>NC_091626.1:94108798-98998151 GCF_027580195.1 Bos mutus
GCTCTGTCTTGTTTTTCTCTTAAATGTGCTTTGGTCTTCATGCCCTAACTCAGTGGTTCTCACATGTGAGTATGCGTCAGAATCCCTGGCTTATTAGACTATGGATTATTATGCCCACTTCCTCTGCCTGCCTCCAAAACACACATCCACACCCAAACCCACCCCCACCCCCTCTCTCTGTGAGTTTGTGTTTCTAAATAGTTCCCGGGTGTTGCTGATGCTTCCAGTCCTGGTCCACATGTCAAGAACCATTGCTCTGACCAGCCATCAATTCCCATTCCTAGAACATTCCATCTTCTGTCCCTTGCAGACAAGCTGTTTCTCTTTTCTTTTTTCTCTTTTGCGACCACTACCCCCCATTCATTTTCAAACATGACACTAAATGTGTCGAACATACTTAAGCCTTACCACCTTCTAATATAATAGAATTCAGAGCAGTTTTGCTTTCACATTATTTACCTGGGCAGTATAGTGATGCAAGTAGTTACTTAACGATGGTTCGACATCTCCACTTATCACAACCACACTTTGGAATGATGCAAACTCAGATAAGGCTGAATCAAGTGGAATTCAGTGCTGGAGGAGGTGCTTATTTCTGTTTCACGATGGAGGTTCTTGCCCCACTGGTATTATTTTGCTCTTATTTGCTTGTTAACCCAGCCCCTGTCTATCACATGTCCCTGGATGCTTATTTTAGAAAACAGAAGAGTGTGTGTTTTTATACAGTGACGGATTTATTGTTTTAAAGGTATTTTCAAGTCAGTTCTGCTTGTTCGGGAGATCTCAAAGTACATCGTCCGAGTTGGTCATCACCAAGAGGCAAAAAAGGTGTAAATACAGTCCATGCTGAGAGTAACATAAAGGCCAAGGGGGCAGTTTATTTTGTTGAATTCCACCAAAGGCAAGCAACACAGCAGCTTCAGACCTGTCCATATCGGCCTGGTGGCGGGCGACACGCTGGCACTTTGAGGATCCTGGCTCCATCCCCGCCGTGGGAAAAGCTTACATGTGATTAGAGCCACAATTAAAATGGGACTTGACAAAGTAATTGAGAGAGGCAGCCGCTTTTGCAATGTTCAGGACTAATTCAATGGATTTTCTTCCCTGTCTTCAGCAGCGTTCGGCAGCTTCTTTGGTGACCGGCTACACCGTTTGGCAGCGAGTTCAAGGGCTCATAACTGCACAGAGCAAGGAGCCTGCTGAACAGTGAGGTTCCAGTTTAGAAAGAGTGCTGCAAACAAAGGTAGGCTTTTATTTTGAGTAAGATCCTTTCATCTGCGCAAAATCGCATGCCTGATCACGTGCCACTCACCACTGCCACGCTCACAGTGCTGGGCATACATCCTCACGCTCTCATTCTTAAATCCTGGAGGGTGGGGGACTTGATGGCAGCATTTTGTCCCAAGTTTCCAATTTATTGAACTCTCTCTGTGTCCCTATTTCTCGCTTTGCTTCTCTTTACCACTTTCAGCTCCTGTCTTCTCCTTCTTTTTGGGTCCCTGTTTTATTAAGATGATTATTTTTGGTAGGTGGCTTGGAATGTAATATTTGGTGTTTTGTTTTCATGGGAGAAAACTGATGGTATTATAGGTTTCCCATGGACTACAGGGCATGCCTATCTCTGCCTCTCTCTGCCTGCCCGCCGGTCCTTAGGGAAAGTAGCTGCCTACAAAGCGTGGTCAAAGGTCTTCACTGCACTTGTGACGGTGCATAGTTGTCTATGTCTGAGTAATTGCTGGATTGCTCTCTGTCTTCCTCACTGAACACAGGCCACTGGAGGACGATGCCCACCTGTTTGGAGCTTGGTTGTGTCTCTAGTACCTTTCATGGTGACAGCAGACACACAATAGCATTTATTGTGGGGCAGGAAAGAATACAGTGTACCAGTTGAGTTATGGGAAGTGTACCAGTTGAGTTATGGGAAGTTCTTAGCTGGTCTTAACTACACTTTGGAAATGGCACTCCACTTTGGAAAGAATTGTGCAGAGAGTTCTTAGTCATGAGCCTGTGGTTTGGTTTGTTGGTTTAGTTTATTTTGAGACATTCAAGAGATGGTATGGTTGGGTGGAGATAGACAAACAATGTATCACAATAAGGATAAGTATTAATTATGATGAATTCTATGAACTTTCTATTTCAGCAACTAATTATTGGAATGTCCAGATTGCTGTAGCAATGTATTAAGTTTCTGAAAACTTGGGAAATACGGTCTATGCTAGTTTTTCTAGGGTTACCACAACAAAGTACTACAGACTGAGTGACCTAAACAACAGAAATTTATTATTTGGAGTCTAGAAATTCAAGATCAAGGTGTCCACATGGTTGATTCCTTCAAAGGGCCAGGAGGGAGAAATCTCTTCTACGCCTCTCTCCTAGCTTCTGTGGTTCCTGACAATCTTTGGCATTCCTTGGCTTGTAGAGGCATCACCCTGATCTCCAACTTCATGTTCATATGGTCTCCTCCCTGTTTACCTGCATCTTCTGATTAGGACACCAGTCTGATTGGACAGGAGCCCACCATATTCTGGGATGACCTCATGTGAACTAGTGATGTCTGTCACACCCCTACTTCTAAATAAGACCACTTTCTGAGATGCTGCAGGTTAGCACTTTAACATGTGAATTTTTCATGGACACAATGGACATGGTCTGGTAAGGTACAGCTACTGAACAGAAGATGCATCAGAATCTGCATCCAGATACTCCCTGCCACCTCCCTCCAGTGGTGGGGTTTTGACCTTTTTCCAGTGCAGGGTCAGGATAATCTTGGCTTGGCAATCCACTTCCATTTAACTAGTTGAACCTGTTTCAGAGAGCCAGCCAGCAGGTCAGTTGCCAGCTGGCACTCTCCCTGTGTCATCTCCAGTGGAAGCTAGGACAATGCCTGCGACAATATGAGAAAACTTCTGATGTCTGCAAAAAGGGCAAAACCCTTCTCCTCACTATCACTTCTGAAGCAGTCCCATCAGCTCCCCCGGTGCTGTGAGGATGGCAGGAGAAGCTTCTAGGGGGTTGTTGTGGGGGATGGCTACTGAGAACTAGGACATCAGTTGATGGACAGCATTGATCTGTTCTGACAGAAGAGCTCCTAGGCAAAAAAAAAAAAAAAAAAACAAACTCAGACCTAGGATGATGAAATACACTGGAACCATCGGGCACAAATATTTTACTTCACCATAGTAAAGGGAGAAGGTAATGTTTGACTTCTGGCTGAATGTCCATGAGAAAGACCAATATTTAATCTTGTCTCTGGCTTTTTATCAAGAGAACATGTTACATCAGTTGTGGTAGCTTCCAGGTGCTTAAAAAAGGAATTGGCTGAGAGATGAGGGCTTCCCAAACTGTAAAATTCACAGCAAGGCAGTTGTCCCTGTTGATGCCGCCTGTACTCTAGGGTTCGGCCATCAGCGTGTAGTCATGGCTCTTGTTTTGGGATGAATGAGAGAGAGAGAGGCCGCTGAGCACAGTTGCAGCAACAGGCCAGCGCCGGGGCAGACGGTGTGCCCCACGGAGAGTTAGTGGCAGGGGTGCAGCTTGAATGTTTATCTCTTGCCAGAGAGAATGTGGGCCAGAATGCTCTTTAATGAAAAATATCATTTCGTGAAGGCAGGAAAAAGGGCAGGGATAAAACTTAAACAGGAAACAAAAAAATGCAGATTGTGAATGACAAGCCTGACCAAGAGTTACAAAGTGTGGGTCTTACTTCTTGTCCTGCCGACCTCCATGTCTGGGTGTGCTCGGTCATGTCCGACTCTTGTGACTGCATGGACTACAGCTCGCCAGGCTCCTCTGTCCATGGGCTTCTCCAGGCAAGAATCCTGGAGTGGGTTGCCATTTCCTCCTCCAGGAATTGAACCCAAGTCTCTTGCGTCTCCTGCATTGGCAGTTGGGTTTTTTTTTTTTTTTTTTTTTTTTTTACCACTGATTGCACCTATGTGATCCCCAAACCAGTTTTCCCAACATACTAGGCCTCATTTTTACTCCCCTGGTACTGGGAGTAATGGCATAGCTCATTTCTAAGGAAGTTTTAGAATAAAAATTCCATAATATCATCATTTTGAGCCAATCTAGAGTCTAGATTCCTTATATCTTCAGTTTGCTGGCTCTGTCTCCACAGTCTTCATGTTTTATGTATCTAGTTTAAAACTCCTGTCTAGCTGGTTTTTGTCCTTTTTGCTTAATATTTAAAAATTTTCTTTACTTCCATGGTTTTAGGGTATCAGTGCCACAAGTTATAGCCTAAAACGACTTTGTAAAAAGCAAATTTTGACCAAAATTTGAAAAATTATGTTGCTATATTTCTGAAGATAAATACTCTAAAGAGATAAGCTCAATGGCATAAAGCAAAATTGAACCCTCTCCCCACAAACAATAACAACAATAAAAATCAGTATCCTCTAATATGAGATCCCTGTGGTATAATAAGATCTTGCCTCCAGTTCTTTAAGATATAATTGATGATGATTACCCATGTGTGCATGCTAAGTCACTCAGCCATATTCAACTCTTTGCGACCCCATGGACTGTAGCCCGCCAGGCTCCTCTGTTCATGGGCTTCTCCAGGCAAGAATACTGGAGGTGGGTGCCATGCCCTCTTCCAGGGGATCTTCCCTACCCAGGGATCAAATCTATGTCTCTTTACGTCTCCTGTTTTGGCAGGAGAGTTCTTTACCACTACAAGAAGCCCATGATTAGACCTAAGTATTGAAAAATAAGCATATAAGGAGAGAGGAAGCGCCTATGAAAGATGGGATTTAAGTCATATTCTGTGGATTTAGACCCACAGTATATGGATTTGATGGCATTTGAAAGCGCAGTAAGTGCATACTCAGTAAGTGTCTAGGTGTGTCAAGGCCGTTTTGGACTAGCGGTCAGTGTGGCAGGAATTGAGCTCAAGTGAGAACCTAGTTCTGTCTGAAGGCTCTCATAAAGTTCTGGTAAGCAACACCCATAATGCTCTTGTGTTGTGCACCTTCATGGTGCTGAGTTAATTTTACTGGGATGGTGGGAAGCTGTGTTGGATGGTGGATAGGCTTCTCCAAGGGTAGTGGTTGTTTTAAAATACTATTTCCATTTCGCACAGCTGTGTGGCTATGGGGCAGTTATTTAATATTCCAAAGTTTCAGTTCACTTACCTGTAACCTGTGGTGGGCTACCCTGGTGGCTCAGTGGTAAAGAATCCGCCTGCAGTGCAGGAGACACAGGTTTGATCCCTGGGTCAGGAAGATCCCCTGACGAAGGAAATGGCAACGCGCTCCAGTATTCTGGCCTGGAAAATCCCATGGATGGTGGAGCCTGGTGAGCTATATAGTCCATGGGGTTGCAAAGAGTCGGACATGACTGAGCGTCTAAAAAACAACCCCCACCTGTGATGGATCTCAGTACTTATTTCTGTTTTCTTTTGCATGTGAGGATTAAGTGAGATTAATAAATGTAAAGTGCTCAGTAGAGGAAGTGCTTAATGGATATTAAGTAAGGACTATTATTACGCTTGTTACGATGTCCTTCCTTTTGGGGAAACTGACTTTATTATAATAATGGATTCAGAACCTAGTGACTTTCTGTCACTGTAGAGCACTTTCTTCTTTAATCTGTGACTGATCACAAAGTTCTAGGTATCCAGGGACTTAACATCATCCTAGAGATCCAAATCTGAAGGGAAAGCAAACATCCCCAGGCTAACGCATGGGTGTGGTGCCGCTGATGTCTTAGGAGCACCCAGTCCATTACAAGTCTGAACAATATGATCCTGGCTCTCGGCACAAAACACACAGCAAGGAAATGTCTGTTTTGTAAGAAGACAATTCAGGCTTGTTTTTCAGGGTCTTCCATAATCCAGCTGCTGCAGCAGCAGCAAGAATTATTGAAGATAGCACCTGAATATTGTAAGAAAACACAAATGAAAATGAGAAGGCAGTCTGCAACCGCAAGGTGAACCATTAGAAGCCTGGTAGGAAAAGAAGACAGATGTGGAATACATTGAATGATTATAAGCATAAGTCCCTACGCTGTGGAAAGATGGAAATGACTTTGAAAGGCCACCTCTCTTGAGTAAATGCTTCGCTCCTGCTTGACTATGTCTGATAACAGAATGCCCTGTGTCTTCTGAAGCACCCTTCCCTAGCCCTCTCTAGGGACTAGCTGGTATAACTTTGTACAGGCAATAGTGAGAAGGAAAAAACCCTGACACTTCCTTTACTCTAACCTTATTTTGAATCTGAACTCTCTTGTTTGGCATTTCTAAACTTCAGATGTAAAATAAGGACCATGTATAAATGGGCGTCATGATGGCACCTACTTCATGGGGTCTTGTAGGGACCTTGTGAGATAATACGTGTACCACGCATAGCACAGTATCTGGTGAATAACTAACACTCCGGGAACCATCTGAGTGTAGGAGTAATTTTACTTGATTATTGAGCAGGACTGCCTGGCTCCAACATTCTAATCTCAAACAATTGACTTTCTTTCTCTGTGTTTGTATTGCCTCCTCTGCAAATGAGGATTCTAGGAGCATTTAACATGACATTGTTGAGAAAACTGGATGAGTTGACGCAGGCAAAGCTCCTAGAAGAGGGCCGGGCACATGTAGGGGATTATTCAGTGTTAGTCATTATTGATAAAGCAGTTCTTGCGCCTTGTTTTTTCAGTCTTTTTGCTTCACGAGTATTTCCCACCAACAGCACTCCTGCGCCTTTTCTGGCTCTCTCTCTTCATGAGAACTCTTTTATTTACCTTTTTTGTTTTTATTTTTTACTTTTCAGCTTTTCAGCTTATATCGGCATATATTCAATTAACAATGTGGTGATAGTTTCAGGTGGACAGCAAAGGGACTCAGCCATGCATATGCATGTATCTGTTCTCCCCCAAACTCCCCTCGCATCCGGGCTTCTACATAACATTGAGCAGTGTTCCTTCTGCTGTATAGCAGGACCTTGTTGGTGATCCACTTTAAATATAGGCGTGTGTACCTGTTAGTTCCAAACTTGCTAACTGTTCCTTCCCCCGTCCTTCCCCACTGACCACCATAAATTCATCCTCTAAGTCTGCGAGTCTGTTTCTGTTTTATAAATAAGTTCATTTGTACTATTTCTTTTTTAGATCCCGCATAAAAGGGGTGTCATACGCTCTTTCTCCTTCTCTGTCTTACTTCACTTAGTATGACAATCTCGAGATCCATCCACGTCTCTGCAAACGACCCAATTCCCCCTCCCCTTTTTATGGCTGAGTAATATTCCATTGTATATATGTGTCATATCTTATCTATTCATTCTTCTGTCAATGGACATTTAGGTTGCTTCCACATTGTAAACAGTGCTGCAGTGAAGATGCGGCTGCATGTATCCTTTTGGGCCATGTTTTTCTCCCAATGTATGCTCAGGGAGTGGGCGTGCTGGATCACATGGTGACTCTGTTTAGTTTTTAGAGGAACCTTCATACTGTCCTCCATAATGGCTGCACCAATTTACATTCCCACCAGCAGGGTAAGGAGATCTCTTTCAGAGTAGGATCTAAATGAAGCCAAAGTAGTAGGTTTAAACTTTTAGGGGCCACCGAGGCTCACACCACTCCTGCCACCCCCCCCCCCCCAGAAATAAAAGTGGATGAGAATAAATCCATTTCTAGGGACAGCTGAAGGAATAAGCCACAGAGAAGGCCCGAGGGAATGGTAGGTCAAGAGTTGCAGCCTGGTACACAAAGAACTTGAAGTACTTTGAGACGCAGAGGCGCAGGAATGAGGATGAGACAATGTGGTTTGTTTGGGAGCCTGGCAACATGGCAGGTACTCGAATGGCTCTGAACGTGGAGAGCTGGCTTTGCCAAGTGCTGTGTGCCTTTCATAAGCATGAAATACACTTAGGTAACCCTCGGTACATACCCTTCTGAAGCCACAGCTTGTTCTTTACAAGTTTTTGGCAAAACACGGTTTTCACTGGTCACGCCCAACCTATTCTGTATTTACTCTGAGTGCATAGGACTAATGAGATAATCATACCCTGCAGCTTAACTGGTTGAAATCTGTAAATCTCCTAAAAGTGTAATTACCTAGTCATAATTTTTTTTTTCCAATATTGCATCCATCTCATTAGTACATATGTTTTTACTATTCATGTTATGGAAGAAATTGTCTTTTTGCCATTGAAGGAAGAGTTGGCAGGGGGAGACAAGGGTGTTGTGTTTGAGCTACTTGCTTTTATCTCCTTGATGAAATTAAAAAAAAAATGCATTCCCAAGTGTAAGAATTCTCTTAGCAGTTAGTTCGTTCCATTCAAGTCTTTTGCGTTTACAGCAAGGACGCTGCAGGGCAGCTGCACTGTGTGAGGTGGGGATACTGCAGGGCGAGGGCTTGGCCAAGGTTGATCTTGACTCTTACCGAGGAATGGTTCCTAGAGATTGTGGACCCATATGCCATCACAGGAACAGGAACCTTGCAGAGAACAAAATTAAGACTGATGCAGGCTCTGCAGACAACCCCGTGGCCCTTGGCCTGAAATATCTAAGGCTGGGCAACAACCACATCAGATTTATATGTTTATATACTAAGAATTGAGGTGACTAAAGATTAGAGCCGTTTTGTTCAGAATTGACTTAATCTAGTGGTTTTTCTAGGCAGAGATAACATGGGCACTAATGGAGCTTTCGTGACATTCCCAGTTTATTTAATTGGTTTTTTGATTCATGACACGTGGTCCAATTTCACAGCATATTAAGTGGTCCTATAAGTTTCTTTGAAGTTTCCCAAGTACCTTTTTTTGGCTGCTGCACATAAAATTGCTTGAAACTGTGGCCCTGAATGACTCTGTGGGATGGGGTTGGGCAGTGTTTACCTGTTTTGTATGTCTGTATCTACACGGGACCCCACACTCCTTCCCCTTAAGGTTGAGTAGAAAGAGCCCTATTAGAGAAGCAGCAGGTCAGGGGATTCTCCTTCTGTGGCCGCTACCAACCTATATGTTATGATGTGTGGGCCACTTAACTTCTCCTGGCCCCAGAACAGAGACATACAGACCTCACAAACTCTGGATGTTTCCTGAGCTGCATATAAACGGTAGCAAACTGTGGCCCAGTCTGGAGAGGATTGCTAGGGCTGTGGCTTGTTTGGCTAAGCAGTCGAGGGGGTTGAGAAACAAGGCAGTGCGGACAGGGAATTTCAAATGGGGTAAAGAGGCTTGGGCGAGGAGGCAGGATTTGTTCTTTGGGCCCTGAACGTCCTACCTTCCCCATTCTAAGGAGCAGGGCTAAGACAAGCGAAGCTGGCTTTATTTCTCCTACTTCTGCTCCATCTCAGTTCTTTCAGGAAAGAGGATGCAAGCCTTCTATCACTCCCTATATGATTCCCTCTTTTTTTTAAAAAAAAGGTATATTGGAGTCTAGTTGATAAACAATATTGTGTTAGTTTCAGGTATACAGCAAAGTGATTCAGTTATACATTATACATGCATCTATTCTTTCTCATGGAGGAGGAAATGGCAACCCACTCCAGTATCCTTGCTTGGAAAATCTCATGGACAAAGAAGCCTGGTGGGCTGCAGTCTAGGGGATCGCAAAGAGTGGGGCACAACTGAGCAACTCACGCTTACTTACTTATTCTTTCTCAAATTCTTTCCCCACTTACGTTATTACTGAGTAGTGAACAGAGCTCCCTGTACTACAGGGCAGGTCCTTGTTGGTTCTCTGTTTTAAATATAGCCGTCTGCACATGTCAACTGCAAACTCTCAATCCCTCTCCCCTCCCACCTTTCCCCTTAGTAACCAAAATTTCCTTCTCTAAGTCTGTGAGTCTGTTTGTGTTTTGTAGGCAAATTCATTTGCCTCATTTTTTTTTTAAGATTCTCTATGCAAGCAATGTCGTATTTATCTTTCTCTGTCTGATGATTCACTCTTAAGAGGCATCACGCTAAGGGATTTTTATGCTAAAGGACCAAATACATTTGGATCAAGTCTGACTCTATTTTTATTCATGCCGTGTCTTCATAAGTTTGACATGTTGATAAAAATTATAGTTTCCCAAACTCTATATGTTTGAAAAACCTTGAAGTCTCGGAAGCTAAATATCTGAATTATAACTTAAAATTTCACATTTTATTTGACTACTTGGGTCACAGATATAACCTTCTTATAGCCAGCCTTTATTCAGAGATGTGTTTGTAGGATATAACAAAACAGCTGCTTTAGAAAAATTTCCCCCATAAACTTTATATTCAAGTATCTTAATGCGATTTAGACTTTCTACCTTAATAGACTATAAGCCCTAAATGAAGTGTGCTGATCTCCATCAGTTGCAGACAGGAGGCATCTTTATTTTCAACTCCCTGAGTCCACCTCCATTCCTTTAAACCCTTTGTCTCACTATGTAGCCCTCTTTTTAAAGGACTTTAAACAACTGTAGAGCAGCTCTTTTCCATGTGCTGCAGACCGTGTGTAGTACTTGGGAAACTTGTCTGCATCCTTGCCTCTGCCATCACTGAAAGCACAGTTTGACTCAAAGTAGACCTCAAATCACACTGTAGGCAACTGTAGTTTCTTGCCTAGAGGTTCTTATGAGTATAGGTCTTGCATCAGACCCTGTAGCTCCCCAACTCTGAAGGGACACAGGCCATGCTGTCTAAGTGGTCC
Source organism: Bos mutus (assembly GCF_027580195.1). Classification (NCBI taxonomy): domain Eukaryota; kingdom Metazoa; phylum Chordata; class Mammalia; order Artiodactyla; family Bovidae; genus Bos; species Bos mutus. The sequence continues at coordinate 94,119,416 of NC_091626.1, forward strand.
TCGTGAAATGTCTTTCGTTTGACTTGAAGTAAAGAGGAAGTACCATGTTCCACTGGCAGTGTAGGGGCATGTGGAGTGGGAAGATACTCCAAATACTAACAGATCCTCCAAAGCAGTTGTCTCTCTCTCCTTTCCCCTTTAACCACAATTCTTTTATTCTCTTGAGGAGGGGGTTGGGCTAAGATTGCAAATTTAGCTTTTGTTCCCTTTCTTTTGCAAGTACTGTAGAGGTGACCTGATACCTATACAGTGTCTGATGATTTGTGCATACTTGCTTTATGTATATAAATATCTATTATATTATTACATAATTGTTACATAGGTCTGCAGCTTCCTTAAAGGTAGATGCTTTGGTTATGCCCATTTCTATACCCTTTGCACCACCTGGCACTGGCCCTGTAGAGTAGATGCTCAGTATATGTGTGCCAGGTGAGTGAGTGAATGAGGGTGAGTCTCCTGGATCGCCTGTGTCATGAAGAACAACCAGTTTCTATTAAACCACACACTTTCAAGTTACCCTCCTGCATTCTGCTTCTCATGTAAGTACTGTTATTAAACTTCTAAACACTTAACAGAAGGCTGTTTTTTGGCAGTAGATGAACTCCTTTTGTCTTCTGTCCCGTGAATATCCTAACCACTTTGTCACTTTGATCTAGGGGGCATTTCATCCTCAGAAATGCAAAGGAGTTGGCGGCCGCACAAAATGTGTCCTGTTTCCTATTGCTGTAAAAACCCACTGCTCTTGAGCCTTTGCCCGCCCCCTTTCATGATAATGTGTAAGCCACTAAATTGCAGTTACTGGCTGTGGCCATGGCCATCAACAATCGTGAATGCCATGTAGATGTGAGGCTTGCTCCACTAAAGACTCCACAATGGCTTTACTGTAACTGGGTTAACTAGAACTTGGCAAACGGCAATCCAAGGAGGGTGATACCAAGCCCCTCCCCCTTCCAGGATGCCGGGCCTGATCTTCTTGTATTTGTGCAACTGGCCCATCCAGAGACCCACTAAAGCCGGGAGGAGGGCCCCGGTGAGGGCGAATCTCTCTGGGTCAGGTTGTCCTTTTGCAGTTCCTTTCACACAGCTTCTCTTCCTGCAAGGCGAAGTGGGTGAGAGGATGGCTTGTTTTCTTTTGCTATTTGAAATACAGCATTGAGGGTCATGCTCTGAATAATTTGTGCTTGTTAGAAATGACTGTCGTCCTCTTGAAGCAATAACAAAGAACTACATTTAAATTAAATTCAGCCAAGCAAGAGCCTCTCCACAAAAATCAATGGAGCCAGGCATTTTTCAAAGAGTTATTTTGATTTTTTCTTTTGAATCAGTAATATGGTCGGGCATAAATCAGTAAAGACAGCCCAGAATCTAAAAAAGGGCTGGGCCATCGTTCAGAATGCTTTAAAAGTGTTTGGTAATATTTGGGATGGCACGGAAAGGGAAGATAAAATCTTAGACGCAATCATCTTTGTTATCATTTATTTTTGTACTTGGAAAACTTTGTTCTTCCCCAGTACCCCAGTTCAAAATTTCAAAGGTGGGTTTTTGAAAGAAACCTTTATTTATTTATTAAATCTGGAAGATTTCGAGAGACTGAAGCTGTATAAAATAGAATTTTCAGAAGTTAACTTACAGAAAGTTTCTGCTACACCCATGCACTGCTGTGGTCTTCTTACCAAATGGGGCATCAGTAGTGACCAGCAATTTGGTGGCCTCACATGCTGGGTATAGGACTTGTTCTGTCAATACACAGAAACATATCTATTCGGTTGGCCAAAAAGTTCATTCAGAGTTGCCCGAAAAGTTCATTCAGAGTTGCCCAAAAAGTTCATTCACATTGAAAACCTGAATGAACTTTTTGGCCAACCCAATATCATTTCAGTTCAGTTGCTTAGTCGGTTCTGACTCTTTGCGACCCCATGGACTGCAGCACGCCAGGCCTCCCTGTCCATCACCAACTCCCGGAGTTTACTCAAACTCATGTCCATTGAGTTGGTGATGCCATCCAACCATCTCATCCTCTGTTATCCCCTTCTCCTACCCTCAATCTTTCCCAGCATCAGGGTCTTTTCCAATAAGTCAGCTCTTTGTATCAGGTGGCCAAGGTATTGGAGTTTCAGCTTCCACATCAGTCCTTCCAATGAACACTCCGGACTGATTTCCTTTAGGATGGACTGGTTGGATCTCCTTGATGTGTTTTTCCATTATGGTTTATCCTATGATTTTTTTTAAACTGGAGGATGATTGCTTTACAATGTTGTTATTAGTTTCCGCTGTACAACAATGTAAATCAGCTATAAGTGTGTATATATATACACCCCATATGTATATTAACATATATCCCATATGTATATATATATATCCCATATGTGTATATATATGTCTCCCCTCCCTTGTGAGCCTTCCTTCTTCCCATCACCCGCATCCCAGCCCTGCGGGTCGTCACAGCGCATGGAGCTGAGCTCCCTGTGTTAGGCAGCAGCTTCCCACTAGCTCTGGTATTTTGCATATGGTGGTGTATATATGTCAGTGCTACTCTCTCAATTATTTTCTTTTTTTTTTTTTCAAAATAGTTTCAGGTTCATAGCAAAATGGATAGGAAGGTGCCGAAATGTCCCATATGCCCCTGACCCCACCCAGGCACAGTCTCCCTCGTTTTCAATATCCTTTGTCAGATAAACATACGTATTTTAAAAATATTCTTTCTTCCCAGCATCTGTATTAAACCCTACTTCAGCACTCAAAGTATCTAATCTTTCCTTGAATATTTCAAAGCATTGATACTTCCAGTTCTTCAAGAGTAAAACTTCTCTATTCTTTTCTCATCCTAGACATGTAAGGATCTGGAGCTGACAAATTTTATCTTTTAAAGTCAAGAAAGACATTTACATCTGTTATGTTGATAATTTGCCTTGCAGCTGCTCTGCTCCAATCAGGGATTAATCCTCTCTCATAAACCTAATGAGTAGGTAAATTATTAATACACACTGAAAAATTAAACTCCTCATATCCTCTCACCTTGTCTGTATGATAGGCAATGTTGTTGTAGAAGCACGTGCTTCTTTGCTGTAGTTTCTACTTTCAAATCAGAGAGGAGATCCTCAGTGATAGCCAGTGTGGCTACTCTAAGCAAGGTCATTCTACCTGGCTTTAGCCTCACTCTGAACAGAGAATCTTTTTCGTGTTTGCTGTTCTTCTTGAAGAATTCTTTCTGTGTAGCTTTTTGCACTGCTGTCACTAACGGCCCAATACACATCCCCTCCTTAGTCATTCAGTTTATGGCCCTAAAGGCCATGCATCTTATTTCTAGTAGATTATCTCTCTTACCCTTACTTCTTTCATCATACCCCATAATGGCCTCTCCCAGACTACGCCACCTCAAGCAAGTTTGACGGTAAGGATCCTTGCTCTAAGTTAAACAGCGTATTCAAAAGCAGAGACATAATTTTCCCGACCAAGGTCCATATAGTCAAAGCCATGGTTTTTCCAGGAATCATGTATGGATGTAGAGTTGGACCATAAAAAAGGCTAAGAGCTGAAGAAATGATGCTTTTGAACTTCGGCATTGGAGAAGACTCTTGAGAGTCCCTTTGGACTGCAAAGAGATCTAACCAGTGAATCCTAAAGGAAATTAACCCCAGATAGTCATTGGAAGGACTGATGCTGAAGCTGAAGCTCCAATACTTAGGCTACCTGATGTGAAGAACTAGTTCATTGGAAAAGACCCTGATGCTGGGAAAGATTGTGGGCAGAAGGAGAGGCGGGCAACAGAGGATGAGATGGTCTGATGGCATCACTGGCTCAAAGGACATGAGTCTGAATAAACTCCAGGAGATGATGAAGGACAGGGAAGCCTGGTGAGTTGCAGCTCATGGGCTTGCAAAAATTTGGACACGACTAAGTGAACAAACAACAACAAGAGTCAGTAAGATTAACTTCCTGAAGCCCATCTCCCCTAAATACAGCCAACCTGATCCCATCCTCAGAATTCTGATTGACTCAGTTGGTCTCAGATGGCACGTGGGAACCATTTTGCAAATGTGATTCTGAAGTGGTCACACTTAGACAGACACTCGTCCAGTTTGCCTGGACGAGTTCTGTCTGCTCTCTCTGTGGTAGTGTGCACTTGTTGACACTGTGTTGTTGCTTCAGCAAAACTCAGAAGGGGGAAGGCAGAGTGGTTGGGGAGGAAAACTGAAAGACAAATATTATTTTACTTTTAACTGGAGGATAATTGCTTTACAAAGTTGTGTTGGTTTCTACTGTACAACATTGTGAATCGGCCGTATACATATATCCCGACCCTCCTGAGCCTTCCTCTCACCCCTCTAGGTCATCAAAGAGTGCCGGGCTTGGGTCCCCTTTGTTATATAGCAGCTTCCCACTAGCCATCTATTTTATACAAGGTCGTCTATATATGTTAATGCTACTCTCTCAGTTCATTCCACCCTCTCCTTCTGCATCTCTATTCTTGCCCTGGAAGGACAAATTTTCTAACAAAAATTTGAATTCTGGAGAAGTTTCCCAACTTACCATCTTTTAGAAGATGAGTAAATTGTTCCTTTTTTACTGAAAAGACACAATGGTGATGAGATGAAGCTGATTAGCTCACTCTAGAGCCTTGATTAGACACCTGCCCCCACACCCGACCCTTTTAATATTCCATCCAGAGTGACTCTGGCTGATCAGGGAGGGTGTGTTCTGTGGACCCATGTACATATTATTTACTGACAAAATACTTCAACCCTGACCTCAAAAATCTCATCTTTGATTGATAATGTCACCGCTAATGAATTAGTGCTTTGATATTTGTTCTTGGTACTCAACATTTAGGAATAACTTCTGATTTGAATATTACATTTATTGAATAAAATCCTATTTTTGCATGTTCAAATGTTGGAATTTAGTAAAATGGAATAATTACAGTATTGCCATTACTTCTGCATCAAAATACTGGACAGTTACAATAACCATTCACTTAGATGATGCTAAATTTCTAGGGCAGAATGTTATAAGCTTTGGGAAGCATCAGTAATTGAGCTTATTTAAGGGATTCTTGCAGAGAAGGCAATGGCACCCCACACCAGTACTCTTGCCTGGAAAATCCTATGGACGGCAGAGCCTGGTAAGCTGCAGTCCATGGGGTCACTAAGAGTTTGACATGACTGAGCGACTTCCCTTTCACTTTCCACTTTCACGCATTGGAGAAGGAAATGGCAACCCACTCCAGTGTTCTTGCCTGGAGAATCCCAGGGACGGGGGAGCCTGGTGGGCTGCCATCTATGGGGTCGCACATGACTGAAGAGTCAGAGTCGGACATGACTGAAGCTATTTAGCAGCAGCAAGGGATTCCTGAGTTTGGATTGGTAATCCCATCTGGATTTCTGCCTGTGTCTGTAGATGTGGATTATATTCAAAAGGACATTTTGAGCTCAAGAGACAGCCAGACAAGGAAGACTAGACACCAGAAAAATGAAGTCCCCTAGTCGGTAAAGAATCTGCCTGCAATGCAGGAGGCCTGGGTTCTATTCCTGGGTTAGGAAGATCCCCTGGAGAAGGAAATGGAAACCCACTCCAGTATTCTTGGCCTGGAAAATCCCATGGACAGAGGAACCTGGCGGGCTACAGTCCATGGGGTCGCAAGAGTTGGATATGACTTAGCGACTAAACCACCACCTAAAGCCCCAACCTTTCATGGGGATGAATGGATGGGTGGGGAATTGCTATTTCAGAGTTATTCTAAACAAATGTGGAAGATATCCAACCAAGCAAGGGAACATTCTATTTATAGCACTTGACAATTCAGTTGCCAATCAGTGTCAAAGTGGTCCAGCAAGGTAGGGTCTTGGCCACAGTTACAGGGCACCGGCTGAATGACGGGCACTTAGCATGGCTCCAGCCTACAGTGGGCTAGAAAAGTTAATGAAGGGATCCCATAGTTAAAGTATTTCCTGGAGGACCTGAGAGTCATATCTTTCTTTTCTTTGGCCTCCTAATAATTTTTAAACAAATAGCCAATTAGAGTCTGTACTAGCCCAATATATTTTAGATATTTTTTCCAAGCAAGATGATGGTAAGATTCATAAATTCCATAAAAGTAAAGTTGAACATTTTCTGTTCTATGTATCATTCTGCATTCAAGAATGGATTGGGCATTAAACCGGTACAACTTGGGCCCTATCCTAAAGTTCTTTACAGCATTAGCATTTAGTGTCAGTTATATATTTTCTGGATGATTCTCTGAACTTTCAAATTATCCCCTCTTCATCTTTTTGGAAAATCAGGTTACATAGAGACAAATTTTCTGTAAAAGTACATGATGTGAACCTGTATTAGGGTATAAGAGAAAAGCCAATGAACCAACTATAGAACATGAGGTCACAGTAGGGCTATCCAGAAGGTTAAATTAGTGATAAGTTACATGAGTTACTGATTGTGTTCCCCTAAAGATGGATTAATTCTCTTCTCTGGACTTAAAACCCTCCCATGTCTTCCCATTTCCAACTGCTTATCATGTTGGGTGAGGTTCTGCTTGACCTGGCTCTGAGTGTCCATGGCCCTCAGCTTCTTCCACTTTATCAGACACGTGGGATTTCCTCTCTTCTTTGAACTTGCTGAACTCCTTCCAGCCTCCAGGCCTTTGTACTTACTGGTTTCTCACCTTCCCCGACCTTCAAATGGCTCTGTCTTTCTTGACAATCAACTATTAAGGGCTTTCCTCGTGGCTCTGAGGGTAAAGCATCTGCCTGCAATCCGGAAAACCTGGGTTCAATCCCTGGGTCAGGAAGATCCCCTGCAGAGGGAAATGGCAACCCACTCCAGTATTCTTGCCTGGAAAATCCCACGGATGGAGGAGCCTGGTAAGCTACAGTCCATGGGGTCACAAACAGCCTATCAACTATTGGCTCAATGCTTTTTGAGAGGCCTCCTTTGACCACCCCTTTGAGAGGTGTACCTCTCTTTCAGTTACTTACTGTCATATCAGCCTCTTCTCAATCCGCACATAGCACGTCACAAGACTCCCACATTTCACAGAATGTACACTGTGTGCCCTCGTGCTCAGTTGCTCAGTCATGTCTGACTCTTTGTGACCCCACGGACTGCAGCCTGCCAGGCTTCTCTGGCCATGGAATTTCCCAGGCAAGAATACTGGAATGGGTTTCCATTTCTTCCTCCAGAGCATCTTCCTGACCCAGGAATCAAACTTGCGTCTCCTGTGTCTCCTGCACTGGCCGGTGAATTCTTTACCACTGAGCCGCCTGGGAAGCCCAAGAATCTGTGTGCATTTAGCTTCTTTTGTTTATTGTCTGTCTGTCCCCTTGACTGTAAGCTCCATCTGTGTGGGTGCCTCCCCCATATTTTATTGTTGTTATTCACTGCTGAACCCAAAGAACACAAACAATGCCCAGCACTTGGTAGGTACCCAATAAATATTTCTTGAATAATTAATTAAAAGTGACCTAAGCTCTGGTAAAAGACAGCTGGCTGGAAGTGGTATACAGGGATAGGACAAGGGAGGAAGTTGAGTAAAGCATCTCATTGAAATTTTCAATAATTCAGAATTCTCAGCTATAAAATGTATGCATGACAACTGACTGATTTTGCAAGCTTATACTAAGGAATCACCATTCATGACTAAGTATTTTGTAAATTCAGTATTCCTGATTAAAGATTATAAGACTGATAATCCAAAGAGATGTGATGGAAGGGATAATATGAAAGTCTGGAGAATTATTTAGGAAATATATGAGTGCTCAGTCGTGCGTGCTCAGTTGCTCAGTCGTGTCTAACTCTTTGCGGCTCCATGAACTATAGCCCACGAGGCTCCTCTGTTCATGGAATTCTCCAGGCAAGAATTGTGGAGTGGGTTGCCATTTCCTTCTCCAGGGGATCTTCCCAACCCAGGGACTGAACCTGGGTCTCCTGCATTGCAGGCAGATTCTTTACCCACTGAGCTACAAGGGGAGGCCTATATATATATATATATATATATATATATATATAAATATAAATATAGGCCTATATATGTGTGTGTGTGTGTGTATACATACACGTATATATATATTATATAGGAAAGAAATATATAACTGATGCTAAATGCTATTGATATAAAGAAAGGTACAAGTTCAAAGTTGTACTGATTTAAGGTCCATTTCATTCTTGAGTTCAAGTGATCTGTCTATGATGTTCAACTTTACTTTTGCAGAATTTGTGAAACTTACCATCATCTTGTTTGGAAAAAGTCTAAACTTTATTGAGCCAGTGGTAACTCTAACTTATTATTGATCCTGAGATCATTAGGAGGCCACAGACAAGAAGAGAAAAATCCAGGTTCTTTTTAAATATTTTGTTTTGGAAATTATAATTCTGTTTCCTCAAAACAGTCATAAATCAGCATTATTACATTATGGCAGTTTCTATAACATGAGGAGTTCTGGCATATTGACTCTTACAAATGAATGATCTCTACTTCTGGATTTTACTTTTGTATATTGCTAGAATTCTTACTGATGTTCAATTAACAATATGGAATTAAAACTTACTATAGTGCATCTGAGTCTATCCATAATTTCCACAATAAAACTAATAAAAACTCAAAGGATATGACAGTTACCTTTTCACTCTCTCCTACCTCACAGTTATTTTCATTTAATCTGTAGTCATGAGTGCTTCATGAAAATTTTACTGTATTGTGAATAAAGCTGAAGCTTAGTGCTCTTCAGCTTTATTGAGAGTTTGACATCAATAGGATTCTACCTGAGAACATCTGGTTCCTCCCACTTATTATTGTTCTCTGTGTTTATCAAAAGTGAATCATACGCCTGAGCCTACGTGGTTCTAATTCCACAGAATTATAATCTGATTCAGTGCTTCCCAAACACTAGGGTAGGAATCAGTACTGGTCCATGGCCAAGTCAAAAATATAAGGACAGGGCAGTGAGTTTTTATGAAGGTATTTTTTCCTCAATTAAAAAGAACTTACTCTATGTAAAGATGGTATTTTCTTTACTATATGGTATAAATCATTGTTTTATGGAGTTATAATTAGATGTTGCATGCACACGTGCTCAGTTGCTTCAGTTGTGTCTGACTTTTTGCGACCCCCTGGACTGCTGTCTGCCAGGCTCTTTTGTCCATGGGATTCTCCAGGCAAGAATATGGGAGTGGGTTGCCATGCCCTCCTCCCTGGGATCTTCCTGAACCAAGGATCGAACTCACATCTCCTGTGTCTCCCACATTGCAGGTGGATTCCTTAGCTCTTAGCCACCAGGGAAGTCCGTAAGAGATGGTAGTCTTTTTAAAATATGTTTTTACTTGACAGCCTAAAATATTGGCAATTCTGAGTATCAGTTTTCTTCCTTAAATTTTTTTCAATATATTAAATTCAGAGAGTAGCATAATGAACCCACATGTACTCTGTAAGTAACAACAATTTTGGTGGTTATAAAATCCCAATTAAAATTGAAATAAGTTCCCCAGAGGATGATCAGTTCCCTCACAATGCTGGTGAGAAGATGGACACCTAGGAAAGGAAAATACCTTAACACTAGTGACTGCTGGGCCTGACATTTCAACCTTGGCATTTCAGTTTCTAAGAAGAATGTTTTTGATGCTACATAAGTGTGAAATGTGAAATATCTCCTACCATATCAATAAGTGAGAAATGTCACAACCACCATCAATTTCTGGCCTCCAAATGAGAATGAGAGCTCCCAAAACTATGGGCCAACAGAGGCTGTCACTCCTGGACAGTGATTGCCAGGGAGCTGGGGCAATGCAAGAAGCAGCCATTTGCCACTCCTTAAAGCGAAGAAGGAAACAGGATTTGGCTCCAGATAGCTTGGTGCGTGTGAAAAGAATGAAGTCAGTGAGCCCGGAGGCTTGCATCTTCCCATACAGAGAATGCTGACTTCCTAAACTTGGTATCTGATCTGCGATATTCAGACTGCTGGCTCTCTTTGTTGCCAGCTTACACACAGCCTGACTCCCCTTCCTGCCTCCTTGGAGCAGTTTTCTCAGAGCTCCTGAGATGCTGTCTCCTGAGCTTGGAGTCCTAAACATTCCCACCAAATAAAATTACTCCCTACTTTCAGGTTGTAAGTATATATATTTTTCTATTTTATTTATTTATTTTTAAAAATTTATTTTTAGTCAACATAAACAAGTAAAAAACCATATTTTAGAGGACCCTTGCCTCATGCTGTATACAAAAATGCACTAGAAATGGATCAAAGACCTAAATATAAGAGCCTAAATTATAAAAGTCATGGGGAAAAAAAGCAGGTGTAAATTTTTGTGACCTTAAAGGGATTTTCTGGAATTGGATGGTAGTTGCACAACTTTGTAAGTATGCTAAAAACCAACTTTAAAACTATTGTTTTATAGCTTGTGAACTATGTCTCAATATATAGAGGTGAGGCCTTCCTGGGTAGTGCTAGTGTTAAAGCACCCTCCTGCCAATGTAGGAGATGTAAGAGATGTGGGTTCAATACCTGCGTTGGGAAGATTCCCTGGAGGAGGGCATGGCAACCCGCTTCAGTATTCGGACCTGGAGAACCCCACGGGCAGAGGAATCTGGTGGTCTAGATTCCATAGGGTGGCGAAGTCGAGCACAACTGAAGCTACTTCGCACGTGTGCATGCAACATTTATACAGAGATGAGCATGCTTCTATCTCCAAAAATTATTGCTATCTTCATTTTAGTTATTTTTTTCATTTGTCTCCCTTTAACTACATTTTCCTAAAGGAAGTTTCTGTAGTGATAAACTAAAGTCACAGATGAGCAAAATGTTGAAACACATAAATTATTCTTGTGTTTTAACTTATAAAGATTTTTTTTTTAGTTTAAAGTGATTTTAGATTTATAGAAAAGTTGCAGAGATTATACAGGGAAATGTCTTTTACTCAGTTTCCCCTAAAGTCAGCATTTCACACAGCCATTGGACCGAGAACCAAAACTAAGAAACTAACACTAATTTTACTCTTAAATAAACTTCAGACTTTATTCAGATTTTGTCTACTGAGGTCCTTTCTCTGTGCCAGTGTCCAATCCAGGACACCACTCTGCATTTAGCTGTCACATCTTTTTAGTCTTCTCTGCTCTGTAACTGTCTCATTCTTGTTTTCCAAGACCTTGGCAGTTTTAGAGAGAATGGTCCAGGTATTTTATAAAATGTTCTTCAGGTTAGGTTTGTCTGGTATTTCTCTTATGATTGGTATTGTGTGTGTGGGAGACAATATCAGAGGTAATACACCTTTCTCATGGCACATGTGGGGGAGTACTTGGTATCAACGTGACTTATCCCCAGGAATACTGATCTTGGTCACCTGCTTAAAGCAGTCTTTGTCAGGTTTCTCCACTCTACGTTTACCTTTCCATACTCGATTCTTTGGAAGTGAGTCATAAACCCAGCTCACATTCAGAGCAGGGTGGGAAGATTCGTCTCTACTTTTGGGAAGGGTTGCTTAGTCTGTTCAGGCTGCTGTAACAGAATACCATAGAGCACATGGCTTATAAACAACAGGGATTTATTTCTCACGGTTCTAGATGCTGGAAAGTCCAAGATCAAGGTGCTGGCAGATTAGGGTCTAGGGAGAGCTTGAATCTGGGTTCATATACAGCTGTTTTCCTGTTGTATCCTCAAATGGTAGAGAGAAGGGAGAGCTCTCTGGGATCTCTTTTATAAGGGCACTATCACACTCATGAAGGCACCAGTTAATCCCCTCCAAAGCCCCACATCCTATTACCATCACTTTGGGGGCTAAGATTTCAACATATGAGTTTTGAGGAGACACAGATATTTAGTCCATAGCAAGGGGGTGGGTACCTATATACATTATTTGTTACTTTCTGTGTGACAAATTTGTCTCTTCTTCTGCATATATTTACTCATTGATTTATATCAAGATAGACCCATATGTGTTTATTTTATGTTGCTGTTGTTTAGTCACTAAGTTCTGTCCAACTGTTTGCAACTGTGTGGATTAGAGCCTGCCAGGCTCCTCTGTCCATGGAAATTCCCAGGCAAGAACAGTGGAAGGGATTGCCATTTCCCACTCCAAGGTGTCTTCCTGACCCAGGGATAGAACCTGCATCTTCTGCATTGGCAGGAGGATTCTTCACCACTAAACCACCATGGAAGCCCATGTTTATTTTATACTTTGTTTTAGAATCCAATCATAGGTTTTTTATTTTGTTGCTCAAATTGTCCCACATTTGGCCCCCAGAGATCTTTCAGGTTGGTTTCTTTGTTCCCTGACAGGCTTCATCCATTTTAAAAATTAAAAAGTTTTTTTTATTTTTCCCCCTTTGGGTATTTCCTTACTTTCTGGCATTTCAGGAGGCTCCAGAAATATATACTCCCTGTATATACTTATCTTATATACTCATCTTATATGCTCCCTGTCTCAGACCTAGAATGTGTCCCAGCTTCTGAAATTGGTGGAAGGTATTAGAAACCAGGATCTATGTGCTCAGTGTAAAAGCAGTGATGTTTGGGTGTAAAGCCAGTAATGTTTGTATAGTGGGAAGCTGTCATCTTCAGGGAAAGGAAAGACACAGCTGTCAAGTGGAATAAAGAGGATAAAAGAACCAAAGAAATGTGTTAGGTGAATGCTGTGTTGAAACTGGAGGTAAATCAGGGCACCTGCTGAGTACCCATAATGAAACGCTGTATATGGATATGCATGGCCACTCAACACATGCTTTTAAAATTGATGATGAGACCCTGGGGTAAATCTATAACAAGCCACCTTTGCAATGGACTTTGATATGCCATTCTACCAGATTCATAGCTGATCTTTCACAGGAAGGCACGCCTTCCTTTGGGTTCTCAAAACCTGGCACCGCTTGATAGTGCCGTTTTTTGCACTGAGTTTTCTCCTTTTTAGGAAGTCAGCTCAAAGAGTCCCTTAAAACATAAATGGAGGGAATAATGATAGTGATACCTAGAGAGTGCAGTTGCTTGGGATTCTGAAGTTCCTGTTTGTGTTTTATCATTATGACTTTTCATTTTGTCCGAAGCAGAGAAAGACTGGATACCAAGCATGGGAATAGCTGTGGTGAAGAGACTGGAAGGAGAGAGCAGTGTTAGAGTCACGGAACAGCAGGCAGGGGAAGCATTGCAATTCTGTCCTCTCCAAACCTCAAGCGCAGAAGATTGTGGGAGATTGTAAAGGGAAATCTGCTTAATAGGAGAGCGACGAGGTGGACAATCTTTGATATACTTATATTAACATATGTGCACCTCACAGAATACATTTTGAAAATGCTGGCAGACACAATTTTTTTTTTAGAATGAAAACTGGAGAGTGCAGTTTTTTAGGCAGCTGAACATTTTCAATTTTACTACAGATTAGCTAGGAAGTACAAAAAGCCCTTCCTGAGTCAGCTTAATACTGAAATGGAGTTTCCCAGAGTTGGTTTAACTCTGCTAGGGAACGTTATAACTCCGGAATCATTGATTGAATCCATTTAAGGGATGGAACAAATTTTTTTATTTGTAACAACGTCTCGATTCCACCTTCTTTTTTTTTTTGCCAGGGGTACCTGAAGGGACTGCTGTAATTAACGAAGCTTTGTTCTACTAGTAGAGTCCCTTTTATCTCAGAAACCGATGATCCTGGAGGAAAAGCATCTCCCGGTTCTTCAGAAACAGAAGTGAATGAGGTCTTCCATTTGATCTGTAAAGTGCATTTTCCTACACACCTCCCTCTGGAGGCCCTGTGGCTACGTCACACTTTTTGAGGGCTGGGATTTACCCTGTTGTTGTTCAGTCACTAAGTCATGTCTGACTCTCTGCGACCCCATGAACTACTACCACCCGCCAGGCTTTTACTGTCTCCAGAGCTTGCTCAGATTCACGTCCATTGAATCAGTGACGCCATCCAACCATCTCATCCTCTGTCGTCCCCTTCTCCTCCTGCCTTCAATCTTTCCCAGCATCAGGTTCTTTTCCAATGAGCTGGCTCTTCACATCAAATGGCCAAAGTATTGGAGCTTCAGCATCAGTCCTTCCAATGAATATTCAGGGTTGATTTCCTTTAGGATTGACTGGTTTGATCTCCTTGCTGTCCAAGGGACTCTCAAGAATCTTTTCTAGCACCACAATTTGAAGGCATCAGTTTTGGTGCTCAGACTTCTTTATGGTCCGACACGCACATTCGTACATGACCACTGGAAAAACCATAGCTTTGACTATATGAACCTTTGCTGGCAAAATGATGTCTCTGCTTTTGGATATGCTGTCTAGGTTTGTCATAGCTTTTCTTCCAAGGAGCATGCATCTTTTAACTTCATGGTGGCAGTCACTGCCTGCTGTGATTAAGCCCAAGAAAATAAAATCTGCAACTGTATGCCCACATTTATCCCAAGTCTACTATTTACTTAATGTATGGCTGTCTGCCTGCTGTTCTTGCTTTGGGCTTAATCATGGCCCCTCTGTATCTAGCTTCCCAAGACACACACACACACACATTATTGTGTTGAAGTGCTAGCCTCTAGCACCTCAGAATGTAACCAGTAAAATGAGGTCATCGGGGTGGTCCCGAATCCAATACAAATGGTATTTTCCTTAAAAGAAGAGGAAATTTGGACAGATAATATCGAGACACAGGAAGAAGATGGCTATCTACGTGCCGACCAGATAGGCCTGTATCACATCTTTGTCTCATGTCCTCAGAAGAAAGCAAACCTGTGGATGCCTTAATCTCAGACTTCCCAGCCTCCTAAGCTGTGAGAAAATAAATTTCTACTTTTTAACCCAGTCTGTGGTTTTTGCTATAGTTATGTGTCAACCTATATAGTGCTATGTAAACTAATATAGTGCTATATGGAATATCATGAGAATCTTTTAGGGGAAAGAGAAACATTAATTGTGGAGTCACTGGATAAAGAGATATAAATAAACTAGAGACCTCCCTTAATCTCTCCAATGACCTTTTAGGTAGGCATTAACTTCATTATATTGATGAAGAAATAGGCACTTGAAGAGATTAAGTAATCTGTGTAAAACCAAAGAGTTGGTGGTGGAATTGATTTACACTCATGTCTCCCACTTCAAGCCCTGGCCCTTTTTACTTTGTGTCATTAGGAAAGAAACTATAATTGGTACCTAAACCCAACCAATGATGTACTTCTACAATGACTCCAGTGACAGATATACTTGCTTATTAATCTGGAAATAATCCAAACCTCTTGATGAAAGAAACCCTCAGCATGACAAGTGAAAGTGAAAGTGGCTCAGTTGAGTCCGACTCTACAGTCCATGGGATTATATAGTCTATAGTCGTGTCCGACTGTAAAGTCCATGGGATTCTCCAGGCCAGAATGCTGGAGTGGGTCGCCTTTCCCTTTTCCAGGGAATCTTCCCAACCCAGGGATCAAACCCAGGTCTCCTGCACTGCAGATGGATTCTTTACCAGCTGAGTCACGAGAGAAGCCAAAGCATACTGGAGTGGGTAGCCTATGCCTTCTCCAGTGGGTCTTCCCAACACAGGAATTGAACCAGGGTCTCCTGCATTGCATGCAGATTCTTTACCAACAGAGCTATCAGGAAAGCCCCAGGATGACAAACAACCCTCTTAATAATCCATGAGTTACTTTTGTCTCCCACTAGATGGTGCTAGAACCTATTTCTACTATGACGCAGCATGGTGCCAGGAGCTCAATCCAGTATTACTTTTGGTGATTTGGCCACAATCTATTGATATTTTGGTTTAACATTTCTTTCCTATTGTTGTTCTTGTTTCTCTGCTTATAATTGAGAAGGGA
This sequence comes from Bos mutus, assembly GCF_027580195.1. Classification (NCBI taxonomy): domain Eukaryota; kingdom Metazoa; phylum Chordata; class Mammalia; order Artiodactyla; family Bovidae; genus Bos; species Bos mutus. The sequence goes on from NC_091626.1 coordinate 94,135,185, forward strand.
ATCCTTGAAAGCGCCAGGCTGGGAGAGTCATCCACCATGGTAGCCTGGCAGGAGATACATACCATGGTCACAGGGTGAGAAATACCTATCCAATGAGCACAGGACGCTTTTCTATTTTTTGGAGAGGTCCTTAATACACTAATTCATGGTTGAATGCATAAAGAACAAGGGACTTAAAATTGTTCTATCTTTGGTTCTTCTAGTGATTGATTCACTCTGGGGAGAGGCCTATAACTGCTCTCTGCCTTCATTTTTTCCATTTATAAAATAGAAATAAAATATGGGACACTTATTTCAAAGGGCACTTGGAAGATGAATGAGCTAGTGTCTCTTAAAATACTCTGCGGTTATTGGAGAAATAGAGTTATAGCCTCTTTGTAAATAGTGCAAGAATGATGAGGCCTACAAGTTGACTTTGACCCATCAATGCCTGTTTCAATCTTTTCACCCCACTTGGTCACAGATTATCCCCAAGTCCTTTCACTGCTGTTTTCTCCAGTAAGATGAAACGGCATCAGCATGATGGAAACTGCCATCTGGGGATGTATTACTAGGATTCTTTCGGTTACCAAAGGGAGGAATTTGTTCTGCCCTCCAGAAGTCGTTTCATCTCGATTTTTCTCCAAGCTCAAGCACTTTGCTAAGGTTAATATTTGGGGTAAGATTTCTGGATCGTCTCTTTATACAGAGTCAGTGGGGAAGGTTTGCACTATACTTTGTTTTCAACCTATTTCTCAGATGTGTTTAGAAAGGCCTACAGAAAGGTCCATGGGGAATGAAAGACCGTGGATATTTTAGACTCTGTCAGGTTTTGTAGGCTTGATATATGCTATAGGCTGAATCACGTCTTCCCAAAATTCATATGTTGAAGCTGTAATCCACAGAGTGGCTGTATTTGGAGGCAGGGACTCTAGGGAGGTAATTAAAGTTAAATAAAGTAATAAGGGGGAACCCTGATAGGATGAGGTTGGTATTGTTAAGAGTCATCAGATAGCTCCATCTCACCCTTCCCGACCACACCCCCACCAGTCACGTGAGCACAGAACAAGATGGCAGCCTCCTGTAAGCCAGCAAGGAAACACACGCGAGACCCACCATGCTGGCACCCTGACTTCCAGCCTCCAGAACTTGAGAAAATGAATGCGTTTTGTTTAAGCGACTGCGACTGTGGTATTTTATTATGGCAGCCCGAGCTGCCTAAGACAAACTTACCTCATAGCTCTAAGAAAGGGGCTGGCCTACTTTTGCTATAAAGGGCCATAGAGTAAATATTTTAAGACTTGTGAGTTATGCAGTTTTTTATTAATACAGCACCTCAACTTGGGCCTTGTGGCACGAAAGCAGCCATAAGCAGTATGTAAAATATGAATGAGGCTGTGTTCCAATAAAGCTTTATTTGCAAAAACAGACAGTGGGCCACATTTGGACAGTAGTTTGCTGCATCTAAGAAAACACAAATGTAATTTACAGTGGATCAATTCAGGTTTGTTCCTTGAAGGTGGAGTTCCATTATGACCAAACAAACATAAAATAAAGACAGTTCCTTATGTTTTGCATTCTTTAAAGTTGTAATATGTGATTCCCATGAGTAATAATTATTACTTTTAGGCAAAAAGCACATGAACTAGTGTATACTTTAATGGCCAAGCCATACAAATTTTCTGGATCTCCTAATTTTTTATTTCTCATAATCTAATAAAAATTTTCTCCTTAATGTTCTATTTTTTTCCTATATGAAACATTCAGACAGAAGCTCACTTATGGTAAAAATATAAGTAGAATGTGTTTGTTATACATAGCAAATTTGTGGTCAAGCTCTTTTTGTCGTTACATGTGCCAGTTCTTACAGTCACCTTTTCCCCTGATTCTTCCCACTGCTGCCAAGCACTTAGCTAGTTTTCTCCTTTTCCTATTCGTGGGCTATAATTATTTGAAAATGGCACCTCATTGGCCTCTGTGACTTCAGTATGACTCCCAAAGCTTTCTACTTGATCATTTAAGTACAACCACAACCACCATTTATAAGATGCTTATTATGACCCAGCTACTAGGCCAATTGGAGAAGGCAATGGCACCTCACTCCAGTACTCTTGCCTGGAAAATCCCATGGACTGAGGAGCCTGGTGGGCTGCAGTCCATGGGGTCGCTAAGAGTCGGACACAACTGAGCGACTTCACTTTCACTTTTCACTTTCATCCATTGGAGAAGGAAATGGCAACCCACTCCAGTGTTCTTGCCTGGAGAATCCCAGGGACGGGGGAGCCTGGTGGGCTGCTGTCCATGGGGTCGCACAGAGTCGGACACGACTGAAGCGACTTAGCAGCAGCAGCAGCAACTGGGCCAATTATTTTCCAAATATAACCCCATTTAATTCTTATAAGAGTCCTATAAGATAGGTATTATTATGTCTATTTTTTAAATGTGGACACTGAAGTACCGAGTAAGCAAATGGCTCATCATTTAATAATCAGCCAGCAAGTAGCATTACTTGTTTTGGAGTCCAAGTGTCTGAATCCAGAACCTGTGTTTGTATTCCCTCCTCCTCATTGGCTCTCTGTAATGCAAACACTTGGAAATTAATACTTTCTTTATATCCTCATAATACCAAAAAATATAATCCACACATAACTACCAGCCCTCCAATAAGCTGAAGCACTGGAGATAGAATTTATATATGTCGTTTTAACAAAGAAAATCTGGGTGTTTTGTTTTTGTGAATTTTACAGTCAAATTTCTTGTAAAAGACTGATTTTTGAAATCCATGCATGTGTCATCTTAGTGTATTGTTCTCCATTGAGTTAAATATGGGTTAGTCAATGCTGTGTTAATATGCTCTTGTCTAAGTCTTTTGTTAAGACTATCAACTTACAGAAAATAGGGATGGTTTAGCTTAGTAGGTTGGAGAAGGCAATGGCACCCCACTCCAGTACTCTTGCCTGGAAAATCCCATGGACTGAGGAGCCTGGTGGGCTGCAGTCCATGGGGTCGCTAAGAGTCGGACACAACTGAGCGACTTCACTTTCACTTTTCACTTTCATGCATTAGAGAAGGAAATGGCAACCCACTCCAGTGTTCTTGCCTGGAGAATCCCAGGGATGGCGGGGCCTGGTGGGCTGCCGTCTATGGGGTCGCACAGAGTCGGACACGACTGAAGTGACTTAGCAGCAGCAGCAAAAGCAGCTTAGTAGGTAATGTACTACCATCTGGGAAGATGGGAAGACCATGGGCTTCTGTGTTGGCAGACCTTGTGTTAGCCTCTCATTTGCTTCCCATGTTACACAACCTCTTGAGACTTTAATACCATTATCTATTAAACAGGTTAATAATATGTCCCTACCAGGTGACTGAGGTTAGAACTAATATTTGTGAAGTACATAGCCTAGCACGTGCCTGGCATGCAATAGGCTCTTAATAAATGTTAAACTGCTGAGAGCATTGATCTGATGACAAGTAACTTCAGAAAGAATATAAATTGATCAGCTGAAAATAGATTATTACTGCTTCCAAGATATGTGAGTTGAAAACCATATGTATGTGCCTTTGAGGCTGGATGTTGTTATGTGTTTAGAAAAAAATATAGTTTTCTTATTTGGAATAAAAATGACATTCTGGAAATCCTTGATATGACAGTGAGCTCTTTCATAGCAGTTTGCTGTTAGAGGGAAGAAGTGAGACACATGGCTTCGATTTGTCTTTGAAATACACAATTTAACTTTTAAATGAAGGGGAAAATGCCTGGGGGCAAAAATGAGCTTTTTTTTTTTTTAAAGGCTAAACACCATGAACATCTCCTACTCTTTCTCATTTGCACTGAGTATATATTTGGATTAACAGGTCAGGGCAGGCTTGTATAAATTAACTGAGCCCTTATTTTGTTGTATTTATTATTTAAGGCATCATGTTGGGTCAGCAACTGTGAATGCCAGGAGCTGCTGAGACCAGATGAGAAGGATACAACGTAGATTTTTTTGCCTAAAATACCCCATGTGTATCAGCCAATCAGCAGGGATTAAATGTGATCATCTCCCCTTATCTGCTTTGTGGAGATTATTTGACGAGAAATTAAAGTACAAGGCAGTTTCCTCTCTTCTCTGCCATTTGTATAGATTTTATCTGCCATTAATTAGTTGTTTGTTCATAGAATAGTAAGAAATGTTGATATCTATTGAAACCACATATAAGAAGCAAATGTAGAAAAAATTCTGCATTGTTAAGACAAATATGTGATTTAGGGTTTATCAGATATTTGGGGACTCCTATACCCGAGTGGACTTCCCTCGTAGCTCAGTCGGTAAAGAATCTGCCTGCAATGCAGGAGACCTGGGTTTGATTCCTGGGTTGGGAGGATTCCCTGGAGAAGGGAATGGCAACCCACTCCAGTATTCTTGCCTAGAGAAACCCATGGACAGAGGAGCCTGGCGGGCTACAGTCCAGGGGGTCACAAGAGCTGGACACAACTTAGCGACTAAACCACCACCGTACCTGAGTAGCTCAAACAGTAAAGGATGTGCCTACAATGCTGTAGTTCAGTTCAGTTCAGTTCAGTTGCTCAGTCGTGTCCGACTCTTTGCGACCCCATGAATTGCAGCACGCCAGGCCTCCCTGTCTATCACCATCTCCCGGAGTTTACTCAAACTCATGTCTGTTGAGTTGGTGATGCCATCCAGCCATCTCATCCTCTGTTGTCCCCTTCTCCTCCTGCCCCCAATCCCTCCCAGCATCAGAGTCTTTTCCAATGAGTCAACTCTTCGCATGAGGTGGCCAAAGTACTGGAGTTTCAGCTTTAGCATCATTCCTTCCAAAGAACACCCAGGGCTGATCTCCTTTAGAATGGTCTGGTTGGACTCCTTGAGAGTCCAAGGGACTCTCAAGAGTCTTCTCCAACACCACAGTTCAAAAGCATCAATTCTTTGGCACTCAGCTTTCTTCACAGTCCAACTCTCACATCCATACATGACCACCGGAAAAACCATAGCCTTGACTAGACGAACCTTTGTTGGCAAAGTAATGTCTCTGCTTTTCAATATGCTATCTAGGTTGGTCATAACTTTTCTTCCAAGGAGTAAGCATCTTTTAATTTCATGGCTGTAGACCTGGGTTCAATCCATGGGTCGGGAAGATTCCGCCTAGAGGAGAGCATGACAATCCACTCAATCCAATGGACAGAGCAGCCTGGTGTGCTACTCTTTGGAGTCTCAAAGAGTTGGTCATGACTGAGCGCCTAACAAGATTCACTTTCATATCAGCAGAGCTTCTGAATGTTTCTCAATCGGAGCCTCAGGTCATTGTGACTGTGGAACAGCCTTATGAACTGACGGCTGCACAATGAAGAGTAGCAGTGAGGGGAAGGAGGAAGTCCACCCAGCTACATGGCCCCTGGATACATTGCCAGATTTAGCAAAAACAACAACAATAACAAAAAGCAAACCACAACCAGGATGCCCATTCAAACTTGAATATCAGGTAAACATGAATAACTTTTTAGCGTAAGTGAATTTGTTCCAATTATTATTATTATTTTAAAGTTTCGCTGAAGCATACTGATTTACAATGTGTTAATTTTTGCTGTAAAGCAAAGTGGTTCAGTTATACATATATGTGTGTGTTCTTTTGTTATTCTGTCCTATTGTGCTTCATCACAGGATATTGAATAAAGTTCCCCGTGCTGTACCGTAGGACCTTGTTTACCCATTGCATATGTAACAGTTTGCATCTGCTAATCCTAGACTCCCAATCCTTCTCTCTCCCTCTCCCCTTCCCCCTTGGCAACCACAAGTCTGTTCTGTGTCTGTGAGTCTGTTTCTGTTCTGTAGATATGTTCGTGTCATATTTTAGATTCCACATATGAGTGATATCATTTGGTATTGTCATATATGTGTATATATATATATATATTCACATCTTCTTTATCCATTCATCCGTTGATAGACATTTAATTTGTTTCTATGTCTTGGCTATTGTAAATAGTGCTGCTATGAACATCAGCCAGTTCAGTTCAGTTGCTCAGTTGTGTCCGATTCTTTGGAACCCCAAGGACTGCAACACACCAGGCCTCCCCATCCATCACTAACTTCCGGAGTTTACTCAAACTCATGTCCATCGAGTCAGTGATGGCCATCCAACCATCTCATCCTCTGTCATCCTCTTCTCCTCTTGCCTTCAGTCTTTCCCAGCATCAAGGTCTTTTCAAATGAATCAGTTTTTTGCATCAGGTGGTCAAAGTATTGGACACAGGGGTGTTTATGTCTTTTCAAATTAGAGTTTTATCTGAATATTTGCCTAATAGTGGGATTACTGAATCATATGGCTCTCTATTTTTAGTTTTTTGAGAAACTTCCATGCTGTTTTCCATAGAAGCTGCACCAGTTTACATTCCCATTAGTTATGTGGAAGGGACCCTTTTTTTCCACAACCTTCCAGCATTTGTTATTTGTACACTTTTTTAATGATGGCCAGTCTGACGGGTCTGAGGTGATGCCTCACTATAGTTTTGACTTCCATTTCTCTAATAATTAACAATTCTCGGAATTCCCTGGTGGTCCAGTGGTTAAGACTCTGCACTTCCACTGCTGGGGGTATGGATTCGATCCCTGGTCAGCGAGCTAAGATCCTACATGCCATGGGGCATGGTCATAAAATAAATTAAGAACGTTGAGCACCATTTCATGTGCCGGTAGGTCATCTGTATGTCTTTGTTGGAGGAATGTATATTTCAGTTCAGTTCAGTCGCTCAGTCGTGTCCAACTCTTTGCGACCCCATGAATTGCAGCACGCCAGGCCTCCCTGTCCATCACCAACTCCGAGAGTTCACTCAAACTCATGTGCATCGAGTCGGTGATGCCATCCAGCCATCTCACCCTCTGTCGTCCCCTTCTCCTCCTGCACCCAATCCCTCCAAGCCTCAGAGTCTTTTCCAATGAGTCAACTCTTTGCATGAGGTGGCCAAGGTATTGGAGTTTCAGCTTTAGCATCAGTCCTTCTAAATAGACATTGTGTGTTTTTTTGTTGTTGAGTTGTATGAGCTGTTTGTATATTCCAATAATTGAACAGTATATTTCCTATACGAAATAAAAATGTATTGTTCATTGGAAATTCAAGTTTAACTAGGCATTCTAAATTTTATCTGAATATGACAAAATGTTATAATTTATGTGACATAATTTGTATTTATGATGTAATTTTACCTAGAGTGTATGACAAAGGTGGATGTCAAGGGAGAGTCATGAGTCTAAGTTTGGCAAAACTGAGGAGCAAGAAGAAACAGTTACAATGAATTGGGGTAAGAGGATCTTGAAAATGAAGAGAAACCTGTCTTAATATAGGGAAGCTGTTAGATCACCTGGTTGTAACAAGAATCAGGAATTTTGACTTTTTTGAGTGTGTTCCTCAGATCTTATGGACATTGCTGAATCCATCATCTCAACACATGATGACAGATCCTCAGGCTTACAGACTATGAAGTGTTACAGTGGGGAATGCCCTGGAATGTGATATGGTAAGACCTGTGATGGAGGCTTGTCTCTGCCAGTAATTAGTAGCATAACTAGTTAAATAAATTCATCTCTCTGCACTATAAGATCCCTGCATCTAAAAGGCGAGATATTGAACTGGATTCAGTTCAGTTCAGTTCATTTCAGTTGCTCAGTCGTGTCCAGCTCTTTGCAACCCCATGGACTGCAGCATGCCGGGCCTTCCTGTCCATCACCAACTCCCGGAGTTTACCCAAACTCATGTCCATTAAGTCGGTGATGCCATCCAACCATCTCATCCTCTGTCATCCCCTTCTTCTCCTGCCCTCAATCTTTCCCAGCATCAGGGTCTTTTCAAATGAGTCAGTTCTTTGCATTAGGTGGCCATAGTATTGGAGTTTCAGCTTCAACATCAGTCCTACCAATAAACACACAGGACTGATTTCTTTTAGGATGGACTGGTTGGATCTCCTTAAAGTCCAAGGGACTCTGAAGAGTCTTCTCTAACACTACAGCTCAAAAGAACTAGATTACTCATGTTTAAACTTGTTACTGGCTGAGTATCTAAAATTTATAAGAATGCCTCTCCTTTATGTGTCTTGCATCCTCCCTCTCTACTTCTTTCTCATTCGTACACAAATATCTTTTAGTCTAAGTCCTTGTGCTCAGTCGCTAAGTCATGTCCGACTCTGCGACTCCATGGACTGTAGCCCTCCAGCCTCCGTGGGGTTTTCCAGGCAAGAACACTATAGCAGATTGCCATTTCCTACCCCTGGGGGTCTTCCCAAACCAGAGATTGAGCCCATGTCTCTTGTGTCTCCCGCATTGGCAGGTGTATTCTTTGCCCCTGAGCCACCTAGGAAGCCCTTTAGTCTGCAGTTACCTAAATAAATCACTAAGTAGATGTCTTAAGCTTCATATCCTCTCTTCCTCCCACTACCAACATCTCTCTTTCCAAATATCTTGAAAGAATAACCCACACTGGTTGTATCTCTTTGTTGTCTCCACTTCTCAGTCTACTGTGGTCTGGTTAAGATTACTAACAACCTCTTACATGCTAAATCAAATGGATGCTTTGCAGGGTGTCTCACCCATGACTTTTCTGCAGCACTTGGCATTGCTGCTGCGCCCCTGCTCATCAGTGTCCTCTGTATACTCATTTCCATTGGCTTCTGAGACAGCAGCCTTCACAGACTCCTCTTGTTCTGCATGTTTTCTTTATATCTGAACACTTAGGAAGGTTTTCTCCTGGCTCTCCACTCAGCCAGAAAATTATCTTTCCACTGGTGTATGCATTGCCATGGCTTCAGTTGACATTATTATGTTGATGAACTACAATTGCAAATCTCCAGCCAGATTTTTCTTCTGAGCTCCACACTGGTATTTCCAACAATAGGCTCCTTGAAGTTGATATCTTATGACCACTTCACATTCATTATAGCCTAAGCCCCTGATGCTTCTGTGCCAACAGAGTATAAAGGGAATGCCATTTATTTTTTTCTGACATCCAAGAAGATAGTAAAGGAAGCCAGATTGAGTTCCTTTTAAAACTTTTATTTTCTCAAGTAATGTTCTCTGGATGCAGAGAGTTATATTTTGTAACTGTAATGATTAGTTTGTGTAAGGTAAACATGCTAGTTATGGCTGAAGTTTTCCAGTATCCTTTCTGTCTGGTCATATGCCTTTACAAGAGGTATTCCTACAGCCTTAAGCTGTTTATTGGTCTTCCCAGAGATACAGCCTGCTGATAATATTCTAAGTACTCTTTCGGTCGTACAGAATTTTTTTAAACTGTTCTTTTTATTTAGTTTTGTTTGTGCTGTGTCGTCGTTGTTGCATGGGCTTTTCTCTAGTTGCAGAGAGGGGGCTGCTCTCTAGCTGTAGTGCATAGGCTTCTTACTGCAGCGGCTTTTCTTGTTGCAGAACATGGCTCTAGCTCGCATGGCTTCATTACCTGCAGTACATGGGCTCGATAATTGTGGCTCCTGGGCTCTAGAGCACAGATTTAATAGCTGTGGCACACAGGCTTAGTTAGTTTACAGCACGTGGAATCTTCCCCAGTCAGGGATTGGACCCATGTCTCCCACATTGGCAGGCGGATTCTTTACCACTGAGACACCAGGGCAGCCCCTGTATAGAAATTTTGACCTACTTCTCTGTTTTATCACATGTGAAGTGGCTACTGTGATAATGCTTGGCATAGTTTGGGCTTACGAGGCAGAATGTCCTAAGAGGCATATGGTGGTGGCATATTCGTTCCTCATGCATCTTCTGGCAGCTAACCATGGGGCATTTATCAGAGACCTCATAAATCTACATACACTAGTGGGACGATGCTCATTTCAGGGCCACGTCAATTTACCAAGGGTTATGCTTCTCAAAGACCATTCCAAACACACTTTGTGAAGGAAGTCACATTTCCCTACTGATTCACATTATAATTTCAGGGATGTGTGCCCTCATTAGAAATGTTGGCACTAAGGTAAGTTAAAATCATTCTTTAATGTGGAAGACGCTGTAATAACATATTTATTAGGAAAGAGGGACCTCTGAGAAATCACCCACAAGTTACCAGAAATAAGTGAAATATCTTGTTGGATCTTCTCTGATCTCTTAAAATTTCAAGATAAGAGGTTACACTAGAAACAGAGAAAATAATATTCATCATCATTTTTGCAGTTTTGCTTATATTATTTTGTCTTGTTTTGAGAAAAGAAGAAATTCTGTTAAGAGTTGGGTGAAAGTCACTGGAAGGGAGTCAGCACAGGCTGTTATAATTAAATATCATAGACTGTACAGCTTAAGCAATAGGTATTTATTTCCTATGGTTCTGGAGGCTGTAAGTTTTAGATCAGGGTGGTAACATGGTAGGATTCTGCTAAAGGCCTTCTTCCTAGCTTGCAGATGACTGCCCCTTTGCTATATCTTCATGTGGCAGAGAGAAAAGAGAAATCTCTCTAGTCTTTTCTTATAAGGGCACTAATCTGATTATGAGGACCCCACCCCAATGACCCCATCTAAGCCCAATTACCTCCCCAAAGTTTTATATCTGGATAGGAACGCATTAGGGAGTTAGAACTTCAGCATATTAATTTTGGAGGAACATAGCATTCAGTCTGTAAGAGGAATAGTCTACCTACCAGGAAAATGCTCTACATACTGATAAGTTGGTAGCAAAATTTTGTTTTGAGATAACTGGTTTATAGCTGAGTATTTCTTAGAGTAAATATTATTTAAACTGGGAATCAAGTCTTAATAGATCTGTTGTTCTGTTTGCCTCAAAGAAGTCTATGGCATTGAATGAGTTGATGCCAGAGAAGATGATGTGTTTGGAATGATCTTTTACTGTGTTATTTAGACTATTGTACACCTGGCAGAAAAAAATACATAGCCCTTGATAAAGGCAACCTTTTCTAGCATTTTGAGTTGACCTTGTGTCATTTCTCTGTGTACACCTTCCTTGACACAGAATGAGGAAGAGTCAGGTAAAGAATTCAGCAGAGTAAAAGGCATCAGGTCTGACTTTTCATGAGTTTAAAATCTTGCCAGTGTTGTCATTTTCTCTGTGTTTTGATCATTCCAAAAAAGTTTAGAATTATGGGGAAAAAACTAATTTTAAAAGGAGTGAGATTATGGTGATTCTTGATGAAAACATCCACAGAAAGACAAGGCATGTATATGAATAGTTATAGTAGCATTATTCATCATCAACCAAAACTGGAAATAATTCAAATGACCATCAATTGGTAAATGAAGAAACATACAATGGAATACTCCTCAGAAAGAAGTACACTACTGTATACATTACAGCATAATCGAAGCTGTAAAGAATTTTGCTCAGTGAAACAATCTCAATTCGTAACACTAAGCAAAATACAATTTCATGTGTACAAAATTCTGAGAAGAGATAAATTTATGGAGATACAAATCAAATCAGTGGTTGTTGGGGGCAAGGCTGGGACCAAGGATGACCTGCAAATGAGGGTACAAGGTCACTTTTCTGGGTGATGGAAATGTTCTAAATGTTCTAAAACTATCATGATGATACGTATGCAATTCTAGATTTTCTAAAAACCACTGAATTTTCTAAAAACCACTCACAATGGGTAAACTTACGCTGTGTGAATTATACCTCAATAAAGCTATGAAGAAGATAAAGTTCTAATAAAGCTTCATTTCTGTCTTAATGTAAACCTGTTGAAACCCATATTCTAGGGAATTGTTTTCATTCTGGTCCAGCCTAGATTTCTCTTCTCTTCGATCATGGTGATCTTAATACCATGATCTTTTCACAAGTCCTTTGGAGTCCATTCAGAAGCATTAATGGCTAAGACACCTATTTTCTTTCAGAGATTTACTCTGACCACAGAATCGCTCTGTGACTTTCAGTGCTGAGCAGCCTAGTGGAATGATAGGTATTGTAAAGATATTACTTGGGAGGTGCTGGGTGAAGATCTCTGTCTTTTCTGGCACTGTCAGCCAGACTAAAGAGGAGTGTGGCATCATCTGTACATCAGTCTAATGGCTGCACTTGATTCCCATTATAAGCCACAGGTGTACAGTTCCTGACATATCGGAAATCTTGAATAATGTCCATCAACCCTTTGCTATCGACATACTGCACACTCAGTGTGTTCTTGCTTGAGGAACACCCTGCCTCCAAAGATGCTGAATCTTTGGAGAAAGTTCAAACACTATTGAAAAGCAGATAACAAACAGTCATAGAGCAAGAATGGGGCCATGTTAATGCTGATAGTCACAGTAAATGCATCTGATATTTGTTCCTATAACTCCTATCTATAACTCTCACCATTCCTCCTTCAGGCTTAAATAAATTCATCTCTCTGCACTATAAGATCCCTGCATCTAAAAGGCGAGATATTGAACTGGATTCAGTTCAGTTCAGTTCATTTCAGTTGCTCAGTCGTGTCCAGCTCTTTGCAACCCCATGGACTGCAGCATGCCGGGCCTTCCTGTCCATCACCAACTCCCGGAGTTTACCCAAACTCATGTCCATTAAGTCGGTGATGCCATCCAACCATCTCATCCTCTGTCATCCCCTTCTTCTCCTGCCCTCAATCTTTTCCCAGCATCAGGGTCTTTTCAAATGAGTCAGTTCTTTGCATTAGGTGGCCATAGTATTGAGTTTCAGCTTCAACATCAGTCCTACCAATAAACACACAGGACTGATTTCTTTTAGGATGGACTGGTTGGATCTCCTTAAAGTCCAAGGGACTCTGAAGAGTCTTCTCTAAACACTACAGCTCAAAAGAACTAGATTACTCATGTTTAAACTTGTTACTGGCTGAGTATCTAAAATTTATAAGAATGCCTCTCCTTTATGTGTCTTGCATCCTCCCTCTCTACTTCTTTCTCATTCGTACACAAATATCTTTTAGTCTAAGTCCTTGTGCTCAGTCGCTAAGTCATGTCCGACTCTGCGACTCCATGGACTGTAGCCCTCCAGCCTCCGTGGGGTTTTCCAGGCAAGAACACTATAGCAGATTGCCATTTCCTACCCCTGGGGGTCTTCCCAAACCAGAGATTGAGCCCATGTCTCTTGTGTCTCCCGCATTGGCAGGTGTATTCTTTGCCCCTGAGCCACCTAGGAAGCCCTTTAGTCTGCAGTTACCTAAATAAATCACTAAGTAGATGTCTTAAGCTTCATATCCTCTCTTCCTCCCACTACCAACATCTCTCTTTCCAAATATCTTGAAAGAATAACCCACACTGGTTGTATCTCTTTGTTGTCTCCACTTCTCAGTCTACTGTGGTCTGTTAAGATTACTAACAACCTCTTACATGCTAAATCAAATGGATGCTTTGCAGGGTGTCTCACCCATGACTTTTCTGCAGCACTTGGCATTGCTGCTGCGCCCCTGCTCATCAGTGTCCTCTGTATACTCATTTCCATTGGCTTCTGAGACAGCAGCCTTCACAGACTCCTCTTGTTCTGCATGTTTTCTTTATATCTGAACACTTAGGAAGGTTTTCTCCTGGCTCTCCACTCAGCCAGAAAATTATCTTTCCACTGGTGTATGCATTGCCATGGCTTCAGTTGACATTATTATGTTGATGAACTACAATTGCAAATCTCCAGCCAGATTTTTCTTCTGAGCTCCACACTGGTATTTCCAACAATAGGCTCCTTGAAGTTGATATCTTATGACCACTTCACATTCATTATAGCCTAAGCCCCTGATGCTTCTGTGCCAACAGAGTATAAAGGGAATGCCATTTATTTTTTTCTGACATCCAAGAAGATAGTAAAGGAAGCCAGATTGAGTTCCTTTTAAAACTTTTATTTTCTCAAGTAATGTTCTCTGGATGCAGAGAGTTATATTTTGTAACTGTAATGATTAGTTTGTGTAAGGTAAACATGCTAGTTATGGCTGAAGTTTTCCAGTATCCTTTCTGTCTGGTCATATGCCTTTACAAGAGGTATTCCTACAGCCTTAAGCTGTTTATTGGTCTTCCCAGAGATACAGCCTGCTGATAATATTCTAAGTACTCTTTCGGTCGTACAGAATTTTTTTAAACTGTTCTTTTTATTTAGTTTTGTTTGTGCTGTGTCGTCGTTGTTGCATGGGCTTTTCTCTAGTTGCAGAGAGGGGGCTGCTCTCTAGCTGTAGTGCATAGGCTTCTTACTGCAGCGGCTTTTCTTGTTGCAGAACATGGCTCTAGCTCGCATGGCTTCATTACCTGCAGTACATGGGCTCGATAATTGTGGCTCCTGGGCTCTAGAGCACAGATTTAATAGCTGTGGCACACAGGCTTAGTTAGTTTACAGCACGTGGAATCTTCCCAGTCAGGATTGGACCCATGTCTCCCACATTGGCAGGCGGATTCTTTACCACTGAGACACCAGGGCAGCCCCTGTATAGAAATTTTGACCTACTTCTCTGTTTTATCACATGTGAAGTGGCTACTGTGATAATGCTTGGCATAGTTTGGGCTTACGAGGCAGAATGTCCTAAGAGGCATATGGTGGTGGCATATTCGTTCCTCATGCATCTTCTGGCAGCTAACCATGGGGCATTTATCAGAGACCTCATAAATCTACATACACTAGTGGGACGATGCTCATTTCAGGGCCACGTCAATTTACCAAGGGTTATGCTTCTCAAAGACCATTCCAAACACACTTTGTGAAGGAAGTCACATTTCCTACTGATTCACATTATAATTTCAGGGATGTGTGCCTCATTAGAAATGTTGGCACTAAGGTAAGTTAAAATCATTCTTTAATGTGGAAGACGCTGTAATAACATATTTATTAGGAAAGAGGGACCTCTGAGAAATCACCCACAAGTTACCAGAAATAAGTGAAATATCTTGTTGGATCTTCTCTGATCTCTTAAAATTTCAAGATAAGAGGTTACACTAGAAACAGAGAAAATAATATTCATCATCATTTTTGCAGTTTTGCTTATATTATTTTGTCTTGTTTTGAGAAAAGAAGAAATTCTGTTAAGAGTTGGGTGAAAGTCACTGGAAGGAGTCAGCACAGGCTGTTATAATTAAATATCATATACTGTACAGCTTAAGCAATAGGTATTTATTTCCTATGGTTCTGGAGGCTGTAAGTTTTAGATCAGGGTGGTAACATGGTAGGATTCTGCTAAAGGCCTTCTTCCTAGCTTGCAGATGACTGCCCTTTGCTATATCTTCATGTGGCAGAGAGAAAAGAGAAATCTCTCTAGTCTTTTCTTATAAGGGCACTAATCTGATTATGAGGACCCCACCCCAATGACCCCATCTAAGCCCAATTACCTCCCCAAAGTTTTATATCTGGATAGGAACGCATTAGGGAGTTAGAACTTCAGCATATTAATTTTGGAGGAACATAGCATTCAGTCTGTAAGAGGAATAGTCTACCTACCAGGAAAATGCTCTACATACTGATAAGTTGGTAGCAAAATTTTGTTTTGAGATAACTGGTTTATAGCTGAGTATTTCTTAGAGTAAATATTATTTAAACTGGGAATCAAGTCTTAATAGATCTGTTGTTCTGTTTGCCTCAAGAAGTCTATGGCATTGAATGAGTTGATGCCAGAGAAGATGATGTGTTTGGAATGATCTTTTTACTGTGTTATTTAGACTATTGTACACCTGGCAGAAAAAAATACATAGCCCTTGATAAAGGCAACCTTTTCTAGCATTTTGAGTTGACCTTGTGTCATTTCTCTGTGTACACCTTCCTTGACACAGAATGAGGAAGAGTCAGGTAAAGAATTCAGCAGAGTAAAAGGCATCAGGTCTGACTTTTCATGAGTTTAAAATCTTGCCAGTGTTGTCATTTTCTCTGTGTTTTGATCATTCCAAAAAAGTTTAGAATTATGGGGAAAAAACTAATTTTAAAAGGTGAGATTATGGTGATTCTTGATGAAAACATCCACAGAAAGACAAGGCATGTATATGAATAGTTATAGTAGCATTATTCATCATCAACCAAAACTGGAAATAATTCAAATGACCATCAATTGGTAAATGAAGAAACATACAATGGAATACTCCTCAGAAAGAAGTACACTACTGTATACATTACAGCATAATCGAAGCTGTAAAGAATTTTGCTCAGTGAAACAATCTCAATTCGTAACACTAAGCAAAATACAATTTCATGTGTACAAAATTCTGAGAAGAGATAAATTTATGGAGATACAAATCAAATCAGTGGTTGTTGGGGGCAAGGCTGGGACCAAGGATGACCTGCAAATGAGGGTACAAGGTCACTTTTCGGGGTGATGGAAATGTTCTAAATGTTCTAAAACTATCATGATGATACGTATGCAATTCTAGATTTTCTAAAAACCACTGAATTTTCTAAAAACCACTCACAATGGGTAAACTTACGCTGTGTGAATTATACCTCAATAAAGCTATGAAGAAGATAAAGTTCTAATAAAGCTTCATTTCTGTCTTAATGTAAACCTGTTGAAACCCATATTCTAGGGAATTGTTTTCATTCTGGTCCAGCCTAGATTTCTCTTCTCTTCGATCATGGTGATCTTAATACCATGATCTTTTCACAAGTCCTTTGGAGTCCATTCAGAAGCATTAATGGCTAAGACACCTATTTTCTTTCAGAGATTTACTCTGACCACAGAATCGTCTGTGACTTTCAGGCGCGAGCAGCCTAGTGGAATGATAGGTATTGTAAAGATATTACTTGGGAGGTGCTGGGTGAAGATCTCTGTCTTTTCTGGCACTGTCAGCCAGACTAAAGAGGAGTGTGGCATCATCTGTACATCAGTCTAATGGCTGCACTTGATTCCCATTATAAGCCACAGGTGTACAGTTCCTGACATATCGGAAATCTTGAATAATGTCCATCAACCCTTTGCTATCGACATACTGCACACTCAGTGTGTTCTTGCTTGAGGAACACCCTGCCTCCAAAGATGCTGAATCTTTGGAGAAAGTTCAGAGCACTATTGAAAAGCAGATAACAAACAGTCATAGAGCAAGAATGGGGCCATGTTAATGCTGATAGTCACAGTAAATGCATCTGATATTTGTTCCTATAACTCCTATCTATAACTCTCACCATTCCTCCTTCAGGCAGAGAGCAAGTGGAGTTTATAAACTTTTCTGGATGGTCAATCTTTCATGAGATTTTCCACATACTATTTCAGCTGTTGTTGTTCAGTCACTAAGTTGTGTCTGACTGTTTGCAACCCCATGGACTGCAGCACGCCAGGCTTCCCTGTCCTTCTAGAATGTGTTCAAACTCATGGCCATTGAGTCAGTGATGCCATCCAATCATCTCATGCTCTGTCACCCTCTTCTCCTCCTGCCCTCCATCTTTCCCTGCATCAGGGTCTTTTCCAGTGAATCAGTTCTTTGCATCAGGTGGCCAAAGTATTGGAGTTTCAGCTTCAGCATCAGTCTTTCCAATGAATATTCAGGGCTGATTTCCTTTAGGATTTTCAGCTAATAGAATCTAATGCCTAACGTTAGTTCACAAAGAGAACATGAAATCAAAATCCAATTCATGCTGTTTGCTCTGTAGTCAGGTAAAATATGGGAAATAATGTCTAATTCTCTACAACTAACATGAAAGCCCTACTGATTGGATCATTATGGGTGATATGGATGGGGCACACTGAATTATTGTTAGAGTTGAGATCTAATATGAACAGAAGGAATACTGTCATGTAGGAGACCCCATTAAAACACTGCTGTAAGGGAAGGCAACTCTGTTCATTAAAAGCTAATGTCTTACATGACATTTATACACAGTTTTAAGAGGATATGAATAGACTGTGGTACACCTAAATCTGTAAGAGGCCAAATCAGTCTATAATGCTAATCTTTAGATAAGCAGAATCACAACGTTAAGAGCTGTAAGATAAAAAGTAAAAAAAAAAAAAAAAAGATAAAAGGCCCAAAATGAAAGACATTGAATTTGATTTCAGAGACAAAATATATTCATTTTTAAAAAGCTAAATCATTAACACATTATGAGGGTCAAGATAAAATAGTCCATGCTTTTTGGGAGAGTTGCATATTGGTTGGAAAAGTTAAGAAAAAACTCAGGAGGAGGTAGTACTACAGGTCTAACTTAAACTGCGGGAAACCTGGTCAGCTACAGAAAAAGAATTAAGGACTGGGGGAAGCGCTCCAACAAGCACGGAATTTGGAGGTGAAAATGCTAAAGTATGTTTTGTGAACAGTGTGGAGAGTGGTCTAGCTATAGCTGTAAACATGTGTTCGGAGTCATGGGAGATAAAGTTGGGAAGTATCTTGCACTTTGTCTTGAATGCTTGATTTTAATGGTTTAGATTTCATTCCATAGATAGTGGAGAAACAATGATGGTTTTGAACAAGAACTTAACATTATGTGCATGATATTCTAAAAATAACGTACCAACCATGTTACAGAATAGGTTGGAAGGAGAAGACCCTCAATTCTTGGGGGTAAATTAAAAAGTGATAGAAAAGAGCAGATATAAAATAAAAATGAATAGTTATAGAGAGGAAACTCAAAAAAGGCCTCTCTTTTTCCTTCCAATATTCAATTATGCCTCTGAATAGGACAGTGACTGTAGTACTAATAAAAAACAATTAAGAGCATTGGTAGAATAGAAAATGATGTTCTATTTAGGTTGGTGCAAAATTAATTGCTGTTTTGTGTTGTTGAAACTTGCCATTTGATACTGGAATATATTCTTAAATAAAAGTGGTTATATTATGCATCCCTTTAATGCATTCGGCTCAGAAACTGCTAATGAACGTACAGTGCAGTGCTGGTTGTTGAGGAGTGCAGTGGCTGGCTGTTGGAAATTGACAATGACCAACTGACAGTGACCATCAAATTGGATCCTCTTACAACTACACGAGAAGTTGCCAAAGAACTCAAAGCCAACCGTTTTACAGTTATCTGGCATTTGAACCAAACTGGAAAGGTGAAAAAGTTCAATAACAGGATGCCCCTTGGACTGACTGGAAGAAAACCCAAAAACTATTGTTTTGAAGTATTGGCTTCTCTTACTCTATGCAACAACAATGAACCATTTCTTGATCACATTGTGACATGTGAGGAAAAGTGGGTTGTATACGACAACCGTGACAACTGGCTGAGTGGTTGGACCAAGTAGTAGCTCTCAAGCACTTCCCAAAGTCAAACCTGCATCACAGAAAGGTCATGCTCACTGCTTGGTGGTCTGCTGTGGGTCTGATCCACTACAGCTTTCTGAATCCAAGTGAAACCATTACGTCTGAGAAATATGCTCAGCAAATTGACCAGATGCACTGAAAACTGCAAAGCCTGCAGCCAGCATTGGTCAACAGAAAGGGCCCAGTTCATCCGCCATGACAGCTCCTGACTGCATGTTGCACAACCAGTGCTTCAAAAGTTGAATAAATTGGGCTGCAAAGTTTTGCCTCATTCACCATATTCACTGACCTTTCTCCAACCAAATACCACTTCTTCAAGCATTTCAACTTTTTGCAGGGAAAATGCTTTCACAGCCAGCAGGAGGTAGAAAATCCTCTTTTAGTGTTTGTCAATTCCTGAAGCACAGATTTTTAAGCTACAGGAATGATCAAACTTATTTCTCATTGGCAAACGTGTTGATTGTGATGGTTCCTATTGTGATTAACAAGGATGTAGTTGAGCCTAGTTATAATGATTTCAGATTCACAGTCTGAAATCACAGTTACATTGGCACCAGCGTAATAACTAGTAAAAGTCAAATGCAATGTGTTGAGTAGATATCTAAGGAGGTCACACATTACCAGCTGGTTCCGAAGGGACTCACACGGATTGCCTTATGTTCTGTTGTATTTCTGGGGCTTGTGGTGAGACCTCTATACAGTAAGTGCCCTATACACATTAGGTGAATGATTTAAAATAACTAAATATATAATCATGGAGAACTGGTTAAACATTAAGATCACAGATTTGGAAGTCTTTCATACAGAGATAATAGTTCAACATGTGAGAAATGGTAAATTTTTAAAAGGAGTGTCACAAAAGAAAAGGAATGAAAGAAGAAAGGAAAAAAGGGAGGCAGGGAAGGAGGGAGGTAGGGAGAAAAGAAGAGAGAGAGGGAAGGAAGACAGAAAGAAGAAAGAAGGAAAAGAAATCATGACCCACAGCCGAGTCTTCGGAAAGTCTTCTAGTGTGGAAGTGTAATAAGATAAGGAACCCACAAAAGTGGTATCGATCAGAAAGACAGTACCTTTAATGCATAAAATGTCTCTAATTAAAAAGTGGTAGGTTAAAACAACATTTCAGTGGTAGTTTTAGAAGAAAAAACTACCTTTAATCATATAAATAGTAATTAAAATTTTTGATTATGTGAGAATTGAGTATGTTTGATTTCTTTAAACTTTTCTACTGTAGGTTATGTGAAAAATGAAGGATATAAGAGTGTGCTTAAATATCAAATCAATTGAACAGTTATTTTTTTGCTTGCCAAAAGTGAAGAAAATATGTGTTACGTGTATTTTGATGAGCATTGAATAGTGACAAGCAAAGCTTGTTTACTTCCTCTAGGATGATATTTTACTCCACTCATGATTATATAAAAATTAATTTTGGAAATTGAATTAAGTGTAATTTTTGAAACATTCAGAGTTAGTTGTATAAAGTCCAATTTGACAAAAAACTTCTTGTGAGTTTCCAAAAGGGATTTTTTTCCATGACATCAAGAGAATATTATTCACATTTTTCTTACAGTAGGAGTAGATGACACTGTTTTTCTTCCTCAAAGTCACTTTTAAGATATTGTCCTTGAAATCTTCATCAAGTTGAGAGAGTAATTAGATTTTTTGAACATTAATATGCTGCATCCATATCTGGGTTTTGGCTATACATATTTAAGATGTAATGAGAAATGAGGTTGGGAATTTTCTCTTGAAATTTTAGATTTAGTCTCTGCAATGCTTAAAGTATATATGCCAAACAGTCAGCATCCCCTGACAGTTACAATTCTTTCAAGTTTCACACAATTGAGCTCTTCTTTGGTGTTTCAAAAAATAGGCAACTTGGTCTTTCAGCTCATAAATTTAGCTAAGAATATTTCCTTTTGAGAATCAAAGAACCTCAACATGGAGCACAAGCATTTTTTCTTTTAATCCAAATATGTATCTTCATAAAGCAAAGGGCAAAAAGCTGGTGTTTCATATACTATTATTCCCATAATCAATTATCTTGATAGGGAGGTGAGTTCTCTATGAGAAGTTGGTAGCATCTGGGCAATTATTTGGGGGAGCAAATGGTATAGGGCAACTAAACCAATGATTTTTATTTCTCTCCAATTTTATTTATTTATTTATTTTTGCTAGCAATCTAGATGGCCAAGCCAATATTTCTAGAATGGTAGAAACATCCATGATAATTATTCTCTTCCCTCATTCTGCTTCTTTATTTGGAAAACTTTGACAGAACCATGAAGATAATTCACCTTTTTGGTCATTTCCAAGCCTTGAAAAAAAGCATTTTTATTCCATAGGTTATTTAGCTATATATTCAGAATAAACTAATACTTGACTAGACTTTCCCACTGGTAGAATCAACCATCACAAGTCAAGCAAAGAAAATAAAAGGTAATGACTGCTTTTTTTTGCCAAATTTGAATTGTGGTATTCTCTGCAGAGTTACCTGTTTCAAGATTAATCATAGGACTAATACAAAGAAACACCATAGTGTTCTTTAGTATAAAGCACTACTTTTTTCATAAAGAAACACCATTAGAAACATTTTGGAAACATTCACAATACAAGGTTTAATGAGAGTCCCCAAAGAA
Organism: Bos mutus; assembly: GCF_027580195.1. Classification (NCBI taxonomy): domain Eukaryota; kingdom Metazoa; phylum Chordata; class Mammalia; order Artiodactyla; family Bovidae; genus Bos; species Bos mutus. Next base: position 94,156,912 of record NC_091626.1, read on the forward strand.
CTAAAGCTTTTACGTTTTGCAGTTGAAGGGGCTATTTCACATAAAATATTCAGTTTTTGAGGATTCTTGGTTAGAGGTTTTAGTAATTGCCAACTTCATGTATGTACAGAGAATAGTCTTTTTTTTAAGGACTTGTATGATTTAAAAAAATTTTTTACTTAAGTATCATTCAAGAAATTCATTTGGTTTCATTACTCTGTATTTTTAGACTTAGACTCTTCTGAGAAATCTGAATGTCATTTTTTTTCACAATGTTTGTAAGCTTTTACAATATCAGCCTTTTCACATTTAAGAAATTTATTTTTTCCAACATTGTCAGCTACCCTAATGTTTCTCCAAAACAAAAGCATTTTATCCCTCATCCTCCAGAAAACTTCTGAAGACTGGAGATGCTGATTAGAGCCTGGCATAACTTTCACAGAAACGAATCTTAGTTGTGTGAGGAAAGAGACTTATTCATTGTTCAATCCCCTCACCTAGAAGAATCAATGAGTTCATGTTCAGAAAATATCTCTTGCATGAATTTCCTAAGAATATGTGTTTAATGTCATCAGTGATGTCAACGGTGGGGCTGGCAGCTTCAGCTATGCATAAGCTCCAATAAGCAATATTTTAGGTAATTTTCCATACATAGCTATGCATGTAGCCTATTTTAAAGCTTCATAAATGGTCCTATTTTACAATCTGTGTTGTCTCTTTCATAGAGCATAAACTATAGCTGATGAGAAAGGAAATGGGAGACGCATCATAAAGAGCTTTCATGAGACCCCCTTTTTGACATTATGGTAGATTCAAATATCATAAAACATTAAATGTTTGTTATTTTTAATAAGTGATAAGCTTATCATTATCAAATGCATTGTACACACAGCCACGTTGAACATAATTAAGAAATGATTATCATGTGTTGCATTAAATGTAGTTCCTATTATAAATGTTACTGTTCTGATGCTGTTCTTGCATACCCACCAAACTTAGAAGTACTTGCTTTGTTTTGATTTTATGTATTTCATATTATGAAAGCTACCTGTATATTTTTTAATTTCCCAAGTTTTCAGTCCTCTTATGAAATATATTTCTTTAAAAATTACCTTCACTGAGTATCTATCAGGCTTACAGCTGAACTTCTGGGGAACTTCTTGTTTTCTGCCTCTTCGTCCCCAGAGCACTGTTAACTGTAAGCAAAGCGGGAAGAACGTTTGGACTGGGTGGGTACTGGTATGCCAAATGCAATTGAGGTCAAACAGAATGATGAGTACAAGCAAAGTCTCTGAGATTTGGCAAGACCGTGATTATTAGATATCCATGGAAAGAACAGTTTTATAGCTAAATGAGGATGAAAACCAGATTGGAAGGCAACGGTAAGATACATTTAAATCCATTAGACAGTATGAAGTATAAAAATCTGACAGTACCAATTACCGCAAGGCTGTGGAAGATGCCTCATATGTTAACAGCAGAAGAAAACTCTGAGACAACTATTCAGGAGAGGCCACTGATACTATCCACAGTATCCAGGAAGATAAAAATGCATGCGACCACATGGCATGGGGTGCAGATATTTCACACTTGATTAAGTACCTTAGAGAAACTTTTCCCATGTTACAGAGAGACATGAACTAAAATGTCTATTCCAACATTAGATTTGGTACTGAATAATTGGAAGTAATGTAAATGTCCATCAGTATGGGAAAGATAATTTTTGTCTTATTTATATGGTAGATAGTACTCACCACGTAAAACAAATGAGTTGAAACTGTATGCCTGGTGGGCTGCGTCTATGGGGTTGCACAGAGTCGGACACAACTGAAGCGACAGTAGCAGCAGCAGATGATATATGGTAGATAGTACTCATCAAGTAAAATGAATGAATTGAAACTATATGCCTCAAAATGAATACATCTTAGGTATATGATATATAAAGTGTATTTAAAGAACAAATTTTGGAATGGTACCATGTGATATCATAATGTACTTTAAAAGCAAAATGATCAAAAGGATGCTGTTTTAAGAACTATGTATACATGTAGTAAAACTGCATAATAAAACCCATATATAAATAGCAAAAGTATTTTAAAAATTGAATGGGAAGGATTCAGGATGGTGATTACTTGGTGGGGGAAAGGTTGGCAAAGATGTTAGGTAGAAATGGGTTCAAGAAGAGTCAGAAAAAGAAAGCTTTAAACTTGAAGTGTTTTATTTATCTTTTAAAATTTTTGAAAAATCTGAGTTGAGTAAGATGAAATACCTACCATGTTCATTAAGGTGGTGGATAACTTGTTTTTCTTTGTTTTTATATATGTTTGAAATATTTCATTAAAACATGAAAGTGAAGGCATAATTATATTTTTCATTTGGAGAGGCATAATTATATTTGAAGCTAGAGGATGCTAACAAACAGGGAGAATTTTAAGCCTCTGAATAAACTGGGGATACGGAGTGGGCTTCTTGATGATGTATGGATCTCTAGATTCAAGAGAGAAGTAGACTTCAAGCTCCAGAGTGCATCTTGTTCTTTGTACATCTATGCCATCATCTATATCATACATCCGTGCCTTGTCCATCTTTGAATTACTGGTGCTGAGCATAGGACCTGATAGTTAATCAGTGTCTGTAGGAAGGAGACAGAAAGATGGAAAAATATGAAAGGGAAAAAGAAAAGTTGGAGACTATAAAAGAAGGAAAGGAAAGACAGAGGAAGGCAGTGAATGAGAATGAAGAAGAATTGAAGAGGAGAATAAATCAGAGATAAAGACAAAAGATGATGGCCTTTGTTCTTTATAACCAAGATGAAGATGCATTTTCTTGTAGAGAATGAAAGAGCTTGAAAATTTAACTTATTTTAAAGATTCTAAACACTTGAATCATATTCTCTTGGTACTGGAGTCTAGCAAGATCCCTAAAATTTAAATTCAATTGTGCTGTAAGGGAGAAATAAAAATTTAGGAAAAGTAATTGCTTGATCCGCTGAACCAATGAAAGAGAACTTACACTGGTGTATTAGGGGACAGCAGGCACAAATGGGACTTTGTGAAGCTTTGGTAAGTCGGAGAGTTGACAGATACTTGTTGATCAATTAATGGATAGGGTTGAACTAATTTAGACAGCTTTTTAACAATCACCTTATTTTGCGTTATTATGAAGAATCTGAAACCATACATACTGAACAACTTTACATACACACAAATAGTGTCAGACCAACACTAGCTAGTGTTACCTTAAACTACGAATGACACCGTGTGGATAATGGGAACAGCTGCATGACAACTCCCACCACACCGTCCCCAGGGCGTGCAATTGAAGTCAACCTTGATTCTTTGGGTTTATCCTATCACTAATGTCAGAGGCCTAAGAGCAAGGCTGATATCGATGACTGCTCATTTGTAATTGTGTCATTGCACAAGATAAACCATCCATTAATTTTGAGATAATTTCTCAGCTGAATCAATAACACCAAATAATTCTGAGGTAATTTCAGTCTGCGGGAAAACAAATCTCAGGGTTTTATGACATTACACAGCATTTCTGTCAAAAGATTGCAATGGACAGGTAGTCGTATTATTTGGGACTTTCAGATTTTCTGCAGGATATTTTCTTTATGGACTGTACGTTCTAAAGCACCAATGAGGTAGAGTTTTAGTATATTAGAAAAGGTGAATTTCTATTACTGTTTCACAACATTCAGTAATGTGCATCTGGGAGCCATTATATATAACTTTTAACCATTTTTATTGTTTTTATTACGTATTCAGTCTATAATCGAGTGATATACTTTGGAAACACATAAAACTGCAACTCTGACCCTCCTGAATCTCATCCCACCTCCTGTTTTTTTGTGTGGATGTGAGCTGGAAATCATTTTGTACATTTTTTAAGAAGGAGGTCTAAATAAGAGTAATATTTTATGACACAAGAAAGCTAAGAAATTCAAATTTTTGTCCACAAACAAGCATTGATTGGAACACAGCCCTACCCCTTCATTTACATATCATCTATGACCACACCACAATCACATTTGAGTAGTTGTGACAAAGACCACATGGCCCTGAAATCTTTAAATATTTACTCTATGGCCCTTTGCAGAAAAAGTCTGCTAACCCCTGGTCTAAATATGTTATTTTGTAATTATGTGGTACTTTTCCTCTCTGAGATTGGCATAAACAACTCTTTGGGTCACTTGACAGTCTTGGGTTTGGCCGGTCATCAACCATCACATCAGTAGTCTTCCCAAGGCCACAAGACAGGGAATAGATAATTGTATAATAGTCATCTATGTAGGGAATAATGGCAATAATCATGCAGAATTTCCTGAGAACAGTCAGAGGAGCTACTGCAGGCACACTTCCATTAGCGCCCGTTCAGCTCTTGCTGGAAAAGAGATCTTATTTAACCAACTTGTTGAGAATGCTTTACAAATAATATTGGCAGTCCTTGACAAAGCAAATAGAGTTGGTATTTCCTTTGCACGCAGAACAGAAGTTGCTAGATGAATATTCACCTTTTTCTTGTTATTTGGGTGGCAGTTTGTATAGCTGAACTTTGTCCTGTGTACTCAACCCTTTTTTTATGTTTAATAGCTCAATAAAGAAGAAAAGAATTCTTACATGAAACTTAGCAGTGAAGTCTGTGTACGCCTTGCTCATTTCTGTTTGTGTTTGTTTAATTGCCTGCCCACTTTGGCTCTTTTGCTGTTTTTTACTGTAAATTCTGCACCAGGTTGGTCTTTGTGTTTTTGTTTTAATTCACTGATGTTGGTCAGTGTTGCTGGGCACTGAATGGGGGGTAAAATGTCCCCCATTACTCTGAAGGAGCCACAGAACCATTAAGGACAGAGGAAAAAAGTCTCGCTGGGGTCTGAGCATGTCAGACTTATTTCTCTGCCTTGCCGAGGGCAAATCCAGGAATGATGTTTTCCTAATAAAACTTATTTTCAATGACTGAATTTTATTGGAGATGTCTAACATTGCTCTTGACCTACCCATCTCTTTCAAACAGATGTGAGTTTGTGTTTTCATAATTGTTGGGCTCACAAATACCTACATGAGGTAAAGACACTTTTTTTTTTTTTTTAAACGTCATGGTTGTGGAGCTTTTGCTTCCTTTGATGGCACTGAAGGCTGTTTAAGCAGCCAGGGAACCAGTGAAGCTCAAAAACATTTGAAATAGCAGGAATGGAAATGGCAATTTCTCTGTTGCCTCTGGAGAACTTCAAGAGGAGTTTGATATCCCCATTCTTGTCCCTGACACATGCTAGTCTAATTTTCATTACAGAATTTTATATTCATCTAAAAAAGATATTTTCTTTGCAGTTTCCTTCCCTTCTCCCCTCTCCTTCCCCTCCCACCTTCTGTCCTTTTTCTCCCTTTCTTGCATTTTCCTTCTCTTTTAATCTCCCTTTTCCCCTCTACTCTTCCTAATGTGTGCAAAAAAGCACACTGTATCCTGTCCATATATTTTTTATCACATCTTTTCCGAGATAATATGGAGTGTGATTTGAGTTTTGCTGTACAAAGGGTTGCATGTTTCAAGTCAGACCTGTTGTCATCACTCTATGCAAACAGGGGCACAGTCAGAGAGACAGAGCGTGCCTTAGCTCTGACCGAGTAGAAACACTCCAGGATAACTTCATATGCCTTAACCTCCTCCTGTCTTTTTCCCTTGCCTCTTTTGATTGTGTGCTGTCCTACCCAGTTTTTGCCTGCTGCTTGTTCTATTCGTTTCCTCACCATGAGGTAATAGTATCTTAGTTTTCTGTTGTCGTACAGCACATTACTGCAAATTTAGTAGCTTAAAATGGCACCCTCTCTATCTCACAGTTCTGTAGGTCAGTGTCCTGGTGAGTATCTTGGTTGGGTTCTCTGCTAGGGTCTCAAAAGTTGGGGTTATCTGGAGAAAAAAATTCTGCTTCCAAGGGTATTCAGGTTGTTGGAAGCACTCAGAGCCTGGCACTTGTGGGTCGGAGGCCCTGCTTTCCTGCTGGTTGTTGGCTAGATTCCTCTCTCAGCTCTTAGAGGCCGCTTTCAGGTCCTTGCCCCTGCGGCCGCCCAGCTTTGCAATGGAGAAACTCCCTCGCAAGAATCCCCCCTCACACTTTGACTTTCTCTGATGTTCTCTTCACCTGCGAGTTGGGGAAAACTCTGCTTTTAGAGGGCTCGTGTGATTGTTTAAGCCTGCCATAGGGATAAGCTCCCTATGATAAAGTCAACTTGCGGGTAATCTTATGGACAAAATTTCTTTTGCTATACAAGTTAACCCTCACAGAGCTAACAGCAGGAAGTGCCGGTTTTGGGGGTCATTTTAAAATTCTACCTACCAAAAATAGTGACACTCTTGGGACAGTTGGAGACATTAATGATCATGAAAGTTAACTCTGCGTTTCATGTATGAGTAAACTCATTGATACCCTGAATAAGATCAGCTGAATCAAATGTTATGACATATGCCAGACTAGGACTGGGCTTTAGGACTCCTGCTAAAAGGTTTTCTTGGCTACACCATAGTGCTTTTCTTACGAAAGGGGTGGAGTTCAGAATTGTACTTCCAAACCCCAACATTATCAAAGACAAATAAGTACTGAAGGATAAAGATGGAGGAGTCTTTGAGAAGAGGTTTTGGTTTCTTCCTTTTTACGAGTTGTTGTGAGTTGAATTTTGTCCCCTCTAAAATTCATATGTTAGAAAAACTATATACCCCAATATCTCAGAATGTGATCTCACTGGAAGTACTGTTGCTGTTGATGTGATTAGTTAAAGCAAGGCCATAGAGAAGTAGGACAGGCCCCTATTCCAACAGGACTGGGGTCCTTATAAAAAGGGGGAATTAGGACACAGACACACAGGTAGAATGCCACATGAAGATGAAGGCAGGGATTGGGCAATGCTCTGCAAGCCAAGAGGAGACAAAGGTTGCCAGCAAACCGCAGACGCTAGAGGAGAGGAGTAAAACAGATTCTCTTTCTCAGACTTCACAGGGAACTGACTTTGCTGACACCTTGATCTTAGACATCTAGCTCCAGTACTGTGGGGCAGTAAATTTTGCTATTTAAGCCACCCACCTTGTGGTACTTTGCTATGGCAACCCTAGGAAATTAATACAAGAGTCTATTAAAGTGATGCAAAATTTAAAACTGTAGCCTATTGTGTACAAGACAAGCCTGAGCAACTGAACTAAACTGATTGTGTACAAAGGTTACATTTTAACTAAGTGCCATCTGAGTTCTGATAGAGGACCTCTAAGTAGTCCAGTGAAACGTTTCAGAAATGAAAGCTACTCAGCTTTGGTAAAAATATTATTTTTTTTTGCATATTTAATTCTCATTAAACAGTATGATATTAAATAATACAAACATAAAAATCTGCTAACAGCTGGAAGTAGATGATGAAGGCTCATCTGTCCATCCCACTCCTGGCACAGTGTCCAGTTTACAGCAAGTGCTCAATAAATGGTGGTGGAATGAAAGAATGAAAAAGGGGAAAGTTGACTAATATAAAGTGTCATAATATCAGTTCATAGAAGGCCCTAAGGAAACAAACAAAAATAAAAATATTTTTTCAATGGAAAAGCATATGTCTTAAATGTATGGACCCTTCTTAGGGGAAATCCTAAATTCATTAGATTACTCTTTTAGCAAATATTTGTTATAAATCTACAGCCTTCCTGGTGCAGTTCTGAGAAGTGGAAGTAGAGTATGATGGAGAGAGACAAAGAGCCCAAGCTTACAACTGATTGGAGAAGATCTGAAACAAATATATACTGGCAGATACTAAAAATTACAAATTCTCTTAAGAGCTGTGAGGAAAGAAGCTCTTCCATTCTTGAACTCCATCTTTGATAAAAATAAATAATAAAGATATATTGCAACTTCAGTTGCAATAATAAAATATTATAGTCTGGTTGGCTTAAATAATAGAAACTCTTTGCTAAGAGTTTTGGAGGCTGGAAGTCAGAGACCAGTGTGCCAGCAGGGCCAGGTACTGGCCTCCTCTTTGCTGTGTGCTCACATGGCATTTCTTTGGTGCCCGTATGCCAAGAGAAAGAGGTCTGGGGTCTGTTCCTCTACTTATAAGGGCACCAACCTTATCAGACTAGGGACTCACCCCTATGACCTCATTAACTTTATGACCTTCTCAAAGGCCCTTTCTCCAAGGATGAACCCACTGAAGCTTAGAGCTTCAATATATGCATTTGGGATGGTAGAGGGGAATAGAAATATTTGTTACATAACTCTCTTCAAATTATTCCCCCAGGGAGCAAGTGATCCTATTAGAATATAGAGCAGATCTTGTCACCCTCCGTACAAAGGCTTCCAAGGCCTTTCCATTTCAAAGTAAAAGCCAAAGGATACACTGTGATGCCCAAGGGTCTACTCTATCTGACCTCATGATTACTTCTCCAGCCTGACCTCTTAAAGTGTCCTCCACTTCAGTTCACTTTCCCCAGCTCAGTTCCTTGCCTTCCTCAAACATCTCAGACACTGTCCTGCCTCAGGGGCCTTGCGCCTGATTCTCTGTCTGACTGGAACACTGTTTCCTTGGAGGGTTATAAGGTTTACCCCTCCGCTCCTGGTTGTCTTTTCTCGTGTGTACATACGAAGTTGCTTCAGTCGTGTCCAATCTTTGCCACCCTATGGACTGTAACCCGCCAAGCTCCTCTGTGCGAGGGATTCTCCAGGCAAGAATACTGGAGTGGGTTGCCATGCCCTCCTCCTGGGGATCTTCCCAACCCAGGGATCGAACCTGTGTCTCTTGCATCTCCTGCATTGGCAGGTGTGTTCTTTACCACCAGTGCCACTTGGGAAGCCCACTTCTCAGTAAAACTCTCTGGTCTTTCTATTGAAAAGAAGATTAAGTATCTAAATGTTTTATTCATTTTCTCATGATCTGGAAGACAGAGTGCCTGAAGAGCTATGTGTAGAGGTTCCTCACATTGTACAGGAGGTGGTGACCAAAACCATCCCATAGAAAAACAAATGAAAAGAAGGCAAAGTGGTTGTCTGAGGAGGTCTTAACAATAGTTGGGAAAAGAGGAGAAGCGAAAGGCAAAGGAGAAAGGGAAAGATATACTCAACTAAATGCAGAGTTCCAGAGAATAGCAAGGAAATATTAGAAAGCCTTCTTAAGAGAACAAAGCAAAAAAAAAAAAAAAAAGAGGAAAACAATAGAATGGGAAAGACTAGAGATCTCTTCATGAAAATAGAGATACCAAGGGAATATTTCATTTAAAGATGGTTACAACAAAGGACAGAAATGGCAAGTATGTAACAAAAGCAGAAGATATTAAGAAGAGGTGGCAAGAATACACAGAAGAACTATATGAGGAAGGACTTAATGACCCAGATAACCACGATGATGTGGTCACTCACCTACAGCCAGACATTGTAGAGTGTAAAGTCAAGTGGGCCTTAGGAGACAAAACTAGAGGAGGTGATGAAATTCCAACTAAGCTATTTCAAATCTTAAAAGATGATACTGTTAAAGTGCTGCACTTAATATGTCAGCAAATTTGGAAAACTCAGCAGTGGCCACAGGACTGGAAAAGAGGAGTTTGCATTTCAATCCCAAAGAAAGGCGATGCCAAAGACTGTTCAAATTACTGCACAATCACACTCATTTCACATGCTAGCAAGGTAATGCCCAAATCCTTCTGGCTAGCCTTTAGCAGTATGTGAACTGAGAACTTCTAGATGTTAAAGCTGGACTTAGAAAAGGCAGAGGAACCAGAGATCAAATTGCCAACATCTATTGCATTATAGAAAAAGCAAGGGAATTCCAGAAAAACATCTGTTTCTGCTTCATTGACTATGTGAAAGCCTTTAACTGTGGGGATCTCAAGAACCTGTGGAAGATTCTTAAGGAGATGGGAATACCAAGACACCTTACCAGTGTCCTGAGAAACCTGTATGCAGGTCAAGAAGAAACGGTTAAAACTGGATATGGAACAATGGACTTGTTCAAAGTTGGGAAAGGGGCACATCAAGGTGTATGTTATCACCCTGCTGATTTAATTTCTATGCAGAGTACATCATGTGAAATGTGGGGCTGGATGACTCAGAAGCTGGAATCAAGATTACTGGAGAAATATCAACAACCTCTGATATGCAGATGATACCACTCTAAGGGAAGAAGGAATAGAGGAACTAAATAACCTCTTGATGAGAGTGAAAGAGGAGACTGAGAAAGTTGGCTTAAAACTCAACATTCAAAAAACTAAGATCATGGTATCCTGTCCCATCAATGGGGAAAAAGTGGAAATAGTGACAGATTTTATTTTCTTGGGCTCCAACATCACTTGAAATGGTGACTGCAGTCATGAAATTAAAAGATGCTTGCTCCTTGGAAGGAAAGTTATGACCAACCTAGACAGCATATTAAAAAACAGAGACATCACTTTGCTGACAAAGATCCATACAGTCAAAACTATGGATTTTCCAGGAGTTATGTATGGATGTGAGAGTTTTACCATAAAGAAAGCTGAGCGCTCAAGAATTGATGCTTTTGAACTGCGGTGTTGGAGAAGACTCTTGAGAGTCCCTTGGACTGCAAGGAGATCAAACCAATCTATCCTAAAATAAATCAACTCTGAATATTCATTGGAAGGACTGATGCTGAAGCTCTGATATGTTGGCCACCTGATGGAAAGAACTGACTCACTGGAAAAGATCCTGATGCTGGGAAATATTGAAGGCAAGAGGAGAAGGGGATGACAGAGGATGAGATGGTTGGATGGCATCACTGACTCAATGGACATGAGTTTGAGCAAACGGGAGTCGGTGATAGGGAGGCCTGGTGTGCTGCAGTCCATGGGGTGACAAAGAGTCAGTCATGAGTGAGAGACTGAACTAAACTTATTCATTTAGTCATTTAAAAATTTATATCGAACTTCTACCTGTATTTAGGCGTTCTTCTAGACACTGCCCTTAAGAAACTCATAGTCTAGAATCATATGTTTTATGTTTGATAATTTTTATTTTTAAAGAGGATGTACACACTCTTGTAGCACATTATCCATTTTGCTTATGTCAGTGCAAATATGCCCATCTTGGTCTAGCACCCCTAAAACTATAGATATCTTGAAATTCAGAAGAATATTTTATGAATTTTGAAGGCAGTAGGAGAAGGGGGAAGGCTGGATGGCATCATCAACTCAATGGATATGAGTTTGAGCAAACTTTGGGAGAATGAAGGACAGGAAGTCTGGCATGCTGCAATCCATGGGGTCACAGAGTCAGACAAGACTGAGCAACTGAAGAACAGCAACAAAACCAACATGATCTGCTTCTCTGACTAAGATGTTAGCTTCCAGAAGGCACACATTTTTTGTCTATTTGGTTCACTGCTGTATCCACTGCTCTTAGAAGAGTTCTTGGCACATACTTGTAAACAAAATAAATTTTTAAATGAATGAAAAAATAAACAGGGTGTTGTGATAGTGAAAAGTGGGTGAGATCTGTGTAGGTTAGTAAATAAAGACCTGGGTTCATGGGAGACATTAAAGTTCAAACCTGAAAAATAAGATGCCATTCATAGGAAGAGTCAGAGGGAAGGCAGTTGTCTGGAGAGAGGTGGGGAAGAAAGGGGAAGAATGTTCTCCAGGAAGAGGGAAGAGCTTATTGTCTGATTTGGGAAATGAACTTCTCAGGTGGCTCAGTGGTAAAGAAGCTGCCTGGCAAGGCAGGAGACACAGGAGATGGTGGTTTGATCCCTGGGTCAGGAAGATCCCCTGGAGGAGAAAATGGCAACCCAGTCCAGTATTCTTGCCTGGAGAGACCCAGGGACGGAGGAGCCTGGAGGCCTACAGTCCATAGGGTGGCAAAGAGTCAGACACAACTGAGCACACACACGCCTTGGCATGGCTCAGGGGGTTAAAGGTGGTGAATACAGTTGTGGCTCAGTATCCGTGGAGGATTGTTTGCAGGAACCCCTCTTTGAATACCAAAATCCATGGATGCTCAAGTGTTTGTATGTAATCTACACACATCCTCTTGCATTCTTTAGATCATCTCTACGTAACACATGATTCCTATTACAATGTAAATGGTATGCAAATAGTTGCCAGTGTAGGGTAAATTCAAATTTTGTTTTTTGGAACTTTCCTTTTTTCTCTGACTACTGTTGTATTTTCCATCAAGGTTGGTTGAACGTGCAGATGGATGTAGACATGGAAGGATGGCTGTGTTATTGGAACATGTGAGAGAAGGGAGAAGAGAAATGTCTGGAGACGGGATTGCAGTGGTTGGCAGGGGCTGCTTCAAGTGTCTTGTAAGCTGTGCTAAAGAATTTGCATTTTTTCCTTCATGTAATGGTAATCCATTATAATTTTTAAGTAGGACAGGAGTATGATCTGTCATGGTATTTGTAAAAATAACCCTGGTCTATATGAAGGGAAGGAATTGGAGTGGGCAAGAAAGGTGGCAGTGAGAGCATTACAACGGTCCAGTTTAGAGATGAGGATAACTTAGGCTATTGTTATCCTTTCCTGTCTTTATTTTCTGGTGCCAGTTATCTAGCTGGTTCCTGTTGAGGGTATGTAGCTGCAAGAGAGGTAGTGGTCTGCAGAAATCCCTCAGAAATCCCTAAGTCACTACTCCTTGGGTGCAGTATGAGGACATCTGAAGACCAATGACAGATGTAGAATTCTATAGTATTTATCTTAGAAATACTTTCCCAGGTATTAAGATACATTAGTGAAATCCCATGGTCAGAGGAGGCTGGCAGGTTACAGTCCAAGCGGTTGCAAAAAATAAGACATGACTCAGCAACTAAACAACAGCAATGGGATCTGAGGGTGAGGATGGTTTTGAATTGACACTCATGACATGACGTGACATGCTTCCTACTTGTGCTGGGTGATTTTCTGGAATACTGATTTTGTGAGTAGAGAAGAACCAATGAGAAGCCCATGTTTTTCCATTTGCCAAGTGAGGCTCTTTCTCATTTTTAAGGATCACAGACTCTTCAGAGTTCAGAGACAAAAGAGAGGATGAATGAATCAGTAGGGGTGGCACTAGAGATGAAAGATGACATGCGACATTAAAAGTGTTCTAACGACTGTTTAAGAACTTGTCAACTGAAGCTGTCAAAGGGGTTTACCAATTCTCCACTACTGGTCATGACTGTTTCAGCTGAGGAGAGGCAGTTTGCAATGCTAAATATCCTAGGAGTAACAAAGTTGAGTTCCCCAAAGGTCTTGGCCTGTTTTCCAAATTTTAATAAATATGTAATCCAATCTGCCTATTCTAGGACAGAACTAACATTTTATTTGGATGCAATACAGCATACAATTGCAATGGTTTAAAAAATTTCAGTGAGACAGGAGTTACTGAATCCTGCTGTTGTCTAGAAAATGGAAAATGGATGCTACTGCTAAATCTTAACATCTAGATGCAATCGATCCAAGAGCAACAAATAAAAACAGGGAGCTGATTAACCAGCTCATGCACAAATATAAAAATATGTGTGAGCAAAATTCCCAAAGGCAGTAACTTTGTGTATGGCAGCATGGAAAAGACCTACCAGTATGCAGGTGCACAGGCCTGGGCCCAAACACAACCTGAAAGGAAGATTGTGTATTTCCTTTGATGAGAGAGGAATTGCTAGAGGTTTAGGTAGGAAGCTTTAGGGAGTTCTGACTACGCCTCACGACTGTCCAGTTGCTACCTGTAAGTCTGCCCCATTGGCAGAAAATTTAGAAAGTGGGTTGAAGAAGCCCTCAACAGCGATGCCAGGATAAATGGGATTATAGTTGAGATCTTGTGACAGACCACATTTCCCTTGGGAATTATACGTTTGGGAGTGTGGTCGATTCTTGCCCCACTTCTTCAGCTTGGCATGTTGGCCCTTGGTGTATTTGCGACTTAAATAGAATTTGCCTGTGGAACACTGTGTCTCTGCCCATGGATCTCATACTGTGTGTACAGAGCCACCCCAGGTATACAGCTGTGTCTCCTCCAGTGTGAAAACTTCCTAAGCTACAAAGTAATAGACAAGAACTGCCATGATGGTGCCTGTAATAGGCAGGTGGAACCAGTGAGTCTTGTGGGTATAGAACATAATGATGAAGAACTCTATAGTCTACCCATCTGGGTTGAAACACCCACTGCAATTTTGTTACCTCTATGACCTCCATTGTTATTTGATTCCATATGTCTTGGTTTCCTTATTTATAACATGAAGATGATAATGGTAATTTTCATGTAGGCAACACATGCTGTGCAAAGTTTTTAGAAACAGACTGAGTACATAGAAAGCTCTCAATAATGACCACTTCTGTATGATGTAGCGTGTGGTATAACATGACTGGCATGAGGTCAGAGGCCCAAAAAGCATCATGTCAGCATGAAAAAAATTACTGGAGCATGTGGTGACTTTGCTCTATACCAATTTCAGAAAGCACATGGATAATTTTACTTAAACAGCTATATGGGGCTGAGGGATGACCAGTGCGTGGTGTTGACATTGTGAAACAGTTTTATTTTAAATTACTGCTACTTTAGTACTGTGTGAAGACTTTTTGTTCTTTTCAGGTGTCCCATTAAACATGATGAGTTTTTGAAAATGTGCTGAGAAAAAAAGATTGAGTCAAATTGTTTCATGTCTTCTTGACATACTCCTCACCCTCCCGCTTAGGTATCTGGATATGACTGAGAGCATCACTCTATGACTGCTGCTCCATTGTTAATTCTATTTTGTTGCCTTATTCATTCATTTAGCAATTTTTGGATGGATAATAACAGTTTTTATTAAATGCAAACTCTGCTCCTTGCACTACAAAAAGCACTTAAAAGTCTATCTCACTTAATCCTCAGAAGGATATTTAAAGGAAGAAATTTTTATACCCAATTTATAGATTAGACTCAAAGAGGTGCAATATCTTACCCAAAGTCATGCAGCTTGTAATTGGCAGAATTTGAACGCAAGCTCAAGACTGAAATCAAAGCACCATGTTAAACCGCCTGTGTGTTATCAGGCTCTGTGTCAGGGGCCAGTGAAACAACAGTAAGTAAGGAAAAGATCCCAGTTTCAAGGATGGCAATAAACGGTGGTCAGGGGTGAGTTATGTATTCCAAGAATGACAACATAGAGGGGTAAGTCTTATAATGCACAGAGTGCTTCCTCTGAATCTCTGGATCTTTCCTTTTTCCATTGTCAAATCTATCTTCTCTTTCATCAAAATTTGCCTCTGTTTTGTTGCATTTGGTCAGGGCTGCAATCTCAGACAGGGAGCTGATAAATAAATGGGTGTGTGGTTGTAGTGTTTTAGAATCCTATAGCCCAAGTAATTTTACACAGTGCTCTGGAAGTGGCATCTTATCTGAAAAGACTGACTTCGGTGGGCATCTCAGGTACGAGGGAAGAGCTTGAGATTTATAGCGGGGTAGTCCTCGAGTCACTCCATCAAGCCATGTACGCTGTCATTTATTTATGCAAAGGGTGAACCTTCCTCACCTCCATGCCCCACCCCCTGCCCCAAGCAAAGCGTTCTTACCTTTGTCTCTTCACCACCTCAGTTTATCTCTGAAGGAAACGAAGACGAAAAGTTTCAATATTTCACAAAATTGGACAATTCTCTTTTCAAGTCAAATCTGGCAATGTGACCAAGAAATCTTTTGAAAAAAGAAAAGTTCTCGGTATTTCCTGCTTCTTTTCAGATAATGAATTCAGAAAGGATGACCTCCCCCCAACCAAGCTTAAAAAAAAAAAAATGTTTACCTACCCTTCTGTTTTCCAATCCAAACTGGTAAGATAACATTCAGGAGGTCAACATTTGAAAATGGGTTTTGAAAAAGAAAACCACCCACACTCAAAAAACTATTTTCCTTCCTAGTAAATGTAATTTTAAATTTCAAAGGCAGGATTTAGGTCAGTGGTTTGGGTCATTTTTTATTTTACCCAAACTGGGCCACCCTTCCCTTATTGTGCAATCCGGAGGAACCAGAAAGATGTCAGGTAATAAAAATCCAGCAAGGAAAGAAAAAGTTGGAATACATTCTGCTCAAAGTTGCATGCCCTTAAGTTCTGCTGACTTTAGCAGGATTTGTACATTAGTAACGAAGGGCAGCGTCTGGTCCACTGATTTTATTATCATTGAAGAGGAGATTTTTCTGACTGTAAAATGGAAAAATATAATTTATGATGCAGACTCAGGCTTACAGGCTGAACAAGAGATGGAAACTTACCTGCTGTGGCTTTCAGCACAGAAATAGGCAGGTGAGGGGAGACCAGGAGCACCCGCACCAAACGGAGAGTCACTCAGGTCCACATGACCTTTCAGCTTCTGGAGCATCCTAGGCGTAAGGCTGTGCTCTCAGACGGTCTGCAAACGAAGCTTATTATGACATGGAAGCAAGATGAGGTGTGGTGAGCTGACTGGACAAGTGACCTTTTCAATCTGTCAATCTCAGTTCTGCTCATAAATCATTTCAGTGCAGGGAAGGAGCCAAGAAGCCTACTTTTCACCTCATACATAAAGCTTTAGCTTGTAGCGCTGACACTTACCCTGGACTAATCACCTGTGACGGATGGTGAAAATACGGATGAGGTGTGAAAATGATATTCCTTTGAAAACCCTTTGCCATTTTCCTTCTTTATTACCCCCCGACCTGGTGGACTCATATTTGAACTTGTCCACTTTTCACTGCCTGCATTTACTGACCTTTGGATTTCATGTGAATGTGCTACTTTTCTGTAGTAAAATCTCTAGACCTGTGGCTCTTTGGCTGACTGGTGACTGCATTTCAAAGATGACTAATGTCATTCCAGGCAATTGATTTATGTGTTTTTTGGTGTTTGTGATGCTACTAATGTATAGATTCTGTAACAAGGTCAACTTTAATGAGCATGGTTCTTTTAATTATGCTGTTCTCTTTATGTGACTCTTTCTTTTTAGCTCATATGTTTATTCAACAAACATAACCCAGTACTCGGTACATAGTAGACATTTAATTCATGTTTGCTGAATAGATGAATAGCTTCTTATTCATAGAAGATGTTATATTTGAACTGGATTTTGAAGGATAGGTGGAATTAAATCAGTTAACTGGGGGAGGGGGGAGTAAAGCCAGAGATGTAGCAAAGTACAGGCATGTATGCAGCATGGGCCCAACAAAGTAGAGAATCAACAAACATATGCTCAATAAATGAATGAATAAAGGTACTAGGCACTGAAAAAATAGATACGTAAGTTATAGCCCCTTCTGGGAACTTAAAGTAAGGGAATTGAATCTGTAACTAATAATAAATCATAATTTATAAATAACTAATAATGAATACTTATCATTCAACAAGTATTTGCCATATTTAGTCAGCACTGTCTGGCAAGACAGAAGGATGTACATCTATCTTTCTCTCTATACATAGCTAGCTAGTGATAGATGTAGACATAGCTGCTGCTGCTGCTGCGAAGTCGCTTCAGTCGTGTCCGACTCTGTGCGACCCCATAGACGGCAGCCCACCAGGCTCCCCTGTCCCTGGGATTCTCCAGGCAAGAACACTGGAGTGGGGTGCCATTTCCTTCTCCAATGCATGAAAGTGAAAAGTGAAAGTGAAGTCGCCCAGTTGAGTCTGACTCTTTGTGACCCCATGGACTGCGGCCTACCAGGCTCCTCCATCCATGGGATTTTCCAGGCAAGAGTACTGGAGTGGGGTGCCATTGCCTTCTCCGATAGACACAGCTATAGAGATATAAATATCTTTATCCATCTATATAGAGTAATAGCTATCTAGGTAGACTTTTATTTTAAATAATTGATTCATGAGACTGTGGGGCCTGAAAAGTTTGAAACTGGCAGGGCAAGCCAGCAAGATGGAAATCTAGAGAAGAGCTGATGCTAAAGCTCAAATGTAGTCTGAAGCAGAATTCCCTCTTCCTTGGAGGATCTCAATTTTTTTCCTCTTAGGGCCTGCAATTTATTGAATGAAGCCTACTCACATCATTGAGGGTCATCTGCTTTACTCAAAGTCTATTGATTAAGTGTTAATCTCATCTAAAAGAAAATAACTTCACAGTGGCACTTAGACTGGTGTTTGACCAAATACGGGATTACTGTGGCTTAGCTAAGTTGGCCCTGGAAATTAGCCATCACACCCACTAAGGGGTAGGGCTTGTTCCAGGCACTAAGCACATAGCAATGAACACAACAGATGAAAGTCCCTGCGATTATGGAGTTTGCAACACACAAATATGTAAAATTTGCATGATAACATATGTTAAATATTATGGAGAGAAATAAGATTTAAAAAAAGGGAGAAGGGAGCTATTCAATACAATTTTAGAGAATGGTCAGAAAAGGCCTCATTAAGAAGTTGTCATGTGAGTCTAGATCTTAAGGATATAAGAAAGGGTTCATACAAATATCCTGGAGAGGAATAGTCTAGGAGAGGGAATAGAGAATGTAAACTTTAGGCAGGAGGGTACCTAAAGTTTACAGCTTTTGATAAGTGCTTTAACACATATAAGGGAGAAGGCAATGGCACCCCACTCCAGTAGTCTTGCCTGGAAAATCCCATGGACGGAGGAGCCTGGTGAGCTGCAGTCCATGGGGTCGCTAAGAGTCGGACACGACTGAGTGACTTCACTTTCACTTTTCACTTTCACGCATTGGAGAAGGAATTGGCAACCCACTCCAGTGTTCTTGCCTGGAGAATCCCAGGGACTGGGGAGCCTGGTGGGCTGCCGTCTATGGGGTCGCAACAGAATCGGACACGACTGAAGTGACTTAGCAGTAGCAGTTAACACATATAAAATATAAGCAAACATGTAACATAGTCAAAACCTGCTGTTAGATTATTGTAGAAATAGAGATTATTTACCACTGGAGCCTTCTAAGAAGCCCCAGCATCTAGTAGCATGCATGCCTGCTAGGTTGCTTCAGACGTGTCTTGACTCTTTGCGACCCTATGGCTCGTAGCCCCCCAGGCGCCTCTGTCCATTTTTCTAGCACAACCCGGGAAGCCCGTATAGTAGTTAGTAGATGATTAAAGCTTTCTGAATAAATGAATTATGCCTCATCACAAATGATGCTGTATTTCAGCTAGGTATGGCTTCCCATGTGACGTAGTGCTGAAGAATCCACCTGCCAGTGCAGGTGACACAAGAGAAGCGGGTTCAATATTTGGGTTGGGAAGATCCCCTGGAGTAGAAAATGGCAATCCACTCCAGTATTCTTGCCTGGCAATTTCCATGAACAGAGGAACCTGGCAAGCTAGATCCCATGGGGTCACAGAGAGTCAGCTGGAGGCACTGAGCAATTAGCATCTCATCACAGATAATGCTGCATTTCAGCTATATATGATAGTTGTAGAAAGACAGGCAAAATTAAATGGTGAACACAGAGCAAGATAAGTAGAGGGAAAGTACAGGCAGTTTTGGTTCATAGACACTGGTCCAGAGTAGCTGAGTCATGAATGGATTGGTGGACTGGGGATAAAGAAGGTGAAGTTCAAAGTAAGGCTGAAGCCTGACCTGAAAGGCCTCCGCACCAAGCCCAAGGAGCTTCAGCGCCCTTTCATAAGCAAATCTGAACCATCGAATTTTGAAAGGAGGGGAAAAGTGAAGTCATATTGTGATTTATGAAAGCATTTGCTAAAGAACATTCTTCAGTTATTCTTAGAGTATTGATAGTATTATGTGACAAAGCCACACAGTTCAATATTCAAGCAGATTTGGGGCGTGCTGGGTTAAGCAAAGTTAAGCAGCTTTTTCATGCAGTCATTCAAATAACTCAATATGCCAGTGTATATTGTAAAGAGATAGATGTAATATGCTGATTCCCTAGTATTTT
Source organism: Bos mutus (assembly GCF_027580195.1). Lineage (NCBI taxonomy): Eukaryota > Metazoa > Chordata > Mammalia > Artiodactyla > Bovidae > Bos > Bos mutus. The sequence continues at coordinate 94,176,689 of NC_091626.1, forward strand.
TCATCACAGAAATACTTTTTTGATAACATATCTAAAAGGATAATAGATAATTGTGCACGCTTCATTTGAAACCCTGTTTTAGGAAGATACTACTTATTGTAAGACTATATTGAAGGAGTGAATGGAAAGAGATTGTTTGGAAAGCTGATAAAATAGCCACAGGGGAGGTAAGAAGGACTTGAAATGTAAAATATCATATATGAAACGAGTCGCCAGTCCAGGTTCGATGCACGATACTGGATGCTTGGGGCTAGTGCACTGGGACGACCCAGAGGGATGGTATGGGGAGGGAGGAGGGAGGAGGGTTCAGGATGGGGAGCACATGTATACCTGTGGCGGATTCATTTTGATATTTGGCAAAACTAATACAATTATGTAAAGTTTAAAAATAAAATTAAAAAAAATAAAGTGGGGGGAACTTTTCAGAAATTGAATCACAACGGTTTATGTTTGTCTTTGGTAGAGAGTGCTGGAGGCTTATGAAAAGAAAAGAGTAGAGAATTTTAATGTATTAGCGAATAGGAAAATGATAATATCCTCTGAGGTATAACATCCTAAAAAGATTTAGGTTTGAGGAGGAAAAGGATAAATTTGAGAGACTTATGAGAAACAAATTTTATATCATTTCTAAATATTTGGGCACTTTCTGGATGTCTTTCTATTACTGAAATAGTCTAATTTCATTATGAAATTATAGTTTGTATGATTTAAATTCTTTTACATTTCTTGAGATTTATTTTAAGGCCTAGATTATATAGCCTATCATAGTGAATATTCCATATGGCCAAATAATAAATTATATTCTTTACTGCTGATCCTATAAATATCAATTTGATAAAATTGGTTGATGGTGTTGTTTAAGTCTGTATCCTTACTGATTTTTATTTACTTATTATAGCAATTATTAAGAGAAGAACTCAGAAATATCCAACAAAAATTGTGAATTTGAATTTTCCTTTTAGTTTTCTTAATTTTATTTTAGGTATTTTGAAGCTTTGCTCCCATATTTTTTTTATCTCAGTATGAAATGTTCCTTCGTATGTCTGAATGTTCTTTATGCTGAAGTCTTTCAGATGTTATAGCCACTCTAAATTTCTTTTGATTGGTGTCTGTATAATATATCTCTTCCCAACCTTTTACTGTTTATCTGTGTTTGTACAGGTAAAGTGGTTTCTTACAGATTAAATATAGTTATGTCTTGCCTTAAAAAAATCTAGCCTAACAATCATTGCTTTTTCTTTAGGGCATTTATATATTTAACGTAATTACTGTTATGCTTAGATTGACTCTGCTATTGGGGGTTCTCTTCTACTTGCCTTATCTATTTTTAGTTCCCCTTTTCCTCTTTTTTTCCTTCTTTATCTTCACTGTGGGCTTGTTAGTTATACTTCTTTAGTTTCTTCAAAATTGCCCTAAGGCAATATAAGTATATATCTTTACAATAGTCTACATTGAAATTATCTTACATTATATCATACATAGTGTAAGGTACTTTCAAGAATATATTTTCATAAGGAAGTTGTGGTACCTATACACAATGGAATATTACTCAGCTATCAAAAAAAATGCATTTGGGTCAGTTCTAATGAGGTCGATGAAACTGGAGCCTATTGTACAGAGTAAAGTAAGTCAGAAAGAGAAACACAGATACAGTATATTATGGCATATATATGGAATTTATAAAGATGGTAACGACGACCCTATATGCAAGACAGCGAAAGAGACGCAGATGTAAAGAACAGATTTTGGACTCTGGGAGAAGGCGAGGGTGGGAAGCTATGAGAGAATAGCATTGAAACATGTATATTACCATATGTGAAATAGATGACCAGTGCAAGTTTGATGCATGAAGCAGGGTATTCAAAACCGCTGCTCTGGGACGACCCAGAGGGATGGGGTGGGAGGGAGGTGGGAGGCGGGTCTAGGATGCGGACACATGTACACCTGTGGCTGATTCATGTCGATGTATGGCAAAAACCACCACAGTATTGTAAAGTAATTAGCCTCCAATTAAAATAAATAAATTTTAGAAAAGAATATATTTTCATTTCCTCTCTGATAGTTTGTGAAATAGTTTTTATACACTTTCCCCCTACATGTTATATATCTTGTAAGACAGTATTTTTTACTTTGGGCAACTAATGATTGTTAAAGCATTTAAACACCACTGTATCCCCAGCACTTAGTACAGAGTGTGGAACGTTCAGAGGCACCATAAGTATTTAAGGAATGAACAAGCGATAAATTGACCTGCAAGGTGTGTGTAAAACTCCAGTGCTTTAAGGAAATCACCTGGGAAATGACCTGGAGCACTTATCTCTCCTCTCCCACCACACCTCCTATCCTTATATCCTGATTGTGAGCCCAAGATATCAGAGAATTCAGAAGTTGCTAACTCTTAAGAAATTCTGGGGACCTTGCATCTTAGAGACATGAAAAATCATTGAAATTTGAGGTCCGTAGTTCAGTGATTTTGGTTTCAGTACCTAAGAACATTCTTTTAGTTTATGTCTTGGACAATACAAGATTAATTAACTCTTTATGTTCTAATAGTGCACATGGTTTCTGTGTAAAGAGAAGAAAGTTCATATACTTGGGCTCTCCAGAGAAACAGAGTTGGTAAGATATATGTATGTGTCTCTCTCTATGTATACAGATAAATATGTGTATTTATTATGAGCAGTCGGCTTGGCTCACAAGATTATGTAAGCTCAGAAGTCTCACAGTGTGTTGTCTGTAAGCTGGAGACACAGGGAAGCTCATAATACAATTTATTCTGAGTTGAAAGCCCTAAGAATTGGGGAAGCTAATGATATGCATCACAGTCCAAAGACCGGAGAAACGATGACATGTTCCAACTCAAGCAGGTGGGCAGGAAGCAAAAGAGGCAAATTCCTCCTTCCTCCACCTTTTGTTCTGTTCAGGCCTCAATGGATTGACTGATGCTGACCCATTTTGGGAGGATGATCTGCTTTACTGAGTCTACTAATTCAAATGTTAATATCATCTGAAGCCATGTTTACAGATACGCTCAGAAATACGGCTTAATCTGGGCACCCTGTGGCTAGTCAACTGGACACACAAAGTTAACCATCACAACATTTCCTTTGCGAGGAGTAAATGCTGAAAATATCTGCTGAAAAAGTGTAATCGTTTTTCTTACGAAGTTGATTAAGCTGCCTATTAAGTTAAAAATATTTTGTATTAGTTTCCTACTGCTGCTGTAACAAATTACTAAAACCTTAGTGACTTTAAACACACATTTAGTATCTGTTATACTTCTTAAATTTCTCCAAAATCGCTCTAAGGTTTAAGTACATATCTTAAGCTACAATAGTCTACCTTGAACTTTTCTTACATTATGTCATACATAGTTTTCACTTTCCTGCATTGGAGAAGGAAATGGCAACCCACTCCAGTGTTCTTGCCTGGAGAGTCCCAGGGACGGGGGAGCCTGGTTGGCTGCCGTCTAGGGGGTCGCAGAGTCGGATACGACTGATGAGACTTAGCCATAGCAGTGCTACATGCTGGGTTGGAAATGTGATGCAGGTGTCACTAGGCTGGCATCAAGGTGTTGGCACACACAGCCCCTTTCCGGTGGTTCTAGGGGACAATCTTTCTTGGCTTTTCCAGCTTGTAGAAAGTGTCCATGTTTCTTGACCTGTGGCCCCGTCTTCCATCTTCAAAGGTAGCAATATCACGTCTCTTTGGCTATTCCTCTTTACTCACGTATCTCTTTCTGACTCTAAATCCAGTTGAGAAAGTTTCTCCTATTTTTAATACCCATGTGATCAGAGTTAGCCCACCTAAAGATAATCTAGGTTAGTTTCACCATCTGAAGATCCTTAACTTTAGTCACTTCTGAAAACTCCCTTTCGCCACATAAGATAACATAATTACAGGTTCCAGAGATGAGGACCTGGACATATGTTGGGAGTCATTATTCCACCCACCACAGACCCCGTAGGACACCTAGGTTTTAGGAATGTTTGGGGTTATGGGTGAGTGCAGAAATACTTCTTTCTCCGTAACAGAGTGCCTTTGTCCTGTAACTAAATCAGACAAATGTTCATACTGCAAATGCCAGGGGTTGCAAAGAATTTACTGCTTAGAGAGGAAAAGGACTGAAGGCTTTATTTATAAACATGATGCTTCATTTGGCCTGAAAATGTTGAACTGAGATTCTGTTCTTGCTGTGAGGATTTGACAGAGAAATAACTGTTTTAATGTAAACCAGTGTGCTTCTTACTTCAGTTACAGAATCTGCCACCTCGTTCTCTCTACTAGGGTTATGACCTTTAAGTTGATGTTATTTGAAGTTTATGGACATTTGGACAGTAGGGGATTGAAATCTGAAGATTTTGGAGTTGGACATTATCTATTATTGGAAATAAATAACTTCTGACTGTATTTGTTTTTTAAAAAGAAGGCAAGAAAAGATCCTTTGACTGCAATAATATTGATATATATTAATGATGATCCTAAGATAAACCAAATATACAAGACTCTGAGCAAGATTGTGAGAATTTAATTAAGACACAGGAAGGGGTTTAGTTGGTATATTTACACACTCTGCATGTCAGTTATTTGCAGAGGAACATTAATAATCTGAGGAGAGTGTGACCTATATTTTTCTGAGTATGTAAATAATAAAGTCCTTCTGCCAAAAGTTAAAACTGTTTATAGCCTGCAGAGAATTTCATAGTAACTATTTTTATCCTGTCATGTCTCTGTATCTTATGTAAACATCACTCGAAGAGGATCATCTACAAGCAGGAATTAGTTAGCATTAAAAATAAGATGTACTCATCAAGCTTTCAACAGAGATCTCCCTTTCCAAACTGACATGGTATCAGAAGCCTTCACGAAGGCAAAGATAGCATAATGAGATACACTCTAGAGATCCAAGCGCTCTTGCTTTTTACACAGATCTCCCTTGACAAGCGGAATGAATTCCCACGTGTACTCCAAGGATAGTGTGTGTGTGTTGCAAGTGTCTTTCTGCCAAGGGCAGACAATTTAACTCTAAATCACTGAAAGTGTTCTTTTGTATTCCTGAATATATAGGCAGTGGAACTAGCTGTTTATGTGGTTACCTGCCTAGGATACTAGTTCGTATAGAGGCAGCAATTTAACTCTGGGAACATAAAAACCAGGAGTTGAAGGATCCCATATGTGTTTGCTGACCACTGATAGGAACCAGAGATCAAATTGCCAACATCCACTGGATCATCAAAAAAGCAAGAGTTCCAGAAAAACATCTACTTCTGCTTTTTTGGCTACGCCAAAGCCTTTGACTGTGTGGATCACAACAAACTCTGGAAAATTCTTCAAGTGATGGGAATACCAGACCACCTGACCTGCCTCCTGAGAAATCTGTATACAGGTCAGGAAGCAACAGTTAGAACTGGACATGGAACAACAGACTGGTTCCAATTAGGAAAGGGAGTATGTCAAGGCTGTGTACTGTCACCCTGCTTATTTAACGTATATGCAGTGTACATCATGAGAAACGCTGGACTGGAAGAAGCACAATCTGGAATCAAGATTGCCAGGAGAAATATCAATAACCTCAGATATGCAGATAACACCACCCTTATGGCAGAAAGTGAAGAGGAACTAAAGAGCCTCTTGATGACAGTGAAAGAGGAGAGTGAAAAAGTTGGCTTAAAGCTCAACATTCAGAAAACGAAGATCATGGCATCCAGTCCCATCACTTCATGGCAAATAGATGGGAAAACAATGGAAACAGTGAGAAACTTTATTCATGGGCTCCGAAAATCACTGCAGATGGTGACTGCAGCCATGAAATTAAAAGACGCTTGCTCCTTGGAAGAAAAGCTATGACCAACCTAGAAAGCATATTAAAAAGCAGAGATATTACTTTGCCAACAAATGTCTGTCCAGTCAAAGCTATGGTTTTTCTAGTAGTCATATATGGATGTGAGACTGGACTACAAATAAAGCTGAGAGCCAAAAAATTAATGCTTTTGAACTTTGGTATTGGAAAAGACTCTTGAGAGTTCCATGGACTACAATGAGATCCAACCAGTCCATCCTAAAGGAAATCAGTCCTGAATATTCATTGGAAGGACTGATGTAGCTGAAGCTCCATTACTTTGGCCACCTGATGCAAAGAACCAACTCATTGGAAAAGACCCTGATGCTGGGAAAGATTGAAGGCTGTAGGAGAAGGGGATGACAGAGGATGAGATGGTTGGATGGCATCACCGACATGATGGACATGAGTTTGAGTAAGCTCCTGTAGTTGGTGATGGACAGGGAAGCCTGGCGTGCTGCAGTCCATGAGGTTGTGAAGAGTTGGACATGACTGAGTGAGTGAGCTGAACTCAACTGACATCCTGTAGTTTCCTGCCTCTCTGCTTCCTAAGTTTAGGAGAGGGTGGTGAAAAGACATGTAGTATAGTGGTTAATAGTGAGGTCCCAGAATAAAAGGCCTAGTTTTACATCCTGACCCTGCCACCTTACAGCTGTGTGATGTTTGGAAAATCATGTAACCTTTAAGGACTTCACTTTCTTCATCTATAAAAACAGGGACAAATATGGTGCCTATCTCCTAGGACTCTTGAGAGAATGAAATCATTTGACATATATGGAGTGCTTAGAACAATATTTGACATGAGCTGAGTACTGAATGATACTATGTTACTTTTCTTTTTCCTTCTTTTTTAGGCTTATTGACAACAGAAATTTATTTCTCATAGTTCTGGAGGCTCAGAAGTCCAAGATCAAGATACTGACTGATTAGGTATCTTGTGCAAATAATTTTTGGTAAACTAAATTCTTTCCAGAAGTGCTTATAAGAGAACTGGGTATTTGAAAGAAGCACAGGAGGTGCCTTGAATAGTGAAGAAGACCCTCACTTTCAAGACACTAATACCTCCCACTCTTTTAAGAGGTGAGGCCATACCTGTATCTCCTCAACATTTAATCAGTGGATTATGTAATCCTAGGAATAAGCATCTTCCTTAACTCTTTCATTTACATGAATTATCTAGGGTGAAATAAGGGCTAGACACTATAGTAAGTACAAGAAAACCACTATAAATAATATTTTAATATAATATTTGATAAAAATAAAAATTCTCCAAGCCAGGCTTCAGCAATAAATGAACCGTGAACTTTCAGATGTTCCAGCTGGTTTTAGAAAGGGCAGAGGAACCAGAGATCAAATTTCCAACATCTGCTGGATCATGGAAAAAGGAAGAGAGTTCCAGAAAAATATCTATTTCTGCTTTATTGACTATGCCAAAGCCTTGGACTGTGTGGATCACAATAAACTGTGGAAAATTCTGAAAGAGATGGGAATACCAGACCACCTGACCTGCCTCTTGAGAAATTTGCATGCAGGTCAGGAAGCAACAGTTAGAACTGGACATGGAACAACAGACTAGTTCCAAATAGGAAAAGGAGTACATCAAGGCTGTATATTGTCACCCTGCTTATTTAACTTATATGCAGACTACATCATGAGAAACGCTGGACTGGAAGAAGCACAAGCTGGAATCAGGATTGCTGGGAGAAATATCAATAACCTCAGGTATGCAGATGACACCACCATTATGGCAGAAAGTGAAGAGGAACTAAAAAGCCTCTTGATGAAAGTGAAGAGGAGAGTGAAAAAGTTGGCTTAAGCTCAACATTGAGAAAACAAAGATCATGGCATCTGGTCCCATCACTTCATGGGAAATAGATGGGGAAACAGTGTCAGACTTTATTTTTTGGGGCTCCAAAATCACTGCAGATGGTGATTGCAGCCATGAAATTAAAAGATGCTTACTCCTTCAAAGGAAAGTCATGACCAACCTACATAGCATATTGAAAAGCATAGACATTACTTTTCCAACAAAGATCTGTCTAGTGAAGGCTATGGTTTTTCCAGTGGTCATGTATGGATGTGAAAGTTGGTCTGTGAAGAAGGCTGAGCGATGAAGAATTGATGCTTTTGAACTGTGGTGTTGGAGAAGACTCTTGAGAGTCCCTTGGACTGCAAGGAGATCCAACCAGTCCTTTCTAAAGGAGATCAGTCCTGGGTGTTCATTGGAAGGACTGATGCTAAAGCTGAAACTCCAATACTTTGGCCACCTCATGCGAAAAGTTGACTCATTGGAAAAGACTCTGATGCTGGGAGGGATTAGGGGCAGGAGGAGAAGGGGACGGCAGAGGATGAGATGGCTGGATGGCATCACCGACTCGATGGATGTGAGTTCAGGTGAACTCCAGGAGTTGGTGATGGACAGGGAGGCCTGGTGTGCTGCAATTCATGGGGTCGCAAAGAGTCGGACACGACTGAGTAACTGAACTGAACTGAATGGTCCATTATATATGTGTATATATATATATATATAAAATGGTCCATTATATACACACACACACACACACACACACACACACACACACGCACACACATATACATATATGCCATATCTTTATCCATTCATGTGTTTATGGGCACTTAGGTTGCTTCCATATCTTGGCTATTAAAAATAATACTGCTATGAACATTGGGATGCATGTTTCTTTTCAAATTACTTTTTTTATTTTCTGTGGCTATAAACCCAGCAATGGGTTGGCTATATACCCAGTGGATTGGTATTTCTATTTTTTGCCTGCACTAAGTTAAAGTGCTACCAAAACTGTACTAGGGTTTCCGTTTCTTCACATCATTGTCAACATCTATTATTTGTAGACTTTTTGATAAGAACCATTTTGATAGATCTGAGGTGATATTTGTGGTTTTGATTTGTATTTCTCTGATTAGCAACATTTTTTTCTTTAATAAAGTTTATTATTACCTTAAAACTTATTTTTTAATTGGAGGAAAATTGCTTTACAATGTTATTTTGGTTTCTGCTGTACAACAATGCAAATCAACCATAATTATACATATATTGCTTCCCTCTTTTCTGATTAGCAATATTGAATATTCTTTAACATGCCTGTTAGCTATCTGTGTATTTCTTTGGAAAAATGTCTATTCAGGTCTTCTGCCAATTTTTAAATGAGTTCTTCGTTTTTTGTTTATTGTGTAGTATGAGCCATTCATATATATATGTATTCGATTTCTCTATATATATAAATCCAAGACTGTATATTGTCACCCTGCTTACTTAACTTATATGCAAAGTACATCGTGCAAAATGCCGGACTGAATGAAGCACAAGCTGGAATCAAGATAGCCGGGAGAAATATCAATAACCTCAGATATGCAGATGATATCACCCTTATGTCAGAAAGTGAAGAAAAACTAAAGAGCCTCTTGATGAAAGTGAAAGAGGAGAGTGGAAAGTTGGCTTAAAACTCAATATTCAGAAAACAAAGATGGTGGAATCTGATCCATCACTTCATGGCAAACACATGGGGAAACAGTGGAAACAGTGAGATGCTTTATTTTTGGGGGGGCTCCAAAATCACTGCAGATGATGACTGCAGCCAATAAATTAAGACGCTTACTCCTTGGAAGAAAAGCTATGACCAACCTACACAACATATTAAAAAGCAGAGATATTACTTTGTCAACAAATGTCCATCTAGTCAAAGCTATGGTTTTTCCAGTAGCATGTATGGATGTGAGAGTTGGACTGTGAAGAAAGCTGAGTGCCAAAGAATTGATGCTTTTGAACTGTGGTGTTGGAGAAGACTCTTGAGAGTCCCTTGGACTGCAAGGAGATCCAACCAGTCAATCCTAAAGGAGATCAGTCCTGAATACTCACTGGAAGGACTGATGCTGAAGCTGAAGCTCCAATACTTTGGCCATCTGATGCAAAGAACTGACTTATTGGAAAAGACCCTGATGCTGGGAAAGATTGAAGGCAGGAGGAGAAGGGGATGACAGAGGATGAGATGGTTGGATGGCATCACCGACTCAATGGACACGAGTTTGAGTAAGCTTCAGGAGCTGGTGATGGACAGGGAGGCCTGTCGTGCTGGAGTCCATGGGGTTGCAAAGAGTCAGACATGACTGAGTGACTGAACTGACTGGTATTGGATTTTAATCCCTTATCAGTCATATAATTTGAAAATATTTTCTCCTATTGAGTAGGTTGTCTTTTCATTTTATTTATGGTTTTCTTTGCTGTTCAAAAGTTTTTAAGTTTAACTAGCTACCGTGAAATTAAAAGACGCTTACTCCTTGGAAGGAAAGTCATGACCAACCTAGATAGCATATTGAAAAGCAAAGACATTACTTTGCCAACAAAGGTCCATCTAGTCAAGGCTATGGTTTTTCCAGTGGTCATGTATGGATGTGAGAGTTGGACTGTGAAGAAAGCTGAGCGCCAAAGAATTGATGCTTTTGAACTGTGGTGTTGGAGAAGACTCTTTCGAGTCCCTTGGACTGCAAGGAGATCCAACCAGTCCATTCTGAAGGAGATCAGCCCTGGGTGTTCTTTGGAATGAATGATGCTAAAGCTGAAACTTCTGTACTTTGGCCACCTCATGCAAAGAGTTGACTCATTGGAAAATACTCTGATGCTGGGAGGGATTGGGGGCAGGAGGAGAAGGGAACGACAGAGGATGAGATGGCTGGATGCATCATGGACTCGATGGACGTGAGTCTGAGTGAACTCTGGGAGTTGGTGATACGGGGAGGCCTGGCATGCTGAGATTCATGGGGTTGCAGAGTTGGACACGACTGAGTGACTGAATTGAACTGATTTGTTTATTTTTGCTTTTATTTCTTTTTCCTGAGATGACAGATCCAAAAATACATTGCTGCTGTTTATGTCCAGGAGTGTTCTACCTGTGTTCTCTTCTCTTCTGTCTTCTACTGCTTTATGGTTTCAGGTCTTACATTTACTTCTTTAATCCATTTTGAATTTATTTTTTTATATAATGTTAGATAATATTTTTATCTCATTCTTTTGCATGTAGCTCTCCTTTGGTCTCAGCACCATTTATTGAAAAAACTGACTCTCCTCCTTTGCGTATTCCTGCCTCCTTTGTTGGGCTTCCTCTGTGGCTCAGCGGTAAAGAATCTGCCTGCAATGCAGGAGCTACAGGAGACACAGGTTCCATCCCTGGGTCAGGAAGATTCCCTGGAGAAGGGCATGGCAACGCACTCCAGTATTCGTGCCTGGAGAATCCCATGGACAGGGGAGCCTGGTGGGTTACAGTCCATGGGGTTGCAAGAGTCAGACACGACTGAAGCGACTTAGCAAGCACACCCATGCACGCCTCCTTTGTCATAGGTTAACTGACCATAAATGCATAGATTTATTTCTGAATGGTTTATTCTGTTTCATTGATTTGTGTGTCTCTTTTTGTCCCAATACCATAATGTTTTGATTGCTCTAACTTTGTACTATCGTCAGAGGTCAGGGAGAGTGACACCTCTAGCTTTGTATCTTTTTCTGAGATTGCTTTGGCAATTATGGGTCTTTTGTGGTTCCATATGAGTTTTAGAATTATTTGTTCTAGTTCTGTGAGAAATGTGGTGCGTATTTTGATAGGGATTGCATTAAATCTATAGATTGCCTTTGGAAATATGGACATTTTAGAAATATTAATTCTTCAATCCAAGAACACAGGAAATGTATTCATTTCTCTGTATCATATTCAGTTTATATCATCAATATTTTATGGTTTTCAGAGCATAAGTATCCTACCTCATTGCTTAAGCTTATTCCTATGTATTTTATTTTTTGATGTGATTATAAATGGAATTGTTTCCTTAATTTCTCTCTCTGATAGTACATTATCATTGTATAGAAAAGCAACAGATTTCTGAATAGTGATCATATCCTGTAAATTTACTGAATTTATTTATTAGTTCTAATGTTTTGTTTTTTTTTTTGGTAAAGACTTTAGGGTTTTCTATATATTGTGTCATGTCATCTGCAAATAGCAACAGTTTTACTTTCTCCCTTTCAATGTGGACTAGGACTCCTACCATACAATTATATTCAGTTACATGCTAGTAAGATTATGCTCAAAATCCTTCAAGCTAGGCTCCAGCGGTACATGAACCAAGAACTTCCAGATGTACAAACTGGGTTTAGGAAAGGAAGAAGAACCAGAGATCAAACTGCCATCATTTGTTGGAACATAGATAAAGCAAGGGAATTCCAGAAAAACATCTACTTCTGCTTGACTATGTTAAAGCCTTTGACTGTGTGATTGCAGCAAACTGTGAGCTATCCTTAAAGAGATGGGAATACCAGACACCTTACCTGTCTCCAGAGAAACCTGTATGTGAGTTAAGAAGCAACATTTCAAACTGGTCATGGAACAATTGACTGGTTCAAAATTGGGAAAGAAGTATGACAAGGCTGTATATTGTTACCCTGTTTATTTAACTTCTATGCAGATTACATCATGAGAAATGACAGGCTGGGTGAATCACCAGCTGGAATCAAGATTGCTGAGAGCAATATAAACAACCTCAGATATACAGATAAATACCACTCTAATGACAGAAAGGGAAGAGGAACTAAAGAGCACCTTGATGAGAATAAAAGAGAAGAGTGAAAAAACTGACTTAAAACTCAACATTCAAAAAAACTAAGATCATGGCATCAGGTCCCATCAGTTCAGTTCAGTTAAGTCGCTCAGTCATGTCTGACTCTTTGCAACCCCATGAATCGCAGCACACCAGGCCTCCCTGTCCATCACCAACTCCTGGAGTTCACTCAGACTCACGTCCATCGAGTCAGTGATGCCATCCAGCCATCTCATCCTCTGTCGTCCCCTTCTCCTCCTGCCCCCAATCCCTCCCAGCATCAGAGTATTTTCCAATGAGTCAACTCTTCGCATGAGGTGGCCAACATACTGGAGTTTCAGCTTTAGCATCATTCCTTCCAAAGGAACCCCAGGGCTGATCTCCTTCAGAATGGACTGGTTGGCTCTCCTTGCAGTCCAAGGGACTCTCAAGAGTCTTCTCCAAAACCACAGTTCAAAAGCATCAATTCTTCATCACTCAGCCTTCTTCACAGTCCAACTCTCACATCCATACATGACCACAGGAAAAACCATAGCCTTGACTAGACAAACCTTTGTTGGCAAAGTAATGTCTATGCTTTTGAATATGCCATCTAGGTTGGTCATAACTTTCCTTCCAAGGAGTAAGCGTCTTTTAATTTCATGGCTGCAGTCACCATCTGCAGTGATTTTGGAGCCCAAAAAATAAAGTCTGACACTGTTTCCACTGTTTCCCCATCTATTTGCCATGAAGTGATAGGACCAGATGCCATGATCTTCGTTTTCTGAATGTTGAGCTTTAAGCCAACTTTTTCACTCTCCGTTTTCACTTTCATCAAGAGTCTTTTGAGTTCCTCTTCACTTTCTGCCATAAGGGTGGTGTCATCTGCGTATCTGAGGTTCTTGATATTTCTCCCGGCAATCTTGATTCCAGCTTGTGCTTCTTCCAGTCTAGTGTCCCATCACTTCATGGCAAATAGAAGGGGCAACAATGGAAACAGTGACAAACTTTATTTTTTTGCATTCAGCTGTCACTCTGAATGGTGACTGCAGCCGTGAAATTATAAGATGCTTGCTCTTTGGAAGGAAAGCTATGAGAAACCTAGACAATATGTTAAAACACAGAGACATCACTTTGCTGACAACGATCTGTACAGTCACAACTATGAATTTTCTAGTAGTCATGTATGGCTGTGAGAGTTGGACCGTAAAGAAGGATGAGCGCCAAAGAACTGATGCTTTCGAATTGTGGTGTTGGAGGAGACTCTCAAGAATCCCTTGGACTGGAATGGGATGAAACCAGTCCATCCTAAAGGAAATCAACCCTGAATACCCATTGGAAGTACTGATGCTGAAGCTCCAGTACTTTGGCCACCTGATGCAAATAACTGATTCATTGGAAAAGACCCTGATGCTTGGAAAGGTTGAAGGCAAAAGGAGAAGGAGACAACAGAGGATGAGATGGTTGGATAGTGTCACTGACTCAGTGAACATGAATTTGAGCAAACTCTGGGAGATAGTGGAGGGCAGAGGAACATGGTGTGCTACAGTCCATGGGGTGGCAATGAGTCAGACATGACTTAGCAACTGAAAAACAACAACAGCAATATATTCCTCTCTGGTTGTCAAGGACTGCTAACAGTACTCAGCTGGTGCTCTGTGAGATCTTCTGCATCTGAAGATGTATTCTTAATGCACCCAGAGAGAGGTATGTACTCCATGTCCACCTACTCCTCCACCATCCTGTCTTCCCGACCCACTGGTTTTTACTAGCATGCTGTTTAGGTTCCACATATTTGTGCTTTTACCACTCTTCCTGTAATTGATCTGTAGTTTCGTGTTGTTGTGGTGGAGAGAAAATGCTTGATATGATCTCTATCCCCTTAAATTTGTTGAGTTTGTTTTTTAACCTAGTATGTGATCTGTCCCAGAGAATATTCCATCTGCACTTGAAAAGAATGTTATTTTGGGTTGTAAGTTTCTGAAGATATTCAGTTCAACTGATGTCCTGTGTCATTTAGGACTAGTTTTGCCTCATTGGTTTTCTGTCTGGATGATCTCTCTATTGATGTATGTAGTGTTAGAATCCCCTCCTATTATGGTCAATTTTTTCTTTTATGTCTGTTAATATTTGCTTTGTATATTTAGGTGTTTCTGTATTGGGTGCATATATACTAATGAGAGTCATATCTTCTTGCATTTATCCTTTTATCATTATATAATGCACTTCTTTTTCTTCTGTTATAGACTTCATTTTAAAATCAGTTTTGTCTGATATAAGTATTGCTACCCTCACTTCCTTGTCATTTTCATTTGCATGAAATACATTTTTCCACCCCGTCACTTTTAGTCTATGTTAGCATTTATTTCTGAATCAGCAACTCTGTGTCTTTTGGGGCATTTAGTCCACTGGAATTTAAAGTTATTATTGAAAGTATGTACTTATTGCCATTTTATTGCCTTTTTTCCAGTTTTGCTTTGTTTTGTAATTCTTTCCTGTATTCTCCTTTTAACCTCTTTCCTTGTGAATGAGTGAAGTCGCTCAGTCGTGTCCGATGCTTTGCGACCCCATGGACTATAGCTTATCAAGCTCCTCCGTCCATGGGATTTTCCAGGCAAGAGTGCTAGAGTGGATTGCCATTTCCTTCTCCAGGGGTTCTTCCCAACCCAGGAATCGAACGTGGGTCTCCTGCATTGCAGGCAAACGCTTTACCGTCTGAGCCACCAGGGATTTTCTTTAGGGATATGCTTATGTTCCCTCACGAATTGTAGGTTTTCAATTTGTACTTACTGTAGGGTTCGTATCAGTTCAGTTCAGTCACTCAGTCGTGTCCGACTCTTTGTGACCCCATGAATTGTAGCACGCCAGGCCTCCCTGTCCATCATCAACTCCCGGAGTCCACTCAAACCCATGTCCATTGAGTCAGTGACGCCATCCAACCATCTCATCCTCTGTCGTCCCCTTCTCCTCCCGCCTTCAATCTTTCCCAGCATCAGGGTCTTTTCAAATGAATCAGCTCTTCACATCAGGTGGCCAAAGTATTGGAGTTTCATATGTTGACCTAAAAACTATATCTAATTGTTTTAAACAAGCAGTCATTTAATTTAAAACACATTTTAAAATGCATGTACATTTTTAATTCTATTCCCTCACTCTTTGTATCTTTGATATTATATTTACATCTTCAAGTTTTGTTTTTCAGTCGCTCAGTCATGTCTGACTCTTTGTGACCCCATGGACTGCAGCACGTCAGGCTTCCCTGTCCATCATCAACTCCCAGAGCTTGCTCAAACTCATGTCCATCACGTTGGTGATGCCATCCAACCATCTCATCCTCTGTCGTCCCCTTCTCCTCCTGCCTTCAATCTTTCCCAGCATCAGGGTCTTTTCTAAGGAGTTAGTTCTTTGCATCAGGTGGCCAAAGTATTGGGGTTTCAGCTTCAGCATCAGTCCTTCCAATGAATATTCAGGATTGATTTCCTTTAGAACTGACTGTTTTGATCTCCTTGCTGTCCAAGTGACTCTCAAGAGTCTTCTCCAACACCACAGTTCAAAAGCACCAATTCTTTGGTTCTCAGCCTTCTTTATAGTCCAACTCTCACATCCATACATGACTACTGGAGAAACCATAGCTTTGACTAGACGGACATTTGTTGGCAAAGTAATATCTCTGCTTTTGAATATGTTGTATAGGTTAGTGATAGCTTTTCTTCCAAGGAGCAAGTGTCTTTTAATTTCATGGCTGCAGTAACAATCTGCAGTGATTTTGGAGCCCAAGAAAATAAAGTCTGTCAGTGTTTCCATTGTTTCCCCAACTATTTGCCATGAAGTAATGGGACCAGATGCCATGATCTTAGTTTTTTGAATGTTGAGTATATCAGCTTTTTCACTCTCCTCTTTCACCTTCATCAAGAGGCTCTTTAGTTCCTCTTCACTTTCTGCCATAAGGTTGTTGTCATCTGTGTATCTGACATTATTGATATTTCTCCTGGCAGTTTTGATTCTGGCTTGTGCTTCATCCAGCCTGGCATTTCACATGCTGTACTCTGCATATAAGTTAAATAAGCATGATGACAATATACAACCTTGATGTACTCCTTTCCCAATTTGGAACCAGTCCATTGTTCCATGTCAGTGTCTAACTGTTGTTTATCCTACTGATTATTGTAGTTATACTTTATTTTACAAGTTTCTTATCTTTCAATCTTTGTCCTAGCTTATTTCAGTAGTCAGTCCTTAGCCTTTACTGTATATTTCCCTTTGCTAGTGGCATTTATCCTTTCCTATAGATACTTCTCCTTACAGCCTTCTGTTTTCCACTTGAAGAAGACTCTGACTTTTTTAGAATTGCCTTAGTCTTAATGAACCGTTTTAGTTTTTGTGTGTCTGAGAAGGTCTTTGTCTCCCCTTTAATTCTAAATGATAAACTTGCTGGGTAGAGTATCTAGGTTGTAGGTTATTCCCTTTCAGCTTTTTAAATATACCATGACATTCTTTTCTGGCCTACAGAGTTTCTGCAGAGGAAGCAGCTGGTAGCCTTGTGAGGGTTCTATTGCAGATGACACTATTTTTCTCTTGCTACCTTTGGAATGTTCTCTTTAACTTTTGTCATTTTAATTATGATATGTCTTGGTGTGGATCTGTTTGGGTTTATCCTGTTTGTTATTCTTTGTGCATGCCTGGTAATTTTCTACAGGTTGCCAGCATTGTGAATTTTATGTGCTTGGGGGCTGAGTTTTGTTTTATCTTTTAAATAGTCTTTGACTTTTTCCTGAGCGGCAGTTAAATTATTTGGAATCAGTATGATTCTTTTGAGTCTTGCTTTTTAGGTTCATTGGGGCAGACCCCAAGTCAGCCTTTAATACTAATTTAGCCCCACTTCTAAGAAAAGGCCATACTGAGAACCCCACTTAATTCTGCATGTATTAGAGCCTTTCTACTCAGTGTGGTTGGATTAGAACTATTGCCAGCCCTGTATGAGTTGTAGACAATGTTCTCCATCTCCTTTCCCTGGCTTTGGGTAGCTTCCTCTCATGTACATGCTCATCAATAGTCAGAATGTGAAGGACTCTCCTTCAGATCTCTGGAAATCTTTCTCTGTGCAACTCCCTGTCCATACTGTGGCTCACTAATTCTATCTTCTTTCACCTCCTTGAATTATAAACTCTGTCTCCTTAATTCAGAAAGACCTTTGGTCCTATTTGGATTCCTTTTTTGTTGTTGTTGTTTCAAAGCCTAGAAACTCTTAGGGAAGTACATGAGGGCAATTATAGGGCTCACTTCATTTGTTTCATTTCTCTCAGAGACCTCAGGCCTGTGGTGCCAGTTGTCAGATGTTTGAATATCATTGTCTCACATTCCCCCCACGCCTCAATGCTTTTTCTTGTTGTTTAAGGAAGAAAGATAAATCTGGTCTATATTGCTGTATCCTGACTGGGATTAGAAGTTTCTTGAAGGGTGAAGTGAAGTGAGAGTCACTCAGTTGTGTCCAACTCTTTGCAACCCCATGGACTACAGAGTCTATGGAATTCTCCAGGCCTCAATACTAGAGTGGGTAGCCTTTCCCTTCTCCAGGGGATCTTCCCAACCCAGGGATCAAACCAGGGTCTCCTGCATTGCAGGCGGATTCTTTACCAGCTGAGCTATGAGGGAAGCCCCTGAAGGATACCACTCTTTAAAAGTTAAGGCCATTTTATGTGTTATTTCATTTACATCACAAGTGTTTTATTCTCACAAATTAGAAAACTGAGACTCAGACAGAAAAATTATCTAATGTTGAAGAATGTTACTGTATAGAGGTTAAGAGCATGGCTGAAGAGCTAACGCCATGAGTTCAAATACTGACTTCATCACTAATAGGCCATTGTCGTGGTTTAGTCACTAAGTTGTGTCTGGCTCTTGTGACCCCATGGACTGTAGCCTGCCAGGCTCCTCTGTCCATGGGATTCTCCAGGCAAGAATACTGGAGTGGGTTGCCATTTCCTTCTCCATTAGACCACTCTATATTTCTGTTTCAAAATTAATAATAATAATTTCTAATTCATGGATGCATTATATAGAATGGGCTTCCCTGGTAGCTTAGTGGTAAAACATCCACCCACCAATGCAGGAGATATGGGTTTGATCCCTGGGTTGGGAATATCTCCTGGAGAAGGAAATGGCAACCCACTCCAGTATTCTTGCCTGGGAAATCCCATGGACAGGAGAGCAAGGCTGGCTACAATCCATGAGGTCACTAAAGAGCTGGACATGACTTAGTGACTAAACAACAACATTATGTAAAAAATGTCATCTAATATATATCAGGTGTGCAAAACTGTGCCTGGCAAATACTGAATTCTCAGTGAATGTTCAGTTCAGTTCAGTTCACTTCTGTAGCTTAGTCGTGTCCGACTCTTTGCGACCCCATGAACTGCAGCTTGCCAGGCTTCCCTGTCCGTTACTAACTCCCAGAGCTTACTCAAACTCATGTCCATTAGTCGGTGATGCCATGCAGCCATCTCATCCTCTGCCATCCCCTTCCCCTCCTGCCTTTAATCTTTCTTAGCATCACGGTTTTTTCAAATGAGTGAATTTAAAAAGTGAATGTTAGTTATTGTTATTTTCAAAGTCACATGGTCTGTAGTGAAATAGGGTCTAAAATGGGGTCTCTGAAGCTCTTCAATTCACGTGATTTGTATTATTTCATATTGGTTCTGGAATAGCAAGCCTTATAACATGATGTTCTCAAATCTTAGCTGATGGAATCTGTTGAACACATATGCATTAACTGTATTGACGTAGGGTCCTATGTATTCAAAACCATAGAGCTAGCTGTTTGTGATATAAAGTTACCCCCTAGTGATTCAAGTTAATTTAGGGGCAGTCACTTAGGTCTGGGAATATAAAAATTGACTGAAGCATTCCTGATGTCTGCTGCCTAGAGTAGGCCAATACCTTGGTAAACCTGCAAGCAAACGGTGCAAGAATCATTGGTACATCATTTTTTTCTCTCCTTTTCCACTTCAGGCCACTCTTTTGCCATATATCCACACTGTACCCATTCAACTCAAATTCAGCTCACCGCCCGTGCAAATATTTTGGGTGGCACCCTTGCCTGAATCACAATGCCCATGGGGGCTGGCATGTTTCTGTAATTTCCTTTCAGGTTCAAAAGTCTGTGAAGGACTATTTTAATGAAAGATTAATCTCTTTCAGGAGGCGTGATTCTATTTAGATATCTTGAGAACATAGTGAAAAAGACATCGGACCATTTTTCTTTATTCGAAGGAGAGACAGAGAAGAGAGAGGGAAGGTGAGGGTGGACGGAGCCAGAGAGACTAAGCCTTCAAGCAAGCTGGTGGCCTGGTGAGCCATGGAATAGAAAGAAATGATCAAATGGAAACTTCCATCATATCTAAATGTTTAAAAGGAACATAATATTCAGAGTTCCTCAAAATGTTGGAAACATCTACAAAAGCCCCCAGTGTTCGAAAGAAGGTAAATAATTAGGGGATTGATGAGCTGTTGCCCTTATTTTTCCAACAACTTATCTACATTGGTAAGCTCTTAAAATGGCTATTCATCCGTACCAACATGGCCTTCATTTCTCAGAATTCATCTCAATTAATGTGGCTTTCCTGTCAAAATAGTACTTTTTAAAGGCCAATCTGTTTTTCTTATAATCTGGGGTCAATTCAGGCCCTCAAGGGTTTAGTGGACCTAATTTTTTAAATTTAATTTCTTCATCCCTTTTGTGTCTCTGTCATTTCCCTTTATGATTACATCCGAATGGAATTTCTTCACTTTAATTATAAGTCACTAGTGTTCTTCACAACTTGTTCCCCAAGCGCTGAGGAGCAGCTGGTGGTTCCAGGAGGCAGGGGGGTGCTGAGAGGCCCTCTCTGTGCTGAGAAGTTGTGTCAGGAATGTCCTGTGTTTAAATGTAAGTTCCTTTGTTTGTTTATCTGCAATTGCATGACTGACCTAAGCTAAGTGAAACCCGATGAAAGAGAAGGAAGACTCTCATCACCATCCACTTTTTGTTTTCTTGGCCCACTGAATATGTTTTCCCAAGTTTCTGGCATTTCGTGTAAAAATTGATTTGGAACTATTTTTTTGTGTTTAAAAACAAATGCATTATACTCTCCTTTGGGTTTTGCTGACAAAGCTTTACAAAATGGTTAACTGTGATGTAAGAACAAAATTTTGTGTTTTAAATTATTTCTCTTTTGCAATAGTAGAAGAGTTGGTGTCTTAAACAATCAAACTGGTAAGCTTCAATGAAAAGTGCACTTCAGAAGCATTGGTGAACAGTGAAGTTTCTTCTGTTGATACTTGGGATCATAAAGCCGTTTAACCTTGATTCAAAAAGAAACTCTTGTTTGATTGTTTTACTTTTCCGGGGACCTACTTCGAAGTGAAGCAATTCATTCCGCAGAAACCAATCAATGCTTGTGCAGGCAGACGTGGCCAAGTAAATTGACGCAAAGTGCTACGTCATGTAATTTTACCCACCGTGACTGAGAACATGATACGCTGCCTACGGTCACCTCCCATTCTCAGGGGAGTGCTTCACCACACAACTGAAGTAGAAGTCATTAAATTGTAAATACCATCATATAGACACAGAAAGGATTGGTTAAAACATGCAAAACGTTCTTGAGGTTTATCATGTTTCCATAGTCTTTCTTACGGAGCACGTTTAAGTTTTTCAGATGGGTACAAACATAAAGGAGGTTTGAGTAAATGGATGCAGGAAATAAAAGATCTTGTAATTGCAGTTTGTAACCTCATAAAGAAAGTTGCTATGCTGAATGTGTATTTATTTTCATTTCCCTATTGGTGTTCTACATTTACTTAGGGTAGTGGTGAGCTGGAACCTTATAGTCCCAGAATGCCAAATTTATTTAGTGTTTATAGCAGCAATTCCCAACCTTGACTGGGCATTTGAATACCTTCTGAACTTAAAAAAAAAAAAAAAAAAAATCAGGTTTCTGCTGTTGCTGTTGCTGCTGCTGCTAAGTGGCTTTAGTCCTGTCCGACTCTGTTCGACCCCATGGACTGCAGCCTACCAGGCTTCTCCATCCATGGGATTCTCCAGGCAAGAACACTGGAGTGGGTTGCCGTTTCCTTCTCCAATGCATGAAAGTGGAAAGTGAAAGTGAAGTCGCTCAGTCGTGTCCGACTCTTAGCGACCCCATGGACTGCAGCCAGGCTCCTCCATCCATGGGATTTTCCAGGCAACAGTGCTGGAGTGGGGTGCCATTGCTTTTTCCCTCAGGTGTCTGAGCCTTACCCAAAACCTACTGAAAACAAATCTTTAGAGGTGAGGCCTAGGGATTTGATTTAAAGCTCCATTAGTGATTCTTATATACATTCAGGATTGAGAATTACACTTGCACTTAAATTTTTTCTTTTAGTTTTTATTTTGAGTAGTTCCATGCTTCTTCCCATACAGTATAGAATTATTAGAGTAGTCCAGTTAGTGGTCAATTTGAAAGATTCCAAATATCCAGGTATATATATATATTTTTTCAAATAGTGATTTTGAGAATTTTATTGTGAGAAGATCTCTCCTTTCTTTCTTCAATCTTTTGCTCTAAAATAAATGACAATAATCATTATTGTTGTTGTTGTTCAATTGCTAAGTCATGTCTGACTCTGCGATCCCATTGACTGTGGCACACCAGGCTCCTCTTTCCCTCGCTATCTCTAGGAATTTGCTCAAACTCATGTCCGTTGAGTTGATGCTGTCTAACCATTTCATCCTCTGTTGCCCCCTTCTCATTTTGCTGTCAATTTTTCCCATCATCAGGGTCTTTTCCAATAATCATTACTATCATTTATTGACAGTCCACTTTATCCAACACCATACTGCCTTTTTTATTCAATATCTTATTTAATCTTCACAATTATCCTACAAGTAATAGCAGCAACAAAGCAAAAGCCAGAATTTAAACTGATGCCCATGTGATTTCAAAATTTGTTCTATTTTATACCATCCCCTTCTTTCCTCATTTCTTTTCACCTTTCCTACCCCTTGCCTCTCAGCTCCTGTTACCTTTAGTTTTTGTCTTGTTTTCTTTATCTTTCCATGCCATAAGATATCTGTCTTGAAAATGAGAGAGAAATTTTTGTGAGAGTCTCACAAAAATTCTTGGTAACAGTGATTGCCTCACTCTTCTTATAAATATTTCCACTTAGAGTTCTCATAGTCACTGATTTGACAAACATTGGTTTGGTATCCTTTGACTAATGGAAATATTTATATTTTTTGACTGCTTCATTTTAAAGAATGTCCTGGGATTTGCTCAAGAGAATATAAAAACCTGCTGTCCCTGTTTCCATTTCCAGGCCCAGACATGACCCCAGTACTTTGAAGCATCTGCTTTTAATTTTGCATATTTTCTATCTTAAAGGTCATCTTTCTGAACTAGGTTTAAAGTAACTCAACAAACTAAACATGGGAGATAAAGGTAATGAGGCAATGACTCTGGTTAAAAAGTGGTAGAAATTGCAGAACTATCCCCCTGGGATAGTGAAGAGCTCTGTAACCTGGTCTTTGGTGGAGTCATGTAGATGGCCTCCTATTCATGACCTCCCACCTGTATGTGCCGTGGGCCCCAGAGCATCTAGCTTCTCATCCACTGCTGCTGCTGCTGCTGCTGCTAAGTCGCTTCAGTTGTATCCGACTCTGTGCGCTCCACTGGTGCTTCTCAAATCCCACCAAAGAAATGCATCATCGAGTAACCCTTTCTCCTCTAATCCACTTACTTTCCTCTCTAGGTTTGGGCGATGGGGAAAATGGCTATGGCTTAAAACTACTATGTAAAATAAGGAGAGAATTTAAAAACTGATAGGAGTAATGGGGAAAAGCTTTGACTTTCACTATGCGGTTGAGATGGGCATATACATGAGTGGTCAGATTTCATGTGATACTTTTTAGCATTTGGATGGAAGTTGTGGAGGAGACTAGTTCTAGATTCAGGGAGTGCAGGGATGAACAACTTTTCTTGATCAGTTTCAGAACTGAAGAAATTGACCAAGTTGGCAATGATTAACTACTCCTGCCTAGCAAAATATATTGTACATAGCTGATGCTCACTAAATATTTGTCAAATGAGTATGCAACCAAAGAAGAGTAGAAGGATATGTTAGGTTAGACAGCTGGAAGCCCCAGAGCAATGATGTGGAGCCAGAAACATCCATTTCTGCCCTGAGGACCATGTGTGACCTTTCCTTCTCCAGAGGTTCTGTTTATCCTTCTCCAAAATGAGGGTTGTTGTGACAGCTACCTCATAGGTAGTTGTGAAGGTTAAATAAAATACTCTATGTGAAAGTACTTTGTAAATTAATGGCCGTGAGTAATCAATTAAGGAAACAGGAGAACTATGACATCACAGATATAATAGTGTGGATTTAACTAAATGTTTGGTACAGAGTTATAAAAGATAAATTAATAGGGGCTTCCCTGGTGGCTCAGATGGTAAAGAATCTGCCTGAAATGCACAAGACCTGGGTTTGATCCCTGGGCAGGGAGATCCCCTGGAGGAGGGTATGGCAACCCACTCCAGTATTCTTGCCTAGAGAATCCCTACGGACAGAGGAGCCAGGCGGGCTACAGTCCATGGGGTCACAAAGAGGACATGAGTGAGTAACTCAGCACAGCACTCAATAGGGGTAAAGTTATATAGGGGAATTCCTAGGTGGCAGTACTGGTAAAGAACCTGCCTGTCAGTGCAGGTCAGATGTAAGAGCCACAGGTTCAGTCCTTGGGCACTAAGATCTCCCAGAGGAGGACATGGCAACCCACTCCAGTGTTCTTGCTTGGAGAATCCCGTAGACAGAGGAGTCTGCAAGATGCAGTCCATAGGTTTGCACAGAGTCAGACACGTCCGAACTGAGTTAGCACACAAGCATGCAAAGTTATATAGACTACGCACGTTTGAACCTAGAATTTATTTCTTAAGACAGAAACTCTGATTTAAGGTAGATATTTGATTCAGGGCAAGGATCCTCTCATTAATACTTACAGTTTCAGTTCTAGCACGGAACTTGAAGTTCAGTGCACATTTGAGGAACAGGTGGATAGGTGAACAGATGGTAGTGTGGCTACATAGCTCTGTAGTCATTTTTGTTTTAAAAACAGAAAGGCAGTTTTTGATATTCCCTTTAGCTCAGCCCAATACAGTTTCAAATGAAAACCAATATCACAACTTTTACTAAACGTTTTGGTGAGACATGCAGCGTTTTACCTCAGCTTTTAGAAAAACAGATGATGTCTTGAAACACTGCTGAGAGAACAAGGCTTGTTCTGTGTGATTGGAAACTACATTTTCTGAATTAGTATTATAGTCAACTGATGAGACCCAGCCAACTGTTAAATGATTGTTAGCACAGAAAAAGAGGTAGAAAGACTGTGCTATCCACCCTTCTTCTCACATGCCAGAATGTGCACAGTGGTGCCTGCTGGCGATGAGAACCAATATCCTTATTAGGCACTGCGGTTGGAGGAAGGAAGCGACCCCTTTGGGGAGCCAGCTTCATCCAAACTTAGAGACAATTATGAATGAGATGTTTACTTTATGTGCCAAGATTCATTTGAACCCATCAGAGTTTCGAAAGCACCAATTTGTCCTATCTCACATTTTGTGAGTTCATTCCTGTCGGCTTGAGTTTTGGGGCCCTTACATTTTGTCCATTAACATCTTGCACAGAGAAGAATTGTGTATGTTTTTAGATATCCATTCGAACTACCAGTGAATTCAACCAAATAGCTGTTTGGTTGCATGAACTTGTTTTAATAGTTTGAAATCCCCTGTTAGGAAGCAGGACACAAAAATTTGACCCCTGGAGGTTAACAAAAGAGACATGAGGGTCTGTGATAATAATTCAGTTCCTGTTATCTCTACCATGGGGGAACTTTCTTAGGATATGAGAATTCATCAAGTTTAAGCCGACGCCAGGGAAATAGGATGCTTCCTAGTGACTAGACAACCAATCTTCAGCCATAAAATCATGATTATAATGTCCACGTGCAAAGGAGAGAAAGACCTGAGATTCTGGGTAGAAGAGAATAGCTCAGGCTGTAAATATTACTTGTTGTCAATATCTAGGCTTAACTGGGTAAAAACTCACTCCTTTCCATTTTTCTGTCTTCAAGACCTTAAAGGGTACTGAGAGCAAATAGGTTACCCTATGATATTATCCCTAGATCAGGAAGATCCCCGGGAGAAAGGAATGGCTACCACTGCAGTATTCTTACCTGGAGAATTCCAAGGACAGAGGAGCCTGGAGGGCTGCAGTTCATGGTGTCGCAAAGAACCGGACACGATTGAGTGACTAACACTTGCACTTTTTCATAGTATTGTTAGGTGAAATGTGGATTTGAAAGTCTCTTTACTATTTATTTATCTATTAGCAAATGTTTATCTACCAGATGCTATTTGCCAAGTGTTATTCTAGGTGCTTGCGTTACAGTGATAACACAACAAAACCTCTGCCTGTTTGAAGATTACATTCTGGTGGAGAAGCTCAACAGTGATCAATTAACCAGATAACCATATGTCAGATAAAGATAAATATGGTGAAGAAAAATAGAGAGATGAACCAGCACAGATTGAGGAGGTCATTTTATTTTTTTAACTTTTAATTTTATATTGGATTATAGCCAATGAACAGTGTTGTGTAGCTTCAGTGGATAAAAAAGGGATTCAGTTATACATATATATGCATCCATTCTCCCCCCAAACTCTAGGGGAGGTTATTTTAAAGGACATGGTCAATTACTTCTTGGCCTTTCGGCTAAGATTGAATCTAAAGGAAGTGGTCAAGGAGTTGACACAGGAGGAGAGAGCTGAATGAGATGAAGGCTGATATGGGGGAGGGTCTGGGAAGAAGGTGAGCAGCATGTACAGAAGCCTTGAGATAGGATCAAGCCTAGGTTCTTAGAGAAGCAGGAAGGAAGGTGATTTGCCTTAAGTGGAAGGATCATAGGAATGAGAGAAGACTAGAAGCAAGAATGAGGGATGTTAGAATTTAGATACTAGTCTAAGTGCAGTGAGAAGATAGCAAATACTTTTTAGCAAGTGGGCAATATTATTCGATTTGCATTTATTTACTGGAATATAATTGCTTTACAATGTTGTGTTAGCTTCTGCTGTACAACAAAGTGAGTCAGCTATATATACACATACATCCCCTTCCTCTTGGATCTCCCTGCCATACCCCTGTCTCATTCCAGCCCCCAGGTCATCACAGAGCACTGAGCTGAGCTCCCCGCTCTTTATAGCAGGTTCCTGCTGCTGCTGCTGCTAAGTCGCTTCAGTCATGTCCAACTCTTGGCGACCCCATGGACTGCAGCCCACCAGGCTCCTCCATCCATGGGATTTTCCAGGCAAGAGTAGTGGAGTGGGGTGCCATCGCCTTCTCCGAGCAGATTCCTACTAGCTAGCTATTTTACACATGGTAGAGTATTTATCTTTCCGCTGCCACACAAAGACTAACCTTCTTGGGGGCAGTCACACTTGGAAGCAAGGAGACCAATTATCTCCTCTCACGATCTCTAGCTTACAAAGAAGATGAGTTCTATGTGAAATAGATCGCCAGTCCAGGTTTGATGGATGAGACAGGGTGCTCAGGGCTGGTACACCGGGATGACCCAGAGGGATGGGATGGGGAGGGAGGTGGGTGGGGTTTCAGGATGGGGGACACATGTGTGCCTGTGGCGGATTCATACCAATGTATGGCAAAAACCACTACAATATTGTAAAGTAATTAGCCTCCAATTAAAATAAATAAATTAATTAAATTAGGGAAAAAAAAGACGATGAATTCCTCAGGGACTCATCTCTACATATCTCTACATCTCTACATATTATTGTTTCCAGGGCTTTGCCCCATGCTGGTGCTTCACAGGCCTGTGGTAAGTGTTGAATATATTCTAGAAGAGCAGATAAAGTGGATTTCTAGTCTAGAGTGGGGCAGGAATATTTCAGCCTCGTGACTTGGGGCCCTTCTCACAGAAGTGTCTCTGCTCTGTCTCCCCCAACCATGAGGGCGAATCAAGCCCCTTCTGTTTTCTATAGTCTCCTAAGTGATTCCCTGGAATTATGGGAAGATAATTGTACCAACGGCCATATAGTCCTTGCAGGGAAATACTTGGGAAGCTGTGAAAGCATTGCCTGAAGTGAGGATGAGGAGAAGTTTGAGCTGTACAGAACATGTAGCTTGAAGCTAGAGAGATCAAGACTAGACAGGTCAGAGGGTCAATTTGTTGTGCTGACTTCAAAGACACTTTGTGGATTTAAACCATGGAAGCATTAAAATCTCCCCTCCCCCCTTGTCAGGATAAAATGTATTCCACAGGGTCAGCGAGCATTGGGTAAGAAATAGGTCTTTCTTCTTCGATGGGTCCCTCTGGAGACGTGCCTGGACCAGTGTTAGAAAATCACCCTTTCCTAGCTAAATAAAAGAGACAACTCTGTGCAAGCCTCCTCATAATAATTTTGACTTGTGGCTGTCAGGTAAGTCTGTGAGCTCCCGCCCTTGTTATAAACACTGACTCCAGAAGAGGCGAACATTCTTAATTTTTACAGTCATGATGCAGTCATGCCTTGAGAGCGTCTGAGAAGTGCTGTAGGAGCACAAAGCATTATTACTATCATTATGGCAGTAATGACTATGATTATAATACAGTTAGGGGGAGCTGAGGAGGAAAGGCAGTTAAAGGTGAGTAAGCTTTACCTTCTGTATCTGAGTAAGATGTGCGGTGTTAAAAAATTTGTGCGTGTGTGTGTGTGTGTGTGGTGGGTACAGGGAGGCATCATTGGGTATTGAGATATCATTGCTGCACTCGTCTATTTTAGTGAACCTGTGTTCAGAAAACAGCATTGCATGCCTGTACTTAAATCCTCGAGCCCAGTTTTATTTTAATAATATGTTGATGTGAAATATGATTTTCCTGTGTGTCACTCGGGGCGTGATGTGATCTCAGAAATTCTGGATGCAGCAAGAGTTTGTGATATAAAGTATTTATTTCAGCTATTGCTCTAACTGTGACGGGGAATAAGAAGATTTGAACAGAAGGTCTGTAGTCTGGCTTCTTTTTCACTCCATGTGTTTTCTCCACTTCCTTTCTGGATCTCCATTTTTGGGAACCTGTGATTCCAAAAATCTACTGGCTACTCATCTGGCAAGCATTTAGGGAGTGTCTATTAAACATCATACCTAGTATTAGCTTGTAGGATTAATGAGATAAATATGATGATTTGTTCCCTGCTTTCAAGGTTTTACAGGTGAGTGAGGGAGTCAGACAAGAACATCAATGGGTTTGATGTGTTAAGTTCAAGCTCACCAATTGCCCAAATACTTTGATCAAATTCGCATCTTAGGCACCTCTCTCTGGGGTCAGTGGGTAGGATGGATTTAATGGGCTGAATTGGAAGCAGGGGGAATCTAATCAGACCCTTGCAGAGGTATAGCTGAAAGATAAATGCCTAACTCTCATGTCTTTTGAAAGATTTTTCACCTCTGAAACCCAAATACTTGGCATTACTTATCATGAGATCAGGTGGAGGAAAGGACTATTTTGTAGAATTCTGATAATTTGTGTGTCTGGAACATTCAGTTCCCCGATTGTGTGGCCTGGCTGTGAGCTGAAAAGGACAGCGATCATCTCTGCAGGGGTGAAAAATGCCTGCACACTTCCTCTGAGTTTGAGGGATTCTGGGCAGTTGAGGACTTGTTGTTGTTTGGTCACTCAGTCGTGTCTGACTCTTTTGTGACCCCATGGACCATAGCCGACCAGGCTCCTTTGTCCATGGGATTTTTCAGGCAAGAATACTGGAGTGGGTTGCCATTTGCTGCTCCAGGGGATCTTCCTGACCAGGGATCGAACCTGCATCTCCTGCATTGGTAGGTGGATTCTTTACCCCTGAGCCACCTGGGAGCTGAGGACTTGACTTACTCAGAAGTGTTTTGTGAGCAGTTGTCATAAAAGCCTGGGGTTACACATGACATTTTGGACATGGTCCTACATATTGCCCAAGAGAGTGTGCACACCAACAGTGACCAAAATCATTGCATCTTTTATATCAGAGTGGATTGCTTAGAGAAATTTTAGAAATGCTCTTTTGGAATTTGAGGATTATTTGGTGGGTAGGAGAGAGAGAGGGAGTGGAGAGAGACAGACTCAGAGAGACCACATCTATTACCATGACTGCAGTAGATGCAGCGTGTTTTGGAAGAAGATCCTGGTTGTTCATTTCAGGTAGAGTGTTCAGGTAAAACTCCCAGGGCTATATGAAGCATGCTCTATAATTTCTTCCCCATCTTGAGAAAGCTATAAACCCATGACTTTTAAGATTATAAAGAAGATCAGTGTTTTGAGTTTATAAGTTTGAAAGGCTGAGTTTGACTTTGTATCACTGGGAAGACTATAACCATTATGAATGAACGATGCAGAGTACATTCACAGGGGTTGTGTTTTACCCACTTTGGAATCAAACAGCTTCGGGAACTTCTGGAACTTTGTATGCAAATATTTGCTGTTAATTACAAAAAAGGCTTAATTGAAGTCAGCCTAACTTCACACACCTGAGTTATAGAATTAAAGAACTGTTTCCATTCCCTCTGCTGCTGCTGCTGCTGCCAAGTTGCTCCAGTCGTGTCCGACTGTGTGACCCCACAGATGGCAGCCCACCAGGCTCCCCCATCCCTCGGGACTCTCCAGGCAAGAACACTGGAGTCGGTTGCCATTTCCTTCTCCAATGCATGAAAGTGAAAAGTGAAAGTGAAGTCGCTCAGTCATGTCCGACTCTTAGCGACTCCATGGACTGCAGCCTACCAGGCTCCTCTGTCCATGGGATTTTCCAGGCAAGGGTACTGGAGTGGGGTACCATTGCCTTCTCCCCATTCCCTCTGAGAGGACAGAAAAGAGGAATGACCCTAAACTGAATCAGGGAAGATAAAGCCAGCAAGGCTCATTCTTAGTACAAGTAATATAAGAAACAAACAGCAGAAGACTGATATCAAATCATCAAGAAAAATATCCTGATGGCCGTTTTAATGAAACCTTGAAGTAGCCTACCTAGGTTTTGCCCAACTCTTCTAAGAGTTTAGATAAGATAGGACTCTGCCACCTTTGAAGTGTTCTCTCAGGTGTGGGGAAGGAACTAGATAAGCTCCATAAATTCTGTATTAATCTAACATTATATGTAATTGTAAGTTACCTTTGAATTGATAGCATTGGCTACATGGACCATTGTTGAATTTAAAGGTGATACTCATCTATTGCTTCTAAGTAAGAAAAGTCTTTCTAAATTTATTGTCAGGAAGCATCTTTATATGGCTGATTCATGTAGATATATGGCAGAAACTAACCCAATATTGTAAAGCAATTATCCTCCAAATAAACATAAATAAATGAAAGAGGAAGCATCTTTACCAGAAGCAGAAATAACATGGGTTGCATGGGGACACACTCCAGGATGTGAAATCACTCCCTTTTATAGTTACACAGATGATTTTTACAGCTTCAAAAGAAACAAAAAATGGTCCCCCGTTAAGATGCCTTAAGTGTAATTGGATTGCTGTTTATTCACACCTTCTTACGGTAGGCCCTATACTAAATGTTTCCACATGCACGATCATGTTACATGGTATTTTATTTTACTTTCATTTGTGATTATTTTTTTGGCCACACCCTGCGGTGTGTGGGACCTTACTTCTTGACCAGGATCCAGACCTGCACCCCCTGCATTGGTATTTGAGAGTCTTAACCACTGAAACATCATATTTTATTAGATAGGAAACAGGTATAAGAGACTAGTGAATTATTATTTTTTTTCCAGGGACACAGAGATAAAATGTGGCAGAACTAAGACCTGAAGCTCTGACTTTGTGGCTCAGGGTCCTCTCCCGTGCGTCGTGGTCTGCTTTTACTGACATACTGCTGCAAACTCTGGCCGTCAGGCAGATCGAGCCCCAGGCAATGTGTCTGTCCCCCACACCACCTTCAACCCTCATCCCACCGCAAGCCACCCCAGTCATTTGAACGTTTCTACCTCTGCCTTCTAGCTTCAGCTGTTACCTGCCTCCATACCCAGTGTTGAGAGAACAACTCCAGGATCCTCTTAAACGTTCAGAAATTTTGGTTTCAGAGGTCTTCCTAATACAGCCTCTGCTGTAATGTTCAGAGGCATGCTAGAATACATGTTAGAATCTGTTAGTTCTAACACCCAAATATTTCTCAGGTTGGTCAAATTTCCTCTATTACCACATTTTCTGTCCTAGCTCAAGCCACCATTTTGGAAGAGGCGAGAGTCTGAACTATTGCAAAAGTTTTCTCATATCATGCTCTTCAGAGTGTTGTCTGAGGACCACTATCTTTCAGATCAGACTGTCATCCAGGAGTTTATTATAAATGCAGAATTTCATGCCTTGCCTTAGAGAATCAGAATCTGCATTTGGATAAAATTCCCAGATCTTTGTGTTTAAAGTTAGAGAGTCATTGTTCTTATAGACTTCACCATACGAGTTTTTATTTTAACTTTTTAAAGTTCTTTGTTGTTTTCTTTTTAAAATTATTTTTTGATGTGGACCACTTTAAAAGTCTTTATAGGATTTGCTACAGTATTGCTTCTGTGTTATATTTTGGTTTTTTGGCTATGAGGTCTGTGGGATCTTAGCTTCCTGACCAGGGATTGAACCTGCCCTCTCTGCATTGGAAGGCAAAGTCTTAACCACTAGACCACCAGGGAAGTCCCCTGAGCTTTTAAAAATGGATGTGCATTCATACCCATTTCTTTAAGTCCTTGATGTCTTCCCAAAACCCAAACTCCTTACAATAACCTGTAAGGTAATTGGAGATCTAATTCCTATCTATTCCTGGGTATACTAACCTCCTTTTAGCTCCTAAAACACACCACGCTTCTACCCACAAGATTACCCACGTTATTTCCTCTATGCAGAACACTCCTCTCCTGCTTTAGGACTGATAATTAGTTTCCTTTCTTTTGCCTCAGTTTAAATATCACATCTTAGGGAAAATGCACCTGAGAACTTTAGGTTCTTCCAGTTTTTCTGTATTATAACCATGCTGTTTTCCTTTAGAACATATATCTCAGTTTATCATATTATTTATTTTCCCCAACACTTGTCCATTTTCCCTACAGGACTATGTAAGGGTAAGTACATAACTGTTTTCCTAGCATTTGACACAGCCATTAGCACAGAGAAGATGCTCTATAGATGTCTGTGAAAAAGTGAATAAGCATACTGTGGTTACACGTGTGTGTGTGTCTGCTCAGTTGTGTCTGACTCTTTGCCACCCATGGACTGCAGCTCACCAGGCTCCTCCATGAAATTTTCCAGGCAAGAATGCTGGAGGGGTTGCCATTTCCTGCTCCAAGGGATCTTCCCAACCCAGGGAATGCTTCTGGATGAATTTTTTTCAGGAGTATATAATTCAGGAAAGTTTGTTAGAATGTACAATGAATGCAATTGCTACTAGTCTTTTTGTTGTTGTTGTAGTTTTACCTGAATTATGTTAATTATGTATGTGAACTATGCATCTTCTGTAATATTTTCCTAATACTGATTTGTGGCATTACCAGGAAAGGAGTTTTCATTTCTAAGCTGTTGGTAAATATGGACTAGTTCTCATTTACCTACCATAACCGACACATATTGCTCTCACACCAAATGTCCAGCCATCTCCCTAATGGAAGCCAGAGAAGGTTGTCAACAAGTATAATTGCTTTGGGCTAGAGTTGATATTGAACATATCGAACAAATATTCTTTCTTTCTGCTTTCTTTTTATTTTTTTAGAAGAGAGTGCGGTAAGGAGACGGGGAAGAGTTCAAGGGCTGATGTCTTGAAATATTAGGCTGTAACTGATGGCTACTCCAAGGTCAGAAAAAGAAAACTCCCTTGTGATGTAGGGTTGCACAATTGCATAAAGCAGATGTGTAATAAAGGCTTGTGTCTTTCCCTGAAACATCTGGCATTACTCATCATGAGAAGCAGGTGCCTAGGCTGGACAAGACCACATGTCTGTTCCAGGATGACACATTTCTGTTGTTTCTGGGTTGCATTTGAATTTTCTTTGGCTCCTGTCAACCCAAGCACGTTAATGATCAAAATGATAACACAAAGATTGCCCAAGAAAAAGAGTAAACAAGGTGGCTGCTTTTTCTGGCATCATGAGACTTTGAGTTTCAGAAAAATTAGTAAGCCACCCTATGCCTGGCATCCCATGATGGTCCAGATACAAGGTTGTATACTTGTTGTGACAGGTTGAATCATGACTTCCATGGATGGGGCCTGTCTCCAAAAGGAGGGTTTGCCAGCTGGTTAGTCTTTGTTAGGTCTTAGCCAAACATGGGTCAGAGTGTCATAAAGTGTACTGAACTGTACCCTTCTCCTCACTTAAAGCCATGCTGTCTCATCAGACAAGGATTTGTGAAAGTATTGGAAAAACGTTGACAAGTGTATAAAACTTCAGCCAGGGTACATCTTGTAAAAATTGACTTATTAAGAGAACATGATGCAATCACCTGTCTTGTTATGCCTTTTTTCCTTGCTTTACTCTCACGTGGAATTAAATCACCTATCGTTAGATTTCCAGGATGAAAACCATCTGGTTATTCAGGTCCATGCATACTCTTTGGATTATGATCTCTCTCTGAATTCCATGCGGTTTGGCTAGGACTTGTTCATATTTGCGGTTCTGATAATGGCAGTGTTTCTCAAGGTGTGGTGTTTGATTATCTGCTTCAGAATTACCTGGCACACTTGTGGAATGCATCAATCTCTGGGGCTGCCCCTACTGATCTACAGAATCAGCATCTCTGACATAAAGTTTGAAAGTTGATGTTTTTAACAGGTTCCACATGATCCGAGTGAATTCTAGTGTTTGAGAACTACCAGCCTGTGTTGAAGTTAAGTTTGCTATTTTTGATTATTTTCTCATAGGCTTTAAATAGACTTGGAGGTTAAAATAGTCAACTTTAAAAGTAAGGATTTCATGGATCAGCTTAACCTTACAACTTGGTCTTGGCTATGATACTAATGAAAATTATCCTATAGTTAACCCTTAGAAGTGTGAGTGTGTGAGTCCTACTCAAAAGTGATTAGGACAGAGGCTTATGTTCAGGGATGGTTTACATGGTTTGGAATGTGTGTGTTTGTGCATGTGTACACATGTGTGTAGAAGAAAATGGAGTTAATTGGGGGCCCGTTTTGGATGAGAACCTTATATTACTTCTTCTTGCCCCAGGTCTAATATATATGGAATAGAAGAACTAAGAGGAATTTGTCTTTTGGATTTTTCCCTTAAAGAAATGTTTTTGTTTGTTTTGCAAAAGAATAGATATACACTATAACTAAATTCTTTTCTTGACTCTTTTTTTTTTTTAACTCTTTAGTACAGAGAGACAAAAACTATCATTTAAAAACCATCCAAGATGATTTTAATTCTCACTTGGAAACATAATCTTCATTTCCTAGCAACATTTATTGAATCATAAAATACAAATAGAAAATATGCAAACTGAACTTCATCATGTAACCAGTACTGAGATTAAGAAACAAAACTTGATTGACACCCCAAAGTTGCTCTTGTCCCTAATTCTGGTCACTTACACTTCCCAAGAAAAAACATTTTCCTGATGACTAGAAGTTATCTTATTTCTAATAAAGATCTAATCATTTACTTCGAAGAAGGCAATGGCACCCCACTCCAGTACTCTTGCCTGGAAAATCCCATGGGCGGAGGAGCCTGGTAGGCTGCAGTCCATGGGGTCGCTAAGAGTCGGACACAACTGAGTGACTTCCCTTTCACTTTTCACTTTCATGCATTGGAGAAGGACATGGCAACCCACTCCAGTGTTCTTGCCTGGAGAATCCCAGGGACGGGGGAGCCTGGTGGCTGCCGTCTGTGGGATCACACAGAGTCGGACACGACTGAAGTGACTTAGCAGCAATCATTTACTTATCTTTTGTAATTATTAGTCTTTCTCCAGATATTAGAATCTTTAACATCTTGATGATCAATATTAATTCAGTCTGAACTTTTTCTGGCTAAATATTGACTTTAAGAAACCCACACTATTCTGTAAAGCATTATCCTTCAATTAAAAAATGAATAAGCTTAAAATTACAAAAAAAAAAACAAAACCCTTTTTCCCTTTATTAACTTATAATTCTAGAAGTTGTCTTTCATTAAGTGAAATTCTCTAGGTTCACACAGAATCATTTCTGTTTATTCCATGTTTTGATTCTAATCTGAAATGTACAAATTAAAATTTCAGGGTAGATGTAGGTATGTAGTCAATATTAATTATGGAACACTCATGGCGATTATTTGAACTACATCAATTTAAAACAAATGGTTAACATTTTTTTCCATTTTATCCAATGGGAAAATTTGGTTAATAAGCAAACCAACTGATTGCATATAATGAATTTAGTGTGATAGTTTATTGGGACTAGAGATAATTCAATAGGAGTTGACATTTTGGTGTATTGGACCTACAAATGCAAAGAAATATGGAGCTATTAGCGACATCACATGATTATCTCTTTTAGTCATAAATCAGGCTTAGCAAGGGGCAAGCCTACTGTCTAAGGATTAAAAGGAAGGTGTCGTGATGATATGAAAAGAATACTCTGCTTGGAGTGTGCAACCTTGAACAAAGGCAAGGCATATAGCCTCACTAAACATCAGTCTGCAAATCTGTAAAATGAGAATAATAATACTTTCTTTGCAAAATTGTAGCAAGACATAGATAAGATTAATGTTCATAATTGTCTAAGCAAACAGTTGAACATAGTGACCGGTCAGTCACTGTGAGTTTCTCTCTTTCAGCAGGGCATTTCCAAAGGAATTTCACATGGGAGGAGTATTCTAGTAAAAATCAGGCCATACTATATCCTTTCCAATACATTTCTTTCTACTTATTTATTGGTCTATCTATCTATCTAAAACCAATGCATGCTAATTACTTACAAATTTGGAGATCAGTTCAGTTCAGTCACTCAGTCATGTCTGACTCTTTGTTACCCCGTGGACTGCAGCACACCAGGCTTCTCTGTCCATCACCAACTCCCAGAGCTTGCTCAAAATCATGTCCATCTAGTCAGTGATGACATCCAACTATCTCATCCTCTGTTGTCCCCTTCTCCTGCCTTCGATCATTCCCAGCATTGGGTCTTTTCCAATCAGTCAGTTCTTTGAAATCAGGTGGCCAAAGTATTGGAGTTTCAGCTTCAAGATCAGTCCTTGCAATGAATATTCAGGGCTGATTTCATTTAGGATGGACTGGTTGGATCTCCTTGCAGTCCAAGGGACTCTCAAGAGTCTTATCCAACACCACAGTTCAAAAGCACCAATTCTTTGGTTCTCAGCCTTCTTTATAGTCCAACTCTCACATTCATACATGATTATAGGAAAAGCCATAGCTTTGACTAGACAGATCTTTGTCAGCAAAATAATGTCTCTGCTTTTTAATATGTTGTCTAGGTTGGTCACAGCTTTTCTTCCAAGGAGCAAGCATCTTCTAATATCATGGTTGCAGTTACCATCTGCAGTGATTTTGGAGCTCCCCCCCAAAAAAACTGTTTCCATTGTTTCCCCATGTATTTGCCATGAAGTGATGGGACCGGATGCCATGAGGTTTTCTGAATGTTGAGCTTTAAGCCAACTTTTTCACTCTCCTCTTTCACTTTCATCAAGAGACTCTTTAGTTCCTCTTCACTTTCTGCCATAAGGGTGATGTCATCTGCATATCTGAGGTTATTGATATTTCTCCTGGCAATCTTGATTCCAGCTTGTGCTTCATCCAGCCCATCATTTTGCATGATTTGGAGATAGAGAAATGCCAGAAAAAGTCCCTTAATATATACTCTCAGAGACAGCCACAGGAAATACTGGTTCTTATAGACATCCTGTTTATCATTGAATTTCCTTAGAATCTCTCAGAATAGTAGGCTTTCTCAATGTTTGAGGAATTGAACTTTTTCAAAGAATCTATTAAAGTACTCATAAATTCTTTATGAATATTAATTATGGGCTTAGAATGGAACTGAGGAGAATTTCTGGCCCACCTGTTATTTTTTTCAGTCCTTAAGGACAGATACTTGCCCTATTAACTTCTCAAATAACTCTTGGATCAGAGATGATAATGTATCTTTTTATAACAGGGTAGAACTAAAGGTAGATGTTAATATAATAAAACATTAAAAAATTCTCTTTTATTATATTTTAAGTTCATTTAAAGATTAAATTGTTTCCTTTTTCTTTCCTTCCCTCCCTCCCTATTTTTTCTCTCTAGTCGAGCATGGGAAAAATTGATTTCATTCATTGTCTCCCTTGCAATATAGGCAACTTCAGCCACCTTGTAACCCAGGGGAAATAATTCCTGCCCTGCTTTCCTCTTAAGTGGTGACTGTCAAAAGTCAACCATGATAATGTATGTGTTTTTTATGAAATAAAGTGCTATAAACTTTTTGTATTGATATAGCAATAACAGGAAAACCTTGTGCACAACATTAATGTAAATATTTATATTGGGCTATACATGAATGCCAAAGAATGCTCAAACTAGCACACAATTGCACTCATCTCACATGATAGTAAAGTAATGCTCAAAA
Source organism: Bos mutus (assembly GCF_027580195.1). Classification (NCBI taxonomy): domain Eukaryota; kingdom Metazoa; phylum Chordata; class Mammalia; order Artiodactyla; family Bovidae; genus Bos; species Bos mutus. The sequence continues at coordinate 94,214,764 of NC_091626.1, forward strand.
TCCTCCAAGCCAGGCTTCAATAGTAAGTGAACCGTGAAATTCCAGATGTTCAAGCTGGATTTAGGAAAGGCAGAGGAACCAGAGATCAAATAGCCAACATCCATTGGGACATCAAAAAAACAAGAGAGTTCCAGAAAAAACATCTATTTCTGCTTTATTGACTATGCCAAAGCCTTTGACTGTGTGCATCAAGACAAACTGCAGAAAATTCTTAAAAAAAATGGGAATATCAGACCGCTTGACCTGCCTCTTGAGAAACTTGTATGCAGATCAGGAAGCAACAGTTAAAACTGGACATGGAACAACAGACTGGTTCCAAATTGGGAAAGGAGTATGTCAAGTCTGTATATTGTCATCCTGCTTATTTAGCTTATATGCAGAGTACATCATGAGAAAAGCTGGGCTGGAAGAAGCACAAGCTGGAATTATGATTGCTGGGAGAAATATCAATAACCTCAGATATGCAGATGACACCACCATTATGGCAGAAAGCGAAGAAGAATGAAAGAGTCTCTTGATGAAAGTGAAAGAGGAGAGTGAAAAGGTTGGCTTAAAGCTCAACATTCAGAAAACTAAGATCATGGCATCCGGTCCCATCACTTCATGGCAAATACATGGGGAAACAGTGAGAGACTTTATTTTTGGGGGCTCCAAAATTACTGCAGATGGTGACTGAAGCCACGAAATAAAAAGACGCTTACCTCTTGGAAGGAAAGTTATGACCAACCTAGACAGCATATTAAAAAGCTGAGACATTACTTTGCCAAAAGTAACTTTGACAAAGATCCATCCAGTCAAAGCTATGATTTTTCCTATAGTCATGTATGGATGTGAGAGTTGGACTCTAAATAAAGGTGAGCACTGAAGAATTGATGCTTTTGAACTGTGGTTTTGGAGAAGACTCTTGAGAGTCCCTTGGACTGCAAGGAGATCCAATCAGTCCATCCTTATGGAAGTCAGTCCTGAATATTCATTGGAAGGAGTGATGTTGAAGCTGAAACTCCAATACTTTGGCCACCTGATGTGAAGAGCTGACTCATTTGAAAAGACCCTGATATTGGGAAAGATTGAAGATGGGAGGAGAAGGACATGACAGGGGATGAGATGGTTGGATGGCATCACCAACTCAATGGACACTGAGTTTGGTTAAACTCGGGGAGTTGGTGATGGACAGGGAGGCCTGGCGTGCTGCAGTCCACGGGGTCGCAAAGAGACAGACACGACTGAGAGACTGAACTGAAGTGATGTTACATCTTTACTAACTTACAGTCTAGATATAAAAAAGCAGCATTATGATAAAGAATATAACACATTTTTCTAGCCCTTATTTTACCCAGGCTATGGCCCATTTCTATTACCATTTTTATTCAGCTTCTATATTTATATATACAATAATAGCTGTTAGCAAGGCATTAAACAGGCTACCTTGCATTTGGGAAAAATTAACATTAAGCACTAAATTTTACAGTCGTGCATCCCTTAGACACAGATTAGACTTGTGTGTCTCTGTGCAGAAATGATACATGATGTGCTCTGAAGTCAGAACAAACTGGTTTTGAGTCACTGTTCCACTCTATCAGCTATGTGACTTTCAGGGTAAATTACTGTCTTCTTTCAATCTCAGCTTCGTGAGGATTAAATGAAATGGCATATATCATGTCCCCGGGACAGTGCTTGACTCAATTTAGGAATACTGTCAGGATTAGTTCCCTTTTTCTTCTCATCACAACACCAAAATATTTACTTATAAGAGATATGAATGGCTTGATAATTTAGAGTCATGTGAAAAGTCTATAACATTTATTTTTACCTCGGCAGCATAGTGTGAAAAGTCATGGTTTTGTCTACATGGATTAAGAGGCTATAAATTTTATTTTCAAAAAAGATGTTTGATTGGAAATTTGTTTACCTTGCATAAGGCACACACACATGCTACAAATGAATTAATGACTTAAACCCATAGAAGGGATAGGAGAAAACTTGGGAGAATATTTGAATGAGCTTGGATTAGAAAAAAAGGCTTTCTTCATGTAACAGCAATTCAGGGATCATAAAAGAAAAGTATGTCACACTTGATTATACTAAAATTTACTACCTCTGAATAGCAAAACAAAACAAAACTATAAAACAAAGAGTGAACTCTGGAAATTTACTTATAATTCAGAAGCAAGGCTAATATTCTTAATACATAAGGAGCTCCTACAAATCAACCAGAAAAGATGAACAACTTAGTACAGTAAACCAAAGTCCTGAAAGGGAAAAAGTCTAGCTTTTTAACAATTTTCCTCAAAAATTCTTATATTGGTAGTATTGAGTCCAAATACTGAAGAATGAATATTAAACCATCTTTCTACTGGAATAGGAAGACAGTGGTTGTAATTAGACTCATTTTGCATGAGGGACTTTTCTTAACTGGCTGAGTATTTAGAACCTGTGTGTGTATGCTCAGTCGAGTCTGACTCTGCAACTCCATGGACTATATAGCCTGCCAGGCTCCTCTGTCCATGGAATTTTCCAAGCAGAATATTGGAGAGGGTTGCCATTTCCTTCTCCAGGGAACCTTCCCGACCCAGGGACTGAACCTACTTTTCTTGCATTTCCTGCATTGGCAGGCAGATTCTTTCCCACTGCACAACCCAGGAAGCCCTTTTGTAACTATGTTTCCTAAAAATATTGTTTGAAAATTCTAGTTTTTTAAAACAGTGATCTTTTTAAACATCGGTTTTCTCTGCCTTTTTTTTGTCAGAGCATTAGGGAACAGACACTGAACTCTTTCTTGATGACTTAGTTAATCATTAAGAACACTGATGTTTGTACTCCATCATGTAGTTGTCGTTCGGTTCCCAGTCTCTTTGCAACCCCATGGACTGCAGCACGCCAGGCTTCTCTGTCCTCCACTGTCTCCCAGAGTTTGCTCAAATTCATGTCCATGTACTCTATTGTAAAGGAGTGTAAAGAGGTTATAAAGGTTCTTTACCTCAGTGCTTGTTAGGCTCAGATTGCTATGCATTTTTAATTCTGAGGGAGATATTAAAGCTGGCAACAAAAGACAATTATATTAATTAAAATTACCCTTGAAAATCCCTTAGGAAGTCTCTTCTATGGAGATCAAAGTACAGTCTCAGGAACCCCAGAACAGTTTCTCCTAGGCATTGCTGTTTCTCTAAATGAGCCTCAGATAAGATAATTTTTTCACTATGCGGTATCAGGTTTTGTGAGAAAAAAAAAAAAAAGTCTGTTTTTAAGCTCTAAGGCACTTCCTTTGTGTTTATACGTTATGTGAATGTACTGATTATATCCTCAGACATATCCCGTGAAATGTGTAAATATTTTATATTCATTTTACAGGTGGGGAAATGGAGGCTTTGAAGGATGAAATTCCTTACCAAATAACACATAGGTTATTACATATGGGGAGGCTTTCCAGGTAGTACTAGTGCCAGAGAACCTGTCTACCGATTCAGGAGATGTAAGAGTGGTGGGTTTGATCCCTGAGTGAGGAAGAGCCTTTAGAGGAGGGCAGAGCAACCCAATCCATTATTCTTGCCTAGAGAAGCCCATGGACAGAGGAGCCTGGCGTAGGGTCACAAAGAGCTGGACACGATTGAACACACACGCGAGGATAACATATGAGAGAGCCTGTGACTTTGATTTAGATTAATCCCGTGGGCTTCCCTGGTAGCTCAGACAGTAAAGAGCTGGCCTGCAGTGCAGGAGACCCGGCTTTGATTCCTGGGTGGGGAAGATCCTCTGGAGAAGGCAATGGCAACCCACTCCAGTATTCTTGCCTGGAGAATCCCATGGATGGAGGAGCCTGGTGGGCTATTGTCCATGGGGTCACAAAGAGTCAGACATGACTGAGTGACTCACACATGCTATATCAAATTTCTTAGAATTGCACGGTTCTGAGTGAGAGTCCAATAAACTTTTTATTGAATAAATTATTGAAGTTTTAGATATTAGCTTTGGGAGTGAATGTGTATTAGCTATTCAGAGATACAACTATCTTCTACTTCTCATCAGTATTCTGCCTAGGCGAGGTATTACTCTGCATATCTGCAGAGGTGATAAGTAAAGTATAAGGTGCCACAGTTTGCAAAGATATGTTTTTGATCATGTATGCAGCTTGCCACACTGATATTAGGGGAAACACATTATGATTGAGCAATGAATTTAAACCATTTCACTTTGCATTTCACATTTCTGTACTCTCATTGTCCTCATGAATCTTTCATTGTACCTCAGAATTGGGAAATAAAGTTGAGCATTTCAGGGAAGGAAGGTTTCCTGGGAAGGATGTCTGTAATCAGCTGATGAAATGAATACAATTGGCTATGTATGATGGAACTCCTACCATATACATCCCACAGAAAACCCTGAGTAAGGGAAAACAAAGCCACCACAGCATGTTTACCATTTATTCATGATTGCTCAGTTCTTGACTTCAATACTCTGGCATCAAAAATAGTGATATGAATACCAAGCATGAAGGTGAGACCCTGAAAAACAGGAAATTTTATATAAATCCCTCTTGTGATTGTGATCAAATTACTTAACGTTTCTCTGTTCTTTCTAAGAGGAGATTAGCTAAGGAATCATTGTCCAAACCTTACTTCAAGCAATTAATCCTAATACTTACCCGGATGTTTTAGACGCTCATGACATCTAAACTTCTTCTCATTCTCTTTTCAGTGTTCTCAATGAGAGTTGCTTGTGTTCCCCTTAGGATGAGTCTTCTGTGTCTTTTCAGCCATTATTTACCATCTCTTCTCCTGTCCTTCCTTCTAATCTCCTCTTCTCCTATCCATCCTCTTCCCAACTCCGTCACATGACTGCTGCACAGCTTAAATAGATTTGCTGAATTATGCATTTATTCTGCTTTGTAGGGTCCATTTTGTTCTTTTTATGGACCTTCCATTGCTACAGAACTTCGTCCATGTTTAATGTATGAGCTGCCGTAAAGAACTCTATTTTTTCAGCATTTTTGTTGGAAATTGTCCCAATTTCCCTGTTTTGTAAGTGTGTATGGACTGGCAGCTCCTTGTTTGATCCTTCCACCCACTCTGCCCTTCCTCTCATGCCTGAGAGAACGCCGCTGGTGGTCACGCTTTAGAAACCGTGGCTAAACCCACTCACAAGCTGGGTGACTTTGGGTTCTTTCATAACTTCTCCCATCTTAATTTCTTATCTCCAAAATGCAAATGATAATAATAACGTCTCTTTGAGTTGGTGTGAGGATTAAGCAAGATGATGCGTATGAAGTTTTGGTGTATTGTACGTGTTCAGGAAATGTTGGACTATTGTTACGATCATCCCCATCTCGTTTCTCAGAAGTTCTTTCATATTTGAAACATAATTTGTGCTTTGCAGTTTGTACTCACTTGGAAGTAAATGTTTTATGTTGTGCTGATTTCTGTTTTCCAACCCATTCTGATGGTCCCTGTATTTTTCTCTTCTAGCCACTGCCCTGTTTTTCTCCGTCAGCTTTGAGTTTACAATTTTAGAGGTCTTCAGATCTGAAGACTATGGGGCCCCTGCTCCCAATATCTACCCATATATAAATTAAAGTAAAATTGCTTTTCAAAACAATTTTTGAAAGCAATGCAAAATTCCATAATAACTACCTTTAGGTTGTGTGTATGTGTGCTCAGTCATGTCCAACTCTTTGCCACCCCATGGACTGTAGCCCTCCAGACTTCTCTGCCCGTGGAATTTCCCAGGCAAGAATACTGGAGTCGGGTACTATTTCCTACCCCAGGGGATCTTCCCAACCCAGGGATCAAATCCATGTCTCTCGCATCTCCTGAAGTGGAAGGTGGATTCTTTACCACTAGTGCGATCTGGGAGGCCCTATACAGATAAAAACATATGAGCTTAAAATGATGAACTTAAAGATTTAAAATTTTAAGTTTATAAATTTCTGAGTCAATTCACTGAACTTGAACTTTTAGTTTTTTTAGAGGTACCGCTGGTGAACTGTTATGAATTTCCATGTTAAATAATTCAGCCTTATAAGCCAGTTGTCATTTCCTTGTAAGACAGATGTTTACACACACATACTGGTATATATCAGATCAGATCAGATCAGATCGGTCGTTCAGTCGTGTCTGACTCTTTGCGACCCCATGAATCGCAGCACGCCAGACCTCCCTGTCCATCACCAACTCCGAGTTCACTGAGACTCACGTCCATCGAGTCAGTGATGCCATCCAGCCATCTCATCCTCTGTCGTCCCCTTCTCCTCCTGCCCCCAGTCCCTCCCAGCATCAGAGTCTTTTCCAATGAGTCAACTTTTTGCATGAGGTGGACAAAGTACTGGAGTTTCAGCTTTAGCATCATTCCTTCCAAAGAAATCCCAGGGCTGATCTCCTTCAGAATGGACTGGTTGGATATCCTTGCAGTCCAAGGGACTCTCAAGAGTCTTCTCCAACACCACAGTTCAAAAGTATCAATTATTCAGCACTCAGCCTTCTTCACAGTCCAACTCTCACATCCATACATGACCACAGGAAAAACCATAGCCTTGACTAGACGAACCTTTGTTGGCAAAGTAATGTCTCTGCTTTTGAACATGCTATCTAGGTTGGTCATAACTTTCCTTCCAAGGAGTAAGCGTCTTTTAATTTCATGGCTGCAGTCACCATCATAGTATTGTTCAAAGTACATAAAATCTGGAGAGAGAAGATAAAAACAGTTGTCATATCTGGCATTTGCTAGCAGGTTTTTATACAGGTTTCTCAACATCTTTGAGTCTCCTTTCCTGGTCTGTGAAAATTGGGTCATAGCAATATTTTCTTCTCAGTGTTGCTATGAAGATTAGGGAAGATTACGCAGGCAACACCTTTTGAGAGGTTATTACTCACTGCATAACTTCAGTGAGTTAAATTTAAATTCAGCATACTTTCTTTGTCTTATTAAACTATTTAGGTGTGAAATCAAGGTCGGTACTGAACAACTGTTACCTATCTATCCTCTGCTGTTCAGCAACTGGTCTGGGCTGCTTGGTGAGCACACTCTCTCTTTCCCACCAACACATGAACACCAAGAAGAAAGGCTCATTTCATGACAACAGGAAAGGTAAGGAGTAGATATGGAAGCAATATCGAGTTCATAGTCTTGTTGGGAGGTTTAAATGCAATTATTTGTAAATTACTCACCACACTGCCAAATGTGGAAATGCTTATGATTAGAAAATGCTACATAAACGGGGCTGTGCTGATTGCTGCTGATAAAATCTTCAGAACCAGGGTGCCTTCCAATTTTTGGTTGACATAAAACAGGTTCAGGATTTGCAGTAAATGAGGGTGATAGTCAGAGCAAGGCGAATACAGAATTAACATGGAGGAAGACATAGTGTACATAGGCAATGGCGTTTGTCCTCATAATTTTCATGGATGGTGAATCTGGACAGTCAAGCTTTTTTTTTTTAATACTATACTCTTGTTGCCTGTTATGGAGAATGGGTGATGTAAATTAAAAGACCTTTATTTTTCAGAGTGTCATGGGGTTTGGGGTACAATTTAGGGGTAGTTTCTGAGGCAGAGTTGAAATTTTCAGCATTCTAAAGGGGAAAAGTATTTGAAGATCCTGAGAAAATTGGAGAAGGGAAAGAGTCAACAAGGTTGGTTAGTGTGTGGTGAAAGAGAAGAGGAAGAAAAATCCTGGTAGTGATTTAGAAAAGAAGTCTCTAGTGGGTACCTTTAGACAATTTGGAGGAATATGCAATTTAAATCTCTTTCTCCATATTCCCAACAAAATCTTCAGTAAAATCTGTACTATACCCATGAATGATTTGGTGTAGATGCATTCTTTAGAAGAACTATGAAACACAGATATACCTCTAGTACCGCTAACGTGAGGCAGTGCAAAACTGGTGCATTTAAGAACATCTGAGTCATACTCTGCCTTTCCGTCTGTCTTTTTACTCCATTGTTCTCAGAGGATTGTTTTATAAAGAACAGGCTTCCTCATTCATAGCTTTTTTATACCCAGATTTGAAATCATCTTAGAGTTAAGTTCTCAATACCAGAACCCCCTTATCTACCTTAACTTGCCCTAGAATATGCACACTACTTTGATATGCGGGCTTAGATATTTAGTCCAAGGGAGGAGAAGGTGAAATCAGAGTGGTAATGATAGTAGCTGAGAGCGATGCATAATGGTATAATGAAAAAAGATCCATGTAATTGTCCAGTCCGATCAAGGTTCTGTCATTATTTGCAGTGTGACCTAAATCAACTTATGTAACGTCTCCAAAGTTTTGGTGTTCTCATCCATAACTCCTCTTCCTCATAGAGTTGTGAAAGACTCACAAAGAAAGGGAACAGTGATGGAAAAGCAACAGGTTGAAAGAATTCAACAGAAAGCATCACTGTTTATTAAAACGAGTGATTTTTTTCCCCTAGATTTTAATGAAGTAGTATTATATTTAGTATATAAATATTTAGTCCTCTGGCTAAATATTTAATCTCAATTGTAGAACATGGCTAGTCATACTATATACCAAAAGAAAGATGCACTTTTACAAATGTTAACTTATTCTCTTTTGTAAGAAATTAATTGTGATAGTCAAAAAAATCTTCAGTTTCATTTTTCATTATTATTGTGAATAATCTAGTAAGTTTATGCAAGATTCCGATATTTACAGTAGTAGGTAGTATTGACTGCCTACCTATGTGTGGAGTATTGACTGCCTATTTATGTGTGGAACTCAATTTTTAAAAATTATCATTATTCAACTACCAAGAGGATAAACAATTTGCCACTTTCTTTAGGCACAATCTGATACTGGTAAATTGAACAATTCTAAAACCAGTTATATGCATCACAAAATGGCAATAGAAATATGCTCCATTTGCAAATGTGCTCTTATCTTTAGATTTTTATTATTCAGTTAGCACATTAGCTTAAGGTGTAGTTCAACTACTAAAGAGAGGATGACTGAGCCATTTATTAGACATAGAACATGAAATCACTCATTCTCCCCAGTGAGCTTCAAATTTCTAGTGCATCTGGAACTAGGCAATGCCAACCAATTTGAAAAGGAAACAATCACAATCTCTTTGCCAAGATTTTCTGTCTTAATAGAACCGAAGACTATGAATAACATTTTTCCTTTCACTGTTGCTGGGCAAAAGTTTTACCTTCTCTAAATCTTGCTTACATAACAAATGTAGTGGCACTTGAGAAATACAATGGATCATAATGACTGTTTTGTAGCACTGTCTTTATTGAAGAAAATGTTTATCCCAGTATTTCAACATTTATGGAATAAACAAGGGAGTTAACAAGAGAAGTTACTTTCAAGTTTCTTGATTCACGACACTGTGGGATGTTTAGCTGTGGGAGTATCTTTAAAGTTTCTGTTCCTATGACAAGGGATGATCAAAGGCTAAGTATAACTAGGGCTCCCTGAGCAACCAATATACAATTGTTTAGTAAATAAGTGAGGAATTAGAAGGCTTATATGATAAAGTATTTTTTTTCCAAGTAGAATTTAAAAATTAACAGGGGCCAGATGAAAATTAATATAATTAATAGAATCTATGATTAAGGATGGATGGCCTGATCCAGTGCTTTAACAAGCATATTTATTCATCTTCAAAGCCAAGGGAAAATGCTCTTGAAATTAGGTCAAAAGGAGAAGTGGTTTTTCTTAGTTTATTGTATGATCTAACATTGCTTGAATTCTATATTGGAGAGTAACAGACCACAATGAAGATACTATGAGATTTGTTTACATTTCAAAGAAAAGCATAAAAGACTTTCATTCTGCAGAGTTGAGAATTTATGTGATTCCTTTACAGTTGATTCCAGGGCTTCTTAATTATCTTTAATGACCATAAGTTTTCTGATTTTTTCATATCTTACCTTAAGCAATTTTTGATGTATTAGAATTAGAATTATTGCAAATACTATCAATCTTTTTTATCAAATAAGAAAAAACCTATGTTATAACATTTTAAAACTTGGTTTTGTGATTTTGGTTTGTTAGGTATTAACTTGTATATTCTTATAAGTTAAATGCAATTATATTGATATATAACCATTTTAAGAATTAAGCTGCAATTGACTGGTTACATGACAAATGTAATATATAAAATTACATTTGTAGGCATTAAATTGGACACCTGTGAATTTAAATTTTTTAGTTTTCATATTTTGGAACAAATAGATATTTTTATATCTTTAGTATTTTTGTAGTCTTTGCATCTTGGTTCCACAGATAAACACATTTTTAAAAATCCCAGGTCATTTCTTTGTATCCCTCCTATGTTTCACAACTGATTGCTTACTACCTAGCATGTGTTTGCTATTGCTGAAAACTAACTGATTATAAAGTGCAACCATATTTTTGACTTTGAAATAATTGGGTAGCCATTGTTGGCATAATTACTCATGAGCTTGAAGCTCAACATTCAGAAAACTAAGATCATGGCATCTGGTCCCATCACTTCATGGCAAATAGATGGGGAAACAGTGGCTGACTTTATTTTTGGGGGCTCCAAAATCACTGCAGATGGTGATTGCAGCCATTAAATTAAAAGACTCTTACTCCTTGGAAGGAAAGTTATGACTAACCTAGATAGCATATTAAAAAGCAGAGACATTACTTTGTCAACAAAGGTCCATCTAGTCAAGGCTATGGTTTTTCCAGTAGTCATGTATGGATGTGAGAGTTGGACTCTAAAGAAAGCTGAGCACTGAACAATTGATGCTTTTGAACTGTGGTGTTGGAGAAGACTATTAAGAGTCCCTTGGACTCTCTCAAGGAGATCCAACCAGTCCCATCCTAAAGGAGATCAGTCCTGGGTGTTCATTGGAAGGACTGAAGCTGAAACTCCAATACTTTGGCCACCTGATGCAAAGAGCTGACTCATTTGAAAAGACCCTGATGCTGAGAAAGATTGAGGGCAGGAGGAGAAGGGGATGACAGAGGATGAGATGGTTGGATGGCAACACTGACTCAATGGACATAAGTTTGGTTAAACTCCAGGAGTTGGTGATGGACAGGGAGGCCTGGTGTAATGCGGTTCATGGGGTTGCAAAGATTCGGACACGACTGAGTGACTGAAATGAACTGAATCATGACAGTTTGTACCTAATGATAGGCATTACAGAGTTAACCTCTTGTAGATTCAGTGTATATTCTTATCAAAATTCCAGCTAGCTTTTTTGGAGAAATTGACAACCTGATCCTAAAATTCACAGGGAAATAACAGGGGATCAGACTAGCCAAAACAATTTTGAAAAAGAAGAACAAAGTTGAAAGACACACATCCCTATTTCAAAACCTACTACAAAACTATAGCAATGAAGATGATATATCATTCTGGCTCAAGAATAAACATGTAGATCAATGGGATAGAATTAATAATTTGGAAATAAACCCTAGATTTTTGGTCAATTGATTTCTGACTAAAGGACCAAGTCAATTCAATAGAGGGAAGAATAGTTTTTTCAACAAAAGGTATTGGGATAACTAAATATTCATGTGCATAAGAATGGATTTAGATTTCTACCTCATATTATACACAAAAATGAATTCAAGGTAGATTATAGACTTAATATAAAAATTAAAACTAAAAAGCTCTCGGAAGTAAACAGTATGAACTCTCTGTGATCTTGGGTGAGGCAATGATTTCTTAGAAATTACGTCAAAAGCATAATTACTAAAAGAGAAGATTGATAAGTTGTGCTTCATGGAAATTAAAGACTTTTGTGTTTCAAAGAACACCATGAAGAAAGTGAAAAGACAACCCACAGAGTGAGAGAAACATTTGCAAGTCATATAACTGATTCTTAAATCTAGAATATATGAAGAATGCTTACAACTCAATGAGACAAACAACTCAATTAAAAAATGGACAAAGGACTTTGGTAGTGCTCCAAAGATACATGAATGTTGAATATGCATGTGAAAAGATGTTCAAAATCATTCGTTTTTAGGAAAATACAAATCAGAACCACAATCAGATGCCACTTTATGTCCACTGAATAGCCATAATAAAAAAGAGAGAAAATAACAATTGTTAGTGAAGATGTGAGAAATTTGAACTCTCATACATTGCTGGTGGGATTATAAAACTTACCACCACTCTGGAAAACTATTTAGCAGTTTCTCAAAAAGTTAAGCATAGAGTTACCATATGACTCAGCAATGCCACTCCTAGATACCTATCCAAGAGAAATGAAAACATATGTTCACACAGAAATGTGTAGAAAGATGTTCATAGCAGCATTATTTATTAGTAGTCAAAAAAGTGGGAACATCCCAAATACCCACCCACTGATAAATGGATAAACAAAATGTGGTAAAGCCATACAATAGAATATTATTCTATAATAAAAAGGAATTGATTACTGCCACATGCTATAATCTACTGCCACATGCTATAATCTACTGCCACAGGCTATAACATTGATGAACCGAAAAAGCAGTATGCTAAGTGAAAGAATCAATCCCTAAAGATCACATGGGGTATGTTTCTGTTTATATGAAATGCTCAGAATAAGCTAACCTACAGAGACAGAAAGTAGATTAGTAGTGGCCTATTGGCTTCCTTGGTGGCTCAGAGGGTAAAGTGTCTGCCTGCAATGCAGGAGACCTGGGTTCGATCCCTGGGTTGGGAAGATCCCCTGGAGAAGGAAATGGCAACCCACTCCAGTATTCTTGCCTGGAGAATCCCATGGATGGAGGAGCCTGGTAGGCTACAGTCCACGGGGTTGCAGAGTCGGACGTGACTGAGCAACTTCATTTTCTGCTTTTCTATGGGGGAAGGGGTGACGGGGTTGATGGGAGTGACTACTAAGAGGCGTGAACTTTCTTTATGGAGTGATGAAAATGTTCAAAAATAAGAGCATGGTGATCATTGTGCAGCTCTGTAAACATACTAAAATACATTCAATTGTATAATTAAAATGAATGAGCTTTGTGGTATATAAATTACATATCAGTGTGTGTGTGTGCTCAGTCACACACTGCTTATTTTGAACATTTCATAAAAACAAACATATCATATGTGATCTTTTGTGACTGATTCTTTTACTTAATATACTATTTTGGGGGCTCCTTGATATTATACCATGTAGCAGTAAGGTATAGCATGTAGCAGTAATTAATTATTTTTTACTATAGAATAATATTTCATTGTATGGCTATACCACATTTGGTTTTTCCATTTATCAGTTGGTGGGTATTTGAGACATAGGCAAGAATACTAGAGTGGGTTGCCACTTCTTACTTCCGGGGATCTTTCCTGACCTTGGGATTGAACCTTCACATTTCCTGCATTGGCCAGTGGATTCTTTATCACTGTGTCACCTGGGAAGCCCTCAAATTATATATCAATAAAATTGTTTAAAAATTGAGGTAGCTTCCAAAATGTAATAAACTAAGTGGCATGTGAATATTTCTGATGATCGTTATTTATAACAGCTTTAACAGCTGTGCTGCCTATTTTCTCTGAAAATAGTCTAAATACAGCCAGTTTCATGTACTCCATCTCTGTTTCTATATCTGTGTTGGCTTCTACTTCTTCCCGTCTTTTGCTGTATCTCTAGCTAATTCAATCTGTAAAATTAAAGCACTATAATAAGATTTGTTTTAAAATCTGTTTAATACAGCACTGTCTTCCCATGTTTTAATAAATATCAGTTCAGTTTATTTCAGTTTAATGTGCACTAAGCTAAGAAACCACTTTCTTATTTATGCTGGATATTAGCAGATGCACTTGGCAATTATGGATCATAGCTGATCCTAAGTAGCCTCAGATGAATTGTTGCTTTCTCAAGTCTTGACATTTCTCATTAACATCTAAGAAAATGCTGATTATTTGAGGAAATAGGATGAAAGACACTAAAATTACCTAGGGAAAGAAAGCTCACTGAGGCTCTTTTAGTGTTTGAAGGATAATGGCCAGTTAATATCCATAAAATCTGAGAAATATATGTAAAGACCAGCAAGAATAATTTTGTTAATGTCTCAGGAAGAAATTCCTGAGAACAAGGATTTTGAACTCTGAAATGAGTTACAAAATCTAAGCTGGGCATTTCTTTCTCTATCCACAGAGGAAAAAATAAAAACAACTTACACAGCCCACTGTGAACATAATGGTTCAAGGCAGAAGATGTCCTTAACTGAATCAATTAAGCATATTTATTTTTTTCCTGGTAAGTCTTTAGTTTTTTATTGAGAAAGTTCATTTATGGACCAAATATTGAAATTAGTGTTGATGTCTTTCACATCAATCATTTCATGATTAAAAGAGCTTCTGGTGAAATAGGTCAGTTGAACGGACATCCTAGGCTAGCTTTAAACAAAATCATACAGTTGCTAGTGTTGTTCTTTGGTAGTCTCTTTCTTCTTTCATGAATTACATCTCTTACTAGTAGGCAGCATGGTGTAGTAAAAACACTTGAGACCTGAAAATGCAACCCAGTTTCCCATATGCAAGTTGTCCCTTGGGTTGTCCGGTTGCTGAACTCTATTTCCGCATATTCAAGGTGAATATTATCAGCCCTACTTCATGGAGTAGAAATGAGCATTAAATGAGACAGTATCACGACGTACAGGAAGTGAAAGAAATGGTTCCTCCCTCTTCCTCTCAAAGTCTCTCCTGTCACAAATACAGCAGAGAACTTCAACAATTTTAAGATGATCTTGTCTTGTTAAGGAGTATATGAGTTTTGAAATAGGCTGTGTAGAATTTTAAATAACATCGGACGTGTGAGAGGGAGACACTTGAAAGCACAAAGAACACTCTAAGTTCTCTTAATTAATATTATGGAGGTGAACATGCCCATCATGTACTGATTCGGGCCAGTTTGGCTCATGTGATTATACAAGTTATCAGCTAACTGGCCAAGGATGTTTGGCCTGATGGCTTTGATCTAATGAGCATTTAGGTGATATTTAAAAATGGTGACATATAATGAAATATCATTCAGCCTTAGAATGAAATTCTGACACTTGCTACAACATGGATGAGCCTTGAAAATGTTGTGCTAGGTGAAATGTCAGATACAAAAGGGCAAAATGTGGGATGACTCACTTATCTAAGACATCTAGAAGAGTCAAATTCGTAGGGCAGAGAGTAGAATAGTGGTTTCCAGGGGCTGGAGAAAGGGGAAATGAGTTATTGTTTAATGGGCCTAGTTAAACTCTAGCCCCAGTTTGTGATGATGAAAAATTTCCAGTGATGGATCGTGGTGAAGGTTGAATAGTGTGAATGGACTTAATGCTGCTAGCTGAACTACACACTTAAAAATGGTTAAAATCTTATATTTTATATCGTGTATATATGTCACAATAACAAGGGCAAACTGCTAAATACAAAATAGATGATATAATACAAACAGTGGAAAGTGTAAAGATTGCAGAGCTTGTGAAGACAAGCCACAGACTGGGAGAAAACCTTTGCAAAAGACATATCTGATAGAGGACTGTTATACAGAATATACAAAGAATCCTTAAAACTCAATGGTAGAAAGTGAACAACTTGATTTAAAAAATGGGTGCCTGAACAAGTATCTTGCTAAAGAAGATAAACAGCAAATAGCCTTTAAGATCTGCTCCATATCACATGTTAAGAGGGACATGCAAATTAGAACAAAAATGAAATATCACTACACCTTTTCAGTCAGTTCAGTTCACTTGCTCAGTCATGTCTGACTCTGCGACCCCATGAACCGCAGCATGCCAGGCTTCCCTGTCCATCACCAACTGCTGGAGTTTAACCAAACTCATATCCATTGAGTTGGTAATGCCATCCAACCATCTCATCCTCTGTCATCCCCTTCTCCTCCTGCCTTCAATCTTTCCCAAAATCAAGGTCTTTTCCAGTGAATCAGTTCTTCGCATCAGGTGGCCAAAGTATTGAAGTTTCAGCTTCAGCATCAGTCCTTGAATATTTAGGACTGATCTCCTTTAGGATGGGCTAGTTGGATCTCCTTTCAGTCCAAGGGACTCTCAAGAGTCTTCTCCAACACCACAGTTCAAAAGCATTAATTCTTCGGTGCCCAGCTTTCTTTTTAGTCCAACTCTCACATCCATACATGACTACTGGAAAAGCCATAGCTTTGACTAGATGGACCTTTGTTGGCAAAGTAATGTCTTTGCTTCTTAATATGCTGTCTAGTTTGGTCATAACTTTTCTTCCAAGGAGCAAGCATCATTTAATTTCATGGCTGCAGTCACCATCTGCAGTGATTTTGGAGTCCAAAAAAAAAATAAAGTCTGTCTGTTTCCACTGTTTCCCCATCTATTTGCCATGAAGTGATGGGACTGGATGCCATGATCTTAGTTTTCTGAATGCTTAGTTTTAAGCCAACTTTTTCACCCTCCTCTTTCACTTTTATCAAGAGGGTCTTTGGTTCTTCTTTGATTTTTGCCATACGTATGGTGTCATCTGCATATCTGAGGTTATTGATATTTCTCCAGGCAATCTTGATTCCAGCTTGTGATTCATCCAGTCCAGAATTTCTCATGGAGTACTCTGAATATAAGTTAAATAAGCAAGATGACAATATACAGCCTTAACGTACTTCTTTCCCTATTTGGAACCAGTCTGTTGTTCCATGTCCAGTTCTAACTGTTGCTTCTTGACCTGCATACAGATTTCTCAGGAGGCAGGTCAGGTGGTCTGGTATTCCCATGTCTTTAAGAATTTTCCACAGTTTGTTGTGATCCACACAGTCAATGGCAAAATACAGAAATCAAACATCATCAAAGGCTGGACAGGAGCTCTGATTAATTGCTGGTGGGTGTGTGAAGTGGTGCTATCACTTTGGAAGACAATTTGTCTACTTCTTACAAAACTAATGATACTTTTACAATATGACCCAGCAATCATGTTCCTTAGTATTTACTCAGAGGAATTGAAACCTTCTTATCATCCCTGTTAACAGCACCCAATTCTACTTCTGGGCAGTAGTGGTGGTTTAGTTGTTCAGTCGTGTCCAACTCTTTGTGACCCCGTAGACTGTAGCCTGCCAGACTAACATCCGTGGAATTGTCCATTCAAGAATACTGGGGCAGGTTGCCATTTCCTTCTCCAGAGCATCTTCCCGACCCAGGGATTGAACCGGCATCTCCTGTGTCTCTTGTATCACAAGCAGATTCTTTATCCACTGAGCTACTGGGGAAGTCTGTTGAAACCTGAAAGTGAAAGTGAAATCGCTCAGTCGCGGCGGACTCTTTGCGATCCCATGGACTGTAGCCTATCAGGTTCCACCGTCCGTCTGTATTCACACAAAAACCTTTACAGAGGTGTGTGGAGCAGTCTTGTTCATAATTGCCAACATTTGGAAGCAACCGAGGTGTTCTTCTGTAGGAATGGATAAAGAAACTGTGTAACATCCAGACAATGAAATATTACTCAGTGGTAAAAAGAAATAAGCTACCAAGCCATGAAAAAACATGAAGAAACCTTAAGTGCATATTACTAAATGAAAGAAGTCAATCTGAAAAGGCTACATCCTTTATGACTTTAACTATATGACGTTCTAGAAAAGGCAAAATTATGGAGACAGTAAAGAGATCCTGGTTATCAAGAGCTGAGAGGAGGGAGAGATGAATAGGCAGAGGATAGAGAATTTTTAGGGCCATGACTGTATTTTGTAGAATCATAATGGTGATGTACATTACCTAATACTTGACATTATACATTAGTCAAAATCCATAGACTGTGAACTCTGATGTAAAATATGGACTTTGGATGAAATTATGTATAGGTTGATCAGTTGTAATAAATGTACTGCTCTGAAGGAGGATGTTGGTAATGGGGTAAGCTATAGACATGTGGAATTAATTAAGTGTGTGAAATATCACTGTTCATTCCCCTTATTTCTTTATGAACCTAAGAGTGCCCTAAAAATATTCTATTTTTTTAACAAGTGTGCAGATCATAATTATATAGCTTGGTGGACTTTCATAAACAAAACTTACTTTTATAACCAACACTCAAGTCAAGAAATAGAAATACGAGAAACCTCCCATATAGCTTTTTATACGCTATCCACTTGCCATAAGCAACCACTACCCTGTCTTCTAAAACGATCCTGCCTTCTAAAACTATTTCATTGTGTGAATATTCTGTAATTTATACATCCATCTCCTTTTTGATGGGTATTTGAGGAGTATCCTGCTTAGAGTGATTATGAAGTATGCTTCTATGAATACTGTAGTGCATTGTGCGTTTTGGTGAACATATGAATGCATTTGAGTCATCCCTTGGAGTAGAATTGCTAAGCCATCGTGTATACATATATTTAACTAGATACATATTCTCAAGCAGCTTTTCAAAGTCGTTGTATCAGTGTACACACCACTAGCAGTGCATGTGAGTTGTGTTTGCTCTGCATTATCACGAGTCTTGCCAATTTTATTTTTCTGTCTGTTCATTTTAGCTATTCTGGTAGATGTGTAAGTAGTATCAACTCATAACATCTTCCAAATAACTTCTCACTTGGCTCTCTCACAAATATCTAGGTGTCTCTGCTTTTAGTTAGATTGATATTTAGATTTTTTTCAAGTCCCTTTATTTTTTACCTAATATCTAAATTCTTATTTCACATGATGCATTCTTAAATAAAACAGTGGATTTTTGGTCTGGGTTCCACTTTTGTTTTCCTGGCAAATACTCAAAAGACAACTATTAGCATCAAGATTCCAGTGTCCTGGTATGAATAAATTAACAGTTGTCTGAGAACAGTTAAAAATCTAGCTTAATTCTTTTGAAATATTTTGACAACTGTTTTTACTGATGTAAGTAATTTGGGTGGTCTGTTTTTATGGAGAAGGAAAATCAAAACGTTTTGAAACCTCAAATGGGTAAAATTACTGATAACTAGTAATTTTAAAATAGTAAAAGTTTTTTTAATAGTAAAAGTTAATTATTTATCTAGATATATAACCAGGATATGTAGAAAAATTGGGTCCTGCTAACTGGTGGCTAAATAGAAATGACATTAAATCTTACTGATTCAGATTAATTGAAAGTCAGTTGTATTAGTATTAAGTTTGAGGTCTATGAAAAATTTAGTCTTAAATATTCTAAATACATACTAGAGAATGGGTAACTAAAGTACTTCAGAGGTCATCTAGGACTTTGATAAATTCCTAAACAGTGAATGAATACGAAGAATGCATAATAAATTAAGAATTGATAAAAATAAGGATTTCCCTGTAGCTCAAATGGTCAAGAATTTGGCTGCGATGCAGGAGACCAGGGTTCGATCCGTGGGTTGGGAAGTTCCTCTGGAGAAGGGAATAGGTACTCAATAAAATTTATATTTTCTAGTCAAACATGAACCTATGAAGTACCATATATACTAGAGATTTGGTTAATTTACCATTTCTCCCTTTTTTAAGCTTTTCTCTGATCTACAACAAATTCAAAATGGGTAGATTATGAATTAAAGAGTAATTTGTAAGAGTAAGTAAAGAATTTTTGTAGCACTTTGATCTTTGGGGACTCCCAGGATTAAAATTACACACATCCGAACAAAAGAATTATTTGTATATCAAATTATTTGTGTTAGTTGATAAGAAGCACATATAAGTTCTACAAATAATTAGCCATCATTATGTATTGCTATAATTGCCAACAGCATTATACTGTTTGTGATACATTTTTAAATAATCAATCATGCTGCAAAATCCATTAACAGTTATGTTGGTCTTGTGTCAATCCTCAGCTGTCACTCAAGGGTCAAACAGTTTAAAGGTGAAAGGCACGGTTTTATATTCACACTAGAATTCAGTCCCAGGGTAGATATGAAAAAGTGGCCTTCCACATTTTCACTATCTAATGTTGAAACAGGAACCGTCATGAGTCTTCTTATTTAGATCTCCTGGAGGGGCGCAAAAGGATGCCCTTGAGGTATTTAATTAGATGGATTCATCTCTATCCTGGGGTTATTGAGGATTTGCCAAAGGAATATAATACTTTGTTGTTACTTCAAAAGGCTTGTGTGCCAGTTGAAAAATTATACTTTATAGGTTTCAAATGAGCAAGTAGAGATTCAAGGTTCCCAGCCATTTCACTCACCACAAAACTGTCAGAAGTGTTCTCCAATTGTTATTTTCATTTGTTATTACAGTAAGATCCTTCCTGTCATTGTTTATTGTGATTTTGAGGAAACTTCATTCCCATCTCCATCATGATTCTCGGAGACCTTTTCTTTTGTATTTCGTTTTCTGTTAAATTTCTGACTTCTGTGCATCACCCATCGGCTTACATTAGACTTGGATAATGTCATTCCTCTTCCTGGCACACATGGTATCCTAGAATACAGTCTCCATGGTGACAGAAACTTTTGTCTGTTTCGTTCACTGCTACATCCACAGGGTCTAGCATAGTGCTGGAAACATAAATTTTTCTTGGAATGAATGAATGATAGACAGCAATTTTGGCTCTGGGTAAATTGTAGCAATTAAAAAAAGTAGGATTGAACTAGTAATTTAAATCCAGTTCTCTAGATATCATTGGTAAAGGAATCTATTTTATACAAAACTTCCAGATAATCCATGATGAACCTCAGGAACTCCTTTCTTGTTTAGTTACAGAAAGTTACCTAGGCTTTCTTATTTCCTTTACTGTCAAATGCTTTGAAAATATGAACTGTCTCTTCTTCCTTGCTGATGGGCCATCCACTTTATCTCCTTCTCCTCCCACTGTAGTCTGACTTCAACCCTACCATTTTCCTCGAGTTCCTCTCGCTAATGTTACCAAAGATACAGAAGTTTCTTCTGAGTTTCTTTGACTCTTCTAGAGGGTTGATCCTTGTAGCCTGCTCCTTTTTGAGAAATTCTTTGCATGCCTTCCGTTTATCCATTTTTCTTGGTTCTCCTCCCAAATTATTGCTTATTTATCGGTTCACTTTGTGACTTTTTTCTGCTTTTACAAGGGAATTGGTCTTCTTTATACCTACTTCTCTTCTTAGTATGTATCATTTCTTCTGTGATCCCATTTATTTTTTTGACTTCTCTTCCCACTGCCTTTCTATATCACCAAATCTGACCTTATTCTCCAGTTTCATACCTTTATGCTCAAAAGCTTTTAAAATCTATGTTTCCCTTAGGTTGAGCCTATTCAACCTATTTGAGTCCAACCTATTCAAAATTTAGGTCAATGCCAATTCTTAAAAGTTGTGCACTCTCCAGTCTCCCTATTTCAAGTGATAGAAACATTATCTCAGATACTCAGGCAAGAAGAATAAGGTTTATTCTTGACTTCTATCTTCCCCACATCCATCCAGGCACTGAATCCTATAAATTATAAAATAAAGTTTATTTTCACTCTTCATGGTAGTTAAATTCTATAAAGCCACTTTGATGATGAATCAGCAAATACTGATTCATCAAAGTCTATGGTGATTCATCAAAATCAGCAAATCCTGTGGTTTGCTCATAGAAGAAATACATGATTAGATATCTGTGAGCCTCTCTGGTTATAATATTTTTGTTAATTGATTAATGCATAACTTTGTTTCATGTATTATTGTTTAATAATACATGGCATCTGGTCCCATCACTTCATGGCAAATAGATGGGGAAACAGTGGAAACAGTGTCAGACTTTGTTTTTTTGGGCTCCAAAATCACTGCGGATGGTGACTGCAGCCATGAAATTAAAAGATGCTTACTCCTTGGAAGGAAAGTCATGACCAACCTAGACAGCATATTCAAAAGCAGAGACATTACTTTGCCAACAAAGGTTTGTCTAGTCAAGGCTATGGTTTTTCCTGTGGTCATGTATGGATGTGAGAGTTGGACTGTGAAGAAGGCTGAGTGCCGAAGAATTGATGCTTTTGAACTGTGGTGTTGGAGAAGACTCTTGAGAGTCCCTTGGACTGCAAGGAGATCCAACCAGTCCATTCTGAAGGAGATCAGCCCTGGGATTTCTTTGGAAGGAATGATGCTAAAGCTGAAAATCCAGTACTTTGGCCACCTCATGAGAAGAGTTAACTCATTGGAAAAGACTCTGATGCTGGGAGGGATTGGGGGCAGAAGGAGAAGGGGACGACAGAGGATGAGAGGGCTAGATGGCATTACCTACTCAATGGACATGAGTCTGGGTGAACTCTGGGAGTTGGTGATGGACAGGGAGGCCTGGCGTGCTGCGATTCATGGGGCTGCAAAGAGTCGGACATGACTGAGCGACTGAACTGAACTGATTATTGTTTAAAGACACCTTAATTAAGACATTGATTCATTGACATTGAAGTCACACTCAACAAATAACACTATAATTCAGGCCTGATTGAAGTTATCCAACATACGTATTTTCTCAGTAAGGCACATCACAACTTTCTTGCACTTAGGAACACTAAATAGCACCGTGCTTGGGGAGCATTTAAACAGTGAAATCACACACACACACACAAAGTCAAAGATCTGAATCTTGGCAATAAATGGACTATAAAAGAAAAAACACTTGTTTTCAATTAAAAAAAAAAAACTGAAACAGGAAAGCAGAGCATTACCATTTTTTTGACCTCAGCTGAGAATATGTAGTAGTGCCTGAAGAACTATGGACAGAGGTTTGCAACATTGTACAGGAGGTAGTGATCAAGACCATCCCCAAGAACAAGAAATGCAAAAAGGCAAAATGGTTGTCTGAGGAGGCCTTACAAATTGCTGAGAAAAGGCAAAGGAGAAAAGGAAAGATATAAGCATCTGAATGCAGAGTTCCAAAGAATAGCAAGGAGAGATAAGACAGACTTCCTCAGCGATCAATGCAAAGAAATAGAGGAAAGCAGTAGAATGGGAAAGACTAGAGATCTCCTCAAGAATATTAGAGATACCAAGGGAACATTTCTTGCAAAGATGGGCTCGATAAAGGACAGAAATGGTATAGATCTAGCAGAAGCAGAAGATATTACCAAGAGGTAGCAAGAATCCACAGAAGAACTATCCAAAAAAGATCATGACCCAGATAATTGTGATTGTGTGATCACTCACCTGGAGCCAGACATCCTGAAATGTGAAATCAAGTGGGCAGTAGGAAGTATCACTATGAACAAAGCTAGTGGAGGTGATGGAATTCCAGTTGAGCTATTTCAAATGCTAAAAGATGATGCTGTGAAAGTGCTGCACTCAATATGTCAGCAAATTTGGAAAACTCAGCAGTGGCCACAGGACTGGAAAAGGTCAGTTTTCATTCCAATCCCAAGAAAGGCAATGCCAAAAAATGCTCAAACTACCACAAAATTGTACTCATCTCACACACTAGCAAAGTAATGCTCAAAATTCTCCTAGCCAGGCTTTAACAGTATGTGAACTGTGAACTTCTAGATGTTCAAGCTGGATTTAGAAAAGGCAGAGGAACCAGAGATCAAAATGCCAGCATCTGTTGGATCATGGAAAAAGGAAGAGAGCTCCATAAAAACATCTACTTATGCTTTATCGACTATGCCAAAGCCTTTGACTGTGTGGATCACAAAAAACTGTGGAAAATTCTTAAAATGATGGGAATACCAGAACACCTTACCTGCCTCGTGAGAAATCTGTATGCAGGTCAGGAAGCAATAGTTAGAACTGGACGTGGAACGATAGACTGGTTCCAAATCAGGAAAGGATTATGTCAAGGCTGTATATTGTCATCCTGCTTATTTAACTTATATGGAGAGTACATCATGAGACATGCTGGACAGGATGAATCACAAGCTGGAATCAAGATTGCCAGGAGAAATATCAAAAACCTCAGATATGCAGATGATACCACCCTTATGGCAGAAAGCAAAGAAGAACTAAAGGGCCTTCTAAAGTGAAAGAGGAGAGGGAAAACATTGGCTTAAAACTCAACATTCAGAAAACTAAGATCATGGCATCTGGTCCAATTACTTCATGGCAAATAGATGGGGAAACAGGGGAAACAGTAGCTGACTTTATTTTCTTGGGCTCCAAAATCACTGCAGATGGTGACTGCAGCCATGAAATTAAAAGACACTTGCTCCTTGGAAGGAAAGTTATGACCAACCTCAGTTTAGTTCAGTTCAGTCGCTCAGTCATGTCCAACTCTTCACGACCCCATAAATTGCAGCATGTCAGGCCTCCCTGTCCATCACCAACTCCCAGAGTTCACCCAAACTCATGTCCATCGAGTCAGTGATGCCATCCAGCCATCTCACCCTCTGTCGTCCTCTTCTCCTCCTGCCCCCAATCCCTCCCAGCATCAGGGTCTTTTCCAATGAGTCAACTCTTTGCATGAGGTGGCCAAATATTGGAGTTTCAGCTTTAACATCAGTCCTTCCAATGAACACCCAGGACTGATCTCCTTTAGAATGGACTGGTTGGATATCCTTGCAGTCCAAGGGACTCTCAAGAGTCTTCTCCTAGACAGCATATTCAAAAGCAGAGACATTACTTTGCCAACAAAGGTCCATCTAGTCAAGGCTATGGTTTTTCCAGTGGTCATGTATGGATGTGAGAGTTGGACTATAAGGAAAGCTGAGTGCCAAAGAATTGATGCTTTTAAACTGTGGTGTTGGAGAAAACTCTTGATTGTTCCTTGGACTGCAAGGAGATCCAACCAGTCTATCCTAAAGGATATCAGTACTGAATATTCATTTGAAGAACTGATGCTGAAGTTGAAGCTCCAGTTCTTTGGCCACCTTATGTGAAGAACTAGGACTCATTTGAAAAGAACCTGATGCTTTGGAAAGATTAAGGCAGAAGGAGAAAGGGATGACAGGGGATGAGATGGTTGGATGGCATCACTGACTTAATGGATATGAGTTTGAGCAAGCTCCGGGATTTGGTGATGGACAGGAAAGCCTGGCGTGCTGCAGTCCATGGGGTCGCAAAGAGTCACACATGACTGAGTGAACTGAATTCCACTGAACTGAGAATATGTATATTGGGCAGCTCAAATTTTCACATCTCTGCATGTCTATGAATGACCACAAAAGGAACATTAGTACTGATGCGAGGGTGACAAAAATTTTTAGTAAGTAGGTGTATTTTTAAGAACAGACCTTAGGGGTACTTAGGATCAATTTTAGCTCTGAACCTCTGAACTTTTCCATCTCCATTGTTTACTTCTTATGCTCATCATTTCTTTCTTGAGTTGTTATAATACTCACCTATTATCATTGGTTCAGGTCTCCCTTTAATTCCGCCTTCTACTGTTTTTGAGAACTCATCATTGATCTTGTCACATTGAAGTATAAAATTTTGTAGTGTGTAACCACACTGGTGAAGGAATATCTTTAATGTATCAACACATCATACAGATTAGTCCCAACCAGTCCCATCTTTAATACACACACTATTATTTGAGCATGAGTATTCAGTGTTCAACAAAACCCAATACATTTTTATTTTATATCTCTAGGCATTTTAATACTTGTCACACTCTCAGTAGTAACCTTATCCCTCTTCATTGCTGGATAAAGACATTATCTCTTTTGAGTAGACATTTGAATCTTTGTCAGGCAGGTGATTGTCCTCTCATCTCGCTTCTATAGATTATCTTAATTTACCTTGACTCTAGTATTTGCTTAAGTCCCCCGTATACTGAACCTTCCTTAAAAATAAGAACCATATCTGGTTCATATAATTGCTCTTTCTGCACTCTTATGCTGGAGAAGGCAATGGCAACCCACTCCAGTACTCTTGCCTGGAAAATCCCATGGGTGGAGGAGCCTGGTAGGCTGCAGTCCATGGACTCGCTAAGAGTTGGACAGGACTGATGACTTCACTTTCACTTTCCACTTTCCTGCATTGGAGAAGGCAATGGCAACCCACTCTAGTGTTCTTGCCTGGAGAATCCCAGGGATGGGGGTGCCTGGTGGGCTGCCGTCTATGGGGTCGCACAGAGTCGGACATGACTGAAGCGACTTAGCAGCAGCAGCAGCACTCTTATGTAATCTTTTTAAAAGTTTAATTTTATTTTTTATTTTAATTAATTATTTTTGACTGGGCTGAGTGTTTGTTGCTGCACGTAGGCTTTTTCTAGTTGCAGAGGGCAGGGGCTACTCTCTACTTGCGGCATGTGGGCTTCTCGTTGTGGTGGCTTCTCCTGTTGTAGAGTTCAGGCTCTAGGGTTTCAGTATTCGCAGAATGTAGGCTCAGTAGTTGTGGGACATAGGCTTAGTTACCCTGGGATGTGTGGAATCTTCCCAGACCAGGGATTGAACCCATGAAGTGACTTAGCAGCAGCAGCAGCAGCCTTGTATTGACAGGCAGATTCTTAACCTCTGGACCACAGGAAGTCCTCTACTACGTTTTATGAATTTGGCTTCCAAAATACTTGAGAGTGCCAGGCTTAGCATCTGATCCTTGTTAGCCTACAATATATGTGATGAGTACACGAATGAATGCATGAATGAATAATTAATTGAACTTTGGTCAATTCATGAGAGATTTTTGGTTTGTCATATACTTGCACTAGCAATTCATAAGAGATCATAAAATGATGGTCCAGAACAATATAGTCACTAAAATTAAAGCAACTAGAGTATGCAAACATTTGCTGACATTTGTTTCTTGTGTAATCTCTCTTCGTGATTGTATTATGTTTCCTGTAGAATGGAAACAGGATGACGGCCATTTTGAAATTCACTCTGAGCTGGTGACACTCATGTTCAGTTAGCGTGGGTCAATTACCAATAACTTTTGCTAACAGGATTGTTTAGGGAAACAATGAGAGAAGAAATGTGTTAAGATTCTGAAGAATATTGAGTTACAAACATTATTTTATAGTTAGTTTCTTTGCAGGGAGATCATAAAAGAGAAAATGATCATATCAAGAGAGTTCGATGAAATAGTTTGTAAATGATAGTATGAAAAACTTGACTGTATTTATTTTTCCTTGGAAAGTAATAACATTTGAAACCACGGATGTCTTTTACTGTGATCCATCTTTACATTTTAGAAAAATCATTTATATGCTGATGAATTTAATACCTTTTGCTCTCATTTTTAGATGAACATCATTGAGTTACTTGGATGTTAGCAAGAAAAATTAAACTTCTGAAATGCTTCATTCATGACTAGAAATTGAGTATTTTATTATATTTCTCTCTAAAGGATGAAAAACTAGAAAGGATGCATTTTTATCTGTGAGAATTTTGTTTTTTATATCTAAAATGTGTTTTACTATTGCTTGGAAGCTATCATAAAGCTTTTATCTCTCTCTGTATTCATAAATGCTGGTGTGTATCTATCTATCTGTTGTTCAGTCACACAGTCCTGTCTGACTCTTTGCAACGCCATGGACTGCAGCACACTAGGCTTCCCTCTCCTTCACCATCTCCTGGAGCTTGCTCAGACTCAGTCTGTTGAGTCAGGATGTCATCCAACCATCTTATCCTCTGTCATCCCCTTCTCCTCTGCCTTCAATCTTTCCCAGCATCAGACCCTTTCCCAATGTGTTGGTTTTTAGCATCCGGTGGTCAAAGTATTGGAGCTTCAGCATCAGTCTTTCCCATGAATATTCAGGGTTGATTTCCTTTAGGATTGACTGGTTTGCTTTCCTATAACAAGATATATACCCCACAAGGCTTATGTATGTATTTCTATCTATTAAAATTTTATTTAATTTTAGTTGAAGGATAATTGCTTTATCATATTTCATTCAGTTCAGTTCAGTCGCAGAGTTGTGTCCAACTCTGCGACCTGATGAATTGCAACACGCCAGGCCTCCCTGTCCATCACCAGCTCCTGGAGTTCACTCAAACTCCTGTCCATCCAGTCAGTGATGCCATCCAGCCATCTCATCCTCTGTTGTCCCCTTCTCCTCCTGCCCCCAATCCCTCCCAGCATCAGAGTCTTTTCCAATGAGGCAACTCTTCGCATCAGGTGACCAAAGTATTGGAGTTTCAGCTTCAGTATCAGTCCTTCCAATTAATATTCGGGATTGATGTCCTTTAGGATGGACTGGTTGGATCTCCTTGCAGTTGAAGGGACTCTCAAGAGTCTTCTCCAACACCACAGTTCAAAAGCATCAATTCTTTGGCGCTCAGCCTTCTTCACAGTCCAGCTCTCACATCCATACATGACCACAGGAAAAACCATAGCCTTGACTAGACGAACCTTTGTTGGCAAAGTAATGTCTCTGCTTTTGAATATGCTATCTAGGTTGGTCATGACTTTCCTTCCAAGGAGTAAGCATCTTTTAATTTCATGGCTGAAGTCACCATCTACAGTGATTTGGGAGCCCCAAAAAATAAAGTCTGACACTGTTTCCACTGTTTCCCCATCTATTTCCCATGAAGTGATGGAATCAGATGCCATGATCTTAGTTTTCTGAATGTTGAGGTTTAAGTCAACTTTTTCACTCTCCTCTTTCACTTTCATCAGAGGCTTTTTAGTTCCTCTTCACTTTCTGCCATAAGGGTGGTGTCATCTGCATATCTGAGGTTATTGATATTTCTCCCAGCAATCTTGATTCCAGCTTGTGCTTCTTCCAGCCCAGCATTTCTCATGATGTACTCTGCATATACATTAAATAAGCAGGGTGACAATATACAGCTTTGACGTACTCCTTTTCCTATTTGGAACCAGTCTGTTGTTCCATGTCCAGTTCTAACTGTTGCTTCCTGACCTGCATACAGGTTTCTCAAGAGGCAGGTCAGGTGGTCTGGTATTCCCATCTCTTTCAGAATTTTCCACAGTTTATTGTGATCCACAGAGTCAAAGGCTTTGGCATAGTCAATAAAGCAGAATAAATGTTTTTCTGGAACTCTCTTCCTTTTTCCATGATCCAACAGATGTTGGCATTTTGATCTCTGGTTCCTCTGCCTTTTCTAAATCCAGCTTGAACACCTGGAAGTTCACAGTTCACATACTGTTGAAGCCTGGCTAGGAGAATTTTGATCATTACTTTGCTAGTGTGTGAGATGAGTGCAATTTTGTGGTAGTTTGAGCATTCTTTGGCATTGCCTTTCTTTGAGATTGGAATGAAAACTGACCTTTTCCAGTCCTGTGGCCATTGCTGAGTTTTCCAAATTTGCTGACATATTCAGTGCAGCACTTTCACAGCATCAGCTTTCAGAATTTGAAAGAGCTCAACTGGTTTTTCCAGTTGTCATGTATGGATGAGAGAGTTGGACTGTGAAGAAAGCTGGGCACCAAAGAATTGATGCTTTTGAACTGTGGTGTTGGAGAGACTCTTGAGAGTCCCTTCGACTGCAAGGAGATCCAACCAGTCCATTCTGAAGGAGATCAGCCCTGGGATTTCTTTGGAAGGAATGATGCTGAAGCTGAGACTCCAGTACTTTGGCTACCTCATGTTAAGAGTTGCCTCATTGGAAAAGACTCTGATGCTGGGTGGGATTGGGGGCAGGAGGAGAAGGGGACGACAGAAGATGAGATGGCTGGATGGCATCACCAACTCGATGGATGTGAGTTTGAGTGAACTCCGGGAGATAGTGATGGACAGGGAGGCCTTGTGTGCTGCGATTTATGGGGTCACAAAGAGTTGGACATGACTGAGCGACTGAACTGAACTGAACTGAACTGGAATTCCATCACCTCCACTAGATTTGTTTATAGTGATGCTTTCTAAGGCCCACTTGACTTCACATTCCAGGATATCTGGCTCTAGGTGAGTGATCACACCATCATGATTATCTGGGTAGCGAAGATCTTTTTTGTATAGTTCTTTTGTGTATTCTTGCCACCTCTTCTTAATATCTTCTGCTTCTGTTAGGTCCATACCTTTCTGTCCTTTTTCGAACCCATCTTTGCATGAAATGTTCCCTTGGTATCTCTAATTTTCTTGAAGAGATCTCTAGTCTTTCCCATTCTGTTGTTTTCCTCTGTTTCTTTGCATTGATTGCTGAGGAAGGCTTTCTTATCTCTCCTTGCTATTCTTTGGAACTCTGTTTCTATTAATTTTTTTTCCTTCTGAGATTGGGATTCACAATCTAATATAGAGAAAGAGAAGTAGAATTGTGCAGCATAATGAAAAAAAATTTTACTTTTGACCTTGGATCTAGTCTTGCCTCTAACTTTACCAGTAAAATTATGTAACTTTAATCAAGCCACATGATATCTCTGGGCCTTATTTCTCTTACTTGTATAAATGACTCAGTTGGACAATGTAATTTCTAAGATTGAAATTTCTTTCTTGAAAGATGAAATTTTAGTTACTACACAGGTGTTGACAGATTTATTCCAAGCATGGAATAGATACTTAACACACTGAATACATATTTGTTAAATGAAGGAATCCTGTGTGATGGGTATTTTTATGCGTCAACTTGACTTGGCCACGAGGTGTCCAGAAATTTGACCCAACCTTACCTGGTGTGTCTGTGAGGCTGTATCTGGATAAGATTATCATTTGAATCAGTAGACTGAGTAGAGCAGATTGCTGTCCTAATTGGGTGGACCTACTCCAACCAACTGAAGATTTAAATAGAACAAAAAGGCTGAATAAGAGGAAACTCCTCCTGACTGCCTGCTTGAGCTGGAATGGGTCTTTTCCAACCTGAAGCATCAGCTCTTTTGGGGTCTCAAAGTCTGCCAACATTTGAACTGGAACTTACACCATTGGCGCTCTCTGGCCTTTGTTCGCAGACTAGAATTACACATTGGCTCTTCTGGGACTGTAGCTTGCCAACTGAATGATGGGGTACTTCTTGCCTTCATAATTGTGTGAGGTAATTCCTTATAATTTA
The DNA here is from genome assembly GCF_027580195.1 of Bos mutus. Classification (NCBI taxonomy): domain Eukaryota; kingdom Metazoa; phylum Chordata; class Mammalia; order Artiodactyla; family Bovidae; genus Bos; species Bos mutus. Next base: position 94,245,396 of record NC_091626.1, read on the forward strand.
TCTATCTATCTATCTATCTGCCCATCCACCCATCCTATTGGTTCTGTTTCTCAGGAGCACCCTAATACCTCCTGTGTATGTTCATCTCCTTAATCCTTACTTCTCTACCTATATCCAATTAGACGTTAAGTTTTGTGAATTCTTCTTCCAAATTGTCTGGGATCTCTCCAAACTAAATTTACTGAATTGAAGCTACTGTTAATTTTTTAAAACAATGCACAGTGCCTTCCTTTGTTCAATATCTCTTCCCACAAACCTGCTTAACAAGTGGACTAACAATTTTCTAAATGTATCAGTTCAGTTCAGTTCAGTCACTCAGTCGTGTCCGACTCTTTGAGACCCCATGGATCGCAGCACGCCAGGCCTCCCTGTCCATCACCAACTCCCAGAGTTCACCCAAACTCACGTCCATCGAGTCGGTGATGCCATCCAGCCATCTCATCCTCTGTCGTCCCCTTCTCCTCCTGCCCCCAACTCCTCCCAGCATCAGAGTCTTATCCAATGAGTCAACTCTTCGCATGAGGTGGCCAAAGTATTGGAGTTTCAGCTTTAGCATCAGTCCTGCCAAAGAACACCCAGGACTGATCTCCTTCAGAATGGACTGGTTGGATCTCCTTGCAGTCCAAGGGACTCTCAAGAGTCTTCTCCAACACCACAGTTCAAAAGCATCAGTTCTTTGGCACTCAGCTTTCTTCACAGTCCAGCTCTCACATCCATACATGACCACTGGAAAAACTATAGCCTTGACTAGACGGACCTTTGTTGGCTTTTGAATATGCTATCTAGGTTGGTCATAACTTTCCTTCCAAGGAGTAAGTGTCTTTTAATCTAAATATATATTTTATTATAAATAAGTGACCTTTTATCTAGATAAGTTTTGAGATTTCTTTTTTTCATGACATGTGCTTTAATGAAATTAAAATGTAGGACTACTGTACAGATTAGTTAATTTTTAAATGCAAGGGATTCATTTGTATTTAAAAGGACAATGGGGAGTAAATAGTGAGTAGCAAACCATTGGTATCAAGGTATGTAAAATGTAAGATCCATGAAATGTGTGTTAATAATGTGGGTGTATTAGAATCATAGCTTCCTTTTTATAAAAGCATAATTAATTAAGTAGACAACATGCTAGGTATTGGAGAAAGAAAGATAAACTTATCCTTAAAAAGTTGTCTAGTGGAGGAGACAATGCATTATATTAGAGGGAAGAATCAAGTCTTATGACTGAAGTTGCTTTATTCTCTTGTTAAATGGGATATTAGTAATATAGTAGTTACTTTATACTGTTATGGATTTTAGGTTAAAACCAACTTGTGCTTCTTTTTCTTGTTGCATGAACACTGCAGATTATCTGTGATGTTGGTGAATTTGGTTGGTCTCTCTTGGGTTCCACATGTCTTCTCATCCTGGGAGTCATGTTAAGGGGTCCATGTTTGAACATCCTGTTCCTTTGATGAAGACAAGAATAAAAGAGACAGAGCCAGAATGTATGCAGGTGTGCAAAACTTCTGCTCAGACTTAAGGTACATCTGGTTTACCCAGATTTCATTGGCCAAATCAGGGCACATGTCCAAGCCTCAAAAGAGCAAATACTCTGCCTTCAAGGAGCATGGCACAAGTAAGAAACAAACAAATTATTTGGGAACAAATAATGTAATCTACTACAAGATGTAATACATGTAAACACATAAAGGATTTACTGCATCTGGCACAGAGTCCACATATAATGTTTATAATTACATGATATAATGTTTGTAATTATACAATAATATCAATAATAATGATAGTGGCTAAATGGTAAAGAAACACTGATAATGCAGTAATCTCATTATTGCAGGGGACTGTAGGACATCACTATAGAAGAGGAAATATTGGGCCAGTAGTTCAGGGGAGAAAGAGAGGAAGGTAGCTCCAGATGGAAAAATACAGTACTACAGAAAAAGAGTCAACTAGAGGCAAAGTAGGCATAGGGCTTATTAGCCTTCCTGAAAGTAATGTCTTATATCTAACTAGTTATAACATTTATGATAACTTCCAGGAATAGAATATTTAATTAAAAGTAGCTTAAATTGCAAAACATGTGTGTATCACTGAACAAGAAGTCAGTGGTGAATTTCAGGATTCATTCACTACTATAAGCATGTTTTCACTAAGGTGTTTCACCTTTCCAACTTCTACTCTTAGGGTGATGGCTTTTGTCCTTAGATCTTTCTTCCTGTATCCACATGTTAACTTCTGAGGCCCAAGGTGTCATGACCTCGCTCAGTAGCATCTAAATGGGGGTTGAGAGTATCTCTTGGTATCCCTCTTTTTTAAAAATCAGGTCTGAAAATATTTTTAAGAAGCCCCCTTCAAAGCTGAATTCTTATGTTACATTGGCTAGAACTAGCTCAGGTGTCTACTTCTACATAATCAGTGGCAAAAAGGAATGGAATTACCATGATTGATTTAGCACAATAATGGTATGAGGAGGTTTTTACCTTCTCTAAATGCATTTCTTCTTCTGGACAAGAATAAAATCAAGATTCTCTTAGCAAACAAGAGAGTAACAGCTCTTAGGCCTTCCATATCTCCCATGCACAGATATGAGATTTGTGTTTTCTATTCAAGATGTGTTGGTAACATGGAGACGCAGTACAGGGTCCAGGGTTTTGTGTGACAGCCTCCTTTGCCTTCAAAATTTTCAGAGGTTTGGCAAGTGTATGATCTGATTTATATGACAAACTGAAATAGACTTCATTGGGAAAATATCTACCTGTCCTTTTTCCTAATAAGCACATTTGGTAGATCTCTTATCCTATTATTTTTTTCCTTTTCTCTATTGATATATTGTGGCAAACTTCATCAACACTGACAATTTTCGTGGTTCTAGAGGTTGGAAAGTCCAAGATTAAGATGCCAATAGATTTAGGGTCTGGTGAGAGCCCACTTCCTGGCTCAGAGACGGCTGCCTTCTTGCTCTGTGCTCTTTGTGTACTCATCAGGGCATCAGTCCCATATGCCTCCCCCCACCCCCCATGACCTTATCTAAGCTAATTATCTCCCAAAGTCCCCAGAGCCAAAAACATCACACTGGAGGTTAGACGTCAGCATACAAATTGGTTGGTGGTGGGTGGGGGCGGGGTGGGGGACACAAATATTCAGTCCATAGCAATACATTATAACTTCTTTTTTTGAAAAAAGACTCCTTAATTTTGTATAAAGCCAAAGGACAAAGAATGCAGCAGTATACTCCCTTGAAATGTACTCCTCGTTGTGCCATTGCAGAGGCCAATTTAAACATCTGATCAATTTGGAGCTTTCTTGAATGGGATGTTGATTCCCAAGAGTAACTGCAGGGAACAGTAAATGCCCACGAGATGGCATGAGTCAACACATACACACACACTTAGGATTTAAAAAAAATGTTAAAGTTTAATTTATCACAATGAAAAAAGTTAAGGTTCTGGAGAAAAGGTAAAACTCATCTATTTTCCTCTCAATCCATATTCTAATATTCAGACAGCATTGTTCTGTGACTCATCGGACTAATCTCTCTGTTTATGACATATTTCAATGCCCACACATTTTTAGTTCTTATGGCTTTCTTTTGCTCATAGTTTGAGTCCATTATGTTAGCTCTTCATCAGTGTATTAGAGAAGTCTCTACCACTTTATCCTTCAGTGTCTTATGTTATAGGCTTTTTGCTGCCCCCTCCCTCCAATCCCTACTGCCTGATAGAATTTAAACCACAAAATGGAGAAAAAAGAAGAAACCAGGATGCATGGAGTTTATGGGAAAGATTAATCATGAGAAAGAATCTGAAAAAATAAGAAAACAATGAGGACAAAGCAGCTAAAAATGGCTGTATAGTGGGTGAACCCCTTGAGGAAAAAGACTTCATAACCATGGAGGAGGCAGAAGGGTTTAGTCAACACAGTTGGTATATAAAAGGCAGATCCTGCTTTTCCCAGTTCGATTGGTAATTTTAACTTTTAAAACATTGAACAAATAAAGCTTTCTCTTAAATATTTATGTCAGGATTTATGGCCTATCTCTTGAATTTTCCTGCTGAAAATAATTAGCAAAAGCATGGGCACAGCAATTTTTAGATTCATTTTAGCAACTTACTTATTCCCATTATATTAAAAATACTATGAAGAAAACATGTTTAAGGTAGATGGAAGTTTCTCTAGGAACAAAGGCATAATCAAGCATGGTTCTAGGCAACTTCCATTCAGCATCTCATGCAGTCTTTCAACAATCCTGAGAGGTGTGCTTATGTTCATTTGATATACAAATGAATCTAACCTCACAAAGTTCAAGGAATTCACCTAGGGTTTTCAAATGGGGAACTGGGACTTGAGGCTCTCTCTTTCACTCCAAAGCCTGTCTGAATCATTCTCTATCATGCTTTTAAAGAGGTCCACACTAAGTTGGCTCAGTTATGTCCAACTCTTTGCAACCCTATGGACTGTAGCCCAGAAGGCTCCTCAGTCCATGAGATTCTCCAGGCAAGAATACTGGAGTGGGTTGTCATGCCCTCCTCCAGGGGATCTTTCCGACCTAGGGATCGAACCCTCATCTCTTAGGTCTCCTACATTGATAGGTTCCTAATCACTGGTGCCGCCTGAGAAGCGGCACCTTTTAAAGAGTTGGATGAGATTAAAAAAAAAACAAAAAACAAAACAGGTTTAGAAGAGCATTAGAATGAATTTGGGGAGAAGGAAAAGGCAACCCATTCCAGTGTTCTTCCCTGGAGAATTCCATGGACAGAGGAATCTGGCGGGTTACAGTCCATGGGATCACAAAGAGTCAGACATAACTAAGTAACTAACACTACTGCGAGAATGAATTTGTGATAAATATATCAATTTTATATACTCACTAATTTAGGAAAAGCTATGCTTGCTTCTTTTAATTCTTATAACTTTATAGTTCCTTTATAACTTTATAAAGTTATTATTATAACTTTAATTGTTATAACTATAGTTCCTTTTTCTTGCTAGAAGTAGAAATTGTTATGTAGCTTTGACTTAAGGGCTTATATTTTGTTTTTAAATTAATATATACTTATTGTATACTGCTGGTGGAAAGGCAAATTGATAAAATCTTAATGGGTACAAGTTAGCAATATATATTGTATGTATATTAAAAATGTTTATATCCTTCAAGCTAATAATTATCCTCCCATGTACTTGGTCTAAAGAATCTATTACAGTCTCGAGATTATGTCAAGGATGATTATTGCAACATGACTGTAATTTCAAACATTTGAAATGGCCAACAATGGATTATTGATTGAATAATTCAGAATTTAGCCATGAGAGGAAATTCTATGCAGTCATTAAACATTATAATTTAGAAGAGTAATAATTTAGGTGAAGATTTATTAACTGAAAGGTTAGTTTACAAAACAGTGTGTAAGTATATTCCAATTTAATTTAAGTTTAAATAAATATATCTATTAAGAATATAATAAGCAGACATGCCAGAAAGGTTAAAGATGATTATCTGGGTTGAAGAATCACAGACAATTTTAATTTTGTCCTCATGTAGACAACGGGGTCAGATTGAGAAGGAAATTACCCCTCTTTTCTTCCCTAGCATCTTTTCTTCTTGATGCTCTTTATTTATTTATTTTTTTTAATTGTTGAAGTATGGTTGCTTTACAGGGTTGTATTAGTTTCTGTTGTACAACAAAATGTATCAGTATACATATACATATAGCCATTCCTTTTAAGATTTTCTTCCCATTTAGGTCACCACAGATCACTGAGTAGGGTTTGCTGTGCTAAATTAGCTATTATTATTTGTTATCTATTTTATACATGCGACTTAGCAGCAGCAGTGTATATATGTCAATCCCAATCTTCAAATTCATCAGGAAGAAAAAAATCATACAATATTGCTTATATATGGCAACTAGACAAGGGTACAGATGAGTATTTGCAAAGCAGAAATACAGTCACAAATGTAGAGAACAAACTTACGGTTACCAAAAAGGGGACGAGGGAGTGCGATGAACTGCAAGACTGGGATTGATGCTCTTTAAATCAGTTTTAAACTATGACATGTGAAACCTGTGTTTGTGCTTAGCTACTGGTATTTTTGCCCTTCCTTGCCATAGCCTCTCTCCACCAATCAGGCCTACCCTCAAGAGGTCAGTTTGGACACCTGAGCTACATCTCAAAGTTTGGCAAAACATGGCAGCAGTAAACCAGAGGACTCATTCCATTTAAATAACCAATGGTTTTAGACCCGTATGCTTCTTCAATGTAGTAATAGGATCAAGGAAGCCTTTCCCCAATCCACTAGGCTTTCTCTACTGCAGGGAGCAGGTGTAGAGGCCAACTGTAATATTATTGAAGTAACTTGTCTTGCAACTAGTCAAGAATTTTGGGGAGTGGTCACCTTAGTGAAGTATTCAATCTGACCTAGACTTTCTTTCTGTACCTTATTACTGGCTGTTGATTTGATAAGCACCAGAAACAGTCTTAAAAGGGTGTTGAGTGGATTTTAGATCATGCCAATCATTACATTTTCAGAGGTGGTGCTTTGAGGGGATACCTTTCACCAGATTCTAGATGGGAACAGAGTTCACTTGTCTGAGCTTTCTTCTCGTGTAAGGACAGAGGCACAAAAGTATTCATGAAGCATCTGGCGAGAACAAATTTTACATATTGCAATAAGGATATGAGGCAACATGTCTCTTTCCTTTGTATTCTTCATCTTAAAGTGAAGTGGCTCAGTTGTGTCCGACTCTTCGCGACCCCATGGACTGTAGCCTACCGGCCTCCTCTGTCCCTGGGATTTTCCAGGCAAGAATACCGGAGTGGGTTGCCATTGCCTTCTCTAGGGGAAGTTCCCGACCCAGGGATCGAACCCGGGTCTCTCTCATTGTAGGCAGACGCTTTACCGCCTGAGCCACAAGGGCAGTCACTTCATCTTCAAAGGTCAGTCTATTTATAAAAAATCATTGTAAATGCCTTCCCCAGTGGTCCAGGGGTTAAGAATCTGTCTTGCAATGCAGGGGACACAGGTTTGACCCCTGGTCGGGGAACTAAGTTCCCACAGACTACAGAGTAACTAATCCACGCCCACAACTAGAGAGTCCATGTGCCGTAATGAAAGATCCTGCATGACGCAACAAAGGTCTTGTTTGTGGCAACTAAGACTTGATGCAGCCAAATAAATAAATATATTTTTAAAAAATGGTTACAAATGGATATATGCAACTTTTTTCTTAGAAAACACCCTAAATTGCAGATGCTTTCATAATTATTCCTAATAGACATAACATACCTAGTGCTTTGTGCTAGGTCCTGTTCCAAGTGCTTTATATACATTAGTTCATCTAATCCTCACACCTCCATAGGTTAATTATTGTTATTATTATTATCACCATCCCTATTTTATAGATGAGAAAATAGGCTCAGAGTCCCCAGCCCAGGGTTATACAACTAATATGGTGAAGCCAGATTTGGAACCTAGGCAATCCAGTTCTACCATCAGATACTGCCTTGGGTTAGTTAGATATCTTTCTAGAAAGTATTGATATTGATAGGCCTGATTTTAATAGCAACAGCACCATCCCAAACACCTTGTTTAACCATAATTGTCATTCTAGGGGATGATACCAGCAGATAAGTTTTCCTTTGCTAAAAGCTAATATAAAAGGCACCCATCACTTGAAAGACAGCCCTATAGTTCCACATTGCAAAGAGAAAGTTTATGTTATTCAGGAGATTGTCAGCTAAGTGTTTGAATTAAAAAAAAAAAAGATATTAGAGGATTTCCCTGATGGTTTAGTGGTTAAGACTCCTTGTTTCCAATGCAGGGGTTGCGGGTTCAATTCCTGGTCAGGGAACTAGGATTCTGCATGCCATGGTGCATGGCCAAAAAAAAAAAAAAAAAAAAAGTCATCAGTATCAGTATCTGAGCTGAAACCACTGAAACCAAGCCAGAGGTGACCATACTTTTCAGATTATGGTAATAGGCTTGGACTGAGATTATAAACTTTCTGCAAGTGGTAGGCATCAGACCCAATGTTTAATTTCTTGCTCTACCACTTACTGTTGAGATGACTGTATTTATTTAGTTTTTCTAATTTGTTTTAAACATTGATCTTGTGTAATTCTGCTGCTTAAAATCCTTCAGTCTCTTCTAATTTCTTGGTAAGTAAAATCTAAACTCTTGAACATGACCTGCAAGAACAAGTGAAATCTTGTTCCTGCCTACTTTTTCAATTTCACAGGGTACTTCTTTCCAGTTCAGTCACATCTCACTGGCCTCACTGGCCTTTCATAAGTTCCTTACAGTTCTAAGAGGCTCTTCCCTTTGCTTGATACATTATTTTTGCTCCTTTCACCTGGCCACTCATCCTCCAGGTCTCAGCTTAGATGATCCTGCCTTAGAAAAGAGACTCCCTTCCCTGAATTAGTTTCCCATCCTTTCACTTTATGGCCCTTATTCCAACTAGCCGTTGAACATTTATTTATGTAATTATGTTTTAACATTTGTCTCTCCTACTCTTGTTAGCTCTTTGTAGTAGCTACTACAAACTCTGTTTGGTTCCCTATTTTTTATCTAGCATGTAGTATAGTGCCTGGCAATATATAGACATTTGATAAACATTCATTAAGTAATGAATGAGCCTCCGTGCCTTCATGTACAAAAAGGGACTTTCTAAGATTGCTGGGCAGATTAAATGAAATTTATTCACAAACACTCACACAGTCTCTGTCTAGTATAGTTCTAACATATTAGTAGATCCCAAATAAATACTATTAGTTTTTTTGCCTTTTTCCTTTGATAGTCATGACTCCACTCTGGGTTCTGTTTAACTTCTCATAAGTCATGAATGAGGATGATGAACAATGGCTGGTGGAGATGCTAGGTGTGGGGAATGGGAGAATTCCAGGAAGACAGAGCAGTGTGAATGTAAGCAGAGAGACAGAACATCGAATGCCAAGTTTGAAGAAAAGACATTCTCTTGATAGACTAAAATTCAGACCTGTGTAAGAGAACTATGGTAGAAATGTCTGGATAAAATAGATTTGAATCAGATTTGGCAAGTCTTGTTAAGGAGTTTGGAAGGGATGTTGAGTCAGTGGTACAGATTTTGGTGTTATTTGCAAGCTTGCTTGGGAGGGAAGAAAATTCTAGTGGGATACTTCACTAGCAGCAAGAAGCAATGCAGAATATCACCACCAGTTAGGCTTGTGTATAGAACTGACTATCATGTCCTTTGCTATTTTTTTCTTCTTCCACTTGAGTGCCAATACTTTCCAACTCTGACTTAGTTTTATTTCCTCCTTATTCTGTTCTTCTCCCTGAGTGTCTCATTCTGTTTACCTGTTATAGGACTGGACTATCTCTTTCATACTTATGAGCCTTAAATCTTATTTCAGTTCAGAGCATTAGCTCCAGATTCCATCTAGCCAACACTCCCTGGACTTCCCTAAGATATGTCAATCCTGATGTTTCTAAAATCCAATCCACTATCTCCCCCCAAACCTCTTCCTATATTGCCTGTCTGTAAGATATAGCATAAGCATCATCCATTCAGAAACCCAAATCACTGTCCATTCTTTCTTGCTCTCTTTCCCTCCCGTGTGGAATAAGCAAGTCCTATAGATTTTCTCTCTTTCAGTTCAGTTCAGTTGCTCAGTCATGTCTGACTCTGCGGACTTTAATCTTGACTATTCTCTACTTACTCCTCTCTTCTTCACTCTCAGTGGCACTGCGTTAGTTCATGCTTGATGAGTCCTCACCTAGCCAACAATAAGCATGTCCCAATAAGTCCTCTCATCTCTAGTTGAATATTTTCTTTCACTACTTTAAGCAATTTTTCTAAGATGCAAATATGTGTGACTTCCTGGCTTAAAATGCCTGTTTCTCTTTGTCCCTGGGATGAACCCTAAGAAGTTTAACATCTTTATTTTGACCTATGAGATGTACCTCTTCCCAGGTGGGATTATTCCAAACCCTCTTCAAGCAAATCTGCTCTTTTCTCCTATGTATATCACTCTATTTTCAGGCCAGACCGAGTGCCTAGCACACTGCCAAATATGTAGCAGGTTTTAATTAATATTTGCCAAAACAAAATGTCCTTAAGGTTGAAAACAGACTTGGACATGGCTTTCACATGGCAAGTAGGAAGAAAAAACAACAGAGCCAGGAAACGAGTGAAAATGGGTGATGAAGATAAAGAACGGTTACTGAATTTAGAGGAGGTAAGAATAGACCTTGGAATTAGAGAAGGTCAAGAGTAATAAAATCAGCTTGCCTTTGATTTCTAAAGAAGAAGGAGGAGGTCAAAACTGTCAAACATAGCAGGAGGGTCAAACAAGAAGAATGAGAAAAGATGTTTTAATTGGGCTATTAGGAAGTCATTGGTGACTTGGGAGATGAGTTTTAAGGAATCAGTGGGTGGAAGGTAGAAGCCACATGGTAAATACTAAGGAATGTGTGACAAGGAGGTTGAGGCAAGAAGTGCCCTTGAGAATTTTAATCATAAAATGGAGAATGTTATCATGGAGTTCACGTTATAAGCAGCCATCCCCCTTTTTCCCCAAAGAATGCATATTACAAATATCCTTCCAATTAATTTGGGAAAGTTTAAAAATGTAATGTAGTTAGGTTTTACACATTCCTCTCTCCACACCAACTACTTCTAAATCTTGGAGAGATTAGTAGGATAAACATTGTACATGTAAGGAACTGGGTTTGGTTGGAGAGAAAGAAAGAAAAATACCTTTTTATATGTTACTTACCCACTTTTTCAGTTTTTCAAGGCATTTGTGCAGATTTTAAAAGTAATGCATATTTATTACCATTGTAATATTGTCATATGAAATCATACATAATTCCTCTGCCCTGAGAATACTATTAACATATTCATATTATATGTGTGTTAAAGTATAAATATACCTATTGCATAACTTAATTTTAGCATCCTGGCTCAAAGTTTCAATGATTAGATAGCAGTGAGGTGGGTTTATTCATTGTTTGGAAATTATTGGAGCTGCATATAACTATTTTTTCCCCTCAGTGGAAGCTCCCACTGCATTTTTACACTTAACACTTGTGCTGTTTGAGTGTAGTCTAACAGCACTGAGGAATTTATGACAAAGGTTTGTGAGTAGCAGGCTAAGGGGCAGAGTTTCTAGGCTTAGCGACCCAAAGAGAGACGGTCAATCAATAGCATGTTGTAAAAATTCTACAGAATAAATAATTCAGGCTTTCCTCTTCCTCCAAAATAAACTCACCATCTCAGTGGTTCTTGACAGACTTTTCATTCCCTGACTGCTACCCTCCATGACGTCATAGTTCCTTTGTGACCAGGCCAATGATCACCCAGGGATTATAACCAGGGGTGTCCTAAGACTCTTCAAGGATAAGCAGTTCTTACAATTTTCTGAGCTGTCAAAGGACACGGAACTATGGACATGAAAGCTCTTGTCATTTCTTACCATATTTCTAGCTGGCAGCTATGGGACCTAGGATTGGACTCTCTATTGAAGCTTTGGGAGAAACTCAAGTTCTCCCCTTAAAAAGTTCCACCAGGTTTGAAGAAGAGAGCGAGCAACGCAGTTACATTGTTTTGGTCCTTTATGGACTCTGTAGCCTCCAGGCACCGCTTTTTAGTGTTATTTGAAGCCTGCCCTGTCAACTACAGAGGACATGAAACTAGCCTGACTTCTAATGCCAGCCGCACTCTAGTATTGCTGTCTTCCCTGCCTTTTACAGTATTCTTTACATGTCATGCCAGAAAATAAAATAATAATTTGTGAACCTTTTTACCCCGATAAGTGCTCACACAATGAATTTAATTAAAATCCCCTTTATCTATTATACTGAAAACAAGGGATTAACAATATCCATTAAAATGACTATTACATTCACATCAACTGGATTTCAATACCTGACTAAAATGATATGAAGGAAGCCATAATCATGTGAGGCCCAATATGGTGTATAAATTTTAAACCTTTCGAAACCCTAAATTATTCTAATCTGCAAATGTAATTATCATAAATGTCAGTCAAACTTTCTCATGGCCTCTTTCTGTTGAACAAAAAGAAACAAATGAAACTCTGAAGCTTTTAAGTTTTACAAACTCACAATTAACTCCTCTGTGACCAGTGGACTGTCAAGTTGAGAAGAAAGAAGAAATTTTTAGGTAGTTTAGGACCTGAAATATAGTTTGCGGAAGAGATAATCAGGAGATTATGGTCAATGATTTACAATATTCCTTTGAATTCGAGTTGGTTGGATGATAATGCCAATAACTCTTTAACAGTAGCTATAGAGTCAGCTTTTTGCTATAAATTTGTAATATGACTAAGAATCTCTATATAATATTCAACTTTATATAGTAGGTAAGGTTGTTGCTTTCCTTGACACCTTTAACAAGTAGTGTTCCAGAGCCACATTTAAGGTTGAGACATGAAGTAAATAAAGGTAGCTATCATCTCTCTTATGATATCAAAGGGCATATTTATCAAAACCCAATGCTATTGCTCCAGGAAAGGGAAGAAAACATATTATTTCTTGAGAAGAGAGAACCTAGTTTTAATTGAAGCACTGTATTAAAAAATGATGACCACAGAAGAGATATACACTTATTTTAGTTCATTCTTTACCATCATTTCCAGTTATGCATTGTATCTAAGCTACGCATTCTAACTCACTACAGGGATAAAAGTTTTTTATCTATGGGATATTTCCTTCTGGAGGACAAAAACGCCAATTCTTTGCATGTTCCAGCTCCCTTCTGACATCAATCATTATACAGTCAAAATTCCAAACTTCAGTTAAAAAGAAGACAAAGAACTTCGTAAACAGCCCTCTAATTACACACAGATTGTAAAATCGCCTGAAAGTTATCTGTTAACCTGTTAGATATTTAAAATGAACTCCACAAACCAGGGAAGTAGCCTTGTTAAGACCTTCCTCACATCATTCCCACTTTAAATCACATCAACCCAGGGCTCAATCTATATTCCTTTTTCCTTTGTGATTCTGTTTTTAACCCTATTTGGTATTTGTCCCTTCTCCATTGTTGGGAAGGTCTGAAAGTCTGTCATATTGAGGCTGCTGCTTCTCCATTATTTGCTTTGAACAAATGCTATTATGTTGCCCTAATAACCACAGTCGTGTAAGCATCTATCAGTCTCTTTTATCGTGGCATTATTTCTGTATATGAAAGTGATTTGCCCTCCCTGTCTGCTGATGACTTCCATTGCTAGCATTGACACATGGCTCAACTCTCAACCCTTAACTCTTGTCTGCTCTTTCTTTCCCTCTCTCCCACTGGAGCAATTTTAGCCTTTATCCTAAAACATTACTCTAAAATTAATGAAACTAGAGTGGCCGTAGATCTTCAGCGACCAAAAAGGCAGCAGAAAGACTGAATTGCCAAATCTTGGGAAAAAAAAAAAAATCTCAGCTCGATGCCTCATTTCTGAGGCATGATTATCATCTCTACTAATGGATTGCTATGCTGACAGCATTATTACCCTCAAGAGTGCCAAGGATTTTAATGAAACTTGAGACTGGATGCTGTCTTTGGAAGCTGTTACAGGGACAGCCAGAAGTCCTAGCGATGCCGCTCTAGACTGCAATTGTTTCAAACTAAAGGTCTTTCGGGGGTTTCCCAGGTGGAGCCGTGGTAAAGAACCCACCTGCCAATGCAGGAGGCACAAGAGAGGTTGGGATGATCCCCTGGAGGAGGAAATGGTAACTCACTGCAGTATTCTAGCCTAGATAATTCCTTGGACAGAGGAGCCTGGTGGGCCACAGTCCATGTGGTTGCAAAGAGTTGGACATGACTGAGCGGCTGAGCACACACGTACACACAGAGGTCTTTGGAGCAGGCCAGATTCTGACCTTGTGAATTCTGACACGCCTGTAAATGTTGACTATGCCGTGGATGTTCCTGTTGGTGATTTTACCATGAGGCCATACTTTTCCAGATAAGACTTTGCATGAGGTCCAGAAGCACAGGAAGCAGGATTAGGAAGAATTTCTATTGCATCTCTTCAAATTGGTTGACTACATGTCGCAAATGAGTAAACTGAGGTTCAGAGAGATTAAATACATTGTCAAAGGTTCCTCAACAATGAAGTGGTAGAGTCAAGATTCAAACTCCAGCCCTCTCCTCATTTTATCATGCCTCTGAAGTGGAGTTTGGAGTCCCTAGTCTCTGTGGTGGACACTGACCCAGAGTTTTGTGATGATAGAACAGGTGGAAGCAATTCTTCATGGCGCCCTAACAACATTCAGACTCAGAGCAACGTGGAGCAATGAAGAGAATGCTGACAAACATTGTGAGCTCACTTGGGGCAATTATTCAGCAGTTGTGAGGTGAATCCTAAAGCACCTACCGAATGTAAAAACAGTATCTGCAGCCTCAGATCAGGCCAAATCACAGGTTTTATGTATTGGATTGACCAAAAATTTCATTCGGCTTTTCTCAACGGTTTTAAGAATTGGATTGGCCAAAAACTTCATTCAGCTTTTTTCTGCAACATGTTTCAAACTTTCGGATCTGCCCAATATTTTGTGTTATTGGCTTTAGCTGTTTGGTGTGTGCATGTTATGCATAGGCATATGTGTGTGTTGTTAGTGTTGTGACTAGTCATGAGATTAGTCTGATCCTTATTTACTTTGTAATAAACATAAAGCATACCTTTTCTGGAGGCTCAGACGGTAAACCATCTGCCTAAAATGCGGGAGACCCGGGTTCGATCCCTGGGTTGGGAAGATCCCCTGGAGAAGGAGATGGCAACCCACTCCAGTACTCTTGCCTGGGAAATCCCATGAACGGAGGATCCTGGTGGGCTACAGTCCATGGGGTTGCAAAGAGTCAGACACGACTGAGCGACTTCACTTTCACTTTCTGTAGTAATCAAATCCTATTGGCCCCGCCTTCAAAACTAATCTGAAATCTGACTATTTCCCACCACCTCCTCTATTACCATTTTAGCTTAAAGCCACCATCATCATTTGCCCGAATCACTCTAAAACCTTCCTAACAATTGTCTGTGTCCTCCTACATTCTGTTTTTACCTCGCAGTCTAGTCAGAGTGCTCCCTTTACAACTTGTATCAGTGTCCTCGGAGGCCTCCTTCACAGTTGTATTATATGCATCCCTGAAAAGTCCTTAAGAGCCTACGAGCCTCTGCATGGTCAGAATTCTGCTCATCTTTGGATCCATTTCTTACATGCTGCCCTCTCTCTGCCCTCGCCACTGCCTCCTTGCTGTTCTCGTCCATCAAACATGCTTATGTGTCAGAATCTTGGCACTTTCTGTTCCCCTAACTGGAGGCTCTGCCTTCCACGGTGCGCTCTCATTCACTCACGCATCTTACATCAAAAAAGTCTTCCTTAAGCCCTGCTCCTGCTCCCCGCCCGCTGCCCACACATATTCACTTTCTTTAAAAAAAAAATAAAAATGTGTTTTTGGTCTTTTTTTTAAATGAATATATTCACTTTTAATTGGAGAATAATTGTTTTACAGTATTGTGTTAGTTTCTGCCGTATGTCAACATGAATCAGCCATAGGTACACACATGTCCCTCCCCTCTGGAAACTCCCTCCCACTTCCCACCACATTGCACACCTCTAGGTGGTCACAGAGCACTGGGTCTGAGCTCCCTGCATCATACAGCAAATTCCCACTGGCAATCTATCTATGTTGATCATATAATATATATGTCTCAATGTTACTCTCTTAATCGGTACCTTCCTCTCCTTCACTTTCCACAAGTCTGTTTTCTATGCCTGCATCTCCATTGCAGCCCTACAGATAGATTCTTTGCTGCCATCTTTCTAGGTTCCGTATACCTGTGTTAGTATACGATATTTGTTTCTGTCTTCCTGACTGACTTACTCTGTATAATAGGTTCTAGGTTCATCCACCTCATTAGAACTGATTCAAATGTGTTCCTTTTATGGCTGAGTAATATTCCACAAACAATGGGATATTACTTTGCACAATATTCTATTGTTTACGAAATATTACTTTGTTATGGATAAAGAACACATTTTCTTTATCCATTCATCCGTTGACGGACATTTGCTTCCAGGTCCTAGCCATTGTAAATAGTGCTGCAATGAACACTGGGCTCCATGAGTCTTTTTCAATGACTATTTCCTCAGGGTATACACCCAGTAGTGGGGTTGGTGGGTCATGCGTAGTTGTATTCCTAGTTTTTAAAGGAATCTCCATACTGTTCTCCCTAGTGGCTGTATCAATTTACTTTCCTACCAACAGTGCAAGAAGATTCCCTTTTCTCCACACCCTTTCTGGCATTTATTGTTTGTAGATCTTTAAATGATGGCTACCTGCCTCTTGAGAAATCTGTATACAGGTCAAGAAGCAACATTAGAACTGGACATGGAACAACAGGCTGGTTCCAAATAGGAAAAGGAGTAGGTCAAGGCTGTATATTGTCACCCTGCTTATTTAACTTATATGTAGAGTACATCATCAGAAATGCTGGGCTGGATGAAGCACAAGCTGGAATCAAGATTGCTGGGAGAAATATCAATAACCTCAGATATGCAGATGACACCATCCTTATGGCAGAAAGCAAAGAGGAATTAAAGAGCCTTTTGATGAAAGTGAAAGAGGAGAGTGAAAAAATTGGCTTAAAACTCAGCATTCAGAAAACTATGAACATGGCATCCGGTCCCATCACTTCATGACAAATAGATGGGGAAACAGTGGAAACAATGAGAGGCTTTATTTGGTGGGGGGGGGGGTGGGATTCCAAAATCACTGCAGATGGTGATCGCATCCATGAAATTAAAAGACGTTTACTCCTTGGAAGAAAAGTTATGACCAACCTAGACAACATATTAAAAAGCAGAGACATTACTTTACCAACAAAGGTCTGTCTAGTTAAAGCTATGGTGTTTCCAGTAGTCGTGTATGGATGTGAGAGTTGGACTGTGAAGAAGGCTGAGCGTCGAAGAATTGATATTTTTGAACTGTGGTGTTGGAGAAGACTCTTTAGAGTCCTTTAGACTGCAAGGAGATCAAACCAGTCCATCCTAAAGGAGATCGGTCCTGAATATTCATTGGAAAGACTGATGCTGATGCTGAAACTCCAATACTTTGGCCACCTGATGCGAAGAGTTGCCTCATTGGAAAAGACTCTGATGCTGGGAGGGATTGAGGGCAGGAGGAGAAGGGGACAACAGAGGATGAGATGGTTGGATGGCATCACCGACTCAATGGACATGGGTTTGAGTGGACTCTGGGAGTTGGTAATGGATAGGGAGGCCTGGCGTGCTGCAGTCCATGGCGTCACAAAGAGTTGGACACGACTGAGCGACTGAACTGAACTGATTCTGACTGGTGTGAGGTGAGGCCTCATTGTAATTTTGATTTGCATTTTCTAATACTGAGTGCCGTTGAGCATCTTTTCATATGATTATTAGCCATCAGTTTCTCTTCTCTGGAGATATGTCTGTTTAGGTCTTCTGTCCACTTTTTGATGGGGTTGTTTGTTTTTCTGGTATTGAGCTACATTAGCTGCTTGTGTATTTTGGTGATTAGCACTTTGTCAGTTGTTTCATTTGCTATTATTTTCTCCCATTCTGAAGGTTGTCTTTTCACTGTGCTGCAACATGAGGGATCTTCATCCTGTTGTGCGGGATCTTTCCTTGTGGCGCATACACTCTCCGGTTGTGTCTTGCAGCCTCAGTTGTTGGGAGGTGAGGACTCTGTATTTGTGGGGTGTGGGCTCTGGAGCAGGTGGGCTTAGTTGCTCCATAGCATGTGGGATCTTAGTTCTCTGACCAAGGATTCAACCTATATTCCCTACATTGCAGGGTGAACTCTTGGCCACTGGACCAAGGGAATTTTCCACATTTACTTTCTATTCTTGGCTCTGAATGACTTTTCTTCATAGCATATAACACTGACTGACATCATATTGTAGATCAACTTTTTCTTTTGCTTTGGTTTGCTTTATTTTATGTCTCTCCCACTAGAATATAAGCTCCAGAGAAGTGGGACAATTTGGGGCTTATTCATCACTCTGTCTTCAGTGCCTAAAGTGTCAGACATATAAGTTTTACAATAAATATCTTCAATGGATTAATGAATGAAAGTAATTATTTAACAACTTCAAAAGAAGAGATGCACATTTGCTTTGTATCTCTGACAATGAGTGAAAAATTTGTTAATAAGTGCATAATGGAGCTCTGATAAACTAACATTTATTAAACTTAGACTAGGTTCTGGGAATACAAATAAGAAACAATCAATGCAGTCTAGATTTGAAGAACTACTGCTGGAGGAAGAGGCGTATAGATAAGAGTTATGACACACAGAAGCAAAAGTTACTGTGAAACTTAAGAAGGTTCAAACCTGGTCAAAGCAGAGGAGAAATTAGACTCAGAGAAAGACAATTAGAATTTCCAGAGGTTTCTTAAGGAGGTGATTGCTCAGTTCAGTTCAGTTCAGTCAGTCACTCAGTCATGTCCGACTCTTTGTGACCCCATGAATCGCAACACACCAGGCCTCCCTGTCCATCACCAATTCCCGGAGTTCACTCAGACTCATGTCCATCGAGTCAGTGATGCCATCCAGCCATCTCATCCTCTGTTGTCCCCTTCTCCTCCTGCCCCCAATCCCTCACAGCATCAGAGTCTTTTCCAATGAGTCAACTCTTCCCATGAGGTGGCCAAAGTACTGGAGTTTCAGCTTTAGCATCATTCCTTCCAAAGAACACCCAGAGCTAATCTCCTTCAGAATGGACTGGTTGGATCTCCTTGCAGTCCAAGGGACTCTCACGAGTCTTCTCCAACACCACAGTTCAAAAGCATCAATTCTTCGGCGCTCAGCCTTCTTCACAGTCCAACACTCACGTCCATACATGACCACTGGAAAAACCATAGCCTTGACTAGACGGACCTTTGTTGGCAAAGTAACGTCTCCGCTTTTGAATATGCTATCCAGGTTGGTCATAACTTTCCTTCCAAGCTCAACTGAGGGCTAAAGGATCCTTAGGATTTATCTAACAGAGAATGTGGGAAAGGCTGATCTAAGAAGCAGGAGTAGGTACATATGAAAGTGCAGAGAGAGAGACTGAGAGAGTGAGAAGGAGAGTGAGACAGACAGAACGATTGACTTTAAAGACCTTCAGTGGATCTCATTCATGCCCCATTTATTCGTGAATGAAAACGGAGAGAGAGGCAGGAGATTGTGCCTTAAGACAGACAGGTAGCAGGTTTCTTGGTAAAATGAACAACAAAAAAATCTTTTTTTCCAAGAAGCTTCAGAGAACCTTATATTGACTGAAACTTGGAAATTTTTAGAACTGCTTTATGGTTCTACTACTTGAAGTTTGAAGGTGAAAACTTTGCCAACATAGATTCTTCTAGTTCTAATGTAGGGTGACACTTTTCAAAGCACTTTATTTACTCTAGATATATAATATGTTTCGAGATTTCATATAAAAAATGTCTCTTATTATTAATCCGAAATTACATATTTGTAGCCAAGTTCTCAATGACTCAAAAATTTCAGCTGAGTCCCAGAAATTTTGGCTGCAAACACTAAGGCCAGCCTCTCCTGATATCAAAAGTAGCATGGGATCTGTAAAACCAAAGTTCTCTGTGCTGTTGTTATTGTTCCATTGCTAAGTTGTGTCCAACTCTTTGTGACCCCATGGACTGCAGCATACTAGGCTTTCCTGTCCTTCACCACCTCCCGGAGTTTGCTCAAATTCGTGTCCATTGAGTCAGTGATGCCATCCAGCCATCTCATCCTCTGTTGCCCGCCTTGTCCTGGGTGTACTGTATTGATATAAAAGTCTTATGGCTCAAGCCTCCGACTGCAGACAGCGTTATATTCCACGAATAAACCTTGTAGTGCGAGGACTAAGTGGGCCTTATGGGGATTTGAATTTGAGATTTCAGAGCTTCTAAGTATTTTAGCTGATGCTCAGACAACCACCTGATTCCTTCAGGGCTTTTTTGTTCTACCAGTGGAGGAACTCAACATAAATAATCTATGGACAAATTCTGGCTCTTGTGGTGGAT
Source organism: Bos mutus (assembly GCF_027580195.1). NCBI lineage: Eukaryota > Metazoa > Chordata > Mammalia > Artiodactyla > Bovidae > Bos > Bos mutus. The sequence goes on from NC_091626.1 coordinate 94,265,446, forward strand.
TTGTTAGAATCTTTTGGAACTTACACACTTCCAGAGTTGAACTCATGCCTCCTGAACTGGCCTAGAACACTAGTGTTGACCCTTTCACAAAGATCATATTATGTGGCAACATCTCAGACATTTTTATTATATCCAGTTGGAGAAACAAAAGACAAAACCAAACTCGCTGAAAAAATTCACTGGATTGAGTACAGTTTCTCTCTCTCTCTCTTTTTTTTACTTTGGAGAGAAAGCTCTCCTAGGCTTTCCAGCTGCGTATTCCTTCAGAGTTCACTGTGACCAAATTCACAAAGCTGTTTTCTGGCATTACTGATAATTATGCAAGCAGATGTACCACTGAATGCTTTGATCTTAACGGTTGTGAATTAAATCAGCTTGAGCTTTGTCAATACTTTTAAGGGGAAGTCTACAAGAAATGGTAAAGGTCTGAAGCAGTAAACCTTGCTTTTTAACACAGTTGAGTTCGAAAGTGACCTGGAGTACAGTAGTTGTCCAAGAAGGCTTTCTGTGTTGTCCAGAAGTTTATTCATGATGTCATTATCCTTGATATTAATTTTTAAAAGATGGCAGTAATAAATTACAGCAATTTTTAATTTAAAAATTTTGGCAATAAGTGATACTTGGTATTTAAGAAACAGATAGGCTTGAGGAGGCCCAGAATCTAATCCAAAGATTCAGCTATTATTTTATATATTAATAAGTATTTCCCTTAATCATCAGCATCACCAAAAAATGTATTCATATCTGGATCTGTTTTAAGTCCTATATTTCCAGCTGTTTATGGAAATACCAGAATTACAGCATGGGGAGAAAACTCATTATTTCCTCTCCTTTTCTAGGGCAACTACTGTTTCTCAACTCTGTGGTTTCTAAGCAAAGGAATAATAAAGTTGTCAGGACACTACAGATATAAATGAGGTAGCATCTTTTCCTTTTATTTCCAAATTCATTAAGTCACTTTGGTGTGTTAATTCTTTCATACAGTGGCTCTTAAATCTGTCTTTTCCTCTTTATTCCCATGATCTTGATTCATGTTCTTACTACATTATTTGGAATTTGTGGAGGACAAAGACACTCTCAAAGAGTCTTAGACTCTTCCTAAACAGTTTAATTTCTTACTCTCTCTCTCTCTCAATCTCCTGTATATCCCTAAAATTTTAGGCTTCCTTAAATCCTATTTTGTCATGATGACCTTTACAAAAAGTTCAAGCTTTGTGTCTGACTTTATTTGTCCCCCAGTGATCCTTTATAGCTGTGACTGTTATTCCCCATTACTCTGTGGCACATATCATTCATTCCATTTTGACTTTCTCCTGCACTCTGTGCCATATCATGGCCATTCTACTCGGACACATAGAAAGAGTCCTGGACTGGGAGTCAGAAAGTGTAGGTCTTGGTTCTACTGCTGTGAATTATCTATGTGGACTCGGGCTTGCCATGCACCCTCCTTGGATTTCAAGTCAAATATAACTCCAAAAAAGTTGCTATATTGATATCAATAACATGCAAAGTAAAGACAAAGGAAAAAGATTACTTGTGATTTTGAGAAGCACTGAAAATGATGAAAGGCTAAGTTCGTAAAAATGAAAACATTCTCAAGTCTTGTGGCTCAGCTGGTAAAGAAACTGCCTGTAATGTGGGGACCTGGGTTTGATCCCTGGGTTGGGAAGATCCTCTGGAGAAGGGAAAGGCTACCCACTCCAGTATCCTGGCCTAGAGAATTCCATGGACTGTATAGTCCTTGAGGTCACAAAGAGTCGGGCACGACTGAGCAACTTTCACTTTCATACTTTCAAGTTGTATGTATACATCATTACCTCAAAAATTTAAATCAAAGGTTAATAAAATTGCAGGAAATATACTACAAAATACCATCAACGCTGGTGATATATCTTTTAGTCTTTGATAGCACATGTCAACTCAGATACTTTTATATCTACATGCATAGAAAATTTAAACCAGAAAATCAGAAAGCCTGTTCTAACTTACCTATATGGAACATTGTATCCATCAACTGGATAAAAAGTATTCGTTTCAAGCACATACAAAACATATGAGAACTGACCCTGTGCTGTAACATAAAATTAGTCACAACAAATTTCAAAGGATTGGCAGCATAAATGCCATGTCATCTGATCACATGCATTCTAAGTCACTTCAGTCCTGTCCCACTCTTTGTGACCCTATGGACCATAGCCTGCCAGGCTCCTCTGTCCATGAGATTCTCCAGGCAGGTAATACTGGAGTGGGTTGCCATGCCCTTCTCCACGGGATCTTCCTGACCTAGGGATCGATCCCGTGTTTCTTAGTCTTCTGCATTGGCAGGTGGGATCTTTACCACTAGTACCACCTGGGAAGCCCGAAAATGAGGAAAGATGGTAAAAATCAACAAAACCAGAAGTTCGTTTTTTTGAAAAATACTAATGAATTAGATGAAATTCTGACAATGTTAATTAAGAAAAAAATGGTGAAAATTACAAATAAACATTATTAGGAATGAAAAAGGGACAGATGTTATGCAAATTAAGAGATATTATAAATAACCTATGGCAAAATATTTGAAATCCTAGGAGAAGTAAATAAACTATAGAAAAATGCAACTTCTGAAACTGACCCCAGGAATTCAGTGTACAACTAATTATATAATCATTAAAAAAGTTTCATTAGAGTTTAAAATTTTTCTCACAAAGGAAAAATCATGATCAGATGATGTTATGGATAACTTATACTAAATTTTTAATAAAAAGATAATTCTAAACATTATAAACTCTTCAAGACAAAAAGATCATTCTCCAGCTAATCTAAAGAGACTAATATTACCTTGATACTGAATACCAGGCAAAACTATTAAAAAGTACTAGGGCAATCTCATTATTAAACACAGACATAAAATAATAGCAAATGAAATCAAGTGATGTATAAAAGATATAATCATGACCAAAATAGGTTTACCTTAATGATAGTCTAATATCAGTTAAATAAATGATCACATTAACAGAGTAGGGAAAGTCAAATGTCACATCACTAAATAGGTTTAAAACAGCATTTGGTGAAACTTAATATCCATTTTAAATAAGAACTCTTAACAAACTGGCAATAAAAGAAACTTTCCTTATTCTTATGCAAGAAGCTACAAAATCCTATAGGAAGCATCATTTTAACTGTGAAATATTTGAAAGCATTCCCTTTCATATCAAGATAAAGTCAAAAATTGTTTACACAGAAAATTCTGAAGATTCTATAGAAATTGTGTTACAGTTAACGTGAATTTAGCATCATTGCTAGGTATAAAAGCCACATACTAAAGTTCATTGTTAGATATAATAACTATGTAATAGTCTGTGAGCGCCGAAGAACTGATGCTTTTGAACTGTGGTGTTGGAGAAGACTCTTGAGAGTCCCTTGGACTGCAAGGAGATTCCACCAGTCCATGCTAAAGGAAATCAGTCCTGAGTGTTCATTGGCATGACTGATGTTGAAGGTGAAACTCCAATACTTTGGCCACCTGATGTGAAGAGCTGACTCATTTAAAAAGACCCTGATGCTGGGAAAGACTGAGGGCAGGAGGAGAAGGGGATGACAGAGGATGAGATGGTTGGATGGCATCACCCACTCAATGGACATTGGTTTGGGTAAACTCCGGGAGTTGGTGATGGACAGGGAGGCCTGGCATGCTGCAGCCATGGGGTTGCAAAGAGTCGGACATGACTGAGCGACTGAATAGTCTGTGAGGATTAAAATGAATAATGTGTATACAGCACTTATCATTTAAAACTCAAATGACAAAATTGCTATTAATATTTTAAAAGTTGTATCCCTATACATTGGTGAGAAGCAGAAAATATAATTTCAAAATACTATGTTAGTCTGGGTTTCTTCAGAATCAGAGCCTAAAACAAGGGTTTTTGTGCAGTTAGGTAAACTCCAGGAGATAGTGAAAGACAGGGAAGCCTGGCATGCTGCAGTCCATGGGGTGGCAAAGAGACAGACGTGACTTAACGACTGAACAAGGACAACAAGGTAAGTTGAGAACCTGATTCCACGTGGCAGTTGTGACACATGTGGGGATGACTAAGAAAGGAATGAAAGCCCAAGATATAAGTCGGTGTTATTGATCTGGCCATGTGGGTTCTGGAGAGCTTGTGAAATCCATCTCAGAACTGTCCTCCCAGGGTAGGACAGGGAGAAGCATTTATCCACAAACTTCTGTCTACCAGTGTTCAAGGATGGACTCAACAAGGACTAACTCTCTTGCACTTTCTGATGCCTACAGAGGAACATGATGAGTTAAGCATGTTCTTAGTAGGGTTGTGCATTAAAAAAAAGTACATCAATGGGTTAATACATTCTCATGTATCCCAAGGGCTTTCCTGGTGGCTCAGTGGTGAAGAATCTGCCTGGAGATTCCTTAGATGTGGGTCAATCTCTGGATCAGGAAGATCTACTGGAGAAGGAAACAGCAACCCACTCCAGTATTCTTGCCTGAGAAATCCCGTGGACAGAGGAACCTAGAGGGCTACAGTCCATGCGGTGGCAAAGAGTGGGACATGATTAGCGACTAAACAGTGTATCCATACAAACAGAGTGCTACTCAGTAGTGAAAATACATGACCCATCCCTATGTATATGTATAAGCATCAGCATCAGTGTGGATAAACAGCAAAACTTCATGTTAGGGAGAAAAACATGTTAAGGAGAAAAAAAAGAGTAATATACACAGCATGATTAATTCCTATAAAGTTAAACCCTAAAAATATGTTATTTAAGAAAAACCTACATAAGTGATAAAACTATAAGAAAAACAAAGATATGATATATATGAATTCAAGGTATTTCTATTCCATAAGGGCTTTTAAACTAATGTCATTTTTTTCTCCCCTTACTCTTTAGTGCTAAATACATGGGATTTTATATTATCATTGTTTAAATTGTTGAGATTTGTTTAATGTACCATTTTATGAAACGTTTCAACATGATAATAAAAAAAATAAAAGTTTCAGTGACAGTGTTCTCATAAATAATTCTAGACATGTCTACTTTATAAACTATTTCTTTACATGAAGCTGAAGTATTCAGCACTTATTCTTTATTTGGTCTATAAAATTTCATTGAAAATCAAATCCTTCTTATACATGACAGCTTTTTAAGTACTCCAAGACGGTTGTCTCTCTTTAGGTTTCTTCTGTTCCAAAAATCAACCATCCTTAAATCATGTTTCTAGCACATCACCATTTTGGCTACCTTCCCCTAGACACGCAGCCAGAACTGAGTACAACATTCCAATTTGTTCTGGCCAGTGAAACGTCTGATGGGACTATTAACTTGTTTGGGACACCACGTTTATTGACGTAGCCTAAAATTGACCTAGGTTTTTGAAGCCCTGTACACCTCATTTATTTAAATTGGACTCCTCATTATTTCAAACCTTTAAGTCTTTTTCATACAAAGTATATGTAATAAGATTTTCTCATCCTATACTTGTGAGGTTAATTAAAAAAAAACAACAACTATGTTTAGGACTTCACATTTACCTCTGCTGTTACCCTGGAACTTGGTTACGTTGTTGTAACTTGTTGAGATCTTTTCAGTCCTCATTCTGACATCCATGTGCTTTTCTTTGTAGTTGTGTATCATCAGATTTGATAAGCAGTCATTTGATTAAACAAATATTATTTAAAGTTGCCGTGTATGCGGCAATGTGCTAGGTAATGGAGATTCACCCCAGAAGTTAATAAAAACATTCAAATGGAGATATCCAGAAGTAAAGACTTCTCTCTAAGTAGTCAGTCTACTCAGGATCAAAACCTCTTGATGTCTGATAAAAATTGGCATGTAGATTTACAATCCATATTTCCCTATCACTTTCACTTAAAATTTTTCTCTGTCCTCAGAGTGAACTCTCATGTCTTTGGTGACAAGACCTAAATCTATACCTTCAGCCTTGATTGAATTTTCATCTGTGATTGACTTGTCTGTTTTGCTACTTCAACTTCCTCAAAGCAAAGCTATATGCAGGATTTTCTTTATGTGCAAACCTGTCCCTTTCCATTGGTTATTATCCATATTTATTCATGGCTTTTACATCCTCTCGATGTTCATTCCTGATCAACTTGAAGTCATTGTTTTTTAATTTTAAAAATCATGTTGATTTTTCCCCTAGTATAGATGAATGTAGGGATTTCATTATTTTTAAAAAGAGGAAATTAACAGTGTGATGGTCCAAATAAAAATTAAATAACCTATAACTTCAGCATCCAGAAATGAGCATGGTTATAATGATGTTTATTCACCTAGTCATTGTTCTGTGCATTAGAGAAACACATTATTCACTTACCCGAACAAGTAAAAGTTTTAGTATATAGCTAGAGAATAATCACAGAAGGAACTATCTATGTAACTGTCACTCACATTAAGAAGCAGGTTATTGCAAACAACTAGATGACCCTCAAATGCTTTTTCTATGAATATCTTCTCCCCCTCTCCAAACATTTCTATTCTGACTTAGAGTATTATATAGTTTGTTTTGCATGTTTTTTAAACATTTATTTAAGTGAAATATGTAGTCTTCTGTGTGTGGCAAGTTATTTTGTCCCATGTTATATTTGTGAGATATATTCACATTATATGTGGGACAGTGGTTTATTCATTTTCATTATTGTGCAGCAGTCCATTGAATGAATATGCCACAATTATTTGTTCCCTCTAGTGCTGATTGGAGAAGGCAGTGGCACCCCACTCCAGTACTCTTGCCTGGAAAATCCCATGGATGGAGGAGCCTGGTGGGCTGCAGTCCATGGGGTCTCTAAGAGTCGGATACGACTGAGCGACTTCACTTTCACTTTTCCCTTTCATGCATTGGAGAAGGAAATGGCAACCCACTCCAGTGTTCTTGCCTGGAGAATCCCAGGGACGGGGAAGCCTGGTGGGCTACCGTCTATGGGGTCGCACAGAGTCGGACACGACTGAAGCAACATAGCAGCAGCAGCAGTGTTGATTAGCATTTGAGCTCTTTCAGAATGAGATAAGCGTGAATAGGGCTTCTATGAATATTTTTGTGTATGTGTACATGTATTTTCTTTGAAAAAGGCCTTAAAATGGATTTGGTTAATAGAACATACTTATAACCAACTTTTAGAACCCACCAGAAGTCTATGAGAATTTTAGGTGTCTCACATTCTCATCAACATTTAGTTTTACCAGTCTTATTTTCCCCACCCCAACTGGTACATGTTGACATCTTCTTGTGGTTTGGATTTACATTTTCCTGAAGTGTCAGAATGTTAAGCTTCTTTTCATTCAGATGTCTTCTTTTGTGTACTAAGTCCCTATAAATATCTTTTCCCAACCAGTTATTTACCTTTTTCTCTCTTAAAGGATCCTTTAATAAATAGAAGTTCTAAATTCAGATGTCTTTCCCTTTCACATTAGTGCCTCATGTGTTCTAGTTAAGAAATTTTGCTTACCTCAAAGTATAGGAGACAGTCTCCCATAGTTTCTTCTGGAGCCTTCCTTGTTTTATCTTTCACCTTTTGGATCTATGATATACTGACTGATTTCTGTATGTAATATGAAGCGTATTTCCTTTTACAATATCTAGACCCAGAATAATTGATTGGAAAATGACCATTATTTCTCCACTGCTTTGCATTGCTACCTTTGTCATGAACAAGCTTTATATATATTTATGCAAGTGTAAGTGTGTTGATGGACTGACTATTATGTTCTGTTAGTCTAGGCATCTACTCTTGGCAATACCAAGCTCTCTTAATTACTAGAGTTTTAGAATACATCTTGGCATCTGTTAAAGTACTTTAATTCTCTTCCGCAAGATTTTCTCCGCAAACTTTTGCCATTTACATTTTTACTTTCTTTTAGAATTAGTTTGCCAATGTCTACGCAAAATCTCACAAAAAATAACAACAGCAGCAACAACAAAACCCCACTTCCTGAATTTTGACTGTGGAGAGATTTACATGGAAAGATCAATTTAAGGAGAATAGATATCTTTATTATATCTTCATTATATATTAACTAACTTTATTCCTCTGATTATTTAAATCAGGGGGCGATGAACTACAACCCATGGACTAAATACAGTCTTCTGCCTCTTTCTGCAAATAAAGTTTTATTGGCACACAGCCACACCTGCCTATTCATGTATTATCTATTTCTGAATTGGCATTACAGGGCAGAGCTGGCCAACTGTGACAGAGACTATCTAGCCTATAAAGGTTAAAATATTTATTATAGGATCCTTTACAGAAATATTTGATGCCTCCTCATTTGGATACTGCTTACTTTTTTCCCATGATATTATTCTGTTTTTTTCTATGTGGAAATGCTTTGCATATTTCCTTAGATTGACTCCTAGAAATGTAGTGTATTTGGATGCTGTTGTAGACGATATCATTTAAAATTTCATTTTCTATTCTTGATGTTTAGAAAAATACCACTAATTTTTATATATTGACTTTGTACCCAGTCTGTAGACTCTTTTTGATATTCTATCACACAGTCCTGTGAGTTGTTTTCTCCTTTGCTAGTTCTCATATATCTTTATTAAATTGGTGACAGTGGGAATCCTTGTTTTGTTACTGATAAGAGAGGGAAAGCTTTCAACATGTCACTATTATGTAGGGGATTTGCTGTAATTTTTTCAAATAACTTTTTATCAGATTAAAGAAGTTTTCTTCTATTACTTGTTTACAATGAGCTTTTATTATGAATTGTCGAATTTTATTAAAAAATTTCTCTGCATTTATTTTCTCATATCATATATGAGATATCCATATGATTTTATTCTTTTTTCAATTAATGTAGGAAGTTATATTGATAAGTTTTGAAATGACAAACCTCACTTTGCTGAAATAAACCCAATTGGTTGTGATATATTATTTTTGTGTTTTTTTTCAAATAGTTTTTATAAATATATATATATATGTGGCAATTACAATTATTTCTTTTCTTATAAGATTTGATATCAAGGTTTGATACCTCAAAAAATGAGTTGCAAAGTGTTATTTTTATTGTTCTCTTGAATAATTTATTTAAGATTGGCATTATTTCTTCCTTAAATATTTATATAATTTATTTATAATATCATCTATACATGGAATTTTCTAAATGGAAGGATTTAAATGAACTAAAATATTTTATAGCTATAAGAATTTCTACTTTCTTTAAGATGCATAAGTTGGTGACAGAACATTGCTTCTTCTGCAACAATTAGGAAAACCTGAATAAATTAAAAATTACATATATATAAATTATATATGTATCAATTATGTATAAAAGCCATCAGATAATTGTGTGTAGAGGTCTAGAGGAATCAGTTTCCAGAGAATGAAGAGACCTTCTAGATGGGAAAATTTGGCAAACACCTTTCTCTCTGGGGGCTTTTATCAAGTCTGATCATGAGCTGAAGTTTTAATACAGACCAGCAGACCCTGCTGCGGTAAAGAGAAATCATGAGATCTCCATAGATGGATGGCATAGCTACTTGGAATTTGGATGAGTCCTAATGCAGAACTTTTCTCCTTTGCTTTTCGTTTCTCTTCTTTTCACAGCTATTTGTAAGGCCTCCCCAGACAGCCATTTTGCTTTTTTGCATTTCTTTTCCACGGGGATGGTCTTGATCCCTGTCTCCTGTACAATGTCATGAACCTCAGTCCATAGTTCATGGACTATCTATCATAGTTCTATCTATCAGATCTAGTCCTAGCATATTGAAAAGCAGAGACGTTACTTTGCCAACAAAGGTCCATCTAGTCAAGGCTATGGTTTTTCCAGTGGTCATGTATGGACGTGAGAGTTGGACTGTGAAGAAAGCTGAGCATCAAAGAATTGATGCTTTTGAAATGTGGTGTTGGAGAAGACTCTTGAGAGTCCCTTGGACTGCAAGGAGATCCAACCAGTCCATTCTAAAGGAGATCAGCCCTGGGTGTTCTTTGGAAGGAATGATGCTAAAGCTTAAACCCCAGTACTTTGGCCACCTCATGCGAAGAGTTGACTCATTGGAAAAGACTCTGATGCTGTGAGGGATTGGGGGCAGGAGGAGAAGGGGACGACAGAGGATGAGATGGCTGGATGGCATCACCAACTCGATGGACGTGAGTTTGAGTGAACTCCTGGAGTTGGTGATGGACAGGGAGACCTGGCGTGCTGTGATTCATGGGCTCGCAAAGAGTCGGACATGACTGAGCGACTGAGCTGAACTGAATATTTCTCTGCCATATTCCTCCACTGGACCATCTCTAGGGTTATGTAGCAGGGAGACTGGGACTGAAATACTCAATAAACACTATTTCTGTGTCTCAATTCTTTGAAGCCAAATTCTGCAAGATGGAGAGGTTTATTAGGAACACAGAAGAGCTCACACCTTTGTTTAAAGTGGCAACACAAATCTCACTCAGCTCAGTTCCTAATTATTTCAAAACGATCTGCTTCTCCTCGTGTCTGCTTGATGAGGGAAAAGGTGTGCATTATGTACATATATCTAATAGTCTGCACCTGCTCAGTTTCAGACTCTCAATCCATTGCCCCTCCAGCCTCACCCACTCTTGGCGACCATATGTCTGTTCTCTATGTGAGTCTGCTTCTGTTTCCTAGATAAGTCCGTTTGGCCAGATTTTAGATTTCACATAAGAGTGACATCATATGGCATTTGTCTTTCTTTGATTTTTCTTAAGATACTTTTAAAAGTAGAAATAATTATTCATTTTTTGACCTAGATATCTTTGGGTCCATTATTCAATCGGCCACAATATTTAATTCAATTGAGAACTTCTCTGCAATATGTTAGAGTTGCTTTCTTAACATACCCTCACCAGGATTAATTTCTATCTTAAAAAAATATTTGTAATTTTATACGTGAAAAATAATATGAAGTTATTTAATTTATATTTCTTTTAAATACATGTTTATGCATTTGTTTTGGTCACATTTTTCTTACATTGTCTATTCATGTCTCTTGCCTGTTTTTCTACTGGATTAATAGAAATTTTCTCAGTTAATTTAAATAACTCTTATAGGGAAATTATATTTAGCCTCTATTTACAATAAATTTATTGGGCTTTTTTCTCAATTAATTATTTGTCTTAATTTGGTTCATAGTAGTTTGTAAACAAAGGCATATTTAAATCTATTTTCCTTTGTGAATTCTTCTATTATTTGCTTTAATTATTCACCTCCAAAAGAGAGATTTACCTATCTTGCCTTATAGTTGTTTTCATGATTTCATGCATTTTTTAATAGGAACGTCTTTCATAAATGTGAATTTGATTTCACACATATCTTTAAGATGAAAACTCCTCAGAGGGCAAGGTCCAAATTGTCATCATATTTTTATCTCTTAACATAGAGTACTTGGAGTGACAGGGACATAATAACCTGCAGTTGAACAAATGTGTACAGAATAAAGTTGTCTGTGCACTTCTTTCTTCAGCTACTTTGTGTCTGTATCTCTGCTTTTCCCTATTCTTGAGATCCTGTGTGTTTGATGAATGTGTGGCTGAATCCTCCTGGTGCCTTCCTTTTATAATTAATATAGTCATTATTACATTACAAATTTACCTGATGTAAGCTATATAACTGACTTTGCCAGTCATTTTGTGGTATAAGCGGTTGCGAAGTATGTAGGGAAAAACAAAGTAGAGATGAGAATGTGTGGAGAATGCCTTTATAGTTCTCCCCAAGGCAGATTTATGGTATGTTAATGAAGCTAAATCTCAGACCCTTTACTTGCAATGTGTTTATGTACTCATATATTTTTGTAAAATTTACACAAGGGAGGTATGTTAACCACATCTGGTTAAAACAACTGTCTCTTTACATCCCAGCTTTTATTCTTTTATACTTCTTGTATTTGGTGGTTTGGATAGTAGCAGACACTTTTAGTAGTAATGCCTTCAGTTCAGTTTAATGGAATGTGTTGTTGTTTAGCTGCTAAGTTGTGTCCAGCTCTTTGAGACCCATGGACAGCAGCCTGCCAGACTCCACGGTCCATGGAATTTTCCAGACAATACTGGAGTGGGTTGTTATTTCCTTCTCCAGGGGATCTTCTGACCCAGGGAACAAACTCGCATCTCCTGCATTGACAGGCGGATTCTTTAATGCTGAGCCACCAGGGAAGCCCTTTAATGGTGTGTGTTTATGTTATGTGCAGTCACTTGTGCGTCAGTAAATCATTACTGGTTGATCTGACGTGGGATTGCACCTTGGAATGCTTTCCTCCATGACCAGTCAGTTGATACTATGACAACAAGGTATAAGACCAGAGGACTAGGAAAAGTGGTTTTGAAGGAAAAATAGGATTGGAAATATATAAATTATAAACTCATCACTGGAAATCCTAGCCTTACAAGTCTCGTATAATAGAAAATTTGACATTACTTTTACATTGACCTTAATGACTTATAAAGCTAAAAAAACTGATCAATACTAAGAAATTTTATTCCTCTTTGCAAATTTACAAAAAAGACAACTTGTTCTATATAGAAAATTGTATGACAGTATTGTTATATTATGAAGAGATGATAAAAAGTGCAGTCACAAAATATACGAAATATATCAGGTAGTTAATTACTAAAGAATACTGCATTTTCCGATGTTTGTGGTATTTCTCAGCCTTTTAAAATTTGTTTTGATGTCTTTTCAACATTCTGATTAGCTCCCAACATTTGTACCGAAGTTTTTCATTTGTAACTATGCATTTTTTGTCTTAGAGAGGGCCTTCCCAAATCACAGAAACTTTGAACCTCATAAAACTTGTGTTTGCCCTTATGCCATGTTATTGATTAAGAAAAATTCGTGGATAATTGTCCCCATTAGTGAGCCAAAGTCCTTGGATCTGCAAAGTCAATAAACTTCAAATCACTCAAATCACATGAGACTTCTGTTTCTAGTAACCATAGTGCTCCTTTCTCTTTGGGGGCGGGATAGGAGGACAGGGAGGAAGACCGAAATTTTGGCGGGTGAAACTGCTTACCTGATCCTGACAGTGACAAAGATTGCCAACCTCTCAGGCTGGGATGGTCTCATCAATAACCCCGTGTTGAACTATTAGCACTGTCAGCTTCCTCTTAAGAGATGACAATTCAAGGGTAGCTTTCTTCACCCAGTGAAACTCCCTCAATCAAAATTTAATTGGAAGGAGGAGCAAGACTGCATATTTCTGGCAACAAGAACTGGCTGCATATTACTTTCAATCCACAGAGCTCCTTGCACTTATTTTTGCATGACTGTGAAAGAGATCCTCCGCAGAAGCCCTTGACTTGCTGGTACAAGAGCTGGGGCAGGGCTTGTACCCTTTGCCTTTGAAGGGAGTGGCTGTGATGCTGGGAACAAGAAGGTTACAACAACTGTGCCTGTACACTCTCACAAGTGATGCCTGATTAAAAATAATAACAATAATCGCATGCCCATATTTGTTTGTACATGCATTATCTTTGTAGGATGGGCAGAAAGGTATTGCTGGCTGAAGGTATTAGAAATGAAAGCCAGCTCTTAAGCTCCGCCCTCACTTGGTAACAGGAGGAAGGTTGCAATGGACTCTCTTTAGGGGTTGTGAGGATCATTCAGTCCTGAAAGCAGAGTTGAAATTTTTTGGCCCTAATGCAAATAGAATAGATGTCTAGAGAGTATCACATAACTTCTGGTATTATTATTATTATTTTTTAATTACATGAGTTGAAGAGCAATCACAATGCAAGTAGAAGCTTATTTGAGTTCTAGCTGCTCAGATGGTGTCATTTCTACAAACATTTACAAAAATCTGTTACTGAAGGATTTAAGTTTTTTGTGTTTACATATTTATGCTATTATTTTGAAAGTAAAGGGATGAAAATCTGCTTCATAAGTTTCTATTTCTCTTAAGGATCATGCTCTCTTATTGCTATTGGGCATCTTTTTGACTAACATCGATTAGTTTTATTTTTTTCTGCTGTAGAAAGAACAGAGCTCCCATTTGGGGGTGAAACAGGGAGAAAGCATCTCAGTTGGCCTTTTACTAAATCCTTTTCTCCTTACCTCCACTTCTAAATCACCTAGAGAATTAAAAAAAAAAAATGCTTGTTGGCCACTTAACTTAATGAAACTGTTAATAGCTAATGCAAGAACCTTGCCTCTGTGTGCTCTAGATACATATATGAATAGAACTGCTCTGGGTTCACACCTGCCCTGAATGTCAGGGTAATCCATGTCAGTCAAGGACCGGCTTTAAAATCCTCATTCTCAGAAAACTAAATTAAGAAGTGCTGACAAGAGATGGCACAGGAGCAAGCTGTCTGGGGGTCTAGAGATCAGCCACAAAATTGGTTAAAAATAAACTCTCCATTTTTCTTTTAAAGAAGTCTGTCATTTGTGTCAAAGGGGATCCTTGTTGGCTTGATTACAATTATTATGATTTTCTTTAAAGCAACATGGATGTAAAAGAGGCAGTAGTTCTTTGTCTCTTAAGTTACCCCATTTTAGGAATTGGTTATATTAGTTATCATGTATGGTTGTTCTAAATCTGTATTTTTCAACTGGGATTGATTCTGTTGCCCAGGGAACACTTGACTGTATGTGAGACATTTTTGACTGGGAGATGAGACGAGACGGTGAAACTCAGCATCTGGTAGACGGGCGGACAGCTTCGTCTCTGTTGGCCATCCTATTAGGGGGTAGTCTAGTGGTGGTTTCACAGTAATCAGTCAGGTTGGTGTAAAACCTTTCTGAGCTCAGGACAAATAAGTGTATCTGTAATGTTTATAAGTTTCATAAATGGCCTAGAAGTCATTGTGTCCCCTGTATTTGCTATTATGCAAAAATCTTGTCTACCACCACCAAGTAAATATTTGCTGTTTCAATTTGTTATCCTACCTGATAAATTCTCAGTTTAGAAATCACAGATGCTATTATCTAACAATTTTTGACAGCCTATTTGGATAACTAGAAGCCATTTTGTGGAATTGATTGAAATGCCTAGAGAATATATAATCACTGTTAATGTTAAGAGAAATTTTGAGTAAATTAATAAAAGTATTTTCAGTTAGAGATCCATTATTAAATTTGAATCACACAGATACACTCAACCCACTCCATAGATCTCTCCATTATGCTTAGATCTTGAACAAAATCTAATTTATTTCAAATATGGAACCATTTCTGAGTTTTGCAACTATAGTGAGATTTCAGAAGAAAACTAGAAAGATAATCATGACACTAGAAATTGGTCCTGTAATAAAGAGACTAAATAAATGAGAAATATTCATTCTATAAAATTTAAAAGTGATACGAAGTCATTTAATGAGTGTGGAGGACTATCATAAAGGACAAAAATAAACTAATACCTATTGCTGTAGAAGGCAGAGCAAAAAGAAGGGGATAATTTATAAATTAGAAGGGAATATTTCCAAGAGTGAGATAGTCGAATGTTGTTGTGTGTTACTGAAGGAAAAAATTTTAAATCTAGAGTTTCTAAAAATAGGAACATTTAACTTATGTTCAACAGTTCAGCTCTTTTAATGGCAGCCTGTATTAGTTTCCTACAGCTGCTATATTGGATAATCACAAATCAGTTGGCTTTAGCCAATAGGAATTTTCCCCTTACCATTCTGGAGGCCAGGAATCTGAACTCAGAATCACTGGGTCAAAATTAAGCTGTGGATAGTGTCACGCCTCCTCTTGAGGCTTTCAGGAAGAATCCTTTCATTTTCTCTTCTAGTCAACATCCCTTGGTTTATGACCACATCATTCTAATCTTTAAGGCTGTCATCTTCAAGTTGGTTTTGCTGTGTCTTGTCATACCTTTTCGTGTGTGTGTGTGTGTGTGTGTGTGTGTGTGTGTGTGAAATTTCCCTCTGCTTCCCTTTTATGAGGATGCATGACATGGCATTTAGAGCCAACTCGGATAATCCACAATATAGTCACATCTGCAAAGACCTTTTTTCCAAATATGGTAACATGTATGGATTCTAGGGATTAGGATTTAGACTTAGTATTTTTGGGGGTGAGGTTTTGGTTGTTTTGTTTTGTTGTTTTTTCCAGCCTACACACAAATCGAGGGAGAAACTGATAAGAGTGCTTCAAGAACACTTCCAGCGTTACGGTTTTGTAATTTAAAGACTATGACCTTTGGCAATTTACTTTCCCCTCTCTTAGCCTTGGTTTTCTTACAAAGTGAGCTTAATACTGGTATGTAGGCCAATAAGATTGTTCTGAAGATTAAATGACTTAACACAATTAGAGGAGTGACTAGTACTAAGAAATCTCAATCAGTGTCAGCTGTCATTACTTGTTGGCACTGTCTGTGTTGATATTATCATAAAAGAAGGATTAAGTGAGATGATAATTGGGCACCTACTTGGTGGCCTATTATATAATCCATGTTTCTTTACTCGTGCACGCTTGGTCACTCAGTCGTGTCCGACTCTTTGTGACTCAGTGGACTGTAGCCCACCAGGCTTTTCTGTGTATAGGATTTTCCAGGCAAGAATACTGGAGTGGGTTGCCATTTCTTCCTGCAAGGGATCTTCCTGACTAAGGGATCGAACCTGAGTCTATTGTGTGTCCTGTATGGGAAGGTGGATTCTTTAACCCCGAGCCACCTGGGAAACCCACACATTTCTTTGCTATTACATTATTCTGTCTTGACATGTTTAATAAAGTCAAGTCTTGACTTGGTATCCAAAGAATATATTTGATCAGCTTTGTCGAATTTATCGAACATTGTCTACTATCAGGACAGACTAAGCTACACCCCAAAACTGAGACAGCAACTCAGAAATCAAGTCTTACAAATGTTTCCATTAATAATAAAAGCCTTAGGAGTAGTAGAGATGACCACATGGTCAGAGAAGGAATTATCTGATACTCTAAAAATATTGGAGTCACCTCTTCAACTTTCTATGAACGTAAGTAAGATCTCAAACTTTTAAGTTGTAGCACATATCCTTTCCTGCTAAATTGAGTACCATCCTTACAAAACGTAACTTGTTTAATATCAGTCTTCATTCAGGTTGGCCTTTGTACTTCTAAAACTTTAGACTGTCCTTTCCCCCCTCCCCATTATTACTGTAGAATAAGCACAACTGATGTGTTAGTAAGAAAGCAGCATATTGTGTACAAAACCTTTTCTAGTCAAAGGTTTGTTGCTTAGTTGCCAAGTCTGTCTATCTCCTTTGTGACTCCATGGACTGCAGCCTGTCAGGCTCCTCTGTCCATGGGATTTCCCAGCTAAGAATACTGGAGTGAGTTGCCATTTCCTACTTCAGGGGATCTTCCTGACCCAGGGATCAAACCCACATCTCCTGCATTGGCAGGCAGATTCTTTACCACTGAGCCACCAGTCAAAGGTCTTACTAGGTCTTATAAATTGTGACATTCTGTGTTCGCACATACATTTTAGGTGTCATCATTTTGAAGACGAAACCACTATGCCTACTACACATACTAATTGGTAGCGCCTAATTTCTTTCAGGGGCTACATTAGGCCAATGACAGAGTCATTGATTGACTAGACTAAAAATAATATTAATTTATTTTTATTATTAATATGATTTAAAAACAAGATTTCCAAAATGTCGTGTGCACCAATGGAAATAAGACTTTCTTTTTTTTTTTTTTCTGTGCATTTCACCAAAGAATACCATTTGTCTCTCCAGAGAAATGGCAATCTCTAGACTTTTTGCTATTTGAAATACTATTAGGTTAAACAATATGAAATTGCTGTTTTTGCAGGTCATAAAAGGTTGAATATGGTGGTTTCATATTGTACAAGGTGAACTACCCCTGTGAAAAAGGAGCTCAATTTTCCAGAGCTATTAAATGAAAGTAGCTAGATGAAACATTCAAGTATATAGGGAAAATTTTGCATTTTCACGTTACTTGTATTTCTCCTAAAAAATATAAACTAAGTCTTCTTTCACATCCTTGACTTTAGTGTCAGTGATTATGGGAACATACATTATTAAAAGAAGGGAAATGAGCAAAAGAAATTCATAGTGGAGAAACTAGGTAAATAGAAAGCAATGAAAAATGCAGATTGTTACAAACTTTGTAATCATTTCTGTTTGACAGTTTTTATCTCTTTAAATGTTTATCTTCTTACTCATTTTTATTTCATTTTTATGTGTCTCATCAAGTTGGATATCACTCAATGTTTAGCTCTTTGGTGTCTGAACATGGAAAGCAGATTGCCCTGGCACTTTTATGTACTGTAGAAAAGGAAAGTCATTTTCATTTATTGAGATTTATTATTTGAATATGTTTTCCAATATAGCAAAGCACACCTACAAAATTTAATGTACATGCATATGCAAGTACCCTATTCTAGCATCGCATCAGATAAAATTTTATACTTCCTGTAGGAGAAAATGCAGAGTCAAATAGATGCAAATACTTTTCCCTTCTCCCTGCCACCATCTTCTTAGTGATCAGTGATATGGTATTATATGGTATGAAATCGAAAGGTATTATATTTTCCACAAAACCCTCCAAAATATCCATTCATCACTTTTGGGGCTGGAGATTGTTCTGGAATGGTAAGTAGTTAAGAAGATGCCAGATTTCTCGTGGAAGAGTTTATTACATTCTGGGAATGTCTGATGACTTAAGGAAGGAGAACGACTGTGGAGTTAGGCATACAGATCTATTATTACGGATTTCACAAAGTTAAATTTTATGTTCATATGATTGTTTTTATATTAAATTTCTGATTTTCTTTTATCAATGTAGCTTCGCCATTAGAAATTTCACATCAAGAAATACATTAGCTTGCCATTGATCACCTCCCTGAATTCTTATCACAAGCTTTTTTTTCTATCAGAATTGCCAGAATTCTTATGACCTACTTGGCAACTTCATGTCATACCTTTGTAATGCATTGCATTTTGGGGTGGATGCAAATGAGTAAGTTGAGACCACCTCTTAATTTAAAAAGCAACCTTACTCTGAGTCAGCACGTGTACTGCATACAGTAAAAAGCGAATGAAAAAAGGAAATGACTGTGGTTCAAGAATTAGTGAAAAATGTTAGTTTTATTATCTGTGTACACTTTTGTTTTATCCCACAGCCATCACTGTAGCACAAGGGTACTCAGATGAAGATGGGATTCAAGCTCAGAGATACTGGGAAGGAATGTCCATTTTTCCATTTCTTTCTTAGTGGCTTGACAGATGTGTCAGAGTGATTAAAAAGGTAGATACGAAACAATAAATCAGTTAGCTAGTTAATTTATATGATATTTTCTGTAGGCAAAGAAACATTGGAGATGTTTTTGGAGAATCAAAAATCTTGACTTCCTTGAAAATTACATGAGAAGCAGGAAAGTGGGTGGAGATGAAACAAGATTGGTCATGAGTTTATATTGTGGAAACTGGCTGATGAGTACATGAGGGTCCCTTATTCTCATTGCTCTAGTTGTGCATATCATTGAATTTTCCCTTAATAACGTGTTTTCAAATCCCAGGATTTAACTATTTCCCGGCAGGAGTTTATATTTTAAGTATGGAAGTAAGAATGTTCATTGTGCACCAATACAGCAGGTTCCGCTTTTCATGTGTGTGCATGCATGCTAAGTCACTTCAGTCGTGTCCAACTCTGTTCGACCTTATGGACTGTAGCCCACCAGACTCCTCTGTCCATGGGATTCTCTAGGCAAGAATACCGGAGTAGGTTGCCATTCCCTCCTCCAGGGGATCTTCCCAACTTAGGGATCAAACCTTCATCTCTTACGTGTCCAGCATAGGCAGGTGGGTTCTTTACCATGAGCGCCACCTGGGAAGTCCCCTGCATTTCACAATATTTCCTATTTCCATAAAATCTTGATTTCTGCATTTTTCTTTGGCTAGGTCATAAACTTTCCCAACAGGTAAGTATCTTTAATGTTTCTAACTCTGCTTTCTCTACACTGTCAGGGTGATTTATCATAAGAGGTCAAAGGTAATAAAAATCACAAATAAAGAAGCAAGAGGGTTATGCTAAGGTATAGACTAAAGAGAACAGAAGGAATGAAAATTTGGATTAAAGTCATTCTGAGTTACTGGGCTCATTTTTTCCTGCCTGTAGCAATTTAAAGGCCCATCCTGTTTGATGGTCACTAATTTGGAATCTCAGGATGCTTTAGGAGCTTCCTGGGTGTAGTATCTGTGTGTGTTAAGTGGCTTCAGTCATGTTTGAGACCCCATGGACTGTAGCCCGCCAGGCTCCTCTGTCCATGGGATTCTCCAGGCAAGAATACTGGAGTGGGTTGCCATTTCCTTCTCCAATGCATGAAAATGAAAAGTGAAAGAAAAGTCGCCCAGTCGTGCCCGACTCTAGTGACCCCATGGACTGCAGCCCACCAGGCTCCTCTGCCCATGGGATTTTCCAGGCAAGAGTACTGCCTAAAAATAAGATGATTGCCTTGAAATCATGTAAAATGGTCATGGAGAACTGGGATTGATCTTGTCTCTGCCATCCTGTCATTGATGTATTCTTTAACTAGATGTGAATGGCACTGCCAAGTGCTTCCCAGCCTCCATGGCAAAGTCATAACACTAAGATGTTAAGATTGAACTTGTACATAGTAACTTCCTGTCAGTTGAAAAGCAGGCAGGGTATACCCAGGTCCTTGTTTCTTGTTGTTACTGATAGGATCTGTCCAAAGAGTTTTGAGCAAACTTTTTCATTTTGTGTAGCTGTAACAGCTCTATTGTTTATCAAAAGAAGGTTATTTATTTCTAAATAACTTTCCCTGGTGGCTCAGATGGTAGAGACTCTGGCTACAAGGCAGGAGACCCTGGGTCAATCCCAGGGTCAGGAAGATCCCCTGAAGAAGGGAATGGCAGTCCACTCCAGTATTCTTGCCTAGAGCATTCCATGGACAGAGGAGCCTGGTGGGCCATGGTCTATGGGGTCTCAGAGAGGTAGACCCAACAGAGTGACTAACACACACACACACAACTTATGTTCCAGGGTAAAAAAATTCTATGTGAGTTCCTTTAATAGAGATTAATGATAAGATATTATAAACACAGATGTATATGAAAACACTGTTTAAAGTTTGCTCCATTAACAAGCACTATGTTTCTAAATTCAATTTTGCAGAACCATAGTTAGTGGGGCCTGTGTATCTTCTTCATTAACTCTTTCTTAACTTATCCCACACGTCTATGTGTACTCAGTTGCTCAGTTCTGTCCAACTCTTTGTGACCCCATGGACTGTAGTCTGCCAGGCTCCTCTGTCCACGGGATTCTCCAGGCAAGAATACTGTACTGGGTAGCCATTTCTTTATCCAGGGTACTTCCCAACCAGGCACTGAACCCATGTCTCCTGCAGATTCTTTACCACTGAGCCACCTGGAAAGTCCCTATCCCACATAGAATTGACTAATTCTTCCTTTAGGGTTTCCCTGGTGGCCACCAGTATGGAATCTGCCTGCCAATGCAGGAGACTCAGGTAGAATGGTGGGCTACAGTCCATGGGGTTGCGAAAGAGTCAGACAGGACTTAGCAACTGAACAACAGCAACAGTTCTTCCCTTATGCCATACTGACTGCTGCAGTTCTCTCCGTTATAGCCCCTAGAATGCTGAGTTGCCTTCTTTGGTTTACTTGTCTGTCTCCCCCTATGGGACTCTGAATTTGATTGAGACCCAGGGATCCTTTTCAATGCCAGTACGATGACGAGCTTTTTGTAGGTTTCAGTAGATATCTGTAGTCAGAGGAAGGCTATCTGAATACATGTCTTGTCGTGGCTAATCCTTTGGGTGAACTTGAGCTAATTTTGCAATGTAAGCAAATGTCTTCGGTTTTTTCCTATCCCTTTTCTCATGTTTCCCATATCCTTTCACTGGGAGCTGGATATAGAAAAGGAAAGTATTTGCTCACTGACTTCTAATTTCACACCCTTTCCTTGAACATCTACATTCTTTATATTTCTCTATTTTTCCAAATATTTAGCATCTGTTGTGATTAAGGAATTGAATGTTATCAATTATGTCCTTTTCCCCTCCAATATTTATTATCAATACATTTATCCTTCTAAATCCTTGCCTCTTGACTCCTCCCAACTCATGAAGCCTTCTGATTCTGTCTGGAAAAGCCATTCTGTCACACAAGAAAACAAATAGCTTTGATAGCTCTTTGGAGACTATTGGGATTCCCTGGTGACTCAGACAGTAAAGAGTCTGCCTGCAACGCAGGAGACCCAGTTTTGTTCCCTAGGTCAGGAAGATCCCCTGGAGAAGGGAAAGGCTACCCACTCCAGTATCCTTGCCTGGTAAATTCCATGGACAAAGGAGTGGGTGGGCTAAAGTTCATGAGTACACAAACAATTGGACACAACTGAGCAACTAACACTTTGCAATTATAGTTCTGGAGAGTAGGGGCATGTTTTCATGTAGCATGAATAAAACAAAGTACCACACATATTGATAGACACTGAATTTTGTTAAGGCTTCAGTTTGATAAGCACATTACCCACTAAAATGTCAGTGGTTTTCCTCCTTTGTCATTGAACCTTTATCTACCCAATTGTGGTCTAGGAAACTTAGGAAGTCAGTTGCTTTCTAGGATCAGGAATATTCAGGTAGTTTTTCTTTCTATTCTCCCTAGAATCATGAAAGATGCAGAAGTGTGTCATGGTGAATAATTTAGAGCTGAGTTTCATACTTCTCTAGAGGTCTCTCAAACAGATTCAGTTCAGTTTTGAGTCTGCGCAAAGATTCAGGTCAATTGTTGTTATCCTTTAGGCAAAGTTGGCTCCCATCTCTAACATCCCCAATGACAGCTAATCTTTCCTGTTTTCCACTAAGTACACAATGTTTCCTTAAAGTCAGGTAGAGCAGGTTGGTAATTAATACTAAAATCAGATCTGACCTGCCAAGAACTTTTTTTTTCCCTCAAAGAAGTCTTTATTAGAAGGAACTTACTGACTTGAGCAGGTCTGAATAAGCTTATCAGCCAAAATTGCTTTTTATTTTGAGTATTTTTTTTTAAAAAGACTAAGTCTTTTCAAAAAGCATGGATGTGTTAGCCACCAACATGAGAAAAACGTGGGATGACAGCTTTAGCTCCATTTTACAGGTAGAGAAATCAATTCAGAGGTTTGCTTTTGGTCATATGGGCCTGTGTGGCCCGAGAAATGGATGGAGTCTGGTGATGGTTAGAACAAGATATCTCTTGATAAGAGGTGAATGCCAATTTTCTGAGTAAGCTGTTATAATTTAACATTTAGCAAGAAGCACTAGAGATATTTGCTCTGAAGACTTTGAAGTCTTGATATTTATTTTTATTTATTTTTTGGCTATGCTGAGTCTTCATTGCTGTGAGGGCTTTTCTCTAGTTTCAGCAAGTGGAGGCTACTCTAGGTGCAGTGCACAAACTTCTCGTTGCAGAATTTGAGGACTTAGATTTGTGTATCATTTAGATCATTACTGATACCAAAAAATTATAAAGAGTATGGATTCTATTTTGGGAAGGCAGATTTTGAGTTCTTAAAACATGATAGAAAATTCCCTGGGAAAACAAAATAAAACAATTCAAGAATTTGTAGCTATCTATTTAAAAAATTTTTTGTACAAGCTGGGTTTAGAAAAGACAGAGGAATCAGAGATTAAATTGCCAACAGTTGTTGGATCATGAAGAAAGCAAGGAAATTCCAGAAAAACATCTACTTCTGCTTCAGTGACAATGCCAAAGCCTTTGACTGTGTGGGTCACGACAAACTGTGAAAAATTCTTAGAGAGATGGGAATAATTACCTTACCTGTCTCCTGAAAAATCTGTATGCAGGTCAGTAAGCAACAGTCAGAACTGGACATGGAACAACGGACTGGTTCCAAATTGGGAAAGGAGTATGACAAAGCTGTATATTGTCACTCTACTTACTTAATTTCTATGCAGAGTACATCATGCAGAATGCTGGGCTGGATGAATAACTAGCTGGAATCAAGACTGCTAGGAGAAATACCAACAACTTCAGATATGCAGATGATGCTATTCTAATGGTGGAGAGTGGAGAGGAACTAAAGAGTCTCTTGATGAAGGCGAAAGAGGAGAGTGAAAAGCTGGCTTAAAACTCATCTTCAAAAAACAAAGATCATGGCATCTGGCCCCATCACTTCATAACAAATAGATGGGGAAAAAGTGGAAACAGTGGCAGATTTTATTTTCCTGGGCTCCAAAATCACTCTGGATGGTGACTGCAGTCATGAAATTAAAAGACATTTGCTCCTTGGAAGGAAAGCTATGACAAACCTAGATAGCATATTGAAAAGCAGAGACATCAGTTTGCTGACAAAGGTCCATCTAGTCAAAGCTGTGGTTTTTCCAGTAGTCATGTACAGATATGAGAGTTAGACCATAAAGAAGGCTGAGCACCAGAGGATTGATGCTTTAAAACTGCGGTGCTGGAGAAGAATCTTAAGAGTCCCTGGGACAGCAAAGAGGTCAAACCAGTCAATCCTAAAATAAATCAACCCTCAATATTCACTGGAAGGACTGATGCTGAAACTCCAATACTTTGGCCACCTGATGTGAAAAGCCAACTCATTGGAAAGACTCTGATGCTGACATCAAAGATTGAAGGCAAAAGGAGAATGGGGCAGCAGAGGATGAGATGGTTAGATTAGCATCACTGAATCAACCAACATGAATTTGAGCAAACTCTGGGAGATAGTAGAGGACAGAGGAGACGGGTCTGCTGTAGTCCATGGGGTCACAAAGAGTTAGACATGGCTTAGTGACTGAACAACAACAATTTTTAAATAATCATTTACCTAAGAGGTTGTGTCTTGATAAAAGATACCAGTGTCCATTTAATAAATGAGGCTGAATTTTAAAAATTGATTTGAATTTCATGCCTTGTATTTTCTCCTTAGAAGACATGCTAATTCATTCACATCTACTGACTCTTAGAAAGGCATAACTATTTACTTAATCATACAAAAAATAAGTCTTCAGAATTGAAATGGACAAAGAGATAATTTATGATTATGGTATTCTGCCATTAGCCCAGCTGGATTATTTTATGTATGTGTTATATATTAACTTATTCTTAACTATTATCTTAATAGCACCAGAGGCTTAAAAGGGTTTTGAGAGATTATCTCATTGGCCTCCCTCTCTACCTCGAGAAGAGGTCCACTGATAATATTTTCATAACCTCCCTTGGGGACGTATCTTATTGTACAATCAATCTCATTGCAGGTATTTTATCCCCATATCAAACATGGATTTTTCATGCTACAGTTAATTCTATTAGCTTCACCACTTTCACTGAGCTTGAAATAGAATATCTATCTTATTTTCTCTGTGCATTTGTACCTACTGAATCTTGAGAGAGGAGGTGTGGCATCCTTTGCTCTCAGTGGGAACAAGCTACAGTATTACCTCTGGAATGGCATGAAGCAGCATGTGTCTTAATATTTTTTGCCAAGCTCTGTGTTCATGTACTCAGCATATGAATGAGGTGATGTATATGTGATTTTTTTTTAAAAGAGCTACTATAAAACCATTTATAGAGAATGACTTATTTTATTTTAAAACCTAATTATCATCTGGTGGTTTCCTATGAGCTGTAGAATGAAACAAAGGAGAAGAAAAGCTGTTCCAAAAATGATGACTGCTTCTGGCTGTTTCGCTGTTTCTTTTGGTCTATTGCTTTGGGTCAAGGATTTGGGGAGAATGAAGACACTGAATCAAATTTTGGGAAAAGATGAGTTCAATTTGTTCCTTCTGAGGGCTTTTTGTCCTGAAGGAGTTCGCTGCATGTAACTTCACAGAGTGTTCTTCTTCTCATCTATTCCACTAACCCTCCATCCAACCCTGGTGTCTCCAGAGGTTAATAAACGAGTCTCAAAATTCACACTCAGAGAGTCTCAGAGCACCTAAAGAGGTCTGAGCACCAGGGGTGCAGACTGGCCATCGGTTTGGGTCTAGACCAGGTCAACGGCCAAGGAAAGCCGTCGTCTCCTCACAGCTGTGGCCTCTGTGAATTGAGTCGCTGGCATCCGTCTAGTTTCTGGTCGTCTGTCTTCCTGCATCACCGCAACAGGCATTAATGGGCTCTCTTGTGGCAGCCTCCGTGGGCAATTCATTGAGTCTTCTCCTTTCTACATTCCTTTCTCCTCTCCACCAGCATCATCTTCCTTCTCTCCATTTCTGCTTTCCCCTCCTCCTGTGTTTTCCCTTTTCCTTTCCTTCTTGGTTTTGCCAGTAGGTGGCCTGGAAGAAAAAAAAGAGCAGCAGCTGTTCCTGAGGGGAGAATGTCTTAACACCTCAGACAGTGCCCTCTGCCAGGGTTTGCCAAGGGACCTAAGACACGGCTGGGCTGCTGGGATAGACCGCTCACCCTCCCACAGTGTCTGCCCCTTCTTGGCCCCAGCATTCAGTTGCTTGGTTCAAGTGCGTCAGAATTGACTCTGGGGTGTCTGTTTATCCACTGAGCTTCCCCTTTCATCACAAGGCAGGGAACACAACTGTTTGTAGAATGGATGGGCCCACGGGGAATTCTGACTGATTCAGTCACTGTGGTATAAACCCTTCATTATAACTCCCTCTCAGCACAACCAGGAGTCACCAGGGATGGAAAGTTGTGGTGGCTGGGTTTCCCAAGTGGCTTAGCAGTTAAAAAAAAAATCCACCTGCCAATGCAGGAGACACAGGTTTGATCCCTGGGTCAGGAAGATCCCCTGGAGGAGGAAAAGGCACCTTACTCCAGTATTCTTGCCTGGGAAATCTAGATCTTATAGACAGAGGACCCTGGCAGGCTGCAATCCATGGCGTCTCAAAGAGTCGTACATGACTTAGCAACTAAATAACAACAATGTTTGTGATTTCCTTCTCTGAAATGCACTCTTGGCAGGTGGGTGTATGTATGGCGATCATATTCCCAGACCAAAATCAGTGCAACCTGTCCTGACCAGACATTGTTGGATTTATAATATATTGATTAGACAAGTTTTTTTTTTTTTATGAAAGTAAAATTTAATCTCCATTTAAAATTTACTTCAGCAAATCACTTGAGTTAGAAGGAATAAAATTTTATGAAGCTGAGACTGCTTGAAAATCCACAGCATGAATTCCATAGATTCTTGAATGCCCTTTGGCATCTTCAGACAACAAAGAGTAGTGGTAGCTTCCATCCTTGAAATCTCTGGGTTTGCTTTTAGGTTATCCAACTTCATTCTCTTAATTTCAACTTAAGAGTCAAAAAGTAGACCAAAGGAAGCCTTATAACTCAGATGCTTGCTTTTCCAACCAGAGGGAGGCAATGAATGGTAGTACATGCTGCTCTCAAGCTATCAAAAGGAAAAAAAAAAAAACAATTTTATAGTGATTCTCTTATTAAAAAGCCTAAATCACCTTTCTCTAGCTACCTCTCTTTTGGAATTTAAAACCTGTATACAACATTGTATGGGGAAATTCAACCAGCATACCACATATTACCTTGTATTGTATGCTCAGTCACTCAGTCGTGTGGCTCTCTGTGACCCCGTGGACTGTAGCCTGGCAGGCTCCTCTGTTTATGGAATTTTCCAGGCAAGAATACTGGAGTGGGTTGCCATTTCCTTCTCCAGGGGATTTTCCTGACCCAAGATCAAATCCACACCTCCTGCCTTGGCAGGTGGATTCCTTACCACTGAACCGCTAAGGCTAAGAATACTTATGTGATCAAGAAGATATCCAAGCTTTTCGAATGGAACCAAGAGCTTGAGTTGGGCAATATTAAGCAGATATGGAATCCCAGATATCCTTTGTAATTCAGAAGGTAAAATTACCTAGTACAACCACTTTGGGCAAGGGTTTTCATTTTCAGAGTAATGACCAGGATCAATAAAATAGTCACACAGGAAAAGAATTGAGGTTTAGAGTTGGGGGAAATACCCAATACCAGCTGGGGCTCTACAACCTTGATGATCTACTTTCTCTCATTTACACATTGGGACAAATCATCCTCTGTCATTTTATGGGTTGTTTTTGTCGCTTAAAGGATATAAAATTACTTGAAGATCAAAGTGCTAAATATTAATAACTAGAATAAGCCATTATGAATCATGATAAAAAGAGAAATAGCTTTGGAGAAATATAATTTCTAGATTAGACAGATCATCTAAAAAGAACAGTGCTTGGTTTTGTGATTTATTCATTCATTCATTTAGAGAAAGTGATAGAAAAAATCTGAGAAATGTCATGATCAGATTGACTCTCTGCCAATTTGTTCTTCTAATTTTTTAAGGAAAAAACCCTCTCAAACACTTCTGATTTTATAGGAAAGAGCATAAATAACGTAAAAAAGAAAAAAAAAATCTGATTTTCACCATTTGTAGTCTGCATGTGCCTTGAACTTTGCATTTTAAAAGAAGGCATTTTTTTTTTTTCTACCAAACCTCCTCCTTGTCTTGCCATTTCCAAACATACAACTCGCATTGAAAGCAAATGACAAGTGCAGGAGAATTGGCTCGTAGCTACCAAGATATCTCTACATTAAAGTAGCACTGGTTTAATTCACACAGAGCAAAAGGAACGTCTGAGAAGGGGTGAACTTTTCAGGCTTGGGCACTGTGTGGCAGTGTGTGTTCCCGAGTCCACACCTTCAGTCACTGTTAGCTGGCACTTTGGGCACCATAGTTTTCCCATCTACACCAGTTAAAACACCATGTTGTCACCTCCCTTTCTTTGTCCCTTCTTTTCTTCCATAGTGCGTCGAGAAAACTGAGGGAATGGAGTGAATGTATATTATGTATACAAATAATATCCTTTGCTAACACTGTATGCTAGTCATAGGAAAAATATTTTTCTATGTGACTTCTGTTCATTTTTCTAAGCTTTGACGTCTTCTCTAAAAATTTAGTCCATGTGACGCAAATCCAAAACTTGCCATGGGCTAAAGTGATGATAAAAATGAAGGAATCAGGTTTTTAGGACAATAGGGAGTGGTGAGGGTTGTGCCAGTGGGGAGGACCACCCCCAAGTCCACCAGGTTGTACAAAGTTTTGGAGCACCCCAGTGAGCGTCAGCATATTGTATGTGGATGGTGCCCCCTAGTGTGGAGCAATGTATGCCCAGCCCATCTGTCCATTCAAGACTCCTTCCTTGAACTTACTGTGTGCCAGGCATGGTTCCAACTGCTAGGAGATACCAATGAGCAAAACAGACAGAAAACTCTGGTCTCTCAGAACCTACAGGCACTCTCATTCAATTATTTTCTTAAAGCCAAAAAGCACTATGCCAACCAGATAAAGTGCATATGCATGCTGAATTTGGCCCACGGGTCCACTAATTAATGACCCCTGCCCTAGGCTTTTAAATGAGTTCCGTAATCTTGCAGATTTTACCGACAGGGACAATACAGAGAAATGGACCTCGTATTTGCACCCACTGCTTAACTCATGTGTAAGGAGAGCTCCTTGAACATGGAGAAGTCAGAAAATTAATTTTCAACTACCATTCTATATCCCCACCCCAATGTCTGTACTTGCCATTCCTTTTTCCAAGAAAATATAATTCCTAGAGGTGATCTGTTAGGTAAGTGAGGAAAGAAAATTAGAATGAGATGGAGGTCATGGCATTCTGCCAAAGCATTGTCTGACTAAGTACCTGTCTGTTCAGAAAGCAATGGGCAAAGCAAGCACTGAGTGTGGTCAGTGTGACTTGAGACAATTCAAAGTCTGCTCTTAACAACCTACAAATTTTATTAAAATTTTTTCAAGCAAAAAGGAAGATTCCCCAAAGTATCATGTTTCTTAGGGGCTATGCTAACAGAAACAGGGCAATTTCAGAATTTAAAGAGCTCTCTTATAAAGAATGTATTTCTTACTCTGATGGCATCTTAATGCCATTAGATAAAAGTTTTATTTAATCTGCATCTAGGCAAAATGGAATGGAAAGGAAGTCTGGTCACCTAGCTACTTTCATGGGTGGAAGATTTTCTTGTTTCTTTCTTTTTTTTTTTTTTTGCATTGGAAACTTCAGTAAAACTGAAAAGAAAATTTTCACTAATTTTCTACAAGAAGCTTTAAAGAAGTGCTGTGATGGTATTCAAAGAGTTTAAAAGTTTTCCACCTCACAGTTTGGATTTTCTTAAATAAGATCATGACTCAAAAATATTTAAAGAACCTAGGTCACAAATCTGACGGGAGATAGTTGTAGGATGTAGACATAAAGACGGAAGGTAAGCATTCACATCTTCCAAGAAAGAGAACAGAGATCATGTCTGATCACTCTTCCTCTTTCCTACCTGCCTTCCAGGAACCTTTCTTTCCCAAACTCCTTATAAATAAACAAGAACAATAATAATAATCAGAGGAGAGTTTCCCCATCAACCCACATGCTATATTAAATAACTTTTCCCAAAGTTTGGGAGCATTTCCTGAAAACCCTCAAAGGTATTAATTTTTTCCTCTCTCTTTAAATCACAAAGCAAAATTCCACTGTCCCTCTGCCACCCCCCCTCTTCTAAAAAAAAAAAAAAAAAAAAACTTGTCGAGTTTTGCTTTTCTATTCACTGCAGTCCTGGCCAAAGTAAAGCCCTCTTTCTCAATGACGTCAAGATCTTTACCAAGATTAGGCTTTCATTTCTCTATTGCAGCAATTAGCCAGGGAATGTATAAAAGGCTTCAGGGAGACTCACTGGGCTGCAGAGAGAGGCACTTTGCACCACAGACAGAGCAGGAAGGAGAAGCCAGAGGCAGTCAGGGAAAGAGGAGTCAGACGCTCCTGGGGAAAGGAGAGAGTGAGACAGGCTGGAGAAGAACAGAAAGTGTGTGTAAACGGAGTAAAGAGGGGAAAAAACTACCCTACAAGCACATTTTCAAAACTCTGGCAATTCTAGAAAGAAACGGGCTACATTTCTGAACACAGAGACAATGAAAAGCTACAGAAAATTTTGCAATCTCTGCCACAGTCTCATAGGTGCTTAGAAATGAAAGTAGAACTGCCTGTCTTTAACCGACTCTGAGAGGGGTAACTGGATTAGGGACGGGTACGCCAGTTTTTTTGTTTTTGTTTTTGTTTTAACATCTTAAATCCTGAAAAAAAAAAAAAGCAGCAGCTCCGAATTGAATGAATTGATGGGCACACTCCAACTGCTGGGCTGGAGAGACTGGAACTTGGTCTTGCCATTTCTGCTTCTTTGAAAAAGGAGACAACTTGGGCTTCTTTTTTAATTTAGTTTTTCTCCTTCTCTCCCCCTATCCCCCACCCCCGACCTCCCCCTTCACCTCCCCCCACCTCTCTCCATCACTACCCCCACCCCCTTTTAAATAAGAGGGTGAAGGGGAACCAGAGCGCACAAGGGAACTGACCCGGGAGGCAGAGAAGATGGGCATCCTCAGCGTAGACTTGCTGATCACACTGCAGATTCTGCCAGTTTTTTTCTCCAACTGCCTCTTCCTGGCGCTCTATGACTCGGTCATTCTCCTCAAGCACGTGGTGCTGCTGCTGAGCCGCTCCAAGTCCACTCGCGGGCAGTGGAGGCGCATGCTGACCTCAGAAGGAATGCGCTGCATCTGGAAAAGCTTCCTCCTCGACGCCTACAAACAGGTGAGCTGTGCTCCAGGGGCTTCTCCGCAGGGCTGTCGGGGGCGGGAGGCGGAGATGCTGGAGGGGACCGGATGCCTGCAGCAGCTGAGGGGTGAGCGCTCTGGAGCCCTGTCTGGAGGCCGTAAGGTGATGCTCGGGTGTTTACTCTCTACACCTGTCCCACGATGACGCACCTGAGATTTGGGGATGACAGGTATTACTGAGTCCCAGTGACTCTATGTGACTTCAGAAGGAGCCTTTCTAAGAAGAGTCAGGAGTGGCTTGCTGTGACTTGGGAGCAGAGGGTATTCGTGTCTGTAGAATAATGTTGGGAAACGTCAGAAAGGTGTCCGGGGAGGGCAGACCCTGCCTTTATTCTGCTCTCATCATGAACTGGCGGTTTTGATGTTTTGCTTGATGAGAGGCTGCATGAGACTTTAGGAAAGACTGTTTAATGGGTGGGCACTAAAAAGCAGGGGGGAAGAAAGTCAACACCACACAGGACTCTCAGAGAGCTAAAAAGATTTAAGGAAATAACAGAGTGGATGTGATTCAGCTGGTCGTGGCTTCATTCCTGGTAGAAATAAGAGTTAATGGGAGCAAGTCTGTGTGCCCCGTCAACTCCTGCCTTGATCTGGATTTCAGCCTTTTGAAGCAGTTATCCGGCACCGAGTCTGGAGTTACTCGGTATCTGTTTGAAAAGGAAAGGTCTGAGAACAAGCTGTCAACGATCCAGACTTTGTTTGAGAAACCACATTTGCTTTGTTTCTCAAAACTTATGCAGGTTGCCTTTAGACCGAGCAGATAAGTCTAGGGTTCACGACAGTCTCAAAGCTGTTATAACTCGTGCCTAGAACCCTGAAGCAGTGGCTTCACTTACCTGCTGAAGCCATGTCCCCGGGGCTGCCCTCTCAAACCCAGAAAGGTTTTGTTTCGAAGTGAAGAATGCTGCTTCGAGGTGGTGGGGCATCCTTGGGTCAGATCTTAAGGGGCAGAGAAGAAAGGGCACCGGGTCCTTTGTCAGTTTGCTCCCTCCCCTACGCCGTGTGACTCCTGAAGGTCCCTGAGCTTAGGAAGAATTGACTCATCCCATAAAAGCTACTGTCAAAGCAGACATCCTTGATTTCCCTCAACAGTATTGAGGCACCTTGCCCGAGATGCTGGGGAAGGGGGTTTAAGAGAACGGTGGGAGCTAGTGAGTGATGTATTATAGGCAGGCAGAGCCTCAGAAACAGCTGGAAAACTAGAATAAGAGGAAGAAGAGAACGAGTCCTCTATAAATAAACACTAGAAAAATAAATCTAGAGAATGAACTTATGGTAACCAGGGGGGAATGGTTGGGGGGAAAGATAGATTGAGAGTTTGGGATTCACATGTTCACACTGCTCTATATAAAACAGATCATCAAAAAGGACCTATAATATAGAACAGGGAACTCTGCTCAATACTCTGTAATAACCTAAGTGGGAGAATAATTGGAAAAAGAATAGGTATGTCTATATGTATAACTGAATCACTTTGCTGTATACCTGAAACTAGCAGAACATTGTTAACTATACTCCAATATAAAATAAACATTAAAAAATATCTATGCACCAGCAAAGGATAATAAATCATTTCTAGTAACAAGGAATCCAGAGTGGGATCCTTCCACTGAAAATTAAACAAATGTTTAAGAAGAAAATATTCCTGGTGAACTAGGGAAGTTTTAGTATGATACTTGTCTTTGTTATTGGCACTAACCTGCAGAAGGTTTGTATTCGTTGTCCTGAAGATTGGAAAATAGTTAAGAGCTCTTGTTAGTAAGTGAAATCTTCTTTATAATAATATTAAGTGCTACTCAAAGTTCTAACACCAAAAACTCATTTTATATTATGTACATGGGCTGAATGGGTGATGTGGGAAGGAGATATTGAGACGATCGCTTCATTTGCATGCATGTATATACTGAATGTTTATGTTTCATTTTGAGGGGTAGAGAATTTAGAGGAGAGTGGGGCTTACACAAGTATGTTAGGTGTATTATGACTTAGGAAGTTCTTTCACCTGTATCTGTTTTTCCTAGGTGTTAGGAGATATCATAGCAATGTCAGTTATTTGATCTCTATTAAACTCTTCCTGTTTTGAAAGTCATTGACTTTTGCCATACAGGAAAAACCACTGCTTTGGAGAATTTTACCTGTATTCATAGATACCCTCACACAAAATATGGAGGGGGTAATGGTACCCACCCATGTTAAGTGAGGCTGTTTCTCCTATCAAGCAGCTTACTGAAGTAAAAAGAGAAAAGGAAACACATGCCTCTTTAATAACCTTGATCACTTATTTATTTTTTCACCAATGTATAGGGTTTCATTGTGTTGCAATGTTTTGTTGTCCCTCCTCCAAGGGATTGAGAAGCTTGAGTGATCTGTTTTCTTCTTTGCACATGGTTTGTGTGTTCTTCTTCTGTACTCTTTCTGCCTACTGATTAGTGACCAAATTCATGACTGATGTCATGCTGTTCGTTTTTCATGACTTATGTAAATGCTGCCGTGAGAAGAAGCAACCCAAGAACTCATATATCCAGAGATAAGACTGGACTGGGTGTGTGATGACTGGAAACATGGTAAACGCAGCTTGCGCTGAATTTAGGTCTTCTTCCATCTCCAAGTGTAGAAAGGGTGGTGGTGGCGATTCGGGGTCACTCAGAACCTCGAAAACGGGTTGAATCACTTCCCTGAATGCTGCTGTCATCTGTGCCACTGCCGTTGGGTGTAGCCATGTCTAGAGACTCACTGGAGGAGTCTCTGTTTGGTGTCGCCCTGTTTCACAATCCTGACTTGAGGCCGCCACCCCCAGAAGCAGAGTGCTCCGGGATGTCGAGTGTGCACATACCATCCAAGGAGGCAGGCCGTTTCTAACTCTCCTGGTTGTCGAATGGCAGAGACTTGAGAAGCTATTTAGAGAAAGTGTGGTAAAAATGTTATCCCTGTGTTTGGCTTCTGCAGGAGGCAACAAAGAAATGAAAAAAAAACCAAAAAACTTGGGACAAAATAAAACAGAAAACCCTTCTTCGTTAAAATGTTGCATGGGACTTAAAATGAACTTTCTAGGGAAGCCTGTAAAGATAATTTGGGTTTGATTAGAGGGAGTCCCAAGCATGATTTTGATGAAAAAAGGAAGTCTAATGGATTTTGTTGAGAGATTGAGGTGTATAATAGATGTTTGTTATTTAAGTTTTCCCTAGTCAGTGTCACTGCGTCTAACACTGCATCTTTGTACTGGTACTCAAAGACTCAAAAATACAACCAGTAAGCAGACTGCTCTGTCTGGGAGGCTGGCTCCTACCTAAATGAAGTGTAAAATAAACACGCAGTATAGATGCTGACAAGCACTTTAGCTCCTACATGGGCAATACTGCTGTGGCACAGAAAACATATTCATTTGAACATATAATTTTGGTTTTGAAAGGGTCTCTTTAACATTCTCCTCCTCCTCTTCACTCCCCTCAGCCTTTTGACACTCGTTTCTATGATGGAAAATGGCTCTTCTAAGAAAGAAACACTCCCCAAAGAACACAAGGCAGGCTCCCGCCAGAGTTTGTTCATCACTTGGATAAAACACTGGGAAATGATAGAGCTTCGAGCTGTGTTTTCAAGTTACAAATCAAAAAGAGAATGGCCAAACAGGGAATTGAACTCAGAGGAAAGAGTAGGTAGCTGATCCTCTGATTTGTTTGGCTGATTTGAATATAAATGGTTAAAATGCTGCTTAATAATTGTTTGGCCACGTCTGTAAGGACATTGATGTAGCCTGGTCATTGTGTCAAAGAATTTGAAATTTCCAGGGCTTTGGAGAACAAGAAGGAGGTGTAAAAAGAATTCTGCCACATACCTACCCCGATTTTTATCACTTGCTTTGCTTTCTATCATGAGATTAGGTGATATTTTGTCCAGAGGCCTTTCTCAGGCTGTGGAAAAGGAAGAAAAACAAGGTTAGTAGTATATGCTCTATTTCCAGCTTCTCCTTGATGAATGGTTCTTTCTTTTTTTTTTCCCTTGCCCTGCATTTCACAGTCCACATGCTAAAGCAGCATTATCCTTTTCCTCATGCACTGAAAACTGTCCGCAAAAGGGATCCTATCATCAAGGGAATCAAATATACACCATATTGTTCATATTTATAAATACGGCTATGACAACATTTGAGCTTGGCCCAGAGATGTCTTCTGTTATAAAAATGCAAACCCTTTATTTCCCTCCCTTGTTGGTGTTGTGTTGATGTTGATTTTAAAAAACAGAAGAAAGGACAGATGTAATAGAGCAGATGAGAGAGGTAAAAGTCAGTGATGACGATATTACATTTTACGTATGTCCTTTCTGATCCTTGCAAAATAAAGGGACCCTTTGGGAACATCGGAACTTCAAGACCAATTAGTGGAAATGATGCTTCTTGTGTTTGGGCATTAAATACTGGGCAGGGTTCTCTTTAGAGCGGCTAATGCTGGCAGGGAAAGAGGTACCGACCTAATTACTCTTCCGCAAGAGTAAAAAATGCCTTTTGAATGCCTCTTTGGCAAATATGTCTCATTAAGGACAAAAACCAAACACAAACCCTCTAAGAAGGAGAAATGAAGATGATAGGTAACTTGTGGCCAGGAGACTTTCTGTGCCACTGTGGGAAATTCAAACAGGGCTTGGGAGTACCAGGGGATAACTGGTTTTTGTCAAGCTTCTTTCCTGCAGCCTAAATGTTACTATGGACCAACTTTATTTTCTTCATCATTTTGGCTTTCTGTCAAGGAATGCTTTGCTCCTGGGGAAAGACTCTTCCATCGTGGAAGACAGCGATGATTCTCCCATTCTACCTCAGCAAGGTGTGAAGCAGAGTAAACTAAGAAATTCACCCTTTGAAACTTTGGTCATAATACAAACTTAATTTTCTTGATGACCAAATAGGAAGGTGAGAAATGAACAATAATATCCTTCTAAAAGATGTTTTTTTTTTCAGTTTAAAGCAGACTTTCATTTTATAAAAAGCTTTTCCCTTTATTGTTGCTAAATTATCCCATATCAGCAGTTTTTAGCAAAAAATAGATAAATTGAATGATTAGAATATGACATTTATAAAAGCAGACTACTGGTCTACTCATGTCTGGACCTTCAAATCATGGGTGTGTGTTTTTCCCTCCTATTTGTAGTAATAGCATTGTGCATACCTATGCATTTTCTCTTACCTAATCACCCTCATGAACAAAAGTATAATTTTTTTTATGGCATTCTAATCTGCAGTCAAGTCCTATGGCTCCTTTACAAAATAAAGAGGATTGGCTACTCTCATTTTATGCACTGAACAGCAGAGATGATCAAGAACAGAACAACAGGACTGGGTGTGGACTGTGGCGGTGCTCTACAGGGGCTTCCAGGGGCTTCACCCTTTGAAGTCATCTGCCTTGGTGAGGTCTTCCATCACTCCGATGTGCTGATGTTCACTGCAGGTCAAGGTTATTATTAATGTAAAATGCTTTGCTGATCTCCAGCTAAGATGATAACAGCTACCATCCATTCAAAACTTTATTCAACCAAAAATTCCAAGCATACATATCCATTGTTCTCCAGCTTAACAAAATGCCAACCTCTGCCCACTCCCCCACCAAACACACATACTAAAGAACATGATATATTTGGTAGCTTATCCTAATATTTTAAAGTAGAGGTGTTGTACTTGTTCTAAGTTTTCTAAGTTGAACTAACATGTTTGTATTTTGAGAAAATTATGTGGCTGAACTATACATTGTCACTAAAGAAGGAGAAGGTGCTTTAACATTCCAAGAAAACTAATTACAGGTAACAAGAGAGTCACCTACGACTGAAGGCAGATTAGATTACTCAGTTGAAGAATCAGGCATAATGCAAGGATCAACAGTTCGGCTTGGGCGAGAGTCAGGGGCATCAGAGGCCCATGTCACAAGGCCAACACAACTGTTCCATTCTTAGAAATGACTCCAAAATGCAGGTGGGTGTTTTCAGCCTACCAGGAACCTACAAGTCTGCAGGCCAGAGATGATTCTTCTCCTGTGTATGGGTTCCTCAGACTGGTCTGAATGCATTCAGATCTTCGTATCACAGCATGTTGAAAAACACAGCACGACAATAGTGTTAGAAGCAGCCATCCTAGAATCATTATTGGTTTTTTTAAATGGGGAAGATATAATGAGAAGGTGATGGTAATGCTACCTTTTATCTAAATCTACAAAGAAGTACAAAAATAACCCATAGATTAAAAAGCTTATAATACCTTTAGGATGTATATCTTTGCATTTTAAGTACATTTTAAAATTTCAAGAGATGAATGTAGCTCATATAAAACAGTCCAGCTCAAAGTGGTTTACTAGGTTTCTTCACCTAGTTCCACTTACAAATTAACCAAGAAAATTAATATAAAGAAAATAACTTTTTTCCTGACAGTGATTGAAAACAAATGTACTTATTTAAATCACAACACCACCTTCCTTTTCTAAGAAAGAAGATTATTGTTTTAACATTTATTTTAGAAAGCTTATAGTCCTTGTTTTAAACCTGCCCTGCTAGGATTTTTCACAAGGGAGATAAAGGATTTCTTGACTACTTCTTCTGCAGTTAAAACAAGTTATGTATTAACATGAGGTAGAAGCTTCTCCATGAAACCCCTTGAGTGTTTTATATCGGTTTAAATTGTTGAGTTTTTAACAATTCGCTTGTAAGTGACTTCAATTAACATCAATGTTACATGCGGTGGTATTTATATGAGGGGGAAAATGAATCCAGTTGGAAGTGTTTTGTAATATTAAGGACAGTGTATAAAAATCACTTATACTGCTGTAAGTTGTCCCCAATGTTATTGGCTTTGATTAAACCATTCTAGGGGAAGATCCAATTCTGTTAATTCAAACTGAAGTAATTGGCTCTTTTATGTTGCCTGCTTTTTATTATCAATTTACAGATTCAAAGGCCAGCAAACTTTCTTTCAGTCTGTGTTCAGCGATTTAAACCACATGCAAAGGGAGCACCTAGAACAGTTTCGCGCTACACCTCTTCTGCCTGAGCATTCTAAATCCAGTGGGATTTGTGAATAAAATGTGTGGTAGGAAAGTAAATGGCTTGTGACTTCTGAGATAAAAAGGTGAAACAAACTAAAACACGCATGAAATATGAGAAATTAAAAGTCCGATTCTACAAAAGATAAAAGTATGTTTCCATTCATTTGTTTGTTTAATGGAAATGGCGAGGTTCTAGTCAAAAGAACCCTAAAGTATGCAGTAGCTATAGAAACCTCCAGAAAGGATGTCATACCAAAGAAAGCTCGAATCACTTCTAAGAATAATTATATTACAACATAGAATTACTCAGAAAAATGGTATTCAGTTTCACATGTTTGCATGGCATCTATAATGGCAACTTACGCTCCCACAATGATTTATAGTGTACAGAGCTCTTTTCCCTGTGTCATCCTTCCATAAACATACGAGGAAGATGGACATTATAAATGACCATTTTACAGATGGGATAGTTGCAGCTCTTGAGAGATTAAGTGGGAGTAGCTCTTCTTATAAATGGCAGACCCCAGGTTTTTGCATTCTGGGTAGAAATAGAGACCATAGGCATCCTTGTCCATTGGTTCAGATTAAATGACTTTTAGGCTATATGACTATAAAGGACTTTCCTGACTTTAGAATTCAGAAGTGGGAATTCAGAAAGAGGTGCCATGTCCCACAACTCTGATCATTTATTTTAAAGTAGACCATTCACTTTTCGCTTCTAAAATGAAACCCATTAATCATTTGTTATATATTGTGAGCTAAGCACTGACACAGAGTAAGCACAGTAAAGAACATTAGCCTCAACTTAATTATGAAGACAGTTAACTGCAGTACCTTCAGTGATGAGAAGAATTGCCTTTAGTGACTAGACAGAATGAAAAAGACTTTTATTCTCTTTGGGGCCATTCATTACCTTACCTGCCATGATGGGTCTTTACTCAAGTCAATATGTGTTTACCATATCCTCCGAAGGAAATGCCGCATTTTATTAGAGCCAATCGTTTCTGTACAGAGTGAACTGAAGTGAGTGCGTGCTTCATGTGGTCTTGCCTCTCTCTTTCGTTTTCCATCACCAGGTGAAACTGGGTGAAGATGCCCCCAATTCCAGCGTGGTGCATGTCTCCAGTCCGGAAGGAGGTGACACCAGTGGAAATGGTGCCCAGGAGAAAACAGTGGATGGAACTGAATGCCACCTTCTGGACTTTGCCAGCCCTGAGCGCCCACTGGTGGTCAACTTCGGCTCGGCCACTTGACCTCCTTTCACTAACCAGCTGCCAGCCTTCAGCAAGCTGGTGGAAGAGTTCTCATCCGTGGCTGACTTCCTGTTGGTCTACATTGATGAGGCTCATCCTTCAGATGGTTGGGCAGTGCCTGGGGATTCTTCT
Source organism: Bos mutus (assembly GCF_027580195.1). Taxonomy (NCBI): domain Eukaryota; kingdom Metazoa; phylum Chordata; class Mammalia; order Artiodactyla; family Bovidae; genus Bos; species Bos mutus. Next base: position 94,305,374 of record NC_091626.1, read on the forward strand.
TTGGTTTTCGAGGTGAAGAAGCACCGGAACCAGGAAGACCGATGCGCAGCAGCCCACCAGCTCCTGGAGCGTTTCTCCTTGCCGCCCCAGTGCCGAGTTGTGGCTGACCGCATGGACAATAATGCCAACGTTGCTTATGGGGTAGCCTTTGAACGTGTGTGCATCGTGCAGAGACAGAAAATTGCTTATCTGGGAGGAAAGGGCCCCTTCTTTTACAACCTGCAAGAAGTCCGGCGTTGGCTGGAGAAGAATTTCAGCAAGAGATGAAAGCTAGATTAGCTGGTTAAAAGTATGATTGTAACAGAGCTTTTTTTTTTTAATTTATGTAAAGACAAGGAAACTAAGAATTCAATCCACTATTTCAACTGAGTCCCATTTTCTCACTGAAAGACGGGAATTTACGTGTCAGAAGAACATAAACCTCTAACATCTGGATACTACTTTGACCACTTAAATGGCTTTTGGCTAAATAGTAGCCCTATCTCTTCTCTTCCTGGTGAAAAGCCCAGAATGAAAAGATCCCAAGATGGAAAAGAAGAAAACTTGTTTCAGCATGTGTTCATTTCTGCCCTCATAAAAGAAGTGATACAGCTGATGCCTGCCCTGGGACCTGAAGAAAAGACTACGGGAATGACTGCTATGTTAGGGAAGCCACCATCCTTGTTAGTGTAAAGGGTATTACCTGGGCTTTATTCAGTATGGATAGAGCCCAGCTGGATATTTGCCAAATCTTTACTGAGAATGAGTCTTCAAGTCCAGGCCATGTGGTTAGGACCTTATTGTTTAACATGTTAGAGAAGTTTCTGACCTTCTAGTTTCTAGCCATGTACTGCTCTGTGCCTGTCTGAATGTCCCAGAACTCGCAGGTATATTTGCAGATATCAAGAATGATACCTACTGGAGGGTTAGAATGGTCATCTGATATCTGATGGTTACTTTCTACACAGGTGGAGAAAGTACTAGAAGCAAATCAAATCGACAAGCTAGGAAAATGAGGCAGAAAGATTAGGAGGTTTCAGAGAGCTTCACCTTGAAACTGTAGAGAGTGGTACTAATTTGTCAGTCACAGAAACATGGAAACATATGCAAAGCTAGAAAAAGAAGCTCCACTAAGATAGCATAGAGAATATACATATGAGATCTATGTATTTGTCATATATTCCTGGATTGAAGAGAAAGGGGGATTGAGAGGGAAAAAAATGCATTTTAATATTTGTATTACTTTTTGAAACATGTTTGTGGTGTTTACGTGTTCAGTAGGTGATTATACCTCGCGATGCTGATGAAAGGTAACACCAGTGGGCCCAGTGGGGCCAGGGTCCCCCTCTGCATCCCTACAGTTGTACTGTGGTCCCATTGCTTCTTGGTCTGGGCCTCTATGGCAGTGTTCTCTGAATGATGAGCTCAGCAATATAGAGCCAAATAGAGGACAAGAAAGTGTGAGACAATTCCCATCAGCGATTTTAGAGGCTTTGCTACTGATGAAATCCTCAGGATCATGGAGTTTGGTAGGATGGAATTCCCATTCATATTTAATTTGGACTTGGGTTTTCCTTTGTTCCTCTTAGATGAGGTAGAGTCATCTAAGACTTCTGTAGTACATTTTTATAATGCTATTTAAATATATATTCCATATTTCTCTTTAAAATGAAGATATAGTTCTACTTATAAGTAATATAAGTATTAACTAATGTCCTAACTTCCAAAAAAGATCAACCAATTTTGTATATTAAATTTTTATTGTAAATTTGAGGATGTTATCAGATCATAGTATATGGTTATATTTATATGTACAATCAAAGGTTCCTATGGCCATTCCATTAATAATTGAATCATAAAAGTAATATAAAAGATATCTAAAATCGAAAATATCTTCCTGAACTAACTGCCTGAAATCAGAAAAAAAAATGGGAACTGAGTGTGCAAGAACCAAAAACCATTTTATTTTTTAAATGGAGCAACATAATAGTCATATCACTGTATCGTTTATTGTTTAGATATTAAAGCTCCATTTTAAAAACTGATTATTTTTCACTGCAACATTTAACCTTCTTACTGTTCTAAATTCTACAAAATGTACCAACAAAGAAAAAAATTTTGAAAATGTGACATTAATGAATTTCTGGAAAATCACATTGAGAATAGAGTATTTCTGAGTCCTTAGTTGTTAAACCCCTTGATTTATTGGCATAGCCCCTTGATTTTTACCTTCAAAATAGTGTCGTGATTTGTGTGGTATCCTAGGGAAGAAAAAGAAAAGTTGGTGGCAGCACACTCACGCTGTTGTCTGTAAACCTCCCCTTTGTTCTACACGTACAATAAGGGAACAGGATGTTGGCGAAGCTGGTGGGGGGATGAGACGTGGCTAAGGCAGGCAGTGCCAGTTGTCTGGGGGAAAGGGTGATGAGAAAACTACCCTGCTGTGATACATTTTTAAAGAAAGAGAAGGTTGTGTGCATGCAGTTCTTCTCCCTGAGGATAGGCTGGTGGAGACGGGAAGCAGTGGGAAGTAAACACACAAAGGTATAGGCTGAGTATCAGGGACAAAGACATGTTCAGTGGAACACAGGAGAGTTACCGGAAGAAAGGCTGTTGAGGGCCAATGGAGAAAGTGAATTGACAAAGCTCAGGAATCCTACAGTATGTAAAATGGCTTGGTGTTATCAGAGTTAGGAGAAGCCTATAACTACGTAACTTATTTATCTCAACATGAACTTTTGTGATTTCCTGTGGTGTATCTTATAAGGAACTTAATAAGAACTCATTATTTGAGATAGAGGAGAATCAGTGTTTAGCTGGTATGCTCAGAGAAATTCTTAGATTGTCAATATCCTGAAACTGACAGGTATTGTCAATACCCTGAAATCAATACCCCACCTATCTTATCTTTTATAAAGTATGTTCCTTTGAAGGATTTTTGTTCCTGTTCTCACAAGGCAAAATTTATAAATTTATATATATATATATATATGGTATAAGATATAAGTTTATATATACATATATAAACTTATATATATATATGATGTCTTTTTTAGAACCTAAATATTTCCCTCCCACCCAACCCCATAGGCTATGTTTATATGGAGCTATCAGTTTAGCCTTTTAAACTGAATTAGCTTGTCTATTATAGAAATAGTTTCCAAGCAATTTTGGGTGTTATTTATAGCATCTGGATTTACTCCAACATGTACTGTTTGAAAGACTTATGTCTTGGAACTATTCAAAACTTACTTTATTGCTTAGAGAAATAATAGTGAAATCAATAATGACTTTCTTGAATGGGCATACATGAAATGCTTGCACAATAGGATAAGTGTTTCACAGAGATTGGGCTTCCCTGATGACTCAGATGGTAAAGAATCTGCCTCCAGTGCAAGTAGACCCAGGTTCAATCCCTGGGTCCGGAAGATCCCCTGGAGAAGGAAATGGCAACCCACTCCAGTATTCTTGCCTGGAGAACTCCATGAACAGAGGAGCTTGGTGGGCCACAGTTCATGGGGTTACACAGAGTCTGACACGGCTGAGCGACAAACACTTTCACTTTCATACAGATATTAAAGTGTACCTGACCTCCTTAGAAGCAGGTTAGTGCTGTACTTGCTATGTATAGCTAAAGTTATGATCATTTAACTCATATGACTTTTCATATTCATATTTTTGATCTCTGGTCTTTTGTCTTCACCTTGTTTGTAGAATGTACCCCTGATTTTTAGTAATATCAACTTTGAAATGGTCTATTGATTTAATTAAGTGGTGGCTCAGATGATAAAGAATCTGCCCACAATGCAGGAGACCTGGATTTGATCCCTGGGTCAGGAAGATCCCCTGGAGAAGGGAATAGCAACCCACTCCAGTATTCATGGCTGGAGAATCCCATGGACAGAGGAGCCTGGTGGGCTACAGTCCATGGGGTCACAGAAAGTCAGACACAACTGAGTGACTAACACTTTCACTTTCCTACCATTAACCAGGAAATGCCAATTCTGTGATCAAGAAGAGCAGAAAGGCCTGCTCTCTTTCATTTTGTCTGAGTGTATTTCACATTTTGGGCTCTTGAATAAAACTTATGAAATATGGGGAGATCATACATGGATGCTGCCTTGCTGCATAAAATACCATAGATGCAGGTTAAAGACAATGTCTGTGCCTTTGGGGAAATTCCCAGCTGGATATAGGATATCAGTTGCCCTCAGCATGCCCTATGGGCTGTGTCCACAGCAAGCAGAACGCATTAATGTACATGCAGGACTTCCCATTCTGTGGATGATAAGAGGATAAACATGGACATTTATTCTACCTAATTTCTGACTTACAGTTGGAAGATAAACTTAATTACAATCAGATGGCCATTGCAAAGGGGAAAAAATAGACACTAACTTCTGTCCCATTGAAGAATTAATAAAACCTTTGCCAGCATTTAAAGCTTTTCAGAACATAACTCAGTGCTATTCTCTGAGCAGTGGAGATTAACAGTGAGATTCTTAATTTCTCAGTGAGGTTTTAATTTTAAAATTTAAAAATTAATTTTTTTAAAGAAAAACCAGAGTTTTTCTTTAAAAAATGATATTGCCAAAAATCAGAACTAAAATATTTTTAGTTATATTCCAACCTCCTCTCTTCTTCCTCCTTTACCTTAAAAATAGAAGCTAAGCCCAGCCTTCCTATGTAAGTCCAGACGGGGTGTAAGTACCAACCTCGGCTTGGTGATCCACCCTCTCTTGGTAGTGTCCTGTATGAAAGAAGGGGACCAGGACCTGGGCGATTCAGGAAGTTGCAAACTGGGAAGAACTAGGCCCTGGGGGCTTGGTCTATTGATCTGGGAAGACCTGGAAAAAAACTTCTCACTTTTGGAGGAGGACTGATGAGTGCCATTAGAGTGGCTTTAGCAAAATATTGGGCCACTTCCTAATGCCTTGCCTTCTGGATAGCTCCAGAAGCAAGGTCTCAGACTTAAGATCCAGTGCTGTTCCAAGGTGAGTCAATCAGTTGGCAAATACGTAGTGATCTCTGAACAATACTGCTCATGCAAGTTGGGGCTCTCTGCCAACTTGGACAGCCGCACTGGAGCTCCATGGAGTTTATTTTCTTTTAATTTGCTGCAGAGACTTCCACGACCCAGGAGATGGTTAATGAAGTCACTACTTTGGCTCAAAACTCCCATTCCCTGCCCCTCCCCCCAAAGCAAATAGGTAAACACATAAATGAAAGAAACCCACAAAATAGAGTGGGAAAGAAAGAAAATCCTCTCAAGGCTTCTCCAGTCCATGTCACTGGTTGGTGCGGTTTTTATGGGTGTTAAGATTGGAAGATGTCGTGACATAAGACTCCAGTACTTTATAACCAAAGCAATTAAAAGATATTGGGTAGGGAATGTTGGCCAGTTTTGTTTAAATTTGCATCACATCGTCACCAGACTCCATCTCTCGCCCAGATAATCGGGCACCCGGATGGGGAGATTAGAATGTGCAGAAGTTACTAGTGTGCAAATGATAACTGCTAACGAAAGAGTCCTTGACTCAGTTAGTGGTTGGATGTAGTCACACTCGTTTGCCTCTGCCCATCCTCGCCTCCCTAGCAAGGAGAATATTCGGGGCATGATGCTATGAGTACTGGGTAAATGTGGTGAGAATGTGTGTGTGTGTATCTCTGCTTCTCAACTGCAGAAACGGAAATGCTTTGGAGATTATCAGTAGAAAGAGTGTTATTACATTGGTGCTGAGTGGTATGTGTGCTTGTAAATTTGTTCTTTATTTTAATAAACTTTGAATAAAAGAATAAAGTTACTCTCTGGTTCTACTTGTTTATTTTTAACTTACTCTCTAGACCTTGCCCCTGGCAGGAATACATTCATGGTTGACAAGGGAAAGAGAATCCATCATTCTAATATTTATTCCTTGGTATTTGTGGGCAAAATCGCCAGCAACGCCAGGTTATTTTAATCTCATGCTGTGTGCCAGAGTCTTCAAGGAAATCAAGACAAGTTAAAAGAAAATCTTCAGATACTTTCCATATTCATGAACAAGTTGCACTCAGAATTCATGGAAAGGGGCCTGTTAAAGGGACTGTGGAGCAAACTGTTACTTTGTTATATTTACACCCCAGGTTTTCTAAGTGCAAAAAATAAACTTTCCAAGAAGTTGGTTTAAGCAATACATATAACACACAGCACGTATGCCTGTATGTGTGTGTGTATATATATGCATATATATGTAGTTGTGTATATATTAATATGTATGTCAGTTCAGTTCAGTCACTCAGTCATGTCCGACTCTTTGCGACCCCATAAATCGCAGCGCACCAGGCCTCCCTGTCCATCACCAACTCCCGGAGTTCACTCAAACTCACGTCCATCGAGTCAGTGATGCCATCCAGCCATCTCATTCTCTGTCGTCCCCTTCTCCTCCTGCCCCCAATCCCTCCCAGCATCAGTCTTTTCCAATGAGTCAACTCTTCGCATCATGTGGCCAAAGTATTGGAGTTTCAGCTTCAGCATCATTCCTTCCAAAGAACACCTAGGGCTGATCTCCTTCAGAATGGACTGGTTGGATCTCCTTGCAGTCCAAGGGACTCTCAAGAGTCTTCTCCAACACCACAGTTCAAAAGCATCAGTTCTTCAGCACCCAGCTTTCTTCACAGTCCAACACTCACATCCATACATAACTCCTGGAAAAACCATAGCCTTGACCAGACAAACCTTTGTTGGCAAAGTAATGTCTCTGCTTTTGAATATGCTATCTAGGTTGGTCATAACTTTCCTTCCAAGGAGTAAGTGTCTTTTAATTTCATGGCTGCAGTCACCATCTGCAGTGATTTTGGAGCCCCCCCAAAATAAAGTCTGACACTTTCCACTGTTTCCCCATCTATTTGCCATGAAGTGATGGGACCAGATGCCATGATCTTCGTTTTCTGAATGTTGAGCTTTAAGCCAACTTTCACTCTCCTCTTTTGCTTTCATCAAGAGGCTTTTTAGTTTCTCTTCACTTTCTGCCATAAGGGTGGTGTCATCTGCATATCTGTGTGTGTATGTGTATAATTATTTACATGATTGTTCACTAGTGTGTGATGAAAAAATCAACATCTAAAAACATTTATATTAAGCACTTTCCATTATGAGACAATATAAAGGATAAGAATGGTTTACGAAGGCAGTGTCCTGTTAATGACAAGGAATATATTTGCAACATGGTTAAATACGGGCTTCTTTAGTGGTTCTAACAGAAAAGAATCTGCCTGCAATCCAAGAGATGGGGGTTTGATCCCTGGGTCAGGAAGACCCCCTAGAGAAGGGAACAGCTACCCACTCCAGTATTCTTCCTGGAGAATCCCACAGATGGAGGAGACTGGCGGGTTACAGTCCATGGGGTTACAATGAGTCTCATGACTGAGTGACCAACATTTTCATTACTCTTTTAAAATATGTGCATTTTGTTCCTGAAAGAAAGGTAACTTAACCAAAGTATTAGTATCTTTTGAGACTCTTGCTCATCATTCCCTATACATAGTAATTTAACTAATATTTGTAGTATCTTATATAATATTCCAGAATTTTAATGGAAATGTAAACAATCATTACTCAATGAGACAACTATTGATGGAATTTCTATTCCTCGTGAGGTGTATCCTGTGCTGGGCTCAATGGGATGTGAAAAAGCAGTAAAACTATACAAAGACATGACTACCTCAAGGAATCTGTCACAGATTCATCAAAACTAAAAGTGGCAAGATGATGTTTATCTACAAAAAAAGTGAGTATGTTGGCTGATATAACTAAACCCTGGAAATACTTGGTGTGAAACTTACCCCAGGGACAGCGGAAAACCAGCAACTTAGAAACGTTCAGTGCTCGCTGGGTCTTTCGTCCCTTCTTTTTGGGGGTACCAGCTTTTTCTTTCAGAGCAGCTTCTCTTTATGCTTGGTAGCCTGGCTGGGGGAGGCTCCTCACTCCCGAACAATGAGATTGCTCCGATAGAGTTTGAACCTATCTTAAGGGAAGTACTGGAACTGGAGCAGCTCGCGTTGCATGCCCAGTGTGTGGTCATGGGAGGAGGTTGTTACCAGAAGGACAGCAAGGGCTGCTGGGAATATGCTGAGGTGCGTGCATGCCAAGTTGCCTTTGTGACGCTATGGACAGTAGCCACACAGGCTCCTCTGTCCATGGGATTCTCCAGGCAGGAATACTGGTGTGGGTTGCCATTTCCTCCTCCAGACAGACAAAGGCATCAGAAGTTCACTCAATGGCTATTATTTTTAACTTGCCTAAAAATGAGGTGCATCTCAAGAAGTGACTGCATATGTACAATAATTAAAAATAAGTTCAGAGAAAGAACAGAGCCCTCAGAGGAGACTTTGTAGAGTTTAAAAAGACTTGAATTGACCTAGGAGGATGGGCAAGATTTAGATCTAAAAGATGAATGTCTCCCATGTAGTAAGTCAATGCATATTTACAGAGTGTTCATTAGTTGTAACTAAACAGGACAATTTAGTAAAAAACAAAGCAAAAAACAAAACAAAAAAACCCCACTAAAATATGTTGATCACTTTTAGAAGGGAGAATTCAATCCAATTCATAAAAAATTGAGAGAACTGAGGATAGGAGATATGTCTTGTATTTCTTAGGTGAAATACAAGTTATTCTGCTCACCTCTCTTAGGCGAGCAGAATAACTTCACTAATAAATAACAAACATTAAATATCCAATGAATGTATGAGGACCTATTGTCATAAATAAAGCACTAGTCATCAAAACAGCAAAACCTACCTTCAGTGGTTATGTATACAAATGGTATAAAATATGATTTCCAGTACTGTAAGTGTTTATACTCTGGCTGGTAAATGAAAAATCTTAACATTGTAGTGCCTAATGTACCAGATATAATCTTCAATTATACTGAACCATAAAACCTTGAAGTTTTGCCATTTAACCCCATCTAGAAGGACTTTTAGAAGAAACAAGAACAAACATAGAAAAGGGCATTTTAAAAACAAGGGAGTCTTCCAGTCAGCATTGAGCCCTGAAATATAGTTCAGGAAAATTTGTAATAAAATTCCTTAGTAGAATAATGTGTTGTACTGGGGCATTTTGCAAAGGTATTCACAAACCTTTCCCAGATTCCACATGGGTAAGGGTTTGCTGAGGCTTCATCTTGGTCAACTGCCTAGATTTGTGCAATAGACAAAAGGAAGCTATTCTATAGTAAGAGGTATAGAGTAAATCCCCACCATATACTAATAAGAAAAATGGAAAGCTTAACCAGGAAAATGCAACATATGTTGCTGTGAAATTAGTGAGCCGTCCTGGGTGAGCCTGCATTTGAGGAATGCATGGGTCTACCTGAGGAGTCAAGACTGGCTAGACCCCTGATGCCCCTGAAGCCCAAGCTGGCACTTTTACCATGTGGCTTAAACAACAGGGGGAAAATTCTGGGTCTTGCAGTTGCCTAGGTCTTCTAGAGTAGTGGCAGAGATTCCAAGTACCTCTTGATAAATGGTAGCCATTTTAACCAGCCCAAACCAGACAGACTGGACTGAGAGAATGCCTGGGAATCCAGAACCCACCCATTCCCACTCCTGCTTCAGAAAGTGGAGTTTGACTTTTGTTTCATCTCCTGGCTTTGCTGTTCCCTCCTTATTTTCCCTCTTCTTCCAAAAAATATAAGAAATTTAGCCTGGATGCCATGAGCATGGATATGGGGTGGGGTAGAGGGCATTGTATTGTTGACTTAATCCATGTAATACAGGCAAAAATCTTGATTCATATATTTTAGAAAACATGTGTGAAGCAATTTAGGCAATTTATCAACATGTGTCTAGACCACAGACCTAGGTGTCCTCATAGGTCACTCCCGTAGGAGGTGCCATCCCCACTTAACACTGCAGGATGGTTGTTCCTCAGGTGTTCCTGCCTCAGCCACCAAGGCTTCATTGCTTTTTGCGTTTCTATGTATCTGTACTTTATCGGTTACCCTTGCTACCTTAATTGTTTGGGTTTAGGTGCTCTACCAATTCTCCTGGGAGGAATGCACTGTAACTAGTTGGCATAGGTAAGTTTCTTTACAATGAAGAAAATCCTAAGGGAAATTTTAGGAATTTCCCCCCCTTGATGGTACTAAGAAAATCTAATCCCCCGTTCCAGCAGTCATCATCCTATGGAGACAAACCTCCTCTGCTTTTGTAATGGCTGCACTTTCCTTCATCAAACACAACAGTAATTTATTTTATTGGTCAATTCTACTGATTACTCTACCCATGTAAGTGTTCTCCCTATTACTCTTTTAGGATGTACACGTATAGGCTATATTGTAATGACTGAATTCCCCTAAATGTATTCTTTACCACTATTTTTATGGGACAATTTCTTTTGGCCTATGCGTTCTGAGCTTGTGCATATAAGCATCACCCTTGGGTATAACTGAGGAATGCCTGCGCATATTTTGCTAAGTTCTAGGTTCTGACCTGCATCCACTTCTCCTGTTCTAGTGCTCAGGGCTTCCATATAGATGGTAAGTTATATAAGGCCCACCTTTTAGTTGTATCTTTAGAAGGTTCATCATCGTGTACTACAAGTGGACACTACTTTGCTCTTCTATAATACATTATTGGCTGTAATCTATGTAGTTCACTCCATGGCATCACATGGTTACCTTCTAAACAATTAGAGAGAGAAAAAAAGGAATCCCCTCATTTAGTGACGAAAAGAGATAGGTTGGATCCCAACTGAATTGTCAATTGAATTGTGACCAAATAGAGTCGATCAGGCATGTTCCTACTGGGTGTGTCACGATTACGGAAAAGACACCAGGAAATTATCCAGAGTAAGGGCTATTCAGGTACACCTAGTTACACCCATAGCCCAGAAACACCAAACATGTTTATATGCCGATTTTGTGTGGAGCTGGAGGGCCTCCAAGTAACCTGCAAGTGGCGATAATCCCTTGAGTGTTGTGTTGCTTCACTGACTTCTTAGTAATTCTTTGGAAACAGTCCTCTAAAGGCACCAGTGGCTTCCTTCTCATCTAGGCAAGTCCGGGGGTATAATTTGTTTTCAGTCCTCACTCGTGTTTCATAGCATGTGAGCCTTCTCGCACGTATAGCTTCTTTTCTTCTCTCTTTCTATTTATTCTATTAAAAGTGGATGCTCCCCTAGTATTATTCCTATGTATTCTGCTTTTCTCTTGTAAACTTTGTGAAATAAAGAGAGAAGATGTGTCATTGCAAATGGCACTAGCTAGCATTAGGTTTGCCTGTGAGGAGCAGAGACCCAAAATAGCAATGACTTAAACAAGACAGATCCTATTTTTCTCTCCCGTAAGCATGCCGAGGTAGGCAATCTGCAGTAAGTAAAGAAGCTCTGTTCCATGAAGTCCTGAGAGATCTAGACTCCTTCTAGCTTTCTACTCCACCCTCACGATACTTTACGGTTCTTATATCCCAGATAGAAAGGTAAAAAGGAAGAGAAAAGGGGGAGATTCTCAGAAACTGTTTTATGGATGTTTCCGCTTACATCTCATTGGCCAAAACTTTCATCACAAGATGACTCTGCCTGCAAAGAAGGGAAGAAAATGTCTATTTCGGGCAGCCATGTGCCCATCTGAAAATTCTATTACTATAGAAGAAGAGGAAAACATATTTGTAAAGACATTCTGTATTTTCTTCCAGCAGTTTTAATATTTGCTTTTCCTAAGTATGTATTTTATCCATCTGGAGCTAATTTTGTCTGGACATTAGGTAAGCAACCTAATTTGACTTTACTTTCCTGCCTGAGTGGTAACTCACTTCATCATGTCTGACTCTGCGATTCTATGGACTATAGTCCCCCAGGTTCCTCTGTCCATGGGAATTCTCCAGGCAAGAATCCGGGAGTGGCTTGCCATGCCCTCCTCCAGGGGATCTTCCCAATCTATGGTTCGAACTCACATCTCATATCTCCTGCATTGGCAGGAGAGTTCTTTACCACGAGTGCCACCTGGAAGGCCCTTACTTTCCTGACAGAGAATTATTACAGTAGCTTTATTTTTTTTCCCTCCCACTGGTCTATAATGCTGGTTCTGACAAGTTTTCATATATGCATGGGTCTGTCCCAACGTTCTCTGTTCTGAATTTTCCTTGTCTATTTGTTTTTCTCTAAACCAATCCTATGCCATATGCTTTTTAAAAGACATTGTCTTTTCTTTCTTAAAAATATTTTTTTTTCTTTGGCGGCGTCTCGTCTTAGTTGCAGCATGTGAGGTCTCCTTCCGCCATGTGGGGTCTCCTTCCGCCATGTGGGGTCTCCTTCCGCCATGTGGGGTCTCCTTCCGCCATGTGGGGTCTCCTTCCGCCATGTGGGATCTTCCGTTGCAGCACACAGCCCTTCTAGTTGCGGCACAGGCTCAGTACTTGTGACACCTGGGCTTAGCTGCTCCATAGCATGTAGTATCTTAGTTCCCAAACCGGGGATTGTGTCCCTTGCTTTGTAAGGCATATTCTTAACCGCTAGATCATCAGGGAAGTCCTCTACATCTTTTTGTTATTATATTGAACTCTAAAAAGTTATCAATTTTAGCTTTTGACCTTTAAATATATCAGTTTCATATGATTCGAATGTAATACTCTAGTTCCATAAAAGCTTTGCGATTACAAATTCCTTTCCCTACTTTTCTCATACATACTTTTTCTTTCTGAGGAGCTTCATGGTTATTTTTGGCATTTTGTTCTTTTGTATAAATTGTAGAATCAATATTCCAAGTTCCAAGAAAATATTTTTTAGTGCTTTAATTAAAATTTTGTTGCATTTATAATTATTTTGTGGGATACTCAACATTTCTGTGGTATTGCAGCTTTCTATTCATGAACATGATACATCTTTCCATTTGTTTAGGTATTCTTTACCGTTTTTCAATGAAGTTTTGTACTTTTCTCAATGTCGGTCTCACACATATTCTGAAATGTCATTATGGTGCAGTACTTGAATTCTATTTTTTCAAATTACTATCATTTCATACACAGATGTTCATTTATATTTACTTGAATATATACCAATTTATTTGCTTACCAATTCTTGGCTATCAGGTCTGCTTCATGAAATGTGTTTATTTCTCCTAAAGTTCATTCTTCAGATCTTCTTTTAGTGAAATTGTGCTTGTACTAGACTTTCTGTCTTTCTCTTCTTTTTAAGAAGAAAGGATTTCTTTAAAAAATCCTTTTTCACTCTTGTTCTTTAGGCAGGTATATAATTATATTATAAATAACCTTTCAGAGATACTATTCTACTGATATTTCCTATACTGCTGTTGAAATCTGATGACAATCTGTTACCAATTTGTATGCATTTTCCCCTTCTTCTGGTTATATTTTAGATTTTCTCTTTGATAACAGAGTTTTGAAATTTCACTATCATGTACTAAAATAAACATTTCTTTTTATTTACTCTTATTGATGTTGCCATACTTTCTGAATTGAAGATACATGTCTTTCAGGGAGTCTAAATAATTCAAAGACATCAGTTCTTTGAATACCAATTATCCTTCATTTCTTTACTTTTTCCTCTGTTAACTCCCAATAGATGTATGTATGTTTTAATTCTATTTTCCAAGAATAGAATAAATTTTAAACTTTCAAAGGTGCTGCATTTAAACATTGTTTTGGATTTTTCAGATATGTCTTATGAGTTCTCCAATTCTTTCTTTAGTTTTGTCTAAAAGATTGCCGGGAGAAATATCAATAACCTCAGATTATTATGCAGATGACACCACCTTTATGGCAGAAAGTTAAGAGGAACTAAAAAGCCTCTTGATGAAAGTGAAAGAGGAGAGTGAAAAAGTTGGCTTAAAGCTCAACATTCAGAAAACTAAGATCAAGGCATCTGGTCCCATCACTTCAGGGAAAATAGATGGGGAAACAGTGGAAACAGTGTCAGACTTTATTTTTCTGGGCTCCAAAATCACTGAAGATGGTGGCTGCAGCCATGAAATTAAAAGACACTTACTCCTTGGAAGGAAAATTATGACCAACCTAGATAGCATATTGAAAAGCAGAGACATTACTTTGCCAACAAAGGTCCATCTAGTCAAGGCTATGGTTTTTCCTGTGGTCATGTATGGATGTGAGAGTTGGACTGTGAAGAAAGCTGAGCGCTGAAGAATTAATACTTTTGAACTGTGGTGTTGGAGAAGACTCTGCAAGGAGATCCAACCAGTCCATTCTAAAGGAGATCAGTCCTGGGTGTTCTTTGGAAGGACTGATGCTAAAGCTGGAACTCCAGGACTTTGGCCACCTGATGCGAAGAGTTGACTCATTGGAAAAGACCCTGATGCTGGGAGGGATTGGGTGCAGGAGGAGAAGGAGATGACAGAGGATGAGATGGCTGGATGGCATCACCGACTCGATGGACATGAGTTTGGGTGGACTCTGGGAGTTGGTGATGGACAGGGAGGCCTGGCATGCTGAGATTCATGGGGTCGCAAAGAGTCGGACACGATTGAGTGACGGAACTGAACTGAACTGAATCTGTTGTTTAACCAATCTACTGAGTTTTGAAACCCTAAATTTATATTAATAATGTATGAAAGTTCTTTTGAGTTCTTTTTCAAATGTCCCTGGTTATTTCTTTAAAGTACCATGTTCTATGTTCTTATTTTTAATTCTCTCTTCCCTGACCCCACCGCCACATGCCAAATTTTTATAAAGTTTATTTTAAGATAATTTGTATCTGATGATGCCCACGTTTGAAGACCTTGGGCTGTTTTTCTCTGATTCTTGCTATTAGTGCATTGTTTACTTGTGTTTTTGATAACTTTATATTGTTTCTTTTAGCTGATATTAATTTATGGAGTTTCTGAGGAATCTGAGTTAAGGCAATTGTTTCTCTAGACTGGACTTGTGTTCCCTTCTGTCAGGTATCCTGGGCCACTAATAACCTAAAAGTCCTTGAAGATTAATTTTCCTTGCAGTTTGCTAGAATGCAAAGGTAGCAAGGGTTCAAGTCACTGTGAGGACAGGCTTGTCATTATAAACTTCCAGTGGAGACTCATTTTCCCTTTGTACTGAGACCTAAGGAAAGCTTGCTTCCCTGTTGCTGTCTTTCCCAGTGGATGAATTTTTTCTGGCTTACATTTTTATTGAGGGAATGACTCTTCAAGTAACTTTCTGTAGGAGCCTCAGATTTGACTTATTACTGTGACCCAGACAGAGGTCTTTCTCACCTCTCCTGGTCTTGGCCATTAGAACCCGAGCATCTAGATTTCTGTTGTCAAGAGATGCCCATGGCAATTTGTGATTTTAAAATTGGCTTGCACTCAGTTTCAGGCTCTTTAAGGCTTATTTTTTAACCTGAGGATTTCTTTTACTTTTTTGTTGCTCAATTATGTTTTAAAGTCTATTTGCTTTACCTTATCCAGAATTTCTCAGGGTTTGTAGTAGAAGTTTTTTTCTGGAATTTGTAGCTCAACCTGTTGCTGAAAGCAGAACTTTATGCTATTCCTTTCTATGGAGTGTTATCCATTCTAATTATTATTTTTATCATCAATTCTAATGACGTGAATTCCAAATCTATATCTTCAGGCCTAAACCCTCATCTGCTTTCTATTTCCCTTAGGCATTTATTAATATGACACAACAGCCTGAATATTTTGTTAGCTGTTAAAACTCAAGGTAACTGAGGTGAAATTTATCTTCTTTGACAAATTGCTTCTCCCATCAAACATTGCACCTTTGTTATTTTAATGTCAACATTATTCCTAGTTTTTAGCCTGTAGACCTTGAGAATACTAGAAATGAATTAGTGTACCTTCATGCCCTTTATGTAATCTAACACTGTCTCCTCTCTTTGACCCAATATCTATATCATAAATTATCATTTTAAATCCCTACTCAGAATACAACCACCTCATTTAAGATTAATTTGATGTAATTTTAATGTAGCAGATATATATTGATTATCTGTTTTGTCAAAGGTAGTATGCAAGTTGCTACAGATAATACAAAAGACATGATATTTAGCCCTTTCCTCAAGATTCTTGTTTTCAATGACTGAAGAAAAGGCAGTTATCTACTAAATTTGTATATATTATTATTCAATTAAGTAGTGACTCAACACGGGCAATTGCCTAAATGTCAAGATCAGGTAATACATGTATGGGCAGGGACAGGAAGTAAGAGATTTTGAATGCTTGCTGGAGTTAGGAAATGACACTAAAGGAAAGCAGAGATGAGATGGTTTACTGATGACATCATTTCAGTACCTACATCTAACCATTCTTAAATATAGTCTAGCTAAGTAAGTCCATCTTTTTTTTTTTTGCCTTTTCATACAGTTCATGGGATTCTCAAGGCAAGAATACTGAAGTGGTTTGCCATTCCCTTCTCCAGTGGACCACATTTTGTCAGAACTCTCCACCACAACCTGTCCGTCTTGGGTGGCCCTACACAGCATGGCTCAGAGTTCCATTGAGTTAAACAAGGCTGTGGTCCATGTGATCAGATAGGTTAGTTTCCTGTGATTGTGGTTTTCAGTCTGTCTGCCCTCTGATAGACAAGGATACGAGGCTTATGGAAGCTTCTTGATGGGAGAGACTGACTGAGGGGCAAAGTGGGTCTTGTTCTGATGGGCGGGGCCGTGCTCAGTAAATCTTTAACCCAGTTTTCTGTTGAAAAGCAAGAAAGTGCCAGAAAAACATCTACTTCTGCTTCACTGACTATGCCAAAGCCTTTGACTGTGTGGATCACAACAAACTGTGGAAAATTCTTAAAGAGATGGGAATACCAGATCACCTGACCTGCCTCCTGAGAAATCTGTATGCAGGTCAGGAAGTCCTAGTTAGAACTGGGCATGGAACAACAGACTGGTTCCAAATCGGCAAAGGAGTACATCAAGGCTGTATATTGTCACCCTGCTTATTTAACTTATATGCAGAATACATCATGAGAAACACTGGGCTGGAAGAAGCACAAGCTGGAATCAAGATTGCTGGGAAAAATATCAATAACCTCAGATATGCAGATGACACCACCCTTATGCCAGAAAGGAAAAAAGAACTAAATAGCCTCTTGATGAAAGTGAAAGAGGAGAGTGAAAAAAATGACTTAAATTTCAACGTTCAGAAAACTAAGATCATGGCATCTGGTCCCATCACTTCATAGCAAATAGATGGGGAAGCAACAGAAACAGTGACAGACTTTAGTTTTTTGGGTTTCGAAATCACTGCAGAAGGTGACTGCAGCAATGAAATTAAAAGACGCTCACTCCTCGAAAGAAAAGTTATGACCAATCTAGACAGCATATTAAAAAGCAAAGACATTACCTTGCCAACAAAGGTCTGTCTAGTCAAAGCTATGGTTTTTCCAGTAGTCATGTATGGATGTGAGAGTTGGACTATAAAGAAAGCTGAGCACTGAAGAATTGATGCTTTTGAACTGTGGTGTTGGAGAAGACTCTTGAGAGTCCCTTGGACTGCAAGGAGATCCAACCGGTCCATCCTAAAGAAAATCAGTCCTGAATATTGAAGGACTGATGCTAAAGCTGAAACTCCAATACTTTGGCCACCTGATACAAAGAATTGACTCATTTTAAAACACCCTGATGCTAGGAAAGATTGAAGGCAGGAGGAGAAGGAGATGACAGAGGATGATGATAGAGAGACGACAGGATGAAATGGTTGGATGGCATCACCGACTCAATGGACGTGAGTTTGGGTGAACTCTGGGAGTTAGTGATGGACAGGGAGGACTGGTGTGCTGCAGTCCATGGGATTGCAAAGAGTTGGACACAACTGAGTGACTGAATTAAACTGAGCTGAAATAAGTCCATCAATTTCCTTCTTCCCCTTATATTTCTTTAGCTTTTCTTTGCTATCCTCTTGTCCCCCTTTAAAAACAAATTTACTATTTTATTTTAGTCATCCTGCCTTCCCCTGTAGGTGTCCGGTTGGGCTTTCAGTTCAGTTCATTTCAGTCGCTCAGTCATGTCCGACTCTTTGCGACCCAATGAATCGCATCATGCCAGGCCTCCCTGTCCAACACCAACTCCCAGAGTCCACACAAACTCATGTCCATCGAGTTGGTGATGCCATCCAGCCATCTCATCCTCTGTCATCCCTTTCTCCTCCTGCCCCCAATCCTTCCCAGCATCAGAGTCTTTTCCAATGAGTCAACTCTTCGCATGAGGTGGCCAAAGTCCTGGAGTTCCAGCTTTAGCATCAGTCCTTCCAATGAACACCCAGGACTGATCTCCTTTAGAATGGACTGGTTGGGTCTCCTTGCAGTCCAAGGGACTCTCAAGAGTCTTCTCCAAGACTCAACCACAGTTCAAAAGCATCAATTCTTCAGCACTCAGCTTTCTTCACAGTCCAACTCTCACATCCATACATGACCCCTGGAAAAACCATAGCCTTGACTAGACAGATCTTTGTTGGCAAATTAATGTCTCTGCTTTTGAATATGCAATCTAGGTTGGTCATAACTTTCCTTCCAAGGAGTAAGCGTCTTTTAATTTCATGGCTGCAATCACCATCTTCAGTGATTTTGGAGCCCAAAAAAATAAAGTCTGACACTTTCCACTGTTTCCCCATCTATTTCCCATGAAGTGATGGGACCAGATGCCATGATCTTAGTTTTCTGAATGTTGAGCTTTAAGTCAACTTTTTCACTCTCCTCTTTCACTTTCATCAAGAGGCTTTTTAGTTCCTCTTCACTTTCTGCCATAAGGGTTGTGTCATCTGCATATCTTAGGTTATTGATATTTCTCCCGGCAATCTTGATTCCAGCTTGTGCTTCTTCCAGCCCAGCATTTCTCATGATGTACTCTGCATATAAATTCAATAAGCAGGGTGACAATATACAGCCTTGACATACTCCTTTTCCTATTTTGAACCAGTCTGTTTTTCCATGTCCAGTTCTAACTCTTGCTTCCTGACCTGCATATAAGTTTCTCAAGAGGCATGTCAGGTGGTCTGGTATTCCCAACTCTTTCAGAATTTTCCACAATTTATTGTGATCCACACAGTCAAAGGCTTTGGCATAGTCAATAAAGCAGAAATAGATGTTTTTATGGAACTCTCTTGCTTTGTCCATGATCCAGCGGATGTTGGCAATTTGATCTCTGGTTCCTCTGCCTTTTCTAAAACCAGCTTGAACATCTGGAAGTTCACAGTTCACGTATTGCTGAAGCCTGGCTTGGATAATTTTGAGCATTACTTTACTAATGTGTGAGATGGGTGCAATTGTGCTATAGTTTGAACATTCTTTGGCATTACCTTTCTTTGGTTGGGGTTTAGTTTCCAACAATAACAAGAATCCAAATTATCCACCTCCAGTGAGGTTTCAATCTTGCATTGCCCTGAGGTTTCCCCTTCTTTTTGCCTCTAGAGTTATCTACTCCTCAAGACTCATTGCCCCTTGAAGTGTGCCTTGGAGTCTCTATTGTTTTCTTGCTATTTTTGGATGCCTATTACGTTCGTTTTCTTTTTTTTTTTTTAATCAAAACAACATATGGCTAAGCGTTAACTATTTTATATCTCCCTTAATCTGTGTCTTTAACCAGTACTAAATATAGGAAAGATAGTAATATAATAAATATCTTAAAGTCATCTTTCTATCCTTGCAGTGGTAAGCATAAAGCCTGATTTGTAATTAGTGCTCAGTACATGCTTGTTGGACTGAATCTTGTGCCAAGAAGACTATTCCCTGAGAAATAAGAAAAAGAAAAAAATTTTTCCTCCTACGTCTGCCACCTACTACAGTGAGATCTCTGATTCAACATGTATATTAGAAGACAATTATTCTGTAACTTGATGGGTGGTCAGGAACTTTTTCTTCCAATATAAATATTCTTGCATCATAGTCACTCCTTAAAATTCAGCTTCAATAAAAAACCAAATTATTGTCTGGAAATGTGGATTGTTAAAAGCTAATGTTTTTATCTAGTTCCAAAAATCTTGTTTTAACTTTTGACTCATTAATTTACTGCCTTTGTTTGAGCCTCTGATTCCAATTTGCCACCAATAACAATAAGTTCAAAACACAAACCCCCATCATAGATTGTATATGTTATATTTGCTATACTCTATGAACTATGAAGAACTCTGATTTTTGATCTGGAGAAACATATATTTAGATGATTCACTGTTTGAGATTCTGTTACAGATGGGTACTGCTAATTTATGACTATAAAGACAGAGATCTCATTGTATTGTTTGTTCTTTTTCTCTCTGAAGAGTGTTCAATATAGTTTCTTGAATATGGTAGATGTTTGATAAATATATGTTGGATAAATGAGCAATATTATGTATTTTTATAATAAGGTTAATAAAGAATCAAGACTTTTATTTACACAAGTTGGACCTTGTATAGTACAGAACTATGTTGATATTTATGGGGTTTTTTTGTTCAAACACTGAGTCATGTCTGACTCAGCAGCCCCACAGACTGCAGCATGCCAGGCTTTCCTGTCCATTACTATTTCCTAGAATTTGCTCAAACTCATGTCCATTGAGTTGGTGATGCCATTCAACCATCTCATCCTCTGTCACCCCCTTCTCTTCCTGCCTTCAGTCTTTCCCAGCATCAGGGCCTTTTCCAATGAATCGGCTCTTTGCATTGGGTGATCAAAGTATTGGAGCTTTAGCATCAGTCCTTCCAATGAATATTCAGGGTTGATTTTCTTTAGAAGTGACTGGTTTGGTCTCCTTGCTGTCCAAGGGAGTCTTGAGTCTTTTCCAGCACCACATCCAAAAGTGTAAATTCTTCAGTGCTCAGCCTTCTTTCTCAAATCTTTTAGTGTCTCTATTTCAAAGCATTTACTTGTCATGCAGCAGGGTAATGTGCTAACACAAGTAGAGGAGAGAGGAGGGGTCCAGGGAAGATAGGAACGACAGAGAGATATTTTAGAAATACACCTCATTCTTTAAATAGCAAAAAATTTAATTTCAGGAGAGGTCCTATTCATTATGAAGTACATCAATAAGGAGATTGATGAGTCAAGTGAGGAAAGCCTAGTTTATTGTAGCTCTGTTGCCAACCAGCTATGTGTCCTAGGGGGATATCACCTTCCTGGTCCTTTCTCCTCGTTTAAAATGGAGAGACTGGCTTGATTTTGTTAAGGTTCTTTCCACCCCTGACTTTCTATATTTTATACCCATTCCACAGTGTGGTGTGTTTCAGACTCAGGGGATGACAGTTGAAGGCACAAGCCATGCCTGCTGCTACTCAACCTGAGTAGGTTTCAGGCAGGAATATAATTCTGGTGTGAGCAGGTCTTCATATTCTTAAAAACAAACAAACAAAAAAAACCAGATATCTGGATTTTATGTGAAATTTCAAATTTTTCAATATTGGCCCCAAAGTCAAACAGTTTTAAAACATTATTTAATCCAAACAAAATACAACAGCAGGCTGGGTTTGGCCTATGGGCTGCCAGTTGTGCTTTAAGGGACTTTTTGTTCTGCCTTTATTACTGATATCCTGGTCAGCTGTGCATATTATTTTTCTGCTGCTTTCACAAAGGATAGATCCAGCCCAGGCTAGTAGGAGACATACTGTAGCCTGCTAAATCTCCGGTATCTGTAGGTTTAGCATTCTAGGGTGTCATTATAGTTACAGCATAAGGAAAGACTATGTGAATGAAAGCTGCTCAGTCATGTCTGACTCTTTGCAACCCCATGGACTGTAGCCTGCCAGGCTCCTCTGTCCATGGAATTCTCTAGGCAAGAATACTGGTGTGGATAGCCATCGCCTTCTCCAGGGGATCTTCCTGACCCAGGGATCAAATTCAAGTCTCCTGCATTGCAGGCAGATTCTTTACCGTCTGAGCTACAGGGGAAGCCCTTATTCTTGGTTAAATTTCCAAGGTATGTTATTTCCAAAGTATGTTATAACTAGTTATTTCATATAGGCCCCAGTCAGGATTGCCATATTATTTGGGGAAAGGAAAGAGAAGTCTACAAAAGGGCCTTGGAAGTACTGCAGTCAGGAATTCAGTAGAAACCTTGAGGTCTATTTTCCATTTTTTATCAGAGAATATATAAAGTAGACTCAGTGAAGGAGGAATGGTATTTCATATCTAACCCAATTATATTCCTTCTACAAGTTTTATGGCTGGTGAGGTCATCTAAACTTAATTAAAATTTAATTGAATCAGAATGGTGTGGCAGAATATCACATGGACATTGGAGTCATACTTGGGTGTGAATCTAATTTCAGACACTAGCTGCATGACCTTAAAGTTATTAATCTTGTCTGTGTCTCGGATACTTTTTCTGTAAAAAGGAATTATAATACTTACCTCTGCTGATTATTGTGGGGAATAGAGCTAACACATATATTGATACAGAGTGTATCATAAATAATAGCCAAACTTAAACTAAATTTAGCATAGTTCTTTTTGGAATCTCTCCTACGGGAAAGTTTCTGTTTGTGCCTTTTACAGGAAACAAACCCGAACAAAGCATTGTTTCTGGTTCTCAAAGATTGAATGCTGTAATTGGGGAAAGGAGGTATAATCATACATGGTTTTCATTCATGGTAGATGCTAGTGTATATTAATAAACAGAAAGAATAGGAGTACATGTAAGATCACATACCTCCTTTGTTAACACTTTTATTATACACCTTATTGAAAATTCCTTGTGTCTTGATTATTTCAGTAGGAAGAGTTAGATCAAGAAGAGATGCTAGGAAAGCCCCTCCAGGAGAATTAAACAGCATAAGAAAAAGCATATTTTCCAGAAATCACAGGACATACAATTGATGGAAAATACAATGAAAACAGATTTTGGAAAGATGGTTATATTAGCAGAAGCAACACCCCCATCATCAAATACCAATGGAAAGATGTGGGAAAATAAAAATTAGTAAGAGCCATCTTTTAAAAATGTTAAGAAATAAAGTTCAAAAAAAGTATATTACATAAAGTATAGAAGAGAGACCTAAAACTTCTCCCTATATGAAGGCAAGTGCTCTCTGCTTGGGAAAGTAAAGATTAGAGAAGACTCTGGTAGACTGCACTGATGGGACTCTAATTGAGAGGAATGGCAGGCCTGGGGTAAGAAGTCATAAGAAACAAGTTGGAAGTTCGAAAGTTTTTACCCTAGAGAAATGGGGGAAGTACGTTTGACTATTCTTGTTCTAGTAGAGGCCAAGTGTGATGGAATTTTTTTCTTCATCTGTGCTGTGCTGTGTGCTGGGTTCAGTCGCATATGACTCTTTGCAACCCTTTGAAGTGTAGCTCTCTGTCCAAAGAACCAGGCTCCTCTGTCCATGGGATTTCCCAGGCAAGAGTATGGGAGTGGGTTGCCATTTCCTCTTCCAGGGAACTTGCCCATCCAGGGATCCAGTCTCCTGTGTCTCCTGCATTTCAGGCAGATTCTTTACCAACGAAAGCCCACCACTGAGCCATTGACCAGTAAATATAGAATATCATCAAACACAGGGTTGCAAAGAGTTGGCATGACTGAGCAACCAAACAACAACAAATTCAAAAGGATAAGACCACTTTTTCTTGGGTGGAAGAAAAAAAAATTAGAAGCAGTCTCATTCTTAATGTGATTCAAGAAGACACAGTTTTGAAAATTGAGCAAGTCACTGTGAAAGGATATATTCTAAAGTCATAAAAGATTTCATGGGAATTTTTTTTAATGCTTAATTACAAGGAGGTGATGAAAAGTTGATTGAGTACTCTGAAAACTGAAAAACAATGTTTGGAACATTGAAAATATCTCCAAGAATCTATGGTATAAAAATTAGAATTCTTGAGATGAGAGAGAGAAAAACTGGACACAGATATAGGAAAATCTCTACACAGAGTAGATTGCAAACCAGTAATACAAACCAGTAGATTGCAAGCCATAAAACCATCTTTATGTCAGAAAGATGACATAAAGAAGTAAAAGAAGAAATTGTTCTGAAATGAAGAAAGATCCAAGTCTTTGGGAGGACTCACCAGTTATCAGATAAATTTAATGGAACTATACCAACATTTAGATATAGTTTGATGACATTTTTAAAAATCAAAGGGAAAAAATAAACTTAAAAGCATAGAAGCAATTTTAAACAATTTGGGTTAAAAAGAACTAAAATGGGTCTGGCATCATACATCTTCTCCAAAATATTGACGATAATAAGAATGAAGAATGAACAAAAAGGTTTTGGATTTTAAAAGGCTGTCATCAAGAGTAATATATCTTAGATTTGCAGGGGCTTGGAAATTATGTCATCACTGTACCCCCCCCAAAAAGAGAAATTACTTGAACATACATCCTAGGAAAGACAACTGAAAGTTAAAATAGTAAACTCAAGAATAAGAAAATTATAGTTAAAACTAAGATTTGGTTTTGAGCAAGTAAACTCTTTGAGAATCAATACTTATTTCTTGGGTGACAAACATTTTGGATATCAAAAATTGCCTTTAAAATAAAAGATTCATAATAAGGTAAGAAAAATAATAATTTGATCTTAAAATTCAGATTATAGAAGCAAAACCTGTGAAACTGATGAGTAAATAAAAGAATTATAAAGTAAAATAAATGTCTTATGTACTAGGAAAACA
This sequence comes from Bos mutus, assembly GCF_027580195.1. NCBI lineage: Eukaryota > Metazoa > Chordata > Mammalia > Artiodactyla > Bovidae > Bos > Bos mutus. The sequence goes on from NC_091626.1 coordinate 94,329,888, forward strand.
GACTCTTTTCATTCCTGATGCTAATAACTAGGAAGTACTAGGTTATAATACATTTTTAAAAGACAAATTAATCTTTTCATCACTGCCAGGAAAAAAACATGATGTAAACCTTCCAAATCACTGCAGCAAAAAAGATAACCTTAGATAAGTGTCATGACACAATAATTAAATAATAAAACCATTTAATATATATATTAAATGTCAACCATTGTTAGTTCTTTGAAGTATGGAATAAGTTTACTTGTTTACTCATTAATGCTTATCTATGTTTTGCATACTTTTTACAATAAAGACCAGTTAACTACATAGTAACAATTTCTATTTTTGAGCCAGTGCACCAAATATCATTTTAAAAATTAATAATTATTTTCAAATATAGAAAAATGCTACCAGTATTCTATCAAATGCAAAAGAAAAAATGTTTTCACTTTTGTAAGTAAGGACATATGTAGACAGACCAAAATACATTTGAATGGTGAAATTGGGATTCAAATTTATATCATTTTTCATATTTTTTGCGTTGATTTTCTGTAATTACCTAAACAACAGCAACAACAAATGCTGTCAAGACCTTAACTGGAGCCAAGGTGTGCTTGGAGGATTGAATATAGGCTAAGGGGTTTGAAAAAGTTCTTGGTCAATGGGGAGACATTGAAGCTTTTTAAGAAGAGAACAGATCTGAACAGATTTGTATTTTGAGAATAATAAGACAGAAGTATTGTTATTGTTTAGATTGGATTCTAGTGGAAAGTTGACCAGAGTTTATTGTAATGGTCTAGACAGGAAGTAATAAGGTCCAGAACTATATCTCTGCAGCAGAGATAGGAAAGAAAATAGACATTTGATCTAATAAAGAAGAAAGGTCAGGGGGACTTGGTGACAGCATGTAATGTTAGAGAGCTCAGGAAAGAGAGAAACCAGAGATAGAGAGTCAAAATTATTGGGAGAACAATGGTGCTCTTAGCAGGAATAGGACAGTGAAGGGAAGAAGGAAGAGGAAAATGTTTAGGAAAAAGGATGCTGAATTTGATTTCAAATACATTAAATTTCTAGTGGTCAAGAAACATCATGTCTTTGAGGTTTTATGGAGGAACGGCTGCACTTCCCCTAAAATACTCTCTTGGAGTTGTGATGGTCTTATTGGATGATCCTTCCCTTCCTTGAGCGCATTTGAGCAGAAATCCAGACACTCCCTGCCCTCTATGGCTAATGACCCATACAAGTGCCTTCTGCCTTCCCTGCCTTGAGTTTAGTGGCATAATCGTAACTCAACGTCAAAGACTCCACCGAGGTCAAAGTGTGCCTAGGTGATTCCTAATATTCTTGGCCAGCCAACACTGCTCTTGGGCCATGGCAACTAAGGTCTTTGACCTTGGCTGAGCACTTTACGTAGTCAACCTCTCCAATAGGGAGTGATCCCCACACTAGACCTCTCCTCACTTCTAGATTGTTCTGGGAACCTGAGATGCTGAAGGTGGTTCTTCTCAGAGCTGGATCAGTCCTCTTCCCCAATCTGTCCTCCCAAGAGTGAATTGCACGGTTGTTCTTTTTCTCTTGACCCCAGGGTAGGTGAAGACTAACTCTTGTGGAGGAGGAGTATGAATTGAAGTGGGAGTCCACTCCATGTGGCTAAGGCTCTTTGTAGTGAAAGATGGAAACAGACGTGGAAAAGGTGAGTGGACCATGGTATGGGGCCTTCATTTGTACTTTTGCTGTGAATCACACAGTCTAACTGGCAGGAGGGCAAGCACAGGACAGCTGAAAGACATTTAAAATCTAGGAATATATTAATATTTTGGTTACTGATGCTAATATGCTGAGTGTACTGGCTGGTAAGGGGAAAATTAGGCACAGTCTTTTAAAATAAGACTTTTTTTTTTTCCTAAACCACAATTAGTGGCCCCCTTGAAGAATTTTCTTTCCTTTTGTGACTCATAGAAGGCTGAAATCACTATTTCCTATTGAGGGGAAACACAAGAAAAGAGAGGAGATGTATCACGCTTTGGTCTACCCTGGTTTTATGTTTTCTTGGCCTGGTTCCTAAATAAAGGAAATCATTTCCCACATATTCCTCTTTATTCCATGCCTCCTTGCACATCCTTAGCACCATTCACAAGTCTCAAACTGCTCTTGAAGGGTAGATTTAGCCACTTAAATGATTTGTGTCTCTGCCTCCATCTCCCTTTTAGAAACTGAGCCTGAACACTGATCCTTACTGCCTTCTTTTATCATGTAGCCCTGAATGTAAAGGCCATTACATTGGCCATTGATTGGATCAAAGGAAAGACACCTGAGCCAACACTCCTACATGTTAGAAAGTAATGATGGCAGATGGCCTAAGATGTTACCTGGGACCATATGGAACCAAGGAGGCCAATCAAGATAGAGAGGAAACAGAGGGAGGTCAAAAGGCAGATGCCAGTGCTGCTGAAGAGAAATGAGTTGCCCCGGCCCTGGACTTCCCAGTTCTAGATATACTTGTGTAGCCCTAATCTTTCTCTTCTCTCAGCTGCCTGTAAAACTTCTTGTGTATAAGCTTGTATATAAGTTAAAGAAAAGTGAAAAGAAATTGAAGTCTCTCAGTCGTGTCTGACTCTTTGCAACCCCATGGACTGTAGCCTACCAGGCTCCTCTGTCCATGGAAATTTCCAGGCAAGAATACTGGAGTGGGTTGCCATTTCCTTCTCCAAGGGATCTTCCTGACTCAGGGATCGAACCCAGGTCTCCTGCATTGCAGACAGATGCTTTACCATCTGAGCCACCACCTATATATGTTAACTATGTGTCTATTCTTTGTAAAAGATAATCACAAAGACAATTACATCAACTACACTTGGCAGAATTTAGTCCCTTATTCTTAAGATTCAATGGTCAGGGACTTCCCTTGGTGGTCTAGTGGTTAAGAATCTGCCCACCAATGCAGGGGACATGATTTGATCCCTGGGTCCAGGAAGATCCCTCATGCCACAGAACAACTAAACCCATATGCCACAACTACTGAGCCCGTTCACCTAGAGCCTGCACTCTGCACCAAGAGAAGCCACAACGATGAGAAGCCCTTGAACTGCAACTAGAGAGTAGCCCCCACTTGCTGCAACTCGGGAAAGCCTGTGTGCAGTGATGAAGACCTAGCACAGTCAAAAATAAATAATCAATTAAAAAAAGAAAGACTTAAAAAATGATTCAATGGTTGATGCTACTGAGCTTGGTCATGTTGACCATTTAGCTCTTTTATAAGGATGCTGGAGCATGAGATGTTAAACAGCTTGTCAGTTTCCCTCAGAAAATTCAGAAGACTTAAATGCAGTATCTTGGTTTGGTTTTCTTTCTTTAGCTATCCCCACACTCTGTTCTACAGCTTGGTACTACTTCACAAATATTGTTAATCAAAATATGGTCAACTTATCAAAAATACCTATACCTTGGTATAATGTGCAAATCCAGTTTTTCCTGCTTCACTAATGTTTTCTCTCCTTCCCTTTATAATCAGTCCCTTTTCTTAGTTTATTCTAGATGCTATACTGAATTATGAGGCCAGTGAGCAAAGTTTCTGTATACATTTCTTTTACCCTTCTGATCAAATGCTCCTGACTTTGCTAGAAACTGCTCCCTGAGAAGGCAAGATAATAAATTTAGCTTCATATTCAACCTAATCATTTGGCAAAGCTATTATATCATTGGACATTGAACAGTATTCCAGAGCTCACTCACTTACCTCTGATCTCAAAACTCAGTTGACTGTCACTGTGGACAGTCACAGGTAATGAGAGGCATTGAAACCACCTCCTATATCCATCACCTCCTCTTACATAGCTCTGATTCCTAGGGACGCCTGGATGGTATTGCGTGGATTGCTCAGAAGAGATTCTCTATATATGAGCCATGGATTATGTGCAATGTACTGAGGAAATGCACTTAGCTAAGAATATGGTCAATAGACTCTCTCCAATCTGCTACCTAGATAATTATGGCTCACATTCCAAAATGTTGCATTATATTTGAACGCTCATAGCAAGTAAGTAGGTAAAAAGAAAAAGGAAGTGACAGCTTCAAATTTTATAAGGCATTTTGTTTTACAAAATACTTTTGCCACATAAGGTTACTTGTTCTCAGAAAGCTCTAGGAAGTAGATACTATTACATATATATATATATAATTACTTGGAAGAAACGTTATGACCAACCTAGATAGCATATTCAAAAGCAGAGACATTACTTTGCCAACAAAAGTCCATCTAGTCAAGGCTATGGTTTTTGCAGTGGTCATGTATGGATGTGAGAGTTGGACTGTGAAGAAAGCTGAGCGCCGAAGAATTGATGTTTTGAACTATGGTGTTGGAGAAGACTCTTGAGAGTCCCTTGGACTGCAAGGAGATCCAACCAGTCCATTCTGAAGGAGATCAGCCCTGGGATTTCTTTGGAAGGAATGATGCTAAAGCTGAAACTCCAGTACTTTGGCCACCTCATGCGAAGAGTTGACTCATTGGAAAAGACTCTGATGCTGGGAGAGACTAGGGGCAAGAGGAGAAGGGGACGACAGAGGATGAGATGGCTGGATGGCATCACTGACTTGGTGGACATGAGTCTGAGTGAACTCTGGGAGTTGGTGATGGACAGGGAGGCCCGGCGTGCTGCGATTCATGGGGTCTCAATGAGTCAGACATGACTGAGCGACTGAACTGAACTGATACATATATATATATACACATATATTTTTTACTAATAAGCATGCAACTCTGGGAAAAGTTCATTTCTTTGATAAATGGCAGACATAGAACTTGAATTCCAAATTTGCATTTTTTTGGCCTACATCCTGCTAGCTTTCATTTCTTCACTCAACAAACATTTCTTGAGGACCTATATGGGTTGGGCACTGAGCACAGAGTGGTGAACTTCTGTCTTGAGAGGTTAGAAAACACTTTGCAATAGGAGTGGCGTCCAAACTGAGAAGGGAAGTGGCGGTAGATGTTATTCAGGCAAAGTGGGAGGGCTGGGAGCATTCCAGGGACCAGATTTTTATCTCTAAATTATCCCTATGGACCTTCAAAGTAGAAATTAGGCAGGGAAGCTAAGAACTAAATTTCCACAATTGTGTAATCTCATGTTTAAACATGAAGAGTGATGCATCCGTTAGATTTCCTCTTTCCTTTCCATGTTTTGTCACAACCTTCTCAAGACCAAAGGAAAGTATGAAGTTACTTGTCACTACTTTCTCGAGACCAAAACAAGTTTGACACGCGTCAAAATGGCCTTTGATTTGTTTTCATTAACTCAATGATAATCATTTGGCAATCTGGGTTTTTTCCATTATCTCAATGATAATTAAAGATAGAATTTTGACTATAACTCTTTCACAAAAACTATGAGGCTGCCTCCTTGTTTGAGGCCACCCTTAATAAAAGCTGGCCTGCTTTCTCAAAAGCCAAGTGATATAGTTGGGCTTCCATGGTGGCTCAGACGGTAAAGCATCTGCCTGCAATGCAGGAGACTTGGGTTCGATCCCTGGGCCGGGAAGATCCCCTGAATGATGGAAATGGCAATCCAGTCCAGTGTTCTTTCCTGGAAAATCCCATGGATGGAGGAGCCTGATGGGCTACAGTCCATGGCATCGGAAAGAGTCGGACATGACTGAGCGACTTCACTTGGACTTCCCAGGTGGCGCTAGTGGTAAAGAATCTGCCTGCCAATGCAGGAGACGGAATAGATGCGTGTTCAATCCCTGGGTCAGGAAGATGCCCTGGAGGAGGGCACAGCAACCCACTCCAGTATTTTTGCCTGAAGAATCCCGTGGACAGAGGAGCCTGGAGGGCTACCGCCCTTGGGGTCGCCAAAGAGTCAGACACAACTGAAGCGACTTAGCGCACACACATAGGTGGCTCACACAGAAGCCATTAGAAAAAGAGGGCATCTGGCTGCAAGAGCAAGATCTGTAGCTGGGTATTCCATGGCAATTTAAGCAGATGGCAAACACTTCCAACCAGTCAAGCAAAGTCCCGGCTCCTTTTCCCACACACAGGATTAACAAAGCCAGCGGCAGGGCCAAGCTAACAGCCTGGTTTGGGTGTGTTAGAAAGCTGACTAGTTCAGCCCTCAGATTGGCAGTTGTCAGAAACGAGGAAAAGATAGAATCCATGCTAACTCATGAAGTCTTTGGCACATAGCTCCATCATCCTCCTAATGAATCCCATATTCCACTGGCTTCGAGGAGAGTCAACACCCAAGCAACATAATAAACACTGCATTTGGAAGCAGGAGAGTATTTGCAGGGGTGAGGTAACAAAATAGTTTACAACAGAACACTGAGAACAGCACTAGAAAGACTGCAGAGAGCAGTGCAAAAGCAGACCCCAAACTGGCATGGGTTGGATTACATATGACATATACAGGGACATAAACCCAGGACACTTCTGTAGGCAGTCAGGGACATGGTTAAACTCTGTCCAATCATCACTGAAATAGTTATTTCTAAGCAAATTCATTGTAAGTAGCTAGGATGGCAATTCATGAGGAGCTATTTGAAAAGCAAGGCATGTGGGCAGACCCCTGCTTGCTAGCTGAGTGGCTCAGAAGCCTTGATTTCAGAATGAATGGATAAATTTATAAATTAAGGTATGCCTCTTACAGAATTGTTATTAATAAAATCAATAAGACTCAGTCCTTCCTTTGAAGGAGTTCGCAGCATAGAAGGGAAGACATTTAAATTAAGGTGTGTTGTCATGATTTATAGTGCTCTGAGAGATTTGCATGGAGTGCTGAGACAGTACAGAGGGGAACATCACTGCCTGGGAGAGTTACAGAAAGCTTCCTGGTGGAGGTGACATTTGATCTGGATCTTGATGGATTAGTAAGAGTTTTTCAGGATGAAGAAGATGTGAGCACATTCTAGGACAAAGGAATTACCTGTTCCCTCACATCCTTGTCTCTACTATCTCTTGTTAAAATCACATGCTATTTGAGAAAGTTCATCTTTGTGAATTTATCATAATAGAAAGAAAAGCCCTGAGGATGGAGAACAGTGTGGTCCAAAAGAAAGAAAAAGTGAGCCACAAATGAAAGCCACAAATGTAATCTCAAAATTTATAATAACCACATTACAAAAAACAAGAGTAAAGGGAAACAGTTTAATTTTAATAATATATTTTATTTAAGCTAATATACCCAAATATTTGTATTTCAACATGTAATCATATAAAAACATTTGAGTGATATTTTTCTGCATTTTTGAAGTCTGTTTTGTGTTTTATACTTCATAGCATATTTCAGCGTAGGCTAACTACGTTTTGAATGCCCCACAGACACTTGTGGCTTGTGGCTACCGTACTGGACAGCTTAGAAGACCAGCTTGTGAATTTTGCAGAATGGGATGCTCCCAGAGAGGTCAAACTTAGAATGAGTCACAGAAATGGCCAGGGAAGTACAGAGGTTAAGGGTGCTTGGCTGGAGCTGGGAAGATCAGCTTTGCTTGCTTTCTGATTTCATCCAAAATTGGTCTGCAGGGTCAGTACTGGTGTCTGCTGCTCCACCCGCAGAAAGTATGTTCAAGTCAAGTTTTCCTGGGAAAACTCTCATTTTGCCTTTCTTTTTAAATTTTATTTTAAAAGCCCACAGGCTATTCTTCTCAGTACCTAGTAATGCCTTTTGCAGCTCTCTTAAGAATCAGGGCCCTGAAATGTCTCCCACATGTTAGCCCCAATGGACCCTGTCTCCGTTCCATGGAAACCTTGCCCAGAAATGACCTCACGATCGTCTCATCACGGCCAGAGGCAAAATCGTACTGTCTGGGGCACCAGGAACAGGGGTCAGAGGCAAGCTCAGTGTCCTTGAAATAGTGTACTACCATTGCTACCCATAGAGACCAGTTGTAAACAGTGCTCACAACTAAATCAGGCCTGACCAAGGCATAAGAGAACAGGTCCGTGAAGCTCTTGGATTCCTTTGTCCAGAATGGCTAAAGGAGCCAGTCACTATAGACCTTCCTCTTCCATCCTGGCTTCCTGCTCCCGACTGACCCCAGGCTAACAGCCACGCTTCTGACCCTCCTATATTCCAATACTTAAAAATGAAACAATAGGTAGGATGCTACTGCACGTGACCTGGTCATTGTCTTTAAGGATTGTTTCCAAATATACTTTTACTTCTAGAAGGTCAGGGGAAGCGACCCTGGATATGGCTGTAGCTGCAGGATCATTAATAGAGACAATAGGGACCACGAGAAATTAATCAGTAGAGGAGATACCATTTGATATGAGTCCTGTGCTAGTCGTCACTGCTTGTGAGAGTTGGCTCTGTTGTGTGTGGCTGCCAAAGGTCTGTTTGGAAGAAATAAGCCATTTCTATTCATCTTTTTTTTGATAATAGGTAAATCAAGATCTCTGAGAAACTTGCAGGAAGTGGTTAAAAGGCACTGTACTCTAGGAAGGGGCTTGCCAGGTGCTTCATCGAAGAAAGAATCCGCCTGCCAATTCAGGAGACAAAGGTTTGCTTCTTGAGTCAGGAAGATCCCCTGGAGAAGGAAATGTCAACCCACTCCAATATTCTTGCCTGGGACAGAGGAGCCTGGTGGGCTATGGTTCATGGTGTCTCAAGAGAGTCAGACACAATTTAGTGACTAATCAACAACTCATGCATTGGAGAAGGAAATGGCAACCCACTCCAGTATTCTTGCCTGGAGAATCCCAGAGACAGGGGAGCCTGGTGGGCTGCCGTCTATGGAGTCGCACAGAGTTGGACACGACTGAAGCGACTTAGCAGCAGTAGCAGCAGCAGCAACAACTCTAGGAAGAGGCCATACATCTTTGGATGGAAAGCCAAGGCAATTTAGAGTGGAAATAATAAGTAGTTTTTGTTTGGATTGTATCAGCAGCAGCAGCATTTATTACTATTGTTTTGTTGTTTTTTCCAGATTTGATCCTTTCTTGAGTCATATATTTTAATTATGTAATTGTGTTTACATTCTCTCTACTAAAAAGCTTTTAGGCAGCCTAGTCCACCAGAAGACAATGTGCATGCCTGTGAGTGCATATGTGCAAATTCAGTCTTTGAGTACAGGTAAATAGATAAGACAAGTCATTACTTAAATCACTGTAGCCTGGGTCATTACCCACAATACCATCTGCTGGCGTTTTCTCAAACATTCTTCTGTTAAAGAACCATTAAATAACTTCTTGTAGGAAGCTTATACATCGGCCAATAGGGCAGATAAATAGGATAACAAGTAGCTGTTTGCACTGTTTCTGCTAGCATCCAGTGTCACTCAGTCTATTTATTAATTAAAGATACCCTAAATCTGATCTTATCGATGGAAGAGGGTTGGGGCAGAGATAGGACTTCAGTACTAGAATAAGAGGCTGAATTCCACATGGTTCTATTAAACAGTGCAAATGATAGCATAATTTTAAATATGTACCTCCCTCTGGTGGAAAATAATCTCTGTGTTAATATTTTGAGAAACTAAACAGAAATGGAGAGGATTTTGCATTTATACTTGCTGATGATATATTATGCTCCGAGAATCTCACTTGAAACCCACCTAAACATATTGTTACCCCAGAGTAAGGGGCCTGCATAGTTTTGGTATGTATCAATGTATATTATGTATATAGAGCTTAATCTTCTGCTGTCTAAACCTTCCTCATCATTTGATACCAATTCTGTTTTAATCCTTACTGCCTGTGTGAGTTGCCTGTGTTGCATATAGATGCCTTCGGGATAGTTGGTGCTGGTCTAGGCAAGGGTCAACCTAAGGGCTTTGTTCTTTATTGCTGGAGCCAGACAAGGGTTCTCAATTAAGGCAAAAGATGCTAAGACCAGAAGAGTTGCCTCAGAATATCGCCAAGTATCAAATTTCAAATGAGAATGAAAATGAACACTAAATCTGGAGAAGTCAAAGTTGGAGGCCAAAGTTGAGAGTGTAGGGTCAAGAATTTGGAAGTCGGAAGATGAATCACTCAATCCTCGTTTACCGTGACTCCATAGTTCTTCATATAACACCATGCTTCTTCCTCTTCTATTAAAACTAGATGTTAGACTTTGGTCATGTTATTGAACCTCATGTTTCATAGGTAAAAACACAGCCTCACAAGATAGTTATACTTGTAAATAAGTTCTGAAAACATCATGCACGCACAAGTCATTATCATCAGATAATTAGCTATTTCCCAGGAATACTCAGAACTGTACTTAAAGAAAAATCGCTGTGTCTTTACATGGTTCACATGGTACATAGCCATCTGAGTGGATAAAAATCTACATTGGTGGGCTCTTTCATTTTCATGTTACTGAATTTTGATAGAATATTTTCCATGGAATCAAATTGTTAATTGATTGAATTGACTGGTTGTTAATTAAATCAAAGCAGCTGAACCAACTTTGCATAGACACATCAGAAACATTCCTTTCTGATGATCCTGGTTCTTCCAGAGGTTTAGGGCCTGCAGTAAGGAAAATCTTTTAACAATCAAGTTTGCTTTGGCTCTTTGTGAGTGAGCAATGGATGTGTCATGAAGTTCACCAAGGAGGCAGTAATGATTCTACACTTTGGGCAACCTCTGAGATTTACTGTCTTCTGTGGCTCCACTAAAGAGCCCATATAAAACTTCACAGAACATTGTTCAGTGTTTAAAATGTAGTTGATATATTTCCTCTACTGTTGGTTGAAGGCTAAATTTTCCTTCCCATTAAAAATTAGTATAATTACTTGGATATTTCACAGATATTGAGAATTAGGTAAATGATCATGTCTCTGTTTTTGCTTTATTATTTTTTTTTATCAGTTTTTACTTTATTGTGGATCTCAGAAGTATATGAGGATATGTAGTCATGTATCCATTTCAAGTCACATAGTGGAATTAATGTTTACAAAGTCTTAGGTTATATTTTAATTAACCTTATGATTCCATATTTATTTTATTTATTTTTTTGACATTAATAAAAATGTAATTTTATTGTCAGAATAAGAATATCATGAACCTTTTTACACTATCTTTATTGCAGACTGGCTAGAGCGTGCTATTAAGTTCAACATCCTGTTTTATTTTGAAATTAGCAAATTTCAAATTTTGAATTTATGTCAATTAGATAAATAACTAATTTCCAGGAAGTTCTGAGAAAATTTTGGCTGAAATATATATATATATATATATACATACACACACACAAACACACATATACACACACACACACACACACATATATATATTCCAAATATATTAAATGATATATATTTGCTTATATATGCATATATCTTATATATATATATGATTACATGCTTATATATTTGTGTTCAATCCCCCTTTTCTTTAAATGCTTGTTTTTATTTATGTTTTTTTCTAATTTTAGTTTAAAAATTATTATGACATTAACTTCCTGAAAACTGAGTCAAGTCCTATAGGATACACAGGCATTTAAACAAATGAACAGCTAATACGTGTTCACAGTATGTTAAACTATATATATAAGACCCTAGAACTTCTACATGAAAAATAAGTTAGTCAGTGATGTAGTACCTCATTTTGTCTGCTGGCTTTCAGAAGCATCAAAATAAAAATAGTTTTTCTCCCTTTTCTGTCTGTTAACAGAATCCTTCTTGTCCTTCATGACCCAGCTCAAGCTCTGCTTTCTCCATGAAGTCTCCTTGGCTGTTCTAACCAAATGACTCTCTTCTTGGAATTTCCATAGCACTCTGAGCTCACAGGGCACAGTTTAACATCCAGTGTGCTTCCTTGTATTTTTCCTTCATTGTTTCTGCTCCAGCCACACTGGGTCTGCTTATTATCCCTTCACCCTGCCTGATGCTTTCCCAGCTGTGACTTTGTTCTAGAATGACCTCTCCTGACCTCTTCACATCAAATTCTATATACTTACCAGCCTCCAGGTCAAATAACCTTGCCCCACAAACCTGCGCAGTCTGTCTGTATTTTTGGTTGCAAATGATAAAATAGCAAATCAAATGAATTTAAGCAAAGATAGAAGTCTGTTTTATGGGAGTCTACCTACAGTAGAAACGGTCTGGTGGTTCACCAAACCATGGCTCCTCTCATACAGGCACTCAGCTGCACCTATTTCCCATCCTCTCTACAGCTGCGCATGACCGTGTGAATGGGTTCTACCAGTGGAATATAGGTCTGGTTCATGAATCCATCTCCTGTAATACTGCATTTTCTTTTCACCTTTAGCCTCTAAGAGAAGGTTCTAAGGACCAAACAGAAGTGATGCATGAGATGGAAGACACCTGAGTCTCCTTGAATCACCACTCAAACAAAAGCCACCTGATGAAGCTACACAAGTGAGATTAAAAAAAAATATATATATATATATAGTGTAAAGCCATTAAAATTTTCGAATGGTATTAACCATTGAATACATGGGGGTAAGGAGAGTGAGAGAAATCATGTACCATAATTTTTACCTGTAGGAGACAGATTTTTTTCAATTTAGAGATAAGTAGGAAAGAGCATGGAAAAGAGGCACTGCTCAGGTGCCTCTTATCCAAAGAGACATTGGATAAAGACCCAAAGGAGTCATGTTCAGGCTTGGCTTATTATCTGTTGGGCTCCAGATTAAGGAAGGTTGTCAACCTCTTTATGGGAAAAGGGAGAGAACTCTCTATTAATATTTTGACAGGGCTTAGGACTCTGAAACTCTGCCTTGAGTCCACTGAAAAATGCAGACCGTTACAGTGACTTTTAGATATCCAAACCAAAGGGTGTGGATTTTACTCTTATAAATTTTTAATTTTTTTACTCATTTGTGCCTTGGCTGCCATTGAGAATATTAAGTGCCTTGTGAACTTTCTAACTCTCCTTTTGACTCTCCAGACTTATTTCAATAAGTGCCTCATATGTTTTCTCATTGATGGCTTATTGATTTGTCACTTCCTCCTCTTTTCATGCTCACATTTCATTTGGAGGTACAAATTCAGATTAGAAGTCCCATTAAGTTACTGAAAGAAAGCACACTATTGTTTTAGAGGAAGCCTAAATTAGAAACGCCTTTCTTTTCTGGGTTAGATCATACTTGCATCTTTGGATTATACTGAGATGGGAATTTAAAAATGTTAGTAATCATATGTTGATCAATAAGGTTTAAATATTCCTTGCTCCCTATCAAATACTTTAATATATCAAGGAATATTGGATATTCAAGGAAACAATATCAAGGAAACAATATCCAGGAATAGTGTCTGCCAGATCTAATTCCTTGAATCTTTTTATCACTTCCATTGTATAATCCTAAGGGATTTGATTTAGGTCATACCTGAATGGCCTAGTGGTTTTCCCTGCTTTCTTCAGTATAAACTTGAATTTTGCAATATACATCTGATAATCTGAGCCACAGTCAACTCCAGGTCTTACTTTTGCTGACTGTATAGAACTTCTCCGTCTTTAGCTGCAAAGAACATAGTCAACCTGGTTTTGATACTGTACATCTGGTGACGACTTTGTGTAAGTTCATTTCTTGGGTTGTGGAAAAGTGTGTTTGTGGAATCAGTGTGTTCTCTATACAAAACTCTGTTGGCCTTTGCCCTACTCTGTTATGTACTCCAAGGCCAAACTTGCCTGTTTTTCCAGGTATCTCTTTCTTTTTTTTAATTTTTTAATTATTTTTTTATTTTATTTTTTAACTTTACATTATTGTATTGGTTTTGCCATATATCAACATGAATCCACCACAGGTATACACGTGTTCCCCATCCTGAGCCCTCCTCCCTCCTGCCTCCCTGTACCATCCCTCTGGGTCGTCCCAGCGCACCAGCCCCAAGCATCCAGTATTGTGCATCGAACCTGGACTGGCAACTCGTTTCATATATGATATTATACATGTTTCAATGCCATTCTCCAAAATCATCCCACCCTCTCCCTCTCCCTCTCCCACAGAGTCCAAAAGACTGTTCTATACATCAGTGTCTCTTTTGCTGTCTTGTATACAGGGTTATTGTTACCATCTTTCTAAATTCCGTATATATTCGTTAGTATACTGTATTGGTTTTTTTCTTTCTGGCTTAGGCTCCAGTTTCATCCACCTCATTAGAACTGATTCAAATGTATTCTTTTTAATGGCTGAGTAATACTCCATTGTGTATATGTACCACAGCTTTCTTATCCATTCATCTGCTGATGGACATCTAGGTTGCTTCCATGTCCTGGCTATTATAAACAGTGCTGCGATGAACATTGGGGTACATGTGTCTCTTTCCCTTCTGGTTTCCTCAGTGTGTATGCCCAGCAGTGGGATTGCTGGATCATAAGGCAGTTCTATTTCCAGTTTTTTAAGGAATCTCCACACTGTTCTCCATAGTGGCTGTACTAGTTTGCATTCCCACCAAGAGCGTAAGAGGGTTCCCTTTTCTCCACACCCTCTCCAGCATTTATTGCTTGTAGAGTTTTGGATCGCAGCCATTCTGACTGGCATGAAATGGTACCTCATAGTGGTTTTGATTTGCATTTCTCTGATAATGAATGATGTTGAGCATCTTTTCATGTGTTTGTTAGCCATCTGTATGTCTTCTTTGGAGAAATGTCTATTTAGTTCTTTGGCCCATTTTTTGATTGGGTCATTTATTTTTCTGGAGTTGAGCTGTAGGAGTTGCTTGTATATTTTTGAGAGTAGTTGTTTGTCAGTTGCTTCATTTGCTATTATTTTCTCCCATTATGAAGGCTGTCTTTTCACCTTGCTTATAGTTTCCTTTGTTGTGCAGAAGCTTTTAATTAGGTCCCATTTGTTTATTTTTGCTTTTATTTCCAATATTCTGGGAGGTGGGTCATAGAGGATCCTGCTATGATATATGTCAGAGAGTGTTTTGCCTATGTTCTTCTCTAGGAGTTTTATAGTTTCTGGTCTTATGTTTAGATCTTTAATCCATTTTGAGTTTATTTTTGTGTATGGTGTTAGAAAGTGTTCTAGTTTCCGGTATCTCTTGACTTCCTACTTTTGCATTTAATTCCCTGTGATGAAAAAGACTTTTTTTTTTTTTTTTTGGTGTTACTTCTTGAAGGTGTTCATAGACCCACAACACCTCTAAGAACTAGCACCAAAAAGTGAAGTTGAATTGGTCAGCTTCAGCTTCTTCGGCCTCAGTGGTCTGGGTATAGACTTGGAGTACTGTGATGTTAAATGGTTTGCCTCAGAAATAAACCAAGATCGCTCTGTTGTTTTTGAGGTTGCTCCTAAGTACTCTGCATTTCAGACTCTTTTGTTGACTATGTTGCTGCTGCTGTTGCTGCTAAGTCGCTTCAGTCATGTCCGACTACTCCATTTCTTCTAAGGGATTCCTGCCTACCGTAATAAATATAATATAATGGTCATCTGAATTAAATTCCCCGATTCCCGTCCATTTTAGTTCACTGGTTCCTAAGATGTTAATGTTCACTCTTCCCGTCTCCTGCTTGACCACGTCCAATTTACCTTGATTCAAGGACCTAACATTCCAGGTTCCTATGCAATATTGTTCTTTACAGCATCAGACTTTATTTGCACCACCAGACACATCCACAACTGAGCATCATTTCTGCTTTGGCCCAGATGTGTCTTTCTTTCTGGGGCTATTAGTAATTGCTGTCTACTCTTCCCCAGTAGCATATTGACCCAGGGGGCTTCTGACCCAGGGGGCTCATCTTCTGGTGTCATATCTTTCTGCCTTTTCATGATGTTTGTGAGGTTCTTGAGTCAAGAACACTGGAGTGGTTGCCATTTCCTCCTTCAGTGGACCTCATTTCGTCAGAACTCTTCACTATGATTTGTCCATCTTGACTGGCCCTGCATGGCATGGCTCATACCTTCACTGAGTTGCACAAGCCCCTTCACTGTGAGAAGGCTACGATCTATGAAGAGGTGTTCAAGATGTATGGATTACCAATTCTGCAGCTTCTTTATTTGTATTCTGTGAGTGAATAAATAAGTGAATTGTGGTGATATGATAATGAAATCTGAGCTTTTTGACAGATAAAGAACTTGCAAATAAGTAAAAAGTGAAGGCTAAAGAGAATCAATTGAATTGTATTCAGAGTTACCTGATTATAAATTCATATTTGAGTATAAACTCATGATTTTGAATGTACATAGAAATAGAAAGAGGTATATCTGTATGTATGGTTTGGAATACTTCTGTAATTTCTGGCTCTGCCATAGAGAGAGACTAGAAGTAATGACACCCTTGTAGCAAAAAAATACCTAGCCCCCCCCTTCAGATCTTGATTTCTAACACCACTCACCAACTGGAAGATCCCTATTCCTCAGGGAAATATCTGATTCCAGGCTGGGATCAGAAAAGTACATGATGAGCCTGAAACATTTTATGATGCCAGAAAGTCGGATGTGCTCAAAAGCAGACGGGATCATCTCAAGGAGTCAACTTGAAAGAATTCCAAACACATTTGAGACAATTTGTGTAATAAAAAAAATAATGATTCCAATAGCTTAAAATATGTAGAATAAAATAAACATCCATTAGCCCATACAAATATAAGCAAATAAGTGGTGGAGAAGGGGCCGTTCTTTAAATTGAATTCTAGGTTAATAAATGAGGAAGTCATAGAGAAAATAAATGTCTGAAAAACTGTCAAGCAGGGTGAACCTAAGGAGACACGGTAACTAAATGTAGTCTGTCATTCTGGATGGGATTCTAGAATAAGAAAGATGGTACATAGAACTGAGAAAATATGAATAAACTATGGACTTTATTTGATAATAATGGATCAATATTGGTACAAAAAGTTTATTTTTGTAAACTGTTAGTAACAGGGAAACTAGGTATGGGGTATATGTGTATTCTAAAACTGTTCAGAAAGAATTTATTTAAAAGATTTTTAAAATCACCATTTGGTTAATACCAGAATTACTGCAGTCAAGTATTATCAATAGATGTTAAAGTTAGTAAGCAAAATACAAAGAGAAATAGGATGCTTGTATAGTTTCAAAGTGTCTCTGTATCAGTGAAAGTGAAAGTCGCTCAGTTATGTCCAACTCTTTGTGACCCCATGGGCTATACAGTCCATGAAATTTTCCAGGCCAGAATACTAGAGTGGGTAGCCATTCACTTTTCCAGGGGATCTTCCCAACCCAGGGATCGAACCCAGGTCTCCCTCATTGCAGGCGGATTCTTTACCAGCTGAGCCAGAAGGGAAACCAAAATACTTATTAATTACAAAAAGAAAATAAGTAACTTTATAGTAGGGAAACTTAGCAGATACCGCCATTTACAAATGATCAAAAGCAACACCAGTAATGAAACTTATTAACAACCTATGACTCCTCTTATGACACAGTTTCCCTATAGGCAGTGCTTCTTGAGTTCTAGTATTTATACAAATCACCTAGGGATTGTTAAACATGAAGATTTTGATTGAGGAGGGATGGGTCCTGAAATCATGAATTTCTAGTAAGATCCTTGTGATCTGACAATGCTGTCAAGTGGATCACACTTTGCAGATCAAGGCCTGTAGGAAAAGCCCTGTGAGCTTTTCAGCAGTGGGGGAGCTGGGTGGTAGGAGAGTATTCTCATTGCTTTTATAACCCTCCTCCAGATTTTCGTTTACCTTATTTGAGATTTCTTTCTCCAGTGCATTTTTAGCAATCGTATATATCCAAAGCTCAAATAAGTATCATGACTAAGCAGAAAATTTTAAGTGAGAGATTTGCACGTGGTAAGAGTTTTCCTTTCTTGGAACAAATATGTACCCCATCTGTTTTGGAAGAGGTAAGACCTCTAAGCATACTTCACTTAGAAACAATTGTCAATAGGCTCCACCTGTTAATATTATCTGGTGTCCATGAGTAGAAAACTTTGTTTTACAGGGTACAGAAAAGGCACATTGAGGCACCATTTGGGGAATGATCCTGAATGTTCATGAGGACAATGAAAGACCAAGTAGCACATTAATAACAGTGCTGAAGAGATGTTTTCCAACAGCATGGGGCAGTACCTAATGGAAGACAGGTATAACTGTGCATCATTTATTGGTATTGATTCAAATGGAGTTTTGCATCTTCATAGAATTCTGCATGTGGTTGCTATTCAGACTTCTTAGTACCAGTGAGGTTGCTGCTGGCCTGGCCAGCATTCCTAACCTTTCCATTTCGGAGACAGCAGCTGCCTAATGATAGAGAACGAAAGGGCCCTCTTGAGCAGGATGATTTGAAAGAGCGCTTGAACCATTGTGCTGTTGGCCTTAGTTGCTAGACTGGAAAGATCCTCAATTGTAAGGAAACATGAATAGCTTTGCTCCCTGGTGTGACTGCATTTTATGTTTCAGGGTCATATACGAATTCATGAGCGCTAAGCTAATCTCATCTAAGAAAATGCAATTGGGGTGGGAGAGTGTCTGGGTGTCAAGATCTTGGTCAGTCCCTGAAGCATCTCCCTCTCAGGGCTGGCACCAAGTAGAAAGTGGCTGGAAATAGTTTTGTTGTTGTTGTTCCAGGGCACTTTTTTTCTGGCTCCATATAACAGCCTCTACTTCCAATCCTTTTCCTCTCAGCAAGCTTTCCTACCATGTTCTTTCATGTTTAAAGCAATGATGCTTTGGAAAATCTGCCTGGCTTTCAGTTCAGCTCTGTCCCCCCCCCACTCACCTCTAATGTTGCCTCTCCAATTAACTTACCTGACTTTGTGTCTTGCAATCCACAAACAGTATTTCACCTCTCACATCATATATCAGAATCTCTTAAGGCACGCAATGCCTTCAAATTTCTAAGAGATGGTCATATCTAACCAAGGATTCTATTGTAAGTCAAACTTCTAGTAATTCCCCACGCCCCCAAAGTAAGAATTATAAGGAGTTTCTTGGAAGACTGCTGAAGATATGATGCACCAGGGTGAAGAACAAACCCAAAACACAAATAGTTGAGATCCTGGAAACATGGAAGCAAACACAGGAGAGGGCTAAAAGGAATAGTCGGCATAATAATCAGGGAAATTCCCCAGGATGGCAACTGTGACACTGTCAGGAATGACAGTCCTGGTTGGAACAGGAGGGTTGAGGACCCAAGGAGAAATTCAGTTGAACTATATTAGGATTTTGGAGAGGGGCAAAGTATATGTGAGGAAAGGCAAGATGTGTAAAAAAATCAATGCTTACCTTCCACTTAAGAACATAGGAAAGTTAGGAAAGAGCCCTGTATACATGCTTTGTAAATATGAAGAAGAAAAGAATAGTTAAGGAGTTACCAAGGTTTGTCTCTGAAGTTGATACATGGAAATGAGCACAAAGAGATGGCTGTTTTTGTTGAAAGGCTTGGAAAACATATTTTTCACATACATACACATACGCATGTACACACACACATATGAAAATATCAAATGTTGATCTTTTTTCAGGTAAGTGGATGGAGTCATATATATATACACACAACTACACATACATATATATATACATACACACACATGCACACACATATATGATAACATCAGATGTTGATTGTTTTTCAAGTAAGTAGATGGAATGATTTACTTCAGGCAATTAGTAATCCTGACAATGGTCTTAAGAGTAAGGTGGCTGAAATAATTCAATTCAAAAAGCACTTATTTAAGCATGTGCTGTGTGCCAAATGCTATGGTGACAAGGACAAATAACATAACATTTCTACCCTTGAGGACATCACAATGTAGGCCGAATAGGACATGCACAGAAATACCATGATGCAGAATATGATAAGAAATATTGCGAATAATGCTCTGGGGACTGCGGAGGAAGGAGCAATGACGTCAGAGGGGCTGGATTCCTGAAGGATGCAAGCAGAGTTCAGTGTGAATGGCATTGCCCAATAAACTGGTGAACTGGTTTGTTTTCTAGTTCTTGTTCCTTTTCTTCTGTTTGAACAGAAATCAGATGACAAGGAATCTCTTTCTGAATTCTGAATATTTGTTGGGTTAGGAGAAATTTGGGCCTCTGGAGAGAGGAGAGGGGAAGAACCCTACAAATGAAGGGGTAACTGGAAGAGAGTTGCAGGAATAGGGCACAAATGGTGTGTGGGGAGAATGGCAAGTGTTACACGTGAGTATAACCTGCAGGGAAGAGATGTGGCCCGTGGTCAGTGGAAAACAGTGAATGCTCAGAGGAAATTGATCTATTCAACCAAAAGAAGTGAATGAGATCCTGAAAGTAAACTGGTCCATAGGGGAGCCTGTGTGAGAGCTGTGATTGTCTTTGTATTCCCTGTACCCAGCTAGTGTTTGGCATGAAGTAAGCAGGTCAAGTTAATAGAATGGAATCAGCCACTGGTCTTGGAGGTAAACGCAAAGGAGCCATTCCCTGAAGGATCATCACTAATGATCCTAGTAACCATAATGCAGATGATTCACATTTTTTGAGTATTTAACATGTGCCCCATTGAAGTAAACACTTCACGAAGAAGCATTGGCTTCCCTAGGTGGTATGTATCATTAGTAGGCTCATTTTATACATAAGTAAAAAGCTGAGGCTTAGAGAAATTAAGTTACCTTTGGATTTTGGAGCAGATACCATTCTTCTCTTTGTTTTAAATCATATAGTTGTTTAGATCACCCAGTTATAAAATTACATGATGTTTCTAAAGGGATTATTATATTGCAATGCTGCTTTATTTGATCCTACAAGGAGCTCAAATTGTTGCATTTCATTTAGAGTTGGCCACAAAATTACATAAATATGATTCCACCTTTGATTTAAAATAGTACATATAACTGGGGATCAGCAATATGATTCAGCATTTTTTCACATACCATGTGTGCAGGCTAAGTGGCTTCAGTTGTGCCCATCTCTTTGTGATCCCATGGACTGTAGCCCACCAGGCTCCTCTGTCCATGGGATTTCCCAGACAAGAGTACTGAAGTGGGTTGCTGTGCCCTCCTCCAGGGGATCTTCCTGACCCAGGGGTGGAAACCACATCTGTCTCCTGCATTGGCAAGTGTGTTCTTTACCACTACACCACCTGGGAAGCCTACATACAATAGACTCCTAATTCATTTATAACCTGCCACCAGTTGTAAGGCAGAAGCCATTTCAGAAAATTTGCAATGTGAGAAAATATTCACCTTAAAATGAATTGAAATATAATGGTTATAAGGTAGTGAAATTATAGGTGGTTTAAATCCTCTAGCAGAGACATTACTTTGCCAACAAAGGTCCGTCTAGTCAAGGCTATGGTTTTTCCTGTGGTCATGTATGGATGTGAGAGTTGGGCTGTGAAGAAGGCTGAGCGCCGAAGAATTGATGCTTTTGAACTGTGGTGTTGGAGAAGACTCTTGAGAGTCCCTTGGACTGCAAGGAGATCCAACCAGTCCATTCTGAAGGCGATCAGCCCTGAGATTTCTTTGGAAGGAATGATGCTAAAGCTGAAACTCCAGTACTTTGGCCACCTCATGTGAAGAGTTGACTCATTGGAGAAGACTCTGATGCTGGGAGGGATTGGGGGCAAGAGGAGAAGGGGACAACAGAGGATGAGATGGCTGGATGGCATCACTGACTCAATGGACATGAGTCTGGGTGAACTCCGGGAGTTGGTGATGGACAGGGAGGCCTGGCGTACTGTGATTCATGGGGTCGCAAAGAGTCGGACACGACTGAGCGACTGATCTGATCTGATCTGATTTAGAATATAGGCATGGTTCTAAAATTTCAGCATTACTTTTATCCCCAGAAGAAATTTGTTTTTTTTAAATATTGGGAATATTTAGAACATCCTCACAACCTGGAATATAGATATATAATATAGATAGTAGACATCAATATAACTTATTCATTTTTTAAAATTAAATTCACTAAAAGCTTTGTCATTGACATGTGTGAGAATAAATTCCCTAAAACAGACTGGTATCAAACAGTTTAAAAGCAAAAGAGGATTTCCTACAAAATATGCTGGAGTAGACGTATTTATTCTACTTCTTATAGCTTCCCCATGCCAGAAATCTAATGAACACAAAAGCTTAAATTTGGAAATATAAACTCATATTTGCATTAAAACTTAAAAGTGACAAAAATTCCCAATTATGGTCTATGAATTGTAATCGTCCATTGAATATAGTAGGAAAGAAAGAAAGACAGTGAAGTTGCTCAGTCGTGTCCAACTCTGCCACCCCATGGACTGTAGCCTATACCAGGCTCCATTATCCATGGGATTCCCCAGGCAAGAGTACTGGAGTGGGTTGCCATTTCCTGCTCCAGGGGATCTTCCCAACCCAGGGATCAAACCCGGGTCTCCCACATTGTAGGCAGACACTTTACCGTCTCAGCCACCATTTAGTAGGACTTGGATCAAACAGAAGGAAGAAATCGAAAGCCAGTTTTCATCTTTCTGAGCCTTAAGCAGAGTACAGATTCTTCTTAAAGTAGGTCCTGATAGATCCATGTAATGATTTTTTTTTAAATTTGGAACAATAAGAAGTAAGTGTTTGAAGGATAGTAAGAAAAATGATCAAGAGAAACACCAAATCCTCAGGTAACATGCCTTTACGATGAGGTGCTTCCTTGCAAGTCACATAGACTTACTTGAGTGGTCAGTTGCAGAAAGATCTACCCAGGACAGAAGACAGAGCCAATCTGATGGAAAAAGTGCAGAAATGACAAAGCAGTTAACACAAGTCAACCACCTGCCCATTCCCCATACTCTTCTGAGCAATAATCAGGAGGGATCCAAAGCAGGACCTTAGCACAAACGCTGCAGAAACAAGAAGATGAAAAAATACATGACTTATATTGAAGAGCAAATGAAAGTATATTTTAGGGAAACACAAACTTTCTAGGAAATAGAAGAAAATTCTACCAAATATGTTTTGTACACTTAACTAATTGAGAGACAAAAAATTACTTTGGAAAAAAAATGAGATAAAAGTAGTTAAAAGAGGTAACGAAACAATATTGGGAGATGGAAGGGACACTGACAAAGCTCAAAAATAAGGCTAAGAAAAAAAATACACTATTGCATAAAAAGTAATGACATTAAAACCAGCAGCAAAAAAATAGATTTCTATAGTACTAATAGTATTTTAAAACTGAGAAATGTCATGTTGGTGACGTGATATTTAGACCCGAGGATGTCACAAAGGAAAATATAATTAGAGAGCTCATGATATAGAAGCTATAGGAGTTTGATAGCTATAGGAAGCTATCAAAGTACCACATAGCTAGTATATCTGTGGTATAAAACATACAGAAATGGAATATATATTCAAAGATAAAATGGAAAAAATTTCACAGATAAAGGAAGACAAGAATTTCCAGGGTGTAGGAGTGTAAGATCAACATGGAAACAGAAAGAGTTTAATTTCAAGTGTGATCTAGTCTTAGAGTTTTCTCATTGTCATCACAGAATTCTGAAACAAAATATTATACACACACACACACACACACATATATACACACACAGAAGCATGCAAGGACTCATGAGCCTTTCCTGGATTACAAAAGAAAACAAAAAACAAAAATCAAAAGAGAGAGAGAAACTTCCCTTATGGTAAAATTCAACCTCCTGAGATGAATTTTAAAATTCATCCTAAGAGATGAATCAACTAAAGACTAAGAGAAGCTATATCTTGTAAGAATAGTCAAGAAATGGAGATTCAATTTAAATATGGGCCTTAGCTTGAAAAACAAAGGGATTATGATAATTAATTGAATGCAAATGTTAAAAACCTTGACAATGTAAAATTAAAATATGGCATATAAATTTCTGACATAATAGGAAAGGAGAGGTTGAAGAAAATTTTAGTGGAGAAATGTCATATTTCATAACTGGAAATATTATATAGCATTAGTACTGCCTAATGTTGAAAAATAAAGAACTATAAATATTATATTAAATTGTAAATATAATCATTAATGAAAATTATAAATATCATTAGATTCTAAATATAATCATTAGGAATATTATGAGTCAGTGAGTCAAATTTGCTCAGTCGTGTCCGACTCTTTGCGACACCATGGATTGTAGCCCACCAGGCTCCTTTGTCGATGGAATTTTCCAGGCAAGAATACTGGAGTGTTTTGCCATTCCCTTCTCCAGGGGATCTTCCTGACCCAGGGATCGAACCCAGCCTTCTGCATTGCAGGCAGATTCTTTATCATCTGAGCCACCTGGGAAGCACTAAGGAATACTATAAATATCATTAAATTATAAATATAACCATTAAGAAAATTATTGTAACATAAAGTACAATAACTTTAAGTACAATAAAGTCTCAATAACAATAGGAAGAAAGCAAAGAAATTTTCAAAACTATGTAGTTTTACCTGTTAACAATAGCTATAATAAAATTTTTTAAAAGAATTTTTAGCTTGGATTTAAGACAAACTACAATAAAAACAATCAAATAATTTATATAGTGAAAAATATAAAACTTTGAATAGATATAGATAGATATACAGAGATATATATAGATATAGATATACATATATGGATAGATATACATACACATATATACATATCTATACATATATCTATGTATATCTATTTATCTATAAAAAATCTTGGCAACAATCTACATGTTAGGTTGAGTGTATTTGAGCCCAAGCATACCACAGAAAGAAGACTGAGATATCTATCATCTATTTATATGTATATCTATGTATATCCATTTATCTATCCACCTATATATATATATTTAACATATATATACATATACTAATATGTAGCTATGGTTAAAATAAAATAGTCTGTTACCTGAAGAGAATAAATTGCAGATAATTTATAAGGATATAGAATTGTTTGATTTAAAAATTTCTAAATGAATAGAAAATTCTAGAAGGATGCCCAAGAAGCAGTTTATATTATATACATCTTGGATGATCCAATTCATTTTCTGTATTTCTGACTAATTGAATTTTAACATTAGCATATATTACTTTAGAAACTAAAAAGTAAAAATTACCTTTCCTTAAAAAATATTTTTCAGCTGATATTGTTGAGTTTTGTCTTCCATTTGACTATAAAACATAATGCTAATATTTCATAGTTATTTATAAAACAATGGCTAAAAATAATAGAATACATCATAAGTTCATATTCTATTTAGGCTATCTAAATTCATGTGCTTTCAGAGTGAACATACCATTTTCATATTTTTTATATATTTGCCTACCAGCAAGTACAGTCACAAATTATAGGCAAATCATATAAAGATGTAGGATATGTTTTGCATTTTTTGTTTTGTTTTTTAAATGAATAGTTATCCAAAAGTAACAAAAAATTCACATCTTGCACAGAAAGGAATTTTCAATGCATGTAGGAAATTTAAAAGCTCAAAGGGGAAAAAGTGTCAATGAGAAATATTAAGGGGACCACAAGTGATTTTTTTCCTTTAAACTATTTATATTAAAAATTCTGCATATAACATGCATCACCTATGAAACTGAAAGAAAAAAATATAAGGAGGCCAAAGCCAACTTTTGGTAAAAGAATTTAAAAATACACACTTGTCAACTTCAGAGCTGTCTTAGACCTTTTTGATGCTTTTCCTCCTTTCCTTCAAGGCTTTCAAGTGCAACTTTGGTGACTCCCCAGCAAGAACCTGTTTTCTCTATGGGAGTTTATATTTCAATGGTGGCGAGAGACACAAATAACAAAGCTATGATTTATTGCGTGCTACAATAGAATATTAAGGAACACAGAAAAAACTTTGTTAATTGAATAAATATGTCTGGGAAACTTAGAGGTAATATAGTGGAAGGCACTTTAGCTGAATCTTAAAGAGCACAAAGAGAGTCACAGCGTAAAATATTACTTGGCATGAGTTAAAGGTACACAGTAAGCCATGTAGTTTGGCCAAAGGACAGGCTCTGCTGCCCAGTGGGTGTGAAGGTGATAGGTCTGCCAATGCAGACCGGGGTCTGTCTGGGAGAGGACTTTAACATCACGCCCAAAAGCCTGAACTGTAACTGACTAAGCGATTTGGTGCTTTATGGGGTTAACTAATGATGAGGGAAGGACAATGGATTTGTCATAATCGTAATAATAGGGAGTAGGAAGTCATGAGACTTTTATGTATCTCAGAAGAAATTTGAGTTTTTGAAAGTTTGAAGAATGCGCTAATAGACACTGAGGAGCTCCTAAGGGTTTAAAATCAGAAAAACGTAAAAATGAGTGGGCCGTTATTTGCAGCAACATGGATGGCCCTGGAGAGTGTCATGCTGAGTGAAGCAAATCATACAGAGAAAGACAAGTATTATATGATGTTGCTTATATATGGAATCTAAAAAAAAAATGGTACAAATAGGCCTATTTACAAAACAAAAATAGAGTCACAGATGTACGGTTACCAAGGAGAAAAGGGGAAGGAGAAATTGGGAGATTGGGATTGACAGATACACCCTACTATAGATAACTACTAAGAACCTACTGTATAGGACGAGAAACTCTACTCAGTACTCTGTAACGACCTATAATGAGACAAGAATCGAAAACTGAGTGGATTTCTGTATAGGTATAACTGATTCACTTTGCTGTATAGCAGAAACTAACACTACATGGTAAACCAACTATACTCCAACAAAAATTAATTTAAAAATAAATACAATAAAATCAGTGGGCTCTGAAGCTAATAAAGGTGGAACTTCTGCAATCTGTACTCTCAGGACCTAAAGAGGCCCCTCCTGGAAAGCTGTCTAAGCTTCAGAGCCCTCGAAGCTTGACTCTCTCCCTACTGACTGCATCCATGCCCACTACGATACCCTGCATATTATGGACTCAAAGAATGGTGATCTTCTATTGAGGAAATTATTTCTCTAAGTCATCTGTCTCTACTTTTCTCCTAAACACTTTGTCTGTGCCTTCTCAGTGAACAGGAAAATCAGGAAAAGTGAATAGGAAAAGCAGTAATATCCTGGGTCAATCATGGACACAGATGCTGACTACTGGGTGGATATTCTCTTCCTTACCTTTTGCAAAGGCCAGAAGACAGAACGAATGGCCCCGCAATCCCTGTGCCACTGTCTTCTGCTTTTAGACCCTGTTCGAGCTGGAATTTTGTCAGTTCCTTAAATATTCTGGGCTCTTTATCTCCTCAGGGCCTTTGTGCCTGCTGTTTCTTCAGTTTATATTTAAAATTTCAGTTTATGTTTAAAATCTTTCTCTTCGCTCTGTATGGAGCCTTTCTTTAGCCTCAGCATCAACGTAAACATATCTCGGCTTCCTCGGAAAGATATTTCTTGATCTGACCTCTGCTGCCATAACTGATACTTTCCAGATCTCAATGGCTTAAAATTGGCAAAGGTCAATTTCTTATTCGCACTTCATGCTCAAAGTGGCTCAACAGGGGAGTTCTGCGCATTGTAGTCATTTGTGGGCCTAGACTGATGGATGCTTTTTACTCACAGGATGTGGCATTTCAGCACTTTTGCAGTATCCTTGGTAGAACTAAACAGAGAAAGTGCAGAATTGAGTTGGCACATTAGTGCTTAAATACATCCAGGTGGAAAACTGACAAATGCCCCCTGCCCTTTGACCAGTGCAAAAGTAAAGGCCAAACCTAATATTAAGGGGTTAAAAAAGTGCAATCAGCTCTCAGGTTTGGAAGGAGAGGAGAACTAGAAATGGTGGCAGGCAGGTAGAAGGAATGTTACCCTACGTTGCTCTCACCACATGAGAATGCCAATTAGAATGCCAATTACATAAGGGCATCAGGGTGCTTCTCAGTCTTGTTTCTAAGTTGTGTCCTCAGTTCTTGGCAAAGTACGGAGCACAGAGAAGAGGATTCAGTGCGTGTTAATTGAATGAATGGATAAAGAAATGAATGAAGAGATAAATGGGATATCTGCTGGTGCCTGAGTTAGATTTGCCAAATGTCACAATGAAACTAAAAATAGCATAAAAGATGCTGTGCTTGGAATTAATTAATCATATAAGTCAATTAATAACATTAAAACCATATTATTTAATATAAATAAGACCATATATTAGTATCATAGCAATTCTAATTCTATGAATTAATATTGACATATATTCAGTTCAGTTCAGTTCAGTCGCTCAGTGGTGACCGACTCTTTGCGACCCCATGAATCGCAGCACGCCAGGCCTCCCTGTCCATCACCATCTCCCAGAGTTCACTCAAACTCACGTCCATAGAGTCGGTGATGCCATCCAGCCATCTCATCCTCTGTCGTCCCCTTCTCCTCCTGCCCCCAATCCCTCCCAGCATCAGAGTCTTTTCCAATGAGTCAACTCTTCGCATGAGGTTACCAAAGTACTGGAGTTTCAGCTTCAGCATCAGTCCTTCCAAAGAACACCCAGGACTGATCTCCTTTAGAATGGACTGGTTGGATCTCCTTGCAGTCCAAGGGACTCTCAAGAGTCTTCTCCAACACCACAGTTCAAAAGCATCAATTCTTTGGTGCTCAGCTTTCTTCACAGTCCAACTCTCACATCCATATTGTAATAGAAATATACAACTACATATAATATACATTATTAGGTGATATTATTGTAGATTTATAATATTACTCTATATTATAATTTACTCTGACTTGAACTATTTAAATTATTTTATATTATATTAATATAAATTCATTATTATTATTATTTTTATTTAATACAAAGCCTCTATGCTGATCTTAAATCCCTTAATTTCATCTGTGGATTCCTGAATTGAAATTAGAATCTCCCCAAAACAGACCTTCAGTTCAGTTCATTTCAGTAACTCAGTCGTGTCTGACTCTTTGCGACCCCATGAGTTGCAGCACGCCAGGCCTCCCTGTCCATCACTAACTCTGGGAGTTCACTTAAACTCATGTCCATCGATTCAGTGATGCTATCCAGCCATCTCATCCTCTGTCATCCCCTTCTCCTCCTGCCCCCAATCCCTCACAGCATCAGGGTCTTTTCCAATGAGTCAACTCTTCGCATCATGTGGCTAAAGTACTGGTTTCAGCTTTAGCATCATTCCTTCCAATGAACACCCAGGAATGATCTCCTTTAGGATGGACTGGTTGGATCTCCTCGCAGTCCAAGGGACTCTCTAGAGTCTTCTCCAACACCACAGTTCAAAAGCATCAATTCTTCAGCGCTCAGCTTTCTTTATAGTTCAACTCTCACATCCATACACGATCACTGGAAAAACCATAGCCTTGACTAGATAGACTTTTGTTGGCAAAGTAATGTCTCTGCTTTTGAATATGCTATCTAGGTTGGTCGTAACTTCCTTCCAAGGAGTAAGCGTCTTTTAATTTCATGGCTGCAGTCACCATCTGCAGTGATTTTGGAGCCCAGAAAAATAAAGTCTGATACTGTTTCCACTGTTTCCCCATCTATTTCCCATGAAGTGATGGGACCAGATGCCATGATCTTCGTTTTCTGAATGTTGAGCTTTAAGCCAACTTTTTCACTCTCCTCTTTCACTTTCATCAAGAGGCTTTTTAGTTCCTCTTCATTTTCTGCCTTCCCTGGTGGCTCAGACGGTAAAGCATCTGTCTACAATACGTGAGACCCAGGTTCGAGCCCTGGGTTGGGAAAATCCCCTGGAGAAGGAAATGGCAATCCACTCCAGTATTATTGCCTGGAAAATCCCATGGACAGAGGAGCCTGTTAGGCTACAGTCTATGGGGTTGCAAAGAGTCGGACATGACTGAGCGACTTCACTTTCACTTTCTCCCATAAGGGTGGTGTCATCTGCATATCTGAGGATTGATATTTCTCCCCGCAATCTTGATTCCAGCTTGTGTTTCTTCCAGTCCAGCATTTCTCATGATGTACTCTGCATAGAAGTTAAATAAGCAGGGTGACAATATACAGCCTTTTCCTATTTGGAACCAGTCTGTTGTTCCATGTCCAGTTCTAACTGTTGCTTCCTGACCTGCATACAGGTTTCTCAAGAGGCAGGTCAGGTGGTCTGGTATTTCCATCTCTTTCAGAATTTTCCACAGTTTATTGTGATCCACATAGTCAAAGGCTTTGGCATAGTCAATTAAGCAGAAATTGACGTTTTTCTGGAATTCTCTTGCTTTTTTGATGATCCAGCAGATGTTGACAATTTGATCTCTGGTTTCTCTGCCTTTTCTAAAACCAACTTGAACATCTGGAAGTTCACAGTTCACGTATTGTTGAAGCCTGGCTTGGAGAATTTTGAGCATTATCTTACTAGCATGTGAGATGAGTGCAGTTGTGCGGTAGTTTGAGCATTCTTTGGCATTGCCTTTCTTTGGGATTGGAATTAAAACTGACCTTTTCCAGTCCTGTGGCCACTGCTGAGTTTTCCAAATTTGCTGGCATATTGAGTACAGCACTTTCACAGCATCATTATCCAGGATTTGAAATAGTTCACCTGGAATTCCATCACCTCCACTAGCTTTGTTCGTAGTGATGCTTTCTAAGGCCACTTGACTTCACATTCCAGGATGTCTGGCTCTAGGTCAGTGATCACACCATCGTGATTATCTGGGTCGTGAAGCTCTTTTTTGTATAGTTCTTCTGTGTATTCTTGCCACCTCTTCTTAGCCTGCATGAATTCTTTTTCCTGACGAGTTTAGGTGAGTGCATATCTTCCTGTCTTTTGTCTTAATTCCACTCTATGCGCATCTGCCTTAAATGAAAATTCAGAAAGCAGTGGAAAGTAAATTTATAGGGAAAACAGAAGATACATTTTTAAAAGAGAGGTAGAGGCAAGATAATAATACAGAGACAACCAATATCACAGAAAACCAGAAATATAATGCCATATAAAATAGCATGTTTACAAATAATGAGGGAAATAGGGAAGAAAAACAATGAGATTTAAGCTTCAAATAATTCTAAATACAGTAACAGCTGACACACACACAATGTAAAAAAGCACCGATTAGTGAGAAAAATGAACCCGGAAGGGTCAGAGACCATCTGTGTAAGTCCCCACATGCAAGGTTAGTTATGTAGAAGGGTGTGCATAATACAACTTCATTTGACAGTCAGGCCTTTTCCTGAGACCATAAGGGCATAGAAACTATATTCGTGTTAATTCAATTTATTCAATAACCTGTGTTAGTCACTCAATCGTGTCCGACTCTTTGTGACCCCACAGACTGTAGCCCGCCAGGCTTCTCTGTCCATGGAGTTCTCTAGGCAAGAATACTGGAGCGTATTGCCATTCCCTTCTCCAATTCAATAACCTAATTAATATCAATTGCATGTAGGCCAGTTAGCTTCATTAACGAGTATAAGCTCCTAACAAAGGCAGGATCATGAGGTCAGTATGAGTCAGTGAAGTTTTATCTATTGGAGGACATGTGTTATACTTTTAAGACCAGTTACCCCCAGTTACCCCTGTCATCAGTGTATTTGGTCATGAAATAAATGGAGTGCTGGTGGCAGGCATGCAGAGTGGGTGGGCAGAATTTATTTAACAAGGAGAATATGCATAGTTTGTATAATCTGTGACAACACTAGGAAAATAATTCAAAGCACCTATGTTAGGAAGGTAAGTCAGTAGCATCATCTTAATTATTATTATATATTTGCTAAATATGAGTAGGTTACTTAACTCTGTACCATTGATAAAAACCAGTTTACCAATATGGAAATCAATTGAATGCTCTTCTATTCTTGGGTGGTTTTCTTACTTTTAGCAAGAGTAGTTTTGGTGTTGTCCAATAAACACAACAGGGCTTGGAAGTGACCTTGAAATATGATTAATGTATTTGAAAACAGGTGGATTGGAGATAATTATGGGAAGAGGATGCTCTTTCCAAAGTTTTGATGGGGGGGGGTACAGATTTAAATGTAAAGTATTAGAAACCAAAGAGATAATGGATCAAGAATAAACATTATAAATATTTTAAAAGTTGTAGGAAAACGTTAGATCACCGAAAATTTGAGTTTTACTGAGGACATACTGGGCCAATTCTGAATTCAGAAGAGACTCATTAATGTATGCTCAAATGTGTTCAGAGAAAGTTACAGACCAATAATACACGTTGTCTACGTAAATGCACATATAAATACACTGCTACCTGAATGTGTGCCTCTGTGTACATATGTACACTTAACTCAAACTGAGTGTAAATATCCATGTTTAAAGAGCAGTGTATATATTATATTTCCATTTATTCTTTTAAAAGAATAGTTGCTGAGGCTAATAATTTTCTTTAAAGGCTACTCTAAAGACCTCTGGGATTCTGCCCTGCTCAGTTCTTTCTATAAAATTATAAGCATTGAAAATTTACCACATTCAAGGTCCTTGACACTTATTTTAAATTATTTAACTCCCCACAATAACTCTATGAACTCTGAACTATCATTGTCCCTATATTAAAAATGAGGAAATTGAAGCTGGACGAGAATAAGTAATGTGCCTAAAAATCATGATTAATGAAAGGACTAAATTTTGATTCCCAAACCCATCTTTTAATTCTATACTGCCTCTTTCTGTATTTTATATTAGAATCGGTAGCATGTTAAAAAGAAAAATTGGTAGCATTTATCAAAATTGGAAGCATGGGTTTAGGTTCTAAGATTTTCAAAATCCCTTGTGAAATTTAAAAGGAATAGAACAATTGGTCAATAAATAGAACAATTTTATAGGTGATAAAGCAGATAAACAAGCAATTAAATGTGACAAGAAACGGCTACATAGAATTAAAAGTGTGATTTTACTACTTAAATCAATATCACTAAAGCTAATAGCCGCCTTTCTGTCTTAGCAAAAATATGAACTTAGTGTGATGAATTATGCATTGCCTGAGCAAAATCTGATTGTGAAATCCTCTGAAGAATTTACTTGAATCCTGTTTTTCCAGTTAGAGCTTTTACTTGCTTCAGGGAGAGTTTGGTAGTGAGGAGAGGTTCACAGAAAAGGAGTAAATAAGAAAGAGATTTCTCTAACCCACCTCACTAGGGAATAGTTGGAAATTTATGGACATACTACCATAAAAAAAAAAAAAAGGCAACAAGAATAGCAATAGCTGACACTCCTGAGTGTTTTGTGCTTCAGGCTCCCTCTGAAGGGCTTTACTGTATGTTAACTTGCTTAATCCTCACAAAACAAAGGCAAGAATAAAGCTGATAAGAATCCTTGACATTGTGGCACTACTTCCCCCACCCCCCCGCTCCCCTCCCCCCACAAATGGATTCTATATTTACTGTCTTCAGTTACTGGACTTCCCAAACTTGGAATGCCAACAATGTGTGGCACTACTTTTTGAGGTAGAGATGCACTCTACTTAATGAAAGAAGTGAAAATTTCAATCATATATATGAGTTGTCAATCATGTGCTATGTAGGAAGAATCGTTACAGATTGCTTTATTATGTTTACTTACTGAGTTCGGGTTGAGCTGGGTCTTCCTGGCTGCAGGAGGGCTTTCTCTAGCTGTGGCTAATGGGCTGCTCTTCAGCCTGTCGCAGTTCATAGGCTTTTCGTTGCAGTGGCTTCTTTGGTGGAGCACAAGCCCTAGAGTGTGTGGGGTTCATGGGTTGGAGGGCACATGGGCTCCAGTAGTTGTGGTTCAGGGCTTAGTTGCTCCATGACATGTTAAATCTTCCTGGACCGTGGAGGGAACCTCTGTCCCCTGCATTGGCAGGTGGATTCTTATCCACTGTACCACCAGGGAAGTCCTCGAGCTACTTTAAATATCAAGTTTTTCTAACTGGTAGTTTCAACTACCAGATTCATAAAACATTGATTTAGATAGACACTTCCAAAAATATCATTTTTAAATTAAAAAATATATACACTTCTCATATTTATTTGTCAACCCCACCCAATCTAAAGATGCCTGGCTTAGAACATTTGGAGAGATAAGGTTAACCAGTAAGATGATTCTCCTCTTTTGCTTTTGTTTTTACAAGTATCATTGAAGTCATTTTACTAGGTCTGTACTACAAGCATGGCTTTGACTTCTGCAAGACTCATTTCACTTCCTTTGGTCCTACTTTTGTTTCCTATAGTCACGGACCATGTCAGATCCTGTAGAGTCTGCTTCTGATGCCTGGTCAAAGTTGGAATCATGGAAAGCTTAAGCTGGAAGGAAAATCCTCATATATCATGTAATAGGTTAACTTTCCTCTGTTTCTATATAGATGAGGAAGGAAAAAATAAAGAAACCAAGTAGAAAGTGGTAAAGTGACATGACTTTTGTTGAGCAACACTTCTAATTCACTTTTCCAGCACTGATTGAATTGTCTACATGTTTACTTATGGCTGTTTTCTCAGCTCACGCAGGTAAGTAGGTACGGTATTAATAGAAAATAAGTCTCTCGGTAGACTGGATTCTTGGCTACATGTCAGTGATTTGTAATTTGATTTCTCTCCAGCCTACCTCTTATTAATAATGTGGTTATTCTTTTCAAAAGAACAATTTGATCTAGTTCATAATCTGAATATCAGAGTCTATTAGTTGGCATCTATCTCCACATGTGTTCTTGGCTTTTGTCCTTTTGCTCAACTCTCTGAGAACAAAGTCATGAATATATTGCAGATCACACCCTATAAGATTTAAAGGCTTAATTAGAGTCATGTGGCTTATAACATCTAATAATTCTCAAGATGGCACTGGGTCATCTCACCAAGGAACCAGAGAGGGAACTGTGCCTGACTGACCATTTACTGTTCGGGGATGACTAGGGCAATTGGTTCCAATAAATAATTAGTTTTTACCCATCCTAGGCTGAATATAATGTTAGATCACGTGGGAAATTTTCAAGAAGTAAAGGATGTGGTCTTCAAGAAGTTTCTGTGTTACTAAGGAGTTTCTGCGGTACTATGAGTCAGGGTGAGGTATTGGCGTGGGTCAATCAGAAGAGGAATCTAGCAGGAAGATGAGTTAGGTGGGAAGTAAAAAGTGCTGATCTGAGTGAGTGAAAGTGAACTAGTTCCAAAAGTATAATAACAGCTTGCTTATTGAGTTCTTACTTTGTGCCAAATGTCGTTCTAAACACTTCAGTTGTATCAACATAATATATATAACATAGACATGTGTATTAATCTAATTTATAATAATCCTGTGAGGTGAACCTGCTACTGTTCTCATTTTGTGAGATGAGGAAGGCTAGACAGAGATGTTGGTTTACTTGCTTATGACCAGGTGCCTGTAAAGGGAAGGAGGCAGATTTCAAATCCAAGGAAGTCACACGCTAAATCATTGACTCACGATGACTTTGATAGCTGATTGTTCCATGAAAAAATAGTTAATTAATTGGCCATTAGACACAAATGTCTTAAAGAACTTTAAGAGTCCATCTTATTCCCTAAATGCCAGATAGATGATAATCTCAGTGACCTGTATTTTGCTTTTTAGATGCTTTTTGAGAATTCTTTTCACCTCAGTGCAGGAAAACATGGGAAACTCAGAACTTTAAAGAAGGAAATCATTATCCTATTTAAGATAATTTTTACTAACATATACTTAACAAACTGTAAGATATACAAAATTGCATATTTTAAAACATTTAACATAATCATTATACAAAGAAAATCAAAATGACCATTTACTCTCTAGACAATAAGATTACCTAGCCAGAACATCACACTTAGATGTTATGGAAAAAGTGAAATTCTAGGGATATTTGAGGAGCAATGAGTATACAGAGCAGCCTTGGAAGAGACCAGTGCATAAGATGAAGGGCAGAACATGAAGTGGGAAGTCAAATGGGCAATGCCAGCTTGTCTTTGAGACAACAGTGAGATTGCCATTCAATGCACTCATTCATTCCCTTTCCTAATAGCTTTACCTTTGTGATGATTAAGAGAGGCTTAAGCTGATCTTTTAGGTAGATAACCAATCTTCCAGCATCTCACCTTAGATCCTTTCCAAGAAACTTGAAAGAAACTACTGTAATGAAATCTATTTATCTCTTCCAAAGATGATATTTACCTTAGTTAGACATTAGGCCCAATGGTTTCAATGCCTGCTGAGCTTTGAGATAATTTTCCAAGATAAACAATGGCTGTTGAATTCATTCAGAAGGCATCAACTCTTTTAACAAGGTTGCCTGGTTTTTAATCCCAAAACCATGAGTCAGTGAAAAGTTTCAAGGGTATTATAAAGAGTCTTGGTGGAGTTCCAAATTTTTTTTTCCTTCAAATCTATCAGAATTCTCCATCGTAAATGTATATCCCTCCATATTTTGGGTAGTGGTCTCAACACAGTATTCAGGACACATTACTCTTCTGATTATGTCAAAATATCCAAGTCATGTAATTCAGGTATACTGTAATGATAGTGCAACACTCAAGCCAAAATCCAAGGTAGGAATTGCTTACTAGTTGCTAATAAATATTTCCCAACGCCTTTGTCTTTTACTATTAAGATGATTACCTTAATCTCATATGGGCCTGGCAATATAGCATGTCCTCTCTCATCAGGGAACTCCAGATGGGATAACAAGTGGCTGGATTTGACCTGTAATTTTTGTGGTTATGCTGCCAAAACACTGACACCATTATCAGATTTAGTCACACGAATCTTACCAAACAGGCTGACTGTGAGTTCCTGCTGTTCTCTGACAAACAGCTTTACACACTGACACGTTCCTAATGCCATGAGAAAATTCTTGGAAGCTTGGTGTACCTAAGGCTGTAAGGTTGACCATGTGAGTTGAACTGGACAGTTACTGATACAACTACTCACCCCCTTAAAATTATAGGTAAATAAATACATTAACCCATAGTTTTAATTAATTCATTATGGCTCTGAAGTGAGTTGAGAAATAGTTCGGCACAGTGAGACCCAGTGGTATAGGAAAAACCACACTGGATACAAGGCAACCAGGAAATAAAGCCAGGTTCCGAGAAGCCATGGAAAATGTGAAAGTCACTTCATTGTTCCGAGTACCAGTTTCCTTATCTTTTAAATGTTAAAATTACTGAATGATTTGATTAGAAAACATCATTAGAAAAACTTACTGGGATGGTTAAAAGTTACTTATTTTAAGCTGTTTAAAATTTTTTTTTAAAAATCGCTAATTTAATTAAGAGAACTCTGTAGTTTTCCACTCAGATTGCAATTTTTCTACCTACACTCCATATAAACCATAAATAGTTATATAGCAAGTAATTTGAAAGAAAGAACCACACTTTGGTTATCATTATAGGAATCCCACTGTATCACAAAGTAAATAGTTCTATCTTTTATCTGCATTTGAAGATCAGAGGGCAAATGGCTTTGGGAGTTTTAGAATTATCTATTAGTTTAATTCCAAATTAAGTCTCTTTGGATCCTATTAAATGAGCTGCCTTCTTACTTTTTACAGTTCTCCCACTGAAATAACCTCTTTCTTTCCACTGTTTATGGAGAATTCTTTTGTCCCCCAAGACTTGTCCCCCAGGACCAAGTATCTCACCCACTAGGAGAGTTGTCAGAATTCAGCTGAAGTTCAAAAGCTCTTCCCTGTCTAGAGTAAATGTGAGGACTATGTATCTGTTCTCTATTGTGTGTTATCACCAACGTTAATCTCATTGAGTGTTGTGTTGTTAGAAAGCACCTTAGTTCTTTCTGTGTATGACTCCACAGTGGGACACTGCTGAAGGACTTTTATTCTTTTTGCAGAAGCTCATAGGACTGTTGTGGCAATTTAACTGGGTTATGTGTATGAATTTCCAGGTATCATGCTTGACCCAGAGTGGGTGTTAAATAGATATTAGTTCTCTCTATATATCTTTTTAATATTTTATACCAAGAAATACATATAAAAGCCAACTTTCATTTAAAAATATGCTTTTGGTTGAAAGTTATCATTCCTGAGTTTTTAGCTTTTTGGCTTCTGTGTATTGAGGAAGCAACTCCAGTTTCTAGAAGGGGTAAAACTATAACTGAATTTCCATGGCTAATTAGTCTCTTTGTTAATATCGGCACCATTGAATACAAAATTTACCCAGATTCCTCCTTGAAGTTTTTGTGAAGTACATTCTTCTTCCTTCATCAATCTGACAGTTGAAATTCAAAAGGCTATTTGTCACTTGCTGGTGCTATCACCAGTCCATGATGTTAGCCAGCTGGGAGACAGCTGCTACCTTCCACTTCAGAAATGACTGCAAACCAGCTATTAGTGAAGGGCCCCCATATGAGGGCTTTGCAGCTACATGTTGAATTTCTCAAGAACAGAATCCTGATTTGTTGAGCTTGTGTTATTATCCAGGCTTGGCCTACATACACAAACCAGCTTGGGAATAAAACAGAGATTGAATTCAGTTTCTTCCTTTTAAGTGACTGACTAAAACCTTTTTATTAGTTTTCCTTTTCCAATATGACTAGTTTTATTTCCTCTTCAAATTATTGTGTCTAAATAGACAGGGCCTTGGAATGAGATCACCGAGTCAACATTCCATTATGAATCTTTCTTGACTGTAAGGAATAGAAAAGGCAGAGGGGAGGGGAGGGAGGCAGGCGGTGGAGAATTAAGTGTGAAAGCATCCCAGACAAGAGCAAACACTGGTGACCAATGTCAGGCACATTTCCACCTGCAGCGGCCTGGAACCAAGCGTGCTCATTATTTGATTTGGGGATATTTAGCAAGGTTCATTCGACTGTTCCAGAATGACTTGTCTCATGTCCATTCCCATGGTCAGTCTGTCCTTGGACTTTGTAAAAGGCCTTCCAGAGACATGCACGAAAAAGCATTTTTTTTTTTTTCAGGTTTCCTTAGAGGAATATCCATATTGGACTTTTCTTTCAGGGGTATTAATTTACCAAGGATGGGTGGAACTTTCCCTTCTTCTTCTTTTCTTTGTTTGTTTTTCTTTTGAGCCAGTCCTCATCTTAAACTCAATGTTATTATGCAAAAAGAAGGAAAAATTTGCTTGAAGAAGAACCAAAGAGTGTTCAGTTCAAGCCTGTAGTTAAAAGAAACTGCTCATTACTTTTTTATGTCCCAATTTTCTCTTTGTTTTTACAAGTATGCAAATATTTTAGAGACCTAGACTGATTACAGAATGATTCCATATTCCAGTTATCTGACAGATGATATGTGATAATCAGTTAATTAAATAGGTCTTTGCTTCACTTATTAGGACTGGTACGATTTTTCAGAATATGGAAGAGCCCATGAAGAGGGTACACTAGCCAGCAGGCACAATTAAGGAAAACATTACAGCCAGTGGACACTGTCAGAGCATCACAAGCTTTTTGAACTAATAGTACAACCCAGAGTTCAGATTCAAAATACCAGCTGTTGAAAGAGAATTCGAGACCAAATGTTTTATACATATGTGTCATGGAAAACAGCAATCTGCTGCACTTCTTTATTTTTTTTTTTTTGCAAGTAGACTCTCTCCAAGTTAAGTAGGGCAATGCCCAAGGAGCATTCCATGGATTCTATAATCATGTCCTCTTTGTATCAAAGATTCCATTAGTTGGTTAAAAAAAAAAAAAATAGGGTGGTATTTCTACCTAATTGATTTTTTTCCAAGAACCAGTTGACTGGTGAAGAAGCTTAACTCCCTCAAAGATCTGGTTTCCAAGTATTCTAAAAATTACCACATCTAAAATCTTATCAAAGTTTGAATTAGCCCTATGTGGGATTAAGGAGATGTGGCAGAAACATTTTGCTATTCCCAGGAGGGTCCAGAGCTACATTAGTCAGAGGAGACTTGCAAAGTGTCCGGAATATGAGGCAGTTTCCAAAGGGCTGCTTACAGGGTGCTCCTCATTGACCAAGCATATTGGATCAGGCTTGACAAAAGATCAATTGACTTTGGACAATGATTTGTTTTCTCAACCTAAATGCTGCAGTGATATAAAGAGGATGAGAGAGGAGTAGGGGGGCGGGGGCTTGCACAAGCTACTCTTCCTTGTGCATTTTTTTCTCATGCATGGATTAGAACAATAGAGAAATCTTCCTCCTTCCAAAGACTGATTGCTCTTCTTGGTGTAAACGTTATACTGAAGTTACTCTTAATGAAGACTAGTTAACTCTATCACTGAGAGAAGAAAATATCATAAGAGACC
This sequence comes from Bos mutus, assembly GCF_027580195.1. Taxonomy (NCBI): domain Eukaryota; kingdom Metazoa; phylum Chordata; class Mammalia; order Artiodactyla; family Bovidae; genus Bos; species Bos mutus. The sequence goes on from NC_091626.1 coordinate 94,369,698, forward strand.
TGGGAAACCACCCTTTTATCTGTGAAGCTTTATTTCTTACGCTGAATGGTAAATTAATGGATCACATTATGTTATTTTTTATGCTTTTTGTATATCTGAAACACCTCAGTATTAAACAAGAATCTCCCAGGTGAGCCACTAAGAATCTGGGGCTTTGGAATGACACAGACCTAAGTTTAAGCCTTGTTTCTCCCAAACATCAACTGTGGGTTTTTTTTTTTAAAGTTACTCAACCACAAATCAATTTCTTCAACCTTAAAATGAGAACACAGGGGTACCTGCTTCATAGGGTTATTTTCTGGATTAAATTAATTAATGCACTTACAGTGCACACTGCTTGACATGCTACAATCCAGACAGTAAGTTTATGCTTAGACATAAAGTGCAGGTTGTGTTCTACACTTGTGTGTGGCATAATTACCTCTTTGAAAACTTACTAGCCACATTATACTGGCTAAGTCATTTAAACCTCTGAGAGCCCAATTCTTCCTCTTACAAAAAGTGAAAAGAATTGCATTACCTATTCTGTCTTTGTTATAGGATCCCTAGGAATATTAAGTGCAATAGTGTGTAAAAACACTTTAAAATATTTAAAGTCTCCATAAAAATTAAAGCATTTCTTTAAAAAAGTTAAAATATTTTTATTTGTTACCATTCACTCATTCAACATCTTTTAATTGTTGGAAAGAAACTACTGCTAAATTGGACCCTTTGATAAATTCTGTGACTACAGAAATAATTTTAATAAAAATATGATTTCTACCCTCATGCCCTCTTAGAGTACACAGTCTGGTGAAGGGGCTGAACAGTAACTGAATATCTTAGTCAGCCTAAGCCTCCATGCTACTGTACAAAAGTAAGAGTCCCCATGCTACTGCACAAAGGTAAGAAGTGGGTTTCATGGTGAAATGCTGGAGAAGTAGGAGTGGACAAACAGTAAAATCTTTGTAAAATGTGTTAATGATGTTGGTCAAAGAAGTCACTGAAGGACACTAAACATAATGTTATGGGACCAAATTTATTTATTAGGTCATTTTTAATTCAGATTAGAAAGGGAAAAAAAGTGAAGTAGGTAAACCAGTTAAGAAGGGTTTTTTTTAGTCCAAGAAGAGAGTTTAGGAGTTTGGAGTAGAGTGGAGGTGGGGTGATGTTGGAGAAAGATATATTGGGTTGGTTACAAAGAAATATGCAGAGTACATCATGAGAAACACTGGGCTGGATGAAGCACAAGCTGGAATCAAGATTGCTGGGAGAAATATCAATAACCTCAGATGTGCAGATGACACCACCCTTATGGCAGAAAGTGAAGAGGAACTCAAAAGCCTCTTGATGAAAGTGAAAGAGGAGAGTGAAAAAGTTGGCTTAAAGCTCAACATTCAGAAAACGAAGATCATGGCATCTGGTCCCATCACTTCATGGTAGATAGATGGGGAAACAGTGTCAGACTTTATTTTGGGGGGCTCCAAAATTACTGCAGATGGTGATTGCAGCCATGAAATTAAAAGACACTTACTCCTTAGAAGAAAAGTTATGACCAACCTAGACAGCATATTAAAAAGCAGACATTACTTTGTCATCAAAGGTCTGTCTGGTCAAGGCTATGGTTTTTCCAGTAGTCATGTATGGATGTGAGAGTTGGACTATAAAGAAAGCTGAGCACTAAAGAATTGATACTTTTGAACTGTGGTGTTGGAGAAGACTCTTGAGAGTCCTTGGACTGCAAGATCCAACCAGTCCATCCTAAAGGATATCAGGCCTGAACATTCATTGGAAGGACTGATGCTGAAGCTGAAATTCCAATACTTTGGCCACCTGATGAGAAGAGCTGACTCATTTGAAAAGACCCTGATGCTGGAAAAGATTGAGAGCATGAGGAGAAGGGGCTGACAGAGGATGAGATGGTTGGATGGCATCACCAACTCAATGGACACGAGTTTGGGTAAACTCTGGGAGTTGGTGATAGACAGGGAGGCCTGGCGTGCTGCAGTCCATGGGGTTGCAAAGAGTTGGACACAACTGAGCAACTGAACTGAACTGTACAAAGAAAAACCTGAACAAAGCTTTCGGCCAACTCAAATACATATTTAGGACTGGAGAGTGGCTAATGGATTGGCTTTGGGTTGGGTGGAGCTGAGACAGGAAGAAAAGTTTCCTGCTTCATTGACTGACATTGGATAGCACAGCCTATAGACAAAAGGTTGGATGTAAAGCTTTTGAATGATCTCTTAAAGTGCAACACTTTATTGAAAGGTAAATTAATCAATTCACCCAGAATACGTTTACTGAACTACTAATGGCAAAGTACTGGTCATACGATGGAAAACAGTAGAGACAGATGTAATTCTGCTCTCATAGTGCTTACAGACTAAAAAGGGAGAACATGACTAAAATAAATAGATTAAATCATCACAAGTTATGATAACCCTGAATCGTTTTCCTGTGGCTGCTGTAGCTGCTGCTGCTGCTAAGTCACTTCAGTCGTGTCTGACTCTGTGCGACCCCATAGACAGCAGCCCACCAGGCTCCCCCGTCCCTGGGATTCTCTAGGCAAGAACACTGGAGTGGGTTGCCATTTCCTTCTCCAATGCATGAGAGTGAAAAGTGAAAGTGAAGTCGCTCAGTCGTGTCTGACTCTTTGCGACCCCATGGACTGCAGCCTACCAGGCTCCTCTGTCCATGGGATTTTCCAGGCAAGAGTACTGGAGTGGGGTGCCGTTGCTGCCATAGCAAATGACCACAAACCCAGCAACTTAACAGAAATGTATTTGCTAATGCTCCTGAGGACCAATAAGTATCACTGGGTTGAAATCCAGGTGTCAGCAGGGCTGCCGTCACTTTAGAGGTTCTAGGGGGAAGCCCCTCTTTGCCGCTTTGAGCTTCTAATGACCACCGGCATTCCTGGGCTTGTGGCCTCATCATACCAGTTTCTGCGTCCATGACATGTTGCCACCCTCTCTTTCATGGTAACATCTTCTTCAGCCTTCCTCTTATAAAGGACACTTGTGATGGCATTTAAGTTTCCTCTGGAGAAGTCAGGATAATCTCCCCATGTCAAGATCTTTAACTTGATTACCATTGCAAGGTTTTTCTGCCACATAAAATGACACATATTCCAGGAATTAGAATGTGGGTATCATTTAAGAAAATATTTTTAACCCTACTGAATGCCTTATGAAGAAAATAAGCATGGGATTATGATGTGAGATAATGATGAGGATATGCCTGATGGCTGGAGGGTAATGATGAGGAAGATTGGCACATTGAAGGAATGATGAGGAATGAGGTACATTGAAAAGAGAGACTGAGATGAGATCAGGGTGCTGCAGGTGTCCAGATTTTATTCTAAATGCATCGGGCACTCATCCAAGGAATTGAATTAGAAGGCAATGTAATTTTATTTACATGTTTATAAAGATCATTGTCTCTGCGGTAAAGAAAATTGGCAGGAGATGAATGGAAGCAGGGCGATATGCCAAGAGGCTACTATGATCATTAGGACAGAAGAGGATGATGGTTGGAATGTGGAGGTGACAATGGAGATGTAGCATCTGGGACAGAGCTGAGATTCATGTTAGAGATAAATAATCAGGGTCTGATGGATTGGGCTTCCTGGTGGCTCAGATGGTAAAGAGCCTGCCTGCAGCATGGGAGACCCAGGTTCGATCCCTGAGTTGGGAATATCCCATGGAGAAGGAAATGGCAACCCACTCCAGTACTCTTGCCTGAAGAATTCCATGGATGGAGGGGCCTGGTGGTCTATGCTCCCTGGGGTCGCATAGAGTCAGACATGCCTGAGTGACTAGCACTGAAACACTAAGTGGATCAGGTGTGAAGGGTAAGAGGGACAAGGAAGAATAAGGGAGGAGATTGCACTTCCATTTATAATTTTAATGTTAAATAACTGATGATCTTACTTACTGACACGGAGAAGGGAAATTCAGGAGGAAACAGGAGTCTGCCTTGGAATGTGGATCCTCAAATGACCATGAGGTTATGGAGTTGTCAAACAGGCAGATGGGTGAACAGATCAGGAGCTCAGGGAAGAGGTATGGGCCAAAAATAGAAATTAAGGAATATTTAGCACAGAGGTAGGAATTCAATTACTTGCCATCTCCTGCTTGACCACTTCCAATTTGCCTTGATTCATGGACCTGACATTCCAGGTTCCTATGCAATATTGCTCTTTATGGCATCAGACTTTGCTTCCATCACCACTCACATCCACAACTGGATGTTGTTTTTGTTTTGGTTCCATCTCTTCATTCTTTCTGGAGTTATTTCTCTACTGATCTCCAGTAGCATATTGGGTACCTACCGACCTGGGGAGTTCATCTTTCAGTGTCCTATCTTTTTGCCTATTCATACTGTTTGTGGGATTCTCAAGGCAAGAATACTGAAGGAGTATTATGAAGAAGGAGTTGTATGAAGAAAGTTAAAGAGAGAGGAAAAAACAACAACAGCAACAACAAAAGTTAGAAGGAATGGCCAGTAACAGAGGGAGAAAATACCCAGAAGAGTATTATCCTGGAAGTCAAGAAAGGGGAGTGTTTTATACAAGAGGGAGGATGGAAAAAAGTGCTGTGTGTATTTGACAACATGAAGGTCACTGACTTTGACAACAGCAGTTTCAGTGGAATTTGATGATGGTACCGAAGCCAGGTTGGACTGGTAAGCCATTAATAATAGGAAAAGCAAAAAGGTGAATGTAAGTGAGGATATAGAGACAGCACATAGACAACTTTCTGAAAGTTTTCCTGTGGAGGGAACAGAAAATCAGATATAACCAGACAAAGAATTTAATTCTAAAGGAAGATACTATTAGGGTACGTTTGTATGTTTTCCGAATAGGGGTAATATAATAGAGAGGAAGAATTTTGGTGACGCAGTGAAAAAATACCTAAGTTAGTTCCACCGTGACCTTGTAATTGAGTAAAGGACCATGATGACCTTGCTTGAGTAAATGAATATCAAAACTTTCAGCAGCTGCGTCAGCTCTCCAACTCTCTGACGTTCACCTGTGTTCTGACACCTGCGTTCTGTCCCCTGGGAAGAAGACAGAGCCTTTTTAGCATTAATCAAACAATCCATGTCCATTTGAGAGGGTCTACTGTACCTTGTAGCTTTCGGGGCAGAGTCACTCTCATTTATTACTTTGTTCTTTCCACTTGAGAAGCCCCAGAGTTTCCTTTATAATTTAAGAGGACTTTTCTTAAAATCAGTTTTGGTTTCATTCCCATGCATTATACATCTTGCTAGCAATGGTCAAGCCAGATCCTTCTCCCAGGTTCCAGCAGGAGGTGGGATGGGAGGGGATCACTCGTCACCAGATATTCTTAAGTGCTTTAGGAACAGGAGTAGTCCAAGACATCCCCACCCTTGGCCTCTCCCCTGCCTCCACATGCAGCTCCCAGCAATACAACACTCCATGCTTCCACCTTTCTAGAATTGGGTTCTTTTTCCCAAATAGGTGCACGGGCAAGGGGTTGACTGGAGGAGAGACTTCAAAGCCTTGAAAACATCAGCCTCCAGCCCCCAGCCTTACCTCTTCACTCTTCTGCCTCATGACGAAGTTGTCAGGGTTTGAATACCAGTCCAGCCACTTGCTGCTCTGACACCCCAATCCAAAGCTTCATTAAAAATCTGCCTGAAATGTAGAAGGTAGATGTTATTGCTAGAAGATGTTAAGGAAGAACTGGACATTGAGGCGTCATGTTCCATGAAGACATGGGATCTATGTTTTCAGTCAGCTGTAGTTCTGTCAAGAAGGAAGAATTTGTTGAAAGAGAAGGTTAGCAGAGGATGGAGTTGGCTTTCCTCTGCCCATATTTGAATTTGAACAGCCCTGATTTGTAAGCACCAACCCTAGTGTTTACCTTGAGACTCCCCAGTCCGGGAATCTGGTGATTACTTCCCCATGAGAAGAAGGACATATGTTATAAGGAATCAGGAAAGTGAAGGTCAAAGTGAAGTGAAGTGGAAGTCGTTCAGCCGTGTCCAGCTTTTTGTGACCCCATGGACTGTAGCCCGCCAGGCTCCTCTGTCCATGGAATTCTCCAGGCAAAAATACTGGAGTGAATTGCCATTTCCTTCTCCAGGGGATCTTCTGGACCCAGGGATTGAACCTGGGTCTCCTGCACTGCAGGCAGATTCTTTACCATCTGAGCCACCAGGGAATCCCAAGGTAGGAAGGTTAAGGTACTATTTTACCAAAATTATTGGAATAAATCCAGAACTCTATGTCACATTCCCTCCCAAAAATCTCACCTGAGGGGGAAAAAAAGAAAACACGTGACTTCGTTTGGAGAGTGAAAACATGTACTAGGTGAAAAGTCCATTGTTGCAGCCACAGGGCAAAAATCAGGCTTGATAATGATGTTCATGAAACTGTGGCATAGTAGTGCCCCAGAGGAACCTGATTAAGAGTTGAAGTTAAGAGCCAGTGGTCCCACGGGGACATATTCTGACCTGTGTGCACACTGAGGCAGTTTGGAAACATTTCTAATCTTGGGTGAGCTTAGCAACTCAGGCATCCCTAGTGATAAAAAACAATAACCCCAAGGAGAATACTAATGCTAAACTTAACTACCCTCCCCACAACTTTGCCACAAGAGAATCATCATTTATATTTTGGATATTTGTATTTCAAATAATAATTTTAGCCTAGGATAACTAATCTATGATTTACTCTGGCAACAGTAAATCCTTTATCTCCACAGTATGCATTTAGACTTGCTTAAAATATTCTGTATTCTCTCAAGATAGGCTCTTGTTTCATTGTTAACTTCTGAGGTGGCAAGAAAGAGTGATGTTTAGAACCATAATAAGAATGGCAGACAGGGGTGCAGAGATGAAAGTGACTTTCCTCTGTTGAAGAATGTTCTGAAATGCAGGGCTGGCATTTTGATTCTCAAGTAAGGGTTATGTACTCTGGTTACAGGCAGAGGTAAAACTTTCTAACTTCTCATTGTTGAAGCTGAAAGCCCATAGTATTTCTACAACACTCTAAAGGAGAATTTGGATCAACCAAGATGATACCAGTTCTAAAATGTAGCTCTGAAGCTACTTGCCATATCATCAGAACACGTAAAACAGGTTGCATATTCCTCAAGATCTCTGATAGGTCTTTGCTTATGTGGCTTTTCACTGATCAGTTAGTATCTACTTGGAAGAAGAGCCTTCCCTGATGGCTCAGATGGTAAAGAGTCTGCCCTCAATGTGCGAGACCTCAGTTAGATCCTCGAGTGGGAAAGATCCTCTGGAGAAGGAAATGGCAACCCACTCCAGCACTCTTGCCTGGAAAATTCCATGGATGGAGGAGCCTGATTGGCTACAGTCAATGGGATCACAAAGAGTCGGACACGACTGAGCTACTTCACTAGGAAGAAGGAGAAGGGAACATAAGCAGAGCAAAGGAAGTGACAAGGCAGAGAGAGGACATCACAACCAGGAATGTTACCTCTAAATGCTCTGCTTCAAAGATTTGCTTTTATTTGTCATCGGCTTCTCTTTCACTCCCAGAGAGAGTCTGTCAGAGCCTCATTTGAGACTGCTTTCAACTGTGGTTTCATGTAGAGGGCGACCTGTCAAAATCCAGTGGAGTCCATGCAATGAAATGGAGCAAACACTGGAAACTGCCAGGAGAGCAGAGGCTGCACTTTATTTCACAACCAGATGATGACAAGGAAAAACCAAAAGTCCAGGAATTCAGGCTGCCACGGGGACTCGGCAGCTAGACCCGAGGCCATGAGGCAGGACACCAGAGTTGAAGCAGACAGTGTTCCACCGGAGCTCCAGGCCAGTTGAATCATCCCGAACCATGAGATGGGAAAGACGAAAGGTCAGGTGCTCCATTTACCAGGGGCCAGGGAGAGATCGCAGTAGTCCTTGAGATTTCTTCTCCAGTGTTATTCAAGGTCAGGCAGCATCTAGAGGGCCCTAAGGGTTTCAGTAATTCTTGGAAGCGATAGCCCACGGCCCATCAGATTGAAAGCATTACTGGGCATTCAGAAGCCAATTTCCTGGGCCAGTTGCAACTCTTCACTTTATGTCCTTGAATCATGACCAATGGCTTGCCCTTCCTCTTTGGTGTTTGTACCATTCAGATATTTACTCCTTATTCTCAGGTACTCTCATGCCCTGGGTAAAGCCATTAATGAGTGAACAAATGTTTGCTGAAATGGATGTCTCTGTGTTAGATACTGAACAGGGAACACACAAGTTCGGGGCCAGAGGCTCTCCCCACAGGGCCTTTTCAATGTGCTCTGGTCATTGTAGGTTACTGTTGTTACTGTTACAAGATAAGGTAGTTGAGGGTAAATGGTGAATAAGAGGATGCAGAAGTAATAGTTACAGAAGCTCAGATTACTGATTAGACAGAGTAAAGCAATGTTGACTCACTGAGGTGCAATAAGACTATTATTGCCTATTGCACTGTTGAAGCCATCTTATTCATTAGGCTTTATGTTCTTTGCTTCCTAGAGTAGTACCTTGCTCATCTGAATATACCACATTGTATCTAGTACATTGCTTACCTTGTAGAGGCCACTCTACAAAGGTCTTTGAGCCTCTGGGCATATGATTTCCCTTTCTGAAAGCCTCTCCCAGCACCAGTACTCCCTTACTCCTGACACTTTTGCTGGAATAACTCATGTCATTCAGTTTCAGGTTGGACATCACCTCCTCTGAAGGGTTTACCTAATTCTCCCTCCAGATGTTTTGGCTAGGTGTTCCTCTTCTGGTTTTCCCCGTGTCCTTGTCAAGACACTTACATCACTCACTGAATTATGTCTTCCCTTACTGCCCTGTAAACTTGTGGGCAGGAACAGGGTCTTGAGTTCATATGCCCAGAGCAATGCCTGGCTCAGAGTGGAAACTTAATAAATGCTCATTCTTTTAATGAATGAACGCATGAAAGAGTGAATGCATAAAGGAGGCATCATGAAGACACGGAGGCAGTTGCTTTGGCTGTGTTTTGAGCTCCTTTCCTGGTCTTCAGATTGGTCCCCTTCTTCTGGCAATGGGGTTCCTCTCATCTACACCCACCTGGGAGGTCTCATTGGAGTGATTTGCAAGGAAGGGGTGCAATCATCAGGGTGTTTATTGGACCATCCTCTCCCTCTAGGCTGGCTGTTACTTCACAGGAGTGGAAGACTGGGCAGGTTACAACTCACCAGTCTTCCCACTGTGACTCTCTTTCATTTCAAGCCAATTGACAAATGTGTATTGACTTTTCTCAGTGCACGTTCTCTGTTGCCCTTGGCTTAACAAAAACCTGTACAACCGTCCTCTGGTTAAATTTCTACTCTTTCCCCAACTTTACGTGTGAAGAAACTTAGTTACATAATGTGCAGGCGGTCAAGCCAGGCTAGTAACACAAATCCCTTTCGAACCAGAAGCGTCTGGGTTTACAAGCTGACAGGTTGTTGCCCTGCTGCCTTGGAGGTCCTGGTTCACTATCTCCTGTCAGTAAGGAATGAATGGGGGAAAGCATTTCCTAAGTTTGAGTTCCTATGGCTTTCTTAGAAAATAAATACCAGCTTTTTATAGATTCTGATTTATTAGCCAAGCCAGCTTGCTGAGTGACTTTGAAAACGTTTGGAATCCATCACTCTATTAAAAGTGGTCACAGAGAGGAGAAAGTGGGACTATTCACAATGTCAGCCTTGGTTTTCTTTCACCTTCTCTCCACCACCACTCCCAGACTCACCTTCTGAAAGGCATGGCCATCTCTCAGGGCCCTTGGAATATTAGAAAGCCCTTCTTCTCCTGGAATATCTTGGATTCAGTGTTCCCTTCTGCTAGGCTTTCACTTCATCTGAACAGGCACCTTACCTCTCAGGACTCCTCTTCCATCGTCTCTCCAGGATTTCTGAAATTTCTCCAACCAAGAACAAAGCCTTTCCTTAGTAATTAGTAATAAGTTTTGAGCCACGAATACCCGGGGATGAGAAGCCAGTTGATTCAACTTGATATACATCAGATTTGTCCCCAAGGCTTGAGTTTCATAGTGAATAGGGAATCTAGAAGTAGATACTGATTTCATGGAGAATTCCATGGCGGGAAAGAAAAAAAATTAAACTGGAGATACCCAGAGAAGTTTTCATCCTCAAGGTTTGCCCTTAGACAGTTTTCTCATAACAGTGTTCATATCTTTATCTCTTTTGTCTTCCAAACATTGCTGTGAAGATGGAAGTCATAGCAATCATAATATTCTTTTTTGGAGGAATACTTAGGGCTTCCCTGGTGGCTCAGAAGGTATAGAATCCACCTTCAATGCAGGAGATCTGGGTTTGATTCCTGGGTTGGGAAGATACTCTGGAGAAGGGAATGGCTACTCATTCCAGTATTCTTGTCTGGAGAATTCCATGGACAGAGGAGCCTGGCCGGCTACGGTCCATGGGGTCTCAAAGAGTTAGACATGATTGAGTGATTTTCGCTTTCGCTTTTTCACAGACATGTTGGGAACAGTAGTACAAGTGGCCAGTTAGGAGTGTGTACCCAATGGTAGTCAAAGTCTTCTCATTTAGAGATTATGCAAACATAAGAGAAAGCATCCAACCAGATCTCCTAAAGCAGATCATCCTGAATGTTCATTGGAAGGACTGATGCTGAAGCTGAAATTCCAATACTTTGGCCACCTGATGTGAAGAGCTGACTCATTTGAAAAGACCCTGATGCTGGGAAAGATTGAAGGTAGGAGGAGAAGGGGACAACAGAGGATGAGATGGTTGGATGGCATCACTGACTCAATGGATATGAGTTTGGGTAAACTCCAGGAGCTGGTGATGGACAGGGAAGCCTGGCGTGCTGCAGTCCACAGGGTTGCAAAGAGTTGAACATGACTTAGTGACTGAACTGAACTGAACTGAAGAGAAAACAGAAGGCAGAAACCGTTTATGGTCTTTATTTTTGACATATTCTTAAGTTGCAGACAGTATTCTTTAGCTGGCTGAATAGGGTTTCTCCAGGCAATAGTCTCATATTTATCTTTGTTTCCCAGAACCTAGCATTGGTCCTGGTGTTTATTATGTGCATAGTATATTTCCTAATTTGATATTCATATGCATTCCCTTTGAGATCCTTTGTATTTCATTTACCTAGGGCCTCTCAAGTTTCTATATTGGTTTTGTAAAATGTAAGGATGTTTCTTGAAATCTCTGTGAAATATTTTGTCTTTTATTTGCAACAGGTCTCTTATTTGTGAGAAGCTCTCTCTTCCTTAGGAGAATAGGCTGAATAATATATGTGAAAGGACCAAAATTCCTCCAGAGATAAATACCATACTTAAGCTATTATCACCTTTTTCATTCATGCGTGTCCCCTTGTTGCTCTCAGAAGCATCCCTGTTTGGACAAGTGTTGACAATTTCTCTAAGCTCTTCGATGGTATTGATGCCTCAGTTGCCATTTTACTAGGTCAAGCAGCCTGCAGGGGCCTTAAATTGACAGCAGCCCCTCATGCAAACACATGCCCTACATAGCAGCCGTGGGGTCACAAAAAAATGTGGGTTCCTGGTACAATTTCCCCAGTAGCCCTTGTGAGCAATGATCTCTGCTGCCTCCCGGGACCTATAGGCCTATGTTCCACTTAGTTAAGGCCCGTGTGGGGCTGGTCAAAACTTGCTCTTTTGGTTTGAATTGACCAATAAAGTCCTAGCCTGAGAACCCCAAAGCACTCCACCTATGGACATGTACTCCAGGTCCGGCCTCCTTCTCTGTCTGCCTTGAGCCCCCTGCGTGGCTCTTAAGGCATGCTGTGTACTTCCTCCAGGACCTGTGATAAACTTGTTTATTTCAGTTGTTCTTGTAATCAGTGGTTGAACCATGGCTCATCATCTGGCGTCCTGTGTTCCACTGAACAAATGTTAATTTGGCAAAGTCATAACAGCAATAAATTACACAGTCACTATAAAGCCCTTGGAGTCAGAAGACTTAGGTGATAGTCCTAGACTGCCCATTTGTGACCTCACACTAGCTATTTACCAACCTCTGGTCTCAGAATGAGTCTCAGTATCAGCTAAAACAACCTCATCTTCCTTTACCCAAGTCCTTGTTCTCATTCAGCCCATTTTTTCTTCCTTCCCTTAGCACTTGCTATCCTATCTCCATTTTATACTCTTCATAGCACTAATCAATTCATGAATTCTAATTATTTTTGTGTGTGTGTACACTGTCTTTCCCCTCACTCCTTGCCCCTCCTGCACACATAAATGCAAGTCCTTAAGCAAGAGCTTTGTTTTCTTCACTCCTGTAATCCTAGAGGAATACTTAGAAAATCACCTAGAGGAGTACCTAGTACACTTGACATGCTGTACAGATATGATGGCTAACTAACCAAAGTCAAAGACTTTTAATGCTGAAGAGGATAGATGTTAGAGGAGAAGTTTTGATATTCATTTAAAAAAAATTATTGCACTGTAGTTGACGTACATGTTGTGTTAGTTTCAGGAGTGATATTGTCTTTCATTAGATCAGTCTTATACTCCTTCGCTGTGGTCCAACCGAGTTTGTACAAATTAAATGGTTGACATTCAGCCTGGCTGAAATGTGTTAATGAAAGAGAGTTTGCCAGAAGAAAGGAATAAAAAAAGCAAAACTAGAATAAGAAGGACTCTATTTTCTATAGGCAATGTCAGTCTTCTCATCTCATATGTGGAGATGACACACTTTCTTCATGATATTTCCCCTACTGGGAACTTCTCATATCAAGCAGACTACTTTTTTTTTTTTGAGGGATGTCTTTGAAACATATAGTAATATCACATGGGGTTCAACTTACCCTCCCATTTGAGCTGTCAATTTTCACTTTGGTTTCTTCTCAAAGAGATCTGCCGTTGTCACCAGTAACTGGTAAAGGAGGCCAATTTTGAGTTTCCTTTTGTTGGTGAGACAAGTTAAGGGCAAAGGACAAGTGGTAAGCTTTTAAGTCAAATCCCTTCAGAAGGATTTCCTCTTAGAAAAGCAGATTGTGTAGTCATAGCCAATGAGAAGGAAATGGCATCCCACTCCAGAGCTCTTGTCTGGAGAATCCCAGGGACGGCGGAGCCTGGTGGGCTGCCATCTTTGGGGTCGCACAGAGTTGGACACAACTGGAGCGACTTAGCAACAGCAGCAGCAGCCAATGAGATGGTTAAGTTAATGCATCAATTTGTTTGGACTAAGGAATGCCCAGATAGGTGGTATAACATTATTTCTGAGTGTGTCTGTGAGTGTTTTGGGGTGTGTCTGAGTGTGTCTGTATCTGTGTGTGTTTCTGGAGGAGACACATTTGATTCATACACTAAGTAAGCAAATCATTCTCACCAAGGCCACCAGATGTTATCTGAACCACTTAGGGTGTTAAGTAGAACAAAAATTTAGAGGCAGGGCAGATCTGTTCTCTTATTGGGCTGGGACATCCATCTTCTCCTGCCTTAACCACCAGCATCACTGGCTTTCCTGGACTCCCAGGTTGCAGATGGCAGATCATGGGGTTTCTCAGACTCTGTAATTGTACAAGCCAACCTCTTACAAAAAATCTCTTTTATATATCTGTATATATTCTATTGATTGTGTTTCTCTGGAGAATGCTGGCTAATAGAACCAACATTAGACTAATGAAGAAAAGATAGAAAATATTTACTTTGATAAGTTGTAGTATAGCTGACTCCCTATAATAAAAGTTTATTATAATTCTTAAAATCACAGGTTAGTTTGTACTCTTCCTCATGAAGGAGTTTATACTTCTTTGATTAGTTTGCTCTAAAATATTATAGAAATGCTGGCTTTATGGGACTCAGATGTTATGTGGAGGAACTGGGTGACAGCTAAAGAAATTGTCTGGGCTTTAAAATACCACATATTTATCATTGCTATTGTTGCTATTCTCTGCAAGTCCTAGGTTCAGACCTCATCACATTTTAACTAGAAAAGGACATTGCATTTCCATTTACACCAAAATTGTAGGGCACCAAGCTCAAGTAGGAAATTAGAACTCCTCATGATATCCTGTGGGCTTCCCAAGTGGTACTAGTGGTAAAGAACCCACCTACCAATGCAGGAGACATAAGAGATGTGGGTTCTATCCCTGGGTTGGGGAGATCCCCTGGAGGAGGGCATGGCAACCCACTCCAGTATTCCTGCCTAGAGAATGTCATGGACAAAGGAGCCTGGCGGGCTACAGTCCATAGGATTGCAAAGAGTTGGAGATGCCTGAAGTGAATTAGCATGCATGCATGTGTGATATCATGTTATTTCTCAGACAGCCCAAGGTAAAGCTTTCCTCGTACAAGACAGTCTTTGAGCTATAGCAATATTTTGCTGGCTACTATGATTTTTCTTTCCTGATTGAGTAATTACCGTTTAACTATAGCCTCTGAGAAGCAACTTAAGAGAGGTTCGTTATCTTTGTGAGAAATTCAGCATCCAAACCTATAGTAGACTTGGTGTATGAGTGTTCCTTCCTCACAGCTGAACATCATTACTCAGTATTTATGCTCTTGTTTTAACCCCTTCTATATTGACTCCGGCCTTGACCATGTGACTCTAGCCAAAAAAAGATTCAGGTCATAGATTAGTAAGTGCTTATACAAGTGCTGGATATTAAATATCTTGTTCTATTGGATATTCTGTTTTAGAATCCAGTTGTCAGGAAAGAAATTGTATTACCTTGAATCTACCATACCATGAGAGAGCCCAAGTTAGTCATGTACAGAGGCCAGAAAGTGCATTGAGAAATCTGAGAAAGAACTAGAACCAGGGTTCCAAACACATGACTTCTGTTCAACCACCCCTCACCACTTGAGCCCTCCCACTGACAGCTCCAGGCCTTGAGAGGCAGTGATAAACCACCCCCACTGTACCTGCCAGAGCTCATAGAATCATGAGCAAATAAAATAATTACATTTTTAACTGAATAAATTTTGAGAGATGATTTGCTAGGCAGCAGTAGATAATGGAAATAAAACTATTGTCTTCAGAATTCCCTAATGCTGCTGGGCCTATATAGAAATGGGTAAAATTGCTTATTGCTAAAGGGTGCCAAAGCTGAATTTCTTCCCCGGTCTGACTCTCACTGACCTTAGTTAGGTCACATGCTCATCAATGACCCAATCACTGATGGCCAAAGTATTTTCTCAGGCCAGGGCTACATATTCTCTCCTGGAATTTCACCCGAATCACTGAGATGGGGATATTATTACAGTAAAGGGAAATAAACTTTAAGCAGATAGAAAAGACAGATATCTATTGCAAACACATAGAAACCAATGCCAAGTTCTGGTCCATTGTCCAAAATTTCAATAATAACATATCCTAAAGAAAAGTCATTATTTCCATTGTAACTTCATGACTGTTTGGCCAAAGAGGAGTAACCAGAGATAAGACATATCAGAATCTGATGCTATTCAATGGTGTTAGCTACCAAGAATTCTCCTATATTCACTGCTAGTTTTGGATTTCCAGGGGGGTTTTATAGCCAAAATGGCCTCCTTACATCTCTGTCTGGCCAGAGTCCTTACTCCTAGATTCTTGGAAATTGATTCGGCCAAGGTAATTTTTGTATCCCCCACAGATACTTTCATTGACAGAGTTGCACTTTCTGGGAATGAGATTTGAATGAAATTTTGCTCTATATGGAATGTGAGTTCTCCAATGAGAAAGACAAAGTCCTGGGTTTTGTATTATTAATTGTTCTCTGGGTTTCACTTCCAGAGTACAAGATTACTTTAGTCAAGGAGCTAATCCTTTTCATTAAGACCTGAATTGGAATTTAGGGCATGCAATAACCAGCTGGCACTCTTCTCATCCCTAAAATGCAGTCCACCTGGATGCCACACACAGATAATGCCACAGCCTGGTTGGGTTAAGAAGCCAGGTTTACTCAGAAAAAAAAGTCCAAGCTTTTCTAACCTTTCTTTCCCAAGGCCAGGATTCTTGTCCACAACCTGAAATTCTTAATGGAAAACTACATATTGATAGTGTAAGTCTGTGTGTGGTGGGTTGGAAGAATAAGGATGTATGGTAGACAGCTTTTAGCTTTGCTGGTCCAGAATCAACATTCTTTACTTCTGATAATGACACTTAGAATTTACTTTTGAAAATTACCCGTCCCTCACTCTATGTATGTTATATAAGATGGATCTATGCCCCACTTTAGGGATGAGCACCTGACTTCAACCTAACAAATGTGTTCTATTTTATTGCCATATTTGTTGGTTCAGAATTGGAAAGATCTAATTTTTACCAATAAGAGGACTTTTGTCCCAATCATTTTGAGAAACAATGTACTCTTCCTACTGACCACGGGATGAGGAAGATGTGCCTTGAGTCAATGTAGGGGACACCACTCTGGAGAAGACCTGACTAAAGATGATGCCAACATAAAACAGAACAGAATTAGGAAATGGAAAGAGAATGGAGACATAGTCCTGACGATATTGAGTCTCCAGATCTAGCTATGCTGGAAGCCAATTTTTGCTTACAAAGGCCAATAATCTCTTATTTTGACTTCCAATTTGAAGCTAAAAGATGCAACTCAGTGAATTTCAAGCAGTGTTTCTTAACTTCCTTCTTCCCTGGACTGGCCATTGTAACCCACAGACTGGGGAATTAGAGATGAGGATGGCTAAATAGGGGGGCCACAGGGGATTTTGATTTATTTTGGTATCTAACATGCCAATAAACACTATGGTTTATCTCAAGAGACTCTAAATTGGCCTCTGCACCGCTGGTATATGCTACTCTAGTCAGTTCTTCATGCTATAGTCAGAGTGAACCTTTCAACATGCAATCTAATTATGCCACTAGCTCGTAGGACGAGTCCAAATACCTTAGCATGTTCACAAGGCCCTTTTGTTTTAATTCTTGTTTATCTCATCAGCTGCTGCAATTCCAGATTCTTCCTCATCTGTCACCTGCCCCAACCTGCTTCTCTTCACCCAGACATTTTGGTGAAGTCTTTGGTTCTAAGTCTTATTCTAAGTCTTGATGCCATTACCTTCCCTAACCCCTTTAAAATTATATTACAAAGCCCCTAGTATATGTTCTTGTATCACAACACTTAGACAATGGAAGATACAATTATATAATACAGCATGTTGTCCCACTAACCACAATATATATCCTATTTGGCCAGGGGCCATAAATGCCTCAATCACCACTGCATTTACAGAACCTAGGTGTCACTTACACACATTACTGAATAAATGACTAAATGAATATACCTATGTATATTCATTCTAACCTCCAGAAGCCGTATTTTTTAACATTCTAGACTGACTTATACTGTTAGCTGTTCATGTTAATGCTTCTTTTAAAGGCCAGAAAAAGGAGATGTGAGTACAGGATCCCATATTTTCTTTTTATGAATTTCTATAAGTGGAAGACTTCTTTCATTCCCAGGAGCTCGGGAATGGTTTGGAATGGTTATCCAGGCTCCCTCCTGTATCTTTCTGAATACTCTCCAAGGATGAGGAGTCATGAATATGAATGGCGAGAAGTCTACTTCCGGTGGGTCACCTTTCTCTATGGAGGGCATTACTCATGGCCAGAAGGGCCAGTCTGTCTTGATCTCTTGGACTGGAATGTGCTCACACCCAGAGGTGTGCTGTCCTCTGGTTCTCTTTCTCTTCTGATGCCCAGGCATTAAGCCCACTGGGGTGGACATGGGGACTGTCAGTTTCCGGCTTCTTGCATGTGACTAGGAAGATAAGTGAAATGAGGCTATCTTGAGTACAGGGGTAGTGAATTGAATAGTGCCTGCACCTTCCACTGAAGTACATGTCCAAGTTCTGACCTCCAGAACCTGTAAATGTGACCTTATTTTGGAAAAAGGCTCTTCACAGATATGAAGTATCTTGAGATGGAATTATCCTAAATTTATAGTGAGCCTTAAATCCAATGACAGAGTCCTTGAAAGACACAAGCAGAGGGAGATTTGAGATGAAACACAGGAACACAGGAGAGAAGGCAAGTAAAGATGTAGACAGAGACTGGTTATGCTTCCACAAGCCATGAAGCCACCAGAATAGCAATTTAAGATGAATCTTAAGCACACTAGGCTGCCCTAGTATGCTTTACTAGGTATTATCAATTAATGGCATTCATTGATACAATTACCATACATAGAGGAGAAGGAAATGGCAACCCACTTCAGTATTCTTGCCTGGAAAACCCCATGGACTGAGGAGCCTGGCAGGCTACAGTCCATGGGGTTGCAAAGAGTCGGACACAACTGAATGACTTTACTTTACTTTATTTTACACTTTACCATAGGTAGAAAGGTTCCCTCACTACATATTGTAGTAATTATTATATATGATTTATATATTTATATTTTAAATATAAAAATTTGTCTTTGTATTACATATGTATATTTCAAACTGTTGAAAGTGTGTGAGTTGCTATATTTCAACAAATCATCTGAGTGCCTAACATTGTAGTAGGCACTCTTCCAAGAGGTGGGGCTACCATGGTGAATATGGTAATCAAGGTCCCTGCCTCATGCAGTCTCTGTTCTAGTGGGAAACCCAAGAAATAAGCTAAACTAAAAACAAAACAAGGTGGCAAATACCTAGGCTTGGGATATGCCCATTAAAATAATCAGAAACGATCTCTCTCATGAGGTCGCACTTGGGTTGAAAATCAAATAGTAGGAATGAGCCAACCAGGTTGGGGATGTTGGGAGAGGGGGATGAAAACATCTAAAGCAGAAAGAAGGATTTTCCTGGTGGCCCAGTGGGTAAAACTCTGGGCTTCCTCTGCAGGGCCACAGGTTCAATCCCTGGTCAAAGAAGTTTTCTATGCAACGGGTTGAGGACAGAATAAATTAAGAGGGAAGATTGAGAGTAATGGTCCTGAAGCAGTAATGAACATGGTGGGTAAAGTATTTGGATTATTCTAGGCACAAGAGTATCCACTGGGGATTTTAAGCCACTGAATGACATAATCTGATTTATGCTTTTTAAAAGATCATGTAGATAAATGGCTGAAGTCATCCTGAGTTCAAGGATTTGGTTCATTCTTTTTATATAAAAAGTTTTTCCTGTTTAATTTTTGCCAATAAAAATGTGGAATAAATGACCCCTCCTTTGCAGCTTTATTTTGAACAGTTGACTGTATTGGTATAAATTCCTCTGCAAGTAAAATAAAATCTTAAGACCCACTGTCACTTCCCTTTATAGATGAACAATCAGTGTGGTGAATTGTCCTTGAAGGCAATCAAGCTAAAATGTTCCCTTCTGTTCCCTCCAAGATTCCCTGAACCCAGGCAGGCTGGATGCGCACTGATGAGGTGGAGATGGCGTCCTGTGCAAAGAGAAGCCAGCTGGGATTTGAGTGGTGGGGGAAGTGCCAACTTGCTCTTGGCCTCTCCAGTAGAAAAAGCCAAATCACTCAGGGGCCAGGCGATTGTACTCCATGCATGGTTTGCTACTAATTGTACAGCAGAGGAGGCCTGGAGCACCTGGTGCCTGTTTGCAATGCAAGCTGGACAACGCAAGAGAATAAACATCTCTCATAACCTCAGTGATGACCCGCTTGGGATGAGCACGGAGTCTTTAACCTCTGGGGACTCCCCAGCCAGATGTTCTCATTTTAAACTCTCTTCTTAAGATTGCACCAGGACTTACCCTGCAGAAAACAACCTCCTAGACCAGAGGAGGGCACCTTACCTGCAGACAAGAGCCCTACTTTCTTCATTTCTCCTCCTCAGCTTCACCTGGATTTTACTCACTTTAGAGAGACCCATATACACAGATATGAGTACTGCTGAGTTAAATTTCAATGAAAAGTGAGTCAGGAAATGATATGGAAGTTTCTACAGAGCAGCATGTGACAGTAAGTATTAATAATCTGATTCTTTTCAATGTGTTAAGCATATGGCTACAATATCCAGTTGCATTGCATTCTAATAACTGAATAAGTTAATAGCTAAATAAGTTTTTTTCTGTTAATCTAGCTTTTGACCTCTAACTTCTGGCATAGGTTTATTTGGGGAATATAGTGTTCCATCTTTGCTAGTCATAGATGATGATAGTCACCCCCTCCCCCCCCCAAAAAAAATAGCTTAAGTGGGATTCTAATTCACAAATGATTCTTCTGATGTAGAAAGACTGGCAGAGTCCATATTAAACCTTACATCTGAACCTGAGCAGAATTTATCATCTCTGTATTTCACACATCTTCTTGGATCTTTGAGAAGTAGTCTCAATGTTCTCCTCTTATTTTCTTCTATTATTTTCAGATCTTTTTCTTTTTAGCTGAAATTATGTTGACTTCTTACTTGCTGGTAGTTGATGTCAATGAGATTTTTTTGATGCCAAGAATTTATCCCCTTGATTTTCCCATGGAATTCTTTCTCTTAAATGGAAATAGTCTGGGTTGGGTTGCAATTCCTCACACCTGCACTTGCCTGCTATGGTCTTTTCCCACTGAAAATCCTTCTCTTATCCATGTCTGGCATATGACCTGAGCTTAGCCAAACAAGCATTTCCCTGTTCCCTCCAAACTTCTATGACCCAGATAGGCTCTACACTTTAGTTATTGACACAGGAAGATGATAGTGTTTGGAGACGACATTCATTTCAGCACATAAACAGGCATGGAAGTTACAGAGGAAGGAGAGCCAATACTGCTGGTGGCAACAGAAGGGACATTCAGACCAACTTTTCCTGTTTTGCCAAGAGATAACTGTATTTTCTCTTCTGGTTTCAAATATCGATAGTACCCTTATTTCAGTTTATAAGCTGATCTCCTAGTATCCAGTTCATTTGTTGGTGAATGCCTGCTGCCATTTACCTGAAAAGTCCTTTAAATAAATCCACTCTTATTCAAAATAGCCAGAATGAGGGTCAAATTTTGCTTGCAGATTAGAACTCCCACTGACCCTTTTTGATCACCTTCAGGAGGTGATTCAAAAGTAAAGTCTCCCTAATAAAAAACATGAATTTTCCATCAATGAGCCTGTCAATTCATTTAATATTTATTAAGTGCCTGCTATTTTCTAGGCCCAGGGGCATGAAGATGAAAAGTAAAATATAAGATAGTACCAGACCACCTGATCTGCCTTTTGAGAAATTTGTATGCAGGTCAGGAAGCAACAGTTAGAACTGGACATGGAACAACAGACTGGTTCCAAATAGGAAAAGGAGTACGTCAAGGCTGTATATTGTCACCCTGTTTATTTAACTTATATGCAGAGTACATCATGAGAAACGCTGGGCTGGAAGAAGCACAAGCTGGAATCAAGATTGCCAGGAGAAATATCAATAACCTCAGATATGCAGATGATATCACAATTATGGCAGAAAGTGAAGAGGAACTAAAAAGCCTCTTGATGAAAGTGAAAGAGGAGAGTGAAAAAGTTGGCTTAAAGCTCAACATTCAGAAAACTAAGATCATGGCATCTGGTCCCATCACTTCATGGAAAATGAATGGGGAAGCAATGGAAACAGTGAGAGACTATTTTTCTGGGCTCCCAAATCACTGCAGATGGTGACTTCAGCCATGAAATTAAAAGATGCTTGTTCCTTGTAGGAAAAGCTATGACCAACCTAGACAGCATATTAAAAAGCAGAGACATTCCTTTGCCAACAAAGGTCTATCTAGTCAAAGCTATGGTTTTTCTAGTAGTCAGGTATGGATGTGAGAGTTGGATTATAAAGAAAGCTGAGTGCTGAAGAATTGATGCTTTTGAACTGTGGTGTTGGAGAAGACTCTTGAGAATCCCTTGGACTGCAAGGAGATCCAACCAGTCTGTTCTAAAGGAGATCAGTCCTGGGTGTTCATTGGAAGGACTGATGCTTAAGCTGAAGCTCCAATACTTTGGCCACCTGATGTGAAGAGCTGACTCATTAAAAAAGATCCTGATTCTGGGAAAGCTCAAAGGCTGGAGGAGAAGGGGTCGGCAGAGGTGAGATGGTTGGATGGCATCACCAACTTGAGTTTGAGTAAGCTCCAGGAGTTGGTGATGGACAGAGAAGCCTGGCGTGCACAGTCTTTGGGGTCACAAAGAGTCGGACATGACTGAGTGACTGAACTGAACTAGTTATTCAGATTCTAGTGGTCAAGAATGAAGCGCTAGCCAGCTACATGTGTATTAGAGAGTGGGCGATCACTGGGGATGCCATCTACGTGGGCCATCAAGGATAAAGTACCACAGTTACTGGATTAAGGTTTTCTTTTGGCATTAGAGCCAGACGAAGCATTAGACACACTAGAAAAGAGAAAACTGAACTGGTCTTGCCAGAGAATAATGGGACGTGCTATAAATAAAATAAATTTTCCCAGGGTTGATCTAACTCAAACAACAACAACAACAACAACAAAAAAAAAACACAAGAAAATCTCAGCAAAGAGCATCCTCAGACCTTTTTTTGTTTTTTGTTTTTTTTCCAGCAATATTAACCATTACAAATGTCCAGAGCAGCTAAATAATTTTTGCAGCTTTTGGATAGTGAAAGGTAATGACCTAATGATAAATAATGAGAACACAGCACAACCGGAAATGAGGCATGGACCAAAATTCAGCTGGCAAAAGTTGGAGCAATTATAATAATTTATCACATTTATATGATATCATTCAGTTTATAAAACAGTGTAATGCCAATGTGTTATTTAGTGCTCAAATATCCATCAGATAGTGAAATAAAAAGCACAATATCTCCCCCCTTTATTACATAGAAAAGTTAATTGAGGTTCAGTGGGGTTAAATGACTTGTCCCTCCTCCCAGAATTAGTGACTGACAGTACAAGACGGGAACTCGGGTCATCTGACTCATAATCTAGGGCTTATTCCAAAACTCAGCCCATGGGTCCAACCCAGTTTACCTTTCTCTAGGGTGCTTCATGCTTGAAAATTCAGCAAAAGAGATTTTATCAGATTAACTGGTACACATGAACCAGTGTGGTCTGACCCCCCACTAGTAAGGAATTTGAGATGTTTAGCCTAAGGAAGGGAAAATCGATTCAATTTTCTAGAGAAAGAGGAAAAAGGAAAGTTACAAATGTTTTGCTCAGAAAAAAAGGTTGGTTACTAGCTCTCTTTACATCACTCTTCATAAAGGTGTATTATATATATGGAATCTAGAAAAATGGTACTGATGAACAGAATTGCTGGGCAGGAATAAAGATGCAGATGTAGAGAACAGACTTCGGACACAGCAGGGGAAGGAGAAGGTGGGACGAATTGGGAGAGTACCATTGAAACATATACATTACCATATATAAAATAGACAGCTAGTGGGAAGTTTCTGTATGACCCAGGCAGCTCACCTAGATACTCTGTGAAAACTCAGAGGGGTGGAATGGGTTGGGGGATGGGAGGAGGTTCAAGAGGGAGGGGGCATATGTACAGGATGGGTAGGCTGATTCACATGGTTGTATGGAAGAGGCCAGCATAATATTGTAAAGCAATTATCCTCCATGGAGAAGGAAATGGCACCCCACTCCAGTATTGACTGGAGAATCTCATGGACAGAGGAACCAGGCAGGCAACAGTCCATGGGGTCACAAAGAGCTGCACACAATTGTGTGGCTAACTTTATCCTCCAATTAAAAATAAATTTTAAAAAAGTACTTAAATATTTTTTTAAAAATTGTGTGAATTAGTTAAATTACAAGATGTGATGAAGAAAGAGATTATGATTGTGAGTTTTCTTGACGTCCACAGTCTTATCTATCACTAGGCTGTGTGATATTTGAAAGATATCATAGTAAAATATAATTTTACTTTATACGAAGAAAGAATTTGACAAACGCCTTCCTTCTATACCAAATCAACAATGTACAGCAAAATTTAAAAGTCTTTAGCCTTGTCCTCCATTGGACACATTCCAATCAACATTGAAAGTGACCTAAAACTATGAGAAGGGAGATGAAGAGAATTATGGGTTTATTCAGGGAGGTACTTGTATCCATTTTCAAATCAGATCAAGGACACTTGTCTTCATCCTGCTCTTATTTTCCATAGGATAATGTAGGATGGGTTAGACAGAATCACCTCTAGAGGGTGGAAATGGAGCCACACTTTAGGAGAGATTCACAAAGTCTGATGAATGCAGCTGCCATTGATGCAGGGAAACCTCTAGATTTACGTCAGTCATTGAGGGAAATGTTTAACAGGAAAGTAAATCATGGTTTAATAAGCCTTGCAATTTTATGGAACCGAACATGAAGTCTAGATCTCTTGGCATTTCTATCTCAGTTTGAGGTGTTTCTCCATTTGAAACAATACCAGAAGTCTTGAGAATAAGTCAACTTATCAAATACTAATATTTGTATTGACTAGTGAAAATTTATACGTAGTTACAGCTAGGCTATAAGTATATCATTTGTCAGGTTAACATCTGTTTTGAACCCTTTTGAATTAAGACTAAATATCAATATATCAATACATGTATGCATATATATAAACAACTGTGTGTGTGTGTGTATGTATATATATATATATATATCCTGAAGTTTCCCCAAATTCATGTCCATTGCATCGGTAATGCCATCCAGCCATCTCATCCTCTGATGCCCTCTTCTCCTTCTGCCCTCAATCTTTCCCAACATCAGAGACTGATGACCATGAGATCACAAGGAGTCGGATCTGACTGGGTGACTGAACAAACATGCATGTATTTCCTAACAAATTAGGAACTCCACAAATATGCATTTCCAATCACATGATTCACAACTATTCTTTCAATGAGTACATACTGCATACTCAGTCTCTAAGTCATATCTAACTCTTTTCGACCCCATGGACATTAGCCCACCAAACTCCTCTGTTTGTGTAATTTTCCAGGCAAGAATACTGGAGTGGAATGCCATTTCCTTCTCCAGGGGATCTTCCCAACCCAGGGATTGAACCCACATCTCCTGCATTGGCAGGCGGATTCTTTACCACTGAGCCACCTGGGAAACTCCTTCAATGAGTACACCTATGCCCTGTTTCTCATTGTTGATAGTTTGTAAAATGAATGAATGAAGTGAAGTGAACATGAAAGTTGCTCTGTCATGTCCAACTCTTTGTGACCCCATGGACTGTCAATGGAATTATCCAGGCTAGAATACTAGAGTGGGTAGCCTTTCCCTTCTCCAGGGGATCTTCCCAATCCAGGGATCAAACTCAGGTCTCTCGCTTTGCAGGTGGATTCTTTACCAGCTGAGCCAAAAGGGAAGCCCAAGAATACTGGAGTGGGTAGCCTATCCCTTCTCCAGCGGATCTTCCTAACTCAGGAATCAAACCGGGGTCTCCTGCATTGAAGGCAGATTCTTTACCAACTGAGCTATAAGGGAAACCCCAAAATGAATGAGGGAATGTCATTTTTATTTTATTTATTTTATTTTTTTGGAGGAATGTCATTTTTAGTTCAGTTCAGTTGCTCAGTCGGGTCTGACTGTGACCCCTGGGACTCCAGCACGCCAGGCCTCCGTGTCTATCACCAACTCCTGGAGTTTATTCAAACTCATGTCCATTGAGTCAGTGATGCCATCCAGTCATCTCATGCTCTGTCATCCCCTTCTCCTCCTGCCCTCAATCTTTCCCAGCATTAGGGTCTTTTCAAATGACTCAGTTATTCACATCAGGTGGCCAAAGTATTGGAGTTTCAGCTTCAGCATCAGTCCTTCCAATGAATGTTCAGGACTGATCTCCTTTAGGATGGACTGGTTGGATCTCCTTGCTGTCCAAGGGGCTCTCAAGAATCTTCTCCAACACCACAGTTCAAAAGCATCAATTCTTCAATACTCAGCTTTCTTTATCATCCAACGGTCATATCTATACCTGACTACTGGGAAACCATAGCTTTGACTAGATGGACCTTTGTTGGCAAAGGAATGTCTCTGCTTTTTAATATGCTGTTTAGGTTGGTCATAACTTTTCTTCCAAGGAGCAAGGGTCTTTTAATTTCATGGCTGCAATCACCATCTGCAGTGATTTTGGAGCCCAAAAAGATTAAGTCTGACACTGTTTCCCCATCTATTTTCCCTGAAGTGATGGGACCAGATGCCATGATCTTAGTTTTCTGAATGTTGAGTTTTAAGGCAACTTTTTCACTTTCATCAAGAAGCTCTTTAGTTCTTCTTCACTTTCTGCCATAAGGGTGGTGTCATCTGCATATCTGAGGTTATTGTTATTTCTCCTGGCAATTTTGATTCCAGCTTGTGCTTCTTCCAGCCCAGAATTTCACATGATGTACTCTGCATAGAAGTTAAATAAGCAGGGTGACAATATACAGCCTTGACGTACTCCTTTTCCTATTTGGAACCAGTCTGTTGTTCCATGTCCAGTTCTAACTGTTGCTTCTAGACCTGCATACAGGTTTCTCAAGAGGCAGGTCAGGTGGTCTAGTATTTCCTTCTCTTGAAGAATTTTCCAGAGTTTGTTATGATCCACACAGTCAAAGGCTTTGGCATAGTCAATAAAGCAGAAGTAGATGTTTAATAAATTCCACAGTGCTGTTTTTTTTTAATAATTCATTAATTTGGCAAATATTTATTAGGTACCTACCTTATTCATGGGAAATAGATGGAGAAACAGTGGAAACAGTGTCAGACTTTATTTTGGGGGGCTCTAAAATCACTGCAGATGGTGATTGCAGCCAGGAAATTAAAAGACACTCCTTGGAAGGAAAGTTATGACCAACCTAGATAGCATATTAAATAGCAGAGATATTACTTTGCCAACAAAGGTCCATCTAGTCAAGGCTATGGTTTTTCCAGTGGTCATGTATGTATGTATGTGAGAGTTGGACTGTGAAGAAAGCTGAGCGCCAGTGAATTGATGCTTTTGAACTGTGGTCCTAGGGAAGAATCTTGCAAGTCCCTGGGACTGCAAGGAGATCCAGCCAGTCCATCCTAAAGGAGATCAGTCCTGGGTGTTCATTGGAAGGACTGATGCTGAGACTGAAACTCCAATACTTTGGCCACCTCATGCAAAGAGTTGACTCACTGGAAAAGACCCTGATGCTGGGAGGGATTGGGGGCAGGAGGAGAAGGGGATGACAGAGGATGAGATGGCTGGATGGCATCACCGACTCGATGCACATGAGTTTGGGTGAACTCCGGGAGTTGGTGATGGACAGGGAGGCCTGGCGTGCTGCGATTCATGGGGTCATAAAGGGTCAGACACGACTGAGCGACTGAACTGAACTGAACTGGACTGACCTTATTCATGCCACTACTGCTCAAGGTGCTAAAACACAGCAAAACAGATAAAACACCTTGCATCCTAGAGCACAAGTAAAAGGTCTCGTGCATTCTATAGGATGTGTTCTAATTTCTTTGGATCTTTTTTTTTTAACATTGGACTGTAAGCACTTTATCAGGTTGTGTTCATTTCTGCTGTACGATGAGGTGAATCAGCTGTGTGCATACATACATCCCCTCCCTCTCTGTCAATAGTGATGTGTTCGAAAAGGAAGAAAATAAAAGTGTTAAAGCAGTTTGCAATTTTACATAGAGCCTCTAGGGAAGACTCTGCTGAGAGGAATAGAGCAATTTGTTTGGATATCTGGCAGGAAGAGCGTTCTGATCAGAGGGAACAGCAAGTTCAAAGGCTCTCCGGCAGGGCCGTGCCTGGTATGTTATAGGAACACTGAGGAGTTCAGTGTGGCTGGAGAAAAATAAACATCGTGGCCTGGGCAGAGTGGGAGACGTGGGTAGGAGATGAAGATAAAGTGGTACCCAGTGGAGCTGTTGGAGAGATGTGGTAGGGTTGCAGGTCATTGTACGGAATTTGACATTTACTCTCAGTGCAATTAGATCTTTGGTAAAATATTTATAACAAAATGCAGATATGTTTTTGTAATTTCAGAACTTGACCCCGATACAAAACAATTCAACTCTAGAGCGGTTTTCTGAATATATTTTATTGAGGGCATTTAGATTTATACAAACATTTTCTGTTGGAATTTGTTTTTGCCTGACCAAATTTAGTTTTTAAATGCTCCAGAAAAGGAAAATTTCCACACAAAAGATTGCTAAGGTGAATTGCTTATAAAGAAGTTGCCGTTTGACTTGTTGGTTTTATAAATTTATTTTCCACATCATTTTTTCCTAGGCTAGGTGCATGTATAATTTTTATTCAGGTATTAAGCTGATGGCTCAGAGGGTAAAGAATCTGCCAGCAATGCAAGAGACACAGGAGATGCAGGTTTGATCCCTGGGGCAGGAAGATCCCTGGAGAAGGAAACAGCAACTCATTCCAGTATTCTTACCTGGAAAATTCCACGGACAGAGGAGCCTGGTGGGCTATAGTCCATGGGGTCACAAAGAATCAGACATGACTGAGCTCACAGCACTAGCACTGGTAAGATATGTTCAAAGGAATTTTAAAGGTAATTTATGTAAAATTTCTCATTAGATTAATTTGCACTTATCAGAATGTTCTAGGATTAAGTAAAGAAAAATCAGTCTCAAAATTCCATCTCCCTTTATTGCCCTTATTAAGTCCTGGAAAAAGCAACTGGACTCAATGATTTCAAAAGCTCTTCCAATCCTCCAACTTCTAGAGGTCAGATTAGAAATGCATAGATGTTCAATTAGTGTACAAAACCATAGAGTTGGAAGGGGACCACCTTTATAGCTGAGGAAGGAAGGACTAGATAATTTAAATAACTTGCTCAGGTTACCTACTACTTGACCAAGATGGGCACCCAGCTGCCTCTGTGTGTAGTTCACTGTGTTTCCAGTGAGAACTCTGTTTTTCCTTGATTTCCTCACTGTGGACTTAGCAAGGATGCGTAACTAAGGAGCTTCTCTGGGGTGACCAGTTTCTTCCTTGAGAAATGGTTCTCTCTTCTTCGCCTTGGTTTTTACTTTGGTGCTCAGTAACATTCCGGTTCTACTCTTTGGTGTTCACCCCAATTCTAGTCCACCCTAGATCATTTTTGGTTTCCATCCTGGTACAGCTGAAAGGCCTTTCCTACATTTGTCTCCGTTCTGTACATATTACTTTTGATGAAGTCTAATTTCTTTTCCATGTACATAGGAAAGGGTGCATCTGCCTCATTTATTCCTCTCTGCAGTGTCATCTCAGTGATTTTACAAGGCCCTGGATACCCTTGTTTTCTGCTATCCAGCTGTCCCTTTTTAGAAAGACCGAAAAGTTGGGCTTTGATCTGAGTTGAGTCTAATGGGGGTAATAGAACGTCAGGAGGTCAGAGTTAATACCAGGACTAATTTTTTTTTTCTTGTCTTCAGAGTTCTGGCTTCATGCAGCAGACAGAAGGTGAATCTGGTCTGCTTCCAGTTGTTGAAAGGCAGCAGATTTACTAGACGAGTGAGATCATTTTAATGCTATTAAAATTGGCAGGCAGGACTTTGCTATTACAAGCATTTTGAGTATTAGATCTTGTCTTTTATATATTGCCACTTGCTAACAACATGTGGGACAAATCCTAAGTGACCAGAGAGATTCTTGGAGGCAGCAAGTCCTATTAATTTAAAAAGAGATAAGTATTACCTAAAATGACTGTCTAAAAGCTTTACAATTGCACATTCTCTTGGAAAACAGCATTTTTTTTTGAAATTCAGAAATTCTTATTTCTCTTCCTCCTTTATTCTTTTTGGAAAAAAAAAAAAAAGTAAATTAAATATTTTAAAATGCTTGAAAGCTTTCTTATGAGGTTAGGGATCAAACTTCAGCTCGTGTTGGACCAGAACTCCTGGTCACCTGACCAGCTAGACCCTTTTGTGACAAGATGACCATTGATTACATATCCTTAGTTGGAGTAAGTGGGGACCAAGGATATTCTTCGAATAAACTTTTTGGAGAGGTGGACCATGAATTCAGGCCAACTGGAGTGACTCTTGTGTTTATCTGAATAGTTTTGCAGCACAATAGGCCCTGTTGACCCAACTTAAAAATCGTAGAACATTGCAGTTAAAAAGGAGCTTATCTCATTGGAAGGTCAAGCACAAGGTCACTGTGCTGTTCTAAGGCATCTTTCATGGAGATACTCACTTCAGCCAGCAGTGACCCATCTCATTTCAGTGTGGTTTTCTCCACAGCTAGACATTTGCCATGCCTAGTAAATTAATCTTTGCAGTGTTTCTTGTTTCTGCCCTTTCTTTGCATCTTGTTGCCACGGATTCTAGATCAGACCTTCATCTCCTTTAGCCAGACAATTAAAACAGCTTTTGAGCCATCTCCCTTATTATCTCTCCCCTGTTTCTAATCTATTTTACTAATTAATGTTGAATTGATCTTCTTCTTCCCTGTTCAATAATTTTCAATGATTCTTAACTACATAGGCTTTAATAAAAGTGTCTTGTGCAGGCATCTGTGGAGGGAGGGAAGTGTTTTGGAAATTCCATTAGCGTTGGCATCAGAGACTTGGGTTCAGATCTGAGTTTGGCCTATTTCTAGCTAGGTGATTTGGGAAAGCTATTTCATATCTCTGAAATACAGTTTTCATGTATGATACAGAGGTGATGATAACTATTTCTTAGGAATTTGGGGACGATTCAACAAGATGTTAGATACTGCTGCTGCTGCTGCTGCTAAGTCGCTTCAGTCGTGTCTGATTCTGTGTGACCTCATACACAGCAGCCCACTAGGTTTCCCCGTCCCTGGGATTCTCCAGGCAAGAACACTGGAGTGGGTTGCCATTTCCTTCTCCAATGCATGAAAGTGAAGAGTGAAAGTGAAGTCGCTTAGTTGTCCGACTCCTAGCGACCCCATGGACTGCAGCCTATCAGGCTCCTCCGTCCATGGGATTTTCCAGGCAAAAGTACTGGAGTGGGGTGCCATTGCCTTCTCTAATGTTAGATACTAGGTAAAATGTACTCAAAAAACAGTAGCTGTCTGTATCCTAAGCCTTCTACAGCATGATTCGAAATATATTCCACATTACTTTTCTATCAGAATCCTACATTCCAACAAAACCTGTTCTAAGATGTGAGTTTGATATACCATATTTGGTTGCAGCCTTCTTAAAAGTAGTGTTGATGTCCTTATAGTATTCATAGTGCTTTGTGCATATTAGGTACTCAAAAAACATCTGTTAACCTTGGATTCTCAAATAGATTTCATTACCAGAAAGAGCCATTTCTCCTTTGTAAGATTCTAAATTGCCTTTCTGAGTCTAACTGATCCCACCAGGTCTGGGCAGAGTGAGCCTGTTGTACCTGCATCAGATCCTCCCTGACTAAGCAAGTCATCAAGCTTCCTGGTAGACATGGAGTTCTTCATTCACTTCTGGGTTCTTTGCCCCAGACGTTTTACAACTTGCAGTGAATATGGAGATTGGGATCACCTTGATGTTGTTTGCTGCATTCCTTTCATGGGCAGCAAAATAGGGAAAGGGGGGAGAGTTTCCTTGATAGTTGTGGGTAGGGAACTTAGGCAGGTCAGTTGGCCACCTCCACAAAAGGTAGGTGAGTGCTGATGGGGAGGAAAATCAAGTGTGTGCTGGAAAGGGAATCACTGCCAAAGGTATTGTGGAGTTTTATTTGATCAAATGTTAGCTACAGATTTTAAAGAGAAAACACAACCTTGTAAAAAGTACATGCAACAGAGAGCCAGTAGAAGACATTCAAAACTCCCTGAGTTAATTCCTGGCATTTACCTGCCCCCCTCCTCCTCCTCCTGGCTCAGTCAGTAAAGAATCTGCCTGCAATGCAGGAGATCTGGGTTTGATTCCTGGGTCGGGAAGATTCTCTGGAGAAGGAAATGGCAATCCACTCCAGTATTCTTGCCTGGAAAATCCCATGGACAGAGGAGCCTGGCGGGCTACAGTCCAAGGGGTCACAGGAGTTGAACATGACTTAGCAACTAAACCACCAAACCACCTGCCCCCTTGACCTTAGTATGCCAGTTTCACATACATCGTCACATTTCGTCCTTTGTAAAGCGCTGACGAGTAGGCAGGGTAGGCTCTGTGTGCACTCTCCATCACTGCTACACTCCTCATCCACTCCCCACTCTCTGCCTTTTTTGTTGGTTGTTAGAAGTTTGGAGGAGCGTAGGGCATTCTCCCAAGATCTGACAGCAAGTGTTAGAGGAGCATCAGACCCAGCCGTTTTAGTCCCATGGTACTTTCCAGTACAGCGGAGGAGAGAGGGAACTTGATTTCTGACCCCTGTGTCACTCTGACCCCACTGAAATAGACTTAGTACCTTCTGCAGATAGAAATTCACCATCTTTCATTTTGCTTGTGCAAACAGTAAGCTTTAGAGTAATAAAAATAGAAGTTGACAATTATTTATTATACATCATGTGTCTATAAATATATACATTATATAATATTATATGTGTGTGTGTGTGTGTGTGTGTGTATGTGTCTGTTTGTCTCATTTATTCTTCCCTATTGCCCAGTAAGGTAAGTGTTGTTTGAAAACTTAGGCTCAGAGAGGTAAAATAAATTGACTAAGGTCACACAGTTAGTACAGAGCTAAATGTTAGAGCTGCAGACTGAGTTCGAGCTCGCATCTATTTGACGCTTCCATCACTGCATTACCCTGTCTTCAGCTTCCTGTAGTGGGTGGGTCCCCTTCTCACCCAGACTAGTTTTATGACAACCGGTCAGAATGTTCACCCATTCAATATGACTTGTTTTGTTTTCTGCAAAATATGATGAGAGAATCCCTCTCACAGATTCGGGTATTATTCTGGGAACCAATTTATGCAAACATACTCTAAAATTCCGTATAAAAAGAGGGAGTTTTTGACCTCTTGGGCTTCTGTGGTTGGCATTGTGGTATCTCATGGAGTGTGAAATTGAGAGAACATATGTGAGAGTTCATTTCCACATTCAAAGAAATCCAAGATCATTTTGGCAGGTTGTTTGCTCAAGCCTCCCCTCCATCTCCAGGAACATAAAATAAAGTGTCCTTTGAAAAAATAAAGCATCCTTTGAAACCATGGGTGTGTTCCATTTCTCAGTACTCCAAATTGCCTATGGGAGCCTGATTTATGTCTTCATACTCAGGAGTCGTGTACTTTCAGCCAGATGACCTTCCTTGACACCACTTTTAAGAGGAGTAGGAAAAAAAAATCAGAGAAAAGACGATGGGCCATAGGTTCTGCTCTGCTCTGGATATCTCAGATCTATTCTTGTTTCTGAAGACCATATCACACTTTCCACGCACTTAACACTTCCAGACACTACCTATAATATACCTAGCACTGTCCTTTGACATTTCCAAATATTAACTCATTTATTCCTGACCTCCACTTTGTGGTGATAATACAATCCTTGTTTTAAAAATAAAGAAACTGAGGCAGAGAGGTTAACCTTTGAGCTAATAAGTGGCAGTCCCAGGATTCCAATTCATATATCAGGATCCCAGTTCACATACCTATTAAAAACTTACTGAGTTGATGTGAAAAGGAGAACATTCTCGCGGACTCATTTCTTCCTGTATCAACTCTAAGTATGCATGTCTTTTGTTTCTGGTCTTGCATTTTCAGATCCATTTTATCTTATTTCTCACTTACTCTTTGATTTCCTGCCATGTTTCTTCCTTTCTAATGACTCTAGTCTTCTTGTTTTCTGATGACTATACCATACCTAGTCCCACATCCTTGCTTTTTATTAGATTTTTTCCCTGTAGCTTGGAATGCTCAAATTCCCCTTTTTATAGTTAAAAATTTATTCAGCTTAAATTCCATTTCAAGTTTCATCCATGAAAATTTTACTCATAACTCCAGACCGGGCTGATTTCAGTCTGTTTTGAATTTCTTTAGCAATTGGCTTCCCAAGTAGCTAAGTGGTAAAAGAATCCGCCTGCCAATACAGAAGACACAGAGTATACAGTTTCGATCCCTGGGTCAGGAAGATCCCTTGGAGGAGGACATGGCAACCCACTCCAGTATTCTTGCCTGGGAAATCCCATGGACAGAGGAGCCTGGTGGGCTACACCCCATGGGTCGCAAAGTCGGACATGACTGACCGTGCATGCAATGTGTCTCTGTACCTATGCAATGGAGAACATATTATTTATGTTTATAGGCTAATTTTGCCTCCTCATCTAGGTTGCAATCCTCTTGACTTACAAGATGACATACATTAAAAAAAAAAAAAAAACACATTGTTACCTTTCCTAACAAAGTGCTGTAGATTTTCCAAATGTTCAGCAGATAATTAATTGAATTTTCTAACTATCTGGATATTCCTGGCAGACACATGTGCTCACTTCATTCCCTAAAATCATCTTCTCAGTTTGACTGGTTTGATGGCAAAGGGATTTCGTATCTGTGGCCACCCCAGTGGATTGCTCAGGATTGCCTGGAAGGCTATGGAGAGCATACTTTCAAAGAGTTATTGGAAGGCAGTGGGAGGGAAATTCAAAAGGAAGAGGATATGTGCATACATACAGCTGATTCACTCCCTTGTACAGCAGAAACTAACACAACATTGTAAATTAATTACACTCCAACTGAAAAAAAAAAAAAAAACAGAGTTATAGCTTGATGATTGCTAACCAGTCATGGCATCCTTTCTTGCTGCTGCGGGTGTGGTATGGGAATGTGAGGGTAATCAATCCTGAATTTACTGACCCTAGTTTTGTAACAGGGAAAGAGAATAATCTATTTATGAGGGAAGTGGATTGAATTTCAGCCTAAGGATATTTTAATATAATTGTTGACCTGTCTGATAAGTAGTACAAAGATTGGAGCAACTCGGGGTGTTGATGATGAATTATTTATTTATTGAGAGGATACCAGGAAAAAGTGTTCTGCTTTTCGTTTGCCTATTTGGTTTTATTTTATATGTGTGTCATAAAATCTCTTTTTCATACAATGTCTGTAAGAAATTATGGCTTTCTAATAATTTTTATATATATATATATATATATATATATATATATATATTTAATACCCAGCAGTTTTGTTTCTAGGAATTTGTCCTTACATCGTGCCAGAGACACATTCAACATACATACATTATACAAACAAAAATTGCAAACATGCAGTTACCTTTTATGTTGCCCTAAGTTTGAGGCTTATAACAAGGAAACCCAGTTGCCAGAGAAAACAAATCACGTGAAGACAATTCCCATCCCAGTTGTGTGTGGAGGCAAATGCTGCCCCAAATTATGTGTTAGTAAAATGTATTCCTTGAAAGGTCATTTGTCCACAATTCAGAGCAGAACTGGATTATCACGCAACCAGGGGAATATTTCACTTGAGGACATTGTGAATGAGTTAATAAGTGGAAAAGTATTTTATTATAAAAATCTGGTACTTTTTATCAGCCCCAATTTTCCTTCTTGACATTTCTTTCTTGCATGTTTGCCTTTGCTGAATTGAGGTTAAAACTCAATAAAAAACAAAACATGGACATTTAGGAGATTGGCTTGGGGATGTCTAATAAGCATTCCTCTTTTTATTCTGGCTTTCTAGTTTTCAGTCTAAGGTCACATACACACACAGACATGCAAATTATCCAGTCAGAGAAGAAGGAAATAATCTGCCTAATTATTTTTTGAGTGTTGAGTAACTCCTTGTTTGTGGAGGGTAAAAAGTCTTTATTCACATCGCCAAAGTAGCTTTCTTCTCAAATCATAGGAAGAAAATCACTGTGCCTTGATTTGAACTGTATATTGGATATCTGGTTTAACACATGGAGATAAGTTTCTAAGATAGTTGCAACTAGGGAGACTTTAGAAGGTTGCTGCTTCTGCTGCTGCTAAGTCACTTCAGTCATGTCCAGCTCTGTGCAACCCCAAGACGGCAGCCCACTAGGCTCCCCCATCCCTGGGATTCTCCAGGCAAGAACACTGGAGTGGGTTGCTATGTCCTTCTTCAATGCATGAAAGTGAAAAGTGAAAGTGAAGTTGCTCAGTCGTGTCCAACTCTTAGAGACCCCATGGACTGCAGCCTACCGGGCTCCTCCATCCATGGGATTTTCCAGGCAAGAGTACTGGAGTGGGGTGCCATTGCCTTCTCGGTTAGAAGGTTGCAAGATGAGTCAAATGCAACCTGGCTTTCTATAAACCATATAGCAGAATGTTTCTATCTGGGCCTCAGATAAGGGCATATTCTGTCTACCTTGCTCACTGCTTCAGTCCTAGGGTCTAGAACAGTGCCTTGATCATGGTAAGTGCCACAAAATTGTTGTTGTTCAGTCACTCAGTCATGTCCATCTCTTTGTAAACCCACGGACTGCAGCATGCCAGGCTTCCATTTCCTTCACCCTCTCCCAGAGCTTGCTCAAACCCATGTCCATTGAGTCAGTGATGCCATCCAACCATCTCATCCTCCGTCATCCCCTTCTTCTGCCTTCAATCTTTGCCAGCACCAGGGTCTTTTCCAGTGAGTCAGCTCTTGGCATCAGGTGGCCAAAGTATTGGAGCTTCAGTTTCAACATCAGTCCTTCTAATGAATATTCAGGATTGATTTCCTTTAGGATTGACTTGTTCCATCTCCTTGCAGTCCAAAGAACTCTCAAGAGTCATCTCCAACACCACAGTTTCAAAGTATCAATTCTTCAGCACTCAGCCTTCTTTAAGGTCCAACTCTCATATGTGTACGTGACTACTGGAAAAGCTATAGCTTTTATGATATGGACCTTTGTTGAGAAAGTAATGTCTCTGCTTTTTAATATGCTGCCTAGGTTGGTCATAGCTTTTCTTC
The DNA here is from genome assembly GCF_027580195.1 of Bos mutus. NCBI lineage: Eukaryota > Metazoa > Chordata > Mammalia > Artiodactyla > Bovidae > Bos > Bos mutus. Next base: position 94,406,247 of record NC_091626.1, read on the forward strand.
CAAGGAGCAAGTGTCTTTTAATTTCATGGCTCCAGTCACCATCTGTAGTGATTTTGGAGCCCCCCAAAATAAAAACTGTCACCATTTCCCTTGTTTCCCCATCTATTTGCATGAAGTGATGGGATGGATGCTATGATCTTAGTTTTTTGAATGTTGAGTTTTAAGACAGCTTTTTCTCTCTCCTCTTTCACCTTCACCAAGAAGCACTTTATTTCCCCTTCACTTTATGCCATAAGGGTGGTATCATCTACATATCTGAAGTTATTGATATTTCTCCTGGCAATCTTGATTCCAGCTTGTGCTTCATCCAACCTGGCATTTTGCATGATGTATTCTTCATATAAGTTAAATAAGCAGGGTGACAATATACAGCATTGACGTACTCCTTTCCCAATTTTGAACCAGTCCATTGTTCCATGTCCAGGTATAATTTTTGCTTCTTGGCCTACCTACAGATTTCTCAGGAGGCAGACTATCTATGGAATAAATAAATAAATATATGTACTCATTAAGAAAAACTCAGTCAATGTAGATCTTGTTCGAGCACCAAAATTATGACCTTGGTTAGTCAGTTCAGTCGCTCAGTCATGTCCGACTATTTGCAACTCCATGAGTCACAGCACACCAGGCCCCCCTGTCCATCACCATCTCCCAGAGTTCACTCAGACTCACATCCATCGAGTCAGTGATGCCATCCAGCCATCTCATCCTCTGTCGTCCCCTTCTCCTCCTGCCCCCAATCCCTCCCAGCATCAGAGTCTTTTCCAATGAGTCAACTCTTCGCATGAGGTGGCCAAAGTACTGGAGTTTCAGCTTTAGCATCATTCCCTCCAAAGAAATCCCAGGGCTGATCTCCTTCAGAATGGACTAGTTGGATCTCCTTGCAGTCCAAGGGACTCTCAAGAGTCTTCTCCAACACCACAGTTCAAAAGCATCAATTCTTCAGCGCTCAGCCTTTTTCACAGTCCAACTCTCACATCCATACATGACCACAGGAAAAACCATAGCCTTGACTAAACCGACCTTTGTTGGCAAAATAATATCTCTGCTTTTCAATATGCTATCTAGGTTGGTCATAACTTTCCTTCCAAGGAGTAAGCATCTTTTAATTTCATGGCTGAAGTCACCATCTGCAGTGATTTTGGAGCCCAGAAAAATAAAGTCTGATACTGTTTCCACTGTTTCTCCATCTATTTGCCATGAAGTGATGGGACCAGATGCCATGATCTTCGTTTTCTGAATGTTGAGCTTTAAGCCAACTTTTTCACTCTCCACTTTCACTTTCATCAAGAGGCTTTTTAGTTCCTCTTCATTTTCTGCCATAAGGGTGGTGTCATCTGCATATCTGAGTTTATTGATATTTCTCCCGACAATCTTGATTCCAGCTTGTGCTTCCTCCAGCCTGGCATTTCTCATGATGTACTCTGCATAGAAGTTAAATAAGCAGGGTGACAATATACAGCCTTGATGTACTCCTTTTCCTATTTGGAACCAGTCTGTTGTTCCATGTCCAGTTCTAACTGTTGCTTCCTGACCTGCATACAAATTTCTCAAGAGGCAGGTCAGGTGGTCTGGTATTCCCATCTCTTTCAGAATTTTCCACAGTTTATTGTGATCCACACAGTCAAAGGCTTTGGCATAGTCAATAAAGCAGAAATAGATGTTTTTCTGGAATTCTCTTGCTTTATCGATGATCCAGTGGATGTTGGCAATTTGATCTCTGGTTCATCTGCCTTTTCTAAAACCAGCTTGAACATCTGGAAGTTCACGGTTCACATATTGCTGAAGCCTGGCTTGGAGAATTTTGAGCATTACTTTACTAGCGTGTGAGATGAGTGCAATTGTGCGGTAGTTTGAGTATTCTTTGGCATTGCCTTTCTTAGTCAAGCTCACCCTAAATTAGAGAGTTTCTGTTTTTACAATCCTCAAATATTAAGACTTTGGAAATAAGATTATTTTTATTTTTTTAATAAGAATCTTGATTTAGATGAGTTAAGGAATTCTTATACTGGATTTTAAAAAACATGGCATTTTATATAAACTCATGTAACTGATTATAAATAGAATACTAGAGGTGTGGTTTACATTTAATTGTGCATCTTTCTTCACTTAAGAACTATTGAACTTGCTAAGAACATATTTTAAATATCATTCTGGCTACCTCTGTTCCATGCTATCTATTTTTAGTCTTCTTTTGTTGGGCTCACATCTCTAGATATTGGTTTATAAGTAGCTGCTGCTGCTAAGTCGCTTCAGTTGTGTCCGACTCTGTGTGACCCTATGGACTGCAGCCTACCAGGCTTCTCCATCCATGGGATTCTCCAGGCAAGAACACTGGAGTGGGTTGCCATTTCCTTCTCCATTATAAGTACCTAGATAACACTAATTTATGTCTCATTCCATATACACAATTTTCTGTCTTAATATTGATTACTACTCTTTTGCCATACATTGGTTTCTATTTCTTTGTGCATACACATGCTGGGCATCACATTGATTCACTAAAGAGGTGCCACTTCTCTTTTTCTAGTAGGCTGCTGCTGCTGCTGCTAAGTCATTTCAGTCGTGTCTGACTCTGTGCGACCACGTAGACTGCAGGCCACCAGGCTCCTCTGTCCCTGGGATTCTCCAGGCAAGAATACTGGAGTGGGTTGCCATTTCCTAGTAGGAAAAATCTATGTATTTCCAGCTCACTTTCCAGGACATTGGGCTCCATCAGTGTTTTCCTAATTCCTGAAACTTGGGCTAACCTAAGCTGTCTTTAGCATTGCTTCTCAACACTGCCCCTTCTCTTTGGTTTTCTTCTCTCAGTACAGGACCCAGCAGCAGAGTCCTCTTTAAACAGTGGTTCCCAGTGTACTGCTGTTATTCATGAGCTATTAGCAACTGTAATTGCTAATGGATAAACTACCAAAAATTGTAAATAATTTGCTTTTTCAATTACAAAGGAGAAATCTAAAACAGGATTCAGAATTAGGTACAAAGAAGAGAAGTGCATTTCTTATCAGAGAGGAAGAAAGGGAATTTGCAATTCACCAGTACAATACTGATTAGGGAAGAGGGATCGCAATTTTAGAATTAGACAAGTTAAGCTAAGAAACAATGGTGCATGTGATATTTTAGAGGTTTAGGAAGAAGAAAATGCACATAGTCTTTCTGTGTTTTTTTTCCTTCTCCCTTGACTTTAACAGTTACTGGCCTTTAGTGTTTACTCCAGTACTCCTGCCTGGAAAATCCCATGGACGGAGGAGCCTGGAAGGCTGCAGTCCATGGGGTCGCTGAGGGTCAGACACGACTGAGTGACGTCACTTTCACTTTTCACTTTCATGCATTAGAGAAGGAGATGGCAACCCACTCCAGTGTTCTTGCCTGGAGAATCCCAGGGACGGGGAAGCCTGGTGGGCTGCCGTCCCTGGGGTCACTCAGAGTCGGACATGACTGAAGTGACTTAGCAGCAGCAGCAGTGTTTAAAAACATCATACCTTTCAGAAGTGATGAAGATAATATCCTTGATATTTTAATAAATATAAATAAACTCAAAATTTTTCCAATTTATTTTTACATACCTGAGTTTATTATATATAAAGGTAATGCTTTTTCTATATAATTGACTACATACTTAAAAATCTAGAATAATTTAACAACTGTGTCACATTTTATATACTATGAACATACTCATTAAAAGTAACCTCTGTATAAAAATGTTTAGTTTATGTCCCTGAAAACTAATCTCAATTAAAATATTAAACCAGAACAGATTCAAGGATATTTATACATTCTTTGGGATATCCTATTGAATGAGAAAGAAAGGATTACAGCTGGAAATTGCATACTGTGAATATACTCATAGAAGTCTATTATTTTAGTGTTTGTCTTATAAAGGACAAACAAAAGGAAAGCCTACTGAGAATCTCCATTGTTAGGTCTCTAATGTTTGGTTGCAAAGCTCCAGGACCAGGGACGTCATTGGTGGTGTTGCCTTACTAACCCCAGGCTGTAAAGTTTTCATCCACTAGGCTAGTGTCTCCACGGCCCCTCCCTGGTTCTCTTCACAGCCAGTGCATTCTCAACCTTGGCCTCAAGCAATCCTTCCTGACTCCACTGGTCTCTCCTCTTGGCTATCTGGGAACGGCTCTGAAGTACTCTCTTGTTTTGCAAAGGATAGGGATGTTTCTCTGTAGACTGATCCAGAAGACTGTGGGTACCATAGGCCTCTGTGATGCTCCCAGTGTGGCTTACCAGAGATTCTTCCATCTCACAGAGCTGGGATGGATCACAGACCCTCTCCTCCAGTGCCCACAGAACCAATTCAATATATATTTAAAAAATTAAATTAAAGCTGAAACCACTGGCAAATTTGTAATTTAATTTAAAACTGCAGCTGTCCCAGAGAGAAAAAAAAAAATACTTTTTAGCACTTTGAAGTCCCATCATTCTTTTCCTACGTGACCAATCATGGCTAGAGAGACCTCCTAAAGAGTGCCTCAGGGACTGCTTCGGAGGGGTTACAACCCCTGGCCAGCAGTGCCAAGTCACTTAAGCTTTCTTTCCAGGTGTTCTTACAAAGCCTGGTCTCCAACAGTATGTCAGAGAATAGTGCTCTCAGATTGAATTTTTAACTTGGCAATTAAGCAAAATAAAACCCTTGAATTACAGAAATAAAGCGCAGAGTGAAACATGTGACTTCCTAATGAAATGAGCCAGTCTACACACCTCTCCCTTCTCTGAGAAGCTTGGGACAAACCCTGCCTAAACTTGATGGCTCTTCTGTTATGAATCCTATATGTATTTTCTAAAATCAGCTAGACGCAGGTGAGTATCTCACACTTCTCTATAAGTGTTCCCAAGTCAATTTCCATGTGTGGATTTTGTGTTTAGAAGAAAATCCTTCATGAGCTTGGGCTTTCAGTGTCCTTCTCTTATTTCTCCCAGCACTTAGTCGATTGCCTACTGAGTCAGAAACTGCTTGTTAACCAGATTTCTTGCAGGCCCCAGCTGCACTTGGGGTGGGGTGCTTGGTAAGTATTATTGACTGCCTCCTTGGCTTTTGAGGCTAATTATTCTTTTACATCTCATGGTAGGGCTCTACCACATCCTGTGAAGCTATCACCTTGATGTAAGAATGTACATCTTCAGGCGTTCCAGCACATATCAAAGAAATAACTAAAACATGGAAGTCTTGCAAATATGAATTTATTATACTGTTTGCTTTATGTTTGAAGGTAGGAGCCACAGATCACCTGATATGCAGCAATAATACTATTAATAATAATAATATTGTGTCAATCACACCGTAGGGTTTCCATAAATATCTGATGTTTCACTGGGTTTAAAATTCACTGTGCCTCCTATCATATTTATGTATGTGTGAGTGTTTGTAAATACCCAGTATAGCATCTCTTTGCTGTTGTTGGCTTCTTAAGAGGCAAGACTAAGAACAGACTTAATTCAAATATGAGGTTAAGGTCTCAACTGAAATATTTTATGTTGTTTTGCATATACTGGTGATCAGGCTAGATTTGTGATATTTTAAGTAGTATTTTCCATTTCTCTACCACTTTTATAATAAACACAATTATATAATTTATGACACTACCTAAAACTGAATTATGTGTCTTCTTGAATTTAATGGACCCATGATGTCATTATCAGGTTACATAGTCTGTGTCTGTTTAGCAGGGACCCAACAGCCTTCAATCTAGTCAATACATGCAACTAAAAATCTGTATTATAATGCATTTTAAAAACACTTAAATATTCTCTGTATAGAGCTCCATGGTTTTAAAACAGGGCTACCTTTGATGTGTGTGCTGTGTTACAGTAGTTGGATTGCTTTTTGAGAACGCTCTCTCCCAACCTCATAGACTGTGGAATCTCTGAGACTTGGGGACACTCTGCTGACTTGGCTGGGAGAACGTTCTTGCCTATTCAGTTTTTGCCACTGCCTTTGGCACCTAGAAGCCTACTTCCTCTTCCCCTCCCGGGTTTCTGTATAATAAGTGCGTCTGGGTTTCTGTTGCACGGAACGTCCCAGGGCGAGAGACTCTGGGGCAGTCAAACAAAGGCAGGATTTCATTCACCTGGCACGCTGACCCCTTGGATCCTGGCTGGAAACCGGGCACTGGGGCCCAAGGGCTGAAGCAGTGCCTTACATAAGCCCCAGGGCTAGCAGCTGCTGCCTGCCCGACCGGCGACAAGGGAGTGCTTCTCCGCCAGTGGCACATGGATTTCTTGTTGGCCAACATGCTGTTTCATAATTAAAAAATCCACTGTCTTCTGCAGATACGCTCCTTGATGTCCACACATACTGGTATCTTGGCTCAAATGAGAGAGGGAAATTTGCATGTTAATAGAGTAATCTAATTAACTTTTGGCAAAACGCCCTTAATAATCTTCTTACTTTTTTCCTCTTCCTCTATTGCCCAGCTGTGCCACGGTTAAAATAGCAACAGGCCAGGCTTCCTAAGACAGTCCTGGCCCCCTATTCTGTCCTGTGCACACCTTCACAGCATTCACAGGTGACCCCTGAGAACCAGAGTCGTGTGAGCCCAGCTGAGAGTCACTGCAGAGCCTCAATCCTTGTACCTGAGAAAAAGAAAGGGTTCTACCCAGTGATTCTTCCCATTACTAGTCCTTTGGATTGTGTGGCCATATCCCCCACGGGGATCCTCCGGCCAGCAGCCTCCTGGGTGGTTGTCTGTGTAAGGCATGTCTCTGAAGGCTTTCTGGAAGGATGGTGTCCGTCTCCACTCTTGGGAACAACTTTATGTTTCATGAGCAAGTGAGGGCTAAAGGCCTCCTCCTGCCCCTGTGGAGGGCATGAGACCGCATCACCTAGTCCTCCCAGTAGCTTTCCCATGCTAGAGTCTGGTACTCTTTGCTTCCCAGGAAGTGTAAGACTACTTTTTTCTTTTACCTAATTTAGGGTTATCAGTTTTTTTTTTTTTTTAATCAGGCAGAGTGATAAATCAGCCCTCTAAGAAGGCTGGTTCTTGAAAGCCATATAAGCAAAAAAAAGAAAATAGCAGTATGAAATGTTTTCAAATTCATAACAAAAAACTGTATTCCTAAGTGGCTTGCTGCTTTTTTATTTTGATTGTTGTCTCTAGGCTGCTGCAGTGTGTATATCTAATTTTGACACCTAGACTCCAACTTCCCAGGTGGAAAACTTGGTCTTCTGATTTCACCTCTTTCTGTGGACTAAACTGTTCAGTCCAACTGACGCTCATGCCTCCTTCATCAAGCCGGTCAGCTGGTTCAGAGCTCTTCTCCCAGCCGATAGGCAGCCTTGTGAACTTGACCTTTAGCTTCAAGTTTAGTTTTGCTTAAATTTCCCATTTTGTGTTCCTGATTTGGGAATGGACACTGAAGTCAAGAGTGGATGACATGGTGACTTATTTTCTAAAAAGGCGGCTCTTCCTCAGTGGGGAATTAAGGTGGAAAACAGAACCAAAGGATCCAAATTGTAAGCCCAAAGAGGTCATGTGCGTCTGTCACGCTGGCAGAAGATTCAGCAGGACTCTGTCACTGGCGTTCATTTAGACTTCACAGGCCTTTAATATATTAGCAGATCAGTGAGAAAAAAAAAAGTAGCTGTACCATGTAGAGAGGAGAGCCATCACTTGTTTTCCTTGTTTTCACAAAGTTAGTTTCCAAGGAAGGTGGCTCAGATTCTCTCTTACCACTAGTGGGGTGTGTGTCGGGGAGGAGGAGACTGAAACCCTAAGAGGCTGGCATCTCATTAGTGGACCTAGAGTCCATACAGACTTGCAGAGTAAAGTCCGCTCCCACTCTGGATAAGAAATAACGGAAACCTTCTCAGGCCACTGGGAGGAGGTGCTGTCTAAAAATAAGAAGACTTTGAAGGGGAATGTTGCAGCTGGGCCAAGAATCATGAACTCAAGGGTAGACTTTTGCAGTCACCAAACACTCTTTGGGGATTCTAATGTTACCCATCTTGAGAGCAGTGGTGACCCGCTGTTTGCACAGTCCCAGCCCTGGTCATATTTTTGACTGTCTTCATCGTGGCCTCTAGCAGGCCTGGCTGTTCTCTCCATATTCCTGCCTTCTGTCTCTCCTTCAGCAGTGGGTGTCAGCTAACATAGAAAACATAGTTACCTCTTTGGGAACTGGGGAGTGTGGGCGAAAACTCATTTCCTCGGGCAAACAGAGAAGTATGGGAGGGGAGGGACTATGGAATTTGGTTGAGGAAAAAGAAAGAAAATAAGTTTATTCTTGTCCCTTGGGAGCTAAATTTGACAAACGCTTGACTTAATAAGGAAACCCAAGCCTCCTAATACTCAATATTATGTATATAAAAGGGAATAATAGCGTCTCAGGAAACAGCCACCAGGGCTTTCATGAAAACTTTGAACGGTTGTCGGTTTAGGACAACTGGACTCTTCTTGCTTTAATGTTTTTTTTATATCCACTTGTGCCAGTGGGCTCCTCATGAAGGGAAGGGTTTGGAAAGTAGTAACTGTTCCTCCTTTCCCCATCTATGTCAGTGCGTGTATTTGTGATCTAGGACCGCAGAGATAACAGACACCACTAAAGTAACTGAACATCTTCCTAAGAAATCCAAAAATATCCAGCAAAATGTACAGAAGAGCTTGTTTAATCTGTTACTTCCTCATGTAGCTTCTAGGTAATGAGATCAGTTGTGTTCTAAGGGGAGTTAGCAGGACTCAGCATCCCAGGCTTTGTGAGTAAATAGGTCTGTGTCCTCAACAGAGCAAAATCCCATGGTGGGAATGGAAATGATAAGGAGAGATCATGTACACCAGGGGCTGTGGACAGTTTCCCATCTTTCTTCTGGTCTTTGCTCTCCAAAATTAGGTTTAAAAAAACAAAAACAAACAATCAACAACTTGGCTAGAATTCATAATAAGACCTTTTTTTTAGCTATGACCCCAAGGAACTTGCTCACAAGTAAATCATTAATCCAGTTCAGCACAGATAAGCACATTGTTGCAGTCTGACCATCAATTTTTCCTTGACTGCTTGGAGAATAATGCATCTCAGTGCCTGCTACACCATAATGACATAAATACAAGGTTTCCATTTATTAAGTGATTTCTCATTCATTACCTTGTTTAGAACCTCATGGCAGCCTTTTGAAAAAGACGCTGAATATTTCCTTAATCACAGTCTTTTAAATAAGCAGGTTGAAGTGTCTGAAACTTGACTGACTCGCCAAACACCTTGCAGATGGAGGATAGCAGAGTCAGGTCCAGAGTCCCGGTCTCTGAGCCCTAGCCCAGTGACTTCCTGTAAGTCTTCAGACTACCAGTGTTTAAGTGGAGGAGGATGTATCTGAATCCTCTAGGAAAGTGTATAACATGGCTTCTCCCAGTTCCAAGGGGCAGAAAACTCAGTTCAATTTCTCTTAAGGAAAAAGATAGGATTCTTTGTATAAATAAGGGGTCTGGGAGGACTGGTTGGCATCAGTTCAGTTCAGTCGTTCAGTCATGTCCGACTCTTTGCAACCCCATGAATCGCAGCACGCCAGGCCTCCCTGTCCATCACCAACTCCTGGAGTTCACTCAGACTCATGTCCATTGGGTCAGTGATGCCATCCAGCCATCTCATCCTCTGTTGTCCCCTTCTCCTCCCTGCCCCAATCCCTCCCAGCATCAGAGTCTTTTCCAATGAGTCAGCTCTTCGCATGAGGTGGCCAAAGTACTGGAGTTTCAGCTTCAGCATCATTCCTTCCAAAGAAATCCCAGGGCTGAGCTCCTTCAGAATGGACTGGTTGGATCTCCTTGCAGTCCAAGGGACTCTCAAGAGTCTTCTCCAACACCACAGTTCAAAAACATCAATTCTTCAGCGCTCAGCCTTCTTCACAGTCCAACTCTCACATCCATACATGACCACTGGAAAAACCATAGCCTTGACTAGACAGATCTTTGTTGGCAAAGTAATGTCTCTGCTTTTGAATATGCTATCTAGGTTGGTCATAACTTTCCTTCCAAGGAGTAAGTGTCTTTTAATTTCATGGCTGAAGTCACCATCTGCAGTGATTTGGGAGCCCCCCAAAATAAAGTCTGACACTGTTTCCACTGTTTCCCCATCTATTTGCCATGAAGTGATGGGACCAGATGCCATGATCTTCGTTTTCTGAATGTTGAGCTTTAAGCCAACTTTTTCACTCTCCACTTTCACTTTCATCAAGAGGCGTTTTAGTTCCTCTTCACTTTCTGCCATAATTGTGATAGCATCTGTATATCTGAGGTTATTGATATTTCTCCTGGCAAACTTGAGTCCAGCTTGTGCTTCTTCCAGTCCAGCGTTTCTCATGATGTACTCTGCATATAAGTTAAATAAGCAGGGTGACAATATACAGCCTTGACATACTCCTTTTCCTATTTGGAACCAGTCTGTTGTTCCATGTCCAGTTCTAACTGTTGCTTTCTGACCCTGCATACAGATTTCTCAAGAGGCAGGTCAGGTGGTCTGGTATTCTCATCTCTTTCAGAATTCCCCACAGTTTATTGTGATCCACACAGTCAAAGGCTTTGGCATAGTCTTATAAAGCAGAAATAGATGTTTTTCTGGAACTGGTTGGCATGGCTAGATCCAAATCCATAAATATTTTGTAAAAAATAAATTATGTCAAACATTGTCACATCTCTAGGCAATCTTTTCTTCTCTCTGTGTTTAATTCTTAGGCGAGCTCTCTGTTTGTAGCATAAAGATGGACAACAGCAGCTCTCAGCCTTATAATCTTCCAGTTAAGTGATATCATGATACCAGCTAAAGCAAGTCACTGTTTTTCTAATAGTTTTAACCCAAATCTTGAGATTGATTTTGTCTTTTCTTTTTAAAAAGTTTTTTTGAAATTATTATTTTAAAGATTTTTTTAATGTGAACCACTTTTAGCCTTTATTGAATTTTTTATGATATTGTTTCTGTGTTTTGTTTTCATTTTTTGGCCATAAGGCCCATCGGACCTTAGCTGTCTGACCAAGGATTGAACCCACAACCCCTGCATTGAAAAGCGAAGTCTTAACTGCTGGACTTTTTCACTGGCATGATTTGGGTCACATGCCAGGAAATGTGTTATCTGATGGCAGGACTGGTTCATGGGTCTTCCATCCAAACAGGATTGGGGCAACTCTAATGGCATAGATCTGGAGTGAAGGAATGGTGGTTTCTCAAAGGAGGGTCAGGTGTATTATCAAAGAAAGAGAGAATAGACACTTAGCAAGATAACAAACAAACCCAAAGTCCTTTAGAAGGGCTGTTTCCAACTTACATATGAGTTGACCCACCCTTCTTATGAGACTGGAGGAACATGTGGGGGGTGTGTATTTTGAATAAGCAACATAGGCGGTTCTGATACACATCCTTTCCTCTGCTTTTCTGACAACTAACACCCTCTATCTTGCTGTTTATCATTTAACTAGAATATTTGTTTCCTTCTATTCACCATTCTGGGCTTCAATTCAGTTCAGTTGCTCAGTTGTGTCTGACTCTTTGCAACCCCATGAACTGCAGCACACCATCACCAACTTGTCCATCACCAACTCCCATAGTCCACCCAAACCCATGTCCACTGAGTCAGTGATGCTATCCAACCATCTCATCCTCTGTCGTCCCCTTCTCCTCCTGCCCTCAATCTTTCCCAGTATCAGGGTCTTTTCCAATGAGTCAACTCTTCGTATCAGGTGGCCAAAGTATTGGAATTTTAGCTTTAACATCATCAGTCCTTCCAATGAACACCTAGGACTGATCTTTAGGATGGACTGGTTGGATCTCCTTGCAGTCCAAGGGACTCTCAAGAGTCTTCTCCAGCACCCAGCACCACAGTTCAAAAGCATCAATTCTTCAGCACTCAGCCTTCTTTTTTAGTCATTTCTAGGCCTTTACAATGAAGGTAAACCACTTTTCCTTAACATGGACTCATTTCTGGGAATGTTTTAGATCCTAGGAACTTCATTCTCAAAGACAATGCAATCTACTCTTGAAGAATAAGACATTAAAACAACTTTTTGTTGTTGTTGTTGTTCAGTTGTTAAATCATGTTCAACTCTGCAACACCATGGACTGCAGCATGGCAGGCTTCCTTGTCCTCCACTATCTCCCAGGGTTTGCACAAATTCATGTCCATTGAGTCAGTTATACTATCAAACCATCTCATCTTCTGCCACCTTCTTTATCTTTTTCCTTCAATCTTTCCCAGCATCAAGGACTTTTCCAATAAGTCAGTTCTTTGCATCAGGTGGCCAAAGTATTGGAGTTTCAGCTTCAGCACCAGTCCTTCCAATGAACACCCAGGACTGATCTCCTTTAGGATGGACTGGTTGGATCTCCTTGCAGCCCAAGGGACTCTCAAGGGTCTTCTCCAGCACTACAATTTGAAAGCATCAATTCTTCAGCACTCAGCCTTCTTTACAGTCCAACTCTGATATCTGCACATGACTACTGGAAAAACCACAGCCTTGGCCATACAGAACTTTGTCAGCAAAGTGATGTCTCTGCATTTTAATATGCTGTGTAGGTTTGTCATAGCTTTTCTTCCAAGGAACAAGCATCTTTTATTTTCATTGCTGCACTCACTATCTGCAGAGATTTTGGAGCCCAAGAAAATAAAACCTATCATTGCTTCTATTTTTTCCCCTTCTACATATCATGAAGTGATAGAATCAGATGCCATGATCTTTGTTTTTTGAATGTTGAGTTTTAAGTCAGTTTTTCCAGTGTCCTCTCTCACCCTCATCAAGAGGCTCTTTAGTTCCTCTTCACTCTTGTCCATGAGAGTGGTATCATCTGTATATCTGAGGTTGTTGATATTTCTCCCAGCAGTCTTGATTCCAGCGTGTGAGTCATCCAGATCAGAATTTCACGTGATGTACTCTGCGTAGAAGTTAAATAATCAGGGTGAAAATATACGGCCTTGTCACAACATTAAAACCTGTGTTTTCCACATTTCTATATTTTAGGAAGCAGGTTGTACTTAAAATTTTTGGTTAATAAATTAAGAGCAGTTATCTACCTCTCCCCCTCAAAAACCATCAATTTTATAAATGATGTGCTTTACAATTGATGGGAAATTACAATGAGCAGAAGTCTGACATTAAGTATAAAGAGCCTTAATAACTTACACAGAAACCACTGAAATATGCAGCCATCTCTCAGCTTTTGCATTATCTCTTTATGGTGGGATAACTGTGAGGAGCCACAGATTTGCATAATGTCTTTCCTTGGGTGAAACATGGATTCAAATTAATTTCCAAATTATTTCTTACATTAAAAAGATTCTATAAATGTGTGTGGAAAAGGGCAGACTGAGAAGAATTTGCCTTTGTATTACAAAGGGTCAATACACAAACACATGCATCCACAAAAGTACACCACTCACATTCAAGTGGGCTTTTCCCTTATAGCTCAGTTGGTAAAGAATCCACCTGTAATGCAGGAGACCCTGGTTCAATTCCTGGGTCAGGAAGATCCACTGGAGAAGGGATAGGCTACCCACTCCAGTATACTTGGGCTTCCCTTGTGGCTCAGCTGGGAAAGAATCCACCTGCAGTGTGGGAGACCTGGGTTCTATCCCTGGGTTGGGAAGATCCCCTGGTGAAGGGAAAGGCTACCCACTCCAGTGTTCTGGCCTTGAGAATTCTGTGGACTGTATAGTCTATGGGGTCACAAAAGTCAGATGTGACTGAGCAGCTTTCACCTTCACTTTCATTCACATTCAAGTGTGCATTCACATACACCATTGTTAAGAACTCAATTGATTTTGCAGAATCATTTCAGAGGAAAAACTTAATTATATTAGACTTTTCCCCAAATGGCTCAATATCCTCCAAAGTCCAACACAGAGCTCTAAGGCCAGAATCACAGGCCTTTGCTTGTCATAGGTAACATGCTGGCTGCCACTTAATACCACTCCTGACAATAACTTCACATACTCCTCAAAGAAGGATGAAGAATGTATGAACAAGCTTCCTAACTCACCTCTGTTCCATTAGCCATAATATCACTGTCAAATACACGATCACTCTGAAAGAATGGGATAGCAAACCAAAAATGACTCAAAGCAGGTTGTAGGAAGAAATGAACCCAACCACTAATCAAATTTCTCATTGAGCATGTCATTCAACAGCATCCAAATAATATGTATTCAATGACTATGGGTTTACCATGTTTGTGTTTGCTTATAAACATTGTCAAGGATGCAGAGAGATAATGAGGGGGAGAAAATTTTAATTAAGAAAGTTTATTCAGGTTCAGAGACTGGATTGTGTAGGTACAGAATTAATCTTGGTCTGTTGCAATCCAGTGCTTATTTTAGGAATACCTAGATCCATAGTTCTGACTCTTGGTCAACACTGAATAAAAGTTTATGCTGTAAACTGAATGTTTGAATTTGTATGTTGAAGCTTAATCCCCAACAGAATGGTATTTTGAGGTGGAGTTTTAAGAGGTGATTGAGTTATAAGGGTGGAGCTCTTATGAATTGGATTGTGCTGTGCTCTCTCCGACTCTTTGAGACCCCATGGACTGTAGCCCTCCAGGCTCCTCTGTCCATGGGATTCTCCAGGCAAGAATACTGGAGTGGGTTGCCATGCCCTCCTCATGAATGGGATTACTGGTCTTATAAAAGAGACCCCTTCTACTGTCAGATGTTACGGGGTAAAAAGGCAGACATCTATGAACCAGAATCCAGGAAGTGGGCACTCACCAGGGGCCAAATCTGCCAACACCTAGATCTTGGACTTCCTTGAACACAGACCTGTGAGAAATGAATGTTTGTTGTTTAAAAGCCACTCAATCTATAGTATTATATAATGGCAGCCCAAATGGACTAAGACAGGCTAACTGGTAATGAATATAGTCCTGTGCTAGCATTTGAGACAGGATAGGGGCAACTTATTCCTAGAAAGTGTTTAGTGTGATAGTTTATATCTAATTCTATTACCTTCCTTTGATTTCTTCTACTGAGCCTGGACATGCAGCCTGTTTTGGCTATGTGACAAGAAGGATATCAAAGATCCCTCCTTGGATAAGACTGTGGCTTGCCTAACACTGCGACAGCCTTGTCATGTTAGGCGGGCTTGTCTTCACTTTATTGGCGCTAGCCAGAGGTAACACAGCATAGCCTGAATTTGAACCCAAGTCTTTTTTTAAGATTAGTGCCTTTATGCTTTCATGATGTTTTCTGCCAAATTAACTTGCCTCAATTATCTTTTCAAATTAAGTTGAGGACTAAAAGCAAAACAAGAGTATATTCCAGAAGCAATTTGATCTGCATCTGTTAATCTTTGCTGAGATTGATCTCAGAATAATGATTATCCTCCAAAAGGTCTACTAAGAAAGCTTTCTTCTCCCTTGCTTGCTAATTGTCTCCTACAGCACAGGGTCCTGCCGTTCAAGCATCCCTCTTTTAATAAACAGAAATGCATATCACAAGAGAAATATTCATCTTCTTATAATTCTTGCCTCAAAGTAGATAGAGAAATAGAAAAATTACACTATGGAATAACTACAACAGAGGATAATATTTTACTGTATCTTTAATACTATTTTCACTGGCAAAGCAAAATAAACTGAAGTGAAGACTATGGGGCCAGAAGACCAAAAACGTGTACATGTGTACATGTGTCAGATTCTCCACGTTAGTTCAGATGAAGTCAGTTTGTGTGTGTGTGTGTGCTCAGTTGTGTGCACTTTGCGACCCAATGGGCTGTAGCCCAACAAGCTCCTTTTTCCGTGGGATTTTCTAGGCAAGAATACTGGAATGGGTTGCCATTTCCTCCTCCAAGGGATCTTCCCAACCCAGGGATGGAACCCGCGTCTCTTGCGTCCCCTGCATTGGCAGGCGGATTCTTCACCACTAGTGCCACATAGGAAGCCATAATATAAAACACACACTTGTATCCAACTCTTTGCAATTCTATTGACAAAGTAAATTTGGCAATTACTTATGCGCCACTCACTGAGTGGGTAGAAAATTCTAGGAAGGGCCATTCTGAAGTGCACTGTGAAACGGGAAAAACATAAACATACTCCCCTTTGTCTCTACAGACCTTACTCTTCCAAATTTATGGTGCCTAATTCTGGCAATGGTTTTAAGCATGACCTTACTAACGTGGGAGATGAATGCAATTGTCCAATGGTTAGAACATTCTTTGGTACTACCCTTCTTGGGAACTGGGATGAGGACTGACCTTTTTTCCAGTCCTGTGGCCACTGCGGGGTCTTCCAGATTTGCTGATGTAATGAATTCGAAACTTTGATGGCATCATCCTTTAGGGATCTGAATAGTTTTGCTGGAATTTCATTGCATCCACTAGCTTTATCGACAGCAGTGTTTCTTAAGGCCCACTTGACTTCACACTCCAGAATGTCTGGCTCTGGGTGACTAAACACACCATCGTAGCAATCCAGTTCATTACGATATTTTTTGTACAGTTCTTCCATGTATTCTTTCCATCTCATCTTAATCCCTTCAGCGTCTACTAAATCTCTACCATTTATGTCCACTATTATGCCCATCTTTGGGTGGGATACTCCCTTGATGTTTCCAATTTTCCTGAAGGGATCTATAGTCTTTCCCCTTCTGTTGTTTTCTTCTAATTATTAACCATTGTTCATTGAAGAAGGCCTTTTGCGTCTTCTAGCTGTTCTTTGGAACTCTGCATTTAATTGGATGTATTTCTCCATTGTTTTTCGCTTCTCTCATTCTCCTGCTATTTATAAAGCCTGCTCAGATAACCACTTTTCTTGCATTTCTTTTTCTTTGGGATGGTTTTGTTTGCTGCCTCCTGTACGGCATTATGGACCTCTGTCCATTGTTTTTCGGGCACACTGTTAACTAGATCTGGTCCCTTGAATCTATTTATTACCTCTACTGTGAATTCATACAGGATTTGACTTCATGCTTAAAATCTTCCATGCTAGGCTTCAGCATTATTCAAACCAAGAACTTCCAGATGTCCAAGCTGGGTTTAGAAAGGAAGAGGAACTAGAGAACAAATTGCCAATATTCACTGGATTATAGAGAAAGCAAGAAAATTTCAGAAAAACATCTATCTCTGTTTCATTGACTATGCTAAAGCTTTTGACTGTATGGATTATGAAAAACTGTGGAAAGCTCTTAAAGAGATGGGAATATCAGACCATCTTACCTGTCTCCTGAGAAACCTGTATGTGGGTCAAGAAGCAACAGTTAGAACCCTATATGGAACAACTGATTGGTTCAAGATTGAGAAAGAAGTATGAGAGGGCTGTCTGCTGTCACCCTGTTTGTTTAGCCTATACTCTGAGCAAACCATGAGAAAAGCCAGGCTGGGTGAGCTACAAGCTGGAATCAAGATAAGGGGGAGAAACATCAACAACCTCGGATATGTGGATGATACCCTCTAAGGGCAGAAAGCAAAGAGGAATTAAAGGGCCTTTTGATGAGGGTGAAGGAGGAGAGTGAAAGAACTGACTTAGGACTGTTTTTTAAAAATTAAGATCATGGCATCCGCCCCCATTACTGCATGGGAAACAGAAGGGGGAAAGGTGGAAGTGGTGACAGATTTCCTCTTCTTGGGCTCCAAAATCACTGTGGGTGGATACTGCAGCCATGAAATCAGAAGACAATTGCTTCTTGGCAGGAAAACAATGACAAACCTAGACAGTGTGTTGAAAAGCAGAGACATTCTGCTGACAAAGGTCCCATATAGTCAAGGCTGTGGTCTTCCCAGGGGTCAGGTATGGTTGTGAGAGCTGAATCATAAAGAGGGCAGAACGCCAAAGAATTAATGCCCTCAAACTGTGGTGCTGGAGAAAACTCCTGAAAGTCCCCTGGGAAGCAAGGAGATCAAATCAGTCAATCTTAAGGGAGATCAACTCTGAATATTCAATGAAAGTACAGATGTTGAAGCTGAAGCTCTAGTGTTTTGGTCATCTGATGCAAACAGACGACTCATTGGGAAAGTCCCTGATGTGGGAAAGATTGAGGACAGAAGGAGAAGAGAGCATCAGAGGATGAGATGGCTGGATGGCATAACTGATGCAATGAACATGAACTTGGGCAAACTCTGGGAGATGGTGAGGCACAGGGTAACCTGGGGTCTCAAAGAGCCAGACACAACAGGGTGACTGAACAACAACAAAAAAGTCTGGCAATATCCCTCCCAATATGAAAATAGACTCCCAAGAAGGGATTGACAGATTCATAAAGACAGCTGAATATACATATATAACAATTTTTGCTGGAGATTTTCTGCTTGCCCATGCACATTTTCTCATAACTATTCTTTACCATTTTCTCTGCCCAGACCATGCCATATGTTACTTATATCAAAGAGCTCTCTAGCCTTTTGGCTTTAGGTTTGATTTGGCCAATAGCAGTCCCTAGCAAAAGACAGGAAGAAGGGATAAAAATGAAGCCAAGATATTAAGTCACCTGCTACCCCTCTGCAGGGGCCACAGGCTGCTTGCTGTCCCCTTTCAATGAAATGTCACAACTCCTCTCAGGGTCCCCTTTCCACACAACTTTTACTTTCTAGGGTCTAATGATTGCTCTCTCTCTCTCCCCTAAATCCTTTGGATCAAAGGATAGTAATTGTCTTGGGATACTTCATTATCTCCTGTATTTTAAAAAATATTCTGCCTGGGACTTCCTTCGTGGTTCAGTGGTTAAGACTTCACCTTCCAATGCAGGAGGTGAAGGTTTGATCCCTGGTCAGGGAGGTAAAATCTCACACGCCTCATGGCCAAAAAAACTGAAACATAAAAACAGAACACAAAAACAGAAACAAATTTAATGAAGACTTTAAAAACAGTCCACATAATAGAAAATCAAATCTTAAAAAATAAAAATAAAAACTCGGCCTGCCCCCTTATAAATAGTTTCCTTACTAAACTATCATGAAATTATCCTAATTTTATTGTGCCAATTTTCTTTTTTTCCTGAGATCCTGTGTGATGCAACCAATGGGCTTTCACATTTTAAAAGAGCAATGCATGAAGACCCAACAAATCAAATTTTATTTATGGTATTTCAATTCTGACTAGACAGAACAAGTTCTAGGTTATATTAATAGTCTATTGCCAAAAAGTTCCTTAGTATACAATGATAAACGATCACTTAGTTCACGAGTCTGCAGGGTTCTGCTGATCTGGAGTAAACTGATAATCTCAGCTAAGCTGGCTCTTTTGTCTGGAGTCAGCTGCAGGTCTTCTAGATGTCTCTGCTGATCTTGGCTGGGCTCATTCACAAGAGGCTGAATGTCTGCTGGCAGACGGATGATCTAAGCAGGCCTCATCTGGGACAACTAGGCTGCTTGGCTCTGATCCTTCTGGCTTTCTTCTTGCAGCAGATTAGCCAAATGTTCTTATGGCAATGTCAAAGGTCAAGAGGGAAGAAGGCCAATTGTGTAGATGCTTTTCAAGCCTCTTTTCAATTCAGGTCTACTAACATCTCATTGGCTTAGCCAGATTTTAGGGCCAGATCCGAGTCAGACAGAACATTACAAGGCTACCTGGCAAAGGATGAACACCTGGGAATCTATGAAGAACTGGAACCTCTGATGCGACCAATTAACCTCAGAGACTGTTATGGCTATCTGGTTCTTTACAAAGGAATTGACATTTATTGTGGGCCTTGAAAGATGAGTTGACTGTCATGAAACAGAGGAGTTAGACAGTATGTGCAAAGCTTAGAAGTATGAAAGTTCTTGGTGTGCTTAGGGAGTGGTAAACCAACACATATTCTATTTTTAAACTTGATGTAAATGGGTCATATATTATGAACTCCTGTTTGGCTTCTTTCACTAAACACTATTGAAGATTCAATACTGTGAATATGTCAGTTTTCCTTAAAGTGATCTATAAATTAATGTAATTTCAATAACAATATCAGAGTTCTTTTTTATAAGTTAATCAGCTAATTGTAACATTTATATGAAAATCAAATAGCCAAGATAAATGATCTTCCTTTTAAGGTTTCAGAGCCTCTGGATTTAGTTTTAATACAAATTAAACACTTTGAAGATTATACAATCAAATAGTTGTTTTTGGTCTCATAAAAAAAGCCTCATTTTAAATATTAATTGTGTGTGTGTGTGTGTGTGTGTGTGTGTTTATGGATTCTGCTAAATGGGAAAATTTTAAGTGCCAAATGGCCACAAAATACTTGATTTTAATGCTCAAGCTCGTTCTCAGTCATATCCAACTCTTTGAAACCCCATGGACTGTAGCCTGTCAGGCTTCTCTGTCCATGGGATTTCCCAAGCAAGAACACTGGAGTGGGCTGCCATTTTCTCCTCCAGGGAATTTTCCCAACCCAGGGATCAAATCCTTGTCTCCTCTGTCTCCTGCATTGCTGGTGGATTCTTTACTGCTGAACCATTGGGGAAGCACCAATTTTATCTTAATAATATCTTATAAACATATTGCTGTTAATTCAAACCAAGTAAATTGCCAGCATGCTCTATTTTTTTATGTAAGACAAATAATCTTAACACAGGTGAAAGAATTTCACTACTAAATACTTTCCAATCTAGGAAATTGGTATATTCTTTCATTTATGTAAGTATTATTTCACTTCCTCTATAGTGGCATTTTGCTTTGTTTTGAGATCTTAAAGAGATCTTATGTACCACAGCTTTCTTATCCATTCGTCTGCTGATGGACATCTAGGTTGCTTCCATGTCCTGGCTATTATAAACAGTGCTGCGATGAACATTGGGGTACACGTGTCTCTTTCCCTTCTGGTTTCCTCAGTGTGTATGCCCAGCAGTGGGATTGCTGGATCATAAGGCAGTTTTATTTCCAGTTTTTTAAGGAATCCCCACACTGTTCTCCATAGTGGCTGTACTAGTTTGCATTCCCACCAACAGTGTAAGAGGGTTCCCTTTTCTCCACACCCTCTCCAGCATTTATTGCTTGTAGAGTTTTGGATCGCAGCCATTCTGACTGGCGTGAAATGGTACCTCATAGTGGTTTTGATTTGCATTTCTCTGATAATGAATGATGTTGAGCATCTTTTCATGTGTTTGTTAGCCATCTGTATGTCTTCTTTGGAGAAATGTCTATTTAGTTCTTTGGCCCATTTTTTGATTGGGTCATTTATTTTTCTGGGAGTGAGCTGTAGGAGTTGCTTGTATATTTCTGAGATTAGTTGTTTGTCAGTTGCTTCATTTGCTATTATTTTCTCCCATTCTGAAGGCTGCCTTTTCACCTTGCTAATAGTTTCCTTTGTTGTGCAGAAGCTTTTAAGTTTAATTAGGTCCCATTTGTTTATTTTTGCTTTTATTTTCAATATTCTGGGCGGTGGGTCATAGAGGATCCTGCTGTGATGTATGTTGGAGAGTGTTTTGCCTATGTTCTCCTCTAGGAGTTTTATAGTTTCTGGTCTTACGTTTAGATCTTTAATCCATTTTGAGTTTATTTTTGTGTATGGTGTTAGAAAGTGTTCTAATTTCATTCTTTTACAAGTGGTTGACCAGTTTTCCCAGCACTACTTGTTAAAGAGATTGTCTTTAATCCATTGTATATTCTTGCCTCCTTTGTCAAAGCTGTGGTACATATACACAATGGAGTATTACTCAGCCATTAAAAAGAATACATTTGAATCAGTTCTAATGAGGTGGATGAAACTGGAGCCTATTATACAGAGTGAAGTAAGCCAGAAAGAAAAACACCAATACAGTATACTAACGCATATATATGGAATTTAGAAAGATGGTAACAATAACCCTGTGTACGAGACAGCAAAAGAGACACTGATATATAGAACAGCCTTATGGACTCTGTGGGAGAGGGAGAGGGTGGGGAGATTTGGGAGAATGGCATTGAAGCATGTATAATATCATGTATGAAACGAGTCACCAGTCCAGGTTTGATGCACGGTACTGGATGCTTGGGGCTGGTGCACTGGGACGACCCAAAGGGATGGTATGGGGAGGGAGGAGGGAGGAGGGTTCAGGATGGGGAACACATGTATACCTGTGGCGGATTCATTTCAATATTTGGCAAAACTAACACAATATTGTAAAGTTTAAAAATAAAATTAAATTAAAAAAAATAAAATAAAGAGATCTTAAAATATAAGGATCTTAAATAAAAGATGCTAGATTTTTCCTTCTAATTTCTCAGTGTGGCACACACCCAATAAGGAGATTTAAAAAAAGATGGGATTTTTTTTCCTGTACTTTTCTTATGTTGTTATTTCTATGAGAAGATTCTGATCTGAAAAGAGAAACAGTCTGGAGAGATGACAATTCATGATGGGACCTTATTCTTTATGCCCTTCCCTGGAGTAAACTTTCCTATAAGATTGAGATTCTTGATTTTTGAAGATTTGCCACCTCCTTCCTATCTGTAGGTTCTTGAAAATGTAGCAGCTCCCTTGATGAATCTCACATATGAAGAATAGAAAATGTGATTGCATTGATATCTCCCTGTCACACCTCTTTTTTAATTTCCCATGGTCCCCATGTGCTTTGGGGAATATTCCATGTCTTCTGAAGCCATGAATAAAACCTAAGTATTAGGTGAGAGGGAAAGCTAAAATCCCAATCAAAAGATAAAGTGAAGGCCTGGATCATCTGCATGGAATGAATGAGGGTGTAGCTGCATCCTTCTTAGAATGTAGATGGCAGAAAGCTGCATTGCAGTCAATGGAGAAGCATCAGATGGATCAGGTGCCACATGCCAAACAAGCACTGGTGGTATCTAAGCTTGGAATCAGGATAGGGGCTTTAGTTACAGATGCTAGCATGATCACAGAGAACAGAAAGTGTGCTGCTTATTCTGCAGTAACAAAAAAGGGAGCAATGAACCAGGAAGAGCCTCCAAATCAGGGCCAAAAGAGGGAGATGCATAGAACACTTGGAAGGGTCTGAAGAGGGGGGAAATCCCAATTATATTAAGGTTTCATCTGGAGGAGACTGCTGCTACTGTTAAGTCACTTCAGTCGTGTCCGACTCTGTGCGACCCCATGACGGCAGCCCATCAGGCTCCCCCGTCCCTGGGATTCTCCAGGCAAGAACACTGGAGCGGGTTGCCATTTCCTTCTCCAATGCATGAAAGTGAAAAGTGAAAGTGAAGTCGCTCAGTCGTGTCCGACTCTTAGTGACCCCATGGACTGCAGCCTACCAAGCTCCTCCATCCATGGGATTTTCCAGGCAAGAGTACTGGAGTGGGGTGCCATTGCCTTTTCCGTGGAGGAGACTAGGAAGTTACTAGACAAAAATAGGGATAAACCTAGAAATAAATGAATTTACTCTGAAATTTCAAGAATTAGTACAGCATGGAAATGGTCACTGAAGACCATTTTTTGATAGCAGGAAAGAAAGAAAACTTAGAGTTTTTCACACTTCAGTTTTATAGGCTATTGAGACAGTAAAGAGTGTGACAGTTTGAAATGAAGTAAATGAAGGCAGATTTTAAACAGCCTTGACTCACAGGAAGGAGTTTGAACTCTGATGTGGCCTATAGAATAAATATTTTCAAGCAGAAGATTAAATATGATCAGTTCTATTACATAAGTGCACTTGACCCTTGAATAGTACATATTTGAACAGTGTGGGTCCACTCATACACAGATTTTTTCAATAGTAAATACCACAGTGACACACAATTTGCCTTAGCTGAATCTGTGAGTATAGAAATGTGGATGTGGAAGAACAAGAACCATGTACACGGAGAGCCAATATATAAATATTATATGCAGATTTTCAGCTGCAAAGATGGTCAACACGTTTAACCCTGTGTTGTTCAAGGGTCAACTGTATTTCTGGTAGCAAGGTAGGATATGCTATGAAGGAAAGCAACTTTTGCAGCACATCACATAGGAGGTTTTAAGACATCCAAGCAAGAGATGTTGTTGTTGCTCACTTGCTAAGTTGTGTCTGACTCTTTTGCTACCCCATGGACTGTAGCCTTCCAGGCTCCTCTACACAGGGGATTTCCTAGCAAGAAAATATTAGAGTGGGTTGCCATTTCCTTCTCCAAGGGATCTTCTCAGCCCAGGGATAGAGCCCATATCTCCCGCATTGGCAGGCAGATTCTTTACCACTGAGCCACCAGGGAAGCCCACACTAGAGATGACAAAGACTTAAAGCAGAGGCTGGACAATGAAGTTTGTACACTGGTGTACAGTATATGATTCAGGAATAGAACTTCAAGCCTCAGTGAATCTTCTAAGGGTGTGAGAAGAGTTGAAGACTCTTTTTTGTACTTTATTTTTTTAACTTATTGGAAAATAATTGTTTTACAATGTCGTGTTAGTTTCTGCTGTACAATGAAGTGAATCAACTCTATATTTACATGTATCCCTATCTCTTGAGCCTCCCTACAGCCCCAGCCCCATCCCACTCCTCTAGGTCATCACGGAGCACCGAGCTGAGATCCCTGCGCTATGTAGCAGGTTCCCACTAGCTAGCTATTTTACACATGGTAGTGTATATACGTCAGTCCCAATCTCCCAATTCGTCCCTTCCTCCCCATCCCCTCCTGTGTCTACATGTCCATTCTCCATGTCTGGGTCTCTATTCCTGCCTTGGATATAAGTTCATATTCCTATGAATATATATGAACTTGGATATAAGTTCATATTCCTAGATTACACATATATGCATTCATATATGATACCTTTTTTTTGGTTTCTGATTTACTTCCCTCTGTTTGACAGACTCTAGGTCCATCTTGTGTGGCATAGTCAGAAACTGAGAAACAAGAAGAGGGTCAGGTCTAGGGACAGAAAAAATGCATGCAGTTGTGTACATGAATTTAAGATGTCTCTGTAATATTGAGGTAAAACTTGTAATGAAAAAATAAGGATGTAAAGCAGGAACTCAGAAGAGTTTGAAGACTGGAGATGAAGACACAGTGGCTGATAACTTTCTGTGTGCCAAAAACTTTCTTAAGAACAGCTTTTTTGGGAAAAGAGAGCATAGGAAGTCTAGTCATCTTGGGTCTCCATCACTGTCTGAGTAAATAGTAATTTGTAGGGCCTGGGAAATTCCTTGCCCCCAACAAGCCAGCCAGATGTCTAAAGTCTTACTGCTAGAATATATTCCTTTGTTTCAAAATTGCCTTGTCACAGGGCCCATTTTAATGCAAATGTTTGTATAAGAGATACATCGCTGAAACTCCATATCTTGGTAGTAATTTGGGAAGAAGGAAAGTTAGAAAATACTAATACAGAAAGAGGAGATAAGCATGGATGACTACAATTTTACATGTACTTCATATTTTCATAAAGTCTTCAAAGATACTACCATGGTAATCTACAGTGTCTGAGATTTCAGTCACTATTTCAGATTTATGTATTTTCATCTTGTGACATAGGTCTTTTTTCAGTGTAACCTCTGCTACATCTCTGCCCCCTTTATTTCTGGAAAAACTCTATTGGAGTCATATCCTTAGTATGTAATACACATAATTACAACCTTGGTCTGTATCCACATCTTTGGAGGCTTATTGTTGGGTTTTTTTTCAGGAAAGCTAAAGAGCGTTTAGATACAAAAACAAAGACAGTAGAGGCCTTGCTTAATTGACCTGAATAGAATGGGGCTTTGGAGGGATGAATAGCTATAAACTCTAGAATATTTCAGAATTTTGTTCCCGAAACACAGAAAGGTTGATCAATTTCTCTAGAGACCCAACAGACTCTTCTTAAAATCCCAGCTTATTCCATGTATTGCAGCCACGAGAACTTGAGGGTTTCTGTGCCATAGTTTCTAAATATGTAAAATGAGGAGAAGAGTCTATTTTATAAGGTTGTTTCAAGGATTAAAAAGCATGAAACATCAGATTGCAATGTACTTATCACTTTACATGCAAGAGTTCAATGAATTGTGGGTATGTAACTGTGGTGTTGGAGAAGACTCTTGAGAGTCCCTTGGACTGCAAGGAGATCCAACCAGTCCATCCTAAAGGAAATCTGTCCTGAATATTCATTGGAAGGACTGATGCTAAAGCTGAAACTCCAATACTTTGACCACCTGATGAGAAGAGCTGACTCATTGGAAAAGACCCTGATGCTGGGAAAGATTGAGGGCAGGAAGAGAAGGGGATGACAGAGGATAAGATGGTTGGATGGCATTACTGACTCAATGGACATGGGTTTGGGTGGACTCTGGGAGTTGGTGATGGACAGGGAGGCCTGGCATGCTGTGGTTCATGGGGTCGCAAGGAGTAGGACACAACTGAGCAACTGAACTGTACTGAATGCTCAGTGGATCTCATCCAACATCTCTTACCTTCAATCCTGTGTGGAGTTCCCTGAAACACACCTCCTTTTACATGTCTTTGGATACAATGCAGGGACTCAAACGAAGAGACACATGAAAAATGTTGGGTGGGGAATGAGTTGGAACATGTACTAAAACCATTACTGTGTCCAGGCTGGGTAATCATGCATCTATGTATCGTTCCTTTTTTAAAAATGTTTTTTTAATTGTAGTAACATTGTGGTCACATAATATAAACCATACTATTTTAACCATATTTAACTATTCAGTTCAGTGGCACTAAGTACATTTACATTATTGTGCAATTCTCACCATCATTCATCTCCTGAATTTTTCTCCTTCCTAACCTGTAACTCTGTCCCCATTAAACATGAACTTCCCATTCCCCCTCCCCAACCAGGTCCTGGCATCCACCAATACACTTTCTGACTGTGTGAATTTGTCTATTCTGAGTACCTCATATAAGTGAAATCCAAGCCAGAGAAAATAATAATTCCAAAAGATACATGCACCCCAACGTTCATTGCAGCACTATTTACAATAGCAAGGAAATGGAAGCAATCTAAATATCCATCAGCAGAGAGAAGGATAGAGGATGTGGTACATACATACAATGGAATATTACTCAGACATAAATACAGCCCATTGCATGTCAGACAGAACTTCCTTAGGAGTAGAAAAGGATGAATCATCACACACTGTGTTTGAAGTGGGTGGAATCCAGGCAGTGGCTGTAATTTCATATTCAAAATGACTTACTCTGCTCTCACAGTGGACTTTCTGATCTTCTTGGGTGGCATCCTTAGTAGAGAGCGTCACATGTGAAGCATATCATTGCATTCCCATCAGCAAAACAACATTCTCCGGTGGTGTTTTGGGAAGGGTGTGTAAATGCTAACCAAAACCACAAAGAAAGGATGTTGCCGCTTTCCCATGGCATGTAAGAAAAACATGAATGTTTAGATATGTCCAATTACATGCAAACTCAGCATAGCTACGGAGAAGATCAGTTTTCAAAGTACGACTGCATTGAGTCAATGAGGTATGACTACAAATAAAGTAACTATATTTTCAAGTGCAATTGCTGAAGCAGTCACATATGATGTGTGTGTGTGTGTGTGTGTGTGTGTGTGTCCTTTTCAAGCTTTTTGCCTACCATTTAATTTAATACTGGGAAAAAATTTCAATGGATTAGAAAAACAAGTCCCACGCATTAATGCTATGTTTTTAAACAGTTTGATTCCAAGTTATTCATAAATAAGTATCTAGAAAACAGGACATTTGATGACAACAAATATATACATTTACTTGTTTTATAAGGCAGGGTTTGCAGCAGGCATTAAAAGCTACCCCTTTGCACTCTGATTTTTGGCCCTATCCACATCTCCTCTGAGGAATGAGTTACTGAAGCTGTCTCTTTTACAGACATTTCATATTCATAAAGTGATGGCTTTCTCCTGGCAGGCTTTATTCTCATTCAGCTAAACTGGAAGTCATTTTTCTGTAGAGAGCCTCACTACTGGAACAAGCTGAACAAGTACTCACATCGCACATAAAAAGCTTTTGGAAGAGACCTGGGATTGGCTCTGGGGTAGACATAATTCAAATGCAAATGCATTTCATCAGTGGTTTGTCTTGCATGCCAAATTTTGGAGCAAAAGGGAAACTAACTACTGATCGTTTGCTCTTTTCTACCAGGAAGCAGGGTGCCAACAGTAGAACCAGTATCTTTTCTTCAAAACAGCGTCATAAGAGACTTGAAGCATGGTAATGCTCAATTCATCATTACAGAGAGACATCACCAACTCTACCCCATAAGTATTTCTCATTGACCTGAGTCTTATAACAGTAAGAAAAATTAATTGGCTACATTTATATATAACAAGGATTCATATATGCAATCAAAAGGATAAAATAGCCACATTTGTCTTACATCTAAAAATAGTATTCTTAAAGTTTTTTGACTTTTTTTTTTGCTTTGCTTTTATACTGAGTGTTGCTTATAGAGTTGTGGTTTAACAACCAGTTTTTTATGCTCTCAACATCAGAGAAATATCTTCTTCAACATTATATTTTTAAGGTTTACATAATATTCCACAATGTAGCAATTCTAGAATTTACTTACCTGTTTCCTCCAGGAAAATTAGACATTTAGGCCCTTAAAAATATCTCTTTAGGATTCTTTCTTTATGATAGATGCCCTAGAAGTATAATTAACAGCTCAAAAGTTATGAGCATTTATTAAGGCTTTTGATGTTGTTCACTCGCTAAGTCGTGTCCGACTCTTTGTGACTGCACGGACTGCAGCATGCCAAGCTTTCCTGTCCTTCACTGTCTCCTGAAGTTTGCACAAGCTTATATCCATTGAATCAGTGATGCTATCCAATCATCTTATCCTCTGTCATCCTCTTCTTCTGCCCTCAATCTTTTCCGGTAACAGGGTCTTTTGCAATGAATTGGCTTTTCATATCAGGTGGCCAAAGTACTGGAGCTTCAGCTTCAGCATCAGTCCTCCCAGTGAATACTCAGAGTTGATTTCCTTTAGGATTGACTGGTTTGAT
Organism: Bos mutus; assembly: GCF_027580195.1. Classification (NCBI taxonomy): domain Eukaryota; kingdom Metazoa; phylum Chordata; class Mammalia; order Artiodactyla; family Bovidae; genus Bos; species Bos mutus. The sequence continues at coordinate 94,435,009 of NC_091626.1, forward strand.
TTCCTTGCTGTCCAAGAGACCCTCAAGAGTCTTTTCCAGCACCACAATTTGAAAGCATCAGTTCTTCAGTACTCAGCCTTCTTTATGGTCCAACTCTCACATCAACAACCCCTGAATGCAGATGACACCACTCTAATGGCAGAAGCAAAGAGGAACTAAAGAGCCTCTTGATGAGGGTAGAAGAAGAGAGTGAAAAAGCTGTCTTAAAACTCAACATTCAAAAAACTGATACTATGGCATCTGGTCCCATCACTTCATGGCAAATAGATGGGGAAAAAATGGAAACAGTGGCAGATTTCATTTTCTTGGGCTCCAAAATTAGAGATGGTGACTGCAGCCATGAAATTAAAAGACAGTTGCTCCTTGGAAGGAAAGCTATGACAAACCTAGACAGCATATTAAAAAGCAGAGACATCACTTTGCCCACAAAAGTCCATATAGTCAAAGCTATGGTTTTTCCAGCAGTCATGTATGGATGTAAGAGTCAGATCACACCTCTTGATTCTTTCTAATTCCACTGTACCAGTGGTCCTCTCTTAGATGTGATCATGCCCCTTCTCCCACGGGGTGTCTGACAACTCTGTAGACAATTTTTTCTCCACAACTAGGGAGATGCTATTGGCTTCTAGTGGGTAGTGGTGAGGAACACTGCTAAACATCCTTTAGTGTCAAAGACAGCCCTCCACAGAAAGGCTTTTTTGGCCTGAAATTATTAGTACATGATTCCTCTTTTTATACCCCCTGTTGAGAATTACAGTTGATCCTTGAGCAACATGGAGGTTAAGGGTGCTAACCCTCTACACAGTTGAAATTTCATGTACATAACTTTACAATCAGCTCTCTGTATCCTTGATTCTGCATTGTCAGATTCAACCAACCTCAGATCATGGAACACTGTAGTACATATTTACAGAGAAAGATACACATTTATGTGGACCAGTGCTATTCAAACTCTGTTATATGAGGGTCAATTGTTATTGTCTTGGTTATTTCAGTAAGAAAAGATTGATTGAGAGGAGATGCTAAGAAAGATCTTCCAAGAGAAGGGTTAGGGAAAAAATCCTACTTGTTAGAAAGCATAAGGCATAATAAACAACCAGAAATATCTCTAGAAATTGTCAAATGTTCCCTAAGGAGTGAAATAGACACTATCTGAGAAACACTTATTCACGCCAATCAAATTGCCTTGCTGTTAGTTGGCATTCAACAAATAACTGTTGATACATATATGAATTATTTCAATTGTGCTTGTTTGTTAATTTACTAAGGTATTAATTCCTCTCTCCTTCCCCAAAATAGTAGCTTGCATATTTAAATGCAACTCATGTATTTAACTGAAAACTGAGCAATAAAAGCCTCTAAATTATTGAAAAGCCCAGAAATTATGATGTTCACTGAGTAGTAAAACAAGCCAGCATTCCTGGTAGCAAGCAATTAGCTTTTTTCCAGAAAAAAGAATTGAAGTTCAGAAATTTGGGCTGATTTGTCCAAGGTCACACAACAATTTCCATGCTGGAGCTAAATAGTGGCCTCTTCTTATTGAGGACACAGAGCCATCTTCACGTTTGGCACCCCCAGGGTCTTTTACCCACCAGCTCCATCTTCTGCTGTAGAAAAAAGTCCTATTGAGAACAAAGACTGGATCTTCCATCCCTGTCTTTTCCACAAAGTCAAGCCCAGTGCACTGTATTAAGTATCAGAATTCAGATATTCATTTGAATCAGAAACGTGATTCAAATGAATAACGTTTCCATTTACTCAAGATCTGATTTCCTTTCTATGTCTCATCAGAATCCTTACCTTTCAGCTGCCATAGATCACAGTCACCATCAACTGATGGGGACTATCCAAGACTCTAATTTATGGTTCTGGGAGTCAACAAAGTGCAAGTCTCTGTCTGCACTTCAGCTGGTGTTTCGGAAGGATGCTCCATGAAGTTTTTATGTAGAAGCCTGGCAGCAGCATTTGAAAAGTGCGGAGTCACAATTGACATTCATTGTTCTTTTAGCATTCTGTTGTTTAATCAGTGCAGTGGCTCAGTTGTGTCTAACTCTTTGCAATGCCATGGACTGCAGCATGTCAGGCTTCCCTGTCTGTCAACTCCTAGTTTGCTCAAATTCATCTGCATCGAGTTGGTGATGTTATCCAACCATCTCACCCTCTGTCATCCCCTTCTCCTCCTGCATTCAAATCTTTCCCAGCATCAGGGTTTTTTTCAATGAGTCGGTTCTTCACATCAAATGGCCAAAGTATTGGAGCTTCAGCTTCAGCATCAATCCTTTGAATATTCAGGACTTATTTCCTTTGGGATTCACTAGTTGGATCTCCCTGCAGTCCAAGGGACTTTCAAGAGTCTTCTCCAACACCATAGTTCAAAGGCATCAATTCTTCAGCACTCAGCTTTCTTTGTAGTCCAACTCTCACATCCATACATGACTACTGGCGAAACCATAGCTTTGACTAGACAGACCTTTGTTGGCAAAGTAATGTCTCTGCTTTTTAACATGCTGTCTAGGTTGGTCAAAGCTTTTCTTTCAAGGAGTAAGCATCTTTTAATTTCATGGCTGTGGTTACCATCTGCAGTGATTTTGGAGCCCCCTAAAATAAAGTCTGTCACTGTTTCCATTGTTTCCCCATCTATTTGCCATGAAGTGATGGGACCAGATGCCATGATCTTAGTTTTCTGAATGTTGAGTTTTAAGCCAACTTTTTCACTCTCCTCTTTCACTTTATCAAGAGGCTCTTTAGTTCTTCTTAGCTTTCTGCCATAAGGGTGGTGTCATCTGGGTATCTGAGGTTATTGCTATTTCTCCCAGAAGTCTTGATTATAGCTTGTGCTTCATCCAACTCGGCATTTTGCATGATGTACTCTGCACAGAAGTTAAATAAACAGGGTGACAAGACATAACCTTGATGTACTCCTTTACCGATTTGGAATCAGTCTGTTGTTCTATGTCCAGTTCTAACTGCTGCTTCTTGACCTCCATACAGATTTCTCAGGAGGAAATTTGTATGCAGGAGGAAATTTGTATTTCTCAGGAGGAAATTTGTATGTTGCTTAATAGATGGTCTCAAAGTAATTATGTGCCAGAGTCTGGGCAGCAATAAGGGAGGTCAGTTTGCCCTGAAAGGCTTTGGTGAGGGTACTTGGCTGACTGGCTGTTTGATATTTGAGTCAACAAGTATTTATTGAGGCTCTACTCTGTGCAATACGCCTGGCTAGGCACAGTAAAAGATAGAGCCATGGTGCAAGATAAATTGCAAGCATTAAAAGGAACTAAAAACTTGTAAGGGAAAGAAGCACATAAATTAACATTGGGCTTTAATTAGAGCTGTGAGAGGAAGTAACAATGTGGACTTGTGGGGTCAGATAGGAGAAGAATTATGACTAATTGAAGATCCAGTTGAAGATCCATATATAGTCATGTATAGATGTGAGAGTTGGACTATAAAGAAAGCTGAGCACCAAAGAGTTGATGCTTTTTAACTGTGGTGTTGGAGAAGACTCTTGAGAGTCCCTTGGACTGCAAGGAGATCCAACCAGTCCATCCTGGAGGAGATCAGTCCTGGGCGTTCATTGGAACGACTGATGTTGGAGCTGAAACTCCAATACTTTGGCCAGCTGATACGAAGAGCTGACTCATTTGAAAAGACCATGATGCTGGGAAAGATTGAGGGCAGGAGGAGAAGGGGATGACAGAGAATGAGATGGTTGGATGGCGTCACCAACTCAATGGACATGAGTTTGGGTGAACTCTGGGAATTGGTGATGGACAGGGAGGCCTGGTGTGCTGCACTTCATGGGACCTCAAAGAGTCAGACACAACTGAGTGACTGAACTAAACTGAATATCCAGAAAAGACTTAAGAGCTGGCATTTGGTTTGGGCATTGAAGGATGGATGAGTTTTTGACTGTAAAGAGGAATATAAGGTGCAGCATGAGCAAATTCTCAGAGATTAGGAAGCGTAGAACATGTCCAATACATAATGATAGTAATAATAGTTTGATAGTTAATATGCATTAAGGTCTATTTTCAAACATATTCTACTAAACTTCATATTCTTTTATTTTAAAAATGGAACCAGAGTATGGGCAGAGGATCTGAATGGGCATTTTTCCAAAGAAGACACACAAATGGCCCATAGGGACATGAAAAATTGTTTAACATCACTAATTTATCAGGAAAATGCAAATTCAACCACACAAGGAAATATCATTTCACACCTATTAGAATGTCTGTTATCAAAAAAACAAGGCAAGACAAATGTTGGAGAAGATGTGGAGAAAAGGGAACCTTTGTACACTGTTGGTGAGACTGCAAATTGGTGTAGTCACTGTGGAAAAGAGTAAGGAGATTTGTCAAAAATTTAGGAACAGTACTGCAATATAACCCTGTTATTCTACTTCTGAGTATTTTTCCAAAGAACATGAAAACACTAACCAGAAAAGATTCACGCACCTTTATGTTCATTGCAGCATTATTTACAGTAGCCGAGATATGGAGACAACTTACATGTCCACTGATGGATAAATGGATAAAGAAGATGTTACACACACACACACACACACACACACACACAGAGGACTATTACTCAGTCATAAAAGAGAATAAAGTTCTGCTGTTTGAGACAGCATGGATGGACCTAAAGTGAAAGAAGTCAGATGGAGATAGAAAAATAACATGATTTCATTCACATTTGAAATATAAAAAGAAAACAAGCAATCAAACAAAAAACCCCTTAATAAGCAAAACAATAACAAAATCATAGATACAGAGAACAGATTAGTGGCTTCCGAAAGGGAAGGGCGTTGGAGGTGGGTGAAGTGGATGAAGGGAGCCAACTGTATGGTAGGAATGGTAACTAGATTGTGGTGGTGGTTACTCTATATTATGTATAGATGTTGAACTATAATGCCGTATACCTTAAACTTATATGAAAAATAGAACCAGAGTCAATTTATCTATTAGGCACAGTGCTTAGGGTCCACAATAGTTTTAGAGATCCATGAAAATGTTCTCACTTTTTTTTACAACCAGAAGGAAAATAACATAACCTAGCTTGGATTACGTTTGTCTTTATACCCATACGGTTATAAAATGATAGTCGCTCAGTCGTGTCTGACTCTTTCTGACTCCATGGACTGTAACCCACCAGGCTCCTCTGTTCATGGAATTCTCCAGGCAAGAATACTGGAGTGGGTAGCCATTCCCTTCTTCAGAAGATTTTCCTGACCCAGGGATCATACCCGGGTTTCCCACACTGCAGGCAGATTCTTTATTGTCCCTAGTAACTCAGATGGTAGACAATCCGCCTGCAATGAGGGATACCTGGGTTCGATCTCTGGGTTGGGAAGATCCCTTGGAGAAGGGAAAGGCTACTCACTCCAGTATTCTGGCCTGGAGAATTGCATAGACAGAGGAACTTGATGGGCTACAGTCCATGGGGTCTCAGAGAGTCAGACACAACTGAGTGACTAACACGTACCATCATAAAATATAATTTTAAATATTATTTTCATGGCAGAAGGGCCCACAAAAGACATGGTCCTGAATGAAACCATCTTTGACTCCTCTCATTCCTTTGTTTCTACCTTCAAACTACTGGGTTGGACAGAAAAGTTAGTTCAGGTTTTCCCATAACATCTTATAGAAAAACCAAGCGAACTTTTTGGACAACCCAATATATTCTAAATCTTTCCTCTCCCATTGTATCAGACAAAGGCATACCACCATAATCTCTTACGTGGATTACAATATGAGCTGTTAGCCATTTCCCTGCTCTTATTCTTGTCCCCTAAAATCCATTTTCTATACAACTGCCCAAGATCTGTGACCATTCCTCTTAAAAAATTCCAGTGGCTTCCTATAACACTAAAAATACATTTTCAAATTCTTATCTTCTGGGAGTTGCTGATGGACAGGGAAGCCTGGCGTGCTGCAGTCCACAAGGTTGCAAAGAGTTGGACACGACTGAGTGACTGAACAACAACAATTCTTACCTTAGCCGAAGGGCCCTGCCTACCAGCTTCAACTCAGTACTTGTCACTCTCAGCATGACCACTGACCTGATAACCTAGATGTGCTGGTCTTTTCTCTGTTCATTGAACACACCTGCCTCAGAACCTGTCTGTTCTGATTCCTCTCACCTGTAATGTCCTCGCCTGCCCTTGTTTTGTATGACTTTGGTTTCCCAATATTGGATCTCAGTCCATATGTGACTTCCTCAGAGAGTTTTTCTATGGCCACAAACCAGACACTCCTGTATATTACCCCCATTTTACTTTTTTTAAAATAGCATTTATCAATATGTGAAATTCAATATATATTATTTGCATTTTTGTTTATTATCTTCCTTAACTAGAAGGGGAACTTCCTGAGAAGAATGACTATAATATCCTCAGATTTTAGAAAAGTAACAGGCAGATAATAGACACTCGATTGTAAAATTATTCACTGGATATAAATTCCGTGTCTGCTACATATATGACATTGGGATTCAATGTGGAATAATTTGGGCTTCCCAGGTGGTACTAGTGGTAAAGAACATGCCTGCCAATGCAGGAGATGTAAGAGATGTAGGTTCAATCTCTGGGTTGGGAAGATCCCCTGGAGGAGGGTATGGCAACCCCCTCCAGTATTCTTGCCTGGAGAATCCCACGGACAGAGAAACCTGGTGGGCTACAGTCCATAGGGTTGCAAAGAGTAGGACATGACTGAAGTGACTTAGTCTGCACGTGGAATAATTTGGAACTCACGGAGCTTAGAGTCTAGCAAGATTTACATTTGTTATCTAAATAAATCCTTGCAAGGAATAATGTAGGAACTGTTAGTATTCCATTTTACCAAAGGCTGACACTGGGACTAGAGAGGTCACTTCTTGTGTTTGGCTGGGACTTGAACCCAAGAAGTTCATCTTCAGAACGTGTCTCATTAAGAAAATTTAAATTTCTCTCAATAATAAGTATACTTGTCTTGAGCTTAGGTAATGGGTGGAAATATTTTGAAGTGCCTAGGATGCCAAGGTTGAGAACCTTTTCCTTAAGTGAAAAGTCAATGAAAAATTATTGAAAGGTCTTAAGCAGAAATGTGCTTTAGAGACAGTGCCCTGGGAATGGTACAGGAGGTCAGTGGGAACGAGGGAGCCTGGAGGTAGAATCAGAGTTAGAAGGATAATGCTATGGTCTGTCAACCATTCACCATATTTTAGGAACTTAATAACAGTTCAAAATTGTATGTTTGTACACATTTCCTTAATAACAGATGCTGAATGAAGGAAGGTTCATTTTATGAATCTATGGAGGACAAATCTCAGGCAGAAACTTTCCAATTCTATTCTGGAAATACCTATTTCAGATATTTCCAGATGAAAATTACCAGAAGTCTTCATATCCAAAGATAATTACAGCTGTTCTCTACAACAATTATCGGCTTGTGGCCACAGATAATATTTAGTGTGGCCATGCTGACTTGAAATAGTTTTGTATTCCCTTTGTATTTCAGATTGATCATAACTATCCAATATTCATTAATTCATTTCTTAATTCATTAATCACACATGCATTGAGCACAGTATTTTTGGGGTATGCCCAGATCATAGTTTAGTGAGGGAGACAGACCTATTCCCCAGTGAAGAAAATTTTCTAGAATCTGGATTTACTATAACCAGAAGAACACTTTTCCCTGTCTCTACCACTGTCACTCTGGACTAGCCTTTCTCATTTGATTTTTTCTAATTGCTTTATAATTAATCTGTCTCTTTTTACCTTTCTCCTTATTCTATACATAACAACTGAAGTGATTCTTATAAAATATAAAAAAGATGATTCCACTCCTCTGCTCAAAGCCTGCAATGGCTCCTTATTACACTCAGAGGAAGGGTCGGAACTTTCAGAGGTCTACCATGCCTCATGTAATCTATCATAGACATTGGCGTCGATTCCTCTTCCCTACCCTCCTCCATCCCAGTCCCCCTTCTCCAGCCACACTAACATCTTTAGAGCTCCTCAAACACCCAGTGTGTCCTGCAGTGTTAGGTCATACGCACTGCCAGCATTTCCCAGCATCTACCAGCTCCTAACATCCTACATCATGTATCTTTTATAGTATCATTTTCTGTCTCCTTCACCTTGCCTCCCTCCACAAGGGCAACATCTTTCTTTGTTTTGATCACTGCTGATGTCTCATTCACCCAGAATTGTGTTGACACATAACAGATGCTCAAAAATTTTTGTTGGATGAATAAATAAATATGCACATATTTAATGCAACATGGTGATCTCAGTGAAGAAAGTGTTCAAGAGAGTGGATCAAAGAACAGAGACTCAACTGGAAAGAGTTGTGGGAAGAACTCTGAGAAAAATACCCACCTTAAACCAAATATCTAGTATTCTGATTCACTGAGACACATTTGAAGGCAAGAGTGAACATCCTTGTTGAACATCCCCACATTGAAGAAAGGAAGAGGACCCGAGATACATTTCAAATACTGTTCACCACCCTCTGCCCTTTTATGTCCACATGGGCCCCATTTATAGCTGACTCATCACAGAATTTTCATATGAAATGACAGTGGAAGATCGTTTTCCATCATGAATAAAGAGAAGCTTGGTTTATACACTAATGCTGACTTGTTCATCACCCTCAATGTTTATTAATGATAACTTGGGTTAAGCCTTAATATATTGGCTGGAAGTTAACATACAAGGCCCAAGAAAGTTTTTGCTTACCTCCAAGTATTCTCCCTATCAACATTCTACAGAACCTTAAAGTTTTTCAGTAAGACAAGTATTCCTTGTGGGGTTTTTTTGGCCTCTGTTAGTATGTATATACTTCTGGTAAGATTAGCATTAACCTAGAGAAGGAAATGGCAACCCACTCCAGTACTCTTGCCTGGAAAATCCCATGGATAGAGGAGCCTGGTAGGCTGCAGTCCATGGGGTCGCTAAGAGTCGGACAGGACTGAGTGACTTCACTTTCACTTTTCACTTCCATGCATTGGAGAAGGAAATGGCAACCCACTCCAGTGTTCTTGCCTGGAGAATCCCAGGGACAGGGGAGCCTGGTGGGCTGCTGTCTATGGGGTCGCACAGAGTCGGACACGACTGAAGCGACTTAGCAGCAGGAACCCTTTGGAGTGAATATTTTATTGAACATTTTCAACCAAGAATTCAAAAAGAAGATGCTGATGGAGTAGGGAAATGAGACGGAGAGAGAATATGGAGTACTAACTGGAAAGGACTGCCTTGTAAAGAGTTCCAAAACAGAACGTGTGTGTGTGTGTGTGTGTGTGTGTATTTTAGGGGATGGAGAGTGTAGGCTGAGGCAAAGCAATGTCAGTGAGCCCAAATTAGGAGAAAAGAGTTCTCACAGAGGTGGGGCATTGTGAGGACTTTAAAGACAATTCCTATGTATCACTCAATTCAGCGTGGGTCCAGTCTCATCCTGGGCTGGTGCAAGGGGCATCCCAGTGCAGTGGCTAGAGCACTGGGCACCCAAACTGCCCTTAGCTTACCCCCTTTCTATTTTTGTCACCTTGAACTGTGATTTCTTCATCTACATAGCAGAGATAACACTGTCTTATCTTCCTGTCTTCAAATATGAGGATCAAATGCACTCACCAAAGGAAAAACTATGTACAACATCTAGAAACTTCAGAAGGTGCTTCCCAAAGGAGAGGGAGAATGTCAGAATGACCCAAGGGGTGTTTTTGCATAACACTTGCTCCCTGCAAACTTCCCAATTGTTGTTTTTCCCTCCAACATTTTGATTTTTTTTAAAGCCATTTTTTTTTTCTTATGATAGATCTCAAACGCACACAAAAGTAGAGGGACCAGTGGAGGGGCATCACTTAACTTTACCCTACACTCCCCATCACCTAAGTACCTTGGCATTGTCTGTAACCTTGTTTTAACAGTTTTCAGTATATTGCCTAAGTTGTTTCATCTAAATCTCCCCACCACCTATCCCTCACTGTGTATTAATCGTTACAGCTTTATTGAGATAACATTTGCATTACATAAATGCATACATTTAAGTGTAAAGGTCAGTAAGTTTTTGTAAATTTATGAAGTTGTGCAGCCATAGCCATAACAGACTTTTAGAACATTTTCATCACCCAAATAACTTCTACCTTTTCTGTATGCAGTCTCTTTCCACATCCAGCCCCTTTACCAGGTTGAAGAATTTCCTTTTCTAGTAGTTTGTTGAGAGTCTTCGTCATGAACAAGGTTGAATTCTGTCAAGTGCATTTTTACTCATCCATCGTGATAACTACTTTTCCCTTTATTCTGTTAGAATCGTTTATCACAATAACTGATTTTTTGAAATTAAACCAATTTTGCATTACTGAAATAACTCCCACTTGGTCATGGTGGATAGGGCTTCCCAAGTGGCTCAGTGGAAAAGAATTTGTCTGCCAGTGCAGGAGACACCAGAGACACAGGTTTGATCCCCGGGTCGGGAAGATCCATTGGAGGAGGAAATAGCAACCCACTCCAGTATTCTCGGCTGAAGAATCCCGTGAACAGAGGAGCCTGGCGGGCTGCAGTCCATGGGATTGCAAGGAGTCGGACACGACTGAGCACACATGCTGGATAATCTTCTTTAATATGTTGCTGGATTCAATTTGATAATTTTTAAAAGAAGGAATTTTTCATCTCTGCTCATGAAGATGGTAACGATAACCCTGTATGCGAGACAGCAAAAGAGACACAGATGTATAGAACAGTCTTTTGGACTCTGTGGGAGAGGGAGGGGGGGATGATTTGGGAGAATGGCATTGAAACATGTATAATATCATATAAGAAACGAATCGCCAGTCCAGGTTTGATGCAGGGTACAGGAAGCTTGGGGCTGTGCATTTCTTTTTATGTGAATTGTCTGGTATTGGTATCAGGATAATACTAGCCTCATAGGATGAGTTGGAAATTGTACCTTTCTCTATTTTTCAAAAGAATTTGTGAATTTTTGGTATTATTTCTTCTTAAAATATTTACTAGAAATCACCAGTGAAAGTCATCTGGACTTGGACGTTTCTTTGTGAAAAATTGTTTGTTTATTTTTTAAGTAGATTTGCCAGTTCTTTGTAGAACTTTCTCTTTCTTTTTGCCTCAGTAATTGGCAATACTGTAGATGGTAGCTGTTCCTGGAAGATTTTTAACTGATAATTCAATTTCTTTTTTTCATATGCCTATTACTTTTCATATTGAATCAGTTGTGGTTATTTGTCTCTTTTTAAGAATGTCATCTTTCCATCTAAGTTGACTAATTTGTTAGTATAACATTGCTTATATGGTCCTTTTCATTGTTTCTTCAGTATTTCTCATAAGGCAATGTTCCTAAAAAACATTTCCCTCAGTCTTTGTTTACCTTAGAATGTCTATGTATCACTTAACATAGAATTCTCAGTTGAGAGTTACATTTTCAGTATTTGACTGTGTCATTTCATTGACTTTTCAACTCCGTAATTTTTAATGAAAATTCAGTCATTTAATGGTATTTTTATTTCCTGGATGTGATGAATTATTTTTCTTTTACTGCCTTTAAGAGTCTTTGGCTTTCAATAATTTTATTAGGTTGTTCTTAGGTATAAAATTTGGGAGTTTGTATTCTACTTAGGGTTGGTTGAGTCTCTTTACACGAAGTTTTTTTTATCAGTATTGGGATATTTTCAATCATTCTTAATCTACATTTTTTCCTGCCCTTTGCTCCCTCCCTCCTCCATTGAGGACTTCTATAGCACATACACTGTATGCTCGACATTGTCCCATAGGACTCAGGATCTGTTCAATTTTCTTCGTTCCTTTTTCCTCTGTTCTTCAAAACTGAGTAAATTCTTTTAATGTGTTACTGATTCTTCCTTTATTTCAAATTTACTATTCAGCATCCCTACAAAAATATCATTTTTTGTTTGTTCTACTTTTCAATTCCAAAATCTTTATTTTTAAAAATTTCCATCCTTTTGTCATAATTCCTTATTTGTTGACTTGTTGTCATCATACTACCATTTCATTCTCTAAGCAGAATTTCTTTAGCTCTTTGAGAGTCTTTACTTGATAAATCCCAAATGTAGGATCTTTTTTTTTTTTTTTTTTTTTTCTTGAGAATGGGATACACTTTTTGTTTCTTTCCATGTCATATAGTTTTTTTTTGTTTTTGTTGAACACCAGATGTTTGGATAACCTATTATCGCAACTCTTGATTGTAATCCCACTCAAAGTTTGTGGTTGCTGTTGCTTATTTGTTTTGTAACTTATCTGAACTGTATTTATGGAATTTGTTTTCCTATATTGTGAAGCTACTGGTATCTTTGTTCAATATATTTTTTAAAACTCTTGTTTTTGCCTTTAAGCCTGAATACCTCAAAGTCACATCTCTGTTTTTGCAGAGCTCAGTAGTCAGCTATTGATTGGACAGAAGTTGTACTCGAACCCCTCAAGCCAGAGTAGTTTGCACCTTATGTTGGTGGAGATGTTTTTATGCTAAGGAGTGCATTTAAAGTTCAGGCAATTTTAAATTTTCCCAGATTTTGCTTCCCTCTGAGCTCTCTCATATCTTCTGCAGTTTTAGGCAGTATCAAAACCAGCCACGGATGTGTGGATGGCTTGGGCTCTCTCCAGTCTTTCCTGTGCAGATGTGTTTCTAATACATCTCTGTAAAGTTTCTGGCTAGTTTGCTATTCCATTTTTTGTCCTAGCCAGGACTATAACCTCAGGCTAACTGAACCTCTTGTCTTCCCAATTCATTGCCACTTAAATTAATTTGCTTCCCAATTCATGTGCCATTTGTCATGGTTTTTATTAGATGATAACACTGGTTGTGTTCCGATCCAAATCAAGACATCCCCTCTAGACACAAAGCTGCACGTTTTATGCGTTGCCCTGCATTGGTAGCATCACCATGCAGATTTAGCTGAGATGAGGGATGGGAGCAGCTTCAGGAGGAAATGTCACAGAACCTCAATGTTATTATAAAAAAATACCAGTTTTCTTTTTTAAAACAATAGACACTTCTCAATTTGTTGTATTATTGTGGTCAATTTTCATAACCCTGAATTTCTTCCAGTTGTATAATATTTTGTGGGGAGAAAATTTACTGAACTTTTCATTTTGCTGTATCAGACTCTACATTCTCATATGCCTCTCTCTCCCCTATTGTGAACTGTTGCCAGGATGAGCCACTCTTACTGACTGAAGTGTTCCCTATACTTAAAGTTTGTGCTCAAGTGGGCAAAATGTGCAATCATATGTATGGATTTATAACTTCAGAAGAGATAGTTTTAGGAAGGTAAATCTTTGCATGGGTCTGGAAAGCGAAGTACGTACGAAGTACATACATATCAAGTACTTTCCTCTATGCACTCATGACTCCCTCGGCTCCACTAATTTCTCCTTAATTTTTTTTCAATTTATTTATTTTTGGCTGCGCTGTGTCTTCATTGCTGTGTGTGCAGGCTTTCTGTAGTTGCAGCTAGTGGGGGCTATTCTTCCTTGTGGTGTGAGGGCTTCTCTTGTTGAGGAGCACAGTTTCTAGAGCATGGGCTCAGTAGTTGTGGCACACGGGGTTAGTCACTCCGAGGCATGTGGGATCTTCCTGGACCAGGGATCGAACCTGTGTCCCCTGCATTGGCAGGCAGGTTCTTATCCACTAGGCCACCAGGGAAGTCCCAATTTCTCCTTAATTTTGTTTTATTTATAAAGCACTTGAGTAAGTGAAAAGAAAAACCATCTGCTTACTTGTCCATAATGTTACTTGTCCAGCCTAGGGTAACCAACCATGCTGGTTTGCCCAGAGATATCCCAGTGATAGCATTACAGGTTCCATCTCCTGGAAAATTCCTCATTTCCATACGGATTGGGATAGTTGGTCACCCTAGTTATCTTTTCCTCTGTGAAGCCTTATATTCCAGCTGTGCCAAATCCCAGAGAATTCCAAACTGTCCTTCAAAACTAAGTCTGCACACATGCATGGAAAAAGTGTAAGAGCACTAGCTCAACTGTGCAATCAAGTTTAAACTTCTGTTTATATCACATTTGCAAACATTCCATTGGCCAATGCAAGTCACGTGGCCAGACCCAATATCTACGGGATGAAAAAAATATATCATGCCTCTATTCTGAGGATCCGCAAAGCCACACAGGAGAGGGTATCCGTACAGAAGTTGTGAGGTACTGGGGACAATGGAGTAAACGTCTACACTGTTTTTCTCAAATCAGCCTGAGCATAGAGCCTCTGCTCAGTGACAAGGACATGCCTCAGGCATTCAGTAACCATGTGGCCTTAGCCTAGTTACTTTACATCTTTGTATCTGAATGTTCTCATCTGTAAAATGGGGATGATAATGACCTATCTTTCATAGGATTGTCCAGGATAGTAAATAAGATTATTCAGGTGAAGTGCTTAGCACTGTGCCTAGCATACTGCCTCACATCTCCTGGCATATAACAGGAAACAAGCAAATGTTTGATGAATGAATGAAGAGAGGAGAGCTAAGAAAGAAAAGAGCTAAGAAATACACAAAAACATATTCTAAAATGTTGGGACAGTATAAAAGATAGACTTGGAATTGGAAAAGTCAATTAAGAAAGTGAATTACAGCTTAGTTGTGGTGAAAGAGAACATATTGAATGTTTGACCCTGGGTAGAATTAAGGTATTTATCCAGATAATCGACTCTATAATGAATCATTTCACTTAACAAAGAAAAGTTCTAAATATTGGCCAGGAATACCTATTGTAGTCAATACTTCTAGCGCTTAGCTACACGGTCAGTTCTGTGTGAGCTCAGCTTCCTCTCATCCTCACTTAGGCTATGTTGACTGTAAACGTAAGTGATATGTTTTGTTTTGTTTTTCTTTCTGAGGGCCTTTTCCAACATCATAGAAACAGACACCGGAACTAAGGGGAGTTCTTGCCCATGGGACACTCTCAGCTGGAGGGGTAAGAGTCCAGGGACAAAGGCTTCAGCCTCCCATACATCAGGAGGTATTTCATAATCTGATCAGAAGTTTCCAGTAGAATTGAACCCCAGTTGTAGAAAGCATCCTGGTATTGGCTTTTTCTCTTTCCTCCTCTTCCCTCCTAATTCCCCATACTCTTCCTAAATAAACTTACTGAATACTCTCTCAGGTTCAACTTTCAAGGAAATCCAAGCTAAGGCATATATATTTTTGACCTCCTTTTTTTAATATCCCCAGTCTGCCCTCCCGAGTCTGTCTCATGCTTCCACCTGGAATAAACATTTCTATTTGGGAGGGAATGTTTATTCTGTCTATCCGACCGTACCAGTCAAGATTTCATTAAAGCTCAACTGACAGTATTTTGTATTACGAAAACGGAACGGTTTATTTTTGTTTTCAAAATATAAATTGAGTTAAAATATAAAAGTTACATTTGGAAATAATTTCTTCAAATTATAAAGGCATTTTGGA
Organism: Bos mutus; assembly: GCF_027580195.1. Lineage (NCBI taxonomy): Eukaryota > Metazoa > Chordata > Mammalia > Artiodactyla > Bovidae > Bos > Bos mutus. Next base: position 94,450,438 of record NC_091626.1, read on the forward strand.
AATGCTGATGCTCTTTTCAAGAAGGTGTCTTCTCTCTGGTTAAAATTTAGCAGTCTATCTAATCACATTCATACCTTCCTGAAAACGTTGTTCCAGAGCGTAAGAAAAACACTTTAGTATTTTTCTGGCAAATTGTTGACCCTGAGGAATACATAGCTATGGAAAACACTAAAATCAAATAATATTTCTTTCAATGGAATCCTTCCTGCAAGCATATTTCAATAATCTTTCTGGTGAAAGTTCAAAATTCTGTTTTTGGTTTTCATTGTGGACTTTGTATAATGGAAATTCTATAACTGTAAGCCAATCTATGATGAATTCCTTATTGAATAAATGAGGAAACTGGGAAGGAAATTATTTCCTTGAGAAATGATCTTGAGAAGGAAATAATTCCCCAAAGCTCCTCAACTGATTGTCACCAGAATTCCAGAATTCCAGACTTTTAACTCTTTAGCTAGTTATATCTTCCATATTTTTCTGACTGACTTTTTCCCTTCAACAATCCCAATTTAAGATGTTGCTGCATGAAAGGTCCATTCTCTTCATGGAATCATGCTTCCGGAACTCTGTATCGTGTTTACTGTTGAAGATTCTCTTTATATCTTACTCTTAAGTCGCTCACTGACCTTTGGAATTTTCCAACTATTTTGCTCCCCAAGCCCACACTCACCTGGGATCTTACACTTGATGCCATTTGATCTCTCTGCACAGCATGCTCAGCTTTGCCTCCTGAAACTTGGGGTAGGCTTGGTGTCTTTGCACCTAAGTCTTTATGGGGGAGTTTGAACCCTGGTTACCTTGTTTTTGAGATGAAATAATGAAATACTCTCATAATAAGAGTTTATGCACAAATTCATACTTACCAATTACCAAAGAAAATGAAACAGTGAGATGTTTCTTTTTCCTTCTTCAATATTTTGATACATTCTAACCAGAAAAGCTTGATCAGATACCACTCTTAATTCTCTCTTCCTTTCTTCATTCCTGCCTGTAAACAAAGTCTCTTCTCTAATTAAACAACGTAAAGAATATAACGGACACCCTACATGTCCCTTAATCTTCCTGTGCCCTCACCCTGGCGTCTGTCTATAGAATGCCTGAATTCTGCTTTGCTCCTTTGTTAAGTGAGATGTCCATCTTTATTCATTGTTGCCAGTGGCTCTGATTGGGATAAAAGTTTGGGTAAAGCTAGGATGCTATATCAGGAAGCCTATCCCTGATCTGCATTGGGGCCAAGTGTTCTAATAACCTTATCAGTAACAAAGGGGATGTTTTGAACTCTATCTCTTTGACTTATACACTTATTAACTTGCTTCTAAAAAATCTCCAACAAAATCTCCTAAATTCCCAACATACAAAATGAAGGAAAGGCTTAAAAAAATTTTTTTTTCTTAGCAACACAGAAACCTCAACAAAGACAATGGTCATGGGAATGACTAAGAAAAACAATAACTGGCTATTCCTAAATGTTCAACTGACCAAAAATTTGGAAAAGTTACAGTATTCTGAGGGCTAAAGCTATAATTGTTGTTGCTGTTATTTAGTCACTAAGTTGTGTCTGACTCTTGTGCAATCCCATGGACTGTAGTCTCCAGACTCCTCTGTCCAAAGTTGGGTAAATGCAATTACCTAAGTGGAACAAGATCAAAATAATCCAGAAAATTTACTACCATAAAGCTATTATTTCAGTACTTAATATTAAAAGATACCATGGTATGTAATAAAGCACTCATTAACCAAAATGTTGCAAGCATGTTAAAAAACATTTTTTATTAATAAAGGGCTTTTTTATTTGTACCACATTTCTAAAAAATTATCTTAGTTCTTTCAAAACTGCTTTGATTCTAGAAATTAACAAATACGGTATTTTTCCATATTTTAACACAGCCCTTTGATATCTGCAACTCATTTTGTAATATGAAACAACAGAGTTCTGGTCTTATGACGATCAAGTTTATTAATTACGTGGATTGGTAGAAGTGAAGTGGGTAGGGAGTGACTTGAATTCAGTTTGTGGTTTATTTTGAACTAGGGAGACTTTCTGAGTGCACATTGAAGTTTTCCAAACCTGTTGCCTGTTTGCTTGTTTGTTTTCATGCAGGTGCTACTTTTATCACTTATTTAATCAAATTGTGGTTAGAGAATATGATCTATAATGTCTTTTCATGGAGATTGTCAAACCTCTTTTGTTGATAATTTTTGTACATATTCCATGAGTACCTGAAAGTACTATATATTTTATTTACTGAATACAAGGTTGTATTTAAAATCTGTTATTAATAGATTGATCTTATTAATTTTATTTTTCAAACTTAACCATACTTACTAATTTTTGTCGGCTTCTTATACTGGTTTCTGAGAAAAGAGTGGTGTAAATCATTACTCCACTGTGAATTGGTCAACTTATTTTTGTAATTATGTCCACTTTTGTTTTGTATATCTCAATTTTCAATTGGTAAGTGTGTATAAGTCATGATCTTTAAATCTTGGTGGAATTTTCTCTCTATCACTACCATATATTTTTATCTTAAATTCTAACTTGAGTGCTATTTTAGCTACAGTAGCTTTTTTATCATTCAAATCTGCTGTATTTGTATATGATAATTTTTAAATTAAATTGAAATAAATTCTAACACATAAGTAATATGTTTACTATACCATTTACCCATCATTGCATAACAAACTACTCCAAATCTTCAGTTCAGTTCAGTTGCTCAGTCATGTCTGACTCTTTGCAACTCTATGAACCACAGCACACAAGGCCTCCCTGTGAATCACCAACTCCTGGAGTCCACCCAAACCCATGTCCATCGAGTCAATGATGCCTTCCAACCATCCCATCCTCTGTTGTTCCCTTCTCCTTCTGACCTCAACCTTTCCCAGCATCAGGGTCTTTTCCAATGAGTCAGCTCTTCACATCAGGTGGCCAAAGTATTGGAATTTCAGCTTCAACATCAGTCCTTCCAATGAACACCCAGTACTGATCTCCTTTAGGATAGACTAGTTGGATCTCCTTGCAGTCCAAGGGACTCTCAAGAGTCTTCTCCAACACCACAGTTCAAAAGCATCAATTCTTCGGCTCTCAGCTTTCTTTATAGTCCAACTCTCACACCCATAAATGACCACTGGAAAAACCATAGCCTTGACTAGACGGACTGTTGTTGGCAAAGTAATGTCTCTGCTTTTGAATATGCTGTCTAGGTTGGTCATAACTTTCCTTCCAAGGAGTAAGCGTCTTTTAATTTCATGGCTGCAGTCACCATCTGCAGTGAATTTTGGAGCCCAGAAAAATAAAGTCAGCCACTGTTTCCACTGTTTCCCCATCTATCTCCCATGAAGTGATGGGACCAGATGCCATGATCTTAGTTTTCTGAATGTTGAGCTTTAAGCCAACTTTTTCACTCTCCACTTTCACTTTCATCAAGAGGCCCTTTAGTTCCTCTTCACTTTCTGCCACAAGGGTGGTGTCATCTGCATATCTGAGGTTATTGATATTTCTCCCAGCAATCATCATTCCAGCTTGTGCTTCCTCCAGCCCAGCATTTCTCATGATGTACTCTGCATAGAAGTTAAATAAACAGGGTGACAATATTCAGCCTTGGTGTACTCCTTTTCCTATTTTGAACCAGTCTGTTGTTCCATGTCCAGTTTTAGCTGTTGCTTCCTGACCTGCATACAGATTTCTCAAGAGGCAGGTCAGGTGGTCTGGTATACCCATTTCTTTCAGAATTTTCCACAGTTTATTGTGATCCACACAAAGGCTTTGGCATAGTCAATAAAGCATAAATAGATGTTTTTCTGGAACTCTCTTGCTTTGTCCATGATCCAGCAGATGTTGGCAATTTGATCTCTGGTTCCTCTGCCTTTTCTAAATTCAGCTTGAACATCTGAAATTTCATGGTTCACATACTGCTGAAGCCTGGCTTGGAGAATTTTGAGCATTACTTTACTAGCGTGTGAGATGAGTGCAATTGTGCGGTGGTTTGAGCATTCTTTGTCATTACCTTTCTTTGGGATTGGAATGAAAACTGACCTTTTCCAGTCCCGTGGCCACTGCTGAGTTTTCCATATTTGCTGGCATATTGAGTACAGCACTTTCACAGCATCATCTTTCAAATCTTAGTGGCTTTCAATAGTGGCATCGCTTCTTTTGTTCATGAATTTGTGATGTGGGCAGGGTTTGGTGGGAAAACTCTTTCGACTATTGTGAATAACGCTATTATGAACACTGGTGTAGAAATATCTGTTTGCATTTGTGCTTTCAATTCTTTTGGGAATATACCCAGGAGTGCAGTTCCTGGATCATAGTAATTCTGTGTACTTTTTTATTTAAGAACTGAAGTACTGTTTTCCACAGCAGCTGCACCATTTTACATTCTCACCAGCACTGCACAAAGGTTGATATTTCTCCATATCCTCACCAGCACTTGTTTTCTGCATCTGTTTTTTTTTTTTTTTTTAAATAATAGACATCCTAATGAAAATGAAGTCTCATGGCTGTGAACCATCTCACTTTTTTTTTTTTTTTTTGGAAATTGGAGGATAATTGCTTTATGATATTGCGTTGGTTTCTGCCATACATCAGCATGAATCAGCCAGAGGTATACACATGTCTCCTCCAGCTCACCTCCCACTCCACCCCACCCCTCTAGGTTGTTACAGAACACCAGATTTGAGCTCCCTGCATCATACAGAACATTTTAACCAGCTATATGCTAATTTATGTGTCCACGCTGCTTTCTCAATTTGCCCCCCCTCTGTTTCCCCCACCATGCCCACGAGCCTGTTCTCTATGCCTGCATCTCCACTGCTGCCCTGCAAAGTGGCTCATCAGTTCCACCTCGCTAGATTCCATAAGTACGCATTAATCCATAATACCTGTTTTTCTGTTTCTGACTCACTTCATTCTGTACAACAGGCTCTACTTCCATCCACCTCACTAGGACTGCCTCAGATGTGTTCTTTTTAAGACTAATATTCCATTGTCTATATCTACTATAACCTCTTTATCCACTCATCTGTCGATGGATATCCAGGTTGCTTGCATGTGCTAGCTATTGTAAATAGTGCTGCAGCGAACACTGGGGAACATGCGCCTCTTTCAGTTATCGTTTTCTCAGGGTACTATGCCCAGTACAGCAGCTTCATTTTAATTAGTTTGCCTGATATAACTTTTCCATACCTGTGATGTTTAATATGTCTGTGTGATTTTTTTAGATGAAGATTGGTGAGCTATATTTTTTAAAAACTCCATATGGATGTTCTGTCTTCTAACTTGTAAATTAACATATACCATAATCACAGACATATTTACAATTACTTCTACTATTTCAACTCAAGCTTACTGTTTATTCTTCTTTTCCTTGGCTTTTATTCTTCTGCTTCCTTGTTTTCTCATTGAACAGTAATTTAAAAAATAACCCCTTAATATTTCTCTGCATATTTAGAAGTTAAGAGATTATCTTAATTTTTCACATACATATATTCACATAATTTGTTCTAACAAATCTAAAGATACAGGAAACTAACACTATAATTACACAAAGTATTATCTTTTTTATCTTGTTACTAATGTTTTAGGTGTTGTTATTCACTACTACTAAGTACTGGAGTAAACTTTAATCTGAGGAATAATGTTTTACTCAATTCCAGAAACCTCTCTGGAAAAAGCTCTGATCTCTTCAACTGGCACTTCTTAATCATTTCTTAATCATTCTCTTGATCAATCTTCCTTGTCCCTCTGTTTTTACGTGTATTTCTTTGACTCTTCACATTAAATTATGAGTGAATTCTTTTAAACTATATTCTAATTCATTAGTTCCCAGAGATGGTGAAAATCAACAATGCTCATTCAGTTCAGTTCAGTTGCTCAGTTGTGCCCTACTCTGTGTGACCCCGTGGACTGCAGCACGCCAGGCTTCCCTGTCCATGACCAACTCCTGGAGCTTTCCCAAACTCATGTCCATCGAGTCAACCATCTCATCTTCTGTCATCCCCTTCTCCTTCTGCCTTCAATCTTTCCCAGCAGCAGGCTCTTTTCCAATGAGTCGGTTCTTTGCGTCAGGTGGCCAAAATATTAGAGCTTCAGCTTCAGCCTCAGTCCTTCTAATGAGTTTAACAATGCTGGTAATACACTCTAAAGAGTATTTTCATTACCACGTGGCAATGGCAAGCAAGCACCTCTTCTATACAAGGTCATACTATAGCTGTAATAATAAGTGACAAGTGCTTCTTCTGTTATTGTTATTTTCTTACCAATGATAGCCCAGTGTTACTTAGCTCCTCCCACTTTATGAGCAAATAAATTATTACCATACACAAATGTTGAATTGCTAGCTTCTCCTCCTTCTTACCAATATCCAATTCAGAAGCTTTCTCCACTTCCATAATTCCTCTTTCAAATAATCCAGGCAATGCACAAACACACCCTCAACTACCTTTACTGAGATTCTTCCATGGTGCACTCTGCCTTGTTGTAGTAAATTAAATAAACCTAGCTTTATTTGGGTGTATATGTGCTTTTAAATATATGACTGCAAGTTTGTTAATAATTTGCTGATAGGTTTTTTAAAAATAATTTTACTTTTCTTCCCCCTTTGGCTGTTTTTTGTTGCTGCGTGGGCTTTTCTCTAGGTTGCAGGGAATGGGGGCCACTTTCCGTTTGTAGTGCACTGACTTCTCATTGCGGTGGCTTCTCTTGTTTCCGAGCACAGGTTCTAGGATGCTGGGGCTTCCGTGTTTGCAGTGTGAGGTCTCAGAAGTTGCGGTGCAAAAGCTCAGTAGTTACAGCTCCCCGACTCTAGAGCACAGGCTCAATAATTATGGCACTCGGGCTTAGTAGCTACGCAGCATGTGGGATCTTCCTGCCTCAGGGATCAAACCTGTGTCTCCTACATTGGCAGGTGGCTTCTTTATCACTGAGCCACCAGGGACTCCCTGCTGACAGTTTTTGTATGGTGGATTTCAACAGCATTCAGTTTAGATACCATGGGTGTTGTTTATCTCCAAAGTTTCTAATTTTTTTTTCTGAATTGTTACATATTTCCTATTTTTATTTTATATTTCTTATAAGATTTTTAATGTGAATTTTTTCTCTCTTTTTATTACATTGAGCATCCTAATTTTAAAATCTGTATTAGAAATTATATTGCTAATACAGATTTTAAAATTTGCTTTTATGACATGAGCATAATATTATAAACTTTCCCTCAAGATTTTAAAAGAGATTATTCAATCTACAAATACTTCTGAAAGTGAAAGTGAAGTCGCTCAGTTGTGTCGCTCTTTGCGACCCCATCAACTGTAGCCCGCCAGGCGCCTCTGTCCATGGGATTCTCCAGGCAAGAATACTGGAGTGGGTTGCCATTTCCTTCTCAAAAATACTTCTGGTATTGTGCAAAAATAAACCATTACTTACACAGCTAAAAAAAAAAAGAAATTATATTGTGAATGGGAGATAACATGTGTCTTGATTGTTGGTTTTGTTGGCTGACTTTCTTTTGTTTGCAGATTTCTTCTACCCCTTCATGTATGTAAATTTGGCATTCTTTAATAGTCTCTATCTAGAATCCCAAAGATCTAAAAACAAGATTCAGGTCTTATAATGGAATTTAGGTATACCTGCTTTCTAGTGATAGTGAAGATAATTCAGATCTAATCAACAGTCATTTCAATTTTGCAACTTTTATATTGTCCGACTATGTCCTAGGATACTTTTCAGGGGGGTGGTGGTAATTGATAGTAAGGTTTATTTTTTATTTATTTTTAAATTGAAATATAGTTAACTTGCAATGTTGTGCTAGTTAGGATGAAAGAAAGAAAGTGAAATAACTCAGTAGTGTCAGATTCTTTGTGACCCCATGGACTGTAGCCCTCCAGGCTCCTCCGTCCATGGGATTTTACAGGCAAGAATACCGGAGTGGGTTGCCATTTCCTTCTCCAGGGGATCTTCCTGAGCCAGGGATCGAACCCGGGTCTCCAGCATTATAGGCAGACTCTTTACCATCTGAGTCACCAGAGACAACAAAGCAAACAGCAAAGCAATTCAGTTATACATATATATAACTTTCTTTCAGAATCTTTTCCATTATAGGTTATTATAAGATAGTGAATATAGTTCCCTATGACATACAGTAGGTCCTTGTTGTTTATCTACTGTATATATAGTAGTATATATATATTAATCTCAAACCCCTAATTTATCTCTCAATCACCCCCACCCACTATCCCCTTTTGGTAACTATAAGTCTATTTTATATGTATGTGAGCCTATTTCTGTTTTTGTAAATTCCACATATAAGTGATATATATTTTCTGTCTAATTTGCTTCACTTAATATGACAATCTCTAGGTCCATCCATGTTGGTGCAAATGTCGTTATTTCATTCTTTATCATGGCTGAGACGTGGTGTATACATATATGTGTGTGTGTATACCACATCTTCCTTAGCCATTCATCTGTTGATGGACATTTAGTTTACTTCCATGTCTTGGCTGTAGTTCTTCGCATCAGGTGGCCAAAGTATTGGAGTATTAACTTCAGCATCAATCCTTCCAACAAATATTCAGGGCTGATTTTCTTTAGGATGGACTGGTTGGATCTCCTTGCAGTCCAAGGGACTCTCAAGTCTTCTCCAACACCGCAGTTCAAAAAGCATCAATTCTTCGGCACTCAGCGTTCTTTATAGTTCAACTCTCACATCCATACATGACCACTGGAAAAACATAGCCTTGCCTAGATGGACCTTTGTTGGCAAAGTAATGTCTCTGCTTTTTAATACTCTGTCTAGGTTGGTCATAACTTCTTCCAAGGAGTAAGCGTCTTTTAATTTTATGGCTGAAGTCACCATTTGCAGTGATTTTGGAGCCCCCCAAAATAAAGTCTGTCACTGTTTCCACTCTTTACCCATCTATTTCCCATGAAGTGATGGGACAGGATGCCATGATCTTAGTTTTCTGAATGTTGAGTTTTAAGCCAACTTTTTCACTCTCCTCTTTCACTTTCATCAAGAGGCTCTTTAGTTCTTCTTTGCTTGTCTTCCTGATGCTGGTAAAGATTGAAGACCCTGATGCTGAGAAACATTGAAGGCGGGAGGTGAAGGGGATGACAGGATGAGATGGTTGGATGGCATCACCGACTCAATGGACATAAGTTTGAATAAACTCCAGGAGTTAGTGATGGACAGGGAGCCCTGACCTGCTGAAGTCTATGGGGTTGCAAAGAGTTGGACACGACTGAGTAACTGAACTGAACTGAACTGAACTTGGCTGTAGTAAATAGTGCTGCTATGAACACTGGGGTTCATATAGCTTTTCAAATTGTAATTTTTTCCAGATACATGCCCATGAGTGGGATTTTAGGGTCATATGGTAACTCTACTTTTAGTTTTTTAAGGAACCTCCATACTGTTCTCCAGAGTAGCTGTACCAATCTGCCCTCCCACCAACAGTATAGGATGGCTCCTTTTTCTCTGCGCCCTCTCTAGCATTTATTACTTGTAGACTTTTTTAATGATGGCCACTCTGACTAGTGTGAGATAATATTTCATTGTAGTTTTGATTTGCATTTCTCTAATAATTAGTGATGTTGATCATCTTTTCATATGCCTGTTGGCCATCTGGATGTCTTTAGAGAAATGTCTATTTAGGTCTTATATCCATTTTTTGATTGGGCTTTTCTAATATTAAGCTGTATGAGCTGTTTGTATATTTTGGAAATTAATCCCTCATCAGTAGCATCAATTGCAAATATTTTCTCCCATTCCGTAGGCTGTCTTTTCATTTTGCCAGTGGTTTCCTTTGTTGTGCAAAGCTTTTAAGTTAAATTAGGTACCACTTGTTTATTTTTGTTGTTAGTTCCATTATCCTTGGAGACACATCCAAAAAAATATTGCTTTGATTTCCTCCAGGAGTTTTATAGTATGCAATCTTACATTTAGGTCTTTAATCCATCTGAGTTAGCTGTCCAATTTTCCCGGGAACATTTATTGAAATGGCTTTCCTTTCCCTGCTGTATACTCTTGCCTCCTTTGTCATAGATAATTGACCATAATTGTGTGGATTTACTTCTGGGCTCTCTATCATGTTCTATTGATCTATGTGTCTATTTATGTCCCCGTACCATACTGTTTTCATACTGTAGCCTTATAGTATAGTCTTTGGTCAGGGAGCCTGATTTCTCCAGCTTCATTCTTCTTTCATAAGTTTATTTTGGCTATTAGAGGTCTTTTGTGTTTCTACAAATTTTATAATGCTTTGTTCTGAAGAAGTGAAGTGAAAGTCACTCGGTTTTATCCTACTCTTTGTGAATCCATGGATTATACTGAAGTGGGTAGCCTTTCCCTTCACGGGATCTTCCCATCCCAGGGATCGAACCCAGGTCTCCCTCATTTTAGACAGATTCTTTACTAGCTGAGCTACCTTCTAGTTCTGTGAAAATTGCCATTGGTATTTGATAGTGATTGCATTGAATCTATAGATTGCCTTGGGTACCATAGTCAGCTAACAATATTGATTCTTCCAATCCAAGAACATAGTATATTTTTCCATCTGTTTGTATCATCTTCAACTTATTTCATCAGTGTCTTATAGTTTTTGGAAAGCAGGTCTTTTGTCTCCTTAGGTAGCTTTATTTCTAAGTATTTTGTTCTTTGAGACGTGATGGTAAATGGAATTTTTTTTCTTTTACTTTCTCTTTCTGATATTTTGTTGTTAATGTATAGAAGTGCAGCATATTTTTGTATGTTAGTTTTCTATCCAGCAACTTTACTAAAATCATTGATGGTCTCTAGTAGTTTTCTGGTAGTGCCTTAGGGTTTTCTATATAAAGTATCATGTCAGCTGCAAACAGTGACAATTTTACCTCTTTTCCAATTTGGATTCAGCTTATTTTCTTTCCTTCTCTGATTGCTATGGCTAGGTCTTCCAAAACGACATTGAATAAAAGCAGCAAGAATGAGCATCTTTGTCTTCTTTCTGATCTTAGAGGAACTGCTTTCAACTTTTCATTTTTGAGAATGATGTTACCTGTGGGTTTGTGGCCTTTATTATGTTGAGGTATGTTCCCTCTGTGCCCACTTTCTGAAGAGTTTTTATCATGAATGAATGTTGAATTTTATCAAAAGCCTTTTCTCTACCTACTGAGATGATCATATGATTTTTATTCTTTAATTTGTTAATAATATTTTATTTTTAAAGCTATAGCCACAATTTTCAGGAAGGTGTGATGATAATGATAGTCACCTTTCCTACATATCCTAAAAATACCTATAAAAATAATCAAGAAGAATAAATAAAACCATACAAGTCACAAACATCATAATTATAAAACAAACAAATATTACAACCTCAAATTACCTGTAAGTGGAAAAATAATAATTTTGAAGAGAGCTAGTTCTTGAACTCCCACAATGGGTCCTTGTAGAGAACAAGAGGGAAAGAGCAAAAGTGTGCAGAAAAGAGAAGACTGAAGTAAAACCACATTCAGAAAGACACTTTTTTTTTTTTTAGTGCAAAAATACTGAGAAACCATCCTGGTAGATCAAAGCATGGACATAAAAAAATGTCTAGCCCTAAAATACTGTCTCATACAGGCAATGCTTCTTGGGAAAATAGACTAGAGAGGAAGGGACAATTTTCTAGTTCTGGCCATGAAAATTTAACAGGGCATACACTTACTCTCCCATGGTAAACAAACAAGGACACTGAATAAAAAATACATTAACTCATTCTTTACAGATGTTGGACAACTGACAGCCCAAGACAGGGACCCTGAGAGCAGAGAAATAAAGAAAATGGGCCCTGTGATGTACCTGACTCTCTGACTGGAGGCACATTCTAGACCACAGTGAGGGAAAGGAGTTCTAAGAACAACATGCCAATCTTACTGAGTTAGGTAGATAGTCAGAGGTAAAGAAGGCAGAAGTCTTAGGGCAGGAATTTTAGTTTTAGGAAGAACAGAGCTGCTACTACTACTACGCAGACACACGTGGCTCCAGAGAATCTGCATAATGGTAATCTCAAGGCTTTATTAATTATTAAGCTGTGATTTTATGAAATTCCATAAGCTGAATAGAGAACAACTTCCATGGAGCTAAAAACTGAAATACTGCCTGAACACACAGAAGGTGAAGAAATGTTCATGCTTCAAAATGAAGAATTAGGAAGAGAAGGGGATGACAGAGGATGAGATGGTTGGATGGCATCACTGACTCAACAGACATGAGTTTGAGTAAACTCTGGGAGATGTTGAAGGACAGGGAAGCCTGGCATGCTGCAGTCCATGGGTTTTCAGAGAATAGGACACAACTGAGTAACTGAACAACAATAATGAGATCTTAGAAGGGTCATATTTAGCAGCTAGACTACATAATCCTGGGGGCTCCCCGGGTGGCTCAGTGGTAAAGAATCTGCCTGCCAATGCAGGAATCACAATCCCTGGGTTGGGAAAATCCCCTGGAGGAGAAAATGGCCACCCGCTCCAGTACTCTTGCTGGAATAATCCCATAGACAGAGGAGCCTAGTGGGCTGCAGTCCATGGGGTAGCAGAGTCAGTCACACTGAGTGACAAAGCACACATGTATGCTAAATAACTTTGAGAGGAAAGGCTATTCAAGGCTTGCCCTGATGCTGCTGCTAAGTCACTTCAGTTGTGTCCGACTCTGTGCGACCCCATAGATGGCAGCCCACCAGGCTTCCCCGTCCCTAACAAAGCTTAAAACCAAGCCTTAAAATTATCCAGTTGATCTGAAGTAAATTGACTCTACCAAAGCACAGCCTTACAAATTTAATAGAAGACAACAAAATCCAGGCACTCAAAAACTTACAGATCTCAAGATACAATATCTAATAAAAATGACTAGACATGTCAAGAATCAGGAAAATGTAACTCATAAAGACAGGAAAAATAAGTAAACAGAGCAAACACAGAAATGAGATACTGGAATTGTTAGAAAAGGATTTTTAAATAGATATTATATGTAGGTTGCTCAAGGATTTAAAGAAAAATATGAACATAAAGAGGAGAGACATGGGAAATATAAAATGTACCAAAAGAGTCATCTGTTTATAAAAGCATAATATCTGAAAAAAAAAAATCTTTTGTAATAAAACATACAACAGAACAGTGCAGAAGTAAAGATTAGTGACCTTATTAAGTACATAGTTATAGAAACTGTCCTAGTGGAATAGAGCATAGACAAAGAAGGATGAAAATATGAGGCTTATTAACCTGAGAGAAAATATCAAGCAATTTAGCATACATATAATTGCAACCTAAGATGGAAAAGAAAGAGAAAGGGAAAACCAGAAAAACACCTAAAACAACACTGGCATAAAAATTTTTATGATTGATGAAAAGTATAAAACCACATGTTCATGAAGCAAAGTGAACCGCATGCAAAATAAAATCACTAACAGAGAAAACCCCACCAAGTAACATGATATTTAAATTCTTGAAACCAGTATAAATAAAGTGATAAATCTTAGCAGAGGCAAGAGAAAAAAATCCATGCTATTTAGTGAGAAAAATGATAAGGATTACAGCAGACTTTTCATTTTAAAATGTAAGCCAGAAGATGATGGAATATCGTTTTTCATTGTATTCCTGCCTAGAGGGCTTAGTTCAGTTCAGTTCAGTCGCTCAGTCATGTCCGACTCTTTGCGACCCCATGAATCACAGCACGCCAGGCCTCCCTGTCCATCACCAACTCCCGGAGTTCATCAGACTCACGTCCATCAAGTCAGTGATGCCATCCAGCCATCTCATCCTCTGTCGTGCCCTTCTCCTCTTGCCCCCAATCGCTCCCAGCATCAGAGTCTTTTCCAATGAGTCAACTCTTCGCATGAGGTGGCCAAAGTACTGGAGTTTCAGCTTTAGCATCATTCCTTCCAAAGACATCCCAGGGCTGATCTCCTTCAGAATGGACTGGTTGGATCTCCTTGCAGTCCAAGGGACTCTCAAGAGTCTTCTCCAACACCACAGTTCAAAAGCATCAATTCTTCGGCTTAACCCAAGTTCAATTATAAGGAAACATCAGACATCCACAAGTTAGAGACATCTTCAACATATCTTGCCTGTACTCTTCAAGAATCTTGATGTCATTAAAGCCAATTCAAAAAGAGACTCATTTAAGTGATGAAAGTGACATGAAACTAAATGCAATGTTGATCCTAAAAAGTTTTTCTACCATATATGCTATAAAAGATAGCATTAAAACAATTATCAAAGTTAAAATGAGTTCTGCAGATTATAGAATAATGTTGTATCAAACTTATTTATCTGATTTTTATCATTCTACCATGGTTATGAAAATGTGAGTATTCAGGGGTAAAAAGACCTAATTTTTGAAACTTTTCATCAAGTATATGTATTTACATATATGTAGAGAGTGATGAACCAGATGCAGTTAACAGTTTGAGAGTATAAATTACACTTTAAAAGCAAGCAAACACTTCATTATTTATTTATTTATTTTTGTTAACTTTTCCTGGAGTATAGTTGCTTTACAGCACTGTGTTAATTTCTGATATAAAAAATAAAATCTTGGAAAAAAATCAGATTTGTGATCACCAGAGACAGGGATGATAGGGAGGAATTGGATGAAGGCAGTCAAAAGGTACAAACTTCCAGTTATGAGATAAATAAGTACTAGGGATGTAATATGGAAAAGAAAATGGCAACCCACTCCAGTGTTCTTGCCTGGAGAATCCCAGGGACGGGGGAGCCTGGTGGGCTGCTGTCTCTGGGGTCGCACAGAGTCAGACACGACTGAAGCGACTTAGCAGCAGCAGCAGCAGGGATGTAATAATGTACAATGTGATAAATATAATCATAACAACAGAGTGTTATATTTGCGAAAGTTGTTAGAGAAAATCCTGAGAGTTCTCATCACAAGCAAAATATATTTTCTGCTTCCTAACTTTTATATTTATGAGATGATGGATATGCACTAAACATTTTATGTTAATCATATCATGATATATACGTCACATCATTATGCTGTACACCTTAAACTTATACAGTGCTGTACACTAATTAGATCTCAGTAAAAGAGGAACAGGAGCTCCCCTCCTGGTGCAGTGGTGAAGAATCCACCTGCCGCTGCAGTGGACACAGCTTCCACCCTTGGTCCAAGCCCTGGAGCACCTAAGCCTGGTTTGCTTGTGCTTGTGCTTTGCTCAGTTTGACTCTGCATGACCCTTTGGACAGTAGCCTGCCGGGGTCCTCTATCCATGGGATTTCTCAGATAAGAATACTGGAGTGGGTTGCCATTTCTTCCTTTAGGAGCTCTTTCTGACCCAGGGATGAAACCTGCGTCTCCCCTGGATTCTTCACCCACTGAGCCATTGAAGAAGTCTCAACGAAGCCCGTGCACTGCAACTATGCAGCCTACACTCAAGAGCTGGGGAAACGCAACTGCTGACCCCAAGCACTCTAGAGCCCGTGCTTCATAGCAAGAGAAGCCACCACGATGAGAAGCCCGAACACTGAAACTAAAGAGTAGCTGCACTTAGAGAAAAGCCTGTGCAGCAATGAAGAACTGGTACAGCCTATATAAATAAGTAAAAATAATTTTTAAAAAACAAGAAGAAAAAAGAAGCAGTTGGGAAATTTAAATGGAGTCTATGTAGAAGTCCTTTCTACTCTTACGATTTTCCCGTAAATTCCAACCATCTCAAAATGAAGTGTCATGTTAGTCACTTAGTCATGTCTGACTCTTTGTGACCCCATAGACTGTGGCCCACCAGGCTCCTCTGTCCATGGGATTCTCCAGGCAAGAATACTGCAGTGGGTTGCCATTTCCTTCTCCAGGGGATCTTCCTGACCCTGGGATCAAACCCAGGTCTCCTGCATTGCAGGCAGATTCTTTATCATCTGAGCTATAGGGAAGTCGCCTATATAAAGTAACCCTTTGCTCCAAAGTAACCACTGCCTTCCACCCCAACACATACATATGCTTTTCCCAAGTGAAGAGAAGCCTATTTCCCTGGCTTCAAACAGCAGTCTTGTTCCAGCCCCCTTTTTTGCACACCCCCCTCAGTCCCTAGAATTCTGAAGAATCCTTATTTCTGAATGGCTCAGTCTGCTTTTTGAAACAAAGCCCAGGTGTCTTGGGCTTCAGTTCACTTATGGGCTTGGGAATTTTGTCCACAGTTATTTATCTTGTTTTTCACCATAACTATGCCTCATTGCTTCATTTTGTTAAAAATGGCACTGACTACTGAAAGAATATAGAAGTTTGAAATCATGGAACCATTTGGATCAAAAATTTTAGTTGGTGGCTTTAACCAAAGCTACAACCACTGTTGTATTGCTAATGGCATTAACAGTATGTATTTTGCCTATAACTAAGTATATGCAGAATTCTGAGTCTTTTAAAGTCATTTCTGTCTTTGGAAATCCAGATTCAACAAATTTATTAGTTCAGCAATACAGTCCATCCCCTGGGATATCTAGTATATATGATTAGTACAGTGACCATGCGACAACTAATGAAAAAGTCAACTGAAAATAATTTATGTAGGCATGAAGTTTGGTTTTAGAAACTGATGTTAACTCATGTGAAACACTTTCAACATTCACCGAAGAAATATTCTGAGTGCTTACTGCATGCAATGTGGAGCTAAGGCATGTTATAATGAATCATCCTTACCATAGCTTCCAGGATCTTACCAATAGGGTAGGATCTTACAATCTTCCAGGATCCTATCCAATAGGATAAATAAGCCATCAATAAATAACCACAATGGGCTTCCCAGGTCACACTATTGGTAGAGAATCCTCCTGTCAAGGCAGGAGACATAAGAGATGCAGTTTCGATCCCTGGGTTGGGAAGATCCCCTGGAGTATGAAATGGCACCCCATTCCAGTATTCTTGCCTGGAAAATTCCATGGGCAGAGGAGCCTGGTGGACTACAGTCCATGGGGCTGCAGAGAGTCTGCAGAGAGTCTGCAAAGGGTCAGGACTGAGCATATGCATATCATTCCAAACAACAATGCTCTTAGGAATTCAAAGAAATGAGTGATGAATTACAGCTCTAAAGGATTAAATAAGGCTTTTAGGAAGAGGTGGCTTTGGGGGTATGTCTTTGGGATCCTGAAAATGGGTTCTTTGTAACTATTAAAGGAGGGGGTAGGAGTTTAACCTTGGGACAGCTTAATTAATGGTGGAGCAACATAAGGAAGAAAATAGCCTTATTTCAAATATATGACTTATCTAACGTGACCATTTTGTATGTTCGTAATGGCTATGTTCTTTTCTCATCCATAGCTTCTTTCCCCCCTCATCATCTATTATTCTGTAACTAGCTTGTGATCTTTTTTTAGTCTATTTAATTTTAGATTTATTTTCCTTTACTAACCCTCTGAGTAGCCGTAGTCGTTGATTGTTAGTGATCCCCTACAAACAAATCTTGTCACAGGAGGAAAAAGCAGCAATTTCTAGTGATCACTTTCAATGCCTAGCAGGCCCTTTCTCATAACCCCGTTGAAATGTTTATTGTCTTTCAAAGAGACAATGCAATAATTTTTACTTCTATCTCAGCATCTCCTTCCCCTGTAATCATACTTCTTTATGCCTCTGGCAGTGTGGTATAATGGACACACAGTTGAAATCTGCCAATCTGAATACAAATTCTGGTTTTGCCTCTCCCTGGTTGTATCCTCAGTCTCATGTTTCCTCAGTTTACAATATGGGGCCGTTCCTGTAAACCTTTCAGGCTTGTGGATGCAACGAACAAGTTAAAGGCATCAAGGTGTCTAGTTTACACAGGAGTAATCGATAAATGCTATTTTTCCTACTTTCTCACTGCCTTTGATGATTCTCTTCCTGCAGCCTTGCACACCCCATTTTCTTCCCCTTCCTCTTGCTCTGTTTATTAAAATCCAACTCATCTAAGTCCCACTCTATCTCCTGTGGATCCTTCCCTAAATTGCTGCAGTGATAATTGTTTGAACTTTATTTTGTGCTCTAAAAACATGTGAACTGACTTCCATTTAGCACTTAGAGTACAGCCCCATTGCTCAGGGCATCAGTTAAAATAATTCAACTCAAGGAGTTTGGTGATACTGCTATGGCACCATCTATATTAACAGTCAATGAATGCAATCAAACCCAAAAGAGTCACTGTCTGTTGGTGAAGCCCTTGGAAAGAATGCAGAAATAGATTTCAGTGTCTCTGTCATGACTGAGCTGTATTCCACCTGTTAGATATTGGTGATAACAATATCTATATCAGACTATTTTCTTGGGCGCCAAAATTACTGCAGAAGGTGACTGCAGCTATGAAATGAGAAGATACTTGCTCCTTGGAAAGAAAAGCTATGGCAAACCTAGACAGCATATTAAAAAGCAGAGACATCACTTTGCCTACAAAGGTCTGTACAGTAAATGCTATGTTTTCTCCAGTAGTCATGTACAGATGTGAGATTTCAACCATAAAGGAGGCTGAGTGCTGAAGAACTGATGCTTTCGAACTGTGGTGCTAGAGAAGACTCTTGACAGTCCCTTGGAGAGTAAGGAATTCAAATCAGTCAATCTTAAAGGAAATCAACTTTGAATATTCATTGAAAGGACTGATGCTGAAGCTGAAACTCCAATATTTTGGCACCTGATGCGAAGAGCCGACTCATTGGAAAAGACCCTGATGCTGGGAAAGATTTTAGGCAGGAGGAGAAGGGGATGACAGAGGATGAGATGATTAGATGGCATCACCGACTCAATGGACATGAATCTGAGCAAACTCTGGGAGATGGTGAAGGACAGGGAGGCATGGTGTGCTGCAGTCAATGGGGTCACAAAGAGTCCAACATGACTGAGAGATTGAACAACAGCAACAAAAAATATCAAGGGTGATATTAAACATTAATTTAAGCCATAAAGAAACACTAGTTAATAAAGAATTTAAAAAAGAACTCATGTATACACCACTAAACTGTATAGACACTTGGGTGTCCAGAGAGTAGTTTGGATAGCATATGTGTCTTATGTATTCCTTTTAAAATCAAATATTGTAAAATATGTCTTCTTTTCACTTCTCTACTTCGTATTTCTTTATCTCTTTGTAAAACTGCATTGTAACCCCTTGAGGACCAGAATTATACTGGGAATGTAACATATTTTTTAATGAATATTTAATAAAATTAAACTGAAATGGGATATATGCAGATACATCAGTAGCAGAATAAGGCAGAAAAAGTCAGTGGAGAGCCTGGCACCTGCTAAGCCCTTTGAACAATCACAGTTAATCCTTTAAGTGCGCTGCATACATCCGTCCTTAGATCTTCCTTTCATCTTCATGGAAGTCCCATTGTAAAAACCAGTTATGACCTCTGCCTTACAGAGGAAGAAACTGAGGTTTAGAGAAAGCTTAAGTAACTTTGCCTGAGGTCAACTGCAAGTAAGTGGCAGAGACAAATTTCAAATATAAATGTAGAAAAAGAAAACCAAATCCACAGTCCACAATTCTGAATCTTCAGTCTTCCAGATTTCAAAAATCCTTTTTCTCCTTTGCCTTTCACTCTCAGACTATAGGATTCTTCTTGCACAATATCAGGCTAACCAGTCAAAAATTAGTTTATTTTACTGTTCATTAAACTAAACAATGTAAAGATAGACCTACTGAAATTTGAAAGACAGCCTATATGAAGCCCAGTTTCAGTCTTTATTAATGTTGGAAAAATTGTGTTGTCCATGAGGATGAACCAAACCTAAAGACATGCTTGGGATCCTGCTTCGGTTTGTGTTCTGTCAGTCCCTCTAGAGGGGTTTAGGGAAGGACCTACTAGGATTTGATTTTGTTTGCTCATCAATTTATGGGGGGTAACTCATTTTGTTTTACTGCAAAAGTATCTAAATCTTTGACATTTTGTAATTCACATAGGTCAGCTTGATTGTGCTAATGGAATAGAACAGTGGAGATTTCAAGAACAAACGTTCTAAGCAGAGTTTTCACTGTTCCCATAACACCTGAATAGATATATGGAATGTTCCCTTGTGAAGGAGACTGGCAGGGTATTTGGCTCAAAGAAAGATAGAAGGCAAAAAGAGGATGAGAAGACGAAAAGAACCTGGCTCCTTTGAAAACAGCTTATTAAAAAGAGGGTTTTGCCCAGGAAAATGTTGGCTTTGGCTGCTCTCTAGTGGTGGGCGGTGTTCACTGTCAGCAATTCTTTCTGCCTAGTTTCCACGTTGAAGGGCAAGATGGAAAAATCCAAACGTTTGCTTGGACACCTAGAGCTGGGTTGCAAACACACACACACACACACACACACACACTTACACATGCATACGCATGTGCAACAAGCCTGGGGGAGAAGGAGAAGGTTGGAGAGAAGACTTCTCTGGGCAGGAAAAGAGAAAGGGGACAGAAAGATGGAGTCTTCTATGGCATCCAGAGAAAGGCGTGAGAGCAGAGGTGAATTGCATAGAGTCTTAGACTTTGAATAGCTGTACTCACTTTCCTCTTTCCTTCATTACCGGAAGCAGCCACAGGAAGGACTCAGCTTCCTCACCGACACCCAGTCTAAATTTAGCTACTGTCGTTTCTAAGGTTGGAGTTGCGTCAGCACCAGAGTTATAGCTGGTGGTTCAGAGCTGGCTTCTTGCACAGATCTACAGAAAATGAGCAGGAGAAGTGGAATAGAGCGGTTGACACCTGTGACCCTTGCTTTCTTGAGGAAAGATTTGCGTAGGTCACTCTTGTCTTCTTTCCACCTTGAATTACTCAGCACAAGGTGGCAGAGTCCAGGAGATGGTGGACCTCTGGGATCACGTCCAGGTTTCCCTAAATCATACTTTGTACGACTACACTTGTGTTTTGTTTCGTAAGCATTTAGTGAAAAGGTCATTAAGTCAACCATTTGGGGGTTGTTGTTTGGTTTTTAGAAATGTGCTTTTTTGGTTTATAGCTGACTTATAACTTGTGTTTGATTTTATCTCTGCACTGATGAGGTATGAAAAGGTATATATGAAAAGGTATGCAGTTATTTTATCCCTTTACATCCCAGTTATTACATTCATAAAATGGTGGTGGCAGGGGAGGGAGGCTGGTTGATATTCTGGGCTCCTTTTATCTCTGACATTCTTAAATAGTAATATTCATCAAAGACACATGTTAAAGATAGCAAAAATAAAAAAAAATATATATCTCCTGGGTTATGTGAGGGACCCTTTACTAAAAAAGGATTCTATGTGAGACCCTTTGAATCCCAGCCAGCTGAGCAGTGGTACACACAAAAAGGACTACTAAACCCAGGATAGCAGGCAAGTGCACAGTGGTGACCGGAAGCACTTCCGTAAAGAAATAAGCTCGTAGCCATCAGCAGAATAAAGATCCCACGCAAAATTCCCTACATTCTGCCATTTTCCAGGTCTACTTTTTTCGTGTTTATGACTCTATATGTAAAGCAATGTGGGGAATTAAAGCGATGATTTGGATAATTCAAGCAGAGAGAAACTCCACAACACCCACATACACTCCAATTATCTAGACATTTCAGGCAGACGTGGAGCTCAAGCCCAAATTATCAGGATAGTGCTTCAATTCTACTGAAAAACAGCAATGTTAATTGCCTGACACACTCAATGTGGTATCACAGGAGGCTGATGAGAGAGCAAAATTCTTGCTTGACATGACTAACAAGGAGAGCATGGAACAGAAATATTCCACATCAGTTGAAACTTGGTAGGAAAAGATAAAGGTAGTGAAATGAGGACTGCCAGCACAGGTTGCAGAGGACAAAGGAAGGCTGTTATAAATCAGCTGGGGAAATGGAGAGATGGGCAAAATTAAGGCTGCTAAACAGTGAGGATGGGCATGAAACTGACGACAATTCTAAAGCAGCTGAGAGACTGAACTCATTCTTTGAATCTAGTTTTAACAGGAAAAATGAAGCAAACAAATTTGGACTATTAAAGATATAATGAAAACCTTGCCAAATAGCTATTGGCAATAATCAGGTGAGGGAATACAGAACTTGGAAATTTTGCACATTTATAAATCAGCCAGCCAAGCACCTGAGATTACTAAGAGAATTGGCTGATATGAATTACTTACTAAACAGTTCACACAACTTTTTGAAAAAAAGAAATTATATAGCTAGGATGGTAGTAAACGTCTTTTGAAAAAAAAGATACCACAAATCCTCTTTCTGAAAATTGTGCTATTTCCTGAAAGGGCAGTCCTACAAATCTGAGGTTCAAGTAGCAGACAAAAGATGGACAAGATACCACTAATGTATATTTAAACTATAGTTCCCTTTATGACCAGTCCAGGCAAACAGTAAATGCTTAATAAGAATAGTGATGACCCACAGCAAGGTAGAACAAATAAGACAGAACTTGAGTGACCTGTCATTAAAACATTAAAGTCCAGGAGGCCCAAGTTTGCTGAGCAAGGCAAGAGACTTTCAATGCGTGATGCAATGGAAAGACGGTGCCTTATTAGCTTTGTGACTCTGACCAATTTACTTAATCTCTCTGTGTCTTATTGTTACTACCCTTTTTACAGGTCATGAAACTCCCAATTTTCCTGGCATTCCAATGAGCACACAATGTAGATAAAATATCTAAAATTGCCCTGGACTGTAGCAAATATTAGTTCCCTTATCTTTCCATTAAGAATCCCCTGCCTCAGCTTTTAGTAGATAAAATTTGGATCTTTTCTGAATAGTACTCCAGCTAATTGTAGAAAATCTTGTGGTTGGAACAACCAGGAACTTCATCCTGAACACAGATGTAAAAATCCTCAACAAAATATTAGCGAATGAAATTCAATAGTACATTAAAAAGATCATATGCCATTATCAAATGGGATTTATTCCCAGGAGACAAAGATGGCTTATCATACACAAATCAATAAATGTGATACATCACATCAACAAAAGGAAGGGTAAGGATCATATGATCAGCTCAATAAATACATGGGAAATGTGGAAGTGAAAGTGTTAATCACTCACTTATGTCTAACTCTTTGTGACCCCATGGACTGTAGCCTGCCAGGCTTCTCTGTCCATGGAATTCTCTAGGCAGGAATACTGCAGTGGGTATCCAGTCCCTTCTCCAGGGGATCTTCCTGACCCAGGGATTGAATTCAGGTCTTGTTCATTGCAGGGAGATCCTTTACCATCCGAGCCAGCAGGGAAGCACATGGGCGACTATGTCAAATTAAAAAACATCTTCACATCAAAGAAAAATAAAGAAAATGTAACTGAAGAAAATATGCAAACCACATCTCTAATAAGGGGTTATTATCCAAAATATGCAAGAAATTCATACAATTCAGTAGGCTTCCCTAGTAGCTCAGTTGGTAAAGAATCTGCCTGCGATGAAGGAGACCCCCGTTCGATTCCTGGGTCAGGAAGATTCCCTGGAGAAGGGATAGGCTACCCACTCCAGTATTCTTGGGCTTCCCTGGTGACTCAGCTGGTAAGGAATCTGTCTGCAATGTGGAAGACCTGGGTTTGATCCCTGGTTTGGAAAGATCCCTTGGAGTAGGGAACAGCTACTCACTTTAGCATTCTGGCCTGGAGAATTCCATGGGCTGTATCGTCCAGGAGGTTGCAAAGACTCAGACTGCGCAACTTTCACTTTCAGTAGTAGAAACACAACCCAATTAAAAAATGGCCAAATATAGACATTTTTCTAAAGAAGATTTACAAATGGCAAAAAGATACATGAAAAGGATCTCAACATCACTAATCATCAGGGAGAAGCAAACCAAAACCACAAAGTATCACCTCCTATCTGTTAGAATGTCCATTATAAAATAAAAAAGACAAGAGAGCAAATGCGGGCAAGGATAGGAAGGAAAGGCAAGCTTTTTACACTTTGCTGGGAAGGTAAACTGATATAGCACTAAGGAAAGGAACATGAAATTTCATCAAGAAATTAAAAATAGACCTACCACATGATCCAGCAATCCCACTTCTGGGTTTACATCTAAAGGAAACAAAACCGTTATCATGAGGCAGTGTTGGTACCCAGTGTCTGTGTGCCTGCTCAGCTGCTGAGTCACGTCCAACTCTTTTGCAACCCCACGGACTGTAGCGCCAGGCTCCTCTGTCCATAGGATTCTCCAGGCAAGGATACCAGAGTGGGTATCTATGCCCTCCTCCAGGGGTCTTCCTGACCCAGGGATTGAAACAGTCTCTCCTGTACCTGCTGTATTACAGGCAGATTCTTAGCCACTGGGGAAGCTCCTCTCCCATGTTTATTGCAGCATTATTCATGATAAGCAAGTTATGGAAGCTAAACATTCATTGATGGATGAATAGGTGAAGACAATTAGACAGAGATAGATGATAGACAGAATATTAGTCAACCTCAACAGGAAGGAAATCCTGCCATTTGTGACAACATGGGCATGATGCCAACTGAAATAAATCAGAGAATGGCAAATACTGCATCGTACCATTTATATGTGGAATCTTAAATAAAAAGCAAATTCATAGAAATAGAGAGTAAAAAAGTGGTCGCCAGGGTCAGGATTGTGTGGAAAACAGACTGGTATATAAATATAAACTTTGGTTTATAAGATGAACAAGGTCTGAGGACCTAATGTATAACATGGTGGCTATAGGGCTTCCCTGGCGGCTCAGATGGTAAAGAAACTGCCTGCAATGCAAGTGACCTGGGTTCAACCCCTGAGTCAGGAAGATCCCCTAGAGAAAGATATGGCTACCCACTCTAGTATTCTTGCCTGGAGAATTCCATGACAGAGGAGCCTGGAGGGCTAGAGTCTGTGGGATTGCAAAGGGTTGTACATGGCTGAGTGACTAACAGACACACACACACCCACACACCACACACACACACACACACACCACACACACAAACACACACACACACACACAGGGTTTCCCAGATGGCTCAGTGGTAAAGAATCCATCTGCCAATGCAGAAAACAAGAAATGCTGGTTTGATTCCTGGCTTGGGAAGATTCCTGGAGTAGGAAATGGCAACCTGCTACAGTATTCTTGCCTGGAAAACCCCATGGACAAAGGAGCCTGGTGGGCTACAGTCCATGGGGCCACAGAGAGTCAGACACAACTGAGCACTACACACATAGTTGATAATACTGTATTATATAATTGGAATTAATTTGCTAAGAGAGTAGAACTATGTTCCTTATAGAAAAAAACAACAAAAAAGATAAATATGTGAGGTGACAGATGTGTTAATTAACTCAATGGTGGGAATTCCTCCCCAGAGTGTATATTTCAGCCATTTCAGTTCAGTTGCTCAGTCGTGTCCAACTCTTTGTGACCCCATGGACTATGGCATGACAGTTCTCCCTGTCCATCACCAACTCCCAGAGCCTGCTCAGACTCATGTCCATTGAGTCAGTGATGCCATCCAACCATCTCATCCTCTGTCATCCCCTTCTCCTCCTGCCCTCAATCTTTCCCCGTATCAGGGTCTTTTTAAATGAGTCCGTTCTTCGCATCAGTTGATCAAAGTATTGGAGTTTGACCTTCAACATCAGTCCTTCCAATGAACACCCAGGACTGATCTCCTTTAGGATGGACTGGTTGGATCTCCTTGCTGTCCAAGGGACTCCGAAGAGTCTTCTCCAACACCACAGTTCAAAAGCATCAATTCTTTGGTGCTCAGGTTTCTTTATAGTCCAGCTCTCACATTCATACATGACTACTGGAAAAACCATAGCCTTGACTAGATGGACCTTTGTTGGTAAAGTAATGTCTCTGCTTTTTAATATGCTGTCTAGGTGGTCATACCTTTTCTTCCAAGGAGCAAGCGTCTTTTAATTTCATGGCTGCAATCACCATCTGCAGTGATTTTGGATCCCCCCAAAATAAAATCTGACACTATTTCCACTGTTTCCCCATCTATTTCCCATGAAGTGATGGGACCGGATGCCATGATCTTCGTTTTCTAAATGTTGAGCTTTAAGCCAACTTTTTCACTCTCCTCTTTCACTTTCATCAAGAGGCTTTTGAGTTCCTCTTCACTTTCTGCCATAAGGGTGGTGTCATCTGCATATCTGAGGTTATTGATATTTCTCCCAGCAATCTTGATTCCAGCTTGTGCTTCTTCCAGCCCAGCGTTTCTCATGATGTACTCTGCATAGAAGTTAAATAAGCAGGGTGACAATATAGAGCCTTGACGTACTCCTTCTCCTATTTGGAACCAGTCTGTTGTTCCATGTCCAGTTCTAACTGTTGCTTCAGTTGGTGTTTAATCTCTTTTCATTAAATTGATGAAATGGGTGAACTCACTAATTCTTGTTTTTGTATGAACTAAACCAATTTGTTTCCTATAGTCTTCATCTGGCTGATTGCATCCCTGTGGTCTATTTCCTAAAGATTGGGAGTGAATATGGAGGCTTGAGGGGTTTTGTGGTTTTTTTTAATGCAGTGAAGAATTCATAATCCATGATTTCTTTTGATAGGACTTTAATAGTCCTTGATTGCTTCCTTCTTCTTTGAAATGATAACATGTTATAGGCTCAACGTTCAGTTCCTGCTCTAAACCTGGAGTCTACCCTATTTCCCAAAGAACTTGATTCCCCTAGTGGTTTCTAAGGGTGCTCATCACTCCTCGATTTGTCATTATTTTTAGGCCTCATGAGGGGAAATAGACGAGAATGTTTTTTAAAGTTTTTTTTTTAAACGTTTATTAATGTATAATGAAAGGACAATAAATTCC
Organism: Bos mutus; assembly: GCF_027580195.1. NCBI lineage: Eukaryota > Metazoa > Chordata > Mammalia > Artiodactyla > Bovidae > Bos > Bos mutus. The sequence goes on from NC_091626.1 coordinate 94,477,107, forward strand.
AAGTACCTAAAAGGTGCAATTTGATCAGTTCTGACGTGTGCAAACACTTGAAAAACTATAATTGAGACAGCAAATAATTTTATCACCCCTAAACATTTCCTCTTGCCTCTTTGTAATCCATTCCTCCTTCTATTCCTGTCTCTAACCAACCACTGACCTGCTTACCATTAATATAAATGAATTCACCTTTTTAAGAATTTTATATGAATCAAATTGTATTTTACATGCACTTTTTGACAAACTTCTTTCAGTCAGTATAGGCATTTTGAGATTTATCCATGTTGTTGTATGTATCAATATATCAGTTTCAGGGTGAATATATTTCCATTTCTGTTGTGATAATCGTTGTTTAGCTTTTTAAGAAACTACCAGACTGTTTTCCAAAATGGTTATACCATTTTGCCTTTTTTCCAGCTGTTTTTAGTGAGTTCTTGTTGATACTGTGGTTTCAATTTATGTCTCTCTGACTACTGATAAAGCATCATTCTTTTTTGTGAAGTGTCTGTTCAAATTTTGCTTATATTTTCATTAGACTTTTTAAACTAATCATTGAGCTTTGAGAATTATTTATACAGCACTTTAATATTTGTGTTGTATTAATACTTTCTCCCATTCTGTGGCTTGACATTTTTTTATTTTCTCAGTGGTGCCTTTAGAAGAGTAACTGTTTTGCATTTTCTTTGATTAAGCTTAGCAAACTCTTGTTTTATGGTTTATGCTTTTTTATTTCTAAGAAAAACACCACAAGTTTGCAAAAATGTTCTCCTGTGTGTTCGTCTAGTTGCTTTATAGATTTAGATTTTATAGTTAAATGTATAATAAATCTGAAATTAATTTTTTATATACTGTGTGAGGTAGGGATCAATATAATTTTTTATCATTTGGCTATTTAGTTGGTCAAGCATTATTTGTTGAATTTCTTTTCTCATAAACTGTGTTGAGAAGTTGGTTGAAATTCAACTATTCATATTTGTAGGGATTCTGCTTTTTATTCTCTAGTCTATTTCTCTCTTTTTTACCAATATTTAACTGGGTATCTAAAGTCTTGTGTATACAGTCAATTACCAATTGTATATTTAAGTCTTGAAAACAGATATTTTAAGTCCCCCACATGTATTCCTTTTAAAAACTGCTTTGGTTATTCCAGGTTTTTAAAAATTTCCTCATAAGGTTTAGAATCAGTTCAGTAATTTCTACAAAAATGCTTGCTGCAATTTTTATTGGGAATGCATAGAAACAATAGGTTATTTGGGGGCAAATATTTACCTTACAAATATTGAGTCTTATAATCCGTGAAGGTGACGTATTTCTCCATTTATTTAGGTCATCTTCAATTTTTCTTTGTAATTTAAGAATACCCATAAAAAATGTAGTGTCATATGACTTTCAGTGTAGAAGGCTTAAGTATCTTCATTATAGCTATTCCTAAGTGTCGTGTCTTATGAAACTATAACATATCTTTTTAAAATATAGTCTAATTTTTTAATATTTAAGAATATATATTACATTTGTATCCTGTGACATTGCTAAATTTCTTATTTTTAACAATTGTTTTGGACATTTCTTGTGATTTTTTTATGTAAACAATCATTTCCTCTATAAATTGGGGCAATTACATTTTTCCTTATTATTTATGACACTTTTTAAATTTATTGCAATGGCTAGGTCCTTCAGCATTATGTTGAACAGAAATGATCAACATGGACACTCTTGCTTTGTTTCTGATTTCAAGGGGAAAAAATTTCAATATTTTCAAAATTTCAGTATTCAAAAATTTCAATATCATCATCCAATATGATGTTGACATTGGCTGTAGATCTTTGTAGTTTTTACAGATTAGCAAAATTCCCCACTAATCCTAGAGTATACAAGTTCATCTGATATGGTTTCAGATGCCACATTGCAACTAAAATTTAAGAAATCTCTACTTGTGTTACATGAAAAAAAGGCGACTTGTTCTTCAGGTATTTCAAACAATTGGACAAATATCTTTCCATAAGACAATCAACACACTTCAGCATACAGCATAAATACAGTGTACATCTGATTTTGTCACTTAGCATAAGAACAATATGTGTAAACAAGAGATGAGATTAAACAAAATTAATTACTTTTACAGCTTCATCAAGAACACTCATAATGGTGCTTTTTAAAAAAACCACACATGCATTGAGGTGAAGAATATAATGACTAATTAATACCATTGTGCACTTGATGAAGGTTAAATAAGCTTACCCATGATTGCTTTTGCACCTTTCATGTAAAATGTCAAGATAGTGAAAAAGGTAAACAACGTCATATTATTAAGAAAATAGTTCTGATATTATGGATTCCTGTCAGAGTCTCAGTTTCCCTCAGTGTTCCACTTAGAGAGCTAATTCTCCTAACTACTTCAGCCCTACACATAAAAGCATGACCATTATGAGGTCAATACTAAATATCCTGAATCTTCAATAAGGTTTCTCTACTTTCACAGGTCAAAATTTGAATAGTGCAGCACCTTACATGAGCTCTGGGAATTGTTTCCTTACAGTGATTCTTTGCCTGGACTGATGGAATGGTTTACCCTCAACTCAGTAATTAAAGACTTGAATAGACTTTGCTGGGATTTTTCTGGAACTTTTCCTTATTTCTAGCCATCTGTTCCACAATATCTACCTGCCTCAGCTTCCATTCTCTGCTCTTCAACTCAACTTGGTTATGTTTTTGCCACAACCTGAAAAATACCTTAAAGTAGAAATTCAGGGCTATTACTGAGCTCATACTTCTGTTATCTGTTTCTGAGATGCCACAGTCATTCATTGCTTGCTGTCAAATGTCAGAAAATTGTGTGTGTGACATAGATTTTAGTTTTCTAATTGTTCACCATTGAAAAGAAAATTTAATTCAATTTATTCTATCATGCCCAGATAGATAAGTCAAATTATTATATTTTTTAAGCCCAATATTTCCAGTGGGTTTCTTCCAATGATTTTTTCTCATTTTATGATTATATTTTTCCATATTTCCTGAAATATTTTAAAATCTTGATTCATCTTTTCTCTAATACTTTTACTAGAGATTGTATATACATAAACCAAGTCATTTTTTGCCTTTTGAGGTAGTTATACCACTCTAGTGTTTAGTTATACCATTCTAGTGTTTAGTTCAGAGAAGGCAATGGCACCCCACTCCAGTACTCTTGCCTGGAAAATCCCATGGGCAGAGGAGCCTGGTAGGCTGCAGTCCATGGGGTCGAGAAGAGTCGGACACGACTGAACGACTTCACTTTCACTTTTTACTTTCATGCATTGGAGAAGGAAATGGCAACCCACTCCAGTGTTCTTGCCTGGAGAATCCCAGGGATGGGGGAGCTTGGTGGGCTGCTGTCTATGGGGTTGCACAGAGTTGGACATGACTGAAGCGACTTAGCAGCAGCAGCAGTGTTTAGTTATCAAGGCCTGCGAGTTTGTGTTCCCTGGGGGCACCAGCTACTCTGATTACTAGTGTAATTTGGAGAAGAATTTAGGAAAAAAGCATTCATCTGTGTTAAGGCCTAATGTGTTTGAGGAGAAGGGAAGAGATGGACTGGAGAACTGAGAAATCCAGGTACCAGAGATCCCCTGTTGACCACTCCTATTTGCTGTCACTCCCCCACGCAATTTTTCTGGTCATCGTTTCATCTTCTAAATCTAGGAAAAGCAATGAAAGGAGGCGGTTTCCTTAGAGTATCACATCAGCCTTAAAGGTTTTGATATGAAGTGGGGAGGAGTGAACACTTGAGGAGAATTGGTACCATCTGCTCTTCATTACAGTAGGGCTTTGGAATTACCCTTTTATTAGTACTGAGGTCTGGCTCACCGCTGTTAGGTTTCTCCCAGTAAGAGGGCAGTTAGTGATTAGCTCCAGGTACCAGAGGCATACAGCATGAAACATCCACTTCTGTCTCAGTCTTCATTTTCTTACTTCTGCTAGAATTTTCCACAGGTTTTTTTTTATTCTGCTATTTTTGTTGTTGTCAGTAGCTGGGGTCCAAATCTTCCTTTTATTTCTAAGATTTCTCCAGGACTTAAAAAATAACAGTTGAAGTGAGATATCACTGCCATTTTGCTATTCAGTTGTAATTGCAAATCTCGCTCAGTTTCCTTGCTTCAAATAAGGATAACATTAATATCCATCTTATAGAGTTCTTTTATTTTGTATTTGTTGTCTATTTACTTTTGGCCACACTGGCTCTTCACTGCTGTGCATGGGCTTTCTCTAGTTGGAGCAAGCAACGCTCTAGTTGTGGTGAGGGGGCTTTTCACAGCTGTGGCTTCTCCTCTGGAGGAGCACAGGCTCCGGTAGTTGCAACTTGGGGGCTCAGTGATTTCGGGTCCCCAGCTCTAGAGCGTGGGCTTAGTAGTTGTGGTACACAGGCTTAGCTGCCATCTGCCATGCGGAATTTTCCCAGACCAGGGATCAAATCTGTTTCCCTTGCATTGGCAGGCAGATTCTCAACCACTGGACCACCGGGGAAGTCTCATTTTACAGCATTTGGAGAAGATTAAATGAGAATACCCATAATCTGGTGCCATCTAGAACAGTATAAAAACTCAGTAAAAACTAGCTGTTACTATTCTTACTGGAGTAATCATTACTCATGAAACATTGAATAAAACAAATCCAAAAAGAGGGTCACTTGGACTGCAAGAAGAGCCAGCTGGTCCATCCTAAAGGAAATCAGTTCTGAATATTCATTGGAAGGACTGAAGCTGAAGCTGAAACTCCAATTCTTTGGCCACCTGATGTGAAGAACTGATTCACTGGAAAAGACCCTGATGCTGGGAAAGATTGAAGGTGGGAGGAGAAGGGGGCGACAGGATGAGATGGTTGGATGGCATTACTGACTCGATGGACATGAATTTGAGTAAACTCCGGGAGTTGGTGATGGACAGGGAGGCCTGGTGTGCTGCAGTCCATGGGGTCACAAGGAGTCGGACACAACTGAGCGACTGAACTGAACTGAAGAGAGAAATCTATTGTCACTGAGTGTATTTATTATATGGGTAGGAAATGGCAACCCACTCCAGTATTCGTCCCTGGGAAATCCCATAGACGGAAGGGACTGGAAGGCTATATATTGTCTATGGGGTCGCAAAAGAGTTGGACATGACTGAACAACTGAGCCTGCATATTTATTATACTTAGTATATTTACTTACTAAGCCACCTAATTGTATATTATTCAGGCCTATATTTCCATCTTGTCCACAGGATTTCAAGGGAGGCACTTTGTCAATGCTGTGCTAAAATTCAGAGGCATTACTTCTAAACAGGGCTCTGCTCTAGTTATCAGGATAAAAATGATTCAAAAATAAAATTAAGTAGCTCCAATATGAGATCTTCACTGCAAATTAATGTTTAAAAGTGAGGTAATAATCACTATGAGAGAAGTGCTCAGATCTACATTTTAAGTGAATAGATTTCTCAAAACTGACAATCATCTCACCAGGCAACCATTCACAGAACCCTATTTGCATGTCTTCTATCTGCTTGCACCTTCCTTTTAACTATGGTTCTTCAAAAATTTGCAAGAATGGTTTAGCAGTCTCAAAGTAGGAACTCTTGGTATTCAGGAAGATCACTAATTTTGATCAGGAGATTTAAGCTCACTGAGTGAGGCTGGTTCTTGATTACATTTCCTGCTCTCATTTGGGCTTTTTCACAGTGAGTGTAAGAGAAAATGGGCTTCCTACATGGCACTAGTGGTAAAGAAACCACCTATGAATGCCAGAGACATAAGAGACGTGGGTTCGATTTCTAGGTGGGGAAGATCCCCTGGAGGAGGACATGGCAACCCACTCCAGGGTTCTTGCCTGGAGAATCCCATGGACACAGGGGACTGGAGGGATATGGTCCATAGGGTTGCAAAGAGTCAGACACGACTGAAGCGACTTAGCATTAACACATGCATAAGGGAAAATGCTGTTTTATACTCAGCTGTGGTTCTCTAAGTCACTTTGCATTCCAAGGGCAAATGTGAATAGAAAGATTTTGATTTCCTGGAACCCGCCTTCTTCATGACCCTGGAGGCTACCGTTTAGCTCAGCTTCTCAGACCACAATCTTCTTCCCTTGATTAATTCACTCAGCATCTCATCTTGCCTCTAGCTGTGCTTCTTGATCACATTAGTCCATTATCTTCCTCCCCTACACACACACACACACACACAAACACATGCATACCCCATTTGAACTCTGCCTTTCCTCCCAGAAAGCCCTGGTCCTAATCTAATTATGCATATTTTTTTACCCTGTCTCAGAACCTACTTACCAGAGGGAAACAAGACGGATTCATCTTCATCAAGTCACAAAAATCTTTGTTAAAATTTTCCTTCAGGACAGTGGGCACCTCTTGGTCTTGCATTTGCATGACTTAGTGTAGCTCTCTCAAGTACTTCCTCTCATCCTGCTTATCATTATCAATATGCTCTTACATAAGGGTTGGGAAGATCCCCTGGAGAAGCGAAAGGCTACCCACTCCAGTATTCTGGCCTGAATTTCATGGACTATTTAGTTCATGGGGCTGCAAAGAGTCAGACACGACTGAGCGACTTTCACTTCACTAAGCTGTGTCCACCTGTGGGCTTGTGAGCCACTGGACACTTCTCAGAGCACCCTGCCTTCAAGCAGCCCATTCCATACCTTGCACTTTGGTTGTAGGACATTTCTTCGCTCCTCTGATCCTGAGCTGACCAGAGGCTTGCTTCTCAACCACCTTGGTCTTTTTGAATTCCTCTTTTTTGTCCAGAATTAGATCCAAAAGAGTAGCTTTTGCTTTTGTGCTTCTATTTATTTTCTCACTTTTTGAGAGAAGATATACCTATAAATTGCTCCCCCAGTGGCTCAGTGATAAAGAATTTGCCTGTCAAACAGCAGACGCGAGTTCGATCCCTGGATTGGAAAGATCCCCCAGAGGAGGAAATGGCAACTCACTCATTCTTGCCTGGGAAATTCCACGGACAGAGGAGCCTGACAGGCTACAGTTCACGAGGTCGAAAAAGAGTCAGACACAACTTAACGTCCAAACAACAACCATATACCCAGATATAATACTTGGATATACTTGCTTGTTTTTTTTTTTTTTAAGAGGCATCCTTTTCCTGAGTCATCTCCCAATTATCCATTGTTGTCTCTATTAGAATATTATTCTTCATCCCCCTCTCTATCCTTAAACATATCCCAGGGCACAATATGATTATTTTTGCATTTTCTACAAGATAAAATTATTTTCTCATTGTTATTTATTTTTACTTTATTCATTTATTTTTGAGTGGGCAGGATTAACGGTCACATAGAAACATTAATTCTAAAGTACTTCCAGAACTGGTGACTGTTGGCCATGTCCCCCAGTAATTAATATTAACTACTACTAAAATAATAAAGTATATCTATATCGAAATATCCAGCCAACTTTTCTATCTGTGAGGGATTAACAGTTCAGACATAGTGAACAGCACTTCTAAAATTTATAATCTATATAGACACATAAGCCCACACACTGAGAAAATAAAGGAAAATGAAGTTGTCTTAATTTATTTTGTTCAACAAACTTCCACAGACACACACATCCCCCACATATCTTCCAAAGGTCTTAATTTTGGCGTTACGTAATTTTTCTCCTATAGAATGAAAAAAATGAACACTAGCTACTTCCTTTAGCCAAAGTACTGCAGAGATAAAACTTCTTGCAAACTCAGCGACCTGAAAATAGGATTCTTTATTAAGGTGAAATTGTGGAGAAATGTAATTAATCAAATATGTATAGTCTTCCAGTTTCAGTACTTTGGGAGACAACAACGCTAATTCATGTCTTTTGTTCTTAATATTTTCTCTGTTGGAAGAAAAGCACATGCCTATTTACCTAATTCTAAAACAAGATCCACAAAGGTCGGTGCTTCAGTGGAAATCTAAGGCTTACAGGGTAAAGGATTGTAATGGTCAGTCTACGTGTCAGCTCGGCTAGTCTATCGTATTTGTGCTTAGTTGTGCCCAACACTTTGCGAACCTTTGGACTGTAGCCTGCCAGGCTCCTCTGCCCATGAAATTTCCCAGGCAGGAATACTAGAGTGGGTTGCCATTTCCTCCTCCAGGAGATCTTCCCAGTTCAGGGATTGAACCCACGTCTCCTATGACTCCTGCATTGCAGGCAGATTCTTTACCCGCTGAGCCATCAGGGAAGCCCATATTATAGTTCCCAGTTATTCATCAAGCATTAATCTTGGTGTTGGTGTGAAGGTATTTTGTAAATTTAATTAACATTCATAGTCAGCTGACTTCAAGTAGAGGACATTATTCTGGATAATCCCCATGGACAGAGGAGCCTGGCAGGCTACAGTCCACAGGGTCACAAAGACCTGTGTCCGACTGAGCAACTTAGAATGCACGCATGCATGTGTATGTATGTGTGTGTGTATATATATATATACATATATATAAACACTTAGATAGTCATGTCTGACTGAGCAACTTAGCATGCATGCGCGTGCGTGTGTGTGTGTGTGTATGTGTGTGTGTGTGTGTGTGTGTGTATACATACACTTAGTTACTCAGTCATGTCTGAGTCTTTACGACACCATGGACTGTAGCCTGCCAGGCTCCTCTGTCCATGGGGATTCTCCAGGCAAGTATACTGGAGTGGGTTGCCATGCCCTCCTCCAGGGGATCTTCCCGACCCAGGGATCGATCCCAGGTCTCCCACATTGCAGGTGGATTCTTTACCGTCTAAGCCACCAGGGAAGCCCATATATATGCATATATACATATACATATATATTTATGTATGTATGTATATACCTTACTGGTTGAATCTTGACAGATACAGGGATTAATCCTGGATTGTTGATGTGGAGATTTTGAGCTATACCTTAGAGAATGAGTAGAATCTAACAGGTAGAGTCAAAGCTACTGGACAGTGGAAAGATATGAAAGTTTTTATACTTCTGCACTCCAGTGTTATCTTCCCATTTCTTCATCTATCCCTCATGCTCTTACTTCCTCTAATAGACACTAATCATTTTAATTAGCTGCTTTTCACAATGCTAATGTTTGCTGTTTTGAGCACCTATTATGCACTAGGCTTGTGTTTGTTTTTTCCACTTCTCATGACAATGATTAGTATTATTTTATGAATCAGAAAATAGGTTCTCAGATAAAGTGAGCTAAAATCTTGATTTCAAATCTTTGTAGTTTATTGGCTCTGTTTCCACTGGAGATAGGCATCCAGATGATGACCGTGAGCCTGAGGGAAAAGACACAGCATCTCAAAAATGACCATAGGACATTCTATGGAAAATGAACACTCACAACACTGTCTCTGAGTAGTAAAGGAAAAGCGTTATTTCCGTATTTTGTATTTAATAAAGAAAATCAGAAATGTTTCATCACATTTTGTATTTTTCAGGATTGCCCAGAGATACAGAATATATATGTATATAAATATATTCACACATGCATGTATGTATATATGTGTATGAAAGAAATATATTATACATGTATGTATATATATATATATATATATAGGGGAGAGAGAGAGAGAGAGAGTGAGAGAGCACCATTATGAGGAATTGGCTCATTTGAATACGGAAGCTAAGTCCCACAATTGCTGTCTGAAAGCTGGAAACCCAGGAAATCTGGTGATATAGTTTAATCTTTGACTCCAAAGGCCTGAGAACCAGGACAGCTTATGATACATGGGGCTTCCCTAATGGCTCAGAGGGTAAAGAATCTGCCTGCAATGCAGGTGACCCGGGTTCTTCAATCCCTGGGTCAGGAAGATGCCCTGGAGAAGGGAATGGCTACCCACTCCAGTATTCTTGCCTAGAGAATTCCATGGACAGAGGAGCCTGAAGGGCTACAGTCCATGGGGTCACAGAGTCAGACATAACTGGGCGACTAACACTTTCACACTTTATGGTATCTGAGTTCAAGGGTAAGAGAAGACCAATATTCCACTCAAGCTGTCAGAGAGAAAATTTATCCTTCTATTGCAATTTGTCCTTCTATTGCAATCTTCCATGGAAGATCACATGGTAAAGAATCTGCTTGCCATGCAATTTTATTCTCTTCAAGTCATCAATAGATTGAGTGATGTCTACCCACATTGAGGAGGGCAACCTTCTTGACTCAGTCCACTGATTCAAACACTAAGTCATCCAGAACACTAAGTGATTTTGCCATTTCAGCAGTTTGAGAGTAGGTTTCTTTCAAGGAAGGTGAAAAAGAAAATTTACTGGAGGTATAGGATTCCAAGGGCTCCCCTTGTGGTTCAGCTGGTAAAGAATCTGCCTGCAATGCAGGAGACCCTGGGTTGGGAAGATCCCCTGGAGAAGGGAAAGATTACCCACTCCACTATTCTGGCCTGGAGAACTCTACGGAGTGTATACTCCATGGGGTCACAAAGAGTCAGACATGACTGAGTGAATTTCACTTTCACTTTCATAGGATTCCCAAGTGGGAAAGGAAGATGGACAATGCAATGAAAGAGCTAGCATGTGAGCTGGCTACAACGATGGGCTGTCTTATGATTTTGCATAGAGCATGGCAGTTACATGGAAAGAAGAGCAGACTAGAGCAAGGAGCTGGAGCTTGGGTTCTTTAGAATCCAAAGAGTTCCTTGTCCATTGCCTTTTGGTTGACTGGACTCAAATTACATCAATATTAGTCACCTTTTGGCCTGGTCCTGCTGTTGCCCACAATGCAGGTTTTACTGCTTCCTTCCCTGCCTTCCATAGTTGTCACTGCCCTGAAGCCTTTGCTCAGAGTACAGCTTTCTCAGTGTCTTGGACTGGCCTGTCAGGGTCAGTCAGCTACAGGAGTTCTCCAATTGCCCGGGGCAGCATCTCAGCCCTCCTGATGTCTAGCTTCTGTCTCTCCTGCCTGGGATTTCCATAACTTGGCTTATGGTACAGCTGTCCCGCAATGAGCTTCCAAACAGCCTGCCACAAGGAAGACACCGCCCTTTCTGCCAGTCATATCACTCTGTCCATCCTATCTGACTCCTCTTCATTTCAAAACTCATGACACAGGCAGACCAAGCTCTGGGATCTGCGATGAATTTTATATTTTCTAATTCTCATATAACCAAATATGAATACTTTGGGAGGCCTATGGAGTTTGCTATAAAGAGACTTTGCCTATAAAGGAGCATACCTGTTTCTCTTTCGGCCAAAGGAAGCAGAATACAATGTCCTTCCTATTGCAGAGGCACCTGGAAGAGACAGGGGCAGGACTTGAAGGTGTTCAGCTGGGTCAGGGCACATGGAGCCTTCTGGAAACTGACCATATGAGTAATTTACAGCAGGTATTTTACAAAAGCATTGGCTGGGATTAAAGTACTCTTTGTAATAGAGTAGATAAAGACCTGCAGATTAAAGTCTGATCTTTAGACTCATTTGTAAAATATTGAGGATAAAAGTCCTAACGTAAAAAGGTGACCTTTTTACTCGTAGAGCAAGTTATGGGACAAGAACTGAGTGTCTTGAGCTTAAGAGGATGGGTAGGACCTGGACGGTGCAAGATGGAGGAATTTGGCCCAACTAGAAGAGATTCTTAGGAATAACTAGTAAAGATCTTTCAAAGACCCCTTAAGTAAGAGAAATAAATATTTTATCAGAATCCCAGTAGATATAATTTAAATTTTTCTTAAATATAATTAAACTTAAATAATAGACAATTACAGATATAACTTTATTTTCTCTAATATTTGTTTTCTCTCTAATATTTATTTTATTTATTTATTATAGTGGAGGTTGATATTTTCAATTAATAGTTTTCCCATCTTAATAAAAACTCAAGTTGAAGAATGTCAAATTACTATCATAGATAGGCATCTTCGTGGGACAGATCTTACCTGTTATTGCCCTCAAGATTAATTAATTAACTAGGCAAGTATTTATTAAATAACTATGTGCTTGACCCTCTTCTAAGTACTTGATATATATATCAGTGAAAGTAACAGATTAAAAAAAAAAAAAAAAATCTCTGCCCTCATGGAAAGCCAGCTTAGTAATGTTCCATGGAGAAAGCTACCAAGACAAAGACTGTTTCTGCTAGGATATAAAAATAAAGACAGAGAAGAGGAGAGAAAGAGAGAAAATACATGAATGAAAGGAGAAAGTTTCTTAGTCTTATCCTGAAATCTTATTTACATGTGGTAGTCCAGGTTTCTAGAGTTACTCCACTGATACAATCAAGTATTAGATATTAAGTGGGAATTGAAATAAAGGTATTTGATATTATCGAGGCCTTACAAATAGCTGTGAAAAGAAGAAAAGCGAAAAGCAAAGGAGAAAAGGAAAAATATAAGCATCTGAATGCAGAGTTCCAAAGAATAGCAAGGAGAGATAAGAAAGCCTTCCTCAGCAACCAATGCAAAGAAATAGAGGAAAACAACAGAATGGGAAAGACTAGAGATCTCTTCAAGAAAATTAGGAATACCAAGGGAACATTTCATGCAAAGATGGGCTCAATAAAGGACAGAAATGGTATGGACCTAACAGAAGCAGAAGATATTAAGAAGAGGTGGCAAGAATACACAGAAGAACTGTACAAAAAAGATAATTATGACCCAGATAATCATGATGGTGTGATCACTGACCTAGAGCCAGATATCCTGGAATGTGAAGTCAAGTGGGCCTTAGGAAGCATCACTACGAACAAAGCTAGTGGAGGTGATGGAATTCCAGTTGAGCTCTTTCAAATCCTGAAAGATGATGCTGTGAAAGTGCTGCACTCAATATGCCAGCACATTTGGAAAACTCAGCATTGGCCACAGGACTGGAAAAAGTCAGTTTTCATTCCGATCTCAAAGAAAGGCAATGCCAAAGAATGCTCAAACTACTGCACAATTGTACTCATCTCACATGCTAGTAAAGTAATGCTCAAAATTCTCCAAGCCAGGCTTCAGCAATATGTGAACCGTGAACTTTCTGATGTTCAAGCTGGTTTTAGAAAAGGCAGAGGAACCAGAGATCAAATTGCCAACATCTGCTGGATCATGGAAAAAACAAGAGAGTTCCAGAAAAACATCTATTTCTGCTTTATTGACTATGACAAAGCTTTTGACTGTGTGGATCACAATAAACTGTGGGAAATTCTGAAAGAGATGGGAATACCAGATCACCTGACCTGCCTCTTGAGAAATCTGTATGCAGGTCAGGAAGCAACAGTTAGAACTGGACATGGAACAACAGACTGGTTCCAGATAGGAAAAGGAGTACATCAAGGCTGTATATTGTCACCCTGCTTATTTAACTTCTATGCAGAGTACATCATGAGAAACGCTGGACTGGAAGAAACACAAGCTGGAATCAAGATTGCCAGGAGAAATATCAATAACCTCAGATATGCAGATGACACCACCCTTATGGCAGAAAGTGAAGAGGAACTAAAAAGCCTCTTGATGAAAGTGAAAGTGGAGAGTGAAAAAGTTGGCTTAAAGCTCAACATTCAGAAAACGAAGATCATGGCATCTGGTCCCATCACTTCATGGCAAACAGATGGGGAAACAGTGGAAACAGTGTCAGACTTTATTTTTCTGGGCTCCAAAATCACTGCAGATGGTGACTTCATCCATGAAATTAAAAGAAGCTTACTCCTTGGAAGGAAAGTTATGTCCAAGCTAGATAGCAGATTCAAAAGCAGAGACATTACTTTGCCAACAAAGATTCGTCTAGTCAAGGCTATGGTTTTTCCTGTGGTCATGTATGGATGTGAGAGTTGGACTGTGAAGAAGACTGAGTGCTGAAGACCTGTGGTGTTGAAGAAGACTCTAGAGAGTCCCTTGGACTGCGAGGAGATCCAACCAGTCCATTCTGAAGGAGATCAGCCCTGGGATTTCTTTGGAAGCAATGATGCTAAAGCTGAAACTCCAGTACTTTGGCCACCTCATGCGAAGAGTTGACTCATTGGAAAAGACTCTGATGGTGGGAGGGATTGGGGGCAGGAGGAGAAGGGGACAACAGAGGATGAGATGGCTGGATGGCATCACTGACTCAATGGACATGAGTCTGAGTGAACTCTGGGAGTTGGTGATGGACAGGGAGGCCTGGCGTGCTGCGATTCATGGGGTTGCAAAGAGTCGGACATGACTGAGCAACTGAACTGAACTGAACTCTCAATTCCAATAATTATGAAAGATTTAATTTCAGGAATGTGAAACTCTTTGGGCAAAATTGTGTATTATGTGCAGCATGAGTTAATTTTTCTGGAAAAATGTAGCTGAGTAAAAAGAGGGTTGCACAGTAGAAACAGAAGGCACTCCAATTAAAAAAATATGTTTAAAGAAGAAGGCAGCAGTGGATTGGTGGAGAAGAAGCAAGTTTGAGTAAACAAGAAGGAGATCAAGAGTCTAAAAGAAATAAGCAGCAAAATACTTATTACCATCATGTTTTGCATGCTTCAGTCCAGAATATGGAAATGATGCTTTGTTTAATTTTTTCCCTCCCTTTTCAAGCCCTCAATTAGGTCCTGAGAAAGGAGTCAGTGCACCTTTAAAACTTTCCGCTTAATCACCTATAGCGAATGCTCATTTAATGACTGTCTTTTTGTACCAAACAAGAAGTAACAATGCTTTTAGCAAAAGAAATGGAATGAGAGAGAAATTGCCTAATCAGCCCTGCTCATGCAGTGCTTTGTGAGAAAGATTATTGAATTTTCAGTCTCTGCAGAATTTTAATGAAGCTCCATCTTGCCGGAAAATCCAGCCCTTTGTCAACAGAGTTCAATAACTCGACCACCCATGTAATAAGATGTACCACTAGAAATCTTTTGCTTTGCCAAAACCAGAGGCTTGCTTAGAAGTATCTAGGAAATATGAAAGCACTTGCTATGTCTGCCATCCTAGATAAAGCTCTGGTGGTTATGGGTAAAATATAGTCTTTGCAGTATGATATAAACACCATGTGCACTATTTATATCATAGCCTAGTGTGTACTCTATTAATATTATGTGAGAGTGTTAGTCACTCAGTCATGTCTGACTCTTTGCAACCACGCGGACTGCAGCCCACTGGGCTCCTCTGTCCATGGGGTTCTCCAGGCAAGAGTACTGGAGTGGGTTGCCATTTCCTTCTCCAGGATCTTCCCAACCCAGGGATCGAATCTGAGTCACCTGAATTACAGGTGGAATTAATATTATAGCCCTAGTTAAATAATATTAGTCAGGACTCAAAAATGTTAGCAATAATTATATCAGGATTCCCCTGGTGGTCTAGTGGTTAAGAATCTGCCTGCCCTCAGAAAACGCAAACAGGGACTCTGTATCAATCTAGAGGGGTGGGATGGGGTGGGAGATGGGAGAGAGATTCTAAAGGGAGGAGATATATGTATACCTATGGCTGATACATGTTGAGGTTTGACAGAAAACAACAAAATTCTGTAAAGCAATTTTCCCTCAATAAAGAAAAAAAAAAAAAAAAAAAGAATCTGTCTGCCAATGTAGGAGACACAGGTTTGACCCCTGGTCCAGAAGATTCCATATGCCAGGGGTCAACTAAGCCTGTGTACCACAGCTACTGAGCCCATAAGTGGCAACCACTGAAGCCCACATTATCTCCACTTTGCAGATGAGAAACTGAGGTTTAGTATGGTAGATAACGTGATCCCAAAGGTGCCTGTGTCCTAATCCTTAGGATGAGATGGAGAGATTTTCTGGGCTTGATGTAATCACAAGACTCCTAATATAAGGGGAGTAGCAAAGTCAAGACACACAGAGTAGAAGACGTGATTATGGAGGCAGAGGGTGGAGTGATACAAGAAAGCTCCATGAGCCAGGTGACTGCTAGAAGAAGGAAGGGGTAAACAGGTTCTTCTCTAGACTGTCCAGAAGAACCAGTCCTACCAGGACCTTGACTTTAGCCAAGTGAGCCTGATTTCCAACTTCTGGCCTCCACAATGGTAAGAGAATCAATTTGTGTTGTTTTAAGCCATCCAATTTGGGGTTATTATAGCAACAAGAGGAAATGAATGTACTTAGTAAGAGTAGGTAATTCCCAGAAGGTTAGTCATTTAGGGCAGGGTTTCTCAACCTAAACTCTACTGAAATGTGAGAGTGGGATTTCATCATTGTTCATGCTGTCCTGTGCATTGTAGGATGGTGAACAGTGTTCATGGTCTCTATCCACAGTTGTTGGTGGCATCCTGTTCTGTTTTCAACCATTAAAAATGCTTCCAAATATTGCAAAGTGTGTTGGGGGGATTATCCCAATTGAGAATCACTGATCTAAGGGAGTGGTAGAGTCAAGATGCAAGCTTAGATTTTCTGGATGAAAAAATGTTTTTTTTTAATAACTACTGTCTCTACTGCCTCATCAGGTGATAGGGTGCACATGTAATTGTTAATTATCAATGAGAACTTGCCCCTGGGGTTACATAAGTCTTAATATATCCCTAGAAACCCAGTTTACATCCTTTCAAATCTTGTGTCAGTTATCTTAGGTTGGGTTTAGAATGCGAGATGCTTACTGGAGATCAACATCTGTGAAATTAAGAAAGCGGATCATTAGTGGGCAGAGGAGAAGCTGAAGAGCAACACAGCCTGCCAAACCCTCACCCAACCCAGGAGAGCACTCCAGAGAGAAGTGGAAATGGTCCCATTTTGGGTCAAGATGGCCAAGTCTTCCTGCCAGTGACTCCCTCTGTCACCAGCTATGGGTTACCTGGGAAGACCTTAGATCAGATGACTCTCTGAAATTGAAGTAGACACCAAGTGTTAATGTTAGTTGCTCAGTCATGTCTGACTCTTTGCAACCCCATGGACTGTAGCCCACCAGGCTCCTCTGTCCATGGGATTTCCTAGGCAAGAACACTGGAGTGGGTTGCCATTCCCTGCTGAAGTAGACACCAAAGGAACTTACTATACTGCTTACAACTGAGTGGCAATTCCTTTCTTGGAGGTGAGTCTAGGCAACCCATCCCCATATTTACCAATACTGATCCACTGCATTATTCAGGTCCATTTCCTCATATATGTTTTGGGAGCAGATGTAGGATTCTGATAGCTTCTCTTATGAGTAAACTTAGAAGAGGGAGCCTGGAGTCTGCAAATCACACTTGTCCTTCCTTCCTTCACTATCTACATTATGTTCTCTCATCTTTGACTATTGTTTTTGTTGAGCCTGGTGACTTACCTATGGCATGACCCAAATTCTCATCCCTGAGGACACTGAATTCATTGTCACCATACCTAGGTAACTATACTTGATGAATTACAGAAATAATGTGGTGGGGTAATTACTAAGATGCCCCCAAGTGGATCACATGGTCACCACTATCGAATAGGAGGATTATCTCTTCCTAATGATCAGGATTAATTGTCTTTGCCACCTTGGCTACATCTTACCTATTGGTCTAGGGACTCAAGAAGTCCAAAGATCCCAAATGGCCACCATAGTTGTTATTCAACGGGACTTTGACAAATATGCTCTGTGTGAAGACCAGAGGCTTTAATTCGTGAGAATGAAAAGCATAAAGTCCCTGAATGACTCATTGGAAATAACTCTAAATGGAACCATAACTAACCACTTCTTTGTTCTTGTACCCATTTATTTTACCTATTAGGGACATCGTATATAAAGATGCATCATATAATGCCTATGCTTCTTGCTAGAATGACTCCCCATCCTCCTGAGTATCACCTCTAAGCTAGTGCTTCAGATGTGCCTTCACTGGCTGCTTAATCAGTCTGGCATCTTCCAAGTGGTGAAGACTTCATGCCTCTCACAGAGCATCTCTGGTAAACAAGGAAGGTGAAGGCATAAATCATGAGAATCATGATTTTTATTTGACAAATCTGGAAACCCTCCATTTGAAGCACTTCAAAATAAATCTATTATTATTCAATAATAAGTAATAAATTAGAGGCTTCCCCGGTGACTCAGATGGTAAAGCATCTGCCTGCAATGTGGGAGACCTGGGTTCGATCCTGGTTTGGGAAGATCCTCTGGAGAAGGAAATGGCAACCCAATCCAGTACCCTTGCCTGGAAAATCCCATGGACAGAGGAGCCTGGTATGCTACAGTCCATGGGGTTGCAAAGAGTTGGACATGACTAAGTGACTTCACTTTTTCCTTTTTCTAAGCCTCCTCTTATCATCTTGAGCTTTGGCCATCCAACATGCCTGGTGATGCTCTAAGTGAGACCCTTTTTGTGGCTCTTTGTTCATATCCTTCCCCTGGAATGCCTCCTCCCACTTTTCTTCCTGGTAGATTGCACCCATCTCTTAAACCTCAGCTTGACTTGCTCTCTTTACTTCCCCAAATTCCTTCAACTAAAACACTTCGGCTGTTCTCCACCTATCCTCACTTTATCTATTGGGTTAGCCAAAATGTTCATTTGACTTTTCCATAGGATGTTATTCCCAGACCAGGGATCAAACCCATTCCCCCTGCCATGGAAGCACAGAGTCCTAACCACTGTTCTGCCAGGAAAGTCCCTCTGTCTTTATTTTTGTTCATCAAGCTATTCTAACCTACTTGAGGGAAACGCTTCATTCTTTCTTGGAATGTCTAATGTAGTGCTATGCTCTACAGTTGAAGTTATCTTGGTTTTTGAAACTCACATTTGTTTAGAATCTTTCAGAAATTTTATTCATTTTTATAAATATTTATGTTCATAGTTAGGTTTTGTCACAGCTAATTTTATGTGATGTTGCCTTTTTACTATGTGATTTCTTAAAAGAATATAAACAGCATTTTTCAAGAGAAAAGAACATGGAAAAATTAGGACTCTATGTTGGGCTAATTCATTAGACTAGCAGCTGTGAAGTTTTGCATTTACAGAAGAAAAAAGGAAAATGATTTTGCAAGCTTGGTTCCATTACCACCAGTTTATCATTCTCTGTAAATCAAAATGTATCACATGGCACTGACTCCTCCTAGAAATTCCCAGAAGCTTGGTAGCAAAAATACTACTGGGAAGATGTGAAATCCACAGTGGAAGCTAGAAAGACACCCCAGCTCCCAATGTCAGGAATAAATTTGGGTCAGAATTGATTCAAATAATACAGTTTTAATTTTGACTATTATTGCAAATACCAAATATCTTGTAAGTGATCAGTTTTATATGCACCTGTTTTTGTTTTTTTTTACCCAGTTGTTTGATATGAGTCATGAATGTTTTTCAGCATGCTAGTATAATGATCAAATGACACTTGAAGGAAATAAGTACCATGATCGAGTCACAGTGGATTAAAGTGTGGAGAACAGGGGAGAGCCCCAAGAGAAGAGGTTGTTATTAATATAATGATCGAGGCTGAAGTTAATATGACCTGAGCCGGAATAGAAGCACCAGAGAGATTATCATAAGACATTTACAAGACCAGGTGATTTGTGGTCATGGAAGGTGAAAGCCTCCTGGTTTTCAAGCCTAGGAAACTGCAATAACGACAACAGATTTTTGGAAACCAGAGAGAAGAGAAAAAGGAGGAGTTTCTGGGTGAAATAGAAAGTTGTTTCTTTGCATTAACCCAGAAGTGATAGGTAACTGCAAGTATATACATTTAAATTACTTGTCAAATTTTCCATAATATATTCCAAATAGATACACTGCCATATGCTTTTTCATTCAGCAGGCGTTTGGTGAATTTTATCTCTGTATTTTTGTATCTTTGACAGGACCCAGTGCATTTGGTTAAATGATAATTGGACCAGAACACAATATAATCAATATCCTAGTATTATTCAAAATGAGCACTGGTTCAATTTGGGTCAATTAATGATTTATCCATTTCAACAACAGAAATTGCCCTGAGATTAAGCCATTATGTCCAGAAGAGTCTTCTATGTAAAATCAAAGGCTACCATAGTGATAACATATCAGCCACTTATATGTACTGCTGATTTTGCTAATAAAAATGAGGGAGACTAGTAACAGTCTGGGAAGCACATCAACATCTTTAGATTCTACACAGTTTAACATTAACTGGTCTGCATAAAGACAAATTTTCAACTGTGCTAGATAAACAGTGAAAAGGAAAAGATGAAATTTGCTAAGCTTGGTCCTCAATGTGGGCAAAAATCTACCTGGAATTTCATGGTCACAGATTAATGATGTACCGAGAATGGGTAGTTAAGATGAGGACTTGCTAAGGTTTCATTCATCTCCTGCTCTCTTGAAACCAAAACCATCAGGTTTTATTTTTCAGTTTCCATTTTGAAAGACCACAGTTTTCTCAGAAGAAAAGGGCAGACAATCACTGCTTCAGTAAACAGTGGGCTCAGTGTGGGTTGTCCAACTGTCGTGGTTTGCTGAAGACTTGAAGAGATTCTGGGGACCTGGGACTTTAGTTTTATTTTATGTTTTAATTGGAAGACAATTGCTTCACAATGTTGTATCGCTTTCTGGTGTACAACAATGTGAATCAATTATAACTGTCACATCCCATCCCTTTTGAGCCTCCCTCCGACCACTGCTTACTATTAGAGAAATGTAAGTCAAAACGACAATGAGGTATCACCTCACACCAGTCAGATGCCATCATCAAAAAGCCTACAAACAATAAACGCTGGAGAGGTTATGGACAAAAGGGAAACTCTTGCACTATCGGTGGGAATGTTAATTGATATAGCCACTATGGAGAACAGTATGCGTGAGTGCTAAGATGCTTCAGTTGTGGCCGACTATGTGACTCTGTGGATGTAGCCCACCAGCTCCTCTGTCCATGGGATTCTCCAGATAAGAATACTGGAGTGGGTTGCTATGCCCTCCTCCAGGGAATCTTCCTGACACAGGGATCAAACCCGCATCTCCTGTCTCCTGCATTGGCAGGTGGGTTCTTTACCACTAGCACCACCTGGGAAGCCTGAAGAACAGTACAGAGCTTTCTTAAGAAATTAGGAATAAAACTACCATATGACCCAGCAAACTCACTCTTGGGCATATACTCTGAGAAAAGAAAGTGAAAGTGAAGTCGCTCAATCATGTCCGACTCTTTGCGACCCCATGGAGTCCATGGGGTCCTCCGTCCATGGATTTTCCAGGCAATAGTACTGGAGTGGGTTGCCATTTCCTTCTCCAGGGGATCTTCCCAACCCTGAGAAAACCACAATTCAAAAAGACACATATATCCCATGTGACTTTCATTTTTAAACTAGGATAGTCTTGATTAAAGTGGGAAGAGTGGGTCACCCTAGAGCCTCCAAGTGTGTTTTGGGAGCTATTTACGTGGTCTTGGCTGCTAAAGAACATGAGTTTCTTGGTTGTGAAATATTCCTTCTGCTTCCTTATGGTCTGGCTGAAGAGACTGACATTGGGGCCAGGTTTTCAAACGGTCAGGATGAACTTAGATGGGACATGTATGAGCAAGAGTTTGTTCCTCTTGAGTTCTGTCATTAGAAATGTTTTCTGAGTCAAGTGATTTGGGATGTATTTCCATAAGCCAGTTTACTTGTGCACTAAATATTTGTGCTTTGCTACATGGTTTTAACTCCTTATGAGAAATGCATGCATTGACAAGTACAGATGAAAGGGCTGTATATTTTCTGTAGTAAATAGCAAAAACCCAATTCTGGCTGGTTAGGAGAAAAGGCAATTTGTTTGGCAAGTTACTAGTTCATTTCACTTATCCAAACAACAAGAAAGATAGTCACAGGGATAGCTGGAATTCAATCCTCCTATGCTTTTCTGTCTCTCACCACCGCTTCTTGTAGCAAATCTACGTTATGCTTTGCCCTTTGGACTAGGTTACACGCTGCTGCTGCTAAGTCGCTTTAGTCATGTCCTACTCTTAGCGACCCCATTGGGGACCGCAGCCTACCAGGCTCCTTCGTCCATGGGATTGTCCAGGCAAGAGTACTGGAGTGGGTTGCCATTGCTTTCTCTGTAGGTTACATGACATACAGGAAATGCCAAGACCTCCTACATTTCATGCCCTGGCACTTTGTACCAGAGAGACAGCGAGAGAGAGATTTTCACATTTCTCATCTCAATTAAAAAAAAAAAAAATCCCAGAGAAATGTTCTGATTAGCATAGTCTGTAACAGGTGCCTCGCCTTGTACAAGTCACCAGTGTTCACGACCTGTAGAGTCGTGCAAACCGCGTAAGCTGCACAGCTGGAGTTCCTAAAAAGTGACACAGTGACAAAAGGGGACACGTAGGAAAAAAATATCGACTCTAGATTTCAGAATGGTCAGCCTAGCAAAAGGATGCCTCCACATAACTTAGAGTGTGTTTTGCAAAGGACTGCACCCAGACCAGCAACATCAGGATCACCGAAGAACGGGTCAGGCATAAAATCCACAGCCTCACTCTAAATTGGAAATTCTGGGGGCGGGACCCAGCAGTGTGTTTTAGCCAGCTCTTCAGATGATTCTGACGCATAATAAATTTTATAAACCTTAACCTCAAAAAATAAGAGAGCCACATTTGAGTAATCAAAAACATTTGTAAGAGGTACTGGAGGACCTGAAATAAAAATTAAAGAGGCCTCACTTATTCCACAAATCTCTCTCCTGTCCAGCCCTCTTGTCAGAAGAGTGTTTGCTTCAAAATTCCTGTCTGGGATGGGTAGCTTAGCATCTCACTCTTGTTCATGGAGTGACATAGCGAGCCCTAAATTAACACATGATGCACAATAAATTAATTGTCTTATTTAATGGATTTCTGGATAACTAAGAGTTAAATGACAGCAACAAAAGGAAGCAAAAAAAGGATTTTCAACAAGGTCCAAACAAAAGCGTTTGATTGTATTCGCTCACTTCCTTTAATGTCTCAGCAAAGCAAAATGAACCTAAGTGAACCTGCTTTGCATAGTCAGTGCTGTTGGTCTTCTTCTTATATTATTCCAAGTATTACTGATTGTTTTACAGTAAAGAAGAAACGTTTGCTTAAAAGATTGTTTTTAGTAAATCTGGTTTTTTTTCCCTTCCTCCCTCTCTCTGTCTCTCTCCGTCTGTCTATGTATGTCTCTCTCTTTCTGCCTCTTGCTTTTTCCTTTTCAATCAAAGCCAATACAAATTTTTTTAATGTCCTATTTAACATAGGCTAAGGAATGATGCTAAAGCTGAAACTCCAGTACTTTGGCCACCTCAGGCGAAGAGTTGACTTATTGGAAAAGACTCTGATGCTGGGAGGGATTGGGGGCAGGAGGAGAAGGGGACGACAGAGGATAAGATGGCTGGATGGCATCACCGACTCGATAGATGTGAGTTTGAGTGAACTGGAGTTGGTGATGGACAGGGAGGCCTGGCGTGCTGCAGTTCTTGGGGTCACAAGTAGTCAGACACGACTGAGCGACTGAACTGAACTGAACTGAAGCTGGAACAAGCTGCCTGAAAGCAAAGTTGCTCAAGTTTCCTTTCATTTGGAACCTTCATAGAACAATTACTATTTTTTGTGGGTAACTACTTGTTTAGACCATTTAAAACTTTAGACTGAAATTTAATGCCAATTTTCTTTACAAAGAACTTGAAAGACTTGCTTAGTTTCTCTCACAGTTTTTCATAAACGTTGTTTTCATTCTAAGATACTGTGATATTTGAAAATTTTCTATCATCTATATTGTAGAATTGAGATCATCAGACTGCCTGGATGAAATTCTGCCACTTTCTAACTGTGGTATTAGGCAAGTTATTCATCTTTAACTCTGATTCCCCTCATCATTAAGCCAAAATATAAAACCACCCACTTCATAAGGTTACTGTGACAATTAAATGAGCTCACATCTTTAACCCAGCAGTGCCCGGCATGTGGTAAGGTCCCCAGTACATGCTAGTGATTATTAACTGTTCCTTTGGTGAGATGTCGTCTCACGTTTTGATCCTTCATCAGTAAGTGCAGCCAAAGACTTGGCCAATTTCATTTGCAGCTTGTTAAAAAAGAAACAAATATCTAGGAATGAGGAAAGGAGTTAAAGGCTTCCCCTATAGTCGTTTACCAGATTATATATTAATAAATTACATTTAGTAAATATACAGATGTTTTATAAGTCTAAGAATGAATAAACATATCTTGGTCTGAAAATAAGAATTATTTAAACGCTGCTAGAACCACCTATAACATAATGTCCCATGCACTAGATTTAGTGTACTGGTTACATGGCAATAGCAGTGCTCCAACATAAGAGTACACAATTTTATTGTTGTTGAAAGAACTAAGTGAAAGGGTCTCTGTATAACATGCCAACTGATTTTTTTTTCTTTAAAATCTCAGTTTTATTTATTTGTTTATTTTTACTTTACAATATTGTATTGGTTTTTCCATACATTGACAGGAATTCACCATGGGTGTACATGTATTCCCCATCCAGAACCCCCCTCACCCCTCCCTCCCCATCCCATCCCTCTGGGTCATCCCAGTGCACCAGCCCCGAGCACCCTGTATCATGCATTGAACCTGGACTGGCGATTCGTTTCATATGTGAAAATTTACATGTTTCAATGCCATTCTCCTATATCATCCCACCCTCTCCCTCTCCCACAGAGTCCAAAAGACTGTTCTATGCATCTGTGTCTCTTTTGCTGTCTCGCATACAAGGTTATCGTTACCATCTTTCTAAATTCCATATATATGTGTTAGTATACTGTATTGGTGTTTTTCTTTCTGGCTTACTTCACTCTGTATAATAGGCTCCAGTTTCATCCACCTCATTAGAACTGATTCAAATGTATTCTTTTTAATGGCTGAGTAATACTCCATTGTGTATATGTACCACAGCTTTCTTATCTATTTGTCTGCAAACAGACATCTAGGTTGCTTCCAAGTCCTGGCTATTATAAACAGTGCTGAGATGAACATTGAGGTACATGTGTCTCTTTCAATTCTGGTTTCCTTGGTGTTTATGCCAGCAGTGGGATTGCTAGGTCATATGGCAGTTCTCTCTCCAGTTTTTTAAGGAATCTCCACACTGTTCTCCATAGTGGCTATACTAGTTTGCATTCCCACCAAAAGTGTAAGAGGGTTCCCTTTTCTCCACACCCTCTCCAGCATTTATTGCTTGTAGACTTTTGGATAGCAGCCTTTCTGACTGGCGTGAAATGGTACCTCATTGTGGTTTTGATTTGCCCGAGGTCAGCGGCAGAGGCTGAGAGGAGTAACCCCACGTCCAAGGAGCGGTGGCTGTGCTGGCGTAGGAGGGCCGAGAGGAGTTACTCCATGTCCAAGGTCAGGAGGGGTGGCCATGAGGAGATACCCCTCGTCCAAGATAAGAGAAACCCAAGTAAAACAGTAGGTGTTGCAAGAGGGCATCAGAGGGCAGAATACTGAAACCATAATCACAGAAAACTAGCCAATCTGATCACACAGACCACAGCATTGTCTAACTCAGTGAAACTAAGCCATGCCGTGTATGGCCACCCAGGACGGGAGGGTCATGGTGGAGAGGTCTGATGGAATGTAGTCCACTTGAGAAGGGAATGGCAAACCACTTCAGTATTCTTGCCTTGAGAACCCCATGAACAGTATGAAAAGGCAAAATGATAGGATAATGACAGGGGAACTCCCCGGGTCTGTAGGTGCCCAGTATGCTACTGGAGATCAGTGGAGAAAAAACTCCAGAAAGAATGAAGGGATGGAGCCAGAGCAAAAATAATACCCAGTTGTGGATGTGACTGGTGATAGAAGCAAGGTACAATGCTGTAAAGAGCAATATTGCATAGGAACCTGGAATGTCAGGTCTATGAATCAAGGCAAATTGGAAGTGGTCAGATAGGAGATGGCAAGAGTGAATGTTGACATTCTAGGAATCAGCGAACTAAAATGGACTGGAATGGGTGAATTTAACTCAAATGACCATTATATCTACTACTGCGGGCAGGAATCCCTCAGAAGAAATGAAGTAGCCATCATGGTCAACAAAAGAGTCCGAAATGCAGTACTTGGATGCAATCTCAAAAACGACACAATGATCTCTGTTTGTTTCCAAGGCAAACCATTCAATATCACGGTAATCCAAGCCTATGCCCCAACCAGTAACTCTGAAGAAGCTGAACTTGAACGGTTCTATGAAGACCTACAAGACCCTTTAGAACTAACACCCAGAAAATATATCCTTTTCATTATAGGGGACTGGAATGCAAAAGTAGGAAGTGAAGAAACACCTGGAGTAACAGGCAAATTTGGCCTTGTAATACGGAATGAAGAAGGGCAAAGGCTAAAAGAGTTTTGCCAAGAGAACGCATTGGTCATAGCAAACACTCTCTTCCAGCAACACAAGAGAAGACTCTACACATGGACATCACCAGATGGTCAGCACCAAAATCAGATTGATTATATTCTTTGCAGCCAAAGATGGAGAAGCTCTATACAGTCAGGAAAAACAAGACTGGGAGCTGACTGTGGCTCAGATTATGAACTTCTTATTGGAAAATTCACACTGAAATTGAAGAAAGTGGGGAAAACCACTGGAACATTCATGTATGACCTAAATCAAATCCCTTATGATTATACAGTGGAAGTGAGAAATAGATTTAAGTGACTAGATCTGATAGATAGAGTGCCTGATGAACTATGGATGGAGCTTCGTGACATTGTACAGCAGACAGGGATCAAGACCATTCCCATGGAAAAGAAATGCAAAATAAGCAAAATGGTTGTCTGAGGAGGCCTCACAAACAGCTGTGAAAAGAAGAAAAGCGAAAAGCAAAGGAGAAAAGGAAAGATACAAGCATCTGAATGCAGAGTTTCAAAGAATAGCAAGGAGAGATAAGAAAGCCTTCCTCAGCCATCAATACAAAGAAATAGAGGAAAACAACAGAATGGGAAAGACTAGAGAGCTCTTCAAGAAAATGAGAGATACCAAGGGAACATTTCATGCAAAGATGGGCTAGATAAATAGAAATGGTATGGACCTAACAGAAGTAGAAGATATTAAGAAGTGCTGGCAGGAATACACAGACGAACTGTAAAAAAAGATCTTCATGACCCAGATAATCACGATGATGTGATCACTGACCTAGAGCCAGACATCCTGGAATATTAAGTCAAGTGGGCCTTAGAAAGCATCACTACAAACAAAGCTAGTGGAGGTGATGGAAATGCAGTTGAGCTAGTTCAAATCCTGAAAGATGATGCTGTGGAAGTGCTGCACTCAATATGCCAACAAATTTGGAAAACTCAGCAGTGGCCACAGGACTGGAATTGGTCAGTTTTCATTCTAGTCACAAAGAAAGGCAAAGCCAAAGAATGCTCAAACTACCACACAATTACACTCATTTCACATGCTAGTAAAGTAATGCTCAAAATTCTCCAAGCCAGGCTTTAGCAGTACATGAACCGTGAACTTCCAGATGTTCAAGTTGGTTTTAGAAAAGGCAGAGGAATGAGAGATCAAATTGCCAACATCTGCTGGATCATGGAAAAAGCAAGAGAGTTCCAGAGAAACATCTATTTCTGCTTTATTGACTATGCCAAAGCCTTTGACTGTGTGGATCACAATAAACTGTGGAAAATTCTGAAAGGATGAGCATACCAGACCACCAGACCTGCCTCTTGAGAAACCTATATGCAGGTCAGGAAGCAACAGTTAGAACTGGACATGAAACAACAGACTGGTTCCAAATAGGGAAAAGAGTACATCAAGGCTTTATATTGTCACCTTGCTTGTTTAACTTATATGCAGAGTACATCATGAGTAACTCTGGGCTGGAAGAAGCACAAGCTGGAATCAAGATTGCCAGGAGAAACATCAATAACCTCTGATATGCAGATGACACCACTCTTATGGCAGAAAGTAAAGAGGAACTAAAAAGCCTCTTGATAAAAGTGAAAGAGGAGAGTGAAAAGGTTGGCTTAAAGCTCAACATTCAGAAAACGAAGATCATGGCATCTGGCCCTTCACTTCCTGGCAAATAGATGGGGAAACAGTGGAAACAATGTCAGACTTTATTTTTGGGGGCTCCAAAATCACAGCAGTGATTTTGTGATTGCATGGCAATTGCAGCCATGAAATTAAAAAACGCTTACTCCTTGGAAGGAAGTTATGACCAACCTAGATAGCATATTGAAAAGCAGAGATATTACTTTGCCAACAAAGGTTCGTCTAGTCAAGGCTGTAGTTTTTCCTGTGGTCATGTATGGATGTGAGAGTTGGACTGTGAAGAAGGCTGAACACCGAAGAATTGATGCTTTTGAACTGTGGTGTTGGAGAAGACTCTTGAGAGTCCCTTGGACTGCAAGGAGATCCAATCAGTCCATCCTAAAGGAGATCAGTCCTGGGTGTTCATTGGAAGGACTGATGCTGAAGCTGAAACTCCAATACTTTGGCCACCTCATGCAAAGAGTTGATTCACTGGAAAGGACCCTAATGCTGGGAGGGATCTGGGGCAGGAGGAGAATGGAATGACAGAGGATGAGATGGCTGGATGGCATCACTGACTCGATGGACATGAGTTTGAGTGAACTCTGGGAGTTGGTGATGGACAAGGAGGCCTGGTGTGCTGTGATTCATGGGGTTGCGAAGAGTCAGACACAACTGAGCGACTGAACTGAACTGATAATGTGTGATGTTGAGCATCTTTTCATATGTTTGTTTGCCATCTGTATGTCTCCTTTGGAGAAAATTTTTCTGGAATTGAGCTGCAAGAGTTGCTTGTATATTTTTGAGATTAATTCTTTGTCCGTTGCTTCGTTTCCTATTATTTTCTCCCATTCTGAAGGCTGTTTTTTCATCTTGCTTATAGTTTCCTTTGTTGTGCAGAAGCTTTTAATTTTAATTAGGTCCCATTTGTTTATTTTTGCTTTTATTTCCAATATTCTGGGAGGTGGGTCATAGAGGATCCTGCTGTGGTTTATGTCAGAGAGTGTTGCCTATATTTTCCTCTAGGAGTTTTATAGTTTTTGGTCTTACGTTTAGATCTTTCATCCATTTCGAGTTTATTTTTGTGTACGGTGTTAGTGTTCTAGTTTCATTCTTTTACAAGTGGTTGACCAGCACCACTTGTTAAAGAGATTGTCTTTTCTCCATTGTATATTCTTGCCTCCTTTGTCAAAGATAAGGTGTCCATAGGTGCTTGGATTTATCTCTGGGCTTTCTATTTTGTTCCACTGATATATAGTTTTGCCTTTGCACCAGTACCATACTGTCTTGATGACTGTAACTTTGTAGTAGAGACTGAAGTCAGGCAGGTTGATTCCTCCAGTTCCATTCTTCTTTCTCAAGAAAGAAGAATAGCTTTGGCTATTTGAGGTTTTTTGTATTTCCATACAAATTGTGAAATTATTTGTTCTAGTTCTCTGAAAAATACCGTTGGTAGCTTGATAGGGATTGCATTGAATCTATAGATTGCTTTGGGTAGTATACTCATTTTCACCATATTGATTCTTCCGATCCATGAACATGGTATATTTCTCCATCTATTTGTGTCATCTTTGATTTCTTTCACCAGTATTTTATAGTTTTCTATATATAGGTCTTTTGTTTCTTTAGGTAGATATATTCCTAAGTATTTTCTTCTTTTCATTGCAGTGGTGAATGGAATTGTTTCCTTATTTTCTCTGTTTTCTCATTGTTAGTGTATAGGAATGCAAGGGATTTCTGTGTGTTGATTTTATATCCTGCAACTTTACTACATTCATTGATTAGCTGTAATAATTTTTTGGTAGAGTCTTTAGGGTTTTCTATGTAGAGGATCATGTCATCTGCAAACAGTGAGAGTTTTACTTCTTCTTTTCCAATTTGGATTCCTTTTATTTCTTTTTCTTCTCTGATTGCTGTGGCCAAAACTTCCAAAACTATGTTGAGTAGTAGTGGTGAGAGTGGGCACCCTTGACTTGTTCCTGACTTGAGGGGAAATGCTTTCATATATTCACTATTGAGGATAATGTTTGCTGTGGGTTTGCCATATATAGCTTTTATTATGTTGAGGTATGTTCCTTCTATTCCTGCTTTCTGGAGGTTTTTTTTTTTTTTTTTTTTTTTTTTAATCAAAATGGATGTTGAATTTTGTCAAAGACTTTCTCTGTATCTATTGAGATAATCATATGGTTTTTATTTTTCAATTTATTTATATGCTGTGTTACATTGATTGTTTTGTGGATATTGAAGAATCCTTGCATCCCTGGGATAAAGCCCACTTGGTCATGATGTATGATATTTTTAATATGTTGTTGGATTCTGTTTGCTAGAATTTTGTTAAAGATTTTGCATCTATGTTCATCAGTGATATTGGCCTGTAGTTTTCTTTTTTTGTGGCATCTTTGTCAGGTTTTGGTATTAGGGTGATGGTGGCCTCATTGAATGAGTTTGGAAGTTTACCTTCCTATGCAATTTTCTGGAAGAGTTTGAGTAGGATAGGTGTTAGCTCTTCTCTAAATCTTTGGTAGAATTCAGCTGTGAAGCCATCTGGTCCTGGGCTTTTGTTTGTTGGAAGATTTCTGATTACAGTTTCAATTTCCGTGCTTGTGATGGGTCTGTTAACTTTCTATTTCTTCCTGGTTCAGTTTTGGAAAGTTGCACTTTTCTAAGAATTTGTCCATTTCTTCCAAGTTGTCCATTTTATTTGCATATAGTTGCTGATAATAATCTTTTATGATCCTTTGTATTTCTGCGTTGTCCGTTGTGATCCTTCCATTTCCATTTCTAATTTTGTTGATTTAATTTTTCTCCCTTTGTTTCTTATGAGTCCAGCTAATGATTTGTCTATTTTATTTATCTTCTCAAAGAACCAGCTTTTGGCTTTGTTGATTTTTGCTATGGTCTCTTTTGTTTCTTTTGCATTAATTTCTGCCCTAATTTTTTAAGATTTCTTTCCTTCTACTAAACCTGGGGTTCTTCATTTCTTCCTTTTCTAGTTGCTTTAGGTGTGGAGTTAGGTTATTTATTTGACTTTTTTCTTATTTCTTGAGATAAGCCTCTACTGCTATGAACCTTCCCCTTAGCACTGCTTTTACAGTGTCCCACAGTTTTGGGGTTGTTGTGTTTTCATTTTCATTCATTTCTATGCATATTTTAATTTCTTTTTTGATTTCTTCTGTTATTGTTGGTTATTCAGCAGCGTGTTGTTCAGCGTTCATATGTTGCAATTTTTAATAGTTTTTCTCCTGTAATTGATGTCTAATCTTACTGCATTATGGTCAGAAAAGATGCTTGGAATGATTTCAATTTTTTTGAATTTACCAAAGCTAGATTTATGGCCCAGGATGTGATCTATCCTGGAGAAGGTTCCGTGTGTGCTTGAGAAAATGGTGAAATTCATTGTTTTGGGGTGAAATGTCCTATAGATATCAATTAGGTCTAACTGGTCTATTGTATCATTTAAAGTTTGTGTTTCCTTGTTAATTTTCTGTTTAGTTGATCTATCCATAGGTGAGTGGGGTATTAAAGTTTCCCACTTTTATTGTGTTATTGTTAATTTCCCCTTTCATACTTGTTAGCATTTGTCTTACATACTGTGGTGTTCCTATGTTGGGTGCATATATATTTATAAATGTTATAGCTTCTTCTTGGATTGATCCTTTGATCATTATGTAGTGTCCATCTTTGTCTCTTTTCACAGCCTTTGTTTTAAAGTTTGTTTTAATCTGATATGAGTATTGCTTCTCCTGCTTTCTTTTGGTCTCTATTTGCATAGAATATCTTTTTCCAGCCCTTCACTTTTAGTCTGTATGTGCCCCTTGTTTCGAGGTGGGTCTCTTGTAGACAACACATATAGGGGTCTTGTTTTTGTATCCATTTAGCCAGTCTTTGTCTTGGTTAGGGCATTCAACCCATTTACATTTAAGGTAATTATTGATAAGTATGATCCCGTTGCCATTTACTTTATTGTTTTGGATTTGAGTTTATACACCGTTTCTGTGTTTCCTGTCTAGAGAAGATCCTTTAGCATTTGTTGGAGAGCTGGTTTGGTGGTGTTGAATTCTTTCAGCTTTTGCTTGTCTGTAAAGCTTTTGATTTCTCCTTAATATTTGAATGAGATCCTTGCTGGGTACAGTAATCTGGGCTGTAGGTTATTTTCTTTCATCACTTTAAGAATGTCCTGCCATTCCTTTCTGGCCTGAAGAGTTTCTATTGAAAGATCAGCTGTTATCCTTATGGGAATTCCCTTGTGTGTTATTTGTTGTTTTTCCCTTGCTGCTTTTAATATTTGTTCTTTGTGTTTGATTTTTGTTAATTTGATTAACATGTGTCTTGGGGTGTTTCACCTTGGGTTTATCCTGTTTAGGACTCTCTGGGTTTCTTGGACTTGGGTAATTATTTCCTTCCCCATTTTAGGGAAGTTTTCAACTATTATCTCCTCAAGTATTTTCTCATGGTCTTTCTTTTTGTCTTCTTCTTCTGGAACTCCTATAACTTGAATGTTGGAGCATTTAACATTGTCCCAGAGGTTTCTGAGGTTGTCCTCATTTCTTTTAATTCTTTTTTCTTTTTTTCCTGTTTCATTTATTTCTACCATTCTATCTTCTACCTCACTTATCCTATCTTCTGCCTCCATTATTCTACTGTTGGTTCCCTTCAGAGTGTTTTTTATCTCATTCATTGCATTTTTCATTATATATTGACTCTTTTCTATTTCTTCTAGGAGAAGGAAATGGCAACCCACTCCAGTGTTCTTGCCTGGAGAATCCCAGGGATGGGGGAGCCTGTTTGGCTGCCGTCTATGGGGTCACACAGAGTCGAACACGACTGAAGCAACTTAGCAGCAGCAGCAGCAGCAGCAGCAGCAGGTCCTTGTTAAACCTTTCTTGCATCTTCTCAGTCCTTGTCTCTAGGCTATTTATCTGTAACTCCAATTTGTTTTCAAGGTTTTGGATCATTTTCACTATCATTATTCAGAATTCTTTATCAGGTACATTCCCTATCTCTTCCTCTAATTGTTTATGTTTTATATTTTTGCTGAAAAAGATGAGGAAAAAATGAGTTCCTCATGGTGCTTTAAAACATGTCTATGCCATGTTGCAACTAGGTTCTTTATAAGGTTGAGATTACATAACCCTGTCCATAAGTTGTCTTCTTAGCAGAAATCCTGGGTCTTAGAAATATGAAATTAAAAGACGCTTGATCCTTGGAAGAAAAGCTGTGACAAACATAGTGTATTGGAAAGCATAAGCATTACTTGGCTGACTACTTTGGCCACCTGATGCAAAGAACTGACTCATTGAAAAAGACCTTGATGCTGGGAAAGATTGAAGACAGGAGGAGAAGGGGATGACAGAGGATGAGATGGTTGGATAGCATCACCAACTCAATGGGCTTAAGTCTGACCAAACTCCAGGAGATGGTGAAGGACAGGGAAGCCTGACATACTGCAGTCCATGGCGTCACAGAGTTGGACACGACTTCATGACTGAATAACAACAAAGAAACAGAGGAAGGAATATGTAGGTCTTATCTGTTAAAGTTCTTATTAGAAAAATTTGGTACAAAGCCATTTTAGTTGCTAAAACTGGGAGAAAGTAGAAGTCAATCAAATATAGCAGCTGTCTTATTGCTATACAATGATACTGCATAAGAGTTCACCTAAGCAGGATACAAAACCCAGTTCCAGTTACTGCACTGGGAATTTCAGGTAGACTGAATGTAATTACTTTCTTTGGAGTTAGGCCAAGGTATCTGGGTTGTGAGCATCTTGTTTTGGGCAATTTGTGCCATGAGACCATTAATGACTAAATGTGCTTGGTGTCTAATTTCTTGATATTTCACAGAGGCCAGAAAGAAACTTCAGTAGATTGTCTTATTCATCACTCTGATTCCAAACAGAGCAGGCTATACCAAAGAGTGATTTTTATAGATGATGATATAATCTGTGGAACTTTTGAGCTGTTTAGATGGTGAGTATTAGCAGATGCAATTATTAATATTCATTATGTTCAAAGGGACTTCTAGCAACTTAAAGATTCAAACAGTGAAAATAAGTGTTTACAAAGTTGAAAAAATGAATGAACAGATAAATCTGCAGTGACTTTTTTCCTATTTATAGAAATCAAACAGAAACCCACTGAGTAGTTCCATATATTAACAGACTATTTGGACAGTAACCTTTAGGCATGGTTCTACACAAGAGATTAAGTTACTCAAATAAGCCAGTTCAGTTCAGTTCAGTTCAGTCGTTCAGTCGCGTCCGACTCTTTGTGACCCCATGAACTGCAGCACGCAAGGCCTCCCTGTTCATCACCAACTCCCAGAGTCCACCCAAACCCATGTCCATCAAATCAGTGATGCCATCCAACCATCTCATCCTCTGTCATCCCCTTCTCCTCCTGCCTTCAATCTTTCCCAGCATCAGGGTCTTTTCCAATGAGTTAGCTCTTCGCATCAGGTGGCCAAAGTATTGGAGTTTCAGCTTCAGCATCAGTCCTTCCAATGAACACCCAGGACTGATCGCCTTTAGGATGGACTGGTTGGATCTCCTTGCAGTCCAAGGGACTCTCAAGAGTCTCCTCCAACACCACAGTTCAAAAGCATCAATTCTTTGGCGCTCAGATTTCTTCACAGTCCAACTCTCACATCCATACACGACCACTGGAAAAACCATAGCCCTGACTAGATGGACCTTTGTTGGCAAAGTAATGTCTCTGCTTTTTAATATGCCGTCTAGGTTGGTCATAACTTTCCTTCCAAAGAGTAAGCGTCTTTTAATTTCATGGCTGCAGTAACCATCTGCAGTGATTTGGGAACCCCCAAAAATGAAGTCTGACATTGTTTCTACTGTTTCCCCATCTATTTCCCATGAAGTGATGGGACCAGATACCATGATCTTAGTTTTCTGAATGTTGAGCTTTAAGCCAACTTTTTCACTCTCCTCTTTCACTTTCATCAAGAGGCTTCTTAGTTTCTCTTCACTTTCTGCCATAAGGGTGGTGTCATCTGCATATCTGAGGTTATTGATATTTATTCTGGCAATCTTGATTCCAGCTTGTGTTTCCTCCAGCCCAACATTTCTCATGATGTACTCTGTGTAAGTTAAATAAGCAGGGTGACAATATACAGCCTTGACGTACTCCTTTCCCTATTTGGAACCAGTCTGTTGTTCCATGTCCAGTTCTAACTGTTGTTTCCTGACCCGTATACAGGTTTCTCAAGAGGCAGGTCAGGTGGTCTGGTATTCCCATCTCTTTCAGAATTTTCCGCAGTTTATTGTGATCCACACAGTCAAAGGCTTTGGCATAGTCAATAAAGCAGAAATATATGTTTTTCTGGAACTCTCTTGCTTTGTCCATGATCCAGTGGATGTTGGCAATTTGATCTCTCGTTCCTCTGCCTTTTCTAAAACCAGCTTGAACATCTGGAAGTTCATGGTTCACATATTGCTGAAGCCTGGCTTGGAGGATTTTAAGCATTCCTTTACTAGCATGAGATGAGTGTAATTGTGCAGTAGTTTGAGCATTCTTTGGCATTGCCTTTCTTTGGGATTAGAATGAAAACTGATCTTTTCCAGTCCTGTGGCCACTGCTGAGTTTTCCAAATTTGCTGGCATATAGAGTGCAGCACTTTCACAGCATCATCTTTCAGGATTTGGAATAGCTCAACTGGAATTCCATCACCTCCACTAGCTTTGTTCATAGTGATGCTTCCTAAGGCCCACTTGACTTCACATTCCAGGATGTCTGGCTCTAGGTGAGTGATCACACCATCGTGATTATCTGGGTAGTGAAGATTTTTTTTTGTACAGTTCTGCATATTGTTGCCACCTCTTATTAGTATCTTCTGCTTCTGTTAGGTTCATATCATTTGTGTCCTTTATCGAGGCCATCTTTGCATGAAATGTTCCCTTGGTATCTCTAATTTTCTTGAAGAGATCTCTAGTCTTTCCCATTCTATTGTTTTCCTCTATTTCTTTGCATTGGTTGCTGAGGAAGGCTTTCTTATCTCTCCTTGCTATTCTTTGGAACTCTGCATTCAAATGGGTATATCTTTCCTTTTCTCCTTTGCGTTTCACTTCCCTTCTTTTCACAGCTATTTGTAAGGCCTCTTCAGACAGCCTTTTTGCTTTTTTGCATTTCTTTTTCTTGGGAATAGTCTTGATTCCTGTCTCCTGTACAATGTCATGAACCTCCGTCCATAGTTCATCAGACACTCTATCAGATCTAGTCCCTTAAATCTATTTCTCACTTCCACTGCCAGTATCCCTTAGCTTTTCTTTCTTTCCACATTTCCAAATTTCAGATATATCTAGACATGCCTTAAAAATCTAGAAATTGAGTCAACATAAATATTTAATTCAACAGATTTCTTAGGGTTGACATTGTTCTAAAGATAAGTAAATCCCAGCTTTTGCTTTGAAGAAGTGATCCAGAATGGCAAGTGGCAAATGTACTTCACCCCTGAAAAACAAAAACAAACAAAAAAATCCCAACAAAACCTGATATTCAAGGCACAATATTAAAAATACCACAAAGAGTATAACGTGTTTTGAGTTGGAATATAATGGTTTAAAGAAGGAAGAGCTCAGCTAGTGATTGGAGAGATAAGGAACAATGAACCTTGAGGGACAGGATGGATTTCTAATGTAGGAGCTAGGAGGCAGGCTGTCATTCCAGGCAGAAATCACAATCAAAATGATCTAGCATGTTCTGGTATTAAAGAAAGGTGAGTTTGTTTGAATTTTTGGAAGCTTACATGTAGAATGAAAGTATTATTGTATGAGTGATTGAGACTTTATTTTGGATGGTCTTAAATGTCAGAACAAGGTCACAGGACCCCCCAGCCATGAAGGTTATGGGGGCAATCTGTATACTTTCTGAAAATGACAAGGGCAGCGGGGTAGAGAGAACTTGGAACTAAATGGCTTTGAGTTGTTCAGAAAATAAGACATATGGGCCCAGATTTGGGTACTTTTAGTGGGGGTATTCCAGAAAATTTTGGGTCAGTTTTTTAAACCAATAAATGTAATTTTATGAGTAGTAAGTTCAAAGAACTACACTTGGATATATAAACAGAATTTTTATAAAATCATAATTGAGAAAATACAAAATAGTTGAAAAAAAAAATCAGATTCCATACATAGAAAGAGCTACAATATTACAGAGATAGCTGATCAGAGATAAGTTGTCTCAAACCAATAGAACCTTACATTTCATTCCCTCTGACCAACTACTGAAATCTCCTTTTTTTCAAAAGCATATTATCAGCATTCCCTACAGATAACAACTCAATTATAAGTGAACAGCACAGAATATTGAGCAATATTTTTATAACAATTTTACATCATCATCTAGGGAGTTAAAGTGCCAAAAGAAATCTGCTATCTAATGGTCATGTTTTGATATTATTTGGAATAGTGAATCTGGTTTTTAGGTTCAACTTTCATTGTTGTTAATAAAGAAATAGATCTACCTCGACAATTCCCATAAAGAGAGAGTTGTCTATTGTTTCTGTTATGTCATTTTAGATAGTGGAAGATGACCTTCTTGGTAACTTTTTCTCAAACCCTTGTAGTTATTAAAATTATTTTGTTTAAGCTAAAAATAGAATTCTTATGATGCTTTGTTTTCCTTTGATGTTCATTTTGACCTGTCTGCCTTATGCTGCTTTTGTTTATGAGTTCTGTTTTACTCTTGTGATGTCTAGTATGAATTAAAAATTTTAAAGTCAGTAAGCACCATGAGTGATGCAATTTCATGCAATTTCATGGCCAGAAATCCATGAGAAAACTAGGTGGGCACTTTAGCTTAAAGGCCCATATTGGGTGTCTTTTTCTTTATTTTTTTAACCAATTTAAATAAAAATTTCCAACAAAATAAAAGGAGTACTGAAAAATTAAATTCATGCTTCTTAAGCTTCTACACTCAGTGCTGTGTTTGGTGTTATAAAAGTGGAAGCTCTATAGTAAATAATAAAACAGAAAAGGAAAAGAAAGATTAGAGGAGCCAAACAAGTACCTTTAAAAAAAAATTATACCTGAGGCCAAAACACCACGTGTGCTCTCCCTCTCTGTAAATAAAAGGTGGATAACAAAGCGCTGTTTTTTAAAATAGCCATGTTCTATAGCAACTGAACTTTATAAGGTAAATTTTTGTGTTTTCACTAATGCCAGAAAAAAATTTTAACTTTGGTTGGGATACATTTAATAAGAACAATGCTGTATCATAGATTACAGATACAGATCAGTTGCTCAGTCGTGTTTGACTTTTTGCAATCCCATCAATCGCAGCACGCCAGACCTCCCTGTCCAACCCCAACTCCCGGAGTTCACTCAAACTCACGTCCATCGAGTCAGTGATGCCATCCAGCCATCTCATCCTATGCCGTCCCCTTCTCCTCCTGCCCCCAATCCCTCCCAGCATCACAGTCTTCTCCAATGAGTCAACTCTTCACATGAGGTGGCCAAAGTACTGGAGTTTCAGCTTTAGCATCATTCCTTCCAAAGAAATCCCAGGGCTGATCTCCTTCAGTTAGAAGTTATTTCATATAAGAAAATGATAAATGCCATAATTGAATTCTCACCATCTTTCAGGCACTTACTCTGCCAAAGGCTTTATGGGTATAATTTCATTTTGCCTTTACCATCATTCTGTTGTTCTTGTTCAGTCACTTAGTCATGTCTGGCTTTGTGACAACATGGATTGCAGCACACCAGGTATGCCTGAACTTCACTCTCTCCCAGAGTCTGCTCAAACCCATGTCCATTGAGTAGGTGATACCATCCAACCATCTCATCCTCTGTTGTGCCATTCTCCTCCAGCCCTCAATCTTTCCCAGCATCAGGGTCTTTTCCAATGAGTGGGCTCTTCACATCAGGTGGGCAAAGTATTGGAGCTTCAGCATCAGTCCTTCCCATGAATATTCAGGACTGATTTTCTTTAGGATTGACTGGTTGGATCTCCTTGCTGTCCAAGAGTCTTCTCCAGCACCACAGTTCAAAAGCTTCCATTCTTCAGTGCTCAGTCTTCTTTATGGTCCAACTCTAACATCCATACATGATTACTGGAAAAACTATAGCTTCAACTACACAGACCATTGTCAGCAAAGTAATGTCTCTGCTTTTTAATAGGCTGTCTAGGTTGGTCATAGTTTTTCTTCCAAAGAGCAAGAGTTTTTCAATTTCATGGCTGCAGTCACCATCTGCAGTGATTTTAGAGCCCAAGAAAATAAAGTCTGTCAGTGTTTCCATTGTTTTGCATCTATTTGCCATGAAGTGACGGGACTGGATGCCATGTTCTTCATTTTTTGAATGTTGAGTTTTAAGCCAGCTTTTTCACTTGTCTCTTTCACTCTCACCAAGAGGCTCTTTAGTTCCTCTTAATTTTCTGCCATCATCTCATTATTTCAGCCCCACCATCATCTTAAGAAGTGTTATCTAAATTAATTAAGTAAAATTGAACTGTTCATTTGGTTTTTGACATTTAAAAACATCTTATTAAATACTTTTATAAAAATAGCATCATTTGTACTTCTCATGTTCAACACATTTAAATGCCTATGTAAAGAGACAGCATGGTTCTTACATGTTATCTCATTGGACAATGCTATATCAGAAGCTAGTTAGATGTTGCTTCATGTAAGAAAATTATGTGTATACCTGTGGCAGATTCATTTTGATATATGGCAAAACCAATACAATATTGTAAAGTTAAATAAAATAAAATTAACAATAAAATAAAATAAAATAAAAAAAAAAAATAAGAAAATTATGGACACCATAATTGAATTCACCACAACTGAACTCTCACCATCTTTCATGTGCTAAAGAGATTATGACATTCCTATCATCTTCACCATCATGCTGGGAAGTATAATCGTTCTGATTTTACTGATGAGGAAATTCAAGTCCCAAGAGGTTTAATTCTAAAGATCATTTACTCAGACTCATTTGTAGAAATTGTAGGAGCTGGGTGAGGACATAAATAAAGGACTTCCTGCCATATGGCAACATATTTAATAGTAATTGCTCAAACTATCACAGTGGTAAATAAATATATTGCATTCTTCTATTTTGACACATGTACTTTCATAAAAACAAAATTGAAAAATAGATGTAAATCTATATTTTTTATATTACTCAGTTCAGTTCAGTTATTCAGTTGTGACCGACTCTTTGCAACTCCATGGATCCTAGGGAAGCACACCAGGCCTCCCTGTCCATCACCAACTCCCAGAGCTTACTCAAACTCATGTCCTTTGAGGCAGTGATGCCATCCAACATTTTGTTGACAAAACATTAAAAGTGATTAAAGTTAACTATTGGTGTATGTTTTCAGATATTCTGTCTCTGGAGTAAAAATGTATGAATGAGTAATAACATAAGAAAATAAAAAAATTATTATGATGGATATTCCTTAAAATATATTTTTCTTGTCTTGAGCACAATAATTATACTGTTATAAGCAATTTTTTTGAAATATTTGTATTCTACCAGTGTAATAATCTAAAGGATTAAAAAAATAAAGCAAAATTGTATTGAAAGTATGCAACATTTGCATGTATTTTGCCCAAATTCAAATATTATGCACCCAATATAGTTTATCAAAACTACAAATTAAAATAAATGTAAAGGATCAAACTACTGTGTTTCAAATTTAAATTTATTTTCTTCTAAAATATTTTAAATTATTAAATTTTTTGGAAAGCCTAATATAAGTATATTTAAAGAATATTAAAATAATTTCATAAAGATGAAATGCTTACTTCAGTCTTTGAAATTTAATAAAATCTCAAGAAATATTTTATAAAAACAAAACTGATTGCACTCTGAGTATTTAATAGCCATTTAAACACCAACATAAAGAGATGGCATTACATTGTCCCATGCTACATCTCTTGGGCTTCCCTGGTGGCTCAGATGGTAAAGAATCTACATGCTGATGCAGGAGACACAGGAGACCTGGGTTCAATCCCTGGGTCGGGAAGATCCCCTGGAGAAGGAAATGGCCACCCAGGCCAGTATTCTTGCCTGGGAGATCCCATGGATGGAGGAGCCTGGCGGGCTACAGTCCACAGGGTCACAAAGAGTCAGACATCATTGCATAACACCACAGCACGTGTTAGATCTCAGTATACCCACATATATGTACAAATTGAATGTAACATAATG
This sequence comes from Bos mutus, assembly GCF_027580195.1. Taxonomy (NCBI): domain Eukaryota; kingdom Metazoa; phylum Chordata; class Mammalia; order Artiodactyla; family Bovidae; genus Bos; species Bos mutus. The sequence goes on from NC_091626.1 coordinate 94,518,027, forward strand.
TTTAATGTTACAAAATGTTCCTTAGTCACCGACACAACTGTTGCAGAAACTGCTCTAATTAGTGGATGTCTTTGGAGCCATTTGTTTCAGTACAACTTGGAAATGACACTTCATTATGTAAGAATGTATTGCATTTATGCTATCTGAGAGGAAGTTTTGACAAGTTAATTAATTTGTCTTTTATCTAAACGCCTCTGCTGCAGCTCCAATCGTCCCAGCGCTCCGAAACAGTGTTCTTCTTTGATGTCCCCAGCAGCACCGCCCGCAAGCCTTCCCAGTATTCCAGTGGAGGTGACTTTTCTTCTGAAGAGATATGGGGAAGCATTTCTCTGGGTCCTGAATTGTGTTAATCACGAGAATGGATGTTGACAATCCTGTATCAGTGTTGAATGCAGGATCCTGAGTTAGTAAATGTAGTTTGGAAGTTTTGGATCTGCTGCTGCTGCTAAGTCGCTTCAGTCATGTCCGACTCTGTGCGACCCCATAGACAGAAGCCCACCAGATTCCCCCGTCCCTGGGATTCTCCAGGCAAGAACGCTGGAGTGGGTTGCCATTTCCTTCTCCAATGGAGGAAAGTGAAAAGTAAAAGGGAAGTCGCTCGGTTGTGTCCGACTCTTCACGACCCCATGGACTGCAGCCTACCAGGCTCCTCCTTCCATGGAATTTCCTAGGCAAGAGTACTGGAGCGGGGTGCCATTGCCTTCTCCATTTTGGATCTGAAAACCCCTTAATTCAGAGTCCAGGGTAGGTGTCCTCTTTTCTGGGTCCAGAAGGCATTATGACACAACTGGATGATGGAGCAACTGACAATCCAATGAGGACCTCGCTGATTCAAGAACCTAACTCTTCATCATGAAGAGTCAGTCGCTCAGTTGTGTCTGATTCTTTTCAACCCCATGGACCGTACCCACCATGATCCTCTGTCCATGGAATTCTCCAGGCAAGAATATTGAAGGGGGGAGCCATTCCCTTTTCCAGGGGATCTTTCTCCCCCAGGGATCAAACCCTGGTCTCATGCACTGCTGACAGATTCTTTACCTTATGAGCCAGCATCATGCTGCAGCTCAGTTAGCCTCCTGTGTTAGGTACTCAGCCATTTTGTACCTACCTTAGAGGGAGTTGAGAAGGAGAACAAACGTTTAGCTTCTGTTGTAAGTGATAAGAAAATAGGGGCATCAGAACACTCTTTAACCTTTTCTCAAATCCTTCCTCAAAAATGAAGGATGAACATGTACAGATAAAGCGTATTTCTACAAAGCTTTCTCAGCTTCCTTTTACTCTTGAGTCCATTAAAAATGAATACATAAATAATAAAAAGCAAAAAAGGTTTCCTCCTCTAAGACTGTTACGTAGCCAAGAAGCAGCTTCAAAAGCTGGGTTCTCACTCCTTCAGTAAAAGCAGTCCTGGAGCTGACTGGAGAAAACAGGGTGGAAGTCTGGGGGACCCTCGTCATCCGGGGCACCCTCGTCATCACTCTCCCCAAACAAAGCCAGTCTTCCCCGTCTCTGCCTTGTGCCTCTGTGTGACGCACAATTCTCCCAAGAAAAACAAGAGCACAAAAAGCCCTTCAGGTGTTAAGGAGGCTGGACGTGGGTTTCAAGTGCCAATGAAGGAGCTGAATTAAAAGCAAGTGTCAGTGGTGCCTCTAAGCAGTTTTCAGGGCCTTAAGAATTTTTCTCTTCTATAGTGGCCAAATTCTCAGAAGAAGAAGAAAAAAAAAATTGTGACTGAGGATGTCCGTATTAGAAAGAAAATTCCTTCTATTTCCTCATCCTCCCCATCTATCTCCATAGCCCTGTGAGTGTTTCTGAAGTAGGCATATTTTCCTGGTGATATAATATTTATATGTGTGTGCTCAGTCGTGTCCAATTCTTTATGACCCTACAGACTATATAGCCCATCAGGCTCTTCTGTCCATGGGATTCTCCAGGCGAGAATACTGGAGTGGGTGGCCAGTTCCTTCTCCAGGGGATCTTCCCAACCCAAGGATCAAACCCGGGTTTTCTGTACCTCCTGCATTGCAGGTGAATTTTTTAACCACTGAACAGTCAGGGAAGCCCGATATAATACATACCATGACACAATTGCAATAGGTTCTTTTTTCAGGATGAATGAAGCATGACCACTGACTCCATGGTGTCCCCTCAGATTTTCTTCTTTTTCAGAGTATCTCAAGAGTGCTTTTGTTTTCACTGGATTCTTTATTGTAAGTACATAATTGGAATCCAGCAAAGGAATCATGAGAACATTCACAAAACTTACAAAAATATTCATCTGTGGCTCTTTCCACGCCCCTGACAACTTCTCATTTTATTGAGGTCATGTCTTAAAAAATAATATTGCTCCACTGCAAGGCTCCCGATCTTTGCTGTGATTCTCCAGTTTCCATACAATTTGCATCAATTCTTTCGTGGGCAGTTCGCCACGCTGTTTATGTGCCTGTGCCTTCTTGTGGAGTGCAGAAGTATTGCCTCCGCACTCCACAGCAGTGAGTGAGTTCATGGAATATTTGAGCAGAAAGCAACTTTTCATGTCATCTGGGCTGTCATGTAACAGAACAAGAGCTGGAGACTAAAGAGTCTAAGTGCCTTTCTGGGCTACATGCTGAGCTGGGGATCACTGATGGAACAAAAAATGTCACATCTAAGACCTGAAGAAGTGAACTGAAAGCTGGAAACTCTTAGTGGCCTTTTTAGAGCTTCTCTCTTACTTCAGGCTACTCTGTTTCTCCCTATTCCAAGTACCAAAGCCCTCCACGTTATTCTCCTAATTACATGGAATCCCCAAGAGACTGTCTCCCCACCTTTTCTAGGCGTCCCCTTTGCACTAAGACTTCTCCCATGCTCTTCCCTCTATGCCTATCAAAACATAACTGCTCTATCCCACACCTGCCCAGACCTCAGCTACCTCTGAGGACCACTCAGGCAAACACATTTATGAAAAGTAAATGAACACAGTGTGCTTGTTTGCTCAGTCGTGTCTGACACTTTGCAATCCTTTGGACTGTAGCCCACCAGGCTCCTCTGTTTATGGAATTTTTCAGGCAAGAGTATTGGAGTGAGTTGCCATTTTCTTGCTCCAGGGGATCTTTCCAACCCAGGGATCGAACCCAGGTCTCTTGTATCTCTGGCATTGCATGTGGATTCCTTACCCGCTGAGCCATCCCAGAAGCCCACATGAACACTAATAACTGAATGAGAGTCTCCAAAAATTCTATGAATTATCTGCACTTAATTAAAAGACTAGTGAAAATCCTTAGCATAACAAGAACAAATTGCACTTAGTAAGAATATTGAGAATAGGAATAAAGATACAAAACTATAGCCCTACCAACATGTATTTTTGCATTTAAACACAACTGTTCATTAAATTATATACAGTTGATTGGAGGACAGTGATTCAATCATTCTTGGTAAATGCTTTTTGTTTAAGTAATAAAGAACACTGTGTAGGTAACGCTGCTCAAACACAGGTAGACCCAACCATCATTTCAATTTATGATTCCACAGCCAAGGAAGATCAGTCAAGGTGAGACTCTTCTGAGCAAGCTGCTTCAACGAGGTGAGTTGCTGTCTGGTGAGCTCCACGCTACAATGGGCACCCCAGACTTGGAAAGAACGAACCAGATACAATAAGGTCATGACAGGTGTCGACTGAAAAATATTTGCAACCTTAAATTTGAGAGTTATGCTTTATTTGGTGGGAATTTTTAGGACTTCAAGCCCAGGAGACAGCATTTCAAGTAACTCTGAGAGAACTGCTCCCAGGAGACAAGAGGAGGACCCAGGTTATATAGAATTTTTGAAACAAAGGGCAGGTAGTCTGAACATCCAAACATTATTGCTAAAGGAAACCAGATATCACAAGTTAAGGAATTTAGTGCTGTTCCAGTTATGGAAAAATGCAAGAGACTGGGCTCACTGAAATCATTCCTTTGATATGTGTGCCAAATCGCTTTAGTTGTGTCCAACTCTTTGTGATGCTATGGACTATAGCCTGCCAGGGTCCTCTGTCCATGGTGATTTTCCAGGTAAGAACACTGGAGCAGGTTGCTATGCCCTCTTCCAGGGGGTCTTCCCGACTCAGGGATCAAACCCACATCTTTTATGTCTCCTGCATTGGAAGGAGGTTCTTTACCACTAGTGCCCCTGGGAAGCCCCTCCTTTGATAGGCACCTCAGCTATCTGGGGTCAGCTTCCTGTTTTTCACATTCTGAGCTTCCTTCAGGCTCATCCTCAGGAGTGTCTGCAGTTTGATGGCTGCTTCTTCCTGAGCGCCCTCGGAGCTCACCAGCTCACCTTCAGTGGTGGCTGCAATTTCTAAGGACCATGACATCCTTTGTGCACTGATACGGCAGGAAATACTCCATTTCTCACAGGCACCACAGTGTTTAAATTACTAGAGATGCTGACTAGCATGTGCATCTGCTGAAGTAGAAGTGACTAACTGGGCTATGGCTGTTTCTTTTAAGGAGAGATTGCCATTTAACTCTAATTCCACACCTACCCCTCAACCACGTAACCCTTTTTAGTTTTTTATCACCAGTAACTGTCTTGCTTGAGTTCTGTTTCAAAGAGGATAACGCTTTGCACCATAAAGATACAAAATTCAGTCAAAGTGTTTATATCACTTAGGATAAAACTTCATGTTTTTACTCATATTGGGTTTCCCAGGTGGCTCAGTGGTAAAGAACCCACCTGCTAAATGCAAGAGATGCAGGAGACACGGGTTCAGTCCCTGGGTTGGGAAGATCCCCTGAAGGAGGAAGTGGTAAGCCACTCCACTGTTGTTTCCTGAAAACTCCCATGGACAGAGGAGCTTGGTGGGCTACAGTCCATGGGGTTGCGAAGAGTCATACAGGACTGAACAGCCACAGCCACACCTATAGTATGGAATATTTCTCTCTACTGTTTGCAACAAGGTGTTTTGGTTTTCTTTCTACTTTTGGAGCTCCCCCGTCTTGTGGGTATAAGCATCAGCTTCAGGGAGTAGAGAAGGAATAGTGGAGGAGTCAGTTCTGCTGCTTGTATGGCACTCAGATTTGTGGATCTTCTGCCCAAATGCAAAGCAAAAATTCTCTAGTAGTTTTGGAGTTCAGAACAAGCCTCGCCCAAATATGTCATGTTTACATGAGGATTGTTTTGAGCTAAGGGGAAACAAGTAATTAACAAACATCTGCTCGTCTTCTTATTGTCCTGGGAATGACCCTCCTATCCTTGGAAGCCCCCGGTCCCTATCAAACCAGGGGTTCAATCCCTGGTCCGGGAAGATTCCACATGCTGCAGAGTGAGTAAGCCCGTGCGCCACAAGTATTAAAACCTGCATGCCCTAGAGGCCATGCTCGGCAACAAGAGAAGTCTCTGCACCGCAACGAAGAGTAGCCCCTGCTTGAGGCAACTAGAGAAAGTCCACGTGCAGCAGTAAAGACCCTGCATAACAAAATGTAAATAAATAAATGAAATTATTAAAAACTTAAAAGTAGAAACTTTTGAGAGATGATTTTGTAATCTGGAACTCATTTGACAATATAGGAAGAATATGCTATGAATTAATTTGCCTTCCTTGTCAGAAACAATCCAGGAGACCCTAAAATGTGAAACAGGTGCACTGAATGTTTACTCATTAATAATAATGGCTCTAAAATTAGTTGCTTTGTGTGCAAAATCTTATTCAGGTAGGTATTGATATTCCCACTGCTCAGATGAGAGAAGTGAGACTCAGAGACGTAACCTTATGGTGTTAGTACAAGCTAGGGCTGGGATATAAACTCTGAACTATCTCCAAGCCCCATATGGTTTCCATTGGATCACATGCCTTTTTTTTCCCTCCCTTTACTGTGTAAGGGCTTTCCTGGTGGCTCAAATGGTAAAGAATCTGCCTGCAATGTGAGAGACCTGGGTTGGGAAGATCCCCTGGAGAAGGGCATGGCAACCCACTGTAGTATTCTTGCCTGGAGAATACCATGGACAGAGGAGCCTGGTGGGCTACAGTCCATGGGGTTGCAAAGAGTTGGACATGACTAAGCATAAAGTGAAGAGGAACTAAAAAGCCTCTTGATGAAAGTGAAAGTGGAGAGTGAAAAAGTTGGCTTAAAGCTCAACATTCAGAAAACGAAGATCATGGCATCTGGTTCCATCACTTCATGGGAAATAGATGGGGAAACAGTGGAAACAATATCAGAATTCATTTTTGGGGGCTCCAAAATCACTGTAGATGGTGATTGCAGCCATGAAATTAAAAGATGCTTACTCCTTGGAAGGAAAGTTATGACCAACCTAGATAGCATATTGAAAAGCAGAGACATTACTTTGCCAACAAAGGTCCGTCTAGTCAAGGCTATGGTTTTTCTAGTGGTCATGTATAGATGTAAAAGTTGGACTGTGAAGAAAGCTGAGCACCGAAGAACTGATGCTTATGAACTGTGGTGTTGGAGAAGACTCTTGAGAGTCCCTTGGACTTCGAGGAGATCCAACCAGTCCATTCTAAAGGAGATCAGTCCTGGGTGTTCTTTGGAAGGAATGATGCTAAAGCTGAAACTCCTATACTTTGGCCACCTCATATGAAGAGTTGACTCATTGGAAAAGACTCTGATGCTAGGGGGGATTGAGGGCAGGAGGAGAAGGGGACGACAGAGGATGAGATGGCTGGATGGCATCACCAACTCGATGGACATGAGTTTGAGTGAACTCTGGGAGTTGCTGATGGACAGGCAGGCCTGGCGTGCTGCAATTCATGGGGTCGCAAAGAGTGGGACACACCTGAGTGACTGAACTGAACTGAAAGTGACTGAGACTTTCACTTTCTGTGTAAACAGGAAACACTCAATAAATATTTGATGAGTGTACCAAAGACACTTGACCTAGATTCCCAAAATGTAAATAAAGGATATATGAGGTCAAGCTATGTGAAGTAAAAGTGTGTGTTACTTTCTGGCAGGTGGGAAAGACCAGCTCTGGGTAAATTTAGGACATGAGATATTTGACTTTATCAACTTCCACTCTGCCATGCATACTCACCCAGAAGCACCTGAAAAGTCCTCTCCGAATTCCCACCACCAACACACAATCTCCCCTCCCACTTTTCATCACTCATTACTAGAGCTAATAAGGGGCTGAGATTTTACAACTCCAAGAGAACTCAGAGAACCCTTGGAACCCACAGAAGTGGCTCTAATAGCAAGTTAAGGCAGAGACAGAACTATAAGAACAGTCACTTCTCCACCCAGCATCCAGAAAGCAATCTTGAAGTATGACTCCAGTCATATCCGCTGTTGCTTGCAATCTTTCTGTGGCTCCCCACTGCCAGCCCAACCTCCACAAGGTGGCTGGCAAGGCCCTTCATGGTGTGACCCCCGTCTGCCCTTCAGCCTCATGTAGGCCACTGTCCACTGTTTTCAGTGCTTTCCCATTGTATCAGACTCTGTTAGTGCTTCCAACTCACTAAACTCTTCATCTGGGTCTCATCACATGACTTTCTCTGTCTGGTTCATCTGCATGAACCAGATCATCCTCTGAGTTTTGATTAAAACCTTCTAAGAGAGACCTACCTTGATCCATTTACCAAATGAAAAACTCCCATCTGTGAACTCATTCTCCTCTCCCTGAACCCTGCTCATTTGCCCCTGAGAAATAGAATACTGTTGCCATGTCAGTAAACAAGTGTGTACTGTGCCCACATTGCATGACAGCCACCCCCGATGGTGAGCCCTGAGGTGGTGACTCAGGATGGAAACAAGGAGTGACCATCATCTAGCAGTCATAAGACTGCAGTTACCCCTGACAGAGCACCCCAAATAGACTCAGGATGAGAAAACACACTAATACAGCCGAGGTGCACATCAAAGGAAAGATGCCAGTGAGCCCAGACTTCCCACACATTAAAAGTGCTAAATTCTTTAACTTGAAATGTCTGATTTTCTTTTATTTGTTGCTGCTTTTGTTCAGTTGCTAAATCGTGTCTATTTTGCAACCCCATGGACTATAGCCTATCAGGCTCCTCTGTCCATGGGAATTCCCAGGGAAGAATACAGCAGTGGGTTACCATCTCCTCCAGGGGATATTCCCAACCCAGGGATCGAACCCACGTCTCCTACATTGACAGGCGGATTATTTACCGTGAAGCCACCAGGGAAGCTTTCTTTTATTAACAGTAGCCTTTTGTTCTGACTTCCTGGTGTTGTTGCAAAAACTCCCACATATCCGGGCTTCCCCCCTTCCTCTTAAAGCAGTTTTCTCAGCATTATGCAAGAGTCCTGGCTCCTAGGCTTGAAGTCCTAAGAATGTTTGCAAAATAAAATACAACTCTCAACTTTTAGGTTATGCATGTTTTAGTGTACACTTCTATTGGAGATGTCACCATTTATAATTATAGATCTCGTTGGGTTTCCCCATCAGGGTGTAAACTTCCTAAAGGCCAGCAGCTAGCAACACACGTGTCAAATTCACCAGCAAGCACTGAGTGCCAGGCTCACTGCTAAGCACCTAGTAAGTGGTCATTTAATATTTGTTCTATGAATGAATAAACTTGAGTGTTCTGAGTACAACAGTATTCTTTCAATGACAATTTCCAGCTTTCTTTCCTCACCCTTAGCCCTTGTTTCCTGCCTGTGCTCATTTCCTTATTTTCTACCACCTTAAATCATTTGCAAGCCCTATAGCTCAGGGATCAAGAAGATCCAACCAGTCCATTCTAAAGGAAATCAATCATGAATATTCATTACAAGGACTGATGCTGAAGCTGAAGCTCCAATTCTTTGGCCACCTGATGCGAAGAACTGACTCATTGGAAAAGACCCTGATGGAGGGAAAGATGGAAGGCAGGAGGAGAAGGGAATGACAGTGGATGAGATGGTTGGATGGCATCACTGACTCGATGGCCATGAGTTTGAGCAAGCTCTGGGAGTTGATGATGGACAGGGAGGCCTGGCGTGCTGTGGTCCGTGGGATCGCAAGGACATGACTGACTGAACCAAGTCCTTTGGTGGGTACTGATTTACTAGATAAAGGCTTCCTGATTTACAGTTTAAAAATAGTTGTGCCTATTGTCTATTTTTTTTTTTAAATGCACAATGTGAGAGTTGCGAGTTAAGTTTTATTTGGGGCAAAAGAGGACTGCAGCCTGGGAATACACATTTCAGTTGACTCTGAGAAACTGTTCCAAAGAGGCAGGAAGGAAGGTCAGTACGTATGTGATTTTGATGAAGGGGAAATACATGCAATCAAGCACATATTTTTTGCAGAATATTTCTGCTAGTCATGACGAGCAATAGGCACCAAGAAAGATTTTAGTGCTTTGTTAAATATGAGGAAATGTAAGAATTGGGTTTATAAAATTGACTCCTAAAAATATCTGTCTGAAGACTTGTTCCACCAGGGTTTCCCCTGGGCACAGAGTGCCTCAGTTCTGCTCTCCTCCCTGAACTCTTTCAGGGGGTGTTGAAAATCAGCAGCTGCAGCAGCACATGTTTAATCCTTGCAGAGGTAGATGGCAAGTGCCAAGGACAACTGCCAATCTGTAGTTAACACTATCTTAATTTAAAAATCTTTCTCTTCAACAGACTTTTTTTTTTTCTCTCTGTTACACAGATGCTCATTCTGCTTACACTTTGGATAGGGTTGGGTGCAGTACAAATCTCAACAGTTTTCTCGCCATGTCCTCGCACTAAGCGTATATCTAGCCCAAGCGGGCGTAATAGAGCTGCCCAGCTGTTCTCTGTTACACAGATGCTCATTCCACTCACACTTTGGACAGGGTTGGGTGCAATAGAGCTGCCCAGGAAATGTGAGCTTTAAAATTGACAAGGGGTGTCTGTGGTAATATCACCCAAGAAGTATCATAGACCCCTGTAGTGCTGGGCAGAGTTGTGGGAGGTGGCTTAGAAGCTGTTTCTTTCTACTACTTCTTTCCATGCAAACCGAGAGACACTGACTACAGAGGAAAAGAGGCTGTTCCTGAGCAACTGGCAGCCACAGAAGGACTGCAGCTGAGTTCATTGAAGAATACATTTCCTTAGGTTTCATTTCTGCAGGGATGTGCTGTAGCGGGGGAATTGGGGGAGGGGGCAGAATCAGGGGAAAGATCTCTATGGGCAGTTTGAGGAAGAGCCCGCATTTGGTCTGCATGAAATACCAGTCTTACACCAAAGACTTTATGTTAATATAAAGGAATTTAAGTTTCTCGCCGCTACCATTGCTCTAAATTCACACTGACAGAGTGTGTGGAGCTCTTGGTGAGGTGAGGATTGTGCTAAATAAGAAGTGAGAGGAGAAGATCCACACTCTAAGAGGATGTTTCCCCCAGCTCACCTGGCTCAGGGTTCACTAGTGCTTTACGAAGTTAAAGTGAGAACTCAGGGACCGTAGCTTATGATATTGGGTCAATTTCATGCTTATGTCAATTCTTGTCATGGGAAAAAAATAAGTCCAATCATTCTGGGATAAATTTTTTGTTTGTTTTTTATTAAATCTAGATTTTAAGGAACTTAAATCTCATAGAGTCTGAGGATATAGGAATATTCATTTGGATGGATGGGGATGCGGTGTCAACCATCTGATACGTTAATGACTCTTTCTGTGTTGAATAATAATTAATAGTAATTCAATTAATAATGAATATTTTAACAGTAAATTTAACTATAAATGTGCAGGTGAATTTTTAAAAATAAACTTGAGATAGATAAAGTCTTATCATGACATTAAACCAGAAACTATAAAAGAAAAAAATTAATAAATCCATAATAATTTTCACAGAAGACAGCCAAAATTGAAAATACTGATTAAAAACTGGGAAAATTATTTGCAATACACAAAATAATTTAATATTATTAGTAATAATAAATGTAAATTTATTACCCAACATATATAGTGATTATTTTGTACCAGACATTGTAATAAGCTTAACTAGCTTGCTAACAACCACATGAAGTATGAGACATTCTTAAACTCACTTTACAGATTAGGAAACTGAGGCTCAGAGAAGTTAAAAGAGTTATCCAGAGCAGGAGCTTATAAATGGTAGAAAAGGGATATAATGAACTTTTACAAAGAGAAAAAGCAAACACTCCACTAGAAAAATGGGAGATCTTCTTTAAAAAGACAATGGAAATGAACAAAAGACTACAGTGTTTTTTATTCTTTTCGTTATCACAGGAAAGAATGAGTTTCTTCCCAGGAAACACTTTGAATGGACTTCATGGTTGAAAAGATAATCCCTCTTGATTCAACCTAACTTAAAAGTTTAAGTACAAGATTCAGATTGCCTTGCATTTCAACTAACAAGAATGTAAGATTTCTGGGAAGACTAAAGGATCTGGAACTCCTGAGAAGGGCAAAGACTTCTGAGGAACTCCTCAAGAACACTGAGAAGGAAAGAAGAGTTCAAGATTTGAGAAGAAGCTTGTGCGAGGGCTGAGCAGATGCAGGAGGGCAGAGGAGGTCTCCCCTTGGTGGGCAGGAGCAAGACCTTTGGGAACAGAGAAGTCCAATACTCAGTTTTAATTTATTGGCTAATTTATATTTGTAAGCCCCTATGATCTAATTTCCCTAAACATTTGCAACTCACAACAGGCTTATGTTAAGCCTATGTCTGAAACTGCAAAGGAGGAGTGGTGTCCAGTGTCAGGGACAGTGGTTGGAGCAGGCTAGAGGCTCAGAGGATGAGCTAAGAGTACAACCAACTTCACCATGTGCTGAATCCTCAGAAACCATGATTCACAGGATGTGGGGAGGGAGATTAGCCAGGGGCTAGAGAGTTTCAGAAGTGCGGTGGTTGGGAACATCCAGGCGGCTCACGTCTGGGCTCCATGGGCAGAGCACATAGAGAGCAAATGCTTAGGAAAATACAGATAGCAATCTGCACAGAAAAAGCTGTTCATCCTGACTATCAAAAAAATAAAAACTTCATATGAGAAATGTCTGCAGATGAGACTAAAGATCTTTTAAAATATGGATAATAAACTTGGGTACACTGTTAGCTAGAATACTTCCAGAACTATGGTTCAAAAATGAGCTATGAATGGATACATGTGTGTGCACGGCTGAGTCCCTTTGCTGTCCACCTAAAACTGTCACATTGTTAACCAGCTATACCTCAATATAAAATAAAAAGTTTTTTTAAAAACCAGGAAAAGATCACACACACAGAAAAAGACACAAGCAGACATTATTCAGGTATTTCTGGGGAAAAAAAAAAAAAAGACCTAAATCAGATCAAACCATCAAAGCAAGCCTCTAGATCAAATTGCCAGTTTTCAGGAAATATGAGAGGCCAAAGTACATGTTAAATGACAACACAAGGAAGCAATCATCCAAATCCAAAATTCAAGAGACTCTACCAAGGAAATTGCTTTAAAAAAAATGTACTAAGGGAAAAAAGACATGGGAGAATTTATAAATTAGAAGAAACTTAAGAGACATAGGAGAACCAAGTGAATGTGTCAACACTGTTTAGAAGTTAATTCAAACAAATGAAGATTTAAAAAAATCATTTTGGAGGCAATCAGGGAAATCTAAACACTGGATATTTGTTGATATTACAGAACTGTCAATATTTTAGGTGTGATCATGGGATGTGGTTATGGTTTTAAAAATTTTTTTATCTTTTAAAGAAACAAACAAATATTCAGGGATGAAATGAACAAAAAAAATGAGCTATGAGAGTACAGTTACTCCAACTGTTAAGGCAGGTGCAGCCCTGAAACTGGTTGGCCTTGCTGAGAACACCTTTCCCTCTTTACCCTCAGACCATCCAAATACTATCATTTCCTCTCTGTGCTTTTACTAAAAAATGATGAGAAGTACCTGGTGAGTGTCTGAGCGGTATAAATATACTAGAGTGGCTTGGCAATACAGATCAACAGCTTGAAAACATATACGGTTAGACTTGGCAATTCTATTTCTAGAAACCCAGAGAAATTTACTGGAAAATGCACAAAGACATATTTCAATATGTATATTACAGCATTGAGTGCAAAAACACTAAAAAAGCAAAAAGTGTGTTAATCTATTTTCAATTGAAATTCATTTATGTGGGGACTGTACAGTGTAACAGTAGACATCCTCTCAGGGCATCCCTTGTGACTCAGTGGTAAAGAATCTGTCTGCCAATGCAAGAGACATGGGTTCGATCCCTAGTCCAGGGTATGCCTTGGAGCAACTAAGCCCATGCACCACAACTATTGAGCCTGTGCTCCAGAGCCTGGGAACCACAACTACTGAAGTCTGACATCCTAGATCTTTGCCTTGCAACAGGAGAAGCCACTGAAATTAGAAGCTTGCACACTACTAGAGAGTAGCCCCCACTAACACAGCCAAAAATGAATAATTAATTAATTTTAAAAGAAAACATGAAGGCAATCTATGTGTACTTGTCTGATGCTACATATATAGTGACAAAAAGCAATGTAGTAGCCAAAAAATTACAGTATAATATTTATAGCATAAATTACTAAAAGTTTTATGGCTTCCCCGATAGCTCAGTTGGTAAAAATCTGCCTGCAATGCAGGAGACCCGGGTTTGATTCCTGGGTCAGGAAGATCCACTGGAGAAGGGATAGGCTACCCACTCCAGTATTCTTGGGCTTCCCTTGTGGCTCAGCTGGTAAAGAATCTGCCTGCAATGCGAGAGACCTAAGTTCAATCCCTAGGTTGGGAAGATCCCCTGGAGAAGGGAAAGGTTACCCATTCCAGTATTCTGGCCTGGAGAATTCCATGGACTGTGTAGTTCATGGGGTTGCAAAGAGTTGGGCATGACTGAGTAACTTTCACTTTCAATAAAAGTTAAAATATAAGCATTGAGCATTTATCAAAGAAAGGTGAAAACAATAAAGATCTTTATTTTGGAAAGAAAAGATTTACTACAATTTCAAAAAGTCAGTAAATACCAAAAGATATTTCTTTTTTTTTTTTTTTTGTAAATGTATTTGTTTTAATTGGAGGCTAATTACTTTACAATATTGTAGTGGTTTTTTCAACAGAATAAGATATTACAGTCAAGGTCTGTTGTATATTCTAGGCAGACGATGAATACAGCTTTTCATATTGGCGTCTAGTGTCTCTTTTCTGCCTCAGTGTGTCATATGTACTCCTCACAAGCAAAAGAGAGAAGACAGCTTGACATAATCCCTATGAGAGATTATAGGGACTTCCCTGACTGTGGTTAAGCACACACACCTTGCCATGTGTGTGTGCTCAGTTGCTCAGTCATGTCCAGCTCTTTGCAACACCACAGACTATATATAGCCCACCAGGCTCCTCTGTTTGTGGGATTCTCCAGACAAGAATACTGGAGTGGATTGCCATTTCCTTTGCCAAGGGATCTTCGCAACCCAGGGATCAAACCTATGTCTCCTGCATTGGCAGGCAGATTCTTTACCAATGAACCACCTTGTAAAGCTACTTGCAATGTTGGGAATGCTGGTTCAATCCTTGGCCAGGGAACTAAAGTTCCACAGATCAACTAAGTCCTCATACTGCAACTACTGAGCCGACACACCACAACTAGAGAGTCAGTGAGCTGCAACGAAAGATCGAACATGATGCAACGAAGATTCCGAGTGCCATAGCTAAAACCCAACACAGTCATACAAATAAATATTAAAGAGATGACACAGTTCGACCAGATACGCAAGTGTAGTATTGGTTTGGAGTCAGGAATGCTGGGGGGAAATGCACCTCACTATTTCCAACTTAATTAGAGAAGTCTTCAGAATGAGCTTTGAGAATTGCTAAGCCAGCATCTTGCAAGAATTCTATTCATCTCCCAGTAATTTTCCCCTTTCATAGGATTAAAGAACTAATTTAATATGATTGCTGAACAGATTTTTATCAGGCTTGAGGCTATGCCAATATTTGAGTATATATATTGCATACATATAATGAGCAGGTTTTCCTTTCTCTCGCCTTCTGCCAAAACCCCAAACATTGACAACAAAGATATAAAATGTGATAAAAACAAGGACATGTTATCTGGAGACTGAAAAGGAAGCCAGTCTTCTAGAGAAAGAGATAAACATGCTTCATTACATCCTAAGCTATTAGTGAAACACTTCTGTGCAAATATATTGAGCATCCTCTATGTAGAAGGCATTCTTGAGACTATCAAGGAATACATGAATAAATACATAACTGGGGTGTAGAGTGGAGAAGGCAATGGCACCCCACTCCAGTACTCTTGCCTGGAAAATCCCATGGATGGAGGAGCCTGGTAGGCTGTAGTCCGTGTGGTCGCTAAGAGTTGGACACGACTGAGCTACTTCCCTTTCACTTTTCACTTTCATGCATTGGAGAAGGAAATGGCAACCCACTCCAGCGTTCTTGCCTGGAGAATCCCAGGGACGGCGGAGCCTGGTGGGCTTCCATCTATGGGGTCGCACAGGGTCAGACACGACTGAAGTGACTTAGCAGCAGCAGCAGCAGTGGTGTAGAGAGGCTTATAGACTATAGAGGAGAACAAATATAACATACAAGTCAAAGGTTATGTTCTACAGTTTGTCCTGCAGAAACAGTAGGGTTCTTTGTTATAAGTGTATCATCTCCTACATGAAACCGAACACATTTCAAAGGCTGGGTGTGTCTGCTGCAGGAGGAATTGAGGACAGAAACTCGACAATTTGAGTTACAGCAGAGTCTTGACTTCTCATCGTTTCTTTCAGGATGATCAGTCTCAGCTAAGTAAATATTTAGATACTTTCATCTTGAATTTCCTGAATGGGCTGACTCTCCCCTCTACTTTTTACTTCCCAAGGTAGTGTCTTGTTTCAAAGGAGAGTTAACACGACCTGAAGGCTTCAGGGTTTGGCCTGATTTTCATGTTGCCTTCCTCTCATTCTCTCTCAGTGTTGATTCAGCGGTGTTGGAACCTGTTCCACTGACTTTGGAAGGACATCAGTATTTGTCACTTGTCAGGGGACATTCAACTTTAAGGGATCCAATATGTTGTCTTCCCTTGTGTGCTGTTTCTCAAGGACTCTGTTCCTTATCAGCTCCTGGAAAACAGGAACGAGCAGAGCTGCATGCAGTTCTCAGGACCGAAATCATGGGAAAGAGCACCTGCTTGGATTCCCTTCAGTGACTCTCTTCAGTGACCTTGTACTTAAAGGACTATCCGTTTTATTGCAACGGGTGGAATTTCATTCTTTTTAATGGCTGAGTAATCATTTTATTGAAGATATATAAGCATGCATTTCTGCAAATAAAGTACCCTTGTTTCACTCAAGACTTGGGTCCCCTGCGTCCTTCTCGTTGACTCCGGTCCCCAGGTCCCAGTCTATGAAGACTATGGCAGTCACTGACTTTGAACCATGGCCACCACGAGCCTACAGAGGGCATTTGCCAGGTCGGAGACAAGAGTCTCCTGCATGTGGACACAGTCGTGCACCAAGGGCAGAATGGAAGTTAGATCACAGTTGCACACCTCTCCAGGAGGCTCTTTGGCACAGGAACAACCTGCACGACCATTCATGGGGCTCCTGCCATGAGCTTTGCCTCTCACAAAGCTTCCCTCTTCTGCTTTTTCTGTAGTTCAAAGTCAAGTGTTGTGGACCTGCTCAGTCCTCACAGATACTTCTCCTCTTTGGAGGGGCAAGTAGTGCTTCTGGATCCCTTTCACATCAGAGGCCATGGGGAGTCCATATTGTGATCTTCAGTCTTGAGCTCATCAATCTATGTAGCAATGAGCTAGACCCTGGGACAGAGGCTGCTTGCTGACAGACACTAAAATCCATGAGTACACAGACAGCCCTGTTGCCAGAGTGGGAGCTTAAGGATAGACTAAGCACATCCCAATTTTATTATCTGCCTATAGGATCAGCACCTGTACATGGCTTCTAACTGCAGTCTAGTAAAAATGCTCTCAGAACACTTATTTAATTTTGCAAATGTGAAACACGAGTAAAATGTTGAAAGTAATTCATGTTCAGTAGAGCTTGATTGGGAATTCCCAGGTGGTGCAATGATGAAGAATCTGCCTGCCAATGCAGGAGATGCAAGAGATGAAAGAGAAGCAGGTTTGATCTCTGGGTTGGGAAGATCCCCTGAGAAGAAAGTGGCAACCCACTCCCACTATTCCTGCCTGGAGAATTCTGGGGATAGAAAGGAGTCTGGCAGGATATCATTCATGGGGTTGCAAAGAGTCAGACATGACTGAGCATACACAAAAAGACCTTGATTTAGGTACGTGGTTTGCAACTGCCTAGCTCTAAAAAGACAAAAATGATAGCTTATCCCATCACCATACCTAATGATTTATATCCTACTATATAACTTTGTCAACAATATAACATTGACATTTTAGGTATCAGTGAACTAAAATGTACTGGAATGGGTGAATTTAACTCGGATGACCATTATATCTCCTACTGTGGGCAAGAATCCCTTAGAAGAAATGGAGTAACCATCATAGTCAACAAAAGAGTCCAAAATGCCGTACTTGAATGCAATCTCAAAAACAACACAATGATCTCTGTTCGTTTCCAAGGCAAACCATTCAATATCACAGTAATCCAAGTCTGCGTCCCAACCAGTAATGCTGAAGAAGCTGAAGTTGAACAGTCCTATGAAGACCTACAAGACCTTCTAGAACTAACACTCAAAAAAGATGTCCTTTTCATCATTGGGGACTGGAATGCAAAAATAGGAAGTCAAGAAACACCTGGAGTAACAGGCCAATTTGGCCTTGGAGTACGGAATGAAGCAGGGCAAAGGCTAACAGAGTTTTGCCAAGAGAACTTACTGGTCACAGCAAATGCCCTCTTCCAACAACACAAGAGAAGACTCTACACGTGGACATCACCAGATGGTCAACATCAAAATCAGATTGATTATATTCTTTGCCACCAAAGATGGAAAAGCTCTATACAGTCAGCAAAAACAAGACTGGGAGCTGACTGTGGCTCAGATCATGACCTCCTTATTGCCAAATTCAGACTTAAATTGAAGAAAGTAGGGAAAACCACTAGACCACTCAGGTATGACCTGAATCAAATCCCTTATGACTATACAGTGGAAGTGAGAAATAGATTTAAGGAACTAGATCTGATAGCCAGAGTTCCTGATGAACTATGGACAGAGGTTCATGACATTGTATAGGAGACAGGAATCAAGACCATTCCCAAGAAAAAGCAATGAAAAAAAAAGCAAACTGGCTGTCTGAGGAGGCCTTACAAATATCTGTGAAAAGAAGAGAAACAAAAAGCAAAGGAGAAAAGGAAAGATATACCCATTTGAATGCAGATTTTCAAAAAAGAGCAAGGAGGGTAAGAAAGCCTTCCTCAGTGATCAGTGCAAAGAAATAGAGGAAAACAATATAATGGGAAAGACTAGAGATCTCTTCAAGAAAATTTGAGATATCAAGGGAATATTTCGTGCAAAGATGGGCACAATAAAGGACAGAAATAGTATGGACTTAACAAAAGCAGAAGCTATGAAGAAAAGGTGGTAAGAATACACAGAAGAACTATACAATAAAGATGTTCATGACCCAGATAATCATGATGGTATGATCACCAACCTAGAGCCAGACATTCTGGAATGCAAAGTCAAGTGGCCCTTAGGAAGCATCACTATGAACAAAGCTAGTGGAGGTGATGGAATTCCAATTGAGCTATTTCAAATTCTGAAAGACGATGCTGTTAAAGTGCTGCACTCAATATGCCAGCAAATTTGGAAAACTTAGCAGTGGCCACAGGACTAGAAAAGGTCACTTATCATTCCAATCCCAAAGAAAGGCAATGCCAAAGAATGTTCAAACTACCACACAATTGCACTCATTTCAAACACTAGCAAACTAATGCTCAAAATTCTCCAAGCCAGGCTTCAACAGTATGTGAACCTTGAATTTCCAGATGTTCAAGCTGGATTTAGAAAATGCAGAGGAACCAGAAATCAAATTGCCAACATCCGTTGGATTATCAAAAAAGCAAGAGAGTTCCAGAAAAACGTCTATTTCTGCTTTATTGACTATGCCAAAGCCTTTGACTGTGTGGATCACAACAAACTGGAAAATTCTGAAAGAGATGGCCATACCAGACCACCTGACCTGCCTCTTGAGAAACCTGTATGCAGGTCAGGAAGCAACAGTTAGAACTGGACATGGAACAACAGACTGGTTCCAAATAGGGAAAGGAGTACGTCAAGGCCATATATTGTCACCCTGCTTATTTAACTTCTATGCAGAGTACATCATGAGAAATACTGGACTGGATGAAGCACAAGCTGTAATCAAGATTGCCAGGAGAAATATCAATAACCTCAGATATGCAGATGACACCACCTTTATGGCAGAAAGTGAAGAACTAAAGACAGCATATTAAAAAGCAGAGACATTACTTTGCCGACAAAGTCCATCTAGTCAAGGCTATGGTTTTTCTAGTAGTCATGTATGGATGTGAGAGTTGGACTATAAAGAAAGCTTAGCACTGAAGAATTGATGCTTTTGAACTGTGGTGTTGGAGAAGACTCTTGAGAGTCCCTTGGACTCCAAGGAGATCAAACCAGTCCATCCTAAAGGGACTCAATCCCAAATATTCATTGGAAGGACTGATGTTGAAGCTGAAATTCCAATATTTTGGCCATCTGTTGTGAAGAACTGACTCATTTGAAAAGACCATGATGCTAGGAAAGGTTGAGGGCAAGAGGAGAAGGGGACAACAGAGGACGAGATGGTTGGATGGCATCACCAACTCAATGGACATGAGTTTGAGTAAACTCCATGAGTTGGTGATGGACTGGGATCCTGGCGTGCTGCAGTCCATGGGATTGCAAAGAGCTGGACAAGACTGAGTGACTTAACTGAACTGATATAACTTTGTTATATTTTTTTGGAAAAATAAAGAGCTGACTGCACCATGACCATTGAAAAGTGATTAAAATGTGAGAAGTTACTCACTCTCTTATTAACTCACCTCCTTGTTAATATATACAAGGCATTCTTCCTCTGGAATGAATTTTTGTTTTTTATTGTTTAATGTAATTTATGCTTGTGATTTTCAGACAGTCATGCCAATGTGACCATCCTGAGACTATTCTCTAAGAGTGTGCACAGCATTCAAGAGTGCTGCTGCCAGAGCCTCTTCAGAGAGCAATAGAGATTGCGTCTTGAGAAAATCTGCATGACCCCTCAATCTGTTCACAAAAGGTAGCAGGAAAGAGTCCATGGCTTCCATCCCATTTCTTAAAGTTCCCTGACAAAAATATATCAAAACAAAACAAACATAAAAAACCTATGACCCAGTGTACAATTAGAACTAGCCCTCAGGGAGATTTCATTACACAATTGTATTATAATCACTTCATTACATACACGTATATATCTTAGAAGATATTTATATGTCTTTTCTTTGAATTCTTTAAACCTGAAGCTTAAGTGAGCTATCTTTGTTCTTCAGAGGTTAAATCACTAGGGCTTGTGGGAAGAAAAGCTGGAAAATATGAACTTCCTCTCACTCTGTAAGTCTGCTGTACAAATTTAATATCTGTTGGAACCTCCAGGGCCTACTGTGGAGCAATATATAAGAACAAAAATACAATTCCAAAGTACACTGCCTCATATGCTATTGCAGTCACACATCCACAGCTTTTTTTTTTTTTTTCCTGTCTTCAAGAGGAAAACACATACAACCATTTAAGGTGCACTTCATTTGCATAGAGAAATGAGAATTTTAAGATGTTGCCATGAAGAACTGCAAATAGAATGCAGACTCTTTTCTCCATTAGAGCTCGAGTCAAAATGGCAAAATGAATATATTCCCCTCTTCAGAAGTATCCTTTCTTGGGAGCTGAAAAAATATTTGCAGGAATAATTTTCAAAAACAATGCAATTTAGGTCATTTTGATTAAGGAAGCTACAGTCCCTTCAGAACATGAGAACAATGCACCACAATTACTTCAAAATGGTATTTTATTTATTTAATCAGAGAGATTTTTCTCATTGAAACTAGCTTGTTTTCTTGCTCTTGTTGTCAGCTTCCATCTTGCATCTCAACAGTGCCAAGGACTCAACAGATCCAGCGCCAAAGCATCTGTGCCATCCTTCTTTGTCCCACTGTAGTTACCAAGCTCACATTTAAGCTGTCTCACCTAATTCATTGCTATAGACCCTCTATAGCAATGGGTCCTTTCCTCTAGGCCCACTTTTAATAATCATTTCTCTAGACTACAATCTAGATGAACGTTTGTAAAAGCCCAGGAGGAATAATCTTCCTACCTTCCCCTGCAACAAACATCTAATAGTTTCTCCATGGGACAATACAATTCACCTTTGGTTTGACATTCAATTGTTTACCACACATTTTCTGCTCTAGCTCAGATTGCAACCAGCCCTTTCAACTTTATACCTTTATTGGGTCAATCTGTGATACCCTAGGGACTGGACATCTTTCTATCTAAACCCTACTCAAGTTGAAAAAAGTCTTCATATGTCTCTTGTCCACCCTAGGAAAAAGCAATCTACTCTATCTCTTAACCCCAATAGCAGACCTTCCATAAAGGATTATAGCCTCTTTGTCTAGTACAAAGAAGTCATTGATCAGCCTTGAGTTTGGACCTTCTTAAGTCCATGGTGCGATAACAATTTTTGAAGCCAGACCACTTGATAGACAGCAGGGTTTTTCTAAATCCCAACAATCCCTTAGGTATATCAAAAACCAAATATGAAGCACAAATGATAAAAGAAAATAGATAAATTAAATTTCATCAAAATTAAACACCTTTGTGCTTCAAAGGACACCATGAAGAAAGTGAAAAAATGACTCATGGAATGAGAGCAAATATTTTCAAATCTTATGTCTGATAAGGGATTTATATCTAGAATTTATTTTTTTTTAAGTTTTGTAACTCAGCAATAAAAAGACAACTTGAAGAAAAATAAGCAGTCTTTGAAGCATTGCTCCAAAGAAGATATACAAATGGCCAATAAGGACAGGAAAAGATGTGCAACATCGTTAGCAGGGAATTGCAAATCAAAACCACATCGAGATGCCACTTTATACACAGTAAGATAACTTCAAGCAAAAAGACATATGAGAACTTTTGACAACAATGTGAAGAATTGGAAATCTGTATACTCCTGATCTCAGTGCAAAACAGTGCAACCTCCTTGGAAAATATTCTGACAATTCCTCAAAGGGTTAACCAAAGGCTTTCCATTTAACCTGATAATTTTCAAAAGAATTGAAAATCTATCAATGCAAAGAAATAGAGGAAAACAACAGAATGGGAAAGACTAGAGATCTCTTCAAGAAAATTAGGGATACCAAGGGAACATTTCATGCAAAGATGGGCTCGATAAAGGACAGAAATGGTATGGACCTAACAGAAACAGAAGATATTAAGAAGAGGTGGCAAGAATACACAGAAGAACTGTACAAAAAAGAGCTTTCACAACCAAGATAATCACGATGGTGTGATCACTGACCTAGAGCCAGACATCCTGGAATGTGAAGTCAAGTGGGCCTTAGGAAGCATCACTACAAACAAAGCTAGTGGAGGTGATGGAATTCCAGTTGAGCTATATCAAATCCTGAAAGATGATGCTGTGAAAGTGCTGCACTCAATATGCCAGCAAATTTGGAAAACTCAGCAGTTGCCACAGGACTGGAAAAGGTCACTTTTCATTCCAGTCCCAAAGAAAGGCAATGACAAAGAATGCTCAAACTACCACAAAATTGCACTCATCTCACACACTAGTAAAGGAATGCTCAAAATTCTCCAAGCCAGGCTTCCGTAGTACGTGAACCGTGAACTTCCAGATGTTCAAGCTGGATTTAGAAAAGGCAGAGGAACCAGAGATCAAATTGCCAACATCCGCTGGATCATGGAAAAAGCAAGAGAGTTCCAGAAAAACATCTATTTCTGCTTTATTGACTATGCCAAAGCCTTTGACTGTGTGGATCACAACAAACTGTGGAAAATTGTGAAAGAGATGGCCATACCAGACCACCTGACCTGCCTCTTGAGAAATCTGTATGCAGGTCAGGAAACAACAGTTAGAACTGGACATGGAACAACAGATTGGTTCCAAATAGGGAAAGGAGTACGTCGAGGCTGTATATTGTCACCCTGCTTATTTAACTTATATGCAGAGTACATCATGAGAAACACTGGGCTGGAAGAAGCACAAGCTGGAATCAAGATTGCAGGGAGAAATGTGCATATCAATAACCTCAGATATGCAGATGACACCACCCTTATGGCAGAAAGTGAAGAGGAACTAAAAAGCCTCTTGATAAAAGTGAAAGAGGAGAGTGAAAAGGTTGGCTTAAAGCTCAACATTCAGAAAACGAAGATCATGGCATCTGGTCCCATCACTTCATGGGAAATAGATGGGGAAAGAGTGGAAACAGTGTCAGACTTTATTTTTTTGGACTCCAAAATCACTGCGTGGTGATTGCAGCCATGAAATTAAAAGACGCTTACTCCTTGGAAGGAAAATTATGACCAACCTAGATAGCATATTCAAAAACAGAGACATTACTTTGCCAACAAAGGTCCGTCCAGTCAAGGCTATGGTTTTTCCAGTGGTCATGTATGGATGTGAGAGTTGGCCTGTGAAGAAAGCTGACCACCAAAGAATTGATGATTTTGAACTGTGGTGTTGGAGAAGACGCTTACA
Organism: Bos mutus; assembly: GCF_027580195.1. Taxonomy (NCBI): domain Eukaryota; kingdom Metazoa; phylum Chordata; class Mammalia; order Artiodactyla; family Bovidae; genus Bos; species Bos mutus. The sequence goes on from NC_091626.1 coordinate 94,541,632, forward strand.
AATCCCCTGTACTGCAAGAAGATCCATCCAGTCCATCCCAAAGGAGATCAGTCCTGGGTATTCGTTGGGAGGACTGATGCTGAAGCTGAAACTCCAATACTTTGGCCATGGGAAGAGTTGACTCATTGGAAAAGACCCTGATGCTGGGAGGAATTGGGGGCAGGAAGAGAAGGGGACGACAGAGGATGAGATGGCTGGATGGCATCACTGACTCAATGGACATGGGTGTGGGTGAACTCCAGGAGTTGGTGATGGACAGGGAGGCCTTGTGTGCTGTGATTCATGGGATTGCAAGGAGTCAGACACAACTAAGCAACTGAACTGAACTGAACTGATGTCTAAGTGAATGTTCATAACAATGTTGAGCACCAAAGTTGATGATCTAGAACTGTGGTGTTGGAGAAGACTCTTGAGAGTCCCTTGGACTACAAGGAGATTGAACCAGTCAGTCCTAAGAGAAATCAACCCTGAATATTCTTTGAAAGGACTGATGCTGTAGCTGAAGCTCCAGTACTTTGGCCACCTGATTTGAAGAGCCAAATCATTTGAAAATACCCTGATGTTGGGAAAGATTGAGGGTAAGAAGACAAGGGGGTGACAGAAAATGAGATGGTTGGATGGCATCACGGAGTCAATCGACATGAGTTTGAGCAAACTCCAGGAGATAGTGAAGGACAGGGAAGCCTGGCATGCTGCAGTCCATGGGGTTGAAAAGAGTCAGACACGACTGAGCAACTGAAAAACAACAGCAACAACAATGTTATAGCAACTGAACAACAACAACAATGCCATTCATAGTAGCCAAAATGTGAAAAGAACCTGTATCAGTCTTAATTGAACAATGAATAAGCAAAATGTGGTATATCTATACAAGGGCAGTAAAAAGAAAGGAAGTATCAATACATGCAACAATAAGGATGAACACTGAAAATATTATGTAAGTGAAGCCAGTCATCAAAAAAAAAAAAAAATGTCCACACACTGTATAATCCCATAGGATATACTCATAGTGGGCAAATCCATAAGAACACAAAGTAGATACAGGATTTCCAGAGGCTGAAGGAAGGAAGGAAATGAGGAATAATGGTTAAGATATTTGAGATTTACTTGGGGTAATGAAAGTATTCTGAAATTAGACTGTTGTAGTAGTTAGGTGACTCCATGAGTATGTTTATAACTACTGAACTGTATACTTTAGAAGACAATTTTAATCCATTTTGAGTTTATTTTTGTATATGGTGTTAGAAAGTGTTCTAGTTTCATTCTTTTTCAAGTGGTTGACCAGTTTTCCCAGCACCACTTGTTAAAGAGATTGTCTTTAATCCATTGTATATTCTTGCCTCTTTTGTCAAAGATAAGGTGTCCATAGGTGCATGGATTTATCTCTGGGGTTTCTATTTTGTTCCATTGATCTATATTTCTCTTTGTGCCAGTACCATACTGTCTTGATGACTGTGGCTTTATAGTAGAGACTGAAACCAGGCAGGTTGATTCCTCCAGTTCCATTCTTCTTTCTCAAGAAAGAAGAATAGCTTTGGCTATTCGAGGTTTTTTGTATTTCCATACAAATTGTGAAATTATTTGTTCTAGCTCTGTGAAAAATACTGTTGGTAGCTTGATAGGGATTGCATTGAATCTATAGATTGCTTTGGGTAGTATACTCATTTTCACTATATTGATTCTTCTGATCCATGAACGTGGTATATTTCTCCAACTATTAGTGTCCTCTTTGATTTCTTTCACCAGTGTTTTATAATTTTCTATATATAGGTCTTTAGTTTCTTTAGGTAGATATATTCCTAAGTATTTCATTCTTTTCATTGCAATGGTGAATGGAATTATTTCCTTAATTTCTCTATTTTCTCATTATTAGTGTATAGGAATTCAAGGGATTTCTGTGTATTGATTTTATATCCTGCAACTTTACTATATTCATTGATTAGCTCTAGTAATTTTCTGGTGGAATCTTTAGGGTTTTCTATGTAGAGGATCATGTCATCAGCAAACAATGAGAGTTTTACTTCTTCTTTTCCAATTTGGATTTCTTTTTCTTTCTTTTTTTTTTTTGGATTTCTTTTTCTGCTCTGATTGCTGTGGCCAAAACTTCCAAAACTATGTTGAATAGTAGTGGTGAAAGTGGGCACCCTTGTATTGTTCCTAACTTTAGGGGAAATGCTTTCAATTTTTCACCATTGAGGATAATATTTGCTGTTGGTTTGTCATATATAGCTTTTATTATGTTGAGGTATGTTCCTTCTATTCCTGCTTTCTGGAGAGTTTTTATCATAAATGGATGTTGAATTTTGTCAAAGGCTTTCTCTGCATCTATTGAGATAATCATATGGCTTTTATTTTTCAGTTTGTTAATGTGGTGTATTACATTGATTGATTTGTGGATATTGAAGAATCCTTGCATCCCTGGGATAAAGCCCACTTGGTCATGGTGTAGTAAGACCAGAAACTATAAAACTCCTAGAGGAGAACATAGGCAGAACACTCTCTGACATAAATCAAAGCAGAATCCTCTAAGACCCACCTCCCAGAATATTGGAAATAAATTAAAAATAAACAAATGGGACCTAATTAAACTTAAAAACTTCTGCACAACAGAGGAAACTATACACAAGGTGAAAAGACAGCCTTCAGAATGGGAGAAAATAATAGGAAATGAAGCAACGGACAAAGAATTAATCTCAAAAATATACAAGCAATTCCTGCAGCTCAATTCCAGAAAAATAAATGACCCAATCAAAAAACGGGCCAAAGAACTAGACATTTCTCCAAAGAAGACATACAGATGGCTAACAAACACATGAAAAGATGCTCAACATCACTCATAAATCAAAACCACAATGAGGTACTGTTTCACTCCAGTCAGAATGGCTGCAATCCAGAAGTCTACAAGCAATAAATGCTGGAGAGGGTGTGGAGAAAAGGGAACCCTCTTACACCATTGGTGGAAATGCAAACTAGTACAGAAACTATGGAGAACAGTGTGGAGATTCCTTAAAAAACTGGAAATAGAACTGCCTTATGACCTAGCAATCCCACTGCTGGGCATACACACCGAGGAAACCAGAATTGAAAGAGACATATGTACCCCAATGTTCATCATAGCACTATTTATAATAGCCAGGACATGGAAGCAACCTAGATGTCCATCAGCAGATGAATGGATAAGAAAGCTGTGGTACATATACACAATGGAGTATTAGCCATTAAAAAGAATACATTTGAATCAGTTCTAATTAGGTGGATGAAACTGGAGCCTATTATACAGAGTGAAGTAAGCCAGAAAGAAAAACACCAATACAGTATACTAACACATATATATGGAATTTAGAAAGATGGTAATGATAACCCTGTATTCGAGACAGCAAAAGAGACACCGATGTATAGAAGAGTCTTTTGGACTCTATGGGAGAGGAAGAGGGTGGGATGATTTGGGAGGATGGCATTGAAACATGTATAATATCATATATGAAACGAATCACCAGTCCAGGTTTGATGCATGATACTGGATGCTTGGGGCTGGTGCACTGGGATGACCTAGCAGGATGGTATGGGGAGGGAGGTGGGAGGGGGGTTCAGGATGGGGAACACATGTATACCCGTGGCAGATTCATGTTGATGTATGGCAAATTAATTGTAAAGTAATTAACCTCCAATTAAAATAAATAAATTTATATTTTAAAAAAATAGACAATTTTATGCCATGTGAATTCTATGTAAGTCAAACATTCATTTTATAAATGCCATTGGGAAAAAAGTGTGATTTAAAAAAAAAAAATGAGTCATGGAGGGCTTGAACCATGAAGTTTTACTACAATAGTAAGATAAAGGAAGGCTATCAGAGCAACTTTCCTTCAATTTAGAAAGAAAACAAAATGTTAAACCATAAGCAGGAAGCAGAGAAAGAAAGAAAAACTGAAAGAGAAAGATGATGCCTGGGTTCTCCAGTAGCCCCAAAGCACTGCATGCAGGCAAAATGACAGAAATTCTGGTACAAAACCTAGATCCCTTGAGAATAAACTCTGAGACCCTTTGGGCTGGTCTTCTGCTTTGCGGCATATCACACGAGGCAGTTCCTCCCCTTCAAATGCCTTGGCCTTTTATCTTTTGTAGTGATTGACCTTAGAGAGCTTCAGATTTTCCAACTTCCTGAACTTCCATTACAAACATCACTCTGACTTGAGAATTTCCTCTATTTTCTAAACTGTATCTGAGTCCCTGTGCCCCGCCTCCACTCAGACCCTGCCAGAGATATAAGGCACACAGAATAGAGTAAGAATATGAAGAGGAAAGTCAAGACACCCAAATCAGCCTCTCGCCTGGGATGTCAACAGTTTATAAGCTACCATGTTTGCATATTAAGCCATTCTATTATATCCTTTGATCCTCAGCAGGGGACTAAGGAAGAGTCTTTGAAAGGACACTATACAAAGACCATCAAGAAAGAAGATTTATGGTCCTAGGGGGACAGTGAGTGGCTCCAAATGCTGTCTGTCTCTCAAACTACAGGGACAGAAAGAACAGTCCCTCAAGTCTGGAGATGAAAAACAAATAGGGGCATTGGTTTTAAGGTCAGAAGGACTGTAATATTCAGCAAGAGGCCAGCACAATCAAAACCATCAGTAAAACCTGGGGGGGAAAGCCACTGACCCAGTATTCAAAATTATCCTAACAGTAAAACAAGGATATAATGACCTGTGTGTGTGCGTGCGTGTGTGTGTGTGTGTGTTAGTCACTCAGTCATGTCCAACTCTTTGTGACCCCATGGACTATAGGCTGCCAGACTCCTCTGTCCATGGAATTCTCAGGCCAGAATACTAGAGTGGGTTGCCATTTCCTTCTCCAGGGGATCTTCCTGACCCAGGGATTGAACCCAGGTCTCCTGCATTGCAGGCAGATGCTTTACCATCTGAGCTACTAGGGAAGCCCTGTAATGACCTCTCCTGTTACCCAAATCCTTTGATATGACACACATATATGCCTATGTTTTTATAGATTATATAGATGTAGATGAAATCCAGAGCACAGAAACATCAAAGGTAACACCCTTAAACCAAAACTCGTGAAGAATTCCTTAAAGATAGAAGGCAGATAGAATTCAATTGACAAAGAGAAAAGATCGGAAGAATCCACCATCCAAATGCACCCAAGAAGAGGGCAGCTGTGATGATGACAAGGATTCTGAGCACTCTTATTCGACTAGATTAACAAAGAAAACACGTTGAGACCCTGAGGCATTAGACAGCAAAACTAAACGGGTAACTGCACTCAGAGTGCCGGGTCTGTTGGGTGAACACCGGGAGATCTCCACAGCATCAGTCCAGACACGGAGAGTGCGCAGTTAGAGATGGAAGCAAAGCAGCACATTGGCTGCTGGTAATGGGATCTCCAGGAGGCAGAGTTTTCAGTCCCATTCACTGATACCCTGCATGTCAGCCTTATGTTCCCCTACTAGGTCACTTGAAGTTCCCTAAATGTGTCTACTGGTCTTAGGTCAGGAGTCTGTACATGCTATACATTTTACCTAGCATACCATCTCAACCCAAGGCATCTGGTAAAGTGTTAGTCATTAAATAGATGAATATATGTAAATTGTGTACACTGCTTATGACCATGCCTCGACATAGAACGTACTCAAGGAATCTTGGCTATTTTTCTATCATTAATTATTATTATTCACCAATTAAGTCTAATTTCAGGAAACCACCGCAGAAAATCATTCCTTTACCTGATACCCCCAAAGTGGTGGAATTAGCACCTTCTAAAACACTTAGCCAGCTTCTCTGGTGGCTCAGTATTAAGGAATCACCATGCCAGTGCAGGAGACGTGGGTTCAATCCCTGGGTCAGGAAGATCCCTTGGAGAAGGAAATGGCAACCCACTCTAGTATTCTGGCCTGGAAACTTTCACAGACAGAGGAGCTCGGCAGGCTACGGTCCATGGGGTCACAAGAGTTGAACATGACCTAGTGACTAAAACAACAACAAAAACACTTGGATGTGGAAAAATGAATCTATATTAATCTGCCTCTCAATTTTAATTGTGAAAGGAGGAATTTTTAAGGTATTAACCTTCATATATTCAGCATGTAACTCACATACCCACACATTAAGGGCACTAAACAGTTCACTGACAGAGTGAACAAATAAATATGACTGTAAAAATGATCATTTTCTTCAGATAATCTACAAAGGGTGTGCTTGTCAGCAGATCTTTGAACATTAATTATTGTACCCCAGGGGCTAAAAACTGACATCTGTGTGAGCTGCATTGCCTTTGATATGAGGCAAGATATTTCATGTCTTCAAATTACATGGCTCATTGAACTTCCCTGGATAAGACAAAGGCCATCATTTTGCCAAAACGTCACTGCATGTCACATTTCTGTGATCCTAGGTTTTGAGAGGAGTGATTGAAAACTTCATCTGGACAGCTCCTTTTTGAGCTGGCCAAGACACAGTTGAGACATGGGTGTGATCTCAGGGTCAGGAAGATCCCTGGAGAAGGGAATGGCAACCCACTCCAGTATTCTTGCCTGGAGAATCCCATGGACAGAGGAGCCTGGCAGGCTGCAGTCCATGGGGTCACAAAAGACTCAAACATGAATTAGCGAGTAAACGACAACAAGAAGAAGACATACTTGGAGGGACTTCCCTGGCAGTCCATTGGTTAAGACTTTGGCCTTCTAATGCAGGTGAGAGTTTGATCCCTGCTTGTAGAGCTAAGATCCCACATGTCTCCTGGCCAAAAAAGCCAAAACATAAAACAGAAACATTATTGTAACAAGTTAAGTACTTTAAAAATGGTATGCTTTAAAAAAAAGACACAGTTGGAAATTGTTGCTTATGTGCTAAGTCATGTCTGACTTTGTGACCCCATGAACTGTAGCCTGCCAGGCTCCTCTGTCCATGGGATTTCCCAGGCGAGAATACTGGAGTGGGTCACCATTTCCTTCTCTAGGGCATCTTCCTGACCCAGGAATTGAACCTGTGTCTCCTGCAGGTTCTTTCCCCCTGAACCACCAGGGAAGCTCAGTGGCCCTAAAACCATTGGTTTTCCTCCATTAATGGCCACAGAGAATCTGAGAGTTAACATTGTGTGTCCCAGTACCCAGCCGTTTGGACCAACATTATTCTATATGTTTCTGTGAAAGTATTTTTAGATGAAATGAGCATTTAAGTCAGTATACTTTTAATAAAGCAAATTCCCCTCCATAATATAGGTGGCCTCATTCCATCAGTTGAAGGCCTGAATAGAAAAAAGGACTGACCTCCTGCCAGGAAGAGGAATTCTGCCAGCAGACAACAAAGTCCACCTAACCTGGGCCTCTAGCCCACCCTGCAGCTATTAGACTTGCCAGTTTCTACAATTACATGAGCCAGTTCTCTAAAATCTATCTTGCTATCTATCTACCTACCTCTTGCAAACTCACACATAGATCCCATTGGTTCTGTTATTCTAGAGAAACCAGTCTAATACAGTGGATATGAACTGAGAGCCCACAGCTGACTAACCAGTGTGATATCTATCATATGCTAAAGCCTCAGTTTCTACCTCCTAGCAAATGAATAGAGCCTTCCCCTGGTCAATTTATTGAAGTAAATAAAGTTTACCCTCAGGGACATCTCTGGTAGAACAGAGGTTAAAAACTTGCTTTGCAATGCAAGGCATGTGGGTTTGATCCCTGATCAGGGAACTAAGATCCCAGATACTAGCCAATGTGCCACAATCAGAGAATTCAAGTACTACAACAAATAGATTCTGCATAACGCCATGAAGATCCCAAGTGCTGCTATTGAGACCTGGCACAGCCAAATATTATAAATAAATATGCATTTTTTTGTTTTAAAGTTTGTCCTCAATCCCATTTTGTCTCTCTTTTATATCCTTTTCTAACATGTATGATCATGTTCATCCTCCCACACCAAGGGCCATGTGTCCTCATGTATCCACCTCGGGACCACGCAGAAATTTAAAATTCCATGGGCCTGCCTCTGTTCGATGGAGCAGACAGCAGCTTAAAGAGAAACTACACACAGGTGTAGAGAACAAACATATGGACACCTTCCTAAATTGAAGCTCTGTCCCCATTACACACTAACTCCCCATTTTCCCTCCCCGCCCTCCAACCTCCTGGCCCCTGGCAATCCATCAGTGCACTTTATGACTATGAATTTGACTGTGCCAGGTACCTTGCATAAGTGGAATCAAACAGTATTCATCTGCACCTAGTATATATTGGAGTGCATTTTTAAGGTTAACTTAATATATGTCCTCCAAGCAGATTATACCTTCTCCCCTGTCCCCTGCCCTGTGCTATACAGCAGGTTCTCGTCAGTTATCCATTTACTACAACAGAATGCGGACAGAGCTTCCATTTAGGAAGACGAAGAACTCAGGAGATGGACAATGGTGAGTTGTACAACAATGTGAGTGTACTTAGAGCTACTGAACTGTATGTACAGTTAAATATGGTTGAAACAGTATTTTATATTATGCTACTTTTGCCACAATAAAATACTACTAATAAAAAGAAACTGTGAACTGACATGACTTGTACTAATTGTTGGATCTCTTTGGGTAGCCTTACCTTTCCTCTTGGGCTGCTGTTGACACAGACCCTCCCTGAGCGATGGAGGGCCTTGTGGGAAAGGACTGTGCCCTTCCTCCTTTCTGTGTGGGGTGCTTCTCCCCTACCTCTTCCTCGTTGCCATTCAGCTAATCGGATGCTTTGAGCAGTGGGGTGAGAGGTAAGAGACATCTGTAGCAGGGATGTCAAGAGTCCTTTGCAAAAGAGGAGTTTTTAAGACAGTGTAGCTTTAGCAAATCTCTGTGGCATTTGCCAGCTTTGAGAAAGTTATAGTATACGTTTGTGACTTGTGTGTGTGCTCAGCTACTCAGTCACGTCTGACTCTCTGGGATACTATATGGCCTGTAGTCCACCAGGCTCCTCTGACCATGGAATTTTCCAAGCAAGAATACTGGAGCAGGGTGCCATTTCCTCTTGCATGGGATCTTCCCTACTGAAGGATCAAACCCATGTCTCTCAAGTTTCCTGCATTGGGAGGCAGATTCTTCACCACGAGTGCCACCTGGGAAGCCCAGTTTGTGACATATTACAATCAAACTTGGATAGACATAAGAGAACATACACTATAAAAAGTCACAACTAACCATATATTTTCAATTTTTAAAAATTGAAATAAGACGTGTTAATAATGGAATTTGATATTAATCCTCTTCAGTGGTTATAGGAACTACAAGCTTTAGGCTTTGTCACCTATTTAACTGTGTGATCTCAGTTGCTGCTATGAAAATCTCCTAGCAATGACTGTTCTTGTTTCGATACTCATTAAAAGCAAGCTGCCTTTAACCAAGTTCTATAACAAAGCTAGTAGAGGTGAAGGAATTCCAGCTGATCCATTTCAAATCCTAAAAGGTGATGTTGTTACAGTGCTGCACTTAATATGCCAGCGAATATGGAAAATTCAGCAATGGCCACAGGACTGGAAAAGGTCAGTTTTCATTCCAATCCCAAAGAAAAGCAATGCCAATGAATCACAACAAACTCTGGAAAATTCTTAAAGAGATGGGAAGACCAGTCCTCCTTCTTTGCCTCCTTACCTGCCTCTACACAGGTCAAGAAGTAACAGAACCAGATATGGAACAACAGACTGGTTCCAAATTGGGTAAGGAGTATGTCAAGGCTGTATATTATCACTCTGCTTATTTAAGTTATATGCAGAGTATATCATGCAAAATGCTGGGCTGGATGAAGAACAAGCTGGAATCAAGATTGCCAGGAGAAATATCAATAACCTCAGATATGCAAATGATACCACCCTTATGGCAGAAAGTGAAGGGGAAGTAAAGAAATTCTTGGTTAAGATGAAATTTTCTTGGGCTCCAAAATCACTGCAGACAGTGACTCCAGCCATGAAATTAAAAGACGCTTGCTTCTTGGAAGAAAAACTATGACAAATCTAAACAGCACATTAAAAAGCAGAGACATTACTTTGCCAAAAAAGGTCCATATAGTCAAAGCTATGATTTTTCCAGTAGTCATGTATGGATGTGAGAGTTGGATCATAAAGAAAGCTGAACATCGAATTGATGCTTTTGAACTGTGGTGTTGGAGAAGACTCTTGAGAGTCCCTTGGACTCCAAGGAGATCCAACCAGTCCATCCTACAGGAAATCACCCCTGAATATTCATTGGAAGGACTGATGGTGAAGCTGAAACTGCAATACTTCGGCTACCTGATGCAAAGAGCTGACTCATTAAAAAAGACCTTGATGCTAGGAAAGATCAAAAGCAGGAAGAGAAGGGTCACATTTAGCAGCTGGACTAAATAACCCTGAGGGCTCCCCAAATGGCTCAGTGGTAAAGAATATGCCTCTCAATGCAGAAGGCGCAGAAGGTGGGGTTCGACTGAACAAAAATATTTTAATATTCTATACGTCTAATATGGGCTTCCCTGGTGGCTCAGAGGTATAGAATCCACCTGCAATGCAGATGTGGGTTTGATCCCTGGGTTGGGATGATCCCCTGGAGAAGGAAATGGCAGTAGAGTCTAGTATTCTTGGCTGGAGAATCCCATGGACAGAGGAGCCTGGCAGGCTCCACACAACACTTAGCTACTACACAACAACGCAATAATACTTCTATATGATTCATGATCAGGAACATAAATGATCATGTAATTTATCTCATTCATCAATGATCATTCAGAAGCACTGATAAATACTGATACCTCTTTTTGTATGATAGTATAACTGAAGTGAAGTGAAGTTGCTCACTTGTGTCCGACTCTTCGCTATCCCATGGACTATTGTCTACCAGGCTTCTCTGTCTGTGGGATTTTCCAGGCAAGAGTTCTGGAGTGGGTTGCCATTTCCTTCTCCAGGGGATCTTCCTGACCCAGGGATCAAACTCAGGTCTCCTGTATTGCAGGCAGACGCTTTACCCTCTGAGCCACCGAGAAAGCCCGATAGTGTAACTAGCACTACGTTAGTTCAGTTCAGTTCAGTTGCTCAGTCGTGTCCGACTCTTTGCGACCCCATGAATTGCAGCACGCCAGGCCTCCCTGTCCATCACCAACTCCCAGAGTTCACGCAGACTCATGTCCATCGAGTCAGTGATGCCATCCAGCCATCTCATCCTCTGTCGTCCCCTTCTCCTCCTGCCCCCAATCCCTCCCAGCATCAGAGTCTTTTCCAATGAGTCAACTCTTCGCATGAGGTGGCCAAAGTACTGGAGTTTCAGCGTCAGCATCATTCCCTCCAAAGAAATCCCAGGGCTGAGCTCCTTCAGAATGGACTGGTTGGATCTCCTCGCAGTCCAAGGGACTCTCAAGAGTCTTCTCCAATATCACAGTTCAAAAGCATCAATTCTTCGGTGCTCAGCCTTCTTCACAGTCCAACTCTCACATCCATACATGACCACAGGAAAAACCATAGCCTTGACTAGACAGACCTTTGTTGGCAAAGTAATGTCTCTGCTTTTCAATATGCTATCTAGGTTGGTCATAACTTTCCTTCCAAGGAGTAAGCGTCCTTTAATTTCATGGCTATAGTCACCATCTGCAGTGATTTTGGAGCCCCAAAAAATAAAGTCTGACACTGTTTCCCCATCTATTTCCCATGAAGTGATGGGACCGGATGCCATGATCTTCGTTTTCTGAATGTTGAGCTTTAAGCCAACTTTTTCACTCTCCACTTTCACTTTCATCAAGAGGCTTTTGAGTTCCTCTTCACTTTCTGCCATAAGGGTGGTGTCATCTGCATATCTGAGGTTATTGATATTTCTCCCGGCAATCTTGATTCCAGCTTGTGGTTCTTTCAGCCCAGCGTTTCTCATGATGTACTCTGCATATAAGTTAAATAAGCAGGGTGACAATATTCAGCCTTGATGTACTCCTTTTCCTATTTGGAACCAGTCTGTTGTTCCATGTCCAGTTCTAACTGTTGCTTCCTGACCTGCATACAGATTTCTCAAGAGGCAGGTCAGGTGGTCTGCCTGATATGTAGCACTATGTAAATTTGGTGTTGCTAGTAATAAAGAGGGCTTCCCTGGTACCTCAGGTAGTAAAGAATCCACCTGAAATGCAGGAGAGCCTGGTTAGATTCCTGGGTTGGGAAGATCCCCTGAAGAAGTGATAAATTCCCCACTCCAGTATTCTTGGGCCTCCTTGGTGCCTCAGATGGTAAAGAATCAGCCTGCAAAGCGGGATACCTAGGTTCCATCCCTGGGTTGGGAATATCCCCTGGAAGAGGACATGGCAACCTACTTCAGTATTCTTGCCTGGAGAATCCCCATGAACAGAAGAGCCTGGCAGGCTACAGTCTATGGGGCTGCAAAGAGTCAGACAGGAATGAGTGGCTAAGCTCAGTACAACACAGTGATAAAGAAGCCACCTGTCAATGGAGGAGACATAAGAGATGCAATTTCAGTCCCTGGATCAGGAAGATTCCCTGGAGGAGGAAATAGCAAACCACTCCAGTATTCTTGCCTAGAAAATTCCAAGGATGAGGATCCTGGCTGGCTGCAGTTCCTAGAGTCACAAGGAGTCTGACATGACTGAAGTGACCTCGCACACATGTAAATTTGAGAACCATGATTCCTGCCTTATACGGTGTATAATCTAAGACATACTAATGTCATTAAAGGATGAATATCTTTAACTTTAAAACATTTCAATTAAAATGAACAGTGGGCAATTGACAAAATAAGATGGATTAAATAGCTAATAAACGTGAAGAAAATTCTGGTATGACTAATAATCAAGAAAAGAAAATGTTTATAATGAGTTATCTTTTTAGAGTCAAATTGATGAAATGTTATTAGTTCTTACCATCAGCAAGGGTTTGAAGAACTATATATTTCTATCCCACCAAGGAGTCAATGAGTCAGTAAATTATGTTTTTTTTTTTTTATTCAAGCTAATTTGAATTGAGTCTCTATCACTTACCATTCCAACACTGTCCAAGTAAGATATTTTTTCTTCCTTCTTATAACTTTAAAAAAAATTTGTTTACCAAATTGAAATTATGTTATCTCTGTCTCTCTCTTCCTCTCTCTCTCAATCTAAATATTTTAAATCAGGCTTAAAGGGCAAGGAGAGAAAGTTAGTTCTCAGTTAACTAGGTCCTGCTTTCTCTGCTCTTGCTTGCTTTAGTCTAAAAGCTCAGTTTCATCTGGTTTGTGATGAATTTCAAAGAATAGAACTTCAGACTTGCTTAAAGCAAGTCCAAAATAAGAAAGACCAAATTTATACATGAACATCAAATCTGAGACATTTTATTTTACCAAATAGATGCCTTGCTTTTAAAAAAAGGTTTCTTGTATAATTCATTTAGATAACAAGTTCCTCTAGTGAGCCTCCAACGTGATTCAATTTACAAGTAACTTTCCAGAAGCATCGATAATGTCGGGCTGGGTTGTGATCACATGATACAGGGGCTCAACCCCAGTCTTCACTATTGAAATCAACTTGCAAGAAGAGAAGCAAGGCCCAGAATATAGTCAAACAAGGTGGAGCAAACTTTCAGATATCCTCAGAGTAAAATTAATCTTTTTAACATTTGGCATTCTTACTACCTTTAGACGTTGTAGTTTATCCTTGAGTTGATATAGCTCCTGTCTACCTGGGACAATTTGTTTTTTGTTTGTGTGCCACTGCAATCAAAAAAGTTAACAGAAAGCAAGTGTTAAAGAAAACAATCTGATTGTATTGCTTGGTTGATTGAGTTCTCTCTATGGAGTCTTAAATGCAGACCTCTCAAGGGCTGGAAAAATGTCAACTTATAGACTGCATGAAATTGTGGAGAATTTCAAATATCTCCTTGGGCTGTATAAATCCCCTAGTCACTACTCTAAGACATAAAGTTACTTGATTTCCTGGACAATTAGCCGATTGTGTTTTTAATATTTCAATGAGATATTTTGGTGTGAGAACACAACTATGAATAATAGATAGAAAAGTTCTGAAAAAGCATAAGTAGAAAGTATATTATAGCCAAAAGAAAGAGCTTCTTTCCTTAGTGAATCAAAAAAGCAACTCTACAGTGGGTATTATTTCTACTGTTGAACAAATAGGTAACTATGGTTCAAGTTATTGGCTCATAGACAAGAGGAGCACAGACCTATAATTTTCCCCCAAAGATTTAAGGATGATGACAGAGAATAAAGTCTCAGCTAGGAGCTTGCCAATGATTTCCTTGGAGCCACAAGAGTCCTGGGACATTATGAAGATAATAATGGATATTTCAATTAGAAAAGATAACTGAAATGACTTAAGAAATAAGGGCATATGTAGATCATTACTTGAAAAGCTCAAGGGTAGTGCTTCATGCATACCTGGTTGAATTTAGGAGCTAAAGTCATTCCAAAGGGAACTGGTTTTTGTCTCTGTGACGATTAGTTTTATGTCTCAACCTGACTGGGTCATGGAGGTCCCAGGTATCTGGTCAAACATTATTCTGTGTATATGTGTTTTTGAGAGTTATTGGAATGGCACAGAATTCACTACCAATTCTAACTCAAACACACTCCTCATCACCATAGGGGAAGAGAGAATTGTCCTTACTATGGAGCCCTGTACCAAGGTCCCAGGATAAAAAATCTCTGGAATTGACCAAACCCCATAGCAACTGTTGCCATAAGCCTCAGGATCTAAACTGGCAAGTTCCCTGACCCCATATTGGTAAAATATCCATCCTGTATCGACCCTATAGCACCCTAGTGAAAGAAAGAAAGTGAAAGTCACTCAGTCATGTCTGACTCTTTGTGACCCTGTGGGCTGTAGCCTGCCAGGCTCCTCTGTCCATGGAATTCTCCAGGCAAGAATACAAGGGAGTGGGTAGCTGTTCCCTTCTCCAGGGGATCCTCCCAACCCAAGTATCAAACTGAGGTCTCCTGCATTGTAGGCGGATTCTTTACTAGCTGAGCCACATCATTCCAGTAGGAATTTTTCTGTCTTGAGGTTATAAAAACTGGCTGCTAGCCTGTGAAAGGGTTTGGCTCTCTCTTGAGCCGGCTGACTGTTCTAACAGTGTCTCCCACTCTAATAAACTTTATTCTCTTCTCATCCTGCCTCATGTCTGGAAATTCTTTTCCAACCTGCTCACGGACCACAGCAGTTACTGCAAGTCAATTAATTGGATGTGAAGGTAACAAGTTTGATCTTTGTCCCTAAAAATCTATGAAAGGCATAGATGGATGCCATACCCATTTCAAGAAAAGTCTGAACATGGGAAGTGGTGGAGGCTGCATTGGTAAATAGCAGCACTCAACCCATGCTTCCTAGGGATTAACTGTGGGGCTCAACCTGGGAGCCAGTATGACACCACCCAAGGAGGCTGCTTAGAAGGAAGGTGGGACTCCAACAGAGTAAAGCACTGGATGCCCACGGTCTGGGGAGGAATTACAAGCAGACACCAAAATGAGAAGCACTGCTTTAACCGAGGCTGTTCACACTGGGGAAATTTTTGAGAAAGACACAAAAATTCCCCAAGAGATAATGAGTCAGCTTTGGCCACCCGCCAGGCTCAGAGACCAGCAAAGTGAGATCATGTGGGGAGGAGCCAGCCAAGTGTCACCTTTCCTGCCCCTAATACATCTTCTTCCTCTCACTATTCCCCTCCCTGCACCCCCACGCTACTTCCAGAATGGACAAGGAAACAGCGCAGTTGGGTGAAATAAGAACTTTAACCTCAAATAAAGCTCGGAGTCTAGATTACTACCACGGACTGGCCATTTTAATTCTGAAATGAGATTTTTATTGCATTTAGAAGTACAAGAGAATCTTTTCTTAATTAGCTAAGAGCCATGAGACCTGCCCCAGTCTTTTCTGAAGGTCCAAGGAAGAAAGAACCTACACGAGTGTTTTAAAGGGGCAGAGTTTTATTTTGCTTTCGCTTTGTTCTCACACCCTAGAAAGTCTCACTTGTCAGTCATAGTGCTTGTATCTGGATGGCGTTCTTTTTGGTACTGTAAACATAATGATTGAAGGTGGTGCTGTGGAATAAAAGCTAGATTCAAATGTCAGCTCCACCACCCGTAAGCTATGTGAACCTGGTTGAGAAACTTGGCCATTGCAATCTTTTTCTCTGGAAAATGGGGATAATGATTATTCCCAAAGGGAAACCCAGTCCAGTATTCTTGCCTGGAGTATCCCATGGACAGAGGAGTTGGGTGGGCGGGCTACAGTCCATAGGGTCTACAGTCCAAAGAGCTGGACTTAACTGAAGCAACTTAGCACAGCTCAAGGCAGTAACTCACAGAGCTGATGTGAGGGCTAAATAAAATTATGTAGGCAAAATCGCTGAGTACTGTGCCTACCATAGTGAGTGCTCTCTAAATAGTAACAATAATTATTTTTACCAAACAGTCACAATTAACCTCTTTCTCCTTGTCTCCAAGAGTGTCTTGATATTTGTCAGACAACTCATTTCTCTGCTACTCACTAAACTCATCTTTTGGATTTCAAATTGTTTTCTTTCTAATTGCAAGATAATTACAATGTGCTGTTAGTTTCTGCTGCACAACAGCACGAAGCGGCCATAAGTGTACACATACTCCCTCCTTCTTGAGCCTCTCCAGGCACCCTCCCCCCCGGCCCGCAATCCCATCCCTCTAGACTGTTGCTGAGTACTGGACTGAGCTCCCTGCATTGTGCAGCAACTTCCCACTAGCTATTTACACGTGATAGTGTGTAGTTATCAGTGCTACTTTCTCAACTCATTTCACCCTCTTCTTCCCCAGCTGTGTCCACAAGTCCATTTATTGATTTCCTCATTCCGTTTCCGCTTATTTCTGCTCTGATTTTTATGATTTCTTACCTTTTTCTAACTTTGGGTGTTTTCTTTAAGCTCTGCCCTCTGAAGTAAAAGTCTGCAGTCATTCCTAGCAGCTGGCAGCACTGCAATGGGCAGTGGGAAGTATATCCAATTGAAAACTGCAGGCAGAACTCTCGAGCAAGTGAACAGCGATTGCTTTGCCTGGCAACTCCCCAGTTCCCTGCAGAGTGAAAAATCCTCTGCCCCCTTGGTAGGAATGCTCTAGGATTTTGAAGACTTCGGGGTTCATCATACTGATTTTCCACCACTTTTGAGATAATCATTTCACTGAAATTCCAGTTGCATGGGGCACATCGCATTGTGGCATTTTCAAATATTTCCGCTTATGTTATAAGAATTATTGTCTGATTTCTTCCTTATAGGTGGGAAAGGAAAGAATTAACATGATTTAAACTTTACAAAAAAGATCTTCATGACCCAGATAATCACGATGGTGTGATCACTCACCTAGAGCCAGACATCCTGGAATGTGAAGTCAAGTGGGCCTTAGAAAGCATCACTACGAACAAAGCTAGTGGAAGTGATAGAATTCCAGTTGAGCTATTTCAAATCCTGAAAGAGGATTCTGTGAGAGTGCTGCTCTCAATATGCCAGCAAATTTGGAAAACTCAGCAGTGGCCACAGGACTGGAAAAGGTCAGTTTTCATTCCAATCCCAAAGAAAGGCAATGCCAAAGAATGCTCAAACTACCACACAATTGCACTCATCTCACACTCTAGTAAAGTAATGCTCAAAATTCTCCAAGCCAGGCTTCAGCAATATGTGAACCGTGAACTTCCTGATGTTCAAGCTGGTTTTAGAAAAGGCAGAGGAACCAGAGATCAAATTGCCAACATCCACTGGATCATGAAAAAAGCAAGAGCGTTCCAGAAAAACATCTATTTCTGCTTTATTGACTATGCCAAAGCCTTTGACTGTGTGGATCACAATAAACTGTGGAAAATTCTGAAAGAGATGGGAATACCAGACCACCTGATCTGCCTCTTGAGAAATTTGTATGCAGGTCAGGAAGCAACAGTTAGAACTGGACATTGAACAACAGACTGGTCCCAAATAGGAAAAGGAGTACGTCAAGGCTGAATATTGTCACCCTGCTTATTTAACTTATATGCAGAGTACATCATGAGAAACGCTGGACTGGAAGAAACACAAGCTGGAATCAAGATTGTCGGGAGAAATATCAATAACCTCAGATATGCAAATGACACCACCCTTATGGCAGAAAGTGAAGAGGAACTCAAAAGCCTCTTGATGAAAGTGAAAGTGGAGAGTGAAAAAGTTGGCTTAAAGCTCAACATTCAGAAAACGAAGATCATGGCATCCGGTCCCATCACTTCATGGGAAATAGACGGAGAAACAGTGGAAACAGTGTCAGACTTTATTTTTGGGGGCTCCAAAATTACTGCAGATGGTGCCTGCAGCCATGAAATTAAAAGACGCTTACTCCTTGGAAAGAAAGTTATGTCCAAACTAGATAGCAGATTCAAAAGCAGAGACATTACTTTGCCAACAAAGGTTCATCTAGTCAAGGCTATGGTTTTTCCTGTGGTCATGTATGGATGTGAGAGTTGGACCGTGAAGAGAGCTGAGCACTGAAGAATTGATGCTTTTGAACTGTGGTTTTGGAGAAGACTCTTGAGAGTCCCTTGGACTGCAAGGAGATCCAACTAGTCCATTCTGAAGGAGCTCAGCCCTGGGATTTCTTTGGCAGGAATGATGCTAAAGCTGAAGCTCCAGTACTTTGGCCACCTCATGCAAAGAGTTGACTCATTGGAAAAGACTCTGATGCTGGGAGGGATTGGGGGCAGGAGGAGAAGGGGACGACAGAGGATGAGATGGCTGGATGGCATCACTGACTCGATGGATGTGAGTCTGCGTGAACTCTGGGAGTTGGTGATGGACAGGGAAGCCTGGCGTGCTGCGATTCATGGGGTCGCAAGGAGTCGGACATGACTGAGGGACTGAACTGAACTGAACTGAAGCTGATTACTCTTGAAAATGGAAAGCCTCTCATCTTAAAGTGCATTAGGTAATCAATCTCAGGTTATCCTCTGTCTTCTAAAATCTTATAAAAATTAAAAAGGATCTATAAAACTAGCATGCAATGATAAGCAGGGCTACTCAAATGAAAAAAATAGAAAATTGGCAAAGAGGGCATGAAGTGCATGTCAAATATCTGCTGTTTCTACCTGGCTGTATTGGGATGTTATTGTGCTCGAGGATCTTATTGTCAAAAGAAGCCTCAGGCGTTGTCTATATCAGTCTCCTCCATCCCCTTCTATCTTGCCATCTGATCCTGACCCTCCCGACTGATGATCCTTAGCTTCTGCCATGATTTATTGGACTGCTAGAATATTTACCTCATTCAATGTTTTGTTTTAGAGATATAATACATTTTTGTGGTTCAAAATTTAAAAGGCCCAAATGGGTATATAGTAAAATAATTCTTTTTTTTTTTTTTTTTGTCTCAAAACACATCTTGTGGGATCTTAATTCCCCAACCAAGGATCAAACCCATGCCCTCTGCCATGGAAGAGCAGAGTCCTAACCACTGCACCCACAGAGAATTCCCTGTCTTATCCTTATTCACAGATAACCACTGGATATTCCCAAAGGGAACTATTGTTATCAGCTTAATATTACGTAATGGATTTTTCACCTTGATTATTTTGGGGAGAGGGAATGTGGACCCTCTTTTAATATCTTTATCAAATTTGTTACAGTATTGTTTCTGTTTAAGGCTTTGGTTTTTTGGCTCCAAGGCTTGTGGGATCTTAGTTCATTGACCAGGAATCGAACCCACAGTTCCTTCATTGGAAGGCAAAATATTAACCACTAAGTCCCCTGCATCTTGAAATTTTAACCTAAAAATTTTTTAGAAATTATTCCTTATCCATACATAAAGAGCGTTCTCATTCTTTTTTATAGCTGTGTAATTTTCCATTGTATGCATATACCATAATTCATAATTCAGCTAGTCCCCCGCTGTTGACATCTGTACTATTTACAATATTCTGTATCTCAGAAAATGATATGATGAATAATTTTGCATAAATGCATTTCCTACATGTGTATGAATACATCTGCAGATGAAATCTCAATAGTAAAATTACTGAGCAGGAGGATATATGCATTTATAATTTGGATGTGTCCACATAAAGATAATGGACACACACACACACTCATGTTACATGGCATGGGAGAAAACTAGGGGAATTTTTTTTTCTTTTCTTTGGCTGTGCTGGGTCTTTGCTGCCTTGAGCAGCCTCTCTCCAGCTGTGGTGAGCGGGGGCTCCTGTTCATCGTGGTGCCCGGGCTTCTCGTTGTGTTGGCTTCCCTTGTCGTGGGGCACAGGCTCTCGGAGCACAGGCTTCAGTAGTTGCAGTGCTTGGGCTCTGCAGGTGCGGCTCGTGGGCTGAGTTGCTCCTCGACATGTGGGATCTTCCCAGACCAGAGACCAACCTTGAGTCCCCTGCATTGGCAGGTGGATTCCTACCCACTGTGCCACCAGGGAAGTCCCAGAAAAGTAGGTTTGTTGGGAAAACTCACAGGTGGGAAGGCTGGTAGTGTGTAAGTCTTCACTGTCCTGTTAAGCTCCCAAGGAGAGGCCTTTTGCACTGGGCACTACAGGATGTACCATGGCAAGCCCAGGAAGAAGACCCTACACATTCAGCTCTTTGCATTTCTAGGGTGATCCAGGAGACAGCACTTCCTTAATTCTGTAACAGGTGATGCTTCCTGGACTGGGAACTGTCCGCTCAGTTAGTGACTTTGTATACTAATGTTGCTCTTAACCACAGG
This sequence comes from Bos mutus, assembly GCF_027580195.1. NCBI lineage: Eukaryota > Metazoa > Chordata > Mammalia > Artiodactyla > Bovidae > Bos > Bos mutus. Next base: position 94,562,304 of record NC_091626.1, read on the forward strand.
TCTCCCACTAGCCTAAAGGCCCAACTCCAACCTGGTGAACTAGTTCACTGCTAAGCTACAAGAGGGTAAAGAATCCGCCTGCTAATGCAAGAGACTCAGGTTTGATCCTTGGGTTGGGAAGATCCCCTGGAGAAGGAATGACAACCCAGTCCAGTGTTCTTGCCTGGAGAATTCCATGGACAGAGGAGCGTGACGGGCTACAGTCCATGGCATGGCAAAAGGAGTCAGACAAGGCTTAGCAACTAAACAACAAACTACAAGAAGTGAAAAGTGAAAGTGAAGTTCAGTCGCGTCTGACTCTTTGTGACCCCATGGACTGTAGCCCAGCAGGCTCCTCCATCCATGGAATTTTCCAGGCAAGAGTACTGGAGTGGATTGCATTTTCCTTCTTCAGGGGCTCTTCCTGACCCAGGGATCAAACCCGGGTTTCTCACATTGCAGGCAGACGCTTTTACCGTCTGAGCCCCTAGGGACAAGAAGGATAAGGGAAAAAAATTTAGAGGAGGCAGAGAGCTGTGACGATTCCCAGGATTCCTTTCCTTAGCTGTGTATGTGCCTGCCTGCACTTCAGTCCTGTCTGACTCTTTGCAATGATATGGACCGTGGCCTGCCAGGGTCCTCTGTCCAGACAAGAATACTGGAGCGATGATCTTCCAGGGGGTCTTCCCAACCCAGGGATCAAGCCTGCATCTCTTACGTCTCCTGTATTGGCAGGCAGGTCTTTACCACTAGGGCCACCTGGGAAGCCCCCTTTCCCCAGCTGGTCCCAGTCCAATAGCCCTGCATAGAGGTTACGGTAATTTACACTCACGCTAATGAATGACAGGTTTCCTCATACCTGGAACCATGAGGACATTATCATCTTTTCTGATGTTTGATAATATGGTGGCAAAAAGTGTAGCCTCAGTATGGTGTAAGTTTATATTTCTTTTTTTATTATCTAGACTGAGCATCTTTTCATATGTTTTAAAATAACTAATTTTCCTTTTTTGTGATATGCCTGTTCATATCCTTTCCTATTTTTATATTGGATTATTGGTCTTTTTGTTATTGCTTTCTGGAGATTTTTATCTCTCACATATGTTAGGAAATTAATGCTTTGTAACATGAATTGTAAGTGTTTCCCAGTTTATCATCTGACTTTTGACTTTGCTTATGGTGGATTCTATCTTGCAGGAATTTAATTTTTTATGCAGTTGAATTTATCACTTTTCTTTTTTTGGATTTTATGTTATATAGAAAGAACTATGTACTCTGAAATTATTTTAGAAAGCAACACTTGTGCTGCAGGCTTTTTTTTTTTTTTAAGGACGTTCATGTAGTACTTCTTTTTCTTTTTTTTAGACATTTGAATCTTTATCTAATAATTTCTAGTTTTTCAAGTTGAGGATACATAGTATAAATCTGTACATCATTTTTTTATCTAAGGAATTAGGAGTTGCCTGCTCTTTTTAAGTACTCAATTATTTTAGTATGCTAACCATTCAATCAGTCAGCCTTGTTTTCTATGACTGTAAACTGTCTTAGGATCAATTTCCCTAGAATTATAAGCAGGTAGATAGTACTAGACTTCCATGAAGCTTATATAGACATCTTTTCCAGTTTTTTTTTTTTTTTTTTAATGCTTATCTAGCATTCAGCCATTCTTGCTGGGTTTTAAGCAGTATTATATAACTTTATCCAAGTTGCTCATAAGAACTTTTTAATGAGAAAAAAAAGCTGGTTTTCATACACATAGCAAAGTGGAATAAAAGTTTCAGTTGAAAGGTTGTAGAACCAATTCCAGTGCCAGGGGATGGTGAGGGTTTCCCACATATCCAAACACACAAGGCTGCAACACCAGCCAAGCGTCCTCTGTGCCTGTGTGCAAATCACTTCAGCTGTGTCCAAGTCACTTCATGGGGTTATTTGCAATCCCATGAACTGTAGTCTGCCAGACTCCTCTGTCCATGGGGATCTCCAGGCAAGAAGACTGGTATGGAGGTATGCCCTCTTTCAGGGAATCTTCCAGATCCAGAGATCAAACCCATGTCTCTTGTGTCTCCTGCACTAGCAGGTGAGCTCTTTACCATTGGCGCCACCCAGAGTCCCACAAGGCAGCTCAGTTCTAGTACCATCTACCCAGAGACAGAGTCAGCTCTCACAGGTTAAGCACTCTGTCCGAGGAGACTGCCCTCTACTTCAAATGCACATTGCAAACTCAGGTTGTTATTTATCCTTGTTTCCGAGATCTCTGCACAAAATTTATACATAGGATTTGTAACTCCTCCTCTCTGTCTCTCTTCTTTCTGGAGTTTTCCCCACCCTACTTCTCTTGTTTTTTACATTTTGTTTAATTAATTTATTAATTTTTGACTGCGCTGGGTTTTCGTTGCTGTACATGGGCTCTCACCATCTGTGGTGAGTGGGGGCTATTCTTCAGTTGTGGTGTAGGGACTTCATTGCAGTGGATTCTCTTTTTGCAGAGCATGGGCTCTCAGATGTGCAGACTCAGCAGTTGTGGCACAGGGACTTAGTTCCCTTTTGGCATGTGTAATCCTCCTCGAGCAGGGATCAAACCCATATTCCCTACATTGAAATGTGAAAGTGAAATTGTTCGTCACTCATTCATGTCCGACTCTTTATGATGCTATGGACTGTAGTCTGCCAGGCTCCTCTGTCCTTGGAATTCTCCAGGCAGGAATACTGGAGTTGGTTGCCATTTCCTTCTCCAGGGGATCTCCCCAATCGAGGGATCAAACTCGGGTTTCCTGGATTGCAGGCAGAGTCTTTACCCTCTGAGCCATCAGAGAAGCCCTCCCTATATTGGCAGGCAGAATCTTAACCACTAGATAACCAGGGAAGTAAGCCCTCTTGCCTTTTAGAAATTGTAGCTCCTCAACTCAGTCCTCTGCTTTTTAGATCAAAAAGAGTGTGGTTTTCTGTTAGATTTTCACCTGCCTGTCTCTGCCTGCCACCTGCTTAAGTTAAACACTAATGAGAAAACAAGAATAGGAGGAGGAAGAAAAAGAAAGGAAAGACGAGGATAGACTGACACTCATCTGGTGCATTTACCTCTCCCAAGTGTCAGCTCCCCTTCAAAATCAGTTTGTTAATTGTCCAGTGCTTTCAGGTACTTTTTTGTGTTGTATCCAGAGTTTGCAATTGTTATCTATGGGAAGACAGTATGCAGGAGCTTACTTGGCCTTACTAGAAGCAATGAAAAACAGAATATTTAAAAGATGCTTGTAATTAGAGCCTATTGATAAAAAAAAGGGCAGCATTTCTCTTAAAGATAGAACTCTAGGGAAACATTTTAATGGTCCTTTGGCTTATGTAAATGTTAAGGCCAAAGCTAGAAGGGATAAGAGGTATTACCAAAAAATGGGATGCAAAAATTGTGATGCATAATGAAATAACAGGACTATAGTTCCCTGGGGATGAGACTGAGGGTGTTTCTAAGATAAGAAGAAAAGGATGGGGAAGAAGGGTGACATTAGAGTACCAGAGGAACTTGGCAGGAGGCAGGGTACTAAGAGATGAAAGAAACAACTAAGTAAATAAAGGAGCCCCTGATGCAGAGGAAATAGTGTCAGGATGGTCCGATATTCAAGGGCAAGTTGTATCTCTGTTTTAGTCCTTCTCTTTAACCCAACTCACAGTTTATATCCCACTAATTATAAAAAAAATTTCAAAAGGGGGCATATATACTTTATCTGATTACTTTCTTGTATTGATTACATACTACTTCTCTAGCAGGTATATTATCTGAAAAATCATCACTAAATTAACTTTAGGACAACAGCCTCCTAGAAAGATTAATGATATATAATTTACCTTTATGAAAGAAGCAAGCATCCAATAAATTAGAAAATGCATACCATCATCCAATAAATTGTGAAATATCCCAAGTGCTTACCTTATTGATTATTTGACAAATGGACTTCACATTCATTCAGTTACATCATTCCTATTTTCATGTCACTTGCTCTATTGTTTGCTTAAATGTATGTCTTTTCACTAAAAATGTTAGGTGTACTTCATCCATTCTGTGTCCAGGAGGGATAATGAGCAAAGATGATCACTTTGGAACACTGAATAGTCCTTGATCACGTGTCACTGCCGTTACTGCTTCAGATGCCTGGGTTCCAATAATAGTCTCATTCTATCTATAGATAGGTTGCCAAAAGTTTAAATGTATTTTATATAAAAGATTCTTTTATTATTTTCAGCACAGCCCATAATTCCATGTTGGGAAATATTTGCTTCTAAGTAACAATTTTCCTTTCCATTTCAATAGGAAAAAAAGGTATAATTGGCAAGCAGAGTGTCTGCCTGGGTAAGACCAACAAGGTTGAAAAATTTCCATATAAACACAAAATATCTGTGTTTTAGTTAGCCTGGTAGCATTTGCATAGATAAATACACAGGATTTGTTTTCACTTAAAAACAATGAAAATGATTTGTAAGTACTATATCAAGATACTTTTTTTAAGTTGCCCCTCCCCCACCTTCTGTTTTTTCTGATAACCATTTATTTCTATTCCTTTCATTAAATAACCTCTTAAACTTTATCAGTTCCCTAGGGTGACCATGATGCTGATACTGAAGCTGAAGCTCCAGCACTTTGGCCACCTGATGAGAAAAGCCCACTCAAAGGAAAAGACCCTGATGCTGGGAAAGATTGAGGGCAGGAGTTAAAGGAGGGGAACAACAGATGAGATGGTTGGATGGCATCACCAACTCAATGGACATGAGTTTGAGCAGACACTGGGAGATAGTGGAGGACAGGGAAGCCTGGCATGCTGTAGTCCATGGGGTCACAAAGAGTTGGACACAACTTAGCGACTAAACAACAAGGATGACCATAAGAAAGTACCAACCTGAATGGCTTAAAAACAACAGAAATGTATTACCTCGCAGTTCTAGAGCCTAGAAGTCCAAAGTCAAGGTGTTACCAGTACACACATACTTTTTGAAATCTGAAGGGGAGAATCTTTTGTTGGCTCTTCCTAGTTTCAGGCAGTTTGCTGGCAATCTCTGGCATTCCAAGACTGGAAGCTGCAGAATTCCAACCTCTGCCTTCATCATCACATAACATTCTTCCCCTTCCTTATCACCATTGTCTTCTTAGAAAGACATCTGGCCATGTTGGATTAGGATCCACCCTACTTTAGTATGAACTCATCTTAATTAACTGCATCTACAATCACGCTATTTCTCGATAAGGGCATATACTGAGGTATGGAGGGCGGTTAAAATTTTAACATTATCTTTTAGGGAAGCACAGTGCAACCCAAGAAATCACTTTGCTCAGCCTTTTGGATGGGTCTGACTCCACGTTTAGCTCAAGAGCTTGACATGTGGCTCAGACCTAGACAATCAGAGCTTTCCTTTAAGTTGCCTCTCCCCCAGCTTCCATTTTTCTGATAATCAGAGAACATTCTCCTGCCGGGGCTGCTTGGTTCAGGTCTCTGCCTATCTACGAGTCAGAGTTAATTAAACACAATGGGGATTTTGCTGAGATTTCAAAGGAAGGAGCACTCTGGTTTAATTGTGCATTGTTTAATTCTGAACCTAAGGCATGTTAAGCCTAGACTCCCTGCTGGCAGCACGCTTACCATGAATTGTGTTCATTCATGGAGGAATGTTGAGGAGAGAGAAGGAGAGGGGGAAGGAGATTAGTCAGGGTTCTCCAGAGAAACAGAACTAAGAAGTCATTTCTTGCAATGATGGAGACTGAGAAGTCACAGGATCTGCAGTTAGCAAGCTGCAGACTGGGGTCTCCAGCTAAGAGATCCAAGACTATACTGGTGATGTATTTCCAGTCGGAAGACCTGAAAACTGGGAGAACTGATGGTGTAAATTCCAGTCCCCAAACTGGCAGCCTTTAGACCCAACAAGAGCCAGTTTTTCCAGTCAGAAGGCAGGAAAAGACTGATATCCCAGCTCCAGCAGCGTTTATAGGCCATCAGCCCTTCAACGGATTGCTTGAGGCCCACCCACATTAGAAAGAGCAATCCGTTTTATTCAGTCTAATGATTCAAATGCTAATCTCATCTTAAAACCCTCTCTCTTCAAAAACAGTCCTCTTTTTTACCCTCTCCAACCTTTTAAATATCTTTGAGGCAGCGCTTATGCTAAGGATTGCCAAAGCAAGTTTCAGGACACTTCTTTTGCAAGTATTCTCATTCGAGATTGTAGAGGTATTGTTCCTGCTGAAGTTAAGGTTCTTTCTTCACTGCTGCTGCTGCTGCTAAGTCACTTCAGTCCTGTCTGATTCTGCAAGACCCCATAGATGGCAGCCCACCAGGCTCCCGCATCCCTGGGATCCTCCAGGCAAGAACACTGGAATGGGTTGCCATTTCCTTCTCCATTTCTTCACTGCAAAATAATTCAAAGACAAAGCAGGGAGATTAAGAAACTAAAATGAAAGTATTTAAGCAAGAATACACCCTCCAAGGGAGAGCAGGCACACAGATGAGGGGCTACTACCCTGGGTTTCTTTGGCAAGTTGTGAGGGGCATACACATGAAGGGGTGGGATATTCACTGGGTAAGGAAGAGTTTGAAAAGGCTCATTTTGAAAAAAAAACCATGATGCTGGGAAAGATTGAAGGCTGGAGGAGAAGGGGACGATAAAGGATGAGATGTTGCATGGCATCACTGACTCGATGGACGTGAGTTTGAGTGAACTCCAGGAGTTGGTGATGGACAGGGCGGCCTGGCATGCTTTGACTCATGGGGTCACAAAGAGTCGGACACAACTGAGCGACTGAACTGACTGAACTGAAGGAAGAGTTTGGGGATCGTATTCCTTGGTTTTCATCCCAGCTCCATTTTCCCAAGGAGAGGGGTGATTCTTGTCCTTATTTAGCTTAGATCAGAAGTGTCAAGGTGTCAGCTCAAAATGAGTACTCCTTATCTGCAAGGCCAGTCTTACTATAATGAGAGCACAATGAACAACTGGTCACAGTTTGAAGGCACGAGATTCCTGCCTTTCTCTACCTGTCTTTGTCTACTGCCCAGACACTTATCACCCAAAATGTATGGTTTCCTATCAGTCCAGAGGCTCCTGCTTTCTTTTGTCTGCCCATGGACCTCCACTGTTCACCATTTGTATGATTTCCTGCCACCTGGCCCCTGCCCCCATTTCTCTGCGCATTCCTGGCCACCTGCCTGCTGGAACAGTATTTTACACCTATTATTTGTTCTTAATCCTTGGGGTCTTAAACTGACACCAAAAAAATTTTTTTTAACATCTTGTTATAGATGCTTTTATATTTTGGTTAAATTATTCCTGTATGGAATAGTTTTAAAATGGAAAAAAAAAGAACGAAGAGTTGTTCTGTACTTTTCAAACATCTAGCTATTTCTATTTTTATGATGAAATTTTCTTTAGACAGAACAAAACATTGCAATGGGACATCTCAGATACTAAATCCTTAGACCTCTTCAGTTTTTAACCTGAAATTATCCTATCGTATTCAAAAAGAAGCTTATTCTCTACCATTTACATTCCAAAACTTGGTGCTTCTGAACCCTCAATTAAGCCTAGCTAACTTAATTATCTTAGCTAAGTGTTTCTTTCTCATTCAGCTTGTAGTTCATTTATCCCTTCTTGGGATATAAGTCATTATGATAGAGCTATATAACCAATATACTTGTTTGTCAAGAAGTTATTTTAATGTCTTTGAAAGACTGAATTATCACAGCTTGAGTTCCATATCAAAATAAAGAAAGAATTGAATTCAAGCCCAATAAAGCCATCTCTTCTTGGTCTTTATCCTCTTTGACTGCCCTGTATCAATTGTATATTAAAGTTCCTGACCAAATCTCATTTCACAGGGCTGCCTCTGCCTCTGTCTGTAATGTAATGACTTTTTCGACATTTTCTCTTCCCTTGACTTCTGTGGCTGACTCTCTTCCTACTTTTGGACATTCCTCCCATCTGCTTCTTTGAATCTTAGGCAGTGTCCTTGTCCATTTTCTTCTTTTCTTTCCCTTAGCAGTTGCATCCATACCCTGGTAGAATGGCCACCTCTCTGCACCTAATTTCCCTGGTATCATCTTGACTTTCGTATTTGTTCCCTTGCAGTGACTTGTGTATTTATGTTTATTGTGGTCCTTATCACATCAAAGTGCAATCGCTTTCCTGTCGGACTGTCTTTGCATCTTTGACTTTTAGATCATTGACATTAGGGATGTGGCTTCTGGTTCACCTACCCAAAACCAGACATATAGAAAGTATTCTTTTGAGTGATTGAAGTTTTCTGTCTTTACCATGCTTGTGGATAACATCTGTATGTCTGTTTAGTTCCTGAAACTAAACATGGATAAAACAAATGGAATCATTGTTTACTACTGTCAATTAGAAACGGCACTTGCCATGGGTGCTTGCCATCGGCCTCTACAAGGATTAAATCATGTGCTGCTGCCGCTGCTGACTTTCAGCATCGTCTGAGGGGAGTTCAGGGTGGAGATCAGAAATGAGGCACTCTGCACTGCAGGAAACCTGGCAGGAGAGCTCTTCAGATAGTCTCAGGAGCTGATTTTATGAGCCCAATTCCTGTATCTCCTCATTTCTAGAAAAGCACTAAAAGCTTTCATGGTGATACTTGTTTCTCATGACTCGCAGAAGCCTCCCAAGACCAGCAGAAGCTTTCTACAAAAAATACGTGCTTGATTGCATGTACTTCCCCTCTCCCAAAAGTATATATATGTATAAACTGTCCTCCCTCTTGCCTCTTTGGAGCAATGTCTCAGAGGAATTTCTAGCTGAGGTGCTGTCTCCCAGGCTGCAGTAATAAAGCTTAATTCACAGCTCTCAAGTTGTATATTTTTAAAGTCAATACCACCAATCCTTCCTTCTGATTTCCTAACTTTAGTTACAGGATTAAACTTAGATTCTTCTGTTGGCCCTATCTAAGTAGTCATCAAGTCCCATCTATTTTGCTTGGGCAAATTTTTGCATTCGACCCATTTTTTTTCATTCCCAGCTTCCAAATCTTCATTATCATTGGTCCGGAAATGTATATTAACTTTCTAAATGCTCAGTTGTGCTCCAGAGAAAGCATAGTTTTGAAGCCAGGCAGATCTAGCTTCATATCTGAGTCAATTATCAAAGGAAAAGCAATTTACTTAATGTTTTTGAACTTCCATTTCTCCATTTTTTCTTTCTTTTTTCTTTTTTTTTCATAATAATCATTATCTCCTCCACTGGATATAAACTCCTTTAGGGCAAGAATTATGTCTTACTTGACTTTCTGTTCTCATAAGCAGCTACTAATTGATGTTATTTGCTAAATAAATGAGAGTGATAATCTACCTCACAATGCTAAAGAGATAAGTTAAATGTGATAAAACATGTCAAGAGGCCCAAATAGGTACGTGGAGGGGCCCTGTTAAGGATAACTAAGACTCCTGTTGACATCATCAGATGAGCTATCAATGCAGCCAGGACCAGCTGCCAACCATGTCAGTGATGCTATTTTTGACTTCTCATTTATCCTGCCAGTTCAACCAACAACATAGTAAAGAGAATAGTCAATTGACAGAGTCTTTTTATTTCTTTAAGCAACTAAGTTTTGGAACAGTATAGCAATGGGGTAAAGCCATCATATAAACTTAAAATACATGGCATTGGCTTTGAGATTGCACTGTGGGTAGAGGAATGAAGACAAGTAGGGAGACTTAGTAGAAGCTGATAAGGTAATGAGGAAATTAATGTTAAAGGCTAGAGAAAAGGCATCCAGTCTTCTATAGTGATGGAAGCTTTGACAACATTGTCACCTATTGTAATATGGATGATATAACATATAACTAATAAACTTGTGGATTTTGCAAAACTTGTTCAAGGCAGAGCATTGAAAGTGTCAATTGGCTTCATTTAACTGCTGATAATGGAGTGATGAAAGAGAAAGTAGACCTAAAGAAACAGTTTGGATTTCAAGCAGAATTCAGAGGAAAGTCTTTCAACCTGTTTTAAGGATGGAAAATAAAACTGTTTCTCATTCCAAGCCTCTCCATATAGTTAAGTTGGCAAAGTAAGAAATAACTCTGGGAAAAGATCAAAGCCAGGGTGATGGTAGTACGATGTGGTATTAGACAAAAGACCAAGTAAAGGATGTGTCTGTAAGACGATTGTGTGCTCAGTCACGTCCAACTCTTAGCATGAACCCATGGACAGTGGCACATCAGGCTTCTCTGTTCATGGGATTTTTCAAGCAAGAATACTGGAGCAGGTTGTCATTTCCTCTCCAGGGGATCCTTTCCAACCCAAGGATTGAACCTGGGTCTCTGAAGTCTCCTGCTTTGGCAGGCAGATTCTTTACTGCTAAATTACCTGCAAGCTCGTAAGATTATTAAGACCTTATAAAGACTGCCTCCTAGTTGCTCTCAACTGGATAAAAAAAAGAAAAAACAGCTTATAAAAAATGTAAGGGCCTGATTTACAGACCCTTACAGGTCAAGGAGATCAAGACAGTCAGTCATAAGGGGAATCAACCCAAAATACTCATTGGAAGGACTGATGCTGAAGCTCCAATACTTTGGCCACCTGATGGGAAAAGCTGACTCACTGGAAAAGACCCTGATGCTGGGAAAGATTGAAGGCAAAAGGAGAAGAGGGTGGCAGAGGATGAGATAATTGGATGGCATCAATGATTCAATGGACATGAACTTGGGTGAACTCCAGGAGATGGTGAGGGACAGTGGAGACTGGTGTGCTGGAGTCCATGGGGTCGCAAAGATTTGGACACAGCTTTGTGACTGAAAAACAACAACTCAGGTAAATAATTTGCAAAACTTTTAGAGGCTGTGTTCCATAGCACTCTAACCCTCTCCCCAGGGTTGAAAGAACCATAACTTTGAGTGTGTATATGGCTTTGGTCAAAAGATGCTGACCCCAAAAGTTTGTGTGGCTTATGTCCAAAGATACTAGCCCCAGTAGTAGTCATAAGCAATCTGCAAAGTTTCTAAGAGAACTGTCAGAAGGAATCAGTGCTGGTTTAGACTAGAGATTGGATTAGGGCTGAAATTGTTCAAAATGAATCAAGATTTCTGGACTCTTAACCCTCTACTGTCAGGAAGTAGGATGAGAAAAAACTTCTCAACTGCAAAACCAGGCCATTTCTAAAGGAAAATAGAGTTTTATTTAGCAGGAGTGTCTGGAGTTCAGACTGTAGAGCCAAGGAGAAAAATTCAGAGGGAGTAAGATGTGGTCCTCATCAATGTCCGTTTCCTGATTCTGCATCACGGAAACTTAGCCATGTGTGTCTGGCTGGATATCATCATTTCTATAAACAGGTGACCACTTAGTGATACCTGCTTCCCCTTTTTGAGTGGGAACACCTATTATAATTATCCTATTCCCTTTTCTGCACTGTTTATTGGAGATATGAGAGGGGTAGATGTTTTATAGGTTCCTACACCCAAGAAGACTCATTCTCAATGGAACCTAATTTAGCTGAAAAAATTTTGGACCTTGAGTCTGATGTTAAAATGGCATGAGACTGGGGGAGGGGAATAGGATGGGAACAGTTTTCATGTGGAAGGAATATGAATTCTTATAGCTGGAGGATAGTGCTAGATTGTTTCCACAAAGCTGATGCAATAGTATCTTCTGTTCCATGTGCTTCTTTGCAGTATGATCTTCCTGTTCCCCTACCAAGCCATGGAATATATTTTCCTTCTCCTTAAATTTGGCATGCCCCATGGGGCTTTCTTCATAGCTCAGTCAGAAAAGAATCTGCATGCAGTGCAGGAGACTCAGGTTTGATTCCTGGGTCTGGAAGATCCCCTGGAAAAGGAAATGGCAACCCACTCCAGTATTCTTGCCTGGAGAATTCCATGGACAGAGGAACCCAGAGGGCTACAGTCCATGGAGTTGCAAAAGTTGGATGTGACTTAGCTATGAAATCATCGGCAGCAGCAAGCAGCATGATATTTTTTGAACAAAAGATTGAAGCAGATATTATGCTGTGCAAATTCTGAGGCTGGTCCTTCAAAGATCTATCGCTTCTACTTTTGCAGCTAGAAACACACATTAGAATCTCACTACCATGCTGTGAGGAAGCCCAAGGAGTCCCAGGAGAGGCTCAAGTAGATGAAAATTGAGGCTCCTGGTTGATTACCCCAGCTGAGTTTTCAGTCAGAACCAACTATAACAATATAAATAAGACAATTTTAGACTTTCTAGTCTTCTTATCACCTCAGTTCAGTTCAGTTCAGTCGCTCAGTCGTGTCCAACTCTTTGTGACCCCATGAATCGCAGCACACCAGGCCTCCCTGTCCATCACCAACTCCCAGAGTTCACTCAGACTCACGTCCATCGAGTCAGTGATGCCATCCAGCCATCTCGTCCTCTGTCGTCCACTTCTCCTCCTGCCCCCAATCCCTCCCAGCATCAGAGTCTTTTCCAATGAGTCAACTCTTCGCATGAGGTGGCCAAAGTACTGGAGTTCCAGCTTCAGCATCATTCTTCCAAAGAAATCCCAGGGCTGATCTCCTTCAGAATGGACTAGTTGGATCTCCTTGCAGTCCAAGGGACTCTCAAGAGTCTTCTCCAACACCACAGTTCAAAAGCATCAAGATTCATTTGGTGTCAGCTTATCACCTCAGCTGACACCAAATGAATCTTAGGTACTCACGGAATCTTAAGAAATAATACATTGCTACTGTCTTAACAGGGGCCTCCCTGGTGGGTCAGCAGTAAAGAATGTGCCTGCCAATGCAGGAGACGTGGGTCGGAAAGATCCTCTGGAGAAGAAAATAGCAACCCAGGCCAGTATTCTTGCCATGGGAAATCCCATGGACAGAGGAGCCTGACAGGCTACAGTCTAAGGGGTTGCAAAGAGTCTGACAGGATTTAGCAACTAAACATCAGCAATAACTGTCTGAAGAAACTAACTCTTGGGGGTGGTTTGCTACACAATAAGAGATAAAGGAAACAAAAGACATATTTGGAGACAGATTGTAAATATCCTGGCTACTGTTTGGGAGCCAAAGGAAGGGTTGGATCGGTCAGGTCATAGTTTTCTATGACCTCACACAGCTGACCTTGTGGATATTTACATGCCTGGGAGTCAGTGGGTCTTCTGAGGCTTGGAGTCCATGATGCCTGATATAGTATCTGACTTACTAAAGATTTAATAAGCTCAAGCACACCTCAAAGTGTGTGCTTAGAAATCCTCAGGTCTTACGTTTGTTGCTTTTAAATCTTCAGAAACGGGAAAAATATATTCCTCAATATATTCTCAAGTTTATTTTCTTGGGTTTTCCCACTATTCCTCTGGATATAGTCCTATCCAGTCAAAATAAACTACTCATTTTCTCCAAATATCGTTTCCTTTTCAGACTCTGTTTCTTTGCTACAGTCACTTAATCAATCACTTTTGTGGAAGTTCTCTGAAAATTAAAAGGGCTATAAACTTTTATTACTTTGCATCGGATTTTAGTTACAGGCATATTTTCTCTACAAAATTATAATTCCATAAGAGTAATGAATGTCAATTTTATTTTTGTTGCATCCTCTGTGCTAAAAGAGCCTTAAACCTAGTTGGTAATCAAAAGCATTATATTTCTGTCTACATGTCTGTCTGTCTATCTATTATATCTAAGTCTCCGATAAATCTAAACCCAATGCCTATAAAATCCAAACTCTCTGGCATGATGCATGAGGCCCTTCACAATCAGGCCTCTGCCCTCTCTCCAGCCTCATTTCTTGCCTCTCAATCACTTTCACTAGGGATTTGCAATGATAGAAACTATTAAAGAAAGAAAAAAAAAGACAGTATGTTCAAAGGATTTGGGGCAGCCGTTAATGACAGATCACTGCTCCATAGAACCCGTGGCAGAGACTACTCTCTCTCAAGATTCCTTCTCTTTTCTCTAATAATAGAACCACTGCAAGTTAGTTGGGCAAATACTCATCTAAAATATAACTTAATTTTCCAGCCTTCCTTGAAGCTTCATGTAACCATGTAACTAATTTCTATCCAATTAAATATAAAGAGAAGTGTCATGCACAGCTTCTAGGGAATGTTCTTAAAAGGTGGGGCTGATTACTTTTACACTTTTTTTTTTCTGCAGCTGAGTTGCAGACATCAAGGGACTCAAGAAATCATCCTGGACCGTAAGGAGGAAGCTACATGTCAAAGATGGTAGAACAATAAAATATAATGATCAGAGCCACTGTGCACATTCTGAAATGCTTATGCCAGAATTAATTTATGTCTGAGAGCAATAAAGGTAAAGCTACTGCTATCTGAGCATCTTTGTTACTCATAGCTGAAACAAGTCTTCCACAACACCACGCCTAACCTACAGAAGGATTGTTGAATGAACCATCCTCCAAGTATCGGGGTATTCATGTGGCAATAAGGTTCCCATTTCAGTTGAAGTTTAAGCCTTTTTAGTGTACCTCATCTGGATCAACCCAGCTCGCACATGGAGAATAAAATGATAAGAATATCATTATCAAAAATGAGAATAAAACTTTCATAAGTAAAAAGGTTTGTGTTCACTTTCGGTTTTTTATTTGCTTTCCATGTAATCTAGTTGAACCTGCCTGTGCTTGTCTTTTTGACAATAGCATCACTTCCCTACCCATTTCACGTTTAAAATCACTGAAATGTGACATGCAGTTTCAAAGAAAGAAAAAGATGCCTTTTCTTCTATAAAAGGATTCTGAGCATTGTCCCTACCCATTCTCTCCTTAAATTCCTTCATCCACTTGACCTCCCTACTCGCTATATGGGGATGACTAAAGGAAAACATTGAGGCATTTTAGCTGCTCCCATGTTTCTAATATTTCCAAGATTATCCCACATGGCCCATGAGTTTATTCTTGGTGCGAAGGCAGCCACAGCTGGCTTCCCTGATGCTGTGACTTGTGTGGATGGCCTGATAGTGTGTAGTGCAGGAAGTGTCACATGTGAGGAAAGCTTGTTATGCTCAGATGACGGAATGGGGACAGGGATGCCCCTCTGTTATAATTCCAATTTGGCAAAGGAGGTGGGATATCAGAGGACTGCTACAGGCAGCAAAGTGATAGATGTGTGTGTGTGTGTGTGTGTGTGTGTGTGTGTGTGTGTGTGAGCTAGTTGTGGCCAACTCTTTGTGGCCCCATGGACTGTGGCCCACCTGGTTCCACTGTCCATAGGATTTCTCAGGCAAGAATACTGGAGCGGGGTGCCATTTCCTACTCCAGGGTACCTTCCTGACCCAGGGATTGAACTTGCATCTCCAGCATTGGCAGACAGATTCTTTACCACTAGCCCCACCTAGGAAACCCAAAGTGACAGATAGCCTTGCTCTTTCAAGGAAAATAAAACCTACACACAGTTGAAGATCAAAAGAAAATTGCATCATTAGTTGTCTTTAATAATTAAACTATTCATTAAATTATTACATTTTAGGAGTCAAATTCTCTGGAAATCTTTTTATTCTTATTAAGATTGTTTCCATTTGTGCTAATCTTGTTCTTTCTGTCTTAAATGTCCTTCCTATTCTTCTCTATTACATCATGTCCTTTACTTCCCTTGAGATTTTATCAAAGGCTTGCCTTTTATAATAAAAGACGGTCATAATCAACTAGCTACCTCTAAATTGGGATACTTTGTGTCTATACTTGATGTACATAGAGAGACTGAACAGAAAATCAGGATGGCAGTGATGGTTGAGCTGTTTTTGAAGCATGAAATTCAAGTTCCAGATAATCTCTGCTCAGAATGACCCCACATAAGCTTTCTGTACTGTGAGAATTCTTTGATAATGTGAGTGGGGATTGACTTCTTTGTAAATATGAATGATCAATCCATCCAGAAATGACCAAAAGCAACCTTAGATCTTTTGAGAGAAAACACAAGCAACTTCATTTTTTGTCTACTCTATGGTGAACATGTCACTGGGTCTGCAATTATTATTAAGACAGAGACCCTGTCTTGGATGACTCTCATTCTGGCAAGGAATACAGGCATGGGCTTTAGCAACTTGGTTTATTTAGAAAATTTTGTTTCTAAAAAAGAAATCAACTTGCGCATGGAAAAATTAGAGATGCATTTTTTTAACATTGCATATCCCAGACAGTCCAGCAATAGCACCACTGGGTATTTATCTTAGACAAAAGAAAGCTTTAGTTCACACAAAAGCATTCATATGAACACTCATATCAGCATTGCCAAAGTGAACAATCCAATGTCCTTCAGTGTGTGAATAGATCAACACATTTATACATTCATACAATGGAATACTATACAGCAATAAAAAATAAATAGGCCACTGATGCAGCACAACTTGAATGGATCTCAGGGGCATTATTCTGAATGGGAAAAGAGCCAGTGTCAGTAGCTTATATATATTATGACTTTATTTATAAAACTGTATTAAATGGCACAGCCATAGAGATGGAGAACCAAACAGTGGTTGCTAAGGTTAAGATGGTGTGTGCATATATGCTAAGTCGCTTCAGTCATATCCAGCTCCTTGCGATCCTATAAACTTTAGCCCACCAGGCTCCCTGTCCCTGGGATTCCCCAGGAAAGAATACTGGAGTGAATTGCCATGCCCTCCTCCAGGAGATCTTCCAGACCCAGGGATGGACCCTGTGTCTCTTGGCCTCCTGCATTGGCAGGCAGGTTCTTTACCACTGATGCCACCTGCGAAGCCTGGAGTTACAAGCAGATAAGGGCAAAGGTAAACTCTGTACGATGCTTACAACTTCTTGTGAGTCTCAGATTATTTCAAAATTTAAAGTCTTTAAAAAAAAAATCACATATGATTGTGAGACTCGGGGGGCAGACATTCAGGCAACTCGCTTGAACTATTGGAACCAGGGGATGGAAAGCCATGTCAAGGAACACTCTATCTGGGACTTCTTTGGTATTCCAGTGGTAACGAATTCACCTTCCAAGGCAGGGGATACAGGTTCCATCCCTGGTTGGGCAAGGAAGCCCCTGCACCACAATACTGAGCCCGCACACCTCTCTAACTAGAGGAGCCTGTGCACTAGAATGAAATACAGAAAAAACACAAAAGCCTCTTTCTCTTACTGCCGCTTCTCTTGGTCGTGCCTGCTTCATTCTCTCTCTTCAAAACTAGCTTTCTATTTTTCACTTCTACCTCTATATAGAAAAACAGAAAGTGGGAAAATTGCAGTTTGTAAGTCTTAAAATCCTCTCCATTTATGCGTCCAAAGTAAGAGTGGCATTTCCTGATCTCAACTCCAAATATTACAGAAGGGATGGCCCCAGCTTCAGTCACCCACAGACTCCTTATACAAGCTGTTATTGCCAGAGACACTGAGTTGCTGCTGCTAAGTCACTTCAGTCATGTCCGACTCTGTGCAACCCCAAAGACGGCAGCCCACCAGGCTCTGCCATCCCTGGGATTCTCCAGGCAAGAATACTGGAGTGGGTTGCCATTTCCTTCTCCAATGCATGAAAGTGAAAAGTGAAAGTGAAGTTGCTCAGTCATGTCCGACCCTCAGCAACCCCATGGACTGCATCCTTCCAGGCTCCTCCGTCCATGGAATTTTCCAGGCAAGAGTACTGGACTGGGGTGCCATTGCCTTCTCCGGAGAAACTGAGTTACACTGTAACAAAAAAAGTCACAGTGTCCAGGGAAAGAAGAATGGTTTAGGGCTAAGGAGACATACCAAAAAGTGGTTATACAGGTATATGAGCAAACCAATTGTATTATGTGTTACTGTGATACTATTGAAAGTATACATTTGGTCCTTCCACAGAGCTTCTAAAATTCTTGGAATTTCCTGAGTGGTAAGGCTGAAAGGCGGAGAAGGCAATGGCAGCCCACTCCAGTACTCTCGCCTGGAAAATCCCATGGACGGAGGAGCCTTTCATGTGTTGGAGAAGGAAATGGCAACCCACTCTAGTATTCTTGCCTTGGAAAAGCTCATGGACAGAGGAGCTTGGCAGGTTACAGTCCATGGGGTCGCAAAGAGTCAGACACAAGTGAGTGACTATGAAGGGAGAAACCTTAAACAAAAGAGTTTGGAGAAATGGGGGGATGAGATGAACTGGGAGATTAGGATCGGCATATACACACTAGTGATACTATACATAAAATAAAACCTTCTGTATAACACAGGGAACTCTCTTCCATGCTCTATGAACCTAAATGGGAAGGAAATTCAAAAAAGAGGGCTATAAAGATACAGATAGCTGATTTACTGTGCTATACGGTAGAAACTAACACCACATTGTAAAGCAACTATACTCCAATAAAAATGTAAAAAGAAAAGAAAAAGTAAACTCATGGCTCACATACAAATACGAGAGCTTCTGGTGGGTGAACACATACATAACTGGGAGGGTGGCACACTCGAAACTCAACGGGGACAGACATTCCTGCATTGAGGACCCTTCTGGACATCACTCTATGTACCTTTTTGTCTGACTGTTCATTTGTATCCTTTATCACACCCTTTAAAATAAACCAGTAAGTGAAGTGTTTGCCTGGACTCTATGAGCTGGGGTAGCACATTATTGAACCTGAAGAAGAGGGTCTACGAAACCCACGCTTTACAGTCAAGTCAGACAGAAGTATAGGGCTTCCCAGGGGGCTTGGTGGTAAAGACTCAACCTGCCACGCAAGAGACGGGTTCTATCCCTGGGTCAGGAAGATCCCTCGGAGATGAAAATGGCAACCCATTCTAGTATTCTTGCTTGGGAAATCTCATGGACAGAGGAGCCTGGAACACGACAGCCCATGGGGTTGCAAAGAGTTGGACATGACTTAGCGACTAAATATTGATAGTAGCAGATAGACCTATGGGTAGTCTATAGGTCCACTACTTGTAATTGGCATCTGAAGTCCTATTGGACTGAATTCTTAACCTGTAGGATCTGCACTTACTCCAGGTGGGATCAGAAGTGCATTAAGTTGTAAGACACCAAGGGATTCCCAAGTGGCACAAGTGGTTAAGAATTTGCCTGCCAATGCAGGAGACACAGAGACATGGGTTCAATCCCTGGATTGGGAAGATCCCCTGGAGAAGGAAATGGTGAATTGCTGGGTGTAAAAAACCCATGAATTTGGGTTCAGAAATGTGGTGAGTAGAGGACAGTTTTCCTATGCATTACATTTAGAAAATGCTACACCACCTGAATGAAGAATATGCTTTGAGGTATAAAAACTGGATCACCTACCTCTGCCTGACTAACCTCCAGCACTGCATTTTCTTTCTTTTTTTTATATTCTCTTGTTAGTGTTCTTGAATGTGACATAGGAATCCTTTCCTGTTACATCATCATTGTGAAGCTGACACCCTACAACAGTGTTGCCCCGTAAGGCTAACAGAACTCTCACCTTGATGGTCGTATTGCTAAGCTCAGAGGAGATACTCTTTGGGTGCTTATGGAAGGGTTCTGTGGCTATCAGTCAGGGTAGGGTGGGTTGTGGTCACAGCAACCAGCCCTGTTGTAGTGGCTTATCACAACAAACGTTCAACGTTGTGCTAGTTTCTGCTGCACAACAATGTGAATCAGTACAGGTTCACATATATCCCTCCCTCTCGAGCCTCCCTCCCACCACCCCCTACCCCAACCCCTCTAGGTCATCACAGAGCACCGAGCTGAGGTCCCTGTGCTATCGAGCAGCTCCCCCCAGCTATCTGTTTCATACACGATAATGTATATATGTCAACACTACTCTCTCAACTTGCCCCCCCGGCTCCCCCGCGTCCCTCACTGTGTCCACAAGCCCATTGTGTATAACTGTGTCTCTATTCCTGCCCTGCAGATAAGCTCAACAATACCATTTTTCTAGATTCCATGTGTATGTGTTTTCAGTCATGTCTGACTCTTTGCAGTGCCATGGACTGTAGCCCACCAGGCTCCTCTATTCATGGAATTTTCCAGCAAGAATACTGGAGCAGGTTGTCATGTCCTACTGCAATGGATCTTGCCAAGCTGGAGACTGAACCAGAGACTCTTGCGTCTCCTGAATTGGCAGGCAAATTCTTTACCTCTGGTGCCACCTATGTGTTAATATATTTGTTTTTCTCTGACTTACTTCACTCTTTATGTCAGGTTCTAGGTTCATCACATCACAGGACCCAATTTGGCTCCTTTTTATAACAATATTCCATTGTGTATATGGAAGGGAGGTTAATCTCCATTTCATGTCACTGTCACAGGATCTAGGCAGAACAAGGCTGCATTTCGGGGAGCTTTGCTGCTGCTCCCTGGACAAGAGGAAGTGGAACACAGAGTATTGTATACTGGCTCTTAGAGGCGTCCTTACAAATATGACACACAGCATTTCCATTCACTTTTTTTTTTTTTGGCCAACGCAAGTAACTTGATCACGTCCAGCTCTCTGTAGACAGGGGAAGTGCCAGAAAGAGAAGACCTGGAAAAACTGTTGGACAGCACCCATAGTTGATCTGACTCTAGAAGCTTTGTTTACTCACGAGCTCCTCAGATGGCTGACCTCTAGCTCTCTGAGCAGTACACGTGATTTCCCAGTGCCAGCTCACTTTCTGTGTCTTCCTCCAGCAATTTCACTGTGGAGTCTGTAATCTCTGTAACAGAGGGAAAGAACTTCCTTAATGGTTCACTTAGACTTCTGTTTGCTCTCCATAAGTGTACGTAAGAGTGGGTGCTAAGTCACTTCAGTCAAGTCTGACTCTTTGCTACGCTATGGACTGTAGCCCGCCAGGCTCCTCTGTCCATGGGATTCTCCAGGCAAGAATGCTGGAGTGGATTGCCATTCCCTTCTCCAAGTAATAATTTCACTTACTTCATTAGGCTGATCCCAATGGTTCTAAATGCTTTAGTGTCTAAAATGTTGTTTAGGTTTTTGATCTAAAAGCCATTGCTTATCTCACTTCTCATCACTCTGTGACTTAGCCCACAGGAGATTTTGTTACAAAAGCAGAGGACAAAGTCATGCCACAGAACGACTGAGTGTGTTTGTTCTTTGTTAGACATACCACTCTTTTTGCTTGTCTTTGTGTGCTTGTTTTTAGCAATTGCTCCAGCATTTACAACATGCATCTTTAATCTGCTACAGTTGACTTGCAAACACCATTTCACTATAACATAAGAACCCTGAGGGGCTTCTGGTTAGCTTCTTAACTGGTGGTCCTGTGGTTAAGATCTGGTGCTCCCAAGGCAAGGAGCCCGGGTTTGATCCCTGGTCAGGGAACTAGATCCGGCATGCTACAGCAAAGATCAAAGGTCCTGAGTGCCACAACTAACCTGACACAGCCAAATACATAAACAAACATTAAAAAAAGAGAAAACCTTGAGTGAAGTAAGTCAGACACAGAAAGACAAACACCAAACAATGTCACTTATACGTGGAATCTAAAAAATGGGTACAAATGAACTTTTTACAAAACAGAAGTAGAGTCACAGAGGTAGAAAACAAACTTACGGTTCCCAGGGGAATGTGGGGATCAATAAGCCGGGAGATAGGGATTGACATATAAACACTACCATATGTGAAACAGATAACTGAAAAGAACCTGCTGTACAGCATAGGGAACTCGACTCAATACTCTGTGATGGCCTATATGGGAAAAGAATCCAAGAAAGAGTGGCCACACGTATACATGTATGACTGATTCACTTCACTGTACCCCTGAAACTAACACAACATTGCCAACCAACTCCACTCCATAACAACTACAAAAAAGAAGCAGCATATTTCCATTTCCTTCTCCCTCTACAACTTGTACTATTGTTGTAAAACACTTTAATTTTATGTATTATAGATGATACCTTTCATGATCATTTTTGCTGTAAAAAAATCAATAGCTTTTAAAGAAAGCTAAACATGAGATTTAAAAGCCTTTGATACTTGCCATATGTTTGTAATTTACCACACCTTTTATTCAGTCTTTTTTTTTTCCCCTAAGATCCAAAATCCCATCTGAAATCATTTTTCCTTCAACCTGACAAACTTCCATATCATATCTTAACATCGAGGTTGGCTGGCAACAAGTTCTCTCTGCTTTTGTTTGTCTGAATATGTCTTTAGCATGCCTTCATGTTTAAAGATGTTATTGCAGCTTTCAGAATGCCAATTTGATAGGTTTTTTCACTACTCCGAAGGTCGTTTTTCATTTTGTTTTGGCTTGTCTCATTTCTTTGGAGATGTCTGTAGTAATTCTTTTCTTCATTCCTCTCTAGGTACCATGTCTTTCTTCCCTCTGGCAGACTTAAAATTTCCTTATCATGGTTTTCGGGAATTTGTTTATGATGTTCTTTGGTCTCATCTTATGCGTCGTGTGTGTGTGTGCATGCAGGCATCTGTATTAGTGCTTATGTGGTTATTTCCTGTTTGGGTATCATTGTAGATTTTGTAAATTTGGAGGCATTATTTCTTCCTAACCCTCTCGTAGTTTCCCTATCCTTCTGTGATACCATAAACACATATGCTAGACCACTTGATGGGGCTTCGCTGGTGGCTCAGATGATAAAGAATCTGCCTACAATGTAGGAGACCCAAGTTTGATCCCTGGGTCGGGAAGATTCCCTGGAGAAGGAAATGACAACCCACTCCAGTATTCTTGCCTGGGGAATTCCACTGGACAAAGGAGTCTGATGGGCTATAGTCCATGGGGTCACAAAGAGTTGGATAAGACTGAGCGACTACCACATACACACACACAGACCACTTTGTACTGTCCTATTGTCACAAAGACTATAGTTATTAGTCTTTTCTTTCTGCATTTCCGTTTGGGTTGCTTCTGCTGCAGTGTCTTCAGGCTCACTAATTTTTACTGATGCAGTAATCTAATCTGCTGGTAATCCCATCCACTGAATTTTTCACTTCAGACACTGTATTTTTCATCTTGAGAATTTCCTCTTGGAACTTTCTGATATCTTTCCTTTCCCTTCACATTGTATTCATATTCTTTAACTCAGACACAGTGAGCACATTCATAATAGCAGCTTTACATCCCCCTTCTGATACTTTTTTTTTATTTCTGTCAGTTTTGGATCTGTTTATATTGACTGATTTTTCATTTGGTTTTTGGTCACATTTTACCTCACTTTATATAGTTAATAATTTTATGTTTGAATGTTAGACACTCTAAATTTAATGTTATTTGGGATCTTTTGTGTGTGTCTTCCTACAAAGAGTGTTGGAGAATGGTTTGGAAGGCTCCAAAAGTTACTTGCTGCTGCTGCTAAGTCACATCAGTTGTGTCCGACTCTGTGCGACCCCAGACAGCAGCCCACCAGGCTCCACCGTCCACAGGATTCTCCAGGCAAGAACACTGGGGTGGATTGCCATTTCCTTCTCCATCAAAAGTTACTTACAGATTGTTATTTCTGTTTAGTCTCTAAGTCCTGTCCGATACTTTTGCAATTCCATGGACTGCCAGCTTCCTCTGTCCATGGGATTTCCCAGGCAAGAATACTGGAGTAGGTTGCCATTTCCTCCTCCAGGGGATCTTCCCAACCCAGGGATCAAACCCTGATCTCTTGTGTCTCCTTCATTGCCAGCAGATACTTTACCACTGAGCCATCAGGAAAGTCCTTACTATAGTATGAAGTGGAGTGAAGTGAAGTTGCTCAGTCATGTCCAGCTCTTTGCGACCCCATGGACCATAGCCTACCAGGCTCCTCCGTCCCTGGGAGTCTCCAGGGAGGAATACCAGAATGGGTTGCCATTTCCTTCTCCAGATCTTTCCAACCCAGGGATCGAACCCGGGTCTCCCGTATTGCAGGCAGACGCTTTAGTTTTATCCTATTACTGCATGCCCCGCTTCTGCTGATTGGAACTCAAATGTTTCTCATCCTTGTTCGAGCTCTGGTATTGTTCTGCTTTGTTGTTGTTGCTGTTGTTCAGTCGCCCAGTCAAGTCCAACTCTTTGCGACCCCATGGACTGCAGCACAACAGGCTTCCCTGTCCTTAACTATTTCCCGGATTTTGTGCAAATTCACATCCATTGAGTTGGTGATGCCATCCAACCATCTCATCCTCTGTTGTCATCTTCTCCTTTGCCTTCAATCTTTCCCAGCATCAGGTCTTTCCAATGAGTTGGCTCTTTGCATCAAGTGACCAAAGTATTGGAGCTTCGGCATCAGTCCTTCCAATGAAATTTTAGGGTTGATTTCCTTTACAGCTGACTGGTTTGATCTTCTGGCTGTCCAAGAGACTCTCAAAAGTCTTGTCCAGAACCACAGTTCAAAGGCATCAATTCTTCAGCTTTAATTATGAGGCAATTTCAAAATCATTTATATTCTTTCAATATATAAACATATGGATCAAACATAGGCTGACAGATTTTTGGGTAATAATTTTTGATAAATGGCAACTTCTGGAAGAATGGGGTGGAAAATGGACAATGGAGCAGAAAGGGCTAGACAGAGACAGCGGGCTGCTCCATGGCAGACCATCAATATAAATTGTTAGACACTTAATTATTTAATTTTTTTTAAATTAATGACTTGCAAGAAGATTTACAGGTGTTTGAAATGAAATAATTTTGGCTTGCAAAATAGAAAACATTAAAGGGGGAGAAAGATCTAATGCTAGGCCTATAAAGGGTAGCAAAACTCAAACCCATGAAAAGCAGAAACACTGAAGAGACACACTGCAACCATCATCAATTTATAAATGAGTCTGTAAAGCATCAGCCAGTTTAAAAATTTGAAGACTTCTATTCTATTATTGGGCTTTCCTGGTGGCTCAAACAGTAAAAAATCTGCCTGCAATGCAAGAGACCTGGGTCTTGATCCCTGAGTCAGGAAGATCCCCTGGAGAAAGGAATGGCAACCCACTCCAGTATTCTTGCCTGAAGAATTCCATGGACAGAGGAGCCTGTTGGGCTATACAGTCCCTGGGGTGCAAAGAGTTGGACATGACTAAGTGACTTTCATCCATACACACACATTCTATTACTGCCCTGAAGATAGATGTTTCCAGTCATGAAGTGAAATGTTCTTAGAGGTTTTGCTGTTTGTTTTTTCATAGTAATAAGTGATGGATATATCAGCAAGAACTGAAATAAGTGTGTTTGGTTTAGTTCAATTCAGTCACTCAGTCATGTCCAATTCTTTGTAACCCCATGGACTGCAGCACGCCAGGCCTCCCTGTCCATCACCAACTCCTGGAGTTTACTCAAACTCATGTGCATTGAGTCGGTGATGCCATCCAACCATCTCATCCTCCTCTGTCCCCTTCTCCTCCTGCCTTCAATCTTTCCCAGCATCAGGGTCTTTTCAAGTGAGTCAGTTTTTTGCATCAGGTGGCCAAAGTACTGGAGTTTCAGCTTCAGCATCAGTCCTTCCAATGAATATTTAGGACTGATTTCCTTTAGGATGGACTGGTTGGATCTCCTTGCAGTCCAAGGGACTCTCAAGGGTCTTCTCCAAAACCACAGTTCAAAAGCATCAATTCTTTGGCATTCAGCTTTCTTTAGAGTCCAACTCTCTCACATCCATACATGACTACTGGAAAAACCATAGCCTTGACTAGACGGGCCTTTGTTGACAAGTAATGTCTCTGCTTTTTAATATGCTGTCTAGGTTGGTCATAACGTTTCTTCCAAAGAGCAAGCGTCTTTTAATTTCATGGCTGCCATCACCATCTGCAGGGATTTTGGAGCCCAGAAAAATAAAATCTGACACTGTTTCCTCTGTTTCCCCATCTATTTGCCAGGATGAAACCAGATGCTATGACTTTAATTTTTTGAATGTTGAGTTTTCAGCCAGCTTTTTCACTCTCCTCTTTCACCTTTCTCAAAAAGCTCTTTAGTTCCTCTTCCTTTCTGCCATAAGGGTGGTGTCATCTGCATATCTGAGGTGACTGATATTTCTCCCGGCAATCTTGATTCCAGCTTGTGCTTCCTCCAGCCCAGCATTTCTCATGATGTACTCTGCATATAAGTTAAATAAGCAGGGTGATAATATATAGCCTTGACATACTCCTTTCCCTATTTGGAACCAGTCTGTTGTTCCATGTCCACTTCTAACTGTTGCTTCCTGACTTGTATACAGATTTCTCAAGAGGCATGTCAAGTGGTCTGGTATTCCTATCTCTTTATGAATTTTCCACAGTTTATTGTGATCCACACAGTCAAAGGCTTGGCATATTCAATAAAGCAGAAGTAGATATTTTTCTGGAACTCTCTTGCTTTTTTGATGATCCAACTGATGTTGGCAATTTGATCTCTGGTTCATCTGCCTTTTCTAAAGCCAGCTTGAACATCTGGAAGTTCATGGTTCACGTACTATTGAAGCCTGGCTTGGAGAACTTTGAGCATTACTTTACTAGTGCGTGAGATGAGTGCAATTGTGTGGTAGTTTGAGCATTCTTTGGCAATGCCTTTCTTTGGGACTGGAATGAAAACTGACCTTTTTCAGTCTTGTGGCCACTGCTGAGTTTTCCAAATTTGCTGGCATATTGAGTGCAGCACTTTGACAGCATCATCTTTTAGGATTTGAAATAGCTCAATTTGAACATCACCTCCACTAGCTTTGTTCATAGTGATGCTTCCTAAGGCCCACTTGACTTTGCATTCCAGAATGTCTGGCTCTAGTTTGGCGATCATACCATCATGTTCATGACCATTATCTGGGTCATGAACATCTTTTTTGTATAGTTCTTCTGTGTATTCTTGCCACCTATTCTTAATATCTTACGCTTTTGTTAGGTCCATACAATTTCTGTCCTTTATCATGCTCATCTTTGCATGAAATATTCCCTTGGTATCTCTAATTTTCTTGAAGAGATCTCTAGATTTTCCCATTCTATTGTTTTCCTGTATTTCTTGCCTGCTGCAGGGCTGGGGACACTGAGTGTAGCAGTGCATGCATGGGACCTTTTGAAGGAGGTCGCCATCATCTTCATTACTTCTGCCATAGTTTGGCCCCAGGTAAATAACAGAGAGGGAACACAGTGCCACCCATCAGAAAAAAATTGGATTAAAGATTTACTGAACCCATCAGATTTACCACCCATCAGAACAAGAACCAGCTTCCCCCTCTGTCAGTCTCTCCCATCAGGAAGCTTCCATAAGCTTCTTACTCTTCTCCATCAGAGGACAGACAGACTGAAAACCACAATCACAGGAAACTAACCAATCTGATCACACGGACCACAGCCTTGTTTAACTCAATGAAACTATGAGCCATGCCACGTAGGGCCACCCAAGACGGACGGGTCATGATGGAGAGTTCTGACAAAATGTGGTCCACTGAAGAAGGGAATGGCAAACCACTTCAGTATTCTTGCCTGGAGAACCCCATGAACAGTATGAAAAAGTGAAAAGATAGGACACTGAAAGATGAACTCCCCAGGTCGGTAGGTGCCCAATATGCTACTGGAGATCAGTGGAGAAATAACTCCAAAAAGAATGAAGAAATATGCGTGAGTGTATATATATATATATATTTCAGTTCTTCAAATTTAAATTTAGAATTTTCAGACATTATAAACTTTCTTAAAAAGAATAAAGTTTCTTTAGCTAGACCAATCTGAGAAGGCAATGGCACCCCACTCCAGTACTCTTGCCTGGAAAATCCCATTGGCGGAGGAGCCTGGTAGACTGCAGTCCATGGGGTCACTAGAGTCAGACACGACTGAGTGACTTCACTTTCATGCATTGGAGAAGGAAATGGCAACCCACTCCAGTGTTCTTGCCTGGAGAATCCCAGGGACAGGGGAGTCTGGTGGGCTGCTGTCTCTGGGGTCACACAGAGTCAGACATGACTGAAGTGACTTAGCAGCAGCAGCAGCAGCAGCAGCTAGACCAATATTTATTCAACACTGAACCTCCCCATACTTGTCTAGGTGAGAACGCTGTGTATTCCTTCCTCCTTTCCGGTGAACGTGGCTGAGACCATGAGACTTACTGGACAACTCCAGCTCATACTGGCTCTCCCAGCTTGAACTCAGAATATTCATACAGTCCAAAATAAAATTTGCTTAGAATCAACTAGTCCTTATGGTCATCAAATCAACATTTAATACCACACTTCCTTGGAGTAGTTGAATTACCAGTTCCCCTAGGACCAGCTCTGTTTTTACTACCTCTCTTGCTAGGCACAGAGGCCAGTAAAATTTTACCTGATGGTTTACCAAATCTCTCAAAATGAACTTAGAGAGAAGAATATCTAGTTTCAAGAAATACTTCCACTGATTGTCTATTTAATCTTGGTCTTCCATGACTTTGTACTCACTTCATGCATGCATGTAAGCTATGTCGCTTCGTCTATGTCCTACTCTTTTCTACAGTATGGACTGTAGCCGCCAGACTCCTCTGTCCATGGGACTCTCCAGGCAAGAATACTGGAGTGGGTTGCCATCCTCCAGGGGATCTTCCCAACCCAGGGATGGAGCCCAAATCTCTTGTATCTCCTGCATTGGCAAGTAGGTTCTTTACCACTAGCGCCGTTGGGAAGCTGTATTTCACAGACTTAGGTTTATGGTGGGCAACGAGGACCCTGAACATATTTAAATGTCAGTTCAAATACCTTTAGGGACCAGGTATGTAATGAGGCAAGCATTTGAGCCTATGACAAAAGGAAAACGGAGTCTGTGGAATATCCAGTAAGTTTCATTCTTACAATAAGTCTCATGAAATAAAAATAGTTTATTAACCTCCTTTTATGGGTGGGAAGACTGAGGCAGAGAGAGAATAAATAGCTTACCCAAGGCACAAAGCTAGTTATGATTAAAGCTAAATTCAATCCAGGCTGTCTAGCACCAGGATCCATGCTCTGGGTAGCCAGAGGTATAGTTTGGCAAACCAAGTAGCAGGAGGTCTACAAGCTGAATGTTGCAGAAACAGAAAATAACTTTAAAGAGTTAAATGGTCTGGGTCACAGTAAAGGAAATAAGAAAGAGATGTTAATAGCAAATCTCACCCCTTTTCTCCATCAGGAAATGTTCACATCCTTTTTGATAGATGAGGGGTCAGTGCTCACGTGAGGCCAGGTCAGGGCTTATAAAAACAGATTCCCAGTGGGGGCTCGTGACAGGACAAAGGCGTGTGTGTGCAATGGTGCAGCGATGCTCACAAACCATCCAGAGGAGCTCAAGGAGATGAGGACTGTCTATTCTGTCAAACCTCTCCAGAATCCAGCAGAGAGCTCAGGAAACATGTTAACAGGAAATGCCAACGTGAAAATACTGAGATTGAAATCGAGGCAGACACAAGGAAACCATCCATTTAGAGATGACTTTTAAGACAGGAGAAAGGATAACAAATGATTTTGACTTCCTGAAGTCTTACAGTGTTCTTAAATACCTATTAAGCGTGAATGATATTAATTAATCTCTTCATTAGAGATAATAGAGTACACTGCTTGAATGCATTTGGTAAAATGCCCATGAGCAATTCCTACTGTATCGCTCCTCAGTTTTCATGCTCCTTCTTTTTTCCATTGTATTCCTTTGAAGTTCCCCCCACAATAGGCTTTCCAGCATACCTCAAATTTTAGAGAGCAGAGATGTGGACATAAGACTGTTCTGAATTTTCTCTCTGGCTTACAGGCTGTAGTTGGAAAAAAAAAGTAGTGATACAAGTTTCCTACACATGAGGGATTGGGTTAGTACTGGTCTGGATAGGAGATGCATGGTCTTCTACAAACCTATTCTAATGGTAAATACTTTACAATCCTAATCCTGGAATTTGAGAAGGAAGCTTATTAATATGTTTCAATCACAGTAAGCACCTTTGATGAAAGGTAGTATATTGTAGTAATTCTCAACAATGTTTTCCTCCTCTGCAAATTTCCCTGGGGACGCTCTGTCGGTTAGATGGCAAAAAATCTTTCTGCCTTTTCCTCTTTTATCCCTGCTTTCTGATCAAGCTGATTGCAGCCTCAGTCAGCTTGTTATACCTGTTGGCCAATAGGAAGAAGGGGAAGAAAGAAAAATATTTCTAGTTATCTGCTGGGATTCAATGCTAAATCATATGGTTCCTGAGCTTTATCTGAAGGGTGTATATGTGAATGTCTTGCTGCTAACTTGGGTCTGCGTAACTGCAATTTGGGGCTGGCAACAGTCGAATGGGAAACAGCTTTCACAGCTGAGTGGCTTTTTAATTTTCCTCAGTAAAACATGTACTGGTATTAGGAGGGCTCTGCTGGTAATCATGGTTGGCTGCATTATGGGCCACCTTGGCTGGTAATTCTCCTGTGTTTCCAAGTGCTTGTGCATCCTAAGACCACGTAAGCATCAGGAGACAGGGGCTGGTCTTCAGTTGATGCAATACAAATGCTCTGATGTCTGGGAGCTTTGATGAAATGGAAAGGTATGCCAGAATTGTCAAAGCATCTGGGCTGAGTGCTTTGGGCCTCTGAGGAGATTCTCTATCCTAATAGGCAATGGGCCAGATTTGAAAAAGAAGCCAACCTCCTTGGGAATGAAAACACCTGTTTCCTCACTCCTTGATTCTCAGGAAGCTCTCCATGGATGGGATTGATCACATCTCCATTCATTCCCTTTTGCCCCATGTCGGAGCAGCACACCCTTGTCTTTGGAAAGCTACCCATTGCAAATCTGCTCTTTAGACTGGCTCTCTTCCATTCCCTGCCTTTGGATAGCTCAAGATTGTTTTTTTTTTCTCCTAATTCTCAGCTGAACAAAAACTTTTAGCAATAAACAAAGTGTTAACCCTTCTGTACTGGAGGGCCACATGCCCTATTTTTATTACAATATCTTTATATAAGGGATAATTTTTTTTTTTTTTACCCTGAATGTGACTAGTATTATTTAGTCTATGGAAAGGTTTTTATTATTAGCTTCCTACTCTCCTTATTCCAGCTCCAACCTTATTCTGCCTTTCTTAACTCCAGTTATCACTGCTATTTGATTAACCGCATAGCTATTGAGTCAGTCCATAGCCATGCCCTCTGCCTAGCCATGGGCATCATCAGTCATCTTTTCATATTTGATTGTTTATTTATTCAAAAAGTATTTATTGTTGTGCCTGCTAGCCACAGGCAGTAGGGCTCAGTCTCTTATTTCAACGTCTAATAAAGAAGACAAATGTGAACAAAGTACGGCTACAAGAAAGCATATTTGAGTCAGAGGTCAACCCCGGAAAAGTAAGAGTTTAAAGATAATCCATTATCTTCAGGCTAGAGTGCATGACTAAAGTGCTGAACTAATTACATAGGATATGTAAATCTAAATTAGGTTATTTCCTGAGATCATGTATTACTGGACAGCACTAAGTACATTAATTCAACAAACATTTTAGCACATCTCTCTGCTAAGCACTGAGCCTAAAGACCTTATGGAAACCAAGCTGATGCCATCTGTCCTCTGCCTCGGGGAGGTCACAGTCTAGTGAGTGAAAGAGCGAACCAGCATTTTATTCATGTTGGGGAAGTGCCATGAGACAGGAGTAGCAGCAGGGCCTGTGTACCCAGACGTGGACACTCAACCCACCTGGGAGGTGGCAAGTTTTGAAAGAAGGTTTTTCTTCTTTAGGTTTGGGCTTTATTCAAGTGGAAAAGGAGAAAGACATGGCAAACAGAGGAAAGAGCGTGTGCAAAGAGTCAAGACCAGAAAAGCAGCATGGCTTTCCACATAGAAATAAACCAACGATATTACTCACTGAGCTTTTTGAGAACTCGATTGTGCTTTCAAAGCACCCGTGATGCATGATAAAATTTAACCTGCATTTTGATTGAAAAAAGAAGAGACAGGTATTGTTTCATCAGTTAAGGGGAAGCAAGAGAAATTTGCTGTCAGAAAGAGCAGTGTCTGCCCTGGGGCTTGGCTTTCATATTGCCACTGGGATGGCTCTGCTGGGGGTGCTGAGTCTTTTCTCTGAGTTGAGAGCTTCACCCTGGACTTTGTCAGGGCTGGCCTTGAACCTGCGAGGGTAGAGACAGCAACACTCTCTCTTGTGCCTCACAAAGAATCATTTAGATGGTATTTGGAGCTTCGCCACTCAAGCGAATGTTTCTCAAAACAAAGTTAACAAGCTATAGACTCAGTGGAATCCCAGCTAGAGGCTAAAATGCATGCACAGGGCCCTAGGATCCCTACTCAAGAGACTTCCTTGCAATAAGCCTAGGTGAACCCTGGAGATGTAAGTGCCTCTCAAGGGAGACTTAGAACTGAAATTGATTCTATCAAAACCCACTACAATATTGTAAAGTAATTAGCCTCCAAATAGAATAAATAAATTAATTAAAAAAAAAACTGTCTCAGCTACACTGACAAAACTTTCCACATCCAGAAGAGCAGAACTATCTGAAAATAAAGAAAAACATGAAAATCTTCTTGACATCATTGAAGACCTGAGGAGTACAAGCTTAATGTAGGATGTAACCAGCAATTAATAGCCTTGTCAATCTCAAGGCCCTCTCTTTGCTCGGGTCCATGAATGGTGTTGGTAGGTAAGTGTTTTAAACCCTTGCCACATGATGGAACTAAATTATACCTCACATGTTTATTTTTACAGTGGGGAAACGTGAAGGACAGGTGAGGCAAGGAGAATTGCCCAAGCCCATCCAGTTTTCAAGTTTAGGGACTAGAAATGTATTTCCGAGATCCTCTATTTCTTTCTCCAGCTACTAGGATGTGTTTGCTGCTGTAGTTGGATTAATTGAGCCACTACTGAAAATTCTCTTCAATTTTCCTTTGCTAATTGAAAAAGAGTTCCAATTCCAAAGCTTCCCTGGAGGCTCTGTGCAGACATTACTTTGGAAGTCAGCATGTCAGAGGGAAAGAGTCTGTTTCTTACACTTTCTTCTTGAAAATTGAGAAACATGCGGACAAAAAGATCATAAGCAGGCTTTTAGGCTTGATGGTCCATGAAGGCAAATGTATATAGTGTATTATTGATTTATACACTATTGTATAATTATTCCAGTGTCTGAAAAAAGAACATGGAAAGGCATGATCTTTCTTCCCTACAGGCAAATTTATTTATGGTGCATTTTGTCATCCTGACCATCAATAATTTATTAAAAGGTAAAGACTGAATTATCTTTACTTATTTATTAAAAAAAAAAAACTGAGTTCATAATGTTTTTTGCTATATCAAGTTTACCTGTATTTTGAAGAATTCGGTCCACTAGAAACCGTTTCCCTTCTTTTTCAAATTCTTCTAAATGTCATAATTATTAATAATGCCCTTTCTTTTAGAGATAATTGTCCATATCTTTTGGTTAGAAAAGTTAAATAACCTGAAGGTTTATCTTTTTAAAAATTATAATAAACATCTTTTAATCCTACATCTTATTCATTGATACTGAAATCTTTTGTTAATAATTTGTATCAGTGCAAGAGTCTCTCTTAATTCATGTCAAAACTCAAAAGCAAATTACTTTTGCATGTATTTTAAAAGCTCCAAATGTTCAGAATTAAGAATATCTAAGGATTTTTAGATGCAATTATTTTATTTCATGCTGATTAGATGCTTGCTTTCATAAT
Source organism: Bos mutus (assembly GCF_027580195.1). Taxonomy (NCBI): domain Eukaryota; kingdom Metazoa; phylum Chordata; class Mammalia; order Artiodactyla; family Bovidae; genus Bos; species Bos mutus. The sequence goes on from NC_091626.1 coordinate 94,595,666, forward strand.
TGCTCCAAGGATATCTGAACCTGAAAACTGAAAACCAGCTGAATAGTGAGAAGCTGAGAGGTTTACCATGACAAAGGTGTGAAGTTTGTCAAAGGATTCTGGTGTTTCAGAGGCACAAGAAATTTTAAATTAGTCAAATTCCTTTCCCACTCTTATCCTTGGCCTTTGTCTCCTTCGCCTGCCTCTTAAAATCTCATCAGTTTCTCTGAGATGAATGACTGAATTAGATGACTTGCTATGAATCACTTATTTGCAAGGTAACAAACAAACAAAAACAAATTTCTACCTGCAAGCAAGGACTGACACTACAGATGATTTTTTTTTTTTCAGGACAGTTACCTCTAAATTTGTGTTCTAGGGAGCTGTGGTACTGATCAGTCCTCTGATTGCTACGGTGATAGGAGAATGAACTAATAGGAGGATTATAAAATATTTTGATGATGGAAGAAATATTCTGTAACATTTATAAGCTTTTGTAAAATCATAAACCTCTGACTTAAGGTATATAATTTTTTTATATATAATCTAGTCAAAGCTATGGTTTTTCCAGTGGTCATGTATGGATGTGAGAGTTGGACTATAAAGAAAGATGCTGCTGCTGCTGCTAAGTCACTTCACTCGTGTCCGACTCTGTGCAATCCCATAGACAGTGGCCCACCAGGCTCCCCGATCCCTGGGATTCTCTGGGCAAGAACACTGGAGTGGGTTGCCATTTCCTTCTCCAATGCAGGAGAGTGAAAAGTGAAAGTGAAGTCGCTCAGCTGTGTCCGACTCTTACCAACTCCATGCTGAGTGGGGGAGAATTGATGCTTTTGAACTGTGGTGTTGGAGAAGACTCTTTGAGAGTCCCTTGGACTGCAGGGAGATCCAACCAGTCCATCCTAAAGGAAATTAGTCCTGAATATTCATTGGAAGGACTGATGTTGAAGCTGAAACTCCAATACTTTGGCCACCTGATGAGAAGAACTGACTCATTTGAAAAGACCCTGATGCTGGGAAAGATTGAAGGTCGGAGGAGAAAGAGATGACAGAGGATGAGATGGTTGGATGGCAACACCAACTCAATGGACATGAGTTTGAGTAAGCTCCGGGAGTTGGTGGTGGACTGGGAGGCCTGGTGTGCTTCAGTTCATGGGGTCACAAAGAGTCAGACATGACTGAATGACTGAACTGAACTGACTTAAGGTAACAACCACAGAGCAACCATCATGGCATCAACATATTTCCAAGAGTTTGTAAATGAGGATTCTAAGGGACTATGGATATTAAAAAGGGGAGCTCTGGACTAGTAACAAATCGGGGTTTATTGTTTTCATTGTTATCTGGTTTTCCATTTCTTGGACTGGAGAATCTTTACCACATGGCCAATAGCATGAAGAAGCATAGGGATCTATTTGGCTAAAGGAAAGGTGGTACAGCATGAGGTGCCATGTGCAGGGCAGAAACTGGGACAGAAGCCAATATCATGGCAGAAAGTCATTGTTAATCATCAGGACAAAGGCATGGAGTACTCTAGAAAGTGATGACCTCAATAGTGTGTTGGGAAAATAAATTCTAGTAGTGATGAGATGATAGAGCTCAGGATATAGGTCAGGAATATGTGTAAGGATCTCTCTGCTTGAGAGTCGGCCACATGCTGTGGTCAGAGTTATTGCTTAAAGAAAGTGCAAGGGACTTCCCTGGTGGTCCAGTGGATAAGACAAAGCACTTCCAACGCAGGGGGACAGGTCCAATCCCTGTTCGGGAACTAGATCCCACATGCCACAACCAAAGATCCTGCATACCACGATGAAGACTGAAGACCGTACGTGCTTCAACTAAGACCTTGTGAAGCCAAATAAATACATTCTATATATATACACACAAAAATACATTTATATATATATACACACAAAAATACATTTATATATATGTACCCCAAAATACATTTATATATACACACACACACACACACACACACAAAGGAGAAGGCAATGGCACCCCACTCCAGTACTCTTGCCTGGAAAATCCCATGGACGGAGGAGCCTGGTAGGCTGTAGTCCATGGGGTCGAGAAGAGTTGGACACGACTGAACAACTTCACTTTCACTTTTCACTTTCATGCATTGGAGAAGGAAATGGCAACCCACTCCAGTGTTCTTGCCTGGAGAATCCCAGGGACGGGGGAGCCTGGTGGGCTGCCATCTCTGGGGTCACACAGAATCAGACATGACTGAAGTGACTTAACAGCAGCATACACAAAAAAACATTAAAAATGAAGAAAATACAAAGTTCTGATCATTAAGCTTCCCTTGGTAGAGGATTTTACTGGGGTTATATAGTTCTCTTAGCATAGCATGATAAACTTTGAATGCACTTAAAGGGTTGGTTGGGCTTCCCTGATAGCTCAGTTGGTAAAGAATCTGCCTGCAATGCGGGAGACCTGGGTTCGATCCCTGGGTTGGGAAGATCACATGGAGAAGGGAAAGGCTACCAGCTCCAGTATTTTGGCCTGGAGAATTCCATGGACTGTATAGTCCATGGGGTTGCAAAGAGTCAGACAGGACGGAGCGACTTTCACTTTCACTCCAAAGGCTCGGGTGGGCTTACCCAGGTGGCGCTAATGGCGCAGAACCCCCCTGCCTAGGCAGGAGACACAAGAGAGGAGGGTTTGATCCCTGAGTCTGGAAGGTCCCTGGAGGAGGGCACGGCAACCCACTCCAGTATTCTTGCCTGAAGAATCCCATGGACAGAGAAGCCGGGCGTGTGACAGTCCATGGGGTTGCAAAGAGTTGGACACAACTGAAGCAACTGAGCACACAAAGGCTTGATTTATGCTGTGGGTTTGGAAGAGAGCAACTTGTAAGAAAAATGCTATTAAGAGAGGTTAAATTCAAGTACTCACCATTCTTTGAAGGCAGCAGCTTGGTGACACTTCATAAAATATGCACCAATGTCACAGATGTGACTTCTCCTCTGAAGAATCAGGATTGGAAGAGATCACCGATGTCACCAAGTACAAGGTCACTACTAATTTATTTTATTAGGCTGCTGAAATTTTTAGACATGACCATTCAGAATACAATTTAATTCAAATTGTATTCACCACTTCATCACCATGACTGGTCTTTATTTAATTAAAGAGGACTGTTTAATTTATGAAGTACCAACCACTAATGCCCCAATGGCAAGGAGGTGCCAGTTTCTAAGATATAATATAACTTTAACATGTGGTGTTGGATTAAGAGATGTGGGCTTTTCAGAGTACACACAAACTTACAGAATTCACTATTCATTAAGAAATCCACATGCTATACCTCACCTGAACCACCTCAACCTTAGGGGCACTAAAAAAAGCTGAATGAACCAATAAATCTGATGCAGTTCATGAAATTTTAACAGGGTTACCCAACTTCAGCCTCTAAGTACTCTGTTGGGGAAGTTGAAACTCTCAGGTTTGACTTATGAAGAGAGAAACTCAAAAAGGAGCTACTCAATCACCCCCCTTGCCTGGTACCTCTAACATAAATAAAAATGAAAAAAGACCCACTCAAACTCTCCTACCCTCTGTGCTTAAGTCCCTATTGACAATAAGCACTCTCTATTATTTAGATAAGTAAAATCCGAAGGGCCCATGAAGAAAACAAGGCAAAGCTGGTATAGTATTTTATATATTTCTTTTCTTTTCTTGGTTGCACTATGGAGCATATGGGATTCTAGTCCCCTGACCAGGGACTGAACCCTCTCCCTCTCCCTTTGAAGCATGGAGTCTTAACCACTAGACCACCAGGTAAGACCTGATATAATATTTTAAAACTAAGTTAATACTATTTTAAAAATAAGCTATTCTAGCTGAGTAATTATCCTAAGTGTTTTTTGTTTTTTGTTTTTTTCTAATGAAACATTTGCTCCTGCTTGATTAATTAGTATTGAATGAAGGGGACTGTAAAAAACTGTCCTTCAATTTTCTGCTTGGGATCAGATTTTAATGATACTACCAGAGAAGGTTAGAGAATATGGTTTCTTTACACATCTCAAACACAATAATTTTCTAAGTCTTCTAAGAATATTGGGAAATGCATGGAAACCACATGAGAAATTCCTATTGTCATTTTATTTTGAAAACTAGTAAATCCCTCTTTAAATTATTCTAAATTATGAGAACTCTTATTTTTTGTTCTTAAACTATATGATAAAAATTGCTATCATCTCAATTATAAACCTATCCTCTATCATTAAAATAAGAATGATATCTGTTATAGAAGTTAGGCATTAGTTTTTGCAAGGCCAATATAAAAAAAAAAAAAAAGATGATGCTGTGAAAGTGCTGCACTCAATATGCCAGCAAATTTGGAAAACTCAGCAGTGGCCACAGGACTGGAAAAGGGCAATTTTCATTCCAATCCCAAAGAAAGGCAATGCCAAAGAATGCTCAAACTACCACACAATTGCACTCATCTCACATGCTAGCAAAGTAATGCTCAAAATTTTCCAAGCCAGGCTTCAGCAATATGTGACCTGTGAACTTCCAGATGTTCAAGCTGATTTTAGAAAAGTCAGATGAACCAGAGATCAAATTGCCAACATCCACTGGATCATGGAAAAAGCAAGAGAGTTCCAGAAAAACATCTATTTCTGCTTTATTGACTATGCCAAAGCCTTTGACTGTGTGGATCACAATAAACTGTGGAAAATTCTGAAAGAGATTGGAATACCAGACCACCTGACCTACCTCTTGAGAAACATGTATGCAGGTCAGGAAGCAACAGTTAGAACTGGACATGGAACAACAGACTGGTTCCAAATAGGAAAAGGAGTATGTCAAGGCTGAATATTGTCACCCTGCTTATTTAACTTCTATGCAGAGTACATCATGAGAAATACTGGGCTGAAGGAAACACAAGCTGGAATCAAGATTGCTGGGAGAAATATCAATAACCTCAGATATGCAGATGACACCACCCTTAAGGCAGAAAGTAAAGAACTAAAGAGCCTCTTGATAAAAGTGAAAGAGGAGAGTGAAAAAATAGGCTTAAAGCTCAACATTCAGAAAATTAAGATCATGGCACCCGGTCCCATCACTTCATGGGAAATAGATGGGGAAACAGTGGAAACAGTGTCAGACTTTATTTTGGGGGGCTCCAAAATCACTGCAGATTGTGATTGCAGCCATGAAATTAAAAGACGCTTACTCCTTGGAAGGAAAGTTATGACCAACCTAGACAGCATATTAAAAAGTAGAGATATTATTTTGTCAACAAAGGTCTGTCTAGTCAAGGCTATGTTTTTTTTTTTTTTTCCCCCAGTAGTCATCTATGGATGTGAGAGTTGGACTCTAAAGAAAACTGAGTGTTGAAGAATTGATGCTTGAGAGTCCCTTGGACTGCAAGGAGATCCAAACAGGCCATCCTAAAGGAGATCAGTCCTGGGTGTTCATTGGCAGGACTGATGTTGAAGCTGAAACTCCAATACTTGGGCCACCTAATGAGAAGAACTGACTCATTTGAAAAGACCCTGATGCTGGGAAAGATTGAAGGCAGGAGGAGAAGGGGATGATAGAAGATGAGATGGCTGGATGGCATCACCGACTAGATGTACATGGGTTTTGGTGGACTCCGGGAGTTGGTGATGGACAGGGAGGCCTGGCGTGCTGCAGTTCATGGGTCGCAAAGAGTCAGACATGACTGAGCAACTGAACTGAACTGAACCATAACTAAGCTTCATCAAATTGTTCTAACCTATGTGCCAGGTATGTAATTTTACTTCACAGTAGCTATAGGAATTTATTCAATCACTTGACAAATATTTATAGAAAACCTACGGTGTATGTTTGAGACACTGCCACAGATGTGGGATGCCAGAATCACTAGCCGGACATGTTTCCCACTCTATTAGTTTTCAAAGGCTGCTGTAACAAAGGATTACAAACTGGGCAGCTCAGACAACAGAAAAATTAGGTGCCTCATACTTCTGGAGGCTAGAGAAACAAGCTGTCCACAGCATTGATTCTTTCTGAGGGTTGCAAGGGGAAGCTTTGTTCTAGCCTCTCTTCCTGGCTTGCAGATGGCCATCTTCTTCCTGTGCCCTTTTTCATCACCTCTCCTCTACATGGATCTGTGTTTCTTTCCAAATTCTCTTTTATATAAGAACACCAGTCATACTGGATTAAAGCCCTTCTGTCTTCCAGGAATGCCATCTCAGGTGGCGCAGTTGGTAAAGAATCCGCCTGCCAATGCAGAAGGCTCAAGAGACACATGTTTGATCCTGTGTTGGGAAGATCCCTTGGAGGGGGAAAGGGCAACCCACTCCAATATTCTTGCCTGGAAAATTCCATGGACAGAGGAGTCTGGTGGGCTACAGTCCATGGGGTCACAAAGAGTCAGACACGACTGAACTCACACGCTCAACAACAGCTATTCCAGGACAGGCCTTGTTTTTAACTAATTACATCTCCAAGCACCCTATTTCCAAATAAGGCCACATTCTGGGTAAGGTACTTGGAATTAGAACTTCAGTGTGTAAATCTGGAGGGATGTTGTGTGTGTGCTCAGTCGCTCCAGCCATGTACGACTCTTTGTGACCCTGTGGACTGTAGCGCGCCACGCTTCTCATATCATGGCATTCTCTAGCAAGAATACTGGAGTGCGTTGCCATGCCCTCCTCCCAGGGGTCTTCCTGACCCAGGGATCAAACCCGAGTCTCCTGTGGCCCGGGTTTGATTACCTGCATTACAAGTGAGTTCTTTACTGCTGAGACACCAGGGAAGTCCCTTGGAGGGATACTACTCAACTGATAACATTTGATCTGTGGACCTTTAACAGAGGCAGGTGACATTTTGATAACAAATTACAGCAGAGCATAAGGAACGTTATACTGGAGTAGGGGTCAGGTAGTGGTTGAGCCCACAACCATGGTTAACAAGCCCAGATTTTATCCGAAGGCAATGGAAATCCATTTTGAAGGTATTTAAATAGAGTTCTGATGTAATGAAATTTGCTTCTTAGAAAGATCACTCTGGCTTCCCTGTGAAAAATGTAGGGGAGACTAGACAGAGGATGAAGGTACTCTAGTCTAGCATAGAAGCCGTAGGTTGATAGAAATGGCTGGGTTCAAGAAATATTTAGAACAGACTCAGTAAAATGTAGTATTCAACTGGATGAGGAAAGTGAAGAAAATAAAGGAGTTAAAGGTGATGTTCATGATTCTGGCTTGAAAAACAGTTTTTCAAATAGCAATATCCTTTGCTAAATAGGCAAACAAAGAGAAAGAAGAGGAGGAACTGACATGTTCATTGCTGGCCACGTTAGTATATAAATACCTCTAGAAATTTTAAATGGGCTTCCCTGGTGCTCAGCTGGTAAAAAATCTGCCTGCAATGCAGGAGACCCTATTTCAATTCCTAGGTTGGGAAGATCCCCTGGAGAAGGGATAGACTACCCACTCCAGTATTCTTGGGCTTCCTTGGTGGCTCAGATGGTAAAGAATCTGCTTACAATGCGACAGGCTTTGTTTTGATCCCTGGGGTGGGAAAATTCCCTGGAGAAGGTCATAGCAACCCACTCCAGTACTCTTGCCTGGAGAATCCCCATGGACAGAGGAGTCTGTGGGCCACAGTGCTGGGGTCACAAAGAGTCAGATGCAGCTAAACAGAGCATGGCACAGAAATTTTAAATAGACCTTTCAGTAGGCACAGTAGTTCGTTTCATGGATCTTGATCTTAGCCTAGAGAGATTGACCTGAAATGCAGATTGGGGTAATCTCAGCATGTGGGTCAGGGTTCTGGCAGCAAGTAGATGGCATCCTGGAAAGAAGTCACTTGAAAGGACTTTAATGAATGAACTATTTACAAAGTTATTGGCTGGGTTCAGGGAACACAGCAAGAGTTGGGGAAGTACTGTGGAATGAGCACAACTGAAAGCTACTACTATCCCGAGGCTCGAGGTGTAAAGGGAAAGGAAGAGTTACTGGAAGCTTCCAAGAGCTATCACTATCAGAGCAGGTTGCCTAACAGGAAGGGTCTTTGACCACTCCAATCCAGATCTAGGCATGTAAGAAGCCAGAAACAATAATAGCATCTTACCTCTTTCTCCTCCCAGGATCCAATTTCCTGCTGATATCCTTCTTGACAAAAACACACCATTAACCAAAGGACCAAAGAAGCAGTTTATAGAAAGCAACTTCCCAGGGCCTAGAACAGGATGAAGAAGGTGGGCAGTTTACCTGGAGGGGCAAAGAAGACACCAGCACAAGCCATATGTACATGATGAGGGACTAGATATTTGATAGGGACTCATTATCTGAGCCCTGGCAAAGAGCTGACTCGCTGGAAAAGACCCTGGTGCTGGGAAAGATTGGAGGCAGGAAGAGAAGGGGAAGACAGAGGATGAGATGGTTCAATAGCATCACTGACTCAATGGACAGGAGTTTGAGCAAACTCCAGGAGATAGTGAAGGACAGGGAAGCCTGGCATGCTGCAGTCCACGGGGTCGCAAAGAGCAGGAAGTAACTGAGCAATCGAACAATAGATCATCTGGGAAGAAAACATAGATGGAAGGAACATCAAAAGTTCAGAAAACAACTAAACTTGAGGGTCTAGAAAAAGTGAACTAATCATCAAAGCTAACAACAACCAAAAAAGATTTAGAAAAGCAGAGAAGCGTAACATCTCACACAATAACAATGAAAAAGAGAGCGGCAAACAGTGTCAAATGCTGTGATGAAGCAAAATAAAGGTAGAAAAGGGTACGTGAAGTTTAGCTTGTATGGTGGCTATTTGAGGACTCGGGGGTAGCTTATATGAAGTGGCGGGGTTAGTAGCTGACTCAAAGAATAAGGAGCATGTGAAGAAATGAAAAGAACAGATAAATATAATTTATTCCTTCAGGGGACTATGAACGCATATATCCCTCTCCTTTGTTAAAGGATTGGACAGCATGTGTTGTTAGTCCCAACAGTTCAGCCCATTACAAGACATTGTAATTGGTCTTGATCTTTTTCTCTGGAGACTGGCCAGCCCAGGTTCAGGAAGAGGATGTTGCCTTAGGTGGCTGTGGTGTCTCCAGGGCTGCCTGCCTTGAACACGTCTAGGAGTCAGAACGTTTGAAGAATGGCCACCATTTAAAAGGCTGGCATCTGGTTCTCTTTTCTACTCTGGGAACGACACTGTGGCTTTTCAGGGAAGGTCCAGCAGACTAAGGGGTCTGTCTGCTTAACTGCATTGAGATTATCATAGTCTTCACTGACGCCAGTGTGAGGACAGGGAGAAGCCTTTCCAGCCTTCCCTGTGTTGCCTCTAAGGGTTTTTATTACTCCACCTATCTTGAGATTTAAACATGAATCTCTGACGTGCAAGGCTTCTTTAGAAGACCAGATGTTGGCCGAGAAAACCACTCGGCTGTTCTACTTTCTCACATTCTTGTGTGACTGTGACATACGGTGTGAAGCAAATATTAGTGCCTGGAAATATAAAACATCAGGATGCATCTGAGTTATTCCTCCCCAGTTACGTTTGATCTGTGAATGGCAGAAACACTCCATTTCATAGCCATATTTATCATTCAAAGTAAATCATGCATTTGGGGGGCATAAAATCAGATGTTTTAAAATGTATGCGATTACCAACTATTGCATATTCCTCCAAAGAAAGCTTGGAATTATGCAGTCAATGAGAAGGATTGCTGCTTTAGAATGTGGCAAAGAGAAGCTAAGGTGAGAGATACATTATAATAGATTAATACTAAGCAAATGTTTTTTTTCCCTTTCTTTTTAAATCCCAGAAACCAATGCCCATAGGGATAACTTTGTGGGGTATTTTTCTTTGTTTAGTTTTTATTTCTTGAAATTTGAAATCTGTAAATCAGATTTTTATAGGCCCAATAATATTTTCTGATTGATTTCCATTATATTTTCAGAGATGAGTTTGCATAGTAAAGTAAATGTTAAGACATTAAAAATTACCTTTTAAATAATTGCTGGTGTGAGACTATCAATATATACATCAAGAATTGGTATGAGAGAAGCTGTATGTAAACGCTAAATTCAGTGTTACAGGTTAAGAAAATGTCCAGAGCAATTTTGCAATTGTAAGTTCAGTTTACTTTCAGGAGGTTAAATGAACAATGGTAAAGGAACCTGAGTGTCCAGATTCAGATCAGATCAGATCAGATCAGTCGCTCAGTCATGTCCGACTCTTTGCGACCCCATGAATCACAGCACGCCAGGCCTCCCTGTCCATCATCAACTCCCAGAGTTCACGCAGACTCATGTCCATCGAGTCAGTGATGCCATCCAGCCATCTCATCCTCTGTCATCCCCTTCTCCTCCTGCCCCCAATCCCTCCCAACATCAGAGTCTTTTCCAATGAGTCAGCTCTTCGCATGAGGTGGCCAAAGTACTAGAGCTACAGCTTTAGCATCATTCCTTCCAAAGAAATCCCAGGGCTGATCTCCTTTAGAATGGACTGGTTGGATATCCCTTGCAGGGACTCTCAAGAGTCTTCTCCAACACCACAGTTCAAAAGCATCAATTCTTCGGCACTCAGCCTTCTTCACAGTCCAAATCTCACATCCATACATGACCACAGGAAAAACCATAGCCTTAACTAGATGAAACTTTTTGGCAAAGTAATGTCTCTGCTTTTCAATATGCTATCTAGGTTGGTCATAACTTTCCTTCCAAGGAGTAAGAGTCTTTTAATTTCATGGCTGCAGTCACCATCTGCAGTGATTTTGGAGCCCCCAAAAATAAAGTCTGACACTGTTTCCACTGTTTCCCCATCTATTTCCCATGAAGTGATGGGACCAGATGCCATGATCTTTGTTTTCTGAATGTTGAGCTTTAAGCCAACTTTTTCTTTCACCTTCATCAAGAGGCTTTTTAGTTCCTCTTCACTTTCTGCCATAAGGGTGGAGTCATCTGCATATCTGAGGTTATTGATATTTCTCCCGGCAATCTTGATTCCAGCTTGTGTTTCTTCCAGCCCAGCATTTCTCATGATGTACTCCGCATAGAAGTTAAATAAACAGAGTGACACTATACAGCCTTGACGTACTCCTTTTCCTATTAGGAACCAGTCTGTTGTTCCATGTCCTGTTCTAACTGTTGCTTCCTGACCTACATACAAATTTCTCAAGAGGCAGATCAGGTGGTCTGGTATTCCCATCTCTTTCAGAATTTCCCACAGTTTATTGTGATCCACACAGTCAAAGGCTTTAGCATAGTCAATCAAGCAGAAATAGATGTTTTTCTGGAACTCTCTTGCTTTTTCCATGATCCAGTGGATGTTGGCAATTTGATCTCTGGTTCATCTGCCTTTTCTAAAACCAGCTTGAACATCAGGAAGTTCACGGTTCACGTATTGCTGAAGCCTGGCTTGGATAATTTTAAGCATTACTTTACTACTGTGTGAGATGAGTGCAATTGTGCAGTAGTTTGAGCACTCTTTGGCATTGCCTTTCTTTGGGATTGGAATGAAAACTGACCTTTTCCAGTCCTGTGGCCACTGCTGAGTTTTCCAAATTTGCTGGCATATTGAGTGCAGCACTTTCACAGCATCATTTCAGTATTTCAAATAGCTCAACTGGAATTCCATCACCTCCACTAGCTTTGTTCGTAGTGATGCTTTCTAAGGCCCACTTGACTTCACATTCCAGGATGTCTGGCTCTAGGTCAGTGATCACACCATCGTGATTATCTGGGTCGTGAAGATCTTTTTTGTACAGATCTTCTGTGTATTCTTGCCATCTCTTCTTAATATCTTCTGCTTCTGTTAGGTCCCTACCATTTCTGTCCTTTATCGAGCCCATGTTTGCATGAAATGTTCTTTTGGTATCTCTGATTTTCTTGAAGAGATCTCTAGTCTTTGTCATTCTGTTGTTTTCCTCTATTTCTTTGCATTGATCACTAAAGAAGGCTTTCTTATCTCTTCTTGCTATTCTTTGGAACTCTGCACTAGATGGTCAGATGTTTAGATTCAGAGTGTCCAGATTAGGAATCAGCAAAAGCACTGACTTCACAGCATGAGACATGTCTTACGCAGGAAATTCCAAACTCCTCATCCTTATTTTGCTGTCTTAGTGCTCCTCCCCTTCCCCTCTGACTTCTACTACAAAGCACATACAGTTAGGGTGGCATAAGGATCTCAAAATTTATGCAAAATCATTGCTCTGAAAATTGTCAGTTGAATACTATCTTAAAACTTCCGGCCTGTCAATGTAAGGGATAGAATAGGTAGTACTTACAGCTTAATTTTTAGAAACTACTTTTGAAATCATTGCCTTTGGTAGCTATGTTTCCCTGGGAAAGTAAAGTAAAATCCGAGTCTTTGCAACCCCATGGACTGTAGCCTACCAGGCTCCTCCACCCATGGGATTTTCCAGGCAAGAAGACTGGAAGACCTTTCTAATTTATATATTTTTCATATTCTCATTCCTTTTCAGTTGATGGGATTCTCCAGGCAAGAATACTAGAGTGGATTGCCATGCCTCCTCCAGGGGTAATCTTCCCTACCCAGGGATCAAACCCACAACTAAGTCTCCTGCATAGGCAGGCAGGTTCTTTACCTCGTAAGAGACACAGCTTCAGTCCCTGAGTCAGGAAGATCCCCTGGAGGAGAGCATGACAACCCACTCCAGTATTCTTAACTGGAGAAACCCATGTTCAGAGGAGCCTGGTGGGCTACAGTCCATAGGGTTGCAAAGAGTCAGACACTACTGAAGTGACTCAGCATGCACACGTGCATATTCTCTTTCCTGCAAATCCTCTCTTCCTTCCCTCAACAAGTCCATGCCCATGATATGCCATCAAGCCTGCTTTGAAAATCTTGACTCTAAACATTCTTTTTTTTTTTAATGACAAGCCCGTTCTTAAAAAAAAGTCTTCATTGAATGTGTTACAATATTGCTTCTGTTTTACATTTTGGTTTTCTGGCTGCAAGGCATGTGGGATCTTAGTTCCCTGACCAGGGACCGAACCCACACATCCCGCATTTGAAGGTGAAGTCTTAAACACTGGACCACCAAGGAAGTCCCTACATCCTTCCTTTCTAAGGTATCAACTCTTCATTTCATCAAACTAATGCTAATAGCTTTTTAAAATACAGTGTCCTTACTTTTGCAGTGAAGTATTGGGTATGGAGGCCTTCCCTGGTAGCTCAGCGGTAAAGAATCTGCCTGAAAGGCAGGAGATGCAGGTCCAATCCCTGGGTCAGGAAGACTCCCCTGGGGGAGGCATGGCAACCCATTCCAGTATTCTTGCCTGAAAAATCCCACGGACAGAGGGGCCTCATGGGCTACAGTCCACTGGGTCGCAAAGAGTCAGACACAACTGAGATGGCTTAGCATGCATGCACACATTGGGTAAGAAAAGAGCCTTGGCTTTCTTAGGGGCGACAAAGCCTTTCTTTTTTTGGTAAGATCCAAATCATTCCTGCTCACCTAACAGGGAAGCTTATATGTAGTCATTCTTCCTGCTTTTCCCTCTGCCCTCCCCAACCATTTGTTCTCAAGATAGTCTTCTATACATATTTAAGTCTCAGTTCAAGTTCTGCCTTCTGCAATGAAGCTGCCTCTGTTCCTCCTGGAAGACTTATGCCATCCTTCCTAGGCATTCCCATGGTATGTTTTTTATTAAAATATTAAAACCTATTTTACATTGCATTGTAATTTTATTTCTCCTCTCCTCAAACCACAATGTCCTTTAAATTAAAGCTTATCTCATTCTCGACCTAATCCCCAGCACTTGACATAGTATATGGTATATACCAATAACAACATGAATGACAAGGAGATACAGAAATAGAAAAAAAAAATAAAGCAATGAGAATAACAAAAAGCAAATGACAAGGCTCTCGAGACTTGTGGGTGCATGTGTGTTTAGGTGCTTCAGTCGTGCCTGACTCTTTGGAGCCTATGGACTGTAGCCCACCAGGCTCATGGGGATTCTCCAGCAAGAACACTGGAGTGGGTTGCCATGCCCTTCTTCAAAGGAATCTTCCCAACCCAGGAATGGAACCGACATCTCCTATGTCTCCTGCATTGACAGGCAGGTTCTTTACCAATATTGACGCCGGGGAGGCTTACTATGAAGCTTCCTCTGATCCAAAGTTGGTCTTGATCAATTTGCAGGTTAAAATTGTTAGAAGTAGGTATGATTACAAGGAACAGAAAACCCCAAATTAAAAATGAGTTTAAAATGATAGAAGTTTATTTTTCCTTCACACTCAGCAGACCAGAGGTAGTAGGTCTGGATATGATATGTCAATCTGTGGTAGCAAGAATCCAGGATTTTTGTATCTTGTGATCTTCCTTGGTTTACTTCTATTCTTCAGATCCTTAAGATTATCCCATGCTTCAAGCTGGATACCAGAGCACCTCTGGAGCTCCAGCAGTCATGCCCACATTTAGGCAACAGGGGAAGAGAAGGACGGGAAGCTTCTGTTCTGACCCCACCTGCTTCTTTTCCTAACTCTTCTCAGAAGTTGTGAGTAGTACTTTTTCTTGTGCCTTATTGGCTGGAATTAATCACATGATCATTCTTAATTGAAAGGCATGGTGGGAAATGAAGTCTTTACTCTGAGAAGGGATGTGCCCAAATAAAAATTGGAGATTCGATAAAGAAGGAAGGAAGAACTGATATTAGGAGATAATTAGCAGTCTCTGGCATAAGTACATTACCAAATTTAACCCTCTCAACAACTTTATGAATGCTAACCTTAGGGTGCTATTATTATTGCCATTAACTCATTTGCCAAATTTGTGCATTACTATATATTAGATCTAGTTCTAGGACCTTGGTATTTCGAAGGAAATAAGGTGTGTAGGCCCTTGTCCTCTTGGAGGTTTTATTCTGGTTGGGAAGGCAGGGTTAGGGTTAGACACATATGTAATATAATGTTAGACAGCAATAAGTTTCTTGAAAAAAAGTTAATTGGTGTAAGAGAATAGTGTATAATACAGTTAAGTTTAAATAGGATGATCCTGAAAGGACTTAGAAGGAGTAGCTTTTGATGGATGGAATCAGAAGAACATCTGAAGACAAGGTTTCCAGGCAAAAGGAATAAAAACACCTTCAGTTGGACATTAGGGAGTTAGTAAACATACTGGTGAGTGGGGAAATGAAATCAGAGAAAATGAGGCAGAACCAGACAACAAAGGGCTGCAGATAGTGACAGGAAATTTGGGTTTTATCCTGAGTTTGATACGGGCTGCTGGAGCTTTTGAGCCAATGAGTGCAATGATTAGATTTAGGCCTTAAACCACTTGGGTTATTTCATTAATAATGGACTCAAACAGCAAGAGGTCAGTGGAATAGAAGGCAAGGTGAAAGCAAATAAAGCAAAAGGGGGTCATTTAGAGAGTTTAGGTGAGAAATGATGGCAACTTGGACTAGGATGGTGACAATGATGAAGGTGATATGTGATCAGAGGCAGGATATATTAAAATCAGATGTGCGGGAAGAGTAAAATTCATCAAGGATGTCTTGTAGCTTTTTATGATGGTTTGATTTTATGTGTGAACTTTGCTAGGCCACGGTACCCAGTTTTTGGAACTGGTTCCTGAATCTGATTAGATTTAAAGGCACTAATGGCTATTTCCATTAACAATAAGAGCACAGATAGTCCCTGGTATGATGTGGCAAGAGCAATTCACAAAATATCACCATTGGATACTCCTAAACAATTAATTACTCAGATAAGTTTCTGAGTTTCCATGCATTTGATACCTCAGAAAACTGTTGTCAAGCAATGGGTACACACTAATTGCTCCTAATTGTATTGAACAAAGTGAGGAAATAAAAGAATGTACTTTGGGGTTCAAATCTCCAGTTTGTGGCTTGCATAAATGATCTAAAAATTTCTACGTCTATCTTGAAAGAAACTTTCATCGCTTGTAGCCGAAGGGCTGAAGTTGCTGAAAACCAAACCCATAGTTTCATCCTGGAAATAGTTGAATTACAATGCAAATTGAATTTCCAACCTCACAGGGTGTCTGCTGTTAAAGTGAAGGCATCAACTGGGAAGGAATGGTATCCTGAAAATTGGAATGGGGACATATGGGAAGACCCTGATGAAGCTGAGAACACTGAAATTTCAATGAGTCTTCTTTGCTAGTAGAAGCAACTGTTCCATTCCCATCAGAGGAGATGAACTCTGCTTTACCTGAGAAAATTATAATGCCTCCCCTGAAGTAGTTGTCTTGCAAGACTTCACTGATTCTTCACTATTCTTTGTTTCTAGACCTATTTTAAGACTCGAGTTCCTGTAGGTTCCTGAGGTAGAAAGTGTGGCTTTCTACCTACCACTTTCTTTCCTACCACTTTCCTGAGGTAGAAAGTGTAGCTCATGAAGAGATTTAGTACACTCTGCAAGAATGATATGATTTTTCCAATGTGTATAAACAAAAATCCATGGACCACGTGGGGGAATAATTATTAAAAGTGTGGCAAAGCAGTGGAGTTGGTGATGGACAGGGAAGCCTGGTGTGCTGCAGTCCATGGGGTCACCAAGAGTTGGGCACGACTGAGCAACTGAGCTGAACTGAAAGCAGTGGAAAGATCATAAAATTAGATAAGGCAGAATTAGGGAGTTAGAACTTTAACAGTTGGTTGTATGGATGCGACATGAACGAAATGGGGGCTTACCTTGAATGAACTGAAGTGCCAGAATAGCCTTGACATATTGCAGAGGAAGATATTCAAAGGCTTAGTTAGAAAGAATTTATCATTTAAGACCTGGTCACCCAGCCTAGGAGAGTACAAAGGACGTATCTTTCTCCAGAACTTTCTCATATCTTCTCACAAATGTGAGAAATAAATTTGTGACAAGACCCACAACATTCTTGAAAATCTCTGGGATTACTCTTCTCTGTAGGTCATACATTATAGAGGGAACTGCTATCACTGAATTGGAAAACAAGTGCATTGAATGTAATTGGATCCCAGGATATCAAGGGCCAGGCTCCAGGCCCCTTGAATGAATGAAGGAGGGGCCAGCTACCCTCCAGGAAGGACTCTACTACCCTGCCAAAAATGTATTCAGTTACTCTTTCTCTTACTCTCCTCCAAAGGATCAACAGCTTTCTACCAGAGTACCTGTGCATCGAGGAAAAAGAAATGAGCTGACTTCTTGAGGATTATTGGACGCTAGCCCTGAATTGGCACTAATTCCAGGAGACCAAAAATGTCACTGCGTTTCACTAGGAGATAAAACAATTATTCTATTGAACTAGAAGTTTAGACTGCCACCTGCTACCATGAACCTCTCCTGCCTCTGGATCAACAGGCAAAGAGGAAGTTACTGCGGACGGGCAGCCAAATTACTGATTATTACTAAGAAGAAACTGCATTGCTGCTCCACAATGGAGGTAAGAAAGAGTATGTGTGGAACACAGGAAATCCTTTAGGGTATCTCCAGATCTCCCATGTCCTGGGTTTAAAGTCAGTGGAAAGCTACAACAACCCTATTCAGGTAAGAAAACTAATGGTCCAGATCCTTCAAGAATGAAAGTTTAGGTCACCCTACCAGGTACAAAATCATTACTAGATGCAGTGTTTGCTAAAGGCAAAGGACATACAGAATGAGGAATACAAGAAGGTATTCGAAAATACGACATGGCCAGTTACAGAAACGAGGGCTGTAATTATCATAAGCATTTTTTCTTATTTTGCTATGAACATATTTATAAATTTTACCTTATATATTATATATTTTCTATATGTATTATAATATAATACCTTTGGGGTTTTTATCCTTTTATCATACAACATAAGATATATTGGCTTTACATCATAGTATTTAACCAAAGGATGTCAAAGCGAAAAGTAAACATCAGCTGAGGACTTTGCATCCTATTCTAGGGACAATAATACTGCTTTTATGGTTATACATGGGATTTTTGTATCCTGTTAGACAGAAGTATGACCTTGATATGCCCTTTATTGGAGATTAAATATGGTGTATGTACACGTATATGAGTTCCAACTTGACAAGGGGTGAACTGTGAAAGTTAATTATCCTGTTCACTTCATTAGATACTTCTGTGAAGATATTTTAAAAATGTGATTAACATTTAAGTCAGTAGACTTCAAATAAGGGAGATTACTCTGCATAGTGTGGGTGGGCCTCATCCAATCCATTGAAAGCCCAAAAGACTAAGATTCCCCAACAGAAGAAAGAACTTTGCCTGCAGACTGTGTGGGTATTCAAGTAACTGCTGCTGCTAGGTCACTTCAGTCGTGTCCGACTCTGTGCGACCCCATAGACGGCAGCCCACCAGGCTCCCCCGTCCCTGGGATTCTCCAGGCAAGAACACTGGAGTGGATTGTCATTTCCTTTTCCAATGCATGAAAGTGAAAAGTGAAAGTGAAGTCGCTCAATCGTGTCCAACTCTTCACGACCCCATGGACTGCAGCCTACCAGGCTCCCCCGTCCATGGGAATTTCCAGGCAAGAGTACTGGAGTGGGGTGCCATTGCCTTCTCCGACTCAAGTAACAACCTCAGAGAAAAGGAAAGATATAAGCATCTGAATGCAAAGTTCCAAAGAATAGCAAGAAGAGATAAGAAAGCCTTCCTCAGCGATCAATGCAAAGAAATGGAGGAAAACAACAGAATGGGAAAGACTAGAGATCTCTTCAAGAAAATTAGAGATACCAAGGGAACATTTCATGCAAATATGGGCTCGATAAAGGACAGAAATGGTATGGACCTAACAGAAGCAGAAGATAATAAGAAGAGGTGGCAAGAATACACAGAAGAACTGTACAAAAAAGATCTTCACGACCCAGATAATCACGATGGTGTGATCACTGACCTAGAGCCAGACATCCTGGAATGTGAAGTCAAGTGGGCCTTAGAAAGCATCAGTTCGAACAAAGCTAATGGAGGTGATGGAATTCCAGTTGAGCTCTTTCAAATCCTGAAAGATGATGCTGTGAAAGTGCTGCACTCAATATGCCAGCACATTTGGAAAACTCAGCAGTGGCCACAGGACTGGAAAAAGTTAGTTTTCATTCCAGTCCCAAAGAAAGGCAATGCCAAAGAATGCTCAAACTACCACACAATTGCACTCATCTCACAAGCTAGTAAAGTAGTGCTCAAAATTCTCCAAGCCAGGCTTCAGCAATACATGAACTGTGAACTTCCTGATGTTCAAGCTGGTTTTAGAAAAGGCAGAGGAACCAGAGATCAAATTGCCAACATCTGCTGGATCATGGAAAAAGCAAGAGAGTTCCATAAAAACATCTATTTCTGCTTGATTGACTATGCTAAAGCCTTTGACTGTGTGGATCACAATAAACTGTGGGAAATTCTGAAAGAGATGGGAATACCAGACCACCTGATCTGCCTCTTGAGAAATTTGTATGTAGGTCAGGAAGCAACAGTTAGAACAGGACATGGAACAACAGACTGGTCCCAAATAGGAAAAGGAGTACGTCAAGGCTGAATATTGTCACCCTGCTTATTTAACTTCTATGCAGAGTACATCATGAGAAACGCTGGACTGGAAGAAGCACAAGCTGGAATCAAGATTGTCGGGAGAAATATCAATAACCTCAGATATGCAGATGACACCACCCTTACGGCAGAAAGTGAAGAGGAACTCAAAGCCTCTTGATGAAGGTGAAAGTGGAGAGTGAAAAAGTTGGCTTAAAGCTCAACATTCAGAAAACGAAGATCATGGCATCTGGTCCCATCACTTCATGGGAAATAGATGGGAAAACAGTGGAAACAGTGTCAGACTTTATTTTGGGGGCTCCAAAATCACTGCAGATGTTGACTGCAGCCATGAAATTAAAAGACACTTACTCCTTGGAAGGAAAGTTATGACCAACCTAGATAGCATATTGAAAAGCAGAGACATTACTTTGCTAACAAAGGTCCGTTTAGTCAAGGCTATGTTTTTCCTGTGGTCTGTATGGATGTAAGAGTTGGACTGTGATGAAAGCTGAGTGCTGAAGAATTGATACTTTTGAACTGTGGTGTTGGAGAAGACTTTTGAGAGTCCCTTCGACTGCAAGGAGATCCAACCAGTCCATTCTGAAGGAGATCAGCCCTGGAATTTCTTTGGAAGGAATGATGCTAAAGCTGAAACTCCAGTACTTTGTCCACCTCATGTGAAGAGTTGACTCATTGGAAAAGACTCTGATACTGGGAGGGATTGGGGGCAGGAGGAGAAGGGGATGACAGAAGATGAGATGGCTTGATGGCATCACTGACTTGATGGACGTGAGTCTGAGTGAACTCCGGATATTGATGATGGACAGGGAGGCCTGGCGTGCTGCGATTCATGGGGTCGCAAAGAGTCGGACATGACTGAGCAACTGGACTGAACTGAACTGAACAACATCTGCTTATCTCTGCATCTCCAGCCTGTTGGTCTTCCTTGTAGATTCCAGTCTTATCAGCCCTTACAATTGCATGAACGGAATTAAAAAATACATCTGTCTTTCTATAAGTACATACATCCTATTGGGTCTCCTTTCTGGAGGAGTGGGATTGATTGAGTTTTGATGTGAGCAACTAGGTGAATGGTTGTAACATTGGCCACAATGGGACAGGCAGTGAATTGAATGGCAGTGAAGAAAAGAGAGAGGAAATGGAGAGAAGTCGGAGTTTTATTTTAGATGTGCTAACTTTGAGAACCTTATCACACAGCCAAGTGGAAGTGTAGAGTAAGGCATCTATAAAGCAGTGTAATGCTGGAGGGGGCAGGGGATAGGTCAGAACTAGAAATCCAAAACTGGGAGTCATCTGTATATAGAAGATGTTTAGAACATTGGGATTAATTAGCTCAACTACGGAGAGAATGTTGATAGAGAGCAGATGACTGAGGACCGAGTCCCTAGGAAGTCCACTCTTCAGAGGTCAGGAAAAAGGGAAATCAAGCAAAAGAAACTAAACGAGGACAGACCCAGATACAAGAAAACCCAGGAGGGTAGAGTGATCCAGAAGATAGATAAAGAAGCTGTCTTAGAAACAGAGCATTCATCAACTGTGTCAGATGCTGCTGAGAATTGGGAATTGTTCATTGTATTTGGTGTATAAGAGATTCACCTTGAGAAATGGAATATCAGTAAACGGCGGGGACAAACCATGACTGGGGTGGGTTAAAGAGAAAACAGCTATTACGGAAGGAAAGCTAGCAAGTATAGACAACTTTCTAGGAAGTTTCAACTATGAAGATGAGCAGAGAAATGGGGAGTTGATGCAGGATTTCATGGGATTTAAGAACAGAGGCAGATTGGTGAGATTGCAGAGGGAGGACAAAGGAGGCCACTAAAATTTTTTTAAATTTCAGCCTTTCATCATTAATGTTTTCAAATTATTGAACATTGAATGCAGGGATAATTCCTTAGGTTTTTATGCATTACCAGGCAAGCTCTGCTTTTGAACTGTGGTGTTGGAGAAGACTCTTGAGAGTCCCTTGGACTGCAAGGAGATCCAACCAATCCATTCTAAAGGAGATCAGCCCTGGGATTTCTTTGGAAGGAATGATGCTAAAGCTGAAACTCCAATACTTTGGCCACCACCTCATGTGAAGAGTTGACTCATTGGAAAAGACTCTGATGCTGGGAGGGATTGGAGGCAGGAGGAGAAGGGGATGACAGAGGATGAGATGCCTGGATGGCATCATTGACTTGATGGACGTGAGTCTGAGTGAACTCCGGGAGTTGGTGATGGACAGGGAGGCCTGGCGTGCTGCGATTCATGGGGTCGCAAAGAGTCGGACATGACTAAGTGACTGAAATGAATTGAACTGAACGGAACTGAGGCAAGTTCTAGCATTGTTTAAGGAAAGATGGCTCTAACAATTATATGGCACCTGGAGTCATATATCCTTACCACAATGAAGTCCCAGGAAAATTTTTTACTTTTTAGTATGGAAGATATGTCTGAAATTTTTTATGGTGATGTTAGCAACTCAATACAGAGAGAAAGGGATGCAGGAGAGAAAAAAAAAAAACTGCAACAGGAAAGTTATAAATAGGCAAGAGAGGATGGGATTGAATGTATTCATGGAAGGTAGATATTAATTCGGAGAAGGCAATGGCACCCCACTCCAGTACTCTTGCCTGGAAAATCCCATGGATGGAGGAACCTGGTAGGCTGCAGTCCATGGGGTTGCGAAGAGTGGGACACGACTGAGCGACCTCACTTTCACTTTTCACTTTCATGCATTGGAGAAGGAAATGGCAACCCACTCCAGTATTCTTGCCTGGAGAATCCCAGGGACAGCAGAGCCTGGTGGGCTGCCGTCTATGGGATCACACAGAGTTGGACACGACTGAAGTGACTTAGCAGCAGAAATTAAATTAGACCAGGGAGAATTAAATTAAAGCAGGGAGGCTGAGTACATGCATAAAAATACAGACAGATGAGTGATGGGGAAAAAGTGTAGTTTTCTTCTGATTGCTTTGAATCTTATCTCCCCCCTCACACACCCCCTCGCCCCAGTGAAATAAGAGTTGAAGTCATCATTTAGACATAGAATATTAGGAAGGGGTTAGAGTTTTGAGGAATTAGAAAAGCGTGTGATAAGCCATTTGAGAGTGTGGAAGCAGAACTTGTCCAGGAAAATGCAGGAAGACTGTTGGGTTCTGGTGAGTCCTTCTTCACATCTGCCATCACAAATTCAGAATAATGTTGTTGTTTAGTCACTAAGTTGTGTCTTACTCTTTTATGAGCCCAAGGACTATAGTCTACCAGGCTCCTCTGTCCATGGGATTTTCCAGTCAAGAAAACCAACATCTGGTGGATCATAGAAAAAGCAAGAGGATTCCAGAAAAACATCTACTTCTGCTTCATTGACTATGCCAAAGTCTTTGACTGTGTGGATCACAACAAACAGTGGAAAATTATTAAAGTGATGGGGATACCAGACCACCTGACCTGCCTCCTGAGAAATCTGTATGCAGGTCAGGAAGCAACAGTTAGAACCGGACATGGAACAACAGACTGGTTCCAAATTGGGAAAGGAGTATGTCAAGGCTATATATTGTCACCCTACTTATTCAACTTATATGCAGAGTACATCATGGGGAATGTTAGGCTGGATAAAGCACAAGCTGGAATCAAGTTTGCCATGAGAAATATCAATAGCCTCAGATATGCAGATGACACCACCCTTACAGCAGAAAGTGAAGAGGAACTAAAGAGCCTCTTGATGAAAGTAAAAGAGGAGAGTGAAAAAGCTGGCTTAAAACTCAACATTCAGAAAAAAAAGATCATGGTATCCAGTTCCATCAATTCACAGCAAATAGATGGAGAAACAGTAGAAACAGTGGCAGACTTTATTTTCTTGGGCTCCAAAATCACTGCAGATGGTGACTGGAACCATGAAATTAAAAGACACTTGCTCTTTGGAAGAAAAGCTATGATCAACCTGCTGCTGCTACTGCTGCTGCTAAGTCACTTCAGTCGTGTCCAACTCTGTGCAACCCCCCAGATGGAAGCCCACCAGGCTCCACCATCCCTGGGATTCTCCAGGCAAGAACACTGGAGTGGGTTGCCATTTCCTTCTCCAATGCATGAAAGTGAAAAGTGAAAGGGAAGTCACTCAGTTGTGTCCGACTCTTCACAACCCCATGGACTGCAGCCCACCAGGCTTCTCCGTCCATGGGACTTTCCAGGCAAGAGTACTGGAGTGGGTTGCCATTGCCTTCTCCAATGATCAACCTAGACAACATATTAAAAAGTACAGACATTACTTTACCAACAAAGGTCCATATATTCAAAGCTATAGTTTTTCCAGTAGCCATGTCTTGATATGAGAGTTGGGCCATAAAGACAGTTGAGTGCCAAAGAATTGATTCTTTTGAACTGTAGTGTTGGAGGAGACGCTTGAGAGTCCCCTGGACAGCAAGGAGATATAACCAGTCTATCCGAAAGGAAATCAGTCCTGATAATTTATTGGAAAGACTGATGTTAAAGCTGAAACTCCAATACTTTGGCCATCAAATGTGAAGAACTGACCCATTGGAAAAGATCCTGATTCTGGGGAAGATTGAAGGCAGGAGGAGAAGGGGACAATAGAGGACAACAGAGATGTTGGATGGCATTACCGAGTTGGACATGAGTTTGAGCAAGCTCCGGGAGTTGGTGAGAGACAGGGAGGCCTGGCGTGCTGCAGTCCATGGGGTCACAAAGAGTCAGACAGGACCGAGTGACTAAACTGAACTGATGGTAAAGAAACACTGCAGATGTAATTAAGGTTAAGTAGAGTTTAATATGGGCTTCCCTCGTAGAGAAGGAAATGGGAACCGACTCCAGTACTCTTGCCTGGAAAATCCCAGGGACAGAGGAGCCCAGTGGGCTATAGTCCATGGGGTCGCAAAGAGTCGGACACGATTGAACAATTTCACTTTACTTCACTTCCCTCATAGCTCAGTTGGTAAAGAATCTGCCTGTGATGCAAGAGACCTGGGTTTGATTCCTGGGTCAGGAAGATCCCCTGCCAAAGGAAATGGCAATCCACTCCAGTATCATTGCCTGGAAAATCCCATGGACAGAGGAGGCTGGCAGGCTACAGTCCACAGGGTTGCAAGAGTCGGACACGGCTTAGCAACTAAACCACCACCACCACCAGAGTTTAAGATAAAAGTGATTATCTAGGTGGCCCATGGTAATCACAGGAGATATTTAAAAGTAGAAATATAGAAAAGGAGGTCAGAGAAATTCAAGGAATTTCAATAAATTTATTAGATAGTAAATGATTGTTGCTTCAAACCACTGTTTGTTGTAATTTGTCATGGCATCAATAGGGAACTAATATGTAGGTTGCAAAGGTCAAGTTGTTGATAGACTATGCAAAGGAATGATCACTAGTAATGGACTAAACAATCCTACCAAGCAGGGTAAGGAAGAAGAAGTAAAATGAGAAGGATGATGAGACAAAGTGAATTAAAATTTTTGGAAATTCCTTGGAAGTCCAGTGGTTAAGACTTTGCCTTATAAGCAGGGGATGAGGGTTCAATCCCTGGTCAAGAGATAAGATCCTCTATGCCTTGTGGGCAAAAACAAAACAAAACAAAAAACGGAAGCAATATTATAACAGATTCAATAAAGACTTAAAATATGGTCCACATCAAAAAAAAATCTTAAAAAATAATAAAATGAAAAAAATACACTTGATGGATTGAATAAGTATTAGAATCACATGCTGAAGGAGGTAAGCTGAACCCAGAATATGGCCATCAGAGTGTATGGTTGAAATGGGATAAAAGCAAGAAATTTGGAATCGCAAAGGACAAATTATTGTTAAAAGCCAGGAGAGTGGGTGGATTATCTGTATATGTGCTGAAGCTACATAACATGGTGACAGGAATGATCATTGAGAAAGACCTGGAGAATGAGCCAGGCACTAAAGTCTCGGATGAAAGGTAAGGAAAGATAAGGGGTACTGACGGACGATGGTGTCATGAATGGATGATAGATAGTAGTTTGATGTCATGCATGTGTGCTAAGTCACTCAGTCACATCTGATGCTTTTTGACCCTATGGACTAGAGTCTGTGAGGCTTCTCTGTCCATGGAATTCTTCAGGTAAGAATGCTGGAGTGGGTTGCCATGCCCTCCTCCAGGGGACCCTCCCGACCCAGGGATCGAACCCATACCTCCTGCATTGGCAGGTGGGTCCTTTACCACTAGCACCACTGGGGAAGTCCCCATAGTTTGATGGCACTTGCTTCAAAAGTCATTGGGTTTGTGGGTGGTCAGAGGAGAGATGATTTAGAAACTGTAACAAAGAACAAGGAGGACAATTATTTTACAAAAAAATGTCATAGAGAAACAGCTATCATAGGAGAGAACTTTAGGAAAACATTCATTTTCCCTTAAAGAAAGATGATGAGAAAATCCTTTATAAAATAGCTTTTTTTTTTTTGCTCCCTGATGATCAATTATGATTCCAAAGAGAAATGTGGAACAGTTTGGTGCTTTGGAGAAAAATGATAGCTTGCGTTAGATTTTGTTTTTGCTCTTCAGTCGCTAAGTTGTATCTGACTCTTTGTGATCCTGTGGACTGTAGCACACCAAGCTCCCCTGTCCCCGCTCTCTCCCAGAGTTTGTTCAGTTTCATGTCCACTGAGTTGGTGATGATATCTAACCATCAATCCTCTGCTGCCCCCTTAGATTTAGGGTTGTATAGAGCTATAGTAGCATAGGAGTCCTTGTAAAGAATATCATGTGAGCTTGGACCTCTTGTGGACATAGAAGTCATGAAAGCCTTTTTTGGAGAAGATGGGCCTTTGATTCTAATTTTACCTTCTTTCTTGGAGTTGATTATTTAAGCAATGGGGCTGAAGTGGTAGTATTATAGAGGTAGGGATTAATGGTATTATTAGGTTCATGAGACAATCTCTGGACATTCCTTAAATCCTGATGTTTTACATTTAAGAACACTGAGGCACAGGGAGATTGAATAAATCTTATGAATTTTGTCAGCATGCAAGTTGGAAGGCTAGGATCCAAGTTCAAGCAATTGAAGTCTAGAGAAGGAAGTTTTAACTATGATGTGAGAGGCACTCTGGATTGCTTGCTGACTAATGGATGGATTCAGAGGGATCTGGTATTTGGGAAAACATCCTTGCTGGGGGTTAGGGTTATGTCAGTTTGCTGAAGATCCAACACTAATGAAACACTGGCTTGAGTCTATGAGACTTTGAAGACTTATTGCCATAATGCTGTGTTCTTTAGTCTCTTACTCTTAGAATACTAACTACTCCTAGAAACCCAGTCACCATGCTGTAAGGAAGCCCAGAAGAGAAATGGAGGCCACAGGCCCTGAGACTCAGCTGACCTATCACTGGATCAATGGAACCAGCTTGCCAGGCATGGGGGTAAGATATCTTGAGTATAAATCCCCCAGCCCTAAACTGTGCTCCCCAATTGATGCCACATGGAGCAGACACAGGCCTCCCCTTTTGAGTCTTGCTCAAATCTCATATTTATGAGAAAAATAAATAATTGTTATTGTAAGCCACAAAATTTAGAAGTTTGTGATACCACAATAAATAACTGGAAAATTGAACCACCAAGTTACCAGATATCCAAGAGCTTTTGTTTCCCCAGCTGTAAAGTGAAGATCAGAGCATCAGACCAGAGGTTTATCATACAAATTCATGGGATGTGGAAACACACATATTCTGGTCAAAGTTGCCTTCCCCAATATCGTGCCCCCTACACATCCCAGATTAGAGAAAAGAGCCAGAAGTGTTTATTTTAAGAAAATTGTTTCCTTCTGCTGTGTATCTGTGGTTGTTGTTCAGCCACCAAGTCGAGTATGTGTGCATGCTAAACTGCTTCAGTTGTGTTCAACTCTTTGCAACCCTATGGACTGTAGCCCACCAGGCTCCTTTGTCCATGGGATTCTCCAGGCAAGAATACTTGAGAGGGTTGCCAATTTCCTCCTCTAGGGGATCTTCCCGACCCAAGGATTGAACCCACATTTCTTCTATCTCCTGCATTGGCAGGCAGATTCTTTACCATTAGTGCCATCTGGGAAGCCCTGCAAGGCAGAAAGAAGATTATTCTATCTGTTGATTCTGATTCTCCAAATAGTTCACATTCTCACTGGATTCAGGTCTCTGATCAAATTCCGTCTTCCTAGAGAGGCTTTTCTTGGCTCCCCTGTAAAAAATATAAAATACTCTTTAACTTAATATTAATTAATATTAATACTGTTAATATTCATGACTTTTCTTCATAGCTTTGATCATCATCTGAATAGCAGTATATATTTGTATGTTTATTATATTGTTTCACTCAGTGAACACAAAATTTCACAAGAGCTGGGATTTTTCACTATTTTGTGCTCTACTATCTTTGCAGCACCCAGGACAGTGCCTGACATAGAGCAGGAATTCGATAAATATTGGCTGAATGGTTAATGAATGAACTTTCTCTGGTATGGTCCTTGCTTTTGTTTTAATTTACTTCTTTCAGATGGTATGTGGAAGACATGTTGAACAGAGTACTGACTTCAAGATTAGAAAGTGAGACAGACTGTAAGAAAGGAAAAGGCAGTCAAATATGCCAATTACTTCCAAAGGGTAATGGCATATTTTGAAATTTGGAGGCTGCTTTATTAAAATTCATTTTGTGCTACATAAAATAAGGAATTGGGAGCCTGACAGAAACGAAGCTCAAATAGGCATTCATTTCCTTTATCTTTTTACAAGACAGATCAATTAGTAATTTTATGCTTGAAAAAACTCATTTTTAAATGTTATGTGGGACTCAGTGTAATATCAAATCTGGCCTAGTGTCACCTTTATTAGGGAATTGAAAGCACTTCTACATCTGTGCATTCCACCAAAAAAAAAATACTCAGCAACTCAGTTTTTGCCATCTAAAGTTTATAACAGGAGGAGAAAAACGGGCACAGAAATGATCTTGTCTCATAATTAACTCCCACAAAAAGTTAAGGCAAATGATCAGCTCTGGAATGGAACGTTTTGGGCTACACTTCCATTCGTAAACCAAGCCATGGAAACCCTCCCAGACAGGTGTGTTAGAGTCCAGATGGCCTCAGTGAGGGTCCAGGAAGCCAATGCCTTCTGCTGTGTTCCTGGCCACTCGCACAGGCTCTCTGGATTTGGCGGCGGCAGCGCCCAGCTGGGGGGCGGCCACGGGGGCGTGCAGGTGGTGCTAGATGAGAAGCAGAGTTTCCAAGCAAGAGACTGCCTTTCTCCGGGAGAACTGCCTCCCTTTTCACTACCGGGTTATAAAACTAAGATCCAAGTCCGTTTGCAGCTGATAAAGATCCCAGATACCTTTTTGATAAGAGAGCTTAGGTGTTACTTAACCTCAGTATCCTAACTGGGGTAATTGCACCCTGCCACTTGAAATTTCCCCTGAGAATTCAATCAGAACCAGCCTTGGCCTTTGCTTTTCTGTCCCCTTTTGGGTTGCTGTGTGGCTATTAAACAGCTGCTGAGCTCCACTCTACCCAACACAAAAGAGTGTGTATTCTTTATGAATTGGATATTGGGGTAAGGATGGGGAATGTTGGCAAGCCTCCATGTGGATCTAGTTCTAGCAGGATGTTTTGCTGGTATAACTATAAACAAGGAAACTTTGGCCCTTTTGAACGCAAACAGTGTCTTAGAGAAGTGATGCTGACTGATGCATTTGGTCCCTTCCAGTGAGAATAAGGCAGTGAGGGAACTCTGCAAGTCACCAATCTGATGATGGACTCTCTACCTGGTGGAAGGAGCCCTATGGGATGACTACTGTGCAAACAGCCCTACCAAGAAAAACTCAAAGAACCATATTCAAAGTACTGGAAGGAAGCCTTGTCTTTCTTCTCTCCTCTCAGCACTTCCAGGCCCACTGTGGCTCAGAGGGTAAAGCATCTGCCGGCAATGTGGGAGACCTGGGTTCGAACCTTGGGTCGGGAAGATCCCCTGGAGAAGGAAATGGCAACCCAGTCCAGTATTCTTGCCTGAAGAATCCCATGGACAGAGGAGTCTGGTGGGCCACAGTCCACGGGGTCGCAAAGAGTCAGACACGACTGAGCGACTTCACTTTCACTTTCTTTCAGCACTTCCATCAACTTACCCTCCATCCAGCATTCATGTTCTAGAAGGGCTTATCCGTGGAGGTAGAACCCCTTTGGAAGAAGGCTGAAAGCTCCCAGTTCCCCAGATATCCACCTCCTCATTCTCTTAGCACTTTGTTGGGTTAAGACTGCATTTTCAGAAGGAATTGTTAAGAGTGTGTTAATTCAGAAATCTATTCATAGCTACATTTACTATGCCAGCAGGTTTTAAATAGTCCCCTGTACCAAACTCAACCAAAGGAAATCCTCAAAGAGGACAGACTTCCAGGTTACATCCATGCCTGCGCCTGATTCCAGGAGTGCTACTTAGGGCTCCATCCTTCTCTCACAACCAGACGGCTTCCGTGGACAAGCAAAGGGAAGGCAGGCTACTGTAGGAATATTACTCAGAGCACTTTAATTTATAGAAAGAGAAATAATTCACTAATACTAGTTCCTTGACAGTGGGGAAAAAATGTGACTAGCTAAAGTGTCTGTAAGTCCTTTTCTGTATTCTTCTCTTTGTATAAATCCATATTTACAGGAAAAAAAATGCTCATCTTGTACTTTTCTGCACAGATGTGTGAGCTAGTCCTTCAAAGTCTTCAAATAAGACATGTCAAGTTTTTCTCCCCAAAATAAGCTGCTTTCATCAATATTAAATTCTGCTGAAGCAGTTTGTGTCACTTACAATTGTGATGGTTTCAAGCAACAGAAAGCTTAGCTGTAGTTCAAACAAACAGACTTTTCTCACATAACCAGAACTCCAGAGGTGGGTGGTTCAGAATCAGCACAGTCGCTCTAGGAAGTTTATATTAAAGAGTTAGGCTCCTTCTGCCTCCTGCTTCATCATTCTTAGCTTGTGTCTATTAATCAGTACTTTGTGATTGTAAGGTGGCTGCGTTCCTACCATTGACCTTGATAGTGTACAGATACAAATTGCCTTTGGTATGAATCAACATACATGGTCCCCAGAAAAAATTTCCATCAGCAGTAAATTTACTACTTGTAGGATTTACAGTGTCAAACCTACTCTTTGTCCTCCTCCTCTATCAACCTCAGGCATACAGTCTTGAAACCCAACTTCAGGATACTAGTTGGGAGAAAAAACTTTCCCTCCACCCTCTTACGTTCAGTCTTGGAGGTCTGTGGATTAAACTAACAAAAGCCATGTTAAGAGGAGAAAGGCACAGAATTTTTCTGAATAGTCATATGCACAGTAGTTCATAGGAATGACACTTAAGTCTGATCAGACTCAGGGGCTTTTATATCATTTTACCATAGGAAAGGGGGTTAGGCTTCAACGATTACAAATTGTGATTAGGAAACATTTAGGGGAACTAAGGGGACAAAAAGGGCTATTTTAGTAAGATTTGTTTATATGAACTCATCTTGGTGTTGATGCCTCATCTCAGGTGATAAAGAGTCACTCTTTTCTTCTTGTGACAAGGGGGTCACCTTCTCAAAAGGGAAATTTATGCTTTGTTTTTAGGCAGAGAAAGGGAGAGCAGAGAACTCTTCCTGTATCTGTTGATTCTCAATTGCCTTCAGCTTAAAGCAATCTTTGGGTCAAAATGGCATAATTTGGGGGGTTACATCCTGATCCCCATCAACATCTATCTGCAAGATCCCCTACATATTGCCAGTTATTGAGGAGAGGAAAGTTGATTGTTTCATGTTGGAATTTTATTTGAGTCTATAAAAGGTCTGAAGATGAAAGTCTTTAATAAGGGGAGTCTCTGTATAAGTGTTAAATTAATGACGATGAGCCTCACAGTTGATTATGGCCCAGAAATATATCACAACACTGCAGCTGAGCACGCGGCACTAAACAGTGGGATAAGTCAACTGTTCTTTCCTTGGACAGTAAAGAATCTGCCTGCAATACAGGAGACCCAGGTTCGATCCCTGAGTCAGGAAGATCTCCTGGAGAAGGAAATTCTTCTTGCCTGAAGAATTCCATGGACAGAGGAGTGTGACACGATCGAGCAACTAACACTTCATTATCGTTCAGCCTGGTGGACAGAATGAGACCTGGGATATGTAAATGTTGATGGCTGGGTTAGAGAGACAGAGAGAAGACAAAACAAAACGGTAGCACTGCAGATGCTGCTGTGCTAAGTGGTCACCCTAGGGGAGGGCTTAGCAGCTGGAAAGTAGAAGGTAACTTTGAAATCCAGCTTAATCTTCTCCCTGAACCAGGGGGCCAAATCTGCTTTCATGGCTAGAGTCAAATGCCCTAATTATTACCCAATTTGCTTTAAACTGATTCCTTTTAGTTTATTAACAAGTTTATGAGTTAGGTTTCAGTGAACTCTTCACCTATACAAGTCTTTTTGTTTTTCCGTCTTGATTTCAAGAGTGAGTTAGTGAAATTATTGACCAAGATTGGGTCACGGCAATGAAATGCAAACTACGGTTGTTGAATTGAGGTGAAGAATCAGATTCACTTGGGAAAATTCAATCTCATTCTCACTCTCTTCTTGTCACTAATGTCCTTGAGGAAGAACCTTCTGTAAACACTATAATTAGTATTATATAAACAGAGGCTTTATCTAGGTTTTCAATGGCCTCTGGGAGGTGGTCTCAGGTCCAACCCATGCACAGATCTAGGTGGGAAAAAATTTATTCTGTAATAGGTGTGGGTTTAAAACCCAGTTCTTCCTCCACTGCTGCTTTGGAATAGAAAGTTCCTGAACAGTCTGTTAAAAGGCAATTTAACTTCCTTAAGACAAAACCCAAGATAACTGTTTCCAGTATATTGCAGGAAGAATTTGAGAAAGCAGGATGAATTTTCTAACATGGAATCGGGCCAAAGCAAAGGCTAACTCACTGCCACCAGGCCCTTAATGGGCACAATCTTAGGGCCATTGCCTCTTCCATTAAAATACCTCTAGGTTTTGAACTGATCTTCAGTGTTGCTGAATCCTGTTATTAAATTGGCCGTTTTGCTTTTCACGTTTTATTTGCCTATTTTTTTTTTCTTTTGACCTCAAAGCCTTTTAGGTCTTCATCATTGCAGCTGGCAGAAGACCTCCTATCTTCATTTAATTGTTTCTGTTTGCCATAATGTCTCTCCTTAACCTGAAGCATGTTTTAATTGGACAAAACCATCATTTTATGTTCAAGTTGGTTAAGGAGCTCAAAGCCTTACTTTAGTGTGCATGCTAAGTTGCTTCAATCCTATCTGACTCTTTGTGATTCTATGGACTGTAGCCCACCAGGCTCTTCTGTTCATGGGATTCTTTAGGCAAGAATACTGGAATGGGTTGCCATTTCCTCTCTCAAGGGATCTTCCTGGTCCAGGGATCGAACCCATGATTCTTATGTTTCCGGCTTTGGCAGGTGGATTCTTTACCCCTAACACTATCTGGGAAGCTCAACCTTAGGATGATTCGCCTTATTAAATGGCCTGTACAAGACATGTTGACCTGGAGACTGAAACTCTTCCAAGACTTACAGATCTCCTGGGATCCAGAGAATAAGATCACAGGGCAGAGGGTGTCAAGAACTTTCTGATTTTAATGATACTAATAAATAGATTTTGCCTCAATTGGGCCACATTTAACCTGCTAATGGAATGGAATGGGAAGCCAGATTGCTTTATAATTGACAGCTTTGTCTCCCAGCAGATGGCTGTAATCTCCTACGTGTGCCAAACACTGACTCTAGGATTTTTGAGTTTGTAGTGAAAACAGAAAGGACAAATATTTATCGTAATTACAACATTTGCACACTGGATACAGTTTCACAGCCTTTTAATCCTCCTTGACTAGAAAATACAGAGTGCCTTTTTCTTTTCCATGCCAGTGAAAGTTTATTTACCAATGCTTTGAGAAACATTTCAATTTTTTAAAAAAATATAAAGCCAGGACATACAGAAACAGCTCTCTTTTTAGCTTACTTACTAGTGAATCTGTACAGTCAATTCTGGATTGATCTGAGGAAATGATCCAGTTTTCAGATTTCTTTTTTTCCATTCACGACTGCTGGTTAGTTCTTGTCAAGAAGGTCAGTTGGAGATCTCTCCAGTTATTTTCATGACTATATTCTATTCAATCTACGGAAACTGCTTATGGGACAACATGGCCTGCACCCAATTAATCCTATTGGATTATGTCCACATCCATTGTTAGCAAATCGTGAGTCAGCAACTACATTATGGTCTTTCCCCAAAGTACTGAACTGTTTCCAGAGAACTGCAAGTTGTAATTCAAATGTAAATTGCTGGGACCAAAATCAATGGAAATCATACAGCCCCAGCAAGTATGAGTTTAAGACACACCTCTTCCATTCAGGTTTTGCTGCCTTGAAGAAATGAAGTGAAAGTCACTCAGTCTTGTCTGACTCTTTGCGACCCCATAGACTGACTATACAGTCCATGGAATTCTCCAGGCCAGAATACTGGAGTGGATAGCCTTTCCCTTCTCCAGGGAATCTTTCCCACCCAGGAATTGAACTAGGGTCTCCTGCATTGTGGGTGGATTCTTTATCAACTGAGCTATCAGAGAAGCTCACTTGCTGAAGCAGGGAAGCAAGAAACACTTGCTGCCTTTGGCAAGTCCATTAATGTTTAGACCATCTCCTGACTTGTCTAATACTACACTTTGAATATGGTGAGTTTGACAAAATGTTCAACAGTATCATATATCTGGTCACTCAGATTCTTGCTTCTTGTAGTATTTGATTAAAAGTATCTGATGGTGTTAGATTGCATACATAGCCACATCATGCCATGGACTATCCGTGCTCTCCTTACTGCTTAAAAAAGGTGCACGGCATCCCATTCAGTCAACTTCAGTTGTGGTCTGTGGAGCTGTGCAGTGCGTGAAACGTGCATGGGTATACACAGCAGCCTTGGGAAGGATTCATTCAGGGGAAAAAAAAATCTTTTACTGTTCACTGATTCCCAAGTGACATTCTGAGTTGTGGAACGACAAAGACAAAGCAGAGTTGCTCACTGGCTGTGATGTGGTGTGAGGCCAGGACAATGAGACAGATACTCTAACAGAGTTGCTGTGCGCAGACCATGGAGGAGGTAACCAGCTCTGTTCCTTGTAGCTGACTTGGAGTTTGAAGACTAATTTGTCATTATTCATGCCAAAAGGGGAAGTGAGTCATTCTGAGCAGAAGAAACAGATAGATGAAGCTCATGACACACTGGAAAACCTGTCCTACGTACATGTGACTATGACTTAGGGAAAAATTTTGCAGGTTAGTGGAATTGAGCAAATAAAAATTTAGAATGTTAATTTGGGGCAATTCAGAAAGAGTTCATATTCTCCAAGTGGTGTAAGTTTTATTGCTGAAACAAAGATCCTAGAAACTTCTCAAGCAGCTGAGTGTTTTATTTAAGTGTTATGTTTTAAAAACTCAGTAATAGGAGATTTCTATGGTATTGTAGATAGAAATAAAGATATTAAATCTAAAAGGGAAAGTTGATAAATTCAGCTTTTCTTTTGATTCATCTTTTATTTTTTTAATCACTTTATTGAACTATGATTGACATGCAAAAATCTGTACTTATTTAATGTATACAATTTGATGAGGGTGGAGATAAATATAAATCTGTGAGACTCACCACAATCAATGCTATAACCCATCACCTCTAAAAGTTTCTTCCCACCCTCTTTATTTTTTTTTTCTGTGCTATTTTTTTTAAATTTTATTTTATTTTTAAACTTTACATAATTGTATTAGTTTTGCCAAATATCAAAATGAATCCGCCACAGGTATACATGTGTTTTCCATCCTGAACCCTCCTCCCTCCTCCCTCCCCATACCATCCCTCTGGGTCATCCCAGTGCACTAGCCCCAAGCATCTTTTATTTTTAAAATTATTCCTATTTGCAAAAAATAACTCGAGAGTTAAATTCTGTTAATACTGACTACAAGGGTGGATCCAGTTCCATCACTGGTACTCCTTTACAATTTCATCAGTTTGAATGTTAGCTAGAAATACATCACCATCACTTAGAACCTGGAAATTTTTGTCATGCAAAGACTGCCTCTGTTGTAAGGGGATCTGATACATAATCGTGCAGAGCTATAAACAATACCACTCAGACCTACAGAACTTTCTGAGAACTTGTAAAGAGCGGAGGTCACTCAATTAGATCTGACTTTGTAAT
This sequence comes from Bos mutus, assembly GCF_027580195.1. NCBI lineage: Eukaryota > Metazoa > Chordata > Mammalia > Artiodactyla > Bovidae > Bos > Bos mutus. Next base: position 94,631,309 of record NC_091626.1, read on the forward strand.
TCCTCTTGAGAGGAAAGTCCAGTTGGATAAGCTTTATATCCAATCTTTTTGGTTTTTTGGCTTTCCAGGTCTTCTCTGTGGTGACATTTACCATGATAGATTGCCACCTGTATTGTGGGCACTGATTTCTGGTTAAGGTGTGGCAGTTCAGGCATTCCTCTAAAACACTGGCATCCAGATCTGCTGTATCATCAGAATTATAAGTAGGACCTTTAGGCATACTCTCCGGGATGAAATTACTGCTATCAGCCCCTTAGTGAAGTGAAGTCGCTCAGTCATGTCCGACTCTTTGCGACCCCATGGACTGTAGCCTACCAGGCTTCTCTGTCCACAGGATTTTCCAGGCAATAGTCCTGGAGTGGATTGCCATTTCCTTCTCCAGGGGAACTTCCCAACCAAGGGATTGAACTCGGGTGTCCCACATTATAGGCAGACGCTTTACCGTCTGAGCCACCAGGGAAGTCCATCAGCCCCTTAGGCACCCTATTTATAAGTTTTTCAGATCTAGAATTCATTGTTAATAGTTTTGACTGTCCTAATAGCCCCTCTGCTTTTTTATCACACAAATTAAGAATGGACAATAATGCTCTGTGACTTGTGGACACAGCAGAGGAAGGAGAAGGTGGGACGGATTGAGAGAGTAGCATTGAAACACTTCCAGTACAGTGTGTAAAGCAGACAGCGAGTGGGAAGCCGCTGTGTAACTCAGAGCTCAGCCTGCTGCTCTGCTGACATAGGCGGGTGGCAAGGAGGTTCAGGACAGAGGGGATTCATGTGTACATACAGCTGATTCATGTTGTGGGATGGCAGAAACCAACACAACATGGTAAAGCAATTATCCTCCAATTAAAAATAAGTTAAAGAAAAGAATGCTCTGTGATGACCCAGATGGGTGGGATAGGGACTGGGAGGGAGGCCCAGAGGGAGGGGATATGTGTGTACAAAAAGCTGATTCACTTCCTTGTACAGCAGAAACTAATACACCATTGTAATGCAATTATACTCCAATAAGAAAAAAAAAAAAAGAATGTCCTAGTTATGGTGCAAGTGACCCTCAAGATAGCACCACTGGTACCTGGAAATCTTCATCTAACACTGACAATCCACTGAGTTTAAAGTCTTTATACATTGGTGAGCAATCTTTGAAAAAGCAGCCTTCAGAGCAAAGAAAAAAAATCATGGAGTTATAAATGACCTGGTGAGACATGGATGTCCAAGCAGCTGCCAGAAGTTGACCGATCCAAAGTCAAAGGAAAACTCAATTTGAGTGTTGGCTCATTTAAGGAGAAAGCTTGATCATTATTGCCTACCTAAAGATTATTGTCACACTGACACAACAGACTAGTCCTCTAAATTGAGGAATATTTGTGCTAGGAAATCAAGTGCCTGGCACAGAGTAATCACTCTGTTAACATTGGCAATTAATTCATATTATGTTATATTATAATTTATATTATATAATTAATAATTATAAAATAATACTTTTATAATCATAAAATAATAAAAATAATATTACAAATAATAGTATTATAAACATATTACTGTTCCATAGAACTGAGAAATAAACTGAAATTTCAAGTTGAACATAAAAGCAAGTACTACTCTTTTACATGAATTAACACAAAGCCTATAATTCAAGCTATATATTGAAAAAACCTTTCTGCCAAATTCATAATGTGAGGAGATAGCCCCCCTGCGCTTTGATCCTGCTATACAGGTGGAAATACAAAACAGCTCATGTCTGATAATATGTACTCCTCTACAGTGTTTGACAGAGATAGTTTGGAAGATGTGATTTAACTAAAAGAATCTCTGGAACGGAAATGACAAGCCTTCTTACAATGAGATTAAGCATTCTGCAGCTTCTAAGAACAACTCTAGTTACAGTCTTGGGAAAAATGCAACATATTCCAGACACCTTGCTAGATTTCATATTTTACAACCATCATCCCATTGGATTTTCTCAGAAGTCCTATGAGGTAGTATTCTTCCTTCTTTTCACATATGAGGAAACTGGGATTCAAGAACTGGTTCCTATCACACAGCCAGTAATTGGTGGGCTGTGGTTTGAACCCAGACTGACTGAATCCAAAGTCTGTATTTTTAATCACTACAATTCATGGCTTTCCCACTAATGCAAGTTCAGTGTGAGCTCTGTTCTTCTCTTTGCATTATTTTATGCATCAAGAGGCTTCACAGATGTGATTCCTTTAGACTGTCTGAATGATTGAGTGAACCTCAATGCAAAGATTGTTAGGTTTCTCTGAAACACCCTGTCTGTGATAAATCTCTCAAAGGAAATAGTCCAGGGATAATAAATTGAGGCATCTTGGGGACTCATGGGAATTTACCTCTGTGATTGATGGAATGAGCCGACTGTCACCTGCACATATAGTAAATAAAACCATGGAAATGCATGAGGTTGCCACCTGAAAATTGACATTGGTTTGTTCATTTTCTTACAGGAAGAATATAATTGAAATGAAGGAAGCTAAAGGAAACTGTAAGAGTGACTGATAGAAAGATAGAGCTTAGATTAGGAAACTAGAAGAGAGAATGAGAAGTTTTATTATTATGATATTACTATGTCTTCAAAGTATGCCAGCGCCCTTTTCTCAGTGAAATCACAAAGTATATAGCACTGCACTAGGTGCCGTGGAAGAGAGAGAAAGAGAGAGATCTGGGGGAGAGAAGAGGTGTGCGGTCTGCTCTAGACAGCTAATGATTTAATTAATGGTTTAAAATTAATTTATTGGATTGACTGGCATTCGCATGAACACCACAGGCATGCGTTCATCACCCAAGCCCACTTTGCTGATAATTTTGTGTAATTTGTCTATAACAAAATGGGCCTTCTGAGGAAGAAAACCCAAGCTCTCTTGAGCAGGAAAGGCTGAACAGAATGGAAAATGCACTGTGTCAACATCATGGAGGCAAAGCGTTCCTTAAATAGGCAAATGAAAGAACACCAAGGCAAGACCCTGCCTTTTATTATATGGCAAAGGAAAGCAGATAATTAACGATGCGAACTGCAGAAGACCTTGGTGCTTCCAGTATCCCAAATTTTAATTGGGGAATAGAGAATTGACTCCAAAAGAAAGAGGGTCAGGAAGAGTTCTTTAAATATGGCTTTATCAGCCTTATATTTTTCCCTCAAAAATGTGTACTTCATTTGTACATGATATAAATGGCTGACATTCCAGAGGATCTGAGATAATCATCAGGACCTCTTACAAGAAAGGGGAGGTACTGGGCTAACTCCTGAGAAATTATTTAGATATCTACTTCCAAGCCGCAGCTACATGGAAATGATGATGGAAGAGCATAAGCATGAAATTAGGAGGAAGTAACAGGAGGAGAAAAGTTCAAAAAGGGAAGGAAAAATATTTGGCTTAAATTTCAAGGAAACAGGAGGATAGAAACTTCCAACTGACGGTGTGTTTGGGCCTCCATGAGGAATTGTAAACATTTCCCTTTGAGACACTTCACACTAGGGTGAATCATGCTTCTAGCAAAGTCTTTTCTAATTAAGTCTTCTGTATCTGTCTGTAGGATGTGGAATTAGCTATGTCCTTGACTCCCAAACCTTTCCAGAATTTAACTCCAATTGGAAAACTTTAGTGTGAAACCGCACATCTCTCCTTTAAAGTCATAGCTGTTAAAAATGTGCTCGTGACTGTGGGCTATTGTGTCCCTGGAAGGAAAATTCCCAGAGAATGACAGGCTCAGGGCCATGGCGCCTGCTGAAAGTTCTTGAATGAACAGACCCTGACCACACAGTTAGAGAACACCTCTCTCCTACTGAATCTTTCTAGTACAAAATCTCACCCCGTGTCATTGTCCTCATGACAAGGGGTATGTTCTGAAGCCAGGTTCAGCATTCTGTCAGTGGTCAAGCCCTTTGCCATTTAGACAGCCACCACGCCTCTGCTCACTCGGGTTGTGGAGGCAAACAATGATTGTCACTCGGGTTTAATGATAGTTTCACTTTGAAGAGTTCAGAATAAAAGACACCCTGAACACAAAATAATGGTCTCCGCGGATTACTATGATCGTCCAAGAACAGAAGATGAAAAGGGAAAAGTCCTTGGTAGTGTAAGCTTTTTATGACATATGAACGGACAGCCCATGCTTTCTGGACCCAGGATGTCACGGAGACCTGCCAGATTTGAAGGTTAGAAAGTTCTTGTGGGCAAACAGAAGTGACATGCATTGCATAAGCTTCTGCCTGGAGGAAGTTTCAAAGATTCCTCATATCCTGGGCTACATGAGAGTTATAAAATCTAACCAATAAACATTACAGATCTAGACTGCTATCTTCCAATGCAGGCATTTATTTTGGAAGACTAGATACACATATTGTCTTTTCATTGGGGAGATTGAAAGTTCCAAGTGCATAACCCTGCCTCTCTCTCTCTTGGATTAATGTCAGTTAAATGTCTTGGTTTCAAAGTGTCAGTGAAAAAGCTAACAGCACTTCATTTGAAAAGGAAAGATGCCAAGAGACACAGTGACTTAATGTCAACCTCCATCCAGTTAATGCTTAGGTCTTCTTCAATCAGAGAGTGATTTCAAGTGAAAAAAGCAAAATTCTCCATTAACTACAGATTTAGTCATAATTTCTAGAGAGCTTAAAGTAAGGATGAAAAATCACATTTTTAGACAGTTTAGAATGTAAATCAAATATAAAAACACACACAAAATTCATTTCTTGGTTAATCAGAAGACACAGCATATCAGTGCAAATGATCCTTCTATTAAAATTCAATGGAAAAAAAATTAGAAGTTAAAGTTCACCCGGTTGACTTAATCGCTGATCTTTCTTTTTTGCCTTTTCATACTGTTCATGGGGTTCTAAAGGCAATAATACTGAAGTGGTTTGCCCCAGCCCCTTCTCCAGTGGACCACATTTTGTCAGAACTCTCCATCATGACCCCGTCAGTCTTAGGTGACCCTGCGTGGCATGGCTCATAGTTTCATTGAGTCAGACAAGGTTGTGATCCACGTGATTAGTATGGTTAGTTTTCTGTGACTGTGGCTTTCATTAGTTTTCTGTGACTGTGATTTTCATTCTGTCTGCCATCTGATGGACGAGGATAAAGTGCAAGCTTCCTGATGGGAGGGACTGGCTGTAGGGGAAACTGGTCTTGCTCTGGTGGGCATGGTCATACTCAGTTCAGTTCAGTTCAGTCGCTCAGTTGTGTCTGACTCTTTGTGACCCCATGAATCACAGCACGCCAGGCCTCCCTGTCCATTACCAACTCATGGACTTCACTGAAACTCATGTCCATTGAGTCGGTAATGCCATCCAGCCATCTCATCCTCTGTCGTCCCTTTCTCCTCCTGCCCCTAATCCCTCCCAGCATCAGGGTCTTTTCCAATGAGTCAACTCTTCACATGAGGTGGCCAAAGTACTGGAGTTTCAGCTTCATCAGTCCTTCCAATTAACATCCAGGACTGATCTCCTTTAGGATGGACTGGTTGGATCTCCTTGCAGTCCAAGGGACTCTCAAGAGTCTTCTCCAACACCACAGTTCAAAAGCATCAATTCTTCAGTGCTCAGTTTTCTTCAAAGTCCAACTCTCACATCCATACATGACCACTGGAAAAACCATAGCCTTGACTAGACAGACCTTTGTTGGCAAAGTAATATCTCTGCTTTTGAATATGCTATCTAGGTTAGTCATAACTTTCCTTCCAAGGAGTAAGCGTCTTTTAATTTCATGGCTGCAATCACCATCTGCAGTGATTTGGGAGCCCCAAAAAATAAAGTCTGACACTGTTTCCACTGTTTCCCCATCTATCTGCCATGAAGTGATGGGACTTGATGCCATGATCTTCGTTTTCCTAATGTTGAGCTTTCAGCCAACTTTTTCACTCTCCTCTTTTACTTTCATCAAGAGGCTTTTGAGTTCCTCTTCACTTTCTGCCATAAGGGTGGTGTCATCTGCATATCTGAGGTTATTGATATTTGTCCCGGCAATCTTGATTCCAGCTTGTGCTTCCTCCAGCCCAGCGTTTCTCATGATGTACTCTGCATAGAAGTTAAATAAGCAGGGTGACAGTATACAGCCTTGATGTACTCCTTTTCCTATTTGGAACCAGTCCATTGGTTCCATGTCCTATTTGGAACATCAACCCCATGGACTGCAGCACATCAGGCCTCCCTGTCCATCACCAACTCCCAGAGTTTACTCAAACTCATGTCCATTGAGTCAGTGATGCCATCCAACCACCTCATCCTCTGTCATCCCCTTCTCCTCCTGCCTTCAATCTTTCCCACCATCAGGGTCTTTTCAAATGAGTCAGCTCTTCTCATCAGGTAGCCAAAGGATTGGAGTTTCAGCTTCAGCATCAGTTCTTCCAATGTACATTCAGGACTGATTTCGTTTAGGATGGACTGGTTGGATTTCCTTGTAGTCCAAGGGTCTCTCAAGAGTCTTCTCCAACACCACAGTTCAAAAGCATCAATTCTTTGGCGCTCAGCTTTCTTTATAATCCAACTCTCACATCCATACATGACTTCTGGAAAAATCATAACCTTAACCAGATGGACCTTTGTAATGTACACAATCATAATATAGCTCTGAAGTGGCAGAGAATGAGTTCAAATCTGACACCCATAATTTTGCTGTTTCCACTGTGCATGTGACTCTGATTTTTGCAAGTTTAAAAGTGATCTAATCTCTGCTTCACAGAGATTAAAATGATACCGTATGTTCACCGTCTAGAGTAGTGTCTGACAACCAATAGGTATCCACAAAAATGTGATGATAGCAATCATGGTTATTGCTATTAAAGGAAAAATTCACAGAAAGACTTGCCCCCGTGAATGGTCTAATAATAATACCCTGAGTTCTTTAAAAGAAAAAGATCTGTTACTTTGGAAATATAAACTATCTCCAAAATCTGCATGCACGTATTTCTTGCAAGACTAGATAATTTTATCCTGAGATTCGGTCACACATCATAGATCACAGTTAAGCATCAACTGGATGGAGGATATTTTGTAGTGGTGCATAAAGAGAAAGAAAAAAAAATTACAGCCACTTCAAAAATTCTAAACAATGACTAGAAAGCAAAAGATTAACTGCCTAATAAATATACCTGGAAAATTCCTTCCATGGCTAGAATATGAAACTCAACCCAGTATCAGAGAAACCTATTTAAAACCAAAAATGCATTTCAGATGAGCACTTGTATACGCTTCAGCTGCTTGTATTTTAGCTCATAGTAAATGAAGATGTTCTAGCAATGTTCAGAGATTCTCTCATGTACATGATTGTGTCATGGCTGCAGGAGAAACATTAAAAACTGCCAAAAAGGAGGACTGGTAAAGACGAGAAGGGTAAAATGGTCTGCTTCTACAGGGGCAGAAGAAGCAGTGTGACAACTTGCTGTGGGTGGGCTCTGTCCCCCGTATTCAGCTCTACAATTGTCTAAAGGAAACATCCTGAAGTGGACAGGAAAGGTTATCAATAACCCCAGGTGAAGCGATTTTCCTATTTTTATGCAATTTCTTTCAGAGGACCTACTTCTCTGGCCCTTGTTTCACTTTATCAACTGCATACGTATAAACACATATACCACCAGACCGTAAATAAAGTAGCTGGGAGTAGTAAACATGTCTGGTTTTTAAGACAGGATGAGTAGAATACCAATGGTCCGTATTTCTCATTTGGACCATTTTTGTCTATCGCGTAGTGACTTAAATGTAACACTAGGCTATTTAATCCACCTAAATTTAAATTATTATTTGATCCTAATAGCACCTGTCTAACATATTCACCGTCAAAATCAGCAACAGCATCCCATTAACTAGGCCTCACCTGTGGAAATAAAGGACCAGCATCAGGAGAGGTTTCCATCAGAGAAACCTGGAAAAGGAGAGTCTCTTAACTGCTTTAGATCTAATCTCGGTAATGGACAGACTCTAGTTTCCCTGTGTCTTTTCCCCTCCTCCTTCACATACTCACTTTGGGTAATTAAAGAAAAAAAACAGAGGTAGAAAATTCCTGAGGACGTTAAATTAATCCTCTGTGAAATTTCATTATTTTATTCATAAATGGTATGGCAGGGTTATAAACATAGTCCGATAGTAATTGTGTTAGGACTAGCTGCAGTGTAAAATTTTTAAGTACTAAATTTCATTACCAAAACACACTTGGAGACACCATAAATGAATGCGGGCTTTAATCTTTGAGTGAATATAAACCACATCCTCAACTGTGTAACTATTTTGCACATCAAAAAGAGGGAATTTCTCATTAGCTGCTATATCAAGCTTTTAGTTTAAGGAAAGAGCCTTGCCCAGTAAAACTGAAAACAAAGCCAGATCTTAGCCAAATTGATTTCTCTTTGCAGGCCTGACCTCTAATAAGTGACTTGTGTAGAGCTCTTACCACTTTTTTCATAAGCTAAAGGAGAAAGAATCATTAAGAGATGAGCCTAAGGCATTCTGAAATATACTTGCCAAATAATAAACGTATCAATTTCTTCTAAGTGAATAAATTTTTAATTCTCATCCAACTCTACCAAGCCTAACAGTGAGGAAATGTAGGTGCCAAGAAGAGAAATGAATCTCAACAAAGAGTGTATCTCCTATAATGGGAGAGTCAAGACAGACAAGTTATTAAGTTATTAGATAGGAACCTTAGAGACAATGTCTTAAAACATAGGAAGGGCAATGTTCAACTAAACATTAGGAAAATGTATTGCAATTTTAAGCGTTTCCAAATACAGACCAGAGAAAATATTCAAGGACAGAAAAAGATGCCTACCTTAACTTTTTAAGATTCATCAATACTGATCCTTACATCTAGTAAGAAACTGGATTGTACACTAGAACTAGCATTGGTGATGCAAAAGTGTGTGTCCAGCCCTTTTCACATCTAACATTTTATACATAAATTCTCTAGTAGTTATTTATTTCATTAGCACAAGGCAAGTTTCCCATTTTTCTAAAGGTGAGGGTGGTTTTCTTATTATTACTGCATAGAAGACTGCAACCAAATTTTGTGACAGTTCAGTTCAGTTGCTCAGTCGTGTCTGACTCTTTGCGACCCCACAGACTGCAGCACGCCAGGCTTCCCTGTCCATCACTAAGTCCTGGAGCTTAATCAGACTCATGTCCATCGAGTCAATGATGCCATCCAACCATCTCATCCTTTGTCATCTCCTTCTCCTCCCACCTTCAATCTTTCCCAGCATAAGGGCCTTTTTCAATGAGTCAGCTCTTCCCATCAGGTGGCAAAAGTATTGGAGTTTCAGCTTCAGCATCAGTCCTTCCAGTGAATATTCAGATATGATTTCCTTTAGGATGGACTGGTTGGATCTCCTTGCTGTCCAAGGGACTCTCAAGAGTCCTCTCCAACACCACAGTTCAATTCTTCTTGCACTCAGCCTTCTTTATATGACAACTCTCACATCCATACATGACTACTGGAAAAACCATAGCTTTGACTAAACAGACCTTTGTTGGCAAAGTAATCTCTCTGCTTTTTAAAATGCTGTCTAGGTTGGTCATAGCTTTTCTTCCAAGGAGTAACCGTCTTTTAATTTCATGGCTGCAATTACCATCTGCAGTGATTTTGGAGCCCAAGAAAATAAAGTCTCTCATGGTTTCCATTCTTTCCCCATCTATTCACCATGAAGTGATGGGACCCGATGCCATAATCTTAGTTTTCTGAATGTTGAGTTTTAAGTCAACTTTTGCACTCTTCTCTTTCACTTTCATCAAGAGGCTCTTTAGTTCTTCTTTGCTTCCTGCCATAAGGGTGGTGTCATCTGCATATCTGAAGTTATTGATATTTCTCCTGGCAATCTTGATTCCAGCTTGTGCTTCATCCAGCCTGGCATTTCGCATGATGTACTCTGCATATAAGTTAAATAAGGAGGGTGACAATATACAGCCTTGACAGACTTCTTTCCTCATTTGGAACCAGTCTGTTGTTCCATGTCCACTTCTAACTGTTGCTTTTTGACCTGCATGCAGATTTCTCAGGAGGCAGGGCAGGTGGTCTGGTATTCCATCTCTTTAAGAATTTTCCACAGTTTATTGTGATCCACACAGTCAAAGGCTTTGGTGTAGTCAATAAAGCAGATGTTTTTCTGGAACTCTCTTGCTTTTTCGATGATCCAATGGATGTTGACAGTTTGACCTCTGATTCCTCTCCCTTTTCTAAAACCAGCTTGAACATCTGGAATTTCATGGTTCACGTATTGCTGAAGCCTGGCTTGGAGGATTTTAAGCATTACATTACTAGCATGTGAGATGAGTGCAGTTGTGCAGTTGTTTGAACATTCTTTGGCACTGGAATGAAAACTGACCTTTTCCAGTCCTGTGGCCACTGGTGAGCTGTCAACATTTGCTGGCATATTGAGTGCAGAACTTTCACAGCATCATCTTTTAGGATTTGAAAGAGCTCAACTGGAATTCCATCACCTCCACTAGCTTTGTTCATGATGCTTCCTAAATGATGCTTCCTACGGCCCATTTGACTTCACATTCCAGGATGTCTGGCTCTAGGTGAGTGATCACACCATCGTGATTATCTTGGTCGTGAAGATCTTTTTTGTACAGTTCTTCTGTGTATTCTTGCCACCTTTTCTTAATATCTTCTGCTTCTGTTAGGTCCATACCATTTCTGTCCTTTATTGTGTCCATCGTTGCATGAAATATTCCCTTGGTATCTCTAATTTTCTTAAAGAGATCTCTGCTGCTGCTAAGTCACTTCAGTCGTGTCCGACTCTGTGCAACCCCATGGACTGCAGCCTACCAGGCTTCTCTGTCCATGGGATTCTCCAGGCAAGGACACTGGAGTGGGTTGCCATTTCCTTCTCCAATGCATGAAAGTGGAAAGTGAAAGTGAAGTCACTCAGTCATGTCTGACTCTTAGCAACCCCATGGACTGCAGCCTACCAGGCTCCTCCATCCATGGGATTTTCCGGGCAACAGTACTGGAGTGGGGTGCCATTGCCTTCTCCCAAAGAGATCTCTAGTCTTTCCCATTCTATTGTTTTCCTCTATTTCTTTGCACTGATCACTGAGGAAAGCTTTTTTTTTTATCTCTCCTTGGTATTCTTTGGAAGTCTGCATTCAAATGGGTATATATTTCCTCTTCTCCTTTGCCTTTAGCTTCTCTTTTTTTCAGCTGTTTGTAAGGCCTCCTCAGACAACCATTTTGCTTTTTTGCATTTCTTTTTTTGGGGATGGTCTTGATCACTGCCTGCTGTACAATGTCATGAACCTCCACCGATAGTTCTTCAGGCACTCTCTCTATCAGATCTAATCCCTTAAATCTATCTGTCACTTCCCTTATAATCATAAGGGATTTGATTTAGGTCATACCTGAATAGTCTAGTAGTTTTCCCTACTTTCTTCAATTTAAGTCTGAATTTGGCAATAAGGAGTTCATGATCTGAGCCTCCCGGTCTTGTTTTTGCTGACTGTATAGAGTTTCTCCATCTGTGGCTGCAAAGAATATAATCAATCTGATTTCGGTGTTGACCATCTGGTGATGTCCATGTGTAGAGTCTTCTCTTGTGTTGCTGGAAGAGAGTGTTTGCTATGCCCAGTGCATTCTTTTGGCAAAACCCTTAGCCTTTGCCCTGCTTTATTTTGAACTCCAAGGCCAAATTTGCCTATTACTCCATGTGTTTCTTGACTTCCTACTTTTGCATTCCAGTCCCCTATAATGAAAAGGACATCTTTTGGGGTGTTAGTTCTAGAAGGTCTGGTAGGCCTTCATAGAACCGTTCAACGTCAGCTTCTTCAGCATTACTGGTTGGGGCATAGACTTGGATTACTATGATATTGAATGGCTTGCCTGGGAAATGAACAGAGATCATTCTGTCATTTTTGAGATTGCATCCAAGTACTGCATTTCAGATTCTTGTTGACTATGAGGGCTACTCCATTTCTTCTAAGGGATTCCTGCCCACAGTAGTAGATATAATGGTCATCTGAGTTAAATTCGCCCATTCCAGTCAATTTTAGTTCACTGATTCCTAAAATGTCGATGTTCACTCTTGCCATCTCCTGTTTGACCACTTCCAATTTGCCTTGATTCATGGACCTAACCTTCCAGGTTCCCATGAAATGTTCTTTCCAGCATCGGACTTTACTTCTATCACCAGTCACACCACAACTGGGTGTTGTTTTTGCTTTGGCTACATCCCTTCATTCTTTGTGGAGTTATTTCTCCACTTTTCTCAGTAGCATATTGGGCACCTACCGACCTGGGGCATTCATCTTTCAGTGTCATATCTTTTTGTCTTTTCATACTGTTTATGGAGTTCTCAAGGCAAGAATACTGGAGTGGTTTGCCATATACTTTTCCAGTGGGCCACATTTTTTTTTAGAACTTCATTAAGACCTGTCCATCTTGGGTGGCCCTACATGTCATGGCTCACAGTTTCATTGAGTTAGACAAGGCTGTGGTCCATGTGATCAGTTTGATTAGTTTTCTGTGATTGTGGTTTTCACTCTCTCTGCCCTCTGATGGATAAAAATAATTTAGTGACAAGCAACCATTTATTAAAGATTCCTTATTGTAGCCAGTTGCTTTGGGTCTCTGCTCAAAAACCATCAACCCCCACTTCTGTTTGTTTTTAATTTATTTATTTTTAATTGGAGGATAATTGGTTTACAATATTGCATTTGTTTATGCTATACATCAACATGAATCAGCTATAGGTATACTTATGTCTCCTCCCTCCCGAACCTCCCTCCCATCTCCCACCCCATTTACCCCTCTAACTCGTCACACAGCCCTGAGCTGAGCTCCCTGCACCATACAGCATATTCCCACTGGCTGTCTACTTTACATATAACCTCCACCTTTAGCAGGAGTGAAAAGTTAGAAAGTTAAGTTGCTCAGTCGCGTCCGACTCTTTGCTACCCCATGGACTGTAGCCTACCAGGCTCCTCCCTCCATGGGATTCTATCCTTGCTCAAAACTAGCCAACTTCCTACCTTCAGCAGGAATTAACATAAATCTTTAAGTTAAAGCTTCCAGAGCTAAAAAAGGAAGCTACAAACAAAACACAGATGGAAACAGCTAGGAATTATAAGGCATGACTCTGACCTCCAACAGACCCTACCCTAAGTCTTAATATATATTGATTTGACTATATTAACATATTAAATGAAACACCCAGACAGAAGGACCAAAAATAGGATAAAAGGGGGTGTCCTCCTACTCTGTCAGAAAAAGCTCTGCCCTTTCCCCATAGACTAACACATAGCCTCCGCGTCATTAGCCTCACTCCTCCTCCCTTTGTCTTTACTCTCAAAAATTAAATCTCTCTCACCAGGTGTGTTTCCCTGATGGCTCAGTCAGTAAGAATCCTCCTGCAATGCAGGAGAGCCAGGTTCCATCCCCGGGTTGGAAAAATCCCCTGGAGGAGGAAATGGCAACCCATTCCAGTATTCTTGCCTGGGAAATCCCATGGACAGAGGAGCCTGGTGGGCTACAGTGCATGGGGTCGCAAAGAGTCAGACACCATTGAACAACTAAATCACCACCACCAGGTGGGCAAGAAGCTGATCTGTGAACTCAGTTTCCACTTCTCTATTCTTTGGCCACTGAATAAAGCTTGTACTGCATCAATCTCAGCTTTGGTTTCAATATTTGCCTACTAGAATCCGAATGAAAACAGACACCCCCTCCCCCCACCGACACACCAAGGCATCAAGGCAGAGAGCCTCAGCTGGGCTAGGGACACAGCAGGGTTCATAAGACTTAATTCAGTAACTCTACGTGTCAGGAATTTGAACAGCACACAGGAAGAATGGATTGATTCTGACCCATGTTGTCGGAAGCATCATCTGAAGATACTAGGAAGGCTGAGACTAACATCATCTGAAGGCTGTTCACTTGCAGGCCTGATACTAATGGCTATCAACTGGTACTTGAGCTAGGCTGGTCAGCCAGATGACTAAATGTGGCCTCCCCATGTGGGCTGATATTCCTCAAAATATGGTGGCTGGGATCCAAACACGAGGGTCTCTAGAAAGGAAGTGCCAGGTGATAGTTGTATCTCCTTTTGTGTCCTGGCCTCACATGTCAGACAGCATCTCTTCTTTTGCACTCTGTGTGCCGGGTGGTCACAGAGGCTGACCTACATCAGGAGGTGAAAATTAGACTCTCTGTTTTGAAGGAAGAGAAATGTCAAGGTTCTGAAATTCTGGGACTAGAAACCTGGCTGTGGACATTTTTGGAAAATAAAGTTGGCCACGGTGATTTTTTTTTTTCCTTCTCTTTTCATTTCTTTATGTTTCATCTTTGCTTTCTTATAGTGTCTAAGGAAAATAGCAAATCTCACAGAGAAACCACACTTCTGGTAAATTCTAGTGATATTTTGGTCATTTGCTGTGAATCAGCTTATTGTATATTAATGACATTTTTACCTAGGATTATTCTGGTAGGCCTACCAGCTGTTTGTTCTGACATAGGCATTTTGGAGTTTAAACTTGAGGATAAAAGAAAGTAAAGGAACTTGGAAGTGCTAATTGTTGGAAAGAAGTCCAGAAAGCAAAAGATGTTTAAAAGTGGAATGAAGACAGATGTTGAGATTTGCCTCTATTGAGAAGAGAGATTTAGGATGTGAAGGAAAGAACTCTTTGTTGAAAAGGATTAAATGTTTCTTGGAGCATGTAAAGTTTTCTGAGGATTTTTAGAAATCACTTATTTGACTTCAGGGCATGGTATTTTCTGCATACTGCCAAGTAAACATTTTAGTGAAGAAAAAAAATCTTCATTTATTTATCAACAGATATAGTAACCCCATTTCTACCGTTCTGGGAATAAATGAGTGATGCTTTTGAATAATCTCCTCTGTCCTGATGCTATTTCCCTAACTCATTGAAGATATTTACAGATGATGGGCCTGGCCACTTCACTTCCTGGAATGAAACAGGCAGCACAAGCGGATTCTAAGCTAATGCAGTTGAGTATTAACAAAAACGTAGAGAAGAAATCTACTTCTTTGAAAGCCACATCCCATGAAGCTCTCTTTTGATATTACAAATCAACATTCAACAATCAATTCTATAGAAATAATTTCAAAAGTGCACGAGGATGCTTATTGTAGGATTGCTTGTAATAGTGAAAACTGAAACAAACTAAAATGGACCCCAGTAGGGGAACGTCTATATTTGTCAAGAACACTACCTCGGCCTTCAAATAACATATACGTGCTTTCATGGAAATGTGTCTGTGTTTTATTGAACCAAAAAAAAAAATTGTAAAACATAATGAGTAGCAGAATCTTATTTTTGCTTTTAAAAAGAACATTTATATCCTAAATAGAAGACTTAGCTTTCCCATACTGCACAAAATCTCTAGAAATGATAGGATATTTTCTTTTTAAAATTCACAACCTGCATGTAGATCAATACGCAGAACTTTCAATGGACACAAATGTATAAGAAATTCTTGAAAGACGGAAAGCGAGAGAAATGAAATCATAATGAAAAAAAGTTCCCAAAATATGCAGAGTGTTTTTCTTTTAGAGAAGTTAGAAGCAGTAACAAGGGAGCTTCATATCCAAGTCTAGTGGATATTATTGCATTGGCCAAAAAATTCATTAGGATTTTTCCATAAGATATTACAGAAAACCCAAATGAACTTTTGGGAAACCCAATAGGATCTAGACATTTCCTAGGAGTAACCAAACGGGCCAATCAGAAAGGAGAACCAAGCAAGTCATGAGCTGCATATCCCACTTTCTGAGTCCAGAGAGCAGCATAGGAATGTCAGCCCTGGGTAGGATGCGGGGCTTTGCAATGAAAACTTGGGGCCAAAGAAGCGGGGGAGCATTGAAGGCTACCACACTGCACAAGGGGCATAGCCCAAGCCCGTCTGCTCTGAATGAAAGCTGCCAGGGCACAGGTCACAGCGGTTCATCTCATTTCTCCCCGTAAGTGGGGATGTCAGTCATTTCAGCTACAAAGACGACAGCTCAGTGGCAGTTACCAATCATTTGAGGAATTCAATGCTTTGATGTTTCTCAAGAAAAAATTATTAACTCCATTTTGAGAATAGAAACTTAGGACAGTAAGCGTCATAGAAAGTTTAGAGGAATTTGTATCTGCAGACATATAGGATAATATTTGGCCCATTTAAACTTAGCCTAATATGTGATGGAAATTGAAACACGTCATCAGGATGTGAAAAGTTCAGAACCCTGCACACTATTTTTTCTATATTTTCAAATTTAAATATATTTTTAATCTTTATATTAATTTTAAACACCTTTAATTTTTTCATCTTTAATCTTTATGGTTTCTGCCATACAACAATGCAAATCAGCCATAATTATACATACACCCCATCCCTTCCCAGCCTCCATCTCCTCTACTCATCCCATTCCTCCAGGTCACCACAGAGCCCCAGGCTGGGCTCCCTGTGCTACATTCTCACCAGCTGTCCATCTTACAACTGATAATACATCTATGTTGACGCTACTTTCTCCATCTCTCCCACTCTCCCCTTTCCCCCACTGTGTCCATCACTGCGCACACTACTGATGAGACTGAAAATTGGTCCACGTGCAGTGGAAAAGAGTATGCAAGAGCCTGAAAAAATTAAAAATAGAATTACCATAGGATCCAGCGATCTCACTTCTGAGTGTTTATCCAAAAGACTCGAAAGCAGGATCTCAAAGATGTGTTAGTACTCTCGTGTTCATTGTGACACTTTTCAAATAGCTAAGATGTGGAAACACCTTAAATTCTCATTGATGGATGATGGAAGAGAAAAGGTTGTTTATATACAAAATGGAATATTATGTCACCTTTAAAAAGAAGAAATTCTGCCATATCCAATGACATGAATGAAACTTGAGGACATTAAGCTAAGCAAAATAAACCAGTCATAGAAGCACAAAAATTTCATGACTTTACTTATATCAGTCATCTAAAGTAGTCATACTCAGAGAAGGGGAGTATAGAGTGGTGATTGCCAGGGGCTGGGGAAGGTGGAAATAGGGAGTTGCCATTTAATGGGTATAAAGTTTCAGTTATACGAGATAATTTCTAGAGACCTACTGTACAGCACTGTGCCTATAGTTAACATCACTGGGTTGTACACTTAACATTTTAAGAGGGTAAGCTGCATGTTAAGTGTTCTTACTATAATAAACTTTTCGAAATTTTAAATAAAACTGTCATTGACTGTTTAAAATAAAACTCTGTAGCTGGGATGAATAGGAAGAAAGACACAGTTCAAGAGACGCTAGCAACCTGGCAGACAGAATCAAAGTATATTTTAGAATTTTATAGTCAGAGAGGCAGCATTGTACGATGGTTGGGAACAGACTGATTAGGTCTGAATACCAGGTGTGTACTACAAGCTGTTGTGATATTGGAAAAAAATATTTTTTAAAATGTGTGCTCATTAAGCTCTTTTTTCTTCTTTAAACCCCAAATGCACCCTATAACGCTCTTTGTGAAGCTAGGGGCACCGCAAACTTTATTTTCCTTCTTCCACTTGTTTCCTGTAAAGTCATGTCAATAGAGGTCACAAAAGCGCAACTTAGAGGCAGGAAGCAGTGGCAGGAATGTTCTGTCTGCCTGTCGCTCCTGACGCCAGATTCTAACAGCACAGGTGATTCTGGAAGAAGGGCTGGCCCTAGTCTCTGTCTTCTCTCGGCGCCCCCAGAACAGGCTCCTCCCGTCTCCTCCCTGTACTGGCACAGTGAGCACCATCTCATTGCCAAGACCCCTCCGCT
Source organism: Bos mutus (assembly GCF_027580195.1). Lineage (NCBI taxonomy): Eukaryota > Metazoa > Chordata > Mammalia > Artiodactyla > Bovidae > Bos > Bos mutus. The sequence continues at coordinate 94,649,045 of NC_091626.1, forward strand.
CCCTTTGTGACTTAGATGGCGCCTTTGCTCAGAGTTCTGTACCTCAATTCTACGGAGTTTCTCAGTTCTGACAACCTTCCGACATTCCCCAGACATAGGGATGGTAGCCACGTGCTGCAGCTCTTACCTCCATGTACCTCTAGGTACCTCAGTGTTCTCATTTTGCTTTCTTAGTATTCCAGTAGCTAGGCCAATTCCCTGTGTAAGTTTTCTAACCAGAAGTGGATGGTTATAAAGAATAAATTGAGTGAGTTAATACACGTAAAGTACTGAGAACAGTGCTTATACATAAAGAGCCTTGTAAGTATTCACTATCATTATCAAATTTTACCTCAAAAAGCTGAGAAAGATATAAGAAGAAATTGAGAGGCATTGAAGACAGAACTAGGAATTTCAGCAACTGCTTCTGAGTAAGTTCTATTCTCACAAACTGAGGAGGCAATGGTAGCTATATAGATATATATGATTGATAGATATAGACGATAAATGAGAGGATTTGGCTGAGTTTGGTATAGCTAGGCCACTGGCAGAACAAAACACACCCAGGTAAACAGACACAAACAAACATAACACCTTCTACCTAGGTATCATTTTCAGATTTTAGACTATTAAGGATAAAGGAGTTAGTATCAATCTTTAGTTTTATCAAGTGTATATAAGGAGAGAATAAGAAAATAACACAATTGAATGATTTAATTTGTGAACACAGGTGCAATATCTCAAATAAAATACCACTAATAGATCACAGCAATGTATTGGAAAATAATATAGAATGATTAAGTAGCATTTATCTCAGAAATGCAAGAGTAATTTAATATTAGAATTCTTAAAGAGATGGGAATACAAGACCATTTTAATTGCCTCCTGCGAAATGTGTATGCAGGTCAAGAAGCAACAGTTAGAACCAGACACGGAACAACAGACCGGTTCAAAATTGGGAAAGGAGTATGTCAAGGCTGCATACTGTCAGGCTGCTTATTTAACTTATGTGTAGAGTATATCATGCAAAATGCTAGGCTGGATGATGCACAAGCTAGAATCAAAGACTGCCAGGAGAAATATCATTATCCTCAGATATGGAGAAGACACCACCCTTGTGGCAGAAAATGAAGAGGAACTGAAGGGCCTCCTGATGAAAGTGGAAGAGGAGAGTGAAAAAGTTGGCTTAAAACTCAACATTCAGAAAACTAAGATCAAGGCATCAAGTCCCATCACTTCATGGCAAATAGATGGGGAAACAGTGGAAACAGTGACAGACTTTATATTCTTGGACTCCAAAATCACTGCAGATGGTGACTGCAGCCATTAAATTAAAAGACACTTGCTCCTTGGAAGAAAAGCTGTGACCAAACTAGACAGCATATTAAAAAGCAGAGACATTACTTTGCCAACAAAGATCTTTCTAGTCAAAGCTATGATTTACCTAGTAGTCATGTATGGATGTGAGAGTTGGATTATAAAGAAAGCTGAGTGCCAAAGAACTGATGCTTTTAAACTGTTGTTTAAACTGTTTTAAACTGGTGTTGGAGAAGACTCTTGAGAGTCACTTGGACTGCAAGGAGATCCAACCAGTCCATCCTAAAGGAGATCAGTCCTGAATATTCATTGGAAGGACTGATGCTGAAGCTCCAATACTTTGGCCACCTGATGTGAAGAACTAACTCATTGGAAAATAACCTGATACTGGGAAAGAGTGAAGGCAAGAGGAGAAGGGGATGACAGAGGATGAGATGCTTGGATGGTATCACCAACTCGATGGACATGAGTTTGAGCAAGCTCCAGGAGATGGTGATGGACAGGGAAGCCTGGCATGCTGTGGTCCATGGGGTTGCAAAGAGTCAAACACGACTGAACTGACTGACTGAACTCTATGAGCTAACTTTTACTTTGCAACCAACCGTTTCAAAGCTCAGTTACTCAAAACATTTGATAGTTCTCATGATTTGGTGAGTTAGTTTGAAAGTTGTTCTCACTCAGCTGAAGACGAATCATCTGGAATGAGCTTACACTCATGTCAGGGTACCTTCTGGAATGGCAGGGGTCATTAGGGTGCCCAGGAAGAGAGGCAAATATAACTGCAGAAGTCTTTGTCAATTTCCTACTTGTGTCAGATTTGCTAGTATCTCAGTGGCAAGCAAGTCATGTGGCCAAACTCATAGTCAGTATGGGAGGGAACCACACATAAAGTCAAAAAGATTGCACAGTAAGCAGTGAAGAGTGGGCATACCAGGGAGATGGACATAGTGGAGGATGAGGAAGGACTTTTTATTTCTTCACTCAGTAACTTAGTGTTTTGTTGTTTACAATGAACATATGTTACTTCTGGAAAGTGTATTAGTTAAAAAAGTAAATATAAGAAAACTTTCTTCCATAGGTAAGGAATCTCCAAATTTCCGGGACCTTGACTTCATTCTCTGTGTCTGCCTACCTTCAGCCTCCCTAGCCACCGAATCTTCTGGCACTTACCTTTGTCAACATGCCTTTTCCCATGGTGAGATGCAGCAAGATGCCCACCTCCTTCTAGAAACATCACCTCGCAGTCACCCTAGCATCTGCCAGCACATATGTACAGATATCATGGAAATGTGCATAACAAGGTCAACAAGGACAAACAGCCTTTTAGAAATCCCTAGTGGTGGCAGCTGTTTCTGTCTCCCAAGGGAGTGGTTAACTTTCCCATAGAGCCAAAGGCTTTTCGTGCAGTGAAATACCACCACTGGCTGATTTAGGATGCAAAAGGTGAGTCTCCCAGGACATGGTTTAGAAGGATATAGAGTAAGAAAAGGTTTATTGTGAGGTTGGAGAAAATAAAGATGACCCAGGAAGCTATCAGGAAAAAACAAAAACAAAAACAACAATGGGGGGAAAAAGCAAAACGGTGGGTTTTGGGTGGTTAAAATTCTTTTAGATGGAAGTATGTTAATTACTTCCCTGGTGGCTCAGATGGTAAAAAGTTTGTCTGCAATGCAGGAGACCCAGGTTTGATCCCTGGGTCAGGAAGATGCCCTGGAGAAGGAAATGGCAACCCACTCCGGTATTCTTGCCTGGAAAATGCCATGGACAGAGGAGCCTGGCGGACTGTAGTCCTTGGGGTCACAAAGAGTCAGACATGACTGAGTGACTCACACACGCTATGTTAATTACTAAGTGATTGTCTCCTTTGTCGCCCTTCTATACCCTGCTTTGCTAAGCTGATGCCTGGATGCCGCAAAGTACATTTTCCCTTGTCAGTTAGGTATTGCCAGAATGAGCCCAGGACACGCTCCTTCCTCTTTGCTTGCTATTCTTGTCCTCGGAGCCCATCTGCTGTTTCTGTAAGCATCCCCCTGACTAAGACCTTCACTCCAGTAAAGGCACTTGCTTCAGTCTCTATCCTTTGTCAGACTCTGTTAGGCTGTAAACTAAACTAAACTGCTCGACTAAACTAAAGTGCCTTTGTTCAGCCCATGGAGAGACAGCACAGGCACTGGCTTCTGTCTGTATCCTTTGGCACTTCCAGAACCAGCCTCACTGCACCTTCTCAGGTGTGTGAGCACTGGAGCCTGAGCATCCTTTCCCCAGAAGGCTTGCTGCAGGGAGGAAGCCAATTCCAACCTATGCTGGAAACTTTCTTTGACTTGCTTTTCGTTGCTTTCATGATTATAACCATATTCAGTGGCTTGCCTGGAGGACCCTGCCCCTCCGCTGGACTGTAACCTAAACGTGCCTTAGGTTAGCTCAAGGGAGAGACTGTCCCTGCCCACCTGGGAAGAGAAGAGAGCCACACACCCGTTCCAGAGGTTGGCCATTCCCGTGGCGATGTTTCCAAGACTGATACCCTTTCACTTTACTTCCCCACTGCCTCTCCCTCTCAATTCTGCCTTTTGACTTCAGCTCCTCATTGTTTCTTTCTCTTTGGTCTATAGAAGAACCTGGCATCCAGGCCTGGATAAGGTAGTTATTCTGAGGGGCTAGTTGCCGGCTCCCTGATTAAAGTCCCTTCCCTGCCTCAGCACCTCATCTTTTGGATTCAGCGGCCTGTTTTGGGGCGAGGAGAACTAGCTTGGATTCAGTAACAGGCTCAGCTCTGAGGTGAGCCCTACCATCTCCCAGATACTAATGTGCCTGCATCAGTCACATGGTCTCTCCCAACCTTGTTGGGTCTGAGCTACTAGGTCCTGATAGCCATTTTCTTTTTCCCCTCCAGCCTTAAGGGGTAGTGACTGCTTGCAGTGTTTGTAATGTTTGTATCAGCTCAGTGTAACCTCTTTTTATTTCACTGTGGAAATAAAGGACACCCCAAACAAAGAGCAAACAGAGACTGATTATTCAGCGCTTTCTACATAGCAAGAGTCAGTCGTCATCACTTGCACTTGGCGGAGACTCAAAGGCAGTGTGGAGTGTGGGAAATCTTTAGAGTGGAAGAAAAAAAGGGAGCTTTGGGGCATGCTCTGATTGGAGGTTGTTGGAATACAAAGCTGGAGGCAGGCAAGCTGGAGGCAAGGTGTCTGAGGTGAATGTTTGTGGAAGGACATTTGGCTGAGGCTAGGCTATGCTACCCAAAAGGGATGGTTAAAAAAAAAAAAAGATGGGGAAGCTGGCAGTCATTGGTTAAGTCCTGATCATTCTCAGCTGATTGCTATCAGAGGTTGACGGTGAGAGTTATATTGTCATATATAAATAGGCCATTGTTCATTTGTACATTCAGTTGCTTGCCTCCAATTCCTCTTTATTCCCTATATTCCATTTTTCTCTGTTAGAATATCTAGTGTGTTTTCTGTTTTCCTAACTTGATCCTGGCTGATACAAACAGTGTCTAATATTCGATACTCAAAAGTTTCCATTGTGTGTGTGTTTATCAATTTTGCCAGATCTTTCATAAATCCAATACACAGATGGCTTGTATGAATGGTGTTTGGGAAAAAATCGACAACATGAGTACATCTGGAAGAGTGTAGTACAGAAAGAACAGCTGCAGGAGATGAGGCGCTAGTGAAACCAGACTTCAACAGAAACAGAAGATGAACCTGGAGGGGTCTAGAGAACCAAGCCCCAGAGGCATTTCCGCCCCAGAGGCATTTCCATCCCATATTCTATCTCAGGAACTGGTCGCTTTGATTTGCTTAACCAGTTCCCAATTAATATATCGATTTTTTATCTAATTGTATTGGCAATACTTTTGTAACTCATCTGTGTGTGTGTGTGTGTGCCAAGTTGCTTCAGTCATGTCTGATTCTTTGTGATCCTATGGACTGTACCCCGCCAGGCTCCTCTGTCCATGGAATTCTCCAGGCAAGAATACTGGAGTGGGTAGCCATTTCCAACCCAGGGATTTGTTCACAATTCTCTTCAACTTTTCTTCACTGAATTCTTAGCCTGAGCTCGATGTTGTAAGATATTTTTAAAGTGGAAATTACCGAACCTTTGTCCTCAAAGGGCTTAAAGGCTTTCCGAGGAAGAGATTAAGATCCAGAATAAGCATTAAAACTAAATGGTACTATTTTTAGAAAGAGAAGAAAATGCATATTTTGTCTGTACATTGCGAAGACTTTGCAGAGTAGATCACACTTTTATAAAAATTCGTTTTTCCATAAAGAAAAAGCCAACATTTAAAAATTTTGAAAAGTTGTGATTGCAAAAATTGCTTATAATTCTACCTATTGAAAGCTCAAATTTTTTGTTTTACCTTTCACATATACATAGTTTAAACAGTCATAAAGGGCTTCCCTGGTGGCTCAGATGGTAAAGAATTTGCCTGCAATGCAGGAGACCTCGGTTCAATCCCTGGGTCCGGAAGATTCCCTGGAAAAGGAAACAGCTACCCATTCCAATAATCTTGCCTGGGAAATCCCATAGACAGAGGAGCCTGGTGGGCTACAGTCCGTGGAGTCTCAGAGAGTCGGACACGACTGAATGACTAACACATTCACTTATCGTTTGTATTTACATTGTCATAAATATTCATGTTTTGCATATTTTTATGTTATGTTATTACCATTTTAATGGCTTGTAACATTCCACTGTTCGTGTCAAAAACAACACAAACCTTCTCTGGGCCGTTTGTTCATTTTAATTTTGGTATTTTACATTTATGTATGTAAATACAGTGTAATACACATGAAGATATTAACTGTGCCACTAAATTTTTGTTTCCAGTAGTTTCTTTGGATATACTTTTAGAGAATAGAGGCTGGGTTATTAGCACATTTATGGCTCTTACTTTTGAGTTTATTATTTTACAAAAAGATTGTACTGTATTGGTTAAGAAGGAACTGATTTATCTTCGCCACATCAGCTCATGTTATTTTTTTTTTAAATCCTAGTTTCCAAGGTGCTATAATTTGCATTTTTAACTACTAATGAGAAATAGAACCTTTCCATCTGTATTCTTTTTGTTGATGAGGATTATAAGACATGTAGAGGAAGAGGAAAATACCTTGAAGAAAGGAATGAACAGGGCTGAATGGTAAATGTGAAGTTGGCTGGATGATAGGAGAATAAATAGATAGAAATGTTATTTGTAATATGTACATGTACTTATATATACATATGCACATATATGCTGATCTGTCTCCAGATTTTTCTCTGATCAAATATTTGCTGTGAGACCAGCATTACATGAAATGATGCTTTAAATAAAGCATGTTTTTCTTGCAACAACCTGATGTTTGCTTTCCTGTTTCTGTGCTAAGAAACTGAAAGCTCAAGGAGATTGTCACATGCCTGTAGCCACCAAACTTAGTAGCAGCGTGGGATATTTTTTTTCCATTGCCTGTCTTACTGTAATACATTTCTAAACACCAGGAGATGACTTTAAATGTTTTACTTAATGTGGGGAATTTATACTGAGAAATAAAGGCACACATGATAGGTTATCATAAATTGGTAATAATGGAATCTTCCTGAGTCCTGGTAGGATTTATGAAAACAAGATCCATATTGGCCATAAGGACTATACTCGTCCTCTGCTGCCAAATGGACTTGGTTTTAGTTTAATTCTCTTTATAGAATTGATGTTTGTTCTTGGCTAACCATCTATGATATCATTATACTGCACACAATGAATTATTCACCCGAATGTGCCTTACAATTAGCCTCAGCAGAGTATTTGCTCCTTTCGTCCAAACATTTTACTTTATCTATAAAGATTAAATTAATCATCTCTGCCAGCAATGAATAACTTAGAGAATTAGTTTTTAATGTCTGAAGTAGAGAAGGGGAAATTGCAGGCAGAGCAATACATTTTGCTTGACCAGTGTTCCATGTTTCCTTTCATAATTTGCATTCTGTATCACATGCAGCATCTTTGCCTGGGGAGAAGAAGAGATAGGACACATTATTTGATCAATGACGGCCAACCTTTTGGGAGGAAGGCAGCTGGACGAAGATTAATTAAAATGCACTTTGAGTCATACTATTTCAAAGTCCCATTATTAATTTTTACAACAAAGCTATAAGTTAGATATTATTAGTTTCCTATTTTACAGAGTAAAATAAGCACAGCGAACTCAAGTGATGAACCCAGCATATGTGCCTAGGCCATGCAGCATCAGTATTCCAGTCCTGAGCTCTGTTCTGGTGCTTTCTGTTGGGTTCACTGCCTTGGGTTCACTCTTTCTGTTCCAATCTACCACCAACGCATGGCATCACAGAACCATGAAATTCCATGAAGGAAACCATCATGAGAGAAAGCAAAACACCCTCCAATACATGTACTATTTGGAAGGGAATTGACAGTTGTTTACCTTTAACCTGTGATGAACAATTTGGAAATAAGTTGCCTTCTTGAAACAGTTTTTCTGGCTGTTTCCACTTTTGTGTGATTGAATGGTTAAAAAAAATAAAAATAGGAGAGATGAATTTTTTCCCCTCAAACAAGTCACAAGTTCAGAATGTCTCAAAATGCTGTCTGTTGACCACTTATGTTAGAAACACCTGGGTCCCACCCCCCCTGCCCCCACATACTAACTCACAAGCTTGGAGAGTGGGACCCAAGAATCTTCATTTAAAACCACTCTCGAGTAACATTAAAATATATATAAAACGTCTGCCTGCAATGTGGGAGACCAGGGTTTGATTCCTGGGTCGGGAAGATCCCCTGGAGAAGGAAATGGCAATCCACTCCAGCACTCTTGCCTGGAAAAATCCCATGGATGGAGGAGCCTGATAGGCTACAGTCCATGGGGTTGTGAAGAGTCGGACATGACTGAGTGACTTCACTTTTTTTCTTTCTGTTTGTAAAATAGATGGGAAGTTGCTGTATGACACAGGGAGCTCAGCCTGGTGCTCTGTGACAATCTAGAGGGGTGGGATGGTGGGTTGGGGGGAGAGGGAGGCTCAAGAGGGAGGTGATATATATATATACATACACACACACATACACTTATGTCTGATTCTCATTATTAGATGGCAGAAACCAACACAACATTGTAAAGCACAATTATCCAACTAAAAAATATATAACCACTCTCCATGGTTTGAGGTCTACTATTATGAAGGTTTCCTACCATAAGATAGTGATAGTGATAATGATGATAAATTGAATGGTTCTTGGCACCTTCTTAGTGATATATATATAAATTATTAAAAATTTTATGCATAGTTATCTTATTTAAACTCATGAAAACCCTGTGAGGCAGTTACTATTATTATGCTCACATTAGATGAGGGAACGACAGCTGCATAAAGAGAAAGAATCAAATCTAGGTATTCTGGTTCCAGACTTCATCATGCCTCCTTAACATCTACATTATATGTGTTTCAATTAGAGAGGAGTTCAGGCAGCAATGTCCAAAGCAAAGTGTTACAACTTACAATGAAACCCAAAAATTAAATAAAAAGAAAGCTGAACCTCTCATTTTGTATAAGAAAGTTTTCTGCCAGTTTCCAAGGAATAACTAGCAGAATAACTCAGAGGATCAGTAGTTGTATTGTGATTACCTTTAAAAAAATCCTATAGTTTATTAAAAGATTTAACTAAAATCCTAGCTAAAATTTTATGAAATATTTAAACATTAGCATGAGAAAACCAGACAAAATTGAATAAAAATAAGAACACTTCTCAACAGTGAGAAAAATAAGACATAACTACGTAGCCCATAGAGAACAGAAGTGGTCTTCAAAGGGTGATAATTGCAGAGTGGTCTCAGAGCTGTCAGGACTTTCTTTACCGTGACTACATAAACTAGTGGGGATTATATTTCCTAGGGATCTCGACAAAGCTTCCTAATCAGAGAAAATTTGGGGCAATTTCCAAATGCACTTGTTACTACGATACTTAGAAGTAGCAGCATGTGACTTCATGCTCTCAATTTTTTCACATATTTTCCACAGTAATCATAAAATACCATGGTATCTTGGAGCCACTTTGGAGGGGAGAAAAGAGGCTCAAATATTGATGGTTTGTGTCACCATAGTTTCTTTTTAAAAATTAGAATGGGTACATCCTTATTTATAGCCTGTTGAATTGTACATTTGTACAAATGTTTCTGTAGAGCAATTGGCTTAGGTAGGTTTTGAAAACATTCCTTGATCTAATACACCTAGTTACACAAATTTATTATAAGATAACAATGAATGATATGAACAGAGATTTTTTCCACAAGGAGGTTTATCATGGTAGTTGCAATTTCTGTAAAAAAACAAATTGATAATACGGAAAACTACTACTTGTTATCTCAACACAAAAACAATGGCAATAATTAAACATAATACACTTGCCTTCTAGTCATTTTTTATTTATTATGGCTGTACCTAATTGTCATTAATTATTTATTACATCTTTTTAAACTTAATATTATGTCATAAGCTTTTGCTTATACTGATAAATTGTTTACATGAATTTTAATATCTTTAAAATGATTTAAAGCAGTATTGCAAAGGCTAATCATTAATTGCATTATTTTAATGATGTTGCATAAATAAATAATTCCCTATTGCTGAATAGTCCCATCACTTCATGGGAAATAGATGGGGAAACAGTGGAAACAGTGTCAGACTTTATTTTTTGGGGCTCCAAAATCACTGCAGATGGTGACTGCAGCCATGAAATTAAAAGATGCTTACTCCTTGGAAGGAAAGTTATGACCAACCTAGATAGCATATTGAAAAGCAGAGACAATACTTTGCCAACAAAGGTTCGTCTAGTCAAGGCTATGGTTTTTCCAGTGGTCATGTATGGATGTGAGAGTTGGACTGTGAAGAAGGCTGAGTGCCAAAGAATTGATGCTTTTGAACTGTGTGTGGTGTTGGAGAAGACTCTTGAGAGTCCCTTGGACTGCAAGGAGATCCAACCAGTTCATTCTGAAGGAGACCAGCCCTGGGATTTCTTTGGAAGGAATGATGCTAAAGCTGAAACTCTAGTACTTTGGCCACCTCATGTGAAGAGTTGACTCATTGGAAAAGATTGATGCTGGGAGGGACTGGGGGCAGGAGGAGAAGGGGACGACAGAGGATGAGATAGCTGGATGGCACCACTGACTTGATGGACATGAGTCTGAGTGAACTCTGGGAGTTGGTGATGTACAGGGAGGCCTGGTGTGCTGTGATTCACGGGGTCGCAAAGAGTCGGACACGACTGAGTGACTGATCTGATGTGATCTGATTGTTGAATATTTTTCTATTTTGTTTAATATATAAAATAATGACAAAACAATTGAATATTTACTTATAATTATTCACAACTAGAGGTAGTTTTTAAACCTGTAAATGTAGATGTTTAAAAAAAAAGTCAAATCTCACAAAGCACAAATTGGACCTTTTATTCAAAACATAATAAATGTAATATACATTTATCACATAAATAACCACTCCCTTTAAAAAAATTATGTTTAGGACTTCATATTATTTCCTTTTGTCTATTAACTTTGTTTAAGGGAAGATTGGAGAAGGCAATGGCACCCCACTCCAGTACTCTTGCTTGGAAAATCCCATGGACGGAGCAGCCTGGTGGGCTGCAGTCCATGGGATTGCGAAGAGTCGGACATGACTGAGCGACTTCACTTTCACTTTTCACTTTCAGGCATTGGAGAAGGAAATGGCAACCCACTCCAATGTTCTTGCCTGGAGAATCCCAGGGACAGCAGAGCCTGGTGGGCTGTCGTCTATGGGGTCGCACAGAGTCGGACACAACTGAAGCGACTTAGCAGCAGTAGCAGCAGCAAGGGAAGATTATCTCTACTCAGCTTTAATAATTTGAATTAATATAGTCAGGCATTTACCAGTGAGGATATACAATTAGTATTTCTCAAAATCATGTTCATCACCTAATGTTTGTCCGGAGATTATTAAGTCGTATTTTTTCCTCTAGTTACATTTCTATATTTCCTCTATCTTCCAAATTGAAGAATAATACTGTTTTAATGCTTCAAAAACACATAAAAAGAAAATATTCTTTATTAAATGTAATAGCTTACAGTCTAAAGATGTTGGATGTTATCCACGTTGTTGGATAAGCGTGTGTGCATATGTGCTCAGTTGCTAAGTTATGTCTGACTCTTTGCAACCCCATGGACTATAGCCTGCCAGGCTCCTCTGTCCATAGGATTTCCCAGGCTAGAATACTGGAGTGGGTTGCCATTTCCTTCTCTAGGGGATCTTCCTGATCAAGGAATTGAACCCACATCTCTTGTGTCTTCTGCATTGACAGGCAGATTCTTTACAGCTGAGTCACCTGTTGGATAAAAGCTACTACCAACGATGATTTGGATTGGTGAAACTTTAACTCTGGTACTGTGTTATAAAGGATCTTTATTCCTGACTAAATTGCTTAGGTATCAGGATCTTCTTTCACTGATATTTTTCAGTAGTACCTCAGCTTTCTTTGAAAGAATGAAAATTCCTTTTTTCCTTGAATGTCCATGAAGAAGTTAAGTAGGTGATACATATTTATGTTTCACAAATAAATGGAAATAATTGCTTTGTCTCAAGGTAAATGACTAGAAAGTAACTAATCATGCAAATTCATCCTTCTATCTCAGACTTTTTGAAAAATATGGGGTATGTTAACTTATTAACATAGAAAGATGGTTTACAAAACCCTATAATTCTGCTTAAATGAAAAGCCCTTGACAGCATAAATCTAAACATCTTGTCATTAATAATATTTTCATATATTAGCCAAAGTCTTGTTTTGCTCTCAGTAATACTTTGTTTTACTCCATGGAATTTATCTAATGCCTCAGAGGAGTAAAACTGCTAAGAGAAGCTAATAATAACAACAACATATCTTAACTATTTCAGAAACCAAAGCTTTTAATTGCAAAACCATAAATATTATTTTTCTTCCTTCTTAAGGACCTTATATGAACCTTGGTTTCTGAAACACACAGCACTGTTTCACACAAGACCATCATTTATTTTGTTTTACTTTTAATAATGTAAAGAGTGCCCATACTCTCCAAGAACAAGAACCTTATCAATATCCTCCACCTGCTTATATGCACCTCCTCTACCCTTGTTCCCAGAGGTGACCCTCTCTCAGATTTTGTCTTATCATTCCCTCGTAATTTGGCTCGTGAACACATGAGCAAGAGTTGCTCTTTGGTAAGCAGGAGCGGAATTGCTGGGCTGTAGCAACTCTGTCAGGTATCCAATCACAATAGATAACGCTAAAGAATGTGAAGCATGATTTTACCAATTTACCCTTCAATGAGCTCTGCATAAGCAATCCTGTTGATTTCTGTTCTGGAATTGCCTGACATCTTTACCAGTTAAATACAAGCAAAGCTCATCTTGTGTATATGATTTGCTGATCTTGATCGACTTGATCGTGGTTGAGCATACTGATTAGTGAGATATATGTTTTCTTCTCTGTACATGGTTTTTGCTTTCTCTTCACTTTTCTGTTGGTAAGTTTGTTTTTTCTAATGATTAGTTGGATATATTAATATACTGATATACATACATAAAAATATATTTAAATTTTTCTACTGGTTAATAAAAATGTATATATATACACATATATGTATACATATGTATATATAATAATCTTTGGGATTATATATATTACATATATGTTCTCCTAGTTATTGCTTATTAAGAATAAGACACAGGATTGATTTTGCAATATGCAGTCATCTTTGTTTCCATATGAATTACAGAATTTTTTTTTTTTCTATTTCTGTAAAACATGCCATTTGGAGAGGATAATGTCAGCAAAGATGATGAAATAGGAAATTCTTACTTTACACTCCCTCTGCAAACAACAGTCTGGCAGCCATCATGAATAAAAGTGCCTCTGTGGAAACTTTCATCAAGAGGCTTTTATTGGAAAAGACCTGATGCTGGGAAAGATTGAAGGTGGGAGTAGAAGGTGATGACAGAGGATGAGATGGTTGGATGGCATCACTGACTAAACGGACATGAGTCTGAGTAAACTCCGGGAGTTGGTGATGGACAGGGAGGCCTGGCGTGCTGCAGTCCACGGGGTCACAAAGAGTTGGACATGACTGAGTGACTGAACTGAACTGACTGTGGAAGCTTTGGGATCCAGGTAGGAGGTTTTGAACTCCAAATAAGGCCAAGACTGAGAAAAGCTGCTTTGAGAAGGCAAACACACATCCTGTAGCAGGTTTGCTGCACACAGTCCCAGCTATAGACCAAAGCGTCCCCATGTCTATGGACTCAGCTCCAGCAACTTGGTCAGACTCCTGCAACCAGCCTCACCTGCCACAGGTCCTGGGAGGAGCCATTTCTCAGAAGAAGACACCCACATGGTCAACAGGTATATGATAAGGTGTTCAACACCATTAATCATCAAGAAAATATAAGTCAAAACAACAGATATCACCTCACATCTGTTAAATGGCCATTATTAAAAAGAGAACTGTTGGTGAGGATGTGGAAAGATCTAAAATCTTGCACACTATTGATGGGGTTATAAATTGATATACTCTTTATAAAAACTATATGCTAATGAGGTGGATGAAACTGGAGCCTATTATACAGAGTGAAGTAAGCCAGAAGGAAAAACACCAATACAGCATACTAACGCATATATATGGAATTTAGAAAGATGATAACAACAACCCTGTGTACGAGACAGCAAAAGTGACGCTGATGTATGGAACAGTCTTATGGACTCTGTGGGAGAGGGAGAGGGTGGGAAGATTTGGGAGAATGGCATTGAAACATGTAAAATATCATGTATGAAACGAGATGCCAGTCAAGGTTCAATGCACGATACTGGATGCTTGGGGCTAGTGCACTGGGACGACCCAGAGGGATGGTATGGGGAGGGAGGAGGGAGGAGGGTTCAGGATGGGGAGCACATGTATACCTGTGATGGATTCATTTTGATATTTGGCAAAACTAATACAATTATGTAAAGTTTAAAAATAAAATAAAAAAAAAAAACTATATGGACTTTCCTTTAAAATTAAAAATAGAACTGCCATAAGATACCAATTCCCCTGTGGGTATTTTCTCTAAGGAAATGAAATAATTATCTCAGAGAGATGTCTGTATCCCCAGGTTCTCTGCAACACTACTCATAATAGCCAAGAAACTGCTTAAATGTCCATTGGTGAGTGAAGTGGGCAAAAAGTTAGTGTATACATGAGAAAATATTATTATTCAGCCTTAGAAAAGAAGGAAACACCGAAATACCAACAACATGGATGGAACTTGAAGACTTTATGATAAATGAAATAATGACAGGATGGACACAGTATAATTCTACTTAAAAGACGTATCAAAAATAGTCACATTCATAGACTCAAAGCCAGGGCTAAGGGGGAAATAGGGAATTACTAAATTAATAGATAAAGTTTCAGTTAAGAAAGATGAATAAGTTCTGGATGATTTCTATACACTGTTGTACCTACCGTCACCAGTGATGTATTGTACCTTTAAAAATTCATTCAAGATGTTGATCTCATTTCAAGTGTTCTTACCACAAGAAAATGACAGCAGAAAAATAGAAAAGACCCCAGATAAGCATCCATTAATACATGTATATGCAGGGAGAAAAATATTGTGGAAAACTCAGTAGAAATAATGAAGAAATTTAAACGATTGCTAAAATAAGGCATATTCAGAAGTGTAGCTAAGCTTTTTGAACTATGAAATCTGATTGAAAATTCATGAGAATAATTTTCTTAGGAGAAAGTGAAGAGAATCATGGCTGCGTCAAGCAAAAACAAGAGCATATCTATATCTATATCTAAAACAACTACAAACATAAAAAAAAACACAAAAATCAGACAAATTTTATACTATGGAGAATAGATTTAGCAAAATGCAGAAACCATCACCATATTTAAAAGCCAGTTTTCCTAGCCCCATAACAGGCCACAGAAGGAAAATTTGCTGAAATACTTAAAAAAGAAACCATATGTTTAGAACTGCCCCTCCATTAGGTAAATCTGGCTGGAGAAAGAGACTAAAACTTGAGAGTCCAGAACACCCGTGTGTCACCCCAGGAAGAACCTGAGGAAGGTGAAAACCTTAAAGGGATCACCTGTGTGACATAGGGTGGGAAACGTGGAGGAGAAACAGCAATGTGGGAATGTGAATTTCCCTGACGCTAGCCTAAAGGTGTGTAAAGGATGATTTCAAAAGTAGCTAGAGACCTGATATGAACAGGTTGATGTAAGGGAAAAAAAGTACCAGTCATCATGGAAAAACAACCAGAGCCAATCAAGGATAAGAAAGAAAGAGAGAGAGAGAAAGAGAGGAAGGAAGGAAGAAAACAAAGAAGGAATGGAAGGAAGGAAGGAGGAAATCAAGAAAGGAAGGAAGAAAAGAAAGAATAGAAGTTTCAAAGAATACCACAGGTTAATAGATCATAAATAAGGTCCAGAAATCTTACGCATTGGCAGTGTAGGCAGGTTGAACTGATTAAGGACATGCTGAATTGGTTGTGACCTCCTTGAATTAATTGAGCTTCATTTCTGTCACCAGGTGGGGTGGGTTAAGATAATGGAAAACATATAAAGAGTGTTCTCAAATTTTAACCCATATCAGAATCACCTGGTGGGCTTATATATAAACCACAGATTGCTGGCCCTACCTCTAGAGTGTCTAATTCAGTGTGTAGGTAAGTCTCGAATGGGGCTCAATAATTGCATTTCTTATAAGTTTCGAGGTGGTAGGTACTACTGCTGTTGCTCTCAGAACACATTCTGAGACTCTGTGCTGTAACAGAGAAGCATCCACATTGCAAAGGCTTAGTGCAGTAGAAACATAATTGTTTATAACATCCTCTCAATGTGAGAGTGTATGTGTGTGTGGCAGGGGAGTGATGCTGTTTCTACATAACTTCCAAGGTCACCTTGAGCATCATTACTAGCTGTCTGACAGTGGAAGAAGGAGGAAGATTATATGGGAGGTTTCGATTGGCTGAGACTGGAAGAAACTTCTCTTTTTCTATGGGCCAAAACTCAGACACATGGCCACAACTAATTGCAAAGAAGACTGAAAAACATGGCTTAGTTACATGTCTAGGAGGAAGGGGAAACAGATTTGGTAAACAGCTAGGCAATTTTTACTGTAGTGCTCGAAATGTTAACATAGGCTGAGTTAAAGTAAAAGAGAGTCAGATAACTTTCATGTCTGAATTTTATGGCCTGAGGTTTTATATCATCAACACAGATGACAAGAATAATCATGACCTGGTTCCTGCCTACATCTAAAGCCTCATCACTCTTCTTTTTATTCCTTTGCACCTTCTGCCACAGTTTGACAAAGCTCATTTCTGTTTCTCAAAGGAGTCCTGCTCTCTGAGTCTTCTCTGTATCCATTTTTCTTTACCTGAAAGGCTATTTCCCATTTCCTCATCACCTTCCTGTTGTGCATTTGTCCATTAACTCATTCATCCCGTAAGTCTCACTTTGAAAGCCACTTCCATAGGGAAGTCTTCCTTGACTAAAGAAGACTTTAGACCACCCAGACCCTAGACTACAGTAGTTACAGCTGACATCGGGATGTGCCAGTTTTATTTTTTCTTTTGACTTTGGTAATTGTGTAATTTTCCTATTGGACTGAAAGCTCCAGGTCAAGGTCTGAGTTTATTTTTTTCTATTTTATTAGCACTGCTCAGAGTGTTTCAAATAGTACTCAAGAAGTACTTGTGGAAGAAAACAGAGAAAGAAGGAATGAAAGGAGGTAGGAAGGAAAAAGGAAGGCAGGCAGGCATTATTTTTTGGTGAGATTTCAGAATACATCAACCATGGGCTTGTGGTGTTTGTTACATACTGACTGCCTAGATTGACAAGCTAGGTGTCCCAGTAGTTGAATCTACACCCCTTCCCCCCTCACTTTTCCACATGTGCTCTCTACAAGCTTCGTGCTTGGCCAAAGAGAATGCCTCTGAGAGGGGAAAGCCCCTCCTCATAACTGACTGTGAATCCATGTCCTCCTTGGCATCACTAAACAGGGTTTCATTTCTCCATCATGGGAAATGTAGTTGTAACATCCTGATGAAAGTGACTGCTGACTACATAAACAGCATAGATTTTGACACACTGCTGAGAAAGAGAGAGAAAGGGAGAGGGACAGGGGAAGAGAGACACACACAGAGAGAATGATGAAGACGGCTTTGAGTCTTCCAGATTCTTACTGAAATGGAGAACACGAAGACAGGACCTGGAAGACATTTATCTTGATGTTGTACAAATGAAATTTTGAAGATAAAAGGAAGGATGATTCAAGAAACCCAGTGAATCTGAAGTCAGAAGTGACTCAAGTTGGGAACCTGGTCTGTGACGGATTATAGCTCAGCCCAGGTTGTGACTGATAAGGCATCAGGCTTCCCAGCTGGCACTAGAGAGAAAGAAGCTGCCCGCCAATGTAGGAGACTTAAGAGATGCAGGTTCGATCCCTGAGTTGGGAAGATCCCCTGGAGACATGCAGTGGCAACCCACTCCAGTATTCTTGCCTGGAGAACACCATGGACAGAGGAGCCCGGCAGGCTACAGTCCATGGGGTCTCAAAGAGTCGGACATGACTGAGGCGACTTAGCACAAAATACTGGTAAAAAAAAAAAAAAAAAAAAAAAAAAAAGAACAATGAGGAGAAAGGTAAAGTGAAAGAGGGCTGCAATTTTCCCCAGCTTGAGTATAACTGAGAATCTTACACGCTGGTATTACTGAGGCTAATTGATGGAAGGCAGAAATACGGAAAAAAGAACTCCTGAAACATACTGCCTCTTTACGGTTACTAAACTAGAAATTATTCGTGTTCGTAGTCTGGGCCCTTGTCACCTGGTTCGGCACGCACCTATTTCTGTAGGTGAACTGCTCAATGCTCTTTGAAACAGAATGATAAAAGTCCTGTGTTCAGCTCTTCTGCCAGATGGGTTCACCACTGCTAGCCCTGTGCTGTAAATGGAGCCTGCTGAGATAGCTGTGACCTGTCCTTGAGGTTCGGTCCCTTTCTCCTTTCCTCGCTGTGGGCTTTTTTCACTGCTTTGCGTGGCCCTCCCCGGAGATTGTGGCAGCATAATCAAAGGAGAGGAAACATAAGCCAGGCAGTTTAGTAATGATTTGTAGCTCTTATAAAACCATTTCTCGAAGGAAGGAGATGCTAATGAATTGTTGCCATAAGGGCTTGGGATTATCTGTGATTCCTAATTATTCCAACTACCCAGAACATTTTCGCCATAAGAATTAAGACCTGCCTACATGGTTTGGATAATTGAGATCAGGTTCCTGATTTGCTGAGTAATTAAAAGCACAATTGATCCTTGAATCGCTAACTGCGTATGTACCCATCTCCTTTATTAGATATCTTTTTACATCTAATGCATATGGTCAGTGTTTAAGTAGGAATCCTGTTACTTTTATTTTCCTCTATGGATCAATGAAACTCTCTAAGTAATAGTATGCTAGGGTCAAATCCTATTTGCATGAATAAAACTGAAGCCAACTTTTTAAAATGCCAGCAGAAGAATGCATATGTTTTGACTAGTTTTTATTGTCAACTGATTGGGGTTTAAAAAAAAAAAAAAGCTTTTCTTTTTAAATGGCAATTATCTTTGCATTTACATATCACCACTTTGTGAGGGAGTCTGCAGTGATAGGTTATTCTTTCATTGTTATTCATGAGATACTGTCGCCAAATCATAAAACTGTAGAATGAGTTGCCCCAAATTGGGATTAGAGTGTAGCAATCAGTCATTGCCTCTGGAATGCAATGAGGCCTCAGTGATGCAAAGCTATAGTTACTGACAGCACATTTATTTTTTAAAGAAGTTGGATTGGAGAGGGCAAACAGGAGGTAAGAGGAAAAGTTCACCCGGAGAAAACGGGAACTCATTAAGACTATTTCAGAGGAGGAAGACTGCAAACAGTGAAAATCAAAGAAACGGTAGTGGTCCTTGTCCTTCAGAAACATTTAGGGAATCCACTTTTAATCCACAAAGTAGGTTGAACTTAAATTTTAAAAAGCACTAAAATTCCTATGGGAGCATTCTACACCCAAGCTACCTTAAAAATAAGCAATATTCCTACAGTATGAGAGAAAGAATGTAAGCATGTACTTGGCCTTCTGCCTCATCTCAGGTAAGATATCATCTGCTCAACTTAAAAGACAGCCAGAATGCATGACGCTCGACTCTCAGAAAATCAAAATTTCCTGTTAATACTTCTGTCCTCCTCCCTTGCCCTCATTGGCGTGGTGACCAGATTTAGCTACTGGAGGAAAGAATTACGTGTGAAAATAGAAACGGGTAAATATTTATGGGAAAATAATATCCCATTTTCCTGAAAGTATATACTGAATAATAAAAAGCAAAACATAAAATAGATTTGTATACAAATACAGGGAGAATAAAATTATGTGCTATAATTTTCTTCAAGTAGGTTTTGTTTTTAAAATCCCCTGGAAATGTCCAAGAGTTTGATGGAAACTACTCTGGACACAAAGAGCTGTCCTTTCTGTTTCCAGTTACTAAAGTATACTTATAGAGATTTATTTTTGTTCTATGTTTTCCTTTCCCAGGCACCCTAAAATAAAGTGACCTGGTGTCCCAACTTGGAATTCTCTGATCATTACTCCAGAAGACTCTCTCTTAATAATCAGTTACTCTGCCCTTGCCAAGCTATGGATAGAATAACTAAACCTGTTTTGCAAAGAGTTATTTCCTAGACTTTCTCTATCGACAGGGATAGCTAGAATTGGATATTTTAATCTGACAGGAAACATTTCAGGTAGGATTAATAGCTATCCCGCCTCTTTGGGAAAGTAGCCCGTTACGGATACAAATGTCTAGATTTATCCATTTTCCACCCAGGCTGCACAAGGTGCAGAGTGAACATCAATAAGAGGGGGCCACAAGCTTAGATATTATTACCACTGAATGTAGATCTATGCTTCAGCTAAGCAAAGGTGGGCCAGTTACCAATTAACAGTTAATTTCAATTAAGAATGGATAGCTTGACCTTCTGAATGTGCTAAGTTGCTTTAGCTGTGTCCTACTCTTTGCGACCCTATACATTCTAGTTCTCCAGTCTTCTCTGTCCATGGGGCTCTCCAGGCAAAACACTGGAGTGGGTTGCCATGCCCTCCTCCAGGGGATCTTCCCAACCCAGGGACTGAATCTGCATCTCTTATGTCTCCTGCATTGGTAGGCAGGTTCTTTACCATTAGAGCCACGTACACCAACCTAAAACTTTAGAGGCACTTTAGACCATAAGATGGGTCTTTGTATAGGAAAAAAGATACTTGCTACTCCACAGATGATTTGGATTCTTTACAGAGTTAGATGCTTGCTGCTTGTGTTCTGGTCCCAGGGTAGAGTGTTGGCTGCTACGGTGAATAAAAGATACAGTAAAGAAGAAGTTTCTATCACTTGCTATAGTCTATATGATAGATTTTACCTTCAAGAAAAAAAAAAGGCGAATCCCCTTCTTTTGCTACTTATTTCAATACATTCTCTTCTGCAAAGCAAAAATGGTGATGTAGCATGGGAGACTGGTGGTGTCATTTTTTTAAGGAGGAGGAGCTCAGAGAAGAATTCTAGGTGAGTAATAGTACCCCTACTCTTGGAAGCTGCAAACAAAAAGATCTAGAATTATGCACTCTTACCCACAGAAAGGGAAAATAAAATGATGGGACCCACAACGTCAATCACTTTAACAACCCACAAGGCAAATGACACGATGCATGCCCTGCTTTCCACCCAAGTTAAGGAATCATGGCAATCTGTCCTGCCTCCACAGAGCAACTGCTGCAGTTACTGATCATATCTGTTGAGTGCTGACAAGGGGAAGATACCAGGTTCCCCACTCTCTTCTGAATAATGAAAATAAGTAGAGAGACGACACTCTTTGGCAGTCACTTTCCTTTGGGGAGGGGAAGGGAAGGTAAGAAAAGTGACCTGTTTCTTCTCCTCCCGGGTGTATTTGTGGGTTTTATCTTCAAAGATGGCTTAGAGTCAGTTCTGCTAAATTTCCTCTGAAATGCTTGGCAAATGGGTATCAGCCATATGCTGATAAATATACGTAGACTGTAGCTCAGACGGTAAAGAATCTGCCTGCAATGCAGGAGACCTGGATTCGATCCTTGGGTCAGGAAGATCTCCTAAAGAAGGGCAAACCACTCCAGTATTCTTGCCTGGAGAATCCCGTGGATAGAGGAGCCTGGCGGGCCACAGTCCATGGAGTCACAAAGAGTCGGACACAATTGAACAACTAACACTTCTGCTAAACAAGCATACCGCCACCAGAAAGACCCCTTGATCATTAAAATAGCCCAGTAATTCAGATGGTTGTGGGCATGCTGAATATTTTCTTTTCTGCCTAATGCTTAATTCATTTGCTCATTCATTCAGTCACTTATCACCAACAATTTATGTATCTTCATAAAGGGTTAAGTATGAAATGTAGCAAATTGATATATTTTCTCCAATTTCCATCTTTTACTGTTATTTTCCTCCTTACTTCTCTCCCTTTGGTTATCCTCTGGATAAGAAGAATTAGCCATCACATTATTTATGTGTTTTTATATGTTAATTTATCCAACGAACTTTAACTGAGCACCTAGTATTCACTAAACTCTGAGCTAGGAACTGCAGGGAATACAATGATAATTAAAACCTGGTCCTTGAGGAATTTCAGACTACTGAGTTCCAGCAAACAGACTACTTATCTTTTATATTCTTTCAGGTAGAAGAAATACGGAGAATTTTCCCTCATTGCAAAATCACTGGGCCATCTGATTTTAATTTTCAAGAAGCTTCCATCAGGAAAATCCATCATCTCTCTCTTAAAAAATATGATCTTTCCGCAACAGTGTAAATTGTCTTGGCTTATTGTCTTTACTTCCTCACCTTTTGGTAAGTCCTCAATTCCTGATACTGGAGTTCTGCCTCAATTACCACAGGGAACTCTCCTTACCTAGGCCATCAGTGACCTTCAAACCCAAGTCAAAGAAACAGAAATGAGAGAATGCATGGCGTGTGCATTTATTCTTATTTATTTTACAAATGCATACTGGGTATCCACCATGCACCAAGAGCCAGGCATGTTGAGGGAACTCTGAGTAAGTCTCTGTTAAGAGTGGTTTTCCTTACAAGGCTGCAAGTCTCTTGAGGGTAAGAACTTTGTTTTTGCTTTTTGCCTAGAATTTCACAATACTTTTCAGATCTTATCTGAACTGCTGTATTTGATGGAAGAAATTTCTCCCTCTTTGAAGCTCCTCCCTTCCCTAAAGCATGGATGAAAAGTGGAGTGAAAGTGAAGTTGCTCAGTCACGTCCTACTCTTTGAGACCCCATGGACTGTAGCCTACCAGGTTCCTCTGTTGGAGTGGGTTGCCATTTCCGTCTCCAGATCTTCCCGACCCAGGAATTGAACCCAGGTCTCCCGCTTTGCGGGAAGACGCTTTACCGCCGGAGCCACCAGGGAAGCATCGGTAGTTACGTTCTAATGTGGTTTACTGGTTTTTTACGTAGCCACGCCTTCCTAGTGTCATAACGCCCTAATGAGTAAGGCTGTCTTTGCAGTGCTCCTCAAGCGGTTGAGACTAAGTGTATTTTCGACCAAGAAGGAGCATTAAAATCAGTTTCTAGGAGAAGGAGTGAACCGAGTTCAAATCTGAATAAAGCTAAGATTTTTTGACTAAAGAAAGGCAAAGTGGAAATACCAATATCAGAGGTGGGTTTGTTGTTGACTTTATAGAATCAGATGTGCATGGGCTATGGGAAAGGACCATGGTGGTTTTCAGGAGAAACTTTTAAAATTCTCCAAACCCAAGTGGTTCAGTGTTATCAGTCAGAGCATAGATGGGGTACACCTATACATGAATTTATAATTTATCACAAATAAATAAAACTTGTCTCTGGTATGGTAAACACCTACTCTTTAAATATGTTTTGAATTTCTTAAATTTAAATTTAAATGAGTGCTCTTTTTTAATGAGTGCTGCTTCTTCTCTGCAGAAAGGTTAGAATTTCCATGTATTCCATTATTTACTCACTACACTTTTATCACAATTTTAAAATCATTTTCACTTTTATTTTATTCTGTGTTTTGGCCACACTGTGTGACCTGCAGGATCTTAGTTCCTGGCCAGGGATTGAATCTCCACCCCCGGCATTGGAAGCATGGAGTCTTAACCACTGAGCCACCAGGGAAGTCCTACCCTCTGCTCTTTTATATATACCTCCAGTGAAGTTTGAACAATTTTGTCCACATCCCCAGTTTTGATTAAACATAATATATCAGTAATTCTCGATACAGCTCTCCCATGAACTTCTTAATAATCTTGTAGTTATCCTCTTTCCTATGGATATCCATCACCATGCTTCTACATGTATTTAACAAATATTAAATATTGGACACAACAACAAATAAGACAGACATAATTCTTGTTCTCATGAAGCTAAATCTGAAGGGACATCATGCTCTGTATTGAAAGATCAGTAGTTCCCCCAGAGCGGCTAGTACTGTGGCTGGTACACAGTAAGTGCTCAATAAAAAGCTGTACTATGAGTGAATAAATGAATACATGTGCCATGTTCTCTCTCATCTCTGTGCATTTGACTGTATACTTTCTTTGTCTGGAAAGCTCTGTCCATACCTTCAGTAATTCGTACAGTTCATTTGATTCCTTCTTGATGCCACTGTCTCTTTTTGGCCTTTTCAGTACTCGCCAGGCAATCTAGATGCTCCATTCTCTGTCATCCTGATACATCTCATTCACACTTCATTTGCAGACCTTAGGTACAAACACCAGGATAAGGTTAGTTGCCTTCACATGTGGTCGTTAATTGCCTGTGAGCCACAACATTGTCTCTTTAAGATCTCTCTCTAGAACCCAGCACAAGGGCTGGTTCACAGTAGTTCATCAGTGAATATGAATTAGTAAATGGGAAGAAATGAATGAAATAAATTCCATGGACAGAGGAGCCTGACAGGCTGCGGTCCATGGGGTCACAAAGTCAGACACGACTGAGCGAATAAGCACAGCTCACCAAATGATCTTGCATCCAAAGCTTGACATGCTTTGATCCCAAATTTTCACTTATGTATGTTCCATTTCTCCGTGTATCAACCAGGATCCAGCCAATGTGTTGGACTCAGATGTGTCTTTCAATTTCCCCATCTTTATGCCTTTTACATATTGTTGCCTATAAGTGAATGCATCTTATAGTTCTCCTATTGCTACTAACCATTTACACTTCAGTTCAGTTCAGTCACTCAGTCGTGTCCAACACTTTGCGACCCCATGAACTGCAGTACACCAGGCCTCCCTGTCCATCACCAACTCCCAGAGTTCACGCAGACTCACGTCCATCAAGTCAGTGATGTCATCCAGCCATCTCATCCTCTGTCGTTCCCTTCTCCTCCTGCCCCTAATCCCTCCCAGCATCAGAGTCTTTTCCAGTGAGTCAACTCTTCCCATGAGGTGGCCAAAGTACTGGAGTTTCAGCTTTAGCATCATTCCTTCCAAAGAAATCCCAGGGCTGATCTCCTTTAGAATGGACTGGTTGGATCTCCTTGCAGTCCAAGGGACTCTCAAGAGTCTTCTCCAACACCACAGTTCAAAAGCATCCATTCTTCGGTGCTCAGCCTTCTTCACAGTCCAACTCTCACATCCATACATGACCACAGGAAAAACTACAG
The DNA here is from genome assembly GCF_027580195.1 of Bos mutus. Taxonomy (NCBI): domain Eukaryota; kingdom Metazoa; phylum Chordata; class Mammalia; order Artiodactyla; family Bovidae; genus Bos; species Bos mutus. The sequence goes on from NC_091626.1 coordinate 94,674,090, forward strand.
CCTTGACTAGACAAACCTTTGTTGGCAAAGTAATGTCTCTGCTTTTCAATATGCTATCTAGGTTGGACATAACTTTCCTTCCAAGGAGTAAGCGTCTTTTAATTTCATGGCTGCAGTCACCATCTGCAGTGATTTTGGAGCCCCAAAAAATAAACTCTGACACTGTTTCCACTGTTTCCCCATCTATATCCCATGAAGTGATGGGACCGGATGCCATAATCTTCGTTTTCTGAATGTTGAGCTTTAAGCCAACTTCACTCTCCACTTTCACTTTCATCAAGAGACTTTTTAGTTCCTCTTCACTTTCTGCCATAAGGGTGGTGTCATCTGCCTATCTGAGGTTACTGATATTTCTCCCAGCAATCTTGATTCCAGCTTGTGCTTCCTCCAGCCCAGCATTTCTCATGATGTACTCTGCATAGAAGTTAAATAAACAGGGTGACAATATACAGCCTTGATGTACTCCTTTTCCTATTTGGAACCAGTCTGTTGTTCCATGTCCAGTTCTAACTGTTGCTTCCTGACCTGCATACAAATTTCTCAAGAGGCAGGTCAAGTGGTCTGGTATTCCCATCTCTTTCAGAATTTCCCACAGTTTATTGTGATCCACACAGTCAAAGGCTTTGGCATGGTCAATAAAGCAGAAATAGATGCTTTTCTGGAACGCTCTTGCTTTTTCCATGATCCAGCGGATGTTGGCAATTTGATCTCTGGTTCCTCTGCCTTTTCTAAAACCAGCTTGATGTGGTAGATTCATTTTGGTATTTGGCAAAACTAATACAATTATGTAAAGTTTAAAAATAAAATAAAATTTAAAAAAATAAATAAATAAATAAATAAAACCAGCTTGAACATCAGGAAGTTCACAGTTCACATATTGCTGAAGCCTGACTTGGAGAATTTTGAGCATTACTTTACTAGCATATGAGATGAGTGCAATTGTGCAGTAGTTTGAGCATTCTTTGTCATTGCCTTTCTTTGGGATTGGAATGAAAACTGACCTTTTCCAGTCCTGTGGCCACTGCTGAGTTTTACAGATTTGCTGGCATATTGAGTGCAGCACTTTCACAGCATCATCTTTCAGGATTTGGAATAGCTCAACTGGAATTCCATCACCTCCACTACCTTTGTTTGTAGTGATGCTTTCTAAGGCCCACTTGACTTCACATTCCACGATGTCTGGCTCTAGGTCAGTGATCACACCATTGTGATTATCTGGGTCGTGAAGATCTTTTTTGTACAGTTCTTCTGTGTATTGTTGCCACCTCTTCTTAATATCTTCTGCCTCTGTTAGGTCCATATCATTTCTGTCCTTTATCGAGCCCATCTTTGCATGAAATGTTCCTTTGGTATCTCTGATTTTCTTGAAGAGATCCCTAGTCTTTCCCATTCTGTTGTTTTCCTCTATTTCTTTGCATTGATCACAAAGGAACGCTTTCTTACCTCTTCTTGCTATTCTTTGGAACTCTGCATTCAGATGCTTACATCTTTCCTTTTCTCCTTTGCTTTTCACTTCTCTTATTTTCACAGCTATTTGTAAGGCCTCCCTGGACAGCCATTTTGCTTTTTTGCATTTCTTTTCCATGCGGATGTACTTGATCCCTGTCTCCTGTACAATGTCATGAACCTCATTCCATAGTTCATCAGGCACTCTATCTATCAGATCTAGGCCCTTAAATCTATTTCTCACTTCCACCGTATAATCATAAGGGATTTGATTTAGGTCATACCTGAATGGTCTAGTGGTTTTCCCTACTTTCTTCAATTTAAGTCTGCATTTGGCAATAAGGAGTTCATGGTCTGAGCCACAGTCAGCTCCTGGTCTTGTTTTTGCTGACTGTATAGAGCTTCTCCATCTTTGGCTGCAAAGAATATAATCAATCTGATTTTGGTGCTGACCATCTGGTGATGTCCAAGTGTAGAATCTTCTCTTGTGTTGTTGGAAGAGGGTGTTTTTTATGACCAGTGCATTTTCTTGGCAAAACTCTATTAGTCTTTGCCCTGCTTCATTCCATATTCCAAGGCCAAATTTGCCTGTTACTCCAGCTGTTTCTTGACTTCCTACTTTTGCATTCCAGTCCCCTATAATGAAAAGGACATCTTTTTTGGGGTGTTAGTTCTAAAAGGTCTTGTAGGTCTTCAGAGAACCATTCAACTTCAGCTTCTTCAGCATTACTGGTTGGGGCATAGACTTGGATTACCGTGATACTGAATGGTTTTCCTTGGAAACAAACAGAGATCATTGTGTCGTTTCTGAGATTGCATCCAAGTGCTGCACTTCGGACTCTTGTTGACCATGATGGCTACTCCATTTCTTCTAAGGGATTCCTGCCCACAGTAGTAGATATAATGGTCATCTGAGTTAAATTCACCCATTCCAGTCCATTTTAGTTTGCTGATTCCTAGAATGTTGACATTCACTCTTGCTGTCTCCTGTTTGACCACTTCCAATTTGCCTTGATTCATGGACCTGACATTCCAGGTTCCTGTGCAATATTGCTCTTTACAGCATTGGACCTTGCTTCTATCACCAGTCACATCCACAGCTGGGTATTGTTTTTGCTTTGGCTCCATCCCTTCATTCTTTCTGGAGTTATTTCTCCACTGATCTCCAGTAGCATATTGGGCACCTGCTGACCTGGGGAGTTTCTCTTTCAGTATCCTATCATTTTGCCTTTTCATACTGTTCATGTGGTTCTCAAGGCAAGAATACTTAAGTGGTTTGTCATTTCCTTCTCCAGTGGGCCACATTCTGTCAGATCTCTCCACCATGACCCGCCCATCTTGGGTTGCCCCATAGGCATGGCTTAGTTTCATTGAGTTAGACAACGCTGTGGTCCTAGTGTGATTAGACTGACTAGTTTTCTGTGAGTATGGTTTCAGTGTGTCTGTCCTCTGATGCCCTCTTGCAACTCCTACCATCTTACTTGGGTTTCTCTTACCTTGGGCATGGGGTATCTCTTCACGCCTGCTCCAGCAAAGCACAGCTGCTGTTCCTTACTTTGGACGAGGGGTATCTCCTCACCTCCGCCCTTCCTGACCTTCAACATGGGATAGCTCCTCTAGGCCCTCCTGCGCCCGTGCAGCCATGGCTCCTTGAATGTGGGGTTGCTCTTCCTGGCTGCCGCCCCTGGCCTTGGGCGTGGGGGTGTGGGGTAGCTCCTCCCGGCCGCTGCCCCTGGCCTCAGGAGTGGTGTTGCTCCTCCTGGCCACTGCCCCTGACCTCGGATGTGGGGTCAAAGCCCCTCAAATGCCCCTCAAATGCTGATCTCCTTCGCTACTTTTATTACACTCCTCACATTTCTGACTCACCAAGTTCAGTTCAGTTCAGTTGCTCAGTCATGTCCAACTCTTTGCGACCCTGTTGGGGCCAGAGTGAGGTACTCCGCCCGTGACAAAGGTCATGAGGAAGGAGGCTCGACATACAAAGGCGGGATCGAGCCTCAGGAGTCCCCCTGGAAATCCTCGAGCGTCTACCCCCATAACCAGAGCCTGCCTACTTTACTACTTTGTGCTCTCACCTACATCTCTGACTTTACGGGGGGCTGTCCCCCACCACCTCTTTCGGAGAAGGAGTTAACCTAGAGCTCCAGTCAATAAAAACTCTTGGGTGTGACAAGAGTGTTTTAACCTACAAACTCCTCTGAAGGTTCTCTAGCCTGCCTGACAGGCTCGTCCGGCCACATGTGATTGCTCACAGCCTCCCAACTGTGAGAGGCATGAGATGCTTTAAACCTTCTAAAACAGGTTCCTTAGAAAAGTTAGAAAACTATTAGTATAAGTATAATGGGCTGATTAGAAATTGTATTGGTGAAGGGTTTTTCATTTGTTGAGCCAATGTTTGTTGCTAAGTCTCCACATCCCCTGCCCTTACACACATTAATGAATATATAGAAGGAATAAGTATTAACCTTTGATATTAATCACGCTAGACCTTAGGCTAAGTAAATTCTTTCCTTAACTAAAACCCACTACACCCTCACCCTGTAGGAATGTAACTTTACTTGGGTGGCGTCTGTTTTGAGAATAATCAGCCCTGGAGAAATAAGTGTCCTGATTGACTGACCGCTGTCACAAGGAGAGGGTCGTAAATTGTCAGCAGGCCCCCCTGGCCAGAAGATGATGTAACACCCCTAAGACCTCTGTATACATTTGTGTGAAGCACCTGACTTTAATAAAAGTCAGGACTGCTGTCCCCACGTGACTTTTGTATAACATCTCAGTGTATAAAAACAGACTCTGGAAAATAAAGAATTGGGATCAGTTTCTCGAAATACTGGTCTCCCCATGTCGCTCTCTCTCCCACTCTGGCTGAGTCTCCATCTGGAGCGCGGAACCCACCATGCTTACTAATTATGCCTGGGCTTCTAAGATCCGACCGGGGAGGCCTCAGTGTCTCCTCTCCTTCGGGAGAACGGAAGGACGCCTGCGGCCTACGTAAGTGGTGCAAACTTCTTGTCTTGAAGTTTTATTGGTCTCCCAGCGTAAACCAAGCTACTCAGCCTCTTTTCTCCACTGAATTTTCCTACTGAGCTATCCTAATTCTATTACTCTTTATATCTCTAATTAATATCTAATTGAAACTATCGTATCCTGATCCTCGCCTATGCCGTCTCTCCTTGAATACCCTGGATCAGCCGGGCTGGTCCACGGCAGGTGGCGCCGAACAGGGATTTTCGAAGGTAAGCTCCCCAAAGCAATCAGAGCCATCAGCCCTATTGCTCCCCGTTCTCGGAACAACTGGGTGACCAGCCCTCTTGTTCCCCCACGGAGCAGTTTGGGTCACCAGCCCTACTGCTCCTCCCCGAACAATCTGGGCCATCAGCCTACTGCTCCTCCCGGAACAATCTGGGCCATCAGCCTACTGCTCCTCCCCGGAACAATCTGGGTCACCAGCCCTATTGTTCTTCCAGGGTTCGGGACGGCTAGGACCCCACTCGAGGGTGCCGCGGACCCCCCTGTAGGATAGACAGGGCGAGAGGAGCGGGAAGTGTTGAAAGTGTTAAAGAGTTAGAGTTAGAAAAAATGGTTTCTGAAGTTAAAAGGCCAAAGAAAAGCCTGATCTTTTGAAAGCTAAAAGCTTTATCTTCTATTATATTTAACTTTCTGACATGGATAACACTGAAACTAAGAATGGCAACTCTTTATACAAGTAATCTTGAAACTGTTAAAGAAGCTACTGTTAATTTAGATACTTGGGTGAAGGTGAAAAAAAACAACTAAACACTTATCCTATAAATATGATTAAAAATGTTCTGGATCCTCGTCATGAGGCTGTGGGGTGACCTATGGGAGAGGCTATAGCGGTGGATGGTAGTGGGTCTCCACCTTCTGCGCAGATCATATTTTCTGCCATTGACAAGGAAGAGGAGGGACACTGTGCTCTACCTCCCGAGGAGTGAGAGGGCTTACAGGACGCTGCGGCCGGGCGCCCTGGCGAGCCCCCTCTCCCTCTACACAAACCTTTAAAAATTTATCCAACAATTTCTGATTTAAGGCGACTACTCCACCTCCGCTTGCACCTCCCAGGGCCTAGGAATTCCCCAGTGTACATCCAAAGTCTCCCAGAGCATTGCCTAAAGCTGAAAAAGATAAAAAAGATTTCTCTTAAACAAAGGAGCTTTTAAAGAATACACAATATACAGAGCCTGCTCCTTGCAGAAAAACCCCCTCTGGGAGGGCCTCACCCAAGCAAAAAAAGAGAAAAAATAAAAAAAAAAAAAGAAAAAAGTGAAAAAAAAAAAGGAAAGAAAATACAGAAAGATCTAAAGATAGAAAAAGAACTAAAGAGTGAAAAGGAGAGAGGAACGGAGGAGGAAGGAATCAGGGAATGCAGCAAGATAGAAAAGGAAAAAAGGAAGTTAGAAAAAGAGATACAGAGAGAAAGAGAGGGAGGAGGAAAGAAAAAGTTAGAGAGAAAGAGGGTAAAGGAAAAGAAACGAAAGAGAAGGTAGTAAGAAGGAAGAAGGGAGAATGAAAGAGGGAAACAAAAAGGAAAGTAAAAGAAAAGAGAAGAGGAAGGAAAAAAGAGAGTGAGGGAAAGAAAACTTGAGAAAGATTTAAAGAGAAGAAGGAAGAAAAAATCAGCAGAGGAGAGAGGAGAGGACTTACAGGACACTGTGGCCAGACACCCTGGCGAGCTACCTCCCACTCTGCGCAAACTTTTAAAAAAACTTGTCCACCACTTTCTGATTTGGGGCGATAGCTGCCGCCTCCGTTTGCGCCTTCCAGGGCCCAAGAGTTCCCCACTTTGCCCCCAAAGCCTCTCAAAGTGTTGCCTAAGCCTGAAAAAGATAAAAAGTTTTTAGACAGTGGAGCTTTTAAAACAGACTGCATGCACAATATGCAGAGCGTGCTCCTTGGAGAAAACCCCCTCAGGGGGGTCTCACCCAGGCTAAGAGAAAAGCAAAATGGTAAGGGGATTTAGCAACAATATTAACCCCTGACAAGCCGGTTACTCCAATTCCAACGGGAGTGGCTGGCCCCCTACCTGAGGGCATTGTAGGACTTGTGCTAGGGCGTAGCTCGCTTTCTTAAAAAAAAAAAAAAGGAAAAAAAGAAAAAAAATTTTGGTTGTGCATGGTGTAGTAGATTCTGATTATATTGAGAAATTAAAGTTTTGATCTCACGGCCTACTAAAACTGTGCAAATTAATAAAGGTCAAAGAGTAACACAGCTTTTTGCTTTTACCTTAGTATCAGACAGAAAAAACCTTGACTTCTCAAGCTAAGAGCCACAGAGCATTTAGATTTAGTGATCTAGCTTTTTGGGTGCAGGGAATTACAGCTCCAAGGCCTTTAAAAGATCTTTTAATTCAAGAAAATAAAATGTCAGGGCTATTAGACACAAGAACAGACGTCTCTTAACATTGCTGGAAAAGACTGGCCCAGTTCCTGGCCCACACATACTACTAAAAATGAGTTGGTGAGATTAGAGAAAGTGATATGCGGGCTGAGAATGCTGTAAAAAAAAAAAAAAAAAAAGGTGAGGGAGAGTTTAAAACCTTGAAGAGTAGTGAGTTTCCTGTTGTTGGAAGTATTCAAGCAAAGATTAGATGGTTACTTGTCATCTAAAAAGCTATAGACCAAATTTAGGTTACAAAACAATAACTGGAGAAGCTTATAAACATGTTGTGCAACACCTCTTTACTTGCTTCTCATATTTAGGTGTGCCAAAAGTTTTAAAAACTGATAATGCCCCTTTGAAGCTGTGGAGAGATTGTTTACTAACTTTAAATGATTTCCAAAAATTATTAGGGGACATTAATTGGATACGCCCTCATTTAAAACTGACTACTGCAGATTTAAAGCCTTTATTTGATTGCTTAAAAATTGATCCTAATTCCAGTTCTAAGAGAAAGTTGACTAATGAGACAGAGTTAGCTCTTGTTGAAGTGTATGAGACTTTAAATGGTCAGTTAATTAGGATTAATATTACCAAAAGATGAGATTAAATTATTCTTGCCATAAAACATACACCTACAGGATGCTTGTGACAAAAAGGCCCATTGGTTCCATCTACCAGTGACCCCAAGAAAATAGTTTTATCTTATCCCAGCTTGGTGGCACAATTAATTATAAAAGGAGGAAAAAGAAGTGTGGAACTTTTTTAGAAAAGAAGTAGCAAATATAGTAATTCCATTCAATAAGGATCAACTGCAAGTCTTTTACAAAATAGTGATGATTGGCAAGTTGCCCTGATAGATTTCAGGGTCAAATTTTGTTTCATTTGCCCTCAAGCCCCACAGTAGTTAAAAGTTCAAAAATGTTAGATTGGCAGTTTGAGAATACCTGTGGAACTTTTCCAACCCTACGTAGTTCCTATGCTCCCCTTTACCCTATGGGAGAGGGACGTGCTGTCTCAAATAGGAGATACTCAGAGAAGGGTTTTCTCAATTTCTTAGTGATCAACAGGCAGTACAATTAATAATACTATATATATTATTATAAATACATAATATAAATATATTTGCCTAATTGCAGTTCGCCTAATTAGGTATGGGTATAAATAAAATATAATAGAGGTATACCTAATTCTATTTATGGATCTATACTTAATTAATCTGTATATAAATTGGTATGTATACTGTATATGCATATTATATATATACTGTATAATTAAATATATATTACAGTAATATAATGTGTGTGGCTGATATTAATTGGTATGGTTTGATGTGCTGTGATGATATATGTTCTATATACTGTATAATTATATATGTGTGACATGTGCTATTACAGTACATTGGTTTGTGTTGGCTGGTATTAGCTGTATACGTGTTGTATTGCTGTAATATATATTAATTAACATATTAATTATAAAGATTAATTCAAGTATATTGATTATGTCAATAAGTTTATACTTGTTGCCATGTATAAATACATATATAAATACATTTTGCATTTAGATATACCTGTATACCAAAATGAGATAAGGAGGTTATGCATTTATTATTTAAATTTATACAGAGACCTAAACTAAACATTACACCTAAATTAACATATCCCAAAATTTATGTTGTTAAAATGTAAATTTTAAAAATTTAAAAATTAAATTGACAACTGCTTGACAATTCCTTTACCATAAAACCCCATAGGTGTAATTGGGGTAGCCAGACAAAAATTGGTTTTTGGCAAAACGCCCCTAGAATGGGTCCATCTTCCCGCTCAAACTAAAAAGTAATAGCTTCTTATCCGGGATTGATAGCTACTTTGATATTAAAGGAAAAAAGCAGAGCATTAAATTATTTGGTAAAGAGCCATCAGAAATTGTAATTCCATATAAGAAAGAACAACTTGATGCTCTTCTAATGTTTGATGAGGACTGGCAGATTGCCATAGGAAATAATTGTGGTCAAAATTTTGCATCATTTACCCTCGCATGTTTTGCTGAATTTTATATCCAGACATCCAGTTATTTTTCCTGTCAGATGTAAACAATCTCCTATTCCAAATGCTCAAATAGTTTTTACTGATGGGTCAGCAGACGGTAAAGCCTCCATAGTTACTAAAAATCACCAAAAGGTTTTAGAAACATGGGAAACTTCAAACAGCATAGAGGCTTTTGCTATGTTTGCAGATGAAGAATTTAACCTTTATTCTGATTCTCAGTATATTGTCAGGTTGTTTCACACATTGAAACTGTGGTTTTGTCTGAAAATAAAACTACCATATTTCATTTGTTAACTAAATTACAGCAACAAATTTGGAAAAGAAATAAAATATTTTTCACTGGACACATTCAGGCTTATTCCGGATTGCCCGGCCCTTTAAATGCCTTTAATGATTTGGCTGACTTAACCAGAAATACAGTGGCTACTGTGATTGAGGAGGCCAGAGCCTCTCACTCACTTCATCATCAATATGCTACTGCCTTAAGATGTCAATTCCAAATTCCCAGAGAAACTGCTAGGGAGATTGTGCGTTCTTGCTTATATTGCCCCACTGTTTATAATAGTCTACCTATGGGAGTTAACCCTCGTGGTCTCAAACCTAACATACTCTGGTAAATGGATGTAACTCATATCTCTTCATTTGGAAAACTTTTCTTTGTTCATGTAACTATAGATATCTTTTCTCATGTCCTTATTGCAACGTCTCGTACCGGAGAGGCAGTTAAAGATGTTATACAACATCTCTTTACTTGTTTTTCATATTTGGGCCTACCAAAAGCTCTGAAAACTGACAATGCTCCTGCTTACATTTCTAAGTCTTTTCAGGAATTTTGTTTACAGTTTCAAATTAAACACAATACAGGCATCCCTTATAATCCCCGGGGACAAGCCATTGTGGAAAGAGCACATCAAACATTAAAGCTTCAAATTCAAAAATTAAAAGAAGGGAGTTTAAGTATAGCTCTCCCCATCAAATCTTGCAACTTGCTCTTTTTGTAATAAATATATTAAATGACGATTCAGCTGGAACTACTGCAATGCTTCGCCATTGGTGCCCAGGAACAATTAAATGCAAAACCATTAGTCAAATGGAAGGACCTCCTCTCCGGACAATGGAAGGGTCCTGACCCATTATTAATTAGCGGTCGAGGATGTGCTTGTATTTTTCCACAGGATGCAGATTCTCCAATTTAGATCCGGGACAGGTTGATTCGCCATGTTGCAGACCCCAGACATCCAGTTCCCCATTGCTTCGATCACAGTGAAAGAGGAGCCGGCAGGGGAGACAAGATAAACATCGAGATCCCGGCGAGACTGACAGGGCTGCTGCAGCATGAACTCCAACCAGAAAATAATTCTACTTATTCTGTTTTAGCTTGTCCACCCTCGCCTTATGTTTTCCTTTTTACTAATGACTCCAACAAACTTAATGTAGGCATGAATTATTCAGGTGGACCTAACGTAGTGACTTGTGAACAATGTATGCTTTCATCTTGTTTAAACCCTCAATGTAATGTTTGCTCCTTTGTGGTGTTACAATGCCCATCCTATCTTATGGTGCCTATATGATAGCTATGGTCTTACTGTGTTACAACAACTGCAGGATTTAATGCGATCATGACGGTTTGTGGTCTTGCTTATCCTAGGAATATCAGCTTTGATAGCAACAATTACTTCTGTTACTGCGGCAGCAATATCATTGACTCAACAAGTGCATACTGCCCAATATGTTGATACCATGTTTAAAATTGTCTTTTTAACTCTAGCAACTCAGGAAGCTATAGATAGAAAATTGGAGATGAGAGTAGGCGCCTTAGAAGAAGCAATTATGCATATTGGGATTGAGTTACAGGCTTTAAAGGTGAAGATGGCTTTGACATGCCACATTGATTACAGGTGGATATGCATGACATCTTTGAAGGTAAACGAGACAGATTATGAATGGGAAAAGATTAAAAATCATATCTCAGGTGTTTGGAACAGTTCTGATATTGGCCTGGACTTAGGGAAACTTCATAATCAAATATAGACCTTGGAACACTCTCAACTGGATTTTTTACCGCTGGAGCAGCTAATGACTTTTTCACACCTTCTCTAATTTTATTTCTGGAAAAAATATTCTGTCTAATATCCCTAGTCTGTAATCCTACTTCTCATAATCATTCTTCCTTGTATTGTCAGGATTCCCCAGCAGAGCATTGGAAGCTCGCGACTGAGTTGCATCTGGTTGTTTTAAGAAATAAAAAGGGGGAGATGTTGGGGGCCAGAGTGAGGTACTCGCCCGTGACAAGGTCATGAGGAAGGAGGCTCGACATACGCAAAGGCGGGATCGAGGCCTCAGGAGTCCCCCTGGAAATCCTCAGCGTCTACCCCATAACCAGAGCCTGCCTACTTTACTACTTTGTGCTCTCACCTACATCTCTGACTTTACGGGGGCTGTCCCCACCACCTCTTTCGGAGAAGGAGTTAACCTAGAGCTCAGTCAATAAAAACTCTTGGGTGTGACAAGAGTGTTTTAACCTACAAACTCCTCTGAAGGTTCTCTAGCCTGCCTGACAGGCTCGTCCGCCACATGTGATTGCTCACAGCCTCCCAACTGTGAGAGGCATGAGATGCTTTAAACCTTCTAAAAACAGGTTCCTTAGAAAAGTTAGAAAACTATTAGTATAAGTATAATGGGCTGATTAGAAATTGTATTGGTGAAGGGTTTTCATTTGTTGAGCCAATGTTTGTTGCTAAGTCTCCACATCCCCTGCCCTTACACATTAATGAATATATAGAAGGAATAAGTATTAACCTTTGATATTAATCACGTTAGACCTTAGGCTAAGTAAATTCTTTCCTTAACTAAAACCCACTACACCCTCACCCTGTAGGAATGTAACTTTACTTGGGTGGCGTCTGTTTTGAGAATAATCAGCCCTGGAGAAATAAGTGTCCTGATTGACTGACCGCTGTCACAAGGAGAGGGTCGTAAATTGTCAGCAGGCCCCCTGGCCAGAAGATGATGTAACACCCTAAGACCTCTGTATACATTTGTGTGAAGCACCTGACTTTAATAAAAGTCAGGACTGCTGTCCCCACGTGACTTTGTATAACATCTCAGTGTATAAAAACAGACTCTGGAAAATAAAGAATTGGGATCAGTTTCTCAAAATACTGGTCTCCCCATGTCGCTCTCTCTCTCACTCTGGCTGAGTCTCCATCTGGAGCGCTGGAACCCACCATGCTTACTAATTATGCCTGGGCTTCTAAGATCCGACCGGGAGGCCTCAGTGTCTCCTCTCCTCGGGAGAACGGAAGGACGGACGTAAGTGGTGCAAACTTCTTGTCTTGAAGTTTTATTGGTCTCGTAAGTGGTGCAAACTTCTTGTCTTGAAGTTTTATTGGTCTCTAATTAATATCTAATTGAAACCATCCTGAGCTACTCAGCCTCTTTTCTCCACTGAACAATTTTCCTAGCTCAGAGCCATCAGCTATCCTCGAACAATTCTATTACTCTTTATATCTCTAATTAATATCTAATTGAAACTATCAGCCTATCCAGGAACCTGGAGGTCCTCCCCGCAATCTGGGACCCCCTGTAGGATAGACTCTTGGAGTCACGAGAGGAGTTTGGGTCAAGTGTTGACCCCCTGTAGGTGTTAAAGAGTTAGAGTTAGAAAAAATGGTTTCCTGAAGTTAAAAGGCCAAAGAAAGCCTGATCTTTTGAAAGCTAAAAAGCTTTATCTTCTATTATATTTAACTTTCTGACATGGATAACACTGAAACTAAGAATGGCAACTCTTCATACAAGTAATCTTGAAACTGTTAAAGAAGCTACTGTTAATTTAGATACTTTGGGTGAAGGTGAAAAAACAACTAAACACTTATCCTATAAATATGATTAAAAATGTTCTGGATCCTCGTCATGAGGCTGTGGGTGACCTGGGAGAGGCTATAGCGGTGGATGGTAGTGGGTCTCCACCTTCTGCGCAGATCATATTTTCTGCCATTGACAAGGAAGAGGAGGGACACTGTGCTCTACCTCCCGAGGAGTGAGAGGGCTTACAGGATGCTGCGGCCAGGCGCCTGATGAGCCCCCTCTCCCCTCTACACAAACCTTTAAAATTTATCCAACAATTTCTGATTTATGACTACTCCACCTCCGCTTGCACCTCCCAGGGCCTAGGAATTCCCCAGTGTACATCCAAAGTCTCCCAGAGCATTGCCTAAAGCTGAAAAAGATAAAAGATTTCTCTTAAACAAAGGAGCTTTTAAAGAATACACAATATACAGAGCCTGCTCCTTGCAGAAAAACCCTCTGGGAGGGCCTCACCCAAGCAAAAAGAGAGAAAAAATAAAAAAAAAAAAGAAAAAGTGAAAAAGAAAAAAGGAAAGAAAATACAGAAAGATCTAAAGATAGAAAAAGAACTAAAGAGTGAAAAGGAGAGAGGAACGGAGGAGGAAGGAATCAGGAATGCAGCAAGATAGAAAAAGGAAAAAAGGAAGTTAGAAAAAGAGATACAGAGAGAAAGAGAGGGAGGAGGAAAGAAAAAGTTAGAGAGAAAGAGGGTAAAGGAAAAGAAACGAAAGAAGAGAAGGTAGTAAGAAGGAAGAAGGGAGAATGAAAAAGAGGAAAACAAAAGGAAATGATAGAAAGCGAAAGAAAAAGAGAAGAGAAAGGAAAAAGATAGAGTGAGGGAAAGAAAACTTGAGAAAGATTTAAAGAGAAGAAGGAAGAAAAAATCAGCAGAGGAGAGAGGAGAGGACTTACAGGACACTGTGGCCAGACACCCCCTGAGCTACCTCCCCTCTCTGCAAACTTTTAAAAAACTTGTCCACCACTTTCTGATTTGGGGCGATAGCTGCCACCTCCGTTTGCCTTCCAGGGCCCAAGAGTTCCCCACTTTGCCCCCAAAGCCTCTCAAAGTGTTGCCTAAGCCTGAAAAAGATAAAAGTTTTTTAGACAGTGGAGCTTTTAAAACAGACTGCATGCACAATATGCAGAGCGTGCTCCTTGAGAAAAACCCTCAGGGGGTCTCACCCAGGCTAAGAGAAAAACAAAATGGTAAGGGATTTAGCAACAATATTAACCCTGACAAGCCGGTTACTCCAATTCCAACGGGAGTGGCTGGCCCCTACCTGAGGGCATTGTAGGACTTGTGCTAGGGCGTATTCGCTTTCTTAAAAAAAAAAAAAGAAAGAAAGAAAGAAGAAAGAAAGAAAAAAAAGAAAAAGAAAATTTGGTGGTGCATGGTGTAGTAGATTCTGATTATATTGAGAAATTAAAGTTTTGACCTCACCGCCTACTAAAACTGTGCAAATTAATAAAGGTCAAAGAATAACACAGCTTTTGCTTTTACCTTAGTATCAGACAGGAAAAAACCTTGACTTCTCAAGCTAAGAGCCACAGAGCATTTAGATTTAGTGATCTAGCTTTTTGGGTGCAGGGAATTACAGCTCCAAGGCCTTTAAAAGATCTTTTAATTCAAGAAAATAAAATGTCAGGGCTATTAGACACAAGAACAGACGTCTCTTAACATTGCTGGAAAAGACTGGCCCAGTTCCTGGCCCACACATACTACTAAAAATGAGTTGGTGAGATTAGAGAAAGTGATATGCGGGCTGAGAATGCTGTAGAAAAAAAAAAAAAAGGTGAGGGAGAGTTTAAAACCTTGAAGAGTAGTGAGTTCCCTGTTGCTGGAAGTATTCAAGCAAAGATTAGATGGTTGCTTGTCATCTAAAAAGCTATAGACCAAATTTAGGTTACAAAACAATAACTGGAGAAGCTTATAAACATGTTGTGCAACACCTCTTTACTTGCTTCTCATATTTAGGTGTGCCAAAAGTTTTAAAAACTGATAATGCCCCTTTGAAGCTGCGGAGAGATTGTTTACTAACTTTAAATGATTTCCAAAAAAATTATTAGGGGACATTAATGGATACGCCCTCATTTAAAACTGACTACTGCAGATTTAAAGCCTTTATTTGATTGCTTAAAAATTGATCCTAATTCCAGTTCTAAGAGAAAGTTGACTAATGAGACAGAGTTAGCTCTTGTTGAAGTGTATGAGACTTTAAATGGTCAGTTAATTAGGATTAATATTACCAAAAGATGAGATTAAATTATTCTTGCCATAAAACATACACCTACAGGGTGCTTGTGACAAAAAGGCCCATTGGTTCCATCTACCAGTGACCCCAAGAAAAATAGTTTTATCTTATCCCAGCTTGGTGGCACAATTAATTATAAAAGGAGGAAAAAGAAGTGTGGAACTTTTTAGAAAAGAAGTAGCAAATATAGTAATTCCATTCAATAAGGATCAACTGCAAGTCTTTTACAAAATAGTGATGATTGGCAAGTTGCCCTGATAGATTTCAGGGTCAAATTTTGTTTCATTTGCCCTCAAGCCCCACAGTAGTTAAAAGTTCAAAAAATGTTAGATTGGCAGTTTGAGAATACCTGTGGAACTTTCCAACCCTATGTAGTTCCTATGCTCCCCTTTACCCTATGGGAGAGGGACGTGCTGTCTCAAATAGGAGATACTCAGAGAAGGGTTTTCTCAATTTCTTAGTGATCAACAGGCAGTACAATTAATAATACTATATATATTATTATAAATACATAATATAAATATATTTGCCTAATTGCAGTTCGCCTAATTAGGTATGGGTATAAATAAAATATAATAGAGGTATACCTAATTCTATTTATGGATCTATACTTAATTAATCTGTATATAAATTGGTATGTATACTGTATATGCATATTATATATATACTGTATAATTAAATATATATTACAGTAATATAATGTGTGTGGCTGATATTAATTGGTATGGTTTGATGTGCTGTGATGATATATGTTCTATATACTGTATAATTATATATGTGTGACATGTGCTATTACAGTACATTGGTTTGTGTTGGCTGGTATTAGCTGTGTACGTGTTGTATTGCTGTAATATATATTAATTAACATATTAATTATAAAGATTAATTCAAGTATATTGATTATGTCAATAAGTTTATACTTGTTGCCATGTATAAATACATATATAAATACATTTTGCATTTAGATATACCTGTATACAAAAAATGAGATAAGGAGGTTATGCATTTATTATTTAAATTTATACAGAGACCTAAACTAAACATTACACCTAAATTAACATATCCCAAAATTTATGTTGTTAAAATGTAAATTTTAAAAATTTAAAAATTAAATTGACAACTGCTTGACAATTCCTTTACCATAAAACCCCATAGGTGTAATTGGGGTAGCCAGACAAAAAATTGGTTTTATGGCAAAACGCCCCCTAGAATGGGTCCATCTTCCCGCTCAAACTAAAAAAGTAATAGCTTCTTATCCAGGATTGATAGCTACTTTGATATTAAAGGAAAAAAGCAGAGCATTAAATTATTTGGTAAAGAGCCATCAGAAATTGTAATTCCATATAAGAAAGAACAACTTGATGCTCTTCTAATGTTTGATGAGGACTGGCAGATTGCCATAGGAAATAATTGTGGTCAAAATTTTTGCATCATTTACCCTCGCATGTTTTGCTGAATTTTATATCCAGACATCCAGTTATTTTTCCTGTCAGATGTAAACAATCTCCTATTCCAAATGCTCAAATAGTTTTTACTGATGGGTCAGCAGACGGTAAAGCCTCCATAGTTACTAAAAATCACCAAAAGGTTTTAGAAACATGGGAAACTTCAAACAGCATAGAGGCTTTTGCTATGTTTGCAGATGAAGAATTTAACCTTTATTCTGATTCTCAGTATATTGTCAGGTTGTTTCACACATTGAAACTGTGGTTTTGTCTGAAAATAAAACTACCATATTTCATTTGTTAACTAAATTACAGCAACAAATTTGGAAAAGAAATAAAATATTTTTCACTGGACACATTCAGGCTTATTCCGGATTGCCCGCCCTTTAAATGCCTTTAATGATTTGGCTGACTTAACCAGAAATACAGTGGCTACTGTGATTGAGGAGGCCAGAGCCTCTCACTCACTTCATCATCAATATGCTACTGCCTTAAGATGTCAATTCCAAATTCCCAGAGAAACTGCTAGGAGATTGTGCGTTCTTGCTTATATTGCCCCACTGTTTATAATATAGTCTACCTATGGGAGTTAACCCTCGCGGTCTCAAACCTAACATACTCTGGTAAATGGATGTAACTCATATCTCTTCATTTGGAAAACTTTTCTTTGTTCATGTAACTATAGATACCTTTTCTCATGTCCTTATTGCAACGTCTCGTACCGGAGAGGCAGTTAAAGATGTTATACAACATCTCTTTACTTGTTTTTCATATTTGGGCCTACCAAAAGCTCTGAAAACTGACAATGCTCCTGCTTACATTTCTAAGTCTTTTCAGGAATTTTGTTTACAGTTTCAAATTAAACACAATACAGGCATCCCTTATAATCCCCGGGGACAAGCCATTGTGGAAAGAGCACATCAAACATTAAAGCTTCAAATTCAAAAATTAAAAGAAGGGGAGTTTAAGTATAGCTCTCCCCATCAAATCTTGCAACTTGCTCTTTTTGTAATAAATATGTTAAATGACGATTCAGCTGGAACTACTGCAATGCTTCGCCATTGGTGCCCAGAGCAATTAAATGCAAAACCATTAGTCAAATGGAAGGACCTCCTCAATGGAAGGGTCCTGACCCATTATTAATTAGCGGTCGAGGATGTGCTTGTATTTTTCCACAGGATGCAGATTCTCCAATTTAGATCCGGGACAGGTTGATTCGCCATGTTGCAGACCCCCAGACATCCAGTTCCCCCATTGCTTCGATCACGAAAGAGGAGCCCCGCGGCAGGGGAGACAAGATAAACATCGAGATCCCGGCGAGACTGACAGGGCTGCTGCAGCATGAACTCCAACCAGAAAATAATTCTACTTATTCTGTTTTAGCTTGTCCACCCTTGCCTTATGTTTTCCTTTTTACTAATGACTCCAACAAACTTAATGTAGGCATGAATTATTCAGGTGGACCTAACGTAGTGACTTGTGAACAATGTATGCTTTCATCTTGTTTAAACCCTCAATGTAATGTTTGCTCCTTTGTGGTGTTACAATGCCCATCCTATCTTATGGTGCCTATATGATAGCTATGGTCTTACTGTGTTACAACAACTGCAGGATTTAATGCGATCGCGACGGTTTGTGGTCTTGCTTATCCTAGGAATATCAGCTTTGATAGCAACAATTACTTCTGTTACTGCGGCAGCAATATCATTGACTCAACAAGTGCATACTGCCCAATATGTTGATACCATGTTTAAAATTGTCTTTTTAACTCTAGCAACTCAGGAAGCTATAGATAGAAAATTGGAGATGAGTAGACGCCTTAGAAGAAGCAATTATGCATATTGGGATTGAGTTACAGGCTTTAAAGGTGAAGATGGCTTTGACATGCCACACTGATTACAGGTGGATATGCATGACATCTTTGAAGGTAAACGAGACAGATTATGAATGGGAAAAGATTAAAAATCATATCTCAGGTGTTTGGAACAGTTCTGATATTGGCCTGGACTTAGGGAAACTTCATAATCAAATATAGACCTTGGAACACTCTCAACTGGATTTTTACCGCTGGAGCAGCTAATGACTTTTTCACACCTTCTCTAATTTTATTTCTGGAAAAAAATATTCTGTCTAATATCCCTAGTCTGTAATCCTACTTCTCATAATCATTCTTCCTTGTATTGTCAGGATTCCCAGCAGAGCATTCGGAAGCTCGCGACTGAGTTGCATCTGGTTGTTTTAAGAAAAAAAAGGGGGAGATGTTGGGGGCCAGAGTGAGGTACTCCACCCCGTGACAAAGGTCATGAGGAAGGAGGCTCGACATACGCAAAGCGGGATCGAGCCTCAGGAGTCCCCTGGAAATCCCGAGCGTCTACCCCATAACCAGAGCCTGCCTACTTTACTACTTTGTGCTCTCACCTACATCTCTGACTTTACGGGGGGCTGTCCCCCACCACCTCTTTCGGAGAAGGAGTTAACCTAGAGCTCCAGTCAATAAAAACTCTTGGGTGTGACAAGAGTGTTTTAACCTACAAACTCCTCTGAAGGTTCTCTAGCCTGCCTGACAGGCTCGTCCGGCCACATGTGATTGCTCACAGCCTCCCAACTGTGAGAGGCATGAGATGCTTTAAACCTTCTAAAAACAGGTTCCTTAGAAAAGTTAGAAAACTATTAGTATAAGTATAATGGGCTGATTAGAAATTGTATTGGTGAAGGGTTTTTCATTTGTTGAGCCAATGTTTGTTGCTAAGTCTCCACATCCCCTGCCCTTACACACATTAATGAATATATAGAAGGAATAAGTATTAACCTTTGATATTAATCACGCTAGACCTTAGGCTAAGTAAATTCTTTCCTTAACTAAAACCCACTACACCCTCACCCTGTAGGAATGTAACTTTACTTGGGTGGCGTCTGTTTTGAGAATAATCAGCCCTGGAGAAATAAGTGTCCTGATTGACTGACCGCTGTCACAAGGAGAGGGTCGTAAATTGTCAGCAGGCCCCCCTGGCCAGAAGATGATGTAACACCCCTAAGACCTCTGTATACATTTGTGTGAAGCACCTGACTTTAATAAAAGTCAGGACTGCTGTCCCCACGTGACTTTTGTATAACATCTCAGTGTATAAAAACAGACTCTGGAAAATAAAGAATTGGGATCAGTTTCTAAATACTGGTCTCCCCATGTCGCTCTCTCTCTCACTCTGGTTGAGTCTCCATCTGGAGCGTGGAACCCACCATGCTTACTAATTATGCCTGGGCTTCTAAGATCCGACCGGGGAGGCCTCAGTGTCTCCTCTCCTTCGGGAGAACGGAAGGACGCCTGCGGCCTACGTAAGTGGTGCAAACTTCTTGTCTTGAAGTTTTATTGGTCTCCCCGCGTAAACCAAGCTACTCAGCCTCTTTTCTCCACTGAATTTTCCTACTGAGCTATCCTAATTCTATTACTCTTTATATCTCTAATTAATATCTAATTGAAACTATCGTATCCTGATCCTCGCCTATGCCGTCTCTCCTTGAATACCCTGGATCAGCCGGGCTGGTCCCGCACGACCCCCATGAATCGCAGCATGTGAGGCCTCCCTGTCCATCACCAACTCCCGGAGTTCACTCAGACTCATGTCCATCGAGTCAGTGATGCCATCCAGCCATCTCATCCTCTGTCATCCCCTTCTCCTTCTGTCCCCAATCCCTCCCAGCATCAGAGTCTTTTCCAGTGAGTCAACTCTTCGCATGAGGTGGCTAAAGTACTGGAGTTTCAGCTTTAGCATCATTCCTTCCAAAGAAATCCCAGGGCTGATCTCCTTCAGAATGGACTGGTTGGATCTCCTTGCAGTCCAAGGGACTCTCAAGAGTCTTCTCCAACACCACAGTTCAAAAGCATCAATTCTTCGGTGCTCAGCCTTCTTCACAGTCCAACTCTCACATCCATACATGACCACTGGAAAAACCATAGCCTTGACTGGACGGACCTTTGTTGGCAAAGTAATGTCTCTGCTTTTGAATATGCTATCTAGGTTGGACATAACTTTCCTTCCAAGGAGTAAGTGTCTTTTAATTTCATGGCTGCAGTCACCGTATGTAGTGATTTTGGAGCCCCCAAAAATAAAGTCTGACACTGTTTCCACTGTTTCCCCATCTATATCCCATGAAGTGATGGGACCAGATGCCATGATCTTCGTTTCCTGAATGTTGACTTTTAAGCCAACTTTTTCACTCTCCACTTTCACTTTCATCAAGAGGCTTTTTAGTTCCTCTTCACTTTCTGCCATAAGGATGGTGTCATCTGCATATCTGAGGTTATTGATATTTCTCCTGGCAATCTTGATTCCATCTTGACTCACCAAACACCTCCTCATTCTTAGCATATTTCCCACCTCCCTGTATGAAACTACCTCATCTTCCCATGAAGTACTGTCAGACTTTTCCTCTTAGGTCAAAATGAATTCTCTCTTCTATTAGATTTTAGGATCTAATCACATCGGTTCAGTTCAGTTGCTCAGTCGTGTCCAACTCTTTGCAACCCCATGAATCACAGCACGCCAGGCCTTCCTGTCCATCACCAACTCCCGGAGTTTACTCAAACTCATGTCCATCGAATCGGTGATGCCATCCAGCCATCTCATCCTCTGTCATCCCTTTCTCCTCCTGCCCCCAATCCCTCCCAGCATCAGAGTCTTTTCCAATGAGTCAACTCTTCACATGAGGTGGCCAAAGCATTGGAGTTTCAGCTTACATATTCCATAGTAAATTACAAGGACTCTGAGTAGGAGAAATTACGCCTTACAAGGACAAAGCACATCATATTTACTCAAGTTGTCTTTGTGCACTAGCTTCTTCTTAAATACAGGTAAACCATTTGCAGAAGACCCGGGTTCGATCCCTGGGTGGGGAAGATCCTCTGGAGAAAGGAATGGCTACCAGCTTTCTTGCCTGAAGAATTCCATGGACAGAGGAGCCTGGCCAGCTACAGGCCATGGGGTCTCAAAGAGTTGGACACAACTAATAAATTATCACTTTCCCTTTCAGACTATTTGGACAGGTAGCATCTCTTTCTCTATCCCACAAGCATGTGCATTATAGGAATGCAGGTCAAAACAGGGAGAAAGGATTTCTTTTGATAAATCTAGAGAATACAATCTTTATTCCTTTCTCTGACAAAATTGTCAGGTTCATAAATAGATGACCCTGCAGCAGCCACGAAAGCATGTCATCATGGCATTTCAAATACGAAGAATAAAGAGAAGATTCTGAAAAAACAAGGTCACGCGCAGAGGACATAGAACCAAAATGGCACTGGTCTACTCAATAGCAACATAATCACACAGAAAACCACGGGGGAATAAAATTCTTAGGGAAAAAGAGTTCCCCCCTATAGTTCTGGTACTGAAACAGAACTATCAATAATTTGAATAAAGAAATTTCCAAGGATGCAAAATCTCAAAGTTTATACACCATGCATCTTTTCGCAGGAATTTCCTAGAAAATGTGCCTTATTTAACAAGGGAATACAATAAGGAGAAGAAAGATACAGAATCCAGGAAACAGGAAATCTACCATAGGAGAGAGTGAGAAAATAGCAAGTTGATGACAAAGGATGATAACCACGACAGAGGTGACTGAAAGAACTACCAGTTCATGTTGGAGTAACAACTCGGAGAACTCTAGGAGGGGTAGCTCCATGAGTGACAAAAGGCAGTGGCTAGATGATTGGACAGATTTGGTGATGTACAGTCTTATCCTGGTAATCATTTTCCAAAGCCATTAATGGAACTAAGACGGTTTGGCCATATGAAGGTTTGTCCAAATGAATCCAAGTAAATGGGAAAAAACAGATGATCAATTCTAGAAGAAGACAGACATTGTATGAAAAGTTTATATAGGAAAACAAAAGTAATTGTAATACACTACTCAACAGAGAACTGTTTTTATATAATCGTAATCAAGAAAGGAACAAATAACAATAAAAATGTATAACTAGTTTGAAAGAATGAAGTAGAGTAAGCAGGTGTATATTAGAAAAATTCTGATGTTCTACATTAGGAAGTCAGTGAATGATGTTTTAAATTAGTGAATCGAAAGATAGCTAGCTACATGCTACAGAAATATGGAGGTAAATACCAGATGGGATAGCAAAGCATAGAACTGGCCGCCTTTGGCAAGGAGGATGAGGGTAGAGGGGAGGAAAATGGGAGCAGGGGATGCTATTTGTTATAAAGCTACTATCCTATTAGCTCTGATAATACAGATAATAGGATTCTGTACTGCTCTGATACAAATAAGAATCTAAATCAATATACCCTTGCACCCAGTAAACTTTTGGATATGGACATAAAATTTGACAATATGTCTAAGGTGGTGGCACAGTGGTAAAGAATCTGCTTGCCAATGCAAGAGACAAAAAAGACATGTGTTCAATCCCTGGGTCAGGAAGATTCCCTGGAGTAGGAAATGTCAACCCACTCCAATATTCTTGTCTGGAAAATTCCATGGACAGAGGAGTCTGATGGGCTACAGTCTATGGGGCTGCAAACAGTTAGACATGACTGAGCGACTGAAGACACATGCATGGTTTATCACAGCATTCTTCTGCTGCCAATGCAGAATCAGTGAATTTTTTGTGTGTGGTAACCTTCTAGCCACATTAATGCAATAGTTTGCATTTAATATGTGGATTGCCATTAAAGAGTCTAGGAAGGGTACTGCTTGACATTAGGGTTTGGTGGTGGTATATAAACAGGGTATGCCTTAGAATTATTTGTCTCTAGTTCATATCTTGCCAAGCTATACAACCTCAGGAAGATTGTTTACCTTCTCGAGTTTTCTCAAACACAAAACTAGGGTAGCAATACCTATATCATAGTGCTTTTTAGTATTAATACTCTACTTGCTATGATAACAGTTGGCACTTCTCATATTGCTGTTAGTGCTGGTTCTTCTATCATGCCTGTTTGGAACCTGACTTACATATTTTAAATTCTTAGGTATCAGGAAAGAATTAAGCTTTGATCCCCAAACCTACTGGAAGTGTGACCATGGATAAGTTCACTTAAATTCTCTTAACCTGATTTTTCTCGTGTGTGACACAGGGAGAGAAACAGTGCTGATCTCAAAGGATTGTTATCAGGAATGAATGAGATAATACATGCAAAACTCAGTAGATAGTCTGACAAAGCCTCAATGTGCAGTATTCATGTTATTTTTTATGTTATCTTTTGCCTATCATAGATCAGTTTCCTTCTCTGTCCTATCACTAGGGATTCAAATAATTTACCAGAAACTCTAAGAATTTTCAAGTTAAAAGGTACCTGAGCTATCAGGCAACTAAAGACTTCAAGTCATGCTTTTTTGGGTCTTTTAATTTACTTAGTTTTAAACTTTAAGCTTAAAAAACTAGGCTCAAAAAGCAAGAGAGAAGAGAGAGTGTAGAGAAATGACATTCCAACCCTTCTCAGGAAAAGCTAAATTTTAGATTCTTTGGAATAAAATGGGTCTTTACTGTTTACAAGGTTATTTCTGTGATGTAAAAATTCTCTTCATATTTTTCACTATTGCATCATGTTTTTCTTCTATGTCCCCCTGTTGAATCTTGGCTGCCTCAATCAGACAGACAGAAAATAAGCATGCACCTTTTTCTCTGCATCTATAATGGAAATCTTAGCAGTAGACAGTAGCTGTTCTGTCTGCCCATTAGATCCAAGTCACACTTTTTTAAATTAGCAGAGTTGAGTGCTTCTTTGCCCTTAAGTGTATACATGCTCTTTCATTACTTAATGGGCTACGTGGCTCTCAGATGCACCAACAGCACACCATCACCTTTGCATGTCAGAAATACAACTTCTCAGACGTATCCTAGACCTCTTGAATCAGAAAGTCTGATTCTTCTGGGGCTCTGCAATCTGTGTTGTAAAGAGCCCTCCAGGTGATTCTCATACATACTAAATTTGACACCAGCTGGTCTAGATCTTTCCAAGCATAATACCAGAAAAAAAAAATACAAAATGATAGCAACGCATTTGCACATGCCATGAGTAGCAGGTCAGCTATATTCATCGTTCCTTCCATGAAAGCTCACTGCAGATTTCCATGCCAGGCACTGTAATAGTCACTGAGTATTCAAGACGAATTTATCAGGGTATAGCAAACATTTGCCAAGATACATCAAACAGAGCCTATTGGACTCACTAATTGCTTTCTTGTAAATGTGGATGCATTATCAGGCCCTCTAGAATTATTTCCTGGGCTGTAGCTTTCTTATTTAAATCATAATGGTTTCTGATGTCTCATGTCTATTCTTGAGAACTGATATATTGTATATAAACTCACTTGTCTTATTGAATGTTTTACACAGAATTTAGTTATAAAATAAGTAATCTTCCTTTTTATCCAAGTAAAGCAAATACCTAACAGCAAATTATCTTTGCCCTTACATTTTTTTTTTTTTTTTTTGCTAGTGGCCATTGGCAATAAGTTCTTTGACTGCTTGTTTGGCTTTATTATTTTCTTTTTTACATTTTTAAAAAAATTTTATTTTATTTTTAAACTTTACAATATTGTGTTAGTTTTGCCAAATATTGAAATGAATCCGCCACAGGTATACATGTGTTCCCCATCCTGAACCCTCCTCCCTCCTCCCTCCCCATACCATCCCTCTGGGTCATCCCAGTGCACCAGCCCCAAGCATCCAGTATCATGCATCGAACCTGGTCTGGCGACTCGTTTCATACATGATATTATACATGCTTCAATGCCATTCTCCCAAATCTTCCCACCCTCTCCCTCTCCCACAGAGTCCATAAGACTGTTCTATGATTATAGCTGGGGTGTTTGTTACCCTTCACAACATATTATTTCAAATGTACACCCTTATCTCCAGTCATCAGAGTGAGTCCCTGAAAATACATTTTTTTTTGCTCTGGGTTGCTAACCAGGGACTCAGTGTTCTCAAGACCTTAGTGAGCCACCTAATACACCATTGCCACTCGTTGGCCCGCATAAAAGTTTTCAAGGCCTCAATTTTAATAAAGGATTAAAATCCAAGTAGATTCATTTTAAAGCAAGAGAGTAAAATAATAGAATATGGGCTCTAGAGGAGGGAAGACAGGAGGTAGAAGAGAGAGAGGCAAAGAAATAAGCATAATCGGCATTTTAATGGGAATAAGTAAACAGCCTGCACTATAATAAATCTCCTAGGCATTTGATCCCAGTAAACCATCTTAATCCTTAGGGCTATTCTGGCAGCAAGAGATAACTGTTTTGAAACCAAAATGTATTTAGCATAAAACTCACATTCCAATGTTTACTGTGTATCTGCTTTTAAAAAATAAATTGAAAATCCAAACTTCTTTGAAGTGGTGTAAGGGGAAACAGCCTCTTAAGGCTCCTTCTGTGTGTCACCCAGCACCCGCCTGCCAAAGCCAACACCCGAATGCCCACTGACCAGGGAACTGGAGGCCTTGTTAACCGAGGCCCTTAAATCCACTCTTTCATCTGAGCATTGTTTAACCGACTTGAGCTGTGGAAAATTTCCCTTGTTTGTGTACATGCAGAGGGCTTTTGGTAAGGGTAGGACTTTCTGGAATCTCATTTTCAGAGGTTAACAAAGTGACTTCAGTAGGTCAACAGTCTCATCTCAGTAGACTTATGTGATGGAAATATCAAAGTCACAAGTCAATGCTGACCTGTAAAATCCTTGAATTTAAAAAGACAAGAATTATTTTTCAGTGTTAACTATGACTGAAGAGTGATTCAACTTCTTGTTTCTCCTTTTTTCCCCAATAGCCCACCAACTTCTCTATACCCAGTATTCTTCATAACACACACTTGCCAGCTATTGCAACATAACATCAACCTGTCTAATTATAAAAGCTATTGCCCAGAGTGATGTTAGTAAGAGGCAAAATAGGTGATTCTCAACTTAATCCACCCTCACAGAAAGAGCAGCTAGCAACTATTCATAAATAAAACACCTTTGTGAAGATCTCAAAACCCAGGGGTGAGGTTAAAACACCCCATTGGACCACAAAAAAAAAAAAAAGAGAGAGAGAGAGAGAAGAAAAGAAAAAAACATGTTAGAAGGTAAAAGAAGTGGTTTCACTCTGATCGCAAGACCCTTCCCCCAGGTTGGTGCAGCACCACCCTAAAGGGGATCCCTCTGGATATATAGCTCCTCCATTGGGAAGAGAAGAGAGCTCAAGGTAGACATGCAGCTTCTCCAGCATTCTGGGGTGCTTTCAGGGAGACACACTTATATACTGCCTTACATTTATCAGTGGGAAATCAGGTAGAGAAGAAACGGGATGGGTCTCACAGCAATGTGCTATGGATCTTGGAAGACCACATTCCTGTTGCTGTAGTGCCCAACTGCGAATCCCAACCAGTGTGTCTGCTCTTCTGCAGAACTAAACTGGTGGCCCCATCTGGCCAGGAAGGGCAGTTACCAGATCAGCCTTGTTTGGATCCACAGTTGACAGCTTGTTTTATTCAGAAAGTACAGTCTAGAAACCCACATGGACAAGAAAGCAAGACAATGGCCCAGGCCAACTATTAAGCATAGCCTTTAGCCCTGGCAAACTGGGAAGTCTGGCCAGAAATTCCAGGCAACATCACAGCACCTCTACAGGCTGAACTTAGACAGGAAGCAAGTCTTTGGCCCTGCCAAACTGCTAAAGATATGCTCCAGCCCTTTCCAACCAGGAAGCCTGGCCAGGGAAATCAAGCAGCCCTATAGTACATCCTGTGTACCACCAGGGTAGGGAGCAAGTCAGCAATTCCACCATCAGCTGAATCAGGTTGGAAGGAAGAGGGGAGTACTTCTTTAAATATGCAAATAGTAATGCAAGTAAAGATGATCATGAAGAATCAGGTATACATGATATCACCAAGGAAACTAATAGAGCTCTAATAATAGACCCCAAGGGCTTCCCTGATAGCTCAGTTGGTAGAGAATCTGCCTGCAATGCAGGAGACCCCCATTTGATTCCTCGGTTGGGAAGATACCCTGGAGAAGGGAAAGGCTACCCACTCCAGTATTCTGGCCTGGAAAATTCCGTGGACTATATAGTCCATTGGGTTGCAAAGAGTCAGACACGACTGAATGACTTTCACTTAACAGACCCTAAAGTAATGGAGATCTATGAACTGTCTGGCAAATAATTTAGAATAATCCTCCTAAAGTAATTCAGTAAATTAAAACACAGACAATGAGACAAAACTAGGAAAGCAATGCATGAACAAATGAGAGTTCAACAAAGAAACAGGAAGCATAAACATTAAAAGAAAATGAAATCCTAGGTACACTGACTGAAGAATTAAACTTGGCCAAGCAGAAGAAAGAATGTCTGAGCCTGAAGACAGGTTAGGTGAAGCTATTTATTCATAACAGGAAAAAAAAAAAAGAATGAAATATTGTGTGAATTATAAGATATTATTACCATTGAAAGAAAAATCTACACACTACTAGAGTCTCAGAAAGAGAATAGAGAGGCAGAGAAAGGGGCAGACAACTTAATTAAAGAAATAATGGCTAAGAACCTTCCAATTCTTAATGTTTCAGGATATAAAATCAACATGCAAAAGTCAGTTCTCTTTCTACACATTAAAAATAAACTATCTGTAAAAGAAATACATAAAAATAATCCCATTTTTTATAGCATCCAAAACAATAATATACTTAAAAATACATTTAACCAAGATAGGGAAAGACCTTTACACTGAAAATCAGAAGATATTGATGAAATAAATTTAAAAAGACACAGATAAATGGAAAGTTATCCCATGTTCATGAATCAGACAGTTTAAGTTGTTAAAATGTCTCTACTACCAAAAGCCATGTATAGATTCAATATAATCCCTATCAATATTCCTATGTTATTTTTCATGAAAATAGAGAAAACGATCCTAAAATTCATATGGAACTACAAAGACCTTGAATAAAGCAATCTTGTAAAACAAAAACAAAAACGAAAATAACTGGAGGCATCATACTTCAAACTGTATTACATTGCAATATAAGGTTATTGAATACAAAATTATAATAATCAAAACAGTATGGCACTGGCATAAAAACAGACACATATACCAATAGGACAGAATTGAGAGCCCAGAAACAAACCCATATGTGTACTTTCAACTAGTATTTGACAAAGGAGTTAAGAATACACAGTGGAGAAAGAACAGTCTCTTCAACAACTGGTTTGGGGAAAAATGGATATTCGAATGCAAGACAATGGATTTGGACCCCTAATTTATACCACTAAAAAAATTAACTTCAAATGGATTTCATAGCCAAAAACCTCCCCAATACTAAGCTTTTTTTTTGACAATGGTTTTGGGGATGTTTTTTGGCTATAACACTTCAAGCATAAGCAACAAAAACAAAAGTAATGAAGAAGAACTACTCAAGCTAAAAAACTTCTTCCCAGCAAAAGAAAAAAATCAACAAAATGAAAAGCCAGCCTACTGAATGGGAGAAAATATTTGCAAACTGTATGTCTTTTAAGTAGCTAATATCCAAAATACATAAGCAATTCTTAATTCTTACAAGTCAATACAAGAAAACAAATATGATTAAAAATGAGCAAAGAACATGAATAGACATTTTCCCAAAGAAGATATACAAATAAGTACCTGAAAATGCACTCAATATCATTAATTATTAGGGAAACGCAAATCAAAAGCACTAGGAGATATCACTTTATACCTGTTAGAATGGCAATTATCAGAAAGACAAGAGAATGTGGAGTGAGAACGTGCTGGTGAGAATGTGAAAAAATGGGAACCTTTGTGTTGGTAGGAATGTAAATTGGTGCAGCCACTATGGAAAAGTGTGTGTGTGTGTTTATTAACATCTGACACTATTTCTGGAATGGAAAGGTGGGATGGTTGGGGGACAGGGAAAGAGAGGATGGAGAAAATTATTTTAGAGGCTCAAATATGGACCCATCTTCTGAGCAATTACACACTGCAGGGATTTAGAAGCATCTCTCCTGCTTCTGCTCTCCTCCTCTGGCCCACATTTCCCTCCCTGTTTGGTTTCTACTCCATGACTATTCTAGTTTTCCCATTTCAAATTGGACATCACAACAGAGCTGCACAGCATGCTGCCCATCCCCTAGTGAACACACACTGGCAGCATCTCACACCTACCTCTCTCCGCGCTTCTATTTCCACCTCGATGGTTCACGAGCATGTAGGCCACTTTCTCTGCTAACTGGCCGAGGAGAAGCACGAGGGCTCCAAGAGCATTTCTTGAAAAGTGCAAAACCAGCAAGGTGACCTCACTCTCTTCCAGGACAAGCAGAAGGTGTCTCAACACGAGCAGGATAAAACCCAGGACGCTGGGAAAGCCTTCATTTTCACGGAGAAAAACCTAAACCAGGGCCGTGTGAGCCTGCATTGCCAGCCGGGGTTCTGTGTGCGGAGATGCACCTCCGTGGCTTCCGGGAGAGTGCCCCCAGGAGGAGCAGCTGAAATTCATCAAGGAGATGGTGACCACCTGAAAACCTGACCAGGTGGGGTTGGGCAGGTACCTCTTCGAAAGGCTCAACCTCAAACAACTGGGTTTCCCAGGTGGCTCAGTGGTAAAGAATCAGCCTGCAATGCAAGAGATAAGGGTTCCATTTCTGGGTGGAGAAGATCCCCTGGAGAAGGAAATGACAACCACTCTAGTTTTCTTGCCTGGAGAATGCCATGGCCAGATGGCCCAGGCAGGCTATGATCTATGGGCTTGCAAAAGAGTCAGACACGGCTTAGTGACTAAACAACAAGCACAAGTAGAGGCAGAAGCCCAGTGGCCTTTGAGGAGCCCCTGTGGTGTCAGAGCTTCTCCCCGAAGCTCCTCTCTGCAGTCCTTGGCAGCTTTTTAGTCACTCTAGAGCCTTCTCCTCAGCCTTGGGCCAAATGGAAACAATAAAGCTTTTTGCATTAAAAAAAGAGAGAAAAACAAACAAACAAAAAAACTCCAAACAACCCCGATGCATGCACGTAAGCACATTATCCTAGGTGATGCATTAACATCAAAAAGTACACCACAATACTAAATAATTGTTATTTTTTCAGTTTTAATGACACCCTTAATTGAAGCTACCTTGTACTCCACTCCTCACCCTGCCTAATTGTCCTTCCTTGCAAACCTAAACCACCTTTTTCGTTTGTTTTAAAAAGAACACTTATGTATTGTCTGCTAGATTCCCCTGACCCTCATAAAAAATTAAAATTAAAAATAAATAAACAAATAAAATGGGCAAACTGCTAAGTACAGAATAAAAACAGGTTTACTTGCTGAAACCTACTATTTACAGTTGAAACCTACTGTACTCCATGAACCCAAGAAGCAACAGCTAATGGTGGTTCTAGCCATGTTTCCTAACACTTATTTTGAATTGGTGATGGGAAAGAAGATACTATTAAATGGTCTATGAATAACTTTCTCTTTCTCTCGTAATAGTTTTATGATGAAAATTCTAAGCCAAAACTTGCAGGTGAGTGAGAGCAGAGAAGAGAAAAATCACAATTTTCAACAGTGGAACAGTGATAACATTATAACTTGAGAATATACTTAATGAACTATCTCTTCTATGTAGACTCATGCAAAATCAGTGTAGCTATAGCTATTGCAAATACACGAGTATAACCCTAGGGAAAAATGCTAGTAGCTTTGTGATTTCTAGAGGTAAAACAGAATTTCTTAGCTTCCACAGGTGCAAATGAGTAGTATTCTCCTTTACTCATTCCCTTGAAAGAGAACATGGATTCTATTCCAATACGTCACATTTTACAAAAGATTAAGCAGCTGTATATAATCTATAGACTGTTTTATTCATTTCAAAAAGTGATTGAGCACAGTTGAATTGAAATACAATACATACAAGCTGAAAAAATCCTTTCAGTTTTCAAGCAATCTCATTAAATGGTGAAGAGTCTACTTAAGTTAATCTTGTCTTTCATGTTGTCATTGAATAAAGAACTGGAATCATGCCATTAATTTGTCCATTGGCAAGAACGTTAGGTTTAGTTACTCTGAAACACATTGAACAAGAATAAGACTCAGGTCAAGAGATCCAACAATAAATACTCTTTTAAAGCTTCTTTTGTGCTTCTTAACATTGTGTGATATTAAAAGATATTCTTTCATGAAGATGTGGGCATAGATAAAACAAGAATAGCAAAATATTAGTAATTCTTCAAATCAGATAATGAACAAATGGGGGACTGTTATACTATTCACTTTATTTTTGAAAATATTTGAAAACGTTCAGAGTAAAAAATCAAATTAAAAACAAAACCAAAATACACAGGGATCCATGGCATGAAAGGAGGGACTGTGGTCCTCTCTGCATTGGAGATGAAGATCTAGGTTTTCATTTTGCTGATGAACCAGGTCCAGTTAGTTACTACGTTTACCGCTATTCATTGATCAATTGGAATGCAATTAATAAATTGATCTACTGGCTTAAAGTTAGGAAAAAGTTTCAAATTTCATTAGAAAAAATCAATTTTACTCTAATTTGTGACCTTATGCTTTATGTGTATGTATAGAAAGATTCAAATTCAGTTCAAGGTGATTAACTGAACAAATTTAGAATTTAAGAATGATCATGAGCTTTTAAGTAGACAACACAGTATTGTTGACTGTAGGTACAATGTTGTAGAACAGATCTCTAGAACATATTCATCTTAACTGAAATCTTATGCAAGTCGACTAATAATTTAAAGAGAGTAAATCTCATGTTAAGCGTTCCTACCAAAATAAAATATTAAAAATACAAAATAATGCATATCACTAAAGGGGTGAAAGTTTCTCTGAAGGCCTCTTGCTGTGTTTAACTGACCAGCTGTCACAGGAAACCCAAGGACTAGAAACCCAGGAGAGGAGTGAAAATCTTAGGATGTGAGCCTCTCTGTGTGTAATCCAAGCTGGATCTTTTAAGCAGAGAACTTTAGTGGTAGTAAAGGGAAAGCTTTGCCGATGAGCAGGCAATTGAATTTTATATTTTCTTAGCAAAGGAAAGAATTCAGGCAATAGAGTGATTGCCTATCCTAAACATTTATGCAATTTCTGGTACTGGTTAGCCATCCTAAATGTTTATGCAATTTCTGGTACTGGTTAGCCATGCAAGTAGCAACTAACTTTGATCCTGCCTGAGTCAGGTAACAAGGCCAAATTATAATAATGATCAACTTCTATTAAGGTTTATGATGTGTCAGGTATAGGCGAAGCATTTTTCCATGGGTTATTTTATTTAATCTTTCCTGACAAACCTATACAGTAGGTAATATTATAATATTATAATTTCCTTTTACAGGAATGAAAGCTGAGCCTTAGGTACACCAAAATCACAGCACCAAAGTACACACCATGGCATTCTGACTCTAGAACCCAGGTACCTAACCACTAGAAAAGTTCATAGCCTCTTGACAGTCACACCATTCATTTAATACAACTCCAATACAACTCCAATACAACTCCAAAGTTTGGTCTGGCTTCCTTTTAGCTGTTCCTGTCTTCTAGGGCCTCTCATACAACCTTAACACTGCTTTCAAATCCTAATCCCCATTCCTCTTACAATCCTATTCTGCTCTGTGGTTTACTTTCTCTTGGATTTATTTCCTGTTCTATCTAGCACATGCATTCACATCAACAAGGCTAGAATTGCTTTTGAATTCCTGGACTCCTTAGAGCCTTGAAAATGTTCACTTTACCAATTCCCAACACCATGCGTATCTATAGTGGACTTAATTGTGTCTGCCACCCCTCAAATTAATACGTCGAAGCCCTAACACCTAGTGTTACCATATACAAAGGTAGGATCTTTAGGATCTAAATTGAAATGAGGTTCTAAAGGTGGGAACATGATCTGATAAGACTGTGGCCTTATACAAAGAGGAAGAGAGATTGGTTCAAGATGGCAGAGTAGAAGGACATGAACTCATCTCCTCCTGTGAGAGCACCAAAATTGCAGCTAGCTGTTTAACAATCATTGACAGGACACTGGAAACCCACACACAAAAATGATACTCCACGTCCAAAGGAGAAGCCACAACAAGATGGTAGGAGGGGCATGATAAAAAAGAAGAGATCTCTTCTCTCTTTCTTGCATGTGCTCAGAAGAATAGTCATACGCGGACAGAATGAGAAGGTGGCCATCTGTAAGTCAGGAAGACAGCCCTCACCAGAAAACAAACCCTACTGGATCTTGATCTGGGACTTCAGTCTGTAGAACTGTGGGAAATAAACTTCTGTTGTTAAGCCACCTAGCCTATGACATTTTGTTATGGCACTCTAAGTAGACAATACAACATTTTATTACCTCTTCCTAAGCTCCAAATGCTCTGGAAAAAAAAAAAAAAGTTGACATTGAATTATTTCTTTAGAGCTACCATTATGTAAGTGAAAGAGCTCTAAATTTGGAACTGCAAGACTGGGTTTTAAGCCATGAAATAAAAAGAAATGTTTCAAAAATATAAAGTATTACTACTGATGCCAGATGAAGTCAGCCAACCTCTTCCTAATACTTTTCATTAGCTGCCTTCTGAACAGACTGCCAACAGACTTCTGTCTTGTGCTCACAGCCTCATTATTAGGCACATAACTTTGCCTTCAGTTTACCCAGAATTATTGAGGCTTTGACTATAGCTGTCACAACTTCTGTCAGTTTCACGGCAATATGTCCCTGATTCCATTTCCTCCTTTATTGATATATCAGAAGAACAATTCACCCCCTCTCTGTTCACAGCATCACTTCTATCTGGAAACTTGATCACTCCAATAATCTTATATCTTCATTGAGAGAGTATCAGCATTGCCTTTCTCTTCCTGTGTCCTCTTAAAATCATTAGCCCTTGACCTTGAGAACTACTCAAGACATTCTCCCATCTCTCTCTTCCCCTCATTGACAAATTCCCAAAACCTTCAGAGCCATGTCTTCCAATAGTATAATTTATACCATCTGTGACCCATCCAAATTATTGTTTTGACCCTATTGGCTCCTAGTTCAATACTTTTTTTTTTTTTGAATGGCATTTAGCTCTGACCTCTGCCTATCAATTTTTTTCAAGGGTTTACCTAATACATCAGCTCCTCTATTAAACCTTACCTTAAGTAATTTCTTCTGAACTCTCAAAGAACTTGGTTTGCACTATTTTGTTTGACAGCTTGTTGAGCAACCCTTAGTAAATTATAAACTAATTAATGCTCTCAATTTAAGACATATTAATCATTTAATAATGCCTAATGAATACATTAGGCTGAGATGAGCTACCCCACGTCCGAGGTCAGGGGTGGTAGCCGAAACAAGCTACCCCATGTCTGAGATCAGGAGCGGTGGCTGAGACGAGCTAACCCACGCCAGAGGTCAGGGGCAGCGGCCGAGAGGAGCTACCACATGCCCAAGGTCAGGGGCGGCGGCTGAGAAGAACAACCCCATGTCCAAAGAGTGGTGGCTGCGCGGGCGCAGGAGGGCCGAGAGGAGCTACTCCACGTTCGAGGTCAGGAGGGGTGGCGGGAGGAGATACCCCTCCTCCAAGGTAAGGAGCAGTGGCTGCGCTTTGCTGGAGCAGCCATCAAGAGATACCACATGTCCAAGGTAAGAGAAACCCAAGTAAGACGGTAGGTGTTGTGAGAGGGCATCAGAGGGCAGACACACTGAAACCATAATGACAGAAAACTAGCCAATCTGATCATATGAACCACAGCCTTGTCTAACTCAATGAAACTAAGCCAAGCCCTCTGGGGCCACGCAAGATGGGAGGGTCATGGTGCAGAGGTCTGACAGAATGTGGTCCACTGGAGAACGGAATGGCAAACCACTTCAGTATTCTTGCCTTTAGAATCCTATGAACAGTATGAAAATGCAAAATGATAGGATACTGAAAGAGGAACTCCCCAGGTCAGTAGATGCCCAATATGCTACTGGAGATCAGTGGAGAAATAACTCCAGAAAGAATGAAGGGATGGAGCCAAGGCAAAAACAATACCCAGTTGTGGATATGACTGGTGATAGAAGCAAGGTCCAATGCTGTAAAGAGCAATATTGCGTAGGAACCTGGAATGTCAAGGCCCATGAATCAAGGCAAATTGGAAGTGGTCAAACAGGAGATGGCAAGAGTGAATGTCGACATTCTAGGAATCAGCGAACTAAAATGGACTGGAATGGGTGAATTTAACTCAGATGACCATTATATCTACTACTGCGGGCAGGAATCCCTCAGAAGGAATGGAGTACCCATCATGGTCAACAAAAGAGTCCGAAATGCAGCACTTGGATGCAATCTAAAAAACGACAGAATGATCTCTGTTCGTTTCCAAGGCAAACCATTCAATATCACGGTAATCCAAGGCTATGCCCCAACCAGTAATGCTGAAGAAGCTGAACTTGAACAGTTCTATGAAGACCTACAAGACCTTTTAGAACTAACACCCAAAAAAGATGCCCTTTTCATTATAGGTGACTGCAATGCAAAAGTAGGAAGTCAAGAAACACCTGGAGTGACAGGCAAATTTGGCCTTGGAATACGCAGTGAAGCAGGGCAAAGAGTTCTGCCAAGAGAACGCACTGGTCATAGCAAACACTCTCTTCCAGCAACACAAGAGAAGACTCTACACATGGATATCACCAGATAGTCAACATTGAAATCAGATTGATTATATATTCTTTGCAGCCAAAGATGGAGAAGTTCTATACAGTCAGCAAAAACAAGACTGGGAGCTGACTGTGGCTCAGGTCATGAACTCCTTATTGCCAAATGCAGACTTAAATTGAAGAAAGTGGGGAAAACCACTAGACCATGCAGGTATGACCTAAATCAAATCCCTTATGATCATACGGTGGAAGTGAGAAATAGATTTAATACACTAGATCTGATAGACAGAGTGCCTGATGAACTATGGATGGAGGTTCGTGACATTGTACAGGAGACAGAGATCAAGACCATCCCCATGGAAAAGAAATGCAAAAAAGCAAAATGGCTGTCTGGGGAGGCCTTACAAATAGCTGTGAAAAGAAGAGAAGCGAAAAGCAAAGGAGAAAAGGAAAGATATTCCCATCTGAATGCAGAGTTCCAAAGAATAGCAAGGAGAGATAAGAAAGCCTTCCTCAGTGATCAATGCAAAGAAATAGAGGAAAACAACAGAATGGGAAAGACTAGAGATCTCTTCAAGAAAATTAGAGATACCAAGGGAACATTTCATGCAAAGATGGGCTCAATAAAGGACAGAAATGGTATGGACCTAACAGAAGCAGAAGATATTAAGAAGAGGTGGCAACAATACACAGAACTGTACAAAAAAGAGCTTCACGACCCAGATAATCACGATGGTGTGATCACTGACCTAGAGCCAGACATCCTGGAATGTGAAGTCAAATGGGCCTCAGGAAGCATCACTATGAACAAAGCTAGTGGAGGTGATGGAATTCCAGTTGAGCTATTTCAAATACTGAAATGATGCTGTGAAAGTGCTGTACTCAATATGCCAGGAAATTTGGAAAACTCAGCAGTGGCCACAGGACTGGAAAAGGTCAGTTTTCATTCCAATCCCAAAGAAAGGCAATGCCAAAGAATGCTCAAACTACTGCACAATTGCACTCATCTCACATGCTAGTAAAGTAATGCTCAAAATTCTGCAAGCCAGGCTTCCGCAGTATGTGAACCATGAACTTCCAGATGTTCAAGCTGGTTTTAGAAAAGTCAGAGGAACCAGAGAGCAAATTGCCAACATCTGCTGGATCATGGAAAAAGCAAGAGAGTTCCAGAAAAACATCTATTTCTGCTTTATTGACTATGCCAAAGCCTTTGACTGTGTGGACCACAATAAACTGTGGAAAATTCTGAAAGAGATAGGAATACCAGACCACCTGATCTGCCTCTTGAGAAATCTGTATGCAGGTCAGGAAGCAACAGTTAGAACTGGACATGGAACAACAGACTGGTTCCAAATAGGAAAAGGAGTACGTCAAGGCTGTATATTGTCACCCTGCTTATTTAATTTCTATGCACAGTACATCATGAGAAAAGCTGGGCTGGAAGAAGCACAAGCTGGAATCAAGATTGCTGGGAGAAATATCAATAACCTCAGATATGCAGATAACACCTCCCTTATAGCAGAAAGTGAAGAGGAACTAAAAAGCTTTTTGATGAAAGTAAAAGATGAGAGTGAAAAAGTTGGCCTAAAGCTCAACATTCAGAAAACTAAGATCATGCCATCTGGTCCCATCACTTCATGGGAAATAGATGGGGAAACAGTGGAAACAGTGTCAGACTTTATTTTGGGGGGCTCCAAAATCACTGCAGATTGTGATTGCAGCCATGAAATTAAAAGACACTTACTCCTTTGAAGAAAAGTTATGACCAACCTAGATAGCATATTGAGAAGCTGAGACATTACTTTGCCAACAAAGGTCCATCTAGTCAAGGCAATGGTTTTTCCAGTGGTCATGTATGGATGTGAGAGTTGGACTGTGAAGGAAGCTGAGTGGTGAAGAATTGATGCTTTTGAACTGTGGTGTTGGAGAAGACTCGAGAGTCCCTTGGACTGCAAGGAGATCCAACCAGTCTATTCTGAAGGAGATCAGCCCTGGGATTTCTTTGGAAGGAATGATGCTAAAGCCGAAACTCCAGTATTTTGGGCACCTCATGGGAAGAGTTGACTCATTGGAAAAGATTCTGATGCTTGGAGGGATTGGAGGCAGGAGAAGAAGGGGACGACAGAGGATGAGATGGCTGGATGGCATCACTGACTTGATGGACGTGAGTGTGAGTGAACTCCGGGAGTTGGTGATGGACAGGGAGGCCTGGCGTGCTGCAATTCATGGGGTCTCAAAGAGTCCGACACGACTGAGCAACTGAACTGAATAAGACAATTTAGCCATTGCTATTTGAGGGCAATGGGCCAGTCACTGTGCTTATAACCAGGCTCTTTTATGCAAGTGAGCTCATTTAATTATAGAACAACACTAAGAGGAAGACGATATCATATGGATGAAGTTAAAGTCGCTGCACACTTTACT
The DNA here is from genome assembly GCF_027580195.1 of Bos mutus. NCBI lineage: Eukaryota > Metazoa > Chordata > Mammalia > Artiodactyla > Bovidae > Bos > Bos mutus. The sequence continues at coordinate 94,712,528 of NC_091626.1, forward strand.
CAAGGTTTGACAACTGATAAAGGACAGACCCGTGATTCACAGCCAAGATTTATGAACTAAGCTTTTCTGATTTCAAAGCCCACGGCCAAAGTTAAACACACTGGAAAGAGATGGTATAGTCAATACCTCCTCATGGAAACAATGAAAAAGTACTTCTGTTCATGGACATTAACCAAAGTATCTGAGCAAATGCCACTTAGATCTTGATAACTCTACTATATTACCCATCATCTGGAAATTTCTCTGGCAAGTTTAACATTTTATTAAATCTATACTTCCTTTGCTTACCCCAACGTCTGGCCAAGTTGACCTCTTTATGTCAATTATCTGAAACAGGAATAAAAACAGGAACTTTTCATAGTTTAATATTATTAAGCCTCATTATCAATTTCCTTGATAGTCAATAATATAACCATTCCACCAATGAAATCTGAAGGAACAGGGTTAGTCATATTTGTTTTTGATTATAACTCTTTAAAAATTGGTAACCAAAATATGGTTATAGTACAGGTATTTAGTTACCCCATGTTTCTAGATCATGATAAAAAATGTAGAGTATCATGGATTATCCAATTGGCAAAGTAAGCATGTGCTTAAGGAACCAGCATATCAAGGACACCTGAGTAATGACAAAGGTTCCAGCTGTAATGAATGTCACAGAATTTGTAATCTGAAAATCTAGAAAGAAGCTGCTAAAATTTAAGCACTCACTTAAATTTGTCTTTGGATTTAGCATTTTTCTGAAAATTTTCAGTATGCCAGGAGGCTTGGAAAGAAGCCACCTAAAACTTTCCAGTGCTTCAGATAAGAACACGGTTTTGGAAAATATAGAACATGGTTCTGGAAAACTGTTGAAAGTTTGTTAACTTACAGCAAATACTTTATGTTACCAAACACTTAAAAAAATATAGTATCTAATAATTTTTTTTCCAGAATAAAATGCTTCTGTAGTCTTACCTGTTTAGGAGTTTTTCCTTCCTGGTTACCTTATCTAAATAATAATGTAATAACAATCATTATGTAAACAATAATAATAATAATCTAAAAATAATGCCTCAGTTGACAGACAATAACTGCTTAGCCCACAAATATATCACTTTTGATAACTTTAGATAAGCAATTAGTAGTGATTTTTAATATTTTAGTTCCCATGAACATGGTCCTAATTTACTTAACTTCTAATATGATGATCATATTTAGCCCCAGTGCAAGATCTTTTAATAAATGTTTGGAAAATAAAAATGCATCATCATACAAGGATTGGGAAGAACATTTTATTGCTAAGCATATCCTTGAACAAAAATGCAAATATGAAATAAAAGAGAAAAGGGAAAAAAAAGCAGTAACTTCACAACATCATAAAATAAATTTCTTAAAAGTTTGCTCATAAAACAACAGGAATATGATAGAAGCTAACATACAGAATGCACATGTTCCCATAAAATTGTCCAAATAGAAACTTACACTAAAAGGAATATAACAAATGTATTTTTACTCAAATAAAAAAATGCAAAGAAAGAAAGCAGGAAATCAGTTCACAAGACCTCAAGACTCCAAGAACAGCAATCTTTTACAGACATCGAGATATAATCAACTTCATATAGGTTGGGCCATTTAAGTTATCTAAAATCGTGCTCTGATACCTCTTTATAATCCTGTCTTTTCCAATGATAATAAAATAATCCAAAACTCTTAACACATTGAAATATCAGGTAATGAGGAACACCTCTTTCCATACACATTAGTAAAGGCTACCATCATTGAGATTGCATTTTTTGCCCCACATCTTTAAGATATTTTCTCAAAGTCAAATATTCATGCAACTTACAAAGACCAGCAAGAGTAGATTTCTAAATCTAAACAGCTGATTGATTTTCATCTGTACAAAAGAAACTGTATATATCTGACCCTCCAGAGGACACATTTCATTTTCATGTAAATACTTGTCTTGCTTCGTCTCTTGCTTTCGGGTTAGGTATGGCCACAGAACCAGTTTATTGTTTTACTGTACATTGTTTCCTCTTTTCAGAAAGAAAGACAACTAGAACAGAAATCAAACAAACGGAAATAAACAAAGGAAAGAACAGTTCTCAAAGCAGTATGTACACAGGTGGCTAAGGAACTATACCAGCAAAAATGTAGTAAAATATGTAAACAAAATCTGAGAAGAGTTTTTTTTTTTTATTCTCCTTGACACAGTTAACTGTGACAAAACTAAAACTCACACTTTCTTCACATTTTAAGGTTTACTTTTTGTTGTTTTGTTATTTTCTTTGAAAACAACATTCTCATTCCACTTCAAGATTTTAACAGTTTTCCTGTTTCAGTCATCCCATCAAACATACCATGATAAATATATCTGTATATATATTTATTTATATATATTATACTATTAAATTCCATTTTTTGTGTGTGTGTCACAGCAGCTTTATTCATTTGTTATTTATTTATCTTTAGAAAAGATGGGTGAAGGGAGACGTGAGCAAATGGAAGGATAGAGTTATCTGTAAATGTCAGGCTGGAAAATTAAATCACTAGGAAAAACATTATCATGTTGGGGGCGGGGGAAGAACTATGAGTTTTGCACTCTGTCACGCTGTGTTTGGCTTGTGTGACCTTTTGTGGTTCTATCACAAGTTGAACTCCCCTATTGTCTGTTTTGATTCTGTAACAGACTTCTTGTACTGTCTTTTCTCTTATATTCGCATGCATTTCGATCAGTCACAGATCCAGCCCACCCCCTGGCCCCCTTTCCTAGGAAAGGCTCTGTTTTAATTTGTGGGGCTATCTCCTTTACCTCAATTTGGCTGGGCTCATGGACAGGAACAATATTGTTAAGTGAAGCTGATAGCTCTGAGAAAGCCAGCCCTAACCACATCTGTTCAGGGTTTGGGTGGCAAATTCTGGAATTTGATCCTGAGGGACCAGCTTTTCCAATCAGAACCATCATCCATCCCATGATTTTGCTATGTGTGCAGCAAAGCCTCATATAGAAACAGACAACAGATTCTAGAAACACCACAACCTGATATGTAGAGTGAACACCATGGTAGCTTTTGAGTTCATATGGCAATAGTCTCTCTTACTTTTGTTTTCTGAGATTTTGTTTTTCTTCTTCTTATGTCCAATTATTTTCAAAAAATAATCAAATACCAAAAGCCATTTTTTTCCCCTCAGATCTTGAAAAGTTACACGCACACTGGCCAGAACCAGATAAGGGTGGGGTTTTGTTGTTTTTAACTTTTTTTTCTTTTCTTTTTTTTTGTTTTTTGTTTTTTACATAATTAAACAAACAAACAAACAAACAAAAAAAACCATTATTACAGTCAAGCTTCACAAACATTATTACAGACTCACTTGGAGTTATGGAACAAGTAAGCCATGAAGTCTTCTACCTTGGGTGAAAGGTCCTCAAGAGAAGGAAGCTTCCAAGTCTGCGAAAAGTTGGGGGGCCGGGGGGGCGGGGGCGGGGAGCCACCTGCTCGCTCCAGCGTGCAAAAGTGTGTGCTGGCTGACACAGCAGGGCAGAAAGAACTTTCTGTCTCCGAGCGGCGACTGCGTCAAAGAAGCCCGTGGCTTGCGCCTTCTCGGTTAGGTGCATCTTGGTGTTCTGTTCACGAATGATTTTCCCCACCGGAGTCATGGTCCATACAGCCCCGTCTCCTAGGACAGTTCTGACCCCTGCGGGATGCTCAGGTTGCCAAGTACACGCGCGTCTGTGGGCAGAGGAACGACCCGGGCTCAGCTTCGCGCGCCGGGAGCGGCGGCGTGGCGCCTACACGTAGTACTCCTTGTCCTTGTTTTTCTGTTTCTTGTGGCCGCCCTTCGAGCTCGGTGGCTTCTCCTTGAGCAGCGTGCCGTTGCTCTGCGCCGAGTTGCTGATGTAGTTTCGCGTCTCGTCCACCTGGTAGGAGCCCTCGTCCCTGTTCCTGTACTTGTACATGGCGTACAGGAGGATCAAGATGCAGAGGGCGGCTGCAGCCACAATGCCGACGACCATCCCTGTTGTGCTGCTGGACTCGCGGATCACCTCTGAGGCCCCCGGGACCCGTCTGACTCCCGGCTCCGTGGGGTTTGCTGTGGGCACATTACGGAACATGGGGGAAGTAATTAGTGGGCTCTTCAGTTTGGTGCTGTCTAGCTCATAGGCAGTGGGCAACGGAAGCAAGACTAGATCAGGCTGGGGTTTGAGCTCACGGTTATTCATTTTGCCAGCTGGCAATTTGGGCACCATCCCAGACGAGGAGGAAGCTGTGAAGCGGATCAGCTCAGGGGACAAAGATGTGGTAGTAGTCCTACTAGTTTCGGAGGCTTTGTTAGGTCTAAAGTCCTTGATTCCCACTTGGGCGCATGTGCTTTGTAGCCACCTTCGAAGATTGAAGTGGAAAGACTCTTATCTGTTACCAAGGAGAAGGTGGTGTAAAAATCTTCATCATCAGTAGGGGGCAGGTTAGAGTCAAAGGTTTCCCCTGAGCCATACCCAGATATCACCAAGCCATCATCATCACAACCATCGCTGCCTTGGTCCGACAAGCAAGGTAACCCCGCCTCAGAGGTCATAGACAGGGAATCTTTGGTGGTCTCAATAATGGTGAGGAGGGGGCGGAAGGTAGGGGGGAGTGTAATGGAAGGTGCACGAGTAGCAATAGGAGGGGTAGCTAAAGGGTCTTCTACAAGAAGAGGGATAACTAATTCACCTCCTGGGATGGAAAAGAAAAAAGAGAAACAGAATTAGTACATTTGTAGAAACACAAGTCACAGCCGTGCTCAGTGAATGCAGTTCATAGGTCACATCTCAGAAATGATGAGAGCCTTGGATGCACATCCAGACCCTCTCTACTTGCAGCCTAATCATTCTATGCTGATCTAGAGCCCATGGTATGCCTCTTGCCACCAAAACCTGAAATTCATAGAGTGAGGGCTTAGATATTTAAAGATACTCTCAAGTAATTATTTAGATAGAATTCAAATAGGCTTTTTTCCAGGATCTGCTTATGGGATGATGACATTTAACTACACCATTGCAGATACTCACCATCAATTGTGCATGTGTGTGTGTGTGTACATGAACACATGCATGTGATTAATCTGAGCATTTCTTTATTTTCTTCTTGCCGCCGCTGCTGCTAAGTCGCTTCAGTCATGCCCGACTCTGTGTGACCCCATAGACGGCAGCCCACCAGGCTCCTCTGTCCCTGGGATTCTCCAGGCAAGAATACTGGGGTAGGTTGCCATTTCCTTCTCCAAGGCATACATGCATGCTCAGTCACTTCAGTCATGCCCAACTCTGTGCGACCCTATGGATAGCAGCCCACCAGGCCCCTCTGTCCACAGGATTCTCCAGGCAAGAATACTGGAGTGGGTTGCCATTTCCTTCTCCAATTTTATTCTTGGGTTTCTACTTATTTGCTCCCATTAGGATGAGAATGACAGATTTTCCATGTCACTGATATCAAGATCAAGGAACACAAAAGAGCTCATCTTCAGTATTTTATAAGTTACTACTTTTTATTTCACATTTATCAAGTGTAGTTGTCCTTTACTATAAGCTAAGTAAGGGGAACTTACAGAGGTTGAAAATGTTCATACAATAGGCCCATTTTGACTATGCTGTTCCAGAAACTCCTCTGACTATAAAACAACAACTTGCTTTGTATTGCTCTAATGTTATATTCATACATTGCTTTTATGTTATATGCAATATACACTGAGCAGATACTAGATTTTAAAAATACCCAGGCTATATATCCATGACTTACTGGAAACTTACTTTTAGATCCAGAAATGTAGAGAGAGCAAAGTGAATTTTTAAGATCAGTGATTCTTATTTAGAGTAGTAGATATTTATCAGTTTACCCACAGACCTTGTTACTGCCCTTATACTAGGACTAGGTCAGGAAAGGAAGGTCAGAAGAGTTCACTAAATTATAGTCCCTGGAAATCATGGTTATCACAAATATTCTGTGGTGGCTGTTACTCACCTAAATGTAGGGCCAAGCTTATTATTCCTGTATGTAAAGCAAGATAATCCTGTGTCTCCTTATAGTGTTATTTTCAAACAGAGAAAGAATCTCAGGAAGTCACAGTTCATGTCTTCTGTTAAATTTATTTGAAAAATTATTCCAACCATTGCTTTTAAAAAAATCTTCTAGCAGAGACGGCATGATGAGTCCCTGCCCCAGTTAATCTGCTTTCATCCATGTCAGAAGCTTTCATTCTCTGCCAGAGAAACTGAGTCAGAGAGCTTGGCAACAGTGTACCCGATGCGTACCATATGGAACGGAAGGCACAAGAGAGCATGGGACCGTCCTTCCTGACCTACCCAACGATGTTACATATGTGGGGAAATAAAACAAGAACCTTTCTGAGAATCTCAAGATGATATTTTGGCCTGTGCTCTAAACCCCAAGCTTCTCTTCTAGCGCTCAGAGTTTGCAGCTATTGAGCAACCGATTTTTGCTCATTTGCAGATTTTACAAAGCTTCAGGCTTGCTTTCCTGGGCTAGCAGGCCTATGGTGTGTTTTTTTTGTTTGTTTTTTTTACATTGTGACCATATATAATTCATATGTCTTGCAACTTATTTAATGCATAATTTACACACTTTTGCTAGTTTTTATAAGTGGAATTTAGAATACAGGCCCCCAAAGGTAAGCCAGTCTTAAAACTAACCCCGAGGTGCCTCCTTTTCCCCCTCTTCTTCCAGCCCCGAGTGTTATATTTAAGGTGATGGAAGCAGGCAGTTTTGAGTAAGGAAAGAGCAGTGAGAACAAAGGAGTGAAGGTACTTGCAGTCTGCTTAAAGATTCCCTTAGGATTGCTCAGAATGATGTTACTTGCCTTTGGAGGACAAGGCAGGATGTTCGTACCCATCTCACCCAGAACAAAGGTTTAGCACGGGTGTTCTTTTCTGGCACGAATACGGAGGGTCATTTGCCTTTTAGAGCAAGGATAAAAGTCAACCCAATATATATTAAGTGGAAAATAAACTGGGATAAAGGGCAAGGAATGACTGATTTGTTGGGAGGCAAAGTCCTGGGACAGATAATTGAATGCAAAGGCAAATTGTTAAGTAGGATGTGAGTGTCCCTTTACGTGAGGTGAAGATCACGGTCTTCCTGATTACAGAGTGGCATTCATCTGCATTTTTAGTGTGCCATCTGTGACACCCAACTGGAGTCTTAACGTTTGCCTGTTTCTTCCCCCTGTCTTTTCAGTTCTAGCTAAAGCTTCCAGAGTGTCTTTGTTGTTAAAAAAAAAAAAAACCTACAACATCTACACACTGCTCATTCTGCAGTTGAATCACTTCCACTTTCCTTTGCGTTTCACTTCTCATTCAACACCCTGAAGTGAGCATCTCTCTTGGAGCAGGAAAAAAAGTGAAAATCATCCTTTTCATGATGGGAAGGAAAGAAGGTCTGGAAGCTTACTAATTAACAAAGAGCTTCTAAAAGTTGATGGGGCCCTTTTGTGAAATGGTAAAAGCTTATTTCAAAATTGAAATGATGGGTAGGCTGGTGCAGAGTTTTAATAACAGCATCTGTTAAAACTGTAATCTTCAATTTTCTTGGCCATGCTACTAGTAATCCTAGTAGTAGTGATAAAAATGATAAATTATGCACCTCTTAGGGGCTTTTGAGCCTAAAACCTGGTAATGTTTTATCAATGAAATTGTAGAAACTTCCATAGCTCCCCTGCCCTTGCATCTCAAGGAATTGGAAGAAATGTCTTTAGTTTAAAAGGGAGTCCACTGGGGTATAGGAGTTGGTTATAAAGGGGAATTAGAGTGAATATAGGTGGAAATTTTTAGATAACAGTAAACGGGAAAGGTGCCTGGGACAAGTATATGTCATTTTTATATCAAATTCTATATTTAAGATGGCTCTAGGGTCCAGACGAGTCCAAGGGCTCTCACATCATTTGAGATAAACAGGCGAGGGAAGTGTTTCTCCCATCATTAGATCCTTACTAGAAATGACTTTGACTGCAGAAGGCTATTTAAGATTTCATGTTTATTTGTGTTAATCCAAAGTGACTATCCTCAGAAATGTTGGAGCAGCTGATAATTTTTTTCACTGCCCAAAGACCATGAAGTCAGTGATCTCTCAGATGGCCATGCTTACAAAAGTATTCACAGAAGCAATAAGCTTAAAGTCATCAGGAGCTGCTGGCGGAGTATTACAAAACCTGTAATCCATCAAAACTCTCATTTCCTATTCTGTCCCCAGAATTTTCCTTTGGTTTGGAATAAGAACTATCTGTTTTCCTTAAAGTTAGCATTTTAAATCAGGAATATATACTCTTTTTTGACAGGGTTGTGTTCTTCTTTAAACCAGAGAGATCACTAGGGATATAAAAGGTCTATTTTAGCCCTGAAGGCTGCCCTGCTTTTTTACTTTATGAGTGTATTTATAGATATATAATTCATGCATCTAGGGCTGATATTCAGCAAAAGGGGCTCTCTGCCATCGGAAAAAGTGTATTAAAGATTTAATAGAACTCTTCTGAACTGTGAGAATGTTGCAGGTTATAGTGATGTGGTGGGTCATCTCAAAACACAAGAAGAGAAGCAGAAAGTTTCAATATGGCTCCAACCTTTGCCTCTCTGGAGATATTTGGGTCTTACAAGTCACAAAAATATGAAGAACAGTGACACTGAAGAATGAGACTCTGGGAGAAGACGACATGCTCCAAGTCCTTAAATTTCTTTTTATCTGTGTTTAGGTTCTTTACCTCATCTCTTATTTTCATTTTCCTAATTCTCTGCTGGGAAACTCACACACAGTGGGGAGGAGTCATTTTCCCCCACTAAATTAGTTATTGAATTGTATTCCTTTAGTCATTCGGTGCCACAGAAGTGTATATTTGTAACACATCCGTATCTGGAAACTTGGAACCGTGAAGCTCTTCTTCAACCATCCTCAGGAAAAATAGTCATGGATAGACATGGCAAGTCCCTGGGGAGTAGACACCGGAAAAATTCAAGTGTCTCAAAGGGACTTAGCTTTTTAAATAGTATTTTAATGAGATGAGAATTTTTAGGCAGGACATTTTCCCCATACTTTATCTGAAATGGATTTGATTCTGAAAGGCTACAGAGTCTATTCTTTTCAAGATATGCCCAGATAAGATGAGCAATAGCCCCTTGATATCATTGTGTGGGTGTGCATGCTAAGTCGCTTCATTCGTATCTGACTCTTTGTGACCCCATGGACTGTAGCCCACCAGGCTGCTCTGTCCATGGGATTCTCCAGAAAAGAATACTGGAGTGGGTTGCCATGCCCTCCTCCAGGGGATCTCCCCGACCCAGAAATCGAACCTGCATTTCCTGCATTGGCTAGTGGGTTCTTTATCACTAGCACCATCTGGAAAGTGTAAAAGAAGGAATGTCTTGTGGAGTTTTTCATCTGCATATTGATTAAGAGTTTTGCCTTTGAAATCACTCAGACTTAGGTTAGCATCACAGTTTTCTGGTTTACTAGCCCTATGAGTTGGTCAAATTTATTAAATTCTTTGTAAAATAGAAATAATAACACAGCTTACCTCAAGCCACCAGTGTAAAAAATGATTCATGTTAGTGTCACTTAAAATGCATGTTAATATTTAGCACAGAGATGACTGCTATTCCAATATGCTAGATATTAGTAATATTTCTATTAGGTATTTTGGGCCTATAAACACTGATACTGTTGATTACTTTTTTTCTGACCATTTTTAATAAGAGTAGTCTCATGCTGAGCTGGAAGTATAATAATATAGGATCTAGATAATTAAGGCTATTTTTAATGCAGTGTTTGAAGAATGATTTATAATAACCCCAAAAGCTTATATTTAAAAGAAATGACTAGCCTTATATCAAATGGACTTAGGCATCTTCAACAAAAACAAAATGTTCCAGTTAGATAAAATAGCACTCCATTTAGGAGGTTCTTAGTTTTACACCTAAACTATCATCCAGCACATCAAACAATATACACTCGTATAAACCAAGGCAGATAAAGCTCACTCACAGATGCTGCTGAGTTGGAAACATATCCCTTATCCACACTTCAGTTTGATATTTTTGCAATAGTAATACCAATCCTAAAATTAGAGTGAAGCAAGTAACTTCTTTATTTAAAAATTCTATAGCACTTCTTGCTGAGCTTATGTTTCCTGAAGTGCATAACTGATCCAAATACCTTTACGGGCAAGGGGTATTCTCATGGTAGAGTCACACAAATGGTAATACCTACTGAAAACATTTCCTAAGTAAAACTTTAGGTGTGAAAATCATCGTGTCTCTTCTTGAGAGACTCTTAGGATCCTTTTAAAGCTTACCTGATTAAATCCTTGAGAGAAATGGCAAATATTAACAGAAAGGGAAAAGGAAGGACAGACAGGGAGGAGGGGAGGTCGGGCGCTTACTGTGCATGGGTGTCTTTCACTGTAGTTAGTTGTATACTTTGGAAGGCAGCATTATCAATTATCATAGGACAATACTTAAGATACCTGAGATTCATGATGTCTCTTTGCTCAATCAGTCTGATTTTGTAGTTTTCAGTGATGGTGATATTTTAATCCTGGATAAAACAAACTCTACCATAGTCACTTGAGAGTATCTTATTTCCCCTGTGCTGAAGGAAAATAAAATCAGGGACTGATTTCCCCAAATGTTTTCTAAGGAGTTAAATTAGGATGTAATTACCACTAATTTAAACACTTGTAGCTAACTCAATTAATTTTCTTCTAGGGTACAGGCCTCCCATAGGTTGTATCTAATTTCACATCCCACTGTAGAGACTACCATTACTTTCAAAGCTTTAAAAGTTGGTTCAGGCAAAGAGGTCAGGCTTCCCTTGGATGGTAAGAACAATTTACCTATACCTTTCCACCAAGAGTAGGATTCACATCGATTATTAGGAGCAATTCAGCACAAAACATAACAGTGAAAATTAAGCAAATAGACACAAATGAAATAAAACATTTACTATTATCTTAAAAAATAATAGAGTAGAAAATAAAATCAACTTCAGGGCCAAAGTAAGCTAGAGGGAAAGAGAGCAAATAACATCAACATCAAGGCATTCACAATTAAGGAAGGACAGAAAGAAAAATAAAAGCAAATTAAAAAATACAGGTTGTTGTAGAGAAAATAAAGAAAGAAATCATCTCCATATAGACACAATAATTTTTAAAAAAGCATACTGTATTAATTTATAGTCAACTTACATCAACAAATTGCCCGCATGTTTTTTGGCATGAAAGAAAAATTTACAAAAGAAAGTTGTGTAAGAATGCTCTTGGACAAATAGAATTGCCACATTCTTGTAACTTGCTTTTTTTGTTGTCATTTCTTTTAAAACTTTTGAGCAAAATGTCTAATTTTCAAATATAATAATTTACAACAGAGGATGATACAGGAGGCAACAACACATACATCCACACCACATAACATGAAAAGAAAAAAAATCTGCACTTTACCAATTTTTTTTACTTTCAGGGGCTTGGGAGGGCATATAAATTTTGAATTTGAAATTATTCTGATTGCAATGATTTAAAAAAAAAAACTTAAAAAAAATCCTGTTTAATTTTATAATTTGCCTTTTAAAAAAAAATCTATGAATCTAGAGAGTTTTGAATGAATTTCTGCATTAATATAGGTTCTCAGATATATATTGAGTTTAAATCTTTTTGTCTTTTTTTGACAAATTTTAGAATTTCTTTAATTGAAGGGGATGGATGACAGCACATAAATTTGAACAATGCTAAAGAAAGGAGGGGGATGGGAAGGGAAGATGCAGAAAGGGCAGGGTCATATCTATGAGTGTACTACACAAGAGATGAAGATGATGGGAGTAAATGTGTAAGTGAGTCGCCATGTCCATGTAAGGGCGGCACGGAGTGATCTAGCTGCATTAGAGCTTCTGGCTGTAAGGAAGGGATGGGCAATATACAAAAACAAATGAGCCTACACATGCCCATCTACAGATATAAAGAACAGAACTCTAACACTGACAATCTCACACACCCTAAGCTGCAACTTCTTCAACATGCAATTATTCCAAAAGTCATTACAGTTTCATTAAAGATTTTCCAATAATAAAAACAGTTAAACTTTTGTCCCTACTAAAAGTAGCCAAGATACATGAAATAATAATAGTAATAATAATACTACTACTTATAATAATGATCAGAAGGTTAAAAGCAAAAACAAGGAGACTAGGTTTATGCATTCAAGTTGAAAAACTTCATCGGCAGCCACACAGCCCCATCGAGAGTTAGGGGAGGGGGTTAGAGATCTTCCTATGTGACTGAAAGACAAAGTTGTGCAGGGAGCCCACTGGCTGGGTCATTCATTACTTCCTTCTATAGGAAGGGTACTGTCTGAGTGACGTCACCCATCTTCCCCATGCCACCCATGGTGCGTGTGATTCTGGTGAGACTGGGCTTATGTGGAAGATGTGGCTGTGGGGATTCTGCAGCTGAAGTTGTTCCACATTTAAAGAGGGAGTGGGGGAAAGTTGCAGAAAACAATTCATAACTTTTTTTTGTCATAGTTTTGGATAAAACAAATCTAAAGATCCAGCAATTAAAAAGAAACACATCAATATATATAGATAGATAGATATAGTACAAAAAGCACTGAATTCCCAAACAAGAAGGGAGCAAAGAACAAAAAATAATTTAAAGAAAAAAGTAGTTCACACACTTTCAGAGATGAACAACCAGATGCACACGCTGAGGAGGCACAGACAGAGCGATCAGGGGACACTTTTTTGTTTGTTGTTGTTGTTGTTTGTATTTTCTGGCTTATTGATTCCCCTTTTGGTGATAGCCAACATTAAAAACGAATTTTGCATTTTCTTTGAAAAAGAAAGTTTGCATTTTCTTAATTTTTTTTGTTTTGTTTTGCATTTTTTAAAAAAATAAAAAGGGCGTGCAGTCTGGATGTACGTCCTAAGTAGACATTTGAGAGAGAAAAAAAGAGGCTAAGACTGACAAATGGGTAATTGTCTATTATCCTGTCATGGCAGGAACGCTAACCAAGTTAATACATGCTAAAAGTAAGTTGCATTTAGGGAAAATAGAAAAACAGAACAGCAAGCTAGGGTTGGGAAGAGGTCAGCAAGACAAATTTGAGAGCAGGAGAAAGGTATTGGATTTAGTTTCATGCCTTTCCAGTAGGGGCAGAGGGCATCCCAAGACTTCTTGCCAATTGCATTCTTGTAAGCGTGTGTGTGGATGTGCACTCATGTGTTGGGCGCTGAAGTAGAGCCTGTACAGGCAGCAACTGAGGTAAAAAGCACACATGAGTTCATGGGTTCTGCTCTAGGAAACTCAGCCCGGATTCACTCACAGTCTCAGAAGGCACATTTTGTAAGACACAGAGGGGTCATCATTAGCATGGCTCCACGTACGTGTTCTTGGGCTTAGCCAAATTGACAGAGTACACGTGTGACAATTGTGGTCGTCAAATGTACCTGATAAATGGGGAGTTTGGAGCTTTTTCTAAGTAACAGGAGCAAACCCCCACTCTCCAGTCCTCTGCTCCAAAAGAGCGCAGTGCCACAGAGTCAGTAAGCTATAGGATCGTCAGGCAATGAAGGTAGCTTATTTGAAGGACATTGGGGGAAATGGTGCCTGTCTCCTAGAGACTGCGTGGGAAACAAAATGCTCCATTCAACCTACAGTGACAGAAAGAAAAGAGAAAAGTGTGTGTGTGTGTGTGTATCTGTGTCTGTGTGTGTCTGTGTGTGTCTGTGTTTGTGTGTGTGTGTCTGTGTGTGTGTGAGAGAGAGAGAGAAGATAGTGCAGAAAGGATCATGGGGAAAGAGTTTTTAGAAATGGCCTCAGCCTCTACTGGAAGAGATCACAAGAATTACATTAAATAGTTTATCCCTGTGAGAACATTAATGGTCAACCAAGGACTGGGAAACCCGGGTAGGAGAACCACAGAGGTGAGACACTTGAGAGCATCTGGTTCTGACAGCCAATTCCAACTACTCCTAAGAAGATTTTGGGGGTGACTTTGACAAGTAGAATACATTCGTGAGGAGGAGTCAGACTTTTGTCCCCTGTGGGACGCCCCTTTTATTATTTTATTTTAAAATAATCATAGTAATGTGTCCCCATGGGTCAGTCCGTACCAAGATTTTTAGTCTCTGGTTTTATGCGAATTGTTATTCTAGGAACTTCACAAAGGACAGCTGGCGGTTTTAGGAGGAGGGGAAAAAATCCCAATAATATAGAAAAAGAAAAACCCTTGTTGCCATTCAGTTAATTTTTTTTGAATAATTATACTTTTAACATTGAATTTTATTGTATGACAAAACCCTATAAATGTTAATATTGCCTCACAAGGCATCCATTAACTTCCGTAGAACAAAGTTTTAATAACATTCACATGGGCTATTTTTTGTTTTACGGGCAATTTTGTAGGAAACATAAGTGATATAAATCTGAGATATGTCCAGGTATCATACTCCTGTAAAATGAGAGGTGTTTTGAAGAAGATCCATCAGCAATTTGAGTCTCCTAAGGTTTATACTGAGTAATTTACCTATTTCAAAATTGCCTGTTTTAAAGCTTATATAAGTAGGAAACCATTGACTTTCTGGAAATCACTGGTTTAAACAACTGAACATATCAAAATTTATGGTTGTCATTTTGCAAATAAAATAATATACGTATTTTTTAAACCCATGGAAGCCACAGTTTCAGATGAAGCCAACACAGTTCTATATCAGTGCATATACATTTTAGAAGTCAACCAGCAGTTAATACACACAAAGCTTGTCTGATTTCTAACATAAGATAGAAAATAATGTTCTAGTAGCTCATAATCAGGTCACAACTTCATTTTCATATTTCATTAGATATCTACACTAGGTTTTTATTACCAATAACTGCATGGTTCTCTGTATATGCCTCTACTGAGTGTTAAGAATGCTTTGGGATTGTATTTGCCATTGAGAACAAATAATACTATAATTTGACTTGAAATAACATATTTTGATGTGACATTTTAATCCCACTATGTCCAAATAACTGTCTAAATGCAAAATCCGACTTTTAAGAACATCAAATACAATAAAATGGAGTTACTCTGAATGCATCTCGGAAAGTGTACTTGTTTTGAAGAAATATGTTTCTAAGCTGCCTGTTGTTGTTCCTGAGAAGCCCAAAGAATACTGAAGGAATTCAAGGTGCAAACCTGCCTCTCTTGCAGAGCGTGTCCTGCTTGACAAGGACATTGTCTTCAGTGTGCACAGGTGAGATCCCAGAGGAAGGTCCAAATGAATTATTTTGTATAACCTCCAAGATGGAAAAGAGCCCAGAACACCATCAAGCCCAATACTCAGAATTGTATTTCTGTATTAATGATCTGCTTGCTAAATAAAAGTAACTTCTTATACTTAAGAAGAAAGATAGGATAAAACATTACAAAAGGTAGTACTACATTTTCAAACCTCATAAGTTAGGACATTTACATGTAGAAGGACCTTGAATTAATGACTTCTTCCCCTATGTTTACAAAACCCTTAACTTGTACCTGCAGGTTCGTCCCCTAATCTCCATTCTTTTCTATGAAGCTACTGCATTCTATACAGATTTTCAATGACTCCAACACTCCATTTCATTTAATTTGTTTTCTTCTTACTTTCAGCTAGATTCTAAGAACTTTAGGGTGAGAATATTGCATCTTGTTATCTTTATTTTTCCAACTAACCAGAATACTAACAATCATTCAAACATTTTTGAATGAACTAATGAATGTATATCATTAATTGCTTTTTTTTTTTCACCCCTACACTAGCCTAGAGCTTTTCATAGCGGAATTAAAATTTCATATCAAAAGTGGCTCACCTTGTACCTGAAATCTAGTATATGGGACAGAAGTCTTAGAGTCTGGAGACCTGAGTTCCAATCTTGATTGTATTACCTACCTACTATGCTAGTTTGTTAGGACATGGAAAAGTCAGTTAATCCTCCTGAGTTTGTTTCTTCATGTGTAATATGGAGATTATAATGTCTGGTTAATTAACCTACCTCATAGGGTAAGTTTATACAACTGAGACTTTGAATGTGAAAGAGCTTATAAATTATAAAGGGCTCTTCAAATGTTTGTTACTATTTTCTTCAAAGTTGACACAATAGCATCAACTATAAAATGAGGGTTTCATATTCAGAAAAGACTGAGTCCCAGACAATGGAGATCAGCACTACTCCAAGTGTGATACTTGGAGTCTGTGCTTCAGCTTGTTCATCAAACAAATAATAACCTCAGTCAAAAATCTTCACATAAGTAGTATTATTGTGTGCTGTGCTTAGTCACTGTGCTGTGCTTAGTCACTCAGTCATGTCCAACTCTTTGAGACCCCATGGACTGTGGCTCACCAAGGTCCTCTGTCCACAGAATTCTCCAGGCAAGAACACTGCAGTGGGTTGCCATTCCCTTCTCCAGGGGGTCTTCCCAACCCAGGGATCAAACTCAGGTCGCCTGCCTTGCAAGCAGATTCTTTACCATCTGAACCACCAGGGAAGCCC
The DNA here is from genome assembly GCF_027580195.1 of Bos mutus. Lineage (NCBI taxonomy): Eukaryota > Metazoa > Chordata > Mammalia > Artiodactyla > Bovidae > Bos > Bos mutus. Next base: position 94,729,055 of record NC_091626.1, read on the forward strand.
CTATTGAACTTCTCTTGAACTCCTGTTCCTACCTCTCCAGCAGTGCTAAGTTCTTAAAGCTTGATTAGTTCATATTTCAGTGGTGAATTGTTATTTCTGCATATAATTTTATAGTTACTTTGTCTCACTCTTCTGTGGGGTAGAGTTAAGCTCCAAAGAAGTCATTATTGAGATATGTTCCCATAGGAACACTTTTTATCAAATCATGTGATTTGAGACAAGTTACTCCTCACCCCAACCCCTGGAATCTCAGTTTGCTGAGATTTACAAAACCAGGAAGACAAGTCCTTTTAGCTCACAAATGTATGTAAATTTAAGTAAAATTACTTTGGAAACTATACAATATTTGATTCAGATGGAAGAAGACGTCATTCACTATACACCACTTGTCACTACTGAAAAAACCAATCAGGATAGTGACAAGGGTGGCTCTCTCACCAAATTCACTTGGAAAAACATATCCCAACAAGGATACAGGGGATAAGATGAGGATATGAAGGGATGGAGGGTCAAGGTAGCATTTTAGCTCTTTTCTTCCAGAAGAGTTAATATTGGTTAAGATATACAAAAGGGAAAACCCACTTAAGAAATTTCCAGGAATTAATATTTTTATTTTCATTTTGTTTGAATGGTAATCAGGTATTAGTATAAGTAATTCTGTCTTCACTCAGGATATTACAAGCTCCTTGATGCACAAGCTGCATCTTTCTAATTATTTTATGTTTTTAAAATCCATCTAACATAGAACAGGGCACACCACAGGTCTTCAGTACATATTTGTTGAACTCAGCTACAAAATATAGAACAGCTTGCAACACTGGACCTCTGATTTGTGAAGTGGGTGGGATTCAAAAAAAAGTCGTCCTTATTGGCACCCATTTATGTAATCAAGAGTTCTCTTCGTCGAGTGTCTTCACGAAGAGAAACAAAGAGAAAGAGCAGTGTAACCAGGGCTTAAAGCCATGAATTTAGCAGTTACTCTCCTTTTCTTAACCTGGCTTCTCTGTGGGTTTTTAGGGCTAAAATATGCATACAGCTCATTATTTCGAGCTACTAGGTCCTTATAATATTATTAAAGTGCAAAACAGTAGCTAATAGAAAAGATTTGTTTTATCCACATACAGATGACCTGTGTACCAGTCAGAAATGAAGACTCTGTTTGAAATACTTTATTCCTTTAGCTTGAATAGCCCAAGATTTTTCCAGTTTTCCTCCTCTTCTGATCCTTCATCCTTCTATTTCTTGGTTAGTTCCAGGTGTGGCCCTAGGCCGAGCCATCCCATCCTGTCCCTTGTCTGTAAAGACCTATCACCTATATGATGGTGATTTGCAGTTCAAGCCTCCTTTCAGATTCCAGTTTCCCATATCCAGCTGTCTACTCAACGTTCCTACTGCAGCACCTTAAATTCAAAAGAGCTAAGACAGAACTTTGGACTCTACTGTCCTCCTAAACCTGCATCTTTCCCATCTTTGGGTGTGACCCAAGGGGTGGTGTTGGTTGTTTAGTTGCTAAGTCGTGTCCAACTCTCTGCAACTCCATAGACTGTACAGTGCGTATATGGAGGTGAGTTGGGGTAGAGCCTCAGATAACATGACTAATTAGGGGATCCAGGTGAACAAACCCCTAATTAGTCATGATATTTGAGCCCCTACCCCAACTCACCTCGACACATGCAGTGTAGCAGGAAGTTCTGTTGACTCTGGCAACAAATCCCTTACATTGACTTTCCCCCATAGCTATCACCCATGTCGTAGAGTAAGCCACTCTAGTTCCCTGCTTGGACACTGCAGTAGCCTCCCCATTGATTTCCCACATCCACTTTGGGTTCACTAAAATCCATTCTCCATAACAAAGCCACAGAAACGTTCCAGAATTATACAATATAAAACAGGTCAAGTCACTTTCTTGCTTCACATCTTCAAAGGTAGAATTTTCCAAACCAAAGTTCTGTACCACAACCTATGGTGAAAGTTGCTTGTGATCTGCCTACCACTCACCTCTGACAGCTGCCCCTGACCCAGAATGTCTCAGAATCTGGCCATGCTAGCTTCCCTTCCAAGAACAGCCCGTTACTTTTTGCCTGATTGATTTCTTCTGATGGGCCAGGTCTCTCTTCCAATTTTACTCCTCAGAGAGGTCTTTCATGACTTTCCTAGTAAGCAACCTGCTCACTAACTGATTATCCCCTCATGATTCTCTGTAGAATTTACTAGGTAATTCACACCCATTTATTCATGGAATGTAAGCTCCATGAGAACAGAGACTTTGTCTTATTCTCCAGTGTACTTAGAGCACTGCTTGGCACTTGGTATGAACTCAGAAAATCACTGCTAGTGAAAGAACCATGGCTCAAATAGCCTGAAAACCCTTCAAAAAGGGAGGTCAGGCTACTCATCTCTCTTGCAATCCTCCACAGCTCCACGCACAGTGCTATTCCCACAGGAGGCCTTGAGTAAATGGTCTGTAGACTAACCATCGAGGCATTGCATTCTCTATTCTATTTTCTTTTACTCTTCTCTAAACCAGATGGGATTTCCCTGAGTTCCAGCTAGCAGTTCCAATGCAAATTGGACCTTCTCATCCACAGCTGGCTTAAGCCTTCCCCCAAAACCCCACATCACTAACTCATTCTTCCTCTCATAAACTGGTGCTGGGATGTTTATTAAAAAACTCAGGCTTTCCTTTGCAGTTGTGAAAGCTAAAGATAAAATAAACAGGACAGTCAGGCCTACCGCTGCCAGACTCTGATGTATGTCTTCAGGCAATAGGAAGGAATGGGCCAAATGAATTATCAGTGGGAGTAATGGTGATCGAGGTAGTGAAAATGTACTTGGCTATTTTGCCTGCTGTGGTCCTGCAGTCAGTAACAGCAGAACCCAGCAACAGTGGGGTCTTTTTCCTGAACTGATACCATGAGATTTTATGACCATGTTGTTAGAGTAATAAATTATTCAAGAAGCTTTATTTTGCTTCTGTTTTCCACCCAAGTCCATCTACTCTGTCATTATGACCAGAATCCTGACCATGTTCTTTGCGCTGGTGGATTTTTGGTGGTAGAAGCTGGGCATTCCTCTGGTGCCTCCTCTCTGCAGACCCCTTAAGTTCCCTATGTTGTCCATGAGAAACAGCCATACTTGATGGTATGTTACAATAACATTCACCGTATCTTGAACACACCCTCTTTTCACCTAAACTCCATCTTCACTGCAAGCAATGTACAGTGTTCAAAAAGCAATATCATGAAGGCATTTTTATACTCAGCAGAAATTAATACTATGCAAACAACATGAAAAGCTTGCCCAAGACTCATGCATTTGACATCAAAATGATATACCACGATTGCATGACTTTGACTATGTCTTGTGGTGGTTGTTCAATTGCTCAGTCATGTCTGACTATCTGGGACCCCATGGACTGCAGCACATCAGGCTTCCCTGTCCTTCATCATCTCCCAGGGCTTGTTCAAGCTCATGTCCATTGAGTCGGTGATGCCATCCAACCATCTCATCCTCTGTCATCCCCTTCTCCTCCTGCCTTCAATCTTTCCCAGCATCAGGGTCTTTTCCAATGAGTCAGTTCTTCGCATCAGGTGGCCAAAGTACTGGAGAGTCAGCTTCAGTGTTAGTCCTTCCAATGAATATTCAGGGTTGATTTCCTTTAGGACTGACTTGTTTGATCTTGCAGTCCAAGGGACTCTCTTCTCCATACACAGTTCAAAAGCATCAGTTCTTCAGCGTTCAGCTTTCTTTATGGTCCAGTTCTCATATCCATACATGACTGCTGGAAAAACCAAAACTTTGACTAGACGGACCTTTGTTGGCAAAGTAATGTCTCTGCTTTCTAATAAGCTGTCTAGGTTGGTCATAGCTTATCTTCCAAGGAGCAAGTGTCATTTAATTTCATGGCTGCAATCACCATCTGCAGTGATTTTGGAGCCCAAGAAAATAGTCTCTCACTGTTTTCATTGTTTCTCCATCTATTTGCCATGAAGTGATGGGATCGGATGTCATGACCTTCATTTTTTGAATGCTGAGTTTTAAGCCAACTTTTTCACTCTCCTCTTTCAATTTCCTCAAGAGGCTCTTTAGTTCCTCTTCACTTTCTGCCATCAGGGGGGTGTCATCTGCATATCTGAGGTTTATTGATTGTAGCATGATTGCATGACTTTGACTATGTCTTACCTGAGCCTCAAGCAGCTGATTTACCAGAGAGAAGAAGACTACAGAGATGCCTACATGTGCAAGATACATATCATGAGATTTATTTTTAAAATTTGTAAACTCAAATACTGTAGATTAGAAAGGAGATATAATAAATTCCCTAGTCATTCCAAAAACTCAAGGCACATGGGCCTCTAGATTAGTAAAGGTACATGCTTGGGGACAAACGCACATGATCAAATGGTTGACATAGTGATCCTTACAAATATGAAAAAGGACTAAATATATATAAATTTTAATTATATAGTTAAAATACTAAATTAACCAGAAGCCTACTTCTAGAGGAACATGTTCTTAAGAGTTATTGAGAACTTATCTGCCAGACATTGTACAAAGTACTTTAAATATTTAATTTCACTTAATCATTACAAGTTCATCTTACATATCAGTCCGCTTGGGCTGAAAGGAGTTAATTTGCTTGAAGTTATACAACTAGGAAGTTGAATAGTCATGACTAAACTTAATCCTGTATGTTTTACATTAAATGACAATGCTGCTGCAAACCAGGATGTTTTTAAATATTCAGTTCTCGGTGAGTATGGGAAGTTATAAACAAGCTAATCTTTAGGTACAAAAACAGCTTCCACAGGAGATCCTAAGAGCTCTACCAATTTATTTCAAACTCCAATGCACAAAGAGATGTTCACAGGGGCTCCGAGGGGTCTTTTGGCACAATCTCTGGTCATCGAAGCCAGACCTACTAAATCAGTCTCTGTTGGGTGTAGTGGGGACAAGATGACAGGCAGTGTCTGAACATCTGTTGTTGTTGTTGTTGTTTTTTGTTATTTAAAGCTCTCCAAAGGGTTTTTATGCAAAACCAGGTTGAGCTCATAATCAAAAGACCTAGACTAAATCCCAGCTGTGATCCACTCCCTGTAAACTTGAATTAAGCTATAACCTCTCTTGTTTGTAAGATGGTGATAAACCTCAGTGGATGTTGAATTAATAGGAGATGCTAGCTATACAAGCATTTTATAAAATATATATACATACTTTTAGAAATGTTATAAGAATAACAATTATCTTAACTGGCACATCAAAACCTGCTTAAAATTACTAATACATTAATTTTAGGACTATACAAAAAAATCATTTTTTTTCTAATAGTCTACCTATTCTAAATTTAACATGGTGGAAGCTTCTGTTATCTACAAGTACCTATCAAAATAATCTAAATGATTTGATATCTCTGCTATTCTCCTGAGTTGTCAAATTACAAATGCTCTCTGAATATCTCTGTTCCACATTGTTTTCTTCCGTACCACATCCTAATCCATTGATGCTGTGCACAAAGTCTTAAAAAGTGCTACAAGTCAATAGTTGGAGAATTTCACCACATTGTTCTCTTTTGATACCCTATTGTTTTATTCTACATTTTAAAACCAAACTGGTAGGGTCCACTAATTGTTCTAAAGAAAAATGGCTTTCTCAGGACTCATCAGACAGATGCCACTCTCAGTCTCAGGTAGGACAGAAGACCCAAGAATCAGCTTCCTACCGGGTCCTTTCAGAACCATGGGGTCCACCTTGTCTGCTAGAGTGACATGGTGTTCGGATAAGGACGAGACACTTGCAGGGCTGCAGATCAGTGTCACAAAGTGAGAGAGGGTTACAGCCAGCTTTGAAAACAGAAGTGCCGACCACTATGTGGTCACCGTTAATATCTCCTTGGCCACACCACATCAGCTTTTTTCAGGGTAGTTTTCCGTATTATTTCTCCACGGTGATAGCAAACAGATCCTGATATATTTTTCTCCTGGGCTGTTTCAGATGAATATGCTACTTGATCTTTAGCTAACATATGATAACCACATGAGGCATCTATCAAAAAAGAAAATATTTGAGAAACAATAAAGGTTTTCTCTTCCGCAGTGGTATTGTGTTTAATTAAGAAAGTCAGCATGGTGAAACCCTGAAACCTACTTCCAATCTCCATCTTTATGCAGAAATTTAATGTACTCACATGCACTGACTCCATTAGAATGTTTGCTCATTAATTTTGTTCCTTTTTCATAGTATTAATCTGTAGTAATGTTTCCCCCAATGCTATTAGCCAAAAGGTCATAATTGTTCTTCCAAATGGACGGATGGCACTGAAATCTGAAACTTAAAATTAATCAACTGCTGAGTATTGTCTCTGAAAAATCATGTAGCCTACGGCTGGCCTTCGTTGGGTCTCTCTTAAAAAAAATAAGGCTACATTTTATTACATATTATTTAGTTATTCAACACAAAATATATTAGCCCTCCTGCAAACAACTTACTAGGAAAATCCATATTATCTTGGACTCTAGATAGGATTTTTTGATAGTGACAGATCGTCATCACTCTTTTTTTTTTTAATTGATAGGCAAGGTGACTAAGCAACCCAGTTAAGACCTAAGGCTTGAGCAGTGTCATGAAAACTTAGACCAATCATTTAGTTCTTATAAAACCAGTTTTATCTTTCATTTTGTTTTGGTTCTATTCAAGTTGTCCTTTAGATAAGGGTATCTTATTTCCTTGAAAATACTACTTAGCAAGAAATAAGAGAATATGCAGTTATGGTACATGCATCTGTGTGCTTGAAAGTCAGGGCTGTTTCACTGGCTAGCTCCAGGGGATGCGGTTCCTACTGCAGTTCATGTAAGGAGTATCCCCTCAAGTTGAGCAACGCAATGCCTGCCCAGTCTATGCAATAACTCCATGCAAGTTACCTCTGTACTTATGAATTAGCATTTGTAACTACTCCAAATAAGACCTATTTCTGGTTCAGTTCCATTGACGACAGACAGTATTTGGACAGGCAGCAGCACGCAGTGGACAACTGTCCTTGGTCACTGCTACTTAAGGGTATGAGCGGTGTTGACCAGACGGATAAAGACAGGGAGAGAGGAATTATAGGCACGTGGCCATAGCACAGAATAAGCACCCAATAAATAATTACTGGAAAATAAAAAAAGCTATTTCCCAGCATACCCCATGGACTTGCCTCATGGGCACAAATCAAGACAAAAAGATATTGCACTTTAAGTGTCTATGCATTGTAGCTTCTAAAGACCCTTCATATTTAAGAGGTTTGTTTAACCTATAGTCCCTAAGACTTATTTCTTTGGTTGAGATGGAAAGAATTTTAAAGCAAGGACTAAACTAGAAATAACTCACTCTGATACGTTTACAGAAAGTAACACAAAAGAACTAGGAAGGGTAAAAAGAATAACTTTGTTGAGTAATGGCATTCACTATTTGTGGTCCAAAGAATAAAGTCTTGAAGGAGAAAGAGATGGAAGTAGCTATCCAGTGTTCCCAGAGAAACCAGAGAGATAAGTAAGATCAAATGCTGTTGGTCTTTTCTCACTGTTTATGCATCCTGCTTCAAGCAAAGTTTCCAGAAAGTAAGCTCTCCTGACCTTCCTAGAAAAGACAGGACATGGAGGGCATGGAGGTAATCTCACTTAGTGGTTATATAACCTCAAGTAAGTGGCTTTAATTCTCTGCACCCCCTTTTATTGCCTGTAAATATAAGGGTTAGATAAGACAATCTTTTTTTTAATTAATTTACTTTTTATTGAAGGATAATTGGTTTACAGAATTTTGTTGTTTTCTATCAAACCTCAACATGAATCAGCCATGGGTATACATATGTCCCCTCCCTCCTGAACCTCCCTCCCATCTCCCTCTCTATCCCACCCCTCTAGGTTGATATAGAGCCCCTGTTTGAGTTTCCTGAGCCATATAGCAAATTCCCATTGGCTATCTATTTTACATATGGTAATGTAAGTTTCCATGTGACTCTTTCCATACATCTCACCCTCTCCTCCCCTCTCTCCATAAGCCCATAAGTCTATTCTCTATGTCTGTTTCTCCACTGTTGTCCTGTAAATAAATTCTTCAGTACCATTTTTCTAGATTCTGTATATATGCGTTAGAATACGATATTTATCTTTCTCTTTCTGACTTCACTCTGTATAATAGGTTCTAGGTTCATCCACCTCATTAGAACTGACTCAAATGTGTTCCTTTTTATTGCTGAGTAATATTCCATTGTGTATATGTACCATATTTTCTTTATCTATTCATCTGTTGATGGACATCTAGGTTGCTTCCATGTTCTCAGTTCAGTTCAGTTCAGTCGCTCAGTCGTGTCCGACTCTTTGCAACCCCATGAACCGTAGTATGCCAGGCCTCCCTGTCCATCACCAACTCCCAGAGTCCACCCAAACCCATGTCCATTGTGTCGGTGATGCCATCCAACCCTCTTATCCTCTGTCATCCCCTTCTCCTCCTACCCTCAATCTTTCCCAGCATCAGGGTGCTATTGTAAAGAGTGCTGCAATGAACAATGGGATACATGTGTCTTTTTCAATTTTGGTTTCTTCAGGATATATGGCTTGGAGCGGGATTGCTGGATCATATGGTGGTTTTGTTCCTAGTTTTTTAAGAAATCTCCATACCGTCTTCCATAGCAGCTGTGTCAGTTTGCATTCCCACCACCAGTGAAAGAGTGCTCCCTTTTCTCCACACCCTCTCCAGCGTTTATTGTTTGTAGACTTTTTGATGAGGGCCATTAGAACTGGACATGGAACAACAGACTGCTTCCAAATAGGAAAAGGAGTTTGTCAAGGCTGTATATTGTCACCCTGTTTATTTAACTTCTATGCAGAGTACATCATGAGAAACGCTGGACTGGAAGAAACACAAGCTGGAATCAAGATTGCCGGGAGAAATATCAATAACCTCAGATATGCAGATGACACCAGCCTTATGGCAGAAAGTGAAGAGGTACTAAAAAGCCTCTTGATGAAAGTGAAAGTGGAGAGTGAAAAAGTTGGCTTAAAGCTCAACATTCGGAAAACGAAGATCATGGCATCCGGTCCCATCACTTCATGGGAAATAGATGGGGAAACAGTGGAAACAGTGTCAGACTTTATTTTTTTAGGCTCCAAAATCACTACATATGGTGACTGCAGCTATGAAATTAAAAGACGCTTACTCCTTGGAAGGAAAGTTATGACCAACCTAGATAGCATATTCAAAAGCAGAGACATTACTTTGCCAACACAGGTCCATCTAGTCAAGGCTATGGTTTTTCCTGTGGTCATGTATGGATGTGAGAGTTGGACTGTGAAGAAGGCTGAGCACCGAAGAATTGATGCTTTTGAACTGTGGTGTTGGAGAAGACTCGTGAGAGTCCCTTGGACTGCAAAGAGATCCAACCAGTCCATTCTGAAGGAGATCAGCCCTGGGATTTCTTTGGAAGGAATGATGCTAAAGCTGAAACTCCAGTACTTTGGCCACCTCATGAGAAGAGTTGACTCATTGGAAAAGAGTCTGATGCTGGGAGGGATTAGGGGCAGGAGGAGAAGGTGATGACAGAGGATGAGATGGCTGGATGGCATCACTGACTCGATGGACGTGAGTCTGAGTGAACTCCGGGAGTTGGTGATGGGCAGGGAGGCCTGGCGTGCTGCGATTCATGGGGTCGCAAAGAGTCGGACATGACTGAGTGACTGATCTGATCTGATCTGATTGTGACCAGTGTGAGGTGATATCTCATTGTAGTTTTGATTTGCATTTCTCTAATAATGAGTGATGTTCAGCATCTTTTCATGTGTTTGTTAGCCATTTGTATGTCTTCTTTGGAGAAATGTCTGTTTAGGCCTTTTCCCCACTTTTTGATCGGGTTGTTTGTTTTTCTAGTATTGAGTTGTATGAGCTGCCTGTATATTTTGGAAATTAATCCTTTGTCAGTTGTTTCACTTGCTATTATTTTCTCCCATTCTGAGGGCTTTCTTTTCACCTTACTTATAGTTTCCTTTGCTGTACAAAAGCTTTTAAGTTTAATCAGGTTCCACTTGTTTACCTCTGTTTTTATTTCCATTACTCCAGGAGGTGGGTCATAGAGGATCTTGCTTTGATTTCTGTCATCAAGTGTTCTGCCTATGTTTTCCTCTAAGAGTTTTATAGTTTCTGGTCTTACATTTAGGTCTTTAGTCCATTTTGAGTTTATCTTTGTGAAAAAGCAAATGCCTTAAGGAAGGTAAGTGCTATTGCTGATGAAGCTCAGAAATTTTCCAAAGCCAATAATATCATTTCTCAAATATTTGGAACTGATTATGTTTACAATTTACCTAAGTCTGTGTCATTATATGGGTTTCCTGGTGGCTCAGCTGGTAAAGAATCCTCCTGCAATGTGGGAGACCTGGGTTTTATCCCTGGGCTGGGGAGATCCCATGGAGAAGGGAACAGCTACCCACTCCAGTATTCTGGCCTGGAGAATTCCATGGACTGTATAGTCCATGGGGTTGCAAAGAGTCAGACATGACTGAGTGACTTACTTCACTTCATGTCATTATATAACAAAGTATATGTTTTATGTTGCCATTAAAAATCAAAAGTCAATTCCCTAACTACTTCACAACACCCTTTTCTTAGTGGGCCCTGTGCTGTGCTGTGCTGTGCTAAGTTGCTTCAGTCATGTCCAGATCTTTGTGACCCTATGGACTATAGCCCGCCAGGCTCCTCTGTGCATGGGATCTTCCCAGCAAGAATAGTGGAGTGGGCGGTCATGCCCTCCTCCAGGGACTCTTCCTGACCCTGGAATTGAACCTGTGTCTCTTACGTCTCCTGCGTTGGCAGGTGGGTTCTTTGGCACTAGCGCCATCTGGGAAGACCCAGTGGGCCCTAGAAAGCAGTAATAATTCTTGCATTAAGATGACAAAAACCTAGGAAAGGGTGCTAAGAATATTATTTTGGGTACATGGAATATTGAGTAGAGAAAGGAGGGAATGCTATTACTCAGGGATGAAGGTTTGAAAGTTGATTTCCCACTGTACAGACTAACCATTAGGGGAATCCTACATGGAACAACTGATTGGTTCAAGGTCGAGAAGGAAGTACTACAGGGCTGTCTGCTGTCACCCTGTTTGTGTAACCTATACTCTGAACACGTCATGAGAAATACCAGGTGGGTGAGTTACAGCTGGAATCAAGATGGGTGGGAGAGACACCAACAACCTCAGATATGCAGATGATACCACTCTAATGGCAGAAAGCGAAGAGAAACTCTAGGGTGAAGGAGGAGAGTGAAAGAGCCAGTTTAAGACTACATATTAAAAAACTCAACAACAACTAAGATCATGGCATCTGGTCCCACTGCTGCATGGCAAATAGAAGGGAGAAAAGGGGGATGTAGTGACAGATTTCCTCTTCTTGGGCTCTGAAATCACTGTGGATGGTGACTGTAGCCATGAAATCAGAAGACAATTGCTTTCTGGCAGGAAAGCAATGATAAACCTAGACAGTGTGGTGAAAAGTAGAGACACTATTCTGCCAACAAAGATACAAATAGTCAAGGCCATGGTCTCCCCAGTGGTCATATACAGTTGTGAGAGCTGGACCTTAAAGAAGGCAGGAAACCAAAAAAGCAATGCCTCCGAGCTGTGGTGCTGGAAAAGACTCCTGAAAGCAAGGCAATCAAACCAGTCAATCTTAAGGGAGACCAACCCTGAATATTCACTGGAAGGACTGATGCTGAAGCTGAAGCTCCAGTATTTTGGACATCTGATGTGAACAGATGACTCATTGGAAAAGTCCCTGACGCTGGGAAAGATTGAGGGCAGGAGGAGAAAAGGGCATCAGAGGATGAGATGGCTGGATGGCATAAGTGACGCAATGGACATGAACTTGGGCAAACTCTGGGAGATGGTGAGGGAGAGGGCAGCCTGGCGTGCTGCAGTCCATGGAGTTACAAAGAGTCAGACATGACTGGGTGACTGAACAGCAACAACATTTGGAAATCAGACATCAACTGATGAATAAGCCAGAAGAGACAGCATAGGAGTTAGTGGGTCAGGGATTTTTTTTTTTTTTTTAGGTGATACATAAACAATGATAAATGTTCAATCTAGCAACTCCAGCTTTTAGAAGAAAGTGCTGGGCATGGCTGACTTTTATTGCTTTAGAAAGCTCCATGTCCCTATCATTTGTACCATGCTAGTGTTCAGACGTACGATGTTCTCTGAAGCCCTCGATCCAAGGTCTTCTGAGACTGCATCACAACAATTACCCATCTGTATTCTAAAGCTACAAGCAGTTCTTTCTCTGTTGGATAGCTTGTATTGTCATGGTAGCCAAATAAAAGAAAGCGACATAGATTTTGAAAAGCATGGTTAGAAAGCATCCCAGGTAGCTTTGTGTCATGTGGGCTAGTTTTATCTGTTGTCCAAAATAGTGGATGGAACTTTCTCACAAACCAGGATGACACTAAAAGCGTAACATTCCCTAGCCAAAGAAGGGCTCTTGGTTTTAACAACCTTTAAGTGCATCATATGTCAACCGGCAAGAGTTTCAATGAGAACCACTCAAGTCTGACCTTGGAATTAGGTGTTATAGGAAAGCCAACTGGGATGGCAGAAAGAGAATGTCTAGCTAAGAAAACAATAGATACAGATCATGCTTAGCAACTTCTTTGTCATTTGCCAAGGGGTTCCTCCCAATGCACAAAACCACTTTAGTCCAAATTCTTTGAACTGTTAGTAGCATCCAGCTGAACTTTGTTGAGAAGAATAACTTTGTTCTGACCTTCCCTACATAACATTAGAAAAAAATCTTACTAGGAAGAATTCTACCTTAAAGATGCAGCGCTGGGGAAATTTGAAAATCATTTGCAAGGACTGAGTTCTGATTGAAATTTACTGTGTAGTTTCTAATAACCATCCACAGATAGGCTATTCTATGCATGCCAAGATTTAAACTGCATCGTCCTAACGGTGGCTAAGTCTCATAGGGTGATGTTCCCATGCTGCCACTGGCAAGTATCTTATGTAATTATGGTGATCATCAACGACAAAACCCATGTTCTCTGTGCAGGGTTGTGATTTAGCATTGAAATCCTAACTGCCTATGCTTATACCAAATCCCAAACCACTTTGCTTGTGAAGAAAAATATGAACCCCAAGGCAACAACCACATTCCAGTTTGAATAATTATGTAGGTTGCCACAAATTTCTTCCTGATTCAATCCTTCGATTTTGTCGTCTGAGATTTAGCTATTCAATTTATCCTACACACCACATTTCCACCCCGTCAAAGAAAGGCTTTGCCAAAAAGGAGCTCCCTATGAGCAAAAAGTGACCATAATTCCTAGAACAGAAGCCTGAAAAATGTGCAAGGAGATATCAAAATTCAAAATCTTCAGATGTTGAATTTTTTCAAAGTTTAAAAGAACAATTCTGAGAGTCATGTTAATATTTATCCTTATACATCATTAAAGGGAAATGTATTATGGTGCAGAAGAAAATATTTTAAAACAATATAGTTCTGCAGCTTCGCATAGCCCAGTGAGTGGCAACTGTATAGGATAGATTCAGAATAGGGACCTGGTTTCCTGTTTTGTTATCAAGGCCACAGAACCCAAAAGAATATTCTTGTTTTTTGAAAGGGACGCTATAAGGTGGCCTTCAGTGTTTGGGGAAAGTTACCATGATTCCATTTGTTCTCTGAAAAAATCAGGGTGTGAAAAGAGAAATGTGCCCAAGAAGGGTTAGGCCTATCTGAATCTGAACGTCCCGGTTGAATAAGGTTGGGGATGAATGCAAACTTTTCTGAGTTTGTTTTTAATTTTGTCATTTTCAATTATTTAATTCTAACTCAGAATACCAGCTTTGGCAAAAGAGTTAACCGGCCCCCTTAGAGTCACACTGAGGGTCACAGTCTTTACTGGGACATAAACGAGTATGGGCACACAGCTACATTTTGAGCAACATGTAAGCAAGGTTTTCAACCGTGACATTTTCACGTAGAATGTTGTGTCTTTAGCTGAAAAGCTGAGAAGCAAATAAGATACAGTTAAATGGTTGGTTCAAGAAAGGGAAAAGTTAAAAGTAGTGGGCCCTCCAAAAGAGTCAGAGGAGACTTCTTGTCGCACGCTCTCTGTGCTCAGTTATAGGAATGGTTCTCGGAAATCCCTTAGCAGATGAGAAAAGTGGCAGAGACAGAAGAAAAGAAAGAGCATAAGCTCTGGGTAAAATGCAAGCATTTGTAATGGAGTTTGCTTTTCCAGTGGTACTTACTAAAATCTCAGTCGCAGTAAGAACTGTTGGATTTCTGGGTTTTCTTTGTTATGTTTCTTAAGGGCTAAGGGCAGCTGTTATTCTTACTGATGGATGTGGGATAATTCTGTTTGTTTAGCTGCCAATTCTCTGGATTTCCAGTCTGTCTGTATAGTTCTTACACAGCAGTACTTCTGTAACAAAAAACCTGAGACTTTGTACATACTGCAATGCATGCATTCTTTCATGGAGATTTTCTTGGGAGAGCAGCCTCTTTTCCTCTCCCTGTTTACACAAGATGTTGTTACTTGGCAAATCTATGTTAGAATGGTTGTTTCAGATGGAAAAGAGTTTTGTACACCTGGATTATTTTCATTCCAAAAGATGATTAAATAACATCTTCTTGTATTTGCATAATAATTCAATTTAGCTATATGGCAGAGCTTAAACCAGAATCTTTAAATTAAAAAAAATAAAAATAAAAAAACTGTGTGTATGTCAATTAAGAATTTTACAATGACTGATCAGTACTCTAGAGATGATTTGCCAATATACTGACAGGACATATACAGTATCATTTAGGGAGTATTTGGTAAAAATAAGCATTTAGGAGGAGGTGAACCATTATTTTCAGGGTGATCTCACAATTTTTTTTTTTGGAAAACAAAACTTACTGAAAATCTGATGAATACTCTGTGCTCTTTCCCAATCAAAATGCTCACATAAATAAAATTCTGTGAAGACATTCAGATTTCACCCATGGATCCCAAGCTAAATTTTTAAGAGGACTGTATTATAAAATTAAGGCACAAAGTAATATCTGTAAAAATACCTCATAAACTCTAGAGCTATATATATACTTATGAGGCAACTGTGCAATATAAGCAACAAAAAGAATTAATTCTCATTACTGCTATAATTTATATTGTAGTCTGACTCACTGGAATGTAATTCATTCTTTTACTATCTCTAGTTATCTGAGTTAATATAAAAGCCCATTATTGAGAGTTGAGTTTAAAATTTGCCTGCAATATAAAACATATTTTATTCTAATATAATGTGGCTAGATATTGTTAAGTTTGATATCCATCAGCACCAGTAAAATGAACCCAACCTCAGGTGCAAATCTAATAGGACTGAATGTTAATTAATGTGATCCAAACAACTAATCATTTCAGACTTGCTTCTATTAGGAAGGATTGCTCTGGCTGCTCGCTAACAGAAAAGCACATTAGTTGCATGGATTTCAATTTCCTTTATCTATGTTAGTCACTGAATGCTACATTTCTTCGAAGATTAATATTTTTTCATTGTTTTTCTTTATGTTTAGAGAATTGGTTTGAAACCATAATGTTACAGGAGATTCAGTGGATGTATTTCATGTATTTAATCTGATAGTTTCATATACAACTTTTAATCTAGGAGAATAAATCCATTTTCCTTTCAAGATTCATATGTGCAATACCAGAGAGTACTAATATCAGGTATGGAAAGCCACTTCATGTCTTCATATATATTTGAGCCCCATAAAAATCCTTTAATGAATGAAGTAGATATTATTTATATCTTAAAGCAAGGTTTCTCCACCTCATCACTGCTGTCTTTTTTGGCTGGATAATTCTCTGTTGTGGGGGCTGTCCTTTGCACCCGGGTTTTAGCAGCATCGCTGGCCTCTATTTACCAGATGCCAATAGCATCTCCCCAGTTGTGACAATAAGAAAATGTCTTCAAAATTACCAAATGTTTCCTTGGGGCAAAAATCATCCTCCAGTTTAGAACCAGTGGTTTAAAGGTAAAGAAACTACATCGCAGAGAATGTAAGGCATTGGCTCAAGGTCATAAAGACACAGAACTAGAGCCCAGGCTACAGCCCACAGCTCTGATACCCAGTTCTCCCCTTCTGCTGCGGTCTACAATGCAACTTACAAGATACTACATATTGTGATTCCTTTAGTGCTTCTGCTGAACCATGAATATCATTAGCATAGAGGCCTTCCCTGATAGCTCAGTTGGTAAAGAATCTGCCTGCAATGCGGGAGACCTAGGTTTGATCCCTGGGTTGGGAAGATCCCCTGGAGAAGGGAAAGGCTACCCACTCCAGTATTCTGGCCTGGAGAATTCCATGGACTGTATGGTCCATGGGGTCACAAAGAGTCGGACACGACTGAGCCACTTTCACAAAATATTCTAATACCATTGGTATAACTAGGAGGCAAAAAGTAACATATGAAAGAGCTTGTTAAATTCTGAAGTATCATAAAATTTTCACATTAGCATGAATATATTAGAGAGAGACACAGAGAGAGAGAATCCACTTTGAGATAAAATTTCAAGGGAGGGGACTTCCCTGGTGATCTAGTAGTTAAGGGTCTACATTTCTAATGCCAGGGACTCTGGTTCGATCCCTGGTTGGGGAACTGAAATCCCACATGCTGTGCAACATGGTCAAAACAATTGGGTGGGAAATCAGAGAAGACATGAAAAATTCAAAGTAAACTGGAAACTGGAAGGTGAATCCGCTGATTTCAAGTCCCCAATTGCAGAACTGATCTTAAACAGTAGTTTAAGTACTTAATTCAATCTGGCTGCCGTTGGCTTCTTTCCAAAACACTCTATTAGCTGTTACAGTGGAATTTTGCCAGCAGCCAAATTATCAGCTTTTGGTCTCTAGTGGGGTAGCAGGCACAAACAAGGGATATTCATCCTTAATGTTTCTAAGAGTAGCAGAACTGGGCTTAATGGAAATAGCTTCATCCTCTAGACATATTAAGTAAAGACGGAAAAACCATGTTTGGCAAGATAAAAAAAATGAAACCTGACCCAACGTCAAGGGCCTCAGAAACCTGCTATCTAAGGAATCTGTGGCTCTATCCTTGCTTTCATGAATACACAGCATTCCCAAGACCCTGGACAATCCACCCACCTTACTCTAACCAGAGGATGGGCTTTCCCATCTTGCATGTGGGAAGCCCCAGGGCCTGGCCCACTTCTGCCTTCCTTTTGAGCATCATGTCTCCTTTTCTAACTGAATATTTACAGAAGAAAAGCAGTCACATATCAAGCTATTGTCTTTTCCTCTGTCACCCAAGAGTCATACATTTTAGGGTTGCAGAGTATAATTCAGACATAAAGGTGCCTCTGCATGACCAGATCTCCTGGGAAAACACTCACTAGCTCTTGTGTAAAGGCAAGATTATGTAAAAGGGTACAAGACGTGGAGATAGGTCTGCAGTTCTATTATTCTTCAGAGAAAGTACTAAATTTCTTGTCCCTTTGAGCAAAATGACACAGCTGGTGAAAAACCAAGCATTTTTCTGAAAATGCTCTCGACACTCCCCAATTTCCTATTGAATCTAGACACTTCCCTCATTTTTCTTTTCCTCTCGAGTCCCTGGTGGTCTCTCTCTTTCTCTCTTATTGGACTGTCGACCCTTAAAGACTTCATATCAACAGCTTCCTGAAATGGACTGAAACCTCCTAGGAGTTTATCTGTCAATTTAATATTTGTGTTATCTGAAAAGCAAGTGAGCTTATTCAACTTCCTTTCCATTTTATCAATCAGTATGAAGGGCATGAGCGAGAGGACTAAAAATAGATGGCTTATAGCGATTAACAATGCCTCGCACCAAGTAACACTGAAAGTTCACAAAGATGCTGGAATAGTTAACTGAGCAAGTCTCCTTTCACAGATTAAATGCTTTAGAAGGAAGGCAATGACACAAGGTGGATTCGACCATTAAGACCAAGGGAAAGCTACTTTGCCTGTGTCTGTATTGAAACTCTGGTAAGTGCAGGGTTTTTACAGCAAGTGGACAAGCAGACTTGTTCTCCTCCGATGCATTATGGGTGAGTCTCTACTACTGAACAGTAGTAAACCAAGACCTCCTTTCCCTAGTTCTGGCCAGTGGCATCAGGAAAGGGTCTGGGAGGCCTTTCAGATCCACAGGCTCTAATTTCCAAGCTTTTGTAAAAGGCAACACCCTCCTTTTGAGCATCATGTCTCCTTTTCTAACTGAATATTTACAGAAGAAAAGCAGTCACATATCAAGCTATTGTCTTTTCCTCTGTCACACAAGAGTCATACATTTTAGGGTTTGCAAAGTATAATTCAGACATAAAGGTGCCTCCATTTTAAAATTAGAAAAGAAAAGTATTTGTTCATTTTGTTCGTTATTCAGAGCCATGGGAACCTGACTCCAAGCCCATTTCTTGAGTCTAAATCCAAACTCTGTGGTCAGATAAAGGATCTTATGTAAGTACAAAGCATTCTCTGTTTTCTCAACCAGAAATAAAACAAACTATTTCTAGATTTCAAACTTACTCTTTGGAAACTTATTCAAGAGTTTCACGAAATTACAACTAAAGTACCATAGTCCTAAGTGTTCCCTAGAACTTCACTGACTTTAAAATGGTGCAGCTTCCCTGGATAAGTTATGCCCGAGTCAAATCGACAGTCAGCTGAGTGGTAACAATGGCCTTCTCCAGCCTTCCATGCCCGGCCATTGTGAAAGAAGCAACCATGATGCTCAGCACATTTTTACAGCATGAATGAACCTCATCATTCGTCTTTCAAATTCTCCAAGTGTGTTGCAGACAGATAAACAAGCCCTGCTTGGAGGAAGGGCCTGAATTTGAAGCTGCGGAGCGTATCGCCTTCATTCAGAGTGTGTTGAGTGAAGCAATGCATTGTAAATGAAATACAGTCAGCGGTCCTGTGGATATGCAGACGCCCTCATTTAAGAAAAAAGTCATTGGATTCTGTGGCCACGGTAAACTGGGTGTGTAGAGGATGTTGTTACCACAGCTATTCTATTTCACTGAAAAAGATGCTTACAAGCAACCTCTCTCAAGGAAGAAAATTTCAGAAAAGTCTGTTATCCCGTAGAATTAAATATCTATCTCATTCTCTATCAATCATCTATCATCTATCTATTTTCATTCAGAGGTCAGAACTAAGCTTTTGCAGCAGCACATACTTTGATCACTGTGTGGGCAATAAAATAAATCATTTATCATTGATTCAGGCTACCACTGTTGACCTTCCTGGCTACTGGCTCCTGACTCCATAAAATGTGCTTTGCCACTTAACAAATCTAAATGGTAATCAGCAGTAATCTTATAAAGTGCAATGAGCAGAAGGAGTGATAGATTTGTATAAGCAGAAGGTAAACCATCCATGGGCAATGACAGACAGAAAAACTGCTGTTTCCCAGTGGACAGAAAGAATACTGAAATTCCAACCTAGTAGTGGGACGCTGTTAGCAATTCAAAGTGTGACTTCAAAAACTCCTGTGGTGGGAATAGTCATCCTGGAATATAGTTCTGATTATTGCCTTTAGGAAGAAGAGTATTTCTTTAGTACAATAACAATTATTAACTATATATATTATATATATATATATATATATATATGAGACTATGTGCTCAGTCATGTCCGACTCTTTGTGACCCCATGGACTGTAGCCTGCCAAGCTTTCCTGCCCATGTGATCATGGGATTTTTCCAGGCAAAAATACTGGAGTGGGTTGCCATTTCCATCTCCAGGGGATCTTTCTGACCCAGAAATTGAACCCATATCTCCTGCATTGGCAGGTAGATTCTTTACTACTAGGACCACCTGGGAAGCCCCAAATACAAATTACTGTTATTCAGTAATATATTATTGTGTATCTATTATTAAAGATTAATAATATTAAAATATTATTATTATTCCAATTGTAGAAGCATAGCTTTTTACTGTGGGGCAAGTATTGAGAAATCAGAGCAGGTATAAACCATTCCCTTCAAAATCATTAATCACACTGGGAAATACTCAGCAACTTTAAAATCAAATAGCCAATGACCTGACTGATAATGACTGTAATGGTGAGGATGCTGGGGAAGACGGAATGTATTCTCCTAAAGTATGAGGCAGTGTAAATTATAAGTAGATCTATATTTGATCTCTGCTTCCTCACTACCATCACCGAAATGCAATCCTTTTCTCCAGCACAATCCTTTCAGGCAACATCTGTTTCTTTTAAATACTGTTGCATGACTCACTCACTAATAGGCTCAGAAAGATATAAGAACAACCCAGAATCTGGATGCTGTCTTCCGTCTCTCATGTCCAAGGTGTATGAGCTTGAAGAAAATGACGCAGAGTCACACATCAAACTGTAAAGTATCATCTAAGACTCTGAGAACCTGCAAATGACTTTGGTGACGCTTCCAGCCTAGGACATAGATTCCTGGCACTTTCTCCATTATTGGTAGGAATTGGATCAAAAAACATAAACTCACTTTTTTTTTTCCCCAAGTCAACTTTCCTCCAGTGAAGTCATCATCACTCCTTGTACTGTATCTTCATTCTTCATGAAGCCCACTCACTGTCTACCAAGGGGCTGCACAGGGTCGGCAAAGTCCCTCTTATTTCCATTCATCAAGATACAAAGGAACCCCACAGGCTATTCCTGTGAAAGTTCTTTCTTTCATTTCTAGCTTGCACAAAATCCTGTGAGCTAGCTGCTGCTCCAAACGACTCCCTCTTGGAGATGGCTGAATCTTTCTCACACCTAAAATTTTTTGCAAGCTCGAATGTTTTTCCTAATTCTCTGCCCAGTTAACTCCCATCCATCCCACATAATTCAGCTGAAACGGCGTTGCCTCAGAGAAGGTCTCCTGTGCCCACCTGCACACATGGACCTCGCCCCTACTTGCCTCATGTCCTCCCGTGACACGTGGCATGTGTCCTGGCTTCAGAGCACTTCTCAACATATTTACTTGGCGATCACTTGATGAATCAGTGACAGTGCCCCCACTTGGCTCACGAGGGGCCGCCTCTGTTTCTCTCACTCACGTACCCCTATGCTTCTCCCAGGACTTAATACATCATAAGTGCTTAATAAGTCATTGTTAAAACAAAGTGTTAAAGAACAGTAGATCAGAAAGGTGAAATTTGTTTATCAGTGTCCTCTAAGGAATGGAAACTGCAGGAGCCTTGATTTCTTCCTTGCTATGATTCTAGTTATTCTATGATTCTAATATTCATTTAGATGCTGAACCTGAAGTTCCCATGCTTTGGCACCTGATGCAAAGAGCCAGCTCATTGGGAAAGACCCTGATGCTGGAAAGAATGAAGGCAGGAGGAGAAGGGGGCAGCAGAGGATGAGAGAGTTGGATGGCATTACTGAATCAATGGACATGAGTTTGAGCAAACTCTGAGAAATCGTGAAGAACAGAGAAGCGGGTGTGCTGCAGTCCATGGGGTTGCCAAGAGTCGGACATGACTGAGCAACTGAAGAACAACAACAATGATTCTAGTTAGTTAATTCTAAGACAGGAAATCTTACTCCTGTGCTTTAGCATCCTCCTGCTTCCTCAGCAATCCATCCAGGAGGACTTGGAGACACTGACTCACTCTTCTTGATCTGTGACCAGCACACGTAAAACAATATAATATGTCAAAAAATGCTTCCATAATTTCTGAGCATGACAACTAAATGCATTATGAGATCCTGGATTGGATCTTGGACTGGAAAAAATAAATTTAAAGCCCATTATGCATATTGCTAAAATCTGACACCACCCTTATGGCAGAAAGTGAAGAAGAACTAAAGAGCCTCTTGATGAAAGTGAAAGAGGAAAGTGAAGAAGTTGGCTTAAAGCTCAACATTCAGAAAACTAAGATCATGGCATCTGGTCCCATCACTGGACATCTGGTCCACAGAAACAGTGGAAACAGTGGCTGACTTTATTTTTGGGGGCTCCAAAATCACTGCAGATGGTGATTGCAGCCATGAAATTAAAAGACGCTTACTCCTTGGAAGGAAAGTTATGACCAACCTAGACAACATATTAAAAAGGAGAGACATTACTTTGTCAACAAAGGTCCATCTAGTCAAGGCTATGGTTTTTCCAGTAGTCATGTATGGATGTGAGAGTTGGACTATAAAGAAAGCTGAGCACAGAAAAATTGATGCTTTTGAACTGTGGTGTTGGAGAAGACTCTTGAGAGTCCCTTGGACTGCAAGGAGAGCCAACCAGTCCATTCTAAAGGAGATCAGTCCTGGGTGTTCATTAGAAGGACTGATGTTGAAGCGGAAACTTCAATATTTTGGCCACTTGATGCGAAGAGCTGACTCATTTGAAAAGACCCTGATGTTAGGAAAGATTGAAGGCAGGACGAGAAGGGGATGACAGAGGATGAGATGGCTGGATGTCATCAGTAACTCGATGGACATGGGTTTGGGTGGACTCTGGGAGTTGGTAATGGACAGGGAGGCCTGGCATGCTGCGGTTCATGGGGTCGCAAAGAGTTGGACACGACTGAGTGACTGAACTGAAGTGAACTGGGTTCTAGAAATGACAGTTTTCTTGTATTTGTTTAATGAGCAAAATGAGAGCAAAGCACTTTCCAAACTCTACATTTCTATCTATTAAGAAAGCATTGTGTCCCACGGGGCAGGGCATGAAGGGAGGGAGGTCCTGAAGGTTGTTCTTTGTGCATCATTAAAAAATTGGGACTTTTTCAGTGGGTAGGATCCCACCCGGTCCAACATAGCAACCAACTCTCCTTGAAGCACTGCTGAAATTTGCTGAAATGAAAACAGAACCACAGTGAAGAAAGTGGAGGAAAAAGTCAACATGAATGGCGGCTGATAAGCTGAACACCTGCTAATCAAGTTCAGTAATACAAATCAGCATTTGTGCGGTGCCTGACCCAGAGAGAATCAGTAAGTAATCTGGAAATTGAAACTACTGTAAAAACACAGTGAAGAATTATTTCGCCAGTCTGTGTGATACAGGGAACTGTGAAATGGCATTTGGCAGTGGCTCCAGAAAAAAACAATTCAGTAAACAAATGAAGTCATGACAAGGGAAGGTCATAAAGTGGACTCCGAATGTGACCAATGAAAAGTGACATCAGATTTTTTAATGGCTACAAATACGAATGTTTGCCCTTTAGCAGTACTGCCTGACTTTTTTTCAAAACATGGCCTATAAAATCGGTGATAACTTAAGTACATTATCAATTTCCCATTTTGGTCTCTTGAATTACACATAGATGCTTTTAAAAAGGGACATTCTTAGAAGCACAAATCACAATTAAATCAATTATATGTAAATTTAAACAATATTGTCCATGTGATGATAGGTCACAATTTTAACTATTTGATGGGTAGCTCCTGATAAATTCACTAACAAAGCCAAAAGAGTGAAAGAATTAGTTTCAGAAAACAAGAGAGAAATCGAAAAGTCTTAGCAAGCTCTCTCATCTCTTAAATGTAACTGTGAAAATCACTGCTAGTGCTGATATTTAAAAGTGGCTGCTTTTATCTTTTAAAAACCCTATTGTTTGAATGGATATGCTCCAGGCCTCACATTTGGGCCATTTGTTTTTACCAGCTGTTTCTAAAAATATGTTCATGGTGCAGACGTTTTTCTGTTTATCTCCAAAACTACTTTTGTTGAGGGCTTTCCCCACTTTCCACAAGGGAAAGGCTAGAGACGTGGAAAACAACATCTGCTGAAGGCTCTCACAACTTCAGGGAGGGACCACAGTTTTCAGCTTTAAGTGAGAAAAGAAGAGGCAACACCAAAAATCTCCAATAAACTATATGACTGAAGAGACTGCCACATTCCTTTTGGATTAACGGTAATCAAATATTTTAATTCGTTCATACAATCCTTGAAGCAGCAGAGACAGCTGTTCCCTACATGGAAGAGGGTCTCAATTAATCTACAGCTGGCTTAATTTTCTGGCCATTCTATCAAGGGAGAGAGGGAAGAAGAGAGAGGTGGAGAGAGAGGAATGCAAAGTTTTTAATTACTTCCCTGCAACTGCATTCTTTCATCTATTTATTATATCTAACAAGCAGATGTACAGATGAGGGGTGGTCAGGCAGTGAGGGTGTACATGGCACCTAAGGCTTGGGCTAAAGAGCCAATCATATTCCCAAGTGTCTGCTGCAGGCCACTTCACATCCCATCTGCTCCTGGTTTGCAAGTACCGATTTTACATTTTCCGGGAATGGGTCATTTGCAGGAGACCTCCTGCCTACTGCTGCTGTATGACCACCTGGTGTGTCCATGGGCCATTTGTCAGCTGATGAACAGGAGTGACCCTGGGGAATTGGCGCATGCTCAGCTATCCAGAGTCCTGCACATCATCATCATCACCATTATCTTTGAATTCTTCCAACAGCTTTCCTTGCGGAGCCTTAAACCATGGACCTAATCCAAACTCACCAAAAAGATAGGACTCACGATTTTTTTCAAATTACAGGTATGGCAGAGTTCCTATATCCACAGAGTCACAAGAGTTCTGTCTTCAGCCAGCCAGCCAGTGCTTGCTCAGTTGTGTCCAACTCTCTGGAACCCTATGGGCTGTAGCCCCTGCCAGGGGCCTCTGTCCATGGAATTTTCCAGGCAAGAATACTGAAGTGGGTTGCTGTTTCCTACTCTTGGACTCAATATACTTTTATATTTATATATCCCGAGTGGCTCAGTTGGTAAAGAATCTACCTGCAATGCAGGAGACCTGAGTTCGATCCCTGAGTCAGGAAGATCCCTTAGAGAAGGGGATGGCAACCCACTCTATTATTCTTGCCTGGAGAATTCCATGGACAGAGGAGCCTGGTGTGTTTCTGTCCATGGGGTCACAAAGAATTGGACATGACTGAGCAGCTAATACTTTCACTTCATTTTCATATAGCCTTTATTTCTAATTATAAATCTAATACATACTCAACATAGAAATTTTGGAGTATGAATAACAATATAAAATCAGCCACTGACCACTACCTGATGATAATCACTGTTATGTCTGTTACTGAAAACATAATCCTCATACCAGATTCAAGACACTAAACCTTGGATATCCAATAAACACTTAATAAACCTGATATGATTTTTATTAGGGGCTTCCCAGGTGGTGCTAGTAGTAAAGAACTTGCCTGCCAATCCAGGAGACATAAGAGACACAGGTTCAATTCCTGGGTTGGGGAGATTCCCTGGAGGAGGGCATGGCAACCCACTTCAGTATTTTTGCCTGGAGAATCCCACAGACAGAGGAGCCTGGTGGGCTCGAGTCCATAGGGTTGCAAAGAGTCAGACACGACTGAAGAGACTTAGTATGACTTTATATTAAGCTAAATTAAGTATAATATTTCCAACATTTAGATAATTCATTTCTAAAGCAAGAGATTATTGGTATAGACTACCCAAGAGACAGAAAAGGTGGGAGGAGATGAGAACAATGGAGACAAATTCAGTATCTGCCTTTAGTATAGGTCACATCCTTCCTTTTGGCTGGGGATCAAGCTTTTGACCTTCTCTTGACACAAAGATGGATCACGTTATCTCAAATATAGGCTCATTTAGCTCTTCAGTTGGAGAAGGTGATGACACCCCACTCCAGTACTCTTGCCTGGAAAATCCCATGGACAGAGGAGCCTGGTGGGCTGCAGTCCATAGGGTCACAAAGAGTTGGACACGACTGTGTGACTTCCCTTTCACTTTTCACTTTCATGCATTGGAGAAGGAAATGGCAACCCACTCCAGTGTTCTTGCCTGGAGAATCCCAGGGACGGGGGAGCCTGGTGGACTGCCATCTATGGGGTCACACAGTTGGAAGGGACTGAAGTGACTTAGAAGCAGCAGCAGCAGCTCTTCAATACAGTCCTCTCTACATTGTAATAAGACTAAAAATAGGAAAAAATTCTAGATTTAGATTTGAGTCCTTAGAAATTTTTCTTTATGATTTTTTGTTCTTGTTGTTTATAAACTGATTTTACTCTTCCAATAACATGCATTCTATATATATGTTTTGGAACTCCCATTCTATGTTGTGCCTTTTAAGCTATTTTTTTATACTGAGATTCAAAAACTCTCTTATACTTAATATCTAAGAGAAATAACTTCCTGGGGCCTCAGTGAAATAAAGAGCTTGGTTTTAAGACTATTTAGTTCATTATGCGAAATGCCAGGCTGGATAAAGCACAAGCCAGAATCAAGATTGCCGCGAGAAATATCAATAACCTCAGATATGCAGATGACACCACCATTATGGAAAAAAGCAAAGGAGAACTAAAAAGCCTCTTGATGAAATTGAAAGAGGAGAGTGAAAAAGTTGGCTTAAAACTCAGCATTCAGAAAACTAACATCAAGGTATCCAGTTCCATCACTTCATGGCAAATAGGTGGGGAAACAATGGAAACAGTGACAGACTTTTTTCCTTGGGCCCCAAAATCACAGCAGATGCTGACTTCAGCCATGAAATTAAAAGACATTTGCTCCTTGGAAGAAAAGTTATAACCAACCTAGACAGCATATTAAAAAGCAGAGACATTACTTTGTCAACAAAGGTCCATCTAGTCAAAGCTATGGTTTTTCCAATAGTCATGTATGGATGTGAGAGTTGGACTATAAAGAAAGCTGAGCACTGGAGAATTGATGCTTTTGAACTGTGGTGTTGGAGAAGACTCTTGAGAATCCCTTGGACTGCAAGGAGATCAAACCAGTCAATCCTAAAGGAAATCAGTCCTGGATATTCATTGGAAGGACTGATGCTGAAGCTGAAACTGCAATACTTGGGCCACCTGATGTGAAGAACTGACTCATTGGGAAAGACCCTGATGCTGGGAAAGATTGAAGGCAGGAGGAGAAGGGGATGACAGAGAATGAGATGGTTGGATGGCATCATCGACATGATGGATATGAGTTTGAGTAGGCTCCAGGAGTTGGTGATGGACAGGGAGGCCTGGTGTGCTGCAGTCCATGGGGTTGCAAAGAGTTGGACACAACTGAGTGACTGAACTGAACTGAGTTCATAATAAAATTTTAGACTTATAAGGGCTTTCAGTCTTCAAAATCTACTAAATCTAGCTGTGGTAGCATAGCTAACATTTTAAATCTGTTTAAAGGTTTCTAATTTGGGGATTTTGGTTTGTTTTCACAGACAGGTAAATTTGAAAAAAAAAAAAAAATCTATGGGGAATGACTAATATCCACTTGCCAACCTTTAGTTTGCTAATTAAAGATGCTACAGACAGTACCAAAATACTATCTTTGTAGAAGAAATTGATTTTAACAATAAAAAAATGCATAAAACATAATCTCAAAATATAGGGCAGTTCTGTCAATTGAACTTTGTGAAAACTCACTATATTGTCCTTATTTTTCTCATTTCACCATGGGTCAGTGAAGGTTTGACATAGTTTGATGCTTGTTTTGGTTTTGAGCGTGGGAAACAGGACTATAGTAGGCCTAGTGATCTTTCCTGCATGTAGGAAAGTGTTATTACTGACCATGTATCCCTAAAGCACACATATGTGGAGTGCGTACCATGAGCTGTTGGGTTGGCCAAAAAGTTCATTCAGATTTTCTATCTTAGGGGAAAATGGAAACAAATTTTTTGGTCAAGTCAATACTTCCACGAATTGCTTCACCATGTGTCCATCCCCCAGTGACCAAAGAAACAGAGAGCTATAGATCTGACCACTAAATGGTCAGCAATATCCTGTCTTGTGTGGCAACAATGTCCAATGGAAAGAAGACAAGCAAATTTTCAAAGAATTCCCCTGAATTCTCTGTTGAATGCTTTCTCAGTTTAAAATTAAAAGGTCTGGGCTCTTTAAAAAACAAACAAACAAAAAAACTTGATACACAATATCAGTAAAATAGCATGAATTGCGGATTTAGGACACTCAGGATTTAATTCCAATCCTAAAAGACACTAAGTCAGCGACCTTGAACAAATCAATTTACCTTTGTAGGTTTTAATTCTGTCACCTAAAACAAAATCGTTACAATGAACTTTAAAGTTCTTTAAGCTTACAGTCTTAAAAGTTATGTAAACTTTATGATTATAATTAAAAAAAAGAAATGCAGAAAAAAAAAAAAAAGCCTTTCGCTTTATGGGAGTTTGAAAGAGGAATTGCTATGTTTAATTTGATACTCAAGGTCACCAAGTCATATTTTGACCAAAAATCTTACTAAGAGCACATTCTTCAAACTTGATAAAAGGGTTAGATCTAAAGAAAATTTTAAAAATAGAATTAAAAATGCCACGTGTCCAGGGAACTCTATGCAATGCTCTGTAATGGCCTAAATGGGAAAAGAATCTAAAAAAAAGAGTGAATATATGTGTATGTACAACTGATTCACTTTGCTGTACACCTGAGAATAATACAGCATTGTAAATCAGCTGTACTCTAATCAAAATTTTAAAAAACCCCAAAACACATTGTGCGTCTCTTGAAACTTGCTCAACTTTCATAAGGTGTATCTTTATTTTATTATTCCCTTGTGGCTCAGCTGGTAAAGAATCCACCTGCAATGCAAGAGACCTGGATTTGATCCCTGGGTTGGGAAGATCCCCTGGAGAAGGGAAAGGCTACCCACTCCAGTATTCTGGCCTGGAGAATTCCATGGACTGTATAGTCTGTGGGGTTGCAAAGAGCTGGACATGACTGAGTGACTTTCACTTTCACTTTTCATCTTTATTTTAATGTTTTAAAATACTTAATTCAAATGCTGCTAAATAAGGGCAAGTTCTCCCTGGTCTGTGACTTCTCCCTCTTGCTGATGTGTCATCTGTCATGTCCCCTCTGGCCTGCTGGTCTATTTCATCTCTTCAAGTTACCTAGCTGGTCCCTGGGGACTGAGTTTACTCCTTTGCTTTTATAGGGAACGCTAAGGCAATGGCAGCCCACTCCAGTACTCTGGCCTGGAAAATCCCATGGATGGAGGAGCCTGGAAGGCTGCAGTCCATGGGGTCGCTGAGCGTCAGACATGACTGAGCGACTTCACTTTCACTTTTCACTTTCATGCATTGGAGAAGGAAATGGCAACCCACTCCAGTGTTCTTGCCTGGAGAATCCCAGGGACGGGGGAGCCTGGTGGGCTGCCGTCTATGGGGTCGCACAGAGTCGGACATGACTGAAGCAACTTAGCAGTAGCAGTAATGATGAAGTGTGAACAAATAAAGAAATAAACAAGCAAACAGGCAAGTCAATAAACCAACCAACCACATAGGAGGATACCAGGCTAGTGCATGCATAAAAGGGAGAAAAAGACATTCACTTTACTGCATTTGGCTATGTCCCTATTGGGTCATCAATAGTGCTTAATTTATCCTTGTTTTACTCTTTTTTTCTATAAGTCCTTTGATCTCAGAGGCTTTTAAAATACTAATTCTAAGTTATGTTGTTTTAAATCTCAATCCGGGCACCTCCTATCCCCAAAGTGCCTCCAAATGTCTTCCCTTTCTCCATCAGTTGTTGTTTTCTTTTGGAGCCCTGAGAACTTGACAACTCCAGGCACAACACCACACTGGGGGGTGGGGGGGCCAGGTCTTGCTAATGGGGAAAGCTCTTAATGTCATTACTTAGCATCCGGGCTTCCAGAAGTTAATCTTAGGCTCCCTCTGGGATTGGGATACATTAGGATCTGGTTTCATAGTTCACTTGATGTGGTTCATATACAAGTCTTTCCCACAGATTTCTAATGTTAAAGATGATAAAGGGACTGAGTCTTCATTTATGGAATCAAATCCTTAAGTAACAACCACCACTTCTGCAGTAACTCTAAGTGTGGCTTTGTACCTGTATGTTCCCAGTTTTGCTCCGGCCTCATCTCCTGCCAGGTGGTGGAACACTTTCTTATCCTCAGGATATTGGATGCTCCTTCCTGCACCCTACTGTATAATCCTTTTTCTCTGACATTCAGAAGACTTAAGACATAAATAAATGCTTCTGTCTACAATGCTGGAAAGAGTCCTATATATTGCTGAGTCACTCAGTCATTTCGGACTCTTTGTAACCCCATGGACTGTAGCCCGCCAGGCCCCTCTGTCCATGGGATGTCCCAGAGAAGAATACTGGAGTGGGTAGCCATTTCCTTTTCCAGGGGATCTTCCTGACCCAGGGATCGGATCCGCATCTCCTGTGTCTCCTTCATTGGCAGGCAGATTCTTTTTCCACCGAGGCACCTGGAAAGCCCAGTCCTATATTAATCGTGCCCCTTCAATTCTGTTCTCTCCATTCACTGCCTCTGTCACCAAGAATTTTTCTCACTTTCCCCACAAAACTTACAGAGCTACAAATCAAAAAGTACAGGGAAAGAAGAGGTTCTCAGCAGGTTGCAAATATCATATCTCAGTCATTTAGACATTTGTCAGCTCAATAAGCCACAGCCAAGGCTTGGGGAAGAATTACTGGGATGTGACACACTATGTGGGCTGGAGTTCAAAGAAACTGCTGCCAAAAAGGTCTAAAAGCTCGGAGGAGGCGGCCCACCCCCCGGCGGAGGCACAGAGAGCAAAAGCCAGGTTTGCAGAAGGAATGGCAAAAATCAAGCACTTACAAAAATTTCAGTGCAGATGCTGTGGGGAGGGGACCCAGATTTTGTAGGTTTGCTTATTTTTTTCATCTTACTTCATATGTGAGCTAATGACATATTGAAAACAATGGTGAGAAATGAGCGTTCAATGCCCTTCCATATCCTATGTGCTTAGTGGGGAACTCAATGAGTATTTATTAAGCTTGCTGCTGCAGCTGCTGGGCTGCTGCTGCTAAGTCACTTCAGTCATGTCCGACTCTGTGTGACCCCATAGATGGCAGCCCACCAGACTCCCCCGTCCCTGGGATCTCCAGGCAAGAACACTGGAGTGGGTTGCCATTTCCTTCTCCAATGCATAAAAGTGAACAGTGAAAGGGAAGTCGCTCAGTCGTGTCCGACTCTCAGCGACTCCACGGACTGCAGCCTACCAGGCTCCTCCATCCATGGGATTTTCCAGGCCAGAGTACTGGAGTGGGGTGCCATTGCCTTCTCCGGTTATTGAGCTTGACTATAGTGTAAAGTGAAGAAGGCAATGGCACCCCACTCCAGTGTTCTTGCCTGGAGAATCCCAGGGATGGAGGAGCCTGGTGGGCTGCTGTCTATGGGGTCACAAAGAGTCGGACACGACTGACGCAACTTAGCAGCAGCAGCAGCATAGCATAAAGAATCTGTCTGAAATGCAGGAGATACAGGAGATGTGGGTTTGATCCCTGGGAAACCTCATGAACAGAGGAGGCTGGTGGGCTGTAGTCCATGCAGTTGCAGATTCAGACATGACTGAGCATGTGATGGATGATGGATAAAACGGGCAAGAAGGATTCATCTATTTAAAAAAAAGCAATGAAGGACTTCCCTGGCAGTCCAATGGTTAAGACTTCACCTTCCATGCAGAGGGTGCAGGTTTGATCCCTGATGGGGGAGCTAAGATCCTATATGCCTTGTGGCCAAAACACTAAAACATAAAACAAAAGCAGTACAGTCACAAATTCGATAAAAATTTTTTAAATGGTCCACATCAAGAAACATCTTTCAAAAAAAAAAAAGAAAATGACTACAAATTCCTAACTTATCAGATTTTTCTAGATCAGGGTTCAGCAAACTTCTAAGCCCAGCTTGATGTCTGCTTTCTCTTTTTTTTTGGCCACTTTGCACAGCTTGTGGGATCTTAGTTCTCTGACCAGGGACTGAACTCAGGCCCTTGGCAGAGAAAGTGCGGAGTCCTAACCACTGGACCCCTGCTTTTTAAAACTAAGTTATATGGAGTCACGGCTACAATCATTCATTTATGTATTGTCCATGGCTGTCTCTGTGTTACAGCAACAGAGTTTGGTCGTTGTCACTGTGAGACTCTCAAAGTCTAGAATGTTTACTTTCTGGGTCTTTAAAAAAAAAAAAAAAAAAGTTGGCTGGTCTTTGCTCTGGGTGATTAGGCTGACAATTTGAACAGACAGCAATAAAATACTGCCATACCCCTCTTTTAGTAAAATGGGGTATCTGCTTCAAAGCTAAGATGAAAGCAGAACTCGACAGCAGAGTCCTCAATCATTTTCAACTTTACAAATTTTCCAGTTTAGGCTTCCAGATTGGTCACGATGGATATAACTTGTAATGAGACCCTCAGATGCTGAAGCAAGCTACACTTCCATTGTCAAGAGTCTAATAAAAGCAAGCACAGCTTTCAAAAGGTACTTTCTATTTCATTGTGAATTTTAGTTCTCAATAACTCCTTTAAGATTCTTTGCTTGCATAGACAAGTCAAGGGCCTAGAAATGGTTTGGGGTTTTTTGTTTTGTCTTCATTTTTCCTTTTTTTTTTTTTAATCATTTGAGACATAATGCAAGGATGTGGGGGAAATGAAAGAGAAGATAAACATATGAGTAGGAATTTAAGAAATGTCAAGAAAGGGGCTAAGGGAAGAAACGCATCCTCTCAGATACACATTCACTTACTCTGTTGCTTTCTATTAGCTGTAACGTCTAAAACACTATGGTCTGAAGAACATAATCATCTTGGAAATGAAAACACAGCGTCTCACCAGGGTTCTCACTATGAGCATCTATTCTTAGAGTCCTACATGGTTTAGTCACTAAGTCATGTCCAACTCTCACGACCCCATGGACTACAGCCCGCCAGGCTCCTCTGTCCATGGGATTTTCCAGGCAAGAGTACTGGAGTGGGTTGCCATTTTCTTCTCCAGGGGATCTTCCCAATCCAGGGATCGAACCTGGGTCTCCTGTACTGCAGGCAGATTCTTTACCAACTGAGCCACCAGGGAAACCCTCTTAGAGTCCTAACATCAGTTAGAGGTGGCTGTTACCTGATCATACATTCTCAACAGGTCTGCTGATGAGCAGTGAGCTAGAAGCCCCCACTGCACAAACTATTACCTAGGTGACATCAAGAGGGACTAATCTCATGTAAGTGATGGTTTTCATCCTGAATACTAGAACCATTTCATCTCGCAGGAAGCCAGGGTAAGTCATTTAAATCATAGTTGTTTGGATAAATTATCATTAAACAGTTTCATAACCTCCATCAACCAAGGTTTTCATAGCTTTTCAGATGCACAATAATTAATCCATCTAACAAGTATTTACCAGACATTTAATATACTCAATACACAAACCTTCTTTCATTATTATTACAGAGGTAGGTAGCTATATATATATATATATATATATATATATATATATATATATACACACACATCAATGAAGAATACTATATAATAAGAGACAGTATTAATGTAGTGATTCCTGTGTGGATTTGGGGCCAAGCTGGCTTGAGTTCAAATCCCATTTCTCCTGCTTCCTTCCTGTGTGGAACATCTGTTTAGCTCCTCTGTGCCTCAGTTTACTCATCTTTAAGATGGAGATGATGATAAAGCCCCTCATGGGATTGCTACAGCGACTAAAGAAGTTACCAATGTAAAGTATTTAGAGCTATACCTGCCTATAGTAAATGCTCAATGAATACTTAGTGAAGGAACAAAGATGGGGCCGTGGAAAACCTGAAGTCCTAGACATGACTTCAAGGGACTTCATTCAATATTACATGTGCTGTCACTGAAAGCTGACCAGAGGGGCAAGTAAACCTGACATTAAATCAAAATTAAAGGTTGTATCATCAGCATCTCAATCAGAGACCCTATCTCGTCAAACTAGAAATGCTAATAAGATCCACGCTTTCCTTTTTAATTCCCAGATTTCTCAAAACTCTTTCACAAAGCAGCGATTAAGCATCTAATGGTAAAATTGGTTTTTTTAGCTGTACTTTCTGTGATACAATAGTTCTCGTGCTGTTTTAAGTATGAATGTGCTAGTTTATGATAAACTGTGGAAGGAAAGGGCACTGATACATTTCAAGCTGGTTAACCATCATGCATCAAGTGCTGTAACGAAATAAAGTTCCTTGTATTTCAAAAGTTAGAAAAACATAACTAATAGGATGATGCTGCATATGATAATTATGTGCTAAGAAATGCATCTATTATCGTCTTTCCAAAGCTCAAGAAACAGAATTTGGAAGCCTAAGAAATATCCTGTTCGTATTCAGTGTTACTAAGGGAGGAATTTTGGGCAACTCTATTTTGAGGAAACAAAATTAGTCAAAGCTCCATAAACGAGCGTGTCACAGTTCTAAAATTTAGTGCTCTAATAAGTGTTCAAGCCCAATCCTCTGTGCACACTGCAATAGAAATAAAAGTTAGCCATTTCCTAACAGATCTGGGGTTGAATCTTACCTCGCCACTGTGTGCAGGTATGGAACCTTGGAAAAGCAAAGTTTGTGAGTCCCGGTTTCCTCAATTGCAAGATGGCCACAATAGTTTCTACACCGTAACAACTGAAAATGAGATTTACATAAAAATACCACGCTTGAAAGCACCTGGCATAGCATGGTGCCTGGGCCGGTGCCATATTAGAGCCAGCGCATGATCTCTGATTGCTACGTTTTCAGGAATTTTCCAAGTCGGTTGTTAAAACACAGCCATAACCGAATACCTTAGATGAAAAACAAAGGTAATAAAAGCTTAAAACCCATTACTTTCTAATTACTTTGCTGTGTTTTACGATTATGTATGCTCTTGAAATCCTTGATATCTATCATATCTGTATGGTGAAAGTGTGTGCTCGTGAGCATTACTTCCTAATTCTGAGTTTAATATTGTCATATCAGTGGCTTGAAATCAGCCAGAGTGGGGATATTTTATACGACAGAAGTGGCCACACACTACAGATTATGGTTGTGTGTATCTACATGTGTGCTGGTTGTATGCATTTATGAGCACACTGCTATATCTGACTGTTCAGTAATACCCTCTCCCTCCCCCCATCCTTCTCGCCTCTTTCGATTCCTTCCCCCACTTTCTTTACCTGCCTTCTCTCTTTCCTCCTTCAATCTCTCCCTTCCTTCCTTCTTAGAAAGTTCTTGGTCCACAGAGCTCACAAATTTCCCCTTCCGTTGCCCTTGTTCTACACCCTTAAGAATAGCAAAGGCCTACACGGACATGACTGAGACATCTCATCATAAAACCATCTGCCTTGAAACACTTTCTCTTCTTCAGGTTAAAAAAGATGGACTTTTTAATCACAGGACCCTATTTCAAAAATCAGTCTAGCGATTCATTTTAGACCTATTTTATACTCTTGTTCAACCTCTGTGGGTAAGGAGACGGCAGTTGTTACAAAGATTCATTTTCACACTCTTAGTATTAAACAAACCAAAGCATTCCAATTTAGGCAACAAATTCCCTAGGTATTCACAGGTATGATCCAGTATCTGAATAATTACCTGGGTACTTTCTTCCACCTCTCTCTCAAGAAATTCAGACTCAGTTCTCAGAACTATATCTACTGTGTACGTCTTATTCTTTGGAAAGAGAAAAACAAAACGCAAAGAACTTGGGTCTGAGTTAAAGTGTTGGCTCTCTAATGCTTCCATGAATTAAAAAATAAAGTAAAATATATATCATTTGACTCAGAGAGATCAAAAGATAATCTTACCTTGAAATATGCATGAGGTGGAACCAGTGAGTTTTTTTTTTTCCTTTCTCTTGGATGACTCGCCAAACACATTTATATTTTAGGTTAAAATACATAAATAAATTTTATAATCAAGTACTTTCATATTTCCGCAAATTCCTCACTGATTCAGGAACAGACACTGCTCCATGTAGCAAAAATGATAATGCTCCTCAGTCACATTTCCTGAAAAATTTTTCTTTTGATCTGTTCCTGAAGAAAACGTTTAACTAGAAGATTGGTATTCTATGGGAAAATTCCTTGGAAATTTGCTCTTACACGAACTCCCTTTAACAGGAAGATTATTAAATCATGCCAAAGAAATCAACAAGGGTTTCTTATTGTTGTTCACGGGGTGGCTGTTTAGCTATTATCATTAGTAGTTTCCCATTGCAAGTTTTGCCTCCTTAGCCAGGTAAGAAGCGCAACGTACGACTTCCAGATGCAAACCAGTTATCAGCCTTACAATTCGACTGAAAATTTGTTTAGCTTCTTTGTGAAGTTCCCTAAGGGCAAGGTTACAAGTAGAAACAATAGGGGAGTGAGAGATAAAGGGAGAGGATTTCAAACCACATGTTACAAACAGAGAACAGAATCACGGAACGACACCAGGACAGTGGACTCCAAGACAAGATGGCAAGACAGATGTGCCAGACGAGACACACGCTTGACCGCTGTGCCAAGGAAAGCAAGCACAAGAACAGAACCAGACAGAGATGCTGCGAGAGCAGCTCTTGGGGCTGCTGCGTGACCCCATGGAAATCATAATAAAAATGAGGACCCATGAGATTGTAACTACAAAGGAAAGTTACCCCCACGACTCATACACTGGACTTGCTGGGTTAGCCTGGATGTGTCAATTGGATGAAACACAGGAGATGGCGTCATGACAGCCCATGCACTGGTGATGGAGGCCATGGTTAGTTGATTAGCTATAGAACTGTCACGGCATGCCACACAATGATCCTGGGCTTGTCCGGAAATAAAAGATACAACTAATAGTCTATATCCGCAATAAAATTCTTTTTATGCCATCTGAAATTTGTGGAGAGGGATGTTTTATTATTATTATCTTTTTCTGACTCACTTGTCCTTTTTTCAATAAAATGCATGGTCATAAAGGGGAGAGTAAAGGCAAGTGGCCTGGCAGATATAAGGAAAAATAAAAAGGAGGAAGGAAGAACATTAAAATAAAAAAATATATATATATATAGTAGAAAGAAGAGGAAAACAAAATGTTTCATTCTTTTATACACAACTTTCTTGGATTTCATTGGGGTTTGTTTTGTTTTGAGCATAAATACTGGAGGGAGACACTGAAGGGGGAAAAATTCGAGATTAGGATGGCAAGAAAAGATTTTGTTGCCTTTGTTGATTTGTATATCTATATAGCTCTCAGTATTGAAAGAATAATGACTCATTAAAGTATAGCAATGAGTTAAAAATAGCCATAATGACCAAAATACTAAATATGAATCAAAACAAAATAAATTGAACCACCAAAAATTCATGCGGCACAAGATGAAGTGAAACAACAGAAAATGTTCTTCAAATATATACAAAGTATATATCTATTTATATATATACACAGGGGTGTGCATATATGGATAGATATATCTGTATAATTTTTTCTCTCCACCCCTCCCAAAGATAATTGAATTATGGAATCATCATTATAATTATGATAAAGAAGAAAACAAAAACCTAAAAAAAATTAACATGCTTTTTTACCAAGTTAAAACAGTATCATGCGTGTCTATGTTGGCAGATGTAAGAATGATGCTGTGAATTTCTGTGTAAACACATGGGTGATGGCAGGGGCTGTTGTTAATCTCTGTTTCCATTAGTCTAATACAACATACTGTGTCTACATATATAAGGAATGATAGGCTACATATTTAGTATACACGCATACATAAATATATATATATATGTATACACAGTATGTGTACTGGGGCTTATGGGAGAAAAAACAGAGAACACAAAGAATCAAAGAAAACCCATTAAAAATCTCTCTTTTTAAAACCCAATCCCTCTTTATTTAATCGTTTTCTCAGGGAGGGGGGACTTGCTTAATGATTGCATTAAGCTCACTCCTTATCAACTACTTGCATTGGCATTTGAAATCAGGAAGTTCTCAAGAGTCTGGCTTAAAATTCTTTCAACCTGCCCATCCTTTGCTTATTACCTAAGAAGCTCTAGGTAATACTGTATATGTTCAGCACTAATTTTTCAATCATAATGAGTCAGAAATTCTGTGCCCCCAACTTAAGGTGTAGAAGCAAGCTCTCTGGGGTTAAATGGTGCTTCGCAAGTTGACATGCTGTGTGATTTTTCCTGCCTGACCTTGGGTGGGTATGCTAAGTGCGGAATTAGAGACCTCTGCTTCCAGTACTGATAACATTCCAGGCATTTCCATTCATTGTCTACATTGTTTCTTTTCTTTTTACCCCTCCTTTCCTTTTATTCTTCTTAGTTTTGTATCTGACTTCCCTAATAGACTATGAACTCCTGGAAAGGGTCTCCTGTTTTGTTTTCCTGGTATTTACTCTCCTGTCTATACATAGTAGTCACTAAAGATTATCGCATAAATAAGTGATTTATTAAACTATCAAATGGAAAGTTACATGTTGATATTATTGATCTCTTTTCCTTTTCAACATCACCAAAAAATCTTGGGTAATGGAGATAAACAGAATTTTGTTTTCATTTGAATCGTTTTCGTTATTAGATTTATTTGTTTTGGTTATAAAATCTATGATAATGATAAATCCATGAACACATTTTATGTACACCATTCCTGTACTATCAAGTGCCTAATTGCCAATTAGTAGATTTTTCTATACTTATATTTTTATTCTTGTTCTAATTTTCAAAGCATTTTACCATTAGGGATTTAAAGGCCACATATTGCTTAAAAATTAGATTGGGCTAGGATGCAGTTGTGGAGAAGGCAATGGCACCCCACTCCAGTACTCTTGCCTGGAAAATCCCATGGACAGAGGAGCTTGGTAGGCTGCAGTCCATGGGGTCTCGAAGAGTTGGACAGGACTGAGCAACTTCACTTTCACTGAAGGAAATGGCAGCCCACTCCAGTTCTTGCCTGGAGAATCCCAGGGAGGGGGGTGCCTGGTGGGCTGCCGTCTATGGGGTCGCACAGAGTCGGACACAACTGAAGCGACTTAGCAGCAGTAGCAGCTGCATGATGGAGATGGGTTATAAAAAAGTAATACAAATTATCACTAAGTGAGTTAATGAATAAAGACAGAAACTATCCCATTAAATTAAGAATGCTATACACCCATGAATGTAATCTATTTAAAAACTGGCAGGACTTAGACTAGGTCTACATATGTGAATAGTTGCTTGCTTTATGTACATTGGACATGTATTATAGCTCAGATCTAACACATGTCCACAGTCAATAATGATTCCTTAATGAAATTTACATCTATTTATATTCCTCTTCCCAAAGCTAAAGTATTTCTAAGATTACTTCTATTTTACCTTTATTCAAAATATTTTTAAGCAGACCCTAAAATTCAAGGTGAATTCTGGGCACTGTGATACTCAGACATTCCTACAGCATTTTAAAACTATAATTTTATTTATATTTATTTATCTTTGGCTGTGCTGAGTCTTCATCACTGCACGGGCTTTTTCTCTACTTGGGTGAGTGGGGGTTTCTCTCTAGGTGTGGCGTGCAGGCTTCTCATTGTGGTGGTGTCTCTTGTTTAGAAGCGTGGGCTCCAGGGCACGCGGGCTTCAGTAGCTGCAACACGTGGGCTGAGGAGTTACAGCTCCCGGGCTCTAGAGCACAGTCTTAATAGCTGTGGTGCACAGGCTGAGTTACTCTACAACAAGTGGGATCTTCCTGGATAAGGGCTCGAATCCATGTCTCTCGCACTGGAAGGTAGATTCTTTACCACTGAGCCACCAGGGAAGCTCAATGGCATTTTATTTAGGCATTTACTATTCTACCATGCACTGAATAGCAACATATTCTCTTTACCAATCATGAGTTTCCATATGGAAAAATCTAAAATTAAATAAAAATCAATTTCTTTGTAATAAAAATGTACAAGTTGATAACTCTTGGAGCTTGCTAGAGCCACTAATGACAAAATGCATTTCTGTAAACCCTGAAGATTATCAACATCCTAGTTAAGGTTGATAATCAGCACATTTATTATTTTTCCTCTATGAATTCTGAAAAATAATGCTCTCTTTCTTCCTATCCTTTATTAGAAAACTATTACTGTCTTAACACTTCAGTTGCACTTTCCACAACGTCCCAGCAAATAAAAACTCTAACGATTTGGTGAGCTTTTAACAATTCAGTGCCAGATTTTCATATTATAAATACTTTACTGATGCACCTCAAACTGATAAAGACTAAGAACCCAGTTCCACCTGGAGAACATAAATATGGGTAAATTCTTGGTGTTTCACCAAATTTAAATTTCCCTATAATGAGTTGGATATTATAGTGTGACTAACAAAGAGGAACAAAGCAGCCATAACACCGAATGCAAATGTGAGGATTGTAGATTTGAGGAGTAAAAATACATCTGAGAATCACTCTGGGAGTAGTAACTATTTTGTGATCTCAGATTATTGTCATTAGTTTAAACATCTCCCTCAATTCCACCGTTATGGAAGTTGTTTAGTACAGTACTATTGATGGATGAATGTGTTTCATCTTCACTTCCTGTTACTGTCTGCCCTCTGGTGGAAGTGCTGGTCTCTTGAGATGTGATCAAAGGACATTTAAGATCAGTGGAGGCAAGAAACCTGGCTAATTGACAACTAGAAACATGTATCCCTGGATAATGGCTGGATGAATCAATATAGTTGTTAATTACTGCCATACCCACTGCTCAGGTGTAAAAGGCATTTCTTTTTATTTTTTTTTTCCTCTGCTCTATAAACCCTGCTCCCAGGATTTTTCCAATCTTAAGATCACAAAACACAAAATTCAGACAATTGGTAGTTTTTAATTATGCAAAAGCCAATCTGACAATGCATTCATTTTGATGGTTTTTTATTTTTTTCCTAAAGATGGAGACACTAGGCATAGAAGTTGGGAGAGGGAGAGAGAAGGAATGAAAAGTGAATTCCATCACTTTGAATTTTAGAATCCATTCCCATATTTTAGATCATGGAGGCAATCTTACTAAAGATCTTAATTTTTATTTGACTTCCACAATCACATGCTGCTGCTGCTGC
Source organism: Bos mutus (assembly GCF_027580195.1). Lineage (NCBI taxonomy): Eukaryota > Metazoa > Chordata > Mammalia > Artiodactyla > Bovidae > Bos > Bos mutus. The sequence continues at coordinate 94,769,880 of NC_091626.1, forward strand.
TGCTAAGTCGCTTCAGTCGTGTCTGACTCTGTGTGACCCCATAGACGGCAGCCCACCAGGCTTCCCTGTCCCTGGGATTCTCCAGGAAAGAACACTGGAGTGGGTCGCCATTTTTTTCTTCTCCAATGCGTGAAAGTGAAAAGTGAAAGTGAAGTGGCTCAGTTGTGTCTGACTCTCTGCGACCCCATGGACTGCAGCCCACCAGGCTCCTCCGTCCATGGGATTTTCCGGGCAAGAGTACTGGAGCGGGCTGCCATCGCCTTCTCTGTGAGAGAATCCTATTTCCTAGCTATTTGAATTCATAGTTATTTGAATCCTCTCCAGCTTGTTTATTTTGTTGTTGTTGCTGTTGTTGTTGATTACAAAGAGGTAATCAACAATGAAATATGCATTTACTGCACAATTTAATATCAATAGAAGTATAGTTGGGAGGAGAGGCATTTATATGCAAAGACACAAATCTGAACTATTAAATACTTCTTTTGTAGGGGACACAATTACTGTTTACACATTAGGAAAGATAAAATCCTGATCCTCAACTTCAGGTACTTAGATAGCTATTCAAATATTCTGAATATTTTTATTGCTACAGATGGACTCATTATGATTTTATAGTTCACAATTTCAATTCTGGGTTCTCAAAGCAAATGTTCAGAAAATGAAATTTTCCCTGCAACTCACTATAAAATGGTCTAATTCTCAGCAAAGGAAGGGATGTAGTAGAGAATTGTTTTTGCTAAAGAAATGTGGATTTTGTTAGGGTGATACTTACTTGTATGAAATCATATATTTTAAATAATTCAACAGGTTTCATTTAGTTGTTTAAAGGGAGATGAAGAGAGAGGTATGAAAAATCTCCAATTTTAATTTAAGGTTATGAGGTATTTTGAGAATCATATAAATCCAGTCAGCAAATAGTAATTGAGATTTCACTCTGTGCCTTGCTCTCATGATTTAGCCTTTTTAAAAAACTTATTACGTATGTTCCAGCAAACACATACAGAGAAAATCTGAGATCTAATGGATTTACGAGGTTTCTAGACTCATCGGCCAAGCTAAAAAACTGTAAGTGGTCCCTAAACATGATATGACTAAGCTACACCAAACCAGGGTGATCCCTAAATGCCAAAGTGGGTTGTCAGTATAGAAGTCATTCGCTTACATCTGGCTCAAAACCAGCAGCAATAAAGTCCATTTTGTTTTAAATAAAATTAAATAGGAAAAATCATTTCATTTAAAATTTGATGCCCACATGAAAACAAAAGTTGTTGAATATAACATATACTAGACTGCCCAAATTTATGAAAAGCAAGAGCATCTAATGGACCTAAATTAATCAGGAAAGAACTTGCAGAAGTGAAATGCCTTATAACTGAGAGAGCCTAGAAAATTATAAATTGGCTAACACAGAGAAGATAAGGTAATTTCAAGTATGACACAAGATTAGCCAAAGTTAGTGTATTTACAGTAAACATCAGGTCTAGAAGAGAATAAAATTTTAGAAACTGAGGTAGTGAATTAGAAGGTTCAAAACTAGAATTTTAATCGCAGTATTTGCATAGAATCTCAGGGCTAGCAATTTACTTCAAAGTTATGTAAAAGTCAGCATTATCTACTGTTGCATGGGCAACAGAAGACTTCTCTTCAGGCAGTGCAAAATCTAGCCATGGAAACAACTGGTTTGAATGCTTCTGATTTTTAATCTTCATTATTTCTGGAAAATCTGAAGGCTATAGAGATATTTCTCATACAATGCTAAAAAGAACTTGATAGCTCTATGCATGTAATCTTCATCAGTATTAATCAGGCCCCCAAGGCAAAGCCTCTGCATCAACAGGAATATCTATCTCCTTCTTGCATTAAATATGCCTCTGACTTTTCCCCTGTGCATCTGAATCCCTTACCAGGAATACTTTATAGAGTTAAATTTAGAAAGAAGAAACATTCATTCTTCAACTGTGATCAGTTAAATAATCCTGGGCAAAGGATATTAATACCAGTCTCTTAGCTGGTATGTTAACTCCTTTGGGATGGGCTCTCTGTTACCTGCTTTATTTATATATTCCCTCCCATCCTCCCTTGCAGAACACAACAGATTGTTTTAAAAATTGTTTTTATTCCGCTACCTGCCCCGTGTAATTATATCACTCAAGAAATGCTGGTATTGAATTTCTGTCCTCTGCTTTTGAATCAGATGAAACACCTGCATAGCCACTAAAAAAGAAAACGGACTTAGTCTGGGGCTTTTCAGGTTTTGGCCTGTTTATGTTCGATACCAAATGGTAACCAAATTATACTCACAACCTGGGGAGCTGCAGGTCTCATGAATCAGAGATCTAGAAAAGCCCTCTGTCTTCTGATGGATGTTGCTATGGAGATGTCTGTTGTGTGTGTGTATGTTCGGGTGTGGAGGTAGTAGGGAAGACAGGCGTGATGATTCAGAGTGATCAAGTCTGGATTTTATCATCTAAAGATCTGATAAACATTGTTGCATATATATAGATATCACTGCTATGAAAGCAAGAAAACCAGATAAAGGGTAAATAGGGAATCCAAATTAAAGTCTAAGTATCTTAAATTATTGGCCCCAATCAATTAATTTAACATACATCTTGGAGATCATGCCATATTCATAGCTAAATTCTTAATATCTTACACATACCTGGCATACACCAAGGACCCTCAAAAAATATTTGTTGAACTGAATTCTGCGGGAGAGGTAGTTTAGATAGTAAAGCTCTATATTATATTTTACAACAGTTCATTTGTGAAAACCCTTAGAACAGGAAGGATTCAAATCTGGAGATGCACTGTATCCTGCCTGAGGGCTCAGCAATATTTATTAAATGAATGAATGAAAATCTGTTCTGGTATGGACTGGAAGAATCCTCCCTTTATAGTTAAAACTTCACTTAATACCATATTATGACTCAAAGTCTGAAAAAAAATCTGACTAACCAGGTCACACTTACTTTCCTCCCACACAACTGAGCTTCCAAAGAAATGGAACACACTCCAGAAAGAAAAGGCCCGACATATCACTGCTTTGTCCCTATGCTAAGAACAGAAACCCAGAGAACTTCCTGTATCCAAAGCCACTTGCAAGACACCAAGCAGTCAGTCTTCTACAAAATCTGTAAATCATTTTAGGATAACAAATGAAAGATTTTACTTTTGTTATACTAATATTTTTTCATGAATCTTAAATTTCTCTAGAATTAACAAACAACAACAAAAAAAAATGTTTAACGGCTCTCCTTTTCTTTTAAAGAAAAGGAAAATGAAAATTAAGTAACCCGAACAATCAACTAGAAAATTCTATTTATTTCTCTTAGCCTTTGAAGAAATAAGATCCTAACCCAACTCCAGCTTTGAAATGCTATTAAACATACACAGAAATTCGATGATATCTGTTCTCTATTATATATATAAATGTAAATTTTTAACTTATAGCAAGTCTCAAAACAGACGACTTGGGAAAGTTGATAGGAAATAATTAGGGGCTGCAGTTGCCTACTGGACATTATATCGTATATAGCTCACTATAAAGAAAGACCATAAAACATTGAAATGTATCTGGGTGCAAATGGGGAACACATTGAAGCTGCTAATTGCCAAAGTCCTCTCAACTTCAGCACAGTAGATACATTTTGAAGCATCACAGCCGTTGACATGGCATGGTTCTGTACTAATTTTGTGTTTACTATGCTATACTGCTGCACAAATTCTCTAAACACACAATGAACAAAATTAGTATAAATATAATACCATGTTAACTGCTGTTGAAATCCCATGGAAAAAAAAAATGTTTTTTGGTTGTTTGGTTTTGGTTTGGTTTTGTTTGCCACTTAAGAGTTAGAATAGTTCATGAGGATTAAATGACTTTTGTGGCTCCACTTTGGCTTTATGTTTTTGCTTTTTTGTTGTTTTTGATGTCAATCCAATATAGAAGTCTTCATGCCCTCACCCCCTGTCAATTTCATAGATTCCACTGGCTGCTACATATTTTCTGTTTCTTCTGGCGGTTAATCTGGGTGTCTAACTGCTCACTGTTAAGTCCTATTGAGTTTTCTTTAGCTAGTCAAGGAACTGACTTTAAATTTCCCCGGGGTCTTATGGCTCCTTCCATGGGATTTGATGCTTTCGACTGCACAGTGATATTTATATATGTATTTGCATACATATATAGATATAGGAAATACACACACTAACACACTATAATATATATAAAACACATGTATATTCACATATATGTATGTATTGTTTTTTGCAAATGAAAAAATAAAGCAAGCAAAACAAGACTGACCTAACCTACCTGTACTCGGCTCGCATTCAACGAAGTCTTCGTCATCGCTTGAACATTCAGCAGATGAAACAAGGTCATCTGATGTTGGCTGTGCGTGTCAAAGAAAAAATAATGAGATGGGGGCAGAGAGAGAGAGATAAGGAAACCAATGAACAAAAGCACCAAAGACTCATCATTGTGTCCTGCCTCCATCACCATTACTGTCTCTCTTCTCTAAAGAGGGCATGCTGTAGGGTAGAGAATTTTAACTCCTGTGTAGCTGTGGATGGCTCTGGGTCCAGACACTCTGGGTGGGTCTCATGGGAAGCTGAGTAACCCAAGGTGGTTCCAGGAGGCTCAAGCCTATCCCATCCCTGTAGATCACATTTGCAGCCTGACTCTATCCTGACTTTAATTTCAATTTTGAGAATCAGAAGGGCAGGAGAAGGGCTATTGCAGGTGGTGGCAAGAGAGCAAGCCAGCACAGAAACGCTTGGCAGTGTGGAGAGAGTTTCAGTGCATATGGTGTGCAGTCTCAAGTGTATGATTTGGTGGTCGCCAATCCATAGGCTGGCGTAATTAATGAACGCCGCGGAAGGCAGTCTGTTCGGGGATAGCATAATGACTTCTCTTGCCATCAGCGATTTCTTCATGTAATTGCTGCAATTAGCTGAATTAGTAATGTGGACCAGCAGACAGACACTACAAGACAGCCTCTGGACACAGGTAAGGCTGTATCTGAAAAGAGCACAAAATTTCTGATTGTAACAGTGGTAATTCAATTTGAGACTTTTTTTTTTTCTATTGAATCCTGAAGAAATTACCCAAAGACAGGGAATCTGCTGCTGCAAGAAATATAAAGGACTGTGGGCATGGTCAGTGAGAAGGGCCCTTGCTAGACAGTAAATAAGACTACTTTCTGTACCTGGTATATCCTACATGCACGATAAATACTCTTTAAATCAACCCATCAATCATTAATCTACAGCTCTCGTCTAAAAACCAAACTTTTGCCCTACTTTGTGCATGAGTATTCAAAACACAGCAGTTGTTCAATGAATGCTCATTGTTTTCTACTTTCTGATGTTCATAGTATTAACTGACTTGCTAGTCTTATTATTCCCAAGGCACTGAAGTCTCAATCCATATTCAAGAGGAAAAGCAATTACCACTCAGATGCTCTGCTAGACACATATACAGGCTTACTAGTTATAGTTATTACTAATTAATGAGACACAATTCTCACACTGATCCTTCGGGACAGGGATGATTATTATACTTTTAAAGAGAACTGAAGTTCAGAGAGGTTAAGTGAGTTGCTAAAAGACTCACAGCTGGTAAAACACATAGTGAAGGTCTGAACACGTGCATCTTATTTAAAAGTGGCATTTGTAGCTCCTGTAGGCTTCTTGCATCCCCTTCTTACAGGATGCTATGGACCAAACTGTGTCCTCTCCCAAATTCGTATATTGAAGTTCTAACCCCCTTGTACCTCAGAATGTGACTGGTATTTGGAGATGGGGTCTTTAAAGAGGTAATGAAGTTAAAAGGAGGTCATTTGGGTAAGTAAATCCAACATGACTGCTCTCCTTGCAAAAAGAAGTGATTGTCTCACACACACACACACACACACACACACACACAGGAGACCATGGGAAGGCACAGGGGAAAGACAGCCATCTATAAGCCAGGGGAGAGGCCTCAGGAGAAACTGGACCCCTGACAGCTTGACTTCAGAATGCCAGCTTCTAGAGCTGTGAGAAAATAAATCCCCCTTTTTTAAGCCACTCTGTCTGTGGTCCTTTGTTATGGCAGCCCTAGAAAATGAATACGCATGACAACCTATAAGCTTAGTGTTTCCAGACAATGTCCTTCTTGAAATAGACATAAGAGGCATAGGATCGCTGAACATAGCAAAGCACAGTAGAAAAACCACATTAGGTAATTGATTTCGCTTAATTGACAGCGGCAGAGAGGTGCCTTAAACCACGTTCTTGATCTTTATTCTACACTTGTCAAGGAGATACTTCAACCCCTGCTCTCCTCCTTAAAGTTAATAGAAAACTATTTTTCAAACATTCTATTTTTATTTTCAATTTTCAAGACACTAGTGACATGTACATTTCACTTCCAGCAACTGACGCTGGCATTTGTATCCTGGAGCATCACTATTTGTGTCAGAGATCATAAGCTCACTCTTCTGGAGTTTCTGGCGGTGATAGGGCCAGTACATGTCCATTTCCCATCATTTAGGGAAGGGAGGTGGTAAGAGAATAAATATTAGCTGTGCAGATGCAAAGGTTAAATATAGGGGAAAGGCCACATTTCTCCCAGCAATCCTGATTCCAGCTTGTGATTCATCCAGCCTGGCATTTCGCATGATGTACCCTGCATATTAGCCAAAGAAGCAGGGTGACAATATACCATCTTGACAGGCCCATTTACCAGTTTTGAACCAGATTGCCAGGAGGAATATCAACAACCTCAGACATGCAGATGATACCATTCTAATGGCAGAAAGCAAAGAGGAACTAAAGAGACTCTGGATAAGAATGAAAGTGAAATAGTTGGTTCAAAATTCAACATTCAAAAAAAGAAGAACATGGCATCCAGTCCCATCACTTCACGGCAAATAGAAGGGAAAAAAGTAGAAACAGTGACAGATTTTATTTTCTTGGGCTCCAAATTCACTGTGGACAGTAACTGCAGTCGTGAACTTGAAAGACAGTTGCTCCTTGGAAGCAAAGCTATGACAAACCCAGACAGTGTATTAAAAAGCAGAAACATCACTTTGCTGGCAAAGTACAGTCACAGCTATGGTTTTTCCAGTAGTCACGTATGGATGTGAACTGGACCATAAAGAAGGTTGAGCTCCAGAGAACTGATGCTTTTGAACTGTGATGTTGGAGAAGATTCTTTAGAGCCCCTGGGACTGCAAGGAGATCAAACCAGTCAGTGCTAAAGGAATCAACTCTGAATATTCATTGGAAGGACTGATGCTAAAGCTGAAGCTCCAGTACTTTGGCCATCTGATGTGAAGAGCCAACGTATTGGAAAAAGACCCTGATGCTGGGAAAGATTAAAGGCAAAAGGAGAAGGGGATGACAGAGGATGAGATGGTTAGATAGCAAGCACAGACTCAATGGACATGCATCTGAGCAAACTCTGGGAGACAGTGAAGGACAGGGAAGCCCGACGTGCTGCTGTCCACGGGGCCACAGAGTCAAACATGGCTGAGCGACTAAACAACAATGATAACACAATCATTGATAGTTCTAAGGCATGTGTTTTCTGTGGGGATGACACCACTCAGCAATAGTTGTTGTGGGCAAAAGGGGGAAGATCTTAAATATAGAAATGGCTTGTGACCTGCCAAGGGCCACAGTTCTTAAACAAATATACTGTATACCTGATAGGAGAAGGCAATGGCACCCCACTCCAGTGTTCTTGCCTGGAGAACCCCAGGCACGGGGGAGCCTGGTGGGCTGCCATCTATGGGGTCGCACAGAGTCAGACATGACTGCAGTGACTTAGCAGCAGCAGCAGTATACCTGATATTAAGATTTTATGGAAAAGAGCACTTGAGAGGGAATGGCCTAAAAATCTCCTTAAGATTGATAACACATTTCTCACATGTAATCAATTGGAAATTAATTGTTGGTGACTTGATTATAAGAACCTTACAGAATGGCCCATATAGGGCTTAACTAGCTTTGGTCACTGGAAATGAATGAAAACTGCTGAGTTAATGAAAATCTAGCAAGTTCACCTTAAGAATTGAAGGTCAGGTAATAAAGTTTAAAAAGGCCACTGCGCAAATGTATGAAAAGAACGCAAAACTTCAAGAGAAACCAAAAAGGTGTTAACGTATTAGGGGAATCTTTAACATTGTAAAAACTAACTGAATTTTTATCAGCCAAAAAAACAATGCAAAGTTGTTTTTTTGTTTTCGTTTGGTTTTTAAGATAAGTACTAGGCTCTGCAGTTGAAGACAATTTCCTCACTTTGCTCTTGGCTTCCTCTTAAATATGGAAATGGCTTGTGACCTGCCAAGGGCCCACAGCACTTAAACAGGCCCACAGCCTCCTCCAACACTACAAAAATTCTCCCCGCTGTGGTTTAAGTGACACTGTCCCCAGCCCCTATTCCCCTTCTCCATCACTACCTCCATTTCTGTGCGCACAATGGGCCCCTAACCCCCAGGGCAGGCCCCACATCTATACTCACCCATATCCTCACTCCTCTTCTTTCAGTGAAGTGAACTGGCCATGCCCCTCTTCCCAGAGATTTTTTTCTTTTTTTTAATATGTGTATGGATGAGAACAATGTTCCTCCCAGACAACAGAAGCACATTTTGCCAGAAGCTCCTATGCATGGTGTCTAAGAACTGGAGACGACAGGCCGTGAAGAGTGGGCCTGCCTCTAGACAGTATAGTTGGCAAATCCCAGCTCCTAAGCATACAGTCTGTGAGCTGGGAGAGCCAGTTACTTCCCCTCTTCAGACCTCAATTACTTTCATCTCTAAACTGGGATGAATAGAGCCTTTTGTCATCACCTGGGCACGTGACGTAAAAGTAATGTTAAAAGTGAGACTCTGTTTCTGGCATATGGTACATGCTCAATAAACATTAAAACTAGCTAACTCAATCAACCAGTCAATCAACAGGGACATGGAAACTGGTCCCTACTCCTAATTTACATAGATTCGCTATCTGCCTTTGCATTCTATCTTTACTGATTTATCCCCCATTAGAACTGCTCTTCCTTGTTGATAATTCCTGAGCTCCACTAGTGATAAAAACACCATTTCTGGTTGGATCAGCCATGAAGAGTGGTCAAGAAAAATATACTGAAGAGCATGCCAAGAGAGCTTAAAAGTTTATTGGAAGATGGAGTCAGTTTCCAAGGGCTGTAGGTCCAGACATTCTGCAAGGGTCTTATATGAATTCAACCCTTTCCTTTCTGTCTCTCAAACTTCACCATCACCATTTATGGCCACAGCCACTGAAATCCCCAAAGCAATTACAAATATCGCAACCCCCTCCTTGCCCATTGTGGAAAACAATGTTTATCTGGAGAACCTGGCATTGGATACAGCCATGCCTGCCACAGAACACCATGCCCCTCTGCCAGGGGCAGCAAGCTTTGATTTGCAAAAGGCAGGATTAAGATCACTATATCTAGGGATTAAAAAAAAAATACTTCTGTGTCTGCTACCTGAAAAAAAACAGCAAAAATGACAAACCAAGGCTTTTGGATATACACTCAGGATCACATCCTAAAGTAATGTCTATTTGATTCAAAATTACTCTCAGAAAACCCAAGGCTTTTAGGAGCTTTTAATATTTCTTATCTGTGCCTTTCCTCAGTTATAAGCGAATGCAGGGTCTGACTCTTACCCTTGGAAGAAAAGGCACATTTCTTTAACTATTGGTTCCCATGGGTGGTGGAGTACGTTTGACTATTGCAATATTACACAGACTCTGGATACACCTATCACAGGCATTTAGAATGGAACTATGGACTTTTTTCCTTAAATAAAATGTAGTAGCCCTAGGCTGTGTGTATGTGTGTGTGTGTGTTTGTGTGTGTGTGAGAGAGAGAGAGAGAGAGAGAGAGAGAGAGTGTGTGTGTTGGTGAGTGTATCTGTTTTCTTACAATCATAGTCATTTTTCATTAATATTCATAATTCTTTCGAAAGAAGAGCAGTTAGTACTCTTGAGAGGAAAAAGATATTTGAACTCTCTGAAATCAGGCCTATTAATTTACTACTTAAACACTTGCTATATTCAGGCTTTGTGCTAAGCAGTTAACACATATTAATCTTCAGTACTCATAATAACCAAGGGTAGAGATATTTTAAAGACATCTGCTATTTCTAACTGCCCACCAGCCACACTTCTCAAATAGCAGTGTTGCCTTAGGAACTTTCTCTATTTGTGTCCTTGTGTGAGAAATGTTCATCAGGGTGCCTTGCGTGTCATCTTAACATTTTTTATCCTCACAATGATTGTCTAAAACTCTCATAATTCCCAATGGCTAATCACTGCAGATGGTGACTGCAGCCATGAAATTAAAAGACACTTACTCCTTGGAAGAAAAGTTATGGCCAACCTAGATAGTATACTGAAAAGCAGAGACATTACTTTGCCAACAAAGGTCCGTCTAGTCAAGGCTATGGTTTTTCCAGTGGTCATGTATGGATGTGAGAGTTGGACTGTGAAGAAGGCTGAGCTCCGAAGAATTGATGCGTTTGAACTGTGGTGTTGGAGAAGACTCTTGAGAGTCCTTTGGACTGCAAGGAGATCCATCCAGTCCATTCTGAAGGAGATCAGCCCTGGGATTTCTTTGGAAGGAATGATGCTAAAGCTGAAACTCCAGTACTTTAGCCACCTCATGCGAAGAGTTGACTCACTGGAAAAGACTCTGATGCTGGGAGGGATTGGGGGCAGGAGGAGAAGGGAATGACAGAGGACGAGATGGCTGGATGGCATCACTGACTCGATGGACGTGAGTCTGAGTAAACTCCGGGAGTTGGTGATGGACAGGGTGGCCTGGCGTGCTGCGATTCATGGGGTCGCAAAGAGTCGGACACAACTGAGCAACTGAACTGAACTGAACTGAAGCTTAAAGTGTTTACATACTGGGGTTCCTATATGTCAAATATCAACATTATCTGTAAGTCAGATAATGTTTCCTTATCTGACTTACTTCAAGGAAGACTAGAAGATCCATAAACAGTCCCCAGTCAGTTTTTCAGTGGCTGAGTGATTAGATCCACCTTCAGCGATAACTATATCATCAGTTTTTCAGTGGCTGAGTGATTAGATCCACCTTCAGGTAACTATATCATCAAGGTGCTTTTCCATTCATTCACTCATTCCTTCACTAATACCTGATTAATATATTTTATTGCTATATTATATATAATACATTAATGCAGTATATATTAGCAGTATCATTTTATTACTGTATCATTTATTAATATTCATGCCATTTAATAAATATCTATTGACCACCTATGTGTCAAGCCTTGTAGCAGTAGGGATAAAGCGATAGACAAAGCAGTTTTTTTTCCCTGGGAATTCTCAGTCTCTGAAGAGCCTGTCTGCTAAACGGGCAAACCTGACAGAGCAAACTGGACGCTTTGACAAGAGGCAGCAGCAGGTACTAAGGGAGCAAATCACAGGGGAAGAGAGAGAGCTCCTAGGCCAAGGAGGATGTGGAAGTGAGCCCTCGGGGACAGGCAGCAGCGAAGCAGGGGAAAGCTGAGAGCTTTGAAGAGGAGAAGGGCATCCTAGGTGAAATCGACAGTCTTTGCAAAGGCTCAGAGACATGAAAAAGCACAGTTTATTTGTATACCCGCGAGTAGTACAGGGCGACTAGAGTGAAGAGGCGTCCCAGGATGACAGGATGACAGCTCCCTGAGTTATCGCGCTGTTCTTGCAAACTTGGATAATAAGCGTGAATTTAATATCCTGCCCTCCCGGACGCCTCTCCTTCTTCCCTTCCCCACACCTCACCGGTGTCATCCGTCACATTTCCTTAGGGAGTGGATACACGTGGTTTCAGAACACAGGCCTGAGTCTGACTGCACCATCCCCACCCCAGCCACTATGCAGATGAAAGACCTTTACTCACCTTCTCAAGGGGAGGAAAATATACTTCTGTCTCAATATATTAGCTAAGTCCTATATTAAAAATAATAATTCACACTACCCAGTTTTAAAATATGTATTTCATATTTTTAATCCACATGTTGAAAGTACTTGGTTTTGTATTAGGACTCATAAAACTAAAGATAGGTATTATAATAACTTTCAATAAAATATCTCTCTGGCAGGAGCCCTCTTTATTCCTTTCCTGAAAGATTTTTTATTGCATTTATATTCTTTTTTTTACCCCCTACCAATGTTTATTGAAATTACCTTAGAATAAACTGGGACAGAAAAAAGCTCAAAACTCTGTCCACCCAAGTATATTTATAGGTATATTTACTTTCAATTCCCTCAGTTTCACAAGCCTGGCTTCTCATTTTCCACCAATGAGTTATTGTTTCCATAATCACCTGTTTCTAATTATTTACTCTGAAAGGCCCTACCTCATCTCAGTATAGGGATGGTTCCACACCATTCTTCATTGTTATTCATTATTTGGCACTGAGAAAAATATCTGCTGCCATGGTCTGAACAGTTTAAGAGAGTTTCACTCCTCTCCCTCCTTACTGCCCAGGTACCTATGTGTGATTTCAAAATTCCAGCCTTTAGCCCTTTATCTTTTACTAAGAATAAGCTAATCATTTTTGGGGGAGGGGGGTGGAGATAATCATTTTCTTCAACCCAGCTCCTTGGAAGCACGGTTATTTGACCGAGATTAAATGCAAGATAAAATAAGTCCTGCCACAGAACAGCTTTATGAAATTATAAATAACGCACTCAAGAATGATGATCGCTTTTCTTCCAGTGAAAAAGGAAAAGAGAAAGGCCCATAAATATTCTGAAGTCCCACAGAAAACAGCCATACATCTCTGCAGCTGCTTCATGCTAAAAAGAATTAAATTCCCTCCAATGCTTGGTGTTTTAGTTTTCTTGTCTCCATACTTCCACTCTGAGATGGAGCTGGAGTTCAGTATCTCATATGACAGAAGGTCTCACTATATTTAAAAAAAAAAAGAATGTCTGGGATACTTTTAATTAAATAAGAACTCTAGATCAATCAGTAATCTTTAATGATATTTGAAAAGTTTGACCACCTCAATTTAAATGTATTTACTAAGCTATTCTTCATCAAACCGTTGCCACTGCATAGTTCAACCTTTGAGCACTGCTAGTAGATCCCCCTCCCCATTACACACACAAACTACTGGATGAGTTTTAGACTGCACCAAAGGTGAAACCCTGCAAGTTGGGCAAATTTGTTAGAAGTGATTATCTCATCCCTCTCTTCTTCACCATCAACCCCACCACTTCCTTCAGTTCAAACCCAGTCCTAAAACAGTCCTTAAAGCATGGTAAGATTGTATGGGCATGATTATCTCTACCTCACTTTATTTTTTAAAGAGTTTTTTGATGTGGCCCATTTGTGAAGTCTTTGTTGAATAGGTTACAATATTGCTTCTGTTTAATGTTTTGGTTTTTTGGCCAGGAGGCATGTGGGATCTTATTTCCCTGAACAGGGATCAAACACACCCTCTGCATTGGAAGGCAAAGTCCCAACCACTGGACCAGCAGAGAAGTCCTTATATCCTCACTTTATTCTTAACATCCTCTTTATAGTCATCTTCAAAAGAAGCAACCAATACCATGATGAGAAAATGAAATAAATCATTTGAACTTGTCATACTCAAGTGTAAAAGACAGGAGCATGTCATGAGGCAGGTTCAGAAAAACAAAAACAAAAGGTCAAAGTTCAGCCTGGAGAGGACACTTTCTGAATAACCCTTGAGCCCCACCTCTGTGTAGGTATCTTTATTGGAACCACACTGAGTTTTATTTTTTTCAAACTTTAATTTTTTTATTTTGTCTTGGGATATAGCTGCTTAACAGTGTTGTGACAGTTTCAGGCGAACAGCAAAGGGACTCAGGGATACACACACAGGTATCCACTCTCCCCCAAACCTCCCTACCATCCAGGCTGGCACATAACCTTGAGCAGAGTTCTCTGTGCTATACAAGAGGTCCTTGTTGGTTATCCATTTTACATATAACAGGGAGCAACACTGAATTTTTAAAAAGTTTTCTGGAGTTCATGTCATTGTGGTTTTTCAAGACATTACTTTCTTCTATCTGGAGATAGCCCCTTGCCAAGTAAGATACGACTACACACATATTTTACTTGGCTCATATTTCCTTAGAATGAGAAGGTTTTAAGAGAATTGACCTGGGCTACAGACATTGCATTCAGCATGACCAAATTAGTTAATTAAAACTAAGCTCTGTCAGAAAACTGAATATAAAAAATAAAAGCAAGCAACAAACCAAGAAAACCCTCATTTTTCTGGATATATGATTTTATAGATGTATGTAATTACTCATTCAATCAGTCTTCCCTCAACAAACATTGACAACAGCCTATCATGCGTCAGTCACTGTGCTGAGGGGCTAGGCTGAGCCAGTCTCTGTCCTCGTGGAGTTTACAGACTGCCAGGACTGGAGCCAGGCCCAACGAGAACGCACTGAGTGACGCTAAACCATCAACTGTAATACAAAGCTTGAAATGAATATGAGGCTCATCAATGGCATTTACTACAAAACATTTATTATTCATTATCATTAAAGATGGTAGACTGTACAGGAATCTAAGCCAAGGTATCACCAGCTTCCCTCTAAACTCTGCCCACTGGCAATAACCTCCACATTTCCCCTTCCACCCCTGCCCCCCTGCTCCACACATATACTGGAGCAGAATAAAGAATGACATGATTTATAATAAATTGTTCTAATGAATTAACCTTTAAGGAAATCCCTTTGTAGACTCAAGATTTAATTAACAGTATAAAAAAACCAAGCTAAGCTCAGCCAAACTTTGTGCCAAAGATTGGCGTCCTTTATTTCTATCTTTGAAGTCCTGTAGGATTATATAAATAAATATGATGCAATATCTTTTTTTTTTTCTTTCAGATGGAAGATTTTTCTTCCATCTGCTCAAAAAAAAGGGTGGATCAAGGGAGAGGAGAGGGAGGAGGGAGAGGAGAGTGGGTAAAGGGGGATTAATCTATCTGTTGTTCAAGGCAGCCTGACAGAGGCAAGAGGAGTATTGAACCACAGAAGATTAACCAAACTTCAATGTACCTTCCCCAAAGCAGGAGGAATGTAATGCTACGTGGTGTTCCACTGATAAGCAAATCCCTCTAAATCCTTTCAATTTATTTCTTGGCCCAGAGAAATTACATATTATTTAGAAGGCAGGGGAAAAAAAAAAAAAAAACTCCAAAAAACCCCACAGCTACCCAACCAGACACATCTTCAGGAATCTAGATCAAGAGCCTATTGATTATGTGCACACAAAGGTCTGGCTTTAATGGATGCTTTTCTTATTGGTGCAGCCCTCTCCAGGACTGCTAATCAGAAAGGCTTGGCTGCGTTCCTCTGTAAACTCTTCCGGCTTTCACCACAAACCTTGTTTGGAGTATGGAGGGTCTAACCATGACAAAGGAATGCCAACAACTGGAGCTCAAGCTCCAAAGATCTAGGGCTTCCCTGGTGGCTCAGATGGTAAAGAATCCGCCTGCAATGCAGGAGACCTGGCTTCGATCCTTGGGTTGGGGAGATCCCCTGGAGAAGAGAATGGCTACCCACGCCAGTATTCTTGCCTGGAGAATTCCATGGACAGAAGAGCCTGAGGGGCTCCAGTCCATGAGGTTGCAAAGAGTCAGACACGACTGAGAGACTTTCACTTTCCAATGACCTAACCTATGTTTCCTGCTTGCTCACCTTCTTGTTCCCTCGTCTTTCTCTCTCTCTCTTTTTTTTTTTTTTTGAGTTGGAGATTAATTTCTAAGCTGAGGTCTTTATCCTAATGATAATACCAAAATCAAGCATTTGTTTTTAGAGGGTGAGGGACCAAGGCCAAATATTAATATGACCCACAGTGACATAGGCATCAATCAATGGATGTTGAAATTATGAATAGTCTGGATTCTGCAAAGCATCACTGTGTTTTGATGGTATGAGTCATTTATCCATGTTTATTCTTTCTTGCTCCACAGTTCAGGAAGAAGGAATGAGTTTGGAGGAAAAAACGAGGAAAAGTAAAGTCATATTTCTTTGTGAACTCATCTTCCTCTTGGCCCTCTTTTTCGTTGCTTAACCTTATCACTGAACACAGGAGACATGGCCCTTCCTTGCAGGTTGAGAGCACAGCTTAGAAGACTTAATAAGCCCTAACATTAAAGGATAGCAAGGAGTCACAGAACAAGGTCATTCCTAGATTTCGGTCAGCAAGTCTGAAAAGAGACGTAACATAGCCATTCAGTCCAGAGCAAGTAGCAGTGGCTCTCCGTTTTCGGTCTTACGATGAACTAGGCGTGCCAGCTGAGCGGAAGAGAAAGGAACGAGGCAACAGCCAAATGCTGGGGACCAAACATAACCTTGTCTTTATCTTGTCAGTGGTAGGCCACTTACACCAAAGAGTGTGCAACACACGTGAATGTCCAACAGTTCTGGAGGGTAGAGGAGAGTTGAAGATCGTTATCTTGCAAAACTAAGCATGTTTGAAGCCCATGCCTAGTAAACAAGAAACTAAGAAATGCAAGCTCAAGACCATGTAGAACGAACAAGAAGGAAGAGGTATTAGTACTATCCAGAACTTAGCATGTGGCACAGAAAACTTAACCCAAACAGTCAAATGCAATGGATTGAATGTAAGATACAAGTGAGAGAAAGACAAGGTTGTCTATTCCTCATTACTCTGAAAAGAGAACCTCCTACTCAGCCATGTCATGTATCGTGAGAAAAGTCAGCTATGGGTGTCAGAACCACAGCAGTGGTTGAAGCAAGGTTTGTGCCTCTGACACTTGACTTAAGGGTGATCTGCGGTGAGTAAGCCTGAGTCCGAACTGGAGAGGACAATGACAGCCAACTCAAGAACCTGACATCAACCCCCAAGAGAGAGAAAATGCAAAGGAGTTCAGCTGGGTAATGAAAACCAACCCCTGGTTACTCATCTCTGGAAGACAGTACCAACCTCCCACAGAGAAAGATGGGGAGACAGATTCAAATGCAGCTCTTTGATTTGTATTATAAGTCCCAACTTAGAGAAAGTCTTCAGGTACTGTTCCACGAGAAAACTGGGAACCCAGATGGACTCAGTTACCCTCCAGAAGTCACTTTCTTGTTCTTAGGCTGCAACTAGCCTTAAATGGATGACCCCATGCTCTATACAGACTCAAAACAACTTACAAAACCAAACACAAGAGACTTTCTATGTGGGAAGGGACAAGACTACTCATTTCTCATCGTTTCTGATGGACGGCAAGGCTAACAACGTTTTCCAGTTTCAGTTTATAAGCAACAGCACCCATTTATTATTAAAGTAGGTATCAGAAATATAGCAGGTGTCATCCCAGGCCTGAGACCTATGTAGTCACATAGGGGTCTGTGCTCGCAAGGACCTTGTGCTTGGTCTAATGATCTGCTCTCACCATCTTGAAATCCTGAACCACTTTATTCCTGAATTTGTGTTTCATAAGTTCAACAGGAGAAGGGAGCATGTGCACAAGCAGATGGGATGCAGACCATATGTGCGTCCACCTCTGTTCCAGCCACCCCATCTACACAGACAGCCTCCTATGCCACACAAGCACAAGAGTCTGGGGACCCCTCCTAGGTGGGAGTAAAATGAATCCAACATTTTTATTGAATTCTTCCCTTAATATTTCTTCCTTCTTTCTTACTTTACACTGGTTCCTGTGGATTTTACAGCTGCCCCTGAGGACAATTCTGCAAAATGTTTTCGAACAGGCCAAAGAGGTCTGAGGTGGTTTTCAGAAATTCAAATTATAACAAGTAGTTTAGGTATGGGATCATTTGTGCCTTTACTCCTGGCCTCATGACTGTGGGGTGGATATAACTAGCCTGATTCTCTCCACGGTACTTTGGGAGAAAGGACTCTTGCCCTAGGATGGCTCCTATATGGGCACAGTTCCTATACTGGGATGGCTTCTCTATGGTCCCTGCTTCCTGCCTCTCCTCTCCTCCAGATCTTTCTAGACCATTGTTTAATAACATTCCAAATAATATCCCATTGTAAGTCCCATGCCTTGGTTATTCCCATTTCTTCCCAATTCTGAGAAGAGTTTCAATGCAACCACTTGAAAAAAGAACCATGTTAGCACAATTTTTTGGAAATTTTTACCTCTTTAAACATAGACAGAGGCAGTGGTGGGTGGCAAAACCAGAACCGAGAACAGATTAGACAGAACCGTGGAACTCTGCTAGCACTGACTGAGGTGGACTTCCCTGTGAGATCCTGGAGAGATGGCTGGTCCTAGGAAGAGTGGGCTGCCCTTCCAACCTGGCCCTCTCGGAAGAGAAAATCAGTAAGTCCTGACTCTGCTGAGTCAGTGGCATCTTTAAAAACTGTCAGAAGAATATTTTTAATTTACACTTGGCCTCTTTGAAAGAAATCAATATGTCATTTGACAGGATGTCTTTCTTATCCAAGCGTCTTTATTTAGCTTTTCTGTAGGTTTTCCCCCCTTAGTCTTCTAGGGAGCAAAGGAAAAAGTGTTTTGTCTGTATTTGTATTGATTTAATCACTTCGAGCAGAAAATAAACAGCAAAATACAGCAGAGTAGCTTTAATGACAATCTTTTAGGGATCAAGATCTCTAAGCAACACAGCTTTTGATTCTAGGTGATTGGAAATAAACAGAAATCAATAGAACAGGATTACTGGGCAATAAACAAGAGAAACCACATTTATAATTTAAGAAGCTTCTTTTCATGCATTCATTACTGAAGGGGGCACTTGAGCCCTATTCTATTTTTGCAGCAGCATAGATTTCCTCCCAGCATGGTGTCTTTTCACTTTCTTCTCTTTTTTTTGAGAGTTACTGAAAAACAGCTTCTTTAACATTTTTCCAGAAGCTCCTACTTTCCTAAGGCTGCTCAGAGGAACAAAAACACAAAAGGAACTCTTAGCACACTAGACCAGGGTTGGTTTCTCAAGCACTTTCCTTTCCAGACCCCTATATATCCAGAAAAGTGCCTGGTGAGGAGGAGGCCCCCGGGGGCTCTTGGTGGGAGAGGGCTGAGGGAACATAATCCCTGCCGACAAAGTATTTTACAGTGAATTGTCAAAGACAAGTATTGGAGACATAATCAATATCTGTCCCACTTTTCCTCCCTTCCAGGGCTAGCAATGTCACCAGCCTAAGCAAGCCTCCTTTGCAACTAGTGGTGGCCATGTGGCATTGATCAGGACAAAGTGATGATAAAGCAAGTCTTTGAGGGGTTCAGGAAATGCTTATTCTATTCCTAATAAGAGAGAATGACTTTCACATGTACACCCATGGCTGATTCATATCAATGTATGGCAAAAACCACTACAATATTGTAAAGTAATTAGCCTCCAATTAAAATTAATTAATTAATTTAATTTAAAAAAAAAGAGAGTGACTTGGCTAGGCCAACTGCTTTCCCCTCTTCCTTGAGTTTGGATGGGATATTTGGAGCTGCAGCAGCCACCCTGCGGCCATGAGGTGGCAAGCATAAGAGACAGGAGAAGGAACGGAGGAACTGACTCATATGTTGTCAGATGTGTGATATGAGTCCAAACAAGCAGTTTTCCACCTTTTAGCCTCCAGAATTCTGGTTAAGTGAGAAAATTTATCTCCTCTTCAGTCACTTCAGGTTAAATGTTTGTTTTCATTGTAGCTGTTTAGTTGCTAAGTTGTGTCCAAGTCTTTTGCGACCCTATGGACTGTAGTCTGCTAGGCTCTCTGTCCATGGGATTCCCCAGGCAAGAAAACTGGAGTGGGTTGCCATTTCCTTCTCCAGGGGATCTTCCCACCCAGCGATCAAACCCATGTCTCCTGCATTGTTGGCAGGAGGGTTCTTTACCACTGAGCCACCAGGGAAGCCCTAACTAAGGCTGAACACAATCGTAACAGAGAGAGCAATCCACAAAGAACAGACAGCCAGAGATGGAGACGATGCAAAGCACCGTGTGAGGGGGTCTCTGCTTCTGCTTCTCTGATGGCTCAGATGGTAAAGAACCTGCCTGCAATGTGAGAGACCTGGGTTCAATCCCTGGGGTGGGAAGATCCACGGAGGCGGGCATGGCAACCCAGCCTGGAGAATCCCCATGGACAGAGGTGCCCTGGCGGGCTACAGTCCATGGGGTTGCAGAGTTGGACACGACTGAGCAGCTAAGCAGCAACTCACCAGTGGGTGGGGGAGGGGTGCATTTTAATAATATCCAGGACCAGAACCTGGAAATTGCCACAGTGATTACAGTGCTCTTCAATATGCCAATTCTGTGGTCTGATGAGATTCCAAAAGGGATTCAAAAGAGGAGAGCTCATTCTAATGTTGGGTAAGGAGAGAGAAACATTTTACCTTAGTAATATTTTCAATTGAAAATCTTATGAGTATCTGCAATCAACATATCCTAGACTGAACTGATCAGTTCCTCCCACGGTTGCCTTTCTTGCCTCTGATTGTCATGTCATTGCTCTCCAGGAAGGAGCCCAAACCCTCAGGCTCATCTTTGAGCCTTCCCTGCTCAGCATGATACCTTCAGGCACCACGTCCAGGAAAGCCCATTTCTAATATTTTAAATGTCACTCTGCTTTTCGTTTCTACTGGCCTGGCTGCTTACCTGGATGAATCTTGAGATTCTTTAACCAGACCCCCTGCCCCTGTCTCTTCAATAAACCCTCCAAAGTGTCACTACATTAAAAATGAGGCTTTCAACATGCCACTCTCCTGGTTCAAATCTATCCCACTGCTTAGCAAATAAAGTCTAAACTTAATTATCTTTTTCATTCAAGATCCTCCACCTCTGGGCCCCAAAGTAACTCTGTAGCACTATATTTTGCTACATTTGTCCCATGAGAACTTCCACATTCTGACTATTAAATAAATGTTTGCCATGCCTTAAACAAGTCTGATAAGTTCCTGACAATGTTCTGGCTTCTATCACTCCTTCCCCAGCTCTATTTGCATTTCATTCCACTTAAAGCTGGTAAACTCCTCTATAACCTTCTTTAGAGCCCAGCCTAAATTCATTTTTCATGCAGCTTTGCCCTGATCCTATGGCTGAAAGATAAAATACTCTAGCATGCTAACTCAGTACTTTCTTAAAATCTCACTGAACATATTTATTACATTCTGACTTCTAATGCGTATCTGGTTTACATTCCCTTCTGCTTAATTGCCACTTGAGAGAAGGAAGGGGTGTCATCGATAACCAGCTATAATATCAGGAAAGAGTATTGTGTTTGGGGTCTGAAAGCATCAGTTCGGCCCCTGGGGAGAGAGGCCAGGATGACTATAAGAGCTCTGCCTTCCAGTTTCCTCTTCTGTAAATCTGAGAGGACATCAACCTCATGCTATTATTATGTGGCTTGAATAGGTATCAGTGACTCAGAGATGTTACTATTTTGTGATGTGCTATTAATATTGTGATATGTATTATTAGTTTGAAATCACCCACAGGACTCTCATCACACTGGACTGGAGCTTAGGTGCATAATGGATCTTTCAATGAAAAGGAGATACTTGGGGAATGTCTGCTGACTTAAACAGAATTGGGCAAGCCAAGAGTCAGGTTTGAAGAGTGGAAGAGGGATGGAGAGGCAGTCTGTTTCCCATCCTTGTCAGATTATCATTCATTCTCACCCTTGGAGGTGTCAGAGACAGCAACACCTTTCTAAGTTGTTCCTCAAGAACAGGAATTTCTCTGGAAGACTATATTGGCTTTCAAGATACAAAGTGTTCCTTTGGTCCAGACAAGACCCTAAAGAACCCATCTTGCCATTCTACAACCACGTACCAAGGAGTCAATTCCTTATTTGTAGGACTGTAGGTTTAAAGTAAGTCAAATATCATGTAGCATTCTGGAAATTAGGACAATTTAAAATTTTAATAGACTAGTTTTTGCAAAAAGTCCAGTAAGTGTCCCTCAAAGAGATTTGGGTCTTGCTTCTCATTATTCCAAATCGGCTTCACTGAGCAGAGCCCAGGAAAAACCAACGTAGGGCTCCTTGGCCACACTAGTCCTGTTGTCACGCAAATGTTTCAGTAGAATTCTTTCTATAAAAGAAAGAGGAAGTGCACTCGCTCTGAATAAATGCCCTCTAAAACGACTGCAGCAATTATGCTGTTTGTAAGTACCTCTGAGTCCATTAAGATAAACATCTATCTTTGAATATTCACATTAATGCACCAGACTGTTCTTTCTTAGATAAATCTTCCTTGAACACCACACCGTTATACAGTTTATCGTTCCTTGCTCTCCTTCCCTTCAACGCACACATTAACGCATGCAGGGGGAGATCACTGATAGAGTCCTAGTCACAGAGCACACATCAACACACAAGGCAGTCTCTAAACATCGTTAAATGCAGAATAAACACACTTCAGGTTTTAAATATCTTCATAGGCGGTATAGCCAGGAAAACACTGGGCAAGACTCTTTCCCACATAAGTTATATCTCACAGGAAAAGGCAATAAATGCTTGCATTTAAAATAGTTTTAATAGGCTTCCAATTGTTCATCACCTAGAGGTCCAAATGGAATCTAATTCCCTAGTTACTCCTCAGTGAAACAAGTTTATCTCTATACTTTATCATAGGCTATATCTATGGCTCTAGCTGTATTTTAAGCTTGGGTACCAATTCTATTACTTCTGCAGCTATACTGGGAAAATGCTCAAGGATTCCCAGTCCTTATTCAGAGCACTCGATTCTTCTCCGCAGAAGTGAATGGTAGACACAACTCCATAAACAGTAAGTGGCTTTAACTGTCTCCTGTAGGTGCCACACTGGTTGTAATAATATCAGTAGGAGTAAGATTAAATTTGACATCAGTTGTTAACAATCAGTGCAGCAGAACTGATTCCTCAGAACAGACAGCGGTTGTAGCACTGGAGCTGGGTACTGGCAGCTTGGTCTGTCCCAGGCCTCCCTCTGCTTTGTGCTGTGGGCAGAGGCGAGCCCGCTAGGGGGCGTGCAGCTGGCCTTCAGGTCACCGGGGCTCTTGGGGTAGTGGCTATTGACTCAGAAGTCTCATAGTGTTTCAATCATTTTAACAGAGGTAAGCAGATTGTTTAGCAGATGATGCTAAGGACGCCAAGGGGATCCACTGAATTTATCTAGGAAGAGATTCCTTTGAATTGAGAAAAGACACCTAAAATGATCTCAGTCCTCAAGAAGCTGATCATAAGGAACGTGTCTGGGATAAATAACCTTAAATAACAGCAAGAAGGAAGAAAAGGGCTCTGAGGAAAGGGTTATAGATGCTGATGGGAACGGCAGGGAGGAATTCATGGAGATGATGGTCTTTAGGTTTGGCTTTGCGAGGATAATAGTGGGCAGATGTGGGAATAGACAGTCCACGTGGATGGCACAAATCAATGCCTAGAAACACGAAAGCAGAGAGGAGAGGATGGGAATAAGAGACTGATCTGGTTTGGCTGGAGCACAGGGCGAGTGTGAGAAGGTGGGTATTAAAGTTGGGGGGCTCCAGGGAAACCCACCTCTGTTTCTTGACAAACAAGTCAAATCGAATATATACTAACGGTGCCCTGACAAAGGAATCTTTTTACACAAAAGCTAGCACATGCTATTCATTTACTTTCAGAAGAAATATATGATCCAGGCATTTAAAGAAACTGCCACACTAAGCTAATTTTCACTGCTGGGGACACAGCTGACTGAGGCCTTTGCTGTATACACTTGAGATGGATGGAAATGCTTGCTTCTACCTCTTCTTAAGAAAGGCCTCCAGGAGAAGGTGGGTGCCTTACAAAGAGTTCTTATCTGTGGGTCAGAATCCTGCTCTCTGTTTTGAAATTCACCCTGCAGAATTCTTGACTGAATAAAATGTTTAGCCTGAGAGACAGTTAATAAAGCCCTGCAGAGATCTTTTTAGCCCCATTGCATGCAATGAAATGCCATACATCCGGAAGGGCTATGTTCACGCCTGTGTGTGGGTCTGCGTGTGTGTGTGTGTGTGTGTGTGTGTGCGCGCGCGCATGCGTGTGTATGTGTGTTAGAATAACAGAAACATAAAAGGGACAAAGTTAGTTTCAACAGTCCAATAGATTCCCAGCTGGAACACACTTTGGAAGAGAAAGTTACATAAAAGAAACTTGGGCAGCTTTAAACACCATCTGGACCATGCTGTGCTCATTTGAGCTTTACCTGTTTTTTTTTTGTTGTTTTTTTTTTAAAGCAACATAACAAAAAGTACCTACAAACACAACTAGAGAAGAGATTTTCTGATTCTTTGGAGATCAGATACTCTTGCCTCAAACACTGCAGCACATCTCCTTCAGTCCTATTTGATACAGGGATACATTTCGCTTTTTAAAGTAGCTAAAAGAACCTTCTAAAATCCAGTCCTAATCTTTGGAAGGAAAAAAAAAAAAAAACAAGATGTGCAAAAATAAACCAACTACCTTTGAAACCTAATTTAAAGAGATTTCCAAACAACACAGTTGCTTTCTCTAGTCTTCAGAGGTAAGAGGTAAATCCATGAATCCCGGCGCTATAGCTAAAACACTGGCATTTCCAAACCTTAATGCATCATGCAACCAAGAAAAGGCAATAAGGCTAAGGGCATAGAACAGAATCCAGGACTAAATCAACAGGGTAATAAGCAAAAGCACATCATACCTTCTATTTTCTTGTTTTCATTAGTTAGAGCCAATGTGGGAAATAGTTAATATTCATCAACCAATTTATGAGTAGAAATGTTTTTGGCTCTTGCTTTGGTTCTTTCAAATAAACAAGAATCCATTTTCATATTTTACATAAGACATTAATATATTTGAAGGCAAGAGGTTTGAGGGAGGGCTTAATTGTATCCTTCTATTAAAAGGCAGAGTAATATTTTTCTCTCAAGAGACAATTTTCATGTGAAGTTGTAATTGCCAAGACTCACGGCACCCCATCAGATCATTTTTATTTTCTTTTTGCATTAGAAAGACGATGAGGAGATTACTGAAGAGGCGAAGTCTCAAAGGTCATAGAATGAATCAAGAATATGCATCAGAATTCACACTTTTTTCTCAAGGTGGGTTCTAAAGACTTAATCAGCATATTCAATAAAATACAATGACTTATGAAAAAAGCTAATTCTAAACACACACATGATACTATTACAATTTTATATAATAAGATATGCAATCATACTGCTTTTAGTCACATTTTCATTAAAAAAAATTATTCAAAGAAACTGCATGGCATCCAGACAGAATGACTTCCTCTGAAAATTTTAGGAACTGTATTCTCTGGAAGAGGTCAAAGAATGGTTTAAAATGTCTGTTTTAGATTACTGTCAAAGCAGTAGTGATGTGAAGAACTGACTCATTGGAAAAAACCCTGGTGCTAGGAAAGATTGAGGGCAGGAGGAGAAGGGGGTGACAAAGGATGAAAT
Organism: Bos mutus; assembly: GCF_027580195.1. Taxonomy (NCBI): domain Eukaryota; kingdom Metazoa; phylum Chordata; class Mammalia; order Artiodactyla; family Bovidae; genus Bos; species Bos mutus. Next base: position 94,795,272 of record NC_091626.1, read on the forward strand.
GGTTGGTTGGAATCATTGACTCAATGGCCATGAGTTAGTGCAAACTCAGAGAGATGGTGAAGGACAGGGAAGCCTGGCATGCTGCAGTCCATGGGGTTGCAAAGAGTTGAACATGACTGAACAACTGAACAACAAGTAAGGTTGTAGAGACAGAAGCAGTGAGATTTTGGAAATACATCCTTTCTCCCATAGACATGACCATTTGCTCTTCAAGACACAGGAAAAGACCAGGGCTGTAAAGAGATGCTGGCTCTATTGTAACATGAACCATCTTTTCTCTTTTCTTCCTTTCTTTTTAAAATCCTCATCTGATTCATAAAGAAGCAATTTGAAGAATTTTAATTTCTTTTCCCACTTAATAACAGTAATGACCTTCTGGGTCCAACCCTTCCTCCTAGTTAATGATCAGCTAGCTGAAAGTCTGGGCAACAAAGACTTGCAACCTAGTCACTAACTGCCAATTAACAGCCTCTTTATCAGTCAGTGCTGTTTAAATATGACAAGACATATGCCAAGCTATCCACAGAGGGCTGGGTACCAAAATCATATCATTAGAAACACACTTCCATCAAGGCAAAGCTCTCGGGACATTCTTGCTATCACAGTACTCATTTTTCTGAACGACAGGCAAGTGGCAATGTGTCCCCTTGTTCCAATTCTCAGCAGAGAGATCTTGACTGAAGAAGACAGATTCGCTCATCTCCGCTGTCTGTAAGGGTAAACACTGGACACCGCCCAGACACTTAAAGGGGTCACTTCAAGGAGGAACTGCCGAACAGAAATGCCGACCTGTACATGTGGCCATAGCCCTTATTTCTTCTTGGGCCATGGTAGACCTACTAGTGTGCTACTGCAGAAAAGAACAAATTTTGGAGAAAAACCCCCAAATCAGATTATATCCTATGGGCTTCTCCCCCTGGGTTTAATTGAATTCAATTTCTTTCTTTTCTGTGTATTGTAATCGCATGTAAGCTCTCTCTTACAGCCAGCCCTTTAGCACTCCTAGGCAATACCTTGGAAATTGCAATACTGTTGGCTAATGGTTTCCAGACAATCATTATTGATTCAGATTTTAGAGCTATTATGCAAGAGATGATGAAAATCACTGAAAGTGTAAAGTGAAAGTGAAGTCGCTCTGTCATGTCTGACTCTTTGCAACCCCATGGACTGTAGCCCACCAGGCTCCTGCATCCATGGGATTCTCCGAGCAAGAATACTGGAGTGGGTTGCCATTTCCTTCTCCATAGGATCTTCCTGACCCAGGGATTGAACCCGGATCTCCCTCACTGTAGGCAGATGCTTTACCATCTGAGCCACCAGAGAAAATAGAAGGAGCAGTCACTATTGGATACCAAATCTGTGTCATTCATGCATTTCTTAATGCCCCCAAAGATTGCAATGTATGCTGGAATATATAAAATGATATCTATCATGGTATTCTATACACTAGCCTCATCAAAAGAGTAAAACTGTTAAATCTTCAAAGAATTGTGATAATTATACTTTTCATTCGTATAATGGATTTCATTCTCAGGATACTCTTTCTATATGATGCACAGTCCTGAAATTGCTAGTTGGAAGTCATGGTCTTATTTGGGATACAGATGGGACCAAATGCAGGTCTCCTGGCTTCCATCTATTATTTTTGCTCCATGACACTGCAGGGAAAAGTAACAGACTCAGGGTTAATGAACAGGAGTCTGGCTAACAGCTACTCCAGAGAAGGGAGAGGAGTACTTAATAATCTTCTAAATTTTAGTCAACTTGTTATTAAAGCTTCCATGAGCTTTCTCTTTAAGTGACAAGTTGTTTGTTTGTTTGTTTGTTTTTAGGAAATAAAAACACGGAATACTGTGGCACAGAACATGGTGCTTTCAAGGGAAAGAAGAGTTTTCAAGCTGTGGAAAGAGTCCAGACGTTGTCAGCGATCAGTGGTTATGAATGAGGCAGGTTTATCCATATGCAGTGAACACGTGCTGCAAGACTCTTCAACCAGGCAGGTGACATACAAATCTCACAACTCCAACCCACGTCAGGCAGCATAGCATAAAATTCCACAGAACACTTAAGCAGCCTTTTCTCTACCACCTTCCCCCATAGACTAGTGAAGTGAATACGTTTTAATGAGGACCCCAGCAAAGCACAAGAATGCTTTGGAGCTCTTATGGGCAATGTAAGCAGTTGAGCATTAGCTTTCTGGTGGTGGTGTAGGGGAGTGGGGAATCTGACTGGTATGGAAAACTGCTCCCGTAGCAGGCGACGCGCTCTGTGTGTTGGTTCATGCACACTGCCAATGGGTGGCAGCCCTTACTGAATTTCACTTTTCCAGCTTGAGACTGAAAAAGAGAACTGGATCAAGCGAAAGGTAACTCTTTCTAGAATCCTTAGAATCCCACAATGAGACAACATATCAAAGAGCTGCAACCCTGGGGTTCAGAGCAGAATGGAGAACATGACGTGAATTCTTCCTGCCTGCCTGCTTCCATGGAGTATGAATGAAGGAGTGAATGCTGAAATCAGATGCCCCTGGGTGGTGACATGTCAGCTCCCCACCTTCCTTGGCTCCTTGCATTCTTCAGCATCTCATGTACATTACTATGTTTATTGATTCTACTCTTTTTCCTATATCAAACCACCACTAACTTCCCAACCTCATACGTATTTTTCACAAAATGATTTTTTCCCCCTAAATTACAGCTAGTCATTTAAATTGGATCAGCCAATCTATGGTAGTTGGGCTAGTGATCAGGAATTAAAAATATTAACAGGTAGGTAGAAAAACAGAATATCAAGAATCATGAGAAATAACTCTTTAGCATATAACAATACAAAACTATATGAACCCCTTAAGTAATAGAGTTAATTTTATACAAACAGAAGCAAAGCTTTATTTAGTTTAAAGGGTTTCATCAATTATTTAAAAACAAACAAATTTACCTTTGAACCAGAAGTTTCAGTGTGCTTGAATTTAAAGAGTGAGAGATACCTTGCACACAGATTAAGGTAATGCCAGAGTTTGCTAAAAGAAGTATTTTCTATGTTTTTTTTTTTTTTTTTTTTTTGAGATAGTAGATGATACAGATGAAGGTCAGTTTACTACATTTCCACATTTTGGGGCACTGAAATGATCCTGAGGCATGACAGATCCTGAAATGAAGTCATATGACCCTAAAGGTAGTTTTCTAAGATAGAAAAGATGACAGGTATACTGTAGAAATATTTGCATCAGCAACATTTTAACAAAGGATTTTCTGTTGATCAAGATGTCTGTAACATGGAATTTTCCATCTCTGGAGTATTCCAAGTTGAGACTGTGTTACAGCCAGCTCAGTACACATGGTAAAGGTTTTTTAATTACAAAAGAATAATTCCCTGTAGATTTAAAACTTGTATCTAAACTAAGAGGCAGAGAAGTTAAGTAGCTATCTCAAAATGCATAGCAAGGGAGTAACAGAGAAGTAAATTACCTCCTCAGAACGTGTTTTGTGAATTATTTGGTTTTCCCCCGAAGGCCAGAAGTATATATGTGGAAAATTTACATTTCTTGGAAGCAGGAGTAGAGAACTATGGACCCCTTACATGGATGTTATAAAGAGAGATCACAGTGAAACTTTGGAGGCCCAGTTATCTTGCACATGGTGCTGCCTGATTAAGAGTTCAGAAAGAGATACAGTCTACTCTAGACCAGCATCTCAGGATGAGACTAAGAGCTGCTGGAATCATGGGTGAGTGAAACAGGGAAGCTTGCTTGAAAATTTACAGCGAAGGTTAGTGGGATAAGCAGAAGACCGTGCCTAAAAAGCTGGTGACAAAGGTCAAAAACAGACTCTGAATCCACAGGAAGAAGCTTTACAGTCATCTGCTGTGATGGTAGAGAACATGGCTGCAGAGATGATGTGCTTTTTAAGCAGAAGGTCCAAACAGAAGGGAACCGATGGTTCCAAAGACTCAGAGACACGCTAAAATCTCTACTCAGGAAGAAGGGTAAAGCAAGCAGAGTAACAATTGTACGCCACTTATTAAGCACTTACTGTGCACCAAGCACTGTAGAACTATTCCATTTAATCCTTTCAAACACCTTGTGAAGGTAGTCCATCATCGCTACTTTGTAGGAGAGGGAACTCAGGTTCAAAGAGCTCAAGAATGCAAGTAATAAGTAGCAACACTATAATTCTGACCCAGATCTGTCTGATTCTAAAACATCGTTCTTTTAACCATACATAACCTGTGGCCAGAGACGAGGGAAAAAGGTCAGGAAGTGAGTAGAACGGCCTTTTAAACTCTGAGCAAATCTAAGAGAGTGACACACGCCTAAGGAAGCTCAGATACAAAGTAATACCACTAAACAAAGAAGTCCAAACAATCATCTTTGCACTTTGAACTAAAATGACCTAGAGGAGAAGGGGACGACAGAGGATGAGATGGTTGGATGGCATCACTGACTCGATGGACGTGAGTCTGAGCAAGCTCCGGGAGTTGGTGATGGAAAGGGAGGCCTGTCGTGCTGCAGTCCACGGGGTTACAAAGAGTCAGACACAACTAAGCGATTGAACTGAACTGAACTGATCTGGGGATACATGTAGACTCTGTAAAGACTCAAGAGTACACATCTATACCCGCCCCCCGCCGCCCCGCCCCGCCTTGGAAAGGCCTTTATACACAGTCTACAAAAAAACAAAGCAAAATGCTTGTCCATTATGTAATGTGATACTATAGACTGCAGTTGAAATACTGTTTTTCAGGTTTGTCTAGTTCATTCCCTAACATTTCCCCGCTGCACAGCAGAGTCTCAAGCCAAATGCACGTTCCACATCACCACTCCTGCGTCAATTCAGTCAACCGTACCTGACGCGTTTATTATGCACAGGGCACTCATTACAAAGGGAATGTGCCAATTGCAATGGGCCAGGCGGCAGAGAGGAGGTTTACAGAGACATTGCCTGCAATGCAGGAGAACTGGGTTCCATCCCTGAGCTGAGAAGATCCCCTGGAGAAGGGAATGGCTACCCACTCCAGTATCTCTGCCTGGAGAATTCCATGGATAGGGGAGCCTGTGGGCTACAGTCCATGGGGTTGCAAAGAGTTGGACAAGACTGAGTGACTAACACTTCTACTTTTTTCAGAGAGTTTATAGAGAAGCCGGGATCTTTGAGGGAAAGTTTTCCAGGGAAATTCTAGTTTGTTTTAAACTTTGAAGCAGTCATTCCCTGAGCAGAGAGGCATGATTCTGAACACATTCAACTTTGGTTGAATCTTGAAAGTTTTTCCTATATTGTCAAGAAAACAGCACACGGAGCTCTGCTCAGTGTTATGTGGCAGCCTGGGTGGAAGGGGCTTTAAGGAAGAAGGGATACATGTACGTTTGGCTGAGTTCCTTCACTGTCCGCCTGAAACTATCACAACATTGTTAATTGGCTATATTCCAACACAAAATACAAAGTTAAAAGGAAAAAAAAAAAAAAAGCCATGTTCAAATAATCTAGATAGATCAGGATTTCCTGATCTGAGAAGCTGCTCGTCCTCCACTTCTGATTTCACCATCTTTGGACCAGAAAAGCCAGTCTGCTGGGTCAAAAGCATTGCATTTCCTAATGTTTACAAATAAATAAATACCCTTGAAAATAGAAGTGGAAAAAGAGAAATAGATGAAGAAATCCACAGTCATCTATCAATCTCTTCATCTGTCTAAGAAGTAATTTTGCCTTGTGATGTACTCTTAAACTCTATCTTCTGTTGATATTTTATTTTAGGTTTACACACCAGGTGTTGCTTCCAGCAAAAAAAAAAAAAAAATTCTTTCTTCATTCTAATACTTTGTTCATTTCTTGTACCACTATTTCAAGGGTTATTTTCAATCTTCCTTGAAATCTGTTTCCCAATATTGTCTCTCCTTATCCCAGGGTTCTGTATGCATTCTGATTTGAAGGATATCTTTTTTATTTAATTTTTTAAGTTTTTTTTTTTGATGTGGGTCATTTTAAAAGTCTTTATTGAATTTGTTTCACTATTGCTTTTGTTTTATATTTTAGTTTTTGGCCACAAGGGATATGGGATCTTAACTCTAGGACCAGGGATCAAACCCTCACCTCCTGCACTGGAAGGTGAATTCTTAACCACTGGACCACCAGGGAAACCCTAAAAATCTCTTTTAAAAGACACTCTGTATCTACAGATAAAGACAACACAATTCCTAGTCAGGTGTAGTAACGGTCTCGAGGTGCATATACATTTCCTATTTCATACTTCCAAGAAGGGGACAAAATAGTCTTCATCTTTCATCAGTTAGATTTCACAGGAGGCTAACAAAGTTTGATCAAGATGAGGGACTAGAGAAGACAACATGCTATTTATGATAGTCTGTGCTATAAAAGCCCATATGCCACTCCTCCAAAATTACTCACTTGTCCTGTGGCTCCACTGCCTTCCCCCAAGAATAATCTCAAGGGTGAAAGGATGGGGAGGGAAGACAGAGAGAAGGAACTGGAGAGCAAGAGAACAAAAATGTAATTGTCTATCAGCTCTACTATCATAATTGTTTTCCAACTCTGACTTGAGTTGAATCAGATGAACAACCAAATCAATTTCTGCAGTTGGTGATCAGAACATTCTTAGCTTATAAATTAAAATGTCTTTCCTGGAGGACAAAGTGGTGCCACTTCTGGACTCCCCAGTAAGGAAGAAGAGAGACCCCCCCCTTCTTCATGCCCTTCATGCTTTTCTTGCCCTGTCCGTCTTAGCCTCTGATCACAGTCTTTGCTTTCTCAGTGTGGTCCCATCATCTGTGTCAGTGCAGAAGGTCCCGGAATGCTGAATAATTCCATAGAGAGCTCATGTTTTTTTTTTCATCAGAGAAGTGCATGAACTATGGGGAAATCTATGGGGAACTATGGGGAAATCATTAACAACCTCCCCCAATATATAATTTCCAGGAGACGAAGGAAGAGATAATCATGAAGGAAGGAGGGAAAAAATATCCTGATATTGGAGAGGTTACTGCTCTGATTTTTCAGTGTGACTATCACATAATCACAAAGCCCTGTGATCTTATTAAATCAATAAAGCATGGCTCACAAACAACACTGGCATACTAGAAACTTTAGACTCAGTTTGATAAATGTTTATTGAGTGCCTAGGCTGTGCTAGATACTATGTGCGGCCGTGTAAATACAAACTAAAAATCCCTTCGGTCAAGGATGTCATATTCAAGGAGGGAGAGGGATTCATGAAATGTAATTACAATATGACTCATAAATGCCATTAAAGCAGAATAAATAAATCACCATAGAAACAGAGGAGAGGGATAATTAACTTAATGTGAAAGCTGTAGCGAAAATGTGGCATTTTGAGCTGGTCCTTGAAGGATGATGTCAGTCCTTATCTGCCACAGTCCCACCCAATCCACCTCCAAAACTTTGGTTATTTATTCATCCACTCACATTTATTCCTTAACCATTTAAGAAGTGCCTGCTTTGGGTGGAACACTCTGGACTAGCCCTGGGGCTACAATGCTGACTTTGTACAACTAGGTCTAAAGCACATGATGGGAATAATATTGTTTGCTCTCTACTGACCAGTAATTAAAATTTGGAAATAATCTAATGTGTGGTTACCTTATATGCTGAATCCATGTGCCTAGAGCCAGACAGAACCTCCCAACATAGCCTTCTTACTGAGGCTCTTACTCTTTACAGAGTTGGCTAGAAAGTCTGCATGGTCTATTGGTGTCCAACTGTCCCTTCATTTATACCCTCTTATCCCATCTTCTCCCTTATTCCAACTTGGCGTGATCGAGTGGACATCTGAAACTCAAACTCTGTAGTCCAGCTGACATGTGAACGTGGCCTACTCATCCAATTCCTACCAGATTCTGCTTCTGGATTAACTCACTTTGAACTCTGTCCTTCAGTCTAGGCACTCGTTTCCCCTTTTTTATGCATCCTTAACAACCAAAATTGAGTTCCTCTAAAATTGAGTTTCCCTGCCAAGTTTATGATTCACCTCTCTTTCCAGAAATGTTTTCTCTCTCTTGTCCCATCTCTGTTCTCCTCCGAATTGAGAAGTACCAATAGAAAGGGGATGACAGAGGACAAGATGGTTGGATGGCATCACTGACTCAAAGGACATGGATTTGAGCAAGTTCCGGGAGATGGTGAAGGACAGCAAAGCCTGGCGTGCTGCAGTCCATGGGATTGCCAAGAGTAGGACACAACTGAGCTATTGGACAACAACAGAAAGGGGAACTGAGACAGAGCGGGACCCTGCAGGGCCCTCCTGGATACAAAAGTCCCCCCATGTACCCAGTTTCTTATTCATAGAAAAATGCTTTGGTCTCCGAGGCCTTCTCTGAACTCCAAAGAGCAGACGCTAGCAGTTACTAATCAGGGAAGTGAGGGGATGTGGAAACAAAGGAAAAGCAGTTGAGAAGCAAGTGCTGCGATAAAGCAGTCTTAGTTCCTTCTCGAGGGACATATATAACCATATGACGCAAGTCGTTTGAGTTGTTCTACAGGAACTAAGACCCCTACCCAGGTGGACGACGGTGACCACGTGTTAAGCTCTAGCATCGGACCCCAGCTTAGCTGGAATCAGAAGGCTGACGCTTAAGATCCCCCAAACACCACTCTGTTACCTCATCAGCAGCCAATGAGAAGCAAGTCACGTCCCCTGCCACTCTTATCCCAAACGTCACCTTTAAAAACTCTTCCTTGAAAGCCACCAGGGAGTTCTAATCTTTTGAGCATGAGCTGTCCTTGATCTTTGCTTGACACCATGCAATAAATGCTGCACTTTCCTTTACCACAACCTGGTGTTAGTAAAACTGACTTTGCTGTGCTGTGGGAAAGGGGACCTAATTTTGGTTCAGTAACATAATCTTATTTTCTGGGAAGAATTTTGAATTGGTCTTACCCATTTTACATTAAACAACTGCAGTAATTATGACTGAATCCATCCTGGGTTCAATTCATTTATTGATGTGGTCCAGAATGCCTGAAACTCATCCCTAGAGTCATAATCTCCCCTTCCTCCATCAGGTAGAATATTCAATTTTGGCATGGGTACCAAAATATATAAATGCTAATTTCATGGTCTTATGTATTAAACATTCTCTAGTGATATTTAATATAAAACAGTATTATGTGCAAGCCAATAATATAAAAGCCAGCTAAATGTAAATCTGCATTGGTTGTGATATAAACAGTCATAGAATTATATACTGCATTACTGTTCCTGACTGACTCTGCCTTGCTCCTTATACTATAATCCTTCTTTACCAGTAAATCTAAGAATAGGGAAATCAAGTACCTAAGTCACCACTCCATTCAGTAATTTCCATGGTGCGAAAAGGAAACTAATTGTACTACATATTTAATTCACTTCCTACTCCCCCTCCACCCGACAGCATGAGTCACAAACCATCCTTGCCACATCACCGCATCATCAGCACGCTTTCCCTACACATTTCCCTTCTTTATCCTATGACAAATGCAGAAGGCAGAAAGACTAGTAAAAGGGAAGCAGCAGTCATCTAGCTGGGACTCGTGCTTGTGCTCAGTCACTGGGTTGCAATTGATAATGGGAGAAAACCTAATACAGAGAAACCAATGTGGACAATTACTTACATAGAAGTATTTTTATGGCAGATTTTTCCAGTGGAACTTTCATCAAAGGGTATGTGAAGGCATGTCCACAAGGAGACTGAATTTACTTTATCAAAGTCTGGTAATACCAAGGCAGTTCCATGGTCTGACCATGGATTTCAGATAGTAATCCAATGTCTAAGGTTCTAGAACTAGTTTCAGTCATTGTTCTCCCTCTTTTATCTGGAGGTCTTCTCCAGTGGATGGGAAAATCTCAGTGCATGAAAGCACAGAGCTGTAAAGTGCTTACAGAGGTGAGAAAGTACTTATAGAGGTGAGAAAGAGGAAATTAATTTGCTTTTGGATAAGCAAGATAACCACTGACTGGCAGAGCTCTGGATAATATTACCATTGACTTGCTCTCTGTATTTCAAAGTTTCTAAGAGATGTTTCTTTTATAGCAAACCCTTTGCAAATACAACGTAATCACTCAAGATTATAAATGTCAGCCTATAGGATTACAGACACTGAACAAACCCAAAAGTCAATACTGGGAAAGGTCACAATGATGGACACATAAGCCACAGAACTAATCTCTTTGGTTAACATCTTGTAAGATTTTCCTCACAAATCACATAAAGTGCTTTAGGGCTCCTCTTTTCCAAATCTTCTCCAGAATATATTTCTGCCAATAAAATGTCTATCACAACTCTTTTGTATCATGCTGAGTTTCAGTTCAGTTCAGTTGCTCAGTCGTGTCCGACTCTTTGCGACCGCATGAATCACAGCACGCCAGGCCTCCCTGTCCAACACTAACTCCCGGAGTTCACTCAAACTCACGTCCGTCGAGTCGGTGATGCCATCCACCCATCTCATCCTCTGTCATCCCCTTTTCCTTCTGCCCCCAATCCCTCCCAGCATCAGAGTCTTTTCCAGTGAGTCAATTCGTATCATGCTCAATTGCCCCCAATTAATAGTTGGGCATGTATGGCATTTAGATGAATTAATTTACCTATCCATTTGTATTTTCAATAAATATTAATTGAGAAATTACTAGGCGTTAGGACTGGAACTCACTGGTCAGCAGAAACAGTGGTGAATAGAACGAACCCAGTCTGCCTGGGTTCAAATTCCAACTTCACCTATTAGCTGTGTAAATTTGGGGAGTTACGTAACTTTTCTCATCTGTTTAATGGGTACTGCTCTGGGAATTATGTAAGTTAATACATATAAAATGCTTAGAAGAGGGTGGGGCAAATGTGAGCACCATAGCTAATGCTGACTGATTTAATAATGCTACACATGGTGATGTTACTTGTTAGGAGGAAACCAACATGGATCAACTAACCATACCAGTACATTGCAGATAATTACTCTTCCTACAGTATCGTGAAAGAAACATACATGGTGCTATGAGAACATACAAATGGGAGGTTAGATCCAATCAGGGAACTCAGGGAAGCATTTCTTTTATAAAAAATAATTGAGCTGAGACCTGAGGGATAGAAGGAAATAAACAGGCCAGAGTGTTAGGAAGGAAGGAGGACTCTATGAAGAGTGCAAAGAACGTCTAGAGGCCCGTTGTTGGAAGGCAGCAATGCAGCCCATTAGCAAAACCTCAAGGAAAGTTGATATGGCTGGAACATAGAGGTCAGAGTTGGAAGGAGGAAGGTGGGACTGGTGAGGAATGAGATGAAAGAGGCAGGAGACAGATTGTACAGGGCCCTGTACGCTGCATTAAGGGTCAAGTCTTCCCCAAGAGTAATGGGAAGCCACTAATGTGATTCTGATAAGTGAGAACAAGGATTCATACCGAGGTTCCCACTCGGTGCTCATCAAAAAACCACGTGAGCAGGTAGTGTGATCAGTGTCACGGAGCTGAAAGGCCCCTGTCCTCTGCCACCTCTTGGTATGTTATGCAGCTCACTTCCCGTTACTTCTCAGCTTGCAACCTACCTCCAGCACAACCAAACTATTTGGAATTCAGAAAGTATCACGTAGGCTCCCTGCTGCATTCTGTGTGTGGCTCCCTCTGCCAGCAATGCCCTCCTGCCTCCTCCCTGCCTGGTAACTTCTATTCAGAAGTTTTGTGTCTTTATGGCACAGCTTTACCATCTGCAAATAACATAGCCCTGGATACAGCAGACTAGCAAGGAATGTTTGCAGTCAGCATGCAAGAGGCTGTACTCATTGCAACATGAGAGTTCTGATCAGGATCAGCTTGCCAGGGGCCTAAGGAGCTCTCTGTGAGACCATGAATTCCTTATGACCAGCAAAAAAAATCAGCAAAGAGCTCACACTTTTTCAGATTCCTCAGTTCAAAATGTTTTGTAAATTTATTTTAAAACATGAGTCCCATCCTAGGGCGATGAGAGCACATTGAAGTCCCTGGTTGCAAGAGCTAGTTCCTTGTCTTTGCTTTATCTAAGGCACTTTTTTTTTTTTTTTTTTAATAATTTAACTCAATCCCACAGAACTCAGTTGACAAGGCCTTCTGCCAATGGTCTTGTGTATCAAATTAGATGTGATCATGTCTGTATGAGAATATTTGGCATTTGATGTTTCTGAGTACAGGAATTCAGCTCAGGAATTGGCTTTTTGAAAAGCTAAGTGTCTCTCAGGGGTGTCAGATAATTCATTGATAAATAAGATGCAGGTGACCTTTGGCATGCTTTGTTAATCATGTCACATGAACTTATATTACTCCAGTCACCAGTTAACGTGGCAGCCACTACTCCCAGGAGAAAAGCCTGTTTCTGGAGGCAGAGACGGAGTTCACAGCAAATAGCCGCACAGAGTGGACATATGGGTCTGGTTATCCTGACAAAATAATTAGACAAGTACACAGAGAGACCGTACTAGGATATTCGATGCAGGGTATTTTTTCTTTTCTAATAATGATACCAATAAAACATTAGAAATATCCTAATTACCCAACAATAGAGGATTGATTAAATAAGAATGAATGAAGAATAAAAATGTGCCTAGATATAGACATGGGAATATGGATTCATATGTCCAAAAATTGGTTTATTATAAATGAATGCTATATGAATACTGTTCCCCCACCCACCCACCTTTAACACTGTATTGGACATATCTTTACATGCCATTGCATGTGGGTGCATTTATTATTGAAATCAAAGTATAAGACTATGAAAACACTGATGTTTTTAAATACTTGAAGTTTATAAAACTTTTGGAATTAAAAGTAGGGAATGTGAAAAGTAACAGATGTTTCCTTTTTACTTCCTAATCAGTCATGTTGAACTTGTGATCTCCTATTGCAGAGGTGAGTCCTTAGTCAGAATGACCTTCTCATGATTTTTTGAAAATATGAATATAGTTATTTACTTATTTGGTTGTGTTGCACCCTAGTTGAGGCAAGCAGGAGCTTTATTTCAGCATGCAAACTTCTCTCTAGTGTGGCAAACAGGCTCTAAAGCGTGGGCTCAGGAGTTTGCAGCATGTGGGTTTAGTTGCCCTGTGGCATGTGCAATCATCCCAGACCAGGGATTGAATCTGTGTTCTCTGCATTGGGAGGCAGATTCTTAAACACTGGTCTACCGGGGAAGTCCTCAGCTCATGATTTATAATCAAAGCTTCACTCATACAGACCATATAGAATTTCCTGGCAGTATGCTATTTGCTATAGATAAAATGAATGAGATCAAGTCTGCTGAGGGAAGCAGCAAGTCAGTGAGTAATCTATTGGAACAGAGCAGAATGGAGGCATCACTAGGCACACACCGTCTCCTCTGCTGTCACAGAAGCTGCCAGTAATACACTGGGAAGGTACCACACCACGTGGGGTTACTGTAAGACTAACTGAGCCAAATGAATGTCAAGTTCCCACTCCAGCATTTGTAATACACAAAGGTTCAATGAATGGTAGGAAGAGGACAGGAAAGAAGATGCTCTCTTGAAAGAGCATTGGTCGTATGTCTGAAGGCACTGGGAACCAAATTTTGGTGTCAAGATATTTGGACAGGCTGCTAGTGAAATGCTCAGGAATGTTTTTGTCTTCTATTTATCAGGCTCACCTGTGGTTCTTTTATCTTGTCTCCTACGATATAAATCACCAACACCATCTGATAGGTTGAAGCTGAGCTTCCATCCAAGTAGAATTAACGTGGTATTTTATGCCAAAATGTTATCAGGATAAAGCATGAAGCTTCCAGTCAGGTTGACAAATAACAAAGTGGAAATTTTAAGGTGAATTAGACAAGATCATTGGTCTCAACTGACTGAATAGTTCTGTGGTATGTTTGCAGTATGCGTGTGTGTGTGTGGATGTTGGAAGGATGCGTGTGTGTGGGGGGTAAAGACCAATTTACAACAGAAACAATAAAAAAAAATTCAGAACACTGGTGACATAATAGAAAACAAAATAATATAAGAAATGAGCAGAAAAACAAAACAAAAAAAGCTGCCTTGAGAACCAGTCTATGTAGACATTGGCTATGCATGTTCTAATGCCATACTTTTTGGCCTAGATCTGGGCTGGATGAAGCACAAGCTGGACTCAAGATTGCCAGGAGAAATATCAATAACCTCAGATATGCAGATGATAACACCCTTAAGGCAGAAAGCAAAGAAGAACTAAATAGCCTCTTGATGAAGGTGAAAGAGGAGAGTGAAAAGGCTGGTTTAAAACTCACCATTCAAAAATCCAAGGTCATGGCATCTGGTCCCATCACTTCATGGCAAGTAGATGGGGAGACAATGAAAACAGTGACAAACTTTATTTTCTTGGGCTCTAAAATAACTGCAGTCAGTGACTGCAGCCATGAAATTAAAAGACTCTTGCTCCTTGGAAGACAAGCTACGACAAACCTAGACAGTGTATTAAAAAAGCAGAGACTATCACTTTGCCAACAAAGGCCCATATAGTCTAAGAGACCATTTTTCCAGTATTCATGTATGGATGTGAGAGTTAGACCATAAAGAAGGCTGAACAACCGAAGAATTGATGCTTTTTAATTGTGGTATTGGAGAAGACTCTTGAGAATCCCTTGGACAACAAGGTGATGAAACCAGTATATCCTAAAAGAAATCAGTCCTGAATATTCATTGGAAGGACTGATGCTGAAGCTGAAGCTCCAATACTTTGGTCACCTGATGCAAAAAGCCAACTCATTGGAAAAGACCCTGATGCTGGGAAAGATTGAAGACAGGAGGAGAAGGGGACGACAGAGGATGAGATGTTTGGATGGCATCACCAAGTCAATGGACATGAGTTTGAGCAAGCTCTGGGAGATGGTGAAGGACAGGGAGGCCTGACGTGCTGCAGTCAATGGGGTTGCAAAGAGTCGAACATGACCAAGCCACTGAACAACCAAAAATCAAAGAGCTAAGTGTTCTGTTCCTCAGCAGACTCCCCATCAACATGCCACTCTGAGTTCTCTCTGCATAAGTGTAATGGGGAAGCGTATAAGGGGACACTCTATAAGTGGCAGTTTCCTAGCTTAAAGCTCAGAAAAAGATGAAAGAATAGAATTGAGAAAATAGGAGCCTAAGAAGCCTCATTTAGTGGGTGACTCCCAATGTAGCTGTCATGGATTCCCTCCCCAGGCAAGGCCCTGATTCCAGAGCTGCCAACAGAGGCACCAAGTAAGACAACCAATGAAGTGGCTCCATCCTTCTCTTTTAGTCCTTTATTCCTTATGAGTGGAGCCAATATTTAGAATGGAATTATTGCTCTCAGTGACTAAACATTTTGTCCCCTTTCACATTGCTGATTTTTTTTTTTTTTTTGAAGCCTGAGTCATCCTCCAGGGAAAATCTTTTACTCAATGGATTCCACTTGCTTTATCAACTTCACTATGTGAAATCAAAGATTATAAACTTGACAGCAGCTGGTGTGGAAGAAATGAGGTTTGAAATTAGGGATGGGTGTTCCACATTTAATAGTGTTTTGAGGACAAAGGATAAGACCATGGTAACACTCAAAAAAAAAAAAAAAAAAAGGAACCTAACCTAATAACTTTCCAGAAGTGAAAAAGCTAAGTATCACTGGACATGGCAAACTCTTATTTAGTAATACCATATTTACAAAAGTATTAAAATTTTACTTTAGAAATAACCTATTGTACCAGTCCTATACATAGCTAAATATTACTTCTTCATCTTCAAAATGAAGTAGATTAAAAGTTAAATAAATTGTTCAAGGCAAGTGAAGCACTTACATAGAAATAAGGATTAAAATTCATTTCCTACTGACTACCATCTTTCCTTCAAACTCATTATCATCATGTATGGCATTACTTTTATACAACCTGTAGGTTAACATTATTGTTTTAAAAAATAAATGAGAGAAAATCACCCTGCCCCCAAACTTAGCACATGCCCATTCAACTTCTGCAGGAAAATGTTTGAATGATACTATTACTTTGCATCTGTTTTGCATAATGGTGATGATCAGAATAGGAAAGATCACCACCACCACTCATTGGATCTTTCTTTATGTCAGGCACTGTGCTAGGTAAATAACACGGGTTACCATAATTAAGCCTCACAACAATCCTACATAGCTATTCTAGTATCCAATCCTCCTTTTACAAAGAAGAAATGGAGACTTCAGTTCAGTTCAGTCGCTCAGTTGTGTCCAACTCTTTGTGACCCCATGAATTGCAGCACGCCAGGCCTCCCTGCCCATCACCAACTCCTGGAGTTCACCCAGACTCACATCCATCGAGTCAGTGATGCCATTAGAGAAGCTAAATAAATTGAACAAGCTAATAAAGCTAATAAGTGGTGAATATATGAGCTTATATGTGATTCTGGGAAAGTTTGAAGGCAGGAGGAGAAAGGAACGACAGGGGATGAGATGGTTGGATGGCATCACGGACTCAATGGACATGAGTTTGAGTGAACTCCAGGAGTTGGTGATGGACAGGAAGGCCTGGCGTGCTGCAGGCCATGGGGTCACAAACAGTCGGACATGACTGAGCGACCGAACTGAACTAATGTGAGCTTAATCTACCTGATATCAGAATATGAACACTCGGCACCCTGGAAATTTGGTCTTTTCTTTAGTTCCCTAAAGAAATCATTGAATTTGGGCATAATGAGATGGAAAATACTGAAAGCTCTAGGTCACACCCATGAATAAGCCATTTTACACCACCTACACATTTCAAGCAGTCTTCCTTTCCCAATACATATGGTTGAGCATACTTTCTTTTTTCTACTACTTGCGAATGCAAGGGTAGTATTTCACAAAACCAATTATGTGTAACTCTAATCCAATCAGTGACAGGAAAGAGTTAACATGCTAATTTTCTTGCAAGGAGTAAATTGCCAGAATCTTGTTGATTTAGGAATGCTAGCAGTTTTTCCAATATTTGTCTCATGAAGTCATCAGACTGATTCCTCTAGAGTATGGTAGAAGTGAGAATTAGAAATGTGCTGAGTTACAGAACTCCATAAAGGCGGTTTCAAGGCTTCCACCTAACCTTGTTTCCAACATGAAATCAGCAGTCCCCCAGGCACCTTATACAAATTCATTCGGGATACAAACTATTGATACAGTGAATTTACACAGTCACACAGGAATGACTGCCACAAACACACAGCTGATGTCAAATGCAGCCCCAGTGTCAGGAATCAGCTGAAGGTGCTCTCACATCTATGGCTACAAAGAGCCTCTCAAGGCACAAGGAGTATCTGATCAGGGCCTTCTTCCTTTTAAGATACAGCCTTTGGCCCGCATAAAGAGTTAAAAGATTTTCTTTGTGCATATGAGCTGATTCAGTCACTTAAATAATACATGTAATCAAAAGTAAGTTAATTGATAGAAACTGGATATTATGGCTCAATCGAGAAGAGTTCTAGTTGAGATGACTTTCCACAGAAATTTTAAGCTTTAAAATTTAAATGAAATCCATTCCACTGTTGCTCAAACTTCCACAGTCTAATGAGAAAGGTATTTGGAGGACAACAGAATGCATTTCTTATCTATTGGCCAAATAATCTGTGTTACATCTGGGAAAAGAACAGTCTCCCTACACAGCTATGTTAGATCGAGCATTAAGTTCAGTGCCTCTTCATGAGATACTGAAATACAGAAATGCAGTGAAGGAAGGTCTGTTGGGTGGCCAAATGTTTCCTAGTTAGTTACTGGTGAGTTAAAAGCGAGGGTCAACGACAACCAAAGACAAATATTAGCTGTATAAAGATATATTACACATTTGTTTCTTCTTTTCTGTTTTGCATTATCTCTCACTATTCTATTATCAGCAGCGGGTTCTCATTTTCTCTCTTAGCTACATCAATACCTTATTCCTCAACCATAACCTCCTAGAGCAATAACTTATGTTTTTCTATCAGACATAGATCACTTGCTATGTGCATAATTAGTGAATGACTATGAAGCACATCTGCCCTGGGGCCACCTTTGGTGACCGTGATGGAACACATGTAACCCAAGGGCAATGAGGCCAAGGGGGTGCCCGGCTGCCAGTGGAGGCTTCGCAGGCACAGCCACATGCATCTCTGAGCTGCTCTGATTTGTGCCAGGTGCCCCTCGTCAGTGTGAAGAAAACCAAGTCCTGATAACCCAGAGGACAAAGTGTGCCGGTGGCCTCTTTGAGGCTCTCTTGCTGAGGGCACCTGAGAAAGGTCAGCAGCAGTGGGAGGAGGCAAATTCATCCAACACAAGAGAGGATCTGAGGGATTTCCCCTTGGGTAAGTATACTTGCTTTGCATTTTAAAGCAAATTTATTTTTAAGTTCCCCCTTGCCCTTTAAGAAATAATTTTTTCTTTAGTCATATCCTTTGCTTGAATATTTTTTCTCCTTATTTCCTCCTCCATCTTGTCCCTCTTTCTCCCACTAACTTCTTTCCTTCCCGCCAAAGAAAATACCACAGGCCAAAAAGCTGTGTGGTGTGACTTCTTAGAAAGTCTTTTTTGTTGTTGTTGTTAAAGGTTAACTTAGTCAAATATATGCTCTAAGGCTTGGAATTAGAAATCATAATTATTATTTTTCCAAATACCTAAGAATAAAACTGATATTTGCATTAGGAAACTTGGGGGTCCTTCTTTTAGTCCGTTATTAGAACTATTTCTATGGGTTAAATGTTCTTTGGACATTTAATTATTACTAGTAGTAAGTATTGTAGTAACCATTACTAGACTTAGCTCACTTTGCTTCTCTTTTTGAGAAGTCCTATGCCTTCTGGCCCACAGCTCGGTATGATTCCACCTAATACACACACACACACACACACACACACACACACACATATTAAAGCTGTATGAAGAGATAATTTCCCCGTATACCAATTACAGGAATTATCCCACTTCAGTTCCAATACTACATCTTAGTCATGTAACACAGTATTCATTCCTCCAATCAGAGACTGAAAATATTTATAAAGACAGATCTCATCTACCTACATGACTCTGTTTGAACGTCATACAAATATATTTTGATCTGATTTCCTATTGCCAAATAAATAGCCTGGATTTCCTTTCTTCTATGAAATTAAGCTTTCATTTGTGCATCTTTCCAATCAAGACATTATATTCCATCCTAGAGTAACCCTTACTATTTATATGGTAAGTTTATGACTAAGCTTGGGTTAAAACAGTATTTCAGGAATATTAAATTTTTACTTTGAAGTACTACTCTAAACTATTTATCAAATAAAATACTTTATTACATATAAGAATTCAAACCTGTTTTTGAATGTCATAGCATAAGTGATTGTGGCAACAGAAGCGGAAATATGACTTCTAAGAAAAATGTGATGTCCTTCATAAGACTGAAAGAATATAGATCCTTTTAATTGTTCTGAATAAGTGACTGTGCAAAAATATATATAGGATGCTTTTATATTTAATCTAAACACCCCTAAAAGCAATCATTTAGGAAAATAAGATTTCCATTTAATTGGGCTTTTTTTCTGTAAAACTAGCAGAGAAGTGTTCTGTCAATAGTGAAAGACGAGGTTTGTAGAAGGGTACAATATCAATAGTCAAGACACGTTATTTGACTGCTTATGGGTATTAGCAGTGGTCTTTTTTAAGCTTTAGCCACTTCTTATTAAGCAAGAAGTATCCTTGTTATCCAGTTATAACAGGAAGTTCTGACTTGAAACAGCCAATCAGTCTCCTCACCAAGTAACTAAGCTACTAGGTCTTTGTGGCAAAGCTCAAAGCATTTACTTTTACTACTGCTTTAAAAATCTCATTATCACCCACCTTGTTTTGTCCTCAATGTCTTTTTCTCTAAGAGCAGATTTCTGAAATTCAGAAAATACATAGATGAAAAAGAGGATATTAAGGCAAGCAAAACAGAAAGACAACTGGGTCTAATTTCTCTCCCTTATTGATGAGAAAGCTGAATCTTGTGGAATTTAAATGGCTCCCCTGGATAGTTGCAACTGTGAACCCATGACAGGAAGCCAAATCTTGAGAAGCACAAAGTGTTTGGAACAATGCTTCAGTGGTTGGACTAAAGTACCTTTGAGATGTCTTCCAACAAAGAGTGTGTAAAGTTCATCTCACTTTCTACTTGGCCACTTTATCTCTGATTCTCTCTGGATTTCTGACACAGAGCTGGACATCACCTAAGTACAGCTGGACTTTGGTTTAGAGATTCCAAACGTAGTTTATAACGTTTGTCCTTAAGAAAGTCAAGGAGGAAAAAGGTGAACAAGAGTGATCTGGAAATCACTTTAATGGCCTAAAAGTAAGGGAATTTGCTAATTTGTTCCATGAAGGTAATCCTATCCTGTGCCATAAAGGATTACCTTCCTGGAAAACAAGAATTTCCTTAATGTCAGTACATAACGCATTCTGCTTTAAAAGAGAATGTATATTTAAGGAAGAGAAGTGTATTTTTCATTGTCCAAATTTTTGAAGTAGCTTTGTAAGCTGGCAACAGCAAAGAATTAATACGGTTGAAAGGTTGTATCCAAGGTCACGTGATACATTAATATCAGACCTGGACAGAATGCAGAAGTCCTCACCTCTAATGTTCTTTCCACTGCACTGTGCTGCATCTTTCAAATTAGGTAAGTGATAGCCAGTGACTTGCAGACTTTTTAAAATTAATGATACTAAAATACACATATGCTTGAAGATTAAACTGGGAGGAGAAAAAGAGCAGATCTAATTAACACTGCTGGGATAATTTATGATAACTCAGTCAAACAATATCATTATTAATGTGACCTATCTTTCTCTAAAAATGTCATGAAATCCATCAATGATCAGACACAGCTGCAGCTTTTGTTTGAGTCTTTCAGCAAGACAGGACCACCAAAAGACCAGTGGTGAAAATACCAGGTTGGTCCTATTTTATCCAGGTGCTCTGATATCAGTGTACAAACCAGACCAGACACACCGCATCTCTTCTGTGCACCTCATTTTACAAAGGTGAAATGAAGAGGCTGCCTTTGTTTTTACTTTCAAAAATGAATATGTTGCTAATTTAAAAGCAATAAATAGCTCCTCAAGAAAACTAATTTGTGCACACCCGCAGTCTATCAGCTTGGAGGTGGGCATCCAACCAAATACCCTCCTGAAATGAAAGGTTCACAGAGGGCACGAAGCTCGCCTGGTTCCAGAGGTGAAGCTGGACTTTGCAGTGCTGCAATCACGGTGGGTATGCATTCCACTTAGACCACAGCATCCAGTGTATTTCAAGTGAACCCTTAACCGAGGTATACAGACAGGGGCATGAGACAGGTACAGACTGATCACAGAAGCAGGGTCACCAGAAAACACCCTATTCTTTCTCTGTCTTCCCCTGCTAGCTAAACTTTCAGGTTCTCAGGAGTAAAGCCAGCTTGTACATCCGGCTTCCTGGCTTCCTCAGTTTGAGCAGACTTGAGAACTGGGTCAGAGGTAGAATGATTCCATCCCAGATTCACTTGGCAAAATACTGTTACAGGAAGCACATTGATCACAGATGCTTTTTGAAATGACTAAGTCCATTAGGAATCAGAAGAGACGAGAAAGGCAAAGGAGAAAGGAAAGATACACCCATTTGAATGCATAGTTCAAAAGAATAACAAGGAGAGATAAGAAAGCCTTCCTCAGTGATCAATGCAAAGAAATAGAGGAAAACAATGAATGGGAAAGACTAGAGCTCTCTTCAAGAAAATTAGAGATACCAAGGGAAATTTTCATGCAAAGATGGACACAAAGAAATGGTATGGACCTAACAAAACCAGAAGATATTAAGAAGAGGTGGCAAGAATACACAGAAGAACTGGACAAAAAAGAGCTTCACAACCCAGATAATCACGATGGTGTGATCACTCACCTAGAGCCAGACATCCTGGAATGTGAAGTCAAGTGGGCCTTAGAAAGCATCACTACAAACAAAGCTAGTGGAGGTGATAGAATTCCAGTTAAACTATTTCAAATCCTAAAAGATGATGCTGTGAAAGTGCTGCACTCAACATGCCAGCAAATGTGGAAAACTCAGCCATGGCCACAGGACTGGAAAAGGTCAGTTTTCATCCCAATCCCAAAGAAAAGCAACGCCAAAGAATGTGTAAACTATTGCACAACTGCACTCATCTCACACGCTAGCAAAGTAATGCCCCAAATTCTCCAAGCCAGGCTTCAACAGTACGTGAACCATGAAACTCCAGATGTTCAAGCTGGTTTTAGAAAAGGCAGAGGAACCAGAGATCAAATTGTCAACATTCATTGGATCTTGGAAAAAGCCAGAGTGTTACAGAAAAACGTCTACTTCTGCTTTATTGACTATGCCAAAGCCTTTGACTATGTGGATCACAACAAATTGTGCAAAATTCTTAAAGAGATAGGAATACCAGGCCACCTGACCTGCCTCCTGAGAAACCTGTATGCATGTCAAGAAGCAACAGTTAGAACTGGACATGGAACAACGGACTGGTTCCAAGTCGGGAAAGGAGCACGTCAAGGCTGTATATTGTCAACCTGCTTATTTAAATTATATGCAGAGTACATCACGCGAAATGCCAGGCTGGATGAAGCAGAAGCTGGAATCAAGATTGCCAAGAGAAATATCAATAACCTCAGATATGCAGATGATACCACACTTAAGGCAGAAAGCGAAGAAAAACTAAAGAGCCTCTTGATGAAAGTGAAAGAGGAGAGGGAAAAAGTTGACTTAAAACTCAACATTCAAAAAATGAAGATCATGGCATCTGGTCCCATCACGTCATGGCAAACAGATGGGGAAACAGTGATAGACTTCATACTCCAAAATCACTGCAGATGGTGACTATAGCCATGAAATTAAAAGATGTTTCCTCCTTGGAAGAAAAGCTATGACCAACCTAGACAGCATATTAAAAAACAGAGACTTTACTTCGCCAACAAAAGTCCATCTAGTCAAAGCTATGGTTTTTCCAGTAGTCATATATGGATGTGAGAGTTGGGCTATAAAGAAAGCTGAGCACCAAAGAACTGATGCTTTTGAATTGTGGTGTTGGAGAAGACTCTTGAGAGTCCCTTGGACTGAAAGGAGATCCAACTAGTCCATCCTAAAGGAAATCAGTCCTGAAAATTCATTGGAAGGACTGATGTTGAAGCTGAATCTCCAATATTTTGGCCACCTGATGTGAAGAACTGACTCATTGGAAAAGACCCTGATGCTGGAAAAGATAAAAGTCAGGCAGAGAAGGGGACAACAGAGGCTTAAGATGGTTGGATGGCATCAACGACTCAATGGACATGAGTTTGAGTAAACTTCGGGAGTTGGTGATGGTCAGGGAGGCCTGGTGTGCTGCAGTCCATGGGGTCACAAAGAGTTGGACACTACTGAGCGACTGAAGTCCATTAGGAATAACAGAGTTGGGCTGGGACCTCCCTATTTTTTATTGGCATTTTCTACTTTGGCACAAAACAGCACAGTATCTTGGGCAGAATATTAAGATTTAGTTCTCTGGTTTGAATCAGTAACGATATGACAAAGAAAGAAAATCTATAAAATAACAGCACTTTTTTTTTTCAAATATGTATTTAAAGGTACAAAGGTAAGTTAAGTTTTATCTTTATACTCAATTCTGAATTATATTTATTTCGTTGATGTTTCAGCTAGCCCCAGATGGAGAGATCCTCTCTCAAAGCAAAATAATCACTCTCAGAATTAGAAAAGGAAAATTTTCTTCATGCATGACTCAAAGATGACTTATTTTTCATTTATATGGGAGAGGGAGAGGAAAAACATATCTGAACGTGTTTTAAAATTAAATGCCAAAAGCAAACATGTCTATATTTTGTGAGGAAATCATGATTTACTGAAAGTTGTTGAAAAGTCATCAGTAGTTCACTAACTTGGCTCTGGGTACCTCATTCTGTAGTATACACTGTGCCTGTTTTATCTTCAGTGAATCAGAGATATGATCAATTTGCTGGGACCTCCAAGAGAATTACCAAAATAGAGATAAGAGATTTTCTGGCATAAAAGAATGAGTAAAGGAAAATTGCTCAATTTTCAATTATAAGATTGGGGGAGTGACCCTTATGTAAAGATAAATATACAGATGGGTAGTGCTTTAAGTAAAACTTAAATGTGGAAATCAGCATTTGCATAGAAGATAAGATAAAGAGTGATTATTTGCTTTGGAAAAAGATTAATAATAGGGTTTACTCAAATAGCAAGTTCTTCCACATCTTTAAGCAATGACTTAATATCCAAAGACTCAGTTCCTACCCACCTCTTCAGGAACCTTCCCAGCATGTAACGCAAGATGCCTCAGTTTGGGGGGAAATGGGTACATGTACATGTATGGCCGAGTCCCTTCACTTTTCACCTGAAATTATCACAACATTGCTTGTTAACTGGATATCAGTTCAGTTCAGTAGCTCAGTCATGTCCGACTCTTTGCGACCCCATGAATCGCAGCACGCCAGGCCTCCCTGCCCATCACCAACTCCCGGAGTTTACTCAGACTCACGTCCATCGAGTCAGTGATGCCATCCAGCCATCTCATCAGCTGTCGTCCCCTTCTCCTCCTGCCCCAAATCCCTCCCAGCATCAGTGTCTTTTCCAATGAGTCAACTCTTCGCATGAGGTGGCCAAAGTACTGGAGTTTTAGCTTTAGCATCATTCCTTCCAAAGAAATCCCAGGGCTGATCTACTTCAGAATGGACTGGTTGGATCTCCTTGCAGTCTTCTCCAACACCACAGTTCAAAAGCATCAATTCTTTAGTGCTCAGCTTTCTTCACAGTCCAACTCTCACATCCATACATGACCACAGGGAAAACCATAGCCCTGACTAGATGAACCTTTGTTGGCAAAGTAATGTCTCTGCTTTTGAATATGCTATCTAGGTTGGCCATAACTTTCCTTCCAAGGAGTAAGCGTCTTTTAATTTCATGGTTGAAGTCACCATCTGCAGTGATTTTGGAGCCCAGAAAAATAAAGTCTGACACTGTTTCCACTATTTCCCCATCTATTTGCCATGAAGTGATGGGACCAGATGCCCTGATCTTCATTTTCTGAATGTTGAACTTTAAGCCAACTTTTTTCACTCTCCTCTTTCACTTTCATCAAGAAGCTTTTTAGTTCCTCTTCACTTTCTGCCATAAGAGTGGTGTCATCTGCATTTCTAAGGTTATTGATATTTCTCCCGGCAATCTTGATTCCAGCTTGTGCTTCTTCCAGCCCAGCGTTTCTCATGATGTACTCTGCATATAAGTTAAATAAGCAGGGTGACAATATACAGCCTTGACGTACTCCTTTTCCTATTTGGAACCAGTCTGTTGTTCCATGTCCAGTTCTAACTGTTGCTTCCTGACCTGCATACAAATTTCTCAAGAGGCAGGTCAGGTGGTCTGGTATTCCCATCTCTTTAAGAATTTTCCACAGTTTATTGTGATCCACACAGTCAAAGGCTTTGGCATAGTCAATAAAGCAGAAATAGATGTTTTTCTGGAACTCTCTTGCTTTTTCCATGATCCAGTGGATGTTGGCAATTTGATCTCTGGTTCCTCTGCCTTTTCTAAAACCAGCTTGAACATCAGGAAGTTCATGGTTCACGTATTGCTGAAGCCTGGCTTGGAGAATTTTGAGCATTACTTTACTAGCATGTGAGATGAGTGCAATTGTGCAATAGTTTGCACATTCTTTGGCATTGCCTTTCTTCAGGATTGGAATGAAAACTGATCTTTTCCAGTCCTGTGGCCACTGCTGAGTTTTCCAAATTTGCTGGCATATTGAGTGCAGCACTTTCACAGCATCATCTTTCAGGATTTGGAACGGCTCAACTGGAATTCCGTCACCTTCACTAGCTTTGTTCGTAGTGATGCTTTCTAAGGCCCACTTGACTTCACATTCCAGGATGTCTGGCTCTAGGTCAGTGATCACACCATCATGATTATCTGGGTCATGAAGATCTTTTTTGTACAGTTCTTCTGTGTATTCTTGCCACCTCTTTTTAATATCTTCTGGTTCTGTTAGGTCCATACTATTTCTGTCCTTTATTGAGCCCATCTTTGCATGAAATGTTCCTTTGGTATCTCTAATTTTCTTGAAGATATCTCTAGTCTCTCCCATTCTGTTGTTTTTCTCTATTTCTTTGCATTGATCGCTGAAGAAGGCTTTCTTATCTCCTCTTGTTATTCTTTGGAACTCTGCATTCAGATCCTTATATCTTTCTTTTGCTCCTTTGCTTTTCACTTCTCTTCTTTTCACAGCTATTTGTAAGGCCTCCCCAGACAGCCATTTTGCTTTTTTGCATTTCTTTCCATGGGGATGGTCTTGATCCCTGTCTCCTGTACAATGTCACAAACCTCATTCCATAGTTCATCAGGCACTCTATCTATCAGATCTAGGCCCTTAAATCTATTTCTCACTTAACTGGATGTACCTCAGTACAAAATAAAAAGCTTAAAATAAATAAATAGGATTGTGGTGATGGTCACTGAAAAAAAATGAAAAAATAAATAAATAAAGCAAGCTGTCCCAGCTAAGAGCCACACAGGTAAATGTGAAAGCTGTGGCAAGGTACAGTTGTACTAGTCTCTCTAAGATCATAGAGGGAAAAAATGGCTGGGAAATAATAGGAATCGTGGAAAGGTTAAGAAAAGAAGAATCAAAAATGACTGGTAGAGAAAAGAGTAAACTAATTCTGTGAACAATTAACCCACAGGATCTCTTTTTCATAAACATTGCTAACAAGGTATTTCTAGACCAAGACAGATATAAAATCCTTTAATCAGTTAGTGAAGCCACTGTGGAAGAATCCAGCTGATGTCCTAATTAGGTACCTGTCTGGTGTTCCAGTGGTTAAGACTTCACCTTTCAATACAGAAGGTATGGGTTTGATCCCTGGTCAGGAAGCTAGGATACCATATACCCCATGCCCCAAAATACTAAGATATAAAGCAGAAACAATATAAAGCAGAAACACATTCAATGAAGACTTTAAAAATGATTTACATCAATAAATAAATACATAATTAAAAAATAATAGATTATATGTATAGTTTAGACATACGAGAAAGGCAGTCTTAGACAGTTAAATAAGAATTTCTAAGATAAGAATTATGTTAAGGTTCTATCCAGAGATATAGCATCAGCTTTATGATGAGGACAGTGCATTCTCATGCCTTTCTCCAGCAGGGAGAGATTTGGTATTCTAGAGAATCCTCCCTGCTCACTCTGACCTCTTAGTTTAAAAGACTATTTATTATCAGACATAGTAAATAATATCAATGATAAAGTCAAACATGGCTAAAGAGGAAGAGTCCTTATGGATCCATCAAAGTACTTAAGGACCCTGACTTTGCAGAATGAGAGATGGATGATTTGATCAATAAAACCAAAGGCCTGAAATACTATAACCTGTCCGGACCTGGGGGTGGGAGGATGGGATAGAGGTGGATCATTAGTGAATAAAAAAATCAGAAGCACTGGATTTCACTCCCAGGTCTCATGTTGGCTTAGTTTTTGTGACCTTCATTAAACAGATTTGGTTACAGGTGAATTTGCAAGGCATGTCAGAGGTAGAATAGAGAGACACAAAAACAATTTGCTGAAAGTCTAAACTCAAGTAGAACAAGGACAAAAAGAAATTCACGTCCAAAGTCATTGATGTAGGAGGCTATACCCACAGCACAGTCTAAGAGTGAAAATACACAGACGTAGTCAAGTTTATCGATTATTTTAAAAGTGCTAACAAGTAAGGGTTTCACGTACAAAATAAAACAAATTCGAAACGATTTGCCTTGTAACTTCTCCCTGGTTCATCACCCAGATTCACTCCGACGGTGCCTGGAATATGCTTTCTCCATCTGGGCTGAGTCCCCATCACCTAACAAAGCTGAGTACTAAGCAGAAGAGGAGGGCCTGAGTATTTCCTAATCTAGCCCTTCTCTGTTGCAGACCCGCCCTCAACAAACAATTGCTAGTCAATTTTAAGAGCTGGGAATTCCACAGATCATTAAGAACATGGTGATGAAAATATATAGGTAAACTGAAAAGCCTAAAATAAAAGTCATCAAAATTATTGGAAACTGAGTGATTTTTGACAATCTATGTCACAAGCCAATCTTCTGGCCTTGCAATCTCTTTACCCACAAACCAGCTATTAAGTTATTTTGGTAATTAATTTATTGTGATTCTGCTACACACTTGGGATTGCTTTCAATTTTGGGATGAATACAACATAACCTCACTTCATGTGTGAAGTGCTAAAACCCAATTTCCTTAAAACTGAGTTCCTCTGCCAAGTTTATGATTAACTTCTCTTTCCAAAACTTTATTCCCTTTCTCGTCCTGCTCCTGTTCCCCTAAGGACTGAGGGTATCAAAGAAAAAGGGGATTAAAACTGAGCAGGACCCTGTGGGACCTCCCCCTGCTGGGTTAAAAAGCCCTTCAGTTTCCCCCATTTTTGTTTGTAGAAAAAGGCTTTAGTCTCTTAGGCCCTCCCTGAATTCTAAAGACCAGATTCAAGCAATTACTAATTAGGGAAGTGAAGGATAACAGGAACAAAGGAAAGACAAACAGTTCAGTGATAAAAACAGAGTCCCAGTTCCTCCTCAAGACATATGCATAACAATCTGATGCATATAAGTGAATTGCCCTGCAGAAACTAACAGCCCCCAACCCCAACCCTCCTTCTCCATGTTTTATCAGAACTCTCCACCATGACCCATCCATCTTGGGTGGCCCTACACAGCATGGTTCATAGTGTAGGGCCTGGAAAAGGTCAGTTTTCATTCCAATCCCAAAGAAAGGCAATGCTAAAGAATGTTCAAACTATTGAACAATTACACTCATGCCACACGCTAGCCAAGTAATGATCAAAATTCTCCAAGCCAGGCTTCAACAGTACGTGAACTGCAAACTTCCACATGTTCAAGCTGTATTTAGAAAAGGCAGAGGAACCAGAGATCAAATTGTCAATAGCCAGTGGATCATAGAAAAAGCAAGAGAATTCCAGAAAAACATCTACTTCTGCTTCATTGACTACACTAAAGCCTTTGACTGTGGATCACAACAAACTGCAAAATTTTTAAAGAGATGGCAGTACCAGATCACCTTACCTTCCTCCTGAGAAATCTGCACGCAGGTCAAGAAGCAACAGTTAGAACAGGACATGGAATAATGAACCGGTTCCAAATCGAGAAAGGAGTACATCAGGGTTTTACATAGTCACCTTGCTTATTTAACTTACATGCAGAGTACATCATGCAAAATGCCAGACTGGATGAAGCACAAGCTGGAATCAAGATTGCAGGGAGAAATCAATAACCTCAGATACACAGATGACACCACCCTTATGGCAGAAAAGTGAAGAAGAACTAAAGAGACTCTTGATGAAAGTGAAAGAGGGGAGTGAAAAAGCTGGTTTAAAACTCAACATTCAAAAAATGAAGATCATGGCATCTAGTCCCATCACTTCATGGTAAATAGATAGGAAAACAATGGAAACAGTGCGAGACTTTATTTTCTTGGGCTCCAAAATCACTGCAGATGGTGACTGCAGACATGAAATTGAAAGACACTTGCTCCTTGGAAGAAAAGCTATGACAAACTATACAGCATATTAAAAAGCAGAGACATTGCTCTGCCGACAAAGGTCCATCTAGTCAAAGTTATAGTTTTTCCAGTAGTCAGTATGGATGTGAGAGTTGGACCATAAAGAAAGCTGAGTGCCAAAGAATTGATGCTTTTGAACTGTGGTGTTGGAGAAGACTCTTGAGAGTCCCTTGGACTGCAAGGAGATCCAACCAGTCCATCCTGAAGGAAATCAATCTTGAATATTCACTGGAAGGACTGATGCTGAAACTGAAGCTCCAGTATTTTGGCCACCTGATGCAAAGAACTGGCTCATTGGAAAATACCCTGATGCTGGGAAAGATTGAGGGCAGGAGGAGCAGGGGATGACAGAGGATGAGATGGTTGGATGGCCTCACTGACTCGATGGACATGAGTTTGAGTAAACTCTGGGAGCTGGTGATGGACAGGGAGGCCTGGTGTGCGGCAGTTCATGGGGTCCCAAAGAGTCGGACATAACTGTGTGACTGAACTGAACTGAAAACCTCCCACCCACATAGAATCTGGTGGTCATGATACTCCACTTGCTGACCAGAAGAACTAGACTCCAGACTGGCTGGAACCAGAGGTTGACGATTCCTGAAATATCACCCTGTTGCCTCACCATCAGCGAATCAGAAGAAAATTCAGAAGCTGCAACTCTCAGTCAAAATATTGTCTTTAAAAACACTTTCCTAAAAGCCATCAGGGAGTTCGGGTCTTTTGAGCACGAACCGCCCATTTTCCTTGCCTGGCACTGTACACAGCAATAAATACTGTCTTTCCTTCGCCTTAACCTGGTGTCAGTAGTCGGGCTTTGCTGTGCATCAGGTGAGTGGATCCAAGTTCAGTGCGGTAACACTAGTAAGGAATATATTCAGATATCTAAGCAAGGAGTTGGTACGGTACATTAGGTGTTTAAGTAGGAAATCAGGGATTTTCCTGGTGTTCCAGTGGCTTAGACTCCACGTGCCCAATGCAGGGTTTCAGGTTCAAACCCTGGTCAGGGAAATAGATCTCACATGTTCCAAATAAGAGTTTGAATGTCACAACTAAAGATCCTGTATGCTGCAACTAAGAGCTGCCAGAGCCAAATAAATAAATATTTAAATAAATAGGAAATCAAAGTACTAGGAGAACAGAGAGGGGGGGGCCCCTAACCTCAGTGTCCTGAGCAGTAAGACCACTTTCCCAGAGTGATGACATCTAGGCTGAGACTTCAGCCAAAGTGGGTAGAAGGTGAAGTCTGTGGTGATGGCTATGCAAGACTGATTCAGATAAGGGAGTAGCTGTTAAAAGGCTTGGCTGCAGGAACAGTAATATGGATGATCACGGCTGTCTTTTGACTGCTTATTTGTCATAAAATATCTGGCAGTGATACTATTTGCAGGTACTGTCTGGATGGAGGTATAGGTGTAGCTGGTTCTCAGAGTACCAGAATATGCCACCTAAAAGATGCTTGTCATATGGCTTATTCCTAGCTAAAGACTACTGAGAACCATCAGACCAAAGAAAAGCTCTAGAAACAGGCTACTTTCCTTTTATAAAAGAAATTTACATTTATAAAAGAGACCTACATTTGTAAAGGCATCCTCCTTTTCCTGACCAGGACACAGAGAACTTGTAACAAATCTTGTCTATGGAGAAGGCACTGACCTAAATCTGCATAACAGACATTGCTAAACAACCCCTGTTTACCATACCTTTCCTATCAGCTTCCCATAACCTGTCTCGCCAGCACAGAAGCCAAAATCCTCCTTTCCTCTGTTTAACCTAAGATGGTATATAAGACAAAGTTCTAATCACTCCTTTGGGTTACTCATCACTCGGTGTCCCTGTGCGTACATGAACATTGCACGTCAATAAATTTCCTTTTTTTTTTGTCTTGTTAATCTGTCTCTTGCTGTCTAATTACCAGGGCCCTGGTTGGGAAACTTATGGTGTGTAAAAGAAAGATATTTTTTTTCCTCTCCTCCAGTTCTCACGCATAGTCAGGCGGGTTCATGCTCCAAACACAGACACACATATGTTCCATACCTACACACTGCCATGCAGAATGGACAACTATCAGATACCTGACAACCTCTCCTAACAATGCAGAGGTGATTAACTTCTCACCGCTGATAGCAGGCAGGATGCTGACATGGGCTGGGAGAGAACTTTCAAGCACACTTCAAACAACTCAATTAGATCAAGTGAAAAACCTCCAGAAGCATCTCAATGGATTACTGTACAATATATTTCCTCTTGTTACGATATTAAAAAAAAAAAAAAATACACACACACGCGCACACACACACACACACACACACACACACACGGCTTCTTTCAGACCTGCAGCTGAAAGGTTGCTCCAGCCTTCCTCGCTACCTCCCTTTGAATTTAGTTTTCTTTCCTTTTTAACTGGCTGTAAACACATTTGCAAACTCTTCAGAGGAGAGCATATTTATGCGGGAGACCAGGCCCCTTCTCTCTCAGTTGGCCCCAGAAACTGTTCCAATTCACCGTGTATTTATACATTTGACGATCGCTCCGAGGCAAGAAAGAGGGTGAAGGGCAAGGACACTGGTTTCGGATAGGGAGATCACAGCAGAGAGAGCAAGCAGGAAATGAAAAGATGAGCAAACCTGCCATTGCCCTCTTTTACCGAGCTCCAGTGTGGTTAGTAGGCACATGTGTGGAAGACAGAGTGAATATATAGCTCCTAATTCAGCACTATGATTAAGCACTGTGTAAGAGGCAAGCAACGCTTCGTGCACTTGTAAGAAGGCAGGAGGAACCACCCTGTTTTACTAGGGGAAAAATAACGCCCCAAAATAGAGAGTAAGCATTTGGGTAGCTGGACAAAGGAACTCTGTGTGTGCGGTGCGGTTGGTAAGAGTGTGGGGAGCACCTCTCTTATTTCATTTTCAACCTGAACAATCCACATTTATGCTTTCTCCAGTCCATTTTTGCTTAATGTGTGTGTGTTCATCGCTCAGTTGTGTCTGACTCATTGCGTCTCCATGGACTGTAGCCTGCCAGGCTCCTCGGTCCATGGAATTCCCCAGGCAAGAATCTTGCAGTGGATTGCCATTTCCTTCTCCAGGGTATCGTCCC
Source organism: Bos mutus (assembly GCF_027580195.1). Lineage (NCBI taxonomy): Eukaryota > Metazoa > Chordata > Mammalia > Artiodactyla > Bovidae > Bos > Bos mutus. The sequence continues at coordinate 94,827,944 of NC_091626.1, forward strand.
AATTTTTGCTTCATAACTTGGATAAAATGATCAATGTATATTAATAAAATAGCAGCAACAACACTCACTTGTTGAGTGTCTTCTGTATGTCTATCCTAGCAATTTCAGTTTATTATCCCATTTATAGTTTACAACAAAGTAGACACTACTCAGTTCAGTTCAGTTCATTCGCTCAGTCGTGTCCGACTCTTTGTGACCCCATGAATCGCAGCACGCCAGGCCTCCCTGTCCATCACCAACTCCCGGAGTTCACTCAAACTCATGTCCATCAAGTCGGTGATGCCATCCAGCCATCTCATCCTCTGTCGTCCCCTTCTCCTCCTGCCCCCAATCCCTCCCAGCGTCAAGGTCTTTTCCAATGAGTCAACTCTTCGCATGAGGTGGCCAAAGTATTGGAGCTCCCATTTTATACATCCAAGCCACTCAGCAAGGGCATGACAAAGTCACTGAAATTTGATCCCAGGGCTCAGATTTGTATCCACTGTGTACTAATTGATGATAAGCATCAGTGACCCAGCATTAAACATATGGTCACTTTTACGGCAGTCCTTTAGCTTTGCTTTTGGCTTTGTTTCTAAGAAACCAGTTCTTCCAATCTGAAGTTAGTAGCAGTGTATGTTAGGCTTGTTTGTATTTTGAAACATCAGGTGGCTGAGTTATGCACATCCCTAAACCTACGACATGGCTTTTATAGATGACTCCTCAGACACCGCTGTACTGAAGGGGCAACTAACCTGAGCTGGTACAATTTGAAACCGAGCAGGCCCTGTGGGGCTCCTGGGTAGGGAAGCTTTTCTGTGTCCCCCATTTCTTGTTTGTAGGAAACTAGTTTCAGCCTCCATGACTCTCCCTGAGTTCAAAGGGGCGGGTTCAAAGAGTTGCTAACCAGAGAAGCAGGGGTCTGGGGGATACAGAGACAAGGGAGGAGCAGTCAAGAAACAATTGTGCATCCTCAGGGCTCAGTCCTGGCTCCACCTCAAGAGACACACAGAACTGCATCTCTGTGCTCTTCTGCAGAACTAAAGCCCCTAACAAATGGAAGATGGTAACTACCTGAAGCGTTCTTCAATCCAGAGAGAAGGTCACAGTTTGATCAAACAGAACTCATCAGGAGACCGCCTGAGGCCAGATTAAAGGAGGGCAGGCCCTGCACACACCCTGATCCTTGTCAGCAATTCCACCCTCAAACCAACACTGTAAAACTCCTCACCATAGCCACAACGCCCCCAACCCTTCTGGGACACAATTCTGAGGGAATGAGCCTGCTAACTCACCTTTTGCCTGGTAAGGCAATAAAGCTATTCTTTTCTGCTTCACCCAAAACTCGGTCTCCAAGATTTGATTCAACACTGGTGCACGGAGGCCAAGTTTTTAGCATCAAATTTCACAAAGGAATGTTTTGGATATGGGGAATATATGACAGGAAATGAGCCATATTTTTGGAGTCTGTGGTTCTCCTATTGTATTCTTTTCCTGGAGTGGCTGTGAAACGCCTTTCAGCTTCTTCTTGCCTCTCCCATTACACTTTTCCCCAACAGCCCTCATAATTTTTAGAAATGAAATTTTATTATGTCACCCTCTATTTTAAAATCCTTCAGTGGCTCCTCATTGCACTGAAAATAAAATCCTAGTAGCAAAGTTCTCAGGAAAACAATGTCCCAGTTCCTCCACATTACAGTTTCTGTAAACTCCCTGATCTTCGAAAAGTTCTATGCACAACTTTTCTAACTCAAGTCCAACTTGTGGCAAGACGTGGAGTCTCATTTCTTTGGCAGACCTCGGCATAAACTGCTGAGAGTCACACGACAGATTTTATGTGAGGGAGAATAGACAGAAAATACAGGGACAGGTAGCTTTTGTTTCAGCCCTGCTAAAGGCAGGATAGCAGAGAATTCCATGTCAAGGAATCTTCCTCTTCTCTAAAGCAACAAAGAACTGTTTTAGAGGTTCTTAAAGAAGTAAAACAAATGACTCAAAAGTGAAGGATGAAGGGGGTGGGGAAGAAGATGCTTTTCAATCTGTGCAAAACCAAATGAAGGACAGCTGACAGCTGTCTTTTCTTTCTGCCAAGGACAAAACAAAAGAAATAAGGTTCAACCCTGTGAATAAGATAAGGAGAGTAAAATACAGTGGACTGCGTGACTGAAGATTCTCTAACTGGGACATCCCTGGTGGCCCAAGGGTTAAGAATCTGTGTGCCAATGTAGGGGACATGGGTTCAACCCCTGATATGGGAACACTGCCCGTGCTGTGGGCTCCCAGAATCCCAGAGAAATAGATTTCTTTTGTTTATAAGCCTATGATATTCTGTCATAGCAGTTTTGACTAAGACATCAAGAGATCCCAAAGACTGCTGGCAAACCACTAGAAGCTAGAAAGAGACAAGGCATAAACCCCCTACAGTTTTCAGAGGGAGTGTGGCCTACTGACATCACGATTTTGGACTTCTAGCCCCCAGAAGTGTCAGACCAAAATTTCTGTTGTTCTAAGTCACCCATGTTGTGGCACTTTGCCAAAGCAGTCCTAGGCAATTACAATTACTGAAGATCTCTTTCAATTCCAAATTTAGGGCCACATTACAAGAGACCGACTATGGCCCATCAGATTGAGAAAGATATGAATTCTCCCCGTATTCTGCTGTGTCAGTGAATTGGCATTTAAATCTCCAAGATCTATTCCATCTTCTGTATACTCCAGCCATGGTATTCCTTTCCTCTTATCGGCTTAAGGGTGAACATGTGACTTAACCCTAACCAAAAAGATGTCAGGGGAACTTAGGAGTGCTGATGGTGCTGGAAAAGGTTTTCTTGCACCTAAGCAGCTGAGTTTTTCCTTTAGATGTCATCATTCCTGGATCTGACATTTGGAAGAGCTGGCACCCCACTCCAGTACTCTTGCCTGGAAAATCCCATGGACGGAGGAGCCTGATAGGCTGCAGTCCATGGGGTCTCTAAGAGTCGGACATGACTGAGCGACTTCACTTTCACTTTTCACTTTTATGCATTGGAGAAGGAAATGGCAACTCACTCCAGTATTCTTGCCTGGAGAATCCCAGGGATGGAGGAGCCTGGTGGGCTGCCATCTATGGGGTCACATAGAGTCGGACACGACTGAAGCGACTTAGCAGTAGCAGCAGCATAGATGTCTTGCATAGAGGATAGTCAGTCTAAGGACAAAGCTGACATACTGCAGATGACAGAGGGAAAGAACCTGGTCTATGAGAGCATCAGTGAGCCACAAAATCAACCAACTGCAGAGCCCATTCCACTTTTGGACTTCTTGTTCCTTAATCTCTCCCTAGTTCTACATCATTTAGTTCACTACCCTTTTCTTAGATTCACATTTTTAGCCCTGTACTTAAGAGGTAACTAAAGATAGTTATGCCTTCCCACCAGTTTAGTTTTTTTCCTCGATATGTTTTATGTTTAACTTTTGCCTTAAACTGATCCTGACTAATAAATGTATCTTTTGAGAAATCCTGTTCAGAGACCCTCTCTCAGCAAGTTTTTCTAGTGGCTCCTAACAGAACTGACTTGGGTCAACCTGAGGCTGTCTGGACTATTCTGAAAACTCCAGAACAATAGGAGGAATCTCTTGGTTACCTCATCCATACATCCCACCCCATCCTGATTTTCTCCAACATCAGTTAGCCTTAATATAACATGCTCCATTATTAGTAAGAACCAAGGAGCTCATGAGAACCATGTAATTGTTCAATTTATCTACAGGTAAATGCAGGAAAAAAATCTGCAAAACCATCATAAGAACTATATTTCTGGGGAAAGTGATATACAAGGTACTTCACCATTCAATTGTTAGGAATTTACCGTCTTTCCTTCTCAGAAGCAAGCTTTGATATTGACCACAGGAACAGAAACTACTGAATAAGAATTTTCTTTTAATAAAATATTTATGCTTTGAGGCCTTTACCTGTGTCCATATTTGTGTGGCTCATATTACAATACCACATAGTCACAGGACAGGCTACCCCTTCTGATGAGATTTACACCACCATGCTCATAGGGGCAGAGAGAGGTTTTATTCTTTGACTAAGAGTCAGTTATAGTTTTATTTAAGTCCTTTGCTCAGTAGTAATTTTTTAAAGAAATAAAATATTAAACATATTTATAGAATATTACTGCAATTTCTGAGCTCAGAAAAGCTTGGAGAATGTGACAAAGCACAAAGGGCAAAGCTTTCTGTGCAATTCTCCTCATTAACACTGTCAAATGTTACACCCCACAGATGAGTTAGTTCTTCTATTGTAAAAAATTAATAAACAGAAACCTCAATTAAATAGAGTGGGGAGGCCAGAGGGGAAGCTCTCACACCCCGAGACAATCACAGAGCCCAAAAGGGAGAAGAAACACCTCTTCTTTCCTGGCAGAGACTGAGCCAATGAAAAGCCAAGGATCTATGTTTACTACAGCCCCTCAGCTCTCTTTTCCTCTTTATAAAAGTCTTCTCCTTCTCTTGCGGTTTGGGGACTTATATGTGCCTCAATCTGGTGACAGATTCCGAACTGCAGTTCTCTGATGATCCCGTTTTTTCTGGAGAAGTCTAGCAATTTATTTGTTTCAGATCAACATGATATATTCAGCACTCATTCTGGTGTTGTTGATTAGTAGCTGAGTCGTGTCTGACTTTTTGCGACCCCATGGACTGTAGACCACCATGTTCCTCTGTCCATGGAATTTGCCAGGCAAGAATACTAGAACAGGTTGCCACTTCCTTCTCCAGGGGATCTTCTGGACCCAGGGATCAAGGCCGCCTTTCCTGCATTGGCAGGTGGATCCTTTAGTACTGAGCCACCAAGGAAGCCTTGATGCCATGCTAACTTATTATTCTTCCCTTTGCCATATGAAATCAACTAGAGTCACAACATTGATGCTTTAAAAAGTCACTTCCTCTAAGTCAGAAACTTGTAAGTGGATGGAAAGGCCAAAAAGGAAAAAAAAAAAAAGACTTAAAAAACAAAAAGAAACACTTAAAGGCTTTGACTGCTTCTCAGCTTTACTTTTATTGTCTTCTCCCCCAAAATGCAGTTTGGGGCTACTTAAAAATTTCTAGGTTTGGAAGTGGTGATTAACACAAAACTTCGCGGTGTGAAGTAGTGGGGGCTACTAAAACGTCTTTGACTCATATTTATGTTTCCTCACTGGAGGCAGAAATTTATCACAGTATTTTCTCTGACATTCACATCTAACAGTTGTTCACTATGCAAAGAAGCTTGGTGATCAACATCACAGCCACCCACCTGCTCATGTAGCATACAGGCATTTGGCTAAAAACAGGTGGAATAGGAAGACTCTCATTAATCTCAATTTATTAATCTATCCAGTAGGACTGGCAAAAAGGAATAAAACTCAAGCAACATGAATATTAGGAAGCAAGACTAGAGACAATAGACTAAAATAATTTATCTGTTTTAAGTAGCCAATGTAAAATTGACAGACTACATTTACTTTGGAAAATCCTTTCCCCAACAAGAATTATGGCTGTATAGACATAGCATGAAGTTTAACTAAACTAGAGTGTTTCTGCCGTGTTTCAGGACCCAAAGCAAGAAACTTAGCATCATTTTCTTGACTGTTATATACTTGTAGTTAAATGACTAGATATTCATAGAATGGTACAAAAGAGAAAAGAAGAAAAAGGTAATGCTCAGGGAGCATCATAGAGTCTTATCAAGTTGGAAAGGGCCATGGGGATAATTGAGAAAAGTGTTTCTCAAAGTGTGAAATGTGGACCCCTATTAGAATGACCTGGAGAGCTTTTTAAAAACATAAATCTTCAGAACCCATCCTAGACCTCTTAAAATGTTGAAGGGTAGAGCCTTACATCTCTCTCTCTCTTTTTTTTTTAACCTCACTCTCTTTTAGTTCAGTCTCTCAGTCGTGTCCAACTCTTTGTGACCCCATGAACCGCAGCACGCCAAGTTTCCCTGTCCATCATCAACTCCCGGAGTCCACCCAAACCCATGTCCATTGAGTCGGTGATGCCATCCAACCATCTCATCCTCTGTCATCCCCTTCTCCCCCTGCCCTCAATCTTTCCTAGAATCAGGGTCTTTTCAAATGAGTCAGCTCTTCGCATCAGGTGGCCAAAGTACTGGAGTTTCAGCTTCAACATCAGTCCTTCCAATGAACACCCAGGACTGATCTCCTTTAGGATGGACTGGTTGGATCTCCTTGCAGTCCAAGAGACTCTCAAGAGTCTTCCCCAATACCACAGTTCAAAAACATCAATTCTTTGGCACTCAGCTTTCTTTACAGTCCAACTCTCACATGCATACATGACCACTGGAAAAACCATAGCCTTGATTAGACGGACCTTTGTTGGCAAAGTAATGTCTCTGCTTTTTAATACGCTGTCTTGGTTGGTCATAACTTTCCTTCTAAGGAGTAAGCATCTTTTAATCACTCTCTCTGATACCATCAACTTTGTATTCATGTAAGGAATGAAAGGGCTTCCCTGGTGGCTCAATGGTAAAGAATCCATCAGCCAATGCAGGGGATGTAGGTTTGATCCCTGGGTTGGGAAGATTCCCTGGAGAAGAAAATGGAAACCCACTCCAGTATTCTTGCCTGGGAAATCCCACAGACAGAGGAGCCTGGTGGGCTATATATAGTCCATGGGGTCACAACAGCTGGAGACAACTTAAGGACTAACCAACAACAACAAGGCATGACACAGCACAGTTACTTGAGAAGTTATTTTGAAATACACATTTCCTTCTAACTCCTAAATCCAAACAAAATTCTAGAGTTGTTAGTGCAATTTTAGAAAAGCTTCCGAGGCAATTCTGCCTTCTTGGGAACCAGTGATCTCATCTAATGCCTTCAATTTACTGACAGGAAAATGAAGTCTAAGAAGCTGTGATCCATTGAAAGTCAAGCAGCACGTGCTACTGGCTGGGCCAGGACCCTAATCTGGGTCCCTGGACATGTGTCCCACTATAGAAGCCTCATGATATGTTTAACTTTTTTTTTTTTTTTAATTTTAGAAAATGTCAAATAAAATCATATAAAAAGCAAATAAAATCATATGATTAACCTCCATGCCCATCAGCCAGGTTCAACAGTGATTGGATTTATGGCTGACTTTGGCCCATGTCTATCCCCAATCACCTCCTCACCCTAGCCCCTGATTATTTTAAGGCAATTCCAGAATCATGTCTATTATCTATAAATATTTGTCTGATTATATTATTACTCAATATAAGGAAGAACCCACAATAAAATATTGTTTAGTTTCTTGGCACTTCAGCACTTTTTAATCTAAAAAAACAATAACCATCAAATATCAAACTTGGGAAACCATTTATCTATTTGAGTTACAATATACTTCTCTCCCTTATCCTAGAATTAAGAGGTTTTATAAAGCATACATTAGTTTGATTCTCTGACCAACTCCGAAGTGTTTGATTCCAGTGTAGAAGATATTGTAGCAATATAAACTGAAATATTGAGGCATTATGGGTCAGTATTCTTGCCTGGGAAATCCCATGGACAGAGGAACCTGGTGGGCTACAGTCCATGGGATCGTAAGAGTCGAACACAGCTTTGAGACTAAACAAATGGGTAATTTAGGGACAAATAAACTTAGAAATAAAAAACATCATCTAATGGGTCAGGTTAAGACCCTTCCTTTATAAACCAAGACTTAAATAGATCAAAGCAATAAGTCAAGTAGTAACTAATCACTGAGCAGTTTTTTTGGGGGGTGGGGGTGGGGAATGGCCTTTTACTTTTATTTTAGAAGTGCTTTGACTGACATAGTAATATAAGATGGAAAGGTCTATAAACAAATCATGTCAGATCATATGTAAAATGTTTACTTATTGTGATAGGAGGGGGCAGAGGAATGGAGAGAAAGTGAGACAGAGAGAGAGACAAAGAGAGGGAGAGAGAGAAATTCATGCATACTTTACCATATTCAGTACAAGGAGGTACTTATCATTATGGCAAATTATACAGCACATGAATAAACTGAGGTAACCATAGGGCAATCATCTCTCAATTCAATTAACAAGAAGTGCAATATCTTGGAAAACTCCAAAAGATTTACACTGCTTTCTGTAACTGTTACCTAATGGTTGAAATATCCAGAAACCTTTCCCTATTCTGAAAACTGCAGGGCTGTAATTCTAAAATGAAATAACTAATCTCACATATTGCTCAAACTGTCACAATATATTGGAAAGAGATAAACTAAATGGAGTAAAGTATAAAGACCACAATAACACATGAAGGTCCCCTCTTACAGATTTTAAGAAAAATAGTAGCTGACAAAAGTGAATGAGGACCTTGTTATGAGGAAAGCCGGTGAACTGGTGTTCTGCATAAACGTTACCGCAGTAAACTTACAATGGCTAAGAAATAGGAAACATATGTTACACGTATACCTACATACAAATATATGTGTATGTAAATGTATGTACATACTTTATATATATATATGTAATATATATATTTTTTAATGTATGACGTCAGCGAAAATGTTGTCTGATCTATTTCTTAAAATTCTGAGAAGAAATTAGAATAATAGTGTATTCTATTAAATAATGTTTTTCCTATTGCTTTTAGAAAACATGCAGTTGATTCTCAATTTTGTTTTTGTTTTTTTGCTATTGTTGATGTTGCTTTTGGATTTAGCATGTGATTTAAAGGAATGTATCAGTGAATTTCTACATTTAAGAAACAAAGATACCAATTATTTCACACTGCTGCTGCTGCTGCTAAGTCGCTTCAGTCGTGTCCGACTCTGTGCGACCCCATAGATGGCAGCCCACCAGGCTCCCCCGTCTCTGGGATTCTCCAGGCAAGAACACTGGAGTGGGTTGCCATTTCCTTCTCCAATGCATGGAAGTGAAAAGTGAAAGTGAATTCGCTCAGTCCTGTCCGACTCTTAGCGACCCCATGGACTGCAGCCTACCAGGCTCCTCCATCTATGGGATTTTCCAGGCAGGAGTACTGGAGTGGGGTGCCAACTACGCTAAGTTAAATCCCCTGGAAGAAAAATGATTTGTCTCCGGTCACAAAGCTAATTATTTGAAGAGCCTGGTGTTTTTATTTTGCTAGGGAGATATGCCAGTTGAACCATCCATCAAGTAGTAGTTGAGCGATAATATACTGAGTATGTAAGAGCTCAATAGAGTACAGGCTCCCTAACCTTGAGAGGGTTACAATCTAATTTGGGAGATAAGATACAGGAGCAAAAACTAATTTTTAAAATGATATTAAATAATGTAACATGCATTTATAATATTTTGGAGCTCTGATAAAGGAAAAAGCATTAGTCAGTACAGGTAAGGTGACATTTAAGTTTGGTTTCAACGGATGAAAACATGAGTTTTAGCCTCTGGGAATTTGCAATCTGGTGTTGGAAAGAAAGGAAGGTAAACATGGAAACAATGACCTATGTTAAAAAGCAGATGTAAGTTGTATAATGCAACTGAAAGCAAAGCATGAATACTTAATACGTATTAATGTGTTGTGTTAATAAGTCGTAACTGAGTAACTATCCTAACCTCCCAATTCTTCCTGCCCTTTCCTTCCAACTCCCACGACCACATATCCATTCTCTACATCTGCCTCTCTATTCTTGTCCTGGAAGTATGTTCGTCTGTACCATTTTCCCAGATTTCACACATATGCATTAATATACGATATTTGTTTTTCTCTTTATGACTTACTTCCAGCGGAAACTAACACAACATTGCCCAGCAATTATATTCCAATAAAAATTTAATAAATAAATACATATCATTAGTGAAGGTCAAGAATCAAAAGGAGTTTCATGGAGAATTTGCATTGAACCTTATTTTCGAAGAAAGTGGAATGCAGCAGAATACTTTCCAACAATAGCATGAATTGATTCAAGGAGATATAGAAAGAGGCGGGCCTGCTGGTTGAGACAAAGGGGAATGCTGGTGAGCACTGGGAAAGACAGGATTGGCAAACAGGCCGAGGTGCAGAGAGCTCGGCTTGCACGCTGAGAGCGGAGACGGCTGCAGGCCTCCAGGACTTCCCGAGGACACTGACAAGCTGTGACAGTGTTTCGGAAAGAAAACTCAGATGACAAGGGGGACTGGACCACTGGGCAGCCAGAAGCAGAGTGGCCAGTTAGGAGGCTGTGACTGTATTTCAGAAGAGAGGTTAGGGCCTAAAGTAGGACAGTGGCAAAATAAATACATGAGACAAGAGGGGGAATTATTGGGACTGTCAGTTGATGGAGCATGAAGAATAAGGGCAGAGTTGAAGATGATCCCATGGTTTCAGCTGAGGGGGCGAAACTCAGTGAAAGGAGAGTGATCTACTAACTCAGACAAGGAAAAGGGCCAGGGGTGGCTTTAGTGTAAGATACAAGACAGTTTTATTCAGTGAGTATGAGGGGGCAGCCGGCATCTTCCAGCTCTGTGAAGGAGGCAGTTGAGAGCTGAAACTCAAGCAGGAAGGCAGATTTTTAAAAATGGTGTCCATGTACACACCGCTATATTTAAAATGGATAACCAACAAGGACCTACTGTGTAGCACATGGAACTCTGCTCAAGGTTATGTGACAGCCTGGACGGGAGGGGAGTTTAGGGGAGAATGGATACATGTATATGTAGGGTTGAGCCCCTTGGCTGTTCCCCTGAAACTGTCACAACATTGTTACTCAGCTCTACTCCAGTATAAAATAGAAAAGCTTAAAAAATAAATAAATAAAACTACAACACCAACATAAAAAGGGTGTCCAGGCATTTACTCCAATTATATGAGGGTGAATAAGGAATCAGAATTGAGAGTATGTTATGTGTGAGGCACATTAAAGATGGAATTCTTTGAAACAGGTTTTATTTGGGGAATAGCGGTAAACAATAAAAGACACATACATTCCAAACGCCCTTTCTGGTAGCTAGCATGGCTCTTGCAACACATGCTGACCAGAACGGGCGAAATGACTCTCCCACAGGTGTACTTTGGATCTCATTCAATCACTGTCTTAACTTTCTCAGGCACCTCACTTTTGTACTTTTTTATGTTTTTTTTTCTTTTTTTGATGTAGACCATTTTTAAAGTCTTCCTTGATTTTAGAACAATACTGCTTCTGTTTTATGCTTTTTTTTTTTTTTTTTGGCTGCAAGGCATGTGGGGTCTTAGCTGCCTGACCAGGGATCAAACCCTCACCCCGCTGCATTGAAAGGTTAAGTGTTAACCCCTGGGCCAAGAGGGAGGTGGCCTCCCTGCCTTATCCTTATCTTTCAGATTTTGCATGTTCCTACTATTAGTGCCAGGTTATGACTTTGAACTCTTCCATTATGTCTCTCAGCCATAGAATACAGCTTTGAAAGATCAGCGTGCCTTTATTTCAACCCCAAACACAGGCAGTGGTGGCTTCAGAAATTCTAAATAAGAAGAGCTTAAGATCATCAGTTTACTTGGAAAGGGAGGTCAGGACACCTACTCCGAAACTTTGATTTTCATACTAAGATGTGCTTTTTACTTACATTGTATGCTGGACTGATAAAACTTCCTGAAAATACATTTACGATTTTTATACTTTTTCTTTTTTGGTAACTACTGCTGTTGCTATCATTCAAGGGGTCTGATGTATGAGTTTCCCATGGCCATTGTAACAGGTTAACACAACGGGTTGGTTTCAAACACAGACTTTTCTCTTGTGGTTCTGGAGGCTGGAAATCCAAAATAAGTAGGACTGAACTGTAATCGAGACGACAGCAGTGCTGCGTGCTCTCTGAGACCCTAGGGGAGAGCTTGTTCCTTGACTGGTCCAGTTTCCAGGGGCTGCCAGCATTCTCTGGCTTGTGGCTGCCTCACTCTACTCTCTGTCTCCATCTTTACACCACCTTTTCCTCTGTGCTTGCAGGCAATCTCTCTCTGCTTCTCTCTCATAAAGATACTTGTAATAATATTTATCCAGGATTATCTCCTTTGCTCATAGTCCATAACTTAATCATGCTTGCAGATACCCTTTTTCCATATACGGCAAAATGTATAGGCTCCAGGATTTTGGACCTGATATCTCTGGGGCACATTTTTCCATCTACCACAGGTGGAGAAGGGGATGATAGAGGATAAGATGGTTGGATGGCACCACAGACTCTATGGACATGGGTCTGAGCAAACTCCAGGAGACAGTGAAGGACAGGGATTTCTGGTGTGCTGCAGTCCAGGGGGTCGCAAAGAGCCAGAAACAACTTAGCAACTGAATGCTGATCAACAACATGCAGGTGAGCCAAAGCAATCTCTCAAGGTTCCCTGGGGTGACATTCCCAGAGTTATCCCTTGTAAGATCCTGAATGTCAAGGTAGTAGCTTAGATATGACTTTTAACCTAAAAAGGATCTGGCCTTTCACATCTAAATCTATCCATCTCAGTCGTCAAGACAGTGTTATCACATGATGAATTTCATATGAAGCCCACCATTTTTGGAAGCGATCTCAATTTTGTATTTAAGTATTAGAATATTTTCCTGAGAATACTGCACAATATGTGACATCTAGATTTAATTAATATGATGCCAAATCTAAGATCATCAATTCCCCCTGGTGACATTAAGATGAAATCAATGTTGTAGGCCACAAAATATGCAACCTGACAAAAATGACAGTAATTAGAAAATTGTTAAAATGAAACACATAAGTTCCATGCTGAGACATAATATATGTGGCAGAAATAGAGATTTATATAGTGGCATAACAGTTGCTGATAGCAATAAAATACTACTGTAGTCAATGTTTTTAATCACTTTACTGAAAAGGGGGTCAGTGGCATAGAAGATCTAAGAGTGGATAATTCAACATTTAATTTTATTAGGTACATCAAATTTTCCATTATTTTGTTGAAGTTACTTTAGAATAATATTGATATCACTGCACTTGTTAAACGTATTTTAAGTTATTGTTGTATAACTGCTGAGTGACTCAGGAAGCCATCAGACAGTCAACACTTCTCAAAACCCAGACCACAAAGTGGAGAACCCATGGGCCAATAATTGAGCTCTTCACACATTTTTAATGATGTTACTATACTTCTAAAGAGTGAACTTAAAAATACAATGTAAACCCTGTACTTGGTCTTTGAGAAAAGGAATAATATACACAAGTGCAAAACTTTTAAATAAGAACAGAAATTTGTAGCTTGGATGTTTTGAACATCTGGATGCTTGATGTACATCAAACAGCTGAAAGGATTAACTGAGACTTTTTGTTTGTGAATATGTTCGTTTTGGAGTCATGTGGACACAACTAATGATTCATTTGAGAGGAACACATTAGCTATTCCAAGTTTATTAAGAAGCTATATCTTTCCTCTCACCCGTGGAGTCAGGCCCTGTTATTTTATAAGCCCTATTCAAACGCATCTGCAAACAGATCTCTATACACAGCTAGCATCAAGCATGCTGAATGCAAAGACTAATACATTCAGCAGAGGAAGTTCTCATTTATTTTGCTTATGTTTAAATCATGTTTGAGCATTGTCAAGCTCCCTGTAGATTTCTCCAAGTCTAATACAAATTAATAAAATGATACTGGACCAAGCCAGGAAAATCAAGACATTATTTTAAAATAACATTTCAAAATATGTAACCTCATTAGGGGGCTTCCCTGGTGGCTCAGTGGTAAAGAATTCGCCTGTGATACAGATGTCGATTCGATCCCTGGGTCCGGAAGATCCCACAGGGAAGGAAATCGCAATCCATTCCAGTACTCTCGCCGGGAAATCCTATGGATACAGGAGCCTGGCAGGCCATGCAAAGAGTCGCACATGACTTAGCGACTAAAGAACAACTAACCTCCTAAGTCATGTAGGTTAGGTGTGAATACTCACTGTCTTAAATATTTGTGGAAATTGTACTGGTGATATTTTGTTCAGAAGATACACTTATTGCTATTTTTATTATGGCCTTAAAATTAATTGCACTTGCTTCTAATTTTTAAGTGTGACTATTTGGAGATACAGGATGGTACTGAACTAGACTGTAGGCTGGGTGAAGAGGAGTGTTCATGGAACAATGGAATGAGGTAGATCCCCAGTAACTGGAATCCTGGTCACAAGAGAAAAGCAGAGATGTTCCCTTCCAGAGGAACATGTGGCTGAAGGACTGAGTTCCAGAAGTCCAAGAGCAACCAGCAGCAAGACTGAGCCAGAGTTCCTGCCTGCCCCAGAGCAAGGTGTACCCAAGCCGAGGGCATGGCTGGATCCATTGGTGGGTATCATCAGACTCTCAGAAGATACAGGGTAACAGGACAGGATGTCCTAGTAGCAACTAGCAATAACTCAAGAGTAATAGACTTTCCCTCAAACACTGTAATAGGTAAGAAAATGATGAAACTTCAGTACTGCAGTTCTTCCGGATCCTCACGTGAGAAGCATTTCAGACAATTTAAAATTTTATTCTTTCCCCCAGTCACTTTCTTCTGACTTACACCCAATTATATTTCTAAGGACAATAGTCACGTGTGAAGTTTGAAAGTTTACTTGCTTTTGAGTTCTGTGTACACAAAGTATGTCTGAGAAATACGAAAACCCCACTTTTTCCTGGTTCCATAACTCATAAAACAGCTGAACACAGCATTCTCCTAAGATTTTCCATCAGTGAGTTTAAACTAACGCCAAGACCAGGAAGTCTGAGGCTTTAAAGTCTTATTTCTCTACAGACATCTCTCTTCAACTGAGATTTCCTTCTAAAATGTTATAAATATAGTTATCTATCCCCGTTGCTATGGGAAAAATTATTCTTGTGTAATAATTGGCAACTGGTGTATCTGCACTGTAAAATAGCATACATAGTGATCAGTTTCACTTCTTTTTCCAAATCTGTATACAAAACCACAAAAACGGTAATAGATTTGACTTTTGCTTTTAAACCACAAGGTCTTGGACTTGAAGCATTTAAGATTAAAAAAAAATGCTATATAACAGAGTAGAAGGGAGGTTCAATATACCTTAATACACTACAGTCACAAGATACTCTACTATGAACAGAGGGTTCAATGACTGAAACTCAAGAATGGCTAGACAGTGATCCCTTTCTCAAGTATACTTTAAATTAAAATGAATCAATGTCACCAATTAGAATTTTCCAAACTTTAGCTATCACTTTGCTGCCATGCAGGGTTTATTCAGAACACTTTAACCAAAGCTTTAAAGCTTTGTGTCCAGCTTTCTCAAGAAGCCACTGGAGGTTTGGTTCAAGCATTTACTTAGAAAGGGATCAAAGGGTGAGTTTTCTTGTTCTCATAATCAGATTCAAGAAGAAGAGGCAATGGGGGAACTGGGAGATATTGGTAAGAGAATACACACTTTCAGTTATAAGATAAGTAAGTTCTGGGGATTTAACGAGCATTGGCAACCCACTCTAGTACTCTTGCCTGGAAAATTCCATGGACAGAGGAGCCTTGTAGGCTACAGTCCACGGGGTCGCAAAGAGTCGGACACGACTGAGTGGCTTCACTTCACTTCACTTCATGATGATCAAAGTTAATAATGTGGTATGATATACTTGAAAGTTGCCAAGATAGTTGATCTTAGATGTTCTGACTTCAAAACATAAATGATAATTATGTAAGCTGATGGAGGTGTTAGCTAATGCTAATGCCAGCCATTTTGCAATACATATGTATCCAATAAACACACTGTACACCTTAGACAACGTTATATGTTGATTATAGCTCAATGAAGCTGGGAACAAAACAGTTTTAAAAGGTATTCTGGAAAGAAAGCTGACTTGACAATCTGGAGACTGTGGGATTCTGGTCTCATTTTTGCCACTAATTTACTGGGTGATCTCAGAAATCATCTAACTATCCTGTGCATCTGGTTCGCTCATTTGTAGAAAACAGGAGCTAACATTTTGCTTAGAAAAGTAAAAACAATAATAACCAGATTATGCATGTTCATAGAGATATATCAAAATAAAGATTATGAGTGATTTTTGTTTTCTCATGCATGCTATTTCCAATACATAAATTTTTGAAAGCAATAACTGTATGAGATCTAGTTTATTTGTTTATTATACGGGTGAGGTGATTTCTCATTTCTCTTTTCAGGCTAGGATTCCAAGTCTCAAATATACAAAAATAATATGTATCACGTGAGACTGCCTGGACATCTGCCATCTAATTATCAGCCCAGCTGCCCTGTCTCCCAGCTTGCTATGACATCTGGATCATAAATGTCATGCCTATTCAGTTATTCAGCATGCCCTGCCACACCCCACACCCTGCCTTGGTCCCCAAATTAAAAATGGACACTTTCAAACAGAATTCCCATGTCTACACAGTATTGGAACCCCTTTGACCAAAAGCAGAAAAGAACAACTTTATAAAGGAATATCAGAGTGGTGGTGGGGTGGGCAAAGATATCAAGAGGAGAAATAAGTTTGCTCAGAAATGCACAGGGTTGGGGAAAGTATAGGTTATGATCTGGCTAAAAAAGGAAAAAATGTGTACCATACATTGAGAAAGGTATTTGATTTAAAAAAAATGGTACCATATGTGACTGCAAGCCAATAAATATTAAAGAAATGATCCAGAAAATGTCGTGGTGGCAGGATTATATTGAGGCTGATGGGCTGCCGTCTATGGGGTCGCACAGAGTCAGACAAGACTGAAGAGACTTGGCAGCAGCAGCAGCAGCAGCTGGTGGCTTAGATGGGAAAGCATCTGCCTGCAATGCAGAAGACCCAGGTTTGATCCCTGGTTTGGGAAGATCCCCTGGAGAAGGAAATGGTAACTCACTCCAGTACTCTTGCCTGGAAAATTCCATGGACAGAGAAGCCTGGTGGGCTATAGTCCATGGGGTTGCCAAGAGTTGGACACAACTGAGTGACTTCACTTTCACTTTCTTTCACAATCATGTTTATAGTATTAATCAATTGTGTAAGCATGGGGACCAGCTCCTGGCACTTTCTCATCGTAGGCAAGAAAAGGGGATGTCCTTGGTTTCTGTCATGGCAGGAACATGCCTATGCTGAAAATCACAGGGGGAAATATAGATTTGTAATTGTACCAAGTGTTAATTTTTCTTATTACAATATATAAGAAGGGTAGGAAAAACAAAAATTACTAACTTCATCATCATACTTGTGTGTATATTTCCCCCTGTGATTTTCAGCATAGTATGATGATGAAGTTAGTAATTTTTGTTTTTCCTACCCTTCTTATATATTGTAATAAGAAAAATTAACACTTGGTACAATTACAAATCTATTTTTACAGATTTTGTTTCTCCTCCAACTATTATTCCTTAAAAAAATTACCACAGTCCTAAAAAAATATTTTTAAAAAGCCAAACAAACAACAATCCAACAAACCAAACTTGGGCATCGTTTAATATATAGCCAGTTCATTGTGTTGAGATAGAAATCTGTGAATTCAGCAATTTCCTACAGTTTGAGAAACTGCCTGCTTTCACACCTCTGCTCATGTTGAGTTATAAAGAATTGTTGGAATCCTGCACAGAAATGGACCGACTTCATTATCACATATAGTAGAGGTTTTAGCTGCACATTTTCTCTTTGCCTGAAGGAAAAACGATACCCTTGATAACCAAAGAACATTATTAAAACCAGTTTCCCAAAGAGTTTAATGATAACTAAATTATTTCTCCTTAAGAAAACCAAATTGGGAATCCAGTTATGCATATTACATTTGACACAGTAAGATTTTTGTATTGCTGGCTGTTAAACTGCAGGAGGATTTTATTTTTTATTGCACAATTCATAGGATTAGCGGAGGGCTGGCATTTAAAACACATTTTGATTTTCAAATTAATTATCAAGGCTTTTATGAATACTGAGTCTGTCATTTCTATCTTCCCTTCACACTCCCTCCCCCAGGTTTTGCTGCTGCTCTGGCTGGAAGAGACATCTGGGCTTAATTATTCATTCACTGCATACTTTGCAGTTTGGTCACAGTAGTAGATTCATGAAAAAGATTTAATATTATCCAAGGTCAAGACCCTTTTATATAACACTTATTTAACAGCTGATCCTGCTGGTATTAATAATACTACCAAAATATGGACTTGAGTAGTTTCTTTTGAGCCTAAAGAGTCATGGCTCTTTTTATCATTTTCATCAAACCACATTAATAAAGTATAAATACTGATTAAGAATATATGGCTTAAAACCCCACCTCCAAATTTCACCAGCCATATGACCTGAGAGGAACTTCTTAAGCTTTTTGATTCCTCAGTCTTCTCATACATAAAATGGAGACAAAAGAACCTTATTCTTCAGGGTGTTGTGGGAATTAAATGAATTAATAAATGAAAAAGTATATTAAACAGTCCCTGGCTTATAAGTGCTTAACACGTGTAGCTATTATTACAGTGTCATTATGAATGAAATGCACAAAAGACCCAGTTTTAAATCTAGGCAAGTTCCGTGTTCTATTACCTTCAGATGATTTCAATTCCCACACTGTACCTTAATTTATCCCTTAATAAAATACATTGCAAATTAAATTTCCTCTTGCCTACCAGTCAAGGCTGGTCTCACATTAAGCAGATGAGCTCCAAGCCTGACTGGCACAGTTGAACCTCTTATGTGAAATAGCATTTCTTATTTTCCCCAGCTTCATATTCCTCCTCATCCATATACACAACTTATAATTTTATATTATTTTTTTTAATTTTTATTTTATTTTTAAACTTTACAATATTGTATTAGTTTTGCCCAACATCGAAATGAATCCGCCACAGGTATACCCGTGCTCCCCATCTTGAACCCTCCTTTCTCCTCCCTCCCCACACCCTCCCTCTGGGCTATCCCAGTGCACCAGCCCCAAGCATCCAGCATCGTGCATCGAACCTGGACTGGCGACTCGTCTCATACATGATATTACACATGTTTCAATGCCATTCTCCCAAATCTCCCCACCCTCTCCCTCTCCCACAGAGACCACAAGACTGATCTATACATCAGTGTCTCTTTTGCTGTCTCGTACACAACTTATAATTTTAAATCAAAAAAACTAAGTGACTACATTGAGTTTAGGCTAAACATTAAGACCTCATTGACTATAATGACCTTAGCTTGACTTACTTTATCAGACATATAGCTGGATCCCAAGAACATGGTATACAGGATCGATCCATTATGGTAAAAGTAGAGAGCCTCAGATAGGGTGAGTACAGCACAGTGTACCTTGTAGTCTCAGGGAAAAAAAAAAATCCAGCTTTCCAGGAGACTATGGCTAAACACAGAAATAAGAGACTCAAGGGTAAGATCAGGCACAAAAATATGACCAATTCATTTAATTTGTATTTTTATACCTCGAGGTGGAACTTACTGGGGGAGGCAGGGTTGAAGGAATAAAGGGGTTATATCCAACGAATGCCAAAGTGTGTCAAATACTGTAGAAAGGCCACAAAAGCAGGTATTTTAAAATCAGGGCTACAATAAATGAAATGACAGAGAGGATAAGCTAGATAATTGTAGTTTTTTAAAAAAGGAAAATCAGAGATAAGAGAAAATTCTAATTTAAAAAAGGGGAGGAGTTGAAAAAAATGGGTCATTTAGAGAGCTAAGAAGCTCATTGGGTAGAAATATTTAATGAGTTCGGGTCCATTTTCTTAGTTGTGTTTTGTGTTTAAATGGTAGCTTTTAATTGATGATAGTTTTAAAAAGGGCTTCCTTGGTGGCTCAATGATAAAGAATCCACCTGCCAATTCAGGAAACCTGAATGCCATCCCTGGGTCCAGAAGATCCCCTGGAGAAGGAAATGGCAAGTCACTCCAGTATTCTTGCCTGGGAAATCCCATGGACAGAGGAGTCTGGTGGGCTATGGTCCATGGGGTCACAAAAGAGTCAGGCACAACTTAGCCATGAAACAAGTTTTCAAAAAAGAGTAAGATATATCACCTGAAAGGAACAGATATTAAATTGGAAAAGACAACAATCAGTCCTAAATAGGATGTGTTTTAAAGAATACTTTGTTTTTCACCATTTTTGCATGATGCTTCTGTGATCTCTTTTATATTAAAAAAACCTACAGGAACAACTGAAACCAAACAAAATCTCTTCTCAGAATAAAGGCAGTTCTTTTAAACTTGAGCTCTCCATTTAACAATTTGCAAGATGTTTCCATTGATGCTAACAGGCGCTTTGGCATTGCTGTAATTTAGGAAACTTCTGGAGAAGCAAACCAGACAGAAGCAGAATGAGTGGCTGTGGTTTGCTCTGTTCATTCGATCTACCCTGCACTGTGGAGTCAAGAGCTCAGAAAACACCATTGTTTTTCTTTCCTTCAACCACAGAAACCACGGTCTGGCAACCCACACACACTGTTTTCCTATCACGGGAGATTTTCATTCAGTATGTTTCCCAGTCATGGATGTTTCCAAAGGGAACATCAACTCAGAATGATAAACTCTTGAGATCACTCTACTAATACCCCATCCCTACTGAAAATTACTATACAGTGGAGGAAACTGACTTTATAGAATGATGTGGTATCTTCCAAAGGCAGAAGAGTTATTATTATAATTTTTTTTTTATGAAAAGAGTTACTTCACTGACCTTGTCAAAGCTAAAGGGTAGGATGGTGGAAGACGATTGTTCACTTCAGTAAAGAATTCACAATAAGTTTCTCTTAAATATTTTTCTCATCTGGTGCATTCAAAGTTTCCACTTATTAAATTCTAACCTACAAGTAGCTCATTCAGGAACATTTCATTTTGGGAATTAGTTAATATCTAGAACTCATTTTCATTCATAAAATACCAACCATGTAACAGGATACAGGGGGGAAAAAAAAAAGTACTCACTGTATAAATCTTCCTTAATTATTACAATGAACCTCTTCCCATGATTCACCTTATAGAGGAAATCAAAATGCCAGATCTGATTCTCCAATGTGTCTTGATAAAACAATTCATTGAAATCACCATCGTGACCAGCTGAGCTAGTTCTCAAGGGTCTAGCAGGAACCCATTCTAACTGGAAGTCTCCATCAAGCACTTTGCATTCTTTTCCAAGTCACCGTGCACAGAGAAAATGAGGGAGGTGGAAGAGGCCTGCAGATTACCGGGGACTTGCCTGGGACTATAGTGATTTCAGGCCCCCTCCAACCACCTGGGGTGGTTAGACAGCATTTCAAAGGCACCATCTGGGAAGCTGGGGCCTAGATTTCCCAGGCCTTATCAAAAATACTCTCTCTTCAGTAGGAGAAACAGGAGAAAGCATTCACCATTACCATCAGACTCCACGATAAGTGCCATCTGGCTGCTTGCCAAGGTCCCTTAAAAACATCTGTATGCTTCCCAGGCCAGCAGCCCCCTTTCTACGAGGAAACATGCCTCCGTGGATCTCTCTGTGACAGAAGGTTTCCCTGGTCACCCACCAGCCACACCTTCCTTCTGCCTCCCGTGGATCGTGCCACTGTTTGGCTTGGCCCAGTCAGTGCATTTACAGCCTCAAAGGAAGGGGATCACAGCAGATTGACTCTTTCCACAAACTGCTTCTTAGAATCATGCTCTGCTCTCTTTTGAATTCCATGTAGGACAGCCACTGATGTTACCCCCCAAAAAGAAACTGGCTCAAAACAACCCCAGCCCCCACCCCCACCCACTCGAGTCCGTTAGTTACCATGCCTCTTTCAGGCAGAACCTAGGGAAGGAGGGGAGCCTTTGCTTTGTAAGGGGAACTGACCCTATGGGGGGGCCTTTGAGCAGGTAAGCCCTCCCCTGTATCCTCTGCTTTAGCTCCTCTCTGAACCTGGATAACAGTATCTGATGAGCATTTCCTGAGTTGTTTCTGTTGTTGTTCAGTCGCTCAGTCGTGTCCGACTCTTTGCAACCCCATGGACTGCAGCACACCAGGCCTCCCTGTCCATCACCAACTCCAGGAGCCTGCTCAAAGTCATGTCCATTGAGTCGATGATACCATCCATCCATCTCAACCTTTGTTGTCCCCTTCTCCTCCTGCCTTCGATCTTTCCCAGCATCAGGGTTTTTTCTAATGAGTCAGCTCTTTGCATCAGATGGATAAAGCATTGGAGCTTCAGCATCAGTCCTTCCAATGAATATTCAGGTTGTTTCACAGGTGCCAAAACTGCCACCACATGAAGATGTTAACTACTTGATGACCATGAGCACATGGTCCCCAAGCCTGCTGGAGATGTATTGGAGCCTGAGGATTGATAATGTTAACCCCTGTGACACCTCCCTGCACATGAACTGATCATGTACTCTGCAACTCTCTTCCCTCACCTGGCCTTAAAATGCTTTCCCGAAACCTATCAGGGAGCTTGACTGCTTTTGAGCACTAGCTTTCCAGGACTATCTATAATAGATGCTGCACTTTCCTTCACCACAACCCAATTGTCAGTAGATTGGCTTTACTGGGCACGAATGAGCAGACCCAGGTTTGGTTTGTTAACATTTGGCTGTTATTCTTAAATATATGTATATGTGTATATAATTAAATTTATTTATTTTAAACTGAAGCATAATTGCACTACAATATTGTGTTAGTTTCTGCCAAACATAAACACCTTTGGCTGTTACTGACTTAGGGAGTGAACCATAGAGGTTGCCTTTCTCAATTCCCTCATTTAAGAAGTGAGTTTCTGGAAACTTAGAGAAGCAAATAGGAACTTACCCAATATCTTTGTGACAAAGACTGCGTATTGTCCCTTTAAATGTCTAGGTTCCCTTGTTTGTTTTAGAAAAAGAACAGCTCAGCTGGTTTTAAGGTACATGGCTTTCCAGTTAGTGATGGTATTTTCTTGCCTTTTTGCTTTGCAAGCGGGTGTAGCCTTATGACATAGAGGCAAAGTGTTAAGTGCTACTTCTAGGTCTTACCCTTAAACACAAGGCATGGTTTTTCCCCTGTTTCTCTTCCCATTGACTGGAAAATAGGAAAGACTTGAACCCAGATATGGGAGCCTCCTGTTCCCATGAGTCCTAGACCACTCACCTAGGGAGTGTTACCTTCTTAAGCCACTTCGTATTGATGACGGTGGAAAGAAGGGCTCTTCCTTATAGAAGCTGAGCCTTCACAATACCTAAAGCAGTCAGCGAAATTCATCTCTTCTTGAGAGGAAGGTACAAGCATCACTGTAGCAGCTTTGGACATTCCATAAAGGTGACTAGCATTTAGAAATAATATACGACCCCAGGAGACAATGAACTACTCCAGCACGCATTCCCAGCACCTGGCACACAGTAGGTGCTCAATGAAAACGCTACAGTTTGGCACCAGGAGTTAAAACCACCACACCCCTTCTCCTTTCTCACTGTATCATCTACCTTCCCTGTCAATGCAGTGCTAATTTCTCAGGAGACAAATGAGGAACTTACTTCCCCAGTGAGAGATTAATTATTCCATGCCACTGCTACCTCCTGACCGTATCAGTCTGTGACAGCAAGCAAAGATAAATGGTGAGGCAACTATTTGAAAGGAAATCATTATGGCACCTCTCTGCTCCGTGTTATCACATTCATATCAGCATGGGAGATAACTTTGAAAGTGCTTGTACTGCACTGAGAAGCATCTGGCTGGGGCCTGCAAAGATGAAACAGTCCCTTCCTGCCTTCTTCAAAGCCTTCCTGGGGCAGTGTGCCTTTCAAAGGCACCCACAGCTTGTATGAAGGGCTACCCCAGAAGCGGTGGGTACCATTGACCTTCTTCTCATAAGAGAAAGCAATCAGGGAGGAGAGGGGCCGTTTCCTGGCAGGGGGGAGGTTTGGGTGGCTGCGAACATCGGGATTGGCCAGTGGACTGTGAGTTCCAGCCGGGTTCCACACGGGAAATATTGGAGCTGCCCATCACCCAGCTCACCGTTGGCTCCCCACAGGTGGGAAGGAGGAATCAGGGCCTCTACACGCCATCAACTAGGTGGTTGAAATTTCAAACAAAGACCCTGCTATTCCAATTAGTCATTTTTGCTTTTAACGTTCTACTAAATTAAAGGCACGGTAGAAACACGTACTCAGTTAACGTACTGTACGCAGGACTATGCTAGCTCTAACGTGCTTTATCCTAACACAGGCGTGAACTGTGTAGAACTTCACAGGAACACTCTCACTTTCCTTCAGGGAGAAGGTGACTCTCACTCGAGGCCAGCAATGTAAGACTCAATAGTCCCTTTTTCCTGCAAAGGGGGGAGCCTTGTAGAATATCAGCTGATTGGCACACATGTGAAATGACTCATTTTCCCCACCCAGGGCTCTGGGAATCCGAGCTTCAGATCAGGGGCTAAGAGAAGGGTTGCTCAAAACCTATCAGATCTGAATGAATTAAAAAAAAAAAAAAAGATACAGGATTTCTCTTGTAGCTGGTTCCCTCCAGGCCAAAGGAATGAGTATAATATTTGCACAGCAGGAGTCCTTTTTTTTTTTTTTCCCAACTGTCATAAAATAGCAACAAGAAAATAAGAGTCATTCACCACAGACGAAGTAAAACAAAAAGGAAAGAGAAATGAGATTTCTCAGCCTCAAAGGTTAGGCCCGCCAAAGTTTTTCTTATACCTAATCACCTGAAGGTATACATGGGGCTGCAACCTAAAACAAATAAGCCGTCTGGGCTGTGCTCCACTAAATTTATGTCATCCTGGGCCTGATGCAGGCTATCCTGGTACCCTGTGGTTACAGGCGCTGTCCTTTGCCCTTTACTGAAAAGTTGAAGTGACCTTGAGTGGCAACACACCGCTGGATAGGTCTCCAGGAAAGCATGTCTTTATTTCAGAAAATAGCGTCTGTATCCTTAACCTGATTAGTCAGCAAGGATTTTCTATATATACAATGTTCATGGTTCCTCTAAAACTTGCTGCCAATACACCCCTGGGCCAGTAAAACTGCAGTTAACCGGAAACCAACCAGTGAAAGTTTTAAATAAATGCGCTTTCTTATTATTATATGATTTCACTCAGATTTTAGTAGTCTAGGGTGTTTTTCAGTACCAACAACCAACTCTCCAATTCCTCAGGCACCAAAAGGGTGTCATACATTTCAATTCAATTCTGATTCT
Organism: Bos mutus; assembly: GCF_027580195.1. Classification (NCBI taxonomy): domain Eukaryota; kingdom Metazoa; phylum Chordata; class Mammalia; order Artiodactyla; family Bovidae; genus Bos; species Bos mutus. Next base: position 94,852,931 of record NC_091626.1, read on the forward strand.
TACAACTCACAGTTAGCATCAAATTCTGTGAAAGACTCCGAGCTGAAACATGAGGGAAGGGGCCGGGCACAACCTTTAAAAGAATGACACCACCATGTAGAACCAACTGGGTCCAAGATGGCGGAAGATGCAACTCCCAGTTGACCTTGAGCCTCATTCTACGCTCACTGTGATACATTAGCTAAATGACATACCCAGCAGTGTCATGACAGTCCTGAGGCCAACCACGAAAGGCCAACAAGTGGGTGGTGGCCCCCTACCCCTTCTTCAGATAGAATAATCCTCTCACACATTAGCCTATGGAATTACCCAGCCATAAAAATAACCACCTCATATTTGAGGGTCTCTCATGATGGCCCGCACTCTGTGGAGCACGTTTCTTCCAGAGCCATTCTCATCTTTTGAGACGGATGGTATTTTTATCTGTGAAATGTGTATCACTCTAAATAAATCCATTTCTTATCACTTTGTCTCTCACTGAATTCTTTCTGTGATGAGACATCAAGAACCTGAGCTTTATTAAGTCCTGAGACCAGGTGTGTGATCTCAATTAAAATACTGTGGGTTCGAGTCCCCAGCTGAATTGTGTGGTTTCAGCTCCATAAGGCTGTCCTCAATTCAGATGTCAGTCATGAGGACTGAGCTCCTGGGTTACCCTATACTTCTGTACAACTTGGCTCCCAAGGTTTGATGATTTTCTTGAATGGCTCACAGAACTCAGACACTTGAATTATGTTCACCAGCTTAATATAAAGATACAAATGAAGAGCCACATGAAGAAGTGCCTAGGACAAGGTGGTAGGAGCTATCATTTCTGTGGAGTAAGGGTACACTTCCATCCTGGCATGTAGGTGCACCCTCCAGTTCAAAAGCTCTCTCAATCTCCTTGTTCAAGACATTTTGTAAAGCTCAATCTCCAAGCCCCCTCCTTTTCCTGGAGTTGAGAGGTGGAGTTGAGATCCCACTCTCTAATCACTTGATCTTTCTGGTTCCATGCTGAATCTACCATTCAAAGGGATCTATTCAAAGTCACTTCATTAGCATAAATGCAGGTGTGACTGAAAGGGGTTTACTAGAAACCACAGAAGATAATACACTCAGGGAATTCCAAAGGTTTGGGGAACTCTACCAGGAACTAGGGACAAAGACCAAATTATGCTTCAAAAAGAAAGTGGCAAATGCTAAGCTTATCAGAAATATATTTTAGGCAACAAATAACTGGAAATGCTGTAATATCAATAGAGATTTCACCTAATTTTCTTAAGCACTATGTGTTCATATGGCTAAATAATTTTATCAATAGCAAAATCATACTGAAATAGAGTAGGACCCTGTGGAGTCCTCCTGGGTACAAATCTTTTCTGTGTCCACCATTTCTTGTTTGTAGGAAATAGGATTCATTCAGCTTCCTTAACCTTCCCTGAGTTCCCAAGAGTAAATTCAAATCCCAAAGAAAGGCAATGCCAAAGAAGGTTCAAACTACTGCACAATTGCACTCATCTCACACACTAGCAAAATAATGCTCAAAATTCTCCAACCAAGGCTTCAACAGTATGTGAACTGAGAACTTCGAGATGTTCAAGCTGGATTTAGAAAAGGCAGAGGAACCAGAGATCAAATTGCCAACATCTGCTGGATCCTCGAAAAAGCAAAAGACTTCCAGAAAAACATCTGCTTCTGCTTCACTGACTATGCTGAAGCCTTTGACTGTGTGGATCACAACAAACTGTGGGAAATTCTTGAAGAGGTGGGAATGCCAGACCATCTTACTTGCCTCCTGAGAAATCTGTATGCAGGTCAAGAAGCAACAGTTAGAACTAGACGTGGAACAACGGACAGGTTCCAAATCAGAAAAGGAGTACATCAAGGCTGTATATCGTCACCTTGCTTATTTAACTTATATGCAGAGTATATCATGTGAAATGTTGGGCTGGATGAAGTACAAGTTGGAATCAAGATTGCTGGGAGAAATATCAATAATTTCAGATACCCTTATGGCAGAAAGTGAAGAGGAACTAAAGAGCCTCTTGATGAAAGTCAAAGAGGGGAGTGAAAAAGCTGGCTCAAAACTCAACATTCAAAAAATGAAGATCATGGCATCTGGTCCCATCACTTCATGGCAAATAGATGGGGAAACAATGGATACAGTGAGATACTTTATTTTCTTCGGCTCCAAAATCACTGCAGATGGTGACTGCAGCCTTGAAATTAAGAGTCTTGCTCCTTGGAAGCAAAACTATGACCAACGTAGACAGCATATTGAAAAGCAAAGACATTATTTTGCTAACAAAGTTCCATCTAGTCAAAGCTATGATTTTTCCAGCAGTCATGTATGGATGTGAGAGTTGGATCATAAAGAAAGCGGAATTCAAAGAATTGATGCTTTTGAACTGTAGTGCTGGAGAAGACTTTTGAGTGTCTCTTGGAAAGCAAGGAGATCCAACTAGTCCATCCTAAAGGAAATCATTCCTGAATATTCATTGCAAGGACTGATGCTGAAGCTGAAACTCCAGTACTTTGGCCACCTGATGGGAAGAACTGACTCATTAGAAAAGACCTTGATGCTGGGAAAGATTGAAGGCAGGAGGAGAGAGGAAGGATAGAGGATGACATGCAAGGGAGGGGATGCAGAAACTAAGGAGGAACAGTCAAGAAACAATGGTACTGCTGTGGGACAAGGTTTTGGTTCCTCCTCAAGAATATGCATAAGAACATCTTTGAGTTCTTCTGCAGGAACTAGGGTCCCCACCCACGTGTGTTAGTGGCTCAGCCCTGTCAGATGCTGTGACCCCTTGGACTGTAGCCTGCCAGGCTCCTCTGTCCATGGGATTTCCCAGGCCAGAATACTGGAGTGGGTTTCCAGTTCCTTCTCCAGAGGATCTTCCTGACTCAGGGATAGAACCCAGGTCTTCCACAGTGCAGGCAGATTTTTACCATCTGAGCCACCAGGAAAGCCCTCCTACCCAGGTGGAAGATGATAAATCCTGGCTGAGTACAAGATTCCTGGAGCACTGCCCCATTAGCTAACCACCAACCAATCAGAAGAAAGTCTGCACACAGTGGAAGGGAAGGAAGACTCTGACTCCCTCACCAAATGACTGTCCATTTAAAGACTTTGATGGCCAAGTGGAATCTTCAAAGTTGGCATTTGGAAATGAGTCTGCATCTCCCCAGGTTACCATCCTCCTGAATAAAGCAGCCTTTCTGTTCCCACCAGCACTTGTCCTTCAAGCATTAGCTTGAGTGGCAAGCAGCTAAACCTGAGCTTGGTAACAACACCAGCAACATTTATTGAACACCTCCAATTTACCAGACACCATGCTAGGTACTTTATGTAAATTATTTACAATTTTCTCCAAAACACTGCAAATGGAGAAAGAAGGTAATTCTGCCAAAGTCACGTGGATTCTCTTGATATTAGAAGCAGACATGGGTCTGCTTGACCTCAAGGCAGTCTCTTTCCCTTGTCATCTATCTCATGTTAATTATTTGAGAATCATGGTGATGAAGCTGTTACAGTGCATGAACTTATATCCTCAGAGAACAGTAACAACTCTATTTAATTTTCTGTGTTTCAAAGCTCAAGGAATTTTTCAACAAATGATTAAGCAAAAAGCATTCATCCCCCTGGACTTTCAACACATCATTTGACTTATACTTTGCCTTCAGGAAGATCCCCTGGGGAAAGGAATGGCTCCCCACTCCAGTTTTCTTGCCTGGAGAATTCCATGGACAGAGGAGCCTCGAGGGCTATGGTCCAAAGAACTGGACATGACTGAGCAACTAACACTTTTACTTTTTACCTTTCTCATCTATAAACTGAGGAAATAATAGCACCATGCACACAAAGCTCTCAGCTTCGCACATAGCACCTGGTAAGCACTGTATTCAGGGAAGTGATAGTTATAACCAGTAGATAATTCAGATTAATAACCACAGAACTCTCCATTAGTACTGGGGAAATACTTGTGTAAAGTCAACTGAAACAGTACTCAATGCACTTTAGATTCAACATCAGATCAGATCAGATCAGTCGCTCAGTCGTGTCCGACTCTTTGCGACCCCGTGAATTGCAGCACGCCAGTGAATTAAGTTGTGGTCAGTGTGCAAAGAGTAGCGCATTAAATGTTTTTTTTTTTTTTCCCTGCTAAGTTAAATCATTACAATGGAATGAAGTTATGTGAAAGCAATTCTACAATCAAATATTGTATCCAGACAGATTTTATCAATCTCATGACTGAGAAAACAACACCATTACTAAAACTGAACCCCTGTGGGGCTCCTGGGCATGGGGACCTTTCTGGATCCCCTCTTTCTTGTCTGTAGGGAATAAGCTTCAGCCTCCAGGACCTTTCCTGAGTTCCAAAGGGTAGGTTCGAACAGCTGCTACTCAGATAAGGGAGGGCATGTCTCTGCATGCCCTGAAGCAATAGTTCAGCCTTGGGACAGGATGCTGGTCCCCCCTCAATGGACACACATACAATATCTTACATCCTTGAGCTCTTAAAACCCAAAGAAAAGGAAGATTGAACTATTTGATGAAGCATTCTTCAGGGAACATAAGGAGACCCCCTGAGGCCAGATTAAAGGCAGGCAGACCCTGTACTCATCCTGATTCTTATCAGCACCACTGCTATAAAACTTCTCATCACATCCTCCCGGGTTGGAATGTACAACTTTTCAGGGCACAAGCCTGCTGTGTTCCCCATTGCCTGGCAAAGGAATAAAGCTATTCTTCCTGATTTTACCCAAAATTCCATCTCAAAGATTTGATTGAGCACTGGTGCACAGAGGCTGAGCTTTCAGCATCAGTACTTGTAATGCAGCTGTCACTAAACTGCAGAAACTGAGTCAGACCAGGACATCTGAAAGCAAATCCTACATCTTAGTCTCTAAGTTCACATGAATGACTTTAATTAAAATTTGCTTTTTTTAAATAAACAAATTAGACAACAGGAACAGAAAAATCCAGCCTCGGTCTCTGGTTTCTATGTATTGATCTCTTCAGCAAAAAAATATTGCAGGTGTCTTTTCCTTGGAAAGACAGTAGGAATTTCCTCCAAAACGCATCTAAACTCTACTTCTGTAAGCTCCCTGGGATGCCTGTTTGTCACTGTGGGGAACATCTGACAGTTTCTTGAAGAGCCTCGAGGTAGAAATATGAATCAAGTTAGATTCCTGCCTTGGACTGATTCTCCTCAGGGCCATATCCATGTTCAAAAAGTGCACCCAGATGTTAGCAGACAACCGCGCTGTCATTTTTCCCCTTCCAGAATTTCTGTCCGGAAACACTGTAGAGTTATGACTGTATAAATACGCTGTGAATGAGATCCAGTAACAAAAACTGGTGGCGTTTATTCATTAGGTATACCAGGCCATTAGTGGAAACATAAGGCTCTTGACACTGCTTATTTCAACATTTCACTGAAAGATCACAAAATGTGTCTGAGATAGGGCATACTTTCTCTAACCTCTTTGGATGGAACAAGGGAATCAATGGGGGAATCTATATATAAGGCTACAACTGGACATGACCTAGTCCAACACAACCTCTACATGGGCAGTTTTGCCCAATGTCACTCAGCTTGTTAGTAGAGAGTAAGAAATGGAATTCAACTCTCCCCTTGCAATCCTAATCCTTCTGTAAAGCCACACTCCCCTGTGGTAGCCATTGGGACCTGGAGGTAAAGTAGAACAGTCAAGATGAACCTCAGAGAAAGAAGCAAATCACACATCACAGGTTTCCTTAAGAAACTCATAGAATTGTCTGTGTGTCTCAAATCCCATTTCTGCTAAACTGAATAAGTGAAAGTGAAATCGCTCAGTCGTGTCCCATTCTTTGCAACCCCATGGACTGTAGCCTATCAGGCTCTTCTGTCCATGGGATTTTCCAGGCAAGAATGCTGGAGTAGATTGCCATTTCCTTCTCTAGGGGATCTTCCCGACCCAGGAATTGAACCGCATTGCAGGCAGACACTTTACCATCTGAGCCACTGAATAAAGGGAGCATCAACGACTATTTTCAGAGCCTACTTGTCATTTTTGCCTTGTTTGGTAAAATGGAAATTTTCAGACATGTGTCAATCTAAAAGTCCTATAGGAGTTCTAAATTTCTTGGCCCACTTTTTATGTTTACCTATTTTTCAATACCAAAAATAGTTACTCTAAGAAACTATCCTGAAAAGACTTGAAAATCAGAGCGATCTCTCTGATCTTCCAAATATGTGAGCAGCTTCTACAATGGGCTTTGCTGGGCATGTTTGAAGGTATTGCAGTGAATGCAGATCATTGGGCTTCATGACCTCATCCCAGGCCCCCTACCTTTCTCCACTCTTCCACATACACCACCTATCTGCTTCCTTGCCTAGTCACTTCAAGACTCTGGTCAAATTCCCCCTTTTCCATTAAATCTTCTTGAAATCTTTCCAGTATCACTCACGGTGAGCTTACATCTGTGTTCGTTTCTTACTAAATTTTAAGCTTCTCCAGTAGACCATAAATCCCTTGAGGGCACCGACATGCCATTGTTTTCAGTTGCCACAGAGCTTTGTATATAACCAGAGTTCAAAAATAAATGTGGATAGTTTTTCTCCCTCACGCGTGGAGAACAGAAGTCATAGCTTATACTTTTGAAGTACCTCCCATAGCATTCCAGGCAGGATACTAAGGTTGTCTTGATTTACATATTTCAGAGTTGATGTACATTCTCGGATATGCAGGAGCATCTGTGGTCTCTGTTTGCAAACCACCAAGAGCACCTCCACATACTCGCCCTGACCCAATTGTGACAACCCAAAATGTTTGCAGACATTGCTAAAAGTCTTCCTGAGGTGGGGATGTGCGGGGGTCAGAAGTCATCCCTGGTTCAGACTCACAAAATATATTACATTTACAGCCATAATAGAGGTTCCAGATATAAAGAGTATATTGTAAACTTTCTGGATCTCTGTGACTTAGAGAGAAGTTATCAGTAAAAAACAGATAGCTAGTGGCTGCTGCTGCTGCTAAGTCGCTTCAGTTGTGTCCGACTCTTAGTGACCCCATGGACTGCAGCCTACCAGGCTCCTCCGTCCATGGGATTTTTCAGGCAAGAGGACTGGAGTGGGGTGCCATTGCCTTCTCTGATAGCTAGTGGGAACCTGCTATATTCCCACAGAGCTCAGTTCAGTTCTCCGTGGTAACCAAGATGGGTTGGAAGGGGTGGGGTGTGAGGAAGGTCTAAGAGAGAGGGGATATATGTATACAAATAGCTTATTTCACTTTGTTATAGAGCAGAAACTAAGACAACACATCCCCCAAATTAAAAAAAAAAAAAGTATGGTACAATCAAGACTCAAGTTCCTTCTCAACAGTGGGCCCTTCAGAGCCATCTTTTAAGCAGATGTTTTAGCTAGCCTGTCTCTGAGGCTGGAGTAAGCGCTGGGCCAAATGCGTGCAGGCGCTGCTTTGTAAACCTGAACAGGCTGAGACATCTGTAAGGAGGCGCATGACAAACAGATCGTTTTCTTGCAGCTCTTGCCCAAGGCCGCTATCTGACCAAGGAGAGAAAAGTGCTTTACTGAAAGAATTGTCCTTCTTCCCTGAGCCTGGGAGATCTAGCTTGAAGTACAATTTCATAGAAAATTGAACTCGAAGTCAAAAGAAAGCAAAAATGAGTCAGTCAATTAAAAGGCATCATCTGAGAAAGGAGAGGGTTTGGTTTGTGCTAAGTTTGGTGCTCCAGAGATCAGCATGGAGCCAGTCTCCACCATGTCAGCTTTACTAACTTAACGCTATCCTGTCAGCTTTACCAACTGGTACTTGTGCCTTGCATGGCAAGCTCCTGTGAGGGGAAAGGCAAGTTTGTCTCAGTCTCAGAGGTTCACTGGTGAACTAATAAAGAGAGGAAAATGAGTAAACACTTCCTGATGTTCAAGCTGGATTTAGAAAAGGCAGAGGAACCAGAGATCAAATTGCCAACATCTGCTGGATCATGGAAAAAGCAAGAGAGTTCCAGAAAAACATCTATTTCTGCTTTATTGACTATGCCAAAGCCTTTGACTGTGTGGATCACAATAAACTGTGGAAAATTCTTAAAGACATGGGAATACCAGACCTCCTGACCTGCCTCTTGAGAAATCTATATGAAGGTCAGGAAGCAACAGTTAGAACTGGACATGGAACAACAGACTAGTTCCAAATAGGAAAAGGAGTACGTCAAGGCTATATATTGTCACCCTGCTTATTTAACTTATATGCAGAGTACATCATGAGAAACACTGGACTGGAAGAAACACAAGCTGGAATCAAGATTGTCGGGAGAAATATCAATAACCTCAGATATGCAGATGACACCACCCTTATGGCAGAAAGTGAAGAGGAACTAAAAAGCCTCTTGATGAAAGTGAAAGAGGAGAGTGAAAGAGTTGGCGTAAAGCTCAACATTCAGAAAATGAAGATCACGGCATCCGGTCCCATCACTTCATGGGAAATAGATGGGGAAACAGTAGAAACAGTGTCAGACTTTATTTTGGGGGGCTCCAAAATCACTGCAGATGGTGACTGCAGCCATGAAATTAAAAGACGCTTACTCCTTGGAAGAAAAGTTATGACCAAACTAGATAGCATATTCAAAAGCAGAGACATTACTTTGCCAACAAAGGTCCGTCTAGTCAAGGCTATGGTTTTTCCTGTGGTCATGTATGGATGTGAGAGTTGGACTGTGAAGAAAGCTGAGTGCCGAAGAATTGATGCTTTTGAACTGTGGTGTTGGAGAAGACTCTTAAGAGTCCCTTGGACTGCAAGGAGATCCAACCAGTCCATTCTGAAGGAGATCAGCCCTGAGATTTCTTTGGAAGGAATGATGCTAAAGCTGAAACTCCAGTACTTTGGCCACCTGATGCGAAGAGTTGACTCATTGGAAAAGACTCTGATGCTGGGAGGGATTGGGGGCAGGAGGAGAAGGGGACGACAGAGGATGAGATGGCTGGATGGCATCACTGACTTGATGGATGTGAGTTTGAGTGAACTCTGGGAGTTGGTGATGGACATGGAGGCCTGGCGTGCTGTGATTCATGGGGTCGCAAAGAGTCGGACATGACTGAGCGACTGAACTGAACTGAAACACTTCCTGAAAACGGTAGCAATTAATTCTAAAAATGGCAATTTATCACAGAGCTGCAAAGGGACACGGGGCCCCTGGGGTGTGCTTTCAGGTGGCTATTCATTGCTGCGTCTGAAATTTCATTTGTCTCCTTTACACAAACACCTTCACAAAAGGGTAAGAGTGGAGACTCGGCAAAGGGGAAAACAAAGGAAGAGGCGGAATGAGAGCACTGCCCGGGTTATTAATGGAGTGGACTCGAATTTCATGAATCTTAACATTCTGCTCTTGGAATGAGCGATTGATCATTTTAGATGCTACAGTGCACCCAAGACTTAGGCCAAACACTATTTCAGGGCGGGTCTGAGGGGGTGTCTGGCCATGTGTCTTAAGATTAAACAGCTGGCAGTGGGCAAGTCCTGGAGAGGGAGAAGGCAAGCGTAAAGGGAACAGCATGTTTTTGGTTTCTTTCTCCCTCATCCCTCCTTATACTCCCATTTCAGCCACCCTGTCCCCATTTCCATCTCTTTCCTATCAGCCTCCCAGAATTCACAAAGCAGCCAGTTGTAAAAATGAAGATTTAGGTAGTATATTTTCAAGTCTCACCTCAACGCTAGTATATTGATATACTTCTCTCTGATACGTGCTCATACACACGCCAGGGCTTCTAGACTGCTGGTGATCCCTCTAGATTGCAGTTATCTTGCCAATGTGGTGGACATGGGTGGATGGCATAGTAAATAGAAAAGATTCTGAATAAAATTCGTTCGAAAGCATAATAGCCAGACACAGCCAAATGCGTTCCTTAATTTCAGTAATTCAAGAGAAGAGAAATGACCGTAAGTGAGGATCCTTCATATCCCAGGTTATTTTGCTACATCTGACCCACCTATCTGTCCATCCATATATCAATACATTTTTATTTTAAAAAATATCGAATGCCTGCCAAGTGGCAGGCGCTAATATAAGTGTCTGTCCAAACGAAGACTAAAATCTATTAAGAGAGGCAGATATGAAAAGACAATTACAATGTAATAGAATTAATACTACAATAATGATAAGCTCCATTACTATGGAAACACAAGAGAGAGGTACCTGGATTCCAGATAAGATATCCCCAAAGATGTAAAGTCTGAGCTGAGTGTTTTGGGAAGAACATGAGCTAGCCAGAAGAAAAAGATTGAGAGATTGAGTTCTCAACATAGAGACCAGCATGTTTATGGCTGAAAACAGGAAAGTTCATTTGCGAATTCATGCTGGCAAGCAAGTCAGCCTGGCTAGAGCACTATGGGAGAGGGGTGGTGTAAAATGAACTAGAAAGAAAGTAGATGCTTGCTTGAAGTATGCGATCCTAAGATGGGATTTTATCCTGAAGGCCTTGGGATCCTTTGGAGGTTTTAAGCTAGGAGATGGCGTAGGCAGATGTACACTGCAAAAAGTTACCCTGACACCACTGTGGAAACTTGTACCGATGGGCAAGACTGGTGTCCAGGAAAGCAGTTATGAAACTGCTAAAGTAAACAAGATAATGGCAGTGATGCTGGGGAGAAGAGGTGGGCTTATTTGCTGCTAAATAGGTAAAAGGAGATGTTAAGATGATTTGTGTAAACCACACATCAATCCTGTTGTGAAAGTAGTAGAGATAGTGTTAGTCACTCAGTTGTATCTGACTCCGCGACCCCATGGACTGTAGCCCACCGGGCTCCTCTGTCCAGGGGATTCTCCAGGCAAGAATACCGGAGTGGGTAGCCATTCCCTTCTCCAGGGGATCTTCCTGACCCAGGGATCGAACCCGCATCTCCTGTACTGTCTGAGCCACCAGGGAAGCCCTGTTAGGTCTTCCATAGGCCCATCCATAAAGTGGGATTAAATAACTTGCTTAAGGTTCTGCAGTAATAAACCAGTGGCGATGTCATAAAATCTTCACTGTCTAACTCCAGTGGCCTTTCTCTTCTTATTGGGCTGAGCACGATTATTTCTCAATGGAGTTCTTATAATGTGTTAAGTCCTAGGAATTAAAAAATGAGTAAGAAGCTTCCTGGCAACAAGTTGCTCAGAACGGAATAGACTATTAGCAACTTCACGTTACTCTATCCTGTATCCTTGTCTCTTGCTTTAACCCAAGCAGTAAGCTCCAGGATAGGTCTTTTATAATTCTCACCGTCAAGAAAAGAATCCAGATCCTGAGTTTACAGTTCTCCTTCCCTTGATTTCATTCCATTACCTAAGTAATTCCTTCCTCTCCTTGTGTCCAGCCATTTACAAATATCTGCAACTCATAATGTCATTTTCTCTGACTTGTCATTTAGCCAAACAATACAAATGTAGCTCCTTTAAACCTGCACAAGTTATTCCTTCACTTTCCTTAATCCTCTTGCCTCTGGCTGGTCTACTTCCAATCTGTCTACGTCTTGAAAGATCCTATGGAAGCAAAAGATACAGTGCTCTTATTAATAATTCTTCTTTTACATCATGCATTTTCACCATTTTCAAGCCCCTTTTTATTACTTGAGAAACTTTGCATGAAAATAACATTATATCTCTTGAGAAGCTTGTCTCCTCCAACTGTTCATTTCTCCAAGGAGACCCACACACCACCCACCTTTTCTATCCTAAAGAATAACGATGTCAAAAGAGAAGGAACAGTAACCATGATTAACATACTACTAGGCAGTCACGATCCGTTTCTGGAATTAGTTGAGTAGTAAGATATTTTGTTGTTCTTTTAAGGCTGCGGGAGGATGTACGAAGAATAAAAATAAAATTTATCTGCAAGATGTTTCTAAATGGAATGCATTTATGACATTCTTACAGGGCTTATTTGCAGCTCTTTAAAAATAATTGACTATCTAATTAGAGAGATAGATTACATCAGTATAGAACACACATACAGATAAATACTGCTTTTTTATAGCCTCCACTATCACAGATATAGAAACACACAGAGTAAAACTCATTCAATAGCTTAAATCTTGGGTTTTCTCTATCTACATACATCCAAAACAGAAGCTCAAACAAAAGCTCACAGCTTTTACCGTGTAAATATAATTCTCTCATTCTCTACAGACTGCAAGTTCCCATGGTATACACACACACACACACACACACACACACACACACACACAGTGATCATCATTCTGAAGAATTTCTCTCTAGTTTGTTGAATGCTCTGATAACATTGAGAAAAATAAAATGGGTTTAATTTTCTTTATCTTCAGACAGTTTATTTATGACCCATTCATATCTGCTTGAAGTATATCAGTGGGAAGGAAGACTTGGAAATGGTCTAGGAACCTGATTGAGAAACCATTATGGATTTGCATGGCAGTACAGATGGGTCCTCCAGAGGCTCTGGTGTTAAACAGAGAGCCCGATACTGCTTGAAGAATGGCCAAGGTTCTTAAGTTCCATACCTCAGTCTACCTGTCTGAGAAATGGGAAGAGAGTATGCACAGAAGTTCATTGCACTTATGGTTCAGTTCAGTTCAGTTGCTCAGTCATGTCCAGTTCTTTGTGACCCCATGATCTGCAGCATGTCAGGCTTCCGTGTCCATCACCAACTCCCAGAGCTTACTCAAACTCACATCCATCGATTCAGTGATGCCATCCAACCATCTCATCCTCTATCGTCCCCTTCCCGCCTTCAATCATTCCCAGCATCAGGATCTTCTCCAGTGAGTCAGTTCTTCACATCAGATGGCCAAAGTATTGCAGTTTTAGCTTCAGCATCAGTCCTTCCAATGAATATTCAGGACTGATTTCCTTTAGAATTTATTGGTTTGATATCCTTGTAGCCCAAGGGACTCTCAAGAGTCTTCACCAACACCACAGTTCAAAAGCATCAATTCTTCAGTGCTCAGCTTTATGGTCCAACTCTCACATCCATATATGACTACTGGAAAAACCATAGCCTTGACTAGACAGACCTTTTGTTGGTAAAGTAATGCCTTTCCTTTTCAATATACTGTCCAGGTTTGTCAGAGCTTTTCTTCCAAGGAGCAAGCGTCTTTTAATTTTGTGGCTGTAGTCACCATCTTCAGTGATACTGGGGCCCAGGAAAATAAACTCTGTCACTGTTTCCATTGTTTCCCCATCTATTTGCCATGAAGTGATGGGACCAGATGCGACGATCATACCTTTTTGAATGTTGAGTTTTAAGCCAGCTTTTTCACTTTCCTCTTTGACTTTCATCAAGAGGCTCTTTAGTTTCTCTTCACTTTCTGCCATAAGGGTGGTGTCATCTAATGCACTGAGAGAAGGACATCAACCTGAGCTCAGCAGAGTGAGACAGGGTGGGAGAGCAGGGGTAACTCAGCAAGCAGGAAATATTGGAACTGTGTCGTTGAGCGACTGTTACTTTACTAAGCAGAGAGTGAGTAAAAGAACAAAACCAATAATAATAATAGTTAACATTTATTGAGTACTTAATTTTGAACTGTGGTGTTGGAGAAGACTCTTGAGAGTCCCTTGGACTGCAAGGAGATCCAACCAGTCCATCCTAAAGGAAATCAATCCTGAATATTCATTGGAAGGACTGATGCTGAAGCAGAAACTCCAATACTTCAGCCACCTGATACAAAGAACTGACTCATTGGAAAAGACCCTGATGCTGGGAAAGATTGAAGGCGGGAGGAGAAGGGGATGACAGAGGATGAGACGGTTGGATGGCATCACTGACTCAATGGACATGAGTTTGAGTAAGCTCCAGGAGTTGCTGATGGACAGGAAGATCTGGTGTGCTGCAATCCATGGGTTTGCAAAGAGTTGGACACGAGTAATCGACTGAACTGAACTGAGCTTACTTAACTATGCATCAGCTAGTTGCTTAGTCCTGTCCAACTCTTTGAGACCCCACTGTCTAACTGTTGAGACAGTCAACTTTGAGAGAGGATGATTTTAGCCTGCCAGTCTCCTCTTTCCATATACTTATACAGACAAAAGAGCACTGGTGTGGGTAGCCATTCTCTTCTAAAGGGGATCTTCCTGACCCAGGCATAGAACCTAGGAGTCCTGCATTGCAGGAGAGCCACCAGGAAACCCACTGTGTATCAGGCATGCAGTAGTCTAAAGATATGAAACCAATGAACTCATATTTTCTTCAGTAACTCTATGGAAATGCTGATATTTTAATTATCTATCCAAGATCCCATGTGCTGTAACTAAGACCCAGTGCAGCCAAAGAAACAAATAGTAATTTTTTTAAAAAAAGAAAGCAAGCACGGGGTGGGAACTTGTAGGGCCTTATAAGTGTGATTCCACATGAAGGGTGAGATCATAGCTGGAAATTGTTTAACAGTGATTTTTCTTTGTAATAAACATATAATTCTCTTCTAGAAAGGGAAATTGTTGAGACTTTAATACTGATGAAATTTAAGTATAAAGGAAAGAGAATGTCCTCATCTGGGGAGAGTAGGGAGCTGACGGCAACGGTAGGAACCTGTTTATTGTTTTGAGATGGAAAAGCCCTAGATATACTCATAAGCTGAAGGGATTATATTAATGGTACCACCAGAAAATGGAGGCAATGGATTATGTCAAAAAGCTTGGGAAGAGTCCGGGGTGGAAGGATCAGGAACACAAGATTTTGAACAGGGAGATGAAGGACTTCTAAGGTGAGCACTGATGCAAGTAAACCTAGAGGGGGAGGGATTTAAAGAAACTCATGATCAATGGATATTTCCTTCAAAGTAGCATTTGGAATTCAGTGGCGCAGAGGTCAGTAAGGGAACTGAGCAGGGAGGTTGAAAACATGCTAATCAACAGTTAGAGGCCAAGGGGGCTGCTGACCAGGAAAAGGAGAGCCTTCAAAGGCAGGTTAAAGGCACACTGAATGAGTGAGCTCACAGGCTGGGACCCTTGAAGGATGGCCCACTCTTTGGGATTCTGAGACACACCCTTCATTTTACAGACAAAAGGTTTGATGGTCTAAGAGGCTATGATTCATGGTAAGGAGAATTAGGATATTGTATCAATGAGCCATCATGAGAAAACAAAAACAAGATAAGAAAGAGTAGTATAGTAGCCTTGGCACCTCAAATTTGATCATGAACCATCATAATTTTTATACCAGAAAGTCCATGAAGCATTATTTATAGAAGCAGTGTCATTAAGAGACATTTACAATTTAAAGTACAAACATTTCACATACTCAGAATTAAACTGCATTGCTTTCTTCTGATTTGCTAAACAAAAGTTCAAAATGGGGCTTCCCTGGTGACTTAGATGGTAAAGAATCTGCCTGCAATGTGGGAGACCTGGGTTTGATCCCTGGGTCAGGAAGATCCTCTAGAAAAGGTAATGGCAACCTACTCCAATATTTTTGCCTGGAGGATTCCATGGACAGAGGAGCCTGGTGGGCTACAGTCCATGGGGTTGCAGAGAGTCGGACATGACTGAGCAACTAACACAACACCAAGTGCAAAATAATAAAATAAAAGCCTGGACTGTCCATCAAGCCTTTTTCTGATCTCTTTTCCTGAAGTTGTCTGGGTGATCTTATTACAAATGTAGTTTTAAGCACAGAAAACATTGAGATTTGAGTCTGGGAAAGAAGTTTGAAAGAACTAACATGTTGCTGAAGGGCCAATACTATTTTTAAGTTGGTTGGACCATGCTGCTGCTTTGTTAGTGATGGCACTGGGGACATTTCAGTAAAAAGGCAGAAAGATAAGTGTTTGCTTTGGAGTCATCACAGGAGTCAAAGCCACGTGTGCTTTTGAGGATGAAAACCTGGGGCCTTTCTGAGAAAGACTGGATAGCCAACAGATATCCTTTGCCAGTTCAAATACTTCTTCAAAGCCGTAGTCTTGTTACTAAGAGAAACCTCCACCGCCATCCAGTAGTTGGTGAAAACTACCCCTGGGGAAATAGACCATCACTTCACACCAAGAAGAAACATCTAAGAAAGCCTTGGATTTTGTATGATCTAAGTAACATTTAAATGCAACACAGTAAACTGAACACTCTGCACCATTAAAAAGGAAGAAATCATCTGGGTAAAAAACTAAAACATGCTAAGTTTGGAGGCAAAGACTGTGAACACTATTCATCCAGCTTTGGCTGGAGATGCCCGCTATTATTACTAATAATCAGAACAATGGTAGTAAATGAATTTAATCTGAAAGCAGGAGGCATAATTGACAGCGTAGGCATGATGTCTTATAATCATCCAAGCCTCAGCTATGCCTGGGCAGCAAGAGTGGGAAGAACTAGGGGAAATAATTACAATTAAGAAGAAATTGACATATGAATTGAATTGGGCACATTATCTTCAGCTTCTGGTTCAGAGTTTTTATTACAAAATTAAATAGAGAGGGTAATCAAACTGCAGGAAAACTTCCACTGAGCTTCACAGTTTTCACTAAAGAAAAAAAAAAAAAAACCACCAAGACAAAGCATAAGAAAGGAGGAAGAAGAATTGTGGGTGTGTGTTCGGTCACTAAGTCGTATCTGACTCTTTGTGACCCCCTTGGACTGTCCCCCGAGGTTCCTCTGTTTATGAGATTTTCCAGACAAGAATAGTGGAGTGGGGTGCCACTTCCTTCTCCAGGAGATCTTCCTGACTCAGGGATTGAAGCTGCATCTCCAGTATCTCCGGCACTGGCAGCTCAATTCTTTACCACTGAGCCACCTGGGAAGTCCCAGGAAGAAGAGTTAGATGTTTTCCAATTGCTAATTCCTGGTTACTAGTGTTCTATTAAAGAAACAAGGAGGTGACATACTGTAAAGTCTGGAAACCTAGATACACACACACACTAATTTTGTTGTTGTTGCTGCTGTGTTTTGGCTGCACTGTTTGGCTGGTGGATCTTAGTTCTCCAACCAGGGACTGAACCTGGGCCCTCAGCAGCGAGAGTGCAGAGTCCTAACCACCGGACCACCAGGGAAATCCCAACTAGACAGTTTCTTGACTTTACAATACATGAGGGTCTATGACATGACATCTGTGACACATGATCTGTTCAATGTGTATGGTCACTCTTTAGCAAATAGAGTTCAATGTATTCAGCATAACTGTGCTAAGCACAGCGTATTCATGCATTTGTATCAATTCTTACATATGCATCTGTGAGGCTTTGGCTTAAATTGTTTGTATCTCCGATTGTCACTGAGGAAACCATGGCACATCATGCGGGCAGGAATCTAGAGGGTTTCAAACAGGAGACCACAAAGCCCACTCAACATTCAATCCAGCTTTGCAAACTCATTCAAACCAGCCCCACATCACTCTGTCATAGTAACTGATGGTGCTTCATCCTGTTGGCTTCCTTAAGGGTGGCCTCCTGGTCAGTTAACATGGTCAGATCTGGTATGTTTCAAGACTTGAGAGCAAAACTGTAGACTAAAAACCTGAAACGTGACACGGCAGGCTCCCTACAGCAAGGTCTTAGCACAGGCTCTTCTCTTGGGTTATAATACTTCGCCTTGTTCTCTTCCCCTGCTTACCTAACTTATCCTGAACAGTGCAGCTCCCACACTGCACCCTCAAGAAACTCTTGCCACATCAGAACACTAGCTCAGATCCCTTCAGCTTTCTTAGCAGCTTGCGCTCCTTCACTGAATTCATCTTGTGATTAAATAGTTGCTTGTGAAATTAGTTTGTTTTATGCCTTCTTCCTGTTATGTAAGCTCCATGAAGACAGGTAGCATATATCTGTCTTATTCACCCTTCTGTCCCTCTGCAGATCCTTCCACACAGTAGGCAGTAGCTACTAACTGCTGAGCAATTAATCTTCCTCTTTTAATTCCCTCACACCATCTTGAATTCAAATTAAATGCTGGGGGGAAAAAAAAAAAAGACTACAAAGACCCCCCTTTGCAAATGCTGGCTCTGCCTTGCAAGCAAAACCTAAATTAAGGTTTGCCCGAATCTCCAGAGTCCTTTAAAGGAAAGATACTTTCACCTGAGTCTCTCTCTCCTCAGGGAGTTTTGGGGAAGGCTGGGAGAAGGCACTGAAGCCTTGTTCAATTGTCAAATCATTCCCTTGGCCTCATTTACTGAGCTCTTTAGGACACAACATGATTTTACACCGTCAGACATAACAAAGCCATCTCTGATATTTTCTAACATAATCGCCTTTCATTGTACATTGCAAAGGAAAATGTTTCTTGAATTTAAGAAGGATATTGAGATGGGAAAAATGTTTACAACAGAAGAAAGAGGAAAACTGTCTTATAAAAATACCTAAGAGGATGAGGAAAAAACCCAAAAGAATATAGTTTACTGAAAATGAAGGGGAGAGAGAGAGCACAAACCACCTTAATCCCCCTCCTATCAATGGCTTGAGTGGCCTTGTTTTATGTGATCTATATTTCCCTCTAGTTATTACTATGCATATTGCTGAGTACAACATAACAAAAATAAGTTGTCTAGACATTCATCCCAAATCCTCTAAATTAAAAAAAAAAAGCATGAATTACCCTGTAGCTATTGGAGTCAAAAGAACATTTTATAGGTGCTCTCTGTATGGCTGTATGGTGTTTTCAGTATGGCTTTGGGAGTAGATTTTGTTATTATCCTCCTCTTCAACTATTTTGATCTACTTCAGAGCCTGTAGCAATCTTTGTTTACTGGTTGGCAATGTTGATAGCAATGGGTCCCTATAGAAATAACCTTGGGAACATCCTCACCAAGTTCACTTAAATTTCCCCTGAAACCTCCGACTTGTGATTTGCTCACACTGGCCTCCAATCCTCTCTCCTCCAACAGATGGAATCTTTGGCTCATACTTAGTATAATTACTTGATCAAATCCTACCTCCAGTGTCTATATCCATATATGAAGAAAGTGAAGAGTTAGTTGCTCAGTCATGTCCGACTCTTTGTGACCCTGTCAGGCTCCTCTGTCCATAGAATTCTGTAGGCAAGAATATTGGAGTGGGTTGCCACTCCTTTCTCTAGGGGATCTTCCTGACCCAGGAATCGAACCCAGGTCTCCTGCAATGCAGGTAGATTCTTTACTATCTGACCCACCAGGGAATATCCAACATGAATTCACTGATTTTTTTTTTTTTTTATTTTTTGGTGGAGATTCATTTGTCCTCTTAGAATGTATTATTCCTCTTGAATTGCAAGGAATATGTGGAGTGATTCTTTTTCTACAGGATCTACATCAACTTCTACATGTAAAGGAAAGCTAATAAATACAGTGATAAAGCCGAAAGAAACTGAGAGCCAAGTGAATAGACTTTATCACCAAATACTGCATGATGGAACCCAGCGGCATGCAAACACATTGTCTGACGCTGCATAGCATAAAAATTCCAAAGTGACTATTCTAATCCTTGCTCATCTCAAAAATATAAGCAGCTGGTGTGAAGGAAGAGCCAGCTATGCTCATTTCTGAATGCAAAATATCCAAAGCACTTATATGTATTATTTAATTCCTATGCTCTCTGAGATGGCTAGAGAATATTATATGAGGGAAAGCAAAAAAAGAAAAAGAAAAGAAAACCCACAAAAATAGAGGACCCTAAGGAGAGCTTTGTCCCAGTATACAGAAGGAGTTGGTAGTATAATAATTCTTACAGGCATTTTGCATTGAGAGTAAATTTAGATATAATATATGCCTATTAAAATACCTATTAAAAATACAGCAGCTGCCCCTCCTAGCAGCTGAGGTAATGATGCCTCTGCCCTGTAGTAATGGGAGTTTGGGTGCTCTGTGAAGTTTTAAGTTACATAGATGCATTATTTAGATAAATTAAATGAAAGCATCAAATTAATATATGTTTATTGTTTATTTTATTTATTTTTTGGCTGTTCTGTCGGGCTTGTGGGCTCCTAGTTCCACAACCTGAGATCAAACCTGGGCACTGTCAGAGAAAGTGCCAATTCCTAACCACCAGACCGCCAGGAATTTCCAATGTTTATTGTTTACATTACAGAAGGTGGGCAAGTAATTTGCCCCCGGACAGATGGCTTTGATGGATGAAACCAGGTTGGCCCATCTCTAAAGTTCTATGCATTGTGTGGAACCAAAAAATTAGACAGTATCTGAGATTCTTTGAATATAAACATTCTATGAGGCTATAATCTCAAACTAATAAAATATTTGCAATAAATACTATAGACTGAGTCCTGGAGACAAAAATACATTCCAAACACAACAATTTTATTTTAACATGATTTATGATTGCCATCTTTGTTAGTCAAAAAGAGACGGTTCACATTTGAAGCTTGCTTTCCTCTTTTGAGTAGAAATTAAAGACATTATTCTTTAATTGTTATTCTTCAATTGAGTTGACCTGTAAACACAGACAGTTGCTGCCCCTGCAACTGTAATAGCAGAGCAGCGTGCTAGAGCTTCTGTAGAAAACGGACCCAAAAATGAGTCTGCTCAAATTTAGACCATATTTAAGAGTGCTCCCAGACTATGGGTTCATTTAAGGCAGAAATACAGTTACTTCGCTTTGCAGAGTCAGACACGACTAAGCGACTTTCGCTTTCATATTTACTTCATCCTTGGTTTCTCCAAAGCCTGGTACTCATAAGGTACCCCATATTTAGTAACAGAGTATATGCCCCAGAGAAGACAGACTTTTTGTCAGTTTTGTGTATTTCTATAACCGAAATGCCTAGAAAGGTGTGTGACCCATACTAGACACTCAGTTTACTAAAATATTTGTTAATTGAATACAAATCCAACTAAAAGTGAAGTCACATGTGGGTACCATAGTTAAATATTTTATGCCCTTATAAACTCAACTTTGGAAAGACAGCATTTTCTAAATCAGATGATAGTACTTTCTGTCTAGGTAAATGAATCTGCCATTTTATCAGTAGGCACATGTGTTCTAATAGTGCTTTTAATATGGTTCCATCTTTCCCAAAGGACCACTGCTATGTGGTCTTCCTAAATGACAGAGTCAGAAATTACTTAGCAATCATCCTTTCTTTGAATGAGAAACAGGAGAGAATCAGACACTGTGGCTTATATAATACATACATAGAGTTATTTTTTTTTAAGTAGCCTTTTCAGAAACTTGAAATCAACCAGGATAAGGACGCAATTATATTATGGGAGTTACAAAGCAATGAAATTATTCTGTCCAGTTTTTGCATAAGTGGTCAGGAATAACATTTGCATACGTTATATCATATTGATTCTTGCAGACAGAGACTCAATAAAGACAAAAGAACACATGCAGAAATAAAATGTCGGCGGGGTGGGGGGGAAGAACAGGAGACACAGATGGAGGCATCTATTATATTTGGCTTTAAAATGAAAACAACAAAAATAATAGAATCAGCAAACAAAACCAAAAATAAATGATGACCACCACCAAACCCCATCCAGGACAGTCCTCGTTAGTAAAAAGTGTCTATTGCTATCTTTGTCCTTGTTCATTTCTCCCTCGTGAAATCCTCTTTCAAATGTCATCCCCTCCCCCTTGCCAATAGATCAAGCATTCTCTAACAGGATAGATAGGGCAGTAAGGAGCTAATAATGATAATAATAATAATGAGAAATGGCCTCAGAGATATATTTCATGTGTCTTCCCCTCTCCTTGTCTTTCTTCGGTGGAATAGCTTCCCAACCAATGGGGCATTAATCATCAGAACAGCAGCTCGGAGATAAAGGCCGGGTGAAATTTCATTGTGCATTATAGTGTGAGTTGTGTGTGCATGAATACATGTCTCGCTCACTGTCTGGGAGGAGGACGTGAAGAGGCAGAGGAGAAGAATCTGTCATTTCATATATTTAGACCGCTCAGGATGGTCAGGACTGGCTTCCCATTGTTACTGTGGATTAAAATCATTCATGTCCTTCTGCTTTCATTGGAGGTCACCTCTCAGAAACAGGGATACACATTGTGACAAGTTAAATTCTACCTACTTTTTTTCGCATCTGCCTTGAGGGCATGTAGCAGAGGAAGGGCCAGGAGAGGGGGGTCAGTGGAACCAGGAGCAGGACTGTCTGATGGGATATAGTTTTCTTGGTGAATCCTCATCTGGGTGGTGTCTCTTGCCCTTACATAATGCTTCGGGTTAACAAGATTTCCTGTTTTGAACAGCCTTGAATTAAGTTTGGGGAGACTGTTTGGAGGAGATAGATAAACAGGTGCTACTACTATTCAACAAAGAACTATAAATACCTACGAGACCCCAGCTCCAGAAAGTGAGATCCACTAACTATGGCCTGACATCATTGGGAGCGAGCTAGCTTGATCCTGTTGTTGTTCAGTGGCTCAATCATGTCCAACTCTTTGCAATCCCATAGATGGTGGCACGCCAGGCTCCTCTGTCTTCCACTATCTCCTGGAGGTTGCTCAAATTCATGCCCTTTGAGTCAGGGATGCTATCTTAGCTTGATCTTAGCCCTGCCTAGAATGGACTCAGAAGCTGCTCGCTAATCACACCACCCAGGTGATCTGCATACATGTAAGTTTCAGAACATGTAAGTTTCACTGTTTTAGCTAATACATGTGAACACAGGTGAGCATCCTCTCTTCCCCTCTCTGTCACACACATGTATATAAAATGAGAGATAGAAGAGGCCACATTATATACATAAGTCAATCAAATTTCCACCAAGTAATTCTCTCAGTGACTGCTGGCCACCACAGATATGGTGTACATTTATTTCCCCAGACATCTCATCCCTGGATGATGAAAAAAAAACAAAAACAGGAGACCCTTAAATTCTCCGTTTAGCTAACAGAACTAGCTCTCTAGACAACCCAAGGCTTTAATTAGAAGGTTTCAAAAGGCAGGGTTGTCATAACAGCCTCAGTGTGTTTCTAATTTTTACAATCATTCAAACATACACCAGGAAGATATGAAAGCACATCCCATCCCTCCTACAGCCTTGTCAAAGGCAGAATGGAAATATCCATCTTGAAGTCTGGCTAGCAATGAGTGCTGCTTAAAGTCATTTCCCTGTCATCTATAAATAGAAAGAGATGCATTTTCAGAGAAAAAGAACATTCTTGGACCTTAGCTTAAACTGGAATCATTGATTCTTTTCCACAATTCAGGAGACATTTATTAAGTGCTTTATCTTCTACATAGAGGCAGTCATTGTGGAACTCCTTCTGAAAGCTTTCAGCAAAGGGGTGGAGTGGGGTACAAAAATAAATCATTATTTGCATTGTAATTTGAATTCGATTAAAGATATCCTATGCATTTCTCTCAACCTGAGCCATCCAATCCAGGAAATGGACAGATTGTTCTCACAGCAAAATGATTGCAGAGGATTTTTGCTTGCTCTCTGCTTTCTTCTCCTCAACTTTTCCTCCCCTCCACCCTCTAATTCATTTGTCCATCCATTCACTGTCACCGGATGCGCAAGGTGCCACGTTAGCTATTGTTAGGAAAGTGAAGATACTGGAGACAATGTGAATCTACCCTTATATTTGTTAGCTGAGGAGAGGGTGGAGCCCTAAGGAAGCTAACTGCCCTGTGATAGGCCAAATGGCTAATTAAAGAATAACACCCAAAAGTTGGATGCCAAAGAGACCTGGATTAGAATCCCATTTAAAATAACAACAACAAGGATCTGCTGAGTTGCACCAGCTGACGCTGTAGACTTGTGTTATTGTAACCTATCCATGAAGTTGATGTTATCATCTCCATATGTCAGTGGTAAAACTAAGCTTCAAGAAGCAACCTAGCCAAATTCCAAAGCTGATACATGAAAGCCCACCTTGAGTTATGGCTTTAACCATTTTATCTACAAATGAAGTCTCCTGATTCTTGTTTCCGAGCTCTCTTTCCTTCATATCAGCCTGCTTTCTCACAGCTGTCTCTGTCGACCTTGAACATCAATAACATTGCCCCCTGATCTGCTTCTTTCCTCTTGAAGATAAGCATTCATTCACTTAATGCAGTTTCCTTTCTTTCAACATTGATTGAGCCCCACTTTGTGTCTGGCACCGTGCCAGGGCATGAATGTTGAGTCAGGAGCTACATAGAGATTATTCCTTCTCTTGATCTAGTGACTTCTCATAGTATCTTCCAGAATCTTCTTTTCAAAGGATCACAAACTATGGAGCCACATAAATCATAGAGTCAAGACCAGGAATAAAGAGTTTCATAGAAATGGCAACCCTCTCCAGTATTCTTGCCTAGAGAATCCCACGGACAGAGGAGCCTGGCGGGGTTGTAAAGAGTCAGACACGACTGAGCAACTAACACTTTCACTTTCATAACATACTTAGCTGTTTGCTGTTGTTGTTAATTGCTCAGTTGAGTCCGACTCTTTGCAACCCCATGGACTGTAGTCTGCCATACTCTTCTGGCCATGGGATTTCTCAGGCAAGAATACTGGAGTGGGCAGCCATTCCCCTCTCCAGGGGATCTTCCCAACCCAGGGCTCAAACGCAGGTCTCCTGCACTGCAGGCAGATGCTTTCCTGCCTGAATCATCAACTTAGTTATTAGAGAAAAACAAAAAAAGTAACTTAAAGTGGGTAGAAGACTCCTACCCACATATGTACAACCAGGTAAATTAGCCATTGGTTAATTTTCTATCCATACCAATAGAACAGAGTAGAAGCAGCAGTCCATTAATACAGATTTTATTTGCTGATATATACAAAGGTAGGTTTTAGGAGAATTAAGAATTAAATAATTTGGGAAAGGAATATGGCAAACCAATTGGACAGGGAAAGTGGGTGCGATTACATTTTCAAAATTGCTTTGAAAACTGTAAGTGCTAGAAACCGCCTTTGCTATTAGGATGGCAAATAATTTCTAAGGAAAGGGAATTTAAGACCAGAAATCAACAAGAACAACCTCTCATACCAGATACAAGGAGACATCTCTGGACTCTTTTCTTAAGATTTCTTGATGGGCAAAAAATCTACACGTTAAATAGAGATAAGATCAGACTCAGCAACTGTACAAGGCAAGGAGTCCAGAGCAGCAAAACCACTGCTGAGGGCATTCCCTCTTGGTCCAGTAGTTAGGACTTCGTGCTTTCACCACAGAGGGCACCGGTTCCATCCCACAAACAAACAAACAAACCAGAGCTGAGTACCATTCCTACTGGTGAGCCTCATCAGAGAGCCAGAGCCTGGGCCTCTTGAGGCGGCGGAGGCGGGGATAGCGCTTGGAAGTGGGATTCAGTCGTGAGCATCATAAGACCTGTGTACTCCCTGAAAAGGTGCTAGTGGATTGCTGTCCATCCATTTGCCTCCAGCAATACTGACCGAGGCCTTACTCTGTGCCCTGATAGCACCTGAAACGAGTATCTTGCCATCCTAGAACACACATTTCACCACACGGAGATGACAAGCAAACGTGTGATATCATGTCAGGTAGAGATGACTGCTCTGAGAGGCCACGAAGCAGAAGGCAGCAGGGAGTGGAGCGCTATTTCACAGGGGATGGTCAAGGAGGGCGGCTGCAGAAGGTGCCATATGGGCAGAAGTCTGCACACAGTGAGGCAGTGAGGCATTCAATCACTGGGAAGAGCTGCACCAGGCAGAAGCAACTGCAAGGGGAACGCCGTGGGCGTGCTTGGTACATTTGAGCAGGGCTTGGTACATTCAAGCAAGACTGCCCCAGGCAGAAGAAACAGCAAGGGAAAAGCCACAGGCATGCTTGGTACATTCGAGCAGGGCTGGGACTAAGGAGGAGGCACTCACCTATTGTGCAACGTTTAAAGGAATGGCCTCAAATTCAATCATCAGAGATAAAGAATACTTTATTGCAATGTTTTGAAGTCAGCATCAATGCAAAAAAAAATTCTTGATCAGCAAAAAATCAACATGTTAAACAGAGACAAGATCAGACTCTGCAACTGCACGGCCCTCGCTTGTCTCTCCCTTCTCCTGGATCTAAGTTCAAGGAAGATCAAGACCTGTGTGCCTGGAGCAAGACGGTAGAAAACACCATCAGAGAGACAGAGAGAGAGAGAGACCAGGGAAGAGATCCATACTGCACACGGTAAAGATACAGGCTTTATACTTGGCCAAGAAGTCTGTTAGGTGATTGGACAATCACTAAGAGTTTTAGAAACATTTGGGGGACTTCCCTGGCGGTCCAGTGGCTAGTACTCCATGCTCCTAATGGAGGGGTCAGGGTTAGATCCTTGGTGGAGGAACTAGGTATCACATGCAGCAACTAAGAGTTCACATGCCTTAACTTAGAGTTCACATGCCTCAACTAAAGATCCCACATTGTGCAACTACAAAAAGAAAAAAGAAACATTTGAAGACCCCCACAGTGAGTAGCCAAGAGCTGCACCTCCCTCTCAGCTATTCAGATGGCTAAAAGTAAGATCCAGTGCTTTATTCACAGTTCTGGTCAGTGATTCTACCCTATAAATATTACATGCTAATTAGAAGGGCATCTCTACAACTTATCTGAGCATCTTGCAGAGTTCCTGCCTGTACATGATGAGGACCTTCTCAGAGATCCTTTCAGGGACTTTTTCAGCCTTGGGAAGTACTGATCTATTTGTACTGCTGACACCTAAATCTTTAAGAGAACCCATCAAGTTCCTTTTTTTTCCCCCATTAGAACCATGCAATTCCAGAGAGAAAATGTCACTGGAGGGTTCTACTAGGTAATGAGTAAATTAGAGTCCATTTCCTTCCCCCTCCTCCCCATTTGTTCTCCAAGAGGGGAAAAGAAAGTACCTGCATGAGGGTAAAGAGGAAACAGAAGGTATTTCTTGGCTGGCAGCTGAAGTCTAATTAGACAGACAAATCTTCATTGCCTCCCCCAGTTATGAGGCTTGGCAGGAAAGGAATGAGCCCTGGAGCCCTACCTTATGCAAGGCCGTTAATCAATATTAGTTGAGCCCTGATCCTAAAATAAACTTCCCCTGGAGGCTCTGTTGTCTTATGGCTAAAGCGAGGGATGGAAATCTGTGTGGACTCCTTGTCTCACTTCCATCAAGCTGATGGAAGCAGGGAAAAGGTAGAGGGGCCCAGAGGGGTAATTTGGGGGGGTAAGTATAACATAATTTACCTCCTATTAGAGCATGGTATTTGGAATAAGGTAGATGAATCTTGTATCCCAATCTAAGACAGTCTGATTATTCAAAGAACCTTCAGAAACCTGTTCCAGCCAGAATCTCAAAACCCTATGGATAACAACATACTGAAAATGAATGTGTCATTTATTTGTGGAACCATATGAAGTTGCTGATATTCGACCACTCTGCTTCTACAAAACTGGCAGCTTCACACGCTTCGTCCTAACAAAAAGCTTTGTATGTAATAACCATTCAACTAACTCCCATTCCATAAATTCCTTCTAATTGATGAGTTCAGGGATATGATTCAATCTGGAACCCTCAAAGGAAATCCTGGGTAATAATGGGTGTGTGTGGGTGTAGACAAAATTGTTTTTGTGCTTATCCAACCATACAAGGAGGCTAAGCTCTATGAGGATCTGTGAGTTCTGGGAGAGTCTCTTGGGTTGAAGTGGTTTTCTGAATGTCTAGCATTTAGTGAAAACTTATGGAATAGGGCATGGCCTAAGTTCTTTCCACATCTGGCTGTATGTATTACTCACAACAAGCCTATGGTATAGATGCTGTCGAGCCCATTTTATAGATAATTCAGTTCAGTTCAGTTCAGTCGCTCAGTCATGTCTGATTCTTTGCGACCCCATGAACAGCAGCACACCAGGTTTCCCTGTCCATCACCAACTCCCGGAGTCCACCCAAACTCATGTCCATTGAGTCGGTGATGCCATCCAACCGTCCCATCCTCTGCCGTCCCCTTCTCCTCCTGCCCTCAATCTTTCCCAGCATCAGGGTCTTTTCCAATGAGTCAGCTCTTTGCATCAGGTGATTATAGATAATAGAACGGAAGTTTAGACAGGTTAATCAACTCACCCACAGATACATAGCTAAAAAATTGGAAGAATGCAGGGTCCAACTAGAAATTCTGACTCTAATTGCTCTCTCTTCCCTTCAGCACACGGGCACTCCATCAGGAACAAGCAGTGAGAAGGATCAACTGGTTTTTTTTTTTTGTTTTTTTTGGCAGGTTAGCCTGCTGGTTTTTGGCCTGTTTTAACTTCTAATTTTATATTGGAGTATAGCCAATTAACAATGTTGTAAGTTTTAGGTGAACAGCAAAGTGACTCAGCCATACACATCCATGTAAAGGATCAACTTTTTAGTCACAAGTTTTGCTTTGTTTTGTTTCTTCATAAGTAGTATCAAGGCTGAAGGGTGCTTCTGACTGTCCCCAGTGTAAAAGCAGACCATGGGGAGGACTTTCCATGAAGGTATTGTTACAAAACCTGAAAAACCGTGGCTTCCTTCTGCAATTTTTGAAAGTGGTCCATGTATTTCCCACCAAACTTGTGAGTTAGAGATAAGAATGAAATCTCATAAAGCTTTTATATCTTTCATTTCTATTGTTTATTGGGAATAGTTCCAGTCCAGCCTGAGTGTTGTGATTTTCTGGTAATTTTCTGGTGTCGGGCAGCCCTGGCCAATGCCAAGGTGACTTTACCAATGCCCAATTCAGAAAAAGTGGGTCACGATCAGTCTCCTGCTAAAAGCTTATAAACGATTCCAAATGGTGATTTGCACGGAACACACTGAGTTCTTTCCTGACTAATAGCTTGGTCTAGAGCTCTAAGGGAAGAGAATACACCTTATTCTTGGAACTATTTTCCTCGTGGCCCTTTCCTCTCTTGCAGGAACGTTTTGGTCCTGGTGGCTGACAGTGATCCCTAAAAGACTTTTATTTCTCACTTTTACCTTCTGCCCTGATTGAAGATTCAGGAATGTGAATGTAGCCTGAACTGAACTTCTCCATTTTAGAAACTTTTCCATTTTAGTGACTATCACAATAGTCACTCCCCAGCACTGGGGTCAGATGTCAGGTAATGGACATGCCTGCATGATCTCGGTAGTGAAACCCACAGGGAACCTGATCCAGTTCTCCCCTCTAGGACCTCTTCTGTTTGAGGGAGTTTTAGGCCAAGACACTCAGAATCTGAGTCTCTGATCTCCCACCAATCCTCCTCTATACACTCTCTGTTCTAGTTGAACTTGGCTATCTCTCTAGGAATCATCATCTCTGACTTTGTCAATTTAGCTTTGTACATTCAACCAACCTGAGATTTGTTCCTTTCTCCATGTATCCAAGACTTGGAAAACTCTCTCCACGAGACCTAAGCCTCCATGAAAGGAGTCCTAGAGACATGGAGAGGGACATGTTCACAACTGAGTCCAGTTCATCCACTGAGGCTCCAGGTGCACGTGTGAAGCCAGAGCCTCCAGTCCAGAGTAGCCACTGAGTGACCTCAGCCAGTTCGATGTAAGGCAGAAGAATTGCTTTGCTATTTTCACAGTTGTTCAGTCACTAAGTCATGTCTGACTCTTTGCAACCTCATGGAGAGCTCACTAATCTCCTCTGTCCTTCACTGTCTCCTGGAGTTTGCTCAAATTCATGTCTATTGAGTCGGTGATGCTATCTAAACATCTCATCCTCTGCCTCCCCCTTCTCCTTTGGCTTTCAGTGTTCTGAGCCCTGCCCAAATTTCTGACCCATAAAACTATGAGATCTAATGACATCATTGTTTCAAGCTACTAAATGATGACAAGTTGTCTCCACAGCTAGGTAACCACAACATATGTGACCTCCCCAGCGTCACTTAGCTAATATGAAGAGGATACTAGATTCCACACTCAGGCAATCTGATTTCAAGTACATACATTTCATCAGTCTTACGGACGGAGGAGCCTGGTAGGCTGCAGTCCATGGGGTCGCTAAGAGTCAGACACAACAGAGCGACTTCACTTTCACTTTTCACTTTCATGCGTTGGAGAAGGAAATGGCAACCCACTCCAGTGCTCTTGCCTGGAAAACCCCATGGATGGAGGAGCCTGGTGGGCTGCAGTCCATGAGGTCGCTAAGAGTCGGACATGACTGAGCGACTTCACTTTCACTTTTCACTTTCCTGCATTGGAGAAGGAAATGGCAACCCACTCCAGTGTTCTTGCCTGGAGAATCCCAGGGACGGGGGAGCCTGATGGGCTGCCGTCTATGGGGTCGCACAGAGTCGGACACGACTGAAGCGACTTAGCAGCAGCAGCAGCATAGTTTTACCACTGGGGGTGGGGGGTAAATTAAATTGTCCAAAGCCCAGTGATCATCTTAGAGGGAAAATCTTCCATAAGCCATGCCACTTCTGATTGTTAAATGATAAAGTACATTATAAAGCCTATCTTGTTTTCAGATTTATTCAACAAATGTTTATTGAGCACCTACTAAGTGCCAGATCTTTATTTGAGAATTATCACCCATCCATTTGCTTTCTCAATGTATCCACCTCTTCTCTCAATCTTAACTTTCTTTTTCAATCAGGGGAGTAACCAGAGACATCCTTCTTAATGTAGGGTAAAGACTTAATGCTTGGCACCACAGCTGTGAGTAATTGCACATAGTCCATGTAATTCACAAGTATTTTGTAACACACTAGTGCATTAGAAAGATCAAAATGCTAATTATTTCCAGGAGGCTGGAGCATTAGAGGGCCATCAGTTCAGAAACTCTTTGTTCACCTTCACACATGGCTAAGAGCATCACTAAAAGCACTTTGCAGTTTTCCTTTGATCTGAAATCAACATTATCCAAGGTCTATTAGAAATGAACTGTTCAAATGATTTTTTTTTAACCTTACGCTTAAAGAAATAACTGGTGGATTTTTAAATAACCGGATATTTATACTTGTGAATGTACATGCTTATTTTGTTTCTCCTGGAAGAGTCAAATTTTAGGGCAACTCTAGCAATATTATCAAAGCCAAGGAGGACAGAACAGAGTCACTTGGAAATGGCTCTAAGATTTCACACATAGGTGAAAACGTGGATGATGAATCTATGGACATGAAATCCAGTCTTCCTCACCTCTTTTTTTTTCCTGCAGATTTCTTAGAGATCAAATTTTTTAAATCAAACTAATTTCTTTTTAATTGGAGGATGACTGCTTTACAATATTGTGTTGGTTTCTGCTATACATCAACCTCCATCCCACCTCCCACCCCATCTCACCCCTCTAGATTGTCAGGGAGCATTGGATTTGAGGTCCCTACATCATACAGCAAATCCCCCCGACTATCTATTTTACATTTGGTAATGTATGTTTCAATGCTACTCAGAGGTCAAATCTTTATGAATCCATTTCATCCAGGAAAATCAGCTGGCTCACACAGGGCACATTAGAACTTCAGAGAGTGACTTTCTTCACCCAAAGTCTTTACAGTCTGGAAACTGTCTAAAACCCTGGATAGAATCTAAGGGTTGTTGGGTCCACATGCCTAACACAAGCTTGATGTAATCTACAGAATGTACTTAAGGAGCAGACTTGGAGACAGGCAGGCTACTGAGTTTTATGTGTGCAGGTGTTCACTGTTGATAACCTTTTTTTTTTTTTAATTCACTAAACATTTTATTTTGTTTTGGAGTATAGCTGATTAACAATGTTGTGATGGTTTCAGGTGGACAGCAAAGAGACTCAGCCATACATATACATGGATCCATTCTCCCACAAAGTCCTTCCTATTCAGGATTCCACATAACACTGAGCAGAATTCCATGTGCTATACAGTAGGTCCTTGTTGGTTATCCATTTTAAATGGATAGCAGCGTCTACCTGTCCATCCTAAGTTTTTTCCAGAGTCCAAGGCAAAGTTCTTATGGCTGGTTGGCCGAACAAAAGTGCAAAACCCTTGGCATAGTTACTTCCTTTAGCTAATCTTTACAAAGAATATGGGGCTTTTAAATCTCTCGTTCCAATCTATTCCAATTCTGCTCATCTGTTGGCTTTTCTCCAATAGCACTTTATGGTTTTATACACTCTTAAGAACAACAAGCATCAACAGGTTTATAACTCATTTTTATAGCCTTGTCTTTAGAAGCAAAAGGAAAGCCATGCAGATGTGATCCAATTATTACTGGACTAAAGGAACAGAGACACATCAGAAAGAAGCTGTCAGAGATGACCAGCTGTCCACAGCTGCTGTTCTCTAAAATGACAATAGGTCCAATGATGTCTAGAGTCAGAACTGCTTACAAGACTTTTGTACCTTCTAGCCTAAGCTTTCTTAGTTTGTACAAATACTTAATCTACTCCCATTTATGTATTTGCCCCTGGAGGGAAAGCCCAAAACTGATCATTATTATGGCTTGGTCCCTGAATCCCCATGTAACATTAAATCCTTCTGAGGTCAGTAAAAACATGGCCTCGAAAAAGACTACAGGACCATCCATCCCTGCGAAGAAAAAGCCATTTGCTCCTCTGCTTCCCACAGAGTTAGTGGAATGCATTCTGACAGAAGCAGAACCAGACCTGTGCAGACAGAACTATCCTTTCACCAACAATAAGCAGATCTGCTCTAGAGCTATAGAGAGTCATAATAGAAATATATATTGCCTTTTATCTTCTTTTCAGTGAGTAGAGTGAAGTGTCAGGAGTTATTGCTTTAATATCAGTGGAGAAGAAGCTATTTTTTTTGAGCATGTACATAGGTCTGAATGTAACAACATGTGCAACTCTAAGACTGTGAAATAACAGGCTTCTCAGTAGCCTTTCTAAAACACGTAACATTGTACTGATAGCATCATCTGCGAGTCAGCTTCTGACTGTTCCTGTGGAGTCATGTAAGGAGGTGTCTGGCTGTGTCTACTCAAAAACAAGGGAAAAGGAAGACAATTCTACCACTACCTAACTCACATAAAATTAATTCAGAAGAACAAGAACACATCAGAGATTTAATTGATTATTGACTTTAGGTTTACCAGTGCCCAGTGAAATCAATGGAAAGGTGATGTCAAAGACTTCATTGAATCCCTGGATAATGTCTTAAACCAAGAAAGGACAAGTACTGATCTACTGAATCTCCTACAGACACTAACCAGGCTAAGGGTCAATTCCCCATGAGCAATGCTGCTGCTGCTGCTGCTAAGTCGCTCCAGTCGTGTCTGACTCTGTGCGACCCCATAGACGGAAGCCCACCAGGCTCCCCCGTCCCTAGGATTCTCCAGGCAAGAATACTGGAGTGGGTTGCCATTTCCTTCTTCAGTGCGTGAAAATGAAAAGTGAAAGGGAAGTCGCTCAGTCTTGTCTGACTCTTAGTGACCCCATGGACTGCAGCCTACCAGACTCCGCCATCCATGGGATTTTCCAGGCAAGAGTACTGGAGTGGGGTGCAATCACCTTCTCCGCCATGAGCAATTGGAATGTATTATTTTTTTGCCAGAGCATTTAAGGCTAATAATTCAACTTTATACCCTCTAATATCTAGATTTATGAGAAGCCAAAGTGATCAGCAAAGCATTAAGCTTTAGCTTGGCTACAATTACTTTTAAGTGACAAAACCAAAACATTAACAAAAAGTAAGGACTCCCTACATAGTTAAACTCAGACCTTCAAATTTGCTAATATAATTAGGATTTTGGTCAATACAATGTAAAAGAAACAAAGTAGACCAAAAATAACAAGTGATTAATCAACACTTATAAAATACAAGTATTGCATTTTATAAAGATTGATGGAAACTTCAGCTTCATCTACCCTTGACTTAATGCTACTCCATGGCCTCAGAAATGAACAATTCATGTCCCAATAGTAAGCCATCAGGAGGATGCAAATAGAATTTAACTAGAATATAGTCTTTCCTGTGATAACAAATGTTCCTTTCCTCCTTATCTTTGTCTGCTGTTGAAAAGAAAGGTAATAAAATGAGAGGAGAGAGTATGTCACAGTGAAAATGTTCTCCATCTCTCACCTTGAATAACAGCTTTATCATTTCAGTGATGGATATAATAAGAATAATAACCCATGCGTGCACACCAGACATTCATAATTTCTTTATCAATTGCTTTGTCTTTCTCTACTCCTGGGTGTTACTACTATGAGCACCTGTAAGTGTCCTTCCTACAAACATAGTAATTCAGACACTTCAGCTACAAAGCACCCCTGACCATGATAGCAATGTCTCAAAGACAAAGATGCAGAGTCAAGGAAATGTTGGAAAGAGGCTTACCTGAATGCTGGCAGTAGAGCGATTCTTGCGGGTCGTGGTCGTAGCCATGGTAGTGGTGGTCTCCATGACGGTGGTAGACATTTCTGGTGGCATGGAGGTCGTCTGTGTTGTTCCCAAGATTGATGGGACTTCTCCCACCAGCCGCACACTTCCATTGATTTTAATATTGGGGTTGTTCTCAGCCGCCATGTTCAGTACTTTCAAACCATCATAATAGAGCCCAGAAAGCTGGCCTTGGAAGAGGCGTCCTTTGTCCTTTCCGCCAATAGCTATTTGCGCCTGGGTGTTGAAGATGGTTAACTGCCGGCCTAGTGGGTTGGGTGGAGGAAACATCATTATTCCCATACATTTTTCTCTGTTTGCCTTACCTGGTCTGAATGGACCAGACATCAAACCAGGCTTCCTTGAGCAACTGAAGGGGAGAAAATTAGATAGCAAAAATTCAGTATAGGTATTGGCAAGTAACAAAAATTCAATCTCGACATTGGCAAATAACATTTTCCTATGTTTATCTCTTCCACTGTCTAGCTGAATATCCTAGACAACCTGAATAATTGAATGTCTACTTCTTTATTGTGAAGCAGGAGAAATCTTGCTTCAATGACGAGTGGTACTGCAGTCTTCCAGGGTATACAGTTGTGGATGACAGAAAAAGAAAACAACCCAAATCAGGTAATTATAATAATAAATCATAAATACCTATTGTACTGACTTTTTTAACCTACAAAGTAACATATGTAACATAATGAAAATGATGAAGAATATATAGGGCAAATAAAAACTCAGTGGGGTAACTCAGAACACTGAATTAAAAAACTAGGTCTGATAATTAAATTAACTGAAATTAAATTAGATTTTAATTAAGAGACCTGGAGCTATTGTGTACTTATAAAAATAAACACCTCTAGGAAATAAAAGATTTCCTAGAAATTTTGCTAATGTATAATATTCTATCTGTACTTGCTATTTCATAAACTTCATGACAGATTATTTTCTGTCTTTATTCATTTGGGGAAGGGGAGAGACCATGGTCACACAATTAAATCTCTCTCAAAGGTATGGAAAATAAGTAGGCATTGATCATGTCAGCGATAAAGGGGGAAAGAAAAATGACATCATTCAAAATCAACGAATTTTAAAAGGAGGGATGCTGCTAAGTCACTTCAGTCGTGTCCGACTCTGTGCGACCCCACAGACAGCAGCCCACCAGGCTCTGCCGTCCCTGGGATTCTCCAGGCAAGAACACTGGAGTGGGTTGCCATTTCCTTCTCCAATGCATGAAAGTGAAAAGTGAAAATGAAGTCGCTCAATCGTGTCCGACCCTCAGCGACCCCATGGACTGCAGCCTTCCAGGCTCCTCCATCCATGGGATTTTCCAGGCAAGAGTACTGGAGTGGGGTGCCATTGCCTTCTCCAAAGGAGGGATAGGTGTTAATAAAAAAGGCAACACATAAAACACCTTAAATGATATACGGGCATGTTAACGGATTGAAGACACAGTAGCTCACCTTATTGCTAGTTCCTATTTGGGGGACCATTTATGCTCTGTGCACAGAAAACTATCAGAATGAAATCATGGCAGAACAGAGAATGGTATAAGTCAACTATGCCCCAACTATCCCTATTTTAAAAAGCTTTTCTTAAGCTTGAGATCTTTCACAGAAAGATCTAGCTTTTGAAGGACAAAGCCTTCTATTCTATTGTTTCTCCAGATTATTTGATTTTCCATATGGAGAAAGAGGGAAAAACTTTTTTTTAATGGAATTAAGTTTATCCTTTTTGAATTTTTCCTCCATTTTAGTTAGTGATCTAACAATGCTCCAGTCATCCTTAATCTTGCTGGAATTATTTTAGCTATTAATGACTGAAAACAATGTTCTATTATACTCAACTGTTTAATTGAAAGGAGTATGTTTTTTTAAAGACTGAGATCTTTGCTCTATGATCTCTAATATGAATAGAGACATACTGTGATATTTAGGCTTGTAACTTCTACAACTATTATTATATGGTGTTTAAAGTCTATATGTGCTGTGTGTGTGCTAAGTCGCTTCAATCACGTCCAACTCTTTGCAACCCTATGGACTGTAGCCCACCAGGCTCCTCTGTCCATGGGATTCTCCAGGCAAGAATACTGGAGTGGGTTGTTATTTCTTTCTCCAGGGTTCTTTCCAACCTAGGGATTGAACTCGTGTCTCTTATGTCTCCTGCATTGGCAGGCAGGTTCTTTACCACTAGCACCACCTGGGAAGCCCTTAAATCTATATAAAGATTAGTACCCTTGAATTTCTAGTATATAATCCCGTCTCAATTCTAGTGGAATCCCTTCTCAATGTATAAAAATGGGTGAAATGGAAGAGGTAGAAAAGGGAAAACACCTCTACTCAGTGGGAACTCTGTACAAGAGCCCAATCCACTCATCAGGCAACTCTTAAGGGCATATTAGTCAAGAATGGTTGATAAATAATACCCCTTTGGGAGCTTTAAACACTACACTATGGAGAATTGGCCAGATAATTTTGTTATAGTGAAAATAATGTCTATAAAAATACGTGGAGCATGGAAATGGAATCTGTTGGCTTTAAAAACAAAATTGCCCAGATCCTAAGGGACTAATCAAATAGATCTAATAGATTTCCATTTCTTTTCCCATCAATTCCTTCAGTGCCCTGTGCACACACATCGTTGCCTGTTCTTTGACCTCTCATTTTTCATATGAGATGCAGCAAAAAGTTCAATGCACAGTAATGCTGGGTAATGGCCTGGAGCTCATACCTCATTACTATTTAGTTTTTTGACAACAGCTTTTTTCCTGGGAGCCCTAAGCTTACTACTGAAAGAAATGCCATGATGGAAGGGGAGAATAAACATGCTCTCAGCTTTGCATAGGCATTTGGAATAGCTTAACATAATAAAAAGTTGCCTAATAGGAGAATTGTAGGGCTAAAGTTTAGTGTCTTGCACCAGATAGCCCCAATGCCATAATATCCCTTCCATTCACATAACTGTTGGCCAACCATAATATTTATTCATTGCCTTTTTTATGTATAGCCCAGCACTGAAGATCAGTTGATGCTTATTACTGACTACAGTAGATTTTGCATTTCTAATATTCCCAGAAGTACTCCACATCTATAATGGTCTTCATCTTATTTTCCCAGTGATGTTATTCCGCCTATGCTTACAAATGAAAGGAAGGTCAGAGAGAATTGAAATGCAAAGTTGAATTACACTGGCTAGAAATGATGGATCTCCTTTATTCCAGTTGCCACGGTTCACTCCAAAAAGTGGTCTCTGCTTGTTCAAGACAGACCCAAGTGTGGAGCAAGGCAAGACATTTCCTGGGCTACACAATTAAACCACAGCTTCATTTCTGGCTATTCCTGCTTTCACAGAGAGATCTGACTAATCATTTCTTGAGAACAAGACACTGGTGGGGTAAATTGGGAAGGAGTGTATATGTTTCAGGTATCCATCATGCCATAGGAAGTATTTGGGTCTTTGTTTATTTGTCTGTTTCATGGTTTATTTCTGACTGGATCTGCTTTTGTTATGTTCTAAACCCCTTTCCCGGCCCTCTGTACCTTAGATTAGGTGGTTAATAGTAATGCTGGCAGGCACTAAAGGAACTGTGGGATATTCAAGTCTTCTGCTATCTTTTCCTCTGATCAATTTCACTCTCTCAAGGAAGCAGGAGTAAGTGAGAAACAATCATCACGACCCTCTCCCTGCGAAGGACATAAGGGACCCACCGCAGAACATTTACCATCTGCCCAAGATTTCTCAAAATCAGTGCCAGGTCTCCTTATTGCCACTCATTATGATCAATCGTGTTTCTTTCTTTTTTATTTTTAATAAGGGATGACCACTATTCTATCTATATGACAATCTGATAATGGATTCCAATCTATCACCAATAATATAAAATCTGACTACAATACCAGTACAGGCTTTGTAGCAGGTTATTTGGTGTTTTGTTTTGGGTGCCCATCCTCTTGGAAGTCATTAAACGCTCCCTCATTTGGACACCAAGTTCACATACTGCTTAAATTAAATCTTTGCATGTTTCCAGTCAGTGTTGCACAAAGACTAATTAATTAAACCTCAGAACACCCTTGGGGAATAGGCAGTATTATTTCTCCTCTCCTCAGATGGGAAATCTGATATAAAGAGGTTAAGTGGATTGTCTAAGGTCAGAAAGTCAGTCAATAACAGACAGCGCCAGAAAACAGGCGAGGGAATGCTGTGACTCACATCTCTCCAATGACAGAAGCAACTGTTTCTGCCCAAGTGACAGAGCAGTCCAAGTCCTTACTAATGCCTCTGCCTAATCATCTTTCCAGATTCACCCTTTTCTAACTCCTTGTCCTTGCAAGGTCTTTGGTATACATTTTCTATTTCTATAAAGGGAAAGTTGGCTAGCCAGAGGAAGAGATAAAGCAATAGAATGAATAGATGTTACTTACCTAAATGAAACAAAAAAGTGATTTTGGCTAAAATAATGTAGAAGAGAGAACCCCCCAGTTTGCATAGAATTCTTTTCAATATTATTTGCATATATAAACATACATACTCAGTTAAGAAACAAATTCCTCCCTTCCTCCCATCCAAACCACCCCTACCCAGTCCCACCCATTCAACCTCTATTGTGTGTTTGGAAGCGTCCTTCTATATAAAAGCCAACTGATAACAATGCTATTGGAAGAACAACTAAAAGCCTACTAATAACTTTAAAATGATTAATACAAATGAAAATGCCTGGCATGCTATTGAACTTAGACTTCAAAAGGCAATGGAGTAAAATAAAATATTATTAACATAAAATTGAAAGAAACAAAAAATAAATTTTCTCAGGCACATGAGACTCAGACATGCATCTAAGTTGTCTTTTCCTTTTTAAGAAGTGAGGCAATCATCATTTCTAATGTTAAAGGGACTTTATGAGCTGGTGATTACTAAACAAAATTATTTGCTTTTTAGAGTTATTCTTAATTTATTTTTAATTAGACCACGTACGTTAAAAACAGGGCAAACAGTTAAGACTCAGTGAGGATTTTCCGTGTTTAAAGTTCTGAATGTTTTCACTCAGCTTGCAACTGCAGTAGTCCTTTGTCTTTTTTTTACGTTGCATATTAACATACCCCATTACTTTTTATAAATAACTCAATCAAATCTCTACATATTTTAAAAACTCACTTAAGATCTCCTTAAGAAAACAAACAAACAAACAAAAAACACCTCAAACTACAAGAGCAGCTACTGGCTCAGGAAAAAAAAAAAACAGCCACCAGCTTGTTCAAGTCAGAAGTCTTTCTTCATTGAAAGACAATAGTTTACCTCCCAATGAAGAGGAGCCACACAGAAAATTCTAACATCACATGTAACCGCTGCCCTCTTTCATTAACCAAGTGGTTGTTTTCTTTGGCAAATGAGAAACTGCTGTTTTGCCTTCCATTAACCTTTCATTTTCCAACTCCTTATACTTTTGTTGCATAAGTATCAAATACACAAGGGTACCACGCAACTGAAGTGTAGAATACGTTTATTTATTTATTTATTTTTAGTTTCCATCAGTAACTAGGATGCCATTAACCTCTTAGGAAATATCTTTGCCTCTGCAAGTTTAATTCTGAAGGCAAAATCCATCCTTCTCATTCTTTCCTTGTTTAAAAACAAATGTTAAAGAACATGGCTCCCCTTATAACATTTGTTTAAGCAGTTTAAATGACGAGTCAATCTATGATTTTTTGTTGTTGTTGTTGATGCTAACCATGCTACAGATAGTAAAGCCAAAACAGCCTCAAGATGTAAGTTTAATAAGTTCTTTTGAAATTTCTTTAGAAAGCTCTGGTATAAGAGGTAATTTAAAACAAATTAACAAATAATGTCATGCAGTGGTTAAATTGCCATAATACATTTCTTTTTTTTAGAGGTTCCTGGAATTCCTTGTTGGTGGTTGTCATGCTGATAGAAAACTAGATGTTAGTCCCTTTAACTGTATTTTAATGGCAATGTATTATAGCATGATTTATCAACATATGGCAGGTGGAAGCTGACACAAATTATAATGAAAATTAAAACAGTCATTTATGCAGCAGGCGATTATCATTTAAGGAACATTTATTTGCAGGCTTTAAAAATGAGGGTTTAGAGTCAAATGATTTTAAAATGAAAGTTTTAACGACAGTTACCTTTTTCCTGCAGCCACTCTTCTACGGGCCGGTTATATTTGAAGGGGATTTTCTGTTTTACCATTTGGAAGCGTTCATTATCAGTGTTGCCTTTAAAGTTTAAAAAACAGCTTAAAGAACAATCTGAAAAGTCAATAAGTCATTCAAAAACATCCTAGGTTTTTGGTGCGTTTTATGAAGTTTTTTAGAGATAGATAGCAATTTATCTTTAGTGGAGGTGGAGTCGAAGTCACTCTGCCCTTGGTTGACAGGTTTGAGGTCAGGTTATTCTTAGCTATGCCGTGCTCCATCAAGTTTTGGGAAAGTGGCTGGGGATGAGCATCCGTGAGAGGTGTGGCCATTTACAGAAAGGTTTACCCTCTCTCTTCTCCATCTCTCTCCAACCATACCTTGATTGGGTCAATGGAGGAACAAGGACCCCCTTGACTTGTGAGTATCAGGACCCTCGGTGTGTCAGTCACACATGTTCCACACTCGCTTTACTGTATCCCATCAGAATACAGTAAAGAACGGAGCCCTGCACTTCCTTATTCTCCTCTTAAGTGTTTGCAACTGCTCTACCTTGCCAAAGAAAACAATTTAAGCCTTGATGGCCAACAGAGACTTCTTATTCCATAAAGTGGGGCCCTAGCATCCCATTGCCTATGTAAAATAGGTAGAGTACCAACCACATGGAAATCTTTTCATCTCTATCCCTTGGTCCAGATCTGTTCCATATTTTAAAATCAGAGGAACTCCCAACTAAACATCTGTAAATAAAAGCAGCTATACATTTAGTGGTATAGCATTTCCAGGCCTTTGAGCATCTATATTTTATTAGTACCAATAGACACAGGTTTTATAAGTTTACCTAGTCTTGCTGTCTTCCTTACTAGGAGAGGTCCTTCCTGAATATGTCTCCATTCAAAAAGCCTGGTAGGGATACTTCTTCTAAGCATGAAATATCTAATTAATTTCAAGGCTCAAATATAATGCTTTTAACTGTGAGTATGCCCCCTTTCTTCCCTTTGTAAATGTTATTACCACCCCTGGATGGTTTGTCTAATTAGGACAGACTTGGAGAGTGGTGTTGTGAAGATATACCCCTAATGAATATGCTTCAAAACACAAAATAATGAAGCCATGCTTTGGGAACTCTACTGTCTTATCAACCAACCTCACGGAGATCAAACAGAAACTAGTGAACTTCTAAATTACTTCTGCCTCTTAGCCTTCTAGTATTGGAACTTCAGGAAGCCCAATCCAGATCACCAGTGTTAAAAATGAAATAAAAATCTCAAAACAGGTGGTTTGAAAGCAATTCATAAATAAGTATAAAAGCTAGAAAGAATATTAGAATGGCATGTAGCACCAGGTGGATAAAAGCTTGCCCCAGTATTTCCATGTCTGGGCCACCTGCATGTCGGAGTTTTTATTGGTGGAGAAGATTCTGCATGTGGTCAGACTAGTACCTGCCTTCTGTGAGAGGCAGAATGGGAGGGGTAGCAGTACTGGGTACATTTAAAAGATTTCCCATTCATTTCTCCTTTGAACAAATTAGTCTTAGGAGCTGACTCATTATTCTTACTCCCCAGGAGTAAAAACAAACAAAAAGCTCATCAAAGAGGAGACTGTGGATCTGTTTCCAGCTTACATCATGAGACCCTATCTGGTTGGCATCAAGCCTAATATATTAACATATCAAAGGACAACATGTAATGAACGGAAAGAACAACTAACAATTTTGGATTGCAGTATATAATTTAAAGTTTTCCTCCAAGTGTTATTTCTCACAGAAGAAAAAAAAAAAAGAGAGAGAGACAGCTAGGAGCCAAAATAGAAAAAGGTATCTTAATTTCTTGGTGTTTCAATAAGCCCACGGTTAAAAAAAAAAGGTAACTTTATGTTAACGTAAATAAATACCTATGAGACCATTATATGATCATCCTGGTAGATCTGATACACAGAAGTCTACTAATCCAAAATAAAGTTGGGCTAATTTTCACATGTCCTAATAGAAAAGGAAGATGCGCTTTTCTGAAAAGAACGTATGTCTCTGTAACTCTTAACTCTACCCTACAGGAGACAGCTACACAAGGGATATATATCATCCATCTTCACAAGCTTTGACCTCTCTCAAGTTTTAGTCACAACAACATACTGAGAAATGCCAAAAGGATTATGCCAGATTCACCTTGAATATATTCTATTACTTTGGGTTTTCTGTAACTGTCATTGGTGCAATATTAAGTGTAGCAATGACCTTTTCCCACTCTCTGTAGAATGGATTAGTGAAGTCAATAATGAAGAGAAAGCTAAATGTTCTTAGTACCATGCAAGGCAAAATATGAAGTACTGAATGTTCCAGACTGACAGCTCTATATGTACCAACTTAATTAAGAAGCTGCATTGACTTACTTCTTCCACAAACATAGGAATCTTGGTCCTTCTAAGTATCCCCCCTCCCATTCAATCTGTCAAGCATAAAGCTCCGTGGAAAATCATTTCAGGTATGGTACGGGCTAGACGACTAAGAAACAATGGGGGAGAATCAATAAGTGATGTGTTGGGAGGACAGCATAGCCACAATTCAACCATAGACCCTTCGGAAAGTGAAAGACAGAGAGTCATTCTTCTCCATCTCAGCTTTAAAGACATTTAGAAAAATGTTTTAAGTTTTCCATGCCAGACAGACAGCATCTGGCAGAGGGGATAGCGATCTTGTATACTGTTAAAAGTTGTGAAAGATGGAAGGTCATTTGGAAAACCAAATTGGTTTAAATTGCCACATTAACATTGTTCTTAGTCTCTTTTCATGTTCTTGTTGGTTTTTATTTTAATTTAGCTCAAACATTAGTGAGAAATGTTTTAAAAACATGTGCATGAGAATGAGTTCATTTGCCCCGAGCCCCATTTGTTTGAAGAGCAAACAACCTTCTAAATATCAGAATTCATACACAGGGACTACTCTGAAAGCTGAACAAACCTCATCAAATCCATTTACATTCATATCCAATCCTTAATGACATTTAGTTGTACATTTTATATAGCAACCAGTATGAACATTGAAACAAAGACTAAAATCGATACTTCAACAGACAGGGATGCTATCCTTAAGAAAGAATGGCCTTATGAATAGTAATGTCATAATGTCATTAAAAAGAGGCATATGTGCATTACTAATTAGATCCTAAAAATCTACTACAGTTCTCAGCCACACTGAGAAATTTACAAATTGCACAATGAAATCTTCAAATAGATAGTGCTTAAATTACTTACATGGATCTGACACTCACCTACATGGGACTGAATTTTAGAAAAAAAAGTTCTGATCATATTTCATTCTACTTAAAAAGTTAGAGGTATGTGTGTGTGTATGTGTGTGTGTGTATCACCATCCATTTTTTATACAGTTAGTTGCCTCTTGTCATTTGCTTCTATACTATTGACTCTATTATCAAATATTTCAGTTCCTGGAGACACATACAACCATGCACTGTTTAATTATAATATTGTGAAGACCAGAATGCTTTGAGGTAAAATTACTAAGGCCCAACTGGTTCATACACACAGCTACAACCTTTATGCAGAAACAGCTCACATTTGTGACATTTGGGTTAATCCATTTAGAAGGAAAGGAAGAGAGAACAGAGGAGGGAAAGATAAAGAAAGTAAGTTGACCCTTGACTAGTTTCCCAATACATTAAGTCCCTCTTTAGGTAATCTGGAAACTTGCCGATTGGCCCCAAAGCAGTAAAAATTCTTTCAGCTGAAGAACTTAAAGATAGAGCAAACTCTTGTATAGCACAAAAAATAACTGTCACACCATTTTACTCTGTTGGTCCAACCATAGATCCTATTCATTAGGAGTTATACTAATTTTCTTAAAATCGTCATCAGTAAAGTATAGGAGGTCACAACTTTGGGCTGGCTTTGAGTTTTAACTTCAGTAGCTGCTTAACCTTGAAGAAGTCACTTAGCCTCAGGTTCTCCACTTCCCAGTTCGCCAGAGGACTCAGTATAGGATATTAAGAGGCAGAGCATATACAGACCCTGAGATATGAAAAAAGAATCCAATGTATTCGAACTACTTAGTATTATTAATATGATTGAATTCGTTCCTACTAATCAAAAGGAAGCACATTAATTCCATGGCCTCCGATCAAAAGATGACTGTATTGTTACCTTTGGTTCCACAGAGTTCATCATTCAAACATTAACTGACCATAGAAAATGAAACAGCCTACATATCCCCTAAATCCCCTGGTTGTGGCTTTTTATATTTCTGCATCTTCTAAAATACACTCAGCTAACCCCATTTCCAAAACAAAGTGGGTTTCTAAAACCACGGAAAGTAAAAGAGCAATTCAGGCATTGACAAATGTGATTTCTGGGTCCAGCCACAGGTAATGATGATATACTGCTGCTAAGTTGAGGAAGAGTGGCTTAAAGGTTCTGGCAATTTGCACTGGGCTGGCAGAAAATGCTTTCTTGCAGGTAGACTATTAATACCATCTGAAATGTTGTCAAGCACATGGACATGCTAATAGGAATATCGTAGCAACATTCGTCTGTGCAAAATTAATGCCAGAGGTATTTTTTGCATTTTGTTTTGAGTCTTGGAATAA
Organism: Bos mutus; assembly: GCF_027580195.1. NCBI lineage: Eukaryota > Metazoa > Chordata > Mammalia > Artiodactyla > Bovidae > Bos > Bos mutus. The sequence goes on from NC_091626.1 coordinate 94,897,776, forward strand.
AGGAAGGGAAAGTTTTCTTTATTGCTTTGTTGACACTAAAAAATGAGACTGTGGGTCTAATGAACAGTCAGAGAATGATACTATGTATTAGAGCTAGAGGCAAAAGAAAATCGATGTGGGTAGGCTCAAGTAGTATAGGCCATTTCAGAGGTGCTTAGAATGTCTCTTTCCCCAAAGAACACTTTGTGAGTTTCAAGGCAAAGTCAGACACTAAAGACAAGGAACTGGGGAAACTCCTTGAGCCTCGCTCTGATTTTGTTCCTAGTCTTGACCCAGATGAACTCTCTTTAAGAGTCAGAAAAAGGGGGGTTGTGCTTCCCAAAGGGCATTTAGAATATTCAGCTATTTGTAAGTGATGGATAGACCTCAACAAAGAATTAATATCTTGTATTTATAAAGTGCTTTGTGAGCAAGGAGCTCAAAATGCACTTATAAGCATCATCTCATTAATCCTCACAACACACCTTTGGGGCTGAAGAAAAAAGAAGTATTTGTATGTTGTGAACCTCAATCCTTTAGTATGCCAAGGCAAAGAAATTAATCTCTTGGAGCATAAAACTGATCAGCTGGGGGAAGTAAATTAATATACTCAGAGCACAAGGGCATTATTAAGTAAGGGAGCTTTTCCAGACTCACTTAAGTGGCTCCAGGCGCCGGGAAGAACCACCTTTCTAAAGTGATGAGACATTTACTCTAAGAAAGCAGTGTGGGTCACCCAGGCATGCCCTGACTTGGCTGATGAAGCTCACTGCCTTGTATCTTCTGGATATGTTTGGAAATGGAAAATATATGTGGACTGACATATTATCAATTCTTTCCTATATCAAAGTCAATATTGATCCACCATTTCTAGGCTATAGGAGTTGAGTTATTTAAGCAAAGATGGCTCAAACACAAATGAAAAGAGCATTAGCTATGGAATCTTTCAGACTTTGGATGCAATCCTATCTCAGACATTTACCACTTCCACGAATTTGCACAATTTTCTTAATCTAGATGTCTCAGTTTCTTCATCTAGTCTCCAAAAGATATGCAGATGATAATACCTATATTACAAGATTTTGTGCAAATGAAATGTAACAATCCAGGCAAGAATGCTAGTGGGGAGTTGGAAGAGGCTGGGAAGGGGGTGAGTGTGTGATTCTCTTCATTCTCAGGGGATGGGGGGAGGGGCTATGCTAGAGATGTAACCCTGGGGCTCCAGGCCCACTTACCTAAATGACCACACCTCTGACCCTTAACCCTGGTGCTCCAGGCGCACTTACCTAAAGGACCACACCTCTGGCCTTTGCTTGATGTTTGTCAGCCTGGCTAAGGTGAGTATGTGTGCGGACACGTTAACACTGAATTTCTCCCAGATCTCCATCAAAGTGCTATTTCTATTGAAGTGCTATTATACTAAAAAACCTTTATCCTGATGCAATAATTAGAACATGTATCACAATTCCTATCCTTTCCCTGTATTTTGAAGTCTTAATTCTATTCTTCACTCTCTTCCAGAAGCTCTTTGACCTTGGACTTTTTATTTATCCTCACCTATTAAAGATACTATCAGTTCCAGAAAGATGAACGAAGTAAAGCCCAGGTGACCATGATATCTTTATTTGCTTTTGAAGTTTAAGAGACTGTTTCCAAATCATATTTACTGGAACTTTCTTCATGAGCATAGGTCTATCTAGAACTTATTCTTTATTTGAGATCTACCTTCAGAAATGACATGCCATAAATTAACAAAACAAAACTGACTATCAATTTGCTTTCCTTTCTCAAGGGGTGTCACTCTTTTTCCTGCTATAATTATTTCAAAATATGCCCTGAAGCTAGGCTGGTCAGTTTCGATCTGAATTTTGTCTATTCCTTTCTGGTAAACATGCTAAAAATATCTATGTCTTGGTGTGTCTTCAAGCCTTAGTTTCTTCATAAATAAAATGAGAATTATGATAATAACTGCAACATAGGATTGTTGCACGAATTAAAAGGGAAATGAGTGTCTGTAAAGCACTGAGCACAGCAGTAGAAAATAAGTGCTCAGTATATGACTTATCACCTTTGTTGATATTGTTACAACAGCACTTGATTGAGAAGGGTTACAGTTAAAAGAAGGCAAGCTTATGAAATTTACTTCACCATGCGATGGTTAGTGTCCAATCTTTGCCAATTTCCTTTTCGGCCTAAAACCTTAATGTTTGGTCTTCAAACTTTCAAGATTCCCCCAGATCCCCCTCTTATCACGTATTTCCTCCACTGTTGTGAAAGCCCCAGTGTGATCCTGGGGCTCACTCTTCACTGTGGTCTGTTCACTCCTGCAGGTCACCCCTCTGTGTGGTCTCCCTGTTTCTTTTCAGTCTTACTAATTCCTTTCTCATTGGCGGTCTTCCTTTCCACATGTCTCCAGTTTTCATTTTCTTTCATTCTTCTTCTGCAGAGGATATCAAACTCAATGTTTTTAAAGCCAGAAAGCTAGAATATTTGAGTTTGAAAAGTTCTGCTCATTCAAACATGCATGTGTGGGGTCACTACACAGCTTTGAGGACAGGAAGGAGGTTTGGAATTTCAATGGGCAACAAATAGGAACATTTTCATCCTCATGAATGGGAAAGTCACACCAATATCAACATTACTGATGCCATGATAAACTTATGCTACAGTTTTTATTTTTGCTTAGATCTTATGGAGTCTCTGCTCTTTATAAATTATAGATCTTCCAGACAAACTTTGAAGCTTATGCCTACAAATGAATATATTGTTCCCAAGGGGTCTAAAAATAACAATCAATGTCCCTTGTACTGGGCTTCCCAAGTGATGCTAGTCGTAAAGAACCTGCTTGCCAATGCAGGAGACAGAAGAGACGCAGGTTCTATCCCTGGGTTGGGAAGAGCCCCTGGAGGAGGGCATGTCAACACACTCCAGTATTCTTGCCTGGAGAATTCCATGGACAGAGGAGCCTGGTGGATCCATAGGATCAAAGAGTCAGACACAGCTAAAGTGACTTAGCAAGCATGCTCCCACGTACATCCCATGTATTGGGTTGGCCAAAAAGTTCATTTGGGATTTTCTGTAATATCTTACTGGGAAAAAAACCCAAACGGACTTTTTAGCCAACCCAATATTCACCCACCTTTGACCTGATGAATATGCTGTTTTTTTGACAGTTGTCTAGCTACAGTCCATGGGGTCACAAAGAGTCAGACATAACTGACAGACTAACAATTTAAACAGCATAACACAGCACAGCCACATATAAGGCTTATTTCCAGCTTAAGCCCAAGACAGTTTCCAATTAAATTACTTCCCAAAAAGTTTGTCCCATCTTGAATTCATGTAGTATATTTTCTGAACTTCAAAGCAGGACTTTAATTACACTAAGTGTATTCTTTTTTGTTTCATAACAGCATTCCAACCTGATAAGAAAATGTTCAACTCTAGGTTTGTTGTTTCCTGTAGGAGATATCTTTCTGAGTTTTGTGTCATTTTGCAAGTTTGATAAGCACATCTTTTGTGCATTCATTCCAGACTCTGAAAAACGCACAGAATAGGAGGATTATGTAATAACTTTAAGAGGTTTACACATTCTTTGAAACATCACTCTGTAACAGGCGGAACTCGATTCTCCAACTTCAGATATGGGCTGGACTTAGTAAGTCAACTGTAAAGAACAGGATATGGTGGAATTGACAATGTGTAACTCTTAGAGATTAGACAAGAAAAAGCGCTGTGGCTTTCTCTCCTTCTCTCATGTCCACTCTGGGGAAGCCACTCTTGCGTCATAAGGACACTTAAAACACCCACATGTCAAGGAACTGAGGCCACCAGATTCTCCAGGCCTGGATAAGTCTTCAGATGGCTACAGTCCTAGTCGATATCTTAACTTCAAGCCATCAGACACTTCAATACAGAACCACTCGACCAAATTGCTACCAAATTCTGACCTATAGAAATCATGAGATAAATAAATGTTAGTTGTTGGGTGCCACTAAGTTTGGGGGTAATTTGCTATACAGCAATGGATACAGAGTAACTAGAGAACTTCATCTGAGTGTTTCAGTTCAACCAGAGGCAGAGCTCCTTAAGAGGCTCTCATAACTTGCCTTATACTATAGTCTTTCCAAGGAAGTGAAGATACAATATATTTATAACATACTACTCATGTGACAACTTGCTAATGCTATCCAAAGGGAATTTAGACTATTTAGATACAAGACTTGTTTCAAAGAGCCCAGGCCATCACCAAAGTCTTTGTTAAACATGGTTAAATACATACTAACTTATCTGTCCAATAAAACACATGAGAATTTTTGCATATTAGTTTCAAAACACATTCTTTAGGGCAATGTAAAATTTAGGACACTTTCCCCAAACTAGTTTTCTATTCCAATTCCTGTGATTATTTCTGAGTGAACATTAAAGAGAGTTCAGATTTTTTAGGCATCCTGGGACGTTACTCATCTGAGACCCAGAGATCTGAGCTTCTTTGGGGAATCTATTACCATTTCCTCATCTTTGAGGAGGACTGCCTTTTCCTACTTGTTTGTATCAGCCTTCACAGTCTGAAGGAAATTCTTGCTGGAAAACTTGTTGAGGATGTATGGGGTGGAGGGTGAGTGTCCATATAAACACTGAGCTCCCTCTTAAGTAAATGTTTTTTGTATTTCATAATCATAAATCAGTTTCTAGGGGCAGAGGTCACTAGGAACTTATAGTTTTATATTTTGAGAGAAGTCTACTCTTTTAAGGTCGAGCGGACCTCAAAGATCAACCAAGAACTATGTTTCTCTGGGACTTCCCTGGGGGTTCAGTGGTTAGGACTCCATGCTTCCAAAGCTGTTAGATCCCTGATGGGGAAATTAAGATCCTACATTCCATGTGGTAAGGCCAACAACAAAGTGTTTTAAGAAGAGAAATTTGCAATTAAAAAGAAGAAATATGTTTCTCAAACTTTCACTCAGAACAACATTAGTAACAGGACTTCTAGAATAGGCAAGCATCAGAGAGTGTATATCTTAAAGACCATCCTTTCCCAACAAAGAAATTAATGAAAGAATTCTCTATACTCCGGCTTGTTTGGTTATGTGGCATTTCCAAGGCTTTTCAAAAAATGAACCAGTTGGTAGCTACGCATCATTTAGTGCAAGATTCAAAGGTCAGGTATACATGACTACAATGTGGTACAAGAATCAAAATTTTCCCAGTGAAGGGATAACCTCAGGGAACGTGGACCGTGTAGTATATCTCGAATTCATACAATGCCTCGTTAACTCTGCTTGGCAAATTAATTCAAATTGATTTGTTTGTGAGAACTGCAGCCTGGCTTCAAATCTGGCTACAAACAAAGGATAATGATAAACAACAATGTATTCAGCTAAGAGAAAATGTCTCGAGAAAAGTATAGATCAGCATGGGGGCTGTTTTTATAACATAACTGACTTTGTTAAAAATAGAAAAGAAATGAAAGGGAAGACATAGCCTAGACAGATAAAACACATTTTATAAATAACATTAATATATCATAAATACCCCCAAACAAAGACAAATAAAGTGTCTGAAAGCATCCGAGAGGAAAGGGAAAAAAGGGATTAGAAAATTTTCAAATGGACATTTAATCTTTTAAAACACAATTAACTCAATTTAAGGCAGAATACTCTGATGTAATAAGGGGGAAAGAAAGAAATCTGTGTGATATGGCAGGGAGAACTAAGATTAATTTCAAAATGTCATATCCTAAAGAAATCTTTTTTAAAAAAAAAGACAATTCCTGTTTTTGAAAAGTAACCATCAGTTGAAAGTCACCAGTTTCCAATCTCATTTTGAGGCCTTGATGGTTGAGAAGGAGGGAGTTTAAGAGGAAAAGAGATTGTAAAAATGAGAGTTATTGCAAGCTCTTTGTTGTTGTTCAGCCGCTAAGTTGTGTCCCACTCTTTGCGACTCCGCGGACTGCCGCATGCAAGTCGGAGGAGGGGTTCGAGCTCTCTGCTAAAAGTGAGTGAAGTCGCTCAGTCGTGTCCGACTTTGTGTGACTCCATGGACTGTAGCCTACCAGGCTCCTCTGTCCATGGGATTTTCCAAGCAAGAGTACCGGAATGGGTTGCCATTTCCTTCTCCAGGAGATCTTCCCAACCCAGGGAACGAACCCAGGTCTCCCACATTGTAGGCAGACACTTTACTGTCTGAGCCATCAGGGAAGCCCTGAGCTCTCTGCTAGTGTGTTAAAATTGCAAAATAGCTATAATCCCATTCCAATATCCAAGCCCTTCTGTAATAGGACTTTGTCACTGCTCCCATCGGAGGCTGAGTCTATTTTTCCACCCCTCGATTCTCAGTTGGCTCTGAGACTTGCATTGTTTGGCATAGGGCATATGAGTAAGTGTAATGCAAGCAGAAGTCTGAACAGCCTTGAATGTTAATGCTTGCCCTCTCACGCTGTTGAAGCCTGAGACTCCATATGAAGGAAGCTGGTCTGTGCTGTGCTATATCATCTCAGTCATGTCTGATTCTTTGAGACACCATGGACTTTAAGCCACCAGGCTCCTCTGTCCATGGGATTCTCCAGGCAAGAATACTGGAGTGGGTTGCCATGCCCTCCTCCAGGGATCTTCCTGACCCAGGGATCAAACCCATGTCTCTTATGTCTCCCACACTGGCAGGTGGATTCTTTACCACTAGCACCACCTGGGAAGCCTGAAGGCTGGTCTGGGTTCCTGGAAAATGAGGGACTACAAGAGAGAAACCCCAGCCACCCAAGCCTACTTTGCCAGCCCAAGCAGCTCAGTTGAGCCCATAGCTGTGTGAGTGAGGCTGTCAAGATCATCCAGCTCCATCCCAGCCAGCTTGAAACAGAAAAATCACCCATACAACCCACAGACACATGAGCCAATAAATAAAGCTTTGGAGTGGTTTGGTATGCAAACAGTAAGTGATAGAGCCAGGAAGTCCAGGAAATCCAGTAAGGATGGGGAAGCTGACACAGGGTAAACAAAGCTTCTTCCCGTATGTGGGTTTCCATAATGCCCAGCAGGAGAAGGGGAAGCACTCAGCTCCTGTCTGGGAAGTCAGTTTGGGTAGGAAAACCTTAGGACTCTTGGAATAGATAGACAGAGACTCAAGCCCCTGTTTCCTATTCTTGGCCTCTTCCTCATTCTCAAGGGTGCATTATCAAGTCTCTAGGAAGGGAGGCGATAATGCAGCTTCCAAGGGAGGGGAGGGAAAGGTTAAGGCAGAGGGAGTTGGGACAGGCAGGGTGGGAAAACTAGAGAATATGTATACTTCTCTGATATCCACTCATTTCTAGACTTAGACAAAGGGAAGGGAGGGAGGGTGGTGGGGAGTACTCTAAAGGTAAGAAGGAATAGAGCTAATAAGGGCCATCACTATTTAAATGATGGATGGACAGAAGTTTGGTAAGAAAAACAGGTTGGACTTACCGGTAAGATATCCCAGAATGCTAACCCCCGCTCCACTAAGGGATTTCTTACTTCTTCAATGGTTTCATGGGGAACCCTGGAGGACTGTCTTCTCTTTTCTGAGCAAACACTGCCTTCACTAACCCCAATCTTCTAAACCCAACCCACCCAAACCACATATAGTCCTGGAGGGCACAAATCATCACTGGTCATGAATCATCACTGGTCATGAATAGCTTTACTTAGGTTTAGAATAGAAAGATGTTTCCCATTATACATCCTACTAATACAAAATAAAAAAGCAAAATAGTGAATTAAAGACCAAAGCCAGACAAAATACATTTCTACCTTGCAACCTTGGCCTTTAAAATCAGGTACTGCATCTTCAGTCCCTTTTAAAGCTTGTGGATTACAAAAAGTAACCTTCATAAATTCATGGATGAGTTTAAAAGTCATTTTCTTACATCTTAACAGTCTGCATTAGAATAGTATTATTTTAGCATGTCAATGGCAGTTAGATTCAAGAGAAAAAGATTAAATGACCAAAATCTAAGGGGTTCGATAAAGAGAAAGGACAATTAATGTTGCTAAATGTTTTGTATATCACAGTCTGGGCTTCCCAGGTGGCTCAGTGGTAAAGAATTTCCTGCCAGTGAAGGAGACAAAGGAAACATGGGTTCTATCCCTCAGTTAGAAAGATCCCCTGGAGGGAGAAATGGCAACCCACCCTAGTATTCTTGCCTGAAAAATGCCAGGGACAGAGGAGCTGGTGGGCTACAGTCCATGGGGCTGCAAGAGCCAGATGTAACTGAGCGTACCTGACAATATCATAGTCTACGCCACATTCAAATATTAGTTCATTGTAAATGTGATAGCCAGAACAGCATGTTTTTAATTAGGGTTTTTAAAGTATTTTTAAGAAATCGGTCAATGATTATGTAAAATTATGGACATGTTTCAAATATTTACCTAGCACCTAGACTCCACTATCTTACACTGCATCTGTTCTTGTGGGCAGGTTTTGTTTTTGTTTTTGTTTTTTATTTTATTTTTTAAATTTTATTTTATTTTTAAACTTTACAATATTGTATTGGTTTTGCCAAATATAGAAATGAATCTGCCACAGGTATACATGTGTTCCCCATCCTGAACCCTCCTCCCTCCTCCCTCCCCATACCATCCCTCTGGGTCATCCCAGTGCACCAGCCCCAAGCATCCAGTATTGTGCATCGAACCTGGACTGGCGACTCATTCCATATATGGTATTATACGTATTTCAATGCCATTCTCCCAAATCATCCCACCCTCTGCCTCACCCACAGAGTCCAAAAGACTGTTCTATACATCAGTGTCTCTTTGGCTGTCTCGCATACAGGGTTATTGTTACCATCTTTCTAAATTCCATATATATGTGTTAGTATACTGTATTGGTGTTTTTCTTTCTGGCTTACTTCACTCTGTATAATAGGCTCCAGTTTCATCCACCTCATTAGAACTGATTCAAATGTATTCTTTTTAATGGCTGAGTAATACTCCATTGTGTCTATGTACCACAGCTTTCTTATCCATTCATCTGTTGATGGACATCTAGGTTGCTTCCATGTCCTGGCTATTATAAACAGTGCTGTGATGAACATTGGGGTACACATGTCTCTTTCAATTCTGGTTTCCTCAGTATGTATGCCCAGCAGTGGGATTGCTGGATCATAAAGCAGTTCTATTTCCAGTTTTTTAAGGAATCTCCACACTGTTCTCCATAGTGGCTGTACTAGTTTGCATTCCCACCAACAGTGTAAGAGAGGCTTTGTTTTTTTTTCCCCTTTCCTTTAGTATGAAATGATAATTACCTTACTAAGGTATTTTTTTTAAAGCAATCTTTTTACACAGTCCTATTTTCACAGTCCCCTCCTCAACACACTACAACTCTCAACACTGGCACATCTTTAGTGTTCAAGAATATTCACAAAGTTGATGACTACTGCCAACCTTAAATAGAGACAGGTATCCTGACACCAACAAAGTAACTTATTAGCTTTGAAGGTTAAATGATTACTAAAGTTCTTATAATTTCTGAAAACCTATAAATGTGAGGCATATACATTAAATATTAATGACTCTTCCTTCTATTAGTCATTTAATACAAGACATTAAATACATGACAATAAATCTTGGCTATCTGAAGAATATGTCCAAAGATGTATAGGCTATTTTATATTTAAACATATTTATTTGTTTGGGGGCAAATGCAATATTTTTATATTTACTGGATGATGCTTGTGTGCATGTATCCTGTATAAAAAGAGAGATTTTATATCTCAAAGGAAAAAATGTCTTTGCATGTTCTACCTAGAACTTTGCATCTTTCAATAAGAAACAACTCCTAGATACCTGTAAGAAATAAATATCCACAATTTAAAGAATTATTCAGAATAATTTCAAATGATATTCATAATAATAATGAAATTAATCAAAATATAAAAATAAAAATATTTTTATAAAAGTTAAGGAAGGATATAACACAGACCTACTCTTTGGGGGAAGAAGCAAACTCTATCATCTGTAATATTTCAAATGATACTAGTTAAATTAGAGTCATCTATATTGCGTAGAAATTTCTAAAGCAACCAGAGAAATGGACCAGATGACCTCGGATTTTCACCATTCTAATTGCTAGACTCCTTTGAAACTTGCTCTTTCAGAAATCTACTTTTATCTTCAAAATAATGATCCAAGAGATTAAAAGAAGCCTTGAGTGACTCGATTAGCCTCCTCCAGTTCATGCAGTATCTACTGATACACCATTGCTGTCCTGTCAAAAAGCACTTAGAACATTAGTGAGTATAAGGTATAATTAGGATAGGAGATGAGACAGGTAGAGCATGCACTTCCCTTGGTTTGATCTTTTCATTTCTGACTTTCAGGGATGGTGGCTTATTTAAATCACATTGGAATCCTCACAAGTGCCTAGACTTCTGAACAGGCACTGAAATTCCCCATTTAACCACAACTCAAGGATGCTGTCCAAAGATTTATTTCATTTATTTTTTTTTTCTTTCAAAGATTTTACCTTTCAGTGTGACTCAGAAAGAACCTAGACACACTGAGTAGTAAAGATATATGCAGATTTCCTCCTTAGCCTATTGGACTAAAGTGAAGTTGCTCAGTCATGTCAACTCTTTGTGACCCTGTGGACTGTAGCCCACCAGGCTCCTCCATCCATGGGATTTTCCAGGCAAGAATACTGGAGTGGGTTGCCATTTCCTTCTCCAGGGGGTCTTCCCGACCCAGGAATCGAACCCTGCATTGTAGTCAGACGCTTTACTGTCTGAGCCACCAGGGAAGTAAGTTCTAATTGAATAATGGTCAATTCCTATTATTCAGTTCCTAGCACAGAGATTCAGAGAAGGCAATGGTACCCCACTCCAGTATTCTTGCCTGGAAAATCCCATGGATGGAGGAGCCTGGTCTTTTCCAAGAGTCAGCTCTTCACAGCAGGTGTCCAAAATATTGGAGCTTCAGCTTCAACATCAGTCCTTTCAGTGATTATTCAGGACTGATTTCCTTTAGCATTGACTGGTTGGATCTCCTTGCAGTCCAAGGGACTCTCAAGAGTCTTATCCAACACCACAGTTTAAAAGCATCAACTCTTAAGTGCTGAGATTTCTTTATAGTCCAACTCTCATATCCATATATGACTACTGGAAAAAAGCATAGCCTTGACTAGACGGACTTTGCCGGCAAAGTAATGTACATGACTATGGCTCAAACTCTTCGGTCCTCTAGTCAACACTTTGCTCTTCTAAGCGGATGCAGTGAGAGGAGTGACACAAATCAAGGCATCAAAACCAGAGTGAGAGGAACAAAGTACATTTACACTGGCTGTTCTACCTAACCAGGAGAAATGAAAGCAACTGTAACTTGGCAGGATGAGGCAGCTAGGTCACCATGCAGCCACAGAATGAGCTGGATTTAGTTCAGCTCATTAAAGTTCATTAATGTTTCAGCCTGTGTGTTTAGGGGTGGCATCTATACCTACTATCTCATTTCAATCAGGCGACCAGGAAGGTGGGCTTGGAACATGTGTTGCAGATGAATTACATGCAGCTTTTGAGGATGGACATGAGACAAGAGACCACTGTGGAGGTCTGGAAGCAGGGTTCCCCAGGACTGTGAGTCAGTATGTTGGCATGGCACCTTGCTCAGTTCAGCTGACTTATTTCAAGAACAGATCTATTAAGAGAATTTCAAAATTCCCTTTATGGACCTACTTGGAGCTCAAAATTCCCTGAGGCCATAGTGGGAGAAAGTCACAAAATGAAGCAAAAGTATTAGATTTCACTTGGTTTATCTCCTGTAGGAAAGCTCAATTGCTCCCTGAGAACAAGATATTCTTTTTTATATATTGCCTTCATTTTTACCTCTCCAGTAGGTCCAACCGCACCCTCACCACACAGAAAATTCAGTAAAAATATCCAGCTATTCATTTTGAAAGTCTAAAAGCATTTCAGTTCTATTTCAGTTTGTGCTTCACTTATATAAATTCCTATTTTATTTGAAACAGCATCTCACAACAGTTTTATATAGGTTTCAGAATGAGGTAATAAATATTTCTAAACCTTGGCTATCTGAAAAGACTTTAGCTTTACTTTGACTTTCCACTTATACTTAGTTTAGGTTTATACTTATTTCTTTTTTGAACTTCAGTAGATGCATAAATGTGCTCCTTCCTCCCTTTTTTCAGTTCGTCTATGTACGCCAGGAAATCTACCCTTTGAGACTCAGAGAGAATCATCTGACTAATGGGAAGATAATCTAATAAAATCAGATTTAATTGTTTCAACAAAGAAAAAATTTGCAGTAAAATCTTAGACGTTATTCATACTAAAACATTTGGTTTTTTTCTATTGCTTTTAAAATGGACTTTTTATGTATAAGTAATGCTTGTAAAGGATGCTTTTTGTGAATTTTTTGCTGTGTACATGCAGACAATAAAATCAGAAGTCATCTCCAATAACCTCAGTACAGGTCTGCAGTTTAACTTCTATTGAGCATGTATTACATAGCCACTTTGACTCAAAAATAAAAAGGGAGGAATTAGCAAAAAATTAGCAAAGTGATCAAATGATCACTTAGCTTGAGCTAGCAGGAGCCAGGTCTGGTGGTATATGCTTTCTATTCTGGTGGTGGGAACTCTGACTTTTTATCAATAACTTTATTGCAATCAATACTGAGGTCAGTAAAATGTGAAGGAAGCTATTTTGTATAAATAAAATCTGGTCTGTCTTAGACCGATTTCTTTTTTAATTTATTTTAAACTCGTCATGATTGTGTATATATACAAAAAAAAATGTGCAACCTTGTTCTTGTTCCTTTAACAAATAGGAAAATAGAGTCTAAAGTCTCAAAAACCCAACAGCAGGAAGTGGACTGAGTCACATCTCAAGAGAGTCCACCGTCTTCAAAGCAGATCAATGGCTGGAAACAACGCAGAATTTCAAACAAGAGCCCTCTTCGGCAGGTTAGGGACAGCCAATGACAAGAAAAGGGAGAGAATGTTCTCTGCGATGTAGAAAATGGACATACCAGGGAGCAGGCAGAAGAAAAGATAAATGCTAAGAAATCAGTAGCACCTTTATACTGAAGGGTTATGAACAATAGGGAGGGCAGCTAAAGCAGTGGCTGACCAAAAAAAAAAAAAAAAAAAAACCCCATGAATTGAAAAGTAAAGTATGCAACTTCTCTCAGGAGAGAGGGGGGAAAAGGGTATTTGGAGTTCCACAACTTACAGTTACTAAGTAGAAGTAACAGAACTAAGTAGCAGAATAGATAATTTCCTGCTTCCTGTTGGTTTTTTCAAGTCTTGCTCTGAGAAATGCAGAGCATAACATAAATAAAGGGAAACTGAATCTATGTCTTTGGTGTTCAGTTAGGAAATGGGTGTGTGACTGGGCTTTTGTTTGTTGCTGTTCAGTCGCTAAGTCATGTCTGACTCTTTGCGATGCCAAGGACTGCAACACGCCCGGTACCCTCGTCCTTCACTGTTTCCTAGAATTTGCTCAAATTCATGTCCATTGAATTGGTGATGATATCTAACCATCTCATCCTGTCGTCCCCTTCTCCTCCTGCCTTTAATCTTTCCCAGCATCATGGTCTTTTTCAAGGAGTCGGCTCTTCGCATCAGGGGCCAAAGCATTAGAGCTTCAGCTTCAGCACCACTCCTTCCAATAAATATCCAGGGTTGACTGGCTTGATCAACCCTGGATCAAACTTGACTGGTTGGATCTCCTTGCAGTCCAAGGGACAATCAAGAGGGTTTTGTTTAAGTACAGGTAAGTGAATCACTGTTCCAGAGATGCAGCCCTCCACTTCTTTATCCTGAATTAACCTCACCACTAGGTCTATGCTACTCTACATAGAAGTATTGTTTATTCTCTGTGTCTCTTGGGATCAAACTCACCTACTTAGAGATTATCTTTCTCCATTATTCCAAATAGAGATGACATAGCCCATATAATAAAGCTTATGGATCAGTAAAAACAGAGCTATAGTTTCAAAATATGCATAATCAAGACCAGGGTCTCCCAACTACAACAAAGTAGCAAATCTGACTCACCACAACTTGATTTAAATATCTTTTTATCAGAACACAGCCCTGCTCATTCATGTATTTGTGTATTACGCATTCATGTATTTATGTATTGTCTACTGTCGGTTTTTCACCATAACAGCAGAGTTAAATAGCTACAACAAAGAGCTTATGACCCCCAAAGACACTAACATTCATTATTTGGCCTTTTACAGAAAAAAGTTGCTCTAAATAAAGGTATCAGGTCTCCATCGTTGTTGTTCAGTTTCAAAGCCATGTCCAACTCTTTTCTGACCCCATGGACTCTAGCCCACCAGGCTCCTCTGGCCATAGGATTTCCCAGGCAAGAACACTAGAATGGGTGGCCCTTTCCTTCTCCAGGGGGTCTTTCGGACCCAGGGACCAAACTTGTGTCTCTACACTGGCAGGCAGATTCTTTATCACTGAGCCACCAGGGAAGTCCATCAGAGTCTCCATGCCCATATTCAAATAAAAGTTGGCCCTATCAACCACCAGCTGTATGATACTGGAGAGGATGTTCCTTAATCTCTCTGAGCCTCCGTTTCTTCATCTCTAAAATGGGAATAATAACAGAATCTCTTTCCAGGATGCTATAAGAAGGATTCAATGTGACAATCCAGGAAGCTGGCACAGAATAAGTACTACGTCAGTATTACCTATTATTAACTAATATCATTCCTCTAAAATCCTTTATGCAAGGATATTTTGTACTCTCCTCATTCCCTTCTCCAGGATACACAGCTCTGAAACACTGGTAGACATTTGGAATGAAGACTTCACCCTTGAACTCTGAGAAAACCACAGTTCTATGATGTGATTAAAATGAAGACAAATCAAGTTTAATTAAACATTGAGACTGGCAATTGTGCTTCGGCCAGAAGCACATTTCTAGTAAGTGTTTAATAATGTGATTACAGAGTGTACTGCATACACTGGGGTGTGAGAAACAATAGTGTATTTGCATGTGAATATACATCTGTCAGCCAAATGAATTCCAGCTCCACATATAGTGCAAACTGGAATGCTCCTGGGAAATAGATGGAAAAGTTGGGTAACAGAAAGGGATAGGAGTGTAGGAATGAACAAATTTGTGTAGAATCCCAGTGTTGACACTTCCCAGTCCTGTGACTGAAAGAAATGTGCTCAAACTCCCCACACCCTGGTTTATTCATCTGTAAAACAGGGAGATTCATATTTCTCTCTTGCAATCAATGGACAGATTACTCTAAGTGAAAACAATCTATGAATGTGGCCAGCCTATCAGTGGTCTCAGTTCGAAGGTGTAAGCTGTCAAGTCACAGTTTTATGCTTGTGTCTGTAGACACATGTCTGATAAGTGTTAGTCGCAAAGAGTCGGACACTACCGAGTGACTAACACGTATCAGATGCCTGTCTAGGTAGAGGGACAGAGTTCATTAGCGTTATCCTAGAGAGCCCAAGGTTACAACCTGAATTCCATCCCATACCCACCCTTGTATGGTCCGCAGGCTCCATCAGACACATTCATGTGCCACTGAATCCTGTTCTTGCCTGACTGATAGCACTCTGTTGCACTCTTTGGAACTGCAGGTGGAGTGTAGCACACAGAAGCATTAGGTTCGCCTTCTAAGAGTCACAGACGGAAGTTCCAGATCTTCATGGACTAACTTATGACCCAGGGAGTTAATGTCATAAACCTCCAAATTCCATTTGCAAAGTGATGATAAGAATAGCCTCTCCTTAGGGCGACTGTGAAGATTTAATCTAAGAACCATGTTTAGTGCCTGACACAATAACCACACAATCAAATTTAGGTTTAATATTACCTTGCTTCGGTACGTGCAATTCTCTTCTACTAGACTATGGAATCCTTGAGGGTCTGAGTTGGTTTTGTTCCCATTATACACCCATCATCTAGCATGGATTCATGTGTAAAGTAGACTTTGAATAAATATTTGTTGAACAGTGAATGAATGACTGCATAAAGAGATAACTCCACTCAAATCCACTCCACTGATGAGAAGGAGGATTAGCAATCTTTTTAATATAAAAGGCAACATAAGTTAATAAAAAGACTTTTGAAGTGCTTCTGCTATTTGAAAATGTGGTATAAAAATTTTTTCTGTTCCATCGTCCACTTACTTCCATCACTGGTTTTGATATAACCTTTCACCTTTGGCTTTAATTGTCATTTTCTAATTCTGCACCTGGTCCCTAAGTGTCCTTATGCAGCATTGCATATCCATCATTCGCATTTGGCAAACCCCTCCATCCAGGCCAACACAGTGTCAGGGACTTACTGTAAAGCTGTAAAAGTACCATGTGAAAAATTAATGCATCTCATGGAGCAAAGTGTGACTATCACTGGGAATCTAATCCAGTCCACGATAATTCCATGAACTGAAGATGAAAAGTCCCTTTTTGTCCTTGACTCATCTGTCCTTCCTTCTCTGACCCTCCTTTCCCCTTTCTTCAGGCTGCTGGGGTATTGACAGGGATTTAAGCGGAGTGGAAGGTCTTTATCTCTTTGAGATGAGCTGCAATATGATTACAATCGATTGAGTGATTTACAGTTTAGAGCGCCTTTCATTACCTCTGTGCTCTATAGAATTATAAACGACATCCTGTATGTGAATATATATTATTATTATTGGATATGTACTATCTTCCTCTGAGAAGCTAAGAATTCTTTTTTTAGGCTTTAAATAACTGCAGGGACCCTGTAAAACTTGTGCAAAGCTTAAATTGAGGAGACTGAAAATTGGAAAGTTTTCCTATAAATAAAGCTGTACACTTGGGTGAGTGTTAGGACGTTTGCTGCTAACATAACTCTGGGGCAGAGAGAAAATTGTGTTTTAGCTTAGGATAATAATTCTAGATTTTCATAATTAAAGACAAATTCTGCAGGCCATAATTTCATTTACTGCTGGAGCTTCTCTGTGACAATTGGACAAACAAAAACTTGTAATTCACTTGGCCCAGCTTTGGAATTACGCAATATTTGATGACTGTTTTAATTCAGAATAATTCTTGTTGTTATTAAGGCCTTGCATAGAGTAAGATGTTATCAGTATTTTTATGTCACACTATCTCAAATGAGCATAATTTGAAAATCACATTAAATTGTGACCATGCTCTAATTCTAAGCTTCAAAGGATCATTCCATGGATCTGGTTTAATAAAAATGTACTCATTATTCATAGAAATTAAGAAATCATTTTTCTTAGATCCCTACTTAAATAGTGCCTAGAAGTGACCCTCAAATTTCTTATTCTTATTTCATTAAGTTCCTGGACTACAATATGTATAATATTTAACTTATGGGTAAATAAACAATTTTCATGCACCTTTTAATTAGTAAAAATTCAGCTTCTTCAAATCCCAAGATAGTCTATTGAAGATTAGAAAAACATAAACCAGGACTTAAGACTAAGTGGACATCTCATAAAGTCCTGTAGAATTTTCCACGAAAATTATTCTTCTGCTCAACAAATGTCTAGACTCAAAGTACTGCCCTGTTCACAAATGAATTCTATTAAGTTACTATAATTGCTATCATGTTATATAATAGAATGTTTCATCATTACAACAAGCTCCTTTGTATGCTACTTATTTTATAAATAACCTTGAGTCATGTGTTAGCTTAATGTCTCAGAAGCATATGCCATGTGTCTCTGTGCCCATGTCACATGTGTCCATGGGTACCTCTCCCTCTACTGGAAATATTCTTCTCTTCCATAGGATGATTACATATATATGTATAATCATATGTAAATATATAATTTACATATGTCTATGTACACATCTTTGTCTTTTTTGTCTTCTGGGTGGTTATGTTTAATTTTAGCATTAGCCAGAGGCCCACAGTTTGCTTGAAACTCTTATCAGCTTCTAAGAGACATTTACAGGGAGAGAAAGGCTCTAGGTTTGATAGCGGTAATTGTATTTAACTTGTAAGATACAAGGCTATTTATCTTGTGGCTGGGAACTCACAGAAGAGAAAGGAGGTTTGCCTGATAAAACAAAAATTAAAGAAAAAAATACTAACCACTCTCTCACCGCTCTGTCTTTCTCCAAGCAAGACCATGAAACAGTAAAACAGACTTTCACCTAGTAAAGCTCTTCCCGTCTCCTTAGATATGTTGCCAGGAGGTAAAAGAGGAAGGTGAAAGGAAACAGCCTCCAAGTCCCCAAGGCCTGAGTGATGGTGAACAGGAAGGCAAGTGTCACAAATGCCCAGGGAAGTGCTGACTTCTAACTTGGCAGAAATTGAAAACTGAACTTGAGAGAAAGCTTCTAAATTGTCCAGACTTGGGATAAGTCGAGAATTTCTGGGGCTTCCCAGTGCCCCCGGAAGAAGCAGTGTGATGAAACCATACAGCTCTCAAGTAGGATGGTCTTGGATCATAATAACAGCTTGCTACATGAGCCAGCTAAGTACCTGAACTCTCAGAACTGTTCCTCTGAAAAATGGGGACAGAATGACCTTGACCTCAAGAGTTACATTAGGGCTAAGATACTGAACATGAAGTAGGGAGTGTGTGGTAAATGCTCAACCAAGAGCAACTATCACCATCTGGATAAGTTTGGCTTAGAGATGCTAGCATCTCCATTTACTCCATCTCTGGGACAACGACCCTATAAATTGGATGGAGCACATGTGTAGGACTTCCCTGTAGCTCAGACGGTAAAGAATCTGCCTGCAACACAGGAGACCCCAGGGGTTCGATCCCTGGGTTGGGAGGATCCCCTGGAGAAGGGAATGGCAACCCACTCCACTATTCTGGTCTGGAGAATCCCATGGATGGAGGAGCCTGGCAGGCTATATCCATGGGGTTGCAAAGAGTCAAACAAGACTGAGTGACTGACATTACTACTTTATATTATGCCAGTGACTGAGTAATGACAAAATGCATTAGATGCATTCAGGAGGTACAGGAAGGTAAATGTGCATTGTCTTATCAATGGTGTAAATGAAGATTTATATTATATAAAACAGAAAGAAGGAAATAAAAGAGTATATTCTAGTCCCACACTGTCCAATACCAGTCACCAGCATCAAAGTGTTAGCCTGAGACTTGAATGAAAAATGTGTTTGAAGTGAAGTGAAGTCGCTCAGTCATGTCCGACTCTTTGCGACCCCATGGACTGTAGCCTACTAGACTCCTCTGTTCATAGGATTTTCCAAGCAAGAATGCTGCTTCTTTCTCACTCTCATATATGTGTGTATGTGTGTGTGTCCCACATATATATATATATATGTGTGTGTGTGTGTGTATACATATATACACATATATGTGTATATGTGTGTGTGTATATATATATATATAATTAATTTTTTTCACCAAAGACAAACCCTAGGAAGTTGAAAGACTCTTGTAAATAGAAACTCACCTACCTCTGAATCCTAATTCATTCCTGACAAATTGGAAAAAAAATATGGCAACTGGGTTGACATTTCCTTCTCCAGATCTTCCAGACCCAGGGATTGAACCTGGGTCTCCTGCATTGTAGACAGACGCTTTACCATCTGAGCCACCAGGGAGGTGGATTTAAAGGGATTTAAATCCCTAAGTGCTTAGGACAGAATAATTGCACAATAAAAATAACCCTTCAGGACCATACAAGTTACACTGCAAGCGTGGCTAGGTGTGGTTAGCGGCTGCCACATTGAACAGTACTGGCATGCACTCTGAATGAAGAAAAGAGATACTCCTAGCTTTCTAAACATCAGTGATTTTCAAACCTACCTGCACACAGAATCACCTCAGGAGCTACCTAAAATACTGATGCCTGGACCAGCGCTTCTCAAGTTTTACTGTGCGCAAGAGTCACCTGGGGACCTTGTCCAATTCAGATTCTGATTCAGTAGATTTAGGGCCCAAGAGTCTGCATTTTTAACAAGCTCTCAGGTGATACTGAAGTTGCTGATGCCTGGGCCACACCCCAGACCAGTTAAATTCGATCACCTGGGCCTGGGGCCTGGGCACCCAGAGAGTTTAAAAAATTCCCAAGAGAATCTCATTTGCAGCCAGGTTAAAGAATGCTGCTTCTCTCTCAGTCTCATATATGTGTGTATGTGTGTGTGTCCCATATAAATACATATGTGTGTGTGTGTGTATACGTATATACACATACATGTACATATGTGTGTGTGTGTGTATATATATATAATTAATTTTTTTTCACCAAAGACAAACCCTAGGAAGTTGAAAGTCTCTTGTAAATAGAAACTCACTTACCTCTGAATCATAATTCATTCCTGACAAATTGGAAAAAAAAAATGACTGTTTAGCTACAAAAGTATTTAGTATACACTGGTTTGATCAATTGATACATCTTGTGATCAAATGTTTGAAGAACTTATTAGCAAGGTGGTTTTAAAATATACTTAGCAATGTTCAAACACCTTTATTAAGTGAGTCTCTCTATTTGATGCTATAGCTCTACAGTCTGGAAACCATGCTCAAATATGGCTTTCCCTTTGGGTTGAGTTTATACTCCTTATTCCCTTTGCAGGACTTCACTATCTATGTTTTTTCTCCAGTTGAACTGAAAGTAACACTCGTCCTGAACGGATGAATGAGCAGGTAGATGGGGCTTGTTTTAATGTGCGCTTCAACTCTGGCAAGGCCTCAAATGTTTGCAGGCAAAGATGAAAGAAAAGGAAAGAAAACCTCCTGGCTAGGAATTAATGAAAACCCAAGGCCTGAGAAATTCCAGCATCGTGTCAAGCACACAGACTTGTTTTTAACCCTTCAAAGTCTCAATTATCTAGGATGAGAGGTGAACAACAAAAAACCTCTCTTATCCCCATGTATGCTGTCTAAACAATGAAGGGATAATAAGCATTTGAAATAAAATATGTTGAAGACTTTCTTTAACTCAGTTATTCTCAACTGGGGCAGCATATCCCCCAGGAGACATCTGATGTTCGTGGAGATGCTACTGGAATAAAGTGGGTGGAAATCAGGGGGTCCTGCTAAACACCCCACAATGCACAGGGCAGCCATCACAGCAAAGGATTATCCAGCCCTGAATCTCAACAGCACCAAAGCTGAGAAATCCTACTAACTAAACAAGCTCAGGCAAGGACTTCTATTTGAGAAATACCTTAATGAAAAAATAAAAATGAACATCTCATGAGTTAGTGTCTGTATCAGTAAAATGATGACTCGGAGAAAGAGGAAAATGAGAAAGAAATTTGAGGAAGTGCAATCTGAGAATGAGGACGGCAATCTTGGGTCTGCCCCTCAAGTTGTGTGTTACTGGGTAAGTTATTTTGACTTTCAGAGGCTCAACAATCTAACCTTAATATGAGTATGGTGGTAATAATACTAAACCCAGTTCCCTCATAGGAAGGGATCAGGAGTAAAGGCAGAGAGGCATAGGAAGGTGCTTAGAGCATCAGTAAGCACTACGTGTGTGCTAAGTCACTCAGTCGTGTTCGAGTCTTTGGGACCTCGCGGACTGCAGCCCACCAGGCTTCCCTGTCCATGGAATTTTCCAGGCAAGAACATTGGTGCTTAGCCCCTTCAGTCATGTCCGACTCTCTGTGACCCCATGGACCATGGCCGGCCAGGCTCCTCTGTCCATGGGATTCTCCAGGCAAGAACACTGGGGTGGGTCGCCATTTCCTACTCCAGGAAGCACGATAGCAGTAGTTTATCTATTCATTTAGCTTTTACTTACAATCCCTATTAAAAAAAGGTTCTGTGGGACTTGACGCATTCAAACATAAAGAAAGAGTTTTCTGATCCAGTGTCCTTGAAGGGGAACCACGTCTACATCTTTTTTCATGTTCTGAGTTGGATGGTCAGACAGGATTGGAGCATAGGTCATTGGTGGGCAGTCTACTGACTGAGGAAAGGGCATCGAATCAAGAGCACACCAATGAACTCGGTGTACACGTCAGCAGAGGAAGGACACTGAGACTCTACTCTTTTCAGCACCGCCTGCCATGGGAAGATGGGGAGGCTCACACACTGAAGCTGCTTATCCATCTTCATTTTCCAGGAAGCCTGGATCTAGAAAAGTCCCATCACTGAACCATGTTCCGGGTTCTGAAAGCCCTGATGACACCAGCTCCTGAATCCCAACAGCAACCCCTATTCACGGCAGAGAAAGGATCTTTAATAACCCCAGTCTGCTGAGCCTCCCAGGGGATCTAGAGAAGGCACTCAGTCGTGCCCGACTCTGCAACCCCATGCACTGTAGTCTGCCAGGCTCCTCCGTCCATGTGATTTTCCCAAGAGTACAAGAATGTGTTTCCATTTCTTTCTCCAGGGGATCTTCCCAACCCAGGGATCGAACCCAAGTCTCTTGCATTGCAGGCAGACCTTTTACCCTCTGAGCCACCAGGGCATCCAAATGCTATTTGAGCGTTGAATTTACAAAGGAGAGTAGTATCTATTAGAGAGTCAATCAACTTGTTCCTCACTGCCAAAATTACTTGTGGCTCCTGTAGAAAGTGAAAGTGAAGTCGCTCAGTTGTGTCTGACTCTTTGGGACCCCATGGACTGTAGCCCGCCAGTCTCCTCTGTCCATGGAATTCTCTAGGCAAGAATACTGGAGTGGGTTGCCATTCCCTTCTCCAGGGGATCTTCCCAACCCAGGGAGCGAACCCAGGTCTCCTGCACTGCAGGCAGACTACCATCTGAGCCACCAGGGAATCTGGAGCCTGGCTAAAATTAATTCCTCACGCTCGACTCGCCTTTCACTTTCCCTCCCTTGTCCCCTCCACCACATTGTGTCAAGACAGCAATTAGAGGCTTTATAAGGAACATCTGTCAGTGCCTGGGTGATAACTCTGGGCCGATTTTTCTTTTATTGCCCTCTCCTGTTCCTTAGCCTTTCTATTTTCAGGTTCAAAGAAAGAAGCTGCTTTTGAGTCAGATCTCCCAGAATTAAGAGATAGAAGATTCTGATGGCTACAGAACTATTTTCATTCTGGAGCCTTCCTGATTCACAAAAAGCCAGTGCTACCTGCCATGGGCCCAGCTGGTTTCTAAATCCTTCACAGTGGGATGTTTCAGTCGAGTCACACAAAATCCTATAAATGTCTGTGAGAAGGTTCTGGAGTTGACCCATTCATCCTGGTGTACAGGGACCTGCTGAGCAAAAAGAGTTTCCTGAGAGCACAGCCTCAGGGTGGGATGATGTCACTGAATATTCTGCAGGAGCACCTCTATATTTCTCTCCTGTTTAAATGGTAGCTTTAGACAAGTAGCACAACTTGACCCCTCTTGGTGGTTTCTAGACTTATCCCTAGCAGTAACAAGAAACAGGGTCACTTGTAGAGATGTGGATGGACCTAGAATCTGTCATACAAAGTGAAGTAAGTCAGAAACAGAAAAAAAAAAAATCATATATTAATGCACATATGTAGAATCTAGAAAAATGGTACAGATGAATCTATTTCCAGGACAGGAATGGAGGCACAGACATAGGGAATGGACATGTGGGCGTGGAAGGGGGAAAGAGGAGAGTGGGATGAATTGGGAGATTAGGACTGACGTATACACATGACCACTGTGAAATCGATTGCCAGTGGGAAGCTGCTATGAAGCACAGGAAGTTTGGCTTGGGGCTCTGTTTTGACCTAGAGGGGTGTGGTGGGGGAGGGTGGGAGGGAGATTCAAGAGGGAGGGGATATATGTAAACATACAACTGATTAACTCTGCTGTACAGCAGACACTAACACAACATTCTACAGCAATTATACTCCAATAAATAAATTTAAAAAAAGAAGAAGATGGCTTGGGGAATGGATGGCTATATCACTTTTGCAGAAACTATATCAAGATCTTGACCAGGTGGCTTTGTTCTTTGATACCTAGATACAGAGGGCATTTTGATCTTATGGTTGAAAAATAAACAAATATTGCCAGATTGCTCTAATGGAGCTTTAAATTTAGTAAAATGGATCCTTTCAGTAGCACAGGAAAACAAGAGGGAGAGAAAATAAGGTATCCAAAACTGAAAAGGTGAGACCCTCCTAGGAAGTCCTAGTCCAACTAGAAAGCTAACTTCCCAAAGCCATTTCCAATCTAGGTAACGGGGAAAAGTGACAGCTCCTTTAAATACTCAGTATTCTTCCAACTGCTTCAGGGAAGCACATTACCATTGTTGTTAGCAGGACAGCTTGGCCTCACTACAAATGTGTCTTCCTGCACGGCTAAGAGAACTTGTCTTTTTTAAAAGAGGATTTTCTACTCCAACCACCTTTGTGTGGTTACTGCATTGATCTTTGTAATATGATACTTTAAGAAAAGGAAAAAATATAAGATGACACAAGAAAGATGCTCATTTCTCTCTATTCATTTTCAAAATCTCCTCCAATTTGCTATGGGATGAACATTAGAAATGGTGCTCAGCTTGGAATTGGAGAATCTGGTCTCAGTTCTGTCCCTCATTTAGTATTCTCTCATGACCTTAGAAAAAAACACAATATCTCCCCGGGTTTCATTTTAAATTTGAAATAGAGAATAAAGATGCCTACCCTGCCTAATTTACAGGCTACTGAATGAAGTGGTCTGTTTGAGTGAATATGTAATAGTAAGAAATGCTAGTCAAATGTTTGGTAATCCTCATAGCTAACATTCACTGAGTAATGACTTATCTGCCCCAGCATTATGTAGGATATTTTACACGTATATTCACATTAGCCCTGGAAAGTAAGTATTATCATCATCCCGTTTTATAGACTAGGAGACAGAGACTTGGGAGGATCACCATCTTGATTAAGGTTTGGGACTGGATCACCAAATAGGAGGAATGAGCCCTTATCTAGAGAACGAAGAAAGTGGGGAGAGTAACAGAGGAGAATGCGGGGAGAAAGAATCTGACGTATTTTTGAAAGCATTATAGAGCCCCTCAGAGAAAAAATCAGAACTGTTAGAAATTCTTACACGTATTTTACAGTTGTTATGTTTTGAATTAAATGTGGGGACATGTGACAAACATTTCAGTGCTTAGGGCATTTCAAGGTCTTAGCCTAGCAGGCCTTGGAATTACAGCTAACGGGACCAGGTCCCAGCTCCAGCCGGTTGACTCCAAAGCCCATACTTATGACTGCCATACTGTACCATGTCCTGCAATAATAACACATATTATTACTAAATAAGTTACCAACAGTTACCAGTCATAATGGTTTTCAGTGGGAAGCAATGCCATTAAAGAAAAGTTTATCCTGTTTTGAAAACATAGGAAGCAACCCATAATTTGGAACTAAAGATACAAAGAGAGAGGCACACAGCTAGGGTGACTGGTTTTCTTACATATATGTGGCTTTACAAATGGCCATTAAAGAGCCTGCTCACTGCTAGCAGCAAACTCGTGAATTCCGTTTTGGCTCAGGGCAAGTGTTAGCATCAGTTTAGAATCTTTGAAATTCCTAATAGAAACATAACAATCCCTACAGCAGCAGTGGCAGGGCCAATGATAATATGCACGGAGAGGGATTGATTTTTCCTATGAACAAATGAACAGTTTTTAAGATTTCAGGCTATTTTGATGGCTCCCACTCCTCAGCCTCTGGAGCTGAAGCAAGAAGCATTTAAAAATCAGATCTATTAGTGCCTGGTGAATATGGATGATGCTGAGAATTCACAGTAGCTGCTAACACCTCTGGCTTTCCTCAAAGGCTCAATGATAAACACAGAAGGTCATTTTTGTGCCTATAATAATCTGAGAAGTGCTAAGAGTATGTTGAGAGGCTCCCAGCAAAGACTGAGCTGGATACTGTATGGTCAGATGGATACTGAGATGGTGGATAAGTGAGTGGGTGGGCTTTGTGCTTCAGTACTTTGGGGGTCTTGTATGTTCATCTGTGAATGCTTCCATAATTCTTAATCCAGACATAGGAAGACTATGGCTGATAGAGGAAAACCCAGTAGCACAGTTATTTCTGATTGGCTTTTAAAGAAAAGCAATGCTGACTCAGGCATGAAAAAAATAATCCCAGCCTTCAGTAATGGGACATTCTTAGGCCACAAATAGGCAAATGTACTTTACACATTTCTCTCATGTGTGATGATTATTAGCTAGATGGTTCTTACACTTCTGGAAAGGTGCTTCTGGCTTCCTCACCCCTGGGCCCACCTCACTAAAAAGAAAGTGATAACAGTGAGAAAATCATGGGCCATTTTGGAGTGTAGGAGAGAAAGAGTTAGGCATCACATACACGCCCCCATTAATGACAAGTTCAATATTCTGAGCTATTCTCTTGTATCCACCAGGTGATAATGCAATGATGAAGCAACAGTCTTTAGCCAAAGAATTTTTCCTCCCATTCTGGGTGTTTGTATGATCAGCATTCAGGCTCTCAGGAGAAGTGAAAGATAAGAGGGAAAGCTAAGGGATTATTTGAACAGTCTTTCTACAGAAGGCAACAACCTTTCTTCCTACTGCCCTTGATTCAGCCATCTGGCCCTGGGAGTTTGCTGGTGAACTCCCCTTGACTATAAAATTTAAACAATTGATGAACCCCTCTCCCTGCTGTTAAAATGCCTGTTAGGATTGATCTCTGAAAATCGAGGTAGGCTAGCATAAGTGAGAGAGAGAGAAAAAAAAAGGGGGGGGCAAAGTCCACCAAATGAATGAAATCCCACCCTGAAATTTTTCTCTTCCTGTTACTCTGACTTGATGCTCCTCAAGTTTAGTAAATTTCCTTTTACAGTCTTTCTGCCATCTCCGGCCATCTGTATGTTCAACTACACCTGATCGAACGGTGCCACAACCATTAATCAATAATCACATTGATTATTCCAAGAGTATGGATACTTGCTTCTATTAGAGATGATAGCCCTTACCCCCATCACTCATCATTTGCAGTGCCCCAGCAAAGCCATAGTTACTGTATTTGGTATGAGCCAGTCAGGCACTATTAATCAGACAAAAGAAGTATTCAGTGCATAGTTGGGAAGTCTCCAGAAGCTCCTATCCTGAACCCAGTCCTAAAGAAATACTCAATAACTTAGCTTCTCATCAAAAAAAAAAAAATGATGTGTGCTTAATATTCAGTGTTTTCATGATCTGGTGACAGTCGTGAGAAAGTCACCAGTTGGAGGCAAAAACGGGAGAACGAGAGTCTGGTCATCAAGGGTCAAACGTACCTGTGGGATAGTGCTCGTTCACCGGCCAGTTATCCACCTGCAGTGTGGCATTGCCGCCATTCCTGGTGAAGCGCACCACGTGGTACTTGCCATCGTTTACCGGAGTCCTCTCCTCTTTGATGGAGATGTCAACTGTGCCAATATTGAAGACAACTCCGATCTTCCCCTGTTCCTACAATAAAGAGACACAAAAGGCAAGTCACCACCAACCGCAAGGCTTTCTCCCTTTCAAGTTGATCCGAAACTAACAATGAATCTGTAGGTACCTCAGAGAGAGCTGTCAGCTTGAAGTTAATAATAGTATCCTACATTTCTCCATGGGCTTTCATCCTGAACATAAAAGCCAAAGGTACAAAACCACCCAAATTGCTCTCAGAGGCTGCACTGCACAGGTTACATCATTTGACTGCCCTCAACAGATATCAAAGCCGGAACCACAGAACTACCGAACAAGTGAGGAAGGACACTGCAAGGTTCTGGGAGATGAATTAGGCCTCTTTTTGAGAAAAGGCTAATCAGACACTGAATTGTAGGTTCCCTCACAATTCAGATTTAGGATTAAAAGGGAAATACAAGGCTGCTTGCACTCTGGGGGACAATCAAGATCCAGAGGAGGTGTACACAGTGGTTAAGAGCCAATTCCATAGAAGGCGGCCCTGCAGGTTTACTCCTGGTGACATGTTCTGCAGGTTGAAAGAATTTGGAGAATATATCCTCAGGGGAGGCAGCTGGAACTGAGCTGGGGTTTCCCGAGTCAGATGCTGGCACTTTTCCTACGCTTGTAGCCCTATTCCTAAGATTAATCCAAAGAGGGACGTAATATTCACTGCTACAACTTTATGTCACACAGCAGAAGAGAACCTCTGCGGCCCTAACACAGACTTCTAGAAGGGAGAACACAATGAATTCCAGAAGGGTAACATTAGGGCAACGAAGGTGATGACTATGGTGGTGGTGGTGGTGACATTATCCAAACCCTGGGAAGTGCCTAGAAACACTGACATGTAAATAACAGTGCTATTAAAAGTCTTGCTCTTCTCCTCTAATAATTGGTTGTGACTAAGAGTTGGAATTACTATTCAGAAGATGACATAGCATCACTGATCAGATATAATCAGTCTCTTGCCACCTCTATGAATGTATCAGCATGCAGAGTGTCACAGAGAAGGCAATGGCATCCCACTCCAGTACTCTTGCCTGGCAAATCCCATGGATGGAGGAGCCTGGTGGGGTTGCTTAGCAGTCCATGGGGTCGCTAAGAGTCGGACACGACTGAGCAACTTCACTTTCACTTTTCACTTTCATGCATTGGAGAAGGAAATGGCAACCCACTCCAGTGTTCTTGCCCAGAGAATCCCAGGGACAGGGGAGCCTGGTGGGCTGCCGTCTATGGGGTCGCACAGGGTCAGACACGACTGAAGTGACTTAGCAGCAGCAGCAGCAGCAGCAGGGTGTCAGGAGACATCTTTCTCCATTTCTCTAGTTGTCTGGCTTATTGGTTAAACAGTTGGTTGGACTTTCAAAAATAATAAAATTTAGCTGCAATTCTGATGTTCTACAAGACCGAGTCACAATATTTGTTCCTATAGTCTCTGCTATGCTCTATTTCTTTATATTCAAGAAGGAGGAAGAGGAGGAATAAAGGATGGAGAAGAATATGGGAAAAGAAGTCCAGAATCCACATAAACCAAGACATAGGAGAGATTTCACTGAATGTTAAGTTTATTAATTTGGTTCATTCAATACGTAAATATACTGTTTATTAAGCACTCAATATACACAAAGTTGGGGCTTCCTCTGTGGCTCAGACAGTAAAGAATCTGCCTGCAATGCAGGAGACTTGGGTTCGATCTCAGGGTCAGGAAGATCCCCTGGAGAAAGGAATCACAACCCACTCCAGTATTCTTGTCTGGAGAATTTCAGGGTCAGAGGAGTCTGGAGGGCTACAGTTCATGGTTCAAGTTGCAAAGAGTCAGACATGACTGAGTGATTAAACGCACATGTGCGTGCGTGCGCACATACACACACACACACACACACACACACACACACTTGGAGTCAGTAAGAGTTCTGGTGAGATTTTAGGTACTGGTTTCCGTGTAGTTTGCCACACGTCACTTATTTTCCCAGAAGACAGGCTTTCCTCAACTAGTCAATTTTCCTTTAGTATGTGAACACATCTTGTGCCCAATAAAAGAATGAGTAAGGATGTCGGACTCTTAGTCTTTAAAAGCAGGAATCTAGACTGCTTTCAGCGTGCAGGGATACTTAGAAACATCACTGCTTCTTTGTACCCTGACAGTGCAGCACGTGATATAAAGCGATGTCTGCAATGTCCATGTTCTGTTCTCTGGGAGAAGTAATTCAGTTGCCTCCCCAAATGGATACTAAACATACTCATTTTCTTAAGTTTTTAAGAAACAAGATTGCTTCAGTCCCTGCGTATTGTGACAGTGTGGTCTCAGCTTTGCTTTGCTTTCCTATCTCTATCTCCGGCAATAAAAAAGTACCTACTATTAAAACATGACGCATGCGTAAATGAACCAGATGATGGCTTCCTTTGCATCTTTCATGCCCATAATTCATAGTATTATGATCCATTTTATTCTTTCTCCTTAATTCTCTGGGAATGTAGGCATGACAACATGACTTTTCTGCTTTTTCTTACTTAAAGAGTTGGCATGAACTTCTAAGGGTGTGTGCGTGTGTGTGTGTGTGTGTTGGTACCTAATCATCCCCAAGCCTAAACGAGCAAGGCTATAACAACCTGTGTCTTGCTAAGTCACTTCAGTTGTGTCTGTAGCCTGCCAGACTCCTCTGTTCATGGGATTCTCCAAGGCAAGATCCTGGAGTGGGTTGCCATTTCCTCCTCCATAACAGTAACCTTTTTAGCAGAACTGAAGGACTAGGCGAGTTAAGAAACCACGACTGCAGATACCATCACTCCACTGCCCACCCCATGTGGGCTGTGGATTGCACCACTGTTCTTCTATAAAAAACCACCGTATAAATCCTGGATGCGTGGAATGGACGGTTGGTGATTCAATTCACCTCAGAGTCACTAATTAATCAGGGATGGAGAACAGTTTTAGGGGGAGAGAGGAGACCTTGAAACCAGCCTTCTGCAGCTTTTCAGCAACAGCAGTGGCAAAGTACAGTTCTGGCTCACTGAGTGGTCTGATGGGCGAGATATGTTCACTTGGGCAGCTTTTCTGCAAGATCCGTAATAGATTCAGGCAAAAGAAAAGATTTAATCTCTGCCAGAATAAATATTTGGTCCTTATCTTAGGCACCACACGTTTGCCATTGCAATCACTGTTTTGGAGAGGTCTTCTTAATCCTGCTCGCACGCTGCCCCTGTCAGGGGAGACCCTCACCCACGTTTCATTGTGTTTCCTGCAGTGGTAAATGTGGCTGTGCTGGACCTCAGATGTGGTGTCTTCCCTCGCAGTAATAAGATTTCATTACTGCAACCCCCTCGTCATTTGTCTCGGGACCACAGTGACATTATAATCCGTGGCTAACTGCTTTGTCTCAGTTCATTACAGACTTGGTGGCAAATACTCATACAGTTGCCCAGGCTTGAATCCATCACGCTCAGCTGCCATGAAAATAAACTCTGCTGGCACAGGTGTCCAGAAAAGAGAAGATGTGAAGGATAAAAGACATTGGCTTTGGAGTCAACCCTGACTAATCTTGGGCAAGTCATTTAACTTTTCTGAACCCACGTCTTAATAAGATATTATGGGGACAGGGGACCAGTTTTATATACTTTGGAGGACTGTTATAAAATGATAATATGATAATCATGAATGTCATGAGAGTCACGATTTCATAACTGAAATGACATGATTAATATGATAATACTTCATAAATAATAAAATATTATACACACATACGAGATACATGAAAATAGGAGAATGAACCATCCAATCATTTGACCATTTAAAACAGTCTGTGATTACTAGAGAAACTAATTGGTTCAATATGATAAACATAGCTTTTAGCATCTCTTGGTTCATACAATACCACTGACTTTAAAAATATATGACCTTGGGCAGATTGTTTAACTTCTGATAGTTCTTCTGTAAAGGGACGAATGGAGGACTTTAGAAGAATACACCTGTGTGAAGCACATGGTATATGGCTGAGTATACACTGCTGCTGCTATGCTGCTAAGTCGCTTCTGTCATGTCCGACTCTGTGCGACAGCACAGATGTCCCATAGATGGCAGCCCACCAGGCTCCCCCATCCCTGGGATTCTCCAGGCAAGAACACTGGAGTGAGTTGCCATTTTCTTCTCCAATGCTTGAAAGCAAAAAGTGAAAGTGAAGTCGCTCAGTCTTGCCGACTCTTAGCAACCCCGTGGACTGCAGCCCACCAGGCTCCTCTGTCCATGGGATTTTCCAGGCAAGAGTACTGGAGTGGACTGCCATTGCCTTCTCCAGAGTATACACTGGGAGCTCCATAAATGTCAGTTGCTTTTTCTCTTTCTTTCCCCTCGTGAGTGTAGCTGAATGTAGAGGCATAAGCCTAGGACTGATTGGTCTGGCAACATTGTTATTAAGGAATATTGTAGAAATAAATGTACTATGCTGTGCTTAGTCGCTTCTGACTCTTTGTGATGCTATGGACTCTAGCCCACCACGTTCTTCTGTCCATGGGGATTCTTCAGGCAAGAATACTGGAGTGGGTTGCCATGCCCTCCTCCAGGGGATCTTCCCAACCTAGGGATCGAACCCAGGTCTCCCACATTGCAGGTGGATTCTTTACCATCTGAGCTATCAGTGAAGCCCAGAAATAAATGTAAATTTTAGCAAATAGAACACTAAAAAAACAAGATTTGCACAGTTGATTTTCTACCACAATTTGGTAGTGTCTCTCTCTACACATTCCTTGGTCCCTTTTATAAGCCTCTCCAAGATAAGCAAAGTGTAGCTGCAAAAAACAGCATGACTATAAATTTAAATAACTCCACGCCCTTCACCACTAAAGTTGCTACCAAGACAATCATTTCAATCTATGTTTCTCCTTGATATTAAATACAAAGACAAGTGGTAAATCAGAAGACATTACCAAAGAATCCTCAAGTGCATTCAGGAAAAAACTGAACAGTATAGAAAACAGCTGTCTTTAAACTGTCAGTAAGTCATTCTTCATTAGTAATGACTCTTTATGAGCCCACCTGGTTCCTCAAATTAGTCTAGCTCCAGCTTTCCGATCCCTCATCAACCAAATCACAGTTACTGCTATGGAGAAGACCCTAGAGATGCTACAATACTGGAGTCAGATTTCAGGAGCAGGAATGCACATGGGCAAGAAAAATCCTCAGGGTTAAAGGTCTCCTTGAAGGAGATCTCTTCATTCACTCCAGAGTGCCCCAGAGGAAGGCAGAATCCACCGGCTGCTATTTTGGAAAACTGCAGTTGAAAGAAACAGAACTGGGGCCCTCAAACATATGCCATGATGATATTGAGAGAGTGGTTCTCAATATCTCAACTTCTGGCTTCACGTGGAATTTGTGAGTTCAGTGTTAGGTGATCACACATGATAACAACACGTATGGGAGCCCTCTTGGGGTCAGACACTGGGGTTCACCATACTCCTTTCAGAATTCGGGTTATAGTTAATAAAGTGGTCCATGGCACTGTTTTACTACAGTGTAGTTCTCCTCCACCATGGGCTCATAGGAAGAGAAATTCTGGGTCCTCTCGTGGTAGTGGGGCCAATGGACCAGTGTTGGCCAATGAAATCAAGTGTTGGCCAATGAAATCAGGTGTTGGCCAATGAAATCAGGTGTTGGCCAATAAAATCAGGTGTTGGCCAATAAAATCAGGCGTTGGCCAATAAAACCCTGAGCCATCCATTTAATTGCTGATGTGAGACCTGCCAGAGTTCTCCCATTTGCTCCGAAGAAGGGCTTCCCAGGGGACTCAGAGTCTGCCTGTAATGCAGGAGACCTAGGTTCGATCCCTGGGTTGGGAAGATCCCCTGGAGAAGGGGATGGCTACCTACTCCAGTATTCTTGCCTGGAAAATTCCATGGAGAGAGGAGCCTGCTGGGCCAGACTATAGTCCATGAGTTGCAAAGACACGATTGAGTGACTAACACTTTGCCTGCACCCAGCAAATTCCTGGTAGTAGCTTCTTTGTCAGTCTGGGTCAGAACGAGGATGACAACAAGCCACAATGCAGCAGACATGGAACATTCGAGAAACAAAGCTTTGTTGCTGTACGCCAGCAAAAATTTGAAGCTGTTTGTTATGGCAACATAACCCAGGCTATCTGGATGATGAACTATGTGCTCAGCAAATAATTTTAATAGAATAATTTTCAAATTCTCACAATTACCCTCCAAAATTTATAGGTTAAAAAGATGAAGATTCAGAGATTTGAGAATTCACACAACTACTAAGAAACATATTTAATATTAGAATACAGCTCTTTCTAACTTTACAACCCATGGATTTTTCACCTTGTTATGTTTCCATTATATGTATTACACGTTGCAACTGAGTTATATATATACGACGGTACACACATTACGTATTTTACACTTTACATCTGTATAACCTGCCGATCTGTCTGCCTAAAGTACTTGCGTGCATTCCAAATGTAGGAATCCTAACAGGTGCTCAGTAAATGCTTGCTAAATTAATGGATGAGTGAATGAATAATGAATTAGAATGTGTGGTCACGATAGGAAAAAAAAAAATTGTGCTAATAAGCTTTTACACCATGGGAAGCTAACTAGGATTTTAACAGTATAGGATGAAGCAGAGAATTGGTTATCTATATTGAGAATTTTTATTTGCAGTACATCTTAGGCAAAACATATAGTCTCATTATGCTTTATATACACAATCTAAAAATATAAGAAGTGTTAGTCACTCTGTTGTATCCGACTCTTTGTGACCCCCATGGACTGTACCCCACCAGGCTCCTCTGTCCATGGAATTTTCCAGGCAAGAATACTGGAGTGAGTAGACATTCCCTTCTCCAGGGGATCTTCCCAACCCAGGGATCGAACCCAGGTCTCCCACATGGCAGGCAGATTCTTTATCATCTGAGCCACCAGGGAAATACAAAAGGATAAGGTACAATTTACTTGATTTGTCAGATAATTTCGACTGAGGGAGGTTTTTATTAAAGATCACTAGAATAAAACACCCTGCATTTAGTAGATCACTCATGGGTTCTTTTAGTCACTATTAATTATCTTTCAGTGAAGACTGTAAGTCCATCCTTCCAATGTTATAGTCTCCTTGTTCTAGACCCAGGATAACTGTGAGATAATAAGCCATTAGTGTGCACTTCTGGTGTACAAAGCCATGTGCTATGAAGGGATTCAAGATCAGGTCTCTCTCAGTAAGTCCAAGATGGAGAATAAACCTATCAGGAATCACTCAAAAGACAAGGTTCCAAGCTGTGCAGCTGGAGATGGTTTGAACTCCAATTAACATCCCATGACAATGACCCATTCTTCTTCCTTCGAGTTTACATGTGGCTATGTGGCAGGAAGGGCAGGGAGGGAAGAAGAGAAGGTGTGTTCTGGGTCCCGGAAGCCTTTATGATTTAGAAGCAGAAGACCCAAGCCCTGTCAAGGTTCTGCATCTTGTGGTCCAGCTGATCTGCAAGAGGTCTCAGCTGTCTCTATGAAAAATGAGAACAGTATTATACAGACAACAATAATACTAATGCCTGTGTTAGATGGCACTTAAGAGAAATGAATGAAACCTTGGCAGATTATAATGTGCTGCACAGAGGATGCTATAAGCATAATGTTAACAGTGGGGGTGTAGATGGCAATAATAGTAAAGAGAGTGAGGATAACTGGGTGAGAAACAGTATGACAGATGATGGGTGAGTCAGAGGCTTTGGACATGCCCTATAGGATAGTTCTCCGTGTATCTGAAATGACTGTCTTCTATTCGAGATCATCAACTCCAGCATCTGTACAGATTGTCCCTAGAAAATTCACGTTAAATGGCTTGGAAATAAATTCTATTTTCCTAAATCTGCACGAGTCGCTACGACCTTTGTACCCACCCGGGAAAATTGCATCCACCTTCTCCCCCGGCTACAGCTGTGCTTGCTCCTGTTGTTTTGCTGATGTCTTGTTGCATGAGGTCAATCAATTAAAGCGGATTAGATCCACAGACCAAAATACTAACAGAGGGCCAAGAGAGATAAGACTGATAAATAGCTCAAGACAGCTCCTTCTCTAACTCCCAGCAAATAAGGAAAAAAAAAAAAAAGAGAGAGAGAGAGAGACGGCAAGCATGGATGACAGCTCAGGACAAAAGAACTCTGACCTGAAGAGGGGAAATCAAGGAAGGACAAGGCAGTTGGTGCAAGTAAATAAGCTGTAAGTCAGATCCAGGGCTAGAACAGTCACCGGTCACACACCAGAATCCTGAGTCATCATGTCCTTCAAACCCACTCTGAACATGCACTGTGGATCCACAGACCCCCATGTCACACTGCCTGGTTTGGTAGTTAAGTCTGACTATCAAGCAAAAATTGAAGTTCATTTCCGCAGGAGCCTCCATGTTGCGCCAGGGCCTGGAGCAGTCTCCTGGCAGGATTCAGGTGACAGCTGGCAGGGCAGTGCTGACTGAAACCCAGTCCAGACTGAACATCTCCTATAAATGCCTTGTTTCTCCTCCAAATCTCTGCCACAGCTGTGAGGAACCACCCAACGGCCTTAATAAAGAGACCTTAAGCCCTGTGCTCACAGTAACAGCAAAATCCTCAAAATGAAGAAGAAGCATTTAAATCACCAAGAATGCTTCCAGAATATCTGACATCTTCCCTGCATACATACAAAGTGTGGTCCTGGGACCTGTAGCATCAGCATCACTTAGGAACTCATTAGAAATGCCAATTCTTGGATCTAAAACCAGACTGTGAAGTGGTAACTTCAGAGTGGGGGCCAGCAGTCTGCATCTTCACAGGCTCTGCAGGTGGTTCAGATACTAGCTCAGGTCTAGGGACTAATTCTTATATGAATGTCTTGGTTCCCCTAGGGCAGTGGTTTCAATTGGGGTAGAGTGGGTGATTTTTGTGCCCAGGGACATTTGGCAATGCCTGGAGATACTTCTGCTTGTCACAGCGGGAGGTGGGGTGCTAATGGAATCTCGGGGGTACAGGCCAGAAATGTTCAATATCCAGCAATGCACAACCAAGAAATGCCTGTCCTATACCACGAATCGTGTCACTGCTGGAAACTGCAGCGGGAAGTACAAAACTTCAGCCACACAACAAACATCCATGGAGCATGTTCTGCCTGACAGAAACCGATCTACAAGCCTTTAGATATGCATGATCAGATGGACTTCCCACAATACTCCTCCTATGAGGTGTGTGTGCATGCACATAACACAAACACACACAGCACACACATGTCCATGAGAGCATGCCTGTGTACGCACAGGTGAAGCTGTATTTATTTCGTATAAAACTGGCTGGCCTTCAGAGCACAGGATAAGCCATGAGCATGAGGGGTAATCTGAGTTACTCCTCCTCTATGCTCTATTCCAGTGCCCTTTTTATAGATGTAAATTTGGCAATGCGAGCTCACAGAGCCAGGGAGTGGCAGGCCTGGAACACACGTCCTGCGTTCTGTGTTCTCTGTCTGCTCTTGCAGACATGCATTGCTACTACCCCCCGGGAAAGCCTCTATTGCATCCCTGGGTACAATGGCATTAACTGATCATCCCAAATCCATTTTAGTTCCTTGACTCTTCACTACAGCCTAGGTCATTCTAGTCAGTTTCCATGAAGAGGTATAATCAGTTCTAAGTGGGCTTTAAAGGAAAAACTCTGTGTCCTAGAACTAGATATTCTAGCTCAAGGAGGAGCAGCAGCTCCCATAGAAAAGCAAGGCTGGTAAATAAATCACAACCTTTCAAGACCTATTTTGTGATGGTAAGGAAACCTTCATGGATTCTTCAAAGTGCTCTATCTGCCTATCTTTCAAGTGATAGACAGTTAACATTATGGCTTTGAGGAGAGTGGACCTAGGTGAATAATAAACCTCAACCAAGAATTATTGGTTTCATAAACAAAGGATTCTCAGTCATTTCCATAGATTAATTCCCAGGCTAAACCCTATACCTTTTTCTAGCTGAAGAGGAAAATAAAAAAATAGTATACACATTTCAGAACTGAGAGATTTATTACCTTTGGGATTATCAGAAAATACAATGTAGATGATTGCATTTTTTATGATGGCTTTGGAGACTGGGTATGTAGAAGATTCAGGAGGCAGAATGGTCTGAAGTAAAGACCAGCAACTATGGGCCAAATCTGGCTGTTGCCTGTTCATGTAAATAAAGTTTTATTGGGACACAGCCGTGCTCATTCGTTTCTCTGTGGTCTTTGGCTACTGTAGCAACGCAACAGCAGAGCTGAGCAGTTGCAACAGAAAAGTCTGCTGACCCTCATTGTGAAATCTGGCACAATGGACAGCTAGTTATGATTTTTTTTTTACTTTAGTTTTTGACTAATAGTTTAGGTTAACATGTTCAGAATAACTCAAACACTAGTGGGAGGGTCAAATGGGGAGCCTCCACTGGCTCAACTCAACTATTACTGACAAATAGAGCACATTTCTAATAAGATGAAAAATATAAAAATCCATCCAATTGAGGCATAAACTAATCTATTTCAGACCCATTAAGGGTAGTTTAGATTCTACAATCAATTCAACAACTGTTTGAAGGTAGGCAGCTGCGGATACAGAGAAATAAATTTGAGGCTGCTGGCAAAAGCTGATGGTGCCTAGAAGAGGCTGGTAATGGAGGAGATGGAGCAGAGTTGTAAAAGTTATTAAAATTATAATGATATGACATTTTCCTTCTGAAAATGTGTCTGGTTCTGTGGAGTGAATCATGTACATGCTAAAGGCTCGGGACTCTAAAAGCCAACACATATCACTCTGATGCCAGGACTTGAGTTGAATCCATTAGACGGAATGAAAGAAGAGAGTATCACTGCAGCCCAATGAATATCTCAGTCTCCAGGGCTCCCATGCATCTGCAAGACACCTGAGTCCCTTGAGTGATAAATGGTGATTCACGGAGCTCTCTCGGTTTACCTGCAAGGAGAATCGATGGTGTCATCATCTTGGAACGAACATACTGCAATAGAGACTCATTTTTCCTTTGCTAGTTATCGTAAACAAAATGGCCAGCAGACTCTAATATATCAGCGGGGGCTGTCTGCGCTCAGGGACAGTGGTGTGTGTGTGTCCTGGAGATAGTGTTACAGCTTGGTGTTTCATCCAAGTGATGGTTTATGATCCTCCTCTTTGTCAATGATCACCACTGTAACAGTCTCTTTGGGATCTTATCAGTATTTCTAATTCAAAAGGTTCATTCTGACCTACCCCCATTGGCCATAATAAAAGCAAGAGAGGGAAAAAAAAAAAAAAAAAAGGGAAATTTAAACAAGCTGGCACAAATAAGAAGGCAGGCTTTCTGGCCTCCAAGCTGGTTTCAAAGTCACTGTAGGGGAAAGTAATCCAGGTGTCCCAGCAAAAGTATGAAAAAAAGAACACTTTCCCTGGGGCCCGGGGGAGATGAGTGAAAGTCACCCAAATGTGAGACTTGAAAACGTGTCACAGGGAGATGACTCATGCCTTTGGAAAAGCATCCAACATAGCAGCATTGAGAATTATTTCAAAGCTGCATGATCCTTTGATAGAATAATTAGAAAGCACATCTCCTTATCTTAATTTACTTGAATTTAGTCTTGCTACCAAGCTGTAAAGTGAATACGTCTCACCCGAGTGGGAGAAATACCCCTGAGATACTAGGAAGTTGTTGTTCGTCTATGATCTGGCATGCACTGTGAGCCACCCGGGCGCTAACCACAGCTTCAAATACACAAATTATCCACGGAGTTTATAATAAATCCATGCACAATATGAAGAAGTATTTCTATTATGGCATTTAAAGGGCACAAACATTCCTTATTCTCTCCTTTATGAGTGTGCTACAATTTTATCCACTGATATAAAGATGCTAAATGTTTGCATCCAAAAGTCTAAGGAACACATTGCTAGGGAAATAGAGGTTGTATGTGTGTGCATGCCCACATAGTGTGTGCACATGTGTGTGTTGAAGCAAGACCTTAAAACTTAATGTAGCCCAAAGCTAGTTTCTCAGACCCTCTCCTTCATATTTTAAGTAAAGGGATGCTGATTCAGGAGAACCCAGGCCTCTCTGAGTACATCAAAAATCAGCTGTAGACAAGCTTTTATCATGCCCCTGGATGGCCCCTGAACAGTCAGGGCAATGCTTGGGACTTTACTTCCTAGCAGCCTTCTTAGGAATGCGAATCTATCACACATAAAACTCAGCACAAGCTATGGATTCACATGATCAGGCTGATCTACGGTCAACATGAGCTTCAGGGAATGAATGGCTTGATCATTCGGAATCACTTATCCAGTAACTCAGAGGCAGAACAGATCTCCTAGGCTGGCTCACACCAACACTGAATGAGGTATCCTTTCTGACATGGAGAAGAGACTTCCTTCTGCCAGAGAGTCCAGTTTTCCTAGCCAGTGGACAAAGACCTACAGGGATAAATAATATCCTGCATGCGTGCTGTCCCAGAGCCATCTTTAACTAGTCATCCCATAATCCCTCCAGTATCCACTCAACAACAGAGCTGAGTGTTTGCATTGATTCATTCCAACTTTTTCGTAATGGAACAGTTCTTTTTCCCGGTTACATCATGAGCATCATGAGGGTAGAAGATACATTTATGTCCTTCTCCATATAGACCAATAAATGTTCAGCTGAGCACCTAACACAGTGGTTAAAGCATCTTTGCATTTCTCAGCAAGTAACACTTGAGTGTAACATTTTCATCCATGGTCCATTTATTGCTTTGCAACTTTTGCTATGATTTTGCTTTGAGTGCTTTTGAAAATGTGACCCATGATGATGACTCAGGGGACCCTGGGCACTAACTTATTTCACACAGCCTACTAAAACAGTATCCAGGGTAATTGCCAACAAGCCTATGCAGCCCAAGGAGAACTTGCTCCATAGACTTGGAGGTGAGAGGTTTAGTAATCCATTACCA
This sequence comes from Bos mutus, assembly GCF_027580195.1. Classification (NCBI taxonomy): domain Eukaryota; kingdom Metazoa; phylum Chordata; class Mammalia; order Artiodactyla; family Bovidae; genus Bos; species Bos mutus. The sequence goes on from NC_091626.1 coordinate 94,937,975, forward strand.
CGGTCCTCAATCCACTTTGATTTTTTTAAAATTCAAATTAGATTCAAATAAAAGTCCTAGGGATGGAATGACTCCATACCATTACCAGTTCCTTGAACTATTTGATTCTCATAAACAACATCTTAACTGTTGAAACATCCAGGAGTCCAGACTTTCAGGAGACTCTCTCCATTTTCCTGCCTTCTCCTCTGCTCCTCAATGCAGTGACTGCTGGGCAGTGCCACAGCCAAGCTCTGCCCTTGGGAGCCTATTCCCTCATCACAGTTGCTAGGGCCACCTTTTAGTGAGCTGTACTATAATCTCCATCCACTGTCAATTTGCACTAGACTTACCAAATTGAGGATCTTTACACATAGTAACATTTTTTAAAATGCTACCTTTATTTCTCCAAGTAAATGTTGCCTAAGTCTGAGTCAACTCACAGAGGACTGGCAATCAAGTATCTACTGATTATACACTCTAGACAGGGCACTTTGTCAGACCCATCAGAAGCTAAAGAATAGATTTAGCATGATTCAGAGAATCCCATGGATGGAGGAGCCTGGCAGGCTGAAGTCCATGGGGTCGCTAAGAGTCAGACACGACTGAGTGACTTCACTTTCACTTTTCACTTTCGGGTCGCATAGAGTTGGACACGACTGAAGCGACTTAGCAGCAGCAGCAGCAGCCCTTAAGAGTGTAAACTCAGTACCATTTTTCTAGATTTCATACACATGTGTTAATATACAATATTTGTCTTTCTCTTTCTGACTTACTTCACTGTGCAATAGGCTCTAGGTCCATCCCCCTCATTAGGACTGACTCAAATGCATTCTTTCTTATAGCTAAGTAATATTTCATTGTGTGTATGTACCACAATTTCTGTATCCATTCATTTGTTGATAGACAGCTAGGTTGCTTCCATGTTCTAGCTGTTGTAAAAAGTGCTGCAATGAACAATGGTGTATAAGCATCTCTTGCGATTATGGTTTTCTCAGGGTACATGTGTGGTAGTAGATTATTGGGTCCTACAGTACTATTTACAGGGCGGCAGTGGAGACACGGACATAAAGAACAGGCTTGTGGACACAGTGCGGGAAGGGAGGGTGGGACGGAAACATACATGACCATACGTGAAATACATGGGCAGTGGGAATTTTCTGTGTGACACAGGGGGTCAACCCAGTGCTCTGAGACAACCTAGAGGGTAGGATGCAGTGGGAGATGGGAGGGAGGTTCAAGAGGGAGGGGACAAGGTATGCCTAGAGCTGATTCATGTCGATGTTTGGCAGAAACCATCACAGTAGTGAAAAGCAATCATCATCCAATAAAAATTTTTTAAATAAATAAAAACATCTAGAATCTTAAGAAGAGTGTAAACTCCACCATGATATTGTAAAAAGGCATTAGTGTGGGAATCAGTAGACATGGATCTCAGTTCTAGTTGTTTACTTAACGCAACTCATGGGACAGGTCACAAGTACTCTGGGTGTAGTTTCCTCGAGTGTAAGACAGGGTTGGCATCACTGAGCTCTCGGGCGGTGATGAAGGTAAAAAGAGAGAGAGATGTTTGTGATAGCCACTTGAAAATTATGGGGCACTGAAAACAAAAAGCGTCTCGTTACAAATCAGGTGGGGACAAATACAAAGGAAAAACAAGCACACGATTCTCTAAATTAAGACAGAAGGAATAAAAATAAACATCTCAAGTCAGTCCTTGACAAATTGCCCAGGTGACTGGCGGTAGAGGATTTACTGTGTGTCCTCAGGACAGAAAATGCCACCTTCTTTAGTAGGAGGTCAGGCCAATGATGGGGAAAATGTGGGGTTAGATCAGACATATTTAAGTAATAAAAATGAGGAAGGAGGAATGGCAGGAGTTTAGAAGGTTGATACTATTGGAATGAAAATGAAATTCAGTCTGAGATAAAGAAAAATAGGCAATACTAGGCAAAAAAAAAAAAAAAACCCACTTGAGAATATCAACCAGCTAAAACTTCAGTAATGTTGCTGAGACACAAACCATTGCATGTTAAGATAGACTTCAGGGCTCAACATATCCAAGCAAAAAGAAAGCATGTTTAAGGTTCATAAGCATGCTAAATATTGGAGAATATTTTCTTTCTTGCCCAAAGGGCCCTCCCCAGACTCCCCAGCAAATGTTTCCTGGATAATGGCTCAATTACATTTCTGGAAAACTATAGACTCAAAATAAATCTAAATAAAATCCTTTATTCCCCAAGTGTGCCCTGCTGTTGATTCCCCAGCTTTCCGCTGCTAACATTTCTCTTCTGGCAGGAAAGTGTTAGCTGTTTAAAAGGACAGTGGTTTGCGCTGTGCTTAAACTCCACCTTGGCCCAGAGGCCCAGGGTCCATCGGAGCAGACACCAACCAAGTTATGCTAGAGCACCCATGTTTCAGCAGTCAGCAGTTATCTTACTGTTGCTAACTCGTCATATCTCTGTTCAGTGACACCTTTGAGTCATTTAAGGCAGTGATTAAGGTCAGAGGAAAGTAAAAACTTAGAAGGAGAGGGAAGGAAGTAATAGGGAGACAGACAAGGAATTAGATGAGTGTGACTAAAGCTATCTGCCAAGCCTTCTGAAAGAACAGAAAACTAGCTCCCTAAGCCCCCCCACATAGATGTATTTCTTGCCACTCTACTTTGTCCTGACTTCAAGAAACTTTCTGCAGGCAAATACCTGAGGTCAACACCTTAGAAAGCTAGCTACAAGGAGAAACACCTTCCTTAACAGACAGCAGGATGAATTTCTGATTCAGTTGCCAAAGGATGACTGCCAATAAGCCATTCCACCTGTGCTCACCAGACAACCAGGATCAGCCACAGAAACAAGCACACAGGGCACCTAAGACCAAGCATCCACGACACACAGGTCTCATCTCCTCTGGCGCAGGGCAGAAAGGGCCTGTGATCAGATGTCTACTCCCAGAGGGACGAATCAAACTCCAGTATTCTTGCCTAGATAATCCCGTGGACAGGGGAGCTTGGCGGGCTACAGTCCATGGGGCTGCAGAGAGTTGGACAAGGCTGTGAGTGCATGCACGTGTTGAACCTGGCAGGGTATACCTCTTGGAAGAGTAATGAAAGCTGTGTTCAGGTTTGATTTTTCTCCGTTGATTATTTTTCTCCAATAAAAGCTTATTAGTTGTGCTGTGTAAAACAGAAGTTACAAATAATCTATAAAGTAGACCAGGCCCTCAGATGTATACTATTATATTTTTAAATGGAGGTTCTCATAGTATCTTTTAAAATGTGCCTTAGTTTAAAAGTCAGAAGGTCTCTCATAAACAGATTACTACAATCTTTGAAAGCAACACTGGGATAATATTTCTAAAACATGATTAAAGGCCAGAACTGATTGCAGGAAGAAGACGTGCATGCTCAGTTGTGTCTGACTCTTTGCGACCCCATGGACTGTATCCTGCCAGGCTCCTTTGTCCATGGGATTCTTCGGACAAGAGTAATGAAGGGGCTTGCCATTTCTGTCTCCAGGGGATCTTCCCAACACAGGGATTGAACCCACATCTCCCTCAACTCCTGCATTGGCAGGCAGATTCTTTACTACTGAGCCACCTGGGAAGGCGGAGGAGAAGGGCACAAGTTGCCCAGTGAACAGTCTCTCCCACCCCCTCTTGACTATTAGATGAGAAGTCTGAGTGTAGCTTGCCATTTATCACTTGTTTTGCACTGTAAAGATGAAAGGGAATTATAGGGTTGCCCAAAAGATTCATTCAGGTTTTTCTATAAGATATCATCACATGACTAGCAATGTCTCTGAACCTCAACAAAAGACATATCAAGAACCATGGGATTCAAGAAAAATAAGAGCAAGTGCATTTTTTTTCTTATACCCTATTCCATTTTAATCACTTAAATTATCAGTCTGCCCTTTGTAAATGTTTCTGGTTTTTAAACACCTAATGTACCATAATAGTCATATTATTTTTAAAAATATATATATTTATTTATTTTTGGCTGTTCTGGATTGGGTCTTTGATGTGATGCGTGGGCTCTCTGTTGCTCCTTGCAGGCTTTCTCTAGTTGCAGTGAGCGGGGTGGGATCTACTCTCTATTTGCGGCATGTGGGCTTCTTTTGCTGCGGAGCACAGGCTCTAGAACATGCAGGCTTAGCTGCCTGTGGCATGTGGGATTTCCCGGATCAGGGATTGAACTGGTGTCCTCTGTATTGGCAGGCAGATTCTTAACCACTGGATCACCAGGGAAGTCCCACATACTTATGAGAAAGACAGGTTTGGCTTTGGATCTTAATTCTATCACTTACTTGACCAAATTGTTTAGATTTTCTAAGCTTCAATTTTCCCATCTTTAATGTTGAGAAAATATTACCTACCATAAAAGCTTGTTATGAGGATAAAACAATCTATGCAGGCAGCTAGCGCACAACAGAAGACACCCTAGGAATTGTTTTTTTTTTTTTCCTTCCCCTTTGAAGGGTTGGGATGAATTAAGCAGACTCGATCATAAAATCACACACACATATGAAGTGCCTGCCAAATTGTAATGACCCAACTGCTGCTTCAGAGAGATGGCTCAGCTCAAGGTTTTAATGCACTTTTCATGAACTGAAGCACAACAACAAAATCTATCACTGTTAAGCAGCCTCATAAGAAGATCCGATTTGAACAAAATAGACTTCCTTTTGAGCTCTGAAATATGGTAGCTACCTTCACCTTGACTTAGAGACACACCAGTAGGAAATGTACACTTAGCCAATGAACAGCAGGATTAATAAATGCCAGCAAAGATAATGATAATGAAATGCATTGGTGAAAGTTTCCTAAGAGCAGACCATCCAGTATAGAAAGGTACATATAAATTTTATGCAAACACACTTTTAGTTCTGTGAGTTCATATATCAGCATGACTACAACCATCGAGAAAAATTTAACGTAGGCCGCTGCTCTAGAACGACCATTTAATTTTGAGCAGACCATGATATTGAAAAAAAAATTAAGTTATATAACACACTTGCCAAATAAATAAAAAAATGTTCATTGCAATGTAACAGCTAGAAAAACAGAATCGCTACTCTACCATGTTGAGGATTAAGTGGGCAATAAATCATAGCCGTCTGCATTCTGAATTCCAAGCCAATTGAGGAATAGACCCAGCCTAAAGGACAGCCAACTTCATTGCTCGTAAAGCTGAATGTGGGAACTGGTCTGGGACGAGAGTCGGACCTGGCCTTACACCAGACTTCTACTCATATTCCTTGTCCCCTTCTCTTCTCCATTGTCTCCTGCAAAGATGAAACTGGCTTGGGCCTGTGTGCACTCAGCACAGGGATAAAAAAGCTCTCTGAACAGAAAGAAGGAAGGGGTCTCACCAGATATGTGCAGACCCTTCATCCAATCCCACCACTAAATAAGGAATTGAAGAGAAAGTACAAGAAGTGTCACCCCTAAGTTTTCTTTCCAGGATAGAGAATTGCTTCATAGTATACATGCACATGCGGAGAAGGCAGTGGCACCCCACTCCAGTACTCTTGCCTGGAAAATCCCATGGATGGAGGAGCCTGGTGGGCTGCAGTCTATGGGGTCCCTAAGAGTCGGACACGACTGAGCGACTTCTCTTTCACTTTTCACTTTCATGCATTGGAGAAAGAAATGGCAACCCACTCCAGTGTTCTTGCCTGGAAAATCCCAGGGACAGGGGAGCCTGGTGGGCTGCCGTCTATGGGGTCACACAGAGTCGGACATGACTGAAGTGACTTAGCAGCAGCAGCAGCAGCATACACGCACGTGGGGCTTCCCAGATGGCACTCTGCTACGGAACCCACCTGATAGGGATGAAATGCAGGAGATGCGAAAGACATGTTGATCCCTGGTGGGGAAGATCCCCTGGAGGAGGGCATGGCAACCCATTCCAGTATTCTTGCATGGAGAATCCCATGGACAGAGGAGCCTGGCAGCCTACAGCCCATAGGGTCGCACCAAGCTGGACACTACTGAAGCGACTTGGCACACCCACACGCAAATATCTACATAGATGGTGGAACTATCTCTTTTCTATTTTTGAAACTTTTCTTCAGGTACCCCTACCAATAAAGATTGACCCATAAGAGCAGCTTTTGTTGTTGTTTAGTCTCTAAGTTGTATCCAACTCTTAAATGACCCCAATGACTGTAGCCCACCAGGCTCCTCTGTCCATGGGATTTCCCAGGCAAGAATTCTGGAATGGGTTGTCATTTCTTTCTCAGGGAATCTATCTGACCCAGGGATTAAACCCATGTCTCCTGCATTGGCAGGCAGATTCTTTACCACAGAACCACCAAGGAAGCCCATAAGAGAAGCTGCTGCTAAGTCACTTCAGTCGTGTCCGACTTTCTATGTCCCCATGGACCGTAGCCCGCCAGGCTCCTCTGTCCATGGGATTCTCCAGGCAAGAATACTGGAGTGGGTTGCCATGCCCTCCTCCAGGGGACCTTCCTGACCCAGGGTTCGAACCCGCACCTCCTGCATTGGCAGGCGGTTCTTTACCACGAGCGCCACCTGGGAAGCCCCTATAAGAGAAGCTGGAGAGACAATATCCAGGCATCTAAAGAGGACTTGTTATCTGGAGGTTGGTATATGTTTAGAGGTTTGAAATGTTTACTTTATGATCAGGTGAAGCTGCCTTCAACTAACAAGTTACCACTAACTGTTGATAACCACCATTGCTTCTGTTGATTACTGAAATTCTTAGCAACGTGTAGCTGATGACTTAGACTTTTGGACGTTGCAGTGCCAGAAAAAATACCAGAAAGAGAAATGTTAAATATGACACATGGGGCTTCCCTGGTAGTCCAGTGGCTAAGACTCTGCACTCCCAATGCAGGGGGCCCGGGTCCAATCGCTGGTCAGGAAACTGGACCCTACGTGCTGCAAATAAGAGCCTGCATGCCTCAATGAAGACCCGAGTACCACAACTAAGAGCTGGCACAGCCAAGTAAATACATTTTTAATCAATAAGTAAACATGAATTATAAGCAAAGAAATTAGCAATCCTAATTGGTAAGGTTTTAGGAGGCCTGTGGAACTTTCTTTATATCACAAACTTCTGCCTCCATCCTAAGGGCCCAGAGCTTGGCTGTCATTTACATCACCAGCCAGGATTCCTTAGCACAGCCCAACTATGCTGTCAACCCACATCCCAAGGAATGCATATAATCACCATATTTACTGTGATGACCCAGGCAATAACGATACCCACCGCCTGTAAGAAACTAAAACGCACGTGTCATTTTGGAGATGCTACTTGCTCAGGCGGGGTTGCCTGTCAGCTGTCTCTGGCCGAGCGATACAACCTACAATTTAGTTAACAAACTGAGACATCATAGAAATCAGTGCTTTTAACAGGCTTCCTCAAATCACTTGGGTTTTTCCACCTGTCTTACATGTCACAAGTCTCTGGCAATGTGGCACGAGTGGGAGGAGGTTCCAGTGGAGTTGAAAAGAAGAGAAAAAAATGGGGGAAAAAAAAAAGGCAAAATAGTTGGCTGAATTCTAAAGTGGAATCTGCCCTAGAAGTAGAAAATCCAGAAAAAAACAAAACACATTTGTTGGCTCCAGTAGTTCTATTGTCGCCAGCTGGGCAAGTTTCAAACTCTTCAGCCTTAGCAGGGGCCAACCTTTATTCCCGGCCTTCTTACCAAACTTCCTCAACCTTTCACCCTGTCTGCATCCACTGATTAGTCTCATCATTCATTTAGCAAGTCTGCATTAAGAACCTAATATATAAAAGCTTTTGTTCTAGGTATTAATTCTAATGTGAACAGACCATTTCTACCACTCAAGTGCTCCTGTGCTGATGCTCAGGCCTGAGGATGGAATGGATGGTGGCAACTATCAAGAAGAACAGAGACTGGACTTGGGTTTATTTTAAAAAAGAAGAGAATACAGGGAACCCATCTTAGTATAAAGGCTTCCAGGAAGCCGCCTAGTAGATTGATCTGTTAATTTTCACAAGAGTTTTCACTGATCTTTATGATCTATTTAAAGACAATGAAAAATATGGAAGCAGTAGAAGTGGTTTTAGGTTAGAGAGATATAGGAAGGTTTTGCAATGGAAGAAGAGTTTAAATTCAGCCCCGAATGTGGACAGAATGGGGATGGTCCAGTTTAGATGAGTTCACATCAACAGAACTATAAAGATGCAAGATCTCTGAAACTGGGTTTGGAATCCAGGAAACCTGGCTTTAACCCTGGACTATTTCATGTGAATCAAGTCACATCAAATAAGTCTTGCAGTTTCTCTGAGTATTATCTTTCTTATCTTAAAAAAATGATAATAAAATAAAAGTACTTAGTCTGTGCTGTACACAGAGTAATTACAAAAGCTGAGATAATATATGTAAAAGTGCATGGAAAATTATAATGTGCAATACACATACGATCATTAGGTGCTCTGCATTAATTGTTCATTTGATTTTAAACGTAGATGGCTGCTTCTTCTTCTAGCTTTTACTTTGATAATTTTTAAAAGACTGCTTGCACCCTTTTAAAAACTTTCAATAGAAGCAGGAAATGCTTCGCTTCTTACTTATCTATTTCTTTTATCATAAAAAAATCAAAGTGTTCCTTGGAAATCATCTCATTAATCTCTTGGAGGGAGGTAAGATAGAGGACACATACTTTGCACGATTATAAATGAATCTCAGTTTTGCAAATGGAAAAGCCTGACTTTTGAGGCTTGCCTTAGCCACATAGAGAGTAAAAACAGCACCGAAAATGACCTGGCCATCTCTTTATCCAATTTTATGTTCTCCTCATTATTACATGCATCCCCAAATCTTATTCTCCCAGGAGACTTCCAAGGATAGATCTGGCTTATCAGTTCTGAAATAAGTAATACTTTACATAACTGTTTTTAGCCCCTGCTTTTTCATCTGAACAACAACCTTAAAAAAAACCTAGCAAACAGGATTTTGTAGCAGTGAAAAAGGAATAATACACATGTAATATTTATGAAAGAAACCTAGTCCAGGATCTGTAACACATCAAATGAAAAATAAAGGCTAGCTCCTTTTGTTTTACAGGAAGAAAACTTGGTTTACATAAATCTCATGAGTGTTGCCCTGACATGTATGGAGTTGAGTCTAACATTGAAAAGCACTTAGACTGATCATTAGTAATAAATCTCAGAACCAAGTTTCCACCAATCAATAAGCATCTGTTGTGTACACAGCACATACCAACACTTGTGCTAGATCCTAAAGACATAAAGATACACAGGACACAGTATAAGTTTTCCAAAAGTTTAACTGAGAAGCTGAGACAAGACACGGACAAAATAGCAGGTAAAAAATAGAAAGTGGTTAAAGGCAAAGACACAGACAAGCAAAATTCAACAGGTTTCATGGAAGAGGTGACTGATAGGTTGGGTTCATGAAAGATGGGTAGGATTTCAAAAAATGGAAACAGTGAAAATAATGTTGATGAAACTGCATTCTAAGCAATGAGACGAGCACAGTCCAAAGGAAAGATGAGGTCTAGTCAGTGGATGAATTTGGTGAGAGCACAGTGTATACAATAAAGAGAAATGACTTTGCTGGATACAAACGCAGGTTGAGGTTGAATCATGTTTGGCTTCGGAGGTTCTACTAATGAATAAAACTTGTCTTTAGTTGGGAACCCATTGAGTTGAATGACAGAAAATATTGTTTAAAAATATTTGAGCATGTTGTGAGCAGATGGAGAAGAAGCAGAGGAGGGGAAATGTAACAGATAACAGAGAAATGAGCTAACAGATGGCATGAGGTCCCAGAAGAGACCACAGGGCAGGAGGCCAGGGACACAGGTAGCTCAGCTACCTGTGAGGGGCACAAGGCATTCTTCCTGAGACAGAAAAGGAAGCCAGAATAGTAGCAGCTGCATTAGGATGTAGGGAGCCCACCCTCATTTGATGAAGACATATACTTTTAAAAGTACAATCATTTGTTAGAAACATTGCAGAGGGGATTTTTAAATTGAGTTGGGGTGGAACTGGGGCATTTATGTGTATGTACCTGTGTGTTAGTTGCCCAGTCATGTCCAACTCTTTGTGACCCATGGACTGTAGCCTGCCAGGCTCCTCTGTCCATGGAATTCTCCAGGCAAGAGTACATTGCCTTCCCTTCTCTAGGGGAACATCCCCACCCAGGGATAGAACCTGGGTCTCCACCACTGTAGGCAGATTCTATACTATCTGAGCCACTAGGGAAGCCCGGGACATTTATGGTCCCTTCCAAATCCGTGGCAGGGGATATACCAATTGAGGCATCATTTTCAAAATGGAGAAATAGTTCAGTTCATACAAATAATCAGTAAATCTACTCAGAAGAGGAATTATTAAATGGCAGGTGAAATTTACTAACAGAAGGATTTTGTTCCATTGGCAAAGAGTCTTTTTCTGTTTATTTAAAAAAAAAAAAGCCTACACCCAGCTTCGGATCCAAACATTTATTACCTTTTTGGCCTTTATGAGTACTTGACTTTGTGACTTCTGGGCTTTCGAAACTACAAGGAGATGCAATGAGCTATCACAGCTTCACCAAGAATAGTCACACCAAACTAATCTCATTTTCTTGAGAATACATTTACCAAGGGGGAAGGTCAGCAAGATGATGTGGGCAGAGTGTAAAAATCACAACAAAGAGTCAGACAAGGGCTTTAGTGATATCTCTGAGATCACAATGGAGAAAAATGGGGACCATTCACACATTACGAGGATTTATAGATGGCCCACTAAGCAGATGGCTGGATCTTGCAGGGCTGGCGGCAGGGCCAAGTTCTCAGCAACTCCCTGCTCAATATTTGTATCAGTGACTTGGATGAAGGAAAAAAAGCCAGGGTTAGAAATTCCCCTCTGTCTTACATATGGGAGGAATACCCTGAAATGTCAGAATGTAAATGTTATGGTTTTTCCAGTAGGCATGTATGGATGTGAGAGTTGGACTACAAAGAAAGCTGAGCACCGAAGAATTGATGCTTTTGAATTGTGGTGTTGGAGAAGACTCTTGGGAGTCCTTTGGACAGCAAAGAGATCCAACCAGTCCATCCAAATGGAAATCAGTCCTGAATATTCATTGGAAGGACTGATGCTGAAGCTGAAACTCCAATACTTTGGCCACCTGATGCGAAGAACTGACTCATTGGAAAAAAAACCCTGATGCTGGGAGAGATTAAAGGTAGGAGAAGAAGGGGATGACGGAGGGTGAGATGGTTGGATGGCATCACCGATTCAATGGGCGTGAGTTTGAGCAACCTCCAGGAGTTGCCGATGGACAGGGAGGCCTGGTGTGCTGGGGTTGCAGAGTTGGACACGACTGAGCTACTGAACTGAACTGAACTGAAATGCTATGGAAAAAAGAAGATATAACTCAATGAAATTTAGTTAAGATAGATAGTCACCTACATAAAGTAAACAATTAGATAAGTGCGGGATTAGGATAACTCAGTCAAAATAGAATTCCAGGAGAAGAGATAGTGGGGTTATATGACCAGGAGCTCAATAGGATTTAGAAATAGGGTAGAATCTCTACCAAAACTTTTATGTAAACTCTTGATGCTTGAATAGAAGAGTGTTGCTGTTGGAGACGGGAATGGTCTCCCTGTGTCCAGCAGAAGTCAGGCAAAGAGCAGAGCACACTGCTCTCTAATAAACACTCAGCTTCAATAAACTCATGCACAGGTTTTAATGATAGTCCACAGCAGCTTGGCAAGGATGGAAAAGCACTTTCATGTCACTTGAGGAATGATTATGGAAACTAGAAAAGCAAAAACTTTAAGAGGAATATATGCTAGCTGCCATCATAAAGAACTATTTCATGAAAAAAGAAGTACATACTCCCTGCATTCCTGACTACAGACTTCTGAGGAGCAGGAAGAATGTATGGGGGGTGGGGGTACAGATTTTGATTAAAAATAATGTTATTGCTTTTTTTAATACTGTGTGAATATTCCCACAATAAGGCAGGCTACCTCGGCAAATCGTGGGAGAACTACCAGAAGAAATCAAGCAGCCAATGAAAATGCATGTATCAGGACTGCTGTGGGAACAATCACTTAGGTGGGAGAGGGGTTAATCTAGATGACTTCTAATATCTATCTGGAGGAGTCTAAATTTTGTCATCAAGTATAACCGAGGAGGTGACTAGGTTTGTCCATGTGGTGATTTTGATTACTGTCCCATTTCTTCACTCCCTGGAATATTGTATAACTTTGCAGTGTCTTTCCACAGTAGGAAAACAGATTTCTTCCCATCTCATGACCATGGCTTTTCAACATGACCTGTCTGACCAACAGGATGGAAGTGGATGTGATGCCAACCGAGGCTTTAAACATGCTTCTAAAGCTTGGCTTGCCCTTTTGTGCTCTGGAACGCACCATGAAAAGAGGATGGCCCAGGAAGCCCCCGACCCTGCAGCGTGAGCCCCAGAATAAAGGATCATAGGGCAGACCTGAATCTAATTTCAGCCTGGAGCCAATCCTAGCTCAGCGGCAGCCCAAAGAAGCGTGACTATGCTGAGTCTGGCTGAGATAAGTCACGCTTCAGTCAACCTGCAAGACTGTGAACACAGAAATAAATATTTGGTATTCTAAGCCAATATATTATGATGTGGTTTATTATGCAGCATTATTAAGCAATGACTAATACACTCAGCTTCAGGAAGCAAAAGACTCAAAAACTTTCTATTACTGATTTCCAAGTTGTAACTCAAATGCAAGGAAACTGCCATACAACATTTTCACTCTACAGATGTAAATGTGTACCTGACTGACTCTGCTATACAGCGGAAACTAACATAGCTCTGTAAATCAACTGTACTCCAATCAAATTTTTTTAAAAGATAAGTTATGGTAAGTTGTATCCCTTTTTTGCATCTAATTTAAGTTTTTGAACTTATGAAATGTTGGTATTGCAATCCATTCTAAACAGCTACCGATAATACAGAAGGAAACTCAGCTCCATTGCTTAGTCCCTAACAGAATCACTTTCTTAAGTTGAAGTCAGTGGTAGCGTCTTCTGGATAAGTTATGAATTTAGAAGACTTTTTTTTTTACTAGTTGAGACCATTAGTCTGATTTGCTCTTGGTTACTCAGTGGTCAGAATTATCCCTGTTTCCTCTAAGTCAGGATGATATAATTTATACCTTGCCTCTCTTAAGAATGGATAGACCACGCCAAGTAGAATGTATATCACCAAGAAACTTTCCACGTTTGAACTAAAGCCAAACTTGAGCTTTAGGAGCGTGTATTTTTTTTTTCAGGAAATTCAATTTTTCAGCAAGGCTAAAACTTGTTCTGTTTACAGGAGTTAAAATATATGGAGATCCTTCAGGTACTACATTAAGGACTTCACAAAGATCCTATCGGTAATCAATATAAAAAGAGAAAGGCCAAATCGTAAAAACTTAAGCAAAAGGAGCACACACACATAGTTTGTCCATTCTAAGGCTCCCACACAGGCTTACTAACAATGATCTAGCAAAGGTGGGCATTAGGAATGGGGCGACTATTCATTGCTAGTTTGGGAAATGACTAACTCCCAATACAAGGCATCTCCTTTGCTTCACTCTAAAAGTATCAAAATCAAGAAATCAACTATGGTTCAATAAAAAAATTAAAATGTAAATATCATAGAATTGCTGAAAACAGCCATATTAAAAGCATCCTTTAATTCACTTAAAATCACAGGCTCTACAATGTTCTACAACAATTTGCAGAATGTTCCCTATCATTAGAAGTAAATGATTCCACCTCACAACTGGAAATACTAAAAGGAAAAAAACATCAGTTTACTACTTAAAAATTTAATCTGAGCTCTGCGGCTTATGTAAATTCATTCTGCATTTCTTCTTGCTCCATCTATTGGACAAACGATTGCTCTTTGATTTGTATTCCAAAGAACTGCCTTATAGGGACAGCAAAATGAACAGCATCGACAGTATCCCTCCATGGATAACTGTGCTGCTCCAGGTCCCACTGCTGCGTATACTAAATCCATTCCTTCAGAAGGCTCTGGAGCACCTGATTGACTCACCCTTCCCTAAGAGGGAGGAAGAGGGAGAAGAATTCATTATCTGAAGCGGAAGCCAAAAGGTAGCAGCCTCTGTTCAAGGTCATAACCCAAAGCCCAACACCTGGTTCTCTAGCTACAACCTTAGAAACCCATTAAAAGAAATCACGACTCCAGCTACCTCAGGTCACCTAAACTGTTCCTAGTGGGAAGCCTCTTTGCAATTTGATGCAAAAGGTTGGTTCTCAATTTCTCCCACAGCAGAAATAAGTTCCCACCACAGTCAGGATGCTTGTCCCCACCTATGTGTCCTGTCTTTGCACCCCTGACTTCACCCCTTTGCTGAATTTACCAATCATGGCAAGTCTTAATGACTATTAAACATTTTTAATTGCAGGCACACATTTAACTACTCCATTAAATAGCTAAAGCCACATCAGGACCAGCCACAGCTATTGAAAAAGACCTCTTTTCCCAAAAAAGTCATAATTGTTAACCTATCCAATGTCTCTTTAGGTTTCGTCTTGATGAAATATCTGTTGGTACTTAAAATGCATCTTTTGTTCATGGTTATTTCTTTGGATACAGTTATATATCTGAGTGTGGGGCACGTGGCGGCAGGGGAGAGTATGTAAATGGGGTCGTATGTGCGTGAAGGAGGCTCGTGACTCAGAACCGCGCCTCAGAGAGACGCAAGGCCAGGGAAGGGTGAGCTACCACCTTGCGTGTTCCTCCCCTGGCGATTCAGTTCTGTCCAAATAACTCTCGATTAAAGCACCACGCAGAGACATTTCACATTTCCTCCTTAAGATCATTCTGACAGCTCACCAGCTGTTCTCTGCTATTTTTTGCCATGATGGCATGGGTAAGCCACAGAGCCTTCTCGTTACTCTGCCAACAGCGATGCCGCCTGCTGTTCAGTGCTCAGAGTCTGTTCCTCAACCCAAGCTCTACCATCTTGTCCATTTCCCACTCACCTGACACAACAGAGATTTTGAGTTATTAATATGCAGTCCCTTGAGAAAAACTAGATGGTGGCAGCGGTGGTGGAGATCACTGCATGGAAAACACAGTCAGGCACAAAGTATGTTTTATGTAGTAATCATTAAAACCATATAAATGTCCATATATTGGAAATACCTATATCTTTAGCCATTTCCAATGCTTGAAAGGGTACCATAAAGCAGAAAGGATGTGGGCACTGAGTTAGACAGATCTAGATATTGAATTCCTATTCTCTTTTCTAACTAGATGCTTCTCTGAGCATCAGTTTGTCCATCTGTAAAATGGGATTTTCTGTCATATAAAGAAATCAAGAAACTTGAAGGAGACCACAAAACAACTAGAAAAAGAACCACAACTTAAATGTGAATTTCAGAAATCCTAGTTCAAGTTTTTTCCTCTCTTTAAAGGCCACCTCATCAAAGAAAGCAAAAAAACCAAAAAAAAGAGAGATTGAAGGAGCTTGGGGCTTGACTTACACCTAAGGTTAACAGCACAGAATCTATTTTTCAAGCTCATGGCGTGTCAGAGTCACTGACTAGAAAGAAGGAGGGCGACAGACACTGAGCCAGAGGCAAAGACGTTCATAATGCAAGAGATAGTGCTTGATACTAACACAGGAATGAAAAAGGAGTGTAGGTGTATGGATGCTTATAATGCAGAAATATATTTTCTATACCCTTCATCAGACCCTTAGAGCATCATAACTACAACAAAATAACCTTCACAACTTGGTTCTGGGATCAGGGGTTCCAACCAGACCGGAAACAGCTGATAAATCTCAGCCTTACTTTCTTGATCTCCTACTTCTTTGCTGCCAACCCCTGAGTCCTTTTCTCTGAAAACACTGAAGGCTTTCACCAGGAAGTACAGGTGTTAGGAGCAATCATACAGCCTGGGTTTCTATCTCGGTTCCTCCACTTGCAAGCTGTGTGATTTGGGGAAAGTTTTGTCATCGGCAAAATGGTAATGATAATAACGTTGGCGGGCCAGTGGTTAAGAATGCGCCTTGCAATGCAGGAGACCTGGATTTGATCCCTGGTCGAGGAACTAAGATCCCACATGCCACCGAGCTACTGAGCCTGCAGGCAGCATGAGAGAGAATGGAAGATCTTCAGTAAGATTCCCTCTCTGCTGCCCTGCTTGGTGACTGTGTGCTCAGCCTGTGCCCACCCTCGCTGCCCTGCCTCTCCTCTCGATCCCACTGCTCTGAATATGCCAAGGTTCAGGGGAAGCGAATGTGTCTTCCCGATGCCCTGGGGCTCCTATACCTAAGCTGTAGTAAGTTCAGGACACACAGATTCTAAAGTGAAGGACAACAGTCATAATCATGCCCGCCCTTTCTTAGCACTTAATCTGTGCGAGGCAATGTGCTAAGTCCTTTCAATACACATGAATCTGCTCTATGAGATAGATAATATCGTCATCACAATTTTCTCAGTGGGCGCTCCTTTCTCTTCCTTTGATCTTTTTAATATTCCTTGGCATATTTATTTGATTGTGTCAGGTCTTAGTTGGCACTTGGGGGGTCTTCACTGCATCGCGTGGGATCTTTTGCTGTGGCCCACGGACTCCCTAGTTACCTGCAGGCTCAGTAGCTCGGGGGCACATGGGATCTTAGTTCCTCCACCAGGGATCGAATCCGGGTCCTCTGCATTGCAAGGCAGATTCCTAATCACTGGGCCACCGATATTATTATTATCATTACCATGTTACAGATGATGAAACTTTCCTCCAGTCACACAACTTGCAAGGGGAGGAACCAAGATAGACACTCAGGCTGGTATGACTCTGCTCCTAACACCTGTACTATAGTGATGGGTACACCATCCACTGCATGTATTAAAAACCAGAAACTCCATGCTGTATCACTTAAAAGGGCATCAGCCAGCTAAATGGTCTGACTTCGGAGCAGTGTCCTGGTCATTTACCTGACAATAAATAGTTTAGTCCGGTCATTTATCCTTTCTGAGCTGTGAAATGAATAGAACAGACCAGAGGTCCTCAAATGCCTTTGCTCCACTGGCCACCTCTGCCCCTTTGATGGGGGCGTTGCTGCTCCAGGAGCCCCTCTGGCCCTTTCTGCATGGACGGTGAGAGGACACTGGGGAGGCAAGGCACCAGGTGTGCCACGCTCAGTGATATCTGCACAGTTAGTGCTTCCCTTAGGGAACACAAACTTTGATTTCTAGATCAAGGGCCACATCCGTGATGTTTCTGCTCTCAGGATATATAATCAAAAGATAATCTCAGAGAAGGCATTTGGGTCTCTGCCTTTTTGCTCTGGGTTAGGCACTTGAAAGGGGAAGGACTCAGGCTGCACTTTGTCAAAAGCCAGCCGCACGCTCTGCAGGACACCAGAGTGATCCCAGCTGAGGGGGAGCTGGAAGAGGCAGCAGAGTGCGACGCGCATCCCAGGGCCTCTGGTCAAAGAGATAAATCCCTGGCTGTCCCCCACACCTCAGCATGTGAGCAACGGCATGCTTAGTGACCATGGGCAGCAGCCCACAGAAATGTGAAGAAGGACAATTATGTGTAGGGTTAGGGGTTGAGTTGCATCCCCTCAAGAGATATGTTGAAGCCCTCATCCCTGACACCTGGGAATATGACTTTGTTTGGAAATAGAGTCTTTGCAGACATAATCAAGTTAAGATGAGGTCATAGGGTGCCCTCTAATCCAATAGATGAATCCATATAGGAAGAGGGAAAAGTCACGTGGCCAGAGAGACACACAAGTAGAATGCCATGTGATGAAAGAGGCAGAGATGAATGATGCAACTGCAAGCCAAGGAACACCCAGGACTGATGGCCATCACCAGAAGCTAGGACGGGGCCCGGGAGGCCTCTGTCCACAGCCTTCAGAAGGAGCACTACCTTGCCTTTTGCTTCTGGACTTCTAGACCCCAGAACTATGACACAATACCTTTTTGTTGTTTTAAGTCGTGATACTTTGTTATAGTATCTTGAGGAAACTAAGACACTTCGTAAGCCACGTCCCCACCCTTGGTTCCTGAATTATTATTTGGTCTTAAATTTCTCTTACTTTCCATGTCTGAGAATTCAGGTGAGAGTTGAACCCTGATGCTCCGGCCATCAAAGCCTGATCAAGAAGTACAAAATGCGTCTTCTAACTCAGCTGGTGCTTTTTCTTGTTTGTTTTCTTTTTCAACTCGTATTTTCATCTTCTTTGGTTCAGTATAAAACTGGTGCTCTTCAGGTTGGATGGCGTAGTGATGTGTACGAACAATAAAGATGAGAGCATGTCCAGTGGAGGCAGACAGACCAGGAGAAACCTGGGACAAATCTAGCTCATTGGCAGGAGGAGCACAACCATTTGTGCTTCAGTTCCCTCGTTTGTAAAGTGGACACAATCAAACCATCTTCTCAGCATTTTGGTGAGTTTTAAAGTCCTTGCTTTGGAGAAACTGGCCTGCTTTCTCTTCAGGCATTCCATTTCCCCAAAGCAACATAGTATCAAAAGCCAAAAAGGGACTGCCTTCATCAAAAAAAGGTAATGCATTTTTCAGACATTATTTTCGCTTGGATCTAAACCAATCCTAGACCCCTTATGAGGCTTTGTCCACATGTAACCTGTCAAATATAAGACTGAAAAGAAAAAAAAAAAAAAAAGACTGAAAAGGTTGCAGGTACAAACTAATCTGTGTGTGTGTCTCATTTCCTGAGCACTAATACCTATCTTTCTCTGCTATTCAACCTCAATCATAGAAAACCTGAGACAGATAGGAGGATGTACTACGCAAAGCTGAGTTAGCCAGCAGGATCGCTAACGCTGCCCACCCTCTCTTCTCTCTCTAGATGAGAGTTGCATACATTTTACCTTGTGTCTTTCCCCAACCACAGCTGTTTCTGTAGAAAAATCTCTTTTTTGGGGGGGGGCACATACCCCACTGGAATAATGTTCTTTGATAAGGGCAATATGTAGTAAGGGAAGCCTAGGATCTTGTTTGTCTTTAATTTGGTTTGACCGTGTATGTGTGGCATATACTTAGCACATCAGAAGTAACACCAGAACGAGGACAAGGCGCTGAGAGGGTCACAGAGCGGAGCTGCTGGGGGCATATTCCATCCTGGAGTGGCCCAGTTTGGCCCAGGTGAATTCCTAGAGCTGGGTGGCCAAAATTAGATTAGCAAAGGTTAAAACCGCAGCTAGCTCAGTCACCCAAGAGTGGAAGAAAACTTCTGGTTCCATCTTCCCGTGGGGACAGGAGGGACACCCACTGGCAGAAAACAGCACAGGTCTGTCGCCGCCATCTTTTGCTGATGTTGCATTCATGACTGTTTCCAAAGACTGTCTCATTAAAAACATTCCTCCATGGCTTCCCAAACAAATCCTCTCGAAAGCTAGAGTCCAATAAGTAGAACAGAGGGGATAGGGCGTTTCCACATTCCCTGAAGGATCAGCTTGCTGTTGTTCAGTAGCTCAGTCGTGTCCGATTCTTAACTACCCCACGGACTGCCGCACACCATGCTTCCCCATCCTTCACCATCCTATATGAGTTCGCTCAAACTCATGTCCACTGAGTTGGTGATGCCATCCAACCCACCCATTCTCCGCCATCCGCTTCTCTTCCTGCCCTCAATCTTTCCCAGCATCAGGGTCTTTCCCAATGAGTCAGTTCTTCGCATCAGGTGGCCAAAGTGTTGGAGTTTCAGCTTCAGCATCAGTCCTTCCAATGAGTACTCAGGGTTGATTTCCTTTAGGATGGACTGGTTTGATCTCCTTGCTGTCCCAGGGACTCTCAAAAGTCTTCTCCAGCACCATAGTTTCAAAGGATCAATTCTTCGGCACTCAGCCTTCTTTATGGTCCAACTCTCGCATCCATACATGACTACTGGAAAAACCATAGCTTTGATTAGATGGACCTCTGTCAACAAAGTAATGTCTCTGTTTTATAATACACTGCCTAGGTTCATCACAGCTTTTATTCCAAGGAGCAAGCATCTTTTATTTTCAAAGCTGCAGTCACTGCCCTGAGTGATTTTGGAAGCCTGAGAAAATAGTCTGTCACTGTTTCCATTTTTCCCCCATCTGTTCACCATGAAGTGATGGGACCAGATGAAGTATCATGAAGTATCAGCTACTTTGTTAAATATTTATTGAGCACCTATATTAGGTGACACAATGAGCAGCTAGATGTCACAGAGAAGACATAAGTGAGGGAGACAGAGCCCCTGCTTCTCAGAGAGTAAGTGTGCCCACAGGAAGTGAGTAGCAAGAATTAATGAAGCATGCACAAAAATAACTGGAACCAAGGAGGAGTAATACGTCACCAGGAGGCCCACCTGAAGGCAAGGTTGTATTGGGTTCAGACTTATCAAGACACAGCTCAGAGAGGAAACTCTCTGAGGCTCAGTACTGCAGGCAACTAGAGGTGGGCCAAAATGACAAGAACCACCAAGATTCCAAAACCCAGTGCGGGCAAGGCCCCCCAGCCCCTGGAGAAATGTTTTCTGAAGGAGGTTCATTCTGCCCTGTGTGAGTCACATGTGACCAAACCTTAGAGATTTATTTCCAGTGCTGGAACGCTTGAACATGAGCAGGCTCAAAGCTGTCCTTTTGCTGGGCTGGAGGAACTCAAGAATATTTTTCTTCAGGGGTTTGCAGCACACGACTTTCCTAATAGAAAGCAGCAGCATTCACCAAGTCCACAATGGTGCCATTCGTCAAATTGCTATTCCAGTGAGTTAAATTATGCCCCCACGGACAGAAAAGTTAATCTTTCTCTGAAGAGCCCCATTTCCACCCAGGAAGAAGCTTATTTGCATGGCTGTGTTATTATGTTTCCACAGCAGCTAGGTTCATGGGTTAACCACATGGTGTGTTAACAACAATTTCTTTTCATCCTTTTAAAATTATTTTCATTTCATTAGCTACCCCTTGCTCTTTAATTATTCTCTGTTTAGGTTTTGTTGCTGCCATCATCAAATTTCTATCAGGGGAAAGGGCTGCTACCTCTAAGCCAGTATATTTACACTGCAAATGCACACATGCGCATGCACGCACACACAGAAACACACACACACACACACACACACACTTCTCTATGACCACACCCTGGAAAAGCTCAGCTGGATCATCCGATCTCTTTGTTCTTCTTCTTCCTCATTGAGGCCTTTGGATATCATCCTCCTCTGACCTTTCCACACGTTGCCAACCTGCTTACCTCCCACCAGCCAGCTCCATACAATGATTCCTCCTGGAATCTGAGACACCACAATCCCCACCTAGCTTGTGCCTTTAATTAAATTCTATTCCCCTACCACCCTTACTGAGATTCACAGATACCCGGAAAGGTTCAACATTAATTAACCAGGGCTCTGCAAAGTCTCCAGGCTGCAGTACGAGAAGAGGATGGGTGGCAGAATTGTGACATATCAGGATTTCTAACAGTTGTGCAGTGATCCTCTTAAGGGAGGTGCTTCAGGTCCAGCAGAAAGCCAGTCAGGTCTAAGGGAAGATGAGTATTATACATAACTATGACAACCCAGCTCTGTATTACACGTGTTTTTTAGAATTCGATTTCTTTGTCTTCTTCCCTTTGCTGGGAAATTGAGTATGGTGTCCTTTTCTCCCCCACTTCCTCCTTTCCTCTTCTAATCTGTCTCTGTCCTTCACACAGTAGAGGAAATCACGATGATGCTAAAAATAAATAAAACCTCCATTCCACCTTTGATCCCTCTGATCGTATTTCTCTGAGAGTAATATGTTAATTAGCCATCATTTTTAAATGCTTTGGATTTCTATAATTTCTTGTTAAATTTTAAAGTGGAAAAACTGTACTGGTGCATCAGAGAACAACTTCCCAATGGAAAAAAAGGGTTGAAAATGGATCCAATTCAAATAATCATAGAATTTCTAAGATAGAGAAGAATCTTAGTAGTTATCAAGCACAAAATGTATGCGATAAATAAATTCTTTCAATAACCCTGAAAAGTGTCTGTCCTTACTTTTTCTTCAATACCTCCAGAGATAGGAAACTCTCTCCTATGAAGAGCCCATTCGAGATCTAATTAGTTCTTAAGAATGCCAGAGCTTCTACCTACAGTGATTTTTGAGGTTGTGTAAAACAGAGCTTGATTTCAGCCATGAAATTAAAAGACACTTACTCCTTGGAAGGAAAGTTATGACTAACCTAGACAGCATATTAAAAAGCAGAGATATTACTTTGCCAACAAAGGTCCGTCTAGTCAAGGCTATGGTTTTTCTAGTGGTCATGTATGGATGTGAGAGTTGGACTGTGAAGAAAGCTGAGCGCCGAAGAATTGATGCTTTTGAACTGTGGTGTTGGAGAAGACTCTTGAGAATCCCTTGGACTGCAAGGAGATCCAACCAGTCCATCCTAAAGGAGATCAGTACTGTGTGTTCAATGGAAGGACTGATGCTGAAGCTGAAACTCCAGTACTTTGGCCACCTCACATGAAGAGTTGACTCATTGGAAAAGACCCTGATGCTGTGAGGGATTGGGGGCAGGAGGAGAAGGGGACGACACAGGATGAGATGGCTGGATGGCATCACTGACTCGATGGACATGAGTTTGAGTGAACTCCAGGAATTGGTGATGGACAGGGAGGCCTGGCGTGCTGTGATTCATGGGGTTGGAAAGAGTTGGAAATGACTGAGCGACTGAACTGAACTGAACTGAAAACAGAGCTAATGACCTTGTCCTGGTAAGTCTTCTTTCTTTGGGTTCAAACTCTGGACTTTTGACTTGACTCTTTTTTTAAACAGAAGCCATTGTCTTTTATTTTTATTTTTCCAGCTTTACTGAGGTCTACTTGATAAATAATAATTATATATACTTAAGACGGGCTTCCCAGGTGGCTCAGTGGTAAAGAAGGCACCTGCCAATGCAAGAGATGCGGGTTTGATCCCTGGGTCGGGAACATACCCTGGAGTAGGAAATGGCAACTCGTTCCAGTATTCTTGCCTGGAAAATTCCATGGACAGAGAAGCCTGTCAACTACAGTCCATGGGGTTGCAAAGAGCCAGACACAACTGAGCAAACAGTAGTAGTAGTATATTTAAGATACACAATGTGATGTTTTGATGTATCATGAAATGATTACCATAATCAAGCTAATTAATATATGTTATTTTTTTTTTTAATATATGTTATATAGTTACCTTTCTCTTCGGTGAGAGAACACTGTATTTTAAATCATTTTTTTTTCTCAAATTGGAGTTTGCAAGACACTTTTTGTTTTCTTTTAAGAAGAGCCTCTTTATTTTTCAAAATTAACAAGCATTGCTACAAATAAGAGGAGTGGTCAGAGAGAAGCCTGGTTGAAGGCACTTGTGGCAGTCTTGGATCTTTAAGCCTCAAGCAAACAGATCTGTAGACGTCATAGCTAATGATGAGCTAGCAACTCTGGCTCAGCATGGGATGAGCTCCAGCTCAGTATCAGAACCGGCAAGTTTAAGATTGACTTCATTCTTGCTCGTGTCCCTGGCCCTCAGAACCTGCTCTGTTACTACTAGCATGCTCAGCAGCAAGCCTGGCTTCACCAAGGTGTCCTTGAACTTCTGAAAGGGCTGTAGAACATAATTCTCTTCTTCACTTCCAGTACATGTCCTTACCTGGATAAGTTAGGCCTGGCCTGCAGAAGACCCAAGTCAAAACCCTCACCCTTTAAACCCCCCTGCAAAACCCAAATGGGAGAATCTTCAAGTTGGTTGAATACAGACATCATCTAGAGATACAGATTTTTCAAAGACTCACATAACTGACATATGAGAAAAGGAAATTCAGTTCAGTTCAGTTCAGTCGCTCAGTTGTGTCCCGACTCTTGGCCACCCCATGGACTGCAGCACGCCAGGCCTCCCTGTGCATTACCAACTCCCGGAGTTTGCTCAAACTCTTGTCCACTGAGTCAGTGATGCCATCCAACCATCTCATCCTCTGTTGTCCCCTTCTCCTCCCGCCTTCAATCTTTCCCAGCATCAGGGTCTTTTCAAATGAGTCAGTTCTTAGCATCAGGTGGCCAAAGGATTGGAGTTTCAGCTTCAGCATCAGTCCTTCCAATGCATTTTCAGGACTGATTTCCATTTGGATGGACTGGTTGGATCTCCTTGCAGTTCAAGGGACTCTCAAGAGTCTTCTCCAACACCACAATTCAAAAGCACACTTCTAAAAAGGTCACAGGAGGTGTATGAGGAAAGCATGGTTCTTAACTTGTACTGAGTCAAATTCACAGACTCAGAATTTGAGAGGCAAAAATCTCTCTGTCCCACAAGTGCGGTATTTAAAAAGAGAAGGAATCATGGATATTCAGTCCACAATTCTTGATTTATCATAAAAGAAAAAGATATTGCTTCAAATTTTTCCCAAAGATGAGATTCTTGACTATTTAAAATTTTAAAACCTCTAAACTGTCCTCTCATAAGGAAAAACATGCCTTCCTATATATATATAAAAAATGCCTACCAACTTTTTATTATTTTACAGTCCAAAGAAGTCTCAGTACATGCTTCCTTCTCTATTAACAGAGCTATTAAAAGGAAACATATTTTGTTCCTTCAAAGTTTTTTAATATAGTAAGGAGGAGGAAATGGCAAGGAACTGGTAACCCACTCCAGGATTCTTGCCTGAGAGATCTCTTGGACAGAGGAACCTGGTGGGCTACAGTCCATACAGTCGCAAGAGAGTCGGACATGACTCAGTGGCTAAACAACAAGGAAGGAGGACAAAATCCAATTCCTTAGATTTTAAAGAATCCTAAAATGGTTTTTTTTAATGCCACTGTTAAGACTACACAAACATAGCCACTACCTATGTTGAAAATTGTAACTCTATAAACCATCAAAAATGTAAGAAATATTCTTTCAGGCTACCATCCCTTGAGCACCTCCTACATGTCAGCACCCATCCTTGAGGCTTTGTAAATATCATTTAACTCTCTAACAACCTTTGTTAGTTACTATCACTCATCCTTTGAATATGCAGTGACTGAAGTTCAGTGAGGTTAATCACCATACGCAGTATCACAGAGCCAGTAAATGGTACAATCAGGAGGTCACCCAGTTGTACCTGATAGTCACTGAGTAAGTGACTGAACTGATACAGGGGTGGATGAATGGATGAATTCAATGCTATTTAATGACAGATAATACAAATCCAGAAATGCATTAAGTAATAATAATGACTAAGTAATCATTTTTCAACCTGCTCTCCGTTCCGAGATTGTATTTGTATCACCATCCAACTGGCCATAAACCCACATCAGGAAGAAGCTAAGAAAATCCATGAACTGCCATTTTGAAAACTGAAACACTTCTTACAGCTACATGCTTTCAGCTACCAAAGGGCATGCTTCCATTTGGGAACAGGATTCAGGAAATGTTGTCATTTTTCTTATTCGTCCCCAGGCTCTCTGATCAGAAGATTCACTTTGTTGTACAGCAGAAACTGTAAAACAATTGCTTACAACTTAAAACATTGTATAACAATTATACTCCCATACTAAAATGAAATAAAAGAAGAAAAAAAGCTACCAGTAAAAACTAGGTGGTCTGGTAATTGGCCAGTTCAACCCATTAATCTCATCTGCCTTCTACCACTTTGCATTATTCTCTTTTATCATTTATTAAATATGTAAAATAATAACCCTGAGACATGATTGGCGTAGAAATAGCCTATCTGAATAACCTGGAAACCTTGGAAGGAAGGGGTATTATCAGGGCTACTGGTGTTTAGAAGAAGTTTGGAGTTGTAAACACTCAATGTGAGTGACTAATTCATGAAGTAGCACTAAGGCCTAAATGGGAAGGAACGTGTCTGCCACAAATAAGCAATAATCCGTAAGAGCAAAGGTCACATGTCAATTCTGCTTGATGCTGCAATGTTTGCAACCTGCTTTTCTGCAAAGGAACATAGTTTCTGAGCTGAAAATGTGGGTTAATTGAGAGTTTTGCCATATTTCTGCCTTTTTTTTTTTTTTTAATCTTAGTGAAAGGGAGAAAACAAAACTACACTAAGAATTAGAAAGCTGAGCATGTAGGCTACATCACTGGGGACAAAACCAGGAAAATGACTACGGGAGCATGACCAATGAAGGAAGGAATATGGTTACGATCGGGTCCAAGGAGACATCTGCTGGGGTTCAGGCCCCAGCCTATGTTACAGATCTAGTTTAGGCAACAATAGTATTAGCATTTGTTGTTGTTCAGTCACTAAGTCGTGTCCAACTCTGTGACTCCATGGACTGCAGCATGTCAAGCTTCCCTGTCCTTCACTACCTCCCAGAGCTCGCACAAACTCATGTCCATTGAGTCGTGATGATATCTAATCATCTCATCCTCTGTCACCCCATTCTCCTCCTGCCCTCAATCTTTCCCAGCATCAGGGTCTTTTCAAATGAGTTGGCTCTTCGCATCAGGTGGCCAAAGTATTGGAGCTTCAGCTTCAGTATTAGCATTGCTGCCGCCAAGTCACGTCAGTCGTGTCCGACTCTGTGTGGCCCCATAGACGGCAGCCCACCAGGCCCCTGTCCCTGGGATTCTCCAGGCAAGAATTCTGGATGGGTTGCCATTTCCTTCTCCACAGTATTAGCATTAGGACCATCTTAAAGAACACTCCCAAAGGGAAAGTGTCTATCTGGAAACTATTTATGTGACAAATTATAAACCTGAAGTGATTATTTAATCACTCATATAATTTGTTCATTCATTATTCATTGCACTAATAAATGCAGACCATTGCGCTACATTACAGAGACACAAAAATGAAGTACAACCAACGTCTTGTCCTCTAAAAGTTTATATTGAGGACTTCCCTGGTGGATCAGTGGTTAAGACGTCACCTTCCAAAGCAGGGGTGTGGGTTCAACCCCTGGTCAGGGTGCTAAGACCCCACACACCTCGTGGTCAAAAAAATCAAAAGCATAACATAGAAGCAGTATTGTAACAAATTCAATAGAGACTTTAAAAATGGCCCACAGTAACATGTACATACTGCTATATTTACAATGGATAACTAATAAGGACCTATTGTATAGCACATGGAACTCTGCTCAATGTTATGTGGCAGCCTGGATGGGACTGGAGTTTCAGGGAGAATGGATACAAACATGTGTATGATTGAGCCTCTTCACTTTTCATCTGGAATTATCACAACATGGTTAATCAGTTAACCCTAACACAAAATAAAAAGCTTAAAGAAAATGGTCCGTATCAAGCAAATCTTTTAAAAAATGTATAATGGCCTGAGCCAAACCTGTAAACTCATAAGTTAAATAACTATTTCATCCCTACATACTACTTGTTTTATACTTGATTCTTCACATCAACTTTCTAATTACAATTTATTTAGTCTTCCCTGTAAGGCTATGGGATATGTATTAATATCACCCCTACTTTATAGATAAAGCAACTATGGTCAAAGAAGCTCATTTATCAGCCCAAACTATGGAGCAGGACAGGGGCAAAACTGGCATTTGAATTCAGGGCAAGGCTGTTACAGAGCCTGAGCTATTGAACTCTATGCACTAAAGGACACAGCTGTGTTGGTCATGGACACTGTGTCTCTAAAAAGGGATCAGCTGGACACAAGGAGGTGTGTTCAGACCCACCCCCAGGGCAAAGGAAACCCTGAGAAGTTTCCAAGAGGAGCTATCTAGGACGTGAAGACTTGACTGACTGAGAGAGCAGTTTATCCCACGTCTTTCTATCCCATTCAGGAAATGGAATATAAAGGGGAATTCAAAACTGGTGTACACAAGTGGTAAGACTAGGCATAGAAACATGTTCACCTGTCACCCTTTGGTCTTCCTGTGTACCTATAAAAGAAGAAGTCACACTGATGCTTTGAAGATAAAACTGATATTAGCCTTAGGGAGGAGGCATCTATTTATTTATTTATTTCGTTTTTAAGTAATTACTGGACTTGCCAGGGAAATGTCATATTTGGTATTTCAGTTGATTTTTTTGAACAATTTAATTTATTTATTTAGGCTGTGCTGTGTCTTTGTTGCATCACTTTTTTTTCTCTAGTTAGGGTGAGTGGGGGCTAGTTGTGGTGCATGGGCTTCTCATCAACGGGGCTTCTCTTGCTGTGAAACACAGGCTCTAGGGCGCACCAGCCCAGTAGCTGCAGATCCCAGCTCTAGTGCACAGGTGCAATAGTTGCGGTGCACGGGCTTAGCTGCTCCACAGCATGTGGGATCTTCCCGAATCAGGGTTCGAATCCACGTCTCCCTCATTGGTAGGCGTACTCTTTACCACTGAACCCCCAGGGTAGCACAGGAAGCCATACAGGAGATCCCAGTTTGATTCCTGGGTCAGGAAGATCTGCTGGAGAAGGGATAGGCTACCCACTCCAGTATTTTGGGGCTCCCCTTGTGGCTCAGCCGGTAAAGATCCACCTGCAATGTGGGAAACCTGGGTTCGATCCCTGGGTTGGGAAGATCCTCTGGAGGAGGGAAAGGCTGCCCACTCCCGTATTCTAGCCTGGAGAATTCCAGGGACTGTATAGTCCATGGGGTCATAAAGAGTCAGACATGACTGAGCGACTTTCACTTTCACTTTCATCAGTGGCTCAGCCATAGAAGTGAAATCTGCAATATGACTGCAAGGCACCCAGTGGGAGAGCAATCCCTGCCCGTGGGCTGCGGAGTTAAGCAAAGGCAAGCCTTATCTTCAGTAAAGGAACAGTGGTCACGGTGGGAGGGTAGGCATCGAGGTGAAAGCATCTCCAGGTAAGGCACAGACTTTCCCGTCAGAGCCTTCTGAGAGTATGGAGAAAGGACTTAAGAGAGTGGTGGACAAAGAATGAAAAACAAATAAGATCCATTAAACTGAAAAGATCCAGTGCTCATAATTTAACGAGAACATGGGAACTAGGGCCTCGAGGATGTCTCTCATGGCTTCAAGAATATTTTTTAAAAAAAAGCATTTTAGACGAAGCAAATGGAGAATTTCTTCCCATCCCCTGGAGGGAGTCAAAGACGCTAGAAAGAACAGCTAATGGGGGATACGCCAATAGGTCAGAATTAAATATTCTGAGTAAGACCTGTGGAAAAGAATGAATTGGCATCCCTTTGGAAACAAGCACTTGCATCTTCCTGGAAAATGTGTCAGGTTACAGTTACGCTGTTTTGCCTCTAATGGCTTCAGAGCAGAATTTAATATGAGGGCCAGAATACCATCCATACTCATCATCAACTGTATGGACTCATCAAACAGGGAGACACTGTGCTAGCTTGTCCTTTTTCTCTCAAAGTAAATAAACCAAGTTTCCACAGCTGTCAGGCCTTAAACTGAGTTAATGTGCTGAGTTGAATGAGATTGTAAAAACAGAAAATAAATCGGATAATTGACTAAATATAAATGGAATAAAGGCATTTCCATTCTAAAATGTGTTCGGAGAAAATGTAAAGTAAGATGAATTGCAGTAAAGGAGGGTGAACATGTGTCCATAGGCTGCTTTGTCCATCTGCTCAGACCTGCTGCTACAGCTGCAGAATGTCCACATGCAATATGGGGATGGTGAGCTAACGGCATTTCCTTGAGAAAGGGGGGAGTATTTTGGCTCAAGTACAGCAGAAACAAAAGCTATAAATAGTTTCACTGGTGACACCACAGAAGCTAAGAAAATAGTTCCTTAAGGGCCACCAGAATCTCTAGCTTCATAGTATTTGTCAGTATCACTTAATTGGAAATTATTGAATTTCCCCCAGAGTATTCAGAAATCTACTTCCCAGGTGACTCAGCGGTAAAGAATTTGCCTTCCACTGTAGGAGACTTGGGTTTGATCCTTGGGTCGGGAAGATCCCCTGGAGAAGGAAATGGCAACCCACTCCAGTATTCTTGCCTGGGAAATCCCATGGAAGGAGGGAGGAACCTGGTGGGCTACAGTCCATGGGGTCACAATAGAGTTGGATGTGCCTTAGTGACTGAGTAATAACAAATTCAGAAGTCTATTAATAATTCCATTATTCTTATATAAGAGGTTATATAGATAAGTATTATGGAATAATAGCAAACTAATTCATAGTAGACAGTTACACTTATTGAGCCCTCATTGGGGCTCGACACTACTAACTGCTTTGTGTATTCTAGTTCATTTAACTCCACAGTAACCCTATGATACAGGTACAGGAATTATGCACATTCTGAGGATGAGAACACTTAAGCTTACAGAGGTTTAAAAATGCCTAAAGTCATGCATTTAGCAAGTGAAAGAAAATTTTATATAAATCATCTATGAAGCTCTTTGCTAATATTTCTGATTTCTGGACGGGCTCTCCAGATTTTACTTGTTTCTGAGTCTAGAGGCAGTTTCTAGTGGCAAAATAATAATTTCTCTTGGATCCTTAATGGCTAAGTGCCTATGAGTCCGTTAGGGATGGTATAGCACAAATATAATCGATTCAGTAGTCTATGAATAATAGAAATTCATTTCTCACAGTTTTGAAGGCTAAGAAGTCCAAGATTAAATTGTAGGCAGAATTGGTGTCTGGTGAGTACATCATGAGAAACGCTGGGCCGGAGGAAGCACAAGCTGGAATCGAGATTGCTGGGAGAAATATCAATAACCTCAGATACGCAGGTGACACCACCCTTATGGCAGAAAGTGTAGAGGAACTAAACAGCCTCTTGATGAAAGTAAAACAGGAGAGTGAAAAAGTTGGCTTAAAGCTCAACATTCAGAAAATTAAGATCATGGCATCTGGTCCTATCACTTCATGGCAAATAGATGGGGAAACAGTGGAAACAGATAGACCTTATTTTTCTGGGCTCCAAAATCACTGCAGATGGTGATTGCAGCCATGAAATTAGGACGTTTACTCCTCGGAAGGAAAGTTATGACCAACCTAGAGTCGGACACGACTGAAGTGACTTAGCAGCAGCAGCAGACAGCATATTAAAAAGCAAAGACATTACTTTGCCAACAAAGGTCCATCTAGTCAAGGCTATGGTTTTTCCAGTGGTCATGTATGGATGTGAGAGTTGGACTA
This sequence comes from Bos mutus, assembly GCF_027580195.1. Classification (NCBI taxonomy): domain Eukaryota; kingdom Metazoa; phylum Chordata; class Mammalia; order Artiodactyla; family Bovidae; genus Bos; species Bos mutus. The sequence goes on from NC_091626.1 coordinate 94,968,952, forward strand.
TAAAGAAAGCTAAGCACCGAAGAATTGATGCTTTTGAACTGTGGTATTGGAGAAGACTCTTGAGAGTCCCTTGGACTCCAAGGAGATCCAACCAGTCCATCCTAAAAGAGATCAGTCCTGGATGTTCATTGGAAGGACTGATGCTAAAGCTGAAACTCCAATACTTTGGCCACCTGATGCAGAGAGCTGACTCATTGGAAAAGACCCTGATGCTGGGAGGGATTGAGGGCTGGAGGAGAAGGGGACGAGAGAGGATGAGATGGCTGGATGGCATCACCAACTCAATGGACACGGGTTTGGGTGAACTCCAGGAGTTGGTGATGCACAGGGAGGCCTGCGTGCTGCAGTTCATGGGGTTGCAAAGAGTCAGACACAACTGAGTGACTGAACTGAACTGAACTGAGGGCCTGTTTCCTAGATAGTATCTCTTTGGCTGGGACCTTGCCTGTCAGACAGGGCAAGGGACCTGTCTGAGACTTCTTTTGTAAGGTACTAATTCTAGTAAAGAGGGTTCTGTTCTCATGACCTAATCAAATCACCTCCCAAAGGTCCCACCTCCTAACGCCATTACATTGGGGGTGAAGATTTTGACATACGCATTTTGAGGTGGCATAAACATTTTGTCCCTCGCAATCAGAAATATTTGTTTGTGCAAACCTGCATCACACAACTCAGATAAAATACACTGTACCTTGCTCTAACTATGACCTTCACCATATGGACTCTGAGCTAAACCATAGTCCAAAGTTTGGTCATAATGCTCTAACATCACTCTGCAGTCCACGGGAGCCACCCAGGGACTTGGAGTAGAACTCCTCAGCGCTCATTCAGTGTCCTAGCCCAGTTCCTCTCAAACTACACACAGCTCCCCTAAAGTTCTTGTCAAAATGCAGATTCTGACTCAGGTCTGGAATAGGACCCAGGATTCAGGATTCTGCATTTGACCCACGTATCCAAGTGAGGCTCATGCTATTGGTTAGAGTATACTTTGAGTAGAGAGGTTTGAGAAAATCTGGATTCAGCCAAGGGGGGAATGACCCATTTCTTGAGGAGAAAACAGTAGCTCTAAGAAAGCTGTTGGATTTGGTCAAACTCTATTTTTGTCATGCTGTAAATAATCTACTATAAATAATTGATCAGTTTGCCTAATTTGTAAACTAGGTCTAAAGATCAACTGTTTTTCAAGCAACAAAAATGCCCACTGTTCAAAGTCATTCTGATTTATTCATGGTAGGGAGGGGAAACAAGAGGTTGGTGCATGGAGAAAAGGTTCAGGACACTGAATGTTGGTTCTCTCTCTGAAAAGTCTGAACCTCCAAGTTTGAGCCAAAGAACATAACCATTACACAGATTCAATACCCCATGAGCTGGCTTGGCAAATTTTCCAAGTCTAAGGGTAAAATTTAATATGTAAGGCTAATCCTATCATTTGAATCTGACAATGGATGGATAAAATATTCACTTTTCTCTCTTTGAGGCTCTTTCTGCTATGCATGCATCTTTCTCGTAGAACCAGTACTATAAAATAGCATTTACCTGCTTACATTTTTTACTTTTGTATTGATGCTGATCTCTTTGAAAGTATATCAAAGTATATCAAAGATATAAGAGATATATCTTAGCCAGATGTGTAACCAGAAAAACCCTCAGCATAGTTGGGTGCTGATTAGAAATTATAATACTTACAAGAGCGGATATTGTTGACTAAATGCTTTTCCTGTGGTTGACCTCATACAAATGTTTGATACACGTTTCGTCTAATCCTCAGAACTACCTGAAAGCTACTATCATTTTTGTTATGTGGGGGGTGAGGGTGGGGAACAAATCCTAACACTACTTGCTTTACCAATTGTTCTGTAGTGTTGAAATAGAGCTGGTCATGCCTTGGCTCCTGAAATGCTCCCTTTCCCCTAGGTTCTAATTTCTGGTCCTTTCCCTTCTTTAGTTACCTTGTCTTTTGCTCACTATGCCTTCACTTTCTCCTACCACCTCCTAAATACAGACTCCCTGCAAGGTTTGAGTGTTATCCTTTGATTCCTGTCCCCAGCTACATCTTATCCCCTTCAAATCTCATGCCTGCTCAGGAATGTATTTACTCCTATTTCCGGAAAATCCTCCAAAATTGCGTTCTTCATCTCTGTCTTGGTCTTGGACTCCAGTCCTTTCATGTCCAGCCGTGTTCCCTGTGCCTCTGTTTGACTGTTTCACGTACCGTCAGGCATCGGGAAAACGCTCATTCCCCTTTCCCCCAAAGCCAGTTCCCTCTAATGCTGTGATCTAGTTTTGGAAACGGCACCATGAATTTTCCCTTCACTTAGGTATGAATTCTCTCTTTCAAAGTCCAATCAGCCACCCTGTCAGTGGATTCTTCCTGTAAAATACTGTCATCTTTTTTGCACTCTAATGCTACCACAAGTCTTTAAAATACCACATCAGTAGTATCTAAAATTAGCTTTCCTTCCATTCCTTCTCTGTTCTCCTCTATCTTTGCACATGTCCTTAAAGATTTTCCTATGAATCTACTTCTCAGTTCAAAATACCTTTATGATTTCACAATGCCAAGAAACTAATCCTTGACATTCAAAATTCTCCAACAACCTAAATTGCTTTATGGTGTTCAACTTTTAAACTCAAACCTCTTCAGGAATTTCCAAAGCTTGCTGTATTAAAGCTTTCTTCCTAACTACCTCTATAAAACCATTATATCCCAGCCATACACACCATTCTTTGATCACTCCCTACACTTTGTGATTTCTTTCTTGTAATTCTATCCATAAATATTCATTGTGTGTGTGTGTGTGTGTGTGTGTGTGTGTGCGCCCAGTCGTGTCTGACTCTTTTGTGACCCCACGGACTGTAACCCGCCAAATTCCTCTACTGTGGAATTCTCCATGCAAGAATACTGGAGTGGGTTGCCATTTCCTTCTCCAGGGATCTTCCTGACCCAGGGATCAAACTCATGTATCTCCTGCACTGGCGGGCAGATTCTTTATCACTGCACCGCCTGGGAAGCCCATAAATATTTAGTTCTAACCACAAATACCACTATTTCCTCTAGACTTATCTAAATTCTACCCATTCTTCAAAACATAGCCAACGCAATGCTAACCTTGTAAATACTTCCAGGGTCAACTCCAGGCATTGTCCCTCATGAATTTTCAAGACAGTATTTCCTTTTTTTGGAAGTTCACATCTAAATCACCTGTGGAGCTTTTGTAAATATAAACAAATGGGCCCCATGTCAGAAGTGATAGAAAGAATTTCTGTCAGTCAGTCAGTCAGTTCAGTTGCTCAATCGTGTCTGACACTTTGCAACCCCATGAATCGCAGCACACCAGGCCTCCCTTGTCCATCACCAACTCCCGGAGATCACTCAGACTCATGTCCATCAAGTCAGTGATGCCATCCAGCCATGTCACCCTCTGTCGTCCCCTTCTCCTCCTGCCCCCAATCCCTCCCAGCATCAGAGTCTTTTCCAATGAGTCAGCTCTTCACATGAGGTGGCCAAAGGACTGGAGTTTCAGCTTCAGCATCATTCCTTCCAAAGAACACCCAGGACTGATCTCCTTTAGAATGGACTGGTTGGATCTCCTTGCAGTCCAAGGGACTCTCAAGAGTCTTCTCCAACACCACAGTTCAAAAGCATCAATTCTTCAGCGCTCAGCCTTCTTCACAGTCCAACTCTCACAGCCATACATGACCACTGGAAAAACCATAGCCTTGACTAGACGGACCTTTGTTGGCAAGCTGTAGACAACTTTTAAAAGCCTTGTAGATCATTTAACTAGACACTCATGATTAAGAAACACTTTCTAAAAATATATATGATGCTTGCTTCCTCCAGAGAAGGCAATGGCACCCCACTCCAGTACTCTTGCCTGGCAAATCCTATAGACAGAGGAGCCTGGCAGGCTGCAGTCCATGGGGTTGCTAAGAGTCGGACATGACTGAGTGACTTCACTTTCACTTTTCACTTTCATGCATTGGAGAAGGAAATCGCAACCAACTCCAGTGTTCTTGCCTTGAGAATCCCAGTGACAGGGGAGCCTGGTGGGCTGCCGTCAATGGGGTTGCACAGAGTCAGACATGACTGAAGTGACTTAGCAGCAGCAGCTTGCTTCCTCAGTAGCTTAGAATTTCTTGAGGTCAGGAATTATCGCTATATTTGATATTTCTTAAAAACCTACAAGAGTGTCCTAAATACAGAAGAAAAATATTTGTTGATTTGGTTCACTTTTATGAATATGATGTTCTTTGTAATACTGAGGAAAACATCATGTAGAAAGACACAAATCCTGTTACTACTTTAAGATGGTCTCCAAAGAAAGGACATATAATAAGGGACATGTTCAATATAAGTACAATTAATTTGTAGTTAATTATTTTGGGCGGTTTTGGATTTTAACATCAGAAGGAATCTTATGACCAGAAGTATCATAGGTAAATGAGAATATTATCTTATTACCCACAAAATTAATCTTCAAAAGTTCACCAGGGTTAAAAACAAGCTGTTAACATTAAAAGCCAACATTAACAGTAGAAATTAAAATCTTTGACCGGAATATTAAAATAACACGAATTTCGTTTTCTTTCTCTACCTGAACCAAGGAAGTGTAATATCCCCAGGAAATTATGTCTCTCTCGTGCTGCAGTTCTTCAGTTACGATATCTGAACTCAAATTTTAAAACGATAATAATGCAGTCTTAGAATTCTAGACACCCTGTTGATGTTATTTTTTGACTCTGTAGTTGCTAACGGATAGGTTGACTAACGTGACTGACCATCCCAATTCTTAGATTTACCTAATAGGTGTCTTCCTGCATAAATCCCTCAGTGACAACTGGTTTTAGTCATATTCCACTCAGAGAAAAATGCATCAGTAAGTGAAGGGGAAAATTATTGCTTTTAACATATTTTAAGTAAAAAACTGAGATTTGAATTTGGGTCTCTTTCTCTGCTGTTGGTAAGTTTTGAGCCTCCTCTCTATTAATATTTGTTATTAACAACAGAAGATATAATCTTTTAAATACATACTTTGAATGCTTCAAATTTGATATATTTCCTAATGGGCTTCCCCAGTGGCTCCATGGTAAATAATCCACCTGCAATTCTTTAGTTCCTTGCTTCTTATAAGTGGTTGATTAGGAATATTCAATGTAGACATTTTGGGTATGTCTATAAACAGTTCACACTATGGACTATTAGCCCTCTGTTTACCACTGGAAATAGAATCATTCGCATCTTTAAATATAATCAGATTAGAGAGCCAACTCCAGAAACCTCCAAACCAATGCAGAAAACTTGTCCTTAACAATTTGTTCCTCTAGAATCAACCTTGGTAGCAAAATCTGTATTAGTAAGGGTTCTGTAGACAAATCATATACAGATACACACACACTACTATTTTATTTATAAGAAACTGGCTCATGTGATCATGGAGGCTGAGAAGAGTCCTATGACCTGTCATCTGACAGCTGGTGACCCAGGAAAACCAGTATTGTAATTGAGTCCAAGTTCAAAGGTCTGAGAACCAGAAAAAGGTTCTTCCTCTGATAGTTTATCTATTCCAGATGGACTGGATGCTCACACCCACACTGGGCAAACTACTTTAAGACTACAATGTCTTAAAGATTACAAGATTAAAAGACTACAAGATTAAAATATTAATCTTACCAGAAAATACCATACAGACACACCTAGAAATAATGTTCAATCTGGGTACTCCGTGGCCAGTCAAGTTGACACCTAAAAGTCATCATAGTTAGGTTCATTTTTTAATCTCTCACTGTCTCAGTTTCCTCATTTATAAAGTGGATATAATATCTGAGAGGGTTGCTATGAAGATTATAATTTTAAATATACACAATGTGCTTCAAACTAGGACTAATGCAATTAAGCTCTCAATAAATACTAGCTATTGGTATTACTTTTTCTAAAATGCTCTTCTGCACCATGTCTGCCTAAAGAACTCCTATTCACCCTTCATCACCCAATTCAAGTGTTAATTTCTCTTTTAAGATTTTGGTGAATATCTCAGTCCTCTTCTGCAGCTGTATTACCTTCTGTTACGAAGATTCCTTGAAGATACACCTATGAGTATATATCAACAGTTCATTATAGTTATTTTCTTTATAGTTTTTTTCTTCCCTCTGACCCAATCTCTGAGCCTTTTGAGAATGGGCTAGTAGAAGCTCTCAATCAATGGCTATGGATTGCGTTATTCATGTGTCACTACGGTCAATCTCCTGTAGTCTTCAGGGACGACACCGTTGCAAGCCCTGGGGATCCTTTGTCACTGCACTCCTAATGGTTTAGCTTGGAGTGAGGGAGGCGCTGTGGAATTCAGACAGTCATCTTCCAAAAGGGAAGAACCAGTCTGGTTTTAACACACCCATTTCACTCTTGTAGAACCAACTGACACGTACCAATGCCTTCCTGGGCAACCGCTGCTTTGAAAAGGAACTGCTTTATCCAATACCAGCCTGAGAGAGCAGTTAGGAAAGAGTCATGTGAATAGATGGTAGGGATTCCGGTAATGAAATCCCACCAGTTTGTTATGAAAATCGAATACAATCTGCTTGCCGTGGGTATTTAATGAAACGTTTCACTGGGTACAGGAGAAGCAATTAGGCTGCTGAAAATTGCGTTTGCATTCCCTATAATTCAATACTGACCAGTGTTAGCAGCGGAAGATGTGACAGGACTGATAATTAATTTCACATGCAATCAGAGTCACACGAGGGGAGGGGAACACAAGGAGAGAGAAGCTGAGGGAAGGCGAGGGATCTGTGTGTATTCAGAGACAGATCAAGTGTTGCTTCCAAAGGTCTGAAAATGACTTCTGCAGAGCCAGCCTCTGGGAAGGAGAACAATCCAGCCAAAATCCAATATTGAGAACGAGTTTCCATGCCTCACATGGGGCGGCGGGGAGTGGGTAGTCACGAAGGCCAACCAAGACCATTTCTTCTCTTGGGTCTTCTCTTCCTTAAGCTAAAGACTAATTGCACCTTGCTTACATTTATAAATAAGTAAACAGTGAGCTTTGTGAAGGCCAGTAACATTCCTTGACACTTCTGTTCCCTTTGTGCTTCTCCTTGAAGGAAATTTTTATTTCAACTACTTCCTGTGTGTGTGTGTGTGTGTGTGTGTGGTGTGTTCTGTCTCAATAGAACCATCACAGAGGTAAACTGCCTCGAAGCATCTCTTATATGTTTGCTCGGTTCTCTATCAGATTTCAACTCTCACATTTTTGGAGGACTTGCTGCCTTCCAAAGTTGTTAAAAACAGCAGCAGATATCTTTGATGTACTCAGATAAGTGGGCACAAATTGCCATCAGAAAATAGAGCATGGACCTTTTGATATTTATATGTTTATATCTATCAGTGTATCTATTTATCACAGAGAAAGCCTTAAAGTGCCAACATTTGGCGGGAGTCGGGGGAAGTGATTTTAATGAAGTCTAGTGCTAGATAAACTATACTGTGGTATAACAGAAGCACCACCAGCTATGGGCTCCCCAGTAGATTTCAGCTCTGGGTTTAATATGTTTCCGGCTAGCCTGTAAGGAGAGACTGACATAGAATTATGTCTGATTCATCTCTGTATGCTCTAAATCTAGTTCTTGGTGGACAAAGGTGATCAACACATATTGACTGAAAAAAAGTAAGTATGTGTGAGTTAGTGAACCAGTCATTGGTTAGCCAGTTGGTGAGTTTCTTTTAGGATCTGGTAGAATTTCAGACCCTATGAGGTCTTACATTTATTTATTATAGAAATCTAATTGCTTTACAATACTGTGTTAGTTTCTGCTGTACAGCAAAGGGCATCAGCTATCTGTAAACATATATCCGCTCCATCTCAGGGCTCCCTCCTCCCCCAACCCCTCCAGGCCATCACAGCGCAGCGAGCTGAGCTTCCTGTGTTCCACAGCAGCTTCCCGCTAGTGGTTTATTTCACACATGGTAGTGTGCAAATCAGAGAAGGTAATGGCACCCCACTCCAGTACTCTTGCCTGGAAAATCCCATGAACAGAGGAGCCTGGTGGGCTGCAGTCCATGGGGTCGCTGAGTCGGACACGACTGGGTGACTTCACTTTCACTTCTCACTTTCATGCATTGGAGAAGGAAATGGCAACCCACTCCAGTGTTCTTGCCTGGAGAATCCCAGGGACATGGGAGCCTGGTGGGCTGCCGTCTGTGGGGTTGTACAGAGTTGGACACGACTGAAGCGACTTAGCAGCAGCAGCAGTGTGCAAATGTCAGTGATGCCCTCTCAATCATCCCAACCTACCGCTGCTCCTCGTGTCCACACGTCTATTCTCTGCGTCTGCGTCTTTATCCTTCAGATAAGGTTTTAAAAGATCTGTGGGCAATGTCTATTCAAGTGGTACAACGCGTGTCAATTACTTGTAACAAAGAAAACACAAGACTAAGGCCAATGTGTTATTCCTTTGCTACTTGGAGCTGGGAATGGTTTTGCTAAACACAGCTAAACAAGCACAGTCTCTAAGCGGCTGGCGATGTACTTTCTGAAGCCTCGAACATCCACAGCCATGAGAGGCAGCCTGGAGGTAAGATCTTTCCTGTTGGAAGCAGGACGACTGATTAGAAACTGACAAACTAACATACGCTGTAATTAGGAATTGTGCTCACTACAAATCACAGTGATACAAAATTAGTGGCATAAACACTACAAAGATTTACTCTCTGACATTTAAAAGTCCCACGTCAGGTAGTTTAAAGCTGATATAGAATTTTCCACAAAGTCATGTAAGACTCAGACATTTCTCTTTATCTCCTACCTTTGTGTTCCACCCCTAAAGTCACCTTATGATCCAGTATGGAGGCTGAAATTCCACTCATCATAGCCATGCCTGCTAAGTCATTTCAGTCATGTCTGACCCTTTGTGACCCTGTGAACTGTAGCCTGCCAGGCTCCTCTGTCCTTGGGATTTCCCAGGCAAGAATACTGGAGTGGATTGCCATTTCCTTCTCCAGGGGATCCTCCCGACCCAGGGATCGAACTCACGTCTCTCATATCTGCATTGGCAGGCGGGTTCTTTACCACTAGCGTCACCTGGGAGACCCATTATACCCAGGCAGCAAGAGAGGCAAGGGATGCCCTACCCACGTCAGATCCCTTTAAGCAAACGTTTTAAATGTACCACTGAACACGTCTGTAGACATGTCACTCATCAAACTTTAAGTCACATGCCTGTTTAATTGCTAGGAAGGTTGGGAAATGTTTTCTCATTCGGTTCGTGTTAAAGCTGGGGGCACTGTCATTGTATACTGAAAATCTGTTAATAAGAAAATGGGAAACAGGGTTTGGGGCGGGAAGTGACCGTTTCTTTCCCATGGTTACATAAAGCCTGTCCCAATTTTCCCATCGCTTTGAACCAGGAGTGCAAAAGGAAAACAAAAAAGGATCCAGAATCTTCAGGTGTCTCAGTCTTTATGATTTACAAGGCATTGGCATTAGCACTGATTCATTTGAGCTTCTGGAGACCTTTGTGGATTTATGCAGTCTTAAATAGCAGTGTCAAAGTTCAGTGCCTGTCTCCTTATTACCAAAGCATATATATATTTCTTTTTTCAAGCTCAGTATGTTAACAAGACCGAAAAATTCCCTAAGCACATCGATAATTAATGTCAGAGAAATTATAATACTATTCATTCACCACTTAGTATATTCCATGTATTATACTATGTTCCATGTATATTTTATTTTTACCTTCACTTATTTTCCATTTTGCAAATGAAGTAAGTGTAACCTTCCTAATGTCATACAGCTATTCCTGGAGCTAGAATTCCATTCAGGTGATATGACTGCACATTCTAAGTTTTAAACCACTGAGCAATCATGCCTCCTGAAAGATAAGGAATTTTCTCAGTGTGGACTGGAGCTAACTTGCAGTCTAGTCCTCCTCAACTGCCAATACTCTTGAATCACCATGCAAAGTTCATTCAGAATTGTGTGTGTGTTTAGTTGCTCAGTCATGTCTGACTCTTTACGACCCCATGGACTATAGCCTGCCAGGCTCTTCTGTCCACTCAAGATTTTCCACTCAAGAATACCAGAGAGGGTTGTCATTTCCTTGTTCAGGGGATCTTTCCAACCCAGGGATCCAATGTGCATCTCCTGCATTGGCAGGCAAATTCTTTACCACTGTGCCAGTTTTATGGTTTTAAATAAGTGCTTATTTCAGTTAGTTTTTCATAGTTTTAGATCATAAACAATTTGTATTTTGCCTTTCTCACTTCACATGCACCATATGCATTTTCTATAATATTTTATTTACTCTTTGTATAGAGCCTGTCCACGTGTTTGGATTGGTCATCTTCCTATGCTTTTTAAAAGAAATAAAACTATATTGTTATTACTAATTGAAACCTGCATCCAAAATTTGATCTTCTGAAAGTTGAGCCTTTCCATTGTAAAGTGGCCTGGTCTTCCCCAGGTACCAATCCGATAAACCAACAGCTGACTGAGCCCCTTAGAAAATTCCATAGTCTAACCAGGGTTGCCTCACATCCCACTGACAAACAGCTCTCTCCAAAGGGAAAGTGTTAGTCGCTCAGTTGTGTCGGACTCTTTTCAACCCCATGGACTGTAGCCCGCCAGGCTCCTCTGTCCACAGAATTCTCCAGGCAAGAATACTGGAGAGGTTTGCCATTCCCTTCTCCTGACCCAGGGATTGAACCCCGGTATTCTGCATTGCAGGCAGATTCTTTACCAACTGACCCACCTGGGAAGCCAAAGGGAAAAGTTACACCATTTTTAAGCATTGGCAGCTTTCAGTCCAGAACTCACAGAATAAAGAAGGAATGAGCATTGCACTTGTCATACAAGCTTTGAAAAATGAGTAAGCAACTCCATTAATAATGTTAGTATAAAGATGACCACTTCCTGCCCTCTTTTTCAGGAGGGTACATGGCAAGAGCTGTCATGCCTAGTAAGGAAGGACATACGTCTTTTGGGAAAGATGACATTTACTTGCTTTAGAAGTGGTTAACACTGCTAGGTCAACCAATGCAAATATTTGAAAGCATCCATAAACACAAAATCATGTGCAGTGTAGCAGGAATACCTAGAGCATCAGAAATGCTTCTTAATTTTATATGTAGATGAAGTAACATAAATTCAGTGCTCAGTGCTGTGACTAGTACAGGGCTTCTCTGGTGGCTCAGATGGTGAAAGAATCTGCTTGCAATGCAGGTAACTTGGGTTCAGTCCCCAGGTTGGGAAGATCCCCTGGAGAAGGGAGTGGCTACCCACTCCAGTGCTCTTGCCTGGAGAATTCCATGGACAGAGGAGCCTGGCAGACTACAGTCCATGGGGTCACAAAGAGCTGGACACAACTGAGTGACTAACACTTCAGTACACTCAGGGGATCAATAAATATTTCCCCTCCCATCTTCCTTTCCTCGTCCTGTTTGTACAAGAGTGTGTATGTGTCCACCCCGATCTCCTAAATTCTTCTGTCACCCCCACCCCCCACTTTCTAAACCCTTGGTATCCATACATTTGTTCTCTACGTCTGAGTCTCGACTTCTGCTTTGAAATAAGATCATCTATATCATTTTCATAGAAAGTTTTATTTCAAAGCTGCTCCGTATAGTAAGGTCCATGAAGTTATACAGCATGTTTGGATTACTCATTTTTGTAATGTTAGCAAAGTAGCTGGCATACAGCATATGTTCAATTAATATTCGATGACCTTATGAATCAATAAAATCAACGGAATCTACACTGTGAAGGAAAAAAAACCCTATACTATTTACACTATACAGTAATAATATAGGGGTCAATAAGGGATGCCCAGTAAATTATCAGTCTCTATTTCTTCCTCATTAAAGATCTAGTGATAATCCCTAAGTAGTGTTGCCAGAGTTGATTATTTCCCTTTATTTTTCAAGTTGAATATGGCAGAGGATTGCTGGGAGAAGTATCAATAACCTCAGATACACAGATGACACCATCCTTATGGCAGAAAGAAAAGTAGAACTAAGGAGCCTCTTGGTGAAAGTGAAAGAGGAGAGGGAAGAAGTTGGCTTAAAGCTCAACATTCAGAAAACTAAGATCATGTCATCTGGTCTCATCACTCCATGGCAAATAGATGGGGAAACAATGGAAACAGAGAGAGATTTTATTTTGGGGGGCTCAAAAATCACCACAGATGGTGACTGAAGCCATGACATTAAAAGACGCTTACTCCTTGGAAGAAAAGCTATGACCAACCGAGACAGCATATTAAAAAGCAGAGACATTACTTTGCCAACAAAGGTCCGTCTAGTCAAGGCTATGGTTTTTCCAGTAGTCATGTATGGATGTGAGAGCTGGACTATAAAGAAATCTGAGCACCAAAGAATTGATGCTTTTGAACTGTGGTGTTGGAAGAAGACTCTTGAGAGTCCCTTGGACTGCAAGAAGACCCAACCAGTCTATCCTAAAGGAAATCAGTTCTGAATATTCATTGGAAGGACTAATGCTGAAGCTGAAATTCCAATACTTTGGCCACCTGATATGAAGAACTGACTCACTGCAAAAGACCCTGATGCTGAGAAAAATTGAAGGCAGGAGGAGAAGGGGATGAGAGAGGATGAGATGGTTGGATGGCATCACTGACTCAATGGACATGAGTCTGAGTAAGCTCTGGGAGTTGGTGATGGACAGGGAAGCCTGGCATGCTGCAATCCACAGGGTCAAAAAGAGTTGGACACGACTGAGTGACTGAACTGAACTGATGGCAGAATTTATCTTCTTACTTCACAACGTATTATAAATATTAGCCTTTTCCTCTACAGGATCAAAGTGTATCTCCGAATAGACAGTAATCAATCTACCGACTGATTTCTTCCCCAAACTTCTGACAGCCTCTCTCTATGGCCTTAAAAGCCTGCCCTGAATCTGGGTTTTCTCTGAAGAAGTCTACACTCTGGTCTTGTGACTGTGGCAGGCAGACCTCAGTCTCTTTTGATGGAATGAGTCCCTCCCAGTTGGGAGTGTGGGCTGACAGTGGTTTTCCCATTGGCACATCCCTGGAATACCCATCATTAGCCTTTGGGCTCACTCTTTTGCATCCAGTATCTTGAGGTGGACACCCTCCCACACAAACTCACCACCCTGAATCATAGTGAAGGAGACCTAGGGATTGAATTTTATGACCAAACAGGTATATGAGAAGGCTCGGGGACTAGAACCTAGGTCTTCCAATTTGCAGTTCAATTTTCTTTTCATCACAACGTATTACCTCTCTTTCAGGAACTGAGTCAATAAAAACTATGTCTGTAGAGGAGGGGAGGATCACTGGGAGGTGGATTATACAGAAGAACATTTTCAAACATAAAGGTCCTAGAATTGGGTCTTGAAATAGCAGGTCCAAATTGGACATGGCAGATGAATAAACACCTTTTATCAACATGCCCCCTGGCATTCTTACGAAGAGTATATTTAAAAAGCACATGAAGGAAAAAATCAACCAATATAAAGAGGAGAGTTCCAGTTTACACATATTTGGAATCGTGTCCCATTCCTATTTGGCACTTTTATTCATTAACATATTGCCTCATGCAGAGGAAACAAGGTGCCCTAGGCTGGCTGGACACCAGTACAGCCGGGCAACATAGAAGTTAACCTAGCACCAGCAAAAATCCAAGGGTATCCGAGTCCAACCCTATCCACAGATCTCCAGCTGGAGGCATCCTTCTTACCTCCACTACAAGAAGGGGATACAATAGCTGCTCTAGAGAGCTCTAGTAGAAGTCTGTGCTTCAGTTTCCTTTTTGTTTGAAGTGAAAACATACAACAGAAATCAATGTCTTCCAACGCTGGTGAAATCAGATCACTATCTCCAATACCCTTGCTGGTTTCTGTAACTTGTACAACCTTTTCTATTCTCCACCACGCATATCACTAATTCAGGTCTAATCCTAAAATTTCACAGTATTATGTAAACATGAGGAAAGAAAAAACAGATTGCAATTTTACCCAGAGATAACCAAACTCTCTCAGAAAGATCCCCTGGAGAAGGGAATGGCAACCTACTCCAGTATTCTGCCTGGAGAATTCCATGAACAGAGGAGCCTGGGGGGCTACCGTGCGTGAGGTCACAAAGAGTCAGACATGACTGAGCCACTAACACTTTCAATTTCAACCAAATTCTCAGTGGCTTCTACATCATTATTCCTTCCAGAATAACTATATTGATTGTACAAAATTTTGAACCCTGCTGTCTCCAAAACCTGTATTATATCTGTAGTCATTTTATAGCAAATGCCAAGATAAAGTACAAGTACTGGGTTACAAAACGAAAAAAACAAAAAATCCAGATATGTTTATCAATGAAACCAAATATCGACAGCTTTAAAATATAATCGAAGTGATCCCATGATGGAAGAAATATTTACAAGCTCTTAGAGCCTGGTCTACAATGAAAAAAAAATGTGGATTAATATCTAAATATGTGGTTCAAACTGCTATTTTTCCTGTGGTCTTGTAAATGTTCATTCCCTCTGCCTGACTTAACTAAATTCTGTTTTTTCACCAGAAAATATGTGTTCCTGGGAAAAGCTTAAGCTACAGACAAATCTTGAGTTTCTCTCCTTCTCCACTAGGGAGGATGGTGGTTTCTTAAATTACACTTTGCCAATTGGTAGAATATTCCATCTGGAAGTGCACGATTTCTCCTAACTCTCTGGAATTGAAATTCCACACACTCCTGAATATTTAGTTTTTTCCAAGTGTTAGAGGACTGCTTTGGAGGCCAGGAGGACTGTTGTCTTTGTTACAATCCAAGTGTTTTTATTTTTTTGAAAAAAAAAATTATTCTCAGTTGACTAGTATAATAAACATTTTATATTAGTGGTTAGAAAAATAAAATTACATAACAAAATGTATATAAATTGCTTTATGAATTCTGTCCTCTCCATCACCTACATGGTTAAATGCGTTTGACTGCTAAGCCCACAAATGGATACACATTTTACTGTAACAGCACAAACACACATAAACATATACATACGTGCAAATAACCGTGTGCATACACCACACCCATAAACACACCCATGTATACCTTACACAAGGGCTTCCCTCACAGCTCAGTCAGTAAAGAATCTGCCTGCTATGCAGGAGACCTGGGTTCGATTCCTGGGTCGGGAAAATCCCCTGGAGAGGGAAATAGCAACCCACTCCAGTATTCTTGCCTGGAGAATCCCATGGATAGAGGAACCTGGCAGGCTACAGTCCATAGGGTCGTGAGAGTCGGACATGACTTAGCGACTAAGGAGAGAGATACGTTACACGAGTGTCGTGAACAATATTTACCCTTTTGTCTAAGCAAATTCAACACATTAGATTACATAGAGTAGCATGCCATCATATGCGTCTGTAAAATAACCACCTCTGTTAAAACCCTCTTCCTCTTTGTTTTTTCCTAATAACACTCGACAGAGGATGAGATGGCTGGATGGCATCACCAACTCAACGGACGTGAGTTTGAGTGAACTCCGGGAGTTGGTGATGGACAGGGAGGCCTGGTGTGCTGCAATTCATGGGGTCGCAAAGAGTCGGACAAGACTGAGCGACTGAGCGACTGAACTGAACTGAAAATGTGTCCAAATTGACAATTTACTCTGTGCCAATGAGTACCTAAAATACTGACACATATGTATTAGATTGTAACTATTTGTTTTTTATATTTATTTTCCCCATTCTACTAAGTTAGTTGAAAACCATGGACTCTGGATTAAACATGTTGGCATTCCTCATAATCAGAATATAATATGGCACAAAGTAGATGCTTAATAAATTCCTGTTAACAACTCATTCATTGAAAATTATAACAGTAAAATCAATGAAAATTTAAAAGTCCATGAGACGATTATTCTACTCTGTAAAAATAAAACTCATGAAGAGAATTATTAGAGAAAAACATAAAAATGACCCTATGAGATGGTCCATCCTAATTGAAATGAGTGAGCTGACTGCCACAGCCTCTGCATTTGCATATTCAGGCAATGCCAGCAGCTGCTGGTGATCACATACTAACAGAAATAACTGGTGTTGAAATCATCAGAAATGTTTGCATGGGCACATTAAATTTAGAATATCACCTGTAGACCCTGAACATCACAGCCACTTCTAACTGGTCTTTACTCTCAAACTTTTCCCTATCAGTTTTTAAGAAAGAATATATGTGTCCATGTATTATTTATTTCTTTAGTTTTTGGTCTCCATAGTAATTGAGGGTCCACTGGGGAAGAAGGGAGAAGACTGAAGAGGTGGAACGGCTGCACGTGTCACCATGAAGATTTATCCGGAGGTAACAAACAAGGCCATTTGTTAATTTCCCTCCTGAGTGGGTTCTGGAGGCTTTCCAATGCTCAAACAAAGAAAGCCTCATTAGCTAATTCCAGAGCAGAAAACTGCTCCTGAGCTACTGAGCGGCAGCCTTGAGTTCAGGCCCTTCTACTATGCAAATCGTGGTGACCCTCAATCATTCTGGTCCGACTAACCAACAAGAACTCAACAGTGTGCATCCTCCCGTATACCTTTTAATCCATTATTTTGTGCCAATACTCACTTGTCTCCTGCTCCTTCTTCTGGCCAATGGAGGACAGCAGCCTGGGTACACACAAGGTGTGGAACAAATGATGCTGCCCATCCAAGCATGTGATGTCGTGACAGCACACACAAGGACCACAGGACCAGGTAAAGCCAAATGAGCCCCAGGCAGGATCCTATCCAGACCCTGGGACTCCTTCTCCCAGCATGTGTGCTAAGTCACTCAGTCGTGTCCATCTTTTTGCAACCCTATGGATCATAGCCTGCCAGGCTCCTCTGTCCATGGGATTCTCCAGGCAAGAACACTGGAGTGGGTTGCCATTCCCTCCTTCAGGGAACCTTCCTGACCCAGGGATCGAACCCGCATCTCTTATGTTTCTTGCACTGGGAGGTGGGTTCTTTACCACTAGTGCCACCTGGGAAGCCCTTCCTTCTCCCAGACCACTTAATAACATGCAGGGTGTAGCCAAGAAAATGATAATCTTATCAATGTTTCTGGATGAAATGATAATTATTATTATTTGAAACAGTATTCTAAGCACTCATCCTGCCAGAGGCCCAGGCACAGCCTTAAAGACAGAGACCCCAGAGGTCTGTCAAGGCTCGTCTCAGCTGACAAAGAGAACATTGATTGAAAGCCCCCTGACTTTGGGCCATTCTTACCCACATTTCTCTGAAGTTAATGATACTTCAGAGGAGAGGCTGAATCCTCATCACACCATAACGGAAGACTGGCCGTGTAGCTTCACACTGACTAGAGATCAAATCATGTTTTTAAAGGATGAAACGAGAAAGAGCCTCAGCTCTGAGATACAAAAAGCAATGGAGGTGCTGGCTCCTCCCACTCCCCCTGGCCGCCGGAGTGTCCCGACAGTCTTGTAATGAAGCAGAGTTACCATTCTGTTTTCAAGAAAGTAAGGCTGGGAAACTTGTGAATAACAGATTAGAGAAGAGGCAGCTCAGAGGCAAAAATGATCAGTTAAGAAACTACTACAGAGTGAAGCAAGTTAGAAAGAGAAAAACAAATATCGTGCATTAATGCGTATGTGTAGAATCTAGAAAAATGGAACAGATGAACCTGTTTCCAGGGCAGGGATGGGGATGCAGACACAGAGCAGGGCCATGTGGACACAGAGGGTGAAGAGGCGAGTGGGATGAGCTGGGGGAGTTAAGGTTGACCGATGTACACGGCCATGTGTCAGAGAGTTAGTGGGAATCTGGGGTATAGCACAGGGGCTCAGCGTGGTGTCCTGTGATGACCTAGCGGGGTGGGTTGGTGCAGGTGGGAGGAAGGTGCAAGAGGGAGGGGATATATGCATACATAGAGCTGGTCCAGGCTGTTGTCGTGCAGAAACTATCACAGCACTGTAAAGCAATTATATTCCAATTGAAAAAAAGGTCTCACCTGGTAAAAAATAAAAATAAAAAATAAGAAAACATCCTTGTAAGACATGGAAAGGCTGAAAGAGTACTGAATTTTGGCTATATTTCAGATGTTGACTAAGTAGGGCTGGACTACTAGTTAGTTTGAAGGTAAGAGATGAGTCAGAGTTGATCTCGAGCCCCCAGTCTTTGTCCAGGGGAGGTAAGCAGCATATGGAATAAAGAATAGTGAGCAGACTTGAGCCACAATAAAATGCCAAAGGCAATTCCAGCAGAGACACCTGGCAGGTAGTTGAAAATACGGTTACAAGTTAGATTCGGGGATCATTCATAATAGCTGATGGCAAATGCATGAGAGCATCTATGGAAAAGCATATTTTAAAGGAACTTACAGAAAATGAGCTTATCTCTAGTTTTCAAATGTTTTCTAGTCTTAGAGGAATAATAGGCTTCATCTTTTCTGAAATGTGTGTTTAGGCAAAAATGGTGCTCTCTTTGGTAATAACAAAACTTTAATTTATTAAATTCCCATCTCACAGAGAAAGGAAACAAGTAACTACAAAACACAAGGATGCTCTGGTCCCACAAGTCCAGCACATTCATTACACGAGTGGAGGCAGTGTCAGGAGGGAGGCTGGAGTGGGCAGAAAGAACAGGAGAGGAGAGCCAAGAAAGGTTAGGGCTGTACACCACTGCAAAACTTGGGATTTAGAAGAGATGAGAGAGCATTCTTTAAATTAATTTATTTATTTTAGTTGGAGGCTAATTACTTTGCAATACTGTTGTGTTTTTTTTTTTTTGCCATACATTAACATGAATCAGCCACAGGTATACATGAGTCCCCCATCCCGAACCCCCCTCCCACCAAAGACACAATAACCACAGCCAGCTACCTCAGGAGTTGCTCTCTCTTGGAACTATAAAACGGTTTTACTGCCTGCCCAATCTTGTTATGAGACAGCTCATTATGACACAATTTCATGTATGCAACACATAATAACTGCATGGTTGCTATGAAATTATTAGCCTGTAACTGGGCTATTAATCCTGTTCACACAATGCAATGATTATGAAGAAAGCATCGTATGCTTTCTTCTTTAAATGCAGAGGCAGTGCTCCTGCGGTAGGTAAGTAATATCTTGCCCCTAGATTTGTTTTATTTAACCCAATAAGTGTTTTAAATAAAATAAAATGTAAACATAAGGGATGGATTCAAAGACTAAGTACAAAGGTCTGGACTTCTGGCTTGTCTTGACAAAGACGAAAGCTTCATAGGAATAGTCCAGCATTCCTGTTCAATAATGATAAGTAGAAGCTAAGTAGTAGCTACCTCCTTGGTACTGGGTCCTCCTATATGCTCACTGCTGTCTCTCTGATAGGGAGGCCGAGAGTTAGTGCCAATCTTGCCTAACTATTGTTTTCCTGATCTCAGTCCTAAGTGGATAATTTCTTTTACATGGCCCCGTACAGGCATATGGACCTTCCCTGGTGGTTCAGCCAGCAAAGAACCTACCTGCAATGCAGGAGACCTGGGTTCAATCCCCGGGTTGGGAAAATCCCCTGAAGAAGGGAATAGCTACCCTCCTCAGTATTCTGGATTGGTGAATTCTATGCACTTTATGATGGGATTCCCTAGTAGCTCAGCTGGTAAAGAATCTGCCTGCAATGCAGGAGACCCCAGTTTGATTCCTGAGTCAGGAAGATCCACTAGAGAAAGGATAGGCTACCCACTCCAGTGTTCTTGGGCTTCCCTAGTGGCTCAGCTGTTGAAGACTCTGCCTGTAATGTGGGAGAGCTGGGTTTGATCCCTGGGCTGGGAAGATCCCCTGGAGAAGGGAACAGCTACCCACTCCAGTATTCTGGCCTGGAGAATTCCATGGACTATATAATGGGATCACAAAGCATCGGACATGACTGAGCAAATTTCACTCACAGGCATATGAGTTTTGTAGCCTCTGTTTTAATGAAGTGAACTGAAAGTGACTTCTAAGATGACTTTAGAATGATGATGAGTTGTCTAGATCTGTTCCTAGCTGTGAACCCCGAGCACTGGCTGTATCACATGCTCTAGCAAGCAGTATATAATCTGGTAAAAGAAGTGTCAGAATGAAGCTTATAGAAACGAGGGCTTGATCAGGACAGAAACTGGAGGAGTGTCGCACCTTGGGAATGAAGAGGGAGAGGGTTAAAAGCATGGCACCTCAGTCTACTTACCTTAAATGGGAAGAGTACGCAGGATCTGTTTTTTGGAAGAGGATCAGACTGCAGAGTAAAAAGCACAGGCATGGGACAGCTCGAGAATCCTTAGATGGAAGCTCAAGAAACAGCAACAAAGAACAGAACAACCCTCCCAGAGAGGGTTGATAAGTACAAGGAGGAACACACACCTTAATCCCATTTGCTGCAGTTGAGAAGAGCTCCCTATGTCAATGCCCTTCAGAGAGGACAGGTATCTGAGAAACCCTGTACAACCCAGAGACGAAAGTAGAAGAACTAGGTGGGCAACCTGACCATGCCACAGGGGTATTCACAGGGACTCTCTCTCTCTCACTCATGTTTCTAAAGCATTTAGTGTTTTCATCCCTTAATAAAAAAGTAGGAGTGGTGATTCCTCTCAAATGCCAATATGGGAATGTGTACAGCAAAGCTTGTACACCAACCTTAAGTCCTTCTAGACCTCTTAGTAATAGTCATGCTCTAATTAATACTGTCATCTCATCACTATATGCATTCATGTACACAGGTACCCAATGCACCTGTGGCAGAATGAAACAGGATATGAAAAAGCTACTCTCTTTAAATTTGAGATTACAGGCTATTTTAGGAAATCAGAAACTTACGGGTTTTCATTCTTTCCTTTATCCCTTCCTTTCCTCCACTTCCTGTTCTTCCTTCCTCTCTCTCTCTACCTGTATTTTCTCACTTTTGGTCACAAGACACTCCAGTTTCAGAATTAGCCACTTCTCCAAGGATTCCTAGCTCCATTTATTGTAGAATGCCATTAGACACATTGTGCTGGAAGAAGCACAAGCTGGAATCAAGATTGTCAGGAGAAATATAAATAACCTCAGATATGCAGATGACATCATCTTTATTGCAGAAACTGAAGAAGAACTAAAGAGCCTCTTGATGAAAGTGAAAGAGGAGAGTGAAAAAGTGGGCTTAAAGCTCAACATTCAGAAACACTAAGATCATAGCATCTGTTCTCATCATTTCATGGCAAATAGATGGGGAAACAATGGAAACAGTGACAGACATTATTTTTGGGGGCTCCAAAAATCACTGCAGATGGTGACTGCAGCCATGAAATTAAAAGATCCTTGCTTCTTGGAAGAAAAGCTATGATCAACCTAGACAGCATATTTAAGAGAGACATTATTTTGCCAACAAAGGTCCATTTAGTCAAAGCTGTGGTTTTTCCTATAGTCACATATGGATGTGAGAGTTGGACCATAAAGAAAGCTGAGTGCTGAAGAATTGAGGCTTTTGAACTGTGGTGTTGAAGACTCTTGAGAGTCCCTTGGACTGCAAGGAGATCCAACCAGTCCATCCTAAAGGAGATCAGATCTGAATATTCATTGGGAGGACTGATGCTGAAGCTGAAACTCCAACACTTTGGCCACCTGATGCGAAGAACTGACACTGGAAAAGACCCTGATGCTGGGAAAGACTGAAGGCAGGAGGAGAAGGGGACGATACAGGATGAGATGGTTGATTGGTATCACCAACTTGATGGACATGAGTTTGAATAAGCTTTGGGAGTTGGTGATGGACAGGGAAGCCTGGCGTGCTGCAGTCCATGGGGTCACAAAGAGCTGGACACGACTGAGCAACTGAACTGAATTGAACTGAACTAGATACCAAAACCTGGGTGCTAGTGTTCCTTGTGTGGTTTCAAGTCACCAAGAAAAATGGTTATCTCTAGCCTATGCTCTTCAATTTTTGAGTTTCCTCCTCCATCAGTGGATTTGCAGAGCCTACTTCTCAGCTTCCCTGATTTAACCCTGTTGGCCTCACATCACTCCCCTGCTGAATCACCTTATGTTACTTCCTTTCCCTTGCCACTTAACCAGGGCAGTGTCTCCAAGATTCTAGTGTTTGACCTTAAAATACTTGAGATTTTTATCTCCCTTTGAATTTTATCATTATCACTCCCGTTGTGATATTTTCTTACTGAGGCTCTGACCTCAACTTTTGTGCATGTGAAGTACTCATGTGCGTTTTATGTGTGCAAGAAAACAGTCTCTCTTCCATTCAGAGACTATTTTGAGGACCTCAGGAAATTTACTAGCCACACTGGAAAATCTCTAAGGAGCTCATAGTTTAAAAGGATATAAAAGAGAGAATAAGGTTCACAAAAGCAGGGAAGAACGTTAAAGAATGTGTGCCCCATAAGTAGACACTGCAGCAGGGTGGAACGGTAAAAGACCAGGGATCTCAAGCCAGACCACCTGAATTAAAACCTCAAACCTCAGCTCAACCACTTTTTGGCCTTATATCTTTACAGAAGCCACTTAACTTCTGCGAGTTTCAGTTTCCATATCAATAAAATGGATCTATTAATAATAGTATGCACCACTACTCTTGCCTGGAAAATCCCATGGGCAGAGGAGCCTGGTAGGCTGCGGTCCATGGGGTCTCGAAGAGTCGGACATGACTGAGCGACTTCACTTTCACTTTTCACTTTCACGCATTGGAGAAGGAAACGGCAACCCACTCCAGTGTTCTTGCCTGGAGAATCCCAGGGACGGGGGAGCCTGGTGGGCTGCCGTCTATGGGGTCGCACAGAGTCGGACACGACTGAAGTGACTTAGCAGCAAAGCAACTGCTATTACTCTCAACAGAGTAAATATCATTCAAGTGTTCAGAACACTGTTTGGGACAGAGAAAGTTCTATATACGTCGGTTATTGTTGTAATGAACAGTAGAAGTTACACTGAAGACTTGAATCAACTAAATCTTGGCACAAAAGGCCAATCTGACCCATAGGGTAAGATTTTGTTTGCTCTGCTTTGGGTTAGGAGTGTGGTATTTATGATCTGTCTGGGGGAAAACAGAGAAGGATTAGGGTTACTGCTTTAAACAGAGGTTTGATGACAACAGAGGAAGTAGGACTAGGTACTATCAACTACAAATTGGCACTTATCTTTGGCACATTGAAGCCAGGAAGAGAAGGGGATGACCGAGAATGAGATGGTTGGATGACATCCAATTCAACGGACATGAATGTGAGCAAGCTCTAGGATGTGGTAAAGGACAGGGAAGCCTGGCGTGCTGCAGGCCATGGGGTCCCAAAGGTCAGACATGACTGAGAGACTAAACAACAATGGGCACTTGCCATACACCTCTACCGGTATTAAATCATGCGACGCTGCAGCTGCTGATTTTCAACACCTCCTGAAAGGAGCTCAGGGTGGAGAATAGAAATGAGATGCTCTGTGCTTTGGAAAAAACTGCAGAACGAATCTATAGATAGTCAGATATTTTCAGGAGCTGGTTTTATGAGCCCAATTTTTGGAATTCTTCATATCTAGAACATCCTTCATGGTGATAACTGCTCCTCATGATTAGTGGAAATCTCCAAAAAATATGTACTTGATTGCACGTACTCCTTCACCAAAATTACATATTCTGTGACCTGCACCCCTGCCTCTTTGGAGCAGTTTCTCAGAGCTATCTCCTGGGCTATAGTCCTCATTCTGCCCCAATTAAAACTGAACTTGCAATTCTCACATTGTGCATTTTTGAAGTCAACAGTACTTTAAAATTTTTCCTCACCAGAGAAGTCATCTTCACACTTCGAGGAATCACAATACACCTGGTCATCAAGGAGGATTAACTCAAGGTAGGAGAGGAGAGAACAGGGAAGTCATTTTCTCTCAGTGATTTCAAGTGTAAGGCCCACATGAGTGCTATTCTGGGATATGGAGGGGTGTTCTATAAATGATTCTACTGATGTTAGGAGCCTTTAGATAATTATGATAATACAGTAAAAAAAAAAAAAAATTGGAGGTCAGGAAAAGTACCCCAAACTGGAAAATGAATAAACAACAATAAGGTAATACAAATGGGACCCTGAAAGCAGTCCCGGCTAGAATTAAGGCTTCACTTAAGTAACACTGCATTTTATATTTCCTGTGAGTCCCAAGTGATTTATACAATTACTAAGAAACCACCTAACCCTCTTTGTTTGGTACTGTGTGGGCTTAGTCACTCAGTTGTGTCTGACTCTTTGCAACCCATGGACTGTAGCCCACTAGGCTCCTCTGTCCACAGGATTCTCCAGGCAAGAATACTGGTACAGGTAGCCATTCCCTTCTCCAGGGTGGTCTTCTCAACCCAGGGATCACACCAGGTCTCCTGTGTTGCAGGCAGATAAGAAGGAATAAACAGAGAAATGGGTCCTTTGAGTAACATTTTCTCATGCAAACTAATGTAAATCACACATCTCTATGTTGAAAGTTTGTATGATTAAAAGTGTGTGCATTTCCAGAGCACAAAACAAATTTTACAACAGGTTAACTAGCACTGGGCTGATGTTGGTAAAGGACTTTTAGTACACTAGAGAAGCCTAGAAAACAATTTTCTTGCTAGGGAAAAATGTCCCCCAATATTGTGGCACATTGAGGAGTTGGTGGTGGCATTAAGCTCTTCCCCAGTTGATCAAGAATCTGCCTGCAATTCAGGAGACCTGGGTTCAATCCCTGGGTCAGGAAGATCCCTCGGAGAAGGAAATGGCAACTCACTCCAATATTTTCATCTGGAGGATCAAAAGGACAGAAGAGCCTGGCAAGCTACAGTCCATGGGGTTCTAAGAGTCAAACACGACTTAGCAACTAAACCACCACAAGGGCTTACTGCTAGCTTGAAGCAGTCTCGCTTCTCTTCATGAACAGAAACAATCTTGAATCTAAGAAATAATTTAATCCAAGTGGAAGAACTGAAA
This sequence comes from Bos mutus, assembly GCF_027580195.1. Taxonomy (NCBI): domain Eukaryota; kingdom Metazoa; phylum Chordata; class Mammalia; order Artiodactyla; family Bovidae; genus Bos; species Bos mutus. The sequence goes on from NC_091626.1 coordinate 94,993,846, forward strand.
GGCCTCCCAGTGTATAGAAAGAGGGACTCAGTAGAGAAATGGGATCACCCCCTCACCAGTGAGGGGATCATTCTGGTAGACTGGTATGTATCTCAGACTCACTGCTATGTATATATCTCAACAGTCACAATTCCATTTGGTCACTAAGAAAAGATATGGAGTCTTGGTTCAGAGCACATTTGAGGGCCTGCTGTGTACTAGGTATTCCCTATTTCTGATGTCCAAAATTTCCCTATTAGGTATCATTTTTAGATGAAGTAAGCTAAAATTTAGAAAAGGGATATGGTTGGACCTAGAGATTACCATACAGAGTCAGAAAGAGAAAAGCAAAAACCGTATATTAAAGCATACACATGGAATCTGAAAGAATTGATATAGATGATCTTATTACTAAACATAAATAGAAACAGATGCAGAGAACAAATGCATGGACACCAAGGGGAAAAGGAAGGGATAGGATGAATTGGGAGACTGGGATTGACATATATACCCTATTGACCCTGAGTATAAAACAGATGACTCATGAGAGCCTACTGTGTGTCACGGGAAACTCTACTCAATGCTGTGTGGTGACCTAAATGGGAAGGAAATCCAAAAGAGAAGAGACACATGTATACGTATGGCTGATTCAGTCTGCTGCACAGCAGAAACTGATACAACATCGTAAAGCAAATATAAACGAAGCCGCTCAGTCGTGTCCGACTCTGTGCAACCCTGTGGACTGTAGCCTACCCACAAAAAAAAAAAAAAAAAGAACAAAACATTTCCCCAAATCATGCAGCAGGTAACTGAAAGGAAGAGGCTTCAGACACAACTATATCGTGCTGAGTATTTACTGCCTTTCTGAACCATCAGCGCATCTTTCCTCATAATGCATCCCTCATGTGTCCAAAAGGAAAAGTGAGGGGTGGGGCACCTTAAACCCACTGACACAAAGAATGTACTACAGAATGGAAGGAATAGGAGAAAACTTTGAAAAATAACATAATGGGCCTAAAGAAGGTTACGGAGCCCAAGTGGGGTCTATACATCGAGAGAGACCCTTTCTCTCATGGCAAAAACCATGGAAAAGACCTGCTGTCCTCACACTTGTATAACTAATCTTCAGCTTTGGATTAATATTTTGTTTATGAGACCACAGAAGAATAATTGCCACAAATTTCAGAATGTTCTAGATCAGCTCTGCTGAATAGAAATAAAGTAATTATAAATTTCCTGGAAGCCTTATTAAAAAACAGCATAGACAAGTATGTTAAATTAATTTTAATAATATATTTATGTAGCCCAATCTATTAAAACATTATTATTTCAACAACTAATTATTGTAAAATGTAAATGAGATACTTTGTATCTTTTTTTAATGCTAAGTCCTTGAAGTCTAGTATATATGTTACACTTAGGTTGCACATTCCCATTCAGATAAGTTTTCAAAGATTTAAGCAAAATACGGTTCTATCAGAATGATAAAGTTGTGTTTAATGGAAAATATTTTACACTGCTTCAGTTTTTAAATTTAAATTTATTATATTTAAATTTTAAAACTAATTTCCTCATTCACCCTAACCTTAATTTAATTACTCAATAGCCACATAGGTCTAGTGGCTTTTATATTGGAAAGCATAGTTTAGAGAAACCGTTAGTATAAGCTTTTTTTTCCCCCCATATTATATCTAAGACTTCCATAGTTTACAACTATGAAAATAAAAGATAAATCTCACGTATCCAATGCAGAAAGAATTGAAGGCATTTGCTGTAAATATTTCATACATCTTTCATCTCTTGGTGATGGTCTACAATAGGAATAAGACAAGACAGGTACTGCAAGCAGGTGGTCTGTTATTCCAACTTTATTTTCTTAGAGAACAGAAGTACAGCTGGTTGGATAGAAACAGGGTAGCAAGCTGGCTAATGTAAGATGTTCATACTTTCAATAACTCCTGCAACTGAATAATTTTGGAAGGTATTTTTAATACTGTTAGAGAATCAAGCACTAACAAACTACAAATTTTTAGTAAAAGTGTGCATAAAGTACGTTGAGTATGAAGCCAATAATTATTGAAAGTGCGGAACTAATTATACACAAGTAGTCTTGCAATTGTCTGATAGAAATAAAAAGAATAAAATCATCATGATGCCTTGAAAGGATAGGTCGAGAAGAAACCATCCTAGTTAAACAAACATAAACTTACACCTAAGGAGGCCCCAGGGCATTTAGGCCTACTCAGGGCTACTCCTGTTATCTGCTACGTAAACTCCCAACAGTGAGACTCAGAATTTTTCTTCCTTTCAGCCAGCTTTCTTAAGTTTATCTCCCACAGACTTTTGGGTCATCATCCTTAAAGACACAAATCCCTCTCTTCTTTCAGACAATTTCTTGAAGCCTCAGTGATGATGAGAAACTGATCTTTAGAGTATCAATTGCAAAACAAAACAAAGAACAAAAAACCTTTCATGCCATCATTCTCTAGGAGCTGGAATTTCTTCTTAGGTTTGAGTGGCATTTGCACTATTCTTGACTACAGCTTGATCTAGTACATGTGTGCATGCTCAGCTGTATCCAACTCTTTGTGACTGTAGCCTGCTAGGCTCTTAGATCCATGGAATTTTCCAGGCAAGAATACTGGAGTGGGTTGCCACTTCCTACCGCAGGGGATCTTCCCAACTCAGGGATCGAACCCGTGTCTCTTGCATCTCCTGTACTGGCAGGCAGATTCTTACCAACTGTGCCACCTGGGAAGCCCCCAACATATTCTAGAGACCATCCTAAAGTATGTAGAACCAAAAGGATATAATATGCATTCTAAATGATGTAGTATCTCTAGGTTGCAATTCATTTTTTCCTTGATCCTCAAATATCCAAAGTATCAACACACTGTAATTAGTGTCAGTGGCTCTCCACGGCAATGATTTTTATCAGACCAGGAGAAGGATGTGGAATTCAAACATAACTCCAGCCTGAATGATTCTGATAGCCTTTTCCCCACCTCTTCTATACTGAGAACCACTAAATCAGTGCATTTATATTCTGTAACAGCTAAATTACATATATTTACACATCATTTCCAAAGAAACTTTTACATTTAGGTGAATGTGTCACTTTTCAATCAAACTACTATGAACACACACCCTAATTTACCAAAAAGGTCAGTATTGGCTTTTGCATCATAAAAGAAAACCTCAAAGAGTTTCTCGAAGCAGCAAGTTGCTCTAAAACATTTGAATGGTTATTCAACTTAAAAAAAATGTTTAATACATAGCACCTTAGGAGGGCATCTGGTGGAAAGTTAAGTGCACCTGTACCAGTAAAATAATGATTCGTTCTAACTGAGGTTATTGGAGAAGGAAATGGCAACCTACTCCAGTACTCCTGCCTAGAGAATCCCCTGGAGAGAGGAGCCTGGTGGGCTACAGTCCATGGGGTTGCAAAGTCGGACACGACTGAGCAACCGACACACACACAACTGAGCTTGTGACCATTTTATTATTCAGGCCAGCAGAGCTGCCCCAACTGCCTGCAGTGCTGAAGGGACTACAGAGGGAATATCATATTGGGTAACATTTTATTTTCTAAAAACTGCAATGCCTCTTTGTTAAATTAAGGAGTCATCAAACTGAAAGTTATTACTTTTGCTACCATAATTAAATTTGTGTTTCATTCTGAAGTGGCACTGGATCAATGAAAAACAATATTTATATCTAATGGTGCTTTTTTGGCTTGTCTATTTTACCTTAAGTGGATTTTTAAAATGCTGCTATTTAACAAACACATATGCAAACACACACACACAAAATATTTTCTGAAATACCTTTATTATCCCACTTTATGAATACTAGAGTTTTATTGTCTTAATGAGATAAATTATTTTAATAGTAGCTTCTTCTCATTTACTGAATTGATACTAAAAGCAATCATTAACAGGGGGAGAAAGTTATCTTAAGATGAAGTCAAGAGTTTTTTCAAGGATTCTAGATGAAAGAGGGCTAAGATACAGACTAGCAGCCTAATAAATCTCATTGGACAAACACAAGGATATCATGACAGATGTAATGTCAAATGAGATGAAAATAAGCAACTAATATTTTTCACCTATAAAATGCCAGCAAATGAAAATATATGATAACTTATTTTTTAAATAAGATTCTACATGATATCAGATGTCATTATTTTTCATCAAACCCACAGTCAGAAACTTCTCTACTTTATCTGCTGTTCTTCTAGGCCTCCTTCTACTTTTTGCCTCATCCTCCTTTTTCCATTTAGAGAAAAAAACATTATTTGTTGACAGATGATAAGGTCTCTGCTTGACTTATACATCAAGTTAAATAGCTCCTTAGCATTTTAGCTAAACGATCTAATCTTAATCATACTGTCAGCATTTAAGATAGTGAAGGTCTTGGAAAATCACGTAACAAATTATTCATGATAGATCTACAAGGAAGATGAAAGTACGAGACTCATCTGTTAGATGATCTTATGCTAGAAGAAGGTGGAATTCATCAGTATTCAGGAGATGGAGTATGAACAAATACTAAAATAAAAAGTCCTTGTGACTTAGTCTGGGTTGAGGTCACAATTAGACTACATAAATTATTTAATTTATAAAAGAAAAATGAAATTTCACAGCAATAACTGGAGAAGATCAAAAATACTGTTTTATTTTGGTGGTAAAAACCCATCTCAGAGTTTCAAAAGTCACTGAAATATGTAGTTTCATCTTCATCATCTAGTAGGCAGCAAATCATAATGTCTAATTTCATAAGAAATCTGACTTGCTCAAAAATGTGAGGCTCTGTATGAATGTATATTAGTAAAAAGCTATCCAAAAATTAGAGGGCATTAAAACGTTCTGTTTCTTGTTAGGCATTTGGGGTACACAACTGTATGCATTTGTCAAAATTCATTTGATAGTACACTTAAGAGCTGAGCATTTCACTGTATGTAAGTTATACTTAAATAAACAAAATTTAAGACCAACCAAAGCAAACTATCACTTTAGCCAAACATCAAAATAAACCCCAATATAAGAATTTGGGTCTACCATTAAAAAGATTGTGAATCAACAAGGGCTCACTTGTATGGAAGAAAAGGGCAAAAATAAATTAGAGGATGCCCACCACAGAGAAATGGAAACCCTATTATTACCGAATCCTTAAAATACTAAGTTAGAAATTTAGGGAAATCATGCCAATAAAAATTTTAAAAACTAATTCATGTGAAATATACAAATCAAAGTGAATTTAAAGAAACATGTAAACTTTAGTTTCATCAAATATAGTTCATAAGCTAGTTTTAATGCTCAAATTTCGACTAATACATCACCTGTTTCAAAGTCTATTAAGGAGATTTATTTTTATAATTCTATAATTTTTTTTTAATTTAAGCTTTACTTAGTGTTTTTCTGGCAATCATGGTTCTGTGAAAATATCGGTTAAGGTGTGGACCAAAGCAGAACAAGAAATATTCTTTTATGCATATTTTATACAATTTTTAAAGTCCCAATAGGCTTATTGAAATGTAGCATTGTGGCTCAAATCATTGTAAAGATGTGATAATGGTGACTTCTAAATGTTGATTTCACTGAAGGCATGAAAACTGAAGAGTGAACTTTCATAGGAAAACAAAGAAAAAAACAAGAGAAATCCCTTTAAATTTCATATCATGTTACATGAATAGCATGTTCCATATCCAGAAGCATACATAGTATCTATTTTCATAAATAATTTTCAGTTAAATGTTGCCCCAAGCCATAGACACTGCTAATAAACGTATAGGAAAGCTCTCACTTGGCAATGCCAAGGCCCAGTGCTGTTAGTGCAAATATAATCTCACTGTTCTTTGTCCTCTACCAGCTACCACTGTGCCTGTTTGCTCTATTGATATTCACAGGAAATGTGTTTTATAATGAGAGAGAAGGAAAACTTTGTTGGAGCTAAGGCCCTGAGAGACCTTAGGAAGCTGGAGGAAAAAGTAGGGCTTAAGTGATGGGTTGTAGCCAAAAAGCTGAAAGAACAATTAAAATTTCAAAAGAAAAATTCAAAATTTGAGGCATAAGCACACCTTCTTTTCCTGGGTAACATCCCAGGGTATAAGGCTGGGGGAGAGGCCATGGATCTTCTTTCTATGGGAAGCTTGGCATTGCTCTGACAGCCAGGGGGCTGTTGAATTTGGGAAGTGATGAGGTCCTGCCCCAGTAGTCATGTATGGATGTGAGAGTTGGACTATAAAGAAAGCTGAGCACCGAAGAATTGATGTTTTTGAACTGTGGTGTTGGAGAAGACTCTGGAGAGTCCCTTGGACTCCAAGGAGATCCAACCAGTCCATCCTAAAGGAAATCAGTCCTGGGTGTTCATTGGAGGGACTGATGTTGAAGCTGAAACTCCAGTACTTAGGCCACCTCATGTGAAGAGTTGACTCACTGGAAAAGACCCTGATGCTGGGAAAGATTGAGGGCAGGAGGAGAAGGGGACGACAGAGGATGAGATGGCTGGATGGCATCACCGACTCAATGGATATGGGTTTGGGTAGACTCTCAGAGTTGGTGATGGACAGGGAGGCCTGGAGTGCTGTAATTCATGGGGTTGCAAAGAGTCGGACACAACTGAGCGACTGAACTGAACTGAGGTCCTGCCCCAGGCAAACAGGTGGCTCTCATGATAGATACTTTCATGGTGGGGCATATACAATTAGATTTTAAGGACAATGCTTCATGGATGACAGAGTGGTAGAGAAAGAAACAATGATTAATTTGGGTAATACATGATATCTGAAAATGATTGATCGATGTGTGGGTACATACAACACATGCCTGATGGATGTCCCAGAAATAACTGGCTAACATTTTCAGAGTGCTAATTTCTGACAGTCAACCCAGTATTGATTACTACCATCATAACCTTGACAATAGTTATAGACTGGTGGCGTCTATGGGAATTTGAGTTACTCGCTGATATTCTGTTTAATTGATTCTAGAAATCTTTTATTGTAGAAACAAGGCGGATATGCTAATAAAATATATATGACTTCATGTATAATGGAATCCACCACAGCAAAGCAAAAGTAGGCTTATCATGTTTTTTGTGGATAAAATCTATTACTCATATTTCTGCAACCATATTGGTGGATATTTTCTATTTCATGTTGCAGATCTGGTTTCCACTTCACAGACACTCAGTAGCATTTACTTAATTTTTATTACATCCTTATGCAATGGTACTATTGTTATTTTACAGTAAAGTTTAAGTCAGCTCAATTCTAGCATCAGAGACTCATTAAGAGTGAGCAATTTGGTGCTTAATGAGTTGTTAACCCTGAGTAAATATATTAAAATAATAGAGTGATAAATTTAAATTGAATTGCATCGGGCTTGCTTTTTGTTCAATAACGTCTTCTGCAGCAAGAGAAAGAGCCACTTAAAAAGCAATCTTTGATAAAATATATTCTGAATCACTTATACTTACTTCTCAGTTACTGTCTATCTCTTCCTTATTTGATTCTTTATCTTATCAAGACATTCTCTTTTAAATAGTCATTGCTATGAATATTTCCAATTTTATTTCTAAAAGGAACAATATAATTAACAATGAATAAGTCTCAGGCAAAAAATAAAAATGTCCCTGAGATAAGTCCACATATTAGAAAGATATTATTGGATAAGTAATTAAAATTCAAAGCACATTTGTCAACAGTGGGTTCATGGATAAACAAACGTGGAGACTCTCAGTTCATTTGTTATGCACTTAAACCATGGCCTATACGACAATTCTTAATCAACATCTCAGCTCTCTGTGGCTTGAATCAAAGCTGTCAATGTTAATGACACAAGTAAAATTCTATTACTCTAAGTCCCATAGAACCTCGGGAACAATTGAAGAGAGAGAGTTTAATCTGTCTCATGGCTCATCAACAAAAACATTTTAGTTCAAACAGCAGACATCTTCCCCACATCTCTGTAAGAAATCAATATGGACAGCTGGACTTAAAGCTCACAAGTGGAGTTGGAGGGATGAGTGATGGAGAAAATATCCTCTGACTCAAAAATGAAGCATATTTGAGTTAGGACCAACCGAGTAAGGACAAACATGTAATTCTAAAGCATTCATATGAGAGCCATTTACATAACCAAAACAATATTTTGATCTACGGTGTTACAATAGTCATATAAAACACAAATTCAGGAACAAAGCTACTTGTGAATGAGAGCCCCTTCTATACTAGAATGGGCAAAATGTAGAAATTGATTTCTTGACAGGTAACATCTCCCTGAAATGAATCTGAAATGACCTATAATCATATCTGAGCATGACGGTGAGGTTAGTCACCTAGCTAGATATATCACTTAATAATTTCTTACTCAAAGGGAAACGGGAATTCAAAGGTAAACAATTAACAAGCCTGAGAAGTCAAACACAATACAATCTGGAGAATTCAAACTCACACCACCTTTAAAGTGTCATATATCTACAAATGAAAACAGATGAACATGTAAAACTAAAGGCGTTTTCCTATTCAAGAACTAGGTCTTAGCATCAACAGCCTACTGAATCCTGGTCTCTAAGTTCTGCTGGTGTTTGGAAAGGCAGTATGTATGTATAACATATATGGAAGGAGGTATTTTACATATATACCTGTGATGTATCTTACAGTATCTAGAAATAAGATACAAAGTATTTGTAACTTGGGTCTTCCATTTACATATATAGATTTCTCTCTCTTGCTCTCTTTGACTCTTTCTTTAAAACCTATGCATGCATGGTTGAATGTGTATTTGAAAGCATACAAATTTACATATTTGTCTTAAATAAACTTGCCATCTAACTTTAACACATCGCTAGCCTGATTTTTAAACCATGCAATTAAAAGAGGTGTTGACAGCACTTGAAAGAAGCGTCCAGCAAAGATACATCATGGCAGTGATCCGAGGGCTTCCCTGACGTTAGCATGTGGTGGAAGAGACAAAGATCTGATCACAAAAGCTGCTACAGAAGCTTTCCAAGAAGTCAAGGAAAGAGATACTTAAAACAGTGACAAAACTGTCTTACAGAAAAATTTATCCTGCTTTATTTTATAAAAAGAGCAATAACTTAAGTTTGCATAACACCTTTCATTCAAAAGAAAGCATTTTACATGCAATGAAGCTGATTTTAAGATATAAAGCTCTGAAAATCTCCAATGAAATGCCACTATATTCTTTTGGAAGAATAGTGAAGGCTCTAAAAATGGCTCCCAAAGAAAAAGTCTGGTACAGCCATTCTGAGAGGAAAATGCAGAGAAGATTCAACTGCGGTAAGGTGTTAAAAGCACTAAAACAGCAATCAGGAGATGGTGAAGGACAGGGAAGCCTGGTGTGCTGCAGCCCATGGGGTCTCAAGGAGTTGGATGCGACCAAGTGACTGAACACCAAAAACATGGCTAAAGTTACTGATATGGCTAGGAGTTATTAGGAGAAGGCAATGGCACCCCACTCCAGTACTCTTGCCTGGAAAATCCCATGGATGGAGGAGCCTGGTAGGCTGTAGTCCATGGGGTCGCTAAGAGTCAGACACAACTGAGTGACTTCACTTTCACTTCTCACTTTCATGCATTGGAGAAGGAAATGGCAACCCACTCCAGTGTTCTTGCCTGGAGAATCCCAGGGACAGAGGAGCCTAGTGGGCTACCGTCTATGGGGTCACACAAAGACGGAAGCGACTTAGGAGCAGCAGCAGAGATGATAATAAAGTAATAGATTAATGCAGCCTGCAGCAAGTATTGTTAGGCTAATAATTTGTTTATGCCAATTAATTAGTGATAAAGAAACTAAAATATAGGAATGTACATGAATAGCTAGTGTTGGTACAGAAGAAAATAGGAATGAACCCAATTGTCACAAAAATCTTGGATGAAAAAGGATCTCAATAACACCTCCTCTCAAAAAACACAAAAAAGGAGTTGGTGATGGACAGGGAAGCCTGGTGTGCTGCAGTCCATGGAATCACAAAGAGTTCAGTGAGACTGAGCAACTGAACTGAACTAAACTGAGATTTGATTTTAATGTCCATGAATTTCAAGTGTCATGACAGTAAAATTTGCTGGCATTCTGCCAGCAACCTACAATCCAGGTGTGTTCTAGAAGCATCTTTCCACCATAGCCACAGGCCAAGAAGGCATGAGGAGGAGTAGTGTGAAAAGGAAGGGAGGAAAGCTAAGAAAGTGGGTGAAGCTTTAGGATTAAAAAAGAGAATCCCATGTTGGTGAGTGCTTTGCCTTAAAGATCCTTTCCTAGTCCACTCCTCTCCTCAATATTGGGCACTGCAAAGTAGACCAGTATGGGTTTCTTTCTTTTTTAATATTTATTTTTATTATTTATTCATTATTTGGCTGCACTGTGTGGCTTGCGGGATCTTAGCTCCCTGACCAGGGATCCAACTCTGGCCCCCTGAACTGAAAGCATGGAGCCCTAACCACTGGCCTGCCAGGGAAGTCCTGTTTTGTTTGTTTTTAAATAAGGCAATTGAGTTGCAATCAAGGCTCTACCACCAACTACTAGGATCTTCAATAATTTAACCTTATGGAGATCATCTGAATAGGCCCCCTCACTTTACAAATGAGGAAATGGAATCTGGAGAAGTCTTGCAGCCTAAGCCTGATAGCTCACTTGGTAAAGGGGCTTCCCTCAGAGCTCAGTTGGTAAAGAATCCGACTGCAATGTAAGACACCTGGATTCGATCCCTGGGTTGAGAAGATCTGCTGGAGAAGGGAAAGGCTACCCACTCCAGTACTCTGGCCTGGAGAATTCCACGGATTGTGTATAGTCCTTGGGGTCACAAAGAGCCGGACAGGACGGAATGCCTTTCACTTCCACTAAGCTTTAACATGCATATGGATAATGGCTTTTATTCATTAAGATTGTAAGGACAATGGGATGCTGTATCTGAAATGGCATGGCTTCTTTATCAAGAACATTTCTTTCCTCTTTAAAGTATTTTAATTGACTTTGAATGAATGCTAGTAGAAAGTATCTTTACAATCACCTGTGAAACATTAACTACTGCTGGAAACCGAGTCAAACCAGACTCATTACATGCTGCTGCTGCTAAGTCGTTTCAGTTGTGTCTGACTCTGTGCGACCCCACAGATGGCAGCCCACCAGGCTCCCCCGTCCCTGGGATTCTCCAGGCAAGAACACTGGAGTGGGTTGCCATTTCCTTCTCCAATGCATGAAAGTGAAAAGTGAAAGTGAAGTCACTCAGTCGTGTCTGACTGTTAGCGACCCCATGGACTGCAGCCCACCAGGCTCCTCCATCCACGGGATTTTCCAGGCAAAAGTACTGGAGTGGGGTGCCATTGCCTTCTCCGCATTACATGCTAGAGTCCATGAAATGACTAACTACATCATGTTTTTTCCACAGCCTACTTCCAATAAACCCCCTACCCACCATCTGACCATAAGCATCATCATACAATAACATTTGAAAACAAAACAAAGCAAAACTATTACTTAGAGTTTCAGATAAATCTTTATATTCCATGTTTCCTTATTCACTTTATCCAATGTTCTAATCAAGTAAAACTCAAGCTTATTACTCATGAAAAACATCAGCTTTCCTTATTTCTGTTCTTTTGCTGATTTCAAGTTATATTACATTTGCTCAAATACAGAATATAAAGCATGGCATGTCCTAGCTGGCAATGTACTTTAATTTGGATTCCTAATTATGATTGACTCTGTTACTAAGAATGCCAAGTGTTTGGCACATACATCTCCCAGGGCCTGGGGAAAAGAAAAATGAAAAGTCAATTTCTCTGTTGCTATGATTAGATAAGAGAGGCAGGCAGTTGTACTTATTTGAAGGAGCACCGTATGCTAAGCCACAAGCTTGGCCTTCACATGCTGTAAAACCAATGTGCATGCACAGCTAAGACACAGGGAAGTCAGTGGTGTGTGTACACTAATTAATAAGTCAGTAGCAGCTTGCTGTCCACTCGTAGCTCATCTTTAGGAGACTATTACGAAAAGGTATGCCAAGGTTCTTCACTATATCCAGGTTGTGTTTAGCAAGTGTCTTCCTAAAACCTTTTTAGTTTAGCTTCATAATTCCACTCAGTCCGTATGTACTTGATTAGCAAGAGTTCTCTTTTTTTTATTGAAAAGTTTCTTTAATTGAAATACAGTTGATTTACAATATTGTGTTATTTCAGATGTGCAAGCATAGTGATTCAGTATTTTTGCAAATCGTATTCCATTATAGGCTACTACTGGATACTGGGTACGAATCCTGATAGTACATAGTAAACCCTTGTTGCTTAAGAGCTGTTTAGTCTTTATCAAAGTTCTCACACAGATTCCACCCAGATCTTTTCAGGCTGGGTCACATTCTTTCAGAAAGGGTCATGCCCTTCCAGTTACTGCCTTGGCCATGAGTCCTCACATAGGTCTAGCAGACCAGGTGAGGATGAGGGTCCCTCTGGTTGTAGGTCTACCAGGTTCCTTCCTTGGACCAAACTCATCCTAGCGGCAAGGGTGAAATCATGAAACTCAAATTCAGTCAATATTTTCAAGTAGTTTTTAACACAAAAGCGCTGATTTCTCATGCTACCCATTGACAGGAGAGATGCAACACATTTATTAAGACATCAAAGCCCTTAGAGGGCTTCATGTCCTCTGACTCGAACACCTGAACGTTACTCTTAATTTGGAACAGAAAAGACCTTTGGTTGCTTCGCCTCTTTTATTTTCAAAGGCAGATGGAGCATCCTCAACCACCTGACTTCCGCTACTACTCAACATCTCTGCTTGTCTGGGATGATGCAGAAAGCAGATTTACATGCTCATCTGCAGCGTGTGGGTTCCCATGCAATCTCTCCTGTTCATTCACTGCTTTGCTCAAGTGGGGACTTGCCCATTCGTCCTACTGTGGATCACCTTAGGTGAGAATTTGAGCCAAGAGCTGTTGTAGGATCTTTTGCTGTTTCTCAAACAAGGTCGGTGACTTCAGCTAGTCAGCTGGGCCCCTAGAATGCTGAAGCTGTACTACTGCTTCTAGCTGGGTGGGAAAAACCATCTCTTCTCCAAATCTGTATGAAACGCTGCCCTCTAGGTCTCAGAGTTATAGTGTTGGTGGCCCAAGTCCCACACGGCTTTGAGTTAACTTGCTGCCGTCTCTCCTGTCTGCAGTCTCCGTTCCTTACCTCCACAGTCACTTCCTCTATCACCTTGGTGCTAATTTCCCTCTGGTCCTCCAGTTAAGAAACAAAATTCCACAACCATATGGACTCAGGCAAGTAATCACCCATCTGTGGGGAGTTTGTTTATTTTTTCTTGTTTGTTTTACTAGACTCACTAATCCAACCTCTGGGATACTCTTAGAACATTCCATCTGACTTTTGGATTGACACAATATCCCCTCTCTTCAAATGTACTTTTTTCCCAGTGGGCCCCAACCATGATTTTTATTCATTATACATTTCCACTTGGCTGAACCCTCTGGAACGGGGAGAGTTTACAACTGGAAAATGGCCTCAAACTGTCTGTAGAACTTGCTGTTTGTCAGTCAGGCCAAAAAAAAAAAATTAAACTGTCCAGGGGAAAAAATTACCTGGTGATGGTCAGAAACTCTATTTCAAAATCTATTTTCTTAAGTAATGGATTGCAAGTTTATGATGACTTCATGGGGTTGGAGCAGACATTGCTCATAGAATACAGTTCTCCAAAGATGTAATCAGCTTAATCTCTTCATCCAACCATCATTATCAGTGAAAAAAGAGCTGCTTCTCTCCAAGCATGAACAATCTGTAATGATTGGGAAGAGTGGCCTGCAGTGACCGCACAGTCATTCTGTGGAGTGGCTCAAGTGCAACCTTTAGTTTCTAGAAAACGAGGGAGAGGGGGAAAGAATGTACCCAAATAGTGGTGGTTTATTCCAGCAGGTGATGCTGTTTACTTAGAGGCTGACTTCTTCCATCAACCAAAATATACCTTTCTGAACCTTAAACATAAAAAATCATGGATGCTATAAAAAGTTATTAGAGTAGAGAGGACCATGCTCATTCCCAGATGGCTCAGGGGTAAAGAATCTGCCTGCAATGCAGGAGACTCAGGTTAGATCCCCTGAAGGAGGGAATGGCAATCCATCCAGTATTGAAGTGACTGAGCGTGCACGTGCTCGGGATTTAGAGGGAAATTACCCTCTCTGGGTTTGTTGTGTTGAGATCACTTTTTTTTTTGTTTTTTAGGTTGTATTACAGCTGCTTACGATGCAGTGTTAGTGTCTGCTAACACAGTGAATCAGCCATATGTACACGTGTATCCCCTCCTTCTTGTGTCTCTCTCCCACCCCACCCCCAGGCCTCCCCCCAGGTTATCACAAAGCACTGAGCTGAGCTCCTGGCATGATACAGGAACTTCCAACTAGCTATCTGTTTTACACATGGTAGAACATATGTCAGTGCTACCCTCCCAATTCATCCCACCCTTCCCTTCCCCCTCTGTGTCCACATGTCCCTTCTCTATTTCTGCCTGCAAATAGGTTTATCTGTACCCTTTTTCTAGATTCCATATATATTTGTGTTAATATATGACATTTGCTCTCTCTCTTTCTGACTTGCTTTACTCTGAATGACCGGCTCTAGGTCCATCCACATCACCACAAAAGACCTACTTTTGTTCCTTTTTATGGCTGAGTAATATTTCATTGTATAAACTTAAAACCTTTTATACAGCAAAGGAAACCATAAATGAGACTAAAAGAAAACCCTCCAAATGGGAGAAAATACTTGCAAAGGAAACAACTGACAAGGGATTAATCTCCAAAATATACAAACAGCTCATGCACCTCAACATCAAAAAACCAAACAACCCAATCAAAAAATGAGCAGAAGATATAATTAGACATTTCTCCAAAGAGATACCTCTTTAAATCAGAATATATGTGTTGCAGTTTTGCTTGACTTCTGTGTAGCAACTTGAAGGGCAATGAGGAAGCAAAATACTCTATAAATACTGTGGAATTTGCTCTTAGCATTTGCTATGAAAGGAAATATTCCTAAGACTATCCTGTCCTAACTTTTATTATTGTTTTTTGAGACAGACAAGTTCCACTAACAGGTGGTTGCATTTCTCAGGTCACTGGCAGATTCCCTGAAAATGTCATAGTGAAGTTATGCTGAATTGTTAAAATCATTAATGTCATACATAGTACTGCTGTCATTCATTCATTCACTCATTCATTCTTTTACTCATTTTCATTCCTTCAGCTAACAAATATCATTAATTTGTAACCAGTGCCAGGTATTATGGTGGGCACGACAATTATAAAAGTATCCATGAACTATGAAAAGAACCATGGAGAGTCAGACATGCAGCATTTTATAATATGGATCTATTAGTTATCAGCCTAGCAATATCGGGAAAATTATTTAGCTCCTCTTGCGCTTCTACTGGATAATATCATGCCTCCTCAAAGGGAGATCAAATGAGATTATTTGAGAAAAATCTTGCATAGGCAACAAAATACAATACAGGTTCAGGTTTAGTTATGTCCCTCTGATATGACAATTCTAAAGACCTTAAAACTAATTGATGAGGAAAAACACATACACAGATGAAGAGCTAACCGGACCTTTAGTAAGTGCTAAATGAAAAGCTCTGTCATTAGGTTTAAGAATTTAGAGTATGGGGAAAAAAAGTAATTTCCAACTGGGAGGAACAAGATTTGACTTTGGCTTTGAATTACAAGTCAGTGGGAGAACAAGGATATACCAAAGAAACAAACAAAAACACGAACAGAAACAAAGAAGTAATAACTCAAACACTCCATAGCAGTGGTTCCCAATCTTGTTGGCACTAGGAACTGGTTTCATGGAAGGTAACTTTTCCAAGGACGGAAGAGGAGAGGGATGGTTTAAGGATGATTCAAGAGCATTTCGTTTATTGTGCACTCGGGCTTCCCTGGTGGCTCAGCTGGTAAAGAATCTGCCTGCGATGCAGGAGACCTGGGTTCAGGCCCTGGGTTGGGAAGATTCCCTGGAGAAGGGAAAGCCTACCCACTCCAGTATTCTGGCCTGGGTTGCAAAGAGTCGGACACGACTGGGTGACTTTCATTTTCACTTCCACTTTATTTCTATTATGACATCAACTCCACCTCAGACCATCAGGCCATCAGACCATCCCAGAAGTTGAGGACCCCTGACTTACGGGTTTGAGCCATGCCTATGAGCCCCTTGGACCAGAACTCTTTTGAGCCAAGGACTGGAGGGAGTTAGGGTTGATATATGGGTTAGAAGAGCATCACAGGTTGTCTTCAAGACAGGTTAAAGACCTGGGATATTTTAAACAGGCCACTGAAACATGCTAAAGCCTTTTGAAGAGAAGGGATCAAAGGTGAGAATTATTAGATGAGTCTGGCAGGTTGTTCAGCGGAAGCCAGAGAGGAAGAGTAAAGGGAGGCAGAATCAGAGGGGAAGAAGTCTATCACAAAAGCCAAGATGGGAGGGACTGTATCTAAGGGTATTTCTTAATTTGGGAAATCAGGGATTTGTAAAGGCCAGGTGACTGGGCCAAGGTGAAGTTCACTTCGGTCACAGCACTGCCCCTAAAGCTGAGCTGATTCCTGTGCTCTACCACAGAGGAAGAAAACCATAGGGGAGTACCTTTCCCTGTAAAAGATGTCTTAACTAGCCTTGTGAATCAGTGTTTCACAAACCTGCAAATAAGATTTATTTTTAGTTATTCTCTGGGGGAAAAAATGTGGTCACACGCCCACATTTTTCTTTTCCGTACACCACTTACAATCTTCCCCACTTCCATTTCATTTCACTCCCCTTCTATCCATATCCTTCAATGATTGAGAGTGATTCCTTTTTTTTTTTTTTTTTCCACTTTGATCAGCATCAGGAGATCTTTTTTTTTTTAAGTCAAAACAGAATACATCCTGAGTTAAGTGAACTTCAAGAGACAAGCTTAGGGATGCTCTTCCCACACCCTGAAGAAACAGATAATGGACCAGCTATTTATAGTCATCTCCCCATTTCTAATAATCTTCCATTTAATTAGGGCTGTAAATAGCACCAGCAAACGCTCTGCAGCAGTGCCTGAGCAATCCTGGCCCCTCCTCAGAATATGCCCCACCCCAGGCAGTGGAAAGGATATCAGAGTGAGTTCCACAACTAACAAAGATGCTGAGTTATGGGAGAAAGACAGAGTCTTTTGTGCTATGGAGAAGAAATGACTGAGAATACAAAAAGATAGGCCTAATCCTTTCTGACCAATTTCTGTTTTCATTTTGCTTTCCCACCACAATTCTAAACAATGTCAGTGAAACAAAACTCTACAACTCTACTCACAAAAACAAACAAACAAAAAACCATAACATTTCTGTTGGTCAAAATTCCAAACAATTGTTTCAGACAGAGTTGAAATTTCTTGTTGTTGTACCGTGGAAACTAACAGAACATTGTAAAGCAACTATACCCTAATGAAAGAAAAAGACATAGTTGAGTTTAAAATTATATATGTAAGCTTCAAATCAACAAATTTGATTACTTATTATTTAATAACCACTGTATTCTACATAGAAGATAATTAGAGAATTCCCAAATACACAATCAGTCCCCAAAATCCAGGGACTCAGCTATATGCATTCACTTGGAAAATAAGTTTAAAATGTTCCAGAATCATGAGCATTTAATTTAGGTGCAATTTGTGTCTCCAATCCTGTGGTACATATTACCTTTTTGTTTAAACAATCCGTTTGAAATTATCAGTAAGAGCACAGTGATTATGAAGACAAAAGAAAGAGAATGTGAGTTATTCAACTCATTCATTCTATTCGACCACTTGGAATTTTCAACTGTGTTTTATTTGTGTCCACTTAGTGAAATGGAGAGAACTGTGCTGCGTAATTTTTTTTTTTGGGGGGGTATAAGTTCAAATTTGGGGCCTTATATAAAATAATGCAATTGAATCTGGATACTATTCTTAAAAGTGAAATGCATTCTACTTTAATGGTGAGTTGTTTTGAAAATAATGAACGAAAAATATCTAATGAGAGTTACTAAATTATTAAATGTTTATTAAGGAAAATGATTCGTCTCAGAGAGGAAGAAAGGAGAGAGATGTTCATAAATGATTCCACACTCCAGGGGTGCCTCTGACACACAGACACTAGGCTGAAACTGAATTAAGGGGATTTTTGTCCCTTGTAAACACACCCATCTTGACTAAAAAGTCCCAAAGCCTTTCCTCTTCCTTTGTCTCAAGGTATGGGAGCCGCCGTATCAGATTTCCTGTCTCTCTTATTTGATAATGAAGGGTTGGGTTGGACCTTTGGGGCATGAGGCAAAATGTTCAGCAAAGAAATAATTTTGCCCAAGGAAATCCCAGGGACAGAGGAGTCTGGAAGGCTACAGTCTGTAGCGTCACAAGAGTTGGACACGACTTGGAGACTAAACCACCACCACTGCCAAGGAGACTTCTGGCCTTTGCCCTCAGCTTCTAGGAGGTAATCCGTGTACCTTGGACCATCCTGTCTGATAGGAGCATTGTCTTTTATTTAGGGTAGGACTGGCATGCCAGAAGGTCCAACTCTGGGATCTATGATGGGACTGCAAGGCACGGCCACAATGTGACTTAAAGTGAGGACTCTGGGGGACTCACTATCAGCACTACCTCCTGAGAAGCTAAGAGCCTGAGGTCAGCCATGTGGGTAGAGAACACACACTTATGTGATAGAGCTCCTGTACGCTAGCTCCCAAACAAAACAAAACTCTGGACACCAAGGATGGGTAAGCTTCCCCGGAGAGCAATATTCAGGGCATTTGGTCACATATTAGTGAGTTAATGCTGCCTGTGATCCCACAGGGAGCGAGCAACTGGAGAGACTGCCTGTTTGGGTCCTGGCAGGCTGCTCCATTGGCTGATTTATTCTGTACCCTGTCCTGATAATAAACCACACAGAGGAGTATAATAGCTTTCAGTGAGTTCTGTGAGTTCTCCTACTAAACTATCAAACCTGAGGGTAGTTTTAGAAAACTCCTAAACTTGCAGGTGGTGTCAGAAGTGGGAGCAGTCTTACAGACTGTGCTCCCTCAAACTTTTCACAAGTGGATCATCCATCCTTCACCCAGAGTTGGTAAGGTAACAAAATGCACATCGTGATTGTGCTTGGCTGTCTGAAGTTAATGGACTCCAAGCAGAGAAACACGCTTCCAGGCAAGATGGCTGCCCTTCTATTATATACAGCATGTTATATATTATATTAGACATTAAATTAGGGGGGGACATTGCACAGTTCTGATGCACGAAGAGAAGCATTAATACTGGCCCTGGAACAATCAAAACCTCTAAGTACACATCATGCTGACACCAGAAGCATCCATTCATTCATTCACTCACTCATCCAATATGCATGTCCAGGACATCTACTTTGTACCAGTATTGCACCTGAAGACACACAGAGATAGCATGTTCTCCACTTGAGAAATTTATCATGTAACAAATCAGAAAGTTATGTACCCACACACATTATAAAAGTATGTAGAAATTGTGACAGTGCTTACCAAGTTCAGTGTATCTAAGTTTCTAAGGGGTTGAGTCACTGACTTCAAAGGAAGAGGGATGTTTGAGCTGAGTTTTAAATAATGAATAAGCAGAAGGGCAGAAAAAGGTAAACTCGTAGACAATGGTAGCAAAACAAAAAGCAGTTTAAAATGAGCAATAAGAGTACATTTGAAGGACTCAAAAGGCTATTAAAAAAATAAAAAAGCCTCCAAGTTGACTTTACTAGTTATACTGGAGACTGCTAATAGCTGACGGTAAACAATTGCTTCATTGCTAAAGAGAATAAAGCAAAAAGCAATTGCAATTGATTTTATTATGCGAAAAGGAATTTAGATGAGATATTTGAGAGAACCTT
The DNA here is from genome assembly GCF_027580195.1 of Bos mutus. Taxonomy (NCBI): domain Eukaryota; kingdom Metazoa; phylum Chordata; class Mammalia; order Artiodactyla; family Bovidae; genus Bos; species Bos mutus. Next base: position 95,013,736 of record NC_091626.1, read on the forward strand.
CTTACTGCTCAACTTGAGAAACAGAGATGACTCTAGAAATTTTAGACCATGGGTCGGTTGCTGTTCAGTCACTATGTGTGTCAGACTCTGCAACCCCACGGACTGCAGCACGCCAGGCTTCCCTGTCCTTCACTGTCTCTTGGAGTTTGCTCAGACTCATGTCCATTGAGGGAGTGACTTTCACAACTGAAAAGGTTTAGGATAATACAGGAGCTGGCACTGAGCTTCCTCTGATTTGGGGAGTCTGTAGAAAGTGGAAAAGGAGGAAAAACTAAAAAAAGACAAAGCAGGATCAAGACAGGAATTCTCTGGGATGAGTCAGAATCCAATCCATGGGGGGTCGCAGCAGGTGGCACACGGGAGCTTGATCAGATGGAAACTGACAGCTGGGCCAGAAGGCTGCCTTCTGTCCAACATGAGGACACAACCAGCTTCCCATTTGCCTCTCTCCTGGGTGGAGAATCCTTTTCCTCCATCCAATCGTTCTTTAATACAAGTAAACAAATCACTATTTAAATGTGGGGGTTTTCTTGCTTCCTTTTAGAGACTTGAATTTTGACATCTGTGGCCAAAATAGATGAACCTGCTCATATTATCACACTCAAAAGAAACTGCTATGTTGTCATGGCTGTTAATTTCCTTGCTATTCTGAGGTCTGTCTTTACTGAAGGCAAATAGAGGAAAGGGGAGGAATATTGAGGAGAGATTTTGACCTTTGTCTAGCTTTTCCCTAAACACATATTTGCACACAGTTGCCAGAGATGGGTGGAAGGGAGCATGTGTGAGTAACGTCCTTGGTACCTTGGGGACAATGCATTTTTAATTTATTTCTGCCTCTTTCCTTACCTAGATCAAATAAGTGGATAATGCCACAGAGAAAGGCGCTGTCCCAGCAGCCTGAAAGAGAAGCAATTACACATTCTTTTACTCTCCCCTTGAAATCAGCACAGATAAGAAAAAATACCATTTTGGCAGCACCTGCTGCTGCTGGTTTGGGAACTTTATTTTTTTTCTTTCTTTCTTCTTCCCAGAAAGCAAGCAAAATCTAAGTTAAAAAAAAAAAAAAAAAAAGCACAACTTGGCCAGCAGGTCAATTTTACAGCAGACTCTTGCAACAGAAGGGCTAGTGTCTGAATCATAGCTTCCCAGTTGGATTATAAATGCATGATTGATTGAAAATAAGGACAAATGCAGATAAAAAGGAAGACCATCCTCTTCCCTTTCTGCATGAAAACAACAGACACAAACCTCAGATATTCTATTTGGACACTTGGGCAACAATTTCACTGAGGGTTAGTGATTGAAATGACGAATTAAAAGCCATCAGTGACCTGGAAAGTGTTAGTCACTGAGTCGTGTCTGACTGTTTACAACCCCATGGACTGTGGCCCACCAGGTTCCTCTATCCGTGGAATTCTCCAGGCGAGAACACTGGAGTGAGTTGACATTTCCTTCTCCACATGACATGGAAGCGGGACTAAAATGACAGAAAAGTTTGCTTCAGAGAGAAAAAAACATAAGGAACGACTTCGTGAAAAGTTGAGTCCCAAGAAAAGCATGGAGCCTTTTTCCAATTATCTTTATCCTTAAAAAAAAAAAAAAAAAAATCCAGGTCATTTGAATTCAGCATTTTCCCCTTCTTATGCATTTCTCCCTTTAGTCTGCTGCTATTTCAGCTTCTTCTTTCTTTTGCTTTCCTCTGAATCAATCCTCTCCCCTGCTTCCACATTTCAGAATTTGCTTACACCTTGGATCCTTGTTTTCTTTACCGTGCTTCAATCTTCTACGGAGTTCTTGGATTCCACACCCCCAGAGGGTAGGCAGCAGGCCTATACAGTTTTCTGTTTCAACAGCAAGCTCAGTGCCATGCACAATTAGGTACTTAACTGCTTTGATGATGATTGTGATTGATGATGTTTTCCACATATACTAATTCCGGTGAGAAATACACCTCCCTTCTCAGATGAGTTGCATACAAATGACTACTCCGAAAACACGACTGCAACAAACAATTCTAGAAAATAAGGTCTTCAAATTTTTACTGGAGGGCACACACACACACAAAATCAATGGTGACACCACTTTTATAATCTTTTTAAAACAAAGATGTCATGTAAATGGGAGGTTGGGAGGAATCCAATGAGCAAGTTATAGAACTTACTTTTTTCTTAGGCATGTTGGCTCAATTATTTCATCTGTAAATTGAGGATAACAACGCTTTGCCTTGCAGTGGTTTAAAAATGTCTCTGCAAATTCTTTAAAATTCCTCCCTTCAAAGCGTAGAACCTTATATTCACTCCCCGCCACCCCCCCCCCCCCCACTGTGGGTCAGAGATAGTAAGTAGATATCAGCAAATGAGAATGCTGCTGTTTGTTTTCTCTGTCTCTGCCCCTCTCTCTGTCTTTCCCTCACTTTACCTATCCTGGGCAAAGCCAGTTGCCGTGTCTGAAACAGCCTTGTGGAGAGGTCTGTGAGAGGAGCCAAGGCCTCCTGCCAAGAGCCAGCACTGATTGATCAGCCACCAGCCGTGAGAATGGACTATCATGGAAGGGCAACGTCCAGCTCTGCTCAAGCCTTCAGACGACTACAGCCCTGGTGGCCACCAAGGACGATCTTGTGACACAGTCTGAGTCAGAACCGCTTAACTTAGTCACGCCTGAATTCCTGACCCACAGCCACCATGAAAGAGAATGTTTATTATTGTTTTAAGCCACTACATTTCTGGGTAATTCTTATACAAAATCACATTATTCATGGGGTTTCCCAGGTGGTGCTAGGGGGAGGGAATCTTTCCTGTTGCCCGCAGGAAACGTGGGTTCAGTCCCTGGCTTGGGAAGATCCCCTGGGGGAGGCAATGGCAACCCACTCCAGTGTTCTTGCCTGGAAAATCCCATGGACAGAGGAGCCTAGCAGGTTCTCCTGGGGTCCTGCCATGGGGTTGCAAAAAGTCGGATACAACTTAGTGACTGAACAACAACATTATTAACAGACTCTTTTTCTCATAATGTTGTCCAAAGATCTAATGAAATAATGTGTAAATCAGCTAGCACAGGATAGTAACTCAACACATCTGAGTTCTTTATTCCTATTTGACAGTGATCAAACATGACTATGACTGTACTCATTTCACAGAGACTCTTTAACCCTTCAGGTTTTCAAAGTAGATCCCTGCCAAAGGTAGAGGAAGAACAAGCCTAATGTCTATTTAACCTAAAGCCTGTCTCTCATTTATCCCATCTAGATACTTCATTAAGTTCTGAAGTCCACTCTAATGGCTTCTAATATTGCATTTAGAAAGAAGACAGCACTCCGTTAAAAAAAAAATCATGTATGATAAAATAGCATTGAGAAGCTGAGGATAGGGTTTACCTAATTGTCTCAGGCCCACCAATAAAAAATAAAACAGAAGGAAAGCAAGTCAGAGAGTGAAGACTCCAATAGTAATCATGAGTATTCTGACAATAATAAAATTTATTAGCAATGACAACAAAATGTGTCTAGCAGAATGCTAGAAGATTTATATGGAGTACCTCATCTAATTGTACCTAGTAGGACACAGGTAAGGGAAAAGGAAGTCACTCAGTCATGTCTGACTCTTCGCGACCCCATGGACTACCGCCCACCAGGTTCTTCCGTCCTTGAGAGTTTCCAGGCAAGAGTACTAGAGTGGGGTGCCATTGCCTTCTCTGATGCTTTTAATCTACCAGGTAAGTAAAATATGTTACTAAATTAACTGCACCATTTTATAACTTTTAAAACATGGTAATTAGAAAATTTTTGATTTCTTATTTCTATTGGACAGTGTTACTTTCTATAAAAGGTCTTAAAATAGATTTTTTATTGTCAAAGAAATATCTCATATTTTAGCTAACCATCAAACAGTTTTCTCTTGCCCCTTTCCCGCCCCTTTATGTAGGAAAGCATGAGGTTTTTGTGTTCCAACTCAGAGGAGTGGAGATGGAGCCTTACTCACAATGTCTTGGTTGCAAAAAGGGAAAATTGTGCATCTGTGGAGACCCAAGTTGGCTAGGGAACTCGCACTGAAGTCTTGACACACTGCTGCCCCTTCTGGGCCCAAGTTGTAAAGCGGAAGACTGAGCTAAATTGATCTCCAAATCATCCTGATCATGTCAACTGCATGTGTGCGTGCTCAGTCACTTCAGTCACGTCTGACTCATTGCAACCCTATGGACTGTGGCGCACCAGCCTCCTCTGTCCAATGGGATTCTCAAGGCAAGAATACTGGAGTGCGTTACTTACAAGGTAAGTACTTACTATGCCTGATACAGATGAGAAAACTGCAACTCAGAGAAACTTGATATATTTGTGAGGGTACATAGATAGTAAGTGGTGGAACTCAGGTGGCATGAATCCAAGTCTGCACTTTAATCAAAACCACCTTTCCTAAGAAATGGCAACCAACCTAACATCCACTTGGAAGAAAACTGTAAGACGTTTTTGTGCATATATCTCATCGTTGGCAGAATATATTCACATTCTGGACTACTTTTTTTTTGCTTTTGCTTATTTCTTTATGCTGCTTTCAATCTCTCCCTAATTCTAGCTGACACCAGAATAGCTTTTATTTTTATTTTCTTTGATATTATGTAAAAATGTGTGGCTGTGATAAGAAAAGGTCCTGGATTGGCCATCTACTTCAGGGTGAACTTACAATACAATGACACATTATTACTGCTGTGTGTTATTGCTGTTATTATTATTAATAATGTCTCCTATTATCACAGAGAAGATCCTAACAGAGATGGGACTTGATCTAAAACCACTTAATATTCTGTTCCATAACCTCAGCCTGGCCTCCAAGCTGGAGAGGGAATTGATAAAGGATTACGAAATCGGATAAGCAACTACATCATGGACATGGCAGCCCTCCAAGACAACTTCATTATCAACTATAAGCCTTATGAATGGCCAAATAACCACAAAAGCAGATGAGAGCACTAGAGTTGCCTTATGATCCTCTTAAGAAAGCAATGTACAAAACCCACAAAACAAAGGGAAGACATCCTTCCTAGTGCCTTCAAGGAAACTGATGGATGTACATGTTCTACAAATAGCAGCAGCTAAGGCTGGATACAGCTTTTCAAGGGCTGGCCCATGAGCAGTTAATTAAAGAATTCATTTCTGACTTTTACAAATTGAGAGTTCTATATAAAATTTCACATTTCTAGCTTTTTTTGTTTGTTTGAAAAATGGAAAACACAGACAAAACAGGTGCTGTCCATTTCTCCCCCATCTCTGTCAGTCTCTACTGTTCATCTCTCTATACCTCCTGCAGCCACACACGTGCCTGTGGACATATTCACTACAATTATTTTTGGTAATTAAATTAACTTCCAGGATTCAGACTTTAATAATGTCGTTTCTTCCCCAGAGGTCTGACCTACTGAGGAAATGATCCTATGGACTGTAGACCAAAAGACTGGAAATAAAGACCAAGACCCAGGGAGAGCCTTGCAGAAGCCCACTGATGCCTACGATTTGTTCCTATCACCACCCTGGGATGTCATTTCTGACTTTAATCATATATGGGCATGGTTTTTATTTTCTTTAATTTTCTAGTGTCCTTTGTGTTTAAATTGGGTGTTTAAAATGGCCCTGTTTCCAAGTGAGGATGTACTCTCCAACATCAACGCATTTTTACCTTGCTTATGGGAGTTTTGTTCATTTTCTTGGGTTGTAAAATAGTCCATTTTATTATAAAAATCTAGCCCAAGCTAATTTGTCAGTCTTCTCACAGTCACTAAGCCATACTGTAATTTACCTATGGTTTCAAATATATACTGTACTTATCCAATGGATGGTAACCTTCTGTGCCAGCACTTGGATAACCACTTAGGGAGGAATGAATACATTTGTATCAATGGTTCCTGGTGTGTTTAAATGTGAGTGGTTATGTACTAAATGATTGCATCCCCCTAAAATTTATCTGGTACTGGAGAAGACCCTTGAGAGTCGCTTGCACAGCAAGGAGATCCAACCAGTCCATCCTAAAGGAAATCAACCTTGAATATCCATTGGAAGGACTGATGCTGAAGCTCCGATACTCTGGCCACCTGCTATGAAGAGCTGACTCACTGGAAAAGATCCTGACGCTGGGAAAGACTGAAGGTAAAGGAGAAGGGTGCAGCAGAGGATGAGACTGTTGGATAGCACCACGGGCTCAATGGACACGAATCTGAGCAAACTGCGGGAGATAATGGAGGACACAGGAGCCTGGAGTACTGCAGTCCATGGCATTGCAAAGAGTCAGATACAACTGAGCAACTGAACAACAGCAACAAAAATTTATTTGTCGAAGCCGTAATTCCTCATGTGACTGTATTTGGAGACAGAGCTTCTAAGAAAGTAAGGTTAAATGAAGTCATAAAGGGTGGCTTGATCTGACAGAATTACAGATTTGTAATTGTCTCCTCATAAGAGGAGACATCTGAGAGAAAAGGCTTGCTTTCTGTCTCCTGCGGAACCCTTCCCCAAGCATGTATATATGCCAAGGAGAGGCCATGGAGAGACACAGACAAGGCAGCATTCTGTGAGCCAGGAAGCCAGCTCTTACCAGAAACTGAATTGGCCAGAACCTTCCTCTTGGACTTTCCAGACTCCAGAACTGTGAGGGATAAAAATCTGTGGGTTAAGCCACAGTAGCTGCAGTACTGTGACGGCCCCCGCCAGCTAAGACAGGACCCGGGGCCAAACTGGGTTCCAAGACCTCCACGGTCAGCCTCTGGGGGTCTGCTCTGGGCAGGCTGTGTGTCAAGAGGGGGCCTATGAAGAGAAACGTCTGTAAGAGAGGGCTGGCGGGGGTGCCAGAGGTGAAGAGGAAAAAGGGAAAGGGGTGTTTCTTCATTAGCCTCAACCATGTGCCCAGCTGTTGTCTGTGGAGAAGGATTTCGTCCCCATTTCTGTGGAGAACTCTGCTGGGCCTCAAGAGGTTAAACTGAATCTTGTCCCTGACGGTCTTCCAGTTTGGAGGGCTCAGAAAGCAACATTCTCATGGCAGAGATTCCTTGAGCGACAATTACATATTTGGTTGGATTGGGCAGGCAGCAGACATCAGCAAAGAGGCCAAGAAGGAAGACCTTATGAGAGGGCGGATTATGATCCCTGGAAAACTCAGAGGTCGCCTGGAGATGACTCTTGCGGGGGTGGGGAGAAGGTTGGAAGGGAACTTGAACTAGGGGCCAAGAACACAGGACTTTTAGTCTAAGGGCACCAAGACAGCAAATGCTAAGGATTCAAATTTTATATCCGTAAGCCAGCATGGCCTGGGGACAGTGGTGGACACATCCACTCTTGCAATGCTCATAAAAGATTTTATTGTCATCGATGAAAATATGTTCTCAGGAGTCTCTGCTTCAGTTTCTCTGTCACACACACACACACACACACACACACACACACACACACATGCACACTGGGCCTATCCAAAGCCCCTTAGTGTTTTAGTTTTTCTTTCCTAATCTTCCTCTCACTGTTTGGGAAATACACATCCTAGAAGGCATAGTGGAAAACGTGTACATTTCTAAATTTGGGTCAAGACTCACCCCCAGAGCTTGCCCAGTATTTTTAAGTGCAAGATCAGTATCAGCTATCCTGATTAGAATGAACGCAGAAAATGTGGGGACGCAATGCCTGTTTGTTCTTCCACTCACTAAAGAGGAAGGCTTTTTCTACTGGTTTTCTGCATTAGTGCAAGTAAACAATGAAATAAATAGATGGATTTTTTTTCTCTCTTCTAAACTATTAAACTTATAGAAAGCAAGAATATATTTCCAGTGTAGCAGCAGTAGGAATTGTGTGGCAGGAGGTGGGTATCAGTGTGTTACCAGGATAAAAAAAAAAAAAAAAGATAATATGCAAGTGAGACAAATAGCCACATAGAAACCAGCAGGAGTTTCTTCAGATCCTCAGTAATAAAATTTACTGAGTTCTAGGTGGGGGGTAGTTTGTGTTATTATTTTTTTTGTGTGTGTGGTCATTCTGACATCAAAATCTTCCCTGATATATCAAAAAGTCAGAACATCCTGAAAATATCCATTTTTTTTTCAAGCCTAAGAACCTTAATAACATGTTTAAAATGGATTTCATCAACATAGCAATTTTAGGTTCAAAGAATGCTCGGGGAATGTGCTACTGCAGGGCATGATTATCTTTTCCCAGCCTACCTAGCCAAATGGCCATTCCGAGCTCAATTATTAGCCATTGTTCTGTTACTATGATCCCTCACTTCCATGTCAATGCTGCTTGTGAGTAAATGGTGTTCTTAGACACAATAGTAGCAATTTGTTCCTTTTGATGGAACTGAAGTATGAAGAACAGCAGAAGAAGACAGCACAACTCATAAGATGAGTGACTTTGATCATTATCTGAGTCATGGATAGGACGTTTGAGTCACAGTATGGCAATATCACAGGAAGCAGTATTTGCTTCACTAAGAAAACCCACAGGAAGTGTCCTTCCACCTCTGGCTAAAACATGGTCAAAAAGAAAATATCAGGAATATTATATTTGAGTTTTTCAGACATTCTGGTGATTCAGGCAGAACATCTCTTTGAAGTGATGGTTTGATGAACCTCTTTAGAGTGAGTAAGACAGGTCAAAGTCTATGCTTGACATGTTTGGAATCTGTAATCCAGGGACTCAGGGATGTCTGTGTCTTGAAAGTTCTAAGCATTTTTGCTCACCGAGAAGGCTCAGTGCATACTGACTAGCAAGAAAGATGCTTCATTCATCTGAATGTTGCTAGGGTGTGAATATAATTCCACTTATTTCATGATGTGATTTTTACACACTGAGTGTACATTACAGATAAAACCTGATATCCCTCCATCTGAACTCCAAATAATACATCCCAAACAAGGGCTTACATCCCAACAGACTCAGGAATAATTGTGTACCTTCAGAGGGCCAGACACAATGTAAATGCCTGGATATCCTTTGGACCTGTATTCTGAAATGAATAAAATCTTTTTGACCCATCACTTCTTTCTGTATTCGTCAGTTCCAATTCATTGTGATCAAAAGAATCTCAAAAATAGAGATATTCCTGTTTTGGGTGGGCTCCAGAACATGATGAATCATTAGGTGTGTCTAGCTATGGGATAACTTTCATATATCTCTCCTCCACGTCATGATCGGAACTCTAGAATTGAGGACACTGAAAATCCTGGTCCGTCTGAAATCCATTTCTGCATTTTCACTATCTTGTGATGAGTACGACAGAGGCCACTGGTGTGTCTAGTGATTTCAGATCGTCAAACATGGATCCAGAAAGTCCCCATGCTAGATTTACAGAGCACATTCCAGCCTAAGTCATTAAAAGTAGCTAAAAATTTTAAAGATTTGTGTTTTCTTTTCTGTCTACATAGTTAGAATAATAATAGGATAATACAAGAATCAAAAACAAACAAAAAGAAAAGCATATTAAACATAGAAATAGAAATCAGTAGCTGTTCTAATGGTCACAAGTATATAATAGTTAAATATTGCTAAGTGAAGAAAAATCACATTCAGAAGCAAGAGTCAAGGGAATTAGGGAGACAGATTGTAATTAGCAATTACCAAAACTGGATGATGTCCAGGACACAGGGCTAACATCACCTCTACCGTTCTAAGAGGTGCCCTGGGATTCTTAATAAACTAAAGTAGTTAGAAGCCCCTGCCCTATTTTATTTGCCATTAACATATGGAAGTCCAATCCTATCTTGTACCCAGAGGTCAGTTCTGTTCAGCATCAAGATTTTTTTGCATAAATACAAAATACGTTATTTTTCACTTTTTTTCAATGACTTCAAAGTCACTAATTTAAACATCGGTGTCAGTTAGAACACAACTTAACCTGAAATACATTTAAAGAAATTATGCCATTCAAGGGTCAAAAAAAATCACTGTCAAATTAATAGCTTAAACAAAATTGATATCAGAGTACAACTTCTGATGCAACCTTACACTCACAAAGGAGTTGCAAAGGGAGTAAGAAAGGGCACGTTTCAGGGGATGTTCTAATTGCTAATTACATGGGAATTATTAGGAGATCCTTAAAGTAGGATCTCTACAAGCAATATTTTATTATAAGTTTACGTTACTTGAAAATAATAACCCTTTATGTCTTTAAAGATAATATGCAATTATTATCAGTGCAAACATGTATTTTCCCCCAATTAAACTAATTTACTGGGTCTTTACTTTCCATGTATGATATTAGAAATATTAGAATGATGCAATGCTATCCAAGTCATCTGACATTGCTATAAAATCAAGTGTTGTGGCTAAGTGATTTTTACAGATAACAGAGTTATCAATATAACACTTGACTTTATATAGAGGGGGTAAAAATTAATAAATCAAAGTGTCAAGTATTTATTGAATACTTACCACATGAAGGGCACTGGGCTTGAGGCTGTGTTGAAAGTGGATGACATCATTTCATACTGAAAACAATTTAACCCTGGTGATATACGGCTGTGTACTTATGGTCCTATGACTCTGTAATGCCATCAAGCCCCTGAGTCTCCCAAGTTATAAAGGGTTTGTTGTTCCTGAAATGTGTGTTTCTCCATGGGGGCAAAAATCACAGCAAGATTTGGCTTGAACAGTTTATGTCAGTAGAAATTCTGGAGGACACTGCAGGGGTTGGACAAGCAGAGAATTCACTATTAGCTGAGAGCTAACTCAGGGTGACCAGTAAGAAGGGGTGGGGTAGGCTCCTCAAAGAGAAACTAAAGGCAATGAAATTCCCTTAATCCGTCAGTTTCCTCCCTGTTCAGCATTAGACCAAAGGAAAAAAAGCAGTAGGTACCGGCTTTATGCTCCCACCTTAAGTGAAATTAAGGAAATTTGCTCCATGGAGTTAATTATTGAAGTTAACTGGCAACTTACTGCCTTTGTTCTGGTAAGAGTAAGAACCTGCTAAAGACATGTTCCCAGGGGCTAATAGGAACAGAGGAATGTCAGCTCAGAAGCCACACAACTGGACATACAGACTCTCCCTAAACACCCTCAAATACTCTGAGTACATCTGAAACTGAAGTAGGGGAAAATAACACATGCTAAGCTTTGCTTAAAGTGATTAAGTTATATGTCTGTGCTTTAAAAGTTCCTGTGCTGTTTCCTTCTTTGCACTAAATATTTTTTCTTAACAAATATTAAAGACAGTAATTTGTGTTTACCAAGTAATTCACACTGAAATTTTTTAAGACTCTCATTTATGGAGAAAGCATAATTGGTCTGAAGGATTCCCTGGTGGCTCAGTGGTAAAGAATCCACCTGCCAATACAGGAGACATGGATTTGATCCCTGGGGGTCAGGAAGATCCCCTGGAGAAGGAAATGGCAACTCACTCCAGTACTCTTGTCTGGGAAATCCCATGGGCAAAGGAGCCTGGTGGGCTACAGTCCATGGGGTCACAAAAGTCAGACATGACTTGAGTAAACAACAATAATAATTGGCCAGCTCCTGTGCTATCCCTTTCTTTTCCATCCCCTCTCTAAAAACAGTCTAGGTGCTTAGCTTTATTCTTTGCACAGAGACACATCTGTTTCTCTCAAAGAATCTACCCAATTGCCTTTGAGGTAATATTGAGCCTTTGATCTTATAAAACCGAATCTAATGGGTACTTACAAACCTGCATTTTTCTGGCCATCAGTAATTTCCATAGCCCTACTGAAATCAGCAGGCAATTGTAACTCAGGGGGACAGAATATGAAGAGAATAAAACCCTGCCTACTGATGTCAACACCCAATTCTGAGTCAATAGACTCTGAGTATCTTTATCAGTGATGACTTATCAAACTTGAAAAAAATATAGAATCTCTTTAAAAGAAAAAGCCATCTGGGGGGAGCCACTGCCCCTCCCCCGATCACTCCAATTATTTTTATTTTAGCATTACATAAATATACACAAACAGGATTTCCCCGGTAGTCCAGTGGTTAAGAATCTGCCTGTCAATGCAGGGGACACAGGTTTCATCCCTGGCCTGAAAGATTCCATATGCTGCAGGGCAACTAAGTCCATGCACCACAGTTACTGAGTCTGTGCTCTGACAGCCCAAGTGCTGCAACAGCCGAAGCCCACACACCCTAGAGCTCCTGCTCTACAATAAGAGAAGCCACAGCAGTAAGAAAACCATGCGCTGCAGCTAGAGAGCAGCATCGGCTCACCACAACTAGAGAAAGGCCATGTGCAGCAACGGAGGCCCAGCACAACCCCAAAATACAAATGAATGTATGATGAATTAAAATGTATGCCCATTTAAAATGTATAAATATACATATATACAAACAAACATAGCTACAATCCACTTATGCTTATAGCCCTTATGAAAGCAAAACAGATTTAGATTTTCTTAAATTTACCAAGGCTTGCCTTGTGGCCCAGCATGTGGTCAATTTCAAAACAGATTTAGAGATTAAATACAAACAAATCCAGAAACGCTGTAAAATATCAATTAACAACTTAATTTAATGTGACAGCTGATGTTGCTTAAACAAAATTACCAGCCCCAGTCTACGGCCATACCATCCTGAATGTGCCCAATCTCATCTGATCTCGGAAGCTAAGCAGGGTCAGGTTGGTACCTGGATGGGAGACCATTCCCACAGTAGTAGTCCTGACCTGAACCAGTCAAGTCCAGGTACACTAGTCAAGAAGCCTGAGCTCTTCAACCTTCTGCAAGCAATGCTCACTATAATTCTAACCTCTCTCCAGTTTTCTCCAGTTTAAATAGTGTGAAAGTGAAACTGAAGTCGCTCAGTTGTGTCTGACTCTTTGTGACCCCATGGATGGTAGCCTACCAGATTCCGCCGTCCACGGGATTTTCCAGGCAAGAATACTGAAGTGGGCTGCCATTAAATAGTGTGAAGGCTTTGCTTATGAAAGCATTTCTGACGTCATTTTATCTTTTGCATGGTATAAACATATCACTCATGTTCTTGGTCTGCCTGTGTTCTTTTCACATTAGTTCTCCACAGTGAAGATAGGAAAGGTTTGGTCCCCACATGGCATGAAAACAGCTCAGCACAGTCATTAAAATCCTGTGAAAGCACCTGAGTATTCAGTGGACACAGCCAGATCATTCAAAATATGCTTGTACTATTACAACTTTTTTACCTGTCACTGACATCTTGCAGAGAACACTCAGACCCATCAGAATGCATTCTTGGAAACTCCTTCCTTGTATGAGCAATTTGTTTCTATAGGTTGTACCCCAATAAGCTTAGTCATCTTAAAGTCTAAAAGGTGTGGGATGATGTTGGCAAGGATGGTGGTCATGATTCTTTCTTACTATATTTAGCAGTTTGTTAAAATCCTCAGCCAAAAAAAATCTCATTTGGGGCTTTCCATAACTAGATTTTTGACATTTCTGAAACTCCAACTGTGGTCATTAGATAAAGCAAGTTCTGCTAAAGATGCATGGCAGATTTAAATAATACCAATTACCATTACAGACCTTATTCAAGGGATGAGGTCTGAGACTCAAACTACCCTCTCTTTTCCTCGGTGGCTTCTTTTATTCTCAGTTCTCTTAAAAGTCAGTATACCCAGGGGCTTCCCAGGTGGCAGACTGGTAAAGAATCCACCTGCCAATGGAAGAGACGTAGGCAGTACAGGTTTGATCCCAGGGTAGGGACGATCTTCTGAAGGAGGAAATGGCAACCCACTCCAGTATTTCTGCTTGGAAAATTCCATGGAAGTGGAGCCTGATGGGCTACTGTCCAGGGGAGTCGCAAAGAGTTGTACATGACTGAGCATGTAATGTTGACATATCCTAAACCACTATGCAAAGACAAATAGTTAGAACCTAGGAATATCTCTTTTTAAAAGACTTTTTTTTTGATGTGGACCAGTTTTTAAAAGTCTTTATTGACTTTGTTACAATATTGCTTCTGTTTTATGCTTTGGTTTTGGGGGCACAAAGCATGTGAGATTTTAGCTCCTGACCAGAGATTAAACTCCTATCCCCTGCATTGGAATGAGAAATCTTAACCTAACCACTGGACTGCCAGAGAAATCCCAATCTTTTTTTTTTTTTTTTTAAGATTCTTGACATGTGTTATATTATGAAACCTATAAATACACTTACTGTGTATTTATAGTTACTTTACATGTTACTTTACATGTTATTAAAAACTATGAAGTTCTGTCACTGTTTCTTAGCTCCATTATTCCTAACACCTGGCCATAATGTTCTTCCTTCCTCTGGGATGGGCCCTCTTGATCACTTATTCCAGAAGGATGGAGACCCACTGAGTAGCTAGGTCTATCTCAGCTGCCCCTTGGACTCATCTGGGTAGTGATTTGGACTCCCTACCCAGGGAAGTCAATAAGGCCTAGCTATTTTCAAGGGAGGCAGCTTCTGGGTCCCAGTCAGAATTATTTGAGGCCATTTTCTCTCACTGATAGAGAAGAGAGATCCACTTACAGTGGAAATGCTGTCAGCTTGCACCACTGAATTCAATTACCCATCTTCACAAGTGGCCACAGTGTGCCTTGCAGTTAGAAGAAGGGAACTGGGTTAAAAGTTTTCTTTTGCTTTCTCCTTTCCATTTTTTTTTTTTAAGGAAAAAAAATTGTCAGTTATTAACTTGTTAGCCTTCATATTACTTGTAGGAAACTCATCTCCGATAGGAGGGGCATTTATTTAATGAGACCCTATTTCAACAGAGTACACTGTAATGGAAAATGAAATCCTACAGTTAACTAGTCAGATATTAAGACTGATCCCTGTCAACATTATGGTCACAGCCTCAAAGCGTAGACTGGGGTTTTCGGAAGTTAAACATGTTCTTTATTTACATAGCATCTTTATTACTGCTGTAAGCCCCTTGAGACTGATACCCACAACAGATCTTGATCCCTACGAGATCCAACAAAGGGTATCCTCTGTGAAATAAGCTGCTGGGCAGAGAGCAGGGATCAAGTGAAAGTGTGACTTGGGGTCGGCCTGAGTCAAATCTTAATTTTGACACATGACACTGAAAGAAGGCTGAAGAGTTGATGCTTTTGAACTGTGGTGCTGGAGAAGACTCTTGAAAGTCTGCAAGGAGATCCTTGCAGGACTTGGACTGCAAGGAGATCCAACCAATCAATTCTAGAGGAAATCAGTCCTGAATATTCATTGGAAGGACTGATCCTGAAGCTGAAGCTCCAATACTTTGGCCACCTGATGAAAAGAGCTGATTCACTGAAAAAGACCCTGATGCTGGGAAAGACTGAAGGTGGCAGGAGAAGGGGACAATGGAGGACAAGATATGGGATGGCATCACCAACTCAATGGACATGAGTTTGAGTAAGTTCTGGGAGACGGTAAAGGACAAGGAGGCCTGGTGTGCTGCAGTCCATGGGGTGGCAAAGAGTTGGACACAACGGAGCGACTGCAGAGCAACAGGTCAGGTAACTTTTATAGTCACGAAAATGTCTCTTGTCCTCAGTTTCCCACTCACAAAATAGGAATCATATACTAGATCCTCATTATAACATCATCCATTATAGATAAGAACTAGCATTAAAGTATGTGGTCTATTTTCAAAGAAGTTCAGTCCAGTCCAGTCGCTCAGTTGTGTCCGACTCTTTGTGACCCCATGGACTGCAGCACGCCAGGCCTCCCTGTCCTTCACCAACTCCCGGAGTTTACCCAAGCTCATGTCCATTGAGTCGGTGATTCCATCCAACCATCTCATCCTCTGTCATCCCCCTCTGTCTGTCTCCTCTTGCCTTCGATAAGGGCTTTGTAGTGAGCTATCCTTTCAGAGTGACTTTGCTTAAGTCCCTAATTACTCATCAAGAGTTAACAGTGAGTCAGGTTATTAGAGCAGGTTAAACAGGTTTCTTATGTTACATTCAGGGCCTCCAGATTGTGTATTACTCTGGATCAAAGTTTCTTCCATGCTTAGTTTACTGACATTCTTCACTGATGAACTGATTCTGATTGTCAGTCAAAAAGAAAAGTTTCCTTCAAAACTTAGTAGGAAAATAACCATTCAGTTCAGTTCAGTTCAGTTCAGTCGCTCAGTCATGTCCAACTCTTTGCGACCCCAAGAATTGCAGCACACCAGGCTTCCCTGTCCATCACCAACTCCCAGAGTTCACTCAAATTCACATCCATCGAGTCGGTAATTCCATCCAGCCATCTCATCCTCTGTTGTCCCCTTCTCCTCCTGCCCCCAATCCCTCCCAGCATCAGGGTCTTTTCCAATGAATCAACTCTTTGCATGAGGTGGCCAAAGTACTGGAGTTTCAGCTTTAGCATCATTCTTTCCAAAGAAAACCCAGGACTGATATCCTTTAGAATGGACTGGTTGGATCTCTTGCAGTCCAAGGGACTCTCAAGAGTCTTTTCCAACACCACACTTCAAAAGCATCAGTTCTTCAGTGTTCAGCTTTCTTCACAGTCCAACTCTCACATCCATACATGACTACTGGAAAAACCATAGCCTTGACTAGATGGACCTTTGTTGGCAAAGTAATGTCTCTGCTTTTTTTTTTTTTTTTTAATGTCTCTGCTTTTGAACATGGTATCTAGATTGGTCATAACTTTATTTCCAAGGAGTAAGCGTCTTTTAATTTCATGGCTGCAATCACCATCTGCAGTGATTTGGGAGCCCCCCAAAATAAAGTCTGACACTGTTTCCACTGTTTCCCCATCTATTTCCCATGAAGTGATGGGACCAGATGCCATGATCTTCGTTTTCTGAATGTTGAGCTTTAAGCCAACTTTTTTACTCTCCACTTTCACTTTCATCAAGAGGCCTTTACCCAACAATAAATATTTTTTTGTTTATACTGTTTTAGATTTGTACAGTCACAGAAATACAGAACAAGCAAGACAGAAATAACACTGACTTTTAACACAAAATATAGCTCTCCTAAACTCTGACTTCCAACCTGAAGGGACTGGAATGTTAAACCAAATTCAAAATGGTATGATCTTTACAAGGAAATTCGTGGAACTTCAAAGTACTTTATCACTGGCTATTAGACAGGAACTAATGAGAGTGTAGGTGGGGAACTGGCAAAGAGACAGAAGTTTGGCAGGGCCATCTGATGCCATTATTTGTGTTGATACACTGGTGGATCTGTGCACCAGGTTGTATCTTTCTGTATGATACCACAGACCACTAGCTCCTATGTGCCAACTGCCACTGAGACCAACAGTCCAAACATCCTCTCCATTTCAAATAATAACAGCCATGCTGCTTGACCTGACACACTGAATGCGGTAGAGGGACCACGAGGGAAGACATTGTGCTTATATTTAAGGAGAAACATCAGTAACCTCAGAGATGCAGATGACACCACCCTTATGGCAGAAAGTGAAGAGGAACTAAAAAGCCTCTTGATGAAAGTGAAAGAGGACAGTGAAAAAGTTGGCTTAAAGCTCAACATTCAGAAAACGAAGATCATGGCATCTGGTCCCATCACTTCATGGGAAATAGATGGGGAAACAGTGGAAACAGTGTCAGACTTTATTTTGGGGGCTCCCAAATCACTGCAGATGGTGATTGCAGCCATGAAATTAAAAGACGCTTACTCCTTGGAAGTAAAGTTATGACCAACCTAGATAACATATTCAAAAGCAGAGACATTACTTTGCCAACAAAGGTCCGTCTAGTCAAGGCTATAGTTTTTCTAGTAGTCATGTATGGATGTGAGAGTTGGACTGTGAAGAAAGCTGAGCACTGAAGAACTGATGTTTTTGAACTGTAGTGTTGGAGAAGACTCTTGAGAGTCCCTTGGACTGCAAGGAGATCCAACCTGTCCATTCTAAAAGAGATCAGTCCTGGGTGTTCTTTGGAAGGAATGATGCTAAAGCTGAAACTCCAGTACTTTGGCCACCTCATGCGAAGAGTTGACTCATTGGAAAAGACCCTGATGCTGTGAGGGATTGGGGGCAGGAGGAGAAGGGGACAACAAAGGATGAGATGGCTGGATGGCATCACTGACTTGGTGGACATGAGTTTGAGTGAACTCCTGGAGTTGGTGATGGACAGGGAGGCCTGGCATGCTGCGATTCATGGGGTTGCGAGGAGTCGGACATGACTGAGCAACTGAACTGAACTGAACTGAAGTGACGAATGATGTTCACACGCATCCCACTCCAAAGGTAGGGCCTGTGATGTGCAATTGTACCGCACCAACTCTGGTTGTTAGAGTCGTAGAATGGGAATCAGGACGCCTGGGTGTTGTGCCAAGCTCTGATACAGTGTATGACTCCAGGAAAGTCATTTAAGTCCCCTGCACTTTTAACTGGCATTTTGAAATGGGCATATTGCCTCCTGCTTGGCAGAGGAGAATCCTCTGTAAGATCTGACATTTATGTGATGCTTAAATATGCTTCAGACCAGTTTAATTCAAAAGTCCAAATTATAATGACAGATTTAGACTATTTTTGGAAAATAGGTAAATACCAGGAACTGTGTCATTAAACCTTTCCTAAAAGGTTTATGATAAGAAAGAATCCAGTTCATGCACAAGAATATTGCAGGGAGTATCATATGGGACAAGACTGTTAAATGAGGCGTTGTCTAGGACTGTAAACAGTATGAACAAAGTTCACACGAGCATTTGGTTCTGATTTCTAAGCTTCCTTACCCAGAAGCTAGGTTAGCTAGCTTCTTGAAGACACATTCCAGGTAGAATGAGAATGCTCCTCACAAAACTGAATTGTGCGAATTCCTCATTCTCAAGGGAATGGCCCTGCTACTTTCTACCTTACATTAAACCATGAAGAAATGCTGCTAGATAAATCAAAAATAGATGCCAATGTTGATAAAAACGGCCCAGTTGTGTGGATAGAGACACCTGCCAGTGAAATAACAGTAATATGTATAATTAAGGAGGAATTCCATCATATTTGATTCAAATTACAGAGTCTATCAATCGGAGTGAGAAAAAAAGGTATATATATATATACATATATATTTATGTTTATATTATTTGGAATAGTATATATATATTTATATTATTTGGAAAATATATATATTATATTATTTGGAATAGTGCATTTATATATATATATATATATATTTTTTTTCCCTCAGCTCCAAGAAAGAGCAAACATCAGTAAACCTGCAAAGATGGCAGATTTGTACAACTGCCAGCAGAAATCTTTTTTTAATTTGCCTTTTACTTCTTGTTCCATTCCTACAACATTACTGCACTATGTAGTCAACATCACAATATGGCTTTGCTGTCTATTCCAAGAAGAGTCAGATCCATATGTTCATCTCGTTCTGTCTCTGTCCCCGCAATATCTCTCCTTTCTCTCACACCCTCATTTTCTTTTTGGTTTTATGGCACAGCATTACTAGTTTTATTCAACAGCTGGAGAAAGACAATTTGGTGACACTCATCTCTCATGGAGCCCAGGCTGACCTGCCTTTCTCCCTCCGCTCTCCCCAGTGAGGAGCAGTAATAAAAGCTCAACAGCTCTAAAAGCAATCGATTCAGAAACGATGTGGTGCAATTACCAGCCCGGATGGCAGCAAAGACTTCCAGTAAAATAAAAGAAAGACACATATAATCTCTGCAGTGGGACTGGCCTCCTTTGCACAAGCAGCCCTCTGGTCATAAAGAGGCAGCAGGCAGTGCCTTGTGTGATGGGGTGAGCCGCTGGACTGCAAGGACCCAGGGAGGAGAGGGAGGAGAGGGTCTCTCAAAGAGCCCAGGGGATTATGGACAGGCTGGTTATCCCAAGGTAACAGTTCCAACTACTCTCTACTGAACCTGAAACCTCTTGATACCTTTCTTGTCTTGCTCTCCATAAAGAGTTTACTGCTGTACAATCAGTTCAGTTCAGTTCAGTCACTCTGTCATGTCTGGCTCTTTGCAACACCATGGAACCAGAGCACACCAGGCCTCCCTGTCCATCACCAACTCCTGGAGTCCACCCAAACCCATGTCCATCGAGTCGGTGATGCCATCCAACCATCTCATCCTTTGTCATCCCCTTCTCCTCCCACCTTCAATCTTTCCCAGCATCAGGCTCTTTTCAAGGAGACCTTTTGAAGGAGGTCGCCATTATCTTCATTACCTCCACCATAGTTTCAGTTCAGTTCAGTCGCTCAGTTGTGTCCCACTCTTTGCGACCCCATAAATTGCAGCACGCCAGGCTTCCCTGTCCATCACTAACTCCCGGAGTTCACTCAAACTCATGTCCATCGAGTTGGTGATGCCATCCAGCCATCTCATCCTCTGTCGTCCCCTTTTCCTCCTGCCCCCAATTCCTCCCAGCATCAGAGTCTTTTCCAGTGAGTCAACTCTTCGCATGAGGTGGCCAAAGTACTGGAGTTTCAGCTTTAGCATCATTCCTTCCAAAGAACATCCAGGGCTGATCTCCTTTAGAATGGACTGGCTGGATCTCCTTGCAGTCCAAGGGACTCTCAAGAGTCTTCTCCAACACCACAGTTCAAAAGCATCAATTCTTTGGCGCTCAGCTTTCTTCACAGTCCAACATAGTTTGGCCCCAGGTAAAAAGCAAGGAGGGAACACAGCCCCACCCATCAGAAGAAAACAGGATTTACTGAGCATGGCCCCGCCCATCAGAACAAGAACTAGCTTCCCCCTCTGTCAGTCTCTCCCATCAGGAAGCTTCCATAAGCCTCTTATCCTTCTCCATCAGAGGACAGACAAACTGAAAGCCACCATCACAGAAAACTAACCAATCCGATCACATGGACCACAGCCTTGTCTAACTCAGGGAAACTATGAGCCATGCCATGTAGGGCCACCCAAGATGGGCTGTACAATACCTCTCTTGTTACTTTCTAACAGAAGACCCTCCTTTCCCCCACCCCCATGAAGTAAAGCTAGGAAAGCTGAATCATTAGAGCATCCATTCATTCTGGGCTTCCAAAGCCCTGAGAGTGGCCATAGCAATGTGTTCCTTGGGCCGTGTCTTTTCTGTAAAATTGGTAAACAAGATACTTTAGCTGTAGTAGCTGAAGACCCCAATACCCTTCATCTCTAGCCTCCTCTCCATCACACATCCCCTTATGTAGGGCTTAATGAAGAGGCAGTCAATGTATTTGGGATCCAACTAATGGGAGGTGGATTGGGATACATTTAGTTCTTTGTTGGGATACCTTCATATAGTTCACAATATGTCTTTGCAGAATTAAGACTTTACTCACTTTCCAGGTATAGAAATGGCTTCCAGAAGTAGTCTGACCACCTCCATTTCTATATGACCTAGTCTTGACAGAATCTGCCCAAAGTTGAAATATTCCTTAAAAATTCACTTGACTTTACCAATATAACATTTCAAAAGCTACTACTAATAAAAAATACAACATTTGATCAACCAAGCCTCCCCTCCCCCCAAAAAAGACTGAATTACCCTTCTGTTTTATCTGTAGTAAACATTACAAAATTGTCATGAAAAGACATCCAAAGAGAACATAAATTACATTGTAGGGAAAACGTATCATGGAAGTGTGTCAAGCAATTATCTCAAAAAAGTAGATTATTGTATACATTTCTGTAATGTTTATGATATTTATCAGTTTTTTTAAATTTCTGAATGTTCATTATTTCTTTTCTCATGCTAAATTAATAGTCATTCATATCGAATTTTTCAATATTTTTCTTAAAGAAGTTACATACCACACGTACGCACACTGTATAAGCTTCAGGCCCCACAAAGCACGAACTTCCCAAGGGCCTCCTTGCTCCCAGTTCTGTCCTCAGAGAAATCCAGGTTACCCCTGAGGCAATACTCCTCTCTCTCCCTTCAGGAATGCTAACTGGCCTGGAAGTCTCCTGTATGAACATGCTGACCTAGTTTACACAGTGGCCTCCAAGCACAAGGCGGGTTTAGAGTAAAAGTCTATCCAGATATTGTTTCCACAGGAGCTTTATAAACTCTTCACAATATGAATACTTGATCTCAAAGGCAGCATCACCTAAAGAATGTCTAAGTTTGCTAATGATGTGGGATGCTGATTGCTTTTCACATGTAATACATTCTATGATCCATTCGGTTTGGGAACAATCAGGTTTTGGGGGGAAGAGTGAGGAGGGGATTTTTTTACAGTAGGAATTTTCAGTTTTTAATATGTTAATTGGAATCATAGCTATCCAAAAGAACAGAGTATTCAGTATTCCCAACATTGATTTGAGCACGATTTTTACTTTTTATGGAAATAAGAATTTCTTTGGTGGATCATCTTATTGGAAAGAGAATAACAGAAATCTGGAAATCAGATTTGCTAGGTTTATAGCAAATATTAATTTTATGACCAATCTCAAGACCTCAAATAGATTTAGTATTTAGCATACATAATGAAGTTGCATGTGTCTATCTCCTCTGGATCATGAACCCATCTCAGGCAAAGCCATGGCTTCACTTTACTAAGTATGTATCTGTTGTTTATTATGCTAGCTATTAGGGATGTAAAGATGGCCCCATCTATTTCAGTCAAGTGAAGAAGGTAATAAGTAGAATAGAATATGGGACAGAATTCATGGAAAACCAAAATGGTAGCAAAACCATTGTGTTTGCAGAAAGAGATAAGGGAGAGTCAAGTCAAGCCACAGAGAGGAGATGGCACATGGGTTGGGCTTTAAATATAAAACCTGGGTAAGCTGTGTTGGTCAAGGGCGAATGGAGGTAGACAGATCCCAGCCATAGAGCAGAATGTGAACAGAAGAGCTTGATGGGATCAGAGGTGTTCTATTTACATGCATATACTATGACCCTAACAATAGAACTCAGACATAATAGATGCTCAAAATATTTGCTGGGAGACTTCATTGGTGGCCCAGTGGTTAAGAATCCAACTGTGACATGGGTTCAATCCCTGCTTGTGGAACTAAGATTCCACATGCCTTGGAGCATCTAAGCCTTGGCTCTGCAATTACTGAGTCCATGAGCTCTGGAGCCCATGGGCCACAGCTAGAGAGTCTGCATGATGCAAGCTGTGTGCCACAGCTAAGACCTAATGCAGCTAAGTAAATAAATGAATATGTACTGAAATGAAATAATCTCATCTTTCTATTCCATTCAGTAACCATTTCCTTTACTCAGTTTCCCTTTTACCAAATGGTGATTGTGCTTGTCCCCACTTGACTCACAGAAAATCACACATATAAAATGCCACTTGGAAAATGAATGTATAAGGGAAATGGAAGATTCTGGTCATGCTCAAACATTTTAACAACTGGTGCATCACAGTGGCCCACACTCTCCCAACAACTTTCTGCAAAGGGTATGCATTTTGCTCTCCCCCTTGCTGTTGGGGAGCAGAATGGTTGTTTATGGGACAGAACATGATAATGCCTCCCATCCGCCACACCCTGATGCTGGAGCAAGGGGGACGTCTGCGTTCAGTTCTGGGAGAATTTGTATTTCTCCTTGTGATCTTCACTGAAGTTGGCTGAAAGGTAGGGACACAGCCAAGGACAGCAGCAGCAAACAGAGGTGATACCTTCCTAACATTATACTGAAGGAAAGTGAAAGTGAAATTCGCTCAGTCGATTCCGACTCTTTGCGGCCCCATAGACTAGACAGCCCACGGAACTCTCCAGGCCAGAATACTGGAGTGGGTAGCCCTTCACTTCTCAAGGGGCTCTTTCCCACCCAGGTCTCCCACATTGTGGGTGGATTCTTTACAGCTGAAACACAAGGGAAGCCCAAGAATATTAGAGTGGGTAGCCTATCCCTTCTCCAGTGCATCTTCCTGACCCAGGAATCAAACTGGGGTCTCCTGCATTGCAGGTGGATTCTTTACCAATTGAGCTATCAGGTATTAGTAGACTAATTTGGCTGGAATATCATTGTAGAGATAAGCTGAGAAATTATGGTCCACAGACAAAGTGAGTTGGCAAGGTGAAAATGTGGAAGTAAAATGCAAATATGCACTCTCCAGCATCAGAGAAACAAGCATTTGGGTGTTTTTGTTTGTTTGTTTGTTTAATTTTTAAGCTGAAATAAAGACAAATGTAATTTAGGATTCTACAGTGCCTTAGTGCTACTCTACTGTGCTAGAAATGGCTGGCTGAAATGCCTGCTCCATTCTGTCAAACTGGCAAACTCCTAAACATCCTTCATCAACCAGTGGCAATCTTACTATTTCTGCAAAGCCCTCCTGAATCCAGCAAGCAGAGCAAGGGTATTGTTCTGCATACTCTCTTGGTTTTATATATATATATATACATATACATACATACATACATACATACATATATATATATATACACACGCCTAACTCTTACACGTATATATGCATGCATGCTAAGTCACTTCAGTCGTGTCTGACTTTTTGCTACTCTATGGACTGTAGCCCACCAGGCTCCTCTGTCCATGGGATTCTCCAGGCAAGAATACTGGAGTGGGTTGTCATGCCCTTTTCCAGGGGATCTTCCCAGGGATGGAACCTGCATCTCTTATGCACTGACAGGCAGGTTCTTTACCATTAGCTCCACATGGAAAGTCCTATAGGTGTGTGTGTGTGTGTGTGTGTGTGTGTGTGTGTATGTGTATAATAGGTATATACCTATTATTCTAGAATGCATTGACTTTATGAGTTTATCAAAGCTTAGATTCTGAGACGTTAAGGTCAAACACTAGATCTTATCATCTCTGAATCTCTAGCAGCTTATACACTGCTTATCACCATTATAAACTCAGTTAAATGGTAGCATTATTATTATTACTTCACAGGGTAACACATAAAGTACATAAAAGAGCCAGCCAAGTTTTTGACACTTTATCCAACTTTATCACGGTCTTATCCTTCCCAAAATGCCATCCCATCTAGATAATTTTATTTTCCTTGCTTTTGCTTTTAAGCAAACACATTATGTTCTTGACTAGAATACTCTCTTTTCTCTTTTCCATCCATTCAACTCTCAGCAATGGTTCAGGCCCAGCTCAGAAATCTCCTCCTCTGAGACAACCTATGGACTGGGAGAAAATATTTGCAAACCAAGTATCTGATAAGGGATTAATATCCAAAATATATAAAGAACTCATTTAACTCAATGGTAAAAAGAAAACACCCCAAAACAAATGAAAAACCCCAACTAATCCAATTAAAATATGGGAAGATGGACTGGATAGACATTTTTACCAAACAAGACACAAAAATGGCCAACAGATACAAGAAACAGTTGCCCAATGTCACTAATCATCAGGGAAACTTGAATCAAAACTGCAATGAGATAAATCTCATACCTGTTAGAATGGCTGTTATCAAAGAGATAACTACTAGTTAAAAAAAGACAGAAGGGAACCCTTGTGTACTATCGGTGTAAGTGGAAACTGGTGTGGTTACTGTCTCCTCCCAGGCCAGTGGTGCCATGCCGGGGTGGTGTCTTGGGGCTGGTCCAGATGGAGGAAGATGGCCAAGTTGCAGAAGATCCCAGGACTCGTTTCCTAAGGTGGCCTGAGCCGGGGCTGCTGTGTGTATCCGTGAGGACCCTGCCACCAGCCCCAAGGACATCCTGCCCCTCTCTGCCACCATTCCTGGAATCCCAACCACGGGAGGGCTTGTCAACCTCGGGGTTTTTTTACCTCTAAAAACTTCAAAAAATAGAACTACCATATGATCCAGCATTCCCACTTCTGGGAAAATATACAAAGGAAATGAAATCAGGATTTTGAAGAGTATTTGTACTCTCATATTTATCGTACCATTATTCACAACAGCCAAGATACAGAAATAACCTATGTGCCCACCAAAGGATGGATGTATAAAGAGATGTGGTATTTTTATATACAATAACATATTATTCAGTTATGAGAAACAAGGGAATCTTGCCATTTGCGACAGCATGGAGGGAACTTGAGGGCATCATGCTAAGTGAAATCAGTTAAACAGAGAAAGACAAATACTGTATGATCTCACGTACATGTGGAATCTAAAAAAGCTAAAGCCTTAGAAGCAAAGGGGGACCTCACGGGTGGAGCTAGTGGTAAATATCTGCCTAGCAATGCAGGAGACACAAGAGACTCAGATTTGATCCCTGGACCGGAAAGATCGCCTGGAGGAGGAAATGGCACCCCACTCCAGTGTCACTGCCTGGAAAAGTCCATGGGCAGAGGAGCCTGGCAGGCTACAGTCAATGGGGCCACAAAGAGTTGGACATGACTGAGAGACTGACCACATAGAATCAAAGAGTACAATCATGGTGACCAGGGGCTGGCATTGGAGTAAACGGGGACATACTGGTCAAAGTTATAAACCTTCAAGTTATAAAATGGATAAATTCGAGAGATAAATAAATCCTGGGAATCTAATGCACAGCACTGTGATTAAATGTATAACATTCAGAGAGCAGATCTTAAATGTTCTGACCACACAAAAAAAAAGAAATGGTAATTATGTGATGCAATGGAGCTGTTAACTAAGGCTACAGTAACAACTTTGCAATACATACGGGTAGCAAATCAAACGCCCTGTATACCGTGAACATATGTGTTCATATGCCATATGTTATATGGCAATTATCTCTCTATGGAGTTGGATTAAAAAGAAAAAGGAGGGACTTCCCTGGTGGTGCAGTGGCTAAGACTCTGATCTCTCAGCGTTGGGGCCCTGGGTTTGATCCCTGGTTGGGGAACTGGATGCCACATGTCACAACTAAGACCCTGTGCAGCCAAATAAGTAAATAAAAATAAATATAAAAAGAAAAAGACGAATCACCACCTCTATGAAGACTTCCCTAGCTACTCCACACCTTAGGGAGGGTTTTCTCTACTGAACTCATAACGCTGTAAGGAGATTCATCTATTATCATTGTCAATAGAACCTGAATTTTTCTCCCCTGCCACCCCAACATTTCATAGTGCAGGGGTCCCCAACCCCTAGGCCACAACAGGTACCAGTCCACGGCCTGTTAGGATAGGGGCTGCATGGCAGGAGGTGAGGGGCAGGTGAGCCAGCCAGGAGTCATCTGTTACTCCCCATCTCTGTTAGTAGCATGACTGCCTGAGCCAGCCTCTCCTCTGCCTCCCCCGGCCATGGGAGAACTCTTTCACAAAACTGGTCCCTGACACCAAAAAGGTTGGGCAGTGCTGAGAGAGTTTACACTAAACCAGATGAAGCGATAGTTATTCTCTCTCCATATGAACCAGGCAGCCCACCCAAACTACACTGGATACTGAGGCGCTGACCATCTCATTGTGCCTGCGTGCATTCTCAGTCATTTCAGTCATGTCTGACTCTTTGTGACCCTACGGACTGGAGCCTGGCAGGCACCTCTGTCCAGGCTATTCTCCAGGCTAGAATACTGGAGTGGGTTGCCATGCCCTCCTCCAGGGGATCTTCCCCAGCCAGGGATCAAACCCAGCTCTCCTGTGTTTTCTGCATCGCAGGCAGATTCTTCATTGCTGAGCCATCAGAGAAGCCCGACCACTTCATACCATTGCTCATAAGAATTAACAGCTTAAAAGTGGCTATGACTATGAAGACTGGGAGACAGAATTCTATTCTACCTGTGCTTTTGCCAATAAGGGCTCAAAAGAAATGCTACCAACTGTTTCTCTGCAATGCTTCAAGCCTAGCCAACCTCTAGAATTCTCCCAGGAGGCGATCTGAGCGCAGCAGACCCTGCGTGCCTGGCAGGCAAGGGACTGGTCCTTCTGGCTTCCTCCTGCCTTCCATCAGGATGGCGACCATCTGACAGTTCCCCTGTCCCAGATGCCTTTGAACCCATCATGACAGTAAAGACAAATGTAAATAAATAAAAGTGAGATTCATACTTTTTGCAGTCTCACCTTGAATTGCGGGAGGAAATCAATGCTTCAGTGTTTCCCAGAGTAGGAAAGAGGTTTGGGTTGGATTTTGTCATGTTTAACAAGGAACTGAAAGAAGCGTGATGCCTTTGGCAGGAATTAATAGAGCAGGTGTTGCGTTTCAGCTCCCCTGGTTTCCATTTTGCTGGTCTTCATGCTAACTGCAACACCTTCTCTCCCTGTGTTAAGCCTTCTCTACCTCAAGTGTCTGAGTAGCATCTACATCTCATCAAATACCCCCTTACTGAGTACACCCCCGCCCCCCCGTTACTGAGCAGGCCTCTCTGTGGTTAAGCTGGAGTTTTCTTCCTCAATTATTTCCCCAGCTTTCAATATTTAGAATCAAAGCTTCTGCCAAAGAACCACACACACACACAAATCAACCTAGCAAACAAAAAGCACCAATACTTTACATCAGGATATAATAATTTGCATCAAAACGGACCTTTCCTAGGTTCCCTTTCCTCAAAACCCCTCTTTCAGCTACGAATATATAGATAATCCCATCAGAATAGATTAATCCAGTTAGAACTTCCCCCCAAAATGTGTTTACATCTCAGTGGAGAGGTTCCTGCTCATTCCTTCACAGGTATCTTTCATATATTGTGCTGAGTGTTAATAAAGACAACAATGAACAGAACACAGTGATACTGAAAGCATCTTTGATAGTTTTGTTCCAGTGGTTAGCCAAGGTGCAAGGCAGGGACTCCATGAGCGGACACTTTGTTGACACTTTGAAGTGGAATCTAAATGCTTCATCACAGCCCCATGCCTGGCTAAATTCTAAACTCAAGTGAAACATCTAGAGTGCTAGCATCTCTCTCCTGCACGTGTGCTAACTCTCCAACTTACCTAGATTTCCTAGGATCTGCTCAGAGGATAAGTGTGTGCCTGAAATTATCACGGATTGCAAGCAGGATGGGGGTGGGCAGTACAACATGGGACGCGGTGCCCTGAGTAACTATTTTACTGACAGCAGTTTAGAGTCTAAAACCAGTCATTCGTGGGCTTCCTGTTGACCAAACCCCCTGCCAGCTGTGAGCCTTTAGGCAAACGAGATGATCCAATCTCCTAATGATTCAATGAGTCTCTTTTTCTCTTGTCTTTCTGCAAGAGCTCTCAACACTGACCCACTCATATAGATCAAGTAAAGATTTTAACACATTATATTACAATTATATTCAATCTTCATGACACCTCTACTAGCTGCCATTGTTAACTTCATCACACGGAGACAAATGAAGCTCAGAGGTGTTAAGTAATTACCTAAATTCACATAGCTGATAAGTGGCAACCCTACACTCTTTCCGAATACTGGGCTGCTTCCCATGGTAACATGCACTAATCAAACTTGCACACTTTATGACGTAATAGTGAGAAGGATATTAAATATGATATGCAAAGTAGCTATATCGTACCTGTTCCATTTGTTGTTGCTTGGTTGCTCAGTCATGTCCAACTCTTTTGAGACCCCATGGACTGTACCCTGCCAGGTTCCTCTGTCCATGGGATTTCCCAGGCAAGAATACTGGAGTGGATTGCCATTTCCTTCTCCAGGGCATCTTCCCAACCCAGGGATCAAACCCATGTCTTCTGCACTGCATAGCAGGAGATATGCAATGATACCCATATATACAGATACCCAATAGAGGCTAGATGCTTTCACTTCCTTTTGCCTTACAGTCAGTACATGTTGCTCTTTTGATTCACTAGAGGAACAACTTTGATACAATAGCAACATGTATTGGGAAATAAAGGTACTGAAGCGGAGAAGGCAATGGCAACCCACTCCTTGCCTGGAAAATCCCTTGGACGGAGGAGCCTGGAAGGCTGCAGTCCATGGGGTCACTGAGGGTCGGACACGACTGAGCGACTTCACTTTCACTTTTCACTTTCATGCATTGGAGAAGGAAATGGCAACCCACTCCAGTGTTCTTGCCTGGAGAATCCCAGGGACGGCGGGGCCTGGTGGGCTGCCGTCTATGGGGTCGCACAGAGTCGGACATGACTGAAGCGACTTAGCAGCAGCAGCAAAGGTACTGAAGCATTCTCAGCCACAAAGTAAAAGAAAAAAAAAGTTCTACTGGTTTAGCTTTGTCATATGTAATGCCTCGCTGGAAGCAGGATAGGTAACAAACACCCTGTACAAGAAACCACAAGGCTTTCTGTCGAAGTAACCAGGACCATCTGAACAGATGGACAGAGAGCAGTGAAAACCAGGTGTGTCATCTGGGTGTTGCAGGAAAACAGACCGTGGTCTCCTGGTACTGTAGCTTCTTCTGAAATCAAATGCCAACAATGCTCTGGTGCATTTTTCATGAGCTGTGCACTCAGCCATGCTCAGAAACACTAGAAGTTTCCCCAGGGATATATTAGCAAACAACTCACCCCTCCCTGCACCTCCCAGGGCTTAGTAGTCCCCTCCCGCTTTGTGTGCTTCAGTTTCACTGAGAACAGCTTCTGCTCAAAAGCTGGTTGCTCCCCAAGTCCCACAGCTCGGCTGACACTGGGATGCTGGCTTCCCTGCCTGTCTCGGGGACAGGGCAGGACAGACAGCTCGCCAGCTCAGCTGCACCTCGGTCTCCTCTAGTACTCTTAGGGAAAGAAATGTCATCCTGATGTGCTGAGAAATAACCAATCAGACTTTTTAAAAGAAAGAAGGAAAAAGAGAAAAAAAGAAAAGACTTGGAGAAAGAGGGATAGAGCAATCACAGCCAGTGTTTCCTTAGAGCTGCATTTTCCACCAAATTCCATTAACACAAAATACTTCTGCTTCCTTTGGTCCCAGTGGGAGACCAAACCATCCCTGATCAGACAATCTGGATATGCTTTTCTTGCTATTTCCATGATTTTTTTTTTTTTTTTTTTTTTTGCTTGTTTCTCTTAAAACCCCTTTTTGTAAACAATCTCCTCTTATTCTCCTTCTCCCTCCCTCAAAGATGTTCAAACTTCTGAGCAGGAGGTTAGGAGCCAGGAAGTATGTAAGTGTGTGTGTGTGGAGGAGGGGCATGGAGGGGAGATAGCTGATTACCTAATATTTATTAAGCACCTAAGAAGTGCCATGCACTGTTGCTCTGAGAGCATTAGAAGGAAACTTCTTTTAACAATACCAGGAGGAAGCTATCATTCAGCCCATTTTACAGATGCAGAAGTTTCAGTAAGCAAGCAGCTTCTTCAAGGTCACCCAGCTAGTAAATGCCTGAGTGGGGGTTCTAACCCTCTTCTAACTAACCTTGTGTTAAGAAGCGCCTTTTCAGTTTCTAAACTGTACCTGCTCCTGGCTTGTGGGCAAGGGAAGGGCAAACCATGTGCAAGTTCACAGGCATCCGACCTGCAATTAGCAAAGATTAAAGACGGATAATACTGAAGCCAGGGAAGTCTCCCTATCACCCCCCTGATAAAAGTCACTTTATGCATGTAGTTATTCTGTGTGTTGATCACAGAGGTGTCTAATCTTAGGGCAGGGTGAGGTGATAAAGTCAGCATAGAAGATCAGGTCAGGACTGTCTTAGAAACTCTCCTAAACTGGTCCTTTGGATGCACTGCAGTGCCATCGCTCAGTAAGCGTAATATTGGCACTTTGCTTTTGGAAGACATATCTCTGTCTCTTTGGTTGGGTTATTTTCTTGGGTTTCCATGCTGCATGAAAAATGTGTACTGTATCTTTAAGGACTAGACCCATACTGAAGAAAGAAAGATGCTCAGCCTTGAAAGACCTACAAGAATGAAGAAATTGAAGGGATAACAGATTGAAGCCTCACATTCACTCTGTCTCCCAGCATAAGCTCATTGAAGAAAAGTGTGTTTAGAAATGCCATATTATGTCAATTATTCTTGGGTGTTCACTCCCTGGCATGCCATCTGACAATCTCTCCTTCCCTCTACATTGTTGAGGTTGCATGCGTGCCATAGACTGCCAGGCTCCTCTGTCCATGAGATCCTCCAGGCAAGATTACTAAAGTGCATTGCTGTGCCCTCCTCCCAGGGTTCTTCACAACCCAGGGACTGAACCCAGATCTCCTGTGTTTCCTGCTCTGGCAGGAGGGTTCTCTATCACTAGCACCACTTGGGAAGCCCGTTGAGGTCACTTAAGTCAAACACATACATGCTGCAATCCCACTGCATTCACACAAGGAGAGCAGTCACAGGCAAAGCAAATCCAAACTCACAGGTCATCAAAGATTTTCCAATTAGCTCTGGAACACAAGCCTTGCGTACATAATCTCTGTTTGAACACAGGTGCTTCTGGTGTTTGGGGAATTTATAAACCTTCCAAGAAATCAATGAACGCACACTGTGATTGCCAAAATGCCGTTCAGCTGGCCCCTTCTCACTGGTTCCCTCCTCCTTGCCTTCCCCTCTATGGTCACCATCACATCTGAGTTCTGAGCACCAGCGCGGTGTAGAAATGGCCTCTATCGGGACTTGCTGGTTCCCAAACTTCCTGAAGAGAAGGGACCTCACGAGGGAACCGTAGCTTCAAAGTCTTCTCTTTCATCTTATAAAGCACCTCAGATGACCAACCAGGAAACAAATGTCAACACAATTTGAAGCAAGATTTGGCTTGTGAATTAACTGCGTTTAGATTCTTGGACATTTATTCCATTTTGTTCAGTGTGTTTAATGTGTGTGGCGTGAGTAGGATTGCCACTTTGAAGGTAAGTTTCTGGAAGCCACATGCAATGTAGTCCCATGATTTTGTATCGTGTCAAAGGCAGACCAATGTAGTAATACATTGCTGGTCACGGTGATGCCTTTCAGAAAAAGATTATGGTAGGATCTTATGCTACATCACGTAACTATAGTGCTGATACTTTTTAAAGAGCATCCAGCCTTCAGAAACAAAAGGTTATTGAATTTCTTATAACTCCAGAGCGAAAGTGTGTGCATGTTTCTGGGGGGCGGTGGTGATCACTGGCATAATGTTTTCTTTAGTCTTATACATGCCTGGTCTACAGGGAGGACTCAGCTTACATTTGTTGAATGAATAAATGAGAGTAAGATCATCAAATGGGTAGTCAGTAAATGAGGGGATCAGTAAATCAGTATTTGATTTCCGGCATTACAGGAACTTTTTCTGGCTGTTTTATACCTCTGCGACATTCAAGCTTGACTGCCGGTGCATGGCCATTCCTTTGAGTTCTCTCATCTCTTTCTTTCTGGGTCGGTTCCTCTCCCCACAGCAGGAGCCAATGAGCTCCAGCCTTTTAGGAGTGGATAATAAACACAGCCTGTCCTGTTTAGGTTAGAGTTATCGATGGGAAATGACTTGATGAATAGTCCTTGCTTGACTGATAAACTTGTATATCAGGAAGTAAATCTAGTGGAAAAGGAAATCTATCCTCCACATGCACCAGCAAATGGGAGACTTATATTGACAGTAAGGATTCATCTTCTTAATTCTGAGTAGCTCTGAGGCTTCCTTCTTGGTACCCATCTTTCTGTTTTCCTGATATCCACAGCCCCAGCCTTCAAAGGATGGTATTACCTGTTTATTGATAAGGACAGCTGCACCGTTTTGCACTTACAAATCACTTTTTCATCTTTGAATTTCAAGCATCTCACATATGCTAACAAATAAGACAAACACCTTAGGGAAATGTTTTACACTAAATGCAATTCATTAAACAAAAACACAGAATTTGGTTTCTTGAACTGGTCTTACCCAACGGTTCTGAGATGGAACTCAGGATTTCAGGAAATAATAATACCATTGGTTATACTTCTACTATGATGCTAACACATTATTTCTATTTGATTTAAGGAAAACAGTCATATAAGTTTTTTTCTCCCTTTCAGAAGAAAGGAATCTATGTCTCAAAATTTTTTAACTAGCCAGAAGTTATTAGACAGCTAGAACATGCCAGCCTCATGCGAAGAGTTGACTCATTTAGAAAAGACTCTGACACTGGGAGGGACTGGGGGCAGGAGGAGAAGGGGACAACAGAGGATGAGATGGCTGGATGGCATCACCGACTCAATGGACGTGAGTCTGAGTGAACTCCGGGAGTTGGTCATGGACAGGGAGGCCTGGCGTGCTGTGACTCATGGGGTCGCAAAGAGTCGGACATGACTGAGCGACTGAACTGAGAACATGCCAGAGTAGGAATCAGGCTTGTCTGATTACAAAGCCCATGTCTCTTTTTATTGAATATTACACTGTCTGGGTTATAGAAAAGCCATTTATTAATGTGGATGAAGAGGTCATATATTGCATTTGAACACATTTTAATCAAATTGCCAGATTCCATTTCTCGATGTGAAAAAAAAGTACACACTCTCTCCAGACAGAGATACTGGGGACTGTGATGGGCAGAATAATGGCTGCCACAAGGATGCCCATGACCACATTCATAAGACTTGTGAATATGTTGCCTTCCATGGTATAGGGGAATTATGATTGCTAATCAGCTGACCTGAAACTATGGAGAGTAGCCTAGATTATCCATAAGAGCCCAGTGGAATTGCCAGGTAGCCCAGTGGAAAAGAGAGACAGAGGGGAGAACCAGCAAGAAGGCAGCATAAGAAACCCTCAGCCTGATGCTGCTGGCTTTGAAAACGGGGGGAGGGAACCATGAGCGAAGGAACGCAGCTGGCCTCTAGAAGCAGGGAAAGACAAGGGAATGGATCCTTCTCTAGAACCTTCACAAAGGAACTTCCTCCATGACACCTTGATTTTTCCCAGACTTCTAGAAGCTGGATGTGAACCGTGAGGTAATAAATTATGCTATTTTAAGCCATGAAATTTGTGATAATGTATTGCAGTAGCAATAGAAAACTAATACAGGAATCAATGGGGCTTAAAAACACAAAGACAAACACACAAATGAGAAAAAAACAGACCCAAACCAAGCCAAACAAGCAAGGGTTACACACCTTGCCAAGGCTGTGCTGTCTTGATGGTCTACCCTGTAGTTCAGGGTTTTCCGGGACAGCAGAGATTGTGATCATCTTTAGACCTCAAACATGGGTTATCTGTAGCTTCATCCTCTCCCAAGGAAAACAGAGGTTCTCTGTAGTTCATGAGGTCATCCAGAGGGCTATATTCCAGAGACCATAAGGGAAGAACCAGGGGTCTACATGGTAGTTTTTGAGCGGGTGACCCAGGCTGTTTGCTTCTGGACACGATTGCTTTCAGTTCCTAGGTCTGCTAAAATTCACAGCTATTCCCTCATAGCTTGGTTGGTAAATCATCTGCCTGCAATGCAGGAGACCTGGGTTCGATTCCTAGGTCAGGAATATCTCCTGGAGAAGGAAATGGCAACCCATTCCAGGACTCTTGCCTGGAGAATCCCATGGGCAGAGGAGCCTGGCAGGCTACAGTCCACGGGATCCCAAGAGTTGGACACGACTTAGCGACTAAACCACCACCACCATCCTTGTAACTAGCAACTTAGAAGAACCATGTTTCAAGAGTGCCGTAACTTCCAGAACTTCAGAATCTGGAAGGGCCAACATTTTTTTTTTTTTCATTTTGCCTGATATCCAATCTCTTCCAACAGAAATGACAGTCATATAGTAAATCCCATAGCCACATGCTGTTTTTCTATCCTCTCTGTGGACCATTATTAAGAAGCGTGTGTGTGCGCTAAGTCACTTCAGTCCTACCTGACTCTTAGTGACCCTAGGGACTGTAGCCCGCCAGGCTCCTCTGTCCATGGGGATTTTCCAGGCAAGAATACTAGAGTGGATAACCATGCCCTCTTCCAAGGGATCTTCCCAACCCAGGGATGGAGCCTACATGTCTTGTGTCTCCTGCACTGGCAGGAGGGTTCTTTACCACGAGTGCCACCTGGGAAGTCCATTATTAAGAAGAGATACTGTTAAAGAAGGAAATGGAATCATACTTTCTGAGAGCCCATTTGCATATTTGTTATTAATATCTTGGCTTATTTTTTCTAATTGTTCCATGTATGCTGGCTTCCCAGGTGGTGCTAGTGGTAAAGAATCTATCTGCCGATGCAGGAGACGCAAGAGATGTGGGTTTGATCCCAGGGTTGGGAAGTTCCCCTAGAAGAGGAAATAGCAACCCACTCCAATATTCCTGCCTGGAAAATTCCATGGACAGAGGAGTCTGCTGGGCTACAGTCCATGGGGCTGGAGTCAAACATGACCAGGAGATTGAGTGCACACACATCATGCAAGTGAACACTGTACTCTCAATGAATTCACAATTTTTTAGAGGCAAAGAGCTTGCGCTCTTTCTTCTTCATGTATCAATACTAGTACTGCATCAATTGTCTAGTGCTTGTCTGGTGACTTAATCCTGCCCCAGGGCACCATTACTAACTGTTCAGTTATGGAAACAGCACTGAAAGTTCAGCTGTACCCTTTAATTCAACCACCCTAGCTCCATGGGGATACACTGACATTTGAAAAGTATTTTCATTTTCCCTGCCTATCTTTTTTCATTTGCTCTCACTTCTCAGGATGAGATTAAAGGAGACCCTAAAACTTGAGTCCACATAGCTTCTGTTAAGTATTAGGAAGCAAACAAAGAAACATGCCCTTAGCTCAAGGTTACCAAATGGCAGCCTATTATAAGGCAAACTGTTTCACTTGGCTTGCCAAAGGCTTGAATTAGAGACCAATACTTAAAAGTCAGAGGATTTATCATATACACCAGACATTTGGCTTCTCTCAAAAAGTTGGCAACTTACAGACTCAAATTTTTGGGTGATCATAATTAGTGGGAGCTGAGTGGTCACTGTCCCCAATGTAGCCACCTTGCTGGCTTTCCTCAGGCACGTTACCTGTCTGGCCCCTCTACAAATGTGAGTTGGCAACCTGTCTTCAATGTGTTTAACCATCTCTGCATCAGCTCCAAGTTTTCAAGGTCTGAGGTGGCCTGTGCCAACCATGTCCTGCCAAACATAGCCAACCCTCGAGCTCATGCTGTCAGTCACAGCCAAGGCAAGCCCATCACCCTGAGACCCAAGGAGCACGCATGGCCCACCGGCATCTCCGCCAGGGAAACCTCGGGCCACAGAAGCTATTAACACATCCATCTCTCTGTCAGGGATTAACAAGCTGATCTGGAAATGTAGGGACAGCGGGAAGCCTCATGAACCACTTCTACCCTTGGGTTCGATCCAAACAGAATGTCAAAAGGGAAACAGGCTTGGGATCTCAGAAGCTTCTGCGTGTAACTGGACTTCTGATCAGTTTAACAGGACGTTGAGCCATGTCACTGAAGGTGTCAAATCCCCATGTTGCCACTGATAAGTAATATAACAGATGAAGAGAGAGGAATAATTTCTTCTTGACCAGAACTGGCAATCAGTTGACACCTCAGAAGATGACAGCTGGCTTGCATTTATGATGGATATCCCAGTGCTTATATGTATGAATACTACCAGCCAAACTCACTGTGCTGAGCAACTTGCTTTGATAAGAGTTTATAAAGGCCAGCCTCCTGGGCTAATTATAAGTTAGAGGGGGAAAAAAATATGTCCTTTCAATGGAATGCCTCTGTTTTTCATTTCAGAGAGCCCCTTTTCTCGCTGAGATGTGGGGAAAGCCTCTTCTTTGCAGTTTGTCATTGTTAGGAGCACCAGCTATATAATATTGTACTCTTTTTTCTTTCCCTTGCTGGACTGAAAAAGGTACTTGCTTTTCATTTTCCCTCACGGAGAAGGCTGCTGCCTTGTTTTGTTGGCTATCCCTGCCCTTCTGTAGCCCTTTCCTATTTCTGCCCTCCTTTAAAAAGATAAATTTCTTAACTGAGAAGGCTGTATCTTCTGAATGGACCTTTGCCACAGGAGCCTTTGGGGTTCTTTCCCTTGTTTATTTTTCATCAAAGAGAGCTGTATATGACTCACTTATCATATTTAAATAGATAGAGCAGCCCAGGAGAGGAAGGGAGAGGCTTCAATAGGGGACTTTCAGCTCTTTCTTCTCGGGGATGTGGCTGGGTTTGGCTCTGCAGGGAAACTGAAGAAAATGCTATCACAACCGATAGATAAAAGAGCAAGCCAGGCAGAATACCTCTCACCTAGCTCCCCTTGTCTTTAAAATAGATGCTGTCCCACTGGTGGCTCCGAAATAAATTAAGTCTGAAGGATGCTCCCATAAGCAAGAGTTATGGGAGCTCTCTTCAGAAAATGCTGTGACTTCTATTGTAGCTTTTAAGGGACAGTCAGATGTTTTGTTTGATGTACTTCATTATGACTGCTGGAATTTTAGCCGTGATTGTTTTCCTAGTTTGGTATTGAGAAAGAAAAACAAAGTCACTCCCAACCTCTGGAACATGACCCTGACACTCACAGCTAGACCACACCATTCTCCTTCTGGACGTGAGCAACCTCACAGAACACAGATCTCAGACAGGGTCACTCGGAGACAGTGATAAAGTCAGGCAAAACAAAGCCACTTCTTCATTTTGCCTGTGCAAATGAAACAAAGTCACTACTTCATTCACAAAATGCCTAACATTTCCCTCTTCAGGCTGGTGACTGTTACTTCTTTACCAAGTATTGATACACTGTATCTATAGTCTTGATGGGTAAAGAATCTGCACCCAATGCAGGAGACTTGGGTTTGATTCCTGGGTCGGGAAGATCCTGGAGAAGAAAGTGGCAACGGAGTCCAGTATTCTTGCCTGAGGAAACCCCATGGATAGAGAAACCTGACGGGCTACAGTCCAAGGCGGCGGGGCGGGGGGGGCGGGCAAAGAATTGGACACCAAGGAGCAACCAACACTTTCACTTTCATCCATAGTCTAGTGGGTTTCCCCTACAGACAGGATGTGTTGATGGGCTCCCTTTTAGAATTGCCTTTGCTTTCAGTGTTTCATCTAGAGCAAACTTGGCTTTCTTAGACTCCCCTCCAAATCACCCACCCAAAGCCCAAATCTTACAATATTAACAGGTTCTTTCCAACGCCCTGCAGCTGACACACTATGGTTCCTCACAGTGTGTTCTCTGCAGCCAGTAACAAGCACAAAACAGTTAACCACAGGAGGGTTCCTGGTGGTTTCTTTGGCTGCAGGCATTAACAGTGTAATTAAGTATTTTCCAGAGACAGATGCCAGTTGCACTATTACAATTCCAGGGAACTCCTATTTCTTTCAAGATCAAGCCCACCCACCTTCGCAGGTACACAGAGGCTTGCAGGAGAGGGCCATGGTTCTTTCCTTCGCCATCAGGTCACTGATTGATCTTTATTCCTTGTAGTGGGTTGAAGGGTGGCTCTCTGAAAGGTGTGCCAACCTGGAATGTGTGAGTGTGTGTGACCTTATTTGGAAAAAAATGGTCTTTGAGGAGATGGTTAAGTATCTTGAGATGAGAGCATCTGGATTATCTAAGTGGGTCCTAATTCAATGACAAGTATCCTTATAAGAAGAAAGAAGACACAGGCAGAAAAGGAGAAATCCCGAGGGGAGGATGATTTGAAAATGGAGGCAGAGACTGGAGTGATGTGTCTATTAACCTACAAGAGAAGGATAGAAAAGGATCTCTCTCAGAATCTCTAGAAGGAACCAACCGGCTGACACCTTGATTTCAGATAGATGACCTCTGGAATGGTGAGAAAATTAATTTCTTTCTTTTAAGCAACTAAGTTTACATTAATTTGTTACGACAGCCTTATGAAAGCAATAGACCCCTTCCCTAACTACACAGAACCACTCACATCTGTCCGTGCTCATCGCTTGGCCTGGGATGGCCTTTCCCCTGTTTGTCATCTCCACTCCTGCTCATCTACAAAACTCAGTCCAAACACCATCTCTCCTAAAAGTCTTCATGGACCTCCTCCCTCAGTCTAATTGACATGAACTCTTTTGAGTTTCCATAACAGCCTGTGCTTTCCTCTGTCCTGGCTGTGCTGTAACCCTAATTTACCTGTTTGTCAACATACCTCGGCTGTGACACCTTGCAGGGAGGGTCCATGCCATTTAGCTCTAAGATTTACAGGCACGGTGTTCAGCACATAGAAAATGTGGGCTGAATGAATGAATGGATGGATGAACAACTCCTTTTGTTCAGAACTCTCTTTCTTGTTTCTTCACTCTTGAAAAAAAAATCCTATTTATAATGTGTTTTTTTTTTTTTTTTCTAATCCACTTAAGGGTGTGGTCTACATCGGTGGAACCTAAGATTTTGCCAGGAGCCTGGGAAGACTTTATATTCATTAGAATAGTAATTGTCACAAATTAAAACATATAATCTTCAAATAAAGCACATGTGAGCCAAGCCAGGGGAGCTTCTTCGCATTTGCAGAGCTCCAGGGCCCCACGTGCAGTGGGTGGCCGTGTTGCACATATCCTCTTCTCTTTGCAACCCTACTGAGCTCCTGAGAGCACACTGCTTGCAACTGAACGTGTAATGTCCATCTTGGACGCATACGACATGCATCCCTAACTCAGCACAGAGGAACTACCTTACAAGTCTCTATGGCATCCTGGAAAGATCAGAAACCAGGCCAACCTGGTCTTGAACTCTTAGGTCTCACCACTCAGCGGCTGTTCAATTTGACCTCCAGGAATTTCAGTTTTCTCACGTGATATTGACGGGCTTCCCAGGTGGCGCTAGTGGTAAAGAACCCACCTGCCAATTCAGGAGGCTTAAGAGATGCAGGTTCAATCCCTGGGTCAGGAAGATCCCCTGGAGGTGGGCATAGCAACCCACTCAAGCATTCTTGCCTGGAGAATCCCATGGACAGAGGAGCCTGGTGGGCTGTGGTGCATAAGGTCACCAAGAATCAGATATGACTGAAGTGACTTAGCACGCTTGCACAGAGAATGTGCTTAATGCATGACAGGTGATAACACAATTTGTAACAAAATGGTATAATAACCACTACTGGAAATCCAAAACAAAAGTCCTCAAAATCAATTTGGAAGAGGAAAGGAACAAAAAAAAAAAAAACCTGAAAATAAAATGAGAAAAACTTCCCTCCATCCTCAGAGCATAAAGCATAAAGCCTCAACCTTTTACTCTGGAGGGTTCAGTAATGAATTTCTATTTTAATTGACGCTGCAACCGATTCAGTCTTTGCACTCCACTACACTCCCTCTCTTGGTGACGCTGTGTGAGAAGGAGCTTTTAAATCAGTCAGTGAGCATAATGAACTCCAATTTTCCTTCGACAAGGGCAAAATTACAAACGTGCTTTTCACTTCCAGACAATTAATTTGTTTACACGATTCCTTTGCTTTGTTTTATTTCATAATTCTTTCCTCTCCACTTGCCTAATCTCAAGGGTTTGTTATTAACTTTTTCAGGTGTTCCTCCAGGGTACAGCAGAGTACAATTTAAGGGGCATTCTTCCCTTTAATGAATTTCCTCTTGGGGAATGAAAGACTAAAACAGATATCAAAAATAGAGCTGGGAGATCACTTAGACAGTTTACACAGCCATCTCTATCTATTTATCTATCTATCTGTTCATTCTTCATTTAAACGTAAGATAACTTGCCGTGTGTGTGTGTGTGTGTGTGTGTGCTCAGCTGCTCATTCCTATTCAACTCTTTACCATCTCATGGACTGTAACCCACCAGGCTCCTCTGTCCATGGAATTATCCAGGCAAGAATACTGGAGTGGCTTGACATTTCCTCCTCCAGGGGATCTTCCGGACCCAGGTTCGAACTTGCATCTCCTCCATGTTCTGCCTATGTTGGCAAGCAGACTGTTTACCACTGCGCCTCGTGGGCAGTCCTTATCTGCCATAGTGCATCTCTAATATCAATGTCTAGAAAGGGATCCCGGAGAAGGCAATGGCACCCCACTCCAGTACTCTTGCCTGGAAACTCCCATGGGTGGAGGAGCCTGGTAGGCTGTAGTCCATAGGGTCGCTAAGAGTTGGACATGACTGAGCGACTTCACTTTCACTTTTCACTTTCATGCATTGGAGAAGGAAATGGCAACCCACTTCAGTGTTCTTGCCTGGAGAATCCCAGGGACAGAGGAGCCTGGTGGGCTGCCATCTATGGGGTTGCACAGAATCAGACACGACTGACGCGACTTGGCAGCAGCAGCAGCAGCAGAAAGGGATCTGTGCTTCCCCCAGGTTGTCTGACTATGGGAAGATCCATCATGTGGTTTGTTTAGCAACGTGAACATGCCCTGCAGGATCCTAGATTTTTCTTCTTTCTGGTGTTCCAGGACATTTCCTGATTCATTTCATGCAAATTGTGTTTTTGCCCAAATGATCATTGCTCTATTTCCATTATACAGTCATATCTCAGTATTTTCAACTGCTAACAAGCTACTCTTGGCAGGCAGGGTCTTTTCATAGCTTTCCTTTTTCATCTGTGTGTGTGTTTTCCAAACACTGCCATGCTTCTGATTGATCTGGGGCTCTCCATAAATCTGTTTTTAAACTCTGAATAGAATTCACGTAAGTTGCCCTAGGAGAGTTTCATTTTACAGAGTTAACATAAAAAGCCACGCGAAGTTCTGAGCTCAGTGTCATTCAAAGAGTTCAAACAGAGTGTAGAGGGGTTAGGTTTGCATGTGCATTTATTTGTTCTACAGGTACAGTGTCTAATAGAGAGGAGAACTATACCTATAAAACAAAGTGTTTGGCATTTTAGACATGAAACCCCTTTTAATTTATTAACTTATGATTATCAATTTTAGAGTCCTTGCACCCCAGGCCTCTTGTAACAAAGCAAAGGTAATTTTTTATACAGACAAAAATACCATATACTGTACCATATCACGTGCCAGCCCTGTTCACAAAAGGAGTAGCTGACCCAGGGATGCCACTCAACTTTCCTGCCAATGGCTTGAAAAGTGACTTGAATAAATGACTAGACTTCTCTAAGCTTCAAAGTTTTCATCCAGAGTGCGCTGCAGTACGCTAAAAGGATCTTGAAACTCTCTTCCAGCAACAACATGACATGTTGTAAGAGCCTTAACAATTTTCTCAGTAGAAGAGAGAAAAGCATGAGTCCCCAATCCCAGACTGTTATATTAGATGAAAACATGTATTCAAGGTAAGGAGGACACTTGCAAATTAAGTACATATATTAGATCTTAATTGCTACAAGTTGTTATCAATTACTATTAATTACTATGAAGCATTAAGCAAGCTGAGAATTTTTACTAGAGTTGTTGTTTTCTCATTT
Organism: Bos mutus; assembly: GCF_027580195.1. Classification (NCBI taxonomy): domain Eukaryota; kingdom Metazoa; phylum Chordata; class Mammalia; order Artiodactyla; family Bovidae; genus Bos; species Bos mutus. Next base: position 95,056,558 of record NC_091626.1, read on the forward strand.
CTGGCTAATTAGAACATTATCTACTCTTTGGCCACTTTTAATGTGCAGCCATTATTATTCATAGAATGGACACATTATTTAACTGTTGGGAAGCATAATTATTATTGGTGCGTCACAGATGATTGGGGTGGTAAGGAAGTTTACAGGTTTTGAGCCTTCCAAAGAGGACCAATATGCCAAATTTTGGGGGATAGAACACAAGACGTGTTGGGTGCATTTTTACCTTTTTTCCGATGACAAAACACTCCTATATGAATATGGAGTCATCCGTCACAGAGGTGGTGGCACGGTAGATTATCTGTTTTAGGGGATAGCAGCATAACTTTCACTGTCAAACAGGAGATCTGAGCTGAACTAAGGTCAACTCTTAAAACTCAAATCACACCCCTTCTAAACAATTGTTGATCGTCAGAGCTGTTTCCTTTTGAAGTGACTTTTGGCGCTAGGATAGAGGATGACAATTTACACCAAATGAAACAAAACTCTTAGGCTGGGAACTTCACCTTCAGCCTGTTGAGAGGAGATAGCACAGCATCATCTTTTAGAGCCTGGGATTGGACTTCTTGGTCTTAATGTGAGCTCTGATGCTTGCTAGGTAGTGCTATGCAATCATGAGCAAGATTCATAAGTTATCTGCTTCTCAGTTTTGTTTGTTTGTTTTAATCTGTAAAAGAGGGATTGAAAACAATATTTAGCTCATTAGGGTTTCATGTTCTATGAGAAGTAAGGAAACTAATATATGTAAAACATAAAGATTCAGGAATGACATAAACATTTGATAAATATGAGACTATTAAAATCTAGTTTCTTATGATAAACAAAGATTGATTTTGTTATTCGGTCACCAAGTTGTGTCCATCTCTTCACAACTCCACGGACTGCAGCACGCCAGGCTTCACTGTCACTCACCGTCTCCCAGAGTTTGCCCGAGTTCACGTCCATCAAGTTGGTGATGCCATCCAACCATCTCATCCTCTGTCACCCCCTTCTCCTTCTGCCTTCAATCTTTCCCAACATCAGGATCTTTTCCAATGAGTCAGCTCTTCGCATCAGGTGGCCAAAATATTGCAGCTTCAGCATCAGTCCTTCCAAAGAGCATTCAGGATTGAGTTCCTTTAAGACTGATTGGTTTGATCTCCTTGCTTTCCAAGGGAAAAAAAAGCTTGGGTGACCCTAATAGAGACACCCCAGGCTTCAGTAGGCTTTAGTTTCAGGTTTTCTCTTTTCAAGACAAAAATTCAGGAACAGAATGGGATGTTCTTATTAGGAAGATTTTAATGTTTGCCAGGAAACTCTCTCCCCTATGTACAGATGAGAGACCTCAAAAGAGGGCCTCTGGAAGTATACAGGAGTGCCTGTAGGTTTATTTATTTTTTCAACTGATATTTATTGCCAATTGTTGCAATAATTCTTTATTAATTTTTTTGAAAATAATATGCTTGGGAGAGGACTTAGGTGAGAATGGAGACTAAGAAAAGAAGACCTGGAGTATGGGAGTAATCATAGGGGTGTACCTGGATACCCAGACCCATGGTGCGTCTCTACATTTTTCACGTCTGTTACACACAGAAAATGATATTCACAGGGCATCCTGGAGTAACAGGCATGGCTGCTCATGGCTGGTGACGCTCTGTCTAGATGAACTGGCCTCCTAGCCCTGCAATCCACTGTAGGCTGAGGGGCCTGATGTCCCAGCAGCACACTGTGTCTCAAGCTGATGTGTACTGGCTGGGAAGCCTGGTTTCAGAGGTTTTCAAGAAGGGTCAGATCCCAAGAAAGAGAAGAACTTCAAGAATTTTCATTTTCCTCTCAGACTAGTGCAGCTGTTTTATAACTTGCGTGTGTGATCAGTCACTCAGTCATGTCTGACTTTGCGACGCTATGGGCTATAGCCTGCCAGGCTCTTCCGTCCACAGGATTTTCCAGGCAAGAATACTGGAGTAGTATTCCCTTCTCCAGGGGATCTTCCCAACCCATGTATCAAACCCCTGTCTCCTGTGACTCCTGTACTGGTAGGCGGATTCTTTACCACTGAGACACCTGGGAAGCCCTTTTTAACTTGCAGTTTCTAAATATTAAAATTAATGGTCTAGTTACATGATCAAATCTCAGGATCAATAAAAAAGAATCCTTCCTTCTAAGAGTCAGGATAGGCTATCTATGGTATATGAAGAAATTAAATATTTGTAGCTTAACATGCACACACACACACACACACACACATGTATTGCATGTTTATTTCCTGCTCATGTAAGTGCTAATATGGGTTGGTGGCCTGACTTCATCTTCATGCAAGACTCTCTAGGATACTAGACCTCTAAAGTTCAACCAAGAGGAGGCAGAGAAAGAGAGGAATGGAGGAAGGATGGATATGAGTCTAAATTGCCGCTTAGAAGTGACACACTTTGCTCCTGACCCAACTCCATTTACTCAAACCTTGCATCAGTGGAGGCCAGAGGATGCAGACCACCATGGGCATAACTGATGAGCACAACTTCTGTGCCCTTGATCAAAGTCCTGTTAAGTTGTAGATCATGTATTACTGCCTGATACCTTATAAACTTCTGTTGCTTTTTGCTCAGGTCTATCTCAAGCCAACAGAGACTTGACAGGACCCACAATGTACAAAATGTTATATTAATAGGATGAATGTCTAGCTGTTGTTGCTGCTAAGTCGCTTCAGTCATGTCTGACTCTGTGTGACCACATAGACAGCAGCCCACCAGGCTCCCCCCTCCCTGGGATTCTCCAGGCAAGAACACTGGAGTGGGTTGCCATTTCCTTCTCCAATGCATGAAAGTGAAAAGTGAAAAGTGAAAGTGAAGTCGCTCAGTCGTATCTGACTCTTGGTGACCCCATGGACTGCAGCCCACCAGGATCCTCTGTCCATGGGATTTTCCAGGCAAGAGTACTAGAGTGGGGTGCCATTGCCTTCTCCGGAATGTCTAGCTAATATTCTCAAAAAAGGTATTAGACTGGATAGCATGGTCTGAACCCATTTCACAGCTAGAGTGAAACATCTTTGGGGGTTTCACTGATCATATTAAAGATCACACGTTAGGTATACACAGCCCTATCATTTTCTTCATCTTTTATTCATACCACCTTTTCTCTGACTTTATTGTGTTTGTTAAACCTCAGTGTAGCATTTCTTGCACAGTCTCATCAGTATTTGTTTTTTCCCATAAGCAGCTTTATAAAATTAGCATTACTCTTAAAATATCTCACAACCCCTTCTCACCCTTTCCCTAGCTAGGTGTTAAGATGTGTAATGTCGTTTTGTTATTAACATGTCTATATCTCAATGGCTTTTCCGTCCTTCCTTATGCTGACAAATTAATTTTGCAAGGTGAATTTGGTGAAAGATGACCGAATGCTTTAACTGAAGCTCAAATCCAAGACAACTAGCTCCATGTTCTCCATTGACTTTTGTGAATCAAGAATCTGGATTTAGAGATCACAAGGGGCACTCGTAGCCTTGGTTTCTACAAAACTCAAAAATCAGGCTGACAGCATAAAATTAGCTGAACAGATGCAATGGGACTTTTACCACTTCAAAGGAGATGGAGGAGGCTGAGCACAGCTAATTAAGCCATGTATCGAAACACAATTGCAATAAATGGGACTAGAAGGTTGAATTCTTATCTATCTTTGCTTTCAATTACAAATGTTAGGACAGTACAACATTTCTACCAGGAGATAAGAGGAAATGAGACCCAGAAATAGAAACTTTAATGACGATACTTCATGGTTCTGTGTGATAAACCAACCAAATGTATGGGCCACTCATTTCAGAGGGCCAGTTTTGGTGTATGTTGTTTGTATATTTCCCATCAATTCCAAGAAAACAGGAGCACAACAGATGGTTCGATAATAGTGCTACATCTCAAAGTCCCATTTTCTCTTCTTTGGAACAAAAGTATTTTGTTCAAGGTAGAAAACTGCTGACACTGTACAAGAGGATGTGGCAATCTTAGTTTCCCTGCTTGGCTACATATTAGTTTGCTTGCTTTATTTCTTTTCTTTGAACACAGCCAAAATTCTGATAGTCTACTCAAAAAAAATAAATACAGAAAGAAGGAAGGATGGAAGGGAGGGAGAAATGCACTTCTTTTTCTTCAAGTCTAAATATGGAGAAGACAGAAGACAAGCGGAGAGCAGAAGCTGCATTTCCAGGCGGAAAAGGTTTAGAGAAGGAACATTTCACTCCCAGTCTTTGTGCAGTAGTCATTTGGAGAGAATGATGGCGCATCCTTTCCCGGGTTCCTGTGTGTTTATTCCTGAACATGCACTTACCCCTGAGGACACACATGTATGTACAGGGCTTCCCCAGGTGGTGCAGCGGTAAAGAATCTACCTGCCAATGCAAGACATGGAAGAGACCAAGGTTGATCTCTGGGTCAGGAAGATCCCCTGGTGTAGGTAATAGCAGCCCACTCTGGTACCTTTCAGAGAAGGCAATGGCACCCCACTCCAGCACTCTTGCCTGGAGAATCCCATGGACGGAGGAGCCTGGTGGGCTGCAGTCCATGGGGTCGCTAGGAGTCGGACACGACTAAGCGACTTCACTTTCACTTTTCACTTTCATGCATTGGAGAAGGAGATGGAAACCCACTCCAGTGTTCTTGCCTGGAGAATCCCAGGGACAGGGGAGCCTGGTGGGCTGCCGTCTATGGGGTCGCACAGAGTCAGACACGACTGACGCGACTTAGCAGTAGCAGCAGTAGCTGGTACCCTTGCCTGGAAAATCCCAAGGACAGAGGAGCCTGGCAGACTACAGTCCAATGGTCACAAAGAGCAAAAACAATGAGCACATGACTGAACACATGCATATGCGCGCGTGCGCACACACACACACACACACACACACACACACACACACACAACTATACATCCAAGTCATTGTTGTTGTTTAGTCGCTAAGTCCTGTCTGACTCTTTTGCAACCCCATGGATGATAGCCCACCAGGTTCCTCTGTCCATAGAATTTCCCAAGTAAGAATACTAGACTAGGTTGCCATTTCCTTCTCCAGGGGATCTTCTCCACCCAGGGATCAAACCCACGTCTCCTTCATTGCAGGGGAATTCTTTATCACTGAGCCACCAGGGAAGCTCATATATCCTAGAATATATAATTAATTTTTAATTGCAATATAAACAAAATAATCTCATCTAATTTTTCATTCAAAATTGTTTCCTTTTATTTTTTGTTCTTTGTTTTGATCTAAACCCTCATTTTCAATTTGACTATGTGAATGATGCTGTTTCTCCTATGCCAGCCTCCTACTAACTGGACTAAAGTTCTCTGGGCAAAAAGATTATGGGGGGGGACCCTGAGCAAATACTTGTGGGCTTTGGAATGTGAAACTATTTCTGCTTACAGTTATAGATGCTAATGAAATTAACTGAAGGACCTTCTAAACAAGCTACATTTTAAGATACAGTCAAGGTATTTTAAGGTATTTCCTCACCCTGCCACCATCCTGAACACAATGAAACAAACTATGAAACTACAATTTCAAAGCAGATTTAAACACTCTGAATTGAATACAGGTAATTTGAAACCAAACAAATAATTACTTGAAGTTCTGTTTGTTCAAACCATGATAATCAGCAAAGGTTGGCAGTTTTCAACTTTGCTTAGTGTGATTCTGGAAAATAGCAAATTAGCTTCATTTTTATTTGATTTGACTAAAGAATCAGAGGGATGAACTTTCTCTTTCTCACACACACACACACACACACACACACACACACACACACTCTTCTTGTCAAAATTCCCTCTTTAGGCCCCAATTCTGCTTTATGTAATTTCCTATAAATATTTAGTGATTAACATTTCAGAGGGACAACCTCATTTTTCTAGTGAAGATTAATCAAATTTATATTTTTAGAGGGCTTTTTTCTTTTTTTGAGCTTTCACATTTAATTTTGCTTGAGAAACTGGAAAATTTAAAACAGGTGTTTTAATAGTCCATCAACTTGATAACTACTCAGTCAGCCATATTTTATTCTTTTTCACTTATGGGGGATAATCCTTTGATACAGGAGCTGTTATAGCCACTAAACATATAGCCCCCCATTCCCAACTTGCTGAAGAAAAAACTGAGGCTCATATACATTAAACAACATGTTCAGGATGTGGTCATTAATGAGAGGTAAAGCTGGCATTTAAACCAAGGTCCAGTAACACCAAATCACACTTTTTTTCCCCACTATACCACACTCACTTATTAATGAAAGAGCTTATCATATGCAAATGTGAAGCTGAAGAAGGCAAAATTCTGCCTCCTTTTCCACCACACAAAGGCACATCATGTTTAAGAAAATGTATCTATAATATATATTGGTTTTCTTGTTTGCTACAACATTTTTCTAGACTTATTAAAAGTTTTAAGCACTATATATTCATTGCACAGATGTTACAAAATAATATGGAATCAAAATCACCTGTAATCCTGCCACTGACTGTTCATATTCGAACGTATAAATCCTTCCAATATTTTTTCAGCGCAGATATACTCATATAGAGGTGTTACCAAATAGGATTTTTCATATATTAGTTTACTTTTTGCTCCATATTTTTATGAATAAGAGTCAATGTAATTAAATGTTAGCCTACAATATTATGAAATATTTTCTAAATTATTATATTGAAGTTCAGTTCAGTTCAGTCACTCAGTCCTGTCTGACTCTTTGTGACCCCATGAACCCCAGCACGCCAGGCCTCCCTGTCCATCACCAACTCCCGGAGTTCACCCAAACCCATGTCCATTGTGTTGGTGATACCATCCAGCCATCTCATCCTCTGTTGTCCCCTTCTCCTCCTGCCCTCAGTCTTTGCCAGGATCAGGGTCTTTTCAAATGAGTCAGCTCTTCGCATCAGGTGGCCAAAGTATTGGAGTTTCAGCTTCAGCATCAATCCCTCCAATGAACACCCAGGACTGATCTCCTTTAGGATAGACTGGCTGGATCTCCTTGGAGTCCAAGGGACTCTCAAGAGTCTTCTCCAACACCACAGTTCAAAAGCATCAATTCTTCGGCACTCAGCTTTCCTCACAGTCCAACTCTCACATCCATACATGACTACTGGAGAAACCATAGCCTTGACTAGACAGATCTTTGTTGGCAAAGTAATGTCTCTGCTTTTTAATATGCTATCTAGGCTGGTCATAACTTTCCTTCCAAGGAGTAAGCGTCTTTTAATTTCATGGCTGCAATCACCATCTGCAGTGATTTTGGAGCCCAGAGAAATAAAGTCTGCCACTGTTTCCACTGTTTCCCCATCTATTTGCCATGAAGTGATGGGACCAGATGCCATGCTCTTAGTTTTCTGAATGTTGATCTTTAAGCCAACTTTTTCACTGTCCTCTTTCACTTTCATCAAGAGGCTCTTTAGTTCTTCTTCACTTTCTGCCATAAAGTAGTACATGATGTATATTTATCATATTACAGAGTTCAGTTCACTACTCTATACCTCTAATACAAGGAGATGATGAGAATAACAGCCATTATCAAGTCAACATGAAAGAGATCTATGCTGATCAATTCTTTTTTTTTTAATATTTATTTATTTGGCTGCATTGGGTCTTAGTTGCCTATGTGGAATCTTTAGTTGCAGCATGCCCACTCTTAGTTGGGCATGTGGGATCTAGTTCCCTGACTAGGGATCGAACCCAGGCCCCCTGCACTGGGAGCATAGAGTCTTAGTCACTGGAGCATCATGGAAGTCCCCATTAAATTTCAAATAAGAATGTTAAAGAGAAACTATAATAAGCACCCCTGTGACTAAATTTTTGCCTGCTTTCAGAATAATTTCCTTCGTATAAACATTCCAAAGTGGAATTGTTTGGTTAAATCCACAAATAGTTTAAATATTTGTGATATGTTTTTCCAAACTGCCTATCAAGGAAACTGCAACAGAACTCCAGCAGAAGCACATGGCGGAGAAGGTGATGGCACCCCACTCCAGTACTCTTGCCTGGAAAATCCCATGGACAGGGGAGCCTGAAAGGCTGCAGTCCATGGGGTCACTAGGAGCAGGACACAACTGAGCGACTTCACTTTCACTTTTCACTTTCATGCATTGGAGAAGGAAATGGCAACCCACTCCAGTGTTCTTGCCTGGAGAATCCCAGGGACGGGGGAGCCTGGTGGGCTGCCATCTATGGGGTCGCACAGAGTCGGACAGGACTAAAGTGACTTAGCAGTAGCAGCAGAAGCACTTGGAAGTAAGTCTTTCCCAAGATCAGTGTCAATGAATTTTATCTTTTCCTGTTACTACTAATACTGCTACTACCATCATTTTTGACTATTTTTAATATGATAGGCTACAGAAGCACTGAAATCTTCTATAACTTACCTTTATAACTGTATCATTTGCTTTTCCTACATACTAGTTCACAACAGCTTAATATCTTTGAGCCTTCTTGCCCTTGATGTTTTTCCCATGCTGTTCCTTCTACTTGAAAGACTACACTCTGGTCACAATCTCTTCATCTTTTTGAGACTCTGAAAGCCTTCTCTAACCATCATTCTTAATCAGAAAAGCACTTTATTCCCTCAAATCCTGAAGTCGTTATTCTTACTACTACTTGTTAAATAATAAACTGTGCACTTCCTTGTGGTACTTCTAGTTTTTATTTTGCTGTTTGAAACTGTTGCTTAATTTTGAATTAAACTTTCCTCATGTAGGGTTTTCTTTTGTATCTTGTGCTTTGCATAGCTAGCAGATAGACTGCTTGCATTTAGAATCCAAGTATCTACCATGTGTGTCTCTTTCCCAGCATTCTATGTTATACACTATTACATACATTTATTTCATTATGTATTACCTCTCTTCTCCATTAGATTCGAAACCCTAGGGCAGCTGGGTCTATGTCCGTGCACATTAAGTGTGCAGTGTTAGCTAATTTGGAGGAATAAGTAAATTCACCTTTAAAATGCTATTCCCTTCAATATTTCTAATGAATATATGATCAGGAGCAAACTTCTTAGGACTAGCTCAGGTCAGTTACAATAGGACAAAAATGTACAGTTTGATGAATCCATTTTTTTCCATCATGAACTGAATTAATGGACCTTATGGACCAGTAGGACTAATAATGTTTTTTGCTCTTCTGTTTGTTTCAGTACAGCCTTTTTTTGCTATGGAGCAAAAGTATTAATAAATTCAACTTCAGAGCAAAAGTATTAATAAATTCAACTTCAGAGGTGTGATTCAAGCTTAGGCAAAAGAAGCTTCTGCAAACTATTGGGCTGGCCAATAAATTCATTTGGATTTTTACATAAGACGCAATGAAAACACTCAAATGAAACTTTTTGGCCAACCCAATATTTCCTTTGTTATCATTTCCTTGCTCACAGCAGCCAGATCTTCTGCCCCTTTCCGATCCATTCAGAGTATATTTAATTTAATTCCTTTTCTAATTTTGCATCATCTAGAACTTCCTTTTGAGCAACCTGCTCAGTAGACATGTAGAAATCTCCTAGTAAGCCTGCCAAAGATGATAATAATACACCATGTTCAGTCCGTTAACCCAGTACCTTTTTCCAGCATTGTGTTAACTCGAAACATTTATAATGCGCATAAGAGAGTGATTTAAGGCAACAAAATTTTGTGTTGATGATGGGAAGCTAGCAGCCCACACTACTCTTCCCCCCGCCCCCACTTCACACATCAAGCACAATGCCAAAAGGAAAAGCAGCATCACACACCGCAAGCAGAACACGTAAAGGCTGACCTGGAAGAGCCCTGTAGTGATATGGAACGTGTATATTTCACTCTGAGTTGACTCTGGTTGCATTTATTTTATAGCCACCCACATTAAGAGGTTTGCAGCTATGAGGCGGGGGGCGGGGGGGGTGGGGGTGGTGGGGAATGTTTCAGTTTGAGGGAGACTGAAGTGAGGCTCATTTAATAACATGCTTATCTTACAAGTCTCTAATCATGGGTTGCAGATTTGGATGCCCTCCCAGGTGGGTAGGGAATAAGAAGTGGTACTTTTTGAGTGCTAAGCTAGAACTGGTACCAACAATTTCATTCAAATATAAAGAAAGGAAACATCTGTTAGATGGCCTTTTAAAAAATCTCTTGGAAAAAAAAAAAAATCCCTTGGAAACCCCAAGGTGATATCCAGAAGGCTTGTTTACAGTAGAACCTATTTTGACAATATTCTCATCAGAATTATTTTTTGTCGGTTATAATTATAAATGTGATCTTCTGATTCCTATGCTATCGACTAACATATTCATTGACCAGACTGTTTTAGGTACTGGGGAAATGTATGATGAAAGTGTAAAATGGAGCTTGTATGCCTCAAGGTATTCGCCTCCTAGGTCGAGGGGCAAACTCATGAAGTTTTCTGCTCTGACCTCTGGTTATTAGTTTAAGAGGCGTTTGCAGGAGACCAAGGCTGCATGGTGCTAGAGGAAAGGACTTAACGCTTTACTGGTTCGCTTAGAAATTTAGAGGAAAAGACAACTGAGAGGAGGTTGACCTCCTGCCCTTCAGTTACTTCTTCCATTGCAAACACAAAAGGTGTCTGTTGCCAAATTCCACTGGAAATATCCTGCTCTTTAATCCTTCTTAGATCTTGACCTTTGTTTGCTGAGGGCCTTTGGCAACACAGGCGAGATCGGAACTCTCATCTGCAAGACAGTTTTGTCAAGCACATTCTTATTACCAATTACTTAGCTATGTAGTTAAGTGGTGCCAGTTTTTATCCAGTCCCAGTATCAGCAATGCCAGAGAAAAAGAGAAGCTCCCAAAGCAACCAGCCCCCTTGAAACTTGACGGAACACAGATGCGACTGCAGCACTTGAGTTCAAAGAAAAAAACTATGTGGTGGAAGAGTCCTCCACGTCACAAAAAGAAGAAAGAAAGGAATAGTGAGATTCCAGAGCCTGGGAAATGACAGAGTAATCCAGCTATTAACCTGGTTTGGGTCTACAATAGATTCTTGTGATTTGCAAACTTGCCCAAAAGCCCCTATTTAGCTCCTAAATCCCAACTCTGCCTTTCCACTTCATTAACTAAGTCAGGTTAAAGTATTTACCAAATCCTAGGGCGCTGAATTCCATTGATCATGTAATCTCTCTCTGTGTGTCCATCTTTAAATTTTGGCAACAATAAGGAAATTTCCGAAATGCCAGCTGATAGTAGGGCTGTCCATGTGTAACACCAGTTGTTAATTCCCCAAAGTTTTAAGAACTGAGAGCCATTTTTCCTTTAAAAGAAGTGGAAGGGAGAGATTGTGCTTATACAGTAATTAGAACAGATTTTTTTTTTCTTCCATCACCGTATTTTCAGGGAATTTGCTTGTTAGACAGCATGGTGGACAAAATCAATTAACATCTTCCAAACAAAGTGCGCCTTATCTATTTTGTGTGCAAACATGGCAAGAGTCAAGCTGAGACCCTATTAAAGCCTTGCTCCTTTAGGTAAGAGCTCTCAACACAAGAATGAAGAAACTACTGACTATTAGTCTGCAATATATTTTGTACTCACTGAGAATAGCTGTATTGAGAGGATTAAGACCTGTGGCTACCTGACAACTGCATTAAGAAAATGGAAGCAATCAGCAAAACACATCGCTTCACTGCAGAGTTTAACAAATGTGAATCCAGCAAGTCCTCACAGTGAACATGGTTTTCTTTCCTATCTCCAGTCTCCAGTGGAAATCCCACAATCCAGCTTCCTTTGTGCTCAGTCACTTCAGTCATGTCCGACTCTCTGTGACCCCATGGACCACGGCCCACCAGGCTCCTCTGTCCATGGGATTCTCCAGGCAAGAACACTGGAGTGGGTTGCCATTTCCTTCTCCAGCAATAAAGTATGAAGTGAGTGAAGGGAGTGAAGTGAAGTCGCTCAGTCGTGTCCTACTCTTTGTGACCCCATGGACTGTTGCCTACCAGGCTCCTCCATCCATGGGATTTCCTTTAGAAGTAGCCAATAATGCTATTCAGATAGAAAAGAAAGAAAGCAACAAGGCAAGGAAGCAAGCAAGCACCGAAAATAGACTTGGTTGTCTGATAGGCACTGTTTCTATGATACAGTATAAATTTGCCTATAAAGACAATATATTTAGCGTATAGTTGACTGAAGACAGAATAGCAACAAGTGTACTTGAGATGGTAATTGAAAAATAACATTTGATTAAAAAAAAAATGTGCTCTAGCTGAGAACAGCAAATGCTGGCAGCTGTAGCATGAGTGAAGGATTGCAGGTCTCCAAGAAGTAATCTAGAAACTAGTGAGAGAGCAGAAAGTCCCATGGAGCACCAGGAGAAGAAAACGTTTTAGAACTATAGTGAATATTGGTTGGATTCTTGACATTTTTGGAGGAAAGGGAATTTACAGATTACAGAGGTACAGGAATATATAGCTAAGGACTATAATGCATTTTTTCTTCTTTAGAAGAGCCACTATCCTTTTATGTTTAAAAAGGATGACTAAGATGTCCTTAATTCTTGCTAGTTCCTGCTCTAGGAAGATAGTTGGAATCACAGGCCTAGCATGAGAGAAATTCCATCATCATCACACAGACTGTTTACTTTCATATGTAAAGCTACCAGGCTGCTAGTGAGGCTGGCAGGGGTCAGGAGTGGGGCCATCAATATGACTGACCCGCATTTGTGAAAGATGGAATTTCTGGGTCTGCACTACAAGAACACAGGGCAGGACTCACAAGCTGCCTGGAAGGGAAAGCTCGTGGACTCCTCTTCATCCCTCCCTTAAAATGAACAGTTTTAGCCATGTTTCTCTCCTGATTCACTGCACTCAATGGCTCTATTCTATACCCCTGGAAGAAATCCTGATGCCCCTGGCATACCAAGTCCTTGATGCTCTATCTCCTTCTAACTCTCCCTTGTCAACTTACATCTTTCTTTCCCTCTGCGTTATAGTTATGCTGAGCAACTGCCAATTCCGTAGAAGCTCCATACTCTTTTACACCTGCAATGCTTCTGCCTAGAACCATTTCCTCTATCTATATTTCCCCAATAACCATTTATAAAAGGTTGAACATAAACAATACCTCCTCAAGGTAAGCTACTTGAACGCACCAGCACTTTACTAGTCAATTTTCAGAAAGGTCTTCACAATAAAAACAACGTGTAAGACAACATTTTATACCCAGCCAAATTATACTCCAGTATAAAGTCAATGGGCAAACACTATTTAGCAGCAAAAACAGTGGAAAGCTTGAGGAAACCACTAGGAACAACTTGAGTTAACCAAGACATACATGATTGAAAAATTGACAGAGACTGAAGGTGAGAACAGACTTCTGTCCCTAATAAGAACTATATCTAATCTAATGGAGATATGAGATGAATCAGAATAAAAGCAAAATATGTCCTGACAATGCAGAAACAATATAACTAAAATAGTTAGGTGGGGGGGAAAAGATGGGAAGTAGAAAAAATTCTCTGATTTGTTGTTCAGTCACTAAGTCATGTCTGACTCTTTGAGACCCCATGGACTGCAGCATGCCAGGCTTCCCTATCCTTCATTATCTCCTGGAGTTTGCTCAAACTCATGTCCATTGAGTTTGTGATGCTACCATCCTCTGTCACCCGCTTCTGCCCCTGCCTTCAGTCTTTCCCAGGATCAGGGCCAGGAGGCAAAGCATAACATGTAAAGGTGTCTGTTCAGTTAATGGAAATATATGCACATTTCTTTCCATAATAAACACTAAGAAGGATTATGATCCACTGCTCATAGTAAGGACCTAATACATATTCATTAAAGTGCTATTTCCCAATATTAAAAAAAAAAATCCAAGAGAAGATTATATATTTGCAGGAACTGAGGTAAGCAGATAAGACTATTCATGGCCAGAGGCTTTCCAACTGCCTTGAGCTATATGGTACATGGATGAGAAGTTCTAGTTTAAAAATGTAGAGCACTAAACATTTTATATAATTCTATAGTGGTAAACATGACCACCAGGGAGAAAATATAAACACCTTTAAGTAGCACACAGACACACAAGTCAGACCACTTTTAAAACAAGTAAACAAACAAATCTATAAGAAAAAGAGAAATAGTATGAGATAAGGACCAAATATACCTGTCACATTATTAGATGTAGTCAACTTCCTTAATTTATCTATTAGAAGATAAAGACTTTCACATTAAATCACAAAGCAGAATCAACTCTATACTGTGAACAACTGACTTGCTTTAAAAAGTAACCAATTTTAAAGGATTAAAGATAAAAAGAATAGATCCAGGGATTCCAGGAGAATGCAAACCAAAAGAAATCAGTGATAGAAATCTGAAAAATCAGAGAAAGCAGTATTCAGGTTAAAGAAAAAAAATTAATTGTGTTAAGCATTTTAAAACAATAAAAATGCAGTTCACAAAGAGGACATCAGAATCACAACCATTTGTCAATAAATGACATAATCATAACATTCAGTAAACAAAAAAGTCAAGATTCATGAGGAGAAATATTAAGCAATGGATTTGCAACAGATCTGCCACCCCACTTATTCAATGACAGAGGAAGTAGTAAAAAATGTAACTGATACAAGTAACTTAATTAAGAGGCATATTAAGTAATCAATTTCAAGCTTTATGCTTTTAAAATAAATAATATACTTTTTTTTTCAAGAATCCATGTGACAATCCCGAATGTGATGACGTAGGATCAAAAAATAAAAATTCAATTTCTACTTTCCAAAAAAGAAAAAATAGCATAGTCCACATGTTCTGATCATAGTATAGTAACTAAATATTAGCAACAAGATCAAGAAAATACGTGAATTCTTTTTAAAATTTGAAACTCTTAACTCTTGGGACAAATGAAATACAAACCAAACTTACAGGTTGCCTAGAAAAACAATATAAAAGCACCACATACCATATTCAGTTCAGTCGCTCAGTCGTGTCCAACTCTTTGCGACCCCATGGACTGTAGCACGCCAGGCTTCCCTGTCTATCACCAATACTACCGGTCAAAGGTACCAGTAAAAGCAGTGCTCAAAAGAATGTCTATGGCCTTAAGCATTTTTACTAATAAGAGGAAAGAATAAAATTAAACCAATTCAAAATTTGACACTAAACTTACCAAAAGCCCACAGAATATATTTAAGAAAACTATAAAGGATCAATGTATAAAGATAAAAAAAAAAAATTATATTAACTTAAAAAATACAAAACTGATATTCTGTTGACCAAAAAGCTTGTTCAGGTATTTCTGTAACACCCAAACTTTTTTATCAACCCAATAAAATCACAATATCTAAAATCTATGTTCTGAAAAAAAAAAAAAAAAAGTAAAACTTTAGGTCCTCACATCATGAAAAAGAGGAAGAAAACTGCAGATACATAAAAGTTTAAAAATGATTAGTAGGAAATAATTCCAGAGTGAGAAAAAATACTTGTGGTTAACTCTGCAAATTCATTTGAAAACATGGGAAGAAAGATAATTTTTTTTTAATGTAATTGCCTAAAAATAATTCCAAAAAACTACAAAATCAAAACACACCCATTTCCACAGATGATATAGAGGAGAGCCACTCGCACCCCTTTCAGAAAAAGAAAGTAGAAGGCCCAAAAATTTCATAGAGAAATCATTCCACCCTTTTAAAGAACAGATAATTCCAATACTAAATAATTACTCAAGGGCATAGGAAAAGACAATAAATAAATAAAGTATTAGCAGGAAGAATCCAGTCCCATGTTTTCGAAAATACTCACAACTAGTGGGACTTAATTTGAGAAACCAAAAACTGGATGGTTCAATGTTCGATAACTATAAGGATGGGTATATTTCCAAAAGTCAGCCTCATGATTATTAAGGAAACACCAGAATCACTTCTACTAAGGTCAGGAACAAAGCTAAGGAACCCTCACTATCATTATGATGTTGTTGTACTGGGCTATTTGCCAAAGGTATTAGAAACAGTAGAAACACAAAAACTAAAATGAGAGCGATAAAATTATTTGTAGATGATATGACCAAATACAGGGAGTTCTCAGAAGAAATGACGAAAACAATGACTATTCTCAATAAGATTCCATAAGGTGCAAGAATTTAAAATTAGGACACCTTAGTTTCATATATACAAACAGCTTATTCATTAGTAGATGCACATTTATAAATAGTTATGAAGGCAAAAAGTTTTGGAGAAATAACCAAACAACAAAATGTGGCATTGATATAAAGAGCATAAAATAAAATTTAAACTAAAGACATATATCATGTCTTGAAAAGAAAGACTCATAAAGGCCATAAAGGTAACTGGTCTCTTTAATTTACAAATTAATATCGTCTTCTCAATAAAAACATACATTTTTATTTATGATATGTGTACATATTTTAGCTAGAGAAGCTGATTCTAAAATTTATAAAAAGTGAAAAAAGAGAAAAGTCAGAAAAGTTCTGAAAGGAATAGCCATGAGGGAGAACAAGCTCTCTTAACGTTTTGAAATCAATTATTCAGGCTCAACAATTCTAAAATGTACATATATATACCGATCAATGCAGCAGGAAAAAAAAGTCTAAAAATAGACTCTCAAACATCTGGGAACTCAGAGCACCATAAAAGTGGCTTAAATGGGAAAGCATGGCTTATACAAATAATGTTATTGGGATAACTGGGTAACCATCCAGAAAAATATATACATTTAGATTAACACTTCACACTTCATAAAGGGATAAATTCCACATACTGTAATTTTTTTTTTTTTTCCTTTTGGTTGTACCACACAGCTTGTGTGATCTTAGTTCCCTGACCAGGGACTGAACCACAGTCCTTGGCAGTAAGAGTGTGGAGTCCTAACCAGTGGACCCTCAGGGAATTTCCTAAAATTTTAACATAAAGAAATAAAAATATACTAGTTGCCAAAACAAAATAGGGGTGAATTACTTTAAAACCCCAGAATGTGAAAAGCCTCTTTTCTAAGATCTCAAATATAGATTCCATAAATGGAAAGTTTGATAATTTCACCTTATGAAAATTAAAAGCTCAGGAACAAAACTACAAGCAAAATCAAAAAGCAAATAAAAAATTGCATGAGGAAGAGATTGGCAATCCATATCACACACACAGTTAGTCTCTTTAGCAGAAATTAATTAGAAAAGAAAACCAGCAAACCAGTAACAAAAGTTGGCAAAACACATCAATAGACAAGTCATAGAAAAAATTTTATAAATAGCTCTTAAACATATAAAAAGATGTACAACCTCATTATAGGAAAAAGAAAATCAAAAGTGTACTGCATACCAGACTGGCAAATTTCCAAGCTTGACAAGCTGTTGGTAAGATGTGGGGAAACACTTCTTCCATTGCGAGTGGGCTGTGCATTTATACGATGCTTGTCAAGGGCACTGTGGCAGTATCTACTGAAGTTACAAAATGCACATTCCCCCTAACCTAGTAATTCTATTTTTGAGAATGTATCCTACAGATATACTCAAACACACATGCAAATAAGGCTCATATAAGGTTAATTACAATATTGTTTGTAATAGTAAACAGCAGAGTGATGGTTAAACACATATGAGGGGGTTGCCATGCCCTCCTCCAGGAGATCTTCCCAATCCAGGGATGGAACTTGCGTCCCTTAAGTCTCCTGCATTGGCAGGCGGGTTCTTTACCGCAAGCACCATCTGGGAAACCCCTGAAAACATATGATATGTTTATGCAATGAAATGGGATGTAGCTGTTTATAAAAAGAACGAGAAAGCTCTCAATGTACTAATATGAAAAGACAGCTGAGATACATTAAATGAGAAAAGCAAGATGCAGAATGATATATATAGTATGTGACTATTGGTTTAAAAGGAGGCTCAACAAGAATAAATTCTTGTTTGTATATGTATGAGAAACCTCTGGAAGCACATAAAACCAGTAACTGGTTGGTTTCCTGAGCAGACGAGGGACAAAAATAGAAGGGAGCGTTTCTTTTTTCTTCCTTTGCTTTTTTGCTTTTCCAACTGTGCTATCATCTATTGCAAAGTTTAAGGAACAAATTGAATTAAAAACTAGAACTCTTGCATTATGATACCTAAGGCAGCAGTTTGTAAGAGTGCAGCATTCCCCAAGACGGAACACACCTGCTCATCCAGTCCCTCACACCTTGCAGCTCTCTAACCCCGCCTGTAGTGGGGCAGGTGGGGGCAATTGGATTTTTAAATCATATTTACAAACCCTCATGTGACTAGAGAGCTCTTGAGTCTAGTATCGGCTTTCAATCTGCCCAGGGCAGTGATTGAGGTCGCCTGGAAAACAGGCAGCATTAACTCAGCTACAAGCTGGAGGCCCTCTGACCCCAGCGGCTTAAGAGCCATTCACTCTGACTCTGGTACCCCCGTGGCCTTTGCGCTGTTTGGGGCAGGCCAGCTGGCTCGGCCTCCTCAAGGAAATCCACCTTCATTTAGATGGAGTGCTAATGACTTAATTGATCTACAAAGACCTAAGCTTTGTAGTGCCCCAGAGGAAAAGCGCCAGTGCCCGGCTCACTGGAGTTCTGAGACGTCTGCAAATTCAAATAAGTCTCTCTTTCTCTCGGGGCAGGAGTTTAGCTTGAAAGGTCACAGTCTACAAGGCTCTTTCCTTGTTGGTCTTCCCTTTCTCTCAGCCAAGCTTTCCTTTGCCCAAAAGTGTGTTTCGAGTGTGTCACCCTTGATTTAAACACACAAATCCCCCAGAAGGGAAAGAAGCAGCCTCTCTAGACAGCAGCGAGGCTAACTCAACAAGGCTAGCCACATCCTGCCATAATCTCCCCCCCTCCCCACCGTAAGTCAATGCAGAATTGCTCACTTATCTGTCAAAGTGTCATTATCCATTAATGGAAAAATATCTTTTTTTTTTCCCCATATTTGGAACACTTCAAGGTATTCTGTCAGGGAAGCAGTTAGATTCTCATTGTATAGAGATTTAATCCTGTAAAATAGGACAAACAAGTCCAAAAGAAGGAGGAGAAGGACCGTGGAGGCCCCTGATATACTATCTTCCTTCAGTGAAAGCCTTGTTGCCCCACCTCCTGGGAATGTTGTCAGCAAGGGGTCTGTAGCCAAATTTCGGTGTCAATCCTTGTGAACTTTCTGGAGAGAAACAATCGTTTGATTTCTACCTACCTTGTCAGCCACTTCAAGGTTAGCCTCAGTTGCAGTGACACTTCTTGCCCAAGGCCTCCTCCCGGCACAGCCCACAAACCAAGTAACTAATTACTGGAGATGGACGAAAGTCCAGCCTTCTCAGCCCAACTTGGGACAATGCCAAAGGGCTTCTGTGGCTCCAGACTTGCACGTGAAGTCAGCTGAGGCTGCCGTTGTGCCTGAGGCAGTTCCCCTCCCTTTGCCCCATCCAGCTTCTGTCCTCTTCCTCCCACAGGTGTTCATCCCAAGGACACTCCTTAATAAACATCCTGCATGCGAAACTCAGCCTGGAAGTCTGGTTCCCAGGGAGCCCTCCCCGAAACAGGAGGACAGTACTTGCCAGGTGTTTCGCATCTATCTCTCTCAATCCTTAGAGCCCTCTGCCTGAGATGCTATCATCTCTTTCATTGCGAATGAGAAAACAAAGACCATTTAAACCTCCCTTAAGTCCACAATGAATCAACTGCAGAACTGAGATTTAGACCTGGAAATATGTGACTGAGAAGCACCTGCTTCTGCACTCCAACACACTGCCCCCTACACAGAATCAGTAAAAGAAAAGGCTTCCTGAAATGGAGCAGGACCCCGAGGGGCTCCTGAGGACAAAAGCCTTTCTGTGTCCCCTTCCCTGAGTTCCTAAGGGCAGGCTCAAACAGCTGCTAATCAGGTAAGAGTCCCTTGGACTGCAAGGAGATCCAACCAGTCCATCCTAAAGGAGATCAGTCCTGGGTGTTCATTGGTAGGACTGATGTTGAAGCTGAAACATCAATACTTTGGCCACCTGATGTGAAGAGCTGACTCATTAGAAAAGACCCTGAGGTTGGGAAAGACTGAAGTCAGGAGGAAAAGGGGATAACAGAGGACGAGATGGTTGAATGGCATCACCGACTCAATGGACATGAGTTTGGGTAAACTCCAGGAGTTGGTGATGGACAGGGAGGCCTGGCATGCTGCAGTTCATGGGGTTGCAAAGAGTCGGACACGACTGAGCAACTGAACTGAACTGAACTGAATCAGGTAAGGGAGGGCATGCTAAAACAAGGAAGGAGCAGTCGAGAAACAGCAGTGCAGCTTTGGGCCAGGGTCCTGGTAGAGAGATACACATAAATCTTCGAGCTCTTCAGCAGAATGAAAGCATTCCCCTGCCCCGCCCCACTCCACACCACATGGAAGATGTTTCAGAGAGAAGGTCACAGTTCAGTAGCCTCGAGAACCATAGACCATCAGACCATAGGTGCCAGAGGATCTCTAGATTGAAGGAACGCAGGCCCTGCACATACCATGCTCCTTATAAAGAAAGCCTGCTGCTGCTGCTGCTGCTAAGTCGCTTCAGTCATGTCTGACTCTGTGCGACCCCATAGACGGCAGCCCACCAGGCTCCCCCGCCCCTGGGATTCTCCAGGCAAGAACACTGGAGTGGGTTGCCATTTCCTTCTCCAATGCATGAAAGTGAAAAGTGAAAGTGAAGTCGCTCAGTCGTGTCCGACCCTCAGTGACCCCATGGACTGCAGCCTTCCAGGCTCCTCCGTCCATGGGATTTTCCAGGCAGGAGTACTGGAGTGGGGTGCCATTGCCTTCTCCTATAAAGCAAGCCTACCCCTTGACAATAAAACTCACAACCCTCCCTGGGCTGGGACACCCAGTATTGAGGGTCTTAGCCTGCTATGCCTTCCTCTCCTTTGCCTGGCAAAGCAAGAAAGCTACTCTTTTCAATTTCACCTATAACTCTTGCCTCTGAGGTTCAATTCAGCACTGGTGTACAGAGGCTAAATTTTGGCATCAATCCTTCTGAACTTTCTGGAGAGAAACAGTCATTTGACTTTTACCTACAAAATGAGACCTCTCTTCTTTTCTTCAGCAAGTAGCAGGAGGATCCATGTTACCTGAAGCTTTTACTAGGCTGAATCTCTTACAATTACTCCACTAGGTAAACCATGGTTCTCTCTTCAGCACCTGTGGTAAAACCATTTGACTTAAAGGTGTGATGTGGGTAGTGATTCCTAACATTTCACAATTAGAATTGACCGAACTGGGTATACTAACAGAAACATTCAAGGCATCTCCAACATAATGCATCTGTCTCTACAAAAGAAATAAGTTTAAGCCTCAAGACTTATAACTGCCAAAGAAACCAACGAAGGTGTTCTGCATACTTATTTTTTCCAAGGGACATCAGCTATAGCTCACAATCAGACAATAATGGGATGAGGGAAGCAGAAAGCAATAATGTTATTTTTGTAGCCCTGAGTCAAGCAAAATGACAAGCAGAAATCATTCTACTTTTAACCATGAGCTGATGGGACAGTGAAGTTCTAAAATCTTTTTGGGAGAATGAGCCACTACTCCACTTTAAAATGCTACTTGCTTTCTCCACTCACCCAAGGGTGGGACTGGATGAAATTGTTGGAGAAAGAGAACAAATAGTTGAAGATTTAAAGGAGAAATGTTAGTGAGGAGAAAAATATGGAAGAATAAAAAACATATGTGTGTGTATGTATTTACATACATGCATAAACATATATATTACATATATATTTTGTTGTTTAGTTGCTAACTCATATCTGACTCTTTTGCAACCCATGGATTATAGCCAAACAGGCTCCTCTGTACATGGGATTTCCCAGACAAGAATTCTAGAGTGGGTTGCTATTTCCTTCCCCAGGGGACCTTCCTGACCCAGGGATTGAACACACGTCTCCTTGGCAGGCAGATTCTTTACCACTGAGCTGCCAGAGAAGCCCATTTACATATATGTATACTGGGGTGCTCCTGGGGTTGGTGATGGATAGGGAAGCCTGGCATACTGCAGTCCACGGGGTTGCAAAGAGTTGGACACGACTGAGTGACTGAACTGAACTGATCCTGGGTAATGGAGGATGAGATGACTGGATAGCATTACTGACTCAATGGACATGAATTTGACCAAACTCCGGGAGATATTAAAGGACAGGGAAACCTGGTGTGCTGCAGTACAGGGGGTCACAGAGAGTCAGACACCACTTAGCGCCTGAACAACAACAGCACACACAAATGCGTTCATGTTTTTCTATCCACCTCTCCTTTAACCTTTCCTGATTTAGTCCTATGAAGTTTTGTAGAAACCAGTTTCATCATGTGATATACTGTATACTTGAGTGGTATTTTTACACATTAGTTTGCTCCATTTATCACTTCACAATTGTGTACAGTCCCTTGTCCCTTGGAATGTAAATATTAATTTACTGGCATACTGGTATTTTATATTACTGAACAGCATTAAATTTAGAAATGTCCCCAGGTGCTGCCAGCAGGACAGATTTCTCATAATCAAATGACTAAATGGGAGGTCAAATTATTTCATCGAATTTGCACCCACAGTCCTGTCGTTTGGTGGCAAGAATGTTACCAGCAGAGCCATTAGTGCCACAGTAACCCCTGTCTTTGCACATTTGCAAATTACAGATTCACATCCTCGCTCTGATTAGCTCCTGAAGTGCTGAACAAGAACTTGTAATTACGCACTGCAGTCCACTCTCCCGACAGACTGACATTACCATTTGTATCCAAGCCCATAGAGCTACAGAATGTAACAGTACTGTTGAATGAAATTAGTTCATTTGGATCCACTTGTATTAATGGAATGTGTCATTTATATTGCAGAATTGGTTTTGTCTTTTATTCAAGGCTGTGCTTAGCCTCCAGAGCTGGGGACAGATCATTCCCTCAGTGTACCAGACTGAACAATCGCTCTTCCTTGGAGCTCCTGGCAAAGGGTGGTTTAGTGGGCGGTGAAATGTCCTTTGAGTCAGAGAATCTGCTCCTGTCCTGAAAGCACCACCAGCTCTCTTGATAATATAAGACAGTACCTCTAATCAGACAAATAAACCAAAATGTCTGAAGAACCCACTGTATCATCCATCATTGCAAGAATCATGAAACAGATCATATCCCAGGGTAAGGATGAGTGAGTGAGTGAGTGAGTGAAGTTGCTCAGTCGTGTCCGACTCTTTGCGACCCCATGGACTATAGCCCACCAGGCTCCTCCATCCATGGAATTTTCTAGGCAAGAGTACTGGAGTGGGTTGCCATTTCCTTCTCCAGGGGATCTTCCCGACCAGGGGATCGAACCCCAGTCTCCCACATTGCAGGCAGACGCTTTACCGTCTGAGCCACCAGGGTAAGGATAATGGTTGCAAAAGATCACTTTCCAGCGTTTTGAAAACCTCTGGAAAAAGTATAGTTATGGATTACTAATGACTCACTGACTCTTCTTCTACATACGCTATTCTTAGGGGGTTATATCCCAGCTTACCTGGAGAGTCCAAGCCTGTTCAATTGATTTCACTTTTTCTCCTGTGCTATTTTGGCTTCATTCCACGTTAACAGTTTATTTGCAAGTTCTTATGTATCAGCATTCCTCTGCCTTTTGCTAGGACTCCAAGTGCTTCTTGACATTTTCTTAGATCACCACAGATTTACAGACTTCAACATCTACTCCTCTATCATTTTCGGTGGTGAAGGTGTTAGTCGCTTAATCGTGTCCAACTCTTTGCAATCTCATGGACTGTAGCCTGCCAGGCTCCTCTGACCTTGGAATTCTCCAGGCAAGAATACTGGATTGGGTAGCCATTCCCTTCTCCAGGTGATCTCCCCGACCCAGGAACTGAACCCAGGTCTCCCACAATGCAGGCAGATTCTTTACCGTCTGAGCCACCCGGGAAGCCCACAGAGCAGGTTGCATAGATGTAATTTCTAACCTGTGCAAGCTTCCATTCTATAGGAAACAAATGTGGAACTAACGGAGATACAGTGGTGGTGGGGAAGAACGGAGGAATTGGGGGTAATACATGAGCATCTAAACAAATGTTGTGTGCTCAGTTGCTCAGTTGTGTCCAGCTCCATGTGACCCCATGGACTGAAGCCCACCTGTCCATGAGATTTCCCAGGCAAGAAAACTGGTGTGGGTTGCCAATTCCTCCTCTAGGGCATCTTCCTGACCCAGGGATCGAACCCACATCTCCTGGCTCTCCTGCTTTGTCAGGCAGATCCTTTTACCACTGAGCCACCTGGGAAGCCCCAAGTAAACATTAAACATACCATTTAACACTGTATATGTATTAAAATGGGCTCTGCTGCAATCCCACTGTCATGTACTAGACTTACTTGTCCTATTTGCCAACCTTGAAATAAATAAACTTTACCATAAATAGCACTGTTTCTCTCTGGGATAAGTGCCCATTGCAAGAATTATGAAATTTTATTGTTTTTGAACGGAGGCTTAAACATCGACCCGTCACTTAAACTATTATATTCTGTTTCCATACTTGTACAACGATGATGGCAGACAATATTTTATAGAGGCTTATTCTACGCCAGGCACAGTGCTGTGAGTTTTATATGTATCATTTCCTCATAACAGTCATCTGGGGATACATCCTACAGTCATCTCCACTTTATAAGAAAACAGGGGCTTGGACACATTGGAAAGCTTTCCCCAAGGTAGGCCATAATTTCCCAAGCAGTCAGACTCGAGAGCCCGTACTCTTACCAACTGCTGATTTTGGTAGCTTATAAATTACAATTGAAACAACTATTTATTACAGAACTCTTCTTTGAGAGTCAGTCTCAAAACTTTCATAAAGTAAAAATGTTGGATTAATCATTATTTTTAAAGTTCTTTTATTTATTCATTTGATTGGAGTATAGTTGCTTTACAAGGTTGTTAGTTTCTAGTGTCCAGAAAAGTGAATCAGCTAGATGGATACAGACAGCCCCTTTTTTTGGATTTTCTTGCCATTGAGCTCACTGCGGGCCACTGAGTAGAGTTCCCTGTACTATACGGTAGGTTCTTGCTAGCTAACTATTTTATAGGTAGTCTCACTGGTGTATACATGTCAATCCCTTCCCTTTGAGCTTGGAAAGTTCATCCAGTTGAGGCAAGAGGTCTGAAATCAGGGGGAAACCAGGATTGGAGCAGGGCACAAGGCTCAATCCTTAAGCACAGGTCAGTTCATTATTAGGTTGATCGAGTAGGTTGAACTAGTAAACGGGGGAAAGTTTGCAAAGATTAAGGGAGCTCAGTGTTCACTGAGAAAGATGGGAGGTAGAGTTTGTCACTCATTAATAAAACAGTTACCTAGGATGGAGGAACGCTAGGCTGACCCGTTTCAAATAGCACTACACTTAACAGCAAAGAGTCCATTTCTGGTAACCTGAGATGGCGAGTGGTAAAAAATCATTTGGCGGGCCAATGCTTTTGCAGCTTTAAAGCACTTAGACCATGAGGAGAAACAGCTCAGAGACTCAAGTGAGCCTGGGAACTGATCCCACTCTTGTGCCCTTTGCTTGCTCACCCGGGTGCTCGGTGCAAGGGCCAGATCCTGACCTTCACAGGAGGAATGTCCTCAGGCCTCTGTTTGTCCTCTGTTTGTGTCTCTAGCAGCTGTTCTGTAATATTTTTCTTGGAGATGGGCTGGGGAGCTAAAGCTTCAGTACAAATTTCACATCACTTGTCTGCAAACTATTTCACTTGCTGTGTTTCAAATGGACCGGGTCAGACTACCAAGGAAGAAAAAGCAATCAGAAGATCCCTTGTGCAACAGAGCTGGGTTAGCCTTTTCTGTTGGCCTCTTTTTGTTTTTTTTCTTACTTCTTTCTTTTTAACAGGATAATTAAGAATCCTTCCAGAACCTGGAACCCAATACTCTTATCTGGTTAACATTCTTTTGTGATCAACTCAACACTGAGCAGATCAGATACTATTATGATAAGTCTTTTGCTCTACAGCTGGGGTCTCACCATGGAGCTAAGCATGTGACAGGAACACAGATGAGGCAGGGAGAGCAACCACCCTGCTGGAGCTGCGAGTTATTTTTAATTACTCTCAATCTCCTTCCCGATGCCAGGCAGTTTTATCATGTAGCTAAGCTGGAATGGTGCTTATTTGCCAAAAGGCCTCAGGGATATATTGGTAGGAAACTGCTAGAACAGGTCCCTCCGAAGATGCTTTAAGCAGAGTCAATGCATGAGAGAGACACACTGCTGGATATTTCGAAGATGCAAGTGTCTCTCAATCCTACCCTTCTATTTCGTTCCAGATCGTTACACTGATCCAAACAGTCATGTTGCTTATTTCACAGTCCCAACAGTGCTTCTCCTGGCCAGATCTGCTACCCTCTCTGGTCTTCAGGTTCTGGATTAGTGTGAAGAGCATGTGTAGTCCTATCTCTCAGGAGTGCTACAATGCATCAAGAAGAGGGGAGGGTTTCCTTCCAAGTCTTCCACACTGTGTTTGATTCCCTCTGATGTCCTCTCTACACAAGCTTTTCGTGAGGCCACTGACGTCCTGCTGTCCGCTACACTAGATCCCCAAATGTGTACATGTCTTCCTGATCTCTCTTCTAAGTGTGCGTTTCCAACAGCGTAAGGTGTGTCTCCACTTCATTTTTCAGCCATTGCCTCAAATTAGACTAATCCCAATGATCCCTAAGTAGACCCCTTTTCTCAAGAGACCGTGTTGACAGTGTTATCACTTAACTTTGATTCTCTTAGGGTGAACCCCATGAAAACATCTTTGGGAAACAGAAAAGAAGTTCTTGGTTTACCATCGCATTTACTATTGGCATGCATTTGGGCTTTTCCAATGCAACTGGATCTACAGTTCCCAGGTTTGTGTCATAGATTGGTGTTCCCTACATCTCTGAGCACTGTACACTCAGCAACAAGTAAAGGCTGGTTGAGATCTACAGCAGAACCCTGAACTGATGGCATAAAAGGGCCTTACCATAGATTTCTTCTTCTATCTTTTTGGAGGCTGTTATTTCTCTGGTTTGTTTTCTAAATGCTTCAGATCATTGACTGAATAGCACAAAGACTCAACATTTGTCTTTATTTTAGTTTTGTACTAGCTCTTCAGAGAAGGAACTCAGTTCTCTGAAAATTTACTCATGCAAACCATGAGTATTACATATATGGTAATATGTAACCATATTACATTCATAGCACTGAGTTGGAATAAAACTGCATTAAAAAATTGAATCCCCTTTGAGTAGAATGACAAATGATGTATTTCATGAAAAAAGTGCACTGCTATTTTATAAAGAAACTGATAGGATTCATCTCTAAAATGGTATTCCCAAGTGGCTACAGAACTATAGTCACAGCAATCATAGGGTGCTGTAAAGTATAAAGAAAATAATGACTTGAACAATAGCTCTCATTTATTGAAGGCATTCTAGGTGCAAGCCCAGTGTTACATATTTATGCATTATTTAACTAGCTCCTATCGGTAGCTATATGAATTAGGTATTATGAGTCCCACTTAAGAGATTAAGAAACTGGACTGCAAAGACCCACAGTGATCAGTTCAAGGTCATCCAGTTCATAAGAGACAGAGCCCAAAATATAGCCCAAGTCTGACTGAATTCAAAACAAGGGCTTTCAAATACTACCAAATTGTAACCCACTCCAGTACTCTTGCCTAGAAGATACCATGGACGGAGGAGCCTGCTGTCCATGGGGTCACAAAGAGTCGGACACAACTGAGCAACTTCATTTTAAAGAAACCATGATGGCAAAGGATTTGCTTTCTTACAATGGCAATGTATATAAAGAGGCCTCCTAGTCAGAATCAGGATAAATATGCATGTACCCATGCATTCCAACAGAACAGCACAAATCTTTCAAGAAACAGTGTGCATGCTCAGTCGTGTCCAACTCTTTGGTACGCTACGGACTGTAGCAGGCTCCTCTGTCCATGGGATTTTCCAGGCAAGAATACTGGAGCAGGTTGCCATTTCCTCCTCCAGGGGAATGTTCCCAACCCAGGGATCGAACCTGCGTCTCCTGTGTCTCCTGCATTGGCAGGCGGATTCTGAGCCACATGGGAAGCCCATAATTTTCTAGTCTCTGTACATCTATCTGCCTGATGTCTTGCCTTGTTCCTTAGGGAAAGGAGACCAGAGTGTAATAATCCCTTGGGAGTAGCTCTTTACCACCCATCCCCAAACGACTTAATTTACAAATATAGTGATGTGAAGTCCCCCAGGGCATGTTTTAGGCTTTGACTGAGACAAGTTCAGTTCAGGTAATTGAAAAATGGTGCACACCATGCAGTTAGACCCCACATGGTGATGCCTCTACAGCAGCTGGGAATCTTCATCTATTCCCCTCCCCTTGCTTCTCCTTCTTGTCTTCTCCCTGGTATTTCACTGAAGACAGAACAGGTGTTTACATTCAGAGAAACAGTTTGCCTCCATTTGCTACTCACAAACTTATTTATTTATTTGCTTTCAATTTACTTTTGCTTTTAAAATAATTTTAGGGCCTTCTCTGGTGGTCTAGTGGTTAAAACTTGGCCTTCCAATGCAGAGCATGCAGTTCAGTCCTTGGTCTGGAAGCTAAGATCCCACACGTCTTGTGGTCAAAAAAACCCCCAAAACATAAAACAGAAGCTATATGGTAAAAATTCAATAGAGACTTTAAACATGGTCCACAGTCAAAGAAATCTTAAAAAAAAAAATGGTAATTTTAGACACAAAGCATTACAAAATTGTACCATTCACCTATTTCACTAGTTTTAAAGTTATGCCAAATAGATAAGAATCATATGCACTTAAAGATAGATGGACTAATCTAGGAATGAATGCCTTAGAAAGAAAAGAAACAGGTTCTCCTAAAGTCTATTTTATTCTCACCCTATAGCTCAGTGTCATTTTTCCTTCCAGGTTAGCTTTGCTATTAAAAGTTCAGGACTGTAGGAATGATTATCCTCATATATTTTTAGCTGTTCACAGAGCCAGAAAATATCTTGAGAATTTGGTTTTCCTTTTTAGAAATGTGACCCTCTCTATTAGAGCCTTTATATGTTTTGGTTTGATGCCCTGAACCTTTACATCTGTGTGACTGTATCATCTTGGAAGAATGAACCACAGAAAGTCACTACTGGAGTTTCAAAGGTAGGGTGGGAACAGGCAGGAAAGAAGCTCTTTTCATAGCTGACATATAAATAAGCAGCCCAGATTCTCAGACCTTCTCCTTTCAGGAGATCCAGCTGGTAGATGATGAAGTTTGGAAATGGAAGAGTAACTGAAGCCCTCTCCAAAACAAATTAAACATGCAGACTGGAGTTTCATACAGCGAGTGACCCCTGAGACTTTTCCCCAAAAGGAACACTAAGGGCTATCTTAAAGGATAACTTGAACCAGAAAGGAAAGGGTCAAACAGGAAGACTAAGAGAAGGAAAAGAAAAAAAAAAAATGTCAATACCTTTCAATACCACCTGATTTGGATAGAAGAATAGAGAAAAAGAGGGTCAGAAGAGACAAAAATTCTACGTGACAGAAAGTTTCCAAATGCCATATAATGAGGGCCTTGCGGGTACTGACTTGTTACAAACAAGTCTTGGGAATAAGACTTGTTTGTAACAGGTTCAAGATGCTCTCAGCTTATTCTGAATCCAGTTCTAAAGATAGTCATGTGAATCAGGTTGATATTTGTGAAGCTTAGCAAGTAGAGCTCCTAAGCGCTTGTTCTGACAGCATTGTTACTAGCTCTTGGCCAATAAGAGCCACTTATCTCTTGAGATCTTTTACAACCCTCTGCAGTTTTGTGCGAAATGTATGTTCAGGTAAAGTGGTAGCTCACTGGCTAAGCAAGGAAGACCTCTATTTTTTCAGTCTCTTACTGTGGTGGATAGGTCCTGACAATTATGGTTGTAGACAGGCTTTCTCGTATTCGCTTCTTTTCTATAACCGTACTCCCTTGAGTGAAAATAGGAGTTGTAATTTGCTTATGGACAATATTGCAAAGGTGTTTGGATGATCTCACGGTGTATAGGACTTTATCTTGCCAGTAGTCTATTACCGGCTTGGAAGTCACCATGAATTCTTGGTTCTCTGAAGTAGGAAAATAACATCTGCCAACAATCTGAATGATCTTAGAAGCATTCCTTTCCCCAGTTGAGACTCCAGATGAGAAGTCAACCCTGACCAACATTTTGGTTACAGCCTCACAGAGGACTGAGCCAAACTGTGCCCAGACTCTTGGCAACAAAAACTGGGAGCTAATAAACATAGATTGTTTGAAGCTATTAAATGGATGGTAATTTGTTACATAGAAATAGAAAATTAATTACACATATCAAGTGCTAAATCTGCCCAGACCTCTATACTATATGCTGCAGGTATAGCAAAGTAATATGAAACATCTGCTCAGAGAATATTTATAATTTTTAAGAAAGACAGTGTATTAATAATAAATGACTTTGAAACTATGTCAAGTAAAAGCAATTATTTCTTCAGTACAACCATTTCCTTTTCTTCCTGGATACACCGTAGCCTATGCTTCCCATACTCCATGAAATTAGGTGGCCAAGGGGCAGAGCTTATCCAGTGGAATAGAGATAAAACCAATGTGGACTACTTTCTGGTCCTGCCCATAAAATTCTCCCATATGAAGGTATTCATGTTCTCTCCACTTCCAAAAGTGAAGGTGTTAGTGCTTCAGTCATGTCCAACTCTTTGTCATCCTATGGATTATAGCCCACCAGGCTCCTCTGTCTATGGGATTTCCCAAGCAAGAAACTGGAGTGGGTTGCCATTTCCTCCTCCAGGGGATCTTCCCGACCCAGGGATTGAACCCACATCTCTGTGTCTCCTGCACTGGCAGATGGGTGCTTTACCACTAGCACCCCCTGGATTTTAATTCAAAGCAGCCCTTGGAAGGGGCTTCCCTTGTGGCTCAGCTGGTAAAGAATCCGCCTGCAATGCAGGAGACCTGGGTTCAATCCCTGGGTTGGGAAGATCCACTGGAAAAGGGAAAGGCTACCCACTCCAGTATTCTGGCCTGGAGAATTCCATGGACCATCTCGTCCATGGGGTCGCAAAGAGTCAGATACGACTGAGTGACTTTCACTTTCACTTTCAGCCCTTGGAAGACTTGCTGGAGATGGCAGCATCTCTGTCATCATTCCTGCCTCTTGCCTACTGGTACCACATTGGATTCTATATATGAGTGAGATAATTTTTTTAAATGTTTGTGCAATTAACATTTTGGGGGTCTGTTTGTTATACCAAAAATAGTCTCTATTTGTCACACCTTCCTGTTAATGTGATTTGATATTTCAAAGTGAATTAAGTATTTTGAACATAAACAAATTAAAGTGATGATAATTTTATGTTATGCTTTTCAAACTCCAAAGATACAGATATGCCCTACAGGGAAACAGAGAGGGAAAAAATGGGTTATGTACCCTCTTGACAATTGCTGATTTGTAAACCAAATAAATCATCACTTTCAATTTGAAACACTTCCTATTTCATCATGAAACACCCTACATGTATAACAGTTTGTTTGTTTTTTTTTAACTCAATCTTCAGATACAAGAAGGTTAAATGATCTGTTGACACCAGCAAAAGGGCAAAATTAAGGTTGAAAATCCCTGTGCCCCAAATCCTACCAATAGTAATATAAAATAGCAAAATAATGACCCAGGGCTTAGATAAATCCTGGTAGACTTCTGGGGAGAGACAAGTTCATACCCTGGTTTGGAATAAATAAAATACTATGATTGGGTATATGTAAACTAAGGGCTTCTTTGGGCTGTAAAGGATTGGGAGCAGGTCATTCAGAGAACAGCAGACAATCTGGCTTGGATGGATGCTGCAGAGCACATTGAGGGATAAGAAGTGTTAAGATGAAATACATCAGTTGCTTGGAGTAGAATTTTGGTCTGTATCTAATAGGGAAGCCAATTCAGAATCCCTCTAGAGAGGTAAAGTAACAGAAATGTGCCTTGAAACAATTGATGTGGTGTGTGTGTGCTCAGTTGCTTAGTTTTGTCCGACCCTTTGCAATCCCATGGACTGTAGACGGGCAGGCTTGGCTGTCCATGAAATTTCCCAGACAAGAATACTGGAGTGGGTTGCCATTTCCTCCTCTAGGGGGTCTTCCCAACCCAGGAATTGAACCAGCATCTCCTGCATTGCAGGCATATTCTTTACCACCGTACCACCTGGGAAGCCCCCAGTGGATGTGGTACTTATGGTTTTTCCAGCAGTCATGTACAGATGTGAGAATTGGACCAGAAAGAAGGCTGAGCACCAAAGATTTGATGCTTTTGAACTGTGGTGTGGGAGGAGACTCTTGAGAGCCCCTTGGACTGCAAGGAGATCCAACCAGTCCACCCTAAAGGAAATCAGTCTTGAATATTCATTGGAAGGACTGATGCTGAAGCTGAAGCTCCAATAATTTGGCTGAGCCAACTCACTGGAAAAGACCCTGGTGCTGGGAAAGACGGAAAGCACAAGGGGACACTGAAGGCAGGAGGGGAAGTGGGTGACAGAGGATGTGATGGTTGGATGGCATCATTGATTTAATGGGCATGAGTTGAAGCCAACTCCAGGAGATGGTGAAGGACAGGGAAGCCGGCGTGCTTTAGTCCATAAAGTCACAGAGTTGGATGCGACTTAGCAACTGAGCAGCAACTTGGTAGAAGAGTGTATTATAGTAGGAACACACCGGAGACAGATCCACCAGGAGGCTACTGTAGATTCAAGAACTGAGATGAAAAGATTCCAGATTAGACTAATATCTATGGAAACAGTGATTTCATATTTATAAAAGGAATGGGAAAAAAAAAAACATGCTAGTGGAGAAGACTGCATAGGACAAAAAGTATTATTGCTATTATTATCCTCATTATTATTTATAGATTAAATAAAAAGTAGAGAAATGGGGGACAAAGGAGAAGAGAGGCTCCCTGGGAAGTTCCAGATACTGGGAAATAGGTAGATTGATGAATTCATCGCCTTTTTCAGTCAAAATGACTGAAGACCTATATCCTATATTTCAGTCAGTCTGTGTTGGTTGGCTGTTTAGTCACTGAGTCATGTCCAACTCTTTGTGACTCCATGGCTCCTCTGTCCATGGGATTTCCCAGGCAAGAATATTGGAGTGGGTTGCTGTTTCCTTCTCCAAGTAAGTCTGTAAAGTGAAAGTGAAAGTTGCTCAGTCATGTCCGACTCGTTGTAACCCCATGGCCTATGCTGTCCATGGAATTCTCCAGGCCAGAATACTGGAGTGGGCAGTGTTTCCCTTCTCCAGGGGATCTTCCCAACCCAGGGATCAAACCCAGGTCTCCTGCATTGCAGGAGGATTCTTTACCAACTGAGCTATCAGGGAAGCCCAAGTAAATCTGTAAGGCTCTGTGAATTCAACGAGGAATAAAACTTTGTTTACCCCTTGAAGATCTTCTAAATGAATGGGCTAGAGAGGCAGGAGGCTGTCACAGTGATAAAGTAAAGTACCAGGGGAAAACAGAAGGCAGGACCCCTGACTTTGCCCACAGGAAGGCATATCAGAGCTAATGACATTTCTACTGGGGATAAAGGGACTGGTCTAAATTTTCCAGGTGAAGGATACAGGGAAGGGCATCTCTGGCCAAGGAACAGCATGTGCAGAGGCAGAGAAGTATGAAAGAGGTTAGTTGGGGGTTTCCCTGGTGGTCCAGTGGTTAGGAATGTGCCTTGCAAAGCAGGGGACACGGGTTTCATTCCCGGTTGGGGAACTAAGATCCCACGTGCCACAGAACAACTGAGCTCGTGTGCCACAACTACTGAGCCCGTGTACTCCAGAGTCCATGTGCTGCAACTACAGAAGCCAGCCCACCCTGGAGCACGTTCCCCAGAACCAGAGAGTCCTTGTGCCCTAATGATGAGATTCTGCATAACACAACGAAGATCCCACGTGCTGCAAGTTAGACCCGATGCAGTCAAATAAATTAACAAAGGAATACATAATTTTTTTTTTTTTTAAAGAGAGGTTAGATGGTTTGCCTGGTAATGAGCTCATTGTATGTGGAGGTTAAAATGGGCCAAGGAGAATACACAGAGAAGGGGCCAGATTGTTGGATTTGTTTCAAGAATCCCTGTAAATCCTGTTTATGTTGTGTTGATAAAGTTTTAGCATTTATTTCTAAGTGGTGTCATCTATGTCACAGGCACACTGGGGCATGTTACCTTCAGAAACCGACATCCCTACAATGTACTTCCAGAAACAAGATACATGAAACAAAAGTTAACCAAAGGGAAAAATTAAACTGGATGTAATCAAATATATCAGTCAATGCTAAAGGAAATCAAGCCTGAATATTCACTGGAAGGACTGGTGCTGGAGCTGAAGCTCCAATACTTTGGCCACTTGATGCCAAGAGCTGACTCGTTAGAAAAGACCCTGCGGCTGGGAAAGATTGAAGGCGGGAGGAGAAAGGGATGACAGAGGATGAGATGGTTGGATGGCATCACCAACTCGATGGACATGAGTTTGAGCAAGCTCCAGGAGTTGGTGATGGACAGGGAAGCCTGGTGTGCTGTGGTCCATGGGGTTACAAAGAGTGGGACATGACTGAGTGACTGAACTGAATCAAATATAGGAAAAAATCAGAGATAAACAACCATCAAATATTACAGAAGAAATATGTGCCCTATCAAGTGACAACCCAATCACTTAAACTCTGAGGAGCCGAGACTACAAATAAGAAAACTGAATTGTCTGGCCACCAGCACCCCCAAATGCCTTGTCACTTGACTGGGTGGGCTCTTTTATCATCACTGATGGAAAAAGAATGGGATAGCTCCATCTGCTTACTTCACTGCTCTTACCTGATTGATTCATATGCCAGATGCCAGTCAGTCTAAAATCTGGTGACAAATGAGGAGGAAGCATATGAGAGCTTACAGTGAAAGAAGCTAACCAAGGAAAGGTGAGAAGGATCATGCAATGTGTAGAGAACGTTTGAAAACCAAGATGGTGATTCTAATAGGGCAGGGGGACAACCATCTAGCCTATTTCTGGGTGAGATGACAGAGACCAAAATTAAGAAAAAGGAGGCAGACACATCCTCAGGTCTCTTTCAATTGAGTCTTGATCAAAACAGAGGAGAACTCAGACCAGCAGCACAGAATATGGAGAAAGCATATATTATTGTTGGATACTGATGGTTTAAAAAAACTGCTCCCAAGTGTCTCGTATTTTCCTACTTAAGGACAAAGGGTCTCTTTCTTAGAGCTTTAACCACTCTCAGATATCTAAGGAGAAGTACCAATGCCCCTCCAAATGCAGAATAGACCCAAAGAAGAGAAAAGATATTTCATTCTGAGCGTCTGTCCTCTTTCAGGACCTATGTGGAAAGTAGACGACAGCATGCATAATACTACTTTCTAAGCAGTGACGTCATCTTTCCATTTTGGGAGAAAATATTGCCTATTTCAGCTTGGCTTTTCAAAGAGAATTTTAAAAGATAGCCTGTCTCCAAATAACTTCTTTGTCCACTGTTCTCTCACAGTGTCTATTCCTTGAGTTGACCAAGCCACACTTGGAGTTGGCGAATGAATACCATTCACTGAATACACAAGAGTCAGTTCCTATGGGGGATGACAAAGAAAGACAAGCCCTTGCTTTCACACACCTCTTTTCTCAGAATCCACAAATATTAGAATCAAATATGTATTTGAAGCTGATCATCCAGTCCTGTGCCTTTATAACTTTAGAGAAGAAAAAAAAAAAAGTATCAGAATTGGTTTCTTTAAATTCTTAATGCAATTTCAATACATCAGCCAGATTGGAGCAGAAGAAGAAGAAGTCTGACCCCATCTCTGGTGAGTCCTCCCAGACATTTCCACTGAACTCAGTGTCTCAGAGAACAGCTTCAGAGACACTGATCTGGTCTAATATGCTTTTTAAAGAAGAAACTGAGGCTCAGAGAGGGGAAAGATTGTTTGCAGGAATCAGGAGATGGTGTCTCAGAGAGACTATTAGGCCTAGAATCAGATGCTTTAGTCCAAATTCTCCTTCTAATTAAACATTTGACTTTGACAAGTCTCTCAATGGCCCCTGTTTCTGTATTTTTATAGCTATCAGGTGGGAATGGATGACCCCCAATGGCCCTTCCATCTGTAATATTTTAGAAGTCTGTTACTTTTTCTCTTAACTTCTATTGAAGTGGATCTCACCATATGAAACTTTCAAATGCTTTAGAAGTAAGGCTGGCCGAGCTTAGTCGGTGAGGCAGTTTTGTTGACGAATGTCACGAGGCCCACGTACATCGTCAAAACATCGACAAAGAGGACTCCCTCCCGGTGGCCTCATTCATTCAGCCTAATAATAGAACAGAACGCCTTCATCACTGTCTCCTAGTAAAGGCAGTGGGCACTGGAGCATTCAGTGAGGGAGAGACTTTGGACATTTTAAGTTTAATCAAAGAAAAAGATCACCCCGATCAGGAAAGCATTAGATGTATATAAACAACCCACTATAAACACCATGTTTGGTTGATGATCTAATCACCTAGGCTGTTCTTAAATACACAGATCCTTAGGGCTGTTGAAACCTTTAATTCTATAGGCTTGGAGCATATTTTTATCAAGAGCTACAGTTCATTCTTATGATTAGACAAGTATGGGAAACACTGTGTTTGTAGAACCCTCTCCCCATCTTTCTACTTACATACAAGGAAAGACCAATATAAACCATGGATCAGTCATACTGCCAATCAAAGCTATAGCGATTGCCACCTGGTGCAAGAAAATGGCCAATGGGTTTATTTATTGTTAAAAGAAGTTCAGGGCTTCCCAGGGGGCGCAGTGGTAAAGACTGCACCTGTCAATGCAGGCGATGCAAGAGACGCCAGTTCGATATCTAGGTCGGGAAAAGCCCCTGGAGAAGGAACTGGCAACCTGTTCCAGTATTCTTGCCTCAAAAATTCCATGGACAGAAGTGCCTGGCGGACCATAGTCCATGAGGTCGCGTGACTTAGCGCACACAAGTGAGAAGTTCCCTTTGTAACTGAAGTTCACGTGTGGCATATTTAGTGCTAGGATGTGTGCATTTTTAATGTCTTCTCTGCCATTTGACCGCATATGATGGACCTCACTGCAACCAACAGAGGAGGAAGATTTAGAAGCAAACCCTGTGACAGGGAAATGGCCCAATTAACGCTGAGCCTTGAGGTTCTCCCCACAAAGCAGATACAGGCAGCATGCTAAGACGTGAAGGGAAGTGGGAGGCATGGGGAGAGTGTTGTTAGATGAGAAAGATGAAAGCAGAGTAATTATTCCAATCATCTATGGCGAGGCTGCAATAATGTTTCCTGTAATTGCTGAGTGATGCATGAACTCAATAATTTTAACTGGCCTTAAAAAAATTTTTTTTAGAATAGAAACTAATTTTCCTTTTAATCCCTTAGACTAGTGAAAAGTAGTCATCAGTCCCCCCTAACACAGTAGCCAGCCCAGCCTATTTAGCCCTCCCTCACTCAAGATAAAGAAGGCCATAGATTACCAGAGACCCACGTCCAGTTTAAATGATATTTGCTTTATTTGGATGAATGATCATTAGTCTCTATTGAGTCCTGCATTTTTATCCTCCAGATCTAATGTCAGTTAAAATTCAGATTTAGGAAAGCTGACCATAATAGAAATCCATTTCTGATAACTTGAAGATAAATGCTTATAAATTAACCTTCCAGTAAACAGATACAGGAGGACTTTTCTTCTCATTCTCAAAACAATGTGCACATAAGTCTGACACATAATTGCTACAAAAATTACTTTTTTGCGTTGCATTGATTCTTTCCTTGATTCTCCCTCCAGTACACACACACACACACACACACACACAGCTAAGAAACTGCCAGAATACCAGAACAGGAGGCCAGTAGTGAAAGTTCTCAATACAGTAAGTACCTAATAAGTGAAACATGATGAATGAATGAGCCAATGGAATTACCTTGTTCCTAGAAGCAAGTTTTATTTTGTTATTTGTGTCGAAGATTCAAGAAACTAATACAAAGGAAGATAGATAGTCAGAACTGCACCGGGCATCATCTCTAATCAGGCCACAGAAAATTCATTCTTTCAATCCTTTATTCCTTCACTCAAAGACAACTTATTGAGCATCTACTCTGATTCAGGCACTATTCTGGGTGCTGAGGTCAGAGCAGCGATTTAGACTGTCCCATTTCCTCTCTTCCTTTCAGAGCAAGGCTGATATTAAACATGTGAACACGTGACCTAGATAATTATAGACAATTATTGGAAATAACAAGGAGGAATGGGATAGAATGATGAGTGGGGAGGGAGAGGGGAGCTTTCTAAGTCAGGATGACCACAGAAGGTCAGTTTGAAGAGGTAACATCTGAGCAGTGAGTCAAGTGATGAGAAAGAACCAGGCTTGGTGCTAGGGAAGAAGTCTCAGGATAAGGGGGGAACCCCAATGCTAGGAAAAACCAGAAATCTCTGATTAACATGCCTGAGTGTGGTCATTGCAGAGAGAAGTGGGAGAGGACGAGGTCTTAGGGATGTTCAGGGATCACATACTGTAGGATCTTCAAGTTCATAGTGATATGTTTACGGGTAGTATACAATAGTACAGTATAGAATTGTAGTACACAACACAAAGCCATGTGAGGAGTTTAATCAGGGGGAGAAACATCAACTGATTACATTTAAAATATCATTCTGGCTGCCCCGAGGAGAAAAGACTGGCAGAGGGTGAGGGTGTCAGACTAGAGTGAAAACAGATACAAGTACCTACAAAGATTCACGTGAGGGATGGCTCAGGGGGTTACAGGGAGCTTCTGCTAAGAAGAAGCAGCGATGGTGAGCAGGGGTAGAAGTGGTCTGATGTGACATATATTTTGGAAGTAGATTCAATAGGATTTCTGATGAAATAGATATGGGCATTAAGAAAGGGAGGTAACGGATTTTAAGATTTTGGCTTTGAATGACTGGGTGGACATTGGATCTACTGAGATGGGGATCATTGTGTAAAGAGCAGGCTAAGAATCAAGAGGATGTTAACATCTCTGGAGGAAAGGAAGGCAGGATAAGAGGCTAGAGACTGCGGGAAGGTTGGCAGAGGAAAGGCTGCTAAAATAGAGTGGATTAGGGAAGTCTTTATGAATAAGGTAACATTTGGGCAGAAGTGGGAAAGGACTGAATGAAAGAGTCATAAGAGGGTACCTGGGAGGGAATGATCAGGTCAGTGTAATGAGGGCAAAGGCCCTGAGGAAGGGATGAGGTTGACCTGCTGGAAGAATGGCAGAGGCCATTATGACTGGAATAGAGTGAATGAGGGAGTTAGGATAATATTATTACGGCCTGACCTCATCACCTCCAGGAAAAATAGGCAAATATGGTTACTTATACCTCTTCTTGCCCTAAAACACTCCACTTAAAGTCAACTATATTGAAGCCCTTCTCTGGAATACCAAGATCAGACTGAAGGGCCAAAGTTCTGGAATCAGACCGTCTGAGTTTAAGCCCTGTTCTGGAGTTGGTGATGGACAGGGAGGCTTGGCGTGCTGCAGTCCATGGGGTCGCAAGGAGTAGGACATGACTGAGCGACTGAACTGAACTGAACTGCCACCCTCTGCACGCATGACCTTAGATCAATTCCTTAATCTTCCTCTTCCTTCCTTCTCACCTATGGTATAGTCTCTCCTTTAAGGGATAGTGGTGGTAAGTATTCAATAGGTAAAGGAATTAATATAGGCAGTGTAGAGAACTGTGTCTGGTGCCTAGCAAGGGCTCAATGAATATCAACTAACATCAGCTGCTATTATCGCTGCCACGTTAGTATCATTAAAACGCCCTCCTCCTCACTGGCCTATGACTCCTCAGGGGTTTCTCTACTTTGGGATCTCCAGGGTCTCACCCTGGGCCCGCTGTTGACTTAGTAACTTAAGAAATGTTCATTGTATCATTTGAATTCTACTTGGAGTCACACAGTCAAGCCAGTAAACAAATTTACTCACACACTTTTAGCCCCAAATTTAACTCATTTGAAAATCAACATTTGGATTAAGGAACACTGCTCATTAGGCCCATCAATCTAAACACAGTGTAATTAGCGCCAAGGCTGTTTTATCCAGTGTTCTGTAATTGGAGCTTCCTATTCACTAGCAGTCTCCCAAATTCCCACAATGATCACTGATGTTTGTAATGACAGGCCTGAGGCAGTGTACCATCCTTCCCAATAACCAAGAACAACTACTCTGCATTCTGCCTGGCTGAGGGCACTCCTCCGTTTCCTTGGTCTTCGAAAAATACATATCCTTGCATGTTATCCATTGGGAATCTCTTTCACCAGAGACCAGATTTCTTAGTCTACTGCACCCTTTGATCAGATCAGATTGCTGCTTACTGTGCTAGAAACTGGGTGACCAGGCTTCTTGCCTGTGTTCATGTGCGTGTGATACATAATTAGGTCATAATCTGGGTTTGATGAGGAATGATTGATTGTTTTCTCTCCTTTTTTTTTCAGTAGAAAACTCGGTAAGTTAGTGTCTACCAGGAAAAAAAAAAGCATTCCTTCCCCTCAGATTATTGGGTTTTGAGGGATGGTCCCAAGGTTAACAAAATCCTAGCACTGCTCAACATTTGCCCTCAAGTGTTTTAAATTTCAATGGACAGTTAATTCCTTTCATTTTCGTATTGGACTAATTGATGGATATGACGTCTTTTTAAAAAAAATTAATTATTTTCCTTTACAATATTGTACTGGTTTTGCCATACATTGACTTGAATCCGCCATGAGTGTACATGTGTTCCCCATCCTGAACCCTACTCCAATGTTCATCGCAGCACTGTTTATAATAGCCAGGACATGGAAGCAACCTAGATGTCCTTCAGCAGATGAATGGATAAGAAAACTGAGATGACGTCTTTTAAAGATAAAATGACTAATATCAACCCTGGCTACTGTGTTTACCACTTTTTCTGCACAATTTAGTTTGGGTAGGGATGGAATAACACGATCATTGTACAGGTCTTTAGAGATTATCTTAATGATCAAAAATACTGTTATCTAAACAGATACGTTTGTGGAAAAACACTCGGAATGACAATCTGTGCAATTTAGGGCAATTTTCTTATCTAGTAGGTATTTCAGTTTTCTCATCTGTAGAAGAGTGTTAAAATAATCAGTCCCTCTTCACAGAGTTCTAAGGATTAAGTGTAAAATGCTTCAAACAATGTCTGGTAAATAATAACTATTCAACGAATGTCAGCTAGTCTTCATACAATTCGCCCCTCAATTTATGTACTTGATAGGTGTGCTGGGTCTTCTGAGGGTCCCTTATGTTTATTATTTAATTATAATTCTAGATAGGTAGAAGAGGTGGAACTTTAAAACACGCGCACACGCGCACACACACACACACACACACAATTCCCCAGCTGCAGCTGCCTCTCGGAGAAGGCAATGACACCCCACTCCAGTTCTCTTGCCTGGAAAATCCCATGGATGGAGGAGCCTGGTAGGCTGTAGTCCATGGGGTTGCAAAGAGTCAGACACTACTGAGTGATTTCACTTTCACTTTTCACTTTCTTGCATTGGAGAAGGAAATGGCAACCCACTCCAATGTTCTTGCCTGGAGAATCCCAGGGACGGGAGAGCCTGGTGGCTGCCGTCTATGGGGTGGCACAGAGTCAGACACAACTGAAGTGACTTAGCAGCAGCAGCAGCTGCCTCTTGCACTGAAAGTTTTAATTCTGCCTCATCATCCTTGTTTGTGAGTAAGGGGTAAGTTAAGTGCCCATTCTATTCTTTTTCAACAGATTTCCCTTTGAGAGGGTGGTGGTGGACATTTTTTCTACAGCGGGAGAAATCTAAGTTATTTGGTAACAAAGCAGAAAATCAATGGCACCTCTGGCCTTGGCAGCCCCAATATGCTCCACACCCTCACCCTCAGTCCCCAAGAACCTCCTGAGTCACTGAGTCAGCATGCAGAGTCTCAGAGTCGAAGGCCTGAGGCGGCAGTATGCAAGGCATAGCTTCTTCTAAAAGTTCTTTTGTGACCGTAACTGAAATAAACAATGCCAACATGGAAAGAGGAGTTTAACATCTAACTTACCAAGTCCCCAAGCCCACCTTTTCCCCTTATCTCTGTCCTCTGTGACTATCAACAGAAGTGCCCAGAACATTTCCCAGTAAGGCTATAAAGGGGGTACTTAACTTGCTCAGTTGTGTCCAACTCTTTTCGACCCCATAGTAGCCCACCAGGCTCCTCCGTCCATGGAATTTTCCATTCAAGAGTACTGGAGTGGGTGGCCATTTCCTTCTCCAGGGATCTTCCTGATCCGGGGATTGAACCCGGGTCTCCCACATTACAGGCAGATGCTTTACCATCTGAGCCACCAGGGAAGCCCATAAAAGGGTAACGCCTGTACTCTGTTTTCTAGGTAGCTGTGTCTTCCACACCTGTACTGTCTGGCCCAGCAGATGGACAAATATAACTGAACAACCCAGTGTTTGGGACTAACAGTGCATTCCCATAAACCTGTCACCAGGAAGGGCTAATTCTGAATTCACACTGGATCTGCATCTGTGATTTTAACCCTTATATTCTGTGATTTTAACCCTTAAGCTTTTGGTGCTTAGTCGTTCAGTTGTGTCTGACTCTTGGCAACCCCATGGCCTGCAGCATGCCAGGCTTCTGTTCTTTACCAACTCCCAGAGCTTGTTCAAACATATCCATTTTTGTTTGGATATGGACATGATGCCATCCAAACATCACATCCTCTGTCATCCCCCTTTCCTCCTGCCTTCAATCTTTTCCAGCATCAAGGTCTTTTCCAGTGAGTTGGCACTTCACATCAGGTGGCCAAAGCACTGGAGCTTCAGCTTCAGCACCAGTCCTTCCAGTGAATATTCAGGGTTGATCTCCTTTAGGATTGACTGGTTTGATCTCCTGGCAGTCCAAGGGACTCTCAAGAGTCTTCTCCTACACCACAGTTCAAAAGCATCCATTCTTTGGCACTCAGCAAAACTCTGTTAGCTTTTGCCCTGCTTCATTTTGTACTCCAAGGCCAAACTTGTTACTCCAGATATCTCTTGACTTCCAACTTTTGCATTCCAATCCCCTATGATGAAAATGACATCTTTTTTTTGGTGTTAGCTATAGAAGACCTTGTAGGTCTTCATAGAACTGTTCAACTTCAGCTTCTTCGGCATTAGTGGTTGGGGCATAGTCTAGGATTACTGTGATATTGCATGGTTTGCCTTGGAAGTGAACTGAGATCATTCTGTCGTTTTTGAGACTGCACCCAAATACTGTAGTTTGGACTCTCTTGTTGACTATGATGGCTACTCCATTTCTTATGAGGAATTCTTACCCACAGTGGTAGATATAATGGTCTACTACTGTGTTCAAGATGGTCTGCCTCAGGGAGATAACCTGACCCCACCCACCTGTGAAGGCCTGTGACATTCTTGAATTTTTGGTGGGGCAAATAGTGCTGTGCCCAGCACCCCTCATCTGCTGCTTACTGACCCAGAAATGGCCCAGAAATTCACATTTAGCGAGGCCGGAGTCACAGATAGATGTGACATCTTTGTTTGTTGATTTGACAGGAGATATTCAATTTCCCGCTACCCATGAAATGAGTGTAAGGAAGTGAAACTAACATCCCCCTACCTGAGGTTTGCCATTCTAGGAGCATTTGCAGGAGTTAAATGGCTTTTTAGCTTTGATTTCTCACCCCCCGCTCCCATCTCTGATCCATAAAAGAACCTGGCATTCAGGCCCTGACAATAAGATTATTTGTGGCACTAGCCTGCCATCTTCTCAGTCAGTTGGCTCTCAGATAAAATCCCTTCCTTGCCTCAATACCTCATCTGGGATTTACTGGTCTAGCTTTCAGGGAACAGAGTGAGTTTGGACTCAGTAACAAACAGTAACAGGTTCTGCCACTGTCAAACCAGACTATGTGATGAGACCCATGTGGTTCTTCTCTTCTGACCTCAAACCCCCTCTTCCCACTGCCAAATACCAGCATATTATTATTGCTTGGGTTTGCATTTTATACTTCATAAGCCCTTTCTCATGCCTCAGCTCATCTGATTCTTAAAGTAACTCCTTGAAAAACAAAGAGCAGGTATTATGATCTCTGAATTACATAATACAAAGAACATTGCCATCTAGAAAGTACGGAGCCAAGATGTTAACTCAGGCATTCTGATGCAGAATCCAGGCATCACTCTACTTCCTTACATTGGTTTTCTTTACCCACTTTTTTTATGGTTTATAATAACTATAATAAAAGCTAATATATAGTACTTACCATGTGCCAATTAACTGTTCTAAGTGCCTTTTGAACATTTATTCATTTTAATCTACTATGATCCTCATTTTATAAATGCAAAGAATGAGGAAGAAACAGATTAAGTGACCTGTTTAATGTCATACAACTACAGTAAGGATTTAAATCCAAACAATCCAGCTCTAGGGTCTGTGTCCTCAACAACCATTCTGTACTAAGTCCTAATGATTAATGAGAACGTAGTCTGGTGGAACTAGAAGAGTGCTTTTGTAGTCTCTATGGATCAGATTGTGATACACACCTTCAACACGTGACTGTGTTAATACTTTTTACAGTCCTGTGGAAATGGTAAAATACTAAGTGCAGAAATTAGAATGAACAGCCAAGAAAGTAGCTAATGCCCAAGGTCAGTAGAGAAAAAAGGTAGGAAGGATGATATGAATCTAAAAAATACAGTTTTAGATAATTCTTTCAATTAAGAACTATTTGTGGACTGTCACAGACTGGA
This sequence comes from Bos mutus, assembly GCF_027580195.1. Taxonomy (NCBI): domain Eukaryota; kingdom Metazoa; phylum Chordata; class Mammalia; order Artiodactyla; family Bovidae; genus Bos; species Bos mutus. Next base: position 95,101,258 of record NC_091626.1, read on the forward strand.
AGAAACTAAGGAGACCAGAAGAGTAAATGAAATCTGGTATCCTAGATTGGATCCTGGAACATAAAAAGAATATTAGTTGAAAAATCAGGAAAGCTGAGTACAGTCTGAAGTTAAAAGTATTGTACAAATGTTAATTTCTTCATTTCAATAAAGATTCTTTATGTTAACATTAGGGGAAGCTGGGAGAAGGAACTCTGTGTGAAATCTTTGTACCTTTTCTCTAAACCTAAAATTATTTAAAATGAAAAAGTCTTAAGAAATTATATGTAGGCGAAGTGTATTTTAGATTATATTTTAAATTGTCCCTCTCCAAAGTGGCAACTTCAATCCCTGATTTTGCTAAATATTTGACTCTTTTCTATGTACTTCTTTCAAAGATTAGTCTTTTGGTTTAAAGATCTCTGATGTTCTCTGACCTTCCTTCATGCAAGGTCTCTAGGAAAGAGGCTTTTAGAGGATGATCACGTTTGATGAAATTGAAACTCAATTCTCCCTTTGGTTGTCCTTTGTACATAACCCGTTTTCAAATTTTGAGGAGATTACTTGAAATTTTGACAGAATAGAAATAGTCTCTCAGAGTTCCTGACCCATAAATGTAACCATTTCTCAGATGAAACAGGAGGTGAATGATGATGGCCAAACCTAGTAGAGGAAGAGAGTGATTATTCATTTTTTTTTTTAATGTCAGGACACAGATTTCTTAATGCTGTAAAGAAAGGACTTAGTTTTGTTTTAACGATCTATATTTTTACATAAATCATTTCAGGCTCAAATCTCCAAACAAAACAAGTTGGAGAATTAGTGAGAAGCATCAAGAATACATTTGACACATACTTGTTAAGTTTGCCATTAGATTACACTTTCAGTCATTTATTCAAGAACATTTATTGAGAACCTACTGTATATACAAGGACGGATAGGAGCAGGACCCAGTCCTTAAGGAACATGAAATCCAGCAGAAGAAACTGGGTAGGAAAGCAAATTATGACACTTAGACACTGTCCCTCGAATGATTAGCTTTTGGAGTCGGTGATAGACAGGGAGGCCTGGCGTGTTGCAATTCATGGGGTTGCAAAGAGTTGGACATGACTGACCAACTAAACTGAACTGATAGAGCAGTAACTTTTTTAACTAATAAAGAGCAGTGACTCTTTTTTAACTAATAGAGATCTTGTGAAAAATTCTGTTCAAATACAATGTTAACACTCAAGTTATAATTTCAAGCTTTCTAATGATATATTCGGTCTAGCCAAATTCCGTTAGAGTTTCAAGAAATGAAGATCTGAGTTTATATCCTAAACCATTTTCCAATATATTATTGATGGACAGGGGAGCCACTTTTTAGAGTCCAGGAAGGCAAGATAGATCATGATTGGAGCCAAATCCACACTCTTATCCCTTGATGGAATGTATTTCAGGCTTCATTTGTAATCTGCTTTAGGACAACTTAAATTCATACTTTATTCCAAATATTTGACTCTTTTCTATCTGTACCATTCTGCTGGAAGAAATACCTCACTTGCTCAAATGTTTTTGGTTTCTTGCCTAATAGAAGATTTCAGCAGGCATCTCTCAAGGAGACATTGATTGTCACCACCATCAGTCTGTCCACTTCTGTAGGCGCTGTCCTGGGCTAAAACCATTCTGTAAAACCCTAAACCTATTCTGAACATACAGCTTTCAAGCTTTCAGATTCTATTCTCTTGCCTTGAACTGTCTGTTGTACTCATTAATTACTTTTTTGAGAAGGAAAAAAAAAAAAAAAAAGAAATCTCTCTCAATTTCCCTAAAGCCCCAGATCTTTTTTTAGGATTCACCAAGAAAAGCAATTATCTTTTTTGTATAGTATTGATCTGTCTGGACATTGCCTCCCAGTGGATCATCCATTTGGTTCTGGAATTTAAAGATCCTCACAGTGCCAACCTCTGTGTTACCACCTGAACTGCTCCTCACCACTCCTCATCAGCTGGCGCTCATCATTGGTCAAGTTCATTACCAACAAGCTGTCTCACACTGGCATTTCACTTGGAAAGGAAAATACTTTGGTGTTCACGTAGTGTGTGTTTTTGACATCTCTTCACTTAGCACCATTTAAGACCCAAAACACTTACTAGTCAACATATCTTCAAAACTGAAGGTATACTCTTAGGGAGGAAATACCTGAGATTATTCAGTGATACCTGGTAGAATTTACAATGCCATAGTACTTTCCATGTATGATTGGTAAAAATGTGTTGGGAGTAGCTGACCGTAGAAAGCCAAACATAATCATGAGACGTTACATAATTCACTCCACCAATAAGATTCTTTGAAAGTTTCATTAGTAAATATATGATATTAGTAAATATATGATATTATGACATGATAATGATACATTATCATTAAAGGCTGACTATCTTACCAAATCACTTTGGAAAGAGAGTCAGCATTGGAGAATGAAGACCTATTGAAACATTCAAATTTTTTTATTGATTTACTGAAGCATAAAATTACATTTAGGGTGACTTTTCTAGTTGATTATTTTTCTCCATGCTAATGTTAACTCAACATAACATTAAACTGCAACTTTAATTGATTCTTTTAGAGTTTAGGTACAGAGGGATCTTGGGAACTAAAAATTCTGGATACTCTTTCTGAAGTTAGTTAGTACTTTGCTAGTAGCTCAGTCGGTAAAGAATCGGCCTGCAATGCAGGTTCGATCCCTGGGTTGGGAATTACCCTGGAGAAGGAAATGGCAACTCACTGCAATACTCTTGCCTGGAGAATTCCATGGACAGAGAAGCCAGGAGGGCTACAGTCCATGGGATCACAAAGAGCTGGACACAACTATGCGACTTTTTTCTTTCTTTTCCGAATTAGATAAGCCAGTTTAAGAAGAGCAGAAAAGTAGTGCCTTCCTATTGTGGGCTCTATAGCTCAGTAGGTCCAAGTTCCAGGAATTCATCTGCGAGAAGACAGGGAGATGCTCACTCATCATTGGCCTGGGTCACAGTTCTCATGGTCTCTAACTGCCAGTGTGTTATGTCTATCAGACAACTGATTGTGTCCAGACATAGAGACATCTGTAATCTCAAAATGATACCAAAGCAGTGATATTGAAGCTGAATGAGATTCTTCTTAGTGCTCAAATATACTCCCTAACTGAATGCACTGTTTACTTAAGATAAAGGAGATTATTCTGCCTCTATATTACCTATTTCGTGGAAAATTTTGCCACTTGTCTGTCCTGCTAATAATCAGCACTTGGAGATAGATTCATGCCCCTCCTCACATTTTTAAGGTTAGAAAGACCATATCTTAACAGTTTTATACAATGCTTCCTTGGCAAAATTTTGAGGGTGCTGGTAGCAGTAAGGAATTCTCAACATTTTGCCAAGGAAGCTCCAATGGTTTCCCCAAAGCCTTGTGCTTGCCTTTCTATTTTGTTAGTAATATAGGCTCTATTCAAGTTCATGAGTGGAAAAGCCAAGAAGACAACCTCTTGGTTTCAGGTTTTCTCCTTCCACTCTGGTGGCCGATACAACGGGAGTGCCCATAAATAGAAGATCGTGGAAGCTGAGTGATTCAAGGAACAGATTGTGGAGGCATCAGGGCATCCAGGAAGTCCAGGAAGGAGAAAGAACCTGGGCTTTGGCTCTAGGTGCCCCTGGATTTAACTCTAGTCTCAGCTGTTTGCAAGCTGCAGGAACCTTGGCAAGTCACTTAACCTCTCCGCATTTTGGATCCTCAACAGCAAAATGAGGATAACAGTTTCCACCTTTGAGCTCACTGAGGGGATTATGGGGAAAAACAAAATAAAAGCAAACCTATATGCTCATATACATATACACCCCTGCATTCAGTTGATGCTTTATAAATTGCAGGCATTTTTATAAGAAAATAGCTACTCTTTTTTTTTTTTTTTTTTCCTTCTCCTGTGAAGTATTTGTTTTGGGTTGTGCCTTCCTTGGGCTTTCTCATGAAAGGGAAATTATTAGATATTGGAAAGGGTGTCTAATTGCATCTTGCAAAGGGTCTTCTTCCTTCCCCAGGTTAACTCTTACCTACACTCCAGCTGGAGAGAATATTCATATTGATGATTATCTATGTTAATCACTTAAAATGGAATAAACAGGACATCTTAAAAGGGCGTTAGAAAAAGGGAACTATAAGAGGGGGCCCTTCCCATTTGTTGGTGGCTTATCCTTTGAGGAAAATGAGCCATGTGCCTATGGTCGAGGGTTCAATTCCAATACAGACGCTAAATTACCTGGCCTTTGTGAAAGTCGCTCAGTTGTGTCCGACTCTTTGTGACCCCATGGACTACACAGTCCATGGAATTCTCTACGCCAGAATACTGGGGTGGGTAGCCTTTCCCTTCTCCAGGGGGTCTTCTCAATCCCAGAATCGAACTCAGGTTGATCTTTACCTTGCAGGTGGATTCTTTACCAACTGAGCTACCAGGGAAGCCAAAACTCACCCAGTGTCTTTTCCTTCTCAGCCAAGAGGGCTGTGGCTTGAGGCTCACCTGATTGGACTGATGAGCCACTGGCACCAAGTAAGGAGCCCAGGATATGCCTTAAACAGCTCTCCATCAGAGACCTGCTTCCTCTATGTAGTCCATAACGTAAGGCCACAAGCAGGGAGAAACGTGTCAATGGAGCAAGGTGAGGTATGAACAGCCCTGGAGCTTAAAACCACCCTCTGAAAAGAAGGCTTGTGCACACCTATAAAGAATATTATTCATCCTGGTACAACCAGATAGGCCAATACAACCCAGCTTCCAAAGGGGACAGTTGTACATAGCCACCCTGGAGATTGAATGCATTCTCTCCCATCATGTTGACTTTCCTGAAACCATGAGGAGCTTTTCTGTGTCAAGCATGATGTTGTGCACATTACATATGCGGTCACATGTAAATCTCATAACAAGTGTGCAAAGTATATGTTATAACTTTAAAGTACAGGTAGGAGAAGTGATAGGTGACAACTTAGGACAATCCAGGAGGAAGCGATAAAGGGAGGCTCAAAACGCCAAGTCGTTCTGACTCTGAGATCAAGATATTGTTGGAAAGATGCTTTGTTGACTTCAACTGACAATGCCCAAAGAGGTCACTCCAAAGGTTTTGGACTTTCTTTGAGTCTCTCAATCTACCTTTGCCCCTGTTGCTTGCAGCAGATGACCTTAATTATCCTTTTTTTTTTTTTCACTAGGAAGCTTATGGATATCAGATGTGAATTTCCTTGACTCTCCTCATCTTCTCAGAGTTTGGGTGCAATTACTCGGGCCCTACGCACTTCTTTGCTCCACAGGAACACTGTTCAAAATTAAACTCTCTACATTGATTATTCTCCCACCCTTCCCAGGCTTCTCCTGCCCCAGGCTGATGAATTTTGTTCAACTCTTCTCCCATGCATTGGCAATCTCTGCCTTTGTGGTGCTCCCTTCCCTCTTTCTGAAAACATCTTCAGTTCACTTAAGTTCAGTCAGTTCCGTTGCTCAGTCATCTCTGACTCTTTGCCACCCCATGGACTGTGGCAGGCCAGGCCTCCCTGTCCATCACCAACTCCCGGAGTTTACTCAAACTCATGTTCACTGAGTTGGTGATGCCATCCAACCATCTCATCCTCTGTCATTCCCTTCTCCTCCTGTCTTCAATCTTTCCCAGCATCAGGGTCTTTTCCAATGAGTCAATTCTTCGCATCAGGTGGCCAAAGTATTGGAGCTTCAACTTCAACATCAGTCCTTCCAATGTATATCTAGGACTGATTTCCTTTAGAACTGAATGGTTTGATCTTCTTGTAGTCCAAGGGACTCTCAAGAGTCTTCTCCAACACCACAGTTCTAAAGCATCAATTCTTAGGCATTCAGTTTTCTTTATGTTTCAACTCTCACATACATACATGACTACTGGAAAAAACCACATCTTTGACTATATGAAACTTTGTCAGAAAAGTAATGTCTTTGCTTTTTAATATCCTGTCTACGCTGGTCATAGCTTTTCTTCCAAGGAGCAAGTGTCTTTGCATTTCATGGCTGCAATCAACCACCTGCAGTGATTTTGGAGCTCAAGAAAAATAAAGTCTCTCACTGTTTCTATTTTCCCCATGTGTTTGCCATGAAGTGATGGAACTGGATGCCATGATCTTAGTTTTCTGAATGTTGAGTTTTAAGCTAGCTTTTTCACTCATCTTTGACTTCTATATCAAGAGGCTCTTTAGTTCCTCTTCACTTTCTGCCATAAGGGTGGTGTCATCTACATATCTGAGGTTACTGGTATTTCTCCTGCCAATCTTGATTCCAGCTTGTGCTTCATCCAGCCCGGAATTTCACAAGCTGTACTCTGCATATAATTTAAATAAGCAGGGTGACAATATACTGCCTTGATATACTCCTTTCCCGATTTGGAACCAGTATATTGTTTCATGTCCTGTTCTAACTGTTGCTTCTTGGCAAGCATACAGATTCGTCAGGAGGCAGGTAAGGTGGTCTGGTATTCTCATCTCTTGAAGAATTTTCCAGTTTGTTGTGATCCACACAGTCAATGCTGGAGACCAGGGTTCGATCCCTGGGTCAGGAAGATCCTCTGGAGAAGGAAATGGCAACCCACTCCAGTACTTTTGCCTGGAAAGTCCCATGGATGGAGGAGCCTGGTAGGCTACAGTCTATGGGGTCGCAAAGAGTCGGACATGACTGAGTGACTTCACTTTCACTTTCTACACAGTCAAAGGCTTTGGCGTAGTCAGTAATCTTCCTTTTTCCATGATCCAACAGATGTTGGCAATTTGATCTCTGGTTCCTCTGCCTTTTCTAAAACCAGCTTGAACATCTGGAATTTCACGGTTGGTTCACATATTGCTGAAGCCTGGCTTGGAGAATTTTGAGCATTACTTTCCTAGCGTGTGAGATGAGTGCAATTGTGCGGTAGTTTGAGCATTCTTTGGCATTGCCTTTCTTTGGGATTGGAATGAAAACTGATCTTTTCCAGTCCTGTGGCCACTGCTGAGTTTTCCAAATTTGCTGGCATACTGAATGAGCACTTTGACAGCATTATCTTTTAGGATTTGAAATAGATCAATTGGAATTCCATCACCTCCACTAGCTTTGTTCATAGTGATGCTTCCTAAGGCCCACTTGATTTGCCTTCCAGGATGTCTGGCTCTAGGTGAGTGATCATACCATGGTGGTTATGTGGGTCATGAAGATCTTTTTTGTATAGTTCTTCTGTGTATTCTTGCCACCTTTACTTAATATCTCCTGCTTTTGTTGGGTCCATACCATTTCTGTCCTTTATTGAGCACATCTTTGCATGAAATATTCCCTTGGTATCTCGAATTTTCTTGAAGAGATTTCTATTATTTTCCATTCCATTGCTTTCCTCTATTTCTTTGCATTGATCACTGAGGAAAACTTTCTTATCTCTCCATTTTATGCTTCCTTTATCTCCAAAACACATACACACCCTTGGTCTTTGAGTTGTATCTCCTTGAGGTAAGCAGGGCAAGTATCATCCCCATTTTCTCATATCAACAAACTGATTATCATAAGATAAGTGGCTCTTCCTCAAGCCCCCGTGGCTCCCTGGCAGCAAAACTAGGCATAAAATTCAGGTCTTCTGCTCCTGGATCCTAATGTCATGCTATTCAGTACCGGTTGCCAATCAATGCCCATGGGTAACAAAGTGAGATGGCCTTTTATATGCAACGTCACTATAACAAATTCCACTTTTCTCTTGTCTCTGGAGCCTGGAGCCTGCTTCATACACAGAACAGAGTTGCCAACCCCCAGTGCCAGGGCCCTGCGTGTGACAAGTGATGCGTCTATAATTATCGCCTTGCCCAGACTGCATAACCTGTCCTCACAGGTGTGAAGGCCCATTAATAACCCTCCAGGGAAGGGCGGCGGCATCTCAGAGGCAGCCCTGCCACGTGACCTGCTCTCCCATACGGGGTTCCCCTAATCAGCACGCACACGGCCTCTAAAGTGTCACAACGCTCATTGTTTCTCAGCCTCCCACAATATACAACCAGAAAGCAAGCCCCCTTATCATTTAATAACACTCCCTGATACTGAAAGCGGGAGAAAATAGAAACACTCCAAGTGGGAGGAGAAAGCTTGCTTTGTGAAGAAGCGATTAAGGTTGTAACACTGGCTCTCACACAGCGGGAGACTTCAGACTGGTGATCTGATACCCCTTTAACCCTCAACCCTGCCTCTGCCCTTATCCTCAAGCCTTGCAGACTTCTGGGGGACAGCATCCCTTCCCCCCTACACAGACTGGAGGTGCCCTGATGATGAGAAGAAAAGGAAACTGTGGAGTCTGTGCCCCTGCTCTGCTAAAAGGGGTTTGAGTTATTGTTTTCACCTTGAAAGGAAATGCAGTTTGGTATAGAATGCCAGGTTGGGAGTCCGTCCTGGAATTCAGGATTGGCGTTGGCCATAAGCACACATATAAGCCTCACTGTACATGTCTGTGAAATGGGGAGAAAGATGCATGCTACAAAATGAAATGTAACAATATGGGGCAAGGTGCTTCATGTCTTTAGAAGGAATGGTTAACAAGATGATAACAATAACGACAGCTAACGCTGAAATGACCCTTATGATGGGGCCAGGCAACGTGCAGTGGCTTTACAGGTCTCACTTAAAATAATACTCACATCAGCCCATATGGAACTTTATCATCGTTTCAACAGATGAGGAAACAGACATAGTGAAGTTAGGTCACTTGCTTGAAGTCATAGAGCTATTAAGTGACACTGTTAAGTAACAGAGTTAGAATCTGGACTCAGTATGTCTGGCTCCTGAGTGTGCTCTTTTTAAAGGGGTCTGCTATGAAATTAAAAGCTTTGGCTTTCAAGTTAGAGAGAGAGACAGAAAGACAGAAAGCCTTTGAAGAGGCCTTAGTAGGAAGCAGGAGCGAGCAGAGGTCACTCAGGCAACAGTGCCTCCCCGTTAACTAAACCTATTGATTCACCCTTTCCTTCTCCATAGTCCTGGAGCTCAGTCCCCACTTTCCAAAACTCAAAAGAAAAGCTGGTCTTTCCCTTACACACTGAAATCTGGCAATTATGAGCCTTGCATTTTATGTCCAGCTTTCTCATTAAGCAGCTCTGTGACCAAAGGTAACTACGTCTCCAGATCTCCATCTGTTCATCTCCAAAATGTGGGTTTGCAATGACAGGTGCTCTGCAGCCCGTCACTGTTTGTTCTAGGCTTCCTACGGGGACCTGCTGGGAACCGCAGCTCACTCTGCAGCATGGAGAGCCCACCAGGGCTGTGGTCTCCAAAGTGTGATAAGCATCCTCGGGAGATGCCAGGTTTGGTTCACTAGGGTGATGGGGGAAACTACCGGAACATCTATATATCAAATCTTCATCTTTAAAAGATTCTGATATTTCTGCGTGTTTTGTAATAGAAACAACACCATAGAACATGTGCACATTACATTAAATATAAACATACTTTTAAGTGGTGCACAGTTATTTTTTTGTCTAGTATGTGCCGCTGCTGCTGCTAAGTCGCTTCAGTCGTGTCCGACTCTGTGAGACCCCACAGACGGCAGACCACCAGGCTCCCCCATCCCATTCTCCAGGCAAGAACACTGGAGTGGGTTGCCATTTCCTTCTCCAATGCATGAAAGTGAAAAGTGAAAGTGAAGTCGCCCAGTCATGTCCGACTCAGCGATCCCATGGACTGCAGCCTACCAGGCTCTTCCATCCATGGGATTTTCCAGGCAAGAGTACTGGAGTGGGGTGCCATTGCCTTCTCCGTCTAGTATGTGAGACAACCAAAACTGTTTGGAGACCATGGTGAAAGTGAAAGTGAAGTTGCTCAGTCGTGTCTGACTCTTTGCGACCCCACGGACTGTAACCCACCAGGCTCCTCCATCCATGGGATTCTCCAGGCAAGAACACTGGAGTGGGTTGCCATTTCCTTCTCCAGGGGATCTTCCCGACCCAGGGATGGAACCCAGGTCTCATGTGTTGTAGGCAGACGCTTTACCGTCTGAGCCACCAGGGAATCTGCTTTTGCTCTTTGCAGCGCCCCCTGGAGGCTATACCCAATTTGCCACGTTGATGAAATGTTAACCAACGCTGGCAGAAGCGAACTAGAACTTAGAGCTAGTACCAAGGTGGTTCATGTTGCAATTTGATTTTTCTTCCTAAAATTAAATGTGTGATGCATTTCTTCAATTTAAACTGCAGAGACAGGAATTATAATATTCATAATCTTATTATTATAAATGATAATATTGGTTTTAAAGCTCTTGTATTAAGGGGGAAAAAAATCTTATTACACAACCATATTGAAGCCTGGATTTTTAAAGAATATCTTACTTTAAAGGACAGCTGCAAATATCTAATGGGAGCAAAGCATTTTCTCAAAGAAAGCTCATCATTTCCCCTTAAGCTTCTAGGATTATTCTAATAATAGGTTAAAATATATGGAAACACGTTGCCCTGATAGATTTCTCTACCATCTGGTCTATTTTTCTGAGTCACAAAATAAGTTCAATTTCGAAGCAATCCTCCCCCCATTTGATTTCTCTCCCCCAAATCAAATATTCACAGTAATAACCTGGGATATGACATGCTATTCTGACCTCTCTAGTTTGGGGAGAATATTGAAATATCATAGAAACTACAAAGATAGACTCCAAAAAAAAAGTAATGCTATAAAGGCTGGAAGATAAAACATATGAAGAGGAGTGGCGAGAGCTAAATTTATAAAGGCTGACAAAGCAATGACTCCAGGGGACAAGGTCACAGCCTATAAATACCTTGAAGGTAACAATGTAATTGAAGGGAAAGGATTATTCATAGTCGCAGAAGACGATATGGCTGGGAGCAATGGAAGAAAATGTTAGGTAAAACTGTCAGGAGCGAGGGAAAAAGTAGTTCTTGGCTGTGAGGAAGGGGACTGGAAAAGCAATCCAAGAAGAAGCATGCCAAGCATTTCGCTACAGACAGGCGAAGCCTCTGAGGAAGACGTGGGACTAACAAGTGTGCTCCTCAGTCAGAAGCCACCTCTTCTGTCAGATTTCAGAGCTCTCAGACATGCCCCCTGAAAGGCGGCCCCCTTCAGAGAAGGCAGCTAATCAAAGATCTGTGTGAAGACAGTTTGTGTGACGTGAATAGTCAAAATGAATAGCCTGACATGCTGATATTGTAAAATTATGAATTAAAACATAGGGAAATGTGCTATTTTCTGCATATTGTATATAATGTCACATCTTAGAAATAATGCACAACTTTGCCCAGGAAAATTAATAAACTCTTCATTGACAAATTACCATTCTGTGTTCAGTGCAAAGGTTCTTCAAACAGCACAAGTTAAGTTGAACCACTGGGTTAAAATCACTGAACGTGTTATGCTAAAGAACAGATTTAGACATGAACTATATGAATATATGGGAGCCCCGGATACTTTAGAGTAGGCAAACATGTACCCTCAGGACAGTAATGTAAAAGTCAACTTCAAAGCTCTTCTAAACTAAGTATTTTAAAAAGCTGTGCCTATGAAAACATTTGAGAGCACCATTTATACACAATACTCAGGCCAAGAGTGCTTCACCGTTAACTAAAAATCTAAAGGTATGACCCAAAACTGTTGATGGAACTTCTGTGTGAGGAGAGTTGCAAGATCAGGGGTCCACAGGAGTGGGGCGGGTCGGGGAATGGATGAGGAAGCTGAGTGATGCATGTGACAACAAGGCATGGAGACGGGGTGGCGGGAAATGTCAGAGAGCTGGCAACAGCTGCTTTGTCCCCGCTTGACCAGGCCACATAAGAACACTGGCCCCCTGCAGCTGAACCTTCTGAAGTTTTTTTTTTTAAGAAACTGGAAATCCCAAATTGCCTGTGAATTATCTGAGAATTAAAACATATTTGTGTATTAGATGAGATCTAAGGGACACTAGCTGGGCACATTCTCTAAACCTCTCACACTGAACACAAAGGGAGACCCTGGTTTCTGAGATTAGGAACCAGGAACAGGAAGGAAGCTGGAACTAAGTGGCGGAAGCAGGCTGGTTTGCACAGGGCTGCCAAACACCGAGGAGATCAAAAGAAGAAAAAACTTCATTTTTGCTCTTCGGTCCGGTGAACCCAGGACGGAAGGAGGTACCAGAGCAACTGCAACAGCTCCATTTTAGATGCCCCAATGCAGCTGCCCTGCATACACTCAGGAATCTTGTGTGCTGACCTGGTTCCTGACCTCCTGCCTCGCTGGTGGTCATTGTGAATGGCAGAAAGTCCCTCTCAAAGGGAATCAAATCTTCAACTACCCTGAAGGCAGAAGCGGGTAGAACCATGGGTTCTTATGGACACCCACAGTGACTTCATAGGAGTTTGTTTCCAGAAGGTGCTGGGTGAAAAACAAGGCTATGTTTCCCAAACCTAGCAACTCGGAGTTCAAGGTTACAGGGTGACTCTAGGTGGCCAGCAGGTGAATTGGAGTTCACAGAACAGTATTGTTCTGTTTAGGTTTTAAACACACACACACACACACACACACACACACACACACACACACTCACTTGTCCTACTGTGTGAAATGAAGTATTTTGTCTCAGTCCTTTGATTTTGGTTTCTGTAGCACTGAGATGTCACACAAAACCTGAATAGCTCATGTCACATACAACCACATGCACAGAATTTAGCCTTAGCTCTCCCTATTTGGCAACATCAATTATTCTCCTGGAGAGAGACACGAGAGCTTCACGCCACAAAGAGAAGTTTGGTCTTCCTTCCTGACTTGGGGTTTATACCCTAGGACAATCTCTGTTAATATACTACTTATACCAAACACTCACTTTTATTTTTTTCAACTAGAAGATAATTGCTTTACATTGTGTTGGTTTCTGCCATACAACCATGTGAATCAGCTGCTGCTGCTGCTGCTAAGTCGCTTCAGTCGTGTCTGACTCCGTGCGATCCCATAGATGGCAGCCCACCAGGCTCCCCCAATCCCTGGGATTCTCCAGGAAAGAACACTGGAGTGGGTTGCCATTTCCTTCTCCAATGCATGAAAGTGAAAAGTGAAAGTGAAGTCACTCAGTTGTGTCCGACTCTTAGCGACACCATGGACTGCAGCCTACCAGGCTCCTCCATCCATGGGATTTTCCAGGCAAGAGTACTGGAGTGGGGTGCCATTGCCTTCTCCAGTGAATCAGCTAGACGTACACATATATCCTCTCCCTCTTCAACCTTGCTTCTAACTCTGCCTGCCCCATCTCACCCATCTAGATTGTCACAGAGCATCAGGCTGAGGTCCTTGTGTTATATAGCAACTTCCCACTAGCTAGCTACTTTACACATGGTAATGTATATATTTCAATGCTACTCTCTCAATTTGACCCACCTTCTCCTTCCCACACTGTGTCCACAAGTCCTTTTTCTACATCTGTGTCTCCATTCCTGCTCTTCAAATAGGCTCATCAGTACCATTTTTATAGATTCCATATATATGTGCTAATATATCATATTTTTTCTCTTTCTGACTTACTTCACTCTGTATAGTAAACTCTAGGCTAATCCACCACAGTTCAATTGACTCAAATTTATTTCTTTTTATGGACAAGTAATTGATGCTTTTTAACTGTGGTGTTGGAGAAGACTCTTAAGAGTCCCTTGGACTGCAAGGAGATCCAACCAGTCCATTCTGAAAGAGATCAGCCCTGGGATTTCTTTGGAAGGAATGATGCTGAAGCTGAAACTCCAGTACTTTGGCCACCTCATGCGAAGAGTTGATTCATTGGAAAAGACTCTGATGCTGGGAGGGATTGAGGGCAGGAGGAGAAGGGGACGACAGAGGATGAGATGGCTGGATGGCATCACTGACTCAATGGACATGAGTTTGAGTAAACTCCAGGAGTTGGTGATGGACAGGGAGGCCTGGCATGCTGCAATTCATGGGGTCGCAAAGAGTCGGAGACGACTGAGCGACTGAACTGAACTGAAATATTCCATTGTGTATATGTACCACAGTTTCTTTATCCATTCATCAATTTCAGATGGATCAAATTTAACTGTTCTTTGAAGAATCCTTGTAAAACAATGTTTGTTGAAACTGGCAAAGATTTAGCTCAAATAAAAGATGAAGAGTTAAAGAAAGAAAAAAAAAAGACTTCTATGGTTTTCTCCAGAGCTGACTTACTGTGTCTGCATTTCAGTCCAATGTTTGCATGTGTTTAACGCACACACACAGCTTGAAGGAGGAAGCGCACTCTGTGTTTTGCAGTGTTTGGGTGGGAATCAAAGGGAAACATGTGGTTCCGTTCTGTTCCCTGGAGCATTCAGTTAAGGGAAATGAAAAATCTCATTTGTGCTGATATTGTCAACAGGGGGTGATCTTGCAAATGCCTGGGGTGGGGGAGGGGAAGCTTTGGGTCAAAGTGCAGACCTCACAGTCCATAGACTTGGACAGAGGTGTGGTCAGGCTCTGGGGAGGGTGGGTTTTCCTTTGGTTGAGACTGGTTTTCGACTTTCTTTTTTTCCTCAGTTAGTGCTATATGGATACCGCTAGCATTCTGCTGTCTATGAAATTTGGGTGGATGTTCTAAAGGTATCCTGCACCATTATAATACAAAACGATAGGAACAATCACAATCATTTCAAAGAATAAGGAACAGAAACTGGGGGTGAAGATGGTATTCTTTTTGTTTCCTTTTTGTACTGAAAACAAACTAGAGTGGCCTTTGTGGTGGTCACAGTAGAGCCCCCAGCTGGTAGGAGGGTCCTTTGCTCTGTTTTGATTGTAAGAGTAAGGGAGGTTCATCTGAAGATTTGGAAAATAGAGAAAAGTATAAAGACGGAAAGAAAAGTTTGGAGGGATTTGCCAGTCTGTTAATATCGGGGTGGCCAAAAAGTTTGTTTGGGTTTTTCTGTAACATCCTGAATGAACTTTTTGGCCAACCCAGTACTTTCTCAATTAAATATGGATGACCTCAGGCTTTCACAAAGCTCTGTAGAACTTAGGCTCTGACTGTACCCACTGAGGACTGCTCCACCAGAAGGTAAGCTCCACCAGGCCAGGGGGTTTGACTATGTGGTTTCACTCTTGTATTCCTAGTACCTAGAACTTACCTGGCATGTAGTGGGAGGTGGTCAAAGTCAATAAATAAATAAATAAACTGTTATTCACTAGTTTGCTAATTTTCACCTGTCTGGTTAATTTTAACTTGAAAATTCTCTCACGTGCTTCTCATCTAAAGCTAAGTTTGTTGTGTCATACGTCTCACTACATGCCCCCGTATACCTTCCCAACCAAACCTCTGGGAGATTTTTGTCTTTTTTTTTAATAGTTGTGCTTTGTGGATAGTCCAAGACCCTCCCCCATTGTGTACTGTGTTCTGGGAAACACGTCATCCCAAACTCATTTTCTTCTTTCAAGCTTCAGTGTTGCATTAAACTTAACTGTTTAGACATGCAACAAAACCCACTCTTAGCATCGCTGATCTAAGTAGCAAACACAAAAGCCTGACGACCTCAGGGATTAGGCATCAAGTTAGGTGCAAATTGAAGGGAATCTGTTCCTACTTCAAGAAATATGATTTCCAGGGAAAAGGTCTACCTTTCAAGTTTTTAACTACACTCTACCACTAGACATTAGAAACTAAAAGACCAGTGGGTGACAGCCCGAGGTCGCTGCAAAGACATTCACATTTGGTTTTAAATTAGAAATACATACAATTAAACACTGACTGTAGAGAGACTATATGTGTTTCTATATTAGTTGATATCATTTACAGTTTTCACATAAGAATATTTGAAGACTTAGTTAATAGGGTATTTATCACATATTGAAACACATGAAGGCATTTATCCAATAATCTCTGTTCAGACAGACTACATTTGAGAGAATTTTTGTTAAAATTTAACAACAAAAGTCACTTTTGAATCTCATGGTCCACCATATTGCATGCAAAACCTCAGATTGGTTTCCAAGCCCATTTTGCATAGGGGTATTAAAGAAAGCAGTTTGGGGATAAGTAGGTACCTTATGTTGCTGAGATGAAAAAAAAAATACTGGGAAGCAATAAAATGCAATGTAAAATGAAGAATTTCTTTAAATTAAAAAATAAAGTGACTTAGTTCCAATTAGGTATTCTGCTTCAGGCAGAACACTGTGCTCCATCCCTCCATTTCTGGTTACCATTGTTGACTGTGTGGATTGAAAAAAACAATCACAGGTAAATCCTGCCAAATTTACCGCATCTAACCTCAGTACAGAATCGGTAATTTTTGAAAGCGCTATGCATGACGTCAGAATAGAACATACCAACATTTACTCTTCTTTCCTTCCCCTAACGCTGCAGACAATGGTTATTTAATCCTCTGAGCCTTAGTTTCTTAATCTCTAAAACGGAAGTAATCTCACCAACTTGACAGTGTTGTGAGAAGTAAATGAGATATACAAAGTGCCAGGCACACTGTCTGGACAATAAATAAAACAGCAAACACAGAAGGGATTACGAAACCATGCATGTCATCTGGTCAGAACATTAGTTTGCAGGTGCAGAAAGTCAACTGGTGGAGTTCATTTCCAACAGGGTTTAGTGAACCTAAGTACTGCTGCTTGCATTTTTAAAAGGGCTGGATAATTTTATGTATCGCTAGCCACCCAAGCTAAGATAACAATCAGGGTAATTAGATTCCATGTTTCACTGCACATGGCGATCACCAGGATCAGGGGATTTCTTATTTAGGGAACTGTAGCATGACCTTACACCCCACTCCAGTACTCTTGCCTGGAAAATCCCATGGACGGAGGAGCCTGGTGGGCTGCAGTCCATGGGGTCACAAAGAGTCGGACATGACTGAGCGACTTCACTTTCACTTTTCACTTTCATGCACTGAAGGAAATGGCAACCCACTCCAGTGTTCTTGCCTGGAGAATCCCAGGGACAGGGGAGCCTGGTGGGCTGCCGTCTATGGGGTCGCACAGAGTTGGACACGACTGAAGTGACTTAGCAGCAGCAGCAGCAGCATGACCTTAAATCCAAACAGCGTCCCCTAAAGTGATGTTACAAGGGATGAGAGACAGGTTTGAGAGATGCACACTCTCTGAGGAGGACAGGAGGTCGTGGGATCTGGTAGGGGGTCAATCCCCATTTTGACTCTGACCCCCATCTGCCTGGTTGCTAACTTTCCTATTGAAAACTACAACCATAATCATTTTAGCACCTTTTAGGTTTCATGCAGTTTTCCAACCACAAACTCTTAGGCATCAGAGCTCAAGTGGGTGGTGTGTGTGTTTAGTCACTAAGTTGTGTCCCACTCTCTGTGACCCCATGGACTGTAGCCCTACAGTCCATGGGATTTCCCAGGAAAGAATAGTGGAGTGGGTTGCCATTTCCTTCTCCAGGGGGTCTTCCCAACCAAGAGATGGAACCCATGTATACTGCATTGCAGGCAAATCCTTTACTGCTGAGCCACTGGAGAAGCCCCAAGCAGGTGGTATGCATAACAATATTACTATGAAAATGATCTTATTTAATTGTGTAAGTCTTTCAATGGTAACCGGGCACACTCACAAGCATTCTCTCAATCAACCTCGTCTACCATTCCGAGGCGGGCACCATCTATATCTCTACCAGCTCCTGGAGATGTCTGCTAGTTGGTGACACACTAACAAGCATTCTGTCAATCAAGCTCGTCTACCATTCCGAGGCGGGCACCATCTATATCTCTTCCACCTCCTGGAGATGTCTGCTAGTTGGTGACAGAGCCAGGACCAGACTCTGTCCTCTGGCTCTGAGTCGGTCATGCTTATGACAACTACCCGGAGAAGAGACACGAAATGACTGATGAGAGGGCCAGAGTGACAAACGTTAAATGCTGCGAAAAATAAAAATAAAGACGAAGAAGATGTCTCCACAAAGTGATGTCAAATGACAGAGGTTTGACTAAATATGTAGGGAAAAAGAAAAAGAATTCTAGAACTCTTTGGCTTTGAAAACCTCTTCCAAGCTTTTTGACTTCTGTAAACCTCACTGCCTAGGTCTTCCCTGAACCCCTAGCCTCTTCTTTCTTAGCTTCCTTCCTTCTCCTTCTTCCTCTTGTAAAGGTGGGTATCTATTTCCCAAGTCCCCACTCACTTATCTTCTTAGAGACCTTAGCAGTCCTCAGAGTCTCCACCGTCACTGCCAGACCGAGAACCCGCAAGTCCCTCTTTCGGGGTCCTCTCCCTCATCTGAGTTTATCACATGCTTCCTATTGGGAAGCTCTGCAGATGGACTCCTGGATGCCTTATACTTGCAAAACCAAAGTCAAACTATGATTTTATCCTAAAATCTATTGTTTAATATGTCCCCCTCTTTTATTGCTATTGAAATCACAACCTTCCCAGTACAGAGATGCCTTACTTCTTGCTCTGTTTTTTTTTTTCATCCAACCAGCTAGTGATACCCATTGATTCTATCTGGGAAATGTTCTTTTGTTTCATCCTCATTCTCTTCATATGATCATCATCATACAATAAATCCTTTAAAACTTTTTCCTAGACCACTTCAATAATCTCTAGCTATTGATTTTCCTAAAACCCACTGAAAAATATTATTTCAACAGAGCCAGAATAACCTTCCCAAAAATTAAGCCTTGGGGGTTTTGTCTTCTACTCAAAAACTTTCAAAAGGGCTTCTCACTGCTTTCAGAACCAATCTGTCCATATGGCATTCAAGTTCTCCCCATTATAGGTTCTCCCCACTACAGGCCTAAAACACCTGGAAAGAAAAAAATAATAATAAACTTAAAATATTTCTTTAATTTGTTTAGCATCTACTATGGGCCAGAAAAGACTCATGAAACATTTTTACACATTATTATAAATCTTTACACAGATTTGCCATGTAGCATTATTATTTTATGTGTATGTGTGTTAAGTCACATCTGATTCTTTGCGATCCTATGGACTGTAGCCCGCCAGGCTCTTCTGTCCATGGGATTCTCCAGGCAAGAATACTAGAGTGGGTTGCCATGCCCTCCAGAGATGTCAAAAAATTCACCCAAGGACATAGAGCTGGTTGGACGCAAAGCTATATTTTTGAATCATAGACCACTTGCCTCTAAAACTTGGGATCTTTCTGCCATTCCACAGTCTGCCCATTGCCTCAAGTCATTTATTGTGGACAGACTGTATACCTAATTTGAGAATACAGCTTGCATTCTCTTCCTTTGAGGTTACACTCATGCTAGTATCTTCATTTGGCATGTTCCCTCTCCAGATTCCACCAGCCAAAATCTGACCCACCCTGTCCACGCACATTTCTTCAGTGTCTAGAACCAGTAGTATCCTTACCTTCCTTGGTATACTGCCCATCTTCCCTTAAAACAGAGCTGTGTATACAGTCTTTATTTCCAACCAACTCCAAATAAATTTATCTCCACCAACTCCAAATAAATCGGCATTTCGTAAATACGTGTTGAATTAAAATGATCACCGCTACACTTTCTACTCTGAAACTTTCATTAGGGGTGTAATAGTAATTAAGAATCAGAACTGGATCTGAATGCCTGCTCAGCTGTTTATTAGCAGTGCTAATCCTCAGAAAATTCTCTAGCTTCATTAAACATTAGTTGCCTCATTTATGAAGTGAGGATATTAATAGTGACTATCTCACTGAGTAGTTGTGAGCTCATAATAAAGTAAACAAAGTCTGTGCACAGTGTCTAGTACCTGGCACTTAGTATTTGCGGCGAGTGACGGCAATGGCAGTCATGTAAGATGAACTTTGAAGATACGGTCCAAAATAAATGTAGGAAATAATCATCTATGCCATTAAATTACCTGTCATCTTATAGACAATGCAGTAGAAAAATAAACTGAATTAAAAGAGGTTAACTAAGGAGTCAAGAATAGAATAGGAAACATTTTAATTGCCGGTCATCTCCTCTCGTCCGAGTATGAACTGACTTTGGGATGAAGGTTAGTTTGGCCAATCAGCAGGGCTTATCTAAATGTCTTTAAGTGATTCTAGGTTCCAAAGGTGTCATCTCAGGCTGAGAAATGACAGGTCTGGCTGTCAGTACCATCTTTGAGGCTAATACAGCTGTACAGTTCCCTCTGCCATCTATCAGGGAAACACTAACAAGATGAAACAGCCCCAGTGACAGCATCAGGATCTGAGCACATGATGCTATGGGGTGGGTGGCTAATGAATTCCCCAATCAATATGCTGAGCTCCGTGCCTTCTGAATGCAGCCAGGGAGCTAAAATCCATCATCTATAGCTTCAGGGTGTCAGTGAGTTATTTCTTGCCCTGGTGCACTGAACAATACTCCAGAAGTAATGACCAGTAACAGTGTAAGCGGTGGGTCAATGAGATAATTCATCTAAATGATGGTGTTAAGGTAGGGTTGTCATTAAGTCATATGAGCCCCAGCACTCACTGGATGGTGCCTAGGGTTTGCTTGCTTGCTGCACTTGGCATTCATCTGTCAGAAAAGCCTCTGCTATTCAGAACTTGTTCAGTATTTGATAACTGCAATAATCTAGGATATATGCCACCAGGTTGGCTTTAAATCAGCAATATTTTGATGCTTCCTTAGAATTTTATATTAGTTAAGTTGGACTCTCAAAGGTCTGGTTAAAAGTCTATCTATTGGTTAGGAAATTACATTGTTTTCTGAGTTTAAAAAAACGTTAATTGAATAAAAAATTACCAAAGCTATCCATGATTGAAAATGCACTATATGCCAGGAGCTATATAGTAAGAGTTGTATTTACGTTATCTCCTAAATGTGTAGAAAACCCAATTTCTCATATTTTAATTACCATGTTCTTTCAAGTCCATTAGCTCTATGTGAGCCAAGGTTGATCACAGAATTCCCAAAACATAGCAATTAGCATGGCACATAAAAGACACTCAATTCACATATAAAGAGTGTCGCTCGGGAGCTAAACCGTCTTCACTCTGACTTTCCTAAATGTATACTATATATATGCATTGATGGTTCTGAAACAGGACCGCCACCAGTTAACAGTCAAAGTGTCAGTGGTGTCAGTGATAAATGAGAAAGATATGGTCATTTGGCCTCGCTTCTCATAACTGTCTCCCAGCTATAAAATATTCTCCACATGCATTGTCAACTCAATTTTTCCAGCTATATTACTATACATTTCATCTGCACACTAAATTTATCATTCATTTTTCTTTTATGTTTGAGGACTCAAAAATCTTTGAAATGCTTTTATCTGTATATGTGCCTTTATGTTTCCAGTTTCCTTGACAGCAGCAGCTACTCTGCTCAATCTGGCTGGACCCACACTGGGATGTTCTTTCCAGCCATGACCCTTTCTGGGCCCTCTTGATGCCCAAGAATAGGGCCAAGCCCTCTAGGTCTTTATCTGATGCCCATGGTGGGTCTCAAACCACTTTCACACCATCCTCGTCTAGGAAGATTTGGCTCCCTTGATGGTCCTGCTTGTCGTTACTGTCTCCTCCTTCTCCTTCTCCCTCCTTCCCTGCTCCTCCCCACCCACCCATGGGACCATGACCACCACCCCCTCTTCCATCTCCTTCTTTTTGCAAAATGAGCTGTGCTTCATACAACTGAAGAAGGAACTTTAGGGCAGGATGGACTATGATTTCACAGGTGAGTATAGAGCCCTTTGGAACATTAAGGACAGTGGAGACACAGTGCATCGCCTCGTGACACTGTAGGGACATCATGACCTACAATGAGACACTGAGGATGCTGCAGGGGTCTACGCAGTCTATTGACTCAATCAGGACTCGCTCAGCCGGAACTGGGTTCTTCACTGCATGCTAACAGGACCCTCCAAAAGTCTCAACTGTAGATGTGATTAATTCAAAAATTTGCTTTTGATCAGATAAAATAGGAATTTGCTTGCAGAAACTGTCTCAGGCAACTTCAAAAACACTTAAAATGAAAGTCTGCTTTTCATGATAAAACATTTCCTTTCACTATTTTTTTTTCCTCCAATGAAGTCATCACCTGCTAGATATTTCATCAAGAAAACTATCCTTCTTTTTTCACGCAGTCCTTAGCCAATAACAACTTCTGAAAGCTTTATTTTGTCTGAGCCCCAGGAAAACCTATGAGGTCATCTTTTTTGGTGCCCATTTTAAAGAAGAGAAAGGAGAGGCTCAAAGCAGTGGAGCGACTTGCTGAAAGCCAAGTAGCTCACTGGATATGGACAGAAATGAGACTCAAATCCAAGTCTTCCAACCACAAATTAAGCACATTTTTCTACTATGGCATTCTGCCTTTCAACACCATGCGTGGAATCAAAATCAACAGATTTAGATCAAAATATCTTGGGAATAGCAAAGATCTGAGAAAACACACACGACTTGCATGCAGGTGCTGCCTCTGGTTCAGCTTACATAAGCGGTCACTCCGTCAAAACCCCCCACCACTCCCTTCTCCCACCTTCTCCTCCAACTCTGCCGGGATGGAACAGCTAAGCTGGGAGCTGCAGAGAGGGTCCCCAGCAGGCCCTCTCCACAGAAGTGGCTAATGATCTGGAAAAGCTCCTAAGCCTAGAAAACCCGAAGAGGCCTTTTTCAACATGAACAAATAGCAGCTAAAGGAAAAACAGAGCCAGCCTGCAGTGCGCAGCACTCTGTGGGAAGCGAAATTGCATCTGGTGGATACTTTTGTTGTTTCCCTGTTCTTTTTCTCTTGACTTCTGTTACCGGTCTTGAACGCCAACACTTCTCTGGACTCCTCTGCAGATTCCCCCACATGCCATGCCTGAACCCAATCCAGTTCTACCACTGGCCAAATCCAGAGATGAACGTAAGCTAACAGCCACCTAACTTCACTGAGGACCAACCCAGAGGTTGATGGTTTACTGCGAGTATCTCACACACAGACAGCCAAGTGAAACATCCGAGCCAGCAATTTATAGATGCGATAGATGTGAGCAACAGACCATTTATCATAATTCAGCTCTGCTCCCATTTTTTCTCCAGGAGTCTCTTCAAGTGCTATAAATTATGGAAAAACAATACTATACAAGCCAAACTTAATAAATATCTGATTTCCCAAACTTGACAATGAGAGAATACCATCAGTCTTTTTTTTTTTTTTTGGCAGGGGTGTTGGAAAGAGAACACTATGCCCTTATGAAAAGGGGGTCGATGTGAACAATAACCCTTTCTCTACTCCTTCATTTTATGTAAGTGTCTACATTGTAAGTCAGGAAGGAAACAGTCGGGGAAGGTTATAGATTCTTGTCAAACAAAACAGGTGCCCTGACACATAAATTTTCAGTGTTCCTGAAAGGCTCATAATTAAAAAATGAATCCAAGAGGATTTACTGTGAATTACACACAGAGAGAAGAAAATTAATAGGATGCCTTTTTTACACCCTGCATTAACTACATAAAGAGAAGCTGACTGTTGCCCAATTCTCCCCATCCTTCTATTTTGCAGGTGGTGAAAGGAGACTTTCAGGAGTTTCATGATAGCAATGGCAAGCACCTCATGGTAATCCTTTCTCTGGTCATATTCAGTCTTGTCCCTATTGTATAAAGAAGATGACTGCAACATGACACAGCTCCAAACACACAGGGTCAATAGGCAGATGTCATTCACAATGGATAGCTTCTCTCCAAATACTGAGCAGATTAATTTCTCAACAATAGATTTCAAAGGAGGGAACTTATATTTGACGTAATGATTTGTAAAAATCCCTCTGCTCTACGAGACCCTCCCTCCATAGAATTTGATTTCATGAGCGCACACTTCAGCAAAGACTTTTTTACCTTTGTTAAGATACATCTCATCTATGATTTCATTAATATCATAATTAATAATTGACACAGAAAGCAGCACATCACAGACGTGTGAACCAAAAACGAAGAAATGCAAGCTAATTTGAAGCAAACAGTCTAAATTATTTTGATCTGTTGGCCTTCTCTGATTTTTTTTTAATGATCTAATTCTTGTCTTGTTCAACAAGCCTATTTAATTACCATGAGACCCAGGTGAGTGGGAAGATGTTTGGTTTAAAAGAAATCAGCCCAACAAGGAAGAGCCCCTGTTCTTTCGGCAAGAACAACAGATAACGTGAGCAAAGTGTAAAATAGGGAAAAGTGTGCGTACAGCGCCTCCCCAGGCCTGTGCGGGTGTCCCTTTCTTTGTACCAATTCTTTTTACCCCGGGGCACCAAAGCCTTCATTCTGACCAAGCTCTCTCCATGAATCCCTGCCACTCCCCCAAATGTCCCCAAATTAGTCATGCTGATTTATTTCTCCTTCTTGCTCTTATGAGTTTGAGTAAACTCCGGGAGTTGGTGATGGACAAGGAGGCCTGGTGTGCTGCAGTCCATGAAGTTGCAAAGAGTGGGACACGACTGAGCGACTGAACTGACTAAAACTTGCTCTCAAACCCTGTCAGAGCGGTTGACTTCAACCTGGTGGGGGAAGGAACTTACAAAGACTGACTAAACTAGTCAGTGACTCAAGGGCCTCCAGGGGAATATGAGCTGAAAAAGATACCTGCTTTCCCCAAAGGGCTTTTTAGGTATGGTGACTTTAGGATAGCAAAGGAAGAGATATGGGAGACTTCAAGCGTGTTAAGAAGGACCATGAAGCCTAGAGGAAGTAGAATAAATGGGCAGCTCACTTCAATCCTAACAGCCCTGCTTCCACACAGGTGGCAGACAAGGCTGGTGGAAGCCCACCCTTCCACTTGCTTTATTTGCCTTCTATTCTCCCAAATCTTCCCAATGCAAAGCTTGCATGGAGAGAGTAGGACTCAGCTGGCATGCAGGATGACGTTCTCTGCATTCCTGCTCTGGGGTCTTGACAACAGGCAAGTCTTGTTTTAGAGAGTGGTTGCTCATCCTGGGGTCAGACTCCCCAGTGTTCTTGGGAGAGAATTTTCTCTTCCCTCAGGTAGGTTAAGTTGGGGGTAAAAAGGGCTTCTTTGAAACACCGTGTTATCACTGCTCAAAAAGTCAGGAATTCCTAGGAACTGCCTTTCACAGCAGTTTACGAAACACAAATTCTCAATCTCTCCGTTCATGTCTCTCTTTCTCTCTCTTGCATGTGTATGTGGGTGCACACACATGCTAATTTCAGAGTTTATACTTTTTTTCTGAGCAATGTATTAGCTTGACAACCACTCAGGAGTAGCAGCAAGGCACTTCTGGTTGTTTCCACAATTAACACCCACACTCGAAGAATGCAGCTCTGCCCACAGATGACCCTGGCCAGAGCCCATCTCTGGGCAAATGTGTCCTCTCTTGCTCACGCCCACTTGATTGTGTTTTTCCTCGCCCCTGGGATTCACCCTGCCTTCACGTCCTCTTCACACCTGTCATTGCTTTCACTGGTTCTCTTCTCCAAGGGGCACTGCAAGGCGGAATGAAATCTTTTGCTTCCCCTCCAACCCTTTCCGCTCTTAGTAATGGCCCTTACATTCCTTTCTTTCTGAGTAATTTTCTCTAGTACAAGGAAACAGACTGTGTTTAATAAACAAATCCATGTTTGACAGATAGTGAAAACCACATAGAATTATCTAGTAGGCATCTGTGGCTTCATTTTCCTAATGCAGCTATGTCAGTGTCCAAAGCAAGAGGCTGGATTTTGTCAAGTTCTTTGACCTTCTCTCCACTATAGTAAGGAACCTTCCCTTTCCTCTGCCTACTCTGACATCAGATTTTAATCACATGTTCTTTATATCTCTCTGAGGACGTTTGCCCAGTCTAGGGCAGTGGTCACCAACGTACAATCTGCAGCCTGTTCTTATAGGCACATTTTTATTGGAGTACCATCACATACACTTTCTGTCTCTGGCAGACACCAGAGATATTGCACCAGTGAATAAAAGATGATTTGAAATGACTACACCAATGAAGGGGTCCCATGCTCCAGAAGGCCAGAGATATGTCAGGTCCATTCTAGAATGGTGTGGCTTCTTCACATCATAGGGTCTCTTTTTCTTTTCTTGAAAAATGCCAGATGGCATTTCCTAACCCAACCTCTGAAGGAGAATCTGTTGGAATTTCCCAGAATGTTTAAGCAACGAGAACATCATGGGAATAAGTTCACAATGCCCAAGGGAGCTCTACACATTCTGATGTAAAATTTCTTGTACGTTTGCTTTTAAAAAAGAGTCAAAATGGAATGCTTTGGTTCTCCCTAGAAGTTCCCAGGATCCTCATATCCGTTTTATAAAAAACGCTGCCAATTCCAAGTAAACTACCAGAAAATAAGAAAATGTTTCTCCTGAAAGTGGAACTGCTTTACAAAACACAAATGGGAAGAAATGGATAAACCTGTAGCACATTATTGGACTCGAAAAGGATGCACATGGCTGTGCCAAATCATATTTTTCTTAGTAAGTCACACTGAATAAAAAAAAGAAGATAAATCACTGTGAAAATGCAAGTGAACTGGTAATAATAGCCCAGTTATAGCTGCCATGAAATAGTCATTAAGTTATATGCAGCATAAATCTCACAGTTTTGTAAATTATGGTGGTTCTTAGAGGCCAAATAAAGATAAACTGTACTAACTATGGCTGTGTTTCTCTGTGCTCCTTGGTGTGGCTTTTTAAAAGGCTTGAGCTCAGGCTCAGAGTACCATATGGTCTCTGAAGCATCTGAGGAAGTGCTAAAGGTTCACGGCTCTCTTCAAGACCCCTCTTCTGCATTTTGAAGCCGATTGTTTCTAACCAGTGCTTCTCTGCCTTTTGGTTTGTTCTGGCTCACCCTGAGATCAGATAGGCTTCCAGCTCAAGCCTTTTCCTTCCAGCTCAAGCCTTTTCCTTCCAGCTGCTTTTCTTTCCAAGGGCTGCTGAAAGAGCAGGTGCTGGAGAGGGGCAGTTTCCAGGGCTGAGCTTGCTGTACGGTTCTAGCCAGCCACCGCCACCCCAGAGCCCAGCAATGAAATCTCACCCCACGTGCCTCAGTAGATATGCGCGTTAGCAAAACTCACATTCAAAGATTACCAAGAAACGTCCCTTTTCCTCCTTTTTGGAGGTTGGTGATAATCCCCAGTTGCCTTTTCTTCTTAACTGCTTTATCCCCCCTGCTATTTAAACTGAATTCTTATTGCTCCAAATTAAATCCATTCTTTCTAGCCTTGTCATTGCTAACTAATGAGAGCAATTCCTCTCTTTGCTCTTGGTGGCTGCACTTTGGGTACTTATGGATGAGAATCATATCCTTCTCTAGCCTACTTTCCTAACTGCAGACTCACAGGTGATAAAATGGGTTAATTGTTGCTATAAAAATATTTTCTATCCTCATAACGAAGTAATTTTTTCCTCCAAATCATTTTAATTTCTTTGAATTGCACTGGGTTCTTAATGATCTGCAGTGAGTGAGGGTGCAGTCTTATTGGGTTTACATATACAAGCAAACCGTCGGATACATACGACGCACGCATACACCAACTCCTGGCCATTGCATTGCTTCTGTTTGCCCCATCCACTGTGGCCTCAGTTTTTACCATCTGTTCTTCACATCTCAACAAGAAAGCCTGCGGGCTTGGGCAGAGGTTGCCCAAGCATAGCCTGCACTCTGTTTTTATAAATATACTTTTATGGCAATATAATCACGCACATTTCTTTAATGATGGATTGGCCGTGGCTGCTTTCACATTAACAATGGCAGAGTTGAGTAGCTATGTCAGAGACTGCATGACCCAAAAAGCCCCAAATATTCTATTTGGCCCTTCACAGAGCAGTCCCCAACCTTTTTGGCACCAGGGACCAGTTTTGTGGAAGACAATTTCTCCATGGAGTGGGGTGGGGGTGGTTTCAGGGTGATTCAAAGGCACTACATTCGTTGTGCACTTTATTTCTGACCTAATACTGCTGCTTATCTGCGGGAGGTACCAGTCCCTGGCGCGGAGGTTGGGGACCCCTTCTTTGGAGACAACCTTGGCTGACTGCCAAACGGAGGAGATCACTGACACTCAAGATGGCCTTGCCACTTGCACCAGGCTGATGAACTGTACCTGGTCAGTCTCTTATTCCACCTAAGTGGAATAGGGGTTAGGGTTAGGGTTAGTGAAGTCAGTCATGTCCGACTCTTTGCGACCCCATGGACTGTGGCCCACCAGGCTTCTCCATCCATTGAATTTACCAGGCAAGAGGACTGCAGTGGGTTGCCATTTCCTTCTCCAATTTGCACCTAAGTGGTCTGCTAAATGTCTCACGGCCAAGCCACACAGTAGGGGAGGGAGTCTGGACAGGACGCGTTTTATTTTCTATTCCCGAGGCACCCTCTGGGCATCACGTTCACATCCAAGGGGGGAAAATGAGGCTTAACACACAGCACCCCTTAGGTGTGGCTCCAGCACAGAGGAAAGGATATAAACGCGTGCTCCGGTGTCGCGTCAGCCTAGAATGTTCCACGGCAGTTATCTGGCTCACTCACTCAGACCAGCAGGAAGACAAGAGAATCCGGGCCCCAGCCCGGTACTCACGATGTGAAGCTGGAGGAAGTCGCCGAGGCCCGGGGCGCTGTCGATGCGCACCAGGATGCCGTCCTTCACGGTTGTGCTGAAGCCCACGGCCAGGCGGTCGGAGCGTGTGCTGGGCCTGTCGTTGGCCGGCCAGGTGTACAGGATGAGGCCTCCGCTCTTCCCGAAGATGTACGTGGCGCCAGCTGCGAAAGCAAGGAGAGAAGGAGCATGAGGACCCTGCAGGGCTCCTCGCCAGCTGCGGTTACCCTGCCGAGACTCTGCACAGGGAGCCGTGGAGCACGACGGCTTTCACGTGCCCAGATGCAGAGACCAAGAGGGATGCAATGCAGGGGCTCAGAAGACGCTGTCACCCCAAATTAAAGAGGCAGGCGAAATGAGTTATCACAAAGCACATGCTGGCGAGAGATGGTCCTCGCGTCTCCAGGTCCTGCTGAACAAGGGGAGAGGTCGGATAGTACGCCATGTCTGAGAGCTCTCCTACCTTGGGAGAGCTATTTCATCTTCCATCTCAGCCAGGACAGCACAAGAAAGGAACCTTCAGCCACCCTCTCAGAAAAGAAAGCCTGAGAAAACCGAGTTACGTGACAACGCGTTTGTCTATTTTACTCTTATGTTGCCATATAAAAAGGTGATAAGTATTAATTGCAGAGGCCTTTAAAAAATTAACTCTATATTTTTCCCCCTGCTGTGACAGAATACCAGTAAACCAGATGTTTCTGACTCCTTTCCAAACTAAATTTCGAAAAGAAGATACAGGAGACACGGGAAAAAAAACATCAGTTGAATGAATTTTGATCATGACAAGCAGCATTCACCATGACTAGTGGATTCAGTGGTGTTTTTAATGTTTACTTGTGTTTTAGCTTTTATAATTTATAAACCCAAGGGTCAGTAAGACTATATTAATTTAAAATAGGAAAAAAGAGGAAGAAAAATAGGGAAAATACATCTCATACATTTCAAAGGTCTACTTTTAAAAACAAGTTTTAAAATCTGCATTTGGGAAAAAGTATGCAGATTTGGTAGCCAAAACAGCTATATCATTGTAGTTTTCATGGCTATATGTATGTTACCCATAGTGGGTAATTCCATATGTCATTCATCTCAAAGTTCAGAGGACATTTGGCACCAGATTTTCTTGTGAGTTTCCCATTGATCATAGTCCAATCCTTGAAACTGTTTTAAAGCAACATGAGACAAGCATTCCTATATCTCTCGAATTTTCTAAAAATCCCCAGCATGGGTCTACATTTAGTTTACACAGAATATTGGGTTGAATTATGTTGTTTGAAGAAGAAATGAGTTATGCAGCCTGTTCAGAAATAACAGAGTAAGCTGCTATGAGGCTAGAGTTAGGAGTATATTTCATATCTTATCCCTTTCTAAAGCTTTAAGCCACATTGTATTCTGAGGCATATAGAATTTAATTTGTCCTCTTTGAAAGGTCACTATTCTAGTTGTTCCAGTATGCTCAGTTTGGGTATTACATGTAGCATAACATTATTTTCCTTTTATGAATTTCTCAATTCTTAGGGGATGGGGGTCTGAAAAAGCCCTCCACATTCATCTGGAGATTTGAGGATTGTGGTATGGAAAGTTTATGTTTAATTCTACACGCACAACAATGTTTGCTCCTTATTATCCACAAACGCCCTCGAAGCCTCTTAAAATTAGAAACATGGATGTAATGATTTACCCTTAATATCTCTCCATCTGTGAAACACTTAAATAATTTCCTTTCTGTAGATGATTACAAATATCACCACCGTTCCCTTTATGCTTTATTTGGAAAACTGAAGGTCACTCAGGAATTATTGTATAGAATCACCAAAAATGCAAATTACCCTGTGACATTTTTGTGACCATTTATAAAATCTTACCCTATTCAGTCCTAAATATATAGTGGATTCTGCTACAGGAATAAATGCATAGTCTATCAGGAAATAAATTTGTCACTACAAAAAGAAGAAGTAAAAAACTGATAACAGCAGCAACATATACATGGTACATTACAATCTGCAAAAGATTTTTCAAATTCATTAGCTGGATCTTCACAACAATAGTCCTATGGAATAGTTCATTGATTAACATTGTTTGGAAGTATAGACCCAAAGATCAGACTTAAATAATTGACACCCTCTTTAAGTCTACACTTGGACCCTACTGCCTCCCAAATCCTAGCTTTACCAAATACCAATCATAGCTTAATATCATTCTATAATAAACTATACCAAGGATATAAAGTTGACTGCACTTCATTTTTTCCACATCTTCTCATTAGAATGAAGCAGAATAAAAAAAGAAAAAAAGCCATAGTACACAAATCTAACATTTTTTCAAAAGTTAGTCTGGCTTTCTGACGATATATATAACTTTAGAAACTTTCTACACTGCTTATATTTTCAACCACTGTCCTATTCAGTAATTCTCAATATATAGAATACAAAGAGGAAGAGTATTTTAAAAGATAAAAACACAACTTCTTATATATAGTGGCTAGAAGGTCACCATGACTACACTTTTTAAAATAAAGAATGACATTATACAATGACAATATTAGGATAAGTAGATATAATGTATTATTTCAGTTATTTTTATTGCTTCTGATGTTCTGAATTTAGGATGTCACTATGTTGGATAATTCTAACTTTACAGGTGAAAAGGGCATAAAAGGTACAAAGTCCTTGGGTGCATGCATGCGTGCTCAGTTGTGTCCGGCTCTGTGTGACCCTATGAACTGTCCATAAATATCCATACAGTCCATAAATATCAATAACCTCAGATATGCAGACAACATCACCCTTATGGGAGAAAGCAAATAGGAACTAAAGAGCCTCTTGATGAAAGTCAAAGAGGAGATTGAAAAAGCTGGCTTAAAACTCAACATTCAAAACAGTAAGATCATGGCATCCAGTCCCATCACTTCGTGGCAAATAGATGGAGAAACAATGGAAACGGTGACAGACTTTCTTCTCTTGGGCCCCCAAATCACTGCAGATGGTGACTGCAGCCAT
Organism: Bos mutus; assembly: GCF_027580195.1. NCBI lineage: Eukaryota > Metazoa > Chordata > Mammalia > Artiodactyla > Bovidae > Bos > Bos mutus. The sequence continues at coordinate 95,132,669 of NC_091626.1, forward strand.
GAAATTAAAAGATCCTTGCTCCTTGGAAGGAAAGCTATGACCAACCTAGACAGCATATTAAAAAGCAGAGACATTACTTTGCCAACAAAGATCCATGTAGTCAAAGCTATGGTTTTTTCCAGTAGTCATGTATGGATGTGAGAGCTGGACCATAAAGAACATCGAGCACCGAAGAACTGATGCTTTTGAACTGTGGTGTTGGAGAAGACTCTTGAGAGTCCCTTGGACTGCAAAGAGATCAAACCAGTCAATCCTAAAGGAAATCAACCCTGAATATTCATTGGGAATACTGATGTTGAAGCTGAAGCTCTGATACTTTGGCCACCTGATGTGAAGAACTGACTCATTTGAAAAGACCCTGATGCTGGGAAAGATTGAAGGCTGGAGGAGAAGGGGATGATGGAGGTTGAGATGGTTGGATGGCATCACCGACTCAATGGACATGAGTTTGAGCAAGCTCCGGGAGTTGGTGATGCACAGGGAAGCCTGGCGTGCTACAGTCCATGGGGTCGCAGAGTTGGACACAACTGAGTGACTGAACTGACTGACTGAGGCTCCTCTGTCCATAGGGCTTTTCAGTCAAGAATACTGGAGTGGGCTGACATTTTCTCCTCCAGGAGACCTTCCCAACCCAGGGATCAAACCCATATCTCTTGTGTCTCTTACATTGGCGGGCAGATTCATTACCACTGAGTCATTGATCCTTAACATATGGCTTAGTTTACTATGTAGAAATAAATATTAAAATGTATTCTTGTGCTGAATTTGCTAGTAAGGGTGACTAAAAACCCTGGATGCTCCCATGGTCCAATGTTGGCTTTAAAGGAAGTTAATTAATAGTTACAACCCTCTACTCTGGTAACCTATTATTATTATCATTTTTTATTCTTTAGTTAGCTTTGTTATCTTGCATGGTTTTTAAGGCAAATAGATGCTTTCTGGTCACTTTCATATAAAATACCTTAGAGTCCCAGGGGGGACATAGAATTATTTTGTTTTACATTTTCAAATTTAAAGGTTCATTTTGTTATTTTTAAATGTGGATTACAGATCACTTTACAAAAACTTTTGGGGAACATCCCAGGAACTATAAGAAGCCTCCTTAATCCATTAAAGATTTTCACTTCTAAGCCATGCATTCCACATCACGTGCCTTCCACCCCAAGAAGGAGTCTAGCATTTCTGATTGCTGGTTTCTCACTGTGCTCAGTATGCTTATGCTAAGATCATACTACAGTTATCAACAATCAGTTTAGTTCAGTTCAGTCCCTCAGTCGTGTCTGACTCTTTGCAACCCCATGAATCGCAGCACGCCAGGCCTCCCTGTCCATCACCAACTCCCAGAGTTCACTCAGACTCATGTCCATCGAGTCGGTAATGCCATCCAGCCATTTCATCCTCTGTTGTCCCCTTCTCCTCCTGTCCCCAATTCCTCCCAGCAGCAGAGTCTTTTCCAATGAGTCAACTCTTTGCATGAGGTGGCCAAAGTACTGGAGTTTCAGCTTTAGCATCATTCCTGCCAAAGAAATCCCAGGGCTGCAGGACCATGTAAATTCTCTGCTTGCTAACAAAAGTGATTAATTCAACTGAGGGGGGAAAAAATGCTGTGGTAGCATTTTGGCCAAGTTGGCAAGCAGCTGAAGTTGCTTTACTGAGTTCTAACCAACACACTGTTTCAGTAATGGAATCTCCATTCTTTGACCATTAGCTATGATTAGGTACAGACACTACCTCTTCAAATAGTCAAGAAGCATTACATGTTACTTAACCCCCAACTTCTTTCTTCCGAAGAGTACCCACAATGGGTCTGGCTCATAGTTTTCATAACTGGCTAGCTCTTTATTGGGATGGAGCTGATGGTGATTTTGGCAGCTACATATCCGTACAGCATATTACTCATTTAGGGGATTACCAACAGGAATAGGATCAAGGTCCGATTTAAGACTGACACTAGAAATGATAATATATACATGCCTAGAAAATCCCATGGGCAGAGGACCCTGGTGAGCTACAGTCCATGGGGTCACAAGAGTTGGACCCAACTTAGTGACTAAACCACCACACACATGTGTATACATTTGCATGTATGTGTGTGTAGGTATGTGTACAAAGAAGGGAGGTTTTAGTTAGAAAATACAATAGACTATCTGGAATTTATTATATTTCCCCATCAAATAATTAAAGATACAGGGACTCCAGAAAAGCATTTATATATTATACCAGTTATATATTTATGTTTAAAAACAACAAACTCACTGTTTCTGAAATAATTTTCAATTGGTGTTAAAATGGAACAAGTTTGGAAGCATCTCCAAAGGGAGAGACCTGAGAGAGTTGCATTTAAAGAGAACTTACAAGGAACTATACTCTATATTTAATAATTACTTACATGGGAAAAAAATTTGAAAAAGTACATACACACACACACACACTCACATATATGGGGCTTCCCCAGGGGCTCAACAGTAAAGAATCCACCTGCAATGCAGGAGACCTGCGTTTGATCCCTGGACTGGGAAGATCCCCTGAAGAAGGGCATGGCAACCCACTACAGTATTCTTGCCTGGGTAAATTCCATGGACAGAGGAGCCTGAGGGCTATAGTTCATAGGGTCGCAAAGAGTTAGACAGGACTGAAGCAACCAAGTATGAGCATATACAGATATATGTAACCGAGTCACTTTGCTGTACACCTGAAATTAAGGCAACATTGTAAATCAACTATGCTTCAATCAACATAAATTAAAATTAAAAAGAGAACTAGATAATTTACTGGTGGAAAAGTGAAGCAGGTAGAATAATAAATTAAATAATAATGTAATTCTTAGCATGGAAACCGCCTGGTGGGTATACTGGGATAAGAAACGAGATGTCAGTCTCCTTGCCTGGGACTCTGAACGCTGCCTGAGAACTCAGTCTAAAATAGAATGGCACTGAGGTATGTCTACCTTCCTTTATTATATCAGGTTCCTATTCCTTATTTCTGTTTCATTACTCTTTCATCAACCTTATTCACATTTGTATTCTTTATTGTGAATTGGTAAATCCTTTTGGAAATAGGCTATCAGTGACACAAAATATATTATGCCAGTAGATGTTGTTATTGCTATTAACTTAAAATTACCTTTAATTCATATCAATTATCACACAGATAATAAAACTAAAATGGAAAGGCATTGAAAACGACAAATATCTCTTTGAGGCAATGAAGACTCAAGGATCTCATAATGACTGATGACCTGCAAAGCAAAGTTTCTCAGTTTCTTTTACATATTTAGTTTGTTCCATGGTTCCTCTTATGTATACTCCTGGCTCTTTAGGGGGTGTTCATAATAATAGGTCCTTATAAGTCCATAACTTCAAATGGTGTTCAAAATGCTTTCTTTGGGAGTATCTTATTTGATGTCTCTTTCTCCAGTACCCACTGAAGTGCTAACGGTAAATATTTTTATTACTGCTTTAATACAAGGGTAAACAAAGGCTCAAAGAGATTAAATGACTTGATGTGGTGTCACGCTGGGACTGAGACAGAGCCAGATCCTCCCTATCTTGATTCTGCCCTGTCTCCCCTCCACAGGCCATCTTGCTCACCCAGGGGACGTAACGTCTGTAAAGAAATTCCTGGAGGCCAAGAGCTCCAGGAGGAGAAGGGGGAGGGTAAATAACAGATGAAAAAAGTATGAAAAACAAAATCTCGGCATTACAGAAGGGGCCACACGGGAATACAAGGTAAGGGATATAGATTTTAGAAATAGCCCTGCAATGTATTTATTTCATAGATGGTTTATTATATTTTGTGTACTCTGAAATTTTTGAAATAAACACCTAAATCGGCGATGAAGTCACCTTAAATAAAGCAAACCTGAAGGAACTGAACATTAAGAGAGAAATTGCATCTGTTTTAAAGAACATACTTCATCTTTGGCAAAGAAATGATCAGATTTACTGCTCAGCTAACTGAGAAACTGACAATACCGCCTGAGTCAAGTATACCATCAGGGAGATCCAAGCCCCATTTTGCTCGGCCACACAAGGGCCCTCTCCATATGGGGCTGTTTATTTCTCTTTCTTAAAGAATGAGTAAAACCAACGGGCATGGAGAACACAGGGGCAACATTTCAGAGCATATCCCTCAATTAGAGATAAAGTATACTCTGCTCTCATGGGAAATAGATGGGGAAACAGTGGAAACAGTGTCAGACTTTATTTTTCTGGGCTCCAAAATCACTGCAGATGGTGACTGCAGCCATGAAATTAAAAGACACTTACTCCTCGGAAGGAAAGTTATGACCAATCTAGAGAGCATATTCAAAAGCAGAGACATTACTTTGCCAACAAAGGTTCGTCTAGTCAAGGCTGTGATTTTTCCTGTGGTCATGTATGGATGTGAGAGTTGGACTGTGAAGAAGGCTGAGCGCCAAAGAATTGATGCTTTTGAACTGTGGTGTTGGAGAAGACTCTTGAGAGTCCCTTGGACTGCAAGGAGATCCAACCAGTCCATTCTGAAGGAGATCAGCCCTGGGATTTCTTTGGAAGGAATGATGCTAAAGCTGAAACTCCAGTACTTTGGCCACCTCATGCAAAGAGTTGACTCATTGGAAAAGACTCTGATGCTGGGAGGGATTGGGGGCAGGAGGAGAAGGGGACGACAGAGGATGAGATGGCTGGATGGCATCACTGACTTGGTGGACATGAGTCTCAGTGAACTCCGGGAGTTGGTGATGGACAGGGAAGCCTGGCGTGCTGCGATTCATGGGTCGCAAAGAGTCGGACACGACTGAGTGACTGATCTGATCTGATCTGATCTGATCTGATACTCTGCTCTATACGTTGAAATTGATCTAAAACTAAAGCTTCCAGGGATGCACTTAAATTTCCTTTTGCTTAAAAGTATTCCCGTAAGTTCATTGTTCTTTGTTGGGGGCAATTCTTTCTTTCACAAACCTTTGGTAGTGTTTTACGATGCTATTTATGATGCTCATGTTAATCCTAATATTAATAATTATACTCACTGTAGGGATGAGTCATTTCTCACACATTATAGTCTGCAGTACAACAGTTCAGATTCCTATACTTTTCCCTTTAGGAACCGCTGCTGTATTGGTTTGTCAGGGCCGCCCTGACAGTGGCTGTGGCCTTGCCCCTCACTGTGCCATCCTGTGGTCTGCACTCTTTACTCAGTGTCCTGCTTTCTTCTTTATAAGATACCCGCCCACCCTAATGACCTCAGTTTAACTGAATTACCTCTTTAGAGACTCTGTCTCCAATTACAGTTAAATTCTGAGGGGTTATGACTGGGGGGGTTACGACTTAAATATATAACTTTTGAGGGGACATAACTCAGCTCATAAGGGTCATTATTCCAGTTTTAAAGATGAGAAACGCTATATAAAGAATGAGGTTAAAAAAAATCTTGTCCAAAATCTAAAGAAATCAGGAATTTAATCCAGATCTATCTAACTTAACGAATATATCTCCCTTAAATTTACCTATGTAACTGCATGGGGATAGAGATAATGAGAGAGAGAAGAAAGACAATGTTTGCTAACATGTAGCAAAAAATAAACAGCAAGCAAGACAGAAATTCAATTCCCACAGGATGGAAATGACAGTAGAGGGCTGACCGTTCTGATCATTTTATCTGAGTTACATAACAATGGTAATATGAAGTTGTTCTCTATCAAGTATATAAAAAGGTCAGACAATAACCTACTCCTGATGAATTACACACCATCCTCATAAAACTCTAAATTATGAAGGGTGGACTCTATAATGAGCCTTATTTCAGAAATTAACTACAGCCAACTTAATTTAACTTTATAACCAAGCTAGTATCTCATATAGCAAAACAAAATAAGTACTAGGAAATTGCACAGCATTTAGGTTTAAGAAAATAAATATTGTTTTATTGCTAAACAAAAAGAAAACCCAGAATCCTCTGTACCATGAGCTCCTGAAGGACAGGGTTGTTTAATTTTTCTCTCTATCAACACTGAATGCTCAGGAAATAAATGATGCTGAGTTAATCAATAAAACTTGGCTCACCTATACTTTCCTATCTTCACACTGTCATTCAGGCATCTGCCCATGAATCCATCTCAGCTTTTTGTCACTTCATCTCAGTGTAGAAATATTTTATAAATACTCATCAATTAGGGTTCACAACATCCCCTACGATGGAATAGCTTCCAATTTATAAAAGAAATCTAACTGTGAAGACATTTGAATGATTTTTCTTTGGTGGATTTTTGGCAGGCTCTGATAGGGAAATCACGCCCACTTTTAGTCATTCTGATTTACGTTACCCTTCAATTCCTAAATTACACTGAAAACTGTTTTTAGTACATATATTTCATATATATACTTATATATGTATATATATAGAAATACTTCTTAGATTTAACAAGAGTACACCCTAGAAAAGCAAAGTAACATATCTAAGAACAGCAATGCTATCATTCTATTTTATAGAGCATTAACTAAGTACAAAGATTTTATATACATTTGTCCTTAGGCAAAATATAAATGAATGAAAAGAAAAATAAAAATGATCATTTTATAATAACTCATCAGCCTTTTCCATAGCAGTTTTTTGGAAACTCATTCCTTCTGATGACATCTCATGGGATGTAGTTAGAATAAAAGGGGAGTTCGGAGTGCATTTATCTGCCTCCTTTTCCTTCTTTTGTTCCACAGCTTTGAATGTTCTCTAATAAGAACAGCCAAGGGATTCTAAGTACTGAATATTCTGTGAGAAAGAAATACAGATGAAGAGTAATTGTTTGTTTCCAGTGCTTTGATTTAAATTCTTGATTATGTACTTCGTACTTTCAAGGGGTCAGGGACTATAAACAGATGACTTCGGAGTATTTATAGTTCTAATTCATAAAACATTGTTTTCTCAAAAAAGTTGGCTAATGTTTTTAAAAGTAATGACTGAAGTATCCATGAGATATATCTCTTAATCACAGAACTGATGTCAGAGTTAGGCAAAAGAAAGAAATTTCAGTTATTAAAATCCCTTCTCTATATCTATCATGATCACTTAAGATCATGTATCTATCATGATCACTTAAGATTGTGCCTAGGTGCCCAATGATTAAGAAAGTGATGATACCATCCCTGCCCACATATGGTAACCATCTAAAAGTAAAGGGATTCACCAACATTATTGTACCTGTAGGAAACTTTCATTTTTCTTTATGCCTAGCACATCTTCCTCATTTATCTTAAAAATTAAGCCCTTCCATGTGGACATAACTATTTTCTCCCATACCAATCATATGATTTGAATGATAAGTGTCAAGCCCTTAACAGGTTCTGCCTTTTAGATACAGCTGATTAGCTAAGGTATGGTAAATTAACACGAATTAGACCAATCAGAGAATATCACTGCATTTTTTTTTTGGAACCTGGATCCAGAGGAGCACCCTTCAGTCCCTCCTTGATGATAAAGTTATGCCATAAGAAGCACACAGCTGCCATGGCCCCATTTCCTACAATGGGAAAGAGGTTGTGAGAAAAGAAACACTGGCTCAAAAAGTGAAGGCAATTGTTGAGTTGGGAATTAGACAAAGAAAGAAAGTCTTATTGTTTGAGCACTTGATTTTGATGGTCCATATTGTGAAGCTGTGCCTTGGTATTTCTTATATGAAACTCTCAGCTGCTAGCTTCTTGAGTCTAAGCGAGTTCAAACTTGGTGGCTCAGTTGGTAAAGAATCTGCCTGAAATGCAGTAGACCTCCTGTAATGTAGAAGACCCGGGTTCAGTCCCTAGGTTGGGAATATCCCGTGGAGAAGGAAATGGCAACCCACTCCAGTATTCTTGCCTAGGAAATCCCGTGGACAGAGGAGCCTGGCAGGTTACAGCCTTTGGGGTCGAAAAGAGTCAGATAGTACTTAGCAACTGAACCACAAACCACAGTTCAAATTTTGCTTCTTTTACAACTAGAAAAGTCCTGGATAGTAAAGAACTTTTGGTAACTATCTCAGTACCAGGAACATGTAGGGGCACAATAAAAGACTTATAAATGAATTGGCAAAGAATGGTCAAGATGAGAAGCTGATACATTACCAAGGAATCTAAATATCATCTATCAAAGGAGCCCATTCAGTAACTCACATACATTTTAAGTTGGAACACTTGTAAAACTGATCATATTCTTGTTGACAAAGAAATCCTTAATGATTTCCATAATTAGGTTGTATAACTCAAAAACTCCAATGAATAGAATATTAGAATATTAATAAAAGAGACTGCTTTATATCAAGTCCTATAAGCTACAAATAAAGCTTTACTCAGAAGAAAATGTCTTAGATAATAATAAAGGAAATGAACAGAAATTAACTGAACTTTTAACTTAAGGCACTATTACAAAACCAAATAAAACTAATAGCTCAGATGTGATGATTAATAAAAGTTGAAATTTGCCCAATGTATTTCGAAAATAAGAGTTAAAAAGCCCAAAGCTTGCACTTTAAAATGTCAGAGAAAAGCCCCTGAAACACCATAAATAAGAAAAACTCAAAGAAAAAAAGATAGAATAGCATAAATTATAAAGGGAATATAATCATAGCTCTAGAAAATGTTAAAAATATAAAAGACCATTTTGAACAACTTTAGAGAAAGATTTGAAAACCACAGGAAATTAATCATTTCTAGGAAAAATAATTTTCCAAAGAGTTCTAAGAAAAATTAGAAACACTCAATACACTAAGTGACCACAGAAACCTTTGGAAACGTGATTCCAGTCCTAGTATTTAAAAGGTGCAGGTCTGGATGGTTTTATAGGTAAGTTTTATCTAACTTTCAAAGAAAAGCTAATCCCCAAATTACTGAAATGATACCAGATCACAAGCAAAGTTAAATATCTCCCTCAATCAATTCACAAACAACAAAATCTTAATATTGACATCTGCTAAATATACAGCATAAAAACAGAACAAAACATTTTAGACTAATTTCACTTATGAATATTGATTAAAATTTTTTCTGAATAAACTTCAATGGTGAATTGAGAATAATATACCATTCAAAGAATATGAGAAATAATGTGCTTTAACAAAAAGATATCTATCAGCAAAATTCATTACATCATCCTATTAAAGTAGAATTATAATCTTATCCCTGATTTTCAAAAAGGCCTGAAAAACTTCATGAGTCATTTCTTCAAAAAGTCTAATTAAAATAGGGATTGCAAAAGGTGTTCTAAATATTATAGAGATGATGGCTGAAACTCCAATACTTTGGCCACCTGATGCAAAGAACTGCCTCATTGGAAATAACCCTGATACTGAGAAATACTGAAGGCAGGAGGAGAAGGGGACGACAGAGGATGAGCTGGTTGGATGGCATCACTGACGTGATGAACATGAGTTTGAGTAGGCTCTGGGAGTTTGTGATGAACAGGGAAGCCTCGTGTGCTGCAGTCCATGGGGTTGCAAAGAGATAGACACGACTGAGTGACCAAACTGAAACTAATGAAAAACAGACTGTAACATCATACTAAATAGTAAAATTACATAGTTTTCTCCATTAAAATCAGGAAGATAGTGATGTTTATTATCACAACAAAAATGTATAAGTTCTCACTAAATAAAGTTGTAAAATACCAGGAAATAATGCAATAATTTTTAAAAGATATGATTTAATATATTCCAAATAATGCTTAGAAGATATCGAACCAGTCAATTCTAAAGGAAATCAACCCTGAATATTCATTGGAAGGGCTGATGCTGAAGCTGAAACTCCAATACTTTGGCCACTTAATGCAAAGAGCCGACTCAGTGGAGAAGACCCTGATGCTGGGAAAGATTGAAAGCAGGAGGAGAAGGGGATGACAGAGGATGAGATGATTGGATGGCATCACCAACTCAATGGGCATGAGTCTGAGCAAACTCTGGGAGATGGTGAAAGACAGGGAAGCCTGGTGTGCTGCAATCCATGGGGTCACAAAGAGTCAGACATGACTGACTGAACAACAAAAATAATACTTCTAAAAACTTAAAAATTATGAGATCAATTGATAAGTTTACCCAACACAAATAAATATATAAATATCAATAGCTTGCTACCCTTGCAAAGATGATTAAGTTATTTTTGACAAGGGTGCAAAGATCACTCAAAGAGAAATGACAATCTTTTATTAAATGATGCTGGGAAAACTAAATATCCAAATGCAAAAAAAGAAGTGGGTGTTTACTTTATACCATGTACAAAAGTTAATTCAAATCGAATCAAAGACCTAACAGTAAGAGCTAAAACTCTAAAATTCCTATAATAAAACACTAAGGGAAAAACCCACAACCTTGAATTTAGAAAGGAGTTTTTGGGTAGAACACCAAAAGAAAAAAAAAAAATAGGTAAGTTAGACTTCAAAATTTTAAATGTTAAAGGACACTGTCAACAGATTGAAAAGGTAGTCCACAAAATGGGAGTAAATATTTGCAAAACATATATCTGATATGGGATTAATGTCCAAAATATATAAAGCATTCCTACAACTCAACAACAAATAGCCCAGTTAAAATATGGGCAAAGGGCTTGAAGAGCGGTTCCCTCTGCTCTCATTAGCCTGTTTTCCAGACCTATCTTTGCTGTCCTCAGCTCTTTAGCCCATATCCCCTGCTAAAGAGAAGATCCTCTTTCTGTTTCCAAACTACACTGTGCTCTTCCACAGTTTTGCTTGTGGCCTCCAAGTAGAATGACCTTTCCCCCATTTAAAATGAGAGAAATAGTTCTGCAGCCCAAGACTCAGTTCAAGACTTTTTCTTCTTCGACATATTCTCATTTTATTTTTATTTGATAGTATTTTTTCCAGTTTTATTGAGATACAGTTGACATACAATATTATATTAATTTCGGGTGTACAACTTGATGATCTCACTAATGCGTGGAATCCGAAATAAAACAAAAACCAGATACACCCAAGGTAAATACTTTAGCCTGTCTACTAACATACTGGCTTGTTGACTAAGGTGTTTACCTTATCCGGTTTTCTCTTTTTTAGTAACAGAAATACTTCAAGAATTATACCTACAATAAAGTACTTTCCACCGAACATTTGGTTTTCATTTTCTGAAACACTTTTACTTAGTGAATATGTTAAAGTCACTCTAACACAGAATATTTTTTTAAGAAAGGTTTTAGATCTTTAATTTTCTTTAATCTCTAAGAATTGTAGTGTTTAGAAAGTCTGAAGTGATTGTTTTGGTCAGTGGGGAAGCATGCTCTAATGTGTGACTGAGGAAAATAACTGGCTGCCGCGTGGAAGATGGAAAGAGACAAAAGCGTGTGCACGAGGATCTAGGAGGCACCGCCACGTGCAGGATGCAGAGGCGCCACGTGCAGGACCCAGAGACGCAGCGTGGGGGAGAAGCAAGAGGGCACGCTGAAGACACTAAGAACAAAGGACGTGGTGAGCCACGTGGCACTGGGGGAAGAAAGGAAGGCGTGGGGGCTGATTCAGAGTTTTCAAATTTTGGCAAATGAAATTATAGGAAAAAAATAATAAAAGGAAGCACAATTTTAGCACATTAAAGTGGTAAGCTTAATTTGGGGGTGACTAAGTCTTTAGTATTGGTTTAATGGTTCTGTTGGAACTCCACTCCTATAAAGGATCAGTGCCTTAATTTTAGGCCCCAAGTGAGACTGTCCTATTGTGTCATCATAAAATGCACCCAGACACTGTCTAACAATCTCCTAAGTACATATAGGGAAACAGTGTCAGACTTTATTTTTGGGGGCTCCAAAATCACTGCAGATGGTGATTGCAGCCATGAAATTAAAAAACGCTTACTCCCTGGAAGGAAAGTTATGACCAACCATTACTTTGCCAACAAAGGTCCATCTAGTCAAGGCTATGATTTTTCCAGTGGTCATGTATAGATGTGAGAGTTGGACTATAAAGAAAGCTGAGTGCAGAAGAATTGATGCTTTTGAACTTGTGATATTGGAGAAGACTCTTGAGAGTCCCTTGGACTGCAAGGAGATCCAACCAGTCCATCCTAAAGGAGATCAGTCCTGGGTGTTCATTGAAAGAAATAATGCTAAAGCTGAAACTCCAATAATTTGGCCACCTGATGCGAAGACCTGACTCATTGGAAAAGACCCTGATGCTGGGAGGGATTGGGGGCAGGAGGAGAAGGGGACGACAGAGGATGAGATGGCTGGATGCATCACCGACTCGATGGACATGAGTTTGGGTAAACTTCTGGAACTGGTGATGGACAGGGAGGCCTGGCGTGCTGCAAATCATGGGGTCACAAAGAGTCAGATATGACTAAGCGACTGAACTGAACTGAAGTACATATTATTTGGCATTTGTAAGGCCTGAAAGATTATGCAAATTGATTTGATACATGATACCACTGAACATGGACTTCCCTTATAGCTCAGTTGGTAAAGATCTGCCTGCAATACAGGAGACACTGGTTTAATTCCTGGGTCGGGAAGATTCCCTGGAGAAGGAAATAGCAGCCCACTCCAATATTCTTGCCTGGAGAACCCCATGGACAGAGGAGCCTGTTGGGCTATAGTCAATGGGGTCACAAGAGTCGTTCATGACTTAGCCACTAAACCATCTTTAAACCACTACCTTGAACATATGACTATTTGCCTTTCTCTCTGGTTTCCATCTATAGGAAAACATAGTTTGCATACAGTTGTAATCATAGTGCTTACATAATTTGTATCTTTTTTTCTATTATAATACATGAACTGCTGTCTATATTACTATGCTTTTCAGTTAAATGGTTGCATAATATTCCAGGAGGTGATGGGATATAACTTAGCATTCCTTTCCTGTTGAGCTCTTAGGCTTTTAATTTATCTGTTGGTGTAACTGGGCAGGGGGGACCATATAATTTGATATAATAATTGACTCTGCTTCTCCAAGTATATAAGCTCCTAACCTTTAGTATACTTTATCCTCTTCAAAGCCTCAACTTAGACTTCTGTTTTTCTCCCTTCATTACTTTCAGCAAGACAATTGCCCTTTGCACCTATTCAATGGCTCTCATTTCTCCTGCCAAATTAAATACATTTAAAACATTTTCTCCCTTTAAGTCTCTCTTTAACATCTCCCCATTCTTTGGAAGTGTGCCTATTCCCCAGGTCCTCATGATAAAAACAATGTTTGCATATATTCTTTGCTCTGGATCTCATGGGAGGTGGCTTCATTATTCCTACTTTAAAAATTTGCCCTTTAGTCATCATGCCCTGGAGTGAAGCACCTTCCACACCTGTTCTGGCCTTATGCTTTTATTCACAAAGCCAGGCATCAAGTCTATAGAAACTAATTTCCCAGGCCCTCTTCTTAGTTCTAATATGATAACTTTAGCATTGATTCAACAGTGCAGATATGACATTCTGCAAATAAACAGCAGTCACTTCCATCAAAGCTTGAAGATTTGTTATGATGGATATATTCAGACATACCAGTCTCTTTTTAGAAAATGCAATTTTATGGAAAAATACAAGATAATTGGTCTTTAGCTCTTGCAATAAACTTAGATAGCCCCTGCCATATTTAAATTAATACAGTGCTTCTCCCTGTTAGATCAAGTCTCCTGATTAAGTCAATCATGTGAAAAGATTCAGGCATTGCTCATGCGCACTCAGATTTTTTCTTTTCAGTGTGGGTATTTTTGTGAATGATGTGATACTTGCCCATCTACTAAGTAAAGGAAATTGAAAGTTCTTTATTCACCCATATATCCTGTCTGTCCTTATCTTTCAGCCTCAGCCTTTGCCTCACGTTGTGTCACATAGGTGGTAGGTTTTATTAGGCACTGGAAGATTCTCCAAAGCAATGACCTAGTATTTACAGCCTCCATGTGAACACTGGGTCTGCTGTCCAGAGATCACATGCACATCACTCTCGAGGATTTATTCCCTTCCTCATTGTCCCCATTTCCTCTGACTTTAGCTGCCACGGTACAGATCAAGAAACTCAGAGAACAGCTTTGCTTCTTTTAATCTCTCTTAAACCAGCAGCACGAACGAATCAGACTCACATGGCTGGAGCAGCAGAATGTAAAGTGCCAAGGCTGGCATTTCAATCAGCCCTCCCACTTCCAGAGGAAGCCTGGATAACGAGGAGTGAAGAGGCTCCTTTCCATGAACAAATTAAAAGCTCAAAGGGTCTACCTTCATTGAAGCAATTCCTGACCTAGCGGCAGGACTGGTATGATTTCTTAAGCAAGATGGAAAACACTTTCTTTGAAGGGGGCCCTCTGACTGGTCACAGCCACTGATGATCCAATTTGCCTAATTAACCCATTCAATTCCATCCCTATGTGTGTCCAAAGTTTTACTTTAAAGTGAACTTTCTTCTTAAAAGTCATAAACTCTGGGGAGAAGCCCACAGACAACAGACAAAGACACTTTGGGTTTACTATGTGGAAGTCACAGTCAGAGATCACGCTACTATTTTCTGAACGATTCCTATTCCACAGTCAAAGACAGCAAGAGTGAGCTAGCACCCGTGTGATGCCAGAGTTTGTTGCCCAGCAGGGGTCAGAGATGTGCATGGACATGATCAGATGATGAGTTCCTTGCAGGCAGTGGTGATGTCATGTGCTTCTTTGCATCCTCATGATGGCCGAGTCCCAGGCTGGGCACATAAAATCACATGGTATAACAGTTGGAAGGGGAATTTGAAAGGTACCAGTTGATGTCTTGACTTACAGATGCAAACACTGAGGCCCAAAGAGGTTATAGAATTGGTCTAAGGTCTCTCTAGTCAAGGCTATGGCTTTTCCAGTGGTCATGTATGGATGTGAGAGTTGGACTATAAAGAAAGCTGAGCACAGAAGAATTGATGCTTTTGAACTGTGGTGTTGGAGCAGACTCTTGAGAGTCCCTTGGACTGAAAGGAGATCCAGTTCTGGATGTTCATTGGAAGGACTGATGTTGAAGCTGAAACTCCAATACTTTGGCCACCTGATGCAAACAGCTGACTCATTTAAAAGACCCCGATGCTGGGAAAGATTGAGGCAGGAGGAGAAGGGGATGACAGAGGATGAGATGGTTGGATGGCATCACCGACTCGATGGACATGGGTTTGGGTGAACTCCAGGAGTTGGTGATGGACAGGGAGGCCTGGCGTGCTGCGGTTCATGGGGTTGCAAAGAGTCGGACACGACTGAGCGACTGAACTGAACTGAACTGATGAGTGGCAGCGCCCAATTAGAACTCTGTGGGGAGCGAGCTCCGCCCATGGCAAAGGTCATGAGGAAGGAGGCTTGACATACGCAAAGGCGGGATCAAGCCTCAGGAGTCTCCCTGGAAATTCTCGAGCAATCTACCCCCAAAACCAGAGTCTGCCTACTTTCTGCTTTGTGCTTTCACCTACACCTCTGACTTTACGGGGGGCTGTCCCCCACTACCTCTCTCTGAAAAAAGAGTTAGCTTACAGCTCCAGTTAATAATTCCTGGGTGTGACAGTGTTTTAACCTACAAACTCCTTTGGAAATCCTCTAGCCTACCTGAATAGGTTTTTCCGGCCACATGTGATTGTTCAGAGCCTCCCAACTGTGAGAGGCAGGAGATGTTCTAAACTGTCTAAACACAGATTATTTTGAGTAGTTAAAAGATTGATTAGAAATTGTATTGGTGAAGGGATTTTCACTTGTTGGGCCAATGTTTGCTGCTAAGTCTCCATATCCCTTACCTGCTGTGTCCCTGGCAGTGTATTGATTAATATAATTGATGTAAGTAGTAGCTTAAATGTTTGTAACCTGGGACCCTTGAGTTAATTCTTTTTCTTGTTATAGCCCACCACACCTTTGTGCTGTAGGAATGCAACTTTATCTAATGCTTTTGGAGGGTGGCTCCTGACCAATCACCTTTAGAGAAAAATAAGTTTTCTGAAGAAAAGGTCTTAAAATGTTAACAGGCCTCCGGGCCAGAAGATGATGCAAATCACCTAAGCTTTTGCATATGATAAGTTTGCAGGAAGAAAGCCTGGCTTGCTGCCTGACTCTACCCCTTCCCCCATTATCCTCTATGCATAACTTAAGGTATAAAAACTACTTTGGAAAATAAAGTGCAGGCCTTGTTCACCGAAACTTGGTCTCACCATGTCGTTCTTTCTCTTACCTTCTGGCTGAATTATTTAGCCTCTTTTCTGCACTAAATTTCCTCACTGAGCTATCCTTATTTCAGCCTCTTTTCTCCACTGAATTTCCTCACTGAGCTATCCTCATTTTATTACTCTTTATATCCTTAATTAACATTTAATTAAGCAATTGTTTCCTGATCTTCGCCTACGCCGTCTCTCCTTCGAATACCCTGGATCAGCCGGGGCTGGTCCCCGGCAGAACTCCTTTCTCCTGGGATGGACGTGTGGACACACTGGGGGAAGTGGAGGTGGGATGCACTGGGAGGTTAGCATTGATGTATATACCCTGACCATGTGTAGAATACACAGCTAGTGGGAACCTGCTATAGAGCTCAGAGAACTCAGTTTAGTGCTCTGTGATGACCTAGATGAGTGGGGTGGGGTGGTAATGGAGAGGCACACAGTGGAGGGGATATGTCTACATAGAGCTCATTCACTTTGTTGTGCAGCAGAAATTAACACAACAGTGTAAAGTAATTATACTCCAATCAAAAAAAAAAAAAACCCCTCCCCTCTCCTGATTCCAGTCCAGGACACTTCTTAACATCTTTCTGATGTCTCTAAAGCAGGTACTTAAGAAAAATGTGCTTATTGATAAACTTTAATTTACACTCCATCACATAAGATACTGTTTGAATAGTAAGAATCACTATGGAGCAGGATTAACATATGTTTGTGCTTGAGAGAAAGAGAGAAAGCTTATTTGTCACCTATGTGTATATGCGACTAGATGTGTATATGTGACTAGATGTGTATATGCGACTAGATGTGTATATGTGACCTATATGTGTATACGTGACCTATGTGTATATGTGTATGTGACTAGAAATGAGTGCAGAGATAAGACAGATGTAAGGTCACATATACTATGCTACATTAGCATTTACTCTTCATGCATATGCTTCACAGGGTACACAGTGATCTGAAACCTCATTTTTGAATACATAAAATAACAAGGCTTGTATAAAGGAGCCCTTTTTCTGATTCATAATTCTTTGTCCACAAGGAAGTGAAGGCAAGTGAAGAGATGTGAAAATATGTGAAAGCGTTAGAGTTCAATCACTGAAGAAGCTAAGCTCAAACTAGAGTTTCTCTAGCTCAAACTAGAGTTTCTCTGCTCCCTGGAAAAGGATCCACTTGGAGCTTGACGGCATCTTTGCCAGTCCTAAGGTCTCTGTTATAAGGGACGAACTAGTCCACAGTTCAGTCTCACCAGGTGTAACGCTGACAACGCACAAAGCACCTTCAACCCAACGTCAGAGACCCTGAGAGGCAAGAAATGAGAGGGCCTGGCAGGGGTATGCTACAATCTCAGTGGGATCTCTTTCAAAGCACGCTGCAGCAGGAAAGACACGTATAATGGCTATTTAATCATCTTCACTATGAAGTACCAATTCTTTAGACTCTTATGACATTCATGAATGATGCAGGAGGCGGACATGATGAATACAGAGCAATTCCCCGCGACAGATACTTCCAGGGAATTTATGCCCCTCCCCCCAGGACAAAAGGGCTCCTGGGCTCAGTTATCATTTGTTCTGAGAGAGAATTTACAGTCTCACTAGCAACTCCTTTTACCCTACTCAATAAAGCGCTTATTTTGATATACTGACTGCGATTGTTCGAGAACAACTGTATCCTTGGAAATTCATGTGCAGTGAGCAGACTGGTTAGGCTCACTTTCCTTCACTTCGTGCACTTCTGTTATTTTTTCATGTTCTAAAATTTAGAGGGCTTGGATCCAGGTCTTCAAATCACATGTTCACCTTTCTGGTTATACACACACACACACACACACACACACATGCATATGTGTGTGTGTGTGTGTATTAAGAAAATGTGTGTGTATTCACACACCAACACACACATATGCAACTCTTTAACATCTAAAAGCTCAAATGCTGTTTGGGTTCACCTGTGAGTCAGGTAATTCTTTGGCGTGTGGCTATAATATATAGCACATATGCTGCTGCTGCTAAATCACTTCAGTCATGTCCGACTCTGTGTGATCCCATAGATGGCAGCCCACCAGGCTCCCCCGTCCCTGGGATTCTCCAGGCAAGAACACTGGAGTGGGTTGCCATTTCCTTCTCCAATGGATGAAAGAGAAAAGTGAAAGTGAAGTCGCTCGGTCATGTCCGACCCTCAGTGACCCCATGGACTGCAGCCTTCCAGGCTCCTCCATCCATGGGATTTTCCAGGCAAGAGTACTGGAATGGGGTGCCATTGCCTTCTCCGTATGCACTATTAAATATGTAATAAAAATCTCAGCCTGTATTTTCTGCCCAAAAGTAATCTGCATGTAAATAGCAAATTAGTTGATACACTCACCAATATTTATTAAGCTCCTATTATATGCTAGGTACCTTTCTGAGTGCTGGAAAAATAGCAGTGAATATACTTGCCTTAGTAGAGATGCTCTGCTTATAATGATGGCAGGTTAAAACACACACACAATAGATCTATAATACAATGTCTGGGAGTTCTAAGTGCTAATGAAGCATGACAAGAGGATAGGCTTGGGATGGTGCCTATGTTAGATGGACAGAGCGGATCCCTCTGAGATGAAGGCAATAGGGGCCTGAGAACAAGAAAAGTGTCACCATATCCCTATAAAGGAAAGAAGGTTCAAAACAGGGGGAACAAGGACAAGGGATAAAATTAGAAATGTGTTGGATTTGCTTAAGATGAGGCCAGGGAACTAGTATGGCTGGAATGGAGACATGAGGGACACAGTGAGAGAAAAATGTATTTGGAGAAATAGAGACCAAATTGTAGAGGGGCTCACAAGAAGTTGCATGGCAAATAGATAGGAAAACAGTGGAAACAGTGACAGACTTTATTTTGGGGGGCTCCAAAATCACTGCAGATGGTGACTGCAGCCATGAAATTAAAAGACTCTTACTCCTTGGAAGAAAGTTATGACCAACCTAGACAGCATATTAAGAAGCAGAGACATTACTTTGCCAACAAATGTCCATCTAGTCAAGGCTATGGTTTTTCCAGTAGTCATGTAAGGATGTGAGAGTTGGACTATAAAGAAAGCTGAGCACCAAAGAATTGATGCTTTTGAACTGTGGTGTTGGAGAAGACTCTAGAGAGTCCCTTGGACTGCAAGGAGATCCAGCTAGTCCATCCTAAAGGAGATCAGTCCTGAATGTTCATTGGAAGGACTGGTATTGAAGCTGAAACTCCAATACTTTGGCCACCTGATGTGAAGAGCTGACTCATTGGAAAAAACCCTTATGCTGGGAAACATTGAGGGCAGGGGGAGAAGGGGACGACAGATGATGAGATGGTTGGATGGCATCACCAACTCAATGGACATGAGTTTGGGTAGGCTTAAGGAATTGGTGATGGACAGGGAGGCCTGGCGTGCTGTGGTTCATGGGGTCGCAAAGAGTCAGACATGACTGAACAACTGAATTGAACTGAATCACAGGAAGTATCTCCTATGAGAGACAATCTTATCTGATACTACTCTAAGAAGATTGTACAGCTTTCCAAGTAGCTCTGTTGATAACATTTTAAGTAGGATAATGAAAATCAGGGGCTTTCCTGGTGTCTCAGATGGATAAATAATCTGCCTGTAATGCAGGAGACCTGGGTTCGATCCCTGCATCGGGAAGATCTGGAGAAGGGGATGGCTACCCACTCCACTATTCTTGCCTGGAGAATTCCATGGACCTGATGGGCAATAGTCAGTGAGGATGAGATAGTTGGATAGCATCCCTGACTCAGGGGACATAAGTTTGAGCAGACTCCAGGAGATAGTGAAGGACAGGGAAGCCTGGTGCCCTGCAGCTCATGAGGTCAGAAAGACATGACTTAGCAACTGAACAACAACAAAAACAACAACAAATCAGAAATCAGACTTAAAAGGAAAGTAACCAAGTATGAAAGAGAAGACCTCAAAGTGCTGTCGTATAAAGAACAACTAAATGAACTCAGGATATTAAATCTTTGGGAGCTGGACAGGGTGGCCATCTTCAAATCTGTAGGATGCCATATAGAAGAAGGACCGTGGTCCTTTGGAAAATCGAACCAAGAATGATGGTGAAAATACCTGGGTTCAAGATCCCAGGTCATAATGAGTATAAGCATTTTCTTGAGCTATCCCAAATGGACACTGCAAAAATATGATTCAAATTTCACCCCCAGATATGTGTCAGCAGCGGCTAAATAGTCACTTTTCAGAAAGCCTATAGGTCCTTTCCAGGTGGTTATAGAAGGGAACTATCAAAGAAAGGAAAAATCTATTTAAACAGAAATGCTGGCTCTGGGAGAACAAATACATTCATCTAAATTAATCACCATCTTCTTCTTCATTAAAAAAAAAAAAGTCATATTCCTTTGCAGCAAAATTGCTGCTACCTCTTCATTGAGAAAAATCAGTAGCCATTTTGGGAACCAGGAAAAATTTTCCCTGAGAATACTTTAACACATTTGGCAGAAATATCCTTAAGGGCTATATTCTCAAGGATATTTTTGGTCTAGAGTCCATCTTCTAGGAAAATCCTACTAACAAAAATCATCCATTTAAAAATATTCCTTCAATCACTGAAATAGACAAACACAATTCCTTTCCTTTTACCATGAATCCCAGAAGTGGTGGGAAGGAGGCAGGCTAAAAATGTTTCTTTTGCACTCTGGTGGACAAGCAGAACCATTTCCTCACTATTAATTTTCCACAATGGCTAAGATTGTCTCTCTCACTGGAACTTAATCCTGATGCAGCAGATAAGACCCAGGGTTAGACTTAACAGGCAGGGAAAGCCAGGGCTAAGACATCTTTGTTTAAAAGAATCTTCAGAAAGATCTTGGTATTGCCTCATTGTTTCTTGACAGTAAAAGAATTTACTATGAAGAAGTTGACTTTTAGAGTATTTTAAATTAGAGAAAGGTAGAGAAAAATATTTACTTAGTATTTTGGAATAAGGAAAGAAAAGGAAAAAGAAGTCAAGGGAAGAGAAGGGCAGGAAAAGGAAGAAAGAAGGAAGGGAGAGAGGGAGGAAGGGAAGAAAGGAAGGAGAGAGGAAGAAAAGAAGAAAGAAATAGTAAGGGAAGGAAGGAGGGAAGATGAGTGGGTGCCTTGCAAGAACTACAAAATAATCCCTCTGCCATAGTCTGCCTGAAATATATCAGAGTTACTGTTGTCTTTCCAGGATAAGTTTCTGTATTTACATGGTTAAAGAAAAGGAGCAAAAATAATGGCAGGGATGGATAAATAGAACAAATGTGGAAGTTTTGGAAAATGAGAGTCTCTAGAAAAGAAAGCATAAGAGTAATTTAATTACTGTTTGAGGAGATAAAGAGTTTTCTTGAAACAAGGCTTTCACAAAATGGATGTGGGGACTTCCCCTGGTAGTCCTGTGACCAAGATCCTGTGCTCTCAAGGTAGGGGGCCTGGGTTTGATTGCTGGTCAGGAACTTAGATCCCACATGCTACAACTAAGAGTTTGTGTGTTGCAACTAAGATACAACACAGCCAAATAAATTTTTTAAAAAAATATCTGTGTACTACATATAGAGATAACAGGATAGAAAGCCATGGATGGAAATAAAAACGGGTAAAATAAGGAAGACATTTTTGACCCATCAAGGGGGTCACAAAGAGTCGGACACGACTGAGCGACTAATCTGATCTGATCTGATATATATATTCACATCAACAATAACAAGAAAAACTCATAGTTACTGAAGGAGCCGCAGAGGTCTCCAACCCAGCAAAATTTCTACTATTCCTCCCTATCTTTCATCATATAAAACCCTTGTATTTTATTCATGGTCCTTATTAGTTTTTGTCTGTTTCTCCCAAAGCTCAAAAAAGGCAGAAACTTGTCTTTTCTTCCTAAAACTCTAGAACATTTCAAAGCACATAGTTAACTTTCTTTAATAATGCTGAATCAACAAATAGAGCTTTAAGATTTCTAGTTCCTAATAATAGGGACATCATTGGGATTATGCACCATTGGGCATTGGCCTTCAGTCTCTACCCCTCGTGGCTCAGCTGGTAAAGAATCTGCCTGCGGTGTGAGAGACCTGCGTCTGATACCTGGAATGGCAAGATCCCCTAGAGAAGGGAACGGCTACCCACTCCAGTATCCTGGCCTGGAGAATTCCACGGACCGTATAGTCTGTGGAGTTGCAAAGAGTCGGACACGACTCAGCAATTTCATGAGCATACTCTACCATTAAAATTCTTATATAGATTCCAATTGCCTTAGAATAAAATCAAACTCTTAAAATGGTTCCAAAGGCCCTCCATGATCTGTCTTTTGCCATTTCTCCTACTTCACCCGGGATCATATTCCCTTTTACATACCCCATACACTGGGGTTTATTCTAGTTTTCCTTCCAAAAGGCAAATGGCATCATGGCTTTTTGCATCAAAAGGCAAAGAGGCACAGGAGACTTCTTCATGTGCTTTCTCCTCTTTCCCCAGATCTGCATTGGGTGGCTCCTTCTCTTTCATGTCAAGGGTAGCCTCTTGAGAGACACTTTTTTGACCTTACAGCAAAAGGTAACAACAAAAGAGTACATTTTCAAGAAAACCTGGGACCTTCCTGGTGATCCAGTGGCTAAGACTTCTCCTTCCAATATAGATGGTGTATTCATGATATGGGAGTTACATAAGATCCCCCTATGTCTCAAGGCCAAAAACCCGGAAACATAAAACAGAAACAGTATTGTTACAGATTCAATAAAGACTTAAAAAATGGTCAACATCAAAAAAGTAAAATCTTAAAAAAAAAAAAAAGAACCTATTCTTAAAAAATAAGATGGTAATTTCAAAAAAAAAAAAATCCTATTAAACTATCACTTAATCACTGCCATATATCCATGCCACTTCTATTAAATCCAGAACACATAATGTCATGCTTATTTTCACAATCCCCATGATATGTGGAGAAGACAATGGCACCCCACTCCAGTACTTTTGCCTAGAAAATCCCATGGACAGAGGAGCCTGGTAGGCTGCAGTCCATGGGGTCGCGGAGAGTTGGACACAACTGAGCGACTTCACTTTCACTTTTCACTTTCATGCATTGGAGAAGGAAATGGCAACCCACTCCAGTGTTCTTGCCTGGAGAATCCCAGGGACAAGGAAGCCTGGTGGGCTGCCGTCTATGGGGTCGCACAGAGTCAGACATGACTGAAGCGACTTAGCAGTAGCAGTAGCCATCATACGTAAATCTTTATTTGATCCATTTTTTAAATGGAAAGAATGATAGTGACTTCTCTTCACTTTGTATTATATGTTACTAGAATAATCCATTAATATACACAAATTCATACATAAAATAGCACATGGAAATCTGCTGTGGGATACAGGGAGCTTAACCCAGTGCTCTGAGACACCTGGTAGGGTGGTTTGGGAGGGAGATGGGAAGGGGGTTCGGGAGGGAGGGGACATACGTATATCTGTGGCTGATTGATGTGGATGTATGGCAGAAACCAGCACAATATTGTAAAGCAATTATCCTTCAATAAAAAAATAAAAAAATATGGTGATCAACAAATAGAAAGAGATGGCTCAGTTTTTTTGGTTAACTGCACGTTTGTGCTCCTTCAAAGTGAAAAGGAATTAAATGTGTGTAGTGTTAAATAAAAATAAAATAAATACAAAAAGTCATATTGAACTCATCCAAAGGGAGGTACACCGCAGATCCAAAGCAGTGGAATGACCATTGTTAGTCTGTGGCTCCTGTAACAGAAGTTTTTATCAGTTTATTCTTCACCCAATGGAGTGCCAATAGTGAGCCACTCAAAAGGAAAGGGAGAGACATTTCTTTCTGGATAGGACTCTTTAGGGCAACCCAGTCCATCCTAAAGGAAATCAGTCCTGAATGTTCATTGGAAGGACTGATGTTGAAGCTGAAGCTCCAATACTTTGGCCACCTGATGCAAAGAACTGACTCATTGGAAAAGGCCCTGATCCTGGGAAAGACTGAAGGTGGGAGGAGAAGGGGATGACAGAGGATGAGATGGTTGGATGGCATCACCAACTCGATGGACACGAATTTGAGCAGACTCTGGGAGCTGGTGATGGACAGGGAGGCCTGGCGTGCTGCAGTCCATGGCGTCGCAAAGAGTCAGACATGACTGAGTGACTGAACTGAACTTTAGGGCAACACTGTCTCCCAAGGTGTGACAGCAGAAAGTCAAATCCAAAGGCACTGACACTCTCAATTCACAAAGTGGTTCACACAGGTATTTTTCAGGAGTTGGATGAATAAACTCTGAAAATCCTTTTCTTCCTTTTCCGTGCTGTATGTAAATGCAGTCTATTGATTCAGGTTCCACTATTTCACAGCATTTGCATGCTCCAGTAACACAGAGGATTCATTTCCATCTCTCCCTCTCAAGGAGCTGAGGTTGCTCTCAACACAACCCCAAGTGAACAACTCCTTCCATCTCCTCCTCCTCTTTCCTTTTAGTCCTGGTATCCTGACAGTTGGATAATGGGGTTAACAAAATGACTCTCACATAAAACACTCTATTTTCATTTATGTTAATCTTTTTCACTTCTCCAATATCAATGGGGAAACAGTCTAAGGAATTAATTTCCTGGTCTGAGACAGGATGAACTAGGATGAGTGAAGGGTAGTTAGCCCAAATGTTTACTTCATAATGAGAAGTAGTTGACGTTGACAATTGAAAATTGCTAGGAATTTTTTAAGGATAATGGTTCAAAATTTTTCTTGCCCTGATAGATTCCTCCATCAGTATACCATGAGGAAATTATTTTTTTTCAATTAAACAATTTAAAGTGCCTTATAACTTTGGAAAGTGAGCCTATTCAAATAGAAAGACTTCTAGACTCCAAGTGTTTTAGTTCTGGACTGTAACACTGGTTAATTTCTTTAATTTCTCATTGAGGCTACTCTTGCCATTCCTGCTCATTCCCTAAGATGCAGATAAGATCATCTTCTCTGTAAAGTTCTTTTCATCCATTCAGTCATCCATTTGGTTCAGTTCAGTTGCTCAGTTGTGTCCTACTCTGTGACCCCATGGACTGCAGTGCACCAGTCCTCCCTGTCCATTACCAACTCCTGAAGCTTGCTCCAACTCATGTCCATCATGTCAGTGATGCCATCCAACCATCTCATCCTCTGTTGACCTCTTCTCCTCCAGCCTTCAATCTTTCCCAGCATCGGGATCTTTTCCAATGAGTTGGTTCTTCACATCAGGTGGCCAAAGTATTGGAGTTTCAGCTTCAGCATCAGTCCTTCCATTTGGTTAACACTGGTTAATTATAGTTAATTACAATTAAAAGTCATTTTTTCAACACATATATATTTAGATCTACTATTGATCAAATTTAAAATAGGTACTGAGGACATAGAAAAAACAGGAAAAAAAAAAAAAAGCCTCTCCAGCCACCAGTTGTGCATGATTTTATCCTTCTTCTGGTGTATAAAAGGAGCTCAATTAATATTATGAAGGGGCTTTTCATAATTTACACACTTGCATCATGAAGGAATGAAAGCATATGATCTGAGAGTCTCTACTGTTCTGGTGTCATAAGAGAGACAGTCAATGGTTCTACATCAACTGCAGTTGTACCAGAGGTAACACTGACTAGTTGATAAGCTCAGGCTGCAATGAACTGACTTTCCCCAAGCTGTCTCTGAACTCTTTGAAGTGGAAATTATGCATACAACACCAGAGGAGCCTGGCAAGTCACAGATGCTGCTTTTGGCTTCACCTGCTCACTTCTCTCCCCACTGGGACGATTGCCATAAGCACTAAACTTTACTGGGAAGTGCAGGACAGGCATTCAGCCCTTTCAGGGCAAGTCTGCAGAAACTGATCACACGGAGCAGCTGAAGGTCTAGGACACCTCTGCTCACTTGCAATAATCAAACAAGAGATGCAATGATGAAACAAAATGTACCTCTGTGTTTACAAGACACTGAAATAACTGGACCAAAAAAAGAAGAAGGAAAGAAATCAGCAAATCAGGCTTTGTGTGTAGATCCAACATTAGTGTCTTTTTTTTTTTTTTTCCTGCAGTTGATGTTTGGTAGAAAATCTCAAATGCCCAATTTTTGTGAATAAAATTACAAAATTAATTAAGATTTAATCCCCATTTCTTCCTACCTATAACATCTGGTGAGTACCCTCTCCAATTGCCATCCTTGCCCTGTCCCTGCTCTGTTGCAGCAACCCTAGTTTCTCTGAATAATCAAGGTTACAGCAAAACTCTATTTTTTTTCCCCCTAGACTTAGGGTCAAGAAGAGCCCAGAATAGCCAGGTGATAGATTCAGCACTCTGCATGGTAGTATCATGAGTCCTGGTGGAAGCACTTTTTTCTGATAAATCATGTCCACAAACTCATGAACATTGCTTAAGGAATCTTAGCTTCATTTTGTGTATCCCAATTAAAGCAACCTTTATTCCATTTTCCTAAGACCCTGTTCATGATGTCCAGGGTACAGGCTGTTAAGAAGATTAGAGGGGACCATCTATGCAAACAGCCTAATGATTAGATCCTCATGAGTGCTCCTTAAGTGATAGCTATTTTGATTAGCATTAGCATTCTTGCTGCTGCCCTTTTCTTGTTCTTAGTTGTTATACAGGGATTCTTTAAATTGGTGGAAAAACTAATTAATGGAGTATTTACAAATCACTGTCTTCCTCACTGCAATGCCCTTGACCACAAGCTTTCTATGGCCAAAGCCCTGACACTGGTTACATTCATCCAAAATGAGCAGAGGAAAGTATTAGAGAGAAAATGAGAGAGAAATAACAGCAAATAGACTAATAGCACAGGGGCTATTAAAACATGTATCCTGGATTTGGAAGAGAAGGAGGCCACATTTCCTTAAACATTGCATCTATCTCAAGTACTATAACAGGTCATTTCAAATTTTGACTTAGCTGAAGATTTCCATATGCCCTTCTACAATATTCACAGTCTCCATCTATAGGGTTTCCTTTGATGCCCTTCTAAGATTTCCCAGTAGCCCAGGGATATCCTTTCAGCATTTCATCTGGACAGCTGTTCATTTCCCTCAGTATTTTTGGAACTGGACACAGAAGCCCAGGACAAGAACCTATTACAGAGAGATCCATTTTTCTTTTTTTCTCAGGTATAGGGGTTTCTATAAAAGGGCTTTGCTCTTTACTCAGTACTTTCCCCCATGCCCTCCCCACTCCACCGAGGTTACCTAAAAGGTGATTTTACTAACAAGGAAAATTTTGAAACTGATAGTCCATAACAACATTAATTCAGTGCTGATCATACTGTTGATTATTTTCAGAACAGAACTGTCCTTGCCACACTGGTCATTATCAGATCTGTTGCGTTAACCTAAGCATTTCTTCCACTTCAGTTCACTTCTTTTATGCTACTTGATCCTGTAGCAAGGTCACCATACACTAAATTTGTCTCCTGGATAGCATATGGATCCAGCAACACATTACCCCAGAGCCCCATATAACTATTAATAAAGAATTAGAGCCATTTAAGCCAGCACACCATATGGTACCTAATTTATTCAATAAATATATTACTGTAAATACTCATAATTAGTACTCCTACTAATCATACTGGTTTATAGAAAAGAAAAATCTTTGAAAGCAGTCATTTTTAAAATCGGGATCTTTGTTTTGAAGCATATTTTCCCTTTGTTACAGTTAAACTATAATAAATGCTTATTAAGAATCTTTTGTGTACTGGTTATTGGGTTAAATTCTGGGGTTATATAGATTTATAAAATCTGAATGCCACTGCTTAAAAAAAATCATCTAGGGGCAACTTGAATCATTGGGCTATTGTAATACAGCAAATATAAAAATATAAGTGGATATGGGTAGTGCACTGTGGTAGAAAATCACTGTTTCATTTGTACTACTAATACTGATTTAAACAGACAACAACGATAAAAAAACAACTAGCAATTTAGAAGCACACGTATTTGCCAGGTATGCCTTTTACATATCTTCTTATCCAATCTTTACAAAAACAGTAACACTATTAGGCAGATATCATCATCTCTATTTTCAGATGAGGAAACTGAGGCATAGAAAGTAAATGGCTTTCACAAAGTCATTCAAAAAGGGGCGAACCTAGAATTGCATAAAAATTCTGCCTAAACTTAATCCTCAGGCTATTAATTATCACACCAAACTGCTTCCTTGTGTCAATTTCATCTTGCTAACCACACTGTAAACTTCAAAAAAAGCAAAGCCTTAAACCATCCACTTTTCTCAATGACCATTATTCCTCCGCTAGTCTGGTACCCAAATAATATTTTTGATAGCTCTGTTTTGAGCAGTAAATGCACAGCTCATTTCTCTAAGGAACAGTGAACTTTTCAGTGCTCAATTCTTGCTTTGTACAATTTATATGGGTTTCTTTTCATACCTTATGAAAATGGAATATATCACTCTTGAACCAGTAGGCTTACAAAGAACAGAATAGACTTGAAAGAATATGGTATATTGGTATAATCAATGGTATATTGGTTACAGAGTGATACCTATTCACACATATATTGTTAAGTGGCTTATCATATCTAAACCTGTTTTAAGAGAAGTAAGACAAAGTAGGAAAAAAACAGAAATGAAAAGAACTTTTAACTTCTGGCATGACTGGATAGAATGAGAAAATAATTTTCTGAGATATAAAGTTGACTTAGAGACTTTCAACTTCTTTACTGAGTTGTTTTTTTTTTTTTCTTTAAATAAAACATACAAATGAATACCTGGCTGGCAGAGTCTCTAGAGACTATATGCTAGAAAGCTAAACATAGGTTTTTGGTTTTGATTTTCTGAGAGTTATACTTAGCTCAATACAAACAAACAAAAAAAAGGCTTAATGTCTGGTTCTGAAGCAATGTCACTGGGATGCAGTTCATCAGATCTGTAAGTGTGCTGCTGCTGCTAAGTCGCATCAGTCGTGTCGGACTCTGTGCGACCCCATAGACGGTAGCCCACCAGGCTCCCCCATCCCTGGGATTCTCCAGGCAAGAACACTATAGTGGGTTGCCATTTCCTTCTCCAATGCATGAAAGTGAAGAGTGAAAGTGAAGTCCCTCAGCCGTGTCCGACTCTTAGCGACCCCATGGACTGCAGCCTACCAGGCTCCTCCGCCCATGGGATTTTCCAGGCAAGAGTACTGGAGTGGGGTGCCATTGCCTTCTCCAGATCTGTAAGTGTAGGGCACCACAATTGGCCATTTGGAAATGAATGACTCTATCCTCCATTTTTAATGCCCAGGGCAACTAAGTATATATATGTATATAACTTTTATTAAATGTATATTCAATTAGTGATATTTAATTTCTACTTGAAACCTATAATCTAATGATTTGTGAACAGAGTGGTCATATAATTGCTGATAAGTATACTTTGTAAGTACAATATCAGCTCAACCATTCCCACACACGCGCATACGCACGCACACCCACGCCCACATGCTTTCTATATACAATAGACTGTATAAAAACTCTTGTTTGTGGATGGCATAAGGGTACTGCATTTCTTAGCAGCTTGTAGAATCAAATCTGAGGATTCACAAAAGGAACCAGAATGCATCTTGCAGAGAAAATAACAGCATGAAAGTGAGTTGGGAAATGCCATTCTATTTATTTCAATACCTTGTTTCAACATATTGAACACGACTCATGCCAAACATCAAGGTAGAAATTGTGTGCATAGACCTACTCTACAATAGATATCAAATTGCAAAAAACTGCACTTCCAGGGTGACCAGCTGGGCACTAGTGAAATACGGCATCAGGTTTCCACTTTGAGGCTCAATTACATCCATCTTCATTACCTTACTCATGTTGGTTCTCGCTACACATACATAGTTGGCACAAAGTCTTTTCCAGAAATGCTTTTTCAGGTACTCTTGGCTCAAATTCCAGTTTTCATTTCACATTCCATTGAGATTTAATTAGAAATACATTTTTTAAATAGTTTTCTGAAGTAAAAACTAGAAGATACCGGCAGAAAACTCAGCTCTCCCTTGTTATTGCTCTACCTAGTTGGTTGGTTGTGAAACTCCTAGGAACAGTAACAGATGTTTTAAAATGTTTACTTGAAAAACCTAGTCCACACTGTTCTTAGGGAGACAAACATCAGTGACAGAAAATCCATATTAATACCGAGAGTTTTTGCTAGTTATTTCTTTGAATGGGACAGCTTCAGAAGCCATCATTATTAAGCACAACTCAGTAGGTAAAGCACATTCTTTGTCTCTTTACTTCAACCTGAATGGCCCTCACAAACCCAAGTCAAATGTTTACTAATGAACTCAAAAAAGGGAGCAAGATAGATAGACGGAATCAATTTGAGTCCAAAGAAGAAAGAGATCTTGAGACAATGATTCATATGTAAATAACTTACTAAGAGACACTGGGTCTTCCCTAGTTGCCCAGTGGTTAAGAAAAGTCCTCCTTGCAAAGGGGGTGTGGGTTCATTCCCTGGTTGGGGACCTAAGACCCCAGTGTACCTCTGAGCAACTAAGTCTGGTGGCCTCAACTACTGAGCCCTCGCACCATGACTAAAGAGTATGCTGAAATGAAAGATCCCTAGAGCCGCAGCTAAGACCCAGTGCAGCCCAATGTGTGAGGTGCTAAGTCACTTCAGTCGTGTCCAACTCTCTGTGACTCCATGGACTGTACCCTGCCAGGCTCTTCTGTCCATGGTATTCACCAGGCAAGAATACTGGAGTGGGCTGCCAGTTCTTTCTCCAGTGCAGCCCAATAAATAAAAATAAACAAGAATGCACTCCCACAGGAACCAGTAAGATATGAGGGGAAGCAGGGCAGGAAAGAGGAAGTCAAACAGTCACAGAGGTAGCTGCAGAGTCATTCTGCAAGAGAAATCTGGCATGTATAATGCAACTGAGTGGCTTTCCGAGGAAAGAAATAGATGGAGGATCATCTTCCTAAAAGAAAAAAAAAAAAAAAAAAAACATACTGGTTATTACCAGAGGAAGCATGCTGAAGCTGAAGGATCCACAAAAATCCAAAGGGATTGATAGATATTTAATCAAAACATGGTCGATAAATGATTAAACCCCAAACCTCATTTTCCACATGAGAACAGTATGATTCAATAAAGTCAAATGACCTCCCCAAGACCCCACAGATTACACATGGCAGACTGGGCGAGGACCCAGCTCTCTGAACTTCCAGGTCAAGGGACTTCCTCTTTCCCTTGGCTGTCAGCAAAAGCTACGTGTGCTCAAATCAGCCCTGAAGTCTACAGAGACTCCCTACTTCAGGATTCTGTGAGTGGAGTAGCAGCTGTTCAGAGTCCAGTTTTGTTCTCTGAAGTGAGTCTTCTGACACATTTTTTCCAGTAACCATGTCTTTCCTTTCCTCTGGTCCTAGGGACGGTTGGGGTGGGAACAACATGAGGCTGTGTCAGGCCGCCATGTCTGCGTTGGTTGTCTGAGAAGACACTGCAGGGGAGGTGATGCAAATTCAGTTTTGAGAGTCTGCATGTTTAAAACTAGAGGCTTAATGGGTTCTCAGAAAAAGCTTTATTTTAGAAACCATGTTTCAGAATTAACAAGTGAATGCTCAGTATTCCTAAAAGAGCCTGGGGAAATTCTGTGAGAGCTATTCATCAGAGTGAAAATTCAGTGTCTGAAGCTGGGACAAAAGATACATCTTGAAGTGTCACAATCCATCTAGAAGATCGTTCCAGACCGGGAGAACCACATGCTCGGAAGCACTGAGGTGGAAAACCCCGCGGTGAATGGGAAGAACCTCTAACCTACTCAGAACTGTTAGAGCAAGAAAAGCAAAGGACACGGCGTGGAGACATGAGTGAGGGCGGGATGAAGAGCTAAGAGAGAAAGCCGACAGGTAGGCTGGAGACGGATTCCGAAGGGCTTGGCCTACTTTACTAACAAACAACGTAGATTCTGTCTTAATGGTGAGGAGGAATACTGAAAGGTTTTACAAACAGGGAGACACAATCAGGGCTGCTCCTTAGCAAGTTTAGTTGGGCAACTGTGTATAAGATGCACAAAGAAGGTGCAAGAAAGACGCCAGGGGATTAGTTAAAAGGTATTACAGTAACTCCTGGGAGGTGGATAAAAGATCAGGCTGATGCCATTTCTGAAGGGGAAGCAGAGAATACATTTTACAGGAGTTAGTCAGTAGAATAGAGAGAACTTAATCCAATCAGTGCTTAACAGCAAAGGTTAGAGTGGTACCTGCCATCCTCACTGTTGTGAAACAGTACATTGTAACCAAATTAAACTGGCTTCCAATTCTCTTTGCTCTAAAATGTCACTCGTCAAAGAAAACCGTATATGTGCCTTTTCTTAGGAGACGGAGACCGCTTGAAAAGATCTCGGCTATTCAAGTTGTGGGGCTCTGTAAGACGGGGGAGAAGAGGGGAGGAAAAAGAAATCACTCCCCAAATAGAAACAAACTGGGGATGTGCAGCTAGAAGAAGAGTCTGACGTATTTACAAACAGCTCAGGAGTGTTCATGATTAGAACACAGATCCTTGGACTACCATACTGTAAGGCCAGAATTCTCTTGCTCTTTTCAGGATGGCACTGTGTACTGCTGAAGTGAGACTGGGATGCATTCAAAGAGCAGGAAGAAAAAGTGTCTTACCAACGAGAGAGAGAGAGAGACGAAAAGGAGAGAGGGGGATAGAGAGAGGAGAACTTTCAAAGAAAACAGCAAAGACAAAAAGAAGTATTTTTTATCCATGTCAAACACAGTCACAGAAATGGCCTTTTATTATAAAAGCCCTTTCACACCATATGTGCTTATAATCTCAATACTTTGACCTGGTTACAGGCCCCTTTTGGAGCAGTTGCCTGCAATAGAAAAGCAGCACTCCTCTGAGTGATGTCATAGGTCACTTTGGACACACAGAGGTAGTGGTCAGAGGTCATTCTGAGCATCAAGCAGAAAAATCCACAGCCTACTGCCACCATCAAGGACAGTCTCTCTTCCTTTTTAATAGGATAATTAAATATATATTTATATATATTTATCTCTCAGCCTCATATACGGCTCAGTTATTAAGAGAAATAAGAAATATTCACTGATAGGGCTAATATAAAAAGAAGGAATCTTTTATTTGAAGGTTAAGAGGTTATTTGAATGTATCTTTAATGCCTGATCTCTTGACTTTTCAAGTGAGATTCTGTCCCAAACACCGGTCATGTCCCAATCCACCAGCCACACAGAAAAAAAGTTTTTTTTTTCCCTTCCTAGCAATCTTGGGCTGCTGCAAACTTTCTCCACTTATCTCGTCACAAGCTTAAATTAAGGCAATTGCTTTTTTGGGAGCAAATTTCCTCCTCCCTTCCTTCTGCCCCGACTTTGATTCACCTGTCGATTGACATTCTTGCTTCATTACTTGCTGACAGCTTCAAATGCAAACCTGGTCCCTCAGCAAATTAGGTCTAATCATTTCCTTCCTTAACATTATCACTTCAGTGGACTGTCAGGGGCATTAAACAGACTGTGGAAGATCAGAAGCCTGTCGTGGCTCTGAGCTCCATCATTTTTGGCCTTGAACCAGACAGAGTTGTACTGGGTGTGCTCCTGGATTCCTCCTTCAAGATTATGTAGCCCTTTCCCCAGCTGATGAGAGTTCATAGTTGAGTCCCTATGGAGACTGTCCTCAGTCCTATAAAGGACTGGGTGGCTAGATGAGGATGCAGGATGGAGAGATTCAGCTCCCTCTGCTCAACTTAGGACATCTGACAAGGACCAACCTACTTCCAGAGTTAGCTGTGGTACTTGTTTAGTCGCTAAGTCCTCTTTTGCAACCCCGTGGACTGTAGCCCATCAGGCTCCTCTGTTCATGGGATTTCCCAGGCAAGGATATTGCAGTGGGTGGCCATTCTCCAAGGGATCTTCCTGACCCAGGGATCGAACCCACATCTCCTGAATTGGCAGGGGATTCTTTCCCACTGAGCCACCAGGGAAGTCCCAGCTGTGGGACTGCCAAGGCTTTATTTGTACCCGCATCTCAGTCCAAATTATCTGTCTCCCCACACCTGCTTCCCCCACTCGCATTCAGGAATTATTTCACAGCATGCTCCCCAACAAACCTTCTGCACACAGTCTTCAACTCACAGTGAGTTTCTGGGAAACTGGACCCAAGGCAGCGGCAAAAAGCTCTGCCATTTCCTGCTCAGTGATTCATCTGCATGTTGTTTCTTGCGAAGAGATTATACTATTATACCTGCATCACTGACATGACTTTTTATTTGTTAGATGGATCGTTCATCTTGAAATGCTGAACAGGGTCTCCGGCCATGGGCCCTTCTGCTTCCCTGGCTCACTCCCCGAGGCCCGGTCATTAGTCACCAGATGACAGGTGCTCATTAAGAGATGGAAGCCGAGCAGCCAGTTGTAAGGGGATTTACATTTTTATTAAACTTGTTTGACTTAAGTTTGATTTTTTTTTTTTTAATAGACTTGGTCTCATTTTTCCAAATTGTGCACCTGTGCTCATGGCCACCACTGGGCAGAATCCCATCCTTTAT
Organism: Bos mutus; assembly: GCF_027580195.1. Taxonomy (NCBI): domain Eukaryota; kingdom Metazoa; phylum Chordata; class Mammalia; order Artiodactyla; family Bovidae; genus Bos; species Bos mutus. The sequence continues at coordinate 95,167,288 of NC_091626.1, forward strand.
TTTCTTATCTAGAACCAAGTGGGACACATGGAGAGCCTGGATGGCCAGTGCCAGGAATTTCACAGTATCATATGCCACTTGTTTTGTTGCAGAAAATGTTATTTTTTCTAGGTACTACTGACTACAAATCTGGCTAGTAATTGAGTCATGTTTGATAATACTTATCCTCCAGGGTGCATACATATGAATTGGAAAACTGTAAAATGCAGATTTCTGCATGTAAATCCTCAGATCCTGTTTCCATAGGTCTGGGGTCAGGATGAGACATTTGGAATTTCCTCAAGAACTCCAAGGGCTTCCCTCATAGCTCAGTTGGTAAAGAATCTGCTTGCAATGCAGGTGACCTAGGTTTGATTCCTAGGTAGGGAAGATCCCCTGGAGAAGAGAATGGCCACACACTCCAGTGCTCTTGCCTGGAGAACTCCATGGACAGAGGAGCCTAGTGGGTGTCCATGGGGTCACAAGCATTGGACAAGGCTGACTGACTAACATTTCATTTTTCAACTCTATAATGGTCAGTTTCTTTACTGAAAAAAATCCAGAAATCTAAAATTTCCTTACAAGGAAAGTTGGAAATTCCACAATACCAACATTCTTCCCTTTGACTTTGTTTCCTCTGAATTATGAAGGACAACAGATCCAACCCCTTCATTTACTGCACTATAAATTTGGAACATAGTGCTGCATTGTGGAGATTGCATTCTTCGGTGCCAGGGGAATAGTCAACAGTTACAAGAATATATGCCTCTAAATTAAGATAAAAGCGAATGGCTGAAGCAGAATTATTCAGGCATCCATGAAACGTGTCTTCTGGCAGTCCTCTCAGCTTCAGCTCACCACTGCTTTTCAGTATCTTATAGTTTGAAAACCCAGTCACCAGGATTGCATGCGTCTGCCTCTCAGTAAAATGTGCTAAACATGAAGGATTCAGAAACACACTGGACAAAGCAGACTGACATTCAAAACCGTGACAGAAGGACCTGATGATCTTTAAATGTGTGGGCTTGAATTTCACAGTAGAGAGTTTTCCATCTCATCATGCAAACCTTGCTTCTGAGAACAGACAAGCAAATCTTCCAACACCCTTTAGAATATTAATAATATTAACCTGAACTATTAAATAATGTGTGTCACTGGAAAGTGAGGTGGAAGAGAGGAAATGTCCTTTTACATTAGTCTTTTAGATTTGGGATTTTCTTGGGGTTCAGTTCAGTTCAGAGTCTTTTAGATTTGAGATTTTCTGAGGATTAGCACATGCTAAATTTCTCCAGTTGTGTCCAATTCTTTGTGACCCTGGAGATGGTATAGCCCACCAGGTTCCTCTGTTCATGGAGATTCTCCAGGCAAGAATATTAGAGTGAGTTGCCATTTCCTACTCTAGGGGATCCTCCCAACCTAGGGATTGAACCCGAGTCTCTTATGTCTCCTGCACTGGCAGGGAGGTTCTTCAGTGGCTCAGATGGTAAAGAATCTGCCTGCAATTCAGAAGACTCAGGTTCGATCCCTGGGTTGGGAAGATCCCCTGGAGAAAGGAATGACTGTCCACTCCAGTATTCTTGCCTGGGGAGTCCATGGACAGATGAGCCTGGTGAGCTACAGCCCACAGGGTCACAAAGAGTCCCACAGGACTCAATGACTAACACCAGGATAAGTACGAAAACACAATTTAACACAACGACTGATGAAATCTAATCCATAACACAAGATGGGATTAAGCACAGACACTCCTAATCAACTGAGACACAATAGATAGCATTTTACATTGTGATGAAGATATGAGCATAGCAGAGAGAGGCACTGGTTTCTCCTAGAGCTGGGGCCAAGAGCCATGAGAACATCTTCACAGAAGAGAAGACATTTGGATCGAGCCTGGGTCTCCTGAATGGCAGGCAGATTTTTTTACCATCTGAGCCACCAGGGAAATCCCTGGATCAGTGGCAGTGGCTGGTAAAAGATTAAATAGGAATATATATGTAAAATAAAAAGACTCAGAGCAAAAGTAGAGAATATACAATGCAATTTCAGGATACTATGATCCAAAATGATTAAATGAATTAAAGACATATCTTCAGAAATGGTAGGTGCTATCTGCAAAACTAAAGTTGATAGCGATTAGAAATTATATCAATAATAAAGGGTCCCATTGCTCAGGGAATAGTCAGTCTCATAATCACTGAGAACCATTGGTGGCTTACTTGCCTGGGAATGATATGATCAGACCTCTTTCATCAATGGTAACATCAGCTTCATGCAAAGAACAGATTGGGAGTAGGGAGGAGAGAACAGATACCATTAAGAAGGCACTGTCAGGACATAAGCTAAGCTAAGTCACTTCAGTCATGTCGGACTCTGTGCGACCCCATAGAGGGCAGCCCACCAGGCTCCCCCGACCCTGGGATTCTCCAGGCAAGAACACTGGAGTGGGTTGCCATTTCCTTCTCCAATGCAGGAAAGTGAAAAGTGAAAGTGAAGTCGCTCAGTCATGTCCGACTCTTAGCGACTCCATGGACCCCATGGCTTAACCAGGCTCCTCCGCCCATGGGATTTTCCAGGCAAGAGAACTGGAGTGGGGTGCCATTTGGAAGAAACCTTTGACAGATGAATGGATAAAGAAGATGTGGTACATATATACAATGGAATATTGCTCAGCCATGGAAAGGAATGAGGCTCAGTCATGTGTAGACATGGATGGACCTAGATACTGTGATACAGAGTGAAGTAAGTCGGAAAGAGAAAAATAAATGTCAAATATTAATGTTTGTATGTGGAACATAGAAAAATGGTACAGATGAACCTACTTGCAGAGCAGGAATAGAGAAGCAGACCTAGAGAATAGATATGTGGACACGAGGCGGGGGTCAGGTGGGGGTGGGATGAACTGGGAAGTTGGGATTGACATATGTACGCTGCTGCTGCTGCTGCTAAGTCACTTCAGTCATGTCCGACTCTGTGCGACCCCACAGACGGCAGCCCGCCAGGCTCCCCGGTCCCTGGGATTCTCCAGGCAAGAACACTGGAGTGGGTTGCCATTTCCTTCTCCAATGCATGAAGATGAAAAGTGAAAGTGCAGTGGCTCAGTCGTGTCCGACTCTTAGCGACCCCATGGACTGCAGCCCACCAGGCTCCTCCATCCATGGGATTTTCCAGGCAAGAGTTCTGGAGTGGGGTGTCACTGCCTTCTCCGCATATGTATGCTACCATTTATAAAATAGACAGCTAGTGGGAAGCTGCTATATACCAAAGGGAACCCAGCTCGGTGCTCAGTGGTGACCTAGATGAGCTGGATTGGGGGTGCTGGTGGGAGAAAGACCCATAGAGGGAGGGGATATATGTATACATATAGCAGATTCACTTCATTGTACCATAGAAACCAATATAACATTGTAAAGCAACTATATCCTTTTTTTTTTTTTAAGAAACCACTGACAGGTAAATGTTGATGAAGTCTGTCAGTAGATCAATGTAGACAAATTAAGTGGGAGAATAAGATAGACACATTTCTGATGCAGAATCAACATAATTTAGAAATCAATTAGAAGTCTATTAACAGAAACCAAAACTGTATAGCTTTTTAAAATTCATTCTTCGCTTTTTCTTTTCATTTAGCATCGCTGGTTTATTTTAACCTTCTTAACAATTAAAACCTTCAGATCTTGTTTCACAAAGTTCTGTCAAGTCAGATCTCCTACACCCAGTATCTTTTCAATTTTATTTTGATGGCTTTTATTGCTTTATCTAGGTTGTCAATATCAGTTTTAATCTGGATCTATCATGTATTGTTATTGGAGAGATTTTTAATTTTTATTGTTATATGATGCTGGTTAAATGCAGAACAGTTGTATTTATATAGTCTTTTAAATGGTTCCATTTAGGGTCAACATAGAGCCAATGATCAATATTCTCTCTATATTATGTTATACATTTTTAATTTTAATGAACACCAACTATAGAATCATAAGAAAAATCTATGGAACATCATAGAGGCCAGGTCTTTGCTGAAGAATAGTTCTATAACCAATTTTCTGACAAAGGACTATATATATTTGCAAATTAACATTGGAAGGCTAGAATCAGGCATTCTCTTCTTAGACTGCTGCTCTTAAGCAAATATTTACCAACTGGTACCTCACTTCCTTTATTTTTGGGGGTTCCAAAATCACTGCACATGGTGACTGCAGCCATGAAATTAAAAGACACTTGATCCTTGGAAGAAAAGCTATGACCCACCTAGACAGCATACTAAAAAGCAGAGACATTACTTTGCCAACAAAGGTCCATCTAGTCAATGGTATAGTTTTTCCAGTAGTCATGTATGGATGTGAGAGTTGGACTATAAAGAAAGCTGAGCACTGAAGAATTCATGCTTTTGAACTGTGGTATTGGAGAAGACTCTTGAGAGTCCCTTGGACTGCAAGGAGATCAAACCAGTCATTATAGTCTTAATTTCTAATATCAAGATTTTAAAACTCTCTCCAAGGATACCGAGCACAAGACATTTTTTTTTTGTATGTGGCATTGGAGTTCTTGGATCAAGAACTATCTGTTCTTTAAGGAAAGACACTCAGTTCTTTCACTGTAAGTAAGGTAAGTATTTTCTGGTTATTTCTTCAAGAGAGGATGATGGATCTGCACTGATCAACCTGTAAGTCAATGACTAGAAGCTGTCGTGAAGAGGCCCGTGCATCTGCATACAGCCCAGAGTTTTATCTATGACTCTTATAATATCAACCTCGCGCCCAGGAATTTCTGGAGTAGTATATATTGAACTACTCAGTTTAGTAACAATAAAGATTTATAAAAATGTATTACGTGCCAGGGACTATGGTGGGTAGTTTCTATTTTATCTTTACATAGTTTCTTTGAAGAAATCCTGTTACTCAAATTTTATAGATTAGGAAACTAATACTTTAAAAAGTTAAATAATTTGTCCAAGATCACTGAGCAAAGGATTCAGAGAAAAATCTCATTTCAGAGGCAACACCTAAGTCATGACTCCATCCTGTTGCTTCGTCAGATATTATGAGGCAGACAAGGGAGCCCTACTGTTAAGTAGAAAAAAGAGATTTTCTTACCAACCAACCGAGGGATCAAACCCATGAGGGATAGACCTGCACTATCCTTAAATAAAATTCTCCAAAAAACAAAAAACCCGGCATCTGGCATTTCAGATCACTAAAAGAGCTCATCTGTATTTGCCTAACTTTAAAGGAGAAAAAGAATCAAATTCTGTGATTTCATGTCACCCCTAATTAGGTTGCATATAGTATTTAAAATACTTGCCAGAGGGAGTACAATTGGTGGGGACTCCGCAATGCACAGCCCTAATTTAATTTAATACCAGGAACATCTTCCTAGAGATCACTAAAACCCACTTTTCTCATAAGACTTTAATAGTCCAACCATCTATAAAAAGTAAAATTAATTGACAAAGAGAATGTTCTTCATTTAAAGTGTTCTCTTCAAGAACACATCTGCCCACTCCCATTACCCCCTCCTTGTTAATTCCCTCTGCATTTCTTTTAATACAGAATTTTATAGATCTGTTTCAAACTCAGAACTAAGAAGATTTTCAGGTATTGAATTCATACTAAGGAAATCTATCTTGTGATTCTAATCCTCAGTCTTGCTTACTTCCTGTTTCCCATATTTTCTGCCACTGAGAGAAAAGGAACAGCAAGCTTCTAACTCTTGTGTCCAAGTTGATTTTGTGTGCATATTGAAAAGAGAAAAAAAAATCTGAGTTACCCAAATAAGGGTTAGAAGTAGAATTCTGCAAAATGGTAGATGACTTTACATTTTCTGTCTGACTTTTAAAGGAGCTTGCTCAAATATTCAAAAACTGGGTTGATTATTTGAAATCAGACTTTAATCAAGGTTACATGTGGAAGCAAAAGAGAAGTGGCAAAGACATATTCCCATCACAAGCTGTGAAAGAAATGCCCCATAACCAGAGTCAGGTACTCCTAGTATACTTTTAAAGGACATCTATCATAATACTTATTACACTGATAAGTATTTACACAGACATCCATCACACCAACACACACACACACACACACACACACACACACACACAGGCATAGGATCCTTGAATAGAGAGCCTCATCTCACTTTTCTTTCCAGCTCCAGCACTCAGCACAATGGCTGGCTCCTTGGAGAAGCTCAGAAATTCCCTGAATAGACTGGCTGCTTTGAAACTGCAACAATTTTTGCTGTTGCTATTTAATCACATGATACATATGTATGTTTCAAGAATACCAAGTTAGGTTTGCTTTACCTGTTTGTTTCTCCTCTAAGGAGACTGAGACACAATGGGCAGAGTGAAACTTCAAACAGAAATTTCTGGAGACTTCCTGGGTTCGATCTTTGATCAGGGAACTAGACTCCATACATGAAACTATGCCACATGCCACAACTAAAGATTCCATGTGACCCAACTAAGATCTGCTGCTGCTGCTAAGTCGCTTCAGTCGTGTCCGACTCTGTGCGACCCCATAGACGGCAGCCCACCAGGCTCCCCTGTCCCTGGGATTCTCCAGGCAAGAACACTGGAGTGGCTTGCCATGTTCTTCTCCAATGCAGGAAAGTGAAAGTGAAAGTGAAGTCGCTCAGTCGTGTCCAACTCTAGTGACCCCATGGACTGCAGCCTCCCAGGCTCCTCTGTCCATGGGATTTTCCAGGCAAGAGTACTGGAGTGGGGTGCTATCGCCTTCTGGCACAGGCAAATAAAGACACGCTTTTTTAATCTTAAAAAAAAAAAAGAAACTGCCAATGAGGTTCATCTTATATAAAGGACAGACCGCATGAGAAAAGTTTTTTTTTTTTTTCAATCCCAGTGAACTATTTTGATATTTCCCTTTGAAACATTCCACTGGCTGGCTGGAGTTTCTGCTTTTCATCTAGTATCCTGGAGATCCACACAGATTTTCACAGTTTTCTGAGATTTTTCTCAGCCCTTGTTTTGGCAAAGGTTGTTTGCATTTCCCCTCCAGTCAAAGGAAACACATCTCTTAAAAAGCAGGTCAGTGGGATTGCCAGTGTATGCCTCTATATGACATAATTCCTAGTTCTTGCCATTTTTGTCAAATCTTTTATGGAAGGGGGAAAAATAATCAAATGAGAGCAGAAAACACCAAACTACACAATTCAGAATCAATTAAAATGTTCCATGTCACCTTAACCATTGTGGGGGAAATTCAAAAGAACAAAAACAGAAGCAGGCAAAAGAGTAAACCATCTAGGGAAGAATCCTTACTACCAGCTGGTGATTCGAACCAAACAACACAAAATAGAACAAAGATTTTTTATAGCACTTCTCTGGGTAGGAAAGTTACACCAATATCTTATCCATGTCTTGCCTTTTATCTCTTTGGCCTCCAGCAACTCCAAACAGCAGCAAACTCCCCACCCCAACAGCCACCAATCCTATCCTCAACCCCGACATATTAGTCACTCAGATTCCTTTGGAAATTTATTAACAATGACATTTGGAAAGCACAAAGCCATTTCTACTCAATTAAATAAACACACTATGTTAACCTTCAGTACAAGAAGTGGCCGTTCATTTTTATCGGTGGCTGTAAACAGACTCTGAGCTTCACGAAGCCAAGATCAATAGAGCGTTGGCAAACAATAATAATCTCATGCACACTCTATCGACAGCTGCTCAGAAAATATAGTTTGATTCTTCTGGGCCCGATGATTGGGCCCTTGGCCAGCCTCTTGCCTTTCTCTGAACGAATGTCAAAATGTCAAGAAAAGGCTTCTATGGGAGTGAAATCTATTGCAGCTTCCTGAGGAACCTAATCGGCCAAGCTCTGCTATCCGGCCATGCAGGCCAATGGAAGGGACGCCAAATCTCCAGTGAGAGGGCTGCTAGACACGTGATGGTGGAGCCATATGGCTGTGCGGATGTCACAGGGGGGTTGTCATCGCTACTGTCAACTGTGTCTACTGCAATCATCGTGCTCATTTTAGTGATGGAATGGGAACAAGGATGCATATATAACAGACGATGGTTATTTCTGTCTCTCCGGCCAGGTAGAGATGGGATTCCACAGTGGAAAGACAGTGGAAAGAGCTGGTATTCCAAACAGACTGCCCCTCCGTATCTGCTCTTCATCTAACCTTCCTATGTGAGTGTGTTCTCTTCTACCCTTCCCTCCCTCTCCCCCAACCCTTCACTCTCCTTTCTGCCTCATCTTTTCATTCTTCCTCCACAGAGCACAGAAATTACTGCAAAGACACATGCAGCCTAGGAATGATGAAAGGGCTCTAGAGTTTGAATAGAGAGAGCAGTGGTCCCCAATCTTCTTGGCACCAGGGACTAGTTCCAGGGAAGACGATTTTTCCATGGATTGGGAGGCATGACGATTTGGGGATGACTCAAGTACATTACATTCACTGTGCACTTTATTTCTATTATTATTACACTGTGGTACATGATGAAAAAAATTATACAGCTCACCACAATGTAGGATCAGTGGGAACCTGAGCTTGTTTTCCTGAGCTCAGGGGGTAATCTGAGCAATGGGGAGTGGCTGTAAATACAGATGAAGCTTCGCTTGCTCACCCACCGCTCACCTGCTGCTGTGTGATCTGATTCCTAATAGGCCATAGACTGGTACCAGCCCATGACTGGGGTGTGATGGATCCCTGGTCTAGAGACAGCCTTGCCTCTAACTTGCCGCGTGACCCTAGACTTTCATGTGCCTATCTTAGAGCCTACATATTCTGATCTCTACAATGGATTGAGGTGTGATCCATATGATCTCAAAATCTTCTTTCTGTTTGAAAATTAAATTGGAGTGTAGGTACAGAAGACCTAGATTTGTGTCATAGCTCATCTGTTTGCTAGTTGGATGGTTTTCTATTTACTTTTCTGATCTCTAGTCTCCTCATTTGTAAAAAGCGAGGATAATAATCGAGTTCATAGATTTATTAAGACAATTAAAAGAGGTAATGTAAAAGGACTAAAGTTCTTTAGAAAGAAGAGTTGATTTTTACGATGAATCGAAGACTGACAGAAAGATATACGTGGAAGAGATTATCAACATAGACACACCCCAGGCAATCACTGCAGGGCTCTGACTCAGAAACTGGAAATTTTCCAAGAACCTAACCTGTCTCCTAATAGCTAAAATATACACAAATAAGGGGTTTGAGGTCACTTGTAAAATAAAATATTACAAACTAGTTTTATTGAATAATTTTCATATATCAGGCATTGAGCCAGCACTTTGTATAATTTAGTTTTCTGAATGCTCTCAGCAACCATAAAAAGTAGGTTAAAAATTTGGTTCTACTTTACAGAAATCAATCATAGAGGGGTTTTAAAAAAAAATCCCCAAATTCCAGCAAATTGGACTCGTACCCAAGTCAATGTGATAAGTGTCTGTGAGCTTAACCATTAAGCTATGCAGCCTCCATCATTTACAGTCTCATATAAGACTTGGGATTTTTAAAAACCATACTGCATTTTCCCATGTAAGCTGTATCCTTATAAATAAACAACAGTTCGTCACTTTCTAGCAATCAGTCATTCAGCTCTTAAAGCTTAATTATTCCCATGATTATATTCATCAAGAAACAAATTTTAAAAAGAAAAATAATCTAAAGCCAGGGACTCTGCTTCTGACAGTTGCCTATGTGCCTCTTTTCAAAAACAAATTGCCACCTAAGTAATCACAAAAATAATGGGGGACTTGTATTTTGGCATACCCATTTGTTGACAGAGATGCTGCAAGAATAATCTGGACCATGAATTCAAAGATGTTACCTAAGGCTCCAAGAACGTGATAAGAATTTAGTGATTAAGATCTTAGCTCAAGAATTAGAGAAACCTAGGTTCAATTCTCAATTTTCCTTTTAATAGTTTTGGACCTTATACAAATTATATAAAACTCTATGAGGGATAAAATAATAGACCAATATTTCAGAATATTAAAATGAGCTTTAAATAAAGATATATGTGAAGTATTAGCTTTCTTAGCACAACGTCTGGCACATAATAGATGCTTCGTAAATTTTATCCATTATTTTTATTATCTTTATATATTATTTTTGCCCTGCTTATTTAATTTATATGCAGAGTACATCATGTGAAATGCTGGACTGGATGAAGCACAAGCTGAAATCAAGATTGTTGGGAGAAATATCAATAACCTCAGATATGCAGAAGACACCACCCTTATGGCAGAAAGCAAAAAACTAAAGAGCTTCTTGATGAAAGAGAAAGAGGAGAGTGAAAACTTGGCTTAAAACTCAACATTCAGAAAACTAAGACCATGGCATCTGGTCCCATCACTTATGGCAAATAGATGGGAAACAGTGGAAACAAGATGTATATCCACTTGAAAGTGTTAGTCACTCAGTCATGTCTGACCGTTTGTGACCCAGTGGACTGTAGCCCACCAGGCTCCTCTGTCCATGGAATTTTCCAGGCAAAAATACTGGAGTGGGTGGCCATTCCCTTCTCCATGGTATCTTCCCAACCCAGAGATCAAACTTTGCTCTCCTACACTGGAAGCAGATTCTTTACTATCTGAGCCACCAGGGAAGCGTTGTATCCACCTACTGCTAAGTCGCTTCAGTCATGTCCGACTCTGTGCGACCCCATAGACGGCAGCCCACCAGGCCTCCCCGTCCCCGGGATTCTCCAGGCAAGAACACTGGAGTGGCTTGCCATTTCCTTCTCCAATGCATGAAAGTGAAAAGTGAAAGTGAAGTCGCTCAGTTGTGTCTGACTCTTTGCGACCCCATGGACTGCAGCCTACCAGGCTCCTCTGTCCATGGGATTTTCTAGGCAAAAGTACTGGAGTGGGGTGCCATTGCCTTCTCCGTATCCACCTACATGTAGTCTTTAAGCCATGACTTTGAGATATTAATATCTGTTTTAATGAGCATTTTCTTTAGTTTGAATATAAATTAATGTGCATTATTCAGTGATCTTCCATAACCCCATATGATCATCTCTGTATGTGTGGGAGTGTGTTTCAAATATTAATAAGTATTAAGACTTATTCTGTTTCTTTGAACATGTGGATAATTCCAATTGAGTTTTTTAATAACATAACTTTCACTCTAATGAATTCATCTTCCTTGTATAGATATAGCAATTTTGAGAGGAGTCCAATTGTGACTCAGTAGAATCAACCATTAAAACAAATTGTTTCCTATAGCCTTCCCTTCAGAAGTCAAGCAATGAAAAGGTTTTTTTGGGTTAAGCTTTAGTTAGTTTCATTCCAACTTTAATTACATTGAAAGAAGATGTTTCAGAGCCAGCAGGAAGGCAATTTGTTTGTGTTTTCTCTGAGCAAGTATTCTGTCCACCCAGAGTATTGGTCTGTCTACACCATGTTTACCACACACTAACCACCTCCTATGAAGGCAATTTATTGTGAGATGCAATCTACCAGAAAAGCAGTTGTGCTCAACGGGCATGATCATAAGGCAATGAAAACAGGTGTTCCTACCCTGTTATTCACTATACAAGGATTTGAGATGGAAAAGTGGATAGAGTTTCTAATGCAATCCCCCTTTAAGATTCACAATTAGTAACTTAACCATTTAACGAGTGGCCCTAGGCATTACTAATCTTCTCATTATTTGAAATTTTCCTTTTTGGGGATGCAGTCTCATTAAGGGATTGTTAATTAGTCCCAAGTATCATGATGGCAAAGCAGTGCTCACAGGTACTCCCAATAGATTGGGATAAAGTGGTGAGTGTGATGGGAAACAAAAAAAAGGGGCACATATGGGCTTTCCAGATGGCTCAGTTGTAAAGATTACACCTGCCAATGCAGGAGATGCAGATTGAAACCCTGGGTCAGAAAGATCTGCTGGGGAAGGAAATGGCAACCCACTCCAGTATCTTTCCTGGAAAATCTCATGGACAGAGGAGCCTGATGGGCTACAGTTCACAGGGTCACAGAGAGTCAGACATGACTGAGTGTGATAAGCACACAAGAATCAGAGAAAAACCAGATGTCAAAAAGGAAAGAAAAGAGACTATTTTTACTTCTATGGCAAATTCCTTACACACTGTCTCACCAACAAGTCCCATCTCCTAGCCTAAGACAGGCTGTTTGCTGCACTTGGCAGAGCATTACATTGGATGAAGGACATCTTATCCCTCATTATGACCAAGAAGCCACACCACAAGTCTTCAAGGAAGCCCAGATAACTTTAGTGTTCTTTAAAGAGTTAGAATTAACTGACAGAAGGAACTCATGTGAAGGTCCTTTTCCATGCCATCCTGTTTGCAAAAGGAAAGCTAAAACACTTTTTAAGAATTAGAATATGTAACTAAAATATTGTAACTTTGTCTTAGTCCATTTGGGGATTCCACAACAACAAAAAAATAACATACTTGGGACTTCCTGGTATTCCAGGGGTTAAGAATCCACCTGCCAATGCAGGGAACATGGATTTGATTCCTCATCCAGGAAGATCCCACATGCCGTGGAGCAACCAACCCTGGGTGCCCCAACTACTGAACAGCTACTGGGCGCTCTAGAGCCTGTGCTCTGCAACAAGGGAAGCCGCCGCAGTGAGAAGCTTAATCTCTGCAGTGAAGAGTAGCCCACAGTCTCCACAACTACAGAAAGCCCACGTGCAGCAACAAAGACCCAGCACAGCCATAAATCAATTAGCTAATTTTTAAAAATAACATATACTACGTGGCTTAAGCAACAAACTTATCTTTCACAGATCTGAAGGCTGGAAAGTACAAGATTGAGACACCAACGGATTTAGTGTCCATAAGAGTTGGTTTCCTGGGTCATAGATGGCCATCTTCTAGCTGTGTCCTCACATGGCAGAAGGTGGGAAGGAACTCTTTAGAGCCTCTTTTGTAAGGGCATTAATCCCATTCATGAGGGCTCTACTCTCATGATCCAATTACCTCTCAAAGGCTCCAATACCTAATGCTATCACCTTAGGGGTTAGATTTCAACATATGAGTTTGAGCGGACACAAACATTCAATCCGTAAAACAGTTTACACTCAATCTAGAAAGTCATCCCTCTGGCTTTCTTACTCAGGTTTGGATAACTTTCTCTAATTTTAAAGTTTAATCTTTTGAACCAAAATCTCCTCTGAGAATTTGTTAATCTATTCCCACCATAGATGAGATCCTTATTTGGTTCTAAAGCACTGATGTGAATGAGGAATCTCCCTCAATCCCCTTTAAATTATCTTTAGCCTTCTAACTCTTAAAAGGATGTTTTTTAAAAAGACAGATGAAATGAAAAGCAAGTCAAGATAGTGACCATAAAAATGCTGCTGCTGCTGCTGCTGCTGCTAAGTCACTTCAGTCGTGTCTGACTCTGTGTGACCCCATAGACGGCAGCCCCCTGGCTCCCCCGTCCCTGGGATTCTCCAGGCAAGAACATTGGAGTGGGTTGCCATTTCCCTCTCCAATGCATGAAAGTGAAAAGTGAAAGTGAAGTCGCTCAGTCGTGTCTGACTCTTAGCAACCCCATGGACTGCAGCCCACCAGGCTCCTCCATCCATGGGATTTTCCAGGCAAGAGTACTGGAGTGGGGTGCCATCGCCTTCTCCGATAAAAATGCTATGATTAATCAAATTAAGAGAAGCAGATGGAATGGTTTTATTTATTTATTTTTTGCCACACCATGAAGTATATAGAATCTTAGTTCCCTGACCAGGAATGGAACCCGTGCGCCCTGCAGTGGAAGCTCAGATTCTTAACCACTGGGCCGCCAGGCAAGTCCTTGGATTGTCTCTATTAAAACATCATGAAAACTGCAAACTCTCTGCATATATAACTGTAACAACGATAGCAAGATCAACACAAAGAGGCATATGAGGTCTACATGGTGAAGTCTGCTGACAAAGCAGTAATATCCAGGAAACATGACTAATGCAGGGCTGTTCTAGAAACTTAGCTGAATATGATGACTATCCTTCTCATTCATTCAAGCCACCTAAACTCACACAGAGGATAAACTCTATTTTAAAACCATAGGCCCAAAGATAATATTTTTCTCTTTAATGCTTTGGAAGATGTAGAGAAATTAAAGGTGAGAGGGGCCAATTAAGCCTTGTATGCCATACTGTACCTGCCTCATCCTCATAACACAAAAGTACTATAAGCACAACATAGCCTCAGGAGGCTTTGTTAGGCAATTTTAAAATCTAATATGAAAAGCTAACAGATGTCTCCTAATATGGAGGTAGGCCTGCCTTTTATAGCCTACAGAAATAGAACTAGATCCTAGAGGCCTCCGCTCACTTCAGCTCCTTCGACCTTAGGAATCACTGGTGCCCCATATTCTCAGAATCAATTTGGGTCCTGTGCACACTGCCAGGGCTGTTTGCCATCTGGCATCTTTGTGGTGGAAATAAGCATAATTATAAAAATCCAAGAAATATGAAACTTTTAAGCCTAAGTGAAACACAGATAGTTTGGTCAACCCCCCACACTTTATAGATGTGAAAGCTGAGGTCCAGAGTAGAAAGTTTGCCATCAATTACATGCATAGCAGAACTCCAAATTTGTAGACCAAAGATTTTCCCACTGCAGTACATTAAAAGCATTTAATGCAGTAAGACCTAAAAAGTGAGCTAGTCTGAGATGAATTGAAGCATATGCTTTTAGCACCTGAACTGAGAGTAAAATTACTCGGTTCATACTAAAATCATTTAAAAATATCATGTGTGCCTCCTTTCCAAAACAGTATAATTTATGATTTCCCTAAAGACTTAAAAAATCTCACCGCATATGAAAGTGTAAGAAAAGCCTAAAGCCTACAAGAGTTAAGTGCATGGAGACTGCAGTGATTGTTTGGTTTTTATTTTCTTCTGTGTAGATGGTCTGATCCCAGCACAGAGTAGGTGCTCAGTTAATATTTACTCAATGAACTAATATTTCCTTTCTCTTCTACAGAGTCTCACTAGTTTCTCTCTCTCTCTCTTTTTTTTTTTTTGCTGATTCTAGTCAACTACCAATCCCTAATTTAAATCTATTCTGTTTTGCCTAGAACAAGACAATGAGATGTTCATTCTTTTATTGGCAAGTGTAAGGTAGAAGTAAATAAGTTCTCAATGGATATCTTGAGCTTTTTGTGTTGAGATCAACCCATGACAACCTGTGCTTACATTTTGTATCATCTTCTGCCACTGTCTTTTTCTTTTAATGCATTTTTATTGGAGTATAGTTGCTTTGTGATGCTGTGTTAATTTTCAGTGTACAGCAAAATGGATTAGCCATACATACATATATCCCCTCTCCGTTTTGGCCTTCCTTCCCATTCATGTCACCACAGTGCCTTAAGTAGAGTTCCCTGTGCTGTGCACTTGGGAGATTGGGATCCACCCACATACACTACTGGTACTGTGTATGAAACATAGTAAGAACATATTGCATAGCTCCTGTGTCTTTTTTGCTTGCATTTCAGTCTTTACAGCAGACACCTAATGAGGACTGCAGAGGCCACAGAGTCAAATCTTGCATTCATTGTGGCAACGCCCTTTCCAATCTTCAAGGGACGTGCAATCACTTGGCCCTTCTCCATGTGTTTTTCTTCCTAGAGCAGTGAAGAGAACGAATTCAAGAGCTGGGCAGCCTGGGCCCTAAGCTCAGCTCTGCCATATCTAAATTACATTTTCTTGGAAATTTATTGAAATTCTGTGCTTCAGCTTCTTCATCCGTAAAATGGGAGGGATAATAATTCTACGTACTCACATGGATATTATGAGGATAAAAAAAGAGCATAGAGTCCTTAAAACAGTAACTGGAATACCTTAAGAGCTATTGTAGTCTCAATTACTCCTATTACTACAACTGCTTTCCCTAATAATAGAGAGCTTGCTCCCTCCTCAAGAAGTTTATTCTAATGATTAAGACACTCCCAAATGGAAACTCATTTCTGTTATGGAGACCAAACAGAGCTTTCCATAATTCCTATCTGTTGGTCCTGGTGCTGCCTTTTAGTATTAGGTTGATTAACAAGAGCCTCTTTTCTACCTAACATTCAAATGGTTGATGACAACCATCATAGCCCTACTTAAGCTTTTCTTTTACAGGCAGAGTATTTCTCCAACTTTCTTTAATTCCTTTTTTTTTCTTTCTTTGTTTTTTTTTTTTTTTTTTGACTGCCACCACTCTCACCGTTCTTTCCTGTGAATAATCATAGCTCCCAGTTATGAGCCAGGCACTGTACTAAAGCCTTTACTTGCACGATGTGACTTAATCCTTAGCTCACACCAAGTGGAAGGCCTCCATTCCCATTTACTACTGAGGTCACAGACTCCTTCAAGAACTCCCAGTGGTAGAGCCGGGGTTGATACCCAGCATAGTGTACCACCAAGGACATGCCTAATTTGTCAACATTCTCTTAAAATGTGGCATTAGAAGGCACAGAGGACATAGGCAACTTTAAAAGAATTTTTCTAAGATTTTACATTGTTAACACAGAGCCATATATTTGAGTGAGGTCTCTTTCACTCAGAATTAAGGCAATGACATTTTAAAAATCTAAGGTCAGGATTTTATATAATCCTTCTATAATTTATACATTTCATTTTAAGATCATTCTCCCTTCTTGTTGAGATTCTTTTGAATCTTAAGTCTGGTATTGACCAAAGGAGCTATTGTACCAGCTGTTTACCTTGACCATGTATCTTCAAGAGAATTATAAATGGAGAGGGGCAAAGGCCCAAGACACACAACTAAAGACTCTTTTCCAAGATATTAATAAAGATTTCAGACTGTCTTGTACTGTACTGATACTTCAAATATATTCATTTAATCCTCACAAATTAATCCTGTACATTCTTTTTTATGATTTTTTAAAAACTTTTATTTTTTGGTCACACCATGCAGCATGCAGAATCTTAGTTTCCTAACCAAGAATTGACCCCATGTGCCCTGCCGTGGAAGTTCTGAGTCTTAACAGCTGGACCAGCAGGGAAATCCCAACCCTGTGTATTCTTATATCTACTTTACAGATAACACAGTAGCCCAGAAAGCTAAATACCTTACCCACAGAATGGGTAGACTAGAATTTTAATCTGAGTGTATTCATCTTCAAAGCTTCCCACAATGCCATTCTATCCCACATTATATAAAGGCAAAGAAATCAGATTTCTACTGTGCCCACCCTACTGGTGACAGTCTGCTGAAATACTTTACACTTCCATCTTCTTATCCACAGTTCATACCTGTGGACTGAGAGGCCTACCTGCCCTGAGGCAGTGTGAAATAGGCCAGGTATAAATCATCAGCAACTGATCTCACAGTGGCAGATCCTGGGTCACTTGACCTCAGTTTGATGTCACATGCTGTTTACCCTCTTAACTTTGCAGGTCAAGAAGCAACAGTTAGAACTGGACATGGAACAACACACTAGTTCCACATTGGGAAAGGAGTATGTTAAGGCTGTATCTTGTCACCTTGCTTATTTAACTTATATGCAAAGTACATCATGAGAAACGCTGGGCTGGATGAAGCACAAGCTAGAATCAAGATTGCCAGGAGAAATATCAATAACCTCAGATACGCAGATGACACCACCCTTATGGCCAGAAAGCAAAGAAGAACTAAAGAGCCTCTTGATGAAAGTGAAAGACAAGAGTGAAAAAGTTGGCTTAAAACTCAACATTCAAAAACCTAAGACCATGGCATCTGGTCCCATCACTTCATGGCAAACAGATGGGGAAACAGTGACAGACTTTATTTTTGGGGGCTCCAAAATCACTGCAGATGGTGACTGCAGCCATGAAATTTAATAGACGCTTGCTCCTTGGAAGAAAAGTTATGACCAACCTAGACAGCATATTAAAAAGCAGAGACATTACTTTGCTGACAAAGGTCCGTCTAGTCAAAGCTATGGTTTTTCCAGTAGTCATATATGGATGTGAGAGTTGGACTATAAAGAAAGCTGAGCACCGAAGAATTGATGCTTTTGAACTGAGTGTTGGAGAAGACTTCTGAGAGTCCCTTGGACTGCAAGGAGATCCAACCAGTCAATCCTAAAGGAAATCAGTCCTGAATATTCATTGGAAGGACTGATGCTGAAGCTGAAACTCCAATACTTTGACCACTTGATGCGAAGAACTGACTCATTGGAAAAGACCCTGATGCTGGGAAAGATTGAAAGCGGGAGGAGAAGGGGACAACAGAGGATGAGATGGTTGGATGGCATCACCGACTCGATGGACATGAGTTTGAGCAAGGTCTGGGAGTTGGTGATGGAAGGGAGGCCTGGTGTTTTGCAGTCCATGGAGTTGCAGAGTCGGACACAACTGAGTGACTGAACTGAACTTCGGACTCTGCATTTACAAGGACTTGAAGTTCAGTCTTGAGCGTGGTTGGCCATTTTGTTTCTACTCTCACCATGGTACTTTTGTAATGGCTGTTGAACTATTGTCTTAAGAGCACAGGCTTCTGATTGCACTTTCAGAAGAGCTGGTTTCTGTTAGTTCATTCTCATTGACCTCTATGCTCAAGGGCAGGTTTTGGTGCAGATGCTTCACCAACTAAATCATCTGGAGATAAATCTCAGTTGATGTGGTGTTTTACCAGACTAATGTCCACATCAATCCCAGCTCTATTCTCTTATTTAAGGAGTACTTCCTTTGGTGAGTGTGGATGGTTATTTATTGCTCATAGTTTTAGCCCCTCAAATTACTTAACCCTTCACAAGAATAAAACCACCTCTGATGGTTGTGTAACAGCTGCCTCATACACCAAGCCAACATGTCCAGGTCAAACTGTTTCAGCTGTTTCATATCTAATCTAAAATTACAAAGAACACTCAAGGAATGTGAAAGGTAATTGTAGACCTATAATTAGCTGGAAATGCTGAGGTCAGCACTTCTCTACTGCAAGACAGTGCTCGACAGTCTAACAACTATAACAGTCAGTACATTGGTTGTACATCCCAGGATATTATTGCATTGCATGCATACGTCAGAGATGTACAAATATAAACTAAATGAAGGTTTTTAGGGTTTCTTTTAAGTCTTGATTTAGCTTATGGTTTACCTCTTTTTATTAGTAAAACAGTTATAAACATGTTTTGTTTACATTCTTCTTCTTTCCCTCTGCTACTTCTTCCTTTCCTTCATTTACCTTCTCAAATGGCAACCCACTCCAGTATTCTTGCCTGGAAAATCCCATGGATGGGGGAGCCTGGTGGACTACAGTCCATGGGGTCACAAAGAGTCAGACATGACTGAGCAACTAACACACACACCTCTATTAGACATACTGAATCTACTTGTATTAGTACAATCTCTACACTGATAGAAACTAGAAATAAACTCACACACAAAAAATGGGGTTGGCAATCAAAAAATCCTACATATCTATTCAGAGAACCAAAAGCATGCATTTTCAAGTTTGGGGATTCAATTTTCCAATCCCTACTGCATGAAACAAGGAAAATGTGATGGAAAAATAAGATACTGTACTTCCCTGGTTTGAGATATCTTTTTTTTATCTTCATTCAAGTTATTCAGGCTTCATTAATGAAAATTAAAAGGACAATTAACAAAAGCAATAATATCTTAGCAGTGTTCTGCCCTAGGACATCACCGTTGGGAGAGGATCCCCCACTAGATTGGCTCCACTGGAAAATAAATGAAGCTGTAAAGCAGAAAGATTCAGGAGGCAGCTACAGCAAGAAGAGTAGAGCAGGAACAACGGGAGCAACAGTGGTGCTTTGAGTCCAGGGCTAAACGTTGGGCCGGCCAAAAAGTTTGTGCAGGTTTTTCCGTAAGATGTTATGGAAAAACCCAAACAAACTTTTTGGCCAACTCAATGCTCCAGCGTTTCAATGAGCCTTTCACCTCTGCCACAATCAGGTTATTAAAACAAGAAGTCACTGGAGAAAGGAGAGAACATCTCTTGAG
Source organism: Bos mutus (assembly GCF_027580195.1). Taxonomy (NCBI): domain Eukaryota; kingdom Metazoa; phylum Chordata; class Mammalia; order Artiodactyla; family Bovidae; genus Bos; species Bos mutus. Next base: position 95,187,169 of record NC_091626.1, read on the forward strand.
AATACAATGAAGCAAATAAAATAGACATGTGTCAGATTAATAAATGTCTAGATCTATAATAAAACAGCAGTAATTATTTATTCTATTTAAGATAACTACTGATAATCGAGTCCTTCTCATGTGCTAAGACTAGACTAAGGGCTTTCCTTGAATATCCTACCTATTCCCAGGCTTATGGACTAGGTAATGATCATCCCCATTATATACATAAGGAAGCCAAGATACAGAGATGCTAAGAAACTTATCCCAGGAGACGCATCTAGTAAATGGAATTGCCAAAAGTAGATCCTGGAATTTTCTCCCTCCAAGGCCACATTTGTGAGTTCTACTCTTCCTGCCTCCCACTGCAGAATGAGCTGAAAATATTAAGCCACTATGCTGAGATGTCCAAAGTGTCCTCAATATTTTTTTTCTAATTTGTTGTTTTCTTTTAAAAATGATAACACATATTTTGCACGACCATCTTCGAAGTGTGTCCTGCCATATAACTGCCAACCAAGGGCTGTCATGTAATGTTATCCTTTGTGTTTATGCTTGTAATTACACTGACAATAAGAATTACTACTTTAATTGATGAATTTACATGGAAGAAAGGTAGGCTAAATGGACAAGTATTGAATGGGTTTGTGGAAGGAGAAGACCAAATGGCACACTGGGGTGGAGATGAAGGTTTTATAGAGATTCAAACAGAGAAAAAGGGTAAGGAAAATGAGATATCACAAGTCACACAGCAGTACAGATGTACCAAATTCCAAAGAGTCTACACAATAGCAATCATGCTATATTCATATTGCAAGCAGAGATTTATTATCAGGAAAATGTTATCTGCCATATTAAATTAATGTTTTTAATTTCAATTGTATGGTTTACATTTCATTTGTACATTTCCAATGATTTTCCAGTCTTAGAGGAACTAGAAACTTCCAGCAGTTGTGCTTGATCTTCTGTTTGTATATATTTAGGAAACATTATAATAAATATTTTGAGTCAATCATCAGGATTCATAATTATATGTATGCATCCTTAAAAAGGGTCCTCACTTTAGTCACATATGAAATAAACTGCCTCAAGAATGGACAGGATGGTGAAAAGCTGATCAACAACATTCAACAATCTTTGTTGGCCTTGAAGCAAGAGGTGGTAGCCAGGGGGATAAAAAAATAAATAAATAAATAAGAAATGATGCTGAGAACCCTTGCAACATATACCCTTTTCATATATCACATACATCAGAATTGCCTCTGGATCATTCAGAAATACAGATACTTGAATTTTACTTCAGATTTAATTTTTCAGTCTTAAGGACCATGCCTACTTACCTTCTAAGTTTCACAATGTTTCAATATGCCCCCCTCTTTTACCCAACTAATCATATCAAGCCAATGGACTAAGAAATGTAGAAATTTCTTAGAACAGTGCTCTCAGATGTTAGTATGCGCACGGATCCACAGATCTGTTAAATGCAGGTTCTGATTCATTATGTCTGGGGTCAGCCCTCTGGTTCTCTGTTTCTAACACATGCCCAGGTGTCCCATGAACCACATTTTGAGTGGCCACATCTCAGGAGACAGGGTGGTGGCCACTTCAGAGTAGACAGAAAGTGGACAAACCAGTTAAAACATAAGCCCACAGTTGTGTATCTTGAGTGTGATGTTTACATGAATGTATATATGTGACAACATGTCAAAGGATGATACACATAGGTGCATGCACACACGTGTCCATGCACACACGAGTAAAATAAGAAAATAATCTCAAAGTCTTTCTTTACTGACAGATGTTTTACAGTTTCTTTGCTGAGGGAGAAAGGGAAGTTGGACTTTTATACAAATATTCAGAATTTAAAGTTATAAAACAAATCGCACATTTGGGGCTACAAGACCTAAGATCTAAAAGAAAACAGGAAAGACATGTAGGTAAACTGAAAAGCAGGGCATTCCTTTTGAAACACAGTCAAACTTTAGGAAATTTTAAGAAAAGGAAGTGGGTTCCTGTCAGAAAATATTAAGGTGAAGAACATTAAGAGCCCAGATGGCATAATGCTATCATGATGAAGTCATCAAGCTGTAGGAGCTGACCTGCTCTACCCTCTACTACCCCGCCTAACATATGGTCATATTCTGCATTTCTTACTCAAACTTCAATCCTTTAACCTCCAAGGACAGCACGGCCAAGAAAAGAAATAAGCAGGACCCTTGCCGCCCACAGCATGGTGAGCAGAAAATCTGGATTTTCTACCAAAGGCTATTTCAAATGTGTTACCTTCCTGCTGGAAATAATCTTTTGGTATGTGACACATATGTCAGTTCAGCATGCACACTCTACCCTAAAGAACAGGGAGGTGACAATTTTTTTAGAAGCCCAAATTGTAATATCTTAGGCTTTACAGTCTATAAGGCATCTGTACTCAACTCTGGCACTGTAGTGTGATATAGGCCATAGATAGTCTGTAAAGAAATCTGCATGGTTTTATCAAAAACTTTATAAAACAGTGAGTGGAGGGTTCAGGATGGGGAACACGTGTATACTTGTGGTGGATTCATTTTGATATTTGGCAAAACTAATACAATTATGTAAAGTTTAAAAATAAAATAAAAACTTTATTTATAAGAACAGAGAGTCAACCCTTACTCAAGCTGTCTCACATAGCTCTCTAGAGGAAGTACAATTAGATTATGTATTTCATGTGTTGGTCTGGAAAATCTAAATGGCATCCCTAAAACATAGAGCATGGTGGAGACAGAAGTGGGAGAGGCCTTCTAGCAGAAGGGATAAAAGACAGGTCTTGAGAACAGCATCTCACTATCACCCTCACTTCCTTCCTTAAATATCTTGTGGCTGTTGAAAAGACAGAGGGAGAAAGGGTACGTGGCAATAGTAGGTGCTATTAGGTGACATGGTGCCTCTACTTGAGAACCGCATGGCTGTTGGGTCAGCTTGCATGTTGTGTGATAAACCCTACTCTCATGATGTGAGTCCAAGACCAGAAACCCCAATACTGGCACCATCAACCCTATACGTTCCAAAAGGGTCATTGAGTTTATCCGTACAACTCATTTCTTTACTGATAAGATCTAGAAAAAAGGAAATTTGTAAGTAAATTCCCTGAAGCCAACTAGACCAGATCTGTTGTACCTCCTCTACAGACGTATCTCTATCCTTGCGGAAAGAGGAATAGGCTATTAGATAGCAGGCAAGCTTCTGCAGTAGAATATAACCTGAACTTGGATCTTGTTTTGGGGCCTCTGAGTCCAGACATCTCAGGGTCTCATTGTAGCTGAAGCTGCTGCTGCTAAGTCACTTCAGTAGTGTCCAACTCTGTGCGACCCCATAGATGGCAGCCCACCAGGCTCCTCTGTCCCTGGGATTCTCCAGGCAAGAATACTGGAGTGGGTTGCCAATTCCTTCTCCAATGCATGCATGCATGCTAAGTCGCTTCAGTTGTATCTGACTCTGTGCGACCCCCATGGACAGCAGCCCACCAGGCTCCTCTGTCCACGGGATTCTCTCCTACCATATATATTATAGCAGCATTACCTATGCCAGGCAGCAGACAATCTAAAACTGTGATGGCAGCAACTATGAGAAAAGTCATGTCATCCCACATCTGATAAAGACAATAACCAAAGAGTCTGAATGGGAGGGAGGAGGAGCATTTCTAAGACCAGGTGATTTCCTTCTGCAGCCTCCAATCATGGGAGGCATCCATCATCCAACAGGGAAAATCACTTGCCATATTTCCAGGGATGTGACTTCCAGCGATTCCTAAGCAGTTACAAAGATTTTATCATGTGGTTGTTTTTCATCGTTCAATCGTTGAGTTGTGTCCAACTCTTTGTGACCCTATGGACTACAGCATGCCAGGCTTCCATGTCCTTTACCATCTTCTGGAGCTTGCTCAAACTCATGTCCGTTGAATCAGTGATGCCATTTATCATATGGAAAACAAGCCAAAGAGAGACTAGTGGAAAGTAGTTATGGTGGAAGTGATACGATAAACAAATCTACCCAATAGCAGACACACACACACACACACACACACACACACACACACATTATAATGACTACTTTGTCAAATAGGAAGAACTGAAGCATTATGGTCAAGGGCAGTCAAGTGAATTTGATAACTTACAAAATGACCAGATTACTTTAAAAAATCTCCTAACACTTGATTTACTTGGCCCTACCACTGCTTAAAGACACACTTTCAACCAGAGTTCATTTGGTTTGAATAGTCAGCTTACTGTGCATTCTGTTGGTACAAACCTCCTCTTACTTTAGGCTTCCCTGGTAGCTCAGATGGTAAAGCGTCTATCTACAATTTGGGAGATCTGGGTTCGATCCCTGGGTCAGGAAGATCTCCTGGAGAAGGAAACAGCAACCCATTCCAGTATTCATGCCTGGAAAATCCCATGGACCAAGGAGCCTGGTAGGCTACAGTCCATGGGGTCGCAAAGAGTTGGACATGACTGAGTGACTTCACTTTCACTTTCTTTCTTCTTACTTTAATTAATGGCAATGGCCTTTGCAGAAGAAACATGGTTCTAGCTTTTCTATTCACTTTCACTCTCAAAAATCACATTTTCCCTTCTATCTCAGAACCTTTTTCTGAAGCCTATGGCAGACACAGTTTCTTTGACCACGGTACTCTACTCTACTACGCACAGACATGGCCTCAAATATTTCACAGTTTGGCAAAGGGTTCCCACAAATCGCTAAGTATTGGTGAGCGAAACCTGCTTATTACCTAAGATCTAGTATCTTCCTTTCAAGCCCTTTATCTTCTGGTGAAGAAATTTTAGGAACATATAAAGGTGATGATTTTTCTAAGGCCAAGCAGATAGAAAGCATCAGACCTACAACTAGACACGTGGTGCCCTGATTTTCAATCCAGCAGTCTTTACATTTCACACTTTTTCTGCTTCTGTGAAAACCAGGCTCCTCCAGGACTTACAGATTAATCATTTCACCACCAAGAAAATCTCCATATTATCTGGCTTCTCCTTATAATGGCAGCAGAATGTTTACGCCACAGACAAAATGAATCACATGCTCTCTGATATCACCATGGCACCTGGTTCATTCTTCTTATACACTCTTCACAACACATGCAAAATAACCAGTTTATCTGTTGCCCCACAACAGACCAGGAACTTCCTAAGGCCTGGACTGTGTCTTACTCACATTTTTATCTCCAGCATCTAGTACACGGTTTGGAGCACATTTGGTACTGCCCAACCAGTCCATTCTGAAGGAGATCAGCCCTGGGATTTCTTAGGACTGATGCTAAAGCTGAAACTCCAGTACTTTGGCCACCTCATGCAAAGAGTTGACTCATTGGAAAAGACTCTGATGCTGGGAGGGATTGGGGGCAGGAGGAGAAGGGGACGACAGAGGATGAGATGGCTGGATGGCATCACTGACTCGATGGACATGAGTCTGAGTGAACTCCGGGAGTTGGTGATGGACAGGGAGGCCTGGCGTGCTGCGATTCATGGGGTTGCAAAGAGTCGGACACAACTGAGCGACTGAACTGAACTGAACTGAACTGAACAATTACTAATTTGTTGAGTGGATTTGTGGACAAATGAACAAATGCGTGAAAAGCAGTAGAACAAACTAGAAAAGAGCACTAGACTTAGAACCAACTGTCTGGATTCTAATTCTTCCCCCACTATCCACTAGTTAATTGACTTGGCGTGACTAAGTGAATGAGTACATGAATGACAACTTGAATAGCATATCTATCCTAATGAATCAAGCTGTTTGTGAATCAAGTATTTTGATTCTTACCTGAGATGAAGGTAAAAGAGGAGAGTGAAAAAGTTGGCTTAAAACTCAACATTCAGAAAATGAAGATCATGGCATCTGGTCCCATCACTTCATGGGAAACAGATGGGGAAACAGTGGAAACAGTGTCAGACTTTATTTTTTGGGGCTCCAAAATCACTGCAGATGGTGACTGCAGCCATGAAATTAAGACGCTTACTCCTTGGAAGAAAAGTTATGACCAACCTAGGTAGCATATTGAAAAGCAGAGACATTACTTTGCCAACAAAGGTCCGTCTAGTCAAGGCTATGGTTTTTCCAGTGGTCATGTATGGATGTGAGAGTTGGACTGTGAAGAAAGCTGAGTGCCAAAGAATTGATGCTTTTGAACTGTGGTGTTGGAGAAGACTCTTGAGAGTCCCTTGGACTGCAAGGAGATCCAACCAGTCCATTCTGAAGGAGATCAGCCCTGGGATTTCTTTGGAAGGAATGATGCTAAAGCTGAAACTCCAGTACTTTGGCCACCTCATGGGAAGAGTTGACTCATTGGAAAAGACTCTGATGCTGGGAGGGATTGGGGGCAGGAGGAGAAGGAGACGACAGAGGATGAGATGGCTGGATGGCATCACTGACTCGATGGACGTGAGTCTGAGTGAACTCCGGGAGTTGGTGATGGACAGGGAGGCCTGGTGTGCTGCAATTCATGGGGTCGCAAAGAGTCGGACACAACTGAGCGACTGAACTGAACTGAACTGAACTGAGATATAAGGACCATTTGCCCTCCATTTTACAAATGACAAAGGTGAAGATCAGAGGTTAGGAACTATGTCCAAAGCTCTGTGTTGCGTTGTGTTCTGTGTTGTGTCCAACACAGCAAGTAATTCTAGAATCCAAACTAGAAGCCTATGATTTTAGGTATTACCTGATACTTTCCCTCTGAATATTTTTTACCATTCCTAGAAGAAACCAAGCTTTAAGATTTCTAGTAGCTCTGGGGGGAAAAAAAAAAAAAAAACCTATTGGGATGGTTTATTGACTAGATTAATCAACTGACTACATTTTAAACAAAAATACTAAAGAAGCCCCTACATATTGATGCATAAATGAGACATGATGATACATACATGATACATAAAAGATTGAGTTCGTCATGTAATTTGGTGAACTTTGATGTGAAAAAGAACAATACATTAATGTTAAAAAGAAAGCAATATTAGGAGGCTGGAGGGTCCAATTAATGAGAAGATAAAATAAATGAACATGTATGGTTGATTTAGGCCAAGTGTGTATGTGTATGTGTGTGTGTGTAGTTCAAATAAGCATTATATTTTATCCTAATAAGGAATAATTATGAAAATTATTTTGGACATTCAATATTGAAAGTACCCTTTCCTTAACCATTTTCATTGTAGCAACAGAATAAAGAGTCAATGAGAGCAGAAATGCTAAAAAAAAAAAAACACTCAGAGAAATCTAAAGAGAGCATGAAAATGGCTATTTTGTAGGATTAAAACCCATGACTCATATACAGGTAATCTATCCCTCTTCACCTAAAGACAGAATTTTAAAAATGGGGAAAGGCAGAAGCCCTATGGTTACAACTAATTTTAAAAAAAGGATAGAAAATGTCCATGATTAACACAAGACCCTTCTGACTTCAAAATGCTAAAAGCCAGCAAAGCAGCAAAAAGACCATAATACCAAATGTGGAGTTGAAGCTGGAGAACTAACTCATTATAAAGGTCTGGGGAATGGGAAAGGGGGTTGGGATGGATATACTCCAGTTCACAGCATTAATGCTGTCATACCAGTCTTTACACAATTTAGAGTTTGCATGTTTTACTTCAAATTTACTCCGGGCAAATAGAGAGGAGCTTTTGAAGATATGTGCGTGTGTGGGTGTGTGTGTGTTTGTGTATGTGTGTGTGTGTGTGTGTATATATATATATATATATATATATATATATATATATTTAAATATATATATAGTCTGTTGCCCTGAGCTCTTCCTGATATGTTAATTGGAAAATGTGTTACCTTCACTTAGCAAGTATTTACATATTAATTAACTTTGAGAAGACTGCAAACAGTTTACTCAAGTGAAGGTGTTAACAATCTATACTCCTACTCGGATTCATAAGAAAAGGGGGCACCTGTGTACACATGATATTATCTAATTACTTGGCTGGAAAGGTGTACAGAATTTGCAATCCAGACACAGATTTCTGGCAACTCAGTGAGAGTTAGGGGTGTTTTTTAATAAAATGGCAAAATGGTGGATTTATTTTAATTTAATAATGTCATGGGGTTTCCCAGGGGGTACAGTGGTGAAGAATCCACCTGCCAATGCAGAAAATGCAAGAGAATGCAGGTTCGATCCCTGGGTCAGAAAGATCCCTTGGAGAAGGAAATGGCAGCTCACTTGAGTGTTATCTGGAAAATTCCCTGGGTAGAGGAGCCTGGCGGGCTACAGTCCATGGGGCTGCAAAGAGTCATACACAATTGAGCACACACATTCTTAATCATACAACATCATCATGAGGCACAGACACATATAAGATCAAAGGAAGCTTTCATCAAGAGTGTAGCTAATGGGAAAGACAATAAGTCCTAGTAACGGAACAAATTATGAAAAAGGGAGTGGGGGATGAGCAGATATCAAGATGGACAATGAAGAGGAGGCAGACACATGACAGACATGCTCTTGAGAGGACAGAAAGGCTAGGGAGATGGAGGAGGATGTCAGAGAAACGAGGCATGGGATAAGAAGGAAAATAGGTTTCTATGTCTGTGTTCAGAGTGTCTTTAAGGCAAACATTTTCTCCTGTCTTTGATGAACCTACTAGTCTAAATTAATTTTAAGAATATGTAACTGAGTGACTGCAGGTGATTTAGGTTAAGTTTGAATAAAGAATACAGGATAATAATCCAAAATATTATACATCACTTCCTGTTTTCAAATGTGTTCACCCGGCTATAAACTTACAGGGCAGCAAAAATATTAAATAAATCACAAGAAGTTAGGAATTAGGCAAACCGTGTTATTATCAGAACTAACCAGAGTGATGTCATCCTTCAAGTTATGTAAGAATTCAGCTGGTTTTGCTGCATCCTAGAAAACTTAGGTTGGACTCTGAAGCATCCAATGTGACTGAATAAGGGTCATTATTGTAAAAGTGGATGAGTGTGGCAGTGAGCAACAAGAGAGAAATTAGCACTGCTCCTCTGAACATGTTAGACTGCATCACGTCCACAGAGTAACAGCGTTCAGCGCAGCTCAGCCAACGTTCTGTAGGCACGCCCTGTGTGCCAGGCACGTATTCCTTACTGGACCCACAATATTACAGTCCCAGACCCAGGAGTCGCCACACAGGGTCTCTGGAAAGATGCTGAGGAAGAGATGATACATTCTTACATGATACCTCATACATTCTTGACGACCTAAAGAGCCTGAGGCCTGGCTTAATTTCAGCTCACCAGTGGCAAATCTTGAATTCTATTTCTAGTTCATGTAAAAGAAGATAAGAACTCTCTGAATATGATTTCCTTCCAACGTATGACAGGAACATGGATAAAAGTGTGTACGCCTACAATAATAATAATAATAACAGAGACTAACACTGACATTCTACACACTGGTGGCTCAGACAGTCAAGAATCTGCCTGCAATGCGGGAGATCCCTGGGTTGGGAAGGGAATGGCAACCCACTTCAGGGTTCTTGCCTAGAGAATTCCATGGACAGAAGAGCCTGGTGAGCTGCAGCCCATGGAGTTGCAAAGAGTCGGACACAACTGAGCAAATAACACACACGCAGAGACGCTGGAGCAGGGCACCGCTCCCGGGGAGGCACGCATTTCCATTTTCTAGGCGCTCTCTGGGGCACAGAGAAGTTGAACAACTTGCCCAAGGCCTGGCTACAAAGTGACAGCACTGGGATTGGAACTCCCTCAGTTAGTTCTGTGCTTTTATTATTAGTTTTAAAGACATCACTCATCACTGCTTCCACCATTACTGTGTCTTTTCTGCAAACCAATGAAAACTGTATAAGGACAGAGGAAGCAGAACAAGGGGTTATTGTTTTTAAAGGAGGGGGTAGAGAGAGTAAATCACACATAATACTCACATAATATCTACTAATACCTAATACTGACATTTATTAACTGTCCTGAAAGATTAAGAAACCAGATATGAACTTGAAAGCAAAGAAATGTGAAAAGTGGGAGATAGAAAGTCAAATAGTCAAATGTGCAAGTAAAAAAAAAAAAAAATAATGAAAGCTCTCTTTTGAGATTGAAGTATCTCCCTACAAATTTGCTCAGTACCTCCTGCGAGGAAACAATGGATTTCAGGCAGAAATTATGAAATCCCAGAGTGGGTCATTATTAGAATAGAGACAGCTGTGATATAGCATCCTCGATCGTCTACATTCAAGGCTCAAACTCAGGGGGAATATAAAGGCCCCTTTGTTAAAATAAAGCAATCATTTCTACCTTCATTAAAGAAAATATCATGGCATTAATCTATGGCAAAGTCCCATATGCCATAGCTATACCAGTGAATCTTGCTTTGGGGAGCTGTTATCAATAGCAAATACTTATAAATAAAGCATAAATAATGCTTTAATAACATATGGCTTCACTGCATATGTTTACTTTGCTACCAAAATCCTTGCACTACCTCATCAAAACTGCTAAGAATCCTCTATAATAATTCCTTCCTAAACAACAACTTTAGGATAAATAAGTGAATAACATGAAAATGCACAGATATGAACAATTATTTATATGTATTCTAAATATCTCCCAGGCTGTGTATTTAAAATAGAAAGAAAAAAATGTCTGACTCTTATGATCTTGAGTATAACATTGACATAAACTATGGAAATGTGGGTTCTATAAACTCATAAGCTTATAATGTCATGTAGGGCTACTTTGGCAACTGTGGATATAGGAAAATAGAGACAGGGTTACATGAATACTTATCTTCATTTTCAAAACATTCTGTACCTTCTTTTGTATATTTAACATATTTGTTAACTAATTATTCATGACGGTTTAGTGCCTGTCTAACCCCACTTGGCAAGGATTGCATTGATCATACTCATGAGTATCTTTCCAGCTTTTATGAAATTTTAGTAGCTATTCAATAGATGCTTGTTGAATGGCTGATCGAATAAATGATGAATACTAAATACATTATAACGGTGTCCTACCTCTCCTAGACTGGGCTCCAGATTGAGAAACAAGGTTCTGAATCAGAGACTGAGAGATCCAGAGCTTTTACTAAGAATTGTAAGAAGGTGGGACTTCCCTGGAGGTCCAGTGGTTAAGACTTCACCTTCCAATGCAGGGGGTGAGGGTTCAATTCCTGGCTGGGAAGCTAAGATTCTTCATGTCCCATGGCCAAATAACCCAAAACATGAAACCGAAGCAATATTGTAATGAATGCAATATAGACTTTAAAAATGGTCTACAAAAACAAACAAACAAAAAAGAGTTACAAGAAGGCAAAGGATTCCACACAAAATACGAATAGTGAAGAAGACTTTTCAGCATTGCATACCCTAATGCTTGGGAGCAGACGGGTAACTAAGGCCTGAGGAAAGGTTGAGACTATTGCATATTAGGGATTTACTCTCTCCTCTATGGGGCTTAAGATACTTATTTTAAAAAGAAAACACTTTGCTGGTCAAACAAAACACATTTATGGGCTGAATTTGGCCAAGCTGTTTGCAATTTCTTAGAATTCCCTTGCTTGGTACGCTTTAGCTCTGGGCAACTTCTAACTTATTCTCCTTTACTTTCCCTTTCCCATTATCCTTAATTCCTTTCTAGATCCCCTTAGAATCGAAGAGAAATGATTTTTGAGCCTTATCTACTGAATAGCAATTTGTACCCCCGAGAGGGCCCCTCCCAGGTCTCTGGGACCTGGTCTGTGTCGTACTTTACACAAAGGTAAACCTGAATTATGCTGAACTTGCATTGCTGGATTTTTCTTGAGTGTCTCTTTTCTAAATTAATTTTGATCGGAGTATAGTTGTTTTATAATGTTGTGTTGGTTTCCACTGCAGAGCAAAATGAATCAGCCGTACATATACATGTATTCCCCTCCTTTTGGACTTCTTTCCCATTAGGTCACCTCAGAGCATTAAATCGAGCTCCCTGTGCTATCCAGTGCCTTCTCCTAAGTTATCCATTTTGTGCATAGCATCAATAGTGTACGTGCGTCAATCCCAGTCTCCCAATCCCTCCCACACACCCCTCCCCCCTGGGTATCCATACGTTTGTTCTATCAATGCTGTGTGAATTCGTAGCCACTTGTCTAATGACTTTGGAATTTGGCCTTGTTCCTCTGTGTCTTTAAATCGGCCACTTACCAAAGTGAAACCTGCCTAGATGTCCTTCTTTCCATAATAAAGAGACGCATTTGGCCAATTGGGCATACCCTGTGTCCAGATGGAATACTGTTTCGTTCAATCAGAAATTTAGAATGTAGAATGTTCTTATGAAGTTAATGTGATATTTCTAAGTTACTTTGAATTATTTCTGTCATAGATATTAAGATATTTGAGTCATTGGGAGTCAGGAAATCCAAGATTCTTTTTTCTCAATAATAAACCTCATTGATTGGATTCCCCCTTTCTCTTCTCCCTTTCTGGTGGATTCCAATGAGATTAAGTATATATCCTTCTCCCAGCTTTGGTGCCTGAAAGTGATGACTTTTTTATATACAGAGAGCTCTGGGTATATTCTGGAATCTCTTCTGGGTTCAGAGACTAGTATCTAAAACAATCTTAGCATAATAAGAAGGAGGCGGAAGAGATGCTACTGACCAGGATTCTTGCTTTGTTCCCTCCTCTGACCATCTATTCCTTCCTCTCACTCTCTAAATACATACAGAGTCAGTCTTGAGAACAATAAACTTTGTAATGAAGCGCTGACAGCACATCCCCATTTAAGCTAACAGCCTTACTATGCGCTCTACCCCTGAGCAGGCTGTTTTAATTAGGAAGACGGATTTGGGAGTTTATATGTTCTGTTGTGCTATAATTTCTGCCTTTACAGTAATTTTCTCCTGCTTTTCACACTATAATGTGCCATAAATCCTAGTTAGGCTGTTTCACTGGCCTGTTGCTAGTCAGAGTCAATATTTCAGGCCTTTTGTTGCCATGGCAACCTTCTGCGGTACTCCTGTTCACTGGAATGTGATACAGTCTCCTGGGGAAATTGCTATGGACTTGATTATCACATGGACTCAGGCCCCCTGATGCACCAATTCTGCCCCATCTCTCTCTACCTCCCACCGACCGCTCCCAGCTCCCACTTTGTGTGTGTACACGTGCGGGCACACACACAAGCACATGCATATAGATTTTCCAGGGCAGATACAAGAGCAAAGAAAGCAAACAAACTAACGGGAGTAGCAGCCTTTCTTTCATCCCTCATGAAAGAGGAAGCTTAGAAAGTCGGTAAACTTAGACAGTTTTAAAGCTTAAACAAACCATGCACGCATCTCATAGCTTTGCTGTATCTTCACCCTTTGTTCTTGCCTCGTATTTTCTTTCTCGTGCTTCGTTGCCATAAGCCCTTCATACATTTTAAAATCTCAGTACATTTCTTTCAAAATTTAATCATGCTGTGAGCTCCTAGCTTAAATCCATTGCCCCCTACCTTTCATTAGAGATACTCAAAACCTACTTGTCTTTCATTTCCAGTAGTTTTTTTTTTTTTTTTCTAATTTCTCTTTACCTTTACCTTCTATTCTTACAGCTTTCCTTACTCTTGAGAATCCTTTGGACTGCAAGGAGATCCAACCAGTCCATCCTAAAGGAGATCAGTCCTGAATGTTCACTGGAAGGACTGATGCTGAAGCTGAAACTCCAATTCTTTGGCCACCTGATGTGAAGAGCTGACTCATTTGAAAAGACCCTGATGCTGGGAAAGATTGAAGGCGGGAGGAGAAGGGGACAACAGATGATGGGATGGTTGGATGACATCACTGACTCTATGAACGTGAGTTTGAGTAAACTCCGGGAGTTGGTGATGGACAGGGAGGCCTGGCGTGCTGCAGTCCAGGGGGTCACAAAGAGTCAGACACAAGTGAGCGACTGAACTGAACTGAGTAGGGGGAAGCATATAACTAGTAACCAGTAGCTATGCACACACCGTACAACATCTCTGTGGCTCATTTTCTTAAGTCTAGAAACAACAGTACCCATTCCAAAAGGTCTCTGTATAGCCGCAGTCAAATGAAAATGATAGTTATGAAGAAATATTGAAAAGCAGTACCTAGAGACCAGATGCAAACTGGATGCATTGTGGCTAATTTATACTAATAAGTATAATTAAAACCATGAAGTCCTATTCTTTAGCTGCAACTCTCCACAAAAGTTTTAAGAGCCCAGTTGCGCAGTCTAGTTATCTGAGTGAAGATCTGAATAAAATTGAGGAGATGACAGAAAAGGAGGATTTTTGTGTCCATTTTCTATTTTCTACCTATCTACACTTTCCTCCAGCCACAGTACACCCAGTTTGCACCTGGTCTTGCCTTTGGGCCACAAGGAAGTCTTTCTAGCATGTGGTAGATACACTGAATTTCACACATGTTGTACCCAGGACAATTTTCAGAGCTGCCCTCACCATTTCCCACATGCAGGGATCAAAGTTATAGCGGAACAGAGCCTGGCATACAAAGCAGCAAGTTCTATCCCATAGCTTTAGATGATTATGCATGGAAAGTGAGATGATTACCCAGGCAGGAAGCCCTGAGCCCATTTTTCCATGCAAACTGGAGAACATGGCTCATGATGTACTTTATTGCACTGCACCCCAGTTACAACAGCTGCTTTTGAGACAGAGGCAGAATGAACAAGACATGTGAATTACTAAATGAGATGACAGGGGTGAAAGGGTTCAAAAACGCTTGTTCCACTGGGTCTCCTGCTCTCTTCCAGTCCTCTCTTCTTTTTCTACCACTGAACTGCCTCATTTCACTATTCCCAAGGCTTGCGTTCCTTTCGACCTTCAGTCTTCGGAGATGCCATTTATCATATGACAATTTCACTTGTCTGCTGGAGAGGCACGTCCTCATCACTGGCCTGGGAGTAAGGAGGCCTGAGCTCGTGTCCACTCACATATCTTCTAATCACTGACTATGACCGGATAATTCATTTCACATTTTCAAGGTCCTGAGGCTCCTCATTTCTAAATTGGAGAAAGTGAAATTCGCTCAGTCATGGCTGACTCTTTGTGACCCCATGGACTGTACAGTCCATGGAATTCTCCAAGCCAGGATACTGGAGTGGGTAGCTTTTTCCTCCTCCAGCAGATCTTCCCAATCCAGGGATCAAACCTAGGTCTCCTGCATTGCAGGCAGATTCTTTATCAGCTGAGTCACAAGGGAAGCCCCTAACTACATTGGAGAAAAGTGGGATAAACAACATAGCCTCCAATGTGTCTCCTGATTCTTCCTGTCAGTGGTTTTACAACTCCAATATTATGGAGCCTGGTCTCTATTCCCCAAACACATAAAATAAAGCATCTAACATAATTTACTTTTTTTCTAATAGCTAAATCCTCCCACAATCCCCAAAGCAGGTGAGGGATCCAAATTAGTGATCCTTAGTACCTACTATATTTTTCTCTCACATTATAAACATTTATTTAATTTGGTATTTATATAACTAGCAATTATTAAATTTAATTAATGCATTGAATTAATTGCTGGCTATTCTTCTGTACAGGAAGCTTTATGTGGCTCTGACTATCTTGTCCATAACTGCATCATCAATGCCTAGCAGAGCACGTGACACACAGCGGCATTCAGTAGGGGACTATTATACGAGTGAGTGCGTGAATAAATGAATGAGTGAACAAAAAGACCATTTAAGTTCACTCCGAAAATCTTTTAGTTTGACTTCTAAGTTTAAAACAGAGGCAAACAGCTAATAAATACATTTTTGAAAAGTGAATAAGGCATTTCTGCCAAAAGCTTTCATCTGACCAATTAAGGAGGGTGAGGGGACTTCCTTTCTGGGCCTGGGATAAGATAGTATGCACAGTTAAGACCCAAAATATGATTAACTTTACTTTTGCTCATTCGTACCATTAAATATAACCTCTCTTTAAGTTAGTACTGTCTGATAGATAATATGCATTTTTTGACCCCAATTTTGTGCTTTTTACAGCTGTAAAATAAATTGTTGCTTATCTCTTAGGAGTTAGATTCTTCTCATGAATATGCATGTGCTTTGCACATTGTTGAGTTTAAAAATCACCTAGCAAAGTGCTTGCTGTAGAGTTGGTATTTTTAACTGTTGACTAAGTGAGAAATACATGAATGAAAAAAAATTTTAAATGGTGTGATTATCACAAGAGTAATAATATTTATAGTTTCCCCCTCAATCCCATCAAGAAAACAAAAATCATCTGTACTTATCCACAAATATACAGAATGGTCTCTTTTAAGCGGGGCAGTATGGAGGAAAACTCGCCCTGGTTTTGAGATCCAGGGTGCTGGTAGGACCCTCTTGAACAAGCCGGCACCTCTCTGAAGAGAGCTGGAAGATCAGCACCTCCCGGGAAGCACTGTTGTAAGGGCCACATGAGAAAGCAGTGGGATGAACCACCTCTGTGGGCTGTGAAGCACTGCAGGAAAGTCCATCATTAACAAGGGAGCGGATGCCATTCTTTTCCAAGAAAGGAAGATTTCCTGGGAGAAATTGTAGTTTATCTCAAAGTCAGTGCTTCTCAAAGTACAGCGCACGGCAGAACAGTCCGGAAGGTTTGTTAAGACAAATCGGTCCTCCTCCCCACTCGCTGCCAAATTTCAGTCAGTAACTCTGGAGGATGAGAGAATTTGCATTTCTAACAAGTTCCCTGGTGATGTCGATGCTAATGCTGTCTGTCCAGAGATGACACGGTGACTACCACTGTACTAAGAATGCAGACAGACTGCTCCCAGGGACTAGGGGACTGACATAAATCTACAGCTCAGGCCAGGGGGAGACAAGGAGGAGCCATGAGGCTCGCGAGAACCTGGAGAGTGCCTGTCCTCCTTAGAGTCGTTCGAACCCCAGATTTATTTTAGAACACTGGACTGAACAAAACAGGTCTACAGGTAGGATCTGGCCTTGCAAGAGCCGCTTCTTAAATCATGGAGTAAGACTGCAAAGAGGTTACACGGGACACTGGTGCCTGGATACCTATTGGCGCTGCCTGTGAATTCCTGCATCTGATGCCTGAGAATTGCTAGCTGCTGCTGTTGCTAAGTCGCTTCAGTCGTGTCCGACTCTGTGCGACCCCATAGACGGCAGCCCACCAGGCTCCCCTGTCCCTGGGATCCTCCAGGCAAGAACATTGGAGTGGGTTGCCATTGCCTTCTCCAGTGCATGAAAGTGAAAAGTGAAAGTGAAGTCGCTCAGTCGTGTCAGACTCTTAGCGACCCCATGGACTGCAGCTTACCAGGCTTCTTCATCCATGGGATTTTCCAGGCAAGAGTACTGGAATGGGGTGCCATTGCCTTCTCCAAGAATTGCTAGCAGGACATCACAAACACTGCAACCTATACAATCCAATGGGTGATTGAGAGTTTCATGTTTACCCTGAAATTGTGTTCAGTAACAATCTCTGTCCTGTTCATAAACGAGACACACAAGAAGACAAGGAGAATATAGGAATGCGGTTACATAAACAGAAGTAAGTTCAAAATAGGAACTTCAATTGTCAAAGGGCCTGGAGGCTCAATGAAAATAATACACTCTGATATTTCTGTGGTTTTCTTCTCCCTGAGAGATACCAAATGAGAATGAATGGACCTGGCAAGCTGAGATACACACCCAGAATGGCCAGTGTCCCAGTTTCAAAGAAGGTCATGACAAATGTGTTGACTGAGGTCTAAATCTAAACTTGACTGAGGTGCAAGCTGTGCTTTTTCTACAAGAAATGTGTAAGTTCAGACTGAAGAACAGACTTTGGGGATTTTGGGTTGAATTCCAGCTCCTAACTTATCTCCTGTAAGTTACTTAAACTTTCTGAACTAGTTTCTCATCGATAAAATGGAAAGAATATTCACTACAAAGGCTATTGGAAGGATAAGATTAAAAGGAAAAAAAGGGCCTAGGACAGGACTTGGCACATAGCAGACTGTAATCTAAAATGCTATTTTGGATACCATAGTTCTAAGAAAATATAGCAGTGGTCAGACCCGCACCCATGTAGCCATTCTAGAATCTCTACATGGACACTGTCCCTCGTTCTCTGAACAACCATGACATACCATGTGTGAACCTCATAAAGTAAGCCCCCTAAAGATAAGATCTTTAATGGATATACTGGGCTTAATAGTATCTCCCTAAAACCCATGTCCAACTGGGATCTCAGAATGCAACCTTATTTGCAAACAAGGTCTTTGCAGATGTAGTTAGGATGAAGTCATATTGGATTATTGTGGGCCCCAAATACAGTGACTGGCCTTCCTATAGGGTTTTGTAAGCACACACACACATACACACACGTGCACACACACACAAAGCAGGACATGTGATGACACAGGCATAGACTGGAGTGACGCATTTGCAAGCCAAGGAACACAAGCAATGCCAGTAGCCACCAGAAACTAGGAAGAGGCAAGGAGGGATTCTCCTCTACAGGTTTCAGAGAGATGGTGACCTTGCCATTACTTCGAATTTTGGACATCTGTTTTAATTTGCTACCCTGGCCCTAGAAATCTAATATAAGTGGTCATATATGATAAAGGTATCTGCATCTGTCATAGCACTGAATACAATACTTTCAAAGAATAGATGCTTAATACGTATTTGTTTCATGAATCATTGCTTGGCTTTTTAGTTCTGGAGCTGAAACTGATCTACACTATTTTCTCATCTACAAGCTGGTCCCTTGCTCCCTCACATGTCCTCTGTGGACCTCTGGAAGCCGAACCGCACTCCTTGCTCTCTTGTACGCTCATGTGAGGCTCAGGGGTGAATATGTAGTCACTTCCCAAAATGATCACTGACTCCATTATATTCATTCCATGAAAGATGTTACAATACTTTGGACATTTTTGCTTGCTTTTTTTTTTTTCCTTTTTTTTTGTTACTTCCAGGTAGGACAAAGGTACCTACCTTGAGTAAGGGTTTATGTATAACGTGACCATTCCTGGGGAACTGTGGAGAAGCCAATGTCATCAATGAAAGTGTGCATGTATGCTCAGTCACTCAGTTGTGCCCGATTCTTTGTGACCCCATGGACTGTAGCCCACAGGGCTTCTCTGTCTGTGGAATTTCCCAGGCAAGAATACTGCAGTGAGTTGCCTTTCCCTTCTCCTGGGGATCTTCCAAACCCAGGGATAGAACCCACATCTCCTGCATCGCCTTCATTGGCAGGCACATTCTTTGCTGTGGAGCCACTTAGGAAGCCCACACAATGAAAATGTATTGAGATTATTTTTCAGCAGCAAAACAAGTTGTCTTTGGGAGCCATGTAGAGGACTGGGGAGCTCAGATTTCCATGAGAAGGAATATTATAAGGGTGACATATTAGTAGCTAAGAGTCAAGGTTTTTGCTTGGGCTAAAACTAGACAAGTTAATGAGATCAATCCTTGGAGCTGCAAAGACCCAGCATGTGGACCACACACTTGAATATTGAGAAATTATTAGAGTGTGAGATTGGGAAATGCACAGCTGCTTCTACTGACTTGGAAGAAGCCAGATGCTTCCAGAATTCTGAGGAGGCTGGGCTCTTTAGAGGCCTGTTCTAAGGAAATGTGTCAAAGCTATCTTCTTTGAGCATTGCTGAAACCTCAGCTTTCTGTCCAGACTGGACCAGCTTAAAAGTCTCCCATCATGTTTCTCTTCTACTTATTTCTCAGCAATTAAAAAGGACAAAATAATGCCATTTGCAGCAACATGGAAGGATCTGGAGATTATGAAACTACGTAAGTCAGACAGAAAAAGACAAATATCATATGATATCACTTGTATGTGTAATCTAAAAGAAAATGATACAAATGAACTTATTTACAAAACAGGAACAGATTCACAGACTTAGGGAACAAACCTATGGTTACCAGAGGGGAAAGGCGTGGGGAGGGAAAGCCTGGGAGTTTGGGACTGACATGTACATGCTGCTATATCTGAAATAGATA
The DNA here is from genome assembly GCF_027580195.1 of Bos mutus. Lineage (NCBI taxonomy): Eukaryota > Metazoa > Chordata > Mammalia > Artiodactyla > Bovidae > Bos > Bos mutus. The sequence goes on from NC_091626.1 coordinate 95,207,088, forward strand.
ACCAACAAGGACACACTATATAGTACAGGGAACTCTAATCAATTTCTGTAATAACCTAAATGGAGAAATAATTCAAAAAACAGATACATATGTATGTATCTATTGAAACACTTTGCTGTACACCTGAAACTAACACTGTTTATCATCTATACTCCAATATAAAATAATTTTTTTAAGTAGCAGAATTATTTAAATGGATGGAAATTGGGAACAGGCAGAAAGTCAAGAGTTTTGCTAGAAACATGATTTCCAAGCCTCTAGGAACCTCAAATGATTTTTACATTTTCTGTTGTAGCTTTTCCATTGGCAGAAGCTTTTTCATTGCATCTTTTCCATCTTCTATATGCTTACCTCTCTGAGATATGTGAAGAATAAGTGAGTTAGTGTGTCTGGGGCTCAGTGATCGTGAGATAAAAAGTACAATTCGAGTTCAAAGGGTTTCATTTTTTAAAAACTATTCATTCAGATCCTTCTCTATAGATTTGTTGCTCAGTTAAAGTATCTTACAGCAACTTCCCAACATGGCATTCTAAGAGGGTCCTAGTACTATGTGAGTGATTTAAATGAGGAAGAGGGGGCTGGTTAGTTTGGAGCTTGGCCTTGGAAATTGCACAAGACACAAACAATTGTACAGAAGCACACACATAACACTGCTTGAGGCATGGTTTCCTATCCAGAAACTACACTTGTATCCATTCATGTAAAATTGGGAGGGGGGAAAGAAAGATATGAGTCCAGTTCACAGAGTGCTCTAAAATTGGAGCTTCCCATCAATTTAATTTCACTGTTTGGATCCCTGATGAAAGCTGATGGATGTGGTTAGCGCAAAGGAAGAAAGGGAAGTGTCACAGATGAGCCCAGGGTTCTTATTGAAGACTGAATGTGTAAACTGAAATCTGACTGGTAAATCAGATGGCTGACCTACTAGTCAAGTACAGAATCTCATTATGCAAGAGACGTTGGAGATGTTGTCTTAATACTTCATTGGGATTCAATGGAAATTCACAATTTGATTGACCATGCTGTCAGCTGGTGAGTTTCAGCTACGAATTTTCTGCCTGTTGTCAATGTGCTTTCCTAGAAGATATGAAAGGCCAGACCCTGATCACTCATAGACTGCCAGTGTGGCCACAGGGCCTCTGTCCACGCTCTTCCCATCACCTCTTCATTCCATGCCAGGAAGGCACAGTAACATCTAGGTCAATTTCATGGTTTCCGAGGCTTGAGGTCTTATTCTTTCCCCAAACTAAGGAAGACCATTGTTTTGTGATTATACTCAGGTACTAAACATGCCTTAAGATTTCTGCTTTTTAATTTTGGAGGCTATTTTTCAGGCTTATATCTACATCACCTGTGATGTAGATACCAAATCACAAAGTTCAGGAGAAACAGAGATGCAAAACTCCATTGACTGATGGAGCAATGTGTAGGTCTCAAAGGGTTTCTAGTTCATTTGCTCATTCACATGTTCATTCATTCATTAACAAACTTTTACTGAGCACCCACAAAAATGATTAACATATGTTGTTACCAATAAACTTATAGTTTAAAAGAAGAAATAATTGACACAGGATTATAGGCAAGATAAGTATAGACAGAAGTCAGTGTGAGGGCGTAAAGGAGGCAATGGTCCATTCAGGTTCTGGGATGAGTTCTGGGAGGGGCTTTGTGAGCTTTATACTTAATGACAAGGTACCACTTAGCTCAAGAACTACATATGTTCAAGAGGAGAAAAAAAGTGAAGAGGGAAAGAGAAATCCCTCTCTTTGAATTCACCTATTTTAAATTATGTTCTGTCCCTAGAGCACCTTTCTATTATATTTCTGAGACAACTGCCTCTGGCCTTCCTAATACCTCCCTCCCCAAGGAGATCAGCTGTCTCTTCCCTTTATATTACACTAGGGGTCAGAAAACGAATCTCTCTTTCATTCCTTGAAGGTGGATTTTCTTTCTTCAGTGGGAAAATGAGGTTTAATAAATAGTGCATTGACTAACGGACAGTAACATGAAAGTAGGTCTCTCCAAGATTTCCTCTATTAGGCCAGATACGTAGGAGTTTCAAAACAGGCAGAGTTAAAAGATGCCCTTTTCTGACATGAATTATTACTATTGATGATTTGTTTGTGTAAAATGAAGTAAAAGGATTCACACAGGATGGGCTCACCAGGTTCAACATAAACAAGCACACTCCTGGGAGGAGTCTCCTAGACTCTACAGATGCTTATTGTATGGACGCCCTTCCTTCCTCTCTTATCTTTGTCTGTGCCCAGGCTTCATGAGAGGTTCTCAAGCAAAGCAGATTGATTATTTCACGGAGCCTTCTGAAAACACAGATGCTGGGGTCACTCTGGACTTAGTGAATCACGGTCAGGGCTGGTGAGACTCAGGTCATTAAAAAGCTCTGTAAGTGATTCTGATCATCAATTAGAGATGAGAGTACATCTGTCCTACCCAAATTTCAGAGTCTGTGAGGCACATGTTTTTATATATAAATGCATATCACACCAATAATGTGCAAATATACCTTTCAGATACATTTGCAATTTCATGTATAAATATATCAGAAAATATACATATGGATCTATAATTATGCAAATATTATCCATATTGTGTTCCACATATTAATATACGCAACATTATAGAGCTTTATCTCATTTAAGTTGATATCCATATAAAGATTATTAGTGTATTTTAAAATCACGGATTCTGTCAGAAGAACTGTTATAGAAAAATAAAATCAATTTTCTATAAAATATGTCAATATATATGCACATATACATGGTAAATAAATGTAGCACGTATATATGTATATATATATGAGTTTATATATATGCAAATAAATACAATTCTTCAAAATTGTCCTAGCAGTCATTTTTCTCAGTAATGTTTTATTGCTAAGAACAAGAAAACCCTTGTACAGATCTGGTTTCTGAACCACTAATAAAATTTGTTTTACTGTTTTATATTCACATCCTGAATTTCATTAAATGTGCACACACACAAATACACACACACCAGCTTTCCTTAGAATTATCTGTAAATGGTTTTTGATGGTTTATCAATCTCAGAAACATCCATGAAAGGATACAGTTTTGCTTTCATAGAATTAAGTCGAGAGAAAGTACCAATGCTTCTGGAATCACATCCTTTGTATACGAAACAAGGCAGTAGTTTTATAAGTTTTCAGGTTCACAACCCTCTGCTAATAGTTAGATGAAAATTATAAATATTCCCAAATGATGTGTGGGACTCTGTAGGTCAGGTCCTGGAGCGTAGGGTTTGAATTCTTGCAGAAAGATATCTATCTCTGCAGAGGGTACCTGTGCAGAGGTCTCCCTGTGCTTTCCCACAGCAATTAGCAAGATGCTCTGCTCAGAGATGCTATTAACTGGCTCCTTCTGTTGCGTATTGAATGGTGAATATTATGAGATGAGATGGTGGCTAAAGCTAAAGTCTATAATAAACACTAAATAACAGGAACAAGTGAATTTATTGCCCCGGTTAAAATGGCTAGACACAGAGGCATCGGGAAGAATGTGGGCTCTTGAGCCAGACAGCACAGCATTTACATCTCATCCCAGCCATTTACCAAGTAAGTGACCTTGATGGAGCAAGTCAGTTATCACCACGGATTCTCAGAATCCTCATAAATAAAGGAGGAATAATACAAATGGATAGATTTTGTACTAAACAGTAAATGCACAGTGAGTTAAAAAAAACCCGCCTGCCTGGTAAAATCTCCTGGGACGCTTTTACACCTGATCTTAGCCAAACGGTTAAGAAGGGATCCTGGGGAGCTTTTAAAAATACCGGTATTTATATTATATTTACACAAGTTGACGTTTAAGAAATGCTGATGCCAAGTCCCCTTCATGGCTTTAGAGATTATGATTTAATTAGCCTGGTGTGGGTCCTGGCTATCAGGGTTTTAAAATGCTTCCTAGGTGAGATTGATAGGCAACCCAGGTTAAGAACCACTGAGATAACTAATGTAGGTAAATACCATCTCAATGCTTTATTATTAATAGGCCTTCAACAAATATTACCTTGAGGCTGCCTGGGTGAAAACCCTATTCTGGGTTTTACCAGACTGTGACTTGCAGCAGGTTCTTTCAATTATCAGCACTTCGATATCTGTATCTGGAAAGCTAAGGTAATAAGTAAGTGTGTCTACTTATTAATCTGTTGTGAGAAATAAAAGATATTTCACACATATTTCATAACATGGTGGCAGATGAAATTGGATTGTGGCTGTTATTTTTATTATTATCATCATCACCTCCACCTCCTTCTGACCCCAGAACTAATCTCAGTATTTTGTGGGCTCTTTACACATCTTAATTGAATAAGGCATTAATAATAATGTAAATGATGATGCCTTTCAATGCAATATGGAAAAGCATTTCAATATCTTTTTTCTTTAGATTTTCCTATGTGCCTCAAAATAAAAATTTCTCCTAATACTGCTATTTGTTCTTACAAAATATTTTTATCCAAACTGTACCATGATAACATGAAGTAACTAATTTCATCAACTAACTTTTAAGTCAAAATTTCTGATGACTAACAAACTCTGGAAAATTCTTAAAGAGATGGGAATACCAGATCACCTAAACTGCCTCTTGAGAAATCTGTATGCAGGTCAGGAAGCAACAGTTAGAACTGGACATGGAACAACAGACTGGTTCCAAATAGGGAAAGGAATACATCAGGGCTGTATATTGTCACCCTGCTTATTTAACTTATATTCAGAGTACGTTATGCTAAATGCTGGGCTGGAAGAAGCACAGGCTGGACTCAAGATTGCCGGGAGAAATATGAATAACCTCAGATATGCAGATGACACCACCCTTATGGCAGAAAGCAAAGAAGAACCAAAGAGCCTTTTGATGAAAGTGAAAGAGGAGAGTGAAAAAGTTGGCTTAAAGCTCAACATTCAGAAAACTAAGATCATGGCATCTGGTCCCATCACTTCATGGCAAATAGATGGGGAAACAGTGGAAACAGTGTCAGACTTTATTTTTTTGGGATCCAAAATCACTGCAGATGGTGACTGCAGCCATGAAATTAAAAGACGCTTGCTCCTTAGAAGAAAAGTTATGACCAACCTAGACAGCATATTAAAAAGCAGAGACATTACTTTGCCAGCATAAGTCCATCTAGTTAAAGCTATGGTTTTTCCAGTAGTAATGTATGGATGTGAGAGTTGGACTATAAAGAAAGCTGAGCACCGAAGAATTGATGCTTTTGAACTGTGGTGTTGGAAAAGACTCTTGAGAGTCCCTTGGACTGCAAGGAGATCCAACCAGTCCATCCTAAAGGAAATCAGTCCTGAAAATGCATTGGAAGGACTGATGTTGAAGCTGAAACTCCAATACTTTGGCCACATGATGCAAAGAACTGATTGATTGGAAAAGACCCTGATGCTGGGAAATATTGAAGGTGGGAGGAGAAGGGGATGACAGAGGATGAGATGGTTGGATGGCATCACTGACTCAATGGGCATGAGTTTGAGTGAACTCCGGGAGTTGGTGATGGACAGGGAGGCCTGTTTTGCCGCAGTCCATGGGGTCACAAAGAGTCAGACGTGACTGAGAGACTTAACTGAACTGAACTGATCCTAGTCATAATTACTATACAAAAATCGCAACATAAATATTATACAAAAATAGCAAAAACCAGTCAATGAATGTTTTAACAAATTCCAGTAATATCACTGTATCTAGGTCAACTTTGTTTGCTGATTTTTAGACAATAAATATCCTAAATTTTAACTCTTGCTTTAATCAATATGTGCTTTTTAATGTCCTTTTCCTCTTAATTGCCTACTAAATTTGTTCTTCTTGGTAACAGACTTTTTAAAGAGCAGTCAATCTCACTGAATCCATTACACACATAAAACCTTTATTTAGAAGAGAGTGTATTTCATCTCTCCCATTTCTTTATCCTACACTTCTATGAAAGACTTTCTATTTTGCTGCCCTATTTCTTCCTGTAAATGGTAACTGGAATATTCTGCTTTGCTTTCTTGCCCTCCTCTTCTTTTCTGGGGCACAGCCTTCTTTATATGTGTTCTCTGCTCTCTGTGTTATTCTGTTTCACAGTATGGTAATTTGCTCTGCGGTAATTACGTGCATTTGGATACACCAGCATCGTGTGAGCAAGCCTCTATTCTTATGCTACCTAGAATAACAATTATGAGTCAGGTTCCTTATTACCTAGAATAAAAAGATTACTTGCTGAGTATTGAAGAAAACCCCTCTTCTCTAGGAGGCAATATAGGACATATGTTTTTAAACTCTTTCTTCTGGGGGAAAAAAAAAGCCAGCATCCACTTTTTCCTAAAACCAGAATGCTGAGGTAGACAGATGTATTATGATATGCTTTGTTGAAAAGGGGACCCAGCATTTGCAATCACTTTGTAGAAACCAATGCAATTTCATGGCAAATTATTAGACATGACCGATGGGGTAATGGAGAAGGTGTGAATCTATGTAATTCTCATCAATTTTTTCTAGAGCCAAGTCCTAATGGCTTCTTCTAAAAAAAAAGAAAATCTGAGACTACCTACATTCCGGCAGTTGGGTAGTTGAACATTCAATTAGAGATTGTTTGACTGCCATCCCAATCTCTTCCAAGTTACACAGTACATATTTTGGTTTTATGATTCTCTTGACATCCCTGAAAGACACTATCTATTTCTATATTGTGTTAGATAATAATACTATTTGGAGAATATTTTATGGTTTTTTGAGTGCTTTCAAAAACATGATTTTATATGAACTTCACATCTATGCCAATTTGAAGCTGTATGAAAATCTTTAATTTTATTTCAAAGATAAGGCAAATGGAGGCCCAAAAGGTCTAGATGACTTGCCCAGAGTCCCCCACAGTATAGGACAGTGCAGGGACTACAGTCTTACTGATGGGTTCTGTGTGGAATTCTTTTTACTTCAAAAAGCTTCCTCTCCAAATGGATTCTATTCAACCTGTAGAATGCATCTGATGGACCTGTTCTAGGCTTCATTATGGAATAAGATAGTAAAATCTTCTAATCACTGCTTATTTTCTTTTGAGCGTAGGCCACCCTGGTCAGGTCGCGCTAGTGGTAAAGAACCCATCTGCCAATGTAAGTGACGTAAGAGACCCAGATTCAATTCCTGGGTGGGGAAGATCCCCTGGAGGAGGGCACAGCAATCCACTCCGGTATTCTTTCCTGGAGAATCCCATGGACAAAGGAGCCTGGGGGACTACAGTCCAGAGGGTCACAAAGAGTCAGACACGATTGAAGTGAATTAGCAATCAGCATGCACCCTGGTCAGCAAGGTGATCAAAATAATCAATCCTAAAGAAAATCAACCCTGAATATCCATCAGGAGGACTGATGCTAAAGCTCCAATACTTTGGCCACCTGATATGAAGAGCCAGCTCATTGGAAAAGACTCCGATGCTGGGAAAGATTGAGGGTAGGAGGAGAAGTGGGTGACAGAAGATGAGATGGTTGGATGACATCCCTGACAATGAACATGAGTTTGAGCAAACTCATGGGAGTTAGTGAGTTTAAAAGGGAAATAGCGAAGGATAGGGAAGCCTGGCATGCTGGAGTCCATGGGGTTGCAAAGAGTCAGACATGACTTAGTGACTGAACAACCACCCCAGTGTATTATACTTACTCATATAATTATAGGGTGATTAAAAATAAATTCTTACAAACATACTGACTTAATAAATACTACATAATATCCCTCAAAGTTGTCATTGTCTCAAATATAATCATTACCTTGATTTGAAGATTTATTTTAGCGGCATTCCAGTATTTTGTAGAAGGGTCAGTTGCTTATAAACTTTACTTGTATTATTTTATTTAGTCATCCTAACAATCCTATGAAGTTGCACTGTGAATAGCCTCACTTTATAGGTAAGAAAGTGGACTCAGTAAGATTAAATAATTTGCTAAAGAAACACCAATACAGTATACTAACGCATATATATGGAATTTAGAAAGATGGTAACAATAACCCTGTATACGAGACAGCAAAAGAGACACTGATGCATAGAACAGTCTTTTGGACTCTGTGGGAGAGGGAGAGGGTGGGATGATTTGGAAGAATGGCATTGAAATACATATAATATCATATATGGAACGAGTTGCCAGTCCAGGTTCGATGCACGATACTGGATGCTTGGGGCTGGTGCACTGGGACGACCCAGAAGGATGGTATGGGGAGGGAGGAGGGAGCAGGGTTCAGGACGGGGAACACGTGTATACCTGTGGCGGATTCATTTCGATACTAGGCAAAACCAATACAATATTGTAAAGTTTAAAAATAAAATAAAATTTAAAAGAAAGATTATATTTTGTTTAGGTGAGATTTAAACCCAAGGGTGTCAGGTTGTGAAATCTATTAAAAAAAAACCTCTGAGATCCTATATATCTTCACAATTACAAATTGTAGCCAGGGGAAAAATGTCTGTAGTCTAACCTAAAACAGCTGGCCCCTTCCTTTTTTGCACCAGGGATCGGTTTTGTGGAAGACAATTTTCCTATGGACTACGGATTGGGGGTGGGGGGATAGTTTCGGGATGAGTCAAAGGCATTACGTTTATTGCGCACTTTCTTTCTAATCTAATGCCACTACTGCTCTGATAGAGGAGACTGGTATGTGGCCCAGAGGTTGGGGACTCCTGGTCTAAAAAATGTAGCATCACATTGAAAAGCAAGGACCAAACTCCAGCTTAACATACCAGTAAGGTGCAAATATCTTTCCATCTTTGCTGGGGTAACATGGCTGACTAGGTATGGGTAGTTCCTCACTCTCAAACCAAATTCAACTTCTTTTCTTGGTGTGTTTTCTCATTCAAAAGGATAGAGCTAAATCTTCCATCCAAAGGCATCAGGGAGTTGAACTTCACTTTGTACGTGATTAAGAAAGCTTGTTCTCAAGCTTCAGTAAATGCGAAGAGTCTCCTCTTCCATGATCCCACTACACCTTAGGCAGAACTCAGGACAGGAAGACGCATAATGTAGTGTGGGCTTTGTTCAAATACCCACCTGCTCTTCCCTGTTTTTCCTCCCTCAACTCCAATACCCACACAGTGGCCTGAAAGCTTCTGGGCAGATCATTAATCTTTTCCTGTTTTAACATCCCTTTTGACAACCTCTTAATAAAATACGGCAAGTGGCTATATGAACTGAACCAAATGGAAATAAGAGGTGGGGGAGAAAAAGTGCCTAGCAACCCCTAGTTTGCAAAAATCTCTAAGAAGCATTTGCCAGAATCACTACTTCAGGTAAAAGATGTCAAGCTTGATTTTGGAGCTAAGAGGATGGCCAAGATAATGAAGTAAAAAAAAAAAAAAACTGGCCCAATTTGAACAGCAATGAGGATAAATTCTCCAAGTGCCAATTTAAAACTATACATTATAAAGTAAAGGGAGGGGAATACTCCTATCCAAGTATCATAATATTAATGAAAAGTCTGGGGAGGTTATGAATACTAAGAGGAAGCAAATGTATAAACAATTAAATTTATCTAGATGGGTTTCACTGGGTAAAAAACAGGAAGCATGCATTCGAAGCAGCTTCGTTCTGAGACGATGAGCATGGAATCTATCCAGGCAGTAGTTGAGGGGTGACTGGCTGCAGCACCCTTCTTTCTGTGGTTTCTTGCTCAGATGGTCCCTGCAGGAACTTTCTGAAATCATGCTCAAACCAGAATCGAAGAGCTGTGTGTTTTGGGCACTTGCACTGCTGAACAATACAGACACATTTGCATTTTTGGCTACAGAGCAAACAAAAAGAAAAGATACAGCATTTCTTGGAATTTACAAGCTGTGGGGAAAAAAAGTTGCCAATTTTGTTCCTTACATGAAAAGGAATGAATGAAAGGCTTTTTGGAGACAAATATTGAGCTTGCCTCCTTGGGACTCACGATGGATTCATAGCCCAATTACTTCTTTTGTTCAAGAGAGAGGAGGCTGAGTGGGTTCTGAAAATTTGCATGTCCATTTCATCAAAAAGAGGACAGATAAAAACGGGAAGCTTAATGTTCAGAGTAAATGAAAGGCATGAGAGGGTTGGATATTAAGCAACCATAGGCTAACTTTGGTGGTGCCAGTCTATATTATATATCATTTAATATATTGTATATTACATATGTTCCTTACGTCCTGTGTAGGTTCATACTGGCATGTCTATGCTGTCTGGCCTGCTGAGGTCCCAGTTAGAAGTGAGTGGCTGGGAATGGGTGTTACTTACAATAGAAATGAAAATATAAGAGACTAGTGCCAAAATCTATAGAACTTACTTAGTTCAAATTTATCAAAAATTTCCCAGAAATACCCAATATCATCACCACCCACCTAAGCTCATTCCTTCACACATACATACCTCTCACTCCCTCCTCACTTGTCTCCCTAGGAGTGATATACTAGAATGAACCCTGTTTTGGGAGTTCAAATTCTGACTTTACTATTTTCTTATACATAGGGAATAGCTAAGTCACTTCAGTCGTGTCCGACTCTGTGCAACCCCATAGACGGCAGCCCACCAGGCTCCCCCGTCCCTGGGATTCTCCAGGCAAGAACACTGGAGTGGGTTGCCATTTCCTTCTCCAATGCATGAAAGTGAAAAGTGAAAGTGAAGTCGCTCAGTCGTGTCTGACTCTTAGCGACCCCATGGACTGCAGCCCACCAGGCTCCTCCATCCATGGGATTTTCCAGGCAAGAGTACTGGAGTGGGGTGCTATTGCCTTCTCCTACATAGGGGATAGGAAAAGTCAGTTACAAAGTTAGAACCTCAGTTCCTCACTTGTAAAGCAGAACTATTGACGCTGATTTTATTTTTATTTTTTTAAGGTAGCTCAGACAGTAAAGAATCCACCTGCAATGCAGGAGATTTGGGGTTTGATCCCTGGGTCAGGAAGATCCCCTGGAGAAGGAAATGGCAACCCACTCCGGTATTCTTGTCTGGAGAATCCCATGGACAGAGGAGACTGGAGGGCTATGGTTCATAGGGTGACAAAGAATCAGACATTACTGAAGCAACTAAATATGCACACAAGACACATATATGATTTTAAAATATTCAACAGTATAAAACCATATGCAGGGAAAAACAAGTTTACCCCTACCTCTGTCTTCCCAGGCAGTTTCATTCTATCTTTTTTACAGAAGCAATAACACCTACCTTTACCTCATATAACCTTTAAAAGATATATAAGATAATAATAGTAGGCAACACTTCCTTAGCATGTACTATGTACCGAGATGTTCCGTGCGATTCTCTCATTTAATTCTCATAATATTTCAGTGAAATAACTTTTCTTACCCTATTTTGCAGAGGAGGAAACTTAGAGAAGTCACACTTTAAAATGTAGTGAAGCCAAGATTATAATCCATTAATCTTGCCTGAACACTGCTGAATAAATACTAGACACCTATTTCAGAATACAAAAGCTTATTAATACATATTAAGAGGATAATTTAGAAGGTTTCCAAAGGATAAAATTTGAGACTAAAAATTGTTTGATACATGGAAGTGAAATGTAAACACCAAATCATCATGGACAGCTTACCAGTTGCCAATTTCCGATCTAATTCTTTTATAATTCTCTTAACGTCTCATGTAATGATACATTATTCACTGATGGCATTATAGGCTGTAATAAGAACCTGGAAGATTATTTTACACCTGCTGTTTTGTAACTACTTGTTGATCTAGATGTTGTGGAATTATCTTACAAAAACTAACAGGACAAAAATTTGGGGGCACTTAAATAAAGAATTTCTTTTTGACTTAGGATGATGAATTACACATAGATTCCAGGGTTAAAAGAAGGGAAAAAAAATCCCATTTTTCACGGGTACTGACAGGGCAACCAGGTTCCTTCTTCAGAGAAAAAGAAGCTAAAAGGCAAAGTCAGTGAGGCAGCGGAGTCAACATTCTACAGGTAAAGGGCAAAGGCTTGGAAGTGCTAGTCATTCTGATGACAATAGAATTTAAGAACTTTTGGAGATCATAGAGTTCAGTGTTTCACAAAGACTTTCAAAGCGCACTGGCCTTTTGAGATATTATATCCCAAAGACATTTCATGTTCAAGTAAGCTTACACAATACCACATATTGCCCAGTTTGGAAATACAGAGAACACATTATCATACTAAGAATCCTTGCGGGTCTCCACTGTAAGAAATAAACAAACAAGGATCATTTAGCTTTTTTTATCCGGAACTTTTTCAAACTGATTCCAATAAGAAACATCTTTTATTTGAAATACCTACATCTAACAGAGTCTTGGGGGACACTTTGGAAACACTGATGTCATTCAGAATCTAGAACTGGCACCTCCATACACACAGGGCCCCATCATCCTGACTTCTGCTGTGTCCAACATGGTATGTCCCCTCCACCCCACCCTCCCCACCTAAAGAGCAAATAGCCTAAAGAAGCTGCCATGACAAATATCACATGATCACATATTAGGCTGGAATTAATACCCAGGTCTCCTGACTCCTGGGCTTCCCTTGTGGCTCAGCTGGTAAAGAATTGCCTGCAATGTGGGAGACCTGGGTTCGATCCCTGGGTAGGGAAGATCCCCTGGAGAAGGAAAAGGCAACACACTCCAGTATTCTTGCCTGGAGAATTCCATGGACTGTATAGCCCATGGGGTCACAAAGAGTTGGACACAATTGAGCGACTTTCAATTTGACTTTCACCTGACTTCTAACCAATGCAATAGTATTTCCCCTCAGGATGCCCTTCTGAAGAGTTCAGCCTTGTCTTTGTTGGAAAGCACATTCTGAAGTGCTTAGAATGTCCTACTTCAACATCCATTCAGAATCCCCTGATGGGAATATCATTTTTCTTTTTAGCTCTGCAGAATTCCCACTTATATATCTGCCTTATTCCCAGGAAATTCACTTTGTAGACATCACGTTTCCACTTGTCCACTAAGAAAAATAATCAGATGTGGATAAGAGTGGAAAGCCAGGATTGAAAGAAAAAAAGTTTTTTTATTGGCAAAAACTAGAAACCCTATTTTATGAAAAGGAGATATAGAATGAAGTGGGGGTTGGGAGGGGGGAAGTGACTAGGCTGTTAATTAAAGTCTCCCCACTTTGCTTCATCACATGAGTCTCTTGTTACCACGAGTTCTGAATCTATCCCACTTGACGATGGGATAAAAATGGTTACGGTCAGAGCTGACATCAATGACATTTTAAAGAATGACAGTCCTCTACCATGAAGCTATAGTCCTGCCATCACAAACTTTGAAATGCTGTCAGAGGCCTTCCAGCACCACAGGAGAGGCCTTTAAGATGCAGGCCAGGTTTTCCACTTGCAGGAAGTAGGCAGAACCAGCCCCATGCACCTGCCACGTTCCCGAGGAAGCAGCTGTCTTCCAGACCCAGGCAGGACCCCAGGAGTCCAGACCTTACAAAAGCGTTCAGCCTCAGTACCCACCTGCCACAAAAGTGTTTCTCACTGCACCTTAACTGAAGGCTCACACTGTTGTCCATCCTAGCTTCCACCACTTCATTCAGTGCTATCACACAATGATCACCTTATGCCTTAGGATTCACCAAAATCATTCTAGATTTTGAAGTGCACTCAGCTCAGAAATGACTTTAAGAAGAGAAATTGCTCTCAAATAGGTTAAGATTTTTTGTCCTGAAAAACACTTTCTAGCTTTTAGGAAAAATTTGAAAGAAGTAGGTCCATTTTACTAGGAGGCCTGCAGTTGAATAGACAGTAGCCGAATATAGAGAAAATGGGGAGGGAAAAAAAAAAAAAAAGGCATCTATAACCTACAAAGAACTAAACAGAAAAGTAATATACATTCTGAATTACTTCATTGGTCCTTGCAATCAAGTCCAAAACGAAAGAACGCAAATAGCAAAGCAGGAGCCTGAAAAGTGATTTAAGCTTGGCCTCTCAAGGTTGGTTCGTTATTCGTTTGTTTACTCTTTCATTTGGTGGTACTTCATGATGTCTATGGGCTCACACAGAGTTAGACTCCAATAATCAAGAGATGCAAGCCTTAATATTATTCATTCATTCAACAATATAAAAAAAATAATAATTGTTAAATGCTTACTACATACATTAACCTGTGCTAGATACTGGAAATAGAGATGAATCAGACATGGCCCCCACGTTGCTAAATTCCACAGTTTAAAGATGAAACTGATGCTAGAGTTGGACTATAAAGAAAGCTGAGCACCGAAGAACTGTGGTGTTGAAGTAGCTTGTGAACTGTGGTGTTGGAGTAGACTCTTGAGAGTCCCTTGGACAGCAAAGAGATCTAACCAGTCCATCCTAAAGGAAATCAGTCCTGAATATTCATTGGAAGAACTGATGCTGAAGCTGAAACTCCAATACCTTGGGCCACCTGATGCGAAGAACTGACTCACTGGAAAAGACCCTGATGCTGGGAAATATTGAAGGCAGGAAGAGAAGGGGACGACAGAGGAAGAGATGGCTGGATGGCATCACTGACTTGATGGACATGAGTTTGAGTAAACTCCGGGAGTTGGTGATGGACAGGGAGGCCTGGCGTGCTACAGGCCATGGGGTCATAAAGAGTCGGACATGACTGAGCGACTGAACTGAACTAATGTGTAAATATATAATGACAGGAGACCATAATAATAGAGCTCTATATAAAGTGCTATTGGAACACTTCTCTGTACTTCCAGCCTTTCTGTCTGCACTATATTTATTTTCAAAACTTACATTTTCTTCTGTGTACCCAGGGATGATGCGCTGACATCTGAACAAGAAAGCCAATGACAGATGCCCCTTTGCTGATGCTTAGTTCTAATCAGGCACCCAGCAGGACGGATCAGGTGGTGATCGTCCCCAAGGAGTGGTTTGGGATGTGACCAGACCTCAGGGTCTCTCATCCTGCACCTTAGCCAGCATCAGGGTAAGTGTGAGGAGACAGAAAATTGTGTGTCCAGTGTGCCAGAGTCATCCGCATTTTCTCAGAACCTTTGCTCGCCACCAGCTGTTTCGGGTGAACCAAGGGAAAAACAAGATCTTTTCACGTCAAATGAAAGAAATTGGTGAGGAAGGCACGGAAGATAACCACAGAGTAAGAGGGTCATCTGCTTTGGTCTGAGCAACGGGAAGCACAATTGGACATTAGAAGACGTATTTAGCCTAAATGCGTGCCAAGTATTTAACTGCTTCTGATCGTTACTGGGCTTTGTATATAAGTGTTCCAAATAACTCCTACCACTCACCCAGTCAAGGACATCTTTTGAGAGTATAATTAACAGGTCATCCTATCAATGTCACATTTCAGACTGTATAGCTAACATCACAGACTAAACCCTTTCTTCATAACTTCCCACTTCTGGTGACTCATCTTTGCTTCACAGAATCCGTTCTCTCATCCAGTCATTAATTTAAGCAGATACTTACCAAACACCAATATGAAACCACAGAGTGACGACTGTACAACCGCAACATATTTCTTTTGATACACAAACCTGAACAATGAACATCTCAAAATCAAAGCCACTCCATACCCCCTGCCTCATCAGTCCCTCAAACTGAAAAGACAAATTATCACAGCATGTATATTGGCATTTCAGAAGTTTTAGCAGCTCCAGTCATTATTACCAGGATTGTATTTTCTCATTTATTCCCCATGCAATTGCGTGGATGATGAAAACCTAAACCGAAGGTGCCTGCATGCAGGTTCAGTCGTGTCTGACTCTTTGTGACCCCATAGACTGTAGCTGGCCAGGCTCCTCTGTCCATGGGATTCTCCAAGCAAGAATACTGGAGTGGGTTGCAGTTTCCTCCTCCAGGGGATCTTCCTGACCCAGGGATTGACCTGCAGCTCCTGTGTCTCCTGCTTTGGCAGGTGGGTTCTTAACCACTCCCCTACCTGAGAAGCCTAAGCTGAAGGTAGTCTATGAAAACTTTTTGATGAGAAACCCCAACATGAGAGTATTAAGCTGGGAAAATCATAGTAGTACATGAAGCTTCATTTTCTTCCCAAACATTCTTATTGCTTCTCAAATAAATGGCATGCTTCTGGAAGCCAGGATCTGACAGTGCTTATCATTGTGTTGGGCACAAAGCAAATGCCTAATAAACACTTGTCAGTCAGTGGATAGAATGTTCAAGTTATTTTTCACTAGGCAATTTTATATCATAAAAAGAAACTTGATGGCTCAGGATGGAGATGTAAAGTAACTGGAACTAAAAGGTAGAGCCTGAATAGCTCTACTCTATAATACAAGACCAATATCCCAGATTAACAGGACTGCAAGGCATCAGTATCTTTGCTTGCTGGCTGTAAATCTGGACCGGCAACAGTGCACTCAGAATGAAACACTTCAGATCCATTCAACCACCTATATTCATAATATTCACATATATAGCAAATAGGAAACATAATAGAAGTTTGAGAGTGCCTAGAAAAAAAAGATGCATTTTACCTAATGCATAGGCCATATTAACCAGATTCTTAAAACAGGTTCTGATATTTTAAGTGCAATAGTTTTAAAAGCAGAATTAAAAAGGAGCCTGCCTTTGTACTGATGTCCCTAGATTACAACCTCATCAGTGACATCATCTACCTCAGGAACAAGTTCGCTTCAAAAGGAGCTCTTTGAATTCATATAATGAGTTCAGAGCTTGCTTCCCATTTCTTTCCCTCCTGTGCTTCTTAGAGAATCATAGATGCAGTCAGCTTCATAGGCAATTAATTGGAGGTTGAGGATCTGAAGGGAGAAATAGACTAGATATTTCCATGTGAATGAATCCAATTGTACCAATGAAATATTCTTTCTTTGATATTAACGTGATATAGACTGGGAAGGCAAAGGGTCAAAAGGAAGTTACAATTTGTAGAGAAATTGTTTTAGGAAAGACATATACATTTATTTTTAAAATATTCCATCTTTTGCGTACATTTCTACATTTTGATTACACATTTTCCTTCATTTAATTGATTGAAGCAATGACTTAATTGGGAATTAGAAGCACTTCTAAGAAGGCCTTTTTCTCATCAGATCACATTTCACATATTAACCAACATGTATGGATTTTTTTAAAAATTCCTTTTAGTTTTTACATATTGATGAGAAATAATGGCATACAAACCATTTATTAAACTGAATTTTATGCCTCAGGAAGAAGATTGCTGAGGGATTTGAATTTAGTGGTAATGTGGGGCAGTGTGAAAGCTAATCCAATCTTAATATTTAGGCAGTATTTCTCTCCAGGGCAAGCTATTCATCTGGAGAACAACACAGTCACCCTAAAGAGAGAGAGGAGCTGGGAGGCACTGCTTCCACGCCCACTGATGTATATCAAGCGCATGTCCCACTGCAGAAATAGACACATCTTCCTCAGGAGGCACTTGGCTTTTTAACTCTTAGATCTCAAGCAAGAAACCAAGGACACTCATGAGACATGAGGACAGCACTAGACGGGTGCCAAAGGGTCTAGGCTTGTGATCCCCATCCTTCTTTTCACTGGGGAGTCAAGACAGTGTACTCACACAAAGACCATTTGCCCTGAAATGTTTCTATTAATATTTTAAAAAAGAGAGAGGGGAGGGGGAAGGAGAGTTCTGTGTTTAAGGGAACAGAAAAAAATAAACTTTGAACGTACTGTATAGTAGCAAGAACACTTTAATCTCTTTTCCTCTTGATTAGCTGAGTGCAGCCAAACGCTTTAACTCTCTGGACCACCATCTCCTTGATGGTAAAAAATCTCCTTGAAGGTAAAATGAGCTGTGTAGGTATCTGACAACACTGCTTTTGTTATATATCCCAATGCCTAGCACTAATAAGCAGTCAATAAATACTTGAAAAATGAATGATCCGGATCTTTGGGAGGCTTCTAAGATTTTTATAAAACACCTTGAATACTACAAGTATGGCATTATGAAACTATTTCTAGCATAATTTAAACAAGAAAAGTCACCTTTTCATAGCATGGCATTGCTTTCAATTGAAATCAAACATATTCAAATGCCTTCTGAGCTAAGTTAGTCTGTAGACTTATAGGTTGCTGAGTTAATCAGCTATGAATAGGTAGAATGATAGATCAAATGATAAATACACCATGAAGAAAATTTTCCTGTTATCAAATTTCTGAAACATGATGTGTTTTATTCTACAGATTCCAAGCAACTCTTGTCCTCAATAGGCTGAGAGAGATGAATCAATTTGAAAAAAAAATCTAAAGATAAGCTCATAGGACCACTGATGTATTCATTACCTTCACTTTGCTAGAACCCAGTGCTACCAAAAGTACATCTTAGAGAATAAACACTGCTTTTCGAGTGTATCCTAGCAGGAACAATATAAAACTAATTTAGGACCAACCGTGTAATTATGTGCATTTATTCCAAGCTTCCATTACCAGAGATAACAAGATGAATAGTAAAATGTGAACTTTAACAATATTGTAATTATAGCTACTGGACCATACATTATTGAAAGAATTGTGCAAAATCCAAATGCAAAAAATCAACTTGATATATAAACAGAAATGAAACAATAAAATAATCAAGTGATGAAGAAGAAATGGAGAAAGCCAAATCTCTTTCCGGCACCTCTTACTGTCAGGCTTTCATTTCTTTAGCAAATAGTGTATTTTTTATCATTTTGCCACACTTTACAATTACATATTGTTCAGTAGCTATAACCAGCTCGGTCAAATATTCTGGGATTGCCTTTCGGCTTTTCATTGTCCCCCCTCCCTTTTTCCCTTCTAGAACATAATTGGAATTGATAGAGTGTTTTCCACAAGTATTTTGTGTAATGAAGGCAATAATATATACTCCACTGGTATTTCTTGAACTATAAGAATTTACATCTTTGCTTCAAATATGCGAGTCTTGGCAATAACAACTATATTTAGGACAGTCTAGGTATTTCTCTGTATGTGAATGAACATGCTGATTCAGAATTCAATAAGAGCAGCTCATTCATCAGTAAATGGTTTGAGATTTGCTGAATGCAATTTGGGGTGCTGATGAGAGGTATCAGATTCATAGAATTAGACAAGGAAGGTAGTTTACTCATTCAAACCAGAGAAAACTCAAGGTCTCATTTTATGTTTCTCAGGGGTAGTGTCTTAATGGATATTATGAAGAGATTTGTTTTTAGAACTAGGTCACAGTTAACACTCAATTTTATCTGCTGATAAGCAGTGATATGCATGATTAAAAAATGGTTAAAAAAAAAGCAGGCTATGTTTTATTTGAAATTCATATGTAGAGTTTCCTAGTCAGGGGGAATGGAGGAGAAAAATGGAGATTTCAGGATGTTTATTTTCCTAATAATATATGATTTCAGTTCAGTTCAGTTCAGTCGCTCAGCCGTGTCCGACTCTTTGTGACCCCATGAATTGCAACACACCAGGCCTCCCTGTCCATCACCGGCTCCTGGAGTTCACTCAAACTCATGTGCATCGAGTGGGTGATGCCATCCAGCCATCTCTTCCTCTGTTGTCCCCTTCTCCTCCTGCCCCCAATCCCTCCCAGCATCCGAGTCTTTTCCAATGAGTCAACTCTTCGCATGAGGTGGCCAAAATATTGGAGTTTCAGCTTTAGCATCAGTCCTTCCAATGAACACCCAGGACTGATCTCCTTTAGAATGGACTGGTTGGATCTCCTTGCAGTCCAAGGGACTCTTAAGAGTCTTTTCCAACACTACGGTTCATTTATGCTTATATTAAAGTCATTCACATACTCAAGTACACCTTTGTTAACAAAAAGCATACATAGATGATAGCATAGAATTAAAAATATCATACTCTATCCTTTAGAGAAGGGAACAGCTACCCACTCCAGTATTCTTGCCTGGAGAGTTCCATGGACAGAGAAGCCTGGCAGGCTACAGTTCATAGGGTCGCAAAGAGCTGCACATGACTGAGTGACTTTCACTTTCACATTCATGATCAATAAAATGAACAATTAAGAGATAAGCATATTCACTCTTTTAACAAAGAGTCCGTGGCAGAAAAAGTCTAAAGCAGATGTAAGCTCCATCTCTATGTGGTTTTAATTTGCCTACACTTTTCCTTTGAGAGATTACTGTGAGATATAATAAATTAAGAAGATACATGCATCTCTTTGGGGAAAAAGCTCTTGCAAGATAGAATCTGACCTTGGAAATTATTTTCATTCTATCAGAGAGAAAAGACAAAAAAGAAAGGTATTATAGAGAGGGATAAGCTGGTGAGGGGAAAATTGTAAGGGAGACCTTGCATATAAAAATTTATAATTCAAATCAATCTTTCAGAAATCTTTAAAGGGCTTTCAGAATGCGTTTTTGAAATATAAAGGCTCCCACTTCAATATAGTGTTTCAGTCTCAAGCAGTTCATTTTTTTCCCTTTACAACTCATGAGCTGGTGCGCTCTCTCTGTATATGTATCGTAAGTACATATATGTAGGCTTGATTAAATGTACATATGGAGACATAAATTTACTGTAAACACTGCTAAAATGGTCATGTATATTAGCATATGAATTGCTCTGCAAAAGAGGGAAACTAAAAGTCAGTTTAAAAGACATTTAATGATTTATTCTAAAGTCATTTTAGTTGGCTTTTACTTATTTTATTCTAAAGTGCTTCACTTATAAACCTTTCATTCAAAGTTAAATGGCTGTTGTATCTTTTAAATGGAAGTGAACATATAGCTATGATAAACATAAGACTGTTATGTGTGCATGCTTGTGTGTTTTTCCCAAAAATGAATGGGCCATGTCATTACTATGATAGCACATACACTCTTCCCCATATAATGACTACTTCCACTGCTTTCTAATGATCCATGCCAATCACTGATAGATCTTATGACATCCAGAGTGAATGCACAGTGCCAGGGAGGTGAGAAGGTCTATTTTGTGACTTTGACCCATTAAATATCAAACCTGATAGAATCACGTCTGTGAATTTCCCTCCAGATTAAATACAGGAAAGACTTAAATCCCATTCTTTTACTGTCTCTCAAGAAAAAAAAACACACACACAAAACACTTATTTAGATTAGATCAGATATAAGTTTGATTGCTTAAATTAGTGATAGGTACTAACTGTTTCTGTACACATATCCATTCCTACAGACCCACCTAAAAGAAAAAAAAAAAGTCCTATGTCTTCCAGAAGGGAAGTGGAGAAATCACGTGAACTGTCACTGTGGGCTTTCATTCTTCACTTTTAAATGCATGTTGTATTTAAGCAATTGGTTCCTTATAAACATCTGACTCCATGGCTGCTCAGCACTGGAGCGGCAGCTGTGCGGTGCTGGAGTGACTTTGAGGAGACGCCCCATGTACAAGGGCAAAGGAGAAGCCCCAGCAAGATGGTAGGAAGGGCGAAATCACATTTAGAATCAAACCCCATACCTGCCAGAGACGCTCACAGGGCTCAACCATACCTTGTGTGCACCAGGACCCAGAGACCCCACAGAGACTGAGACAGAGCTGTGTTTGAGAGTCTCCTGCCAGAACCCAGGAGAAAGGAGCAGTGACCCCACAAGAGACTGACCCAGACTTGCTGTGAGTGTTCAGGAGTCTCCGGTGGAGGCATGGGTCAGTGGTGGCCTGCTGGAGGGTTGGGGGCACTGAGCGCAGCAGTGCATCATGGGACCTTCTGAAGGAGGTGGCCATTATCTCCATTACCTCCACAATAGTTCCCTCCACCACAGTGGAAACAGTGTCAGACTTTATTTTTTTGAGCTCCAAAATCACTGCAGATGGTGATTGCAGCCATGAAATTAAAAGATGCTTACTCCTTGGAAGGAAAGTTATGACCAACCTAGATAGCATATTCAAAAGCAGAGACATTACTTTGCCAACAAATGTCCGTCTAGTCAAGGCTATGGTTTTTCCAGCGGTCAGCGCCGAAGAATTGCTGCTTTTGAACTGTGGTGTTGGAGAAGACTCTTGAGAGTCCCTTGGACTGCAAGGAGATCCAATCAGTCCATTATAAAGGAGATCAGCCCTGGGATTTCTTTGGAAGGACTGATGCTAAAGCTGTAACTCCAATACTTTAGCCACCTCATGCGAAGAGTTGACTCATTGGAAAAACCCTGATGCTGGGAGGGATTGGGGCAGGAGGAGAAGGGGACGACAGAGGATGAGATGGCTGGATGGCATTGCTGACTCGATGGATGTAAGTCTGAGTGAACTCTGGGAGTTGGTGATGGACAGGGAGGCCTGGCCTGCTGCGATTCATGGGGTCACAAATAGTCGGACACGACTGAGTGAATGAGCTGAACTGAACCGAACCACCATAGTTTGGCCTCAGATCAAACAACAGGGAGGGAACACAGCCTGGACCATCAATAGAAAATTGGATTAAAGATTTACTGAGCATGGCCCTGCCAATCAGAAGAAGACCCAGTTTCCCCCTCAGTCAGTCTCTCCCATCAGGAAGCTTCCATAAGCCTCTTATCCTTCTCCAACAGAGGGCAGACAGACTGAAAATCACAATCACAGAGAACTGACCAATGTGATCACGTGGACCACAGCCCTGTCTAACTCAATGAAACTATGAGCCATGCCATGTAGGGTCAACCCAGACGGATGGGTCATGGTGGAGAGTTCTGACAAAACGTGGTCCACTGGAGAAGGGAATGGAAAACCATTTCAGTATTCTTGCCTTGAGAACCCCATGAACAGTATGAAAATGCAAAAAGATAGGATACTTAAAGAGGAACTCCCAGGTTGGTAGCTGCCCAATATGCTACTGGAGATCAGTGGAGAAGTAGCTCCAGAAAGAATGAACAGATGGAGCCAAAGCAACAACAACACCTAGTTGTGGATGTGTGGTGATGGAAGTAAAGTCCAATGCTATAAAGAGCAATATTCCGTAGTAACCTGGAATGTTAGGTCCATGAATCAAGGTAAATTGGAAGTGGTCAAACAGGAGATGGCAAGAGTGAACATTGACATTTTAGGAATCAGTGAACTAAAATGGACTGGAATCGGTGAATTTAACTCAGCTGACCATTATATCTACTACTATGGGCAAGAATCCCTTAGAAAAAATGGAGTAGCCATCATAGTCAACAAAAGAGTCTGAAATGCAGTACTTGGATGCAACCTGAAAAATGACAGAACGATCTCTGTTCGTTTCCAAGCAAACCATTCAATATCACAGTAATCCAAGTCTATGCCCCAACCAGTGAAGAACTTCTATGCTGAAGAAGCTGAAGTTGAACAGTTCTATGAAGACCTACAAGACCTTCTAGAATTAACACCCAAAAAAGATGTCCTTTTCATTATAGGGGACAGGAATGCAAAAGTAGGAAGTCAAGAAACACCTGGAATAACAGGCAAATTTGGCCTTGGAATATGGAATGAAGCAGGGCAAAGGCTAAGAGTTCTGCCAAGAGAACGCACTGGTCATAGCAAACACCCTTTTCCAACAACACAAGAGAAGACTCTACACATGGACACCATCAGATGGTCAATATAGAAATCAGATTGATTATATTCTTTGCAGCCAAAGATGGAGAAGCTCTATATAGTCAGCAAAAACAAGACTGGGATCTGACTGTGGCTCATATCATGAACTCCTTATTGACAAATTCACATTTAAAATGAAGAAAGTAGAAAGAACCACTAGACATTTCAGATATGACCTGAATCAAATCCCTTATGATTATACAGTAGAAATGACATATAGCTTCACGGGATTAGATCTGATAGACAGAGTGCCTGATGAACTATGGATGGATGTTTGTGACACTGTACAGGAGACAGGGATCAAGACCATCCCCAAGAAAAAGAAATGCAAAAAGGGAAAATGGTTGTCTGAGGAGGCCTTACAAATAGCTGTGAAAAGAGAAGTAAAAGGCAAAGGAGAAAAGGAAAGATATACCCATCTGAATGCAGACTTCCAAAGAATAGCAAGAAGAGATAAGAAAGCCTTCCTCAGTAATCAGTGCAAAGAAATAGAGGAAAACAATAGAATGGGAAAGACTAGAGATCTCTTCAAAAAATTAGAGATACCAAGGGAACATGTCATGAAAAGATGGGCTCAATAAAGGACAGAAATGGTATGGACCTAACAGAAGCAGAAGATATTAAGAAGAGGTGTCAAGAATACACAGAAGAACTGTACAAAAAAGATCTTCACAACCAAGATAATCACGATGGTGTGATCACTGACGTAGAGCCAGACATCCTGGAATGTGAAGTCAAGTGGGCCTTAGGAAGCATCACTATGAACAAAGCTAGTGGAGGTGGTGGAATTCCAGTTGAGCTATTTCAAATCCTGAAAGATGATGCTGTGAAAGTGCTGCACTCAATATGCCAGCAAATTTGGAAAACAGCAGTGGCCACAGGACTGGAAAAGGGCAGTTTTCATTCCAATCCCAAGAAAGGCAATGCCAAAGAATGCTCAAAATACAACACAATTGCATTCATCTCACACGCTAGCAAAGTAATGCTCAAAATTCTCCAAGTCAGGCTTCAACAGTACGTGAACTATGAATTTCCAGATGTTGAAGCTGGATTTAGAAAAGGCAGAGGAACAAGAGATCAAATTGCCAACATCTGTTGGATCATAGAAAAAGCAAGAGTCTTCCAGGAAAATATCTACTTCTGCTGTTGACTACATCAAAGCCTTTAACTGTGTGGATCACAACAAACTGTGGCAAATTCTGAAAGAGATGGGAATACCAGACTACCTGACGTGCTTCTTGAGAAATCTGTATTCAGGTCAAGAAGCAACAGTTAGAACTGGACATGGAACAACAGACTGGTTCCAAATAGGGAAGGGAGTACATCAAGGCTGTGTATTGTCACCCTGCTTATTTAACCTATATGCAGAGTACGTTATGAGAAATGCTGGACTGGATGAAGCACAAGCCGGAATCAAGATTGCCAGGAGAAATATCAATAACCTCAGATATGCAGATGACACCACATTTATGGCAGAAAGCAAAGAAGAACTAAAGAGCCTCTTGATGAAAAGAAAGAGGAGAGTGAAAAAGTTGGCTTAAAACTCAACATTCAGAAAACTAAGATCATGGCATCCGGTCCCATCAGTTCATGGCAAACAGATGGGGAAACAATGGAAACAGTGACAAACTTTATTTTGGGGGGCTCCAAAGTCACTGCAGATGGTGACTGCAGCCATGAAATTAAAAGAAGCTTGCTCCTTGGAAGATAAGTTATGACCAACCTAGACAGCATATTATAAAGCAGAGACATTACTTTGCCAACAAATGTCCATCTAGTCAAAGTTATGGTTTTTCCAGTAGTCGTGTATGGATGTGAGTGTTGGACTATAAAGAAAGCTGAGCACTGGAGAATTGATGCTTTTGAACTGTGGTGTTGGAGAAGACTCTTGAGAGTCCTTTGGACAGCAAGGAGATACAATCAGTCCATCCTGAAGGAAATCAGTCCTGAATATTCACTGGAAGGACTGATGTTGAAATTGAAACTACAGTACTTTGGCCACCTGATACAAAGAGCTGATTCATTTTAAAAGACCCTGATGCTGGGAAAAACTGAAGGCAGGAAGAGAAGTGGACGACAGAGGATGAGATGGTTGGATGGCATCACCGACACAATGGACATTAGCTTGAGTAAACTCTGGGAGTTGGTGATGGATAGGGAGGCCTGGTGTGCTGCAGTCCATGTGGTCTCAGTCAGACACGACTGAGCAACTGACCTGAATTGAACTGAAACATCTGACTAAAAAGTAGGGGGAAAGACATAGACAATGTTAGCTCCATAAGTGGATGGATTATGTAGCCACCAATTGTGCATTTTGGAAACTAATAGTAAAGTACACCTCATCTACCATATTCTTTTCCTACAGCTTGATGATAATCTGGAGCAGTTAGAAAAACATGTATTTAATGATGCCATTTCCCACATGATGTGAGAGAAATAACACTATGCCTCATTGGCTAAAACAATCTCTACTACACATACACCTTTGGGGAATTCTCAGAATGTCAGGTTTTTGGTCTAGAAGATAAAGCAACAGGATTAATCACAGTGCAGGTAAAGTATCTGGTGTAGG
The DNA here is from genome assembly GCF_027580195.1 of Bos mutus. NCBI lineage: Eukaryota > Metazoa > Chordata > Mammalia > Artiodactyla > Bovidae > Bos > Bos mutus. The sequence goes on from NC_091626.1 coordinate 95,233,114, forward strand.
GCTTAGAGCATATTAGGCTTTCAATAAAATTAGTCGTTCTTATTATAAATAACTTATACACTTGTCTGTGAATTTATTTAATTCATTTCCTGGGATATACTTTTGACTAGAAGGAGGGAAAACATTTGCAAGGAAAGGATTCACTGGAGATTCTAAGGGAAGTTAAAAGGCAGCCTCAAGTGCTAATCCAAAGTGGTGAAAACCATGGATTTTGCAATCAAACAACCCAGCATAATTTCCTGGACTAGTTATTTTACCTAAGCCTCAGTTTTTTCTCGTATAAAACAGTGGTTATAACAGTCACCTCATTTTAAAGGACTAAGGGCAATAATGTGTATATTGAGTTACCAGAAGTAACAGTAAATCGGAGCAAGGTTTCCTCATCAATTAGTAGGGAAAGAAGTCAGGCCAAGTTTAAGGGAAGCCAGCAAAGACGGATTTCTCTTACTCCACAATGTTTGTCTTGTCTGTGTGATTAATACAGAGTTTACATAATTTAACTTAATTTGCATAATTAACCAAACAGTGCAGGAAGGTCAACAGTACCAAAAACTTTCTGGATGGAAATCAACACAACAGCTCATATGGAAAGTGTTGAAAGTTAAATGTGTGTGTGGGCTGGGCACAGGCAACCATTATCTGCCTGTGAGTCAGCAATACAGCATCACAACTTCTTAACTGACAGTTACTGGTACACATTAACAGCCATGCTCTATGGCTTGAAGATGACTCATGTTCTGGCTGAAGTGCTTTCGTCTGGCTCAAGCCTCTACATTTTTCAAAAGCCTGAAAAAATTAAACTGGACACAGAGACTACTGAGCAAACTTATTAAAGTGAGAGGATCATAAATAATTGGAAAAGAGAAAAATGGTGGGCAACATCTATGATTTTACGACGACCTCATATTAAAAGGATGCTGGCTGCACTGCTAATGCTACCACGAGCAGCAAAAGAACAAATGAGCCCAAGCTGTTGCACAACTTAAGAGAGATATAAGGGGAAAAAATCTAGTATAGTCAAAGTTTTAAACCTTGCATAGATTTAGAATAGAGGTTGAAGGCGAGCAGGGAGATGACCTCACAAAGTTCTATCATTCTATATAAAATCCTTTTAACCCAACCTTGTGACGTTTTACACTAATATAATAGTGTATTAGATTAACACACTAATATAATAGCATATTATATTAATCTTGACCATCCAAGTGTAAAAATCTGAAAGAACACATAAATTAAGTGAGTTGACAGAGGCAAATATTGAGTTATTGATTCAGTGACCAAGCCAGAAACTGAACTTTCATATCTTAACTGAGGACTATCTTCATCCACTGACTTCCCTTGACAATCTGCAAAAAGAATCCTACTCCAACTCCAGTTAAATATTCTTACAAGCTTTTTATTCACCTTTTCACTGATACTATTTCTCAGTATCTCACTCTCATTTCACCCACTGGGTCAAGAAAACTTGGCCTTTCATGAATGTGTTTCAAGAAATTCTTCTTTTTCAAGTACAATATTCCAGGTGGCACTCAAAGATTTGTAACACCTCATGGATGTTTTATGGACTTTGCCAAGTTTTTCAAAATATTGAAGTCACTACCAATCATCTTTCTTACAAAGCTATGCAGTTAATAACTGTCATCCTTCTTAATATAGATGCCAAAACACAATGGGCTGAAGAATCTATCAAATGCTCTAATTCTAAAGCTACTATTTTTTTTTCCTATAAACGAAATTCTTTTTAATTGGTCCTTTCTTCCAGGTTTGTTCTCTGTTATCCAACTTGCTTATACCCTCAGCTTATTTCTGCACGAGTATAGCATCACACTACCTCATTATTACTATGTGAAAGTAAAAGTGAAGTTGCTCAGTCGTGTCCAGCTCTTTGCAACCCCATGGACTGTAGCCTACCAGGCTTCTCTGTCCATAGAATTTTCCAGCCAAGAATACTGGAGTGGGTTGCCATTTCCTTCTCCAGGAAATCTTTCCAACCCAGGGATTGAACCTGGGTCTCCCGCATTGTAGGCAGACACTTTACCATCTGAGCCACCAGGAAAGTCCCATTATTACCATAGCTCTTTTGAAATACCATTTTTTAAATGACTTTCTTTGTGCATCTTTTTGCTTCTTTACCTCATTATTATCTGTTATTCTAACTCCATATTATCCAACACTGGTATTTATTTTTCAAATATTTTGGTCTGAGGATGACTGTCCAAAAATAATCTTCTGGCAGAAAATTTGACTGAGTTGGGTAGTCTTTGATATAATTAGTTTTATTTAATTCTGGAAACAAAATCCATAAAAATTTAATCTGAACAAATTCACAAACAGATGATGTGGATTAAATGAAATGAATATCCAGAATGTTCACATAATAACATTTGTTTTAAATCAAGTTTACCTGTCTCCAACCCAAACTCTCATGGAGACTGATGACTAGGAGGGAAATTAAAATATTTGGGCTGCTTTCATTTTCCTTTATGTTCATATCTTCTGAATGAGATCCAAATGGGCAGGGAATTGTTAAAAACACAGCTCAGAAGACAGCCCTGGTGGAGAGTCCATAGATTAACTCATTACCCAGTTCTATATCAATCAAGAATTGCAATGATGCTATGCAGAGTATTGACTCAGTGGGAGCCAAGAACACTGAACTCAGAGAGGCATGCTTGGTCAAAATAATAGCACTTACAAGAAGAAATTAAAGTCTCTTTAAGTAAAAATTAGGAAGGCAAGTTTTCTTTTTAATATACTGTGCTTATTAAAATATAATTCATATATATTTATGGCCTCAACACCTAACACTAACTCTGGAAAAGAGTAGGTGCTTAATAAACGGTTGTTAAATTCATCTAAATTCATTTAAGGGATGAAGGAGCCATGGACCCATAAATCAGTCTGTTCCAATTCTCTTAATTTCTTATAATCAACTCTAGTATGGAGTCAATAAATTTATAACACGAGATAATTAAAAACAGAACATGTCCCCTTGTTCTGGTCCCTACAGAAACCCTACTCCTAACCCGTCCCTTTATTGCCAACATCTGTATCTTCTTAAGCACAAGACTAGAGCTAATAATGTTTCAAATGATGATGGAAATTTGGGGGAGCCCTGATTTTTTTTTCACTATAGCATATCCAACAGAGGTGTCTATGCTGTGCTAAGTCGCTTTAGCTGTGTCCGACTCTTTTCGACCCTATGGACTGTAGCCTGCCAGGCTCCTCTGTCCATATAAGTCTCCATGCAAGAATACTGGAGTGGGTTGCCACACCCTCTTCCAGGGGATCTTTCCAATCCAGGGATCGAATCCACGTCTCCTGCTTGCAATGCAGGCAGATTCTTTACTGCTGAGCCATAGCCAACAGAGGTGTCAGGAACTTCAAAGTCAACCTGAGAACTTGCTCCAGAACATAGAGCTGCAAATATTAGAAGAAGTGGAAGTCCCCTTCCTGATTTTCCTTTCTATAGCGGGATTTAAGCCATTAAATGTAACATCAAGCTAAGCTTTCTCAGATCTTGGGCCTGCCACTTGCTAATTAAATGATCTTGGTGAGATTATTACATTTATCCAATTCCTAGTTTCTTCATCTGTAAATGAGGAATATAGCCTATATGCTAGATTATGTATAAGGAATAAATAAAACAAGTGTACAAATTAAGTTCTTGGAATCATGCCTAACATGAATTAAATACACAATCAACATCAGCTCTTATTCTTTCCTCCTTCCCCAGATTTTCCATCCCCCAGTGTGATAAAACAGAATAGGGAAGTAAACCAGGAACTGGGAAATCTGAGCTCTTGATCTAGGTCCTGGGCAAGTTTTCTACAATATCTTCCTTCTCTTCCATGTGTAAATAGACAGACAAACAGATACAATTTTAAGAAATTAGGAGTTAATACAAGGTAAGGGACAAGAACATGCTCCATAGGCTTAAACCCACGGTGCATTCAAGCCCTCCAACTATCCAACAGAGCGCCTAGTCAGCAGCCACCCAGGGCCAGTGAGCAGATGAAATATGGTAAGAAGCCTGGAGAACTGAGTGTCAAGTCTTACCTGAAATTCATTATTCAGAATTTAAGTTTACAAAACTGATCATAGATGTAAGCTGTTGGAAAGCTGCTAATCTTTTAACATTTTTAATGTTGCTACCTGCAAATTTAAAAATTAAACATGTGGCTCTCATCAAATCTCTACTGGAATGCCTGCCAGCAGACAGATGTACATATTCATCCCCCATGTTGTCCTTTTACTGGATACATGCCTTCTTCTCTGAACTGAGAATAATGCTGTCAAAAACCCTAGTTCTTTGGACTTCTTGGTGGAACTATATATTGTAATAAATGATGAATGAAGAGCAAAAGGATAATGTAAATGATGTAATGTTTACATAATGCAATGTAATAATATGTAATGAGAGGAGATGTCAATGATTAGTGACTTGGAAAGGAAAGAAGGCAAAGAAAGAGGGTTGCCATTTCCTTCTCCAATGCATGAAAGGAAAAGGGAAATTGAAGTCGCTCAGTCGTGTCCAACTCTTCGTGACCCCAAAGACTGCAGCCCACCAGGCTCTTCCGTCCATGGGATTTCCAGGCAAGAGTAGTGGAGTGGATTGCCATTGCCTTCTCCGAAGAAAGAGGAGAGGGGTCTAAATAAGAGATAAACACACAGCTAGTACGTTACCAGTGCTCTGATTCTCAACCTAAGAATCCCAGGAATAAACTCCACTGGGGTTGATCACGGTGCCCTGTGTCTTTTACATTTAGTCCGAAGGGCCTGAAGGGAAGGACCTTGTCTAATTGATTCTGAATCATTTTTGTAAGACCAAACAGCAGTACACTAAAACAATTTTTATCCTAATAATTAGAAAAGTGATCTAGTTTTAATCTCTTTCATGAAAATATGAATTTCAACATAAAATATGTGTATAAAGTTTGGAGGCACTTTGAAAAAAAACTTCATATAAATTCAAGTTATAAGTGCTTTTTGGCCAAAACAGAATATCTAGTCAAGATGTTTTAGTAGATAAAACTCTTATATGGCAAGAAAGCAAGAAGCAGATACAAAGAAGATAAACAAAACTTGTCTTCTTTAATGACTCAGCAGATAAACATGTTTGGCGGTAAGGAGTAAAAAAATGAAACATCAGCATCTTTGAACAGCAAGCTCTTTTCTGTGTGTACTCTCCCATTAGCTGGACCGAGTAGAAATGCTGTACTTTTCCCTACTCCCTGCGCTCCATTCTTCATCTGCAGCGGTTTCACTGCCAGAAATGAATTCACCAAAGAAAGCACCAAGAAATCAGTGTCCTGTTCCACAGAACTCATGGTTCCCTACTGCCCCATTCAACCACAATCACAGGAAAGAAGCCACAAATTGAACCCCACCCACTAAAATGCAATATTCCAATCTTTGCCTTTCATATTATAATTATTTAGCTAACATGTTAGGAAGAGAAACCCAAAGAGTATCTGACAGATAGGAGGTAGGCTGTTTTAGACTTTACTTAAATAAAATGTCTAATATTGAAGGTCAATGGAAAAGACAATCACTTCCCAGGAACCGTGATTATAAGAGTGTTGGGGTTTGAAAATTCTGAATGGTAGTTAGGGGCACCTGTATTGAAACATGTAGGGAAAGGGACTCAACTAATTTACCTAATCAAGTTGTATTTTCAATAGCAAAAGGACCTCTATTGAACACTTCCATGTAGTCCTGGAAGGAGAAACAAATTTAAAATACCTTCATTCTAATCAAATGTTCAACTTGTAATATTAATGTATATAAAAGAGATATGTTTTTGAGAACTCTCTTTGCATTTACTTTCTCTGAATATTTCATTTTTAAATGTCATTGAAAATAGAATACCATTACATATTTGCAAAGAGACTATTATTTGCCCTCTATTTAGTTTCATTCATATAAATGAAACTAAATAGAGGGAAAATTTGTTGCATTTTATTTCCTAAACTTAAGTGATTGACTTTGTGCTTTCATATCCTTGTATTTTAGAATCCTCCCTTATAAAGAGCAAAACATAAAATTATTTGCCCTTAAGTTATGATTGAGTTAAACTGATTTCCAGGCACATGGGAAATACTCTATGCCTGGAATCAAATTAAGAAAAAAAAAAAACTTTCAGGAATATTCGTAAGTAATCACATTTTTTATGCAGGGTGGACACCAGGTTTCTACTTCTAACCCCTCTCAGAACCTAGTCATGCATACATGGTAAGTTGCTTCAGTCATGTCTGACTCTTTGAGACCCCATGGGCCATAGCTCACCAGGCTCCTCTGTCCATGGGATTTTCCCAGCAAGAATACTGGTGTGGGTTGCCATACCCACCTCTAGGGGATCTTCCAGACCCAGGGATCGAACCAGCATCTCCTATGTCTCTTGCATTGACAGATGGGTTCTTTACCACTGGTGCCACCTGGGAAGCCCAATTACCACCAATATTCCAATGGTGTGATCACAAGCAGTGAAACCAATCAAGGACAGAGAGGAAAATGCTTTGGGCACTTTAGAGTTTTAGGCAGAATTACGGCAAACAGCAAAAAAGAGCAAGAAATTCAGAGGAATATAGTGGATTGAAGTTATAAATGATAGAGTGTGGTAAGAAAATGAGAAGAAATAAGAAGAGGAAGAAAGAATGATTGCCACAGAGGTGCGGCCACAGCAAGAAATCCAAGACACCCATCACTGGGTCCACACACACCTCCTGCTGACGCTGTTCTACAGCGTTACACTCCAAGCCCTCATTACTCTCTTCATCTGCTAAAGAGTAAGTGTCAAAATGATAGATGCGAGCTCACTGTATCAACATTTCCCTATAGCCATGAAGCCCATTATCAATCAAGATAAAGCTGTGCCAGGATACAGTTCTTATCAGAAGACGGGCAAGGAGGAGTTCAAAATGGTGTTAGATTTATCAGAATTTCATTGTCACAAGCTCCCTAAAGCAATTGAAAAGCACTGATATTCTATGCAGGAGCTGGAATCCAAATATCATTCTTCCAATCTGTTTGGAATTTTCTCTTGTTTAAAGAAGCAGGAGGAGGAAGTGTAGATACCACTTAAGACAGTGGCTAATGAGAAGAAGCTCTTTTAAGCATTCTGAGCAGTTGCTGAGTGCATGGCTGTTATTTTGGTTGGACCACTGCCCCGACAAGGGAGCATAATACTAATTATAGATATCAGACTGGAAGGCGAATGATGAGGGATAATATGTAGAGACATTTTAATGTTGGGATCAATTGAACTGGGACATAGCTTCTGACAGATATTTCAATCTAAATGAGTCAGACTGCTTTAGGAAATACTAAAAAAGACTACTGTAAAATACGATAAAAAAAATTACCCATTTTCTGTTTAGGGGCAGTTATTTAGCAAATTTTTTACATATTGTCTATGTCTAGTCAATTTTTTTTTCTCCAAATTTTAGTATTCAGGTTATATATATTTACTGTTCCCCAATCTTTTAATATTTTCTTTATAAGTCATTAGTATGATTGGCAGTCAAATAAAAATGACAATTGTATGTGGTTATGGAGATCAACCAGGACTGTTTTAAATAGGTTAAGATGGAGAGATGAATGACCTCAAACAGAAATATATAGACTATTAAAATGTGTTTTTTCATGTAATTAAATTTCTGTTAAAGTAGAATTAATAGTATAAAAAATACACTCTTTGCCTTAAGGATCTTAGCAGCTATGAAATCACTGGAAGTTTAAAAAATTAAATCAGCACAAGAAAGTAAAGCCTTAGAAATCAGTCTCACTGTCTACTGTCTTCAGCCCTATTATTCCATTTCCTGGCTTCTTAGAATCTTGATGCTGACAATCCGAGTGAACACATATCGTTCCCTTGTATTTGTTCATTGCTCTCAAAGTCATCAGTTGACACTTAACATTTTGCTGTGTTAAATATCTCATGTTTGGTGTTATAAACAGGTGTCTTCCAATTTATCCTGTTTGATACAGTACTGGATAAGCTTCTTTTATTATTATTATAATAATAATTATCATTATTATTTATTTATGGGTAGGAGGCAGAAGAAGGGAGGGGGCATTCTATTTACAGCAAGCAAGACAGGCATCTGAAACTCTGCTTCTTACAAAGCTTGGGGGATTGGAAAAGGAAAGCTGGAAGGAAAAAAATGGGTTGTAGCTAGCTTATCAATGCCCCTGTAACCAGCACCATCTCTCACGGTTTATTAAATACATGCATGTGTTATGCTTTAACTTAGAGGTGAAGACACAGTAAATGGCTCCTTTCCCAGAACCCTGTTAACATTTTCAGGCCACTGATGATTTCATTTAGCATATTACCTCTTCAAAGTGATATCTCTGTAATCAAATTACCCTCCAGAAGGGAACTATGTACTGCTCTTCACAGTACGATCGATTAGAGTTATCAGCTTTAATCATATGTATACAGGTGATTCCTCTTCCTCATTCATATTTAAAGGACTAGGCTTCTGCATGATATTCTTTCCTATGTCCTACCATCATGTAAATACCTGTAATAATCACTATCATTTATTGAGCAACAACCAGGGCTCAGATTGTTCATTAATTATCTTAATCTTTATAACTGCTTTGTAATATAAGTTTTGTCCACATTTTATGGACGGGAATGCTGAGATTCAAAGAGATCAATTTGCCAAGGTCACACCATTTGATAAGAGTACAGATGAATGAATGTTATTGTTCAGTCACTAAGTCATGTCTGACTATTTTTTTTTTAATTTGACAAAACAGTAACTCTTTTGCTCAAATCCAGGAATCATAGGATGTAATCAGCCTAGCAAGAAAACATAAGAAAATCCAAATTTATGTATATATCTAGACCTCAACAGGCAGCTGATCATACACTATACCATGATGCTAATCACTCAAGCAAATAACTACTCTAAAATACAATGCACGTACTTTCCCATGATCTCTACACAGAAGGAAACCACACACAAAATAGCTCTGTAGGTAATCACTCTTACAATCCAGTTACTTAAAAACTGGCAAAAACAGTCACCCTTACCCTGACTCTGAAGGTAACATTCAGAGTTGAAAAACTGAAAAATACTTGATCTCTTTACAAAGCAACGAAAATTAAAGAGAACAGATATATATATTTGAAAAGTTGTGCCTGTACTACCTGAAACAAAAATACCCAGTAAATGAAAATAGGCAGTTGGCATTTTCAATTATGGAAACTAATACAAATGTTCTCCCACTGAGGCTAACACGATTATGAAAAGAATTATGTTCTAAACATATTGTAGCTATTTAACTTGAGGCCACAAATCAAGGTAGTATATTCAGTACGCATTAGTGTGTTACAGCCACTGTGACTGCAGCCTTCTCTCATCTCCCATTAACTTCTGCATCAAAATGACATTTTTCCTTTGGCCTATTTGAAAATAGCAATACAACTTTTTCTCTTTTAAGTCACATCCTAAGGATGTAAGAATAAGGACAGGGTGATCGTGATTCGCCTTCCCACAGATTCATGGCAGGAGAGGCTGGTCAGATGGACAGTTCAGAAAAGAGAAGGATGACAGGCTTGTGAGAGGGGGATCATTAAAATAATCCTAGAAAAAAAAAAAACAGAATAAACATCATTTATCTGACACCAAAATCTCCCAAAAGACACTGCCACATCTTTTAGCAGAGGTTCTTCTAACAGTCTTCGGTTCTTTGTTCCCAGCCTAATTTGAACATTTAGGGCTAACACTTCCCGTTATTTTTCTTTAATGTGAAGGAAATGCTGAGGCTTGACTTGCAGAAGATGAAAGTACCAGGGCTCAACTCCTGGGGCCTTTACTCATTTTAAGAATAACCGATGTACCGCATGAAGTTGATGCCCAAATAACTATCACACCGTACCCTGTATATCTGAGACCCGAGCAAACACTTCCAAACCAAGGCACAAACTGGTTTCAAAATCCATGACTCTGTGTCACTAACCTCCAGCCTCCCTTAGTGCGGCAGAAACGTTCCCATGGAAACTGAGCAAAGGAGGGGGGGGGCAAGGAAAAGAGGACAAAAGAGAAAATACCACTAACATAGCAAACAAACTAAACAGAGAAATCCTAACACAGAGGATCCCAAGTTAAACACACGCCACGTGTGAATTTTATCGATGAGATTCACAAGTATGGTGACGCATCGGGTTGAAATGTTCATTCAAACTCTCTAGCATCCTTGTTGTTGCTGTTCAGTCACTAAGCGGTCTTTTGTGTCCCATGGACTGTAACCCACCAGGCTCCTCTGTCTATGAGATTTTCCAGGCAAGAATGCTAGAGTAGGTTTGTCATTTCCTTCTCCAGGGGGATCTTCCCAACCCAGGGATCGATCCTACATCTCCTGCATTGGCAGGCAGATTCTTCACCCCTGAGTCGCCAGGGAAGACCCAAGTATCCTTTAACAGACTCCTTTTTAGGGAAAGAAACTGCTATCACTTCCTTTTTTCTTCACCCCTGAAAAGGAAGGAAGTGCAATTCTTAGGAATATCAAGCTGAAGAAACTGGAGTTAATTCAATAGCATTAGGGGAAAATGCCCTTGAGCTGAAAGCCTAGAAGTTCTCAATGGTTTGATGACATAGCCTTCTTGAAGAAGTCCTGAGGTGGGCCAGCTAGGAGTCAACAGCAAGGACTCAAAGAAGAGACCAGTGGATTGAATAGGTTTTAGAACCACTATAAGGAGACAGAGAGGGTACCATTCTAACAGATATCCTCCCCTCATCCCTTCAAGAGCCATTTGCTTACTCATCCACACATCAGTTTCCAAAGGACTATTGGAACAGTATGTGTGACTTTAAAAGTTCACATCAGGTCAACAGGAGAGATACATATCTCTTTCATCATTGCTTCCATATTTCATGCTAATGAGTACTACCAAAATTAGGGTGACTGATCCTCCCATTTTTCCTAGGAGTAGGAGGTGCACCAGGACAGCTGACCAGGGACAAGGAACTTTCAGTGCTAAAACTGTGACAGTCCTAGGAAAATTGGGATGATTGGTCACCCTAAGATTGACCGAACCGAACCCAATTCAAATGGCGTTCGTGGATGTCTGTTTGCTTTTTTTTTTTTTTTTTTAATTTATTGGCATATAGTTGATTTACAATCTTGTGTTTGTTTCAGGTGTACAGCAAAATGGATCAGTTACATATGTATGTATATCTACTCTCTGTTTTTTTTTTTGAGATTCTTTTTCCATATAGGCCATTACAGAGTACTGAGCAGAGTTCCCTGTATTATACATCGGGTTCCTATTAGTTATCTTAGTTGTTAGTATGTATATGTTAGCTCGTCTCCTGACTTCTCCTCCTCCCCCTTATTCCCTCATAGCCATAAGTCTGTTTTATACCTCCATGACTCTACTTCTGTTTTGTAAAGGAAATCATAAACAAAACAAAAAGATAACCCTCAGAATGGGAGAAAATATTTACAAATGAAGCAACTGACAAGGGACTGATCTCCAAAATATACAAATAGTTCATGTAATATTAAAAAAAAATTAATCCAACCAAAGCTGAGTAGAAGATCTAAGTAGACATTTCTCCAAAGAAGACATACAGATGGCCAAGAGGCACATGAAAAGATATTCAACACCAACATTACTTATTATTAGAGAAATGCAAATCAAAACCACAACATGAGGTATCAGGTCACACCAATCAGAATGACCATCACCAAAAAATGTACAAACAACAAATGCTGGAGACGGTGTGGAGAAAAGGGAACCCCCAACACTGTTGGTGGCAGTGTAAATTGGTTCAGCCACTATGGAGAACGTTTTGCACGTTCCTTAAAAATCTAAAAATAGAGCTACCATATGCGCCAGGAGTCCTACTCCTGTATGTATGCCCCAAGAAAACCATAAGTTAAAAATGTACCCACAGCCCAATGTTCACTACAACACTATTTATGATAGCCAGGACATGGAAGCAACCTAAATGTCCATCAATAGAGGAATGGATAAAGCAGTTGTGGTATACACATGAAAGGAAGTATTACTCAGCCATTAAAAAGAACAAAATAATGCCATTTGCTTTCCTTTGTAAGGGAATGGAATTAACCTTTTCCTTAAAGGTTTTTAGAAGAACTTTACAACAGTTCACAAATATCCTTGAAATATAAAAACATCTATAAATTTTAGTTACTGTTTTAAGTAACTAAATTGAAGCTTATGAAACATAATGGAAGATGATAATAAGGAGTACAGATTAGAATATTTTTTTGTTGAGAAGTTGTTCATATTATTTAATAGAAACATTGATAATGTTACCTTCACGAGGTTCTGCAAAAGTCAAAGATATTAACATTCACTCTTCACATTTCAGACTTTACCCAAAAGCTCAGGTCTACAACTATTTCAGAATCAGTTACATTAAATATCACAGCCATATACGATTAGGAATGAATGCCTTTTATGATGTCTTTCCACACATTTGTTTACTGATGTGAACACATCCCCAGGAGCTTTGGATGAATTGGGGAAGTGGGGGATAAAGACCACCACAACATGTAAAGATTATAATTCAACAACAGGAAACTGCATTATGCCTAAAATAAAAACAGAGGTGTTAATGGATGTTTTCCCTATCAATATTGTTTCACCTCCTACAATTATTTTTAAGTGAAGTGAGATTGTAAATGGACTTTAAGCAAAACACCCTTTGAATACCATTTCTTGTGGTTTTGTGTTTTTGTTTTGGGCCACACTGCTTAGCATGTGGGGTCTTAGTTCCCTGATCAGGGATGGAACCTCCACCCGCTGCGATGGAAGCACAGAGTCTTAATCACTGGGCCACCAAGGAAGTCCCTTGAACACGATTTCAAAGGTGTGGGCACACAGCATCGAGGTGCGACGCCGAGGCTGAACTAGGGAGCTGGGGAGAATTCCAGGAAAAGCAAGAACTTTAGAACAACACAGCTGGCAGCAAAAAAACAAAACCAGGAACAGTCAGGCTCTCCGGGTTCCCATAACGAAGGACTATGCCTGTGTGAGGGCTTCCCTGGTGGCTCAGCTGGTAAAGAATCGCCTGCAATGCAGGAGACCTGGGTTCAATCCCTGGGTTGGGAAGATCCCCTGGAAAAGGGAACGGCTACCCACTCCAGTATTCTTGCCTGGAGAATTCCATGGACAGAGGAGCCTGGTGGGCTACAGTCCATGGGGCCACAAAGAGGCAACTAACACACTATGCCTGTGTGAATAACATGCCCCACACAGACTCCAAACAAAAACTGGCCAGAGGAAGTAAATTTTCAGGCGACCTCCTCCTTGAAAGGGTAGGCAGTAGCAAAGAAGGCTGGTTTTAATCAGGTCACCTGGTTCTATGTTAGAATAATTTAATAATAAAAGAGATAAGAGCTCACCTTATTTAGGCTTTTAACAGACTAACTGTTCATTGTCAAACTATGCTATGGAAAAAAAGCAGGACAGTATACAACTAATAAGGAGAAGAATACTACTAAAACACATCACAAATAGTAATCATTTAGTTTTATTTTCCCCTGTTATCCTTGAGACTCTATGTTATGTAACATTTACAACAATAAAAAAAATCATAGCATACATAAAGGAAAAGACTTTGATTTATATTACTTTACATTTGTCCTTTACTCAGATGTGCATGAGAGATTTAGCCACTGTGTAAATTTCTTTCTATGGTCAAGAGAAGTAGAAAAAAATATGAGCTGAATCATCTGAGTATTTGATGAACAGAACAGAAAAGCCTAGTCAAGAAAGTAGGATAGAAAGGCAAAATACCAGAGAACTGATAGGTAGAGTCATAATATCATATATGTACAAGTCCAGTATTTATGGAGTGTTTACTTTTATTTGGAACTATGATAAAGGCTTTAAGAATAGTCATAAGAAAAGAATAATGGTTGATTACTAAGTGCTAGAGAGATCAACTGGCCCACTCTGCCCAGAACTGAGGGTTTTTCAGGATGCAGAACTTTAAGGGCTAAAACCTGGACAGTCTTAGAGGGAAGCTGCTAGGATTAAATCAGGTAACCCACACACACAAAATGCTCAGCACCGTGCACGGTACAGAGAGAGTGCTCGTTTGTCCCAGTCTGGCTGAGAATGCCCTGGTTTTAGCACCGAAAACCCAACCACCCAGGGAACGGAGTCTCTATGGGCATTAACTCATCTAACATTCACAGCAGGCCTGGAAGGTAGAAACGGGCACTAACATTGCTCCTCATATTACAGATGGCACAAGAGAGGTCTAGATATTGTCAGTAACAGCTCATGGTTGCACAGATCTTGGCTGAACAGGGACTGGGGGTGAATAGCTTAACTCCCACCAAGCCTGCAGAGCTCCTCACAGCCTTGTATTGCCTCCCAGTTAAGTCTGGGAGCACTTGCTAGTGTCAGGAGAAAGGGAACCAGGGGGAGAAGGCGGCGACAACACCAAGCAAGCATACAGGTATCTTTGCAATCATTAGATGGTAGGTTGATATCAATAGATAATACCAGTGAAAGGTAAGGAACTCAACTGTGGAATCTGAAGAGGCCTTAGCTTGTTGAGGGCATCAATGCCATGAGTAGTTTAGGAAGAGTTTTGAGCTGTCACGTTACTCTCCTCCTGGGTTTACCTTCTATCTACTCTGACTAGGGTCTTAACTAGTTATATCTAGTCATAGGGCAATGTGGCTTGCAGTGGAAAAGAAGGTAATGGATGGAACTGGGAAATGCAAAGGAAGAGAGGGAGAGATGAAGGAAGGCAAGAAAGAGGAAGGCAGAGTAGGATGGAGGAAGAGAATAAGAAACAAGTCTAGGAGTAGGGGGAGAAGTCACATTTTACTTACAAATATTGCACCGCAGATAGATTCCTTATAGTTAATTATTGATGGTTTATTCATAATCAGTACCAGAACCCAGCCAATCTAGAATAAAAGTTTCCTTAATCAAAACTTTGTCACTCTCCTTTGGCAAATAATCTGATTTAAATTTCTAAGGTTGGATTCATTAAAAAAAAAAACAAAAACCCATAAAAATATGCATCTATGCCTATTCACCTGACTCTGCAGGTTTGATCATTGCAAACCAACAACCATCATCCATATATTGGCAAGATCTGTACTTGGGAAGTATAATCTGAGTATCAACCTATGTCTTTCACATGACCCACTTGTCAGCACCCACCACAATATCATATACAATTAAGACACTCAGAAGCATGTTCTTTAGAGACACAGCACAATTTGCTGGTACATTATTTCTAAACAAGTAAATGAAGACATGTTGATCAGGAAACTAAAATGATATGGTATAATAATTATAGAGATTTCCCAGCAGTGTTTTAACAATGCAGGTGTTTTCTTTATCAGCTGTGTTTGAGGAATAAGAAGAATAATATAATTAGGAAGGAATGCTACCAGTTCCTGAGTGCCCTCCACTGAACACACAGTGGAAGAAGCAGTGCCTGGAATGTGTGTGTGTGTGTTCACACATGTGTATGTGAGCAGGAAAGGAGTATTGTTACACAAACGGCTGGATAAAGGATTAGAAAGAATCCTCTTTCTGCTGTGACCCAGAAACTTCTCAGGCTTTATGGACTGAAAATTTTTGAAAACACCCATCTATTTTTTAATATGTTTTTTTGGCAACGCATTTCTAATGTTTTAGGAAAATAATACTTATTGGATATTAATGGTCTAATCCCTTTTATTTAATACATTTTTAGTCTTATTAATACTGCATATTTTTAAAACGCAATGTTTACCAGTGGATGTGAAATTTTTAAAATGTTCTATTTTATATAGTGTATTTCCTTAAAGAAACCTCATCACAAGTCATTTCATGGAAAGAGGCTTCTATTATTTATGTTGCATCTCATTAACGTTTTACTTCCATCTTTTAAATTTCCTTCTGAGATGAAACATTTGACTTTTATGAGGGCACTAAAAGAACAAGAATGGGCCACTTTCATCTGGGGTCTGAAAACACCATAATCTTGTAATTTATTCAAGCTGAATGTTGACAAAAGCTGTTTTAACTGTTTATAGAAATGATCAGAAAGCTGGCACATCCTGAAAAGTCTCTTTAAAATGTGTCAGCTTTGCCCACTGTCTTATCGAGTTGATGACCAAATTCACTCCCTAATTACAAACTTGTGCTCTTCACAACATGAGGAATGGAGGATTCTGAGAAGCAAATCAATCACGTAAAGGTTACTCTGAGCAAAAGTAATGAAAATGACTGGATACCCCAGATCATTAGATGAAATGGTGAGCAAGAGGACTGTTTGCTGATATCCAAGTGTCAATCACAAGTACGTGTAGTAATTAGATTAGGAAACGTACACAAGCCTTTGACTGTGTGGATCACAATAAACTATGGGAAATTCATCAAGAGATGGGAGTACCAGACCACCTGACCTGCCTCTTGAGAAATCTGTATGTAGGTCAGGAAGCAACAGTTAGAACTGGACATGGAGTAACAGACTGGTTCCAAATAGGAAAAGGAGTACGTCAAGGCTGAATATTGTCACCCTGCTTATTTAACTTCTATGCAGAGTACATCATGAGAAATGCTGGACTAGAAGAAACACAAGCTGGAATCAAGATTGCCGGGAGAAATATCAATAACCTCAGATATGCAGATGACACCACCCTTATGGCAGAAAGTGAAGAGGAACTAAAAAGCCTCTTGATGAAAGTGAAAGTGGAGAGTGAAAAAGTTGGCTTAAAGCTCAATATTCAGAAAATGAAGATCATGGCATCTGGTCCCATCACTTCATGGGAAATAGATGGGGAAAGAGTGGAAACAGTGTCAGACTTTATTTTTGAGCTCCAAAGTCACTGCAGATGGTGATTGCAGCCATGAAATTAAAAGACATTTACTCCTTGGAAGGAAAGTTATGTCTAACCTAGATAGCATATTGAAAAGCAGAGACATTACTTTGCCAACAAAAGTCCATCTAGTCAAGGCTATGGTTTTTCCTGCGGTCATGTATGGATGTGAGAGTTGGACTGTGAAGAAGGCTGAGCACCAAAGAACTGATGCTTTTGAAGTGTGGTGTTGAGAAGACTCTTGAGAGTCCCTTGGACTGCAAGGAGATCCAACCAGTCCATTCTAAACGAAATCAGTCCTGGGAATTCTTTGGAAGGAATGATGCTAAAGCTGAAACTCCAGTACTTTGGCCACCTCATGCGAAGAGTTGACTCACTGGAAAAGACTCTGATGCTGGGAGGGATTGGGGGCAGGAGGAGAAGGGGATGACAGAGGATGAGATGGCTGGATGGCATCACTGACTCGATGGATGTGAGTCTGAGTGAACTCTGGGAGTTGGTGATGGACAGGGAGGCCTGGTGTGCTGCGATTCATGGGGTCGCAAAGAGTCAGACACGACTGAGCGACTGAACTGAACTGAACTGAACACAAGCATATAGTGACATATCTGGCCAATAGTTGGGATCTGATAAATGGTTGTTGTTGTTTTGCTAAATCGTGTCTGACTCTGCGAACCTATGGACTGCAGCATGCCAGGCCTCCCTTCTCATCACCAACTCTAGGAGTTTATTCAAATTCATGTCCATTGAGTCAGTGATGCCATCCAACCATCTCATCCTCTGTCGTCCCCTTCTCCTCCTGCCTTCAAACTTTCCCAGCATCAGGGTCTTTTCTAAGACCCTTCACCTGACCTTACTCTTTGCATCAGGTGGCCAAAGTATTGGAGCTTCAGCATCAGTCCTTCCAATGAATATTCAGGGTAAATGGTAGCTTGCATCACTATGTTTACTAATCACAGCAATATTTCATGTTTTGTTGGCTAGCACAGTGGGGCTCAAGTACTAAGATGAGTTAAAATATTGCTTCTCATTTTTTATTTACAAGACATGATGCAACTTATTTAAAGCCTTCCTTCCTAAACTACAAAAGCAAAACAAAAAATAATAACAAAAAAGTCTGTCTGATCGGATTGTTCTGAATATAAAGCTATTAAGTGAAGACAGGGAAGGAGTAAGAAAAAGAGGTAGAGAGAGAGAGACCAAAACATCCCTTCCCATTAATAATACTTGATAAACGTCCACTATACCTAAAATAGAAGGAAACAAAGAACAGAATTTTCAATATTCATGACTTGTTTTTTCTATTGGAATGAAGCAAAAAACAAAAAATAACTTGAGAGCTATCAATTATTCCAAGTAATAAGCCTATATTAAAAACTGACCAAAAACATTTACCCTTTGAGGAACTCTTTTTCCAAAAAACAAACACACACACAGAAAAACAAAAACAAACAAACAAACTTTTCTTTTAGATTGGTTATCAGGGGAGGAGATTTTTAGAACTTATTTTTTTAAATTAATTAAATCAGTATTGAGATATTTATGTGAGCATAAATACTATATAACCTTCCCTGGAGGAGGAGTGGTAACCCATTCCCGTATTCTTGTCTGGCGATTCCATGGACAGAGTAGCCTGGCAGGCTATAGTCCATAGGGTCACAAAGAGGTGGCCATGACTGAAGCGACTTAGCCTAGTACCGCAGCATTATATAACCTAGTCACAAAAATGGGCTTCCCCGTGGCTCAGCAAGTGGAGTCTGCCTGCAATGCAGGAGAGACAAGAGATGTGGGTTTGATTCCTGGGTGGGGAAGATCCCCTGGAGAAAGAAATGGCAAACCACTCCAGTATTCTTCCCTGGAGAATTCCATGGATAGGGGAGTGTGGCAGGCTACCGTCCAAAAGGTTGAAAAGAGTCTGACAACTGAGTGACTAAGGGCACTCATGTGTGGGCACACACACACATACACACACACACACTAGAAATAACTACCTTTTATTTACCACTTACCATAAATCAACACTGTTAAATGCTTTACATACTTTCTCTCAATTATTTATCATAATGATCTTTTTAAGGCAGGTAATGCTATCCCCATTTCATAGATAGGGGAAAAAAAAAAAAAAAGGTTATTGATAATGCTGGAAGGTGAGTAAATACTCTGGTCCAAGAGGTGGTATAGATAGTATTATGTAGGTTAAAGATACAGACTCTAGAATCAAACTGAGTTCAAATCTTGATCCTCTGATCTTGAGCAAGTTGCATACTCTTCTCTTTGGTCTTAGTTATGCTGTCTGTAAAATGGGGAAAAAAATAGTGCCCACCCCTCAGGACTGTTTTTAAGTTTAAATTCAATTCCATGCAAAGCACTTGGAAGAGTTCATGGTACATAGTCAATCCTTGGTACATCTCAGCTGTCGTTATTGTTCTAGTTCTGAAATCTTTTCTTCTTTTTAAGTTTTTCTCCAAAGGACAAATTGCCAGGCCATTGTATAGCTAAGTAAAGGAACTAGGATTCCTTTAACAACATGAGCTTCAAGAATCCATATAATGCATCCACCCACTTTATCTCAATTGATCCTAATTCTGCCCAAGGCTGTGCAACTATTAAGAGAAAAAAAAAGCTAGATGCTAGCCCTGGCACTGCAGGCTCAAGATGCTATGATCTTTCTTCTAATAAAAGAAAGAATTCTGGGATTTATTCTTTGGCTCGGTGCAGTAACATAACACAAAATAACTGGATGAAGGAGTGTAACTTTTAGTTACACATCCAGATGTCTCAGCCAGTGTGAGAACAAACATCTGGCTGATGAACTGGATATTGCATTTTTTTTTTCCACCATGACATTGGGCAATGTGTCAAATATGATTGATGTAAAACAGAAGAAAGGAAAGCATACAGAAGGAGCTGTTAAAAAGAAAAATACTCTACTAAATAAAAGATGGCATGGACTTTGCTATCATCACCTGCACCAGCAATTTATTTGTAACCAACATCAATAGCCCTATTGGGGAATACAATCTCCCTTAACTTGTTCTACCATGCTGACACCTCTAACTCAGAAATGTAATTTAAAATAAAGATTCATGGAGCTAATATCCTTCTTGTTTCAGAGTATTAAAGTGTCTATTGTTCTCACAGCTTGGAGGGGGGTAAAAGGCCCATGCATAAATGAGCACATGGATGACAAACGGCTGGATATAAATATTGCCCAGCTTTTAGTGAGATACCAATGCCTGTAGAATACAAAGCTAAAATATACACTCTGAATAAAATGCCTTATGATATAAAAGCTGTCATGAAGGGTGCTTTTGCTATAACCCTAGACGTATGGTGATTTTCCTGGGGAGATAATAATAGAACTGATCACACCAACAATTATCATGTTATTATAGCTAGAGCTGGTGAGCACTTTCTTGCCCTGTTCCAGGTATATTCCTGCTGCTGCTGCTGCTAAGTCGCTTCAGTTGTGTTTGACTCTGTGCAACCCCATAGACAGCAGCCCATCAGGCTCCCCCGTCCCTGGGATTCTCCAGGCAAGAACACCGGAGTGGGTTGCCATTTCCTTCTCCAATGCAAGAAAGTGAAAAGTGAAAGTGCAGTCGCTCAGTCGTGTCCGACACTCAGCGACTCCATGGACTGCAGCCTACCAGGCTCCTCCATCCATGGGATTTTCCAGGCAGGAGTACTGGAGTGGGGTGCCACTGAGAGTAGTTAATCCTTCCCTGACATTTAGAGATGATAAAACCAAGCCTTATGAGGTCATGATTTGTCTAAGACCATACATTTTGCCAGAATGAGACTCGGGGAGTCCCTTCATGAGTATCATTTCTTTCTACCAACACATTATTTCATAGTTGTCCAGTGAAATGCAAATGTCTTTCCCCAAGTGAAGAGATCCACTATAACTCATTGTTATATTGCCAACCAGTAGTTAGTCAGACAGACCGGAATTTGGTGGAGAAGTCTGATGACTGAGAGGTTGTTAGGGAAGGCACCAGGGGCAATGTCTTGAGAATATCAGCCTGTTAGTCAGCTTTGGGTTGGAGTCTTGGCTCCAGCATTTATTGCTATATAACACTGGGTGAGTAACTTAACCTCCTTGCCTCAGTTTCTTCTTCTGTAAACTGAAAACAATATCATTAATGTCAAAGAGCTGATGTGAGTATAGGCTGCACACAACTTAGAAAGAGTTGCATGCAGCATATGGTGACTTTTAAGTGCTCAATGAATGCTAACCCTCATCACTGCTTATGGGGAGAAAGGCACAGGGGGAGTTCTGGGCAACCAGAGGACTTCAAGAAAGATCTAAGATTGATGAGATTCACAGTACCAAAGAAAGGTGCCTCTGATCTGTCACCATGTGATTCAAGGTTAGCCCTGATTATAAACTCTATTACTATACTCCTTATCAATAATGGACCAATTTAAAATTCAGAGGAACCAAGGAAATGGGTTTCAATTGTGATTACCAAAAAACAAAAACAAAACACACACCCTTTCCACCAGCAGGCATCAGAGACTGGTCTGTGCTATGCCCCACAGGTACACAAGCTGACGTATGGAAAGTAGGCAGTGTATGGACTTCAACATAAAATGACAAGCCTGATGGATCACCTCTGGTCCAGATGCAAGCTAGTCTGGGATAAATCTCTATGGTAGATTTCTTTTGCCATTTTATAATTCAAACACCAGAGTCCCACAGTACAACAGATGCTATTTGACTGAATTCCCCATAAATTGTGGTTCCTCACCCTAGGGTTACTTAATATTCAGAATCAGGTTTATCAAGGTTTGTGCCTTGGTCTCATCACTCCAAAAAAAGAAGGGTTCCTTTTTAAAAGATATATATGGAAATCAATTCTGCCAATCAGCATGCACTTGAATCTTTGATTATAAAATGCTTTGATATAACTCTGCTTGGTTTCTAAATTTCTTTGGATTCTAGCTTCCAAAGTTCAGTGAAAACAGTTAACACAACTCCTGTAAATTTTAGTATCCTGGTGTTCGGGGAAGCTTCCACATCATTGAATGTGAAATATTAGTCATAATTTATGGGCTATATGAGTTTCCTAGGGCTGTCATCACACAGTAACAGAAAATCAGTGCCTGAAACAACAGAAACATATTGTCTTACAGTTCTAGAGGCCAGAAGTCCCAAAACAAGGGGTTGAGAGGGTTGATTTCTTCTGAGGTCTATGTTCTGAGATAGAACAAAGTCTATGGACTGAGGTTCATGGCATTGTACAGGAGACAGGGATCAAGACCATCCCCATGGGAAAGAAAGGCAAAAAAGCAAAATGGCTGTCTGGGGAGGCCTTACAAATAGCTGTGAAAAGAAGAGAAGTGAAAAGCAAAGGAGAAAAGGAAAGATATAAGCACCTGAATGCAGAGTTCCAAAGAATAGCAAGAAGAGATAAGAAAGCCTTCCTCAGTAATCAGTGCAAACAAATAGAGGAAAACAACAGAATGGGAAAGACTAGAGATCTCTTCAAGAAAATTAGAGATACCAAAGGAACATTTCATGCAAAGATGGGCTCAATAAAGGACAGAAATGGTATGGACCTAACAGAAGCAGAAGATATTAAGAAGAGGTGGCAAGAATACACAGAAGAACTGTACAAAAGAGATCTTCATGACCCAGATAATCACGATGGTGTGATCATTGACCTAGAGCCAGACATCCTGGAATGTGAAGTCAAGTGGGCCTTAGGAAGCATCACTATGAACAAAGCTAGTGGAGGTGATAGAATTCCAGTTGAGCTATTTCAAATCCTGAAAGATGATGCTGTGAAAGTGCTGCACTCAATATGCCAGCAAATTTGGAAAACTCAGCAGTGGCCACACGACTAGAAAAGGTCAGTTTTCACTCCAATCCCAAAGAAAGGCAAAGCCAAAGAATGCTCAAACTACCGCACAATTGCACTGATCTCACACTCTAGTAAAGTAATGCTCAAAATTCTCCAAGCCAGGCTTCAGCAATATGTGAACTGTGAACTTCCAGATGTTCAAGCTGGTTTTAGAAAAGGCAGAGGAACCAGAGATCAAATTGCCAACATCTGCTGGATCATGGAAAAAGCAAGAGAGTTCCAGAGAAACATCTATTTCTGCTTTATTGACTATGCTAAAGCCTTTGACTGTGTGGATCACAATAAATTGTGGAAAATTCTGAAAGACATGAGAATACCAGACCACCTGACCTGCCTCTTGAGAAATTTGTATGTAGGTCAGGAAGCAACAGTTAGAACTGGACATGGAACAACAGACTGGTTCCAAATAGGAAAAGGAGTATGTCAAGGCTGAATATTGTCACCCTGCTTATTTAACTTACATGCAGAGTACATCATGAGAAACGCTGGGCTGGAAGAAGCACAAGCTGGAATCAAGATTGCCGGGAGAAATATCAATAACCTCAGATGTGCAGATGACACCACCCTTATGGCAGAAAGTGAAGAGGAACTAAAAAGCCTCTTGATGAAAGTGAAAGTGGAGAGTGAAAAAGTTGGCTTAAAGCTCAACATTCAGAAAACGAAGATCATGGCATCGGGTCCCATCACTTCATGGGAAATAGATGGGGAAACAGTGTCAGACTTTATTTTTTTGGGCTCCAAAGTCACTGCAGATGGTGATTGCAGCCATGAAATTAAAAGACACTTACTCCTTGGAAGGAAAGTTATGACCAACCTAGATAGCATATTAAAAAGCAGAGACATTATTTTGCCAACAAAGGTCCGTCCTGTCAAGCCTATGGTTTTTCCTGTGGTCATGTATGGATGTGAGAGTTGGACTGTGAAGAAAGCTGAGCACCAAAGAATTGATGCTTGTGAACTGTGGTGTTGGAGAAGACTCTTGAGAGTCCCTTGGACTGCAAGGAGATCCAACCAGCCATTCTGAAGGAAATCAGCCATGGCATTTCTTTGGGAAGAATGATGCTAAAGCTGAAACTCCAGTACTTTGGCCACCTGATGTGAAGAGTTGAATCATTGGAAAAGACTCTGATGCTGGGAGGGATTGGGGGTAGGAGGAGAAGGGGACGACAGAGGATGAGATGGCTGGATGGCATCACTGACTCAATGGACATGAGTCTGAGTGAACTCTGGGAGATGGTGATGGACAGGGAAGCCTGGCGTGCTGTGATTCATGGGGTCGCAAAGAGTCACACATGACTAAGCGACTGAACTGAACTGAGGTCTATGTGCGCCGGGCATCTCTCCTTGGTTTGTAGATGGCTGTCATCTTCCTTGCCTCTATGCACATCTGTCTTTCCTCTATGCACAGTGCAGTTCAGTTGCTCAGACTCTAAGTTCTAAAAGTAGACTGTAAATAATGTGGTTGTTGTTCAGTCGATCAGTCATGTCCAACTCTGTGACCCCATGGACTGTAGCACACCAGGCTTCCCTGTCCTTCAACATCTCCCACAGCCTGCTCAAACTCATGTCCATTGTGTCGGTGATGCCATCCAACCATCTCATCCTCTGTCGTCCCCTTCTCCTCCCATCTTCAATCTTTCCCAGCATCAGGGTCTTTTCCAATGAGTCAGTTCTTCGCATCAGATGGCCAAAGTATTGGAGCTTCAGCTTCAACATCAGTAATTCCAATGAATATTCAGGACTGTTTTCCTTTAGGATGGACTGGTTGGATCTCCTTGCTGTCCAAGGGACTCTCAAGAGTCTCCTCCAACACCACAGTTCAAAAGCATCAATTCTTCAGCGCTCAGCTTTCTTTATGGTCCAACTCTCACATCCATACTTGACTACTGGAAAAACCATAGCTTCAACTAGACAGACCTTTGTCATCAAAGTAATGTCTCTGTTTTTTAATATGCTGTCTAGGTTTGTCATAGCTTTCCTTCCAAGGAGCACATCTGCATTCAAATTTCTTCTTATAAGGACAGCAGTCCTACCGGATGCGGTTCTACCCTAATGACCTCATTTTAACTTGATTATCTCTATAAAGACCTTACTTTCAAATAAGGTCACATTATGAATGACTAGAATAGGACTTCATCATATGAATTTTGCTGGGGTGAGGGACATGATTCAACCTACAACAAGAACCTTCAGAATAAGAAACTGAAAAGTATGTGTTTTCCTTTCTTTCTACTTCATTTTTTCTCCCTAAAGTCCAGCCTACCTTCTGGAAACAGGTCCATTTTTTAACCACTCCAGTGGTTTCACTATGTGGTATTCATTGAAATTCTGTCTATAATAATGTGGGTTATTTTTTTATGATTCAGGGGCCTCACTTTTACATACTTTTGAAAACTTGATCCTTCTATCATGTTCTGTCTGATATAGGTACCTCTAAACTATTGGGGAAATTGCAGCACAGAATTTAAATCCTGGCACAAGGTAAGTGTTAAAAAGTGTGTTAAGAAAATTTACCTGTGTGCTATGCTCTCAGAAATCCATAAAGCAATTTAGTTCCTTCACTTTTCATGGCAATCTATGCTAATTTAGATAATGATAACTAATGATTTGCCGCATCAAAAGATGAAAATTAATCCATAAACATTGACCCTATTGATCAACCATCTTCAATTAAATTAAAAGCAGCATTAATCAACTCCATCAGGGTAGCAGTAGGAGAAAGAACACTTTTTCCTAAGGTTGTTTGATAAGGGAATGGAGAAATCACCTTTTGAAATGTGATGTAAAATATAGTGGACTTGGGCACAAAAAACCTATAGTAATTGATAATACAGAAGTCTAAGCAATTTAATGCATTTCCTTGGCACAAACCTGAAAATTACAATCGTTTCCCAGTGCTACAATAATCCTGGCACATCTCCATACTGAGGTAATTGCCCTACTCTTAAGTGATAAATTAAGAAGATTAACTATTGAGCTAACTACCAAAAATGTACCCAATTTAAGAAATTCCAGCTCTTTGTTAGCAATTCTTTATCCAAATTAAAATAAATACCTATCTGCGCTTTAACTGGTAATAAAACATTAGGGGAAACTAAAGAATTCAACATTTGTCACAGAGTTGAATAAGAGTCAGCTAATGATTATGAAGCCAAGACAGCATTTTCTTGTGGATGGGTGATTCCAATATACTAGAATGAACTTGCAGCTCTGTTGACAAAGATGGAAATACTGCAATGAATCCCCTCTCAGCAGGATGCTGGCATTTGAAGGATTAATGGAACAAGGAATCACAAAGGTTATGTAAAGCTTAAAAAGGCCAGGAAGGAGAAAAATCTAATTAGAAAATTATATAGAAAGGTTTAATTCAAGTTATATGCTCAGAAATGGACTAGGACCTGGATGAGTCAAATTTCATCGTCATTTCACTCCCAAAAGTTATTTGTGAATGGTCTTAAAGGGCTCAAGAATGCCTTTGACATACTTCTAAACCTTCCTGGAGTAGATGTGATATTTTTAGCAAGTATAAATCAAGACTTGCAACCCTTTGTTCACCATCTCTTCCTATCAGCATTTCTGTGTCAACATCAAGGAGGTTTCAAGTGCTACTGAAAAGGGAAATGTTGCCTCATTCTAAAAACCGTTCCAGATAATTGCTGAAAACCCAAGGAAAGTGACACTGAATAATCACTTTATCATGCAGCTTAATGAGGTCTCTTCTGAAACTCGATCAAATTAATACTTTGTTAAGACATGAAGTACTATTTCTTTTTCTCTTCTATTTAATTTTTAAAACTTCTCCAAATTAATTAAAAAAAAAGACTCAGAAACTTAAAAATATTTGCAAATGGTTTGGAGTTCTTTTTTAATTCCAAAGAAATGTATCTTTATTTTTCTGATCAGAGTATAGGTAAAGGTGGTGGAAAAAATCATGGACATCATCACCTTCTCTCTCAGAATCTATTAAAATGTTATTTAACCTCAAGATGCTTATTCCAACTGGTGCCACTCCTCAAAATAGTGACTAAATAATCCAGGTCTGAATGCATTCACATTTGTCTAAAGTCCTGTGGTATTTTCAGTACGCATAATTACTGTCATGTTATTGAGACTCTATTGTATATGAGGTTTAATATTAAAACATTGGGGGTTGGGTGATAGGCAAGTCATACAGAAATACAGAGGTCATAGTGTGGACTTGCCACTGATGCTGGGGAAGAGAGATGAGATCCACAGAAATGAGTTGAATAGGATAGTTTTAGACAGGGTAGTCAAGCAAAACTTCGCTGAGGTGACACGGAAGTGCAATCTGAATGGCGAGAAGGAACTATCCACCCAAACATATAGGAAAAGCACATTTCACACAGAAACAACAGCAAGTTCTATGTCACCTTTGAAGAACAGGAAGGTTAATGTGGTCAGAGGGTAGTGATTCCAAGGAGCAGAGTGGGAGTGCATGCGGTCTGAGATTTGGGCTTCTCACAGACCATGTAAAGACTTCCAAGCAGCAAGAAAGGGATTTGGATTTTTCCTTTAAGTGCGTTTGGGAACACTGGACGTTTGTGGGGGCGGGGAGGGGCAGTCAAGGAAGGGTCGTGTGACGTGCTTACGTTTTAAGGATAATTTTGGCTGTGTTTCTGTATGAAGAATAAATTGATGTGAGCCAAGGAACGGAAGCAGGGAGATCAGTCGGGGGTATAGTTGTTGTCGAGGTAAGAAATAATACTGGCTTACAGGGGTTGATGAGACAGAATCAGTGAGTTGTCAAACTTTAGACTTCTTTTGAAGGCAGAACAGATGAATCTTGCTGATGGATAATATTAAAAATCTAATTCCTATTAGTCTTGTCTTTTTTCAAAACCTTAGCATAACTGCTCTGAGCACAGGAGTGATGTCACATGTTTCTTATTACACAACCTGCTGCTAAGGACAGAGTTGATATGGAAAAAATACCAACATTCCCCCTAATTTTCCTAAGGCTAGTAATTTAAGCACTGTGTACTCCCTTACGTCGAAGTGGGGTGTGTGCGTGTGTGTGTGTGTTACATTCACTTCAGTCAAGTCCAACTCTTTACGACCCTGTGGACCGTAGCCCACCAGGTTCCTCTGTCCAGGGGATTCTCCAGGCAAGAATACTGGAGTGTGCAGCCATGCACTCCTCCAGGGGATCTTCCTGACGGTAAGGATTGAAACAGCGTCTCTTAAAGTCTCCTGCCTTGGCAGGTGGGTTCTTTACCACTAGCGCCACCTGGAAAGCCCATCAAAGTGGGGTATATTTCTGTATCTACTGTTTGAATATTTCCTAGAAATATTTGAAACATGAAAGGGAGGTTAATCTCTACCAAGCAAATCACACAAATTTGCTTTTAATGTTCAGACTTTTTCCTTTCTTTAAATGCCACTGACAACACCAGGCAAAGATTTCACCAGTAATATTTTGGGTAGTCTGAAGCTGCAAATACTCATGAAACAGGGTAATTTAATAAAAACAGCAAAAATGCAATTAAAATGGAAATATTTTCTTGTCTTTTTGGTGAGTAGAGGATTTTTTCTTAATTGTGAAAGCCTACTGGATGAAACCCAATGAGATCTACTGTATAGAGATTATATTCAGAATAAGATATAATCAAATGACTTATTTCCTCTGTAATATATGTCTCCATGACATTTCCCTCTGAGCTGTAAAAGTCTTAGCCTGGGCTGAGTTCTGGAACTAAGGTGACTTACATGTTCTATAAGTTCCTTTCAACTATTTTGTCAAAGATTTCCCTGATACACTTGTGTCACAAAACGTTCTATTCTCTAACTTTGATTAAGGGGGATATTTCAGTTTCAAATGAAAACCTTCCCAGAGGCTTTTGAATCATAGCTTACTTTCCAATCTGAATATATTTCTCATTTTTACCCTATCTAAAGAAGTTGATTAATCTGGCAACAGAAAAGTCAATGAATGACTGTTTTCACTAGCTTTAGATTTGTTTTCATGGCATAGAGTTCAATGTAAGACTCAAATAACTATAAGAAAAAATTTAATCTATTATTTTAGTTGTTTCACATAAACAATTCATGATAATTTTTTTAATTATGGGAATTGAATAGTGTTGGGAAAGGCTCTACTTTTCCTATACAACAATAGGCAAAAGGGGTTTGGCAGAAACAGGCATTGAGCACATAAATATAAGGGTCATATTCACCACACAGAAGTCCAAAGACTCACTGAAGGAAGAGTAAGTCTGGCTTTTCTACCACTTATCTCAGCTAGGTACTCTTTCTATTAACCAGGAATCCTGCATAATAACATCAGCAGTGCCACAACCGCAGAGATTTCATTTATGGGCTTTTGATTTCAGAGCCTACATCTGGAGAACAGAGATAACAAATACCTACCTCATGGTGCTGACATAAGGTCTTGAAAGTATTGTGAATGAACCACCAAATAGAGCAGGCTCTCAGGGAAAGCTGGGCTAATGGACATTTAATCTCCCTGATTTCCATCTGGGGTCCATGAGGGTGGAGGGAAGCTTCCCTAGCTCCAGGGACACAGCACACGCTTCAACTAGCTCAGCGATACCACTGGCCGAAGTGATACTGTCAGGACATCCTCTGAGATATCTAAAACATCTAAAAATGTTTTCCTGAGATAGATGGGACAAAGAGTGTCTTTTGTCTCCAACTTGAAACAAAGGAGAAAGCAGATAGCTCTAGAGTTGCCAACCACGATCTGAAAACCATGTGAGCATCTAGCCTTAATATAAAGTCAGTATCTGAAAAGGCAGAGAAGAAAGAGAGAAAGAAATAACTCCTTGAGTGACCTTTTGGTATCCTTGATCAAGACTCACCTGAAGTGAGTGATATCAATGGTCTTTTCTGTTGCAAGTGTCAGCGACTGGGTTTTATTGACTAGGACAATTTCAATCAGATTTGCTGTGGTTTTTAAAACTGCTGGAAAATGTGCTCAGGGCATGAAACTGCTCCCCACTTACACCAGGACCACCATCTCCAGATAACCATTGATTTGATTCCTGGGCCAGAGGCAAAGTTTCTCTTTAGCTTGAGTAAGAATATGTGCTAGCTCTAAACCTGGAGTCTTTTGGACTCTAGGTTCTAAATCTAGGCTGTAAATAATGTGGCTGTTGTTCAGCTGCTCAGTCATGTCCAACTCTTTGCGACCCCATGGACTGTAGCACACCAGGCTTCCCTGTCCATCACCAACTCCCAGAGCTTGCTCAAACTCATGTCCATCAAGTCGGTGATGCCATCCAAACATCTCAGCTTCTGTCATCCCCTTCTCCTCCTGCCTTCAATCTTTCCCAGCATCAGGGTCTTCTCCAATGAGTCAACTCTTTGCATCAGGTAGCCAAAGTATTGGAACTTCAGCCTCAGCATGAGTCCCTCCAATGAATATTCAGGACTGATTTCTCTTAGGATTGACTGGTTGGATCTCCTTGCAGTCCAAGGGACTCTCAAGAGTCTTCTCCAACACCACAGTGCAAAAACATCAATTCTTCAGTGCTCAGCCATCTTTATGGTCCAATTTTCACATCCATTCATGACTACTGGAAAAACCATAGCTTTGACTAGATGGACTTTTGCTGGCAAAGTAATGTCTCTGCTTTTTATATGCTGTGTAGGTTTGTCAGCTTGTCTTCCAAGAGCAAGCGTCTTTTTATTTCATGGGTGCAGTCACCATCCAAAGTGATGTTGGAGCCCAAGAAAATAAAATCTGTCACTGCTTCCGCTTTTCCCTCATTTATTTGCCATGAATTGATGGGACTGGATGCCATGATCTTAGTTTTCTGAATGTTGAGTTTTAAGCCAGCTTTTTCACTCTCCTCTTTCACCTTGAGCAAGAGGCTCTTTAGTTCCTCTTTGCTTTCTGCCATAAGGGATAATAAATAATGCGGAGCCTCATTAAATACTGGTGTCTGCGTTTTCATTGTCATTCTCATCAACAGCCTTGTATCTTATTTCTGAGCTTAGCTACACCTTACGCTTTGTTACAGCATCGTCCTTTTTGGTTTGTTTTGTTTTAACCCTAGGGGTCTGCTGGGATCTGCCACACAGGCTGACAATGCTTAATAATACTTCTTAGATAAGACTGACTGCACAGGAATCCCTCAGTGTGTTAGAGCAGATAACTGACCCCACTCCCACACATTCCTGTAGACCTGCAGCCATCAGAGTGGTTATAACCAATTATGAAACCCTTCTCTCCTGGCAACAACTAACCTCCTCCTCTGAATTTGAACTGCAAATGGTTTTAGATGTTTGCCAGTTCAACTTCCCTCTGTTTAAGAACTTCACGTAAAACAGTGCCCCGCAAGCTTTAACACACATACAAATCCCCCACAGAGCTTGCCAAACTGCAAATTCTGACTCAGTGGCTCTGAAGTGGAGCCCGAGATGTTGCATTTCTCCCAGGTTCCCACACACTCTGAGTAGTAGGATTTGCAGTATGAGGTATTACAGTCTGCCTTCCCCTCACTGATGCTCATTAAGAACTTGGACTTCCTGTTACAGTTGGTGGAGATGTCCCTGGGTGCTACTTGAGCAGTGGATAGCCCCAAGCCTTATCTGTAAATGCTAAGACTATAGTTACAGTACAAAGCTGCAATGCAGGCAACCCCGGCTCAATTCCTAAATTGAGAAAATCCCCTGGAGAAGGGGTAGGCTACTCACTCCAGTATTCTTGGGCTTCCCTGGCGGCTCGGATAGTAAAAAAATCCACCTGTGGGAGACCTGGTTTCAATTCCTTGGTTGGGGAGATCCCCTGGAGGCGGGCATGGCAACCCACTCCAGTATTCTTGCCTGGAGAATCCACACGGACAGAGGAGCCTGGCAGGCTACAGTCCATGGGGTCGCAAAGAGTTGGACACAACTGAGCGACTAAGCACAGCACAGCACAGGCATGCGTCCATAATGACCAGTCCTAAAGGGCCTAGGAGCCAACAACTGTATGTAGGAGGCAACAGATTCAGAAAAGAGGCCCTCCCGGCTGAATAACAGCCAGGGTCCAAAGACCTCGCAGTCCCTTGCCCAGAGATCTACACTGTAATCCAAAAAATCATGTCCCATTAACCCTCTTAAATTACATTAGCAGAATTCTCATTTTCATCTATCTTCTCTGCGTTCATTATATTTTACTTTTATACAATACAACTTCGAAATTTCTGAGTTCTAAGAATATAAAATGCTAAAAGCTACAGGCTTATTTACTAACTGATGAGGACATAGAGAGGGCTAAGGCAACTGCCAGCATATAAGAATTATAGTTGATTAGAGAATAAAGAACATTTCACTAAGGACTATACTTTTAGAAATTAAATAATGTCAAACACCCTATTTTATGTAGCATCTTTCTGTTTTCTCAAAACACTTTATTAACTGGCCTAACCTTCATTTCCATAACACCTGAGTGAGGTTAGAACCTATTACCACGTGTTGTCAAATATTACAAATCTAATTTTGTCTTTAAAAACACACACAGTACTCTCTTATTAGGGATGAAAAGAGGCACTCTATGTTTTTCCCTTAGCCCTCACCTCCAAAAAAATGCCTGTGTCTACCTGTCTGTCTTTTTCTCTCTCACACTCACACACATATTCAAAGGTAAACCAGGAGACTGGAATATGTCAAACCTGATCCATTTCATACTACAGCTGTGATTCACAGTCAAAATAACACACGGAGTACAACCCAGCTATACTGTGAAAATAACTTCTCTCAAAACAGGCTCTACGAAAACATTTCAGAGAGAATTTCACATACCTCCTTCAAACAGCTGTTTTCAATGGTTTCATAGGACAGGTTATACATAAAAAGGAATGACAATATCATTTAATAACACTACTAATTATATATACTGTACATATATCATCACATTTAATCTGCACAATTTTTTCCAGATGACACTAGAGATTAAAAAAATTTAAAAATGACAGCTTCCTTCAAAGTCACAGCGTTATCTAAGAGGCAGTGCTGAGAATTGAATGCAGGTCTGACTGATTCACACTCTGAGTTCTCCAAAGCTTCGCCTATATAACCACTAGATCAGTGCTTCTCAAATTTCAAATTTTCAACGTGCAAATGGATCACCCAGGGAGTTTGTTAAGAAGAAGATTCTGATTCAGAATATCTGATGAGGAGTCTGAGAGTGTGCATTTCTAACAAGCTTCCAAGCAATGCTGATATTGGTGGTCCAGAGACCATATTTTGAATAGCAAGACTCTCTGACAGTGTTTCTTAAAGTGTGGTCCCTGGGCTGACAGAATCAGCATCACCTGGGACTTTGTCAGAGGTGTAAATTCTCAGGCCCCGCTGAGGCTTACTACAGAGCAGGATCCCAGCAGTCTGTGACTTAATAAGCCCCTAGCCGACCCTGATGGTTTGAGAACCAAATGATGAATATGAACATTTCCACAGATGTAAGCAATCTAACTCTATCCAGTCTGGCCGGATTTGTGGCTGAGTAGACATGATTCCTTCTTGTTTTTCTAGGTCACACTTTCTGATTTACCTGAAACTTTTCACCACAGCGTTGGTTTAAAAGTAGCCTGGCCAGGGAAGAGCTCTGATTGTGAAGGTGGCCTTGGTCCATCGCATCACGGTGGGACCTCAGTACAGTCTGCAGCGTGTGAGCCCCCACAGAGGTCATGGCGGGGACGCAGACACTCACCTCATCTAAATTGGGTGGGGATCTTTCTCAAAGCAGTCTTTCCACCGTGTGCCCAAACCATTTTTCCCTATTTCACTATGCTTTGCAAAACAAAGACTTAATCTCACATTCTCATTCTAAACAGTGACTAAGAAGTAAGCGTGTTTCCTTAATTTGAGAAGAAACATGTCAAATAATTAACAATCACGAAAAGATAGTTATCTTAGATCTCCAGGTGGGATAAGCAGAGGAAAATTATAGTGCTTGGAAGACTCAGATAAGTGGAAACGAGAGATTTTAATTGGATTAACTTAAATGAAAATAAACAATCTTCAGCCAACACATTTGTAATAATAGTGATAATATAATTGTGCCTGCTGCATGCTAAGTCACTTCTGTCATGTTCAACTCTTTGCGACCTTATGGACTGTAGCCCGCCAGGCTCCTCTGTTCATGGGATTCTCCAGGCAAGAATACTGGAGTGGGTTGCCATGGTCTCCTCCAGGGGATCTTCCTGATGCAGGGATTGAACTCATGTCTCCTGTGTCTCCTGCATTGCATCTTTACGTCCCTATGAGAACTTGTTAATTCCACCCTAGCCATTCCTCAAAATTTCCCGACTCCTATATATGAAAATCAGTTAGAGGCTAATTGATCTTATAGTAAAGCATTGTTGCCACTCTCCACAGCCAGGTAACAGGACTTCCTTGGAGAATCGAAGTTGGGATGGAAGAAAGAAGTTTCTTTGATCTTGTACTTACAAGGGCTAAGTTACAAACTCAAACATCGAAAGAGATGAGCAGATCTCAGAGAGTCTTATAAACCACATGCTATTCTATGACGTAATCAGAAGGCAGGAGAAATTTAAGAGGAGCACTTAAATATCTAGCTTGTAAAATTAAAGACACTGAAAGAAACAGTAATTGAGTTTGGAAAACTTGAACTCAAGAGCCCATCTCTTCCCAATTGAGTGTTATATCTGTTCTCTCGCAGGGGTCCCCAGCCTCTGGGCCACTGACCAGTACCTTCTGTCAGATCAGCAGTGACATTAGGTTAGAAAGAAAGTGAAAGTCGCTCAGTCATGTCAGACTCTGTGACCCCATAGACTTAGTCCATGGAATTCTCCAGGCTAGAATACTGGAGTGGGTAGCTTTTCCCTTGTCCAGGTGATCTTCCCAACACAGATTCTTTACCAGCTGGGCTACCAGGGAAGCCCAAGAACACTGGAGTAGGTAGCCTATCCCTTCTCCAGCAGATCTTCCTGACCCAGGAATTGAACCGGGTTCTCCTACATCTCAGGTGGATTCTTTACCAACTGAGCTATGACAAAGAGCATAATAAATGTAATGTGAATGAATCATCCCAAAGCCATTCCCCTCCCTCGGTCCATGGAAAAATTGTCTTCCATGAAACCGACCCCAGGGGCCAAAAAGCTCGGGGAGCACTGTTCTGTGGGATCACACCTGGTCCTCTAGCCATCCCTGAGCATCCTGAGATGCAGAGTTAGTAGGTATCTGGCGGGGACAGAGCAGCACAGAGATCTCCATGTTGCTCCAGATTCCGAAGAGATCAACCCTATAAAGCTTTGAGGAAAAGAAATCGCCTCTTCTACAATTTTCAGGCACACACATCAGTTCATTGTAACAGATGCACTCTCTGGAAACAATGAGACGCACAATCAAAATAGAAGGCCAACCGAAGCAGATTGTACCGCACAGAACAAAGCCATATATCTGCATTCTCTCCCTGAAGTCGTCATTAGAGCGACGAGCCCTTGCATCTGCGAGGGACTTCCATTTGGGCTTGCTTAGTTACCAGGCTACATTCACTTCAAGCTATCCAATTGGTTCCAACAACTTTAATGATTCTAACAAAGATGAAGATATTAAACATAGCTCATTATTAGTCAGAAGTCTGCCATGTTCCCTGCTGTATAATTAACTGCTTTCATTCAACATATTTAAAATAGCATCAATGAGGAATATTTAATTACCTCCTTCCAGAAGAAGGTCCTGACTCAGATTCAGTAGCCAGTTTCACAATGCAGTCCAATATAAATTGCTCTTAAAATAATGTTTCTGCTGACTATAGGGGCAGCTTAAGCCCAAGAAATTTAAATCTGAGGAAGAGAAATTTTATGACAGAACTGAAAGAAACACATTTTCTTTAGTCTGCCATTGTCTTTTTATTTTTCTATAAAATAGGTGAAGTGTTATTACTGGTAGTATGTCTTCCCAAGGAATTTAAAATATGCGGCCCATGAAACAAGAAATGAAACCGTAGTGATAGGGAGAAAGTGATGGATAAATAATTTGTGATCAAGATGTATCAAATCTATAGGGAAATATATAAGATACAGGTTTCTGCACCAGTTTGATCTCGACATTGCTCATAATCCGGCCACTATGCTGTGAGA
The DNA here is from genome assembly GCF_027580195.1 of Bos mutus. Taxonomy (NCBI): domain Eukaryota; kingdom Metazoa; phylum Chordata; class Mammalia; order Artiodactyla; family Bovidae; genus Bos; species Bos mutus. Next base: position 95,268,878 of record NC_091626.1, read on the forward strand.
ACATGGGGATGGAAATCACAGGAGTGACAACTAAGATAACGCTTCAGTTATGCCTCCAAGGCAGAAAGGGACAGAGTGAAGGTGATGCAATTAGGCTCCCTTGTTTGCAGTGCATGCCATCTTATTCAGTGAATATGGCACCTGCTGTATACAGCCTTATACTGTTTATTCCTGTAGCCTTTGGGGAAACATTGCTGAAGCCTAAATCCGAAAAGAAATGATGGCTAGTCTAAACGAAGATGTCGACAGACCATACCATTTGTTTGCCATTCTAAATGCAAGGACATTTTGTGATTATTTCCTCCAAAGGACAGAATCACTTATAACTCTTTTTTCTCCTTATCATCACCATTATCATCACGGTCACCCAACCTGTACAGAGTTCTAACCACGGGCATCCCAATATACTTGATATTGTAGTGGAGAGTTGGCTGAGGTCACCCTGTGTCCTAATTTTCTCGGGGCATTTATATCTTCTTCTCATTGTCTATAGACTTATACAACTATTGAACAGGTGACTTATTTCTTCTTCCCTAAGGGATAGCACATGAGCTGACACCCTTGAGACTTCAGATTTGCAAGAATGGGGGAGAAATCATCAGAGTTCATGCATTCTAGCAGCTGTAGGCTGGAAAAGTTATAGTTTCCTAATTCCTAGACTCTGCACCCGCCCCCCACCCCCCACCAAAGATTCCTTGAATTATTTTTAGAAACCTTTTCCTCCAGACTTTGCTTTGGTTCTCTAAACTACCCAAAAGCCTTTCTATAAATTTCTAACTTACTAAAGGCAGTCTAATCCAGTTTCTGTTGCTTACAACCAAAGAGCCTTAACTGATGCAGATCTGAGACGTATTAGGTGGCCTAAAGAAGCTGATGACTCCATTGGCTGGAATTGACAAATGCAAAGAAAGTATGAACAGCATTATAAGGCAGCTAATGCTAAGTGACAGATACCTGGGGACAGGCTGGGAATGTAAGACAATGATCACAGGCAGCATAAAGGGGCTTCCTGAACATTTTAGGACTGGTCTTCACTAAACGCAGAAGAGCATCTTGGGGATGGAGGGGGATAGAATCAAATAGTGGAGATAAACATTGGCTTGGCCAAAAAGTCCATTTATTTTTTTTTTTCTGTAGCATCTTAATATCTCCTTCAGTCCTTAATGTTGCCTACCATAATTTATGAGTTAAATAATTTATATTTCGTTTTAGCTTCAGATGGAGAATCAAATATATATACATATATAAATATATATATATATCCACACACACATACACACACACATACACACACATATATTCCCTCTTTTCTAGGACATCTCTCCCTTTATAGGAAGGAATACAAAATATGGCATACACTTTCTCTCAAGATGCCTGTTTTTAAAAGAGGGATGGGATTGCCAAGAAATGAAGTAGGGAGAAAAAGCATAGGGCAAACATAACTTCAGCATTCTCTGCTGCACCTACTGCAAAGAAAAAAAAAAGTCAACTATCATGTTATTCAACTCCAAAATTACTTCCTTTAATGAGAGGGAGACAAAAAGAGAAATAAAACAGTCGCCCAGTGCAAATGGATCCACAAGCTCACACACATGCTGCCGTGCCAACAAATCCCTTTTCTTTATAATAAAAGCCCTTTAGATTTTAACACAAGAGTATATCCCCTGTCGCTGCAATCAACATTTTGACAGAGCAACAACACATTTCTCTGTAGCGATTACAGGAGCACTCAGGTTCCACTGGTTACCTTTTTGCCTCCCAGCTCGGGAAGGACAGGGAAGGGAAGCCCTGGGCAACCTGGAAGCTGCATAACACAACATTGACCCTTCCTTAATTACAGTCTAGTAGGCAGGGCTGGTAGCATTTACAGCTCTTCCTACTTACAGTGGGGTTAAGTCCCAATAAATCCATTGTAAGTTGAAAATATCCTGAATTGCAAATACATTTGTGCTCAGTCGCTCAGGGGTGTCAGACTCTTTTTGACCCCATGGACTGCAGCCCACCAGGCTCCTCTGTCCATGGCATTTTTCAAGCAAGAATACTGGAGCAGGTTGCCATTTCCTACTCCAGGAGATCTTCCCAACCCAGGGATCGAACCTGCGTCTCTTGCGGCTGCTGCACTGGCAGGCAGATTCTTTACCACTGTGCCACCTGGGAAGCCCCCATACTACACTTCCTAGCCAAAAGGCTGAGAAGCGAAATGCATTTAGTACACCAAACCTACTGAGCATCACAGTTTAGCCCAGTCTCCCTTTAACATTCCCAGAACACTTAGATTAGCCTACAGGTGGGCAAGTCATCAGACACAAAGCCTGCTGTGTAATAAAGTGTTGAATTTCTCATGTAACAGACTGACTACTGGACTGAAAGGGAGAAACAGAACAGTGGTGTAGGCCCATTATATTTTTATATGGTTGGAAGCAGATCGGTTGTTGACCATTGTGATCATGTGGCTGACTGAGAGCTACTGCTGCTTCTGCCCAGCATCAGGAGAGAGGATCACACTGTGTATCCCTAGCTTGGAAAAAGGTCAAAATTCAAAGTATGGTTCCTACCGCATGCATATTGTTATCACACCACCTTAAAGTCAAAAACTCCTAACTGAACCGATGTTAAGTTGGGGACCATCTGCCTCGCTAGGGCCACACAGTCTTTTCTCCAATCAAATGCCTAACACACAAACAGATGTGAATTGAGACGGCTCTTCTTTCAATATTTTACATCAGTTTATAAAAATAAAGTTAATATTATTATTTTATGTATCAGTTTCAAAGGAAGTACTCACTACTAGTTCCAAATCACGGCTTCAGACTCTGCAAATTTATGAAGCAAACACTGGAAGAAACAGAGAACATCAAAACGATGTTCTAATCCTTGATTATTCACCACGCTAAAATGATAACTTTTGCTGGATTCTGATTGTAGCGTCCTCAGTGTGGCCTTTCTTCCACTCTGTCACTTTACAGGATACTTGGCACTTAGCTACCAGGATGATTTGTTTTAAGCTATGTAAATACGATTATGTGAAACCCAGAGACCTTTCATGCACAATTTGGCTGTCGGGATCTCTCAGGTCTCATTTTATCCCCTGTCCTTCTGACTCACTGTATTATAGTCGCCAGCCTCCTTCCTGTTCCTCATATAAGCCAACTGCATTCCTGTTTCAGGGTGATCACACCTGCTATCCCTTCACCTGGAATGTTCTTTCTGTATATGCTTCTGGCTTGTCATCTCACCTCATTCGGTCATCTGTTTCAATATCACTTCCAAAGAGAAGTCTTCTCTGACCATCGCATCCAAAGCAGTATCCCCTCATCTCTATTTTTCTTCATAGCTCTCATCACCACTTGAAAGCATACACTAATTCCCTCTTGGGTTTAACATCAGCATCCCTGACTAGACTGCCCTTTCGTTAAGGCAAAGGCTTTGTGTCATTTCCTGTCCCATCCCCTAGGCTGTACACACTTCCTAGGACATAGCAGGCATTCAGTTAAAAAAAAAAAAAAATCTATGAGTGAATGATGGTACTATTTTATAATAACATGTTACTTTCAAGTTTACTTTTTAAATTTATTTAGTACCTAAAACAATCCTGGAAGCATAACCTCTCAGGACTCAAGATGGGCACACAGCGTGATTATGGGCACACACATTTGGTTAAAAAAGAGAGAATGTGATACAGCAAGTCAAAGAGATTAATTCAGATCCTCACAGCTGTTAAATTTCCCTGCCAGCATTTGAACTTGAGGATATCTGAAAGTGCCTGAAAGCATCAGGATGTTAGGTCCAGCTAAGACTGGGATTTCTCCCCAGGAGTCATAGCGGATGTTTCTCTAACAATTTCAGCATCAGGAGTGGACAGAGGAGAAAGCTGGAAAAGACCAGAGAGCCTCATTTGTCAGAAAAAGGCATATCTCCTCTGCCCCCTCATTGGTTCCCCCTTCTTCATTCCATACCAGGCCATAAACTAGGGCCTGAGGACTCATTATCCCAGCCTTCTGAGGCCTCCCTCCAATGATGGGGAGAAGGGCTCCACCCACTACATCATCTTAATCAGCAACTTAGAAAACAGTGTCACATAAAAACAGCAGCAGACCTGAAAAAGTGCAGTAATTGCAACAGCGCTGCTAACTAACCATCCGGGCTCCACTTTTGCATAATTAAGGTGGTTTACGACAGGCATCTGTGGCATTTAAAACACGAAGAGGGAAAGCAGCAGAACGTACCACACCAGGAGCCCTATAGTCACTGAACAGAGAGGAGGCGAGGAACAAGGCGGAATCCAGAGAAAACAGTCTCTCTCTCTCTTTTTTTTTTTTGCTAGAGTCTCTTTTTCCCCCACTGTCTTTTTTTATTCTTTCCCCTACTGCAAAAAAAATGAGTAGCCAAGGGGATAATTTAGCAACCAAGCTTTTGCAAAGGTAGCTGCTGTGTGCCTAAATTACCAGAGAAATGCTTTCAATTGCTCCCCTTTAGAATGAAAGCACTGTGTGGTATTTTCCCAGGAATGGAGCTTTGCACACAGCAGGGGGTGCCAGGGAGTGCTGGGAAAGGAGGATGGGGATGCGAGAAAGATGGCTAGAAAGGATAAAACTCTACTTTATCTACTTTGAGATATGCAACATTAGAGAACAGAAAAAGGGCGGGTCATTCTATACCTAAGGAAGGCACCCCACTCAGTAGCTCTCAAGAAAGTCTGGCAAAACAAATCACTCTTCCAGTCAACAAACACTGAGTGGGCCCCTACTTTTGCCAGACACTGAGCTGGATGTTGTGAACATGGAAACAAATGAAGAAATCAACTCTGTGCTCAAAATGGACCCAGAGTCTATGAAGGAAGAAGTGAAGTGAAGTGAAGTGAAAGTCACTCAGTCGTGTCCGACTCTTTGCGACCCCATGAACGTATAGTCCATGGAATTCTCCAGGCCAGAATACCGGAATGGGTGGCCTTTCCCTTCTCCAGGGGATCTTCCCAACCCAGGGATCGAACCCAGGTCTCCCGCATTGCAGGCGGATTCTTTACGAGCTGAGCCACCAGGGAAGCCCATCTATGAAGGGAGGAAGCCCAAATAATTAGAAGCCAGTGTGGATTAGTAATGATGGTGAATACCAAACAGTGAGAAAAAGCAGAGGAAGGAATTCTTGAGTTTGTTTAGAGAAAGTTTCCTCAAATAGAGGACGCATTCAAGGAATGTTTCTGAATGAGACAATCAATAAACCAATAGATCGATCGACTCATTTTTAAGGGAGGAACCACAGGATCCTGGTTGTCAAGGGGCAGAAGTTCACAAGAGACTCAGACAGGAAACAGTATATACAAAGATGTGTAAGCCTGACCTAAAGGGGCATGTTAAGGGGCCAGGAAGAGCTGGGTGCGAACTCTTCCCGGATGCAGACTGTGAGTGGTAGGAAACGAGGCTGGTAAATCAAAGTCCATGTCAGCTTCTAAGTAGAAATCTGGTCTGACCAAGGCTACAAAGGAAAGGAAAATCAAACGCAAGCAAACCAGTTAGAACCTTTCCATTACAGCAGAGGCAAAAGAGGCCATAAGCCCAGGAGTTAAGGTCTCCTTCAGCAATGCAACTCTGGGATCTGGTGATTCTTGTATCCTGAACATGGGCCACCCATGCGGAGCAAACATCGTTGAAAGCAGCCATGCAGGTAACAACACTGAAACCATGTGTCACTATAAAATGCACATGTGCTGTCCCATGTAACCAGCACATCTCCTTTTCTGGGGAGGGAAAGGAGGCTGAGCATCTGTTTGAATCAAATGCTGTAAAAAAATCTCAACAATGACAGGAGCAAAACAGTTAAACTGTGCAGTACTTTCACATACACACACACAGAAAAAGCCTTAAAAAAACCGAAGAAAACCTTCTCGGTGGTTTTTATACCTTGGAAAAAGGGACACAAATTCTTTGATATGCCTCAATAGAGAACAAGACAAAAGACCAGTACTTTGATACTGTAAAAATTATTCTTGCAAAATGCACGGAAATCATAGTTTTTAGCACCTCCTCCTAAATCATAAGGGAGGCGGAGAATTAAAGGTGATGGCCCTGAAAATCACCATGGGTTTTCCAGCTTCCGATCCAGGGCTGCCTATATAAAGAAAGCGTTGATACCATTCCTGAAGTCAAAATTTGGAGAGCACTGCTTATAACAGTGAGATGATAGAAAGTTGAAAAGAGATCTTTCAAGTTTGGCAGATCCGCTTTGCTACAGAGCTCCTCAGTCTAACAACAGCCAAACGAGGGCCTCTGAATCCCAGCAGTTCCCTCCTGTTCTATAGGTAAATTCCAGCCAGGCAGGGGCCAGACGGTCCTTTTGTTCTAGGCAAGTCTGTGGAGAGGTCAGGAAGACAAACAACCCACATACTCTGTGCATAAGTGTGGGGCCATGGTTCCATGTATTTTCAATGCATATTTATAGGCCAGGATGATACAGAGAAATCTCATTTCCATGCCCTCATATAGACAAAATATTTGCTAATATGCAGCTTATTCCAGCGCATTCTAAGCTTCCACAGGAAACACACTATCCAGCTTTCAATATCCGTGACATTCACAGTATCTACAATACCTCAGTATTCGTGATGCCACACTCCTCATCCCTACAATGCATCTTTAAAAAGAACAATCAGCCAGCCACACCAGTTAGGGTAGAACTGAGCATCTGTTTTTGGGAAAAGACCAAAACCCCGACTTGTTTAGCCCAAAGTGAAATCTAATTCTCTGAAGGAATCATCACTTGAACCACTGAATTGTTTCTGCATGTGATTTGTCTGAAGATGAAAGGGGATGTACACAATGATGTGATGTATTTCACATTCACTCTAACTTAGTGACCAAGCACGGGTTTCTTAATCTTTCTGGGAAAGATCACACAGGAAGGTAAAACATCAGTTTAATTGGAAAAACAGAAAGCACCACATCAGGGTACCTAAGTTGCTGACAAGCGTGTGTGCATATTGTATCTTTGTTTGCTCTTGCACACGCTTGTCTCGTTAGACTTTGTTTTTAAAAACACACACTCAAGGACAAAATTATTATTAAGGATTTCAAGATGGGGACAGGAGAATATTAATCCAAGTACAGATTATGTAACACCCTGTTGCAGTAGTTTAGGTAACAATGGCCCCTAAAAGCAGGGAGCTTCCCTGGTGGCTCAGCGGTAAAAATTCCGCTTGCCAATGAAGGGGACACAGGTTCTATCCCTGATCTGAGAAAATTTCCCTGGAGAAGGAAATGGCAACCCAGTATTCTTGCTTGGGAAATTTCATGGACAGAGGAGGCTGGTGGGCTACAGTCTATGGGGTCACAAAGAGCTGGACATGACTTCGTGACTGAACGCATAAGAACAGGATTCCGGTAGGCAGACCTGTGATGCACAATGCAAGTTCAAGGAGACTTAGATGGACTGCAAAGTAAGAGTGTAACACCCACCACTGACAGTCCTCAGAGGCCACATTTTCACTGGGAAACAAAACTTGATTCAAACATACTAAAAAAAAAAAAAAAAAAACTAGCATTCTAAAACATACAAATTACCAAGGAATCCTGTCGTAATCTTTCTGACTCACACCACTTCCAGGAATTTGCCAAGCACCAAACACGACAATGATGACAGAGAGGGAAAGGGAAAGATAAACAACCCATTGTTTCTTTTCTTTTCAGTCCTTTCTTATGGAGTGAAAGTCACTCTGGTGTCTGACTCTTTGCAACCCCATGGACTGCAGCCCGCCAGGCTCCTTGTCCTTGGGATTCTCCAGGCAAAAACATCGGAATGGGTGGCCATTCCCTTTCTCCTGGGGATCTTCCAGACCCAGGAACTGAACCTGGTTCTCCTGCATTGCACGCAGATTCTTTACCATCTGAGACACCAGGGAAGCCTAACTAGCAAGTCAAAGGCAGGGAATATTCATAGCATGTGTGCATCAAGAGGTGAGATAAAAACAGTTGAGTCAGCCTGTGCTGGGTTTCCACTTTTCTGGTAAGAACAAGATAAGTATTCACTGCATGAGCTATGAAATGGGAAATGTTTCCTACTTCGGTAATTCTGCATGAAGTAAAAGTTCTTATGCTTGCATTTAAAACTGGCATTGTACAATATAAAGATGGATGGCAACATTCATGTTAATAATTTAAAATTTTAAATTGCCTTTACTTAGAATGGCATTAAATAGCAGGTGTAAAAGAGTGTGACAAGTTGAAAGAGTGAAACCATGGAAGGAGGGAAAATGCTTTATGTTTTAGTATTTAATGGTACTTTGTTGTTGCTTTTTATATAAGGAACCACATTTGCATTTTGCACAGTGTCTGCAAATTAAGTAAGCGGCCCTTAAAAAACCTAAAATATTTAGTCTCTTTCTGGAAAATATCTTGCCGTTGGTCCTAGTATGATTACCCATACAGCAGGCATTCCCACCTCATTTCTGCCCCTGAGAACATACCTTTTCTTCAAGTCCCCACCCAAACATTAGTGCTTCTCAAACTCTTACTATGTTCACCACTGGTACTAAAGTAACTCCTCTTAAAAGTTGTAGCTGTGCATTTCATGTGAGAATCAAGCAGGTTCATCTTTGCAGTAGCCACTGTTGTTTCTAACTGGAACAAAGACAGTTTTAATCATCTTTTCTGATTATTTCTCCCACTAACGTGTAAGCCATTCAAGAAAAACAACCACAAATAAGGGAAAGATATGATAAGAGAAACAAACCATGTCACTGTTTTTAGAAAAAAATAAATAAATAAAGCCATTGTAAGTAAAAGCTTTTCTTATCTGGGCATCCATTAACTCATCATTTGGGAAACCATGGTGCTATGCTACAGTCTGTGGCATCCAAATAAATTAATCAGAAGGCCTCTGCTCTCAAGAGTACATAATCTAATAAGGACCACAAACATGTTCACACAATAATATAGCCTAATACACTATAATAATAATAATGGTAATACCCTCTATTATTATAGTAATACAGAATATAATGATGATAATAATAATAATACCTGGGATTAATACAAAAGAGGTACAGGATAAAATGCTGTGGGAATTAATGGTTTCAACTGGGACAGAGTAGAGAAGACTTCATGAGACGAGGATGATATTGGAACTGAACTGAGAGGCAAGGTGGAATCTGGATCTTAGATGGGCAAAGAGCAGCACAGGTGGAGGGAACTGGACAAGCAGAGGCCTGGGAGTGTGGATGTGCGTGCTGGTGTGGAAAAGTACTCATCAAAGTGGGTACTTCCCCTGGTGATCGCCAGCCACTGCTGCGGGGGTCTTCAAGATGAAAATACCCAATGGCCATATATGTAATACCCTACGAGGGAAGATCCTATGGCTCCAACTCTCATCTCTCCATTCCTGATCCTCAAATCAAGAATCTATATGGTGTTACAAGAAAAAGATAAAAACCTACTTATGAGTCTACACCAAGGAGCTTCTAGCAGAGGAATAGGTTCTTCCAAATTACAGCGCTACTGAAGAAGTTGCAAACGCAGTGACATATACTCTGAAACAGAAGGAGCCCTTGGGGTGACATCAAGGAAAAGACTATTTATCATAGCTTATAATGCCTACTCCCCCTTGAGCTGTCACTCTACGTTACAGGGTGTAGGAGAAAAAAAGAGGAAGGGAGATAAAGAGGGAGGGAAGGAGGGAATGAAGGAAAGGGAAGAGAAGTGAAAGAGAGAGGGAGGAATAGAAGGGAAGGAGAGGGGGAAAAGGAAGAGAGAAGGAGGATGAAGGGAAGAAAAGAAGGAAGGGAGGGAAGGAGAAAGGAGGAGAAAAGGAGGGAAAACAAGGGCAAAACTGCTTCTGATCATCCATCTCTAGAGACTGAACACTCTGGGGGACTTTCTGAAAACGGGGTCCCGTGTTTTCATGATGATGAAGAATGGTGGAGATAAGAGAGTGTGGCCTCATGAGAGCCTACAATCAGAGGATCTGGCTAGATCTCATGCTTAAAGTGCTACACCCAGGCAGGACATTGAAAACGATTCTTTTTCCTTTCTTCCCCAAATCTCTGCCCATGGACGAAACTGAGAAGACACACAAGCAGGTAACATGTGCCATCTGGCAGAGTCCTAGAACCTGGCTTCTGACATTGCCTTCGCTGCTTTATCTCAAGGCAAACATGGCTCTTTTATACTCATTTCAAAGAGGAGTTTCTGGGCACTCGGAGTAAGGAGGGGAATGAAAGAGACAGAAATGGACCAAGGTCAGAGGCCCCCAATATTGCTTTTGTTTTATTCCAAATGTTCCTTCTGGAGAAAATACAACAGATTTTCTGTTTCTGAAATCTGAAAGAATAAGCAGGCTGTAAGACGAAAGACGCTGTTGCAGAGCATGAGAGGTAAGCCCTTGGAGTCAGATGACTCCGAACTGAGACTCACACAAGCTACCGATTCTTCTAGCCCTCAGTTTCCTTACTGTATAATTGGGATAATAGTACCTCCCCTCATAACAAGGTCCTGGGGGTTAAACAACAGTATATAGAATCACAATCCAGCCCGGTGCCAGACACATCATTGGCACCCAGTAAGCAGTACTGTTAATGTGATTTAGGGATATGGACCAGGGACTCATTTCTGCACTGGGGTCTTTGAGGAGGAAAAGGATGAGATGTGCACCCTGTGGCCTCTGCTCCCCATCTGAAATACATTACCATCACTTCCAAGTCTTAAATTATGTAAAACGCATCCCTGTGGAACAAGTACTAAGCAAATGGTAATGATGTCACTTTGGCAAAGAATGTAAATATCAGTGCGAATGGACAGCCCTTGGAGAGGCAGCAGCTTTTAGCTCATCACTGACGCAGTCCTCTCCAGAAGATTTAGACATCAAAACCACAATGGCAGAGGGCACACACCGGCCTCTGCCATTCCGGCAAGGGGAGCTCTGTTCCCTTTCAGAATAATGTATCTCAAAGAGAAGCTGTATTTCACGAGCACACTGTCCTCTCACAGACAAGCAAGTGCTGTGCACACAGGCAAGTCAGCGTGTGAAGGCAACACACACGCAAGCTGCCACATGGGAGGGGCAGGCAGCTTGCAGCCCTGCGTGCCCACTCTCAGCAGCACCCTCGGAGGAGGGCTTGACGGCCGCAGCCTCGACAGGAAGAGAGGGAGACCTTCTTGAATAGGCACATGTTCACCTAGGGCAACAGTTCTTACCCTGTCTGCTTACGGAGAGCTGTACAAAGCAAGACGAATAGACAGGAGAGCACTAAATGGCAGTGGGGATCCACGAGTAATTTCAACACTTGAGTCTTTACTTTCCTGTTCAAAGACAATTACAGACACCTGTCCACCACGGTTTGCTGTGACTTTTAGAATCTACCACGATTACTCCCAGATCCCAAAGAGTAAGCAACAAAGTGATCCTCCAGCAAGAGCAAACTGGGTTGTAGAAGTGGGAGGCACCAACACACGAGGCAAGTGTGAGCCCCCCTGTAACCTTGCCAACACCAGCATGGCACAGTGCTTTCTCTTCGCTACCTGGCCACAGTGTCCTAGATCAACTCTTTCATCATCATGGGCATCAGAACTCCAGGGCCAGGAAATCACAACTCTCTAAGAGGCCAAGCAAATGCCACATGTTAAAGGAGAGTCAAAAGCAATGCAGTAGATTATTCTAATGTTGTTTTTCCAAAGCCACAGAAAAAAAAAAATGCTTAAAAAAAAAAAAGAGGGGCAAAGAGCAGGACCAGGGAATGGGGCATAGATGAGAGAAATCAAAAGTCAGAGATAAGTGTATACAGACCAACACAGACCTTCTGTTTCCATGAATAATTCAGGACTTACACTGAACTGACATATCTAGACAAAGAGGGAAACTGGAGTTTTTAAAGAACAGGACCTTTGGAAACTCCTGGGAAATGCGTGGGGGCTGTTTTATGCTTTCATCATATACATACACAAATGGACATGTACCTGTAATATATAGCACACATGCTGCTGCTGCTAAGTCTCGTCAGTTGTGTCTGACTCTGTGCGACCCCAGAGATGGCAGCCCACCAGGCTCCCCCGTCCCTGGGATTCTCCAGGCAAGAACACTGGAGTGAGTTGCCATTGCCTTCTCCAGTGGATGAAAGTGAAAAGTGAAAGTGAAGTCGCTCAGTGGTGTCCGACTCTCAGCGACCCCATGGACTGCAGCCTACCAGGCTCCTCCATCCATGGGATTTTCCAGGCAAGAGTACTGGAGTGGGGTGCCATTGCCTTCTCCAATAGCACATATGAGATACACATTTATACATACTGAAAAGACTGATTATGTTCCAAGGATAAAGCTATTAGATACTAGGAAATTCTGCTCAGAAATCCATAGACATTCTCTTTTTCAGAGAAGATGACTTGAAAGTTTTCAGACTTCACTCTTTCTATCCCAACTCAAACCCAATGGCTCACCACTCCAAATATGGCTAACCAAACCTACCTATCCAAATATCTCCAGTTCTTTCTCCCACCCAATGTTCTGACATACTCTCATTAATAATCTCCAAACCTGGTATGCTTCTTAGAATTTTCTCTGTACCCATCCCTATGAAGCCAAAAAAAAAAAAAAAAAAATCATAAACCTCTTTATTTGATCCACAAATTTATGGTATATTATTGAATATAGCCAGAGCCTGAATACCAGTACTATTTATCTAACTGAACTGATTATTTTCTCTTTCTGCAAAGCTGTCTATTCTTCTAATTAATGTGGAGTTATTTAGGAAAGAGTGCTTGCCTCCCTGAAATTGAGTGTGTAAGTCTGTGTGTGCATATATGTGTGTATTTAATTCAGTATCTTTTATCTATTTTTCAAAAGAAGATTAAATCTTTCCATCTCTCTAGATTTTATCAAATCTATAACCCTGGCAGCATCATTCCTTTTTCTAGCCTGCTCTTCTTACAGTCTTGATTCCATCTCCTTTAACTCAATAACATAACACAATCCCTGGTTAAGCTTCTTCTGGGGGGAAAAAAAAGCAAAAAAAACAAAAAAAACAATGCAAGTAAGGACCTGCACAATTAAGCTCAGATTTGTCTTTCTCTATCTCTCTGTTGTTTTTTTTTTTTCCTTTTTTGAAAAAAATAGTTCCATAGCTATCAAACAATTCAAGATTCTTGGGACTGAACAAATGTTTTATAACTAATCAGCAATATAAATAATGTAGATATATTACCATTGATGTATTCGCATACAAAGAAAACATCTCCATAAGCATGTACTTTTGAAGGTAGTGGGGCATCACATTATTAGAATTATCGTATACAAAATATTAATAACAACATTGTGTAAAGTGTGAGTTACTCAGTTGGGCCTGACTCTTTGCGACCCCATGGACTATAGCCCGCCAGGCTCCTCTGTCCATGGAATTCTTCAGGCAAGAATACTGGAGTGGGTTGCCATGCCTTCCTCCAGGGGATCTTCCTGACCCAGGAATCAAACCCGGGTATCCTGCATTGCAGGCAGATTCTGGGAAGCCCAATAACAATGTTACCTGTCAAGAACAGTGCCACATAGGTCTAGACTAATATCCCACGCCCCATTAGCTCTGTCTTAGTTCAAACTGTTAGAAAGAGTTTCTATTGAACAATAGTTGGCCTTTCTACTTCTAAGCATGGATTCCATTAAGGCAATATTCTATTAAAGCACAACTAATCCCTCCTTTAAAAATATGATTTAGCATACCTATTGCAACAAAGTACCCCCAACCCATCCCATCATTATTGCAGTCAGTCTACACACAAGCCTTCTAAACCCTTTAACTATCATCTTCATGTTATAGGTTCAACACCCATCTCTTCAGGTTTTTTTTTTTTTTTTTCCAAAATGCTTTCTAGTGTGTGAATGAAATGAGGTGTATAAATATAATACCCTTTATCTGACCAGCACCATGCACAAAAGAATCAATTATGGGGCATGGTTATTTTAGCAGCTGATCATCCATACTGAGTTTGTGGTCAGCTAAAATCTTCTAGCTTGCTTTGCAGGAATTTCTGTCAAAATAGATCTTCCAAAACAAACTGTGTTTATTCATTTGTTTATTTTAGTGGAAGAGGATAGATTCTAGAATGAGAAAGAATTAAACTCGATTGTACAATATTTTCAAGCCACAGGAACTTAAGAAATCAATTTATTTAATTTTCAGTTTTCTCATCTGGAAACAAATAATTCCATATCATAGTTTCTCTCAAGGAATTCAGAGACACAAAATGCCAGGCATAGAGTAGGTGTTCAAGGAATGTTGGTTTCCTGTTTATTTCACTTTTAGATTATAAAAAAAAAAAAGTTTGGATCTGGTATTTGTGCCATCTGTAGACTGGTTAAGCATGTTTAGAACCTTCCTGTTTTAAGCCCATTAGAGAATGGGCTAGCACCATGGACAGCATTCAGGGTATCTAATCAAAATATTGCCAAAGCTAGTGAAGGGATTTAAAAGGTTCCATAAACAAAACGTCAATTTGTGAGTTCATTTCATAACTAAATAATCAACATAAATAACTACCTAGAATATGAGAAGGGCTTCCCAGGTGGCACTAGTGGTAAAGAAAACGCCTGCCACTGTAGGAGACATAAGAGATGTGGGTTCGATCCCTGGGTTGGGAAGATCCCCTGGAGGAAGGCGTGGCAACCCACCCCAGTATTCTTGTCTGGAGAATCCCATGGAATGAGGAGCCTGGTGAGCTATGGTCCATAGGGTCGCAAAGAGTCAGACATGACTGAAGCGACTTGTCATGCACACACACAGAATATGAGAAAGATGATGTCACATAACATTGCTTAAAGTCACATATCATACACACATGAATTACGATTACATCTTGATTCACTAAACAATTATTCTACAATTATTCCTACAAATTACCTTCCATATGTTTACCATATATATGTATATATGGATGTGTATTAAAAGTCTTTGAGACATTCTAGGCCATTTCCCAAATACCTAATAAAATAATTCAACTGAAGTTGAATATATAAATAGAATGAAATCATTGTCCCAGAGTTCTTAATGTAGTAAAGAGTGTCCTTACCTTCAGAAATCTTCTCACTGAAATCCAAGTTCTTTAGAAAAAAAAATATATATGTCTTCAAATCATAAATAACATCACACAATAAGAGTTACAACAACTGGCAGAAACATGATTTCTACTTAGAGCTAGTTTTGAAAACTAACAACTTATTTTTTACCTTCCTGAAAATAATGTATAAAATGGTATCTAACTGGACAATAGCTATATATAAACAATGCTCTGGATAGTAATGTAAGGAATGACAAAGCTCAAAAAATTGGACTTTTTTTCTATATGAAGGGGAATAAAATAGACATGAGCATATGGAAAGTTGCTCTGGCATAAAGAATATCATCAACTGGGATGAAATCACAAAACCATCCCAATACCATAGTTGGATACAAAAGTATAAAACATGCATTCATTCAACAAACATTTATAAATACCAACTGAGCACCAGGCACTGTGATAGATACTGGAATTCAAAAGTCAATAAAGAAGTCATTCCTGACTTTAAGGACCCAGAAGAGTGAATGGTATTTAAAAAAATAAAATCCTCCCTGAGGGTTCCACTGTCAAGATTTACCCACATGTGCCACATTATGTTGATCTTCCCAGACACAGCCTAAAAACTACAAGTCAGACACTCCTGAGCTGTCAATTATGCTTTGGGTTGTGCAGGGAGAATTTAGAATGTTTATAACAGCTGCATAGACTTATGGACATCATTTCACCTCTCCGGATCTTGGTTTCATTAACAATGCAGAGGCTGTAACCGTAACGCGTGAGACCCTGGCCAGCTCTAACATTTCGAGAGCAAACTACTATGTTAAAAAAATGTGGACATTCATTCAATGTGTAGAATGCCCACTGTTTATTTAGTCTCCCGATAGACTGAGCGACTGAACTGACTAGCCTTCCTCATAAACAAGAGTGTGTTGTGTATTTACCCATGGGTATTTACATGCTTAACAATCAGTAATTTATGCTTTAATAAATAGCATTTCATAGATAAACTGAACATGTGAGATTGGAAAATTGTGATAATTAATTAGACATCTTGTGTTTAACTGCATTTTTTATGTATTTGCCAAAGACTTAAATTTCAAATTTTAATCTGAATAGTTTGTTAGTGATTTCTTTCATTTTTTCAGTATGGCTGCAGCTTTATATTACTCCCTAACACCAGCAGGAATATATCATCCTGAAAAATAAATAAATGGCCACATTTTATACAAACTTAGAAAAGGTACATATTTTGCAAGTTAAAAGAAGAGTACTTCAACGCATGAACACTTCAGGAATATTCTAGCCAAACAGAATCCTGCCAGATTAGTAAGAAAATTAGTTGATAAATAAGGACACTCATTAACAGAGTTGGTCTTTAAGAGAGAATGTCTTTCATGCACAGGTAAGGATACTTACTACTAACTCTCAATTGCAATGAGGTCTACAAAGATTCATATGTGATTTGAGCCACAATTATAAGCCTCAGCCTATCTAAAAGCAGCACAGATGAAATTATAACTCTGATAATGTTATCAGAGACTGTCCTAGGAATGGCTACATATCACAGGTAGAATGGATGAGAAGAGCACATATCATGTCTTTGCAGTCTGTCTTACTTACTGAAACACAGCTTTTTTTTTTTAACCCATCCTATTACTCCAAGTATCCACATCTCATAAAACATCAGGTCTACTTCCACTCAGCAGTTTTTACTGCTGTTAAAATGCTAATTGTTAATTTATTTATCTGTCCAAAAGCTCTCCCAGAGACTGAGTTTTTCTTCATTGAATCAACTTGTCCTGGGGATACAGCTAAACCTGCCTTTGATCAGTGTTTAATCCTTCTAGATGTTCAGGGGTCTGTAGTTTAGTGTCTATGAGAAAGTAATTAGGAAGGATGGAAAAAGGCAGAATTATAGCTCCTGCTAGCATGAGAAGTGAAATCAGAATTCTCTGCCCTCTCTTCTGTCTTCACAGACAAGGGATCACGCTACAGAATGTAAAAATCAGAAGAGTGGTGATCGCTTTAATTAAACAAAGAGGTGTGGATTGAGACTGAATAGATTTTACCATACTATGACAGAGAAGCTTTCAGAAGCAGAACTCTACTGTGGAGGAAAAATAAGGAAAATACACTCTTCTGCCCTTAAACAGTTACAGGCAGCCTTGTTCTAATATACATTCTTCAATAACTATAAGGAAATAATACCTGGAAACCAAATAATTATATGACTAGGCAGAAAATAAAATGGGCAGAGAGAAAGAAATAAAATATCATTTTCAGTGATTAGGAGATAAACCACAAGGAAGGGAGGGTAAAATGCTAACATAAGTGGAAAAAAATGAGGCAAGACATTAAGAAAGAAAAATCTAATATGAATATCAGAAAAAGTTCCATGGCGGAGAATCACAGAAACACGCAAAATACTGATAGAAATCCAAAGATGCACAATGATTGTACAAAACTGAACCCAAAGAATGTTCCATAGAAATAAATGAAGCAGAGGAGCCCAAACTCATCTCTAGTTCTAATTTTCTGGATGTACCTAATGGGATGTGCCTAGTAAGCACAGTATTACTCAGCAATATTGAAACAATATTGGCAACAGCTCAAGAATGGCTGAAAGTGACAATTAGTCTTATTCAGTTCCAGAATCTTGGTGACAATGTTAGAAGGGAAAGAAATGTTTCAGTGGCATTTCAGTGATCACACACTACCATTCCCCTCCTCTGATGGACAAAGTGATCATCCAGGCATTGGACATAAGAGAAAGCACGCCATAGATCCATTTCATGCTGTTTCTGTAATGGGACGTGCATTCAGATCGCCCCTCCTTTTCTAACTTCTCCCCTACATCTGCTCATCTCCAGCGCCTGCCTTCATCTTTTCTTGCTCTGAGGTCTTCTGCACTTGTAATCTGGTGCTTTCGCTTCTTGAAAGAAGACAATTTTCAAACCATGGGTGGATTTAGAAGCCTCCTTTTTCTTTGTGTTGATAATCTCATTGCCTGCCCAATGTAACTGGGGCTGTCATAATCCTCCACAGAGATTTTTTTTTCTGAAACTACAATGTCCTTAATATCTCATGCTATCACATTGGCTTAGAAACATTTTTTGTTCATGTTTCTCCAACCAACATTAGTAAAAGTTCTTGAGTACTCACCCCCGACACATGTATATTTATTCATAATATGCCGAAGAATTGATGCTTTTGAACTGTGGTGTTGGAGAAGACTCTTGAGAGTCCCTTGGACTGCAAGGAGATCCACCCAGTCCATTCTAAAGGAGATCAGCCCTGGGTGTTCTTTAGAAGGAATGATGCTAAAGCTGAAACTCCAGTACTTTGGCCACCTCATGCAAAGAGTTGACTCATTGGAAAAGACTCTGATGCTGGGAGGGATTGGGGGCGGGAGGAGAAGGGGACGACAGAGGATGAGATGGCTGGATGGCATCACTGACTCGATGGACGTGAGTCTGAGTGAACTCTGGGAGTTGGTGATGGACAGGGAGGCCTGACGTGCTGCAATTCATGGGGTCGCAGAGTCAGACGTGACTGAACTACTGAACTGAACTGATGCAAACATGTACTACGATACTCGTCCATTAAATATATTTAAAACATACTATAACAGAAATTTAAAATATAGGATAAAAGTAAACATAAATAGATTTTTAAAGCTTTCATTATATCCCATAATATACGTACCTCTCTTTGGATCAGTTGCTCTACACACTGAATTCCCGTCAGCTTAACAGAATGACATAATTCTTTCTTTCTTGTTATGGGTAGATAGAATTGTTTCTTCCCCAAAAAGATATGTTCAAATCTTAATCTAGTGTTTCAGAATGTGACTTTATTTGGAAATATGGTAACTGCAGATGCTATCAGTTAAGATGAAGTCATACTGAAATAGGATGGGCCCATGATCCAATACAATCAATGTCTTCATAAGGAGAACACAAGACATTTAGACACACAAAAGGAAAATGTCAAGTGGCAACAAAAATTGAAGTGCCATATCTGTAAGCCAAGGAATGCCAAGGATTATTAGCCAAACACCAGAAGCTGGGATGAGGCAAAGACAGAACATCCCCTGAGCCTTGAGAGGGAACACAGTTGCCGACACGCTGATTTTGAGCTTTCCGCCTCCAGAGTGATGACAATAAATTTCAATTGTTTTAGGCCACCTAGCTTGTGGTACTGATACTCTGTTATGGCATTTCTAGGAAATGGTTATACTTCTTGATACAGAAAAACTTCCTGATTCCATCCAATAAATGAATATTAAGAAAACATCACCCAAGTTTGTAACTCCCTATTTCTATAATTCAATAACTGAAGAAAGACAGAGATTGACAGAGGGAAAGAGAGATATTATGTGATGATCAGCACAACAAAATAAAGTTATCTGTGGACTCCTGGGTGGACTCTGCATCCATATAGCTTCACCAAGTATGAACCTGTTAAAATACTTTCGTAAGTAGATGACAAAGAGCTGCTGTTTCAAACAAACTCCTACCACTGATCAGTTCAGTTCAGTTCAGTCGCTCAGTCATCTCTGACTCTTTGCAACCCCATTAATCACAGCACGTCAGGCGTCCCTGTCCATCACCAACTCCTGGAGTTCATTTAAACTCATGTCCATTGAGTCGGTGATGCCATCCAGCCATCTCATCCTCTGTCGTCCCCGTTTCCTCCTGCCCTCAATCCCTCCCAGCATCAGAGTCTTTTCCAATGAGTCAACTCTTTGCATGAGGTGGCCAAAGTACTGGAGTTTCAGCTTTAGCATCATTCCTTCCAAAGAAATCCCAGGGCTGATCTCCTTTAGAATGGACTGTTTGGACCACTGATCAGTCTAGCCTTTTTCCCGCCTTTTTCCCTCCATCCACAATTTAGCAACTACAGGGTCAGTTGATGCCCATCTCAGCCAGAGACCCCCAAACAGAGTCAGTTTTGCTTGGCTGAACTTCCTAGTGGCTGTTTAATATTTTAATATTACCCAGACCAATCCAACTAACAGAGATCTAGTTTCTTACTTGGCAAAAAAAAAAAAAAAAAAAGAAAGAAAAAGAAAATCTCCAGAGCTAACACCCATGAGGGGGATAATAATGTAATATCTGTTCAATCCATATTTTTCCCTTTTGCATCTCTACCCAGTGTTCATGTTGAGTCAAGGACAAGATGCATTTGCTTGATATTGGAGGCAAGGGATGCTTGCAAGGTAATCCTGTGATGTAATTAATATAACATTTTCCCAGAGGTCTCAGTCTCGTTCCTGTCTTTAGGAATAAACAGAATGGAAGATATAAAGAAATAAGAACCATAATTTCCACTTTGCTGTGGTCTGAAAGTGGGTATCCTCCCCAAATTTCTGTGATGAAATCCGAATGTCCGGTATGCTGGCATTAGGGGATAGGACCTTTTGGAGGTCATGAGAGTGAAGCCCTGGTAAATGGGATCAGTGCTCTTACAAAGAAGCCCCCTCACCTCATTCATCACATGAGGACACAGCAAGAAGGCACCATCCACGGACCAGAAAGCAGGTCCTTATCCAACACTGAATCTGCCAGCAGTGTCATCCTGTACATTTCAGTCTCCAGACACGTGAGAAATAAATTTCTGCTGTTTATAAGCTACCCATCTACAGTATTTTCTTACAGCAGCCACAACAGGCTAAGACACACCTGATGTGAGAGTTGCTCTCCTTAGCACTGAAGTTAGATTTATGCCTTAGAAAGCAATGGATTCAGCCTAATTAATTTTGATGTCTATGATTTCAGAGTGCTATTTGCATGTGATATCATCTGGAAACGTATTTCTTATTTAACCATCTCCCCCAAGGGCTGTATCTTGTTCTTCTTACTTTCTAGTAACAAATAACAGCTCGTATGAAGAAATAAAACTTTGTGTAGCATTGAAATGTACTAAATAAATTGTTTTCAAAGGCATAACTTCCTTCTATTTCAGCTCGTTATGGATGGGCTAACACAATGGACAGAGCTAACAAGAATATATTCGTGTTTGACTCCATATACTCTTTTCTACATTACAGGATAATAAGGCCAGTAATATGATTAACCTGGTTAGTAATGAAAACTGTATAACTTTTACCTATTTTGGAGAAAAATCTGGTAATATCTCCAGTAATACTACCCTCCACTTTATACTTTGGTATACTTTCATTGTTGAATTTTGTCCAATTATTAGTATCTTTGTTTATAGCCTATTGTATTTTGATTTATTTCTCACTTTACATCTGGTGACCTTTGGAAGGGGTAGTGATTTCCCTTTCTTTGCCCTCATACCACACTTCCGGAAAGGCTTCTTTAATCTTCTAAACAGTTTCTCCACAGAGACCCCTTTTCTTTTTGCGAACAGAACGGAACATTGCTCCTACATTTAAAATAATATATAGTATACTTTGCACACTTCAGAACTTGAAAGGAATTATTCCCAAACACCTATCAAAGTGTGCTTGAGGAAAAGACTAATAACCATGTTGCTGTGAGGTGTTGTAAGCTTTCCCTATTTTTACCAGGCATATTTTAATCCTTAATGCACTGAATGGTGCCATTACAATAATTCTGGCTATTTCCCATCATGTTTAGACAACTGGAATCCACAGCACATTATGCGATAAGAGGAGTGCAAAGAGGGAAATTAGTCCATTAAGATTACCTGGGAATTCCAACACAGCCCATGGGCTGCCAGGTTTCAAAGGGTAACTGAGCTGTGGTGCGTGCGTGGACAGTGCGTGAGTGCATGCTCAGTCACTCAGTCACCTCTGACTCTTTGTGACCCCATGGACTGTAGCTCACCAGGCTCCTCTATCCATGGGATTCTCTGGGCAAGAATACTGGAGTGGGTTGCCATTTCCTCCTCCAGGAGATCCTCCCAACCCAGAGATCAAACCTGGGTCTCCTGCACTGGCAGGTGAATTCTTTACCGCTGATCCACCTGAGAAGACCCTGGATACAGCACAGGCATGTAAGAAGCAGGCATCTTGGCAAAAGATTAGAACACTTGCCTTGTGTTGAAGAGGAGAAAGCTCTGGTAATTGCACACAGTCAGTGCATAACCTTAATAATTTTTCTTTGTCTCCTGCTCATTTGTTTCTTTCCTATAAGACAATCTTTTGATTTTGTTTTTAGTTAGCTTCCCCCGGTCCTTAGACCATCTTACAAGGAATCAAATCTTTCTGGAACATTTGCAGTGCATCCAAAATAAAGGATAAGAGAGATTTGCAGACCCTATCCTCAAAATTATTAAAAAAAAAAAACACCTCTTATTAGCACTCAGTATCTGCTCAAAAAGTTGTTTATACAAATGTGTACAGCAGTAGCCATAGCTTTTTTAGGGGAACACCATACATGAGTCTAAAAGTTTCTAGAGAAGTCATTAGAAGCCCTAAGGATCAGTCTTAACTACAAAGACTTTAGGGTATAGCATCCCAAGTCCTTCAAATGTAATGGACAGCTGGATGGGCACGCATCCAACTGTTAAGGTTGGCTACATCATATCCTTGGGTATATGAGGTAACGAGAGGGTAAGACAGAAAAATGAAATGCTACCATCCCCCATCAAGCCTTCAGATGACTGCAGTCCTGGCCAGTGTCTTGTGTACAACATCATGAGACATCCTGAGCCAAAACAGCTCAACTAAGCCGCTCTTGGATTCCTAACCCACAGCAATGGAATGAGACAATAAATGTTTACTGTTTCAGGCTTTTAAGTTTGGAGGTAAGTTGTTACAAAGCAGTAGACAGCTATTACACCCGATAAAAGCAGAATGAGCCCAAGGATTCTAAAGGGATAAGCCTAAAACATAATCAAAGAGCTGAAAAGCCATCTGAAAGTGGTGGAGTAGGGTAGTTAAATTCACATGCTCTGAGGCAGAGACTTACAGATTCAATTCCCAGCTCTGTCCTTTTACTGATATGAGATCTGGGGGCAACTTCATATTTTTGAGACTCAGTTTCCTTATGAGAAAGGGATAATAACAATACCTGTGCATCAGGAACAACACACAAGATCATTTCTAAGCCCAGGGACATCATAAGTATTTGATAAATAATGGCTTTCATCATTAGAAAAGTAAAAGAACTCTAAAAGCCAAATCAAGGTTATTTATCCAACTCAACTACTTTCTGGAAGTCGAAGACTGGCCCCCCACCTATCCCTTCCCAAGTGACCCTTCTTAAGGAGACAGCTCTTAATAAGGGTCAGTGAAAAAAGGCTCACCCTCTCTGGAGACTAAAAAGGCTGTCAAGTTTAATGAAGCCAATAATGGGGAAAACCGGAACCTGTTCATCAACCACCGTAGCCAGTGTGGTGCTGTGGTCTAGCTCTTCCCAAACCCTTGGTCCCGAAGTGTTAATGGAAGGCGCAGAGAGGAGTCAAACAAGATGCTATCTCGCAGACCTGATGAGACTGCAATTTGCAGACAACTGGGGCTTATCTCTGATGATGAACTAGGTGTCAGGGCTGAGAGGAAAGCGAGAAAGCAGCCCCCTGGAGACCTTGGAGAGCTGGCCGCAGGGGATGTGAAAGACACCCTCTAAGTTCTGGGCAGATTAAATGAGTTTTCCAGATAAGATCACGGTGCTAAAGAAAAGCCATTAAAAACAGCCAAGCAAACAAATAACCTTGTATTAAAAACGTACATATAAGTGTGTGTATACATATACATATACATATACATATATGTCTGAATCTCTGCCAAAGCATCTATCATTGCCTTTAAAGATTCTTTATAGGTGAGTATATTAATGGGGGAAGAACTACATAAAAGCAGCATTTGTCTTTAAATATAAAAATTCAGAGCACTGTTGACTGCTATGAAACAGGTGTCCAATGTCAAGAGTAAAGGGCATGGAAAGGGTGTGATAATAAAGAATAAAAAGGAAGGGGGTGTCAAACGAGAAAGTTTCAACAAGGATGACTGTGTTGACCTCAGAGGGAATATCCAGTCTAGAGTGTCTTGTTTTTCACAACCTACCTATGGGCCCAAGACAACAGAATCAATGGATGCCAAATACTCTAGAAGAGATTTCCACTAGCAAAGCATCCCAGCTCTTAGAGATGCTCTGCAGCCATAAAAAAATCTCTAGAGGAGCAGAGAACAATTTAGGCTTAATACACAGAGGTCATTTGCAGGACAGAATTACATAATACAATTTTGCACAGCCTGGTGGTTATTTCACATCAGAATTTGCCACTTTTTTAGGCTAAAAAAATAAAAGGATATTGATTTTGAAATTTCCATAGATTTAGAGGGCTTCCCAGGTGGCGCTAGTGGTAAGGAATCTGCCTGCCAACGCAGGAGATGCAAAAGACGTGGGTTAGATACCTGGGTTGGGAAGATCCCCTGGAGGAGGAAATGGCAACCCGCTCCACTATTCTTGCCTGAAAAATTCCATGGACAGAGGAGCCTGGTGAGCCACAGTCCATGGGGCTGAAGAGCAGGACACGACTAAGCAACTGACCACACACACACACCCACATACACACACAAGATTTAGAAGACTATCTCAGTTGAACTGACCAAAAATTTCAATAACATTCCATTTTGACCCTATGTTCTTCCTCAAGATGGCATCTTATCTGAACCGAGATCCATCTTAGAGGTCCTTGAATGTAACTTCCCTCACTCGCGGGCAATGAAAAAGCTGGAGGCGAGTGAGGTGAAGCCACTGGGTTTCATGGGGTTACAAGCGAGTTTATTAATCTATCTTTTATAACCAGTGGGATCTTTAAAATAATCAGGTAAATGTGAGGAAACTGTTAGGTGAGATGGGATAACAGAAATGGTGGGGGGGGGGAGATTTTTAAAGCCAGACAAAAAACACCTCATCACTGATGTTCGAGCCCTCATTCTGCCCCTAGTACACTGCTTTGACAAAGTCATTTACTTTCTAGGACCCTCAGGTCCTTATCTCCAAAATGTGACTCTGGCCTAGATAACCCTAAGAGTCCTCCCATCTGTAAAATGTCAGGAGACAAGTGCTTGCTCGCCTCACTTAACTTGCTGTTTGTCAACAAGTTTCAAAATGTACCTTGGTTATAGAACCCCCAAGAGCTAGAAAAATGTCTTTGAGAACCAAGTAGCTAGGATTTTGAAAACATATGGTGAAAAAAAAAAATAAAGTTTGTATGGTCCTTTGCATAGCAGTTTGGGTAGTTATTCTTCACGAGGAATTACAACAACAAAAATAACAACAATGGCATTTATTTAAGCCCTTACAAAGGCCAGGCTTAAAAGCACTTTGCATATAGTAGCTCTTAAGTCCTCACTATCCATGGTGTAAAAATATATTATCCCCATTTTACAGGTGAGACAACAGGCACAGAGACTGTAAGGAACTTGCCCAAAGTTACACAGCGGACAAGTGGCAGAACCATCTGACATTTGCCTCCAAAACCCAAGAAGCACTGCAGTGCTCCCAGCAGGTGTGGGAAGGATGAGTAGGGTCTGTGGCATGTTCCTGTGGGTGTTTGTCTGTGAAGCAAAAGATGCTTCAGGACAGGAGCCTCATGCACCCATCTGCCTTTAGCATGAGAGAAGGCCTCAAAGTGTTAAATAACTGTTGAATGAATGGTGTTAACAGGTTACTTTTCACAGTTGCTCACCAATAGAGTGAAGTGAAAGTGTCAATCACTCAGTCACATCCAACTCTTTGCAACCCGATGGACTGTAGCCTTCCAGGCTCCCCTGTCCGTGAGATTCTCCAGGCAAGAATCCTGGAGTGGGCTGTCATTTCCTTCTCCAGGGGATCTTCCTGACCTAGGGATGTAACCTGGGTCTCCTGAATTGCAGGAAAATTCTTCTGCTATCTGAGCCACCAGGAACTCACCAACATAACCGGGTCCAAAAAGGTGATGGGCAAAGATGAAAGGCTCTCCTCGGATAGCAAGCACTTAGACTAAGTGGCTCTTTTCTTTACAGGTCGAAACACAAAGCTGGGGCAGACTGGCAAATGTGTATTCAAGAAACTGACACTCATCATGCCGCTGAATGAACTGGCCCCTAATGGGACCAGGAGACGTGCAACTCTCCTCTCTAGGCGTTTGAAATCTAGGCTGTTGATATCCCACAGCCCCTGTTTCTACCACTAAGTACAGACTATGCCATGCTCCTTCCATTGTACTGCAGTCCTCAGCTGGTGAGGCTCCCCTGCCTATGTAGTTTTTGAGCCAGTGTTTTAAAAGGGATTACCTGAGATGATAATTGTCTAAATACTTTGTAAGGCCTAAAGCATGAAGCAAACATAAAGAGATGATGGTGCTGTTGTTGCCGCTGATGCTACCACTGCTGTGGTTACCACCACCACCACTAAGTACTTCGTATGATTACTCCTCCTCCTCCTCCTAAGTCGCTTCAGTCATGTCCGACTCTGTGCAACCCCATAGACAGCAGCCCACCAGGCTCCCCCATCCCTGGGATTCTCCAGGCAAGAACACTGGAGTGGGTTGCCATTTCCTTTTCCAATGCATGAAAATGAAAAGTCAAAATGAAGTCGCTCAGTCATGTCCCACTCTTAGCAACCCCATGGACTGCAGCCTACTAGGCTCCTCCATCCATGGGATTTTCCAGGCAAGAGTACTGGAGTGGGGTGCCACTGCCTTCTCCATGAATGATTACTACTGAAGCATAAATCCCACAGTGTCGAGACTGACGTTTCCCCTGGACAGCCTCACCTTGAACAGTTTATAGAAGGGGCTGGCGAGCCAAACCCAGCCCTCCCTGTGTTTGTAAATAAAGCTGCACTGAATGCGTCATGCCCATTCATTTACATCCAGTCTGGGGCTGCTTTCCAACTATAAGGACAGAACTGAAGAGTGGTAACAGATCCCTCACATCTCATAAGCCAGTAATATTTACTGTCTGACCTTTTACAGGAAAGCTTTGCCAACCCCTGGCCTAAGTTGATCATGCCTGAGTAACCTTTACCTTATGCTTTAGTATGACACCTCAAAACCAGAAATGATTCCATGAGAAGTGTGCAGTGTTGTAGAGGATAAAGGGCACGAGGCAGAAGGAAGACACTTCCATCCTGCCATTAGCTTGAACACTGCCGTTGTGTCCAGTGGACTCTCCAGACCTCCTCTTTGGTACAAGGGAGCAACACTGGCTGGAGAATACTTTAGAGCAGAATACTAGGTGATCCAGCAAGTCCCTTCTGGTTCCAATAATCTCCATGATCTTTACTTTCTTTCTAATAACACTATTAGATGAGATAGCCAGAACGTTGGCCTTATGTCAGCTGAAAAGACTTTTCAAAGACGATCTACATAAGGGCTGAACTAAAAAGTCCTTCACGAATCATTACACCATTCATATAAGGCATCTCCTATTGCCCCAGGCTTGAACAGACTGAGTAGTACAGTGAGAGGGTTCGGGCTTTGGAGCTGTGGATCCCTGCACCACCACTTTACAAGCTGTGTGTCCTTGGGCACATTACTTAACCTCCCTGGTCTTCAGTTTCCTAAGGATGATGATATCTATCTTCAAAAGATTCTTTTAGGGATCACAGACACTGAAATATACATGAAGCATGTGAATGTGGCATATGACAAGGGCTGGATATACAGTAATTGCTCCCATCATTACTACAACCCACGGGATGTGAGAGGTTGGACTCAAATACAAAGGAATCTCAGAAGGAGAGAGACACGCATGGCAGGCTGCCATTTGAAACGCTGGATTGTCAGAAAAACAAGGATATGTTTTGTTGCTTCCGTTCAGTAAACACTTTTGCAGGAAAAGAGCTCAGATCTAGAAAGCTGGGGAACTGAATATTGATCCTCTCATTTCCAGAATCCCCTTATTAGAACTGGATCCTCTCGCCTACTTCTCACTTCTCACTGCATCTCACCTCCCCTCCTCCAACCTTCAGTCCCCAATTCCATCCCTCCTACATACACATGCAGCCAAGTCCGAGACTGTGAATGAGGAGTTACACAGCTTTTCCCCACGTGTGTGCGTGCACACACACACACGGGGGATTGATCCCATATTGTCTTCCAAAAGTCTGAATGATTTGCTGGAACCCTGCCCGGGAGAATCAGTTGCTGTCTGTCACATGCAAGGGATGATGTGTAAAGGTTGGATTTGTAGCTAATAGAAAAATCTATTTCTTTCAGTTTCACTTCTGTCACACAATGACCACTGGGTTCCCTCCAGGAGCTTCCTCCTCCTTCGGCAATAACCACCCAGATGACAGAGCTCAAGCAGCAATATGAGCTGCCGAGGTTGAGCGCTGCCCTGTTAGTTTTACGACTACTGGTTCAGAATGGCCTTGCAGTGTCCACAGTCCGCCTTAATGAAGATGGGTCAGGCAGCTGCCAGTGGAATCAGATTTCTCCTCTTTCTTCCTTTTCATCTGGAAGTCCATCAAACTTTCATCTTCACAGCAGAATGGCTGTGGGACTGACACTTGGCCACAGTCAATCCCCACAGATGATTGACAATCACGGTTGTTTCTGGGAAAGTGAGCTGAGAATTTGCTTTGCTGCAAAATGGCAGGAAGAAAAGGAGGGGGCTGCTTTTCTGCCCTTTTTCTCCAAGCAATAACATGCAACAAAACTATATAGCACATTTAACGTAATATAAAAGAAATGGAAATCCTCTGGAAAGCCAGAAGTATCATATATGGAAGCCGCTCTTGTAATTATGTCCTTAGGTGTAGTAATAGCAGTTTCTTTGTTAGACCAGAGGCAAGAGAAGATTTCCTAGATAAAACAGGGCAGATGTGTGGCCCCACTCTCAGCTAAGACCTAATCTTTATAAGCTTTATAAGACCTGTTCTTTATAATCCTTGCTCTGCCAAAGTTCGAATCTGCATATTTCTGTTAAGATCTGGCTCTCAGCTGAGTTGTGATTTTGTGGTAGATAGCAAATAGGGCAAGAATTCTCCCATCCCCACATGCCCACACTTCTGCCATGGGACTTGGCTACTTCTCAAGTTGGAGGTGGACTCTAGCTCCTCAACCAGTTGAATCTGGCTCTGAGAACTGCTTTAACCGATTGAATGCCATAAAAGCATTATTGTGTGACGTCCAAGTTCTTAAAAGTTTCTTGTTCCTGTGGTTATCATTGTCTTAAAATGCAGCCCTGAGACCACTGTGTGAAGAAGCTTGGGCTAGCCAAGTAGAGGGTGAGAGGCAGCATGGATCTGAGATGGCCACAGCACCTGCGGTTCCCCCAAACTAGCAGCCAGAACCAACTACCAGACATGTCAATGAGACCATCAGAGACCATCAACCCCCATCCCTCTGTCAGACAGCTACAGCCACAAGAGGGACACCACGTGAGGCCTTCAGGACTACCCAGCTAGATTCGACTTTTAATTGCCGACCCACAGAATCACCAGCAAACGCATGGCTGGTTTAAGCATAGTCGTTTTAAAAGTCTCCAAGTAGTATGTTATAGCAGAAGTTCTACCAGAAACATGCTTCACCCACAGAGTCTTCTTTGAAGGCTAGTAGAAAGCACCTTGTGTAATGAGTGGAACAAATCCAAAGCCTTGCTCCAGCACTTGCTAACTCTTGACCTTGAACGGGTTCACTTAACTGTTGAGTCTCGGGTCTATCCTTGAGTGCCTTCAAGGATAAAATGTTGATAGTTTAAACTGCTAAGCGGATCATTTGAGGTAAGACATGTAAGCACACTTAAACAGAGGCCTAGGCACACACTCTTTTGACGTTCGTAACTTCCTACCTCATTATAGTTATTTGAGTAAATAAATGCTGCTAGAAGTTCACTGATCTTTGTATCACTCATAACATACAGCCCAGGTCTCATACATGGTTGATAGCCAATGCACGCACATTGACTCAGTACTCGGATAGCCCCTAAGATACAGCTTGGCTTCAGCTGCCATATTTTCTGGGAATTCTGCAAGTGATGATAAGAACAGAATTGTGGGGAAACAGATTGTACTAACCTTGGTTAAGTCCCTGTACTTCTTGGATCCTCCATTTAAACATCTTTATCTTTTAAAAGGATAAAACTGACTATGATCTCCAAGATTCCTTGCAGCTCTAAAATCCATTTATCATACTCGGAACACTGGTTAGCATTTACTGACCATTTAATGTGCCAGATTCCGTGCTCAGTTCTTTGGGTAGTTAGAAAATGTTAATCACAACAACCTTAAGTCTTAAGTCTAGGGCAAATTCATCCTGCCTGTGGTAGAGTTGAGTAGTTATGGTAGAAGCAGAGACAGTATATCCCCAAAACACAAAGATGTTTACTCTCTGGCCCCTTTCAGGAAAAGTTTGATGATCTCTGGTCTAGCATAATGGGCTTCCCAAGTGGATTAGTGGAAAGAATCTGCCTGCCAATGCAGGAGATGAAGAAGAGACAGGCTCAATACTTGGGTCAGGAGGATCCTCTGCAGGAGGAAACTACAACTCACTATAGTATTCTTGCCTACAAAATCCCAAGGACAGAGGAGCCAGGCTGGCTACAGTCCATAGGGTTGCAAAGACTCAGACACAACTGAGCATGAATGCACACACGGCCTAGAATAATCTGCTGAGAGAGTGATCAGTCACACCCAGTGTGATCAGTGACACTCAGAGTCTATGTTCCTTCCACCAGGCTCTGTGCTGCCCATTTATTATCTCACTCATTTAATCACTCACTCATCACACCTGATCTTTCAAACAGCAGCTCACAGGCAAGGATATGCCGGGGAAAAATGTTCAAGACCTCTGCAAGAGCAGCTGAGGAAATGTCAACCGTCGTCTCTGCGTGTGCATCTAGTTAAGAAAACGCCCATCTGGCCTCCCATAGCTAGAGGCCATGGAGTCACTTGCCCCACTAATTGAAAAATAAAGGGTGAAAAGATTTGCTTTCAACACAAACTTGAATGACTAAAATTACATCTTCATTATCTGAAGTGAGAGCTTGTGACTTGTCAACCTCCACCTGTTCTGGCAATGGGAAGAAACACCACAGAAATTTGCCTCTGGCTGGTCATCTCTTGACTGGCTAGCTACAACCCATTTTTAGAAAACCTGATGATTATAAAAATCTACCTGTTAATACAAATGCACCAGAGGTTTGTCACACATAATACAAAATTACCTGGTGCTTCAGGAACAAAGCGTTCAGCACAGAGAAATATGGAAGTTAAGTAAAAATCTATTACAAATGCACAGAAATTAATGCAAATATCTCTGAGCTGATCAGCAACACTGACTTGGGAAAAGTCATGCATTTCCAAAGAGGAGTGATCATTAAATGGCCGTATTTGCAGAAACAAGTCACTTCTACAAAGAGGAATGACATAGAACATAGAACAATACTTTGAAAGTTGTGAAGCAGTTTGTAAATGAGAGGGATTATACTTATTTCTACCTTTTGTATTGTTTTTGATTCTGACTACTAGTAACCTGAAACGATTCTTTCCCCACTCAAGCTGTGGGTTGTTACATAGTCACACCTGTGCAAATTCTGATTCCTACTTGGAAATATTCCTCCTTTCAATGTTTCTATCCTGTGTGTGTGTGTTAGTCCCTCAGTCATGTCTGACTCTTTGCGACCCCATGGACTGTAGCCCACCAGGCTCCTTTGTCCATAGGATTTTCCAGGCAGGAATACTGGAGTGGGTTGCCATTTCCTTCTCCAGGGGATCTTCCCGACCCAGGGATCAAACCTAGATTTCCTGCATGGCAGGCGGATTCTTTACTGTCTGCGCCACCAGGGAAGCCCTTGTCTCTATCCTCAGGTCAGTTTAGTCACTCAGTTCTGTGTGACTTTCTGCGACCCCATGGACTGCAGCACGCCAAGCTTCCCTGTCCATCACCAACTCCCATAGCTTGCTCAAACTTATGTCCATCGAGTCGGTGATGCCATCCAACCATCTCCTCTTCAGTCATCCCCTTCTCTTCCTGCCTTCAATCTTTCTCAGCATCAGAATCTTTTTCAGTGAGTCAGTTCTTCACATCAGGTGGCCAAAATACTGGAGTTCAGCTTTGGCATCAGTCCTTCCAGGGAATATTCAGGACTGATTTCCTTTAGGATTGACTGGTTTGATCTCCTTGTGGTCCAAGGGACTCTCAAGAGTCTTCTCCAACACCACAGTTCAAAAGCATCAATTATTCAGTGCTCAACTTTATCTCTATCCTGGTGGTGGTGGTGGTTTAGTCGATAAGTCAGGTCCGACTCTTGTGACCCCATGGACTGTAGCCCACCAGGCTCCTCTGTCCATGGGATTCTCCAGGCAAGAATACTGGAAGGGGTTGCCATTTCCTTCTCCATATCTCTATCCTACCTGGATCCTTATTACCTTTATTTTGATGATGGCAACAGTGTGCTAATTAGTCCTTCCAAATTCAGTCTCTTGTCATACCAATTTATCCTACATGGCACTACCAGAGTAAACTAATTTTATTTTTAAGCTAATCATTTATTCATCAAGTGTGCATGATCATCTGTTGGTTACACTCCCAGCCATTGTTCTTGGAGCAAAAACAGATGTGATTTCTGACTAAGGCTGGCAGATTAACAAACCATGGGATACCCATTTAAATTTGGGTTACAGAAAAATAACCAAAAATATGTAGTATAAATATGTCCTAAATATTGCATGGGACATACTGATACTTCAAAATTTTAAAAAGATGGTCATTTATGTAAATATCAAGTTTAATTGGACATCTTGCATTTTGTTTTTTAATCTCATGACCCTATCTGACCCCAGTGGAATGCTCAATCCATCTGGGGAAATAGCTATTGATCAAATAATCTTACAACTAAATGAGAAGCAGCAACAAGAGGAGAGTTCCAGAAGGTTATGAGAACCTTTATTTGGGGAATTTGAATTTCCCAAGGAAGTGGAATTAGGCCAAGATTTAATGAAGTTTGTGTTAGGAAATATAGTCAGAGATAAGCAGGGTGAAGGCTAGGGGTTAGTTTTTGTTCTAGTTACAGAGGGAATGGTGTGATCTGATTGGACTTCACCCTGTAGGCTGGGGGAAGCTTATGGGAGAATGGTGTGATCAGACTGGTACATGAGATGGATGGGGTATGGATAGAAGGGACGACCAGAGGATTAGTAAGGTCTGATATTTTCTTGGGTTCCAAAATCACTGTGGACAGTGACTGCACCCATGAAATTAAAATTAAAAGATGCTTGTTCCTTGACAAACCTAGACAATATATTAAAAAGGAGAGACTTGACATTGCCTACAAAGGTCTGTATAGTCAGAGCTATGGTTTTTTCCAGTAGTCATGTACAGATGTGAGAGTTGGATAATAAAAATGGCTGAGCACCAAAGAAATGATGCCTACAAATTGTGGTGCTGGAGAAGATTCTTGAGAGTCCCTTGGACAGCATGGAGATTCAACCAGTCCATTCTAAAGGAAATCAACCCTGAATATTCAGTGGAAAGACTGATGCTGAAGCTGAAGCTCCAATACTCTGGCTACCTGATGCCAAGAACTGACTCACTGGAAAAGATCCTGATGCTGGAAAAGATTGAAGGCAGGAGGAGAAGGGGATGACAGAGGGTGAGATGGTTGGATGGCATCACCGACTCAATGGACATGAGTTTGAGTAAGCTCCGGGAGCTGGTGATAGACAGGGAGGCCTGGTGTGCTGCAGTCCATGGGGTCGCAAAGAGTTGGACACGACTGAGCGACTGAACAATGAAAAAGGTCCGTAAACGAGGTTGCTGCAACTATCCGGGTGACATGGTTGAAATTGCTGTGAGGATGGAAAGGATAGATCTCCATACTTTAAAAAGAGTTTGTAACCACACTGTAAGCCTTTGAGTGTAGGATCCACGTTTCAATTGTCCACTATAAAGCATAGCCCAGGTTCTTGCCTTGCTCATTATAAGTATTTAATGAGTGCCAAGTTCAGCGAAGGTGCATCACAATTCCCTAACTATGCTTCTGCAAGTGCTCTTTTCTTTGCTGTTCTCCTCTATCTTTTTACCAGAAATTCCCCACAAGATACTCAGTCATGCAAAGCAGGGCAGTGGACAGAAACTGGGTGTCAGTTTCTGCCCTGTCACTGAATACTTGAAAGACTTCAGCCAAGACATTTACACTCCTTTAGTCCTGATTACATCAGCTTAAAAAAAAAAAAAAAAAGGTGGGGGGGGACAAATAGCAATTCTACTACTTGTCCTCCTGCTGCATAGAGCTGTGGCAAGGATCAAAATAGATCTTGCATTTTCTCTGCGACAATGTAAAACATTCTATAAAAATCAAGTAACTTTACAAAAATATACCAAAACTATGTCAACCACAAGGCAGAACTGGCCAAAATGTTGAATACTGATTTCTTGTGCACTCTCTAAAATGGAATGAATTGAAAACATATCACCCTTTTGTACATAATACATAATTACCTGCTACACAGTACAAAATTTACTACATCATTGATTTAAAATGCATATTGAACACTTAATGTGTGCAAAAAAAACCAAAATTGTACTGGCCAGCCAGGGGAACTGAAGCCCAAACAATCACAGGAAAACAAATTGTCCTGCTCCTGAGAGTCATCCTTCTAAATGACATTTGGATACCTCCTTTTCTGGGCCGATTGTACATTTTTCTTCTCAAGGCAAGCCATCTTGAGTCAAGAGCTCCTTGGGTAGTTAATGGTGTCTTGTGATGAGCCTTAAAACTCTCCTCTCATTTTACTCTTGATTAAAAAGAAAGGAAGCTCAAGATCTAAGCCCTTGCCTGATTTATACTTCAATTTAATTTCTCCCTTTCTCTTTTTCTCTTTCCTTTCACTGGATGAAACCTTCCATGTAATTAGGCTTGAAAGCTCTCATCAAACCATTTGATTGAACTGTGGCACACTGAGTTTCCCTTCCAGGCTGCCGGGGCAGAGAGAGAGTGGGGACCCAGATAGGGACCGGTGGCTGGGACGGACTAAGGACCGGGCTCTGTGATGATGGCGAGGAAGGAAACTCACGCGAGTGTCTGGAGTAACCTGGCTCTCAGGATCTTGGATCCTTCCTTGCTGATGTATTCCCTCAGCTGTACCAGAGACCATCTCAATCTCCTTACTCACGGCAAAACACGGGACACCTGGAAAGCTTTGGGCTCTAACACTACCTGTGGTGTAGCTCAGAGAGGACTAGTGTTTCCGTTTTAACTTGCCTCTAATCTGAAAAGTGTGATTTGGGAAGCCAGGCTGTCCAAGTTTCTCTGTATGAGAAACAATTTGATTGGAAAAGGTTGCTACAGACCTCTTCCTACTCCGTCGTTTGATAATTTCACACATGCAAAACAGCTTTTAAGGCCAATGAAGAGCTTTCATCAGAATACTCCTTTAGGAGCATTGCCCCAGGGCCTGAAGAACATAGTGTTCAGGTGGTAGCTCTGTTTCTAAGTGGCTGAGTGCCTTGTGCAGGGAAATAAAGGATCGCTATCTCAACACTATCTCAAAAGAGTGTTCTTTATGATAGCTGGTCTGAAAGTGAAAGTTGCTCAGTCGTGTCCAGCTGTTTGCGACTCCACAGATGTATAGTCCATGGGATTCTCCAGGCCAGAATACTGGAGTGGGTAGCCTTTCCCTTCTGCAGGGGATCTTCCCAACCCAGGGATCGAATCCAGGTGTCCCGCATTGCAGGCAGATTCTTTACCAGCTAAGCCACAAGGGAAGCCCAATAGCTAGGCTAATAGATTCAAAATAACTGACAGATGATTGGGATGGCAGTACATGCACATACAATGAGTCCCTGGCCTCTAAAACCCAATAAATAAATCACTTGAAAGACAGGGACTGGCTATGGAGGGCCAGGTCTCCAGGTTTCCATTCCTATCTCACACTAACACCATCCTTTCCTTAAATCATAACCAACATGTTAACATGAGCTCTGTGATGCAACACACTGGTAAATGACATCCGAGCTATAAGGGAGAGATACTGAAACATGTCTATGTCTACCATGTGCAGCAGGCCCAGGCCTCATGTCTGTTCTGTACGTTCCAGGTCAGGTACTAAGTAGGTTGCTCTCAAGGCCTTTATGCTACATCACACTTTTCAGTTCACACATTCACCCACATGTGTATGTACACATACACATCACTCAGTCTGAAAACCACTGACACTCTTGAAATAGTCACTTCATTAGTTTATCCTCATAATTCACACACTTCTGCCATATGTATGTAGGTCCAGGAATAAAAGTACATTCAAAGGTGATCTAATAAGAGTAAAGAGGTATCTTAGAAATCATCAAGATTGTGCCTGTTAGTCCTGACAGAAAGATGAATACCAAACTTGTCAAGATAAAGATGGCAGGTTACTTCAAGATTAATCACAATTCTCCCCTTTTGCAGGCAAGAACTAAAACCAGGAAGGTTGGTGGTCTGCTTAAAATTATAACTTGAGGGAAAACCTTTGTGATGGAAACTAAACTTCCTGATAAATGACTTTCTTACAGTGAATAAAAAATGAGGTGGGTGAATCACAAATGGCTCTATTATCAATAGAAGTGTCCCTCACTCTCAGGCCCTTAATTGAATATGTAACCATTCCCTGCTAGCTGACTGTGGAACTTATCTGAATTTCCAAAGGCTGCTTCAGAAAGCACACATAATTTTCTATAATACAATAGGACTTGTGAACACAGGGATGTGTTCTGATCGGGTGTTCTCAATACCAGGGAACAGGTTGTATGTTTGCGAAGATTACTTGACCTAAAAGTTCAACATAGTTAGTCCTCTCCTCCTTGTCTGTGGGTCTCTTATCCACAGATTCAAAGAACATTGGATTGAAAATATTTGGGAAAAAAGTTCCAGAAAATTCAAAAAAGCCAAACTTGAATTTTCTGCGCAAAGGCAAAATTTGTATAGTATTTACATTGTATATACAACTATTTGCATAGCATTTACATTGCATTATATCCCTGGAGAGGGAAGTGGCAACTCACTCCAGTATTCTTGCCTGAGAAATCGCATGGACAGAGGAGTCTGGTAGGCTACAGTCCACAGGGTTGCAAACAGCTGGACCCGACTTAGCGACCAAACAACAACAAAAACAACACATTGTATTCGGTGTTATGAGTAACCTTGGGGATGATTGAAATGATACAGGAGAATGTGTATGGGTTAAGGTAATATGCAAAAACTGCACTGTTTTATTGAAAGGACTTGAGTATCTGCAGACATTCATACCTCATGGGTGTCTTGGAACCAATCCCCATGGATATTGAGAGGAACTGTAGATTAA
The DNA here is from genome assembly GCF_027580195.1 of Bos mutus. NCBI lineage: Eukaryota > Metazoa > Chordata > Mammalia > Artiodactyla > Bovidae > Bos > Bos mutus. Next base: position 95,306,106 of record NC_091626.1, read on the forward strand.
AGGGGTTAACTGCTAAGTGAGTGGAAAAACTTGAGGTAAATTGCTTAATTCTCTGAGACTCAATTTCTTTTCCTATAAATTCATAGTAGTAATGGGCATCCCTGGTAGCTCAGACAATAAGGAATCCACCTGCAATGCAGGAGTGAAAGTGCAAGTCGCTCAGTCGTGTCCAACTCTTTGCAACCTCGAGGACTGTAGCCTACCAGGCTCCTCCCTCCATGGGATTCTCCAGGCAAGAGTACTGGAGTGGGGTGCCATTTCCTTCTCCAGGGGACCTTCCCGACCCAGGGATCGAACCCAGGTCTCCCGCATTCCAGGCAGACGCTTTAACCTCTGAGCCACCAGGGAACCCAGGTTCAATTCTTGGGTCAGGAAGATCCCCTAGAGAAGGAAATGGCAACCCACTCCAGTATTCTAGCCTGGAGAATCCCATGGACAGAAGAATCTGGTGGGCTACAGTCCATGGGGTCACAAAGAGTCAGACGTGACTGAGTATTTTGTGCGTGTAATTTTAATAATGGTACCTACCATGAAGGATGTTGGTAAAGATTAAATGAATAAAGCTAAAGCATTTAGTTTAGTACCTGACTGTAATTTACAAGAAGCCCATACTTGGTCATTCAGATGACCAAAATACACTTCTCATATGTATTCATTCTTCATCCACACTTCTGGGATCACAGCTTTCAAAACCCCCAGAATTTTTGGTAAGCACCTTAGGAGCTGGGGTTAGGGGGAAGTGAGTAGGGCCAACCTGGTAATTAGAGGGTTGAAACTTTCAGTCCCACCCCCAACCTCCTAGAGGGGCTAGAGGTTGAATCAATCACAAATGGCCAATGTTTTAATCAATTATGCTAATGTAATGAAGTCTCCAAAAGACTGCTAAAGGAGTGGGTCCAGATGGGGAATACATGGAGAATTGGGGAGAGGGGCTTACCTGGAAAGGGCGTACCTTGCAGAGAATTAGATGTTCTAAGACCTTCAGGAGAGGGTCAGGTACATTCAAAGATTTGGGAAAAAAAGTGAATAATAATAATAATTAAAAATAAAGTAAATACAACTGCCATTTTTCTAAAAGCACAAAGATATCTCCTTTCTTGGGTTTATTTTTTCTAAGATTGAATTGACAGAAGTGAACACCCAAAGATGTCCATCAGAGTTCATGTCAAGAGATACACAATAATTGGTTCAAGGAAAAGATAAACAATAAAACCTTGACTATCTAAGTCACTCACAGGACCCTCCTCCCACCTAAACTATTCAGAAGGCCAAATTTTCCCAAGAGCTGAGATTTAACCCTTTAATCATCTTTTCAAACTTTTAAAAAATCAGAATGCTGCTAAAATTGACCAGAAGAATCCAGGAGAGTCTTGCTTTATCTATGAGCTAGTTGTTCAGTCCCTTGGACTGCAAGGAGATCCAACCAGTCCATCCTAAAGGAAATCAGTCCCGAATATTCATTGGAAGGACTGATGCTGAAGCTGAAACTCCAATACTTTGGCCACCTGATGCAAAGAACTGACTCATTTGAAAAGACCCTGATGCTAGGAAAGATTGATGGCAGGAGGAGAAGGGGACGACAGAGGATGAGATGGTTGGATGGCATCACCAACTCAGTGGACATGAGTTTGAGTAAACTCCGGGAGTTGGTGATGGACAGGGAGGCCTGGCGTACTGCAGTCCACGGGGTTGCAAAGAGTCGGGCACGACTGAGCGACTGAACTGAACTGAGCTGAGTTGTTCACAAGGGCCTTTCAGCCTTTATTAAAACCAGGGCTTCAAAGCAATGGGCTTTATTCTATTAGTTATCACTTACAAAGAAGCCCCAAAGACGTTGCCACCTATCCCTACTTGCTCATGATAAGTCTAGGACTTGAGACCTGGAATTAAGTGGATAATGGAAACACACTGAAATTGCTGACCTTTTGTCTACAGCCACTGAAGCAAGGCCAAGCCTGGGGAAGACTAGTTTCTCCTTGCTAGTCATTGCCCCTACTGCAAAGACAAGTATCTCCCCACGTCCACATTCCCGAAGCTGACAGACACACCAGTGCACTTTGGCAAGTCTTGCGTGCTCCTCATAAAAGGAGTTCTTTGTATGGCAACTGCAAATTTTAAAAAGGGCTCATTTCACCTGGGTGTCATGGGCTGATTATTCCTTCCTCCTTGTTTGAGCTCTGCAGACAGCCAGATCCTGCCTAGCTCCTCCTCCTTCCCTTCTTTGACAACATCAAATGCCAAAGGTGCAAAGCAAATAAATGTTAAGTAAAACACCAACACTGGTTCAGTTTAATGCTCTGCTCTGTCAACTCGCTCCACTGCCTAGCAACCGTGGTGGCTCACCCCAAGTTCATTTTCATTTTAATGTGCTCCACACAGAAAAGCCACCTAAATAGATACCCCAGTTCTGAAGCATATAATCTCTAAACTACAGGAACGGGCGGATCATTTCCATTAGTTTCTTCTGTAGCGAAAACCACAATTTGCACCCAAAGTGTGTAATTATATTCAAATTCTGAAAGACTGCCTCGGAAACAGTTGAAATTCATAGTTTGGGGGAAAGACACTCAGGAGTAGATACCATTATGGTTTAATGTGGGAAGGGGGAGTGACAGGAATATTCCAAAACAGTAAAAAGAATTAAAAAAAAAGGGGGGGGTGAGGACAGTATCTGAGAAAAGGTGGCTTTCAGGATTCTGGAGGTTTTATGTTCAGAGCTACTCAACCGTGAGTGACCAAGGGGAGGGAACCAGGACAAAGAAGGTGTCCCTGAGCAATACCTGAGTTGTGGCTTCAGATGGAAAACAGGCACAGGTGAGTACACAGGCCATTTCCCACCTGCTTTCAGGACATGAGACCCAACCAGGAGAGGACATGTCTCCTGGCATGGGAACCAGCCTGAATCTGAGCCCTTTCTCACACTAAGGTCTCCCATACAGAACACCTGTCAGCTACAAATTGACACTTGCCATTGAGACTTGCCATCTACCTCCACAAAGATTAAATCATGAGCTGCTACAGCTGCTGATTTCAACACTCTCTGAAAGGATTTCAGGGTGGGGAGCAGCAGTGAGGCATTCTGTGCTCAGAGGAGCCTGGCGGAACAGGTCTTCAGATAGTCTGACATTCTCAGGAGCCGGTGTTACGAGTCCAGTGCTTCTATCTCCTCCCATCTAGAAAAGCATGGTGACACGTGCTTCTTGTGACTAGCAGTCATTTTCATGAGACTGGCAGAAACTTTCTGGAAAAATATGTACTTGATCGCCTGTATTCTCCCTTTACCAAAATCACACACACACTGACCATTCCCCCAGAGTTTCTCAGAAATATCTGAGATGCTGATTCCAGGGCTGTACTCCTCATTTTGCATGCCATGCCAAGTCGCTTCAGTCCTGTCTGACTCTCTGCAACCCTATGACTTTAGTCCACCAGATTCCTCTGTCCATGGGATTCTCCAGGCAAGAAAACTGGGGTGAGTTGCTATGCCTTCCTCCAGGGGATCCTCCTGACCCAGGGCTCCTGCCTGCCAATGCAGGAGTTGTCAGAGACTTGGATTTGATCCCTGGGATGGAAAGATACCCTAGAGAGGGGCATGGCAACCCACTCCAGTATTCTTGCTTGGATAATCCCATGGACAGAGGAGCCTGGCAGGCTATGGTCCACGGGATCACAAAGAGTCAGACACAACTAAAGTGACTTAGCACACATACTCCTCGTTTTGACCCCAAATAAAACTTAACTCACAACTCTCACACTGTACATATTGTTTTAAGTCAACATACCCAAGAATCACACCTCTTAAAAGAATATATAGGAAACATTAATTTTTACAAAGGCCAGAAAAATCCAATGCTGTCAGAATCCATTCCTACAGGACTTCATCTGGTTAAGGAGAAGAGGGCAGCAGAGGATAAGATGATTGGATGGCATCATTGACTCAATGGACATAAATTTGAGCAAACTCTGGGAGATAGTGGAGGAGATGGAAGCCTGGCATGCTGCAGCCCATGGGGTCACAAAGAGTTGGACATGAGTTGGTGACTGAACAACAAGGGACATCAATCTGAAGCAAAGCATCTTGGGGAGATGAGAAGTCAGCCTGTATGTTGTAGAGTAAAAGACAGGTGATGGATGTCACATCATATTGCCCAGGTTCCCACATGATTCTGATACTGACTGATGCCCTTGGCTAAGACCCCACTTTGGCAATATGGGACATCAGGTGATCAGATAATCCCTAAGCTCGCTGCATTTGTTGTCTACTTCTTGAGATGATGGGCTTCCTAGGAGAGCAAAAAGGTCAAGAGCTCTGTAGTCAGAACCAGCTCTGAAGCCTGGATCTATCCCCAGCCTACTTTGGTCCTACTTAAGCTCTCGGAGTCTCATCATTTTTATTTATGAAATGGGAGTAACCTTATTAGGGTCAAGGATTGTGAGGATTAAATGAAACCACATACATAAGGCATTGGAAGAGAGCCTGGCACACAAGAGGTGTGCATGAGATGCTGGCGTGTGATCCGAGCAACTCTTTCTCAAAACTTTAAGTAGAAATAAACCACCTGTTCTTTATAAACTCGGTTGTCATTCTGCCCCCTGCCCTGATAACGGTTAAACACAGCAGAGCATTTTAAACACAACGCAGAGCTCCTTTCTAGTACTGAAAAGGTATGTTTAAATGAAAGTGGCATTCTTTCTGTCTCAGCATGACTCTTTACTGAAGTTGGATCACGGGCTTTATAACATCACAGCGAGCCCCCCTTGTACATTATGCTGCTTCTATCAGAGGGGAAAAGAGAAAACCCGGCTGCAGCTTTGGCATAAGATAGTATCAGAGTCAAGACAACAGAGCTATAAAATACTGGCAGACCTACGGAACTTAGACAGGTTGAAGATACACAGTGGGGTCTTTAAAGATGTACAGATTGGAGAATCATGCCATCCTAGTGCTGAGATCCATTTGGGGAGATCATTTCACTCAACCCTAGTATCGCACAAATGAGGGAAAAATGAAAAGGACAATTTTCCTCAGCTACAGTATTAAGACTCAAACACACTACATGCAACACAGAAAACTATGGGTAAGAGAAAGGAGAATACAGCTTAGAAAATCAACATGTCTAAATGTCTAAGTGATAACAAATTAATACATTTTTAAAAAAATGCCATATCCAGAGTCACAGAGTCAGGGAGAAAGCAAGGAGTAAAATCTATGATCAGCACAATATCCCTTCCATAAGAATTCTGGTTCCAAATTTGGGATCTATAGTCCACTCTAAGGACTCCACCATAAAAATACACTCTCAACTTCTCTATGACCTTTGAGTCCTGGTAAGGAAATGTTTCAGAAATGACATTAGAAGAAGTTTTCCACTTCCAGATCTGAAAATAGTTGTTTAAAAAGACCTGTTTTTTTCCCCTCATATAAGCTAGATTAAACACTCTAGTTTTTGATGGATATGGAGCAGTATATAGTGGTATTTAAATTCTGCACAAGTTTGCTAGAGAAGAAGGTCCAGTTCTAAATTTCCAAAATGGTCTCAGAATATTTCCTGGAGGCCTCTCCCCTTGTGCTTCACTGAGCTTCTAAACCATTTGCTATAATTTGTTATTCTAGGCTAAAATTCGCCAGCATAGATTTATACCTAAGAAGACAGTTACCAAGAGGAGCAAGATGACCCCACGTGCTATCTTCTTTTAGTGCCATAAACAAGGAAGTACATGGTAAGATTTTTCTCCTATTTCCCTTTCCTTGCCTTGGAGGCAGAAAGTGTTGCTACAGATAAGAAATGAAGAAAGCCAGTACTTACATGTTGTTAACTTCAATCTACCAACCTGCAAATAGTCAACACTGAAGCTGGATTTTATGCAAAGAATTGAAAGAGTATTATCATTAATCTATTCCCATAACAAGTTTCATCTGTACACAGAAATTAAGGAAAGCACAACTTGTTTAATTTTTCATACGATTCTGTGATACGTGTATGGTAAGTATTATTAACGCTATTCCCAGTTAAAAGATGAAAATACTTAGTCTTAATCAAGTCAACTGACTTATCGAAGGCTCCTAAGCGACAGGCAAAGACTGAGACCTATTTCCTCCAACTCTAATCTTGTAGTGACTGTTCCCAAACCCACCTAACAGTACCCTGCACCTCAGAAGTGCATCATCATCTACCTGTCAACCTTATTAGCACATGTTCTCAAAATCATTTTTCAGAAATACATGAATACAAAAAGAAAATTCATTCCCTTTCCCCAAAGAGGTGAATATGTTGCTTTGGATTTATATCAGCAAGGGCATAATAACTGCAACATATTTTCTCAATTGTCTCCCATGAAATATACAGTTTCCTTCATGTGAATTTAAAATACAGTTTCATGAAAGAAATTCAATGCAAAAACACCGAAATTGACATAGTTTTAAATGGACATACTTTTTTCCAAATATTCATAAAAGTATTCATACTTATTAAATTCATTTCTTCTTCACTGAAGGGTGAGGTGTGCAAACAGTTGGCAATATGTGTCTTGAGAGAGGAAAAGAGTGAGTCACCGTAGCTGATTAAAGGGAGTCCCTGGAAGAGAAGGGGTGTCAGGCCTGGATGGCAGCTGGTCTCAGCAGAGAGCCCTGGAGGGTGGGCACTGAAGTCTGTCTACAGAGCATGTGTCTGGAGTCAGGCAGGATCAGCCAGTGTGCACAATCAAGGTGGAGGCTCCGTCACACGAAACAAAGAGAAAAGCAAACACAAGTTTCACTAAAGTCACTGGTGTTGCTGTCTCCATACATGTAAGTAGGATTCTTCCCAAGGAGGTTCCATCTTATCAGTTTTGTAAATCGCTACCATTGTCATCGAAGGTTTACTTTTCCCATTGTAAAAGTCTGACTTCCCCGGAGATGCTCTGCACAGTACATGTTTACTTTACAATAACTGGATCCTGGGGGTGGGGAAGGAGGAGTACTATGAGCTGACCTGTATGCCCCACAACATTCATATGTTGAAGCCTAGACCTCCAGGACTTCAGATCATGACTATATTTGGAGGAAGGGCCTTTAAAGGGGTACATGCATACATGCATGCACTCTTGGTCATGTCTGACTCTTCACGACCCCATGGACTGTAGCCCACCCGGATCCTCTGTCCATGGGATTCTGCAGGCAAGAATACTGGACTGGGTTTCCACTTTCTTCTCCAGGGGATCTTTCCCACCCAGGGATTGAACCTTTGTCTCTTGAGTCTCCTGCAATGGCAGGAGACTTCTTTACTGCTGAACCACCTGGGAAGCTCATTTAAAGGGGGTGATTAACTTAAAATGGGGCTCTGAGTGAAACTTAATCCACTCTGACCAGTATCCTTATCAGCAGAGGAAATTCGGACACACAAGGAAACATCAGAGATGAGTGAACACGGAGGACAGACTCCAGAGGGGACTCAGCAAGAAGGCGGCCGTCTGCAAGCCAAGGAGAGAGGCCTCAGAAATCAAGTCTGCCAAAACCAAAAGGTTGGACTTCCAGCCTCCAGATCTGTGAGAAAATACATTTCTGTTGTTTAAGCTACCCAGTCTATGATTTTTTTTTTTTATGGCAGCCCTAACAAAATAATATAAGAAAGGAAGTATGATTACGTTCAAGTTTTATCTTAAGAAATTTGCCTCTCTCCCTGATTACACAGGGTTCTAGTGAAAAAAGCTTTCTGAGGTCTGATCAATTCACTCATTAAAATGTAAAGCACAATATGTTATGTCTTCCAGACAACAAAACAATAAAGATCTTACTACTGAATTTCAGCCATCAGCCAGTTCGGTAAAGGGTTTATTTTTCCTGAAAAGGAAGTGTTCCAATTTCCTCTTCTCTTTTCCTTAGGATATGGCAGCCCTCACCTCCATCGCCCACTCCGACAAAGATTTATATTAAAAGTCCTAAAGAAATATACACTAGGATAGTATAATCCTCCTACACTGGCCTTTCAAGAACAATTTAATCTCCAGAGCAACCACTTGCCAGCAAACTTTAGAGACACCAAAGCATCTAGAGAAGAGAGAGAAAGAGAAGCCAATTTAATTAATTCATCACTAAGGCCAAAGACATATAAATCTTACCATTTTATCTGTCAACCAACACTCTGAATTATTCAGCAATCTGAATCCCAAGAAGGGAGGGAGAAAGAAAATGGTTAGAAAGCAGCTGGCTGAGCAATAGAAAGTGCTAAACAGATCAGAGCAAAACAAGCCCCAAGTCTGGAAAAACTTCAGAGATGGAACTGTGTGACAATGAATGAGAAGCATCATTTCCTACAAGAAAGACTCCTGGCTAATGGATCACAAGGGAGACTACTACCACCACCTTTGCTAAGATGATTCAAAGAGGACTTACCTACACACACAGACACACACACAGAGACACACACACAGACAGACACACACAGACAGAGACACACAGACACAGAGACACACACACAGAAACACACAGACACACAGACACACACACAGACAGACATACACACAGAGACACACACACAGACAGACAGACACACAGACAGAGACACACAGACACAGAGACACACACACAGAAACACAGAGACACAGAGACACACACACAGACACAGACACACACACAGAGACACACACACAAAGACACACACAGACATACACACACACAGAGACACACAGACACACACACACACACAGAGGTTTCTGGTCAAGAGGCTTTCTTCTAATACCTTGCGGTGTATTTTTTTCTTTTACAAAAAAACTGAGTTTTATGCCCCCAAATGCCTAAAGAGCCAGAAAGCTCTGCTATTTTGTGGAAAGCAAAGTAGAAGTCACATATTAAGTACACCTAGGCTCCTAAGAGCACACTTTTTTTAAACTGTAAGTACTGAGACACTTTTAAGTGGAGGCGCATTGGACTTCTTAAAGGTGGGAGAGAGGGAAAAGACACATAAAACTATACGTCCCATGCACGCTCAGTCACTAGGTCATATCCGACTCTTTGCAGCCTCATGGAAGCCAGCCTGCCTGGGTCCTCTGTCCATGGGATTTTCCAGGCAAGAATACCGAAGTGAATGGCCATTTCCTTCTCCAGTTATATGTCCCACAGCACTAAATTACCTAGGAGCTTCAACAAGCATGACATAGAAGTGTGAAAATAAAGATGAGAAAGAAAAATACCTGAAGGGATATTTTGAATAACAGAACACTGTAAATTTGCATTTCACAAGGGATGTGTAGATTTCATACTAGTTAATTTGGTTGGGTATCTGGATCCTTGTCCCATCCCTCCTATTTTTGAAATTTATACAAGAATTTATCTTTCACAGATGATCCAAATACTTCTGAAATTATTCCATGCTGAACAATACAATGCCATATTTAGTTTTCTATCCTTAGCAGGTTACACACAGCCTAGCACATAGTAAATACCCAATAAATGTTAGTTCAGTAGAAGACAGCACGTAAGGAAGCAACAAGCCTCAGAGAAGGGACTGAGTAATGGGTGAAAGCTTACTAGACTCCAAGTGAGAAGAGAGTTCATTCTATTCAGAGACACAATTTTCACCTAAAACTATTTTGCATACTCCAGCAGGGGTGAGCTTAGTCTTCCCAGCTTACAAAGGAGCTCAGCCCACTCTAGGCTGCCCTGGGATCAAGATTTTAGGCAAAATCTATACATAGTAAATTTTTTAAAGAACAGAATCAAGCCTGGGTAGACGATCAGCTGTTTGGAGGATTTCTCTTTCTTCCATCTGTTTTTGTGTGAGTTTCACTATAGGATAGGAGGTTTTAGACAAAGGGGGTGCTCATTAACAGGGCAGATCTGAGGATCTCCAGCTTCTCAGGAAATGGACAAAGGGAACAAGGGTAGAATAAAAAAAAAAAAAAAAAAGAAAAAAAAAACATCTCCTTGAGTCCAGAGACCATAATTGGACTCAAGGTCCTAGTATTCATTTATACCAGAATGAAGGACATTTACTTCCTCACAGACAGTAGAAACGGCTGCTTTTAACTCTGGAATCAGGTTGGAGGAAACTGTGAGTAACAACCATTAGCCTCCTACCACCTCCATCCAAAACATTTTTGAAAACAACTGCTGATAGCTAAGGCTTTGTCTTGGATGAGGGGAAAGCAAGGGTACTCCAAGTAAGAATGAGGGACATTAAGGAAGCACTGAGGGGTCTTCTGGTCCTTTCAGGCAGAAGAGGGCACAGCTTAGACATGGGATTGAAGCCAGAGTTTGGGGTGTCTTGTTGCTTACTGCTTCTCTTCATTTCAAGTCCCAAAATATGAATTAAACATGCAAGGAGCCTGCCTAATATAGATGCATCCAGTCTTCAAGCCCAGATCAATGGGATGGGACTTCAGGATTGAAAGGAGATATATAAAGAGTTGATTTTGTGAGCTTCCTTGTCTTCAGTCATGCTAGATTCTTCAGTTCACTGCATTCCACAGCTCTGATGGGAACTGAGGACCTTTTCTAGGATCTCTACTCATTTACTTACTTGGTTCTCCTTTTTCTGTGGCGCCGAATCTTATCAGATGTAGGTTAATGAGAAAGTAGACTGGGAACCAGTTAAGAAGATTTAGAGTGTCCTGAGCAACCAATCAGGGAAGAAATAAAGTAAATAGAGAAGAGTTGTGCTTAACCTGTGCTGGGCTCAACTCCTCTAGGCCCCTCAGCTGACTGAGAGAGGAAGGGGGACAGAGCCAAGGGGACAGGAAGAGATTGACAGATTTAAGAATCCCAGGGAAGTACTGCACATTCCCTCACTTAATTACTTGCTGCTTTTAACTGTTTATATCCCGAACAGAAAGCATAGAGACCCTGCTAGCCTATATAACCTCTAACAAATGCATATCTTCATCTCCCTGCTGATAATTTACACTAATTAGCAAAATTTAGCTAATTATCGCTGAGCATTTCTGTGTTTAATTATGGCTATTAGTAATAGTCTGTCTGGCTTCCTCCATCTCCCACCCCTCTCTTTTCCTTTCTCACCCTTTACAATCCCACCCCCCACTGTCAGTCCCTCTCCTCCTTAGAAACTGAATTTTTATTTCCATGAAATTGCTTTTGCCTTTTTGGTGGCTGTGGCTCTTTCCTCTCCTATGTTTTTTTTTTTTTTTCTTTTCTGAAAGCCTACACCAAAACCCAGCAGGAATTACAGAGAAAACAGCAACCAGATCAAGATCAAGCATTCCCTCCTCCCCACCACCTCCTCTCCACCAACCAGGACAAGCTCTGAGCCGCTTGACGACTCCATCAAATAAAATGTAAAGAAAGAATCAGAGCGAGAGGACGTGCTGGCATTTTCTCCATGTGCTTCCACTTAACACTGCAGCCAGCACTGCACAGAGCAGGAACCCAGGGCCTGGAGGCGGTGGGAAGAACGGACGTTCCCAGTGGGGTCTGGATGTGACAGGTCTTCAAAATACACGCTAGGGCAGGGGACCTCCAGGGCGGTTCGCTCTCGCTGCTCCCCAAAGGGCTGCTCCTGCAGGTGGGCTCTGTGATCCCTGGTCTCCTCGCCGTCAGAGTGGAGTGCATAGTAAACAAATAACGAAGCTCTCATCTTCAGAACAGTTTACTACAGCAAGCGCCACCCTCCGCGGCAGACATCACCCTCTCTCTTCAGAGGTAGCCTGCTCAAAGCTGAGTTGTCATTTTAAGAGCCAGAGATCTCCTCTTTCACTCGCTATGCAAGGAGGGTCGTTTAGAGCAAAACACATCACACTTGCATGGTGTGAACAAGCCCACCCATGCTACCCTTAGTGGAAACAAATTCCCATCAGAGGGAGATTGAAGTGGCAACAGTTTACACTTGGGTAAATTATAAATGGACTTTGCCTTATCTTATGCATTGCCTCCTCCTAGGTAGTTAGCAATATTAGGGGTATAATTTTCATCATAGCTGCTCTCTCCATCTGACATGTGGACAAACTTAAAGCTGTGCACATGAACAGTTTAATAACCACTGGTTATTAAAAAAAATATTTTCTGCCTCTCTACACTCAGCTACTTTCCCCCACTCCCCAACCTTAACCACTTTATAGCAGTTCAATCAACTTCAGGCTGAAGACATAAGGATTCCTGCTGCCTGCTATTTTCCCAGGACTAGCTCTCCAACAAGATCAGAGAGAAGAAGGGTAAAAACAAGGTGAATGAATGGATTCTCAAAAGTGCAGCACTAGGGACTTATCTGATAAGTTGCCTGCCATCTGTTGGGTGAAGGAAGCAGAGGGTTCCAAAGAGGAGAATACCAGTGCTTGTGCAGCCCTGAATAAGCAAGCCAGCCCAGGTGGGGAGGACCCATTAGAGAAAATGGGAACGGGGCAGAAAACACCAGCTTATAGGGGAAATTGGGCATTTTCTTCCCTCATGCACATGCGATGCTTTTCATGATTTTCAATCCATTTTTTTTATATTCTTTTCCCACCCTTAACATTACCTGAAAGGCGAGTGGGTTACAGAATTGCTATGCCCCATTAAAAGGATAAAGAGCAGAGAGACCCACCGTGCCCTCCTCGAAGGGAAACAGGGGAGCGATAGATAGAAATAGGCACTGAGTGATGCTTGCTGCCATGGAAATGGTGCTCGTGCTGAGAGTGAGACCCCGGCGAGGAGGAGGAGGAGGCTACATTAGAGGAACTCCACACAGAGCTGACGATACATCCCCAGAAAAGGGACCAGATCCCAAGCGTCCAGGCCGGCCGGCGAGGAGGGCTCCGTCTCGCGTGGATTCTCAGGTGCATGGTCAACGCACAGGACCACCACGGATGGGCAGTTTGAATTCCAGCCAGTGAGGAATAATTAAGTTCATGATGCCCAGGGGCCCATCATAGCAGGAGGAATACTCGCCCGGATTTTGGAAAACAGGGAAGGAATAAGCGTTTTCAAGACAGATGATGGGGGGGGGGAAACTACTTAAAAGAAAAAAACAAACATATAAGGCAAAAGCTCCCCTTTCTTGGAGCTGAAATTTACGATGCCAAAATACACCCAGGTATAGCAACCCTCCTAGGGAGCCCCGGAATGCCACACATGTCAGGGGAGGCCCTTCGCAGCTCCTCCTGGTCTCCGCGGGGCACCTCGGGTCGGATGACTTAACTGCACACTCCGGGAAGCCACACGGAGGGAAGGTGGAAATGAAGGAAGAAGAGGAGACGGCAGGAGACCCAAGTAGGTTCAGCTTAGTTTATCCCAACATCCGAGCAGTTTGAACATTTTTTTCCCCCAACTTGGCGAGCGATGCAATGCAGAACTCCCAGGAAAAGGAGGGCTGCAGATGCTGAGAGTTCTTCGCGGGGTCCTCGGAGACTCGGTGGAAGGGCTCCGGGAGGCGGAGGCTGTGAACCCTGCGAGTTCTGGAAGAGCGCCACGGAGCAGCCGCCTGCGGGCCGGGTGTCTCAACTGGATGAAAAGGCAACAGCCGCCGGAGGAAGATAGGAACAAGAACGACCGGAGAGAGAGAGAAGAGGAGGAGGAGGAGGAACCCAGCGCGGAGCGTCCACCCAAACCGACGTGGCCCGGGCGCAGAGAGGCGGGGCGGGAGAGCCGCGAAGGCGCCCGAGGAGGTGCCCGGCGGGCGGCCGAGTTGGCCGGGAGGCGGGCGGGCGCCTGCAAAGCGCGCGGAACCGGGAGGCACAGGTGAAGCGAAGCGAGGAGTTGGGGCGCCAGATTCACGAATGGGCAAGTCGTATGCAAATAGCGCACTCCCGAGAGCAAATCAGGGCAGCCCGAGCGCTCGGCCGAGGGACTGGCTGGCTCGGAGGGAGGAGGGGCCCGAGCGCCCCGGAATCCCGGCCCTCCCCATTCAAGTGCACGCTGGTCTACCCCCCGCGCGAGCTACGCGCGCGCACCAACACCCTGCCTGCTGACGCTCGGCTCCCTACCGGAGGAGTGAGCACAAGCGTGTGTGTGTGTGTGTGTGTGTGTGCGCGCCCTGCGCCTTTTGATCGCCGGATCCCTGCTCCTCTCCCAGGCATATTAAGCCAAACTCCGGCAATTGGAAAGGAAACAAACAAACAAACAAACAAAAAACTGCAGGCGGCAGCGAAGGCTGAAGTCGCCCCAGATAGAAATAAAAATCAACCCCTTGAGTCAGCAGGAGCGCCGGAGCGGCTTGCACGCGGTAGTGCCCGAGCGCGGGCGCGCTCCCCCTGGCCTGGTGGTCAGCATCGCGGGGCCACTCTCCGGGGGCGTGCCTCTTTGGGGGCGAAGGGGATACGAGCCCAACCGAGGGGCGAATGGCGGCAGCGCGTCCTGGTTCTCGAAGGTGAAGGCGGCGAGATGGACCCCAGGAGGGTGAGAGGTTTGATGCGCTCCCCCGGGGGAGGCCCTTGGAGAAGGTAGCTCCCACCCCTGGTGGGCAGGATGTTCTGGGAATTCAGGACCCAGGGGTTGGCTGGTCCAAGAACTTCAGAAGAGGTGAGGGCTGAGTCGGCTGGCGAAAGAGTGGCTGGTCTGGCCTGCCCTGGCCTTAGAGGCACGCGGCCCCCGGAGAGTAGAGCCTCCGGGCCTCCAGGATTCTGGGCACGAAAAAGAGAGTACGGCTTTTACATCCAGGCTGAACCTGCAGGGGACAGCGGAGAGGCAGGAAGAAGCTTGGCGGGCCCGCAGTGGCCATCTGTTACTCCAGGAGGAAGCAGACCAGAGCTCGGCCAGCAAACGGTGATGTTCTGGACGAGGCAGCCTCCATCCCACCCCTCACCCCCCAACTTCTCACTACGCTGTTGAGCCAACAGTGTGATACAGAAACCCGACAGCCTCCTGGACTCCCGGGTCTTGCTGTTGCTGCCTCTGACTCCCTCCTTTCCACTCCCCTTAGTTATAAAAGCACAGTATATTTGGGGGTGGGGCGGGGATGGAGAAGTAAGGAAATAATACTTGCTGGTTAAATCACATCATATATACTACAGGACACTTGCTGGTTAAATCATGTCTATATGTCTTCAGTTCTGTTCAGTCGCTCAGTCGTGTCTGACTCTTTGCCACCCCGAGGACTGCAGCACGCCAGGCCTCACTGGTCCATCACCAACTCCTGGAGCTTGCTCAAACTCATGTCCATCGAGTCGGTGATGCCATCCAACCATCTCATCCTCTGTCGTCCCCTTCTCCTCCTGCCTTCAATCTTTCCCAGCATCAGGGTCTTTTCCAGTGAGTCAGTTCTTCACATCAGGGGCCAAAGTACTGGAGCTTCAGCTTCAGCATCAGTCCTTCCAATGAAATTCAGGACTCATTTCCTTTAGGATGGACTGGTTGGATCTCCTTGCAGTTCAAGGGACTCTCAAGAGTCTTCTCCAACACCACAGTTCAAAAGCATCAATTCTTCAACGCTTGATTATATATATTTATATACAGGCTTCCCAGGTGGCGCTAGTATTAAAGAACCTACCTGTGAATGCAGGAGACATAAGTTGAGTGAGTTTGATCCCTGGGTCAGGAAGATTCCCTGAAGGAGGGCATGGCAACCCACTCCAGTATTCTTGCCTGAAGAATTCCATGGACAGAGGAGCCTGGCAGGTTATATAGTCTATGCAGTCACAAAGAGTTGGACACGACTGAAGCGCCTGAGTATGCATATATATATGTGTGTGTGTGTGTGTATGTTTGTGTATATATATATATAGATAGATAGCGAGAGAGACATGCGCGCACACACACACACACACACTCAGCACTTAGGCAGCATTTCTTTTTTAAAAAGAAGTTTATAGCACCTATCATACTCCTGCTCTCAAGAGACATCTCAGGCCTCCTGACTGAGAATAAGAGATTAAGACAGTCCTATTCATTCTTGGGGCACCTTGAAGAGATGTTGAATAAGTTAGCATTATCTGTCTCTAACATAAAGATATCAAAGCTAGAAATGATTTGCCTTCAAGGTCAAGTATCAAGTCCCTTTGAGACTTTATGATGGTGACTTGGTGCTCTGGTTAGGAAATTGGTGTTCTCCTGAAGATCCCTGCTGCCTGGAGTAAATGGTGCACAGTCATCCCAGCTGCTCTGGCTCTTGGCTGTAAGGGTGATTCAAGATCCACAGCCTCCGATGGGATGGCCCTCATTTGTGATTTTACATGCCTTTGGGTTGTGGCCCATCAACATAATGTTTTAAACTAGCAACGTGTACTCAACAATAGCACAATAAGAGAGAGGGGTGATTGATGGAGACCTGATTTACACCCTGATTAAGACCTGATTTCTTTCTCTGTAAAATGGGAATAGTTCCTCCTCCCCTTATAAGGTTCTTGGGAATATTAAATGAGATAATGCATATACAGCATGTGGCATAGCAGTAAAGAGTGGTAGTAATTTTTGTTTAATAGAAAAATAAGCTAAAACTCCAAAAAGTTTAAGTACATGTTTAGGGTCTCAGGCAACTATTACGACAAAAGTGAAAAAAAATACATATTAATATCCTAGGCATCCTCCATTAACGCAGATGATAATTCCCATTCAATCCAACCACTCCTTGATGTCCTCCTCCAGATGGAATCTCACGGCGCTTTGGATTTAGTCTCTGTATCATGGCCTTAAAGAGACCTAGATGACCTGGCTTATACCTAGTTCTCCAACTCCATCTTCTTCCAGATGACCTCTTACTCTCTACCCCGCCGTCTCCTGGAGCTGCTTTTTGCTCTTGAGTGTGCAAAGCTCCTTCCCAACTCAAGGCCTTTAAACATGCTGGGCCCTCTTCTCTGGAACACTCTTCCCTAAGATTTTCATCTGATTTTCATTGCAGATGTGACCTCCTCAGAAGCCCTCTCTGACCCTCATCTAAAGTAAGCTACAACCACCCCAAAAGGTACTTTAACCCATGACCATGTTCTGTTTTCTTCAAAGCACTCCACTTTCTGAAATTATTTTATTTATATTTGTTCATGGTCTGTCTCTTTAAAAAGCCTGGCAGTTCCCTGGATGTTGAACCTTTGCCTTGGTCTCCCCTATATTTTCTGTGTGCGCAAGAGTGCATAGCACAGAGTAGAAGCTCAGTAAACCTTTGCTGAATTAATGCATCCAAGGGATCAATTTCCAACCTCATGTGGTGTGGTTTAGTGGCTAAGTTGTGTCTGACTCTTGCAACCCCATGGCCTTGTAGCCCACTAGGCTTCTCTGTCCATGGGATTTCCCAGGCAAGAATACTGGAGTGGGTTGCCGTTCCCTTCTCCACGGGATTGAACTAATTAGGGATTCCCTAATCCAGAGATTGAACTCATGTCTCCTGGGTCACAGTGGGATTCTTTACCAGCTGAGACACCAGGGAAGCCCTTCCAACCTTATATGCATGTATTTTTATATACCATTTATTCCACTGACATACTTATCTGGCTCTAGTGACACTGACCCCCAGAGACACATATTTGCAGAGATCATGAGTTGACTACCTATCCACTTAATGCTTTTCTTCTTTTCTGAATTGGCATTGAGTATTGGAGACTGTATTTTTTTCCCTTAATCCCAAGGAAGGATGGGAAGTTTAGATGGACCTTCCAATTAATTCTCTGCTAGGCAACAAAGTGAAAAATAAATCCTTAATGCAGTACAAAACCTGGAAATGCCACTGGTGCATAACAGCTGGAACTATTCATTTGACTTGTCATACTTATCATTTATTTATTTACTTTTCACAAAATGTCAAAAGAAGTATCTGTGAATTCTGGTAAGGCTGATTCCACTTGGGGACCGAGTAGAACACAGAGAAGATCTATCAGAGGCCAAATGCAAGACTGGTTTATTGTTCTTCTTTCTCTTTCAAGTGGCAATCCACAATTATCCTGATAAAAAGCAATGTCCTCCTCCAATTTAACACATTGTTGAAAATTTTTTTTCATTTCCTTTCTCTCCTTCTTCTCTCTTCCTCTAGTTAACACATTCCTACTTAGACGCCTTTTCTAATTCACGTCATTCTCAGGTCTATTAGAATTTACACGGAGAGTGCATGTTCAGTCACTCAGTCGTGTCCGACTCTTTGCGATCCCATGGGCTGTAGCCCACCATGGTTCAGTGGTTCCCCTGTCCATGGAATTTTCCAGGCAAGAATACTAGACTGGGTTGCCACTTCCTTATCCAGAGGATCTTCCTGACCCAGGGATCGAACCTGCGTCTCCTGCATTGGTAGGTGGATTCTTTACCAACGGCGCCACCTGGGAAGCCCCGGGTTTATATTAGGCTGATCTATTAAGTTGGTTGCTGTTGTTTAGATTTTCAGCTCCAGGGACAACCCCTAGATACTGCCTGCATCTGCAGTTCTGGTTAAAGGGATTTGTCTTCACCTGGACCACCACAAAAGACTCCCCTCTTTCCCTCTGAGTTATCTTTTCTAGTGGGTCCTTTGAGTGAGAACACTTAGGAATGAAGCATGCAGCTACATGAAGATGAGAGTCTGTTTTTAAGATAGAGAGAGAGAGAAATAGATTTAGAAACGTTATGCTCACCACAGATTTAAAGTTGAAAAGTATAAATAATTTCACAGGAACAACCACGCTTAGCTCCACTTGGATAAACCGCCATGGCATCCTAACCAGACTTTTTGGAACCTTAAGTTTCTGAATGAAATGCAGCTTTTTTTTTTTTTTTTTAAAAAGGCCTGTGGCTGGATTTGCCTGGGTTAATATCTCAGTTTCTCTATTATTTCAGGCTGCAGAATTTAGCACTATAGATTTCTCCCCCCCCCCATTTTAATCTCCCCCTTCCTCTCCTCCCCGCCTCCAAAAAAAGACTGTCCCAAGATAATATGCGAGAATCCTGATCCATCTGACACTCTTTGTCTTGCTTTGGTGTGTGCATGCGTACCTGTGCAGTCTTTCGGTCATGTCTGACTCTTTGTGACCCCATGGACTGCAGCGCACCAGGCTCCTCTGTCCATGGATTTCCCAGGCAAGAATACTGGAGTAGGGTGCCATTTCCTCCTCCAGGGGATCTTCCCGACCCAGGGATCGAACCTGCGTCTCCTGCATTGGCAGGCAAGTTCTTTTACCACTGAGCCACCTGGTGGAAACCTCAGCTATGCAGTACTCTGGGGAATTTTCTGGCTCCTAAAATACATCCCACGAAAGTACTTAATGGTGTCAGGTGCCAGGAATCTAACGCACTGCTGCCCTGTCAGTCTCTCACAAGACATTCTCTCTGCACCTGCACACGCCTTTTCTCGCTTTGCAGAGCCTCCAGCTTTCCACTTTGCTGCTGGCGAGAGACGCCCATCCAGTTGTTGGCTGCAGGTCCAGCTGATCTGACGGCACAGACACAGAAAGCAGTGGGGCAGTCTGTTTCTCTGTGAGCCCTAAACTCTGGCAAGGACCCTTTTTCTCCCCAAATATACAGAGTAGAAATCCTTACATTTCTCTTGAAACACAGTTCCAAATAGTAAGTTTAGGGAAGAGGGAAAAACAAAAACTAAACTCTCATAACGTGAAATGAAATCCAAGTCCTGAAAAAATACAGGTGACTGTTAACATGGCTATAAATATAGCCAAGGGTTCCATAAAACAGTCGAACTTTGCTTTATTATATGTCAGTGGGTTTATTTATAGCCACATAATTCATCCTTCTGCTCATTTATTTAAGAAAGCCATCCTGCAAAAAAGCAGGTTTTGATTATATTTTATATTTGGGAGTATAAAAGAGAAGCTTTATTCGTTTAAGTATCATTCCTACATGTATTTTGATTTAAAGAAAAACAAAGACAACGGCATCCTTGTATAATTTTATCATTTAGAGAATATGTTGCTTCTGTTCCTTTAATTTATCCTTCACACAAACATCCATAGTTGTTCTCTTGTCCTCCTTGTGGCTGAAATTGGGATATCAGGAGTCTGGATGTAGAGAAAAATCTCTCTAGGAAATTTTCCAAATCTGTTGATCAATGGCTCTGGGTTATCTGTTTTGTTGGAATTTTACACATTTCTTTAAAGAAAAGAAAATACATATATAAAATGTTCCTATATAAACCTTAGCCAGCTTCCTAGGAAATCCAAGTGAAATTATTTTCTCATAGAAACAACCTTCCTTTTAATCGAGGACGGGATTCAGTTAGTTAGTCATAAAGAAATCGGGGCATTTAAACTCCCGTTAGTCTTCTCTAAACTTACATCGGCTATCAGAGATCATGTACATCTTAATCCAGTTTTAATGATTCAAACAAAGTGAATGATTGTTATATAATAACAGAAGTAATAACACCATTTGTATGTTTATAGGGAAATTATCAAATCAAATATTTAGAAGACACTTTGAGAGTGTGCATACTGATTTTGATCAGGGGCTCTGGTGCCTTAACTGCCTAGGTTCAACGTCTTGATTTTGCTTTCTAGCTGTTGTGAAAAATGTTGGCAAGGTCCTTAGCCCTTCTTTATCACAGCTTCTCCCTCTGTGAAATGGGAATAATCATGTTATCTAACAAAAAGCCTTGCTGTGAGGATTTAGAAAGGTATTACATGTAAAGTGTGTATAAACAATGCCTGGCACTGTGTGTATAAACAGTAAAGGGTCAATAAATGTGAGTATGAAAATAATTGTCTTTTTCTCCAGCTGACTCCTTGAAATACATCTCTGCAGATGGTTTTTTTCTTTTCATTGACAAATCTCAAGAGGACTTAGCAAACAAAAAGTTCCCCTTGCAACTCCCAAACGTAGAATGGAAAGTCACTCCCCTGTGTTACCTGACTCACTGGATTCTTTTTGCCCATATATTTTGCAGAATGGGGAGCAGCTTAATCATACTCTTCTCACAAACATCTTTCAACTCCAAAACAATAAAGCTCACCATGGCCCCAGAATCAGATAATATGGAGTGCCAGAACCCAGCCCCATTTCATCAGTAATCATTTTCCAACATAACGGTGGAACTCACACAGCTTCAGTCTACTTTGGGATATGGAAGGTCTCTCGGGCTACTTTTCTGTCTCATCTCTTAATTTTCTCACCTTCTTTTCTCAAATAAACAATAAGTTTCAATTATTTAGCCTTCTTGCTAAAAAGCATGGCTTCTAAATCCTTTAATAATTTCCATTGGATTTACCTGGCATTTTACCATAATTCAGTATTTTTTTAAAATTACTAAGAATGTACCTCTGAAGTAGGTTCTACTTAGTATTTTGTTGTATTCTTGTGCTTAGATGCTCAGTCGTGTCCAACTCACTGTGACCCCATGGACAGTAGCCCACCAGGCTCCTCTGTCCATGGGATTTTTTTCAGCCAAGAATACTAGACTGAGTTGCTATTTCCTCCTCCAGAGGATCATGGCGGCCCAGGGATTGAATTCATGTCTCCTGTGTCTCCTGCATTGGCAGGCAGAGAATGAGATGGTTGGATGGCATCATCGACTCGATGGACGTGGGTTTGGGTGGACTCCAGGAGTTGATGATGGACAGGGAGGCCTGGCGTGCTGCGGTTCATGGGGTCGCAAAGAGTCAGACTGAGGGACTGAACTGACTGAACTATTCTTCTGTATTGTTTGTTTATGCCTTTATTCTAGCACTTAGCATATTGTATATGGGAAGCTGAACATAGAGATGGGACTGATGGTTTGTTTTGTTTTTGATGGCTTTTTCCCTTGCTAGATTATAAGCTTCTTAAGGTTTTAATCTTCTCTTTTCCATCCCAGGCCCCTGAACTCCATCTGGTTCCTTGCACATAGTTACAGTATACCTCATGTTCATGAAATACATGCACTCAAATAATTGGAGTCAGCTTCAACATCATTCCTTCCAATGAACACCCAGGGCTGATCTCCTTTTGAATGGACTGGTTGGATCTCCTTGCAGTCCAAGGGACTCTCAAGAGTCTTCTCCAACACCACAGTTCAAAAGCATCAATTCTTCGGCGCTCAGCTTTACAGTCCAACTCTCACATTCATACATGACCACTGGAAAAACCATAGCCTTGACTAGACGGACCTTTGTTGGCAAAGTAATATCTCTGCTTTTCAATATGCTGTCTAGGTTGGTCATAACTTTCCTTCCAAGGAGTAAGCATCTTTTAATTTCATGGCTGCAATCACCATCTCCAGTGATTCTGGAGCCCCCAAAAATGAAGTCAGCCACTGTTTCCACTGTTTCCCCATCTATTTGCCATGAACTGATGGGACCGGATGCCATGATCTTCGTTTTCTGAATGTTGAGCTTTAAGCCAACTTTTTCACTCTCCTCTTTCACTTTCATCAAGAGGCTTTTTAGTTCCTCTTCACTTTCTGCCATAAGGGTGGTATCATCTGCATATCTGAGGTTATTGATATTTCTCCTGGCAATCTTGATTCCAGCTTATGTTTCTTCCAGCCCAGCATTTCTCATGATGTACTCTGCATAGAAGTTAAATAAGCAGGGTGACAATATATAGCCTTCACGTACTCCTTTTCCTATTTGGAACCAGTCTATTGTTCCGTGAATAGAGAATGGAGTTAATCCGCTGTGGGGGGAAACGGGACTCTGAGGAGGGCTTCATATACAAGGTGACAGGTGCCCCTAGTGTCAAAGGACTAGAGTTCAAATCCTGATCCACTCACTGTGACCTCAAAGCAGTTATTTTAAACTCACTGAGCCTATTTCCTAAATAGTATAAACATGAATACATCAAAACTCAGGATTGTTTTAAGGGGTAAAGGAGAAGATATATTTGAAAGGAACACTGTAAATGCTTAGGTTAACTATTACCATGAACCATGGTATCGTGGTACCATGAGGATGGTGAGGCCTTGAATGATTTCAAATAGGCAGAGAAGCAGAAATGTCAATGTAAGGAGATGAGTAGTGTTGGGTTGAATCAACGACAGAGGGCTTCCTGGAGGGGGCAAGTTTTAAGCTTAGCTTTCTCTTGTCAGTTAGATTGCTAAATCTTGAAAATCTCAGAAAGGTGTCAGCTGTTTACTTCAAACAAACAAAAAACAGGTCATGGGAAAAGGGAAGGGAAGAGGAAAGGAGAGGAGAGGAGGAGAAACTTACATATTGGAAACCATGTTTTTCATCTCAAATGACTGGTCTGGGTTATTCAGAGTTGTCAAATAAATACCATATAAATAAAAAGTTACATTGCAGCACAGCCAGGAGTTTTCCTTTGTTCAATTTCTCTGGCACACTCACTTTTCAGATACTAAAATACTCATTTGGATCCAATTCATAAGACTATCATTTAGTCCTAGGAACACTATAGTTTAAGTATCCATCTTATACAAGCATCTGTCTCACAATTCCATGAAGAGTATATCTTCTAAGACAGAGGGACAGAGATATAAAATAACTGGCCATTTTCTTTTTGATATCATGCAGTCTTAAATCCAGTTAACAGAGAAGTCTTGGCGGGGGTAGAGATGAGATGAATGTTCTCCAAACAGAAGGTACAAAAGTGTTATCTAAGCAGTTCCAAAAATGTTTGCAAGATGAGTAATAAGGGCATTTCTCTGTGGTACTGAGGATTTAGCACTTTCCAAAACTGATGGTGAGGACAGGGGAATACTGAGATGTAAGTTTGTGTCATAGCAAGAGAAATAGACTGCTCTTAAAATAGATGAAACAACATTTAAGATAACACTATTTTGGCACTGATGATATCTATGTCTTCAAAATCTACCATTTCCAATATGAACAAGCAGAATTCGTTGTTCTTTCCTATCCTCTGTTAACATTTGTCACGTTCTCTTATCATCAGTTGGGTTTAAATCTGGATCCCTTACACAATTTATAGAGGAATCATGTAGGGAACGGGGGCCTGGTCTGAGG
Organism: Bos mutus; assembly: GCF_027580195.1. Taxonomy (NCBI): domain Eukaryota; kingdom Metazoa; phylum Chordata; class Mammalia; order Artiodactyla; family Bovidae; genus Bos; species Bos mutus. Next base: position 95,329,809 of record NC_091626.1, read on the forward strand.
GTCAAACAGCTTAAGTTCTAGGGCCAGATAGCTTATGTTCAAATCCTTGCTCCTTTATTTAATAGCTGTGTGACCTTGGGTAAGTTGCCTAGCCTTTGAAAACCTGTTTTCTCATCAGTAAAATGGAGACTGTAGTATTCCCTCTCTCAAACTTAGCACAATACCAGAACAGTAAAAGACATTCAATGGATGTTTGTGAAATAGTATTGACATACATTTAACTACTGTAGGAGAGAAAATCTCATAGGTAGATAGATAGATATAAACAGACACATATATAGGGTATGCATATATATGTGAGTGTATACATATATATGTATATATACATACACATATATACGCATGTATACATACATATATGCAAAAGTGTATACATTTATATACACACACACATATACATATATCTCCCCCCCAAAAAATATATCCACAAAATATGCAAGCATCTCATTATAAGGGAGAACTTTTCAACATCTGGAACTATTACAAATTGGAAGGAATATCTTGCAAGATAGCAGGCTCTCTATCACAGGAATGGGACAATTTTAGGGACACTAAAGTTGCTGTCTTGCAGTAAATGAGTGGATGGAATATATAACCTCTAAATTTCTTTTCAAATTTATATATAATACCAATTAAAATTTCTTTTAAAATTTCAATTTGCCCTTAACCTCTGCATTTACTTAAATGTAATCTCTTGGCTTTATTTTGAGGTTCAAACCTGATCCCTTCATCCTACAAAAATCATAGCACAGGATTGTTTCTTAAAACCTCACACAACGAGATGAGAACTTTGAGACTTCTGTAAAATCAATCTAGTATTGTTGCGCTAAACCTTCATTTTTCATTACTGCATGCAGTGCAAGTTGTCTTTAGACAAATTAACAATTTTATGTTTCTATTTTAAACGTCAAAGATTATTTGTGTTTCCCCCCCCGCCCCACTAGCAACACCTACACAGCTGCTGTTCCTGTGATCAAAAGGGATATTTTTCATTGGTGAAAAGCTCATTGCTATGGGAAGAGTATGCTGACTTGCTTGCCCTATCGTCCTTTATCTCCCAGCAGGGAATCCTGGTGGACTGAACATAAATAAAACTGAATTCCCCTAAATAAAGACATGTGTCTTGAAAACCCTGAACAAAAAGCAAAAATACACATCTCTCTCCCTCTCTAACCAAGACAAGGTCATTATTCCTCAGTAACTGGTTTGGATAAGAAAGAGATAGTTAAGTATTCAGAAGACACTTAAGAAAGTTAGGGAAACTGAGATATCGAGACAGAAAATGACTTAATATCACACACCATTTCAGTGTCAGAAGAAGCTGAAACATTTCTCTAGAATATTACTCTAGAGTATAGCATGCATGGCTCCTATAGCAACATCAACATAAAATAAGATTATAAGAAGAATAATTATCCAGTAAGAAGATTATCCACTGTGAGAGGGTTAACAGACACTGGACTGGAAGAGTAAGAAATCTAAGAATGTGAGATAACAGAACAGTCTGAAAGAAATTGCCCCCAAATGGTTGAAATGACTAAATAAAGAAATTGCAGAAACCATAGGTGAGAAAAAAAAATAATGTGATAATGAACATACTTAATAAAGAGCTAAAGTCATTTGGAAATGCAACGCAGCCAGTGAATTTTTTTCAAGAAGTCAATGGATAGATTATGTAAATGCAGCTGAAGAGAAAATTAATGAACTGGAGGAAAGAACTAAAGAAACTTTCAGAATATAGCACAGAGAGAAAAAGATTTACACAATACAAGAGAGAGTAAGAACCATGAAAAATCAAATGAAAATTTCAACATACAACTATTAAGATTTCTAGAAAAGAAGGAAAGGGTAATAATAAAAAAGATAATGATTTGTTTTATAGTTAAGTAATACAGATTATTTTTTTTGAGCTTTACTTATCTTTATATTTTGGGGGGGAGGGGATGGTTATAGTTGCTTTATAATGCTGTGTTAGTTTCTGCAGCATAATGAAGTGAATCAGCTTCACGTATGCATACCTCCCCTCCCTTGCTGACCTCCCTCCCACCCCACCCCCATCTGACCCATCTAAGTCATCACGGAGCACTGAGGTGAACTCCCTGTAGGTTCTTCTGCTGCTGCTGCTAAGTTGCTTCAGTCATGTCCGACTCTCTGCGACCCCATAGATGGCAGCCCACCAGGCTCCCCCGTCCCTGGGATTCTCCAGGCAAGAACACTGGAGTGGGTTGCCATTGCCTTCTCCAATGTATGAAAGTGAAAAGTGAAAGTGAAGTCGCTCAGTCATGTCTGACTCCTAGCGACCCCATGGACTGCAGCCCACCAGGCTCCTCGGTCCATGGGATTTTCCAGGCAAGAGTGCTGGAGTGGGGTGCTATTGCCTTCTCCAGGTTCTTCTACTAAAGGATCCTAAAGTAGGAAAAGAGAGTGTGAGTGCCCATCATCACACTTTGGTTCGTCATAATGAAACTCTAAACACTAAAATTAAAGATAAAAATCTTAAAATCAACAGGTTACTTTTAAGTAAAACTTACAAGATGATGAATTATAATAGCTTTGTGTTGAAAGAAAGTTTCCATTCAATCTAGATTTATTTAATTAGGCAAGTCAAATTTTTAAGAGTGGAGGCAAACCTAACACGTTTTCAGGTGAAAGAAGTTTGAGAAAGCTTACCATTCACAGACTATCACTGGCATAATCGCGAAAGGTTGTACTTCAGTATAAAGAAAACAACCCCAGAGAAAAGGAGTGGCATTCAAAAGGAAATGATGGGTGAAAGGAACCGGCATGATAGCCCTAAATCTAAGTAAACATTGTATCACTACCACTACCACCACTAGCAAATACTTGTTTGTGGTGGCTTCAAAATGAGAATAATAACCAATATTTCCTTAATGCATGTAAGTTAGGTATTATTATTGTCCCTATTAAGAATCTGCCGGCAATGCAAGAGACCTGGGTCTTGATCCCTGAGTCGGGAAGATCCCCTGGAGAAGGGAATGGCAACCCACTCCAGTTTTCTTGCCTGGAGAATCCTGTGGACAGAGGAGCCTGGCAGGCTATGGTCCATGGGATCGCAAAGAGTCAGACACGACTGAGCTATTAACACTTCTTCCTGTCTTAACTGGGGAAAGGAGGTCCACTTTGTCACTTTCCATAGATGGTAGATGGCAGAACCAGGATCTGAACCCACATCATCTATTTACGGAATCTATGGTCTGAATGAATTTACTGTTCTACTGCTGAATGCCATAAAGTGATATATGCAACTTCCAGCTCACATCTTCAGAGAATGACACATGTTTTCTACTTCTTTGTCCCTTTTCTGGAAGGTGGATGTGGAGATGAACCAATTTCAACCAAGTGAATGAGGACATTATATCTGCTTCCTTTTGGTTGACATTTGCCAGATATATTAATTAGGACATTGATTTGGCTGTTTTTTAATTGAGACTACATAACTGTGTTTTAAAAAGACAGACAGTTCCTTTCTCTCACACACTAGTAAGTGGCCTAAGGCAGTATGACCTAGAAACAAGAAAAAAGTAACCTGTGGTTGTGTATGGCCTGTGATTGTTGCTGTTGTTTAGGTGCTAAGTCATGTCTGACTCTTTCAGACCCCCATGGACGGTAGCCCACCAGGTCCCTCTGTCCATGGGATTTCCCAGGCAAGAATACTGGAGTGGGTTGCCATTTCCTTCTCCTGGGGATCTTCCTGACCCACGGATCAAACCTGCCTTTCCTACATTGGCAGAACGATTCTTTACCACTGAGCCACCTGGCAAGTGTTACTGTGTAGGACCTAGAGAAATTATCATACCCTCAAGTCAATAGTCTAACAAATATACTTGGCAAATGTTAATCAAGAGAAAACAGATTCAGAAATATAATTGTTGGACAAAACAGATGTTATCACCAAAAATGTTATCGTGGCGTCTTAAGAAAAACCATTAACCGAGGGAATATAACAGTTCTGAAGCTGTGTACACCTAATAACATAACCTAAAATAAATATAAAGCACATATTGATAGACTGGAAAAAATGACAAATCCATGATCAAAATCCCCACTAAAATGTATATTCCATGGGGGTAGATGTTTTTGTTCCTTTGATCACTGTTAATTTCCAGGAATTATAACAATGCTTAAGCCATGTTAAGAGCTTAATAACTATTTATTGAATAGATGACCTATATTCTTCTTGTTAAAACTTACAGAATAAGCTGGAGAAAAAAACAGGCTATTAGTCTTTTAAAAAGCATAATTAACAGATCAGAATTAATGGACATACATGCAATCTTGGACAGAACAATCACACACACACACACACACACACACATACACACACACACCATTTCACAGGGCTTTCCAGGTGGTACTAGTGGTAAAGAATCTGCCTGATAATGCAGGAGACATAAGATACAAGGGCTCGATCCCTGGGTCATTCTCTGGAGGAGGGCATGGCAACCCACTCCAGTATTCTTGCCTGGAGAATACCATGGACAGAGAAGCCTGGCAGGCTACAGTCCACAGGATTACAAAGAGTTGGATACAACTGAAGTGACTTAGCATGCACCCTCACCCTTTTAAAAACTTATGAAACATAATGCAAAAAGGAGTCATGTACTAGAATAAGCAAATAATGAAGAATAAATAATTTCACTCCATATGTTTTGCCCACAATACAATGTGTCTACATCAGTTACAAAAATCTGTAACATTTGTGACTGAATGAAGTATATAATCTCTCATTTTATCAATAAAATGAAATAAAATTAGATAAATAAAAACGATAATTTAAAGGAGATAAATTCATGTGTGTTTAAAAAATATTGTATGTTCTTAATTACCACTTTCTGTATATAATGGAGTATTAGAAGGATTCTTTCAGAAAGTGACCTGAGATCAAACTGTTTTATATTTCATATAAATAACTTTTTATTACATATATTAGAATTAAATGATAGTCAAAGTATTTTCATTATATATTGACTCTTATAATACCTATGCAATTGATACTTTACAAACTAAACAATATTTTGTGTTCACTATCTGAAAATAGAAAGGTCACAGGGATTGCATTAAATTAGTTGCTAATCTATATTTCATATTCAGATAACTTGTAGCTGTTCATAAAATTACTGGAGTCTTAGGAAATGCAAGTAAATAAATTACTGCCTATATTTCTGTCACAAATGGCAGCCAAGCTCTTTATCTCTGAATTTGCTCCCTTCTCTTTGTAGGTCAAAAGGAGTCCCCAGAACACTAACAGCAATCTTGTTACTACTTCATGAATACAGATGATGTTCATTTCCTGAGATTGCCAATCTTTACTCCAAAACCCTAGATCCTGACAAAATCAATTACACTTTCAAAATGTATTACTCAATCTGGAGACTATACACCAGGAGAATGCATCTGACACTCACTGATGTTTGATCCTCTCTAAGTTAAAATCCTGGAAACAATATTCCAAAAGAGATCTTTGCTATGAGTAATATCATCATTAACAGTGAGGTACATGGAGCTTATTTTGAAGCTATAAAAGAGGATGACAAAAAGCATATATATATGGAAACTTGGAGCCAGAGAAAATCAGATGGCTTTTAACAAGCTATAGCAGAAGAAAGACCACATTTTTGTCCCCTTAAACCAAGTTTTAATGAAGAAGAGACTCTGTTATATATGATTTCCAGTGGTTTAATATGGTGGATTGAGAGACTCATTGTCATGCCCTTGAGAAATGAAAATAACTGGGTCTTAATTTTTTGCTCTAACATTAATTGCCAGACATCAAGCCACTCAACAATGGGCTATCTCATATAGACTATCTGTTTTCTAAAATTTAAATCTGCATAAGAGACTCTGAGGCCAACAAGTACACAATGTTGGAATAATAATATCTACTGTTTCTCTCTCCTGCTGTGCCTCTCTCCTGCCTGGTGTGGCCAACCATTCACTCGTTAATTTCAAGCAGATGAACGCAGAAGACAAAATGTTTGCTGGGGATTCTCTAGCAATCAGGAAGAGAATCCACAGGGGAGGGGTGGTGTGAGAGGAGACGTCTTCAGTGACATCCCTTTCAGCCCAATTCAAGGAGAGAGTGAGCCACTTCAACCAAGGGAGTGCGTCTGTGTGGGCGTAAAGATCACAGCAGGAGGCATCGTGCTTGATCGTTGCCATTTCCTGAAATCGTGTACCTTGTCGGGGTAGAGAAGAGGAACACAGAAAGGTGGGTGCATCCAAAAGGAGAAAGATGTAGGGACAGGGCGCTACTGGGCGGCACGGCATACTCTTGGAGGGCCTGTAACGTCACTCACAGGCCTGAGTCACTGCTAAACACATTAAACAGCCAGAGAGTCACGGTGAAGCTTTAGGAATAACAACAGCCAGCACATTCTTTAAACCTCCTCTCTCTGGACACCTCTTATTTAGTTCGTGCATGGGCTAGGGGAGGTAGGGGTGGGTGTACGACGGTTGTTGGCTTTGGGAGTTACTCAGCCGGATGGTGGTTACTAATTATGACACTAAGGGAGCAATAATAAATTTTGAAAGACTACAAGGAACTCTCGGCCTTTTCTCCTCAGCCCCCACCTACAGTTGAAAGGAAAATCAGGACTAGCAGAAATAGAAACCCTCCTAGCTGCCCCACCCCCAGGTACCAGATGTGGAAGACACTTCCAGTTGCTTTTGTTTACATCACAGGAGGGTGATTACATGCATGGCCCAAAGGAAAACAAACACTGAAAATATTTATGGGTTATTATAATTTCTTCTCCCCAAACTCATTCCTTTCCCCAGTACATATAACCCTTGACCAGGGCTCTTGATGACCAGTTCCAAATGAAGTTAATTTATTTCTACACCACCAAGTTTTTAAATAGCTTTTTTTTTGTTTAGGTTTGGTTTCATTTGGTTTTACTATTCAAAACAAAGGAAAACAAACAAAAAAACCTCTGTGAAAGTGTTCCCTTTAATAAGAACAGCAGGATAAAGATTTAAATAATCAATTATAAATCCCTGCTTCAGAAAGCAGCATAGTTATTCTAATTTTTGATAGGCCTATTTAAAAGATGAGGGGATTTAAAAGATGCTTTGATTCATCTAGTTGTTAACCTTTCTCTCTGGAATGCCTTGACCAACTTGGGGTTTATTATAAACTGAATTGTGTTTCTATAAAATTCATATGTTGAAACTCTAACCCCTAAATGTGGCTGTTTTTGGAGAAAGGATACTTATAATTAAATGATGCCATAAGGGTGGGATCCTATGTAATAAGTTTGGTGTCCTTGGAAGAAGCAGCATCACCAGGAGTGTGCAGCTATGGAGAAAAGAGCCGTGTGAAGACAAGAGAGAAAGTGGCCATCTGCAAGTCAAGGAGAGAAGCCTCAGGAGAGACATCAGCACTGGCACCTGGATCCTGGACTTCCAGCACTACGAGGAAGTACACTTCTGTTGTTTAAGCCACCTAGTCTGCTGTATTTTATTTCAAAGCTTGAGCTAACGCAAGGTTTTTGAAAATAATAATGTCACTGTGAAATGAGGGACATTCAGATCCTTAAAAAGAGAATGAGATGGTTGGACGGCATCACTGAATCAATGGACATGAGTTTGAGCAAACTCCAGGAGACTGTGAAGGACAGGGAAGCCTGGTGTGCTGCAGTCCATGGGATTGCAAAGAGTTGGACACCACTTGGCAATTGAACAACAACAAGACCCATAAAGACTCTTAGAGTTCACTTGGCCCAAGAGTTCTTAGCCTGGAGTTTAAGGAATTGCTATAAAGAGGGCCACCTCTTTGCCCACCTCTGAAGGGGTGTCATTAGTCTATATGAACTGTGCCCTTTGGAACTGTACAATTCTAAAGTACATATTATGTATTGCATAATATCTATGGCTGAATATGATGGCCTTGAAAATGGTCAGTAAAACTCCTTCCTGAAACTAAATTCAATTTAGTCTGGTTGTGTATTTTTTCTTTCTCCTGGAAAGAAAGTGCAAAGACTTCTTCAGATTTTTAAAGAAGTTCATGACCTCCAAATTATTTAAGAACCACTGATTACTTCAAATTCCTCATTTTACAGATGAGTATATGGAGTTGTAGAAAGAGAAAGTGCTCAAAGATGCATGAAAACATGAGTAAAAGTAAAATCCATATCTCCTACCTCCTAATTAAATTGTTAACATGATCCTGCTTATCTCTGATTATTAGTGAATAAGATACACACACACACATACACACACACTTTATACGAAAATATGCTTTCATAGAAGTTGAACATGTTACCTGAACTGAGGGCAAAAGAGACCTTCTGAAGCATAATGATGCTAAGTAATGCTCAACATTTAGCATGTTCATTTAGATAGTAGGCTTGGTAATTTTTTTAAACTTATGCCAATACTCACCTACCATGTTATAGAGACATGATATTGTATGATCGACAACATGAAGGCTTCTGTATACGTGGCTAATAAGAGCACTCCATCAAAGAATGATGTGTAAGGCTCCAAATGATGGCTTCTAAGTTGCTCTGAATTTTAATATAAAGACTTTGTGTCCTTCTACTTGGCAATGGTCAAGAGACAGTGAATGATTAGAATTCCATTTCGCTGAGTAGGTCATTATTAAGACTGGAATCAAGCATGGAGGCCAGAGAGAGAGTGTGTGGGCACACACACACACACACATACACACACATACATTTACAGCATGCAAGCCTCTAACCGCCAGCTGCAGAGATCTCGCAGCTGGAATTCCAGCAGTGGTCACAGTGTGTGTGCGCTGCCTGTCTGCTCCGTCGCTTCAGTCACGGGCAGCTCTTTTGCAACTGCATGGACTGTAGCCCACCAGGCTCCTCTGTCCAGGGGATTATCCCAGCCAGAATACTGGAGTGGGTTGCATTGTCCTTTTCCAGGGAGAAGTCACAGAGGCAGGCCCTAACAGCTGACAGAAGAGTGGAGGCTGAGAGCCAGCCACCTCCTCCCTCACCTTGTACCTATCAACCGGGAACCATCCACTCTCCCCAGGCCTCTGTGAAGGTCGACAGCCACCTGCCTTTTCTGAAATGCGGAGCTGGCTCTGCTTTGAAGGGTCTCTTCTGAGTACAGCACTTGTAGTCAGGATGACTGCCTCTCTGTGGCATCTGTTTTCCTCCCTAATTCCCGATGCAGAAATGAGCATTTCAGTTTGCCAATAGAAGCCTTACACTTTTGAAAAAAAAAAAAAAAAACCTGCAAAGATTCTTCTTCTACTCCTTCTTTTCTCCCTTGTCTCAGAATTCAGTGATCAGCGAGCACCCATAGCCTTGGCCTCTGTAACGATGGTTAGATAGCATCACTGACTCAATGGACATGAGTTTGGGTAAACTCTGGGAGTTGGTGATAGACAGGGAGGCCTGGTGTACTGCGGTTCATGGGGTCACAAAGAGTCGGACACAACTGAGCAACTGAACTGTAACAAAGGGGATTTATATGCATGGAGAGACATTGGAGAACCAGGCACTTCACTTGTGCTTTTAGAGGAAGTGGTGGGCAGGAGGGCCCAAGGAAACAGGGGCTTGTAATTACTTCACAAAATACAGACTGAGCCAGTCTTTCTTACAACCAATTTCTTTTCTTTTGTGGCCACACTGAGTGGCATGTGGAATCTTAGTTCCCCAGCCAGGGATGGAACCCATGCACCCTGCCTTGGAAACATGGAGTCTTAACCACTAGACCACCAAGGTAGTCCCTGTCTTACAACCAATTTCATGCAACGTGTGAACCAGCATTCCAGGTCCTCCCCATTGGCTCAAAATCGTCTTCTCCCATGTTCCCCTGTGCCGACGTCTGAGATACCCTAAGACATAATCTGCATTCCAAAGCCATGTTTTTCTTTCCCTTCCCCCACCTGATCTGGATCTGAGACTGCCACCATGAGCTGGGTGGCTTTTGGGCCAGAGGACAGGCAGGGATTGGGGAAATCTCCTCGACCACTAGCCCTACCTTCTAGCTTCTCAAAGCCCAGGTTCTCTCCCCAGTGCCCTCTCCAATCCTCACTCCTTCTTGCCTACTATGCTACTACTTGCCTGCAGGGCTGGAGTTTCTTTGGGGAACAAGGAGGGGTACATGGTACTGAAGAGGGAAATCCACTCTAGAAGGTAAAACCATGCCTTCTGCTGTGCTGTGCTTAGTCACTCAGTCATGTCCAATTCTTTATGATCCAAAGGACGGTAGCCTGCCAGGCTCCTCTCTCCATGGGGATTCTCCAGGCAGGAATACTGGAGTGGGTTGTCATGCCCACCTCCAGGGGATCTTCCCCACCCAGGGATTGAACCTAGGTCTCCTGCATTGTGGGCAGATGCCCAAGATTAGTAGAGTGGGTAGCCCATCCTTTCTCCAGGGGATATTCCTGACCCAGAAATCGAACCGGGGTCTCCTGCATGGCAGGCAGGTTGTTGACCAGCTGAGCCACTAGAGAAGCCCATCCCTTCTAACCCTGGACACTCTCCAGGCCTCTCCTCCTGGTTGCCCACCCCTCCCCTGTAGTGCCCACCTCTGGACTTGGATCTCACCCACCCTCTTCCTGGGTGAGACCAGGGAAGTGAGATCCTCAGACCTACCCCCAAATGCTTCCTCTTCTATCCAATGTTTCCTAATCTTTCCATCAGAATAAAGCTCTCCTTCCTGCGTTCTAACTGAATTTCAGGTCTGGGACAGAAGAGGTCCTCAGCACGAATGCTAACCCACATATATGCATGTCTGTCTCCTCCCCTCACAGATGGACAGGACAGTGGAAACAGTGTCACTCAACTCTGCTCACTTTTCTGGCACTCAGAGGATTGGGTGCTGAACAAAACGTGTGGAATTCCACTGAACTAGTCTCCATTAACCACACAAGCGCCACTCCTTCAACTTCCACCCCGTCCCTCCATCTCCCCATCCCCCTGCTGTGATCCGTCCCCTCAGACAGACCTAACTCCCCGCTTCACTCCATCCCAGAGAATCCAGAGCAGCACCTCACCCCAACTTTCCCAGCTGCAGCCTCTGTCTGTCTGTCCTGGAGTTCCCTCTTCAATGCCACCTTGACACAGACACAAGAGCTACCCTTCCTGGAATATGCGGAGACAGAAAGTACACGGTTGGGTAGCCCAGACCTTGTTATCAAATCTGCAGCCATAATAAATACGTCACGAGCACCCCGAACTAGAATTCCAAATACACAGCCCTTCTGACAACACTTCTTAGGTTGCCAGGTACCTGGCAATAGTCGTAATGCTGGACTAGGATATGGGGAATGTTCTGGGTTAGTAGGTGCTCGATTTCTGGAAATAGAATCCATTGTATCCCTGGGAAAAACATCATCTGAGTTCTGAGAATTCAAGGAACTTCTGGAATACAGAACATTTTTGGAAACTGAGGCTCGCCTGCTCTTCTGTTGGGCCGTAGGTGGCAACTGGGGCGGTGGTATGACTGTGATATGGGCTTTCTATTTTTGCAACGTGGCAAGGATGCTGAAGAATTCAGCCCCCAGACTGAGAACTGCAGAATAGCACCCGGTACTAAATCATGCAGAGACAATACACACCTATGTTGTGGGTGGTTGTGGGGGTGGGGTGAGGGACTTGTCAAAAGGACTCTTCGACGCGTGTTTCTCTGTTCGCTGCTTTAGCCTAGTTCTCTGGGCCCTAAGTGGAGGAGAGTTTCCTTATCCATTTCATTTTTTTAATTAATCACTTTATTTTTAATGCTCTTTTAAGACAGATCATCCTTCCTATCTGATGGGACCCTAAAATTTTTCTTTCATTTTCCACTCTTACAATATTATTTAATTTTAGTTAGACCCCTAAAAAACAGAATGTACAGAGCTATGGATCCTCTTTAAATACATAGTACATGTATACTTGTATGTGAGAAACACGACTGGGTATCATTTTAAGGTAATAATAAGGTATTACCTTATTAATAAGGTAAATACACACACACACACACACACACATATATATATACATTTATCACAAATATTAGAAAAATGTGAAATAGAAACTATATTTGCAAGGTTTGAGTAAATTTCAGGGCAACCCATAATCAGTGTCATTCCACAGTTCAAATTCATCAGCAATTGCCCTCTGGTAGTGGAAAATTCTGAAAGAGATGGGAGTGCCAGAGCACTTGACTTGCCTCTTGAGAAACTTGTATGCAGGTCAGGAAGCAACAGTCAGAACTGTACATGGAAAAACAGACTGGTTCCAAATAGGAAAAGGAGTACGTCAAGGCTATATATTGTCACCCTGCTTATTTAACTTCTATGCAGAGTACATCATGAGAAATGCTGGGCTGGAAGAAGCACAAGCTGGAATCAAGATTGCCAGGAGAAATAGCAATAACCTCAGATATGCAGATGACACCACCCTTATGGCAGAAAGTGAAGAACTAAAGAGCCTCTTGATGAAAGTGAAAGAGGAGAGTGAAAAAGTTAGCTTAAAGCTCAACATTCAGAAAACTAAGATCGTGGCATCCAGTCCCACCACTTCATGGGAAATAGATGGGGAAACAGTGGAAACAGTGTCAGACTTCATTTTGGGGGGCTCCAAAATCACTGCAGATGGTGATTGCAGCCAGAAAATTTAAAGATGCTTACTCCTTGGAAGGAAAGTTATGACCAACCTAGACAGCATATTAAAAAGCGAGACATTACTTTGTCAACAAAGGTCTGTCTAGTCAAGGCTATGGTTTTTCTAGTAGTCATGTATGGATGTGAGTGTTGGACTATAAAGAAAGCTGAGCACCGAAGAATGGATGCTTTTGAACTGCGGTGTTGGAGAAGACTCTTGAGAGTCCCTTGGACTGCAAGGAGATCTAACCAGTCCATCCTAAAGGAGATCAGTCCTTGCGTTCATTGGAAGGACTGATGTTGAAACTGAAACTCCAATACTTTGGCCACCTGTTGTGAAGAGCTGACTCATTGGAACAGAGCCTGATGCTGGGAAAGATTGAGGGCAGGAGGAGAAGGGGATGACAGAGGTTGAGATGGTTGGATAGCATCACCGACTCAATGGACATGGGTTTGGGTGGACTCCAGGAGTTGGTGATGGACAGGGAGGCCTGGCGTGCTGTGGTTCATGGGGTCACAAAGAGTAGGACACGACTGAGCAACTCAACTGAACTGAACAGTTGATTAAATGCCATTCTTCACACCATGGTCAGGGAAAGACAAGGGTGGGTAAGAATGAATAGGAGAAGAAAACAGACTTTCTTACCAAATTCTAACCTTTCTGCGGAATACGCTGACAATAGCACCCCACTCCATCCAAAAGACCCCAGAATATCAGTCTCAGGCTCATTCAATATTATGACTCCAAGTTGAAGTGGAAAAAAAAATTATATATACATAGGAAAAACTGAACCATTACTATTGATGTGAGAAAAAAGAATGCTGATCTCTGCAGAGAAAGGGTCTTAGGGAAACAGGAGAGAAGCTGCAAGGGCGGACAGCAGATCAGCCATCCTCTGAAAGACAGCAGCTTTCTGTGTGACAATGTGGCTCTGAAGGGAGGAAGACAGGCTGGAGTAGAGCTTGGAAGAAAAACCAACACCTCTTCTCCTATCACTGGAAACAGCAGATAAGGAAGGCCCTTCCTTTTGACACACAGTGTTTTTGTTTAACTTCATCCACAAAAGATCAGTCTCTCCGGCCCACCAAGGGGCTAACTAAAGACAGGACAGTGGGACCATGCACAAGCTGTCACACAGGGACTCCACAGATTGTGCTTCTCCTCTGTTTGGTTGCTTCTTATCTCTTTCTGCAAATGTGTCAACCTGGGATCCCTGCAGAAGAATCCAGAAAACAAAAGGCAAGGGAGAAAAAAAAAAGCAAAACCCTTGGCCATTGTCTCTCTCCAAGTCAATTTGTTTGAAGGACATCTGATCCCCCTGTGCTTGATATGACCAAAAGATACCTCCATTTTGCTCCTCAGAAGAGAGAGATATGAGAGTTGAAGAAAAATACCAAATATTCTTTGCTAGAAATGCTACCTTTACTCAATGACACATCTACCTTTTCTCAGACTACCTGTTTATTTGGGTGTGTGATTCATGCAAGGTAGTAAGTAGGGTGATTTGCGTGAATGTCATCTCCAAAGAGAAAGGAAGGACTCATTAAGTAAATTTGCCACCGACAATAAGCCAAGAGCTGAAGCGAGCTTATTTTATTTCCACACAAAACCAGAAGATCTAACCCTCAGACAAATGATAAAACTCAATATCTACAGGAGTTCCAGAAGATGAAAGAACAGAGCTCAGATCTGAATTAAGAAAAAAAAATCGTCTGAATTCATAGAAACTGAAGAACAAATTGTTGTTTTTCTTTTTTTTTTAAATTATAACCTTCTGCAGAAAGTTTTAAGCATGAATGTGGTAAGGCAACACCACAAGAGCGTGTGGAGGGGAGCAGGCATTTTCTATAGTAAAGATTAAAACACCAATGCTACACATTCTGAAAACAAGAAACAAAACTGATCATATTTCTTCACTCTAATCATTACTATCAATATCTTACATAGGTCAACTTACTTTCTCTAATAAAGTCCTTAACCACTGGGATTCAGAATATTATAGAAGAAAACAGTCTCATGCTGCCTGTTTTCAGGCTGTTTGCTTTAGGTAAAACCATAGGAAAAGTTTAAAATTGAATTTGAAGAATCCTTCATTTCATTGTACAATTTCTTTGCCTATAAGTCAATTTCTCCAGGATAATAAAATAATTTTTATGGGTGGGAGGTGTTTCCCGATGTTCCTCTTGCTTCATACTTAAAAATCAGATGTTACTTGAACTAAGTTTAATATGATGGCCTTCTGGAGTTATTTATTCAGTCATTTCTTCTCCTGCCTAACTTTTTTATTTCCCAAATACACAAACACATTCTCTCACGCACTTGCCGTGAATAGAAGTTTCTTGAAGGTAGGTCCGCACCTCCAGTACCAGCCATCACTACCATCACCACCTCCAGGGCTGAGAAAGACAGTTGCGGACCACAGAACTGCCGTCACGTGCCTCTTTAAATAGCTGACATCTGGAGGAACTATCTGATACTTGTTACTTACACTCCACTCAGCATGAACGGAGGTTGGCAGGGAATTTAACAGCGTGTCTTATTTTTAAAAGATCTCACACCTCCCTCTCGCCCTCCCTGCCTTCGGAGAGAGGTTGAAGGGATGTGCTCCTATATTCTGCTGCCTGAGCCTACCACCTTCCTCCCAGACATGCAGATGCTTTGATCTAAAGCCAAGGTGGGCCACCCAAATTAAATTCCAAGCAGACAGCTGCCAAAACCTCTTCGTTTTAGCAATAAACTAAGATGTGAACTTCATAACCCTAAAGTCAATCAGGCAACCTCAGTGGTTCTCTCTCTCTCTCTCTCTCTCTCTCTCTCTCTCTCTCTCTCTCACACACACACACACACACACACACAGGAGCTTTAAACATTTTTTGATAAAAGTCCACCCATTTTTTTGCTGCAACTCTTCCAAGGGAAGACTATTCGCAGCTTAAGAGAATTAAGTGCTAGGGGGCGCGCTACCACCGGAAATGGCGCTGGGGACTTTGTTCGGAGCTGGCAGCCCGGGGAGTTCGGTGTAACTGCTAACAGTCTCCTAAGTGTTATCACAGAAAGTGGTGGTACCCACTCTTGACTCATGGAAACAGTCGTTGCTATTAGGAATAGTGCTGATAAGACAACTCCGAGAGTTTGAGCACTTTGACCTTGCCTTGGAACAACCCCCAGTGTTTTATAAAGTCAAAATTATTTGACCTTATTCTATAAGATCAAATCCTATCATTTTTCCTAACATTCCTTCAGGTAGAAGAACTGTGCTGAGAAGTGTGTGTGAGAGAGACAGACACAGATCACACAGAAAGACAGGGAGAAACAGAGATGGATGGGATACACAGGGAAAAAAATGCATTTAATATATGTATAAACTAAGTATTCCGCCTCAAGCACTCTTGAGATAAGGCTTTTTGTCCTTCCCTTTTCCAAGAAGGAGGATGGGGTTATTATATACTCTCTAGTTTCATGGCCCTTAGGTTCTCCAGGGCAAATATTCAATCCTAGATTCCACAAAAGCTCACAATTAGGGAAATCTGATATTCTCTGTTTCAAATACGAGGAATAGAGGATACCGATCTAAGATAACAGTGCCAATCAGTTTCTCAAGTAGAGATCTGAAACCCATTGTCTGAAGAAGAAAATGTGCCCAGCTATTATCATCCCATTGGTCTCCAGCCACCAGCTATACTGTGTAACAGCTGCAGAATCTAAGATCCTTGCCATTACAACACGGTATTGAAAATTACACTTAAGTATTTGCAGATAAGCAATGGATAGTAATAACAGATGCAGGTTCGATCCCTAGGTTGGGAAGGTCCCCTGGAGGAGGACATGGCAACCCACTCCAATATTATTGCCTGGAGAATCCCATGGACAGAGGAGCCTGGTGGGATACAGTTCACAGGGTCGCAAAGAGTCCGACACGTCTGAAACAACTTAGCACACACGCATACATGCAATGGATAGTAAGAATAATAATAATTTATTTTTTAAATTACATGCTAGCTACTGATAAGTGTTCTAACTTAGGTGATTTCATTTAACCCTGACAACAACTTACAACAGCTACAATTACCCCTATTTTACAAAGGAGAAAACTGTGGCTTAGAAAGGCGAGGTAACTTGGCTACTGTCACACAGGGATTAAAAGGCCTCTGCTCTGGACATCACATTCTTCATTTTTACTGTGTGCTGTGCTGTGCTTAGTTGCTGAGTCGTGTTCGACTCTTTGCGACCCCATGAAGTGCAGCCCACCAGTATCCTTTATCCATGGGGATTCTCCAGGCAATAATACTGGAGTGGGTTGCCATGCCCTCCTCCAGGGAACCCTCCTCTAATCTCTCTTTTAATCACTACCTGTAACACACCTGGCATGGTCAGTGATCTGAATGTATCAGCTATCATTAGCTGGGATTCCCTGCTGCCAGGATGATCAGGCTTGTGGAGAAGGTCCAGAGTACATCTTGAATGCTAGAAAAAAAAAAAAATATTTCCAGCATTATGGAGGCAAGGAACAGAATTGAACCAGATGGTCTGGGTCACTTCCTGACTTTGGGATCATTTCTATGCAATGAGTTTAGGAGGACTGAGGAAGAGTTCCATTTCACCATAGTGTTAGGGAATCCTGGAAGGCTTCTTGAAAGGAGAAATAATTGAGTTGTATCTTTAAATGGTCTGTCGTCAAAGGAGAATGCCATTCCTTTGCAATTAGATGATCTTAAATCGATATTGCCCTTGTGAGGCTTTTGAAAGCAGAGGTAAAAACTGCCAAATAAAAGCAGGTAAAACATGAATGATGTGAAAAAGTGAATGCTGCTGCTGCTGCTGCTGCTAAGTCGCTTCAGTCGTGTCCGACTCTGTGCGACCCCAGAGACAGCAGCCCACCAGGCTCCCCCGTCCCTGGGATTCTCCAGGCAAGAACACTGGAGTGGGTTGCCATTTCCTTCTCCAATGCATGAAAGTGAAAAGTGAAAGTGAAGTTGCTCAGTCGTGTCCAACTCCTAGCGACCCTATGGACTGCAGCCCACCAGGCTCCTCCATTCATGGGATTTTCCAGGCAAGAGTACTGGAGTGGGGTGCCATTGCCTTCTCCGAAAAAGTGAATGAAGAGGAATCAAGGAGACATCTGTTAGACAACAAAGAAGAAAAGTCCCTCCCAAAGCACTAGCAAGTTTTTCACTGGGGTTTCCCTCTGAAGCCTGCAGGGCAAGATGATTTTTTATTTTGCTTCTTCACGTCATTTCTTTCTTTTCCTTTCAGCCGATTGCAGCTAAAGTGGTCTGAGGTCAGCATGGTAATGAACCCTCCCTGGAAGGCAACAGTTCCTTGATCCTAGGCAGCCTCCTCCCTTTCCTGCCTGCGTGCTTGTCACCTGTCCAGCACCACTCCAACAAAATTGATTAAAGCTCCTGTAAAGGAAACAAAGAAACACACTTAACGTCTCCCTTCTCTTCCCCTGGAGCCTGCAAGGCACAGTGAGGAGGTGAAATATCCCTATTCAACGTCTAAAATCATCTTTGAAGAGTCACCAAGGAGCCTCATTAAGTAACAGTCTTTACAAATGGGCTGATTTTCTTCATTGCTTGAGACCAATTGCTCTTTTGGCTGTTGTTAACAGATAACAGATTGCTGAAAGTGAGTTTCTGACACACAGTCCTCAGCATCAGCTAGGACTGACAACAGACTGGAGGGGCTGGTGCCCGGCGTGCCTTCTTGCATGGGCTGATATGCTGGCCTCTTCTCCAACGAGGACATGGACACTTTTGGAAAGACCATCAGGTTGTACCCAGGGTGCTATGGGAGACAGACATGACTCTCAGTCTTTCCCCTTCTTGCCAATAGGCAGAGGGGAGGCCAAGAATAAAATAATTTAGATCAGGGGTCCTCAACCTCCAGGATCTACTGTCTGATGACCTAAGGTGGAGCTGATGTAATAATAATACAAATAAAGTGCATAATATTCGTAATGTCCTTGAATCATCCTGAAACTTTCTCCCTGCCCTGGTCCATAGAAAAATCATCTTCCATGAAACTGGTCCCTGGTGCCAAAAAGGCTGGGGCCCACTGAATTTTAAACCACAGAATAGAAATGTGGAATGGATTCATTTGTGCGACAATTTTTTTTTTTTACATGACCTTATGCTGACCAAGTAAGAGCAAGCGCATGGGCTTGCCATGAAGTTAGCAATGAACCCACTTAGAGGAACCCCCTAACTTGTTCCAATATATTTTGAACACACATTTTCTTGATTAGCAGGAAGTCTAGTCTTGCCCCTGGTTCCTATGCCCATGCCACTTATTTTCTGTAGAAATTTCTAGGTGGGAGAAGAGTTTACATCTATCAGATTTTCAGCCTCATGTGCTAAAGGCCATGTGTGTCCTTGAATGTGTCCTTGATAGCCTTTACTCTGGTTCCAGTGGAGCTGCCAACCACGTGAGATGACTGCCTTCTAGGGCCCTTGTCTGTCTGCAGCCAGTGGTAGAATAGCGTCCTTTTTTTTTTTTTTTGGCCACACCACACAACACGTGGGATCTTAAATCCCCCGCCAGGGATCGAACCTGCGTTCCCAGCAGTGGAAGCACTGAGTCTTAACTCAGTCTTACATCTTCCTCTTGTCAGGATGTAGCACTTTTGGCGGCCTCTCCCATGGAACAACAGAGAAGCCCCGAGTGACACTCTCTCCTTTGCAAACTCCCTCTTTCCCAAAACCCACAGACGATGCAGGGAAAGAAGATCTAAGGATGTATATTTAGCATCAGTTCAAACTTGACCTGGAGCTACTTCCTTTTCTCAACACCCTAGTCATGCTATTTAGTCTAGCTGATGGGTGAGTGTCCCTTAGGACCCCGACTTTTCTCCTTTTGGTCTGAGTTCCTTGGGGGCCTTCCACTCTTCAGACGAATGGTTACGTGACTAAACCCCATGGGTTCCATGTAAATCAGTGGATGGGGCTGGGCAACTCTTGTGGTGCATTCTGAACATTTTCTCAATAAAAAGTTCTCCGAATGTATTCCAAGTGGGAGGCTCATTTTCCTATGAGCCAGTAGTACAATCTTACTTCTGACTTCACCAGCTCCTAATCCTCTTCTGTGTTTGTCACTGGTCTGGAGGTCTCACTCACTTCTTTCAGAATTACTTTTGAACTATCTGACTTTTCAAATTCCCTCTGAAACTCTTTCAACTTTCTCTTAGATCTGAAACAATTCCAAAGGTGATATTCGTGGCCACCCACCAATCTCCATCCCCTGACCCCGTGTCCCCCTTCACACACATACACATATCCTGTTTCTATTCATCTGCCACTCTCGTAGACAGTGAAGGACAGGGAAGCTAGGTGTGCTGCAGTCCATGGGGTGGCAAGGAGTCAGACAGGACACAGCAACTGAATGACAGCCGCTTTCTTAACATCTAATCTCCTTCACACTGACCTTAAGGGAAACCATACATGTGAAAAGGAGATTCTACTGTGGCTTAAATAACTGGTGTGATGGGAGGAAACAAGACATCAACCACAAGATCTTACAGAAATTCAAAAAAAAAAAAAAAAGGATTCTTGTTTTCTATATAAATATCTCCAGTAATTAAAAAAGGACAATGACAGAAATAGATAGGGTGAAAAACAAATGAAAAGTAAATAGATTTCACTTCTAAGCCTGATAAGTGAGAAGGGTTTCCTCCTGAGGAAGATGCTCTATTAAGATTGTGGATGATAAACTCAATTTCTGGCTTTTATGCATTAGTGTTATGCCAATCACCTTGACATCTAGATGCATCCCGTTCAGAGAGGTGGAGTTGGAGGCATCTGATTTACCTTCCCTAGTGAGCAAGACCTTTGGTTAATACAATAGGACATGTAATTTCAGGCGAAATACAAGCTCTTATTTTGTTGGAAGGGATTGGTTACTATTATAAATTCTACATAAGGGTATTCTCAGACAGGGAAAAAATGAGGGCAATGGTTCAATGAACCTGACAATTTCTCCTTGAACTTTTCTTCGGTTCGTCTTCTATCACCTACAGCTTAAAAATGTGCCCCCACCAAGACTCTATCCTTAGTAATATTGTTCCATATTCTGTCCCTTAATGATCTCATGTGAACCAACCCATGAATTCAGCTACTGCCTCTCAGCAGAGGATCTCTGTGCTTGTGTGTTTGTGCTAAGTTACTTCAGTTGTGTCCGATTCTTTGTGACCCGCCAGGCTCCTCTGTCCACGGGATTCTCCAGGCAAGAATACTGGAGTGGGTCGCCATGACCTTCTCCAGGGGATCTTCCCTACCCAGGGATCGAACTGGCATCTCTTACACCTCCTGCATTGGCTGGTGGGTTCTTTACCACTAGTGCTACCTGGGAAACCCATCTATACTTTCTAATTCCATCCAAAACCTGAGCTATAACCAACTCTTTCTACAGATGACTGAAACTCACCATTTTCATTACTTCCCATGTCCCTCACATTACCCCAAACACACTATGAGGTCCATACCTTAATTAATGACATTATTTTTCCATCTACTCTGGCTCAAAACTTTAAAGTCATTCCTTGGTAGCCTCATTCGCAGATCCTGGTTCAGTCTCTCAATACCTCTTTGTCTGAACAAATATAACAGCATACCAATGCAGCTATTAGCTGCCAACATTTTTTTTTTTTTTTTGAACAGGGCCTGCTATACAGTTTCCCCAGAGAAATCTTCCTAAGGCACAGCTCACATAATTTCAGCTCTCTGGACAAAATCTTCCGGTGGTTACTTACTGTACACATATGAAAAGTTCCAACTCTATTATGGTCCTCAAAGACCTCTGAGTTACGCAGGATGGCTGGACTCTGCATGAGGGCCTGGAAAGGATGCTGCTGGAATGGGAGAGAGATAGCAGGCCATGATGAACCTTGTGAGTGATAAAGTGTCTGTATTTCAACCTGCAGTCACTGAAGAGTCACAAGAAGGGTTTTACGTGAGGGCAGATATTGATCATACATGGACTTCAGAAAGTTTTCTCTGGGGCTGGGCTATGTCATAAACATGAAGAATATCACAGGCTCTAAGGGGGCAGGGTTGGTGACAGGTGGTGAAACGTGAACTTAGAACGTTTTTCATAAAGGCCAATAAACACACACACACACACAACTTAAGGCACTGTAATACAGAATAACAGGTAGAAAAATCCCCAAGTTTTTTCAGAGTTGAGGACATAAGCCTGGAGAGCAATATAAGTGCATGTTAAAATAGAAAAGAAGCTTATTTACATAAGCAAAACTTCAGAGAAAAATATGCATAGATGAAAAAGGAGTTGAAAATGGGTTCAGGGGTAAAGAATAAGGCAACTCTCTAGCTCTTGGCTATTTCTATTTTAAAATAAGACTGGGAAAGTTAGAAGGGAAAAATATTTATTTTTGAAATTGAAAAAATAGGGTGATCGTTTTCTGTTGAATCGGATATGCGAGTGTGTGTTGGGGGGACTTGCTGATTTCTTTGCAGGGAAAAAAAAACGCTTCTGTGGAAGGTTTTGTAGATGAAAGGATTTGATTAATTTTAAGAAAGTGGACTTGAGAAATGGGGACACAGATTGTTCTATTACGGCCTGTTAGTAGGGCAATAGAGATTTTGCATTTTTTTTCTTAACCTCTTCTTGATTTAGGGAAATTTAATGCTGGAAGTGCCGAAGAATTGATGCTTTTGAACCATGGTGTTGGAGAAGACTCTTGAGAGTCCCTTGGACTGCAAGGAGGTCCAACCAGTCCATCCTAAAGGAGATCAGTCCTGGGTGTTCACTGGAAGGACTGATGCTAAAGCTGAAACTCCAATACTTTGGCCACCTCATGCGAAGAGTTGACTCATTGGAATAGATCCTGATGATGGGAGTGATTGGGGGCAAGAGGAGAAGGGGACAAAAGTGGATGAGATGGCTGGGTGGCATCACCGACTCTATGGACATGAGTTTGAGTAAACTCTGGGAGTTCGTGATGGACAGGGAGGCCTGGCGTGCTGCATTTCATGGGGTCGCAAAGAGTTGGACACAACTGAGTGATTGAACTGAACTGAACAGAATGCTGGGAAGTGTGAAATAAGACCGCAGGACTTAGAAGCAGAATTTTTCTTATGGTCCAGAAGCTGTAAGTCTTTTACAATTTGTCTTCCATTGGGAGTAAAGATATTTAAGTAGCAGAGGATGGGAAAGGTTTAAAGCAGAAAGTGTGGAAGAGTTGGAAAAGAGAGACTATAATTAAATAGCAGCATGTAACACGTGGGGTTTCCTGGTGGCTCAGTGGTAAAGAATCCGCCTGCCAGTGCAGAAGATGCAAGTTCGATCCCTGGATTGGAAGATCCCCTGGAGGAGGAAATGGCAACCCACTCCAGTATTCTGGCCTGGAGAATCCCATGGACAAAGAAGCCTGGTGGGCTACAGTCCATAGGGTTGCAAGAGTCAGACATGACTGAGCAACTGAGCACAAAGCCGAAGACAAGGCTGTTTGACAGGTGGGTGTCCCAGGCATAGAGTGTAAGAGTCTCAGAGTTGATGTCACAACCACTGGTATAAAACACTCTCATGAGGGTATTTCATTTGGCTCCTTGAAAAAAAAATTCCCTAAGTGAAAGAAAACATGTGGGAAATTCTGGAACTGAGAATAGGCCAATCAGGCTGGATTAGAAATCTGAGCTTCCCAGGCCAAAATCATCCTTGGCTAGGCCAAACTGTTTTAGCCTAAATAGGAATGGAAGAAATTCAACTCACTCTGCAATGTTGGCTATTGCAACAAGCCCACTTTCTTAAAACTGATCAAACCCTTTCATCTGCAGAACCTTCCATAGTAGGTCTTCCCAGCCAGGGGAAGATGCTACTTTGTGGAAAGCCTCCCTTAGAGTATCAGTTCCTCCTGCTGGAAAAGGGGATGAGGGAAATAGATTAAAATTCACACACTATAATGTGTGAACATGTTCGTTTGTTTGTCTTTGGTGAAATGCTTTCAGAGGCAGAGCTGTGAGTTTGCAATAGGAGCTGCAACTTGATGAAAATTCTGGCTGTAACTTAAGTTGACTTGCTACTCTTGTAATGTTTGCTAGTTTACCACCCTGTGGAGCTTCTGACACTTTATCAAGCACATTACTATATTCTTTTTTCCTTCATTCTCTCCTTACTTTTTTTTTTTTCTGTTAAAAATACATGTGCTTTTATATGATGGACTCTATCCAGAGATGAAAAACCAAGGACTCTGATTTTCTCAAAGACTAGCAGAGGAGGTAGAAATTGAAATGAACAATGATAATTGGAGGATGGAATCTGGGACACAAAATGTGCTAGGAATGCTTATAACAAAAACAGAACTTGTCATCAGGAACAATTAATATTAGATTCTATTATTAAGAGTCTGTCATGTGCCCAGTGATTTCTGAGCATCTTTCAATCATCTTTCAATGATTTCTATCATATGCATTGTGGGGAGTATGTAATAGAAATCATCCCATTTAGTCAAATACATAAGTTGAGTTCAGTTCAGTTCAGTTGCTCAGTCATGTCTGACTCTTTGTGACCCCATGGACTGCAGCACACCAGGCCTCCCTGTCCATCACCAACCCCCGGAGTTTACTCAAACTCTTGTCCATTGAGTCGGTGATGCCATCCAACCATCTCATCCTCTGTCGTCCCCTTCTCCTCCCACCTTTAATCTTTCCCAGCATCAGGGTCTTTTCCAATGAGTCAGTTCTTCGCATCAGGTGGCCAAAGTAGTGGAGTTTCAGCTTCAGTCCTTCCAATGAATATTCAGGACTGATTTCCTTTAGGACGGACTGATTGGATCTCCTTGCAGTCCAAGGCACTCTCAAGAGTCTTTTCCAACACCACAGTTCAAAAGCATCAATTAGAAGTAAGAGATGGGTTTTATTATTTATTGCCCTATTGATAAGGAAAGTGAAGTTTAGAAAAGACAGACAGCTTGGCCAAGCTCACCCCCAAACCTTGTGCTCCAGGTTTCTTTTTCTCTCCCTTTTTTCCACAGTCTCTCTCCCTATCTCTCAATCCCAAGGACTCAGTGATACAGAGCATGCAAATCGTGTTGCACAGTGTATGGCAACCCCATAACTTCTCAATAAATGGTGGCTGTTCTTTCTTGGGCACATCAGGAAAGGCTTTGCTGGGGAGATGGTGCTTGAACTAGAAACTGAAAGATACTCAGGTCAAGTAACAGTGACATTTCTCATTTCATTTAATATTTATGAGGAACCCTGTGAGATGGGTGTCATTAACCTCACTTTTCAAACTAGGAAAACAAAGCTCAGCAAGTTTAAATAACTGGCCCAGGGCCCAAAAAGCTGGCAAGCTGGAGATCAGAGATGGGGACTCAAGTGTCCTAATTCAAAGGAAACCTCATCCCACTATTATATCTCTGCCTTGATGGCTTTTAGACCCAATGGTTGAAACCCCTAATCCTTTAGTGAAAGCAGAGTGAAACACAAGATAGATACCAGCTTCCCGTTAATCCTTATCCCCTGGAGTATAAGATTTCCCTTGGAGAGTCAAAAGATACATACAAATGAGTAAAAATCATTGCCTACTCAGTAATGCTTCCAATATGTGCATACATGTTCTCAAGTAACTGAAATAATTATATGAAATAAAGGAAAAGGAAAGAAACCCAGTGCAAAGAGTGTGTTTACAGGAAGGTCTTCTTAATGAGCTCTCTACTTAGTACATTTTGTTGTCTGTAAAGGAAAGGTGTGAACAGAGCCAGTGTGGCTCTGCTAAGAATTACTCCAACTTGCTCCCATCAATTACACTGAATTTTTTGACAAACCTCTACAGCTCATGGGAAATTTCCAGATAGGATGCTAATAAATCTACCTAACCTTGTCACCCCCCCCAATATGCCAAATTTTCAGCATTCAAGATAAATAGCATGCATGCATTATGAGACTGAACTTGACTTCCCAGAATTTCCATAAGGCTCTGGTAGGTTAATGAGAGAAAATGTTATTTTATCTCCAGGATATAAAAGAAAACGCTTGTCTTAAGAAAAGCACCACACTGGCAGGCAAAGTAATTTTGCTGCTGGGCTCCTTTGAGATGCCAAGGGCCATGGGGTGGAGAGGGTTCTGGCTGTGGTCATGTGTTATCTGCCCAATATAAAGCCACACTGGAGAAGTGTGCAGTGTCTAATACAGAACACTGCATACACATATGCAGGATGCCTAGACCTTGGGGCTGACCTGCTAATAGCAAAGCTGATTATCTGCAGGTTTTCTACCTAAACCATTAACTTCCATTTCAGAAAGGAAACTCATAAAAGTAAAACCAAACTTATTGCCTGAGGGCAAGAATGATTATTGATTCTAAGAAGAACTAGCTTTCCTTGAAGATATTCCAAGGTGACGTGCCAAAGTTAATGGTAGCATGGCATCTTTGTGAAGAGCTGAGTTCTGAAGCCAGAGAACATGTGTTCAAGCCTCTGCCTTGCTATCTGCAAAGATTATAAAAAGTGATGATAGTACACATTCCATTGTGGTGTTTCCAAGAAAGGATTGATTTTGACAATGCACAGAAAGCACTTAGCATTCAGTTCAACACACAGTATACCCTCAAATCAAAGATACATTTTGTGTAGATCATGCTCTTAGTTCATACTCTGCCCCAGGATCACATCCTCCAGGAACCCCCACCTCTCAAATCCAGCTGAACCAGTTAGTCACTTGCTTTACTCATGTTCCGCTTACACCTCTATCACCACACTTGGCGTGATATATTACAGACTGTGTCATTGTTTTTGCTTCCCCCACTAGATTCTAAAATGCTTCAGGGTAAAGAATCTGAACTTTTATATTGTATTCCATTGTATTTATCTCCCAGATCTATACAATTTCTAGTATATGGGAGGTTATCAAAAGTGTTTGCTAAATTAATGTATAAATGCACTGTCTCATTTTGTCACCTGAAACATAGAAAAGACTAATGTCTCAACTTCTAAGTTGAAAGGGCAGCTAAACAAATTGGCTGAGCATGAAAGAACTGATGCTTTCAAACTGTGGTGCTGGAGAAGATTCTAACAGTCCCCTTGGATAGCAAGGAGAACAAACCAGTCCATCCCAAAGGAGATCAGTCCTGAATATTCATTGGAAGGACTGATGCTGAAGCTGAAGCTCCAATACTTTGGCCACCTGATGCAAAGAGCTGACTCACTGGAAAAGATCCTGATGCTGAGAAAGATAGAAAACAGGAGGAGAAGGGGATGACAGAAAATGAGACGGTTGGATGGCATCACCACCTAATGGACATGAGTTTGAGCAAACTCAGGAAGCTAGTAAAGGACAGGGAAGTTGTGCTTCAGTTCATGGGGTCACAGCAAGTCGGAGATGACTTGGCAATTGAACTACAATGTCAACTAAAATTCTTCTTTTTTTTCCTTAATAAATTATGGGAGCAAAGAACTCTCAAATTCCTATACATTAATGGTACAATTCTCAAGTGTGGATATGAGGATATCCATTGTAAAAGCCATTATAAGATAGTTTCCACTATTATGGTCCCAGCTGAGAAAGAACATAGTAAATTAACCACAAATTACATCTTAGAAGAGTCTTCCTTCCAGACCAAGGCTGCAAAAGGATTTGGATACTTTGGTTGCATAAGTCTCTGCTAGACTTGCCTGATGAAACCAAAGGAGGCAATGCCCTCAGATATTCTGCCTCATTAGAAGACCAGAAGAGGAAAAACAGAGAACTAAGAGAAAATTACATTAGAATTGCAACTGGAATTAGAACTGCCAGTGTTCCTGCTGATTGGCATGGCATATTTCTTTAGCCAATCCTCTAGGATCTGGGCTTTACTTCTTGAGGACATAGAATTTCAATCAGTTAAAAGCCTAAACTTTGTGGTCAGAGAGACCTGGGCTTGAATCAATGGTTGTGTTACTTTGGACCAGTTATATGACTCTTACGGACTGGGTTTTTCTCATTGGTAATAGATTATAGTCGGCTACCTAATTCTTAGGGTTGTTGCAAGGATTTAGTTTTGAAACGTGAATGTAAAGCATGAAAGTTGTGGTCACAAGAAATCACCAAGAAATGCTACTTTTTGTTGTTTTCTTGACTACAACCTTTTTATCATCCACCTTGCACATGCTTCTCTTTCTGATAAGACCATGATCCACATTAACTCACTCTGGAGGGAAAACATGGCCTGATGTTGGTCTTCCGTGATTTTTACCAGGCTCTTCCTAATGTCTGTCCCATCTGAGAAAGCTTCTCCAAATATGCCCATGTGACACCACCAAGCATATCAATACTAGCCTGATAAAAAGTGATTTTTTTTACTCTAAGTTCGCTGGGATTTGTGTCATTTCTCAAGTAAATTTAAATGTGGTTTAAACAATAGACTGTATTTTGTAAAGATAAATATATAGACAGAAAGACACACACACACACACACTTTTCAATTTTATTGCATGGATCCAGTGGGGAGAAACAAGATTTCACTTTCAGATTCTCCACCTGCATGGCAGGGGTGTAATGAAAATGCCTGTCAGGGAAAGTAATGTGTTCAATATTGCACCAGTATTAAACATCAGCAGAGACTTCTGTGCATTGCAAATAATTCCATCACCTGCCCATACGACATTGCTCTGTGTTTTATCTGTGGTAGGATAATATCAATATGTCAAGCATGAGGAAAAGGATGTCTTATGAGATTGATGTAAGGAAGAGCAATGACAAGCACACAAAAGGGCAGCCAAAGGCGCCAAAAAACTTGTCAGAGGAAAAGGCCATGATCTCTCACGGATGTACTTTGAGTTTATTTTTTTCTTGCCCAGGTCCAGAGACCATAGAGGCTGCCTGCAGCCTTGATCAAGGACGTTAAAGAAAATAAAACAATACTGAGTTTAGCAAAAAGCCTTTCAGCGACCACTGAATGTCTAGGAGGGGAATAATAGGCCAAGGCAGTTAGGGAGCCTATGGAAAACAAACCCCAGAATGTACCAGGATGTCCCAGTGAGCGATTCTCAACAGATGCTGGTTTTCAAAATACCACCGAGAGAAACTTCTTTGGGACCTAGAGCATGACAACTGAGAAGAGGGTAAATTTTTCTATAGAGAAGAAATTTGCATACGGAAAAGAAGAAACGTGATTGTCAACCTAGATGGATACCATTCTTACAGAGACAAAATTGAAAAAGAAAATCCGAAAAAAATAAAAAAAAAAAAAAGAAAATCCGGAGGTAGTTTTAATTCCTATTCTTACTGTCCCAATTTTAGCTTTTGTTACCTCTTCTTGTTGTATTATTTAGTATTCCTTTTTACATCCTGGGTACTTAAAATCAAATTGACAGCTTTATATTCCCAGTGCTTACCCCATACCTTCTCACCTCTGAATGCCTACTACGTTTTTAAAGACCTTTCTTGGGTCTCTTCACCTACATAAATATTTCTTAACCTTCAAGGGCCATATCAAAAAGAATTTCATCCAAGAAGCCTTCTCTGATTAAAGATTCCTTGCCTCTGAAAAATTCCATGACTGACATCTCACTGATTGTTTTTAATTTTTTATTATAATTGCTTAGATAAAGGTACTGGGAAGCACACTCCTTGAGGATAGGATCCACACTCTTGGCCATGGGTCAGAATGTACGATTGGCACAACGTGGCCCTCAGTTAATACATTAAAACATTTACTGAGTGATTTATACACATGTTATATGTATATAATATGAATATATATATATGTATGTATGTATGTATATCCCCAATAGTGTCTTGCACAAGTGATATGAAAAAGTGAAAGTCAGTCAGTCATGTCCGACTCTTTGCCACCCCACGGACTATACAGCCCATGGAATTCTCCAGGCCATAGCCTTTCTCTTCTCCAGGGAAATCTTTCCAACCCAGGGATCGAACCCAGCTCTCCCACATTGCAGGCGGGTTCTTTACCAGCTGAGCCAAAAGGGAAGCCCAAGAATACTGGGCTGTCTAGTCAAATCTAGTTTTTCCAGTAGTCATGTACGGATGTGAAAGTTGGGCCATAAAGAAAGCTGAGCACCAAAGAATGGATGCTTTTGAACTGTGGTGTTGGAGAAGACTCTTCAGAGTCCCTTGGACTGCAAGGAGATCCAACCAGTCAATCCTAAAGGAAATCAGTCCTGAATATTCATTGGAAGGACTGATGCTGAAACTCCACTACTTTGACCACCTGATATGAAAAACTGACTCATTTGAAAAGACCCTGATGCTGGGAAAGATTGAAGGCAGGAGAAGGGGACGACAGAGGGTGAGATGGTTGGATGGCATCACCAACTCAATGGACCTGAGTTTGAGCAAACTCCAGGAGTTGGTTATGGACAGGAATGCCTGGTGTGCTGCAATCCATGGGGTTGCAGAGTCGACTGAGCAACTGAACTGAACTGAAGAATACCAGAATGGGTAGCCTATCTCTTCTCCAGCGGATCTGCTTGACACAGGAATCCAACTGGGATCTCCTGCATTGCAGCCGGATTCTTTACCAACTGAATTATCAGAGAAGTCTGATAGTGATACAGTGGGTGCTCAATAAATCATTGATGGAATAAACAGAAGAAGTTAAGGAAGGCCCTGAAATGCTGGGAATACGTTAAAAGAACCATGGAAGAAAGGAGGATGAAGAGAAGAGAAATTTCCAATAGCGCAGTAAAATAATTTCTGTTTTTTTCCTTTGGAAAATAGAATAAAAGTTTAAATGACCATGAGTATTCTCCTGAATGATATACTGTTATAATTCTCTCTTTTCATTCAAGATCTCTGAAACAGAGAAACAGGGTAGGTGATGGACCACATTTCCAAAAGCTGTTTCCAAAATGTACTTTTCCCTAATCTGGTTAGCTGCATTTGTGTGGTATCTTACAAAAGGAGTGGCTTGAAAACTGGAAATAGAACTGCCATATGACCCAGCAATCCCACTGCTGGGCATACACACCAAGGAAACCAGAATTGAAAGAGATACCTGTACCCCAATGTTCATCTCAGCACTGTTTACAATAGCCAGGACATGGAAGCAACCTAGATGTCCATCAGCAGATGAATGGATAAGAAAGCTGTGGTTCATATACACAAAGGAATATTACTCAGCCATTAAAAAGAATGCATCTGAATGAGTTCTAATGAGGTGGATGACACTGGAGCCTATCATACAGAGTGAAGTAAGCCAGAAAGAAAAACACCAATATAGTATACTAACACATATATATGGAATTTAGAAAGATGATAATGATGACCCTATATGCGAGACAGCAAGAGATACAGATGTAAAGAACAGTCTTTCGGACTCTGTGGGAGAAGGCAAGGATGGGATGATTTGAGAGGGTAGCGTTGAAACATGTATATTATCATATGTTAAGCGGATCGCCAGTCCAGGTTCAATGCATGATACAGGGTGCTCAAGGCTGGTGCACTGGGATGACCCTGAGGGATGGGGTGGGGAGGGAGGTGGGAGGGGGGTTTCCAAATGGGGAACATATGTACACCTATGGCTGATTCATGTCAATGTATGGCAAAAACCACTACAATATTATAAAGTAATTAGCCTCCAATTAAAATAAATTAATTTTTAAAAAATAATTAAAAAAAAAAACAAAACAAAAGGAGTGGCTTGGCATCCAATAGGGACTGGATTGTGTACAGCATATTGCTTGGAGAAGCAAATACTTTATAGTGACTTTGAGCAGGGGCCCAAATAATATAGAGAAATTCTAGTTTAAACATTTTTTCTCTGAGACTGCTGCTGAGGGCTACCAAAAAAAAAAGTCACCAAATTCTCCCAATTACAAGTTAAGTATTTGAAATGCAACAACAGTGATCTTTTCACTCAGTGTTTGGAAAGACTGTCTGGAAACCATCTGTACCGGAAGCTCTCGGGGCACTTGTTTAAAAATGCAGATTCCTGGCCTCTTTCCAGACCTACTGATTACTTAGATTGCTATATTTTTGTAAGGAAGAGAATAAGATACATTAATATTTACTAGCATCTATCATTTATTTAATTATATATACACGTGGCTCAGTGGTAAAGAATCCACTTGCCAATGCAGAAGACACAGGTTCGATCCCTGGGTCAGGAAGATCCCCTGGAGAAGAAAATGGCAACCCCTCCAGTATTCTTGCTTAGGAAATTCCTTGGACAGAGGAATCTGGTGGGCTACAGTCCCTGGGTTCACAAAAGAGTTGGGCATGACTTAGCAACTAAACAACAAACAGCAACGTATATTTGCATACACACATACACACACACACACACACACAGATATATATATATATAAAATAAGTACTTATATTATCATAGTTCTTGGCCCTGAAACATAAGAGACTTTCAATTACAGATACTTATTAGATTTAATCTGTTTTTTTCAAGTTTACCTTCTTTGCTGGCCCACAGGCTCATACATGATCTTTTACTCCACCAATGCCTCATTTCCTGGATGGGAGAATATGTTAATATGCAAATATGAATGAATAAATGAACTATTAGATGTATAAATAAATTAGTGATTAATATATTTGGTATATAACTCATCAAAGTATTTATACTCTCAGTAGGTCCACATCCAGAACTGCTTATATAATTCACAACACTCAGTAAAATGAACATGTGCAAAAATGAAAACTATTTAAAAATTATTGAAACTTTCCAGATGGTGACAGCAGAGCATTAAAAAAAGCTCAGAGCTCTATGCAACTGTGGAGGCTGCATAGCCAGGAATCTGACCTTGTTTACAACATAGACAGTGTTCTTCTCTGTGGCATGAATGAATGAAGGGAAGGCCCAGTGTAGCTTTTCATCTCCAGGTCAGGAGAGGTGGAAGGGAGTCGCCCACCCCTGCAGCCATCACTCTCCTACCACTTATGGGCTCTCAGATTTTCCCCATTCCCCTTTGGTCATATTCATTTGCATTTTTCCAGATTGTGTGGCATTTAAATCCACATACTTTCCACTTTCTAATATCATGCTCTCACCATCCCTGTTACCTTCAACCATCAATTTATAACTTGTAATCTCACTACAGCCCAGCTCTTAAGCCCTTACAGTATTCTAAACAGAATGTGAACAAGCCTCAATCTTTTTGCAAAATCAGTGGCCACCTCTTCTCCAATCAACTCATTGCTATTCTTCTTCCCTCTTCTGCATTCCTGGGCTGCAAGGAAATACTGAGATACAAGTTCATTTTTAATTAATTTTTCAAGCCTCCTCCCAAGTTTAACAGAACATTACAAGTAAAAAAAAATAAAATAACAACTCCAACACGACCCAGTATAATTGTGACACGGCACAGTATAATTAGGGAAGAACAATTTTTTTTTAAATATATGTACATGTTTGCAAGCAGTGAATACTTTTATCAGAAATAAATGAGTGGGGAGGATTTCAGTTCATGTCGTTTTATGCTATACAAATCTAACACACTTTAATAACAAGCAACCTCCAGGCAATGAGGTAAGTATAATTTCTGCACCAAGGGGAATAATTAATATACAGTTTAATGCTCTTATGAATGTTTATGGAAAAAACAGCATTTTCATATATTTAAATTTTTTCTCCTAAGCTTAGATATTGAGAGTTTGTGTATTAAAGAAAACTTAAAGTAACAGCAACAAACACCAATGAATTATGAATAATATTTCATATCTCACAATCATATGTATGAATCACATGCATCACATATATATACACAAGCATACTATGTAGATATTTATATATCTAATGGCTTCCCTGGTGGCTCAGACCATAAAGCGTCTGCTTGCAATGCTGGAGACCCAGATTTGATCCCTGGGTTGGGAAGATCCCCTGGAGAAGGAAATGGCAAACCCACTCCAGTACTCTTGCCTGGAAAATCCCACGGACAGAGGAGCCTGGTAGGCTACCGTCCACGGAGTTGCAAAGAGTCGGGCACGACTGAGCGACTTTACTTACTTACTTACTTAATGTCTAGAAATAAATCGTGGAATGTTTTCTTGGATGAATTTGTGGAAATGTGGTGAGTACAGGCATATACATGTGATATCTGAATTTCAAACTAATTTGGAAAGTTGATATCTCAGGTTTATAGAAAGTGAAAGTGAAGTCACTCAGTCCTGTCCGACTCTTTGCGACCCCACAGACTGACTTACTCTACCAAGCTCCTATGTCCATGGGATTTTCCAGGCAAGGATACTGGAGTGGGTTGCCATTTCCTTCTCCAGGGGATCTTCCCGACCCAGGGATTGAACCCAGGCCTCCCGCTTTGTAGGCAGACGCTTTACCGTCTGAGCCACACAGCTTCAGCCAGCTTTTCTTTCCCAATTTTTCTCATGGTATTGTGAGGGGATATCAATAAAATGCAATTATTCTCTTGCTGGGCCATATATGCAGTAAATTTCCAGATAAAAAAATCCTATAACCATTGGAAATTTCAGAGGGTACATTATTGTAGAAGAGCTGGTGTTTGAGGATTTCAAATAGTACTTAAATATGGTAAATCTCTACAGAATAGAAAAGAATGAATAGAATCCGATGACTAAACTCCAGCTGATCTTTGGTCATTCTTTGTCTTACCAAAGGGTGTTTTATTTATTATGGGAAAATAGTGATTAGGACTATTATGCTTACTCACAGCCATTCATCACAGCTTTACACGTCCACATCTAATCGCTTTGCCCCATAATTATTTTCCAGTAAGGTTTGAGTAAATCAACCCTGGACTAAAGATCCACTACGTGTATTTACTCATCTCTTGATCCAAGAAGTGCTTTCTACCCCTCCCCCACACCCAACAATTATTTTTCCTCAAATGGATTTTTCATCAAAACACAAGTATTATTGACAGCATCTTGGCTACACAGAGTGAAAAAAGTGAAGCAGACGTGAAAACAACAGAATAAAATTAGAACTGGTTAGTGAATAGGATCGTGGACATTTATGAAAGTATTGGTGGGAAATAGAAATGAGGACACTTTCTTTTAACTCACTGAAGAGGTTACTCAAAGGTCAGAATTCTGTTCACGTTTAATGCCCACATCATTCACTTTCAGGTGGCGGGAAGTAAGAGTCATTTTAATTATATAGTAAAAATCAGGGAGGTTATTTGTTGGCCTAAATCTCACAGCAAGTCATCATAAATAAAGGTTTTTTGACTGTTTTATCCAGTTAATTTTCTCTTATTATTCTCCTCTATGGTCACATATTGGTTACTCAGAACTAGTTTTTTTCCCTTTCTTATATGAATATAGGTATGCTATCTTTCATGTGGCATAAGAAATGTCCTGAAAAGTTGAATATAAATTGAGCTCTTATAAATCAAATGCTGAAGAGCAGAAATGCTGGAATGGGAGACAGGGTAGGAGTGGGAATTATAAGTTTAAACCTTTAAAAACATGTTTATTATCTTTTCAAAAGTGATTAATGCTTTAAATAACACCAAAAATATTATTTTAACGCACTTGAGAAACTCATATTAAAAGGAACTCTGCATAAAACACTGAAATGACTTATTAATGTAAATAAGTACTCCATTACTTAGCTGGATTCCCCTGATTTAGTTTACACATTTTTTTTTCTTGTATAGAATTTCCCAAATTGTGTTCCCAGGAGCTGAATATTAATAACTGTTAAATCAATGAACATTATACCAGTGACTGGTCAAATGAATTTGAGAAACCTTGTGTTAAATAAAATGTAAAATATATTTATATTGCAAGACTTCTTAAAACCTTTAATTTGCTAATATGCACTGTGACTACCTAAGGGCAGGAACAAAATAAAAAAACTGCCCAATGTATTTTTACCATTGAGTATCTCCCCTCTTTTAATTCCCAAGGACTATACCATAGGCCTTTTTTTGTTTTCTGGTTTTTTTTTTTTTTTTTCCATGCTGCCTGGCTTGTGGGCTCCTAGTTCCCCAATCAGGGAAAGAACCCAGACTCCCAGCAGTGAAATCACCATAGTCCTAACCACTGCACCACCAGGAATTCCCAGGACTGTTTTTTAAGAGAATGTATGTTTGGAAACAACAGTCTAACGATAGTTTCCTTTAAGTAGAACCACCAATATATCAGTTGGTATCCGATGTTGGGCTGAAGCATGGCCCCAAGAGAACATGATTTTGTTGATTTCTTATATATCCATTATGGAGCAAATTGAAAAAGTTCCTGTTCACTTCCAGAGGTGAAAGTGCTATCCTCTTTGTAACCAAAACAACATTGCTCACAATACATGTTGAAATATTCCACAAATCCTTTCTCAAAATTATGTTGACCCTTCCTTCATGTCTGGCCTTTCATTAAGCCAAACAGCAACAGGTTTAGACACTGTCATGGTTTGATCCAGGAGAATGTTTTTTTTTTTTTTTTTTAATGAAATCAAACTTAAATAAGGATATTCAGTTTAAAAGGGTCTCTTAATTGTCATTCTCTATCATTTTTTGAGGATCAACATGGGACTTGTCTCTAGAGTGTGTCTGCAGAATCTTGTCAAATTTAAGTTTAATCATCTTTTGTAAAGAATCTATCACACACACACACACACACACACACACACACACACTGAAGTTATGCTATGACAGATATCTCTTGACGACTCCTGTTTTTGAAAGAACCAAAGTTTTCCCCTAAGTAGAGCATGATCAAATCTCCCTAAATCTCACCCGAACTAACTAGAATTAGCTAGTTAGTCAGGTGAACTAACTAACTAACTAGTTAGATCGTCAGGTGAACATGGGCTCAAATTCAGATTCTAACACCACATTCTCCTGCTTTGTGATTGTAACCAAATTTACTTAAGCTTTTTGAACCTCAGTTTTCACTTCACAGCATGTAAATGAGTTTTAATGCTTTTTCCCTTTACAATTACTTTCCTATGTGTTCATCTTCTCTCTGAGACCAACAGAGTAGCTAATTTTTAAAATGTCTAGTATTTTTCAAATGCCTACTATAAGCCTATAATGGACTAAGGGCCTATGAAATAGACTAGATGTACATTTGTCAAAGCCTAGGTGACCTGGGGACCTGTCTGTTAAGAGATGGACAATGGATGAAGAAGGATCTTGTTAGTACATTTAGAAGAGCTTCCCAGCTCTCTCCCACTGGACCCTCAGCCCTATTTATCATTTTATGTCCAGCACTTTGCATACTGCCGACTCTCAGCTTGTGCTTATTGAAGGAACACATGTGGAGAGTAAGCTGGGGATGAGAAAGTTCCACCTATAATAATGGTGTTAGAAGTCAAATCCCTAGTGAGATTTCAAAGCAATAAGGATCGTCAGGGTGCTATGAAAACTTGGTGCTATAAGCACATACTGGGTAGTAAGATTGACTGACCTGTTGTGTTTTTTTTTTGGAGAAATTTAACAGAATTTATTTGACAGAATATTCATGAGGATTAATGAGCTCATTTTGGGAAGGTACTTTGAGATCCCTGGAGGAAACATAAAAAGATTTTAAGTAGTTTATCTTTAATGAATCACTATCTCAGTTATCTAAATAGAACTCTGTCTCAAATGTTACAGTATTTATTTTGCTGCACATTGAATACTTATCCATGTATGACAACCATTATACATAACACATTATATCATAGATTCCGATTTTCTATTCCATGCATATTGTTCAGTCGCTAAGTCATGTCTGACTCTTTGTGACCCTGTGGACTGCAGCATGCCAGGCTCCTTTGTCCTCCACTATCTCCCAAAGTTTGCTCAAATTCATGTTCACTAAATTGGTGATGCTATCTAACCATCTCATTGCTACCCCCTTCTCCTTTTGCTTTCAATCTTTCTCAGCATCAGGGTCTTTGCCAATGCGTCAACTCTCACTGCATAATGAAGTTCTATAAGAAAGTTCTAGGATTGCAGAAAGTTGCATCCTGCTCTTGGCTTGTGTATCTGCAGGATGCTAATGGTGAAAATTTCTTCCTGATCATCACAGGTAATCAGTTAATTCCGTGAAGCATGAGATCTGATTACCTTTATCTGTACTTCACACCCATGCAGTGTATTGGATCTGTCATCCTAACTGAAAGAAATTCTAAGGTGGCTCCTGCGATTTTAAGAATTTCTCCCACTAGAAAGCAGGTGTCACTGAAAGTGAGCAACCTGTAAGGAAACTATTAAGAAGAGATGCATGCACTCTCAGTTATTAATAATATTGAGATGTTCAGTAGCCAAGAAGCATGAAGTATT
This sequence comes from Bos mutus, assembly GCF_027580195.1. Taxonomy (NCBI): domain Eukaryota; kingdom Metazoa; phylum Chordata; class Mammalia; order Artiodactyla; family Bovidae; genus Bos; species Bos mutus. Next base: position 95,367,549 of record NC_091626.1, read on the forward strand.
TTCCCATAGCATTAAAGAGGGAAAAATCATCTGTTTGAAACTGTGCGATTGATACAGATTTTCAAAATTTTAAGAACAAAGTCCTCTTTTTAGTACCATTTCAAGAGTAGATACCTAGATATCAACTCACTCATCTAACATTTTGTTCCTCAGTCAGAAACTTAAAATATTTCTCAAAAGGAGGACCAGGTTAAAGAAATGGAAGTGGACACAGAGGACGGGTAGAAGTGGAAAGGAGTAGCAATTCCAGGTTCCATACGACATAAAAAGATGACCAATTCACTCTTCAGAGCTATAGTCAGGTGAACACAAGCTCAAATCCAGATTCTAACACCAGACCCTCCTGCCACATGATCTGAGTCAAATTCTATTAAGCTTTTTGAGCCTCAGTTGTTTTTGTGTTTTTTCTTTTTTTTTTTTTGAGCCTCAGTTTTAACTTAATAGCATATGCGTATGTGCGTGCTAAGTTAATTCGGTTGTGTTCAACTCTTTGTGACCCTAAGGACTGTATCTTGCCAGGCCCCACTGTCCATGGGATTCTCTGGGCAAGAATACTGGAGTGGGCTGCCATTTCCTTCTCCATTCATAGCATATAAATTAGTTTTAATATTTCTTCCCTTTCCAATTACTTCCCCAGGTGATTGTCTTCTTCTCTGAGACCAATAAAGTAGCTAATTGATTTTTTTTTTAATGCCTAGTAATGTCTTGTTTTCTTTTTCATGTAGCTCCTGGAATCTCAACTTTCTTCAATCAGTCCCTCAAATCTCAGCCTACCACAACAAGTTTATCATTTTCTTCCTAGCGGAACAGTGATTTTAGTGGCCTCCATTTTAAAGCACTTTTCATAAAACAAAAGTCTACTAGCTTATGCTTTAAATACGGGTTCCTCTGTTCAAATAAAGACAGGCTTCAAAGATAAGCTAAACTGTTCCAAGTCATTGACAAAGCTTAGAAGCTCTTCTTCTCTTTGGTGGGCTGGCAGAGAAGTCAGAGCACCCTGGCTGCTCAATCACTCAATGCCTCTGCCTCATTGCTGAGACCTGAACTGCGAGGCAGTCTTGGTTCTGGGTCTGAGGGAGGCACCGCTCGAGAAAGAGATCGGCACTGCCACCTCCATCTGGCCCACAGGTGAGCACCACACCATCCTCCTGGAACAATGGCATATTTCATGAAAGTTAAAGTCGCTCAGCCGTGTCCGACTCTTTGTAACCCCATGGACTATACAGTCCATGGAATTCTCCAGACCAGAATACTGGAGTGGGTAGCCTTTCCCTTCTCCAGGGGATCTTCCCAACCCAGAGATCAAACACAGGTCTCCTGCATTGCAGGCAGATTCTTTACCAGCTGAGCTACCAGGGAAGCCCAAGAATACTGGAGTGGGTAGCCTATCCCTTCTCCAGGGGATCTTCCCAACACAGGAATTGGACCAGGGTCTCCTGCATTGCAGGGAGATTCTTTACCAACTGAGCTATCCGGGAAGGACTTTATTAAATAGGGGTAGAGTGGGGAGACAGAGAGGCTATTGGTTTTCCTCAATGACCAGCTTAACCATTTCTATTACCTATCATTATGACACTAACAAGCACCCATGTTGGCTTTGACTGAAATCTAGAAGAAACAAATGCTATCTCAGCCTTTTATATTTTTGGAACTAACTGTATTAAGGGGATAAATGGCAACTGGTCTATTCATATCCCTAAGAACATTTTAAAGAGTTTGCTTTAGCCTCAGGATAAAACCTTATCACATCTTTTCCCAGTGAAATAAGGATGGGAAAAGCAGAGTTGCAGGGTCTAGAATCCAGAGAATTTAATTATTTGCTCTTGCTTTTGAACATCCTGTTTTGAAACAAAGACTTGTGTACCCGAGGAATGAGAAAGGTCTTACATATCATTAGTCTGGAATCCTAAGATAGTCCAGAAGAGTTTAAAATACAAATCAGACTCCTTGAATAAGCATACCTTACCCTACAATGGCTCATGATTGTGTATAAAGCACTCTCAATACTTTTTGGATGGTAAGGAAAGGATATAAGGCAGGCCAACTACTCACCCCAGTTTACAAATGAATAAAATGAGGCTCAGAAATATTAAGTGGCAGTAGGTAGTCACATCACTAGCCTGTGTCTTAGCCCCTTGGAGAACTCAGTCTCTGGTTCACAGGTGAGGGTCTTCTGTCGAGTTCAGTGCCCTGCCTAGGCCAGTCAGGGGGAAAGTGGGCAGCAGAAGAGAGGACCACAGAGATGCTGGCCTGATGAAATGAATTATTTAGGACAATAATTCACCAAATAAGAAAACCTCCCTCATGGATCCCCAAGGCCAGTGAACTTTCAATGAAATGGGCTTCTGGGCTATAGCTGCTCCCAGAGAGGATTTAAAATATAAACAAGATCAGACAGCAATAACCAAGGTTGATGGTTTCAACCTGTGCTTTCTGTGGTTCATTCACCAGGGTGGAAGATAAATTTATGTCCCACTAACTCCTGCAGGGAACATAAAGATCATGGATTCCAACCTCTCCCAAATCTTCATTCAGTGGAGACAAGGCGCTGTGCTAGAACTCTTGGCCAGACAACCCTTGTGGCTTTAAAGAGACAGGCAGGGCCCACTGGGGTAGCTCAGCCTCCAACAAGGGCAGGCAAGTGTCTCCAGTTTGGTTCTATGAAGTAGTCACACCCACACCAAGCTTCCCTCTTATATCAGTCTTGTCTCTCCAAAACGGTTGTGCAAGAAATACGCCCTGGATTCCCTTTGGGAAACAAAAAAAAAAAAAAAAAGAGGAAATATTTCCAGGGTATTGTGTGGGTTCCCCAGAGCGTTTTCCTTTTCCAGACGCCAGTTTGAAAGGCTCAGGCGCAAGTCCAGATAGGAAGTGCAGCAGATTGCTTCAGAGTTAGTCTCTCATCAAGGCTCACCTCTGGGTATGTAATCAGCCTTTTTACTCACCTAACAGGATCATTCTCTAATAAGGTGTTCGTTCAAAGAGCTTTCCCCATAGGGTCTGTCCGTCTGCGAGCTTCCGGGAGTATTGATAGGAAGAATGCGCATGCTGAATATTCACTCACTGCAAACAAGATCCCCCTCCCTGCCGGGTCTTTAGTGATTCTGAAGGCGGCGGGGCTGCCTTAGATCTGGAAGCACAGGCTAGTCACTGGCAGCGCAAAGGAGAGAAAGATGGACAGCTGGCGGATTATATCCAAGTGGGCTGCTGCCGGCTGGGAGAGCAGTCCGGACTTCCTGGGGTAATCCATCTTCCTGACACATCCCCTTCCCGGGAGTTAGTTTTCTCCAACATACTTTCTGCCCCTGACAAACAGGACGGATCTGTCTTTACTCCTTCCTTCCTCTGACAAGCTGCAAGTCACCCCTAGTCTGACTTCAGCACTCGCCTTCTCTCATGAAATGGCTAGCTATCTACCACCCAGTTTATTGATCCAGAGAACCCAAGGAGTGTGGTGATTGAAGAAAAGCCTCTGGCTAGAGGTGCCCCTCCTACCCCACTTTAAATCAAATACGGGAAATTACTAAGCTAAGTATCAAAACACAATGGAATCATTATACTGGTGAAGCATCACCAATCGTGTCAAATTTTATTCCAATTAAAGTGATTTTAAAGGCACAGAAATCTTATGAACTATGCTTAATGGAGATTAAAAAATACTATCTTAGGTGACATCTTAAAGAAGATGGAGAAATATTCCATATTTAAGATGTTTATTCAAGCAACCATGATGTCATCGATAAGAAGGGAAATAAAGACTATGATGCAAGTTAGATTAACCTAGATCCTAGTCTTGGCCATACTGCTAAATATTTGTGACTTTAAATCTTGAATATCTCAGGGGCTCAGTTTGCTAATCTATAAAAGGGGGTTGTAAGAGCTGGTCTCTTTGCTCCATCTGAAGGTTGAGACTCCATCTGGAATCTTATTTCAAAAGTGATGTGAATGAAGAATGTGTCATGTCTGCCCACCTCTAAAAAAATTAAAAGGTGAATTTAGCCCATGGGTAATCCAGAAAGAAATGTGGCATGTTTACATTTCCAAATGTCTATCTGATTTTTGATAGGAAGAACTTTCAAAGCTTCCCAGACTCAAAACCTGATTGTAAATCTCTCTTTGGAGACCGCAGGCAGGCACCAGGTGCAATCAGTCAGCTAAAGCTAATATATTTTGCTAATAAGCCCAAGGCACTAAACACTCTTTCTCCATATATGTAAAGCAAAAGACTGAAGCTATCTCAGATGTCTCTTTAATTCTCTTTACCTACTAACTGCTTCTTCTAAAACTCTGGCACAATTCCGCGTCCTCTGATATGGGATGAGAAGTTATTCTGGTGAAGCAGTTAGGCATGAAACATTTGTCTTTGTCAAGTGCCTGATAGGCACTAGAACACCAAATACTTTGCTGCTTAGCCGCATCTAAATTGAATGCAAAGTTTTTATATTTAACTGAGTTTCTCAAAATGATTATTTTTAATCATTTTAACTGATTTTAAACAACCAACTACTTAATATTCTCAAAAAGTCTTCTAAGGGTTCATCTCTCCCCTCTCACTTCTATGAATACAAGTGCAAGAAGTTTTCTCAGTGAAACTTATACCACTGAGCCCCTATAGGGAGATGCTCTGCTAACACTTTAGGGAAAGCTTTTGCTCTTTCTCAAGAATTGCAAAAGGTCTGGGAGGTCACCAATGTCAACTGCATTGAGGAAATCCTCACCTAACAGGCAAATTAATATGAAGAATGGAACCTCAGGGCAGGCAAGTTACCTAAATCTATAAGACTTTCTCAAATATGTAGTTTCTTCTTCCTTTAATGTGAGTAACCTGTTTGCCTTGACCTACTTAAATCATTATTTGAAAAATGGCCTTTCTACTGCTTTGGGGAAAGATGTCATTGGTGTGTGTTTAACTGTCACATTTCAGGCCAGGACTGGTCTTACTGTTTGGGAGATTAAGTGAAGAGGCCTAGAAAGGAAACATGGGAGAGGCACTGGGAAGGGTCCCTAATAAACATTATGTTTAGTCGCCTGAATAGGACAGCTGCAATTCCACCAACAGAAATTTACATGAATCATGAGGAAACCCTAGACAACTAGCAGATATATACAGAGCTAACACATTTTACTCTTTGGTGGCATTTTCTTAATTAAACTCTTCCCAAGTAGAGTCATTCAAAAGCTGAGCCACAAGCCAATGAGACTTAGGATATGGAATTGGAATGACAGAAAGGGTAACAAACATGTATAGATGTCAAGGAAATGGGAAGAGAAATCTACATTGTGAAAGGTTAACTGTGAAGGGGAAGGGAAGATTTAAGAGAAACAAGTTTGTACTAAGGCAATGCACCCACCAAGGACCCTGAATATCTGAATCCCTGGTGTGTTTCCAGTGCTTAGAACAATTCCTACTGGGTTGGTCGAAAAGTTCATACAGTCTTATGAAAACACCCAAATGAACGTTGTAGCCAACCCAATACATAACAGGTATTTCATAATAATGATTTCATGAATGAATGAACTGTCTTCAAAGACATTTTAAAAATACATTTTGGAAGTGTTTCATTTTTAAATGAGAGAAGAGAAGGAATGCCAAAATCTGATTGAAATCTACATAAGAAAACAAGAAGTATGTGTCCACATAGAGCTGAAACTGAAATGAGAGTCAAAGATTGTTATTGGTAATATGACTTTTAGGTTGTTTAAAAGGGGTAGGAACATAGAAGGTGACAGATAAATGGTGTAATAAATTGGGATGAAATATTCCAATGTAACTATATAAAATTAAGTAAGAAAAATTGAAAGTAAAAAATAAGCTTCCTTGGGTTGGGATATATTGAATTTGGAGGAATAATCAAAGAGAAACAAGAGGGACTTACACATAATATGGTCAAAGTTAAGGCCAAAGAAGAGGCTAAACACAGGACACAAACAATCCTACATATTTCCTCCATGGACTGTCTATAAAATAATCTGTGGACTGATAAGAAACAAGCTCTATCAAAGATATGTCTGATGTTCTTAATAGTCAAATATTTTCCATTAAGTAGATTCAATTTTTAAATTTCAAATCAGCCAGGTGAGAAAAGGATAGACTTCTGAAAAAACTGCACAGATCATATGCAGCTTGACTTTCTCTTCCTTGCATATTATGGACATGTGCTATGTTTTGATAAAGTTCTATTTCTTCCTCACAGTTTCGCTGCTCCTTCGACTCAGTCCTACTGGGAAGTCATGCAGGTCAGCCACAGATAACCTGCAGTGGAACAATGGTGCCCCAAAGATGTCTGTATCTAATCCGCAGAAGCTGCGAACACATAGGGTTAGATGTCAAAAGCGAATTAAGGTTGCAGATGGAATTGAGTTTGCTGATCAGCTGACCTGAACAGAGATTATCCTGGATTATCTGAAGTGATCCATCTAGTCACACGAATCTTTGAAAAAAAAAAAAATTGACAAGGAAGCAGAATGGGTCAGAAAGATTTGATGGGAGAAGGACCTGACCAACTGTAGTTGGCTTTGAAGATGGAAGAAAGGGTCCAGGAGCCAAAGAATGCAGTAGCCTCTAGAAGCTGGCGATGACCCTCAGTTTACAGCTGGCCAAAAATCAGGGCTCTCTAGCCTGCAGCTGCAAGACACTGCATTCTGTCAATAATGCAAGTGAACAGGAAGCAGATTTGCCCCAGAAAGGAACGCACAAAAATTTTAATCCAATGCAACCCATACCAGACTTCTCACCATCGAACCACACAGTAATAGGCTTGTCTTAAGTCATGAAATCTGTGGTGATTTGTTACTGCAAAAAAACAGGAAACTAAAACATAACACAACCGCTTCCAAAATAATCCCTGGGAATGGAGACTTATCAGGATTTTTATCAAGAAAGATGAAGTAGGTGAAAGAGTCTGGAATAATGCTGTGTTCAATGTACATGAGGTTCTCTTGTACATTTGCCGTCCAGCAAGGTGACCTGGGGGATGAGAGAGAGAAACTGGCAGATACACTGGCGTCTGGGACAGCTGAGTGCCAAGGACTCCTGTGCTGACTATCACTCATTAGCCTCCCTGGCTCTTGGCTCCCTGCTTACATATCTGGCTTCCAATAGCTAGTTATGGCCATTCCAACTTGGTGGCCTCTATGGAAGTCCCTTGCTGACCAACTAGGCTCCACAGCCTCCTTGATTCCTGTATTTAGTTTGCTGGGCTACCATAAAAAAGTACCACACACTGGGTGACTTAAAAAAGAGATTTCTTTTCTCCCAGTCCTGGAGGCTAGCAGTCTGAAATCAAGGCGTCAGCAAAAGCCAGCTGCTTTCTCTCAGCTTCGTGGTTTCCAGCAATCCTTGCTGTTGCTTGGCCGGTCCTCCATCTCACCAATCTATGCCTTCATCCACACGGCTGTTTTCCCTCTGCATGTGTATCTGTATGCATGTTTCTTTTCCTCTTATTATAAAGATCCCAGTTATGTTGGATTAATGGGTTTACCAGGTAGCTCAGTGGTAAAGAATCCACCCAATGCAGGAGGGGGGGGGGTGGGGGTGGGGTTCAATCCCTTGGTTAGGAAGATCCCCTGGAGAAGGAAGTGGCCATCCACTCCAGTATTCTTGCCTGGGAAATCCCATGGACAGAGGAGCCTGGCGGGCCACAGTCCATGGGGTCGCAAGAGCTGACCATGACTGAAAAACAACAAGTGTTGGATTAAGAGCTCACTCTATTCCAACGTGACCTCATCTTAATTAGTTATATCTGAAGCAATCCTATTTCCAACTAAGCTCACCTTCTGAAGTTCTGGGAAGAATGCACATTTTGGGGGGACATTTTGAGGGGACACACATTTCAACCGAGGATAACTTCTATTCTGAATAAGTTATGGCAGCTTCCTGAACTCAAGTGAATGAGTTTCTCAGCACTTGACAGGTGCTGCCCTGCCATTCAAGTGCTAAGAATATGTTGAGTTTTGTTTATGAGAAACTAAATTGAACCAATAATGACTTTCTTGCATTCTAATTTACTATTAAACTTAAAAATGACTTTATATATCCCCAAGTGATTCACCCTATTATCTCATCTGTGTCTTATGTTGACAATGGTAATAAAGACCTCATTATCCTCATTTTGTAGTGAGATAAACAGAAACATACCGAAAGAGACTACATTATTCAAAATTGTACAGTTAGTTAAGAACCAGGTCAGGCTGAAGACTAGACTTCCTGATCTCTGGCCCCAATCTTTGGGTCTTCTTTTTATAATCAAAGAAGGAAAAAATCACCCTTGTGTCTACAACTGTCCAAGACAGAATGTTCCTAAGAGATTCAAAGAACACAGTGATGATCTATAGAATCTGATCACTGCCACACAGTACCTACACGTCCTCTCTAAGCTACTCTATTGCAAATGTCCTCTCTAAGCCATCCTATTGCATATGAGTCCTTTTTCCTTTTATTCCCCTCCAGAACAGAATAAGATGTAAAGTAAAATATAAATTGAGAACCAAGAATAGCAAAACCGTTCTTCCTGCTCTGTCCACATATAGAACATATTTGAGCCTAAAAAAAGTCATATGAGGTAATTTGTAACTAAAAACATAGTTTCTAAAAGAAAAATCACCAGTCATATGAAAAGTTCCAACTTGCGTATGTTTGCCATAGCTCTGCGAGGAAATCCCTTTTGTGTCCTAATAGTGTCTTGATTTATTATCATCATGCACAGTGATGATACTCTGTGACTGACAGCAAATGCTGAATAACGTATGAACTGCGGATTTGATTCTTGAAAGGAACAGGACAAAATCCAGAGCACCAGTAACACCAAAGGCTGACAAGATATGGAGTAACAGCCAACTCTCGACAATAGAACTTTCATTTTTCGCTGGTGGGAATGCAAAGTGATAGAGCCCCTTCGGATAACAGTTTGGCAGTTTCTTACAAAGCTTTTGCCACGCAAGGCCAAAACTGCACTCCTTAATATTTACCCAGCTGAAAACAAAAAGCTGCATACAGATGTTCATGGCATCTTTATTCATAACTGCCACAACTTGGAAGCAACCAGGATGCTCTTCAGGATGCAAAGAGATATATAGGCTAGGGTACATCCAGAAAGTGGAATAGTATTCAGCACTCAACAAACAAAAAAGCTATCAAACCATGAAAAGACACAAGAAGCCAATCTGAATATACCTGAAGCAATCTGAAGCCAATCATAAATACTTTATGATTCTAACTATATGACCTTCTGGAAAAGGCAAAAGTGTGGAGATGGTAAAAAGATTGGTGGTTTCCAGGAGAAGTGGGGGGGTGGGGTGGGGAGGAAGAGGGGAAACTCCTAGGACTTTTAGGGCAGTAAAGTACTCTATAGGATACGATGGTATAATGATTGGATACATTCCATTATACATTTGTCAAAACCCATGGAATGTACAACGCCAAGAGTGAACCCGAGTGTCAACCGCGGACCTTAGGTGATAACGGTGTGTCAATATAGGTTCGTCAATCGTGAGAAATGTATCACTCTGGTGGGGGATGGTGACAGTGGCAGTGCAGGGGATAAACGGGAATTCTGCATTTTCTGCTCAATTTTGCTATGAACCTAAAACTGCTTTTAAGACTAAAACCATTGAAAAGGAGAAAAAACCCAATGGACAAAACATTATCATCTCTACCTCAGAAGCCTCTCTTCAAGTCTTCCAAATGTCAAAGGATAATTTCACTGATGTAGGCAGAATCCTTAAACTGGAAAGCATATCTTAATCTCAGTTTGCAGGCCTGAAACTAAGAAATACAGATGGCAAGCTGTCTTTCAATAGAAAATGAAAAGTAGAGATATTTAGGTTGAGAACTGTAACCTACATTTCAATGCAGACCCTTTGCCTTAATTGTAAACTAGCCTTCCATTACATGACCTGTCAAACAGCTTCTTACAAGTATCCTGATAAGACACGACAGTAAGGATTTGCATTGGTCTTAAGACCACTGCGCTCAAATCTGACATTATGAAAGGTAATATTAATCCTGCTTTTACCCACTTGTCCGTATTTTGATGGGAAAATAATACTGCCTGTGTAGGATCATGAAACTAATTTAGGTCAAGTGGTACATAACGTAATATGATCGTAGAACCACACTGTTCAAAGATTAAAAACTGTGTTGGGATGCTAAAATATAATTATTTGACCAGCAGATGTGAAAGTAGAAATAAGAAGCCGTTATTTGCACTCACCCTTAGTTAAGCCATGGCACTAAATTAAATATTCTCCCTCTATAGAGATCTTAAGCAAACCAGGCTCTCTCAGCATCATAGCATGCTCGAGGGAAAGATTTTAAACACAATACATATATTTTGGAAAAACCTCTTTCCTTTCTTATTAAATCTTTCTCCAAAAGTAATGCTAATGACAGAACAAGATCTTGCCTTAAGGTTTTAGTACTAATGATAATAAAACACAGATAATAGCTAACATCGAGTGCCCACAATGTAAAGCTAAGTGTTTCACTTCCATTTATGTACATCTTTTAAATGATTTCTATTTTAGGGCAGATTTAAGTTCACAGTAAAACTGAATCCCCCTTTTCCTTTTTTTTTTTCCATTTCTCCAGGCGCCAGCCTAAAACAAGATGCCATAACATCTCACTAGGACAATTATAATAGCCTCCTAACTGGCCTTCCTACTTCCCTCTTGCCTTTCCATACATAAAAATAATTTACTTCCTTGCTTAAAATTCTACAAATGTTCACCATCGGACTTACAAGGGAGCCAAATTCTTTCCCCCACTATCCCCACCCAGCTTACATAACCAAGCCACCGCCTAGCCGACTTCCTCTCTCACTCTGCCCATTGCTGACCTCATGCCAGCTCACTAGTTTTCTTGGTTCTTAAACGAGCTCAGCTTAATTTTGCATAAGGCTTTTTCACTAACAATTCTTCTTAGATGTGCTTTTCTGGTCCTTAGAGAGCTATCCTTTATCCTTTGGGGTTTGAACTTTTACTGTTCACACAACCTAAAGTATGTCCTAATCATACTCTTTTGCTTCATCCTGTTTTATCCTAGCTTCTATCAGAAACTGTCTTCTTTTGAACTTACTTACTGCCTTTTGCCCTCAAGAGAATACAATGTGGGGCTGTCCTTCTCCTCACCATAAACTCTTTGTAGACAACAGGTTCTGGGAATAGTATTGTGGTCGGTCAAGGTTTGCTGAATGAAAAAAAAAAGAAAATGAATGATCTTAATTGCTACAGCCATCTCAGAAAACAGATATTCCATCTTCTCCCAATTTATGGAGTCACAGTGAGCTAAAAAGATGGCTGAGCCAGGATTCAAACCCAAATCTATGTAAACTCATGGTGAATCTACAAGGCCGAGTAGATTACACAGTCGAGTAACTATGAATTACATAGTAGAGTGACCTCACAATCAAGAAAATGTGCTTGTAAGAACAGTTCAAATGCTTTCAGAGCAAGTTATAGAATATCCCAACAGCTGGCTAAAAAAAATAATAGGAAACATCATCCCACTCTGGGGTTGATCTTTCAGTGGTTCAATGATAACATCAATGAAACAAGTTTTTTCCCACTTTTTGCTTTAGATATTGGCATGTGGGCTTTGTCCAAATGTCTGCACGTCAGATATGAAACCAATAGTGTCTACTGTGGAATAATCTGAAGAAGAGTAAAGGGGCAAATGAGTGTCTGCTTAGATTAGTGTCTTATTGATAAGAATTCACTAAGGCAACTAGGCGTTAGGATTAAAGGTTTTCCTCTTCTATGCATTTACAGAGGGCTCATTAGAACAATGCTTCTCAAGACTGGCTACACATGAAAATCTCCTCGGGAGCTTTTAAATTCTGATGTCTGGTTCACACCTCAGAGGGGCTAAATCAGTGTTTCTTGGTGCCAGAGACTTTTTGTTTTTAACTCTGTAGATGATTCTTCCGAGCAATAAGCATTGAGAATTTCTAGAACTTCATTGGTGCATGATACTCTGCCCTAAGTATTTCTCTTTCTTAATTACTCATTAATTTCTCTTCTTGCATGTCCTCATTTATTTTCTTATTTTCATTCTCTGGTGTTTTTTCCTGTAATATTTACAAAATCATGGTTATTGTTAATTGAGCTATATGAATGAAGACAGTAATGTTGATTAGTTTCCACATATTATCTTTAGAGCATTCTTATAAAGAGGAAGAAAGGCAACATTTCAGATACAGAGCACATTCAAGTGATCCATCTTGTATTAGTATGGCAATGTGCCTGATACACTTCTTCAACAAATATTATAAAAATATATCACACTTTTTCGAAACAATCAAATAATGTCTGTGGAGAACTGTATTTTTCCAAAGACAGCCATAGAAACATCTCTCATCCAACCTGCTCCTTTGCAATGTGGCCTTGCCTCTCCCTAATCAAAAAGGGGATCTGATTTTCTCTCCTCTTTAATCTGATTGGCCGGGTGACTCACTTGTAACCAGTGGAATGTGGTGGGAGTGTCCCTGTGTGCTGAGGCTAGACAAGGCTATTTCCACGTGGTTTCTGAGAGTGTTCCCTCTCCAGAAGCTCCCTCTTAGAACAGTCTCTGTCTCAGAAAACCAGACTGTGAATTAGAAGCACAAGCTGCACAGATATGCCAAGAAGATGGTCCCATCTCAGCTCAGCCTCCAAATCCCCCCAGTTCAGGCTCCGGGCATACGAATAAAGGAGTCTCCAGGTAATTCCAGGTCCTAGCCATGAAGATCACTCCGAGCTTTCCAAGTCTTCCCAGTTGAGATTCTGGGTATTAGGGAACAGAGACCAGCCACCCCTGGAATGCTCTGTCTTATTTCTGCCCCTCAGAATCCATGACATCAGGAAATGCTTGTACTTCGCCTCTGGATTTGCAGCTGTTTGTTACACAGCACAGATAACCAGAATAATCTCAGGAGAGCCACACCAGGGAAAGCACAAAGAAAACACCTATCTCTGTAAGTTTCGTTTGATACTGTTTCTGTTTTCCAACTTCATAAAATCTTCTAACAGGTACTTCTAAAATTTTTACCAGTCTGACTACTGTATAGGCACATATAAAACCCACGACTCTGTTTCCCACTTCTATTATTTCAAAGAGCTATTGATTTTATGTACCAATTTAACAAATATTATGAGGTATTATATGTATGTAAATATATATATATATAGTTTGACAAAATCCTTCCCTTAAATAGTGTTAAGATGGACCACCAATATGTAGAAATCTAGAGCTCTAGGGAAGCTCAAGATACAATAACTACAAATGGAACATTCTTTAGAAAAGAAGGATCTTAACACAGGCTGTGTCTTCATACCCACTCTGTTGAGTGACCAGCACTCCCTGTGCTCGTCTCAGGGCCATCGAGTGGTATTAGTCTCAAGAAGGAATGAAAACAATACCCACCATTCAAAAGGAAGGTTTTCCCTAACTGTACTGGAACTTGAGCTCACAACATATCCCTGGAACTCTTCTCATTGGTGTCCTTTTTCTCATGAATTTGGAGAAAGTATGAAAGGGAGAAAGTAAAAGCAAACAGGCCAAGTAAAAGACTGCATGTCAATGGAAGTCTAAGAGAAAAAAAAAAAAAAGAGAGAACATTTATAAAGAGAAAGAAAGGAAGAACTTGTAGCTGAAAATACCGCCATGTTATCAATCCCTGATAAAGACTCTCTGGTCTTCTCACAAAAGTACCGTCAAAGATGAGAAAACTCACACTCACAGAGCACCACGAGCACAGGAACCGACGGCCCACTGCCAGAACCCGAAGGACACTGTATTCAAATGGATCTGGGCCAGGGTCCAGGACAAACTCAAGCAAACCTTGATTTGCAGCGCATCCCTTAATTCTGCCTTCTGAATTGAGGAAGGAAGCTAGGAAGACAATTCAAACGCCCTTCATGTCTGGCTTCTAACTCAGAGAAGAATACATGTTTGGCTTCTAACTCCTGGCTCTTTATCACCCAGAAAACAGGACTGTCTTCTTTCACTGGCCTGTGGGAGCCCTTCTGGTGACCTCCAAACTCACAGCCATCTCCTTTCCACATGTTGCTATGAGACACCAATACTCAGAACACAGAAGGACAATAAACTCATTTATTTTATCATCAGAATTTTTTTCTTTAACTAAGAGCCTCATGAAAAATGGATATTGAGATGGACCTCCATGTAGGATATATGTGGTCATGACTATACCAAGTTTAACAATAAAGCTTTTTCATTTCAGCATGATGTTTTATGAAATTAGTCGACTTGGAAGGGAATAGAAACATGTCATTATGATTGATCTCTTAAAACCAATGAGCATAATTTTCTAAGAATGGAAATTATATGTGGTTATGTGAGCAGTTTACATTATGGCAGTCACAAAGGCCGTGTCTCCTAGAATCAGTGCTGACTTGCTAAGGGTGAGCTGTGGCCGGAGTTTGAGGCCCATCAGGACAGATCTTGAGCTCTGTGACATGGGTTCTAAAATGTGCTACCTACCACGGTACGAATCTCCTTGTAAGTGCTTCTTTTTGCTTTACTGTTTTTTTAAAGTAATTTGTGATATGGTGTATTGAGAATGCTACATTTGTATACCTGTGCCAGATTCATGTTGATGTATGGCAAAACCAATACAATATTGTAAAGTAATTAACCTCCAATTAAAATAAATACATTTATATTTTTAAAAAATTACTAAATAAAATGACACTAAAATTTGAAAAAAAAATTTAAAAATTGCCTTGTAGTTTTACTGTGTTACAATTGATTCCATAAATTATGTTGACTCCATGGCATACCAAAGTGAAAATGATCATAATGAAAGAAAAATAGGGACTTCATTGGTGGGTCCATATTCCCAATGCAGGGCCTGGGTTCAATCTCTGGTCAGGGAACTAGATCCCATAGTTCAGTTCAGTCATGTCCTACTCTTTGTGACCCCGTGAATCGCAGCATGCCAGGCTCCCTGACCATTACCAACTCCCAGAGTTTACTCAAACTCACGTCCATCGAGTCAATGATGCCATCCAACCGTCTCATCCTCTGTCGTCCCCTTCTCCTCCTGCCTTCAGTCTTACCCAACATCAGGGTCTTTTCAAATGAGTCAGTTCTTTGTATCAGGTGGCCAAAGTACTGAAACTTCAGCTTCAGCATCAGTCCTTCCAGTGAATATTCAGGACTGATTTCCTTTAGGATGGAATGGTTTGATCTCCTTTCAGTCCAAGGGACTCTCAAGAGTCTTCTCCAACACCATAGTTTAAAAGCATCAATTCTTTGGCGCTCAGCTTTCTTTATGGCCCAACTCTCACATCCATACGTGACCAGTGGAAAAAACATAGCTTTGACTAGACAGATCTTTGTCAGCAAAGTAATGCCTCTGCTTTTTAATATGCTACCTAGGTTTGTCATAGCATTTCTTCCAAGGGGCAAGAATCTTTCAATTTCATGGCTGTAGTCACCATCAGCAGTGATTTTGGAACCCCAAAAATAAAGTCTTTCATTGTTTCTATTTTTTCCCCATCCATTTGCTATGAAGTGATGGGACCAGATGCCATGATCTTCGTTTTTTGAATGTTGAGTTTTAAGTCAGCTTTTTCACTCCCTTCTTTCACTTTTATCAAGAGGCTCTTTAATTCCTCTTCACTTTCTGTCATAAGGGTGGTGTCATCTGCATATCTGAGGTTATTGATATTTCTCCTGGCAATCTTGATTCCAGCTTGTGTTTCACCCAGCCCAGCATTTCACATGATGTACTCTGCACATAAGTTAAATAAGCAGGGTGACCATATACAGCCTTGACGTACTCTTCCGGATTTGGAACCAGTCTGTTGTTCCATGTACAGTTTTAACTATTGCTTCTTGACCTGCATACAGATTTCTCAGGAGGCAGGTAAGGTGGTTGGTATTCCTATCTCTTTAAGGATTTTCCATAGTTTGTAGTGATTCACACAATCAAAGGCTTTGGCATAGTCAATAAAGCAGAAGTAGATGTTTTTATAGACCTCTTTTGTTTTTTTGGTGATCCAGCAGATGTTGGCAATTTGTTCTTTGATTCCTCTGCCTTTTCTAAATCCAGCTTGAACATCTGAAAGTTCTCAGTTCATGTACTGTTGAAGCCTGGCTTGGAGAATTTTGAGCATTACTTTGCTAGCATGTGAAATGAATGCAATTGTGCAATAGTTTGAACATTCTTTGGCATTTCCTTTTTTTGGGATTGGAATGAAAACTGACCTTCCCCACTCTTGTGGCCACTGCTGAGTTTTCCAAATTTGTTGGCATACTGCATACAGTACTAGATCCCCTGAGCTCCAACTAAGACCCAGGCAGCCAAGTAAAGAAATAAAAATAATTTTTTTTTTCAAGAAGACCTTTAAAATGTGCACAAAGACATATCTGTGATATGTTTATTTTTCACATGATTTCTTGAGATCTAGTAAACAAAACCCACGGATTACTTGCATACAGCATGATTAACACACCAATCCAACTACCGAGGAAAGTACATCTAACACTTTGTTATCATTCTTCTTTTGGGGGTGTACTCACGACTTTAAAAGTAATAGGAGAAAGCAGGAAGCGGGAACAAAGACAGGGTACCTCTTGAGAGGATGTTCCTGCAGAATCTTTTTAGAACCTCAGCTTCTGGGAGTTACGATAAAAATACACTTGTAATCTGGAAAACTATCCATAAGAAAATTTCACTCAAACTAAGAAGTCAGTTTAACCAAGTAACAACCTAAGTCTGTAAACTAAATCTTAAAAGTAAAATGAAAATGATCGAGTCCATTGTCACCCAAAATGTATCTAAGAAAACATTAGTCCCTAAGCCACTACTAAAAGGGGGCTTCCCAGGTGGTATTAGTGGTAAAGAACCCGCCTACCAAAGCAGGAGACATAAGAGACATGGATTCAATGCCTGGGTCAGGCAGATTCCCTGGAAGAGAGGGTGGCGACCCACTCCAGTATTCTTCAGTATTCTTGCCAGGAGAATCCCATGGACAGAGAAGTCTGGGAGGGGGTAAGGCCATAGTTCATAGGGTCGCAAAGAGTTGGACTTGACTGAAGAGACCTAGAATGCACGCACACACTACTAATAAATAAATAAAATTCAAAGGTGAATTTTTTTTAAAGCTCTGAGGAAGCCTGTAATAAAAGACGTACTTAATATTGTTTCATCTAGCATTTCTCACACTTATTTGAGCACAAACCCATGTGTGCATATGTGTGTGTTTGTGGGTCTTCCTCTGAGGAAGATATCGAGGTGGGGGGAGACAAGTAAGCTATCCATTGTATCCACAGAGTAAGAAAGAGCTGGTCTCACTTATAACAAGAGGTGCAAAGCACAGACCTAGTTTCCTGTAAGGACTTCCCAGGAGCAGATGGGAACTGGGTGGAAGAGACAGTAGTTGGGATGTTTTGAAATCCTTCTCATCTCAGTTTTGTAACACCCTCATCCATCTTCTGCGTCCCTTTTCCCTCAAGCAAGTTAATAGATTAACCTTAGAACACAGAGTATCAGAGGCCAAAACTCTGCACCTGAGAAAACAGTGTAGCTTCACACGTACAGAGGAATAAATCATTTCACAGTCTCTCTCCAGTGAAGCCCAGAAAGAAAAAGCATGAACAGGGGGATTTGGCCTGTAGACGATTATTACCCATAACAGGTGGTGGAAACGCCAATGGTAAAAGCTGCATTTTGGCAACTAAAACTGCAACCCAAACATAATGATGTTCACAGGGGCTCTGTCTGTTTTTCTGGCTGCTATGATGCTATAGTAACATCTGAACAGTGCCAGACAAATTACTGTAATTGTTTCCTTTGCTACAGATTCCTGGACATGTACAGGAAGTATCCTTTCAAGCGAAGACTGAAGAAGGAAAAAAAAAGAACGAAGAAAAAAGAAAAAAAATTACCAGAAACCACGACTAAAAGAAACCAAAAATTGTTTCAACATCCAGCCTCAAGTGCTCTACTTCCTTAATGATCAGAGTCACACCAGGGAAAATTACATTATTAGTATAATAACAGAGGAAAAGGCAACTTAGCTGCACATCCTTAAAAGTTGTTTATCTAGTTTAGAATTACACTGATAGAGTTTATAAAAAAGCCTATGTTTTCAGGATTTGGATTGGCTTTGAAAGTGATCAAGGCAAGGATTCAGAAGGACTCCTCCAGAGTAGCCTCAGAATTGATAATGCTGGACTAAGACTCAATGAAAGAAGAGTATGGGTGTGACACAGCATAATGTTTAAGACGACAGGTTTTAAAGTCAGATGGAACTGCAGTCAAATCTGAACCCTACCACTTAAGTACAATAGCTCTTAAGGTTAAATAGCACCTTGAGCAAAGCACTCCATCTTCAGGGTCTCCAGTTTCCTCACTGGCAATGTGGAATAATAATACACACATACCTCAACATATTGCCAGATTTGAAAAGCCTAAGTCAGATAAAGCGTTAAATTTGGTGCCTGGTACACAGTAGACATGTCAAATAACCATATCTACACTTATTGTCATCATTATCTTAGAGTGAGAACAAGTTAGTCGTCCTTTTCCTTAATTCCAGACAAGGATATACATATATGCACATGTGCTAAGTTGCTTCACTTGTGTCTGACTCTTTGTGACCCTATGGGCTGTAGTCTGCCAGGCTCCTTTGTCCATGGGATTCTCCCGTCCATGGGAATACTGGAGTGGGTTGCCATTCCCTCCTCCAGGGGACCTTCCTGACCAGGGATTGAGCCCACAGCTCTTATGTCTCCTATATTTGCATGTGGGTTCTTTACCACCAGTGCCACCTGGGAAGCCCAAGAACATATATATATATATCCCTTCCTAATAAAAAACAATTTATCCTTAAAAACTAGGGATAAAACAACCATATGACCCAATAATCCCACTACCAAGCATATACCTTCAGGAACCCACAATTGAAAAAGACACTTGCACCCCAGTGTTCAGCACTATTTACAATACCTAGACATGGAAGCGACCTAGATGTCCACGGACCAATGCATGGATAAAGAAGTTGTGGTATGTGTACACAATAGAACATTACTCGGCCATAAAAGGGAACACATTTGACACCGTTCTAACAGGGTGGATGAGCCCAGAGCCTATCACACAGAGTGAAGTAAGTCAGACAGACAAATGTCGTGTATTAACACACGTGTATGGACTGAGCCAGACGGCAGCAATGAGCCTATCTGGAGGGCGGCAGTGGAGATGCAGGAATGGAGAACAGGCTTGTGGACACAAGAGACGAAGGAGAAGGTGGGACGGATTGAGAGAGTAGCACTGAAACATATACATTACCGTGTGTAGAATAGGTAGCCAGTGGAAATTAACTGCCTGGCACAAGGAGGTCAAAACTGGCACTCTGTGATAACCTAGAGGGCTGGGATGGGGTGGGAGGAAGGCAGGGCACAGGGAAGGGACGTGTGTATATCCATGGCTGATTCATGTTGATACATGCTAGAAACCAACACAATACTGCAAAGCACTTATCCTCCAATTAAAAGTAAATAAATTAAAAAAACAATTTAACACTGAGAACTTGCAATGTTCCAGTCATTCCTCTAAGCTCATTTTGTGTATTAGCTCACATATGGGGAAAGTACTCTTCACAACCCTATTTTAAAGATGAGGAAACTGAGAGGCAAAAAGAGGCTAAGTGGCTTGCTCCAGGGCAATAATTGTGACTAGTGGGTCCAGGACACCCATTTGGGCTACGTTGTTCTGAAACCCAGATGCTTTATCTTTAGGTATAGGGAAATGAAGTGATTTACCCAAAGAAATGAAAATATAGTTATTGTCATAAGGGAGACTAGAGACCACACTTCCTGCTTGTTTTACTAGAAGAGTCTGAGAGATGGGGCAGCGGCGATAAGGTCAGGTGAAGAACAGTTCAAAGAGCCCTGTGTTCCAGCATGCCAGATAGAGCTTACATGTCTCCAAGGAATACCGTGATCCTACCAAGGAAACAGAACTAAGAGCTCCCACAGGATCAGTCTGGCTCTATTGCCTTATCCTAGCTAACCGCATAATCCAAAGCAAATGAACTGAGAAGTTACAGTGGAAGTGACTTTGATCCCATCATCTTTTCTGGGCAAACAGCAAATACGCAGAAGTCAGGATCGCTTATTATAGCCTAAGATCTCTACATGTAATCCAGACAGTACTCTTGGGAGACTGGGCTTTCTAGAGAGGCAGTGATGTGAGTAAGCATTCTTCTCCCCAATAAGACAAGTGGCACCTCAAAAAATTCAAGCCAGTTAAATCCCTACTGAAGAAATTTCTACTTCCTGCACTCAGCAGTTCAATTTAGACACAAGTAAGAGAGCCAGTCATACAAATTCTCAGTGCTCAGAGGAAGTACCCAGAACACATAATAGGTTCCACTGGGTTTCTTGATTGGTAGGACAGAGTTTGGTGAACTTGTTCACATATACAATACTCTTTTGAAGGCTTCCTATGCATCAGTCATTGGGTCAGTGTTGGGGATTCCATGGAAAACCACACAGATGCCACACCTGTCCTGGTAAAATAAGCATATTCTCTGAGTTAAGGTACATGGTAAGTTGTTAACTTAAGAGTGCAAGGTACTTGCACTAAAATAGTATCTCACATGTGCATGCTTGTATGCTAAGTCATTTCAGTCGTGTCCGACTACATGATTCCAGGGACTGTAGCCCACCAGGCTCCACTGTCCGTGGGATTCTCCAGGCAAGAATACTGGAGTGGGTTGTCATGCCCTCCTCCAGGGGATCTTCCCAATCCAGGGATCCAACCTGTGTCTCCTGTAGCTCCTGCATTGCAGGTAGATTCCTTACCACTGAACCACCAGGGAAGCCCCACTAGTGAAGTCCCTGAATATCTCCCAGGACACTCATTTTTTGGACAAAATAATCATAAGAGGATTTGACAATAGGATCTCTAATAGTTCAGCCAAGGCTTTATCCATGGAAGACAGGGATTGAGGGAATTGATGAAGATAGCTATCCGAAGGCCACAGTGCCTAAAGCAGCATAGACAATAATACAGCCAAACTCATCTATAACTATAGCCGAATATCATTAAACGGCAACTTCAAGAATAAAGCCAAGGGGAAATTAACCTACATTTGTAACCAAAGGGCCAATGTTATTGATGCTTTAATAATTAGTCCCTTCCTGCTTATCTTCATCCACAAGGCTGAGTATCTTAGACAGGGTCATAAAGGATACTCTGCCCTTTGTACACACTTTGTCTCTTTAGAGTGTTGTACTGCAGCCTAACAGCTGTGAATGAATGGTGAATGGTGAACGTAGGGATTTAATAGGACCAGCATTCATTCATTCAGTCACTGATCCATCATCTCTGGGTGTCTTCCATGTTTCAAGCGCTGTTTCATGGCCCTGGAGATAAAATGACGAGTATAGGAAAGGTCTCTTGACTCCTGGAAGCTTATGTTGTGATGAGGAGAGAGGCAATAAACAAAGAGAATGTGATAAGCGCTATAAAAATGTGAAGACAGAAGAATGGGTTAGAAAGTGACCAGCAGGTTGGGGAGATGATCTGGGACAGGGTGATAGGAAAAGATCCTCTCTGATGGTGACGTTTAAAGTGAAACCTGAATGGTCTAAACGATGACAAGGAATGAGCATCTCACATACCGAGAGTTTTGCTTATGGATCAGAGAATTTATACACTTTATGTGACTTTCGGGAGAAATTCCTTAGTACTTATATGGCAGTGTATTTGAGACAGATCGAGACACACCCTTCATTCCCTCTTCTGAGAGAACTGAACATTCTGGTTCTTGATAAAGACTGCTAGCTAGACATCTTAAAAAGAACTCAGAATCTGTTCATTCCCAATTCATTTCTTTAAACTTAATAAAAATCTTCCTGTGTTGTCGATGGAAACAGAAATTGGTGCAACATTACTGGCAGGACGTCTGATAAAACTGTGCTGCAGACTTTAATATACGCATGCTTTTATACTGGCAAGTCTACTGAAAATGTATTATTATAAAGATATACTTATAAATATTATATATAGTTTTATGGCACTAATGGTAAAGAACCCACCTGCCAATGCAGGAGATGTAAAGAGACATGAGTTCGATCCTTGGGTCAGGAAGATCCCCCCTGGAAGAGGGCATAGCAACCCATTCCAGTATTCTTACCTAAAGAATCCCTTGGACAGAGGAGCCTGGTGGGCTACAGTCCATAGGGTCATAAGTAGTCAGACATGACTGAAGCGACTTGGCATGTATGCATGCAATTACAAATATCTTACATAGTTTAGCTATAGATATTATTGCTGCAACATTGTTTATAATGGCATGAATTGGAAAATAATAATGCCCCCCAAAATTGAATTAATCAAGGTAAATTGTATTCCTTTATATAATGAAATAAAAGTGAAACACTTGAAAAACAGTGATCACACTCAGTAAGAGCTCATTGACTCTCAGTTACTGTGAACATCATGCTTACTCAGCCAGTCATAGAAAACTAAATTTTCAACAAATATTAATTGATATAGAAAGATGTTTGGGGGATGTGGAGATGAAAAAATATATATATTCTTGGTTAAAAAAAGATCCTTGGTAAAGACTTCAAAGTTCTCAGTGTGAGATCTTAAGTTGAACTCTTTGGACCATCAAGAAATAAAAAATTAGGACACTGATATTCTTGGCTCAGCTCTAGGATAAAAAATGAACCATCACGGCAGAGTCTTAGGGATGAATTCTGATTCTTTAATTTGACCTCATATGCCCATTTCTGTAAGTCCAGGAACTGTCCTGTGCAGGATTCGGTAACCCCACCCAATTTGTCACCATAAGATGCACCAGAAAGTTACTTTTGCTGCCACAACTGCTTAAATTCTGTTTGAGGCGTGGGTTCCAACTCTTACAGAGTTCTTCAGTCTAATTAATTCGAATTGTACTCTTTGTGAGGGACTCAAAATGTAGTTTCCCTTTCCATAAAAATGATGATTTGTTTCCTCCCAAATGTGGAGTTATTACCCTTGCTGCCTTTTCTTTATGCCCTTTGGGAAAGTTACTCAGCTTCCAAGTTTCCTTGTCTGTAAAACAGTTAAGAGAATGAAATGTGTTAATGTATATCCTAAACCTTTAAATCTGCTTCTTAATTATTCATGATCAATTATCTCAATTATTTAGACAAATCTCAATTGAATTACCATTTTGGAGGACTCTCTTGGCTTTCTTCGTTCAAGATCTCTCCCATTTTTTTGTCCCTTCTCTTAAAACAATGTCAAAATACATACCTATCAAAAAACCCAGAGCTTCTAAGCACAACTTGCAAAGCCTTTCCTCTATGCATGTTCAACCATCCCCTGAGACCTAGGTGCATTCTAAGTAGGATCTTCAGTGGCAGGTTGGGGCAGGAAGAGCTGCCCAACAGATAAAGGCAGGGAGTTGAGAGGGGGAACGTGTATGATGCTTTCCATTTTGGCACTGGCTCAACCTCAGAGTGGTCTCCTTCCCAGTGCTCCCAGCTTAGCTCCATCTCCTTACCTGCCCCAGCTCTGAACCTGCTGCAAAGACTCTGTCTTTAAAGCAACTGTTATTCTGATGTATAAATATGATGCCTTAAGAGAAGCAGTCTCTCTTTTGAAATGCCTCCACTTCTTTAGTTTTTCTCTTTCTTTGTGGTTGTTTTGTTTAGTCACCAAGTTATGGCCAACTCTTTGCAATCCCAGGGACTGTAGCCCACCAGGCTCCACTGTCCATGGAATTCTCCAGGCGAGAATAGTGGAGCGGGTTGTCATTTCCTTCTCCAGGGATCTTCCTGACCCAGGGATTGAACCCAGGTCTCCTGCATTGGCAGGCAGATTCTTTACCATCTGAGCCACCCGGGAAGCCCTTTCTTTTGTCCTGTCACACCTGAGATGTTTACTCATCTGCACTTTTTTTCCCCCCTACAAGCTAAAGCTAGTGTTTCTCAGAGAGAAGTCTGTGGCCTGGCCACAACAAAGTCACTGAGGGGAGGGAGGCTGAAATTTCTGTGCTCCACACCTGACCTAAAAAATGAATCTCCTGCTCAGGAATTTGCATTTATAAAGGAACCCCAGGTGACCCTAATGCACATGAAATCCTGAGAACCATAATCCAAGGAGTGACAGGCAGTGATGGACACGGGGCAGTGTTTGTGAGCAATGTTCCATTGATACAAAGGTAGCTGAAAATACCTTCAAAACTCAAAGGGGTTTGAGAGTTTGCCGCAAAGGCCAGAGGGGCAGGAAGTAGCTCTGAAGTACTGGGAGATATTCCTACTGGAGTGGGAAAGTCTATAGATAGGCTAGCATCTGTAAGTTAAGCTGGCAGAGAGGAGGGCTTAGTGTTTTTCCTTCCTTCCTCCTTCCTTCCCTCTCACTCGCTCTTCCTTCCATACCTTGCTTCCTTTTTTTCTTTTTAACTTCATACAAAAAATGTGAATCAATTTAATGGTAGTAATGAACACTGAGATTTTTACATTAATCTCCTGGTCACATACAGTGTGTTCTCCCTTTCTAATTAGGTAATCAAGTTATTAATTATGCCTAATAGTTGTATGTTTGCCTATTAAAATTAATTGAAAACCAAATGTTTTCCATTGATAAAAGAAAGAAATCCATACCTATAGCCCAGAAAGCATTAGTGTGGTGTTCATGATAATGACTTAGAAGAAATGGGGCTGGAGAGGCAGAGTTGTCAGAGCAGAGGGTGCTAAGTTATATTCTAGAGCATGGACAATTTTCCAGGCTAGCCTTTGAATATTTGCACATTTCAGCTCTACCCCAGGAGGTTAGTATTGGTTATGTCTTTAGTAGTCATTTACAACCAGGGAGAGAAGGGCCCTTGGCACTGCCACACAGTCGGCAATTGGCCAAGGCAGACCCTGAACCCACGTGGTCTGGTTCCAGAGTCCACTCTCTTAGCTCTATGACTCAGTGATTACCTCCTCCAAAGAAAGCTTCTCACCTAGAACATGGGGATGTATTACCTGCCTCAAAAGGCTGCTATGAGGATTAATACATGGAAATCCTTTCATAGAGTATCTGTGATACCGGTGCCATGTATGTATCTAGTATCAGTCATTAGTATTAGTAATTATCAATGGTCAATATAATTAGGGCTGGAACTATGTGCTCATGCCTGCATGCATGCTAAGTCAGTTCAGTCGTGTCTGATTCTTTGAGACCCTATGGACTGTAGCCTACCAGGCTCCTCTGTACACAGGATCCTCCAGGCAAGAATACTGGAGTGGGTTGCCACACCCGCCTCCAGGGGATCTTCCTGATCCAGTGATTGAACCTGCATCTCTTACATCTCTTGCAGTGACAGGAGAGTTCTTTACCACTAGCATCACCTGGGAAGCCCCAGTGTAACCACAATAACATATAATAATAATTACAATGATTATTAATTGATAGTCACATTCTACTGGACAGTAATATAACAAAAACATAGGCAGAATAACAAATATCTTTAATGAGGGCTGAGTGGAACATCTTTTAAAATGTGTTCTTCCAATGCCCTGTATCAGAAGCATCTGGGATGCTTGTCAAAAAAAAAAAAAAAAAAAAAAAAAAAAAAAAGAGAGAGAGAGAGGGATCCCAAGAGCCCCAACCAAAACCCACTATGATGAGATCCCCAAATCTGTATATTTAGCAAAGGTCCTAAGCACTTCTGAACACTAATGTTTGTGATTCCTTGACAGAAAGATGATATTAAAACATGAGAGAAGAGAAAAAAGTCAGCTGTCAGACAACCTACATATTTCTCTGCATGTAAGAGTTAAATAGCTCAAAGGCATGTACAGCTAGTCCTTCCAGGAAGTGGTATTTCTGATTTCTGTCATAAAGCTAAATGATTTTTGACTTGATAAAGTTTGCACTTACAATGTAATTAAATAATTTCCATACCATTGTGCTCTATTAGGATTGGATTAATCCAAGCAATAAAAATAGAATAATAATGATGATGGATGATGGTGGATAAAGATGGGGGATGATGATAATTATAAAGTGCTTGATGTTTTACATCAAAATTATACGGTCCTATTTTCATTAACTTTATGCTAAACCATGGAGACAAGAGTGATTTGCAAACTTTTTAAGCAGCAATTCAGGAGTAATTTTAAATGACTTGTCATCTTTATGGTGCCCTCTTGTATCGCTCTACCCATCTTTTCTAGTATCTCTGTGGTAGGGGCTTTTAACTCTAGAATTATAAGTTTTAGGTCTATGTTAAAATACCTCAACATTAATAAGCATTGAAAAGTAAAAACTGATAAATAGATCAAACAAGACGCTCCAAAAGCAGAGCCACTATAAAATTAGGTTCCCAACCTACAGGGTATTCCATGTTCAAGTATTACAAAATATTTCAGGAAAAGTTATTACTAATGAGAATTACAATATCCTAATTTCTTGTCCAGTTCCACCTAGTTATTACCACTTCTCCACGTCAACCATCAAATGTCAAGGAAGAAAATATTTCCAGTCTTTGAACCATAAAAGCAACCATTGCTCTCAGAATCTATAATGCCCAAACATTTAGCAAAGAGAAAATAAAATTGTAATGGACAGGAATTAGAGCAAACTCCAGGAGACAGTGGAGGACAGAGGAGCCTGGTGTGCTGCAGTCCAAGGGGTGCAAAGAGTTGGACACGACTTAGCGACTGCACAACAAAAGAAAATAGTTGGTGATGATGTTTAGAGAAAAGAATTTGATTTCTCCTGCCAAGGAACTGCCAGAAGGAAGCAACCGGCAGATAAATATGACACTGCACATGCATCTGTACCTAGCCGCCTCTGTCATGCTTTGAGGACTGTCCAAAATGCAGCGCTTTCGAAGACGACAGAGAGAAAGGAAACTGGATGCATGCCCTTCATTTCCTTCCCTGCGCATAAATACCTCCACCTGTGCCAGGAGACGAAAACAGGAGGACGTGCGAGGAGGGAACCTCTTCACTATCTACCGAGCAGCTGCTCGGTTTCACTGACAGCTGCTGGAGGTAGCCCACAAGAAAAGCGCCTGCAACTCTGTAATTGATGATGACTTAAAGTATGAAAATGAGCACATTCAGACATTTCACAAGGAAAGAATGAATAGTCAATACTAGCAAAGTCCATTTTTCTTATGCCAAGATTTTGATGGTGGTTTCTCTGGGTAAGCAAATGTTTCTTTTTATATCGAACTCTTAGCTCAATACTACATATTGACAAAGCATGAATACTTTGTGTTCATTTTCCTAAATGAACCTTGGAATTACTTACAAAATCCTTCACTTTCCTTGGTAGCTGTTGCCACATAAAGCATCTATTGGAAGAGGAAGGTCCAAAGAGAGGGTGAGACAGAGTAAAGAAAGAAAACAAAACAAATATAGAAAGAATAATCAGAGCAGGAAAAAGAACTTTCACAATTAGACATGTAACTAAAATCATTGCCTCTTGTTTTCAGGCAATATTCAGTACCTAATGGGAGTTCCTTGGAAGAGATTTTATTTTCTGCGTATCTTATACTTTATTATTAATGCTGCAAATCTTATTTGTGCCTGAGAATGGGAATGAGTATGGGGCACACAGTGGCATACAAAAGGCTGGCCTTGGCTCCCAAAAGCCATTTTTAGTTCAGTCGTTCAGTCATGTCCGACACCATGGACTGCGGCATGCCAGGCTTCCCTTGCCATCACCAACTCCCAGAGCTTGCTCAAACTCATGTCCATGGAGTCAGTGATGCCATACAACCATCTCATCCTCTGTTGTCCCCTTCTCCTCCAGCCTTCAATCTTTCCCAGCATCAGGGTCTTTTCCAATGAGTCAGTTCCTCGCATGAGGTGGCCAAAGTATTGGAGTTTCAAATTCAGTATCAGTCCTTCCAATGAATGAATATTCAGGACTGATTTCCTTTAGGATGGACTGGTTGGATCTCCTTGCAGTCCAAGGGACTCTCAAGAGTCTTCTCCAACACCACAGTTTAAAAGCATCAATTCTTCGGTGCTCAGCTTTCTTTATAGTCCAACTCTCACATTCATACATGACCACTGGAAAAACCATAGCTTTGACTAGATGGACCTTTGTTGGCAAAGTAAAGTCTCTGCTTTTTAGTATGCTGTCTAGGTTGGTCATAGCTTTTCTTTCAAGGAGCAGGTGTCTTTTAATTTCATGGCTGCAGTCACAATCTGCAATGGTTTTGGAGCCCCCCTGCCCCCACCAGAATAAGCTCGCTCACTGTTCCCACTGTTTCCCCGTCTATTTGCCAGCTCTGTGTGCAGTGTAATACACCACATTGTTAGCTTGGAAGCAGCTTTGGTGACAGTACTTTTACCACAGAAACCGGAAATGTTACCAACCAGAGCTCTGTTTCCCTTCCCACACCCCCGCCCCAGAAAGTTGATTGCTAAATAAATATCTACCAGAGTCCACCAGCCACATGAAGTCTTGACAAGTATCTGTAATTGTAAGTAAACACGTTCTCTGTGCTACACATGTTCCCTGCGTATAATATTTACAAGTATCCTTAAGAAGGGCCAGGATATCTGTTTTTATTTCTGCTAGACAAGGAGAATGAAAACTCAGAGATTAAGTAATCCACCAGTATCTCAAAGCTTTAATTAAGACATACTTTGAATCCAAAATACACCTTCATATCCTATATAATGCTGTCTTCCAAGATTAATGGGTTATGAGATCCTGGAGAAAAATGCTGTCAAAGGAAAGCTTGATATACATGCCAATAGAAAACACTGATATTAAGGTGGAAGGACGCAGGCTCGGTGTTTGAGGAGTCCTGGGGGTGTCTAGGGGCCCGATGCAAGGCTCCATGCTCTCTGTCGCCCTCTGTTCACCTGAACCTCAAAGGAAGATACAAGGGCATGCTCACCAAGTCCCTGGATGCTGCCGAGCCTGGAAGGACATATCATCTCACTTGTGTATTACGTAGATTTGTCCGAACAGTCCAGTCTCCTTTCTGGAGTCAGGAAAATTTAACAAAGTGAAATGAATAAAGGAAAGGTCATATGCATCATGTGAAAGAGAGAACGGTATGACTCCTGAAGAGAGAAGAGTTTGGGAGGAGATTGAAGGCTGTCTTTCGCCTCTGAAGAAGAAATTCTCCCATCTCTGCAGAAGAGACTCTTTCATCCAGGGAGTGGAATTTAACTAACAAAGGAGAGCTATAGGAAGGAAGATTCCATTTCAACAGGAAGAGGCATTTTCTAGTACAAAGTAGTGTACTAGTCATCTCTCAGTTTATTCAAGGAGAATTTAAAAGTCATCTCTCATGAAGTAATGATTAAATATGCAGGATTTGAAGCCAAGATCCAGGTTCAAATCTGAGCTCCATGGCTTCCTAGCTATATGATCCTAGGCAAGTCTCAGTGGTTTCCTCATCTGCAAAATGAGGATAATAGCACCTAATTCAATGGGTTGTTATCAGAATTAAAAGAAATAATGTAAGTAATTATATAGAAAGTGTTATAACAGTGCCTAGTACAAGGTCAGGCTTATGGAAACATTCACTGCCACTTTGGGATCTAGAGGGTTCCTTCCTTGAGATAAATCAGAAGTTACATCAATCTTAGTAGTCTGATTTTGTGTTTACTTAACTTCCCCTAGAACAAAAATATTTGTTGACAAATTGAGACTCTTAGTCCTTAATAATATTTATTAAGACTGCCATGGAAAATGACAGCATAAATTCTAGAGGAAGTGGAGGCAACACTTATTAAAAGAGTTTTAATAACTTCTAAGTGTTTCTGAATATATTTTTAAATATATATTTTATTTCCTAGTAGCTCAAATGGTAAAGAATCCACCTTCAATGCAGGAGACCCAGGTTCAATCCCTGGGTTGGGAAGATCCTCTGGAGAATGAAATTGCAACCCACTCCACTATTCTTACCTGGGAACTCCCATGGACAGAGGATCCCAGTCCACGGGGTTGCAAAGATTCGAACACAACTGAGCAACTAACACAGACATCATGTCCCTAAGAAACAGACCAACAAATTAGCCTTGACATTTAACATCCTTCTAAAAATGATGTTCCTGACTTTGTATATTAGTACCTTTTTCACCCTTACTTTCATTCAAATGGGAAGTAAGTTGATATACTGCTACCTGTGGGAATAGGGGTTATAGCTACATTTCTTTTTATCTGACCACAAATTTTATTTTTTGAAAGATTTCCTATGTACCCATTAGTTTTGATAAGTGCTCTCAGGCTAAAAAAGATGCATAGAGTTATTCTCAAAAGGAATCATCATTATTTAGTTCTTGAATTTTTACCAATAGGCAAACTTGACTCCACTATGGTTCTCAGTCTGAGCCATTGTCCAAGGAAGAAATGTCCATAAAGAAAGGATAATTAGCATTGAACAAAGCTAGTAGAGGTGATGGAATTCCAGTTGAGCTATTTCAAATCCTGGAATCAAGATGATGCTGTGAAAGTGCTGTACTCAATATGCCAGCAAATTTGGAAAACTCAGCAGTGGACACAGGACTGGAAAAGGTCAGTTTTCATTCCAATCCCAAAGAAAGGCAATGCCAAAGAATGCTCAAACTACCACACAATTGCACTCATCTCACACACTAATAAAGTAATGCTCAAAATTCTCCAAGCCAGGCTTCAGCAATACATGAACCATGAACTTCCTGATGTTTAAGCTGGTTTTAGAAAAGGCAGAGGAACTAGAGATCAAATGGCCAACATCCACTGGATCATCAAAAAACAAGAGAGTTCCAGAAAAACATCTATTTCTGCTTTATTGACTATGCCAAAGCCTTTGACTGTGTGGATCACAATAAACTGTGGAAAATTCTGAAAGAGATGGGAATACCAGACCATCTGATCTGCCTCTTGAGAAACCTATATGCAGGTCAGGAAGTAACAGTTAGAACTGGACATGGAACAATAGACTGGTTCCAAATAGGAAAAGGAGTACATCAAGTCAAGGCTGTATGTTGTCATCCAGCTTATTTAACTTATTTGCAGAGTACATCATGAGAAACGCTGGGCTGGAAGAAGCACAAGCTGGAATCAAGATTGCCAGGAGAAATATCAATAATCTCAGATATGCAGATGACACCACCCTTATGGCAGAAAGTGAAAAGGAACTAAAAAGCCTCTTGATGAAGGTGAAAGAGGAGAGTGAAAAAGTTGGCTTAAAGCTCAACATTCAGAAAACGAAGATCATGGCATCTGGTCCAATTACTTCATGGGAAATAGATGGGGAAACGGTGGAAACAGTGTTAGACTTTATTTTTGGGGGCTCCAAAATCACTGCAGATGGTGACTGTAGCCATGAAATTAAAAGATGCTTACTCCTTGGAAGGAAAGTTATGACCAACCTAGATAGCATATTCAAAAGCAGAGACATTACTTTGCCAACCAAGGTCCGTCTAGTCAAGGCTATGGTTTTTCCAGTGGTCATGTATGGATGTGAAAGTTGGACTGTGAAGAAAGCTGAGTGCCGAAGAATTGATGCTTTTGAACTGTGGTGTTGGAGAAGACTCTTGAGAGTCCCTTGGACTGCAAGGAGATCCAACCATTCTAAAGGAGATTGGTCCTGGGTGTTCTTTGGAAGGACTGATGCTAAAGCTGAAACTCCAATACTTTGGCCACATGATGCGAAGAGCTGACTCATTGGAAAAGACTCTGATGCTGGGATGGATTGGGAGCAGGAGAAGAAGGGGATAAAAGAGGATGAGATGGCTGGATGGCATCATCAACTCGATGGACATGAGTTTGGGTGAACTCCAGGAGTTGGTGATGGACAGGGAGGCCTGGCGTGCTGCTATTCATGGGGTCACAAGGAGTCGGACACAACTGAGCGACTGAACTGAACTGAGCATTACTTAGCCTGAAGAACAGAAGGCTAAAGAGGGAAAAAAAAATCTTGTGCAATACCTATTTCAAAAATACAAAGATTATTATTTGAGAGATAGTTACTGTATGTTCTTCATGTCCCCTGAGGATAAACAAAAAAGTCAGAAAAAAAAAAATACAGCTTAAATGAGAGCAATAGGGATTTTGGATAATCTTTTTAAAAAGAACTCCTGGGTAAAGAGTGCCATTGAGTATCAGAAGAGGTTAGCAAGAGACAGTGCAAAATCTTTTCCTCTAGGAGTGTTAGTTGTGTTACACTGTTTTCCAATTTGTTTCACCACTTGCTTTACTATTTGTATTAATAAAGAAGGACAAGAAAAAGCTAACCCTTTCCTTCCCAGGGATGTTAATCCACAGACAAACATAGGATCACTACTAAAGACCTGTTAGTCGCTTTCTGTTCTTCATCCCAGGTGATCCACATTTTCCTTCCCTTTAGTCTCATATAATATGGAGCTGGACTTAAGCGATCCCCCCTGGTTCTGAAACTCTCATTATTCCATCCACTGCCTGGGTGCTCCTGTTCTTCTAGCCGCTCCTCCTTTCTCCAGTGGTTCCTCACACGTCTAATAGACACTCATCATGGGTAGGCTAAACCCTCTGAACACCTCTTCTGTGAAAATGTCATCCATTTTCATGGATTCAACTATCATCTTTAGGTGGATAACTCAGGTGGCCAGGTTATCTTTATACTATCTCTCAAACTGTAGTTCAGGATTTCCTTACTGATTAGTGAGTATTCTCATTTGGCTATTGCATAGTCACACGGTCATCAAAACCTCCAAACTTTCACAAAGGCACCTCATTTCCCTGACTTTTTAAACATTTCTCACCAATGCCTCCTTCAGTCACTCTATGTGCTAACCTTCAAAATGTGTCTCTTTTTCTCCGTCTCTGATGCAGGCACCTCCCACCTATCTTCTCCCACCTCCAATCAGTGTCCCGGCCTCTCAATTCCTGTTCTCTTACATTGCTCTCAACTTTCTTTTCCATAGTTACTATCCGTAATTCTCAAGCACATACTGATTAGACTATAGGTTCTCTACTTTGACATTCAGGGCCCCTCACAAGCTGACTTCAAGTCACTTTCCCACATTTATCAACAATTCAAAATCCTTCTACGAGAGCCAAACTTATCCAGAGCTGCCACTGACCCTTTGCTCATCAGACCCAGCCATGGTATGTCTGTCTGAATCTCATTCATGCCTGCTTAGTCTCTTTAGCTGTGTTTGATTCTTTGCAACCCCATGGACTGTAGCCCACCAGGCTCCTCTGTCCATGGGATTCTCCAGGGAAGAATACTGCAGTGGGTTGCCATTGCCTTCTCCAGGGGATCTTCCTGACCCAAGGATTGAACCTGCATCGGCAGACAGGTTCTTTACCAGCAGTGCTACCTGGGAAGCCTATGCGGTGTTGTCCAAAATCCAGCTTAAGGCCTACCTACCTTGGATCACCCAGTAAACAGCATTTACCTCTTCATCTACACTTCTCTCTTTAATAGTTCATTTGCTCTTAATACCTGTGGTCTTAAACTGTTAATTTTTTTCTCATATATCTTTTCCAACTCATAACTTTTTCAACTTTCAATGCATTGCAAACAATTTGAAAGCATAAACTCTTATATGACTTTGTATTCCTTGTCTTAAATAGATGTGAATGAATATTGATTAAACTGATTTTGCTCATCCTTGATTCCAAGTGTTGCTTCTATTTCTGCTTCACCAGGAGAACTATAAATAAGGCCTTCCACATTTACTTTAGTATTTCTCATAAAACTAGTAGCTTTTAATCCATCATTTCACTCTAAGGTCTATTTAATCCTTCATATGAAAACAGGAAAGAGCAGGAGGGAGAGAATAAGTTAGAGGGAAAAGAGGAAGAAGTGGAAAGGAAAGACGGCAAGTGAGGAAAGATAAAAATAAGAAGAGAAAGAAAGCCCCGTGGTTTTGCTTCCTCCAAGTTTGACAACTCAGAAATTATTTGTGAACCTTCTTACAGTTCAATCACCATTTTGGTGAATCAGTCAGGAGGATTATAACTCACATGAATTACTGTCAGGAGACTATTTCTCAGTTTCAAGTTATGTAAGTAAAACAACTAACAGCTTCACTTCTCCTACTATGAAGCAAGTTCTTGGCCATCCAACTTATCTTGTTGTTGTTATTCAAGCACTAAGTTATCTCTGACTCTCTGCGACCCCATGAACTGCAACACTCCAAGCTTCCCTGCCTTTCACTATCTCTCCAAGTTTGCTCAAACTCAAGTCCATAGAGTGGGAGATGTATTCCAACCATCTCATCCTCTGCTGTCCCCTTCTCCTCTTGGCCTCAATCTTTCCCAGCATCAAGGTCTTTAGCAGTGAGTCATCTCTTTGCATCAGGTGGCCAAAGTATTGGAGCTTCAGCAACAGTCCTTCCAATGAATATTCAGGGTTGATTTCCTTTAGGATTGATGGGTTTGATCTCCTTGAAGTCCAAAGGATTCTCAAGAGTCCTCTCCAGCACCACAGTTTGAAAGCATCCATTCTTTGGTTCTGTCTTTCTTATGGTCCAACTCTAACATCAGTAAATTAGTTCAGTTCAGTCACTCAGTTGTGTCTGACTCTTTGAGACCCCATGGACTGCAGCATACTAGGCTGCCCTATCCATCACTAACTCCCAGGGCTTGCTCAAACTCATGTCCATCAAGTTGATGAAGCCATCCACCAATCTCATCCTCTTTTATTCCCTTCTCCTCCTGCCTTCAATCTCTCCCAGCATCAGGGTCTTTTCCAATGGGTTAGTTCTTTGCTAAAGTATTGGTGGCCAAAGTATTGGAGCTTAAGCTTCAGCATCAGTCCTTCCAGAGAATATTCAGGATGGATTTCCTTTAGGATTGACTGGTTTGATCTCTCTGCTGTCCAAGGGACTCTCAAGAGTCTTCTCCAACACCACATTTCAAAAGCATCAATTCTTTGGCACTCAGCTTTCTTTACGGTCCAACTCTCACATCCATACATGACTACTGGAAAAACCATAGCTTGACTATATGACCTTTGTCGGCAAAGTGACATCTCTGCTTTTAAATATGCTGTCTAGGTTGGTCATAGCTTTTCTTTCCAAGGAATAAGCATCTTTTAAATTCATGGCTGCAATTCTCATTCCCAGTGATTTTGGAGCACCCCACCCCCCCCTCCCCCCCGCCCAAATGAAATCTGGAAAACTATTTCCAATTTTCCCCCATCTATTTATCATGAAATGATGGGACTGGATGCCATAATCTTCATGTTTTGAATGCTGAGTCTTACCTACTTGAATGGAATTATTGCCAGTCAGTTTCTGGGTATCACAGCTGAATTTCCTTCTTTTAATTCTAGGAATATTGCCTCTTTGGCTATCTTAGTGTTTTCTGTCATTAAGATTATTTTTTTCCCTTTAGCATTAAGTCAAAGTTAATGCCTAGCCTTCTGCTGTGGCACTGTTGTTGAGTGGAGCAAATTATATCATTCTCACTAATCCATCAAATCCAAATACTAAAAATGAATTCCCCCTGGTGGCATAAACAAACCAGCCTTTAAAATGCAGAATATCATAGCAGATTGTCCTTGGCTGCTCACTATACTGTATGTTCTGACACTTGTTGGAGTATTTACAGTGCTTCTGCTAAAAAAAGAATTGATCAAGGGAAAACAGCCAAGTTCAGAGTGTTTTAAATCTACATTACATACTGTCAAAATAACTTTTAAATATATGTGAAAGTGAATATTTGCAATTCAAAACAAGAACACAAAAGGGAGAAATAGAAAATGCTTCTACTTCATATAAATTATATTAGAAAGAAGTTACTTGGATCATCCATTTTCTAGCAGACTCATGGAGAAATGGATGGCAGTGTAACAGCATCCTCCTCCCAGATATTGCCCGTATAATGGAAAACAATAATCTCTAGAAAGAAAGATTAAAGATTAAGTACAAACAGCTGAACAGAAGATAATTCAGAGTATGATGACATATGGCCTTCTGATAGTATAACCATCATTTTGATATAGGAACTCGAGAATCAGATAAGTGTTTATTAAGCCCCTAGAATGCAACTGGCACTGTATCTGGTTCTTGGGAAACACAGAAGAGGCACAAGATTTGGTGCCTCTGTCAAAGGAGTAAGTAATCTAGTGCGGGGTATAAGAGCAATGTGAAAAGCACAATGTTAAATGTAAGCCTTTTGCATCGACTAGAAGAGGAACACCAAATTCAGAGAAGGGACAGAGAGCTGAATAATGGAATAGTCCATGTG
This sequence comes from Bos mutus, assembly GCF_027580195.1. Lineage (NCBI taxonomy): Eukaryota > Metazoa > Chordata > Mammalia > Artiodactyla > Bovidae > Bos > Bos mutus. The sequence continues at coordinate 95,403,686 of NC_091626.1, forward strand.
GCTTCTTAAAGGAGTCAGGGAGAAAATGGGAATGAGATGGGAGCCTCAGGAATTAATACATTTTGACTCAGTGGTTGGAAGTGGTGAGGAGACAGTCTCAATAGGCATCTTCATGACAGCAACACTATTGATCAATGGGGAGCAGTTGAGGAGGCCACCTCAACTGGGGAGGAGGCTGTGTCTGTGCAGTAGAGAACACTCAATGTTGATAAGCCAATTTTAGATGGTCTTATAAATAGAAACTTGAAATACAGCATTGCATGTGGTTAGGACACCAATGGGATGCCTGGCTTGGATCTGTGACTGTGGAGCCAAGGACAACAAAAGGAATGAATAACCAAAGTTCATTTGAGCATTCTTTGTGGTTTCTAATAAATCATGGAACAAGGAAAAAAGAGAAACTATAAACATAGCAAGGATATAGAAAAAAGCAAGAGAAGCTCTGAACAAATTTTTCAAAGATTTGAACCCCATCAAGAATCAGGTTCAAGTGACTAAATTGATTGATTTACTAAGACCCTTGTTATGTGTAAGCAATGGTTGAGAACAATCCCTTGTTCACCTACTCACAGAAAAATTAAGGAATTCAAATAATGTCATTAATGGGGCGTGTCTATTTTGTCCTTTGTCCACTCTTTTATTTTCTAGATGGTTCCCTCAGCTGAGGCAACCACCTTACCAAACATAATCACACCTACTGACTAGAAAGTTCCTTCCCCAGGAATTTAGATTGGGATTTGAAGATGTTAATTTGGCTGTTCCCTTAACCTAACACCATATTAAAAAGCAGAGGCATTACTTTGCTGACAAAGGTCCATATAGTCAAAGTATTTCCAGTAGTCATGGATGGATGTGAGAGTTGGACTATAAAGAAAGCTGAGTGCCTAAGAATTGATGCTTTTGAACTGTGGCATTGGAGAAGACTCTTGAGAGTCCCTTGGACTGCAAGAAGATCCAACCAGTCCATCCTAAAGGAGATCAGTCCTGAATATTCATTGGAAGGACTGATGCTGAAGCTGAAACTCCAATACTTTGGCCACCTGATACGAAGAACTGACTCATTTGAAAAGACCCTGATGCTGGGAAAGATTGAAAGCGGGAGGAGAAGAGAATGGCAGAGGACAAGATGGTTGGTTGAGTTTGAGTCAAACACTGACTCAATGGACAGGAGTTTGAGCAAGCTCTGGGAGTTGGTGAAGGACCGGGAAGCCCAGGGTGCTGCAGTCCATGGGGTCACAAAGAGTTGGACATGACTGAGTGACTGAACAAACAAATTAAATGAGGGTGAGGCACACATGAAAATGAGAATTGTCATCTTAGTCATCTGGCCCAGGAAACAGCACAGACTAATCTGCAAGAATATGCCCCAGCCAGGTGGCTAGACTCAGAAAAAGGATGAGAGATGTATAGTGAGAGCTGACTCACTCCAGCCAAGTAAAGCCCATAGCACTGAATCTCATCTGACCTCCAGGACCATGAACAAGTCCAGCTGAGAGTAGCAGACTTATTCAGCCAATCTCAAGCTTCATTGTTGACCCTCAACCAAATAAATAAATGTTTGGTGACAAAAACACTTACTCTCCTGTGCTGCTGAGATTTCATGGTTGTTACGCAGTTAGCTGACTAAATTAATGACATTCCTAACCTAATTTGAGCTTCTCAATATACCTCTGTATTCTTATAATACATTTCCTTTTTTGAATAAGTCAGTTCAAGCAAGCAAGCAAGATCTAATATACTAAAACACACTAGAAAGGAAAAAAAAATGCCACAACACACTGAGGTCAATATTCTATACACTTATTAAGGTGGAGGTTCCTGTACAAAACAGAGAGACAGATGATCCAAGCCGATCATCACAGATGATCCAAGCCTGCCTAAATCTGCTAACTGTCCCTTCCCTTCACTAAACCATTCTACATCTACCCTACTCCCAGGCTGTGCAGTGCTTCTTTCTCAGAACTTATTTTCTCCACTAATCTATTCCATCTCCCATGCTTTCAGGGCTCCTGCTATGAGTTAGTGGTCTCCATAGTACATGGATCTGTTAATGAAATTTGTAAGAGGGTATGATCGATTAGGTCATACTCTATCATCTTTTATACCTAGAATCACTTCTGTTTCATGAGACCCATGGAGAGGTAACATCTTTATCCAAAGGCATGAATTTCTAATAGCAGAATTTCCAGCCCTGCAATGGGTGGAGAAGTTTTCTCCCCAGTCTCCTCAATTACATAAGAGTATGGACTGAGTCTAATGATTTCCAGAGACATAAACCAATCATACTGCCAACTACAGACCGGCACTTGCCAAGAGCATTGCCAGTGACTGAACACCAAGGGCATTTGCCATCTGCCTTGGCAGAGATTGAACCCTGTGCCACTGCAACTGTTGACCTTCAACACCCACTGAGGGAGTTCACAGTGGAGTGAGGCACTCTGTGCTTCAGGGAATCTGGTGGAACAGGTCTTTAGATAGATATTTTCAGGAACTGATTTCATGATCATAATCCTTGCATCTCTTCATATCTAGAAAAGCACTGAATCCCTTCATGATGACATCAGCTCCTCGTGACTTTTCTAAAACGAGTACTTGATGGCATTGAATTCCTCCTTCACCCTCATTGAACTTTTATATATTGACTCCTCACTGAACTCTTCATTGAACTCCTCACTGAATTCATATATTGACCTTCCCCCACTGCCTCGTTGGAGCAGTCTCTTAGAATTGTTGGGAGTGTGTGTAATTTCCTGGGTTCTGTCTCACCACAATAAAAACTTGAAACAGCTGACCAGTGTCACACTCAGTTATGGCTCAGAGTTTTATTTGGTAAACAAAGGATAGTACACCCTTGAGGCATGAGGGCAAGCCAACCCCAAAGGAGACGCCTCAACCCATCTGAGATCCCTATTTGTGTAAGTTCTGTCTCCTCCCCGCAAGCCTGTCTTATGCAAATTAGGGCTAGCCAGAAAGGGAACACATATTTGTTTCCCCTGAGGTTCCCACTCAGGTCTGAAGATTTTTCCTTTGTGCCTTTTTCCTTGGCTTTTCCCTTTCTTTGTCTGTCTTTTAGTCACCACCATTTAGACACCTTTTTCCTATTCTAACTACATAACAGAACTAACTCAGGTGCTGTCTCTCAGGCTGCAGTCCCCATTTTACGCCACCAAAACCTTAATACACAGCTCTCAAGTTGCGCATCTGTTTTAATCAACAATACTTCAGTTCAATCACTCAGTCATGTCCGAATCTTTATGACCCCATGGACTGCAGCACACCAGGCTGCCCTGACCATCACCAACTCTGGAGCTTTCCCAAACTCATGTCCATCGAGTCAGTGATGCCATCCAACCATCTCATCCTCTGCCATCCCCTTCTCCTCCTGCCTTCAATCTTTCCCAGCATCAGAGTCTTTTCAAATGAGTCAGCTCTTCGCATCAGGTGGCCAAACTATTGGAGTTTCAGCTTCAGGATTACTCCTTCCAATGAATATTCAGGACTGATTTCCTTTAGGATTGACTCGTTTGATCTTCTTGCAGTCCAAGGGACTCTCAAGAGTCTTCTCCAACACCGCAGTTCAAAAGCATCAATTATTTGGTGCTCAGCTTTCTTTAAGTCCAACTCTCACATCCATACATGACTGCTGGAAAAACCATAGCTTCAACTATACGGACCTTTGTCAGCAAAGTAATGTCTCGGCTTTTTAAAAAGCTGTCTAGTTTGCATTCCCACCAAAAATGACCCAGCAATCCCACTGCTGGGCATACACGCCAAGGAAACCAGAATTGAAAGAGACACGTGTACCCCAATGTTCATTGCAGAACTGTTTATAATAGCCAGGACATGGAAGCAACCTAGATGTCCATCAGCAGATGAATGGATAAGAAAGCTGTGGTACATATACACAATGGAGTATTACTCAGCCATTAAGAAGAATACATTTGAATCAGTTCTAATGAGGTGGAGGAAACTGGAGCCTATTATACAGAGTGAAGTAAGCCAGAAAGAAAAACACCAATACAGTATACTAACGCATATATATGGAATTTAGAAAAACGGTTAATGATAACCCTGTATGTGAGACAGCAAAAGAGACACAGATGTATAGAACAGTCTTTTGGACTCTGTGGGAGAGGGAAAGGGTTGGATGAATTCGGAGAATGGCATTGAAACATGTATATTATCATATGTGAAATGAATCACCAGTCCAGGTTCGATGCATGATACAGGATGCTTGGGGCTGGTGCACTGGGATGACCCAGAGGGGTGGGATGGGGAGGGAGGTGGGAGGGGGGTTCAGGATGTTCACGTGTACACCCGTGGCAGATTCATGTTGATGTATGGCAAATCCAATACAATGTTGTAAAGTAATTAGCCTCCAATTAAAATAAATAAATTTATATTTAAAAAAAAGAAAAAATAATAAAAAGCTGTCTAGGTTGATCATAGCTTTTCTTCCAAGGAGCAAGTGTGTTAATTTCATGGCTGCAGTCACTATCTTCAGTGATTTTGGAGCCTCCAAAAATAAAGTCTCTCACTGTATCCATTGTTTCCCCATCTATTTGTCATGAAGTGATGGGACCGGATGCCATGATCTTAGTTTTCTGAATGTTGAGCTGTAAGCCAAAATTTTCACTCTCCTCTTTCATTTTCATCAAGAGACTCTTTAGTTCTTCTTTGCTTTCTACCATAAGGATGGTGTCATCTGCATTCTGAGGTTATTGATATTTCTCCCAGCAATCTTGATTCCAGCTTGTGCTTCTTCCAACCCAGCATTTCTCATGATGTGTTCTGCATATTAAGTTAAATAATCAGGGTGACAATATACAGCCTTGACATACTCCTTTCCCAATTTGGAACCAGTCTGTTGTTCCAAGTCCAATTCTAACTGTTGCTTCCTGACTTGCATATAGACTTCTCAGAAGGCAGGTCAGGTTGTCTGGTATTTCCATTTCTTTAAGGATTTTCCACAGTCTATTGTGATCCACACAGTCAAAGACTTTGACAAAGTCAATAAAGCAGAAGTAGATGTTTTTATGTAACTCTCTTGACTTTTCAATGATCCAGTGGATGTTGGCCATTTGATCTCTGGTTCCTCTGCCTTTTCTAAAATCAGATTTAACATCTGGAAGTTTATGGTTCACATACTGTTGAAGCCTGCCTTGGACAATTTTGAGCACTATTTTGCTAGCATGTGAGATGAGTGCAAATGTCCATTATTTTGAACACTCTTTGGTAATGCCTTTCTTTGGGATTGGAATGAAAATTGACCTTTTCCAGTCCTGTGGCCACTGCTGTTCTCCAGATTTGCAGGCATATTGAGTGCTGCTCTTTCACAGCATCATCTTTTAGGATTTGAAATAGCTCAACTGGAATTCCATCACCTCCACTAACTTTGTTCGTAGTGATGCTTCCTAAGGCCCACTTGACTTCACATTCCAGGATGTCTGGCTCTAGGTGAGTGATCACACTATTGTGATTATCTTGGTTGTGAAGATCTTTTTTGTATAGTTCTCTTGTGTATTTTTGCCTCCTCTTCTTAATATCTTCTGCTTCTGTTAGGTCCATACCATTTCTGTCTTTTATTGTGCCCATCTTTGCATGACATGTTCCCTTGATATCTCTCATTTTCTTGAACAGATCTCTAGTCCTTCCCATTCTATTGTTTTCCTCTATTTCTTTGCACTGATCACTGAGGAAGGCTTTCTTATCTCTCTTTGCCATTCTTTGGAACTGTGCATTCAGATGGGTATATCTTTCTTTTTCTCCTTTGCCTTTAGCTTCTTTTCTTTTCTCGGCTATTTGTAAGGCCTCATTAGACAAACATTTTGCCTTTTTGCATTTCTTTTTCTTGGGGATGGTCTTGATCATTGCCTCCTGTACAATGTCATGAACCTCCATCCACTGTTTTTCAGGTACTCTGTCTATCAAATCTAATCCCTTCAATCTATTTGTCACTTCCATTGTATAATTGTAAGGGATTTCATTTAGGTCATACCTGAATGGTCTAGTGGTTTTCCCCACTTTCTTAAAGTTAAGTCTGAATTTGGCAATAAGAAGTTCATGATCTGAGCTACAGTCAGCTCCTGGTCTTGTTTTTGCTGACTGTATAGAGCTTCTCTATCTTTGGCTGCAAAAAAATATAATCAGTCTGATTTCAGTATTGACCAACTGGTGATGTCCATGTGTAGAGTTGTCTCTTGTGTTGTTGGAGTTTGCTATGATCAGTGTGTTCTCTTGGCAAAACTCTGTTAGCCTTTGCCTTGCCTCATTTTGTACTCCAAGGCCAAATTTTCCCTGTTACCTCAAGTATCTCGTGACTTCCTACTTTTGCATTCCAGTCCCCTGTAATGAAAAGGACATCTTTTGGGGCTATTAGTTCTAGAAGGTCCTGAAGGTCTTCACAGAACCATTGAACTTATGCTTCTTCGGCATTACTGGTTGGGGCATAGACTAGGATTACTGTGATATTGAATGGTTTGCCTTGGAAATGAACAGAGGCCATTGTGTCATTTTTGAGATTGCACCAAGTACTGCATTTTGGACTCTTTTGTTGACTATGAGGTCAGGAGGATTGTTTACCAAGTGAGCCACAAAGGAAGCCCAATACAATAAATGGGAAACGTCATTATTTTTTTTTTTAACAGAGCTTGTTTGCTTTTGTTTCCTGTGGACACGGGAAAAACAAAACTAGAGAAACAGTAGACGGTACGAGTGTGTCTACAAGGGTTCCTGTGGGTTGGTAAGTGAGAGGAGGCCTGGTGTCCAAACCTCGGGAAAGACTCGAGACTCAACCCTTTCTAGTACTGTTGCAAAGCTGTTCCTCCCTGGGTTTCTCATGGTATTAAAACCTAGGGCATTAGAAGAAGTGCAAGGAAAGGATGAGAAGTTTATTCTTTGTTTCTGCTTTTCCAAAGGCCTGCTGACCTGGAGAGATGGACAGTCACCAGTGACAAGGATCAGGAAGTCTACCCCTTGATGCCTGGGCTCTGGGAGTCATATTTGTCATTCCCAGTGCTTTCCTCTCAGGGGTATCTTGTTTTCACTGGGCCTGGCTTCAGTGCTCTGAGGACAGGGAGCCAGGCTCATAGCAGAAGAGACATCATTCTTCATCACCCAGGCAGGAAAGAGAAGGGTAAAAGAGGATGGAGAAGGTGCCATCCATGACTGTTGATTAATTACCAGTCTTGACAGTGATAGGAATGTGAAAAAACAGAGCAGAAAGGTAAAAAAAAAAAAAAAAGCAACTTTATAGCCTCCTACACAGAAAAGAACTGTATCTTAAATTAGAAAAATCAGTTAATCACATCAAATGTATTATAGTCAGAATCTGAGAATCTGGAAACTATAAATAAACAAATACATCTCAAGGCTTGCATTTTCTGGGGGGTCCTGCACATCCAGGAGACCTGAAGGTAGGGGGCAACGATCTCTGAAAACCAACTCCAGGTTTCCGTACCTGAGTTTATTTCCTCTGCCACCTGTGTGCCTTGCTTTTCAGTGTTGACAAAAAAGGCAACAGCCGTCAATAAGCAGAGACACCGAGGCCGCTCAGATCTTACTGCCTAACCCCTCCTGGAAGCAAGCCGTCAGAATCCCTGGTTTCTTTGCTGGTAATCCTCAAAAGCAGGGGTCCCCAACCTCCAAGATGTAATGCCTGATGACCTGTGGTGCAGCTGATATAATAATCATGGAAATAAAGTGCACAAAAAATGTAGTGTGCTCAAATCATCCCAAAACAATCTCCCCATGCCCAGTATGTGGGAAAATTGCCTTCCATGAAACAAGCCCCTGGTGCCAAAAAGGTTGGGGCCCACTGCTATAAAGGATTCTTATTCCTTACTTTTCTTCCAGTGTCAACTGGCCTCCACACTACCCAGGGGGGAAGAAATGCCCCCCAACTACCTTCCGGTGTGCTAGAAATTCCCAGAAGTAGAACTGTTCCTTTAGGTCAGAGAATTCCATTTCTGGGAGGACTCAGTGAAATGCCAGATCTGTTCATTAGAAGTCCCCGAAACAAACTGTCAGCTTGACAATGTAACCCAAGGCTAGGAAGTTCCTAGTCGTTTCTGGGAACAGAGGGAAGGAAAAGGTTCTGGGTTTTTCTTTTATTTGTTGTTTTGTTTTTTCTTTTATCTGTTGTTTTGTTTTTTCTTTTCTTCTGCACGTCAAAGGAAATCAGTTGAAATAATCTAAGCCATCACTGGAAACAAAGCGAAGATTAGAGGAACTCAGAGAAAATACAATATCAGGATCTAAGTCAAGTGGAAATCCTGGTTACTCAAGGATCCTGGAAACCTCTCCTAAAAATTTGTTTTACCATGGAAATATTGTTGAAATAAAACACATCCTCTTAAAATTGTGTTAATGTCTTAGAACAATAAATTATGTCATTGTATAAGTGAAGAAATTTAAAACACTTCCGATTTTAAATATTTATGTAGTTATTCTTGATAATACATTATGGGGTTGTCTTGTTTGGATTGCATTAATTATATCTGCATTATGAAAAATCTTGTCCTAGAACTAACTGACATCATCAGATAATGTTCTATGGAGCAGTGTTGCTCAGAAGTAAAAAATACGTTCCATTTATTGTAGGAATTCTAAGGTACTCTCATCCAGTGAAAAACATAATAGAAAACTTTTTATTCATTTAAGACTCTCCTCCAATGTATTTTCCCATCCATATTATTTTTTTCTTTTTTATACTAACATCTTCAAGAAGCTTCCATATAACTGTGATTGAACCAAGTATTTAAACAGATCCCCCCCACCTCCACCACCACCAATTACTTTGGCCACTTGGAACTTCAATTTCATTTGAGAAGAGTCTTCTCAATGGTTAAAAACAATATTCAGAATAAACATTGCTAAAAATTTGCAAAATTAAACTGTAACTTATGCTTACAGTACTTAGAACAATGATTTACACAAAGATGAATGCAAAAGCAAAATAATCTAAATTTAAATAAATGAGATTCCAAGACACTCATGCTTGTTCCTATTTTTCCCTCTCTCTCTTTTAACCATACCCCTTGTTCTGTGACACTGCTAATACACTACTAAAGGCTGAAATAAATCTCTCTTACCAATCTCTCACCTATGCAATTTAAAACCAGAGACAGATCCAAAGGGTGAAATCCATCTCTCTTTCCCCTTTAGTGTTCTCTTTAATTTACGTTCCTTTAAACATCACTATTCTTATTCAGAGACTACAGCATATTTATATTATCACCACTCCTCCCAGAAGTTCAACTCTTTTCACATATATCTTTCTATTCTTTTCAAAATCCTTCTATGACAAAGCCAAGGAGTAGGTTTATTGTGTGGCTGATTCTCTAGTAGAACGATCACCAGATCTTTTTACATCCTGCTTCTCTGAGCATATCAACCCCATTCTTCCCAGAGACACACTCAGCACATAGTTGGTGCTCAACCACATTTGTCAGACTCTCAGAGTTGGAAGGGATCTTTGGGAACATCTAAATAGTGATTCTGAGAGCCAAAGAAATGAAGTCACTTGTCTGTCTTCCAGTATTCTTTTGCTATACTGGTTTAAACTGTGTTGGTTTGGTAACTATTGTAAATCGGGGGTATTGCCTATTAACAATGTCATGGTCATTTCAGTGAAGTGACTCAGCCATACATATACATGTATCCATTCTCCTCCAAACCCTTCTCCCACCCAGGCTGGTACATAACATTGAACACACATTCGTGTGCCATACAATAGGTCCTTGTTGCTGGTTCATTTTAAATATATTAAGTGCTTTAATCTTGACAACTGTATCTAAAATGCATACTATTATCATCCTCAGATTATCATATTTTATAGACCAAGAATCACAGACCTAGAGAGGCGTAGTAACATGGTTCAGTGGCCCGACTAATGAATGGAAGGACCAAGATCCCAGTTCCATTCTAACTGCAGCACTCCCTACTAACTATATCTTGTGTTATAAAGTAGACAGTGACCAGGAGCTAGTGATTATTGCCTGCTCCACGATCTCCTTTGTTTCTGTAACTGCCTAAGCATTCCTATGTGAGATCCTTCACTTTTCTGTTAAATGGTAAGACAGACTAACACACTGCCATTGGAGTACTCATATGCATTGAAAGCATTTAATAAAGTGGAAAGCTCAGAACTTTAAATTGAGAGAAATTAGCAGGCAAATCCATATTCTGTCAATTATCTGCTAAGTGGTTTCAGGCAAACTTGACTTCTTGAATCTCAGTAGGCTGTTCCAAGAGTAGTTAGCTACAAGGCTTCAAAATCTTACGTCAAATGCCTGGCAAATAGGATGCTGTCAATGAACAGCATCTGTTATCACTGTTGCTAAATGGAAAGTTCTTATATTTGTCCGTCTCTGCCATGATGTTACAAACTTTGGGCACTTTCTATTTTCTGTCAGTGGACACATTGTGCCAAGATTCTGTAGTAAGTGGACACATGGTGATTCAGTAAGTCAGAACCTGGATAGATCCCCTGGCATCCTGGTTTTATGACTTCTACGGCAATGGGCAGAAGTTTTCAGGCACTTTGATCCACCACCATCAAAAGGCTGCCTTCCTGAAGAGTAGTCATCAGACCCAGTGGTTGTACTAGGAGTCTTTCCCTGTCATGACTCACTGATCTGCCCTGATTTGGCTACCAGGTGTGTCTTTGCATTTCAGTTTTCTCTCCCTACTCTCCTAATTTATTTGCTCCGGTGTCTGGCCTGTGTTCTGAACTCAGTTTCATTTCTGAAATACTGGAGTGATGACTTCTCCATAGTTCCCATGTCTCACTGCTGTGTGTACCAGTCTCCTTAGAATTCTGCTCTGGTTGACCCTGACAGGCCTTCACTCAAAGACCACAGGAGAGTATCTCCTGCTTGGGAGCTCTCTGCTGGTCTCTGTTGGCTTCCAGTCGCTACACCCAAAGCACACAGTGACCCTGATTCACTGGAGATGGGACTCTCCACGGGACAGTCAAGCATGTATACGTCTGATCCATGCTGAACCTTTGTTCCTACCATGCTTTAGATTATGCGCAGTTATAAGGGTAAACCCTGAAACCAGGAAGACTCTTGCTAGGGCTTAATAAGTTCATAATGTCAGTGTGAGTTCATTTTCAACAGTTTCTAAGAGACTTAGTACAATAGAAGGTTAAGCCAGGAAATGGAGTTGCAGGTGTAGAAAACAAATCCATGGTTAAAAAGGGGTAAAGTGTGGAAGGTATAAATTGAGAGACTAGGATTGACATATACACACTACTCTATATGAAACAGATAACTAATAAGGACCTACTGCATAGCACAGGGACTCTACTCAATACTCTGTAATCAACTCTATGGGAAAAGAATCTGAAAAAGAGTGAATATATGTATAACTGATTGACTTTGCTACCCAGCAGAAACTAACACAACACTGTAAACCAACTACATGTCAATAAAAATTGAAAAGTAAATAAGAATCAGAACAGGTTCTGAATAAACCAGGTCGAGGTTCCCTTTTGTCATCCCTGTATCTCCACCAGCATATTCAGGACTCCAGGGGACCTCTAAAGTAATTTCCTTTCTCAGGGATTCTCTGCATTAGGACAAGAATGGCTGTGACCTCTTTGGATCTAAACTTTGGAGAAGTGAAAGGAATCAAAGAGTATCAGAGTTTGAACTTTCACCTTCAGAGCACATCAGGACCAGAAATCAGTGCCAGCAGAATCTTGAATTCCAGAAAACAGAACAACTAAAGGTCCATTAGAAAATGACCACTGGTTAATACTGCATTTTGCAAAGAGTGGGCCTTTAAAATAAAGAATTTTTTTATGTATAAATTAGACTTGAATCCAATTCACTTTTTCAGTAAGAATTATTTAATATTTATAATGCACCATGAGCACTGGGGAGATCAAGGGTATGGAAGGGAGACAGAGAAAAAGAAAGGAATTATGTCAGTTCAGTAGGGAAAAGCTGATATTTTACTGACTGTCAAGCACAGCATGATGACAATAAAGGAAATTTTCAGTAAGGATTATAGACCTGTTCAATGGAATCTGAAAATGCTTCCATGACAAGCACACAAGCAAGCCTCATTTTATCACTCTTCACTTTATCGCACTTGGCAGACATTGTGCTTTTTACAAATTGAAGGTTTGTGGCAACCCTGCGTCGAGCACATCTATCCACCATGTTTCCAATAGCATTTTCTCACTTCATGTCTCTGTGTCACATTTTGGTAACTCTTGCAGTATTTCAATTTTTTAAAAAATATCATTATATTCGTTGTGGTGATCTGTGATCAGTGATTTTTTTTTATGTTACTATTGTATTGTTTTGAAGTATCCATATAAGATGATGAACTTAATTGATAAATGTTGTGTGTGTTCTGACTGCTCCACCAAATGACCATTCCTCCATCTCTCTCTCCCCGCATAGGCCTCCCTATTCCCTGAAACACAACAATATTGAACCTTATTGAGCCAGTTAATAACCTTACAAGGGCCTCTAAGTGTTCAAGTGAAAGGAAAAGTCACATGTCTCTCACTTAAAATCAAAGGTTAGAAATGATTCAGTTGAACAAGGAAGGCATGGCAAAAGCCAAAACAGGATGAAAGCTAGGCCTCTTGCACCAAATAGTTATCCAAATGGTGAGGGCAAAGGAAAACTTCTTGAAGGAAATTAACAGTGCTACTCCAGTGGACACAAGAATGATAAGGAAGCTAAGCAGACTTATTGCTGACTTGGAGGAAGTTTCAGTGGTCTGGTTAGAAGATCAAGTCAGCACAGCCTTCCTGTAAGCCACAAATCTAATTCAGAGCAAGGCCCTAACCCCCTTAATTCTATGAAGGCAAAGAGGGATGAGGAAGCAACTGAAGAAGAGTTTGAAGTTAGCTGAGGTTGTTGGTACATGAGGATTAAGGAAAGAAGCTGTCTTCACTACAGGAAGACCATGCAAAGTGAAGCAGCAAGTACTGATGTAGAAGCTACAGTAAATTACCCAGATTACCTAATATAATCAGTGAAGGTGGTTGCCCTAAGCCATAGATTGTCAATAGACAAACAGCCTCACAGTGGAAGAACATGCCATCTAGGACTTTCATAGTTAGAGAGGAAAAGTCAATGACTGGCTTCAAAGGACAGACTGATGCTCTTGTTAGGGGATCATGCAGCTGGTGACTTTAAACAGAAGCCAGTGCTCATTTAGCATTCTGAAAATGTTGGGACCCTTAAGAATTATGTTACATCTACTCTGCCTATACTTTATAAGTGGGAAAGCAAAGCCTGGATGACAGCACATCTGTTTACAGCACAGTTTACTGAATACTTTAAACCACTGTTGAGACTTACTGCTCAGAAAAAAAAATCTCTTTCACTATATTACTGCTCATTAACAATGCACCTGCTTACCCACGAGCTCAGATGGAGATGTACAACAAGATTAATGTTTTCATGCCTGCCGACACAACATCCACTCTGTAGCCCATAGATCAAGGAGTAATGTTTGACTTCCAAGTTTTACTATTTAAAAAATACATTCTACAAGACTACAGCTGCTGTAGATAGCGATTCCTCTGATGGGTCAGGGCAAAGAAAGTTGAAAAACTTATGGAAACCATTCACCATTCTAGATGTCATCCATTAAGGACATTTGGGATTCATGGGAAGAGGTCAAGGTATCAACATTAACAAGAGTTGGAAGAATGTGATTCCAACCCTCATGGATGACTTTGAGAGGTACGAGGAGGAAGCACATGCAGATGTGGTGAAAATGGCAAGGGAACTAGAATTAGAAGTGGCACCTGAAGATGTGACTGAATTGCTGCAATCTCATAATAAACCTTCCATAGAGTTATTTCTCATGCATGGACAAAGAAAGTGGTTTCTGGAGATGGAATCTACTCCTGGTGACGATGCTATGAAGACAGTTGAAATTTAGAAAACCAAGGATTTAGAATGTTACACCAACTTAGTTGATAAAGCAGTGGCAGGGCTTGAGAGTGCCGACTCCAACTTTGAAGGAGGTTCTGTGGGTAAAATGCTATCAGACAGCATCACATACTATAGGGAAGTCATTCATGGAAGAAGAGTCAATCAGTGCAGCACAGTTCAGTGTCGTCTTATTTTAAGACATGGCCACAGCCACCCAGCCTTCAGCAACCACCATCCTGATCAGTCAGCCATGACACTGAGGCAAGACTCTCTACAGGCTTCCCAGATGGCTCAGCGGTAAAGAATCCACGTGCCAATGCAGGGTACACAGTTTCGATCCCTGGGTTGGGAAGATCCCCTGGAGCAGGAAATGGCCACCCACTCCAGTATTCTTGCCTGGGAAATCCCATGGACAGAGGAGTCTGGTGGGCTACAGTCCATGGGGTTGCAAAGAGTTGGAAATGACTGAGCAACTAAACAACACAGACTCTCCACAGGCAGTAAGTTTACAATTCACGAAAATCTCAGATGTTAGCATATTTTAGCAACAATTACTTTTTAATTAAGGTATAGATATTGTTTCTGAGACACAATGCTACTGTATTTTTAATAGACTATACTTAATAGTCAATTATACTTAATAGACTATGTATAAAAATAACTTTTACATGCACTGGAAAATGAAAAAAAGTGTGACTTGCTTTATTGAAATACTTGTTTTATCACAGTAGTCTGGAACAGAATCTGCAATATCTCTGAGGTATGCCTGCATTCCTTTCTTCTTTTTGACGCAATCTCTGATCCATAAAGACTGCTGGCAATATCCATCATTGAAAATTATAGGGAAATCTGAGAAAATGAGTAGGTAAAACATTATTTCCCTTCAGGGGATTTTTCAAGGAATGTCCAATATCACCCAACTCCAAAATGCAATGTGTTTCCTATTCAGAACTCATACCCAAGTGTAATGTAAATTCCTACCCCTGCTATAAATACTGTCTTCAGGGAAATCTTTCTCAAGGAAGACAAAAATCACAGTATAATACACTTGAAAAGATGCAACAAACCTGTCACCCTTTGACGAATCGATAAATATGTTTTTATTGTTACCGTGAAATAGGTTACATATGTATACAGTTGTATGACTCTTTTTTTATGCAAGAAATAATGTGGGATTGCATTCGGTATGGAGTGACTTAGTTTTCACTGTTCTACATCACTGTCAAAAGTTCCATTCACAGGTCCCCACTGCATACATCTTTCTAGAAAGGAGCTAGGGGTGGGTACAGGGCAGGGTTGGGGGTAGTCTTTGCTACAGATGTAAAAGCCATACTCCTTGCTAGATGACTTGAACTTTGCTTTGGAAATTTTCCATCTCTCAGTCTCAGATTCCTGGGAATGTTGCTTGGTTATTCCTCCTTTGTCTCTTTCTCTCCTTCTCCTCCCTCTTTTCATTGTGCAGCCCAAGAAAAACCACATGACCTCCCAACAAGGACCAAAGGGAAAACATCTAAACACTTACCAAAGCCGGCTGAAAGAGAATGATCAATTAGCTATTCAACGTGCGATGGATTTAAGAGTGGCTGGGGCTCCCCATGGGGAGTTTAAAATCATTTGACTCAATAGTCTTGGTGGGTTCGCTCTGGAGAAGCAACTGTCTTTTCACAGAGATTCAGTAACCATGTGTGCATGGATATCCTGTGAAAATGACACCTTCCTATGAAGGCTATGTCCCCAAAAGATGTTCACTAGAAATATCTCCGTACAGTCTAAGGAAAGGAATCTTATGTTGTACAGGCTAAAGGGCAAGCAGTAATACGAAGCTGCTTTTAAAAACCCTACTTTTTCACATATCTCTAATTTAGATAATTAATACCAGGATGTCTGAAATAGGGGACTTGAAAATACTTCTTAAAGGTAGGCTATGTAGTTTGGAAAGAAACATCACCGTAACCATCACCACCACCAATTGTACAATATTTACTTTGAATGCATCACCCAAAGTACTGGAATTAATAAATTCATGCAACTTTCTTGCTTTATTTAACACCCCTTATTAGTGACTCAAAGCATTTACTTTGTAATGTTGAATGAAGGTGTAAGAGAAATATATAATTATTTCTGTGGGTGGCTCAGGGGTAAATAATCTACCTGCCAATGTAAGGAGCCACAGGAAACACGGGTTCAATCCCTGGGTTGGGAAGATCCCCAGAAGGAACTGACAACCCACTCCAGTATTCTTGCTTGAAAAATCCCATGGACAGAGAAGCCTGGTGGGTTACAGTCCATAAGGGTCGAAAAGAGTCAGACGCGACTGAGTGACTGAGCACACAAGAGAGAAACTCCAGCTGACCTCTTAGGGTGAAAACCTTATGCCCAACAAAGGCAAACAAAACCTACCAAGACACAAAATCCTGGATTACAAAACTAGGCATTCATTCATTCATGCGCACAAGTTGCTTCAGTCGTGTCTGACTCTTGCTATGGATTGTAGCCTGCCAGACTCTTCTGTTCATGGGATTTTCTGGGCAAGAATACTGGAGTGGGTTGCCATGTCCTCCTCCAGAAGAACTTCCTACCCAGGTATTGAACCTCTGTTCTTATGTCTCCTGCCTTGGTAGGCCGGTCCTTTACCACTAGCGTCACTTGGGAAACCCTGTATGCTCAACAAATATTTCCTGTTCAGTTCAGTTCAGTCACTCAGTCGTGTCTGACTCTTTGCAACCCCATAGACTACAGTATTCCAGGCTTCACTGTCCTTCACCAACTCCCAGAGCTTACTCAAACTCATGTCCATCGAATCAGTGATGCCATCCAGCCATCTCATCCTCTGTCGTCCCCTTCTCCTCCTGCCTTCAATCTTTCCCAGCATCAGGGTCTTTTCCAATGAGTCAGTTCTTCGCATCAGGTGGCCAAAGTATTGGAGCTTCAGCTTCAGCATCAGTCCTTCCAATGAATATTCAGGACTGATATCCTTTAGGATGGACTGGTTGGATCTCCTTGCAGTCCAAGGGACTCTCAAGTCTTCTCCAACACCACAGTTCAAAAGCATTAATTCTTCGGCGCTCAGCTTTCTTTATAGTCCAACTCTCACATCCATACGTGACTACTGGAAAAACCATAGCTTTGACTAGATGGACCTTTGCCAGCGAAGTAATGTCTGTTTTTTCATATGCTGTCTAGGTTGATATTTCCCAAGTTCCTGCTTTAAGTGAAGTACCACACCACACCACACAAGAGATATGGAGAGTGGTGTATACACAGGGCATGATCTTTCAAGAAACAAACGCTTTAGTAACACCCACTGAGATGATTCTCAGCCCCACTCAGGAAGGGTTCATTGTTGAAAATAGCAGAAGGATCTTGTTGTAATAACATATCACCTATAAAAATCTAGTATGATCCCGGAAAATAGCATATGCCTTTTCCCCCCATGCCTACACACTCTTTAGAATGATTAATCCCTGAAAACTGCATCATCTGTTAATAGGGTAAATCTTTACAGTGTGTATTGAATTATTCTAGGGGGTACTATTACATCTATTCAAAACCCAAGAGAAAGGGTCATTTAATCTGATTTAGCTCCAGATGCCTCTTCTATAAACTGTATACAGTAATACTTTTTACCTCACTAAGAAGTGAAATAATGAAATTTAAACCACTTAGTCCAATTTCTGAAAATAAACTTTGGTTCTTATGAATAATAAAAATAATAATATAGTGTCTTGCCACCTGTGAAAACTGCTAAGTTATTCTGAAACTTACCTACCAGCTTCAGGCAATCTTTTTTTTTTTTTTCTTTTATGGCTTAACTGCTCAGCATGCAGGATCTTAGGTCTCTGACCAGGGATTGAACCAGCACCCCACCACAACCCCCCGGGCCCCCCTACAATAGAAGCAAGAAGTCTTAATGGCTGGACCACCCACGAAGTCCCTGCCTGCCTGCTTTAAGGATGTGTTCCAAATCCGCTTATGGTGCATACATTTAGAAACAAGTGAAAAGAAATTGTTTACATGCTTGTGAACTTTGGTGCTCTGGCCAGCATGCCAGGTGAATGAAACTCATGGCCTTAAGTCTACTACCAAGGCAGAAAAATGGTGAGAAGGAAACTCAATAGGAAGAAATCTGTCCAAATGTTTATCTCCCTTCATTTAGATCCATAAAACATATAGATCAAATGCTCAGAGCTATTAGGAGCAGAGGAGAATGCCAGAATCGATGCTGCAACGCATTTTGTGCTTACCCCGAATTAATGCTTCTAGATCAGCGTTGTTCCTGATTTAACTTCTTGTTAATGGTCTTAAACGTTTGATCTATATCTTTTGCCAGCTCAGATACAGAAAACTCCACATCATGGATTCCCCATAGAGTCATGAGGAAAGGAATCTGCAATACCAACAGAGATGGCTAGAAACTATACCAGGTTTGAGTGACACTTCCTTTCCTGCAAAGTAGTCATTACAGAGAAACTTGATGCTCTTATATCATAAAATATAACTACCATCAAAGGGAAAGCTTTCGCTACTCACCAATAATTAAAATCAAGGTTCTTTTTAAAGAGTAGAAAAGTCTCAGGGAGTTGATTCCCTTTCCTGTTCTCTGCTTTTAGGACAATTTCAATAAATAACTTTTGAAACATCAAAAGATCTAGCAACAACTTTGGGATCTTCAGAAATATGTCTTATCATGACTGGACCACTGCTTTCCAAACTGAATTCACTGGAGATGTTAGTAGGTGCATTGAAAAGAAAGCTAGTCTGATAAAACAATTTAAATTTTAGAAACATACCCATGAGCTATAATGGATATGCACAATTCATATCTATACATTAAATGTCTAAGTTTCAGAGTAAAGCAAAATTTTTAAATGTGTACATCACCCTATTTTATGTAAGGATTTTTTTCAGATTAACACCTTTGGCATCCTGGTATAATTATTTATTGGTAAGTTTATCAATTTCATGTTAAACTACAGAAACAAAATGAAGTAAAATAAAATAGTTAATATGTACTAAGTACTTGTAATATGCCAGTCAGATATTATTCTAAATACTTTGCATGTATAATTTTATCCTCCTAGAAACTCTGTGATGTATTTACTGTTGTTACAGAGGAACCACGAGGTTAAACTTTTCAGGGTAGACTGATAGTAAACAGTAAGGCCAGGTTCAACCCAGGCAGTCTGGCTGCAAATCATCTCAAACCTGCATACAGGCAGAAAACTCAAGGTGATTTTAGAAAAATGACAGATAATGAAAATGCTTTTTTTCCATCTAGAAAGCAGAATGCTAAAAAGAAAGAATAATATTCTCATATGTAAAATAGGCTTCAAATAAAAAAGTAAATTAACAGGAAACACTGCCCAAGAATAAAATTGCTGAAGTAGTAGAGAAAGTAGAGGTTGAATTTGCATAAATATTTTTTTTTCTCTGAATTATTTAAAATACAAATCTTTCACCATGTTTACCTCTTAGGACAGTCTTTATTAAAAGCAATTGGATTAATAATCCCTAGACCCTCATGAACATGCAAGCATGCCTGATTTCATATGAAGTGGGTAGAAAACACTTAGTGAGTCTGGGGTGACTTCATTTCATTATAAGTGGGCCAGTCCACAGCAAATTTCCTGGGTATTAATATTTCCACCTGAGAAATGAGTCTATTAGGACTATGAGGAAAATGAAGCTTCAGGAGCACAAATAATAATAATCACCTCTTAAGATGATAAAACTCTATAAACAAGTTGCTATGTGAGCTGCACCTCTGCAAAATATCCTGAGATGATGGCTTCCCAGGCAGCGTTTGTAGTAAAGAATCTGCCTGCAGTTCAGGAGACCTGGGTTCGATCCCTGGGTCAGGAAAATCCCCTGGAGAAGGGAATGGCAGCCCACTCCAATATTCTTGCCTGGAGAATCCCATGGACAGAGGAGCCTGGCAGGCTGCAGTCCATGGTGTCTCAAAGGGTCGGACACGACTGAACACAACACAGCCCTATTCGGGTGAAATGACCAAGTCATGGACAAAATTACAGCACCATTTTATTGACACAAATATAGAAACTTGAGAAGCCAAAATATGTGTTCAGCATCCTTAACTATGTATATCATCTTGCTATACACAATGAAAAATTTGCCAATGAAGCACTGTCCCTAATAGGGAAAAAATGTTATGGTACTACAACTATTTTTCTAGATTCCATATATATGCCTTAATAAGTGATTTTTTTTTTCTAACTTACTTCACTCTGGATGGCAGACTCTAGGTTCATCTACATCATTACAAATGCCCTAACTCTGTTCCTTTTTATGGCTGAGTAATATTCCATTGAATATATGCAACACATCTTCTTATGCATTCATCTGTCAATGAATATTTAAGTTGCTTCCATGTCCTGGTTATTGTAAATAGTGTGGCACAGGGAGCTCAGCTCAGTGTTTTCCAGCACCTAGAGGACTGGTCTGGGAAGGAGGGGAAGGAAACTCAAGGGGTGGCAATATATGCATACTTATAGCTGATTCATGCTGCTGGTCAGCAGAAACTAACACAACATTGCAAAGCAACTATACTTCAGTTAAAAAACTAAACGCCCCCCTGCCCCAAATGGTATAGTATGAACAGTGATGTCCCAAGTACCACATTTTCTTTGATAGTTACCCTCAGTCATTCATCCCTATACCCTTTGCTCTTGTTTTAGCCATTAGCGAGATTTAAGTCCTACATGATTCAGATCATCTCCTTCACTGTCCACCAGAGAACTCAGCACGTACAGGAGAAGGTTTTTATGTCTATGATGGCCCAGGAACATGTGAAGGCACTGGTTTTAGGAATACGTCTGTTTCCAATAAAGACAACACTGCTGCTAAGTCGCTTCAGTTGTGTCCGACTCTGTGCGACCCCATAGACGGCAGCCCACCGGGCTCCCCCGTCCCTGGGATTCTCCAGGCAAGAACACTGGAGTGGGTTGCCATTTCCTTCTCCAATGCATGAAAGTGAAAAGTGAAAGTGAAGTCGCTCAGTCGTGTCCGACTCTTAGCGACCCCATGGACTGCAGCCCACCATGCTCCTCCGTCCATGGGATTTTCCAGGCAAGAGTACTGGAGTGGGGTGCCATCGCCTTCTAGTGCAGTGCTAAAGGTCGAAACAACATGGGTATCCCAGATCATATTCTCTGATAAGGTAACAGACATCTAAATCCAGAATCCATATCTGCCAAATGCGATCTTGAAATCTTTCTCCTTGTTTTTTTTTTTTTCCACAGATAAGCATAAATCATTGTTTCTTGCTTTTTCCTTTCCTTTTTTGTCTTTTTATTACAAAATTAAAACTTATTGCCCTGTATCCCAAAACATTACAGATTTCACATCCTGTTTGGGCTAATTATATCATCCAGTCTGCCAAAATGGTTTCATCAATGAGCTTGCATTGCAAGAACCCTCCTAATCAATTCTTTGACACTTAATTAAGGACTGTCTGTCTTTAAGGATTTGGAGCCTAAAACAGGGAGGGGCTTCTGCATGCAAGGTAGATTGTCAGAGCTCCTTGCAAACAGAAGCCCATCTCTCTCATCATTTGTGATTCCCTGGCTTCTTTGATATTGCTTTGAACTTTGGGACTCTCTCTAGTCCCCAGTCCTCAGTTGTTTTTTTTCTTGGTTACTATCATCTTGGACTAGGGATGCATAGCATTTTACATGTTGCTATGGAATTCACATAGGGTTTGGACCCCTTTTAAACCACCTTACAATTAAATGAAAACATATTAGAAAGAAAGCCCATACAGGATAAAAAGAGCCCCTGGTAGTACGTGAGGATCAGGCAAGGATGGGACAGAAGATACGGTTGGGCAAATTCTAGGACAAATCTTACTAAAACTCATGGAAAAAAATTATAGTAGAGTGCACCCTCTATTTTAAGCATATTGATGAGTTTTTGCTAACAATTTCAATTATTTAAGCCCACATGAATCAAATATATGGATCTTGAAGTTTATTCAAATCTAAGAAGATTAGAATTAAGGATATGAAAAATGAAAGTGTGCTCAGAGCAAAATAATCTTAAAAATACATGTTTAACAAACCTAACATATGGCAGAATTGAAATGCAGATTTTTTATAGTATTTAGTCTGATTATATAGCAATACTTCTCTTGTTCTAATATGTCTCAGATTTCTCTTTATGCTTTTATTTATAGTGAATGTTTTCCAGTCACTTATTTGTTAACAGTTGATTTAATCAATAGTAGATTTCAATGATGAGTAAATTTATTTGACAACAATAATTTTGTAATAAATTTTCAGAGATTTCTTGTAGACTCTATTTCTCATCATAACTGAACTTAAATAATGTATTGTGTAAATAATTGCCTAATGTGTGAGTCTACTAGGATGTAAGCTCTGTGAGGTAGGGACAGTATCCATCTTTTATTTATTTTTGATTGGAGGATACTTGTTTTACTTGTGTTGGCCTCTGCCATACATCAGCATGAACCAACCACAGGGATACATATGTCCCTTCCCTCCTGAACCCCCCTCCCCTCTCCCCCCTCATCTCACCCTCTAGGTTGTCTCAGAGCACTGGGTTGAGCACCCTATGTCACATAGCAAATTCCCACTGGCTGTCTATTTCACATACAGTAATGTATGTTTCCGTACTGTTCTCTCAATTCATTCTACCCTCACCTCCCCACACTGAGCCAACAAGTCTGTTCTCTTATGTCTCCATCTCCATTGCTGCCCTGCAAATAGGGTCATTATTACCATCTTTCTAGATTCCATATGCATGCATTAATATATGATATTTGTCTTTCTCTTTCTGACTTACTTCACTCTGTATAATAGGCTCTAGGTTCACCTACCTCAAAGACTGGCTTGAATATGTCCTTTTTTTAGAGCTGAGTAATATTCCATTGTATATATGTATCACAATTTCTTTATCCATTCCTGTGTTAGTGGATATCTAGGTGGCTTTTATGTTCTAGCTATTGTAAAAAGTGCTGCAATGAACATTGGGGTACATGAGTCTCTTTCAATTATGGTTTTCTCAGGGTATATACCTAGTAGTGGGATGATTGAATCATATGGTAGTTCTACTTCTAGGTTTTTAAGGAATCTCCATATTTTTCTCCATAGTGGCTGTATCAATTTGACGGTGTCCATTGTATTCCATACTTTGTTTAGCACTTAGGGCATTTTTACCTTCATGTATCAAATATACTCAAATAATTATTAATAAGGGAATAAATAAATACTGTATTGATCACTTTACGAATATCATAAATATTTGGAAGACCCTGATTATAAATAGGGGCAACAGCAAAGACTGAAAACATCAATAGAAGCACTGTCTCTTGGACCACAACTAAACCAATCCCCAAATTTCTCCATTTTCATAGAAGAGAGGGCCATCTAAATTTTAGGTCATATTATTCTTCCTAAAAGCTGAACTGTGGAATCCATGATTAAGATATTTCTCAAATAAAATATCTACCCACTGTGTATACCCTCAGTTCAGTTAGATTCAGTTCAGTCTCTCAGTCATGTCCGACCCTTTGTGACCGCATGGACTACAACATGCCAGGCTTCTCTGTCCATCGCGACACCCGGAGCTTCCTCAAACTCATGTCCATTGAGTTAGCCATGCCATCCAACCATCTCATCCTCCGTTGTCCCCTTCTCTTCCTACCTTCAATCTTTCCCAGCATCAGGGTCTTTTCCAACAAGTCACTTCTTTGCATCAGGTGGCCAGGGTACTGCAGTTTCAGCTTCAGCCTGAGTCCTTCCAATGAATATTCAGAACTGATTTCCTTTAAGATTGACTGGTTTGATCTCCTTGCAGTCCAATGGACTCTCAAGAGTCTTCTCCAACACCACAGTTCAAAAGCATCACTTCTTTGGTGCTCAGGTTTCCTTATAGTCCAACTCTCACATCCATACATGACTACTGAGAAAATCATAGCTCTGACTAGAAGGACCTTTTATGGCAAAGGAATGTCTCTGCTTTTTAATATGCTGTCTATAGGTCATAGCTTTTCTTCCAAGGAGGAAGCTTCTTTTAATTTCATTGCTGCAGTCACCATCTATAGTGATTTTGGAGCCCCCCAAATAAAGTCTCTTACTGTGTCCATTGTTCCCCTATCTATTTGCCATGAAGTGATGGGACCTGATGCCATGATCTTAGTTTTTAGAAAGCTGAGTTTTAAGCCAGCTTTTTCACTCTTCTCTTTCCCTTTCATCAAGAGGTTCTTTAGTTCTTCGCTTTCTGCCATAAGGGTAGTGTCAACTGTGTATGTGAGGTTACTGATATTTCTCCTGGCAATTTTGATGCAGCTTCTGCATCATCCAGCCTGGCACTTCACATGATGTGCTCTACATATAAGTTCAATAAACAGGGTGAAAATATACAGCCCTGATGTACTCCTTTCCCAGTTTGGAACCAGTCTGTTGTTTCATGTCCGATACTAACCTTGCTTCGTGACCTGCATACAGATTTCTCAGGAAGAAAATGGGGTCATCTGGTATTCTCATTTCTTAAGAATATTCCACAGTCTGTTGTGATCCACACAATCAAAGGCTTTGGCATCGTCAATAAAGCAGAAGTAGGTTTTTTTTTTTTATGGAACTCTCTTGCTTTTTCAATGATCCAACAGATGTTGACCATTTGATCTCTGGTTCCTCTGCCTTTTCTAAATCCAGCTTGAACATCTGGAAGTTCACAGTCCATGTACTGTTGAAGCCTGGCTTGGAGAATTTTTAGCACTATTTTGCTAGCATGTGAGATGAGTGCAATTGTCCAATAGTTTGAACATTCTTTGGCATTGCCTTTCTTTGTGATTGGAATTAAAGCTGATCTTTTCCAGTCCTGTGGCCACTGCTGAGTTTTCCAAATTTGCTGGCATATTGAGTGCAGCACTTTCACAGCATCATCTTTTAGGATTTGACATAGCTCAACTGGAATTCCATCAACTCCACTAGCTTTGTTCCGTAGTGATGCATCCTAAGGTCAACTTGACTTCACATTCCAGGATGTCTGGCTCTAGGTGAGTGATCACACCATCACGGTTATCTGAGTCATTAAGACTTTTTTTTTGGGGGGGGAGTATAGTTCTTCTGTATTCTTGTCACCTCTCCTTAATATCTTCTGCTTCTGTTAGGTCCATACCATTTCTGTCCTTTATTGTGCCCATCTTTGCATGAAATATTCCCTTAGTATCTCTAATTTTCTTGAAGAAATCTCTAGTCCTTCCCATTCTATTGTTTTCCTCTATTTCTTTGCATTGATCGCTGAGGAGGGCTTTCTTATCTCTCTTTGCTATTCTTTGGAACTCTACATTCAGATAGGTATATCTTTTTCTCCTTTGCCTTTAGCTCCTCTTCTTTTCTCAGCTATTTATAAGGCCTCCTCAGACAACCATTTTGCCTTTTTGCAATTATTTTCTTGGGGACAGTCTTGATCATGGTCTCCTGTACAATGTCACAAACCTCTGTCCATAGTTCTTTATGCACTCTGTCTCTCAGATCTAATCCTTTAGATCTATTTGTCATTTCCACTGTATAACCATAAGGGATTTGATTTAGGTCATACCCAAATGGTCTAGTGGTTTTCCCTTCTCTCTTCAATTTAAGTCTGAAATTGGCAATGAGGAGTTCATGATCTGAGCCACAGTCAGCTTCTGGTCTTGTTTTTTCTGACTGTATAGAGCTTCTCCATCTTTGGCTGCAAAGAATATAATCAATCTGCTTTTAGTGTTGAACATCTGCTGATGTCCATGTGTAGAGTTGTCTCTTGTGTTGTTGGAAGAGGGTATTTCCTATGATCAGTGTGTTCTCTTGGCAAAACTCTGTTAGCCTTTGCCATGCTTCATTCTGTACTCCAAGGCCAAATTTGCCTGTTACTCCAGGTATCTCTTGACTTTCTACTTTTGCATTCCAATCCCCTATGATGAAAAGGACATCTTCTTTGGGTGTTAGTTCTAGAAGGTCTTGTAGGTCTTCACAGAACCATTCAACTTCAGCTTATTCAGCATTACTGGTTGGGGCACAGACTCGGATTACTGCAGTATTGAATGGTTTGCCTTGGAAATGGACAGAGATCATTCTGTCAGTTTTGAGACTACACCTAAGTATTGCATTTCAGACTCTTGTTGACTATGAGAGCTACTCCATCTCTTCTGAGGGATTCCTGCCCACAGTAGTAGATACAATCGTCTTCTGAGTTAAATCCACCCATTCTAGTCCATTTTAGTTCACTGATTCCTAAAATGTTGATGCTCACTCTTGCCATCTCCTGTTTGGCCACTTCCAATTTGCCTCGATTCATGCACCTAACATTCCAGATTCCTATGCAATCTTGTTCTTTATAGCATCGGACTTTATTTCCATCGCTAGACACATCTACACCTGGGCATTGTTTCTCTTTGGTTCCGTCTCTTCTTTCTTTCTGGAGTTATTTCTCTACTCTTCTCCAGTAGCATACTGGGCACCTATCAACCTGGAAAGTTCATCTTTTAGTGTCCTATCTTTTTGCCTTTTCATACTGTTCTCAGGGTTCTCAAGGCAGGAATACTTGAGAATACGTGAGGGTGTGTACCCTAATTAATGTAAATGCACATTTTCTGGGATTACTTCATAAAAAATAAGCCTCGTTTCATAGTAACTTCTTTAAGGGGGAAAACAAATATTTCTTATTCTATTGGTTAAATCTTAACCCACTGTTGTAAGCATTCCTCTATCCTAAACACCTGTTACATCCTCTATGATCCAAGAAAGCAAAATCCTGTGCTGGGAAAAGGGAAATCATCTGACCTCATTCAGAGAAGGCTTAGACTGAGGAAAATGAAGTAGGAGTCATCTAAGCATGAGTTTTAGTTTTCAAATAGGAAGTAGGAAAAATAAAATAAGAAAAGGATTATTATGATGAAGATATTGGCTTAGGGAAATATCCCTGGTGGCTCAGTTGGTGAAGAATCCATCTGCAATGTGGAAGACCTGGGTTCAATCCCTGGGTTGGGAAGCTCTCCTGGAGAAGGGAACAGCTACCCACTCCAGTATCCTGGCCTGGAGAATTCCATGGACTACACAGTCCATGGGGCCGCAAAGAGTCGGACGTGACTGAGTGACTTTCACTTTCACTTATATTAGAGAAAGGCCAAAAGGTCAAAGTGGAATCTAGGGTTTGCCCCATTCTTCCGCTGACGTGTTTATTCATTTTAGACCAAGTTCCTACTCTTATAGTTTGGATCATCATGCCTATCCTTTTAGTTACCATCTTTCTTTCATTTTGATTGCTGTTTGCTTTGTTTTCCATATTAGATTGTTACCCCTTTTTGGAAAGTCTGCTGACAAAGAAGCTCTTTGTCCCTGACTACATCTCACAGTGTTTCTCTCTCTGCTACATGAGCACTGTGGACTGTTTGAGTGTAGCTTACAATTATGGTACCGCATACACATCATTGGACTGAAGGCACAGTAGAAGAGGCACTGGCATAGAACTGGGGTCTATGCAACTTAAAGTTTATCAACAGTGTATATTTGTCAATTAAAAGCTTCCACTGTGCCTTATGATGCTAATTTTAAAATATCTTATGCTATCTGCTGTGAGTTTGGGGGAACCAATGAAACTCAGCAAGTGTATCCATTAAAGATTGGACTATGTAAGATATACCATGCAGGGAAGACTGTTAAGATGAGAGGCTTCCAGAAATGATAGATGGCCATTAATGAAAAATGCAAAAGCATAAGAGCTAATTCAATTTTTATTTGGCAAAATAAAATTGTTTCATTTCTGGTGCTCATGAAAATGCGGGAAGACATACTGTTAAAAACCTTGATATTTACCTTGACAAAAATGCTCAAGTTTTTCCCATTTGCACTTATTTGTGTGGTCGGGGGGAAAAAATGGGGAGAGAGCCCATTTATTTCTTCCTAGAGACTACGATTTCAAATTTCAATTAAAATGAAATGAGCGGCACGATTATCACTATAGAGCAGGCTGTAGGTAGCAGCAATGGGCCTCCTTTCATTGCTATGGCAACCGTGCTGCATTGTCACGGCTACCTTGGCGCTACATGTAATTGTCAGTGCGTGAGCTAAACTGATAATACACAATCAATACCCCATAAGCTGAAAACACATTCTGAGTCTGAAAGAAAACCTAGAGCAAGCGAGGTGATTTATTATTATTTTTATACACGTGGTCTGAGACTGACACACGTATTGCAGCAATCTATAAGTTTTGCTAGAAGGGGAAGGAAAACAAACCTGAATGGCACTCTCTGGACTAAATACCACCCACAGTCAGGGAGGATGAGCCTTAAATGGTCAGGGGCCCTGATGGAGCAGGAAACAGCACAGAATGCAATGTGGATGGGGCTTCTGAAAACAACCAGCTCCCCTTCTGAAGGGAATCACCCCTGCAGAGCTTAGAATAAAATATAGAGTGCAGAGTTTGCGGGAACAGAGTATGTGTGCACAGTGTTCCCTGGGTGTCCTCCTCACCACTGCCAAGCTGCCAGTTATATTTTGCAGCGACCAAATAAAAGTGCCTCATGCAGACACCAATTTCAGCCAAGGATACAAGAAAAGCAATCATCAAGAGGACCAGACTCTTCCATGTTTTCCACCCAGTCCTGCCCTTCTTTTCAAATCCTTAAACTGGTTGTTGCCCACCTTTAGTGTGTGTGAGAACTACCTGCAGGGCTTGAGAAAATTCAAATGGCTAAGGTGCCTCCCTCAGAATTCTCACGCAGTAGGTCTGAGGTGGGTTCTGAGAAGTTGCTAACACTGTTCGTTCCCAGGCCACACTTTGAGAACCACTGCCTGAAACTTATCTCAGCAGGGGTTTCACTGTTTGTAAATAATCATAATAATCTCTATTCTAGTAGAGTCACAATGCAACTAAAATATGTATGTTTTGGAAGGAAGAAGCATTAAGAAGGTTGCATTAACACTGAATAAACTTGACTCAAGAAAAAAAATTAGATAGGACTTTTATTTATTTGTTTGTTTTCTTGTCTTTTGTACTTGTCTTACTTAGGACCTTGAGATAGATTGACCATCGCTGAAGATACTTAAGGAAGAAGAACACCAGGTATGCCAGAATATATGAAATCATAGGAAATCTGTGAAGTCAGAGAGAAATACATCTTTTAGACATGAAGACTAGCTTGAGACGTGAGGAGTACAACCTTTGGGTGAAAGAAGACAAGAAGTGCCCCCCACCACCCAGATGGGTTTCTTGACCCATTGACCCTTACCTCCAGCCTCATTTTGGGAGTAGTGGCTCAGACAAAGCCTTCCTTTTAGTAAAGAGTAAGTGGAACAAAGCCAGAAGACTGGCGTTGGGAGGGTCCTTCAAAGAGGAAAAAGGTGAGTGGTAGGAAATGTTTGATGTGGTTTGGACCTAGGCAGAGATTCATGATTTGGCAGAAAGCTGCTGACTTAATGACCTTCACAGCACAGAATAAAGTCACTTTATCTCTTGTTTTCCAATGTGTGGTATGGTCAGAACATGTATGTTTTGGACAAGTACTGATAAAATACATGCCCTGAAATGTATACATACTCTTAAGGAATGATGGTGTTTTACTGTTCTTCCTGATGCTTACTGTTCTCCAAAGGACAGGATCTGACAGCATCTATTTAAATCAGGTTTCATTTATTCAGAGTATGCTCAGTCTGATACATGGTGAAAAACCAGGGGTGTGTTTCAAGTAATAGCTGTAAATTAGTGACAAAATCTACAGCTCAGTCAAGAGGCCACATAATTTTATGAAAGTAAATGCTGTTTTTCCATTCCTTTAAAATAATGTCTGTCCCATGTTGCCATGGAAAATGTAAGGCAGTTAACATTAATGTGAATTTAGTGGAATTTCAACTTTCACGATTGTAGGTTAATAAAATGGTATTTTAAAATATCATCCAATTTTTGATAAAGAAAAGAGGAACTCACTGAGACACTTAAGGTTCACAAAATGAGCCCAGCATTAACCAGAGATAATCATTATAGTAGATTTTCTTTTCTTTAATCTTACCTAAGTATGGTAACAGAATAATGTTTCCCAAATTGTGGTTCCTAGACCAGCGGCTCAGTTTTACCTGGGAACGTCATAGATGCACAGTTCTCCTCCCTGCTCACAGACCCACTTTATCAGGAACCCTGGGAGTGGGACCCAGCAATGTGGGTTGCACAAAGCCCAAGAGACGATCCTGATGTACCCAAGCTTCAGAAGCACATGCACAGAGTGCTCCTTTCTTTATCCCTGATCTCAGGTAGGGGCCTGGTATGACACACTCTACAGAGCACGGCCAAACAGTCATTTTTCAGTTTCTGGAAATAATGGGCTATTAAAAAAAAAATCACTCATAAAAATAAGGATCTCTACCATCCTTTATGACATTTTTTATTATGATTTCCCCTCTGTTCACACTCAATTCAATCTTGATATGCATAAAAAATCAACGATAACAATGTTAATAAACCCATTTGCCACAAATTTGAAAGCAAACAACTGACTATACTATTTTTCTCTCATTTTTGTCATTACAATTTAGCAGTTGAGATCTGCTGCCTCTTCCCAGAGTTTACCCACCCCTCAAATGCCTGAAGATTACTTTTTAAATGTAAATGCATCAGGAGGAAAAGACACCTGCGAGAGTTTCTTTCCTCCAGTGAAACAATTTACTCTTAGATTAAGTTTAAATAATCCCTCAGAAACCCTAGATTGCAGCATTAGGTACTTGGCTGTTTTAGAAGGTATTTTTTTCCCCCACATTCATTAAAATTAATTTGTGCATTTTATGACACGAAAACTTATCAAAGCATCTTAACTGTGAAGCTAACCAAATAAATATCCCCAGCATTCCCCACACTTAAAGAGATTATTTATTTTCTCTGAGGGCTGATAAAAGTTCTGATGGCACATTTTCTAATTTTAAAACCATTTTCATTTCACACTTCTGAAAATCTTGAAGTCAGGAGTGAGCTGGTGGGTCTGTTTGAAGTGTGATTCACACTTTATGTTCTCTCCCCCCAACAGCTCATGCATATTTATAACGCCAACCAGACTTCAGGTTTTAAACATGCCAAAGAAAGGGACTATTTTAGAGAATAATAAATAAGTGTGCTGTAGTTATGTAGCACTTTCTGTCCAAAATATCCACTCTTTTTACAAATTTGAACTCACAATTTTTAAAGATAAATAATAGAGAAGTCCTCCTCACCTTCATCTTATTCTACAAAAGGCTTCATTAAAAATAATATATTTTTTTCTCTACAGCACCTTCAACAGTAACTTTCCACTTTCCTTTTTCTAGGTTTATAATATTCACTATTTTACTTAATAACCACCAACTTACTAATCATTCATTCACTATTTCACTTAATAATCATTCATTCATTCATCAGGCAGTCAATCCATCCATCTCCCCACCCAACAAGTAATCCACCAGTCAGTCAACAAATACCATTACAAGGATGCTATGATAAAGTCAAGGATAGGCTACAGAGATACAAGCAGAGAATCCCTGCTAGTTAATAACAGATTAACTTTCTCAGCTGAGAGTACATAAATTATCTGAGATTACATGATAGGTATATAAGTTATTATATCAATATGAAAAGTCCCAAAAATGATAAATGGATGAAGTAATAAAGAAGGAAATACTTAACTTATTCCAGATATGGTTTTAAATGGCATCATGAAGGCAGTGGTGTTTTAATTTTATGTAAAAGGATAAAATGGAATTCACTAGGTGCAGTTCAGTTGCTCAGTCGTGTCCGACTCTTTGCAACCCCATGAACTGTAGCACTCCAGGCCTCCCTGTCCATCACCAACTCCCAGAGTTCACCCAAACCCATGTCCAATGAGTCGGTGATGCCATCCAACCATCTCATCCTCTGTCATCCCCTTCTCCTCCCGCCCTCAATTTTCCCCAGCATCAGGGTCTTTTCAAATGAGTCAGCTCTTCGCATCAGGTGGCCAAAGTATTGGAGTTTCAGCTTCAAAATCAGTTCTACCAATGAACACCCAGGACTGATCTCCTTTAGGGTTAGGTTATGGGGCACAATAAGCAACTCAGTCCAAAGAAGTAACATGAGAGAAGTTTCCAAGGCACGGAGAGGCGTAGCCTCTTGAGGCTGAGGGATCACCAGCTTAACACCATGGGCCAGGAGCTTCCTATGGGAGTGTGCTTTATTTCAAGGCATTCGAATTCAATTCATTTAAAA
The DNA here is from genome assembly GCF_027580195.1 of Bos mutus. Classification (NCBI taxonomy): domain Eukaryota; kingdom Metazoa; phylum Chordata; class Mammalia; order Artiodactyla; family Bovidae; genus Bos; species Bos mutus. Next base: position 95,435,821 of record NC_091626.1, read on the forward strand.
CATCAAGCAGGTTCAGGAAAGCACGCTCTCAGGTTCAGATTCAGTGCCTCTTACTGATTCCTAAAGCTAACTGGAAAGTGTGAGAAAAAATTCAAAGCGTCATAGGATCGGATTTGCATTTAGCTGTGTGGCAGACAGATATTAGAGGAGAGAGGCAGAGAGCAAACGTACTGGTTAAGAACAACTGTGGGACTTCCCTGGTGGTCCAGTGGCTAAGACTCTGTGCGACCAATGCAGGGAGTCAGGGCTTGATCCCCGGACAGGGGACTAGATCCCACATACTGCAGCTAAAGATCCCAAGTGCCAAAACTAAGACCCAGTGCAACCAAATCAAAACAAAACAAACCAAAATAGAACAGCTGTAACAACCCGGTTCCTGTTAATACTTTCATTCACTCATTTGGCCAACTGATATTACTAAGTTCTTAAGATACACAAAACCCCACCAAGCTAAGCTCAGAATCAGATCATGGAATTATCTTAACAGAAAGTCCACTGGGTTGCTTTCTGTCGGTTGTTTTTGTTTGCATCTCCCTTTAGTAGGTAAACTTCTTACAGGCAGCAGCAACACCTCTTTTAAATGCACTCATGCGCTTGCCTAGAGCGCTACTACAGGGCTCTGTGCACCCTCTGTGCGGGCCACAAATGTGTGCTGATGACATTCAGTTTCACGACTGCAACACTGTTTTGTAACTTAGCCAGGAAACAGAAGTACTGTGATTCAAACAACACGCCATCCCACTTCCTCACTGCCAGCAACACAGCCCAGAAGCCAAAGCTCTGGGCTTGGGAGTGAGCTGGCTGGGGAAATTCTGGGACTCCATGGCAAGCACTGCTAACTTTGTCCTACTCGGAAGCGGCCTACACTTTTCAAGTACGCAAGTCATGCATCAGAGTAAAGAGGCATTATGTAGTCCTCTCAGCTTCCCCCGGTAAGGGGCTGGACTTGTTTTCTTAAGCGAAAAAATATATGAACGTGCTGCTTTTAAAAACAACATAGGTTTTTAAAATAGTTTTTATTTATTTTTTTAATTTATTTAATTGGAGGCTAATTACTTTACAATATTGTAGTGGTTCGGCCATACATGGACACGAAAATTTACTGGATACCTGCCAGGTGGCACAGTGGTAAAGAAACACATACCGATGCAAGAGACTCAAGACACATGGATTTGATTCCCTGGGTCAGGAAGATTCCCTGGAGGAGAAAATGGAAAACTGCTCCAGTATGCTTGCCCGGAAAGTTCCATGGACAGACGAGTCTGGTGGGTTATAGTCCATGGGGTGGCAAAGAGTTGGACTCGTTATTAGCAAGGAGAACTCTATAAAACTTACTGCTGCTGCTGCTAAGTCGCTTCAGTCGTGTCCGACTCTGTGCAACCCCATAGACGGCAGCCCACCAGGCTCCCCCATCCCTGGGATTCTCCAGGCAAGAACACTGGAGTGGGCTGCCATTGCCTTCTCCATAAAACTTACTATTCGTGTTTATATTAAATAGAATATAAAGCACATACAGTAAATTCTCTATAAGTTTATAAAGTTTCCTCTTAAAAGAATGGGTGATAACATCTCATCAGAAACAGTTCCAAGTGAAACCTTAATCTTCTGTTCTTTATCCTACACTGGCCCTGTTGTACCCAGTTTATTTGCTGTGATTTCTTGATCTTGTTTCAGCTCTTTAAAAAAAGAAAAAAAAAAAAAAAAAACCCTAAATTCTAAGTTATTTTATTTATATACATATCTAAAGTTTGATTTATTTCCCTCTTTCACATTCCAAATTTCCCTACAGCTTCTCTTCTTCTCTCCATCTCTTGACAACCCAGATTAACAACTTGTTTTATTCTTTTCTCTCCCTATTATCTTATTTCCTCACTTAACAATAGATTGTGGAAATTCCTCTAAGAAATGTGGTTTAGATCAAGATAGATCAGGTTCATTCTTCTAAGGACTGTGGAACAATCTCTAAAAGAAATCTATTATAATACACTCGACAACTCCATTTTCCTATTTATAAATATTTTTCCTTTTTTAACCACTGTAGATAGTCACAAAAAACTCTTACATGTATGTACTAGAATACTGATACTTTTATTTCTATGAGATAGACTCTCATAGTTAGGATTCCTGAGGCAAAGGGTATACGTATCTTAATTTTAACAGAAACTGCCATGCAGAAGTTAATCTTTATTTAAAGAAAAAAAAAGCTATAATAATTTAAATTTTTTCTGTATTTTAAATAGCAGTAGGAGTTGGCACACTTTAAAATTTGTACTAATCTGATGAATATAAAGTGATATCTCATTGTTACCTAAATTTGCAATTCTTTGATCACACAGGAGATCACACGTTTTTTCGTAGGTTTAAAGGCCATCAGAATGCTCCCTTTTGTAAAGTGCTTATTCATATTCATCACCCATTTGTCTCCGAGGTTCTTTTCTTCAGTTATCAAATTGCAAAACTTCTATGTATAATCTGCTATTGTTTGTGGGAGGCACTGCTGGCCACCTATCCGGAATTATTATTGCCCTTCTCCCCATAAAAGAACTCTAATATTAATGTTGAAATACACCCAGATTAAAGAAACAAAACAAACAAACAAACAAAACCAAATTGCTTGAACCAATCTCACGTAGCAGTTGGGACAGACACAGTTATGGTGAAAGAAAAACAAGCTGACATCACAAGGTGACACTGCTGACAATTTCTTCTGAAAACTGAAAACTTGGCTTTTTGCTTTCACCCTTCCAACTTTTTCCTTCCTAGAATTTGGGTCAAATACTAAATGTTCAACAGCCTTTTAGAGAACACAAAGAGACAAACATAAGGATGAACGTCCATGGTTAGGACAGCTGCTTAGGGATTATTGCATAGGGCTGTTGTATGAGCTCTGAATGGCTCACCTTTTGACTTCTTATGTAAAAAACAACAACAACAACAAAATTCAGACACCTAACTTGTTAAAGCATGGTTATTTATGCTCTCAGTTACAACTGTTTATAATCCTTATGGACTTATTTCATTACAGCTTTTCCCAAATATATCATTTATATACTAAAAGTATTAATGGAATCTTTTACTCTAAGTTTTTACTTAAAATTCTTATATATTGACTATTTTCTTTTTATATTATAGCATCTGGGATTCCTGTTTTGGTTAGAAATGTTCCAACCAATCATTCGTACAGATAGTATACATGTTCTTCCAATATGTTTGGTACTTAAAAAAAAAAAAAAAAACAACTTTAAGGCTTTAATTCATTAGGAGTTTATTTTGTTTATGAAGTGAGACAGATACCCATATGGATTTTTTTCCATATGGATAGTGGGCTGTCCTTCTACCATTTGTCAAACACTTTGGATCTAGCCACTGAATTGTGATAACAGCTTGGTAAGCAATTAAATTGCCATGTACGCTGGGGACTTTTTTTGGCTACTCTTCACTTTCTATAATCTACTTGCCGATTTCTATGCCAGAACTACATTTTTTTTTACTACAATGGTTTATATACTGGACTTATAAAGTATAGCCCTCCCTCAAAATCTTTTCTTAGATTTCTTTTTGGCTATTCTCAGATATAAACGCTTTCATATGAACTTTAAGATCACTCTGGGTCATCAAAAAGCCACCAGCAGGAGATTTGATTTGGAATTGTAGTGGGTGATCACTGATACTAAATCATCCCACCGAGGTCATAGCCTTTTCTTTGGCCAAATGCTGCTTGCTCGTTTCTATAGTCTAAAAAATATATGTGTTTTTTTTTTTTCACATTCTGTTAAATATATCTCTAGATATTTTTGACTTTGGTTATCTTTTGTGAGATGTCTATATCTAGTTGTCCCAGGCAAAAAAACAAATACATATCTTTCTTTTCCTCTTTCCCTTCTACAGGAATTTTCTTCTACAAAAATAATTATTCTTCTCTAAGAATAATTAACCCAGATGTTAAGGGTGAGAAGATAACTTAAAATATGCCCCCATTAGTAAGAGTTCTTTCCTACTCTCACCGTATCAGAAGGGAAAGTACAAGGGAAAGAGGAAAAAAAAAATCCTTTCTTTTTTCTTTCTCCTGCCCTTCCTTTCTTTCTTTTGGAGATATTCAATATTTTTAAAAGTAAATACAATACAAGAACAACAACAAAAAGATGAATTAGAACAAATATAAGGCAAGAAAGATAAATTTATCTATTTTTACTTATATTTTGAGCATTGTTGTTTTCCTCTCCATTCTACAAATAAGGGCAACTGAAGCTCAAAGTTAGGGGTCTGGTATAACAGTCAGGATTCAAACTCAGGACTATATGTTTCCAGAGTTGTCGCCCTTTTCCTACCATGATATTGCTTCTCTATAGCAATTTCCCACAGATATTGTTTCATTTATACTTGCTTTTTACATAGATGTACAAAGACTAATTAATTCAGATATTAAAGGTGGGAAGATAACTTAAAATATGCCCCCATCTGTAAAAGAGTTCTTTCCTACTCTCACTGTATCATATCTAGATTGTGTCCTTTTATTTGTAGGATTGTTGCAAGAAAAAGATTTTTTTCCTGGCTTTAGATGTACCTGGATATTACATTGACCTTTCTTTTATTCCTGTAAGTTACAGTTGCACATTGCAGAACCCATTAGATTTCACCACAACTGGGATTATTTTTCCAGTGGGACAAAAAAAAAAAAAAAAAAAAACCTAAATGAGCAAAAAACTATTTTCTCCAAAGAACAGGAACTTAAAACTCAGATGCAGGGCCATCTCTCTTGATTATAATTTTGTTTCCATACATTTTCAACAACAGCCAAAAAGAGATACAAAAGCAAAACTATCTGATACATCTGCACCCATATAAACATCATCCTCACTCTTCTGATCAGGCATGCATCAAAAAGCCTTGTCTACATTTAAATGTAAGATGAATGATCACTTTGAGCTTTCCCTCGGGTTCTATAGGATGATATCATTATGCATGATAGTGAACTAGTTACAGAACTGAGTGTCACCGAAGTATAGGTGGGATCTTTCAGTGACTTTGCTTTTGTTAAGTGCAAGGGAATGTAACTGAAAGGGACCGAATAAAGGGACAAAGTAGCTGATTAAATAGTTAATGCCACCAAGGGGACAATACGTTGAAAAAATATGTGAGGTCCCTCCAAGTTAATGATTATTCAAGAAAGCAGCTTTGCTTAACCACAAAACCAAGCAGTCTTGCTTAGCAACAAGATTATGCAACAGGAGCATGAGAGGTGCCCTGAAACTGTGGCATAAGGCAGCGGGGCATGAACCCCACAATCTGCCAGTGAGTTCAGTGTGTTAAGATACGCTCTCTGCACACATCAGTTCAGTTCAGTTGCTCAGTCGTGTCTGACTCTTTGCGACCCCATGGACTGCAGCACATCAGACCTCCCTGTCCATCACCAACTCCCGGAGCTTACTCAAACTCATGTCCGTTGAGTTGGTGATGCCATCCAACCATCTCATCCTCTGTCGTCCCTTCCTCCTCCTGTCCTCAATCTTTCCTAGCATCAGGGTCTTTTCAAATGAGTCAGTTCTTCACATCAGGTGGCCAAAGTATTGGAGTTTCAGCTTCAGCATCAGTCCTTCCAATGAATATTCAGGACTGATTTCCTTTAGGATGGACTGGTGATCTCCTTGTAGTTCAAGGGACTCTCAAGAGTCTTCTTCAACATCACAGTTCAAAAGCACACATAAAACACACACACACATACATACACACACACACAAATTTCTGGACCTAGCTTGACCATGTAGAGACAAAAAAACTTCCCTGCCCAACCTGGAGGAGGAAATGATGATGGAAGCATGACATCTACCAAAGAATGGCAAAGAAAGTCTTCTCCTCACTCCCCACTTTTCCTTTGATGAAAAACTGTAGTCCACTAAGTTTTTGGGTGTGGCACCCTTTTGTCTGTCTGCTTGTAGGCTTCACAGGCCGCCGATTTGAATAAACCACTTTTTATCCATCACTTTGCCACTCGCTGAATTCTTTCAGCATTGAGACATAAAGGACTGGACCTCTTTGGAGCCCCCTGAAATGATACCTAACGGTTTCATACCTAGACTCCAGTGACAGGTAAGGGAGAAGCCTAGTCATTGCTGGGCACTCATTCAACTACTTTCTATAAGTACTACTATCATAACTCCTTGTGACTTTACTTCGAAATCCAATTTTCCTCTGTTCCAAAAGAAAGAACATTTTGGGTATACCACTTTCAAGGAGAGGAGAAGAACAAATGTACTCAAGTTCTTCCCTCTACCTGCCCCTTCTTCAGTGGACAGCAAAATAAAGAGTATGTGTAAAGGCTTAATTAAGGTCAGGATTAAAACACAGATCCTGCTTCTGTGCCTGGGGGAAGTCAGTGCATGTTTTTTGAAGTTTAATTTCAAGAGCAGAGTAGAACCTTGTAGAGTTCTTCCTACTAATTGGGCCCTACTTGAGGAGTCCATATGTTTAAACATCTCCTGTAAGGGTTATTTGTATTCCCCCTCCTCCTCAGAAATATATATTAAAGGAAAAATAAATCTCTCCTTGGAATATTATTGTTTTGAGATGTTCCAGTACTTGATTTGTGACAGCAGATACAAGGAGTCACCAACTGATATCCCAAACTCAAGCCACTGGGTTGATTCAGACATTAAGAAAGCATAATCTTCTCTTGAAATTCTAACTATCTCAAATTTCTGTATCACAAAGAACACACATTCTTTTCAGATATTTGGTATGACTAAAACAGCTATTAATAGATTCTGGAAATGTAGAAAGAAATGTGGAGAGACGGAAAAATCTACAAGGGAAAAAGCAGGGTAATTCTAAATGTACTTCTTGCTGAACCTTGTACTGCGTGTGTGCACGCGCACGTGCGCACACACACACACACACACACAATCAGGTAGTGGATTCTCTGCATAACTTTCCCATGCTATTTGGTGATGAAGAGTGATTTTTCACCTCAGTCTATCCTTTAAGAATCAATTCAAATTTCAACACCTCCACAAATATCTGTCTACCCAGCCTCCAGAGATCTTTGTTTTCCTCATACCTACAGGGCCTGTTGGACTTCCCTGGTGGCTCAGATGGTAAAGAATACTCCTGCAATCCTGGAGACCTGGGTTTGATTCCTAGGTTGGGAATGGCTACTTACTCCAATATTCTGGCCTGGAGAATTCCATGGACAGAGGAGCCTGGCAGGTTACAGTCCATGGAGCCGCAAAGAATCAGACCTGATTGAGTGACTTTCACTTTCAAACTTTCATGGGACCTATTGTGAATAACATCCATCTGACATAAATGAAAATGGCTACTTTACTAGGAGTTCTAAAATAATAAGGAAACTAAAAGACCAACCCCAATCCCTCATTTTGCATATTAAAAACTTGTTAGATATGTTAAATAATCTGTCTAAGACACATTGAGAACTTTAACTGGGTATCTCTTCCCCCAACTATATTGCAGACTCACAGAATACAGAATAAAAGTATTTTTTCTTCAGTTATTTTTTTAAAAATTATTTACTTTTAATTGAAGGATAATGACAATACTGTGCTGGTTTCTGCCATTCATCAACATGGATCAGCCATAGGTATACATATGTCCCCTCCCTCTTGAGCATCTCTCCGACATCCCTCCCCATCCCACCCCTCTAGGTTGTAACAGAGCCCCGGTTTGAGTTCCCTGAATCATGCAGCCAATTTCCACTGGCTATCTATTTACATATGTTAGTGTATATGTTTCCATGCTACTCTATCCCAGAATGAGAGTCTTATACTCCATATATTCCATCGACCCTTGCTGGTCCTATTCCAGTCACTTTCTCATAATAGATGTTCAATAAATATGTGTTGATTGAAGGTTTAACATTAATCTTGAAGCAAATTTAATTTAATCTGGTGCAACCAAAAAATATCTCTTGAATATGTAATATAAAAAGTATGGTTAAGTGAAGAATTCTACTGTTCTCAGAGAGCTTGAAATCTTGCCTAAAAGATATGATGTTCCAGCTATGTCTACCTCGGCTAGAGTCATGGATGTCTTATATACATTTAGGACTGGTCTCTACTGGATGGTAAGCCAATTCTAACCAAGGAAGGGTGTATCCTTAAATCACAATCTCATGGGTTGATGGGTGTGCAATGGCTGTGTTCGGAACACTTGACGGGTCTGCAGTTACTACACTTTGGAACACATTGGCCGCCTCTCACTGGTGTATTTTCCCTATCTCTATTTACTTTCCTTCTGGGACTGTGGCCTTCCATGACATCCACAGTTATTAGATGAAACCCTAAAAAAAAAATATTTTCAATCTCCACCACTTCAAAGTATGCTTACAAAGGATGCTTCAAAGTGTGCTCAATCAGTGAGCCAGGCACTTTACGTAGATTACTTTATGCAACAGTCACAGTAAACCTGAGATGTCAGGATGCATATATTTATTTTATTGATGAAAAAATGGAATCGCAGATGACTATAGCACCTTTCTCAAGGTCCTACACTGTACTAAATAGCAGAGGCAAGAATGAAATACAGGGATGTGCCACTATGCTGTGCTGAGCTTAGTCACTCAGTCATGTCCAGTTCTTTATGATCCAAAGATGGTAGGCCGTCAGGCTCCTCTGTCCATGGGGATCTTCCAGGCAAGAATCCTGGAGTGGGTTGTCATGCCCTCCTCCAGGAGATCTTCCCAAACCAGGGATCAAACCCAGGTCTCCCGTATTGCAGGCGGGTTCTTTACCATCTGAGCTACCAGGGAAACCCAAGAATACTGGAGTGGGTAGCTATCCCTTCTCCAGGGGATCCTCCCAACCAAGGAATCAAACTGGGATCTCCTGCATTGCAAGTGGATTCTTTACCAGCTGAGTGACCAGGGAAGCCCGAAATACAGGGATACCTGGCTTCAAAGATTCTCCCTCTTCTTCTTTTTTTTTATTTTTTAAGTCCATTCCAAATACTCTTCATAAGAAAAGTTACAAAAAGCCAGTCAATGCCAATTTTATTAATCCTCAGGTCTCAGCATTAAAAATAGAGAATTTTCTTAAAATTTGGGTCAATATAAATTTTAACTTCTCTAGAATAGAAAAACTCAACTTAATAAAACCAAAAAAAAAAGCTTCTTACAAGATAAGATGACATTCTGTCTCAATTTCTCAATTATTGTATTCACAACACCAACACCAATATTTCTGATTAATTTCCATTTTCTATAGACAAACTTTTGTATGACTCACAATAAAATCTTTGGGAAATCTGCCCATTGTAAACAATGTAGCAATAAGAGTGAAGAGGAAAGAGGAAACAAATTAGGATGGATGTGTGACCCTCAAGCTGAGAATGAACCTGCTTGATGAAAGACTATTTGTAATACCTTTTAACTCCATAGAGTTCTAGGCAGTTCCTGTCAACCCGCCACACCCCCCAACTACAAGGGAAATGGGGAAATGCTTTCAGAACAACCCAGGATCAGTGGCATAGCCCTTGGATTCTTTCCAGATGTACATGACTTAGAAAGGACTACTGTAATATAATAATTCAGGGGGGCAGGGGGGAAGGACAGAAGTAAACCAGTACTGGTATTAAAGGCAGCTGCAAAAGAAGCTGTAGAAGGGCATGCATTTTTAATACTGCAGCACACAGAACATTCTCTGCCTGATCCCCAATAGTATTGTGATGGCCATTTGTAAATCATTTTTAATTGTCTTATTAAGCAGCTTAGAGTACAGCAATCAAAAGCTTGTGGCGTTGTGAGACCTGGCACAGCCATCGGGCACGGATCAGTGGTCAGGATAATGGAAGACGCAGGATTATATAACCAGTTATGGTCAGCAGGGAAGGCGATTTGGAGAGAAAGCAGTACATGGTTGATTTTGAAGAGATGCTAATCTCAGACAATATGAAACCCGACATTATGGTTCCGGGGAATGGAGACCCCTCTCCACACATGCACACACATCAGCCATGTGCAGTTTGATGACTGCATTGGGAGACTCTAACTGTCAAAAACAGTGATCTCTTTTCAAGGAGAAATTCCTCATGCCGTGCCCTAATTCATGACATAAAGGCTATTTGCAAAATAGGCCCCAAAGATTGGAATTTTTTTGGAGGAGATTCCCAGAAACTAAATCAGGAAGTTGTCTTTTGCTTTAATGAGAACATATCAACACAACATTGCTGAGAGTGAGATCTTCGAGTCAAGATTCCATGAAGACAATTTTCTGAGATGAGTGTGTCATGTCACAACTTTGTGACTCACAGTTATGACATCTGTAGACTTAAAATAGATAAAAGATCAGTTCTCATTCCTCTAAAGACTTAATTGTCCTACACTGCCCTAAAGCATCCCAAGGAAAAGACACAAACTCCTTAATTAATTATTATGTCACTTTAGGCACTAGCAAGAGCCAACAGTTGTGGTCAACAGATGAGGAGCGGAGCAAACACGGGATGAGTTCCTAGCTGAGGGATCCAATGAAATAAGTTATTCTTCACAAACTATCTCTTACTAGACAATAACCACTGTCAACTCAGCCAATAAAAGTTTGGCCAAAAATGAGGAATGGGAAAAGAAAGAACTTACAGAATTAATGGCAATGCATTTGTAAATGCATATTAAGAGAATTCTATTTTAATGCAACATTAGTGGGGAAAAATTGTCTAGTTCCCTGGATTTATAGTTCCCCAGTTATATGCTGCAACATAAATAATGTATAGCTTTCAATTTTTTTTTCTTGATTTTCTAGTCATAGGCAAAAATATTTTAAGTCTGTTTCCATATGCATCTGGTCTTATCCAGACAAAGAAAGCATAAAAACTTCAGTAAAGACACTGTTGGTCAAATGTTGCAATAGTCTTAGAAATCTTATGATTACATACTATGTGTTTTCCTGAACAACAACTCTATTTATTTTAGCTTGAGATTTTGAAATAAGTCTAATTAGAGATATAGCATAAATAATCTAATTTTGAGAAATATGCTTGGATAAGGGATGGAGAATGGGAAGAACTTCCCACATGGGTATTCTTTCTCATTTTCATAAGTGATAACTTCTTTCCCCCTGATATTCCTCTTTAGGTTTAACCATAGGTGTAGCAATTCAGAAGCAGTTTGGTAAAATATCCCTGAAGTTTCTCCATGGAAATTATAATGATTTCACAAGTGGCCTTATTCCCAAACATCTCTCAAAGTGATTATGTTAAATAAAGTAAAATTAAAATGATTTAGCCACACCAATAAACAAAACTGATTAAACATCCACCTTTCCAATGAAAGTGGAGAAAACAAAGAAGGACATACATAAGTCACTTATTTTACTGTTAGGATTTGTTCAGTCCTTGCTGGAGAATCCAGGGGGATCTTAGGTCGTTGGCTACAGACTAGATAAAGTCCTTATCCTTGGTCTTGGTTTATCAGAGACGTGTACCTACACTAAAGGATCGAAAGTTGTGTTTCATTGGCAGACATATATAGTTGAGAGATGTGTCCTAGAAGTGATGAGTGACATATGTAAAGAGAGATGCAAGACACTATACAGGGAACCTGCTCATAAGATGAAACTAAACTGGTAAGTAAAGAGCTGGGAGGGTCAGGACAAGGCTGAAATGTGTAGGTTCAAGGTGAGTATTTCATGTAGTACTGACTGAATGGATCTAGTATGGCTTAAAAGCTTAAAAAAAGTCACACAGTACTGGACAGGGATAACAGTGATGTTGCTGCTGTTGTTGCTTTTGTTATTTTACATAATAACTATTTTTAGACAAAATCTACTCTTAAAAAGAAGAGGAAAGGGGCATGGTTTATCCTCGTTCTGCCATTTTCTTCAGTTCATTAAATGAAAGAAATTGATTTGGCAGAGCTAATTTTGTAATTAAATAGCTTATCATGGTTTTCTACAGTGAGTTAAGTAAACAGGCAGTAATTCAGTTACAATATTTACATAGCTCATGCCAGGGGATGTCTGCTCACTAAACTATGGGGAGATGAGAAAGAGGTCATATAAAATGGGGATAAAGAGAGTGTATCAAGGGCAAGAAGGAATTCAGATGTGACAGGCCGTTACTGTATTTCTTATGTTGGCACCAGGTCAGGAAGTTAGCTATTTGCATCTCTTTTGAGGGAGAGAACACTGTGGCCATTGGCTTCATTAGACTGTGACTCCCATGAACGCTGATTCATCTCCCTTGAGAAAGAAGGTTAGTAATCTACCTGACCAAAAGATGCCAAGTTTTCCATTCTCATAAAAGGAATTATTTTCCTTATGATCCCAAAGAGTTCCCAGGAAATTACAATTCATCTACATTTGGAGAGAAGCACAGAAACTGCTTCATGAAAGAGGGATATGATGAAGAAGTAAGGATGGTAGTTGAGAAGACAGTTGAAAGTCTACCAAGTCTCAGTGGAGGCAGACAAGAATTGCTCAAAGGATATCCTCTCAAAGTCCTAATAAGTTTATTTGAGGAAAAAAAATTGTCAAAAATAACTAGGTCCACCATTGATCAGGACCTCTCTTTGAAATGTCCTCTCAAAGATGAAACTCATAAAGATACATATCCCTGATTTATCAAGTTTGAATATTGACTTAAGAGTCAATATTCAAAGAGAGTCAGACAGAGACCAGCAGACAGATGAAGAAAGGAAGAAAGGAAGAGAGAAAGGAAGACAGTGGGAAAGGATGGGAGGGGTAGAAGGGAGAGCGAAAAGAAGGGAGAAAGGGAAGGGAGGTGAGGTAAGGAGAGAAGGGGAGAGAAAAGAATAGGCAAGGAGCCACAGTCTCGGTACCTCAGCACCTGGCTTTGTCTTTTGATTTGGTAATTGAAGTAATGATCAAGCCCAAAACTGCTTGCCTTAAAAGGAGAGGCAAACTCATCACCTCAGATAATGCAGTTGCATTGGGTACGATTATTCAAAACTATCTTTGACAATTACTGCCTCGAGATAAACCACAGGGCTCAAATTGTACAGCTGAACCTGAAACTTAGATGTTCCTGGACTTTGAACTATAGGCTACTCTTTACCAACTGTCTCTACTCTTATTTTGCTAAATCCCATGGGATCCCATTATCCCAGTGCCTTTATTACTATATTAGTTCAGTGCCATTATTTCAGGACAGGTCAAGGGATTCCAGTCATTTTCCTTTGCATCCTGTGTCCATTCTCATCAAGGCTCAAGTCATTCAGTACCATGGACAGCTCTTTGACTCACAACGTAGAGATGGGCTATCAACCTGAGGCTTAGCTCTGCCACCTTAAATCACACATGGAATGTATCCCAGAACACAGCAAATACTGGTCTTTGTTCAACTGAGAGGATTTCAGCAGTGAGTTAATGGTATCATCTACATCCTTGTGATTTTAAAGATATTTCAAAATACAAACTGCACATTCTTTACCACACATACAGCTACATTTGTCTTTTCAATCTTTCTAAATGGGATACTACTAAAATCAATTCAAATTATCACTATGTGTCAAAGATATGCCCATCAGGATATTTCTGCCTTGTGAGCTACATTGGAAAATGCTGATGGAAGCAACTGGATGTCAAAAGTCTCTTATGTTCAGCACAAATTCTTTGAAATTCTAGACTGTATAAATTTCTGGACGCTGGGCATACATAAATTCTTCCCTGTGTCAGTATTTTATAAATATTTCCTGAAAATCTGTTATGTTATGCTTACAGCTGCATAAGAATATGTCCAAAGAAAATAAAGTTTTAGGAATTGCTCCATGTATCCCTTTTTATGTTCTCCTTTCCAAAGTAAATTATGATGCTGTTAATCTCTAGTTATAGAAATCCAAGTAAATGCATTGTACAAAGAGGAGAAACAACAATCTTACATTGAGTAAGCTTTTCAAGTTGTATGGCTTAAAATTAAAGGTTAGGATGGTCTCCTTATCCACAGACATAACTGATACCCCTTGTATCACTACTTAGTCTCCCTCCCGAGAGACCAACCACAAAGTGTTACTGAGAAAACCCATATACTGGCTATTTGGAGACAAAAGGAAGGAAGTAATTCTCTCTGATTTAAAAAATGGTCATGACCTTTTCCAAAGCTCTTCCACACCACTGCCTACTCGGTTCTGCCTTCTCTTCTTGTGTTGCCCAGCCTACCACCCTGTGCCATCTGCCAGTTTCTGCCTATAACACGTGAAGCCTCCAAAGTATCTGAGTATCATTTTAGATCCTGTTTTTCAGGTTAAAAGCAGTAAATTGCAGATGGCAAGTTTTTTTTTTTTTTCTCCCTTGATATTACTGAAAGCTGGGGTAATTTTGTCATGAGTCACATTAAAAAAAGAACAAGTGATGTTATCCAGCACCTACTCAACATGAATATGTGCAAAGAACAGCTAACTACCCAGTCATCCATTGAGCAAGGAGAGAAGGCTTTTGCTTTGCTTTAAGGTGACAGATTTTGGAGTGAGAGAGTGTGTGTAGTTCAGTGTGCCCTGTAAGCACTATCAGAAACTATGTGTGAAAATGTGAGTGAAAAAAACGACAGAATTGGTGGAGTACCTCCAGTGTGCTGACTTATACCAGGCCCTATGTAGAACCGACTCATTAAAAAAGCTGGGGAGGGGAGATCCAAGTCAAAGGAAAGGCTTGAGGTCAATATGGCAAAACATTTTTACTCAGGGTCTAAGATTAAGAATTTATTTAAGAAGTTTTTTTTTTTTTTTTTTTACCCTTATATATGTTTATTTCAAAGTTCTGGGCTTAAAAAGTCCAGCTTTGACTTAACTGCTTAATTTTAAGAAGACTTGAACTGTTTCACTGTTTGAAATGAAACCAATTTCACAAGCACCCTCAAAGGAATACTACTGCACCAGAAGTTAAAGTTGACAAAGAAAAGCGTTGGGTAATGCTGGAGCCCAAGAAAGGAAGCTATTGCCTCAACCTCTTTTAACCAGCGATGGGAATTTACTCCAAGTCATTTCACTCCACTGAGTCTCAACAGGTTCTAAAGAGGTCCGTGCTGACAGCACTTAGGATTCCTGGGAGCATTATAGCCTATAATCTATCTCTTTTTAAGGGATTTTATTTTGAAGCCTCCAGTAGATGACATCTGAAATTTCTGCAGTCTTGAACTCTACAATTCACTTAAAATAACCCATGCATGAGTCCATACTATGTCCACATTCTCCACGATAAATTTTAGAGCATAGCATAAGACATGCATGCAGATGAATACACCTATTTAATTATGCTGCTATCTATCCTCAAAGCGGGGCACTGAGGAATCTTAAATCAACACATCTAAGACACAGACACAAGTAACAGTAGAAAAGAAAGGTACTTATGAAGTAGGTAGGTGAAACAAGGAAATTTCATTAATAATAACATTAAACCTTATGTTCCAGTGAATTTTGTGTGCTTGTTTGAGTTGTAGCAGTAAAAGCCTTAATCAGTTTCATTCATCATGAAAACAGACAGGTGTTTGTGAGGTTCTCAAAATAATTTATACCTTAAATTTATCCCACCATAACTAATACATTAAGATCACTATTAAATATGCAAAAGCAGTGCCTTAAAGCAAATATATCAAAGGATCAATTAGTATTAACTTCTGTGTTTTAGAAAGGTGCAGGGTACCTTATCAGTGCCTCTCCTAAATGACTTGAACATTTTTCTTTGAATACTGGTTTTGATCATAGGGAAGTATAATGGAATATTTCTGAGAGAGAATAAATCTAGAGGAGAGTCTCCAGGCATAAAAAGGAGGAATAAACTAACAGGATCTGAGTAAGAGTAGAGTAAGAAGCGGACAATAGTAGACATGATGGAAACAGAAACAAAAAGTGTTATCTTTTCAATGCAACCAAAGGCACAGCTTACAAAAGAAGACCTGCTTCCAAGGGTGAGTCTTTACATAATTGCTACACTCTTCTGAAACTTAGCCTTAGCATAGCAACTGTTCAGGAAAATATTATGAATATAGGCAATTTCCAAGTGACAGTGAGAGAAAAGCTGTGCTTGTTAGGTTCCATCGCAAACACCCTCTCCTATAAAATCTTTCTCAAGTTTTTGTTCTAAGTCCTTCACTGTATTTTCACTTTCCTCTGCTCCATCATCTTTTCCAACAAAGGACACCAGGCTGTTTTACTGATCCAACAGGTAAGAATTAGAAATGGTGCTGCTGATGTGAATTTTGAGTCAATGATCCATCAAATGATGACACTTATGTCTTGGGGCTCCCAAAGGCTTCAGTAGAGTTTGCCCAGTTGTGACAGGGCAACTCTTACAATCTAAATGAGGAATCTCTGAGTATCATATCTTCTGATTCATGTCACTACATCATATAGCAAGATGAGGATCTGTTCTTTTCTCTAATTAAACAAAACAAGTGAAGCATAATACCAGCTTATGCTGGTGAAAAAAAGATGCCCCTGGAATCCTGGAAACCTCAGATTAGCCAAAAAGCAATCAGTGTTGTCCATTCCTTTTCTGATTTTCACAGTGATCCCAGGCCCATTCAGGCTGATAAGGCTTTCATTCACTTCCAAAAGTCACAGTGCTTGATCAGTACCTTCAGAACTATCCTTCTTTGGGAAGACAATCTGCTAGAAATTTAGTTTCACTAACTGAAATCAAAGTAAAAACATTTAGATACACATGTTATAATGCCATCTTTTTTTTTTTTTTTAACCTCCACTGCTATGCCTTGAAAATCAAGCTAGATTTTATTATGACCTAAAGAGTTCTAAGCTGTCCTCTTTCTAAGCAGAGAGAGGAGCTTCAATAAAGGTAGATGTGACGACAATAAAACCACCACAGCAACAATAACAGATATCAATTAACAGCAAAATGAGCAGAGAAGTACCACAAGCTTAGGTAATCCCTAGCCACAGTTCTTCATCAGGATGAATTTTGCAAAGTCCTCTGTTTTTATTTGGCTGTTCTGGGTCTTTGTTGAGGTGCTCAGGGCTCTAGAGTGCCCAGCCTCTCTAGCTGTGGCACAGGCTTAGTTGCCCCGTAGCATATGGGGTCTAAGTTCCCTGACCAGGAATCGAAACCATGTCCCCTGCATTGGAAGGCAGATTCTTAACCACTGGACCACCAGGGAAGCTCCTGATAACCATTTTGATTGTCATAGTTAAGGGGTAGGGCTGGCGTCTAGTAGGCAAAGCCTAGGAATACTGCTAGACACCTTACAATGTACAAGGCAGTCATTTCCAGTAAAGAATGATCTGGCCTACCATATCGACAGTACCAAGGTTGATAAACCCTGCCATAAAGGACATGGAAATAGGAATGAAGTAATGATAAAAGGGCATGGAGTGAAATAGTGGCGGGAGCCACTGCTGGCAATTTAAAATAAAATCCTCTCCACTTGGATTCTGCAGACTTCTGGAATTTTTACTCTTCCCTGGCTCTATGAATGCCCTCAGAAACTTCCTCTTAAATTCATCTTCCAAGTTTTGTTAATAAAATAACATCGTAATAAGGAATTTAAGTAAAGCAATATGAAGGAAAGAAGGGAGGGAAGGAGGGAGGGGACAAAATGGAAGACAGAGAGGGAGGTTGGACATTCATTTGAAAATGAACTAAAACAAGAAAGATAAGCAAAATGTATTTTGTTATTCTTGGATATTTGCTTATTTACTTTACATCCTGAACCTAAATCCAAATTGCAAAGTTCATTCTTTCAAAGATACAGAAACTTCAGAATGTCAATTTCAGTGAGGTAGATGGTTAACATACTTAAGAAAAAGTAATAATAATTAACAACATTCAGAAAACTAAGATCATGGAATCCTGTCCCATCACTTCATGGGAAATAGATGGGGAAACAGTGGAAACAGTGTCAGACTTTATTTTTTTGGGCTCCAAAATCACTGCAGATGGTGATTTCAGCCATGAAATTAAAAGACACTTACTCCTTGGAAGGAAAGTTATGACCAACCTAGATAGCATATTCAAAAGCAGAGACATTACTTTGCCAACAAAGGTCCATCTAGTCAAGGCTATGGTTTTTCCTGTGGTCATGTATGGATGTGAGAGTTGGATGGTGAAGAAAGCTGAGCACTGAAGAATTGATGCTTTTGAACTGTGGTGTTGGAGAGGACTCTTGAGAGTCCCTTGGACTGCAAGGAGATCCAACCAGTCCATCCTAAAGGAGATCAGTCCTGGGTGTTCTTTGGAAGGAATGATGCTAAAGCTGAAACTCCAGTACTTTGGCCACCTCATGTGAAGGGCTGACTCATTGGAAAAGACTCTGATGCTGGGAGGGATTGGGAGCAGAAGGAGAAGGGGACGACAGAGGATGAGATGGCTGGATGGCATCACTGACTCGATGGATGTGAGTCTGAGTGAACTCCAGGAGTTGGTGATGGACACAGGGAGGCCTGGCACGCTGCGATTCATGGGGTCACAAAGAGTCGGACATGACTGAGCAACTGAACTGAACTGAACTGATGGCCTCTTACTATACTTAGCCATCTTTTTTTTTTTTTTCTTATAAGTAAGATTATTTCAGGAGGAGTTAAGATTGCAGGCTCCAGAATCAGTCTGAGTTATCTGATCTGTTAGCTCTGTGATCATGTCAAACTAATAAAAATAAAGCCTATTTTTCACATCTGCAAAATGGGTTCTTTAATAGTGTTTAATGTCTCAGCCTGTAAAGAATCTGCCTGTAATGCAGGAGACCCAGGTTCAATCCCTGGGTTGGGAAGATCCCCTGGAGATCCAATGGATGGCAATCCACTCCAGTATTCTTGCCTGGAAAATTCCATGGAGAGAGGAACCTGGCGGGCTACAGTCCAGGGAGGTCGCAAAGGGTTGAACGAACAAAGGATTGAACGAAAGCTGAGCAACTAACCCTAGTACTTGAAGAGCTGTTGTGAGGACCGAATCAGAATACCATGCAAAGCACTTCCACTGGTATTTGAATACATAATCATTTAGTAGTTTACTGATGTGGTGGTTATTTATGATATACAGTGAAGACTTTGGATTAAAGAAATAAAGTCCTTCTTTCCTTTAATTAAGAAATGAGGTAAAGAATAGAGTTTTTAATGAAGTTCAAAAGATGTAACTCCCCAGCAATTTATGTCACAGTACTGAAAATATCCATAAAGACAAAATCTCCATATATCATCAGAATATATGATTATACTATGTTTGTGACTGTGTTTAATGTTAAATGATTGAAGTCATAATAAAGAAAATACTAAAACATAATGCAAAAGTATTAACTTTTAAATTTTCCTTTGATCCTTATTTCCTCATAGAGAAAATTGGTACTTACAGACTTCCTTTCTTTTTTTTTTTTTTTTTTTTCTTTTGGGCAAGCAAAGAGTAGACCTTGGTTTTGGCTGGCTACAATATATTGCTAATATATAATACTTTTTTTTTCTTATTGCTCTTATATTTACCATTATCTTTTATCTATGGGAAGTGATATTGACCTTCCCTGTATCTTATGGTTATATATTTTCCTTTTAAAATAAATGTATTTCTTTCTAAGTAAAAGCAATCAACTTAAAGAAGACAAATAATGGCACAAGTCATAAGTGGGCATGACAAAAATGGTGAAGGTGGTGTTAGGATACTGGAGTGGGCAGCCTCTCCCTTCTCCAGGGGATCTTCCCGACCCGGGGATCGAACCCAGGCCTCCCACACTGCAGGCAGACTCTTTACCAGCTGAGCCACAGGGAAGCACTCAGGTGACACGGGCACAGCAAACACGGCATAAACCTTCCTCGTGGCTCATCTCTGAACGAGTACTCAAATCACGCAGCTCCATGGGGTTTCAGAGAGTCTACACTTTGTCTATCATTTTGTTTAATATTTTACCAAAGGATACAAGAAAGATCCATAATATTCAAGAGCTAAATATGTCTGGAAGTTTCGAAGTGTCCTGTGACGGGTGTTCCATGCTAACACACATGGTTTCCAATTTCTTTTCTCTAGTTTTAGGTGGACATTCACCAAAGAGGAAGCAGGGGGCAAGAGTGAGGAAAGGACACTCCATGTGACACCAATTTTCTATGATGAGGAGGAAAATGTCCAGAATCTGACAATGAATAGGATGCTACAACCTCCTGAATGAAAGGTAACCTGTGAGGTGGCCTCTTGATCTTTGTAAAGTCACAAGAAACCACAGGGGAATATAAAAAGAGAATGAGAACGTGTCCAGAAATTTAACATTCCACAGATTTTAGGCTGGTCTGCCGACCAATGGGTGAAGATTCAGTTTAATTAGATGAAAGTCAAGAAGCTTTACTTGCAGATACTAGATGTTGGGTTTGATCACATTTCAATACCATAAAAATAATAATCATAACACTACTAATGAATTTAATGAGGATACATTCTATTATGTCATATTTGGTGAACTTTATTTTTTATTTTATTTTATTTTTTTATTTTGTGAACTTTATAGTCCTTTTCCTGGATTACCTCTTTGGGTCGTCGGAAGATCTCATGATGTAGGCAGAGCAGGTAGCAGGACAATTTTACAGATGAAAAAACTGCCGTCCAGAGAGGTTAAATGGGGTCCAGAAAGGCCAAGCCACAGATCAAAATTCCTACAGGGGCCTGGCAGGTATCACAAATGTGGGAGTAAGCTTGCCGTAAGAAAACACAGAGCGATGTGGCCTCAGGCAAAACCTGAGCGCCTATGACCCACCAGAAACGTGACATAATTTCACATGTTTAAAAAGAAAAATGTTACCAAACAGCACAGATTTTGCAGGGCAGATTTTAATCTTGGGAAAGCAAGTTATTCCTTCTGGTAGTCAGTAGAGTTAGGGCTGGTCTCCTGACTTGGTCAGTTCACTTGAATACTTATTGAAAATTTCCTATTCCATGACATCAGCCCCCTAATCATTTACATCCTAGTTGGGCACTGGCAGTAAGACCATCAGGTGGTTATGCAGGTCACGCTGGCATCCATTAGCAGAGCCATTCACACCCCAAATCCAGTGAAATGAGTCGTACTATACACTGTCTGGAAACCAGCCTGGTGTATAAGAAAACAGGATAATCATGTGAGGTAAGAGGCACAAGAGAGTACTAAGTGCTACAGGCATGAAAGGGGCAAGACTTAACAGTTCAGTGGTGAACGCCATGCCATGGGCACAGTGGCCAACCCTGCCTGACCACAGTCCACTTCACAGAGTCCCAGGCAAGGCAAGCAGGGTCATTCAGATGTCCTTTGTGAGTCTGCTGAAAGTGAAAAAGTGAAGTCACTCGATCGTGTCCGACTCTGCAACCCCATTGACTACAGCCTCCATCCATGGAATTTTCCAGGCAAGGATACTGGAGTGGGTTGCCATTTCCTTCTCCAGGGGATATTCCTGACCCAGAGATTGAACCCAGGTCTCCTGTACTGCAGGTAGACTCTTTACCATCTGAGCCACCAGGGAAGCCCTGCAAATCTGCTACTCCTTCCAAATCTGGATTCTTGGCCTCACACTGACTTAGCCTTCCATCTTCTTCTCTTCAGGGTTTCCACCAGGCCTGGGCCTCTGCATTTCACATAGAAGATAAAATAAAACCTGCCTTGAGAAGAATGGAGTGAAGGGAAAAATCTCTTGACAAGTCACAATAAGTAGTTTATTATGATAGCCCGAAGAAGGACAAGTGAAGAAGAGATCCACCAAAGACAACATGTTAGAGGCTTTCTTTCATTGCAAGTTCCTCTAAAACATCAGCACAACCCAAGGATCAATGGTGAGCTAACCAGATGTTTAGCGTTTCCTCGTAAAATTTCAGTAAAAGTTACCGATAAACTTCAGTTGAAAGTGCCAAGACAGGGCTCTCTCATCTTTAGAAGCATTCATAATCATATTTCTAATTTTTTCACATTCTTCTTTTCTTTTAAATAAAGGAAGAAAAATCTAACTAGAACTTTGAAAATCATTTCATGAAGATGGAGAAATGTTTTGAAAATGGTTGCAGGTAAATAGCTTTAGAGAGAAAAGCCGAGGTCAGGATAAGACAAGCCAACATGTAGTTGTTAGGCTGTGTGTCGTCAGGATAATCAGTTAAGAAGATAAACTTTTCTAGCAAATCAAAATATGTCCCAGTTAGTTCAGCCACTCAGTCATGTTTGACTCTTTGTGACCCCGTGGACTGAAGCACGCCAAGCTTCCCTGTCCATCGCCAACTTCAAGAGTTTACTCAAACTCATGTCCATTGAGTTGGTGATGCCAAACAACCATCTCATCCTCTGTTGTCCCCTTCTCCTCCTGCCCTCAATCTTTCCCAGCATCAGGGTCTTTTCAAATGAGTCCCCTCTTCGCATCAGGTGGCAAAAGGATTGGAGATTCTGCTTCAACATCAGTCCTTTAAATGAACACTCAGGACTGATCTCCCTTAGGATGGACTGGTTGGCTCTCCTTGCAGTCCAAGAGACTCTCAAGAGTCTTCTCCAATGCCACAGTTCAAAAGTATCAATTCTATGGTGCTCAGCTTTCTTCACAGTCCAACTCTCACATCCATACATGACTACTGGAAAAACCACAGCTTTGACTAGATGGACCTTTGTTGGCAAAGTAATATCTCTGCTTTTTAATATGCTATCTAGGTTAGTCATTAGCTTTCCTTCCAAGGAGCAAGTGTCTTTTAATTTCATGGCTGCAATCACCATCTGTAGTGATTTCAGAGCCCCCTAAAATAAATTCTGTCACTGTTTCCATTGCTTCCCCATCTATTTGCCATGAAGTGGTGGGACCGGATGCCATGATCTTAGTTTTTTGAATGTTGAGTTTTAAGCCAGCTTTTTCACACTCCTCTTTCACTTTCATCAAGAGGCTCTTTAGTTCCTCTTCAGTTTTCTCCATAAGAGTGGTGTTACCTGCATATCTGAGGTTATTGATATTTCCAGGAAAATTTGCCCCGGAAACTCATTTTCTACCTCCACATTATCCTTGCCAAATCAGAAAAGGTTGTATTAAATGGTAATCAGCTAGCTTCCTCAATCTCATGGCTTTGTGAACTCTAGGTTTTTAGGTATGAGATGCTCAGGAAATGATCTAAGAGCAGTCAAGAGTAAAATGTAAGCCCACAGGTGTCATTTCAGGGTCTTCTATCTCTCCCCAATGCATGACCCTGATATTGCATTTCTTATGCAAAATTTCCTCTTTCCTGTGGTGTGCTTTGTCATGTCTGACCCTTGCGACCCCATGGACTGTACCCCATCAGGCTCCTCTGCCCATGGAGATTCTCCAGGCAAGAACACTGGAGGGGGTTGCCATGCCCTCCTCCAGGGGATCTTTCCAACCCAGAGATTGAACCCCAGTCTCCTGCATTGCAGGTGGATTCTTTACCAGCTGAGCTACCAGGGAAGCCCAAAAAGCTGGCTTGTCAGGAGTGGGATTCGAACCCATGCCTACAGGGGAGACTGCGACCTGAATGCAGCACCTAGACCAACAGGCCTCTTTCCTACATGTACACAAAATTACATGTGCATCGGTATTTGTGTGTGTGTGTGTGTGTGTGTGTGTATGTATTGGGGGCAGGGGGAAGTTTAGAAATTCCAAGCTGATTCCAAACAAACACACTGATAAAAGTTCACGGTATTTCCATTTGGTTACCAAATGCAGAGTGTGAGATTCAGAGAAGGAATTTGAACTACAAATAAGAAAAGAATGTGATCCAAGACAGTTGTTACTGGTCTCCAGCCAGCTGACTACAAATAAACTTCAAAAACATTCTATCCCCATCCTTTCAGTACTTTAGCACAATAAATGATCATCTAGTCGAAGAAGGGAAAAAGAGCACAGTGTCTGTAGAAAATACCTGTTCAAAACAGCAGGTCACTCAGAGCTGAAAATAGACCCAAATACACACTACGGAAAAATAAAAGTGGTTAGAGAAAAAACAATAGGGATGAAATAAGTCTAATTATTAGCAACGTTGTTTTGAGAGGATAGTAGTTACTTTCTTTCCTTTTAGTTTTCTCTATTACTCATTTAAAAATATATATAATGAGTGTGCTTCTTTTCTAGTATGAAAACATAAAGTAATATTTTTGAAAGAAAAATAAAGCACATTGGCTTCCAAAAGACACCAATTAGAAACATAACATGGCATAAATTCATTGAGAGCATCGGTGACGCGAGTGGTAAAGAACCTGCCTCCCAAGTTTCATTCTTCAGAATGCCGTTTCAAGAGTTGGACCTGACCTTGATTAATACTGAACTGGTTTCCACTCCTGAATAATAGGGCTCAGGAATAAAATTAAGCAATTACCATCAGGAGTCTCTGTGAGCAAGCCAGAACCCATGGTTTGTGATGCAGATACTCCATAGTCATTTCAACGTACAGAAGGACAAGGTTTAGAATGATTCACAGTAGGCCTGCTTGTCTGCATCTCATGTGAGAACAATTATGTTTAATGAAAGCAATGTGTTATTTTAGGGCACCTCCCGCACCCACAAGAGAAATTCTAGAAATAAATAGCCACCCATGACCTAATCCATTCTCTTCCCCAAAATAAATCAGAATCCTAAGAAAGCTGGTACTTACTCACATCTACCTTTTCTTTCTGTTAGTCATCATGCTAAGACTTTTTAAAAGATTCCCTTTTTACCCTTATCCAAGATAGTGACACCAACAAATGGCTATGGAAAGGTGCTACCAGACCACAGGTGGGTGCACACTGGGCTTGAGGTTCGGGACTCTGGAAATACCCTGACCTCTCTGAGCTCCAACGTGTCTCCTTAGGCAGTGTTCTGCCAATTCTTGATGAGCTCCCAAGGTTTTTGTAAGAATCGCAGGAAGTAATACAGAGATACTTGTGAAATTACAGTGCATTATTATAAAACATATATGTGAGGCTTTCATCTGCTAATGTGGCAAGGTCAGGGAAAATACGGAACAGGATGTGGGGATTGAGAACAGTGGATTTGGAGCTTCTCGTGTTTTACTTGTAAGGTACCAACTTCTGCACTTCATATAGTGAAGCAAAGGTGGCATCTGGACAGCAAAGGCGACTTCCTCCCTGGTCACATCAAAAAAGTCATCTCTGCTACCTGTCTCCTGAAGATGGACAGGGAAAAGCATCTAACACAAAACAACATACGTCTCTGCATCTGAAGTCTTCTGCGTCACTTTGCAGCAACCGTCCCTCTTAATTCTGTTTGAAAAGGCATTTATTAACCAAGTGATAAAAGAGAGAAGATTCAGAGCAGTAAGTCTTCACAACAAACCAGGTTCACAACGTATAGAAGTGTCTTTCCTCCTGTCTAGAACTGAGCAAAATTACATTAGGGTGCTACAGAAACAGGCTTTTCCAAGTTCTTTTCCCAGAGTCAATCCCCACAACCTTTACAACTCCGCTTCCGAACCCCTGCAATGATGGAATGCAGTCAGTTGACTATTAAGATATCCTTCATCTGTTAACAGAAAAGCTGCTAAATTGCAACTCTGAGCAAATTTATATGGAAATCACCAAGGAAACTCAACACACAAGGAGGGAATTACCACGGCGAGCCGCATGAGCGTCTAACTTCTGGTCCCCATGGAGCGGCTGACCTCGGGGCACAATCATCGGTGCCCGGATGAGGAAAATCAGCCAGGGCTCCCCTTGGCTACTCCCACCTCTCACACCCATTTGGACTTAATTTCCATCTGGCTTGCTAACCCACTGGTCCTTTCGGAGCTGTCACTCCCTCAGACCCCCTCACATGGCTTTTCGCAGCTCCCTCTCCTGCACAATGGAAGGGAGTCTGGTCTTAATTAGTTTCACACCCACCCCCAAAGGTTAATTGCTCAGTTGTCTCTGCTCCCCTCTATCTCCAAAACTGCTGCTCACTGGTGTTCGACTCAGAGCAGTGTTCAGTGAAGTATGTGAGGAACAAACATCCCGCAGAGTTCCTAAGAGCTGGGGCTGCCTCTCTTCCTGTCTCTATAAATGCCCTTCCTCTTTCCTGGCATCCAGATGAGCGATCTGGGTTCAGACGGGCTGTTCTTCCCTGAAGCATGGTCCCTGCTTTGCTGTCCTGAACTTCTCCGTCCTTCCAGGAGGAGACTGCAGCCTCCGTCTACCTGGGCTGAGGGCTCCACTCAGGGTTTTGGGGTAGCACACTCACTTCTCCAGACTCTTTGAAGCCTGCTCTTCAAAGACTTTCAGACCTCATGGTTGTCACTGTCCTCAAAGTCTACCGCTGCCAACTCCACACTCCAGGAGAGTCAAATCCTTTCCTTCTCCTATGATCAGGTCAGATATCATAACTCTATGCAAAATGAAAATAAAATAAAAAGTGAATGTCCATGCCATTCCCGTGTCTCTGGATTTGTCAGTTTGTTCCCCAAGACTGGATCACCGGCTCCTTCTCCCCTCCCTAGACCAGAGTCCAGGTCCTTCTTCAAGAACCATGTCAGCCTGCCCTCCTGTATCAGTGTTGTCTTGCCATCTATACTCTGACCCCACAAGGGAGACCCAGGCTCTGTGATTTTGTAATCTTCTGTAGTGGTTAAGAATACATGCTCTGGAGTTCAACAGCCTGGGTTCAAGTCTTGAATCTACCACTTATAAACTGTGAGATGGCAGTTGAGTTACTTGAGTTTTCTGAGTCACAGTTTCTACACCAGCAAAAAGTGGGTTATGAGGATTAAAAAAAAAATAATGCATGTAAGATAAGTACCATAATAAAACTCAATAAATGTTAAACACTGTAGCTGTTACTTTGTATCACTCATGTGCCTAGTTTAATGAAGGACACACACTGGAAATTAAATATCTGTTGTTTGATTCAAACTTTCTCTCTCTCTCTCTCTCTCTTTTACACACACACACACACACACACACACACAAGCAAGGACTAATTCTCAGAAAAGACCTGATAATTTCCCAACCCTCTTCAATCCAAAAGAACTCCTCTACAAAAAGTACTGCAGAGAATGCTGCTGAGATCTCCATAAGTAACCTAAATAGAAATCTTGTGACAATAGAAAAGTATTCTAGAAATGTGAGACCCCTACATGCGATAACCACCCGTTAGTTGTACCTGGTAGTCCCGCCCCACGTGGGAGCTGCAAGATGCATGTGAGATGTAAGAGGCAGCTTCCTGTGGAAAGCAAGCACATTTTTCATGAAGAGCTGAATTGGAACCGTGCCTCCAGTGTTTACTAGTTGTGTGAATTCGCACCAGTTAAGTAACTAAACTGTGTCTCAATGTCCTAATCAGTAACATTTGGGAACAACCTCACTAGTTTATTGAGATAACTAGCACCATGTAGGTATAAATAAATCTTGGCTGGCTTTTCCTCACCCTCCTAGCACACAATTTCAGGAGAAAGTTTGGTACCACAAAACAGAATGGCACTCATGATTTTTAACTGAGACTTGCCTTTTACAGTAGAAGAGAATTGTGAATAGCTTTAACAAGTATCCTAGAACAACTGCAAAGGTAAAGACACTAGATTTTCCTCATGAGGAAGATCTACCTGGCTTTTTCTAGAATCATTTAATGGTAGTTTACTTGCCTAGTCATATCCAACTCTTTGCAACCCCCTGGACTGTAGCCCGCCAGGCTCCTCTGTCCATGGAGATTTCCCAGGCAAGAATACTAGAGTGGGTTGCCATTTCCTGTCCAGGAGATCTTCCCCATACAAGGATTGAACCTGCCTCTCCTGTGTTGCAGGTGGTCTCTTGCATCGTAGGCAGATTCTTTATGAACTGAGCCACCAGGAAAGTCCCCGAATCATTTGATGCTGGTTATAAAGACAATTTAGCATGTAAATGTATCCCTGTAGGATCTGAAATGGCCCATTAAAAACTTCACATACTACGTGGGGATCACAGCATTCATAACATGCTGTCATCTGGGGGGTAAAAAAGAGCATCGTTACTGTTTCATCTACTCTCAGTATCGACACTGGACAAGGGACTGTACAACTAAAGGGGATGTGAATTTTGGTCTCGGATGCTGAAGTTGGGCCTGCGACCTTCCAATAAAAAGTTTCACAATAAAAGGAGACAAAAAGAGGTTATTTTTAAATGACACAAGGGAAATTTTGAAAAGAGATCTGAAGATTCAAAACTGCAGTTATATGCTTTACCCAAATAACCACATATGAATCAAGACTAAGATTAACGTGCAGGGTTGCCTTATGTATCTCAATGGCTGTACTAAGTAGTCACGAAATACTCAAGAGAACTCTAGAATCATGCCCCCTTGATGAGCAGACAGGGCTTTCAATTTTAAATGATTCATCTGAAACGAGTCTCCCACACAGGAAATTGCATGAGACTTAATTCATTTACCTAAAAAGGACAAAGGATTGACTCAAGCCAAGGAAAATTCAAACATCAATTCTCTAGGCTTTATGGCAGAAATGTCTAATAACCTGATTTTGAGATTCTAAGTCCATTAACTCTTGCTATGATTTTCGAAAGAAATGAAGAAAGAAAAAGAGAAAGACAGAGGAGAAAGAGAGAGGGAAGGAAAGAAGGAAGGAAGGAAAAAAGAGGATTGAGGAAGGGAGGCAGCAGGGAAAGGGAGCAAGACATGAAGGAAGTAGAATGAGATGGAGAGGAGGGAGAAGAAAGAGAACAGAAGACCAAGGAGGCAACACATTCCTAGATCAGGAGAAAAAAGGAGCCATTAGATCAAAAAGGATCAAGAAACGCCATGCTTCCAAGACTGCTCAAAAGGAGACTTTTTCAGAAAAAAAACGTTACTAGCTTTGTACCTTTTTTTTTTTTTAAAGTCAAGCCTTTATATATTTTTTATTAACAAAGTTTCCAGCCAGAGGGGTAATAATCTGTGCACAAAAAAATGGGACCTACAGTATTGTTTATGCAAATTTCTGACTTCACATCAATGACAACAGTGGTTACCTCCACTAGTTGAAACCCAAGCAAGTTCACATTAACAATTACTTTAGTTGGGGTACATGGTGAATCATAAGGACATTTGTGAAATTAGCACCTAAATCTTCAAAAATGTTTAATTACTCCTTTTATTTATTTATTTATTTTTTGCTTTTTTATTTTATTTTATTTTTGTGTGTGTGTATTTTTTTTAAATTTTATTCTATTTTTAAACTTTACAATATTGTATTAGTTTTGCCAAATATCGAAATGAATCTGCCACAGGTATACCCGCTTTCCCCATCCTGAACCCTCCTCCCTCCTCCCTCCCCTACCCTCCCTCTGGGTCGTCCCAGTGCACCAGCCCCAAGCATCCAGTACCGTGCATCGAACCTGGACTGGCGACTCGTTTCATACATGATATTATACATGTTTCAATGCTATTCTCCCAAATCTCCCCACCTTCTCCCTCTCCCACAGAGTCCATAAGACTGATCTATACATCGGTGTCTCTTTTGCTGTCTCGTACACAGGGTTATTGTTACCATCTTTCTAAATTCCATGAGTGAAGTAAGCCAGAAAGAAAAACACCAATACAGTATACTAGCTTTGTACCTTAACATCTTTCCTGGCCAGGGCTCCACCAGTATGCTCAGGCACTGTCATCTTGCAGAGCAAAAACTACCCAGTTAGCAGGGTTGGCGGTTCAGAGTGGCAAGGGAGATGGAAAATATACCGCAAACATCTTACTTTTGAGAAGACCTGTGGCATTTTTAGGGTGACATCAGGAAACAGTCCAGGAGCGCCCTCACTTACGGATGTTTGCCACTTGTTCACTCCTCTCCCAGGAGGCACATGTCTGATCTCATTGCTAGGGATGAACCTACCTTCCATCGGAGTGCGGTTACACTAAAAACCTTTAACAAGAGAGCTTTGGCTCTTCTGGGAGTTGGAGGTTGATAAATGTGTGAACTAGAGGTGATGGGAATCTGTGTTAAAATGGAAAGGTCATGCTCAGCCTAGGATCATTTAATGTATGTCAAACATATAGTTTCAGGGCTAGATTTTGCCCCTAGAGATGCTAGTCTGCAATTTCTGTAAAATGAACTCAACTTTTATCAACTGAAAGGATGAGTCATATAGGCATCTTTCAGGCTCCTAAAGAATGAGGGAATGTTTTCTATCACCAGCAACAGCATCAGATAGCTATTATTCCACCGTCTCCCTTCACTCCACCCTTAGGAGTTCAAATTCATTTCCTTTTTTAAATTATTATTTTTTTACTTTTATTTTTAATGGGAGGATAATTGCTTTACTATGCTGTGTCGGTTCCTGCCATCCACCAATGTGAATTGGTCGTAAGTATACATATGCCCTCTTCCTACTGAACCTCCCTCCACTCCATACCCCATCCCTCCCCTCCAGGTCGTCACAGAGCACTGAGTTGAGCTCCCTGTGTTATATAGCAACTTGCCATTGGCTATCTATTTTACACATGGTAATGGATATGTTTCAGTGCCTCTCTCTCAATTTGTCCCACCCTCTCCTTCCCCAGTGTGTCCACAAATCTGTTCTTTACGTGTGCATCACTGTCCCTGCCCTGTATATAGGTTCTTCAGTAACATTTTTCTAGAGTCCACATATATGCATTAATACACAATATTTGCTTTTCTGTAAATTAATTTTCTTTCAACACAGAAAACAAACAAACAAACAAAAAAAACTTGTGATATTTAAAACCTTCATAGGAAAATTTGAAAATATCTGCTCACCCCATCTGGAGGAATATACACCTCAAGAGGAACACAACTGCATACAGAGGTATCTGCATGACTTTTCTGACTCCTATATCTGGTTAATACAAATAATCACATAGGGAGAAAAAATACAACTCTTTGAAAGGTAATGAAAACCCACTGTATCAAATGCCTCTAAAGTTAAAGGAAATCTCCCTGTAAAAAGGGAGCAAAGTCACCATAACTCCTCTAGGCTTCTAGATCTTAAAGCAATCAGCCAGCTAATATTTATTCCACAATATAGACAAAAGTCTCCCTCCTGTCAGGGGAAGAGAATGAATTGTTTTCCCATAATGGTGTTTTCTTTTCAATCAATTTCCCTTCAAGCTTGATTTAAGCAGGTACCGTGTCAGAACCTCAGCCTGGTGGATGAAATCTGGGACAGTTTCCCATCAAAGGTGAAAATTATGAGAGGCAAACCTGTGGAGTTCAATCTCGATGCTGCAATACACCCCCCTCCTCCTTCTCACTCACTCACTCTCCTTTTCTTCTTGTCAACTAGAAGTGTTTGCAGCACTGGAAAAAGCTCATAGGAGCCAAAATGAAAAAGGCTGAGATAAACCCAAGAATTGGAATAGAGACGAGAACATCCTCCAGGTACTTTTCCTCGTTGTCCTAAGTACATTCAACCTCAGTCCAATTCATCAACCATGTGTCGAGTTCTACGCGGTGTCAGGCACCAGTGGGCTGGGTATTTGATAGATGAATGACATGGTTTTGGCTGTCTTTGCCCTCAAGGGGTTTGCAGTCTAGGTAAACTACTAAAATGCAGTGTTAAAGGCTATTATAACTACTTTTATGTGAAAATACAATAAGTGTTCCTGTAACAAATATGGCAAATGAATAGATGGCATTCTTCTAATTAAATCTAATCTGTATTTTTTCAAAAGGAGCTTATTAAGTGCTATCCTAGCTATGGCAACAGTTATCCACACATGTGTCTAAGCCAGTCTTCTCCATTTCTCTTATTCTATATATTTCATCAGGTGCTAAGCTCTGTTGAATACATCCATGCCATTCTTTCTGACATCCATTCCCTCTCCCTGGCCCCCATGGCCACTCCCTGCATCTCAATCCTCCTCCTGTCACTCCTGAAATTAAGCAATGGCTGACTGCAGTTTGAACCCTGGCTGTTCTTGCATCACACTGACACCAGAGTGATCTTTCTAAACCACAAATCTGGCCATGGTACTCTTCTTCCTAAAAACATCCACTGCAGCTCACATGCTACCAAGTCATCTTCAAACTCCTTAGCCGAGGGCACAGGGCGTTTCACAGCCAGACAACGGCCACTTCCGCCACCAACACAGTTTGACCACCTTGGCTCGTCCATTGTTTCTTGTTCCTTAGTGCTTTTGCTGAAATGGTATCCTCTTATCTGTATTAACTGCCTAGCCACCGTTTATACTGAATTCAAATGGCACCTCCGCCCCCTCCACAGGCGTGTTCCTTGAAATCCCAGGAAGAACTCCTTTGCTTCTCCATGTGTACTCACATAGGACTTTATATGTACCTTATCATATGTTACGATATTCTTAACAGATACTGATGTTGGCTGAAAATTAAAGCAAGGGAGATTGATTTATGAAAAACTAATAAAATTGTGCTTAATGGACCATCCTAAACATATACAGCCATTTGAGACCACCAATAGAGGCTATTTAGAATTACACTTTGGCTGTCACTTCAGAGAAAATCAGTTTTAAAATATTAAGTAAATGCCTTCTTTTTAAGACAAGGCATGAGTTCAAAATCAGGGAGAAGATACAAGAGAGATCTGATGTTTTATTTTTTTAAGAACATTTCAAACGAAAAAAAGAGTCACTTAAAAGTTTGGTATAGAAGAGTAAGCACTGGCCTAAAATATTGGAGTTCTTAGTTCAAGTACCTATAATACTGCTCACTAATCCTGAGACCAGAGACAAGTCAGATAACCTCCTAACCTCTATTAGTCTGTTTTCTTTTAATAAAACGGGGATTAAATTATTTGCCCTAAAAGCATCAAGGGGATGTATAAAGGATCAAAGTGTAATAACGATAGTAGCTTACATTTATTGAATACTCACAAGGAGTCAGACACAATGCTAACTGCATTCCACAAATAATCCCATTTATTAGTGCCAAGAGCAAGTCAGGCAACAGTAAGATGGGAACAAGGGGACGCTTATTGACAGAAGAGGAGGATAGAAAAGCAAAGGCTCTTGGGAAAAGAAGGTATAATCTATTTCCAAATCAGCACAGACAGCTTGACTATTAGACACTCCAATGGCTGCAGGGCTGTACCACTGGGGTGAGCTCTGTTGCCGTATTACATATCATTCAGCACTCCACGCTCAGAAAACTGACCTCCACAGAAGGCATCAGTAAAGTTGAAAGATATGCCTGTCACATTTGATAAAAGGGAAATCTGCTGCATTTTACACAATTTGTTAATTTTTTCCTACTAATGCTTCTCTTAAAGTATTTATATTTTAAGCATAAAAACATAAACAATATACACATATTATATACAAAATATATATATCTGTGTATTTCTCTCTCTCTAGGTCTGTCAGTACATATTTTCATTCAGGACACACAAGGAGGACAAGTTAAGGTCCTTTAAAAATAGTTCTATTAATATTTACTAAAACTAGCTGTCCAAGGTAGAGTGGAAGGAGAGGAAGGGTCAACATCAACTTTTCCTATATTTCTACTCTGTAGATCTATCTCTTTCCTGTAGCAGTTTTCTTTCGATAGGTGACTTGTGCTCACTCTGCTTTTTTGACAACAAACCAGTACTGAAGATCATTTAACTTCACAGACACACACTCAGATGTGATAATAACAATTGCAACATGGCATCCTTATGGTGAAATGGAATTATTATCCACTTAATCCTCAGAAGTGATAATGAGAATGATCCAGCATTAAGAATGTCCCTAGTGGCTGCAACTGTTCTCACCTCATTAGAGGACATCCTAGATGGGAAGAGAGGCAAATAGGATATGGCACCACTTGCTCACAAAAGGCAAGGAAAAGGTCAAGCTTTCTAAATCTCTCAAACCCACTATACCTGTCCAAACATATGTATGCAAGGAGAAGGTATAAAACTCAGACTAGCTCAAATCAAGGTTTTCCGGTTCATGTAAGCACCATACGTCCAAACCAAGCATCTATCATTAATTTCTTAGTTCTGTTAGATACAGTCTGCACAAAAATTATTTTCCCGTGACATTTTCATGGCCTGTTTTCCCTGCCTCCAACCCAGGTGTGAAGAGATAGAAACTAATAGATAATGAAACAAATGGGTTTTGTTTGAACGACAAACAATTTTACTGTCTTTTTAAAGATGACAACAGATACAGCTTCCAAATACGAACAAAAGAGTTTGCCTTTTCCCACATCTGTGTTTCTATTGCCAATTGTGAATATATGCATATGGAATTTGCACAAGCCATTTTTCTAGGAAAATCTTTGACTGTGCAACACTGATAGTATTTAATTTTAAGCTAGACTTAGATGCAGATTTATGACCTGAAGTCATGGTAATGATTTTTTTTAAATTTTTATTTTGAAGGCTAATCAGATATTTATTTAAAAAAATAATAATAAACTTGGGATATTTAAGGGGCTTCCCTAGTGGCTTAGTTGATAAAGAATCTGCCTGCAATGCCAGAGATCCTGTGTTTGATTCCTGGATTGGGAAGATCTTTGGAGAAGGGAATGACAACCCACTCCAGTTTTGTGCCTGGGGAATCCCATGGACAGAGGAGCCTGGCAGGCTACAGTTCTTGCAGCGCCAAAAGTCTGAGACAACTTAGCAACTAAACCACTACCACCACCACCACCACTAGAAATTCTTTGAAATTCAATCATCAATTAAAAACTTTTAAAAATACTGTGAAGATAGTAGGTTTTGAAACAAAAGTAGAATTCATATAGCTAAAAGGGGGCTCAAATGACCTATTGGTAGTACCAGAGATTTTCTATATATTCATTTATACGTGTGAACTTACAGAACAGGTATAACACTGGAACCTTATTTTTTTTATATTCAGCATGACATGAGAAGAAAATTTCATTTATAAATTTAATTGGTTTATAGAAGTGAATCTATAAAACCAATGCCTAGAATATGGATGTATTATTTACAAGGATTTTTCTTCCTTTCCTCACAACAGAATACATTAATTGGGTCACATGGCAGGACACAGGCATACAGACAGGCCCATATGTCCAGGTCTCTGCTGGCTTACTAACCAAAAGAACCCCTAAAGCATTCTGACATAAGACAGAGAAAGTGAACGTGAAAGTCGCTCAGTCTTGTCTGACTCTTTGCAACCTCGCGGACTATACAGTCCATGGAATTCTCCAGGCCAGAATACTGGAGTGGGTAGCTTTTCATTCCCCAGGGGATCTTCTCAACCCAGGGATCGAACCGGGGTCTCCTGCATTGCAGGCGGATTCTTTACCAACTGAGCTAAGAAAGTACTTCTTCAAAAAGCCAAATGAAACTAAGTTGTTTGTTTATGAAAGTCATTAGCTGACACCACCCATGGAGATCTGTGGTTACACATTCACCACTCAAACTACGTCCATATGGAAAGGTTACTGGACAGATATTTTAGAATTCTTTAGTGTTTTCACTTTAATTATGTCATTTCTCATTCGAAGGTGCAACTTAGAAAACAATCACAGAGCCATCAGCCCTGAAAGTTGGAAAGAAATAAGAAATCGCAGAGTTATAAATGACTTCAAGAAGGACACTACCTGTGAAGTATCCATTAAGTCACCCCTCACTATCCCTTGCCCTCTCCTATGGAAATTCACTCCCTATGTAGCTGATCTTATCTTTTTCCGCTTTGGGGCCAGTTCAATGGCTTTGTTCATTCTCATCAACTCTGTACACTATTTTATGAAGAAAAAAAAAAAAAGGTTGTGTTTTGAGCTTGAGTTGCAGTTTTGGAATATCACTTTTGTTTCTTATTTCAAACCACAGTCATGTATCTAGGACTATTCTTGTTCTGATGGTTCAGTAAAGTTCTAATGTTAATCACTACCTCCTGCCTTCTTAAGTTCCCTAGTGATTTTAACATGGTATGCAGTCATTCACTTTCTGTCCAACAATGATAATTTACAACTTTGATGGGGTCTTGGTTCTATAAATCTCAACTAGCCAATGACCTTCTGATTTAGCCTACAAAGTCTCACATTTTTGCCAAGAACCATTCTACTTCAGAGCATCTTATGTTTTCAATAACCCTAGTAACTTTGGGAATATGAGTTATGACCCTTAAAAAACAATGCAATATGTCCCAGCTTTATTCTTTTCCTTTATTCTTTTATCCAGATACATTTTTATTTAAAAGAATATCTCTAAAAGAATAATCAATATTTTCCAGATTTTTAAGTGTTTAGCAAAGAACTTAGCTTCTGAGAAATGTTACCTCACTGCTTTCCATCCAATGATCCAAAGGATGTTTTCCTGGCACAAAACACGCCAGGGAGAGAGACTGGCCTCCAATGAGAGCAAAATGCCAAAGTGACTTTCCAAGGGAATAATTTTCATGGTCCCTTTTTGAACTAATCCTTTCAGGGACTTCAGGTATTACCTTCTCCTGGCCTATACCATGGTTCCAGAGGGAAGATATTTAGATGAAAAAAGGGAAAGCAGGCTATGACACCCCAGGCAAAACCATTGAGCCTGGCTTTCTTTGTCTAAGAAATGAGTAGTAAGTATCTTGCAAGGTCTTTGCAGAGGGACAGGAGAAAATAAATGTGAAAGCATTATTATAAAATGGTAAAGTACCATAGATATCTGAATTATTTTCTTAGAGCCAGTTTGTATAACCCCAAATTTCTGTTATTACTCACTCTTCACAAGTGGCTGAAATTTAACGTTAGTTGGAGTGCTCTGTATGAGTGTTCACAAGTCTAACACTTGTGTAATGTCTCGGGTTTTCAGGTGGAGTGGATATGTGTAGGGGTGGCGTGCATCACTTTTCATAACTGATTCACACCAAAATGCTAGCTTTCAAGAGGCAGAGCGATGTATGTAGGCAGTTGTTGTTTCCACAGTACACAGTTACTTGGATGACAAGCAAGCATTCTGCAGGAACAGAACACTCTCCCGTCACCTTCCTCCAGATGAAGGCCAGAATATTCCAGAAATAACAGATGGAGACAAGCTGGGACCTAATTGAAGATCTACCTATTGAGAGTAGCAAACGCCTGAGAGCTCCAAGGTCAGACTTTCCTCGCCAACCAGGCAGCATGCAGAACCCGGGACATACAGAGCAAAAGAGACTTACTTCTCACTGGGTGGGGAGAATCTTTTCCACCTACATGACCCCAAGGGGTAAAGGGTTTATGATGAGGAATATAAGCAGGTTAAGGAGTATGATGAGAACACGGCCCTGCCAAAGTGTCCCAGCATGTAATTCTTCTGTGGTTATCGGATGGCTCCTGAGATTTCTGAGATTTTTTTTCTATATCCTAATTCCTGGTATTTCACAACAGTATTAGTGCTCAGACTCTGGGAGCAGGACTCTATAGATCTTTTGAACACTTTGGTTTGTGTTTTACAGTCTTCATTTTTGCCTTTCTATCCTAAGAATTTCTTTATACTTACCCTGAATACTTTAACATCCTAGGATTTTGTCAATCAACTCCAATAAAGCTGGAAATAAACTTCTTGTTTGTAATCTGGCTAAGTAAGCATGGACAGCCCCTGGAGAAGACAGTGCAGTCAGAACTCTGTTGAGGGTTCCCCATGCAGGGATTCAAACAACCATGGATCACTACTGATAGTATGTATAAAATATAGATACTATGCATAAAATAGATAACTAATGAGAATCTACTGTAGGCCACAGGGATCTCTACTCAGAGCTCTGCGGTAACCTAAACAGGAAAGAAATCCCGAAGAGAGGAGATATATGCAGGCATATAATTGATGTAGTTTGCTGCACAGTAGTAATGAACACATCACTGTAAAGCAACTGTACTCCAATAAAAATTAATTAAAAAAAAAAACCATGGATCAAAAGTATTCTTTTAATTCCAGGAAGTTCCTAAAAGTAAAACTTCAGTTGCACCAGCAAGTATCTACACAGCATTTCTATTGAATTAGGTATTAGAACTAGAGATGATTTAAAGTATACGGGCAGATGTGCATAGGTTATACACAAATATTACATCACCTTTTATAAGGGCTTGAGCATCTGCAGATTTTGGTATCCCCTGAGGTCCTGGCCACCTGATGAGAAGAACTGGCTCATTGGAAAAGACCCTGCTGCTGGGAAAGATTGAAGGCAGGAGGAGAAGGGGACAGCAGAGGATGAGATGGTTGGATGGCATCACCAACTCAATGGACTTGAGTTTGAGTAAACTCCGGGAGTTGGTGCTGGACAGGGGAGCCTGGCGTGCTGCAGTCCATGGGGTTGCAAAGAGTCAGACACGACTAAGTGACTGAACTGAACTGAGGTCCTGCAACCACATCTCCACAGATAAGGAGGGGCGGCTGTATTAAATCTACAGTTTGTATTTACAAAGCTTATTTTCTCTTTTCACCTGCTCTTACCAAGCACTCTGTGAAGTTGTAAGTATCTTGGCCGCATGGTGAAAGGAGCAAGCCTAGACTCAGCAACTATAACAGCTGTGAAGGTAATAGATTTATCTGTGATTCACTAAGTCCCATTTTCCAAATCCTATTATCTCTTAATCCATTCAGTTTCTCCTAATGGGTTTCCCCTTCCAATGTGCAAACTACCACAGGAATCTGAGGAGTCCGGAAGAACAACTCCATCGCTTATTCATTTTGAGTCCTTACAGAGTTGGTCATTAAAGAGAGAGAGAGAAAAAAAAAAAAAAGAAAGAAAAACACAAAATACCACAGTCTGCTTCTAGTGTAGCAGCAACATGTCTGCAGAGGACACTTTAGGTGTGGACTGACGACCTTGATCCATGTCTGGACCTATCTGGTTGAAGGTTTATGGGAAAGGCAAGAACAGTGTGTTCCAAACAGTATGAATACATGTGTCCAGGGACTGTGGAGTGAATTGCACCTTTAGGGAGTATCACAGACCAATGAAATAACCTCGCACACCATCCTTCAGTGATTTTATATGGGATATTACTAATTCCCAGAATTTATGCCTCTGGAAACTCAGCTCATTGGCTTGGAAACAAAGACTTTTATCCTGCCCTGTGGCTATAAATTCAACTCCAGACAGGACTTGGTGAATGTATCCTTGGAGGAAAAAAAGGCAAAGACAAACAGATAGCTCCTGATAAAGGGAGTAAAAGAAGAGGATGAGGAGAAGTAGCAGTAGGAAGGTAGTCATTGCGGTGGTGCTGCTGCTGTGTAATTACAATGCGGCAGGACAGTACCACCGGGTGGAAATAGCTCTAACTCCGAATACAGCTCCGGTTTCCTATCAAGACTCCGTCGACAATGACTTGTGTGATCTTGGAGAGCTGGCTTGACTTCACTGAATCTCTGTTTTCTCATCTCGAAAATATTTCATAGAAACTAAATAATTGATGTAGGTCACCTGTACAATTAAAGTATCTCTCAAAGGATCAGTTCAGTTGTTCAGTCGTGTCGGACTCTTTGCGACCCCATGAACTAACTGCAGCACGCCAAGCCTTCCTGTCCATCACCAACTCCCGAAGCCTACTCAAACTCATGTCCATGGAGTCAGTGATGCCATCCAGCTATCTCATCCTCTGTCGCCCCCTTCTCCTCCTGCTTTCAATCCTTCCCAGCATCAGGGTCTTTTCCAATGAGTTGGTCTTTGCCTCAGGTGGTCAAAGTACTGGAGTTTCAGCTTGGAGACCTAATGTTTATTTAGATCTTTGCTCCCTGAATTTAACAACCACTTACTTGGCTTATAAATCAAATGCAGAGTCACCAACTGTCTTCTTAATATTAAAAGAAAAAGGTTTCTTTGGGACTTGCAGTTGCTAAAACTCTGAGCTCCCAATGTACGGGGCCCAGGTTTGATGTCTGGTCAGCGAACTAGATCCCACGTGCTGCAACTAAAACATCCCACGTGACAGTGAAACCGAAAGATCCTGTGTGCTTCACTAAGGCTTGGAGAAGCCAAATAAATAAGTAAATTATTTTTTTTAAGTTCTTTTTTATAGGAGGAAAGGGGATAATGTGGATTGCCAGAAAACACATCTCTTAGTCCTCTGTGTTACTCTTATTTTCAGAGATCTGGACATTCACATCAAAGTAAGCCTGAAAGTTACCTTAGAAATTTACTTTAGCAAGCCCCTAAGTGAACAAGGATAATAATACCAGTTGTCATTTATATTCTGCTGTCTTTCTTAATTTGTATGACTTTTTATCTTTCAAATCTCCCTGGAGGAAATCAGTAGGATTTATCAAACTAATTACTATTCTCATCATATATATATATATAGAGAGAGAGAGACAGACAGACAGACAGACAGACAGACAGAGATAAAGAGAGAAACCAGGGGAAGGAGGGATTTTGTGACATTTCCAAAGTCAAAAAAGTACTAGAGGTAAGACTAAAAGTCACATTTCTTTTTCCTAAGTTGTTTATGTTTTCATAGGGCTACATACATACACTATACCACACAGTGAAAAAAGTCAATCTTTGGATAACCGTGATCAGGAGCAAATCTGTTCTAAACTCGCCCAGAACTGAAACGTCTTCCCCGAGATGTGCCTCATTCCATATCATGCACTGCTCATATCCATTCTATCTTGTCTCAGTCGCTGACACATATGCAAGATGAAGTGAATTATCAGTGGCGTTTTAGCCTGAGCAGCAGAAACTATCCACTAGGCGTTTGAAGGAAACATGTTAAAACCAGTCCTAACCCTGGGCAGCAGGGCAAGACAGGGATTCCACCAACGAAGTGAAATAGATAAAGCACCAAATCTATCACATACACAAAATATCTGCGGTGGTTATCAGCAGTCCAAGAGAAGCTACAACAGAGGACGAGTCTGAGGAACAGAGAAAGCCAGAGTTTGTTCTCATTTCTGCTAATGGGTAACTTGAAGCAAAGACAACAAGCCTCCCTGAAACCCAGTTTAATCATCTCTAAAATGATGATGATGAGATGATTCCTTTATATCTCCTTCAAAAAGATCATTTGAAAATGGGGGAAAATTATAAATTGCCTGGAATTTTCTACACACAAGCAGCACAGAATTCAAGCTACTGCTCCCTCTCTAAAGCCTCAAAGCAGCTGCAATTTCTCTGCGGGAATGAGGAGGAAGGTATTATGTAACACTGCATCTGCCCTGATGGTCCATTTCTAAAAAGAGCTCCACTGAAGGACCTAGCTAGCCTCCTTCCAAACACTGGCAGGGCTTTGTTCTTCCTTTTAACTGAAATTAAATTGCTGCCTGAAGAACAGAGGATATATTTAGAAGACAGATTCTTCCCATTTTTTTTATCTGCTTTAAAATTTTCTAATTGAGACTCATATTCCATAAAAT
Organism: Bos mutus; assembly: GCF_027580195.1. NCBI lineage: Eukaryota > Metazoa > Chordata > Mammalia > Artiodactyla > Bovidae > Bos > Bos mutus. The sequence continues at coordinate 95,476,855 of NC_091626.1, forward strand.
TACGTAGCAGTATAAAGAATTGGGGAAAGAGGCAGGAATAATTTTTTTTAAAGTCTTTCTGACCTTTTCCCCATTTTCTCATCATAACAAATACATAGCCTACCTTTTAGGTTTCCTGACAGTACGCACTCACCCCCATTCCATTCAGATATTCTCTTTCAAATCCTCCACGGCTAACACTCACAGTCAATTCATTAAATCCTTTTTAATGTCAAAAATATGCAACACAACTGAATTTATGTCCAAATTTCCAGTAAAGACTTCCATTTTCTATTTCTTTACTCCTGAAAAGTATGATACCTATCATACCAGGATATGATAGTACATGCTTTCACTGAGGATGTGGATAAAAAATATGGATATGACTGGTGTCATACATATTTTTATTCTTTCAGTAAATACCTTCTTTGGAAAACCTCTGATATATTTGGAAAGTCTCAAACCAATCTTATAACAAGGCTTTGGGGAAATTATAGATATAGATATAGATATAGATATAGTCCCTATCTTCAAGGAGTTAACGAGTAGTGATGAGAGTTAGACAAATACAAAAGTTCCTTTTCTTGTAAACTTTCATGGAAAAGAATAAAGTCTGGTCAATGTGGTCTGCAACCATCACAGGGTATTAAACATAGTCCCCAGTCTTGGCCGGGCTCAAGTCAGTCTGGTCTGAGCTTATAAACCAACACCAACATCTAGAGGGGCCAGGCAGTAATGAAACAAGAGCTAAGACAGAGATAAGTCAAGAGGAAGAGACAGTATCAATGAGAAACACACAATTTATGCCACGGCCTAAGAAGACAGACTTGGTTTCAGCGATGAATTGGTGTCATGCTGTAAAGAACAATATTACATTGGAATCTGGATTGTTAGGTCCATGAATCAAGGTAAATGGCAGGAGATGGAAAGAGTGAACATCAACATCTTAGGAATCATTGAACTAAAAATGGGTGGGAATGGGCAAATTTAATTCAGATGACAATTATATTTACTAATGTGGGCAAGAATCCCTTAAAAGAAATGAAGTAGCCCTCACAGTCAATAAAAGAGTCCAAAATGCAATACTTGGGTGCAATCTCAAAAACAACAGCATGATCTTGGTTTGTTTCCAAGGCAAACCATTTAACATCACAGAAATCCAAGTCTTTGCCCGAACCACTAATGCCGAAGAAGCTGAAGTTGAATGGTTCTATGAAAGCCTACAAGACCTTCTAGAACTAACACCAAAAAAAAAAAAAAAAAAATATATATATATATATATATATATGTCCTTTTCATCATAGAAGATTGGAATGCAAACGTAGGAAATCAAGAGATACCTGGAGTAACAGGCAAGTTTGGCCTTGGGGCTCAAAATGAAGCAGGGCAAAGGCTAACAGAGTTTTGCCAAGAGAATGCATTGGTCATGGCAAACACCCTCTTCCAACAACACACGAGAAGACTCTACATACAGACATCACCAAATGGTCAATACTAAAATCAGGCTGATTATTTTCTGCAGCCAAAGGTGGAGAAGCTCTACACAGTCAGAAAAACAAGACATGGAGCTGACTGTGGCTCAAATCATGAGCTCCTTTATGCAAAATCCAGGCTCACATTGAAGAAAGTAGCAAAAACTAATAAGCTATTCACCTACGATCTAAATCAAATACCTTATGATTATACAGTGGAAGTGACAAATAGATTTAAGGGATTAGATCTGATAGACAGAGTGTCTGAAGAACTATGGACGGAGGTTCATAACATTGTATAGGAGGTGGTGACCAAAACAATCCTAAAGAAAAGAAATGCAAAAAGGCAAAGTGGTCGTCTGAAGAGGCTAGACAAATAGGTGAGAAAAGAAGAGAAACTAAAGGCAAAGGAGAAAAGGAAAGATATATCCATCTGAATGCAGAGTTCCAAAGAATAGCAAGGAGAGATAAGAAAGCCTTCTTAACTGAACAATGCAAAGAAATTGAGGAAAACAATACATTGGGAAAGACTAGATACCTCTTCAAGAAAACTGAAGACAGTAAGGGAACCTTTCATGCAAGGATGGGCATGATAAAGGATAGAAATGGTGAGGATCTAACAGAAGCAGAAGAGATTAAGAACAGAAGCAAGAATACACAGAAGAACTGTACAAAAGGTTTTAATTACCTGGATAACCATGATGGTGGTCACTCACCTAGAGCCAGACATCCTGGAGTGTGAAGTCAAGTGGGCCTTAGGAAGGATTACTACAAACAAAGCTAGTGGAAGTGACAGAATTCCAGCTGACCTATTTAAAATCCTAAATGATGATGCTGTTAAAGTGCAGCACTCAGTACATCAGCACACTTGGAAAACTCTGCTGTGGCCACAGGACCAGTAAAGGTCAGTTTTCATTCCAATCCCAAAGAAAGGCAATGCTAAGGAATGTTCAAACTACCGTACAATTGTGCCCATTTCACAAGCTAGCAAGGTCATGCTAAAAAATCCTTCAAGCTAGGCTTCAGCAGATTGTGAACTGAGAACTCCAGGTGTACAAGTCGGATGTAGAAAAGGCAGAAGAACCATAGGTCAAATTGCCAAAATTTGTTGGATCACAGAGAAAGCAAGTGAATTCTAGAAAAACAAAACTTATGCGTCATTAACTTTGACTGTGTGGATCACAACAAGCTGGAAAATTCTTAACCAGATGGGAATCCCAGACCACCTTACCTGTCTCCTGGAAACCTACCTGCAGGTCAAGAAGCAACAGTTAGAACCAGACATAGAATAATGGACTGGTTCAAAATCGGGAAAGCAGTATGTCAGGGCTGTATATTGTCACCCTGCTTATGTAACTTACATGCAGAGCACATCATGTGAAATGCTGGTCTGGGTGAATCACAAGCTGGAATCAAGATTGCTGTGAGAAATATCAACAACCTCAGATATGCAGATACCACTCTAATGGTAGAAAGCAAAGAAGAATGAAAGAGCCTCTTGATGAAGGTGAAAGTGTAGAGTAAAAAAGCTAGCTTAAAACTCAACATTCAAAAAACTAAGATCATGGCATCTGTTCCCATCTCTTTACTGCAAATATAAAGGGAGAAATTGGAAACCATGACAGATTTTATTTTCTTGGGCTTCAAAATCACTGCAGATAATGACTGTAGCCATGAAATTAAAAGACACTTGCTCCTTGGAAGGAAAGCTATGACAAACCTAGACAGCATATTAAAAAGCATGACTTTGCTGACAAAGGTCTGTAGAGCCAAAGCTATGGTTTTCCCAGTAATCATTATAGATGTGAAAGTTGGACCCTAAAGAAGGCCGAACACTGAAGAATTGATGCTTTCAGACTGTGATGCTAGAGAAGACTCTTGAGAGTCTTCTGGACAGCAAAGATATCAATCCAGTCCATCTTAAAGGAAATCGACCCTGAATACTCATTGGAAGAACTGATGCTGAAACTGAAGCTCCAATACTTTGGTCACCTGATGTGAAGAGCTGACTCACTGTGAAAAGATTCTGATGCTGGGAAAGACTGAAGGCAGGAGAAGGGGAAAGCAGAAGATGAGATGATTGGATGGCATCACTGACTCAGTAGACATGAGTTTGAGCAAACTCTGGGAGAGAGTGAAGGATAGGGAAGCCTGGTGTGCTGCAGTCCATGGGGTTGCAAAGAGCTGGATACAACATGGCAATGAACAACAGCAATGAATTGGTGTTAGTCAATACATATGGCAATGCACTCCAGTATTCTTGCCTGGCGAATTCCATGGACAGAGGAGCCTGATGGGCTACAGTCCAGGGGGTCGCAAAGAGTCAGACACGACTGAGCACCTAACATATACACATAAATACATTTAATTAAAAAAAGACAATCATCAAGATGTTTAACATGAAACTTTTAATCAAACTGTCAATATGATGGACACTGAGATGTACTGCCCAGATCTCTGTGCAACTAAGGCCACGTTGTCCAACTTGCTGGGAGTGCTATCTACAGAGGGCCTTGAGTGTCAGCCCCTTCAGGGTTAGCCTCAGGTACAGAGAGCGCCTATCCCAGATCATGCCCTTCCCAGGATGAATCAGTGACTTACTGATGCACAAGTATAAAGGCCTGGCCATCAATAACAGGATAATCTGAAAGCCAGTTCAGCTCCAGAGCTCCTCATGGGGGGGAGGGATGAGGCTATTGCTGTGTGTGCATCACCGCTCAGCAGCTCTGACTGCAAAATTCTACTTCTGTCCCCTCCCATCCACAGCTGGCAGCCCCCCAGGGATCTTCTATAAACCCTGTGGCACACTAAACTCCAGCTCAGACTCTGCCCTGGGGAACCCAACCTCTGATTCTTAGCAACTGCTGGTTTCTTGTTTTGTTTTGAGTATTACTAACATGATAGATATCAAACAAAACCAACTTAAAGTACCTGGCCTAACATAATAAAGAGCATAGGCTAGAGTCATCTGATAGAAATACAACGCAAAGCAAATACATACTTTTTAATATTCTAGTAGCCACATTAAACAGTAATAAGAAAAATTAGAAAAATAAATTTAATAGTATATCTTATTTAACCCCAATGTCAAAATACTATCATTTTAAGATATAATAAAAAATTTTAAATATTAATGAGATATTTTGCATTCTACTTTTAATATTAAGTCTTCAAATTCCAATGTATATTTTATGCTTACAGCACATCTCATTTCAGAAACAATTTTTAGTAAAAATATATGATCTGCATAGGAATTCCATAAAATTTACTACTGTAAAAGCAGATTCACATGCCCAAGTTTTCTATACATACTTAAACACTTTCTAATGACTGAACTGAACACTGGTTTTTATAGTCAAATTTAATCAATTAAAATTAGACTGCATGAAAAATCCAGTTCTTCAGTTACAGGAACCACATTTCAAGTACTTAGCAGCCATTGTGGCTAGTGGCTTTTATGCAGTGTAGATACAGGCTGTGTGCCTTTTTTTTTCTTTAAGTACTTGAATGGATATTTTGAATGCTATGACATCCAATCAATGCAAAAGTAGTGAATAAAATAATTGAAAGAAGGGTTATGTTAACAATAAAAACAAAAGTACAACACATGTTTTTAAAGAAAGTGGTTACACAAGTATATGAAATTGTTCATTTGACAATAAGAAAAAATCTGAATGACAAAGTATAAATCAAGCAGTGCATTAAAGTGCTGTCTGGCAGTTGCCAACCTTCAGTAAGAGATAGACAAGCGGAAATTGAAAAATTATCGATTCATATGACTAGATTAACATCATATAGCATGCTACTATACTGAGGTTAATTCAGGAGATGGCTAAGAATAAAGAACATAAAAGTCAAGCATAGGAAAAGGGACGCTGGTGAAGATCTGGTTGCAAGATGTGGCAGAGTCCATAGTCAAGCAGTTTACGCAATGAGTCCAAGTTTAACCATATGGGGATCATGCAGCATCAATCTGCTAGTGAAGTGGTGAGGGCAGGAACTGGAGATGCTAAGAAGACGCCTATCTGTTCACAAAAATCACGAAAGAGGGGAATGACCACTACAAAAGATGTTTGATAAAGGAAAAAAATATGGTCTATTTTCTATCAGTCCATCTGAAAAGCACATATTTGAATATCTACAATATCACTAAAGTGCTGGGTTTTCCCTGGTGACTCAGACAGTAAAGAATCAACCTGCAGTGCAGGAGACCCAGCTTCGATCCCTGGATCAGCAAGATTCCCTGGAGAAGGAAAAGGCAACCCACACCAGTATTCTTGCCTAGAGAATTCCATGGACAGAGGAGACCCAGGTTCGATCCCTGGGTCAGCAAGATTCCCTGGAGAAGGAAATGGCAACCCACACCAATATTCTTGCCTAGAGAATTCCATGGACAGAGGAGCCTGGTGGGCTATGGATCTGGACTCTTTTGAGTACTTGGGATTGCAAAGAGTTGGACATGACTGAGTGACTAACACTTTCACTTTCACTGTCCTCAATTTGCTTACATCCTAGTTGGAAAAGTATACAATTAATTCACTGGTAAATAAGCAAGACAATTTTTTATACTGATAAGTGCTGAGGTAATGAGGTAAAAACAATATGATAAAGCATGACCAGAGTCTATGAGTCACTTTAGCTATGGTGACCAGGAAAGGCCTTTCTAAGAAGGCTACATTGAGATGAGATGAGATCTACAAGAGGAAAAAGGCAGCCAGAGGAAGATATGGGGAAGAGTGTGCCAAGTAAGGCTTTGACTGTAATAGATTAAGTACTTAGTCTTAATATACAGTTTTAAATTGTCCTTGTACATGTATGCTTTAGCCCGAATTGCAATGTTTTCTTGAACAAAATCATTGCAGTCACTTTTTAGGCATTGCATATAACTCATATTCCTGTGGGGGTGTACTAAGCAGGAAAAGGACAGCCATCTCATGTATCTCACTAAAAACTTTAGGGAATGATTGCTTAAAATTTTCCCAAACGTACAAACTTATAGACTGACTCAGTGACTGATTCTCTGAAGTCTTTACCTACTTCCAGAGCCATGATCCAAGTATTATTTGTATTTCTCCTTGGAAATTTCCCTTCCAGCAGAACAAATGGCAAGATGATCAAATATGCCTTAAGAGTTTCTGTTTTACGGGTGTCCCACTATTAGGCCAGTATGATTATTAGCAGCATCCTCTTTTACCCCTTATGGTGTCCTAGTTTGGAGATAAACTGTGTATGGTCACTCTAAATGCTACCCCCGTGATTATACTGGGAGGCCAGAGGTTAGCTCTCTCCTTGCATCCTTTGGCACATAAGCACGCATGGGAGTATCCTGCACCCCTATGTGCTCCTAGCCAGTTTCCATTTGCCAGAGGTTAAAGATAAATAATGACAACAATAAGCAAACAGTGTGATTTATACTAAGCACTACTACTTGCCCTAACGCAGGATAACGTATTGTCTCCGAGCAACCTCATCTTTGTTTGCCTGCCTCCTGACCTTCTCAGCAAAGAAAGCTTCTTGATTTGATAATGTCTGATAGCAGGCACTGAAGACTCCTGGGTTTGTTGATTCTACATCTACCTCTTCATTTCATTTAGCTTGGTTTTATTTATTTATTTATTTTTTGTTCCTCAACTAAGAGAGCCAGCATGACCCTTTGAGCCTTGTGTTTAGAGCTGAAGCAATCAACACTGGTTTCAAGTACCATGGGAAAGCCCCAGACCTACATTAGAGCTGCAAACAGGACTTCGGATTGGAGCCAGATGCTAACGTGTTCAGGAGAAAAGATGTGTTGCTCACACAGCTGTGTGACATAGGGGTGGGGCAAGTGGGATAGAGAGCTGTCCCATTATTCGGATTAGATCCTTAAGACACAATTTAGAAATAGTGAAAAACCGAGAGAGAAATTAGCAGAGGGAACTAAGGATGAGAAAAATAAATCTTTCAAAAAAGAAAAGAAGAAGAAAAAGAATTTGCTGGCTGGAATGCACTTTTCTCCATCCACAATTTTGCTTCCTTGGTCTGTTCTGTTTGCTCATTCCTTATACACCTTCTTTAAACAGAATCACCACTGAAACACCTTCCCTGACTTATACCCCAGCCTCCAAGGCAGAACTGTGTAGCCCTGCCCACTTCTACAGTCCCAAGGACATTCTGTTAGAGATTACACGAAACATTTTCAATGTTGTATTTATCCATCGGTCTCTCTCTCTAGATTGCAAGGTCCTTGAGAGGAGATGGTTTCTTACCCATCACAATCGTCTCAGCCTAGAACTCGTATCCAGCAGCCACTCAATAACTGTCCTCTGAATTTAACTGAAACCCACAAATAACGATGCATTTTAGGTCCTTCCGTTGAGGGAGGGAGGGAATGAATAACTGGGCGAACTGTAGCACTATCATATGGTTGTTTTATTACCCAGCTATTTCCTAGCAGACAGACCAGCTCTAAACTCTACATGAGAGATTCAATTTAGAAGAAACAATGGAAAATTGGAAAACCCATCTTGACAGTAAACATTGAGATGAATAATGAAGAAAGAAGCGGACTTTTCTTTTCTAGGCGCACACACGCACGTGCACAATTAGGCATACGGAATCATTTAGCCGCAGCCCCACGTGAAGGGAGAGGAGCCACCAGAGGGCTTTTCCCATGACGAGTCCACCCTCTCATCGGCATCCTAAATAAAGGTGAATTATTGCACTCATTATTTCTGAACTTGGTGGGGCGATGACAGAAGCTGAAGATAAACTGAAAACTACTTTACTCCCTCCTCTGCTGTGAACTTTGTCACTGAAATTGTATTTTCATTCCTTCCGTGAAATTAGGCTATACTTATTCCTGGCTTTCAAAGAGAAACTGGAGAAAAATAGGTATTTTCATACTATAGAGCTGCCTTTTGAATGAGGTGTGGGGGGGAGCAGTTTAAATAGATTTCAGAAGTCTAAGAATTTCACAGGCAAGAAACTTGAAGAAGTAAAGTGATTTGACCCCAATGACATAAAATCTGGTGTGGTGTCTGGGACACAATAGGCCATGGCAAAAATAAATAAATAAATAAACTTGGCAAAAATTAATGAATACTAATGAATAAATGAATGGCCAAACCATGGCTAGAAACGTCAGGACCATGAGTTAAACTGCACATTCCAAATAAAGCTATTTCTGCTCTACACGCTCATACTAACACTGGGTCTGTTTTGTTTTGTTTTCCCCCTTGGCTGTGCCTTGCAACTTGCAAGGATCTTAGTTCCCCAACCGGGGACTGAACCCAGGGCCACGTCAGTGAAAGCTACGAGTCCGAACCACTGGACCTCCAGGGAATTCCCTGAGTCTACTATCTTAACAAGATACTGATCTTTGTTGAATTTACAAAGAACATTAAAATCTCTCTTCAAAAGCTATTCTCAATTGTTTTCCTTCTCTAATCCCATTTAGTATCTGGAAATAGGGGACCATCATAGCCCAATTCCCGTGGGGGAAAGTCTCCCAGTATCTGTATATTATTAACTGTGCCTCCTTCCTCTCCAAGTCCTCCAAAATCAGAACATGCCTCTGGCCAGTTTCTTTCAGCCAAGCTGCCCTCAGGCTGCGGTGATGCGTAGGGTTTTCCTCAAAATGTCAGAGAGCTCCAGTCAACCCCTATCTGCTTCTCATTACTCTGTTTCCTCTGCCAGTACCCCCGAACCCTTGGGAAATCTTTTTTGATAACAACCAGATTGAAATTTCATTTTTGCTTCTGTGCATGACCACCTGCACATACCTGTCAGCTATGATGGGTCAAACTTTTCACCAGAACCCAGAATACACTACGATACAAAAAGCCGCATTGGAAAAAATGGGCCAAGAGAGATAAAATGAATAGTATTTGTCTTAAAACACACTAATCTAGGTGTTAAAAGGCACCAACTTTGTGGTATGGTGTGCTGAAGCTACAAAGCAAAAAATACTAAACTCACACGTATACACAGCCTTATTTTGCATAGTTCTGACATGTGTAGATTTCATTTACCATGATTGAATTAATAACTTCAGAGAAGGAAATGGCAACCCACTCCAGTATTCTTGCCTGGAGAATCCCAGAGACAGAGGTGACTGGTGGGCTGCCGTCTATAGGGTAGCACAGAGCTGGACACGACTGAAGCGACTTAGCAGCAGCAGCAGCAATAAATAACTTCAACATCTTGATAAAAGTTTAATTTTCAGCTACAGGCATAGGTGGGAGACACTGAAGGTCCAATACCAGACTGGAACAATAAAGGAATATTGCATTACAGTGGGTCACATTAATTTTTGGTTTTCCAGTGTACATAAAAGTTATGTTGACACTATAGTAGAGCAATAGCATCACATCTAAAGGAACTGTACTTACCTAAATTAAAAAATAATGTATTGCTAAAAAATGCTAAACATAATCTGACAACACAGGGTTGCCACAAACTCAATTTATAAGAAGCACAGTTATCTGGAAAGCATTACAGAGAGAAGTGCAATAAAACAAGGTGTGTCTGAACTACAGGATACTAACCGTGGCTACCCACAGGAGTGTAAACGTCACTGCCAGCTTTTCAGTTCACAATCGCTACATGAATCACAGACATACATTACGATCCATGACCAATCATGTAAGTTCTTTCAAAGTCTGACAGTGAATGTTCGCAAGATGTCTATTATTCAGTTTATGCACAGACAGCAAGACAGGTAAGGTATCACCTCCTTTCTCTCAGCCATGCACCCACGTGACATTCTGTCATAAAACTGGATAGTCAAAGCAGAGAACTGGCCATCAGAGAAAACAAGGAAGAGGCTGAAAATCAAATTTAAGTTGAATGTAAATGAAATTATGGAAGAAGTAGCCAACCATGTGAAAATGTTGCAACTGCCACTCACGAGAGGTTTCAAAGTCTGCATGCAGCCAGAAAGATCTCCCTAAAATCTAGGGGTGATCCTTCCCTCTTAAGTGAGTACTTACAGCTCTATCCCTTACATCACCAAAGAGGTGCATGGTTTACTGTTGATTTATGTCACCCCAAAGGGCTCATGATCCCATGCTTTTATGACAGAGGTATTAATGTGGCCGAAGAAGGCCTGAGAACAGACTCCCTGTTGTCTTGAAAAGACACTCTGAATACAGTCCTGTTCCTCACTTTTGGATTCACTGCTCTCACAATGACGACTCTAAAGCAGTTAAAAGCATCACTTGGTACAGCAATCGTGAGAAAGCTTTTCTTCGTGACATTGTTCTGAAAGATCTATGAGCCCGTATTCCCCTGGAATTGCATCTCCTTTTTGCTGCATCCCACCTATAAGGCTCGCAGAAGAGAGGTCATGAATAGAACGCAAGTGACAAGTCTTTTGCTGTTAATTTCCGCCCACCCCTGCCCTCCACCCAGAGAGCAATGCAGGGAAGCAGAAGTGATACAATAAGGTTATCTAGAATTTTCCTCCTTCTAAAGGGAATGCATGGACACAAAAAGCAAAATATCACCTAGTTATAAAGAGTAAGCAACTTCTGAGATTTCATGAATATGCTGTGTATACAAGATTTAGTGTGCTTGATGAAAAATACATAGAGCTATTTCTGGCTGGAAATTTTTCTTTAGCTATTTAGAAAAAAAAATATTTTTGCATTCTCATTACAAAATAAAATGTGCTTAAAAAACAAAAGTTGGATAACAGAAAAAATGTAAAAGCATGAGAAGGGGACAACAGAGGATGAGATGGTTGGATGGCATCACTGACTCAATGGACGTGAGTCTGAGTGAACTCCGGGAGCTGGTGATGGACAGGGAGGCCTGGCGTGCTGCAATCCATGGGGTCACAAAAAGTCAGACAAGACTGAGCGACTGAACTGAACTGAACTAAAAGCATGATGAATAGGATAAATCAACTTTAGAGACGACCCTTTCAGGCTTTTCTGTCTTAAATTTTATTTTATTTATTTATTTATTTATTTTTACTTACTTATTGGCTGCAACAGGTCTTAGTTGCGGCATGTGGGATCTAGTTCCCTGACCTGGGATCAAACCCAGGCCCCCTGCATGAGTCTTAGCCACTGGGCTATTGGGGAAGTCCCTAGGCTTTTCCTCAGGGGCATGCATAGATACATAGTGAATACAGCCTTGCACTCTACTTGTTTTTTACCAGACTCTGTTACGAATGTTCCCTGATATTTATAGCGTACTGATCATCTAGATGAAAACTGTGACTGGAAATCAGTAACCAGTTGGAGAGAAATTACAGAAAATTATGCCCTTCTCAAGGAAAAAAATCAGTATGAACTTATGACTTCAGCAAGAAATACATTTTTTTCAGCTTTGCCATTACTTCAAGTACTAAGAACCAGGGCTCGTGCCCACCATCCACGCTCGCATAGGCAAGATTCTTTGCAGTCTTGCTGATTTCATGTCTTGGGACCGGAATTAATCTCCGTGAGTCTAGAACTACTCCTGCAGCCACAACACAAGTCTATGCACAAAAATATCAAAGGAAATACTGAAAGGACAAAGAGTCCACTTAAAGGAGACCCTACTAACCAGTCGGTGATAATTTGAACGCTAAATAATAACCACAAAACTACTCATAATTTTTGTTGTTGATTGAAACAAGCCAAGTCCATGAAAGTTCGCAGTGATGTTTAAAAAAGTTTTCTATAAATAATATGACGGGTAGTTTTAATATACAAGGAGTATGAACATAATAACAATAAAATATATTTAATTATTATTGATTTCAATAAGTAAAAGAGTACTAAAAAATATGTGCAACTACCTTTTACTTTACCTTTTACTTAGGTGCCTGTCTTTAGAGTATTGGTGTGGCCATGTTGCTACTGGATAAGTAGAGAATACGAACAGAAGTAACAGGAAATAAATCAAACAGTCTTGAAGAACAAAGGAGGAGCCTTTCCACGAACTGATAAGCCTGGTCAGCTCTGGGCTTCACATCTAACAAACCCAGAGAAAATGATTCACCAGAGCTTTCTAGGATGACACACTAATCTTATAAACTGAGGAGAAATAACTATTCACATTCACCCTCATCTCCTGGGAAATGAAACTGCCAGATGGTCCTTGGCTCTTTTAAAAGTTGCTCACAAGTGGTCGCGTGGTGGTAAAGAATCCACCTGCCGGTGCAGGAGACTTGAGATGCAGCTTCCAGCCCTGGGTCAGGCAGATCCCCTGGACAAGGAAATGGCAACCCACTCCAGTATTCTTACCTGGGAAATTCCATGGACAGAGGAGCCTGGCAAATCCCATGGATGGAGGAGCCTGGTGGGCTGCAGACCATGGGGTCATGAAGAGTCGGACACGACTGAGCGACTTCACTTTCACTTTTCCCTTTCATGCATTGGAGAAAGAAATGGAAACCCACTCCAGTGTTCTTGCCTGGAGAATCCCAGGGATGGGGGAGCCTGGTGGGCTGCCGTCCATGGGGTCGCACAGAGTTGGACACGACTGAAGCGACTTAGCATAGCATAGCGTATATATATTATTTGGGGGGCAGGATAGCAAGTTGCAAGAAAAATATTAGACTTTTGTAAAAGCAGTTATATCTTGAGACAATAAATCTAATTAATGGTTAAAGAAATAAGCTCAGCCAACTGACCAGCAGCTGAGATTCGATTCACCTTGAGAAGAAACTACTATGTAATATATTAGCTGGATATTAATCTCTAATCCTCCTGGAAAACATAAAAATGAGTCCAGAAATAATGATAAATGAGTCAAACTTTACTGATATAGATTTAAGTTTAAAAGTTTAAGTGTAAAAGGTATTTTAAGGTATTTAAAATGTTCTTAAAAATCAATACAAAATATGGAATTAAAATTTAAGAGTAATTGGTGGCTTAGTTGGTAAGGAATCCACCTGCAATGCAGGAGACCCAGGTTCCATTCTTGGGTTGAGAAATTCACCTAGAGAAGGAAATGGCAACCTACTTCAGTATTCTTACCTAGGAAATCCCACAGACAGAGGAGCCTGGCAGGCTACAGTTCACGGGGTGGCAAGTGTCGGACATGACTTGGTGACTAAACCACCATCGCAAGCACCTTATAGGGCTTCCCACCTGGGTCAGTGGTAAAAGAAGCCACCTGCCAGTGCAGGAGACGCAGGAGACACCGGTTCAGTCCCTGGGTCGGGAAGCGGGAAGACCCCTGGAAGAGGGCACGGCAACCCACTCCAGTATTCTTGCCTGGAAAAATCCCATGGACAGAGGAGCCTGGCGGACTACAGTCCATAGGGTCGCAAAGAGTCGGTCGTGAGTGAGAAACTGAGTGCACACACACACACACAATCATCTTATAAAGAAAATTTAGTTTTTAAAAGTTTGCATTTTAGATGCATAATTTAAATAAATGGAGCATCAAACAAAGCACAGAGAGTAATGACTGCTCTTAACCCACAAAGGCCATTTAGATACCAAGACATCCACCAACACAGTGTCTCCATTTTGTCATCTTCCTAAGCACTGCATTTTTTAAGATGGCTTTAAATCTTCCAGGACTAAAATAAACAAAACCCCTTTAAGGAAACTTACCCTATGGATAGGGCTGTGGGTATAATGAGGTGGTAATTTGGGTTGTGAGAAGAGTTTATAACATTATGCAAACTTTTTGCCTCTCTTCATTAAGGAAAATGAAACATCTATACTTTAATCAAATGTGCCCATTATAACAGGCCAGGTTATGCTGCTGTAACAAAAAAGCCCCAAACCTCAATGGCTTAACATAAAGATAAAATGGTCTATTTTTGTCTACTGTGGGTGGACTGGAGGTTTTGCTGTTAAGTTGTCAGAGTGCTTACTCCAGGAGCCAGGCAAACGTAAGGGGTACTATCTGAAGATCACTAATAGGCCTGGAGAGCAACTAACTTTCACTTTCCACAGGCTTGGAGAAGGAGAAAGAGTTGTAGAGGGTATCACACTTTTGGTGTTTAGTCACTAAGTCGTGTCCATTTCTTTTGCGACCCCATGGATTGTAGTCTGCCAGGCTCCTCTCTCCATGGGATTTTTCCAGGCAAGAATACTGGAGTGGGTTGCCATTTCCTCCTCCAGGGTATCTTCCTGTCCCAGGGATTGAGCCCACATCTCCTGCATTGGCAGGTGGATTCTTTACCACTGAGCCAGCTGGGAAGCCCTCAGTTCAGTTCAGTCGCTCAGTCGTGTCCGACTCTTTGGACCCCATGGACTGCAGCACACCAGGCCTCCCTGTCCATCAGCAACTCCCAGAGCCTACTCAAACTCATGTCCATCACGTTGCCCAAATGGAAAGCCAGAAATATATGATGAACTTTGTGTTGTGCTAGAATTTTCATGAGCAAAATAAGGCTATAAAGCTACCTGTGTTCTCTGAAAAACAAACAAAAAAGTGACCCACCAAATTCTGAGATAGGGACTTGGAATGACTATGCCCCCCAGCCAATGTCTGAGGGTGATTTGTGGTCCCTGCTGGAAGGGAATTCACCATTTCTCTGCTGAATTTCCAGGGTCTCATCACCAGTCAGCCCCATCTTCTTTCACTAATACACGTGCCCTGCATCTTTGAATTGGTTTTGCATCTTTGCTCAGGTTTGAAGAAAAACCTCTCCTTATTCACTGCGGTCACAGCCGCTACATCCTGACTCCACCACATAATACCTGTCCCTCTCTGAGCACACAGGCAGGCGGTCATATCATTTCCTCTCTAGGCACAACCCAGACCCTGGTGGGATCACTTCTCTGTTAGCTCCAGCAATGGCTCTTTTTTTTTTTTTCTTTATTTTCCTTTTCTTAAGGGCTCACCTTGAGAAGAACCATCTCTTTCAATCTATCTGATGCTGACAGGTTAATAGCTAGAATATGACAAATGCCTAAAAAGACAGAAGTGCTGTCTAAGACCTGAAACACGCTTTTTGTTGTTGTTGTTTGTTCTTTTGCCACCAGCCCTTCCTCTCTCCCATCTAACAGCTACCTCTGCTTCTTACATTTGTTGGTGTCACTTTAAAAATGATCTTATAAATGTGTTGCTGCATACACTTTTGGAGGGTATATCTCAAAAAAAGAAACTCCATGATTTCAGGAAATGTAATAAAATCCTTTAGGGACAAAGTAATGGTGATATTTTTTTTTAAAGAATCTAGAACCTAGACCATGGGTTCACATGCCCATGGGTCTTTCTAATATCTTAGTGGTGAAATATAAATATGTTCTGATGGCTAATATCACTACTATTTTTTACAGTTATTAATACATTAAAAGGAAAGATATCCCATATCCATCTGTAGTGACCTTACTTCCATCTAAGTCCTTTCCTCCATGCAGACATTCACAGGCAGCAACAACAAAACATATAATATACACATATTATGAAAAATGTATATATCTTATGAAACGTGGAATAGTCGAGAGATACGTAGGGCAAAGTAGAGAATTCATAAGAAATTTATAAATGAGACATGAATACATACACAATATATGCAATGTTTCATATAAGAAATACATGAATACACAGTATATGAATGAAGGGGGAACATCAATGGATGAATAAAAAAGATGTGGTACATATATACAATGGAGTATCATTCCACCAGCAGAAAGAAGGATTTCCTATCATTTGTAACAACAGGGATAGACCCCGAGAACATTATGCCAAGCAAGATAAATCAAAGACAAGTACTATATGATATCACTTATACATGGAATCTAAAAAAGTAAAACCTGTGAAAAATGAAATAAAATAGTAGTTACCCAGTGATGGTACAGGGAGGGATAAGAGTGATGTTATTTAAGGATACAAACTTGTAACGAGTAATACATAAGTCCTAGAGACCTAAAGTGCATTATAATAACTATAGGTAATAATACTGCACTATAATTATGTAAAGGAGAAGGCAATGGCACCCCACTCCAGTACTCTTGCCTGGAAAATCCCATGGATGGAGGAGCCTGGTAGGCTGCAGTCCATGGGGCCACTAAGAGTCGGACACGACTGAGCGACTTCACTTTCACTTTTCCCTTTCATGCATTGGAGAGGGAAATGGCACCCCACTCCAGTGTTCTTGCCTGGAGAATCCCAGGGACGGGGGAGCCTGGTGGGCTGCTGTCTGTGGGGTCACACAGAGTCAGACACGACTGAAGTGACGCAGTTAGCATAATTATGTAAGATGATAAATACAGCTACAATGACAACTGTATTAAGACATGTAAATGCATCAGAGTAACATATTATACACCTGAAGCTTACACAATGTCACACATCGAATTCACTCAATCATTTCTGTTTTAAAGCAAACTTTTAGAAAACATGTTGCTGCTTGCGGGCATCCCAGGCGGTGCTAGTGGTAAAGAACCCACTGTCGATGCAGGAGACATAAGAGACGTGGGTTTGATCCCTGGGTCAGGAAGATTCTATGAAGAAGGAAATGGCAACCCATTCCAGTATTCTTGCCTGGAAAATCCCGTGGACAGAGGAGCCTGGCGGGCTACAGTTCATGGAGTCACAAAGAGTCGGACACGACTGAAGCAATTTAGCACGTGGCTATTTTCTGACTAATATAAGTAATGTTCTAATATAGGAATCTTGTTTGCCTTATTGCTTAATATATCTACAGTGCTTGGTGCAAGCATGCATGCTCAGTCCCTTCAGTCAGATCTGACTGTGCGACCCCATGGACTGTCGCCTGGCAGGCTCCTCTGTCTATGGGATTCTCTAAGCAAGAATACTGGAGTGGGTTGCCACACCCTCCAACAGGAGATCTCCTCAACCTAGGGACCGAACCCATGTCTCCTGCATTGCAGGCAAATTCTTTACCCATTGAGCCACCTGGGAAGCCCCTTATATGTAAATATAGCAAACAATATTTTTAGACTGAATGAATACGAGAATCTCCAGTAGATAAATGTATATGAATTATTACTGAAACCAAGTTGTTCATTTTTTCCAGTAAAGACTAACACTAAGTGTGGTGGCATGGGAATTGCAGAAATCTTTGGGAAGACCTGGATAAGAAAGAGAAAGGCAAGCTGAGGATGATAAGACCATCATTTTTCCATCCTGGTAGATCCTTTGCTGTTTCTTAACAAAATAGTATGTATACAAAGGGATGCTAGTGTGCAAATGAAGTGTCCCCAAAGTTATGTAATTATTGCATTTGAAGTTATTGAGTTTCTGATATCTCTGACCTGACTTTCACTTAAAGACTCTTCACATACCAGAGAAGCATCGATAAGGGAGACAGAAGTAGGAGTTACTCCATCAACATCAGTGATCAAAATAGTATCCATCCAAAATGAGGCAGGTTTCCTTTTTTTTTTAAATGAGGCAGCCCCTCTGGAACTGGGGCCAAGCCTCATACGCTCCCACTCAGAGGAATCCTGAACATGCAGACAGTAACTAAGCCAGAACTTTACAACTGTGGTACATGTAATGGGGTCAACCTGGCAGAACAAAATGCTACAGTAATCTTGCATCCATTACAGCCTAGAAATGGAAGCTATGTATGAAAGGGGAAGGGCAATTAGGAGAGAGTGAGAGGTCTGCAGGTGTCTCTGTAATAAACTCCCACAAAGAAATGCTTTCTTCTGTGTCTTCTATTAGCCAGCTGCACTGCTTTTCTCACTAATGGGGAACCTTCTCCACCATCCCCTGGAGGTACAAAGGTTGAATTGCATGGCTAGTTCTTTGCACCCAGGTCTTAGATCCTCAGGAGGATGGGTCTGGCTTTTCACAAAGACCAGGTTCGGAGAGTCATGTTCTGCAGCAATTGAAATGTGTGCTATTAGAGGAGCATCAGTTTGGTTGCTAGGCAGCCACCCATCTTCAAATCCTAATTCTACTAGTTATGATATAGGTGACTTTGAGTATGTTCCTTATCCTTTTAAACCCTTGGTTTCCATGGGATCATAAAAGGTACAATAACAGAATCTACCAATAGGCTTACTCTACATAAGATGGAATGCAAGGTACTTATTCTGGTGCTTAGAAAGTGCTTAAAGATAGTGGTTATTATTAGTACTATTGCTAAATGTTCTCTGGGGCAGGAGGTGAATTTACCCTTGCTAAGAGTCACCGAGAAGTAGAGGGGACTAGAAAATGAGACCCAAAGTGTCAAGGAGAGTCAGTCTTAGGAAACCATGCTCATGAAAGCCAAACCAAAGCACTCAAGAAGAGAATGATCAAGACACGGCTTTGCAACTTTAATCCCCAGATGAACAGCATGAACGTCAGCGGGGAACTTGTAGGAAATGCAAATTCTCAGGCCCAGAGCCTCCTGAGCACAGAGCCCAGGAATCTGTTTTCACAAGCCCTCCAGGGATTCTCATACACGGTAACATTTAAGAACTGATCAAGAGTAGCAAAAGTTTCACAGAAGTCAAAAGAGATGAATTTAGGAAAAGTTCAACTAATGTGATCATTGGAAATATTATTGGATTGTAGCATTTGGGGGACCACTTTTAGTAGTGTTATAAGAGAAAAAAAGGCAAATCGGGATGTGTTCCAGAAAGTGGGCTGTGAAGAGGTGGAGAAAGACACTGAAAACTACTTTTCTAAGTTAGTCGTGATGTGAAGACAGAAAATAAAGTCATTTAAACTTTTGCATTGTCAAGAGACATTCTGTTCGCCTCTAGAATACAGGAGACGATCAATTCCACGCTCAGTGAAGATTTAGAGACAAGATACAGAGGCTAAAGAGGATAATTAGCTGACTGAAGAATTCTGTTTTGCTGGGCAACTGGCCACTATTTACTTACTCTGTACAATGAGTTCCCCCAAGTTAAACTAACCTACCATACTACTTGGAGGAAGTCCCGGTGGTGCTAGTGGTAAATAATTCATCTGCTAATGCAGGAGACATAAGAGACACAGATTTGATTCCCTGGGTCAGGAAGATCCCTTGCAGTAGGAAATGGCAACCCATTCCAGTATTCTTGCCTGGAAAATTCCACGGACAGAAGAGCTTGGAAGGTTATAGTTAATGGGGTCGCAAAGAGTCGGATACGACCGACCACACATACACACCATACTACTTATGGATTTGGAACAAAGAATAAATCTTTTTGTAAGAGTACAGAACTCCCTTCTGGTCAATAAGGGCCATGGCGATCATTCTAAACCAGGCATGTTTTCTTCCTTCCCCTAACTTACAGGTTACATTTGGCAAAGCCTTGATTTTCATAAGTGGAGGGAGACGCTACTGGCATCTCGTGGGCACAAGCCTCCTACAATGCACAGGACAGCCCCTCACAGCAAATAATTATTTGACCCAAAATGTCAAGGGGGCTGAAGTTGAGAAACCCTAGTCTACCGGGAAAAATTTGTTTTATGGTTATACTGCATGAACTGTATGTAATGAAATCCTGCCTCTCTAGGTAGGAAATTTGCATCTCAATGCCAACTCTTGCCTTATCTTTTTCATCACTGCTATTCTACTACATAGAGGAGCTCACTCACTCTGGCTGTAAATCCTATGACATTTCAGCTCAAGAAATTTACTTTTAACTTTATCACTGTGTACCGTGGTCTATCTTTGTTCCTATGCTAACAGTGTGTGCAAGGCTACACACAGTTGCTGATATTTTATTCACTTGGGGCCAACGGGATATCTTTATTCAGAAAGTAAACTTTAAAGCATCCAGAGACTAGCCCAGCTTTCTCTACGGTACTGCAGTTTACATTGTTTAAACTCTAAAATCTCAGACACGTGCAGACAACTCTTCTGAAAGTGCTTATTTCACTTTTTTTATGTACACATAGTCTGTTGAATAAGTCAACAAAGATGCCACTTCTTTATATTAATTCCACGTCCCAGTCTATTCATCCAAAGTTTCAAGAAGCCAGACAGAACAGAGAACTCTGCCAAAAATTACAGAAGGAAGGAACAGACAACGTTCTGTTTGTTTGAAAGATCCATGGTTCATAATACTGCTGCCAGCCAGGCTTCCAGGCTGAAGAACCAGTGAATGCAGAATGGCACCCTTCTCCCAGCAGTCCACACCTACATGCTGGAATTCTTACAACTGCAAGGTGATGAGGAAGATAAGAGACAGAGAGTCGGGACTGGGAAGAAGCAAGGCCTGCTGCTCCAGAAAGAACCACTAGTTTTGCAAAGAGTTACTTTTTCAACATCTCCTCTTAGAACATTTAAGATTAATGGTTGCGCGTAGGAAGAAAGAATCTGTTGATATTTTAGTCATTTTATGTACTCAGCGTATTTTTTAAAAATAAAATGATAAAACACCATAATTAAATGATTACTCAGAAGTGGACTATATTAAGTTCTGTGGGTATTGCTGAAAATGGACTGTAACTTCTTAGGGATTCTGGTTTTGAAAGTTCTGAGCAGAGAACTTAGTCATGCACACACTGGACTACTTTTCTGTTATGGGAAAAAGGTTGCTGAGAACACTGTAGGTAGATGAGCTTGTATCCGTTCCCGTCACAAAATCGTTCTTTTTTTTTTTCCCCCAAATTGCAGTATAATTGCTTTACAAGGTTGTGTTAGTTTCTGCTGCACGGCAAAGTGAGTCAGCTGTATGTATACACATGTCCCCCCCGTTTGGACCTCCCTCCTACCACCCCTCATCCCAGCCCTCTATGTCATCAGAGAGCACAGAGCTGACCTCCCCATGCTTTATAGCAGGTTCCTACTAGCTAGCTATTTCACACAAGGCAGCGTAGACACGTCAGTCTCAACCTTGTAACTTGTCTCATCCTCCACGTACCCCTCTCCTGCCGTCCACATGTTCTCTGCGTCCACATCTCTGAGTCATTCTAACGGCTGCCCATTTATTTTCTCACCCAAACTCTTTTTTTTCTAATGTTTGCTTAAGACCTCGATTACGTAATAAATTACACAGTTAAGTCCTAATATCTTAACATTTGTTAATGCAATTTTAAGCAGTGAGGGTAAGTCTAGAACTCAGAGCTGTGAGAAGCTGGTACTGGCCACCATCCGGGGGCAGGCAAAGAGGTACAAGCGGAAGAGAGCCAGTGGCGAAGCTTCACTGGACAGTGAACACCTGAGATTTCAACCGAGATGGTCTTATGATGTCAAGGACAGTTAGGAGGTAGCCGAATTCTGCTTAGTCCTTCAGAGGCAGCTGCTTGCAGTCACATCAGTCATCTCTTGCCTCGAACCCACCCTTGTCTCACTGCACTGCTCCAAAGTTGATGGTTCTCATCTGTTCACATCCCAACTTCCTTTCTTCCTCCTCCATTCTCAATTCTACATTCACATTTTTAGATAATTTCTGATCTATGGAAGAGTTGTAAAACTAGTTCAGAATTTTTTTTTTTTGTTTTACTTTTTTGTAAGTACTAGTAATACAGGTCAATGCTTGTTTTCAAGGTCAAGTCAATTGTTATATGATCAACTGATTTTGTAAACACACCTGATAATCCCCTTAAACCCTCTTTACAAGAAACTGAGGCTAGGTGGCTTAAAAATATTGGATGCAGTTGCTAAAATGGTCACCTGAAAAATACATAACATGGGAAAGAGAGAGAAAGCAACACAGATCTCAAAGAGAGAAAGATCCCTTTCTGTCTAAAGAAATTCTTAACAAATCAAGGGGGAGCTCTAAAGTCAGTGAGATCTTAGCACACATAGAGCAAGGAGTTGCCAAATCCCCACAAACTTAGGCAAAATCTATTTAAATGGTCATCTATTTTATGCATGACATTAAAAAGAGGGCTGTGTTTAACATTTTTGATCCTGGCTTTGTCCTTGCCAAGTTTCAAACCTTTCTGCTTCGGCTAAAGACATCCCCTTTATTTCCCCCCAAATTTGAAGAAAATTACTCTTGGAGCTTTGTTTATAGAATATACATAAAGGAATACATCAGAAAGAGACATAATTATCTAGTTATTGTAAGTTTCATGAATGAATCATCATCTCTGGATAAACTGATGAGGTCGATTTTCTGAAGCTATAAAATTCACTGCAATCCCAAATGCCATTTAAAAGAGTCAAAGGACAGACACTCTACAAGGATCGGGAGAATTGTACAATAGAATATACAACAGAAAGAGACTGAGAAATAAGCCACCAAGAGGGAAAAGTCAATTAAAGTCAGTGTAACACTCACTGAGCATCTCTTATATAATGGAGTATGTTTTGGGGCATTGAAACACCATGCTAAGCCTGAAGAGAAACTGTCATCTCATCCATCCAAGCCGGTAGTTTATTTTGCTAAATGATTACAGCGGAAATAAATTTGCCCCAATCACACCAATTTCAAAAACTTAGAGATTTTGAGTTTTTATTTACCTTAAAAATGATGCCACCACCTGAGTTCTCCCCAAATCTCTTCCCAGTTTTATCCCAGCCGGAGAGAGAAAACTGAAGAATTTAATTCTCCCACTTTTCCTCCTTCTGTCCTCCACTGCAAATTACCTCTCTTTCCTCAAAGTACAAAATAAAAGGCTTTCTTTTCCTCCTCTAAATGAGTTTGGAGTCTGTGGGCATTATTGTGCAGTATTAAGCTAGAAGCAGAGAACTGATTCATTTTGGGGACAAAGGTATCCCTCTCAATGCTATTCAAAAAAATACGTGTGCTACAGTGTGATTATGATGGGTGTGGGTAGTTTAAGACTTCCGTTTATTAGTGTTGATTTCAAGATTCAGGCTGACATTCTTAACATTTGGAACTATAAGGCAACTAGGCCCTTCATAGTTTCTCTGTAATCTTTCAGCCTGATGTCCTACACATCTGGCATGCAAAGAGTTGACTCATTGGAAAAGACTCTGATGCTGGGAGGGATTGGGGGCAGGAGGAGAAGGGAACGACAGAGGATGAGATGGCTGGATGGCATCACTGACTCGATGGATGTGAGTCTGAGTGAACTCCGGGAGTTGGTGATGGACAGGGAGGCCTGGCGTGCTGTGATTCATGGGGTCGCAAAGAGTCAGACACGACTGAGTGACTAATCTGATCTGATGGGGTGCTTAACTGTATCTGTCGGGTAGCAAAATGAAAGACAAGCAAAAATGAATATAGTCTTCTACTTCCCCCAAATATTTGCTGGTGATGAATGCATAACTTTTCATTCTAGGCAAAAGAGAATGTGTCTGCCTGTAACTCCATGAATATTCACACAAAGCACTATGCCTGAAAATGGTTTGGAAAGAACTATTAGAGTTTTCTGAAGATCAACCATAAAATACCTTAAATTGCCGCCTAACCCAAGGGCAGGGCAAAGGTTAATAGAGTTTTGCCAAGAGAACGCACTGGTCATAGCAAACACCCTCTTCTGAAAACATCAGAGAAGACTCTACACATGGACATCATGAGATGGCCAACACTGAAATCAGATTGGTTATATTCTTTGCAGCCAAAGATGGAGAAGCTCAATACAGTCAGCAAAAACAAGACCGGGAGCTGACTGTTGCTCAGAACATGAACTCCTTACTGCCAAATTCAGACTTAAATTGAAGAAAATAGGGAAAGCCAACAGACCATTCAGGTATGACCTAAATCAAATCCCTTGCAATTATACAGTGGAAGTGAGAAGTAGACTTAAGGGACTAGATCAGATAGACAGAGTGCCGGAAGAACTACGGATGGATGTTTGTGACACTGTACAGGAGACAGGGATCAAGACCATCCCCAAGAAAAAGAAGCCCAAAAACAAAACAGCTGTCTGAGGAGGCCTTAAAAATAGCTGTGAAAAGAAAAGAAGCAAAAAGCAAAGGAGAAAAGGAAAGATATACCCATTTAAATGCAGAGTTCCAAAGAATAGCAAAGAGAGATAAGAAAGCCTTCCTCCGTGATCAATGCAAAGAAAGAGAGGAAAACAATAGAATGGGAAAGACTAGAGATCTTTTCAAGAAAATCAGAGATACCAAGGGAACATTTCATGCAAAAATGGGCTCAATAAAGGACAGAAAAGGTATGGACCTAACACAAGCACTAGATATTAAGAAGAGGTGGCAAGAATACACAGAAGAACTGTACAAAAAAGATCTTCACGACTCAGATAACCACGATGGTGTGATCACTCACCTAGAGCCAGACATCCTGGAATGTGAAGTCAAGTGGGCCTTAGGGAGCATCACTATGAACAGAGCTAGTGGAGGTGATGGAATTCCAGCTGAGCTATTTCAGATCCTGAAAGATGATGCTGTGAAAGTGCATGAGATGGTTGGATGGCATCACTGACTCAATGGGCATGAGTCTAAGTAGAGTCCGGAAGTTGGCGATTGACAGGGAGGCCTGGCATGCTGTGGTCCATACGGTCACGAGGAGTCGGACATGATTGAGCGACTGAACTGAACAGAACTGAACCCAAGGGCATCCACTTTGATAAGCTCACAGTGGCATCCTTTCCTCACACACTACCACACAGGCACGCCACACACCACTTCCAATACACAGGCACACAATTCACTGCTGTTTCCACACTTACAGATTCTTCCAACTCACATCTCGTTCCAAAGATGGCCTTCAACCACTCTGAAAATTAATGACTGTATTGTCTGTGATATAGGGAGAAGATATTATCCATATCTCATTATTTCCTCTGGCACATTCACGTTGGTCCTGATCAAAATGAAATATATTTGGCTTTAGGTGAGACTTCATATTTTTTAATTTGAATTAGATAACCCAAGTCAAATAAAATATAAGTACTAATCTAATAAAATATATTTCTGTTTCCACCCCAGCCTTCCCCTTCTCAGTAAATACCACCATAGTCTACTCAGCCTCTTGAGTCCAAAAGAGTAGGCAATCCCAATTTCTCCCTTGTCATTAATCCCCCTCCTACTTCCATATCCATGAGCCATCAGCAAATTTTGTTATCACTGTTCCTGAAATATACTTCCAACACATCCACTCTTTCTCCACACTTCCCACTAAAAGCCTCCTGAGTAATGTTCCTCTTCCTCTCTGCCCCCTTCTCCTACAATCCATTCCCCATAAAGCAGCAAGAGTGACCTTTCAAAATATACATCAGATGATGTCATTCTCTCAAGCAAAGCCCACCAATGTTCTCTGTTGCTTTTAGAATTACGTCTTCATCGCATCCCACGGCCGTCAGTGCTGTTCGGAATCTGGCTGGCTACCTCGTCAAGTTTGATTTTACTCTTCTGCCCACCAGTCCCTTCCTCTTTCCCAGGCATGAACTCCCCTCAAAGCCCACACACTGAGCACATGTCTTGCCACTCTCAGCCTTCATGTCTCAATTTTGATGCCCCTGCTGCTGCTGCTGCTGCTAAGTCGCTTCAGTCGTGTCCAACTCTGTGCGACCCCATAGACGGCAGCCTAACCTACATATTCTTCCTCCAAGCCAGTTATCACCTATCACATTATTTTCTTTGCATATCTGTTTACTTATTTTTAGACTCCACCCCAAGAATTTAGGTTCCATGACATCAGGAAGTCTGTTGGTTGTTCACCTGTATCCCTAATGCCTAGTACAGTGCCTGTCCCCAGATAAGGCCCTCAATAAAACACTGGTAAAGGAAAAATTTGAGTTCAAAGGATGAATGAATTCCTCCTCTTGTCTTGTTGGCCTTGGGAATCACTTTCGTGTTGGCTTTAGAAAGTAGAGGTACTCTTCTCTGCTCCTTAAGGTATTTAGTACCCTCGTCAATAAAATAAGATAGTTGTATTAAATGAACTTTACAATGTCTATTAGCTGAGGAGAGTTGTTAATTCATGTTAGGAGAATAATATTAATATAAGCTATTAGCAGCAGAGTCACTCACGGAATGCAAAGGTCATCAGTCTCTTTTTTATTCATTAGCTATTATGCTTATATTTCATTTCCTTTTTCTGTACAGGGAAACAATCTCTATACATAGGTATCTCTCTCTCTCTCTCTATTTATTTAAGCTAGCTATTTTTATCCCTATCTACCTATGCATTTGTAGTTTTTTATAACAAGATAAATAATTAAGTCAGACTTCAACATTCACTTTTATTTGGAAAGAGACAGAAAAATATACTGTATTAACTAATTATATTCACTAATAAGAAATCACTCCTATATACCTTCTCTTGAGCCCCTGTATATTGTGCATAAAGTGATTCTAAATTTATTGAATTTTATCAGCCTTTCAATAGTCCTTATTTTAAAAACTGCTCTTTAAGTTAAATTATTATACATGATCAATTATGCTAAGTTTCATAAGATATTCTCACATTTAATGGAAATTTTCCAACACATTAAATACTTCAAAGTTTCTTTGTTTAAATTATTGGATGTTCTCAAAGGTGTGTAGGGTGAAGAAATCATATGGCAAGATTAAATGAAAATGTCCTTTTTTATTAGCTTGATTTTCCCCTTCCAGCCCATGTTTTGGGGTATGTTTTGCTTTTTTCTCATGTTAACTTTTCCTAGTCTTAAAAGGCAATCTTCTAACTAATATCTTCCTATAGGAATTAAAGAAGAGAAAACACATTTGAAGAACCTGGGCTTTGGTATAAGCAGTTCTTCTGGCTTATTCTCTTTCATTTCATTAAAAGGAATATTCCCAAGATAAAATCTATGCTCACCAAACAGGTTTCAACTCCTGAGTTAGGTTTCAACACAGTTCATCTCTCCTCACTCTACTACAAACAGCTGTCCAGGGCAAATGTATTAGAAGATTATGAACTATGACATCATATCATTCTCTGATGCCCATATGGAGATGACAGACCTTAAGTTTACTAACCTTGAGGACACAGGTAAAGAAAGGCCAAGGTGCCATATTGAGGGGAAAGAAAAGAAATTGGAGGTCAGAAAATCGAGAGCCTAATTCAAAATGATTAAAACTATAGGAAGAGCTGTCTGTCTCTGGATATTTATTTAAAAGTACCTACTATGTGTTTAAAGTACCTACTATGTATTTAAAAGCAGAGACATTACTTTGCCGACAAAAGTCTGTCTAGTCAAAGCTATGGTTTTTCCAGTAGTCATGTATGGATGTGAGAGTTGGACTATAAAGAAAGCTGAGTGCTGAAGAATCAGTGCTTTTGGAGAAGACTCTTGAGAGTCCCTTGGACTACAAGGAGATCCAACTAGTTCATCCTAAAGAAAATCAGTCCTGGAAGGACTGATGCTGAAGCTGAAACTCCAATACTTTGGCCAACTGATGCAAAGAACTGACTCACTGGAAAAGACTCTGATGCTAGGAAAGATTGAAGGAAGGAGGAGAAGGGGACGATAGAGGATGAGATGGTTGGATGACATCACTGACTTGATGGACATGAGTTTGAGGAAGCTCTAGGAGTTGGTGAGAGACAGGGAAGCCTAGTGAGCTGCAGTCCATGGGGTCACAAAGGGTTGGAGGTGACTGAGCAACTGAACTGAACTGAACTATGTGTTAATTATTGGTATATAGTGGTGATCAAGACAGAACTATACCTGTTTCAGGAGGCTTAAAATTCAGTAGGCTAGAAAGAGAAAAAGCAGGAAAAATAATCATATATAATAGGAGAAAAAAACAAAGCAAAACACTGGAGCAAAGAGATGCACGCACATGTTATAATCAAGAGGAAAGGGTTTATTTTAAATCCCTTATCCTCTTCATTGTGGATTTCCTCCTGATCTTTGACTTTTTTTTTTTGTTGGTGCCTGTTATAATTGGGAACTTATGTTCCTCTATTGTTTCTCCAATGCAGCTTTTTCTGTTAACTCCTTAAATAGTTTTAGCCTTTTGGCAATCTTTTCTTTCTTAGTTAATTTTTCTCCATTGAGAGAAAGCTCTGTTTGCCAGCTTTGCCTGAGATTAAGAATTTGGTAGCAGAGGGAGGCCTGGGGAAGTATTTGGGAAAGAAGATGGAAGCTAAAGAAACCCACTCTCAAACAACTTTCTCAATAGTGTGGCCTTCAGAGAAGCCAGGAGAATGGAATGAATGATCGCTCTGAAACTGCACAAGAGAACTATATTCATGTGTGAAAGTTGAAGTGTCAGTTACTCAGTCACATTCAACTCTTTTGCCACCCCATGGACTGTAGCTGCCAGGCTCCTCTGTTTAGGCAAGAATACTGGAGTGGGTTGCCATTCCCTTCCCCAGGGGATCTTCCCAACCCAGAGATCGAACCTGGGTCTCCTGCATTACAGGCAGATTATTTACCTCTGAGCTTTTTAAAGTATAAATACATGGCCATTCTCATTTCAACAGCACATATTGCTTTCATACACTATTTTTTTAAACACAGATACCAGATAGAAAATTTAAAAATTACAAAAAGTCATTTGAAAAATCCTATTCTCCTGTTTAGAAAGCTCTCTATAGGATATTTTTATGGGCAGGTAGACAGCCCATCTGTGACTAAACAAGTTCTTTCTTTGGCTGGAGATGATTTGTAAAGAGAATATTTGTACATAAGACATTAAAATGATATTTATCAATGAAAGTGATGTTGTGGATCTGACTGCAGATTATTTTTTGTGATGATGGCATGTCTGTGCCATGATCAAGTCACTTTTTTTAATCCAGTTTTCCTTATAATTAAAAGCGTATACTTGAGAAGTGGCTGCCTAGGATTAAATAAGAGGGCCCCATGATCACAAGAAAAACCATACTATTTAAGTAAGTATTAAACCACTATTTTGGCATTAATGTGTTATGACCAAATAAGCAAATGGATCTAGCCATGAAATACCATGAAAACTGAGGAAGTATTCCATGCAGTAAATGAGTGCTGGCAAAATAAAATCTTAATAAAAGGATATCTCATTTCACTAAAACATGGCTTTGAAATGCTAGATGAAGCAATGGCTAAAGGGTTACCAAAGAAAAAAAAATAAAACCCTATCACAAGATTAAGGATTTTACAAAACTCAGAAAAAAATTAGGATGCGATAACTAGGAGGAAGGTAAAGTTCCTTTAAGTGATAAATAGGCAAGTGATGATAAATTGAATGTCCTGTTTATGCCAACAGTAAAAGGGAAAAAACATCATCTAATGAGAAGGCTT
The DNA here is from genome assembly GCF_027580195.1 of Bos mutus. Lineage (NCBI taxonomy): Eukaryota > Metazoa > Chordata > Mammalia > Artiodactyla > Bovidae > Bos > Bos mutus. The sequence goes on from NC_091626.1 coordinate 95,506,194, forward strand.
AATGAGAAGTTGATTACTGCAACACGGTGCCAACTAATGAGATAGTTCAGACACGGACAGAAAAGGACGGCCTCGTTTTCCTCCTGTATATTCCATACATTGTGACCCAGAGCACATGTGGTAAACTGCATCTTCTTGGATGACAAGAAGTTTTCAAGAAAAGCTTCAAAGCTTACCAGAGCAGTGATTCTCATCAGAGAAGAGATTACGTGGGTTGGAGGTTCACTGTGGAGTGGGGAGGATCCTCCAAGTCATGTCTCTTTTCCCCAGAGTGCACATTCACTCTCTACATCTCATTAACACTCACACCTTCATTTGTCCATCCGTCCATCCATCATTCATCCATCCATCCTCAGTGTGCACCCGTAGTCTATAAATTAAATTACCCATTCATGCTAGAAACTATGCTTAGAGGCTACAGAAATATGTAGATCACTGCTTCTAATATGGAACTCCCATTCTAACAGGAAAACATTAGAGCATGAATTACTCAATACAACTCAGTAAGTGCTATGGCATTAAAAAAAAAGAAGGAAACCCTGTTTTAGTATGAGGTCATGGATAAACTGTGGTGTTGGATAAGACTCTTGAGAGTCCCTTGGACTGCAAGAATATCAAACCAGTCAATCCTAAAGGAAATCAGTCCTGAATATTCTTTGGGAAAACTGATGCTGAAGCTAAAGCTCCAATGCTTTGGCCACCTGATGTGAAGAGCCAACTCATTAGAAAAGACCCTGATGCTGGGAAAGACTGAAGGCAGGAGGAGAAGGGGACGACAGAGGACGAGATGGTGGGATGGCATCACTGACTCAGTGGACATGAGTTTGAGCAGGCTCTGGGAGATGGTGAAGGACAGGGAGGCCTGGTGTGCTGCAGTCCATGGGGTCCCAAAGAGTGGGACATGACCGAGCAACTGAACAAAACAGCAACATGGATAAAAAGATGTTTTAGCTGAGTGTGTGTGGAGTGAGTGGGAACTGACTAGGTGAAAGGTCTGCGTGTGTTTGTGAGCATACCTGTGCATATGTGCACATTGTATATGTGCATGGAGGGAGCATCTGTGTTCACAGTGCATACACATGACTCTATGGGCATGTACACATACGTGTGTGTGTGCGTACTATGAGGATACGTATGCATGTGTTCACATGTTTGCATGCGCATGCCGGTGCACGCATATGCTGTGCGCAGGAGAGCATGTGTTGAGGGGGTGCTTCCTGAGGTGGAAAGGGGTCTCACCTATGTCTCTGAGAGCTGAAATCCAGAACCTGAGCCTGACTGAGAACGTACCTCAGGACGAGCCTGGAGACAGGCTGAGCCAGTTCACAGTGCCTGGCCAGTCATGCTAAGGTTGCAGGTCTTTCTCTAAGAGCACCACATGATTGCTGAAGTGACTTAGGCAGTGGGAGTGACAGAAATGAGATTTACATTTCAAGAAAGGTCACTCTGGCTCGACCACCCTGTTGATGAATCACAAGTGGATCTCTGGTCCTGACTTCCCATCCGAACTTCAGACCAAAATTTAAAATTGGCTGTTGGACATCTTCCACCAGGCACTTGAAATTCAAAGCAGCTAAAAACAAAATCAGTATTTCTTTGAAGAATATCTTGTTCCTCTCTCTAATTCACCTTGAAGAACGGCACCATCCTCAAACCATGATTCAAAGCAAGGGCTTTAGAGTCAATACTCTCCTTTTTCATTCCTTCCAACCATCAATTGATAAACTGATCATTGGGCAAATTAGTCCCCTTTTTCCCTCTTTTCAGTCTCACACCATCTCCTTCCTGGATTGCCGTGGCCACACTGCCTCTGGTCTCTAAAGTCCAATGAATCTTCCACCCAGGCTATATAATTGCCACTCTTCCTCAAGGGCTTCCAGACATTCTCCACCTCTCTCTGCAGCACAGTGTAGTGAGAAGAACGGGGTCTGGGGATTTAGGCCTGGCTTGAACTCTAGCCTCCATCACCTACCATCTGACTGTGTCGAACAAGTTACCTACATCTCTTAATTTTCAGGTTCATCCATTAAGTAATGCCAGTAGTCACCTCTCAGAGTTGATAACCTATTGAAAACAACTGGTACAGGACCTAGCCCGTAGGAAGCACTCCATAATATTTTACAGTCTGGCCTTCAGCCACCTTTTCCTCATCTGCTACCACTCTTTCACCCACCCTATGATCTAATTGTGCCTACTAATTCCCTCTTTTCAAAATTATCATATAATTTCCCATAGTACTTCCACATCCTAGAAGGTCCTTTTTTAATCTGCCTGACAAAATCCTGCTCATTCTTGAAGAAACAGCTCAGAAACAGTCTCTAGGTAAGGACTTTTATGATGATCGAGCAGTCCTTACACAAACCGCACCTCTTCTCAGCTTCTTGAATAGCTTCTCATACTTGCTTTATAAATGCCTACACACCTCTTTGTGTCCCTCTGGATTGCTGGCTCACTGAAGACTAGGACTCTCTCCTCACTGCCTGGCACATGGGCGGTACTCAGAAAACATCTGTGCGGAAAAAAAACTGACAAGTCAAAGTTGTAAGAGACACTCTTTGGGAAGAGGATGCCAGAGGGAACAGTCAAGAGAGCTGCAGGTTTGACCTTGGCAACTATTAACAACCTCTCGCTTCTTGTATTTTTCCCCCACAAAACCTGCCTCCAGAAAATTTATGTGTACCAGAGTAAAATTATCAACAAAGTGACTAAATTTTCCTACCATTTTCTTTATCCTCTGCAACCCCAGGAAAAGTGAGCACATTGTGGTTCCGAATGCTCAGTGGAGAGGGATTATACTCAGTGACCCCAGGGAGGGGGAGACACAGAGGAAAGAACTTGGTGAGCAACACAGGATCTGTATCAGGGAAGGGAGAGAAGGGGACTGCATTATGTCCCCAAGGTTGCCATGACAAACTGGGTAGCTTAAACTAACAAAAGTTTATTTTTTGACTATTCTGGAGACCTGAAGTCTAAAATCCAAACATAAGCAGGGACGAGCTCTCCCGGAAAGCTCTAGGGTGGACTGTGCCCCAGGCTTCTCTCCTGGTCCTGGGGATGCTAGCAACCCTCGCCGCTCTTTGGCTTGCAGACACATCACGGCCGTCTCCGCCTTGGCTGTCACAGTGCTTTTCCTCCGTGTGCTGTGTCTTCTCAGGGCAGTCACTTCTCTGTGTGTCTGCCTGTGTCTCTTGTCCTGTTTTATAAGAGCATCAGCCCTATTGGACTGGGGACCTGCTCTCCTCCAGGACGCTCTCCTCAACTTACATCTTAATCACAGCTGTAAAAATCTTATTTCTAAATAAGATTATATTTACGTATGTGTGCATGCTAAGTTGCTTCAGTCGTGTTCAACTCTTTGCGACCCCATGGACTGTAGCCCACCAGGCTCCGCTGTCCATGGGCTTCTCTGGGCCTGAAATGTTGTGCTTGTAAAAGGCTCCCGGATGATGTCATGGAAGATGCTTGAATAGCGAGGATCTAGAATATCAGCAGAGAAGGTGATGGCACCCACTCCAATACTCTTGCCTGGGAAATCCCATGGACGGACGAGCCTGGTAGGCTGCAGTCCATGGGGTCGCTAAGAGTCGGACACGACTGAGCAACTTCACTTTCACTTTTCACTTTCATGCATTGGAGAAGGCAATGGCACCCCACTCCAGTACTTTTGCCTGGAAAATCCCATGGATGGAGGAGCCTGGTGGGCTGCAGTCCATGGGGTCGCTAAGAGTCAGACACGACTGAGTGACTTCACTTTCACTTTTCACTTTCATGCATTGGAGAAGGCAATGGCAACCCACTCCAGTGTTCTTGCCTGGAGAATCCCAGGGACAGGGGAGCCTGGTGGGCTGCCGTCCATGGGGTCGCACAGAGTCGGACACGACTGAAGCGACTTAGCAGCAGCAGCAGCAGAATACTCAGAGGGATATGATAAATGTGCACACTATTTAGTTGTAGATAAGAATTAATCATTTGGAGATTTTAATGTCTTTTTCAACCAAATTCTGTTTCTAGCAGAGTGTCACAAATATGCTGTAAAATTCCTGTCGAGGTATTTCTGTTAAAATGCCTAGGGCAGGGACTCTCAACCCTGACAGAATGTTAGAATCATCTGAAGAGTTTAAAAATACACAATCGAACTTTACCGTGGTTCAGGGATTAGGAATCTGCCTGACGATACAGGGGACATGGATGATGCAGGGGACACGGACAATGCGGGGGGCATGGGTTCAATCCCTGCTCCCGGAGGATTCTACATGCTATGCGGCAGCAAAGCCCAAGCGCTGCAACTATGGGTTCTAGAACCCGTGCTTCCCAACGAGAGAAGACAGTGAAGTGAGAAGCCAGAGCGCTGCAACAAAGACCCAGCAAAGCCAAAATTAAATCAATTAAATTCAACAAAAAGCATTAAAAATACACAATTATCAGGGGTTCTGACTTAACTCATCTGGGCATCCATGTATTTGGGGGGTGGTGGATTTCTCTATTTAGTTCTATGCAGTTTTATACATGTAGACTGCATAGAACTAAATTAAATAATCACCATTTGATCCAGCAATTTACTTCTGGGTATTTATCTGCAATAAAAACATTAACTCAAAAAAAAAAAAAAAAAGCTGGAGGGGGTTGCCATTCCCTCCTCCAGGGGATCTTCCTGACCCAGGGATCAAACCCACGTCTCTGCATTGGCAGATGGTTCTTTACCACTAGTGCCGTGTGGGTCAAGACTTCAACATATCTTTTGGGGACTCAAGTCAACCCATGACCAGGATATCAAGGGAGGAAAAACCAGCACTCAGCTTCTGCAAAAGACAAGGATAGCTGTTTACCAGAAGCTGGCGGATGGCTGGCGGGAGCACTACTGACCGCATACCACTAAACACAAGGGGAATGACAGTGTTTGAGACGAAACACGCCCTGAAGCGTCCAGAGCCAAAAGGAATGAAAATAAAGATGACCCCACAGCAAACTAAAAACTATTCTCCAAGTTCTTCCGTCACCACTTGCTAGAGAATCATGTACAACTCTTTTATCCAAAAAGCAAATCTTTGAATTTCCTGCCAGTCCAGAAGGTGGGGATGATTGAAGGTTGGATCAGGAAAATAAAGAGAAGGGTAATTATATAAATAGGGTGGCTAAATGTCAGTCTCGTTCCCCAAGTGTGACAGCATGATACCATCACTACAAGGAGTGAAGCTACTGAAGACAATTGCCTCTGAATCCCTCCCCTGCTTTGTAGGCAGCTGCTGGTGGGCTGCTGGCTGTATGTCAAGAGCAAGGTGGAGGAGACAGCCAGTTCTTCCAGAACAAGGCTCTAGAGAGTTGACTCTGTAATCCTCTGAATAGTGTGTTCTCTGTGTATGTTCTTATCTGTGCTGTGCTTAGTCATTTAGTTGTGTCCAACTCTTTGTGACCCGATGGACTATATAGCCCGCCAGGCTCCTCTGTCCAGGGGGGATTCTCCAGGCAAGAACACTGGAGTGGGTTGCCATGCTCTCTCCTCCAGGGGATCTTCCCAACCCAGGGATCAAGTCCAGGCCTTCTACATTGCAGGTGGATTCTTTCCATCTGAGCCACCAGGGAAGCCCAAGAACACTGGAGTGGGTAGCCTATCCCTTCTCCAGGGGATCTTCCCAACCCAGGAATCAAACTGGGGTCTCCTACATGGCAGGCAGATTCTTTACCAGCTGAGCTACCAGGGAAGCCCATGTTCTTATCTACCCCTCAGGAAGTAAAAGTAAAGATTAAAGAGACATGCACTTCTCTGGTCCCTGATTAAGAATCCTCCTTGTAAGGCAGAGGGTATCAGTTCGACCCCTGGTTTGGGAAGAGCCCACATGCCTCAGGGCAACTAAGCCTGTGTGCCACAACAGTTGAAGTCGCAGCTCTCTAGAGCCCATGTTCTGCAACAAGAGACGCCGCCACAGTGAGAAGTCCTCACACTACAACTACAGGGTAGCCCCTGCTCGCCTCAACTGGAGAAGCAATGGAGACCCAGCACAGCCTTAAATACACACACGCACACACACATACACATACCTGACGCGAAGAACTGACTCATTGGAAAAGACCTTGATGTTGGGAAAGATTGAAGGCAGGAGAAGAAGGGGACGACAGAGGATGAGATGGCTGGACGGCATCACCGACGCAATGGAAATGAGTTTGAATAAGCTCCAGGAGTTGGTGATGGACAGGGAGGCCTGGCGTGCTGCAGCCCATGGGGTTGCAAAGAGTCTGACATGACTGAACCAAACTGAAATTATATATATATTTTTTAATTTCAAAAAAGATCAAAGAGATAACTAATTATGGGCTGCTGGGAAATTTTAGCAGCAGAGCTGATGTTTCAATATTCATTCACATGCATCCACCAGAGCCACCTATTTCATCCAGTTTTGGATGAAACAGAACACTCCCTGGAAACAACAAACCACTGGGAGGTCATGAGCCTGGATACTGGAACATGAGACGATTTCACAGTGACCCCTGATTGTACCCAAAGGTGAGGGGTTTCTTGTCCCCACTTAAGGGTGCTGAGTTCTGTGACAGGGTGTTTCATGCCTTGTTTGCCATCTAAATGACAACACTGCCATCAAGGCCCAGGGGTGACTTATTCTTCTTGGTAGCCCAGACTGAACGTAACTCATGGATTAGCAGTTTCGCAGACCAAGAAATAGCCCCTTTCCAAAGCAGGACAAGTTTGTTCAGAAATATGAGGTTTCTGTTAAACCCTTGATAGAAAGCTGATATTTTTAACCTATTCATTTCTAAGATCCAAGATCTAATCACATAAACCAGAAATCAAAGCAGCATCTTCGTAGCGATCATACTTTCTGAGATTACTGAATAAAGGGCACGGGACCAATAAGAAAAAGCAAGAAACTAGATCGTCTTCTTAAGAAACGTGAAAGACTGAAGTTTACAAATGTAGGGGAGTCTTTTTACTATTCATAACATTTTATGTTAGTATTTAGCTGAAATGGAGTGGAACAGGGGGTGATTTGGGGCTTTCAAAATAATTCCTCTCACTTTTTCAATAGCAACACTCAGTTTTGAAAATACCTTCCCAAGATGTATGTTTAGGCTTCCTCTTGCCCCTCTCCTTCTTTCAGATACACTCAGACTATCAGCGGTACTCCCTGAAACAGATTCAGTGGCCTGTTTCAATGAAAAGGCCCTCCTTTCTGGATATTGATGGGCAGAGAACATTCTGTGAGCACAGCAGCAAAATGCAAAGCTAAACAACACATGGGAAAGAAAGAACTGGAATATTTTCTTGGAGGGCAGATGACTGGTGTCCCCCTTCCCTTAGAAAGATCATTCATATGTTTCATTCAAGCTTGAACACATTTTGTCTGTAGGAGATTAGCCTTCTTCTGTTTCAGTTATTCCCTCATACAAAGCTGTTTTCCAAGCTTCTATCAGCAGCCAAGACCGAAAAGATCCTCAGTAACAGCTAAGCCTTGGCAGGTTAGGAGAAATTAGAGGAACACTTGGCACCAACACAAGATAAAATAAAAGATAAACATTTATAGTTTTCCAATATGAAATATTTTGATTTTGTACATGCTAATATTTTTTTTTCCAAACTCATCCCAGAATATTTACAAGTTCTGAGGGGTAAAAACAGTATCTTCTATAATAGTCTTTCTAATGTCTCATAAGATTTAGGATTTAAGTAAAATTAAACATGAACTTTGCATATAAATTTGGACTTTACCATGATCTTAAATAAATGTAGCATTTTCTCCACTTAAGGAAACTTTTTTAAAAAATAAACTTTTGCTTTTTCCCTCACATTAAAAATAAAAAAGACTCCCTCATATAGACCTGGCTTGGGCATACATTTTACTTTGCCTAGGATGATTTTACCTGTTGACATGGTAGGATTATTTATAGCATCCCTGTTGACGCTCAAAATCATCCTGATTTAAATCATAAATTATACTTTCAGCCTACTTATAGGGGACCTTTTTAGGTAGCCATTTGTTTATGTTTCCCCCCAAGACCCCATGCGTTCTCTCATGCCTTTCCCTTTGTATGCAGTGTGAGAATCCAGATCCAGGATGAAATCTAAAAAGAAATAATAGTTACTCGGACTTCCCTGACGGTTCAGTGGTTAAGAAGCTGACTCCCAATGTAGGGGACTCAGGTTCGATCCCCGGTCCGGAAAGATTCCACATGCTGGGGGAAACTCGGCTGGGGGTTGAGTGGGAAGGCTTCTGGAAAGTGTTTTCCTCCTTGGGAAGTAGTGGGGCAATGAAGCTCGGGTACCGTGACTATTGAGGCCACGCCGTGGAGCCTGCGCACCACAGCAAGAGGAGCCGCCACAGCGAGAAGCCCCCACGCTGCAACTAGCAGCCCCTACTTGTTGCAGCAACAAAGACCCAGTCCAGCCAGAAGTAAATAAACAAAATTTTAAAAAATAACAGTTACTTGAAAATATCTCAGACAAGATAGAAGATTCTGCTTAGACCCTTGTACGTGACATGCAAAATACCAAGAAACCCATCCATGACTCCTCCCATGGCAAACACTACTGTGTGGTCACCTCCTTCACATCGGTTCTCTACCTTAATGGATTTTGATTTGGCTCCGAAATTGGGAAATCTTGGTCTGCTGTGCTAGTGGTTGATTTAGGAGTGACCATAGGTTTTGACCAATCAGACACAAGGGAAATCTCTACTGGGGGTTGGGTGGGGAGGTTTTTGGAAAACGTTTTCCTCCCTGAAAAAAGAGTGGGATGCATGAGAAAAATCCATTTCCCTTTTAACCTTGAATGCCAAATTGTGACGTATTTGGAGCCGCAATGGTCATCCTGTTTGACAACCGATCAGGGCTCCCAGTGACTTGCTGTCAAAAGGACTCTGACGGGCTTCCTATTCTAGGTACCCCTGCAGCATCCAGAAATCTCAAAAGGGAGCACCTCTCTGAGCTCTGCTGCTCCACAGCTTGGTGATCAAGTGCATTAGAGCGACATCCTCAAGGTGAGTTATATGAAAGCAACTTAAATTAGAGAAAGGATCTAAATTAGCCAGACTTGGCAACATCACAGGAGAAGTGTGGTGGGGTGAGAATGTGTGAGAAGACAGGCCGCACACCCAGAATCAGAGCGATGCCATGAGCTTCTTCCCTAGGAAACTACCCAACGAGGACTCGCCCTATGGCCAAGAGATGATGCATATATCTACTAATTAGAGAAGAAAATGCAATGAGGCTACAAGCAGGATGGAACTGCAAAGTAAACAGCTTTTAAGGCATATGCAGTAATGCGTGTACTTTCTAGTGGGGGCAGGGTAAACATTGAAAATGGGGGGGCGGGGGTATGGGTTCATTAAACAAATAAGTTTGTTTGTTCTTACATAGTAAATCAGAGATCAACTCAGCCAGGGTGCACCCAGAGCAGGATGGCTGAGATGCTTTAATCCAGTAATAGTAGAGCATTTCACATCCCAGATAAAGTCAGCCTCTTGGGCTGTCCTCTTTCCAGGTGACTCTGCCAAGGGCCCATTTAGATGGCCACGTGGTTTAGATGGCCTGGAGGAGTTCTCCAAAGGTACCAGGCACTAAGGAGCACTTGGTGGAGAGATCCCTTTCGGAGAGGCTGCTGCAGGAGAGTAGTATGACCCCAAACAACCTGCAGAGCCCTTGTTGAGAACACATATGCGTCTCCTTTATTTGATCTTCAGGGCCGGCTTTGCAGCCAACTACCAGGACCTCGTGTAGCTTTTCTGACATGGGGCCCAGGCTGCAAGACCCCTGTGTATTAGCACTGTGGTATTTACTGCACTGAGGAGCAGGGGGACACTGCATTAACGTGAAAAATATGCACACGATTCCCTTTCTACAGTGAGAAGGGATTTACTGAAATAAAGGATAAGGGGGTAATTTATTCCTCACATTATCCACTGAATGCAAATGTGACAAATAAAAGGAAGGACAGAAGTACTCAGGCCACAAATTCTAGTCAGGGAGTGAGTTCTAGCTCATTCAGTTCACCCACAAATTACTCATTCAATAATGTGTTTCCCTCTTCCTTCTGGACTCATCAATTCAGCCAACAGAGTCAGAAACCCTTTCCCAAAGCTCTAAGCAAATTCACTCCCTAATTTTCACCCGATGATGCTTCAGGATGCACACCAGGATACTCAGTTGGCATGCCTACCTTTGGAAAGCAGGAGGAAATGGCTTTTTCTCTTCTCACCCAGCTACACAGAGCCAGGGCTTCTTTCGATATCGGCAGCACAACTCCCAGGGTTACAGAGAATGTGGCAACATTGTGGCACAAGGATAATTCTGCTTCTGATGCTTCTCTTCTTCTGTCTCCTTTGCTCTCCAACCTTAGGCTACCCCTTGTTTCAGCAAGACTTTGATCTCGGATTAACCCATCTCAAGTGCCAGCCAATGTTGACTTCAGGGACTCACCAGGAGGATTTGAAGCTGGGAAGAAAAGTCTAGCTAAAAAACTCTAAAGGGCCGAGGAAGGAGTCTATACTGAAGAAATTCCAAGCACCATAGCAAAGCGTAGAAAAGATCATTTTGACCAGAGAGGCAACTTGACTGAACACTTACAGGCTGCTTTAAGGTTGAGCCTAGCATCACTGTATACCAAAATCATTTCAAAAGCTCAATTTCTCAGAAGCACGCTGACTTACTATGGAACTCGATTTCTCCGTGGCATAACAGGGTCAACATAGGAGATCAAGACTTACCTGGAGAGGATTTAAATATGCCAGGTGTGGAAAGCCAAATGGAACAGTGTGGAACAGGCTCAAGAACAAAAGGGGCAGATTCACAGAGAAAACTGGGGAGAACCAAACAGACAAGGTGTGTGATACGGTGCTTATATTTTTCACATAATATCTCAGTTTTGGGGCTACCCTGATGACTGAGCAGTAAAGAATCTGCTTGCAATGCAGAAGATACAGGAGACAAGGGTTTCATCCCTGGGTCAGGAAGATCCCCTGGAGGAGAAAATGGCAACCCATTCCAATATTCTTGCCTGAAAAATCCCATGGACAGAAGAGCCTGGCAGGCTACAGTCCAAAGGGTTACAGAGTCAGACACGACTGAGCAACTGAGCAAACACATCTCAGCTTTTACAGGAAGCACTGCATGATTCTACAGGGAAGGAAATATGACTCAGAGACGTTAACAAGTATCTGAAGTCACATAGTTAGTAGTGGTGGAACACAAGTAAGAGATAAAAGGAAAATAATTTCCTGTAAGCTAATTGACACAATCTATGATTGTTCTTTCCTGCCAGCACATTGAAGCATGGATTTTTCCAGAGAGAGGAGGAGAACTTAAGAAAAAAACAGAGAGACAGAAAATCAATCAACCAACTGGGAATACCACAACGGAGAAAGTTGGCAAGAAAATGTGAAAAAATTTCTAGAATCTAGACTGCAGAAGGTAATAGCTTTTGCTTGTCCAGATGTATATGAATTCTTACAACAAAATTTTCATATATAGGTTTCCAAGAATTGTTTACACATTCCAAAGTAACCATCAGTAGGAGATAAGGAAATAATTTTCCTAGGATATTAGAGAGAAAGTAATAAAATATCACCCCACTAAAGGCAAAAATTACTCCTTGAAAACCAGAGGGTAGATGAAAAAATAATGAAAATAAAACTTTGCAGAAGTTTCCCATGGAGTTGTATAGATAATCAAGGATGAAAACCATACTGAGACTATCAACATAGACATGCATGTTTCCTCAAATCTGACCAGTATTTCTTAGAAATTCCTGGTAATATCTCTCCCCTATAATGCATATGATTGACTGCTTTATCTTCAATGCCTAAAGCATTGCCTAGTATAAAGTAAGTATTCAGTAAATATGACATGCATACATAAATGAATGAAACTCCTTGATAAATCACCAGTCTGTCTTGCAAGGGTTACAAATGTTTAGCATCTGAAAAAGTTTAGCTTATTGCTGATGACAGATTTGAATTTATAGGGACAAAGAATCATAGCTAACTTAGACCTAAGTCTATAACTGTATTTTACAAAACGTGAAGGAAAGAAATACACTGTAGAGTCAAGTGCTAAATAAGAATAATAATTTATAATCGCTTGCGGTGGCAGGCAGTTACATTGGTAAAGCTGACTATAGATACCCAGGCCTCTACCACCACCATTAGAGAGGAAATTAAGCAGGAGTAAAGTGCTGTCACAGCAGAAGACCACAAGAGCACAGCCTCATTAGCATAAAGCACGGCAGCCAGGAATTATGACTGTTTCTAATCTCTGAATGCTCAGGAGTTCGGTTACATTCAACAAAATGACCTGTCTATTTTGAGGCATTGGTATTTCTTCCCATTTTATTATACACACACACACACTCCACCATCTTTTTGAAGCCAAAATGTATGGGTCAGAGTTTTTTTAAAAAAAAAACAAAAACTCATTTTTAACTGTCCATGATCCTCACTTATGCCTTAACTCCAGCCCAGTACTTTTCCCCTTGATATTCAACGGCCAGAGTTATGCTGGAGTCTAAGAGAAAGCTGATGATCATGGCATGTGCTTCTACAGCTTTCTAATGGGCATTAACTGTCATTTAAAAAAACTCAGAATTCTCTTAAAACATTAACAGATATGTGTTCCTTCGAGGGTGGAGGATGCATATATACTGGAAAGATTGTTTTGTCCAAAGACCCTAATTCCTTAGAACTGTAATTATGAACTGGATGGAGTCCGAGTTGTATCAAATCTGCAAAGACAATAAAATGTTTGCAGAATAAAGGGACTGTCTGCTGAAGAATTGGTGTGTATTTCATTGTGACACAATCCTACCCACTTTCTGCAATCCACTTACCTTTACAAAGAATTTTTAAAACTGTACACACACAGCCCTTCTGTCCACATCTTTCTCGTTTAATAAAGATGGATGCTTAAGCTTTGGAGTCCTTGCCTTTGGGGTGACTGGCACTAAGAATAAAGGAAGCAAAAACAGAAGAGATGGGTGAAAGCAAAGTCCAGTCTTTGGGAGCAAGGACAAATTAGTGGGCAATTTAGAGCTTAGCTATACCCCACTGCTCAGAACACTGTCAGTCTCCCCTTCTTACCACTCCCCTCTGGCAGAGACCAGACACTCCAAGCCTGGGCTACGGAGCTATTCTTCCTTACCCACTGCCTGACCTTGCTCCACTGTCCGCCCCTCATGCTCAGCTCTGAGGGACAAAACAAGATGAGGTCAACTAAGCCAGACTCGGGGGCTCCTGCCAGTTACATATTTGGGCTGAGTTACCCTGATTCTGTCCCATCACAATCTCTATTTTACCCCCTTCCCCTTTCTTTGAGTAGGGGGCAGGAAAAAACATAGAAAAAAAAAATCAATCAGAATGATGTATGACTCGTCAGTTCTGAAGTAAAGCCCAGTCGTGTAGAAAATAGACCAGGCATTGTAGTCTGAGTCCAAAAGATAGGGTGAGCAAGCTCCAGCCTTGGGTGCAATTATCTCTTGAAAACAAAACGAAATAAAAAATGCGCTCATATATATATATACACCCTCAGAGACAGATATTTATCTAACCTCCGTGTCACACACATTCGACTTTGCAATGTCAGAGCTAACTGTTCTGCACGTGGTTTATGCAGTTTCTCAACCTGTACTTCTGCAACTGCACAGACTTGCTCTCAGGATGCAAGAAATGCCTCCCCAAACTCAGCACACTTCTCCAGTGCCACCGCCTCTGCTCCAGTTAAAGCCACCATCACCTCCTATTCCAACATCCACAATAGCATCCTACTGGTCACCTTGCCCCATTTCATCTGCCTCCCACCTTACACAGCTTATAAATCACACCTTGATGCCTCTTAAAATTCTCCAGGTGTTCCCCATGACTCTCGGAATAAGGGGTCAAACTCCTTCTGTTGCTGTTGCTTTTCAGTCACAAAGTCCTGTCCAACTCTTTGCAACCTCATGGACTGCAGCACACTAGACTTCCCTGTCTATCACCATCTCCCTGAGTTTGCAAAACTCATGTCCACTGAGTCAGTGATGCCATCCAACGACCTCATCCTCTGTCACCCGCTTCTCCTTTTGCCTTCAATCTTTCCCAGAATCAGGGTCTTGTCCAATGAGTCGGCTCTTTGCATCAGAGGCCCAAAATATTGGAGCTTCACCTTCAGCATCAGTCCTTCCAAAGGTAGGAGGCCTTTAAGGTCAAAGGTCAAAGAGACCCACCCTGCTTCCGTGCCCCGGGCATCACTTGCCCCAACCTGCCAGCCCATTAGGCACTCTTGGACCTTCAACTTGAGGCCTCCTCTCTTTCCAACACCTCTTTTCTTCTCAGCTCTCTTTACCTAGCTAAGTTATCATCATCCCCGGTACTCGGATTAGATTTCCTGTCCAGGAAGCCTCTCCTTACACCCTCAAGTATGCCAGAAACTTCTCTGCTCCGCATCGGTCAATGCACAGCTCAGGCTTTCCTGTAACTATCTGGGTCCTCGTTTGTGTCCCTGCCTGATCTGTAACGTCCTTCGGCCGTCAGTGTCTGTGTCTGTTTCAGGTTTCTATCTCTAGCCCTGTGCTTGGTATCGCTACCATATGGTCACGTGAGTACGAATGAATAAGCACATGAATGAGTGAAGCCAGAGGATGGCCTCTAGTCGTCTAAAAGCACATCACCATCAGACTTCCCTGGTGGTCCAGTGATGAAGAATCCGCCTTGCCCATCGACAGATGAATGGATAAAGAAGCTGTGGTACATATACACAATGGAATATTACTCGGCAACACATTTGATTCAGTTCTAATGAGGCGGATGAACCTAGAACCTATTATACAGAGTGAAGTGAGTCCGCAAGAGAAATACCATATTCTAACACATCTATACGGAATCTAGAAAAATGGAACTGAAGAATTTACTTATAGGGCAATAGCAGAGAAACAGACATAGAGAATAGACTTATGGACTTATGGGGAGAGGGGAGGAAAGGGTGAGATGAAAGAGTCACATGGAAACTTACATTATCACGTGTAAAATAGATAGCCAATGGGAATTTGTTGTATGGCTCAGGAAACTCAAACAGGGGCTCTGTATCAACCTAGAGGGGTTGAAGGGGGAGGGAGATGGGAGGGAGGGTCAAAAGGGAGGGGATATATGTATACCTATGGTTGATTCATGTTGAGGTTTGACAGAAAAGAGCAAAATTCTGTAAAGCAATTATCCTTCAATAAAAATAAATAAAAATGAAACAAAAAAAAGAATCCACCTTGCAATGCAGAAGACATCCATTCCACCTATCCTGGGTCCAGGAAGATCCCAAACGCCACAGGGCAACTGAAGCCCATGAGCCACAGCAGCCGAGCCCACCACGTCCTAGGGCCTGTACTCCATGATAAGAGGAGCCACTGTTCACCACGGCTAGGGAAAGCCCATGTGCAGTGATGAAGACCCAGTGCAGCCAAAAATAAATAATACATAATTTTTTTTAAGATTAGCATTTTTAAAAAATAAAATAAATTAAAAGAAAAAATAAAGGCACACTATTCCTTCAAGCCCAGGCCCTGTGAGCCCAGTGCAAGCACAGCGAGACGTCTCAGAAAAGGGTGGGGATCAATGGGACAAGGTCCTTGGGGGAAAGTGTTTCCTTTCTGCTTTTAAAACTGAGAAGAAGGGAGCCCCAAGGGTCTGTCACTGCCAGGGGTCTTCACGAACAATGCAGTAGGCTGGGAGCTACTGCACTCACTCCTTCAGAGGGCTCCTCCATTCACCAAGCGGAGCCAGCTTGCAGCAGTCGCAGAAACGGGCTGGCTCAATTCAGCCACAGCCCATTCACTCCAGCCTGAGGCCACACATCCAGGCGGCAGCTCCAGCAAACTGTCACCTCTTATTGCACTTTAACTTTTGAAAGAATTACATACTTCTACATGTACCAACAGGGCACGGTATCCAGGAGAGATACATTTATCGTATGACTCTGTATGGGCTTCCCTGGTGACCCAGGGAGTAAAGTGTCTGCCTGCAATGCAGGAGACCTGGGTTCGATCCCTGGGTCCAGAAGATCCCCTGGAGAAGGAAATGGCAACCCACACTCTGAGTACTCTGGCCTGGAAGGGTCCTCGGACGAAGAAGCCTGGTAGGCTACAGTCCGTGGGATGGCAAAGAGCTGCACACGACTGAGCAACTTCACTTCTGTATGAAGACGGAACGATCTTGTGGGACAGGTATGTATGTGCACACGTACTCATGTTTCTATTGGTAAAGGCAGAGCAACAGGTTTGGATGGCTGCACCTTGAAATGTCAACCGTGATTTCCACTTGAGAGAAGAGGAGGGTTGGGGATGGTCAGAGCGGACTTTGATTTTTCCTGATATTCTCCAGGATATTTTGAAATCTTTTCCATAGTGTGTGATAACCATGCAGTTAAAAATACAAGCAAAGGAGAGAAAATAACGTGGAGTTTCTGACCTGCTCTGCAGGGATGGTCCTAATTAAACTGAGATCCAATTTGAAATGAATTCCCTATAAATTAGGCTTGGTGGCAGCAACTGGAGCACAACCATAAGCCTTCTGCAACTTTCAAGTCTGATGGAGAATTATCTAATACAAATATCATTGCCCGTGTGCTAAGTCGCTTTAGTCATATCTGACTCTTTGCGATCCTACAGACTGTAGCCCGCCAGGCTCCTCTGCCCCTGGAGTTTTCCAGGCAAGCACACTGGAGTGGGTTGCCATTTCCTACTCCAGATAACCTTATGAAAGAAACAAAAATGTAATAAAAATAAAGCTGATTTATTATTCTTTTCATTCTCTTTTTAAAAATAAGTAGTTTTTCAGGTTATCAGAGGAAGCCGTGGTCAATTCTCACAGTTTTGACTTAGTTCCATTTTAAGTGAACAAAGAAGTCCAACTGAAAACATAAACATAACAAAAAGGGGCCCATTAGAAAAGATTAACTTGGAGTGTTTTTTTTTCCCCCCCAAAGCCCTGGAGGAACACACTGCCCCCTCCTTAATCATTCACCTTTGTTCCCCTTTGGGAAGTGGTGCCACCTCACTTCAGAAAGTGTGACTGCAAAGGTATGGGAAGCAGCCGGCTCTCCAAGTCTCCTGGGGCACTAACTAGGTCTTTAAGATCACACATCACCTGAATATAACTGCTTTGACACCATCACCCACTGGCTCAAACAATCACCCTTATAGTAATACCCTGGGCACGCAGAGTGCTCCTGATTATATAAGCTGCAAGCAGGAACACCTGGGACAAAGTGCCCTGTGGGGAACCTCTAAGATAAGCTACTTGATTTCTTAATCCTTCTGTCCTTCTGTCAGCTCAGCTGGAAAGCAGGAATCGGGAGGGGGCGTGGAAAACCTCCTGAGGAATCAGAGGTTGAATGTGAGCCAGATGCAACTTACATTTCTGTTACAAAACGCTACTATTATTACTCCTCTGTGCTTTTCACATAGAGTTGAAAAAGAACATGGAATGTGAAGGAATGTGGATGGAGCTTCCGATCACCTACTGTACCAGTGCAAACTTCTCATCCTGACATCCAATGACATTTATCGTAGCCTTAGCGTTCTACGGCATTTTCCACAAAGTTTTTGAAAAAACAATTTACTATACACCGGGCAATTAAAGATGCTTTCATAAATGTACATCCAAACACAAAAATGACACTAATTGAGACAGAATTTTGTCAGGGGTGAAGGAAGGAGAGCTCTTCTTTCATTCTGTTTGTTTTGGCTCACCTTCCTTACTAGGATGGGAGGCTGTTTCCACCAAAATGTCATCTGGGACAAACCTGAGTAAGGCAGGAACCACCTTCTAGGGGTCTCAGGTGGTTCTTTGTGACATGGCTTGTGTTCTCAGGGATTTCTGTTTTGTTTTTTTTTCTTCATGTCGTTTATTTTTAAATCTTGGGGTTTATGTCCTTGCTAAAACTCCCAGGCTTTGAGTGCTGGGAAATTACCAGTCCATTTCTAAATACCATGTATGTCTGGGCAGTGCTACAGGCTTGATTCTTAAAGCTTCATATTCTGCCATTCCCTACTAGGTGTCCGGAGAAGGCAGTGGCACCCCACTCCAGTACTCTTGCCTGGAAAATCCCATGGACGGAGGAGCCTGGTGGGCTGTAGTCCATGGGGTCATGACTGAGCGACTTCACTTTCACTTTTCACTTTCCTGCACTGGAGAAGGAAATGGCAACCCACTCCAGTGTTCTTGCCTGGAGAATCCCAGGGACGGGGGAGCCTGGTGGGCTGCCGTCTATGGGGTCACACAAAGTCAGACACGACAGAAATGACTTAGCAGCAGCAGCTACTAGATGTCACGCAATGTTGTGGACAGTCTACTTCCTAAAGAGGCTAAAGAATTTGGACTTTCCTCTGTTGACAAGAGGTGGAGGATTTCTGAACAGCAGATTGAATAAAAAGAAGAGGTGATGGAAAGTGAGTGGGCATTAAGGGGAGGCATAAGATGTGAGACCATGGCAATCTGAGAAGCTGGCAGGGAGAATGGAACCGCAAGGAAAGACACATAGGGGAAGATGGCCAGGGTGCATGAGATCCCAGGTATCTGGTAAGTCCATTAAGGGGAGTGACAGGCCGATGAGGAAGATGAGACAAGACAAAGACATCACCCAGAATCTGGATGCAATTGGAAGCCTGGGATTCCTTGGAGGGAATCTAAGGGTTCTAACCTAAGGGCTGCTGCCTGCAGTGGCCAGGGCTATCGTCTTCTCTAAAAGGGCAGGCAAGGATTTGCAGTGCCTGAGTACTCTCATTTCATGCTAGGCATCCAAGAGATGCATATGCTGAAATCCTAACAGTCACTATTTTACAGTAACTGGGAAGCAATTAGAAGTCTAAAAATAGCCTTTCTGCATAAGAGGATGAGTATTATTCTACCCAATCTATAACCGGGAGAGAATTAACCCCTGAGCCAACATTTCTTGATGTTTAAAAGAGAAAGTGCTTCTGAAGCTAGAGTGTAACCAGTCCTCCACAAAACTGGTACCTTAGCTACATATTCTTTGAGATATCAAAGGGAAGGTGGCTTCATCATCACAGTAATCCAAAGTGTGTTATTTCAGAAGCTTGACTCAAGGCAGTACTCAGATATGATTTTGTGATTATTTCAAAAACATAAAATATACTGCAAAATTCCCACTTGACTTATGCTTCAAATTGAGAAATGAGAAATCACAATCTTAATTCAGGTCAATTAAGTGTTCTTGAAACAGGCCAAGAGGTACGAGAAGGTTGAGAGATTCCCTTCAGGGAGTCCTCTGTGATCCTTTCAAGCCCCCTAAGTGGTGCCAAAATGCACAGGAGAGATCTTGACTGCTCTCTGCACGAGTCTGAAGGTGTGAATGAGAAAGTCTGTAGTCGTCATATCCATGGGGGAAAAAAATCTGAGTTTAGTAACGTCTTGCCATGCACATGAGTTATTTTTTGAAAAGGTTTCTAAGCTTGTCAAAATATTCTGAGGTGCAAGTTTAGTGTTTCTTAGAAAAAAAAAAAGAAAAGACAGAAAGCAAAAGGCAAGCTCTATAACTATGTTTGGTCTTTTTCATTCATGTATGAAATATCTGTCAGTTGAAGAAGAGACACAGAATTCCTTATCTACAGGGAATTGCACTCACATGCTTGTGCTTAGGATGCTGTTCTCATCTAAAGGCCTTTATTCCTCCTCTCTAATTATCTGATTACTTCTCACTGGTGGAAGCTCAAAGCAATAACCTTCTTACCAAAGCAACTTCCTTCTTTGTTGCCAACAGACTTTGTCGGAAATTAAAAACAGTTATTTTTACTACACATATTTAGTATTAAAGTTGTTAACATATTGTTAAGTGTTCAGATCATAGTTTTCCTATGAGTTTATTAACAATACCTTGAGGTCAGGTGTACCTACCTCAACATGTCCCCCACATGGCTTTGCATGTGGCAATTGCTCAGCTGAGCTTCCACTGACTGATTCTCTTAGAGGAAGAACAGATAAGGGGGATTATAAAAGATGTCTGAATTCTTATGCCTCTGTCTGCCATAAATACCACACCCCACTTCCCTTGCCAGATCCTGATAGAGATACTCAAGCCGTAAAACCACGGTATTTTTGTTTTACAGTGTTGTTGTCATCATATGATCATCAATATTCTGCTGTGCAGAATATCCTCGCTTTCTAAGTTTCACTGAAATATCCTATGCCTGGGATAATAGTCACACAGATTAGAAGAGATCCATCTTACAACTGAACAGCTGCACCATGATTTAAGCTGCCTTATTTCTAAATACCCAGCCTTTATTGACAAGGCATATTTTTAACATGACATACAAAAATGACCTAATAAGACAAAGAGAAATTGAAGAAAAAGAAAGCCAATATAGTAAAAAATAAAAAGTTGTTTGCATTTAAATGATGAACTTATCCTCTTTCTTGTACGGACTGAGTAATTCTCACTTAACCTTTCCCTTCCGCAGGCACTGCATCTGAAGAACCATTAAGAGACTTTTTGACTTAAGTCCATCACAAGGAAAATTCAAGAAATTTGTTTTCTTCAAAGAGTATAACTGCTTACAGTATAATGGAATATTCAAGAATATACTGTACAGATTTTATTTTCTTGGCTCCAAAATCATTCTGTGGATGGTAACTGCATCCATGAAATTAAAAGATGCTTGTTCCTTGGAAGGAAAGCTACAACAAACCTAGACAATGAATTAAAAAGCAGAAATGATATTTTGCTGACAAAGGTCTGTATAGTCAAAACTATGGTTTTTCCAGTAGTAACGTACGAATGTGAGAGTTGGACCATAAAGAAGGCATAGTGCCTAAGAATTAACGCTTTCAATTTGTGATGCTGGAAAGACTCTTGAGAGTCCCTTGGACGGCAAGGAGATCGAATCAATCAACCTTAAAGGAAGTCAACCCTCAGTACTCACTGGAAGGACTGATGCTGAAGCTCCAACATTTTGGCCCCCTGATGTGTAGAGCCGACTCACTGGAAAAGACCTTGATGCTGGGAAAGACTGAAGGTAAAAGGAGAAGGGGGCAGCAGAGGATGAGATGGTTAGATAACATCATGGACTCAATGGACATGAATCTGAGCATGCTCCAGGAGACAGTGAAGGACAGGGGAGCCTGGCATGCTACAGTCCATGGGGTTACAAAGAGTTGGGCGTGACTCAGCAGATGAACAGCAGCAACAATAGTGTACACATATACATGAATATATTAAAGCTTCAGGGAAAGGGGGAGGATCTTAAAAGCATTCAAGCCTCTGTTCTCTCCTGTCATTCTTTATCCCAACAGAATCTGGGGTGAAGTTGCTAACTGGGGGAGGCTGAGGCAGAGCATAGTCAATATCACCGCCTTTAGCAGGAGGCAGTAGAGGGCTCCTGTCTCACCCAGGCTTTCAAGTCACCTTACTTGACGCTGCTCTTTGGGGAGAAGGGTAAGATGGTGAGCAGAGTGAGGATGGATCAAGCAATTTTTCTTATGAAGTGGAAGCCAAGATACTTCAAAGTTCAGATGAAAGTGAAAGTCACTCAGTCATGTCCGGCACTTTGCAACCCCATGGACTATACAGTCCATGGAATTCTCCAGACCAGAATACTGGAGTGGGTAGTTGGTCCCTTCTCCAGGGGATCTTCCCAACCCAGGGATTGAACCCAGGTCTCCTGATTGCAGATGGATTCTTTACCAGCTGAGCCCCACGGTGATCCCTAAAGTTCAGATAGTGAAAGAGATTTATCTGAAATATTGAAACAGACTGACAGAGGTTTATAAGGATCTAGCTAATCCTCTCCTCTCTGACCTATAAGATGCTATTACTCAAAGGAAATCAACCCTGAATGTTCATTGGAAGGACTGATGCTAAAGCTGAAACTCCAATGCTTTGGCCACCTGATGTGAAGAACTAACTCATTGGAAAAGACCCTGATGCTGGGAAAGATTGAAGGCAAGAGGAGAAGAATGTGGTAGAGGATGAGATGGTTAGATGGCATCATGAACTCAATGGACATGAATCTGAGCAAACTCTGGGAGATAGTGAAGGACAGGGGAGCCTGGCGTGCTGCAGTCCATGGGGTCACAAAGAGACACAACTGAGCGACTGAAGAACAACAAAGGAGAGCGCTACTGCTTCTCCAGAGGAAATTCACCAACTCACTCAAGTGCATTTGGCCTTGGGTGATTGCAGATTATTCTGAGATGATTTGAATCCTGCTGTTGCTGTAACTGGGGAATGGTTAACTGTGATTCCTCAGACACTCAGGTGACTCAGCACCTCAAGTTCTTCCCAGATGCAACTGAAAGCATCTTCTTATCTTCTGTCCAGGAAAGTTCTCAAACACAGTTTTGTTTTTTTTTTAGTTAAGGTGGCAATGGTTGCCTGATATTTTTGTCCAAGTAGTAATGCATAGGTTTCCTTAAAAGAATGTAGTCGAGATGCGGCCATCAGTTTTGATGGGGTTAAGTGGGACTGAAGTGGGCTGTGAAAACATGTAGGGGTCTATGTTTGCCTCTTACTCTTCCACCAGAACACGCTCCTCCCCATTCTCCACCAAGAATTCTGCATTCTTCATCTCTTTCAAGGTCAACCTTGACCTTGACCTTGAAAGAGCAGTGAAGCCTTCCCTGCCTGTAGCTGGCGTAACTGGTTCTGTGTTCATATAGACATTAGACTTGCCAAGCTGTTATTATAAATGTGTTCCTCCTCCTCCAGAGGATTAGTTTTTCCAGGGAAGTTGTATAAACTCTTCCTCATCAGAAGTCTTATAGCCAATTTATGTAATTAAGATCCAGCTCTTTGCCTGGTTTCCATTCAAATCTTCATGAGACTTTTTTCATTAGAAATACAAGAAACACGTTTGACTATATCTTAATAAATACCTGTTCATTTCCAAGGAGATCACCTAACCTTGTGTAGAGCTATGGATAGACTGTTAAACTTTTCATACAGGAGGCCAAACTTGTTTCAACATTCTAATTTTACTGTTAAAATTCAACTATTTTGGAAAAATAAATGAAAGAAATATTGAATATAAATTACCACTGTGGTCCTTCAAAGTGGTGGAAAAACTTTCAAGTTATACACATTTCATTAAGGCTGACGTTATAACTCAAGAATGTGTGATGATTCAGCAATGTCCAACAGATCAAGTGCTAAGTGGGCCACTGGGCCACAGAATTTCCAGGTTCTCTATGCAAACGTCCATCTGCAGTGCCCACCCTCAATTTAAAATGGGGCAAGTGATTGAAAGGTAGGTGTTAATGTCACTCACTTCATCTTTCCAGACATAGAGTTCTCAGCAGAGAGGGAAAGTAAAACCTACATCTCCAGCATTACACAGAGAGCATAAGATCCTAAGTCATGTGAAAGGGCGATGTCCTAGTGGAGAGGAAAGTAAGCTAGGAATGGGAGGGTTCAGGCCACCTTCCCGCCTCCACCCCTGACCAGATGTATAACCTTAAAAAAGCAACTTTGCCTCAGAAACACTCAGGAGTCACCTACTCTGTGTAACAGAGGACACAGGCTAAGTGGCCTGCGAGATTTCATCCAGTCTAAGACGTTATGATTTCATATGGGTTCTTTTGACTTTTCATTGCAGCTTACAAATCTGCAGACCCCATATCATATCCTATCTCCCATAAACTTAACACAAACTCTCTGCCCCCAATATCACACTATCAAAAGTGTGCAGTATAAGAACCATGAGAAGTGACTTTTTAAAAAAGAGAAAGAAAATCATCATGGAAAAATTTTGAGACTCCACCGCTCTCATCATCACTCAGTGATCTTAATTATGCATCAATCAACCCCAGCTCAACTGGGAGATGAGAAAATGGGACTTTTTTTTTCTTTTTTTTTGCTGATCTCAAAGGACAGGCTTAAGAGGCAAGATCATCAGAATCATTACAGCTGAACAGGTAGTTTTATCCACCCAGAGGGAAACCATTCAAAATTTCTAATCACTTTTCACTCATCATGTTCAGAGGTTTCCAGAAAACTGTCTTATTTATTTAAATCATCTTGTATTCAGGGCTTCCCTGGTGGCTCAGTGGGAGAGAGTTTTGCCTGACAATGCAGGAGACACGGGCTAGATCCCTGATCCGGAACCACCCCACTTGCCTCAGAGCAACTAAGCCTGCAGATCACAACTACTGAGCCTAAACTCTAGAGCCTGGAACCCACAACTTCTGAGCCCACGTACTGCAGCTAATGAAGCCTGTGGACCCTAAAGCCCATGCCCTTCACCAACAGAAGCCACCGTAATGAGAAGCTTGGATACTGCGACCGGAGATTAGCCCCTGCTCTCTGCAACTAGAGAAAGTTTGAGTGCAGCAGTGAAGACCCAGTAGAGCCAAAACTAAAAATAAACTTTAAACAAATATTTTTAAAAATAAGAAAAAAGGAATGAAATCATCTTGTATTCAAATTCTTTTTCTCCGTCTACTCCCTCTAGCTCGCCTCACCGCTCCCTCTTTTTCTGTGCCTTCTTGCACTTGGGTAGGACTGTCATGGCACATAAAACCAATCTATAAGCCCAAGCCATTACTTTACTTGGTAGAAGCTGGAAATGAATATTTTTGATTTACATCTAGTAGCTGGATTTTATTTTCCCTTTTGAGGAGGACCATTTTCCTATGAACCATAAAGATGGGTTACTTGAATATCCCCTCAGATAAAACACTTTTAAGTGTTAAAAGTAAAATGGGTACATTCAAACTTCTCTATTTTATTATGAGTTCACCAGAACATTACAATATAATACAAATAGCTTTAAGGTGAATTTTAATACCAAGTCATTCATTTCATAAATTATTTTTATCTTGGTTGACACTGATGGCCCCAAAAGACAGTACTTAATATTTCAAGACTGGAGACAACAAATTTCATCCACCAATCATGTAGCAGGAGGTAATCATACATGAGAAGTAACCATATAAATGTGTTTAAACACTTGGAAACTCCCCCAAACCCCTAATACAACTCCTAATTTTTCTTGTTTAAGCGAGTTATTTAAAAAAAATACACTTCAAATATGTTTAGGATTCCATCCCAGCAAATGAATAGCAGCACATAAAAGAGTAAAACTAGGCAGGAACCCAGGCATAATCCCAAAGGCAGGATGCAAATAAAATGTCTCCTCAGCTCTTAAGCCTTAATGCATTTTACCTTAAACATTTACATTAACAGATGGTCCCCAGCAGTGCCATAAACTTACTTCTGAGTTCATTTCCATGTCACTCTCAACCCCATTTATCACTACCCATGCAGTAGAAAGTGCCACAAGGGGTTTAAATCAGAACAGTAAGGAGCAGGGACAAACTCTGAAGCAATTGGTGTCACCTACAAATATGCGCTTGACCTTTGTTAAAAAAAAAAAGTCAGTAGGAGAATTGATGACTGATGCAGGGAGAAAGACGAAGATAAGAACTAACCAAAGTCACCACATTGGACCCACTGGAAGGAAGATGCAACAGAGACATATACCTTTCACCCGGAATCCTTAAAAGCCTTCTGTTTTCCTGATTTTCCCAACAGTATGAAGCCATAGGCAATGAAATAGCCATGAGTGATTACAGATGTCAGGGAAGAAAGAAGTTTAAGAACTAGATGTAAAGATCATAGTTTCATTTTGTGTGCAAAATGATGATACTTCTTTTCTGTGTCTCATTAATTAGGCTTAATAGTTGACAATATTGTCAAACCACATCATTTCTGTTTGACATCTGCCAACGTAAAGAGGACAACCTTTTACCAAAATGTTTACAGTTTATTTTTAAAATCATCATAAAATGAGGTTTTCCTTTGGTGAAGAGTTTCATGAATTTTAACATATGTATTGGTCCATGTAATCACTACCATAATTAGAATAAAGAATATTTCCATCAGTCCCTGAAACTCTCCCAATCTATCCTTTAAGAGTCATTATCAGTTCAGTTCAGTCACTCAGTAGTGTCCGACTCTTTGCCACCCCATGGACTGCAGCATGCCAGGCCTCCCTATCCATCACCAATGCCCAGAGCTTACTCCAAATCATGTCCATCGAGTTGGAGATGCCATCCA
Organism: Bos mutus; assembly: GCF_027580195.1. Taxonomy (NCBI): domain Eukaryota; kingdom Metazoa; phylum Chordata; class Mammalia; order Artiodactyla; family Bovidae; genus Bos; species Bos mutus. The sequence continues at coordinate 95,532,228 of NC_091626.1, forward strand.
GCCATCTAATCCTCTGTCGTCCCCTTCTCCTCCTGCTGTCAATCTTTCCCAGCATCAGGGTCTTTTCAAATGAGTCAGTTCTTCACATCACATGGTCAACGTATTGGAGTTTCACCTTCAGCATCAGTCATTCCAATGAATGTTCAGGAATGATTTCCTTTAGGATGCACTGGTTGGATCTCCTTGCAATCCAAGGGACTCTCAAGAGTCTTCTCCAACATCACAGTTGAAAAGCATCTATTCTTTGGCGCTCAGCTTTCTTTATAGTCCAACTCTCACATTCATACATGACCACTGGAAAAACCATAGCCTTGACTAGACGGACTTTTGTTGACAAAGTAATATCTCTGTTTTTTAATATGCGTTCTAGGTTGGTCATAACTTTCCTTCCAAGGAGTAAGTGTCTTTGAATTTCATGGCTTCAATCACAATCTGCAGTGATTTTGGAGCCCCAAAAAATAAAGTCTGCCAACATTTGCACTGTTTCCCCATCTATTTGCCATGAAGTGATGGGACCGGATGCCATGATCTTAGTTTTCTGAAGGTTGAGATTTAAGCCGACTTTTTCACTCACCTTTTTCACTTTCATTAATAGTCATTATTCAGTTCAGTTCAGTCGCTCAGTCATGTCCGACTCTTTACGACCCCATGATTCACAGCACGCCAGGCCTCTCTGTCCATCACAAACTCCTGGAGTTCACCCAAACTCATGTCCATCGAGTTGGTGATGCCATCCAGCCATCTCATCCTGTGTCGTCCCCTTCTCCTCCTGCTCCCAATCCCTCCCAGAATCAGGGTCTTTTCCAATGAGTCAACTCTTTGCATGAGGTGGCCAAAGTACTGGAGTTTCAGCTTTAGCATCAGTCCTTCCAATGAACACCCAGGACTGATCTTCTTTAGGATGGACAGGTTGGATCTCCTTGCAGTCCAAGGGACTCTCAAGAGTATTCTCCAACACCACAGTTCAAAAGCATCAATTCTTCAGTGTTCAGCTTTCTTCACAGTCCAACTCTCACATCCGTATATGTCCACTGGAAAAACCATAGCCTTGACTAGATGGACCTTTGTTGGCAAAGTAATGCCTCTGCTTTTGAATATGCTATCTAAGTTGGTCATAACTTTCCTTCCAAGGAGTAAGCGTCTTTTAATTTCATGGCTTCAATCATCATCTGCAGTGATTTTGGAGCCCAAAAAAATAAAGTCTGCCAACATTTGCACTGTTTCCCCATCTATTTGCCATGAAGTGATGGGACCAGATGCCATGATCTTAGTTTTCTGAATGTTGAGCTTTAAGCCAACTTTTTCACTCTCCTCTTTCATTTTCATCAAGAGGCTTTTTAGTTCCTCTTCACTTTCTGCCATAAGGGTGGTATCATCTGCATATCTGAGGTTATTGATATTTCTCTCAGCAATCTTGATTCCAGCTTGTGCTTCTTCCAGCCCAGCGTTTCTCATGATGTACTCTGCATAGAAGTTAAATAAGCAGGGTGACAATATACAGCCTTGACGTACCCCTTTTCCTATTTGGAACAGCCTGTTGTTCCCTGTCCAGTTCTAACTGTTGTTTCCTGACCTGCATATAGGTTTCTCAAGAGGCAGGTCAGGTGGTCTGTTATTCCCATCTCTTTCAGAATTTTCCACAGTTTATTGTGATCCACACAGTCAAAGGCTTTGGCATAGTCAATAAAGCAGAAATAGATGTTTTTCTGGAACTCTCTTGCTTTTATTATACTTTACATCAAATAAAACTTGGCTCTGACAATTGTAAATCCCCATACTAAGATTTTTTAAAACAGTTTTATATCAAGCCTGTAACGAATTTTCCTATATGTTCCTATACTTTTACTATTTTTGCCTTCAAGATTCTAGAAATTTTTCAGCCACCAGATATTCTACGAGGATTTTGAAGAAATATCCCTTTAGAGCAGATGTCATGTTATTATTATTTTTTTTTACATAGGGAAAAACAACATCATGAAGAACAAAACTTTTTTTTTTTTTTACACATCGTACACACATACACACATCAATTGATGATTAAAAAGGAAAAACGAGACAAAATCAGTTCACTATTTCAAGTACATAGTGGAAGCTTAGCAGAATGCCTGGAACACTGCGTGAGCTCAGTACAATTTCCATTCATCCTCTGCTTTGCTTCCAAGGCTCTATTTTCAATCCAGTGTTTTTACATGACCTTTGTTTTTGAGAAAGCCCAAGAGCCATTGTTTCCCCTTGTGTGGTTCCCATCCAGATTTATAGATCAGAGTTTCAGACTAATAGCTGTAGTGAAATCAGCTAAGTCTTCTTCAATCTGCCAATACTCCTGACAGAGTGACTGGCAATGGAATTGTTATTTTTATGGGAGATCCATGTTGCTGTAGGAATAAAACTTCTGTGTCTCAGGAGCGCCAAGCTTAGACTGAGTAAAACATCTCGCACAGTGCCACTGATGGGAAATAAATGGGGATTTGTCATCTTTTGTTTGGAGATGCTGCTGTGAAGCATGTCAACATCCATTTAAAAATGAAGAAGGCAGAAAAAAATGTTCCATCAATGTCCTCCTGCCCTACCATGCTATGAATGCTAAATAGCAACTGCGGAGTATAAGAATCCTCATATATGAGGGCGGTCCCCACCACCCTCCCCAGCCCCCAAACAAAATTTCATGTATTTAGGGCTGTGAATACACAACAGAATCCATGCTAAAGTATATCTGGCCCTTATTTGGCCCTTCTGTAAAAATTACTCAGCTGAATCTGAATTCCTAAATCAATTTTCCAAAAGTATAAATTTCCATTAGGCTTTATATGGCCTATATATTCTACTTGTTCAGCTTGAACTTCTTTTCAATTAGTGTGCATTCGTCAGAATTCCAGTTTCTTCCTGATGCAAAAGGCATGGTGAGATAGAAAGAGGACTTATTTGGGAGTCAGGAGCTTTGAACCCTAAGTACGGTTCCACCTATGCTCCTATGTCAGGCCATTTAAATTCTCCTGGCCTTAGTGTTCATGCATAAAAATAGAGACTCAGATCAGAGAGCTTCATTCAGCTCATTCATTCATTCAGGACTAAATCCATTTAGCCCTAATTTTGATGATGCCTTCACCATGAGTCTGATGCTTGCAACCATTTTATGTCCTCTTCTAAGGCAGAAGTATAAAGCCAGTGCCTCACACAGTACTTAGATGTGATAAGGTATGAATAAAAGATTTCCGGTGCTGTGTCGAATCAACTTTATTAGACACCTAAATTTTAATGGGCCTTAAGCTAGCAGAAGACAGCTTCTTGAAATGTGAGGTATGCGTGTATATTATATCTGTGTGTATGCATATGTATGCATGGATATTTATGCATGTTTTCTATGACATATGGATATATTTATGGGTATATGTATATTTATGTATATGTGTATGCATAAATATGTGTGAATATATATACTAAATTATTTATATTTCCTCTTGAGCATCAAATCCAAATTCAGGGTATTATTTTGATCCATCAGCAGTGATGGTAGAAGTTTTACTCTCACATCTTTTCAGACACTTTTTCCTATCTGTAATACCATCCATATCAACAACCTATGGGACAAGCTATCATATCTGACAGTAACCATGAAAAGCCTGCTTTTGTGATAACCTGGGCTATTTCAGGACATTCTCAGTTTGCAATAAGGAAAACACATATCTTCTTCCTTACTTTACCTGCAACATCTATTTTCTTTATGAGATGGACAGCCTGCACAGAATCATGTATTTTTGCTCAGCTTCTATTAATTAGCATAATGCCTAGCACAGAATATGGAAATATTCTAAACATTAACCATCCGGGATCACAAGTCAGTCATTTTGTTTTTAAATCCTGTACTTCCACTTGCTAACTATAGGACCTGTAAGCCTCAGTTTTACCATAGGAAAAAAAAAAAAATGGAAGTGATAAAGAAACCAACTTTACTAATTGTTCTAAAGTGTTAATGAGATAACAAATACAAAGCACGCAGCATAATACTTTGTATTCATAAAATGTTAAAAGAACAGCTGACCCTTCTCTAGCTTAGGAAATGGAGAAGGGAAGCAGAGATTTACAAAGCACACAAAAACAAGAGTTGCTGGCAGAGGGATAGAAGAGAAACCACCAAATTACAGGATGAATATTTCCTTTCGGCCAAAAGACAACTGTGTTTGGGTCACTAGTCTTAACTAATCAGGAAGGTCCAGCTGCAGTTGGGGGGATTCCTGGAAGAGAGTAAGAAAAGGCCGTGACAAGCGCATAGAACATAAGCAGGACAGGCGTTTGGGAAGGCTCTGTTTTGGGAATGTGAAATCCAAAAATTGTCACAGGCTTTCTTCTGTTCATTGAGAAAGCTCTTGTTGAATATGGGACTTGAGAAGAAAGCAGAGGAATGTATCTTGAAAGGCATGGCAGAGGAGGAAACATCTACGTGAAATATTTGGAGGGCTTCCCTGGTGGCTCAGATGGTAAAGAATCCACCTGGAATACAGGAGATGTAAGCTCGATCCCGGGGTCAGGAAGAGCCCCTGGAGAAGGGAATGGCTACCCACTCCAGTATTCTCGCCTGGAGAATTTCATGGACAGAGGAGCCTGGCAGGCGACAGTCCATGGGGGGTCACAAAGAATCGGACACAACTGAAGCGACTAACACTTTTCACCTTTCAAAAGGATGGGAGCTGGGAAAACAGATGAGAAAGGGGTATAAATGTCCCCACAAATGGGGGAAAACTAGTGCAGGAATCAGAAACTGCTCGAATGTGGATATAAACAGATTCCCTTTAGCCACCCATCCTAAAATGATTAGACTTTAGCCTTACTGAGCACACTGCTAATACTTTGATAAGGGTCCCAAATCAAAACTCCTCAGAGAGGTTCCATCTATTTTTTGACATACAAAAAGCTGCACATAACTAATATATACAACCTAATGAGTTTGAAGATAAGTATGCACCTGTGAAACCATCTATCTTAAAACAATATATTCCATTTGGCTACTGTAGCTCATAGAAAATAGTTTACCTACATCTGTCGCATTCATTAAAGCCACTTTTCAAATCCTTTATATATCTGTTCCTTCTTCATGTTTATGTTTAGGCCAAAGAGCATAAATGACTTTGTTCCTGAGTGGTTGAGTCAAGGACATTCAGGGGTTTAATTTCAGATTTGAAAGGGTCTAGTTTCAGATTTCCAAACAAACCAAACCACAACCTCACATGACTTCTGGAATCCTCCAGCTGTCAATCCAGAAGTGTCAAGTATGAGCTGATTAGGAAGACGTGCCCTTTTTGCTTCTGGTGGCTTCCTCAGACCAAATGGCACAGTGATCATAACATACAAACAGCTCTCAGTTTAGCGAACGATGATCCAGTTTGACTTTCTCTTTCTCCCTCACCTGTAGCTTTCAATCTCTTCACCTGCCTACTGGAACTTATTCCAAAGAGTGAGAAAGCCAGAAACATTACAGTTCATGTGTTATTCTTTTCAGATATCTCTGGGAAAGATTTTAAGGTGTAGGATGTTGAAACAAGCAGTTGCATCGGGACTTGAAAACATATATATTTGGTCCTTCTCAACACAGGTTTAAATGCATGGACCCACTTTTTCAATAGTAAATATTATAGTACTACATGACTTGCGTGCTAAGTCGCCTCAGTCGTGTCTGGCTCTGCAACTCCTCTGTCCATGGGATTCTTCAGGCAAGAATACTGGAGTGGAGTGGGTTCAGGGGATCTTCCCAACCCAGGGATGGGACCTGAATCTCTTATGTCTCCTTCACTGGCAGGCAGGTTCTTTACCACTAGCACCACCCGGGAAGCCTGATTCTATGACATGAAGGTGGTTGAAACCGCAGATGCAAAGCACAGATATAAAGGAAGGGCAGGCACAGAGTCAGTCAGGTCAGTCGCTCAGTCGTGTCCGACTTTTTGCAACCCCATGAACCGCAGCACGCCAGGCCTCCCTGTCCATCACCAGCTCCCGGAGTACACCCAAACTCACGTCCATTGAGTCGGTGATGCCATCTAACCCTCTCATCCTCTGTTGTCCCCTTCTCCTCCTGTCTTCAATCTTTCCCAACCTCAGGGTCTTTTCAAATGAGTCAGCTCTTCGCATTAGGTGGCCAAAATATTGGCGTTTCAGAGAGCCAACTATAAATTATATGCAGATTTTTTTTCGACTGCAGGAAGACTCAGCACCCCTAACCTTTGTGCTGTTCAGGGGTCAACAGTTTTTGAAAGTTTAAATTATCCATAATATCTTTGATCTCACTGAAAGACTGGTTCAAGTTTTAACCTTAATATAACAATGTACAACATCAAATAATATACTGTTGGTTTGTCTAAATACCTTTTTCTTCACAGAGAAACAATTATTTCAGTAACATATAATCTTTCCAGTTGTTACTTTGCAGTGGAGAAAAGGATTGCTTTAAAGGTATTAACGGTTGTATTACTATGAAATGGATTTCAAATCAGTCTGCAATTTCATAGCAGATTGATGTGTTTCCCCAGATTTCAAGATTTCCCTTATCACTTAGCTTTGCATTGGTAACATTCACCTGGTAATTTAGCTAAAGGGTCTTTCTATAGCTGAAGACATCCCTGACAAGCAAGGGACCGTGGAACTGTGCACAGACACCAAGAGTCAGAGCAGAGCTGGATGCGAATTCATCTTCAGCAGTACAGCTGCATCCGTAAGATGCAGAGGAACACAGGCTTGCTTCTGTCACTAAAAGCAGCAGCGTTGACTCAAGGACAACACGAGTCACAACACTAATTATAAAGACTGGTGACAGAAAAGAAGCGAGGTGTTCTCTTTTATATGTAGGGGTCTCCCAGTACCCCTACATAAGAATAAGGCACTAATAAGATGTTAGAGCTTGAAAGGAGTTCATAGATCGTCATCCAGCATGACTCCCACCTTTACATATACTGGAAGTGAGCCCCAAAGAGAAGAAGTCATTTGCTTAACCTGTAGTATTGCCGCAAAAAGAACTCAAATTCTTGTAAGTATTCCCAGAAACGGTCGTTCATCTCTTAGAAATATATGTGTAGGTGTAAATAAAATTATATCCAAGGGGGTTTTTAATCTGACAAAACTCTATATTACAGAGCAGGAACAAGCAAGAGCGAAGTTGTTAATACACTCAATGAATAGAGGAATACCTTATTTTACCACCTCTTGTTTTCCTGTTTAGAAAATGTATATATTGAAACAAGCTTCATCTTATTTAAGTCTCCTCCTGCATGGATCAGTTAAAATAAAATGGTGTAGGCATCATGTTTCATAGGGTTCTGGAAGGTATACAGAGCAAGCTTAGGTAGATTTTTATGATATAAGGCCACTGGGTAATGTTTATAGTGGAAATAGGCCTCTGCCACTCATTTCCAATGAAGCAGTGAAAAACCAGGATATCTACCTCCCACCGGTCAGCACACTTGCGCTTTGCTCTATCCTGGAAGCTACTTAGAACGCTGGAGTAGCTTTAGTGGTCAGAAGTCTAACAAAAAGATCTTTATGGCTGAAAGAACTCAATGACCTCTAAGGTTTGATCCAACCCTGAGATTCTAATTGTAGCAATAGACACCCTGGGCATATTTCAAGTGTCATTTTGAACAAAGCACATCAGAAGGGAAAAAATCTTTTAGATTCATTATCTTGTCATTCCAACCAATATAAAAGCCAGCTTCATTATCTAAAAGCTTTACTGGAGTGTCTACATAGGTCTATATACATTTCTAAGTACCTCCCTGAAGTAATCATCCTTGTCTATAATACAAGTCAAACACACCCTATATAGGTTTCCCTGATCAAACAGGCAACAAGCTCTCTGACATATATTTTCACCCTCTTGTCTGACTATAATGAAATGGAAGCAGAACCCCGCCATAGAGTACAGCATTACATCACAGACTGAACTGTGTGATTGCCATAGTTTATGCCTTGTGAAGTAGTTGCATGTAATTTGTCTCGCACCATATCACCAATTATAAGGGGCTGATCTGCATTAGATCTGATAGGTCTAGTTCTATGGGGCATTTCATTTCAGTTATAGTTTAATTTTCAATTTTATACCTGGGCCATTGTTATCTCTCCTTATAATCACCCTAAAGGTCAGGAGCCACGTGGAATGTGAAGTGATTTTTGTACTTACCCATGTGGAAGTAGAAATCTAATAAATACCTTTGATAATGGGATTGACAAGGATGCTAATTTCTCATCTTCTGTAGGAGAAATCAAGGTTTTAACTATAGCAGAATTCAGAAGGTATAGTCAAAATTCGTCTTCCAGATTCACAAAGGGCACTGTGAGACCATCGACCCAGAGCTTCAGGCCATGTGGCTAAGATCACACACAGTGTGCTCTGTCTTCCAGCGACTGAACTTCCAGGTGAGACCAGATTAGACAGAGAAGGTCGGAGGAAATTTAATTCTTATCATCTACTGTGGAAGACTGGCAACAGCAATCCCTGCACGAAAGAAGAGGCTCCTAATTATGATTAAAAGGATAATTCAGGCAAGGTGACTCTAGATCAGCTTCAGTTAGTCCTTATTTTTGAATTTCATATTTAAATCCATTCCCTTGACAGCAACTGAAGAAGTGAAACACAGGAAGAAAATTGTCTATAAAGGATAGCATCAAACACTAATCTCCATGTAACGGAGACTCTACAGAATTTCAAAGGCATGTTGGTACTTGAGTGACTGCTATGCACCAGGCAATGTAGGGGGTGATGGGACACAGGATACAATGATGCTCTATTCGGAGGCAGTTCCTGTGGTATATGACTCCTCAGTAAGCCCTGCAGTGCAGGCTTGCTCATATCCATTTCACGCTATTTACGCCTGCTGAAGGCGGTGTGCAACATGGATGCCAGTCATCCCCATTCCTAGTAGCCATGCCCGTATGTCACCATTGGTGCCTGCTCACTCAGTCACGTCCAACTCTTTGCAACCACATGGACTGTAGCCTGCCAGGCTCCTCTGTCAATGGAATTCTCCAGACAAGAATACTGGAGTTGGTAGCCATTCCCCTATCCAGGGGATCTTTCCAACCCAGGGATTGAACCTCTGGACTGGTAGGTGGATTCTTTACTTCTGAGCAACCTGAGAAGCCTCTCCCCTTAAGTATGCACTGGACGCATCACATCTAAGAGATGGATGGAATATAGCAGGAGTGATGGAATCACTTTCAAAGTCAGATTGAAAAAGACAGTGGCTTCTAGCTTGGTTATGCCATCTCTCTCTCCCATTTTCACTGACTGAAGATAACCACCATCCTGTAAGCTATTGTACAGAGAGGTCCACATGCCAAGGAGCTGATGTCTTTGGCCAGCAGTCAGTACGGATCTAGGGCCTACCAACTGCCATAGAAAGGAGCTTAGAGGAAGATCCCTCCTAAGTTGAACCTTGAGACTGAAGCTCTGGCTGGCACCTTGACTGCTGCCTTTGAAGCACACTGAGCAAGTCACCCAGCTATGCCACACCTGGATTTCTGTGCCACTGAAACTGTGATGCATTCTTATTTACTGAAGGATCTCAGTTTTAGAGTACTTTGTTTAGCAGCAATAGATAACCCACAAAACATTATTTCCTCCTTGCTAGTCACCATTATCTAAGAAGTAACCACAAGAAAGAAGAGTAATCAAACATTCAGAATCAAGAATCAAGTGAGGGACCAGGCAACTGCAACACTGCCAACACCTCTCCTCTGGAGGCTGCTCTTCTTCCCTAAGACAAGAGTACACCCTGAGGGCTTCTCTCACCACAGAGCTGCAGGATGCCCTTGGCTAGCGCAGCAGTACAGGTAGGAGGACCCTGCAGACCACGCCTTCATATGCATTGAAAATGTGTGAAAGTCACTCAGTCGTATCCGACTCTCTGTGACCCCAAGAACTATACAGTCCATGGAATTCTCCAGGACTCGGCTAGCTGTTCCCTTCTCCAGGGGATCTTCCCAACCCAGGGATCAAACCCAGGTCTCCCTCATTGCAGGCAGATTCTTTACCAGCTGAGCCACCAGGGAAGCCCCTCGTATCAATTATGTCTCAGCTAACACTTCTACAGCTCAGTTTGGCAAAGAGCCAGTGGCATCTGACCTCCTTTACATTTCCACCATTAATTAATTAATGCCTGGGGAAGACATCTAACTTCTTTCCCTCTTGTGCCCCTGCCCCCACCCCCACTGCCATACGCACTGAAGGCCAGGGACGGCTCTTTGTAAAACTACCTGAAATACACTTAATCTTAGCCAAAAGGCTAAGAAGCACTTTAAAAACAAACAAAAATAGACCAAAGCAAAAAACCACCTGAAGTAAATGCTACTGCCCTAGTACTCTTTGCAAGCAAGCAAATCTGGATGGAATGTAATCAAACAGAGTGCGTTTGGCATCAATTTATGTTTGAGCATTGCAGGAAGATAAGTGAAAAATACGCTTTGGCTGCGAGTTAGACAGAAAGGAGGACTTAATTAAAGTTCTGAAATGTATACCATCGGAATCAATTAACAATCATCAAGGAATCATAAAAGAGAGGACAGTACTAAAACTAGCTGGCAAAGTCAGAGTTTTCAGTGGAGAGAAGGAATCCCATCCACACTTTCTGAACCAGTCGAATGGTAAGAGGCAATTATTTTATATCCTCTAAGTAATTACTCATTATCAGTGGCCTGCTGCCCTCAAGAAGCTTATGGTCTCACTGGGAAATCATGACATGTAAACCATGATCATAAATATGAAAAAAAAATAACATTGTGTGCATCAAAACACAGGCTCTAGTCAGGATTTGATCACTTTGAAGTTCCTCAACTGGAAATCAAGCCTGAATATTCATTGGAAAGAGTGATGCTGAAGCTGAAGCTCCAATACTTTGGCCACCTGATGCGAAGAGCTGACTCCTTAGAAAAGACCCTGATGCTGGGAAAGACTGAGGCAGGAGGAGTTAGGGACGACAGAGGATGAGATGGTTGGATGGCATCATTGACTCAATGGACATGAATTTGAGCAAACCCTGGGAGACTGTGAAGGACATGGGAGACTGTGAAGGACTCAGAAGCCTGGTGTGCTGCAGTCCATGGGGTTGCGAAGAACTGGACATGACTAAGCAACTGAACAAGGAACAACAACCCCCATCTATCAGTGCACGTGGACATTTATATCATCTATCTTCAACAAAAAAATAATTTTACTCTGAAAAATCTGGTGGTCAACTGAAATGGAGCAATTTATAGGTGGGGCTTTCTCTTTTCATGCATGCTCACTTGTGTCTGACTCTTTGTGACCTCATGGACTGTAGCCATCCAGGCTCCTCTGTCCATGGATTTTTCCAGGCAAGAAAACTGGAGTGGGTTGCCACTTCCTATTCTAGGGGATCTTCCCAACCTAAGGATCGCACCTGCATCTCCTGCAAAACCTGAATCAAAGGGTAAAAAATAAAATGCATAAAGATCACACAAATTAAGAGATTCTAAACTCTGAAAATATATTTGGCTTTCAATTTCCTCTACCATAAAAATAGTGGCGGCAGCAGCTTACAAAAGCAAAAATAAAAGTAGGTATGTTGAGGGATTTCCCTTGTGGTCCAGTGGCTAAGATTTCGCCTTCCAAGGCAGGGAGTGTGGGTTGGATCTCTGGTCAAGGAACTAAGAGCCCACATGCCTCAGGGCCAAAAAAAACCAAACAGCATCAAACAGAAGCAATGCTGTAACAAATGTAATAAAGACTTTAAAATTTAATAAAGACTTTAAAAATAGCCCACATCAAAAAAAACAAAAAACAAAATAGGTATAGTGAGGCAGGAAGAAACCCCCCACCCCCCCTTAAATGGTTTTGCAAATTTGAGTCACATGATCCAATGGCAGAGGCTGAAGTGTGTCCAAGGAGGACTTGATCTTATCCTGGCCCCTCCGGCCCAAGCAGAAATCAATGCAGGCTTTTCTGCCACCTGCTTGTTTTGTCTGCACTCAAGCAAAACGAGGGGCTTATCTCCTTCACAGATCAGCATATGAGATACGCCTCAGATATGTCTGCCTGTCAGGCTCATAAACACAACAAGGCACGCCAGCAGCAATGGAAGGAGAGCCCGGCTCCGGTTCACGGATTACAGACCGCAACATCCATCAGCGTAAAAACAAACAGCTCCAAACCGCTGTCCTTGGAACATGGCCTAAGAGTGTGGAGGGATGTGAGAAAGAAAGATAAAAGCTCCCAAGGTTTGCTAAGGGTGTCTCTCACCGCCTTACACTTTCGCAAGGAGAAGTGTCCAAACATATTCAAGTGGGCTAGTAGGTAAATGAGAAGCCTCCTTCTTGACTGATATGGGGGATTCTGAAATACTTCTTATATTCCCAAGAATTGATATAGGCTGTGGGTGTCTAGGTCCTGATACTCATGTTGTAGGACAGCCAACCTCTGGATCAGGGATGTCTGTCAAAACTATTTAACTCAGCACAGTTCTCTCTGAAATTAATTCAGTAACTTGACCAAATATAAACATCATAACACTTCACATGTATATACCAAACTCATTATAAGTACATTATCACTTGGATAATTATGATTATCCTTTGAAATACGTTGGATAAATAATATTTATATTTTACAAAGGAGAAAACAGCTCCAAAAAAAGTTTAAATGTGCAAGATCACATAGTTATTTAGTAGAAAAATGGAATGCACATGTGTCCTCTTCCCCACTCTAATTTATTGATTTATTTAGTCACCAGTATTTATCACAGTCCGTATGGAAGGTAATAAGCTAGCTAATGCAAGCGATGTAAGTAATCCACTAAGCCTTATTTTATATAACAAAACTCACATAATGTGCCAAGGTATTTTTCTAATCACTTTACCTAGATTAACTCATTTAATCTTCCTAACAAGCCTCCTGTGAAGCGGCTACTGAGGCACAGAGAGGTTAAACAACTTGCCCACAGCCACACAGCAAGTACATGGCAGAGCTGCAGGGTGAAGACAAGCAGTTGGGCTGTAGAAAATCTTCTTTAACCACTTTACTGTGCTAAACTACTAAGACTGGCCTTTGATAGGACCAGAGGGAATGAGTGTCAATAGCAACTGTGGGGACAGGAAGGAATGGAATGGAAATAGAGTCCTTCAATACATGCCGGCTTAGCTTTTAAAGAAAGATTGGTGATAGTTGCAACAGGAAGGGACTAAGAAGCAAAGCCTTCCCTTAGTACTGTCTGTAGTGCAAAGAGTTTTCCAGGTTCTTTAAGGACCTAAGCCACCAAACATAGAGGTCTGGTAACCTCTATCACAGCGATTAACTAGGACTCCCATTTCATCGTTGATCTAATTCATGCCCAGCGGGAGGAAAATGCTGATTTAATCTGCAATTCTCTTACATAGTCCAGTGAGATGTCTGTAAGAATAAAGGCTAATTTGTCTCTAAGATATATATCTGCAGCAGGTGCCTATGGAAGATAGTTAAAGGCATGTCAGTATTCTCTTTGCACTCTGAAATCTATCTGCAGAATTAATATTCAGGATCTCTAAAGTTGTTTCTGTGGTCCATAGTATCGCTAAAAGAGGGGCGTGGAAATATGCTGGTTTCCTCAACACAGAGGACTTCCCTGGTGGCCCAGCGGTAAAGAGGCTGCCTGCCAGTGCAGGGACGTGGGTTCAATCCCTGGTCCTAGAAGATGCCACATGCCATGGGGTAACAGCCTGTGTGCCACAACTAATGAGCCCACGTAGCCTGGAGTCCATGCTCTGCAATGAGAGAAGTCACCGCAATGCGAAGCCCACACCCTACAATTAGAGAGAAGCCCCTGTTTGCCACAAGAGAAAGCCCGTGCACAGCAGTGAAGACCCAGCAGAGTCAAAAACAAACAAATACCTACATAAAAATTAAAAGAAAGAAAGAAAGCCACATACAGATGGCTCATCGTGGGATGTCAACAGGGACTGACCACACTGGAACAAAAGGGGAGGGAGAAGAGATGGAGAGACAAGAGTAAAAGGAACAATCATTTTAGTTAATAAATTGTATCACCAGAATGAACACTGTGACCCAGCAACAACAATATGAGTATCTGGCATTCCTTGAGAGTAACTGTTTGCTCATGCTTTATCATATGCGGTTCTCACAACCTTGTTAGAAAATTAGCCTAATTATCAGTTAGGTCAGACTGGTTGACACATTCAAAGGTTGCAAATAATTTTGTGTTAGAAGAGAGGCTTGTTTCTGTATTTTCAAACCACAGCTGCACTCTTTCCATTACACTACATTATGAAATTACTTTTATATTCCAGCCCAAACCACTCAGTGTTTACTCGGACTTGGAGATTTTTGATGTGCCCGATGATTTTTTTTATGAAAAAAAAACAAAACCAGTATCTCTAGTCAGTGCCATCTACTCCCCAGTCACATCCTGGTAAGTGTTAGCAAAGATCAGGACACCACTGATGACCACCTTAACAAGAGTGCAAATGCAAGCTGCCAAGTGTCTTCCTCAATAGGGTCTTTGGGTAGCCTATTTACACTGGCTTGTAGAAGCATATAGTGGTAGCTATATTACAGATATTTACCAGTTTCATAGACATTCATAAAAGTCAGAGAAACATTTTTCTCCTACTATCCTGCATTGGGTCTGACTCTTAAAAGAAAAATCAGGAACCACCAATCACTCAAGAATGGCAATAACTCTTCTCCCATACAATTTGTTAAGGGTGCCTATTGGATGAATGATAATCAAGCCCCTTGCCAAGATCTTTTGAAATCAGAGAAATCATAAGGTAGTTCTTTATTATCTATGTATCTATCTATCCATTCATATACTCACCCATCCATCATCCACTCAGCCTTCCAAATTTTATTTCACTGTTAATTCAGTGGTAGGGGGCCAACTGCTAATGACAATACATGGGAAAAAAAGAAATGCTTTTTATTTATTTGACGTTTTTAAATTTTATTTCTCCTACTGAATTGAAAAAGTGTTGAACCAGAACAGTGTTAAAATTCAATATCGAAAATAAGGCATCTGAGAAGCCACCAAAGAAACATACTCAGAGAAATTTGATGGGGTTTTCAAAGACTCGACTTTTCAAAGATTCTCAAGTCCTTTCAGAAAAGAATTAAGAAGCCATAGAACTTAAAATAGATCAGCTTAGAATATTAATGTACAAAGAATTTAACACTGATTGTTCTAGGGCAAGAGGGTTTCCTATACACGGGCCTAATGCAACGCTGTTAAACCATCAAACTGAGTTTCACCCTATGTTTCTACTGTGTCCCTGAGACTTCCTGACACATCTATACACCTTCAAGAAAGATACTGAAGACCTTTGTAAATGATTATGATTTATTTTTTCCAGGACAGAACCTAAATATTCTACAGTAAATGCACATGTGGAAAAAGCTATGATAATTGCTATTATTAGGACAATTTGTTTAAAATTGGATCGGTTTTGTGATTGTTATTTTCCATTCGAGGCTTGGTAAACTTATTTCACCTAACAGAAAACAGAAAGACAAAAAAAGAGGGGAAAGGGTCTTCAGGTATGGAATAACAGCAAGGAAAAGCAAATATTTAAATTCCAACTGTTTGATTACATGCAAATATTTATAAAAGGGAAAATAAAAAAAACCACACATACACAAGGGGAGAACAATGTGTAAACAGGTTACTAAGAAGCCCTAACTGTGGCGGGAGTGCTGTCCAAAGTTTTCCAAAAGCTATTGAACAGCCTTTCATTACTCAGGGCTATCAAACATCATACAGCCATGACGTTTGCTTTTACACGTTAAGCTGACATGGAATGGCGACTTGTGTTGAGAGTATTCCTAAATTTGATATTTCCTTTTTTCTCCCTTCCTCTTCAAAGAGTACAGAGGAATACTACCCCTTCCTTTTACCATACAATCTGAGGATCAACGTTTCAGATTAGAATCACAGAGACTTGTCTTTGTTTTACTGTCACTGGCGTTATGGAAACTGACAGACAAATTGCCAATTTACAGGATGCCTGGTGTCACTCAGAACAACACGGGAGGTTTGTACACAATGCAGTGGCCACCTAGAGGGTCATCACAAGCTTCCGAACTTGTCACAGTGATTTTCCAAATGAATGAAATCCAACACACGCAAAACACTCTGTCTAGAGCAAAGGCAAAGAGGCAGAGCTGCAAGGAAACACACAGAAAAAAGAAGTTGACGATCACATCCCGCTTATCCTCAATAGCTCTCTTATAAATTGTCATATTGTTTTCTCTTGTCAAAGCACTTCCATCCATGACAATTCCAAACACAGGCATAGAAGAGGTCCTGAGGTTACACGTCCTGCAGTAATTGTCTAGAATTATAAATCTATCACATTCTTCAGGCTGGAAGCAAAATGCCCTCCTACTTGTAATATTATGATGCATTTTTAAAAAATGACCATAATGTGCAGCAATTTAATCACCAGGATCCAGATACTGGAACTTTCTGTGTCACTTTCACAGAAAGTTCCTAGAAGATTCAATTCCCACAGGATAAACACTAAAAAGTAACAGAGTCAAAACTTTAAAATTTATCAGAAAAGCAGTCTCTTCTCTGACCATTCTTTGTAAAGTTTTAACTTCTCAGACTCTATCCCTTTTCCCTGTTTTATTTCTCTCTGTAGAATTTAACACTATGTAATAAGTGATAGGTTATAGTCATAATAGTCAAAGGTCCATCTAGTCAAAGCTATGTTTTTTTCCAATAGTCATGTATGGATGTGAGAGTTGGACCATAAAGAAGGCTGAGCATCAAAGAATTGATGCTTTTGAACTGTGGTGTTGGAGAAGACTCTTGAGAGTCCCTTGGACTGCAAGGAGATCAAACCAGTCCATTCTAAAGGAGATCAGTCCTGGGTGATCATTGGAAGGACTGATACTGAAGCTGAAACGCCAATACTTTGGCCACCTGATGTAAAGAACTAACTCACTGGAAAAGATTCTGATGCTAGGGAAGATTGAAGGCAAGAGGAGAAGGGGGTGACAGAGGATGAGATGAATACAGAGTATCACTGACTCAGTGGACATGGATTTGAGTAAATTCTGGGAGATGGTAAAGGACAGAGGAGCCTACATGCTGTAGTGCATGGGGTCACAAAGAGTCGGGCGTGACTTAGCGACTGAACAGAAATAACAAATACGTCGTATAACTTATGATTTTGTTAACCACTCCCAATCTTCACTCAAAGAGAAAATTCCACAAAGATAGGGAATTATATCCATCTTGTTCAGCTCAGCCAATAGTTACAGAATTAATTAATGACTGTCTTCACCATACAACTAACTGTGGGCTTACAGAGCTAAACTAATTTGGACAAAGGGAGAAGACAGAGACAGAGAAGAGAGATGAAGAAGACATAATTAAAGCAGTGATAGAGAAGAGTTGGTCAGGCACACAAACTGTACATGGATTTCCCATCCTTGTCTGACATTTTCCTCTTCTGTTTTCTTGATACCATTTCTTCTCACAGCCTTAACACTTTCATTTTTAGCCAACAGCCCCAGTAAAAGGAGTTCTGTGCCCTTCGGGAAAATTTGATCTATGCTTGGCTTCCCTGGTGGGCTCAGATGGTAAAGAATCTTCCTGTAATGTGGAAGACCCAGGTTCAATCCCTGGGTTGGGGAGATCCCCTGGAGAAGGGAATGGCTACCTACTTCAGTACCCTGCCTGAAGGATTCCATGAAGAGAAGAGCCTGGTGGGCTACAGTCCTTGAGTCTCAAAGAGTAGGACACGATTGAGCAACTAACACTTTCAATTTAAGAAATACATTCAATTTGGTCTATTCATTCTCCCTTTATTGGTGGGAACCACAAAACAGAAAATTATGCCATGTTAGAGTCCTTAAAATATAACACAGTAACTCTCCTGCTATTATTAAAATGCTAAGCAATCAATGTAAAGGCTTTAAGAACCTACACCCCATAGGTTGTTCCTCCTGTGTCTTCTTCCCAGCCCTTTTTCTGGAAACTCCCATCAACTTGAATAGCATAACTGAGAATCCAGCTGAAAAATAGACAATGCTGAATAATTCTTCATTGGAGTATGTGTATTTGGATATACTCTCACTGTGCATGTGTGTTCTGAATATTATTAAACTACATATTTATTGGTATGCACCATTCTTTCTTCTTTGTCATTTCATTTTAAACGACCCAACAACTATAACACAAATAAAACAAACACACGGAATAAAACATCTGGTCCCCCCAGGAAATTAAATGCTAAATTACTATGTTAATTCAACCAAGAAGTAGAGACTTTAAATGTGAAGAAGTCAACAAAAATCAAATTTATGCTCCCCACTGTCCCCATAACAGCTAGGCTGCACATGCACATTTTATTAAGACATAAATATAAGGTAGCAGACATAATTGAGACTTAAACAAGCAACTTAGAAAGCAGTACTGTCTCTGACTCAGCATGCGACTATGACCAAATGCTATCAATGTCGAGAGTTTCATTTTTTTCTTCTCCTCAATTTTTCTTTTTCAGGAAGATATTAAACTCAGAAATTGTAGCAGTTAGAAACCGTTTTGTCCAACAGGTATATAGTTAAAGTATCTTTGTAACAAGATCATTTCCTATGTGATTAAATTAAATGGACATTCTAAAATATGTGTGCTTTGAACAATGAAAAACCTGCATTAGAAAGGAAAAGAAAAGAACTAGGGGTAAATGAGAAATCACACATAACTTTGAGGAATCTATAGATAGTTATTCCAAGTATCTGTTTCCCTTTGGGTTTTTTAAAGAAAAGTATGGTGCCCAGAGAGGATAAGGACTTTGAGATGGGCTGGACTGTATCTGAGTGGCTTTCGATCCTTCAATAAGTTCACAGCCTCATGTCTATTCTTCCACCATCATTTCTCTATATTTCAGTCTACTTTGAACAGAGCTAGAATTATCTTCTGCAAGAAATATTTTTGTCACTCCATGCTACTGATTGAACTGTGCCCCTCCAAAATTCATATGTGGAAGTCCTAAGCCCCAGTACCTAAGGACATGACCTTATTTGTGGTTAGAATAGCATCACTGACTCAGTAGACATGAATTTGAGCAAATTCCAGGAGATAGTGAATGACAGAGGAGCCTGGCGTGCTGCAGTCCATGGGGTCACAAAGAGCTGGACGTGACTTAGTAACTCAGTTCAGTCACTCAGTCGTGTCCGACTCTTTGTGACCCCAAGGACTGCAGCACGCCAGGCTTCCCTGGCCATCACCAGCTTCCAGAGCTTGCTCAAACTCATGTCCATTGAGTCAGTGATGCCATCCAACCATCTCATCCTCTGTCATCCCCTTCTCCTCCTGCCTTCAATCTTTCCCAGCAGTAGAGTCTTTTCCAATGAGTCAGTTCTTCTTCACATCAGGTGGACAAAGTGTTGGAGTTCAGCTTCAGCATCAGTCCTTCCAATGAATATTCAAGACTGATTTCCTTTAGGATGGACTGGTTGGATCTCCTTGCTGTCCAAGGGACTCTCAAGAGTCTTCTCCAACACCACAGTTCAAAAGCATCAATTCTTCGGTGCTCAGCTTTCTTTATAGTCCAACTCTCAAATCCGTACATGACTACTGGAGAAACCATAGGTTTGACTACACAGACTTTGGTGGCAAAGTAATTAATGTCTCTGCTTTTTAACATGCTATCTAGGTTGGTCATAACTTTCCTTCCAAGGAGCAAGAGAAAACAACAATCCACTTATAACATCCCTTGGCTCTTAGTAAAAATTCAAATTCTCTGGTCTAGACTATAGAGTCTCTATATCTGCACCATTTAATTTCTATATGAGACCCTACCCCTTAAGTTCTAGCAACTTTGACTTTCCACAGTCTATCCCATGTCCTTACAAAACTCAGTACCTATGCATATAACATTGTTCTTTGTGCCCCATTCCTTTCCTGACCTGGCACAATCTTACCCATCTCTTAGGATTCACATCAATTGACACCCATCAACAGAACATCAAGCCTATCAGGAACTTAGCCATCAAAAATACAAAGTTGAAAGAAAGAAGCATGATGCAGAAGGAGGCAAACATCACTCTACTGTGTAAGTCAACCGGATAAACTATGTAAAATGTCATATGCTGAGTTTTCTCTAGATATGTGTATGTGCACAGAAGTGCATATTTTAAAAATCACAAGTAACCACACTGAGATAGTTAATTGTATGTTCAACTTGGTTGGGTTACGAGTAGCTCATTATTTGTTTGAACAGTATTCCAGGTGTGTCTGTGAGGATGCTTCTACATGAGAAGAACATTTGAATTGGTAGACTGAATAAAGCAGGTTGCCCTCCCCAATGACAATGGGCCTTCTCCAATCAGGCGAGGGCCTAAATGGAACAAGAGCCTGAGCAAGAAAGAATTTACTATCTCTACCTGACAGTCCTGGGAGCTTCTCAGGTGGTGCTAGTGGTAAAGAATCCGCCTGCCAATGCAGGAGACAAGAGATTTGGATTTGATCCTTGGTTGAGAAGATTCCCTGGAGGAGGGCATAGCAACTCACTTCAGTATTCTTGCCTGGAGAATCCCATGGGCAGAGGAGCCTGGAGGGCTAGAGTCCATAGGTTCCCCAAGAGTTGGATACAGCTGAAGTGACTTAGAATGCATGAATGCACACGACAGTCTTGAGCGAGGGCCATTGATCTCTTCCTGCCTTCAGACCCAGATTGGAACTTACACCTTCAGCTTTGCTGTTTCTCAGGACTTCAGATTTCAGATCTTGAGACTGCTCAGACTCCATAATCACACAAGATAATTTCTTATAATAAATTCCAAGTTACAGATCTATATATGTAGATTTAAAGACATATCTCCTATATGTTCTGTCTCTCTCGAGAACCTTGACCAACATATACACCAAACTCAAAAGACTGATTTCTCTGAGAAATTTGGGAGGATAGGATCTAGCTGAGGGCAAAGTACAAGAGGAGAGTTTAACTTCATATTTTTTTTAAGAGCAGAAAAATATATCTATACGCTGCTTTTATAATTTATGAAAGACTGAGGAAAGGATGACACAGTATTAATACTGCTTGATTCTGGATAACGGGAACATATTAATGCATATAAAAACTACTACCCTGCTTGTACTTTAGTGATTTTTCTTTTTAATGTTTTTTTAAACTGGAATAATAAGTCCAGTCCTTGAAGATAAAGGAATAAAAAATGTTTGGTGTGTTTTTAAAAAAAAAAATAGACCCCAAAGGGAGTCACTCATGCTAAGCCCCATGTCAGCAGAGACTTACATTAATTACAGTTTCGGTTCTCCCAGAGATGGAGTCTTGAAACAGTCAATCAGGAATCACCAGATCAGCATTAGTTACGATGGACATGAGTTTGAGTAAACTCCCGGAGTTGGTGGTGGACAGGGAGGCCTGGCGTGCTGCAGTCCATGGGGTGGCAAAGAGTCAGACATGACTGAGTGACTGAACTGAACTGCCTGAACTGCCTGATAGACCTTGCAACCCCTAAAGGAAAGTAACTCTGTAATAACCAACCTGCTTTTTCGTCTAGAATAACTTTCTATTTCCTGCTCCTTTGTGCCTATTAGCTTTTCATTTTGTATAGATCCTCGGATCTCCTTTGTATCCACGAGATTGGATGCTACCCAATTTGAGTTGATTTGTGTTCAAAAACACTCTTAAAAACTTTAATATGCCTAAATTCACCTTTCAACATTAGGAAGCCAGCTGAAGACCGAGGAACACCTTGAGGAATTTGAAACATGGTACCCTTTTAAACCTGGTTTTTATAAAGAATTTACTTTTACTTCCTGGCTGGCATTGTGGTGCTGCTTTGAAAGAAACTGTCATGTAGAAAAGAGAAACCCTGGATTGAACTCACAGCCATACCACTATCTCCACATTTTATAGAGAGAGAACCTGGGGGCTCTCTCCCAGATGAAAAACAACAAGGATCATAAGACATTAAGTCACTTAAGATGCTTCATAAGCCCATATAAACACTAACAAGCTACCTTTTAATTCTTTAGGAATTCATCTTGTCTTCCTCTAGTTTTATATAAATAATCAGAATATTTACAGAGTCATGTATATATCTTCACACACAAACACAGGCTTTTCTGCATATATTTGATTCAAAAAACAAGGAAATATAAATATACTGGCCAAGGTAAATAAAAGGAACATACATATTTTGAAGAGTGGATTTAAGTGAAAAAAATTCAGTAATACTATTCCTTATCCATTTACTCCTTTTTTAAAGAAATGTTGAACTGTTTTATTTGACTCTTTAATGGTCCCTCTATCTTGAGCAAACACAAATATAATAGGTTGGAAAACCCTAAAACAGTTTCTTGCTCTTGACTTTTTCTCTTCCCATCAGCTTGTATTCAAAGATGGAACAGCCTTGTTGGTGACACATCGCTTTGTCACCTTGGAAATGCTTGTGGTGATGTGGCACAAACAAGATTCCCATCATGAACTGCAGGAAGTAAGTTTTGTTAATATTAAAAGGTAGAAAAATTGTCAATTCATTGTTTGCCTAACCTCCTTACCTTTAAAGGATAACTGCATTTGGACTCCTCTCCTTTCAAGAATGTGTAAATTTCTCAACAAAAGAATTCAGTGTTTGGAAGCTGGGAGTTTAATTTGACATTCAAACCAGAATCTATTCAACAGAAACAAAATCAAATGCAAATACACACCCTTCCTTGAATATGCCAACAGTTTGCTTCCCCACTTACCACAAAATAAAAAGATAAAGCTGTGTTAAAATTCACCTAAACTGTCACCAAATCCTCCCCTCTTTTCTCATAATACACACTATACAAATTACTGCCTTTAAGGGAGTAATTCCAGGTTGTTCACCTCAGAATTATTGCTGCCAATTGCTATTATGGTAAAACCAATTTTCCCTGCAAGAATTCACAAAACGGGTTTTTTGTTGTTTTGTTTTGTGTTTTATATTTGTCTCTTGCACAGGAAAAGAGACTGAATAGAAACATAGAAATAAAACAGAAGAGCATTACAAAACCTTTGATTACTCTAATTACACCTAAAAGGAAAACAAGACCCCTCTCTTGGTACCAGAGGTATAAATAATTAATGGAAAGAAAGGAAGATAGAAAAGCTGCAAACCACTGAGAGCTGATCTGCAGGGCCACCAGACAAAGGTGTTGGGCTCTGAAAAAGTTACTCCTTATTTCATTTTCTCCCCCTTGCCTTAAGACCAAAACTTCTCTCCCTTTCACCCCCGGTTTTATAATTCATTGTGGAGTTGTTTTCAAATGTATTAATACCCTTCGGGGGGGCCTGTGTCAGTAAGAAAGACATTCCTGGAAACTTTGTCATTGTGCTTTATTTGGAAAAAAAAAAGAGTGAATTGTGGATGTTTAGCCTTCTTAAGGGCAGTCACAGAGAAAACTGGAGCTTTGTAAACGTTTTAATTGCAATTTCCCATTGAATTGAACCCATTGAGCACAATGAAAGAAAGAAAGGGTGTAGGTGTGGAGGGAGGGACAAGCATGAATAGGGAATTGGCAGGAGACTTCAGCCTTGCCCCTGCAGGAACCAGCGGCTTGCTGCTCCAAGCAATGAAAATCCTCGCAGGGAATTAATTCCAGGGATCAAAAGCCTGCCTGGTTTTTCCAGGTAATGGGGAAGCACTGTTGCTGATGGGACCCCTTGAAGACACCAAGTAGCCAGCGGCTAAATCAGGCAATTTAAAAATTATGGGCATTTTGCTAAATAAATGAGCATGCTTCAGTGGTGACAAAGAGGATTTCCAAACAGCTCCCTACTTGTTTATTTGCTTGTGTGTTTCACCTCAGGACAGAGAACGTTGGGCGAGCAGAGCTGGGGTCTCTGGCTGAGGTGTGATAGATTAGCCCGAGAAAACTGAAACAACAGCTATTACTCTCCGGCCCACTCTGGCATCCGGCCGGCTGTGCTGGTCCATGGTGGCGGGAAGGGGAAATGGGATGGGGAGGGCATGCGTCATCCTTCTCTTAAGGCGACAGGGTGAGTTGAGACAAGGACATGCACAACTCATGTATAACCCAGTGTGGTTAGCCAAGAGAAAAAAAAAAGGGCTAATTCTTGATGACACAGGTCTTGCATGGAGGGTAGATGTCCTCAAGAGAGAAGGCTGGGCCCACGTGCAGGGGCCCGATCCTTCAGATGACCTCGCCTCTGCACAGCTGCCCACTGCAGCTCAAGCAAGAACCAAACTCCTGAGCAGGCTCCCCGGGGAAGTCTTACCTTGAACCTTTCTCCCTGGACTCCAGCCATGTCGGCTTCATCTCACTACCTCATCATACTCCCTCACGCTATGAGTGCTTTGCACACCCTGTTCCCTACGGCTGTGAGGCTCTTTCCTCTCTCTCCTGGTCAACTCTACCCATCCTTCATATCATTGTCCACAGCCACTTCCTCAGACAATTGCCTCCTGACCGTCTTGATTCCATCGCATCTCAGCAGCACCAAGTTCTATCACTGTGGGGTCTTCATCACTGCTGCAACTGTACCTCTGCTTGTGAGGGTATCTGATTAATGCACATCTCTCCCTTGATGATACATGCCCTGCATGAACAAACACAGTGTCTCTCTTTATGCACTGTGGTGTCCCCAGAGCTTAGCATATAGGAGATGCGTAATGGGTTTTTATTGAGTAAATAAATTAAAGAGTGCCTCTTGGTTGGAGACCACTTCTAATTTTCTGGTTTCTGAACAAAAGAGAGTGCAGCTGTACATGTAGGCCATCGAATCGACGTTTGATTGTCTATCGCAAATTATCATGACCCTATGGTGGACACTGGTATAGAGAGACCAAAAGGGCCAGAGCACGTCACACAGTATCGCGGGTAATCATTGACAGACAGCAAGCTCAGACTCTCCTCCAGGTCCTCTGTGAGAGGGGGCAGCCGTGGTCTCTGCCCATCACCTAGTAGAAGAGTCAAAGCCTCTCCTATGTGAAGTTATAACACAGCATACCCATAGCGATATATGCATAAGGTACCAGGGAAGTCAGAGGGGAAGGAAAAAGAGGAAATTTCACCCTAGTACAAATCTGAGAGAGATCTCATAATCCTATAGGAAACTGAGGTACAGAGAGGATTAAGGAAATTAGCCTCACAAAATGAACATGTTGTTGAGTGAGAATTCAAAATTGGGTTTCTCAGATTCTCAAAACCAAATCCTTTCCATCACAGCAGTGGGGCTCCTTTTGGGGGTAGGATTTCCCTAGCATTTGACATTGGAAAGAACCTAAAGTTTTTGGCTATAGGTACAAAGTGAAAGAAGTCCCTTTACCATTCACAAACCACTGGAACAGAGATGGGCGAGGGCAACTGTCATCCTGACATGCGGCTGATTTACACACATACTGAATGAACATATAACACAGGGCACTGTTTGTACTAAGCCAGAGCTGGAGACAAAGAAGACACAACATTTATCCTCAAGAACTGTTCAGGTAGAGATAGCTCAGAGAAAGAAGCTTAAATGCCATGCAATCAAAGTTCCTACAGACAGTCCGTGCTGTTTGAATTTCTTGCTTCTGTTTCAAGGCTATTTTTGCTCTTGAGATCCCCCTAAAGATTCTCTCCTCCAGCAGAACTTGTGTGGGACTTTGATCAACCTCAGAAGTACACCAGGAGGCACTAAAGCCCTGGCCGGCATTCAAACCCTCTGGTTCGATAGAGTCTGTGCATATTTCAAATTTGTTGCTTAGTGCTTTCAGCTGCCTCCACAGCAAGGGAGCTGGTCCCCAGGGCAAAATCTGCAGGGTCGTTGAAGAAATAACCCATGTTTGACCTCTGTGTTTCCTAAAACTGAAAGCCAATGCCAGAGGCAAGCGAAGTCGGGGTACTGGCACTTGTACAGAAATTGGGAAGTACACAGAAGAGCCGTCCAAGTCAAGATGTAGGATTTGGAACAGGAAAGCACCTGGTATTGAATCTCCCTGTCTGTTCATTTCAAGTCCACTAGGCTAATCGCTCCATTCTTTTAATTCCCCCTTCTCTTCACATTACCTACCATCCAGGAGAAGTTATGAGAATTAACAAGAATAAAACAAAAGGAAGCCTGCCTTGTGACTTGAGTCAGAAAGCCCGAAAAGCCAACTTGAGACTACAGTTCCTTGTAGCTGCACTGAAATGAAAATAAGTAACTCGAGACCAGATCTGGATCCACACAGAATGAGAACAAGTGTCTACCAAGAGGTTTTGGCTTGTGCAGGACCTAAGGACAGCCTTCCTGTCATAGAACAATGGCCCTCATTGGCTTGATCCACTAGGGATATGATGAAGGAAAGGAAGATGAAATTACCAAAGGAGAGGAGTACAAATGAGAAATATCATCTACTTTATGATTTTTCTTGAGGCCATTCCAGAGAGGTAAACCCAGGACACTAGCATTTCCAGGACTTTTCTGTACTTACTATGACAATTACGACAACAGCCCAGGAACTGGCTGCGCTTTCTATAGTAAGAGAATAAAATATAGATGCTGAAGCTGAAATTCCAATACTTTGGCCTCCTGATGCGAAGAACTGACTCATTGGAAAACACCCTGATGCTGGGAAAGATTGAAGGCAGGAGGAGAAGGAGACAAGAGAGGATGAGATGGTTGGATGGCATCAGTGACTCTAAAGACATGAGTTTGAGCAAGCTTCAGGAGTTGGTGATGGACAGGGAAGCCTGGCGTGCTGCAGTCCTTGGGGTTGCAAAGAGTCAGACATGACTGAGTGACTGAACTGAACTGAATAATAAAAGAATCTTGGAATAAGAAGGAACCTCAGCGGTCACTCAGATCCAAGTCTCACCTAGCACAGGAGTCGCTCATTCCAATATCCAAAGCAAAATAGTCATCCTAGGACCTCTCTCTTTTCTCTCATCAAATGCATTTTCACCTGACTCCTCTTACTTCCCCCACAGCCTGTCTTGCATTGGCCATTTATCTATCTGCCCACCCACTTATCACCCCTTTGACCCTTTGATCTTCTGCTGAATCTCACTGATCATCCTCCAATGCTGGAACAAACTAATGCCTCCTTTCTTCACTTCCTGGGGTCTGTTGGAGAAATGTTCACAGCTGTGCTGATCATTACTACTTAATGGCTTCCAGCCTTGATTTGAACCTTAACAATCCTTTTATTTACCCCTGTTAAATTTCCTACAGCAGCTGTTCTAAATGTGTGTTGTTGTGGTTTGTTTGTTTTTTTTTTTTTTGTAGCCCGTCTCTCTCTACAAACCCTTTCCCTCATATTCTATTTCAGAGGAAATGTGGAGTCATCAGGCATCAGCTCCCTCAATTTTCCTCTCTGCTACCTCCACAGATTCATATTTTTACCTGTGTGAAAGGAGGACAATTCTCAATTGCTCCGATTCTGATCTTTCCATTTTATGCCTCATTCCATACCTTGCTTCATCAATGATCACTCTCCTCATCTCAATATATTATCAATTCTACTCCATTAAAAAAAAAAAGTACAACCTCTCTCTAACCTTGCTTCATCCTTGGAACACGACTGCTTCTCTCCTCCCCATGTGTTGCCAAACTTACTGAAGGAGCAGTCTGCATTTGCTCTGCACAGGGATCTCGCTCACGGCCCAGGGCACAGCAACCTGGAATCTTGACAGCTCTTCGGCCTACTCCGAGGTCATCAGAAGCCTCTACCTTTTAGAACCAATGGCCTCGCCAATTTTCATTTGCATAATGTGTCAAAATGGACCTTTCTTCTTAAAGCTCTCTCCCTTCTTGGTTTTGGTGACACTCCTCTCGGCTCATCCTAAAATTTACCTTTTTCTGGTCCTCCTCCTCACTCATCCCTAATGTTGTTATTTAGGATACCATCTTTGATCCCTGTCCTCTTTCAATGACTCCTAAACCATTTTGTTTTCAGTCCCATCTTGGGTGCAAGGACACCAAGCGGCACATCTGAGGTATTAAACTCACATCAATTACAACACAAGTATGACGACAAGAAAAGCAATGTTTCCTGAGGTCTGAAAACACAGCCGCAGTCATCACCTTATATACATGGCTGTTCTTTGTAAACAACCAAATCTTCACTGGGCTCCAGTTAATATTACATTCTTCTCTCTTATTGTCTTTTGCACCTTGTTTGATAATGTACTGCTTCACCTCCTTAGACATAACCACAGGAGCATGAATCCTCAGGTATAAAAGAAGAAAGGCTGTACGTTAAGGAAGATGTGATTTATTCATTAGAGAAGGATTATCAGTGTATATAGACCAGTGCTCAACTCCTGTGCGAAGATTTGTATTCATAGCTTCAACAATCACCTTAAAGCATACAAGGCAAAATCTGATAGTCTTTGGAACATAATTAAATCAAATGTAGACTACATGGGAAAATTTTTAACTGAAAAAGTAACCAATATCCATATGCTTGTCTTCATTTAGAAAGCATCTCCATACTGGCAATACAGGCTAATCTTCCTACGTTGTAACATTTCATTAGAGCTGAGAAGCATCAGTGCCTTTTGGGAACGTCATTTACTTTCTGATTTGCCACAGTCCCCACTCCTCCTTATTGTCTTATGCCTTGTCTACTTACCTTATTTATAGTATCTGCCTATCTTTTGAGGACTTTTGCTTTGATGATCCTTGCTTGTCCTGAAAACTCTGCAATACATTCCCCCATCCCTGACTATTTTCTAAGCTCTAGATTCATATTTCCAAACACTTCCTGGACAATTCCATGCAGCTGTCCTTCAAGTACCATAAAAATTTTCCCTCTAATCAACTCCTCTGCCAGTTTCCATCATTTTGGCTAATACCTCCACTCGACCCTGGACAGAATGAATTTCCATAGTTCTTTGTTCACATCAATAATATGTATTTCACTGACTTTAATTAGCCGTTAGTTATCTCAGGATCTCAGTCTCCCTAAGGGTGGGCTCAGTGTCTTGTGCATCGTTACTCAATCTATAGCATGTATAAAGCATTTAAAAATATGTCTCAAATTAAAATGCTCAGACACATTCAATGATGGATGGTAAACAAAGGCTTTCAATTTTTGGACCACCCTATTGTATTGAAGTTAAAATATATTTCTCCCATGAATCCTTACTATGCCCTCTATAAATAAACAGAATAATCTCCATCTTCCACCAGACAGCCCTCCCAATACTTTTTAAACTGTTAGCAAGGGTCCCCATAGACCCTTGCTCCAGGTGTCTGCCTGATTAAAATCTTTTATACCTGTGCTGTTTTATCTACTGCCACTGTCATGACATTAAGTTAGGACCACCATCATTTCTCACCTGGATTGCTGCAAAAAAAACCCTCCAACTTCTCTCCATAAATCTACACTTTCTCCTACAATGAAGTCAAATGAACTCATACTACTCCTCTGTTCTAAATGCTTCCCTTCTACAGAGCCCTCAGATAAGATACAGGACCCATCAGGATCCACTCTCTGCTCAGCTCTGTAGCTGTGTATCTCTGCACTCCCTGGGGCACTATGCTCCAATCACCCTAGATGGCCCAAGGCCCCCAAGTTTGCCTTCTCTGACTTCTCATACAAGTGCCCCCAATGCCAGCCTACTTCTCACTCACCAAAATCTCTTTACTCAGGACACCGTTCATTTCCTGGGCTAGCTATGATGGTTCTTCCATCTATTCCCATAGCGTTTTTTTTTCTCCTACAGAAGAAAGAATGTTAACATCAAAATACTGCTCAAGCTCCCCTTAATGTGATTTTTCAGGCCTGTTATATTGTCTGTGAGAAACATATATAGATATGATTAAATCATCTTGGATGTTTTCCCTCGACCATTTTTTGCCAATGTTTCCCTTAAAACGTGTTAGTCAGATTTTAGCCCAATCCCCCCACATGGTTAGACTTCTGTGGGGTACAATGAAGAAACTACATCACTTGCTTCAATTGCTAGCAGGTTGGTTTTAGCTTTAATTTTTTATTTGTACAGTAGGAACAGTATACCTTCCTTTAAAGCTTTGAAGACTGAGGACTAAATAAGGCAATGAATATAGCAATGGGCCCAATCCCGGCAAACAGGAGGTGCTCAGAGAATAACAACTATTATTTTAATGGAGTACAGCATTACCACATTCTACCTGTGAAAGGTTGTTGTTGAATCACGCGAAGACACAGGGATTCTTGGCCCCGGGAGGAGAAGAATTCAATCTGGGGCCAGAGACGAGGCTTGATCGCTCAGAGCTTTGGTGTAATAAAGTTTTATTAAAGTGTAAAGGAGATAGACAAAGCTTCTGACATAGGCATCAGAAGGGGGCAGAAAGAATACCCGCTTGCTAGTGTTAACAATGAAGTTATATACTCTCCAGTGAATCCAAAGAATGTCTGGAGGTTGTAAAGACCTCCCATAATTTACATTTTAAGATAACCGAATTAGCCAGAAGGTTTAATCCAGAGACTGTCCTCAGGCAGGATACATCCTTGTAAAGACCAGGTCTACTCCCATAATTTACATTTTAAAATGACAGAATTAGCCAGAAGGTTTAATCCAGAGACTGTCCTCAGGCAGGATACATTATTGTTACATAATCCTAAGGAATGTAGAGAAGGGAAAAAAGTTTGTCCTTTCTTCCTCCTTGAGAATTCCAGACCCCTCTCTCCTTGGGGACCCCTAGACTCCTTATCAACCTGCCTAGGAAATGACTCTCACCTGTCTTGGAACCCTATAAATAGTAGTCTTCTTGTGCATAAGAAAGAAAGGGAAAGGATCGCAAAGTTCTGTTTTGGTGAAATGAAAACGCAGGGGCACTTAACACCTCAGCTTCCTCTCTGTGTCCTGCAGGAGCAGAAACAGAAGGGGTTGGAGAAGTCAGTCACGGGGGTGGTGAGGGTCGTGGAATTCCCCATACCAGAGCAACATGGTACATCTGGAGGGCTGCTAGACACCGCAGCTCGTGAGCCACCGCTGTATTGACATAAAACATCTACTTCAATGGAAACCTGCAGCTCACGGAATGTAATCAAAACAACATCTGTTTACATTTCCAGCAACTACTATATTTTGTCCTCTACTTCAATAGCCTCCAGCAGATGGGAGACTGCTTCAAAAAGGGCCCACTCTTGTTTTTGTACCACCGCAGACGGCTGCAATCAGATATCCATGGATAAGGCAATTAAGCAGAAGACACCATTAATACAAAGTTTCAGGGTGTCTAAAAGAAAATGTGTAAGTAGCACTGGCCCTACTTCCAAGTGTTCAGACAAAAATTTCATGCTTCACACCCAAAATCTCCAGCTCATCCTTCCTAGACTCAGTCCAGACCTCTTGAGTCTCAGCATTTCCAGTGGGATATTCTGACCAGAAAGCCTGCTGAAGCAGGGCTCCTTGCAGAGGGGGAAGCTGCAAATAGGAAACACTGGTGCGAAAAGCTTCTGTTTAAGTCAGAAATCCTCTCGTAGGGAAGGGAAGCTCTCAAGTGCAATGAAGTCAGACATGGCCATCAAGGAAACTCTGTACCCACAGAGCACACACAAAGCTTTGCTCTTCATCCAAGGCCATGCCTCCTTCATCCCTTGCCTGCACCACTGCAAGAGCCATGGACCCTGACATTCTGATAGCAAGAGTGTTTTTGTTTTTTTTTTAATCAACTGAATTAGGTAACTTCTTTAAAATATTCCAATGACTCTACACTCCAAACTTGGCCCGTAAGACCCTGCAGTTCTGATACTGCCCCCACACCATCCCAACCTCACACGTATCCCCAGTTCTACCATAAGCTTTTCAGCCTACAGGCCTTTCCCTTTGAACTGTCCAAGCTCCGTATCTCTCTTCTTGTTCCCAAACTTGTTCTCCTCAGGACCCTCAGGCATGCTGCTTCCCCCACTGGGAACACTGTTAGGTTCCTGCTTTACTCCAAGCACAGCACACACACGCACACAGTTCAGTTCAGTTCAGTCACTCAGTCGTGCCTGACTCTTTGCAACCCCATGAACCACAGCAAACCAGGCCTCCCTGTCCATCACCAACTCCCAGAGTTTACTCTAACTCATGGCCATCAAGTCGGTGATGCCATCCAACCATCTCATCCTCTGTCATCCTCTTCTCCTCCTGCCCTCAATCTTTCCCAGCCTCAGGGTCTTTTCCAATGAGTCAGCTCTTCACATCAGGTGGCCAAAGTATTAGAGTTTCAGCTTCAACATCGGTCCTTCCAGTGAACACTCAGGAATGATCTCCTTTAGGATGGACTGGTTGGATCTCCTTGCAGTCCAAGGGACTCTCAAGAGTCTTCTCCAACACCACAGTTCAAAAGCATCAATTCTTCAGTGCTCAGCTTTCTTTATAGTCCAACCCTCACATCCATACATTACCCCTGGAAAAACCATAGCCTTGACTAGATGGACCTTTGTTGACAAAGTAATGTCTCTGCTTTTTAATATGCTATCTAGGTTGGTCATAAGTCTCCTTCCAAGGAGTAAGCGTCTTTTAATTTCATGGCTGCTGTCACCATCTGCAGTGATTTTGGAGCCCAAAAAATAAAGTCTGACACTGTTTCCACTGTTTCCCCATCTATTTCCCATGAAGTGATTGGACCAGATGCCATGATCTTAGTTTTCTGAATGTTGAGCCTTAAGCTAACTTTTTCACTCTCCTCTTTCACCTTCATCAAGAGGCTCTTTAGTTCTTCTTCCCTTTCTGCCATAAGGGTGGTATCATCTGCATATCTGAGGTTATTGATATTTCTCCCAGCAATCTTGATTCCAGCTTGTGCTTCCTCCAGCCCAGAGTTTCTCATGATGTACTCTGCATATAAGTTAAATAAGCAGGGTGACAATATACAGCCTTGACATACTCCTTTTCCTATTTGGAAGCAGTCTGTTGTTCCATGTCCAGTTCTAACTGTTGCTTCCTGATCTGCGTACAAGTTTCTCAAGAGGCCGGTCAGGTGGTTTGGTATTTCCATCTCTTCAAGAATTTTCCACAGTTTATTGTGATCCACACAGTCAAAGGCTTTGGCATAGTCATTAAAGCAGAAATAGATGTTTTTCTGGAACTCTCTTGCTTTTTCCATGATCCAGTGGATATTGATCTCTGGTTCCTCTGCTTTTTCTAAAACCAGCTTGAACATCTGGAAGTTCATGGTTCACGTATTGCAGAAGCATGGCTTGGAGAATTTTAAGCATTACTTTAATAGCGTGTGAGATGAGTGCAATTATGTGGTAGTTTGAGCATTATTTGGCATTGCCTTTCATTGGGATTGGAATGAAAACACCTTTTCCAGTCCTGTGGCCACTGCTGAGTTTTCCAAAATTGCTGGCATATCGAGTGCAGCACTTTCACAGCATCATCTTTCAAGATTTGAAATAGCTCAACTGGAATTCCATCACCTCCACTAGCTTTGCTCGTAGTGATGCTTCCTAAGGCCCACTTGACTTCATATTCCAGGATGTCTGGCTCTAGGTGAGTGATCACACCATTGTGATTATCTGGATCGTGATAATCTTTTTTGTACAGTTCTTCTGTGTATTCTTGCCACCTCTTCTTAATATCTTCTGCTTCTGTTAGGTCCATACCATTTCCATCCTTTATTGAGCCCATCTTTGCATGAAATGTTCCCTTGGTATCTCTAATTTTCTTGAAGAGATCACACTAATCACATAAAATCACACACGCACTAATCACATAAAAACCATACACACACACGCACACTCACTTCACCTGCAAGACTCTCATCTTTTCAGTTTCAGCTTTAATGACCTTACTTTTGAGAGTTACCTCCTGACCATCCAGTACAAAGTAGTGAACTCTTATTATTCAATGCATCATGGCTAAAACCATGAACCCCAAAGGCAGACTGCCCAAGTTCAAGTCCTGCCTCTGTGACTTGCCAACTTTGTGACCTTGGTCTCAATACCCAAAGCCCCTGGTCCCTCAGTCTTCTCTTCTCAAAAAGGAGATCATAGTAGCATATGTCTTTATAGGCTGGTTGGAAGAGCAAAACAAGTTAATATATAGAAAGTCTTAAAAGTACAGCTGGCATGTATCAATTGCTCAGTAGATGCTAACTCTTATTCTCAGTGACTCTTATTCTTACTTTCAATTTCATATCCACAGTGAGATGCAGCCCACCATGTAAGAGCAGCATCCTTCTTTTTTCCTGTTCATTCAGAGATCCCCAGCAATCAGTACAGGAAAAGGCACATGGTGACAACATGGCTAGTTTTGAATGAGTGGATACATTTAATTAAAGTTGATAAGTAAAACATGGGGAGAAAAAGAATCTTAGCCTCTTCTGAAAAAAATACTATATATCACATCCTCCTCTCTATTTTTTTCACTACCTGGTACTCAAAGTCCAACTGCTTCTGGGTATCCCTGTTAGGCAACCACATTGGTGCATTCTCAAGAAATGACATCAGGGCAGGGAAGCCAATACAAGGAAGGAAGCCCAGAAAACACTGCAGACATAGGCTCCAAACAGGCAACCTCTGATCCCAATGGGGAGGCAAGGTGATTTGTATCTTACTTAACAAATTTTTGCATCTTGATTGGAGAATGAAAGACATTCATTTGGGATAATTACTCATAAGGTAATAGTCTAAGAGACAAAACTAAAATAAAACTATGGCAGAATAGCCCTTTGGTGTCTAAAACCTAGGAAAGCCATGTGCCATCTGGAAGTGAAAAAAGAACCCTACAAAGAGAAACACTCATCTCTAACCCTGGGAACACAGAGGTCCAGGCTAAGTTTTTTGTCTCAGCCTATTAGGACACAAACCTGTGCGGAGTGCAGCCCACCCCTCTCGACAAGTCAAAAATCATTCTGGTAACTACAAGAGTTCAAGGACTTTGTGAATGAGAACTCCCAAATCTCAGGTGTTCTGGAAATTTGGTAGTCCAAAAAACAAAAAACGAAACAAAAAAAACAGCCTTATTTCGTTTTAACAACATAAACTCTGAGTTTTTAGCCCAAGGCTTATCTGAGTTTTAGCCTAGAAATCATTTCCTCTTCCTCCCAAGGGACTAGATTCCCTAGACACACTTGCCATAATTTTGAAGGTTTCCCCCATGGCTCAGTCGTAAAGAATCTGCCTGCAATGCAGGAGACTCAGGAGATGTGAGTTCAATCCCTAGGTCGGGAAGATCCCCTGGAGAAGGAAATGGAAACCCACTCCAGTATTCTTGCCTAAAAAATCCCATGGACAGAGGACCGTGGCAGGCTACAGTCCATGAGGTCACAAAGAGTCAGACAGGACTAAGCATGCACGCACGCATAAAAAATGTAGAGAATTCACTTTGGATGAGGCCAATCCAAGTTCTTCAAAATGCCTTAGAGCCACCATTAGGACTTATTCTCAATCTACCCACCCCAGGGACAGGAATATGGCAGCCACTTCTATCTCTTCTATCTACTTAAATCAACTTTCTTCAAAGAAAAAAAAGTGTGTTCCTCAGAAACAAAATCCCCACACTCTCTTACAAAGCATTAAAAATTAAATAGCTTAAAAATTGTGACTCAACACAAATCAAAACCAAAAGAATTTTAGAGAAAGAACCTCTTTTTTTTTTAACTCTAATCATAAGGTACCAATGTGATTGCTGAGTCTGCTGGCCTGATGCAAACATTTCCATCCAAGCTAGAGGAAGTGTAAGAGACAAGTCTTAGGTCAAATTCAAAATCAGTCCTCCAGCTCAGCTTCACTTTTGAAACAAGCAATTCCCCTCATCCCCTGCCTTCCATATGTTGACACCTCCTCTGGCAGGGCACTGCAATCCCTCCCAATGCTGCCCTTTCTTGAGAATTACTGACTTAAAACACGAAATATGTCAGGTCACACTGACCAGGAGGACCTTGGAGAAAATCCAGTTCTTTCTTGTTTTTTTTTTTTTCCAGTTCTTTCTAAAACTGGTTTGGTGCCAGATTCATAAAATTGAAGGCAGTCTCTATCAAACCAGAGACTTTCCGGCTCAGAAAGAGCTAAGTATAAGTGTTCCTCCAGCAAAATTTTATTTAGTGCATTCTCTGTTTAGTACCTCTTCTATTAGAACCAGACTGAACAAATGCCCTTTTATTTCAGCTTCTCTGCAGTCCTCCAGTCGGGGGACAGCCTCCGGAACCAGTCTATCGGGGTTCACACTCTTCCCAGCTGTGTGGCCACAGGCACGTTCCTTTAACACTGCACGACCGGTTCCTTCATGTGCAATGGAGGGATGCAAAAAAATCGCACTTGCTCATGAACTTGTGAAAAGTCAAATGAAATAAACCACTTCGCACGGAGGCAACTGTCTGTCTAGTATCAGCGGAGATCACCCCCATTCATCGGTCACTCACAGGTTTACTTCATTGAGATTTTCGTTCTTTTTCCAGAGGCAATACATCCTCCCTGCCTCCTCTCCTGCAGACAGGAAGCAGGGCAGAGAGGTGTGGCACCCCCAGGCTGGCTCTCTCATTTGCAAACTGCATGGGGGGCAGGTCTGTAGCTCCCCTATGCTTCTGCAACTGTAAAGTGAGGGGTCACAATAGTAACCCCCATAGTATAGCAACACAGCAGGATATCGTGACCATTAAATGAACTCTTGCATGTAAAACATCCCAAAGAGTCCTGGACAAGGAGAATGCTTACTCCCCAACTGTCAGTTACTATCGGACCCCTTGCATTGTGAGAGGATGTTTGCATTATTGATTTAATACCCCATGCCCAAAGGAAGCAATGCATTTAAATGCTTCTTCAAGGCTGTAACTCAAAATGTAGGAGAGTCCAAGGCATAATTTCATTTTTTCTTTTTCAAATTTCATAATTTCATTTCCCTCACATGAGGAATCTCTCATGTAATCTGGAACCCATGAAGACTGCAGCGGCCATGGCTCAGTGCTGGCAGTCAGCAGATCTCAGAGCGAACGAGCTATGTGACCTTGGGCTTCACTGATCTGGGTTTCAATTAAGTCAACAATAAAATGATTGAGTTGCAACCCAGCCCTGAAATTCCATGAATGAAGGCAAGAATATTTTGAATAGATATCCTTATGGATATCCTATTTCAAGATGAATAGCCATATGTACTGCTTATCAGATCCCTGTCCAGTCCAGGGCCATTTCTTCTCTCTCCTTGTCCCTGCTCTTAGCAGATCCATGTGCCAAGGGCAGCATGGTACATTCTGTAAGTGTGGACTGGGGTTTGATCTCTGTTTCAACCACTGTGCTGCTCTCAGCCTGGTGGAAGAACGGTGGGGGCGGGGGCGGGGTGTGCATCAATTCTTGCTTCAAGTGCTTGCACTGACATTGATTTGAAGTGCGACTACACGAAGATTATTTTAATTGGTGCCATCACCTCTCTTTTTTCACAGGACATTACCATTTTATGATGATGTTAATGAATTAGCGTTTGTAATGTGCATGCAAAAATCTGAATGAAGAGTCCAAACGAAGTGGAAAGGGTCATCAATTCTATTCTACAACAGATAATCCAGGGCAAGACAGGGACAGGAAGGCCAAAGTGCAGAGGCCCAGAAATGAAGGGCAGTTGTAAAAGATTCCCCCTAGAGAAGCTTCACAAAAGAATAATTTATCTAGAGGGGAAGGTACAAGGTTTTAAGAGATGCACATAATTAATCAAAGGTGTTTTGTTTACTGTTAAGCTATTCCTATTGAGGCAGGCTGGAACCTGGGACCCCAGACCCTTTGCTGCAGAGCTGCAAAGCCTGCACCTGGACACATCTCTCCTAGAGCAACAAAATACAAAGAAACTATATGAGATTTAAAATAACTGTATGCGTGCCCGGTTAGGGCAAATTCTGGGCAAAAAGAACAAAAACCCCATCTGTCACTTCTCACTTCTGAAGTTGTTATTGCTGTTCAGTCACTTTAGTCATGTATGACTCTTTGCCACCCTATGGACTTCAGCACGCCAGGCCTCCCGGTCCCTCACCATCTCTCGGAGTTTGCCCAAGTTCATGTCCATCCAGTGATGTCATCCAACCATCTCATCCTCTGCTACCCTCTTCCCTTTGCCTTCAATCTTTCCCAGCACCAGGGTCTTTTCCAATGACCAACACTTGTGAAGAACTGGGAGCAAAAACAGACTGTTGGGAGTACTGTGCATGCCTCATGCACCGAACACAATCAAAGGCCTGGACAAAACACCTAAGTCGCGCCTCCAGCCCAACCCCTGGAGACCCCTACCCTCAATCCATATAAGGAACCATCTTGCCTCCACCTTAGAGAGTGCTGTCGCCCCGCCCCCCACCCCCACCCCTGCTGCAGCAGGAGCCTCGATAATGCCCTGCCTGAATTTCTTGTCTGGTCTCTAGTGAATTTTTACTGATTGGAGAAGGCCAAGAGCCCTGGTCAGTATCACTCTTTCTCTATTTTCTAGATGATGGTCAACTGCTGAACAGAAATTCAGATGGTGGGAAAGAATACAACAAATAATCTGGGCTCAGGATAACACACATGATTTCAAGTATATCACTGGGTGAATTTTAACAACTCAAAACTCTATAAACCAACACTCTCATCAGGATACGCACATTTCTGCCATCCCAGAAAGCTCTCTCGTGTCCCTTCTGGCAATCCCCACCACTCAGAGTTGACCAGTGTTACGCTTTCGAATGCAGATTAGTTTTGCCTCTTCTTGAACTTCACTTAAGTGGAATTACATAATCTGGACATGTTTGCAGCTTTTCTTTCCATATAATATTTCTGAGACATCTATATCTTGTATTTATCTGTAGCTCATTCTATCAATTATTAGTATTCTATCATACAAACATGCCATATTTTGTTTATTCACTCTCTTGCTGGTAGGCACCTGTCCCATTTCCAGACTACTATAAAGCTATTATTAATGCTTTTTTACACAAGTATTTTTGTGACTATGTATCTTCATCTCTTTTGGATAAAGAAACTTGCCGGGTCTTACTATAGATAGACTATGCTTGGTTTTATTAGAAACTGTCACACAACTTTCCGAAGGTGGTCATGCCATTTTTCCTCCCTACCTACTCTGTATGAGAATTCTTGTGCTCTCATTCTCACCAACATGTGGTGTCACCAGCATATTTAATTTTAATCATTTTCATGAGTATAAAAGGACACCTTATTGTGATTTTAATTTTCCTGATTACTCAAGATGCAGGGCATCCTTTCATAGGCCTAGTGGCCATTTGTGTACCTTCTTTTGGGCTTCCCAGGTGGGGCTAGTAGTAAAGAACCTGCCTGCCCAAGCAGGAGACATAAGATATGCAGGTTTGATCCCTGGGTCAGGAAGATCCCCTGGAGGAGGGCAGGGTAACCCACTCCAGCAGTCTTGCCTGGAGAATCTCCATGGACAGAGGAGCCTGGAGGGCTACAGTCCATAGGGTCACACAGAGTGAGACACGAGTGAAGCAACTTATTACACATGCATGTACTTTCTTTTATGATATATCTATTCAATTCTGTTGCCCACTTTTCACTGTCTTTTTATTAGTGATCTGCAGGAGATCTTTATATATTCTGAAAACAGACTTTTTTTAGATATATATCTAGAAAATATTCTCTCCCAGACTGCAGGTCACACTTTAATTTTAAGAATATTTTTTGAAGAGCAGAAAATTTTAATTTTGATCAACACCAATATATTACTTCATGCTTTTGTAGTCTCTCCAAGAAATTGCTGTCTACCTTAAGGTCACAAAGATGTTTCCCTACATTTTCTTCTTTAGATTTTTAGCTATGCATTTAGGTTTATGATCCATGCCAAAGTAATTCTTCTCAAGATTACAACTCAAAACATTTAACTCTTGCCAGGTCTGAACTGCTCCAAAGTGGTCCAGGAGAATAACATTTAGATATGGAACAATGGACTGGTTCATAATTGGGGAAGGAGTATGTCAAGGCTGTATACTGTCACCCTGCTAATTTAACTTATATGCAGAGTACCTCATGTGAAATGCCATGCTGGATGAAGCACAAGCTGGAATCAAGATTGCCGGGAGAAATATCAATAACCTCAGACATGCAGGTGACACCACCCTTATGGGTGGTGTCATCATTTCACTTCTTGATGAAAGTGAAAGAGGAGAGTGAAAAAGTTGGCTTAAAGCTCAACATTCAGAAAACTAAGATCATGGCATCCGGTCCCATCACTTCATGGTAAATAGATGGGGAAACAGTGTCAGACTTTATTTTTGGGGGTTCCAAAATCACTGCAGTTGGTGATTGCAGCCAGAAATTAAAATACACTTGCTCCTTGGGAAAAAAGCTATGACCAACCTAGACAGCATGTTAAAAAGCAGAGACATTACTTTGCCGACAAAGGTCCATATAATCAAAACTATGGCTTTTCCAGTAGCCATGTATGGATGTAAGAGTTGGACAATAAAAAAGACTGAGTGCTGAAGAACTGATGCCTTCAAACTATGGTGCTAGAAAAGACTCTTGAGAGTCCCTTGGACTGCAAGGAGACCAAATGAGTCAATCCTAAAGGAAATCAACCCTGAATATTCACTGGAAGGACTGATGCTGAAGCTGAAACTTCAAAACTTGGCCACCTGATGTGAAGAGCTGACTCGTTGGGATAGACCCTGATGCTGGAAAAGATTGGAGGCTGGAGGAGAAGGGGATGACAGAGATTGAGATGGTTGGATGGCATCACATGGTGATGGACAGGGAAGCCTGGCATGCTACAGTTGATGGGGTGGCAAAGAGTTGGACATGACTGAGGGATTCAACAACAAATTTCCCCAAGATAGAAGTAGGCAGTGGTTGATTTTTGTTGTTGTTTGGTTGTTTTGTTTTGTTTGGGTTTGTTTGTTTTGGTGGTCGGCAGAGGGGGTAGTTACTGTCTGATGTTAGTTGCCTACGTACAACCAGAAGAAATAAAATCTGTATCACAATGTCAGGAATACTTACTATGTGCCAGAAACTCTTCTACCTGTTTCTCATGTAGTAACTTATTTAATATTCAAAATCCAGGAAAATGAGATCTAGATAAAGTAAACATATGAGTGCCATGCAGTACTGAGTCAGGTTCCAACCCAAAACAAGTGGACTCAGAGCCCTCAGATGCGGTCTACCACGGACCACATAACTCTGTCCATTGAATATAAACGACATGCTTCAAGTAGGATGGCATTAAAGTTTATTGAGCGACTACTGTGCCAGATATTATGTTAGGCTTTTCTATTTCAGCTCATATAATAGTCAAAAATACCCACTTAAGCCCCTATTATCAGGTTTTCACAGAGGAGGAAATGTAGGCTCAGATTTAAGTGGCTAGAGTCAGGCTGCGCAATCACCGGCGACTCTGAGAATTTAGCCCAGGTTATCAGACTCAGACCCCATGCTTGTTCCACTAAGAGACTCTGTCTCCATAGAACCAAGTCACATGTCATTGGAAAAAAAGCATGTAGGAAAGGGTTTGATAGAGAAGGTAAATTTGAGTCAGGTCTATAGTATGTTTCTGGAGAAGGCAATGACAACCCACTCCAGTACTCTCGCCTGGAGAATCCCATGGATGGAGGAGCCTGGTGGGCTACAGTCCATGGGGTCGTGAAGAGTCGGACACGACTGAGCAACTTCACTTTCACTTTTCACTTTCATGCACTGGGGAAGGAAATGGCAACCCACTCCAGTGTTCTTGCCTGGAGAATCCCAGGGACGACGGAGCCTGGTGGGCTGCCATCTATGGTGTCGCA
The DNA here is from genome assembly GCF_027580195.1 of Bos mutus. Classification (NCBI taxonomy): domain Eukaryota; kingdom Metazoa; phylum Chordata; class Mammalia; order Artiodactyla; family Bovidae; genus Bos; species Bos mutus. The sequence goes on from NC_091626.1 coordinate 95,573,835, forward strand.
CAGAGTCAGACATGACTGAAGCGACTTAGCAGCAGCAGCAGCAGCAGCAAAGTGTGTTTCACTTAAGCAAACAGAGCAGCAGAGTGTTTCCTGTCTTGGAGAAAGTCTTAAGAGTAAATGTTTGAGCCATAAGCACACTCTTTGCTCATATCAGCATGCAGGCCTTACTTAGAGAAAAAATGGCCCCCATAAGTGTTTGGTGCTCAGCTGCTCAGTCGTGTTTTTTTTTTTTTCCCCAGAACTCTCATTTTTCCATTCAAATCTTATCTTGAACAACAAACATAACTTGTTTTCCTTAAAGTGACGGGCTCACTTTCTTAAGAAATTCTCAAGAAAACATTTTTATAGCCAATTTCCATGTCTGAACAACCAGAGTTTACATTTCTTGGAAAAGAAGCATAACTAGTTCAACTTGCAGTCAAACACTCACACGAGCTTTATTCCTCAAGCACGTCTGAATGTTTGTGAACCCTCTGGACTATAGCCTGCCAGGGACTGTAGCCTCCCCATGGGACTTCCCAGGCAAGAATATTGGAGTGCTTCTTGGGTTGCCATTTCCTTCTCCAGGGAATCTTCCCAACTCAGGAAACAAACCCACATCTCCTGCATTGCAGGTGGACTCTTTACCCATTGAGCGATCAGGGAAGCCCTATCCAAACCTCACACACATGGACAAATTATCAGACCATCTGCTTCTCTTACTTCTTCTACTCACTGTTCTTTCGTAGGGACCATGATAGACCCCAAATGTGTCCCTCGAACTCAAAGCACAGACTACAGTTAATCCTGTCAGATCTGGAAAAGAAAGTTTCTGTAAACTGTAGAGAGATGCAACATAAGCTGTGTTTTGCTGTTACCTAAACCTACACCGATGGGTGGAAGCAGATTTTGACAGGCCACCAGCATTCTGTTACACTTGGAGTTGAACCACAAAAGAATGAGCTGTTCTCTGCAGCACTGGCTTGAGATCCCTCAGGTGCAGCAGTGGTCTGCAAAGAACCTGGAAGGCCATTTACCAGGAGACTTTTTAAAAATCATATGGGGGGAAGAAGACCAAACCCACTAATAACTATATGCCTAGAGTTCTTCAAGTTTCTGATGATATTTCATAAACATAAAGTAAGGGTTTTTTTGCCCCAAACCAACTGGGGAGATGACTATTGCTTCCTGTAAAAGCTAGCAAGTGCCATTCTGAAAGAAATAATTCTGATCTGGGAGAAAAAGAAAGCTGTGAAACACACTAGGATCTCACCACTCAAAATGTGTTAAGAGATGAACAGTGTCAGCCTCACCTGGGTTGGGGGAGGCGGGGGGGTGGGGGTGGGGTGGGGTGGGGCGGGCGGCAGGCTGTAAAATGCAGATTCCCATGCCCCACCCAGACTAGCTGGATCAGAAACTGAACAAGATCACCCTGGTGAGTCCCACACACGTTCCCTGAGAGGTAACTAGAGGAGGAAGAAGGGATCTGTGAAAGGTGGGTGCTTATCCCCCAAATGTTTCCTGTAGGAGTGCTGTTCCAGGTGGTACCTTTGTCGAGCTCTGAGCGTCAGTAGTGGAGTGGCCTCTGCCATTTCACACGAATCCCCTAAAGCGCCTCTATGGGTCTGTGAGCTGGTGAGGTCTCTCGGTGTGAGCTTACTTGGTAAGTGTCAGGCCACATCATGGAGAGGGCATCCTCGGGGACACTCTGCCCCACATGGCTCGGGGAAGCCCTGCCTTGGGGCTCTGAGTCACCTGTACTCACGGCAGCTCCCTCTCCGAGGGCGTGATTCATGAGACGAGTGGGATGCAGGCTTATTCTTTACAGTCCCATCAAGCTGTTGTACCTCCAGCAAACAGGAAGCTGCAGTGCCTGGGATTAGGGCTGGCCTTCTCTGTTTACGGCCTGTTCCCGGTCATAAATTTGGAGCCAGAGGGCAGAGTGATTGCAGGTTGTTCTGGGGCTGGAAGCGGGGCAGGAGGAGGTGACAGAGGAGGGATGTGGGCAATGCCATGAAAAGCTAATGCAGAGCTGGTGCTCCCTCAAGGTCACTTTGCTTCTGCAGCAAAAAGAAAAAAAAAAAAAAGAATTTTCCCATTTCCTACATCTCTGCACCATTATAGACACAGATTTGATAAAGTTCTGACCGAAAGAAAGCTGCTGGGTTTTTCTTTTCTGGTTTCTTTTTTAAAATGTCATGGTGTTTATGAGGAGGCTTAACCAATGAAGCATAAAATCAAAAGTCACTATAGGAGTTTTCTCATTGGTTCAAGGGCTGCAAATCAAGGAGATGATTTGCTCTCCATCTGATGATGGTTTCAGAAGGAAAGAATAGGAAGGGAAAGACAGTGAGAGCAGGGAACAGTGAGAGCAAAACCAGAAAAAAAGAAACTAGAAGAGCTAATCAGAGTGTCCAGAATTTGTCTAAATATAGTGTGTAGTTAATCAGACTGTGTGTGTGCGCGTGTGTTTACATTTGTGAATCTATTCTCTGAGATTAAAAAATGTGGAAAGTATTTTGTAAAGAAAAAAAATGAAAAAACAAACATTGGCTTACTAACAACAAGCTGACTAATTCTTCCAAAATTTCATTAGTGACGGTAGTAATTCCAGGAAGCATAAAGCACTCAACTTGTGCCGGGAGCCGTGTCCCATGGTTTCACCATGTTGTCTCATTTAATCACCACCACAACACGATGAAAAAGGTACAGTCGTCATCCCCCTCATCTCACAGACGCAGGAAGGGAGACTTAGAACTGTGAAGTCACGTGGCCAAGGTCACAGAGCTAGCTGGTAGCAAATCATTAACTCAAACTCAGGGGATTCTGGCTCAAAATATGTGAATGTAACTACTGCCTTCATCAACATCCTATTTCACATTTGGGGACAATCAGCCGCTAAAGATTAAAACGCAATAAGTTTTCTCAAAAAGAATCAGAGATTTATGTTGGAAGTCTGTCTTAAAAGAAGGCCTCGCATTACTGAGCATAATTAGGAAGAAGAAAAAAAAGAAGAAACAGTGGCCTTATTTCAACTTATTTCAAAGGAGACAAAATCTAAGGCAGTGGTTTTCAGTCAGGAGCGATTATGCCCCCCAGGGGACAACTAGCAATGTCTGAGATATTTTGTGTTGTCACAACTCGGGGAGGGTACTACTGGCATCTAGCGGGTAGAGTGCAGAGGATGCTAAAAATCCTACAAGGCCCAAGACAGCCCCACAACAAAGAATCATCCAGTCCAAAACGTCAGGAGCGCCAAGATGGAGGCCTCCTATAGTGATGCTGTAAGCAGAAAAGATCTTTCAGGCAGTAGCTTGAAATTTCTCTCAGTGGAAATGAATGGGCTCTCAGCCTCACACTGCCATGCTGTCGGAGGCAGAAAAGACCTTTTGACTACGCTTTACAGAACTGGGATCTGCAGGTGAGGCAGCCAGCACATCGTCACAAAGAGCCACGGCAGGCTCTGTCGCCTGTGTGAGAGAGCAGCCGTCCATCCCCGGCGGCAGCCTCAGGAGAGACCTGCCTGCCCGTGACCAACACAGCAGGGCTGTCCCAGCCCACAGCTCCCCAGGCGGCAGGACCGAGTGAACTTCATCAAGTCTCCTGCCATATCTCCAAGCCCTGGTACCTCTCAGAAATAAAGGATTTGGGAAAATTGGATACGTGTGCAATTTCAAATCCTGCATGTTTCTCTAGCAGGAATCCTTGCCAGGTGGCATACCACAGAGGGTCACAGTGCAAACTGGCTTCGTTCAGTCAAGCAAATAGTCACCCACTAAAATCCGTGATCCTAATACATCTTAACCCACACCCTTCCAGACTCCTTGGCTCACGCTACAGTCTTGCTTTGTTCTCAACTCTACAGGCTACTCCCAGTATCTAAGGTGGATATTTGTCAAGGATTCTAGGCCAGCAGTGTTGAGGGGAGCAAATCGATGAACCGTAAAGATGTCGGTGAAAACAGAACCCAGGGAGCAAGAGATTTTAGGTGCTTATTAACCAATTCATTTGGTAGGGCTTGTGACAGAATCTAATATTTTTGTTTCTGATAATTCCCACCATTTCATTTTCTTTAATTCCTATTTCATTGTCTGGCTGCCTGATTTAACACAGGATTATTCGGAAAAATAAATTCTTGATTAACTTTTTTTAGGAGGTAGAAAGAAAGTGAAATAGCATTTGTTTATGCCACACGTTCTGAAGCTTTACTGGGCCGCTCACTGAGTGGAAATAAAAGATTTCTGACTATGGCCAGCCATTCTACCGCAGTGATAATTAAACAAACTCTCACCAAAGCGAAAAAAAAAAAAAAAAATCCCTTAGCTGCATTTTGAATCCTTTCCCCTGTACTAGTTGTTCCCTTTCCAAGACAACAGGACAGACCATACCAATCTAAGAGAATCTGCAATAACCCAGATGGCAGAACTTTATTGTTCAAGTGAGCAGTTTCAGCTACTCCCAGCACAAAGGCACGCTTACCATAGCTTTTCTAATTCCCAAGCAACATTAAGGACAAAAAGAAAGAAAAGGGTACTTTCTCCAAAGATAATCTATATTCCAAAATTATCCCTTAGTAAAACTTATTTTATATACACATAAAATAAGTGTTACATTTTAACACATTATATATACACACTTTTTTAAAAATTAGAAAATATGGTATGAATTTGGGGTCAGAATGAAATTTAAATCTAGTTCTACCACTCAGGACTTTTCTGACCCTGAGTAAATTATTTAGTCTTAGTCTCACTTTTCGCATCTCTAATACAGGGATAATAGGGAAACTATGGATTAAGTATTCATCCAATAAGAGTGACTGTGAGGGGGACAAGACTCTGGAATTTCGACTGTAAGGGCCCAGGCTCAGCTGCCAAGTTTACTGCTGCATGGAGAACGAGCCATCGATCTGTTAAGCCTCCCAGTTTTGCAGGTATTCTTACAGAAAATGGGAATCCAGCGGGATTCAGGGAATTTCAGGGAATTCAGCAGAATTCCCTGAAATTCAGGGAATCATCTGCTTGTGAGGAAGCCTGACAGGCCCCCAAACAACTGCTCATTTTCAAAGAGGCAGCCACACAATGAAGAGGGATGGAAGGTTTTGTTAGAAAAAAATGAGAAGGCTCCCTTCCCTTTGGCAAAGATTTCCCTCCTCTGGTCTCCTCTTGAGAAGTTGATCTGTTTCACCACTTAGATTTTCTTCTGTGTTCTTTCTTCTGTTTTCACATCCAGGCTTCCTTTTAATGTTTTCCTAGCTGTTCCTTATTTGTCTAAGCTTACCGGCTTTCCATGCTTCTTTTTAAGGATGCACTTGCTAAGTCACACCACAATTCAACATGATAAACCTCAGAACATTAGGAGATCTGGCCAATCCCAGAATCATTGTTTAGTTTGTATACATCTTTGTATTGAAATTAAGACTTGAGCTAGCACCTCTGCATTTGTGAACATGATTTAGAGGCTGCTCCTCTTTTCATATTACCTTCATTATCATACAGCACATGGCACCTTCCTGGGCAAGCCTAACGCTCTAGAGAGAAGTGATCTTTACTTTCTTTATCGAAACCCTTAAGAAGAAGAAGCTAAGTTTGCATTAAGGTATTTTTTATAAAAACAATCATTTTAAGGACAAGAATACAGAAACACTATAAATTGATTTTTAGAGACCCCAGAACCAAGGGTAGGAGAAGGCAATGGCAACCCACTCCAGTACTCTTGCCTGGAAAATCCCATGCACAGAGGAGCCTGGTAGGCTGCAGTTCATGGGGTTGCTAAGAGTCAGACACAACTGAACAACTTCACTTTTACTTTTCACTTTAATGCATTGGAGAAGGAAATGGCAACCTACTCCAGTGTTCTTGCCTGGAGAATCCCAGGGATGGGGGAGCTTGGTGGGCTGCCATCTCTGGGGTCGCACAGAGTCGGACACGACTGAAGCAAGTTAGCAGCAGCAGAACCCAAGGTTATAATGAGATGAAAACCTAGCTCCCCAAATCCCAGGTCCAACCCTTTATGAAAAAGCAACATTTACTCACAGTATAGTCCCTTCTCTGCAAGTGTGATTATCCATTCTTATGATGGCATTATAATAGAGCTGCTCCTTGACTTGAAATAACGCTTTTCTAAATGTAGCTGGTCACCAGTACTCAGTGAGAATCTCCATGGATGAAAGTACCAGCTAAAAATGAGATTCTTTTGTTTCATTAAAAATTCTGAACCATAGATTATGATCCCCACTTGGCAAGCAAAAAAAAAAGCAGATTCAAAGAGAAAAGGTAACAGGCATGAGCCTGAAATTTCAAAGGCTCTCAAAAAATGGTCACTAAACAAAGGGTCCAAAATTAACAGCTATAGAGCAAAAGTCAGGATCAAAACTCAGGTCTTCTGTTACATTAATGTTTAGCCCACACAGTTTTATCTGTGTGAGCTTGTTTAGGCTGCTCCAAGAATGCCTTCCCCGCTATCTTTGCAAGCTTTGTATACTGAAACTCCACTCATCCACCAGATTTAGTTCATGTATTCCTCCCAGAACATCCTAATATTCCCCTACTATCCATTCACCCTTCTTCACCCACTCTGTAGTGGGTAGTCACAGCAGCCTGTGATCTCTGTACTCACAGCAGCCTGCTCAAATCCTTGTTAGAATATCCAACAAACCTTCCCTGGGATTATAACTGCTTGCTTATATTTCTGTCTCTCCCAGAACATTTACTCACACAGGTAGTCACTGGTTTTATGAAACCATTATTGTGGCTTACTCTGTGTCTGGCCCTGAAAGTAGAAGCTAAATAAGTTAGGCAGGATTCTTGCTCTCATGGAGTTTACATGGGGAGCAGAGGTGAGACAGGCAAAAATAATAACAAAAGGTGATCACTTCTGTAAACGAAATCATCAGGGTAGGGAGATGGAGAATAACTGGGAAGGCCACTTGAGATGAACAGGACACCCCCTAGGGAGTGACATATGGTTTGAGGCTGAAGAAGGGGAACAAAAGGCTATGAGAAGATCATGGAAAAGGCACTACAGGCAGGGACCTGAGTGAGTCCGGACTAGTGAAATAGATCAGAATGCCTGGAGATTTCAGAGTGAAAATGCCAAGACCTGAGCTTGGAAGAGAGCTGGACAGACTATGTGCATCTCCTGCCTGAAGCAATGGTGTGGTGCAGAAGACATGTTTTGTACTTACACACCACTGGAGCCAAAAACTGTCTTGTCCCTTACAAACTGTGTGACCTTGGACAAATCTCTTAATCTCTCTGATTCTTAATGTCCTCATATGAAGAAACTGGAGATGAAGAAAGAAATCAGTAAAAATGCACTGAATAGGAACGGTCTTGATCTAGTCCTGAGTTGTAAAACTGAGGAAGAATGAGACTCATAAACCAGCTTTGGGTTCTGCTAATTCTTGAGAGTCCCTTCGACACCAAGGAGACAAACCAGTCAATCCTAAAGGAAGTCAACCCTGAATATTCACTGGATAAGGACTGATGCTGAAGCTGACGCTCCAGTACTTTGGCCACCAATTCTTTAGAAAAGACCCTGAAGCTGGGAAAGATTGAAGACAAAAGGAGAAGGGGGCAGCAGAAGATGAGATGGTTAGATGGCATCACCAACTCAATGGACATGAGTTAGAGCAAGCTCCGGAAGACAGTGAAGGACAGAGAAGCCTGGTGTGCTTCAGCTCCTGGGGTCACAAACAGATGGACACGACTTAGCAACTAAACGACAACAGTGTAGATAAAGGGAAATTATCTAAAATGAGGTTTAAGCAAATGGATTTTTCTCAGTAGGTAGGTCACCTGCAGTCAGTTGAAACTGAAGGACAGGCAAGCGGATACCGGCATGGTTTACCTAAGGCTCAACTCTAACACAGAGGCACCTCAATCTTCCACAGAGATGGCTTGAAGGCTTGCAAGCGCACCGGGGCCTCTGCTCAGAATGGCGAGTGGCGTTTGCACTGTCGCTCTGCACCGCATTGACAAATGAGCAGGACACTCTCAAGTGCTGACTCTGTTTTTCCAGTTTCTAAAACTAGAACCTATTTGACAATATGTTTCATTCTTTCCTACACCCAATTACTACCCTCCTCACACCCACTAGAGCTGATACTGCGGGTCCTCAGCCACTTGCTGAAATGAAGAAATCTCACTTCATGCCAAAAAAGATGGAAACTGTGTCCCAAGATCAAGATTGAATCAGGAAAGGGAACATGGTGCAGCCAGAGATCTCCTTTGCCTGTGGCTCTGCTGACCAGCAGGAATCAAGGAAGCCTCTCCTAGGAATTCATCTTGAAATGAGTAGAGCTCCCTGCTGGGGCTTCCCTGGTGACTCAGACAGTAAAGAACTGCCTGAAATGCAGGAGCCTTGGGTTCGATCCCTGAGTCAGGAAGATCCCCTGGAGGAGGGAATGGCTACACACTCCGGTATTCTTGCCTGGAGAATTCCATGAACAGAGGAGCCTGGCGCCTACTGTCCATGGGGTCACAAAGAGTCAGACATGACTGAGGGACTAACACTCTCACTTTCAGGGCTCCCTGCTACAAAGGAGAAAAAAAAATGTAAAGCACAAAGAAATAACTGGGATTTTGTAACACTTTTGGAAGATGAACCCAATCACTCCTGCCCCCAAATAAAATGAAACCATAATCAATCAATAATAATTACCTGGAGGTAAGAACAGTTAAAAACAAAAAAAAGCATGGAAGGAAACTTGGAAATGTAAAGTCCATTTTAAATGATAAACAAAAAATCTGCTAAGAAATGTTGGTCCTACAAAGAGAATCTAAATTTATTATTTTTAACTGAGTAGCCACACTCAAAACAAAAAGTAACACTATTTTTCTTCATAATTGAAAAAGTAACCCATTTATTTTGTCTTCGGTTTAGTGGCCTCACTCAACTGCACTTTCACACAAAGCAGAAGTCCTCCCACCACTGTGTTATTAAATGTAAGCCTTACTGAATTGTACCAGCAGGGTATAACTGTTTATCAGTTCTCTGTCTTTTCATTACATATTTTTATGGCTGCAGGTCTCTATTTCTTGACTCTGCAGTGTGGAGAAAGAAATAATATTCTCACCAGTTTTTCCCAGATAAATACTCTATAAATCGCAAGCAATGTTTCTGGTATTCAATAGAGATTCAATATATTAAGACTGAAAAACAGGACTAGATTTTTACATGGTGGTATTTACTGACAATAATTATATGGATGTATAAACAGCCATACACACCCCCTTCATAAAGCTCCTTAATTAACTTGTCCAGGATCTGGAGTCCCGACAGTCTACGAAGTCAGCAGGATCATTAAACCCAATCATATTTTCAGTCTAACCTGATATTTCACTGGAGCCATTCAAATCAATTTACCCAACAGAGACATTTGTCCCTGGCCTGTCACCAAAGACCGTACCCAGCGTCCTACACTTCTTTATCTTTTGGCAGGGCCATCATAAGCGAGTGACACGGAGGGTGATGTATGGGAACTCAAAGAAGTCATAAATCCCGCAGCCCTTCACCTCCCTTCAGGAGGACTGAATTTACGCCCACTGGCCTTGGCTACGGCTCTCAGCTGAGCTCTGAGAAAGTCAACTGAAAATGACACACTCTTTTAGGAGTGAATCTCCCCTCAATGTGGCACCAGGGAGAAGCAAACCACAGAAGACCAGGGAGAATAGGGAGCCGCCCGGACACTCTGCTCTGTATCAAGGTAGAGGGCACTCACCTCCTTCCCCTCTGGAATTAAAACACTCTCATAGAACAATGCTCCCCGCCTTGTATCACCCCAATTCTAAAATGACCAGAAATCCTGCATTGTAGTTTGTGTTCTAATTGGTATGAGTGGCATAGAATTAAGAAGGGAGGGAGTGGTAACGAGAGAAGGTGTGGCTAACAGAGACCACAGAGCAAAGATTTGCCTAAGGAACTCGGAAACCAGCAGCTTTAGTGCTCTGTAAATAGCTGAAATACTGTAGGTCCTTCTGTAGCTGCGAGAGCTTCCTGCTGTGTATGCATTTGTGTGTACATGCACACGTGCTTTTTATCATGGCTTTAGTTAAAAACAAAGCATTCAGATTGGGAGATCTGTCAAGCCCCCAAAGCCCCACTCTTTAGATGCAACTAACCCAAGAGTTCATGGAATCTGTTGGGAAAAGGATTTTATCACAAGCTACATCTGTTTCTGGATGAGGAAGCTATACCACTCCCTGCCTCCTTCCTCATCTAAAAAGAAAAATGCTATTTTCAACCCAAGTAAATAACAACCAATGTGATGTCACCTAATAAGAAATTTAAAAGAAAAAAGAAATTTAAAATTTAAAGTAAATCAAAGGTACTGAAAGTCAGAAAAATGGATTAAAATAGTTGCCAGTAATCATTTGAGGTACTTTTATATGTCTTTATCCCTCTAAAACAAATAGAAATTTTGTCATTCATAACATATATTAAAATTAACACAAGTAATTCTACTTGTCCCCCTCTTCCCTTCCACTCATTTTGATAGTCAACAACATAAAATCAGCAAACCACTATGTCTTCTCCATACAGCTCAACATCAACCCTTCTTAGCATATATCTTGAATAGTGCAGTTAACTTCAATGTCTCCAAGAAAACTAAGTCACTTTGGGACCATCATTATCATAAACCACAACCTGCTGCGAGTTTATATGTTCTCAGCTGCACCTTGTTGTAACTTCCTTTAAAATAACAAACAAAATCATGTATTGAACTTGCACTGGTCATCTATTTCACATATGATAATGTACATGTTTCAATGCTATTCTCTCAAATCATCCCACCCTCGTCTTCACCCACTGAGTCCAAAAGTCTGTGTGTCCTTTGCTGCCCTGCATATAGAATAGGACTATAAAGAGAACTGAGCACCAAAGAATTGATGCCTTTCAAGTGTGGTGTTGGAGAAGACTCTTGAGAGTCCCTTGGACTGAAAGGAGATCCAACCAGTCCATCCTAAAGGACATCAATCCTCAGTGTTCATTGGAAGGACTGATGCTGAAGCTGAAACTGACGCAAAGAACTGACTCACTGGAAAAGACCCTGATGCTGGGAAAGACTGAAGGCAGGAGAAAGGGACCACAGAGGATGAGATGGTCAGATGGCATCACCGACTTGATGGACATGAGTTTGAGTAAACTCCAGGAGTTAGCAATGGACAGGCAGGCCTGGCATACTGCAGTCCATGAGGTCGCACAGAGTCAGACACAACTGAGCAACTGAACTGAACTAATGTAAAATCGTCAGTACCATCTTTCTCTCTCTGTCTCTCTCTCTATGTATATATATATACAATATTTACCACATGTAAAATAGATGACCAGTGCAAGTTCAATGCATAAAGCAGGGTACCCAAAGTCGGTGCTCTGGGACAACCCAGAGGGATAGAGTGGGGAGGGAGGCGGGAGGGGGTTCAGGATTTGGGGGGACACATGCATACCTGTGGCAGACTGATGTTGATGTATGGCAGAACACATCACCATATTATAAAGTAATTATCCTTCAGTTAAAATAATTTTCAAAAATAAAATAATCACAAAAAGAAAAAAAGACTCAACTTTTTTGAGTTTTTAGAAACCAGGACTCAACAAAACAATGACAAAGTAGTTTGAGCCCTGGTTTCCATCCAATCCTGTAACTTTTCCATTTTTGCTGTTGCTTTGCTTCTGTCATTGTATTTATCGATTATTATCCAAGGTACAGAACTAAGGATAAGTAGAGAATACATCTTCTCATGTCCTTTCTCTACCACACTCCTGCTAATATTGTAAAAATATCTGGCATGTCATTTTAGTTGGGGAAATTTTTTGTCTTGGGTTCAGAAAAAATATCAGAAAGTGATCATATTAAATTTAAGACAATTATTCCCAGTGTTTAAATAAGGAACACCATTTGGTGATTTAGAGTTTTATTATAAGTTGGAGGTGGGAGATGTATCTTGTTGAATACTATATAAGCAACTTACTGATTTCTGAAATCAGTAACTCTGCAAGTATATCCTTCTTGTCCAAAAGCAGCTTACAGTGCTGAGCAAAATGCAACTGTCCTTCAACAGGAAAAGAATATCATGTAAAAAAACTCTGCAATGTTTTTCATATTTCAAGAAGAAATGATAATATTGAAATAAACAATATCCCAGAAAGATAGAATTTCAGGCTAATAAGGATAGTGACCAGATACTAAAATTCCACTATCAGAGTAAAAATAAGCATGCACACAATTTCTTTACAAAATAGCAGAGAAATTATTAGTTCTATACCCCCTTAAAAAAATCTAAAAGTACAAATGTTGCTTGAAATTAAAAGTAGCAAAACTTAGACATGTAATTGGAGAGATAAAACAGTATAGCAAGTCTTCAAGATTAATTTGGGGTTTATGCCCCCTGGGCTGGTGACTGTAATTCCTGTATTCCTACTCCTCAGTATAGAAAATGGAAATCACGTAACTTAGATTGAACTGGATTTGGAATCGAGAACTCTTGACCATAAATGCCACTTGACAGAGAAAGGGGATACGATATAGCTAATGACTGAAACACTTTAAATTTCTGGGGTTAAGATGCTCCATAAGTGTAAAGTATATTTTACTAAAAAAAAATCTATGATTTCCATGAATATGTACATGTAGGCGATGGACAGAAATAGGACCTGTTCTTTTCACATGAATGACTGTCAAAGGAGAATATCAGATCCATTTTCATGAAAAGGCCAAATATGGCATGTTTTATGTAATGAAAAGAATACATCAAAATCCTTGTGAAAGTGAAAAATGAGACAAGACTAGAGAGTAAGACCTATTAAAAGGACAGGAGTCATTTCAAATAACTTATCTTAGTAGCTTCATAACTACCATACATGAATAAAACTTTGATTTTACCCATTTTCTGTCAAATGTATCTCGTCTGTTAACATTTTGCAATGTACTTTTGATAGACTGAACTTAAATTTGTTAACATTTTTTAAAAGGTTTACATTTATAGAAGGAAAAGGAGCTTTTCTTAAAAGTATACAAACCTAACTAACGATGATAGGCTTTGTGAATTTCCCACATTTATTTTCGTGTGCTATGTAAACTTGAGGTGGATTCTTAGACATGATATGATTATAATCTTGCTCCCACAGCATCAGAAAAAAAGTTAACTTCATAAATGAATGTCCTATTTGCTTTCCATAGCATGTGCTTATAACGTGGACTCACTTAAAAGTTTAGCATTAGGATTCTTAATATTTAACTATTGTCAGAATCAAAGTGAATGCTTTATAAAATTCCTATTTTATGCAATCTCAGAAGTTCCCCTTACTTTTAACAATCAAGTTCAGCGTTTAATAAATCTGAAATTAAGTGATTTAAGTGTACTTCTAAACCCTACAGAACAGCAAACCAAACTAGGCTACTTACAAAGATATTATACATGTAACAAGACTACCATTTCACCAAATTTGCATATATGCATCATAATACCTTATTTTTCATAGCACTTTATATTTCACACTTGATTTTCTCTTTCCCGCATACTCCTCTCTACCCCTCTTACAGAGGAAGAGCAGATGGCACCATTCCTATTTCATAGATGATTATGGTGAAGCTCAGACATGCTCAATTTTCTTCTCACAAAATATCTAAGTCCTTATAACTTTCAACATGCATATCATATCAGTCAGTCAGTTCAGTCGCTCAGTCATGTCTGACTTTTTGTGACCCCATGGACTGCAGCATGCCAGGCTTCCCTGTCCATCACCAACTCCTGGAGTTTACTCAAACTCATGTCCATTGAGTCAGTGATGCCATCCAACCATCTCATCCTCTGTCGTCCCTTTCTTTTCCCACCTTCAATCTTTCCCAGCATCAGGGTCTTTTCAAATGAATTAGCTCTTTGCATCACGTGGCCAAAGTATTGGAGTTTCAGCTTCAACATCAGTCCTTCTAGTGAATATTCAGGGTTGATCGCCCTTAAGATTGACTGGTATGATCTCCTTGCAGTCCAAGGGACTTTCAGGAATGTTCTTCAGCACCATAGTCTGAAGACATCAATTATTCGGTATTCTGCCTTCTTTATGATCCAGCTCTCACAACTGTACATGACCACTGGGAAGACCATAGCCTTAGCTATACGGACCTTTGTTGGCAGAGTAATGTCTCTGCTTTTCAACACACTGTTTGGGTTTGTCTGATATCACAGCTGTATCTGTCACTACTTCCACATTTCCTCTTCTATTTGCCATGCAGTAATGGGGCTGGATGCCATGATCTTTTTTTTTTTTTTTACTATTTAGTCTTAAGCCGGCTCTTTCATCCTCCTCCTTCACCCTCACCAAGAGGCTCTTTAGTTCCTCTTTGCTTTCTGCCATTAGAGTGGTATCATCTACATATCTGAGGTTATTGATGTTTCTCCTGCCTATCTTGATTCCAGTTTGTAACTCATCCAGCCGGGCATTTCTCATGCTGTGCTCAGCATACAGGTTAAACAAACAGGGTGACAGCAGACAGCCCTGCAATTAGATCTGTGCTAATCCATAGTGCAAGGCTTCAGGAGAGACCTAGCCCCAATTCCCTGTACATGACCAAGTACTCATCATTTCAAACTTACCTATAAGCCTCTGGAGGATACCAGTGCTCCACAGAGACACCTGCCTACTCCTAATCACATATGCCTTGAACACTCAGATATTTGGTAATTAACCTTCATCCTTTTTCTAGGTTCTCACTCTAGGTTTGCTCATTCAGTGGAGGCAGGGCATTCCGGAGCCCCTCCAATGAGCTAAGCACTGTGTCGGGGCTAGAGCTGCAAGACGAACAACGCAGGGTTTCTGCCCTCAAGGTATGTGTGTTGTGGGTATAAGAACAGAGATACAGGAAGATACAAGGTATAATATATTATGACATGGGTAAACTCATGGTTCAGATGGCCAAGCGTTTGCCTACAATGTGGGAGACCCAGGTTCGATTCCTGAGTCGGGAAGATCCTCTGGAGAAGGGAATGGCAACCCACTCCAGTACTCTGGCCTGGAAAATCCCATAGATGGAGGAGCCTGGTAGGCTACAGTCCATAGGGTTGCAAAGAGTCTGACACAACTGAGTGACTAAAAAAAAAAAAAAAATTCAGCACATAAGAAGCGTGTGCATCCTGCAGGGCAGGAAAGTAGTCAAAATGATTCCCAGCAGAGTCCAAAGTCTGAGACCTGAAGGTCAAGCAGGAGTTAGCTGGGTGAGGGGGACAGATGGAAAGCATGCTAGGGTCCAGGAATTCAAAACCACCAGGTAGAGAAGGAAAGAGGGGCACTGTCAGGGGCTGAGTCTATATGCGTGGCAACAATAAGAACAGTTAGCATGTGTTGAAGGCTACTGTTTTCGCTACAGATCACTTCCCTGGCACTAACTAGTTTTCATGAACAGTGATCCTGCAAAGTGGGTAATATTATTATTCCCATTTCACAGATGAAGTAACTGAGCTCTGGAGAGGTAAAGGAACTTGCTCAGGGGCACACGGATAGATAAGAAGGGAAGGACAAAAACCTCTAATGTCATGGATCAGAGCACGGATTTTATCCTGAAAGAAGTCAGGAGCCGCTGACTAGTTTTCAGAGCGATCAATGCTCACCAAATATCATGACAAGTTGGCTGTAGTATGTAGAAGGCACTTAAATGAAGGGAGAGTGAAGCCATGGAAACCAGTCACGGTGCCACCCAGTCCTGGTGACTGTGTAGACAGATGTAAGAAATATCAAGTGGAATTGACAAAGAGATTTGCAGACGTCACCTTCCTCTCTTGGACATCCTCAAGTTAGAGCATGGTCTCACGCACTCACGTATTTTTGGCCACCTTGGTTTATGGTGGAAACATTACTAGCCAAGGCAGTGATGTTTGACAATAAATAGCTGAGAGCTCTGTCAGAGTGATCCCTCCTCCTCAACCCCAGCACAACGACCATAGAAACAACTACTCAATAATTTCAGGAAGCAAAGCATTTGGTGGAACTAAACTTATGTGCTAGAAATTTTAGGAAACTTCAAGATCTTGGATATTTGTGTGATTTCTAAGAGAAAACAAATGGCTCAAGAAAAATATCAAACACCTTCCAAATATCATTGCCTATAGTAGACTTTTTGGAGAAGGCCATGGCACCCCACTCCAGTACTCTTGCCTGGGAAATCCCATGGACGGAGGAGCCTGGTAGGCTGCAGTCCATGGGGCTGCAGAGTCGGACACGACTGAGCGACTTCACTTTCACTTTTCACTTTCATGCATTGGAGAAGGAAATGACAACCCACTCCAGTGTTCTTGCCTGAAGAATCACAGGGACGGGAGCCTGGTGGGCCGCTGTCTATGGGGTCACACACAGTCGGACACGACTGACGTGACTTAGCAGCAGCAGCAGCATAGTAGACTTTTTAATGATGTAGTATTGTATCACTGAATTTATGGAGGTCCAGACAGTGTACTGAAGAAATGTATCCTAAACTAGAAAGAAAAGAAACGTCTCCTTCCCTTGTTAGGTTTCGGTTGCCTCTGTCAAATCCAAATTTCTATCTTGACTTTCTCGGCGGGTTGAGGGTGGAGGGTTGTTTAAAGTTTCAGAAACCTTAACAACCCTCTTCACACAGTCCTGCCATTCTGCTCTCAGCAGCCGTCACTTTTCCTTGTGCCACAATTAAACAAACAACACGAACAATAAAAGTACTGAGAGATATAACTTGATTCATTTACATATGGTCCAATTAAGCTGCATGCTTTTAACATGTTTCTACTATAAAATAAATTTTTCCTGAGTTTACAATTTCTTCTTGCTTTGGTGAACCAAATGATTACACATTTTAATTGATTAACTCTTGATACTGGCTTTGATTTTGGATACACAGTATAAACAATCATTAAAGGAGGATTAATTTGGCTACACCAGATGGATTCCAATCTGTTTTGCAAGTTTATTACAATTCTCATTTTCTCACAAAAATGAGAAAATTGAATAGTTTTCACCATCTTTGTGAACCCCACGGGACTCTCATACTTGGTTTGGACATTCCTTAGGAACCAAGCAAAAAGGTAGTACTTTGCAAATAGCCAAATCCTATTCTTAAAATTTTTTATTCCCAAACTTTGCCTAAAGCAACTTCCACATCTCTACAAATCATTGATTTCATCTAGCATTATAAAAAGAGTTAATCTCAAGAATGAATTACCTATTAGTTTTCTAAGATAATTGCTTATGAACTCATATCATTTAAAATGATTTTTGTGAAAGGTTAAATATTTAAACTTTGCTGGATTTAATATTCTAAATGTATAATTTGCAAAAATTCAATTCTATAAAATAAAACAAAGAGTTGCTTCTGAGCACTTAACTGAAAAATCCATTCCATATCCATTCCCTGAAGCTTATTGTTCAATAGAAGTATAAGGTTTCTAGAAAGAACATGCCTAAAGAACTTCCTACTCAGAGAAAGAGACCTTGATAGGAGCTTGGTACAGATGGATCATTTCCAAAGAAAGGCAGAAATGAAAAAGAGGATGATAAAAAAAAAAAAAAAGACAGTCACAAGTGGAAATACCATGTAAACATACCAACATCCTCCAGAAGTGTGAGGGGGTCATGAGAAATAGTTGGAGAGATACAAAAAGAGAAAAGGAGAAGGAGACAGTCATTGAAAAAACTCAAGGAAGAATCCAGAAACACAGTCATTAAAAGAATGATACAGACTTGGGAGATAAATACCTAATGGCTAAGCCCTAAAATGAAATAGAGATCTGGGTAGAAAGTCAGATATTGATACAGGCAGGAAAAGGCTCCACACCAAAAAGGGATCGAGAAGCCATAAAGAGAGATACAAAAAGCAATACAAAAGGAAAGGAAAAATAAAAAGTGAGAAACTCCACGGTGGAAAGTTAAAAATAACAGAGGTAAATGAGGTATAGACAAAAAGCCCCTTACTTCTGCAGTTGAGGTACTGGACATCAGTAAGTGTCCTTTGAAAGTAAAAAAAAAAAAAAAAAACTGCAAAAATTCTTAATAAGAATTGGATTGGGACGAGACACTTGGAAATGTCAAGAGATATCTTTTATTGTGACAACTAGTGTGTGTTTGGGGAGCAGCGAGGTTAACTAGAGGCATCTAGTGGGCAGAGGCCAAGAAATGGCCAAATACCCTACAGTGTGCACCACAGTCCTCCACCAAATAAAGAACGATTCACAAAACCAGCCCTGTTTGGATTTTCTTTTGTCATTGGCGAAGTGGAAGGCCAGACCAGAACAATCGTTTCCAACCGTTCTGAGTTTGGACAGAGGAGCCTGGAGGGCTACCGTCCGTGGGTCACAAAGAGGAGGGCACGGCTGAGTGACTAATATGTTCACTTTCTGAGTTCAAGGGTTCCTTTTAAGTTTTAAAACAGAAAGGACACCACTACTTGAAAGCAATCATACTTTTAGCATTTTTTCTTGCTTTAGTTCAGTTGTTAAATCATGTCCAACTCTTTGTGACCTCACGGACTGCAGTGTGCCAGGCCTCACTGTCCTTCACTATCTCCCAGAGTTTGCTCAAACTCATGTCCACTGAGCCAGTGATGCCATCCAACCATCTCATCCTCTGTCGTCCCTTTCTCCTCCTGCCTTCCATCTTTCCCAGCATCAGAGTCTTTTCCAGTGAGCCGGCTCTTTGCATCAGGCGGCCAAAGTATTAGAGTTTCAGCTTCAGCATCACTCCTCTCAATAAATATTCAGAGTTGATTTCCTTCAGGATTGACTGGTTTGATCTCCTTGCAGTCCACGGGACTCTCAAGAGTCTTCATTTGAGACAATACAGACTTCTAACATTTAGTGAGATTCAATTACATATTTTATTCATTATCTTTTGCAGTTATTTTAGTTTTCCAATAATATATATTCACACAAAGCAGACTTCTTATTATAAATATGGTGCACAGGCAATATGTGGATTACATATGGATTTATAGGTCACTTACAATAATCCTGAGATCCCTGACCCTTTAACTCAAATGGAACTACACTTAAGATGATTTCATCAATGTCTCTTTTCAAAATGGACTACGTGGTGAGGGCAGGGGGAGCAAGCAGGCAATGGAAACCTTCAGGGCCACTCGTGTCACCGAGGTGGGGATCAAGCTCAGAAAGAAACAGAACTGAAGAATTGAACAACTGCTTGCTTTAAAGACAGCAAGTGCTATGCAGCTCCAGCAAAGCATACCCTTCATGGGAAGACTTATTCTTACTCCAAACCTTTCCATTTCTCCGAAGAATTCAGACTTCTGGGTTTTTCAGCACTAGCTCAAAGATTTAAAATCCGTCGTTGTTACTGTTGTTCAGCCACTCAGTCATGTCCGACTCTGTGACCCCATGGACTACAGCACCCCAGGCTTCTCTGTTCTCCACTGTCTCCCGGAGCTTGCTCAAATCCATTTACAAAAGGTTTAAAATACTGTGAGCCAAAACAGCATTTCTGTAGACTGAATTTGGCCCACAAAAGGGCCATTTGGTGATATCTGGGTAATTACAATTTATAATTTAGCACGACTGCCTCAAACCCTAAAGAGACAAGCCATGAAATAACAACGATCAAGCATGGAACTTAAAAGACAACATTTTTTTAAATATCAGGGCACATAAACTCTATTTTTCTCACCACTCACATCTGATCTATAGTCAAGTTCTATAGTCAAGCACATCTTCTTTCAAAATATATCCCAAATCCAAGAAAACCATCTTAGTCCAAGTCAACAGCCTTTCGACCCTGGCTATTCTATTACCCTTCAAATTTGTCTCCCAAATTTACCTGCCCCACCAACTGCTACACAGCAGCCAGAGCCATACTTTAAGATAAATACTACATTAATGTATTGCCTTTTTTGAAACATTCTAATAACTTACTCTCCTGAAAGTTCTGCACTGCCCAGCTCCCACACACTCCATCTTCATCTCCTGTCTTCCCATTTGCTTCCTTCTCTCCAGACACACTAATCTCCTTGACATCCCTCTAACACATCACTCTGACCTCAGGGCCTTTGCACGGGCACCTTGCTTCAGACTGAATGCCCCCCCCCCCAGATATCTACACAGGTTGATCATTTCTTTTGTTTTGCCCTTTACTCAAAGCCACCTCCTAAAAGATGCCTGCTTAAGCATCTTATCTAAAATATACATGTGCTTCCTCCTATCCTATCGCTCTGTAACCCTGTACCATGAGCCAGTTACCTTTACACCGACTATCGTGAGTTTATATTATTTGATACAGTATCATAAATACTGTTTGTTCTTTCCTACTTACATGAAGCTCCCCAAGGGCAGATATTTTTGTCTACTTACGCACCCCATGTACCTGGAACTGGCACAACATAGATGCTCCCTCAGCATTTGTTAGCAAGTGAATGAATGCATGAACGTAAAACCTCTGACAAAGCAAAGGGTAAAGACACGTTACAATGGTGACGCGTTTGCAAATACTGTCTGACAGCCTGCTTATATTACCATTATTATTATTAAAAGTAAGAAAATGCATGCAAGATGTGTGCAATAGCTACAGATTAACTGTAGGCTCCTTGTGACTCCTGGGACAAGTTAGGCATCACAAGTTCATTCAACTCAAATATATCAGATATAGATTAATGTGCTAGATCCTTCATCCCTTCTTCTCTTGTCCCCTGGTCCTTCCTTCTTCCACTTTTTTGCTTGCTTCCCTGCTCGCCTGCTGTTTTGTCTTCTCGCCTTCTTTCCACCACATGTATTCTTCTTTCTTCCTCTGCCATCTTCCCGTAGGGACCTCCCAGCTTGGCTGAGCATCACTCCATGCTCACCCCTCATGCTGTCTCTCTGGGGAGATGGCTGCACCTGCCTGGACTGGACCCAGAGTTTTGTTTGAGTGGATGAGGCAGTGAGAAAAGATGGAGAGAACTAGACTCCTTTACAGTTCCTTCCATCTATGGCACAAAACTGTGGATCAACGGGCTAATTGAAAAGTCTTCTCCATGCACTTTTCATCCCCCTGAAACTCCCACCAGTGACTCCCCGCTGCCAGTCAACACCTCAGTCAACCATGACTCTCTTCCACTGCAGAAACCTGGAAATCATTTACATCTGTACGTGTGTTCCCTCTCATCTGTCATTTCCCAAACACCAGTCATTTATACTGCAGTAAACAGTACATTAGCCACCAGACAGTTCCTAATCTGTCATCCCTTTTGTTAGATCCACTCTATCTGTTCAACAGAGGAGCTGCTTAAAGAGACTTCCCCTTGCTAATGAAGAGTCAGACTTCTAACCTTGTTCACCGTTTGTTCTTGGGTGGGGTGGGTGGAGGATGCTAAAAGCCACAAGATGACCTCCTTGCTCTTTGTGATTTCCCTTTTCAGACTCCAATTTAAGATGTTTAAGGAATATCGAGCGAAAGCTCTCAAATGAAATAGACCATTTGGCCATGCAATGGGAGAACTAATCATTTGATTTCAGCATCTTATTCTACAGGCCTAACTCTGCCAGAACATGAAAGGAGTAATGAACAGGAAGAGAGATGGGGTCATCGTGTTTTCCAATGGCCAAAGTAGTGAATTAGACATCAGGATTCTGGCCCTGTTTCTGCCATTAATCTTGAATAAATTTGAACATTCCTGGGGCTCAGTATTTTTCATGATGGTGATAGTAATACTAATAATATACTTTATGGTAAAAATTTTACACACATGATCTCAAATGTTCTTCATAACAATTCTATGATATAGATCATAATTATTGTCCCCATGATATAAATTAGAAAAATAACTCTTAGAGAAGCGACTTGCCCAAGGTCACACAGCTTTTAAGTTGTAAGGCAAAAACTTAAGTTCAGTTCTACCCAACTCCAAAGACAAGATCTAAATCAACTTCTTAATATCTGAAAGGAGAGAGGTAGAGGGCTGGTGGATCCATATCTTCTTTGGGATATGATAAAAGTTTTGCTTTCCATTCCTTAGAATAAATACAGCACATGCAAAGAAATGGCACATACAACTTCAAAGAGACCACAGACTCTGGACATAACAACAATGTCCTTTCCAGGGTTTAAGTTCTACGACCCTGTGATTCTCACGCTTGACTCCCTGGCTACGTAGTCAAGCTCATGATTGACCCTTAACTAAAGAGGACATGATATCCTAGAAACCTTGATGCATACAGCACTATATATGCCATGGTCATATTTCAGGCAAGTGACAGCTAACTGCTATCACACAGCAATAACTTTCAATTCATATTAACCTGCACTAGCATTATAACCAGCAACTGGAGGTAACAGATTCTTTATTCTTGATCCAATTCTGCATCCCTGAGCCATCCAGTCCTCCAGCTGTTCCCTTTTCTGTTTTGCTTTGTTTCATAAAGACAGTCATTTAACTTCCCGTCATCTTCAGCTCCTAATTGCCACAACCAGATGGAATAACTCACTGCTGGGTGAAACTGAGACTATTTCATCCTGTGACATTGACCAAGAGAGTCCACATCCCCACAGGAGAATTCTGATTGAATCAGTTGGTTACCATGCCCCCCAACATCTGGCAGGTTCTGCTTTTCCTTTGATCAAAATTAAAAAAAAAAAATTCTATGGATTTTCAATGCATTTGAGATAGATATGATAGATAATTTAAAATGCATACATACAGGTTGTTATACTATAAAGTTTTATTAAGTTTTTGTTGTTGTTGTTTTTCCCTAAGAACTTTAATAAATTACACGGTGAATTTCCTTCTGCTTTTTGAGTGGAGGGGACGCAAAGGGAGTTAAGAACACGCTCTGCCATATATATATATGGCACACACACAAACACACTTTTTTTCTGGGATCACATGTGATTTTTGCACATGCACCACCTTCACAATCTTGCTAATTGGATATCACTCTGCCCTTCCCTCCCACCAAGTGTCACTTCTCAGAAGCAGGGTTCCTGTGTGTGATTTCAGGTGATGGGACTGTATAGCTGACGGGCCCACAAACTGTTGATCTTCATTAAACACCTGAGACTTGTGAGTTATTGTCACATAGCTCAGTATCCACAGGTCAACAGCCTTACAAAAATCCAGAGGTTCCCTTTCTTATCTGAATGATAAGATACACGAATCTCAAACACTTCCGTACGTCTGTTAGTGGGCCACTACTTTTCCCTACTGAGGAAAGTTTATGGGGACTAGCTGGCAGGAGACTCTTTCTTCCTTGATTCCATTCTTGATTTTATTTACTATCTCTGGGACTCTTCACTACACCAGCCAGGGCCTCAAATTGGAAGAGACAAAAGACACAGGCATTTACTTGGCATCTGCCATGTGGGCTTTACCTCTTTTAGTCCTTGCAATATCTCAAAGAAGCAAGTGTTACTGTCAATCCAATTGTTCAGATGAGGAACCCATTATAGAAAGATAAATAACTTAAGGCCATATGACCACCAGGCCATTTAATTGATAACAAGCTAATCTATCTGTTCCCATTGTTTTAGCTGCAATGTTCTCCCATTAAAAGAGAAGCATTGAAAGTGATTAATTATGCATTTAGCTTTGTTGGGTCTGATACTACAGGCTAGTTCACTTAAGACCAATTGTTGACCACATTTTTCTAGTCTTGCCTCCCCTAGGAACTTTGAAGTCCCAAACTCAATTTTACAGCTTCCCTTGCAGCTAGAGATGGCATGTCACATAATCTTAACCTTGCTGACCAATGAGGTATACCTGGCTTTCTGCTGTTCCATTCCTCCTGCCTGAAGGTACAGTACTTATATTATGATTAAAGGCAATAAACCAACATACAGAAGATGTTGAACCAGAGAGAACATGGGTCCCAGATGGCATAAGTGAGTGGCTGTACCACCCTGGACTTCACACTTTCTGGATGTTTTGTTACTTAAGACCATCAAGCTCTACCGGTTAAGACAATGTCAGTTGTGTTTCTGTGAGTTGAAGCTGAATAATACAAATCAATAAAGAAAATACTTTATCTGCAATAAGGGGCATCTGATGTAAGATGAGCAGTTTCTACTGAAGGTGTATTTAAAATAGGACCATTTTATAGACCTTTGAAGTTTAGAGAAACCGTTCAAGAAGGAAGAGATCAATATGGCTAGAAAAGGGAGGATGCATTTCATGAATGAGACAGAAATTGATCTGGGTCTTTTAGAGAATATAAAAAAGGAGGCTGCCCTTTGAGTGGGGCAAGCAGTGTGAGTAAGGTTATCAAGGGAAGAATGTATCTGGCAAATTCCAGGGATCTCATGAACTCAGTCACATGGCTGAAATCAGGTTGGTTACAATAAGATGGAATAATAAGCAAGTTCAAATGATAATATAAACCAAGGAAGTACTTATAGTTATAGATGGCAGACAAATGATTAAAAGATGTACACAAGAAAAATAAAAGCACCAATAAGAAAATGGGCAAAGAAGGAAGTGAGAGCACTATGTAATTTAGCCATCAATCAGATGCTGCTTTCCTTTTAACTTCCCCCCAGTCTATTTTTAGTATGTTTCAGTGTTCTGCAAAATTTTCTTTGATAATTCAAGATGCCTCTGATTTTTAAATATACACACAAGAGATATTCTTTTCTAAGCCAATAAAAATGTTTTCATGGAACAAAGTGAGAAAAATAAGGTGGAGTCGTTATGCAGTACTGTGCAGCCAGCATTCAGAACGTGCCTATTATTACACTGAGAACAGTGGAGAGCCCCAAACAATGGTAAGACGGTAGCAACGTGGCGAAGTGGTACTTAAGGTAGCAGATCAGACAACAGCGCACAAAATTGGTTGGTGTGGCAAACGATTGGAGGCTGAAAGGCAGCAAAATACAATAGTCTAGATATAAAAGGATAAAGGCTCTGTGGGGAGAAAGGAGCAGGGCTGCAAGCAAATGGATAGAGTATAAAGAACCTTCTAGGAAGGATTCCACAGGACTTGAGGAGGAAGGAACAGGAAGACTAGAGAATGATGGTGAAGTCTCAAGGGGAGGAGAATGGTGGATGTTTTGAGAGCTAATTGACAGGGAGAGTGAGCACAGCACTGACTTTGTAGGAAATCAGACCCAGGGCCCACCCAAGCTGCCCATTTATACGACGGGGCTCTCTGTGCCCCTGAGTCTCAGTCTCTTTGATCTGTACAGAGAACTAGGTTCTATGGATAACTGTGTTAGACATGACATATTTAACAGCTGTTTAGTAGATACTTCATCATCATTGGACTTCCCTGGTGGCTCAGACGGTAAAGCGTTTGTCTACAATGTGGGAGACCTGGGTTGGGAAGATCCCCTGGAGAAGGAAATGGCAATTCACTCCAGTACTATTGCCTGGAAAATCCTATGGACAGAGGAGCCTGGTAGGCTACAGTCCATGGGGTCGCAAAGAGTCGGACACGACTGAGCGACTTCACTTTCACTTCCATCATCATCATTATTAGCAGGTGGAGAAAGTAGATGAGTTATTTTGTATGTAAGAGAAGAACTTCACTCATGAGTATGATTTTCAGGATTTTTAAGAAACTGACAGGATAACAATATCAGGACTTCAAATCCTGTAGGGACAGCTTTGGGGACAGTTCTAGAATGATGCAGATTACAGCGTTACACCTACGTCTGAAAAGGCATCCTTACCATGACTCTTTCTACAGATTAGTGAGCACCAACGCCCCCGTGGCAAAATGGTACTCTTAACTGCCAAGTGCTCCAAGGGTCTCGGCTGCCCAGAAAACTTACCCTTTTTATTTTCACCCCACTGCAATACCTAATTGGGATGTTTCTCACTGTGTGTGTGTGTGTGTGTGTGCATGCACACTGTGGCATGGTAAGTGGTGTGGCATGACACCATCACAGGGAGCAATCACTCGTTCACTGTGACCTCTGAGGTTCACGTCATTCATTCTGAAACCTGAATTTGAGGCACTTGTGTTTCAGAAGACAGAGAAGAGAAGGGGAGGGGAAGAGGGGCATTGAGAAAGGAAGGGAGTGGATTGGAGAGGTCGAAAGGAGAGTAGTGGAAGGGAAAAAAAAATCAAGGCACAGGGGTGGGGGGAGGGAAGGAAGATGTTTCCCAGTGACTTGCCTAGATGGTAGCAGCCCTCTGGTATGAGAATTCCCCTTCAGTCATTTCCTTGCACTGCCAATGGAGAGGAAGCTCACTTTTTTTTTTTTTTCTTCTTGCACACCAGTAATGTACTAGACACTGTGATATATATTTACCTCCTCCAGGTCATTTAACATTACTTGTGCACACTGAATGATTCCTAGTAGGTGCTCAAGTTAAAATAAAATGAAGATATACCACCTGAAGTATGAGCTGTCTTCCCTGCCTGGAAGGCCTTTCTTATAACCACAGGTGTCTCTCACTTCATCTCGACTCAAATGGCTCTTCCAGGAGAAGACCTCCCCGACCACCACCCATCCCATTCTTTCTCTCCTTACTCAGTTTCTTTATCTTTAGAATGCTTTTTTGTTTTTCATACCTGGTGTATGTTTGTTTGTTTATTGTCTCTCTCTCACTCAGTGAGAGTTTCAGGAGCTCAGGGCTTGGTCTGGTGTATGCTCCCCATCTCCCCAATATTCTGATTACTGGGCACAGAATAAGTTTCTAAACTCCTACTTAAAGAAATATACCTAACTCCCAAAGATACTAAGAATCTGTCCTCAACTTTTGGAAAACGACATTTCCCAAACAGTTCCCATCCCTAGGATCAGACGGTGTCACCCAGGAAACCAAGAAATGGCCAGAGGTCATTCCTGGGGGTCCACGCTGACTGCATCAGAGCTTCCTGCGGCCCTGCATCCACTGGAGTGCTGAGCAAAGTGGTGGTGGGGACCACACACCAGCTTTCATTCTGCCCTATGGGCCCCTAAGCAACAGGGGTCCCACTCTTTTCCCTTTCCTTTCCTAGACTTCATGCAATTGGCATTTTCTCCAAAAGCCCGTATCCTCGGCTTGATAACAAATAACCGATTACCTAATCTGAGGTAATATAGACTCTGATCAAGGCTAATGAAGACACGGGGGCCGAAACCCGGTTTGCTGCGCACGGCACCATTAGGGAAGATTAATCACCTTCTAACCAGCACTTCTGTGTTCTGGCTCCAAGCAGCCGGAGAGAGGCATCCATCACCTCATCCAAGCAACACCAAATGTGGCCACAGCCCATCCATCAGGGAGGCAGTGACCAACTGCACAGGGCGGGGGAGGAGGGTGGCAAGCAAACCGCAAGAGTGTCCAGATGAATATGGAGACAAGCATCCCCACGGCGCTGCAGAGCAGTACAGAGTGCGGAGAAAGTTACGGAATGACAGCTCCCGCAGTCAGGTGTGTGGTTCCAGGAACATGGCAGAGGCTACCTGGCTTCTGACCTTTTAGCAACCATACCCTGGAGTTGTTCTACTTAGAAATAAATTCTTAGAAGGCAGAAGCTGTGTTTCTTCCAGTTGCATGTTTCAGAAATGACAGCACCCAACACACATAAGTGACCAGTAAGTGAAGAATCGGGGCACACTTATTAAATTCCTGTGTGTACAGAGTACACTGTACTCACTCGTGTTCTTTGGTTTTGATCCCCTTCTTCCAAAAGCTTGCAGGAAACCTGAACAGGAACTGCAATGAGGTGTCTAGGTCCCTCCTTCTAAATCCCCATGAAAATGTATTACACGATTCTTTACCCAGAATATGTAGGACTTGACCTATTCTGGGTTCACAGTTATTTCTGGAGTTCAGATTCCTTAAATCCCAAAAAGCACCTTAAAAGAAAAAATTAAACCCCCAAAACTCTACATAACATATACCTTTGCACAGCTGCAGTTCAATGTCCTGAACACCTATTGTCTGCCAAACACACCAAGAATCAAGAACAGCCGTGGGTCACTCCCCATCACTGGGATTACTGCATCCTTACCTCCTTGCCCCGCATCTTCAATCAACTAGCCCTACATCCCCTACAGCACAAACTGGGCAATCACTGAAGATGACATCATTGCCATCTTATACATTCTTTACAAATATTCAAACAAATGGGCCATGGTGTTTAAAACAAAGACCTTAAAAAGAGTTCTACTATGTGATGGTTCCTGGGTTTAGGCACAGGAACAAAGCCAGTTTTCTAGTTATTCACATAGCCTTGCATTTCTGAATTAAGAAATCATTGTCTGCACCACCTCTTAGGGTGCTTATCACATCCAATCTGGCATTAGAGCCAATTACGCACTCCCATCCTCTCCACTAGATTGTAAACTCTTGAAGCACGGGCTGAATCACGCTCATCCATAGATCCCCTGAAGTGCCTGGTGCTTTCCAAGTGAATAGAGGCACTTAATAAACATCAGTAGAATTGAATTTTTTTTTTCAAGAGACCATACATCAAAAGAAGTAAAATGAAATTAATTCAATTGAAGCTTATTAAAATGCACTTTCTCCTCTCCTTCCACTGCACAGGATATTCAAGCCAGCATGAGAGCATCTTCAGGATCCAAACTAAAGACTGGTATTGTTCTTCAAGTCCTTTTGCTGTAACTAGGTGACAGGGTGATGGTTAGGGCCAAGAAGACTTGCATTTGCAATCAAAAAATGTCCCATAAGAAGGCGGGTGAGGCTGAGCAAATGCTTCAGTATCACAGAACCTCAGTTTCCTCCCACGTCAGCTCACAGTGTGACTGCAGGGACTGTAAATGGGATCACATATATACCAAGGGTCCAGTGTAGTTCTGGATCACAATCAGCATACGTTTTTCTATAAGAGTTACCAGACACAATTTATAGCTAGAATTAAGCTCCAAGGTGGTATGAGGTGAGGTGAGGTATTAAGTCTCTCAGACATGTCCGACTCTGTGACACCATGGACTATAGTCCACCAGGCTCCTCTGTCCATGGAATTCTCCAGGCAAGAATACTGGAGTGGGTTGCCATTTCCTTCTCCAGGGGATCTTCCCGACCCAGGGATCGAACCCCGGTCTTCTGTACTGCAGGCAGATTCTTTACTGCTGAGCCAGCAGGGGAGCCTGAATCTAAACTTTATACTATTTAAATAGCACAACATAAGATCACATACCTAAAAACTCAATATTTTTAAAAAAGACTCTAAGACTCCAGAATTTAAAGAGTATTTACTATTATATTCAATTGGTTATGAACTGACAGGGATGTAGAGAGGTGTGTGTGTGTGTGTGTGTGTGTGTGTGTAGGAAGGCTTTTTTAAGCAGAGTTTGGTTCAATGACATGTTTATACAGAAAACCCTGCCATTTGGAAAATGTAGTTAGAGGTTGTTTCCATGGTCATGTCCTTGCATACTAAAAGGATTAAATGGCTTACTTTAACCCAATATCAAAAATAAAAGCCAAATAAATAAAACAAAATTTTAAAAACTGTTCTTCAATGTTTCCTGATGAATGTCCTACTTCTGCACTTGACCTAACTCAGACCTGCCCCTTTCTACTCAGGTTCACCACCTACCGCCCTCAGTGTGTTTCCTTAGGAAGCTTGCAGCTACCGCTGGCTTTACCCACATTCAACCCTCCTCCCTTTGCTCCGCACGGAGCACTGCTCCTCTGACCAAATCGATCCCACTGCAGGGGGCCTGGTTTCAAACCGGTCAGGGATCTAGATCCCACAAACCACAACTAAAGATCCCACACGTGGCAATGAAGATCTCAGGGGCTGCAACTAAGATTTGGCACAGCCAAATAAACAAATATAAATAAATGCTAAAAAAGAAGCTAGTGATCTTTCTACAATGTTGAAAAAACTGACAAGCATTACCACTTTTATAAGCAGGATAAAAAGCAATGAAGACAAATAATGAAAAAGTATGATATTTAGAAAAAGGGGTTAGATTACAGCAGTTGGTTATCAAAGTGTGGTGTCAGGCCAGCAGCATCTGCTTCACCTGAAATTGATTAGAAAGGGAAACTCTTTAACCCTACCCAGAACCTGCTGTTGTTCAGTCCCTCGCCTCCTCCAAAACTATGCTCCATCAGACATCGTCTCACTCCTAAATTTTCAGCTATCTCCTTCCTCGCTGCCAGGCTCATAACAGATTGTTTCAGGTTAAACTGCAGCCTCCCCTTTGACCTATCTCACCCTCTGGCCACCGCGCAGTCTGGTCTTCCCTCACTGCTCGACCTCAGGACACCCCCTTCATTCCTCACCCTCCTCTTCCCACCATTCACCATCCCTGTTCCTACCCTCCAATTAAAGTGAGCTCCCGCCTGCCACACCCAGGAGGCATTCTCAGCAGTTGCCTTCCTAGACCTCTCAGGAGGACAGGATTCTGATGGTTAGGATTTGACACTAAGGATTACTTCCTTCTTTGTAAAACTCTGCTGACCTCCGTTTCACTGAGATGCTCTTTCAAATCTTCCTTCCCTGAATTCATCAAGGGCACTGCTTCCTCTCAAGCACAAGCCAGGGACTCTCCTTCAGTTTCATCCAAACTGTAATCAAATGTCCCTTCCTCACAGAGGAGCTTCTCAGGGACCCCAGTGGTAAAGAATCCGCCTGACAATGCAGGAGACACAAGAGATGTGGATTCAGTTCCTGGGACAGGACAATCCCCTGGAGGAGGGCAAGGCAACCCCCTCCAGTATTCTTGCCTGGAGAATCCCATGGATAGAAGAGCCTGGAGGGCTACAGTCCATAGGGTCACAAAAGAGTCGGAAGTCTTCCAAAACCACATTATCGCTTTTGCTTTGTCTTCTGAGCACTAATCATTATCTTCATCTTACAATACATACTTATTTACAAATTTTCTAAAAGTTAGACATTTGTGACTGAAAAAGACGTGCAATCCTTAAACTTATCCTATAGAGTGAAGTAACATATGTGCAGATAATAAGAGCACTTGGCTTTTACTGAGCCCTTGACAAGTTCCAGGTGTCAGAACAGGCATCTGGTACCTAGGTCCTCATCGCACGCTCTAGGCCAGATGTCCTACTGCAGAAGTTTACTATCAGTGAGAAGGAACTCAGGGTCAAGGAAGGTAACTGACCACCACTGCATGGCAAAGGTAGGACTTGAGCCAGAGCACTCTCTTCAAAATGCTTATCTCGATATTATTGACTCTAGATGAACGACAGCAGCAGTTTGTTCTAATAGATCAGAGAAGCAAAATATTTTTTCCAGCTCTGGTAGATAAAGAAAGCCTTTACTGAGTGAGGAGTTAAAAAATTAAGCTCATCTTGAAAGACGAACAGGATTTTAGTAAGTGGAGGAAAGATGGGGAGACAGATGTTTGATCAGCAGCTATAATTCCTGAGAGCCAGGGCAGGAGTGCTCAGTGACCTGGAAGCACCTGGACATTTTAATCACCCTTGAGCTAGAGAAAGATAATTTTTATTCTGAACCACATGATTTATCCTTCTGGAGGCAAATAGTGAGACACTAATAAACTCCATGAACAACACAATGAACAGGCTTATTGGACTACATTTAAAAGTCTAAGTCAGGGAAGAGAAAAATCTAAGTCAGTATCAGAGAGATCAGGATGAATATATGTAGTACATATTAATCTGTTGATTCACTTATTCACTCTGCACTTATTTATCAGGATCATACCCTCTATAAAGAATAGCGAGAAAAAAAAAATAGTGAGAGATAGGACTACGAATAAAAAGCTGTCCAAAGGGAGCCCAAAATCCTACAAGAATTAAAATGAGTAAAGGGCCGATAGTATAAAATGATCATAATGATAGAATTATTATCAGAGAATTGAAGCAGTCTAGGATCTCAGAAATTGAAGAGATCGTTTCTTTTGATATACAAAGAAGGAGTAAGAGAAGTGGGTGGGATCAGAGAAAAAAATGTTTCTCCCATAAGGGCTTCTTTGTTTTTTTTTTTTTCTTATTGCTCTATTTTTCTTTTAACTTTCTATTATATTAACAAACCCTTTTATTATAAGAAGTGCCCAAAGGATTCCCTTTGATTGTTAAGGACTCTTGTTTTCTTGATTCTTTATCACAGAAGACGATTTGCTGTGTGTATCCTGGCAAGCTGGGCTTCCCAAGTGGTGCTAGTGGTAAAGAACCTGCCTGCCAATGCAGGAGGTGTAGAAGAGGCTGGTTGATCCCTAGATTAGGAAGATCCCCTGGAGGAGGGGATGGAAACCCACTCCAGTATTCTTGCCTGGAGAACCCCAAGGACGGAGGAGCTAGGAGGGCTACAGTTCATGGATTTGCAGAGAGTCAGATATGACTAAAGCACCTTAGCACGCACATGGTGGCAAGCTAGCTTCACCGGATACTGAGAGCAGATGTCCACAGACCAGCTTCCAGGGGCTTCTGTGGAGAGAAGTTCCAGTCCCTTTCATCCTTTTCCTGCTGCCCATCATTTAATACCCAAAGCCACAGCCCCCTGTTAACAGAGAATCCTGCACACAAACTGTTTCCCTCAACACACATGTGGCATAGAACATGTAGGTTACACCAACTGCCGTGACAATTTTCTTCAGTAACCTTCGGAGTATTACGGCTGACCCTAGTCCTATATGTCACCTGAACATTTCTGGTCAGAATGACTCTTCCCATCTCCCCTCCAAGCCACCTGGATAATTTCCCTAACTCCAACACCTTTCAGCAGGACTGGTGGAATCTGAGCCCCACAGTAGAATCTAGCATACCTACAAGTAGGTAACTCAGGAAAGACTGCTGCTGATGCTCCAATACTTAGGCCACCTGATACGAAGAGCAAACTCGTCGGAAAAGACCCCAATGCTGGGGAAGACTGAAGGCAAGAGGAGAAGGGGCGGCAGAGGAGGAGATGCTTAGATAGCATGACCGACTCAACAGACATGAAGTTGAGCTAACTCTGGGAGATAGCAGAGGATAGAGCAGTCTGGCGTGCTGCAGTCCATGAGGTCGCAGAGTCAGATGCCACTTAGCAAACGAACAACTTAGGAAGGGGGGAGGTTGGGGAATGAGAGGGTACAAAGGACGAGCTTCATCATAGATGAGTTTCTCTAAGTGGATGAGGCTGCTGTATATTGAGTTGTGGCCACACAGCAGGATGACAGGGCCAGATGCATATCAAGGCTGGAGAACTAAAGAAGTTCTGGTCAAAGCATGGATGTGGTCCATGGGGTGGTCCACACCAGGGAGACAGTGATCATCGGATCCACCCCCGGATGTACTCCATTTATGGAGTCAGCTACTTCTGACTCTGTTCCCAGCAGAGCTTGACCCTAACCTTGAGAGTCAGGCACAGAAAGTGACAGAGACAGTGGTCAGCCACCTCCTTTCACGAATACGTGAGGGGCACCAAGCTAAGGGCCAGACGTATCGTAAGAAGTGAGACAGATGCAACGTCTGTCATGGAGGTCACTGTCGGCCCAAGAGTCTTTTCTCCATTCTTCATGTGCAGCTCCGGAGTGAATCTGATGCCTCTTCTGTCATTTGCTCTGTATGTTTGCTCTCTGTACAGCCCAGCTTACTGCATGTGCACCATCCTCCTTGTCCTTACAGACGTGGGAGTCTGGGCAGGAGCAGGGAGGGCTTGGTGGGGGGGCAGGGGGCAGGGGGAGAACCCTTCTTTATTACAGAAAGGTGAAATCATTTGCTCAGGGTCATTCAATCAGACAACGCTAAACAAACAAAACAAATCCTCAAATTCCCCAGATTAGGTTAGCCCCTTCCACTGTTCACATCTACAGAAACTTGACTCTGCTTTCTGGAGCCTCCGATGCTCTTGGAACTGTTTGTGGAAGGCCTGTGATCTCGTCAATTTCAGGCACTACCAGAGCTGACACCATACCTATTGTGCTCACCGTGGTGGCCCCTGCATATGTGTGCTCCTGGCGTAAAGTAGGTGGACAAGAGTATTTGTTGAATTTATTGTAAATTTGCAGGCACTCCTACTAGCTATTATAAAAGAATTTCCCAAACTTAAAAAACATTTCCCTCACACAAGATGCTTGAGCCTGGACATCCCGTATCGCAACCAAAAGGGCCTGGCATCCAAGGCAGATTTTAGAGAGATGGGGGTCTAAACCTAAACAAAAATATATATGAGCCAGAAGTGCAGATACAGTGGGTGTGTGATCTTGATAGGAACCAGGGTGGACTAGGAGGTCTTGGGTGTGTAGTACTAACACAAAGATTGCCTCCCCAGTGCACAAAGATGTTTCCACTCAATTGCCATCGCTTCATAACAAGCTCCCTCAACTTGTGGCTGCTGTGTCAGCCAGACTTCTACATCCAGAGAGAGCAAATAAAGGGCACCAGGGGACACGGGTGAGGTGAGATGGAGAAAGGCATTTGCTTTGAAAATCACTAGCAGCCAGAGATGACCACCTTTTCTCCTGTGGTCCCAGACACTGAGAAAAGAGGTGATGATACCCTTTAAGAGGAAGGGGTAGACAGCAATGAGATGCGGAGGACAGAGCAACCATTCCCACTAGAGATCCAGAAATCCTGAGCTTTGGAGAGGATTTACATCCTGCCCAGAGAAGCCAAGAGAACCAGAACAAGATGGCTGTCTGCTGCAGGATGCAGCAGGTCCTTGTGTGGGACCACTGTGCTTAAACGTGTTTCTGCAGCAGGCAGGGCAAGGCCAGGCCTCACTCCTTTGGACGGAATGCAGAACCTCTCCTCTGGGTCATGAGTCCAAGTGCCAATCATCTTGGGATGAGCTAGACTTTGAGACTGAAATTAAAGACAGAGGAGGTAAGCCTTAGAACAAAAACGAGGGACATTCTTCTCTGGCCTCTCTTTGCTTTGGACTCAGAATTCTAGGCATGCTTAAGGATCTTAAGGCAAAGGCAGCCTCGGGAAATCCTGAGGGACCCTGTGAGGATGGGCGTGGCCTGTGGTCCCTCTCTGAGCACCCCCAGCTAGCAGCCGTGTGCCTCCCCACCCACGATTCCAAATCCATCGGGAGCATCGTAACTTCTGCAGCCGTCTCAGCTGTGGATACAGAATCGAGGAAAGGGGCCATTCATTGCCCACACCCAGGTTGTTGCTGGTAGGATGGTAGCAATGGAGAAAGGGATTCTCAGGGGCAAAGGGAGGTCCACAGCCCTTGGCCATGGGGAGGGTTTCACTTCTTAGCTCACAACAGTGAATGATGGTGCCAACATCACTAATTCCGACCAACTGGGCTTTCATACCCAGTCATGGAGAAAAACCTGTGATTCAGTGAAGCATGAATAGTTTACATGTTGTAAATTTCATGAGAGCAAAGGTTTTTTTTTGGTCTGGTTTCCTATTTTATCTCTAGTGCCAAGTACAGTACCTGCTACACAAGAGGAATTTTAATACTAGTGGATGAGCAAACTGATCACTGAATCTTACATTTTGCTTTGTATACCAATAAAATATTTATGAACGAATGCATTAAAATGAATACCCATTTAGAGACACAGAAGTCATGTGAGGTGGTTGCTTAGAGATTTTTTTATTTACCTATTTGGAAATATTGGTAAATTCTCTAACTACTAAACTAGTTTGGGGCAAACAGAGTTAATGAAGATCGTGACCTAGTATTTTATAGTCAGCAAGGTGGTTGGCAAAATCTAACATGAATAGAAATGCATTCAGCATTTCAGGAACAAAAGCTTCTTTAGAAGAAGTTAATAATCCCTTTGAGAGCACTGCCCACCCACAGGAAGTGGAGTGGGCGGTTACTGGGACTGTGTTTTTGTTTTAGTGGGTACTGAATACCAACATGTTATAAGTAACTTGGGTACACATAGAATTAGGCAAAAACTGGTCTGCTGTAAATCCTGCCACTCCAACAAAGCAAAGAAAACCAGCTCATAGATACATCAAGAATGCAAGAACAAATTCACCATCGTTATGATCCAAGGAGTTTTTGGTAAGCTAGCATCTTACTCATGCAATATGGAGATTTTTTTTTAACCTCCTCTAAAATAATATTTTAATTTGGGAAGAATTCACAAGCGTTGGTGGGCTTTAAAACAATTTAGGAACCCTCACTGACCTGCTGGAAATTTGATTATACACATTCTTATTGTGCATGCTCAGTCATGTCTGATTCTGTGACCCCACAGACTATAGCCAACCAGGCTCCTCTGTCCATGAGATTTGCCCAGCAAGAATATTGGAATGGGTTGCCATTTCCTTCTCCAGGGATCTTCTTCACCTAGGGATCAAACCTGTGTCTCCTGCATTGCAGGCAGATTTACCACTGAACCATCAAAGAAGCCACATATTCTTATTAGATGAATTTAATACAGGCAAAGCTGAAAATTTCCTGAACTAAATATTTGCCACTGCAGCCACTCCATCCCCCTACCCCACCATACACACACATACAGACTGTATTTCCCCACCACCTTTAAATACAGGAAGACAGGCAGAGAATGTTGGACCACAGTTGGTGTCAAAACCATCCCTATGAATTTCTGCTTGAAAATGCTGAGGAAACATGCTTACCAGAGGGTAAATGAGTATGATGATAGTTAAACTGCAACAAGACTGCTCTGTCTACAGTTTGAAGAAAAAGAAAATGTTGAAAATAGCAAGCAGTCTTTAAATAATTAAACCAGGAGCTCATCCACTCTTGTATAATCAATTCTTCAGTAGCTTGGAAAGCTGGAGAGAGTTAGGATCTAAATCCCCATGAAGTAAAGACCGTGATGGTTGGTCCGTCTGCACAGTCTCTGAATTTGGGTGGTCCCCTGGAGCTCCTCACCTGCTCTCTGGGATCCCCTTCTCTAAACCGTGGATGAATGACCCACCCTTCTTACAGGGTTATGTGGGGAACACAGCATCTTCAAAAGCCCTCCGATAGCTTTCAGAAAAACAGCTCACACTCAGCTTAGCACTCAAAATCTCCCCAGTTCTGGCTCTGCCTGTGTCCTTGGTGATATCACTGTGCTCAAGGCTACAAACTCATCATTCCCCTCACTCACTGAGGGTCTCAAGCTTCTTTACATTCTCCTCCCTCTGCCCGCCTCTCTCCTTTCTTCTCCTGCTAATCTAGCCATCCTTGCAGACTCAGCTTGCCTGGGTTCTGTTGGTCAGGCCATCTCCATTACACAGCCCTTCAGCATTCTCCCCGGTCACCAGACTTCCTACCTTGTGCAGAAGGCCACCAGTCACTGCACACACAACAGTTCAGCTGTCTCTTTACCTTTCTCACTAGACTTGAGGCTCCTTAAGGGACTGAGCACAATTTCAGTATCCTCAGTACCTAGCACCTTGATTGGTATAATAGTAGACATTCGGAAGTGAGTAGATAGATAAGTGATGTCCATAGCCAAACCTTTTAAGGAAACTTTCTGATTCACAAACTATTATCTTACACTCTGGTCTTTTCCTGGAAAATTACTCCCTGACAGAAGGAAAGACAAGTTAACAAATAAAGTCCTTGCATGGGATGGAAATGGGTGAATTCAGGGTATTTAGGTCAAATGATGGATTGATTTTGCTGCATTTGGATTAATGCTATTTTCCCATTCCACTGCTTCCTTCCCACCCCATTCCTCTTTGATGTCAATCTGTTTAACTCATTGTCCACTCCCTTTTTCGTCTCCACTAACATTAAAATGTAAAGAAGAAAATCAAATATAGGGTGTGTGTGGGTCCCAGAACAACATCAGGAGTCAGTTTACTTTCCACAGGTACACACAGATGGCAAACTTGGTTGAGCACAGTTTCAGCCACTTATATGACTTGCTTTGTAGGAAGAAAGACTCATTGCAAATATAGCCGGTTGAGATAATATGCTGATGAGATAACTGAGCTAGTTCCAATTATTGATGCTCCTTCCCAAAATGTATGAATGCAATTTATAAAACAAAACAAAACAAAAAACTTGAAAAAGCAGTATCTAAAATTTTCCAATGGGTTTAATTATCTTGGTTATAAACAGATATAATGATGGAGAAAACCCAAATGGAACAAACCTAACTGGCACAATCCCCTTAATCAGCCTTGTGTTGGGCTATTTTCCTGGACCAACAAACATCTAGGAGGGAAAAAAAAAAAGGAAAGGAAAAATAAAGCAAAGAAAGCCAAGCTCATTACATTTGACCCACAGGACTAAAGCACCACCTAGTGGGAAAAATGAAAAACAACTGCTCTTGCACTGGCTCTCCTTTTTAAACTCAACAAATGTTTTCTTGGATCGCCAGTCTTTCAGTGTCTAGTGAATTTACAAATTCTTCCCTTTTGATTTTATGCTAAAAATTAATTGCAGACTTGTAAAGACAGAACAAACAACAACTTCTTTTATTATCCCTCAAACCTGTTAACACAAACACTCGGGGCCCGACGTAAATAGAGATGTGTGGGCTGCACACCATCTGGGTGTGATGTGTTTGCCAAGTATCCTCTTATAGCAACTAGCTAGCATCCCCACAGTCAGAGTACCTGGCCATCTATATCTTCTCTGGACTTTGTCTGGGGTCCCTCTCTGGGAAGGTGGTGAGACCAAAGTTCTGTTCTGTACCTCAGCATGTGGAAAAACAATATGGTATAGACATTAAGAGCATGGGCTCCTAAGAGACAAACCTGGATTTGATTCACAACCTTCTACTTTCTAGCTCTGTGGCTTACGGACCAGACATCTCAATTCTTGTATCTCAGTTTTCATCATTGTTATAAATGGAGCAATAAATAACGCCTACTTGCTGGGGAAATAATATCTAACTGAGAGACTGTTATAAAAATAAACTATGAGAACATAACCTAGCACTCCACAAAGATTTTTGAAAAGTTTTATCATTCTACTTATTAGCTTATTCTAATTTCAACTTAAATGTTTCAATGATACGAAACAAAATTCATGGAGTGGAATTGCACTAAGATAAAATAGTAACCTCTTTTTGGACTACACAATTTTTTATAATAACTTTCATAAAGAAAGAAAGCTGACCATGAAAGAATTGATGCTTTTGAATTGTGGCATTGGAGAAGACTCTTGGAGAGTCCCTTGGACTTGCAAGGAGACCAAACCAGTCAATCCTAAAGAAAATCAGTCCTGAATATTCATTGGAAGGACTGATGCTGAAGCTCAAATACTTTGGCCACCTGATGCGAAGAACTGACTCATTGGAAAAGACCCTGATGTTGGGAAAGATCGAAGGCAGGAGAGAAGGGGATGACAGAGGAAATGGTTGGGTGGCATCACCGACTCAACGGACATGAGTTTGAGTAACCTCCAGGAGTTGGTGATGGACAGGGAGGCCTGGCATGCTGCAGTCCATGGGGTCACAAAGAGTCAGACATGACTGAGCGACTGAACTGAACTGAATATATGTCAACAAACAACTTTTAGGATTTTGTTATCAATCTAGGCATGAATTATACACCAATGAGTACTAGATAAGCTCCTGCAGAAGTCATGTGTGATACAGAGATATGACTCAAATGCTGGTTGGTTTCTTGATTGCTTTTATGGCACAAAAATCACTCAGAACCAAGCAAGAGAGGACAAAAGTATTCCAAAGTCATCATGCACAAATTCACAGCCAACATGCTCCCTAAATTTTATTTTCCCTAATTGAATTTAGCAATTTCCTTGAATCAATCAAACATTCTACTGCAACATAGGCTAAAAATAAAACATATAAATGGATCAAGCTAAATGAAGGATAGAAAAAACTGATATTATAAATCCTGAAGGCCCATTCGTGTTTTTCAATTTGTTGAATACTGAGAATCGTTGGTTTTTTGTTTTCTGTTTTTCCCCCAATAATATGCTTGCATCAGGGCCTTTAAGGAATCTGTACATTTGATCTGGAGGGGAAAGGAATCATTTCTCACATTCCTCAAAAGAAAAGGTGACAACCCAAGAATGTATTGTTAGCTCATCTTATTTGTTGGCTTTTTCATTCTTTTGCAAAAGAAGCCTTCACTGAATTGCAAGGCAAAAGAGAGTGAACCAACCACAGGCATTTATAACAAAGAGACAGATGGTTGAACTGGTCACCTGTCGCAGAAATTATTCATGGAGAGGAAAAAGAGCAGCAGAGAACAAATAATTCCTATGTGTGTATATGTTTTCTAATAACCTCAAACTACTCTTTCTGTTTCAAACATGAATCTTAATCAGAGTAGTGAAAAAAAAAAGAAAAAAAAAGCTGGAGGGGAAAGGCCATAATTGCTACTACCATCCTCACTGGAGATGGATGATATGAAATCCTCCCATTTGATCATGATGGATGGTCGCTCCTCCCTCCTCGGGAAAATGAGTCACCTCCCCACAAAGCACCTCCCTCTGGCCTCCTTGAGGAGAAGGAGGGCTCGCTCCTGTCCAAACCTGACAACTGGATTTAATGGTGTGTGGAAGGAAGGTGCCCCTGGGGTGCAGCATCACATTGACTCAGAAGCAGTAAGTGAATTCCGCTTGGTCCCTGTACTTTCAGTAAAAACAACCCCTCTCTCTCTCTCTCTCTCTCTCTCTATATATATATATATATATATATACACACACACACACACACACACACACATCCTTTTTCAATATTCCTTTGGGTATATTTCAATCCAGATCTGCATGTAAGATTACCATTTCTTTTTTATGGGATTTTTTTTTTTTTTTTTTCTGTCCAGGTAGCTCTCAAAACCAGTATCACTAAGAATGGTGTCATTTTCAG
Source organism: Bos mutus (assembly GCF_027580195.1). Classification (NCBI taxonomy): domain Eukaryota; kingdom Metazoa; phylum Chordata; class Mammalia; order Artiodactyla; family Bovidae; genus Bos; species Bos mutus. The sequence continues at coordinate 95,614,347 of NC_091626.1, forward strand.
ATACTGATGGTTTCCCCCTTAGTCTCATGAGGAACAAGTGTGAAGCAATACTTGATGAGCACTTAAAACATTCATACTTAACAAGGTCTTAAGTATGTATAGAGAAAAGAGCTTTCCCAGAGATAAGCAGGTAGGAACAATGAGGGAATAGAAGAGACCCAAACAGCTTAAGACTGTAACAATTAGGTCCTCAAATCTCTTTCTAGCAAACATCATTCTCATGCCACCCAATTTGAAGAGCAATAGGAAGATGTTCAGATTCAATGCAGACATCAGAATCTAAACCCCAGGAGTTTCCTTTTGAACATCATTTGGGGGCAGGGGATGCAGAAAAGCCTAAATTAGTAAACTCACAGTAATTGTGATTTTTTTTTTAATACAATGAGTTTATAATTCTTAAATCAGGAGGTAGGTGCATGAGCATTTGTTATTTTGATGCTTTTGAACTGTGGTGTTGGAGAAGACTCTTGAGAGTCCCTTGGACTGCAAGGAGATCCAACCAGTCCATTCTGAAGGAGATCAGCCCTGGGATTTCTTTGGAAGGAATGATGCTAAAGCTGAAACTCCAGTACTTTGGCCACCTCATGCGAAGAGTTGACTCATTGGAAAAGACTAATGCTGGGAGGGATTGGGGGCAGGAGGAGAAGGGGACGACAGAGGATGAGATGGCTGGATGGCATGACTGACTCGATGGAAGTGAGTCTCAGTGAACTCCGGGAGTTGGTGATGGACAGGGAGGCCCGCATGCTGCAATTCATGGGGTTGCAAAGAGTCGGACACGACTGAGCGACTGATCTGATACTTTACACACATTAACATATTATAAATATCATTTGCATGTGCTCAACAGTTAAGAAAAACATGACAAGTATTTTAAAAAGAAATAAAAAAGTAAACTACAGTCTTTAGCAATTTGGTAAAAAGCTAACATTTTTAAATAAGGATGGTGGGTACAAGGGTGTTGAATATTTTCTGTTTTTTCCATATGCTTGAAATTTTTTATAATTTTAAAATTAAATTCGGCTTAAAAAAAAAAATCACACACTGCTGCTTTTCACCTAAATTAGTTTTAGGTGAGAAGATGTAACAGTGTTGATTCTTTTAGGAATGAGTTTCTAATTCTCAAAGGGAGACAGTTTCCATCTTGAGCTCCTGAAATACTGAATAACCCTTTCTTCTGTGGATATCTAAACAATTTACAAAACAGTGGTAGGATTTTTTTCTCAAAAAGTAAAATAAAATCACAGAGAATATGAGCAACCTTGGGTTGTCCTGATTTAGTTACTTGTCAGAACCTAAACTTTCTAAGCCAAAGAACCAGAAAATCACAGGATTAAGACAGAGGCAAATAATAGCTGACCTTGCACCACCTCCTCAGGGGTGGTAATATGACCATGGTTTAGCAGTTTCTCCCACCTAATCCTATCATCAACACAATTGTTTTGTTTTGTATTGTCCTTAAAAAAGAAAAAAAAAAAGCTTCTTTTTGAGAGACAATCTCAGGCGTGTAATGTTGCTGAATTTTACCCAACATTTACCTTGGAGGTTTCTTTTCAACACTATCTGGTTCAAAATTGGGAAAGGAGTACCTCAAGGCTGTATATTATCACTCTGCTTATTTAATTTAAATGCAGAGTGCATCATTCGAAATGCTGGCTGGGTGGATCACAAGCTGGAATCCAGAATGCCAGGAGAAATATCAACAACCTCAGATATGCAGATGACACCACTCTAATGGCAGAAATCAAAGGGGAATTAAAGAGCCTCTTGATGAAAGTTAAAGAGGACAGTGAAAATGCTGGTATAAAACTCAACATTATGATAATCTCAACAGATGCAGAGAAAGCCTTGGACAAAATTCAACATCCATTTATGATAAAAACCATCCAGAAAGCAGAATGGAAGGAACATACCTCAACAAATTAAAAGCTATATATGACAAACCCACAGCAAACCTTATCCTCAATGGTGAATAATTGAAAGCATTTCCCCTCAATTCAGGAACAAGACAAGGGTGCCTGCTCTTACCACTACTATTCAACACGGTTTTGGAAGTTTTGCCCACAGCAATCAGAGCAGAAAAAGAAATAAAAGGAATACAGATTGGAAAAATAGAAGTAAAACTCTCACTGTTTGCAGATGACATGATCCTCTACATAGAAAACCCTAAAGACTCCACCAGAAAATTACTAGAGCTAATTAATGAATATAGTAAAGTTGTAGGATATAAAATCAACACACAGAAATCCCTTGCATTCCTATGCACTAACAACGAGAAAACAAGAAATTAAGGAAACAATTCCATTCACCATTGCAACGAAAAGAATACAATACTTAGGAATATATCTACCTAAAGAAACAAAAGACCTACATATAGAAAACTATAAAACACTGGTGGAAAGAAATCAAAGAGAACACAAATAGATGGAGATATATACTGTGTTCATGGATCAGAAGAATCAATATAGTGAAAATGAGCATACTACTCAAAGCAATCTATAGATTCAATGCAATCCCTATCAAGCTACCAATGGTATTTTTCACAGAACTAGATCAAATAATTTCACAATTTGTATGGAAATACAAAAAACCTCGAATAGCCAAAGCAATCTTGAGAAAGAAGAATGGAACTGGAGGAATCAACCTGCCTAACTTCAGGCTCTACTACAAAGCCACAGTCATCAAGACAGTATATGGTACTGGCACAAAGACAGAAATATAGATCAATGGAACAAAGTAGAAATCCCAGAGATAAATCCACACACCTATGGTCACCTTAGCTTCAACAAAGGAGGGAAGAATATACAATGGAGAAAAGACAATCTCTTTAACAAGTGGTGCTGGGAAAACTGGTCAACGGCTTGTAAAAAATGAAACTAGAACACTTTCTAACACCATACACAAAAATAAACTCTAAATGGATTAAAGATCTAAACGTAAGACCAGAAACTATAAAACTCCTAGAGGAAGACAGGCAAACACTCTTCAACATAAATCACAGCAGGATCCTCTATGACCCACCTCCCAGAATACTGGAAATAAAAGCAGAAATAAACAAATGGGACCTAATTAAAAGCTTTTGCACAACAAAGAAAACTATAAGCAAGGTGAAAAGACAGCCTTCAGAATGGGAGAAAAAAATAGCAAATAAAGCAACTGACAAAGAATTAACCTCAAAAATATACAAGCAACTCCTGCAGCTCAATTCCAAAAAAAAATAAATGACCCAATCAAAAAATGGGCCAAAGAACTAAATAGACATTTCTCCAAAGAAGACATACAGATGGCTAACAAACACATGAAAAGCTGCTCAACATCACTCATTAGAGAAATGCAAATCAAAACCACAATGAGGTACCATTTCACACCAGTCAGAATGGCTGCTATCCAAAAGTCTACAAGCAATAAATGCTGGAGAGGGTGTGGAGAAAAGGGAACCCTCTTACACTGTTGGTGGGAATGCAAACTAGTACAGCCACTATGGAGAACAGTGTGGAGATTCCTTAAAAAACTGGAAATAGAACTGCCATATGACCCAGAAATCCCACTGCTGGGCATACACACTGAGGAAACCAGAATTGAAAGAAACACATGTACCCCAATATTCATCGCAGCACTGTTTCTAATAGCCAGGACATGGCAGCAACCTAGATGTCCATCAGCAGATGAATGGATAAGAAAGCTGTGGTACATATACACAATGGACTATTACTCAGCCATTAAAAAGAATACATTTGAATCTGTTCTAATGAGGTGGATGAAACTGGAGCCTATTATACAGAGTGAAGTAAGCAAGAAAGAAAAACACCAATACAGTATACTAATGCATATACATGGAATTTAGAAAGGTAACAATAACCTAGATAGCAAATTCAAAAGCAGAGACGTTATTTTGCAAAGAAAGGTCCATCTAGTCAAGGCTATGGTTTTTCCAGTAGTCACGTATGGATGTGAGAGTTGGACTTGAAGAAAGCTGAGTGCCGAAGAAATGATGCTTTTGAACTGTGGTGTTGGAGAAGACTCTTGAGAGTCCCTTGGACTGCAAGGAGATCCAACCAGTCCATTCTAAAGGAGATCAGCCCTGGGTGTTCTTTGGAAGGAATGATGCTAAAGCTGAAACTCCAGTACTTTGGCCACCTCATGTGAAGAGCTGACTCATTGGAAAAGACTCTGATGCTGGGAGGGATTGGGGGCAGGAGGAGAAGGGGACGACAGAGGATGAGATGGCTGGATGGCATCACTGACTCAATGGACGTGAGTTTGAGTGAACTCCAGGAGTTGGTGATGGACAGGGAGGCCTGGTGTGCTGCAATTCATGGGGTCACAAAGAGTTGGACACGACTGAGCAACTGAACTGAACTGAACTGAATGATAACCCTGTATGCAAGACAGCAAAAGAGACACAGATGTATAGACCAGTCTTTTGGACTCTGGGAGAGGGTGAGGGTGGGATGGTTTGGGAGAATGGCATTGAAACATGTATATTATCATATGTGAAATGAACTGCCAGTCCAGGTTCGATGCATGTTACAGGGTGCTCGGGGCTGGTGCATTGGGATGACCCAGAGGGATGGGATGGGGAGGGAGATGGGAGGGTGGTTCAGGATGGGGAACACATGTACACTCATGGAAGATTCATGTCAATGTATGGCAAAACCAATACAATATTGTAAAGCTAAAAAAAAAAAGAAACAAAGATCATGACATCTGGTCCCATCATTTCATGGCAAATAGATGGGGAAACAATGGAAACACTGACAGGCTTTCTTTTCTTGGGCTCCAAAATCACTCCAGAAGGTAATTGTACCCATGAAATTGAAAGCTTGCTCTTTGGAAGGAAAGTTATGATTAATCTAGACAGAGTATTAAAAAGCAGAGACATCACTCTGCTGACAAAGGTCCATATAGTCAGAGTTATTGTTCTTCCAGTAGTCATGTGCGGATGTGAGAGCTGGACCATAAAGAAGACTGAGAATTGAAGAACTGATCCTTTTGAACTGTGGTGCTGGAGAAGACTCTTGAGAGTCCCTTGGACTGCAAGGAGATCCAACCAGTCATTCCCAAAGGAAATCAACCCTGAATATTCACTGGAAGGACTGATGCTGAAGCTGAAGCTCCAATACTTTGGTCACCTGATGTGAAGAGTTGACTCACTGGAAAAGACCCTGATGCTGGGAAAGGCTAAAGGTGGGAGGAGAAGAGGGCAGCATAGGATGAGATGGTTGGATAACATCATCAACTCAGTGGACATGAGTTTGAGCATGTCTAACTAACTCCTGGAGATAGTGAAGAACAGGGAAGCCTGGCATGCCACAGTCCATGGGGTCTAAAGAGTCAGACAGGACTTAGCAACTGAAGAACAACAACAGTTGATAGAAAAGACAATCAACTGGCAACAGTAAATGAAGCAAAGATGTAGTGAAGACATGGAGCTCCATGTTTCACTGTGCACAGCCTGAACAAAACTGTTAGAATTTGCATTCTAACATATGCATTACAGATGCCTTGATCACTCTCACACCAAATGGTGTCCCCCCACAAAACACAGGAAAACCTAAATATTTGATGTACCTCATTCCTTTGCTACAAGAAATTTTTTTTAACCAGAATTCTGTTAAGATTTTTTTTTTTAAGTATCAAAAGATTTTCCTGTAGCATAGGAGGTTTCTCAACCTTCTAAATGTTCAGACTGTATCTTTTAAACAGGAAAGTCTGCACACATTTCAATCTGAGGCAGGAAATGAGTTTTGAAAGCTTCAAGCATTTTAGTTTAGCAACAGGGAGCTTGGGGAGGATGCTGAGGGAGGAAGAGTCAGAGGCCTCTGGTATCTCTATTAGCAAGAAGCCTGGAGCCTGGGCAGGCATAGAACTCAGCTGACCGCAATTCCGCCTGTATCAGGGGGAAAATGAACTTGGAATGAACTTGGTCCCAGCCATTCACAGCCCAGTGTACTAAAATTATAGTTTAATCAGAGAGGCCATAACAGTTCATTCCATTAGAAATCATACAACAAATATGATCTAACAGTTTTTAAACCAATGTATCTCTGAAATACAATACTATTCACTGTTTGAGTGACAGAGAAAGAGGTTTTAATACAAGAAGTGGATTCTTCTTAAAAAAAGAAAAATCTTTAGCTGCAAATATAAAAACAAAGTTAAAGTCAAAAGGAAAAGTAATTAAAGCTTGTAAGATTGCAAATCAGTCCTTGTAAGATTACAAATCAGTCCTGAATATTCACTGGAAGGACGGATGCTGAAGCTGAAACTCCGATACTTTGGCCACCTGATGCGAAGAACTGACTCGTGTGAAAAGACCTTGATGTTGGGAAAGATTGAAGGCAGAGGAGAAGGGGACGACAGAGGCTGAGATGGTTGGATGCCATCACCAACTCAATGGACATGAGTTCGAGCAAGCTCCAGGAGTTGGTGATGGACAGGGAAGCCTGGTGCGCTGCAGTCCATGGGGTCACAAAGAGTCAGACATGACTGAGCAACTGAACTGAACTGAAGATTACAAATGGAGTCAATTTCTTAAATCCTTGCCATTTCACTAGTTCTTTGAATATTACAGTTAGTTGTTTCTGTCTCTATGTAGCTTGTATTCCATTTTTCAGTTGTGGTTAACCCTAAAATTCTCACTGCCAGCACTAGCTCATGCCATTTCGCCATGTACCCCAGCTATTATAAGAACATCCTAAGAAGCTCCAATACTTTGGCCACCTGATGCAAAGAGCCACCTCGTTGGAAAAGACCCTGATGCTGGGAAAGATTGAAAGCAGGAGGAGAAGAGGGCAGAGGAGGATGAGATGGTTGGATGGCATCACTGACTCAATGGACAAGAATCTGAGTAAACTCCGAGAGATAGTGAAGGTCAGGGAAGCCTGGCACACTGCAGTCCATGGGGTCGTAACGAGTCAGACAGGACTTAGCGACTGAACAACAACAAATGGCTTTCTTGTTTTCACTAGTTAGTCCGACAATTTTTCATCAAATCTCCACTGCGTATCATACTCTACTCGAAGGTCTGATTACTGCCTTCTCTCAACTCACCCCCCAACACTCTGCGAGGGGGCTCTTTCTGAGACATTCTTTGCCCATATCACATATGAGCTCAAAAACGTCTACTGTTCCTCTTCCTCCAAAATCTCCTGCCTCTGGGAGCTCATAATCTGACTTCATCCAGGCTGCCTCCTGCCATCCTTCACCCTCCCTTTACTCCAATCAGACTTTTTACTCCCCTAAAGTCCCTGACTTTTCCCACCCCTACCCCTGCTCACCTTGTTCTTTCTATGTAACACTGAGCCTGACCAGAACTGGGCCTATATTCTGATGAAAGAGAAATATATACATGGGACTCTGTGGGAAAAAAAAAAAGTTACATCCAGATACACTAGTTATGCAGGCCCCCTTGAAATGGGTCTAGTTTTCTGAGAAGCTTAGGGAAGAAAAGAAGAGAGGAGACAAAATATGAAATCCTCTACAAGAATAAAATGATTTTCTTTCAAGTAACAGAGAGTAACTTAGCATGTATATTAAGTTGCTTTTACTCTTTGGGATACAATATAATAATTTCTGCAGCAGGGTCATATACTTGCCTCTTTAAGAGCATAGAGTTTCTTCTATCATTTCCCTTTCTTTACATCATGGACATCTATTACCTCTGCCTTTTACTCCCCAGCTCCTTCCCTTCAGTCCAGTCAGTGTATGTAAATGAGAATGAAAACTCCTGGGACATGTTATTACACAAAACACCATTTAGAAAATACTGACTTAGGATCACTGGCTCGAGAACCAACAGTCAGGAGTCCTGGTTCTTATGCTCTACCACTCATTAGCCATGTAACCTTGGAAAGCAAGTACTTTCTTTTGAATCTTATTTAATACATACATAAAACAATAAATAAATGAGCTATTTATTTACAAATGAACAATAAATCATTTATCCACAAATAATAATATGTCTTATAAATTAATAGTTTTGTGCCTTGCATGGCCCATGACAGTAGCCTAATCCACATTCCATACTTTCAAAGTAAGCTGCTGGTTATCACTGCTACCTGTAATTGGTAGCCAGTGTTTCCTACACTTATCAAAAATTTACTGAACATCTATAAACTGTCATGTTCCTCAAAAATACTGAGAATAGAAAGATAAATAAGGCATTGTACCTGTTCTATAGAGTTGACAGTTTACTAGTGAGCCAGAATAGTTAACAAACACTTGTGTGATAGGCACTATAATGGAGAAATATTTAGTGCAATGAAAGAGTGAGGAAACGTCTTTTTTTCCCACTGGCTGACACTGTGCTAAGCAATGTAAATGGAAAGATAATCACATAGTCTGGATCCAAATTAGAAAAAAAAAAAATATATATATATATATACACACACACACATACAAACACATACGTAAGCATGTCGCATAAACATGGAAATTGTGCACAAATATTCATTCACTACAAGGCCCCATTCAACATATACAGGTGAGTAAAGTAAGGAAGATGAGTCAAATCGATAAAGAGAGCTTGGACACATTTGGAGGGGAGTCTTCCCACCGGTGCTCAGGTTTATGAAAGTGAGTTCTAGAAAATCTGAAACAGAAAATAATGTTTAAACAAAACTCCAGGAAAGTCTTCACTGCCATGCAATAGAGATGTGAGGTGTTTAAACATAACAACAAAGCTTATGAAGAAATAAGAAGACTTACAAACAGCTCCTAATAGGTGAATGCTAACTAGCACAGTAGAGAACAGGATATCACTGGAGAGACAACAGAGTGGTCAGAATTGAGAGTCCCAGCTTGGGTGGCCACAAAGAGGAACACGCTGAAGTCATCACTAAGAGTAAGAGGCTACGGATTCACAGTGCAGTCACTGCCAGGTGCCTGACTTTCCCTAATTCACGAGGCAGCAGCCAAGAAACCAAGTAGAGGGGTTTACTTGAAATTTGGGTGGTGTGGCTAGTTCACAAGGCAAGGGCTCTGGAGTATTGGTGGGGATGTCACTCAAATCAGCGACCAGGAACTGCAGGTGGTGTACAAAGGCAAGAGAAACTTTGACCCTGTGGAGGGCAGAAGGTCGAGTCAGGAGAGAAGTGAAAATGTAGGAAGGGGTAACAGCAAGAGAAATTCTCTTTGCTAGGTAGCCAGACGTTTGAGGAAGTCAGGTTATTAGGAAAATCACAACATGAAAATTGAAGTCACCCAGGTTAATGCAAAGGATGCAGGAAGATGAAGGCTATGAGCAAGGAGCTTGGTTCAGATCATTCTTCACATCTCAAAGGTCAGAAGTTTATGATGAGGATGGGAGAAAATGGCATTAAAGACATGTGGACCTTAAAGAAAGAGACATCATGGAATGATAATGATGAACTGTGCCCCGACTCCAGGAATAAAAGGACTGAAGAAAATAGTCTCCATCTAGGGAGACTTCACGGGATGTTACAACAATGTAGTATATCCAGATTTTAGCTAAGGCATAGATGTTGAGATGGTAAGAGACTTTGTTCACATTAGGAAAATACATGTGAAACAGCGGTGTGCCCAGGTGGTGGCAATTACTTAATCATCTGTGGTCTACTACTTACTTGGCATCACATAGTTGTCATTAGAAATAAACACTACTTACATAAACACATTTCTATAATGCAAAGGCTGAGAAGTAAATAAATCACCTTTTCCTCTAATGACTGAATATAAAGAGAAAAATCATTTCCATGTGAGTATACTTTGAAAATAATTTAAATCTCCATCAAATTAACCAAATTATTTTTCTTTTTAAATTTAAATTTATATATTTTTAATTGGAAGATAATTGCTTTATATAACTGTGTCAGTTTCTGCCATATATCAGCATGAATCAGCCATGGGTATACACATGTCCCCTCCCTCTCGAACCTCCCTCCCACCTCCCACCCCATCCCACCCCTCTAGGTTGTCACAGAGCACCGGATTTCCTTTGAACATGTGCGTTTTATTAATCTGAATCATGTTCTCAAGAACAACTAGAATCTGAAGTGCAAATTCTCCACATAATTATCCTCATTACTGCCAGTCCTTAAGATGACTGAAATTTATCTTTTGGATTCCCTCTCCACCAATCTTCCTCCCAGACACTGAGCAGTCACACTTATCTATTGCCTTTCCTCAAATACTACCAGCTTCGTAGGTTCCAAAGAGCTAACGGCACTGCAACATGATCAAAATCACCATGATTAAGATTTTGGTCTAATCTCCTAATGTTCACAGCTGAGTCCATTATGAAGGACCCCTGGGTAACTGGATAAATATAATAATGTTCCTTAGACATGGCTTCTCATTCAGTTAAACTCCAGTGGAGATCAATATGCAGCCATCTTCCCACTGCTGCTGCTGCTGCTAAGTCACTTCAGTCATGTCTGACTCTGTGCAACCCCGTAGACGGCTGCCCACCAGGCCCTGCCGCCCCTGGGATTCTCCAGGCAAGAACACTGGAATGGGTTGCCATTTCCTCCTCCAATGCATGAAAGTGAAAAGTGAAAGTGAAGTCGCTCAGTCATGTCCGACTTGTAGCGACCCCATGGACTGCAGCCCACCAGGCTCCTCCGTCCATGGGATTTTCCAGGCAAGAGTACTGGAGTGGGGTGCCACTGCCTTCTCTGACGGCAGGCAGTAATTAGCACATTAAGCCACTGAGATGGTAACCTGGGACTCTATAGTTCTCTGGGTCTTTTTCTATCCAGAGTGAAGATGGAATGAGAGATCGGCTATAGTTCTTCTACAACCTGGGCCTCGTGTTCAGAGTTAAAGCAGATCACTGCCAAATTTGGCCTGGCCTGATCTTAGAGCCTCAGGCTCAAAGAGTTTTGAATTGGGGAGAGATAACGACAGAGTCATCTACTGTAAATAGTCCATCATGAATGCTAAAATTAGGTTATACTTTATGACTGTAGGTGAGGGGATTTAAAAATGAGTTTATTTCTGCAAAGTTAAGATTATGTATTGAGATTCTGATAATGATAGAGGCTGCAAAGATTGTGGTTTGGTTCCCTCAGTCCTTTAAATGACAAGACACAAAGATTTGCCCTGGCTAGTAATTCTTCGTATTCCAGGAAGGAAACAAAAGTAGGACATGAGATTACTGAAGGTCACAGAATCCTCCAGCATGCTCTTGGAAGCCTGTGCAAATATTGCATTTAAAAACTGGGATACTTACAGGAAGGAGAGTAGGTCCTCTGAAACTTCCTTAGGTTTTTGGTCGAATTTTACAGCCCCCAAATCAGGAATACGTTCAAATTTTAAATTAGAACATCACTGCTATTTGGATAATTTTATCCCAGTAACCCTTCCACCTACATCCGCTCAACACACAGTCACATCTACTCAAGAGGAAACTATAATCACCACCATAAGCAATTGGTTCTCTGGAGAAGAGAATGAACACACAACAAAAGTGGCCCTTAATCTACTCACAATTTTACTTGTTTTATTCCCTGGTGGCATTTTGCTCCAATGGAAGTTCCACATTTTTAATTTAAGCTGCAATCCTGAACTTTTCAAAGACTATTTTTTTTAAATCCAACACTCTGCCCTACATCTATTATTTCTAACTCTATAAGCAAAAGTGGGACTTTTGCAAGGTACATATTGTGAGGCTGTGTCACACTCATTTCCAAAGGCCACCCAGTTAGGAAGGAGAATAACAGGATTTGAACCCACCACTCTCTCTCAGGTCCACGTTAATCTCCTTTACCTGCTGAGTTCTGCTGTCTCTCAGTTCTGAACATAAATGCAGTGGGATTTGGGGAGAAGTGATCAATATGGACTAACGTGGCTAGAGAAACGTGACCAGGGCTTGGTACTAAAAACTGTACAGGATTTGAAAATCCAGGTCAAGAGGAGGGAAGTTTCTCAGTAGGGAGGAAGGGCATAATGACCTTAGAATATGCTATGACAAGAAGGACACCGACCTTATTGGAGGGCACAGTAAGCCAAGAATATGTAAGAAACAGGATCAAGAGACAAATGTTGAAAAGCAGATAAATGAAGACCTTGAAAACCAAGTGTGGCATTTTTAACTACAACAAGAGGGGGCCATCGAAATTTCATGAGCAGAGGAATGATAAGACAAAGACAGTGTTCTGGGAAGATAAATCTGGAACTGGTACACAGGGTAGATTTCAGAAATAAAAGCAGGGAGGCTAGCAAGGCAGAGCTCAAAACCTGCCATGGGAAGCAGCCAGAGAACTGGCCTTAACACACTCTGTGTTCCCCAGGTGATGCTCAGTACTATGGCTTCCCAAGAATTCCAGTGGAACATTCCTCCCTGCCTTGCTCTGCTCTGCAGAATCTGCCACCAAAGCATTCCACGTGACAAGCAAGGCGGCTTTAGGAAATGCAGCCACAGCCCAACATTACCTAGGAAACCAAATATGACTAAATGCAAAGTGTTACCCCACGCTGGGAAATAGCTGTGAGATCTGGTTAGAGCCGTGTTTATTGTTCATTAAACTTTATATAATAGGAAAATAGGCTAAATGAATCCAAATGCAAATTAAAGTAAGTTCGATGTTGGAAAGACATGGGATGTGTTGGGGTGACTGGAATAACGCCTTTAATAACATTGAGGGTGTGTGTGGCTAAACCCGCTTGTTCCAATTCGTTCTTTTCCATGTGTTCTGTCCTCGTGATTTTTTCATGAGTCAGGGACAACAGGCATGTGTGACGATAGGTGTGTTGAACCGCAGGCCCCTTACCAAAGGCATCCTAATCGCAGGTCCCTGATGTGAGTCTTAACTAGATGATACACTTGACGCCAGCATGAGGGGAGCCCCCTGGGAGTTTCAGGTAGGGAGAGGAGCTGGAAAGATGGCTCTCAAGGAAAAATAAATCCCAGGGGAGGTTGCCCTCCCCAAATAATTTTTCAGAGATAAAATCATACCCCACATATTGAGTATTCAGTTCAGATAAAAGGGACTTTCTGCCAAATATCCTGAAGAGCGGACAGATTCCTGATCTGCGACCCCCTAAGCCTCAGAAACAAAGTTATTTGGATGGAAAAAAATATTTCAGAACCACTGGAAACAAACAAGAAACTTAAAAGAAATTTGTATTTATTCATAATGTATATATATGCACAGGTACCTATTTGTATTTATATAAACACAGATTGATGGAGGAGCCTGGTAGGCTGCAGTCCATGGGGTCGCTAAGAGTCGGACGCGACTGGGCGACTTTCCTTTCACTTTTCACTTTCATGCATTGGAGGAGGAAATGGCAACCCACTCCAGGGTTCTTGCCTGGAGAATCCCAGGGACAGTGGGGCCTGGTGGGCTGCCGTCTATGGGGTCGCACAGAGTCGGACACGACGGAAGCGACTTAGGAGCAGCAGCAGCAGCAAACAGATTTGGTTTTACTCATATAAACATATCTGGGTAAAATTGCAGCTTTACATGTAGTTGAGGACTGATTAGAAAAAGCATCCATTGAACTGACTAGGAAATAATGCCCATAGCCACATACTGTTGGTATCCATCAACGCTCCCAAGAGTGGTTACAAACAGTTTACTAAGATTGGATGAATTCTCCCACAGAGATATAGAACTCTTGAAACCCGTGGTGTAAAAAAATCAAGAAACCTTTGTGTTTTGCATTTTCAGTACATGGTGCATTTACATTTTCCAATCATATATTATGCACTAGTTTAGGTCACCTAAAACTCAGCAGAAATTGACGAATGATATTAAAGCAGAAGAGTTCTGTCTCACTAGACCTCTAGAGGACTAGAGTGTTACAAGAAATCTCATCATGTGAAATAAACCATGACATCTCTCTAGAAGCAAATGCCACAGAAAAAAAAACTGGGACCCGGGAGGCTCCTTCCCCATACTTATGATAAGGGCTCTTTCCTTCAAACTGCAATCCACTGCAAAACTATTCTACTTCTAGGTAGATTCAACTAAGTATAACAGTTTAGAAACTGCAAGGCTTTCTACTGAGAAGGGACAAGGTCAAGAGAGAAAAGAAATAAACACATCTTGACATTTTCATTTTTCATCCAAAGAAGAAAACTGCATATTGGGATGCTAATTATAATTCCTGAATGCCTAAAAGCATTCCTTCTGGCAAGAAAACACCTAGCCCTGGTAGAAATGCTATTCGTCTCATGAAAAGAATGCTAGGACCTTTGCACAACTCAGACTCTGAAAATAGGCAAGGCTCAGTTGTTCACTCAGCAAATATTGCCTGAACATCTAGTATGTGCTGGACACCATGGATAGCCTGAAACAAGGTCATATAATTGGTAACATTATGCATGTTTTTTTCTTATACTTTTATGCATTTTCCAGATTTTCATTAGTGAGCTTGTATAATCTTATAAAAAAAAATGTTAAAACTAAAAAGCATCAACCATGCAACGTCCCCTCTTGTTTATATTTTTGGAGATTTGCATCAAAGATAAGTGCACAAAACCATCTACAAAAGCATCTAACGACCAAAACAAGGAGCGCCAACAGTCAGAACAGTCCCCAGCACAGAAATACTTCCACTTCCCTGAAGACTCCAAAATTTTTGTTTGAAAACACTTCTTAATTTCATTTGACCAAGAGATATGGATCAGGCGGCAAAGATCCATAGGACAAAGGTAGGTGAGAAAACAAATGACAATCCTAGGTGAGGAAAATAAGAACAGCTGGCTGCAAGAGCCAAATCAATTCCTGTACCCACTGAGCTTAATCAAGTGCTACCAGGGAGACTGCAGGGGAAAAGCGATGGGGACCCTGTAAATGAAACTCAGATGAAGAACTGCTCGATGGAGACACATTTGCAGATGTGCAACTAGCTTGGCACAGTTTCTTTTGCCAGGGAAGACTGTTTGACTGCAGAGGGCCTGTAACTGGTGTTGCAGGATAGTCCCATATACCAAATAAATAAATGTCCTAGAATATTCTAGGCTACCAGGGCTGTCCCAGAGCTAATGCAAAGCCTTACATCATCCCTAGAGGTTGCAGTTTAAATCACAGCACACTGCATGTCAGGTCAACATCCTTCCCTCTCCGCTTGCCCCAGTGTCCAAGTGCAGAGACGAAGTCAAGGAAAGAGAAAACAAGCAGACACCTACTTCCATCCTCAACAGGGTAACAGTAATTGGATCTGAAACGAATGATCTGAAACAACCAAGACAAGGACAAGGGATGTTAAACTACGGAAGGCACTGGACATCAGGCAAAGGACAGTGATTCCTGAAAGGGGGAAGACAAACAAGGTGAGCCGCCAGTACTCACTTTATGGCCTTAGGAGGACGTTTTGCACCATGGTGCAAGGCGAGAAGGAGAAGACGATGGCACCCCACTCCTGTACTCTTGCCTGGAAAATCCCACGGACGGAGGAGCCTGGTGGGCTGCAGTCCATGGGGTCGCAAAGAGTCGGATACGACTGAGAGACTTCCCTTTCACTTTTCACTTTCATGCATTGGAGAAGGAAATGGCAACCGAATCCAGTGTTCTTGCCTGAAGAATCCCAGCGACGGGGGAGCCTGGTGGGCTGCCATCTATCGGGTTGCACAGAGTCGGACACGACTGAAGCGACTTAGCATCAGTAGCAGCAGCAGGGTGAAAACCCTAAGTGCAGTCCTGAAGACTCCTTCAGGTGAGGAGATGGAGCTGAGAGTCAGGAGAGAGCCAGGCAACCAGAAGGCACAGGGACATGTGTGCCCCTTAAACACATTCCATGGAGCTAGAGAAAGCAGACATAGATGATCCCATACTGGGCGATCCCATTTACACATACCCAAGACAAGTGAAAGTAGAGAGTGAAAAAGTTGGCTTAAAGCTCAACATTCAGAAAATGAAGATCATGGCATCTGGTCCCATCACTTCATGGGAAATAGATGGGGAAACAGTGGAAACAGTGTCAGACTTTATTTTTTTGGGCTCCAAAATCACTGCAGATGGTGACTGCAGCCATGAAATTAAAAGACACTTACTCCTTGGAAGGAAAGTTATGACCAACCTAGATAGCATATTCAAAAGCAGAGACATTACTTTGCCAACAAAGGTCCATCTAGTCAAGGCTATGGTTTTTCCAGTGGTCATGTATGGATGTGAGAGTTGGACTGTGAAGAAGGCTGAGCGCCAAAGAATTGATGCTTTTGAACTGTGGTGTTGGAGAAGACTCGTGAGAGTCCCTTGGACTGCAAGGAGATCCAACCAGTCCATTCTGAAGAAGATCAGACCTGGGATTTCTTTGGAAGGAATGATGCTAAAGCTGAAACTCCAATACTTTGGCCACCTCATACGAAGAGTTGACTCATTGGAAAAGTCTCTGATGCTGGGAGGGATTGGGGACAGGAGGAGAAGGGGATGACAGAGGATGAGATGGCTGGATGGCATCACTGACTCGATGGACGTGAGTCTCAGTGAACTCCGGGAGTTGGTGATGGACAGGGAGGCCTGGCGTGCTGCGATTCATGGGGTTGCAAAGAGTCGGACACGACTGAGCAACTGAACTGTACTAAACTGAAGAACAGACAAAACTCATGGACGCTGATAAAAATCCAAGCTGTAGTGACCTTGCAGAGGAGGAGAATGAATGACTGACAGAGGCACGAGGGATCCCTCTGGGAAGATGAAACCGTCCTTTATCTTAACCAGAATGCTGGTTATATGGTTATAAATGTTTATAATAATGCACTTAAGATCTGTGCATTTTGCTGAATGTGAATTGTATACCCCAAAATGTCCCCTCTAAAAAAAATGTTAACAGGAAAAAATAAGGGAAGGAAACCAAATTATATTTACTAGCTCTATTTTACAAGAAAAGATAAAGTCATTTGCATTTCTTTTGCCTCTGCATGTAAATGCTAATAAATGGAAATGTAGGAAATTATAAGTCTATATTGAAAAATACATTAAAATTGTATCTGAATATGACTAACAAGATAATATAAAATTACACTCTCTGGACCAATAGGCTCTCAGCGGATTACTGCCGTCACCATCAATAAGTAACTAGCCCAGCACACCAGAAATAAATGGATCATAATTAAACATAAGCAATAAAAATGGCCTACAAATACAGCATGCTGAAGACGGCTGAAATGAAATTAGTGAGGCCAAAGATTGTTACAACTCATAACAATTCCTGACCAGCAACAGATCCCTGAATTCTGGAGCCCATTTCTCCTTGAACCACAGGTCCAAGTATCAACTGGAATTTGTAGAAACAAATGTTACCCAGCTTTGTTTCTACGGATGGTTGTGCAAAACAAAAGCTGTAAGCAGTCCTGGCTCTTGTTGAATCTATCTGACACCATGTATTAATACCAGCAGTACAGTAGATTTTAGGCACAAAACAGTCACTTCCTGATATCAGGGGTGTTTATAAGCAAGAGTGATTCCCATGATTCCCACAAGCTAGCCACAAGCTGCATCTACAAAACTGTTCCCAAGAGTACCAGTACCATCCTCCTCACTCGAAGATGACTTTGGGTTTCACTGCATCCCCTGGCCTTCTTTCAGCAACACTGAATATCTGTGGCCCAGGAATAAAACACAGAGGCAAAGGAGAACTATTAATAAATGGGAGCATCACTTTCGGTGCTGCTCACTGGTGAATGCTTCTTTTGTATCTGCCTTCCCCCTGGATCTTGCTGATCATGGTGCCAGGCTGCTTCTCCCAGCTTTCCTGCCTTCTCTGGACTCAGTCTCTGCCTGCCTAAACCTGCCAAGCCTGTCTCAGCTTCCTCATCTGTGAAACAGGGATCAGAAGAACATCTACTTTCTCATGCTGTGTAGATGACAAAAATGACATAAATTCAGCACTGTGACTGGCACACAGTGTAAGCACTTAAAAATAAAAGTAATGATATAAGGACAATATTCAAGGTAAATAGGATTTGTAATTTAACAGAACATAAAAAGAAAAATTATCCAAAACTTAGAAAAAAAGACTAAGAGAGACGTGTCCTTAAAATGCCTTATAGGGCTTTCAGTAAAGAATCCATCTGCAATGCAGAAGACCACCTACAATGAAGGAAACCCAGGTTCGATCCCTGGGTCAGGAAGATCTCCTGGAGGAGGAAAAGGCAACCCACCTAGTATTCTTGCCTGGAGAATCCCATGCGCAGAGGAACCTGGCAGGCTATAGCCCATGGGGTCCTAAGAGTCGGACATGACTTAGCGACTAAACCACCACCACAGGGATGTTGTTTAACATACCCACACAAGAAATACTTAGTTTTATGGGAAAATGTATCCTTGTTTGAAATAGATATTTACTATTAATTGAAGCCCAGAGTCTATGAGATGATAATTAACCTGTAGATTTCTATTCAGCAGAGATCAACTGTTCAACAGAACGTGGTGGTGGTGGTGGTTTAGCCGCCAAGTTATGTCTGACTCTTGTGGCCCCGCGAACTGTAGCCAGCCAGGCTCCTCTGTCCGTGGGATTTCCTAGGCAAAAATATTGGAGTGGGCTGCTGTTTCCTTCTCCAGGGATCTTCCTGACCCAGGGGTCAGTCCAGAATCTCCAGGCAGATTCTTTATCATCTGAGCCAACAGGGAAATCCTGTTCAGAAGAATAAATAACATCAAAAGTTAAGAGCCTTATACCCTGTGAGACATTCACCAGTTTTATACTGAACCTAAATTTGTATTTTAATATTCTTTTTAATGCCTATAAATATCCAGTTCTTCAAATAATCTTTTGTGATCTTGTTGCTTACATTTAACCATATTGTTGCTTCCCTCATTGAGGAGTTAAATAAATTTGGGCACACATTCATTCTATATTTACATGAGTTATGTTTTAACTTTATGAAAACTACATTTGTATGAGTCATGTTTTTAACTTTCTGAAAACTAGACTGAAGAGTAGCTAATAGTTCTGTAGGGACTATTACATGCCATGTCCTGAACTTCACAATTATGAATTCAACTTATCATTACAACACTCTAATAAGGTAGAACGTAAAAATATCTACATTCTAGAGACACAAAGGAATTAATTAAGTAGCACCAAGGTAACACAGCCATTAAACAACACAGTCCAGATTTGAATAGATGCCATCCACTCCACGTCAGCTGTCTCATCCACTCTGCTATAGGACATAAACTAAAACTGTAATAAAGTAAAAAGAAATGGAAATCAGAAGGTGGTCAACAGAGAATGAAAATATAAATATCAGAGGCTACAGGGGATATTCTAAGTCTAAATCTTTAATACCTAAAGATCTTCTAACTTCATGGCCTCATCTGAGTATTAGAAACAACTAAAGTGTTCTAAATTTCAGAATAGGATAAAATTAATAACCAGGAACACAGAGCTTATCTTTTCCAAGTCTATGTGCTGAGCTGTGCTCTACTGCTCAGTCGTGTCCAACTCTTTGCAACCCCATGGACTGCAGCCCACCAGGCTCCTCTGTTCATGAGGATTCTCCAGGCAGGGATACTGGAGTGGGTTGCTATGCCCTCCTCTGGGGGGCTCAAACCCAGGTCTCCCACATTGCAGGTGGATTTTTTCCGTCTGAGCTGAAGCCCTTTCCAAGTCTATGCCATGCTATGCTAAGTCACTTCAGTCGTGTCTGGCTCTGTGCGACTCCAGAGATGGCAGCCCACCAGGCTTCCCTGTCCCTGGGACTCTCCAGGCAAGAACACTGGAGTGGGTTGCCATTTCCTTCTCCAATGCACGAAAGTGAAAAGTGAAAGTGAAGTCGCTCAGTCGTGTCCAACTCTTAGCAACCCCATGGACTGCAGCCTACCAGGCCCCTCCGTCCATGGGATTTTCCAGGCAAGAGTACTGGAGTGGGATGCCATTGCCTTCTCCGTTCCAAGTCTATATTCTTATATAATTCAGTTGTCTGAGAAGACTTGCGCAGCTGAAATTTTAAGTCCTCTAGTCTAGCAACTAGTGCTGATGCTCTCTGTGCTTATTTCTAATAAGGACTAAGTAGCAGCAAATCTAATGATAATGTGACTTTTCATGTCAAACAAACCTGGGTTCAAGTGCTGACTCAGCCAGTTCCTGTGTGACTGCAGTTTTCCCATTGTAGAAATCAGGACCAGAGAAGAAGAGTATTTCTTCAGGAATTTGGAGTGACTAGGGCTTCCCTGGTGGCTCAGACAGTAAAGAATCTGCCTGCAGTGCGGGAGCTCCGGGCTTGAACCCTGGTTTGGAAAGACCCCCTGGAGAAGGTTATGGCTACCCAGTCCAGTACTCTTGCCTGGGATATGCCATGGACAGAGGAGCCTGGCGGGCTACAGTCCATGGGGTCACAAAGAGCCAGACACGACTGAGCGACTAACACACTTGGGATGACCAAAGGGATGACATCTTTAAAGGTCACAGCAGAACGTCAGGAACGAAACAAAGAATTGACAAGTAACAAATACTATTAGATATATTAAAACCTATTACTGCTCCTGTTTACTAAGTACTGATCACACTCCTTGTGCTGTAACAAAAGAAGCTAAGTGACTAATTCAATTTCATCATGATAGAGTTAGAATTGGCATTTAAAGCAATTTGATTCTAAAGCTGATTAACCTAATAACTATGCTATGAAGTTTTTTATAATGCAATGTTATATACATTACAAATCAACCTTTTAAAAATATGGTTTATTATAATTAAATTTCCAAGATCAAGGTCTACCAATGGTTCAGTGAAATACGATGTGGACCCTATTAGGGTTATTTATACCCAGGACTCAGCAAGAGATTCAACACACCAGGGGCTTCTTTTCCAATGACCTGGGCACCATCACACACATTCTACTAAAGGAAATTAGGAAATCTAACTGTTTTTATACTTTGAAAATGCATGTTGTGCAATAAGAGCACAAACTTTAACCTGAGTGTAAGTTTAGCCACACAAATGCTTAGAATAAAGACAGGAAAGAAATCTGGCAATCACAACAGCATTTTCTATAGAGGTAATAGAGGGAGCTGAATCCACATAATATCCGAATACTGTCTTCTGACCTGGTGCCAGAATAGACAGGAATTGAAGGAGAAATTCTCCGAGAGAAAATGACTGTCTCAGAATGGGAGCCCTGAGATCTGTGGCAGGAGTGACAGCCAGCTGAAGACCCCAAGGAGAATCAGTCACTCTCTTATTCACTCAGCACATGCCGACTCTTTACTCAGCACACGCTGACTGCTACAGGCTCTGTGCTGTCCCACAGGGAGACAGAGGGTAGGAGCCAGCCTATCTCAGAGAGCTCACCCCACCCAGACACCCACCCTTTAGAACTACACTCTGAAGGCTTAACCACCAAAGGGAAGGTCCAGGTTCCTTGGAGTCCACTGAAGAAGGGCCAGCCAGGCCCCATCCCTGACCCAAGAGGCTTCCAGAACTTCCTCCAGCTCAAGGAGGGTGTCCTTCCCACACAGCTCCAGCCTTCTCCCAACCAAAGGTCGGGGCTTTGAAAGTCCCCCGTGCTCTGATGGGGACAGGTGTGGGCACACGGGTTTACTCACAGGTAGAATACGTGCGCAAGAGGAGGCCCATGTATTTGCAAAAGGTTAGGGGAGAAAAAAACATGGGAGGAAATAGCCAGAACATTAACAGTGACTGTACTTTATTTCTCTGTGCTTGGTGGAATGAGGCCTTACCTACCCAACCCTAGTTCATGTCATATTTGCTTAGGAAGCACTTGCATATTTTCCAAGACTCATTTGTCAATGAAAACTTTTCTAAAGGCAGTAGCTCTCCGAGATGGAGTCTCAGCCCCAGGGAGGGTTGATCCCCTTCCACTTTATGACTTCTATTTACCGTTCATATTTCTATTCAAGCACTTTCATACGTATCTTCCCCCACTAGACTGTAATGTCTTTAAGAACAGGATGGATGTTATTCATGATCCTATCTGCAAATTAGAAATGTCCGGTGAGTGAATAAATGAATAAATGATAAAGTGTGTTCTAAGCAGAAGATAGAGGCCTTGACTGAGAACTTCTCAAATATGGCCTATTTGCTGGACAGGCAAAGCCTGAAAACAGAGGCAAGGAGCAAACACATCACCAAAATCATGGACATATTGTAGTATGATATCCGTGGAAATTAGTGCTATACATACAACATAGGCTGGTAACACAATGCCAGGGTACCTATATGAACTCAAGAGACAGAACTAACACACACACGTCTGTCCCCTTGTTTGTGCACTAAATTATGTGTATATTATTCATTTTTTGGAAGCCTGAATGGGAAATGTGTTTTTAACAGATGTAGTCAATACACCCACCTACATTAAAAAATAAATAAACCCACACAATAAATAAAAAGGCCAATCGATAGCCAACAGTGCTGCTCAACAGCCACTCCAGCAGAAAACTGTCTGAAAAGGTGCCTCACACACCACTGTCTGCACGATCCATAGCTGCTTGCTATTGATTTGTTGCAAGCAAAGGACATCTGTTATCACACGCCCGTGTGAACCCACCATTTCTCCAAGTAGCTCTCAGTCTACCTTGAGCAACATCGTACACATAGCTGGCTGAAGGTGGGCTGAGAACCCATGTTCATTCCTTTCTCTTCACCCCCACAAAACCATTATAAACACTCAATTTATAAATCCAAGAACTTGACGTGGGGACTCACGTGACACAGACGGCCCCGTGTTCACTTCTCCGGGGCACAGACGCAACTGCGAGATTCCAAAATCGCAGACAACGCTAAAGAGTTGTCATGAACAGGCCTAAAAGTAACGAGGCGGTGAGGATAGATGTGAGGTGTTCAACATTGGTGTTTTCAACAAGCCCTCCCCAATGATCACTTTTTTGCACACGTGTGGGAATGCACGAGTGGGCTGGGTTTTGTGTGACACTGTGTGGCATCGTGAAGGAGAGAGGAACCCAACAACAGGCTGCCAGTGGAAGCGGCATTGCCACTCCACACGGGAAAGGGGTTTTGGATTCTCCTGATGGTGCAAGGGCTGCAGGATACTAGAACTGCCCTGATTCTCAGCCCTGATTGAAAAATACCAATAAGAACCCAATATCCAAAAGGAATCTCCTTACCAGGTCCTGTAAAAGGTTCCTATCTTTTGTTGTTTTTAAAATGTAGCCCCTACAACGTGTCATCAAGTTGGATGCAGCTGGTGCTCACTCTCAGGGCAATCAGCCCCCTCGGCTTTGAATGTTTCCGAATGGAAGACTTTCTTTGGAGCATGTTACTTGTGTGTCCTTCCAAAGATCTTACTGGGTCTTACAGGAACTCAAAATTGCATCTGGGATGAGTGTGCCTGCTGTAGTTTCAGAACAGCCTGAAACATCACCTAACAAAACTATGATTTTACCATTATGTGAAATGGCGGATGCCTTAAAACTAGATAAGACAATTAATAAATCAATTACACTTGCGTCTCCAATCAGACGATTTCTATTTTTACTCTGTGGAGTTGGTGATGGACACGGAAGCCTGGTGTGCTGCAGTCCATGGGGTCACAAAGAGTCAGACACGACAGAGTGACTGAACTGAACTGAACTGACCAGCCTCAGAGAACACATGCCGTTCTTTGACAACCACTTATATCAGTTTTACAGCTATCTTTATAAGGATGAACCAGAAATTTACCCCATGGCCTCCATCAATCCACATTGCTCTCACAAAGAATGAGAGAATAAAGTTAAAACCATCCAGGCTTGGTCTATTCATACTAAAGGAGGCACAGTTTTTAAATGTAAATTCTACTCATGGAGGCCATTTCTATGTGACAGCACCTTGAAACTGTCAAGCAAATGTCAAATTGAGCAAACAGGCAAGAAATAACAAAAGTTACAAGTGATAGAACCAATGCTAGAAGAAGTGAGTGAGACTCTAAATGCAAACATGATGTAATCAACTTTTCTACATATGATGAGCTGAGCATCTTACTTCGGAAAATATCTTAGCCTAGTCATTTCCCTATTGAACAAGTTTCGATTCTTGGATTTGCAATAACTAATTGAGATGTTTTCATTTCTATCTGCTATCCGGAGAAACCACTCATGGAAACTTATTCAAACATCTCCCCTGTGAAATGAAACTATCTCCTGCAATACCAACAAACAAGAAATGTCACAGCGACCAGCGATTCCTGGCCTCCAAATGTGAATGAGGGCTCCCAAAGCCACAATCCAGCGGATGCTACCACCTCCCAACGGTGGTTGCTGAGGAGCCAGGGGAATGCAAGCACCAAGGTGAACAAGGAAAGAGGATTGACCCAAGATAGCTGAGCTCCATAGGGAAGAAATGGATTCAGTGAGCTCAGAGGCTTGCATGTCCCCATACAGAGAACGCCAAGTTCCTTAACTTAATACTTGACCTTTGATGACAACGCCCCACTTCCCCTTCTGGTTCCTTGGACCAGTTTTCTCTGAGCTACTGACATGCTGTGTCTGGTCCACTCTCCAAGAGGAGAACAGGCAAGAAGACTCTTTCAAGGATTTGGGCTCAGAAGTCTTTAACAATCAAAAATTCCACTGCATTGTTTACAGGATAAAATTCAAAATACATTACCCTCAGCCTGGATGTCTTAAAACATTTTTGGAGGATGAGGATCTACTGCCACAAAAGAAACACTGACCTTTCCCAGGACTGGTTCTGGTACTTCACGACACATTGACAAATTGCTCAGGTCAGATAATGCAATAGTCCTCATCCCAGACTGAGGTACAATCTGTTCTCGACAAAGTCAAAAACAATCATAGAAAACTGGAAAGGATCCTGGTTGATTTTTAGCAGCAAACCATGCCTGGTGCAGGTGGCAGAAAGGAACATGTCAGCAAGAGAAAAATGCATACATACCTTCTGAAGACTGTGTCTATTCACCGCCGTTAGAGAACTTACCTTTCACCCTTTCCTGTGTGCAGTCTCTTCCTGATCACGTTCTACCGGAAGTGATATGTATGTATGTGTAATATGGAATAAACTTGTGAGGATAA
Source organism: Bos mutus (assembly GCF_027580195.1). Taxonomy (NCBI): domain Eukaryota; kingdom Metazoa; phylum Chordata; class Mammalia; order Artiodactyla; family Bovidae; genus Bos; species Bos mutus. The sequence goes on from NC_091626.1 coordinate 95,639,252, forward strand.
AGAAGCATTATGCTACCACTTAGGAAAAAAGTCTCCCATGCAGACAAATTGGAGGAAAAAGAGCATACAGCACAATTGCTCAGGGACCCTGGATGGGTCTATCGCTGCCTGTTTCAGAGTGGAACAGTATTTCCAAATCATAAACATGGAAATAGGACTTTTAATAACACCAAATAATTGGAGAGCCATCTAATGCCAAAATTTTCTGCAAAGAATGTGTTCTTTGAAGTATAAATACAGAGGCAAACACTTACATCTAGATCAACGAGTTTCAAAAAATTTTCTCTCTACATATCCAGATTCCCCACTTATTTTTCCTTAGTGTGTCTTAAGTGACTGACAGAATACACAGACAAAAAAAAACAGCTACTAAAAAAAAAATGGAAACCAGGACGAGAGATTACTACAGACTTGATCAAAGTTGAGACGTGAGGAATCCAGGAAAACCAAACAGACACACTAGAGACAGCATTGTAATTGGCACCCACTCCCACCTGCACAAACTGTAATACAACTTTAGTATTTGTTCATATCGCATTATGCATCTTTTTTACCAAACCAATTAATGGCACCTATGAGTTCAGATTATAAAAATAAACTCCTACCATGAAGGCTGCCTTTAGAAAAGCAGAAGGTCAGCAGGACCTAGTAAGTCAGGGCTTTTCAACAAATCTCTTTGCAATAGAGATGCAGAAATTTCCAGTGTTTGCTCATCAGTGGCCACATTGGAAGGAAGCAGAGATACCTGTTACAGATTCCCACAGAACGTAAGTATGAATATTTCCACCACAAGCTCTAGAATTGCCTTTATGAAATCAGTCTTCTCCTAGAATGAAAACAGCTGATGCACCCGAAGCTTCACTAGTGGACAAAAATAGCAAGTGGCTGTCTTCCAATATGAAGCGAATACACAGATACATACATATAAACATACTGGCAAAATAGAAATGCATATATAAACAGAATGACTATGCACATATAAACTAAACAGATATCAATACATTTATCTAGAAGGAATCTCTGCCTACATTTGAAAGACCCTTCAGAATGTGTTAAACATTTCTAGTTAGAAAAAAATAATAAACTCTTAATGTCTTCATCATTTGGAAGGCCTAAGAAATTCCCTAAACTCAGACTTTCTGAGAAAATAGCTGTATTCCTTAATATCCTCTACGTTATGTTAGTGAGAGAGTCTCAAAACTGTTACCCAGATGATTTAATTAATGGAAAACTGAACTCCTTAGAACAAAAATATTGTCTTAATTGTTTTGTCAAAGGTAATCTAAAGAAAAATAGGGAGGACGTATGGATAAACATCTGGTATGGTTGAACAAGAAATGTCTCTGCTCTTCCACAAGAAAATTAGCTTTCTATTTTCCAAGTTTCTGGATGAGCAAACTGCTTATGAATTGTTCAGAAGAGTCATTCTTTTACCTAATGTTCCTTAAGGTTTCTCCAAACCTCTGAACTCTTTGAAAATATCCCAATATGAAAAAGCTGTACTCACGATCATTGCACTGGTTTCCAGAATAGGAGGTCATGGAACAGTCGCAGGTGAAGCCTTCCCACTGCTGCATACAGACCCCCTGGTTGGCGCATGAATCCTCCTGGCAGGTGGTACTTGGTCCTAGTAATTCATAAGAAGAGCAAGGAAGAAGAAAAAAGGAGAGAGAGAGAGAGAGGTGTTCAAACTAATCAGATTCAAAGCCATCACCTGAATTTACTCTTCCCAAGCCCCAAAACATTCAAAGACACCACCGCCAAGAATATCAGTTCTATATCATGCAAGAAAAAAGTCACTGTATATTTACAAAAGACGACAAACACACACTTAGCCACAAAGTATCAACAGTGACACACGGAAGGGAGAGGGCTGAACACACTGTTCTCTTTCTGGCAGACTCTGCAAAAGAGCTTCGTCTCTACCATTCAACTAGAAAGATACCTCATTCGGAGCAGGGTCTTTCTAAATGGAGAATGCTAAAGCAGAAAGATGCACTCCCATGATCCTTGTGAATTAAGGCATGAAAGTTCTTTACAGCCTACCCCGTGACGCTAGGAAGATGTTTGATGAGAACGAAGAGAAGGAGGAGGATACAGCAGCCAACATACATCGATGTTTTGGGGGTTATAAGCACTAGATGATGAGCACTTTGTCTACATTATCTCACAAAGCTTGCCAGTGACCCTAAAAATGTAAGTAATGGTGATTACCTCCATACCACAGATTTAAAAAACTAAGCTCATGAAGTAAAAGAGTTTACCCAAGGTCACACATTTGATTATTAAAGGATCCTGATGTTCAATTTAGGGAAATTAACTCTGAGACTAACTACCTCATAGGTTCTTAAAGCATAGTTTCAGACCAGCTTCTCCTAGGAAGTTGATGGGCTGTGCTTAGTCACTCAGTCACCTCTGACTCTTTGCAACCCCATGGACTGTTTGGAGGAATGCAAATTATTCGGCCCCAGCCCTGATCTACTGAATTAGAAATAGCATGGAGGGAGTGGCAGAAAACTGTGTTTGCACAAGCTTCTAGGATTTGGGGGTGCAAAGCTCTTTAAGAGAAGGGAATGGCAACCCACTCCAGTATCATAGCCTGGAGAATTCTATGGACAGAGGGGCCTGGCAGGCTACAGTGTATGGGGTCAAAAAAGAGTCAGACACGACTCAGTGACAAACACTTTCAGTTTCTTTCAACAGGAAATACCTTACTATTCAGGATATCCATGAGTTTTCCAGAAAGTCACAAGGGAGGTGAGCCCACTGACTCATCAAATGTATTAGTCAGGATCTGATGCAAAAATCCACTTGACCCAGTAAAAATATATCCACTGCGGTAAATGCATATTCACAATTCCCAGGCACAGAATGTTGAAATGTAAACATATCAGGTCCAAGGATGCATGTTCAAAAGAGATGCATGACTACAGAGGGTTTGTCTTCTGGGTGGCAAGACTTTTTGTATTTATCCATGAAGAATGGACGCAGTACAGACCGTCGCTCCTAACACAAAGCTATTAAGATATGACATAAGAAAGTTCAAGACAATTACTAGCACTGGGGGTTCTGCAGCTCCTAAATGCCATGTAGTTCCCCCATGTGGAGATGAAAGGAGGCTCATGGGCATGTTCTCAGCGGGTCTTCAACTTGAGCATTGTGTAGGACAAGGCCTATTAACAATAGTAAATCAGGACGGCTTCTTTCAAAGGATAAAAGCTTCTGAGAAGTCCACGGGGCTCCCTGACCAAACAGCTCTCACCAGACAATGGGCTAGTAATTCAATTGTGCTCAAGAATCAGAAACACATGGAAGGCTTTGCCTTGAAAGACAGCAGACCAGCAAAAACTTCAGGGAAACAATAATCCTTTGCAGGTTCATTGAATCTGAAGACAAAAGTTTTCCCATGCCTCTCTCTTTCCCTTTAGCCAAATTTTAGTCATTTTCCAAGGATCAGCTAAAATGACTCTGGGATACTGAATATTCCCCAGTAACTTTAGACAACAATTCTCCCATTTCTTAGTGGCCACAGCACATATCACATACATCACTACCGTTTATATATGACAATATTTAACATTTTATTGCACATGGCGCTGTACTCACTTACGCAATCCTCTAACTCTTTCACATTTTTTACTAGTTGTCCCCAAAGATGGAATGCTACCTACAGTTAGAAAGCGCGTTCTATGCTTTTGGTTATGTCCTTGCTGCACCAAGTGTGGTGCCCGATGCAGAGAATATGTTTCAGTAAATGTGGAACTGATCTGATCCATACTTCCAAAACTGGAGTGTGGGGAAATGCAGCTCTGCAAAGGGAGAAAAAAGTTCCCTTTGTCAAAGGTTGGTCAGGAATTCCATACAGAGGGAATTACAGGCCATTTCCAAATCGCACAAGAATGTGCTCTGCATTCATTAGGTGAAAGTGAAAGTCGCTCAGTTGTGTCCAACTTTTTGCAACCTCTTGGACTATAGTCTGTGGAATTCTCCAGGCCAGAATACTGGAGTGGGTAGCCTTTCCCTTCTGCTGGGGATCTTCCCAACCCAGGAATCGAACCAGGGTCTCCTGCATTGCAGGTGGATTCTTTACCAGCTGATGCATTAAGGGGCAAGTGCTACATTAAGGGGCAAGTGCTATTCAGAATCAGATAATCCTCAAAGACTGACTGCATGGTAATCCTCTCAAGAACCAGGGAGGTTTCAGGGTTTCAGGAAGGACCAGAAGGATCCGCAATGATTTGTTCATCCTAGTCTGAGTCCTACTTTCTTTCCTGGGTGAGATCCCAGGGTCCCCCGCCTCCTCCTCCAGCCTCATTTCCTACTGTTCGTTCACCTGCACACACCAAGCTCTCTTCCTTCTGATTTCTCACCACACAATGATGCTCAGAGTCTGGGCACCTAGTCAGTGGCCCCTGCATGCCCTGGGGGCTTGTGAGAAATGAATGTTTTCAGACCCCACCCAGACCTATTGCCTGGAGGCAGGGCTCAGGAATCAGAGGCAAGACTAGTCCTTTGGGTCATTCTGAGGTTGCTCAGTTTTAGGACCACACAGTACCCCCACCCCCAACCTGAACATTTCAAGACCACCCCTGCCTTCAAGTCTGCCGCTGTTGCTCAACCCACAGACTGAAATGTCCTTCCTACAGAACTTCAGATAACTGACTCATTTCCTTCTTTAAGTTGCAGCTCAAAATGGGCTTTCTTCAGACTCTCCTATTTGAGGAAGTCCCCATCAAGATTTCATTTACTTTCCAGCCTGTTTCCCTCTTTATTTAATTCACAACAACATCATGGACAGTAATAAATTATTTATTACATTCTTTCATGTCTATTTCATCCTGGTGGAATATGAGTCCCTTGAAGGCAGACACCTTGCTTGTCTTGCTCACTTTTTTATCAGAAATTTCTCTAATTTCTGATAAAGTCTTTGGCATAAAATAAGGGCTCAAAAATATTATTGAAAGAAAGAAAGAACAAGAGAATCAAAAAATAAAGGGTTAAAATTCTTTCATGACTTAAAGAAAACCTGTGGTTTTCCTAACTAATAATTTATCCACCAAACTTAACAATAACAACTCATATAAGCAATTTTCTATTTGGAACCAAATGTTTTGGGGGTAGTGGTGGTGGCGGTGGTGGTATTTAATTGACCACATTTCCTCCTCTAATTTAACTATTAGACTCATTCAATCTCAGCAGATGTTGGGACATACTCTTGGGTTGCCAGTGCCCACGAAAAGCATGCGGTAACTGTGCTGAATGAGTGTGAGCTGAGACTAGACTGAAAAATACTTTCTGAATAGCAATATAAGCTCCTTTCTTTATTTCAAACTTGTTATGTACATCCTTTCCTGAATAGACTGTATCTTATATGTGTATCTGTTTTCCATATTCTCACAGTGTCTTCCAAATTGAGAGACAGAAAGAGAGAGAAGAAAGAAAGAAGGGAAGAAAGAAAGAAACATTGGAGAAATAGATAAAGGAAAAGAAAAAACTTTAACAATGCTTCCAATTGCACACCCACTGAAATAATTCAATCTTATGCAAATCAAAGGATATAACAATAACAAAGTAGGGCAATTACCCAGCACTTATCTACGTAGAATGGTTCAGGTATTTATTCTTTGTAAACACAGGATAAAGCAATTATAAGTATTAAAGAATCAGAAAGAAAAAAAAAAAAAAACAGGAATGATCTTCTCATGGAAGACACCCAGAACTTCAAAAATAAAAGAATTCTTTGACCGTTGATCAAATTGGAAGGCAAGGATTTCAGAAAAGTGAATTAAGTCATAGATCAGTTACGTGTGTTTTGTTTTGTTTTGATTTGTGCTGGGTCCCACAGGGAATAAGAAGCAGGATGAGGTCTCAAACCTAGGTGTGCAAACACCACAACTGACCTCTATGGACATCAATAAACTTGTGTGTGTGTGGGTGTGTGTGGGTGTGTGTTGCTATTAGATTAACAAGAGTAACTTAAGGTACTTTTAACCTAAAACCAGAGAAAGATAACTTTTTAAATGTAAGAATGTGGCTGTTTTAACAACAAAAATTTTCAAATCCTATTTCAATTCAAAATCCAGTTAAAAATAAACAGGACAATCTAGCTTTGTCTAAGTACACGGACAAACATCTGTATCAAATGCATATAATAATAAAGATAATAGATCTTCCTAAAGACAATAATCCTACCTAAAACATTCTTCCAAATAAACCTAAAATTTAAGATACAGTAGGATAATATAAACTTTTGGAATTATATATTTAGAAAGTTTTTCAATTATTATTAACAATAACTTCAAATTGCGCTAAGGCTGCAGGGAACCCCTGCATAGGGATGGTGCATTTAATATGTAATCAATGCTCACTAAAATAGTCACATATTCTTTTGAGAAAAGATAGTGACTTTTCTTTGTGTAGTAGGGAAAGTGACAAGGCGACAGAGAGATGCATGAAAAGACTAAACAAGTTGTCAATGATGTTAGTAGGTACTCCGGTTTTAACTCCCATCTTGGTTTTTAGTTTATGGAGAAGCATCACATTATGTCTTTGTTCTTTATTTTTTTCAGGTGAAAACTCTGATGGCTGCCACAAATTTCTCATCATTCTGCTTGAACCTGGGATTTTCTTTTTAAGAACTGTCCCAGACAGTCATTTCATGCCTGTTATTGCTAAAATCTACCTCTGCTGTAAATGCAAACTTACTCAGTCACCTCCTCTTCACGGTCCAGAAAATCAAAAGTTGACAGACTGCCTTTTATTACTTGCAGGTCCTTGAGACAGAACTGCTGTTGGAAGCACAGGACACTCGTATTTGGAGTGAATTTCTGTTATTGCCGAGGAGGACTTAACCAAATCTATGCCTCAAACATTCCGATTTAAAACAGGTAAATAACCAGCACTAGCTGGTCCTGGCCATAATGGAAAGGTGGGCTTGGTGATGATACATCTGGTCTGATTCCCAATATGCATTTATTCTAAAGGGCTAAGGCTGGTAGCCCACTAGTGGGCACCTGGAGCAGTTGGTTTAACAAGATTCATCATCTTTAATCACACAGCATAAGGCATCTGCACAGTGGGATTACAACCTCAATGTGAAGCATCACAAGAGTAAAACACTGTGCCAATCAAAGGATTTGCTGGCTCATATAAAGCACTGACATGGGAAGGAACCACAGGGAGCTGCCATGGGCTGCCTACAATGATATCATCCAGCTCCAATTTTATTTCCTACTTCTGTAAGTTCATAAACCTTTCCAATTTACAGTTTTAATTTGCTTCACAGAGGAAGGCTGACCAAGCAGTAATTGAGTGGGAAGAAAAACAAAAAGAAAGAACAAAGAAAAGGAAGATGAAGACATGTAGATTTAACAAGGCCAGGAATCAAAGGCCACTGGAGATACAGAATTCATGAGGGCATCTTGGTTCCAACCAATTGCATACTTGTGCGTATGTGTGTGTGTGTGTGTGTGTGTGTGTGTATGAAAGACTCTTACCAGCTTCCTGATCAATCTACAGCCTCTACTGCTAAGTAAAAGAACCAGAAGTGTCAAGGCTTCCTGAGAAGTATTCTTGACATTCAGTTCAGTTCAGTCCAAAAGTCATGTCCGACTCTTTGCAACCCTGTGGACCGCAGTAAGCCATGGCTTTCCTGTCCATCACTAAGTTCTGAAACTTGCTCAAACTCATATCCACCAAGTCGGTGAAGCCGTCCAACCATCTCATCCTCTGTCTTCCCCTTCTCCTCCTGCCTTCAATCTTTCCCAACATCAGGGTCTTTTCAAATGAGTCAGTTCTTTGCATCAGGTGGCCAAAGCACTGAAGCTTCAGCTTCAGCATCTGTCCTTCCAATGAATATTCAGGACTGATCTCCTTTAGGATGGACTGGTTTAATCTTCTTAGAATCCAAGGGACTAAGAGTCTTCTCTAACACCACAGTTCAAAAGCATCAATTCATTGGCACTCAGCTTTCTCTATGGTCAAACTCTCACATCCATACATGACTACTGGAAAAATCATAGCTTTAACTAGACAGCCCTTAGTCGGCAAAGTAATGTCTCTGCTTTGTAATATGCTGTCTAGATTGGTCATAGCTTTTCTTCCAAGGAGCAAACATCTTTGCATTTCATGGCTGCAGTCACCGTCTGCAGTGATTTTGAAGTCCAAGAAAATAAAGTCTGTCACTGTTTCCATTGTTACTGCATCTATTTGCCATGAAGTGATGGGACCAGATGACATAATCTTTGTTTTTTGAATGTTGAGTTTTAAGCTAACTTTTTCACTCTCTCCTTCCACTTTAATCAAGAGGCTCTGTAGTTCCTCTTCACTTTCTGCCATATGAGTGGTGTCATCTGCATATCTGAGGTTATTGATATTTCACCTGGCAATCTTCATTCCAGATCGTGCTTCATCCCGCCTGGCTTTTCGCATGGTGTACTCTGCATATAAGTTAAATAAGCAAGATGACAATATGCAGCCTTGACATACTCCTTTCCCCTCTGGAACCAGTCAGTTGTTCCATGGCTGGTTCTAATTGTTGCTTCTTGACCTGCATACAGATTTCTCAGGAGGCAGCTAAGGTGGTCTGGCATTCCAATCTCCTTAAGAATTTTCCATAATTTGTTGTGATCCACACACAGACTTTAGTGTAGTCAATGAAGCAGAAGTAGATGTTTTTCTGGCATTCTCTTCCTTTTTTCTATGAACCAAGGGATGTTGGCAGTTTGATCTCTGGTTCCTCTGCCTTTTCTAAATCCAGCTTGAACATCTGGAAGTTCTTGACTCATGTACTGTTTCAACAGCCTAGTTTGGAGAATTTTGAGCATTACTTTGCTAGCATGTGCAATGAGTGCGATTGTGTGGTAGTTTGAACATTCTTTGGCATTGCCTTTCTTTGGGATTGGGATAAAAACTAAACTTTTCTGGTCCTCTGACCACTCGTGCGTTTCCAAATTTGCTGGCATATTGAATGCAGCACTTGCACAGCACCAGCTTTTAGGATTTGAAATAGCTCAACTGGAATTCCATCACCTCCACTAGCTTTGTTCATAGTGATGCTTCATAAAGCCCACCTGACTTTGCATTCCAGGATGTCTGGCTCTAGGTGAGTGATCACACCATCATGGTTATCTGGGCCATTAAGATTATTTTTTTGTATAGTTCTTCTGTGCATTCTTGTCACCTCTCAATATCTTCTGCTTCTGTTAGGTCCATATCATTTCTGTCATTTACTGAGCCCATCTTTGCATGAAATGTTCCCTTGGTATCTCTAATTTTCTTGAGGAGATCTCTAGTCTTTCCCATTCTATTGTTTTCCTCTATTTCTTTGCACTGATCACTTAGGCTTTCTTATCTCTCCTTGCTATTTTTTGGAACTCTGCATTGAGATAGGTATATCTTTCCTTTTCTCCCTTGCCTTTCACTTCTCTTCTTTTCTCAGCTTTTTGAAAGGCCTTATCAGACAACCAATTTACCTTTTTGCATTTCTTTTTCTTGGGGATGTTTTTGATCACCACCTTCTGGGCAATAATGACCTTCCATTCACAGTTCATCAGGCACTCTGTATATCAGATCTAGTCCCTTGAATCTATTTGTCACTTCCACTGTATAATTGCAAGGGATTTGATTTAGATCATACCTGACCTAATGGTTTTCCCTAGTGTTTTTCCCTACTTTCTTCAATTTAAGTCAGAATTGGGCAATAAGGAGTTCATGATCTGAGCCAGGTCAACTCCCGGTCTTGTTTTTACTGACTGTATAGAGCTTCTCCATCTTTGGCTGCAAAGAATATAATCAATCTGATTTTGATATTGACCATCTGGTGATGTCTATGTGTAGAGTCATCTCTTGTGTTGTTGGAAGAGGGTGATTTTTATGACCAGTGTGTTCTCTTGGCAAATCCCTGGTAGTCTTTGTCCTGCTTTATTTTGTACTCCAGGGCCAACTTTGCCTGTTGCTTCAGGTATCTCTTAACTTCCTACTTTTGCATTCCAGTCCCCTGTGATAAAAAGGACATCCTTTTTTGTGTTAGCTCTAGGTCTTGTAAGTCATCACAGAGCCATTCAACTTCCTCTTCGTTGGCATTAGTGGTTGGGGCACAGATTTGGATTACTGTGATATTGAATATTTTGCCTTGGAAATGAACAGAGATCATTCTGTCATTTTGAGATTGTACCCAAGTACTGCATTTCAGACTCTTTTGTTGACTATGAAGGCTACTCCATTTCTTCTAAGGGATTCTTGCCCACAGTAGTATATATAATGGTCATCTGAGTTAAATTCACCCATTCCAGTCCATTTTAGTTCACTGATTCCTAAAATGTCAGTGTTCACTCTTGCATCTCCTGTTTGAGCACTTCCAATTTACTTTGATTCTTGGACCTAACATTCCGAATTCCTATGCAATATTGTTTTTTACAGCACCAGACTTTACTTGCATCACCAGTCACATCCACCACTGGGCATTGTTTTTGCTTTGGCACAGCCTCTTCACTCTTTCTGAAGCTATTTCTCTACTCTCCTCCAATAGCATGTTGGGCACCTCGCAACCTGGAGAGTTCATCTTTCAGTGTACTATCTTTTTGCCTTCGCATACTGTTCATGGGGTTCTCAAGGCAAGAATACTGAAATGGTTTGCCATTCCCTTCTCCAGTGGACCACATTTTGTCAGAACCGTCCTCCATCATGACGTTAGGGATAAGGTTATCCTTACTGAGCTGCATGTGTGTCTAGGTCCCTGCAGCAAGGATGCTGCTGTAGCTCTCAAAGTACATCTATGTTTACAGTATTGTGTCCTCTTGGCTTTCCCAAAGAGAGTCATTTACAGACAATATACCATTCATCCCTTTTAAATGGCAGCAACCAAGCTCATTTCTATTTAAAGTAAGAAAGCTACGATCCTTAAATGTGTCAAGCATCCCTCTTCATAAAGAAACAGCTGAGAGTGAACACTCTGGTTCCCATTTCACAGAAGATTAAGCAAAACCAGAGAAGAGGGTCCTAAATGTTATTATCAAATTTCATTGCAGAAAGACCTAAGAGTAACTGTGTTCCCAAGATCTTCTTACATTTTTGTCTTGAAGGCTGGACCTATGCCTTAGCTTATGATCAGAAGGGTCCCATCAAGCATGCTCAGGCTCCTTCTCCTCAATCAAGGGTTCAAAACAGTCCATTGGTTAGGACAATGAGTGAAAAACACTAAGGATAAAATCGAGCATTTGGGGGGACACTGGGGCAGTTCAGTAGCACCCTTGTTCTCCTCAATAACTTTTACCCTCTCATCACACATTGAGTATAAATTAGCCAAGATGGACATGAAAATTGGTGGAAACTAAGATGCCCTAATGAGTTCTTTATTTCCAATGGCCTTTGGTTCTCTGCACTGTTAAATATTCAATGACTAGAACTATAAGAAAAAGAAAACCTGATATGTAACATTTCTGTAAGCTGATTTTTATAGCATAAAATACTTTCTCTATAGCCAATCTCAAGGTATTCATAATACGTCTTACATGATATGGATCAGCTGGGAAAATTCCTGAAAATTCCTGTGCTGATGCCAGCTCTAGCACAGTACTTCCCTTGATGGCCAATAAACAACACAGAGTAGTTATACTTGGTGAGAAAAGCGATTTACCCATAGGACGCTTCCAGACAATGGAGAGGTCACGGGAATGGGGTGTGTGTAAAGGTGAGAGAATGATATATCATAAAACCAAGAATGCTTGCTCAACCCATCCTATTTTCAGAGGCTGTCTGGGTAATAAAGGTCAAATGATTAGATCAGATCACCCCTTCTTTTTTAACAACCATGAACAGGTCCTCAAAAGTCAACGTTGCCTCAGAAAATACAAACTGGGGCCTCATTTTTCTGCCTTTCCTTCTTTTCTCAGCACTGATCGAGCAACTTGTTGGAGTAGTAGAGGGTAGTTTTTAAGAAAGAGAGAGAGAAGGGATTTCAAAGGTCGGCTCAATGACAGAGAAGACTAGTTTCAATTGCTTTAATGAACACTGTACCAGTATCATCCGGAACTTAGTGACCTAGTACTGCCATGAAAACCATCAACCATAAATTCAGCTGGATGACCCTCTTGGATACTCTCCGGTCATCTCTGTTCTGTTTCTGCTTTGGAAATATGCAAATCTGGATTCACACCCCCATAGCATAGTATGGGAAAGGCCATAAGCTTCAAAATCCAGCTTTATGACTTACTAGTAATGTGAAATTGAGCCAGCTACCTCAATTCTCTGAGCCCCCGTCTCCCCATTTGTATAAAAGAGATAGAAATTGTTTCTATGGTGTAAGGTGTTAATAACTAGAACTATAAGAAAAAAAAAAAAGAAAACCCGATCTGTAACATTTCTGTAAGGTGTAAGGATTCTGTACATGGTGTAAGGATTGAATTCGGCAACATATGCAAAGCCTATAAAGTCATCCTTGACCTGGGAATAAAAACATCTACTATGCAAGGTCATTATCATTGTAGAGACACAGTATAGAAAGTCCTTAGCATGTGCCTGCACAAAGGAGACCCTCAATAAAGGGTATTATCAATTCCATTGAAAAGAAAATTAAGTTCTCTCTACCCGTTTTAGTTGGGTAAATCAGTCAGGAGTGCAGAAATGAGACACACTGAGGCAGCAAGTCACAGTTACAGTTCTTTCGTGAAAAACCTCTGTCATGCAATGTTGAGAGACAAGACAGAAACCACTGTGGGAAGTTCCATGTAATTCCTATCTCTCTTATTATTGCCCATAATGCAAACCATTTTTGAGGACCTGATTTCTATTAGGTCAAACACTGAATCACATAAAATACAATCAAGAAAGGAATACAGCTCTTAGCTTTGAAGAAAATGAAGTGAAGAACTATATTTCTTGTGGTAAGGAAAGCTGGAGGATTACTCACTAAAAGTATTTGGCTGATGGCAACTCTTATAGAATGACCCGAAGGCATGTTTAGGTTTTCAAGGTATCCAAACCAAAAACATTTATTGACCGACTCAAGACACGCAGCACTTGGAACCAAATCTGATCAATCCTTGGCCCCTCCTACCCACCTGTCCATCATCTAAGCAGAGGGATAATTTGCATTCCATAAAAGAAGCTATTCATCTCCAGAAATAGAAGTTGCTAAGAGGACAATGTGATAGAAAGTGGGGAGAGGATATTCTGATTAATCACCTAACCCAATAAAGAGCTATTCCTTTATTTCTGGTGATTATGACTCATCTGCCTCACTCCCAACAGACCAAACTTAATACTGCTTTTATAGTTGAGCAGCTTCTTTCTATGGATAAGCTTTTAGGAATCTTTTCCGCTTTAGGAATACCCCTCTTACAAATAAAAAGGAATCAGAAAATTACCCCTGAAAAGCCCATAGACATTGTTATTCTATTCAAAGGACCTTGAAGTTCAAGGGACTGTAATTCTCCGAGAGGCAGCACCTCACAGGGGTCTCAAGGGAACTCTTACTCCCTCTTAAACTGGAGGGGTGCAAAGTCTGATCTGAACCCGGGCCATCAATCAAGTTCCTCCTTGACACTTTCGGTCATGATGTGCAAATGCATCTGCTGTGAAACACAGCAACACTGTGGGGTGGGAAGGAAATACACAGGAGAGAAAGTTCCTTTTCTTCCTCATTCGTCAAAGGTTAAATCCCAGAAAGACACACACTTGTCTTCTTAGCCCACACCAGTACCAAGTGTCAGTTTCACAGCTCTTCCCTCTGTCTTGGAAGATGCTACTTCCCTCTGAACCACTCTCTGCTTCTACTTCCTGTCTTCCTCATCCATCTTGCACCTGGGTGTCAGAGTGAACTTGAAAAGATGAAAATCTGACCAGAGTCTCTGTCCTCCTTAAAGCACCCCCAGAGTAAAGACCAATGACTTCCACAAAAGGTCTGATGTCACCTGTCTCCATCCAACTGGGCCCACTTCATCCACAGTCACATCCCCACATGCCCATTATTTCAGCCAAACGGAGCTTCTGGTAGGTGCTCAAACTGGCCAAGCTCTTTGAGCTTCCACCTCTCATCTACCTAAAACATGTCCTACTTCAGACTCAGTTCCAAGTCTGCCTAGAAAATCTCTCCTGAGCACCCACCATCACCCCAGGCAGCACAGCAGCCCTTCTCCCAGACCACACAGCCAGCTCCATGGTCACTCTAGCGTAGGGGTTTTCACTCTGCAGTGTGGCTATTGGCTGATCTCCTACAGGTCTCTTTGTTGTGGAGAAGAATGAATGAAATGAATGAATAAACGAACAAATAAACACATATTTTAAAAAACACCCCAACAACACAAGGACAAGAGGATTCAAGCTGCTGACTTGTCACACTTGTGCCACTTCCTAGATCCACCATTATATTTCCTTCTGAATATGATTTGCCTTTACTTTTTAGACTCATTTTTAGCCTCCTTTCCTTGTCAAATGGTTTTACTGTCCTTCACAATTAGGGTAGTTAGTACTATCTGTGTCCACAGGCTGTAGCTGAAAAGGCGAGTATGAGTAACGGCCCATACCCCAATGTCAGGAAAACAGAAAGGACAGGCATTTGCATTCTAAAAGGTCTTTTGCCATAATATCCAGAAAGAGTAATACGACTCAAAATAATTACAAAGAATAACAGTCTCCTGCCACAAAGAGACTGGTGAGTCATCGCAAGAATGGAAGAGAATTTGGTCAATGGAGTAGCAACATCAAAACCATACTGATGACTATGGAGTAGCAACATAGAAACCATACTGATGACTAGACTGCTTCTACAGATGAGCATTTTAGGACACTCTAAACTACTATGTCCCCAGATACATATCTACACTTTGGTCAACAATTTATTGTACGGCATAGACATGAACTATGAGTCCTATAAACCATTTCTCCTTTGAATGGGAACCTTCAGATCATTTTGCTACATATGAAGTCCCCTTGTAAATTTCTGGGAATTCCAAATCCAGAGTTCTTACCATGAAAAACCATAAAGTCTAGGGGCAGATGCAGCTGTCTAGTTTTATCTAAAAGTATCTGGTCACAAGAAGCTCTGACAACCTTGAATCGTCTCTTTTCTAGATCAAATCCCGCTCTCTTTTATCTCCCATTCATTTACAGAGTAACATGGAGTAGACCTAGTTAGAAAACTGAATAGAATGTCTAAAAACAACAGCCTTTCGTATCATTGAAAGGGCCATATATATATGAAATGGAAAGCTATTGTACAGCTACCTAGGACTTCAAAGTACTAACCCAGTGCATGCTCTTTTCGTCAATTTTATGACATATTAGCATATTGCTGAATCTGCTAAGCTGAGATGAAGAAGAAAGAGTGAGAGTAAAATGGCTAAGAGAGACTTCTGCTAGTTGATATCCACCCAAGAGACAGACACTTGTGCTGGTTACTGACATGACATTTAACAACTCATTGCAAAGTAAATGATCTTTTAGGTGAAAAGTAATTTTTTTTTTTTTTTTTGCCACACTTTGCTGCTGTGCGTAGGCTTTCTCTAGTTGTGGCCAGCTACTATGGTGCATGGGCTTCGTATTGACTTAGCTTTTCCTTTTGTGGAGCACAGGTTATACGGCACAGCCTTCAGCAGTTGTGGCCCTTGGGCTCAGTAACTGCCGCTCAGAGGCTCTAGAGCACTGACTCAGTAGCTGTGGCACATGGTCCTGGTTGCTCCCCAGCACGTGGGATTTTCCTGGGCCAGGGCTTGAACCCGTGTCTCCTGCACTGGCAGATGAATTCTTAACCACTAGACCACCAGGGAAGCCCCAAAAGTATTATGTTAAAGCTAACTCCATCTACCTAATTTTAACAACTGGTGCTGATTGTGAATTCACAGAAGCCATCCCAGGCTCAATTGCCCCACCCATCTTCACTCTCAGCTGAAAGACGGCTAAAAGGCTGGGTCTTGCCTGGCTCTT
This sequence comes from Bos mutus, assembly GCF_027580195.1. Lineage (NCBI taxonomy): Eukaryota > Metazoa > Chordata > Mammalia > Artiodactyla > Bovidae > Bos > Bos mutus. The sequence continues at coordinate 95,655,173 of NC_091626.1, forward strand.
CCGCTTCAAAGTTCTGACACGACAGGACAGGTGAACCATTACAGACTTTGAAAGGTGCCTCTTTGAATGGTAGGAGAAGCAGTTTCTGCAGTAGATATTCACTGATATCTAACATGCAGACATTATCAAAGGGATTCAGGATAAAATCGATACATCGATAGACCTCTTCCTCCCCAAGAGTACTTTTTTCCTGTGAAATCACAAAACAGGAAATTAAAGTGCTCCATCAAAATCCCCAATTGGGGACACAAATCTCTAGAATGTTTTAATAACATTAATATATCCCGAATGCCTAAAAGATGTCTTTAAAATGAGTTAAGAGAACAAGGCATTCTCTTTCATAAGTTCCAAACACTCAAAACTCCTGCTCTGAGAAATGACCTCCCTGACCCAGAAAATAATAAATTAAGAACACAAATGGGCTTTTATTTTCTTTTTCCAAGTGCTGTCTTCTGTCTGGAATGAGTAAATTAAAAGGAGCCTACCTGCTCCATGACAACTACTTGGAGAGGCACTTCCAGAAATGGATTAATACGTCTGTGGGTCATCACCACATAGGGTGCTGTCAAACCTCTTTGATCACCTCCAAATGGAAGCATATTCCCATCCCCAAGCCTCCTCGCCCATGCAGTTCTTTTTCATGCAGTGATCCGGGTTCTCTGCCACTGTCTGTAAAGAACACAGGGTTCAGCCCCCTCCCCACGACCACCGCTGTCCAAGAGGTGTGACAGCTTGAAGGCCTCTAGAGAAAAGATCTCAAGGGTGACAGAGGACTTCTTTCAGTCCAAAGTGGTAATGGGAACAAGAACCTTCTCTACCTTGCAGGTCAGCTTTGGTCAACGCAACTTTGTTAGCGAAAGAACAGAAGAGGTGAAAACAATAACCAGAGGTTAGTAAGAGGTGGAGTAAACGAGGGGTCACATTACAGAAATGAACACACAATCGGCATAACCAACATCACTCGGACAGACACTTGAGATGCTCCACAGGTTTCTCCAGAGACAGCACAGACAGGGAATGCACAGACCAGGGGTGGAGCAGGCCTCGGTCATCAGAGCCACGACAGCAGAGCGGGGGCGGGGGAAATGCCGGACGGGACAGGGCACAAGCAGCGGCACAGGAGCCTTCCCACAACCACACAGCAACCCCAAGGCAGATGGCCCAGAGAAACGACTGCCCATCGGTCAGGATGAACATCAAGAAAGAGGCACAGGACGTGGCCAGACTGAAAGACACGTGTGCACAACCAAACGGAGCCCACAAAAATAATTCTGCACATGGAGGAGTTGAGCATGGAAGAGCTGCCGGGGAGCGTCCCTTGTAAACTCCTGAAAATGCCACCAAGGAAACTGGCACCAGAAGTGGGCATTGCTAGGGAAGTGATCTGGGGACACCTAACCATCTCAACTGGCTTAATTTATAAAAAATGGAGCCAAACCCAAATGGCGGTGGGCAAAATGGCACCCAACCCAATGCCCTTTTTATTTATTTATGCCAGTCTCCAAATGAAGCACATGCTTTCTCTCAGATGTTTACCACCTGCAAGTGTGGGGTCGAATTTCTAGCCAATACATGCCTTGGTTTCTGCAGCAAAGCTGGCCTCAAGATAGAGATATTTACCAGCCAAGTATTGAATCAGACAATATCAAAAATCCCTAGCCCAAACTGAGAGGCTGCAGGTCACAGTTAGATGTTGGCTAAGCTGTTCAGAAATCACACTCAACTTTTAAATTATGCACTCCGCATATATTAAAAACATAAAATAAAAATCTAATTCAGGATTTGTTTTTCTCTCTTATTATAAACAATTGAGTGCCAAAGAGTAGTGGATTGATGAATCTTTAAAGTAATTTTGGACTCTTTTGGGCTAGATATGATAGGGAAAGTAATACAACTACTACTTAGGGATCTTGAAGGGTCATTACAAATGACTTTGACAAGAACACACAATATACCCTAGCCTGTGTATCCCAGCTATGTAAGAATAAAACACACCCACCATCTTGGCGAGATTCAGGTTTTAGTTCCTCAGTAATGAATCCTTATCCCCTACCTGTTTCCTGTTCTAGGCATAGAAATGACACATCAAGAAATGTGTTCTGTTTCCTGTGACTGCCTAGTTGTCAAAGGCCTTCTTGAGGGTCCCATACTATGTACAGAGATTCAGGGTGAGGATGGTTCTTTTTCTGGAGTCTTTCCAAGGTTTTGTGCCCCTCATTTCACTCCCCATTATCTTCCACAGTGTTCTAAAAAGCGCCTGGGATCTCTTACAAGGTCTTATTCACAATAGTGCAAACTTCCGATGACAGTAATTTATGCCTTAACCCACTTTTTGGCCATTTTTCCTGGCCCCTTACGCTAATTATCTCAGTCATCTGTGTACAATAAACAAGGGCTTTCTTCCCTGAGCGCTCATCCTCCACTTCCCGCCACCCAGTGGGGCACTCATAATGCACCATGAGTAACCATCATAATTATCTCCATGGCAATAGAGTGCAGTGTTATTAGGCCCATAGGACTTGCCATAGATGTGGGTGATAGAGCCATCAAGCCACAGTGTTCAGCTTTGAACAATCACCCATACGCAGAGGAAGGTCAGAACCCATCATCATGCTTGTGATGAGTCATGCCAAACTGCACCTCGAGCTGTAGGTAGGGTCAGGAGCATTTTCTCCCATCAGATGGGCAATTTCTTTTCCCTAATGTTCCCATGACTTCCCCTAAAGCTCTCTTACATGGGGTCCATTCCACCTTTGCACTATATATTTTTATCCACTTTTATAAAGGTTGGTTTAGACTTTCTTTTAATCCAGTGCTACAACTTTACCTCCTCATACCCCAATTTTTATACTCTATAGAACCATGCCTCCAATACAGTAGCCATAGATGCAAATGGCTATTGGGTACCTTAAAGGTATGTGGTCTGCACTGAGTACAAAATACACATTTGATTTTGAAGGTTCAATATGAAACTTAAAATGTCTTACTAAAAATGTTAAATCGATTATATGTTGAAAAGATAATATTTTGGATATTCTTGGATAAGTTAAACTATAAAATTAAACTTCACCTGTTACTTTTAATCTCTTCTAAATGTAACTACCAGGAAATTTAAAATTACATATGTGACACATTATATTTCTATCAGCCAATGTTGCTATGGAGCTAAATGGATGATTTCTGTTAACCTCTAAATCTGCAGAACTGATGGCATGATAAACATATTTAACATTTGAAGAGTGTTTTGTGCCTCTGAACATGTAATTTTATATTATGATTTGACTGGATATGATTAATCATTCCAGAAAAACTGGAATTCCTGTCATTCCAAAGTCCTAAACTAAGATACTCAATTCCCAAAGAGGGCATCTAGTTCAGGATTTCCCTTAATACCCAAAGGAACTAAGAGCAGGCAAATAGGACAAAAACTCTTGAGTGAAATTAGGCATTTTCAGGAGAAGAAGGCAAAGTGGCTACTTTAAATGGTTGGTGATACCCAACTTCCTGTCTGCCCATACACACACACTGTATTTGGCCAACAGAATTTAAGAAATATTTCTGGCTAAAAGACAACTGGAAGGGTTATAGGGACAATAAGCCTTATCACTAGGCAAAATGGCAATGAGAAGCTGACTCTCAGGTGAAGGGAAACGATTTCCATGCCACAGATCAGTCTGGGAAGTTGATCAGGAACTTCTTATTAAAGGTGCTTCTAGACGGCAAGTGAAGGATTGAAGCTGATGAAAAACAGGAGTAATAAATGAAGCTGAACAGTTAGGAGATGAACGAACAGGTTTGATGTGGTAAATTAATGAGGGATATAAGAAAACACAATATATGGCACAAAAGACCATGTCGCTCAACCAGACAAAAGAACACAAGGGCCCTGGTGACTGGTCGGATCATCCTCTTGGACTCTTAAGTTAGATTTGAGTCACCTTTTCAACCTACGCAAGGAGGCTGGGGAAGGCTGAGAATGTCTGCTATCCCCTGCTGGTTAAAATGAGATGGGTTTTATTGCCAAGAACTGATTGGACTCAAAAGACCTATAAAATTCTGTTAATATCTCAAGAGACAGTGTATTACCTACAGAAATAGGCTGAGCATGGTTTGTTGTGCCGCATGGGTGGGCATGCAATGCTATTATATGTCTCAGATGAGATAAAATTCGTAAATGATAATCCTACCACTTATTGAGTACCTACTATGTATGTACCAGGCATTCTACATTTAACTCTGACTTACATATATTACCTTCCAAGACACGTTTTATTGTCCCATTCTACAGATGAGGAGACATAGTTCGGAAAGGTTAATTAACGTGCCACAAGCCACACAGCTGACAAGAACTACTACTTGGACCTAAATCCAGATCTTTACAACATCAAAGCCCATGCTGTTCCACTCCACCACACTGAGAAACTGCCTAAGGATGCCTGACACCTAGTAAGTACTCAATAACTGTTCCTTCCCTTCCCCCATGGAGGCATTCTGACACCATTTTCCTACCTCCCGCTCAGTCTGCATTAAATAATGCAGCCACTGTTGGTGACATACGTTTTATTCACGGTGATACCCATACAGAAGTCCCCGGTTTGTGACTCCTCATGTACTCAGATATCAAGTAAAAGTCCCTGATACCTTTTCAGCCATGCACGAAGCAAAGACACGAGTCAGGAGAAGCCTGATGTCTGTGCCAGGAACGGTCCTCTATGGCAAGGTGACACTGAGCAGACATGTGCCAACATGCATTCCCGGAGCCTGAGGCACATGTCTTGACACACTCAGCCAGAGACAAGAGGACACCGATGGTGACACAGGGTCAGACGGGGAAGGGGATGGAAGGTAAACCGAGGAAAGAGCACTGGCAGAGGCAGCAAAGAGGCTTGCAACAAGGCTGCAGCTTAAAAAGACAGAGGTGGTACCTTCACAGCCCCGCTCGATCTGCCCACTGCGATGGAGGGCATCGTTGATGAGGTCTGGCAGGCGCCCATTCAAGTCCACTGATGCCAGGCAGCCCTGGAAGCCATCCCGGGAGGCCACGAGCTTTGGGAGGTTGCTGTACATGCCTTGGGCCAGACCTGCCATGTAGAGGTCACCTGGAAAGGAAAACGGGTAGGAAAAGCAAATGGGTAAAGGGAGCCGTGTCAACGAAAGCCAAGCCCACTCGCCGTTACCCAGGTAACGGTAACACAGCTGGCGGAAACAGCATCCACAAAATTATTGACAGGGTTTCCACACTGTATAAAAAAGAAACTTAACATTTCTTAAGTGTCATTCATTTTATACACATCATCTCACAAATTGTAATCACCATATCCATTCCACGAGGTAGCTATTGTTTCCATTTTATGATGAAGTAAAGATTAACAACATTTTCAACAAAACAACCATTTACTGAGTCCTTTTTATGTGCTTGTTATGAATAATATGCTGAGAATTTTATAGACATTATTTCATCAAAACTCCTAACAGCCCATAAATGTAGTAACAATTATTATCCTCATTTTGAAAAAATAAAGTGTATAGAAGCTGAAAAAAAGGCTAAAAAATTTTACTGAAGTCACACAGGCAGTAAATGATTTAGCTGAGATTCCAAAACCTATGTGCCTTCCTCTGCATTATGACCTCTCCACGTTTTGTAATTCATCACTCAGTTCCCACACACCCAAGGTTTACAGGGAAAACAGAGCATTCCTAAGGAGTGGGCAAAGTAAAAACTGAATAAACTGCATTCTGGTATAATTCAGTGTAGTTAAAACAGGATATATATAATGTATCAAAACTGCACGGTGCTCCTAAATTGCAGTTTACTGCCGGGAACAGCCTTTCCACTGAAAGCTCTAAGGAGGATAAACGTCTTTACAAGCTTTACCTTTCAAATCCAGATTCTTGGCGCCATTGATAACTTGAGTGACCACCTTCGTGTCCACTTTCAGGCTGTGGGTGTTACTGTTGTCCCGGGTGATGACGACGTTGTGCCACTGGTTATCATTCAGGGGGCGGTCACTATTGCCTTTGATCACATTGGGGCCATTTCCGAGGTCAAACACATAGTGTATGTACCTGGGGGAGATCACAAGCACCCAATGACTTGAGATTGCCTGGAGTAGTTTAATGCAGTTTAATGGTAACGTGTACCTAACTGACACGGGGGGCTTCAAACGCCCCAAGAGAGACTGGCATCATGCAAGGAAAACTAAAGCTTGATTTAAGAATAAAGAATGTGTGCCAAGTCACTTCAGCAGTGCCTGACTCTCTGCGACTCTAAGGACTGTAGCCCGCCAGGCTCCTCTGTCCATGGGCTTCTCCAGGCAAGAATACTGGAGTGGGTTGCCATGCCCTTCTCCAGGGGATCTTAAAGAATAGTCAGATCATATTCCATCAGACTGCATTTTAGTTCTAACTCATTAAATCTATTTAACACTACCAAGTAAAAACCCCGAGTCGCAAAGCACAGCGGCTGGTACACTGCGAAACACTAGGGGGCGACATTGAAATTCACAGTCATTTATGGATCTGTGTTTTGGGTTTTGGTCTCTTTTTTTGCTCTTGTTTTAACTACATCCTAACACTCAGTAGTAAAATATCCTGGACCAAGAACAGCTTTATAAAATTTGCATATATGGGATAACGGTAGTACTGAAAATATCTATATTTCACTTCTTCCCATGAATTTGGTGGCACAGATTTTACTGCCCCACAGACTATATCCCTGTTTTGCAAAAATAATTCCTTTTTTTCCCATAGGTTTAAAGGACTACATTTCATAATAAAAAGCTTGAGAGTACTGAGTTAGCAGAGGATCTTTCAATAAACTCATGAATTTCTCTCCCTTCCTGCCTTAATCATTACACAGACATTTTTAATCAATGGGGGTGACAGCATGTATCAGGAATAGAAAGTAGAATGGACGGTCTTTTCATATCCATAGTTTCTGCAGGGCTGGTGTTAAGATACCTAGGCGCTGTCATCCACTTACCCCTTGACTAGTTCAACGGCAATGAAGTCGTTGCCATCACCGCTGTTGAAGAGGATGAAGCCGTCAGCGGAGGTGGTCTTGAACTGAAAGAAGAGGTGCATGGAGGTGTAGGCCTGGAGGGTGGCCAGGCTCAGGTAGCTGCTCTTGGTCTTGAAGGTGACAGGGTCGGCGATGATGTTCCTCAGTCCAAAGCGAGCCTTCAGTTCACAGTAGTCGATGTCTCCGTTTTTGCACAAGTCAATGTAGAGCAGCCCATTGAACATAAGGCTCTGCAAGTGGCCAATGAAACTGGAGGGGACCACGGAGATGTAACGTTTCTCAGTCATGATACCAGTTTCGATGTTGTGGAATTCCAAGCGGGTGTGGTCTCCCACCATCGTACCTGTGAAAAAATCACAAGATGAGATGCAAACGGGAAAAGTGACCCTGTTTTGTCAATAGCATCCTTACGATACTGTGTAGATCTAATTCATCTCTACACAAACATTCAGTTCCAGAAAACAAAATACTCAGTATAGCAGATATCTGACTTGGCTGCAGTGGGCGAGCTGATTACTGGGCCAGTCCAAGTTTTATGCCCTGCACTCCATGCCCTCCTGCAGCTGCACAGAAAGTACCATCTATAGAGGAAGATATGAGATCATGGACAACTCAAGTTAAAGGATGAATCTACTCATTTGCTCCATTCAGGAAAACAATGGAGCACAAAAACATACTGTAAGAAGAAAAGGTTTTATTTACCCTAACCCTTGTAAAGATAAAATAAGCAAGCCTTAGTCATTCATTACCAAATATTTCTTGGTATCCTAATTCATCACCCAGTGCTTGGGGAAAAGTTTCTATTGTAGAACATATTAATTTTATCTGACTAGCAACTGTCGCTTTTTCTGATAATTACATATAATTTTCCTTTGGGAAGCTACCTTCCCCACTCCACCCTTAAACCACTGGGGCTGGATGAAGGTGACCCCATCACAGCTCCTGAAATAATCAAATTACCCAGTCTGAACCACTCAAGGTATTCTATCCCCCTAGACATAGAGTGTGGTCAATGGACTAACAAATTGGTCTTCTAAAGCATGCATCTCAATCACACAGTTCACTGAGCCCACCCTTAGAGTTTATTATTCAAAACTCTGGAGTACAGCCCGAGAATCTGCATTCCTAACAAGTTTCAAGGTGCTGATTCTGTGATCAGTCTAGGGACTACACTTAGAACACTGAATTAGCAGCAACCCAACTCACCCCCATGTTTTTGCTGGAACACTTAGGAAAGAGAGATTCTTGGCAAACAAGGCTTGCTGAAGGGGAAAGAAGAAAAGCCAGGGCTGCTGGAGGCCACGATAACTGGGGGGAGAGGGCCTCCCTGGTGAGAGAGCCGACCCAGACGATATCACGAAATGGAGAGAGATGGTTTCTGCAGGGTGATGTCTTTTTAGGACCTGGATCTAGTCAACCAAACCTGGGCTTTTAAAAGCTATATGGCCATAGATTGCCCTTTATGCTTAAAACATTTGAGTTGGGTGTCTTACATGTGCAACTAAAGACTCTCCAGCTGATACAAATAATCTCTTAGCCCTCTCATTACCTGGTTTACCCAGAAAGAGTGAGTGGCTGGGGCAAGGGCAGTAAGGAGGGCTTGAAATAAATACAAAGAGACAGCACATTTTAGTAACAAAATCAAGGAAAACAGCATTAATGTGGTCAAACTAGAAGGTGGCTCTCTCAACATTTATTTGGGTAAATCATATCAAAATTTAACAAACTGAAAGCCAGATTTATAGTATTCCATCTTAAAAATGTGGGACTAACAGCAGTATAGATTGTTACCTTAGTGGGTTTTTCTTTTTTCTTTTTTTTGCTGGGACCATCTACCTGCCTTATGTTACACTTAGGAAAAGTATTACGTTTGGTTTATTTTGTAACTTCAAGTATTATTGCCTTAATGTCTCTTAACCCTGTTACACACTGCTTGTAGACATGTTAATATAGTAATACATTTTATGATAAATTGAGTTTAAGGACTACTCTTTTTTGCTAATGTTTTATCATGTATGCATTATTTTGTATATGTACAGGGCAAGTAGGTATATAATTTGATAAAGTTGCAGTTATAAAATATTATTAACAGAAGATGTAAGAAATTTCTGCATGGTCTAAATCTTTGTGTACCTTATTTGTAAATTATTTGCCCTGAAGTTTTAGAAAATAGTTTCTGATTTTTAAAATTGCTGGATTCATACAGCCAGCTTTACCAGTTATCAGAGATCAAAGATTGTAAAAATAATACATTTTGTAAATTGTAAGCAAAAAGTAATTTTTATATTATATACTGTCTAATTGTCCATCCTAATTGTCTTTGTTTTCATCTAGTCATGGAGATTCAGTAAGTGCCTTGGAACAATATTGAATTCTCTTAGCTTGTGTGTGTTACTTTAATATTTGAACTCAACTGGGATTAGAAGACTATCAAACTATATGTATGTTTCAGGATATTTGACATGCCATTAAAAAAAAAAACAAAAATAAAATAAAATTTAACAAACCAAGTTGTAATACCTCAGAGGCAGAAGGAAGGGAAAGGGAATTCCCTCTTCCTTCTTTCTCCTGTTATGACCTTCCACTTTGAAGAAATTTCACTAGCAAGACATACTAGTATCTCTTTATTCCCTCTTTTATAGCTTTCCAGAAAAAAAGAGTGACAAAATCTGAAATATAAGGACCATCTGCAAAGAGAAACCATATGTCCATAGCTCAGCCCCTGGCATGTGCTTTATGGGAACACGCTGCCTTGGGAAACATCAGTTTATGTCACTCATTCATCTGCTGCATGGCTGTTAGAGGAGCAGACGTGCTTCAGGGGAGATTCCCACTCCAGTCCTGAATCAGCGTGCTAGAGGGCAATTCTAATTCTGAAATCCAGTACATGTAAACCACATATCTCAACATCAGTGCTCTCACTAATAAAAATCAAAGTTCATTTCTGCCAGACTAGCATTTGTTTTTCTCAATTGGTGTAGAACTCAGGTGGCAAAGATAAAAGCAGGGGAGGGGATCATATTTTCTTGGGTCCTTAAACTTCAATATCTGGGACCTTCAACCAGATCACACCTTTGGATGCTCAATATTAATTTCATCTCTTTGGGAGCATCCTCAGACCTAGTTGAAAGAATTGTTCATAAGCGCAAAAATCAAATTTACATTTTATGAGCTCCTGTGTGGTGTTTTGACAACTAGTGACAAATTGTTCTCCTTATATAAGCAAAAATAAAATGATGATGTTGGTTAACTTAACTATAAAATTGTGATAGGACAAAAATCAAAATGCAACATAAGCCTGCTAACAATTGAATAACTAGAAGAAGGAATTACTGGATAAAATGCTTTAGTACTGAAAACTGGACTGGTCATGAAAATGCAACTAGCATAATCTAAATTCACATGATATAAAACTATGAAGTGATGAAATAAATACCCAATGTCAGTGTGGCCACAGCTGTTCACACCAGGGCTAGAGGCGGGGAGCTGGGGCTGGATGGTGATGCGGAAGGGAAACCATAGCCAATCTCGATGAGGGCCCGGGAAATGAACAGTGATGATGCTAGTCCTCATGCTCATTCTTAGAGTAAAACTTTAGAACAAGAAACATCAGTGATGAGAACTAAGAAGAGATAAAGGGATGATCCCTAGTGAAGACTGGAGTTCTGAAAGGAATCTGAAGAGACGATGACAAGGTCAACTCGGAGTTTTTAGAGAAGTATGGATAAATCGCAGCTCATGGGGTTACAAAGAGTCGGACACGACTGAGTGACTGAACTGAACTGATGGATAAATCAGCCTATAGAACTGAGGGGTTAGGAAATTCTACTCTCCAAAACATGAATATCATAAAGCAGGAAAATCATACAGTGTTGCCTGAGAGAGACCGAAGGAAGGTTTGCATAAGTAAGAAAGTGTTTGTTGCTCAGTCGTGTCTGACTCTTTCAGACGCCATGGACTATAGCCCACCAGGCTCCTCTGTCCATGGAATTCTCCAAGCAGGAATGCTACAGTGAGCAGCCATTCCCTTAAACAGAGGGATCTTCCTGACCCAGGGATTGAACCCAAGTCTTCTACATTGCAGGCAGATTCTTTTCCATCTGAGCCACCAGAGAAACCCTGTAAGTAAGGAAAAGGAGGCTAACTTTGAGAGCTTAGGCCAGGGATACAAACAGATTTAAAGTTTAGGATAACTCAGAGAGCTTCAGCTAGAAGTTGGTGGGGTTAGGAGAGACAAGGGAGTGAAGAAGGTGACATGGGACCAAATTAGAAAATCTGCTGCTGTATTTAAAATGAATAACCAACAGCAACCTAGTATATAACACAGGGAGCTGCGCTCAATACTAGGTAACTAACTGGAAAAAGAATTTGAAGAAGAACAGATACATGTGGAGGTATAATTGAATCACTTTGTTATACACATGAAACGAACACATTTTTAATAAACTATATTCCAATAAAAAAAAAGTTTTTAAAAATTGAACTGGCTTTACCATGTGCTAAAAGAACTCACTTGGCCACAGATGGATATTCAAAAAAAAAAAAAAAAAAGAGTGTATGCTGCTGCACCTGGAAAAAGCATTGAGGATATAGCTTAAGTTTGAAACTTGGCCAAACTAAGCAAATAAATGCTTTATAAAAAATCTGTGTATCAGTTCAGTTCACTTACTCAGTAGCGTCTGACTCTTTGCAACCCCATGGACTGCAGCACGCCAGGCTTCCCTGTCCATCACCAACTCCCAGAACTTACCCAAACTCATGTCCATTGAGTCAGTGATGCCATCCAACCATCTCACCCTCTGTCGTCCCCTTCTCCTCCTGCCTTCACTCTTTCCCAGCATCAGGGTCTTTTCCAGTGAGTCAGTTCTTTGCATCAGGTGGCCAAAGTATTGGAGCTTCAGCATCAGTCCTTCCATCACCTAATCAATACTAATAGCTAGGAAACTTTTCACTCATCTCTTTTGAATGCTGCCTGCAAACTGAAACTCCCTCACTTAAGGTGAGAATACATGCATACTTCACACCAGCTGCTTTCAAATTTCAGAGGAAAGAGGAGTAACTTGGGAGAAAAAAAAAAATAGGGAAAAAGCAAGACTACTGAAGAATCCCTATATGCCAGGCACTCTGTAACCACCATCAAATGCCACAATCACACAAAAAAAGCTATAGATAGGCATTGCTATATTGCTTCAGAGGTGAGGACATTGTGCTTAGCGTTCTAGAGGGAGTTTATCACAGGTCATATAGGTGGTAAATGGTAGACCCCCCAAACTGAACACAGCTGTGTATCATGCTTCCCAAAGCCCATATCTTCTCTTGTACAGATACACTGTTTCTGGAGAAAACACTTGACTCATTCCTCACATCAATGTCCAAGAAAAGTTGTAGATGGAATTTAACTGGTAAAATTTCCACACAGAAGTTGCTGCGATGAATTCACACTCCTTTCCAGGGGCCGAAAATTGTAACGTCATCCATCTAACTCACAAGACTCTTGAGAGTCTCTTGGACTGCAATGAGATCCAACCAGTCCATCCTAAAGGAAATCAATCCTGAATACTCATTGGAAGGACTGATGCTGAGGCTGAAACTCCCAATACTTTGGCCACCTGATGCGAAGAACTGACTCATTGGAAAAGAGTGGGGAAAACAGAGGCAGGAGAAGGGGACGACAGTAGATGAGATGGCTGGATGGCATCACCAACTCAAGGACATGAGTTTGGGTAAGCTCTGGGAATTGGCGATGGACAGGAGGCCTGGCATGCTGTGGTCTATAGGGTTGCAAGGAGTCGGACAGGACTGAGCAGCTGAACTGAACTGAGCTCAATGTATTCCTTACCTTTCCCAGGATAGGCATGCTTCCCTGGCTCCTGTTCACGTACTCACTGCCATAGTTCACCATTGGCCAGCGAGCAGTTTACAGACCAGCCCTCAGAGTACAGGAGTTTGTTGAGAGCATAAACCTACTGAAAATTTTAGCCAAGTTCAAGCTGTAACTTTCCATAAGTGGATGAACATGTAAGCTCTGAGGCTTGACTGCCTGGGTTACATAACTTTCCTGTGGCTCAGTTTCCCTGTGAAATCAGCATGAAGTTATCAGGAAGAAATGTATCAGTACGTATAAAGGACAGAACACAGTCCGTTAGCTATGAACTAATTACGCATCTTTCCTTTTTCCCTTTTCTCTGACGTCTACTAAGAATTTCCTGGAGACCTCACTTATTGCTTTCTCTCTTTTACCAGAACACAAGCTCTTTGTAAGTAGGGGCCACTCCTTGCCTCTTCCGTGTGCCCCACACTGGCAGAGGGGCTGGAACACAGCAAGCACGCCTCACGTCTGGGGAAGGAGGGTGCATGTGAGATATCTGCTTTAGAGTCAGCCTTAAGAGTTGGCCAACACTGACAGCAAAGAAATAATGGGAGAGGCTTGACCACCTACGCCCACAGATGGGGAGAGAGAAGTTAAGAAAACAAAGGCTTATAAAGCTTAGTAAAGAATGCACATTTTGCCCACAATCCTCCAGCTCTACCACTCTCACATCCTTTTCTCCATGTTATATCAACATTTTTCAAGAGTATATGCTGTGAAATGCTTTCAGTTCAGTTCAGTTGCTCAGTCATGTCTGACTCTTTGTGACCCCATGGACTGCAGCACGCCAATCTTCCCTGTCCATCACCAACTCCCAAACTCATGTCCATTGAGTTGGTGATGCCAACCAACCATCTCATCCTCTGCTGTCCCCTTCTTCTCCTGCCTTCAATCTTTCCCAGCATCAGCGTCTTTTCAAATGAGTCAGTTCTTCACGTCAAGTGGCCAAAGTATTGGAGTTTCAGCTTCAGCGTCAGTCCTTCCAATGAACACCCAGGACTGATCTCCTTTAGAATGGACTGGTTGGATCTCCTTGCAGTCCAAGGGACTCTCAAGAGTCTTCTCCAACACCACAGTTCTAAAGCATCAATTCTTCGGTGCTCAGCTTTCTTTATAGTCCAACTCTCACATCCATACATGACCAGTGGAAAAACCATAGCCTTGACTAGACAGACCTTTGTTGGCAAAGTAACGTCTCTGCTTTTTAATATGCTGTCTAGGTTGGTCATAACTTTCCTTCCAAGGAGTAAGCGTCTTTTAATTTCATGGCTGCAGTCACCATCTGCAGTGATTTTGGAGCCCACCCCAAAAAAAGTCTGTCACTGTTTCCACTGTTTCCCCATCTATTTGCCATGAAGTGATGGGACCAGATGCCATGATCTTAGTTTTCTGAATGTTGAATTTGAAGCCAACTTTTTCACTCTCCTCTTTCGCTTTCATCAAGAGGCTCTTTAGTTCTTCTTTGCTTTCTTGCACTCATCTCACAAGCTAGTAAAGCAAAATGCTTTAGAAATTTTAAAAAGTTCTGGTACCGAATAAGTTGGGCAAACACTGCGTATGCAATTTTTGATGATAAGCAAAGGATATTAGCATATTAAAGGCTCCTAACAGGTCTTTCAATAAAGAATTCTACTGCATTTTGTTTAACCTATTGTATCCAAATTGATCTCAACATTTCTTTTATTAACATGAAAAATTTTTCTTGGAAAATGATGCTCTACAGCTTGGTATGGTATGTGCTATATACAGGGTGAGGGAAGGAAAGGAAAAAGCTAACGTGGACCAGAGGAGTAAAATTAAAAAAGAAAAGAAAAGGTGAAATTCTATACCAGAAAGAAGCTCCAGGTGGAGTGGGCAGTTCCTGAAGCATTGGGTCCCCATGCTGAGGAGCATAACTCATGTGATGTATTCTGTTATTATTTTCTAAATATTTTTAAAAATATTTATTTTTATTTGGCCTCACTAGATCTTAGTTTGGGCATGTGGGATCTAGTTCCCTGACCAGGGATTGAACCCAGGCCCTCGGCATCAGGAGCACAGAGTCTTAGCTGCTGGACCACCAGGGAAGTCCCTAATTTATTCTTAATAATAGAAATCCGGCCCAGCCAATCAATCAATCAATCCTGATTAACTGTCAACTGAACTTAGTATTTTTCCAGGAACACATTATATTACAATAAATTAAAACCACCAGGCTAAGAACTATTTCTTTCCTAGCTTCTGACTTCTTATGAGTCTGACCTATTCTTTGCATCCATTTCTACAAACTAGCTGAAAGTCTGACATCCTGGGGGACCTTAAACAGCATGAAAGGCATTTCTAAATAAATCAGTAAGACACTACTTAATAACCTGAAGACCGTGTGGTATTTTAGTTTCATTGCCTGATTTTATGACTTCTGTGAGCTAAAATTAAAATTCCCAAACCCCTTATCACTGTAAGGAGCAACCCAAGGCTGCAGCTCATAAGCAAAATAGCCTTTTCTTCTCCAAAATTTCTTTATCCACATGGCTCCTTTTTTTTCCCATCAGGAGCAAAGTAGGGGGTATGTTGGGGTTCATTAATTTCTAATATCAAATTACTGAATGACTTGGGCATCCATGGTTTAATCCTGCAGTTTAATTATTAGTGGTTAAGAGAGAGCACAATTTATAATTACCTTTATTCTAAAATTTCTATAAAAGAATAATGACTGAGGGAGACAATATACATTACTATATTCTCAGTCCTGCAGTTCTTAGATTTCAGGGTATATAATTTCCCCATGGAAATACATGGAACGCACTGTCTGCAGAGAGGGGTGAGGTCGCCATCTAGTGGCTATTGAACAAATAGCCACAGTGGCTATTTGAATAAAAACACGCTGCAAAGAGCACTGTTGGCTTTACTGGGCTGAACCCAGAGAAGTCAGCGAGGGACTAGGGGTGTATCACAGCTCTCTTTGAGGGCTGCTTTCTGCACTCCCTCATGGGGAGTTGTTGAATAATTAATTCAGGTTGGCTATGGGTTCTAAAGCTTACGAGCATTTTACATCTCTTTGATATATTCATTACATAAAGCTCAGTTACCCTTCAGGCATATAGAACAGTAACTTCACCCCCAATACTCAGTTACGTCTCTGTACAATTGGAGGGTAACGGCTTATTGCTGCGTTCTGTTTCTCTTCCCAGAGGGAAGGAAGGAGATGGGTACCACTGTCTACCTTCTGAAATGTATTCCTCACCTCACCCCAATCCATTCCACTATACTGCACCTATGGTGTAAGACAAATCATTTTATTAGGATGAACTGTGACGTCTAACAAGCAGTTTGATTGGGTCAAATCACACAGACATGAATTTAGAGTTTAATCTTACACGTGCCTCTAAATTCATGCTCACCTTACGTAAAATGACAAGAAGAACACTCGACTTGCGAGGCAATGGTGTACTTTAGAAGATTAAAGGAGCTGATGTGTGTAAAACAGCTAAGCCAGCGTCTAATGCCAGCTGGGTACTAGATATATGTGGATCTTCTGCCTGTACCCAGGCTCTCATTCCTGACTCTCACACACACGGCTCACCACAAGGCCCAACTCCATAAGCATAGACTCTCAGGCTTATAATTATAAAACTAAATTACAGAACCAAACATGGCAGAAACTTAATACTGCAGACAGCCTTAGCAATAGTAGAATTTCAAGTTAAAATGAGGAAATAAGGAAAGGGAGGTTTAGCATTATTTCTATCCCAAAGGTATAAGGCATTTTAGTGACAGTGACTATTAAACCAAAGGATCCTGACTCGAATTTGACTGTCATATTCATAAAAGACATTGCAAATATGGCTTAGGCCCCTGACTTCAACTCGCAGGCCCAGATATGATAAGTGACTTTCACAAAATCCTGCAGAGAATCAGCATTAGGGCCCAGGTCTCCTGACACCAACAGCGCTCCACATAACACCCCATTCTGCCTGACATTTTCCTTTCCCACATGGACAAGAAGGTATGCACTGCTCTGGAATACTGGAGAGTATAAATTTTAAAATGCCTCATGTAAGATGCGAGGAGATCCAACCAGTCCATTCTAAAGGAGATCAGTCCTGAGTGTTCTTTGGAAGGACTTCCGATGCTAAAGCTGAAACTCCGATACTTTGGCCATCTCATGTGAAGAGTTGACTCATTGGAAAAGATCCTGATGCTGGGAGGGATTGGGGGCAGGAGGAGAAAGGGATGACAGAGGATGAGATGGCTGGATGGTATCACCGACTCCATGGACATGAGTTTGGGTGAACTCCAGGAGCTGGTGATGGACAGGGAGGCCTGGCGTGCTGTGATTCATGGGGTCGCAAAGAGTTGGACTGAGCGACTGAACTGAACTGAACTGAAGATGCATTAAAGACGCCTTCTCTCTTCTGTCCTAGATCTTACTCAATGATCCATCAAATTCTGCCCAAAGATCTACCACTCCAGATTTCTCCAGCTCAAATTGATACTTTTCTCTCCAGATTGAAAATTATAATCTTGCTCACCCAAATTATCATCTCATTATATATTCCCTGACTTATTTTCAAATTCCCAAGTCTTATCTAATACACAAAATTGATTCACTGTTGAAGGAAACAGGTAATCTTGTGTGCTTCCTTTATAACTTCCACAATCCTTAGCATATTCCTGACATATACCAGGCTATCAAGAAATGCTTCCTGCTCGAGTGAGGCTCTGAATATTCGTTTATGTATGTAAAGATTCATTCACTTATTCCTTGCCCTCCTAGAATGTAAATTCCACCAGACCCAGGACTTGCCTAATTGCCCACCACATTCCCAGCACCATCTAAAGCAGGACTTGGGACACAGTAGGCAGTCAATTAATAATGACTAAATAAATCATTAAATAAATGAATAATTATTCAGCACCTTCTAAGTGTCACGTACTGCTTTTGATACTTACTTGTACCTATAAAGTTTTGAATTTCTTGTTTACCCATCTCCCTCTACTAGAGAGTGACTCATTCAGAAGGGAAGGGACTAGCACTTGGGATGACTGAAGTGGGTTTTGAGTAACTGAACAATAGAAGGATCTCGAGAACTCTGTGTCCTTTCTCCAGACACACGCTCCATGCTTAAGGAGAGAGCCCCATCAATATGTAACCACAGTAGTGGAGACATTCGGCAATACAGATCAGTGAAAAGGGATTCTGAAAATATAGAGGCAGATGTTCTTAGTCTTACCTGAGCTTGTCAATAGAGAACAAGACATGTGACTTCTGTTTAGCAAAATACAAGATTTTCAAAACAAAAAACCCTTTGCTCACTGAATGACCGAGAGGAGTCCGAGAGAAGAGAGAGACAAAGTTCCGCAGAGCTTACTCACCCTCGGCTACATCGTCGTCCACGGTTAACTTAAGGCTTTTTCCTCTCCGCACCACCCGGACGGTGTGCCATTCATTGTCGTTGAGCTTCTGCCCCGCGTACAGGGTCTCTGGGCCTTTGCCTAAGGGCAGTGGTAAGTGCCAAAGTTAGGATCAGTCTTAAAAGTAGTGTTCATGGCATCAGAGTTGTCAGAGCCACACTGGTGCATATGACCCAGCAATGCTCAGGCAGTCAACCCCCTCCAGAGCCCATGTGAGTCTCAGGGACACTCTGCAGAAGTCCCCAATGCAAAATTTCAACTGAATCATAATGGACAGTAACAAATAAGTATCCTCTTTTATCTGTAGGTACAAGACATTTTAAATGGCAATGCAATATTTACAGGAAATAGTAGTCAGCTGTCATTCTGTTTCCCAAAGTCTTAGACTTCAGGTGAATTTCTTGAAGACACAGGAAATTCATTATACATTCTTTTAGAACCATTTGATCACTCAGGCATAATACACCAGTCTGGCTTTCAGAGTTGGATGAGAAAAGAGCTCTACAATCTATGTTTTTAATTTGACATTTCCATTAACCCATGGTCTTACCAGAATTCAGTGACCATATGAATCGCAATGGTAATCATTACAATAATAATAATGTCAAGGTCTAAACTCCATTATAAATAATGCTCCTGAAGGGAATACAATGGACCTCAGACTTATTCACTGTTCATCATCTTCCAAAAAGATACAAAGACCTAAAAAATGAAATAATGCAAATTCCAAAACTGAACTTGTTTAGGTGAAAAGAATATTCAGTAAAATGTGCCACTAAATAAAGGAACAAACCAAACTATCCCAGAGGATTCATAATCAAGACGCTCAAGATGACGTTCAAGTGAATCCTTGGAAGAATCAGGTATTGTGATAAATTATGGTATTTAGGGGCAGGAGTTGGCAAGACAAACATTGAGGCATCAAAACAGATGAAGGGGAGAAGAATATCATGTTTCATTCACTACAGAATTGAGATGTAAGTTGAAAAGGCAAAGAAGATTGCATAGAACCAGAACTCTTTAGAAAAAGTTTGCTCTCTCTACATACATAGCTGATCCCTTGCAGAAAGATGCTGCTTCAATCTTCCTACATTAGTCTTAGTATATGGAAAGTCTTATTTCTGGAAATAACTGGTAAAAAAATAAGAGATGAAACATCTAACTGGGCAACACACGGATTGGCATCTATGGATAGTAGGCATTTGGAATATTTCAGAAGACCACACACTCCGCTCCAGCATATAGGAGCACAGGGCCAGGCACACAGTAGGAGCTTTAATGAGTGCTTGTTGAATAACTGATGTCTACCTAGATCATTATTTCTTCGGAAACAATCAAAATAAGGTCAGTATACTCTTATCTAAGTAATTACGAAACTTATTATATAACTTTCATTAGCTAGTCTTCCCACTCCTCTACCTCCAAGACTGAAGATACTCTGTTGTTTAGGGGAGAAAAGAAAACAGAGTATCACTTGAGTAGAGCTCTTTTAGGATAGGTAATTTTAAATTAGACCCTTTAATGTTGAGTAATTAGCATTTCCATTAAGTTCTGGTTATTAAGAGTTATGATAGTAGTTGCAGTTTGTTGAAATTTCTTTCTTGAAAAGCAAACAGGCTCTCAAAGTGCAAAGGTTTCTTTTAATCACAAGGTCTTCAGCCGGTAATTTGTGTTTTTTTCAGAAGGTACCTATACTACAAGGGCAATCCATATTTATAAAAATTCTGAGAATTCAGTGAAGAAACTTAGAATGGACCACATACACCCAGAATTCAGTGATGCTGCCATGAGACCTGTGAATCTTGAGGGAAAAAAAATAATTCTATAACAAACAATTTAATACTCAATCTTAGCCTCCATTAAGTATGCCTGTCTTTGATATTATCTAAAATCTATACACTGTAACAGGCTTTTTCCTACATTTTAGCTGGTTAGGTAGCACTGTTCGTGATCTCATCAAGTACAGGTCTAGGAGTGATACGTGTCTGCCCCATGCCCTGCAGTTTAATTATACTTGATATCTCCAACCCCCCTAATCCTCACTGCTCTAAGAGTGGGGGAAAAAAATTGACGCTCATCTCCTTAAAATGGCAGAGAAACAAGTACTGTTTGATATTTATTTTTCAAGCAATAAATAGAGAAATCTCAGTAGGCTTCTGGAAAATGCTTGGCCTCCCAAAGTGGAGAGTCAACAGCGTTTATCTTTAATCAAGCCAAAAAGGTCAATTTGTCCTACTAGAAGGAAAGTGAGGTTTAAACTCAGCTGGAAATGTTCACAAATAGAGGGGAAGAGCACGCCTAACTGGTAGCCTAAGCATAAAAATGGATTGATAAGTAATGCAAGAAGCAGACACCAGCTGAAAATCGAAACAGACCAAGGGACAGGTTTCAGTAATAAGAGGAGTTAGTCTGGGACAACTTCTTTGGCAGATTCAAGCGCAAAGTGTCAGTAAAACAACAAATGGAAAGAGCTCTTTACTGTTAAGTAAACGATGGTCCAGATAAGGAAGAAATCATTGTTTAAGCTGAGCTTTAAAACGTAACTTGTGAGAATGTAAAAAAAAAAAAAAAAATATATATATATATATATATATATATATATATAAATCAAAGCTATTGATTTTCCAGCACTGTCCTTTTCTTTTTAGTAATTTGGAGAAGTATGATCTGCAGTTGGGTACATGTTACATGCATCTCCTTTTTTTCTTATAGTTTACGTAATAAATATTGATCACAAAGCAATCTTTTGAGGCCCTTTAGACTGCTGAGATCATCAATGTTTTATCTAAATACAGGAAACTAACAAGTTGTCTGACACCCCTTAGCTGAATTTTCCAGGTAATGACACCCATGACTGGAGTAAAGATGCAAAACGAAGATGGAGATGGTGGGGCTGTAGCAGTCAGCGAAGTGGAGCACTGAATCCGTTTGTTATTGCAGAACAGAGAGCTTTCCATGAATCCTTTGAGTAATGCCATACCAATGCCCGTTCAGTACAAACTCACTGCAAACTCAGGTAGCATCCTCTCTTGTAGTTAAGGCTGGTCTCACAGAAGATTCTCTGATGAGCAGGGGACAGAGAATGAAAATTGTGGATGAAGGACACAAACTAGACTGTTTTCTCGACCTATCCTATAGTGACCTCAAGGAGGCCGGAGCTAAGAATAAAATGAGAGTGAAAATTAGGAGAAAAGTACCCTTTGGGAGAGAAATCATTGCTGATGGCTTGAAAGAAGATGACCCTCAGATATTAGCAGAATGTTCCTTCTATTGGAAGATAGGAATGGAAGTGTGTGGGGGAAATCTACATGTGAGCATTACTAAAGGCACACTTCTTCACAAAGTGGACTGTGGATTTTAATTACTTTGAATCTATTTAGTTGTGTGTTGTTGTTGTTTTTAACAGACCATTCACATTACATGAATTTGTTATTCCCCCCAGGAGCAATATAACCAGAAAAACTACAAAATATCCAAATATTTTGTATTTCAATAATTTGTCGATATACTTCTAAGACCTGTCCAAACCAACTAAACCAGACGGTTTTGCTCATATGCAGGGAGTAGAAATTCCTTCCATGTTCCACAAAGTGCTATTTCTGAAAGTGGGTGGGTAGCGTTTAGGAACTTTTTGTGGGGATAGGAGGGCAGGGATTAAGAGGGACGAACACCTGCACCACACGCACTGAACATCTTACTATTTGTGCAGGAAGGGAAAAGGAACGCCAACCTGATTTCTCTCGGAACTTGCTTCACATGAATCAGGACTCTTACAATGAGTAAAAAAAGATGAAATTCACTCCTTTAGAAAGGTATAGTGAAATGCATGTGATTATACATCTAAATGATATGACAAATACACAAAATGGACTCTATTAGGCTTAATGAACACCAAAAAATATTTAAAGACCAAAAACTTACCTTATTTCCTCTGGCACCTTAGGTTGGGCTAGCTGAGCTATGACACACACTTTACTAAGCCTGGAGAACCATATATTTTACGAATCTTCCTCTCCAGAGAGGAGAGATTCAGCAAGTAAAAGCAGGGGTGAGGAAGAAAAGGGAGGAACTAAAGAATAAGGAGGGTGACAGGGAAGCAGGGAAAACAAGTATTTTATTCATCCCCCCCCCCCTCCAATTTTCCGGTTCTGCTTCTTTCCTTTGGGCTAACAACCCAACAGAGTGTAAGAGGTGTTTTGTTTTGAAAAAAAAAAAAATTTTTTTTAAATCAAAAGAATTCATTTTTGGGGGAAAAAGCTTAAATCATATTTACTTATAGAGCCAGTCTGGTGAAACATTTCAAAACATTTCATCCTCACCAGAATCCTCAGGACTCAGGAAGAACTGCCGTACTTCCTGCAACAGATCTGAAAAGCACAAAGGAGGCCTTCCGGAAGCCTGGTATTAGGAGGTCTTCCCATGAGTATGCGAGAAAGACAAGCCACCAAGTCATCCAGGGTGAGTCCATGGTCACTCCTGGAGGCCAGACTCTAGTCAAAACCCAGCACTGATACTTATGGGGCTTGAATAGTTCCATGGACAGTGTAGCTTGGCAGGCTACAGTCCTGGGGATCACAAAGAGGCAGACATGACTGAGCGCACGTGCACACGCATGTGCCCATCCACACACGCACGCACACATATACCCCATCAGACCCACCACGTGCAGCATGCCCATCTCTGGGCTGCCATTCCTTTCCTGTGCTCACCCTCTGCTCTGCTCTTCCAGGTGCTGACAGCGTCCTGCTAGTGACCCCTGACCACACATCGGAGAGTCTATCCACATACTTAACAAACGGTCATGGGTTTTCCAGTTGGTACTAGTGGTAAAGAACCAGCCTGACAATGCAGGTGGATGTAAGAGACAGGGGTTTGATCCCTGGGTGGGGAAGATCCCCTGGAGGAGGGCATGGAAACCCACTCCAGTGCTCTTGCCTGGAGAATCCCAAGGACAGAGGAGCCTGGCGGGCTACAGCCCGCAGGGTCACACAGAGTCGGACACGACTGAGACAGCTTAGCACACAGGCAGTGGAGCATCAGCCTGGCACAGGCACCATCCCGGGTGTGCAGGATGTGGAAATGAACAAGACAGGCCGGGCCCTCAGCCTTTATAGAGCTCACAGGCGACTTTGGGGTGGGAGATGATGAAGGGTGAAACTAAAATGAAAGAACATGAGAAGCTTCAGACGGGGCTGAGTTCTACGAAGGCAGCAGAACAGGGTAATACGACGAGACTAATTGGGGTGGGGAGTGGGAATAGAGGATGGGCTACAGCGCAGAATGTTCCGGAAAGTCTTCTCGGAGGTGACGACTCTATTCAGGCCCTGTACCAGGTTGGACGGAGAGCTGTTTAGTGAGACGGTACACTGGAGAAGGAGCCAAGCATGCAAACGCATGAGACGATGGGGACAGCCAGAGGAGAAGCCCAAAATGAGGCTGGCATGTTGGAGGAACAGAAAAAAGCCCATGATGTCTGGAGCTTGCGCCCAAGGGCGAGTGTGTCGCAGGAGAGAAGGCTGCAGTACAGACAGAATCCAGATCACAATCTCTAGAACCTAAAAGTTCTAGAAAGTGTTAGTCACTCAGTCGAGCCCAACTCTTTTCAACCCTATGGACTGCAGCCTGCCAGGCTCTTCTACTCATGGGATTCTCCAGGCAAGAACACTGGATTGGGTAACCATTTCCTTCTCCAGGGGATCTTTCTGATCCAGGGATGAAAACTCCAGTCTCCTGCATTGCAGGCAGATTCTTTACCATCTGAGTCACCAGGGAAGCCCCTATGGAATATGAATGCTGCTCTACATGTTGCTTTAAATCCTCTCCTTCCCTTGGGAAGTTTTCAACAAGGGAACGAGACTGGATTTAAGTTTTAAAACTCACTGCAGATGCTATGGATGCACTGGTCCAGAAGAGATCAACAGCGGGACAAGGAGAGGTACTAAAGAGCTTTGCCTTTAAGGCAAAAAAAATGAAAATGCCTTGGACCAGGGGGCCGCCGGTAGAAACAGAAGTGGTGAGGTTAGGATATACTTTTAGAAGTGGGGTCAACAGTACTTGGAGATTGGTTTGGGAGGTGAACTGGAAGCAGGAGGGAGAAAGAGAAGCATCAGGATGACTCCCAGATTTGGGCTGAGAGCCTGGGGGATGGAAGAGAGAGACTCCAGGAAAAGTTAAGACACAACTGATCCTATTAGCCAAGGGAGCGTGCCTCTGCTATTTGTGTCTTTTCTCCCTAACATCAGTCACACTTGGTACCATCTCCTGGAAGCCTCCTGGGGATAAGTGTGGCTGAGTTCACTGCTTGCGTGACTGTCTTAGCACAGGGCTAATTTGCACCTTAAGCCACCACTGCTACTAATGGCGCAAAGTCGCTGAGTTTCTGTTGGCTTTCTTTCCAGTCTCTGCCTCTGTCTGTCTCTCCCCTCTTCCTCCCTCCCTTCCTTTCTTCCCCCTTCCCTGGCCCCTGCCTCTCTCCCTCCGTTCCTTCCTTTTTAAATTTTTTTCCCAGCATGGTTTCAGGTACACGCTCCAGCCCACCCTTAGGAATTGAACAAGGAGTGGCCCTAACACGACAAAGCAAACACTGGCAACTCATTCAATAGGATCTTTATGCATGGTGATCACAGCGTAAAATGGACACGTTCATCCTCCCCAGGAGAACAGAGCAGGACAGTTTTGAAATGGAATGAATCCAGGGCAGATAAATGAACAAAGGACTCCACAAAGGATGAGAAAAAAATTCTCGCTCACAATTTCCTGGCAAATCTCTCCTATAAGTCATAAATTTACAGCCCTGCTTAGGAGGGGTGAGCAGAGGACAATCTCAGGATTTCTCATGATAATCTCTCTCCATGAAGCCACTTTTCAAGAGATGAGGGCAATCTGCGCAGGGATAGACAGAACGATGTTTTTGCAGATACTGATTCTACTCTTGTTTTTTTTAAAAAAGAGCTTTCTAAAATACACTAGTATTTTTCCTACCACTGTCAGGACATAACTAATACAAATTAGTCTTCCTTTGATTATTTAAAATGCTATTCCAGGACTTCCCTGGAGTTCCAGGGGTTAAGACTCTGCCTTCCAGTATATGGGAGGCGGGTTTGATCCCTGGTCTGGGAGCACCCCTTGCATCCCATATGCCTTAGAGCCCAAAATCCAAACATAAAACAGGAGCGATATTGTAACAAATTCAATAAAGGCTTTAAAAAATGTTATGCTTTAGGATCTCGCTATGCAATCTTGCTGTTTAGCACTGAAGACACAGATTTGGAAGCTGACAGAGACTCAGCTAAAGAGACTTTAAGCAGGTTATACATTAGAATATGCTCTCCTAACATCCTTCTAATACATTTCCAACTAGTGTTTACTTGTAAACTGACCGTTTTGTGTTGAAAAAAAACCAGAATTTTAAACTGTCCAATTATGAACTGAAAGGTCTCATTCATTACTAATAATTAATATTGTGCTCGAAACAGGGGTTAAGAAAGCCAGAAGACACCTTTCACTAGTCTTCTTTCATATACACTCATGACTGGTCTACCTCCATGCATCACTTCTCAGCCTTCTCCGGCCGTTCCAGCTGGAAGTGGTCACCTCTTCACTAATTCATCAGTACTTTTATACTGTCAGGCATCACTCTCTTCCTTGCATTACAGGTTTTTTTGTTGTTTTTTTTTAAAATTCTTAGTGCCTCCACTTTTATGCCCTTTAAGAAAGAACATGCTACCTTGGTAATCCCTAGCAATGAGGCAGAGTGTCTTATACCAAGAAGGTACTCAACGTAATAGAAAAAAAAAAAAAAAAAAACCTCAAGCAGCAAGTGAATAAACAGAATTGAAGAAATTAAATAACAAATTAGTAGATAGACTGAGGAAAGGAGAAGAAATGATAGGGGAGGTAAAGAGAGTTACAAGCAGTATTTTAGCAACAGAATGAATTGAACCAATCCAGGATGATACTCAATATGGTAATAAATATATATAATTGAATTAAGAAGTAAATACACAGAAGCAGAAGAACAAATAAATGAGAGTAAATTTGTTGAAGATGGAGGAAGAAATGGAAGGAGAGCAGAGATACCTGAACGTTGCCTTTTGGCAGCTGAGTGAATTAGACACATTTGAAACTAAATGACACCAGGCAACAGACATAAATCAAAACACTACCTATGTATTCATGCTGCTGCTGTTAAGTCACTTCAGTCGTATCCAACTCTGTGCAAGCCCCTAGATGGCTGCCCACCAGGCTCCCCCGTCCCTGGGATTCTCCAGGCAAAAACACTGGGGTGGGTTGCCATTTCCTTCTCCAATGCATGAAAGTGAAAAGTGAAAGGGAAGTCGCTCAGTTGAGTCCAACTCTTCGCAACCCCATGGACTGCAGCCTACCAGGCTCCTCCATCCATGGGATTTTCCAGGCAAGAGTACTGGAGTGGGGTGCCATTGCCTTCTCCATATGTATTCATATAGGCACAGTAAAGATATATACAAAACATACATATATTTTTTCCCAGCCAAAAGAAAATGTATCCTTCTGGGAAACTCAAACTGGAATGAAGGAAGTACCAAGTACATTGCACACATGATCTTATTTAGGTTCGTATTATGAGGCTGATACAGTTTACCCAATTTTACAAACAAAGAAGTAGAGCAAAGCATCACAAGGTCAAGGTCACACAGCTAGGGACTCAACCCCCAGTCAGTCCACCTGCAAAATCTCTGCTTCTCGTGGCTGCATCAGGGTCACGCCCCTAGACAGTCCAGGTGAATGAGGAGGAGTGAGTCCAGGTGAGTCCAGGTAAAGAACACGGAGGAAATGGGGAACACTGCTTAATTCGAAACAGAAAATCTAATCTGAGGGGGGGGGGTCGATGAAAAGTAGCACCTGATTTCACTTCACCTTTTCAATTCCCGAGACTAGGATCCAGACCTAGCACCTGCTGCTGCTGCTAAGTCGCTTCAGTTGTGTCCGACTCTGTGTGACCCCATAGACGGCAGCCCACCAGGCTCCCCTGTCCACAGGATTCTCCAGGCAAGAACACTGTGGTGGGTTGACATTTCCTTCTCCAATGCATGCATGCATGCTAAGTCACTTCAGTCATGTCCGACTCTGTGCAGCCCTATGGACAGCAGCCCACCAGGCTCCTCTGTCCATGGGATTCTCCAGGCAAGAATACTGGGGTGGGTTGCCATTTCCTTTTCCTAGTCCCAGCACTTAGGACTTATTAATAAAGCCAGAAGAAGGTAAAAGCTAATCTTGGAAATGCACGTGAAGGGTAAACACACCCCCACATGCTGGTGCCCCAGTAGGTGACACTTTCAAGGCCCCACATCATGTCCACTCAGCCAAGCTCAGATCTCAGCCACAGGGCAGCGAGCAGTTACTGTGACACACCACCTCCCACCCAGTCTGACTGTTCCCACCTCGAGCAGAGCCAGCTCCCGGGCCTTCTCCTTGTCTGCACACAAGAGGTACAAATGGGGTGGGGGCTGGCCCACAGGGGCAGGGACGGAGCTGAAGGACAAATGTCCTGACCTCCCGTCCATGGGACAGACAGCTCTCGGAGGTGCGTGTCACGGCACCTTCCATCTGCCCCACTTGCATCTGGCTCAGGGCGGAATCCTTGACTGTGGATGCTCACGTCAGTCTGTCTGCTTCCCGCTCCTTCTCTCTGCTCCTGCATTCCTACCTATGGGATCTCTGCCAAGCAAAGCGCCTGACCCAAGTCTTTGTCTCAGCCTCTGTGCTCCCAAGAGGATGAAGATTGTGATGAAACAGGTGGCACGTGCTCCCTTCCTCCCTAGTCACTTACACGGAACAACCACCCTGTGAGATGGGTTGTACCACTTGTCTGATGAGATCCAGAGAGGTTACATGACTTTCCCGAGGTCACAAGGCTGTTATATCATGGCAGGAAATCAAGAGTCCAGGCTTCTGACTCCACAGAGAGTGCTCTTCTTATTGACCTCTAGCTGCCTGAAGTCTATGAAGTCCACGGAGGACTGGGGACCGTGGTCTGAAATCAGCACTAAGGGCACACGAGGGGGCTGCGGCCGTGAATTAGCAGTTTGAGATGGGGAGAAAGTGGCCCAGGTCTTTTAGAACAACCACTGCACTGTCGACCCCGGGGACCCACGAGGACCATGAGGACCGTGGAGGGCTGCTGAGAAAGTGCCATCACCATCATTTTAATTTTTTTAATGTAAGATCTATTATTATTTATTTATTCTCTGTATATTCTTTTTTTCTGGGCCATGCCACACAGCATGTGGGATCTCAGTTCTCTGGCCCGGGATCAAACCTGTGCCCCCTGCATTGGAAGCACAGAGTCTGCACCACAGGACCGCCAGGGAAGCTCAACCACCATTTTTAACTAATTTAGGTCGATTCAAGACCAAAGTTAAGAGATATGGTCTCCATACCCAAAGTCCCTTCAGGCTCTATGTTTTTAATAATTACCACATCCAAGGTGGGGGCCTTTATTTTAAATATAAAGATATAGTTACTGGCTTTAAAAAAAAAAGAATACCCCAAACAAAGAGTTCTGTGAAATGGCATTTCCATATCAATACCCATGTCTGCAGCACCTCCTTCCCAAAACAGAATGTACTAAATCTATGGTAAGAACAGGAAAGGAATGGCATTTCTAGCCTGTCTTCTTGGGATGGTAATCACAAGGTCTGTTGGCTTATGAGATTGACGACATTAGCTGATCACCCACCTCGGACACAGGCAGTTGCCACACAGAAGGATGCTGTCACCTGAGTGGACCCTCTTATCCCATTAACGTCTGGTTTGTGCACCCGGGGGATCCGGGAGACTGGATTAGCAGAACCATCACTCTATTCTGGTCTTAGTTCACTGAGACGAGGATCCTTCTCCATACTAAACTAATGTGCATGTCAGTTTGAAAACCTGAGACATTATAGCTCCCCATCTCACCAGAAATATCATCTCTCTATGGTCCTTACCAAAATAAAACTTGCAAGGCAAGCACATAGAGGAAAAACATTAAAACCAGAGCATTAACACAAATAGATCAAGTATTTTCATTCAAATGCATTTGTCTCCCTTAAGTAATATAAATGCAACAGGCTCCTTGTGCAGCGAAGCGTGGCCTTGGGTAAGCCATGCAAAGAAGCTTCTCTAGCAACCAGGACTCCTTTCCTTGTGCTGTCTTCATACCTCTGTGCAACGCTTTGGGTGGGTACAGTATGGAAGTTAACCTCAGACTGCTCAGTGCTTTATCCATGTACTCTGAATTCCTGACTCGATTTGGAAAAGGAAACTGTTCCTAATGAAGAGGACAAAACCACCATCCCACCTCCACACTGTATAAAGGAAGATCAGTTTAATGGAGAGGTTCACTTCATGCTGTAACAGCACTGTGGAAGTTTCTGGAGGTACAAAGACAAAAAAGACATGCTTACTGTAAGCCAGCAGTTCCCAGGCTGCTGGAAGAGTTGAACAAATAAAAACCAAATGTGTGGCAGCACTGGGTATAGATGTTTTCCCTGGGTACCCTGGAGATGGGGATCTTAAAAGAAATCAGAGTCATCAACTATCCTTTTCTCTTCATATTTATTTTTCACACAGGACCATATAGTGCATACGTTTCCCTGGTAGCTCAGACAGTAAAGAATGGGCCTGCAATGAGGGAGACCTGGGTTTGATCCCTGGGTTGGGAAGATCCTCTATAGGAGGACATGGCAGCCCACTCCTGTATTCTTGCCTTGAGAGTCCCATGGACAGAGGAGCCTGGGGCGCTACAGTCCACGGGGTCACAGAGTCGGACACGACTGAATGACTAAGCACAGCGCATGCAGTTCATATAAAGCAGAGACCAAGGCCTTCATTTCTATATTGTTGTCAACTCCCAACAGTACTGTCCTTGGCAAGTACAGTGGATTTTCAAAGTTGAAGGGTGAATGAAAACATTTCTTCTTCTTTTTATACTCCTATTAGACTCTATTAAAAATAGCTAACACATATATTTTACTTACCAGACACTAGTCCCTGGACACCATTCTAAGTGTTTCACTAACTAATAGATTAATCCCATAAAGTTATAGAAGTTGATTGTATTGTTGACAGTATGTGCTGCCCCTTCCTACCAACCTTTTCCTAAATGAATCTGTCCTCTCTGGAGGATTGCATTTCCTATCCTGTTAAGTCACACATTTTGTGTGGCTTGCTTCATAACCGAAGAAAGGTGAGCAGAAGTGTCTCAGGCCACTTAGAAGGTTTAAGAGCCATCACGTCACATCCAGCTCTCTTTTCCCCTTGCCGCAATCTTCGAGGTGACATATTAGGGCCTCTTCTTCAGCCCGGGTCCAGCAGTGAAGAGGACACACAGCTGGGCTGCAGCAGAACCACGATGGGCAGAACCAAGAAGATATGGGCAGGCACTTCTGACTGCAGTGCAACTGAGCAGAGCTGAGCTGCCAATATCCACACTTGAACTTGAGGAAACCGAGGCAGAAAAACGTTCAGTCAATTCTCTAGGGCCATGTAAGTAATCATTGCTGGGATCTGAAACTGGCAACCTGGTTCCAATTGGCCCTTAAAGACTATGCTGTATAGCCGCTCTTAGCCAAGGGATGGACTCGACGGACATGAGTTTGAGTGAACTCCAGGAGTTGGTGACGGACAGGGAGACCTGGCGTGCTGCAATTCATGGGGTCGCAAAATGCCGGACATGACTGAGCAACTGAACTGAACTGAACTGGACTAAGGATGGCTAAGGACGAACGCTCGGAGAGCATCACTGACTCAATGGACACGAGCAAACTCTGGGAGTTAGTGAAGGACAGGGAAGCCTGGCGTGCTGCAGTCCATGGGGCCGCAGAGTCGGACACAACTGAGCAAAAACAACAAGGATGAATCCCCACAGTGAAATATTCTACACATGCCCTCAAGGGAAAAAATGCATAACTACTAAATCAATGGAAACACTTTTCATTTCTGGGTGGAGAGAAGATGAAGAAAGGCAGAGGAAAAAAAACAGAAGGCAAAATAAAACAGGAGAAGAGAGACACACACAGAGAAAATGACAGGGGAAAGCAAGAGATTAAGAGGAATCTCAATGTTTGTCAAATTGCTCAGAGGCAAATCTCTCTTCTGGAAAAAAATAATAAAACTCTTAAGATTTTTAATCTCTAAAATGCTGCCGGAACAAAGAACAAATCAAAATGTTTAGAAGTATGCATTTTGGAAATTATCTGGGTTTCCTTCCCACTTTACTAAAATATACTCCTCAGTTCGTATAGGCTGACAGGAAGCACATCTCACCCAGCGGGCTGCCATTTACATGCATGGAACGGTATTATCACTTTTCAGATTTTTCAGAGCTGTTAGGAAGTAATCTAGGCCGGTAGATCTCACATTTTACACTTGATAAGAAGCATCTGTGGATAACATTAAGAATTCAGATTCTGGGACTCCAGACATGTGGTCTTTTGCCAACCTTGACTTCTCAACTCTCGTTTTCCTATTTCATTTTTCCCAGGTTTTCTCCTAGACACACTCTATTTTCCCAACCCTCTCTTTCCTCCAGGAAAGAGAAATGACCTCTTAAGGTTCTGCAGGCCATTAAGCCGGCAGTCATCTTGGAGTTTTCTTTATCCACACCTCCTGCACCCAAACCACAGCCCGGCCAGGCAGTTCGACCTGCCGTGTACTGCCTGAGTCTGTTCTTTCTGTGTGAGCACAACTCTAGCAATACCTGTCTATCAACAACACAGTGGTCAGAACTACTATCCTTCAACAGAAATGTCCTCATGACAATTCCCACTTAAACTCTCCAAAGGGCACTAAATGTCTAGGTACAATGAAAGCATCCAGAGTCCTTGGGGATCTGGCCCCAGCATAAATTTTTATAACCTCACTTCTCCTACCAAATATAGCACTCCAACTGCACCAGCTTGCTCCCAGTTATTTCATCATAGCTTAACCCTGTGTGCTCTCAGAATCTAATTCAAATATTGCCACGTTGAAACTCTCCACACCAATTCCTTAAACTCCCTAGAACTCTATTTTTGTCTACTGTATAGTAGAGAACAAGAACAGGAACTACTTCTCAAGGTTTTCTGAGCGTGAATCAAGATACTGTGTGTAAAATTTCATAGTGACAAGCAGCTACTACATGCTAAGGGAATATTACCAATTATAGTGATGGTTTAAGTATCTTTCTCGCTACCATGTATATGATTAGGAAACCCGCATTCAAGGCCTGAAATAGAAGCCCACAGCAAAGTGATACTTGAACAGTTTTGTATGATGGGAGACATCCTTAATGCAACACCATCACATCACAAAATCAACTTGAAACTTGACATCTGCACGCAAAGTGATAGTTTTCACGAACGTTTCTGCTCTCCCTTCCTCTCCTCTCCCCTCTTCCTCTTCCCCAACTTTCCTTCTTCCCTCTCCACTATTGGTTGAAGAAGAAACAAGGAGGTAGAACCAAAAATATCTGCTGTTTACAGGCTACCTAGTACGGACCAAGGGCTTTCCTGGTGGCTCAGAGGTGAAGAATCTGCCTGCCAATGCAGGAGACATGGGCTTGATCCCTGGGTCAAGAAGAGTCCCAGGAGAAGAAAATGGCAACCCACTCCAGTATTTGTGCCTGGGAAATCCCATGGACAGAGGAGCCTGGCAGGCTACAGTTTATGGGGTCACAAAGAGTGGGACATGCCTGAGCCACTAAAAACAAAAACAGGAGATGGACCAAGCACTGGTTTTCTACATCCCACTTACTCTCATGAGCAAAGCTGTCTAATACTGTATGAAGTTTTGAATTCCTCTTATTTTACAGGGGAAAAATTGAGGCTCAGAGAGCTTAAGCAACATGGATAAGACCATTTAGATTGAAAGTAGCAGAAACCAGATTCAATCCTCTATCCCTGTGACTCCAACAGCAGCACTTTCTTCATATACTTCAACCTTCCCATGAGCCAAATATCTTCATTAGACAACATATTAGCATTTGAGATCAACTTCAGTGGCTGTTAAAATCATATTGCTTATGGCTCATCACACTATCTACTCAGATAACCTTTCAACCCAGCATGGGTCCCTTGGAGCCAGAACACAACCTCATAGCTCCCTCTACTATTCTCTAACCCAAAAGCAAGCTCAGATTTTCTAAGACTCTAAACAGTGCTTTCTTTCCACACTCCTTTTGCTAATAGTGGGTCTTTTAGAATGTAGGGCACTAAAATGGAGTCCTCGCCCATTCCAGAGGGTAATTCGTCCCAGAGATGGCATAGGATGAATAGGGTGAAGGGCTGCGGGACAGCAGGAGGGATGATGGAACAAGAAATAACTGTTATACTTTGCGTTGGGCTTAATACATAACTGTCTTATACTTAACTTACACCATAACAGGATAGTTAACCATTACAGTTTGTGTTGGGATTGAGAAGGAAGAACTGTGAAGTAAGCACTCTGACCCCACTTTATAGATGATGGAATTAACACATAGGGATACTAGGTTATCCTGTCCAAGGGCAAACTGTTAGTACGTAGATCCAAAGCCAAGTCTCTCTGAGCGTCAAGCCTTCAGCCTTATATTAAACTGCCTTCTGGATGGATGTTCAACGCATGAGTGTGCAGGCAGGACCAGGTGAAGGCACCGGTGCTGCCCCCGCAGTGGGGAGCAGGAGTGGAGGTGGGGGAACGCACCCTGGCAGGGGAACCAGAGATGAGCAGGAGTGGAGGTGGGGGAACGCACTCTGGCAGGGGAACCAGAGATGCTTCTCTGAACTGATTCTCAGGCTGGGTGAGAATGAGGGTGGGTGTGTGAGGCAGCAGAAAAGTCCTCAGGAGCAGTATGGATGAGATAAGATAAAACTCCTGTGGACTCTGGATCATGCTTCTGGGGGAGGGACATGTGCTTATTTGGGGTACTTGATTATTCAGTGAATTTACATGGACCAGGACTTGCTTTGTGGGAATTCAAGGGTACCCGAGCTGGAGTTGAGGTGGGTCATCCCGGGACTCAATAACCTATTTCCCATTGATTTTGAGGTCATGGTGGCTGCACACTTCATGTGGCCAGAGACTGTGCCAATCTTTTTTTAAGTTCTCATCTAAGGCTGAGACATAGTCATGACTGAAAATGCACTGATATGAATGTACACAAACGCAGTTTATGGACACCGAAATTCAAACAGTGCATGAACCAACACGCTGTAACATGGAAACGGGGGGCACAGTAGTTAGGTGCTTATTACATCTAATTATCCTGTTTGAAGTTACTCACGCTCCATCTGCCTCAAATCTTTGTTGTGATTCATACAACGTTGTCATTTAATCCAGTTCCCTTGGGATCAATGGAAAAAGAAGTTCTAATATAATCTCACACGCAGTACATACCCAATAGATTAGTGCTACTTGCTATTATTACTCATTTATAAAGCATACTTAAGTGATTTTTTAAAATCAAGTAGTAGGAATAAATAGTACTTTGTATAAAACATTCAAAGGAAAAAAATGAAGGGAAAGAAAGTCCCGTAAGGACTGAATTTTAAAGTGACAAGTGTAAACATCCTGCTTACTCCAAGAACAAATTTCCCCCCAATGGTAGCACAGTAGCATTCATTTATTTGTTATTAAATATTCATTAACTCAATAACTCAGAAAACACTGCTCATTTATAACATGTGGGGCTTTGGCTAGTGACTGAGGATAATAGGAGAAATTTATTAAAATCCCTGAATAAAAGCTGTTCAGAGTCTAATGTAGGAAAGAATAGCATAAAAAATGCAATAGTGTTTTAAGTGCTCTAAAGCTAGCATATGCTTCTTATACTTGACCTTAGGAGCACAGTGAGAGGGAGGAGGTATTTGTGCATGTGTGTGTGTGTGTGCACATGTGTTTGCCTTTTGGCCTGCATTTCGGATTAAAATGATAGTGGTGTTCAAGTAAGACTTCCTAGAAAAAGCCATGCTTACACTTCTGAACGGATTAACAGGAACTCGTGCTCCAGGTAGATCATAGAACATTCTGGCCATAATGCAGATGAGTGAGAGGTGTGCAAGTTCAGGGAATACGTGTTGCTCTATGTGACAGGAAAGTGGAGGGCGCTGGTGAGGAGCACTGGGAGATGAGACTAAAAGAGTACCAGACTGGATCATATAACATACGGAATACAATGCTATTTTGCATCTTCTTTTCTAGACCAAAAAAGAGCTCTTGAAATATCTTAAATAGGCTGTAGTGTGTGAATGCTGTAATATTTAGGATTACTCATGGGTTGGAAAGATCCCCTGGAGAAGGGAAAGGCTACCCACTCCAATATTCTGGCCTGGAGAATTCCATGGACTATATAGTCCATGGGGTCGCAAAGAGTCGGACACGACTAGCGACTTTCACTTGCACATTTTCCTATGGATTACAATAAAGGCAAATGGGCTGAATAAAACTCATACAATGGGTTACGTGTAGAGAGCAAATGGAAACCTCTGACCCCTGTCAAACATACAGAACCTAAAGAGAGCATGCGCATGTGTTAGGTGCTCAGTCGTGTCCAAGTCTTTGTGACCCTATGGACTGTAGCCCGCCAGGCTCCTCTGTCCATGGGATTCTCCAGGCAAGAATACTGGAGTGGGTTGCCATGCCCTTCTCCAGGACTCAGGAATTGAACCCTGCTCTCCTGCACTGCAGGCAGATTCTTTACTGTCTGAGCCACCAGGGAAGCCCAACAAGAGCATATGTATTTTAAATAAAGATAAAAAGACTGGACCAAACAGAGAGGTACATGTCATAGAAAGGAATGCGAGGACCAGTAAACCAAATACATTTATAAAGCTTAGACCAAGCCTGATTGACAGTTTTCATCCCTAAATTTATCAGCTCATCAGTGACACTCATTATGACCCCATATTTTCTCTGCTTGAGACACACAGATAAAACCTGTATGCGGTTACTAGGCTAATGGGTGAGCTACAGCTGTGGCCAGATCTATTTGCTCTTGTATCTCCATCCCAGCTCTCCAGTAGGACAAGTGTGTGATGTCCTCAGCTGCCTTCCAGCTGCTGTAACCCCCCTATTAACTTCAAGTCTGGTCCTTGTAACCAGTCATCACCAGGAAAGGATGATACGGCAGACAGCGAACTATATGAACACTGTGACCAAGGATCTGGGCATAGCAGTCTTATCATCTCACTTATTATCCTAAGTGTAATCATCTGCCTGATTTCTTTCCCCTTCCTTCTGTGCACTTTAAGTGATTTAATGAACGACATAATTATACATCTTAATTTGGTCTATGAGCATTCTGCTCCATGACCTTTAGGGCAGCCCGCTTGAGTATACTGGGAGTGATTCCCACATAGGGAATGATACGATTAGACAATAGTTTTAGAAAAATTGCTATGGCCCTTCAAGTGTAAAGTTTAAAAGGGGAGCAAGGCTGGAGGCAAAGACCAATTCCTGAATCCCTTTTCCAGCCAATAAAATGCAACTCAGATTTCACAAAGGAAAGGTTAGACAGGAAATAAAAGCTCTAGTCTCACACAAGAGAAAATGTCCCAAAGACCACAATTCTTTATTGTTAAACCAAAATAAACTCAATTCCTAAAAATACCACAAAGTCCATGCAAAAACCACTTAGGAGGGAAGAAAAAAAAAAAAAACTAATGTCAAATAAAAGCTGAGATTCCTCCACATCCAACCAAGAGGGTCCACCCTTCCTGTACACCGATGGTGTCAGGGCAGCTTACAGAGTTAATGGCCCATGGCAATTACAACACAGTTCTATAACCTCCTGAAGGCTGCCAAGATACCCCAAAGAAACTGAAAATGGCATGCTAAAAATACCAGGGTGAGGAAATGGTCGAATGATAATCCAAATGCCTCACAATGAGTAGTGAATGGGGCGGCGGGAGGGCATGAAAGAACACTGGTTTCAAACTAGCCAAGCTTGGCTTCAAATTCCTGCTTGGAAAGTACTAGCTGTGGGACCTTGGGCACACACCTAAACGTCTCTGAGCAAACTTTCAATGTCTCAGAGTTGCAAACTGGTATAAACCACTGCTTTCGTCTAGGAGCTACGCTAAGAGATACGTGAGATAAATAACAAATGTGTCCAGCTTGTCTAAATGTGACTGTCATCCTCTTATTTCTCCAGTCTCTGTTTTATCCCAACACTAAAAATGTTTTCCTTTAAGCATCCTAACGCCATTGGTATGTTACTAAGGAAACTTCCCTAGAGATAAGCAAAGCCAGCATTGGGGTCATTTAGATTTAAGCAGTTGAGCTTTAGAGAAACTCCAGCAAACTCTCCTCTCCAGGGAACATTGTTCAGCCACAAACCTTGGGGTGCTTTAAGAAGCTTACAAATTCCTCTCAGAGTGAATTCAACTTTAAGACCACTGTGTGAAGCCAGTGTCATTTACAAGGGCCTAAGAGATGGAAAATTTCCCAGTGATATCTTCTGTTCTAAAGTCTCTCACAGTCTCATAAAACATGCTTCTATTTCTAATTTTCTCCTGGCATTTCTTTTCTAAAATTACAATTTTTCAACCTAACTAAAAACATCCTATTATTGTTAGATGTGGAAAAGGAGAAGATGAATTTGCGAGGCTAATGATATGATGTGCACTTCAGATGGGTAATTTAGCCAAACAAAGAAACTGAGCAGCCCGTGCTCTGCTTCTATAAAGGAATATTGTATCAGATGAGCCCCTGCAGTTTCAAAGAAGGATGAAACACACAGGAAAGAAGCAAGCTTAACAGGCAAGGCATCACCTACAACAAAGGAAGGGGAGACACGTACCACTAACGTACTACCTGAGTAAGCACAGGTACCCCCAAAATACCTGTGCAACGAACCCGTAAAATGGAAATGAGAAAACTCTAGAAATTCAGAAGGTGACTTGAAGATGATCGAGTCCAGTCCTGTTTTATCTTTGACTAAGGTTAAAAGGCAGGAAAAGGTTAAGTGACGTGACCAAATTCCTAGAACTAGTAACAGAGTGGGAGTCTGGGACTCTGGGAAATCACTCCAGTGGCCTCTCTATTATGACATGAGTAATGGTCTTCCCTTTTAATTGGCCTGGTGTGCTGGAGGCCATGGGGTTGCAAAGAGTCAGATATGACTGAGCGACTGAACTGAACTGAACTGAATGGTCTTCCCTTGGTGGCTCAGTAGCAAAGACTCTGCCTGCAATGCAGGAGACGTGGGTTTGATCACTGGGTTGGGAAGATCCCTTGGAGAAGGAAACGTCAACCCCCTCCAGTATTCTTGCCTGGAGATTTCCATAGACATTGGAGCCTGGAGGGCTACGATCCATGGGGTCGCAAAAAAGTTGGACACAACTGAGCAACTAGACAACTCTTCAGAGTAACCGAGGCTGAGACAATGGGAACACCTGTTGGGAATGTAACCAATGTTTTCTTTTAAAGTGAGGTACAATTAAGAAATAATAAATCACACATATCTAAGATGATCAATTTGACAACTTTTGACATATGAATAGATGAACGAAATCATTACTCAGTCAAGATAAGGACAATATCCTTCACCCCCAAAAGTTTCCTTGCATCAATTTATAATCCCTTTTCTCATGCCTCTCTCTAGGTAATCAAAGATCTACTTTGTCACTACAGGTTCATTTGCACTTTCTAGATTTATATAAGTGAAACTGTACAATACGTACTCCTTTTGTCTGACATCTTTAATCATGAGCACCGTTCATTCATTTGTTCTAATAAACATTCTATGAAAAGCGATGGTGGGAATACTTGGCCTGCAGGTTGTAGGTTGTCAGCAGCTGCTCTAGTTGTAGACCCCACATGCTTATTTCTGTGGTACGCCCCATCCACCAGAGGGTACTGGAGGGCGAATATGACTGACTGTGGCAGGACAGGCAAAGCGGGGAGGGCATTTGTGTTTGTGCGCACTGGGGAGCAGATGGAATGTGAGCTATGCAGTGAGAGAGGAGGTAGGAAAGACAGTAGATTGTGGCTAATGCTAAGGATAATCACAACGGTGTGGTCACTCACCTAGAGCCAGACATCCTGGAATGTGAAGTCAAGTGGGCCTTAGAAAGCATCACTACAAACAAAGCTAGTGGAGGTGATGGAATTCCAGTTGAGCTATTCCAAATCCTGAAAGATGATGCTGTGAAAGTGCTACACTCAATATGCCAGCAAATTTGGAAAACTCAGCAATTGCCACAGGACTGGAAAAGGTCAGTTTTCATTGCAATCCCAAAGAAAGGCAATGCCAAAGAATGCTCAAACTACTGCACAATTGCACTCATCTCACACGCTAGTAAAGTAATGCTCAAAATTCTCCAAGCCAGGCTTCAGTAATACGTGAACTGTGAACTTCCAGATGTTCAAGCTGGTTTTAGAAAAGGCAGAAGAACCAGAGATCAAATTGCCAACATCCACTGGATCATCGGAAAAGCAAGAGAGTTCCAGAGAAACATCTATTTCTGCTTTACTGACTATGCCAAAGCCTTGGACTGTGTGGATCACAATAAACTGTGGAAAATTCTGAAAGGGATGGGAATACCAGACCACCTGAACTGCCTCTTGAGAAACCTATATGCAGGTCAGGAAGCAACAATTAGAACTGGACATGGAACAACAGACTGGTTCCAAATAGGAAGAGGAGTACGTCAAGGCTGTATATTGTCACCCTGCTTATTTAACTTCTATGCAGAGTACATCATGAGAAACGCTGGGCTGGAAGAAGCCCAAGCTGGAATCAAGATTGCCGAGAGAAATATCAATAACTTCAGATATACAGATGACACCACCCTTATGGCAGAAAGTGAAGAGGAACTAAAGAGCCTCTTAATGAAAGTGAAAGAAGAGAGTGGAAAAGTTGGCTTAAAACTCAACATTCAGAAAATGAAGATCATGGCATCTGGTCCCATCACTTCATGGGAAATAGATGGAGAAACAGTGGAAACAGTGTCAGACTTTATTTCTTTGGGCTCCAAAATCACTGCAGATGGTGACTGCAGCCATGAAATTAAAAGACACTTACTCCTTGGAAAGAAAGTTATGACCAACCTAGATAGCATATTCAAAAGCAGAGACATTACTTTGCCAACAAAGGTCTATCTAATCAAGGCTATGGTTTTTCCAGTAGTCATGTATGGATGTTAGAGTTGGACTGTGAAGAAAGCTGAGCGCTGAAGAATTGATGTTTTTAAAGTGTGGTTTTGGAGAAGACTCTTGAGAGTCCCTTGGACTGCAAGGAGATCCAACCAGTCCATTCTGAAGGAGATCAGCCCTGGGTGTTCTTTGGAAGGAATGATGCTAAAGCTGAAGCTCCAATACTTTGGCCACCTCATGCGAAGAGTTGACTCCTTGGAAAAGACCCTGGTGCTGGGAGGGATTGGGGGTAGGAGGAGAAGAGGACAACAGAGGATGAGATGGCTGGATGGCATCACTGACTTGATGGATGTGAGTTTGAGTGAACTCTGGGAGTTGGTGATGGACAGGGAGGCATGGTGTGCTGCAATTCATGGGGTCGCAAAGAATCGGACATGACTGAGCAACTGAACTGAACTGAATGCTAAGGAACTGGATGTTCTGTTAATAATTGAAGAATTATTGAAGAATAATTGAAGAACTGATAAACAATGTTTAAGAAAGCATGAGGTGGGGCAGTTAGATGAGACAAAGACCAGAACAGATAGACTACAGACAGACCACTGAATTTAGGAAAGAGGTAAATAACCCTGAATTTAAAATACTCTATAGTAGAGAAAGAGAACAGATTTGTGGACACAGTGCGGGAGGAAAGGAAGGGACGAAGTGTAAGAGTAACACTGAAACACACACTACACATCACCATATGGAAAACGGACAGCCGGTGGGAACTTACTGCATGAGGCAGGGAGCTCAACCCCAGGGCTCCGGGACAACCTAGAGGGGTGGGGGGTGGGAGGGAGGTTCAAGAGGGAGGGGACATCTGTATGCCTATGGCTGGTTCACATTCATGTGTGGCAGAAACCAACACAATATTGTAGAGCAATTATCCTCCAATTAAAAATAAAGTTAAAAAAACTACTCTCTAGCAGAGAGAAAATAAATGAAGGATGTGAACAGGAGAGGGAGCCAGATGATCAGCTGGGTGACAGGACTGAGAACAGCAGGGGGAGAAGCAGGATTCTTAACACCTCATATCTCCAGCCTGCTTAACTTGGGTCTTGCCACTTATTTTAGATGAAACAAAGAGAGATCTGCATTTGGAAGAAACACTGGTAAATTCTATTTTGAATGTCCTGCATTTGTGGGATATACAGGTGGGAAAAACTAGAAGGTAATCAGAAACGTGGACCTAGAATGCAAGACTCAGATGGAAAAGATTAGGGCTTACATACTCAAATACATATACCCACAGCCCTTCGAGTGTAGAGAATGGGTTTTCATTAATCACTGTCACCTACAGCTTGCTAAAACCACCCAGTGACATCATGAGCTGTGCCTAATGATGTCATAGGAGCTCTGGATGGTGCTTCCATATTCTCATCGGAGGCCCCACTCCAGAAACTGATAAGCACTGCGTCTCCAAACTACAGTGACTGACTTGCCCTTGCCGGGGGCCTGGAAGCCATCTGCTTCGGCACAGGAAGTACACAGGAGTGAGTCAATATTTAAAGATAGTGCCTTTCCCTTCTTAAACCAGCAGCCTTAGATCTCCACCACCAGGGAGACCTGCCGGGGGTTGACGGGCTCAGAGTGAAGCATCTCTAGAGAAGATGGAGATGCTATGGCTTGTGAATCTACTTGGGAGCATCCTCTCCAGAAAATAGCGCTCTGCTGGGCCAAAGGGGGACCTAAAACGTCTTAGAGCATCAGGTGTGCAAGAGCACTCGCTGGGTTCTCATCGCACGTGTCCCCTTCTCGTCAGGCGCCGGCATCTGCCTGAGCTAGAAATAGACTGCAGATTGACAATAAATTTAGCAAGGTCCCGATTCAAAGCAGCAGTGCAGGGGTTTGCTTTGTTTTGTTTCTTGTTCTCTGGTGCCCCCCTGCGTTCTCTTCTCAGATAACACTTGATTTACAAGATCCACAACACTCGATTTGAAGTAAGCTCAAGTAACAGTGAAGGCAGCAGAAGGGGGAGACAGAGGATGAGATGGTTGGACGGCATCGTCAATCAATGGACATGAGTTTGCGCAAACCCCGGGAGCCAGTGAAGGACAGGGGAGACTGGCAGGCTGCAGTCCGTGGGGTCACAGAGAGTCAGACACGACTTAGCACCAGAACAACAAGGAACAGTGATTCTTTCTTTGAAAGCATAAAAAGACCACATGACTTTATACTACAGGCTTCAGTTTGTTTCAACAAATATGTTTCCATGTAAAAACTGTTTTAAAGAAGTAGAAGACAATCTCTAATGTTTGACAAACTGACTGCCATAAAGTAGAAGCTCAAAAAATATTTGTCAAATGAGTGAAGGTCCATTAATTGTTGGTGTTTTTTAGCTAAGTCATGTCCAACTCTTTGGCCATCCCATGGACCATAGCCCACCAGGCTCCTCTGTCCACGGGATTTCCCAGGCAAGAGTACTGGAGTGGGTTTCCATTTCCTTCTTCGGGTGATCTTTCAAACCCAGGGATCGAACCTGTGTCTCGGCATTGGTAGGTGGATTCTTTACCACTGAGCCACCGGGGAGGTCCATTAGCTATAGAGTTAAGTAAGGAAGTCTGTTAAGCCTTTTTGGTATATTACAGCAAATTTATAGAGAATTGCTGAATTGATACCTTTAGCTTGGATTATATTTGTACCTACTTTATAAACTACAACAACTATAAAACGAGTCCACCATTTATTCTTTCAGGCATTCCTTCAATCAGATATATATTGACTTTGGACTGTGAACTGCTCTCTGTTCTAAGTGCCAGGAAGTCAAAAAGGAAGACCTTGTTCCTGCCCTCAGGAAACACACAGTCTAGTGGTAAAGACGGAAAAGTAACCCCACCACTTCAGCACAAGTAAAACCCACTATGATAGAGAAATGCTTCGGCTATCTAAGATCACAGGGGAGGGACAAGTCACTGGATCACAAATATTTTATGCTGCATGGTGCAAACTCTGGAGCTGCCTGTGGGCTAACTTTCCAGCCCGTGTCTAGATTTTGAATCCCTACAGGCTGAGTTGGTATCTCATATTTGTACAAATCAGCAACTCCAAGAATTCTGATTAGCACATAGAAGATAGGCTACCATGTGTAAAACAGATTGTTAGTGGGAAACCGGCTGTAAAGCACAGGAAGTGCTTCATCAGTGCTACTGATGACCTAGAGGAGTGGGGTGGGGGTGGGGTAGGAGGGAGGTCCAAGACGGAGGGAATATATGTATACATGTAGTTGATTCACTTCATTGCACAGCAGAAAGTAACACAACATTGCAAAGCAGTTATACTCCAATAAAAAAAAAGAAGACACCCAGGATTTTTAATTGATTCACTAAACTCTTCTTATATTAGTTTCTACCTCATTTGACAATAAGAAAATATGAAGCGTATGTCAAAAAATATTCCTTCACTGCCTACTGCCTGGGAAGGTAGAGCTCAACGTTGAGAATTATGAGTATATACTCCTTGCTGGCCTCTCCCGGTCACAACTCAGTTGGTAAGTTCAAGCACTACTTTCCACTTCTGTTCCCTCCTTTTTCCTATTCTCAAAGGCCCTCCTGCTCTGGCTGCCCTACATCTACATTACCAGAGCATTCTTTTTGCAGGAATTGTATCATCGAGTGATCTTGCAATATTTTATCCTTTGTAATCAGACTCCAATTCCATACCTACTACTTCAATAAAGCCACTGTTTCATCTCACCCTTCAAAACTCTTCTAGATCAAACAGAAAAATCAGACCACTTTTCAACACGGCCTGGGGCTAAAATCTCAGGCACTAAACTGACATGGTCTTTAGACTGGAGACCTGCCTTACTTTCCTTCTCTAGGACTTGTCTCTGAAAAAAAACATGAGTTCAAAAACCTCACCGAATTCAACTAGAATCATCTTCTGACTGCAAACTCCTCCACCAGCCAGAACCACAGAGCCTGACTTCTTTTATTTCTATCCAGTCCCCAAGCTCACAACTCTCCATTCGAGCCAAATGGTTTTCTTGGCTTCCTGATTTGCAACTTTCTTCTACTTCCAAGAATTTGCTTATGAACTTTACAGTTCTTGATA
The DNA here is from genome assembly GCF_027580195.1 of Bos mutus. Lineage (NCBI taxonomy): Eukaryota > Metazoa > Chordata > Mammalia > Artiodactyla > Bovidae > Bos > Bos mutus. The sequence continues at coordinate 95,699,626 of NC_091626.1, forward strand.
CAGTCTTCCATCACCTAACTGTAGCATTACCTTCTTCTCCTCCTTGGACACTGCAGCCCAACACCAGCTCCTATGGGACATTTTCACCTAAACAGCACTTCTCTAGAGTGAAGAAAATGGTTTTCTTCATGCTCAGCAGTGAACCTGTGTTCAAGTTTCACTTCTGCCCCTTTAGGTAATGCACTTAACACTAAATATCTCATTCTCAGTGTCCCGTCTGTGAAATGCGACTATCCATACCTACAACATGAACACTTTCAGTAAGCATTTAATAAATGATGGTTTCTTGTCTGCACTTCCTCTCTGATTAACCCCATTCACTCTCTTATCTAGTATCACAACATCCTATAATTATTGCAAGTAAATTGATTATATCCCATTTAAAAAAAATATGTTTTCTTTTTTTTAAATTGGAGTATAATTGCTTTACAATGCTGTGTCAGTTTCTACGGTACCATGAAGTGAATCAGCTATATGTGTATATATATCCCCTCCTTCTTGGTCCTCCCTCCCACCTCCACCCCCATCCTACACCACTAGGAAATCACAGAGCACCAAGCTGAGCTCCCTGTGCTATGCAACAGTTTCCCACTCAGTTCAGTTCAGTCGCTCAGTCGTGTCTGATTCTTTACAACTCCATGCAGTGCAGCTCACCAGGCTTCCCTGTGCATCACCAACTCCCGGCGTTTACTCAAACTCATGTCCATTGAGTTGGTGATGCCATCCAACCATCTCCTCCTCTGTCGTCCCGTTATCCTCCTACTTTCGGTCCTTTCCAGCATCAAGGTCTTTTCCAATGAGTCAGTTCTTCACATCAGGTTGCCAACGTACTGGAGTTTCAGCTTCAGCATCAGTCTTTCCAATGAATATTTAGGACTGATTTCCTTTAGGATGGACTGGTGGGATCTCCTTGCAGCCCAAGGGACTCTCAAGAGTCTTCTCCAACACCACAGTTCAAAAACGTCAGTTCTTCAGTTCTCAGCTTTCTTTAGAGTCCAATTCTCACATCCATACATGACCACTGGAAAAACTATAGCTTTGACTAGATGGACCTCTGTCGGCAAAGAAATGTCTTTGCTTTTTACTATGCTGTCTAGGTTGGTCACAGCTTTTCTTCCAAGGAGTAAGCATCTTTTAATTTCATGGCTGCTGTCACCATCTGCAGTGACTCTGGAGCCCCCCAAAATAAAGTCTTTGTTTCCACTGTCTCCTCACCTATTTGCCATGAAGCGATGGGACCGGATGCCATGATCTTAGTTTTCTGAATGTTGAGCTTTAAGCCAACTTTTCCACTCTTGTCTTTCATTTTCATTAACAGACTCTTTAGTTCCTCTTCACTTTCTGCCATAAGGGTGGTGTCACCTGCATATCTGAGGTTATTGATATTTCTCCCGGCAATCTTGATTCCAGTTTGTGCTTCATCCAGCCCAGCGTTTCACAGTTTCCCACTAGCCATCTATTTTACATAAGGTAGTACATATATGTCAATCTAATCTCCCAATCCACCCCCATATTCCCCTTCCCCTGCTTGGTCCACATGTCGTTCTCTATGTCTGCATCTCTGTTTCTGCCTTGGAAATAGGTCCATCTGCACCATATTTCTAGATTTCACATATATGTGTTAATATATAATATTTGTTTTTCTCCTTCTGTCTTAGTTCACTCTGTATGATAGGCTCTAGATCCATCCATATCTATCTTTTATTCCATCTTCTAAGAGCAGAGACCATTACTTACTTCTGGCAGGAAGCTATTTCATATTTTAGACCCCAGATGCTATTGATTCTTTATATCACTACCCCCGTCAATCAGCCTGCTCCCCAAATCCTGCTTTAAAACCCCTAGGTCTTGACTTTTTTTAAATAAAAACCTCATTAGTTCTATATCCAAATAACCTGATAAATCCCAAGGGTTGGTTAATTCTGCCTCACAGTGGAAGTCACCTAAGAGGGGGGAAAAAAAAGATAATTTCAAGTTGTAAATCAATGAGATAATAATTTTCTTAGTCACCATCTGTATATTACATCCCCAGGACTTATTTATAACTGGAAGCTTATACCTTGTGACCACCTTCAAATGATTTTTATATTTTATATATTAATCATGTTTTTATATGATTAATATATAAATTTTATTAGTTACCATCTGCATATTTTTATATATATATGTATATATATATATATATATATATGAAACTGGGATAATCATACTTATGTAATTTAGAAAGAGAAAAAGGGATGAGTCATCTGGATGACCTGCTATTTACAACAGTAATAAAAGAGAAATCTGTTTTCCTAAGCAAGATACAGTACCCTTGCCTGGAGAATCCCAGGGACGGGGCAGCCTGGTGGGCTGCATCTAGGGGGTCGCACAGAGTCAGACACTACTGAAGTGACTTAGCAGCAGCAGCAGCAAGCAAGATCAAGAGCATAAAATGAAGGAATTGTGATCAGAAATATTGTGCCTTTCTACCCATCACCACTAGCGCCAAGCACAATGGAAAGAGCGCTGGAGAGGGAAACCTTGGGTTCAAATGCAGCAGCATGGCCTTAGTTAACCTGCACTTGTTCTTCGAGCTTCAGTTCCTCATCTGCAGGCTGTTTCCCTTGCACAGTAAAGTATATTAAAGGTCTCCTTCCTTCCTTCTTCCCTGTCTTAGCCTAAATAAACTCTTTTCCCTTCTCACTACAGCCATGGCACTCTGTGTTGTAGTTTATCTGCTTATGTGTCTATCTCCCTGACTGGACTTGAAACCAGGAACCAGGTCACATTTGTCTTAATCACAGGGTAGCAAACAGAATGCCTGGGACATAAGAGGCACTCAGCAGAAGGTGGTTAAAACACCCCTTGTTAACAGACCATGTTACACTTAGGTAGAGGCGCTGCTGACTGAATTTTTCAACATTTTAGCAAAGCTCTGGAAAGCACCTCTCTCTCTGGTGTGCTGTGGACATGGATTTCATTGTCAGTTCCTTTCACTTGCGTCTCATGAGGCTTTCACTCAGCGACACCGGACTGGTCCCTGAATCTCAGGAAGCCTGGCCTTTCACCCTACTGGCTTGGTCCTTTTTTAAAGTCTGCACATCTCCTTCTCCAGCATGAGTCTATAACTCATCAGACAGCAGGAACTAGGAGAACTTTCAAGCTCCAGAAGTTTGCACAGATGTGAGAAATCTTCCAGAAGTTGTTAAGACTTGTAGTTGTCTACAGCTATTCACTCCATCTATTTAGAGATGATGGGAAGTAAACCAACATCAATAATAATAATAAGGCTAATTTTATTGAAAACTTATAATGTCATACTAAGCACTTGAAAGGAATTATGTCAGTAAAGTTTCACAGAAGCTTGACTTAGTTATTATCTCTATACCCTTTCTAGAGATGAGAGGATTGAAATAACAAGATGTCTAATTTCCTTAAAACTGAAAGAGGGGCAGAACTGGCCACAAGGCAGGCCTGCTCTAAAATCTATAGTTGTCTTCACCTGGGGTTCCACCTAAAAGCAGATCTGGGGGTCTTACTAAAAGTAGACCCTAACACAGGATTTGGGTCCAGATAGTTTATTTGGAAGGGGAGTGGGGGAAGCAGGGAAGGGAAAGAATCAGGTTAATAGCTGACTTAATTTCTATTAAGCCCAATAGAAGCGTTATGGATTACCTAATCTTTTAGGCTTCCCGTGTAGCACAGTGGTAAAGACTTCACCTGCCAACACAGGAGATGTGGGTTCAATCCATGGGTCAGGAAGATTCCATGGAGTAGGAAATGGCAACCCACTCCAGTATTCTTGTCTGGAAAATTCCATGGAGAGAGGAGACTGGCGGGCTACAGTCCATAGGGTCACAAAGATTCAGATGTGACTGAGCACACACACAATCTTCCTTCGAACTATACTGTGCCCTTTCTCCAAAGAAACCTGGTTTCCTCGGGCAAATTCTTACAGACATGACTACTGTATTGGAAAGCTTTAGAAGAGAGCTTTCAAACCTCTGAATCATAAAGTTATGTTGTCTTTAAAGTTCTTTCCTCCCAGCATTAGCTAACTGGTTAGCTAACTACCTGTGCTACTTGATTTTTTTTTTCTTTTTATTATCAGCGCCACTGCTTTAATTTAACCTTAATCACATGGTCCCCATAGTTCTCTTTATTTTCACCTCCTTCCATATTCCTGTCCCTTGTCTCCATTATCAGTCTGCCCCAGATATGGACAATTCATCACCGTCCCTTCAACCCAGTGTCTAACTTGTTATTTCCTCACTCAAAGACTGTCAGTGGATCCTACAGGTAATAAATCTTTTCAGAAGAACATGCAGGGTATGAAAGCTACCTTCTTTGCCATTCTCACCTTACATCTCTTCTTTAAACACAGACTGTGTCAACCGTGTGATTTGTATTTGCATAGGTTGGTGTTATTTGCAATTTCCCAACCACAGCTATGATTTCTACCTTTGTACTTCTGCTGATCATGTTCCCACTCTCTAGAGTCTAGACTGCTTTCCTCCACCAAATTAAGGCTGACTTCTCTTTGCTATCCGTGGGAAAAGGGTGGAAACTGACCTTAGCCCTGTGCACTGTGCTGTAGCGATCAAGTGTCTCTCAGGGTCTGTTTTCTGCACAATCAACGATAATCAATCAACCAATACCACCCCCATCTCCTCTCCCTCTTTTTCTCCCCCTTTTTTTCCAGTGTATAATACTGAGGCTCAGAGGTTAGTATATTTATCAATTGCAGCCCAGGCCACCCGGATGGTAAAACCTAATGTGTGATTTGAGCTGGAATTCTCTCCAGAATCTAAAAACCGTGAACTTCTCACCATCTACTTCACGACTCAGTTGGCGATTTCTTTAATTTTGTCCCCAGTCCACAAAGAGAGATATTTGGCTGTTTACTATTTCCCACCCAAGTCCCAAGGCACTTGATTGATATATCTCTTTTAGAACATTTGACACTGAAGAAACTCTTGTGGATCTAGAGATTGACTGAATTCATATTTTTGTTTTCTAGACATGAGCCCAGACTCTTCCAGCTACTCAAGAGAGGGTTCAGCACAGGGAATAAAGCACAGGTTCAGTTAGATGGTTTACATTCAACTCCTATTGTTTGGGTCTGCAAACTTGGTTCTTCGGAAATATTAAGCATCTATTTCCCAGTCATGAAGGAAGGATGAAATGAGATGACACAGTTCTGCACATATATTAACATTAACTCCTGGCGTTAATTGAGTACTTTCTGTGTGCTAAGCAGTCCTGCCTATGAACTTCCTATGAGATCAGTCCTTTCATGATCCTGATCTTGCAGGTGAGGAAATTGAGGCATGGAGAGCTTAAATAACCTACATGAGACCATTTAATTTATAAGCAGCAGAGGCTGAGATCGAATCCAGAGATTCTTAGCACTATACTCAGTCATAGTGGGTGCTGTGCAGGACGATATCTGGGGCAGGGGCCAGGGTTCTTCCGTCCATGGTTGGCATGACCTTCACAGCGCTCCACTCAGCTGGTGCTCATCACGGTCACTGCCTCTCACATTGCAGGAAGGACATCCAGCCAATCATGCGCTTGGGAATTGTCCTCCCGACAATGTCAGCCTGGGCCAGCCATACTTTCTCCAAGTCATGGATTGGCCTGGAGCATGGTGGGGTCTCAGTGACTCTGGTCCTGAATGCCAGGGACCGCATGGACAGGGAGAAGCAGTTATAGACGCAGCTGGAATGTAGATGCCACAAGGAAAGAGACTAAGTCTAGGAGATTAGTGTTCAAGGGAATACTTACAAAGTCAGAACTCAGAAAATACACTTTCAACAGTTACAAGTGATGACCCAATAGAGAGATACCCAATATGGACTCAGAAAAAGCTGGGTTCAAATTTCTGCTTTTCTACCTACTAACTCTGTGATCTCGAGAAAGTCACTTAACCCTTCCAAGCCTCAGTTTCTTCAACTATAGAGGGAAATTCTAACAATTATAATAACTGAAATTTTTAACATGCATTTAACACCCCCTGTGTAAATAAAACAGGCATAATATGATTTATGTTTACAAAATAAAATGATCCAATTAACCTCCCACCAAACAGTGACTATTATCTTCTTCGGATAGATAAAGAAATGGAGTATATATCACTTCCTCAAGGCCACACAGCTAGTAAATTAAGGAGCTTGTGTTAGTAATAGTGGTGAAAGTGAAAGTGTTAGTCGCTCAGTTGTGTCCAGCTCTTTGCACCCTTATGGACTGTAGCCCTCCAGGCTCCTCTGTCCAAAGAATTCTCCAGGCAAACATACTGGAGTGGGTAACCATTCCTTTCTCCAGGGGATCTTCCCAACCCAGGGATTGAACCCAGGTCTCCTGCATTCCAGGCAGACTCTTTACCATCTGAGCCACCAGGGAGGCCTGTAACAGTGGTATGGACTTCAATCTTTGGAGGCCTTTACCAAGGACCGGCCTCATACTTAGCATACACAGAAGGTTCAAGACGGAAGCTGTGAGCCATCCAACTGGTACATCCTGCTTCAGTGAGGATATCTGAGTCCTGACGTCAATTTAAGGTTGTCTCTCAGGATTTTGCCAAGTCCCTTTCCCACTATTACTAGCATGTTCTTTTCAGAGAAAGTGACCTGTGTTCACTTGGGTAGGGTTTGGCAAAAGTGGTGCTCTAAAACAGAAGTAAAAGAGCCAAACCATTATATTTAACTACTATGTTTTCACATTGCTTTATTTTCCCAGTGCTGCACATGTATAAACCATGTTTCTGTGTGTATCTGGGCAGGGGGTAGAGTTTCAATCATTCTCCAGCAGTTAAGTACCTACAGGGCTAAAGTTGAGTTTTGTTTCCTTCCTACAGTAGTGTGTGTTCAAGGGCTACACAAGAAATGTTCTCAATGGTCCAATGCATCAATGCATCTCTGGGCACACACCCTCTCACTAGAAGCTACTAGAGAAACTGACTTCATGTCAGATTTCCTTCTTTTAAACTCTATTAGTACCTTAATACGGAGAAGGCGATGGCACCCCACTCCAGTACTCTTGCCTGGAAAATCCTATGGACAGAGGAGCCTGGTAGTCTGCAGACCATGGGGTCACAAAGAGTCAGACACGACTGAAGCAATTTAGCAGCAGTACCTTAATAACTGATTTATTTCTAGAAAGACTTTCCCATCTTGTGGGGGTGTTATCAGACTTTGCTGGAAACTTTGCGCATTTAAAAGACAACCTAAGAGATCCAGAAACAACCCAGACCCACCAATAAACACATATGAGCCAACTGACTGTAAACACACTTATCTCTCCACCAAAATCTGAAGGTAAATGCCCAGTCTTGTTTGCTGATGGCTGCTATTCGAATTAAAAAAAGATGAGGCTTGGCCAATGCTTCATTTTTGTGAATGCCTCAGGCTCAGCTCTGCAACTTTTTAAGCAAGGAGCTTCTGCTTCTCTGCAATAAGTCACAAGAAAAATCAGAAACATGTTCCTCAAACCTCAAGGGCAAGTCAGCAAGACTGCTGCACTCACCTGACAAGAAAAGCTGGGTCTCCACGGAGCAAGAAATTTACCTCGAAAACTGGGCACCAGAAGCACCACAGAATCCCAAAGGTAGTACGAGCGGAAAATCACAAAAGGACATGGTTTCAGTTTACCAGAGACTGAGAGAAAATGCTAGAATTTTCTGAAAGTCACTATGAACATGAATGTAAAAAAATCACATACATACTCACAATTCAGCCTTGACTATAGATGGGAAATAATATGCATTGTACTTTATTATAGTCATTGTATATTCATTTAATTGTGAAAATACATACTTATTAGTACAAAGCTAATTCAAAAATAATTTTTGTGAAATATTTCTTTTGTCCTGCTAGCATCCATTTTCAAAATTAAAGATACTTTAAAATATCTAATAACCTTTATTGAGAATTTTAGCATTGAGGAGACAAATTAACAGTGAGTTCCATAGGGGCATTCCTGTTGGCTCAGAGGTAAAGAATCTGCCTGCAATGCAGGAAGACAGGGGTTCGATCCCTGGGTCGGGAAGATCCCTTGGAGAAGGAAATAGCAACCCTCTCCAGTATTCTTGCCTGGGAAATCCCATGAACAGAGAAGCCTGGAAGGCTACAGTCCCTGCGGTTGCAAAGAGTCAGACACAACTTAGCAACTAAACACTAACAAGAAGTGCTGATCTGGTAACTCAAATAGGAAAACACTTTCTTACCAGGAATCTCCTCTGTGGAAAATTTTGTCAACTCCTCAATTCATAAGAAACCCTCATATTTCTGAGATTCAGTTTAGTTTAAGCTCTAGGACCTAGGAAATCACGTTTGGCTTGTATATCAGCTGCATCTAATTTGAACAAGTACTATTTCACCTACAGACACTGCATCAAATTCAATTCTCAGCCTGAAAAATGTTTAAGTCCAAACCTTTGATTCCATAGAATGGAATATGTTACTGTTTTACCTTTTTTGGAAATCTAATAAAATTAATAGGCTGAAATTTTTATACCAGAATTTTATACTTCTTTATTATCAAGAAGAAGAAGAAATAAACATGTGAACACACTTGGGTTCATGGGGAATATTATTTCTGCTCTGACAAGGGGCCATGAAGGAAGCCAGCACAGTAAGGGTTAAATCCTTGGGCTCTGCAGTCAGACAGGCCTGGCTCAAATCCTAGTGTCTGTAGTCTCTGTGTGAGCTTGGGGGTGTCTCTAACGCTCTCTTTAGTGTTTTGAAATAAGGCTGATAACATTTTAATCTACAGGAGTGTTTGGGGTTATATAAGATTTGCGTGTAGATTGCTTAGCTTAAAAACTAGCACATAGTAAGCCCATGGTAACTGTCAGCTCTCAGACCCATATGTATTAAAGATTTTAATAAACTATGTGAAAATAATACCTTAGAATATCCTTGCTGAAGTATGGGACAATTAGATAGATTATAACGGGTGAAAGAGAAGGAACGGGATAAGGTATCAATGTCAGCCTGACTCAAAGATTACAGTAGTGTTTCCATCTGAGGCACCGCCCACATGAGACTGCAAAGAGCACTGAGCAACACAGAGCTTCTAATACCCTTATCACAGTATCTGGTACATAATAAATGCTCAACAGACATTACCTACTATCGGCTGCATTCACAAATCAAATACCTAAAGTTAGGAAACATGGCAGAGCAAGAACTCCACCAAAGATCTCGGATGTTCTGCCACTGCTTGGAATTTATTTCCTCTTCTCTTCTCATTTGTGGGGCAGGAGTATTGAATAACCAATGCAACCTTTAAGAAGCTGTTTATTATATTCAAAATAGCACATCAAAGTCTTTCTCTCCAGGTGAAATCTTAGCCTCCAGGGGATGCCACTAAAAGGTTAAAACCATGAAAATCATTCACAAGCTTTAAAAGAAGATCAGAATGGAATGTGCTAACATCCCCTGTCATTTTTATGCTGATACTTGTAGTGTATCAAATGTATTCAAATTTAAAAACAGCTCTTCAGAAAACAGACTGCCATATTGGACATCAAGAACAGGAAATCTAAAAATGGATTCTGTCTCTTTTTGTTTTCTTTCTGTTGCTCGTCTGAGAACAGAGATGTATAACCAAAAAAATATCTAACAGGATGCTAAGTGAAAACTTCTCTGGTATCTGAGGATTACACTCAGACAGTGCCACCGATATGCGTGCATGCTCAGTTGTGCCTGCCAGGCTCCTCTGACCAGGGAATTTTCCAGGTAAGAATACTGGAGTAGGTCATCATTTCCTACTCCAGAAGATTGTCCCAAGCCAGGGATCAAACCCACATCTCTTGCATCTCCTGCATCAATAGGTGGATTCTTTACCACTGCACCATCTGAAAAGCCCAAGAACCACCAATAAACTGCTACAAATTGGAGATGTACACCTCCCATAACCAGGTTTTACTGGAAGGTGACAGAGTCTATCCAACTATTATAAAATACCAGACTGGAGAAGCATGGAAGGAAACTGGATTTTTATGGGGAACGTGGCTTTCATGAAGAGAGTTCTTTTCCTTCATTTTCCCAATTAACACTTGGCTTGAGTAAGGAGCAGTGGTAGTCTCCAATTCCAGTCACTTATGGAGCAATCATCTTTGCCCCATTCCCTGACAAAACACTTCACTGGGTCCCGAAACCGTACCCATTGCTACCCCTGGAGTAGTCATCAGTTCAGTTCAGTTGCTCAGTCATGTCTGATTCTTTGTGACCCCATGGACTGCAGCATGCCAGGCCTCCCTGTCCATCACCAACTCCCGGAGTTTACTCAAACTCATGACCACTGCGTCAGTGATACCATCCAACCATTTCATCCTCTGTCACCCCCTTCTCCTCCTGCCTTCAATCTTTCCCAGCATCAGGGTCTTTTCCAATGAGTCAGTTCTTCACATCAGGTGGCCAAAGTATTGGAGTTTCAGCTTCAGCATCAGTCCTTCCAATGAATATGCAGGATTGATTTCCTTTAGGATGGACTGGTTGGATCTCCTTGCAGTCCAAGGGCCTCTCAAGAGTCTTCTCCAACACCACAGTTCCAAAGCATCAATTCTTCGGGCTCAGCTTTCTTTATAGTCCAACTCTCACATCCTCACATGACTACTGGAAAAACCATAGCTTTGACTAGACAGACCTTTGTTGGCAAAGTAGTCTCTGCTTTTTAATATGCTGTCTAGGATATGGAATAGCCATAATAGGAGGCTTCTTAAAGAGCTCAGCATTTGTTTCCTGGAATATGGAGTGAAATGTAAAATTTATGATTGAAGCTTACTTCCAGTCTAGAAATTTTAAAAGATTTGAGGTAGCCATAGTAAATTGTGCCAGTGGAGCTTGGAGAGGCCAAGCCTGAAGTCTAAAGGATGAGGCATACCCATTCCAATTCCTCAGGGACTTTGAGGGTCCCAGAGAGACCCTCAATAATTCCTATATTTCTACTCTAAGGAGTGGGAAGACGAGAGGAGAAAAATGCCCTTGAGAGTCACTAGGTCAAGCAACCAGGTACGCCCAACCAGGAGAAGGTGCTGGCGGGCTTGTAGCAGGGCTCAGGGTCAACAAGATTGATCCTTCTCAGGGGTTCTGCAGAAGAAGAGGGGTCAAGACCAACCTGACTCTGTAAAAACACACATACCACCGAGGCAGAGATCACCACAGTCACAGTGTATGGAGCAGGTTCGAGCTGAGTAAGACGAGGTGTCTTTCGTAAGCAGTATGAAACCTATGAAGATTGTGTACAGAGACCTCTTTGAGTTTAAGGCACTGCATACATGAGGAGTTTGATTTTGAAATCGAGTCATCTCTAAGTCACAAGTCTAATTTATGAGAGGTAAAGGGGGCTTTACATCAGGAAAGACATGGACACAGATGGTACTGGACTAAATTTTAACAGATGAAGTGAGTGAGAAATTGGGGAAACTACTCAAGATGGAGCTTAAGTAATATAAGTGGATACTGGACACGGTATGGTTGAAAGAGACTCCTGTGAAAAAGACAGAAGAAAATCATAACATGTATATTCCTCAAAGAGCTGAGACTCTATAATAAATTCATTACCCAAAGGAAAAAAAAAAATCCCTTATATGTGTCTATGAGGATTTTCACCACAGAGTAAAGTGACTAGATTTAAACTCTTATTCCAGTATTAGTTAAAAGCCAACACATTCGGCTTAAAAATGCTTTTTAAAGTCACACAATCACACCTGAGAGAGCCAGCGCGGCCCAGCTCGGCCCATCTTGTGCGGAAGTCAACACTGACCTCACCCTTCCATAACCTGGGCAACTCTACGCGCTTCTCCCTGTTTCGCTGCCTACAGGATGAGAGCGCCAATCAGTGAAAGCCTACAGGAAGAGGGGCTGTGGACAGTGTTGGCAAAACTCCCATTTATGTGAAAGATGGCAGAGAACATGATTATTAACTGAAGATGCCAGCTGAATTGTAACAGAATATATTCAAAGCTGCTTACAGCAGCTGCGTCTAAATTGGTTGAAGGCCCGTGAACAGCGTGAACTTGATCTGAAGCATAGCCATCCAATGGACTATGTTTGCTTCTTTTTTTTTTTTTTTTTGGTTTTGTGATCTTGGCCTCAAAAATGGAGGCAATATTTGAAAAATTATAACTCAACATAGATTGTATGTTGTATGTGACATAGATTGTAAACCTACTTATATTCTGGAAAATTCAAAAGGTTTGAACCAGAGATTGGAGCACCTTATTTTACTCACAAGCTTGACTCAATTAGAGTCAACCTCATTATGACCACTGATATTTTTATAAGAGGGAAGTGAAGTGAAGTGAAAGTCGCTCAGTCATGTCCAACTCTTTGTGACCCCATGGACTGTACAGTCCATGGAATTCTCCAGGCCAGAATACTGGAGTAGGTAGCCTTCCCCTTCGCCAAAGGATCTTCCCAACTCAGGGATCAAACCCAGGTCTCCCACATTGAAGGTGGATTCTTTACCAGCTGAGCCACAACAGAAGTTCAAGAATACTGGAGTGGGTAGCCTAGCCCTTCTTCAGGGGATCTTCCTGACCCAGGAATTGAACTGGGGTCTCCTGCATTGCAGGTGGATTCTTTACCAACTGATCTATGAGGGAAGCGTTCACTCAAAAGGTGTAAAAAAGCCTGAAAAGGCAGTGAAATAGCCTATATGCACACATCCTTCTCGAGTGAAAAGGAAACCTCCGTGTTTTTACATGTGTGGTTATAGGGGAAAATTAACTGTGAGTAGATCAATTTCAGTAAAACAATCAGGGTCACAACTTTAGCAGAACTAAATAAGTAACTTCCTATTTTGAGATGAGATGAACCAGGACAAAAGAAACAGGATGTGAACATTCTGAAAAGCATGTCTTATCTGGGAATTTTTTTTTGAGTGGGTCTCACAGGAAGTTTTTCAGACATCTGTAAGAATTCATACTGCAAATCTCCTAAACTCAAAATTCAAAGAAATGGGACTTCCCTGGCCGGCCAGTGGTTAAGACTTCACCTTTCAATGCAGGAGGTATAGGTTCAATCCCCGGTGGGTAGCAAAGACCCCAAAGCCTTGTGGCCAAAAAAAAAAAAAAAGGCAGTAATAGTGTAACAAATTCAATAAAGACTCTAAAAATGGTCCACATCAAAAACAATCATAAGAAATCCAAAGAAAGAAATGTAAGCAATCTAACATAGCTCTACATATAACTAGCTTATACGCAATAATCTATTAGTTCATATTTTTAAAGAACGTATGCATTCATGTGCTCGTTCATCCATGTGTGCATTTGCCCATGCATGTGTTATTCTGTGTGAACCATGTAACGTAGATTACACCCTGGGATAGCAGTTCAAAGCATCGTCTCTATTTGCCTACACTTTCCTGGCCTCTCCATCTGGCGTGTGTCTGTGCTTTGATAAGAGAAATGTGCCAACCTTAGACCACATCTAACAGATGGGATTAAAAGTGATTCAGGTCATAAGAAATTCAGCGTGAGCCTCTCCAGTTTTCATCACCATCCCACAGCCAGCATTTCCTCCCTGCTCCCAGCTTACTCCTTACTCACATATGGAGGTAATTGCTTCTGAGAATAGAGGTCATGTTTTATTTATCTGTTGTCAACTTTCACTAACGCTTCTCTAGGCTGATCTCCTCTTCCATGAGTTTGCCTGACTTGAAGTCCAGGAGGACAGAAACTGCCTACTCCATTCATCATGGTATCCCCAGTGTACCCAGCTTGGCATGTAGGTGTTTGTGCTACAAACAAACAAACAAAATAGATATATGGTCTTTCACCCAGGTGCCCAGCATAGAATACTCAAAACCTTCAGAATTTATTGTTTGTTTTGTATGCTAATGAAATGATCCATGGGGGTGGGGCTAGAGAGCTTCAGGATGGAGGCTGGTTGCCAGAAAATTGTTAGATTACAAGGTTAGAATTCTCAGTTCTACCTCCAACCTTCAGACTGGAAAGACAGGCTAGAGATTGAGTTCCATCACCAATGGCCAATAATTCAATAGATCATGTCAACATATGTTATGCTATGCTATGCTAAGTCACTTCAGTCATGTCCGACTCTGTGTGACCCCATAGACGGCAGCCCACCAGGCTCCCCCATCTCTGGGATTCTCCAGGCAAGAACACTGGAGTGGGTTGCCATTTCCTTCTCCAATGCATGAAAGTGAAAAGTGAAAGTGAAGTCGCTCAGTCGTGTCTGACTGTTAGCGACCCCATGGACCACAGCCCACAAGGCTCCTCCGTCCATGGGATTTTCCAGGCATGTCAACATAAGGGTACCCCAATAAACCCCCAAATGATAGGAGCATCTGGGTGGGAGACCACTGCAACTTGCAAGGAGGATGCCCTGCCCAGAGAGAGAACAGAAGCTCTGCACCCTCCCCCCAAATCCTTGCCCTCTGCATCCCTTCCATGTAGCTGTCCCTGAATCAAATCCTTTAAAATAAACCAAAAACCACCAAGTGAAGTATCTGTTTGGAGTTCTAGCAAATTACTGAACCAAAGCAGGAGGATCATGGGATCCTCCAATATGAAGCTGACTAGGCAGACGCATGAGTAGTCCAGATACCCCGTTAGGCAGCTGCTGTCTAAAGGCAGGGGTGAGGTTGTCTTGAGGGACTGAGCCCTTTACCTATGGGGTCTGCACCCATTTCAGGTACTGTCAGAATTGAATAAAATTATTGGACAACCAGGTGGTGCTGAAGAATTGGAAAACTGGCCGTCATCAGAAAAAAAAAAAAAAATACAATGATGATCAATATTTACTTGTTGAACAAATGACTGCCTCAGTAAGTAAAATCGAATCTATGCCCTTTTAGAAATAAAACTGCAGTTTCAAGTTAAGAATAATGGAGCAAGAATCTATTTTTTCTTGTATGCCTTGACACTCTGCTGTGTTTTTTCCTGTTCATAGTGGGCCCTCAGTGCTGAGTGAAAAAAGACATTCTAAAGAAGGAAAAAGTAAATGCCTGTTTCTTGTAAAGAAGGTGATTCTAGGAATGACTAGGGCTGTCTATCTCGTTATCCTACTGCTCTCTGTGGCAGGTATCAGTGTTTGCAACCAAATGTGTCTAGTACCTTTGAGCATGTGATGAGATTGCACTCTCACTTCCTTGATCCGGGTACAGTTGTGTGACTTGCTTTGGTCCCAAGAGCTACATCACCTCCGAGCAGAAGTGTTAGGGAACAATGCATGACTCACCACTCTTTCCCTTTGTCACGGCGGTCAGTCATGTTCTAGATGGTGCTCCCCTGTCAGCCTTGGTCCCGAAGTAAAGACGTGGGACAGTTCTCTGCACTGCAGGGGTGGGGATGCAACATGAATGAGAAATACACTTTGTGGTTTTAAGACTTGCTGGTTGTCTGTGATTAAGGAAGATCTTAGCCCATCCTGATACAGAACATTTCCCACTTCTGCACGCCCTCATTTAAAAAGTTGAACGCTATACTGCCAATCACTGAACACTGACATTTTCAGAGAATGGCAGGCATTCAAGTTGAGTAAATTAAATGATGAATATGGAACACTTAGCATATTGTGATTAAAATATAAGTGCTTAACAAAATAAACTATTATCATCATTACTATTAACAGAGTTAAAATTGAAAACTCCAAATTTAACTTATGTAATACACATGAATAACAGTTTGATTTTTTAAAATACTCTAATGAGCAATACAGGCATAAGGTCAGATAAGTTATATTTTCTTTTCCCACATAGATGTTTGACATGTGTTCACATATATGACCCTGAACAAGTCACTAACCTCCCTAACATTTGTTTGCTCATCTGTCAAACATGAAAATCATATATTAGGAAAAAACCCACGTGAAAATCAAATGACACGCAGAAGCAGTAAACACGGAAGCATTAGCTTATCGTGATGAGAACAGAAGAAAAGGAGGGTTGTCGTTTATGATTTCCATCTAGCAAAATTCACAGGAATTATCTTATCCCACCTCAGTTTAAATGCCCATTTGATATTTTAAAACATTTTTTTTTACCTAAAATCTAATTCTTTTCACTTGTCTAATCTGATAACATCAACTTATCTCCTTCCTTGGAAAATAGACATTAAAATTAATTGCCAATACTAAGGTAGAGTGACATAAGATAAGTTAGTATTTTGGTGCCATACTTCAACAATTGTATTCCAAAATGTCTGTGCTGTTATGAACTGAAAAAACATTACCCGGCTTCCAGGAAGTTGGCCAATGATCAGTAATACACAGAAGCATGTGCTTTAGCACTGGGTGGACCTTTAGAGGTCATCTATTTCAATTCCCTTTAGACAAAAAGAAAAAAAAAATAATGGAGTGTTCTTTGACTTTTCACTTTCATGCATTGGAGAAGGAAATGGCAACCCACTCCAGTGTTCTTGCCTGGAGAATCCCAGGGACGGGGGAGCCTGGTGGGCTGCCATCTATGGGGTCACACAGAGTCAGACACAACTGAAGTGACTTAGCAGCATCAGCAGCAGCAATTGCTGTGTTTTATTTGATGTGAAACAAGAGCATTTCTCATATAATAGATGCTGAGGAAGACTACATTTTTAAATTCAATAGAAGTCTTCCAAATTATATCTGGAATTAACATGTTTCCCCTTAATGGATATTACGTGAATGCTGTGCTGCGCTTAGTCACTCAGTTGTGGCCAACTCTTGGCTCATGTCCCAAATGTTTAGATTCATCATTTCTCCTATAAACCTAAACTTGTCCAAAATCTCTGCTAATCACTCTCCGTGAGACAGCCCTGAAGCAGGGGGTGCTAGTGACTCCAGAGCCAGGAAGACCCAGTGCAATCCCTGGACTAGGGCTGGGCCAGTTCACCAGTTGGCCTCTGTAAATGGTCTGCGAACTAGATGTATCCCTTAGACTGGAAACAAGAACTCAGGAGGAGGAGGCATGGAGAGCCGCATCTTGTACCAAGTGCGAATACTTAGTTGAGGACTCTTCAGAGACAAGAGAAAGAAGACATACTCCCAAGCCAGCAGCCACCTTGATTATCATAATTCCTTCCAATATACCTAACCCTTCCTCCAAAACCAGCCCTTTAATCTTTTCCTCATGGCATTAACTCACACACTTCTGTTCAGGTTTTTTCCCTCTGTTCCCTGTACCCCACTACTAGCATCTATCCCAAAGCCTCCTACTCCACCTCCTACTCCATGAAATCTTGTTTGTAAAGTTTTGATATCTGTTGGTAAGATCATATCATACAGTGAATTCAAAAGAAAATTATAGCTGATAAATTGCCTGCTCTATATTATCTACCATGTCATCTTTTCAAACTATCTATTTAACCTTCAATTTATCATTTTTTATTGCTCAAAAGTGTGTGAAAGCCACTCAATCATGTCTGACTCTTTGTGACCCCATACTGTAGCCTGCCAGGCTCCTCTGCCCATGGAATTCTCCAGGCCAGAATACAGGAATGGGTAGCCATTCCCTTCTCCAGGGGAACTTCCCAACCCTGGGATTGAACCCATGGTCTCTCGCATTGCAGGCAGATTCTTTACCATCTGAGCTGCTCACAACTTATGCTTTAGGTTTTTAATTCCCTTTTGCCTTCTCAAAAGCCAGCCCATTCAGAATTACAGCTTTTCTGATCGTAGCTGAACAGTCAGACCTTTCTCTTTTGCTTTTGTGCACTACTAAAGCATGCTTCCTTCTTCCTTCTTCAGTCCTGTTTCACCATCAGTTTTCCAAACACACCATCTTTTTCAGTGCACATATCTATCACCAACCATACTGTCGGAAGCCAGACTCTAGAAGGACCTCCTCTACTTCATCTAGATTCCACTTCTATTCAAACAGAGAGTGTATAACTCCATGTGACCTGGAACTTCAGGACACAAAGGCTGAACATGGAATGGCTTAGGGATGACACAGGAGGCAGAGCCAGAGCAAAGGAAACGTGAGGATGTACTCTTGGTGAAGGAGTCTTAGGTAGTAAAGGGGCAACCCACACATCAAGTTCAAAAGGGTCAACACAAGTGAACTGAAACAGACTGAGACCCTGAGTAGAAAGAGGAACCAAGAGAAGGGAAAGAGCACGAATCAGCTCAACTCTGAGAGAAGAAACGTGTTTATGGCATGTGTATGCGCATTAGTTCATTAACAGACTTCAGTCATAATAGTCTTTGTTTTCCCTAAACTGGTTCAGCCATCTTCAAGTTTAAGGCACAGATGTCAATATTTCCTTCACTATAAGCCAAGATGTCATGGTTACTGTTCTCCAAGATCTCTGATCTGTTCTTCCACCTCCCAACCCATACTCACGTTCATCAAAAGTTTGTTTAGAACAGCAGTTTTTCCCTCAGTACTTCGTGATTCATGGAATGACTGGAACATAGCTTTCAAGATTCTTTTGAGAAATTAAGCAAATTGTCTGGTTAATTTATATACACACACACACACATATATATAGTAAAATAGATATAGATACGTGTGTGTGTGTGTATATATACTCACATGTGCTGTGCTGTGCTAAGTTGCTTTAGTCCTGTCCGACTGTTTGCAATCCTATGGACTGTAGCCCACCAGGCTCCTCTGTCCATGGGATTCTCTAGGCAAGAATACTAGAGTGGGTTGCCATTTCCTTCTCCAGAGGATCTTCCCGACCCAGGGATCAAACCCGAGTCTCTCATGTCTCCTGCATTGGCAGGCAGATTCTTTACCAGTAGCGCCACCTGGGAAGCCTTATATACACACATATACTTGGTAGAATCATATATTAGAAAATTTTCAGATGGTTTAAGATGATCATGACTTTTACGCTCTGCTCTTGGACCAACTGTGTAACAGACATTAGGAAATTATCTCACGTAAATATCACCCCACCAAGTTGGGTGTGATGCTCCCGTGTCTGTGATTTATCACTCCAGTACCTGGATCTGGACAAGCAGGTGACTTGCCTCCATGACTTGCCTTCCTTCTTCTTTCTGTTTTATCGATCACTCATGAACTCATTGTTGGGTATTCCTAGATCTTACTACTCCAGACCTTGGCACCACCAGGAACTCCCATACATCTTATTTAGACAACCTTTCAAGATTGTGTGTTTTGTTATGCAGATTCTTGATGTCTATATTTGAATAATGTCTTAAGAGATTTTAATATTACTCTCTACACAAAGCTTCTATTTTACACCATGACTGCTATACTAACTGAAAATTGAGATGTTAACTGTTTTGATCCATCTTCCCTTTACTTTTTATTCATTTATTTTGGGCCATGCTGTGTGGCATGCAGGATCC
Source organism: Bos mutus (assembly GCF_027580195.1). Classification (NCBI taxonomy): domain Eukaryota; kingdom Metazoa; phylum Chordata; class Mammalia; order Artiodactyla; family Bovidae; genus Bos; species Bos mutus. The sequence goes on from NC_091626.1 coordinate 95,718,876, forward strand.
TAGTTCCACAACCAGGGCTTGAACCCATTCCCCATGCAATGGGAGTGCAGAGTCTTAACCGGATTGCCAGGGAACTCTCCCATCTTCCCTTTAAAACTGAGTTGAAACGCCATTTATTCAGTTGATAGAATTTCCCTTCATCTCTTTTCAGACTTATTAAGGTGTTATGAGCTGAGTTATTTCTCTTTGAAAAATTCACATGTTGAAGTCCTAACCCTCAATATCATAGAATGTGACCATATTTGGAGATAAAGTTCTTTAAAGAGGCAATTCAGTTAAAATCAGGTCATTAGGGCAGGGCATAGTACAACATGATCAATGTCCTCAAAAGAAGAGGAAATCTGGACCCACACATGCATACGGGAGAAGACAATAACAGTAAGAAGAGACAATCACGGAGAAGCCAAGGAGAGAGGTCTGGAACAAAGTCTTCCCTCTGGTGCTCGGAACAAACCATCCCCGCCAACACTTTGCTCTCAGATTTCTAGCCTCCAGCGCTCTGACAAAATAAATTTCTGTTGCTTAAGCCACCCGGGCTGTGGTGCTTTATAACAGCAGCTCTAGTAAAAACTAAAGACGGGGACACTTAAGGTCCAAAATTTCTCACCATACCTACATGCATGGCCCGATGTGAACTAGCCTCTCCCTACATCTCGGATCTTGTCACCTCCCCAGTTCCCCTGATGGTTCATTGTCCAGCCAGAAAGCTTTCCTCTCCCAGGCCATGTTGACTCCCAGGACAGGACTTTTGCAGTTTTCTCTGCCTACAGCATGCTGGCCGTGTATCTCCCTAGGGATGGCTCCTTGTCATTCAGATCTTAGCTCAAATACCCTTCTCAGAAAAGCCTTCCTTGACTTTCCATGTAAAAGCAGTTATCTCCTCTACCAACCTATCAAAACTGTCTACTTTCCTGGTTTACTTTCACTGTAACAGTTTTTTTTTTTTCTAAACCAGAGAACTTAGCTTGCACCATCATCAATACGTATAATCATGAACCACTTTGTGCAGAAAAATAGATCTCATTCCAGTGACCATATGCCTGGGTTTGCCAGCACAGTCCTAATTTATACCTATTTCAGTGTAATTATTAAAAGCTGTCCCTCTCACTGTCAAAACTGTCCTGATTTGGAAACCCCCCCAAAATGATAAAAATACATCCTGAAAGTCATCAAAAGGTTTGAGCTGTTTTCTACACTAGATGACATAGTTTGGCTCTTGAGTTCTGTGCATCTCTGCTTTCAAACACTAAATAAGCCCCGTGGTTTCACCCTCTGTTTCCCTGCACGTGAAGTTTCTTCTGCCTGGAATCCTCTTCCTTTGTACCCAGAACCCTCAAATGCGAGTGCTCCTCCTCACCCTTCAGGACACTGCACAGGGGGAAACTCTTTGGTTCAGTTCAGTGGGAATTAGGCAACTTCCATGGTGGCTCAGATGGTAAAGTGTCTGCCTACAATGCGGGAGACCTGGGTTCAATCCCTGGATTGGGAAGATCCTCTGGAGAAGGGAATGGCAACCCACTCCAAGACTCTTGCTTGGAGAATCCCATGCATGGAGGAGCATGGTAGGCTATAGTCCATGCGGTTGCAGAGAGTCAGACACAACTGAGTGACTTCACTCACTCACTCACTCCCGTGTATCACACTACAGTGTAATTTCCTTATTTCTATATACTTCCCTTTGGATTATAGGCTTCCCTTGAGAATGATTTTGTTTCACTCATGTTTATATCTCCAGTATCTAGAAAATTTCTAACATGGTGGACATTCGATGATGCCCAATAAATGGTACTAAATGGACCCCTGAGTGCTCTCTAACTCTTATAAAGTCGTGTTGTTTTTCTGCTTCATGTACAGTAGGATTTGAGGAAAGGTGGAGGAAAAGGGAGCTCAGACATTCATATGGTTATCAGTTCAGTTCAGTCTCTCAGTCATGTCCGACTCTGTGACCCCATGGACTGCAACACGCCAGGCTTCCCTGTCCATTACCACCTCCTGGAGTTTGGTCAAACTCACGACCCTCAAGTCAGTGATGCCATCCAACCATCTCATCTTCTGTCATCCCCTTCTCCTCCTGCCTTCAATCATATGGTTATAAAATAGATAAGAAGTATTTTATAAACCATCCAGAACTCTACGTACCTGAAACGCAAATTGAAAACTCTATCCTTGAAATTTCCTGCTATTTTCATTCTGACATCTTTAATTTACATTTTCATATCCAATTGGCAGTAGAAAAACACTTGCTTTGTCTCAAAATCATCTTTTACACGCTGCTCTTGGACAAACATCTCTTTCCCGTATTTCCTCTTCCATTATGACATCGTCACCTGTTTACTCTCTCAGATCATTCTGACATCTTTTTTTCCTTTTGTCTATACTAACACTCTATTCACTAAATTATTCCATTCGTTTATCAAATGGAACAAGGCAAGAAACCCACTTGAGCAAATTATCCCTCATCCAATCTTTATTTCTCCCCTCGCTTGTGACAACCACTTCCGAATGACATCCCTGCACCTACCCTTCCCCTCTTCATTCTATTTTCCACAGAGCAGCTAGTGTGATCCTTTCAAAACCGAAGTCAGAACACGCTCCCCTTCTGCACAGCCTTCCCTCATGGTGGGAGCCAAACTCTCAACTACAGCTGCAAGATCATTCATGACCTGGTTTTCAGCTACATTTCTGACTACATCTTGCTCACTTAGCTTTAGCTACACTGGTCCCTTGGTCATTTGTCAAACCTGCGACGCCCCTGGTTAAGTAACATCACACCTGCTACTTTCTCTGGAATATTCTTCTCCAAGACAGCCATATCACAATGCCTTCCTGTCTCTGCTCAAATGTCACCTTCTCAGAGAGGTGTTCTTTGACCTCATTCTTTGGAAGAGTAAACCTTTACCTCCCCCGCCACCCGCCTCTTGCACCCTATTCTTCTTTGTTCTTTTATCTCCAAAGAGTTTATCACCATGTGTCTTACAATCTTATTTTCTTCTGTATTGGTTTATTGTTTGTTATTGTTCAGTTACTAAGACCTGTCCAACTCTTTGCAACCCCACGGACTGCAGCATACCAATCTCCTCTGTCCTCCACTATGTCTAAGAGTTTGCTCAAATTCATGTCCATTGAGTAGGTGATGCTATCTAACTACCTCATCCTCTGTCATCCCCTTCTCCTCCTGCCTTCAATTTTTCCCAGCATAAGGGTCTTTTCCAATAAGTCAGCTCTTTGCATTAGGTGGCCAAAGTATTGGAGATTCAGCAGCAGTCCTTCCAATCAATATTTGGGGCTGATTTCCTTTAGGATTCATTGGTTTGATCTCCTTGCTATCCAAGGGACTCTTAACAGTCTTCTCCAGCACCACAGTTCAAAAGCATCAATTCTTTGGCACTCAGCCCTCTTTGTCTATAATCTTCACTAAAGTATAAGTTCCAAGAGGGAGGGTTTGGTTATTGTTGTTCATTGTTTTATTCAAAGCTCTTTAGACAATGCTTGGCACGTATTTGGAGCTCAAAATATATTGACTGAATTGATGGATGCAGTTCCTTCCTTTTTAATTTCCTTCCTCAATCTATACCTGCAAAGTAGCTGGGTTAATAAGTGGGTAGTTAAGAAACCTGAGTAGGAAAAGGAAGGTGAACAGCAACCACTGCTGGGAACCACAGCAACTGAAGAAGGCCAGTTTTGGTTGCAGGAATCCCCCCCCAAAATATTCCAGAGTTTCTGCCTTGGGTTGGGTCAGTACACAAACCATTCAGAGAGTCCAGCACAGAACTTGTAACAACGCTGGAACTGGACAATTTAGGTACTGTCTGCAGAACTTACTTTTGCCCCCTTATTTATTAGGGAGTCACTGAACACGAAAAAGCTAGATAGCGCTGAGACTTCTATAACAATGGTTTCAAACTTGTGCTACAGGGTCATAGAGAGGTGATCCTGGGACGGGCAAGTCTAGGAAAAGCTCAAGGATACAGAGCTCCCACCCCCAAATGAGGGCAATTCAGATTTTTATCTGTGTCCTGCTTATCATAGTACACCATGCTGCTGAACATTAAAGTCTGTAAAGATGAGAACAGGCCACTTGTGATTAGAAGGCTGTTACTATCTTGGAGGCAACTGTTTCCATAATATAAAGATGCTGTTTCCATAATATAGAGATGCTGTTTCCATAATATAGAGATGTTGTTTCCATAATATAGAGATGCTGTATTGAGCTGGACTGTCATTTACATGCTTACTTTCTAATCTGCAACTGTCTTATCAAAATTGCAACTAAATTGGTGTCTTGTTTAACATCTGCCTTCCCCACTAGGATGTACACTCTATTGAGGGAGGGACCACATCTGTCTTATTTAATGCTACAACCCAGTATTCTAAAGGCATAATAGGTGCTCAGTTAACATTTGTTGAAAGAATGACTAAAGGAATAAGGGATGAATATCTAAACAGCAGAGACAATAGGTATAGCTAATATCTCTCTTACATATAGATATGAAAAGGGAGTTTTAATTACAAAACTTGCTCAGATATTTAATTTCCAGAAAAGACTATTATTTTCTACATTTTCTCATCCGTTTCCTAAAATATATGAACCCAGCAGTAAACCACCTAGAACACTTTTTAAACACTCTGCAAATAATCCTATTTTGAATTGCCTTCCGCCCAAATTTATTCAAAATCTCAGGCAGACAAGTGTAAATGGAGAACTGTTGGAAGAAGACATAGCCTTCTAAGTTCTGAATATCTTTTGACTACGGGTTTTCCATTCCTTCTAGATTTGCTTTCCTTGAACAATGCCTCAGTATCATACTCTCAGCTTTTGCGAAAGGACAAGACAAGGAGGAGCCATGTGAACCTAAACAGCTCATGGTATTCGTGTGGCGGAAGTCTTCGTTCATCAGGAAAGGCTCAGGTAGAAATGTATTACCAAGCTGTGAAACAGGAAAGTTGTGTTTTCCTTAGATATCTGGCATGAAACTTCCTTACTGACAATAAGAACTGACCATGTTTCCTTTTATTAACTGGCTATCAGAAAACTTTAAAAACAGAAAGTGGAGGTTCAACCAAGACAACTATCTGTAGTTCCTTTACATTGAATATTTACACACCTCTCAGACCACCCTTTACCCCAGAGTCCAGTGTTTTACTCTTATTTTTTGCTGACCTGGCTTTTTATTCCTGTCATTACTTTACAATATATTATTATAGCAAGGTACTGAAAAATCCTCTGGGAAATATAATGTGAACATGCAGAAGAGAATATGCTTTTCAAACTATGGCAAAATAGGCTTGATAAACTATTTCTGCTGGAAATACTAATTAGCATGTCATAGAAATGCCATGCAGTATATCTTTCCTTTTATTAATAATTTACTTCTTTCTCATAGTAACGTCATCATCTGTTTAGCCTTATGGATACTGAGCTGATTGACAACTTGACCAAAATGTACTGAACTATTGGCTCAGTATTAAGCAGGATGAAAGGTAGGGAGTGTCACAGAGGCTTAGTGTTGCCTTATGCATCTTATCATCAGTTGAACATAGATACAGGTCTCCCCTGTTTTGTGAAAGTTCAGTCTATGTCACTTTACTTTTAAAAAAAGATCTATATTAGTACCTGTTTTCACTAACTAGAAGAAATCCAAAAATGGTTTAGGTTTTATGAAAATAGGAGAAAAGCGAAAATAGCATTGAGCATTCGTTTTGCTATTATAGAGGCAGCACACACAGTGAATGGCTGAGCCCACATGGTACCACCAAGCTCCTTCCCCCAGAATAACACTTAGCATCTCAGCATCAAGAGGCCACAGCTCTGAACTGTGTCTCTGAGCATCTGTGCCTTATCTCCATTTATTTTGTACAACTGTTAGCGAGATGCACCCTAAGGTAACCGCTTCTTCACTTCACACCATTTCAGCTTATGCATGATTTCATAGAAATGCCCCACTTTGGGCTAGTGGGGAGAACCTGTACAGATGAAACATGTATTAAATTTGCAAATAATACAAAACTCAGAAGAAGGTTACTTTTAACACTGGTGAATATGTAGCTTATAAAGTCGGACTACCTGGTTCATTTCCATTCTATGACCTACTAGCTGTGAGACTCTGGCAAGTTACTGGCCCTCACTGTGCCTTGACATTCCCATTTTTTAAATGGGAATAAAATGATATTTGCATCATAGGGTTAAGTATTAAATTAAATACTATGTCAAGATTTATGAGTGTTTTTTATACAGTAAGCAGTCAACACAGTCATGATGTTATTTTTGCCATAAAATTATCATAGTTGCTAAGAAGTTCAGCAATAAATTCAAAACACCATCGGATTACTGGAACTCTGGAAAGAAACAAGTCATATTTATTAAGGATAAACACAGGTTTGGGATTCAGGTTTTCAAAATGCATTATGTGGGATGGAGGAGTTCTATCTTAGGAAAAAAAAATAACTGACATCTGAAGAGTATCTGGAAGTTTTCCTAGACCCCAAAATCTTACACAGCAAAGTTTGGCTATGTGTTTAGAATGTGCAGGACATGATTCTAGGGACTCTGAACATCAATCAGTAAATGAGACAAAAGAGATTTACAGCCTCATGTATCCCAATGGAGACAAAATGAGCTAATAATCAAGCTGATTAATGAAGAAGTGTCAGAGAGAGAGGCGATCAGAGAAGAAAGTGGGCTTGTGCACAGGGATAGACAGCGATCAGTGCAAGTACACTTTTTGAAACAGCAGTCATGGTTGGGGGGTGGGGGCAGTCTTTGAGAAATGATAGTCAAGCTGCGAAAAGGTGAGATGGAGCCAGCCCTAAGACTGTCCTGGAAAGAATGTTCTAGATTAGGAAAGCCACAGGTTTACAGACCTGGAAGTGACAACAGTCATAATCGGGTTGTTAAAACAGCACCAAAAGTTAGGTGACAATGATGGCAGAAAAGATTCATAACAGAGGACTCCCTGTCGGCCAAGGATGCGATGTTCCTCATAACACTACCAGGTAGGTACCACCGACTGATACCCGCACTTGAGAGGGGAAACCTACATGCAGGGAGGGTTGTCCAGTGTCTCACAGCCAGAAGGAGGTGGAACCAGAGCATGAGTGCACTCAGCTAGGCTCTGGTTGCTGGGTTCCTCCTACCCCATTCAGAATGGAAGTAAAGCCCACAGCACAGTGAGGAAAGGCCGGAGAGACCCTCTCCTACGGCAGGGACAGTTTATTTTGGATGGCATATTTTAAAGAAACTAAATATACAGAAAATGGAATAGGAATGGTCAAGAGTAGGAAAACTATCTCACCAGAAATGACTAAAACGTCTGAATGTGGCCAGCAACATGAAAAGAGAAGGCAAGGGGAAGGTGGGCTGGCTTTCTTCAGGTGTCTGATAAAATTTGTATAGATGAATAAATGATAGGTAAGTGGGAATAGGGAAGGAGGGGTGTGCAAACATATCTTTATATAATTCTAAAAGAAAAAAAAATATGATCAACAGAAGGACAATAAGCGACGGAAGATTCTGGCAAAGATGGGTCAGGGCAGGAGTCTCAGCAATCCAGAAATCTGAGCTACCAAACTATGGAAGAAGCTTCTGGTGAGACTGCAAGGTCCTCATAGCCTGTAAATATACATATTAACTAAGAAAACAAGACTCATTTTTTAAGGGCTTGCAAAAGGGACTTCTGCAAAGTTAGAGCACTGGACTTCTGCAAAGTTGGAGCACTTGACTAGAAATCAAGTTCCTCTTACAACTCTACATTCCTTGCTTTCTATAATGGAAGCCATAAAAGAACACATTGGATTTCGTTGGAAATGGTATTAGTAAGAGTGTTAAGCCATAGAGGGTATTAAAAAAGAAATGCTCATAACTGTTTGTATTACATTTTTCCTTGCCAAAATATGTATTTCTAATATATATATGTGGCTAAAATTCTTAAGACATGTGTTAAATGCCCTCTGTGTTGAATAAACTAATTGGAATGCAATCTTTAAATAGTGACATGTTGAAGTCTATACAGCGTGGGAAACACATACACAGGTTGGAAAGCACATGCACAAAATCTATTCTAGAAAACACAGCCTAGGAAAATTCTGCTTACGATCACATAGTTCAAAGTTGACACACTACTCAGTTTTTCCTTAAATCTCTGAGTAGCTCAGGAACTGTAGTGTGATGGAGACAGAAGAGTCCAACGTGTTCCCTGGTGACAGCCTGGCCATGTTGAAGAAATACGACCCCCAGCCCTCCATGGCTTGATGGAGGGTTCACAAGGCTATGGAGCAATGTTAACTTCATAGTGATAAGAAAACAAGATCCAAAATCAGATTCAGTTGGCCTTCTGTATCTGCAGGCTGCGCATCCACAGACTGAATCAATTATGGATCCAAAATATTTGAAAAAAAATTTCAGAAAGTTCCAAAAAGCCAAACTTTAATTTGCTGTGAACCATCAACTATTTACATAGGATCTGCATTGTATTCACAGCTATCCACGTAGCATTTACATGGTATTAGGTATTATAGCTCATCTAGAGAGGATTTAAAGTATAGAGGAATGTGTGTAGGTTACATGGGGATGTGAGCATCCGTGGATTTTGGTATTCACAGGGGGTCCTAGAACCAATCTTCCACAGATACGATGGGATGCCTGTAGTATCCCATGTAGTATCCCATACGATGGGATACTGCTGCATGTAGTCCAATTTCAACAATAAAGATGAGCAGGAAAAAGACAAAGGAGATGTCTAACTGTTATCACTGTTCGTGTGTTGAGAGTATGACCGATTTCTTCTTTTTACTTTTAGGGGAGATACAAGCTTTTGTCTGCCTGGTACCACCTTTCCTGTTTCTACCAGATACAACTCCCTGACTGTGAAGAGGACTGTAACCCAGGCCAAGACAATCAATGAACCCTGGCCACAAGTATTGTTCCAGGAATAAACGCTTGTCCCAGACCAAGGTTATCAAAGTCCTTCGTTATTTGTTTTTAAGTGAATTTAGCAGGAAATGTTTTTCCTTTCTCTCCAGTAGTACGTTTCTAAGTTTGTAAGCCTGTATCTGCCAAGGCCATGGCTCCAGCCTTGTGGGGACAGTATTTCTGAAAGAAAGAAACCAAACTGCAAAGAGAAAAGAAGAGGGGACAAGAGGGCCAGAGAAAATGAATGACTGGGTTCTGAGTGATTAAACTTTCTGAATCTAGGCACTGAGGCCAGGGCAATTCCTACCCTTTCTGTAGTTAAGGCCATGGATTTGCATGGGGTCAGGGGGATAACATGGAGGAGCCTGGTGGGCTGCAGTCCATGGGGTCGCTAAGAGTTGGACACGACTGAGCGACTTCACTTTCACTTTTCACTTTCATGCATTGGAGAAGGAAATGGCAACTCACTCCAGTGTTCTTGCCTGGAGAATCCCAGGGACGGGGGAGCCTGGTGGGCTGCCATCTATGGGGTCGCACAGAGTCGGACACGACTGAAGCGACTGGGCAGCAGCAGCAGCAGGGGGATAAGAGGCATTGGAGACAATTATTTCCCTAAAGAAACTCTGTTTGAGGGAAAAGTGAATCATGTCTGTTTGCACCAACTGAATATCATAGAAAGGTAAAGAATTAATAATAGTAATGAGTAAGGGGATTCAGAGAAAGGTCTGATTATTACTAGGATCAAGGAAAGTGAGTTGGTGGCACAGGTGATAAGTAAGTGGTACAGGAAGGGGTTTCGACATCAGGGAAACTTTGGGGAAGAACATTCTGGGTGCAAGACACAACGGAAGCAAGCAGTAGAGATGGGAGAACACAGGGAGAGTTAGTCGGTGTCCGGTTTGGCTGGTGTGCAGGGCACAGTGTGAAAAGTAATCCTGGGAAATAAACTGGAAAATTTGACCAGGGCCAAAATGTGAACAGCCTTCAGTGAGTGTGAATTTGGTTTACTGAAGTTACAATCATTCAGATTATGTAACAGATCTCCCTGCCCCAGTGTTACTATCATTGAAGTTTTATCTTCTAATAATAAATAGAACTGTGCCATAATCAAGTTCAACAAATCAGTCAAATTAACGAAACAATCTGATTTTTATGACTTAATTGTCTATCAATGACAGAGATAACTGTTTTTAAACGATTATCTCTTTTAAACTGACAATAATTGTTTTTAATTTTATCTAACCATTCCCCTAATAAAAATAAGAAAGAAAAGACAGTGAAGTTGCTCAGTCATGTCCAACTCTTTGCGACCCCATAGACTGTAGCCTACCAGGCTCCTCCGTCCATGGGATTTTCCAGGCAAAAATGCTGGAGTGGGGTGCCATTCCCTTCTCCAGGAGATCACCCCCACCCAGGGTTTGAACCTGGGTCTCCTGAATTGTAGGCAGATGCTTTACCATCTGAGCTACCAGGGAAATCCTAAAAAATATATGAATGATCCTATTTTTCCCATTGCCCTTCATATTTTCAATTTCCTCTTTCACCAAACATTTGCTTTAAAAAAAAAAAATGTTGGCTTAAGTAACAATTACAAAAATCCCCCAATGCAATGATTTTTAATATAACACATAAACTCTATCAACTTTAGTTTCACTATTTCTAAGTATTCTCCATAAAAAATTATTTCCAGATTATGGATTATCTTTCAGATGGGGAGAATATTAATAGGCTTTGTAGACGAATGACACATTAAGTCATTTTTTTTTACCATTTTATAGATGATTAACTCTCAAAATGATTTCATTTTACTGAGATCACACAGTTAAGATTTTAATTCAACAAACTATGATATCAGGCACTGGGAAAGAAAATGAAAAATTAGTAAGTTTTCCTTTGGAACAAAATAAGGCTGTCCAGTTGGAATGATGCAATACAAATGCATAAACAATTTAATATTCAAAGGAAGAATATAGCCAACATAAGTGGTATGGAAAAGAGGAAGAATTAAAGGCAATGTAAATGATCATATCAGGTCTTAAGGGTAGGCGGTGGACAATTAGGGCACATCCATCTGGAGACCACAGTATGGACAGAGGAAGGACCCTGGGGTGCTCAAGAAAAGGTTGGGTGGCAATTCAGAGGAGGACGACAGAGCTGGGAAGACAGAAGTGGGTCAGATCCTGAGGGATCTTCGATGCTAGATCCATTCTGCACAGTATCAGTGACAGGAGATGATACTAAAGAACATGGGGCCAAAGAGTTAGTCTAGAGAAGCTAACCTGATGACAGTGCAAGATAATCTAGAAAGAGAAAAAGAATGCAGTCAGCGAGATCAGCTGGGAGACTACTACACGAATGTCACAAGACACGGAGACGCCCGAGGTCAGGGCTGTGCTGAGTGTGCTTAGTCACTCAGCCGTGTCCGACTCTTTGCAGCCCCACGGACCGTAGCCCGCCAGGCTCCTCTGTCCATGGAATTCTCCAGGCAAGAACACTGGAGTGGGTTGCCATGCCCTCCTCCAGGGGATCGTTCCAATTCAGGGATCAAACCCAGGTCTCCTGCATTGCAGACAGATTCTTTACCAGCTGAGCCACCAGGGAAGCCCCTAGGTCAGGGCTAGGGTGGGGCAAATAGAAACTGAAAACCAGCTTAGAAAATGGTCATCAGTATTCAGTTACCATTTGGAGAGGACGCAATGATGGGGAAAGTGGAAAGAAGAGTACAAAAGAGAAGGGGAAATGAACCCAAGTTCCCAGTCTGGCCAAGGGGAAATGGAGCTTCCGATACAAAGGATGAAACTGCCAAGGGAGAAGTAAGGAGTGGCAGGCACTCTGAATTCACAGATCCTGGGTTGGAACTGAGGGCAAAATCATTCAAATCAAAGTGACCTCCTGAGAGCTGCAAGTAAGAAGGTTCTACTGAGAGGTCAGGAGTCCATTCATAAACTTTTGGGAACCATCTCTACAGATGATTTCTGGAAATTATCTCTACAGCCTGTAAACTCAGTTGCCGTGAATTCCTACCTGCTTTGTTCCTATTAAACAGGCTTTCTCAACCTGAGGACTATTTGCATCTCGTGATGTGATGTGTGTGTGTGCTTAGTCATGTCCGATGCTTTGTGACCTTATGGACTATAACCCGCCAGGCTCCTCTGTCCATGAAATTTTACAGGCAAGAATACTGGAGTGAGTTGCCATTTCCTTCTCCAGAGGATCTTCTGACCCAGGGATCAAACCCGTGTCTCCTGTCCTGGCAGGCAGATGATCTACCACTGCACCACCAGGGAAGCCCCATCTCAGGCTGGATAATTCTTTGCTGTGATGACTATCCTATACATTCGAGATGTTTAGCAGCATCTCTGGCCTCTACCACTAGATGCCAGTAACACCCCATCCCTTAGCTGTAACAATCAAACACCAATATCCCCTGAGACGCAAAGTCACCCACGGTTGAGAACCACTGTCCTAAGAAGAGACCAGCCTTTATAAGCAGAGTGTCTGAGTCCCAGTCTGCCTTTTACTATTCAAATGATCTTGAATTTATCACTTAATCTCTGAGGCACAGTTTTATCTGCAAATAAACATACGTAATTCTTGTCCCTATATCATATGGTGGGCGGTAAAGGGTAAACTGTGATGATGCAGATAAAGTGCCTGGAATCAAGCAAGTATACAAGAAATGGGACCTATTACTGTGCTGTAATAGGCACAGGCATCACCTAGACTTTGTCCCTGAGGTCATTCCCCATTCACTGAGGCGTGCAGAGAAGCCCAATAACTGTTGACAAGGCAAGAAATGCATGTTTTTCTTTAAATAGCACTTCATTCAAGGCTTAATATAAAGTTGAGCCAGTTGACAAATGGTGCCTATCATGACATGTTGTTTTAAACATCAGTCACACATCCCCAGGGTCCTACAGGTCACAACGTTCTTCACTAATGTCAGTAATACCAATTCTTCTCTAAAAGAAAGACTGAAGTATATAAAGACTTAAAAGGCATAATAAAAAGTCACTTTTTAGGTGAGTTAGAAATTTCAGCGGGCTTCCCCGGTGGCTCAGTGGTAAAGAATCCGCCAGCCAATGCAGGAGACACAGGTTTGATCCCTGAGTCGGGAAGATTCCCTGGAGGAGGATGTAGCAACCCACTCCAGTATTCTTGCCTGGAGAATCCTATGGACAGAGGAGCCTGACAGGCCACAGTCCATGGGGTCACAAAGAGCCAAACATGACTTAGCGACTAAACAACAACAGAAATTTCAGCATCACCTGAAAAAGATTTTAATCTTCATGTTAGTTCAACATTTCAGGAATTGGGAAAGATGCCGTTTGATACACATTTCTTAGGCCCCCATGCTAGAGTTTGACAAGAAAGATAAGACCTCATGGTTTCTGTTCTCAAAACGTAGGTCTAGAGAGGAGAAAGGGAATGGCTAGTACAAAATAAGAACTCAGTATAAGACAGTGCTGTGGAAAATGAGCAGAGAGTAGTTTCAGCCTTGCCAGAGAAATCAAGGACAACCTCACAGAGTGAGAGGCAGGAGAGCTGAGGCTTGAAGTCTGAGCATGAGTTCACAGGAGGGTAAGAATCAGCGCCCAGGATCCAGACGGATGAAGTACACAGAACACACAGTCACAGCTGTGAGAGGCATTGATCCGTTCAGTGAATTGCAATGGTTTGTGTTTTTGGAGCATAAAATTCAAGGTGGGCAGTTGTAAGGTTGAATCTGGACTCAGGCAGGCAAATGTTAGACAGTAAAGCGCCTTGCACATCAAGTAAAAACAGTAAATTTCATTCTATAGTCCACAGGAAACCATGAAAGAATTTGGAGATCATTGTCTAGGTATTATGATTAAGAAAGAATGCTTTAGAATAAAACACTGATTTGCTTTGTTTCGGCATTCGAACCTCTCCTTCTCCACTTCTGCCTCCTCCCTTTTCTGTTTCTCCTTTTTCTTTACTCCTACTATTTTAAATGCCTCTAAGAAAACATTGAATGGAATTTTTAAATAGTCTATTTTATTTTGTATATCTTTTTTTTTCCTTTTTTTATTTTTTATTTTTAAACTTTACAATATTGTATTGGTTTTGTCAAATAACTATGTCTATTATACTTATCACTGCATCACAGATAATTCAAAATTAGGTAAACATAGAAAACATATAAATACATATGAGATACATATAAGAATTGGCCAAACACATTCTAGGTGAAAACATAAATTGGCAATAAGGTCTTAATGTCAAATAAGAGTATTTTTTTCACTGAGTAATGGCTGCACAAAGTGAGACATGTTTAGATGTCGCCACTAGAGGGAGCCAGAGTGTGAGGTTCTAAACAAGGCCTCCTTGCTAGCACACCTGTGAACCAGGAAATAGAATTCTTTGCAAATCCCTTTGTCTGCTTGTCTATTTTGATCAAAATCCTTCAGTCTTGCAGAAATAATTTAGCTGATGCCAGAGTCTATTTAACACACCAAAAGGTGGATCATTACTGATGCCCGGTTTTCATGCTGGAATCAAACTCTCAGTCCCTATTTCCAGCCTCTTTATATCTGAGACATCCTTCAAATAGGCCTTGAGTAAGATGGATCGCTGGCTCAGACTCAAGTGTCACCTCCATCCTGCATATCTGAGGGGAGGACGGGGAAAGGAGAAGAAGAAGATGAAGTTAACAAACTAGGGAGAGGAAAATTCTTAGCTCAGACTTTTAATATTGGTGAGGAACCCACACATTAGCTAGAGGTAAGAAAGTGTTACCGAGTCCAAGCTTGCTCTGCAAGTCATGGAGGGACGAGGTGTCAAGACAAGGAATATGACTTAATTCAAAAAGCTGGGTGACACAGAAGATGGCAGATTAATGTCTCAAAATAACCATCTTGCCCGGGTTGGATGCCAGGTTCTTTGACGGATTGGAGATGCGGGAGGTGAGGAAACAAAGTAAAAGACCATTTAATTCTTGCAAATATCTCCTAGAATGGCAAGCCTCAGGCAGGGGGATGTGTTTCTTTTTCTTACAGTTATTAACAGGTGAGAGGATCAGATTATCTCCCTGTGAGCCTAACAAAGGCACTTTAGTTTAAGGGTCAGGCAAAGGGGGCAGGGTTCTCTAAGGCAGGCCATTATGTGTGACTATTCCCTGGTGGCTCAGAGGGTAAAGCGTCTGCCCCAAAATGCGGAAGACCCGGGTTCGATCCCTGGGTCGGGAAGATCCCCTGGAGAAGGACATGGCAACCCCACTCCAGTATTCCTGCCTGGAGAATCACATGGATGGAGGAGCCTGGTGGGTTATATATATAGTCCATGGGGTCACAGAGAGTCGGACACGACTGAGTGATATATATATATATGATAACAAAGGGCTTCCTTGATAGCTCAGTGGGTAAAGAATCCACCTGCAATGCAGGAGACCCCATTTTGATTCCTGGGTCAGGAAGATCCTCTGGAGAAGGCATAGGCTACCCACTCCAGTATTCTTGGGCTTTCCTTGTGACTCAGCTGGTAAAGAATCCACCTGCAGTGCAGGAGACGTGGTCCGATCCCTGGGTTGGGAAGATCCCCTGGAGAAGGGAAAGGCTACCCACTCTAGTATTCTGGCCTAGAGAATTTCATAGACTGTATAATACAGTTCCTGGGCTCACAAAGAGTCAGACACGACTGAGCAACTTTCACTTTCATGATAACAAAAGTGGCCAAAGACACACATCTAGCATGGAGGAGTCAAAATTTACCCCTGGTTTCCTCCAGGTTACAGAAGCAGAATGGCTACCCACTCCAGTATTCTGGCCTGGAAAATTCCATGGACTGTATAGTCCATGGGGTGCAAAGAGTCCGACACAACTGACCGACTTTCACACTCACAAGCTGCACTTAACTTTGCGTACATACTAAGTCACTAAAGTCCTGTCTGACTCTTTGCAACCCCATGGACCATACCCTGCCAGGCTCCTCTGTCCATGGGATTCTTCAGGCAAGAATACTAGAGTAGGTTGCCATGCCCTCCTCCAAGAGATCTTTCCAATCCAGGGATTGAACCCTGGGTCTCTTTCATCTCCTGCATTGGCAGGCAGGTTCTTTACCACTAGCGCCACCTGGAAAGCCCATGGTGGGGGTGGGGACTGTATCATCAACTCTCAAAATAATTACATTTTACACAGATCCCACAGTTAGACTCTCATTTCATAAACTATATCATCAAGCCTGGGAAAGAGAACAGAAAATTCATAGGCTGTCTCTTAAAAACACAAACTGTTTAGTTGGTAGGATAAAATACAGACATGCAAAATATTTGAATAGAAATACAAAGAAATAGCTGTGGGTTAGGGCCATGGTACACGGCATAAAAAAAGAAGAATAAAGGAATGTATCAATAAAGCTGCAAGGTTGGGTCCATAAACATGGACGCCTGTGCAGAACGAAATGGAGAGAAAATTAGACACAAATTCTTCCCTGGAAGGATACCCAGGCTTGAGAGTTGGCCTTGATTGAGAAAGAGATTACTTTTTAAAGTATTATTAGCAGATGGAAACAAATATCATAAGTCATTCTTTTAGAGGTGGATCTGGGAGGTGGGTGAGAGAATGGATAGAATATTAATTGCAAGATGCAATGTGACCATGCATGGGGGAAAGAACCGGGGGTTCAGACCTGACCTGCTAGAAATTTCCACCCAGCCCACAATGCCTCTGGGACCTTAGGCAAGTCATGGGATCTCCTTGGTCTTATGCATCTGTAAAATGGGATTTTTCAAATCTACCTAGTAAATTTGCTTTGAGGAACAGTGTAGCAAGAACAGGCACCAAGAAATGGTACAGTTTAAATAACGGATCACAGTGATGCCAACAGTAAACGTCTTCATCCCTCCACTTCCGAGACTTTCTCCCTTCTTCCTGGGTCAATCCAAACGTGGGGATGCGCTAATTTTATTCTTGGGTTTCAGGAACTGTTTCTTTAAAGTAAAGAACATTCATAAAGTAATATCTATGAAAACATAGATACTATTGTTTCATTTTTTGCAGAGTAATGAAGTTCTTAATGATATTACAAGGATTTACCTACATCCCAGGGCTTTGCTGATAGATACCCTGCAGAAGAAAGAGCGTGAGATTTCCAGGCAAAGTTCATCTTTGGTGATCCCCAACTCTGCACCAAACATGTAATAATGATAGTTATAAAAAAGAGAAAAAGAAAGAAATGAAAGTGCATGCCATCTTCAATAAAAAGATGGAGACTTCATGAATGGGAAAGAGGACAGAAATCCAAAGTGAAAGGTGGGCCTGAGTCATGAGCCCACTGGACTCAGAAGCAGGCAAAGGTCTCAGGAAGTTAAATTCCTCAGGCTTCTAACCCAGGCTCTTTGGTTCCTGAGATCTTAGCCACAAGCCAAGGACCTGCTTGAAGCCTCAGTCTCCTCATCTGCAAAAATGGAAATGATACAAGGACTCACTCCTTGGTTGTTGCGATGAAAATGAAGAAATGTCAGACCACATAGAGAACTAAGCTGGGATGCTGGCATAGAAGAAATGTTCCAAAATATTCATGGTGGTCTTTTCAATTGTTTTTAGATGGAAGAAGACAAAGTACTTCACCAGTTAAATTGAAGGAAATCAAAGTGAAAATAGATAATGACAATTACAGAGAAGAGAATGTTTCCAGGTTGATTTCCTAGAGTTCCTTAAAGGCAGGAGGAAAAGGAGATGACAGGTCTGAACTCAAGGGAAGTACGGACAAAGTTCACCCCTTCTCATTCGAAGGAATGACATCACTTCTTTAAAAACAAAAAGGAAGATTAAAGGTCAACACATCAAAATCAAGGTAGAGAAGAACTTGATGTATTTTCTTTTCAAAATAAAACTTTGTGCATCAGTACTTTTACAGGGACATCTCAGAGGTTTTTACTTTAGATTCGCAAAACTGATTATGCTGAGCAATAAGCATTTATATGAGATGCAAAATGGTACTGCATCAGCTAAAATGTCCTCTTTGTTCTCATAAATGTGAACATGTTTAAGCAATCCTGTAAAGACTGAAGATTACCTTAAAACGATGGGCATCCATAAACCATAATAACCCTTCAAGCTCCCAAATCCAGTGTGTCAAATACTAAAAGAGACTGCAAATCCCCATAAGAAAAATGTAACCTGGGCTGGTGGGGCCGAGATCAACCCTGGAGCCCACACCAGCAAATTTACACATTCTGGTGAATTTCTACTGCATGCCACGTGGCAGATGTCACACTTCCCATCTGGTAAACGTGCTACAGGTGAGTAAAATCTTCCCAGGTGAAACCACCTAAAGCCTAAGGAAGAGCCGATCCTGATGCTGGGGCTGGGCATCACCGGGGGCCCAGGCTCAGTGTCCGATGTATTTCTTCATTTCTCAAGGAGTTCACGCCATTGTGCCATATTCTCCTTTTCCCCTTATTCTGCCCTCTCTTCTTGCTTTTTCTCCCTTCCCTGGTTCCTCAGAACAAAGGGTAAAAGAAGTGGCTGCTAAGGGGTCATTGTTGGCCCATCCCTGCATCTCCAAAGCAGCTTCATCCCATCTCACTTTTGAAGTTGTATTTCCTCGAGGAAAAGATCTCACCGCCTTTCCTCCGGCTCCCAGCAGAGAGATGCTGCTCATTCAGAGGACCTGCGCTCTCACACAAAGCCAGCCTTTGGGCTGGTCCCTCCCTCTGACCCTGTGACTCCCTCTCCAAGAAGTGTGCTGGAATATCAGAGCAGGAGGAGCATTTGGAGAACTTACTGTAGTTTTTTAAAAGTCGTTTTCAAACATTGCAAGATACCTCACAACTTTTCTCAATATTTTAATTGAGAACACCTACACTCAACTAAGCTGTTCCCCTGAAAGCCTACGGTAAATGAGCAGGCAAAGGCACTGAAGCTGTTACATAATTATCAATCATTCTAATTATTTTCAATCAGAACAATAGGCTTACAAAAACAGGTGGGCAAAATGAGTCATTGGTTAGAAAGATAATAGCGATGGAATATGGAAAAAACCAAAGAGGGCAAAAATGTGACTCCTCCGAATATAACCTACAGTGAGATATATCCATGTATGGATGTGAGAGTTGGACTGTGAAGAAAGCTGAGCGCCTAAGAATTGATGCTTTTGAACTGTGGCACTTGAGAAGACTCTTGAGAGTCCCTTGGACTGCAAGGAGATCCAACCAGTCCATCCTAAAGGAAACCAATCCTGAATATTCATTAGGACTGATGTTGAAGCTGAAGCTCCAATACTTTGGCCACCTAATGTGAAGAGCTGACTAGTTGGAAAAGACCCTGATGCTGGGAAAGATTGAAGGCGGGAGGAGAAGGGGACGACAGAGGATGAGATGGTTGGATGGCATCACCGACTCTACGGACATGAGTTTGAGTAAGCTCCAGGAGTGCATTATGGACAGGGAGGCCTGTCATGCTGCAGCCCATGGGGTCGCAAAGAGTCGGACACGACTGAAATGAACTGAACTGAAGATATATCAGCCAGATCTACACACACACGTGTGTGACACACCAAATGTGCTTTGGATAGCACCCTTTGAAGATGATTATGCATCTCTGCTTAATGTGAAGAGTTCCTGCCACCTTTCCTTTCTGGTCCTTACTCCTGGACGATAAAGTGGAGATACATGTAATAGATGTCCAACATCGTTCATGCCTTCACTGTCCCTGGAGAGTTCTCGCCACGGCTGCAAGTTCCCTGGGAAGTTTAGCCATGTTCCTATCATTCTTCAAAGGCCTCATTTAAAGACTAGATGTTTTTTAATGCACTTATATAGATGCCTAAACATTTTTCTGAATTCTCTCAACTGAAAGTCTCTAGTTCTGTACAAGAAGCATTGATGAGCTTGAGAGTGCTCTAGAAGTTTAACTTTTAAGTACTTGGTAAATATGTCACCAGTTTTTTTTTTTACTGTGCTATGCTGATGCCCTTATGAAATTTTGTAATTATTCCAGCTATAAATACTATACTTATTACAAAGGAGGGGAGGGGAGGACAGGTGCTCATTCTCCGCCCTTGTACACCTCAGAGAGGCACCTTGATCCCACTGCTGCATTAAATAAAGTCAGAATATAGTCTCTGCCACTGAAAATTGACAAAGCCGTATTACATGAGCTAAATGCTATGACTTTTATGTGAGTTAACCATGCAGAAATTATTTTTAAAAGGTCACTAACTAATAAAGTACAAGCCATCCACTGAGAGCCAAAGAAGTTGCTGATGATGAAACAAAACCAAACAAGGAATTTGCATATGTCAAATAACCTTGGATTAATTGGGACTTCCTCCTTCCACCCCCATCTACAGTTGGTAAATAAATTGAAAAGTGTACAGAAGGAAGCTTTGAGTACATTACTTGAGAGAAACATGTCGTCTTTGCGGACTAGGTGTTAGCTAGGACAGAGAGAAGGTGGCAAGTTAATATAAGCAGGGGAAGGCCTGCCTTGAATGTTTGAGAGGTGTCATGGCCAAGGTCCATCAAGACTGTAGCCTTGCTCTCCGTGAGTTACTTCTGGTGACAAACTTGCCCAGGTATTTTCCGGTATCTTTCCCCAGAAAAACAGAAGGTGGTCCAAAAGGAACACCGTCCTCTAACTACTCTCACACCGGCCTTCGTCCAGAAAACAGCGAAAGTGAAAGTGGCTCAGTCGTGTCCGACTCTTTGTGACCCCAAGGACCGTACAGTCCATGGAATTCTCCGGGCCAGAATACTGGAGTGGGTAGCATTTCCCTTCTCCAGGGGTCTTCCCAACCCAGGAATCGAATCCAGGTCTTCTGCATTGCAGGTGGATTCTTTACCAGCTGAGCCACAAGGGAAGCCTGAAAAAAGCAAAACCTCCTCCTGTTACCATGATATCTTAACAGGAAAATATATACACTCCTTCATTCGTTCAAATATTGTATTGGCCAAAAAGTTCATTGGGTTTTCCACAAGATTGTATGGAAACATCAGAATGGATTTTTGACCAACCCAATATTTAAGCCTCTAAGTGGAAAACTGCTACTCTAAGAAGCATCTAAGATTTCACCACCATCCTTTGGGTTGCCTATCCTGGCACAGAACGCTGTACTTTATGGAAGTGAATCAGGGATCATTCAGATTTCCATAAAGGGCCACTGGCAAATATTTCAGCTTTGTGGCCAGACAGTCTCTATCACAACCATTCAATGCCACCATTGATGCATGAATGTAGCTGCAGACAATACAGAGATGCGGGAATGAGTACGGTCATGTTCAAATAAAACTTTACTCACAGAAACAGACAGTGGGTTGGATCTGGTCTGTGGGCCATAGTCTGTCAACCTCTGTTCGAAATCATTCATGACTCCCCACTGCTTACCAAGTCAAATCCTATGTCACCTCTCCTTCCCAGCCTACCTTTCCAGACTACAACCTACCATTACTCAGAATCACCAGTCCCTCCAGCCATGAGGTAGGAACCCTGGACTCTTCCTTCTCCATGTCCTTTACTCTGCTAGAATCTCTTTGCTCTTCTCTACTTATCAATATCCTCAGTTCTTCATACTTCCTCCAGGGGGCTTCTGTAGATTTTAGAAACATATATATTTACAAATAATACACACACACACACACATTCTATCTCTTCCTCACTCAGTTTTTAACCTCTAGAAGCTAGTAATCATACCCCATTCACCTTTGTTAAATGCAGAGCATCCAACATAGAAACTCAAGTACAGACGTTGAGTTCAGAACATATGAGGGTCACCTTGCTTAAATTATCAGAATAATAAAATGTTGTAATCATTAATCATCCTATTTATCTGATTCTGTCTTTATCATTGTTGCTGTGAGTATCATTTTACTGAATGGAAGAGAGAAGCATATCGTACTGAAACAAACATATGTTTGATATCGCTGCTGCTGCTGCTGCTAAGTCACTTCAGTCGTGTCTGACTCTGTGCGACCCCATAGACGGCCTCCCACCGGGCTCCCCCGTCCCTGGGATTTTCCAGGCAAGAACACTGGAGTGGGTTGGGCTTCGCTAGTGGACAGCAAATGTCCTTTTTCAAAAAAACATTTATCTATTGATTTGGCTGTGCCGCGTTTTAGTTGTGACATCCAGGATCATTTAGTTGCGGCATTCAAACTCTCAGTGGGGTCATGTGGGACCTAGTTCTCCAACCAGGAGCTGAATTCGGACCCCTGCATTGGGAGCGTGGAGTCTTAGCACTGGACCACCAGGGAAGTCCCCCACATGCCCTTTTGAGACCTTGTGTAATTTTACATAATTAACAAAGACATTAGTAAACAGGGCCATCCATTCAGCTATAGTCTAAATGCCTACTCAAAGGACAAAAAAGAAATCTAATATCTGGATCACTTAAAAACTAGACTGGATATACGACTTCTAAAGTCCTGGACTAAGTAAATTCATACCCCTAAGAAGTCCAAAACCGTGGAAACAAGGATTCTGGAGTGTTAGATGAAATGTGCTTCAAAAGACTCAACAATTTCGCCACGAATTCTTGCAATTCCATTAGAAATGTGGGAGGGATAGATGGAATGGTCCCAGGAAAGCCTAAAATAAAAGGGCCTTTCCACAGATGAGGTCAATGAAATCCGGATTCTGGCCTTTGAGACTCAATCACTGCCCAGCTCTAACACCGTGAATCACAGCTATTCACACAGTGGGTTTTCACCTTCTTCAATCAACAGCAGACCCAGCATGGACTCCCTCACCACCGGCACGATGGATACACAAAGAGATTAGTCTTTAGACAGAGAACAAGCTGCTGAACCAAAGACCAACTACAGATTGGTGCAATAAAAGAGAGAGGAAATTTTTTTTTTTTTTTCAGAGTAATAAACCGATTCATCCACCTGCTCTTGCAAAGCTGAGGATCAATTATGCCAACAAAAGAAGACACAATGAGGACTGTAAAGAGAAAGCCAGTGAATGAATGAGCTCATCCAGGGTGTGGATGGATTGAAATATACAGGCTGACCCGGGGAAGGAGAAAGATGACGTAAGTGGATAAGGAAGAAAAGGAAGGTGGGTGGCCAAGCAGGTGCCCACAATACCGGACAAATAGAAGTAATCAGGAATAGGGACAGAATTATTTCCCTTCCAGAGAACTCTCTTGTGATGCTGGTTGAGATGCTGGAATTAGTATCGGAAGAGGCCACCTGCACCACTTCAGAGCACAGTCACCCCTCTGATTGCCAAATAACAAAGGAAGCACAAGCAAGCAGCAACATTTTCCTTTGTCTTTATGCAGCTTCCTAAAGCCCAGCTGAATTCAAAAGCAGCTGTGTGACTCTCCACAAGCAAAGAGAGCACGTGTAAGCATGTGGGGATGCACACGCATGCACACACACTCGACATGGGCATTGCTGAGTTATTCAAATTAAGTTGCATATGTCAAAGTAGTCAAGAAAGAACAAAGACTGTCATGGCTCCAGCCAGGATGTGTAAATAAGTCTTAATGTGTAAATGTTCTTAATGGGGAAAAAAGGATTGATTTAAGACCGCTGAAGTTCTACCAACTCAGTACATCTGTTGAATTACATTCACTGGGTATGGAAAGGAGCTTTGGTCACATTTCAGTTCCCACTCAGAAACCATCAATCCTTCAATGAGTCCCATTACTTTCAGAATAATGTCTAAACACATGCAAGTCATTCAAATGCTTAGAGTTCAAATGCTGCAACTAAATGATCCTGCATGTCATAAAACCCAGCACAGCCAAATACATACATATTTTTTAAAAAAAGGATATTTGTTGTCCACTAGAGATGTTTCCCTGTTAGCTCAGATGGTAAAGAATCGCCTGCAATGTGGGAGACCTGGGTTCAATCCCTGGGTTGGGAAGATCCCCTGGAGGAGGGCATGGCAGCCCACTCCAGTATTCTTGCCTGGAGAATCCCCAAGGACAGAGGAGCCTGGTGGGCTACAGTCCATGGGGTCGCAAAGAGTTGGACATGACTGAGTGACTAAGCACAGCACAGAGAAGTCAAACGTACTTTTGTTTCAGTACAATATGCTTTTCTCTTCCACTCAGCAAAGTAATGCTAATATGACAGAGCCTGTCACTGCCTGATTTCAATCCAGGTTTTCAGCCACAGGCAGCCTACAACTCTGACCGAAACAAGCACATTTTGACTCCTGCTCTTCTCTTTGACTTTATTCCCTTTCTTACCCATTTCTATCAGCCAAAATCTACTTGTCTTCCATGGCTCTGGTCAAATACCACCTCCTTCGAGTCCTTGCAAACGTTCCTAGTGGAACGTGATCTCTAGCGTCCTTTAGCACAGTCGCGCTTTCCTGCGCCCAATGGTTCTGACACCTTCATGTGCATCAGACTCCTTCAGAAGGTTCTAGAAACAATCTCTATCTCTGCTGGACCCCCATCTGCAGCACTCTGATTCAGGAGGTCTATGATGGGGTGAAAATGTGCATGTCTAAGAAGCCCCCACCCCACTCGATGCAAATGCTGTTGGGCCAGAGACCACACTTTGGGAATAACAATGAGTATCTCACCTTCCCTCAAAAAGCTCCTGGGGAGCAGAAAATAAACCTGTTATTCCTACCACTCTTCATCCCAGGTTTACATTCAGTAAGTACGCAACAAATATTTGTCAAATTAAATGTACATGTTCATGTTGCTTCATATATGTTTGTGTATATACATTCATATTCATTCAACAAATATTTATTGCAGACATATACATTTGAAATATGCATCTATATGGTGAGAATATTTAAAGTACAAGCAGGTTTCTTAATCATCTCACATTTGGCAAACTAAAGGGAAGTATGAATATGCTATGATCTGTCTTGCAAATGTGTTCCGCAGAAGAGTCCCATTAAAATTCAATATGAATCTCTGTTTGAAGAGTGTCCATCTGTGTTCATTTGTGGCAAATGTAATGAATCTCTCATTCTGCCTGCATATTCCGTTAACCCCTGCCATCTAGTGCCTCAGCTTCAAGACAAGGAAGTGTGGGATACTCATTTCTCATTCTATGGATTCCAGGCAACTCCCTGAGATCACTGCAGATGTGACTCTTATTCCAGATAACTTAATAATTCTGAAGCAGACCATGTCTACCCACCAACAGTACATACAAGCACAGATGCTAAAGTCATCTTGAAAGTGAAAGTGTTAGTTGCTCAGTCGTGTCCAACTCTTCTGCAACCCATGGACTGCAACCCACCAGGCTCCTCTGTCCATGGATTTCTCCAGGCAAGAACACTGGCGTGGGTTGCCATTTCCTTCTCCAAAGTCATCCTGCCTGGGCTCAAATCCTGGCTCTGCACATGGCTAGAGTCTGAACTTGCACAAATTGCTTAACAGCTCTAAACTTCGATTATCTCATTAGTGAAATAAATATGGACAATAACCTTATAGTTACTATTTTCTGATTGTTATGAAGAGAGAGGAGGAAGTATTAATACTTGGGCAACATTTACTCTGGCACACCATTGGAGCTGTTGTATGAATATAAATCCAGCCTCCCCCCAGGTTCCCACTGCCCTGTATCTTCTGAGGCCCCAAATCTTATTTCACCCAATTGTCATACAGAGTCATCATCAACTAAGCCAGTCAAAACGGATAAATGTAAATGTTAATATTTTAAGCTTTCACAGGTACTTAATAATTACCTGCACTGCTCATTAATGTTAGTGCCTTATGTTCATTCAGCTCTTTTGAGAACTGAAAGGACATAGTGGCCACATTTTGACTGGGAAGTACAGAGCTGCTTCTGTGGCTTCCATTATTGACTAACTGATATCACCACTCAAATCCCATAGCCAGCACCAGCAACCAACATCCATTCTGATCCCAAACTCCCTAACCCATGAAACTAAAATTATGGGTGCCTACAGATCATTTTTGGAGAAGGAAATGGCAACCCACTCCAGTGTTCTTGCCTGGAGAATCCCAGGGACGGTGGAGCCTGGTGGGCTGCCGTCTGTGGAGTCACACAGAGTTGGACACGACTGAAGTGACTTAGCAGCAGCAGCAAAGATCACTTTGGAGAAGGAAATGACAACCCACTCCAGTATTCTTGCCTGGAGAATCTCATGGACAGAGGAGCCTGGAGGGCTACAGTCCAAGGGGTCGCAAAGAGTCGGACACGACCGAAGCGACTTAGCACATACACACACACAAAGATCATTTTGGGGCTTCCCGTGTGGCCCAGTGGTAAAGAATTCACCTGGCAATGCAGAAGACACTGGTTTGATCCCTGGATCAGGAATATCCCCTGGAGAAGGAAATGACAACCCACTCCAATATTCTTGCCTGGAGAATTCCATGGACAGAGGAGGCTGGTGGGCTACAGTCCCTGGGTGGCAAAGAATCGGTCATGACCTAGTGACTGAGCACGCATGCATGCAAAGATCATTTTGGCTTTTCAGCTTATGAGACTAGATATCACTTCATCCAGATTTCTTATGAGACTAGATATCACTTCATCCAGATTTCTTTCTCTGTCTAATATTATTGGTGGACCTACAGGTGTGGGCCTGCCATTCTGTAAGGTTTCAACAGCGTTAGAACAGTGACCACGTGAATTTCGTCAGGTTTACCCACATACATCACCTGATAAGTTCACAAGAAACATAAAAATGCGGAGGTCGTTTCTGTTTGTGATTTTACGTATCCTGCAGCTTGATGTGGGCAGGGGACTGCATTTCTCCTGTCTGAAGAACACTGTTCTGTGAGAAATTGGCAACTGTTTCTTGAGACGGAAATTTAAAATTAAATTTTAATATAGGATGTTGCCATAAAATTAAAATTATAGGAAATAATCTGTGTTTAATAATCATCTTATTATTGCAATATAACTGATGCATAGCAGGCAATGGTATTTTCATAATCCAATGCTTCTGGACTGATTGTACATAAACACTATCCTTCCAGTAAGAAGAGCACTTTGGGGATTTCCCTGGTGGTCCAGCAGTTAAGAATCCACCTTCCAATGCTGGGGACATGGGTTCGATCCCTGGCCGGGGAACTAAGATCCCACATGGCATGGGGTAACTAAACTCATGAGCTACAATGAAGACCCAGCAGAGCCAAAAAAAAAAGTTAATTTACTTAAAAATAAATAAGTTATCATAAAAAGAAGTGAACCTTGGCTATCTCGTGTCATTTTATAGGTTGTGTAAATTATCCTGTTTCATTTTGTATTAGACTCCTGCTGCTGCTGCTGCTGCTAAGTCGCTTCAGTTGTGTCCGACTCTGTGCGACCCCACAGACGGCAGCCCACCAGGCTCCCCGGTCCCTGGGATTCTCCAGGCAAGAACACTGGAGCGGGTTGCCATTTCCTTCTCCAATGCATGAAAGTGAAAAGTGAAAGTAAAGTCGCTCAGTCGTGTCCGACTCTGTGCGACCCCACAGACTGCAGCCCACAAGGCTCCCCCGTCCCTGGGATTCTCAGGCAAGAACACTGGAGCGGGTTGCCATTTCCTTCTCCAATGCATGAAAGTGAAAAGTGAAAGTGAAGTCGATCAGTCGTGTCTGACTCCTAGCGACCCCATGGACTGCAGCCCACCAGGCTCCTCCATCCATGGGATTTTCCAGGCAAGAGTACTGGAGTGAGTTGCCATTAGACTCCTAGGGCAGCTGTAATAAATGACCAAGAATTTGCTGGCTTAAAATGACAGGATCTTACTCTCTCATAGTTCTGGAGTCCAGGAGTCTGAAATCCAGAAGTCAACAGGCCAGCACTCCTCTGAATGACTCCAGGAGATAATCCATTCCTAGCCTTTTCCAACTTCTGGTGTCTGTCATCATTTCTTACAGTGTATCATTTAATCTCTGCCTCTCTTTAATCTCTTCATATGGCTTCCACGTGTCTCTATGTCTTATATAAGGAAGGACACTCTCCACTGGATTTAGGGCCCACCTAGATAATCCACCCTGGAGAAGGAAATGCCAACCCATTCCAGTATTCTTGCCTGGAAAATCCCATGGATAGAGGAGCCTGATGGGCTATCATCCATGGGATCGCAAAGAGTCAGACACAACTGAGAGACTAATGCTAGATAATCCAGGTTGATCTCAAGAGGCTTCATTTAATTACACCTGCAAAGGCTCTTCTTTCAAATAAATCACACCCATGGGTTCTAGGGGACCTATCTCTTGAGCAATGGCCACCATCCACCCCGTACACTTGTTGTACAGAGAGTATGTATTTCATTTCTCTGCAGCAGCTTCCCTGAGGCCAGAGATCTGTTTTCTGTATCTGTGATTCCACCAGGCTCAGTAGTCAGAGTACCTGCTCATATGAGATGCTCGTTTAAGGTGTGTTGAGTGGATGAATGAATATCATCACAACTCCTACACCATACCAGAAAAATACTGGGGAAATATTCTCAAGTGGAGGCATACCAGTCCAAAACCCATCAAAAGGGCTAGCCACAGTTCACGTCAGGAGCCCAGATGCAGCTGGTGAAGTAAAGCAATAGAGTAGAAAAAATGATAATAAGATCATGATCCCAGATTCAAACCACACACCAAGCACAACACTTGTCAGAAAGCAAATGGCTCTCTGCAGCTCAATGGGCACTTACAGAAAGAAGGCTCAACAGAGGGAAGCACATTCAGACACTTCCCCAATGAAAAGACGGATAAGAAAACTTTTAACAGATTTATGGAAAGTTAATCATATTTATCCTTCCCCTTTGAACAAGATCTTTTGCTTGTCAGATTAAACATCACAAAAAATGAAACCAGTTACATGAAAATCGGATTCTAAAACTGAAAGAATAGGCCAGTCTTCCTGCATCTCAAATATGATTTAGATCATGAAAACTAACATTTTAATCATACTTCACAGTGGGTAAGGTATTTTCATGTGATTCCATCTGACATAAGCAATAGCCTCCTGAAATCAGGTATCTCCCCTGTCATATAAGAAAACACATGTTGAGAAATTCAGAGACTTGTTCAAGGTGATGTGAGTGACAACAGGTAGACACCTAATGAATGTTGTTTTTATGGTTCCATATCTGGTATATGCATGTGTGTGTGTGTGTGTGTGTGTGTGTGTGTGAGTGTACAAGAATAAGTCTCCTCTCCACTCAACTGCAACCTCCCTTGGTGATTCTGCCACAGTGATTCTACCAGGCACTTTCTTATGTCTGGTTGTATAATTACATTACAAAATATTTTTAAAATCTGACTCATAGAGATTTAACTTTCTTCCCAAGTCTGCCTGAGAATAATCTTGGAAAACCTTTATGGATTCCAATAAAGAGCAAAATGAAGAAAATTAAACCCTGGTGTGGGAAGGAGTGGGGATTAGGAAGAAAAAGTAACACACCACTTAGAATTTGTCTGTTCCTTCATAGAAGAGGAAAACTCACTTTTCCTGCAAACAGGAAAAGCACTGTTCTAAAAATGGGTCACTTTGAATTTCACTAAATCAAAATACTACTTAGCATGTTGTTAACAAGCTGTTTTGTAATGTTTCCATGTTGGTACTAACCGTACTGACCAATTGTACGTTCCCAAAGGGCAGAAATTATGTCTTACCAGAGTAAACAGTCAACGTTCACATTTCTCCCAGCTTACCCTCACATGCTGGACACTCAAAATTCAGGAACTGGCCACCAATTTAGAAAGAGAAGAGATGCTCTTGATTGTTAGGAGTCCCCAGGAAATCTCCTTTTGGGGACATGGGCTCCATGACATCTGCCATGGCGGGGTGCATCATGGTCCCCTTTCCCCTTAAAATAATCAAAGCCTGAACTAGGACACTGAAAGGGGACTGTACTGTAGTAGCTGGAATTTAGGCATAAATGGCATTTCTGAAGTGTCAGTACGTAACTGGCTTTTAAAGGACTGCAGGCTACTTAGCCCTGGTCGGTCTGCTCCTGAGTGCCAAGAAATAGGAACCAGGGCCATAAGCATCTGACTTCATGAATAAGGAGACCTAAAGTCCCCCCAGGAAGCCAGAGGCAGTGAGAGGTGCCTCCAGTCCCAGAGGCTGCAGGTACACAGCCTGAGACCCTGGGCAGAGCCCTCCGCCACCGGAGCGGGATCCTGTCCCTGGGTCCCTCAGGACACAAAGACAGGGAGCAACCCTGCTTCTGCCACCAGCTTCTCCCTCCACTCAGCTTGAATCGGCAAGAAGCTGGGAACCCACCTCCCCTCTCTGTTCATATAAACCCTTTCTTCTGACGAGGCTCCACAGAGGCCAGGAGTTTGCTATAAATCTTGTTTGCCAAAAACATTATTCATATTCTTTGAGTCTGTATAATTTCTGTGAATGCCCACTCATTTATGGGGTGGGGGTGGGAATCTATTCCTTACCATATCTGTGAAATCAGAAAATTAGCCTTTAATCAAACAAGTGTATCTTTGCATGTTCAGGAAGAGTACATAGTGCTTAATCTTCTTGAGGTTATAGGCCTTGAAAATTTTATACCCTATGGGCCTAATTTTCATAATAATAACACACTGTCCTAAATTTAAGAGGTCCCTGGAATTCTTGTAGCACCTTCAGAAACACCCTGGGGTTTTAGAACTCTGGGCAAAAAATGCAAGAGTCTATACACTTGTGTTTTAGTCCTTATCTTACATTTTGAAAAAGTTACTCTAATGTCTGTATAAATCTCTCTTTCTAGAAAAAGAGGACAAAATTATCTTTCACCCTTAATATCTTAAACAAATGATCATCAGCCAGAGTGCTTGAGTGTCCTGGCTTGGGGTCAGGCTGATATTTGGACTCTAGCTCTGTTCCTTTCTAAGATGAATGACTACAGACAATTTGCCTAATCTATTTGAACATGACTTTCCAAATCTCTAAATATGTACAGTGAGACTTATCAGTAAAAGAAATAATATCTATAATGTGATTGATGCAATGCCAAACCACAATTGCTAATGCTGATTAAATGGCTGGTGCCGTCATCACCTTCACCATCAAAAAGAACAGAGTTGGGATGCAGGTAGTTCTGAAGCATATTCAATTCCAAAAAGACACCAAGAGCCATATAGGGAAACTTGAAAATCTATGAAAAACAAACCAGTCTAGACAATCCCCACCTCTACAATCTCCAGTTTACCATAATACAGACCTTAGGTTATATTACCATTTCCAACAAACCATGAGAGAGCTTTCACTATGACATGGGAAGGGTCTCACCTACACAGGATTCCACAGTCTGGGCCCTGAGGGTGGCATTCTGCTACGATGGAGGTCTCACTGCTGCTACTGCTACTGCTACTGCTAAGTCACTTCAGTCGTGTCCGACTCTGTGCGACCCCATAGACAGCAGCCCACCAGGCTCCCCCGTCCCTGGGATTCTTCAGGCAAGAACACTGGAGTGAGTTGCCATTGCCTTCTCCCGGATGTCTCACTAGCACAAGTTAAAGATGTGGCTGAGGGTAAATTTTGTGGAATGGCATATATATACTTGACACATGAATTCAAGAGGATACTGTAGTCCTTCATAAGACCAGTAAACATTTTCATGAAATCAACAATTTGGAAATGTTTACTAAAACTTTAATGTCCTCTTCTTTATTCTTGTTTTAATACAGCTTTTCCCCAAGATGAAATTTGTCTTTGATTCCCTATCACTCATCACAGTGCCTAGTAGAATATAAAGCCTCTGAAACTCTGAGATCAGAGAGAAAGAAAGAGAGAGAAAAAGGAAAGAAGGAAAGGAGAACTAAAGGAAGAATGAGGCAAGAAGATTGGGAGCACATGTTCATTTGTTCACTCAAGTAATGCTTGTTGAATATCTGATACATGCTAAGCTTTGAGTCAAGCACCTTAGGGACAATGATAGGTGAAATAGGGTTCTTATTCTGAACAAGCACACACAATTTAGTGTTTGTTCTTTCTTTCTTTCTTTTTAATAAAGGAAGAGGAGGGTGAAAAACGGGACCAAGTCTATTGCCATAGCTCTACTATAATAAGGGTACATGTGCTGGCATGCTGAGTCCCTTCAGTCGTGTACAACTCTGTGCGACGCTATGAATGCAGCCTGTTAGGCTCTCTGTCCATGGGATTCTCCAGGAAAGAATCCTGGAGTGGATTGCCATGCCCTCCCCCAAGGGATCTTCCTGACCCAGGGATCGAACCTGCATCTCTTATATCTCCCACATTTGCAGGCAGGTGAGGGCTTCCCTCGTGGCTGAGCTGGTAAAGAATCTGCGTGCAATACGGGAGACCTGTGTTTGATCCTTGGGTTGGGAAGATCCCTTAGAAAGGGAACGGCTGCCCACTCCAGTATTCTGGAGAATTCCATGAACCGTGTAGTCCATGGGGTCACTACTGACACGACTGAGTAGTCGTATCACTTCTTTACCACTAGCACCACCTGGGAAGCCCATAATAAGGGTTTGGCACAGATCATCCCTGTCTACCAAATACCTGGGCCCCTGCCACAGGCATTGAGCTGTTTCACCAACCAACGCCAGCCAGAGACTACATTGCCCAGCTTCTTCTGCAACTACGGGAGACCTTGTGACTAGCTTCTGGCCAATGATGTGACCGGAAGTGACGTTTGCCACTTCCCGGCCCTTGCGACACCTAGAACCACCTTGGTAGCCCTATATGGGCTGCAGGGCAGGGCCTCTGACTGCTTGGGTCCTGTGTGACTGTGTGGAACAGAATCTCACTTCCCTTCGCTGATCGTAATTGCTTGTTCTACACATCAATGAGCAAAACTAATACTAAAACAAAAAGCTTTTTTTGGCTACTGTGCTGAGATTTGGGGGTTGTTCATGTAGTTACAGAGAAGGCAATGGCACCCCACTCTAGTTCTCTTGCCTGGAAAATCCCATGGATGGCGAAGCCTGGTAGGCTGCAGTCCATGGGGTCGCTAAGAGTTGGAAGCAACTGAGTGACTTCAGTTTCACTTTTCACTTTCATGCATTGGAGAAGGAAATGGCAACCCACTCCAGTGTTCTTGCCTGGAGAATCCCAGGGACGGGGGAGCCTGGTGGGCTGCCGTCTCTGGGGTCGCACAGAGTCGGACACGACTGAAGCGACTTAGCAGCAGCATATAGTTAATGTTTACTCTAGCTAACACACGTTAAAAATCTAAATTTAATTTTCAGGTAGCTTGAGATGTATCTTACGTGTATTGATAATAAAATCAAACTGACATATATCTTATGTGTATGGATAATAAGCTGTCAAGAGACCCTGCTTTTGAACTAGAATTATGCCCCATCAGCACAGCAGTGCTCTTTAGCACATTCTGATCTGCTGCTCTATCAAACTGCCAATGATGTCATAGAAATCTGGAGACAGAGTGGTGGATGGTTACTGCAACACATGCAGAAGAGTCAAAATCAATGTCATTGCTTTGCTAATAATTATTTTAACGGTAGAATAAAGCAATCATTATGTATTACATGCAATTTGTTTAGTGGGTAAAATCATTTCCAAACACCTTGAGCTTAGTCTCATTTACAGATTTAAATCAAAGACTTTTTCATCAACACCTCTTTTGCAGAACATGAAACTCTCCTTTTCTATTTTTTGTGCCTTTGTCTTATTAATAACATTACTGATAATTTCTCCTAAAAATAATACCCACATCTGATGAATGCTTTCTATGAGTCAAAGCCTGGTTATGTACTTTTCACACATGAATTTTATATTTATCTAATTTACATATGCTCAACTTGTCACATGTCAACCCTCTAAGACAGATATATTATCATTCTATCTTACAAATATGAAAATTAGTGTTACTAAAAGTCAAATAACCTGACCAAGTTCACATACTTACTAAGTGGAAGAACTGAAATTTGAACTAGGGTTTCCTGATACTAAAGCCCAAGGCAGTTTCATTGTGTCAGGTAAATCTTAACTGAAGATGAATTTTAAATGAAAATAATATTAAGCTTACAGCATCATGTTAGGTCAGGGGTATAACAATAGCATCCGATATTTACTGAATGTTTGCTTTGTGTCAGATACTCTCCTAAACACTACGGGTTAATTTATAAATCTTCACAACTCTAAGAAATAAGCACTAAGATTGTCTCTTTCACACAGATAAGAAAACTGAGGCACAGAGTTTCAGTGACTTGTCCAAGATCACACAGCTAGTTGGTGGGTGAACCAGAATTCAGATATAGGCTTCCTGGTTTCAAAATCTGTTTCCTTAACCACTCCACTAACTGCAGTAAGGTATGCAAATATGTCTTTAATTAAAGATAACACTTAAACTTGTTTCTATTTCAGAATGATGCTGGGTGTGGTCAGAATTATTGTCATCGCTATGCAATCAAATTTTAAGAGAATCCCTGAATCTAGAATAGGAAAATATTGTACAAAAAATGAAAGTTGGATAAGTATTAATAAATTGTCTTAACAAGAAATCAAATACAGAGCAACCCCAACAGGACTAGAAACATGAGCAGCAGTGGAAATGTCTGATTTTGGTCTCAGGTAGGGAGTTGCAAGGGTCACCAGGAACTCAGAGGGGCAGAAGTGTGAAAAAAGCTCACAGGTCATATATCCACCGGATATTCTGCTCTCAGTAGTTCCTACCTACCTACACTCTTTTCTTTCATCTATATTTCATATCCCAGGAACAAAACTCACTTTATTTTTTTTTAAATATACAAAATTGCCTGATTATTAAGTGTTTTCTGATTACATCAGGCAGAGAATCAAAGAAAGCACAGGTAGGTCTCACAGGTGACATGTAACAGAAAGATCTGTGCTAGGATTCAAAAAGGACTTTAAGAGCAATTAGAAAGCATTAGAATGCCATTCTTAAAATAACAATGTCATGACTAAATGGACTGAAGAAACAGTAAGTCCAGTCCTTATTTTAAAGGATGGATTGACATTATAGAAATAAATAGATGAAGCGAGTAAGATTTAATCATGGAACTATTCATCTGAATGACTCAACAATACTTGACCATTCCTAATGCAGCCTTTTTACAGAAGGAGTACAAGAGTCCAACCTCTGCAACTACTTAGGGGTGTACCATATACTTACCAGGTATTATAGGAAATCCTTCCTCCAGAGAGCTTTATCACTCAAGAAATTTAGCCAAAGTAAATTCAGCCAAAGCTGAATTAAGATGGACGGACCTGGAATCCACAAACCCAGACAACTGCACTTTTTGAGAGTGTGATCTTAGGCAGGACACTTAATCGCTCTAATTCTCAGTTTAAAGAAATGTGAAGTGAGTGGGACCCTAGTAAATGCAGAAACCACGTGGTCCAATCTCTAAGTTGTCTCCTTCCAAAGTGCAGTCCAATAGCCAACAGAAATCTTAAAAGTAATTACATTTCTCCCTTAAGCTTCTTGAAAGCTATTAAAGGTAATCCAATACAGGTAAACTCTTTTCCCACCCTTCCTTTACTTCCCTCACAATCTTAAACTGCTACGGTGGGTTTTTTTTTAGCTCTTCACACTGCTGAAAAGCTCCCTGACACACACACTCTCACTCAGTATTCAGATTAACTTCGTCTCTTTTCCAGCAAGAAAGAATCCTTCCTCTTTAGAAAAACGAGAGGGAACTGAGCTGATGAGCTGGAATAAGAAAGGTGTCTGTGAACACACACATTTGTTTGTTTGCTATATCATGTGAGAATAATGATGCTCGTCTTAAGGGTTTTAGGAATATTAAACAGATAATATCTATAAACTTTCCAGAACGCAGTGAGAGCTTTTTCATGAGTACACGCACTATAGCCATAATGCATATACATTCCCCACTACACACAGAGTGTACGTGATATTTTGTTTGGTCCTTTGGATCATTCTCCACCCGAACTCTGCCCTTTGGGAAGCTCATCTTTCTGGGTTGCACCAAGTGGGAGGCATTGGCAGGAAGCTGGGGGACTGAGTCATGGGATCAATATCCCTGGTTCCTCCTCAGTCAGTCCTCAGAGGTTGGCAGCAGCTGGATTTCTTCACTGAAGAGTGCAGACCCTCCCCTAGTTGCAGTCACACCTCTTTCTCTCTCTTGGTTCCAGTAACTGTCCACCCACCCCTCCCAGGCCTGTCAGTGATAACAGTTATACGGGTGCTTTTCCACAACCCCACTAGCATCTCTGACCACAGACTTGTCCTGCCCTGTTCAGTTCAGTCGCTCAGTCGTGTCCGACTCTTTGCGACTCCCTGCACTGCAGCACGCCAGGCTTCCCTGTCCATCACCAACTTGCGGAGTTGTAAATAGGTCAACTGTCACTGTAAATAGGTCAACTGTCGTCATACTACTCACTTGAGTGGCACCAGTCGTCCCAGCAGGATCCTGACTGATAGACAAGGGAAACCAGCTGGGGTGTTTTCTACCCTTAAACTCCTCCATCTGAGGTGGAGAAGTGGCACAGAGGCACTCGATGCTTCATTTGCTTTGCTCAGAAGCCCCCACAGCTATAGGGAAGCAGAACCTAGAGTTGGTGGAGGGGGGGCATGTGTGTGTGTGGGAGGGTGGTAGGCGAGTGGGATGAAGGATGAAGAAGCAGCAAGGAGACTTAAGCTACCCTGAGAAGACCCCTTCCTCATCTTCAAAATGTGACATTCCACAGGCTTCCGTGGGAATGAAAGGTTTCCTTTCACTCAGATTACCTACCGGACAATACAATAACTGAAAAATTCATCTTGCATCCTATTGGGTGGACCCATGTCAGTGTAGAATTGCTTTTACTTCTTCAATTAAAGCATATGTCCAGGAGTTTCACTAAATAATTCTGTCTTGTTATATGGAAATACTCTGTAAAGGTTACTTGTGTTCTCTGGACTTTTTAATAAGTGAAGAAAAGTAAGTTTAAGGTGATGGTGGCCTCATAGAATGAGTTTGGAAGTTTACCTTCCTCTGCAATTTTCTGGAAGAGTTTGAGCAGGATAGGTGTTAGCTCTTCTCTAAATTTTTGGTAGAATTCAGCTGTGAAGCCGTCTGGACCTGGGCTTTTGTTTGCTGGAAGATTTTTGATTACAGTTTCAATTTCCGTGCTTGTGATGGGTCTGTTAAGGTTTTCTATTTCTTCCTGGTCGAGTTTTGGAAAGTTGTACTTTTCTAAGAATTTGTCCATTTCTTCCTCGTTGTCCATTTTATTGGCATATAATTGTTGATAATAGTCTCTTATGATCCTTTGTATTTCTGTGTTGTCTGTTGTGATCTCTCCATTTTCGTTTCTAATTTTATTGATTTGATTTTTCTCCCTTTGTTTCTTGATGAGTCTGGCTAATGGTTTATCAATTTTATTTATCCTTTCAAAGAACCAGCTTTTGGCTTTGTTGATTTTTGTTATAGTCTCTTTTGTTTCTTTTGCATTTATTTCTGCTCTAATTTTTAAGATTTCTTTCCTTCTACTAACCCTGGGGTTCTTCATTTCTTCCTTTGGCCACCATCACCCTAATACCAAAACCTGACAGAGATCCCACAAAAAAAGAAAACTACAGGCCAATATCACTGATGAATATAGATGCAAAAATCCTAAACAAAATTCTAGCAATCAGAATCCAACAACACATTAAAAAGATCATACACCATGACCAAGTGGGCTTTATCCCAGGGATGCAAGGATTCTTCAATATCCGCAAATCAATCAATGTAATACACCACATTAACAAATTGAAAAACAAAAACCATATGATTATCTCAATAGATGCAGAGAAAGCCTTTGACAAAATTCAACACCCATTTATGATAAAAACTCTCCAGAAAGCAGGAATAGAAGGAACATACCTCAACATAATAAAAGCTATATATGACAAACCCACAGCAAACATTATCCTCAATGGTGAAAAATTGAAAGCATTTCCTCTAAAGTCAGGAACAAGACAAGGGTGCCCACTTTCACCATTACTATTCAACATAGTTTTGGAAGTTTTGGCCACAGCAATCAGAGCAGAAAAAGAAATAAAAGGAATCCAAATTGGAAAAGAAGAAGTAAAACTCTCACTATTTGCAGATGACATGATCCTCTACATAGAAAACCCTAAAGAGTCCACCAGAAAATTACTAGAACTAATCAATGATTATAGTAAAGTTGCAGGATATAAAATCAACACACAGAAATCCCTTGCATTCCTATACACTAATAATGAGAAAACAGAAAGAGAAATTAAGGAAACAATTCCATTCACCATTGCAACGAAAAGAATAAAATACTTAGGAATATATCTACCTAAAGAAACTAAAGACCTATATATAGAAAACTATAAAACACTGGTGAAAGAAATCAAAGAGGACACTAATAGATGGAGAAATATACCATGTTCATGGATTGGAAGAATCAATATAGTGAAAATGAGTATACTACCAAAAGCAATTTATAGATTCAATGCAATCCCTATCAAGCTACCAACAGTATTCTTCACAGAGCTAGAACAAATAATTTCACAATTTGTATGGAAATACAAAAAACCTCGAATAGCCAAAGCGATCTTGAGAAAGAAAAATGGAACTAGAAGAATCAACCTACCTGACTTCAGGCTCTACTACAAAGCCACAGTTATCAAGACAGTATGGTACTGGCACAAAGACAGAAATATAGATCAATGGAACAAAATAGAAAGCCCAGAGATAAATCCACGCACATATGGACACCTTATCTTTGACAAAGGAGGAAAGAATATACAATGGATTAAAGACAATCTCTTTAACAAGTGGTGCTGGGAAATCTGGTTAACCACTTG
Source organism: Bos mutus (assembly GCF_027580195.1). Classification (NCBI taxonomy): domain Eukaryota; kingdom Metazoa; phylum Chordata; class Mammalia; order Artiodactyla; family Bovidae; genus Bos; species Bos mutus. The sequence goes on from NC_091626.1 coordinate 95,757,402, forward strand.
TAAAAGAATGAAACTAGAACACTTTCTAACACCATATACAAAAATAAACTCAAAATGGGTTAAAGATCTCAACGTAAGACCAGAAACTATAAAACTCCTAGAGGAGAACATAGGCAAAACACTCTCTGACATACATCACAGCAGGATCCTCTATGACCCACCTCCCAGAATATTGGAAATAAAAGCAAAAATAAACAAATGGGACCTAATTAAACTTAAAAGCTTCTGCACATCAAAGGAAACTATTAGCAAGGTGAAAAGACAGCCTTCAGAATGGGAGAAAATAATAGCAAATGAAGCAACTGACAAACAACTAATCTCAAAAATATACAAGCAACTCCTACAGCTCAACTCCAGAAAAATAAATGACCCAATCAAAAAATGGGCCAAAGATCTAAATAGACATTTCTCCAAAGAAGACATACAGATGGCTAACAAACACATGAAAAGATGCTCAACATCACTCATTATCAGAGAAATGCAAATCAAAACCACTATGAGATACCATTTCACACCAGTCAGAATGGCTGCGATCCAAAAGTCTACAAATAATAAATGCTGGAGAGGGTGTGGAGAAAAGGGAACCCTCTTACACTGTTGGTGGGAATGCAAACTAGTACAGCCACTATGGAGAACAGTGTGGAGATTCCTTAAAAAACTGGAAATAGAACTGCCTTATGATCCAGCAATTCCACTGCTGGGCATACACACTGAGGAAACCAGAAGGGAAAGAGACACATGTACCCCAATGTTCATCACAGCACTGTTTATAATAGCCAGGACATGGAACAACCTAGGTGTCCATCAGCAGATGAATGGATAAGAAAGCTGTGGTACATATACACAACGGAGTATTACTCAGCCATTAAAAAGAATACATTTGAATCAGTTCTAATGAGGTGGATGAAACTGGAGCCTATTATACAGAGTGAAGTAAGCCAGAAGGAAAAACACCAATACAGTATACTAACGCATATATATGGAATTTAGAAAGATGGTAACGATAACCCTGTATACGAGACAGCAAAAGAGACACTGATGTATAGAACAGGCTTATGGACTCTGTGGGAGAGGGAGAGGGTGGGAAGATTTGGGAGAATGGCATTGAAACATGTGAAATGTCATGTATGAAACGAGATGCCAGTCCAGGTTCAATGCACGATGCTGGATGCTTGGGGCTGGTGCACTGGGACGACCCAGAGGGATGGTATGGGGAGGGAGGAGGGAGGAGGGTTCAGGATGGGGAACACATGAGAAATAAAGGAATAGAGAAAAAAAAATAAAACAAGAAGCAGATTCATGCTGACGTATGGCAAAGGCCAACACCATATCGTGAAGCAATTATCCTCCAATAAAAAATAAATACTTTTTTTAAAAAGAAAAGAATCCTGTGCAAACTAAAATAAATAAATTTTTTAAAAATCAGCAAATGATCCTCTTGCTCCCATAAAAGATGGCAAACAGGAAAAAATAAAAAGGAGCTCTGCCCAGGAAAGAGGGATTCTCCCTCTGCTCCGCCACTCATCTTTGTCATCTCAAGCCAGTCATCCACCCTTCTAAGCTTCTGTTTTCTTGTCTATAAAAAGAGAAAAGCAGAATACTGGCACTGGTCATTTCCTTACAGCCTTAACATTCAAGATTCTGTGCAGTAACAAATGACTTAACAACTACCACCATTTTAACAGCACACAAGTATCGCAGCCAGAGGGTTAGCAGACTCTGTGGCTGACCATAGCCAAACTTAGACGCTAATGTGGGGTTCTTTTTACAGTTAGTTTTGGAATACATGCAAAAACCGAAAAGGAAGTTGGATTCGAATCCCATGTCCATCCAGCAATCATTTTCCCAGGGCTAAAGAAAAAAAAAAAGAAAAGTAAGTTTAAGTAATATAGCGATGGTTTTCAAAACTCATTATCAAGGAAAGTAGATCAATGTACTTCTGTATATTTATTTTTAACTGAATAGGACATGCCCAATTACTTGTGATTATGAAAAACAATTCAAAGCAAATTTCACCCAGCAGCTATAGTTTTTTTAACCAGAAAAAAATGATTTGCCTGACCTATTCTCAGTAGCCAAATTTAATCTTACTAATGAACAGTGACCAAATTGTTGGAATTAATAATGGATAGAAAAAGTAGCTTGTAATGCTTTATTGACCTCTTTTAACACAGAAAGGTCTAAATGTTTAGTCTGCCAAAGCAAGTTTTGATATTATTCCCCTCTTCTTTTTATCTATAAGCTGCAAGCTGTCTGCGATGCAACTATTTATTTTTGTTGAATTGAATTCCTACTACCCACCACCACAGTACCTGGCACCTAGAACACGCTCGACATATGTTTATTGATTTAATAACAGGATGAATGGATAAAAGATGAGTTAATTTCTAATGAATTTCAAATCCTACAGGATTTGGGCACCTTGTTGAAGAGATAAAATTGTAATTAAGTCTTTATTTGCTTTTACTATTTCTTCCTAACTTACAGAACTTAGTATTGCATATGAGTTCACCAAAGCTTGTTTACTCTAATCAAAAATTTGTTGAGCACTTACTATAAGGAAATGTGACGCACTACGGGGACCATGAGGGCAGTTAGATATGGGTGCTTTCTTCTGAAGACGTACTAGCAGGAATAAAAGGATACAAATGCCTGCTCTACGAAGCAGTCTTTCTTTGAATATTAAGGGAGATCAGCTGACATGGAGTGGGTGGGCACAGAAGGAGTGCTGACATCTGGAGGTTGGGGAGCTCAGGAAAGGCTTCAGAGGAGAGGTGGCTTCCATCCTGGATCTTAAAAGAGTCACTGGATGTGGACCTTCAGAGAATATCAATAACTGATACTAACTCGACACCACGCGGTCTGCAAATGAGCACACTCACTAGATACCTTCATCGGATCCTCACAGCCTCCCAGTGGGATGGGTGACAGTGACAGGTTAGTCCCTCAGTCGTGTCCGACTCTTTGCAACCCCACAGACTGCAGCCCACCAGGCTCCTCTGTCCATGCAATTCTCCTGGCAAGAATACTGGAGGGGGTGCCATTCCCTTCTCCAGGGGATCTTCCTGACCCAGGGATCAGGTCCCGTGAACTGTAAGCAGATTCTTTACCGTCTGAGCCCTTAGAGACCATCAAATGACTTAAAAGACATAAGTTTAAGAGACGTGTTTGTTCAGTCAGAAAGTGATTGAATGAATGAATCTCATCTTCCTGAAAGTTCTAGAATAGATGGCACAAATTGTACTTGTGGAAACTTTGGATTTTAACCAAGTGTTCTGAATCCCAAGTAACAGATCTTTCAACTACATTGCATTGCCCTTTTGGGGAGGATCTTGAGGTAGAAATATCCACAAATTACATAGTACGCCAGTGAGAAAACAAATGATTTACTGAGGTTTCAGTGCAGCAGCAGTGAAAGTATGGTTTCTTACAATATAGCTCCCCTGGAGGGGCTGACAACAATAATAATAGCTAACATTTATTGAGTGCTTTTTATGTGGAATGCATTATGCAAAATCTTACATGCATACTCTTATTTGCTCTCATTTAATACTCACAACACCATGTGGTAGGTGCCATTATAAACCTATTGGTACAAATGAGAAACACGACGCTCAGAATAATTAATCACTTAGGCAGAGTCACACATTTGATAAATCACTGCACCATTATTATTATTAACGGCCCTTTGGAAATGCAACCAAACCTTTAATTAAGAAGACAAACAATTCACTTCTACTTCGTAATAAATTCTACCTGTGAAGAAATGTTCCCTGGTATCTGAGCCGTTAGTCAGACTGCTGGGTCTAAATGTTCATCCACAAATTAGTTGCATCTTCATCAAATTTGTTCTGCCAGATATACAAAATATCTAAGTATGTTGTCAGTCTTATTAGGGGATTTCAGTTACCAATGCAACTGACAAATAAATCTGCAGATATACAAACTTCTAATGATTCACTGGAAAACGAAGTCCACTTTTTCTTTTTTATGCAATAGCTCCTTGGGGCTAGCTTACCTCTCCTTTGTATTGAGTCTGACATGCACACTTTCAAATTAGGTCGCTGGCACAAAGTCTCCAAATTTTCCCCCTCTTTGCCTTTCAAAGCTTCACCCCTTAATAAAACCAAAGACACCAATCACTTTGGTTTTGGTTTTGTTTCAAAAGATCCTTTATTTTTGTCATTTGCCATTTGAGCCTTTTAACAAAGCCAGGCTTTACCGCTTTCATCTGATTTGGGTCAGAATCAGCCCTGCAGAAGTCATTCATTTTTAAGCTGAAGGAAAATTAACTTAGAAGCAAAGAGTACTGGAGTGTCACTAACCAGAAATGAGACCCGAGAGCAGCCCCCCACCTTCACCTTTCTACCTCAGTTTCCTTGTCTGTAAAGTAAGGGAGAAGGCAATGGCACCCCACTCCAGTACTCTTGCCTGGAAAATCCCATGGATGGAGGAGCCTGGTAGGCTGCAGTCCATGGGGTTGCAAAGAGTTGGACTCGACTGAGCGACTTTCCTTTCACTTTTCACTTTCATGCATTGGAGAAGGAAATGGCAACCCACTCCAGTGTTCTTGCCTGGAGAATCCCAGGGACGGAGGAGCCTGGTGGTCTGCTGTCTACGGGGTCGCACAGAGTCTGATATGACTGATGGGACTTAGCAGCAGCAGCAGCAAAGTAATGGAAAGGGAGGAACTGCTCTCCACTGTTCTTTACAATGTGAGATTCTATCCTTGTAATGCACACAAAGCTTTATGCCTCTGTTCATGTATTCACTCTTTCTTTCTACCAATACTTATTTGTAGATGCATATTTCTACCAATACTCACTGTGCTTGCAATGTCGCAAAAAGTAGAGGTAAATTCTTTAAACACATTATCTTTTCACAAATACAACGGGGTTTCAAGAGCATTTTTAGGAAAAATCTCACACTATTGAGAATAAAGCACATTTTTATATTTCTTCTTTAGCTCTTTTATTGGGAAATGTTTTAAAATGGGCTGAGGAATGATATTCAAATGGAAAACCCAAGGCCTTTAAAATCCTTTTTACAGATGCTCAAACTAGAGTCTCACATATTCTTCCATTTCTCATCTTACAGTCTAAGGAAAAACAAAAACAAACAAATAAAAAACTTGACTTCCAAAGTACATCTTTAATAATAACAGTGCACACTTAAAGTTTAAGAACTATAGAATATTTTTAAAGTTGATGTAGACTATATCTCAGAGGCCACTTTATACCATATTCAAGAAACTACCATGCTGTTATTTTTGTCTTCAGAGCAAGCTGCTACTTTAGCAATTAGCAGTCCATAAAAATGTGGGCAATTGGCTTCCTCTAGACTAATTAGCAAGTTTGCTATGTTGCTGTCCCAGCTGGTCATGCTATGTCTTTTAACTTAGCTCAGGCCTAGTTGGTTTTGCCAGTTCTAGAACCTTTTAAAGTTTGTCGTAATAACAGATATCTCAATTGGCTTAAACTCTTCAGCAAAACAATGTTATCTGAACTGGGTCAGGATTCTCAGCTCCTATCTCCTGTTCTCAACAAAAGCTCAGGCAACTCCCTACTCTGTGCAAACCTCCTCCAACTGTGTTCACCCTGTCCCTCTACCCCAATGCTCAAGTCTCTGTTTTCTGAAGTCTATCCCACAGTGTGGTTGGCAGATTCTCACTCTTGACCTCTGCAGCCAGGTGGACCAACCATCAAGCGTGTAGCTTCTCCAGAAGTTGACTCTTCTTGCTTTATTCCCTTGCAATGTTTCACTCATCAGAGCCTTCTGGCATTTCTCCTCCAGCATGCCCAGCCTCTTGATTCAGAACCCTAGACTTGACCCAGGATTTGTGTCAGAACACGTTCCCTGACAGCAAATGGATAACTGGAGATTTAAGCGTGGATGTGAGCAATGGCACAGAGCAAACAGGAAAAACAAAAACAAGGATGTTGTCCAGGGTCAAGGCAGGCAAACTGCTAAGTGAACAGATCAGACTCAAAAGTAGATGTGATCTGGTGAGGGGAGGTCGAATTGCAGTGTTGGAGAAGACTCTGCAGTGTCCCTTGCACTTCAAGGAGATCAAACCAGTCAATCCTGAAGGAAATCAACCCTGAATTCACTGAAAAGACTGATGCTGAAGCTCCAATACTCTAGATACCAGATGCAAAGAGTTGACTCACTGGCAAAGACCCTGATGCTGGGAAAGACTGAGGGCAAGAGGAGAAGGGGGTGACAGAAGATGAGATGGTTGGATGGCATCACCGACTCAATGGACATGAGTTTGACCAATGTCCAGAAGATAGTGAGGGACAGGCAAGCCTGGCGTGCTGCAGTCCATGGGGTCTCGACGAGTAGGGCACAACTTAGCAGCTGAACAATGAACAGCAGCAAAGATGGAAAGTTATGGTAGATCATCAGTAAAGGTTAGTGGGAAGTAATTTAGTGGTGGGAGGAGGGGGAGGAAGGAAGTAGTGGTAAATGGAAGACATTTAGTGCCTGAGGCACATGATGATAAAGATAATAATTATAATAAATAATAATAATAAAAATGACAGTCAAGCGGCTCAAAGGAAGAAGCCAAGAGTAAATAAAGAGACATTTACTATATAGAACCCTGGAAAGACATCAGGGTTGTCTGAATTGGAGGCATCAATTTCTAAAAGCGGGGGTGAGGGGCAGGGCTAAAAACAGGAGAAGTAGTTGAAAGTTGTATGAGGATTAAATGGATCCATAGATATCCTCTCCACTGTGGCAAGGAAATCCAGACACCCAGAAAAAGTGAATGAGGAGAGCTTTGGATCTGGGGACCCAGGTTCAGGCCCTTCCAGGTGTGTGAAGTCAGAATAAAAACAGGAGTTGGTGGTGTTTAGTCGCTCAGTCATGCCTGACTCTGCAAAAATAAAAGGGCTACATGTAAATCTACCCACTGACCTGAGACCAGTCCACATACCCTGAGCCCTCTCCTCCTCAGTTCTCAAGGTACTGCCACCCACCTACATACAGAAAACATTCATATACAGAGAAACTGACTTAGACTCAAGAAACCGAATTACTGGAGAAGCTAAAGGGCTTGAGAGAAAAGATACAGAGATAAGAGTTATCTTTAAGGGGCAGCTCTTTGACAAAGAGGCTAGCCCCTCAGCTATTTATACTCTAGTGAACTTTACCAACTGATCTAAAAAAAACAGACTGCCCATAATTACAGCTTCTAATTGGCTTGTTAGAATTTTATTATTAGGGGAGAATAAATAGCCACCATTCACCCGACATTGGAAGATAGCCTCTAACAGAAACATGAAACCCAGAGATGAAGATAGAGAGTGGGGAAAAAAGAATTCAAAAAGACAGTGCAGGGAATAGAAAAACAATTTTTAAAGCTTCATCCTTAATAATGTTCACAGATAACTTACATCTACTAAAAACCACAAACTGAATGCTATTAAAAGGAAAAATAATGAACCACGAAGCTCTTAGAAAATAAAAAACATAAATATTTATGTATATTTGCTAGCAGAGATCTACTAAACAGAAGGATTGGAAGATAAAGTCAAGGATATTTAGAAAAAAATGCTAGTTGTCTAAAATGAGCATTCGTGTATAAAATGTAAATAAGCCAAAACAAAAAAATAATGCATGTAATTCAGAAATATGGATGTAAAACCAGAAGGAAAAAACTCAAAGTATTAGATGCAATATCTTTTGATTGATGTGTGGAAGAATTAGGTCAATAGTTTTCTCTCACTATTTTCATTATAAGCTTTACAGGAACACTTTTTATATATTTATGTGATAATCTGTTAAAACATGAAAATTTAGCTTAAAAAAAGACAGTAGAAATTTAGTGGAGCCCAGCAATATGCAACCTGGGTGAGACAGTCAACAGATTGCAGGCAAATGGAAGTAGCTATTGTAGAGGCTGGTGACACCATGATGTAACAAGAAATATATATTTGATCTTTGTGCCAAATTGCTGGTACAGGGCTTCTGAAACTCTTATAATTTCCTGAGTAATGGGGTAAGAGGAGCAGCTTTCGTTATTCCTAACAAACCTTTTCAACTATGCTTGAGTTTACGCTAATGAAGTGACTCGGAGGATGGGGGCTGGCTGCCACGTGGAGCCCTATATGATCAGAGAGTTGGAACTTTCAGCCCCACTCCCATACCTCTAGGGAGGGGACTAGGGTGGACACTGAATTAACTGACGGCCAGTGAATTAATCAATCATGCCTAAGTACAGAACCTCCATAAAAACCCTAAACAGTGGGGTTTAAAGAGCTTCCGGGTGGTGAACTCACCAAGGTGTTGAGAGGGTGGTACACTTGGAGAGAGAGTGGAATTTCTACACCCCTCCCCTATATTTTGCCCTATGTCTCTCTTCATCTGTATCCTTTATTACACCCTTCCTAATTAACCAATAAGTATAAATATAATAACCTGGTTCTGTGAGCCATCATAGCAAATTACCAATCTGAGGAGAGGACCGTTGAACTCCTGATTTACGTAGCGCCGGATGGTCAGAAGTGCAGATGACAACTTGGGACCTGTAGCTAGCATCTGAAGTAGGGGGCACTCGTGTGTGGTGGGGCCCTTAGCCTGCAGGGTCTGCATTAACTCCAGGAAGTTGTTTCAGAAGTGAGTGATATTGTTGTTGTTTAGTCACTATGTTGTGTCCGACTCTTTTGCAACTCCGTGGACTGAAGCCCGCCAGGCTCCTCTGTCCATGGGATTTCCCAGGCAAGAATACTGGAGTGGACGGCCACTTCCTTCTCCAGGGGATCTTCCTGACCCAGGGATTGAACCTATGAGTCCTGAATTGACAGGCAGAGTCTTTACCACTAAGTCACCTGAGAAGCCCCAAGTTAAACTGTAGGACACCCAGTTGAGGTCCACCAAGATCTAAAAAATTGCTTAGTGTGGGGAGAAAAACCAACATATCTGGTGACAGAAGTACTGTAGAGTAGAGGAAATGCTTTTCTTTTTCAGACCTAACAATGGAAAAGTTAGTAGAGGAGTATATCATAGGATTAAGATCAGTGGAGGAGTGTATCAGATTAAGTAGAACTGAATGTCCATGAAACCAAGCCGATATTTCTAACAAAGAAGAAGACTGGACTTCCAATTACCAAAATTCTTCAGTTCTATTTGGGTAAATCTTATAGACTTAGATGCTTCTATAATATTCAAAGGGCATAAATCAATCCACACAAATTTTATTGTTTTACTGAATTCAATGATAGTGCAAATTTTAAAACCAACTCGTCACACCTCAGGCAAAAATTCAAATCTCTGAACTAAAGGCTTATGTTAAGCAAAGGAGATTTCCATGGGGCATAAGAAAGACAAATATAATATTTTGAAGACAAAACATAAAAAGGAAAGCTGTGGATTTTACATCATGTGATTATTTAAGAAAAGATAACATGTGGTCTGCTATATTAATTTTTCCCATCTAAAGGTTGACAAAAGATGAATGAGGTATTTTCAGCAATATTAACTTATGGATCACAAGGGATGTGCAGAGTTTATTTAGAGGATGTAGAGAGAAAAACAAAAGATACTTTCACTTGTCTGTATCTTCCTTCCTTATTTAATTGCATTATACACACAGACAGGCTAGATTTAAAACAGTCTGAGCTGTCAGATAATAGATCTAAATTAGAATTCAGAGCTGCAAGTTGGGTCACTGTCCTTTCAAACTGCTGCCAACCTCCTGGATTCAGATAACTTTAGAAAACATAATTCTGTCTAGGTCACCAGCTATTTAAAAATAAAACATTCCTCCCTAAAGGAGGAAAGCCAAGTCATTGCAAACTGGTATTTATACAGCAGAGTTCTACTGGTGAGCCATTCTAGATCCTTTCTGGAACAAGAAGAGTGAACGAGAAGGCAAAGATGAGAAGAAACACAAGAGTTTGAGCTTCACTGTCTACACCAAAAATAGTTACTGCCTCGGTGTCATTCAGGAATACACAAGACCAACTCCATTTTGGTCACCCAGGGGTTCTAGTTAGAGGCATTGGCTTTGACTATTTCCTCACTCACAGCCATCAAATCCTGTCGAGTCTTAATCCTTCCCCGCTTTCCATCTGCCTGCTGGGTATTTCCTATCGTCCAAGTTCACAGCCATCTTCCTCATCTAATTCTGCCAAGTCTTTCTTAATCCTAGTACTAAAGTATCCTCTTTCTTAACCCCATGCAGATTCACCACGTGATAAAGTATACAGTTCTTAAAGGCCACATAAGGCATTCTCTGACATAGTCTTTACCTTTCCGTCTAGTTACACATTCCTCCACTTACCCTCATAAATCTACCTTTCAAGTCATTCTAAACTAACTACCCGTGAGATGGGCCCTAAGATAAGCTCCTCCCACTGAGTTCCGGAAGAACCTGAACTTACTTCTAGACACAGAATATGCCAAGGATTATCATTCTTATGATTGTTGTTGTTGTTATTCTTTAGTCATAGTCTGATTCTTTTGTGACCCCACGGACTGTAGCCCACCAGGCTCGTATGTCCATAGGATTTTCCAGGCAAGAATACTAGACTGGGCTGCCATTTTCCTCCCGAGGGGATCTTCTCAACCCAGGGATCAAATCTGCATCCCCTGCTCGGCAGGTGGATTCTTTACCACTGAGTCACCTGGGAATCTGGTTCCTATGATTGTATTAAGGTATATGGCAAAGGCAAAAGAATTTTGCAGATATAATTAAAATCCCTCATTAAAGACTGAGTTAATAAAGAAAGAATATCATGTATAAGCCCAACCCCTAGCCAGGCTACCCCTTTAAAGACAGCCTAAGCCTTGCCTGGAGGCAGAGGCTTGAAGCAATAGGGACACTCTTCACCACTGGTCTTAAAGAAGTAAGCAGCATGGTTTCTGCAGCTGCCAACCATCCAGGAAGGAATAAATTCTGCCAACAATCCAAGGAAGCTTTGAAGCAGATGTTAACTCATCAACCTCCAGATGAGAATTCAGTCCAATGAACAAGTTGACTTCAGCCTTAAGATCAAGGTGAGACTGTGAGCTGAAAATCTAGCCAAGTCCACATGCACTTGTGATCTATAGAAACCATGAGATAAAGGAATGCTATTTTAAGTCGCTAAATTCATGTTAATTTGTTGCTCAGCAACAGAAAATGATTATGCTGTGCCATTTGATTATATACCGCCTTGTCATTTCTACAGTTGTCCTAGCAACTACCTACTTACCCATCCATGCTATTCTTATGATGGAGACCAACCAACATTTGTTGAGCAACTATTATGTGCCAAGGATTATGCTTAACAGGAGACACGAAGATGAGTGAGATATGGTACACACAGGTGCTCTAAAAACAGAACTGCAACTGATCCAGTGGAGGTTCGAGATGAGAGAATGGCACCATTTTACTAGATTAGGGTCACTGAATGACAGACATACGGAACTCCCCCAGCTGGGAAAGAATACGAAAAGGTATTACACAAAGAGGAACCAGCATGAAGGCTTGAAATGGAGTGTAATGTGCTTGAAAGGACAAACAATTTTGTGGCATAAACATATCATGAGCACATCAACCACGAATGGGCACTTGCCAGGTACCTCTATGAGGATTAAATCATGTGCTGCTACAGCTGCTGACCTTCAACATCCCCCTGAAGGAGTTCAGGGTGGAGGGCAGAAATGAGGCATTCTGTGCTCCTGGGAAACTGGCAGGATAGGTCTTCACATAGATATTCTCTGCAGCTGATTTTTTGAGCTCAATTCTCCTATCTCCTCATACCTAGAAAAACACTAAAATCCCTCCTGGTGATGACTGCTTCTCGTGACTAGCAGAAGCTTCATGAGACCAGCAGGAACTTTCTACAAAAAAATACGTGCTTGATTGCACGTACTCCCCTTTACCAGAATCACGTATATACTGTCCTTCTCCCTCACCTCTTTGGAGCAGTTTCTCCGCGCTGAGGTGCTGTCTCCCAGGCTGCAGTCCTCATCTTGCCCCTCAAAACACTTAATCACAACTCTCACGTTGTGCATTATTTTAAAGTTGACAAAAGGTAGGGAGAGGCCAGAACACAGAGAACCATCAGCTTAGACATTATCCTATAGCCAGCAAGAAACCCTTGCAGCATTTCAAGCAAGGGGAGATGGTGCTAAGCTTTGAGGTTTTAAATAGTTTGGATGATGGTTTTATGCCTGGATATGGGAATACCAAATAAGCCAACCGATTTTAAATCAAAATGCTAAACATTTCATGTAGCTCAGTGATGGATAAAGAAAAGGATATGGAGTTGAGAACCGACTAGAGGCAAAATTGGCAATCATTAATTGAATATTTGCAGGGTAAGGGAAAGAGAGTGTCAGGGGTAATTCCAAGGTTTCTGGCTTTGCTTGGTTTGGTATTCAAATGTTCCTTTCATACTTTCCCCTCCCACCATCATTTTTCTCACCCAATCCCAAGACATTTTTTCCCTTCTATCCTAGGCATTATCATTGTCCCTTACCCAAACCATTTCTTTAAACATGTATTTCACTGTATTACAATGGTTTACTTCTCCACGTATCTTCCCCAAAGAGCCCAATTTATTACATGTCAAGCAGGACCTGAAGGACATCTGTAACTTTAAATTTTGGACTCTGAGTGTCCTAAACTCAAGCTATTCAACAGAATGCCGTTACGACATTAATATTTAGAGAAACTGTTACTAGTTTGATGGTGTCCAACTCTTTGGGACCCCATGGACTATAGCCGGCCAGGTTCCTCTGTCAGTGGAATTCTCCAAGCGAGAATACTGGAGTGGGTATTCCCTTCTCCAGGGGATCTTCCCGACCCAAGGATTAAACCTGTGTCTCCTCCATTGCAGGCAGATTTCATTCATTTGCAAAGCTTTGAAATGTGATGTCTTTGAGGGAAACTAAATACTAATCTCCTCTAGTTCTGCATTTTAAAACAGGGTTTGGCTTTACTGTCACTAATTTTTTTTTTTTTAAACGTTTGCCTGTGAATAGAGTTTTAAAGATAGGATCAAATAGGCCAGCAACATTGTTTTTAGGTCAACCAAGACTGAAAAGTTCTTTCTTTAGACCACAGAAGGCCACACAATGAATTAAAAGAAAAGGAGCTGCCAACTAAAAATTGGTGTTCCCCATGTGCCTTTGCAAAGATTAAGTCACTAGGCACCAAAGCCACTGATCTTCAATGCACCCTGAAAAGAATTCAGTGTAGAGATCAGGAATGAGGCACTCTGTGCTCTGGGAAAAAAACTGGCAGAACAGGCCTTCATGTGGTGAAATATTTTCAGGAGGAGATTTGATGAGCCCAAGTTCTTGTCTCTCCTCCTATCTAAAAAGCACTGAAGCCGTCAGTGAGGTCTACTCCTCTGGACTAGCAGCCTCTGCCAAAATGCATGCTCACCCGCAGGTGCCGCCCTCACTAAAATCACCTGCAGTACTGACCTCCCCTACCTCTGGAGCAGATCCTCAGAGCCATCTGAGATGCTGTCTCTGGGCCACGATCCTCATTCTGCACCAAATAAAACTTAATTCATAACTCTCACATTGTGCTTTGTTCTTCTTCTTCTTTTCAGTTGACAGAACTAATATTTACCAAGCTACCACTAAGTGTCAGATGCTATGTTGGGATTGAAACTTGTCTTAAACTGCCTGGGGATTGTAGAAACAGTTTTGCCTAGCACTAAAAATTAAGCCAGGGCTGTGACCCGTTTAATTAATAAGAATCTCTGTCCCTGGGTCAGGAAGATCCCCTGGAGAAGGAAATGGCAACCCACTCCAGCAATCTTGCCTGGGAAATCCCATGGACAGAGGAGCCTGGAGGGCTACAGGCCATGGGGTTGCAAAAGAGTCGGAGAAGACTGAGCAGCTAAACAACAAAACAACATACAAAATAGATATTTTTTTTAAAAAGAGAAAATCAAAATAATGATAATTTGTAATTATAACATAAAATAAATTTTCCACAGAGGCAAAAAAATATATTACACTTGGATCCAAGAAACTGGGGTTCCCATGCTGGTTTTTTTCTGACAGTCTATGGGACTTGAAGAAGTACCTCAACTGTATCATGCTTTTCTTACTCATAAAACAAGTACTAAAAAGTCTAACTCACTCTAACAGTTACTATGATATTAACCATAAACTACACATAAAAGCATTTGGAAAGGTAAGCAGAATAGATACATGCAAAGTGATAGCATTTTTATTTATTTCTTTGTTGTACTCCTGCATCTAGGAATTCCGGATCTCTAGAATGTGGCTTAATAATATCTTTGATCATATAAAGATAACCAATCCTGTGGGTATTGGAAGCTATGATAGGCTAATCAATCAGCAGGAACACTATTTGATTAAGTAGCATTCCTTATGAGCCTCTCTGTACTACTTTGCAGTCTAATCAAGAAAATGAATGCAGACTTCCTATTTTCCCCACCAAGTGCTAAAAATGCTAAACTGTGTTCATTCATCATAAAATTACAATATGGCCCTGTCATTAGTGGGTTAAAGATAGCTTGTGTCACTGCTTCCAGATTTAATCAGACTTACTAATAATCATTCCTCAGCTCAAGGGTAATGATACATACTCCACACAAAATAATGCTGAATTTTCATTAATGCCTCAGGGATCAAATGATTATAGCTATCACTATTCTAATTTAGTATAATCAACATTAAATTATTGAGGGTTTGTTGGCACTTTTTCAGTGTGGAGATAAAAAATGATCTTATTTTTCCTTTTCTTTCCCCAGAACACCTTCGTCTTAGAGCGATAGTACCCTAGGCACACAAGCACAGCATGATCTCAAATTTAAAGCCGGCACAGACTACAGAATTCTTAGGACACTGGCCATTGAAGCATTTGTATAACCAGAGTCCCTGAAAGTCATTATTCATTTGAAAAACAGACCTGATAAGTTCCAAGTTTTGGTAATCTGGCAATAAATCTAGTGATAAATTAGTTGTCATTTGTCTTTTTCTTTCTTGATTCTGAAACTGCATTAAAAAGCAAGGGTTATTATGGAAGCAGCATCTGTAACCTCTCTGATAATGTAAAGCTAATGTTCTAGTTTAGGGGCTCTGAAATTTCCCCACGGCCTAAATTGTGCTAATCTGACATCTCTCATTGATCGAATAAATGTTAGTTTGGGCTGTAAAATAAAAGCTCTGTATATCGACTGCCTATCTCTTGTTAAAAACTGACATCTACAGCAGTCCCTGGAAAAGCATAGTCCCTTCTGTTTAATTCCAGAAAAACCTAATTTTAGAGGTATCCAGTTTAATTTATTTTAAATTAGAACTACTTTACTATAGACAATGCTAGGAAAGGCAATGATTTTGAGAAAGTCATGCAGCATAAATCTAGTCTTTTTAATTTTCCAATAGAAGTTTTGATAGATACTTAAATTTAAAAGGTACTTTTATTAGCTATATTTACACTTCTATAGGCTGTACTCTTTAAGAATGACCCGTTTAATAGATTCTTTGGTTCATTTCTACATTCACAGCCAGTGTCACATTGTCACATTTGATCCATCAGTATTCCTTATCTCTTGCACTTTTCAAAGTTTAGTGACTTTCAATCACATTGAACCTTCTTACTTTTACAACTTCACTATCAATCATTATTTTACTCATTATGTCAATATTACATTATCTGCCTACTGAATTTTAACCATCATGTTAAGAGAAATGGTAATGTAATATATTCTAAATGTCACTATGATAACATGGGCAAAAGTCAATTGTAATCAACTGGCTGCTGTGAGATAAGAATGGTTGTTTATGAATGAGTAACCACTACCCTCTCTGTCTTTCTTCACAGCTCACAACTTGAGACATTAAATGGGTGCCAGGTATGATATTGCTACCAACTTACTCTCAACAGATGTCAAATACGCATAGTGAATAGAGTACTTTTAATTTTCTATGCAGTTTAAGATCAGGCAAAGCACAAAAGGTTAAGCTTAATAATTTATGGTAGTGATGGTGATAACTCACTTTTATGGAATGATTACTAGATGCCAATTTCTTACTACACTTTAAGTATATACTATCTCATATAATGCTAGTAGCAATCTTCAGTGTGAGGATGTTCTATCATGTCCAGTTTACAGGGGAAAAAACATAGATTCATAAGTTGGATATTTATGCAAGATCATACGGCTGAGAATTTTTATATCTAAGATAACAACCTAGACCGTTTCATCAAAATACCTAGATTATTAACTAACCCATGGGGTCACAAGAGTCGGACACAACTTAGTGACTAAACCACCATTAGTCATGTTATTCTTCTTAAATTACAATGAATGAAACTTTAGAATGATGTTTAGGTGGTATATGGTACAAAATTATTGTCCTAATTATTGACTGACAACACCAACCCTGACTCTCTGACTAAATGTGTTTTGAATTTTCCAGTTAGCAAGGAAGAGATCCTTCCTAAAAGAATCTAGAGGTATCTAGTAAGAACTGGTCTGCATTTGTTTTCATGAGAACAATTAAATTACCAAGTGCAAAGGTAATACATTCACAGGAAACTACTTATGTTTATATTTGTTCTATTTGTCAATTATTAAGCCTGAGCCATCACAAAATTGTTTTACAACCCACTTCTTTTTAGCAAGGTCCTACATTTAAAATAAATATTTCACCAGTTAAAACATCCTTACTCATTACATTTATAATAATGATGATAATGATGAGGAGGAAAAGGAGAAAGAGGAGGAGGAAGGAGGAGAAGAGAGGAAGAGGAGATGAACAGGGGGAAGAGGAAGAAGAGGAAAGAGGAAAAAGATCACGCTTATATTTTCAAATAATTTTATGGATTATTGGAAAATGATTTCAAGGTTATTTTTAGAGTACCTATAAGGCTATTTTTAGAGTACCTATATTTTTTATGGACATATACAAAATTTTTCAATACTTCATAACTGAAGATAAAATCAGTGATCATGTTCTTTCAGCAAATAGAACAGTGAGCCAAGGTACTTGTGTGGGAGGCTCTATGTGCAAAATTTAATTGGTGTCTGATTAAACATGAATTGGAAAAGGCCGTAGATTAGAAGGCGAGACAAGCAGGAGTCAGGGCAATAATCTGGCACATGATTGCTAGGATCACATAGAGAGTAATCAGGACAGGTAGCCTGGATAGGCAAAAGGTACGAAACAGTACTTCAAGTACAAAGACGAAGGATGCTGATGCTCCAGTATATGTTCAGCACCTTGGATAGCTCTTTGGGAGCCGAACAGATAACGTTTTAAGAGTAGAATTCTAACCTTGAAACCGCAGAATCAAGGGGCTTATAGTAAGTAGGTAATCTATTTAAAACCAGGAGTAATTCATATAAATTCAGGAAATCTATTTATTTCCTTTTCAGACTGAAAGATGCTGCCAATCTGCCTGACTTGGAGACCCCTGGGGATGCGCATGGTTTTAACAGAGCTGGAGAGTCGAGTAAAAGACTTCATTATCTGGCCTCTTGAGCACTAGTTTAGCTTAGGTCTGGGGCCCTCTATGCAAATCACAAGTACATTATTATCCAGAGAGATGCATCAGTAGTGATATTAATTTAAAATTATAAACTCCTCCATGATAACAGAAATCACAGAAAGCCTTAATCCAGTTTTATAAGTACATTATCAGAAGGTATTTTAGACTCAAAAAGTACTTTTTAATCTTCTACACAACAGCTGTGGTGACCTTTATTGATCGATTTCACTCTCCTCTAAAGTTCCTTTTGCTATTTTTCATATTTTTAAAATTGAGAAAATGTATTTCCCAGTAAATATCTTAGGATCCTGTTTTATATTTATTTTCATAACTTCAGGATCTTATTCATTTTTCCTTACCCAGAACCAAAGACTTGACTTGCCATATAGTAGGACCCTGGTAAATGCTTGATGAATGAAGAAATGAATGGGTGGCCATTCTATATAACTAGTAAATATTATAAAGGCACATTGGCACATTATAAAATGCAGATTAGAGATATAATCAAATAAACCATGTGACAAAGTTAATTGGCATGTCTTTGTTGACCAATTAGCCATTAATCCAAATTCTAAAATCATAAAGAATCCCCAAGGGGTATATTGCTGGCACAGAATATTTTACTGATTTTAAGCTAAATTCACTTCTCTCCTAAAGCTATGTGGGCAATTACACAACTATCAACACTAATAAATATTTGTCTGCAAATATCCACGCTCTCAACGTCTCTGGTCAATCTGCTCTTCAGATGTGCCAAACTTATTCATACTTTACTGAGTGTACTCTTGATGTGTGTGCATTGGCTCTGAATGATCTTGTTATAGATGTTCTCATCCCTGACTTTTCTGCAAATGGGTGGGAACTACTGACAAGAAAATATCTGATAATACACACAACACACACATATAATGATTACCTAGAATCTCACCAATGCAGAAAATGTTAATGGTGGTAATGTTCTGACCAGTTCCCTTTCTTTTATGAAAAGACATGCATTGTAATTGTCATAACCCAAAATGACAGTTCTAAGAAATCAGTGTGCAGTTGGCAGATAGTAGCTCCAATCTCTAAAACTTATTCCAACATGGTACCGAAAGGCTGTAACTGGAAAACTATCTGCTTGCCTCAGCTAGCAAATACATGGCAATTAGTACATGGGGGATTGACTTTTCCTAGGGTTAAGAGTTATAGAAGATGAAGGCAGTTTAGGGTAGAAGTTAAGCATGAATTTGACTCCTGAATTCTCCATTTAAGAGCAGGGGACACTGGGCAAGTTGATTTCTTTAGGCCTCATTCCTCATGTATATAATGAGGGATGGTAATAATACCTGCAAAATAGCTAATACGTAGTTATAATGAGAATTAAATGTAACAATGCATGTAAAACACTCATTGTAATACTTTGCATATGAAACATTTACACATAAAGCACCTTAGACATAAAACAACAAATGTTAAATGCTTTACTAACAGTATTATTTCAGCTCTGAGATGTTCATCTCAGGACTAGTAACAGCATAGGACTCCTCAACATCCAACTGGGTCAGACAGTCAAAGAGAAAGCAATTAAGTGCACACAGTTTTTCCCTGCCACAGGTTCTGAGTTTTAGGATCTTAAACTTAGTATATGATCTTCAGCAGTTTCTGCTCCTCACAGAAGCAAGACACTTAGAGGAAAGACAAGAAACGGGTGACTGATGATGGAGGCAAGGATAAGAATGAGGAAAGGAAATGTGTCTGAAATGACCCTGTGTCTTTACTCCTTCCATGCTCTTTACAGATGAAAATGTGAAAAAAGGAAGACATTCTATACTCCTTGTCAAGAAAATACAACAGTAAACATTTGGGTTTACCGTTTACCACTATTGGGGTTCTTAAGCTACTCTTGCACTTTGGGAGATGATACATGTATGGTAGGATCACAGTCCCTAAATAAGCTTGTTATTTTGCTGAGGGCTAAATCCTAATACCTGCATCAGCAAAGAAAGTGGTAAACAGCAAAGCGGGCTTTCCTGATGGCTCAGCGGTGAAGAAAACACCTTCCAAGGCAGGAGATGTGGGTCCCATCCCTGGGTCGGGAAGATCCCCTGGAGAAGGAAATGGCAACCCACTCCAGTATTCTTGCCTGGAAAATCCCATGGACGGAGGAGCCTGGTGGGCTACAGCCCGTGGGGTCTCAAAGAGTCAGACACGACTTAGTGACTAAACAGCAAACAGTGAAGTATTATGAAGTGTAGGAGGTGGTCTGGTGAGAGGTATTTCATTTTCTTCTTTCTGTTGTCAACTCAACCTGGCTACAGCAGCTCAAGCACACGGGTCTTCTCTCAGGAAAATGCAGGTAAACAGAGGGCTCCCTGCGCTTCAGCAGCACAGAACATGTGAAGAGCCACATTGCAGATGGGAGTAAGAGGTGGCTTAATGTTGTTTTTAGCTTGTGGGTTTTCTCATTATTCCAGACTTACAGAATCCAAATTTGATCCTATGGATCATCCATGTCTACGGAAAATGGAGGAAAATACATAGATTTCTAAAAAAGAACCAAAGGCACAAATCACTGAATACCTGGAATTCCAACCTCTGAAGACTTTACTTAATAGAGAGAAAACAAGCTCACATATTTGACTTGTAACTTTCCCCTGGGAACAAACACTTCTAATGTGCTAGCCAAGGAGTACTGTGGAGAAAAATAAAGGCTCAATCAGAAGTGAACAAAAACTGTCCTCCAGAGACCTGACTTAATCAAGAGCTTAAACATGTCTAAAACCACAGCTAAAACACAAAGACCCAATGTCAGGGTCAGGGAGGGTAAATTCCTAAGTAGCTAAGGAACTGATAAGCACCCCCCCCCCACCACCACTAAGTTGATAGTACCCTTTGTTAATCAGCTTCACTCAAGTCCTGTTGGTCTCAAGATTGTAAATAGCCAAAGGGCAACACTGAGACCCTACTCCCCGGACAATCTTCACCCCTGTCTCTCTTTTCAGAAGAGGAGGGACTCAATTCCTCTGCCAAAGGTGGAGTGTGATTCTAACATCTACTTACCAGGCTGAAAACCTACATATACACATGCCTTCCTACCTACCTACCACTTCCTCCCGCACCAACCCCCCTACCACACCCCCCCCCCAAAAAAAAAACACCCACAAACAAAAACCCACCTCTTCATTTTCTCCCCCAACCAACAGAAATATTCCAATGTCATAACAGGTCCACATGACAAGCTGAAGACCATCTCTACGGTTAAAATCCCCCAGATGTCCAGAGTCAGAGGGCACCCCATCAGGGACACCTGTGCTCTCATCACTTTGCACAGGATTTCCCAGCACTACTGGCCTGCCAGTTGCTTCGTGCAGGTGAATTCCCTACCTACCTTATACAGAAAGGAAGGTTGACCCATGCAACACACTCTCTACCACCAGAAGAAGTCCTCTAGCAAGCCAATTTTCCAGTTTATTTTCAGACACATTTTTTCTTAAGCTTATCTCCTTTTTACAACATCCCACCTCCCATCCACAGAAGTCCCAATCATCCAAAAGAAAAGGCTGAGTAGAAGAAACTAATTCTGAATCTTGGGTAAGAGAATAACCTAAGAGTTGGCTTCTCCTGGCTCAGCATTCAGTAACCCCCTCTATACTTCCCCCTTGCATCCTCCACCTTTCTGTTCAGTCACTCAGTCATGTCTGACTGCTTGAGACCCCGTGGGCTGCTGCACACCAGGCTTCCCTGTCCTTCACCATCTCCCCTGAGCTTGCTCAAACTCATGTCCATCGAGTCAGTGATGCCATCCAGCCATCTCATCCTCTGTCATCCCCTTCTCCTCCTGCCGTCAATCTTTCCCAGCATCAGGGTCTTTTCCAATGAGTCAGTTCTTCACATCAGATGGCCAAAGTACTGGAGCTTCAGCATCAGTCCTTCCAATGAATATTCGGGACTGATTTCCTTAGGACAGACTGGTTTTATCTCCTTGCAGTCCAAGGGACTCTCAAGAGTCTTCTCCAACACCACAGTTCAAAGGCATCAATTCTTCAGTGCTCAGCCTTCTTTATGGCCCAACTCCCACATCTATGCGTGACTACTGGAAAAACCATAGAAGTGAAAGTGAAGTTGCTCAGTCGTGTCCGACTCTTTGCGACCGCATGGACTGTAGCCTACCAGGCTCCTCTGTCCATGGGATTTTCCAGGCAATAGTACTGAAGTGGATTGCCATTTCCTTCTCCAGGGGATGTTCCCGACCCAGGGATCAAACCCAGGTCTCCCGCATTATAGACAGACGCTTTACCATCTGAGCCACCAGGGAAAAAACATAGCTTTGACTATACAGACCTTTGTCGGCAAAGTGATGTCTCTGCTTTTTCACACACTGACTAGGTTTGTCAGAGCTCCATCCACCTTTCTGAAATTTCTACCTTATGCTGATACCTGGGCATGTTCCTTGTGTCTTCCCCCATGACCTATGACACATGTCACGTTGCAGTCACTCTTTTCACGCACACATGGAATCTTGCTCTTTGGAGATTTTAAGACAGTATCTCTGTTGGAAATAGTGCTTCCCCATTCATATCCCTCTGACTGCCCTATCCCAACAATCTAAATTATTATTCCTTCTCTCCTCATACTGCCTGAATTATTTTTGTGTATGCCTGGTGCCAGTGGTAAAGAATCCACCTGCCAATGAAGGAGACACAAGAGACTGGGGTTCAGTCTGTAGGTCAGGAAGATCCCTAGAGGAGGAAATGACAACCCATTCCACTATTCTTGCCTGCAGAATCCCATGGACAGAGGAGCCTGGCAGGCCATGGTCCATGGGGTCGCAAAAGACTCAGACACAACTGAGTGACTAAATCACGATATACCCCAAGATGTTTTGCACAGAGTAGGTGCTCATTTGTGGGCAAGAGCTACACACACAGACTCAGTGAGTTGTTAATTACACCTTTAAGATTTCAGAGAACTTAGATTTTCTTCAAGTAATTACAAGTATGAACTAGTCAGATTTCTAAAAATTCTAATCACTGTAGAGCCTCATTCAAGGCTCTACAGCTTCCACATTTCTAATGGATTATGAACTTTAGCCCTAAAACTGTCTGAATAAATACCATCAGCATTGCTACATGCATTTTTTTGGCTCATTCTATGTTCATTTTATAATGTGAATGTTAATAAAGAGGAGGAATCTACATATTCAGAAGTCTACAAAGTGAGAAAAGGCTTGGCAAAGACAACAAATATGCTTAACCTATTCCTTTGAAGATAAGCAATTCATGTTACCATAATTCTATGTAGGAGCACAAGTCTTGCCTAAACAGCTTAACACCTAATGTATGACATGGAGACATATTTTATTCCAGAACATATGTAGACATGGGTCTGGAAAAGAAATATGCATAGCACAAGGAGAGTTGAGTATCACCTTTGGAGATAATATTAGTTATCCATGAGACACTGTGCAGTGAAAAATGACTACCAGAATTCCTTAAGTCTACAGATAGACATAAGCCATCTTGTTACTATAGTGAACTTCATCCTCTGGAAAAACTTCAGAGAAGACAGCTTTCAAGATGGTCAAAGAGACACAAGGCAAGCACAGGCATCAGGGGTCTTCCTTTGGTGTGGACCATTAAGGGTCTATAAAACAACTGATATTTCAAGTACTCAAAACATGCATCATAAATTCACTTGAGGTTTAAGAATTTAGATTAACTGATGGAAATTTACAGTTACTTCAAAAGTGGTTATTAATTTTAGAAGTTATATTTTGGCTGTATCCTCTAAATTCTTGAGATCAACACTATTAAAAAAAATATATATATACACATATATATATATATGTATATATATATGCCCTCAGTCTTGTCACCAGCATAAGGAAAAACATGCTGAACCAAAATGGTATACAATCCAACTTTCTACAAGGGAAAAATGATTTTGCAACTGTGAAAAACCTAGGGAAGGTGTGAAGGTACAACATGGTTGGAGAGGTTTATAGAACAGTCCTAAGCTATGGATCAGGGCTGGCATAGCATCATGAGTGGGACTATGAAGAGACTTAGGGTTGAAACACTCTGACCCTTTTATTATACCAAAAAGGAAACAAGACTCAGGGAGATGGTTAAGAAGCCGGACCAAGGTCATAGAGATACTTACTACTGAGTCATGACTAGAAACACCATCTCTGGCCTCTTCCCTTTTTACAGGACAATCTTTGGACCCAGTCCATAGAAAGATTAGAGGTAAAATACTGTGACTATAAAGTTCTGAGAGAGTCAATTCCTAGGCAGGTTGATAAGAAATCCGGGGTCCCCGAGGAGAAGATAGGGGTCTGGAATTCTCAAGGCGGAGGAAGGGACAAACTTTTTTCCCTACATTCCTTAGGCTTAGTTTCACTAAATGTTTTTTTTTTTTTCTTTTTTCTTCTTTAAGCCAAATTGATGATTATAACAAAACAACAGAGCTTAAAATCTGCACTAAGGATTATATAACAATGATGTATCCCACCTAAGGACAGTTTCTCCTTCCTGAAAAGAAAGTGAAAGTGAAGTCACTCAGTCGTCCTGGACTCTTTGCGACCCCGTGGACTGTAGCCCACCAGGCTCCTCCGTCCATGGGATTTTCTAGGCAAGAGTACTGGAGTGGGTTGCCATTGCCTTCTCCAAACTTCCTGACTAATTTTAAGATAACCTCCTATTACCTTAAAATGTATATTATGGGAGTAGGTCTAGTAAGACCTTTACAACCTTGAGACATTCTTTTGATTTATTTTAATAACCAATTAAAAAAGGATATAGCTCCCTTGCTCACACTAGAGACAGGGGCATGCTCCACTCCCCCCTTCTGATGTCCATGTCAGAAGCTTTATCTGCCCCTTCTTATACTTTAATAAAACTCTGCTACTCAAAAGCTCTGGAGTGATCAAACCTGGTCCGAAGCTAAATCTTCTTCAGAGATCACGAATCCAACATCGTTCACTGTAAGCTATCAGTTTCATGGCATTTCAATAACAAGATCTCCTTGGAAGGCCTGTAAGAAATACCTGTGTATTCCAGGAATATATGTAATAGTCAATGAATCTCCAGTGTAGCAATACTCCAAACTTAAATGTGGATTGTTGCTAAATTTGAAAAACAGTTCCTGATATGCTGCATTCAAATGATTTTTGACAGCAACATTAATTGTCTCTGGGATCTTAGAATTTGGTAGAAAACTGGCTTTGTTTTGTGCTAAAACTGTTTCTTTTCATGATTTCAATTTCTAGCAGTAAATGCTGGTTCACAGACACATCAGGAAAACACAGGAACAACACACACTAAAGGCTTTGGGATGACTTTTTTTTTTTTTTTTACTCTAAAACTGAAAATTTTCTGACACATTCCTATAACTCATACTTTTACCAGAAGAGATTAACAAATCTCTGAAAGATAACTTTCAACAGGTAGGTTTTTGTCTCCTTTGTTTGACTTATCTTACCAAAATAATAATATCATAAGCATCTGTCTCCACAGAACTTTAAATTATCTGGTAGAAAAACATAAAGATCATTGTAACCTGAGACACTATAAACCAGGTAAAGATAGGAACAGTGTGCTGTGTTTAGCTGCTCAGTCGTGTCCAACTCTTTGGGACCCCATGGATGGTAGCCCGCCAGCCTCCTCTGTCCATGGGGATTCTCCAGGCAAGAATACTTGAGCAGGTTGCCATGCCCTCCTCCAGGGGATCTTCCCAGCCCAGGGGTGGAACCCAGGTCTACAGCATTGCAGGTGGATTCTTTACCATCTGAGCCATGTGGGAAGCCCAATGTAAAGATAGGAACTGCAGTTATATACTTTATTGTATTTTTCATTCTATCAATCTTGCCGCTGCTGCTAAGTCACTTCAGTCGTGTCCGACTCTGTGTGACCCCATAGACGGCAGCCCACCAGGCTCCCCCGTCCCTGGGATTCTCCAGGCAAGAACACTGGAGTGGGTTGCCATTTCCTTCTCCAATGCATGAAAGTGAAAAGTGAAAGTGAAGTCGTTCAGTTGTGTCCAACTCTTAGCGACCCCATGGACTGCAGCCCACCAGGCTCCTCCATCTATGGGATTTTCCAGGCAGTAGTACTGGAGTGGGGTGCCATCGCCTTCTCCACTATCAATTCTAATGCTCAGTAAAAAAAAAAAACAAGTTTTGGAGGAAAGCAAGAAAATGAACTCTAAATACTTATGGGAAGGATTGATGCTGAAATTCCAACACTTTGGCTACCTGATGCAAACAGCTAACTCATTGGAAAAGATCCTAACACTGGGAATGATTAAAGGCAAAAGGAGATGCAGAGGATGAGATGGTTAGATAGCATCACCGACTCAATGGACATGAACTTGGGCAAACTCTGGGAGATAGTAAGGGACAGGAAGGCCTGGAGTGCTGCAGTCCATGGGGTCACAAAGAGTTGGACATGACTAAGTGACTGAACGACAAGATATTTCAAGCCAGGAAACTTTTAGTTTAATTCTTGGCTCTGCCACTGATTAGTTGTACAAGTTAAATATTCTGTTCAAGAGCTACAAGTCTCAATGACTTCATCTGAAAAGACTATGAAGATTGCGTATCTCACAGGACAGTTGAGAAGATTAAATGAGCTAATGTATATCATCAAATAAGCAAGCAAAATACTTTAAGACTATAACACTGTAGGTGCTCAAAAAATTGAATTTAGTCATTGCTGGCATTCCAAACACAACTGTTAGACTGAAATGGACGGAAATCACCTCCCATTGAAATGTGTCCCATTATGGTGGAGGAAGACATCAGGTGCTTGTGTTGACTGATATGCTGCAGAGAATCCTGTGAAAGGAAGCAAAAAGCAAAGCTAGGAGAGGGAGCTGAAGTCACTTGTGGAGACTAACTACAGTAGAAAGTGGCTGCTAGCCAGGGACCACAGAGGAATGACTAACTCAGGGGAAGCAAAGCACGTTTGACAAGGAGGAAGCATGTGTTGTGGAAACCTGGGACAGGATGAGCACCACTAAAAATCAGAAAGACCAAATTTGGGTGATGACAGCTGCCAAGGACATATGACAACTTGGAAACAGCAACAGAACATGTAATCAGAGGATGCTTGACCTTGGCTAACTGGATTATTCCAACAGGTATAATTAAAGGCTGCCATATGGACTGCGGAGTAGGTAGTTACAAATATGACCGCAATTTCGGAGGCATCAAAAGGAGTCCACTGCCAAGTAAATACCTCTCACCCAGGCTGAAATTATACTCTTAGATGACATCTCTGCTATAGTGCCTTGAATATTAATAATGCATGTTTTATTACGAAATAGTTTATCAAATCATTTTCCTAGATCAGACTCTTACTTTTATGCGGGAGAATGGGGAATAAAGGAAGACCTTGGGTACTAGGGACACAAGAGGGGAGAGAAGTCGGTGGCGGGGGGGTGACAAATGAGGGAAATAGATGTGGACCTCAGAGTCTTCAGGCTGGAACCATAAATGGCTTGGCTCATTAGTAGGACTTTCCTTAGGAAGCATAGTACTGCCAAGTTTGAGAGTCTGTCCTCAAACATCGACCAAGAGTAGCTGTGCATTAAATGTAAAGTTACACATATTTTACAATATATATACTTTTAAAATAATGATTGCCAAAATTGGAAACATTTGTTGACAATCTGTCCTATACCAAATGTGTTACATCCTAGCTCATTTATTCTTCACTAAAGCCCTATGGCAATGGCACCCCACTCCAGTACTCTTGCCTGGAAAATCCCATGGATGGAGGAGTCTGGTGGGCTGCTGTCTATGGGGTCGCGAAGAGTCAGACATGACTGAGCAACTTCACTTTCACTTTTCACTTTCATGCATTGGAAAAGGAAATGGCAACCCACTCCAGTGTTCTTGCCTGGAGAATCCCAGGGAGGGGGGACCCTGGTGGGCTGCTGTCTATGGGGTCGCACAGAGTCAGACACGACTGGAGCGATTTAGCAGCAGCAGCAGCAGAGCCCTGTGAGGGGCTTCCCTATCACAGCTCAGTTGGTAAAGAATCTGCCTGCAATGCAGGAGACCCAGGTTCAATTCCTGGGTCAGAAAGATCCGCTGGAGAAGGAATAGGCTACCCATTCCGGTATTCTCGGGCTTCTTTTGTGGCTCAGCTGGTAAAGAATCTGCCTGCAATGCGGGAGACCTGGGTTTGATCCTTGGGTTGGGAAGATCCCCTGGAGAAGGGAAAGGCTACCCACTCCATTATTCTGACCTGGAGAATTCCATGGACTGTATAGTCCATAGGGTCGCAAAAAGTCAGACACGACTGAGCTACTTTCACTTTCAGAGCCCTATGAGGTAGATCTGTTATCCTTCCTATAAGAAACCCTGGGGGATGGATTTGCTAATTTGTCTGTTAAATGATAGAGTCAGGACTCTAGTCAGATATTATGGCAAAGGGGAGAAAATGGAGACATACATGAACTTGAGATCCATCTCTATACAATGTCATAGGCAACAGAATGAGCAGGTAGGTTCTTACTGAGCTGAGAATTTCTCTTCTAGAATGATGACAGCAACAGAAGTGCTTGCAGACACCTGACTTACAACCAGGAGTTTCACACCCAAAAGAAACCTATCGACTTGGCTACTTTGGCCCACGCTGTTGTAACAGTGAGCTAATTTATAGCCATTGTTAATTATAAAACCATTGCATGTTAAATAACAATACCATAGCAACAGAGATGAACCAACAGAGATGAACCATGCCATACCAGGAAGAAATAGAGTCATGCAGTCAACTCCAGGCTTTCACTCTCAGAACACAGGCATGTTAACAATGATGGATGTGTAAGCAAAGAGGTATAAATCTGGAGGCAGAGACTCTTGAACATCAACTAGCAGGAATTGAGATGATCAAGTGCTCTGCTTCGCCAGATACCATTTCACATATTCACTAAAATAGTCCATCACCCGCTCTGTGGCAATGAAGTTGTTTAAGTTCCTATGCCTGCCCTGCCTTTTTTCAGTTGCACT
This sequence comes from Bos mutus, assembly GCF_027580195.1. NCBI lineage: Eukaryota > Metazoa > Chordata > Mammalia > Artiodactyla > Bovidae > Bos > Bos mutus. The sequence continues at coordinate 95,785,877 of NC_091626.1, forward strand.
CAGCTGGAAAAATAATTTAATTTCAAGGTACTAAATAGGAATCTATTCTTCTGTATCTTCCTACAAAATAAAGACAGGCATTATGGTATATTCCTGTATCTATTTTTAAATGCCATCCCCAAACTCCTTTTTCTGAGCAACACAATTCTTGCTACTTTCCAGCAGCAAAAATGACTTTGCTAGGAATATCTCTACACCAAAATCATAAAAATTTAAAATAAAGTTATGCCTCAAACTTCCTGTTGACACTAATCCCATAGAGGTCTTCTAAGAATCATTCTGAATTTGGATTCTGCTCAGGGTAAGGTTTGTTATCCATTTTCATTGTTTCCTCCCATTTGAAGAGATGCTGCATATAAACAACATTCCTGGCAGGCCCCCAGAGAAAGAGCTGGGGCTTCAGTCTGCCTAATTCTGAAGTGTAATATCAACAAGCCTACTTAGCTGTGAGATCTGAGCTTCACCCTATAACACCGTCTTCATGGGTATGGACTCAAGCACTGACATATAAAGATTGGACTGGCTTGTAAGAGCCAAATGTGTAAATCTCTGCCCAGTTTCAAACTCAGTGACATCTTATTGGCAGCTTGAAGCTGACCACGGGGAGAGAACTTCACCCCAGAAATCTATAAACACTAAAAGTCAGACCCTCCCCTACAAATGTTAAACATTTACTAGTATACCACTGAATGAAAACATTATATATATATATATTTTTTTTTTGTTTGTTTCCTGGTTCCTCAACCAGGGATCAAGGTCTTGTCCTCTGCAGTGGGAGCACAGTGTCTTAAACCACTAGACCACCAGGGAAGTCCTGGAAAACACATTTAATCGTTTAATCTTTACCTATCTAACCCCTGTGCTCATCTCAACTGATAATGAACTCAGTAGGCGGTACTATCTACTGCCCTGTCCCCATCTCCAGCAGTCTCCCGAGGACTGTCTACTTCCTTTTTCTACTAATCATCAGGAAAAAAAAGTTTGTTTTTTTCTTAAAGGGTATCTGTCTAGTTCTATATGTATCAGCTCAAAAAGAGACTAAACACAAAACCTTGAAGAATGGCCAAATTGTAAAGCATTAAAACATACAACCACTTAATAATTTTTAGAAACGGTTCATGAAACTCGTGTCCTTGAAATATGTAATACAAGAGAAAAATGCTAGTTTTCTTAACTTTCTCATTCTTGCCTATAACATTTTATGTGACTTTATACTTTAATGCGTAGCCTCCTTTTTTTTTTTTTTTTATAAAAGCTTTATTCACCCCTGAACAATCTGAAGCTGCAATTTTAGCAGACTTGACACAGCGGTGGTGGTATTTCAGTCACAAGATCTAAATTACAGAGTACCTGCTCGGCCTGTAATGCTCAAGGCTTTCCTACTCGGCTTCCTACAGGGCTGTAACCCAAAGTTCCCATCACCTTATTTACAAAATAATAATAATAATATTTTAATTAAAATACCTGCATAGAAACACCCACTGGTGTTAATCATCATATAGTTCTAAGGCACTGAAAGCAAAGCTTGACCAAAATACAGATAGTTATCTTACTTCTTACCATTCTTCTGTTAAGCTTTTGTTAAAAGAAGGCATCAAATGTTAACCTGTATGCAAACGCACTATGGTTAATTTGACCAGCTGGGGCCTAACGTGAAGTCACTATTAACTCCATCACACACCGTATCCTGAAGAGAAGACTGAACAGGTAGACTCAGTGTTTACCCTAGCTCTGTCTGAGAAACCATCGAACCGCCGGGAAGTTCCTATCGTGCCAGGCTGGCTCCCTCATCTATATCACTATTCCGTGAGGTTTCTGGGCTCTGCCTGCTCCAGCATCCCAGGTGCCCTCTCTGCAGGGTCTCAGCGGTGGCCTGCCACCTCTGTCTCAGCTCCAGGCATGTTAACATAACCTGCCATGCGTTGTGTGAGTTAATTAAAGGGAACTGATTGCATTTCGCCTTTTAAAACTTTCGGAACTCCACGTTCTGCCTCCCATCTCCACATGCGGTACATTAAAAAAAAGTGCCAAGCTAGGGTACAAGGCATGATTGCGCCTGTTCTCCCTAAATCTTCGCTGTCAACATTTCTTCCCCACCCTTCACGTCTCAGATAATTAGAAGGTGGTGAATTCTGCTTCGCCTCCAAAGTCTCCCCTTTCAAACGCGGGATGGGATCTTTGTTCAGTTTCCTTACAGCCACTTTGCAGAGCTGACATACGGGCTCCAGACCCTCTGCCTCTCTCCCCCCCATCCCCCAGCCCCCCATTCCACTTGATGAGCTGGAGAGGAACAGCTTGAGATAGTTGCTTCAATTATAGGCTGCATTAATTAAACTGGTGGTATTTTTTACATAGAACAGAACATCATGAACCAAATTTAAACATGGTTTTTTAAACATAAAATGTAAACCGGTGTCTTTACTATCCACACCTCTGAGTTAGGTTTTCTGTGGGTCCTCAGGGGCTTTCTAGAATCATCAGATCTCTAGGTTGGAGGGCCCTTTAGTGCCCCCTGGTCCAGTTAGCTGTCTGACCCATAAATCTCCACGATGCCTCTGCCAATGGGTCCTACCGCTTCTGCATGTGCCCACCCAGCAGCTGGAAACTTAACACCAGAGGGAGGCAGACTGCTCTGGGACAACTGACTTTCCTAGTTCTCAACTTCTACGTCTCAGACCTTCCAGCGTTTGTGTATCTCTGAGTCTAAAATATATATATATTTTATATATATATATAAAATATATATATATATTCTATTTCCATCCCAGTTTAACAGATTGGGGAAATGGGGACAGACAAGTAACTCACCTAAGGACTCACATAAGTGTCAGACTTAGGATCTGAACCAAGACCCATCCCTTAAGTCCTGAGGTTATATTGTCTCTATCTTCATAATGAGTACTGAAAATGTGCCCCTGATTCAATTTATTCAGTTCAGTTGCTCAGTCGTGTCCGACTCCTTGAGACCCCATGGACTGCAGCATGCCAAGCTCCCCTGTCCATCACCATCTCCCAGAGCTTGCTCAAATTCATGTCCATTGAATCGGTAATGCCATCCAATGATCTCCTCCTCTGTCGTCCCCTTCTCCTCCCACCTTCAATCTTTCCCAGTATCAGGGTCTTTTCCAATGAGTTGGATCTTCGCATCAGGTGGCCAAAGTATTGGAGTTTCAGCTTCAGCATCAGTCCTTCCACTGAATATTCAGTTTATTAAACCACTCTAAATATGTACATAACTCATTTCTTATTCACCAAGTTTTCTGCGTATCATTATTTACTGCTAACTCTCCCACTCTTGCTCTCCACTTTACTGACTTCAAAAACAAACCCACTCCAGCTCCCTCAGCCTCTATAATGAGAATGCTCACCTCCATTCTCCTTGTTTATTCCAATCTTTCCCACCCTTCGAGGCCTGGCTTAATTTTACCACCTGCAAGGACTCCTCCCAGCCACTCAATTCAACAATTCTTCTGCCAACAGAAACAAATGGCTTACTCACTCTTGCTAAGTAATTATCCTTAATATCTGTGTCCTCAGTTTGTAATCTCACATACAACATAAGCAAAAGTTTACTTTTCACTAGTGCCCACTGGCCCCATAGTAGGAGTTTAATAAACATGTGAACAATGTCAGAATATGACCCCTAATACCTTATGGACTCTTTTTTTTTTTCTTGAAAATGCTTTGTTGTGACAGATTCATCAATAACCTCATTTCTACTCTGAAATAAATAAATAATTCTGAAACTCACTCAACTAATATTGACATCTTCTCTGCCTGATAGCGGGGCCTGGAAGGTATCTTTGGCTTAGCAGATGCATTTCTGCATGCTGACCACCAGAGGGCTCACTTTCCTTTCTTTTCAAGGCTCTCCAGCCCCTGACCCAGAGCCTTCAGAAATCTGAAAATCTACTTTTGCAAAAACGCCTTGGTGACACTCTGTCACCCAACCATCCATGCCACAACACAAGGACCCCAACGTTATTCTAGTCTCTGGAAAGGAGAGGATCCTTGAACACCATCCCACTCAATAGATGGGAATCTGGGGACAAGAAAGGATGGGAAGAGGGGGGATGGGACACCTGCAATGCACCCCAAAGCCCACCCTTCACCCTCCACACTGAGTGCGACATCTTCATCAGCAGCAGGGCTGAGCATGGCCAAGCCTGTAGACGCCTCTCCTCAATTTCTAGGCAGGTCAGTTTCTTAGCCAGAAAGGCTGGGGGAGGAATTCTATTAATATCCATTATTCACTGCAATGCCCCAAATATCTTGAGAACCAGATTTCCTTTCCCACGTGAAGACGGCCTACCATAGTTCTTTTCTAAATTCTCTGACAATTTTACAAGCGGGGTGGCGAGTGGCCTTTCTTTCTTTGAAAAAGTGTGTATAAGTGTACCTATTCATAGAACTCCTCCAGAGCTGACACCTGGTTCTCCAAAAGTGGAGCTTCCCTCTAACCACATTCTACTGACATTTATAGACTATGATTATTTTTGATAGTGGGAAGCAAAGCGGGGAGGGTGAGCAGAATTGTAAAGCACACGCTTTCATCCAACATTCCCCCACAGCAAAGCGAATTGTTATTTTCGGGCTAGATGCACAGTACCCAAATGTAGACTATTTCTCCTCTTTTCCTGGGAAGAGATGGCTTTGCTTTCCCCTGGTGGACACATCACACCTGCTCCTCCAAGCTCTTCAGTTCACTAGGCAGCCGGCTTCTCCCAGGCCCGCGGACGCTCACGTCCCACAGCCACGCAAAGCTAATGGTTCTCTGAGAAATGACAAAGTGCTTTTTGAACAGTACACAGGCCTGCTCTCAAGTGCTGGGGAACGGCCATCAAACTCTGGGCAAGATGCAATTCAAGTCAAACCTGACATGTTGAAAGTGAATGACTTTATTATGCTTCATGGTTTATAATTCAGTCATAAGCCATGGCAGGTTGGGCACATCTTTTTCAGACAGTTAAGAATTAGGAGGACTCGAGGCTGTCAGCTTTACCAGATGGTCATTAACTGGAAATGTGTTGTTTAAGCAAGATACACTCAAGGCGGGTGGGAAAGGCTCACAGAGTTTCATTTGCCAGGAACTTCTTCATACCTACCTCTCAGGCAGAGGTGAGAGCTGCAGAGAAGGAAGGTGTGCTTCGGAAAAAGGTCGTCTTACCTCTTTTCCAGCTGCCCTCAGCAAGGATGAGGCGACAACCTGTATGCTGTGCGGATTCAACTCACAGCACCAGAAATAAAGTAACTGCGTCAACAGCACATAAACCCGTCTCCACATGCAATCGTCTTCACAACATGCTATGACCTTGAGACCAAAATGGTGAGAAGAAGCTGGACACAGATTTCACTGGGGCAAAGCCGAAAAGAGTGGGGATTAAGGAAGGACAAAAAACCAGTGGAGAGAGGGTGAAGCTGGGGGGTGGGGTGGGGGGGCTGGTGAGCAGCAAAGCAGACCGCAGAGGCCTAAGGGCAGCAAAGGAGTTTTTGAAAATTAACTGATGGCATTCTCTCTCCTTCCACTGACCGTAAGTGGTTTCACTGTAACAGTTTGAAGGAATTCTGTCCAGCACCTGAGATTCCCTCAGAACTGTTGAGAATCTTAACACTTGTGCTTAAGAACACATCAGGGAACCCGGGGTAGGAGACAGATAAGACAAATGAACTCATGGAAGGATTGCATCTTAAAACCACCTGTTTATGAGCAAAACTCAGTCATAAAAGCCGCTGTAAGCAGAAAGCACAGAAACATTATTTTGTCCTCTTGACATCCCTAATAGCCTTTAAACCCCATCAGAGCAGCAAAGATTGTAAAGAACTGATGCTAACTGTCATAATTAACCACATGCACATCTCCACTACATGCGCAGCTTTGCAACTGGCGTACCCGATCAGGTACAAAAGAAAACAGAGCTTCTGAAATCTCAGGAGATGGAGGAAATGACTCATCCAATCCCTCTCATTCTCAATTACTGTGGGTGGAGGCAAGGTAATTCTTCAGCCATTTCAAACATGGAAAACACTCATCGAGAGAACACAACCGGAATCTAATGTGATATCAGCTTTATTTATTTATTTATTTTTTTTGCCATTTTACATGTGATTGGGAATAGGGGCTGTAAAAAAGTGGAAATAACACACAGATAAGATGTTTATGAGCACTGAAGCAGATGTTCTCGGAGTCATTTCTTGGAAGATATGAAATGGTTTTATGAAGAAAAGCAATCATGTCTTAAAGAAACAAACTTACCTGGAAACTCTGAAGATCTCCAAAGAGTCAGTTGAGTAAAAGCAAAAATCTCAGTTACTTGCACACATGCACAAACACACATATGTAACATTCTCACGCTCTCCTGGAAAATCTAAACTTAGTATCGTCACTGCTTTTATTTTTTCTAACAACCCAAAGTAATCCAGAAAACAAAGATATGAAATAACCTTTTTTTCCGTCTAGATTGGAAGAAGGAGATAAATAAGATAATGAAAGAATTTAGCTACAGAGTAGGAGATTTTAATTTAGGAGCTAAATTCAGAAGATTGTAAGTTCATGGGATTTTAGAGCTGGAAAGCATCTGGCTCATTATTTTGCCTCCTGCCTATTTCAATGGTCACACACACACACACATCAACTTGATTATAGTTCACTAAATCGGACATTATTCATATTCAAAGTCAACAGTCTTTCCACAGGCCAGAAGGAGGTGCAGTAGCTAGGAGGGGCAAGGTATGTGAGTAGGGTAAAGAGAGAATGAGACCAGAAGATTCTGAAAAAGTGGAATGGCAGGAATTAAGTTACTAAAAATAAGAATTTACAGAGGAACACATTAAGAGGTCAAATTCTGAAGCATGCTCTGATTTCAATTATGCCCTTCCGATCTATGGAAGCTGGCACAACTTATTCAGTTGTCTCCCAATTCAGAGACACAGAGCTACTCCAAATCACAAGCAGCTCAACAAAATCACATCAGATATTACTACAAAACTCAGATATTATATTTTAGTCATGTTTTGATGAGCGTTTTTACTTCTAGAAGTAGAAATTATAGCTTGAGAAAGAGCCTAGAATATGAATCGATAAGCACATACCTCAAATAAGAATTCTGTAAAGTGTGGATGACAAATTCTATGCTGCCCTTATGCTCAGCCAAAGAAGATTGTTTGAAAAGATTTTTTTATTTTTTTCAGGCCCGTGATGCTGAGACACCACTGGTTTGTTACTCCAACTATCACTCATTATTATTTAAAGAGTTTGACATCACATCATAACACATTACAAAGCATGCTAGTGGATAGGAAGCTGCAGAAAACAGAAAGAAAGAAATTACTATTAAATGAGGCATGGCCAACACAGAATGGTTATCTGAATATAAAACCCGTTTGTGGGTGCTTTATGCATAATGGTGAACTAAATATAAAACCTTTTTTTTTTCTGGTTGCTCAATAACATTTTCTCAACCAAATCATAAAACTTTAACAAATCCTTAACCAAACAGAGGTCAGTCTTACCTTTTTCTTTAAAGTAAAACAGTTTAGAATCTGTTCTACCATCTAAGCACCTGGGACTAAGGCAATACATTGTCCAGAGAACTGAGTTAGAAACATCATCTACACTCTATCTCTTTTATTTCTCATTAAAACTCTGTAAACTGGGCATTGATAGTCTCATTTTATAGATGTGAAACCAGAGTTTCAGACAGATGTGATAACTTGCCTAACTGTAGATAATCAAAGCACAAGTTCCTAAGCCTAGGTATGGGGGATTGAATGACAGACAGCCCCTCCAAAAGGACATGCCATGTTCTAATCCCTACAACCTGTGGTCACTACCTTCTTTATATGGCAAAAGAGTGAATATTACTGCATATGGCAGAAGATGTGACTGAGCGGAGGAGCTTGTCCTGGATTGGTCAGGGAGGCTCTAAATGTAATCACAAGTATCATCATAACTAAGATGCAAAGAGGAGCAGAAAAGACCCTGCAAAGATGGAGGCAAAGAGTAGATGGACGCAGCCACAAACCCAGGGGTGCAGACAGCCGGCAGCCACAGAGGCTGGGAGAGACAAGAGTGGGGGCCCACTGAGAGCCTCTGCAGGGACCATGGCCTCCAGGAAGCACCTTGACTTCAGACTCCTGGCCCCCAGAACTGTGAGCTATATACATATATAGACACATACATATATACATACATATATATATACACACATACGTACATATATATGTATGTATGTGTGTATATATATAGCTGTAAGCCAACCAGTTGGTGGCAAGTTGCATGACAACTACAGGAAACAAGAGGTCTTCTTGTATCCCCTCTGCAACCCCACTCAAGTTCCCTGACGTCAAACTGCCAGAGTGAAGAACACGGTACTCTAGGCTCTCCCCAGGTCAGCACCAGACTAGGGATCAGCCATAACAGATTTGAAACTGAGGTTCTTAGACTAGTGTTTAGACTAATTGTTTAGACTAAACAATTAGCCTTCTTCATATTTGAGTCAAACCGCTTCAATTAGTACAAAGAAAACACAAGAGCACAAGTTCACGATTTCATGGATGTGTTTCTCCTGAGGCTCAAGAAGAGGTAGAAGAAAATGAAACATTCCCTCACTTGCTGTCCTCAGTGAGTCAACTTTGATACTGAAGAGCCCATTCGACCACAGATCCTTTCACATGCTTAGTATTAAATGTGTAGAAATGAGGATAGATTTGGTCTAAAAGATTTTAACATTCTGTCTATCCCTAAAAGTCTCTATAATTATCTTACTGTTTCTCAATAAATATTTGATGAATGAATAAAGGAATCAATCAATGAATGAAAATATTGCTATGCATAGAGCCAAAATAATCAAGCCCCATTGTGTCTCAATAACAAATATTTAAGCCAAAAAGAATGAATGTCTTACAAAAATATCACTCTCTGGGGAAATAACCTGAACAGATTATAAAAGATTAGATTAAAGGGAATAAATAACTCTATGACAATAATAGAACTTAGATCCCTGGGATAAATTCATATAGAGAGAACATGAAATTTTAGGTATAAGGCAGTATAAGAAAGAACTTGAAAAGTGAAATCTGAAGGAAAATTTTGACTCCCAAGACAAAGATTAAAGACATCATTATTGAACTTTCTCTGTGTCAGGCAGTATTCTAAGTACTTTGCAGCACGAAATTAATACTCATGGCAAGTCTGAGGTAGGGCACACCATTATCCACATCCTATAGCTGAGAAAACAGTTTACAAAAAATTTATTAAAATCACACAGTCAGTAAACCATGAGGTAACTAAAAGGCAGAATGGCTATCTGTCAAAACATTGGTGAAAGAGATAGGTCAGAGTAGTTGAAGAAGAACCTGAATTCTTAACATGAAATCCATCAATTCATTAACTTATTCTTTTATTTTTAAGATATACGTGCCAGGCAATTTGCTAGACAATGGAGATATAATGGAAAAGAAAGTAATGAACTAACAAAATGTTCTAAAACAAAAGGGAGATAATTCACAAATAGGAGAAAAGTAAAAGAGAATCGCTAAAAGTGATTTTGGGGAACATGCTTATAAAGCGAATTTGAAAAAAGTGGCTAAGTTTTCTAAGAATTTTTCAATGACAAGGCTTCCCTAACACTGTCTTAATGAGTATGATCACAGGATGTTCGAAACCTTAATAATCCTATAAGAGCTAGAAAAACGTGAAAGTGCCCGTGAAGGCAATTCTCAAGGAGCTTGAAGAACTCATGGAAAGGAAAAATGATCTTGCCAACCATAAAAACAGAAAACTAAGCAGAAAATGGCTGAGAATAGTTTTAAAAAAGAAAAATAATCCATTTGGTCCTAAAGACCAACACAGGCAGAGCAAAGCAGAGACACATTTAAGCAATTCTAAGTGACCAGGTCAGAAATCACTGGACTCTGTTCTTTCAAGCACTATGTAACGTAAGTCAATAGACTTCAATTACCTGATAGGAATCTTGGAGAAGTGCTCAGACTCTTAAATTAGGAGGAAGTGGGTTTGAAACGTAGCTCTGCTAAAGACTAGTTGTGTAACCTTAGGCAAGTTACTTAAAGACTCTCAGTTTTAATTTTAGCATGTGGAAAGCAGAGATAATAATAAAACCCACCTCAGAGGTTGGTAAAGAATTAAATGGAATAATCTATGTGAATTGTTTAACAAAGATGTTGGTACATAGTAAGTGTTCCATTATGGATAAGCAGTTGTGTTATTATCATTTCATTGGTTTACTGATCAATTACTGTGGCTAGAATAATTATTAGATTTGACCAGAAGCTTCTCATTGTTTCATCAACATGCTGGTTTTCCTCCTAAAGGAGGATTGCTGTTTCTTGCTCCCATGGAGTTACTCATCACCACATACTTGCCTGAGCTAAAGGAATATACGTGGAAATAAGGTCTCACTTCGGGACAGAAACATTTCAAGGCCAGTCACAATATCCCTTATTTCTCTGTTCAGGGGAACCAGCAACATTGTAAATGGTTAAGAACCCATGAGCCTAGTTCCCTGAATGGTGATGACACAAGGAAGTGGCCCCTGGCATTCCGTGATGGATATAAAATGTGGCGTGAGAAGCAAGCTCCACACATTAAGCTACCAGGTATGGAGTTTGTTTCCACAGCACAAACTACCTTATCCTGAGTAATAGAAGAGCAACCCAGAATTGTGTGACCTTCAATTTATAAGTAATATAAATACCTGAAGTCCATTTATATACTGATCCAATATTTTACAATCTCTTGTTTTGGTTCCTGATACCTTCATGGCTCTTTTCAAATGTTTATAAATAAAGGCTGTCTCATAGATTGAAATTTTCTCAGGACAGAGGCTATGAATTTGTAATTCTCTTTACAGCAGCAATACTAAACAGCATCTGCCATTTAATAAATGCCTCTTTGACAATGGCAATGACAGCAATGCTCATAAAGCTGTCTTCATGATAATCCCTTAATGTCTGTCTCCACTGACTGTTTCACTACTCAACAACTCTCTTAGAAAAAAGCTGCGATGACGCATGAGCGCGGCAGCTGTGACGGCGCATGAGTGTAGCCGAGAGGAGCTACCCCACATCCAAGGTAAGGAGCAGCAGCTGAGCTTTGCTGGAGCTGCCGTGAAGAGACCCCAAGACCAAGGTAAGAGATACCCAAGTAAGACAGTAGGTGTTTCTAGAGGGCATCAGAAGGCAGACAGATTGAAACCAAATCACAGAAAACTAGTCAATCTGATCACATGGACCACAGTCTTCTCTAACTCAACAAAACTGAGCCATGCCATGTGGGGCCACCCAAGATGGTGGAGTCATGGTGGAGAGGTCTGACAGAATGTGGTTCACTGGAGAAGGGAATGGCAAACCACTTTAGTATTCTTGCCTTGAGAAACCCATGAACAGTATGAAAAGGCAAAAAGATAGGATACTGAAAAATGAACTCCCCAGGTCGGTAGGTAGCCCAATATGCTACTGGAGATCGGTGGAGAAATAACTCCAGAAAGAATGAAGGGATGGAGCCAAAGCAAAAACAACACCCAGTTGTGGATGGGACTGGTTACAGAAGCAAGATTCGATGTTGTAAAGAGCAATGTTGCATAGGAACCTGGAATGTTAGGTCCATGAATCAAGGCAAATTGGAAGTGGTCAAACAGGAGATGGCAAGAGTGAACATCGACATTCTAGGACTCAGCGAACTAAGATAGACTGGAATGGGTGAATTTAACTTAGATGACAATTATATCTACTACTGTGGAAGGGGATTCCCTTAGAAGAAATGGAGTAGCCGTCATAGTCAACAAAAGAGTCCAAAATGTAGTACTTGGATGCAATCTCAAAAACGACAGAATGATCTCTTTGTTTCCAAGGCAAATCATTCAATATCACAGTAATCCAAGTCTATGCCCTGACGAGTAATGCTGAAGAAGCTGAAGTTGAACAGTTCTATGAAGACCTACAAGACCTTCTAGAACTAACACCCAAAAAAGATGTCCTTTTCATTATAGGGGACTGGAATGCAAAAGTAGGAAGTCAAGAAACACCTAGGGTAACAGGCAAATTTGGCCTTGGAGTACAGAATGAAGCAGGGCAAAGGCTAATAGAGTTCTGCCAAGAGAACGCACTGGTCATAGCAAATACCCTCTTCCAACAACACAAGAGAAGACTCTACACATGGACATCACCAGATGGTCAACACCGAAATCATATTGATTATATTATTTGCAGCTGAAGATGGAGAAGCTCTGTACAGTCAGCGAAAACAAGACGGGGAACTGGCTGTGGCTCAGATCATGAACTCCTTATTGCCAAATTCAGACTTAAATTGAAGAAAGTGGGGAAAACCACTAGACCATTCAGGTATGACCTAAATCAAATCCCTTATGACTATACAGTGGAAGTGAGAAATAGATTTAAGGGACTAGAGCTGATAGACAGAGTGCCTGATGAACTATGGACAGAGGTTCGTGACATTATACAGGAGACAGGGATCAAGACCATCCCCATGGAAAAGAAATGCAAAAAAGCAAAATGGCTCCCTGAGAAGGCCTTACAAATGGCTGTAAAAAGAAGAGAAGCGAAAAGAAAAGGAGAAAAAGAAAGATATATCCATTTGAATGCAGAGTTCCAAAGAATAGCAAGGAGATAAGAAAGCCTTCCTCAGCGATCAATGCAAAGAAAAACAGGAAAACAATAAAATGGGAAAGACTAGAGATCTCTTCAAGAAAATCAGAGATACCAAGGGAACATTTCATGCAAAGACAGGCTCAATAAAGGACAGAAATTATAGGGACCTAACAGAAGCAGAAGATATTAAGAAGAGGTGGCAAGAATACACAGAAGAACTGCACAAAAAAGATCTTCACGACCCAGATAATCACGAAGGTGTTACACTAACGTAGAGCTGGACATCCTGGAATGTGAAGTAAGGTGGGCCTTAGGAAATATCACTATGAACAAAGCTAGTGGAGGTGATGGAATTCCAGTTGAGCTATTTCAAACCCAGAAGAAGATGCTGTGAAAGTGCTGCACTCACTATGTCAGCAAATTTGGAAAACTCAGCAGTGGCCACAGGACTGGAAAAGGTCAGTTTTCATTCCAATCGCAAAGAAAGGCAATACCAAAGAATGCTCAAACTACCACACAATTGCACTCATCTCACACGCTAGTAAAGTGATGTTTAAAATTCTCCAAGCCAGGCTTCAGCAATATGTCAACCGCGAACTTGCAGATGTTCAAGCTGGTTTTAGAAAAGGCAGAAGAACCAGAGATCAAATTGCCAACATCCGCTGGATCATGGAAAAAGCAAGAGAGTTCCAGAAAAACATCTATTTCTGCTTTATTAACTAAGCCAAAGCCTTTGCCTGTGTGGATCACAATAAACTGGAAAACTCTGAAAGAGATAGGAATACCAAACCACCTGACCTTCCTCTTGAGAAACCTATATGCAGGTCAGGAAGCAACAGTTAGAACTGGACATGGAACAACAGACTGGTTCCAAATAGGAAAAGGAGTATGTCAAGGCTGTATATTGTCACCCTGCTTATTTAACTTCTATGCAGAGTACATCATGAGAAACGCTGGGCTCGAGGAAGCACAGGCTGGAAGCAAGATTGCTGGGAGAAATATCAATAACCTCAGATATGCGGATGACACTACCCTTATGGCAGAAAGTGAAGAAGAACCAAAGAGCCTCTTGATGAAAGTGAAAGAGGAGAGTGAAAAAGTTGGCTTAAAGCTCAACATTCAGAAAACTAAGATCATGGAATCCGGTCCCATCACTTTATGGCAAATAGATGGGGAAACAGTGGAAACAGTGGCTGACTTTATTTTTCTGGGCTCCAAAATCACTGTGGATGTTGACTGCAGCCATGAAATTAAAAGACACTTGCTCCTTGGAATGAAAGTTATGACCAAATTAGACAGCATGTTAAAAAGCAGAGACCTACTTTGCCAAAAAAGGTCTATCTAGTCAAGGCTATGGTTTTTCCAGTGGTCATGTATGGGTGTGAGATTTGGACTATAAAGAAATAGTTTGAGATCTTCCCAACCCAGGGATTGAAGCCGGGTCTCCCATATGGTAGGCATTGTAGACAGACGCTTTACCGTCTGAGCCACCAGGGAAGATCACTATAAAGAAAGCTAAGTGCCAAAGAATTGATGCTTCTGAACTGTGCTGTTGGAGAAGACTCTTGAGAGTCCCTTGGACTGCAAGGAGATCCAACCAGTCCATTCTAAAGGAGATCAGTCCTGGGTGTTCATTGGAGGGACTGATGTTGAAGCTGAAACTCCAACACTTTGGCCACCTGATGAGGAGAGCTGACTCATTTGAAAAGACCCTGATGCTGGCAAAGATTGAGGGCAGGAGCAGAAGGGGACGACAGAGGATGAGATGGCTGGATGGCATCACCGACTCGATGGACGTGGGTTTGAGTGACCTCCGGAAGTTGGTGATGGACAGGGAGGCCTGGTGTGCTGCGGTTCATGGGGTCGCAAAGAGCTGGACACAACTGAGTGACTGAACTGAACTGAACTAATGTATTTTTAAAACATGTGTTGCTGATGAAGGGATGCAGGTAGGCACATTGCCCTCTGTTTTCAACCTATTCTAAGAGAAAGACACATCTGTAAAGCTGATATTCCCAAGCCTTGCATTAATGTTTCAGAAAAAGAAACAAAAGTGTTCATGTTCTATAAAGGAAACATAAAAACAATTAGCCTTTATACAAGTTTTCCTTATGGGAGCACTGACTCATAAGAATACTTAAAGACTATCTGTACCTTTCACAGGAGCAGGAGCTGGCTGAGGAGCATCTATGCATGTGGGTATACGGCTCCCTCTTCATTTTGCAGAACCCTCCAATGTCATAAGACATGTTATATGTCTTGCTTCATCTGGGCAAACCAATGGCCAGAGGGACAAGGGTGGTCAGCCTGTCTTGGGCTCAAAATGTGCTCAAAAATGAACAGAGATAAACTTGTGAATTAAAGAACTACTTAGCACTAAATAAACTGGAGCCACAAGTTTAAGAATGTGAGCTTTGGAAGGAGGCAGATCCTAGATTTAAGTTCATTTTCTGCCATTTACCAAGTGTGTGTTGTTGGCCAAGTCAATCTTGATGTGTCTCAAATTCCTCATCTATAAAATGGAAAGAATGGTAGTGGCCTCTGTTATTTTAAGTAAAATAATGGATGCAACAGCACTGGCCGAAGTCCTAGTTGACACAAGGCACTATATAAACAATAGCTATATAGAAAATATTAATACTATAATTTAATAGGTATTTAATAAATAATTTAATATGTATGAATTCAATTTCATATTATAAATATAGTTATCGGGAATATCAATACATCCAACATTCTCCTAGACAATAAAGAGGTCTATAAGAATTCCTGTTACAAGAATGAAGCAATATTTTTAAATAAGGCTGTTAGACTATAAAAATTCTTTTAATTAATCTTATAATGATCTATAAGCATTGCATGGTTTAAGATAGACTTTACAAAGAACATCTAATATAGAGAGATAGTTTAATGACTTTTTTAATGGAACAAAATTTTCTAGAGGAATAGACATTTAAAGACTTCATTCTTGGTTATAAAACCTCTGTTCTAATCCTAGATAATAAAGGTTTATGGGGAAAAAAGAAAAGAGCTGTGCATGTCCTATTTTATTCTCCTTAGTAATCACTATGTATCTGATCCCAAATATCAAATGTCTAATATATATCACTAAGTCTTGTCAAGACCTAACATTATTCTATATCTAGTACAGCTCAACAAAAACTCCACTGAGGCTTCCTTGAACTTCTAATACAGATATCTTGCCTTAAATTGCAAGAAATCTACTTGAAAACGCTGACTAACCTGAGTCTAAAGTTTGAAAAAAATAAGATTTTACATCTGTGCCAATATCTGTTTTCTGGAATAGCATCCTGGGACATAACAGCATGCCTAAGTGGGTCTTCACTAAAGATATAAACTCAGATAATGAATGGAATTCAATACAAGATTAAGTGAAGCACGAACTCATGGAAGAGAAAAGCTAAAGCGTGAGACCAGAGAAACAGACAGGATGACTTCCCTCTCCAGCTCTAGAGAGATCAGGACAGGAGCCAGGGGCCAAAATTCCCCAGTAGGAACTTATCAAAGGATGCTCACTCTTTCTAAGGGAATCAGAGAAGGGTACCACTATATGAGAATATTCCCCGGTCGACTTAACAAGAAAAGAATCTCAAGGAGGGGGAAAAAAAATCACCAAAATAAATAAACAAAGGAGTGGGGCTAAGCATTTTCAGATTTCCTTCCATAAATGAGCTTGACAACTGCCAGGAGCGCTCAAAAGGCCCAAGTTACTCACAGCTGTAGCTCACAGTAAATCCCCAAATCAATAAAAATTTTAAAACCAACAAAGAGGGCCTTCGACATGAAGTTCCTTTTCATTTTAATCAGAACTTGGCTGCTATTCCTAACTCCAAATTTGCTTCTGGATTGAAATAAAGGGAGACCTTAGAAATAAGGATAGAAAGGCTACGATTCTGAACAAACTGTGGTCAATCAGGCATCCTAAGTGGGAGTCCATGGGGTGCATTCACAGTTCGCCTTTGCACTCAAGGCATAGCCTCTCACACCTTTTCAACCAACCCCAAGCAAAGTTCCTTAGGTGCGGATGGGGTGGACAGTAGGTGGCGATATAGGTTAAGTGAACTTGAACACGGACCTCACAGAATCCCAGCACACTGGCGGGGAGGCCGCAGGTCTCCCGGTCACTCTAAGGTTCAACACAACTTTCAGCTGCACATAAGAAGCCAAGGTGGCCCTGACCTGGGTTTCAAGGAGGACTTCAGCCCCACACCTCCTCCATCATAATCTACATTCTCCCAGCTTTTTATTTTTAATATTTATTTGGCTATTGCAAGTCTTAGGGCACGTGGGGTCTTCAGCTACAGCATGAGAGATCTAGGTCCGGTGATTGAGAGCGTGGAGTCTTAGCCAGGGAAGTCCCTCTATCTCCGTTCTGCCCATGCTAAAAGCCTTTCTACTAGTGGAAACTGTCCTGTTCATACCTTAACATGGATTATACATAAGAAGGCAGTGATTTTTGCAACAAATTAAAGCAAACTACATGTCATGAAATAAACTAATACTGGAGCCCTTTAAACGATCACGGAAAACACAGATGATTTTAATTTATTTTCCCCTAAATGTCCTCTCAAGAGCTCCAAATCATAACCCTCACCTGTGAAAAACATTCTATGGAAATTCAGACTAGAATCTACATCAGAATTACTGAGCATGCTTATTAAAATGTAGATTCTCGGTCCCAGCTTGACCTAGTAAATCAGATGTTCAGAGCCTAAAGCAGAGGAGACACACATTTTTACCAGACCCTCACTTAGGCAAGAAAATTGCTCTTCATATCTTATACCTCGCTGAATAGCCTACCAAAAAGTAGGCAAAAGCCTTTTTGAATAACAATATTTATCTTCAGGGCAGCAGCAGAAGCTGGAATTTCTAAGCGGCAAGCTGTTTTCTGCCCCCATCCCCACCACATCGTGACAGATAATAGAATAAATAACATACTCTTTGCTTTTATTTTATGTCTTGCCTGTTTCCTGAGACTCTGTGGTCTGGAAAATTTAAACATCTTCACTTCTTCCAGTGTATACAATTTCTAATACTTACAGATTTTGGATGAAGTAAACAAATTTTACAAAAGATCTTCCAAGCTGGTTTAGGGCGTGCTGTGTGTCAGAGCAAGACTGCAGGATGGCAAATTATAGGGTTACCGGCACAGTTCTCAGGGGAGAACTTGGACTCGAAAAAAAAAAATAAAGAACACTAGAATTCAAAGTATAGTGGCTGGAGGAAGACGATTACAAAATTCTGAAAGCCCGTGCAAGGTCATTTCATTCTGAGAAGGGGTCATATTGCCCGATCAGATCAAGGTGAGACACACTAGCATTTCTACATGCCACAGGCTTGGCATATTCGAGGGGCATAGCCCTTTATAAAAGTCGCCCCTATTTTTACTACATTGTTAGATCCCATAGCTGTGCCCAGGTGTCTTGGTGTAAAGGAAGATTCTAGATAAGACTCAAGTGTTAAAAGGTTGAGAGCTTGGTGTAGCTGAATCTCCCAAGAGAAAATGCAATAGAGAACAAAGTCTATCTACACAGTAAACTGTAGCAAGAACAATGAAATAACAGGTATACAGTGGGCATGTAACCACTTCTCATAACTCATCTCTCCGTCTCATTAAAAAAAGATTGAGGGGTGGATGCCAACTGCCCAGATTATAGTTTAAAAAGAACACAGATGCCTCACACCTGGGGCGTTCTCACAGGCTATACCAAACCCCATCTCTCAGTGGGGGAGCCTGTCCTACACCCCCAACCTATGACTTCCTCCTTCCCCAAAGGTGTGGAGAGCCTGCTGCTGCCACCGCCAGCTCCCACCATCTGCAGGCACAGCTGGTGGGACACATTTCAGCAGGGAAGCTCAGCGAAGAGCGTAAATCCCATAGGGGCGGGTGGCTGTGAGCGGAGCCACCATCAGCTTGCCTGAGCTGTTTCTGGAACCATCTTAACTGATGGTCCTCTGGGCAACTCTACTCCTGCTTTCCCTTTTCCAGCCCTCCTCTCTCTCTCTTCTTCCCAACTGGAGACGCCCAGGACTTCCTGATCAAGACTATGATACAGAGCAGACAAGCTGAAGGAAACCGGCGAACAACCGACAGGAGCAGATAGATGCAGGGGCGATACCCAATACAGAGCACATGATTGAGGGTGGGGCGTGTGTACATGGATACCCTGTGTAAGAATTCAGCTTCACAGATGGGCTGGAGGTGGATGACAGGAGGCGAGCTGGGGAGAGGAGGCTGCAAAACAAGAAACTCTCAAGGAGTATTGTCTCTCTCTCCCCACCCCGCCAACCTCCCCTGCATGGGGTTCTTGATTTAGCAGGGCAGGGTAAAGAGTTTAATGAGCAACTTGCCCCCTTGATGGCCCAAAGCTTGCTGTTTTCTATACTTAGTACGTGCTGCTGAACATAAGAGTGGCTAGACAGCTGAGAGCAAGGAAGAGAAGATTCAGCAACAACGGAGCTTCCGCAGATCCCAGCCCTTGCACCCGAGGACTCAGAGGCGAAGCCCCGCTCCTCCTGGTGGAATGAGCAGACAGGAGCCTCCTCTCCACGACCTGGTCACAGGGGCTGAAGATCAACACGGCAAGGGACACACAGACCCGGCATTGAAGGGCAAGCTGACCTCCAGATCGCAGGAGCAGACACTAACACCCCTGTTAAAATTTCCGGAAATAACAGAAACTTTGGATTTCATGTTTACATCCTGGTTTTCCCCTTTATCCTTGCCTACACTCTTTCTTTTCAGTCTCTTAACACCAAGTGAAAGTGAATGTCGCTCAGTCCTGTCCGACTCTTTGTGACCCAGCATCTGTACAGTCCATGGAATTCTCCAGGCCAGAATACTGAAGTGGGTAGCCTTTCCCTTCTCCAGGGGATCTTCCTAACCCAGGGAGCAAACCCAGGTCTCCCGTATTGCAGGCAGATTCCTTACCAGTTGAGCCACAAAGGAAGCCCAAGAACACTGGAGTGGGTGACCTGTCTCTTCTCCAGCGGATTTGCCAGACCCAGGAATTTGCCAGAACCGGGGTCTCCTGCATTGCAGGGGGATTCTTTACCAGCTGAGCTACCAGGGAAAGAGCAAGTAAAACAGTACAGCATGCCAGGAAGGAGGGTTGAAGGCAGGGGCACCTGGGTTTGAGGTCCAGGTGAGCAATTCAACCGCTCCCTCTTCCCTCTATGCCTACATCCCCTGGAACAAACCTCTTCAGGGAACACTGGAAATATGTAAACTGAATCAAATCACTCATATCCTTAAACATCCCCAAAGCTTCCTGTGCCCCTCAGAATAAGATCCAAACTCCTTCCCCTGACCTGCACGACCTCTGCCTGGCTCAGGTCTCTCACCACCTGCCCTCACTTGTTCATGCTTCAGCCTCTTAGGCTTTCTTTCTATCCTGCAAAAACACCTACTGAGTTCCACATTCACAGGACTCCTGGCCGGACCCTTCTCCCTAGAAGCCCACAAGGCAGCCTCCTGCTCTGCTTTCAGGTCAGTGTGTCTGCTGCGGAGGCCTTCTTGACTACCCTCCTCTCCCAACTCATGGGGAAATCTGATGCCTAGCCCTACTTTCTTCAAGACATATCCCCCAGGAAAGTCATGCTGCTTGCTTGGGCTTCCCTGGTGGCTCAGCTGGTAAAGAATCTATCTGCCTGCAATACAGGAGATGCCAGTTCGATTCCTGGGTCGGGAAGATCCACTGGAGAAGGAATAGGCTACCCACTCCAGTATTCGTGGGCTTCTCTGGTGGCTCAGCTGGTAAAGAATTTGCCTGCAATGCGGGAGACCCAGGTTTGATCCCTGGGTTGGGAAGATCCCCTGGAGAAGGGAAAGGCTACCTCCTCCAGGATTCTGGCCTGGAGAATTCTATGGACTGTATAGTCCATGGGGTCGCCAGGAGTCAGACACGACTGAGTGACTTTGACTTCACTTCACTTGTTGACATACTAATTACTTGCTTCCCTTCACTAAAATATAAACTGTCCAGTTCAGAGCTACATTATCAGCACTTAGAAATATAGGCACTCAATAAATATTGGATGAATATTACTTAACAGACGTGTTTCCTCACCTCATAGAGGAGTAATACCACCTCTTTGGCAGCGTTAAGAGAAGAAAACAAGCAAAGTGTTGGCTGCGGTGTCTAAAACACAGTAAGCCTTTAATGTTTGGATTTTTTCAGATTTTTATTTCTTCATTGATCTCTTGGTTATTTAGTAGCATCTTGTTTGACCTCCATGTATTTGTGTATTTTTACATCTTTTTTTCCTGTAACTGACTTCTATTCTCATAGCATTGTGGTCAGAAAAGATGCTTGATATGATTTCAATTGTCTTAAATTTACCAAGGCTTGATTTGTAACCCAAGACATGATTTATCCTAGAGAATATTCCATGTGCACTTGAGAAGAAAGAGTATTCTGCTGCTTTTAGGTGAAATGTCCTATAAATATCAATAAATCTGTCTGCTCTAATGTGTCATTTAGGGCTTGTGTTTCCTTCTTAATTTTCTGTCTGGATGATCTGTCCATTGTTGTAAGTGGGGTATTAGTCTCCCACTTCTCAGATTTTGAAGGCCACTTCCTACCACCTGAAATAGTCTTCTTTTACCCTGATAACTCAAAATCTTTCAATCCGTTTCAAAAGCTGACTCCAAGTATGTCTATAAATTTTCCTGACCCAAGATTCCTCCTCTTGATCAAGCTGCTCTGATATTTTCTTATTAAAATACTCTAAGAGAAGCAGCAAGTGAAAATAATTGTTTGAAATTCTTCAATTACGTATGGGAACAAAGCCAACTGTCCAGGCCAAGTAAAGGCCATCCGAAGGGTAGATGATCCATCTAGAAGTGGTGCTAGGAAACCAAGCAAACAATTATTCCTCCAAGACCTGAATTCTTGGAGGCTTCCTGACATTTATAAGCTAGCAAGACTGGAGTTCCAAGACTTACTGAACGAGGAGGTCACTCAAAAGCATGAGGTCTTAGGCAAAAATGAAAAGATAACAAGGAGAACTGTAAGATTTATAGTATACTAATCACAGAATTCGGAGAAGGCAAGGGTAACCCACTCCAGTACTCTTGCCTGGAAAACCCTATGGTCGGAGGAGCCTGGTAGGCTGCAGTCCATGGGGTTGTGAAGAGTCAGACACGACTGAGTGACTTCACTTTCACTTTTCACTTTCATGCACTGGAGAAGGAAATGGCAACCCACTCCAGTGTTCTTGCCTGGAGAATCCCAGGGATGCGGGAGCCTGGTGGGCTGCCATCTATGGGGTCGCAGAGAGTCAGACATGACTGATGCGACTTAGCAGCAGCAGCAGCAACAATCACAGAATTGGTGGAAGAGTATTAAACCCTCTTAGTCACCAAACAATAGGAGGGCAGGGCAGCAGAGAAATGAGCAGAGACACAGACATTTCTAGCTCAGCAGCTCCTCTGCAGCATGAAGGTTGGGGACAGGGGCTCTGGTGGTGGATAAGCCTCACAGAAGCTCATCTCCAACTCCTTGGTTACCAACTTTCAGCGGCAAAACTTTAACCTCTTCGTGTATGAAACTAAACTGAAAGTTCCCCGTGAGATGGAGTTCCAGCTGGAGATGACTCTACAGCTCTTGTATCCTACACGGTGCCTGGTGCAGATCCAACAAAATCAACACTTTCTAATGGACAGGTGGGCTCCTTTTTCCAAAGTTCTATCTAACAAGATTGGTCCTCTAAAGGACTAAAACCTCTGAGTCATGGGGCTACTAATAAGAACACTCAGTTTTCTCTGATCCCAGCATTTGACATCACATAAATTGAAACCACATTGGAGAACTGGTTAGTTTTCAAAAGTTGGGGGAAGTGTCCAAGGAGATGCCTTTTGTTACAGGACTGCCTGTCTTTGGTGTAGGTGCTATCATATGTCCATCAATCCTCTGCCCGCCTCTCCTGTTCCTCTGGGAAGAAGGCTGGTTCTGCCCACTGTTGGATATCAAGGCAGAAAGGACTTGTCCCAAACAATGGCAAAAGGAGAACAGGGATTAAGCTACGGCCTGTTTCCTGCTTAGCCTAGTTGCAAATTCCCATGCCATGTACTATGTTATAATCAGCTGTTAGTTTAATTATGAAATACCTGAACGCTGCATAATTACAGCTGTTTTTCATGAGCGACTGCCTCCTTATAAAGTAAAACATCAGCTAAGTAGTAACACCTGGAACCTGGAAGGGTTGTCTATTCACAGCAAGAACCACACAACAGAACATCTGATTGCGTCAAAGCCTTGTGTCAACTTCCTAAATAAGCCTTCATTAGTTCTCTGAGAGGTATATACAACTGAAAACTTGATAATGGTTTTTGATCCAGGACACAAAGCTAAGTATCCTTTGAGTTAGGAACAATTTTCTAATGCACACACATACACACATATTTCTCAAAGGAATTTCTCATTTCAAGGCCGAGGTAAGTGAAAAGTTATTTCGTAGTTGTTATTCAGTTGCTAAGCCACGTCCGACTCTTTGTGACCCCATGGACTACAGCATGCCAGGCTTCCCTATGAGCCATGCTGTGCAGGCCACCCACGATGGATGGGTCATGGGGGAGAGACCTCCACTGGAGAAGGGAAACACAAACCACTTCAGTGTTCTTGCCTTGAGAACCCCATAAACAGTATGAAAAGCGGTCCTGCAGAAAAACAATTCCATGCAGTTCTGAACAAAGGCAAAGAATGAAACACAACAATTTTACCTACATAAGTGACAGTTTCACTATTTGTGAAACAATAACATGTAGAATGTGAATGATACTTATTTTTTGCGCACGATTACTAAAGCATAAGAAAAAGAGATCTGTGAAGATGCTAGCATCCCAAATCACATGACTTCAGGACATGTGGTGAATATGCTGATATTCACCCATGAAAACTCTGCTAAAACTGCAAATAACTGAAAATGTTAGTGTCCTGTCCATTTGCAATGAGAACTGAGGCTTGCTTTACCTGCTTTCCAATAATTTCTTGGTATATATCGAAAAGCAGAAGTCTAAGCCTTATTAACAGCTTTAGCGACAAAAGTAAGTCACCTACCCTGGTAAATGGTTTAGAGGAAAAATAATTGTTTTTACTTTTTTTTTTTTCTATAGAAAGTTATCAGGCCACTTGGTAAAGTTATCAGCCTATTCGAGTTCAATGTCATGTATATTTTTCAGTTTTCATTACATTAAAGTTCACAAACCAAGAATTATTCTTCAATATGTGATTTCTGGTTGTAAGAATAGGTGAAATGCTTTAAATATTTGCTAAGCATTTGATGATATTCAATAAAACCCCATAGATGACTGAAGTAGCATTATTTCATTGTTGTCAGATGAATGAAGTTGAATGTGCTATATAAATGGAAACTCTGATGGATATGGTGCTAGATGTGATTATAATCTGTATTTCAAAATGTTCCCTTTATAACAGTTGCTGCTGCCAACTCCCAAGGAAGAGATTCGGGAGGCTTAAAGGAATACATTATATCCTCATAGAAAAAGGAAAAAATTAAATGGAACCTCCAAATACTATTTTATGGCTAAATAATTTTTTAAATATTTTGTCTAATTCTAGTTATACATGTGAAACACCAGGAAAAGTGAATATATTAATTCTGATCTAAATTATTTTTTTTAATCCTTACAATATCTTGTGCTAAGACAAAGTAGAAAAAAACACTTTTGTTACAAAATATAATCTCTTACCTTCATTCTCCTCACCAATTTGGAAATCCTATACTATGTTAGTGGAGATACTGCATTTAGACTTCTACCTTCAATAAAACTCATTAATTCAGAATCAAACACAAATTTAGAATTTGCAACAGAATCTAGGTTAATATGTTCCTTTATAGAATCCAAAAAAGAAAAAAAGCTATGTGAAGCCAATTAAGATATCAGACCAATTTTGCTGAGCCTATTTGTCTTCTTACAAAGTAAAATAATTATAAACATGCTAAGTAACTTGGAAGAAATATTTTAATCAACTGAAATGGCAGTAATAAGTCAGGCTTATATACTCCCTCATGCAAAGAGTTGACTCATTGGAAAAGACTCTGATGCTGGGAGGGATTGGGGGCAGGAGGAGAAGGGGACGACAGAGGATGAGATGGCTGGATGGCATCACTGACTTGATGGACCTGAGTCTGAGTGAACTCCAGGAGCTGGTGATGGACAGGGAGGCCTGGCGTGCTGCAATTTATGGGGTCGCAAAGAGTCAGACACGACTGAGCGACTGAACTGAACTGAATATACTCCCTAAAATCATTTGTTAGGATGAAAGTATACAACACACACACATATACACATACACACACACACCTTCATTTAGTTAAAACATGTTTTTGAAAGGAACTGTATTTCTTTTAAAAAATCCATGACATACTCTTTCATTAATTCAGAATGGCTTCTCCCCCTGGCTGTCTGAAATTGTAATAGGTTACTGCTCATAGTGTTTTAGCCTTCTAATAATTCTTATCAGAACACAGAACTCTTTAGCATTCATCTGAAGCATTGTTATCAAACACCATTGCCTGGAAAACTAACTTGTCTTTCAAGGCAAGACACTCTAATTAACTTCCCTGAGCTTGCCTTAATTCTTTTGGAACCATTTCCCCAAATTCCACTTGATTGTGGCAAAGGACTTGATTTTGAGTCAAACTAACTCAAGGCATTTTATTTAGATAACAAGCAATTCTCCCTAGATAAGCATTTTACAGTCCCAAACAATAATGGATTAAAAATATTTTTCCCAAAGTATCATAAAATGACTATATAGCACAAGAACAGATGCAGTATTTTCTGTGAAACAAACTGATTTGATTATTTTAGGGTATGATGAGATTTTTTACAGGCCACAGAATCCAACCAACTAGCAAGTCTGGAGCATTTATGCACTGAAACCCCCAACTGTTGAGCTGTTTTACCCAATCACCCAAACATCATCAACTACTGAGAAACTGTCAATATTGCCCAAATGATTAGACCTATGAAACATGCATGGCTTTCTTGACTCCACAAGTCTTACCTCTAATATCCTGGTTTCACCATTTCTTTAAATATGGTTCAAATGTCAATCTAACTATTTCTCAACTGGATCACTGGCTTTCTTCTAATAACTGTGGGTTTGAATTTTTAAAAATTATACTTTGATAATAAACACTTAATCTATATACCTATGATTCTGCCTCCCCCAAGGAAATAAATAATAATAAGGCAAAAAATGACTGTGAATTACAAGGTGAGTTCTTTAACTTGCAAAATTGTGACTATAGGTCTGCCTAAGGAAGATAGTTAAAGATAGAGACAGAGTCCTTTACCCACTGCTACAATTTAACCACAGAGATGTCTTCCTGATCCTCAAACACACCAAATATTTTCCTTTCATAAGCCCTTAACCTTTGTGAATACCTCTGCACAGAAGGTTCTTTCCCTAAACTTTCCCAAGACTGGATCCTTCTCATAATTCAAGTTCAAATATCATTTCCTCAGAAAGGCTTCCAGGACAGTCCTACCTAAAGGTGCCCTTCCTCCCACCTCTAGGCTTATACTTTACCCTATATACTTTATTTATTGCATTTTGCATTATCTGAACTAATTTAGATATATACATATTCACAAACAACTCAAACAGAATGCAAACCTCATGACATAAGGGCATTGGTCTTGTTTAGCATTTCATCACCAGAATCTAGAATAAAAATAGATTTAAACAGATAGCTTTTCGAACTTCCATTTGCCCTGCCATTTGAAATCTCAGATAGTTTCGTCTACTTCCCAAATATGGTTTCTCCAAGTGTTCCTCTCTTTTAGTCCTAGTCCAGGGATTGGCAAACGATGACCCTTGGTTCAAATCTGGTCTGCTGCCTCTTTTATCAATAGTAATTAACATTTTGCTGAAACTCAGCCTTGCCTGTTACTTTGTGTGTTGTCTAGGGAAGCTTTTGTACTACACTGGCAAAACAGAGTTGTGACAGAATTGAGTTATTGTGACAGAGACTACTAGGTTCACAAGCCTAAAATATTCACTATTTGGCCATTTATAGAAAAAGTGAGCCAATCTGTCCCTCGGTTGGGAAGATCCCCTGGAGAAGGAAATAGAAACCCACTCCAGTATTCTTGCCTGGAGAACCCCATGGACAGAGGAGCCTGCCAGCCCCCCAGTCCATGGGGTCACAAGAGTTGGACATGACTTAGTGACTACACCACCTGTACTTGGATCAATAATAACTGAACTATAAATTAAGTGGTCATTTAGAACAGAAAGCAAGACCAACATATAATCACATAAAAAAGTGATGAAATCCTCACCAATAAACACTTGCTACATGTAGGTAATTGTGACATAAACCATCAGTCTGGATACAGAGGGTCCAAGTAAACCAGACGTCTGAACAAAACAATCTGAGCAGAAGGATATTACTACTCCCAGCACAGTGAATGTGTGCCTTCAAATGCAGTGACAATAATCTCAGACACAACTAAGTATGTTGTGACATGGAACAGAAGATGCTGCTCCTCCATGAATACAAATGTTACAGGAAACCCAGCTTCCACCCCTGAAGGGATGCTGTCTTTTCCCCCGACATCATTTTGAGTAAGAGGTGGCCACGAGGCTGAGATAGCCGAATAGCTCAGGATGTCAGCTCCCACCACCAAGCGCCTAACAACAGGGAAGACGGGGGCGAGGCAAGCTAACGGCTGCTCAGTGGAAGCCAACATAGATTATTCTTTTCAGAAAGACACTGAAAAATAGTATGGCTTGGTGGCCCTCAGGGACGGCTGTCATTATAACCACAGCAAGTGTTTCACTTTCATTAACTTGCAACCAATTTGCTCTGCTCTGTTCCACAGATTCTGTGGTATTTGTTGGAAAGGACAGAGCTTTTCCTTTAAACTATTCTGATTGGACCTGATAGCTTTCTCATCATCCATTCCCACTGAAGGGGATTTACTTGATTGATCTTAAATTAGGTAAAGGTGAACAGAGAATAACAAATTTAAAACCAAGGCACCGGGAGCATGGTTCTAAAGATGGTAAATAGTCAATTACTCCTAGAACAGTTCTCTTTTCTCCTTCTCATTTAGTCCAAGGGATTTCCACAACAATGGTGCACTGAAATAATGTCCAAATTCTGTTTGCTAGTTCCTGATGATGCACCAGAGCCACGAAATGGTAATTTAGGCTTTTAAAGGCTGACTTTCAATAAATACTAATAATAATAAAGTAAATAAATAAAGGTAGTTTGATCTTCCCTTCACAACTGGGCACCAGTAGAAGATAATCCTTAGTAAAAGGAAGTGACGACATCGTAGTGTGGGCATGTGTGGCCACCAATCAAGGCCAGTCGGGGGGAACTGATTTTTACTAACATAATTATGCCCAAGACTCTTTAAACACTGACACTGAAAAATAAAGCGTGGTTCCATTAGCCAGGAAACAGTGATGGACAGTTGTATGCCATTGTGCAAACGTCTCTAGGAAGGATAGTTAATATGATTCATGATTTGTCTTTGGCCATGAGCAAAGCCAGCCAGGAGCGATTAGGATTTACAAGATGTGGTGTTAAAAGTCTGCCAAAATTCAGAACAAGCCAAGTTGTCCATAATAGGTATACCATGTTTTAGTAATTATATAGTGGACAGTTATGCCAAGAAAACAAAGCTTCTTTCTGATTAATTGAAGTTTTCTCAGCTGTAAAATTCCAATAATAACTTTATCTATTTCCAGGGCCAGCTTAACAAGTAGGCAACCAGTACAGTCACACAGAGCTATGCATTTCGGGCTCAGTGCTTTTTAGTTGCCATCTTAAAATTCCTAACAATGTTATCTTAGAATTTATGCTTGATAAGTGACATTCAAAGGGAACATAATCTTCAGCCCCTATGGTGCTCTTCACACCTCCCTTTTCTGCCTTAACCCAGCAAACAGCCGCTGCTGTTTTCTGCCCAACACCATGTAGAGCCATGCAGTGGAGTCTTGGGTGCCTGTGAGGGTCTGCACTCGCCCTATAGGTATCCTCCTGCTTCAGGGAGCACATCAGATGGCAAATTAAAAGAGGAGAAAGAAAAACACCATGACAGGTGGAGAGAAAGAGACTGTGAAAGAAAAAGGAAAGCTTCTTTCTTGCTTTTTGAATAAGGGGTTCGCATTTTCATTCTGCACTAGGCTCCACAAATTATATAGATGGTCCTGCCAACTGCATGTAATTACGGTGGGATTACGGGATATAATGTACGTACAACTGAAAATATTACTTGGCCCAAAATAAATGCCCATTAAATACTGGCCCATTTGTGTTGTTTTTGCTTCTTCTGCATGTATTTCTTCATGGGCAAACATAAACGCATGGCATCTGTAGCACTCAACTTTATCAGGGCCAGCTTAATCCCTTTGGCATTAAACTGAACCCTCGGTCCCTGTGACTTTGGTAGAGGAGGATCCTTACACCTGACCTTACTGGGAGTGAGACAAAAAGCCCTGAATTCATTTCACAGAAGATTCTACACCAGCTGCTCCATTAAAGCTATTGTGAGCACACTCAGCTTCTTCAAACACTGATTCCTGTCCTCCTGTGAGATATTTTACAAAAGGTGCAATTTCCTTTGAAAAATCTCAAAGGTTAGGCAATTACCCAGGAGGCCTGGGGTTCCTGATGTTTCCATTGTTGTAAGTCCAAATGATCAACGAGCAATCCAGGCTGTGAGACGTGAGGGCCATGGCAGTGACTGTGGGTTTCGGTGCCTATTTCCATGCTGGAATGGAAATCACGTGGCTGGGAGCAAGGCAGTTATTTTCATCTTCATCAGACAATTCTATAGTTATTACTACTCATAATGACGGCTTGAAGAAACGGCCTCAGGGAGATGGCTAATGAGACACAGAGCAGGTGGAACCGAACCTGAAAGCTCCTTTCTCTCCATCTGGAGATGCTGCCGCTCACGCTGCTGTTGCTTGTTTTGTTTACCTGTTGTGAGTAATCTTCCTCCTTCTCTTCAGGATCAGTCTGAAGTTTAAAGAGGCCAATAAAAATAATACAGGACATATATTTCTATCCAGAGTGGGTAAGACATAGAATCTACTCAGTTTGACGTGTACAGAATAATACTGCCCAAAAGTAACTTGTGCTTTTGATGTTTCTTTGAACAATCATGTAGGCAAAAGAAGAGTCATATCACTTTGAAATCACATTTCCTCATGTTAAATGTTAGCCTTCTAACATAGTAATATTAGTAAGGATTTCTCTTTAAGACTTGGGCAAAGACCCTATATCATGGTAACCCCTTGATAATCGAATGGGATCTGCTGCTACTTCCCTCTTTGTAAATGTGGGACAATTTTCCTCTTATTAAGAAATATGTATTCATCTATGGAGATTTCTCTTGTCATCCCAAGTTTCAAGTCATTAGGTTTATAATTATGAATTCAATAAATGTGCATTAATGCCAACCATATGTCTAGCACTGTGCTAGACAGTAAGAATACAATGCCGAAGAGGACATTTTCCTAAACTGTGAGGAATCCAGAGATTGGTTTGAGAGATGCACATGTAAGCAAATAAAGCGACACAAATGTTATGAGACTTCTGAAAGATGTGCATTCAGGGTGCTCTGGAACTTCAGAGATGAAGAAACCTAGACATGCCTAGGGAAGGGAAGGCTTCTTGAGCCGTCATGACCCTTGAGCCGTCATGAAGGATGAGAAGCAGTTGGTGATGGTGAAACAGAGAGAAATGGTACACAGTGCATAAGGCAAAGCACAGATGCAGAAAGAGGAGTATCAGAGAGCTTGGGGAATTCAGGGTCGCATAATCTGTTTGCTGAGACTACAGCACTAGGGTCTAATAGAAAGAGACAAAAGGCAGGGAATACCAATTAACACTGTACTTAAGACAGTGTCATCATTGTATCTTTGATAGATGTATTGTTGGCATTAATGTACATTTACTGAATTAATTATAATCCTAATGATGTGAAACTAAGCACAGAGGATGGCTCAGCAATTAGCAGTTATGGCATTCCAACACTACCTTCTGCTTAGTCATCCCATTGTCTGTGATAATTCCTAATTCATCCTCTAGGCATCCCTAACTGCCAACTACATTTCAGTCATAGAATTAAGCAATATGCCTATAAAGCTGAGCGGAGGAAGGCTAACTCTGGAAAGGTCAAGGTTACAGAAAGGCACGCTAAAGAAACAGGACTTACTAGTGACTGGATGCAGCATCTTTCATGGGAACCACTAGCTCTTGTCCTGGAGTGCTAGCTGAATTCATTCGAGCATCTGAGCAGAAGCAATATGTGCTGTGGTGAGGAGCACAGCTTTAGGGTCAGGTATACAGAATGTGGGGCTTTCCTGGTGGCTCAGATGGTAAAGAACCTGCCTGCAATTCGGGAGACCTGGGTTCGATCCCTGGGTTGGGAAAATACCCTGGAGAAGGGAATGGTAACCCATTTCAGTATTCTTCCTTGGAGAATTCCATGAACAGAGGAGCCTGGTGGGCTAATGTTCATGGGCTCACAAAGAGTCAGAAAGACTGAATGACTATGCACAGCATATACTGAATGTGAGACCGGGCAAAGCATTTCATATGATTAAGTCTCATTTCTAAAATGAGGATTATAACACCTTGTAAGACTATGGTGAACATTAAACAAGATGATGCAAACAAACTGCTCATCTTGGTGCCTGGCATGCAGAAAACACTCACTCTTGGCTATAATTTTTACTGTAACTAGTAACCATCTGTGAAGTCAATCACATTATATAACAATAGCAAAAGATTTTTAACTTTGTATTACAAATTCTCTTGTATACAGACTTACCAGCATCCATTATTTGCTATAAAAAAAAAAAAAAAGAGGAATAGGGTTCAGTGAAGATCTGTAGAGGGGAAATAATGGATTTGGTCTTAGTGTTTAATTTTCACGCCTTTGACATGTCAGTCATGAGAGTCTCATTCTTCCAGGTATGTAGGTGTGTGGAAAAATCAGTCATAAATATCTGGGCATTTACCTAGTCAATAGGGTAACATAACAACTAGCGTTTCTAACAAGTTTTTTTTTTTTTTTAATTGGATCCTTTATCAAAAAGGGAGCTTGCTTATAAATCACCATCAGTGAATCAGGTAAACATTCCAACTACTGACAGGTATACAGGGTGACTTTAATTTCAACTGGGCTTCCCTGGTGGCTCAGCTGGTAAAGAATCTGCCTGCAATGTGGGAGACCTGGGTTCAAACCCTGGGTTGGGAAGATCCCCTGGAGAAGGGAAAGGCTGCACACTCCATTATTGTGGCCTGGAGAATTCTATGGACTGTGTAGTCCATAGAGTCGCAAAGAGTTGGGAAGATCCCCTGGAGAAGGCAATGGCAACCTACTCCAGTACTCTTGTCTGGAAAATTCCATGGATGGAGGAGCCTGGTGGGCTACAGTCCATGGGATCGCAGAGAGTCGAACACAACTGAGCGACTTCACTGGTTCACTGGTTACTTTCAACCATCAATTTCTTCTCACGAGGAGACGACAAGCCTTCTCAGGCCATCCCCTGGTCCAGTGGCCTCACCATATTGTCTTTATCCATCTTCCACTGGGTTCTCTTTTTCTTCGTGAGATTGGAAAGATACAGACGTTTTCTGTGGCAATAAAACACACTCCTCTCACACTGCTGCTGCTGCTAAGTCGCATCAGTCGTGTCCGACTCTGTGCGACCCCATAGACGGCAGCCC
The DNA here is from genome assembly GCF_027580195.1 of Bos mutus. NCBI lineage: Eukaryota > Metazoa > Chordata > Mammalia > Artiodactyla > Bovidae > Bos > Bos mutus. The sequence goes on from NC_091626.1 coordinate 95,818,256, forward strand.
TCCAGGCTCCCCCATCCCTGGGATTCTCCAGGCAAGAACACTGGAGTGGGTTGCCATTTCCTTCTCCAATGCATGAAAGTGAAAAGTGAAAGTGAAGTCGCTCAGTCGTGTCCGACCCTTAGCAACCCCATGGATTGCAGCCTACCAGACTCCTCCGTCCATAGGATTTTCCAGTCAAGAGTACTGGAGTGGGGTGCCATTGCCTTCTCCCCTCTCACGCTATGCCATTGCAAAGACGCGCATGTCCTTTCTCTCGGTCTTTGCCTGTCTTGTACACCTTTGTCATCATCGTTTACTGCTCGGCTCCCATGCTGCCTTCTCTCTGCTGCTCTCACCACCCTACTCCTGAGGGCATCCTCCTTTTGGTCAGCAGGATAGTTCCTTCTCCTAGGGTTCTGAGACGGGAAGGAAGGAAAAGGCCTTCCTGATAGACTGTCAGGAAAACCATTCAAAGGAAACAACAGACTTTCCTCTCTCCATCTTGAGCATTCTGAATTTTCATTTTCTCAAGAATAGAGGCATAGCCCGCTATGCTTATTGCTTTAGATTTCATCCTGCCCACACCTCTGGGTGACACTGACTTCATTTCTGTCATCTCAACTCCAGAACTAAATTTCAGTCTATTCATAAGGCTGCTCACCCCACAAGCAGGAGTTTAGGCCATAATATCCTTCCTAATTTGGTACCTTTTAGTGCCCTCCCCCTTTTAAGATAACTCTGAAGAAAATAATGTTTGTGTCATCATTCTGTTCAGTCACTCAGTTGTGTCCGACTCTTTGCGACCCCATGGACTACAGCACGCCAGGCTTCCCTGTCTATCACTAACTCCCGGAGCTTGCTCAAACTCATGTCCGTCAAGCTGGCAATGCCATCCAAACATGTCATCCTCTGTCGTCCCCGTCTTCTCCTGTGTCATCATTAAAAGACTACAATTTGGGTGACCAACAGTGTTCATTTGATTAAGAATCAGGAAATTAAATTTTTTGAAGATTCATGCCTGCCACTAATCACCCTGAGGCTTTGGGCAATGCATGTCCTTTCCACAAGCCTTGGCTTCCCCATTTGTGATATGTGAATATTTTAACTGAGCTTCCCAGTTGGTGCAATGGTAAAAAAACCTGCCTGCCAAAGCAGGAGATGCGGACTTAATCCCTGGGCCAGGAAGATCTCCTAGGGTAGGGAATGGCAACAAACTCCAGTATTCTTGCCTGGGAAACCTAAGGACAGAAGGAGCCTGGTGGGCTACAGTCCATGGGGTTGCAAAAGAGTGAGACACGGCTGAGTGATTCACACACACACATACATACACACACACACACCCACCCAACAGGCCTCTTTGGAGGACCCTGAACTCATACCCATTAGAAGGCTTTGCTTCAGTGGATATGATCTCTATTAACATTTGTCTCTCTTTTAGGACATATGCTTTTTAACATTTTTCTATTGCATCATCATTCAGGAAGATATAGATTATTATAACTAGGTACTATATATAGTGAAATATATATATATACACACATTAAAAAAAAAAAAAAGAACCATTATTTTGAACAGAATACTGCAATGAACCACTGCTGAATGAAATCTATGAGAAGCTCATGTGCATTTCAAAGATACATATGTCCGAGCTTCAATGGATCTATGAGAATCAGAAAATGGGAGGAAAGTGGGGACGTGCCTAGACTATGAGGATCCCTACTGTATGTCCCTTGGAAATCCATAGTATAAATCCCTAAAACTGACATCAACACATGGAACCCAGCTAACTCCCAGTAAATGCTCATTAAATAAACGAATGAAGAGTGACAACATATGATATTTACTGATACACATTTATCCTCCTTCATGAAATGCTGACTCCAACCACAACCCAGCCAAATAGAATTTCATGGAGACCTTCATTCTCTCTGCAATTCCTTGCTTTACAGAGAAATATTTATTCTTTCAGATTATTAGGGAAAAAAGAACAAATTCACTCTTCAGTTAACTTTCTTCCCTTTAGGATGACAACAAAACAAAAAGTTGTAATGTGTTTTTGGGGCCTGCGTCTCTGTATCAATTCCTAAGAGTATCTGTATAAATGGTAAATTAAGGGAAAGGAGTGGGTACAATTCATTACCTCAGTGACTTAGTATTGTTTGAGTACACGATATCCAAGGTAGTTTTAGGTCATGCAAATCCTACAGTGGCCAGATATCAGCATAAAAAGTTCAGGTTGTGCTGACGTAAGGAATCACTACAGGTATGTATGGATCTCTGGGCCTCCCAGCTGGTGCTCGTATTAAAGAACCCACTTGCCAAAGCAGAAGATGTAAGAGACTCGGGTTCGATCCCTGGGTCGGGAAGATCCCCTGCAGGAGGACATGGCAACCCACTCCCGTATTCTTGCCTGCAGAATCCCATGGACGGAGTAGCCTGGCAGGCTACGGTCCACAGGAACGCAGAGTCGGACACAACTGAGGAGATTTCGAACAGCACATGTATATATCTCCAAGCTATGTACACTAACTTAATACAGTTTAATGGCTTGAACTGTGATTGGGAAACAGTTCTAATTTACATATGGCTGCTCTTGCCTGACAGTTCACAACAGATCATTCCTAAACTGGCATCTTGTTTGCTTATTTTTAGAATGTTACAATAGAGCTTTTACCCCTTTATATTTTTAATTTTTAAAATATTAACTTGTTTATTTGGCTACGCTGGGCCTTTAGTCGCAGCATGCAGGATCTTTAGCTGTGGCATGCAGACCCCTAGTTGCAGCACGTGGGATCTAGTTCTCAGACCAGGGATTGAATTCAGGCCCTCCCGCATTGGGAGCAAGGAGCCACTGGGCCACCAGGGAAGTCCCTTACCCCTTTATTTATCAACCTTTCCTAGAATTTAATAACTATCAACTTGGCTTATACCTATATACTTTGTGAGGTCATGTGTTTTTAACTCCTTTGCTTTTTCCATCTCCTTTGCTATTTCCTCTGTACCTTTCTTTGATGAGACAAAACACTCTCTTTTTGAGAAAACACTTACCTATAATTTAATGCCTCAATTTCACTCTGTCTGCTCTTTAATTGGGTGCTTGATCCCAATCCCTTTATCTTTTTAAAAGCCAGATGAATCACAAAGGTTAAAATACTTTCTTAAGTGGACTTTTCCATACCAGGAACTCACTGTAGGTAAGAGGAACAAACCAAAAGGTGACGATTTGCATACTAGAGTGCAGGGATCAGCCTGAAATCACAGAAAAGGAGCCTGAGCTAAAGAAGAAGCTTCTCTGTGTGTCTCCCTTAACCTGTTCTCAAAGGAAGCTGGGATGGATGGCACTGTAATCCTAACTGCTAAATGATCATTAAGTTTCTACTTCTCAAGGCATCATGCATGGATCTGATCAGGCACGAACCATCAGCCTTTGTATGGTATATGTGTAATTTCAATTACCCAAAGGTCCACATGTGAATCTCTTAACAAAACAAAAAAAGGATGTATGCCATGCTTCAGCAAACTGGTTGAAACCAAAATACAAGACCTCAGAAGAAGAAGATGACTCTCTTCACCTTTTTGGGAACTGGCTCTCCTTTCCCTTAATAGTCTGAATGAACCTGATGACTTTTAAAACCATGATACAGGAAAATGTGCCAAGGAAGCCCAGCAGACAGTAATGTTCTTAGCCAGAAGTCTGGATCCTTGCTGCAAAAAGTCTTACTTCCCTGACTCTATTTTATTTTAGTTCCTGTTTAGATTATACAAATTGATATTAGAAGATATTAAAGTCACAAATATGATATCATTGAATCATATCTGTGCACTTAAAAAGATAATATTTTCATTGTAGAACACTATTAAGCTTTTATTAAAATAGCATCATAAACCCCAAAACAAACACAGAGGAACTCATGAAGCCAAAATATTTTCATTAGTTCTGGATTAACATCAAGTATTTCTTTATCATTATGCACTGTGGGGGTGGGGAACCCAATATGATGGTCTCATCAACAATATTAGTAATGTTACTTATGCAGAATCCAATTCAACTCTGATGAACTTGAGTTTATTATTTCCCTGAGCAATAGACTAAAGGAAGTAGGATATTCATTTCACAGGCATTTATTAAGCTGCCAAGAATGGTTTCAAGAATATATTCAGAGATTCCCAGGTAGCTCAGTGGTAAAGAGTCCACCGGCCAATGCAGGAGACATAAGTTCCATCCCTGGACTGGGAAGACCCCACATGCCGTGGAACAACTAAGCCCGTGCACCTCAACTATTGAGCCTGAGCTCTAGAGCCTGGGAACTGCAACTATTGAGCCTACACGCCACAGCTCCTGAAGCCTGCATGCCCTAAAGCCTGTGCTCCACACAGGAGAAGCCACCGCAACGAGAAGCCAAGGCACCACAGCCAAGAGCAGCCCCTGGTCTCCGCAACTAGAGAAAAGCCAGCCCAGCAACAAACAACCGGCATCAGTTCAGTTCAGTTCAGTCGCTCAGTCATGTCCGACTCTTTGCGACCCCATGAATCGCAGCACGCCAGGCTTCCCTGTCCATCACCAACTCCCGGAGTTCACTCAAACTCACGTCCATCGAGTCGGTGATGCCATACAGCCATCTCATCCTCTGTTGTCCCCTTCTCCTCCTGCCCTCAATCTTTGCCAGCATCAGGGTCTTTTCCAATGAGTCAACTCTCCGCATGAGGTGGCCAAAGTATTTGGAGTTTCAGCTTTAGTAATCAGTCCCTCCAGTGAACACCCAGGACTGATCTCCTTTAGAATGGACGGGTTGGATCTCCTTGCAGTCCAAGGGACTCTCAAGAGTATTCTCCAACACCACAATTCAAAAGCATCAATTCTTCGGTGCTCAGCTTTCTTCACAGTCCAACTCTCACATCCGTACATGACCACTGGTAAAACCATAGCCTTGACTAGACAGACCTTTGTTGGCAAAGTAATGTCTCTGCTTTTTAATGTGCTATCTAGGTTGGTCATAACTTTCCTTCCAAGGAGTAAGCATCTTTTAATTTCATGGCTGCAGTCACCATCTGCAGTGACTTTGGAGCCCCAAAAAATAAAGTCTGACACTGTTTCCCCATCTATTTCCCATGAAGTGCTGGGAGAAGATGCCATGATCTTAGTTTTCTGAATGTTGAGCTTTAAGCCAACTTTTTCACTCTTCTCTTTCACTTTCATCAAACCGGCATAGACACAAATAAATACATAAAATTATTTATATATATATAATTACAAATATATATATATATATAAAAGAACACATATATATCTATTCTTAAACAAAAACAGTTCTCAACAGATCATCTTTTCTATTAGGCAGCAGAAACTAACACAACATTGCAAAGCAATTATACACCCATAATAAAATTTAAAAGGATAAAAAATAAAGTAGAAGATGGCTTGGATAAAATAGAATATCTTCAAGAAAAAAGGTCACCTTTTATTACAGGAGTATATGCTGACAGGATTAGTCATCCTCATCAACACCAGACATTAGTTCTGGGCTTGCTCAAAGACGTAGGCACGGTAATCATGCCCGTTTTACAAATGAGGGAACTGAGGGTTAAAGTCAGTTGTCCACAGGCACATAGTTCATTAGCAGTATAGAATGAAAAGGTTGAGCCCAGGCTATTTAGCTCCAGAGTCCTTCTTGCTCTTTGTAATGGTACTTAAATGCCTCTCTTTGCTGGGATTCCAACATAGACAAGCAGAAGTACAAGAAGATAATAACACAAAACAACTGTAACATACTACCACTTTTCTACAACATCCCTTTTACTAGGGAAAAAAAAAGATTAGCAAATTATCAAATGCTGCTGCAGCAGATTTCCATTAAAATATTTCTGGTATAAATGGTCACCAAGACTTTGAATGCCATTTGTCCGTGCAGGTATCTGAAGAAGTGAAAGAATGGAAGGTAAAGGTCTGTGAGTGGGTCACTGCTTGAATATGTGACAGCCACATTGTAAAAAAGTAGTTGGAGAAAATGAACAAGAAATTTGATAATATGAAGTATTTGGCAAGGGTGATATAAATCTGGACAACCTCTTGGGAATGCAATTTGGCAATATCTATCAATATTTTTGTTATGTACTTACCTGTTGACCTAGTAACTTTACCTTTAGGGATTTAACTAACAGATGTTGCCGTACATGAACTCAAAGACTGGTGAACAAGAGCGTGTATTTTCTCACTTTTAGTAGTGAAAAATCCGAGAAAAAATCTGAACACTTAACAGTAAGATACTGATTTAATCAAATATAATACTTCCATAAAATGTGACATTATGTGACTATTGAAAAGAATAAAGTAGGTCTTTACATTCCTATTATAGGGAATAGTCCCTAAGACATTTTGTGGGGGAAAAAAGGCAAGATTCAGAAAAATGTGTTACCATTGTGCTAAGCAGAAGGAAGACAAAGAGGAGGGGAGAATGTGGTAATAACTGTGGTAATTACTATGGAGAACATGATAATAACATTTCACACTCATATCGATTGCCTCTGAAACAATGTTAAAGTACTGATACTTTAGCTTGCGCCTGGAAACTGGGGGACTAAAATTAGGGATACGACGGAGAATTTTTGCAACATTGCCTTTTGTTCCCTCTACAATGTTTAAACTATTTTAAAATAAATGCAGTCTGAATATTTATTAAGCGTTTCCTATTAAATATTTAGGAAGCAGCCTATGAGCATACTCAAATCCGCCTACTATTGATACTGTTAATAAACTTACATATGAGGTGTTTCGTATGTCACAAGAAACATAAAACCTTCCAAAGAGAAACAAAAGTATGTGTTATCTTTTAAAACTCAGGTTTTGATGAATGCTGAAGTACAGCACAACCATTTATTATAGAAATAGAAAGTCTCTGGTGTGATGCCGGTAGTTTGGTAGATAATAACACATTACTGTACATAAGATTCTGCTTTGTGATTTTTCTGTCTCCACTAAAACTCTACTGGGAAAAGCGGTATGGTCAGGCTCACAGCAGAGGTGATCCAAACCTTGGAATGGATACCAAAAAGACCACAATTTCCCTCTGAGAAAACTTTTAAGAGTGAAGAGGTTAGCCTTCCTGGTGGACGCGAGAGAAGTATTTCTGAGTTGAAGGGATGAGCTGAGCAAGTCAGCTCTGGGATTTCTTGATAAACCAGGCCTAAAGATGATGCAATTTATTCTAGTACCTAGGCAGGGAAGACAGAGAAAAAGAGAAGAAAACCAGAAGTCAAGTGTAATAAACTGGAGTTCACCAAGCCATGCCTAAATGAAGCAAAGCCACCCACACCTTGTTGACTTTGCCAAAACACTGGCATTGAGTCTGCTTGGAAACTCAAGGCCAAGAAGCAAGGGCGGAAAACAAAGAACAGGTGCTAGGCGAGCAGGTGCAAGAGAAGGAATATTTAGTATTGATAAATACTAGTAGTTTTCAGAGATATGATTTGGAGAGACCATATCCTTGTGATGTTATTTTCTTTCAGATCTTACATTATTGTGCGTCTCTGTGATTCAAAGACAACAGACTCAGTCTGTGGGACGTGGACAAGATTATAAAAGACACAAATGACTACATGCGGTGCTTCAGTGATTTCAGGTCAGTATATTTTTGCGTGACATTGTTTCTTTTCTCCTCTATGTCGAAGAAGAAAAAATTAACCTTGTCATAGATAAATCAGTTAAGTCTTCAAGTTGAAAGCAACTTAGGGGGAGGTCTACATATACCTAAATAATCAGGCATATGCATGGAATTCACAATTTTCATGTGAGATATGCCCCCCCTTTTCAGAAAGAATGAAAAAGTGATCACAGAAGAATTAGCCTTTGAGAGAGAAAGATTGGAAAAAAAAAAAAAAAGGAGGGGGAATTGGTATTCATTAATTTGTGTTCACTATATTATTTCATGCTGGACTTCCCAAATGTCGTTAGTCATAAAGAACCTGCCTGCCAAGGCAGGAGATGTAAGAGATGTGGATTTAGTCCCTGGGTTGGGAAGGTCCCCTGGAGGAGGGCATGGCAACCCACTCCAGAATCCTTGCCCGGAGAATCCCACGGACAGAGGAGCCTGGCGGGCTACAGCCCATGGAGTCGCAAAGAGTCAGACATGACTGAAGCGACTTAGCACAACACACATATTCATTCTTGCTACACTCATATTTAATCCATATGAAGTCACTGCATTCATTCAGACAACACAGGACTTACAAGGGATGGGATGAAGGAGGCGTTAGGAACCTGGAGGCCAGAGTCCCAATCAGACGAGGTGAAAGGCCACAAACCATTTTCCAGACTTTCATCCAAGCAAACACCCATGAAATCAACAAGAAGCTCATACCTGTTTGCAGAACCACGTGCCTCCTAGGTACAGCCAGCCTCATGGAACTGGAACCATAGGGGATGGTGACTTCCTCCAGAAATTCCCAGAAAGCAGCCCTGTTTTCTTTAGCTGCGCTCCAGGGCACCCTGGAGTTCAACCCACCATGATGACTGCCAACTCTGTTGCTCTTTGGCAATTTTAAAGTCAATTCTAGACTGGAAATTTCTTTACTACTTAATTTTAAATATCCCTGTCAGATGAATCTATCAAACCCAGCAATGTCCCCAGTTCAACCAAAGACTCTGATTGGCACGCTCTCTAACAAATGTCTAATGATGGCAGCTGGAGAAGAATTCATGGTGTGGTATTCTTGCAGGACTGGGAAAGCAGGGCTAGTAAGATTTGGAATGAGTAATGCTATCATAGGTATTACGGGGAAAGACAAAGTACTGGAAAAGAGAAGGTAAGAAAGGGAGAAAGGCAGAGAACCTGATTGTTTCTGCCACTTGGAAACCCTCATCAGGGAGCTGGGTCAGTTACTGACAGAAGCGCCCGGCACCAAAGCTGAAAGGAAAAGGCTTTGGAGACCACCGCCTTCTTTCATGTTCAGTGGCTTTCTCTTCACATTGGAAGACGGTCCTTCTTTTTCATGCTCTCTCTCTCTGTTAAAAAGACAGTCACACAAACCCTTGGAGGTAGCCATTCTCCAGAACAAACAATATTTTGAGGCAGATTAAAAAAAAGAAAAACTGCTAATGTCATTCAGTATTTTACCTGATTTCTTTACAAGACAGGGATTCTAAAAAGAAATACGGGAAGAGCTTATGAACTTGTATTTAAACTTAGTTAAAGTTTGATTTACTGTGTCACTTCAAGAGAGAAAAAAAAATTTGTTTAGAAACTTGAGCCATTACCCCTTAAGACTGCTATTGAAATGGCAGCTGGATCTCAGGGGTAAGAATCTCCTTCTCACACTCAGCTGGAAATCAATCTTATTTCTTGTACTGTTACAGTGAAAAACTGTGTAAGAGACAGGATCCGCACACCTATTACAGAAACAGCTTGACATTCTGTAACAGGCTGAACTATGAATTTTGATATCATGTGATTAAAAAGAGGGGTTTAGAAGTTCTAGTCCCCTTTGTCTCTTTTACCTCAGCATTTAGCTGTGTAATCTTCTCAAACTTTTCCACTCAAGTGCCAATAAAGCTGGGAATGGAATAGAGAAGATACACAATAAAATAAAATACACAATAAAAATTATATGTCTTTGAATTCTTATTCTTTTTCTTAAAACATAAAAGAAGATTTACATATTAAATAAGGTTCATGCTTATTTTCATTCTTCTGCATTGTTTCACTTTGCTTTCAAGTATTTATTCCAAATCAACAATTAAAATTAACTTCAAGAAAATGAATCACATTTACGTTATAACTCTACATTATCCTGGGTACATATCTACCCATCTTAGTAGTAAAGATCTTTAGATTAGTTTGAAGAACTTGTGTGTGTGTGTCTCTGTGTGTGTGTCTGTGTGTGTGCGTGTGTGTTTCTCTTCAGCCTGGATGCCAGGAGCAAGCACTATGTGTTCTTTCTTCCATGCTTTCAACAAAAGTAACCTCCTTAGTATGTTACAGATTTATCATGAGAATTCAAAATCAAATTTTCAAAATCCAGTCTTGGCTCTTTACCTAAATATTGATTTAAACCAGTCTTACTGTTTCTATTCTGTGATCAAAGTTGAAAACACATCTTTCCCTGCATTTCCTCTCAATGCTGGTGTTAGTGGCTCTGAATAGAAAATCGTTTGTCTGGCTTAGGAAATCTGCTGACATCTGTAGAATAATCATCATCTTCCCAGGAGAAAGAACCCAGGAACTTGTCTTGTGATGACTCTCCATGGCCAAACAGATGGAATATATGGAGTTAAATGTAAGATAAAGTTTGACTAGAACACAAAAAGCCAGCCCTGATATCCTGATCAAATAGCTCCCTCAGTTCTCTGCTCTGCAAATAAGTCCCTGCAGCCAGAAGATGCCAGCTTCAACTTTGGATGAGGTTTTTTACCTTCATGCTCAACTTTCATTTTAGTTCCTTCTGGAAACTAATGCAAAATGAAAAGACAAAACTTTTCATAGATACACTGTATTTAGTCCAAACACAAATGACTACATGCTATATGATTCAACTTATATAAAATGTCCAGGAAAGACAGAATTACAGAGCCAAAAGCAGACCAACAGCTGTGTTGGACTATGGGAATGCACAAGGATTAACTGTAAAAGGGCATAAGAGAAATTTGGGGAGTGCTGGAAATGTTCTAAAGATGTGACTATGGTGATATTTGGACAATCCTAGAAATTAAAAAAAAAAATCGCTGAATTGCAGGCTTACAATGGATGAATTTTGAGGTATAGAAATTATATCTCAATAAAGCTACTTAAAGAGAAAATGCCAGTCTTTGGAGAAAACGGATGTTTCAATTAGATTTGTAATGATCTAAATATCAGGAGAAATTTCTGGCTAATTAGAAATGTTTAAACACAGCAAAATAGGATATTGCTTAAATTAACTGACAGTGATGCCAAGACAAGCAGAAAGCACTCTACTTTAAGAAGTTGTTGTTTATATCGATTTTTTATTTTTACATTTCTTTTTGTTATTCATTTGTATGGAACATTTACCTCTAAGAAATGGATTTGGGCTTTATTAGTTGGTCATCTTAATAGTGTATCTCCCAAGAAAGAAGGTTAAGCCAGCTAACACCTTTAAAATTTTTTAAAGGATGAGATAAACAAGTCAATCAAATGTAAACGATTACTTCCTTTTTTTGAGTTTGTTCCTACAGCAACAAACTAGCAAGGAAAGAAGCAAAAAATGAGGACATAATACTGAGAATTATATGTGCTAGATGCTTCATTGAGTTGGTGACGTCGGGTCGGCATCACCGACTCCATGGACATGAGTTTGAGCAAGCTCCAGGAGTTGGTGATAGACAGTGAAGCTCGATGCGCTCTAGTCCATGGGGTCACAAAGAGTTGAACACGACTGAGCGACTGAACTGAGATGCTTCATCAATCCAACTTTGTCTTCCTGCTTCACACAGAGACTGTATTTCTCAACTTCCTTTGAGTTTAAGATGGAGCTACATCTCACAAAATATGAACAGAAGGGATGTATGGCATTTTTAGGCAAAGCAATAAAACACGCTGCGTAACCACCCAAGCTCTCTCTCTCTCTCTTCCCTGTGGGAACAACTGGAAGTAAAGAAATAACTCCAAGGTAGTTGAACCCAAGTCATGAAAGAATCTTAGATGCCTGAATTATTTCTTTGAAGAGAACTGACCAGGAGAGCTGCTCAACTGGTATGAGACTGACCGAACAAGAATGAAATCTTTCTGTTGAGCCACTGAAGTGTTGGGACTGCCTGTTGTAGCTAATTGCCCTAACCAATTACCCAAGTTGCCTAATTATTACTTAACTGCCTTGCCTATATGACATGCTGTAGGACTCAAAAGTATATTTCTTACTTTCTTTCTTTTATCAACTGGTCCTATCTTTCCTTCACATCCATCTTTCCTCTTTCTCCTTCTATTCTCCTACTTCATGACTCAAGTTAATGTGCATTTCTCAGACAAAGGAAGAAATGTGTGAGTAGTATTCAGCCTGTCCCTCATTAAGATCCTTCTTAAAGAGGTGGAATGTTTAAATAGGATAAGGTAAAAATAATAATCTGCCATTCTTTATTCAGAAGAACTAGAATGCATCTCAAGTCTTTGGTTAAAATGAACGTGTCTCAAGTCTTTGGTTAATACGTTGCATTATTACCAAGAGCAATGCTGTGCCCACCCTCCTACAAAAAAAAAAAACAAAAACAGAAAGTTCAACCCTATAGCAATATATGCCAGGAAAGAAATGTCAGAGTTGGCAGCCACCTTGTGGGTCATGAAACCTGCTTTCATTTTCTGAAGTTTTCGGTAGTGGAGAAGTGCATTATGGTTGGTCTAACACTTTTTTGTCCAGCCCTGAGAGTTATTTTCCCAAAACAACAGATTACCATTTCAATTCATTTTCAAGCTATTTCATTAGCCAGGTGCCCTTTCCTCCTTTTCTGCATATAAAACCAATGCAAGGAAAGAAGAAAGGACCTGCCTTGATCTAGAAACCACATCTCGGGCCACACTCAGCCCAAATCATCACCCCAGCCCTTCAGCTTGTCAACCCCAGTTCCCCCCAACTCCATGGTCAAAAAAATAAAATAATTCAAATGAAAAACAGCTCATAAAACAGTAAATAAAATAAAGTCAGTTTTCTTTTTTAAAGAACAAAATGAAACTTGAGGGAAAACTTACTGGAGTTACAGTTTATCCTGATACAGTCTAGATGGGGAAAAATAAATGAAAGATGAAATTGCATCCTTCAAGGTAACAGCTGCAGACATCCAAAACAATCAGTCCACCCTTCCGGGGACAGACACACGCAAGAAATGTGGCCATTTTATATATATATATATATATACAGTAGGCACAAGTTCAAGGGTGGGTGTATATGTACAGTATATTGTTTTGTAAAGTTGGATACATATATATATACACACACACACATATATATACACATATGTATAGAGATATATACTGGTATACATATATATCCACAATAGACACCAAGTATGCTGCTTTTTTTTTCCTTCAAAAATCCAGTTCATTATTATTAAAGTATTTCAAACCCAGACTTTGAAATATTAATTTTGTTAAACTTGGAAAATACTGCAAAAATTTCCCCACCAAATGCAGCTTATATTTTGTTTCCCTCTATAATTTGTTTTTCTTGAAATTGCTCTTTAAAAGTAGCAAAAATACAATTTTTGTTTTAATATTCCAAAGATAATATCACCAGTCTGACATAGTATATCATTTTTTCAAATTTTGTTTCTCAGGGCAGTATTTAACCCTTTCCCTTTTTCTAAAACCAAACTCCCTCCGCCCTCTTTAAGTCAGGCCCCAAATGCGATAGAAATTCACATAGGCAGACTTGCCTTTGTCTTCAGAGGTAAGAAAAGGGTTAACACCACCTGGTCATTTCCTGTCATAAAATGGCCACTTGCAAACAGCTAACCGCACAAACACCCATCCCAGATTTTAGAGAGGTGGGGCCGGGTGCTGGGTCCAAGGAGTTGTATGACGTTAGCCCAATTGACTAGGGTCTCTGCTGCGGTTTCAAAGGCCCCCAGACCAACCCCTCATGGAGCCCATCTCCGTCTTCCTGCCTGAATGCTCAGACTGAATCAAGCGCCCACAGCATTCGAGGAGAAGGCGAGTTGGGTGCATGGGGAGGTGGTCCTGGGCACCTTTGACATCCGACCTATCCCATCCTGTGACCCTGCATCTTGAAGAGAAAAGTCCCTTTTTAAAAAAAGGGGGGGGGGGGCATGGAATAGAGGGAATAAAAAGATGGCTATTTTTTCCAGTTCTGGTCACCAGAAAAGGTATTTTGGGTCAGAGATCAGAGCATCTATCCTTTTATTAGCATCTGTTTGGCGCCATGGACACGTGGCCCAGAGGTCAAGCACAGAGTTAACGGGCAGGTGATGGGGCAGAAAGGTCAGAGACGTGTCTCAGGCACATTGTTTGCAGGCTGCCCACCTGAACCTAAGTTTGTTTTTTTTTATTATGATCAGAATTCACATAAGAATGTGTTTAAAGTCAGATATTAAAAGGTAAAAGGAAAATGATCAAGGAAAGAGAGAAAATTACAGGGAAAAAAAAAAATACAGCGAGAAACTGTGCTCTTCTTCTAGCTAAAGTTAACCCAGTAGTTTTGGAGGGTTTATGGAAAGATAATGCCACCTTTTAAATGTCCCAAAGTAAATCACTTTAAGCAAGTCAGTGTGAAAGAAATGAGTGGTGAGTGACGGGCAGAATAAAACTATGTGAATCCAGACAGGAGCAATTTATAACACCCAAGCATTCTGAGGAAGGTGGGGGCAGGAAGCTAATTTGTTCCCCAGAACATCTCTTGAGAAAAATCTGGGTTTGGTTTCATGCGGTTAGGTTTGTCATGTGTCGTCAACCGCAACAGAAAAGTGGGAGCAAACAGCCCTGGAGCATCTGGTACGATCGCCGGACAGAGGAGGCCATGCCCCTGGTGGGGACGGGGAGGGGAGGGCTGGGGGAGGGGAGAAGCAAGGTCTCAGCTGCTGGAGAAATGCCCTTCCCTCGTGGATGCAAGAAGGAGGGGAAGCAGGTGTGCGGGCACGCTTCAGAGAAGGAAAGGGAAAGAGGGAACCTAAAGCAAGAAACCCAAGAACTTTAAACGAGAAGTGGCTTTCTGCTTGGGTTTCTGTGCAGCTGAGGCTGTCGTCTCTGTCAAGGATCTGATCTAGGCAGAGGTGCTGGGTCGGGCTCGTCTTTCTGGGTTCATCCACATGGTCCCATGAACTGAATGGTGTCTTTAAGTCAACATGAGGACTTGGAGCTTTCAAGACAGCAAACAGCTGGGTATGTTCAGTTGAGAAGTAGAGAATGATTTTGTTACCTTACTTGAAACACATACTTGGGAAGAAAAATCTACCCCAGGCCCTTGTTCATAGGGTCTGAGAGAGTGGTCTTGCTAGTGAGGATGTACTTTTTAATGAGAAACGAATCAGAAGAACTGTCCTGGCAAGGCAATCTCCTTTAGAGCTCCAGTAACAGCTGAAGTTCTCTCTCTGCCTGAGCCTTGGCATGTATTTGAGGGATATGGATGTGTGTGTATGATGTTCATTCTTTTTTGTGTGTGTGTGTGTGTGTTGTTTGTTTCATTTTAGTTAAAAGGAGAAATGTTATTTTCTATATTGATGAGCTTTGGTTTGAGCAAGGAAGAGATGAACGTTCCTAGGAGCTGTGGGTCTTCAATGATGGATACAGTCGACAGGAGTACTTTCTCTGCCTGAGTAACAGAGAACCCATGATGACTGAGTAGTTCAGAAACATGGGTAGTCACACCACTGTGACCTACTTTCTCTGCTTCCAAAGAGAGAGCGCATCTGGAGACCCTGAATGCAATTAACCAAGCTGCAAGACACTGCCTACAAGCCTCTGTCACTGAGGAAGGGTGGCCTGCATCTTGCTGAGGGTTCTACAGGCCCGTGAACGAGGCTGCACCAACCTGATGGACTTGTTGGCTCCACTCACACCAGCACTACGGCAAAAGATGCCTTCTGCGCATGTGTAAAAGGTGACCGTCATGAAAGCAGCCAGAGTCGTTAAGTCCGTCACATCACTGATCCACAGGATTGATCTTTGGAGGTAATGGATAACCCAGGATGATCCAGTAGTTTAGAAACATGGGTAGTCCCACCTCTGAGACCTACTTTCTTTGTTTCGTGTCTATCAAGCAATCATAAAAACAGGTAACTGATTTATCTCACAAACTTACTGTGGGATTAAAATAAGGGTTTTTTTTTTTAATATTTAAAAATACTATAATATTAAAATTGTGATTATAGCTTTTAATAGTAAGAGATCAAAATATGATTGGTCAATAGTCAACCTCACAGCTTTAAAAACATGCTATGCTTAGCTGGACACTGTCCATGCCTGCTATCGCCACAGCTGCCATCTTCAGGAAGAAAGAGCCTTGGAAAAGCCTAGTCTCCTTGACGTTTAGAAGACATACTACAGCAGAAAAATACAGACATGTATATCATGGGCTTATATGTGTGAACAATTTGAAATAAACAGGAGTATCATTAGCGCCTGTGTTAGAAAAGAGACATTACTTAAATGGAGGGAGGGATCATCTAAAATTAGTGATGGGGATTTTGTACATAAATGAACACGCTGCTTGGAGATGTTTACTACTATAATCAAAAAAGGGTACGATGAATTCATGACTGGGAGAAAGAAAGCATTTATGAAGGGGTACACCCTGGGCAGGGAGGGCAACAGAACCTTCAAACAAAGCATGAGTATGGAGTGTGTACATACATTTCAAGGAATTTAAGTTCAGTTTCCAGTTATGGTTGAAAGAAAGCTATGTAATTGAAACCAGTAATTGTGGTGAACCATACCCTTCAGAGAAAAGTCACCATTGTTTCTAAAGAAGCACGGAGCTCTTCAGGGTAGACTCGCTCTGTTTTGCCTATGATGCCTCGGTCTAGAAGGAGGTACATTGATCACATGCAGAAAGGAGCCAGGAGGCTAGAGCAGAGTCTTTTAAAAATTCACATTGCCCGGATTTTCATGAGAGTTTAAAATGGAAAAATAATGCTTCTAGGAATACATCTGGAATCTATGACTCTGTGTGTGTGTGTGTGTGTGTGTGTGTGAAAGGGAGAGAGAGAGAAACTGTTCATCTTTCTGAATCATCCCCTTTTATCTCCCTCCACTTCCATTTTTCCTTTTAAGATGTGAGACCTGTCACAGTTGGCCTTCTAATCTTACAAAACAAAATCTAAAATGGAAAAAAAAAAGTTATCTGCTTAAAGCCAATGTGCATTTCCCTAGAACCCCAAAGGGCTGAGTATTTCTTATGTCTCTGGCTCTCTCTTACCTTAAAATAGATGGTTAAAATGGACAATAAATCCTCTTTTCTGGGAGCTAAGTAGGAGGTCATATTTGTTTTCATCTGGGTTCGGGGAGGGGTTGTTCTTGGTTTTAATCTTTTCTGCTGTTTTTCAGAGAAGCTGACAGCCGGCTCCTGGTGGTTGGTTTCAGGTATGCAGTCCGGTTGGGTGGTTTCAGGTGGGGAGCACGGTGCAGGGAGGGGAAGGGGGAGGGGACAGGGGGATGCCAGCCCCTGTAGGCTGCTCAGTACACTCTGTTCGCAAGGCTGTTTGCTATGCGGGCCGCAGGCTTTGGGCCTTTGAAGGGTTGAATACCATCTTTTGATTTACCATGGCTGATGGTGGGGAGGACTGGAAACTCAAGAACACTCACAAAGATCCAGCAAAAGAAAAAAAAAAAATAACCAAACACACACGTACACAAAAGAAAAACCAAGAGACGCACTGACAACAGAAATCCAATGTGGTTGGAAAAGAAAAAGGGCATAGTATTGTAAAAGCTGCAAACTGGAAAAAAAAGGAGACACAACTAAACAAGCCACTGCTCAAAACAGTCTTCTGTGTCCTAGAGCATTTGAGGATTGTAGTACAGGCACTTTTCAAGTGTAACCAGTTGACCTGACAGCAGATTAGAGTGGTATGGATTTCCCACCTTCCCAGCAGGCCATCTAGGATTCTGGACCATGTTGTATCTGCTACATGTGTCCACCACGTCATCCCCACACCTCTGACAAGCCATCCTACTGACATCTTTGGGAAGGAGCTGTGTATCTAAACATATTCTACATCCTCAAACCAATCATAGGCTTAGAAAGTTTGAACTCAGCTGTGACAACACAGGCATTGACTTTCTATTGAGTAGAATCAACAGAAACACAGATTGCTTTTTTTTTTTTTTCTTGCAAAAACCAAGAGGTCCCCACTTTCCAAAGTGTATTGATTAGAATTCAGTCAAAGTCAGTAGCCCAAAAGAATGTGAGGCCATAAAAAGAGGAATTTCCAAAGTATTACTATAAGTAATTACAGTAGAAGAAGAGGTCCTTTCTCAATAAAGTTACAATTTGAAATCGCCAATTTTTCAACATGAAGGAAAACTGGATATGTATTATATGAGAACAGAGTAACTGTTAGCAGTGTGACTTAATGATCTTTATAAAAAGGGCTGCTGAATGAAGGTAGGAATGTCAGGAAGGAAGAAGGAGATACGTATCAGGAGACACACTGTCCTTCAATGTGTCAGACTCTAAACTCAGAGAATTTTCCCGCAGTGGGATCACGGAAACAATGAGCCTGGTCCTCCCTACTAGGAGAAAGTATAAGCAGATAGTAGTGTTGTCAAGGCCACTAGAATTTCCCATGCGATTGGTCCTTGTGGAGCTTCAAACTGCATTCCCCATCCCACTTATGTGGCTCTGTTCCCTCCAATACCACCCTCCCATTTTGCTTCTATCTCCTGCCCTGGCCCTGCTCTCTAACTTTGACTGTTTTGAGTGGTGACCGAGGAGTTGGACTTAATGAGAATGGGATTGATCAAAAGATGGACCAAAGTAGCGTGTTTCACACAAAGCTAAACGATTCCAAAAAACCAAGAAAGGAAACTTAGAAAACGAATCTTCTAGTAAAGAAATACCACCACTGTCAGAAACCAGAAATTGACATCAAAAACCTCATGCAGAAACAAGGAGAAGGTGTTTGTTGCTGTTGGGTTTTATCCTCAGTCTATTAAACAAGAGGTGAGCAGCTAACTTTCAAGAAACAAACGAAGAATTCAATCAAACCAATGAAAATCGGAAAAGAAAGGGAAGACAAGCCCAAACGGAGTGGCAGAGGGTACTTCATACGATACCTAAGTTAACCATGAGCTTGACACGCCCCCCATCGAGCTCCAAACGCAGGGTGTCGGCAGAGTCCCTGGAGGTGGTGGCCACCAGCAGCCCGTAAGCTCGCTGGGACATGAAGCGGAAGGACACATCTTCTGCCTCGGTGTGCATGACCATGGGCATGATGATCTTCATGTACATGCTGCCGTCGTAGCTCAGGATGGACGCCTCTGCAGAGAAGAAAGGAAGAGATGGTTAGGAGGAAGCATTTCAGCATTTGCCTTCACTTCCAGGGTAAGCAGGATAGTATGGAGATGCACCAACTTTGTAGACAGGTAGCTTGTGTTTGGGAGCTTCCCTGGTAGGTCAGTTGGTAAAGAATCCACCTGCATTGCAGGAGACCCCAGTTCAATCCCTGGGTTGGGAAGATCTCCTGGAGAAGGAAATGGCAACCCACTCCAGTATCCTTGCCTGGAAAATCCCATGGACAGAGGAGCCTGGCAGGCTGCAGTCCATAGGTCACAAAGAGGTGGGCACGACTGAGGAACTAACATGGGCTTGCATTTGCTCAATCTCCATTGCCACTTTTAGGCTAGATGCAGGCCCCTTAAATGCTGAGGGTCTATTTCCTCTTTTGCAAAGGACATCTGGTAGCCTTGGTCCCTGCTCTACCATGCTCACCGACTCGCCAATGGCATCAAATGAAGTAATGGATGTGAAGTCATTCTGCAGAAGTGAAAATATCCTCACAGATGGTAGTAATTGTAATTCTGGGCTTCCCTGGTGGCCCAGATGGTAAAGCATCTGCCCATAATGTGGGAGACCCGGGTTCGATCCCTGGGTTGGGGAGATCCCCTGAAGAAGGAAATGGCAACATACTCCAGTACTCTTGCCTGGAAAATCCTATGGACAGAGGAGCCTGGCAGGGCTACAGTCCATGGGGTCGCAAAGAGTCAGACACGACTGAGCGACTTCACTTTCTTTCTTACACTGTAGATACGACAAAGCCAAAGACACTAAACAAAGCCTGAGTCCTGTGAGCACTTCATGAAGAACCTGAGAGTAGGCGCAGTTTATAAGCACCGTAGCAAATACATACATACTTGCCAAGTGCTGCTGGGAAGAGAACAGCAGCATAGCCAGGCCTCAGAGCATCCCTAGTGGCCAGGCCTTGTGAGAGTCTGCTTGGCCCATTCAAAGAAGACTGATAAGAGCCAGGGCTAGAACAACAAAAGCTAAGGACAGCTTTGAAAACCAGCCATTTTATTTTTATTCCAGTAGTACCTTTATAAGAAAAGGAGCAGCTCACCTTTTTGCCAATCCAAACAACACTTTGGTTATGAGCCCTCCAGCCCCTCCAATATGTTAGCTCACTTAATGCCACAAGGTGGGTCTATTATTCCTACTTTCAAACAGAAAACCACAGCTCATGGTGGGGGATGGGTATTATCATCCCAAAGTCACATAGTCTGGATTTTAATCCAGTATATCCAATAGCAAGTCCAGGGCCTGTTCTGTAGCATCAAGTCATTTAAAATGTGAATTTGTTGAATCATTCATTGAGCAAATATGTTTACAGAACACAGGACAAGAGCATCACTCACTTTCCCATGAAGCCAGTCATCACTGAGCTCCGTTCCTGGCATTGAAGCAGTCCTTATTAAATATTTGCTGTTGCTAAATATTTGCTGCTGCTGCTGCTGCTAAGTCGCTTCAGTCATGTCCAACTCTGTGTGACCCCACAGATGGCAGCCCACCAGGCTCCGCCATCCCTGGGATTCTCCAGGCAAGAACACTGGAGTGGGTTGCCATTTCCTTCTCCAATGCATGAAAGTGAAAGTGAAGTCAATCAGTAAGTGTCCGACTCTTCATGACCCCATGGACTGCAGCCTACCAGGCTCCTCTGTCCATGGGATTTTCCAGGGGAGAGTACTGGAGCGGGTTGCCAATATTTGCTACTTTCCTATATACACTGTCCCCTTGAGAAGGAACTGGTAACCCACTCCAGTATTCTTGCCTGGAAAAATCCCATGAGCAGAGGAGTTTGGCAGCCTACAGTCCTCGGGGTCGCAAAAGAGTCAGACACGACTGAGCACATGTGCACTATGGAGGGTACAAAAGGCGAAGCAAACAAGATCCCTGTCTTGAAGGCAGAAACAGTGCACACAAATAACCGAACTAGAATTTAAAAATGGCTAAATGGCGCAGCAAAGGTGCATCAGTAAAGCCAGGCACATTCAGAAGACAGAGGCTACAGCACGCAGGTGAGTGGAGTACATGGGGTAGTCTGAAACTGGTCTTGGTAGATGGGTGGAGTTTTTAATGAAAAGTGATGCCATCAGATTTGATAGGTAGACAAAACAGTGTCTCCATATATAAAAAAGAAAGAAATAGGGGAATGCTCAGATAATAGCAAACTTCACCAGAAGCATCAAGCATATTTTGAGAATAGTTACACAAAGGTGCTTTGACATTACAATGAAATCAACAGATTCGGGTAGATACTGAGAAGTAAATGAATGATTAACAAAGAGATAAACATCTTCTGTCTTCCTGTATAAAAGGAACAGGAACAGATTGGAGAGACGAGGCAGACCACATGGAAGGTTCTCAAAATAGTCTGTGTCATCATCATACCCCCAACCTTACTTTCACAACACACAAGGTGCATGAAAAACAGTATAAATACACCTGTCATCCCTGGGAATCGACCATCACCCAGTAAAATCCGTGACATGCTAATAGCTGTATATTGCAATTTGCAAACTCTAAGGGTCACAAATAAAGGTGGGACAGTAACAGACACCATCAAACTGAAAACATATTTTGAAGATCTGCTCTTAGATGCGAAGGATAATCTAAATTTAACACACACTCTAGACGCAAAAGAAACTTCTATCTCCTGAAAGAGCAGAATCAAAAGATCAATAATGATTACTAAAATTTACTGAGCACTTAAACCATTTACTTGCGCTTTCTAAGACTTTACATGCATTAAGATTCATTCAATCCTCACAAGCACATCATGAAGAAGACACTATTATTATAGTTTACAGATACCAGGTCGCACATCTAACAAACGGCAAAGCTAGAAGTTAAATGCAGGCAGTCTGATCCTCATAGCTGTATACTTGATGATTCTGCCACATTTCGAGAGTTATACCAGAATCACACCCATGTTTCTTAGCACCCAAAGTACATCTATAATGCTTCATGGCAGAGTGTGGTATGCTTGTGTATTTGTGCATATATGTACATGTGTGCACAGACACATAAATGCCATTATTCAAAGTTGTATTTTATGACCATATAGAATTACATAAACAGAAATTTCTGTTTGTTTTTAAAGAAGTTCACTGAAACCTAGTTTATTTTGTTATCACACAGTGCAGCATGTGGAATCTTAATTCCCCACCAGAGATCAAACCCGTGCCCCCTGTGGCGGAACTGCAGAGCCTTAAGCCCTGGACTGCCAGGGAAGTCCAATGATACAAATTTCTAAATGATATCTTGTTATACATTACTATGCACAATGCTCTGCGTGGCTTTATGATTATGCTGCTGCTGCTAAGTCACTTCAGTCATGTCCAACTCTGTGTGACCCCATAGACGGCAGCCCACCAGGCTCCCCCGTTCCTGGGATTCTCCAGGCAAGACCACTGGAGTGGGTTGCCATTTCCTTCTCCAATGCATCAAAGTGAAAAGGGAAAGTGAAGTTGCTCAGTCGTGCGTGCTTCTTCACGACACCACAGATTGCAGCCCACCAGGCTCCTCCACCCATGGGATCCTCCAGGCAAGAGTACTGGAGTGGGGT
The DNA here is from genome assembly GCF_027580195.1 of Bos mutus. Classification (NCBI taxonomy): domain Eukaryota; kingdom Metazoa; phylum Chordata; class Mammalia; order Artiodactyla; family Bovidae; genus Bos; species Bos mutus. The sequence goes on from NC_091626.1 coordinate 95,840,751, forward strand.
GCCATTGCCTTGAACACCATTAATTACTACTATGACTTTCTACTATAAATACCTACACTCAAGCACACTCCTTTTCAAGAGATGCGAAGGCATTTGGTGGGCCATGAAATGGTTGTTTGGATGCATTCAACTTAAGTAATTCCAAAATTAATGGCCAACTTGATCCCTCTAGATATATGCAGTGAGAGAATATGCATCTTTATGTCAATATTGGTAGTGTCAGAGAATAAACATAAGGTGAGTGTGTAGTTAAGCATCCAGTGGTACAAAATGAAGTATGGATCTCAGCGCATACCTTTGCGTGTATCTTGGTGAGTGTGTTCTATTAGTAACATAGTATTTTTCAGGGGAAGGTGATGAAGCAGAAAATTTAATATAGAAATCAGCTGAAAATAAATTTGCTTCAGAATTCATATTAACTTGCTCAAAATATTTCAAATAAAAGGGGTACATGAATGGAATACTAATTTGAGGGAAAATGAGTCTAAAGAAAGAACGCTATTTGATCTAAAGTCTATCAGCTTACTGAGTATTGAAAGACTTCATCATGAAATGCTGAGATAACAATACTTATACAGTTCTATTTTTTTCCTCTTTTCTGCTTTTATAACTTCCCTTTGTTTTAAGTGAATATTTAACATATTATGTTAATTTCTTTGACGATTCTTAACTATATAATTGGGCTTCCCAGTTGGCTCAGTGGTAAAGATTCTGTCTACCAATTCAGGAGATGTGGGTTTGATCCCTGGGTCAGGAAGATCTCCTGGAGAAGGAAATGTCAACCCACTCCAGTATGCTGGTCTGGGAAACCCAATGAACAGAAGAGCCGGGTGGGCTACAGTCTATGGGGTTGCAAAAGAGTTAGACTTGACTTAGTGTCAGACTTAACTAAGTCAGATTTAGCAGCAACAATTATATAATTAACTAATTAAAAGCTTCTTTCCTAGTGGTTGGTCTAGGGCTTACAACATAAATCTTAGTTTATGAGAATCTACTTCCCATTTATATGAACTTAATTCCAGAAAGACATAGAAATTTTACTCTTACATGCTCTCATCTATTCCTCCCTTCTGTGTTATTATTGTTATTCATGTGATGTCTATATGTGTTTCAAACTCAAAAATACATTGTTATACTTATTGCTTTATAAAAACTTCTGTCTTTTTACGAAGTGAAGCAATGAGTTCTCAGATATATTTATAGAGATTTTTAAAGTTAAGCTTATTTACCATCTCTGTCTCTCTTTCTTCTTGTGGATTCAGATGACACCATCTGGTGTCATTCCCTTTCTCCAGTATAGCTTCATTCATTTTTGTTTTATTGTCAAATATATTACAATTCTATATGTGATAGACCCAATAACACAATGTTATAGATTATTTTATGTAACTGCCTTTTAAATCAGTTAAAAGAAGAAAGAAAAAGATATGCTTAATTATACTTTTCATCACTACCAACACAGTTACCTTTATTGGAACTCTGTGTTTTGTTTTTTTTTTTTTCCATGAAGATTCAAATTACTGTCTGCTGCCACTTTCTTTCAGTTTATAGAACTTCTTTTAGTACCTCTTATATGGCAAGTATACTAGCAATGAAGTCTCTGTTTTTTGTTTACCTGGATACTTCTTTATTTCACTTTCACTTTGGAAAGACAGACTTTTTTTTTTTGACTATAGAATTCTTGGTTGTTGATATATGTCTTTCAGCACTTTTAATGTCAACTCACTGTCTTTGGGCTCCATTGCTTCTGAACAGACAACAGCTGTCATTCTTACTGTGATCCCTTGTATATGATGACTTGCTGTTTCATGATTTTCTTTTTGGGTTTCAACATTTCTATCATCATGAGTATGGATGTGAATGAATTTCTTTGCATTGATCCTATTTGAAGCTCACTAATGTATAAATAAAAAGAAAGTAGGGAAAACCACTAGACTATTAAGGTATGACCTAAATCAAATCCCTTATGATTATACAGTGGAAGTGAGAAATAGATTTAAGGGAATAGATCTGATAGATAGAGTGCCTGATGAACTATGGACGGAGGTTCATGACATTGTACAGGAGACAGGGATCAAGAGCATCCCCAAGAAAAAGAAATGCAAAAAAGCAAAATGGCTGTCTGGGGAGGCCTTACAAATAGCTGTGAAAAGAAGAGAAGTGAAAAGCAAAGGAGAAAAGGAAAGATACTCCCATTTGAAAGTAGAGTTCCAAAGAATAGCAAGGAGGGATAAGAAAACCTTCCTCAGTGATCAATGCAAAGAAATAGAGGAAAACAACAAAATAGGAAAGACTAGAGATCTCTTCAAAAAAATTAGAGATACCAAGGAAACATTTCATGAAAAGATGGGCTCGATAAAGGTCAGAATTGGTATGGACCTAACAGAAGCAGAAGATATTAAGAAGAGGTGGCAAGAATACACAGAAGAACTATACAAAAAAGATCTTCATGACCCAGATAATCATGATGGTGTGATCACTCACCTAGAGCCAGACATCCTGAAATGTAAAGTCAAGTGGGCCTTAGAAAGCATCACTACAAACAAAACTAGTGGAGGTGATGGAATCACAGTTGAGCTATTTCAAATCCTGAAAGATGATGCTGTGAAAGTACTACACTCAATATGCCAGCAAATGTGGAAAACTCAGCAGTGCCCACAGGAAAAGGTCAGTTTTCATTTCAATCCCAAAGAAAGGCAATGCCAAAGAATGCTCAAAATACCACACAATTGCACTCATCTCACAAGCTAGTAAAGTAATGCTCAAAATTCTCCAAGCCAAACTTCAGCAATACATGAACCATGAACTTCCAGATTTTCAAGCTGATTTTAGAAAAGGCAGAAGAACCAGAGATCAAATTGCTGACATCCACTGGATCATCAAAAAAGCAAGAGAGTTCCAGAAAAACATCTATTTCTGCTTTATTGACTATACCAAAGCCTTGGACTGTGTGGATCACAATCAACTGTGGAAAATTCTGAAAGAGATGGGAATACCAGACCACCTGACCTGCCTCTTGAGAAACCTATATGCAGGTCAGAAAGCAACAGTTAGAACTGGACACGGAACAACAGACTGGTTCGAAATAGGAAAAGGAGTACATCAAGGCTGTATATTATCTCCCTGCTTATTTAACTTATATGCAGAGTACATCATGAGAAACCCTGGGCTGGATGAAGCACAAGCTGGAATCAAGATTGCCAGGAGAAATATCAATAACCTCAGATATGCAGATGACACCACCCTTATGGCAGAAAGAGGAACTAAAAAGCCTCTTGATGAAAGTGAAAGTGGAGAGTGAAAAAGTTGGCTTAAAGCTCAACATTCAGAAAACTAAAATCGTGCCTCTGGTCTCATCACTTCATGGCAAATAGATTGGGAAATAGTGGAAACAGTGTCAGATTTTATTTCTTTGGGCTTCAAAACCACTGCAGATGGTGACTTCAGCCACGAAATTAAAAGACACTTACTCCTTGGAAGGAAAGTTATGACCAAACTAGGCAGCATATTAAAAAGCAAAGACATTACTTTGCCAACAAAGGTCTGTCTAATCAAGGCTATGGTTTTTCCAGTGGTCATGTATGGATGTGAGTGTTGGACTGTGAAGAAGGCTGAGTGCCAAAGAATTGATGCTTTTCAACTGTGGCGCTAGAGAAGACTCTTGAGAGTCCCTTGGACTGCAAGGAGATCCAACCAATCCATCCTAAAGGAGATAAGTTCTGGGTGTTCATTGGAAGGACTGGTGTTGAAGCTGAAACTCCAAATACTTTGGCCACCTCATGTGAAGAGCTGACTCAATGGAAAAGACTCTGATGCTGGGAAGGATTGGCGGCAGGAGAAGGGGACGACAAAGGATGAGATGGTTGGATGGCATCACTGACTCAATGGACGTGAGTTTGGGTAAACTCCGGAGTTGGTGATGGACAGGCAAGCCTGGTGGGCTGCGGATCATGGGGTCGCAAAGAGTTGGACATGACTGAGAGACTGAACTGAACTGAATGTGTAAATTAATGTTTTTCCTCAAATTTGGGAAATTTTCAATCATCAATCCTCTAGATATCTTTTCTGTCTTATCTCCCTCTCACTTTTCCATGACTGCCATCATAGATATGTTGGTACACTTAATGATGTCCCATATTTATCTGATGCTCTTTTTCTTCAATTATTTTTCTTTCCTCTATTTAGACTTTATAATCTCTATTGAGTTATCTTCAACTTTGCAGATTCTTTAGTTAAGTTTGCTAACTCAAACTTACTGTTGAGCCCCTTAGTGAATTTTTCATTTGGATTACTGTACTTCTAGATAGTTAGAAAATACATGTAGATAGGGAGGGAGGGAGAGAAACAATCTCGAAACGAGGGAAATTTTGGAGTTGGAAAATATATAAATAAATACACATATAATTTTAATCTCTGTATTAACATTATCTATTTAATAAATCACTGTCATCTTAAATCTTGCACAGGCTCCCTTAATTCCCCAAATTCCCCTTGAACATATTTATAATAGCTTTGGTGTAGTTTGTCTGCTAAGCACAACATCTGAGCGGTTTCTATTGCCTGTATGTATCCCTGTATATGGCTCACACTTTCCCTTTCCTTTGTATGTTTCACGATTTTCTGTTGAAAACTGGACATTTTACATCACAGACTGTAGCCAGTGTGGACACTACTGCCCCCTCCTTGACTACCACCAGGGTTACTTCCTTCTCTTCGTCCATTAGTTTGTTTGTTCAATGACATGTGTGTGTTAGTTGCTCAGCCCCCACGCACTGCAGCCCTCCAGGCTCCTCTGTCCGTGGGATTTTCTGGGCAAGAATACTGGAGTGGGTTGCTATTTCCATTTCCAGGGAAATCTTCCCAACCCAGGGACTGAACCCAGGTCTCCTGCATTGCAGGAAGATTCTCTACCATCTGAGCCACTGGCTAAACTAATTCTGTGACATATTTTCTCAGCGGTGTGAAGGTTCTGATGTCCTTGTTCAGATATTTTTTTTTCCCCTTTTTTATTTTTTAGCCTGTCTTCCTAGGTGTTTTTCTTGGGTCAGTGTAAGTCACTTACTGCTCAACTATTATACCTAAGCCCCCCTGGTCAGTTTTTTTTTTTTATCCATTGTCTGTCAGATTTGTGTGACTTGGAGGCTGATTTCACAGTTCAGGAAGTTTAAGACTTTGTCTCATGTTCAGCCCAGGACTAGCACTTGGAAGCTGCCCCTCCTGTCAGTCTTGGGAACATGCACATTCCTCCGGCTAACCCCACCAAGGATAAATGTGGTTTTACCTTTAAGCCTAGTTCCCAAAGATTTTCCCCTGATGATAAACGTAGCTTATCATTCAGCCAGTTGAGAAGCTGTACTTAAGCCCCTTGAGCCAGTAGGCTCTTCCCCTTACTGATGGAGGTATATGTACTTTAGGAATACTTTCAAGTCCTTCCCATCTCCTCCTCTAATTAATCTGAGTGTTGCAAATATGCATAACCATCTAGACCCTCATGGCTTTCTCCGCCTCTGATTCTTTTCACTAAACGTCTGGGTGGTCTGCCTTTTCACTCATTGCTACTAGTGTCATAAATCTATCTGTCCTTTCAGAATTGCTAGTGACCAAGATCACCACTATTTTCAAAAGTCCTTTACCCATGAACTTTTCTAAGCCTTGTTCTAAAGAGTCAGGTGAATAACATAATCAATACACATCTCAGTGTTAAATGCACTATATCTGATTTTCTTAGGTGCCATCATGCTATTTTTGAACTTTAGAGTTAGTTCTTTATATTAAGAACAAAATTTTGGTTTGAGATTTAGGTAATCTCTTTGTTGAAGTACCCTGTTTTTCTATTTCAGAGATTGAATTATCTTGTCTGTCCTCCATATCTCTTAGTTTTTTTTATGATGGATTTAATCTCTTTGACTTTTCATCAGCACTCACTGTGATGATCTGAGGCTTTTCCTTCTGTCAATACATCAATATTTAGCCATGTATCCTCTGCCCTCATGTTGTTACTAATTATTTCAATTAAGTTATGTGATCACATTTGGCTCTCAGATATGCCACATACAATCCCCTTTTCCATTCACTCTGTTTTGTACATTTTCTTCAAATTCTTAAGCTGTTGTTTGTTACCCATTCATGTCTGACTCTTCATGACCCCGTGGACTGCAGCACACCAAGCTTCACTCTCCCTCACCATCTCCCAAAGTTTGCCCAAGTTCATGTCCATTGCATCGGTGATGCCATAGAGCTATCTCATCCTCTGATACCCTCCTCTCCTTCTTCCCTCAATCTTTCCCAGCATCAGGGACTTTTCCAATGAGTTGGCTGTTTGCATCAGATGGCCAAAATATTTCAGTTTCAGCTTCAGCATCAGCCCTTACAACTGAGCATTCAGGGTTGATTTCCCACAAGATTGACTGGTTTGATCTCCTTGCCATCCAAGGGACTCTCAGGAGTCTTCTCCAGTACTACACATCAAAGGCATTTCAATTTTTAGGCACTCCACCTTCTTTACGGTCCAGCTCTCATAACTGTACATATAGCCTTGATTATACAGACCTTTGTCAGCAGAGTAATGTCTCTGCTTTTCAACACACTGTCTAGGTTTATCATAGCTTTCCTGCCAAGAAGCAAATGCCTTCTGATTTCATGGCTGCAGTCACCACCCACAGTGGTTTTGGAGCCCAAGAAAAGGACATCTGTCACTACTTCCACATTTCCCCTCTCTGTTTGCCATGAAGTAGTGGGGCCAGATGCCATGATCTTACTTTTTTTAATATTTAGTTTTAAGCCAGCCCTTTCACTCTCCTCCTTCACCCTCCTCAAGAGGCTCTTTAGTTCCTCTTCGCTTTCTGCCTTTAGAGTGGTAGCACCCACATATATGAGGTTGTTGCTGTTTCTCCCACCTGTCTTGATTCCAGCTTGTAACTCATCCAGCCTGGCATTTCTCACCATGTGCTCAGCATATAGATTAAACAAACAGGGTGAAAGCAGACAGCCCTGTCATACTTCTTTCTCAATCTTGAACCAATCAGTTGTTCCATACAAGGTTCTAACTGTTGCTTCTTGACCCACATACAGGTTTCTCAGGAAACAGGTAAGATGGTCTGGTATTCCCATCTCTTTAAGAGTTTTCCAGTTTATTAAGATTCATATAGTCAAAGGCTTTGGCGTAGTCAATGAAACAGAGGTAGATGTTTTTCCTGGAATTTCCTAGCTTTCTCTGTGATCCAGATAATGTTGGCACTTTGATCTCTGGTTCATCTTCTTTTTCTAAACCCAGCTTGGACATCTGGAAGTTCTTGGTTCGCATAATACTGAAACCTAGCATGCAAGACTTTAAGCATGACCTTACTAGCATGGGAGATGAATTCTTACAGGATTAATTAAGTTGTCTGACAATATTCTGCAGTGCAAATGAGCTACAGAGTATACAGCCTGTGAGAAATTTTTCTGCCCATGGGTTTGTTTTCTTCTAGATCAAATTCCTTCAGTTTTCTAAGCTATATCTATGTTTAAAAATCATATTTGCTGCTGTTTTGTATTTGCACTGTCTTATCATTGTCTTTCTTGCTCACACTCAGGTGGCTCTGTCCAGAGTTTCTGGTTGTTCAGAGATAGTTTCAGTAACTTAGTGCTTCTCAAAATCAAATACAATTTAATGGCTTCATAATTTTAGTTCTATGTACTTTTTTTTTCCCCTGTAGGTTGAGAGATGGCAATGTGGAAGGAAGTGGATGGGAGAAATGGAAGGCTCAGTCAAGACTGTGTGTAACCATCATTTAGCTTGCAGGGCTGTGTGTCATTTCTGAGGTTAATGTCCTGTACCACCTACTTGAAGAGCACCTCCCAAGGCCGTGGTGGTGGGTGGTTGGGGGATGACACATTTCGACTTCTGATCCCTTTAGCCCTGGTGACTTCTCTCTTGATCCTCAGTCCTACTTTCTGTTTCGGCTACATGCATTTGCCTCCCACAGCCATTCCCATTATTCTTTAAAGGCAGGACCAGATAAGAACATCTGCTCAGTCTACTTCCTTCCCCCTAAAGGCATTTTAGAAAGACATCTCAACTATTTTATTTTTTATGATCTAAACAGTACTACACCTGAGGGCCATAAGCGGGGTTTGCAGCCTTATCATGGTTGACCATTTCTCTTGACTTGGCTTCAGAATCATTTCTCTTGCTCCTATTGTTTGAGATCTATGACACGGAGTTGAGCTTCTTTCGTTACTTGGAGCTAAGGATGATTTGGCTAGTATACTCATTCCTGTTTAACTTGAAAGAGGGAGTTTATGGCAGGCAGCTTTCCCCTACCATCCTCCTAGAGCTTTTTCAAAATCAAATCATTACATCTAACACCAAAGAAATGATATGAAATAATCGAAGCAGCATTCTTTAGTATTATTATAGTATATATTGTTTTGATGTGATGAGGTCTTAAGAGGCAAAGTGAAGACTATAGGGAAAATAAACTGTAGGAAGTGAATGGTACAGAAGACCTTCTTGCTTACACATACTAGGAAGTGACACCACTTACATTTCCTATAGTCTTAAAGGAGAAAGCCAGACCGGTAGGCACAGATAGGGAAGAGATAAAACAAAAGTACTAGACAATACAATTGATGTGAGGCCACAGACAGATACAAGGGGCCCCTTGACATCAATACAGTCCTATAAATAATTAGCAAAATGTGCTTTCATGCAGTCGACTTCCCAGGTCTCACTTTGCACTTAGCATATCAAGCAGACTTCCTAGTACTACCCAGTGGCCCTTAAGCTGTCTACTGTAGAAAGAAAGTATGTTCATGGTCAGCCTTGTAAGCAAAGCACCAATAAACCATCACCTTCCCCACCAGGTTCTCTTTTCATACCTTCAAGACCTCCTCCTGCTCACTCCTGCAGCGAATGGCATCATACACTCCCCAAGTATGTTTTATTCTAACAAAGCTTCCAAAATACACAGATTGCTTCCTCTCTAACCAAACTGGGCCAATCTTAAAAAGTGTGCAAATGTATGCGGGAATGCCTGCCAGGTTCTAATTCTGTATTTTGCAGCAGCAGGAGCAACACAAATCTCTAGCTCTGAGCAGACCCAACAATAGCCAATAGTTCCAGGGAACCATAACTGTTACGAGGTGATCTCCTCCCTCTGGTGGACAAGGCTGAGAAGAACTAAGTTTTCACATTCTCGACATCATGCTGCCATTATAGATAGTCCAATGGCCTTCCCATCCCCAAACAATTAAAGCACCCTAAAGCCATGACAGAAAATGTGATGGAGGTTTTCTACTTTAAGAAAAGCAAGCAGGTATATCTACATATTTTAGTATTCAAAAATAAAAAAAAAGAAATCCTGGTTTGTAGGATGCATAATTTCAAGAAAATGTTCCTTTGCTCAGAGAATTCATGTAGCTTTATCTTGAAATTTCCCACTGAATTCAAAATGTGACTTAATTTATAAAAATTTAACATAACACAAATCTTCAAAAGAACTATAGCCACTGCTTGCAGTAATATTCGCTCATTCATTCAATGACTAATATCTAACGTGTGCCAGATAGTGTGCTAAAATGGGGGTGACAGGATCACAAATAACGTGAGTTACAGACACAAACAGGTAAACTGTCACACTACAGAATGGAGAAACCTCATGTTCACAGCAGCACTGTTCACAACAGCCCAGACGCAGGAGCCACCTAGATATCCATCAGTGATGAATGGATAAAGAAGATGTGGTACATACGCACAATGGAATATTACTCAGCCATAAAAAGGATCCGAACTGGGCAATCTGCAGAGACGCAGATGGACTTAGAGACTGCCATACAGAGTGCAGTAAGACAGAAAGGGAAAAAACAAATGTCTTATACTAATGCATACATGTGGAATTTGGAAAAAAATTCTACAGATGATCTTATTTGCAATGCAGAAACAGAGATACAGATATAGAGAATAAATATATGGATACCAAGGGGTAAAGGGGAGGTAGTGGGAGGAACTGGGAGACTAGGATTGATTCATATGCACTATTGATACTGCGTATAAAACAGATAACTAATGAGAACATTCTGGTTAGCACAGGTAACTCTCTCTCTATATATATATATGGCCGATCCATCCTGTTGAGCAGTCGAAACCAACAAAACATTGTAAAGTGACTATACTCCAAATCAAGACAACATAGTAAAGCAATTATTCTCCAATTAAAACATAAATCATTTCTTTTAAAGATTTACATTTTAAGATAAAGATAAAAAATTAATTTGAAACAAAAAAAATAATGAACAAAGTGTTGTGGGAATTTAGCCCTTGTGTCTATAGCTTTACCTAGCATCATTAGGGAGGGAGTATATCACTTAGGTTTCAAGAATGAGAAAGAGTGAACCACAAAGGGAGGAATTAGAAGGCATTCCAGCTGAGGGAACATACATACAGGTGCAAAGCAGATAAAGGCATGTAATGAAATCATATTAAACATACTGCTTGACATAGCATCTGTTAAATGGTAATTATAATGCAGCAAACTCAAGAGTCAGGAGGAACTCAACATGTCTCAAGTAGAACAGGATTTCTCAACAGTGATAATAGTGAACCAGATGTTGTGGAAGTTGGCCTGTGCATTGGAGGATGCTTAGCAGTGGCCCTGGCCTGCACCCACTAGATGCCGGCAGCAGTCTGTCTAGTCAAGACAAACCAAAGTATCTCCAGACATTGCCAAAAGCCTCTTGGAGGAAAAATCGGCACCTGCCCCGGCCCCCACCCAGTGAGAACCACATTGATTCCATATGGGCTAGAGGATATGGATTGGAATGGTAAAGTTAAGACTGAAGGGAGATAGAGAGGGTCTATCCTAGCAGAGCAAATAACCACACTTACGAAGTTCGGATGTTAGTCAACAGAGATGACTTTTAGGATAGGAAGCGATCTGATAGGACTTGCTTTTTAGGTTAACTGTGGTGATGCAGGGAAGGCAGGATGGTGTGGTGAGAGACTAGATGCAATCTTACTTAATTTTCCTCCAGATACCACTGCCATTGCTTTATTTTGCGAGCATATTATGAAATTTCAAAACACGGTATTTATAAATGATGGTGGTGTGTTTCTCAGAATTGATCTGACTCTGAGTCAATTCAACAAAGCTCTATTGTGCAGGACTATAATTGCACATACATAATTATACCTATGGGCTTCCCCAGTAGCTCAGTGGTAAAGAATCCGCCTGCCAATAAATGCAGGAGACTCGGGTTCCATCCCTAGGTTGGGAAGGTCCCCTGGAGAAGGGAATGGCATCCCACTCCAGGATGCTTGTCTGGGAAATCCCATGGACAGCAGAGCCTGGTGGACTACAGTCCATGGGGTCACAAAAGAGTCGGACACCACTTAGTGATGAAACAACAGCAATTACACCTATTCAAAATCATTTTTCAGTGGGCTGTCACTATGAGCATGTAAGCCTGGAGTTAGAAAACCTGGGTAGAATCCTAGATCTGAAAGTTACTTTTTTTATTTTTTGTCTGTGCTGGCATGTGAGATAATCTTAGGTCCCTGACCAAGGATCAAATCCAGGCCCCCTTGCTTTAGAAGCACAGAGTCTTAACCACTGGACCACCAGCGAAGTCCTAGATCTGCAAGTTATTTCACAGTGAAACATTTTTGAGCTTCAGTTTCCACATCTGTAACATGTATAATAACAAACTGAATCAGCCAGGATACTAAGAGGAAACAGATGCCCCACTCAAATTAGGTCATTTGATGAAGGTTTAATAAAGGTATGAAGGTTTTATTAAGGTAGAGACAGGGAAGAATGAACCCTCCAGAGGTAATATGGTATTCAGGGTTATTAAAAGCAAACCCCAATTACTATTTTGACTACCCTAAGGCCTGACAGAGCAAGGGGAAAGTCAGTTGCCAGAATCCTGATGCAGGAGGGGTAGAAGGAAAGAACAAGGGTGCACTGAGTGCCTCACAAGACAGTGGGCTTACATCAGGGGCACAGCAGTGGGTGATCGTGTCAGAGGGGCAGAGGTAAGAAAGTAACTATTTGGATCTCATTCTCATCATTTCTCCTCATCTTTACTGCCTGCTTTCCATTGGGCGAACTCAACCAGAATAGATGGTTAAGAGAGGCTGTTAATGTCGTCCCTATAGGGTACCTTCCAGGGTACAAAGCCCAGTGGGAAAGTATGGTGGAGATGGGAGAATGGATCCAGGGTTTCAAAGAAAAGCTACTCATCACAAAGGGGTGGCCACTACTAATTGATCCAGACATCTGATATTAACAGGTCCTCAATGAATGTTACATGCCTATGTGCATGCACATGTGTTTTAATTTCCCTAAAGTCTAGAGATGACCCATTGCTCTCACATGTGCATACTTCCATATCAGAGGCAGCGCTAACCAGCAGAAAGAGCCTAGGGGTCCAGAAGCCAACATTCCATCCTAGCTCCACGTCTCATGGGCATGCAGCCTTAGGAAAGTCACACATTCTCAGACTTCCCTTTTCCTTTATGTAAATCTTCAAGCATTTCCAAAAATCATATAAGAAAATACATTTGAAAGAGCTCCATGAAGTGTAGTTCAGTTCAGTCACTCAGTCATGTCCAACTCTTTGTGACCCCAAGCACGCAAGGCTTCCCTTGTAAGTAAAGAGCTAAATATAGTGCTTTACTAATCTTTCTCTTTATTACACAGTCTACTTTGGCTAAATACAGAAATAAGGTAGACATTCTGCCTTCCTTTGATCTCAGATTCCCTATACAATGGGTCTACTTTCTTTTTAATATATGTTATTTATTGGCTATGCTGGGTCTTCATTGATGCACACAGGCTTTCTCTAGTTGCGTCGAGCGGGGACTGTTCTTTGTTGCGATGTTCAGGATTCTCATTGCAGTGACTTCTCTTGTTTCAGAGCATGGGCTGTAGGCATGCAGGCCTCAGCAGCTGCAGCTCACAGACTAGTGGGCTCAGTAGTTGCAGCACATGGGCTTCCACAGCATGTGGGATCTTCCCAGCCTAGGAATTGAACTGGTGTCCCCTGTATGGCAAGGCAGATTCTTAACTAACGGGACCATCAGGGAAGCCCAGGTCTACTTTCATAATAATGGTAGAGACTGCATTCAAGAACCCCCGAGTCTTATTAGTTACTGTAGATAATAAGCATGGTTCATAACAGTCCTAGGCAGACTATGTTCAGTGATTGAACCTGACATCCAGCTATGCTTTCCATCCTGAAAATCAGACAGCTCTATTTCTGTAGATTTTCATCTTTGCCCAAAGCTTGTAGCCTCCCTCTGTCATATTCTTCCTGTTAGTATTCCAGAGAATACATCTGCTCTCTCGTTATCACTAGTGATATTTGGTTACTAAAAATCTGAATAAAAAAATTTCACCTGTGATCCATCAGTGGGGATGACTGATTTGCAGGCATGGGATGGATCTGTATACTTATCATGTTTAGTTTATCTAGAACAATGTTAGACAATAGTGTTGAACAGACACAGTTAAGTGATTAACGGCCAACTCGCATGCATGTCCTTGCTGTGTTTCTCAGGCTAGCTTTGGTGTTTTCATTTCCAATTAACTGGGTTGAAGCTGCAGAGAACTGTTCCACTCACAGGTCTGCTCACTGGAATGTGACTGCTCCATTACTGCCTAAAGTCAGACCAGAGGAACCAGTTTTTCAGGGCAGCAAAAGAGAAGACACTTTCTACCTGTCAACTGTTCTGTAATGAACCAACTCAACAAACATCAGTTATGTATGGAAATTTGTAAGTTGATACTGAGACAGTATTTCAACAAGAACCAAAGTCAAATTGGCTAGGACTATAAAATACATCTCAAAGAGTCAAACCAGTGAAATTTTCAGAAGTCTAATTAACTGATTAAAGTAGAATCAGTCTCTTGTGATTTTATCAGAAAAAAAGAGCACAGAAGTTATAAGATTATTCCTTTGAATTGCACAAAATTTAGAGTCAGAAACTTAAATTTACCTGCATTCAAATCTTAATTTCAAAACTGAGGAAACTGAAGCAATATTGAAAAGCTTTGCCTTTTTTTCTTAAAAAGCTCATTCATAACCTTATTTTTTTTCCCTGTTTGGGACTCTATTTCCAAAATGAGGCTGTACAAAATTAGCAATGATCTGAAAGAGTTGAATCAATAGACACACGTGTGTGTGTGTGTGTGTGTGTGTGTGTGTGTGTATTTAAATACTTGATCTGTTGAAGCACCTGGTTGACAGTACTGTTGACAACTATATATGATACGCATATATCATATGTATATAGTGGTGCATGCTTAGTCTCAGTCGTGTCAGACTCTTTGCAACCCCAAGCACTGTTGCCAGGGTCCTCTGTCCATGGGATTCTCCAGGCAAGGAGAGTGGAGTGGGTAGTCATTTCCTTTCCCAAGCAATCTTCCCAACCCAGGGATCGAACCCAGGTCTCCTGTATTGCAGGTGGATTCTTTACTGTCTGAGCCACCAAGGAAGTCCTATGTATACAGGATATATATATATGACATATATGACATACATACAAGCTATTATACTTCCAACACTACTTAAGCAGAGTTATCTACATAATGAAAATACAAAAGAACTGTGCAATGATGACACCCAGTTTACAATGATGACGTGTGCATGCTAACTTGCTCAGCTGTGTCTGATTCTTTGTGACCCGATGGACTGTAGCCCACCAGGCTTCTCTGTCCATGGGGGTCTCCAGGCAAGAATACTGGAGTGGGTTGCCACGCGCGCCTCCAGGGGCTCTTCCTGACCCAGTGCTGGAGCCTGCATCTACGGCCCCGTGCACTGGCAGACAGGTTCTTTACCACTAGCACCACCTGGCAAGCCCAAGTCACGATGAAGATGAGTTAAAAGATATTTTTTCTAATGGATGTAACTAAGAGAGCTAACAGAGGGCCATCTCACAGCCCCACATCCGTGTACAGTAGAATACAGAGTCACTAGTTTATTCCAAGGTTAATAAACTACCCTTAGAATTAAGTTCCACATAGTTTTACAAAACTTAGAATGCTGTTACAGCAAATGTTAACATACATAATGTTACATAATGTCTAAGGTTGACACATCGCTCCATTGACCCCTCTGCCAATTCTTGCTCAGTAGAACATGCTCTTCTACATCATCTGTGGTATTCATTTCGAGATCACTACAGCATGTTTTTAAGTCAATAGTTGCGCTTATTTATTTTTAACACATAGTATTTTAGTGCCTATTATGTTTTCCAGCATTGTTCTAGACTGGGGATCTAGAAATGGACAAATTTCCCTTCTGTACAGCTTTAACATTAGCTATAGTCCCCTGAGGGCAATGGCTGAATAGAAGAAAACCTGTTGGCCCAGTGATATAAATGTCAAGTAGCTACTGTCACATACTAGGGAGAAAAAAAAATCTATAGGAAGATAATCATTTGACTATGTTCATGGCTGGCATCGCTCTGATTAGTCTATTCTCAAGCCTTCTATTAATATCATTTTATAAGAATTTTGGAAGAATAATCTCAGATAATTTTTATCAAGGGAAAAGCCACAGCTATGGAATACCTAACGAGTATGTCTCAATTCCTTTGTCACAAAAGATGAAGGTGCATGCCAGGGTTACTACTTCCTAAGGTAAGAGGCTATCACTGTGGCTATTGAGCAAAGACTGATGTTACACCTAGTTTGCCAAATTTTCTAAAGAAGTTGTAACTGTCTGACAGATGACTAGGATGCATCATGAACAGGCAGCTGCTGCAGTAACTATGGAGAACACAGCTATGATTAAGCTATAAAGACTTTTTCTTGTCAGGCCCCCAATCCCCTATAAACAGAAAGCTGTTTTACAGGGCTGGCAAACTGTACTGTAAATTATATTACCAGCCCACAGCTCATGAGTTTATAAGTCTACAGGGAACAAGTTATCTGGCTCCGCCACCATGCTTAGCTTGCCAAAATTGCATGTGAGGCACACTAGTCTGAGAGAGATTGCTAAAACTTAAAAACAAGTCGGCCAAGAATAGCACTGGAGCAGAAGAAAGTTACATGGTACATGACATTAATGTGTCCCTAAAGGTTTCCTCCTGGAACTTCTTTATGACTCAGTGACACTATTTTGCAGTCCCTGAGTCAACACTTAATTATACTGTAAAAACCACTAGACTTCAATCTCCAGTAAAAATAAAAGGTCCCTCATCTTATTATACCACCCTGGAAATGTTTCTGATTTCTTGTTTATTTCTCAAACTATCAGAAGGTATCTCTGTTTTCAGGGTTCCTTTTCTCTTTTATCCTTTTATTCTCCTGATAGTTGAGTGAGTGTCATTTTTCAAAAAACAAATCAAACCATGCCACTTTCAAGTCAAATGCTTTCAATGGCATCACAATATCTACTGATTACCATTGGATTCTAAGTCTGGATGATCTGGCCCCAGTCATATCTCCAACAGAGTTGCCTGTCCGTCTACACCCCTTTAATTTTCCCGTAAAAACACTAAGGGCTTTTAGAATATGCTCCATACCTGTGAGTCTCTTCTTGCCACTCCCTTCATATGGAATGTTCTACAATTCCTAACTAACTGATTTAGTTCAGTTCAGTTGCTCAGTCCCGTCCGATTCTTTGCAACCCCAAAGACTGCAGCACTCCAGGCTTCCCTGTCCATCACCAACTCCTGGAACTTGCTAAAACACATGTCCTTTGAGTCAGTGGTGCCATCCAACCATCTCATTCTGTGTCATCTCCTTCTCCTTCTGCCTTCAGTCTTTCCCAGCATCAGTGTCTTTTCCAATGAGTCAGCTCTTCACATCAGGTGGCCAAAGTACTGGAGCTTCAGTTTCAGCATCGGTCCTTCCAATGAATATTCAGGACTGATTTCCTTTAGGATTGACTGTTTGGATCTCCTTGTAGTCCAAAGGACTCTCCAGAGTCATCTCCAACACCACAGCTCAAAAGCATCAGTTTTTTGGTACTCAGCTTTCTTTATGGTCCAACTCTCACATCCATACATGACTACTGGAAAAACCATAGCTTTGTCAACAGACCTTTGTCAGGAAAGTAATGTCCCTGCTTTTTAAAATGCTGTCTAGGTTGGTCATAGCTCTTTTTCCAAGGGGCAAACATCTTAATTTCATGGCCATGGTTATATCTGCAGTGATTTTGAAGCCCCAAAAAATAAAGTTTGTCACTGCTTCCATTGTTTCCCCATCTATTTGCCATGAAGTGATGCAACCGGATGCCATGATCTTAGTTTTTTGAATGTTGAGTTTTAAGCCAGCTTTTTCACTCTCCTCTTTCACTTTTTTCAAGAGGCTCTTCAGTTCCTCTTCACTTTCTGTCATAAAGGTGGTGTCGTGGGCTTCCCTTGTGGCTCAGCTGGTAAAGAACCCACCTGCAATGTGGGAGACCTGGGTTCAACCCCTGGGTTGGGAAGATCCCCTGGAGAAGTGAAAGGCTACCTACTCCATTATTCTGGCCTGGAGAATTCCATGGACTGTATAGTCCATGGGGTCACAAAGAGTTGGACACGACTGAGTGACTTTCACTTACTTACTTGCTTATCTGCATATCTGATGTTATTGATATTTCTCTTGGAAATCTTGATTCCAGCTTGTACTGCATGCATATAAGTTAAATAAGCAGGGTGACAATACACAACCTTGATGTACTCCTTTCCCAATTTGGAACCAGTCCATTTTTTCCTGTCTGGTTCTAACTGTTGCTTCTTGTCCTGCATACAGATTCTTCAGGAGGCAGGTCAGGTGGTCTGGTATTCCCATCTCTTTCAGAATTTTCCAGTTTGTTGGGATCTACACAGTCAAAAGCTTTAGCGTAGTCAATGAAGCAGAAACATGTCTTTCTGGAATTCTCTTGATTTTCTATTATCCAGCGGATGTTGGTAATTTGATCTCCGGTTCTTCTGCCTTTTCTAAATCCAGCTTGAACATCTGGAAATTCTCGGTTCACATACTGCTGAAGTCTAGCTTGGATAATTTTGAGCATTATTTGCTAGCATGTGAAATGAATGCAATTTTGCAGCGCTTTGAACATTCTTTGGCATTGCCTTTCTTTGGGATTAGAATGAAAACTGACCTTTTCCAGTCCTGTGGCCACTGCTTAGTTTTCCAAATTTGCTGGCATATTGAGGGCAGCACTTTCACAGCATCATCTTTTACCATTTGAAACAGCTCAACTGGAATTCCATCACCTCTACTAGCTTCGTTCATAGTGATGTTTCCTAAGGCCTACTTGACTTTGCATTCAAGGATGTCTGGCTCGAGGTAAGTGATCACACCATCATAGTTAGTCCTGGCTTATCAACCAAGAGTAAGAAAACTCACTGACTCTACTATCAAAAGTAAGCAAGTCTCCTTTTCCATGTCTACTTCCTTAGTTCAAGCCTCCATTCTCTCTCTGCTAGCCAGACTTCTAATTTTTCCCCCACTTCCGTTCTTTGCTCTCAATAATCTATGCTCCACTTGGCAGTCAAAGAAATCACTTCCTTCCCCTGCTATCCCTTCCCATGCCTCCCTAATGCACTTAGAATACATTTGTACTCCCTGCTTGACTCAAAGTCCTACATGACTTGTTTCTTCTCTATCAGGTGACCATATGTCTAGGTTTAGCCCAGACAGTTCCATTTTATTTCTATGGTCCTGGTGTGATTATCAGTGAAACCACCATTTACTCAAAAGTCTGCCAGGTTGGGCTTAAAGTCAACTGCTCAGTCTACTTCTGCAGCTCAACTTCCACTGTTATCCTCTTGTCCATTACAGCCCAGCACACTGTCCTCTCTTTGTCTTGATAAATAGGACACAGCAATTTGTTCTTGTGCTCAAGAATCCAGCCAACCTGTACTTCAGCATAGAACTACCTGCTCCTTAAATTTTTTGCACAGCTAGCTCCTTCTCATTCATACCTTGGCCTTAACAGCCTAACTAGCTGCTGGTCAGAAAGATATTTCCCCGTCATCCTATCTAACTCCTCATTTCTCCACGTGTATTCTATCATATTAGCTCATTTATTTTTTAATCCCAGCACTGAAAATATCAGTTTTTTGTTCATGTGTTTATCTGACACCTCCTTCTATAAAACAAGCTCCATGAAAGTGGTACTGTTTTTGTGTTTATTACCAAGTAACTACTTTCTAGATGAGTGGCTGGCCCAGAATAGGTTCTCAGTGAAACAGATAGTTAACACACACACACACCCCTCAAGCATCCCCTTCTCTATGCAGTCTATCCTGGCTTCCTGCACTCCCACTCCAGTGGAGATCAACCACGCCTCCATGGCCCCTTTCTGCAGTGTACACACATATTATGGGCAGTTCCTGCAAGACTATTTTTGTGTGCCTTTTATTTTAATTTACCTGTTAGCTTCTCTCATCATGGGGTAAGCAAATCTGAAGGCAAATATACTTCCTGTTCATTTTTCTGTTTCTGTTCCTGTTGTTTTTTCAAATATTTTACTTCAAACTTAAATACTTATAGAAAAGTTGCAAAAATTACACCAAGCATTTTCTTATACCTCTCACCCTACTTCCCCTAATGCTAATACCTTACATAGCCATTGTTTGAGTATAAATAATAGGAAATTAACATTGATACAATACTTTAAGTAAACTTCAGATCTTTTTCAATTTTATGACTTTTTCCACAAATGTTCTTTTTCTATTTCAGGATCTTATATGCATTAGTTGTTATTTCTCCTTAGTATTCTCCACTATATACTAATCCCTACATCTTTCCTGTTTTTCATGTCCTTTTAAAGAGTACCAGTCAGATATTTTATCAAATGTCTTCAATTTGGGTTTGTCCACCCTTATGGCAGAAAGTCAAGAGGAACTCAAAAGCCTCTTGATGAAAGTGAAAGAGGAGAGTGAAAAATCTGGCTTAAAGCTCAACATTCAGAAAACTAAGATCATGGCATTTGGTCCCATCCCTTCATGGGAAATAGATGGGGAAACAGTGGAAACAGTGTCAGACTTTATTTCTTTGGGCTCCAAAATCACTGCAGATGGTGATTGCAGCCATGAAATTAAAAGACGCTTACTCCTTGGAAGGAAAGTTATGACCAACCTAGATAGTATATTCAAAAGCAGAGACATTACTTTGCCAACAAAGGTCCATCTAGTCAAGGCTATGGTTTTTCCAGAGGTCATGTATGGATGTGAGTTGGACTATGAAGAAAGCTGAGCACTGAAGAATTGATGCTTTTGAACTGTGGTGTTGGAGAAGACTCTTGAGAGTCCCTTGGACTGCAAGGAGATCCAACCAGTCCATTCTAAAGGAGATCAGTCCTGGGTGTTCTTCGGAAGGAATGATGCTGAAGCTGAAACTCCAGTACTTTGGCCACCTCGTGCGAAGAGTTGACTCATTAGAAAAGACTCTGATGCGGGGAGGGATTGGGGGCAGGAGGAGAAGGGGACGACAGAGGATGAGATGGCTGGATGGCATCACAGACTCGATGGATGAGAGTTTGAGTGAACTCCGGGTGTTGGTGATGGACAGGGAGGCCTGGCGTGCTGCAATTCATGGGGTCGCAAAGAGTTGGACACGACTGAGCGACTGAACTGAACTGAACGTTTGCTCGTGACTGGTGTGAGGTTATGCATTTTGGAAAGACTACCATGAAATTGACATTGTGTCCTTCTCAGTGCATTATATCAAGGGGTTCATGATGTTGACATGTTTTTTGACTGGTGATGTTTTCTTGGTTATTTGGTTAAGTTGGTATCTCCCAGGTCTTTTTAGTAAAAAGAACAGTTATATACCTGCCTTTTCCTTCATACTTGAGAAATATCTCATGGAAGATACTTTGAGCCTAGGCAAATGCTGATTCTTCTCAAATTTTCACCCACTAATTTTAGCATCCATTGATGGATCTTTTTGTGTGTGTGTGTGTGGTATGTAACTAGAAATAGTTTATTTTTTTTTAATTATTTAAGTGGAGGCTAACCACTTTACAATAGTGTAGTGGTTCCTGCCATATATTGACATGAATCAGCCATGGGTGTACATGTGTCCCCCATCCTGAACCCCCTTCCCACCTCCCTCCCCATCCCATCCCTCTGGGTCATCCCAGTGCACCAGCCCTGAGCACCCGGTCTCATGCATCAAACCTGGACTGGCGATTTGTTTCACATATGGTAATATACATGTTTCAATGCTATTCTCTCAAATCATCCCATCCTCACCTTCTCCCACAGAGTCCAAAAGACTGTTCTATTTATCTGTGTCTCTTTTGCTGTTTTGCATATAAGGTCATCATTACTGATGGATTTTATCTGCAACATTCATTACTGCAGTATCTGCCTAATGGTGATCCTCTCTTGCCCACTCTCCTTCTACATTTATTAATTGGAATTCTATTGTATTCTTATTCATTTTGAATTTCCCTGCTAGTGCCTGTTGTCACATTTCCGACATGCACGTGCGTCTATCAGTACAGATTATAGCAGCATAATTATGCTCTGTATACAAGACCTGACATGAGCTAGCATGGCAACTCAACAAGTTAATCTCTCTGAGCCTCAGTTTCCTCAATAATGAAATAGGATGATTAGTACATGGCTCATTAGGCTGTTGGGAACACAGTCAATTCATTCCTAGTCAATTCCATCATCCATTGAGGCATTTATACGACAAACAAGAGAGGCCACTCTGATTTTAAGTCTTGACTAGCCCAGTCCTAGGTGTGTGTTAAGCATAGCAAGGCTCCAAAGTTGTTTTCTAAGTTATGATTAAGAATTGTATAATTTCCTTGCCAAGTCTGGATTCTTACAGATTTCAGGTGGACACTCACATCCCACTCCTCACCAATGCAGTTTTTTTTCAGTTTCCACTGACATGATAAAAATCAAAGGGACGTGCCCCCACCCACACCAGGTATGCAATTTTAGTAACGAGTTTTCTGCAAACATGTCAAAATCCTAGGAGGAAAGCTCAATTAAAACACAAGTACAATCTTTAATGAAAGGTAAATGTTAAAAGCTCTTAAAGGAGGGCTTCCCTCTCTCTCAACCACTCTCTTTAGGTCCCAGTCTATGGAGGAGCTGGATTGCCATCACGTGAGCCAGAGGAAATATTTGAAGATGGAGAAAACTGTAGCTGGTAAATGTTATTGCTAGCTCCGTGAGGTGAGGCCTGCAAGGCTAATACCGCTCTTCTGGAGCTTGGCAGGCCCCTGAGGGAGCACAGACACTCAGGCGAACTGATCACGCGAGCCCAGTCCAAATGTCACCCTAACATTTGCGGAGCTGCATGAACTGCTTAAGGAGGGGGTTCCAATGAGAAGGTCAAGGATGGAAAAGCTGTTTGGGGAGCTGAAGGATGTATCTGGGAAGGTGTAACCATTTTGTGGAGTATTCTTTTCCCTTCACATGAGCAGGTTTTGCTTTATTCTGGTTTATATTACCCTGCAGGGTATTTCAGGCTAGCAGCCACTCATATAGACAGATAATCCTTCAGGAGGGCGAACGCCAATTCTCTAGTCTGATTTTAGAGGGGAAGGAGAGAATACAGAATCTTCTGAACTCTATTATCAAACAGCATTTATTTTATTTTAATTTGTATCCTTTTAGTCCTCGGTTGGTTTTGCATGTCTGGAGTTGGCCCTTGCCATTTCAGAATTTAACATTCACAATTTGACATTTTCTCAAAGAGTCTGAATAGTTATGCTTTTCGGTCATATAGAATTTTAATCAGTCCCATTGACAGCAGGAAATGCAGGAACTTAATGAATAAACCTGATCACTCAGCATCCATGGGCTCAGTGGCGCTAAGTGGTCTTTATTTAATTTTGAAATGTTTCATTCAAACAAATAGAAATAATAATAAATATCCATGTACCTAAATTTAGTTTTTACCCCCCTAATATTCTACTGTATTTGTTTCAGATTCTTTTTGAAGAAATAAAATATTACAAACACAGGTAAGACCCCTTATAGCAGTCCCATTTCCCTCTCTTACCAGAAGTAGCATTTGTCCTGGGAAGTTCATCATATCCAGGCTTGTTTTAATTTGTTATGTATGTGGATCTTTACATAGGACTTCCCAGGTGGCTCAGTGGTAAAGAATCTGCCTGCCAGTGCAGGAGACACAGGTTTGATCCCTGGGTCAGGAAGATTCCCTGGAGGAGGGCATGGCAACCCACTCCAGTAGTCTTGCCTGGAGAATCCCACGGACAGAGGAGCCTGGAAGACTACAGTCCATGGGGTCGCAAAGAGTCAGACATGACCGAGCGCACACATACATCTTTACGTAAAGTATTTTGGATTATAGAACATGTTTATAAATTTTATATAAAGGTATCATTCTGTTACCTCTGAACTGTGTGCTCAGTTGAGTCTGATTCTTTGTAGCCCTATGGACTATAACCCATTAGGCTTCTCTGTCCAGGGGATTTTTCAGGCAAGAATACTGGAGTAGGTTGCCATTTCCTCCTCCAAGGGATCTTTCCAACCCAGATATTGAAACTTCAACTCCTGTGTCTCCTGCATTGCAGGCAGAGTCTTTACTGTTGAGCCATTGAGGAAGTCCCTGATTGTATAACTTGCTGTTTTCAGTTGATGCTATGACTTTGAGGATCAGCAATGTTGCGTGCAGCTCTAGTTTGTTTTGTTCCACTGCTGAATGGGATTCAATTGTACTGAGATCTACTATTCATTTATGTTCTCTCACATTGATTTAGATTGCTTTTTTTTTTTTTTTACATTGCAAGCAATGTTCCAATGTACGTTCTCGTAACTACCTAAAGAAAGAAAGAAAGAAAGTGAAGTCGCTCAGTCATGTCCAACTCTTTGTGACCCCATGGGCACCAGGCTCCTTTGTCCATGGGATTTTCTAGACAAGAGTACTGGAGTGGGTTGCCATTTCCTTCTCCAGGGAATCTTCCCCACCCAGGGATTGAACCCAGGTCTCCCGCATTGTAGACAGATGCTTTACCATCTGAGCCACCAGGGAAGTCCAACTATCTAAGCATGCACTTATTTGAAAGTCTCTCTAAAGCATTTATGTAGATGTACACTAATTAAGTCAAACGTCTTGCTTAATTTCAATGCTAAACTGCACTCCACAGTGGTTGCCTATTTCTCACTCCCACTGTTTAGGATATGAAGATTCTCAATGCTCCTCCTCTTTGCCAACCTTTAATATTAGAATTATTAATTTTTGCTAATCTGCCATATTCAATGGACATGGGTTTGGGTGGACTCTGAAAGTTAGTGATGGACAGGGAGGCCTGGTATGCTGTGGTTCGTAGGGTCACAAAGAGTCATACACGACTGAGCGACTGAACTGAACTGAGTCTGCCATATGATTCAGCAATCCCATTCCTGGGCATATATCCAGAGAAATCCATACTTTGAAAAGATGAAGGCACCCCAATGTTCACTGCAGCACTATTTACAATAACCAGGACATGAAAGCAATCTAAATGTCCATCAACAGAGGAATGAATAAAGAAGTTGTGCTATATGTGTACACATGGTTGCTGTTGTTTAGTCGCTAAGTTCTGTCCGACTCTTTGCAACTCCATGGCCTATACAGCCTGCTGGGCTCCTCTGTCCATGGGATTTCCTAGGCAAGAAGACTGGAGTGGGTTACATTTCCTTGTCTAATACATATACATATACAATGGAATATTACTCAATCTTAAACAAGAATGAAATAATGCCATTTGCAGCAACATGGATAGACCCAGAGATTGTCATCCTGAGTGAAGTCAGTCAAATAGAGAAAAATATGATTTCACTTGTGAAATCTAAAAACAGGGTCTAAATGAACTTACCTATAAAATAGAAAACAGTTACAGATGTAGAAAATAAACATATGGTGACCAGCGGGTAATATAGGGAGGGATCAACTGGGATATTGGGATTGACATATACGCAACTACTACTTACAAAAGAGCTAGCTGGTAAGAATCTAATGAGTAGCACAGGGAACTCTGCTCACTACTCTGTAATGGCCCACAGGGGAAAAGAATTTTAAAAAGAGCGGATACATGTATATGTATAACTGATTTACTTGGCTGTACACCCGAAACCCATTTTAAATCAATTATATGCCAATAAAATGTTTTTGCTAATCTGGTGGTTTGCAGTGATATCACAATATTATTCACATTCTCAAGCTTAGTAGCATAACTGGACATCCCTTTATAGATTTACCATCTATTTTGGTTCAGCATCTGTGATTTGCTTTACTTATATCCCTTATCGGTGTTTCTGTTGGGTTCCTTTTCTTTTGATGACTTGTAGAGGTTCATTATAGAACTTATAATACCAATCCTTTGTATATTACCACATGTGCTGTCCTAAGTCACTTGAGTCATGTCCAATTCTTTGTGACCTTACAGATTGTTGCCCTCCAAGCTCCTCTGTCCATAAGGATTCTCCAGATAGGAATACAGAAGTGGGTTGCCATACCCTCCTCCAGAGGATGTTACTGACCCATGGATCAAACCGACATTCTTCCGCCTCCTGCACTGGCAGCCCAGCTCTTTACAACGAGCACCAGCTGGGAAGCCCATATTACAGTATATACACTGCCAACAGTTTCTCCCAGTCACTCCTTTTTAATTTTTTATCATGTTTTTCCTTGAACATAAGATTTACATTAAACTGCAGTGAAATTTATGAATATTTTCTTTATGGTCTATGCTTTGTTTCTGCTCTTTTCAAAGAAATCTTTTCCACACATAGATCATAAAGCTATTCACCTGTATTTTCTTCTAAAAATGCTAAAGCTTTGCATTCTAAATTTAACTTTTGGGTACTTAATTTATTTTCATGTAAAGATGAAGACTGATTTTATTTTTTTCCATATAGGTAACCAGTTATCTCAGTGCCATGTCTGACTAGCTTGTCCACTGACCACTGATTTGTACCATCAGTCTGGTCATGTATGAATTTCCTATATTTCATGAGACAGTTACTGAGCTCTATTCTTTCCCACATGTCTATATGCCTATGTCCCACTCACATAATTATTACAGTTATAAATTATGTCTTGATATCTGGTAGGGCAAGCCTTTTCTATTATTTATTTCTACTTGTTCCCCCAGAAATATCTTGCCTATTTGGACACCTAGCATGTACACATGAGTTTTATGAGATCATCTGTGTCAAGTTACATAAAAAATTGTTGGAATTCCCTGGTGGTCCAGTGGTTAAGAATTTGCCTGCCAAAGCAGAGGACACGGGCTCGATCCCTGGTCCAGGAAGACTCCATATGCCACAACTAAGCCTGTCTGCCATAACTCCTGAGCCTGCACCCTAAAATCCTGTGTTCCACAGGAAGCCACAGCAATGAGAAGAAGCTCGTGCACCACAACTAGAGTATCTCCCACTTGCCGCAGCTAAAGAAAGCCTGTGCACAGTAACTAAGACACAGAACAGCTAAAAAAAAATAATTTTGAAAATTTGTTGGAATTTTGGGTAAAGTTGTATTGCATACATTCATGATCAGGTGTGTCCAACTCTTTGCAACCCCATGGACGATAGCCCGCTAGGCTACTCTGTCCTTGGAATTCTCCAGGCAAGAGTACTGGAGTAGGTAGCCATTCCCTTCTCCAGGGGATCTTCCCAACCCAGGGATCAAACCCAGGTCTCCGACATTGCAGGCAGATTCTTTAAAGCCAGAAGAATACTGGAATGGGTTGCCATATCCTACTCCAGGGGATCTTCCCAACCCAGGTATCAAATACATGTCTCCTGAGTCTCCTGCAATGGCAGGTGGATTTTCACCATTGCACCACCTGGGGAGCCCAGTTGTATTAGATTTATGGAATAATTTAGGGAGAATTGGCATCTTTATATTATTGAGTATACTCATGAAATGATATCGATGATTTTTTTCAGAACTTTATTATCTTCAATGATATTCTGTCAATTGATATCAATTGATATCTTCAAATGATATTTGTCAATTTTTTCATAAAGGTCATGGTTCTTTTTAGATTGATTCATAGTGTCTTTATATTTTTGTAGCTATTGCATACAAAATTTCTGTTCTACATTGTAATTTGTAATTATAACTGATAGAAAAGCTAATTGGGTTCTTATGTTTATCTTCTAATCAGCAAACTTACTGAAATCACTTTTAGTTCTAATAGTTTACCTATGGACCGTCATGGGCTTTTCACCAATTAGGAAATTTCAGTATATTCCTCACCAATCTTTATGCATCTGATTTTCTTTTCTTATTTTATTGGTTTCTCTATTTCAACAATAACTAGGAATGATAATGAGCATCCTTGCTTTTTGTCTAACCTGAATAAATATGATATTTGCTGTAGGTTCTTGATAACTTCCTACTATGAAGATTAAAAGTTCTAATCTAAGCTTATTTTATTTTAAATAATAAATATATAGACTATCAAATATTTCTGTGACTATTTTTCCTCCTTTATCTTTAATATAATTATCAGTATTTTATATTAAATTTAATTAATTTATTTATGTTATATCATCTTTACATTGCTAAAGAAGTCTCTCCTTGTTTATGATGTATTTCTTTAAATATGAAATTATATTTGCTGGCTTTTTTATTTGGAAATTGTGTGGAGACGGGAATGGCAACCCACTCCAGTATTCTTGCCTAGAGAACCCCATGGACAGAGGAGCCTGGTGGGCTACATTCCATGGGGTCACAAGGAGTCAGACATGACTGAGCAACCAAGCATACTTAGAAATTGTATTAAAAGCATATATTTCATGCACATAGTTGTGCTTTGGAATG
The DNA here is from genome assembly GCF_027580195.1 of Bos mutus. Classification (NCBI taxonomy): domain Eukaryota; kingdom Metazoa; phylum Chordata; class Mammalia; order Artiodactyla; family Bovidae; genus Bos; species Bos mutus. The sequence continues at coordinate 95,868,482 of NC_091626.1, forward strand.
GAAGATTATTATAATGATATAAAACTGAGCCTGCGTTGGTTTCCATTCATGCTGATTCAGTTTCTGATTTACATCAAAGTCTTTAGGATAGGAAATAAAGACCTCTACAAAGGTCTAATGTATAGACTTCAGTTGTAATGGGTTTAATATTTAAAACAAATATATGCAGGCACAAAATACGTGTGAAGAAAAAATGTGTAGAACGCATAAAGAAATTCATGTTTAAATTAAATAAGAAGAGAAAAGAAACAAGAAAGGAAAGAAGGCAGAAGGTCTCATGGCAAAATTGCAAAAAGTGCTGATACTTTGCAGTAAAGTAGTTAGTTAAGAGTAAACAGATGAAAAACACTGAAGGAATTTGCTTCTGTAAAACTTATCTTATTTCAGACTAACTTCAGATTGCTCCAATATTTTTCTGACCCTTCAGAAATAGAGCATTTGTTTATTTGACCAATGATTAAGTCCTGATCACAAATAACTTTTTGAGGGAAATAGTGTTTGTCTGATGTCTTTCTGTAACTTCAGACTAAAGGAGGTTCTATGGTTCTCAGCCTATGGGCCATTGCTTCTGAAAAGCCTTTAGCTTTAAAAGCAGTCTCAGTGTATTAGGTTTTTGCAATACTGAGAATGTATGAGGGATAAACCACTCTCAAAAATAGTTGAGATATAGCCCGTAAAGTAGACCAAATGTCTTTCTTCTATTGACTCACACATAAACTCTTCAATTATCGAGATAAAAGGCATGACACTTTGAGGTACTGAGCTTTGTTTTAATATGACCATGCTGCTGCTGCTGCTGCTGCTAAGTCACTTCAGTCGTGTCCTACTCTGTGAGACCTCATAGACAACAGCCCACCAGGCTCCCCCGTCCCTGGGATTCTCCAGGCAAGAACACTGGAGTGGGTTGCCATTTCCTGCTCCAGTGCATGAAAGTGAAAAGTGAAAGTGAAGTCACTCAGTCGTGTCTGACTCTTAGCAACCCCATGGACTGCAGCCTACCAGGCTCCTCCATCCATGGGGTTTGTCAGGCAAGAGTACTGGAGTGGGGTGCCATTGCCTTCCCCGTAATATGACCATACTTAACCCCAATTTAATTATTTTAGTATGTCTTTGTAAAGTCCCTTTCAAGCTAAAAGTTCCCTTTCTCCTTCCGAAGGCATAACCTGATTTTAATATTTTTTTTTACCTTTTTATTCTACACTGGAGTACAGTCAATTCAATCAATGTTGTGATAATTTCAGGTGGACAGAAAAGGAATTCAACCATACATATACATATATTCATTCTCCCCCAAACTCCCCTCCCATCCAGGCTGCCACATAACATTGAGCAGAGTTCCCTGTGCTATACAATGGGTTCTTGTGGTTACCCATTTTAAATACAGCAGTGTGTACATGTCCATCCTCAACTCCCTAACCATCCCTTCCCTCCACTCTCCCCTCCTGGTACCATCTGCTTTTCTGATAAAAGAGCATCCAGAAGAACAGGTTGTCATCATTTGACCAGTTGAGGCTCTTTAGACAGACACAGTGGTTATTTCACTATGTAATTGAGGCAGTATAGTTCACAGTCCAAGAATGGAGATTCTAGACAGAGAAATGAGTCTAAATCTCAATACTGCTCTTATTAGCTTTGTGACATTCAAAAAGTTACTTAACCCTCTAAGTCTCAGTTCCCTCATTAGTAAAACAGATATGAGTAATACCTACTTTGTATGGCTTTTATGAAGATAGAATATGATAAAGTTTGTTATATATGTTGCATGGTATATGGCACACAACCAATAAATATTAGCCATTATTATAATGCAAATCAACTTCTCTGTCAAATTAAACCTATAGAAAAATCAAGATGGACCCATTGCATGGAAGTGAAGACCAAAAAATCACTAAGCATGTGGCTAATATTACTTACATTTGGAGCCCCAAGGAAACGGTAAACATTTAAAAATCGTATTGAAAGCCTCTACATATCAAACCTCCACTCTTTGTTCTGTGCCATGTTGCTATATTAGCTGCTTTTTATGCTGAAATAGTACTCTTGCCTAGAAAATCCCATGGACAGAGGAGCCTGGTAGGCTGCAGTCCACAGGGTCGCTAAGAGTCCGACACAACTGAGCGACTTTACTTTCACTTTTCATGCACTGGAGAAGGAAATGGCAACCCACTCCAGTGTTCTTGCCTGGAGAATCGCAGAGATGAAGGAGGCTGGTGGGCTGCCGTCTATGGGGTCGCACAGAGTCGGACACGACTGAAGCAACTTAGCAGCAGCAGCAGCATGCTGAAATAAGAACGTGGTCCTTGAATAACTGGAATGAAGTGCAGTCTCTATACAGACCAAGGTGTGGAGAGAGAGGCAGGAACCAGGAATGACGGATATTCTGGATAATAAAGACAGGGAATTTTATTCCAGGTACAACAAGAAACCACAGGAAGGGTTTCTTGAAACCACTGGAGGGTCCCATTTAGGAGCAAAGGGACAGGATCTGATTTATACATGTACATGGATGACCTCTCTTGCGTTGTCAACTTTCTCATTGGTGAAAAGAAAGCCTTAAACTAGAACAGTGGTTCTTATAGTTCCTAAATCAGCAACATCAGCCTCACCTGGAAACATGTTAGAATGCATATTCTCAGGCCTCACCCAAATCAGAAGCTTTGAGGGGGAATCCAGCAAGCTGTGTTTGGCTAAGTTCTTTAGGCAAATTCATACACAGAAGTTTGAGAACCACACTTGATCAAGCTCAGATATTTTTTTCAGCTCCAAAGCTCAGTGTTCCTAATACAGTTAAGTCCTTCACAATGCAGGTCATGAACTGCCTAACCATCTAGGCAAACGAGACTAACCATCTAGCTCTTCAACAACAACTTTTTGTTTTACAGAAGAGCATTCAAAGAAAAATAAATAACTACATAATGCACAGATATCATGTCAGTACATGTTTTATATCCTGAGGCAAGTTGGTAATAAGATGAAAATGGATTAAATATAATGCCACACTGATCTAGAATTTTTTTTTCTCATAACTATTGGAATGAATTTCCTTAAAACCTATACCCACTATGTGATTATCTGGTTGGGTTTACATAAAATTGTAAGACCATTAGAAAGATTATATCTTTCTCTGTGCTATATAAGCATCTATACAAAAAAGATATTTAATCAGAAGCAGAATAGAGTGATGAAAGGGAATTCTGATTTCAGTACTGGTCTGAGAATCAGAATTAAAATGTGGAAGGTCTGGCAGATAACTGGTGCACTCAAAAAAAACTGGCATTATATTTACATGTGCTTGAAGAACTATTCATAAAACAAAGGCACATGACTAAGTTCCATAAAAAAATGTTCAGGCTACACTTTACCAGAATCTGCAATCTTAGATGTAAGTACCTTACTAGCTGAAATGGACTATTGGATTATATACATATTGGTTGTAAATTAATCCCCAGAAATTAACACAATCTAATAACTCGCCAACAGAATCATTTTAAAATAAAGACACCAAATATGATCTTGTTTAACAAATCTAGGAATACCAAAGTTAAAGGAGCATGTCTTCACATTTTAAAAATATATTCTATTTTTTACCAGCAAAAATCTTTCCTCTGCATCATAGATACTTATTCACCCAGTAGAATATTCCAGGCTATTCTGTCCTACAATGATATATCATTCCTCTAAACCACAATACCAACTTGGAAATTATTTCTATACTACTATGGGATAGCTCTTATCCTACTAACTTGTAAGGATACTTAAGTATTTTATGAGTCTAAAACTTGCACATATACAGACAGTACACTCCTAAAGAGATTTTGAAGCTCTTCAGTAAGTACTATGACTTTTGCTTCTGTGTATTTCATAGCAGAACTGAGCATAGTACATACACATTAGGTTAGAATAAAAATACTGATGAAAAATCATGTTATTTGGGACATACATGGGGTGAAAATACATACATTCAGGAAAGGAACAAATGAATCTACTGCTAATATTAAAAGCACACACTGTAGTAGCTAAGAGCATAGATGGCAGAATTAGACATAGATAGTTCTTTGGAAGGAATGATGCTAAAGCTGAAACTCCAGTACTTTGGCCACCTCATGCGAAGAGTTGACTCATTGGAAAAGACTCCGATGCTGGGAGGGATTGGGGGCAGGAGGAGAAGGGGACGACAGAGGATGAGATGGCTGGATGGCATCACCAACTTGATGGACGTGAGTTTGAGTGAACTCCAGGAGTTGGTGATGGACAGGGAGGCCTGGCATGCTGTGATACATGGGGTCGCAAAGAGTTGGACACAACTGAGCGACTGAACTGAACTGAACTGAGTTGGAATTTAAGCCTAGCCACTCATGAGTTACTTTTTTTTTTTTTTGACTTTGGTTCCTTAACTATGAAGCAGAGACAACAGTATCCATCTCAAAAAGTTGTAAATATTGACCAGAAAATGTACTTGTTGCTTAATACTTAGAGATCAATAAGTGATAGCTATTGATAATGATAATTAGAGCAAAGGATCTGTTTAAGATATATTTTGATATTTGAGTCACACAACTTGAAAAGAACTATGATATCCCTCAAACTCTCAAACTATTCTTTGTTCAGACGTAGACACGAGCTGAATGAACTATAACTCATTTGTGGTTGCTATTGTTCAGTCGCTAAGTCAAGTCTGACTCTTTGTGACTCCATGGACTGCAGCACACCAAGCTTCCCTGTCCTTCATACTTTCCTGTAGTTTGCTCAAACTCATGTCCATTGAATCAGTGATACCATCCAAACATCTCATCCTCTGTCGTCCCCTTCTCCTCCTGCCTTCAATCTTTCCCAGCATCAGGATCTTTCCAAAGAATTGGCTCTTTGCATCAGGTAACCAAAGCATTGGAGCTTCAGCTTCAGGATCAAGCCTTCCAATGAGTATTCAGGGTTGATTTCCTTTAAGATTGACTACTTTGATCTACTTGTTGTCCAAGAGACTCTGAAGAGTCTTCTCCAGCACCATAGTTCAAAAGCATCAATTCTTCAGCGCTCAGCCATCACTACGGTCCAACTTTCACATCCATACATGACTATGGGAAAAAACATAGCTTTGACTCTATGGACCTTTGTCAGCAAAGGGATGTCGCTGCTTTTTAATATGCTATCTAGGTTTGTTTTGACTCTTTTTTCCAAGGAGCAAGCGTTTTTTAGTTCCATGGCTACAGTCACCATCTGCAGTGATTTTGGAGCTGAAAAAAATAAAGCCTGTCACAGTTTCCATTGTTTCCCCATCTATTTACCAGCATGAGATCAGATGCTATGATCTTAGTATTTTGAATGTAGAGTTTAAACCAGCTTTTTCACTCTCCTCTTTCACCTTCCTCAAGAAGCTCTTTAGTTCTTCTTCCTTTCTGCCATAAGGGTGGTGTCATCTGCATATCTGAGGCTTATGATATTTCTCCCACAATCTTGATCCCAGTTTGAGCTTCACCCAGCCTGGAATTTCACATGATGTACTCTGCATATAAGTTAAATAAGCAGGGTGACAATATACAGCCTTGATGTACTCTTTTCCCAGTGTGGCTGCTGCTGCTGCTAAGTCGCTTCAATTGTGTCCAACTCTGTGCAACCCCACAGAAGGCAGCCCACCAGGATCCCACATCCCTGAGATTCTCCAGGCAAGAACACTGGAGTGGGTTGCCATTTCCTTCTCCAATGCATGAAAGTGAAAAGTGAAAGTGAAGTCGCACAGTCATGTCTGACTCTTCGCGACCCCACGGACTGCAGCCTACCAGGCTCAGACATCCATGGGATTTTCCAGGCAAGAGTACTGGAGTGGGTTGCCATTGCCTTCTCTGTTCCCAATTTGGAACCAGTCCCAATTTGACTGGTTCTAACTGTTGCTTTTTGACCTGCACACAGATTTCTCAGGAGGCAGGTAAGTTGGTCTCGTATTCCCATCTCCATAAGAATTTTCCACAGTTTGTTATGATCCACACAAAAGTTTTTGTATAGGCAGTGAAGCAAAAGTATATGTTTTCCTAGAATTCCTGTGCTTTTTCTATGATCCAGTGGATGTTGGCAATTTGATCTCTGGTTCCTCTGCCTTTTCTAAATCCAGTTTAAACATCTGGAAGTTCTTGGTTCACACACTATTGAAGCCTAGCTTGAAGGATTTTGAGCATTACTGTGGTAGTACATGAAATGTGTGGTAGTACATGAAATGTGTGCTATTGTGCGGTAGTTTGAACATTTTTCAGCATTGTCTTTCTTTGGGATTGGAATGAAAACTGACCTTTTCCAGTTCTGTGGCCACTGCTGAGTTTTCCAAATTTGCTGGCATATTGAGGGCAGCACTTTAACAGCACCATATTTTAGGATTTGAAATAGTTCAGCTGGAATTATATCACCTGCACTAGCTTTGTTCATTGGGTATTAGAACCTTATGATTTACTAGTAACACATGTTGGAATATTATGCATTTAAAATCATTTTAAAGAATGCTTAAGAACATGAGGAAAGATGCTTAAAATTAAGTGGAAAAGATAAAGTAATATGTAATATGATTCAGTTGTTAGAAATGATTAAATTTTATTTACTTCATTTATATGTGACAGATTTACTGAGCATGGCCCTGCCCATCAGAACAAGACCCAGTTTCCTCCTCCATCAGTCTCTTCCATTAGGAAGCTTCTATAAACCTTTTATCATTCTCCATCAAAGGGCAGATAGACTGAAAAACACAATCACAGAAAACTAACCAGACTGATCACATGGACCACAGCCTTATCTAACTCAGTGAAACTATGATCCATGCCAAGTAGGGCCACCAAAGACAGACAGGTCATGGTGGAGAGTTCTGACAAAATGTGGTCCACTGGAGAAGGGAATGGCAAACCACTCCAGTATTTGTGCCTTGAGAACCCAGTGAAAAGTATGAAAAGGCAAAAAGATAGGACACTGAAAAGATGAACTCCCCAGGTCAGTAGGTGCCCAATATTCTACTGGAGATCAGTGGAGAAGTAACTCCAGAAAGAATGAAGGGATGGAGCCAAAGCAAAAACAACACCCAGTTGTGGATGGGACTGCTGATGGAAGTAGTCAGATGCTGTAAAGAGCAATATTGCATAGGAACCTGGAATGTTAGGTCTATGAATCCAGACAAATAGGAAGTGGTCGAACAGGAGATAACAAGAGTGAACATCAACATTTTAGGAATCAGTGAACTAAAATGGACTGGAATGGGTGAATTTAACTCAGATGACCATTATATCTACTCCTGTGGGCAAGAGTCCCTTAGAAGAAATGGAGTAGCCTTCATAGTCAAGAAAAGAGTCCGAAATGCAGTACTTGGATGCAATCTCAAAAATTACAAAATGATCTATATCCGTTTCCAAGGCAAACCATTCAATATTACAGTAATCCAAGTCTATACCCCAACCAGTAATACTAAAGAAGCTGAAGTTGAATGGTTCTACGAAGACCTACAAGACCTTCTAGAACACCCCCCAAAAATGTCCTTTTCATTATAGGTGACTGGAATGCAAAAATAGGAAGTCAAGAAATACCTGGAGTAACAGGCGACAGTGGCTGTGGAGTACAGAATGAAGCAGGGTAAAGGCTAATAGAGTTTTGCCAAGAGAACACACTGGCCATAACAAACACCCTCTTCCAACAACATAAGAGAAGATTCTACACAGGACATCACCAGATGGTCAATACCAAAATTAGACTGATTATATTCTTTGCAGCCAAAGATGGAGAAGCTCTATATAGTCAGGAAAACAAGACTGGGGGCTGACTGTGGCTCAGATCATGAACTCCTTATTGCCAAATTCAGACTTAAATTGAAGAAAGTGGGGAAACCACTAGACCATTCAGGTATAACCTAAATCAAATCCCTTGCAATTATACAGTGGAAGTGAAAAATAGATTCAAGGGATTAGATCTGACAGACTGCCTGAAGAACTATGGATGGAGGTTCATGACATAGTACAGGAGGCATGGATCAAGACCATTCCCAATAAAAAGAAATGCAAAAAGGCAAAATGGTTGTCAGAGGAGGCCTTACAAACAGCTATGAAAAGAAGAGAAGTGAAAGGAAAAAGAGAAAAGGAAAAATATACCTATTTGAATGCAGAGTTCAAAGAACAGCAAGGAGAGATAAGAAAGCCTTCCTCAGTGATCTATGCAAAGAAATAGAGGGGGGGGAAAGAGGCTGGGAAAGACTAGAGATCTCAAGAAAATGAGAGATACCAAGGGAACATTCATGCAAAGATGGGCACAATAAAGGACAGAAATGGTATGGACTGAACAGAAGAAGAAGATATCAAGAGGTGGCAAGAATATACAGAACTATACAAAAAAGATCTTCGTGATGCAGATAATCACGATGGTGTGATCACTCACCTAGAGCCAGACATCCTAGAATGCAAACTCAAGTGGGCCTTAGGAAGCATCACTATGAACAAAGCTAATGGAGGTGATGGAATTCCAGTTGAACTATTTCAAATCCTAAAAGATAATGTCGTGAAAGTGGTGCACTCAATATGTCAGCAAATTTGGAAAACTCAGCAGTGGCCACAGGACTGGAAAAGGTCAGTTTTCATTCCAATCCCAAAGAATGTTCAAACTACCATATAATTGCACTCATCTCACATGCTACCAAAGTAATGCTTAAAATTCTCCAAGCCAGGCTTCAACAGTATGTGAACCATAAACTCCCATATGTTCAAGCTGGATTTACAAAAGGCAGAGGAACCAGAGATCAAATTGCCAAGATCTGCTGGATCATCAAAAAAGCAAGAAAAACATCTACTTCTGCTTTATTGACTATGCCAAAGCTTTTGACTGTGTTGATCACAACAAACTGTGGGAAATTCTGAAAGAGATGGGAATACCAGACCACCTGACCTGCCTCCTGAGAAATCTGTATGCAGGTCAGGAAGCAACAGTTAGAACTAGTCATGAAACAACAGACTGGTTCCAAATTGGGAAAGGAGTACATCAAAGCTATATATTGTCACCTTCCTTATTTAACTTATATGCAGAGTACATCATGAGAAATGCTGGGCTGGATGAAACACAAGCTGGAATCAAGATTGCCAGGAGAAATATCAATAACCTCAGATATGCAGATAACACCACCCTTATGGCAGAAAGTGAAGGAGAACTAAAGAGCCTCTTGTTGAAAGTGAAAGAGGAGAGTGAAAAAGTTGGCTTAAAATTCAACACTCTCTCCCAAGGGAATTCAGGTCCTGATCCTTTCTCACAAATTATCTCTAAACCAGCAAGGTTAGGTTCCAGTCCTGGTATTTAACCACTATAATGCTGTGTGACATACTGAATCTTCTGAACCTAGTATCTGGCATAGCTAATTTCACATTTCTGAGAAACACCACAAAAATTAAGTAACAACAGACATAAAACATGCAAATAAGAAATTAAGAAATAACAGTGCATGGATTATTAAAATTAACTGAAGAAAACCAACCTAAAACAAATAAACGTGTTTTGGTTTTTCAGGCTGGTGAAGACGTCAATGTTGGGGAAGGATGTTGAGTGGTAATTACTGCCTAGTGACAGCATAGGAGCCGGAAGACTGTGGTACACAACTTAATTTGTGGTTCTTGACTGAAGCTGCTAAACCTAAAATAAAAATGTAAAAAGAAAAGAAAAAGCCAAGTAAGGTCTGTAACCAAGGGGGAGGGAGGGAACTGGATTCTGTGTTTGTTACTTTAGCCTGCTGTCAGGGATCTGCCCATCCCCAAATAATCACCAAGTTCTGGCAGGAAGGCAGCCCCCAGCAGCAGGGGAGTGCCTGGCTGACACTGCATAGGGTCTCTTCCCTCTGCTCCTGGGGAGGAAGGACAGAGAAGGAGGGGAGAAGAAGTCTTATCCCTGTGCCGGGGTCCAGCCCCGGTGGAGTCAGGGGTTTCGAAGGGGAGATCAGGAAACAACAGCTTATTTAAATGCTAATTAAAGATATATAGAGTGGTTAAATAAGGATAGCTCAGTGAGAAAATGTAGTGGAGAAAAGAGGCTGAATAATTCAGCCAGAAGGTGAGAGAAAGAACAACATGGGGAGACCAAGCTTCGGTGAACAAGGCCCGCACTTTATTTTCCAAAGTAGTTTTTACACCTTAAGTTATGCATAGAGGATAATGGGGGAAGGGGTAGAGTCAGGCAGCAAGCCAGGCTTTCTTCCTGCAAACTTATCATATGCAAAAGTTTAGGTGATTTGCATCATCTTCTGGCCTGGAGGCCTGTTAACATTTTAAGACCCTTTCTTCAGAAAACTTATTTTTCTCTAAAGGTGGTTAGTCAGGCGCCACCCTCCAAAAGCATTAGATAAAGTTGCATTCCTACAGGGCAAAGGTGTGGTGGGCTATAACAAGAAAAAGAATTAACTCAAGGGTCCAAGGTTACAAACATTAAAGCTACTACTTACACCAATTATATTAATCAATACACTGCCAGGGACACAGCAGGTAAGGGATATGGAAACTTAGCAGCAAACATTGGCCCAACAAGTGAAAAACCCTTCACCAATACAATTTCTAATCAATCTTTTAACTGCTCAAAGGAATCTGTATTCAGACAGTTTAGAACATCTCATGCCTCTCACGGTTGTGAACTAAAACACTCTTGTCAAGCCCAGGAACTTTAACTGGAGCTGTAATTTAACTCTTTTTCAGAGAGGGGTGGTGGGGGACAGTCCCCGTAAAGTCAGAGGTGTAGGTGAGAGCACAAAGCAGTAAAGTAGGCAGACTCTGGTTTTGGGGGTAGATGCTCGATAATTTCCAGGGGGACTCCTGAGGCTCGATCCCGCCTTTGTGTATGCCGAGCCTCCTTCCTCATGACCTTTGCCACGGGCGGAGTTCCTCATGCTGGCTCCTGGCACCCCTGCAACACTCAAATGGCCTTGACCCACAGAGTCTCCACCGTGACCCACAGAGCCTCCACCGTGACCCACAGAGCCTCCACCATGACCCACAGAGTCTCCATGGTGACCAACAGAATTTCCATCGTGACCCACACAGTCTCCATCGTGACCTACAGAGTCTCCACCTTGACCCACAGAATCTCCCACCGACAGTCCCAGGAGCTAGAGGAACAATTCAGGTTGAGAGCTTTTGTTACTGGATGGCAACAAGTGAAGAGGGGAAAAGTGCCCATGTAGAGGACCTGAGTTTGTGGAAGAGCTTTGCCCTTTATTGCATTACCCTGGGTAACTGCACTCAAGTGCAAACAAGCTTGCTTTACTGAGATCATGATTATGCAATACTTCACAGCGTTCCTCTGCTCAGTGGTTATTATGGGCCAATCAGGCCTCTACACGCAGGAGAAACAAGGACAAAACATGACCAAAAATGAGTTACAGAAGTAAAACAGGAGACTGTAGAATTGAAAAACATGGTGAACGTTTACAGGAAAAAAGAATCTCCCTGAATGTTTAGGAGGTTTTCTTTCACACTTCATCTTTAAAATAGTATTTGTTTTCTTTTTTAAATTTAAGTACCACAAGAGAGACTTTCCTGGTCATCCAGTGGTTGAGAATCTTGCGATGTAAGGGACATGGGTTAGATCCCTGGTCGGGGAACTAAGATCCCACATGCCAGGGGGCCACTAAACCCGCATGCCTTCTGAGCTTGTCCACTGTAAGAAAGACCCATAACTCAATGAAGATCACACATGTGCAACTAAGACCCGATGAAGCCAAATCAGTAAATAAACTAATATTAAAAACAGGAGTTCATTACCCACCCCTCTAATATCACTAAAACTTCACAGCTCAACATATATCCACCCACCAGCAACATCAGCATCCCTGGGGAGCCCGTTAGGAATACAGAACCTCAGGCCTCACGCCAGACCTCCTGAATCAGTATCTGCATTTCCACAAGATGCCCACATGCCTGGTGTGCAGAATCAAGTCTAAGGAGCAGTGACCTAAATCTGATCCCTTACTTCTCAAGTGTCACCTGGATTGGCCCTTGCTCTTGCTTTTCACTGCCATTACTCTAGTTCAGATCCTATCACAAGACAATTTTTTTCAAAAGTCACATCTGATTTATTTATGGACTCCTTCTTACACTCATTTATTTGTCAAATATTTACTGGTGCGTACTTAGTTCTAGGCCAGTTTGAGTGCTCCAAAGAAAACATTTTCACTTGGAAGACAGACAGAGAGCAGGGATAAGTAAAGGGGAAAGTACGGATGGTTTATGGGGAACAAACAGCGGTTCCATTTTGCTGGAATATCTATGATGAGTAACGGAAAGAGGATGAGAAACTGAAAGACCAGGATCAACATCCCACAACGGCCCCTTGTCAACAGTGCCCTTCCCAAACTCTGGTCAGTGATACAGCACTGGCACACATTTATCTATCTATATGGTGGTTTAGTCACTAAGCTGTGTCCGACTCTTGTGACTGCATAGACTATAGCCTGCCAGGCTCTTCTGTCCATGGATTCTCCAGGCAAGAACACTGGAGTGGGTTGCTATTTCCTTCTCTAGGGGATATTCCCCACCCAGGGATTGAACTCCGGTCTCCTGCATTGCAGGCAGATTCTTTGAGCTATGAGAGAAGCCCAAATCCAGACACATCCTGAATTCTTATTTACTTTAGCTTTTTCTGTGAACTGCCTCACTTCTTTTTACTCCACATATTTGTATTTGCAAAGAACTTTATACTAGTACTAAAAATGGAAAATGAGTTATCATTTGCCTATAGAAGTTAGCCATAAAAATAAAATGGAAATAAAATAATGTTAGTAACAGCTCTAAAAACTGAGCCTGAGGCTTAATATCTTTTTTTGCAAATAAAGAAAATTAGTAAGAGATAGGGTGTGTTAAAGACAAACTAAAACAGTTTGATATAATCAAATGGAACACACATTTCCTATTCCACTCAAGCCATTGTGTGTGCACTCCCATTGCCCCTGCAGGCTGCTCTCAAGCCTTGGAATCCATCCTGATGCCAACTGTCGATTTCTCCAGAGCAAGCCAAGTGCCTTCAAGTTCTGCCACTCTCCCCTCCTCAGTTCTAAGCACTGTCACGCGCTTTGATCTCTTCTCTCTCTGTACTTTGAAGAGGCCATCAAAGTATGCAACCCAGCAGTGAATGTTCACTCATCACGTGGTGTGTTGGTCCTACCCCTAAAACTTGGCGCTGAGCTCTCATAAGAGAAGGACGGGCCCCTATTCAGAGAGAGGTAAATTTATGCGGATGATGGTTAGACTTGTACCCCTTGGGGAGCCACCTAGAATCCATCTGAGGTGTCAGGAGCCATTGAAAAGCTTAGACATCGACCCTTCAAATTGCAGCACTAAATCTTCCTACCAAGCTTCCCAATAGCTGTCTTGCAGAAGCTTTTGAGAGACGGCTTTTCACTCCAGAGACCACAATCAAGCCCATTAGGCCTGGGGTTGCCCAGTCTTGCTCCATGATGCCACCTCTGAATGAGTTCAGCTCAATTAGCAACCATGCTTTCCTTAAGTGGTGCAAACCATTTACGAAGCCCAGTCCCATGGGAGGGTTCTGTAAATGGTCATCCCTGAGACTGCACTGTTCTGATTGCTACTGCCCTTCTAAAGCACTGCCTCCAATGACTAAAGTCACTGCACTTTTTAGAGTGGATTTACCAGGATTCAGAATAGCTCCCTTCAGCACCTCGCTCCCCAAAGGTGTACACTCAACAGACATCTCCCTCCATCTCTCTGTCTCACTTGTCCTCACCTTACTTTGCTCCTTCTCTCCAAATCTTGCCAATTTCCTTTTTTTAAAAATATAGTAGAAAATAAACTGAACTTGGAGTGAAAAAGCCTCAAATAGTCTTTATCTGGCCACTAATTTTCCTTTTGATTTGTACATTTATTTTTTTATTTAAAAATTACTGATCAACAACTAAATGTCATACACTAAAGAAAAATCACTTTGAGTCTCTTAATTTCTTATTCTTTATCTAGAAAACAAACAATGTAAAAGTCTCTAAGGCATTTTGTTTTTACTCTCAAATTATCTTATCTACTGGAGTCATTTGGCCATTATTTCCCTTGTCAGCAAATTCGCCAATTTTTATAAACAAGAATGGAGAAGCAAGAGCCATCTTTGTACATCTTTGTTCCAAGACACATTTCATCTAAAGTGCACGGATATTATTGCTATCTTCAAAAGTCTCCCTATACACAGGCATTAGTCCCAAGATGATACGGAGAGAACTCACTCTGAGAACACATACAGCTAAGTGCATAGCACCAAAGTGCTGGTTTCCCCAAGCCCAACCACAAGCTATGCTGTGCAGTTAACAGTGCGTGCTCTCAGTTCAGCTCAGTCACTCAGTCATGTCCGACTCTTTGTGACCCCATGAACCGCAGCACTCCAGGCCTCCCTGTCCATCACCAACTCCCGGAGTCCACCCAAACCCATGTCATTGAGTCAGTGATGCCATCCAACCATCTCATCCTCTGTTGTCCCTTCTCCTCCTGCCCTCAAACTTTCCCAGCATCAGGGTCTTTTCCAATGATTCAGCTCTTCGCATTAGGTGGCCAAAGTACTGGAGTTTCAGCTTCAACATCAGTCCTTCCAATGAACACCCAGCGCTGATTTTCTTTAGAATGGACTGCTTGGATCTCCTTGCAGTCCAAGGGACTCTCAAGAGTCTTCTCCAATACCATAGTTCAAAAGCATCAATTCTTCGGTGCTCAGCTTTCTTTACAGTCCAACTCTCACATTCATACATGACTACTGGAAAAACCATAGCCTTGACTAGACGGACCTCTGTTGGCAAAGTAATATCTCTGCTTTTTAATATGCTGTCTAGGTTGGTCATAACTTTCCTTCCAAGGAGTAAGCGTCTTTTAATTTCATGGCTGCAGTCACCATCTGCAGTGATTTTGGAGCCCAGCACACTGTGTGTGCTCTGGGACCAGCCAAAATGGGGTTCAGTTCCTGGTCTGTAATGATTAATTTTGTGTGAACTTTTGATTGGGCTTAGGAATCCCCGAACAGCTGGTAAAACATCATTTCAGGGTGTGTCTGAGACAGGGTTTCTAGAAGAGGTTAGTATTTGAACTGGTGAACCAAATAAAGTAGATGAACCTCCCCAAGATGGGTGGGTCTCATTCCACCCACTGAGGGCCCAAACATAACAAAAAGGCAGAGCGGGGCAATTTGCTCTCTCTGCCTGAACTGGTGCATCCATCCTCTCCTGCCCTTGGACATCAGCTCTCTGTTTCTCTGACCTTTTGGTCTCAGACTGAATTACACTGCCAGCTTTCCAGTTCTCTGACATGCAGACGGTAAATCATGACACTTCTTGGACTCCACAGTCATAGTATGAGCCAATTCCTAAAATAAATCTCTCTGGGTGTATGTGTTTATATATGTGTGTATCTCTCCTATGGGTTCTGCTTTTCTGGAGAACCGTAATACATACACCCAACACTTATGAGGGTTGTGCAACCCTGAATTCATTTCTTACTGTTTTAAGTCACAGTTTAGTTATCAGAAAAAATGGGGATATCAACACAATCCAAATCACAGTGTTGCCTTAAGAGTTAACATCTTAATACTAAAGCCCACTATCCAGTGGTGTTAATCCATCCTATTATCACACCTGTACACATATAGATCCCTTAGCAACACAGATACACACGTGGACCTGGAGACACCCTGCCTGCTCATCACCTAGCAATAAAAACAGGAAAATCTCATGAAGTTCATTTTCTTTTTCTGAAACAATGAAGACCTACAGTCCAAAACCTGTGATTCCGTATTCTGGACACTAATCAGCATGTCCTTAGGTTTTATTTGTTGTTGTTGTTATTGTTGTTTTTAAATCTCTGAGCATCTGCTAACACTGTTTCTGCCCCCAAATTGCCACTGCCCTCCCACGATCACCTTCTCAGTAGCTTGGTCATCTCCCTATTCTAGATCTCCACCTAACTTCCTCTGTGTTGTACTCATTCTGTTCTGCCTTTGGGTGTAATCATGCGTGTCCTTCTCACTGCTTTCTGAAGTTCTCTGGAGTTATGCCTTGAGTTCAGTATAATGCATGGAGGTGAACTCTACTAAAGTGAGTAGACTAGACCTAAAAGCAACTGGAGCATTCTGATTATAGCCTCTATCTTCAAAGTGCTTCTCCCTAGAGAGAATGACTAAGTTTCAATCACAGGGTAGCTCAGAAGAAGAGAAGCCAATTAGTGATTGCTGTGGGTTTAACTATCTTTTAAAAATATATGTTCAAGTCCAAATTCCCAGTACCTACAAATGTGACTTTACTTGGAGATGAGTTCTTTATAGATGTAAGTTAAAGTTAAGTTAACCTCAAGTTAACTTAAGTTATACTGGATACTGTTCGGCCCTAAAGCGGGAATCTTGACACAGGATAGCCACACACAGAGGAAGACAGCTCTATGATGATGGAGGCAGAAACTGGAGTGAAGCCTCTACCAGCCAAGAAATGCCAAGGATTCCTGGAAACTAGCAGATGCTAGGAAGGAGCAAGAAAGGATACTCTTCTAGATCTTCCAAGACAGTATGGCCCTGCCAGTGCCAGGAGTGGCTTACTTCTAGCCTCCAGAACTGGGAGATAATTGACTTCTGTTGTTTTAAGTCACCCACTTTATTAACTTTAAATATTGTATTACAACTGCCATATGTAACTGGTAGGTAGTCACTCAGACATGTCTGACTCTTTGTGATGCTATGGACTATAGCCTGCCAGGCTCCTCTGGAGTTCTCCAGGCAAGAATTCTGGATTGGGTTGCCATTTCCTTCTCCAGAGGATCTTCCCGACCCAGGGATCAAACCCAGGTCTCCCTCATGGCAGGCAGATTCTTTACCACCTGAGCCACCAACATTTACCATATCCCACATGCTCAAAAGACAATATCCTCCTTGAAGTGTATTTTCTAAAGTTACCTCAGTATTACATTATTATATTTTTTGAGATGACATGAAACATCTAACAGTTCATCTCTTATTCATAGTTAGATCCTGAGAAACATTCCACCACTCTTACCCTTGAAATTATATAAAATAAGTTCATAAATATTTATTTACAAACCCTTTATACATTCTGTTCCATAGAATAGACTGTAGAGTCACTATCCATAGTCTCCAGGGTTAAAATAAGGCTATAGATTTAACAGCACTGGTTGGGAAGCTTTCTGACCATTTACATTCCCCTGATTCAAATGATTATAGACAAATACTGTCATTTCAGTGCCAAACCCTGTTCCTGAAATATGTAAATGTTAATTACATGCTTACTAAGTACCTGCAGTGTGTCAGCTCTTTAAAGGTAGAAAATATATTCCAGCTTGGTTGCTCTCCATAATGACCTATTTACATATGTTTCTATGTACTTATATCTAAATAGATCTATATATATTTCTTCTATTTTTGCCAGTAAAATAACATTTTCTTCTTTCTTATTCTGTAGAGATCCCTTATGCAACTATAAGAATAAGGTCTTGCTAAAATTGCACTTACTATATAATGCTTTCCACTGATAATCCATGACTAAGGTTCTCTATTAAAATAAATGAGCCTTAGATCAATAGTATGGCTCTGCCATCGTATAAGAACTTTTTCTTGTACAGAGAATTTTGTTTTTCTCTAACTTAAATTGAGCCCAAGGACAGGTACAGGATGGGTGCTCTTTTATCTCTTATAAGGCTTAAAATATAATGAAACGAATGGTATTCCTAGTAATTCACTCATACAATCATGAAAGCAAGATAAGGAAACTCTCAGCACAAGGAGATGCACACAAAGAAAAGCAAATACTGCCAGAGGAATAAACTTATTTACAGATACATTTTTCCTTCCCAAGGGACTCAAACTCATATACTTTCTTAACTATTGTGTTAACAATTTCTCTAGTTACACAACCTATACTTTTTTTCCACCTTTGCAAGCATAATTGTGTTCTATTGCATTGTCGTCTAGTTAGTTTTAAGGTTTTTCTCTGATGTTTCCTGTTAGGGAACAGAGTAAAAGACACACTTTATATGTGGAAATTTCTGTTAGTTCCACATGAATTATCGTTGTCCTTACTAAATGTGTGTTAAGGACTGTAGGCGCCAGGCTGATATCACTTCCCTTTATATGATGCTGGGCAAACCCATGTCCCTAGCTCATCAGGATGTACAGTCTAGTTCAAGGTGGCAAATGTGTTTCATAACATCTCCCAACACTGATCAAACTGTAGTTTCTCTCTTCTGCACTGTCCTTCAAAGAATGTTGAGACTGAGTCTGGAGTCTCAGGAAACAAAAACGCTGCATCAGCTATCTTTTTCTACACTGGGGAGGAATGCGAAAACAGCTCTCACGTTCCCAAGTGTCTGCCAATTCTGAGTTCTTTGGGAAGATGAAACAAATTTCACTGAAACAATTAGCAACCAACACAGACACAGACAGGATGCACTGTGGCTTGCTGGACTTTGCAAGTATGATGGGCAGGTCCTGCGGTGACCCTCAATGCTCCTCCTCGCCTCCAGATGGTCACAGCTTTGTGTAATTTCCTCTCTTTGCATGTGACTTGCTTCTCAACAACAAATTACAGCAAAGGTGATGAGGCCTAACTCATGTGATTATGTTAATAAATACATAAAAACTGGGCTTTCTTTACTGGGCTTCAAAACAGCAGGTTGGTTTGGAACTGTGAACCACCTATGGAAAGTTCCACATGTCAAGGGACTGTAATGTTCCACATGTCAAGGGACTCAGTCGTGTCCGACTTTTCGTGACCTGATGGACTGTATAGTCCATGGAATTCTCCGGGCCAGAATACTAGAGTGGGTAGCCTTTCCTTCTCCAGGGGATCTTCCCAACCCAGGGATAGAACCCAGGTCTCCTGCATTGCAGGCAGATTCTTTACCAGCTGAGCCACAAGGGAAGCCCAGGGGACTGTGGGCAACCTCTAAAAACCTCACTCCTAAAACCGCAAGGAACGGAGTACTGGCAACAACCACGTGAGTTCAGGGGATGATTCCAAGTCTCACATGAGATCACAGCCCTCGCTGACACCTTGACTGAGCCTTGTGAGCACTTAAAGCAGTTGGGTTCCAACCAACCCGTGACTGGACTTAAGGCCTCCAGACACTGTGAGGTGATAAACCTGTGTTGGGTTAAGCAGTTAGGTCCATGGTAATTAGTTATGCAACAAGGGAGCTAATAAGAGAGTTGCTAGGAAATTATGTTGGAAGATAAGTACAATTTGAGTGTGGAGGATCTTTTCTTAGACAGCCATCATGGCAGCCCAAGGAGGAACGACAGATGAGGAGAGTTGGGAAGACAGCACTCACAAATCCTGCCCAAGATAAGAAGGGAAGGAGTGACAAGCTGGGTTTCAAACTCAACTAGGTCTACCTGACTGCAAAGCCCATGTTCTTTCTAAGACTCTACATGCTGCTGACCTGAAATCACAAAACTGTGTTGGATAATGAGCTCCCTTTATTGGGGCCCTGGCCCCTCTCGTGTGACTGCTCCTCTACATTTCAGAACCTACAGAGACAAGGCATTGAAGCCAAAGAAGAAGACAGTGAGAGGGATGTGGGAGTTCAAGAGCTGGTTCATCACATGGAACTAAATTTGATTCAGAAATCGGCAGTCAACTCTGGAGACCCCTATCTTTCAGACCTAGGCCTCAAGGTAGAAATTGTCCATAAGGGTGATGGCAATGGATAGGGTAAGACACTTGGAAGGTTTTTTTTTTTTTTTTTAAGTAAATTTTTTTGCAATGTAATTGGTTAGGTAGACTACTGTAAATATTTTGCTTTTGCAAATTAAATTATAGGTGTATAAGCTACATAAATGATTTTGCTTATGCAGCTCAATACACTTTTTCCCTTCCCATCGCTGGTTTTTGCTCTTATTCTGGTTTAACAGAAGCTGTTCTGTTAAGTAAAGACAACTAGAGGTCCTAGAGCAACAGATATTTGTCAAAGAACATTACTAATGACAAAATCCTTTATATTAAGATGGTATCTTTAGCTGGGGAAGAACATCTCAAACCCAAAACTGAGTTACCTCTCACTGGAAGTTCCTCTGGCACTAAACCAAACCAAGCACTGTTTCATGGACTGGGTCCTGAGTCTCTGTGTAAATACTACCTCCTTCAGCTAGAGGTATTTCAGGCAGCGTCATGGCTCCCAGGCAATAGTTCAGTTCAGTTCAGTTCAGTCACTCACTTGTGTCTGACTCTTTCCGACCCCATGAATTGTAGCATGCCAGGCCTCCCTGTCCATCACCAACTCCCAGAGTTCACTCAAACTCGCGTCCGTCGAGTCAGTGATGCCATCTAGCCATCTCATCCTCTGTCGTCCCCTTTTCCTCCTGCCCCCAATCCCTACCAGCATCAGAGTCTTTTCCAATGAGTCAACACTTCCCATGAGGTGGCCAAAGTACTGGAATTTCAGCTTTAGCATCATTCCTTCCAAAGAACACCCAGGACAGATCTCCTTTAGAATGGGCTGCTTGGATATCCTTGCAGTCCATGGGACTTGCAAGAGTCTTGTCCAGCACCACAGTTCAAAAGCACCAATTCTTCGGCACTCAGCTTTCTTCACAGTTCAACTCTCACATCCATATATGACCACTGGAAAAACCATAGCCTTGACCAGACAGACCCTTGTTGGCAAAAGTAATGTCTCTGCTTTTGAATATGCTATCTAGGTTGGTCATAACTTTCCTTCCAAGGAGTAAGCATCTTTTAATTTCATGGCTGCAATCACCATCTGCAGTGATTTTGGAGCCCCCAAAAATAAAGTCTGCCACTGTTTCCCCATCTATTTGCCATGAAGTGATGGGACCAGATGCCATGGTCTAAGTTTTCTGAATGTTGAGCTTTACACCAACTTTTTCAGTCTCCTCTTTCACTTTCATAGTTACAGACTGTTAAAGTTTTTTTTTTTAATAAAAATTATTCATGATTTAATTTCATTTTTTCAGGCTGTTAAACTTATTTTCATCATAATCACTGAGACATTCAGAGAACACTTCAACTACTGATACAGCCTAGTAGGTAAGAGGTCTCAGCAGGCTACAGATATGCAGACCAAAACAAAGAAAAGTCAGGTGAGCTTGTGCAAAGAATCAATGAGTGGAGTAAAGGCAATAGCTTTCAATATTTATTCATCCAGTAAACATTTATTGAAAACACTTTTGTCAATAAATGCACTTTACTAGTGAGTAGCAGTACAAAGCAGAGAAGGCAATGGCACCCCACTCCAATACTCTTGCCTGGAAAATCCTAAGGATGGAGGAGCCTGGTGGGCTGTCTATGGGGTCGCACAGAGTCAGACACGACTGAGTGACTTCACTTTCAATTTTCACTTTCCACTTTCGTGCACTGGAGAAGGAAATGGCAACCCACTCCAGTGTTCTTGCCTGGAGAATCCCAGGGATGGAGGAGCCTGGTGGGCTGTCTATGGGGTCTCACAGAGTCGGACACCTCTGAAGCAACTTAGCAGCAGCAGCAGTACAAAGATGAGGAAACCACTGTTCCCCATCCCACGCTGACTCTGGTAGGGGAAATCGACTTGTCAGGGAATCACTGTAACACATGGAGTCCATTTAAGGACTAATGTGGGAGCTATGGTCTTCCCCGCTAGCTCAGCGGTAAAGAATCCGCCTGCAATGCAGGAGACCTGGGTTCGATCCCTGGATTGGAAACATCCCCTGGAGGAGGGCATGGCAACCCACTCCACTATTCTTGACTGGAAAATCCCACAGACAGTGGAGTCTGACGGGCTATAATCCATGGGGTCACAAAGAGTCAGACACAACTTAAGTGACTGAGCATGCACACATGCATGCAGGAACTATGAAGTATGCCTGAGGAAGACCATTTCCAAGAGGAGCAGTTATTTGGCTCTTTATGGCTGATTAAATGTATGCTAGGCAAACAGAAGGGGGAGAGTAATCAGGAAGAAGGTACAGTGTACCACCCTTTCTTTCCCAGTGGAGGTGACCTTAGCATGAATTCAGTTCCCTCTCTCTAGCTGGACAGCCAGGTGAGCAGCCAACTGAAGGCTGAATAATCTTCCACCCAGTCCCTTCAGTCAGTCAGTTTAGTTGCTCAGTCATGTCCAACTCTTTCTGACCTCATGGACTGCCACACGCCAGGCTTCCCTCACCAACTCCCAGAGTTTACTCAAACTCATGTCCATTGAGTCAGTGATGTCATCCAACCATCTCATGTTCTGTCATCCCCTTCTCCTCCAGCCTTCAATCTTTCCCAGCATCAGGGTCTTTTCCAATGAGTCAGTTCTTTGCATCAGGTGGCCAAAGTATTGGAGTTTCAGCTTCAGCATCAGACCTTCCAATCAATATTCAGGACTGATTTTCTTTAGGATGGACTGGTTTGATCTTCTTGTAGTCCAAGGGACTCTCAAGAGTCTTCCAACACCACACTTCAAAAGCATCAATTCTTTGGCGCTCAGCTTTCTTCATAGTCCAACTCTCACATCCATACATGACTACTGGAAAAATCATAGCTTTGACTAGATTTACCTTTGCTGGTAAAGTAATGTCTCTGCTTTTTAGTATGCTGTCCAGGTGGATCATAGCTTTTCTTCCAAGGAGCACGTGTCTTTTAATTTCATGGCTGCAGTCACCATCTGAAGTGATTTTGTAGCCCCTCCCTGCCCCCCCCAAAAAAAGTCTCTCAGTGTCTCCACTGTTTCCCCATCTATTTGCCATGAAGTGATGGGACCAGATGCCAGGTAGCAAAAACACATTTTGTGTTTCAGTAGCAAAACACATTTTGTCTTACTCCTAGTTTGGGAGTCATGACGGGATTATACAGGTACCTCCCGGGTGTTGACTGTTCAGCCCTTTGTTAGAGAGGGGCAGACTGGTACAATCACCTGGATGCCAGTCAGTCAATCAAGGGACCATGGAAGGCAGCTGGCTGAATGAGGTCTTATGGTGTGCTCCTCAGGAAAGCTTTTGGGAGCCTGATCTAATTCACCACCTCTTCTGAGTATTTTCTCACAATTTTCTATGCTCAGGAAATGACAACGTCCTCCTCTGTAAGTTGCTTCTCAGCACTCATTCTAAACTTTTCCCCAAGCCAGCAGTCACTTTGGCAAAGCGGGAGAAAAATTCCTCACATTCTTACAGCATGTCTTAGGCTTAGCACTTGTTATTCTTTATGGAGCCAGAGCAAATCAATTGCATACAGCTAAACAATAAAAGATAAATGAAGAAAAAAGTGAAAAGTTGCTGTTGTTTCCCATATGTTGTTTTGAAATCTGATAGGCAGCTTCATGCTCAGAGGACTATGAGCTCAGAGGACATTTCAGCTGGGACACAGGAAGCCTGGTGGTGTCAGGAAGGCAGTAAGCCCTCCTGAAAGGAGTTGTTGGCCTCCCTGGAAGGTACCTTCTGCTCAGCAGTTACTCCAGACCCTGGTCAGCTCTCTTCTTTAACAATTTGGATCCTTACTTCTAACAACACCAGGAAATACATAATTTTCTTATAGAATATCTAATTTCTGTTGTTTTTGATGTTTTTGCTTCCCTCCTTCTGCTCATTAATTTGCAAATTATATGCACAATCCATATCTTAACTGTGAATAGGAGTGATCATTAGGAGCACCCAGGAGTCTCACAGATCCCCTGGGAGCTCTAATTTTCCCATGCACTGATTGTATGATCTTGGGCAAGCTCTACAGTAGGGCATGGGTCCTCAACCTCCAGGACCTAATGCCTGGTGACCTGAGGTGGAGTTGATGTAATAATAATAGAAACAAAGCACAAAAATAAATGCAATACACTTGAATCCTTCCAAAACCATCCCAACGTTCTCCTGCTCCATGGAAAAGTTGTCTTCCATGAAACCAGTCCCCGGTGCCAAAAAGGTTGGGGACTGCTGCAGTAGTAAACTTTAGATGGATCTAATGCCCATTCCCCACAGGAATGCTCCTGGGGAACTGACATCTGGTGTCACAGTCAACTCTGAGAAACGTTCTGGAGTTGCTTGACACTCATTACTCGAGGCTGGTGAACAGGCCAGCCAGGAGATCGACAGAATTTATTTCAAGAACAGGGAGACGTAGAGGCAGAAGTGCCTGGAAATGAACCCCCACCTGGAGAACTGTAAGGCAGCGTCTTGTACCCAGCAGAATCCTTGTCTCAGACAGGTGATGCGTCCACAGCTGCCTGCCCCATGGGGCGCACTGGGAGACCTGAGAATCCACACCTCTCTCTTGGAGCTGCTGCTTTAAGAGCTGTCCACTATACCACTTCTGTGTGCTGCTGCGTCCTTTGTTATTAAAGACACTTAATATCCTCGACTGAGCCTACTGGCATCTTTCCATCAATCATGTCACTATCCCATTGTGACAGCCATACACTTTCTAAGCTTAAATTTTCTTTCCTGCAAAACAAGGATAATATCCCCATGTACTCATGTATTATTTTTTACCCATGTACTTACTGAGAAGAGTAAGAGAGACAATTCCTATAGAGTCCTCAGCACAGTTCTAGGCACTTAGCTATAATTATAAATAGAAGTATGACTATATTATGTATCATATATTATGGCCTTCCCTGGTGACTCAGATGGTAAACAATCTGCCTGCAATGCAGGAGACCCAAATTCGGGAAGATCCCCTGGAGAAGGAAATGGCAACCCACTCCAGTATTCTTACCTGGAGAATTATAAGAATGGACAGTGGAGCCTGGTGGGTTACAGTCCATGGGGTCACAAAGAGTTGGACATGACTAAGTGACTAACACACACAGATCATATATTATGTAAGTGTATAACTACATATTTATATGCAAAAATAAATTATAATTCTATGTATAAGTACATAAATAAATAACATTTTTCTTTTTTGCTGAGAATCTACCAATATGCCAAGATCAAGATTGTGGGGAGAAATATCAACAACCTCAGATATGCAGATGATACCACTCTAAAGGCAGAAAGTGAAGAGGTGCTAAAGAACCTCTTGATGAAGGTGAAAGAAGAGAGTGAAAAAACTGGCTAAAACTCAGCATTAAAAAAACTAAGATCATGGCATCCAGTCCCATCACTTCATGGCAAATGGGGAAAAAGTGAAACAGGGACAATTTTCTTGGGCTCCAAAGTCAATGTGGACAGTGATCGCAGCCATGAAATTAAAAGATGCTTGCTGCTTGGAAGGAAAGCTGTGACAAATCTACACAGCATGTTAAAAAGCAAAGATATCATTTTGCCAACAAAAGTCTGTATAGTCAAAGCTATTGTTTTTCCAGTAGTCATGTATGGATGTGAGAGTTGGACCATAAAGAAGGGTGAACACTGAAGAATTGATGCTTTTGAATTGTGGTGCTGGAGAAGACTCCTGAGAGTCCACTGGACTGTCAATCCTAAAGAAAATCAGCCCTGAATATTCATTGAGAAGACTGATGCTGAAGGTCCAATACTTTGGCCACCTGCTGCAAAGAGCCAATTCATTGGAAAACACACTGACACTGGGAAAAATTGAGAGCAGGAAGAGAAAGGGGCGACAGAGGATGAGATTCCCGGATGGCATCACTGAGTCAATACACATGAGTTTGAGCAAACTCCGGAAGATAGTGAAGGACAGGGAAGCCTGGCATGCTGCAGTCCATGGGGTTGCAAAGAGTTAGACATGACTGAGCGACTGGACAACAATAACAACAAATACATCGCACACTGTATGTGTATTATCCCAAATGTTTACAGCAATACTTCAAGGTATGTAATCATTACTTCCTTTGAAGATTTGGGGAAGTGAAGCCTCAGAAAGGCATGTAATTATTTCAAGATCACCCAGTTAGTAAGTCATAAACCAAGATCTGACTGCTTTTGTTCTATTATATCTATTTTCTTTACAATTAAAACCCAAAGAATATTGCTCCTAAACATGTGCTAAGGTTCCTGTTTATGTAGTGGGTTAGCAGCAAAGGGATCAGTGTTGTCTTTAATCTGCATTTTTCTGTATATTTTGTTTTCATAAATTTCAAGACTGCTTGCAATGACACCACATTTCCTTCTACCCTTAAACCAACACATGCGGACACTCCTGTTTTACCAACTTTCACTCCACTTAACCACAGCTTATTTAGAAAATGAATCATTAGGAAGCAAAATATTAGACAGTGTAGCAAGCTCTTAGACAGTCATCAAAACATCAGTTCAGGTGTTACTGTTTTTATAAAGCCTCCTGTGCTTGACCTGACAATGTGGCCCTCTTCTGAACAACCATAACACTGGTGCGAGACTATGTTAGCTTTAGCAATAATTAGTATAGCTAGAATTTACTGAACACTGACTACATAGTCAGGCAATATTCGAAGTGTTCCCCATGCCTTATCCCATCTAACCATTACCCTAACAGATAAACAGTATCATTTCCTTCATTTTTCATCTAAGGAAACTGGACTGATATTGATTAGGTGTCTGTTTCCCTGTCCCTTGGACAATGAGTTCTTAACTTTCTTAAGACACAGAGACTGTGTCTTACTCATCTCTCTTTTCATCCAATAGCCACTTGTTGACATCTCCGATGGCCTAGGTTGTAGACATTACCACACTTATAATTACAAAAAATATGTGGTTTGTATTAGTGTAGGCTCCATCATTCAAGTGAGGAAGCTGAGGCTTAAAAAGATGAGGTTAACTTTCTCAGAGGCAGAGTCAGTTGGCCTATGCCTGTCCACTCCCTTATCCAACTCTGTCCCTCATGTTGGATATTTTTATTCCTAAATTGGAATGTTTTCCAATTTTAAAGACTGCAAGAATAAAATGAATGAATAGTACATTTTGCAGTAGGTGGCAGGCTCAGGGAGATATGTTAATATACTAGAAGTTAGGAGCCATCAACCCATCACGACTTCCTGAGAAGCAAGGCTTGGTCCATCACAGACAATGATGCTTTTATAGGAAACAAACCTTTGAGAACCACTATTTATCAATAGTTCAGTGGTTAAGAAAACGGTCTTTGGAGAAAGATAGATCTGGCTTTGACTCCCTGCTCCTACTTTCTCTATGTGTGACTGAAGGCTAGGCATATAACCCATCTGAACTTCAATTTCCTCATATGAAAATGAAGATAACAACCCCCCAATTTGATGTGAATTTTTATGAGGGTTCCAATGGAATAATGTACACAAACATATCTGAATAAACTCTACAAGCCATTACATCCTTGTTATTTCATTTCTCTCCCAGGGTTTATATCAAACGCTGTCCAAAAAATACCCATGGGCCCTTGTGTCTCACATGCTTACACACAGATATTCCTGAGAGTAGTTTCTATGAAGGGCAATTTTTCCTTAATCCTGGGTAATTCTTCAAATGAGGTCCCATTGTGTATTTTTCACCAGCCACAGACTTTCATTAACAAAATGATTATTTTTTTTCTCAAACTGCTAGGTTTCATTCACAATTTGATCACCCTGATAAGAGTTTACAGATGGGAAAACACAACAGAATAAAGGTCCAACCTCAGTATTGTTCAGAACTGATATGGTCTCCTCTGGCTGAGCTGGGAAATAAAAGCAGGATGAGTGAAAATGTCATTGAGTTAAACAAGCCAAATATCTTCAGAGAGATTGATTGACCGCACAATCCCCCTGGAAACCAAAGCCACCCATGCATTCACAAAGCCGCCTTCTTTCATGGACAATCCCCCTGTTCTGTTTCGTTTTTAATGGATTTTAACTTCTACACTCTCAGCCTATTGGTAACCCAAGAATCATTTCTCTTGACTTTAATATCAGCAAGAATTCAAATACTAGCTGGATTAATTTCCATTTTCTCAGACAGAGGACTTTTCTTAGGATACCCAGGACTTAAGAAGAAATACACCTCGTAAACAGTCAGGAGGGAGAAGAATGATATGTTGAAGGATTTGGGTTCATTTTTGTCCTTTCCTGCGGTTGAATTCTCAGGGAAGATTCTCTTTGATTATTAACATTCCCCTAGTTCCAGATACGGCATTCTAGGGTAATGTCATAATGAAATGCATTGAAATACCTTCAATTTACATGAAACAGAAAGTTGCTCGGAAAATTCCAAATATATTATTAAAGTGATCTAAACTGCTCTGGTTTGGTTATTAGAACTTTGAAAAGCAAAGGAAATAGAGGTCAACGAGTAACACCTTGTTGAAACAGACATTCACCTCCTCTTTTCCAGGCCAGGATGCCTCCCACTTCCTCATGCTGATATTCTCCTCAGAAAATTCTAACCCTTTCCACCTCCACAAGCACGTCATTCCTTTAGTCTTGACTTGCTAGTCAAAGAGCTTCTGAGAAAAAATTTGCGGATAGATTTTTTTTATTTAGACTGCATTTCACCATTAGGTAGTCACACAATATTCACCAGATGAAATTGTACAATATACGAGAGACAATATGTGCAAGCCTGCACAGGGACAGAGCGATGACCTTGATAACAAGCAAACCAAGCAAAGCCCAAATGCCTTAGGCTGGCTTCAGTTGGCCTTGTCATTTGCATGGTCAATCCCTGCCCTACATAGAAACCTATTTATCACTACACATCATGGGTATTTCCTCCTCTGCGTCATTGCTTTTGCTCTCCCCTCTAACTGGAATGCCTTTCATCCCTTATTTAACCAAAGGAAAAAGGTACTCATTCATTCACTATATATTATGCACCTACTATGTGCCAGGCCAGTCCTGTGGCCACAGTGGCAATAGCAGTCTGCAGGGCCGCTGTGAGCTGCTAAGGACTCCACAGTCCACAGGACTGTAAAAGGTCAGTTTTCATTCCAATCCCAAAGAAAGACAAAGCCAAAGAAAGTTCAAACTACAGCACAATTGCACTCATTTCACATACTAGCAAGGTAATACTCAAAATCCTTCAAGCTAGGCTTCAATAGTATATGAACTGAGAACTTTCATATGTTCAAGCTGGATTTAGAAAAAGCAGAGGAACCAGAGATCAAATGCCAACATCTACTGGATCATATAAAAAGCAAGAAAATTCCAGAAAAATACATCTACTTCTGCTTTATTGACTACACCAAAGCCTTTAACTGTCTGAATCATAACAAACTGTGGAAAATTCTGAAAGAGATGGGAATACCAGACCACCTTACCTGCCTCCTGAGAAGCCTGTATGCAAGACAAGAAGAAACAGTTAGAGCCATACATGGAACAACAGACTGATTCGAAATTGGGAAAGGAGTACATCAAGGTTGTATATTGTCACCTTGTTTATTTAACTTATATGTAGAATACATCATGCGAAATGCCAGGCTGGATGAATCACAGACTGGAATCAAGACTGCTGGGAGAAATATCAATAACTTCAGATATGCAGATGAGGCAGAAAGTGAAAAAGAACTAAAGGGGCTCTTGATGAGGGTAAAAGAGGACAGTAAAGAAGCTAGCTTAAAACTCCACATTCAAAAAACTAAGATCATGGCATCTGGTCCCATCATTACATGGCAAATAGATGGGAAAACAATGGAAAGAGTGACAGATTTTATTTTCTTGAACTCTAAAATCACTGCAGACAGTGACTGCAGCTGTGAAATTAAAAGATGTTTGGCCTTGGAAGAAAAGCTATTTCAACTCTAGACAGCATATTGAAAAGCAGAGAAATTCCTTTGCCAACAAGGGTCCATCTAGCCAAAGCTATGTTTTTTTCCAGTAGTCATGTACAGATGTGAGAGTTAGACCATAAAGAAAGCTAAGCATTGAAGAATTGATGCTTTTGAACTTTGATGTTGGAGAAGACTCTGGAGGGTCCCTTGGATTCCAAGAAGATCAAACCAGTCAACCCTAAAGGAAATCACCAGCAAATATTCATCAGAAGGACTGACACTAAAGCTGAAACTCCAATACTTTGGACACCTGATGTGAAGAACGGACTCACTGGAAAAGACTCTGATGCTGAGAAAGATTGAAGGCAAGAGGAGAAGGGGATGACAGAGGATGAGATGGTTGGATGGCATCACCAATTCAATGGACATGAGTTTGAGTAAACTCTGGGAGATGGTGAAGGACGGGGAAGCCTGGTGTGCTACAGTCCATGGGTCGCAAAGAGTCAGACACGGCTGAGCGACTGAACAATAACAACTCTGTGCCACACACTAAGGATACACCAGTAATTAGGTAATTCTGCTCACTTACAAAAGGACAGGCTCCAGATCCACACCACCTGGGTGGGAATTCTGGCCTTGATTTCAGTGGACTCTGGGATCTTTTGCAAGCTTCCTCATCTTTTTATGCTTTAGTTTCTCCTCTGTGAAGTGGGGATTCTATTGGTAAGCATCTTCCAGAAACGCCATGGGTTGTAAGTGACTTAACAGCCGCCGTGGGCAAGAGCTGACAGCCAGTAAGCACTCAATAATTAAACTACTATCATAATTAACTGCTCATCCAGGTCCTAACTTTCCTTCCAAGACTGAGCTGAACTTCTGCTCCTCTGTGAAGATCTTCCTTGACTACTTCCACCCAGGTATTTGTATGCTCCTTCCTTTCAACAAACATTTACTTCCTGGATGGAAAATAGGATTTATCTTCTATGTCAACCCTGATCAATAAATGACAGTTGCCTAGAGTCAGGCTTAAGAAACAATGAGAGGTCAATTCAAGAATCTTTGGCAGGGGGGGGGGAGGGTGGGCGGTGGATTGCATGTGAAGATTGATGAGTGATGTGCGATATGAATTAGGAAAAGCAGCATGTCAGTGAGCATCTATGTATTTGCTAAACCAAAATCATGTTCTCCTCTGCTTCCTATAAGCTTAGGGTTATATTTGGCTAAGTTATGTAACTTACCTGAGTTCCAGTTTCCTCATTTGTAAATAATACTTTTAAGAGTAGTATCTTCCAGGTTTATTGGGAATACCAAATATTACCTATAAAAAGACCTAGTTAGAAACTGGCTCATAATAAGAATTTATTTAATGGCTTTAATATTATTAAATTATTAAATATTATATTAATAATATTAAATTATTAATATCATTAGCTGCTGCTGCTGCTAAGTCGCTTCAGTCATGTCCAACTCTGTGCAACCCCACAGATGGCAGCCCACCAGGTTCCCCCATCCCTGGGATTCTCCAGGCAAGAACACTGGAGTGAGTTGTCATTTCCTTCTCCAATGCATGAAAGTGAAAAGTGAAAGTGAAGTCGCCCAGTCATGTCCGACTCTTAGCGACCCCATGGACTGTAGCCCACCAGGCTCCTCCGTCCATGGGATTTTCCAGGCAAGAGTACTGGAGTGGGGTGCCATATCACCAATTGGTAATAATACCAACTGGGCACTGATTTACATATGCCTGACAGTGTGCGAAGGTGGAATGCATGACCCTGTCTCCCCAGGTAATAACTGTCATGTGGGCAGCAACCCACTGACCCTCCAGTGTTGGACACTGCCACCCCGACTCTACAGAAGCAGGCCCTCACAGTGCACCTGTGGTGCAGGTGAAGCTGACCAACACCAGGAGTTTCTCCTACATCAGGAAATTCAAAACTGGAGGGTGGGGCGAGAAATGAACTGCTGGGAGGTTCCTCTTTCCTGAGCCTGCGTTGCTGCTTTGCTGGTACACAGACAGCAAAGTGAAAGAAACCACAACTGCACATTAGATGGGTTTCTCCTCAAGGGAAAGTCCAGGGCTATCCCTCCTTGTGAAGGACGCTGCTCAGGCCACAGGTCAACTAAGTGAAGTCTCTGCACCTCACGGCTACAGGCTTTATGCTAAGTATGCTGAAACAAGGCAAAAAGGGATGGAGTGATAAAGTGAGCCCTGGAGGCATAAGGTAGGAGAGCCTTGGAGCATTCTCAGACAAGGACACATTTAACAGTGCAGCACAGTGAAGAGACCCTTTGAGGCACTGAAAGGAAAATAAAGGGATGGAGCTGCCCCAAGGTGGAACTTCCAGAGCAGAGCTACTGAAATGCGTAAGACCCTGTCCGGAACTGCCCTCCGCAGGCATGCCAAAGGTGGAGAGGAGGCGGAGATACTTATGCAATCCCCAGGAGAGAATAAGGCACACACCATTTTCCCAAGGAAGGCCTTGTCTATCATCGATAAAGAATCAGCTTTCAGGCTGTTGAAGGTGCAAGTCTGGGAAGTACCACTCTCGTCTGTCATTAGACAGCTGCGCCATGGCTGGACGGTCTTCCAATACCTCTCCCACATTTCCAGAGCACAGTAACGAGAGCACTTTCGAGGCACTACTTCATTTTAAATTTACTGTTTAAGGGCTGCCCTGGTGGTCCAGTGGTTAAGAATCAGCCTACGGATGCAGGAAACATGGGTTCAATGTCTGGTCCAGGAAGATCCCACATACTGCTGGGCACCTAAGCCCATGCACCACAATTACTGAGCCCGCATACCCTAGAGCCTGCGCTCCACAAAAGAGGCCACCTCAGCGAGAAGCCCACGCGCTGCAGTTAGAGTAGCTCCTGCTCCATGCAACTAGATAAAGCCCGTGTGCAGCAGCAAAGAGCCAGGACAATCATAAATAAATATTTTTTTTTAAATTCACTACGCACAGTAGTCTCAGCATCCACACAAGCAAAATGGTATGTTCATTATACAGACCAAAAGCCCAAGCCTCAGATGGACTCACTGCCCCTAGATTACACAGAGTGGCAAAGAGGTGTCAGGGTCATGAAGTCAAGCCTTAGTGTTGCTTCCCAAGACCACGATCACTTTGCTCAACCCTGACCTACAAAAGGCCAGTTCATTCCCCAATGGTCAGTCAATTCTTCACACATCTTCTAAGACCCTGGGGGAGAGGGAACAAGAATAGGGTGATATGATATCCCACAAATATCACAGGAATTTTCACTTAAGTTCCTACTAAAACCCCAGTGCAAGTGTTAGTCACGCAGTCATGTTTGACTCTTCACAGCCCCATGGACTGTATCCCCCCAGGCTCCTCCTCTGTCCATGGAATTCTCCAGGCAAGAATACTGGAGTGCATGGTCATTCCTTTCTCCAGGGGATCTTCCCTACCCAGGGATTGAACCCAGGTTTCCTGCATTGCAGACAGATTCTTTCCTGTGTGAGCCACCAGGGAAGCCCAGAATCCTAGTACTTTTATTTAAACATAAACATTTTATTTTGGAATAATTTTAGACCTATAAAACAAACTGCAAATCTAGTGCAGCCAGTTCTCCTGGTTTTGCCTAACGTTCACGTCTTTGTCAAAACGGAGATACTAACATTGGCCCGTTACCACAAACCAAACTTCAGGCTTTATTCAGATTTCGGCAGTTTTCCACTAATGGCCTCCTTCTGTTCCAGGATCCATCCTAGGACACCGCAGAGCGTTGAAAGCTCCACTACATGGACCACGTTATTTAGCGATTGTCCTCTGTGCCTTCTTTGTGCCACTGAGAGGCTCACTGCTTTGAAGACAAACCCCATGCCTCTCGCGGTGCCTAGTTCTGCCCAGAACGCTGGAGGTGCGTGATGTCTGTGAATGACTTTAGCTACACAAAACCCCAATTTAATCATCATTATGAAAATCTGAGCCATCAACCTTAAAATCTAGGTGAGTATATATATATTTTTAAAAGGTAGAGTGGCAGCATGTTCAAAAACATAGCAACACCTTTGGCTGACACAGCAAAACTAATTTCCAAATGCAGAGTAAATACAAAATATAACAGACATCAGCTGGAAAGAGAAAACAGTCCGTTAAACACTAAACTGCATCAGCTTTCTGTTCCACCAAATCTGACAACCCACCAAATGAAAAATTAAGGAAGAAAAACAGGCGTTGTAAGAACGTAGAAGAAATGTAAATAAGATTTTAATCAGTCTATCTTACAGACCAGAGCTGGTGGCACACGGTTAAACAGTCTCATCCTGGAGCTGGGATCTATTTATAGCTCTGAATTGTGCAAATTCCCCAGTTCCTCAACGCCATGAGTCCATACCAGCTGCCAAGTACAGCTGTTTTATTTTTTTTTCCCTTAAACAAAGGCAATTTTTTAAAATGGGAGCAAGGGAGAAATGGCATAAATGATTTAGACCAGCAAGTACAACCAAACTCTCATTCTATGTCCAATCAGTTTGAAGTGTTAAATGAGGAAATTGTTTCCCTTGGATATTATATTTCCCACCCAAAATGCATAAATATTGTCCAGGGTATCCAACGGCATACAGCAAATAATTCAACGAGAAACAGAATATTTCTAACATCTTTTTATTTGCTAAAATCAGCCTTGTGAGAAATTTCTCTCATCATTTCCATGTCCAAAAACATCATGCAAATCCATAAGGCAAACTACATTTTTTAATTGAAAATATTTTGTCCTCTGCTTATCATTCTCTAGAGCACTGGCTCAGATGGTAGAGAAACTGCCTGCCATGCAGGAGACCCAGGTTCGATCCCTGGGTTGGGAAGTTCCCCTGGAGAAGGGAATGGCTACCCACTTCTGTATCTTTGCCGGCAGAATTCCATGGATAGAGGAGGTCAGAAACAGACACAACTGAGCAACTAACATTTTCACTTTTTTCAGAGCACAACACTACCTACCAGTTTAATATAAAAATATGCATGCAGAGCGTATATAAACACAATAGACAGGTAGACACACGGACAACAGAGGCTCTTTTAGCACAGCACTCTATTGGGTAACCCCAAGAGCACCAAGTACAGTGCAGTCAAACACTTGAGTAAGGAAGGAAGAAAGCACGTTCATTTCAGTCTGGGCACCGTCATCTCTTCCTTACTGTATCCCTTAAATATCAATGGAATCTGCTTGAAGTTTTGTACCTAAAGCTGCCACATCTTTGATATTTCTTCCAAAGGGAAAACTTGCAAATTCACTGGACAAGTCTAGCAGCCACTAGAATTGCAAAGCTTCAGTTTTTATCTGTAAAGTTGAAAATACCACCACTTTTAAATGTTAGTACAAAAATCAAATGTGGTCCTTCATTTACCCACTAAACAACTCTTAACTCAATAGCTAATATGGGCCATACAGAAAGTGAAGAAAAACAATAACAACTCAAGTTCTAGTCTGATGGAGCCTATGAGGCTCCCCATAAAGACAATGATTAAAAAAGGACACCGAAACACTGCTTCCAGAATCATCCAGACACTTAGAGAAACGTGGACTGGTGGGCCCCATCCTCAGAGCCTCTGGGGGTTGGTGGGAGAATCTGCACTTCTAACAAGTTCCCAGATGGTGACGCTGCCGCTGATGTGAAGATGGTATTTTGAGAACTGCTGTACTAGTGGATATGAGACGGCGATTTCCCTAAGTGTTGCAATGCAGAGGGACGTGGGATTAACAGAAATGGTAACAGGGGGCGTTTGATCTAGTTAGGGAAGGGCCTCTGAACTGAGATCTAAGTTGGTGTCAGAGAAAATACATGACAATGAAAAGAGTGAAGAAGACAATTCTAGGCACCAGGAGTAGCCTGTGCAAAGGCCCTGAGGGCAAAGGACCAGGGGAAGAACCATGGACTGAAAAAAAGGAGGTCTGTATGGCCCAGAGGGGAAAGAGTGGGAGGCATGCCCAGGATCAGGGCTGAAGAGAGAAACAGGGGCTATTGGGTGCAGGGCCTCAGAGGCCCACTGCAGGGACATCTTACTCTGAGAGCCTTGGGAAGCCCAGGAAGGCTGTTGGTGCGCTGTGCAGTGACAATGAGATCACTCAATCCTGAGACATTTTCCTGACTTCCTCCGGGGATCACTGCCCACCGTCAGTACTCAACGTCTCTCATTTCGACCTCAGCTCTGCCATTACAGCTTGGGTGGGTCACACATTCTTCTAAGCATCAGTTTCCTCACCTGGAAAATGCTGGCAACTCCTTTCTAGTAAGTTTTGTGTGAGTGACTGAATTAAAGTCCGACACTTAGACCCATGTCGGGCACAGAGTAAACATTCAGATGTTAGCTGCCATGATCACCATTCCTCATGAGGACACCTCCTCCCAAATGTTACATCCACAGGACAGGAGAAAATACAGTTCACTTTCTTAAAAGCCCTTGCAGGTAACTTATCTCACTGCAAAGGTGACAGCAGCTTAAACCACAAAGGAAGAGGAGAGTCTCTAAACAGCCCTAAACCCAAGCAGCTTCAGCATCCACGAAATTAAGAACTTAATGGCAGAAATCGATATCGTTCCCCACCCCGCCCTCAAATACAAGTTCCAGAGATACTGAATTTTTATTTGTTCTGTTTTGCTCACTGCCACACCCCAGGTACCTAGAAGAGTGTCTCTAACTCATCTCTTATCTGCTGAGTGAGAATGAGAACCCTTCAGTGTTGCTACAGTCAATCGCAGGCAGTTCATTCCATCACCATCACGAAAACTCACGGCTCTGTTTCTCCTCCATTTCCCTCCCATCACTTAAGGAGTGAGGAATGTGTGAGCATGCTGCTTGTGAATTGATGGCTGGGGTCACTGTACCTAACAGCACAATCAGTGGGACACTGTCTCCCTGAAAGCTACAGTGACCACACCACTCCCTGTAGCCCAGGAGGCCTGGGTGCCTCAAATGCTGAGTTGATGGCCAACCTGGGGACTATACTCAGGACATTCTCTCACTGGCTCCCCTCCTGCTCAAAATTCTGTTCCAACCCCCTCAACAACTTCCCAGCATGCTCAGAATAAAGCTGTAAATGACCAAGCTTACAAACCCCTGTACCAAGTGACCTGGCCCACCCCTCCAGTCTCTTCTCACCTTCCCCTGATGGGCTCCACATTCCAGCCAACCTCAGCTGGCCCTGAATACGGGCTCCTCCAAGTCTCTGGGCCTCTGTCCGCTGCCTCCTCTGCCTGGTACACCCTTCTGACCCCTACCCTTGTCCATCTACCAAGTCTCAGCTTAACACCTCTTTTTCTTAGAAGTGAGCTCAGTGTTTAAGAATCCCCCCAGAGCCCAGAACAGGGATACTTATTCAGTATACATTTTCCCCGTAAATTCCTTAAGAGGGGTACCAGGTTTGCTCGGGGCTCTAAATAAATATTCCTCCAGTGACATTATTATTCTTTCACAAGGCCAAGACACATGCATACATGCGCACACACACACACAGTTCCTAAGGAATGTCATGAATACCTACTCTTTATTTGTCATTAGTGATTTCAGTTTCTACAGAGACGAGTTCTTTCTACAGAGTAGCTCATGATTTTCCTAACACCTGGGATTCTCCTAATTTAAGTCCCAGGTGACTTAAACAACAAACATTTATTTTTCATAGTTCCAAAGACTGAAAGTCCCAAATCAAGGTGCCAACAGATTCAGTGTCTGCTGAGAGCCTGCTTCTGTAGACAGCTGTCTTCTGACTGTGTTCTCACAGGGCAAAGGGGCAAGGGAGCTCTCTAGTACCTTTTCTGGAAGGACACTAATCCCATTCAAGTCATGACTGGCTTCTCCCTCATGACCCGGTCACCTCCCAAAGCCTCAACGTCCTAGTACTGCGGGTTAGGATTTCACCTCTGAGTTTTGGAGGGACACAAACATGTATCCCATAACACCCATCTATTTATTTCCTGCCCACTGCTTCCCAAACAGTGTTTATGAATCACCTGGAAATCTTATCAAACTACAAAACACAACCAAATAGGCCTTATGTGGGGCCCAGAGTCTGCATTTCTGACCAGTTCCCAGGTGCTGCAGTGGCTCAGGGGGCCGTGCTTTTAGACAAGGTCCTCATCCATGGAGAAGCTTCCACAGCACCCTCCTCACCCACTTCCATTCCCCCAGGGCAGGCGCACACTCCCCAGAAACAGCCAGGGGTAGAGGAAAAGAGAAGATCCCTTAAATAGAGGAGAGGGGTGGCAGGACCATCCAGGACTTCATGAGACACTCACAGCCACTCCACCAACTCTCAGAAGCTTAATGTGGCCTAATAACTGTGATTTTTAGATTAGTACTGGTTGTAAAAACAGAGCGACAGGAGACACAGTCTACATGAATGAAGAGGGTGAAGAAGGAGGTGGCACCAGGAGGCACACAGAGGGAAAAACAGGAGCTAAGCAGGAGCCAGACTCACACTCTGAGCTAGTCTACCCCCAAACGTGCATCACCACACTGAGGGAAACTTACAATTAATTAGCTGAAAGGGAATTTATCTGCAGGTGAAAAATCTGTCCTATTTCCTTTGCTCTGAACACCAGGGATGCCCTGGAGAGTAGCTGACTTCCCTTTAACACCTAAACCCATCAAATTAACTCAAGCTTCCGCTAAATTCCTGTCTGCAGGGTGTTCTGGGTCACAGAGACCACAGTGTAGACATTAACTGTGAAACTGTGAAGAATGTATTACCAAAAAAAAAGGCAAAAGCAGAACTAGAATTATACACAAAGCTGAGGATTTCTGTTTTTTTTAAGAGGCTTCGGAGAGCCTAATAGCTTTCGTTCTCTCCCCTATGCTAAGCTGCAGAACAGAACAGTGTGCCCCTCCTTGGTAGGAACTGTCACTCTGAGTCTCAGTTTAAAATATACTCAACATAGTGAAGCTGTCATGGTAGGATTCTGGAAGACTGCTCCTCTGGGGTTCTTGAGTAATGAGCTATCAAAAAAAAAATTAGAGGGTCAGCGCTGGTTACTTGAGCTCTGGGAACTCTGGTCCTCAGAGAGAGAGGAAGCAACCTACGCTTTTAATGTCCCTGGCCTTTATCAACATGGAGAGACATGAAAATACAATGAGGCAACTGAAAAAGTTGTTTTTTGGATTGTGCCTACACAAGCGCCTTAATGATTAAGGCCAGCATGCCTGGCCAGGTGCTAACAGCGGAGATGGAGAGTCTGGGATGGGGCCTGTGTTCTTTCTTGGTAGAGATCAGAAGGGGAAGAGAACAGGGGAACATTTTCTTCTTCTTTGTCTAGCTCCGCTGGGTATCTCAAGGCCTAGTTTTAATATAGGTTCCTCAATCGCTTTACCACTGTAGTTTTAATGACATGGAGTCAGCATATTACCCTCTAAAAATATGGAGAGAACACACCCACCAGACTTTATTCCAACATCTCACTGTGGCTGCCTTTCTTCCAGCATCACACCAGGCATTAAGCATAGCAAGGTCACCTGCACTTCTAT
Source organism: Bos mutus (assembly GCF_027580195.1). Classification (NCBI taxonomy): domain Eukaryota; kingdom Metazoa; phylum Chordata; class Mammalia; order Artiodactyla; family Bovidae; genus Bos; species Bos mutus. The sequence continues at coordinate 95,907,488 of NC_091626.1, forward strand.
ATTTGCAACCTCCTCCTCTAAACTTGAGATTCGTGATGTTGGCCCTTCTTGGCATAAGGAAAGGTTGGCTAATTCATGCACCCAGGATGCATCAGCTGTATCTACTCTGCAAATGTTTGGAGCTAAAGGTGTCATTCTGCAAGAAAGAAACTTGGTGGGTCTCTTAAAAGGCATGCCATATCACAACACAGAGACCCTGGGGCTAGCGGACAAGACTGAGGGAGTGATGCGCAGAGTACGTATGCACATAGATGGACGCCAGAGAGGAAAGCTTAGAAAAACAGGGGATAAAACCCACCTTCATCAAAAACTGATCCAACCTGAAACATAGATTTGTAAACACTCCTCAGATCAACTGATTGGTGACCGCCAGGTAGAGAAGGAAGCATTAACTGAAGCTGGATTCACGAAGCCTTCCATGACATTCCAGACAAAGAATTCCTCTGATCCATCTACAAAGGGGCTGTTCTCAAAAACCAAGGACCGGGCAGGGCTTTTGGAGGTGGAAGTAGTGAGAGGTCAGTACTTCAACCTAACTTAAGTGCAGAGAAGATGACAAGGGGAGTTCATACCTACAGAAGATTTTCTTGGTGAGACAGGATAGGAGAATCCTAGAAACAGCACTGGCACAACAGTGATGGGGAAATGAAGGTACAGGAGCGGGGTGCCATGCAGCTGTGTTTCTGGTAAACTCTGCACCAGCTCCCAAGCCCAAAGGAACAGAAAGTTGGGGAAGAAAGGAAACCCAGAAAGATGGAACCCCAGAGGGCTGGGGCTTGCATGGTTTTTCCTCCTTCCTACTCCTACATCTGCTTGGAAACCATCTCACATTCCAATCAGAACTGAGAGGTATACACACTAGGATTCAAAGTGAACCAACGAAATAAAAGCAGTCCAATGAACTAAACTAATGGCTCCGATTTTCCCAGACCATCAGCTTCAGATTTGTGATTTGTTAAAACAGCACCTCTTACTTTTTCCTATTTCTTGAACTACAGCAAACTACACCTCACACACGCAAACCAAACTAACAAGCTGTCTCAACAAATCAGCTGAGGGGTCGATTTGTTTTACCAAATCAGGACTTCACTGAAAATGTAATCAAGAGAAACCAGAGACCTTGGATGAAGGGCACTGAAGGTGAAATAAGCATAAAAGCTTTTCTTAATAATAGCGCCAAGCACTCTAGGTATTGTTTGGGGACAAATGACAAGTTCTGATTGGCTGCTTAGATTGGATTTCTTCCTCGTTTGTCAACTTGGAATCAATAGCTTCTGTGCATTTCTAGAGCCATCTCTTTACCACAGGGCCCACGTACATCCATCAGGAGGTCCGCGGCAGAGCCAGGAAGGAGTCGCTGCTCAGCCCACCTGACAATGTAATTGGTTCACTTCCTCTGGGAAATTATTTTCCTCCCCATCTCTAGGTTTCTAAGAGAAATCAACAGAATGTGGCCTGACTCTCTCACTTGGGTTTTGTGAGCAAAGAGCAACCACTTCTAGCGGAGAGAAGACATTTCTGAGCTGGGCGGCTATGCCTTGCACGCTGCCCTTTACGTGAGCAGAATTAGAATCTGTGGTTCCAGGAAGTTCTGCCCACCTGCTTCCGGCCTTTGGTTCTACTGTGGTGTCTGATATTCCCAGCACAGTTGCTACCTCAGAAGAGTGGGCCAAGGCTACCATTAGTTACTAGTTACAGCCGCTCCAGCCACAGCATCTGCGTGTTCACATTTTAGCTCAATCCTGCCTTGTCCCCAAGGATAGGAAGAAATGTGGCTCCCTTTCTGGCCCTCATCTCCTATCGCTGCGGCATCAGCATGGTATCCCACTTCAACCCCTGCTTTTCCAATCCATTTACTTGTATCTAGCTCTCCTACCTCTATCTGAGACGAAGCTGGTTTCTTAACCGTGTTTCTCGTCTTTCTCTGCTTGCCGCCCTTACTGGGACACTGCACCAAGGATAGTCATTTTAAAGTTCAGTTCAGTTCAGTGGCTCAGTCGTGTCCAACTCTTTGTGACTCCATGGAATGCAGCACATAAGGCCTCCCTGTCCATCACCAACTCCCAGAGTTTACTCAAACTCATGTCCATTGAGTTGGTGATGCCATCCAACCATCTCATCCTCTGTCATCCCCTTCTCCTTCTGCCCTCAATCTTTCCCAGCATCAGGGTCTTCTACAATGAATCAGTTCTTCACCTCAGGTAGCCAAAGTATTGTAGTTTCAGCTTCAACATCAGTCCTTCCAATGAACACTCAGGACTGATCTATTTTAGGATGGACTGGTTGGATCTCCTTGCAGTCCAAGGGACTCTCAAGAGTCTACTCCAACACCACACTTCAAAAGCATCAATTCTTCAGTGCTCAGCTTTCTTTATAGTCCAACTCTCACATTCATACATGACTACTGGAAAAACCACAGCCTTGGCTAGATGGACCTTTGTTGGCAAAGTAATGTCTCTGCTTTATAATATGCTGTCTAGGTTGGTCACAACTTTCCTTCCAAGAAGCAAGTGTCTTTTAATTTCATGGCTGCAGTCACCATCTGCAGTGATTTTGGAGCCCCCCAAAATAAAGAATGACACTGTTTCCACTGTTCCCCCATCTATTTGCCATGAAGTGATGGGACCAGATGCCATGATCTTAGTTTTCTGAATGTTGAGCTTTAAGCCAACTTTTGCACTCTCCTCTTTCACTTTCATCAAGAAGCTCTTTAGTTCTTCTTCACTTTCTGCCATAAGGGTGGTGTCACCTGCATATCTGAGGTTATTGATATTTCTCCCAGCAATCTTGATTCCAGCTTGTGCTTCATCCAGCCCAGTGTTTCTCATGATGTACTCTGCATAAATTTGAACTTTTCATTTAAACCTTTCAGTGTTTTGTATCGTCTTTAGGATGAAAAGCCCCAAATTCCTCTCAGACTCTTGTCCACCTTTCCTACCTTATCCCTGTGTCTGTCTCCCTCCCTTGACCTCAATCCTCAGGTCATACTTTTTTCTATTTTCCAAATGTGCTATGCCCTTTCTTGGCTTTGGGTTGGTGACCATTTTATTCTCTTTGCTCTGAATACTCCCCTCTCCTCTAGCTCCTTCCCACAGCTGTTACTAGCCTTCACACCTCACTTTATACCCAGGTAGATCTGCTCTGACCCCCACATTCCACCTTTGGTAATACCATCACAATTGTTAAGAAAAGGACTATGTCTTATTCAGTTATATAATATAACCCCTGAATGGGCCACAGCATCTCCAGCCCAGAGTAAGTGCTCAACAAACATTTGTTATATGAAATTAAATTGTAAAGAGTGAGAGGGAAAGATAAGATGTACAATACCCCCTCATTTGTGTCTTCCCAGAGTGGGCTTTATCAATCATTTCCCTGCTACCAGAAGCTTTCTTACTGTGAAAAATGAAAGTGTTTACATAAGTACATGTATAGTAGAAAAGTGCCTGACTCTGAAGCAGACTGGGAGAAAGTCCCCCAACATACAGGACAAGGTACAAGGAGAAGAGACCAGGATGTATCAGGAGGGAAACTAAAGGAGGCAGGAGAGCTCTTCAAGCAGAAGGGGAAACAGTCTGCAAGCTGGGAGAGGGTCACAGTGTGAGACTGTTTCAGGAGATGACTGGGAAAGATGACAGTTATCATGCAGAAAGTCAAAGAGCCCTCAAAACTATAATTAAGCCCAGATGTAAGGCCCATTCTCACTAGAACTCATGATAAAAGAACTTGAAAGTTCAGAGACTGGAAGGAGAGAAGCAGGGTCTCTGGTTTGAGTTTAAGGAGGAATCTTATAAAAAGAAAATCTACTCCAAGAACAAGAGAAACTCATGCACTGGGTTCTATCACCACCATATATAAAATTGGGCTCAGCAAAATCAGGTTGAATCTTGATCTTCTCTCTTACTACATACAGTCATGTGGCCTCATCAGATCACTGAAGCTCAATGCACCTTGGTTTCCTTGGTGAGGAAACAGGAAGGGCAAAGGAACTATAATAACAATTATTGGATACCTCACTTGCATATGTTATTTCACTTCATCTACCTTAAAAGTAGATTTACGATACTCACATCAGAGATGAGAAAAGTGAGGCTTGTGGGGGGAGGAGGGAGGGTTAAGAAACTGACGTTTAAATAAGGGTTTGAGCTCATTTGTTGATCTCTGAAGTTCACCCACAACACGGGCCCAAGAGGCCATGGTGGGGGAGTGTGGAACACCGGATTCTCAACCCCTAGTCCTAGCTCTGCCATTTATGAGTTTTGGTGTCTTGACAACTCACTGAACATCATTCCTGGCACTGGCTTTCCTCTTCTCTACAATGGGAATGCCCACACCTACCCTGCCTGCCCACATATACTCCTTATAAGCAGAGACACAACCAGATTTTAACATTCAGGGACTACGACATGAGTGAAGGTCAGGATTTATCTACTTTGCAAGTGAATCTAGGTCTGGATTCTTCAATTATAGTCTTAACAGCAGCATTAGTAGGAAGATGCTTTGAGCAGGCATTCCTATTGGAAAATATGCTCCCTCATTTCCCTTCCTCACTAAGCTCTGGAGAATAAAGAGGGTATGAGGAGCAAAAGTGATGGGCTTGTGCAAGTACGCTGCACAAGTATAATAAAAGTAAGCACACCCATGAGCGGTCAAGCAGCTCTATACTGTAGACTTCCCTATTTAGTTCATGTTTCCTATTTTCCTTAAATTGAAAGGACTCCTTCCATTGTCTTTTAGATACGGTCATCAGGTACAAATACTTAGGGTGTGACATATTTCCTGTCTTCAAAGATTCCCACTTTGACAAATCGTTTCCCAGAGTGGACTGGTAAAGTCAATCAACGGTGCAATCTTGCTAAAGTTAATAAAGTCATGAGGTTTTGTCCCCAGAGTAGCTCCATTGTAAGAACTTGTCCTGCTAAAGGTCAACACACACAGAGCTACACGCTCCAGGCAAAGAGCATGCCTTTGTGAGATTTGTAAAGGTTTCTGCGTGTTCTCACTTAGAGCAACCCAACATGATCTGATGGGTGTCCTGGGAATCCTGTGGCACAGAGACGGTGCCATCAACCTAAGTCATTTCTGACCCCATTAGAAACCAACCTTCAGAAATGTGGGCAAAAAGCAGCTTACAGCTTAGAAGATACCAGCAGCCTTTTAATCTAATGAGCCTTGGGCACCGTTTCATTTTCTCTAGCATGTACTGGCCTATGGTTTGAGCTGTCAGAATCAGAGCCTATCAATACCTTTCCTTTTCCACAATGCACTTAATCCGTTTTCATAAATCAGTATCTGAGTTTAAGTAGGAATAAACTAACATTGATTGAGTTCCTACAAAATATATTAAACCCTGGAGTAGGAAATGGCAACCCACTCCAGTATTCTTGTCTGGAAAACCCCATGGACAGAGAAGCCCTACAGTCCATGGGGTCACATAGAGTCGGACAAAACTGAGTACACACACACACACACACACACTAAGGCAGTTAAATCAATCTTTACAGAGAAGTTGAGGAAATCCTAGAACTATGATCTGAACCCAGGTCCAACTGACTCAATAACTTCTGCTAATTTCACTCTAACATAAACATTCTTGGAAAACAAGTATGTTTTCATCTAAACAAAACAAAATCAATTGCTGAGAAGAGCTCCTAAGTGTCCCTATTACTCTGGATGAGAATAAAGCATATCATTTGAAAAAAACACTGTGCTTGGCCCCAAACCCTGTAGAGTCCTATAAAACAGGTGGGGGGGGTGGTAAAAGCAGAGGGCTCCTGATAAACATGGACACATAGATAAAACGGAAATAAGATTCTTCATGAAAAAACCAACTATAAATTAACGCACAAAGACTCAATGCAGAGACAGACCAAGTAGATCAAAGAAACAGAATGATTCCCAGTCTAATAGACTCAATGATAATATTATGGAGCTTATTAATGTATCCACAGAAATGATGCGTCAATCAGAAAGGGAGGTAGTCAGCAGTGGAAGATGGAGTGGGTGGAGGGAGAGTCAGCAAAGTCAGCTCTGATGGACTTTCTCTCCTCGCAGGAGACAGCATCTTGATGAGCAGAATGAGTATTCTGGCACTATTGACAAAGTGCAGAAAGACAGCAGCGATAAGCTATTTTAGCAGAAGAAAGCTGCTCAAGAAGACCTAAACTCCTTTTCTGAATTCCAAGTTCACCAAGCAAATTTGTGATTAAAATTTAGCTTCTCGACAGAAAAAGAAAGTACAATTAAAGTATAAGTCATGCCAACAGGTGCGCTTAGGTCTATCTGAGATTCTATTTCTCATTATACTTTAGTAAAAGTACATTATAGTTTTCTACATCAGTCTCTTGGAGCTTGACTAATGTGAGTCAACGGCTTGGAAGTGAAGTCTCTCTTGTTGATGTACTAACCAAGACTGTTAATCAGAACAGTTGTTTGGACTTTGCAAGGCTGCTGACCGGGCCAAAGCCACAAGGCAGGCATCATGATAAGGCATCCTATGGACATCCTATATCTCCCAGGTGGCCCTTTAACTCAATGCGTCTCATATTCCATTCAGTCTGCAGGCCTCTGTGCAGTTGTAGCACAGAAGAGAGGGAACTTACCTCAGTGCAGTAATATGGAAAATGCACAGGAGGTTACATTAAGAGATTGGAGTTCATTAAGTGACAGGTTTGCCAATTCACTGTGTGACATTAGAAAAGTCTTATCTCCTCAAGCCTAAAACCCCACATCTGTAAAACAGGCAGTATAATGTTGCCAAAATAAAGTTGTTCAAATTTTGGTCCTTTCAAAAAAAAAAATACCTGCCATATAAAAATGTATGAAGATAGACAATTGAAACTCTCTTTTTCTCCAGGACAAACCCACAAAACTCTCTCTCAGGACCACAGGATGCCAGTCTGGTGTTTGCCATCTGCCAGCAGAGCGACCTTGACCAAGCTGAGAAACTCTGGGGGTATCTATTACTTTGCCTGTAAAAGAAAATATTACATCTTACATAAGAAGGCTCTGCCAACTCTGAGGTGTTGAATCTAACGTAATCAGGATTTCATTGTCCAGAATGAACTGTGCTTGTCTAATGCTCAGATCACAGCCAACAGCTTTCTCTCTGCTTTGCCTGAACTCAGCAATGCTAATGCTAAGTCCACTCCCCTGATGGCTCAGCTGGTAAAGAATCTGCCTGCAATGCAGGAGACACAGGAGACATGGGTTCAATCCCTGGGTCAAGAAGATTCCCTGGAGAAGGAAATGGCAACCCACTCTAGTATTCTTACCTAGAAAATCCCATGGACAAAGGAGCCTCGTGGACTACCGTCCATGGGGTCATGTTGAACACGACTGAGCAAGTAACACTAAGTCACTTCAGTCGTGTCTGACTCTTTACGACCCTATGGATTGTAGCCCGCCAGGCTCCTCTATCAATAAGATTTTCCAGGCAAGAATCCAGTCAAGCTCTCTTCAAACCATATTCTGTATGATTCTCAGAGCAACTGTAACATAATTTAAGTCTGACCATGTTACATATTTTCTAAGAAGGCTTACATTGAAGAGCCTTTCACTGCCTTCAAAATAAAAATAAATATGTTCTGCTTGTCTCATAAAGCTTCCTCCCGCCACAATCTGGCTTTTGCCTTCTTTCTCCTATCTCTCCCCCATACATACTTAGTGATTTATTCTTATGAAATGATATTCTGCTACAGATGGTCCCCAGATCTCTGGTGTTGAGGCCTTGATATGTGCAGAGAATTCTCTTTTGAGTTGACTGTGAAATATCTAGTTAGAAATGTCAGGTAAGCAGGCAGACCTGTGTGTCTGAGGCTCATGGGAAATTTCAGCTACAGAAATAAACTCTGAAGTCAGCTGAATAGACAAAAGTTAACCCCATGATGCGAGTGGAGGTGATCACCCAGGAAGCTATGCAGAGAGCAAACAGTGACAGGCTGATGGCAGAATGTTGGTTAAACAAATACCAACATTTAAAGACTTCACACATTTTAGCCCAATTCGTGAAACATTCTACAGGGTGAACACCGGACAGGGCAGAAAGGCTGGAAAGATCATCTTTCCATGTCGGTAATGACTGTACACAGAAGAGATAACCCATTTTTCAGAAAAAGAAATTAAGACTTTAAGAAGCTGTAATCATTTGAGAAAGGTGGTCAGGCTGGTAAATGACGAAGCTGGGGCTTATATCCAAACATTTTTTTTTTTCTTTTTAACATAAGCTCATCATCTTAAAATTACACTCTCCTGAATAAGCCTGATGACAAAACACCTGTCATCTCTTGCAGGCAATGCTAGAAGCAATAAATTAAATAAAGCTCAATGTAAATAAAGAAGTGATTATGATTGATAATAAAAGGACTATTACACTTTAATTAATGAATCGGTTGGATTTCCCAAGTGACACTAGTAATAAAGAATCCACCTGCCTTTGCAGGAAATGTAAGAGATCCAAGTTCAATCCCTGGGTCAGAAGATTCTCTAGAGAAGGCAATGGCAACCTACTCCAGTATTCTTGCCTGGAGAATCCCATGGACAGAGGAGCTTGATGGGCTACAGTCCATAGGGTCACGAAGAGTCGGACACAATTGAAGCGACTTAGCATACACACGCAATGAATTGGTTAATGGTGGTTCCTTAAGTTTAGTTAACTAAATGGTTTATTTGCAAGAAGTAAAATATTAAGCAGTTAGAGCTAAAAGAAGAGTGCGTCGTCCCAGAGTCTGTGGGCAAGCAGTTCCCATGGTAATTAAGCATAGAGTAAAGCTTAAAATTTCATTTGCCTATAAACTTTCATTACCTGTAAAATGAAATAAGTGTAGTAGTACATAGTTAAAGGCAAGCCTTCATTATAAAAGTCATAATTCCACTTTTGAGGGACATCAGAAATTTGCAATGAACCTGTCAGCCATACCCTAGCCAGAATTCCTCTTCCACCAGACAGAAAGCCTGGTCAAATCTGTAATAATCACTGTGTCACCCAGCACATACCTTTGGCTAATGGAAACACCTTCAAATTTAATGTTGCTTAACTAATGTTTAACTAAAACAAGCTCTTTATGCAGTTTACATGCAGCAGGTGATACGGCTTATTCCCTTTCTTATTTATAGTCATCAAGTTTTCTAGCTCTGAAGTCATTTCTAATTGAATTTGCTCATTATTATCATTTAGTGTCTAATGCAAGCTCTTGGGGACAAATACTGAAACTGTCAGAATGTAACGTGCAGCATTTTGTTGGACTGTGGCGTGACTACCTTCTGCCACGTTCAGAGCCAAGTCCTGGAGAAAGCTCATGGGCTTGGGATGGCTGCCCGCCAATGTGCGTGTGTGTGTGTGTGTGTGTGTGTGTGTGGTCTTGGTCTCTCCAAAAATGTTCTTCCCCCAGACACTCCTGCACCATTCTATTGCTAGATGAAGACTTAGAAGTAAATAAGAGCCAGATGCCATCGTTCCTAAAAAAAAAAAAGATAATTCTCACAGGGAAAAATTAACACGAGAAAACAAAAAACAATTAGCCTCTTTGACAACCTGGTGTGTTGAAAGGAGGCCACAGCACATACATCCAGGGGCGTCCTGTGTTTCTGTAGAGATCAACGTAAGATGTGAGATGTACAAAGTAAGATGTAACAACACTTACATCACTTCCTTGAAATCCTGGTCAGCTTCTCACCCTCTGCCCTGCCTTCCAAAACAAATTAAGTACTGATGCTTCTCCACTGAGGAAAAGGGTTCATTCCCTTCCATCACATTTTGCCACTTACTGTTAAAGAGTAGAGAGGGCAGAGGAACAAGGCCTCTAGAACTTGGGAAGGGAATTCTGCCCTAGAACTCTTCAGTATGGATGGAAAATAAGGATTCCCAGATTTCTAAGCTGAAAACACTGCATCTCCTTCCTCCTGCTGTGAAATCCACAGCAGCCACTGCCAATTGCTAAGTGTAGCCTGGTTATCCTGGTGGGGGACACAGATTCCCAGTGCTTTTCTATACAAGCAAATGCTTTGTCACTACCTGTTAGGAGAAAAGAATGAAGAACTGTCCATGTTCTGAAGCCCCAAGACATGGAGTGATGTTCATTCAAGCAAATGGGGTCAGTTTAACCAGTGAGAGATGATCCATTCAAACACAGCCACAAAAATCAGATGGTTTCCTCTGGAAAAGCAAGCTTAAAGAAGCTTCCAAATCTAGAATTGCAATTCAGAGGCCAAGGCAGGGCTCTGAGGATTCCAAACTGCAATGGTATGTCAGAAAGCACACATGAGCTTCTTCTGGACATTAAAAATACCTGCATTAACAAACACCCCTTCCAACATCTACCCTCAAATTCAGAGACTCCAGGCCACCAAAGTTAGGCAAAAGGAGGACCTCAGAAAAGAAGGGTGGCAGAAGTCATCCAAGAGCCATCACCTCACTTCTTTCCTGACAACAGAACCCTGGTTTGTTCAGGCAGGGGCGGAGGACCCTTGTTCTCAGAGAAAGTAGGCCCCTACTTCCACATCCCCATGAGAAGATGAAGCATGGTTGGTTTAAACCAGGCAGAGTAATTGCATCCCCTCCTCCAATTATTGGTCTTGGGATGAGCAGGTGGGCTCATCAGATATGAGAGGTTTGCCATGAAGGACCACTAATGCCTCACTCAGAGAAGGCTCTTTGTCCTCCTTCCTTCCTCCAGCCTGGAATGAGGGTGTGATGCCTGGATGTGCAGGAGCCATAGTGAGACCATGAGGCAACAAACCTGAGGATAAAAGTCAACATATAATGGAATGGACTGAAAACAATGTATTTCCTAATGGCTTTGTCAGACTGTGGGAGCATCCCTGGACCGCCGAGCTTGGAATTCATGGATACGTAAGAAAAAAGCATCCTTATTTGTCCAAATCACCATTTTTCTACCACTTTTACCTGGAGGCATTTCTAAATTTATACAGGAGGAAAGCAGAAAGAAGCAAAGGTCCTGGCAGAAGGAAAATGATGAAAAAGGACAATGCCTGCCTCCTGTGTTAAGCTAGATGGGAATGGAAGAAGTGAGGATCTAACGGAGAATTCCTGACTGAGAACAGGATCTGGGGAGGAGAGTGGAGGCTTGGTGTCTGCAAGCAGACTCCAGGAGAGGAATGGACAGGATGTAGTAAGCGCGTCGTGGTGCTACTGCAACTGCACGTCTTTTAACTTCTAATCTGTATTCGCAGTTGGCAGGGCTTTCGCTCTGTGGCTGCACGCTTTCGCTTCTTCCGTGGGACCATTAGCCCCGTGAGCATGGCACAGTCCACGCTGATTCCACCCAGCACGTTGCTTTACTCAGAGCTCCTTCATCCGTCTGCCTTCTCATTATTCTCCTGATACAATGCCTGGGTGTTTCTGGCTCTGACTTAAAAGCCCACCTATGATGTTAAAATGAAAAATAAAACCACAAAATACATAAAACAAAAATCAAAGAAGGAGAAAGCCATAAGGAAGAAGAGAAGAGGAGGCAAAGGGTGTTTCTTTTGGCCCCTGTCTTCCAGCCACTCTCTGCATGCAATGTGGGAAACCCGGGTTCGATCCCTGGGTCAGGAAGAACCCCAGAGAAGTGAATGGCAACCCGCTTCAGGATTCTTGCCTGGAGAATCCCATGGACAGAGGAACCTGGCGGGCTGCAGTCCATGGGGTTGGAAGAGTTGGACACGACTTGGCAACGAAGCCACCACCGCCATCATGTAAGCAACATCAATTGTCATGTGGCTCCTTACTGCTGTTATTGTGGTGGTGGAGACAGAAGACAGACAGTTCCTTCCCGAATCCGCAATCCTTAAAAATCAAGAAGCCCATTTGGTGCTTGAAGGCGACGCAGAAGCATGGCTTTTCCTGGCCCCTTTAGTCTCCCTTGTGAGAGACGGTACCTCCCACCCTCCTCAGTGACAGACCTATCAGAGCAATCCTCAGAGATGCGGGATTAGGGGGATGGCCCAACGCAGGGGGTACTGAGACACTCAGGTCACTGTAACAAAGGGACTCGTCCCCTCCTTTCCCAGCAGACTGCCTACCAGCCCTAGAAAAGCCTCTAACGACTTAACTGCTGGATAATAGCGCCCCTCCGCAGGGGACATGGGCTGCTCCAGAATGGAAAGAGTTTCAGTGATTAAACGCACAGCTGTCGTTAATAGCTAAGACTGGATTTCTGAAAATAATTTGAAAATGTTCCTAACCTTATGCCCTTTTCTACCGTATCCTGGTCAGTCCTTTCCCTCTCTCTCCTGGGGGTCGAGATGGGTGGATGTTGGGAGCAAAGCTCTCCCAGGATGCGGCTACAGCTCCAAGCCTCAAGACTACCTACAGTCTGAATGTGGGCACTCACCATCTGCAAAGAACACAGGCTGGGTCAGCTCGACAGGAGGCCCACAATGGGCCAGGCAGATTTTTTAGGGATCATCCCAGGGGTGTAGGCAAAGGTACAGACTAGCGCCATCAACAATGTCCTACAGTGCCCTTGAGAAATGCACTGGCACCCTGGGTACCAATGGGACAATTCAGCTCCCAGATCCCAAACCATGCCAGCAGATCTTTAGGAACTAAAAGATGAGACCACTTCCTATTTATTTATCTTAAACCTTTGTAGAACAAATTGGGGGTTAAGTGTGTAGAAGGGTAGGTGGAGACAGGAATAAAAGAAACATTCATCTTCATTTCCCTAGGGACTAACTAGGTAATACCACAGATGCTCAATGCATTAAGGGATGAAGCGAAGTAGGGAGAGGGAAGCGGGCAAGGGAAGGAAGGGAAAACCTACCAACTGGTATATTGCACCAAAAAGCAAATTAGCTCAACTGTGCCTACAGTCTCCACAGGCACCACGACCGACCCCCTGCTACACCACACTCAGCAACCCCCAGGCACTTTCCCATCCCCTTTCTGTTTTACTTTTCTCCAGAGCACTTAACTGACAAAAACATACACATATTTTAATGTGTTCTGCTTCAAATTTAACTAGATTGCCCTGGGGGCAAGAGATTTATCAGATTTTTTTTCTCTGTGTCCTTAGAAGGATACCTAGAACATACTATGCACTTAATAAGTGAATAAAAAAGATAATTCTGTAAAGCACTGTGCACGATGCCTGACACATATTACAAGCCCAAAAAAACGACGGCTAACATTACCACACCCCATCGAGTTCTTGCAACAATCGAGTGAGGCGACTGTATTATCTGACTCTACAAATGAAACAAATAAGGCTCAGAGAACATAAATAACTTGACCTAGGTGACAACAGCTGGCGAATGGCAGACATAGGTTTCCAACCAGGTTCTGCCTGCCTCCAAAGTCTACAGTCTACTTGCCACATCGTATCAGTCTATCACGCCAAAGTCATACCTGCCTTTCAGGTCCATCCTGAATTCCAGGACAGTCAAGCTAAGCACAGAACAGAACATGATGACAGGAACTAAAAACTCGAGTAAGCAAATTTCAAAGTGAGGTCATGGATCCTTCAGATTAAGATATGTGTGTATGTAGTAAATATCTGTGGATATAGCAGTGTAGCAGATGCGGAAGGCAGAAAGCACTTCAGTTTACTCCCTGGGAGGAATCTGCAATGCTCCACTGACGTGAAGTGAAGCAGGCCCATAAAGAAGGATCATTCCCAGATTGGGTGTTGGAAGTTTGGGGTCCAGTTCACAGCCTTTCTACCATCTAGCTGTGATGCCTTGGGTAAGTCAGTTTCCCTCTCTAGACTATGGTTTCTCTTCTGAAAAAGAGGCAGACAGGAAGACTGCTAATCCAATCCTCCCCATTCTAACACACTTACTTCTTTGGGTGTTATGAGGGTAAATGAACTCAGGGCTATGAAAAGCCAACCCCTAACATAAAATGAACACATGACTCTCCCCTAGAGAGGGGCGAAAGGATTCACTGACCCACTGAGCAGCTTCAGCCTCTCCCATATGCCCCTCACTGGCTCTTGGGTCATGGTGGCACTCTCGAGCCAAGCCTTCACAATTGCCATTCCTTATACTCTGCTTTGTCTTGACCAAAATTAATCACTCCTATAGGTCTCTGACCTGGAATTCTGCTTGTCTCCAAGCCTGACTACAGACACCAAAAGTGGAACATAGCCCCTTGTCAGCTTCTCCTGGGAATTAGCCAAGTATAGTGAGACCTTGTTGCTCTCAGACCCAATGGTTATTTCCCACTGCTTGTCCAACATCCCCTCCAAAGACTGTGCTTATTCCTGCTTGTCTTTTTTACCCTAGAAAAGAAAACCTCTTATTTTGTTTTATTTGATTTTCCAATGCTTTCAGACCTTACTGCCATAGCATTCTCCCTATTGAAGAGTGCATTCCCGTCCCTTGCAATAATCCTTTTGAACAAGTCTCTCCTTACTAAGCCTTATTTTTTTTTTTTTTTGACATCTCAACTGCTATGAATATACAACTTTCTAAATATATCTCAAATTCCCTCACTTCCCTTCACATTCACAGCCACTGCCCTAGGCCAAATTTAGTCCACCATTGACTCTTTCCTGGAGAATGAAAATTTTAGCATCGATTCTTATTCCCCTCCAATCCATTCTCCATCCCACGGCCAAAGTGATCTTTATAAGTCATGGTCACGTTACTTCTCTGCTTACCACTGTTCAACAATTTGCCTTTAGGATAAAGTTTAAATCAGTAGTAGTAGCAGTGTTATACCAGGCTTCCCTGGTAGCTCAGCTGGTAAAGAATCTGCCTGCAAGGCAGGAGACCTCGGTTTGATTCCTGGGTTGGGAAGATTCCCTGCAGAAGGGATAGGCTACCCACTCCAGTATTCTTGGTCTTCCCTAATGGCTATTGGTAAAGAATCCGCCAGCAATGTGGGAGACCTGGGTTCAATCCCTGGGTTGGGAAGATTCCCTGGAGGAAGGCATGGCAACCCACTCTGTGGGGTCCATGGGGTCACAAACAGTCAGACACAACTGAGTGACTGGGCACAGGACAGCAAGTTAGTCACTCAGTCACGTCCAACTCTTTGCAACCCCTGGACTGACTGTACAGACCAGGCTCCTCTGTCCATAGAATTCTCTAGGAAAGAATACTTGAGTGGGTTGCCATTTCCTCCTCCAGAGGATCTTCCTGACCCAGGGATCGAACCCAGGTCTCCTGTATTGCAGGCAGATTCTTTACCATCTGAGCCACCAGGGAAGCATAGGACAATACTGCTGACTTCCCCTCCAGACTCTCCCTCTCTGCACTCCAGCCCCATCAACCCAGCTTCTGTTCCATAAACTCTAATTTGACATTCTCCTTTTCAGCCCTTAGGCTAGCAACAACCTTCTGCCTGGAAGACTACATCTACCCCTGCCTAGCTGCTTCTTGCTTATCTTTCAAATACCAGCTCAAGCATCACGACTTCAGGAAAATATTTCTGCTCCCCACCCCCAACGAGGACAGGCTTTTCACACCTCTCAAGTTTAAGAAAGTTTGAAATTCTAGGTTTAGTTGATGATTATTTGATGTCTCTGTCTCCAGAACATAAGTTCTATGATGCCAAGAATGGGTCAATTTTTGCCTACCACTGTCCTACTCAGAGGCTGTCAGATTCTCTCTGGCATATTATAGGCACTAAGCAATATATGAATGAATATCATTTTAAATGACAGTATCAAGAACAGTATAACATGCAAGAGCTCTCTTTATATATCAGGATACAATCTTGAAATGGTGCATCTTTGGAATAAATGACTTTTCCCAGTTTTACTGAGATATACGTGATATATAACACTATAGGAATATAAACATAACGAATTTAATTACACGCATTGTGAAATGATCACAGTAAGTTAACATACATCATGTTATATAGATACCCTCCCCAAAAAGAAAAAGTGTTTTTTCCCTTGTTATGAGAAATCTTAAGATCTACTGCCCTCATTTTCAAATATACCATACAGAAGTATTAACTACTGTTGTTGTTGTTCAGTCTCCAAGTCGTGTCCAACTCTTTGTGACCCCATGGACTGCAGCACGCCAGGCTTCTCTGTCCATCACTGTCTCCCTAACTATCTCAAACTCATGCCCACTGAATGATACCATACAGCCATCTCATCCTCTGTCACCCCTTTCTGCTCCTGCCTTCAATCTTTCCCAGCATCAGGGTCTTTTCAAATGAGTCAGTTCTTCGCATCAGGTGGCCAAAGTATTGGAGCTTCAGCTTCAGCATCAGTCCTTCCAATGAATATGCAGGACTGATTTCCTTTAGGATGGACTGGTTGGATCTCCTTGTAGTCCAAGGGACTCTGAAGAGTCTTCTCCAACACCACAGTTCAAAAGCATCAATTCTTTAGCACTCAGCCTTCTTTACGGTCCATCTCTCACATCTAGACATGACTACTGGAAAAACCATAGCTCTGATGTATTAAATATAGTCATATTAAAATAACTTTATTTTGATTCTGCATCTGTGACTATTTTATCAGCCAAGAAATAACATATAAATGAACTAGTAACCTGGAAAGGGTGTGTGTGTGCTTCACTGATCTTTACAGATGTAGATGTGTATTATTTGAGTCTCTTTTAATATTTTACACTAATACCCTGATCCTAACCTAGCATAAGTCTTTCTGCCACCTTAGAGAAAAGTCTTACCATACTCACTGTTCTGGGAGTAGAGAAATTGGAATTCTGTTCTGACTCAGATCTAGGCTCATTCTCTTCCCCTCTCCACCTCCAATCCATCCTAAATAAGATCTTAAATAAGATCATTCTTAAATAAGATCTTAAATAAGACCATTCATGCAACAGTAAAAATGAGATCTTGGTTGTATGTGCTTTATGTCTGATCTGTCTTCCTGGAAGCTGTCACCTATTATCGTGGTGACCTTGAGCTTCCTGAAGACTGGAGACATCTTTTACCCTCTGCATCCTTTGTTCTTAACCTAGTGGCTGTCATGTGATAGGGTCTCAATCAATATTTGCTGAATGACAGTAAACCACAGTGGTAATAGATGGTTTTCTGCTAACGTTCTATGGCACTAGCCTTAACCACACAATATCCCTTCCACTCCCCTTCACCCAAATCAATATCTCCTTTCCTTCACACGCACATGTCCTGATGTCATATAGCTGACTTAGGGCAACGAGCTCCTGATGAAATTCTGGCTAGGAAATTTTCTCTTTGGAGAGAAAACAAGTTATTAAGCCTCATCAATTTAATGAGTCTCTTTGTTACCACTGACCATCTAGTTCTTCTAGCACTGACTGATGCCTTGACACTGTCAAATTTTGCTTATATAATCCTGCTCCTTCTTTAGAAAATTATATTTGAAATAAGAACCTAAACTAGGTTTTATACAGGCACTTTTTGGTTTTAAGCATGAAATATAAGCCTAGAGCAAGACAGTGTGCACAGGAGGAAGAATATATGGATAAAAAAAAGATCCATCAAGTCTTTTAATGGAAAGATTGAGGGTACCTGTGCCTTGAATCTACCATTATCAACAAGCATGTGTTGAGCACACACTACACACCAGGCCCTGAGCAGTGGAGAAGGCATGGTCTGGCCTTCCCAGAGCATGTTATCTAATGTGCAAAATGGAGTATGTATTTCAAGAAATACATACCAACTAAAAGCAGAAAGTCAGATACAAAAGAAACAAAATTAAGAGGTCCATCAGGAGAGAACCAGGATACCAAGCATTAAGAGCAGAGCAGTACCAGAAACAGCAGCCTGAATACCAGAACCCTAAGCAGCACACATTCAGAGCCCTGACGAAACCTCAAGCATGAAAAGAATTCTAGATATAAAAAAGGAAACCGGCACAGATCACAAGAGCATAAATTCAGTGATTCTGAATTTTAAAAACTAAAAACAAAAATGAGATTTTATCATTTCTTACTATTCCTAGAGAGCCCACACCCCGGAGCACCTTACCCTGTCCTGGCCTCCATCATGTTTTGTAGAACCACATTCAAAGTGAAAAGTGAAAGTGTTAGTCGCTCAGTCATGTCTGACTCTTTGCAACCCCATGGACTGTAGCCTGCCAGGCTCCTGTGTCCATGGAATTCTACAGGCAAGAATATTGGACTGGGTAATTATTCCCTTCTCCAGGGGATCTTCCTGACCCAGGGATCAAAACCAGGTCTCCTGCATTGCAAGCATATTCTTTACCATCTGAGTCACCAGGGAAGTTAAGAACCACCCTTAAAGCAGATACCAAATCTTACTGCCTCACCTGTAAGGCTAAAGCTGATGGTTTTCCTGAACTGACCTTGCTAGGTCTCAGGCTTCTTCTCCTTAAGCCCATCTGCAATAATGGTCATAAATATTATCCCGCCAAGAATATATTCCCTGGGTAGCTTCTGGTCCAAGGACAATGTGGAGACCATGGAGCAGACTCAAATTTAATTTCAAAACCTGTAGCTGTGTCCAGTCATTTCACAGCTCAGAGGAGAGCCACCCCAACCTAGCTACAGATCCATAATTATAAAATTTAAATGCTGTTTGTTGTAAGCCACTACATTCTGGACTGACTTGTTAACAAGACCTGGCAAATATAGCTACTGTAAAGTCATCCAAAAAAACATCATATTTTTAAGATTTTTTAAATAATTTGAGACAGAAGTTATAACACTAAATTGAAATTACGATATAATTTTTAAATTACGATATAATTGAATTTATGAATACTAACTGAAAAACTGAGGATAGAAAATTACTTTTAAAATGACATTAAGGGAAATCCCTGGCAGTCCACTGGTTAAGGCTTTGCTTCTCTCACTGCCAAGGACCCAGGCTTTAATCCTCAGTCTGGGAACTAAGATTTCACAAGCCACATGGCAAAAAAAAATTAAAATTAAAATTAATTAAATAAAATGATGTTAAATATATTTTATATACATTTCCCAAAGGAATAAAATAAAGTATACCAATCTGTTAACAATGACCATTTTTACTTGGTATAGCTATGCTTGATTTTACTTTTTATTATCTGTCATGGAAATAGGTACTCGATATTATCCAGGTAAAAAATTGAACAAGTAAACTTCCATATATTCATGTTTTCTACAGTGACTGTATATAACTTTTGTAATCATAAAAGTGTTTCGTTTTTAAAAATGGAGATCCACCACCTAGCATATTGGTGATAATCCAGTGGGGACAATTCTTTATGAGGCTTCTTCCCAACAGTGGTAAATGCTCCTGACGGAACTACGACCTAGAGATGGTTTACTGATCAGCATTTTATAAAGACAGAATAAGAGTTCTACCAAAGTCAAGGTTCACTTTATCAACTGTCCCAGCAGAGCCCCCAGAACACTTCTCTATGAAAAGAAACGGGACAGGTCAAGCAAGTCACACAGAGGGGACAAAGGACGAGCGTTCTGAAGGGACTGAGGGCCAGGAAAGCAGGAGGTGAAAGAAAGGTGAGCACAGAGCGAGAGAATTGAGGGAACAAGGAAGAAAGGGGGAGAGAAAACTTACGAAGAAACCACTCTGATCAGCCTCCCATGAGGACATGTTACTTCACCATCACACCACTGCCAATCTCCATTTATAGACAGTCCCAGGGGGCAAAGCCACCATGAGGCAGAAAGGACCTCTCCTGCAGCAGCTAAGTCAGATCCTCAAGTAGGGACTGATATCTCAGTGCACTGCTCTGCATTCCCCATGAACATCTTAGCCATTTGGTTTTGCAGAGTCATGGTTCCCTCTTGCCAAGACCCCTGCTCATTATCACAGTTCAAAAGGAGAAGCCTTTCAGGCTAGACAACATGCTTGCAGAGGCTCTGGGTGATGGTTCTTCCCTTCTGCCTCTGGCACCTGCCTCTAGGCAGCCCCTAGGAGCCAGTCCACGTTTTATGGCAGCTCCCATGCCAATCATTCTGAATAAACAAGGGTCAATTTCATCCCTCTGGGAGGGAACTGTCTATTAAAAGGTAGACATGATTGCTGCCCTTCCCCAGTGGCTCAGCAGTTAAAGAATCTACCTGCAATGCAGATGTGGGTTTGATCCCTGAGTTAAGAAGATCCCCTGGAGGAGCGCATGGCTACCCATGCCAGTACTCTTGCCTGGAGAATGTCATGGACTGAGAAGCCTGTTGGGTTACAGTCCATAGAACCACCAAGAGTCAGACAAGACTGAAGTGACTGAGCATGCACACATTGCTGTATCAAGCCTACAAGATGGATAGACAAGGGAAGAAAGGACTGTGAGACTGATTCCGGAAGAAATGAAGAAGAGAGATAAAGGAGAATAGAAGGGTAAGGGCGACAGAGGAGGGCAAGGGACAAGAGAGTGGGAGGGAGCAAAAGGACATCACCCATCAGCAGCTCTTCTCACCAAGACAGCGGCAAGGTCAGCACCCTGTTTGAGATGGCAGAAGTGCCTGCCCAGGCCTGCTTCTCCTTCCGTCTGAGCTTCATTCTTTCCACGCCCATCAGTCCACTTTAAGCCAACACTGACTCTTGCCTCTCTACAGATAATACAAGCTTGTAGGGGGAAGACACTAGGGCCCAGTCTAAGGGAGCTGCTAGATGATTCTCCTCCAGGCGTATCTCCACCTCCGCCCACCAGAAAATCCCAACCTGTGTGCATCTGAGGGTAGAGGGGAGGGACATTTAGGCCCCAAGTTTCTCAACGTTTGTCAGATAGTAAGCCAGAATTCTAGGCTCCGTAGAATAACAGGGTTAGACCCACTCATTTATGTGTTTATTCAGCCTTTCCTCTTCTTTCTTCCACAGTCACAGCCTGAGCTTCTTTTCTCTCCTTGGCAGTGGGATACTCAATACATGCGTGATGGCAGGGGGCAGATAAAGAAAACAAAATACAGCAAGGTCCAGGTTTATGACTGAAGAGTGAAGGGTGTCTGTACATGTGTGTGTATGCGTGGGTATGAATGTAGGTGTGAATTTGGGTACATGGTGGCCCTGGATTTACTGTCATATGGCAAAGTCTATCTCACTGGTCCTAAGTGTAAAGACTTTGTGTTTTTTGGACCAGAGGAACTTAAAGAGTTCCTCTCCTTTACTTAGGAATCAAGAATGTAGGCAAGAGCACATGGAAGATGCTGATGACTCTTCTAAATTCTGAATTTTACCTCAAACGCACAGCTTCCATCTCTGCTTATTCCTTAGATTCACCTCCAGAATGTCCTGAAGTAGAGAACAGACAGGGCTGGAAGATAAACAAGGATCTCTCCATTTCCTACAGCTCTATCCCTTCCTGGGATCCCAGACCCCACCTCCAAGACCTCCTATTTTAAGGAATGGAAAAGTAGAATAGAAAATCTGATACAATGGGTTTTAAAAGTACTACCTCCACTACTCACTAATTTTGTGACTACAACAAGTTATTTAATCTATGTGAGCCTTAGTTTCATCATCTAAAAATATGAGTTCAGTTTAGTCGCTCAGTCATGTCCAACTTTTTGCGACCCCATGGACTGCAGCATGCCAGGCCTCCCTGTCCATCGCCAACTCCTGGAGTTTACACAAACTCCTGTCCATTGAGTCAGTGATGCCACAAACTTCATAAACCACAAACTTCATAAACTTATTCTAAAATGTAAATGAGAATACTCCTCCTCCAGGTATTAAACACTTAGAAAGTTACAGGTGTTGTGCTAAATTTTTTACATAATCATGTTCTTAAAGCCTCACAAAAACCTCAAAGAGGTTTGTTTTACAGATCAGAAAGCAGAGATTCAAAGAGGTTAAAAACACAGCAAAGGTCATATAAAAATCACTGATGGAATTGGGATTTCTATCAGCTCTGTTGGACATCAAAGCCTCTGCACCTTAAGCATCAAGTTACACCTGGTGTATAATAGATACTCAATAAATGTGAATTACCTTTTTATACCCCCTTATGTCAGTGTCAGCACATGTCAGTGAGTTTGATAATCTTGGCACAACCCTACACCCTACACTTCTCCAAATATGTCTTTCAGTAGTCTCCCCATTCTTGGAGATGACCAGGAATCTGAATATTTAGAGCATTTCTTTAAACATTGCTTTTTAAACAGATGTGTTGATAATGTATGGTTTGGGTAATGAGATTTTCCAGGTCATAAGTTGCTAATTGTGAGTTAACTATCTAGCCTATTTGCAATAAATAAAGGGACTAGTACATGCACACACACACACACACAAAATCACAAAGGACCTACTGAGCTCATGCAAAAAGATTCTCAGTTGCGTTGCACAAGGATCCAGCTGTCAGACCACCCCAAAGGCACAAAGCTAGAGTATCTCCTGACACTGCTTTAGGACAGAGCACTCTGGTCCAGGATTCAAAATATTGAGTTATGAGTCCATCATGACTACTTGTGTGACTTTGAACCATTTAGACACACAACCATATAAACTTAAGTTTTTCCTTTTAAATTATCAGCACAAGAATATATAACTTGTATGTTTCTGACCAACTCTAGCATCCAATGATTCTATATCAGCTGATATTTGGCAAAACTATGGTTTTCCTGTCAAGTGATGCCCTGAGATGGTCCTAATGCCAAAGATAAATGCAGCCTTGCTTTTGAAATAATTGATTTAACCACACTCAATCTGGGACTGTTTTCAGTGATTAGATTAAGAAGTAAATGTGATGCTGCCTATTGTGGGCTCAAGATATTTTTTATCAGGATATGAAACTGCCATCAGTCCTCAGAAATATATCAGCAAATCCCACTGGCCTCACAAATTCATATTCCATATGAGGTCACAATGTTCAATAATCATATGGGTTACTACATTAGTAACAAATGCTTGCTGCTTAAAGGGACACCTTTACAAGGAACACCACAAATGTCTCTGGTCCTGGAAGTCATCTTTGCACTCACAGCCCCTCCTCACCTTCCTCCATTCCCTTCAATGACCTCTAGATTATGGAGGAACTCAACATTTAGGTTCTCAACATTTAAGAACTCAACATTTTAGGAACTCACAACATTTTAGGAATCAGTGAACTAAAATGGATGGGAATGAGCAAATTGAATTCAGATGACCATATATACTACTGTGGACAAGAATCCCTCAGAAGAAATGTAGCCCTCACAGTCAACAAAAGAGTCCAAAATGAAGTACTTGGGTCCAGTCTCAAAAACGACAGAATGCTCTCGGTTGGTTTCCAAGGCAAACCACTCAACATCACAGTAATCCAAGTCAATGCCCCAACCACTAATGCCAAAGAAGTTGAAGTTGAATGGTTCTATGGATACCTATAAGATATCCATAGGTTAGATGGATATCTTATAGGTATCTTATGTGTGCATGTAAGTGAGTTTGATAATCTTGGGCCTCTAGAACTAACACCAAAAACAGATGTTGTTTTCGTCATGGGGGACTGGAATTCAAAAGCAGGAAGTCAAGAAATACCCAGAGTAACAGGCAAGTTTGGCCTTGGAGTACAAAATGAAGTGGGGCAAAGGCTATCAGAGTTTTCCCAAGAGAACGAACTGGTCATAGCAAACACCCTCTTCGAA
Source organism: Bos mutus (assembly GCF_027580195.1). Taxonomy (NCBI): domain Eukaryota; kingdom Metazoa; phylum Chordata; class Mammalia; order Artiodactyla; family Bovidae; genus Bos; species Bos mutus. The sequence goes on from NC_091626.1 coordinate 95,930,924, forward strand.
CAACACAAGACGACTCTACACATAGACATCACCAGATGGTCAATACCGAAATCAGATTGATTATGTTCTTTGCAGCCCAAGATGGAGAAGCTCTATACAGTCAGCAAAAACAAGACCTGGAGCTGACTGTAGCTCAGATCATGAGCTCCTTATTGCAAAATTCAAGCTTAAAATGAAGACAGAAGGGAAAATCACTAGACCATTCAAGGATGACCTAAATCAAATCCCTTATGATTTTACAGTGGAGGTGATGAAAAGCTTCAAGGGATCAGATCTGATAGACAGAGTGCCTGGAGAACTATGGACAGAGGTTTTATAAAATGGTACAGGAGGCAGTGACTAAAAGCATCCACAAGAAAAAGAAATGCAAGAAGGCAAAGTGGTTGTCCGAGAGAGCCTTACAAAACCACAGCAGATGAGGACAAGTTCAAGAAACGAACAATGTTTATCCTGAGAATGACTCACCACATTTCACTGGGAAACTGACAGTCCTCTTTAGCTATCTAAAGGTCTACTATAGAAGAGGGTTTAGGTTTTGTACCTCTATATAACCCAGGTGTTCATGGCACAGTAAGTACCAAGTAAATATTAACTGAGAGATTAAATCTTGTATAGTTCCCAAAGCCAGAACCAAGATCAAAAGAAAGGTATTAGAAGAATAGAGAATTCAATTTATGGTAAAAGGGGGATTTTTACAATAAAGGCACATCAGACAGTAAAGAATCTGCCAGCAATTCAGAAGACACAGGTTCAATCCCTGGGTGGGGAAGATCCCCTGGAGAAGGGAATGGCTACCCACTCCAGTATTCTTGGCTGGAGAATTCCATGGACAGAGGAGCCTGGTGAGCTACAGTCTATGGGGTCACAAAGAGTCAGACGTGACTGAACAACTAACACTTTTAATTTTATTGCATTTTGTTTTATTATGCTTAGCAGATATTGAATGTTTTATAAATCAAAGATCTGTGGTAACCTTGTGTCAAGTTAAGTCTATTAACACCGCTTTTTCCAACAGGATTTGCTTACTCCATGTCTCTGTGTTACATTTTGCAGTATTTCAAAACTTCCACCAGCAAAAAGATAACAATTCACCAAAGGCTCAGATGACGGTTAACATTTTTTAGCAATAAAGTATTTTTAAATTACATCCCACAGACAGAGGAGCCAGAGAGGCTACAGTCCCCAAGGTCTCAAAGAGTCGGACATGACTTAGCAACCACACAGCACCGTATGCATTTTTCAGACTTCACACTATTGCACACCTAAGAGACCACAGAACAGAAACGTAGCTTTCACATGCACTGGAAAAAGGTCACAGGACTCAATGTACTGTGATAGTCACTATATTGAGGCGATCTGGAACCAAACCTACAGTATCTTCAAAACTGAATACATCTGCTTCTTGAAAAGTGAGCTTCCTTATCATGGGGAGCAGTAGAGTATACTGATCACAAAAGAGTAGGCCCTGGAGTGGAAGGTCTAGAAGAACTAGGTGACCTTGGGCAAGTTATTTAAGCTATCCGTGACCCCCATTCCTCAGATGTAAATTGAGAATGAAATAGTATCTATTGCATACAACTTTGCAGTGGTTAAATAAGCTATCCACTGCTATGCACAGAGCACAGCATATGGAGACAGGAGATGTTTCCATACAGTCCACATAACAGAGATTTTGTCAAGGGTATTTATGCATCAGATGTTGGATTAGATTCAAAAATCTCAGAGGTCTTTTCTAACTAAATATGAATCTATAAGTTCTGATAACAGAATCAACCCCACCATCATCCCAATAAATGTCTTTACCACCTGTACAGCTGGAAGAGATACACAGAAGAATTATACACAGAAGAACTATATTAAAAAGGTCTTAATGACCCACATAACCACATGGTGTGATCACTCACCTAGAGCCAGACACCCTGGAATGTGAAGTCAAGAGGACCTTAGGAAGCATCACTATGATCAAAGCTAGTGGAGGTGATGGAATTCCAGCTGAGCTATTTCAAATCCTTAAAGAGGATGCTGTGAAACTGCTGCACTCAATATGCCAGCAAATTTGGAAAACTCAGCAGTGGCCACAGGACTGGAAAAGGCCAGTTTTCATTCCGATCCCAAAGGAGGGCAATGCCAAAGAATGTTCAAACTACCAGACAATCGTACTCATTTCATATACTGGCAAGGTAATGCTCAAAATCCTTCAAGCTAGGCTTCAGCAGTATGTGAACTAAGAACTTCCAGATGTACAAGATGGATTTACAAAAGGCAGAGGAACCAGGGATCAAATTGCCAACATTTGCTGGATCATAGAAAAAGCAAGAAAATTCCAGAAAAACATCTATTTCTGCTTCATTGATTATGCTAAAGCCTTTGACTGTGTGGATCACAACAAACTATGGAAAATTCTTAAAGAGATGGGAATACCAGATCACCTTACCTTTCTTCTGAGAAACCTGTATGCAGGTTAAGAAGCAACAGTTAGAACAAGACTTGGAACAACAGACTGGTTCAAAATGAGGAAAGGAGTACATCAAGGCTGTATACTGTCACCCTGCTTATTTAACTTATATGCAGAGTATATCATGTAAAATGCCAAGCTGAATGAATCACAAGCTGGAATCAAGACTGCCAGGAGAAGCATCAACAACCTTAGACATGCAGATTATACCATTCTAATGGCAGAAAGGGGCTTCCTTGGTGGCTTAGATGGTAAAGCATCTGCCTGCAAAGTGGGAGACCTGGGTTCGATTCCTGGCTTGGGAAGATCCCCTGGGGAAGGAAATGGCAATCCACTCCAGCACTCTTGTCTGGAAAATCCCATGGACAGAGGAGCCTGATAGGCTACAGTCCATGGGGTCGCAAAGAGTAGGACACGACTGAGTGACTTCATTTTCACTTTCACTGGCAGAAAACAAAGTGGACTAAAGAGCCTTTTGGTAAGGGTAAAAGAGGAGAGTGAAAAGGCTGGCTTAAAACTCAACATTCAGAAAACTAAGATCATGGCATCTGGTCCCATCACTTCAAGGCAAAAGAAGGCGTAAAGTAGAAACAGTGATTTTATTTTCTTGGGCTCAAAAAATCACTGTGGATGGTGACTGCAGTCATCCAATTAAAAGACACTTGTTCCTCAAAAGGAAAGCTATGACAAATCTAGGCACCATATTAAAAAGCAGAGACACCCTTTTGCCGATAAAAGTTCATATAGTCAAGGCTGTGATTTTTTTCCATATGGATGTGAGAGTTGGACAATAAAGAAGGCTGAGTGCTGAAGAATTGATGCCTTTGAACTGTGGTGTTGGGGAAGACTCTTGACAGTCCCCTGGACTGCAGGGAGATCAAACCAGTCCATCCTAAAGGAAATCAACCTTGACTATTCATTTGAAGGACTATTGCTGAAGCTGAAGCTCCAATACTTTGGCCACCTGATGTGAAGAGCTGACTCCCCGGAAAAGACCCTGATGCTGGGAAAGAAAGAGGGCAGGAGAAGAAGGTGGCAACAGAGGATGAGATGGCTGGATGGCATCACTGCCTCCATGGACATGAGTCTGAGCAAACTCTGGGAGACAGAGAAGGGCAGGGAAGCCTCGCGTGCTGCAGTCCATGGGGTCACAACGAGTCAGACACAACTTAGCGGCTAAAGAACAAGAAAACCTGTACAGACACATGACTTTTGCTCATCCATCCTTTCTCTTTCCACCTCTACTCTCAACATAGACTTGACTGTGGATTTCCGCAAGAGGCTTCATATTACAGTAGCTGGAGAAACTGAGTTGCTTGTGAAATACGTTTCATGAAAGCCTGAGAAATGAGACAAGGGGAGCAGAGACAGTCAGCTGGAGATGAGGTGGCTGTCAGCAACAGCCTGCCACTAAATGTGGTAAGAATAAGAGTGAGCCACTATCACATTTAAAATGGGTAACCAACAAGGACCTCCTGTACAGCACATGGAACTCTACTCAAGGTTATGTGGCAGCCTAAATGGGAGGGGAGCCTGGGGAAAAGAGGATACATGTGTATGTACGGCTGAGGCCCTTTGCTGTTCACCTGAAATTATCACAGAATGGTTTGTTCATCGGCTATACCCTAAAACAAAATAAAAAGTTTTTTTTTTTTTTTTTTTTAAACGAGTGAGCCACTATTTTCAGATCCAGAAAGGAAGACTTCAGGAGTAGGGAGAATTCAACTAAGCAAATATCAGAGCAGTTATCTTTCCTTTACCATGTTGCTGATGGAGATAAAAAATGTGCTAGCCTTAGCTGGTGTCAGTCTGAGACCCTCGGAGGCCATATGAAAACAATATTCAAACACCACTGGGCCCCAGCAGGAAGCTCCAAACAAGGGGCTGGCAGAGAAGATTGAAATCTGAAAGGCACAGGGCTTTCTTTCCCTGGAGGAAAAAAAGAGAGGGGGCATGCTAATCCTACAGATTTCATGAGGTTTCTGATTTACTAGTCTCTCAGATGGCTCTGTGGGGGTTTGTCATTTTGATGAGAAAGCCTTGTTGTAAAGGTTAAACATGCTAAGCAGCATGAAGTGATCTCTAAGAAAGATTATATCTTCTTGCCAGGGAGACAGCTGCCCAATAGCCCACAGAAGGGGGCCTTTAAAGAGCTGCACACCCAGGGTTTTGGCCCCAAGTCCCAGTTGCACTTGTCACTTCAAAACTCTCACTGTTGAGCTGGATTTATTTGTCGTATGGGGTAATGTGGATTGGTTGATGAAAGAAGAGAAATGTACATGCCTTTTCTCTCCATATTTCTTTCCTCCAAATCAATTGCCAACATTCTAAATAAAATTAGCAACAGGAATAAGACTGGAGACTAACCGAATGTTCGTGTTACAATGCATCATTCTATTGCTTAGTAATCCATGGGGACATTAGAGGGAAAATACATTTTTTTTTTCATTCTTGAATCGCTGAATTCTAGATTCAGAAATGGACACACTGGCTTATGATCTCTGAGTACAACATACACTTTGACTCTATAATAGAGGCTCCCCCAAAGCTAATGAAACCGCCGTTGATAATTCTCAGGGGTAAATATGGGAACTGAGGCACAGAGAGAAAATAAATTACACATGTTCAGAGTGGGACCAGTATATGTAGGTGATTCCTAACTATATACCCTTCATTGCTACCTCACTCTTCCCCACTCGTCCTAAGTCCCTCCAACTCACTTGAGATGGTTGAGTAGCTCAGGGAAAACAAAACAAAACAGGCTTCTAAGACCAAACCTTTGTTCTTATCCAGTCTTGGTCACTCTTTAGCTGTGTATGATTGGTTAGGGTTAGGGTTAGTCCTATCAACACTGTCCCTTAAATATCTATTGGATGTATCCCCAAAATCCAACCTCCACTCTCCTATCACAGTTCAGACTCTTATTTCCCACCCTGAACTAATATAAATGCAAAAGTGAAAGTGAAGTCACTCAGTCGTGTCCGACTCTTGCGAGCCCATGGACTGTAGCCTACCAGGATCCTCAGTCCATGGACTTTTCCAGGCAAGAGTACTGGAGTGGGGTGTCATTGCCTTCTCCAGGGGTTCTTCCCAACCCAGGGATTGAACCCAGGTCTCCCGCATTGTAGGCAGACATTTTACCATCTGAGCCACCAAGGAAGCCCAATATAAATGCAAACTGAACTATTTTATACTGGTCTGTTGGCCTACTATCTCCCACATTTCATTCATCACTTGCCAGAGGGATCTGACTTTGTTGTTTAGTTGCTAAGTTGTGTCCAACTCTTTTGTGACCTGGTGGACTGCACCCTGCCAGGCTCCTGTGTCCATGCAATTTCACAGGCAAGAATACTGGAATGGGTTGCCATTTTTTTCTCCAGGTCTTAGTTATCTGATTGCTAAAAATGGCATGCCCACTATAGTGTAAGGTCCAAATTTGTGGGGAGAACAAAACAAGCTACTTTACAACTGGTCTTGCCACTCCTTCAGCCACACCTTCTAAAACATCCCCTCAAATCCCTTCTCTTCACTCCCTAAGTCTTAGATTTCATCCATGAGGAAAATGTACTGTTTCCAGAAGTCATCCCTACATATATGTTCCTTCTGCCTAGAATACTTACCCTGCCTAATCTTCCTAGGAGATTCCTGCTACACCACCAAGCCTCAGCACAAGTGTCGCCCAATCTCTAACACTGTGCATAATATTTCTCCTTGCATTATTGATATGTTTATGAAAAATATATTACGATCAATTCTCGTATCTCTAGTGATCCATGAAGTCACTGGCATACTGTACTCAATGGATGCCTCTGAATGAATGACTTGGGGCCTTCCTTATTTTCTTCATTGAGAAAATGAGGTTGAGATTATGCAGCTTACAGAATGGATGTGAGGGTTAAATGGCCCAGTATATATTAAGAATACAGAGCAGGCATATATTAATAATCTCTCTCAATAAGGTTAATTTTCCTTTCCTTTTATCAGACTGGAACAAGGAAGGATTCATCTATCTGTGAAAAGACACAGGAAACCAGAGATGCTAAAAAGAAAAAAAAAAAGAAAAGTCTATGACAATCCCCTTGTGTTGTATTTTGAAGCACCTGTTTCTCATAATTTTGTGACATCTCAATTTATTGCTTCCATAATGGGCAGATGTCTTCTGGCAGTTAAGCAGCTTTTAGCAAAGGCAGTAATAAAGGTATGAAGTGGCAATGTAAGTGACCGCCGTGTATATCTCTGCATCTGACAGAATCCCAGCCAACAGCAGATGTGTCACACTGCTGAGCAGCTGTGACACGCGGCCTCAAAGTACTGACCCACACATTCTCAGGCTGCACACAGGCCTAGCTGTAGATTTTCTGAAGATCCCCAGAGTCCCCAGCCTGTCCTTCTGAGACTCCAGGAGTTTCAAGCTACTAAAACAGCTAGAACTTTCTTTACTTGCTGTCTTCTTTAGAGTAACAGAAAGATCCATGATCAGGGGTATCTCAGATCCCAACCTGATAGAATAACACGTAAGGGTTCATGGACTCTGGGACAATTTCCTGGGATCATACAACGCTGCGCCTGTGGAAAGGGAAACTCGGAGAACAGGAAGAGAAACAAGAAGAGGCTGAATCTGAGCAGTGCTATCATCGCCACTCCAAAAATAGTCAGAAGACCTAAGACATATCTCCAAAGAAGACAACATCGCCACTCCAAAAATAGTCAGAAGACCTAAGACATATCTCCAAAGAAGACATACAGATGGCCAGGAAGCACATGAAGTGATGTGCAATACTGCTAATTCTTTGTTGTTGTTCAGTCACTAAATCATATGCTAATTATTAGAGAAATGCAAATCAAAACTACAATGAGGTATCACCTCACACAGTTAGAATGGCCAACAAAAAGTCTACAAACAATAAAGGCTGGAGAGGGTGTGGAGAAAAGGGAACCCTCCTACACTGCTGGTGGGAATGTAAATTGGTACAGCTATTCTGAAGAATAGTATGGAGGGGCCTTCAGAAACTAATAGAGCTTCCATATGATCTAGCAATCCCATTCTCAGGGATATACCTGGAAAAAAACATGGTTCAAAAGGATATATGCACCACAGTGTTCACTACATCACTATTTACAGTACCCAAGACAATGCAAGCAACCTACTAGGTTTGTTAAAAAGTAACTGTGGTTTCAGCTTCTGGTTCAAGATGGTGGAGTAAAAGGACATGCACTCATCTCCTCCTGTGAGAGCACCGAAACTGCAACTAGCTGTTGAACAACCATCGACGGGAGGATACTGGAATCCACCAAAATAAGATACCCCATGTCCAAAGGCAAGGAAGAAGCTTCAGTGAGATGGTAGGAGGGGTGCAATTATGACAAAATCAAACCCCATACCCACTGCACAGGTGACCCACACACTGGAGAACAGAAATACCAAAGAAGTTCCAGCATTGTTGTGAAGGTTCTGAACTCCACATCAGGCTTCCCAGCCTGGGGATCTGACAGAGGGACTGGGGATCAACAGAGAATCTGACCTTGAGGGCCAGGGGGATTTGATTACAGGACTCCCAGAGGATTGGGAGAAACAGAGACTCCAGACTTGGAGTGGATAAACAAAATTTTGCTCTCATCATGACCCAGAGGAGAGGAGCAGTGACCCCACAGGAGACTGAATCAAAATCACCTGCTAGTGTTGGAGGGCCTTCTGTGGCGGTGTGGGCCAGCAGGGGCTCACCACAGGGACAGGGGCACTGGAACGTTCCCCTTGGCACAAGCCCTCTTGGAGTTCACCATCAACCCTACTATAGGGCCCCAGGGATGGGTATCCTCAGGCCAAACAACTACCATGGAGGCAGTACAACCCCACCCACCAGCAGATAATTGGATTAAAGCTTTACTGAGCAAGGCCCTGCCCACCAGAGCAAGATCCAGTTTTTTCCAGTCCTTCCCATCAAGAAGTTTACACAAGGCTTTTAGCTTCATCCATCAGAGGGCAAAACAAGAAGAAGCATTCTCACAGTGGCTAAAACAAAAATCATATTACAGAAAGTTAATCATGATGAAAAAGTAGAAAGTTATGTCCCAGATGAAAGGACAAGATAAAAACTCCAGAAAAACACCTACATGAAGTGGAGATAGGCAACCTTCCAGAAAAAGAATTCAGAATAATGATAGTGAAGATGATCCAGAAGCTGGGAAAAAGAATGGAGGCAAAGATTGGGAAGGTGCAAGAAATGTTTACCTAAAACCTAGAAGAACTAAAGAACAAACAAACAGAGATGAATAATACACTATCAGGAATCAACAGCAGAATAACTGAGGCAGAAGAACAGATAAATGATCTGGAGGACAGAATGGTGGAAATCACTGTTGCAGAACCGAATATAGGAAAAGAATGAAAAGAAATAAAGACAGCCTAAGAGACCTTTGGGACAACATTAAATGCACCAACATTCACATTAGAGGGATCCCAGAAGGAAAAGAGAGAGAGAAGGGACCTGAAAAAATATGTGAAGAGATAATAGCTGACAGCTTCCCAGTGATGGGAAGGGAAATAGTCAACCAAGTCCAGGAATCACAGAAAGTTCCAAGCAGAAGGAACCCAAGGAGGAACACACCAAGACACATAGTAATCAAACTGACAAAAATTAAAGACAGAGATAAAATATTAAAAGCAACAGAGAAAAATGACAAATAACATACAAGGGAACTCCCATCAGGTTATCAGCTGATTTCTCAACAGAAATTCTACAAACCAGAAGGGAATGGCATGATATATTTAAAGTGATGGAAGGGAAGAACCTACAACCAAGAACACTGTACCCAGCAAGACTCTCCTTCAGATCTGATGGAGAAATCAAAAGTTTTTCAGACAAGCAAAAGTTAAGAGAATTCAGCACCACCAAACCAGTTTTACAACAAACGCTAAAAGGAATTTCTCTAGGCAGGAAACACAAGAGAAGGAAAAGACCTACAGAAAGTAAACCCAAAACAATTAAGAAAACAGTAATAGGATCATACATATTGATAATTACTTTAAATGTAAACGGATTAAATGCACCAACCAAAAGACAAAGACTGGCTGGTGGATGAAAACATATGCATGTATGCATTTCCATTTACCACATCATTCTGTTGACCTCCCCAAATTGTATGCAATTATTTTATATTGTTAAGTTAATTGTGTTTCCATTATGGCTTGCAATTGTAATTATCTTTTATTTTTGTCTGGTTATTGACTGCAAACTAATAAACATCTTTTATTCTTGTGATTAAGTAACTATTACTCACTTAATACTATTGTATCATGATTGGTCTACAGAAAAACAACAGAACTCTATATCACCAAAACTAGGATCTAATAGAAAAACCTGTAATCACTTTTTAAAATTCAGAAGCATATCAGAATTATCTTGAAATTTTTTGTAAAATACAAATGCTCAAGGGAGGTTCAAGAGGAAGGGGGAAAATGTATACCTATGGCTAATTCATGTTGATGTTTGGTAGAAACCAACAAAATTCTGTAAAGCAAATATCCTTCAGCTAAAAAAATAAATAAAATTCTCCCAATAATGAAAAAATAAAACAACAAATGCTTACGTATTGCTTTTTTTTCTCCAGAGCTCGAGATATGTTTCTAATGAGCAGTCATGTTTAAAACAAGTGGACTATATGATTATCTTTTACTTTTATTACCTGGTATGTTTCATCTTTTCTATTTTATATGCAGTGCTTCTATTTCATTTAGTTTATGTTCTCCAATTTCTCCATTTCTTTGTTTTTTAATGTACTTTCTCAAGCCTTTATCAAGTGTAGTAGAAAAGCTTTAATATACATATATAAATATGTCTTAGAAAACATTAATTTTTGCTTAACTAAAAACAATTGACATTTTGATTCTACTTGTTTGATTTAGCATAAATAGAATGCTAGATTTCTAATTAAAAAATAGATATGCAACAAGCAACAAAGTTTTACTACATAGGGAACTATAGTCAATATCTTGTAATCATCTATGACGGAAATAATTTCAAAATTAATATATGTGTATTTGTATAACTGAATAAGCTTGCTGTGCACCTGAAACATTGTAAATCAACTATACTTCAATAAAATATATATGTTTTAGAAAAAATGAATTCAGAGTGTGAATTTTAAATCATTATACTAAGCTCAGACACATCTTTATTAATCAAAATAGGCACTATTAGAATCAATACATTCTGGCCAATGAGAAATAAGTTGGTTTATTCCTGTAGCATACAAATCCATGCTTCAGGATTTTATGAACTCTTAGAAAGCATTTTCTGCCTCCTGCTGGTTATGGAAGCATTTTCCCTGCAAAAAGTTGTTGAGATGCTGGAAGAAGTGGTAGTCAGTTGGCGAAAGGTCAGGTAAACATAGAGGATGAGGCAAAATTTTGTAGCCCCATTTGTTCAACATTCGAAGCATTGGTTGAGCGATGTGCACTTGGGCACTGTCATGGAGAACTGGGCCCTTTCCGGTGGGCTGACCAATGCTGGCTGTAGGCACTGCAGTTTTTGGTGCATCTCATACATACTTCTCAGATGTAACAGTTTTATTAGGACTCAGAAAAGTGTAGTGGATCAGACTGCTGGTAGACTACCAAACAGCGACCATGACCTTTTTTGGGTGCAAGTTTGGCTTTAGGAAGTGCTTTGGAGCTTCTTCTTGGTCTAGCCACTGATAGGTCATTTCAGGTGATGTATAAAATCCACTTTTTGTTGAAATCTGATCAAAAAATGGTTCATTGTTGTGTAGAATAAGAGAGGATGACACTTCAAAATAGCAATTTTTTAATTTGTGGTCAGTTCATGATGCACCCACTTATCGAGCTTTTTCACCTTTCCAATCTGTTTCAAATGCTAAATGACCACAGAATGGTAGACACTGAATTCTTCAGCAATTTATCATGTAGTTATAAAAGGATCAGCTTCAATGATCCTCTTAACTAGTCATTGTCAACTTCTGATGGCTGGCCACTGTGCTCCTCAACTTCAAGGCTCTCATCTCCTTTGCAAAACTTCTTGAACCACCACTGCACTGCACGCCTGTTAGCAGTTCCTGGACCAAGAGTGTTGTTGATGTTGCAAGTTGTTTCTGCTGCTTTATGACCCAATTTGAACCCAAATAAGAAAACTGCTCAAATTTGCTTTTTGCCTAACATCATTTCCCTAATCTAAAATAAATATAAACAGCAAGTAATGAGTCATTAGTAAAAGAATGTAAAGGAAGAAATGCACATTAAAATGATGTATAACATAACCATATTTATTAAAGAGTATTCCAATATAAAAGAGCAAAGTTCAACAATGCAAAACCGTATTTACTTTTTCACCAACTTAAATAAATGTCCATTCACAGATGAATGGATAAAGAAGATGTGGTACATGTACACGATGGAATATTACTCAGCCACTTTTGCAAAAACGTGGATGGACCTGGAGATTATCATACTAAGTGAAGTTAGTGCAACAAAGACAAATATCATATGATATAGTTTATCTGCAAAATATTTAACACAATGCTATAAATGAACACATTTACAAAACAGAAACAGACTCACAGACTTAGAGAAGGAACTTACTGTTACCAGGGGCGAAGTGTGTGGGATGGGCAGGGATAGATTGGGACTTTGGGATGAATATGTATTCATTGCTATATTTAAAACAGACCAACCAACAAGGCCCTACCGTATAGCACAGGGAACTCTGCTCAATACTCTGAAATAAGCTAAATCGGAAAAGAATTTGAAAAGAATAGATACATGTAGGTGTATACCTGAATTGCTTTGCTATACACACCTGAAAGTAATACAACATTTTTAAACAACTGTACTCTTAATATAAAATAAAAAATTTAAAAAACATCAATGGATTAAAAAAGGGGGGGGCATGTTGGTTGATAAATTATATTTTCCATGGGGGCCTCCTTTCTCTAATACTTGTATTTACTCACTGAAAGGGGGTAAAAAATGAACTAGAAAAGAGACAGCCTTTTAGGGATCTTAAGAAATCTAAGAGTCTATTCATTAATCCATCAATTAAAACTTTTAAGTCATGGACCTGAAGTATCCCCAGTATACCAAGGTACTTGTTTTCTTAGATGAATGAATCAGAGAGGTGACAACTTCATTGCAGTGCTGATATAACTAAACCTAGCCTCCTAACCCAGAAAGTACTGCAGACTGCAAGGAACAAGGACTAGCATCCCTGCTCTGCCCTTCATTCACCTTTACCCCTCTACTCAGGATAAGGGAAGACATTGCCAAGCTGATGACATTTGAGAATCACAGAGTTTTATAATTGAATGGGCCCTGGGAGAGCATGAAACACAATTGCCTCATTTTATTTTTTCAGAACAAGGAAGCCAGAGGATCCAAGTAAGAATCTCAAAGTCACAGATCTAAATAAAGGGCCTAGGTGTTCCTAGGGAAATAGGGCAGGGCCTCAATGGTACTGAAACAAGGGAAAGCAACAAACATGTTTATATTTGACCTTGGAAGCCAGGTTTTCTTCTGTTCCCACATCAGTGAGTCAGTCTCAGCAGACCCCAATAGATCCAGAGCTGTTTTTAAAGTACTATATCATGTTGGACCTATTTTGCTTTCTAATTGTTATCTCATTCTTTCCTATGATTATTCCTGGATCACTGCCCTTGGTATATTGATAACAATTTGCAGATTACTCCTCCAACCCCTCCATTAGACTGTAAGCTCATGAAGGTCTTTTACAAACTTTTATCCTCACAACTTAACTCACTAAGCCTGGTGGAGACAAAAGGTATGGAATCACCATGTGAAAGTGAAGTGAAAGTGAAAGTCGCTCAGTTGTGTCCAACTCTTTGCAACCCCATGGACTACACAGTCCACAGAATTCTCCAGGCCAGAATACTGGAGTGGATAGTATTTCCCTTCTCCAGGGGATCTTCCCAACTCAGGGATCAAGCCCAGGTCTCCCACATTGCAGGTGGATTATTTACCAGCTGAGCCACAAGGGAAGCCCAGGAATATTGGAGTGGGTAGCCTATCCCTTCTCCAGCAGATCTGCCCGGCCCAGGAATCAAACCGGGGTCTCCTGCATTGCAGGCAGATTCTTTACCAACTGAGCTGTCAGGAAGTCCTAACTACATGGATGTTGTAGTTCATTCCAAAGAAGTATCACAGCTACGTTTCCTATAACTTGAGGGACCAAAAGCCACTGGAACTAAAGCTACTTAAGAATGTGTTGAATATTTAAACATTTTAACAATCTCACTTCAATACTCTAAAGAAGGCACAAAATTAATTTGCGTTTTTCAAAACATATGACATGCTATCCAGTTTTCCAAAGAAGATATCAGTGTAGGTTGACTTAAGATTATGGTGGTAGAGAGGGAGAGGAGTGGACGGATGTAGGATGGGTTTAGATGAGGAGATGAAAGGAACTTGCTGAGTCTGAATGAGATGGGAGAAGACAAAACCAAGGGAAAGGCCAAGGACAGTGGTGATGCCATTTACTGAGAAGGGAAAAACTACAAGGAAAAACAAGCAGTCTAAGTTAGGGAGGAGGAACTTAAGATTTCTATTTTTCAATGTTATGATTAAGATAGCTATCAGATATCCCAATGAAAACATCAAGGAGACAACTGGACATAGAAATCTGCAGTTCCAGAGAGAGTTCTAGGCTAGAGAACTTATTTGGGAATTACCAGCATGTAGGTAACCATAGCAACAGATGAGGATACAAAGGGCAATGTGCAGATCAGGAGACCTAGGATAGGGAACTGGGACCCTCCCTCCAGTATTTAATAACCTCGTGGTATGTGTGTGACACAGTGCTGGAAACTGTGGCAAACAAAAATGCCCAATGCACTGTTTTTCCTTCAATGACCTTATAATACATCCTCTTTCACGTGTAAGAAAAGGAAAGCCTACTCAACGTAATGGAAAGTACAGAGAGTTAGGAGTCAGGAACCATGAACTTTAACCATTCTACAGCTGTCCCAAGTTAAAATGACTAACTTCTCAGGGTTTCCAATTCCTCACTCACAGAAATAAGGATTAGCTGACTCTGCCAGCTCTACTATTTCCCAATGTCCTAATTTCCATGTGGCATCCAAGTGACACACTCCAGGTCCCTCGAAAGGCAGGGTACCACTCATTGCTGCTCCAGAAGCGCACAGAAGCCATCAGAGGGGATGGCTGAAAGCGAAGTTCCCAAACAGCTGCTGCCTGCAAGCTTTTCCTGTTGGAACAGGGTCATCTGAGAGAACTCAAAATATCTGCATTCTTGGTTTTCAACTGGAGTTTATGTCAGATCACTGGAATCCCAGGGACCAGTGAGAAGAGCAGATTTACCCTCTCTATCACATTTTCTTGATTCTACAAATTAATATTCTCAAAGGCATCCAATTTCCATGACCCTAGGAGATATTTTATCAGATAGAAGTAGTCCAGGTGGGTAGCCTTATGGGTCAGGATACCCCAGGCTTAACCATGAAAGGGCACCAAGAAAGCGGTTCAGTAAGATCCCATACCTACACAGTAGGTGATCGTTTATATTTAGTCAAGGTGACTGCCCACCTGGACAGAGCTGACTGGTAGAACAGACAGATGAACTAAACTGGGCCAATCAGGTTCTTTTTGAAAAATGACAATTTGCATGAAAAACTCCAGATACTGTAGGTCAAGAGAGATGCATCACTTCAACTGCAGCGCCTTGGGCTCCCCCGAGCCACTCTGCTTCTTTTTCAAGACATAGGTTGTGAGATCATCATTTGATTAATAACTCTATAGGTAATCATGTATAACAAACCTAGACAGCATATTAAAAAGCAAAAGCATTACTTTTCCAACAAAGGCCCATATAGTCAAAGCTACGGTTTTTCTAGTAGTCATGTATGGATGTCAGAGTTGGACAATAAAGAAGGCTGAGCACTGAAGAACTGATGTTTTTGAATGGTGGTGTTGGGGAAGACTCTTGAGAGTCCCTTGGACTGCAAAGAGATCCAACCAGTCTATCCTAAAGGAAATCAGTCCTGAATATTTCTGGGAAGGACTGATGCTGAAGCTCCAATACTCT
Source organism: Bos mutus (assembly GCF_027580195.1). Classification (NCBI taxonomy): domain Eukaryota; kingdom Metazoa; phylum Chordata; class Mammalia; order Artiodactyla; family Bovidae; genus Bos; species Bos mutus. The sequence goes on from NC_091626.1 coordinate 95,946,449, forward strand.
GGCCACCTGATGCAAAGAGCTGACTCATTAGAAAAGACCCTGATGCTGGGAAAAATTGAAGGCAGGAGGAGAAGGGGACAATAGAGGAAGAGATGGTTGGATAGCATCACTGGTTCAATGGACATGAGTCTGAGCAAGCTCCAGGAGTTGGTGATGGACAGGGAGCCTGATGTGCTGCAGTCCATGGGGTCACAGAGTTGGACACGACTGAGCGACTAAACAACAAATCATGTGGTAAGTCTCATTCCTTGACTCTGTTAGCCACTGTCAGTTCTGAAGCTTGCAACCAAGAGAACCTTATCTAGTAAGTATCAGTCTCCCCATTTTAAGATTAGGAAACAGACTTGGAAAAAATAAGAAATATGTTGTATCAGTTGAGTTGAGTCGCTCAGTCATGTCCAACTCTTTGTGACCCCGTGAATCGCAGCACGCCAGGCCTCCCTGTCGATCACCAACTCCCAGAGTTCACTCAGACTCACATCCAATGAGTCAGTGATGCCATCCAGCCATCTTATCCTCTGTCGTCCCCTTCTCCTCCTGCCCCCAATCCCTCCCAGCATCAGAGTCTTTTCCAATGAGTCAACTCTTCGCGTGAGGTGGCCAAAGTGTGACTTTAGGAAGCAAGTCCATTTGATCCTAAAATCCATGCCATTAACCACTAGGTCATTCCAAGTCTAAGTACTGGAGTGCAGGTTATTTTTGTCATAGAAATGAGCTTGTGCTGAGTCCTGTTTTATTTCTTGCTAAATAAATGATGGCATGCATTCAGAAAAAGCCATCTAGGGAAGAGGTTGGAATCTGCAGCAGCCTCAAACTGAAGTTTGATGGTCCACAAATAAACCCACAACCTTGCCTGTGGACACTTGGTCCCCACTAATTAAACTACAGTCTGGCTACACTGACAAGGAGAAGATGCCTATGTTGTCCCACGTCAACTGATCATCCTACAATAGATAAGACAGAATGTTTCCTCTGTACAGTAGGACTTTTAAAATGGCAAGCAGTCTTCCAGCAGATGCACTTCAATCAAATAGGCATTATATAGCTACAGCAGGCTTTAGCTTTTTAGGTCATGGACAGGTTTCCCACAACACTATGATTAACAAAGAACGAACCAGAACAGCCACAGTTGAACAACTGGGATGGGTCAATCTATCTACATCTCCTTAGAATAGTATCAGATCATGGCGGGAAAAAAAAAAAATCTAAATGCAATATGAAGCCAATTGTTATATGTCAAAATTTAGAGTTGCTAATCCTCATATGTAGTAGAAGTACTCTTTCGAGGGTATAAGCAAGAGTCATCCATTTTTACTACCAGAGGAAGATACTCATGCAAATGAACTTTAGTCTTATGGGCTTCCCTAGTGACTCATATGGTAAAGAATCTGCCTGCAATGCAGGAGACCCAGGATGGATCTCCTGGAGACTCTGGGAAGATCCCCTCAAGAAAGGAATGGCTGCCCACTCCAGTATTCCTGTCTGAAGAATTCCATGGACAGAGGAGCCTGGCGGGTTACAGTCCATGGGGTCACAAAGAGTTGGACAGGATGGTGTGACTAACACGTCCATGTACTCATACAGTTCCTGGTTCCCTTGTTCTATTCCCTTCTCTCTGGTTGACAACTTTAACCTTGGAGTTGTATCCAAGACGGGTGTGCTTGCTCACTTTGCTTGGGTTCCTGGCCATTTGGCGTCTTCCCAGAGCCATCCTTAACTCTGCTTTTTCTCTGAATACTGGTTTTCAGCATCTTGCCTATGCTTTCTACATTTTATATAGACAAATGGCTCTTTCAACCACCATTTCTGTCGTGTGGCCCACAGCACCAAGGGACTGACACTACTATGAAGCCCAAATATAGAAGAGTTGGGGTTAGATGGGACACACTGCCTTACGGATTGTCTTCGTCGTCTCAATTTTGGTTCAAATGATTTTCAGGCTTAGTACTGCTTCTAGAAAAAAAAATTAGAGAACTGTAAATTGAATGAACACACTGATGGTGTTATGGTGGGTAGGGCAGCACTCCTTGCCAAAGAGGATGACGGTCTTGCATAAGGAATGTTAACACTCACCCTTAACCACTCTTCAGAAGTGCCTGTAACAGATCTTGAGGGTCAGAGACAGAGAGAGGCCATAGTTTTGTTATTAAGAGGAGATTAAAAAAATCCAAGTAACCTCAGATCCCCCTTCCCCAACCACTCACCCATATAGGTGTGGCCTCTCCCATCTGTCTGCCCTCCTGATCCCCTAAGACATCAGGCCTGATATCTGTCACACATTAGCACACTCCCCATCTTTCACTCTCCCCAAAGACTATACACCCCATGCTCAAAATCAGGGGCTATGTCAGTTTCTTTTTCCCCTTCATTCCCAGCCTCTAACACAGTGCCTGGAACGAATTCGGGTTTCAACAGATGTCTGCTACATGTATGAAAAAATGAACAAAAGAGACTCAAAAGCATCCCTGCTGATGAATCAGTTTCAATAAAGAAAAACAATGTCACAGGGAAACTATTTTCTTTGCCAGCAAAGTAGAGTCCCATCATTTTTACACTCCACTGACTCATTCTGAACACGGTGTTGGGAACAATACAGGACCAGAAAACAATTAGCCGGGGAACAAAACAATCAGTGGACCCGTCTGGGGTTTGAGCGACGTATAGATCAAATGTCTTTAATTTGCTAGCGCCTTCTCATTTGGCCACAATGGATGATTTTTGGCTGCACTGTACCAGGAATAATTATCCCTCATATATCCCCAATCAGCTGCCATTTAATGACTAGTCGAAAGTGACAACATAAAAGGTGCAATGACTTTCACTGTATTTGGCAAACCTTGGACCAACCTCCACTGATTTGCCCATGGAAAGGTGATCCCAGGGACACCTTGCACAGCTGTCTTCAGTAATCACAAGGCCCTTTAGTTGGAAAGAGAGGTCTGATGGGACATCTTACACTTAAGGTAGATGTCTTACACTACCTTCCTTGATGGTGGACCATCCACAATATCCTGACTTCTATCCAAATGGTCTCATGTATTACAGTGGTCAAATGACCTTTCTGTCTCCCCAAACCAGCAACTGAGATCGTCTACCCAAAAAGAGAGATTTGGAAAGCATTCAGGAGCTCGACAGACTGGCCAGCCAAATGAGGCCCACTTCTGTTCCAGATGGCCACCTCCTCATCTCAGCTCATGTTCTGCAGTCGCTGCTCTGAAAATTCACTGAATCTGAATTTAACTTCCATGAGCCCCAAGAAAGCTCCTTTTCCTTTATTCCAATATCCTGTGTCCTCTTTTTTGGTCCAGCAGTAGTGAAGGTTTGCAGTTCTCTTGAAACGCACTTTAGCTAGCTATATGGTTGACCTCAAAAAATGAGTCCTTGAAAACCCTTGCCTGATTACCCAAGCCTGTTCCAGGATCCCTTCTCATCACCAGACTTCTGAAACTTGAACAAGTCTGGCCACTGGTACACTTAATAGATGAGGCCCTGTTTGTCTCTAATCAGGAAAGTCTTCTTTGAATTTCCATGTTCTCCTAGTAGTCCAGCCCATGCTGCTGTTCTGCATCATCTATACAAGAAGCAAACATCTATGCTTCCTGTATAGATGTCTCAACTCCTCAGCTAAGTAAATGATATTATGTCTACTCCGGACACAGTATTCTCGAAGCTCTAGAGAGCTACGCTGTCGGCAAAAATTTGTTAACTGTCTAAAGTATCCTTTCATATAAAATCATGGTAGACAATTCATAGACAGTCAACTGAATTGTGTGTCCTTGGCATGTAAAACAACTAACCAAGCTGCAATCTGGACATGGCTTATAGACTGGCATCTCTGTACCTTGATGTTATCTCTTTGCTTACTTTTATCTCTGCCTTTTACCCAAACTGTAAATTCAGTGCAAATGTAAGAAGTTAAAGTGGTAGACGGTCTCTTCTAAAGGATCAGCCCCCACTCTTTGTTCCCCAACATTTCAGCCACCTCTCACACCCTTCCCCCCACCGGCACTCCCCACTCCATTTAGTTATGGACTTTGTTTGGTTCCTCAACTGTGCCATGGTCTCTTACCTCTTGGCACACAACGTCCTTCCAATCTAAGACACACGGTTTTCTCCCACCTTGTTGCCAAGCTAGCTACTACTCATATTTCAAGTCTCAACCTACATATTTCTTTCTTGCGGGAGCTTTCTATGAATCTCTATAGTATGTTCGATCTCCTGGAAAAGGAATCCCAAGCTTTTCTGTACTTTCCCGTTAATGATGTCGATGACAATCATTACAACCATAACAATCACTGACATTGACTATACACTTTCCATAGTGCAGGAATCTATTGACTCATTTAACCATGATTAATAGTAGGTAGGAGTCTTCCCTTGTGGCTCAGCTGGTAAAGAATGCACCTGCAATGCTGGAGACCTGGGTTTGATCCCTGGGTTGGGAAGATCCCCTGGAGAAGGGAAGGGGCAACCCACTCCAGTATTCTGGCCTGAAGAATTCACGGACTGTATAGTTTATGGGGTCACAAGGAGTCAGACATGACTGAGCAACTTTTACTTCACTTCACTTAGCAGGTAAAGAAAGTGAAAGTGAAAGTCACTCAGTCGTGTCCTACTCTTTGAGACTCCATGGACTATACAGTCCATGGAATTCTCCAGGCCAGAATACTGGAGGAGGTATCCTTTCCCTTCTCTAGGAGATCTTCCCAACCCTGGGGTCAAACCCAGGTCTCCCACATTGCAGGTGGATTCTTTACCAGTTGAGCCACAAGGAAAGCCCAAGAATACTGGAGTGGGTAGCCTATCCATTCTTCAGTGGATCTTCCCGACCCAGGAATCGAACTGGGGGTCTCTGGCATTGCAGGTGGATTCTTTAGCAACTGAGCTATGAGGGAAGGAACCTGGTTATCTCCATTTTAAAGAAGAGGAAATCAAGTCTCAAAGATATAATCTTGAATTCATATCACTCTACAAAGGCCACATTTCTCATCCAGTCTTGCCCCAGAATTCAAGTTCTTAACCAACACACCATTGCCTCATAAAACTCAACATGTAAGTGATTATTTAACAGCTAACTATTCCACTAGGCAGCAAGTCACAAAGAACAGGGCTGGGGCTATTTTATTCTACAGTGTATTTCTAAAGCTTAATCTGAGAGCTAACTCAGAGAAAGCACCCAAAAAGCAGGAACAAATGAAACAGCCTGTTGGTGAGCCCACCCAGAATCCCCAAAGAAAAAGTACTGGCCTTCTCAAAGAGACGATGTCAAACACTCCATCAAAAAAGCATCATGACCTAGCTCCAATTTATGCTAGTTTCCCTCTCTACGATCCAATCCTAGCTAAATCGAAACAAACATCCAGACCTAGAAAGGGTGTCATCTGGAAAGCAGTGAACCCAAAAAAATTCTCCCCCAGAAGCACGCAAGCACAGGGAGGGCCAAAGGAAGTGTCCGCGATAGCAAAGGGAGCCCAGGCACGTCTCCCCCACTCTCACCCAGCGCATCACCACACCACTCACCCCGCTCGCAGGTCCGTCCCCAGTAGCCAGTGCCCGTGCAGTCGCAGATGAAGCGGTTCCAGCCGTCCTTGCACACGGCGTTGTTCTTGCAGGGGTAGCTATCACACTGCTTGGCGCTCATCCGCGAGCAGGAGGACTTGACGCCCGCAGCGTTCTGCATCTCCGCCAGCTGCCGGATGTTCTTGCTGCGCCCGTCGATGAACAGGTCGCGGATGCAGCCCACGTAGCCGTAGTTGAGCATGGCGGTCCAGAGCTCGGTGGGGAGGATGAGGCCAGCGCGGTTCTCCGGCAGCCCGCCCAGGTACATGTCCCCCTCCAGGTCGAGGATCTCGCTCTCCCCGCTGGCGGTGAACGGCGTGCGCCTGCTGTTCACTGATATGGTACCTGGGATGGGAGGATGGAGACAAAGAATGAGCTCATGGCCCTCCTGGCATCCCAGGTGAGCCTCCCAGTTGATGAACTGAATGAAAGGAACCTAGTGGGTGAGGTGGGAGACCAGCGTGGCCCGGCCAGGAGAGAACCTTGTGAGCGGGGAATGAAAGGCCACAAAATGGTAAAAAAGGACAACGCAGGCCATTTGGTTCTGGTCCCTGCAGCTAAGACAGCCAAGCCCAGAGCAAGACCCAGGAAAATCCCAGTGGCCAGTGCTGAAAATACTTTTTTTTTCTACCTAAAAGTCTTGGCTGAAAGGTTGCATGCCATATAGGCTGATAGCAGCACCATCCCTTCCCGTGTTTAAATCCTAGCTCTGCCACCTACCAGCTAGACAACCCTGAAGATGTGACTTCACTTTTCTGGTCCTCAATTTCCTCATCTGTAAAATGGGAAAGGAACTGTCCCACCTCACAGGTTGGCATGATGGCTGCGTGCATGCATACTAAGTCGCTTCAGTCGCATCCAACTTTGCAACCCTTTGGACTGCAGGCAGATGAGCTGATATATGTAAGGCGCTTTTTACTCTGTACCTAGGACAGAGTCTATAAGTCCCGCCTGAGTCTTCACCTCTGGCTCACCATTGCCAGAAGGGTGGAACCTGCTCTTCTGTCTCACTCTCCTCTCTCTCCATGAGCTGATATCCTCTGTACTTGTCTTAGGTACCCGTCCAGCCAGTATGTATTTTCAACACTCATTGCTTTTGATAAATTTTAACTGGAACATGTTTCTTCATTTGTTCACTTAACAACTATGTATTGGAACCTGTTCTATCTCTAGTATAGTTCTAGGCACAGACACGAATTTGACAGCCATGCCCCTGCTCTCATGAAGCTGATGTTCCAGAGCAGAGGAAGAGAAAATAAATAAATCACTAAATAAATAAAAGAGACGGACAAGTGGCAAGTGGGAGGAAGGCAGTTAAATGGGTGCAGCAGCCCCAGCAGACGGGTTCTACTTTCAAGTGGACGGTTGGTAAAGGCTTCTCTAAGCAGGTGACAGGTAAGCTGAAACCAGAATGCTGAGAAGGATCCAGGCATGTCAAGTCCAGGGGGAAGAGGAATGTATCTGGCACCGGGAATGGCACTTACAAAGGGCCTTGGGTAGGCAGGAGTGTGGCTAGAGTCAAAGTTGCCAGAGGAAGTCAACAAGAGGTGAGATCAGAGCTGGACTGGGCACACGAGATCACAGATGGAACCCCGAGCCTGACCTGGGAACTTGGGAACCAGGTTTCCAGTCTTAAATGGCTTTCTAACCCTGCACCAGTCCCTGAACCCAGTTACAGATCAATTTCCTAACTGAAAAATCAAACTGATATCTGAACGTCATGCCAAAACTTTCAAAAATTTAGTCTTCTCGAAGTCCTTTATTAGTACCAGGATAACAGGGCCATCCATCAGCCAGCTTTCCCTCATCTGAGTCTCAGTTCCCTCGGCTATGACAGAGGACAGCATGCAGGGCCTGGGAGATCAGATGAGATCAAGAAAGTGAAGCACACTCAAAATCACAAAGCACACCCAGCGGTGGAAGGCAGGAAGAGCAGAGGGGCCACTGGGGCGCTCAGTTAGGCCCGCTCCCCCAGCTCTCCCCTGCAAATTTTCTCCTGGAAAAACCAGCTTTGCCTTTTCACTTTTAAATCTTTTTTAAAAAAAACCTACATAACAGTAAAACTGTCCCGGCCACCATTTTTAGTACTTTCTGTGCTTTTCTGGACTCAAGCTTCAGAATAATCTTGTGGCTGACGTTCGTATTTCCCCTATTTTACAAATGAGGAAAGGGACTCAAGCCTCAACATCCTCTCTCTTGCACAGTCTGCTTTCTTTACCCACCACATTCCACTGAAATAATCTGATCACCAACTAACAGCAAGGAGCTTCTATTGCCAAGTGAAGAACAGCACCCGGAACCGATTTAAACAGTGGAGCCTTAAGCAATCCGTCCTGAGCAAAATCCTCCTCTAAGTGTGTGACCACAAATGTTTTGAGAGTCAGTCCTCCAGTTGGGGAGTGAAAATAAAAGGTTCCCAAAGATCACCTCTCAGTCATATTCTTCAGGATGAGCAGCAGGCACCACAATTAGATACTCTTAACTTTTTATAAGGATTCCCAGAAGGCTCAGTGGTAAAGAATCTGCCAGCCAATGCAGGAGACACAAGAGATGCGGGTTCGATCCCTGGGTCAGAAATATCCTCTGGAGTAGGAAATGGCAACCCACTTCAGTATTCTTGCCTAAAGAATCCCATGGACAGAAGACCCTGGCAGGCCAAAGTCCACAGGGTCACAGAAAAGTCAGAGAAGACTTAAGGGATGAAACAACAACAACGAAATGTTTTTATAACTATTTGTTTTAATATAGATCTGTTCAAACTACTGCATAATTGCACTCATCTCACATGCTAGCAAAGTAATGCTCAAAATTCTCCAAGCCAGTCTTCTTCAAGTGAACCAAGAACTTCCAGATGTTCAAGCTGGATTTAGAAAAAGCAGAGGAACCAGAGATCAAATTGCCAACATCCGTTGGATCATCAAAAAGCAAGAGAGCTCCAGAAAAACATCTATTTCTGCTTTATTGACTATGCCAAAGCTTTTGATGGTGTGGATCACAACAAACTGTGGGAAATTCTGAAAGAGATGGGAATACCAGACCACCTGACCTGCCTCTTGAGAGATCTGCATGCAATTCAAAAAGCAACAGATAGAACTGGACAGGGAACAATAGACTGGTTCCAAATAGGAAAAGGAGTACGTCAAGGCTGTATATTCTCACCCTGCTTATTTAACTTATATGCAGAGTACATCATGAGAAACGCTGGGCTGGAGGAAGCACAAGCTGGAATCAAGATTGCTGGGAGAAATATCAACAACCTCAGATATGCAGATGACACCATCCTTATGGCAGAAAGTGAATAAGAACTAAAGAGCCTCTTGGTGAAAATGAAAGAGGAGAGTGAAAAAGTTGGCTTAAAGCTCAACACTCAGGAAACTAAGATCATGGCATCTGGTCCCATCACTTCATGACAAATAGATGGGGAAACAATGGAAACAGTGAGAAAATTTATTTTGGGGGGCTCCAAAATCACTGCAGATGGTGACTGCAGCCATGAAACTAAAAGACCCTTGCTCCTTGGAATGAAAATTATAACCAACCTAGACAGCATATTAAAAAGCAGAGACAGTACTTTGCCAACAAAGTTTTGTCCAGTCAAAGCTACAGTTTTTCCAGCAGTCATATATGGATATGAGAATTGGACCATAAAGAAAGTTGAGCACCGAAGAATTAATGCTTTTGAACTGTGGTGTTGGAGAAGACTCTTAGTCCCTTGGACTGCAAGGAGATCAAACCAGTCAATCCTAAAGGAAATCAACCTGAAATATTCATTGGAAATACTGATGTTAAAGCTTCAATATGCTGACCACCTGATGCAAAGAACTGACTCATTGGAAAAGACCTTGATGCTGGGAAAGATTGAAGGCAGGAGGAGAAGGGGATGGCAGAGGATGAGATGGTTGGATGGCATCACTGACTCAATGGACATGAGTTTGAGTAAGCTCCAGGAATTGGTGATGGACAGGGAAGCCTGACATGCTGCAATCCATGGGGTTGCAAAGAGTTGAACATGACTGAGCAACTAAACTGAACTGATAAGAACAACATACTGGAAAATACTCTCAGGAAGAAATGAAGTTCTTCATTTCTTAAAAAAGCCGTCTCTGAAATTTCTTCAAATCTAAACTTGTTTAAAGAACAATAGACCCAAGTGTAAATATTCAGAAAGTGCTCCCCAGGAAATGCATTAAGAGCCTTTTTTTTTCCTTTTCAATTGTAGTATTTCCCATCTCTACAGCATGTAAAGGACAGGAGTGTCTCTGATACTGTATTTCTTCCAAGGTACGTTGTTTAAAAAATGAGTTTCTATCAGGTTTAAATATTTTTAAATAATCTATTGAGAAGAACATATTGTAAAACAAAAAAAATCTAAAAAGCAATATGGCAATTTGTGTTCTTACTGAAATAATTTGATTATAAAAAATTACTTATGAGAGCTAAATTACACTGTATAAATGTCACTTTTAAAACTTGTAAGTTTGACATAACATCTAAGACCCATTTTTGTGTCTCTAAGACTAATTATTTTGTGTCCCTTTTGAATTTTTAAACTTCTAATTAACAGTGATTATGAAAGCATTTCTGAATAAAAATATACATTTAAAAACATATTAAAATGTTGTTATGCTGCTTATATATAAAAATTATTTTTTTGTTGTTTAGTTGCTAAGTCATGTCCGACTCCTTGCAACCCCATGGACAGCAGCATGCCAGGCTTCCCTGTCCTTCACTATATCCCAGAGTTTGCTCAAGCTCGTGTCCGTTGAGTTGGTGATTCCATGCAACCATCTCATCCTCTATCACCACCTTGCTTACTCAGTAAATTTTTATAGGGTTTAATCAAATTTATCAGTGTGTGTTGTATTCAGTAGCTAAGTCATGTCCACTCTTTGCCACCCCATGGACTACAGCACACCAGGCTTCCTGTTCTTCACTATCTCCTGGAGTTTGCTCAAATTCATGTCCATTGAGTCGGTGATGCCATCCAACCATCTCATCTTCTGTTGCCACCTTGTTTACTCAGTAAATTTTTATAGGTCTTGATCAGATTTATCAGTATGTCAAAGTATTAACCAATGCCATAGCATCCAAGTATAAAATTAAAGTGTTTTGTAATCAAAACTTGTTTGTCAAAAATGGGTCTGATGGTTCTAACCAGACAAAATAACAACCTACTTGAAAAAGCAATTAGTGTTGAGAATAAACAGAAACAGATACGGGCAATTTTACATGTTCTAGCCTGCCTGTGACTCAGATAGGTGACATTTAAGCTGTGCCAAGGTCTAGGTTAGTCAATCATGAAAGCCATCAACCATGACCAGTCCAAAGACCCAATGTGCATGGTCTTAAAAACTCTGTGGGAGAGGGAGAGGGTGGGATGATTTGGGAGAATGGCATTGAAACATGTATACTATCACATATGAAACGAACCACCAGTCCAAGTTCGAAGCATGATACTGAATGCTTAGGGCTGGTGCACTGGGATGACCCAGAGGGATGGTACGGGGAGGGAGGAGGGAGGGGGGTTCAGGATGGGGAACACATGTACACCTGTAGTGGATTCCTGTTGATGTATGGCAAAACCAATTCAATATTGTAAAGTAATTAGCCTCCAATTAAAATAAATAAATTTATATAAAAAAAAAAACTAGCAGGAGTGTTTCCTTTATAATTCTCAGATAGCTTTCTCGCTCCACCCCGGCCGACATATTTACGGATAAACTTTGAAAGATTTGGCCTCAGAAGAAATTAAGTTTGTGTGCTTTCTGCTTAAAAAGAACAAAATGCTTATTCTTGCCCAACAAGCACGTTTCATTTGAAGTCTCTTGGTTCTGATCAAATTTCAGGCAATCAATAAGGCAGCCTGCTGGGCAATAAACCATCCAGATCTGCAATCTGCCACCCGTCTGCCCTTTGCACAGAACCTAAGCGGCTCCTCCTAAAGGCAACACTGCTCGTCTCCGCCATCCCTCCAGCTCTGGGAGGATGCGGAAGAGCCATCCGCGCATGCCCAGCCATCCCTGGCTACAGCGGGAAACCTACTGCTTTCTATTGTTGGCCAAATGTACCCAGAAAAGAAATGTCCAAAAGGAAGGCATTTTTGTGTTCATCAGGAGAGTAAAACCTTCAAAATATGGCAAACAGGGCTGAGACATTTCTTGAGTATGATACTACCTAAATGGAGAATCCAGAAATAAATGTGAAATTCAAATGCTCTAATTATTACTCAGGGTGAAATGTCCTTTCTGATGGCACAGGATGTGACCTTCAACGCCACATGTCCACAGAAAGCAGGCAGACTGTTCAGGCATTGCAAAGCCTCAGCTTCTCTATTTGTGTTTCCCCACTCCCATCCTTTGTTACTATTCCAGGGTGGCTATGTACTGCCTGGGGCTAGCTTGTTTGATCCATGGCTGCAGAAACAAAGCCATTTGAAGCAAATGCAGAAGGTTATGAAGAGGAAGGGAGAGTTAGTGAGGTCTGAGCAAACAGTGAAATATATAGGCTTTCACACCAAAGGAAGGCTTTACATTGAACGTGACTTCAGGAAAAATCAATTTGTCTTTTCCTTTCTTGTCATAATTTCCCCTGCAATATGACTCCTGACAATTATTGAAGGGTGCATCGTTGCATAAACCCTTGCACAGTGCGGCTTATTCTCCAAGAGTAATCACATAGTGTAGCATCTGTGATGTCACAATTGGTTTCTATGGTGATAAGAAAAAGGAGACTAAGAAGAGAAGGGAAAAAAAACACATCACACCAGTGACATGACAGTCACTTTGGTAGCAGTGCGAATGCTCCTTGTAAAACCATCCTCAGTCCCAGGGTCTCAGAGCTATCACTGAAGCCATTGTGCAGTGAGTGACAAGGGAGATGAGGAGAGGGATGTCAGCCTTTGATAAGACAGGTGTCTTGTTCGGTAACATCATCTTACAACAAGCATTAAGGAGAATAGCAGAAGAATCAGCAAGTGCAAACATTAAAAAAAAAAAAAAAAACCTATAAGGAAAGGGAAGTTTGCATATACCCTGCCTCTTCCTACCTGATCTGCCGTCTCGCTGAATATCCACGTGGTACCATTCCCCATCATTGGCTTTCTTCTGCGTGGCTTTCACTTTAATGGTGCCTGAGCCCATGTCAAGCAGCAGGTACAGGTTGCCATCGAGGAGTTCCACAGCAAAGAAGTCCACCTTGGTGTTCTTCTGGCTCCGGGCATCCTTTCTCTCTTGGGGCTTGCCGTGAGTGAAGAGGATCAGGCCGTTGGGCTCAGTGGTGCGAAAGTCAAAGGAGATAGAGCCCATGCGTTTGGTATTCCACTTGGGCAAGCTGATGTAAGCCTCTGGGGTCTCAAAGTTGATGGGGTCCAGTGTGGCCACATTCTCACACTTGAATACTACCTCACCATAGATCTTCATCTTGGTGTCCCCAATCCTGGCCAAGCGAGACAGCTCCAGACGGATGTCATTATTCTTATAAACAACCTGTCAAAAGTCAAACAAGTGCCATATGAATCAATCTTGCAAGCTGCAACCATCCATCGCTCACTGGGAACTCAGGAAAAAGGCCCGAGAAGAAGCTTCAGGACACAAGAGTCTGAAATAATATGAGAAACATGAGCCACAGCACTTGAAAAGCAGCTGCACAAACCTCTGAGGTGCACACAAGCCCTGAAGAAGCCCCTGTGTCTCCACTGTGTTCCTTTGGTCTGTTTCCTTCTGGCTGATTTTTTGCAGCATCAGAAAGTTACACAATGCAAGCAGAAATCAAGAGACTGAGTTGCGCAGACACAAATATTTCCAGAGATATTTACTGAAGTGTCCTCAGTAAAAGGCCAGGAACAACCTAAATGCCCATCAGTGACAGACTGGCACACCCTTATACCGGAATATGAGGCAGCCCTCAAAAACAAAGTAGCGCTCCCAGTTTTGACGTGGATTTTCTGAGTAATATTGTTAAGTGAATCAGCAAGGAACAGAACCATGTGCATTATGCTATCATTATGCAAAGTGGGTGTGTGTGTTAGGAAGTGTGCATTTTATGTATATACGTTTGCAAATGCATTAAACATTTTTGGAAGGAAACACATAAGAGACTATAAAATGGTCACTAGGGAGAGGATTTGTAGAATTAATATTTAGGAGTGGAGAGAGACTTACTTTTCACTATATCTTGCTGTACGGTTGGTTGTTTTTTTTAAGATGACTGAGTGTTAAGCATTGGGAGGGAAGACCTATATTTTTCTCCACATTGCATGTATCCTCTATACACATAAAGTAAGAGAATGAAACACCCTAAAACATTTTTAAAAAAATTATGACTTTCTAAACCTCATATAACCTATGTAAGAGTAGGGATTAATCTTGTTCCAAAACTAGAATTTTAAAGAGGTTTTGTTGCTGTTAAAACTGAATTTTGGGGTACTCTTTCTACCCCCTTCTGATGCCTATGTCAGAAGCTTTCTCTATCTCCTTTATACTTTAATAAAACTTTATTACACACACACACACAAAAAAAAAACTGAATTTTGATGCAGCGCCCTCAGATAGGTCTTGGTCCTTTGATCTCTAGGCAATGTCACATCCATACCGAAACAATAAACAGGGGGAAACAGAGGGCAAAGGGGCTAGCATCTGAGTACTGATTATGTAGACCGCTTTGCTATGTCCTTCATATTGTCTTATTCAAATTCTAAATCAGGACCTCGATTTAGGTTCCAATCCCACATCCACTACTTCCAAGCTGTGTGAACTTCAAAGTTATTTAACGTCCTCCGGTTTGCTTCCTCCTTTGACAATGGGAATATAGGAACAGACTCTTTCTTAAGGATGGACTGAGTTACTATATGGGAAGCACTTAGAATGTTCACAGAGTATGGGGACAAACATCTCAGCTCTTTTGAGGGTGACTGTTAACTCACTTGGTCCTTTCTGCAGCCCTGAGAAAGTTGTCTTATCTCCATTTTCAGTAAAATAACAAGACTTAAGTGCTAAACTCTTACACCTCATCTCAGTGATAAAAAGTTAATTGAGTGAGTCATTCCAGTATATATCATTTAATCCCAAACATCTACCTGTAGAATTGCTTCTCTTCTCTCTCCCAACATGAGGAGAAAATCAAGCAAAGATGTATGCCTTTTCATATTGATTAACAACAAAGAATTGAAAAGGCCTACCATATAGCCTTCGTCATGGGTGAAATCATAGTCACACTGAGAACAGTCACAATACTGATATTTACTGAGCACCTCCTACCAGGCACTGTACTCAGGATCTGAAGTCTAGCACCCCATCAGATCCTGACAACACCCACTTGACGTGTCTACCATCGTTCTCCCATTTTACAGATGCAGAAACAGACATGGACAGTAGTTAAGGAGCCAGCCCACGGTCACACAGCCAGTTAAGTGCCCGAATAGGACTTGAACCCAGGGAGTTAGCTCCAGAGTCCATGTGGTTCGACACCTACGGACATTCAGCACAGGGTTATACTTCCAGCACCCATGAGCTCATCTTCAATAACACACTGGAAATCATGTATGTTCAACTTCCCAGTTCAAAAGCTAAATTTCTTAATTCTAGTGGACTGACCATGTGCAAAAGGAAAAAAAGAAAAAACAAAACTGCAAGATTCTTAGGCAATCACTCAAGTGAGTGAGAAAAGAAATGAAAAATGTTTAATGGCTAGCAGCTTTTCCTTTCTAATCCCCATGCAACAACCTGTGAGAGCTCTCTGTCATAACCTAACTGCAGCTTTCTTTGCATTTGAGCTAAACACCTATGACCAGAGCTCTTGTAAAGGTTAATTATTAACGTAGAACAATAGGGGATCCCACAGGGACAGACTGAGGCTCGGCTCCATTGAACAATAAATGGAAAAAGAACTCAAATATCTCTACAGGAGGCAGATGGATAAAAAGAAAAGGGCCTTTTAAAAGAATGCAGCATCCTATGAAGAGGAACTCTTCTGTGAGAAGGGTACAGAACCACGACTGGGACAGACAGTGAATAACTAGAATGCAGATTTCTGGAGACACAGACAAGAGAATCCCAGCTGGGAACTGGCAAGACAAAGACTTCTCTCAAAAGCTCTTTGAAAATGAGCTCTCTAGCTACTCCATGGCCCTGAAATTACTTGTCTATTTACTTGCAATTTCCACACCTTTCCCACTGACAGCTGAGTAACCTCTCTGAGTCCCATTGTATTTATTTCCAAAGGCAGGAGACTCAATAGCTGTTCCAGAACTGTTCCTCTTTCCCTCCAGCCCCAGAGCAATTATCAAGATTAAATGGGATATTATACCTGGTAGAATGTAGAGAATCCTAAATAGTACGTAAGCCTAGGAACACAATAGTACACCATGTTTTCCAGCAGTACTGGGGTACTATTGAAAACTGGCAGGGGCCTGAACTGATGTTCTTCTGAGGATCTCCTACCAATAAGAAAGGGACAGGAGAGCACCTTGTAGCCCAGTGATATTCAATTAAGAAGCTCCATGGTTGGCATCTTCACCTCCCTACCCAAACCCCTGCCAACCTGCCCACTGCAAGACCATGGCATGGCCATGCAAAAGTGTAGCAGCACCTTGGGGAGGGCATGATGGCAAGAAACCCCAGTGGACTCCCTTACAAGGCAAAGTAGTATCTAGTATAGTTGCTGTTGTTCAGTCACTAAGTAGTGTCTGACTCTCTGTGACCCCATGGACTGCAGCACACCAGACTTCCCTGTCCTCCACTATCGCCGGATGTTTGCTCAGGTTCTACTGAATCAGTGACACTATCCAACCATCTCATCCTCTGCCGCCCCGTTCTTCCCCTGCCTTCAACGTTTCCCAGCACCAGGGTCTTTTCCAATGAGTTGGCTCTTCGCATCAGGTGGCCAAAGTATTAGAGCTTGAGCTTTAGCATCACTCCTTCCAATGAATAATCAGGACTGATTTCCTTTAGCATTGACTGATTTCATCTCCTTGCTGTCCAAGGGACTCTAAAGAGTCTTCTCCAGCCAATTCGAAAGCATTAATTTGGTATAGTATTTTCTGTAAATTCATACTTTCATCTAAATGGAAAGCCCTGATGACCAAACTAGGAAAAGATGTGGCAGTGAGCACCTTGGTTGACAACTAGCCTCAAGGAGCAATGAGAGACAAAGCGGAAACAGCTCCTAATGGGAGATGTCACACAGCCTGGGGTGACAGAGGCAGAGTGCCAAAGAGTGACAACTCCAACCTCGGGCTTATAAAAGCTGCTGTTTGGACTTGCAGCTTGTCCAGCTGTCAAGTCCTAAGGATCGCTCAAACCAGCCCCTCGCCTACTCCAGCAGTGCCAGACTCTGTCCACCACCATTTCTCCTCCGGATTTCTGCAACGGCCTTCTAACAGAACCCCCTGATCCTTCCCCTCATGTTCTCCATAGTTCCACAGTGAATTTTCCAAAACCATTAAATCTGATCAGGCATTCCCTTGCTTAATAACCCTCAACATAGACAAGGATGATCTGTCCGTGTCTCTCTCCCCACTTGTTTCCCTTTCTTTCCCCCATCCTTTCATTCTCTAATCCAGACGACTTAAAGCTCTTTGATTCTTTTAATGATCCTCTTCTCTCCCCTGTGTCTGTCTGTCTGTCTGTCTCTCTGTCTGTGTGTTAGTCTCTCAGTAGCATCTGACTCTTTGCAACCCCATGGACTGTAGCCCTCCAGGCTCCTCTGTTCCTGGGATTCTCCAGGCAAGAATACTGGAGTGGGTTGCCATTCTCTTCTCCAGGGGATCTTCAGAATCCAGGGATCCAACCCAGATCTCCTGCATTGCAGGTGGATTCTTAACCATCTGAGCCATTTGTTCCCTGTTAAACACTTTTCTTGCTCTGATCTACATCCAGTACACACTCCTTGTCCTTCTGGTCTCAGTTTAGATGCTACTTTCTTGAGGAATCCTTTCTGACAAAATGGCCCCCATAATTCTGACAATTTTGTGGATGTTTTCCTTCTGCACACTATCTTTTATTCTTTGACCATGTGTAAGTATGTTTGTACAAATTTGAATCCTTTTAAAAGTGTTTTGATTATGAATTATCAAATAAGATGTGCTTAGGACTTTTATCCTTATGTATCAGAGGGTAGACAGAATGAGAACCATAATCACAGAAAACTAACCAAACTGATTACACATGGACCACAGCCTTGTCTAACTCAATGAAACTATGAGCCATGCCATGTGGGGCCACCCAAGATGGATGGGTCATGGTGGAGAGTTCTGACAAAACATGGTTCCCTGGAGAAGGGATTAGCAAACCACTTCAGTAATCTTGCCTTTAAAACCCCATGAACAATATGAAAAGGCAAAAAGATAGGATACTGAAAGAAGAACTCCCCCGGTCGGTAGGTGCCGAATATGCTACAGGAGATCAATGGAGAAATAACTCCAGAAAGAATGGAGAGACAGAGCCAAAGCAAAAACAATGCCCAGTTGTGGGTGTGACTGATGATGGAAGTAAAGTCTGATGCTGTAAAGAACAGTATTACGTAGGAACCTGGAATGTTAGGTCTATGAATCAAGGTAAATGAGAAGTAGTCAAATAGGAGATGGCAAGAGTGAACATTGACATTTCAGAAATTAGTGAATTAAAACAGACTGGAATGGGTGAATTTAATTCAGGTGACAATTATATCTACTACTGTGGGCAATAATCCTATAGAAAATATGGAGTAGCCATCATAGCAAACAAAAGAGTCAAAAATGCAGTATTTGGGGGCAATCTCAAAAATGACAGAATGATCTCTGTTCGTTTCCAAGGCAAACCATTCAACATCATAGTTATCCAAGTCTGTGCCCCAACCACTAATATCAAAGAAGCTGAAGTTGAACGGTTTTATGATGACCTACCAGACCCTCTAGAACTAACGTCAAAAAGATGTCTTTTTAATCATACAAGACTGGAATGCAACAGAAAGAAGTCTAAAGGTACTTGGGGTAATAGGCAAGTTTAGCCTTTGAGTACAAAATAAAGCAGGACAAAGACTAACAGAGTTTTGCCAAGAGAATACACTGGTCATAGTAAACAATTCCTTCCAACAACACAAGAGACAACTCTACATATGGACATCACCAGATGGTCAACACCAAAATTAGATTGATTATGTTCTTTGCAGCCAAAGATGGAGAAGCTCTATACATTCGGCAAAACCAAGACTGGGAGCTGACTGTGGTTCACATCATGAACTCCTTATTGCCAAATTCAGACTTGACTTGAGGAAAGTAGGGAAAACCACTAGACCATTCAGGTATGACCTAAATCAAATTCCTTACGATTATATAGTAGAAGTGACAAACAGATTCAAGGGATTAGATCTGATAGACAGAGAGCCTGAAGAACTATGGATGGAGGTTCATGATATTGTACAAGAGGCAGTGATCAAAACCATCCCCAAGAAAAAAAAAATGCAAAAGGCAAAATGGCTGTCTGAGGAGGCCTGACAAATAGCTGTGAAAAGAAGAGAAGTGAAAAGCAAAGGAGAAAAGGAAAGATACACCCATTTGAATGCAGAGTTCCAAAGAATAGCAGGGAGAGATAAGAAAGACTTCCTCCGTGATCAATGCAAAGAAATAGAGGAAAACAATAGGATAAGAAAGACTAGAGATCTCTTCAAGAAAATTAGAGATGCCAAGGGAACATTTCATGCAAAGATGGGCTCGATAAAGGACAGAAATGGTATGAACCTAACAGAAGCAGAAGATATTGAGAAGAGGTGGCAAGAACACAAAGAAGAACTGTACAAAAAAGATCTTCATGACCCACATAACCACACGGTGTGATCACTCACCTAGAACCATTCTAGAATGCAAAATCAAGTGGGCCTTAGGAAGCATCACTATGAACAAAGCTAGTGGAGGTGATGGAATTCCAGTTGAACTATTTCAAATCCTAAAAGATGATGCTGTGAAAGTGCTGCACTCAATATGCCAGCAAATTTGGAAAGCTCAGCAGTGGCCACAGGACTGGAAAAGGTCAGTTTTCATTCCAATCCCAAAGAAAAGGCAATGCCAAAGAATGCTCAAACTACTACACAACTGCACTCATCTCACAGGCTAGTGAAGTAATGCTCAACATTCTTCAAGTGAGGCTTCAACAGTATGTGAACTAAGAATTTCCAGATGGTCAAGCTGGATGTATAAGAGGCAGAGGAACCGGAGATCAAATTGCCAACATCCATTGGATCATAGAAAAAGCAAGAGAATTCTAGAAAAACAGAAAAACATCTATTTCTGCTTCATTGACTATTCCAAAGCCTTTGTGTGGATTACAACAATATGTGGAAAATTCTTAAAGAGAAGGAAATACCATACCACCTCACCTGCCTCCTGAGAAACCTGCATGCAGGTCAAGAAGCAACAGTTAGAACCAGACATGGAACAACAGGCTGGTTCCAAATTGGGAAAGAAGTATGTCAAGGCTATATACTGTCACCCTGCTTATTTAACTTATATGTAGTGTATATCATGCAAAATTCTGGGCTGGATGAAACACAAGCTGGAATCAAGATTGCCGGGGAAAATGTCAGTAACCTCAGATATGCAGACGACACTATCCTTATGGCATAAAGTGAAGAGGAACTAAAGAGCCTCTTGATGAAAGTGAAAGAGGAGAGTGAAGAAGCTGGCTTAAAACTCAATATTCAAAAAAGTAAGATCATGGCATCCGGTCCCATCACTCCATGGCAAATAGATGGGGAAACAAAGGAAACAGTGAGAGACTTTATATTCTTCGGCTCCAAAATCACTGCAGATGCTGACTGCAGCCATGAAATTAAGACACCCAATCCTTGGAAGAAAAGTTATGACCAACCTAGACAGCATATTAAAAAGCAGAGACATTACTTTGCCAACAAAGGTCCATCTAGTCAAAGCTATGGTTTTTCCAGTAGTCATGTATGGATGTGAGAGTTGGTCCATAAAGCTGAGCGCTGAAGAACTGATGCTTTTGAACTGAGGTGTTGGAGAAGACTCTTGAGGATCCCTTGGACTGCAAGGAGATCCAACCATTAAACCTAAGGGAAATCAGTACTGAATATTTATTGGAAGAACTGATGCTGAAGCTGAAGCTCCAATACTTTGGCCATCTGATGAGAAGAACTGATTCACTGGAAAAGATCTTGATGTTAGTAAAGACTGAGGGCAGTAGGAGAAGGCAACAACAGAAGATGAGATGGTTGGATGGCATCACTGACTCAATGGATATGAGTCTGAGCAGGTTCCATGAGTTGCTGATGGACAGGGAAGCCTGGCATGCTGCAGTCCATGCGATCACAAAGAGTTGGACCCAACTGAGTGACCGAACTAAACTCAACTGAACTGGACTTGCAGCGCATGCTTAGAAGGTCAGATAGTAAAACAGTTGTATACAGAATCTCAGGGCTAAGACACTGTCTCAGAACACCACCTCTTGTCTTAATCTTAATGTCCCTAATCTTTGATACAGAGGCACACAGGAACAATACCAGGAGTAAGGCAAGCTATGAGCAGGAGCAATACAGTAAAAACAGTCACCACCTACCAAGAGCCTATTATGTGCCAGACACTTTAAAAATGCTAATGTGCACCTCCCACATTAAGGAAGTGAAACAGGTAACATTAGCCTCACTTTGCAGAAATGAGGTTCAGAGAGGATAGGCACTTGTCTAAGATCACACGGTCCCTTAAGGGCATAACCAGGACTTGAACCCAGATCTCTCTGACTGTACTGGGGCAAGGTCATGTTCCAGGGCTGGCCATTCCTAAGCTCTCTAGTAGTGCAGGCTTACCCATAAAGTAGAAACTCCTTAAATCAGGCACAAAAAAACACACCCAGCTCCATCCAGACTTATTAAGCCCTTCCTACCTGGGCTGCCCTCTCTAATGGATCCCTACCCTTCCCTTCCCCACTTTGAGGCACTTGGAGGCTTCAGTGTGAACTCTGGTGTCAGAGCTTCTGCATACTTGCTCATCACGTAGGTTTCCCAGCCTACAGTGCCTTCCTCTCCTCTCCAACCTCTAAATGATGATTCATCCCTCCCAGGATCTACCCCCAAACCCACTCCAGGCCCTCCTGGACTACTCTGGTTCTTGCTGATACCCACCATTTGCTTGGAAGCCTTTCATTGCCTACCTATGACGGAGCTGTCTGCCTGCCTGCCCAGACCATTGGCCTTGATTGGGAAAGAAACCGCTGTTCTTTTAATATTCGTTTATTTTTGGCTGTGCCAGGTCTTCATCACAACATGTGGGCTTTCTCTAGTTGTGGCGAGTGGGGGCTACTCTCTAGTTGCGGGATGCGTGTGTCTCATTGTGGTGGCTTCTCTTGCTGTGGAGCACAGGCTGGGTACACAGGCTTCAGTAGCTGTGGTGCGCGGGCTTAGCTGTTCCACAGCATGTAGGATCTTCCTGAACCAGGGATCGAACCCATGTCCCCTGCACTGGCACACAGATTCAAAACCACTGGACCACCTGGGAAGCCCCAGGAGAGGTTATTCTAATCTATATGCTGTGCTTTTTAAACTCTTCCTTGATGCTCAAGGAATATGGCAAGCCCAGGAGTGTGAATCTAAGGGGTAGCAGTTCATGGGAGTATTTAGAAGGTCAGATAGTAAAATGGTTTTGGACAGAAGCACAGAGTTAAAATACTCTCTGAGAACAACCGACTCATTTGAAAAGACCCTGATGCTGGGAAAGATTGAGGGCAGGAGGAGAAGGGGACAACAGAGGATGAGATGGTTGGATGGCATCACCGACTCAATGGACATGGGTTTGGGTAGACTTCGGCAGTTGGTGATGGACAGGGAGGCCTGGTGTGCTGCGGTTCATGCAGTCGCAAAGAGTCGGACACAACTGAGTGACTGAAATGAACTGAACTGAGAACACCACCTCTTGTATGTCTCCCCAATCTTTGATACAGAGGAACACAGGAACAATACCAGGAGTAAGACAAGCTATGATAGCAAGAACAATACAATAAAGAGAGTCACCACCTATCAAGAACGCATGGGAGTATTTTCCTCTCTCTTCCATCTTATCCCAGGACACTCTGGACGCTGTTTTCAGCTTTCTGGGAATATACATCCACATATTCTGTGATAAATGCCACATCCCTGGACTCTCCAGCAAGGGACCCAGAAGGAATCTGGGAGTGTGGGTTTGTTCCCCGCAGTTCCAAGATGGCCTTGTGGTTCTGTTTCTCCTGTCCAGGAAGAGCAGATTTACCACACGGCCTTTCTTTTCTCTTGTTTTTGAAGTGTCTGTAATCCTCTATGTGTCTACATATAGGGCAATCTCAATTAAAAAAAAAAAAACAGATCGTCTTATAGGACTGTGACTCACAGGCCTGTGACTTGATGACGGAGCATCACTGTTCTGACCCAGGTCAGTGGACGGTGTCTGAAGTCAGGACTCTGGGGGACATCCTCTGGAGTATGTGGGCCAGACGAAACAGAGTGGTGAAAAGCCAATGTCAGGGGGCCTTGGGGTGGAACAGCATTGACAACAAATCCCAGTAAAGCCTTTTGACTTTATACCTGTGTGCAGAGCAGTTTACATATGACCAGCAATGGACAAAGATTTATTCCCTACCCCAACATAATCCTTTGACAATAGATAATAACGAAATGAGCTTTTTCTCTTCGGCTTTCAGGATTGTGCAGTTTCTAGATAAACCTGGGGGTAATCTTGTTATTGTGTGACATTTCTACTCTGCGTAAATAAATAAGAAGCCCTGGGA
Organism: Bos mutus; assembly: GCF_027580195.1. Lineage (NCBI taxonomy): Eukaryota > Metazoa > Chordata > Mammalia > Artiodactyla > Bovidae > Bos > Bos mutus. Next base: position 95,969,749 of record NC_091626.1, read on the forward strand.
AAGCACCTTGCGTCTGGGGCAGTCACAGACTCACATATCCTACTTTCTCTATATTACTTCCCCCTCCACCCTTCAGGCAACTGATGACTCTGGTCGGTGGTGATTTTCTTTCCTAGGGAGCGTCTACTCAACTCATCTGTCACTCAAAACATTCAACCTTGTTACCTTTCAGTAAGCACGGGTCTTACTGTTTTGAGTAAACCTCAAATATCTTATCAGCAAAACATATGCACTACAGCTTTAAAAATCTGAACCAGCACCTAGTTGTAGCGGTGCTTAATAAATGCTCATATCTTCATTAAATCCGATGTTGGACTCAGTTGGCAGCACAAGGCAGAGGTCAAGGTCACGGACGTCCCGCCTCAGTAAGTACAGTCTGAGTCCAGCTCCTCCCCTGCCGGCTGTGTGACCTTGGACAATGGTTAACGTTCTTCACGTCAAAGACTTACAGGTAACGCGTCTCCTTTCACAGGGCCGTAAGAGGCCTGTGAGGTAATGTGTCATAGCTACAAAATGCTTTAGCGGTTTCTGATGCTTCTCTTCATTTTGTTATTTTCTGTGAGAAGCCATAACTAGATCAACAGAGAGGAGAGCCTGACATGGAGTCATTAGAAAGGGAAGATTCCACTACAATATTGTAAAGTAATTAGCCTCCAATTAAAATAAATACATTACTTAAAAAAAAAAAAAAGGGAAGATTCCCTGTGAGGGTAAGTTCTAAGCCACGTGTCTGCTCAAGAGTCTAACGACAGACTCTGGATTTAACAAATTCTGAAGGTAGAATAAAAAATTACAAATTACAAAATCGGGACTTCCCTGGTGGCCCAGTGGTTAGGAATCTGCCTTACAATGCAGGTCTCCGGTCAGGGAAGTAAGATCCCACAAGCCTTGGGATGACGAAGCCCCTGGGCGGCAAGTACTAAAGCTCGTGTGCAGAGAGTCCACGCACAGCTAAAACCTGATGCAGCAAATTAGGAAAAATAAATAAATAGTTGCCTAGTGTGGCATTTATAAGATATGAAAACGCCTAGTGGTATCTATTTTTTGTCTTTCTCACACACCAGGCCCTTGTACAGATTTAGGATTCATGATCCTTAACATCATTTTCTGCCGCAGTGTACCACTGACCAAATTCCAACAGTGAACTTCTAGCACAAATGGGGCAGCAGATGGTCCTCTTAGCTTCCAAAGCCAGAGAAGCTGATATTTGGCATGGCCAAGGCCACATCTGCACCCCTGGTCTGGCTAACAGGGGTCAGCAGACTCACTCGCCTGCTGAGTTGCAGCTGACACCCAGGCTGAGGCCCTGAGCCCCCGCCACTGCATACCACGGACATCATTTCCAGGTTGCTGTTCTGCTCACAGCGCTCAGGGTCTGCCAAAGATAAAAACCGAGCCCCAGAAATAGAAAATGGGAATGGAGTTTCAGAATCACAGGCAAGAGCCAAGAAATATGAGAGTCCTGAGACTCAAAGTAAAGGCCGGAAAGACTCCAGATAAAGTTGAAACCTGTAGGAGAAATACTGGCGATTAACTAACTTGAGGTTTGACAGAAACAACAAAATTCTGTAAAGTAATTATCCTTCAATTAAAAATTAAATACCTTTAAAAAAATTTTTTTAAAGGTTGGGCGAACATACTGTCACAGGGAACTCTCCTTAATGCACGGTGGTGACCTAAATGGGAAGAAAATCCAGAAGGGAGGAAATATATGTATATGTATGGCTGATTCATTCATTCACTTGTTGTGTTAGTACAGAAGAAACTAACAACGTGTAAAGCAACTATACTCCATTAGAGATGAATTAAAAAAAATAAAAATTAAAAAGGCTTGGTGATCCAACACTCTGTGGGTCAAACAATACATATCTGAAAGCTGGATCTCAAAGACTACCAGTTTATAATCCCTGGTCCATGGTTCCAAGCTGAGCACCAAAGAATGGATGCTTTTGAACTGTGGTGTTGGAGAAGACTCTTGAGAGTCCCTTGAACTGCAAGATCCAACCAGTCCATCCTAAAGGAAATCAGTCCTGAATATTCACTGGAAGAACTGATGCTGAAGCTGAAACTCCAATACTCTGGCCACCTGATACAAAGAACTGACTCATTAGAAAAGACCCTGATGCTGGGAAAGATTGAAGGCAGGGGGAGAGGGGGACGACAGAGGATGAGATGGCTAGATGGCATTACCAACTCAATGGACATGAGTTTGAGTAAACTCTGGGAGTGGGTGATGGACAGGGAGGCCTGGCGTGCTGCAGTCCATGGGGTTGCAAAAAGTCGGACACGACTGAGCAACTGAACTGAAGGTTCCATTTGCAAGAGACTGACAGGAAAAAATAAAAGGGACAGAAAGCAAGCTGGAGTCACAGGAAGAATCCAGACAAACTTCAGTACTTAAATTGAACCAGCAAAGTCCTCAGACCCTTCCTCATTTAAAAAAAAAAAAAAAAAAAGCCCGACGCAGAGAGAGGAACACACGAGCAAGCACTGTGCAGCAACCAGTTAGTCTGACCTTATAAACCCAGGGCCATGGGCACCAGCTCCAGAGCCGCACGAATGATGCAAGTCCTCACCACTTAGCCTGAAGACTTAGGCAAGCATTTATTCCCTTGACTGATTCCTTAAGAGAAAGCAATGACCATGTAAGTCTGTGGTCAACTGCAGACATAAACTGTAAGTTTAAGACTTCCAATCTCTGGCATAGTGAAGGTCTCAATTTTATTCTTCAGGAAGGAGAACTTTCTTAGGCTCTACAACATGCAGATTTCAATAGTTGCACAGGCTTGGTTGCCCCGTGGCGTGTGGAATCATCCCAGACTAGGGATCAAACCTGTGTCCCTGCATTAACAGGCAGATTCTTAACTACTGGACCACCAGGAAGTCTTAGGACTTTTATTCAGCTAAAAGGTTGACTAGGCACATATGTCTATGTGTCCCATAGAAAAGATTTTCAGCCAACCAAATCTGTGGGGTATTTAGGATACCATAAAAGTCCAGTCTATCACAAGAGGTAAGATGTGCCAACTCAGGCTTTATCATTCTTCCAGAGCCTTCTAAGATTTTACTAAATTAATGAACCAAGAACGTGGCATAGACAAACCATAAACTTGGCATAACGAGAACCAGGCAAAGAAATAAGAAGTGAATATCCATATATGGGCCATAGTTCTCCAAGACAGGCCTTATCAGTGAATAGCGAAAAGGTTTCTAGATAATTTAGAAAAGTTTTCGAGATGACCCTTTAAGCCACAACTGGACAGAAAACTCTCCCATCTCTTAGCACCATGTTGGCAAATACACGTTTCTCTTCTTCCTTTCTGGAAGATGGCATTGCTAACTAGTCTAATTCTATTCTACTCCCTTTCTCATTGAACCCAAATGAAGCCTCAGAATTCAAGGCAGTGCTCTGTGAAGTTATCACCAAAGAGCTGAAACTTGAGGTGAACCTACCTATGCTCTGGTTACTTTCTAACATGAAAGCCAACATAACGTAAATGAAGATTAAGCCAACTTAAAGTAAGCTTCCCTGGTGGCTCAGATGGTAAAGAATATGCCTGCAATACAGGAGACCTGGTTCAATTCCTGGGTTGGGAAGATCCCCAGAGAAGGGAACAGCAACCCACGCCATTATTCTTGCCTGGAAAATCCCAGGGACAGAGGAGCCTGGCGGCCTACAGTCCATGGGGTCGCAAAGAGTTGGACATGACTGAGCGACTAACACTGACTAACGCAAATTAAGAATATTGGAAACAAAAGAAAATCCATGTAAATATGTTAACTAACTTAAGCTCTAGACCATGGAAGACAAAGGTAACATGAAGTACAATCTGATATGCAAGGCTTAGAAATCTTGGAGGATGCTTTATATGAGATTCCTGTCGCTCCAGCTAATGTGTGTGCCAGGGTCTGTAATCAGAAACTTGGCCCAGACTGTATTTCTCTTCCCCCTGCTTTTTAGGAATGACATAATAAACAGGCTGTGCATTTCTGATGGGGCAACTAATGGATCCCCAGTGTCTGGCACACAGTTGAGGCTCGACAAATTTAATACACTCTTAATTCTTGTTCTGATATTTTCTTAAGTACTACACAGATCTACCCCCATGAATGCCTATGTTTCTTTCTGTCTTAGAATATTTGATGAGGGCACCCACGTGACTACAGTGAAAGTTACATGTCTCAAAGAGGGGAACTAAAATCAGATGAGTAGGTGGTACTTCATTATGAAAAGCTCTAAAAATACAGTCATTATGCAGTTGGGGGAAAAGGAACCATTAGGGTAGAAAGGAAGCCTTTAGCAGTTTGATTAGAAAGGTGACAAAATTTAAAATGTGCCTTCCTGAATCACTAGGAATCTACTGTTATTTCTATTCCAAGGACTAGAAATAACTCTGATCATCTTACTGTTTTCTCTGGGGATAAAATGTCCTTTCCTGCTTGAAACTCTTCAATGGTTCTTCTGTACCAACTTCAGAATCGAATGCAGACTTCTAAGCATTAAAGTCTTCCTGATCTAGTCCATCTTCATCATCACCAACCTTGCCAAAGTTCTGTGGTTCTTCCAATAAACCATCCCTGGCATAAGCCTCACCTAGATTCTCCATCTGAATAACTACTGCTCACATGAGAGGCACAGTTAGAGTATCACCTACTTCGGAAGCCTTTCCCAACATTCTTGCCCATTCCACTTCCACCCACAGCTGATTCCCTTCCCTCTGCTCCCATAGCTCCATCTTCTGCTATTATAGAATTTATCATGCTGTGCTGTAACTGTCTGTCTATCCCCAGTAGACTGGGAGTTTCTCAAGTGGAAGACCTGGTGTTTTTCCTGTGTTTCCCAAGGTCTGTTCCAGTGCCTGGCACAAAGTCAGTATATATATTTTAGGAGGATGGGGAAGAATGGAGAGAAAGAAGGGCAAGGAAAATCATAGTCTATATCCCAATGCCTCTAAGTCAAAGAGGACTGTAAGGCAAAAAGAAGCCTCTACATTCATTCTGCTTGACAATAAGTGAGGAGACAAGAATATAGAAAACTGAAGAATCACACAGTTAAAAGCATCTGGTGGAACCACTGAATAGTTAGTTGCTTTCCCTATTGTGTATGCTTGGGAAATGTGCTTATATTTTAAGCTATAAATATGGAAAGTTCCGCACCCTCGAATGGCAGCTGTCATTAGTTTGTGCGTCTTGGCAGAACACTAAGAGAAGCAGCAGCAAAAAGCCCAACTGCAAATTCTAGCAAGATGCTCTAGGAGATTGCCTGATGAAGCTCAGCACCAGAACTGCCTCTCACTCTGCAGCCTGCTAAGAGATGACTGCTCACCTCTACGACCATGGAGCCTGGACTGTCAGAGAGAACAGATTTTGAAACAATACCTCAGAGCCCTTATCCCCTGCACTCAGAGACAAAAAAAAAAAAAAAGGAACAAGAATGAATCCCCAACAGTGAAGCCTTCGACCATGGCTAGCAACTTCTGGCTGCTACCAACTATCCTGCAAAAATATAGATTGCAAGAGGAATGCCAAATAGCTTTTGAAGAAAGATTTTATGGAAGGCCCAAAGGCAGAACTACTATAAAGGACTCAGTGAAACAGAACCTTGAAGAAGTCTAACACGGTTGGCTGGCAACAATAGCAGCATATCAGGAAAGCCATGAATTCCACGCAGCCCAGAAAAATGGCAGCAGTGGGTTCAGACTGTGATAGTGTGTGTGATAGTGTGTCGGATAGTGACACACAATTCCAAGAGATGCTGATCAACACACAAGCTCCAGGAGGACCAAGATGGCAAGTTTACACAGGGGCTTTGCAGCCCATTCATTTGTATAAAGTACATATGGGCTTTATATAAGAGATGCATGGCTTCCTGATGGTCCCCCACCTTTCTAAAAAGGGGCTCTGTTGTCAGAAGCAATTATCAGCTGTTTCTTGCCTGGCCTGCTAAGCAGCTCTGCTACTAGTCTAATAAAGGCTCTAATCAGATGGCCTTTCAAAGTGGTCCAGAGGAGCCCCTCTGCAATCAGCAGAAGGGGTGAGGAGAGTATAAGAAGAATATGCCAGGTTGGCAGGTGCCTGATAACAGAACCATTTCTAACCTTGTGCAAACGGCAGCAAATAAGAATTGAATTCAAACTGACAGTAATATAGACAGAAATGCCAGAACTCAAGTTGATTTCTTTTCTAAACAGGTGTCTGTACCTTTTGTTAACGTCAAAATACAGAGTTGTGGAAAAAATGAGGCCAACCTCCTTTGGAGGGCACCCTTTCAAGGTGATGGCCCTTAGTCCCAGGATTTACACCTGGCACTTTACCTTTAGTACATCTGCAGAGACCCACACAACCACTAGATGTCCCTTACGCCACATAAAACCAACCTGAAATGAATTTCACTACCAGCCACACAAATCACATTTAAAGAAAGCTTTTCTAAGTCTTGGATCTTAGGTATCAACTATAATTCCTATCACTACTTACTCCTCCTTATTTATATTTTGTCCATTTCTATGCATTTCAATAGTCTTGAGAGTCCCTTGGACTGCAAGGAGATCCAACCAGTCCATTCTGAAGGAGATCAGCCCTGGGATTTCTTTGGAAGGACTGATGCTAAAGCTGAAACTCCAGTACTTTGGCCACCTCATGCGAAGAGTTGACTCACTGGAAAAGACTCTGATGCTGGGAGGGATTGGGGGCAGGAGGAGAAGGGGATGGCAGAGGATGAGATGGCTGGATGGCATCACTGACTCGATGGACGTGAGTGTGAGTGAACTCTGGGAGTTGGTGATGGACAGGGAGGCCTGGTGTGCTGCGATTCATGGGGTCGCAAAGAGTCGGACACGACTGAGCGACTGAACTGAACTGAATAGAGAACTATTATGAATTAAAATTCTTTTAGAGGAAAAAATAATAGAGAAACAGGCAGAAGGAATATTTCAGGAAAGGACTGCTGCTGCTGCTGCTAAGTCGCTTTAGTCGTGTCCAATTCTGTGCGACCCCATAGACAGCAGCCCACCAGGCTCCCCCATCCCTGGGATTCTCCAGGCAAGAACACTGGAGTGGGTTGCCATTTCCTTCTCCAATGCATGAAAATGAAAAGTGAAAGTGAAGTCGCTCAGTCGTGTCCGACTCTCAGGGACCCCACAGACTGCAGCTCACCAGGATCCTCCATCCATGGGATTTTCCAGGCAAGAGTACTGCAGGAAAGGAATATAGGGTGCCTAAAGGACTCAAAGTTCATTATCACTTTTAGGAATCAAATAAGCTTCAATATACATGGAGTAACCCACAAGCTCAGCTTAAATTCAGTTACCGTACATTAGGATCTTAGATTCAATGAAACTAGGTATGGCAAATAATTTTAATTTCACATGTTAAGCTTGATCAATTAAGAGAGGCTGCCTAGGACACAAAATGGGAAAGATTATTGGGCTGTGACCCACAGACAATGCCTGATAGGCTTGTGAAAATGGGGAATGGTGACTCCCATGATGCTGCACTTGCAGAACTTGAATTAACCCCCTAGCTCGAAGCCTCCCAGACTCAGAATGACCATGGGCCAGGACAACAGGATGATGGCAGTAGTAGAAGTACTAAACATAGCCACAGCTGACCTTAATGGAAGGCCTTTCGTGGGACACGTTTTGTTCTCAGTATTCTACACAAAATAATTTAATCCTCATATGGCAAATATCCAAACCAAGATACAACACTACTTTTGAGAGTAAAAGAGGGCAATAATTCACCCGGACAACAGGTAACCCAGGACATCCCAAGTCTACCTGCGGTGCATGGCTGCCCTGGTGGAGCCTCGTGACAACCTGAGGAATGAGAGGTAGCATAACTAGGGTTCGGGACTGCAAGCCTTGAAGCCGCCCAGCTTCCTGACCGAAGACAGAGCCCAGAGAAAGCTACAGAAAGACCACTTCACTGTGCGGAGGATCTTACACACCTGCAGCAAAAGGTCCTGGAGCAACATCCCACTGTGCACGGCAGACAGCAGGCGGGACATGGCCGCCACCTTCCCTATTCAGGGGAGGAGGAGGCTGGGGAATTCACACCAGGCTGGCTCACCAGTTACTAGGGAAACCAGGGCTGGGGCAGGGGACGCAGCTCCTGATTAAGCCTGATAATTAAGAGGATGGGATAGCCGTGTGAGCGAAGCAGGGGCTGGTCGAGCTGAAGATATATAAGGAGCAAGAAAGCAACCATCTTGAGTTGCCTGACCACACATTCCACCCCTACATACCCTGCAGGACCCTTATAATCTTGGTCACCCCTCTTCTGCAGTACCCCTGGGGTCAGGCATGATGCGGCACACTGTAACCGAAGACCACAAATGCAAGACAATAACAGCAGCTAAAGAGGAAGCCAGGTACTTATTTGGCCAATTTTTCATGCAAGTCCAGAAGAGGAAAACAACGGCATCTCACTGCAGACCCAGCCATCAGACTCACTTCACAGTGGGGCCACCACTGTCACCCAGTCTGCAAACAGATAACCTCGGCTCAGACTAGGGGTGAAATGGAAGTTTAGCAGGCAAATGGAAATTAACGGTGTTTCACAGGCACAAAGCAGGGAAGATTATGATCATTAAGCAAAATACAAGCCACGGCAGCACTCTGAGATCACACCACCCCTCCCTGAGGTCTCTGTCCTGGCGGGCACCCTCAGTCCCCACAGCTGATGCCAAGTACTGGAGAGGCGGATTAACAGCAGAGCCCAGGGTTAACATGATGGTGCCTCCCTCCAGTAGAGGGCCCGGACTAATCATCTTAATGGTCTTAAGTGGGGCAGGTAGAAGACAGGTGAAGTCTAAATTCTCTTCTACTCCTGTTCCCCACGAGGTGCAAACCCAAACCACCGGGGATGTATCCTCCCGCCCCATGGCTTTTTATAATGTGATCCCCCTGGGTGGGTCCTATGGCCAGGGCAAACCTGAGCCACTGTCCTGACCGATCGTGGGCAGGGGTCCCTCAGTGGTTAGCGGTTGACCCCAGCTGGTTAACATGCCACAGGCACCGGGATGACTGCTCCTGGGATGTTCAGTTACAGCAGCAGGGCTCCAGTCAGCCCCCTGGCCCTCGTGTTGACAGAGCGGGTTTCCCTCTCAACTGTTAAGGTAGTTTGGTCATCCTTTCAATTAGCCAGAGATCAGTGGGGCTGTGGACAGGTGAAAATGCCAGCATATATCATTTTTATCAGCCCATTCCTGAACTTCGTGGCTGGTAAAGTGGATTCCTGGGTCACTATCCAATGTCCATTGGTGATGGGGGGGTCCTTATATCATACACAGCTGTTCCAGACACTGAATAGTGATTTTTCTGCATTACTGGATGACCCAGGTAGACCATTAGTAAGGTCTTCCACCTGCTGTAATGCTCTGTAGATGCACGGGGCTGGTGTCCGTCACACTGTATGGCAGCTCCGCCCACATGCATAGCTGCCCCAGAGGCCCAAGGACACTCTTACTACTTTGCTGTTGCCACAGGCCCCAAGCAAGCCCTTCTGGGTAACTGGCCACATCCAACTCACAAGTCTGTCCCCCTCAGTTAATATCCCTAAAGCCTGTGTCCATAACTATTGAGGGGTCAGATAATACCTAAGTATTGGACAGATAACCTCAGTCCTTGAGATTCTGTCTGTGTTCACCAGCTTCCCCCGTGCAGTCAGATGAGCCAGAAGCTTGGGGCTGCTACTTTTCAACGGGAAAGAGACTCTGAGGTTCAACAAGATGCCACCAATATAAAAGAAGAGAAAGATATCTCCCGTGTTGGTCAGCTGCCACAGGGCCCCACAGGCTGGTGGACGGCCACCTCGGGATTACCCCCGCCATTTCCCATTCCTGTCCTTATCTCTTGACAATGCAACATTCACAGGCATTCCCTCAGCCTCCTGAAGCGCTCTTCACTTGTTGGGTGGCACCCCACAGGCCATCAAGCCTTGCAGCTGCCCAGCCTGGGGACCAAAGAAAGAGCCCAAGACAGTGACAGAGACACCAAGGGTTTATTGGACAGGGCTGGGTCTTACCTGTGCACAGAAAAGTTCGGGGAGTGACACACTCACCGTGTGCAGGAGGCAGAACACGGCAGCCACCTTCCCTATTCAGGGGAGGAGGGGGCTGCCATTTATAGGGGGAACTGACGTCAGGTTGGCTCATTAGAGTTACCAGGGAAACCAGCCGCTGGGGCAGGGGCCAAACCTGCAGGCAGTTACAGATTAAGCCCTATCATTAAGAGGACTGGAGATTTCTGTGAGTGAAACAGGGCCGGGTCAAGCAGGAGATGTGCAGAGTGCAAGAGAATGGCCATCTTGAGTGGCCTGACCATACATAGAGTTAAGAGACATTTGCTGAAGTCAATCTATGTGGGTTCAAACATTTGCTTTGCACTTGTCCTTGCATAACCTGGACAGGTTATTGCACCTCTGTGTACCTCAGCTTCCTCATCTTTGAATTGGGATGATGATAATAATAGTATGATTATCTTGTAGGATTGTTGTGAAAAATAGAAGATTATTAAGTACATGTAGGGGCTTTAGACTAGCTCTTGGTAATATAAGTGTTGGCTACTATTATCTTCAGTTTACAGAAGAGAAAAGGAGAATCAGAGATTTTAACATCTAAGGTCACAGAGCTATTACTAGAACCAGAATCAAATGCAAGCCTGGCTTGAGAACCTATGCTCAGTAACTGACTACCCTGCCTCTACACAACAGAACAAAACAATGTTTCCCTAAGATCTCTCCTGTAATCCAGCTTCTCCAACGAGCTGGACCACAAGAGAATCGCTAGAAATGGGAGGCTCTCCTGCCTGAGGTTTAGTTTAGCGGGTTATGGTCAAGTAGGTGCATTGAATGAAGCATGCTCAAGGCTCCCATCAGAGCCCTGTGGAAGATTTCTCCTGGGGGCCATGCTCCCCCGGCTATATGTGAGAGGAGGAAAGGAAGTGTGCAGGAGCCAGGTGAGTCTGCTTCCAAAACTCAACTGCTGCTGCTGCTGCTAAGTCGCTTCAGTCGTGTCCGACTCTGTGTGACCCCATAGACGGCAGCCCACCAGACTCCCCCGTCTAATTCAAAACTTAGTGAAGACCCCGTTCTGACTGTGTATGAGAGCCCATTCCAGAGCTCCTCTCTCTTGACCAGGCCTGAATTCCCCTCCCAGTGACTACCTACATCCCCTGTGACCTTCCTCATGAGAAAGATGGCAAAAGTGATTGCTGCACACTGAAGAGCGAGTGCCAGGCTAGCCCCAGAACTAGACCGTGATCCACGCAAAACGGGGCTAGGTCATAGGACCTGGCCACCACTGTGACCTGCCCAGGCCTCCAGCCAGCTTTTTGAGTTCTTACTCAGCTCCTCAGTAAGTATTAATTGTTTATTTTCATAATGAAAATAAGGAACGTTACCCTAGCTACCTGTCCAGTGATGTCAGACTGACCTAAATTAGCCCCTTCCTGACAGTATTCCCTGGCTTCCTTCATGTGGGCCCTCAGTTTCAAAGCTGTTTACTCGTGAGGGATGTCTGTAAGCAAACCAAGATCCTGGAAGAATAAGCACTTGGAGTTTGCAAAGGGGAAAAAAGTCTATCTCTGTAGAAGGCTGAAATTTTTTTCTCCAAGATAATGGGCCTTATTTGCTAAAAACCTATAAAATACTACTTTATTGGAAAAGTCAAAGTAAAGATGCTCAGTCATGTCCGATTCTTTGCGACCCCATGGACTGTAGCCTGCACCAGGCTTCTCCATCCATGGGATTTTCCAGACAAGAGTACCAGAGTGGGTTCCCATTTCCTTCCTTTCCCTTATTGGAAGAGGGTCTTTGCAAATGTGATTAAGGCTGTTGACATGAGATGATTCTGTACTATCTTGGTTGGCCCTAAATACAATTGCCTGCATCCTAATAATAAGAAGAGGGAGATTAGACATACAGAGAGAAGACAATGTAAAGGTGACGGCAAGGCTGGAGACATGCAGCCACAGGTCAAGGATTATCAGCAGCAAGAGAAACTGAAAGAGGAGCCGGTTCTGCCCAGCAGCTTCTGGGGTGCAGTCATGGGAGGGGCTTGCTGACCTCTTGAATTCTGCCCAGTGAAACTAATTTTTGAACTTCTGACCTCCAAAACTATATGAGATTAAACTGCTGCTGCTGTTTTAAGCCACTGGTTCAGGATCCTTTTTTACAGTAGCCAAAGGAAACATACACACTCTCTCTTCTCATTCCCCAGCCCCTGTTAGAGTCTGAATTGCAATTCTCCCCCCAGGGCAAGGTCTACCTGCTTTGATGCTTGCCATACACAGATTCCTCAGATTTGTTTTTGTTTTGGATTTTTTTTTTAATTTCAGCATAATTGCTTAACAATATTGTGTTGGTTTCTGCCATACAACAATTCAAATCAGCCATGAGTCAATATATTCCCCCTCCCTCTGAAGCCTCCTTGCCAATGTCTCTGTCTATCCCACACCTCTAAGTGGTCCCAGAGCACTGGGCTGGACTCTCTGTGTTATATAGCAGCTTCTCACTAGCTAGCTATTTTACACATCAGTTCAGTTCAGTTCATTTCAGTCGCTCAGTCGTGTCCGACTCTTTGCAACTCCATGGATTGCAGTATGCCAGGCTTCCCTTTCCATCACCAGCTCCCAGAGCTGGCTCAAATTCATGTCCATCGAGTCAGTGATGCCATCCAACCATCTCTTCCTCTGTCATCCCCTTTTCCTCCTGCCTTCAATCTTTCCTAACATCAAGGTCTTTTCCAACGAGTCAGCTCTTTGCATCAGGTGACCCAAGTATCGGAGCTTCAGCATCAGCCCTTCCAATGAACATTCAGGACTGATCTCCTTTAGGATGGACTGGTTGGATCTCCTTGCAGTCCAAGGGACTCTCAAGAGTCTTCTGCACACTGCAGTTCAGAAGCATCAGTTCTTTGGTGGTGAATGTATGTCAGTCCAACTCTCGTGATTCTCCCACCCTCTCCTTTCCCCGCTGTGAACACAGGACCGTCCTCGACGTCTGCATCTCTATTCCTGCTCTGGAAAGAGGCTCACCGGTACCATCTTTCTACATTCCATACACACACACATATATATATGTATTAACATACAATATTTTTTTCTCTTTCTGACTTACTTTGTGTAACAGGTTTGACAAGGAAGAATCAAATAAGAATGGAAAGCTGTGCAGACCTATCAACACGAGTACTCAGATCCTAGGACGCACTGTCTCTGAAGTTTAAATGACCAGCTGTACTTAGCCATCAGGTGTTTGATCCCACAGTTCAATCAAGTATGTGCTTATATGATAGGAGAGGATGCTTGATTCTCACAAGCCACCAAAGCCAGAGTTCAAAGCAAAAAAATGAAACAGAAGAATTAAAGCATGGATTATGTGCGATTCATTGTGCTAGAAGCTATCTTATTTTTACAACACAATCTCTTTCCTGAAGAATTCACCATGTTTGGGGGAAAACAGGCTTGCATATTGTTATTCATTCACTGAGCATTTATTGAGCAACTGCTATAAAGGACCATGCTGGGAAATGTGGAGTGTCTGAAGAAGAATGAGACATTGACTCGACCCTCAAAGATTTCACTCTATTAAAGGAAACAGATACACACACATTTACTCAGTTAGCCACATGCTCATTATCTATTCATTCAGTGTCATGCTCCATGGAAACACAAGGATGAAGGAGATACAGCAAAGAAGTCCTCTGTTAGAAGGAGAGATGGAAAAGTTAGCCATGTGCATGACAAAGGGTTTTTTAAAAAGTATTCCTATTGTACGTTAGTCATTCAGGTGTGTCTGACTCTTTGTGACCCCACGGACTGTAGCCCACAAGGATCGTCTGTCCATGGGATCCTTCAGGCAAGAATACTGGAGTGGGTTGCCGTTCCCTTCTCCAGAGGATCTTCCTGACCCAGGGATCAAACCCAGGTCCTCTGCACTGCGGGCAGATTCTTTACCATCTGAGCCACCTGGGAAGTCTTAAAAGTATTCCTACTCACCATAAAGTAAGGATGAGCCCTAATTCAACCTGTGAGTAGGAGGAAGGGTCAGTCTAAGGTGAAGCTTGATGTATGACTTACATCAGCCAGAAGAAAGAGGAAAGTCAGAGAAGCAACATGGAGAAAGAGAGACAAGACTGAAAAATCTTGGTGTATTCACAGAAGGGAGAGTGATCAGTATGGCTGAATTACACAGAGTTGTGGGAGGGGTGGAGGTAGAGAAGAACTGTGAAAGACCCCAGAAAACCCTGCAAAGTTTTGAACTTGGTCCTAAAGGCAGTGGGGAATCACTCAGGTGGGAGAGTGATGAGATCAGATTGGCATTACATAAAAGATTACTCTGATGGCCACAGGAATTAATTAAAAAGCAGAAAAACAATTTGAAAATCTACAGCAGCATGACATATATAAGATCAGAAGTATAAAAAGTACAATGAATATAATGATTATGGCTTGGTGATGATGTATGTGTCAGGGAAGAGAATTGCATCAAGAAAATGAAAAAGAGATAATCAAGCTGATAAAATAAGTTCATGCCAAATCACAGTCTTAAAAACCAGGTTAAGCACTGAGGATCCACAGCAGGAAAGGCATAATCAAAAACAAGTTTTGTGAGGATCAACATGGCAATTGTGTGCAGCATATTAAAAAAAAAAAAAGTCCAAATAATAGAAAGTAATGTCCAGGTTTAGGGAGGTAAAGACAAAAATAGGAGGGAAAGATTCTAGAAAATTTTCAAAAATAAAGCTCAGAGGGCTTGATGACTTGTTGGAAGACAGGGGAAGGCTTTACTGGACTGTTCTGTTAAGGCATCCAGTTGTATCCATCTAATACTGATAATGAAGGATATATACTAGGTGCCAAGCATGGTGATAAATGCTTTATATTTAGAACTCCCTGTAATAATCACACCAGTTCTATGGGGTAACATCACCATCTCACTTTATGGATGAGAAAACTGAGACTTGGAGAGTTAAATGACTCACCCAGGCTCTCAAACCTTTCAAGTGGCAAAGCTAGGATTTGAACTCAAGTCCATCTGACTCCCAAATGAATTCAAAAAACCATTAAGCTCCATGGTTGACTCCTATATTCCAATTACTTTGGAAGAAACAGTTTAGAAACATCCTTTATTCAACCACAATGCCATTACTATTTATCAGAAAATTATCCCCATCTTGGGACTCCTCTGATCATACACAAAACCTCAACAAAGACTGGTCTGTTGCTGCATTCTTAAATCGGTGTATCACTCCATTACCAATGCCCCTTGAAATCCAAATCAGTAGCTGGAAAGCTTAGTACCATCTAATCAGGATAAACTAGAATGGTCAAAGAAACAAAAAACAGGCGAGGATCCTAGGGAATACATGGTATTTGGGGGACTTTCCTACTACCAAAGGTCTAATAGATATCCTGAAAGAAGCTAAGACTTTGGAAAAAAGCCTACCCACTTTTACCTTTAACTCTTTAGTCTTTAGAGTTCATTTTTGGACTAGCATGAAAGTAACTATTATCAGGTGTTTCTTTAAAAGTTTCCTAAGGGCATCCTGCAGAGAAGGCAATGGCACCCCACTCCAGGACTCTTGCCTGGAAACTCCCATGGACAGAGGAGCCTGGTAGGCTGCAATCCATGGGGTCGCGAAGAGTCGGACACGACTGAGCGACTTCACTTTTACTTTTCACTTTCATGCATTGGAGAAGGAAATGGCAACCCACTCCAGTGTTCTTGCCTGGAGAATCCCAGGGTCAGCGGAGCCTGGTGGGCTGCCGTCTATGGGGTCACACAGAGTCAGACACGACTGAAGTGACTTAGCATTAGCAAGGGCATCCTGGCACTAAAAAAGGATGTTTCTACCTGTAAACAAAGCAGATAACACAAAATTACGGTTGCAGAATTTACCAAAGACCTTTCCTGGAACTTCCATAGCACTGACCATTTTCCCATTTCTAATAGACCATTTAACTGACCATGCCCTTGTCTACATTTTCTTTCATCCCAAAGGTAGAAAATGTTTATTTTCCTGCCTGACATAATTTTTTATTAAATAATATTTATTGTGGTTCTGATTATGACAATGAAATATTAGAAGCAAATATGTGACAATATAAGACTGGTTTAAAATCTTCATACAAATATATTATGAAATATTATAAGCCATTAAAGTATTTTAAATATATATGCATTAACATAAAAGCTATTTATGATTCTTGGAGTGAAAATAGAATGTAGAAAAAAATACGATGAAGTCTATGAGCTAAATACTGTTTAAAACATGAATTTAGATATTTGTATTTATATGTATAGTTGTTGCTGTTCAGTTGCTGAGTCATGTCAGACTCTTTGCAACTCCATGGACTGCAGCATGCCAGGCCTCCCTACCTTCACCATCCCCCGAAGCCTGCTCAAACTCATGTCCATTGAGTCAGTGATGCCATCCAACCATCTTGTCTTCTGTCGTCCCCTCCTCCTCCTGTCTTCAAACTTTTCCAGCATCAGGGTCTTTTCAAATGAGTCAGCTCTTTGCATCAGGTGGCCAAAGAACTGAAGCATCAGCTTCAGTGTCAGTCCTTCCAGTGAACACTCAGAACTGATCTCCTTTAGGATGGACTGGTTGGATCTCCTTGCAGTCCAAGGGACTCTCAAGAGGCTTCTCCAACACCTCAGTTCAAAAGCATCAATTCTTTGGCACTTAGCCTTCTTTATGGCCCAACTCTCACATGCATATATGACTACTGGAAAAACCATAGCTTTGACTAGATGGACCTTTGTCAGCGAAGTAATGTCTCTGCTTTTTAATATGCTGTCTGGGTTTATCATAGCTTTCCTTCCAAGGAGCAAGCGTCTTTTAATTTCATGGCTGCAGTCACCATCTGCAGTGATTTTGGAGCCCACGAATATAAAGTCAGCCACTGTTTCCATTGTTTCCCCATCTATTTGCCATGCAGTGATGGGATTAGATGCCATGACTTTCATTTTCTGAATGTTGAGTTTTAAGCCAGCTTTTTCACTTTCCTCCTTCACTTTCATCAAGAGGCTCTTTAGTTCCTCTTCACTTTCTGGCAACAAGGGTGGTATCATCTGCATATCTGAGGTTATTGATATTTCTCCTGGCAATCTTGATTCCAGCTTGTACTTCATCCAGCTTAGCCTTCTGCATGATGTACCTGCATATAAGTTAAATAAGCAGGGTGACAATATACAGCCTTGACATAGTACTTTTCCTATTTGGAACCAGTCTGTTCCATGTCCAGTTGCTAACTGTTGCTTCTTGACCTGCATACAGGTTTCTCAAGAGGCAGGTCAGGTGGTCTGGTATTCCCATCTCTTTCAGAATTTTTCACAGTTTATTGTGATTCACACAGTCAAGGGCTTTAGCCTAGTCAATGAAGCAGAAGTAGGTGTTTATCTGGAATTCTCTTGCTTTTTCTATGATCCAATGGATGTTGGCAATTTGATCTCTGGTTCCTCTGCCTTTTCAAACACCAGCTTGAACATCTGGAATTTCTTGATTCACATACTATTGTAGCCCCACTTGGAGAATTTTAAGCATTACTTTACTAGCGTGTGAGATGAGTGTTAGAACTGGACATGGAACAACAGACTGGTTCCAAATAGGAAAAGGAGTATGTCCAAGGCTGTATGCTGTCACCCTGCTTATTTAACTTATATGCAGAGTACATCATGAGAAATGCTGGGCTGGAAGAAGCATAAGCTGGAATCAAGACTGCCAGGAGGAATATCAATAACCTCAGATATGCAGATGACACCACCCTTATGGCAGAAAGTGAAGAGGAACTCAAAAGCCTCTTGATGAAAGTGAAAGAGGAGAGTGAAAAAGTTGGCTTAAAGCTCAACATTCACAAAACGAAGATCATGGCATCTGGTCCCATCACTTCATGGGAAATAGATGAGGAAACAGTGGAAACAGTGTCAGATTTTATTTTTCTGGGATCCAAAATCACTGCAGATGGTGACTGCAGCCTTGAAATTAAAAGATGCTTACTCCTTGGAATAAAAGTTATGACCAACCTAGATAGCATATTCAAAAGCAAAGACATTACCTTGCCAACAAAGGTCCATCTAGTTAAGGCTATGGGTTTTCCAGTGGTCATGTATGGATGTGAGAATTGGACTGTGAAGAAAGCTGAGTGCCAAAGATGATGCTTTTGAACTGTGGTGTTGGAGAAGCCTCTTGAGAGTCTCTTGGACTGCAAGGAGATCCAACCAGTCCATTCTGAAGGAAATCAGCCTGGGTGTTCTTTGGAAGGAATGTTGCTAAAGCTGAAACTCCAGTACTTTGGCCACCTCATGCGAAGAGTTGACTCATTGGAAAAGACTCTGATGCTGGGAAGGATTGGGGGCAGGAGGAAAAGGGGACGACAGAGGATGAGATGGCTGGATGGCATCACCGACTTGATGGACCTGAGTTTGAGTGAACTCTGGGAGTTGGTGATGGACAGGGAGGCCTGGGGTGCTACAATTCATGGGGTCACAAAGAGTCAGACACGACTGAGTGACTGAACTGAACTGAGATGAATGTAATTGCATGATAGTTTGAACATTTTTTTGGCATTGCCTTTCTTTGGGTTTGGAATGAAAACTGACCTTTTCCAGTCCTGTGGCCACTGCTGAGTTTTCCAAATTTGCCAGAATACAGATTGCAGCACTTTCACAGCATCATCTTTTAGGATTAGAAATAGCTCATCTGGAATTTCATCACTTCTACTAGCTTTGTTCATAGTGATGCTTCCTAAGGCCCACTTGACTTCACAATCCAGGATATCTGGCTGTAGGTGAGTGATCACACCATCGTGGTCATCTGAGTCATTAAGATCTTTTTTGTATAGTTCTTCTATACATTCTATATGCATAGTAGACATCTGGAACTTTACAGCAGTTAATGTTAAAATATTAACTGACTATTGCTAGGTGCTAGAAATGTTTTATTATGAAATACTGCAAACACACAAATTTATAGAAAATAAAATAACAAAAACTTCTGTACTTAACATTTCTGCCTGACATAATTTTGACCAACTAATGTCTTCTGTATTTATGACAATCCAAGGATTGATAAAGACATGAGAATGGCATCTTTCTCCCTGGTCTCCTTATGGGATGACCTGAAGAAAATGCTGATGCCATGGACTATTGCACCAAAAAGACTGTTTGGATCTATCTAGGGCTCTCTTACTCTTGTTCCAACTATGAAGGTACAGAAAAGGTGAAATGTCAACAGAAAACTAGAATGCCCCTAGATCCAGCACAAAGAAAAGGCAAGACACCAACTTGAATTCTATCAGAAAACCAAAACCTACTGCTAAACACCTTACAGTGAGCATAGAAAGTCACAAGTGGCAGCTGAATAAGTCAAGACACTTAGTTTTTATCTCTGGTTTGTACCACTATCCACTTGACTGTATGGCTAGAGGACACAGTTCCAAGAAAAATCAATCACAGGTATTTCATTTAATCATGGATGAAAGAAGAGAGAATCTTTGCCACCTTGTCGTTGCAGCATTCAAAATACTATGCTTTAACTTAATGGCTTCCTAAGAGAAATCATTTTTAACTTATTATTAAATTATTCTTAATGAAAAAAAGCAAGATTACTAATGTCCAATTAACTAAATTTAAATAGGCTCAGAACAGTCAGTATCTGTGAAATAGCTATTTCTTGTCTATAACTTTCTCTTCAAAATTCTCTTTTCCAGGGTTTCCTGACTGCACACTTTCCAAGTAACTCTTTGATGACTCACTTTCTTCCTGTCATCATCATCTTTTCCAAATTCCTTAAAAAGAGGCTTTCCCTTAAGCATCTGACGAGGCTCTCTTCCCCTTTTTTCATGACTCTATCTCAACTGGTAATATCCTCCACTCACACATATTTATCCCTAGACCAAACACTTTCCAAAGCCCCACAACCCTAAATGAATTGTCCACTGAAACATTCACCTAAAATTAAAATTCTCTGAAGAACTTTAGAATCAACCTGCTTAAAAACAAACTCACAGATTCCTCATCTCAGGTCCCCTACATCTGCTAATAGTCACCCCAAGTTCAAATTTTTGAAGATATATCTGATCCTCCCCTCCTCACGGTCCCTAGCATCAATTTGTTACCAAGCCCATTTGGTTCCATATCCGACAAGTTTTTCATATTCATTTTCTCTACTCCATTCCACTGGTCCTGTTCAGGCCCCCGTTTTCTTTAATCATCCAGTAAACAACCATAGAGAACTTACTAAATGTTAGGCTTTAAGCAGGGTCCCTGACTTTAAGGAACTTTTTACTAGAAGTGTTACACGTGTAAACATATATATGTGCAGCTATGTTAGAAGAGGAATATGTATGGATGCACTAGATTCTTAAGGCTGGATGGTCAATTCAGCTCTGGAGAAATGGAGCCTGGGTTAAATCTCAGATGGACTTGTATGATACAGATTCCTAATGAGCCCCGATCCCGACTCCAGTGTCTCCTCCTTCAATCTATTCTTCATACTGCTGTCCTACACTTGGCTGTGATCCACAGCATGACAATAATCTACAAGAGAATGAACAGCTGAACCAAGACAGTGGCAAGAGGTAAGATAGACATGAGTCTAGTCAACATGGCTTAGGGACAGAAGACTCTTGAAGGAGTGTTTAAGGAAAGGGAAAACAATAATGACTTTCAGGTCTCTGGCTTGGCTAATTTAGGTAGATATCAAGTCAATGATAGAACAAATTCAACAGGAGGAGTAAGAAGTTCTGGGGAGGAAGGAAGGAGGAATGGAAAAAGAAAGAGGGAGGGAGGAGATGGTTAGACCAAGAAACCCCACAAACCACCAGAACTGAAAATGAACCAAACTATACTCCAGAGAAGGCATGTTTTAAAGCCACATTATCCCTAGCTTGAAGAAAAAGATAAGTCACTTTGACTCCATTTGATATTAAGATAGGTAGTCAGCACTTTGCTCTGCAATTACATTCCAGCACTATTACATATGATTCTCATAGCATACTCCAGGAGACAGTGAAGGACAGGGAAGTCTACTGTGCTGCAGTTCATGGGGCCGCAAAGAGTTGGGCATGACTAAGTGACTGAATGACAACAACCTGAGCATGTGAAAAAACTTCTCCCAAGTAATCTAGCAACACCATAAGCTTGAGGCCTTAATTTCCTGTCCTCCTGTCTGAGCACTTCTTTTCTTTCCTGATTTTCTGTTATTTCTCCTAGGAAACTGAACTGAAAGAACTTAGGACAGGAATCAAGCTCACCTTTGAAATAAGCACTCAATAAGTACTCAACATATAATCAAGAGTGCTGTCAATATACCCTGCCATTCTAAAATGCATGCCTCTCAGTAGTTCTAGCCCAATTATTAAAATACCAAAATAATTACTTTAATGAGGTTTTAATGGTGATGATAATTATTTTGATAATGATGATAGTGACAAGTGATGATGGTGAAGATGGAAGAGAAAGAGGAAAAGAAAAGACAGTGATGAGTATGGTACTAACAATATATTTTAAATCAACTTCATTAGAGAAATGTCAGGACAATGAGAGGAAACAACAGCAGAAAGAACAGCATCAATCCCATGTATTTGATACACACACAAAAAACATTAACCTAAGTGTTCCACAGTTCTTTGTTCAGTCACTAAGTCATATCCTACTATTTGTGACCCCATGGGCTGTAGCCCCTCCAGGCTTCCCTATCCATGGGATTTCCCAGGCAAGAATACTGGAGTGGATTGTCATTTCCATCTCCAGGGCATCTTCCCCGACCAGGGATCAAACCCACGTCTCCTGCATTGGAGGCAGATTCTTTACCACTGAGCCACCAGGGAAGCCCTCCACAGTTCTTAGTGATATATTTAACCAACTGTAATAGTGTCTACAGAGAATTTGGCAACAAGGTATAAAGTGTGGACTATATATTTATGAGACCATGCAACTTGAAGAAAAACCACTTGAAAAGGTATTGAAACTCTCTTTCTTTGATTTCTATGACACATAATCTAGTCAACCTATTTTCTCCCATTTCGTACTAGCTACTGCTTCTTCTCCTAATTTTATTAATGCGTGTTCCCTAAGGCACAACCTTCATCTCCCCACTCTTTATTCTCTACACATTTTCTATCACAACTCATCTACATTCCCAGTTTTACTTCTTCCCTAGACAGAGGGCTTCTAAATATTTATGCCATATTCATGGCAGCTGATTCCTCTCTCTGTTCAGATTCGCATCTCCAACTAATATCTGAGGATTTTTCATCCAGCTGCCTTTCTTTTAGGTCAAAGCATTTCAAGAGACAAAATCACCCTCTTGTCTACACATCTCCTCCCCCTTCTCACCCCTTCTCTTCTTGATGCCCTGTCCCTCCTCACTATAGACCCTGTGTAACTTCTCTGATTAAAGAAAACTCTTCCAAAAGCTGTCTGTTCCTACTTTCATCAATTCCACACTTACTAGTCTCTCCTCAATCCACTTCAAATTAGTCTCTTGCCCATGGCACACCCCAGGAGTGGGCAATACCTTGCCAGAACCAATGATTCACTCTCACGCCCCTTGACCTCTCAGCGTTTTTCTTGCAAGATATGCGTCGCAAGTTCTTTTAAGATTCCCATACTCTATTGTGTCTCTGTCTACCTAAATAATCTCTGTTTCTTTTGTTGGCTACTCCTCTGTAAGACTTCTATCTGCTGAGAGCCCCAGAGTTCTGCTTCTGGCCCTCTTTTTGATTCCAACTACAATCTGTGAGTCTTATTATTTTCAATATTATAATTATGTGGTTGATGCTCAGTTACATCTCTAGCCACAGCATTCCTCTGGTCAACAGACTCACATTTCCCACTGTCTTCTTGACATCTCCACTGAACAGGCTTTTAAATTAAACATGGCTAAAAGAGAAATATTGATTTCACCTTTCCCAAGCTCACTCTTCTAAGCATCCCCACTTAGACAATGTTATTAACAGTTATCCTAGCCTGGACGATATCATGGAGTCACAGTGCTGCCATCTGAGCAATTCTGACTCTTTACCTCCCTCGAGTGAGATAGGATTGTATGTTTTGGCCTCCTTGTGGTAGGTGGAGCTGTGTGATTACTTCTGACCAATTCCTTTCGAGCAGAAGTGATGTGTCATTTCAGGCCAAACATATCATTGTTCCAAGTTTGAAATCCTCTAAATTTCTCTTTTCCCTTTTCAGTGTCAACCACCAATGTTCCCACGAGTGGTGACCCTGTCATCCCATGTTCCAAAGTGAGAATAATAATAAAAATACCAAGGCCTCCAGCCAACACACAAAGGATATAGTGTTGGTGAACAGTTGTAAGCCTCTGGTATTCTGGAGTATTTTGTTGCCATATCACAACTTAGCTTATCCTAATAAATACATCCTCAATTACTCACCTCTCATACCCAATACCCAATCCATCAATAAATCCTATTGACTCCATCTCCAAAGGACACCCCTCATCAATCCACTTCTTACCATCTCATTGTTAACGATTCTTGTTCACAGGGCTCTATTTTCTTGCCGGCCTGGTAACAGCAGCCACCTGACCATCTTCTGTCTCTATTAGTGCATACTATGATCCATTCCCATAAACCAGTCAGAGGGATGCTTCTAAACTCAGATCAATCACTTCCCTGCTAAAAAGTGCCCAGTGGTTCTTCATTGTAATTAGAATGAAATCCAAATCCCTTATCATGGCTTAAAGGTTCCACACAATTTGGTCTATACTGTGTTCTCTTGTATATCCCTTGAATCCAACAATCACTTCCTTTTAGGTCTGTGCAATTACTGATCCTCTGACTTCCTGTCGAGCAACATCAGCTCACTACCAACCCAACTCTCTAAAATGGTACTCCGTCATCTTGCACTCCCTCACCATGCTATATTTTGTTTCCTCTCCTCAAAGCATTTGTATCACCATACATAATACTTTAGGTTTCTTTTCTTACTCCTTGTTTCCAGCTACCATAACATAAGCTATATGAAAACAGGGACTTTTGTTGTTGCTGCTGCTCACAGCTGTAGGTCTAGCCTTAGCCGGAAGTAGTAGGTAGTAAGCTGAAAGTGCATGAGGGCAATTCTGTAAGCCTTCCTCATATTTCTAGCTCGTCAAGCATCAAGGGTTCTGCTGAACCTTCAGAGTTCTTTGTGGTGGTCAAATCTTTTGACTTTGACGATCCTTTGACACTCCCATGGACTGTCGCCCACCAGGCTCCCCTGTCCATGGAATTCTCCAGGCAAGAGTGCTGGAGTGGGTTGCCATTTCCTTCTCCAGGGGATCTTCCTGACCCAGGGATCAAACCCAGGTCTCCTGAACTGCAGGCGGATTCTTTACCATCTGAGCTACTAGGGAAGCCCATAGGTCATACATATACATATTATGCTTACCTATACAAAAGTACATATTAAACACACAATATACACAAAGAAAAGTAGATGGGTGCACACCCATGCACACATACATATATACACACGCTGTGCTGTGCTTAGTTGCTCAGTCGTGTCCAACTGTTGGCAGCCCCATGGACTGTAGCCTGTCAGACTCCTCTGTCCATGGGGATTCTCCAGGCAAGAATACTAGAGTGGGTTACCATGCCCTCCTCCAGGGGATCTTCCCAACCCAGGGATCAAACCCAGGTCTCATGCATTGCAGGCAGATTCTTTACCATCTGAGCCACCAGGGAAGCAAAAGGATACTGGAGTGGGTAGCCTACCCCTGCTCCAGGGGATCTTCCTGACCTAGGAATTGAACCAGGGTCTCCTGCATTGCAAGTGGAGTCTTTACCAGCTGAGCTACCAGAGACGCCCATATATACACATATGTTTAATCTAACAGCTAACCAGGTATTACCAAATTTTTTAATATGAGAGAGGCTCTTTTGGCCAGCAAAAGCACTCGCCTAAAGCAAACCCTGCTTTCAATCATTGTAAATGATTAAATGGCATTTCCAATTGTGACTGAGATGTTATCTCGGCAGAAGCTAAGAGTTCCTGACAAGTTCTGACTAAATCTTCTGTTCCCATTAAGAACTGTTATTGTCATTCCAGAGAAACAGTCCACTAGGGAATATTTGCTTCTGCTGGTGCCAAGAGGATATATTCATCACTCATCTATCCATCCCTATTAGGTAAACATATGTGGAAGACATTGTAAGAGAAGGAAAATAAATTACTGACTCAAAAAATATTTATTGAGTGAATATTGGTATGCACAGGCATGGTCCTGAAGTAAACAAAATAAAATCTTACCCACATGGACCTTATGATCTAAGTGCGTGGAGCAAATAAATACGTAAACATACAGTATATTATATGGTGATAAGCAAGCTAAAAGAGAATGCATATGCTAGGATGGGATGCAGGGTTTCTACTACTTATTCAGGATAGCCAGGAAAGGCCTCTAAAATCCTGTGATATTTCAGCAAGGACTTGAAAATGTTGGGCTCAGGCCCTAATTCTCATTTAAGGAAAGAAAATTCCAGGCAGACAGACAGTAGCTCTTTAAGTTCTGAGCAGTCAAGTAAATGACATTCAAAAATCATCAAGGAGGCTGGTGTGGCTGGATCAGGGGGAACAGTGAGGGGTAAACTGGAGACGAGGGCAGAGGGATGGTGAGGGCAGAGCCTGCAGGGTCTCACAGGCCTCCCAAGAACCTGAGCCCAGCTGCTGAGCAAGACGGAAAGCATTCAGAGGGTTCTGAGCAGAGATGGGTGTGTTCCTTTAATGTTTTAGGAGGAAAATTCTGGATGCTAGGGAGCAAGAATAGACTTGGGGAAAGGGGAAAACCAGAAGAGAAAACAGAAGTGGGAAGAGCATTTAGAAGGCTGACGCAGGAATCTCGTGAGAAAAGAGGGTGGCTTGGACCAGCATGTCCCCCTTTATACCCTGTCTGACGCCCAGATTGGTTTACTGGCCCCTTTGCTATGATCCTGAAACCCTGAAGGAGTGTCTCATTAAAGCACTTATCAAACTGCACGACAAGCATTTATTTATTTTTCAGTTTCCTTGACCAGCATTAGATCTCTTCAATAAGACATCGTCACTGCATTTGTACCTTTGTCACCACACGCTGCCTACAAAAAAGTGAATCAATGAACCTAAAACAGTTAAAGCATAATACAAGTCAATTTACTTATTAGCACAAGTAAACAGTAACTCACTCAAATTCAGGTGCCCATACTCAGGAGGAAATGAGAGGAGGTGAGAGAATTGTCTATTTACCACCTGATGTTTGGCCTCATTCCAACTAGCTGGCTTTTGTATCTTCTGGCAAGAGTTGCCTTAACAGAAATGCACAGAGACGTCAGGATCCTAAGTCTTGGTTTTCAAACTTTCAAGGGTCCTGGACTTCAGGGGGTGATTTTAAAGCCTTGTTAAGGGTAAAGTTAACTAAAAGCATTTTTTTCTACCCACTGCATCAATTTTAGAATGTAATCTCCACATAAACTGTGATTCTTCTGTGCCACGCCCCTCTGGAGACCTCCATCACTCCACACAGCCATAGCCTATTTTTGAAACATGCCCAAGGCCCAAAGGGGGCTTCCCTAGTGGCTCAGACAGTAAAGAATCGGCCTGCAATGCAGGAGACCTTGGTGTGATCCCTGGATAGGAAAGATCCCCTAGAGAAGGGAATGGCTACCCACTCCAGTATTCTTACCTGGAGAATCCCCATGGACAGAGGAGCCTGGCGGGCTAAATCCATGGGGTCACAAAGAGTTGGACATGACTGAAGTGACTTAGCACGTACGCATGGTATTGGTTTCAATGTGGAAAAGTGTCTTGCAGGACACCTCAAAGCTAGAAGCAAAGCTGCCTGTCCAGCACATAGATGCTGATTCCCCTCTAGATGAAGTGGCTTTGATATGTCTCATTTGGGTAAAGAGCCAAGGGATTCCAGTATTTAAAAACATTCTTTTAAACAGACATGCATAGACTATTGGTACCAATTCTTTTAGAATGTGACAGAAGTCCCAAGCATACAAGGCAGACCTGTGTGTTCCAGAAACTTTGAAGGACTCAACCCCAAATGAACAGTATCTCCTGCTGCTGCTTGCTGCTATAAAGGACTCTGGGTGTCAAGCAAAACTGTATTAGGAGACATTACACCTGTTTCTGTCTTCTGTGGTCACCATGTCTGGGATAATTTTGGGTTGGTCAAAAGGCTCATTCAGGTTTTTTATAACATCCATGGAAAAAGCCCAAGCAAACTTTTTGGGCAACCCAACACGTTTATTCCTA
This sequence comes from Bos mutus, assembly GCF_027580195.1. NCBI lineage: Eukaryota > Metazoa > Chordata > Mammalia > Artiodactyla > Bovidae > Bos > Bos mutus. Next base: position 95,996,995 of record NC_091626.1, read on the forward strand.
AATAAGTGAGAAATTAAATGAAATGTGTGTTTATGGTCTCTTCCTGCCAAATCCATAGACCATTTGGAATAGAGTATAGTTTAGGGTGCATTTCCTCAGAATGTGGACTATCTGGGTCAAAAGGTGGACTGGCCACTGTGATCCTTGGGGTGGGCCCTCTTAAAGCCAGGGAGTTCACTTAATGACATCTACAAAGGTGAGAGACCACGATAGGCAAGAGTTACATAAAAGGAGTCATTTATGCAAATTGATAAAAACCAAACCACTCTACTTTGTGTTGCTAAAAGTCAAAGATTTAATTAAAATGAGACAGAAGACTCTGCATTCACATATATTCTGGGAAGGAAGCAGTCTGTGGGAAATGGGAAGTCAAATTCCAAACTCAAAATTCACTGGCAAAACCAGCTCAAGCTGGTAGTATTTCAAATGCAGTCCAATCCAAAATTCTGTGTTATACTTTCTGCTCAAGAACCCGTCATCTCTTTATGTTTTGCCATTAATTTATGACACTCTACAAACAGGATCCAACCTGTATCTTCAGCCTAATCTCCTACCCTTTTCCCCAGACATATTGAATTTTGTAGGCACACTCAAACACTTGTTAATTGAGAATAACATAAATCTTTATACTTACATATGTTTGGTTTAGACTGTTCCTTTAATGGAACATTCTTTCCCTATCTCTTCCATCTATTTCTGCAAAATAATCATGGCCAATTTTCAAATTTGTTTCAGGCCTTCTCAAGCAAAACACATTGTTTATCTCTTGGGTGACACATTTTTAATTTAGTTAAAGCATACATTTGGAAAAGTACACAAATCAAGAGCTCTAACATAACATTCAGAGTGATCACCTATATGTACTCAACGTCGAGACCAAGAAATATAAAAACACCAACATGACAGAAGCCTCCCTCCTGCCCCCCACTCGCCGCATTCTTCTTCAAAGAGAACTAACTGATTTATGACACCATAGAATAGTTTATCCTGTTAAAAACTTTATGTAAGGGAGAATTATAACTTGTATCCTTCTCATCTGACTTACTTTACTCAATATTCTGTTTATAAGATGTATCTATTTGTTGTAGATACATCAACAATGTATTCATCAAATGTATTCCATCTTGTGAATATAGCACAGTCTACTGAGTCCACTGTCCATGGCCATGTAGGTTATTTCCAGCTTGGGGTTATTTTAAACCATGTGTTTATCAATATTTTTGTGTAGAGACTATGATGTAATATGTCTGCATTTCCGTTGGCATATACTCAGGAATGGAATATTGTCAAGGCTCCTTCTTATTGATAAATCTGGACTCAATTTCTGTCTACCAGCTCCATGAAACTGAAGGTTCCTACTGAAGGTCCTGCTCACATTCTCAGCCTCTGGGATGCCACTTTCTGCCTGGCTTCTTAGGGAATGTCTAGAGGGGAAAATACATGCTTTTTGGCGAGACTTCTTGCCTCATCTTTCTGTGCTTTTCTCCTCTTTTTACAGGACCTTGGCCCTTTGAGCCCTCTCTCTCTTGGTAGATCTCTGATGTCTACAGATTGATCATTTTCAGGCTTTGTCTGGCTTTTCTAGCTGCTATTAGCGACAGGGTCACTTTGATACGAGCTTATCCACCAGAAACAGAAATCTTACCTAGTATTTTAAACATCTTTCCCATTTGGCATCTTTTATTCTTCATCATAATTACTACAATTATTTCCAACATGTTTGCCAATATTTCTTATTTGGGCCCCTTGAAGGAAGGAACAATTTTATATTAATTCTGTATCCCTTTGTCTAGTAAAACTAAACCAGAGAAAGACACAGTCAGAATATCACTAAGGAAAAAATGTCTTTTTAGCTTTTTAATGCTAAATGAAGATAAATTAATTTTTTCTTACAAAAATTACACACTTTATCACACTTTTCAGCCTTTGCTTCTACTCCTTTCTATGCACTTGCGTATTAAAAATGGTCACTTCATTCTATGGTTTCTTTCTGTATGTCTCTCTCTCCATCTTCCTCTTTTTTACCATTGACTAAAAAAACACATTTATAATAAAAATTCATACTGCAGTCAAAATACTTAAAACCTAATAGAAGAACACATACACAAGTAGTCTTAAGTCACATATTACACATCCTTTATGTTACTTTTCAAGTTAAATGTTAAAGCCATAGAGATCAAAGATCCTTCCACTTGGCTATGGAATTCTGTACCCTTAAAAACCACATTTATAAAAAGATGATGGAAGCTAGACCTCAGATCTCAAAAAGGTATGGGATATCTTCTCTCTGATCATCATTCTATCATCAACACTTAGCCCAGTGCCTGACATATACGAACAGAGAAGCATTTAGTAGTTACTTGATAAATTAATCAAGGAATACTCAGTTTACTCAAGCCCAATAATTCAGTGATCTTAAACTTTCCATCCTCGTCAAACTGCTTTCAGTTGTCTATGAGAACATTCTTGCTCCTGGGAAGAAAAGCTATGACAAACCTAGACAGCATATTAAAAAGCAGAGCCATTACTTTGCCAACAAAGGTCCATCTAGCCAAAGCTATGGTTTTTGCAGTAGTCATGTATGGATGTAAGAGTTGGACCATAAACAAGTCTGAATGCCAAAGAATTGATGCTTTTGAACTGTGGTGTCAGAGAAGACTCTGGAGAGTCCCTTGGACTGCAAGGAGATCCAACCAGTCCATTCTAAAGGAAATCAGTCCTGAATAGTCATTGGAAGGACTGATGCTGAAGCTGAAGCTCCAATACTTTGGCCATCTGATGCGAAGAAATGATTCATTAGAAAAGACCCTGATGCTGGGAAAGATTGAAGGTGGTAGAAGGGGATGATAGAGGATGAGATGGTTGGATGGCATCACCGATTCAATGGACATGAGTTTGAGCAAGCTCTGGGAGATAGTGAAGGACAAGGAAGCCTGGCGTGCTGCAGTCCATGGGGTCACAAAGAGTCAGACACGACTGAGTGACAGAACTGAACTGATAAGAACACTGTAGCATCAAATTTCACTTCCTATTAACAAAAAAATTGAAGCAAAACTGACACCGTTCTTGGTAGAAAAATCTCAGCACCATGATCCTAAAAGATTAGATAGCTTTCTATACATTGGTATGCTACTAAAATTAACTTTATCAAATTGAAATTAATAATTGAGAGAGGGAATCTGCTTTTCACACATCTGAGTCTTTAAGCTAAACTACATGATGAAGTTTTGTTTTGTTTCTTTGTCACATAACAGCCAAAATAAATATTTTGCTTTAACTTTTGTAGAAAATGCAAGAAAAAGACACATGAAGGGGGCCACAGTAATAGTAATGGCAGATGAGGGCAACTACGTAGTCCACTCTAAGACACAAATTTATGACTTTCCATGGAAGGAATTGTTGGGAACCATAGTTCCAAGAGACTCAAATGCTGCTCACACATTTTAAACTCAACTCTAGGGAGAACCCAAGAATTTCCTAACTACCCATCAACACCCCAGAAAAGGAAATCCTAAAGTGGGAAAGAATGAACATATTTGGGGAATAATATTTTCCATGAAAACATCCTTTTTTTTTTTTTTAACAGTTTTGATGCCTTCATTTTTGGTTGCTCAGTAATAATTATCTGCTTTGGAGATTTTGTTGTGTTTTACTTTATCTTTATTTTTTTTTAATGAAGTATAGTTGCTTTACATTGTCTCAGGTATAGAGCAAAGTGATTTAGTTTTTTTTTTTTTACATATGTATATATTTTTTCTTTTTTCAGATTCTTTTCCATTACAATTTATTACAAGATATTAAATATAGTTCCCTGTGCTATACAGTGGCTCTCTGTTGTTAATCTATTTTATATAATGTAGTGTGTATCTTGGGCTTCCCAGGTGGCACGAAGGATAAAAAACTCACCTGCCAATGCAGGAGACATAAGAGATGCAGGCTCGACCCCTGGATGAGGAAGAGAAGGAAATGGCAAAAACACTCGGAGAATTCTATGGACAGAGGCGCCTGGGTGGCTACAGTCCATGGGGTAGCAAAGAGTTGGACACGACTGAGTGACTAACACTTTCACTTTTCAGAAGAACTACATCATTTTCAAGCAAAAAGACAACAAGTTTCTTCTGATAAAGAGACGGGCTCCAAACTAAGAACTGAATGGGAAGCTTCATACTGGGGCTTCGCAGAGTAAGAAGGAAACAGGAAGCACAGAGTTTATTTCCCCTTAAAGTCTGTGGATTCTCAGTAGGAGTGAGGAACTTAAAATGAGAGAAAGCTGTTGGTACATATTTTATATGGTATTTTATAGGGTAAATCTTGTTTAACCTCTATTGAGTTGGTTTATACTATATGACTTACAGTCAATGCCAAATATTGTCAAGGATCAAGGAGACATTTACCTGCTGCTAGTGGGAGTGCAAATTTGCATACTAATTTGGAGAGCAATTTGGCAATATCTGGTAAACTTACAGATATACCCATAGACAACTTCACTTCTGGCAGAAACATGAATAAAAACACATGCAGGGCATTCACTCTAGCCTTAACTGAAATGCTGAAAACTGGAAACAACTTAAATATTGAGCCACACTAGAAAATGGCATGAAATAAGCAAAACAAAGTATGTTCCGACCGTGGGACGCTAAACAGAAGTTAACATGTATAATTGAAGTCTACCATCTTCTATCTTTAAGGGAATCTTCTAAGATAAATCTTAAAAATGTTATATTGAATAAAACAGCAAGTTGTACAAAGATATGTATAGTAAGACATCATTTGTATAAATTTTAAACACGCAGATTACAGAAAATTTGCTTAAGGATATAAACATGTACAGTAAAATGGTAAAACATGAACTAGAAAGCAACATAGCAATACAAAGAAAATTGTTCCCTGTGAAACCAGAATCCTTTGTAACTCTACCACCAACATGTCTGAGCTGGCATAAGGATAAAATTTATTTCATCCTACAGTTTCACTAGGGATAGCTCAGAGCTTCTCTTCTCACCCCTTCTCCAAGCTCTGAAATGGCTGAGGGCAAAATTCATTCATCAGTGACCCAGTACCTACTTAAGAAGGACTGAAAGCTTTTGGACAGGCATGTGTGTGCTTAGTCATCAAGTCGTGTCCTACTCTTTGGCAACCCCATGGACTGTAGCTCGCCAGGCTCCTCTGTCCCTGGGATTTCCCAGGCAAGAATACCAGAGTGGGTTGTCATTTCCCACTCAGGGAATCTTCCCGACCCAGGGCTTGAACCTGCATCTCCTGCTTCTTCTGCATTAGCAGGTGGATTCTTTACCACTGTGCCACCCAGGAAGCCCTTTTAGAGGGATAAAGCTTTAATAAATGGAAATAAAGTGGGTCAGCTACTCTCCTGGATCTCTGCACAAAGCTTTCCTCCTGAGTCTCTTTTCTAAATAATGGGCTCTCAGGAGAACCACCTCTTGTGTCTTTCTTTTATATGAGAATTAGATTCCTTTCATTGTGTTATTTCTTATGTCTCATGCATTGGTTGCTATAAAATGATTTGGGGCTGATTCTCATTTGGGAGACCCCTCCTGCCTCCAATGTTTAGAAGGCTAAACAGTCAAGAAGGTGAGGTTCAAGGAAAAGGTCCCTCAATTCTGCCTCTCACCTAGACTTTAAGACAGTTTGTAGGACAAAGATACCAGATAGGGTGTCTGGTACCTCAAAGCTGCATTTGGTCTAACATTTTCTGAACAAGTGAGTAAGTGCTTCTCCTGGGCCCGGCCCCAGCTTCTTGGCTGCCTCTCTAACTGTTCAGCACTCCACTGAGTACTTGCTGTGTGGAAAACACACCGCTGCTCCATGTTCCTTCTCTGCCTCAGTAATTCACAGATTACATCTTACAGCGAAAACAGTTTGTACTGTCCTTAAATGAGAAAGCCATGCTACTCTTTTGTAATGTAGAATTATGAGGATGGAAGGGTGCTTTCTATGGATGCTTCTAACAACTAAGACCATGAATTCAGGATAGGGCTGAAAAGGACAACAGATTTCCTGATTCAAGCAAAATATTTTAATGTGACCTGAAAGACATAAAAGTCACTGGTATAAAGCTGACAAGTCACCTGGAGCCTCCACAACCTCCTTTTGCTGATAACCTATAAATACCAGGCTGTTTTCACCCGGGGGACCAATTAAAGAACTTCCACCCACCACACTCACTGCTAATGGATGAGTACTGAAACCACAACTCCTTTGGCCAGCCGCACAAACACTCTCAGTGTGGTAAGAAATCTTGTTCCCCACCCAAACTACCTGGACACAAGCCCTAGGCACGAAAGGCTCTAGTTTCCTTTCTGGGCACTAATGATTCATTTAAGAGACCTCTGAAATAAAGATTTTCCTGTCCCTGAGATACTGAGAGCCTCTTCTTCTTAATAATGGATTTCAATAGGCCAGAGGTAGGGGATATTAGCCAGGGTTCCAGGGCTTCACAAAGGGCCCCTATTGTTTGCAGAAATATCAATCAGTGCCCAAAAATGTATTAGAAGTCCCTAAACACCAACCTCGTTTTAATAGCAAATAGATTTGAATGTGGCTTTGACTATGTCAGACCAGCTCCTGCCTGGTTTCAACCTCAAGTCAGCAGAGTGGAACTTCAGAGACCCACGGGGCCCCAAGTGACCTTCTCTCCTGAGTCTGTCCTGAGGGACAGGAGGCTTAATAGCCACCACCGTCCCAGCTTCGAGTAAGGGTGTGGGATTAGATCTGTAAACCCAGGGGCACTGTGGAGCTTGGGCTCCCAGTGGCCACTGTGTGACACTCACCTTGTTCTATTGCAGACCTGCCTTATCTTGACTATGTTGCCTTGAGCTCCATTCCTCTTGAAATATCAGAGACGGCTGTGAAGCTTAGTGTGCTGAGTCTGGCCTTCTCCGCTTTGAGTCCCAGGCCTTTCCAGGTGCAACGGGCTGAATGTTTGTGTCCACCCAACTCAGAGTCATATGATGAAGCCCTAATCCCCAGAGTGATAATGTTAGTGGTGGGCCTTTGAAAGGTAATGAGGTCGTGATGGTAGAGCCCTTACGATGGGATTAGTGTCCTCATAAGAAGATACACAAGACAGATGATCTATCTCTCTACCACGTGAGAGCATAGCAAGAAGATGGCCATTGACAAACCAGGAAATCATTAGACAAATCTGTGGCAACCTTGATCCAGATTCCCCAGCCTCCAGGACTGGGAGAAGCAGTCTGTAGCTTAAGCCACCCGGTCTGTGGCATTTGTTACAGAAATCTAGGCTGATGGAAGAACTGATGCTGAAGCTGAAACTCCAATACTTTGGCCACCTGATGTGAAGAAGTGACTCATTGGAAAAGACCCTGATCTGGGAAAGACTGAAGGCGGGAGAAGGAGACAACAGATGATGAGATGGTTGGATGGCATCACCGACTCGAGAACATGAGTTTGAGTAAGCTCCAAGAGTTGGTGATAGACAGGGAAGCCTGGCATGCTGCAGTCCACAGGGGTCTCAAAGAGTCAGACATGACTGAGTGGCTTGACTGAACTGACCTGAAAGCTGATGGAAACACCTAGGAATCTCGAATTTTTATCTGAGGACCCACACCCAAATTGGGCAGGTCTCTTGAAAGCATAACACATCTCTATCTGATTCCCACCATCCCAAATGTCCCAGGTCATCTGGTGAAGGACACCCTTTGGCATCACGAGTGGCTTGGGCCACCTGGCTGCCCTGAAAAATTAAACAAAATCAAAGCAAAACAAAAACAGCCAACAGCCTCTGCAGCACAATTAGCTCCACTAGCCTTTGTGAGATATTCCAAAGAGCAAGTCCCACCCACCCAGTCATGGTTCACTCACCCCACTCCCAGGGTCCTTCGTCACTGCCAATCCCAGCCCGGCTACTACATAGGTCTTCTCATTTATGACAGGCGACTTAGATTTCAGGTCACAGGATTTAACCTGCAGTAAATCCCCATTTGCATAAGGATAATGGGCATTCTACTACACTTCACACCAATAAGCCCTAATGTGGTAATTAACCACTGAGCACATTTACTGATAAGCTGTTCATTAGAGAAAAACCTGACAACTACCAGTGTTATCAGACTCCACAATTTTCAAATCTCTTTCAGAAAGGCTTTTTTGCCTATAGGGACTAAAAGCTAGCAAAAATCACAGTGCAGTCACTCTCAGTGCTATTTTGTGAAACAGCCAATGTGATTAACCCTTAGAGGTGAGAATGAAAAGTCTTACGGATTTCATTAGATTTTTTAAATAAAATGTTACCTTAACCTTTGGAGAAGGGAAAGGCTACCCACTCCAGTATTCTGCCCTGGAGAATTCCATGGACTATATAGTCCCTAGGGTCTCAAAGAGTCGGACATGACTGAGCGACTTTCACTTTTACCTTAACTTTAAATTTCTTTCATAAGAAACTGCTATGGTGGAATTACTGGGCCTTTATTTTTTATCTGTCCCTCTTAAGCTAGAACTGGTTCATTCATTCTATAGATTCTGAGGCTTCCCAGAATCATCCTGCTAATGTAGGAGAAACAAGAGACGCTGGTTCAATCCCAGGGTCTGGAAGACCCCCAAGAGTAAGAAATGGCAACTGACTTCAATATTCTTGCCTGGAAAGTCGCATGGACAGAGAAGTCTGATGAGTTACAGTCCACGGGGTGAGCCACAGTCCATGGGGTGGCAAAGAGTGGGAGACAACTGACAGCACAATTCATACAGAAAGCACATTCTTATGAACCAGTGCCGTTATAAAAGAGGAAAGAACCCAGTGGGTGTGGTCAGCTCCCACTTGATAATGAATCCAACACTTAGCCTTCTCTTCTACAAAGACATTTTCACTCCCAGTCCTCTACAGATGGAGTTCTCACAATTCACTTTCTCTTGATCTTTAAGCTCTTTGTCATTAGCACAATTATTTGGAGAGCGTCCACAAAGCACTCGGTCCAACCTGCCTCTGAGGCACTAATCCAATGGCCAAAGGTCATCAATGCACTTAATGCATGGTAGCCATGGCGCCCTGGCCCAGGGGAACACACAGGTAAGACACAGTCTGTCCTCGAGGAGCCAAGGTAGCTTGGATCACCCCTTGGTTCTCTATCACTGTAGTTTTTCTGTTAGAAAAGTACTTTAGTTAACTCAATTCTCTCCAGAGAAGAACATCACACAAGCTGGTAAACGGAGATGATTTACCTTCCAGTATTCCAGTACATTCTAGCCTCTCCCTTCCTGAAAATACACAGAGCTTGCACCACTGATTCTACATGTGATAACAGCATTTCATTACATTTCTTCTCGATTAGAATTCAAGTGCTTTTGTGTATGTAAATCTTATCCCATCAACTACACATTTAGTTGCTGTAAATTCTTTGTGCAATAAACATACAAAACAGATAAGATGGCAAGCTGTTTGACAGCAAAAATTCTGTCACATCACTGTTAATAAAAATGCATGGCATTCAATGAAAGACTTAAAGTGAATTGAACTCAACTAAACTGACACTGTGCTCTACGTAATTTTTGATGTCTTAAAATTTCACATCCATGACGTTGGTGTCCTATTTGCTAATCACATAATAATATCCCCGAAGTTTTGCTGTTCTACAATTGTGGCTTTTAAATTTTATTATAGCACATAGATATTGAGTCCCTCAAGCCCACAACTTCAGTAAAATCTAATGGTAGATCTAATCAATTAGGGGGATTATATTTTGTAACTACAAAATCTAAATTGTTGAAAGATTTCATAAAATGCATTTTTTAAAAAATGTATCGCAACTCAAAATAAGCCCACAAAGTATTTCTCCATGAGATTTCTTGTACATACTTTACTTAATGAATACTTAAGAAAAGTTTGGAATTCTCTCCTGGAATATTGCTTCAACATTTATGTTTTTTATATCTTTAGCTTCTCCACTTGTACTGGTTTTTTTGCCTTTGAATTTCAAAACGATTAAGTATTACTGATTCAAAACCAAAATAAAATTACCCTCGAACTCTGAATTCTCAGCTACAATGGCCCTTTCAGTTCTAAATGTCCCTTTCGGTTCTCAACTTCCCAGTGCTCGCTTTGGCACTAAGTCCTGGAAACTTTCTTCTTATTGCCATACGTGATATCACTTTCTCAGATTCTTCTCCTACCTCCCTGATTTTTCCTTTAAATCCACTTTTTTTTTTAAATACTAATGACCCTCAGGATTCTTTCATATTTTTAATCCATTGTTCTATTTGACGTGCTTTCTTACCTGAGTTCATCAATTTTAAATAATGTTACACTTATAGCTCCAACTATCTGAACTTAACTGTGAACTCCAGAGAATACAAATATCTCCAACACGTTCAACATTAAACTTACCATTTTCCCCATTAAGCTTACCTCTCCCCCAGTACTTCTATATTCTATTAATCTCACCAAACCAGAAACTTGTGACCTCTCTCTATTCTGACTCTTAAGGTTCAATCAATTTGAGAAGTCTTACTTATCGCTTCCGTGATGCTTTTCTCATTCTTAGTTTTATCCAAGTGTTGAATAAAATCCTAGCTCCAGAACATACTCACGTCTTCAACCTAATCTTATCACCCCAGCCACAATGAGCTCTGTTTCTCGATGAATCAACACATGTGAAATACTAAGAGTTCCTGGCACACAGTAACACCTACTATGTGTGAGCTGCTAGTATTGCTATTCCTGCCTCTCCTACTTCCTTTATTCTTATTAATAGTTTCCCACACTCGCCACACTATTCCACGTTTCACATTTTTATGCCTTTGCTGATGCTATTCCCTCTTCTGGGGCTTCCCTGTTGGCTCAGATGGTAAAAAATCTGCCTGCAATGCAGGAGACCTGGGTTCGATCAGGAAGATATCCCAGAGAAGGGAATGGCAGCCCACTCCAGTATTCTTGCTTGGAGAATCCCATGGACAGAGGAGCCTGGTGGGCTACAGTAAATGGGGTTGCAAAGCGTTGGACGTGAATGAGTGACTAACATTTTCAATTTCCCACTTCCACTCAAGAAAACAAACAAACAAAAAATTTTGTTATAGTCTTTCTCCTTCAAGAAACCATCTCTAATATCTCAGGTTAGGCAAACTGCCCATATTTTTAGCTTTACTATAAACCTGTGAAAACTTGCACCACACAGCTTAATATATTATAATTACATGGTTTTGTTTACCATGTCACCTAGAGCAGGGGACAATAAACTACTGTCCTAGGGCAAAATCCAACCCACTCTCTACTTTCTTATGTAAAGAAAGTTTATTGGAATACGGTCTTACCCATTCGTTTACCTATTATTTGTAGCTATCCTGGTACAAAGGCAGAATTCAGTAGCTGTGACAGAGACCCCTGGGCCACAAAACCATATCTTTACTACCTACTTACTACTTATTATCTGGTCCAGAGTCTCCATGTTAGCACTATTGAGGCTCTGGGTTGGACACTTCTTTGCCATAGAAGGACTGTCCTCTGTGTGGCAGGATGGGTAACGTAAGTCTTGGCCTCCACCTATTAAATGCCAGTAGCATTCCAACTCTATCACTTCACTACCCCTTTGCTTCACTCCATCTATTCCCTCACTCTTACCAACCCCAAGTGTCTCCAGACACTGCCAAATGTTCCCTGTGGTCAAAACTGCCACCAATGGAGAACCATTGACCTGGCCCTCTGCAGAAAAGGCTGCCAACCTCTGAACTCAAAGATCTCCCAAGGAAGGATGTGTGCCCAGTTCACTTTGTCCAGACACTATGCCTGGAACATAACAGAGGCTCATCTAATCAGTCCTTTAATGGTAACTGAGGGATTGTAAGACATTTTAAAGCAATTAATAATTTATATGAATTTTAGACTTGAAAGGGACTTTAGTGAGCATCAAGCTAATATCTGATGTTGTAAGTTTTATTTCCTTTAACATTTTAAACATCAACTTCCAGAACTGTTTCGTTAAAACTGTCTATGAATTAAAAAGCACGCTAATACCATCACAATATCATTTGATTACCAGCAATTCAAAAAATGTGAAATCACTGAATTCATATACCATACATGTGCATACGTTTTATTGAATGAAAGTTGCTTTTTGCACTACCTATAGAGAAGAAATTATTATCTTCATTTTGCAGATGGGATCATTTTAACTGGAATCAAACTGTGGTATGGAGAAAAAGCAACTTCCTTACAGTCAATCAAGAAATCCATTCAAGGGATATATATTACTTCCTACTCTCTTTAATGAATAAACCTACAGTATAAACTTTACTGTTGAAACTACAAAAACCTCTCTGTCTCAAATGAATTATATGTCTGCCAGAAAAGTTAACAAATGCAGGGCATTTTAAGGACCAAATACATGGCAATAATAGCCAATATTTACTGAGCACTTATGATGTACTGGTATTGTATCACTTCATTTGATTCTCATAAAAATTCTATGAGGTAGGTACTATTAAAAAATCCATTTTATGTCCATCATTAAATAGTCTACAAATAACAAATGCTGAGAGGATGTGAGAAAAAAAGTGAACACTCCTACACTCTTGGTGGGAATTTAAATTGGTGCAACTACTAATACTAAACAGTAAGAAGGTTCCTTAAAAAACTAAAAATACATCTACCATATGATCCAGCAATCCCACTCCTGGGCATAAAACTGGAGAAAAACGTAATTCAAAAAGATACACACACTCCATTGTTCGTAGCAGCATGACTCACGATACCCAAAAGATGGAATCAACACCAATGCCCACTGATAGATGAATAGAGAAAGAAGGTATGGTATACATACAAAATGGAACACTACTCAGCCATAAAAATAATGAAATAAGGCCATTTATACCAATATGGCTGGACCTAGAGGTTATCATAGTAAGGGAAGTAAGTCAGAAAGAGAAAGACAAACACCATGTTATCACTTATATATGGAATCTAAAACACGACACAAATGACCTTATTTACAAAACAGAAAAGAGACTCATAGACACAGAAAACAAACCTATGGTTACCAAAGGAGAAAGAGGGCATGGGAGGGATAAATTAGGACTTTGGGTTTAGCAGATACAAACTACAGCATATAAAAGAGATAAACAACAAGGTCCTACTGTATAGCACAAGGAACCGTATTCATTAACCTATAATATACCATAACGGAAAAGAATATATTATATATATATATATATACGTATATACATATAACTGAATCATTTTGCTGTACACCAGAAACTAACACAACATGGCAAATCAATTATATGTCAATTAAAAAGCATATAGATGGAGAAACTGAGTCGCAGAGAAGCTAACTGACTTGTCCAAGGACACGTAGATACTGAGTGGCAGAACAGAAATTTAAAGCCTGGAAGTGTGCCTCCAAAGTCTGAGCTCTCACATGCCATACCATATATACATATGCAGATGGCATATACATATCATATACACACGCGGAGAATTCAGAAGTGAGAAATAACACTGCTGACCAAGGTGACTGGTCAAGCAGGCAACCATGAATTGAGTCCTGGAAGAATGCATAAGAGTCAGATGGCAGAGATAAAAGGTGAAATCCTTGACTAGGAGATCCAAATATAGAAGTTTTAGAAGCAAGAACTCAAAATATATATTCTGAATAACATGTACTAGTCACTCTGGTTCGGCAGGGAGAGGAGGTATGAAGCAGAGGTAAGAAAGTTGAAGCCAGACTACAGAAGGCTGTGAGCAGGCAGCTGGAGAACACGGGCTCTCAGTGGGCAGTGGATGTTGCTGATGTGCAGCAGAGAAGACACGGTGGGGCAGGATGCGGGCTATTAGAAACCGGCAGAGAGACCAGAGGTGGGAAGACTCCTTATGACACCACGGCAATGGGCAAGGGCAGGGGGAAAGGAGGGAGCCAACCACCCAGAAAGGAAAGAAGTGAATGAGAAATAGCACACGGGGAGTGTCAGTGGGATTTCTGGCTGATGCCATGAGAGCAGAGAGAAGAAGGGGAGTGGGAAGGAAAGATCAGGATTCACCCAGATGTTTCCAATTTGAGTGAAGGGCTGTTGCTTCCCTGGTGGCTTAGATGGTAAAGCATCTGCCTGCAATGCAGGAGACCCGGGTTCAATCCCTACGTCAGGAAGATCCCCTGGAGAAGGAAATGGAAATCCATTCAAGTACCCTTGCTTGGAAAATCCCATGGATGGAGGAGCCTGGTAGGCCATAGTGCATGGGGTCGCAAAGAGTCAGACACAACTGAGCAACTTCACTCTGATGACAGTAGTGTCAGCTATTCTAAACCTACTGGATTATATATAACCATGCATTCTTCTCACACTTAATACACAGTGACCTGCCTCTAGTGTAGTGAGGACATGGGTCATCCATGTGAGTTTTCTCATCAGTTCACTTCAGTCACGTCCGACTCTTTGTGACCCCATGGACTATAGCACACCAGGCTTCCCTGTCCATCACCAACTCCCGGACCCTGCTCATTCATGTCCATTGAGTCGGTGACGCCATCCAACCATCTCATCCTCTGTCGTCCCCTTCTCCTCCTGCCTTCAATCTTTCCCAGCAACAGGGTCTTTTCAAATGAGCCAGTTCTTCATATCAGGTAGCCAAAGTACTGGAGTTTCAGCTTCAGCATCAGTCTTTCCAATGAATATTCAGGACTGATTTCCTTTAGAATGGACTGGTTGGATCTCCGTGCAGTCCAAGGGACTCTCAAGAGTCTTCTCCAACACCACAGTTCAAAAGCATCAATTCTTCGGCACTCAGCTTTCTTTATAATCCAAATCTCACATGCCTACGTGACTACTGGAAAAACCATAGCTTTGACTAGATGGACCTTTGTTGGTAAAGTAATGTTTCTGCTTTTTAACTTGCTGTATAGGTTGGTCATAACTTTTCTTCCAAGGAGCAAGTGTCTTTTAATTTCATGGATGCAGTCACCATCTGCAGTGATTTTGGAGCCCCCCAAAATAAAATCTTTCATGGTTTCCATTCTTTCCCCATCTATTTGCATGAAGGGATGGGACTGGATGCCATGATCTTCATTTTTGAATGTTGAGTTTTAAGCCAACTCTCCTCTTTCACTTTTATCAAGAGGCTCTTTAGTTCTTCACTTTTTGCCAACAAGGGTGGTGTCACCTGCATATCTGAGGTTACTGATATTTCTCCTGGCAATCTTGATTCCAGCTTGTGCTTCATCCAGCCTGGCATTTCACATGATGTACTCTGCATAGAAGTTAAATAAGCAGGGTGACAGTATACAGCCTTGATGTATACCTTTCCCTATTTGGAACCAGTCCATTTTTCCATGTCCAGTTCTAACTGTTGCTTCTTGACCAGCACACAAATTTCTCAGGAGGCAAGTCAGGTGGGCTGGAATTCCCATCTCTTTCAGAATTTTCCAGTTTGTTGTGATCCACACAGTCAAAGGCTTTGGCATAGTCAATAAAACAGAAGTAGATGTTTTTCTGGAACTCTCTTGCTTTTTTGATGATCCAGTGGATGTTTGCAATTTGATTTCTGGTCCCTCTGCCTTTTCTAAATCCAGCTTGAACGCCTAGAGGTTCATAGTTCACGTACTGTTGAAGCCTGGCTTAGATAATTTTGAGCATTACTTTGCTAGCGTGTGAGATGAGTGCAATTGTGTGGTAGTTCGAACATTGTTTGACATTGCCTTTGAGATTGGAATGAAAACTGACCTTTTCCAGTCCTGTGGCCACTGCTGAGTTTTCCAAACTTGCTGGCATATTGAGTGCAGCACTTTTACAGCATCCTCTTTCAGGATTTGGAATAGCTCAACAGGAATTCTATCACCTCCACTAGCTTTGTTCATAGTGATGCTTTCTAAGGCCCACTTGACTTCCCATTCCAGGATGTCTGGCTCTAGGTCAGTGATCACACCATCGTGATTATCTGGGTCGTGAAAATCTTTTTTGTACAGTTCTTATGTGTATTCTTGCCATCTCTTCTTAATATCTTCTGCTTCTGTTAGGTCCATACCATTTCTGTACTTTATTGAGCCCATCTCTGAATGAAATATTCCCTTGGAATCTCTCATTTTCTTGAAGAGATCTCTAGTCTTTCCCATTCTACTGTTTCCCTCTATTTCTTTGCACTGATCAGTGAGGAAGGCTTTCTTATCTCTCCTTGCTACTCTTTGGAACTCTGCGTTCAAGTGGGTATATCTTTCCTTTTTTCCTTTGCCTTTAGCTTCTCTCTTTTCTCAACTATTTGTAAGGCCTCTTCAGACAACCATTTTGCCTTTTTGTACTTCTTTTTCTCAGGGATCATCTTGATCCCTGCCTCCTGTACGATGTCACAAACCTCTGTCCATAGTTCTTCAGACACTCTGTCTATCAGATCTAATCCCTTGAATCTATTTGTCACTTCCACTGTATAATTGTAAGGGATTTGGATTTAGGTCATACCTGAATGGTCTAGTGGTTTTCCCTCCTTTCTTCAATTTAAGTCTGAATTTGGCAATAAGGAGCTCAGGATCTGAGACACAATCATCAGTCCTTTCTCAAATCTCAAAGCCATTCTATGTTTTTTCTCCTTACCTACAATCTCTGGGAAAGAAATATGCTTTCTCTGAGTTTAAGAAGGTACAAGTAAAGGCAAGGGTTTCATGCAAGGATAGGCTAGAGTAGCACATGTTTGTAGCCTGCAAAGGAAAAACAAATAGACGGGCAAAGGTCAAAGGAACAAGAGAAAGGGGGAATAACAGCAAATGCCAGGCGGTGACAGGAGAGGAGACATTCTGCACAGGTGAGCTCAGAAACCTGGAGAGACACCCTGCTTTCCTGAATAAAGGGAGACAGAAAGTCAACCTAGACAGGAGACAAACAGCAAACGAAGACCCCAAGGTGCAGGTAAGCTTGATCTGTTGATATTGCCTGGCTTAGACCTTTGAAGAGAAGCCTGATGTCTAATCACAAACACTTTGTCCTCTCCCCACCTCTCTCTGAGACACAGTCACAGTGGTTGCCTTATTACTTCTCTTTTTTAATTGAAGTGTATTTTATTTACAAAACTATTCTAGCTTCAAGTATAGAGCATAGTGATTCAGTATTTATACAGATTACACACTCCACTGAAAGTCATTAAAAGAGAATGGCTACAACCCTCCCTGCACGGTACAATATATCCTTATTTCTTATCTACTTTATACATTGTGGTTTGTATCTCTTAAGCAATATTCCTAACTTGCCCCAACCCTTCTCCGCTGCCCTCTGGTAACCGCTAGTTTGCTTTCTGTATCAGTATCCCTGCCATGCCTGCAACACACAGCCCTTCACTTCCCTGGAGTCCTTTTCATTCTCACAGCTTCCTTAGACTGAAAGAGCCTCTCGAAGATCTTTGTGTGGCTCTTTCCTGCATCCTCGGTCCCAGCTTAATTGTCACCTCCTCAGGGAGTCCTTCACTAACCACTCAGTCTAAAAACAGAGACCCGATCTCCTTGCCACTCATGAAGACCCCGAGGTGGAGGTAAGCTTGATATGTTGATACTGTCTAGCTTGGACCTTTGAAGAGAAGCCTGATGTCCAATCACATTCTCTTTTACTTACTTCATACCACATATCATTATTTTAAAGTATCTTAATTAGCTCAGGGATCTCATACAGGGTCTCATTTACCAAAAACTCCAACACTTAGAGCGCTCCATGAGTATTTACTGCAGTCACGAAGAAGTGAGTGAATGATACACTGTTGAGAAAATGGATATAGCAGACATTGCAAATGTAAAGCAATAGTGTTATTACTAATATTCACAAATATCTATTTTTTGAAGAATATTTTCCAGATACGCATGTGCCAGGACCTATGTCTAATGCTACAGTGAGTACTCAATCTGTAGAAATCCTAGTCCTTGCCTTCCAGAAGCTCATACTATTGGGGAAACTTACAAGCAGAGGATCATTAAAATACAATACAATGTAGTATAAAGTATAATAGCACTTAGAACACAATGCAATTAAGAACTGAGCATCATAGATCATACAGTAAAGTGTTCCTAGCTTAAGCAAGACAAAGCCACAGATAATTCTGCTCAAGTGTTTCGGACAAGTGTAGTGCTTCAGTGTACGGCATGCACTTGTAGAGGGTATAGAGTAACCATAAGGTAGAGAAGGTGGAACACATATGCAATTTTCCTAAGAAGTTTTTGCTTGTAACAGGGAATGAGCTAAGGTACAGGTTCAGCAGGAGACAGGATCAAGAAAATGATTTTGAGCATATCTCTAGTTGAGGGAATAGAAAAGAGGTGTAGAGAAGAGCTAAGGTAACCAAAAGGGAGAGATTCCCTAAAAGGGCTAAATCTCAAAAGAGGCAGAAGAGAACAGCAGTTACACTCAGAGAAAAGGAGAGCTCATCCTATAAGACAGGAGAAGAGAAGGTAGGGATGACTATCTTTCCCGTGAAGCGAAGTGAAAGTCGTTCAGTCATGTCCAACCCTTTGTGACCCTATGGACTGTACAGTCCATGGAATTCTCCAGGCCAGAATACTGGAGTGGGTAGTGTTTCCCTTCTCCATGGGATCTTCCCAACTCAGGGATAGAACCCAGGTCTCCCGCATTGCAGGCGGATTCTTTACCAACTGAGCCACTATCTTTGAAGGTAAATCTACAAGTGGAGAGAGAGGAACTGACCAAGCAAAAGTGAAAGCATTCCCATTTTCTCCCCAGTGTATGAGATGGACCATCTGCGGGTACTGGCTGTGAGGGAGAAGCTGGAGGAGGGGGAAGATGGAGAATTTTATTGGTCAATAATTGGCGTGCATCCCGCTGCATCGCCACTGATGTGCCAAGTAGAAAATGTGTCCCACTACCTCTCTTGAAATTTATGCAGAAAATAGTCGTGGCATTCTGTCCATATGGGGGATTGGAACACGAGGTTACAAAAGCACGTAATGTTAATGTCAGAGTCATTTCAGCGTTTGCAAAGCAATTTTAAAAAGCATTAGCTAATTAATAAGCTCAATGATGACTTTATCCCTGTAGGTGTATGTGTACAAAGACTACTTTTTCTGTCTCCTCTGAGGCATTTGAAGACACAAGAGATTTTGTCTCAGTGGGAATGTTGTGGTAGATTACATTTGCTGTAAATAAGTGACATTTTTAGAAAGCAATGAGTTCCACTGAATTTATCCCGAAGAGGGGAAAAAAAAAAAAAAAGATGGCAAAACTAAATGAGAGATGCCCAGAATCAGCCTGAAAATTCATCATAAGCCTAAAAAGCTCCTCATTCTGGCTTTCTGAGGGCGTTAGAAGCAAATAAGTCCAACTTCACAGAACATATTAGGAAGGAATAAAAGGACAGACGCGCTCCCATCTCAAGACAAAGGTGTTCCGTCGCTTGGCGTTTATGCCAAGAGGAGCCACTTCCCACTCATGTCCCATAATGAAAATCATTCCTCCATTAACAGGTTAAGCGATATCAATTTGTCCAGTCAGAGTTGGAAATCAAGCAAAAACTGCCTTCTGCTCAGAACAATCAGTGGCAAGGTAAAAGAAATAGGCAATTGTGTCCAGTCTCCCAGCAAGACGTTTTTGCCAAATTACATGACCTCTCTCTCCTCTGAAGTGAAGCCTCTAAAGAGAAGTGAGAGGCCATTCCCTAGAGTGGGGTGAGCCGCAGAATTACCAACCTTTTCCTGAAAAGCCTTTTCTTTTCCTTCTTCACCAAGTCTCTCGACTGAGTTGGTAGAGACGAGAAAGTAGGAGTCCAGAAAGCAACAATGTTTAGATCTCAGCTCCAAGCCTTGCTAAAGGAGGGACCCTGGACCAAGCACCCATTATCTTTCCAATCAAATTAGCAATGAGAACAGAATCCACCTCAGAAGTTTGTTGTGAGGATTAAATTAGGAAATATATACAAAGCACTTAACCACAAAGACCCATACTTCACAGGCATTCACATTGTTAAGTGCTCAGTAACTGTTTTTCTTTATTGTTATTATGATTATAATTGCTGTGGTTATAATGGTTATGGAGATGATGCCCAGGGAGGTCTGAGGAAAGAGAAATAATTGTAAGTGACTAATAAGTGATGACAGTGGCTGGGAACCTCAAATCCTGCCACAAGGGCAACCCTGAGTCTCTGTGGGACACGTGTAGTCAACTGCTTTGGAGATTAATCAGGAAAGTCTTCAGTCAATCTGGTCTAATTAGTCTCATTCTTTTCAGAAGGCTCACTTTCTATAGAGCTATAGGATCTTATGTAAGTTTGGGGGATTTTTTAACTATTTTTCAGTAATTGCATTACTGAGATACGATTGATATTTAATGCTGTATAAGCTTAAAATGTACAATATAATAATTTGATACACATATTGTCATACTGAGTTGAAGAAAGTCAGACATAAAAGGACAAATATCACATGACATCATTTATATGTGGAATCTAAAAATAATAGTAAAAAGGAACCTATTTATAAAACAGAAATAGAGTCACAGATGTAGAAACTAAACTCATAGGTACCAAGGGGGAAAGTGTCTGACTCTGTGATGCCATGGACTATACAGCCCATAGAATTCTCCAGGCCAGAGTATTTCCCTTCTCCAGGGGATCTTCCCAACCCAGGGATCGAACGCAGGTCTCCTGCATTGCAGGTTGGATTCTTTACCAGCTGAGCCACAAGGGGAGCCCACCAAGGGGGGAAATGGGGGATAAATTGGAGTACTGGAATTGACATATAAACACTACTACATATAAAACAGATAAGTAATAAGAACCTACTGTATAGCACAGAGAACTCTACACAATACTCAATACAGGTCATCACAGTGGCCTAAAGGGAACAGAATCTAAAAATTAGTGGCTATATATATGTATGTATATAGAATCTTATGTTTAGAAGGAAGCTAGAAAAATCAAGACTGGCTACTCATTTGGTGCTTTGCTTGGATGCCTTAAGAGAGAAAACATTATTTTAAAAGTAGCTTTGACTAGCTCTCATTGAAATGATTGCCTTGTATTTAGTACCAGCTTCCACTCACTTGCCCTAATGCTTCTGCCTAAGGATATATGAACCACATTTAAATCCACATCCATAAGACAGTCCTTCGAGAATGAAGACAGCTCTCAACCCATGGGCTCAGGCATCCTTCCCTCAGGTTAAGTGTTTCTGGATCCATCAGTCAACTCGTTTTGATGTCAGACTCTTGAGTACACTGTTATCTTTTTCATAGCTCAGCTCTAAACACGCTCTAATTTGTCAATTAGTCAGCTAAACATTTAAGTGCTTATCATCTGGAACTGCAGAGAAATATTCCCAGTAACCACATTGTCACACAATGTTGATCACAATGATGCTGATAAATGCAACTTACCCAACATTCTCTGTATGCCAGGCATGGTGCTAAGGATTTTACGATTATCATCTCAGTCAATACTTACAAGAACCCTATCAAGTAGGTATATTCTCCCCACTCAAAAAATAAGTAAAGTGCAAAGAGGGTTAAGGAACTTGCCCAGCATGCCACAGCTAGTGGGATCAGAACTCTAGCTACAGACTCTACTCTCTCAGCCAATCAATTATACTATAGAGCCGTAATCTCTTTTGTTTTCACACTTTTATTAATTCAGACTCAGAACACATAGGCAAATAACTTCTATCCTTCTCAGCTCCGTGCCACTGGCACGGTTGATGAGCATTCTCTCCTACCTTCCCTCAAGCTCCTAATATAAATGCTGAGTAAGACAAAGCACTGGGCATTCACCAGAAACCTCCATGTAAGACCCGTTCATCAGGATTCAGTTGTTTATTTAAAGAGTTACTCCTTTACTGAATAGCTCTTATATCCAATCCCTTTTCCCCATCTTGTTGATGAGGATATCACAAAGTGTATTGTCAAATGCCTTGCTGATATTTAGTAAAGCTAGGTCCACAGTACTTTTCTGAGCTTTAAGGATAGCAACAATTTTGAATAATGTTTGTGAGTTTAGTTTTCTAGGTTTGTTTTTAGTGAATTACTACAGTTCTCTTTTTTTCTTCTGTGGGCTCATATCTTCTGTTCATTATGAAATTCAAAATCTTCCTCAGATACCACCGAAGCTCATAAGCCCATAGCATGCAGGATCTACACTTTTTCCGTCTTTCGTCATTAGGAACCTCCTCCATTCTCTACAGTTTCTCAAAAACTATCAACTGGATTTCAAAAATCTTACTTTCAAATTCTCTCTGTATCATTCATCTAAGTCAAGAAATTTAAAGTAATGCACGGCAATTAGGTGCTACTTAGCAAGCTCTGATATTAAATTTCTTAACTTAATCTTCTCCTGGCCAAAGACCTATTTTCTTATCAGAGAAGACAGGGGTAAAATAGCAATAAGGAATTCTTTCACATAACTTAGAGGTCTGTTGCAAATGATAGAAAATCGAGCTCAGGCTGGTTTAGACAAAAGAAGGAATGTGTTCAACCATGGCTGGAAAGTCAGGGATGGTCTAGGTGGAACAATGTTTTATCCAGGGCCTCAAAAGTGACACCAGAACCTAGTTTCTCCCCATCTTTTAGCTCTGCTTTGCTCCATTCTAGCTTCATTTTTAGTCCCAATGGGGTGGCAAGATGGTGGCCAGAAGCTCAAATCCTATACCATCCCAAGTTGCAGCTCAAAAGGAGAAGTACTTCCCTACAAGATACAAAGTCCTGAAACTGAATATCTGTCCCTGATACAAACTGGGTTAGGTGTCCAGCAATGAACAAAATAAGCACAGCCAGAGGAATGGAAGTTCCTGATGGACTGGGAGCTCACAGGCTCACCAAGGGAGCCAGGAAGGAATCAATGACATTAAATCACTGGACTGAACATAAGGGAGAATGAAAATCAAGAAAACGGTCATTGAAATGAGGGAAAGTGAGTATCAGGTCTCTTAAAAAAATGTTTTTCCTATCTTAGTTCTCCACCAATAGCCCATCAATTATAAGGAGCAAACCACCCTTTAACATTTTCTTCCAGCATTAACTGAAGAGCCTCTCCCTGTTTGTGACAGCGCTGCAGTACTGAGTATAGGAAGGCTCACCCTCTGGATACTCTTTCTCAGCCTCTCACTGCTTTCTTACAGCCACCCTGGGCTAAGTGCTCACACCTTGCTCCTCTGTGACATAAGCCCCATATTCATCATGAATCCTCAGTAGCTCAGGGTTTCAACTCCTCCTCTGTGACACTGAATGCCATTCTCTCCCCTGCCCGTTTCAGCTTCTGGTAATCCAGAAATTAATCTCTTTTCAGTGAATGTGAAAGTCACTCAGTTGTGTCCAACTCTTTGCGACTACATGGACTATACCATCCATGGAATTCTCCAGGCCAGAAAGTGGGTAGCCTTTCCCTTCTCCAGGGGATCTTCCCAATCCAGGGATTGAACCCCAGTTTCCTGCATTGCAGGCAGATTCTTTACCAGCTGAGGCACCAGGGAAGCCCAAGAACACTGGAGTGGGTAGCCTATCCCTTCTCCAGAGGATCTTCCCAACCCAGGAATCAAATTGGGGTCTCCTGCATTGCAGGCAGATTCTTTACCAACTGGGCTATCAGGGAAGCCCTAATTCAAGAAGATCCAATTAATTCTCTTTTTTAAAAAACGCTTTCATTCTTTTTTC
The DNA here is from genome assembly GCF_027580195.1 of Bos mutus. NCBI lineage: Eukaryota > Metazoa > Chordata > Mammalia > Artiodactyla > Bovidae > Bos > Bos mutus. Next base: position 96,020,569 of record NC_091626.1, read on the forward strand.
TCAATGTATTTATTGATTATTTTGGCTGCACTTGGTCTTCCTTGGTGGGCACAGCTTCCTCTAGTTGCTGCGAGAGGGGGCTGCTCTTCCTTGCGGTGTGTGGGCTCGGGTGTGAGCTCAGTCCGTGTGGCTCACGGGCGTAGTTGCCCGCAGCACGTGAGATCTGCCCGGACCAGGAATCAAATCCACGTCCGCTGCATTGGCAGGCGGCTTCTTAGCCACTGGACCACCAGGGAAGTCCAAAACTTTCATTCTTAAACTGGATCACATGACATTGTCAATGTTTGACTTTTTAACCCAGGAAAATGGCAATTTCTATGGTCAACACAATAGACAGCTTCTGAGACACAGTTTCTCTTTTGTGTCTTCTGCTGCTGCTTTCTTCCCGTTTCCCAGATTCTGATTCATGTCTCTAATTCTTTCTACCTTGTTGGAATCTTGTTCCTCTCTGTCTCCTTTTTGTTATCGGCCCTTCCATTCTGCCAAAGCCTTCTTTCCTCCAAACCCATACCCTGATTTTCTGCATATCTTCCGAACAGGAGAGAAATAAATTATGTGTTGCTATCCAATTTGTCTTTCTACGTTAGAAGGGCTCCTTGGTAGGGTATGTTTGGTGTGACAGTGATAACAATCCTCATTTGACAGATCAAGACATGGGTGTCCACAGAGGAGTTATCAGTACCAGAAATGGACCTGGTGGCCAGGTTCTAATTCAGATGCTCTTTTTATTAAAGTAATTGGACTCTCGCATCTTCTGCTATCTTTATTATTATTATTAGTTGCAGAAACAGCAAAGAGCAGCAAGTGATTCCTTAAACAGATCAGTTTGGTTTCATTTAATAACATAAACAGTTACATTGGCATTTGCACAGTGCTCTACAGTCTACTAAGCACTTCCACTTTTTACCACATTTGCCCCCCCCGACCCCCCCCACCCCCCGCCATATGAACTCCGGGAGTTGGTGATGGACAGGGAGGCCTGGCGTGCTATGATTCATGGGGTCGCCAAGAGTCGGACACGACTGAGCGACTGATCTGATCTGATATAAAAATGCCTGAATTATTATTATCTGACAAAAAGCTGAGTCTGGGAGCAGTCGAGTAGCATGCTGAGAGTCTTGCAGCTGGTAAGGAACAAGTCTAGGCAAGACTCAAAACCTGGATTTGTGCTTCCTAAAGCCAACCCTCCTCCCATTTTCCAACCTCTTCTGACCCTAGGGAAAAGGGAAGTTTTAGGTCCAATGCCATGGCCTAAATTTACCTGGTTATGGACAGAATGGTTTAGCATCACCGGAGAAATCATGAAGGATACCAAAACAAAAGATTGAGAAGCATAAGGTCAAGGAAAATGAGAATGGGGTAGGGGGAAAAGGTATAGGAAGTAAAAAGAGGACAATACAAAAGAGAAACCAGAAGAAAAATTGTGATCAAATAATAGATAGCAGCAAAAGACAGTGAGACTAGATAAAATAAGTATTTTTTTTTTCAAAAGCAACAACAAACACATTATCCCAAAGCCCGCAGGTGCTAGCAATTCAAATAAACGTATAGCAATTAACAGAATTAACACCGCCTTAAATAGCTTGGCTCACCAGATGTGGACTCCTATCAGGGTTCTATAAAATGTAAAGTTATTACAGATTAAACCATTAATCATCTGTTCAGAGACTATCTCTGGCTGCAAAATCCCATTCAGTTTTAAATGGCTAATAATCACAAAGGGATGTGGAATGTAATATGCGCAATGATGGTCTACCCAATCCTTTTTCCTTTAAATATGTGTTAACTTCCCCCCGTTCTCCTGCTTTCCTTCCTCCCCACTAGAGATGCCATCAGAAAGGAGAAGTGAGCTAGACTGGCTAATCTTAGAGGGTTCGGCAGTGCATGAGCTTCCCCTTGGGCAAATGAGGGGCAAATGGAGAAGCAATATACCAGTGCAGAGGTAACAGCTTGAGGATGGGGTAGAAAGGACCGGATCCCACAACACAGGAGGAAACTCTGATGGGCCTGAGTTGGCCCCCTGGTCCTGATGATAGAGACGCTGACCCTGAAACTCAGCACTGAACTTAGCTTTCCTCTCCTGCACCGTGCTTCATCCTACAAGAGCTCAGGAATGCCAAGGACAGAGGAAAGGATAAACATATGTCCTGACAGGGAAGATCACTGGAAAATGAAATGGGAGTCAGAAGGAAGCACTTTTCTGCAGAAACCTGACGATCCAGAGACTCACTCTCCTCGCCCAGGGCTAAAGCCAACGGACTAGCCTTCTGACTGCTCCTCAGCACCCTGGGACAGAAAGATAAAACAAGTAGAAGCAGCAGAAGGACTAACCAGTTGTCAGGGAATTTAAAGCCTGATGGACAACCGGTTAATCCATGTCATTCTATTGCTTCAGATCCTTCCATGGCTCCCCATTACCCAAAGTCCAAGGGTAGAGCATGACTTAGCCCCTAACTAACTCTGCTGATACTTCGTCAAAACTCCAGATCTTGTGTTTTGTTCCCGGACATTGGCAAACCGTCTGCAAGTTCTTTGCCCAGACACCACGATCTGCTGTCTCTTGGCCCTTGCTCATGTTGCCCTGTCACCCCAGAGCATCACTTTTTCCCTGTTCATTTCTGTTTGTCTTCTTCTTGGGCATCATTGCCTCCAGAGTTTTCCTGAACCCTGTGATATTCTAAGTTCTTCTCAGCAGCCCCACTGCACCTGGGAATGCCTCTTTTTGTGCATTAAATGCTTTTTCTTGAAAATATATCTGTGTGTCCCCCACTAACTGTGAGGTCCCCTGAGGTAAGGATTCTGATGCATCTTTGTATCTTAGCATATCCTTGGCATATTGTAGGTTTTTAGCATATACCTGTGGATCCAAATTTCAGATTTTAGAGCTCCATGAGGTCTGCTCATTAATTAATTATTCATTCCAGATATGCTTATTGAAGGCATTATTTTAAGCCAAGAACTCTTCTAGGTGTTTCGTGAAACACCTGTGAACAGATGTGGCCTCTGTCCTCATGGAGCTCACATTTTAATAGAAGGGAGATTGATAGGTGTCAAAGAAATTTCCAAAGGCAACAGACTAGGTAAAGACTGAGTGTGGGTGAGATGGACGATCCCTATTTCAGTGAAAATAAGAGAATTTTAGTAAGGCGAACCTCAGAATAAAGTTGTTCTCCCCCCAAACAGTGACTTGGTAATATGGGAAATGCAGACACTGCATGTGATAATGAATATTCACTTATGCTTACATTTATAGTCACAAACTGTTTTATAAGAATCATTACATAATCCTTAATCACAATTATTGTAGCAAAACTTCATTGTATATTTATGTATGGTTCCACTTGTACGTACATTATTCCATTCGTTCTTAAGAACACAACAGACGTCTTATTATCTCCATGTTATGGGTTAGGAGACTGAGGCTCAATTAAGATCAGTGGCTTACTCCAGGCCATACAGGAAGTAAGAAAGCTGGAATTCCTAACCAGGTTTTCTGATTTTTAAACTTGGCATTCTTTTCATTTATACTATGATGGCTCCTCAAAGTCTTTTCAATCCTGTTCTTCCCAGAAGGGGTGCCAACATATTTCTTTTAGCCATGCTGGGCCTTTTTATGTAACATCTCTCTCATATCAGATAGCTGGCAAGTTCCTGAAAGATTCAACTATTGCCATGCCAGGATGTTCTTTAATGATTCCAAGAAAGTCACATAGGCAAGTGTGCCTAAGAGCATTTATCTAGAGGTTTTTGTTTTTTTTCTTCACTTACAAACATGAGATTTCATTTAGCAAATATTTATTGAGAGCCCACTAGGTGCTAAGAACCATTCTAGGAGCTGTGGACACAGCAAGAACAAAAGACAGACAGACACATTAAAACACAAAAACATGAAGAGGAACAAGTATGGATTTTGTGATGTTTAAGTGGATACAAACCTTGAATTGATAACTAGGGCGTGCAAAGTAGAACACAATAATTGGATCATGTCATGCTTTTACACTGGTATCAAATTAGGAGCTGTGCACACAGGTGAAATCCACAGATGCTTTGACCCAAGTGTGGAGCCAGAACTTAACTTTGAGTAAAGTAACTGTAGTTCCAAAGATAAAAACAACTTTGTGCTACAAACTATCAATGGTCCAAAATATAAATCCATAATGTCTTCCCCAGGTCCCCATTTTGAAACAAACAAAAACACATAAAAGCACCCAGCTCCTAGAACCACAAATGGCCAGAGATGACAGGAAGGGGAAGAAAGAGAGAGAGAAGGGAAGAAGAAGTTGGAAAATAACTGCAGACTGTCCTAAAGGGAAATGGTTGAAGTGGGTAAGTGGGATTTATCAAGGAGCAAAGTCCCAACAGAGCTGGGAGCTTTTATTGTTTACTAAACTGTCAAGAAGAAATGCCAAGAACAAGAATTTACTACATTTGCCCACAGAAAAGTGAATTTCAATGATTAAATGGAAAGAAATAATATGCTAGGATTTCATGAGACTCAAAGTTATCTGTTTAAAACATTCAGACAAATGAGAAAGCCTCCCAAGTCCCTTAGAAAGACTATCTCATATATGTAAAGGAGAGATGGGCCAAAAATTTAGGTTAAGTTCTAGTTTTGCTTACCATTTCCTTAACTGTTTTAGAATTCCGTCTGACATGATCTGGCTTTAAGTTCTGTTTAGCTACTAGCTAAGATGTGTATATTTTTATTTACACATAAATAAAAGATGTTATTTTTATTTCTGTCATTGACACTGCTTTTCAGAACTATCTTTAATTTTTAAGCTATTATGTGCTACTTTTCACAGACTTTTGAAGCTGTCTGCTCTCTACATGGAGAGAGTGGTATGTGTGTGTGTAAATTTTATTTACTTTAGGCTCTCCATGGATAAAACCATCGGAGATATCTTCATACTTTTATGAGTCTTGTTTCAAAATATTCAGGGGCATCCTTCTTGACTGATAGATTTGCAGTTGGGAAATTGTCTCCTTGTCTCAAAAAGCATAATTGTGTTCTGGGGTGGGGGGGGGCGGCAGTGGAGGGGGTTGATGATTCCTAGAGGCCACCCCCCAGATGCTGTCCTGGAGAGACTCCAGGTGGTTCAGGGCTGTTTCACTACATAAACGGATGCGCTCTGCACAGTGTTCAATGCCTCATTCATTCCTGAGCCACCAGCGAGGAAACAGAACACGGCCATCTATTTCTGATGAGAGGGCAATTCCAATGGAGTGTGATTTAACAGTGTTTAAGACTCCTTCAAGGTTCATTAGTCACTGAGAAGTTTATACCTTTATCCTCCTCAAATGGGAGTAAATCCCAGGGAAGAAGCGAGCTATGTCTACCGCAACCACATCAGGAATGACCTGTGTGGTCCCCGTGGTCAGCAGAAGGCTAGGTCATACCCAGCAGAGAGGAAAACATACTATGAGTTCTCTCCTGTCATTTCTCCTTCAGACCAAGAACAATACAAAGCTGTACCTGGATTTTCCCCTCTTTGGCACGTCTCTGTCTTACCCCTTCCTCTCAATGTACACATGGTTTATTGCAGCAAGGCCCAGCTCAAACACCATTTCTTCTCCAACACTGACTCCCACCTAAAATGTATCACTTCCTCTGCTCAGTTAGAGCATTTCATCTGTGGCACTGCACACACAGTGTCCTGAACTGTAACTGTTCCCTGAGAAGTTTCATCTCTCTTCCCATATTATAAATTCCTCAAATATGCAGATCATGGTTTACAAAAGCCTTTATATTTAGTTATAGCCAAAAAAAAAAAAAAAAAAGGTACCCAATGATTATTTGATAAGTTCATCCATTTAATGCGTACTTACTATGCACTTGCTCTATGCCGCACATGACAGATGCAACTCCCCTCTAACACGGCTCACAGCTGAGGGGCATGAGCGAGTCCATGCATGATGCTATCTCATATGTGACTGATATGCAACCAATTTCAAGTAACCAGAATAAGAATGAAACATGTGCTCCGAGAGGAGACTCATAACATGTCACAAGGGATCTTTATTTACAAGAAAGAACACTGTTAGCGTCTCAAGGAATTTCCCCAGGGGAATGGTATAGCTATCTTAGGCAATCAAGCTTAGCTTAGATTAAACAAAAGAAAAGGCAGTGCCCTGTGCTGATGACACTGTTTGCTGAAAGAATCCAGCAAATCAAGTCTGATTTCTTTTGCCTCAACAATTGACCTTAGAGATTGAACTTACACTTGACTCAAGCTCCCTTGCTCTCAGACAGAGGTCTCAACATATCAGCTACAATAGTAATAAATGAGTAATGGCAAAACCCCACTGCTTTCTCATAGCTGCTACTAGCTCTCCAGGAGGAAAAAAAAAAAGAAAAACCAGTTTTCTGGGCCTTAATATTACATTCCAAGAATTTTTCTTGATCTCAATAATGAGACTCTTGGGAACACCAAGTTCAGCAAAGGTAAAGTAATACGTATGTTATGTTTTAGACAAGACACACAGCTGCAAATGGAGCCACTTTTGGCTAAGGCTTCCTGACTTGCCGAGTCGAAAGTACAAAATCAAACTTTATACAGGTCTATATCCTCGTGACTTCAAAGTCCTTTCATCTGAGTTGTTTAATTTCATTTATAAAACACAGCTACCTGTGGGGATCAGGTGATTCATTAGTTAGATGAGCATACAGAATCACAGGGTATTTAAGTGGCAAACCCATGGTCCTGTAACCGGGCCAAGCTGGGATCAAAACCCGGGGCCTCCACTTCCAAGTCCAGAGTCTTTTCTGCTACAACTTTTGACCTCATAGATCAGACGACAGAGTCAGTCACTGAACTGGAAATTTCACTTGTGCTTAGACAGTCAGCGTATTAAACGGAATGGGTGAACTCACCTCTTTAAGGCAGCCCATGAAGTTGTTGCTGACGGGGGAGCCTGGCAAGTCAGCGGTACTTGGGCTTCCTCCCACGTAGAAGAAGTCATCTGAGCCCAGCATGGTGTAGTCCTCTTGAGTGTAGCCTGTCGTGGTAAGGATCCCATCCACAGAGATGGTCACCTGGTGGAGGGACACAGGGACAAAAGAAATCCCAACAATGACCTTAAGGTCCTGTCAAAATCCGGGGGCTTGCCCTACCTGTGGCATCACTTTCTTAAGATTTGGGTGAGGTATTATTTCTAATTTTGGTTTGATTTTGATATGTGCAGCCAAGTTCCATTTTCTGGTCTGCCTCCCTGTGGCCCAAGCCTCCAATGTTCGCCTGCAGACCCCCGGGAGAGTTTCTCAGAACTACCAAGCTGAGCGGCTCGCTCTACCCAATGCCCTCTTCAGTCAGGCTAGAAAATGGAACTATCCTCAGACGACACCACTTGTCTCGGTTCATTGGTAAAATGATGGCTTATTTTTGAACGATTGTAATTTACAGTGGTCGTGAGAAACAGCAAAGGAGACATTAGACGATGGGGTTTGTTAGGGGGTTGGTCTTTGGTTGTTGATGGTTTTTGTTTCTTTTTTTCTTTTCTTTTTCTTTTTTTTTTTTTTAATTTGTTTCCTTTCCGGCTCACACCACACTGACAAACATGCATTCAGGGAGGGAAGGAAAAGGGTCTTGAGTTTGATGAGTCATGGGTGATACATGCTGTGGACTACCCAGGACATCAACCCCTGTCCTCCCTTGACTGCCATCACCACCACCCAGGGAAGAAATGACCCAAACCAAAAAGGCAATGCTAACAAAAAGAAAGGAATGATGAGGCATGAGAGCCAAAATAATAATAATAATGCCCACCAGAAAGAAATAGCACCCATACACCCAACATCCATGAAAGGAGCAGAGGGTGCAGAGAAAAGATGAGGCCCCAGAGCATGCACGCACCTTACGCTGACACACCCATGCGGAACTTATCTGGAGCCAAGAGAGAAGGCAGAAGAACAGAAGGGAGGGACGTGGGACCGGGTGCAGAGAATGAAAGAAAAGAACCAAAATCCACTTCACACCTACATGCGCTAAATCAACTGAAAAATAAGATGGAAGTGAGGAAAGAAAACACACTCAACACCAAAGGGTCATCTTTCCCCTACCTGCCACCTCCCCTACTAACACAAAAAAGAAAAGAAAAAGTCCAAACCCAACCCCAAAATATATGAAGGATGAGAGGAGAACGAAGAAGGGTGGAGACAAAAAAAAAAAAAAGAGAGAGAGAGAGAAAAGAAAGTGGTGTAGGCTTGATGACTGGTAGGTTGTTAGTAGCGAGGAGGAAAATGAGGAGACAGGTTCTGATGCTAATGGGGGATTCACAAGACAGGAACATGCCATGCAGAGTTTGGATGGAGAACACAATTGGCGGAGCTCCCTTTGGCCGAGGCGGGAAGTAAGGAGCAAGAAGGGAAAGGAAGAACACAGGAAGCAGAGTACTTTCCTCCCCAGATCACCTGTGGCCGCCACGGCCACACAAAAGGGAATGAAAAAGGGGGGATTCAGGAGTTTGGGGGTTGGTGGGGGAGGAAGAAAGTTGGAAGAGTGAGGGGGTAGGAAGACACGGAGAGAAGAAAGTCCTCAATAGAAATCTCAGTTGTCCCTAGTCTGTAACTTGGAAGTTGCAAAATAAGAAAACAAAATGAATTTAGCTAAACAAAGAATATTTATTTAAAAAAAATTTTTTTTTTAGGAAAAAAAAAAAAATAGTGGAGAAAAGGAAACTGTCCCAACCAAAGTCATCCAAATGTTGTCAGGACAGATGCATCCCCTTCCATTTTCTTTTTAAAGAAAAAGAAAGGCTTGTATTTCATTCAACACCAACAACAAAAAATTTAAAAAAGAAACAAGTCTAAAGAGGATAAAAGGGGGGTTTGGGGAGGAAAAGGGGGGCAACACACGGCAAACCCAAAAAAAGAGACAATAAGAATGATATCTACCAGACAATGTAGTTTGTTTACCATAGCGTGTCCGATGCCTGAGTGCTTTGCGGAAAAGGGGGAAGAAAGGAAATTAAAAAATTGTGAACAGAACGATTGTTAATTAAAAAAACTAAAAACAAAGATGAGTCGTTAGGGTGTTAGTACATTAGTCGGTTAGTAAAATGACACATCGCATGAATGATCTTGGGTTAGTTTTTCAAAAAAAAGGCACCCGACACAGAAAAAGAGAGTGGGGGAAGACAATGAGACCAGGACTCTATGGAAAACCTTGGCGCCAGGCTCGCAGCCAGGAAAGGAGCTGCAGCCCACCTTGTCGTCCGTAACTCCCGCTTCTCCCAAACACCACCAGACGGGACCTCACCCAGGTCGGAAGTAGCATCATACTTACTTTCCAAGGGCTCTTCTGAATGAACACTGCCCCCACGCCCTTCCCACCCTCAGCACATATACAATCCACCTCTCCTGAAAGAAAAGACCCCCAAAGTTTATCATTGAACTTCGGTAAATCGATAAATAGAGCTGAAATACCCGTACTTTGGGGACTTTTTATTTTTCACATCTGACTCTGACTACATGCGTGGACGATCATGACCTTCTCCTACAACAAAAAGAGCTTAGAATGTTTCCTGTTCACATCGGGCAGATGAAGGCCATATAATGTAGCTCACTCTGCATTTCCAGAGGTAATTTAAAGATCCACAACTGCCTTGACTTGGGGTGCCTTTGTGAGGCAGGAGGGGAACTTTCTTCTCTTTCCTGCCTTCTTGGGTTACAGGAACTGTGTCGTTAGAATGTGCCAAAATAGTTCGAGTCTTCGTCATTATCCAATGATGCCATTATTTGGTTTACTCTGCTGGAATGCCTGCTGTTGGCATCGTGCTCCCCTCATTCCTCGTTAGGAATGTCTTTTAAGCTTTGAAGCAATTCCTTGCATGGGTAGCAGAGAGGACTGGCAGGTCAAAAGTGATTACAGAAGCCCCACGATTCGTCTCTTCTTCACAGCTTTCAAATGTTAAATTAGTGGGCTGGAGGTAGATAAAGACGGGCAACCCAGTTTTATGCTTGTGGTTTGATTAAAGTGTCATATCGAGGTCAAGCAAGTCCTGGGATGGTCATGACCTTGGGCTCAAGGTCATGGACCAAAAACCAAAGCAAAAAAAACCCCCACAAAAACTCCTTACTACCTTGGTGCTAATCCTGGTGATGGTTTGGAACAAATAATACACATTCTCTCCATTACTCAGAACCCTCAATCAAGTGTCTGAACTTGCCCTGTGCACTAAGTCGCTTTAGTTGTATCCAATTCTTTGCGACCCTAGGGACTGTAGCCCACCAGGCTCCTCTGTCCATGGGGTTCTCCAGGCAAGAATGCTGGAGTGGGTTGCCATTTCGTCCTCCAGGGGATCTTTCCAGGGATCAAATCTCCATCCCTTATGTCTCCTGTATTGGTTGTCGGATTACCACTAGGGGCCACCTGGGAAGCCCAAATTTGGCCCTACTTAACCTAAAAGCTACTGAACAAACCAACACTTTCACTGACTTTAGCCCCAAAGCAGAACCATGAGTAGATGACCAAGAAGGAAGAAAGGGGAAAAGCTCTGCTCCGTTTGGTAAGGAAATTCCAATAAAATTTCCTCAGGTCAATCTTTACCACAGAAGCCATTCACCCTTACAAAAAACGCAGACATGGCTGCCATCAGCCTATCAAATATTCATGAAGTGATTAAGTTTAATTGAAATAGACGAGGGCTTCCCACTCCTTCAAACGTATCCTAGGGAACTCAAAAAGTTGTTATAAGTGTATTTTATGGGAAAAATAATCATCTGAGATGACTCAGGGTTGAAAAGATTCTCTTTGCAAAGTCAACTCTGCTTTTCTGAGGTATTTCCTCTTTAAATAAATTGCATTTGGATGCAAAATTCAGTCCAAATTTCAACGAGGTCTGAATTTAGGTGCACTTTCTCAAAAAGATTCATACTCCCTCTGCCAAGAAATGCCCCCAACACCCTCGGGCCTCACTAGCCTTGTCTTGAGAGCTCTTCTTAGCCGCATCCTTAGGCACAGACAGAGGCAGTCACCTTCGGACAGAACGCTCAGCCTGTAAATCATGTGTGTGTCCCAGCGAGTCTAGCACCCAGACCACAGATGAGCTCATAACCCTCCTGGAACATAAGGTGCTCTGCATATTTACCACACATGGCTGGGGAGGGTTGTAATCAACATCTCGCAAATGGAAATTGGTGTGGGAAGGTTAAATGGCTTGTCCAAGGGCACAGAGTGGAGCTGGGGCTCAGAACTCGGAAGAGAAACCCTCCAGCGTGGCTTTCCTCTGCTTATTGAGACTCAAACAGCACAACCCGTATTTGAATCACAGTCTGGTCTGTCCCCATTTCAGTGTAAAGGACTGAATTAGGGCTCAACTCTATCTGAGAGAAGTGTTTTTAGTAGAAATCAAAGTGAGCCTTTTCTGGCTATTTGAAATCATTCTAGAATGGCAAGGAAGCATGTGGGGTGGGAGAGAGATATAGAAGCAGAGCAGCTGGTGAGAACACAACCAGATTCTGTTCCCCAGGACAGGAAAATCTCCCCCTCCACTGACTGATGCCAGAAGGGTGTTACTGTGTACCAGCCAGTGGAAACCAACAAAAGGTCATATTTTACTTTTTGGTCTAGACTCTGCAACTCAAACATTTCAAGCCCTTATATGTTAGCGAATGGACATTTCACTTGGGCTCTCTTGGCAGCTGAGAGGGTCTCTCCTATAAGTGCAGGTGAGGAATGATGAGAGAAAATGTCAGCAATAGAATTCTTTGGCCTTGCAGGAGAAATATAAAATGGTAATTCAAAAATGTTCGATCTATGTGTATTAGGATGTCTGGGGACTCTAACTCTTACAATTTGGCAACTGCACCATAGATATAATAAAATAGCCAACCTGGGGCTTCCTTGACATGCTTAAGTGTAGAAATGGGTGTTTTGAAAATTGTGTGTTTCTGCTGTGGGTGGGCCTTCTCCATTTATTTAGCATTATGAAGGAGTTACACTTTTATCAAACAGAAAACATATGCAAATACCTGTCACTTCTTATGCCTTCATGTTTACAGAAGGCATTAAATCAATCATACTGCAGAAGAAAATTTGATAAGCACCTTCTTGAAATTTACATAATGCTTTCTGATTAATAAAGGATGAAGGCTGTCCAACTGGGTTTAATGACAAATTCACAAGAAGAAAAAACAAATGAAAACAGAAGCTGGAAAAGGCAGTCTCAGGACAGACCTTGACTTTTACAGGAAGTGATTTTAATCTTTTCCTGATGTGGGCTGCTGAAATATTATTATTGTTGCTGTTGTTTGATTATTATTAGTTATGAACAGAAAGCAACCTCACTTGGCTAAGGTTTTCTGAGAGTGTTGTCACCTGACGGAGTCGCCTGCATAGCATCAGCAAGCGATGGGAGTTCTCAAGCACGTACAGAACCAGGAAAGGCTGCTCCAAAGTTGACTTTTTAATGTGGGTCCTTCCACTTTCCAGGCCTCCTAGTCAACTGAAGAGTCTCGGAGGTAGAGACAGGGGCAATAACGTAGCAGCAAGGAACAGAGAAACAAAGGAATTCAGAAAGATTCCAGCTAATTCACTCCAAGGCTAGAGGTTAACACAACAACCAAAAGAATAAAATAAAAGAATAAAAAAATCAGTGAGGGGCTGGTAAATCAAAAGGAAGAGAAAAAGAAAGACTTTCTCTGGAAGAAATTAAAATCATGGCATCAGGGCAATGGCTAACTTACTTAAAAAACAAAACATACGTTCAAAGGAGGAAAATCTACCAAGCTATAGAAATAAAATGCTGTCCCTAACTGAATTTAACAATAATACAAGGTACAAATGTAATCAAGAAGATAATAAAAAAAAGAAAGCAGAATAAAGAAGTATTTATAACTTTTATTATCTATACAACTGAATTTTTTTCTTAAATAACAAGCACACATGGAGAATTGAAGTAAGAGGAGAAACATATTTTAATCATTATCCTTGTGAAATTGTAAAGGCTGGGAGAAAGCTTGACAAATGCTCACCCATATGGTACCTCTACCCTTCTCCATGTAACCTAGCCCATCACCTACTTCACACCCCCTCCCCAGCCCCCTAAGAGGAGCCTCCAGGCGCTCTCTGCCCTCAGCCATTACCTGCCGGAGGTTGCGCGTCACTTTGACATCGTGCCAGGCGTTGTCATTGAATTTTCCATTCACTGGCTCCACAATGGCCTCGAAGGCCCCGGACCCCAGGTTAATGACCAAGGAGACCGCACCATCCTTCAGAGCCAGGTTGACATAGTCAGCCGACTTGCCCGTGTGCAGGATAAGGCCATTCCGCTGCCAGGTCTTAAAGGACAGGGTGATTTCATCACTGCTGCTCTGGATCGGGTTCTGAGACAGGTCGTAGCACAGGTACTCTGAGCCTCGGAAAGTGGCCACATTCTCCTCTCGAGCTGCAGGGAAAGAAAAGGGGAGAGCGGTCAACACTTGACTGGCAGGAGCCAAGTCAAATACCAAGGAGAACACACACAACTACAGGGCACTGGCCCTGCCAGGGGCCTGATGCCAGCACCACACTCCGTGCACCTCTTCCACAGGCTTGTATCTAAGGGCCAGGGAAACTAGCTGAGAAGCTGTGTGTTCACACAAGGGCAGAAGACTGAAACGATGATGCGGGAAGTCTTGCTGCCTTGCCTTCAAATTTTCCCAGAGAAAAACCTAAAGGGAAAATTCATGCAAAACAGTAGAGTGAGGCTTTTGTTGCTTTTGCATCAATATCGGCTTTTAAATGCCTGTAAAAGGGCTGGTTTAGAATGGATAATTAACTGTTCTGACAGAGCGTCCTTTAGCTCCAGGTACCTTTTATTGACCAATAAATAAAAATCAATTACCCTGAAAGATTTGGCTCTAATTTCTATCCATCGGTAACATGGCTAAGTTTGGTTTCCATGGTACAGTCCTGCGCCCAGTGGAACAGGACTGGGTTTCTAAAAAGGAGGTTGAACTTAAGGAAATGACTGAGCAGATGAGGAAAAGGGAACAGAATGGAATTTGATAATATGCTTTGATATCACACTAGACAGCAATGCCTCCCTTTTATCCCAAGGGACCACTCCCTGAAGGTCTTTGAGATGGCCTGAGCAGACCGTCCTATGCAACAGCTCTCCACAGGACCAGGGGTCCACAGAGCCAACATGGTACCCCACGGGGACCCAGACTCTCTTTCAAGACCATATTCTAGACCCTGGGGGACTATAATTTGCTACCCAAAGAGCCCCAGGTGTGTTCCCAGGGCTTGTGCAGGCCTCTTCTCTGGATCAATTTTCTGAAGGCAAATCATGCTTGTCAGTGGACTAGCCCTGGGGACTATTTGTACAGGTCTACACAGACCTTGGCCATGTGGGTGGAGGAACCCATGTGCATTTGTACCAGACCCCGTGATAAGCGATGGAGCTGAGGAGGGATAAAGGCCACAGAGCCAACCAGAGGGGCTAGCTCTGCCTATGCTGATATTCCCCAAAGCAGAACTCCCAGGAATCTGGAAATGCTACATGAGAACCTGACTTAACCGAGTAGTTTAGACAATCTATTTTTAAGGCAAGAGGATAGAAAGTATTTGACTTAATTATTTGTTGATTTATAACTTAGACACTCTGCATGCACACTCCCATCTGTCCTCTTGTCAGGCAACCCCACTTAGAGTAGATGGCTTGCCTGGTGGCCCAGTGGTAAAGCATCTGCCTACCAAGGCAAGAGACTAGAGTTCGATCTCTGGGTGGGGAAGATCCCCTGGAGAAGGTAATGGCCACCTGCTTCAGGATTCTTGCCTGGGAAATCCCATGGACAGAGGACCCTGGTAGGCTACAGTTCATGGGCTCGCAAAGTGTGGGATACGACTTAGCCACTATACAACAACTTCGTATCAGGGTTGGTCAAAAGTACCTCTCGATAAAAGGAAATGAGCGATAAAACAATTTAGAGATGCAGTTTCCCTTTAAAGAGGGGTGGGGTGGGGTGGGGCTACAAAATAAAGTTGAGGAAATTCTATTTTTCCTTCTAGACCTAACCAAAGCCAATCCACCTTAACTCAAATCCTTATCAACCATCATAGCCTTTGGTAAGCTCCTTAAGGAAAATCAAATAAATATTTTCTTATCATGAGATAATCATCACTCTCATAATGTGAAGAGATGACCACCCAATATATAGTATTAAGTTCATCATAGCATCACCACATCATTAAAACGTAAACCTCAACATCACAGTCCAAAGAATGAAAAAAGAGATAAAGTATGTCCTGTATCTTCCAGAGGGCCTCAGGGACATGTATACACCCACACATGTCTGTTTGCACACACACTGCTATAAGCAAAAGGGACTCGTCCCCCCTCTAAGTGACCACGGTGTTGCTTACACAGGTAAGTAGTGAGTACTCCTCAGCACGTACCATGCCAGATGTATTTTACCAAAATGAGTCCCCCCAGAATCAGAGTAGATATTTGGCACTACATCTTTGAAACAGGTCCATCCATCCAATCCCCTAGTGCCCTACTTTAATTAGCTCTCTTCCCATTTCTGCAGAAATAGTTTTGTCAGAATTCAACTGGACAAGCTCTTTTGTACAGTAGACCGGAGGTGACCCTGATTTACAGCAGAAGATGGCAAACCCAATGCAGTTATCACCGCTAAGTTCTCTTCCTAACAACACGGATGTGCGTACAACCAGCTACTATGCCTGTCCTTGGCGCCCAACATGGTGTAGTAGTGGGTGTCTTCCATAAACATTTTAGTTACACCTTGTGTGCCCAGTGAACCGAGACAGACGAGCAAGGAAAGGAGGGCTTCTAAAGAGAAGCTTCAATTAATCATCGAGTACCCTTCAAAGGGGAAAGGCCTGACACAGAACAGCAAGGCCCCAGGATATTATTTAATATACTATGTGGCGCTTAATATTTTTCACATAATTAGACCAAGGAGTCTGTCAAAATAATAAATTTTAGAGCTATAAAGGATTTTAGAGATTGCCTGACTTAAAACATTCTTTTTTCATTAAGGTAGAAACTGATGACCAGGAATAAGTGAGTTGCCCAAGACGAGACAGTTTGTCCTACTCTGGGCTTCTGCTGCCTCTAAACTTTTCTCCAAATACCAGTTTCCTTTCGCCCTTCATTCTGGATATACCACCTGCCCTTATTTTGCTGCTTAAAGGGAAGGAATGGTTCCACTGAGCCATGTGTTGATTTACAAACCATCCCAAATTTTGAATAAACTAAGCCAGAGGCCTATTCCTCCTACCCCCATGTAAATCACACTTCCTCACCAAAAGAAATATTTCTCTTTTCCTCCTGGAATCAGTGTATTTAAAACTAAAGAGCTGATTTTATGTAGAAGGCCACAGGAGAAAAATGACATCATTAAGAGGCCATCACAGTAAATAAATCAGAAATAAAACCAATGAGAGAAAAAACTATGCAAACCACACACATATTTATGCTAATACCCATGCAAATTCATCAATGAAGATTTTATGCATCCTTGAGAGTATATTACTTCGCAAATATCTGCTCAGTGGTAAAGAACCTGCCAAGTAAGAGAGGTGGGTTCAATCCCTGGGTCAGGAAGATCCCCTGGAGAAGGAAATGGCAACTCACTCCGGTGTTCTTGCTTGGGAAATCCCATGGACAGAGGAGCCTGGTGGGCTAGAGACCATGAGGGGCCAGAAAGAGTTGGACAGGACTTAGCTACTAAACAACAACAATGAAAACTGCTGCAACCGTTCACAACCCTCTAACTCTCTTCATTCAATGATGAATTTCCCCAGTTTAACCCTTTCTCTGGGCTGGAGAAGGCAGTGTCACCCCAGATGTCGTGTATCTCCTTCACGTGTCAGTGAAGAGTAGACCACTGAAAGCTACTCCCTGAATCGTACTCTAGATAAGCAAAATCATATCATTTTTAATTCATAGGCTCCTTTCCCCTTTATCGTCACAGGAAGGAGAGGCATAGGCAGTGCATGACCCAGTCTTTAAAAGAGAAAACAAGGGGCTTGCCAGGAGAAAGCCTGAGGACCTGGAAGAAATTGTTCCTTTGTATACTTTCACAACTGACATTTTTCTCCTAGGAGCCTGAACTGTCTAAATTTCCTTCCAGTGGCTAAAGCTCAAGCACTTTCTTATCACCTTGAAAACCATACTAAGTTGATAGTGAATATAACTAAAGGTTGCAAAGCCAAATACTGACAAACACGTTCCTAAGCCAGTTCAATTCTCCAAACTCGCCATTAGAAAGATTTAATACCGCCCCCAAATCTGCTTTCTATAGCGAGTGTCTACACCGAGGAGGAGGCTGAAGAGACAATGCAGTCACCTTGTACGTATTTAGGCTAAATAGGTAGAGAAAATGAATGCAGGGATTATGTAACACGGCATACAATGGCTTAGCGTAAAGCTACAGCTTGGCAAGAGGGCAGGTGCTGAAATGGCTAATGGACTGTGTAGATTCATTTAGATTATATCACTCCAAAGTTGACAATCAATTGCATAAGTGTTAAAATAAAAATGTGACTCTCACTGCGTGAAAAGCAGAGCTCAACCCTGTATGACAACAAATCGTTTGCCCATTACTTGAAAGTGTCCAATTGATTAAACACTAGATGCAATCAAGATAAGTATAACTCGAGGTTTTGAATCAGTTCGTATAGACATATAAAGCACTGATCTTTCAAATGACTTATTAATCCAAGGACTGATCTATACACAGCATTAATAGGCATTTACTCAGCTCTGTTTTCCTCTCTCTCCCCCCCAAAAAAATCCAACTACTGACTTATATATCAATAACTATTTCTCTGAGAAATTCCAAAATAGATTAAAATAGTCTTTTTTTTTTTTTTTTTTTACTGTGGAACTTAAGAAGTATAAAGAAATACATATCTCTGTTGAATTGGGCCTGTGGTTACTGATAGCTTGATGTCTTAGGCTGTGAGATTAAGAAATAGGAACTTTATTCTAAAGGTCGGGAGGAACCAATGCCTAACTTTACTGAGAGGATGGAAGGTCTGATTAGCATTTTTTAAATATAAGATTATGCAATCCAGCTTCTGTTGGGTTGAGAGTGAACTGGAAAGAAATAAGAGCTGAAGGCAGAGGGCCCAGTGAAAATAAGAAAACACATTTGAACTACTCTTCCAGGGGGTGCCTGAAACTGCTTCAACCCAAATGTTGATACAGCCTAGTGGGGTTTGCATTTCACTGGATAAGAACGGAAGCAAAAGTTCCTAGAAGAGACAGCCTCAGGACTTGAGAAACAGAGATTCTAAAAACCTGGAGACCATAGGAAGAAGCCAAAGTTTGGCTACTTTAGATCCAAATGCAGCCATGGAAAGCCAAGGGCCAGAGGTTAAAATTTGAGGACAAGGACACAGCACTAGGCAAGAAAGGGCTCAGGTGAGAACGGGTCAGGAATGGGGAAAGTGAAAACTGAAAGTTTGTCGCTCAGCCGTGTTCGATTCTTTGCGAGCCCATGGACTGTAGCCCACCAGGCTCCTGTGTCCATGGAACTCTCCAGGCAAGAGTGCTGGAGTGGGGTGCCGTTCCCTTCTCCAGGGGATCTTCCTGACCCAGGGATCAAACTCAGGTCTCCTGCATTGCAGGTGGATTATTTATTAACTGAGCCACCAGGGAAACCCAGGAATGGGTAAAGGGGGATTCTAGTCACCATTTTTAAAAATATTACATATTTCCAAATGCTTTCTTAATCATCCTTTGTATTCCTTCCACAGTCTGTGAGGTTGCTTGGCTATGATTACACCAACGCGAGGAAGAGGGACACACGGTTTCCATAGGTTATCCAAGGCCCTTGGAAGCATTTAGAGCAGTTCCCAAACCTCAGAACTCCAATTCTCATTCCATCACTTTTGCCACATAGCCCACCACCACCCTCGCCAGGAATTCAAATTCCCAGAGGAGAAGGTGCCTGACCCTGTATCTGATGTCTTGAAACTGCATGAAGTCCCTTCTGTCAAAAGGAAAAACCACTGACAATGAATGACAGGTGAGCACCCACTCAGGCGGCAGGAGCCCAAGCAGGGGATCCGGGAACGGGGCCAGCTTAACTCAAAGTCCCCTGTAGGAGCAGGTTGGAAAAAGCCAGACCGAGATCACACTCTTCACCCTCATCAGAGAAAGAGCCTTAGAAATGGAATGTTTAGATACCACTTAGGAGAGCCTGTTAGAATGCCAACCCCTGTGGGGCAGCTGTAACTACTGGGCCTGAGCAGAACACCTGCTAGTTCCAGAAAAGGAAGCAGGAGCCAGCTTTCTGAGGACAGATTCCAGAGACACAGGCAAAACTGTTCTCCCCTTTTACCACACCCCAGTGTTCACCAGGAAGGGCTTCCCTGGTGGCTCGGAGGGTAAAGCATCTGCCTGCAGTGCAGGAGACCAGGGTTCAATCCCTGGGTCAGGAAGATCCCCTGGAGAAGGAAATGGCAACCCACTCCAGTATTCTTGCCTGGAAAATCCCACAGACAGAGGAGCCTGGCAGGGCTACAGTCCATGCGGTCCCAAAGAGTTGGACACAACTGAGCGACTTGACTGTCACTTTTCAGTGTTCACTGAAGCGCTGTTTACAATAGTCAAGACAAGGATGCAACCCAGGTGTCCACTGACAGAGGAACAGGTGAAGATGTGGTACATATATATGCAATGGAATATTATGCAGCTATTAAAAAAGAATAAAATAATGTCATTTGCAGAAACACGGGTGGACCTAGAGAGTGTCATACTGAGTGAAATAAGTCAGATGGAGGAGAAGAAATATTGTATGGCATCCCTTATATGTGGAATCTAAAATGAAATTATACAAAGGAACTTACTAAACAGAAACAGACTCACAATGATTGCTTGGGGGTGGGGGAAGGATGGGGAAAATGGATAGTCAGGGAGTTTGGGATGGACAGGTACACACTGCTTTATTTTAATATGGATACCCAACAAGGTCCTACTGTACGGCCATGGAACTCTGCTCAGTGGTATGTGGTAGCCTGGATGGCAGGAGGGGAGTTTGGGGGGAAGAATGGATACAGATATATGTATGTCTGAGTCCCTTTGCTGTTCAGCTGAAACTATTGCAACATTATTTATCAGTTGTACCCCAAAATAAAATGTTTTTCAAAAAAAAAAAACAAAACACTGCTCTCATCTTTGAATTCTTCATTCTTCAATAGGCCTCCGCAGCAGCATGGTACTTTATTCTGCACTGATGCAAAGATAACCCCAGCTGGCAATCCTGGCCTGGCCCACCCTGGAGCTAATGAGCCACAGAACACAATATGAGCTACTGCTGCCCTCCCTGGCAGACAAAGGGAGGTGGTCCTGAGGCTGACATGCTGACTCTGTTCCTCTGATCCACAGATTCAGCAGGGTTTTGTCCTTCCTCCATGGGTGCAGTTGCAATGAGAGGTTTCAGGGTCTTATTTTGGAAACTAACACATCACCCAATTCTACCCAAGGGAAGAAGCCCTGAGGAGGATGGGAGACGCACGAGCCCAAGTCAGGGGGTTACAGAAAGCAGAAATAAACTTCTTGAGAAGGCCACGATTCCACAACCGTTCTACTCGTTACTATAGGGGCTGCATCTCCACTCCATCTGAAAGTCACCCTGAGGGAAAACGCCCGTCTGAGTCATTTGCTGGCAAAGGAATAAGTTAAGGTGGATGGGTGTGAGTCTGTTCACACACAATTCTGTTTTCCATGCAACCTGCTAAGCATCCAACATACAGAACAACTTCCACCCCTAAAGGCTTCTTACAAGCTATGTGTAGATACCCAAGTTAGCGGTTGGGCTATGAGAGGACCATATCTGCAAAAAATGAGGGAAAAGCAGAAATCTTCTTCCCAAAAGAATGGCCTAGAAAATCATGCTGTACTGAAATCACTAGAAAGCTAACAGCATCCTGAAGACCGCATGGCTCTCAATTGTATTATAATAAAAGTTAAATTTCTGTTTATTCATTCAAGGAATAAGTATTTCCAGGTACCTATTATGCATCAGATGAGGTACCATGTGAGTAGGAATAATTCACCTCCATTTTACTGAAGAAGAGAAATTATAAAGCTGAAGAAACTAGAATGCCAGACCTGCCATGGACTCACATTACCCAGGGCACCCTCCTGTAACTCACAGTGCAGGGGAACCGTGGACTTGATAACATGGAATTTAAAAATAAGGCTTTGAAATGGACAGACCTGGGTTTTATAGCCAACGCTGGAATTTACCTAACTCTGTGGAACTTCAGCTTACTACTTAACTTCTCTAATTCCTACTTTCCTAGTCTACAGAATGAGAAAAACCACAGTACATATTTCACAGATTCACTGCGAGACATGAATCAGATAAAGTTCCTGGCCCAGGTCCCACACTAGATACATTAGCTATCGCTGTTGTTGTTGATAATGCACATATAAAAAAGTGATTACAAGTGTCGTAAACGTTTAAGAGGTGATACGGGTCTTGACGTATGAGTAAGAGTTCACCATACAAAAGAAGGGATGACGTTCTACTTAAAAGAAACAATGCATTCACTGGTAGGATCATTAGAAAAGCATGGGGTGCCCAGGGGATGGTGAGAAATTCAGTGTGGGTAGAGTAGCAGGTGCATGAGGCTCAAGCTGCAGGCAGGAGCCTTATGAGTCATATTCCTGGGGCACGGGGATGGAGAACCTGCAGAGGAGAGCTTCAGCTCGTGAGTGCATTGCATCAACAGGTCCAGTGGATGGACTAAGGCCTAGAGAGGTAAAGAGGAATCCTGGAGACGCCGCCAAGAGAGAATGAGATGACTGAGGGGCCCTGGCCTGAAGCAATTGTGTTGCATCTCCCTGCTGGCCGCCCACTGATAATAATTTATGTGATATGTTGTGCCTTATATTTCCCATAACCACCAGATCTACATGAGTTAAACTGTATCTACACTTCTTTCACTTCCTGCTTCTCAATTTTATTTGTGGGTCAGACCATCATTGAACACAACAACACACTCTCTCTTATAGAGGGAACTCCATTTTCCTGTCCCATGACTTCAGAAGGGACTCTCCAGAAGGCAGTCATTTGGAATGACACATGGACCTTCTCTCCTTTACCCATTCAAATCCTCCAGGGAGAGAAGTCAATCGTCTGCTCGATCTGAAGCCCATAGATCCATATTTCTTAATTTGGTGGTCACTATTTCCATATGACTTCTCTCTCTCTCCTTCAGCTCTGCCCCTCCTAAGATAATTATGCATTCTCCTCTAGGCTCCCCCACACAGTGAAATCCATCAAGGCAGACTCTGCCCCTACATGAGAACGCCTGGGGTTTTCTAAGTCTTCAACCTATGGCTGAACGATTGAGTTTAATTCAGGGGGGAAATTACCAGGAGGCCCAGTAGGACTGCAGATCAAAGCCACATTCCCTAACCCAGCTCTTCCAGCACTGGAACTGATGTCTGGATCCTTGACCTGACTGCCAGCATCCCTCTTGTGTCTGTTCCTCAATTAACTCAGGACACTATGGTTGCCGGTTGTCAACCTCAGATAACCAGCACCTGGACTGCTTTCACAGTCCGATTTCGAAGATAACAGACATCCCTGGAACTGCATCAGGGCAGTGATGAGTAAATACAATGATTATATCAATAATACTAAAGCCAGCTCTGTGCCACTGTGTTACTCAGATGCATTTCTTGAACTTACACCGAGGATATGGGTGAATAGAATGGTAAAAATTTAACCAGGGTCACAAACTTGAAGACAAATTTTAGATTGAGTTTTGATGTTTTTGAATAAAAAAATACAGAAAGTACACACACCCACAGACCTACATAAGCATTCATCCTTGGCCCAGCCCTCGAAGAATAATCTTCATGCTTATTTTTTTTTAACTAGCATCTTTTATCAAAGTTCCACAACAACTAACGCAATTGTACAGAGTACCTAACATCTCATTGTGAGACTATATTCTACAGAGTTGATGAGGACAAAGAAAATTACTAGGGACACAGAGGAGGAGAGAAGAGGATGGAAGACTGTAATTTTGATAAAAACAAAATTAATAACAATGAAATGCATCCAGAATTATCCTAGAACAAGAAGCAGATCATCTAAAATGACTTTTTTTAAACAATGGTACTAACCCTAATTGCTAACTAAATTAAATACTCACTGTATTCACACATAATGTTCAGGAAGGAATATAAATGTCACAAAAGTTCACAGAATTTGGGAAAATTCAAACAGACATTAAGATATGTAGAAGCAATACGTGGGTTTTTAAGTTCACATGGAATTTTAAAATACTTTTGTAAAATTTCTCTTTTCATTCAAGATGAAAACAAGTAAAAAGTCCTCCATAATAAATCATCACTGTAGCATCAGAAGAAACCTTGGAAGATGATCTAATCTATTTCCTAGCTTAATAAGTCTACATCTAAATCATCTTGTTGGTGAATTTTTCCACCTTTAAATATCAAAAAAAAATAAATAAACCCCTAAAAAACCAAGATGATTTGGTGTTATGTGAAATTTCCTACAGACATTTCAGGAGCTCAAATGGTTCCTAGTCCAAAATGACTCCAGGATACTGAGAGACTGCCAAGCTTCATTTGGGTGATCAACAGGGAAGAATTAATCAATACAAGGTATTAAAGACTTTTACCAAATATTTCCTTCATTCAGCCCAGGATAAACAGAAAATAATGAGTATAAACTGTGTGTAGCCAATAAATGTTTACTTCCACTGATTTATGCACACATACGCACACATAATAATCACTAATCATTATATATTACAGCACTATTCATATGCAACAAAAATAGGAAAAATCTACCCATCAATTTCACATAGCGTTTATTTCTGGGGACGGAGAGAAGAAAGGGAAACAGGGAGATATTCAACAGGATTGTCTTTATGAAAGGACATAAAGCAAAAATGGCAAAACATTAAGATTTGTTCCATATGGGCGATAACTAAGCCAATGTTTATAATATCCTCTACTACAGGGTCTGTTCTCTTTTATGTTTGAAATATAAGCATTCATTTTTTAAAAGTTAAATCCCTGCAGATGATTCTGATAAAATACCTAAATCACCAGATAAATCTTGAACAATCCTTTGGCTATTTACAGGTAGATGTCAACTCCTCCACAGTATCTTTCTGAGTGGCAGATATTCATAGCTTTTCAAAATCTCCCATGTACCCCAAAATGTGTTAAATGAAGACTGAATTGAAATGAAGTTGAACTGATCACAGTAATGCTAAAGTAACTGGTTCTTTTCCTGCCTTGCCCACTCCTGAAGACCCACTGCAAAGTGCCCCAACATCCCAGGGTTCAGCCTGGCTTCTTAGGAGGAAAGAGGGGAAAAACTGATGGAAGTGAGGGGAGAAGAAGACACCTGTGTTTACCGCCATGTGACGGCCCCGGCAGCCAATGCTGGGGGTAGAGAAAGCCGGCTGGGGTCTGGGGGACAAGTCTCTGCACAGGCCTCCCAACGACAGAATAAAATCACTCTAGTTCTTTAAGAAAATCCCCACTGAGAAACCTGAATCCTTGCCCACCCCTTTGGCCTTCCAGGGAAGCAGGCAGCCCAGCCCTCCTTTGTTAGCACTGGGGGCGCTAGCCTGCAAGTCTAGACAGAATGGCTGGTTAAAAGGCCCTGGAGTCAATGCCTGCACAAGATCAATAAGGCTTTTTATGGCACAATGAAAACTTTCTATTTTGTTAAATGTGGCTAATCTACCATTTCTGCAGTACCCTTAAAGCTTTCAGTGCTGAGCACTCGAGCCAAGGTGATTAAAACCCTGTTCAGAGACACAAACTGCGGAAATATGCCAATGGAGAGGTGCAAATCCTGGAGACACGGGCTGTATCTTCTTTTATGATGAAGTGTGCATTTCCTTTTCCTCCTGTAGAAATAACGGTGCCAGTAGGGATGGGGTCTGATCCTGACAAAAATGAAAATTGTCCCATGCCAGGACTCTCAGGAAGGGACAGATGATGCTCAGGGTCCAGTGTAACTGAACAAAAGGGTTTAGTTTTTAGTGAACCTGAAGGTGGATGAGGATGGGGTATGCTGAAAGGGGGTGGAGAGGGAAAGTTCTCTAAAATGCAGGCAGACTTACAAATCAGCTACTTAATTCAGGAAACCTAAATAAAGGAGAAAATCTTCAGTGACTGCAAATTCAATTATAAATTGAACTAAATAGAACTCAAATAAAGTGCTTATTTCATTTGCATCATTTCTTCACCTCAGATTATTAGTAGAGCTTTTTTAACAGGTATAATTTTTTTTTGCCATCGTGTAAAAAGGACAGGTATTAATATTTATTGAATTTGTATTATGGTCCAGGCTTTAACACAGAGAGAGTCTAAATAAACTAACACTACACATAGTATCTGACAAGAATTGACCAAGACTTTTTTGGTGATTGGAGCTACAAGAATTCAAAACACTAACCACCAGAACCAAAGTATTACTAACAGAAATAACATTTCTGTGTGTTCATATGTCATCTGGAAGGAGAGCCTTTTCATTGGAATACTTGGTATGTTTCTTATCTAACTCTCATAGAAGCCCTATGAAATAAAGTTTGATTAGCCCCATTTCACAGATGATAAAACTGAGATTCACAAGGGGTGAAATACATGTGCAACACTATAGCTAGTACAAAGCAGATTCAAAATACACGCCAAGGTCAACCTCTAAGCACTGTATGCTTTCCTTTAGATCATGCTGTCTCCTGCTGAGGGTTGGGTATATTTTGCAAAGGCCTCTGTCAACAGTATTCCTGTGGGACATGAACTATTAATTTAAATCCATGTGCATGTGTGTGTGCGTGCACATGCGCACGTGTGCACACACACACTTGCACATTCTGTCACATATTCCAAGCCACTTTCACATATATTATCTAATTTGGTAAAGCATCCTTCTGCAGCTTTTATAGTAACCTCTATCTGTTCAACAAGGGTAGATTTTCAACATTTAGATGTATTAACCACATACCCTGGGATATGTGATCATTATGAATACACATGAATACAGATCATTAGAATGATAGAGAAAATTGTAAGAATTCTCTAAATTTGAAACACTGCAAATACATAAATGCTAAAAAAAAAAGCCCTTAATTATGAAAGCATAAAAAGGAAATCCCCTTCTGATGCACTGAATCTAAAATGGCAACCCTCCTTCTAAGTCAGATTATTCATAAACCATTTACAGATGCTGTATCACTTCAGCAAGCTCACTGAAGCTCCAGGGCCAAACAGCTGGACTCTGACTCTGGAGGGTACAGTCAGAAGTGTGCTCAAGTTTCCCAGAGAGGGAAAAATTATTTGACTTGTTATTAGAAAGGGCACACAAAATTGAGATTATAAGACTCTGAAAGAGATGCTTGAATTGGTTTAGTTTTCTTGTGTAGCCATTTATGATGGATATTTACAGTTCCCATGATGTGGATAAAAGGGCTTCCCAGGTGGCTCAGCAGTAAACAATCTGTCTGCAATGCAGGAGATGCAGGTTTGATCCCTGGGATGGGAAGATCCCCAAGAGATGGAAATGGCAACCCACCCCAGTATTCTTGCCTGGCAAACCCCACAGACAGAGGAGCCTGGCGGGCTATAACCCATGGGTCCTCAAAGAGTCAGACATGACTTAGTGACTAAAAAACATGATGTCAATAAAACCAAAATGGTAATCCTCTTCAGACATTAATTAATGGGTAAGATTTGTCAATGGCATCTTTTGTCCATGGGTTGTGATACAATCAGGAATGATGTAGATATCCAACTATGATATGAAGAGGCTACACAGGCTATCCCAGACATATCTGCATACTATCCCCAGTTGATCAAGGCTTCTGACCACAATTTTTCAGTGAATGAATCAGAACAATGGAAAGTGAGGAAACTTAAGACATACAGAAACACCATCCAAGACTCAAAAAAACCACAAAAAACCAAGTAGAACCGCTGGCTCATTCCTGCCAGACATGGTGACACCCATACACAGCTATCAGCAAAGATGAATCTGGATATGGTGGCAATTGAAGGCTGAGAGGAAGCTGATTGAATCTCATTCTGTGATTTAAAGGACCAGATATGTGGTCTTCTCTCTCTTCAGGAGTGATCCTCTCATGACAGATGGACTACATCAACTAAAATCAACACGGGACTAAGGCAGACAGCAAAACGTCATTATCACAATTTAAATTACCATCACAATATCCTGCAGTCCACAGATTCGTAATTAACCATGGGTTCCCAAGCAATGGGGGCCTCTGGACCACTCCTCAATGACACTGGCTGCTGCTACTGCTAAGTCACTTCAGTCGTGTCCAACTCTGTGTGACCCCAGAGACGGCAGCCTACCAGGCTCCCCCGTCCCTGGGATTCCCCAGGCAAGAACACTGGAGTGGGTTGCCATTGCCTTCTCCAGTGCATGAACGTGAAAAGTGAAAGTGAAGTCGCTCGGTCGTGTCCGACTCTTAGCGACCCCATGGACTGCAGCCTACCAGGCTCCTCCGTCCATGGGATTTTCCAGGCAAGAATACCTGAGTGGGGTGCCACCGCCTTCTCCGCAATGACACTGGACCACTTTACAAAAGAGCAGTAGTGCCCCACTGTCAAATGAAATAGAAAAGCATGATGGCATCAAAGACAGGAGAAGGAAAGAACCTATAACTCAACTGCTCCTCTACGATGTACCTGGAATAGTGAAAGTCCCTTTGCAAATATTGTTTTTATAATCCTACGATGCCTTAGAGAGTAGGCATTATCACTGCATAAATACAAGAAGATGTACATAGGCCCTGAGTTGAACGTGATGGTGATAATGATAATGATGAAGACAACTACCATTTTTGAAGCTTACTGTGTTTCAGGGGCTTTAGCTCTGGTTTAACTGTTATGCACATGACATTTAATACAATCTTCACAATAATCTATTCAGGTACTATTATTTGCAGTTTTCAAAGGCGGGACTGAGGTTCACAGACTCAAGGCTATCCAAGTAGAATAACAATAATTGACAAGAAAGGCATTTAGAATGAAGGTAGACTTGGGGCTAACTTCAGTCTCATCGCTTCCTCTACTGCAACAAGAGTTAGGTTTTGTACAGTATAGCAGTTTCTCAAAAAATTAAAAACAGAACTACCATGACTCCGTGATTCCTCTCCTGCATACATATCCAAAAAACTTAAAAACACTAATACAAAAAGATACATGAACCCGAAAGTTCATAGCAGCATTATTTACAACTGCCAAAATATGGAATGCTGTGTGTGTGTGCATACATATGCACACACACAAATATGGAGAAGGAAACGCAACCCACTCCAGTGTTCTTGTCTGGAGAATCCCATGGACAGAGGAACCTGGTGGGCTAGTCCATGGGGTCGCACAGAGTCAGACATGATTGAAGGGACTTAGAAATACTTACATTGCTAAGTGTGTATATATATTCACACACACATATATTTATATACACACATAAATATTGCTCAGTCATAAAAAAAGGAATGAAATTTTCCCATCTGCAACAACACGGACGGACTTAGAGGGCATTATGCTAAAGGAAAATAAATCGGACAAATTGTAAGGCATCGCTTATTCGTATAATCTAAAAAATACAACAAATTAGTGAATATAGGAACTTCCCTGGTGGTTCAGTGGCTAAGATTCTGCACTCCCAGTGTAAGGGTCCTGGATTTGATCCCTACTAGATCTCACATCGGAGAAGGCGATGGCACCCCACTCCAGTACTCTTGCCTGGAAAATCCCATGGGCGGAGGAGCCTGGTGGGCTGCAGTCCATGGGGTCGCTAGAGTCAGACACAACTGAGCGACTTCACTTTCACTTTTCACTTTCATGCATTGGAGAAGGAAATGGCAACCCACTCCAGTGTTCTTGCCTGGAGAATCCCAGGGACGGGGGAGCCTAGTGGGCTGCCGTCTCTGGGGTCGCACAGAGTCGGACACGACTGAAGCGACTTAGCAGCAGCAGCAGCAGATCTCACATACCACAGCTAGACATACCACATGCGGTAATGAAGATCAAAGATTTGAGTATCCCAACTAAGACCCAGCGGAGCCAAATGATAAATAAATCTTTTTTAAAAAGAAGCTGACTCACAGATGTACAGGACAAACGAGTGGTTACCAGTGGGGAGAGGGAACTAAAGACGGACAATTTTGGGGTGAGGGGTAAGGGATACAAACAATTATGTATAAAATAAGCTACAAGGATATATTATACAGAACAGGGAACACAGCCAATATTTTACAATAACTAAGTGGAGCATAACCTTTAAGAATTATAAATCACTATACTGTATGCCCATAATGGATGTAATACTATATACCAACTATACTTCAATAAAAAAAAAGTCAGGTTTTATATAAAAGTCCTTCTCTTGAGATCAGGAGTAGCCAGTTTGGATAGGAACCCTCTTTGATGACTCTCTCAAGCTAGCTAAGTTTTATTCATCTCCTGCTGGTTTCTATGGCAAGACAGCAGACCTACCAATATAACCAGATTACACACCTTTCACATTTGGCATTATCTACCCAAATGTATCCAATCATTGATGCTGTTGTTTAGTCTCTTAGGCAGGTCTGACTCTCTGGGACCCCATGGACTGTAGCCGGCCAGACTCCTCTGTCCGTGGGATTCTCCAGGCAAGAATACTAGACTGCATTGCCATTTCCTACTCCAGGGGATTTTCCCGACCCAATGATCAAACATGGTCTCCTGCATTGCAGACAGATGGATTCTTTACCACTGAGCCACCTGAGAAGCCTCGTGTAATCATTACTGACAGTCAAAGAAAGAGAGTTGACAATGTGTTACCTGAAGCCTGTAAGTCACTCACTTGATCACTTAGCCATCCATTCAGATACCACATTTTGAGAGCACTAGTCATGTGGGAGGTTAAGAGTGAAAACAGAAGAGCCCTATCACATTTCTAGGGGAGGCTAAAGTGGAGAGTATCCTCAAACTGGGTCATCCTGAACTGTGACCAGGTTTTGAAAAAACACAGAGAATTATTGCAACCTGATGATATTACTATTCATATAATTTATTCTCTTTTTTTCCATTGCAGAAGATGTGTACCATTTCCTTAAATGCTCACCATGAATATCCTAATGGACAGGCTACACGGACGAATCCCAAGAACCATGATTTAGGGTTTACCTCAAGGCGCTGAGGGAAAAAGGAATTAACACGTTTTCATATCCATGTCCAGTGAAGGATATGCGTCTCACTGATGCCTTGCAGGTAGAGTTGGTAAAGTGAAATTTAGCCGTTAGTGATGGAAGGTACTTTGAAAATCATTTTCTACTTCTTTATACAAGCCTAGCACAGCTCAGCATTTGTCCAAATGAATTAGCAGTTGAGGCAAGACCAAAACCCAGGCTTTCTGGTTTTTATGTAAGTGAGTTAGTTGCAAAATAACAACGGGGTGGACACGTGAACCCAGTAACTGAAGGGCCAACTCCAGAAGTTTGATCTCCAAGATGCTGGATGCCTAGTTCTTACTTGAGTTCTTTCTCCAAGGCCTCCTGCACATGTGGCACATCCAGATACACATTACATTCATGTCCCAGAGTCCCCAAGGCTGGCACTGGGCAACGCCTTTCCCTGGAAAAGGGCTCTGGGTAAGCAGGGCTCTGGGTAAGCAGCGCTCTGCCCAGAGCTCACATGGCTAAGCCACGCCCTCGATGTGGGTTACCTCTGCTACTCTGAGCTTCCTTTTCTTTTCCCCCTGCATCAGTGGAGACTCTAGGACTTCAGGGAGGGAACACTGCTGAATGACTTCCCTGCAATCTCCTGAAAGCCTTATCAGCCGTGTTCAGCCCCTCTTCTGACAGCTGACCTTTCCCATTGCGCTCAAGTCCAGGGAAAAACAAAAGCACCAAAACAATTAAAAGCGGCGAAAGAGAATGAAGGAGGGGCAAAGAGACTCTAGCCTGATGCAGAGCAGCAACACATAACTTTCTTTAAAAGAAAAAACAGAGGGGAAACAAAAGATAAGTCAACACAGTGAGGAGGGGCAAGCATGAGAAGACTGGATTCTCTTTATTGCTTATCCTGATGGCTGCAGAAGTCATGAAAAGGCTGTTAATAAATCTGAGAACCATGCTGGTGAAGGAAAATGAAAAGGACAAGAAAGAAAGCAGCAATGGCATGCAATAGCTGGTGACATATAAAAAGGCTCTCCGCTCCCTGCATCCCTGACAAGCATGCCAAGTGGCCCAGGAACTCCCTGAATGCAAAGCTCCTTGTCTCAATAACACAGATGAGCCTACCACCTGTCAACAGCCTCAAATCCATCCTTCAAGGCCCTCCGAAGACCCCAAGAACACACGCCTTGTGTCACTCCCACCTGGAAAACAGCATCTCTTCCCCATCTCATGTGAAATGCACTGGTAACTTTTATCTGACACTGACTTAGACCACATCTGGGGAGATGAATATATACATCCAACCACTTCCCCAGTGGCTCAGACGGTAAAGAATCTGCGTACCATGCAGGAGACCCAGGTTTATTCCCTGGGTCAGGAAGATCTCCCGGAGAAAAGACTGGCAACCCACTCCAGTATTCTTGCCTGGAGAATTCCATGGACAGAGAATCCTGGCAGGCCACACAGTCCACGCGATGGCAAAGAGTCAGACATTACTGAGCAACCTTCACTTTCACAGAGAGGTCAGAACAAACAAACATGTCTAAAGACAAAAGAGAATTCTTTTTTCTAAGTTTTACATTGATTTTGAAGGGGGAAAAATAATGCTACACCCCTTCACCTCTGGACAGTTTAGGGAGCACCCATGATGACAGTTTTCTGCAGATCTCTGAGAGATGGATTTCATTTCTCTGTCCAATTGAATATGCCATGAACCATGCTGACAGGATGCTTTTTCAGACACAGGTGGGTCTCAATACCACCCTGCTCCACCCCGCCCTGGTTACAGAAGTGAAGTAAAGCTCCTTCTAACAAGCTACACAAAGGAAGGTGAAGTTGAGTATTGCTGGAGGTCAAGGTCTACATGGACCCTCTGGTGCAGTAGCTCCGAGTGGTTTGTCCCCTTACGTTGATTTGTTAGCTTTTCACTATTTAATAATAATGGCAGTAACTGGCTCTGGAGATCTGACCACGCACTGAGCACTGTACTCAGCTCCTTGACTGGTCCTAGGCAACTCCGAGAGGCAAGGATGGTCATCATGGTCTGTGTTCTCCAGACATGAGAATGGAGGCTCTGTAATCTGTCCCTGGTGGCTCAGCTGGTAAGAGGCAGCATCAAGGCTCACACCCAGGTTTGGCTGACCCAAATTCACTTTTCACCACAGCCCTGTATTGCCTCATCAGGCAACCTCAAACCTCACACACACGTGGAGTGAGATCAATCACTGATCTCTCCTCTGAAGCCTCAAAGCCCACTTCGGTCTGCCAAGGATTCAGGCTGAAGGAAGTTCTAAAACTGTGGCTGATGGCCAAGAGTCATTTCTGCCTCACTTCCCGGTGGGGGGCAGGGATAACCTGTGTCCTGCGGGTCTGGAGGTAAGAAATGCTCCCTTTCAGCTCCTGCATGCAGGGCCTTCTCTGCCAGAGTCCTTCCCAGATGCAGGCAAGCTAGGCTAATTTCAAAACAAGCTTGCCTCCCTGCAAAGTGCACAGAGGTTGCCAGTGACCTTCTCTTGGCATTGGATATTTGGCATCCTTGGTCTTCCATCGATCAAAGGGTAAATTTTTTTTAAAAAAATCAAATAACAAACAAGAACACAACCCTAACCTTCCTTGACAAAGCACAGTGCATCTCACTTATATTAATACCCTTTGTGGGCACCAAAGATTACGCACATGATTAGTCACTCAGTCATGTCCAATTCTTTGTGACCCCATGGACTGTAGCCTGCCAGGCTCCTCTGTCCATTAGATTTCCCAGTTAAGAATCCTGAAGTGAGTTGCCATTTCCTCCTCCAGAGGATCTCCCCAATGCAGGGATCGAACCCTTGTCTCCTGCATCACAGGCAGATTCTTTACCGCAGAGCTATCAGGGAAGCCACATCAAAGATTATATTAAGCACACATAGTTATTCCCCTATGTGAGAACTGCATTTCTTTAAGGGGCATTGCTCAACCCAATGGAATCAACCCATAACTGTAATATTTCAGGGATTAGAAAGGCTATTTCTTTGGTTGGGGGAACTCCACGGAGTCCCTCATATCCCATCTCCTAGCAGTTCTGACTGTGCCTATTGCTTGTCCCGCCTTCATATGAGTGGAGGAAGCATTTTGACTACTAGCTACGTATGTAAAACAAACAAGTCTGCAGGTATCAGCTCTCAGCTACAGGCCAGAGAAAATCTACACTGGGCTGAAAGCCAAGGAGAAGACACAATAATCAAAGGATTCATTAAACGGCCACTGGGTGTCCAGCCCTACAGCCATGAACCTCCTTTCCAATCAGGTCCTTGTTATTTCCCTGGCTGCACGGGAGGGGCATGTGTGCTAGCGTAGAGAATGCAATCCACTACAGCCAGTCCTTTATACGCTCTGCCTAAAGAGAGGGGCACTAATATACATCAGCACACAAGTCAACTGACAATTTGAGAGTTTCACGTGTTGCTGGACAAAAAGAATCTCCCACACTTTAGAGGCAGCCAAAGCCCTTTCTTAAGTAAATGGCCACCTATTTTAAAGCAGCACTTCCTCTGGCCTGGGAAGTCGTATGGACAGAGGAGCCTGGTGGGCTACAGTCGATGGGGTTGCAAAAGAGTCGGACACGACCTAGTGACCAAACAGCAACAATGCTCACTGTTAATAGCCTATGAAAAATTACACGTTAAATCTTAAAACAAGTCGTATCAGTCACTTCAAAGA
The DNA here is from genome assembly GCF_027580195.1 of Bos mutus. Classification (NCBI taxonomy): domain Eukaryota; kingdom Metazoa; phylum Chordata; class Mammalia; order Artiodactyla; family Bovidae; genus Bos; species Bos mutus. The sequence goes on from NC_091626.1 coordinate 96,054,420, forward strand.
ACCTTATTGCAAGAGGACAGCAATTTCTAAGACAAAGCTTCTGCCTTGCAAGGTTTAAGAAATGAAAATATGTAAAGGTCAAGAAATACACAATCCCGAACATTTCTCCCACAAATTATGTTAGCTCATGGTCTTGCTGGAAGAGAAGCACTTGCTAATAACCCGAGTACCTTCCCTACTCTGCTCAAATCACCCTCCACTCACTGGGGGGAGGGGGAGTGGTGTGAGGGGTATCTTTGTACCACATTAAGAAGCAGTGGTCTAGGATGACCCTGAGGGATGGGATGGGCAGGGAGGTGGGAGGGGGGTTCAGGATGGGGGACACATGTACACCCATGGCTGATTCATGTCAATGTATGGCAAAAACCACTACAATATTGTAAAGTAATTAGCCTCCAGTAAAAATAAATAAATTAATTAAACCAAAAAAAAAAAGAAGCAGTGCTGATTGTAAGCCCTATTAGAGTATGAAAATCAACAGAAGACTATTCAGTTTTCCTAGGATTTTTTTCCCCCAAAACTCAAGATTACTTTCAGGGGCCAAAGGGAAGAGAGAAAAATCCTCTAAGGGATTCCCAGGCCCCAAATTCCCGAGCACGTTCTCTGGCCATAGTGAAAAGGTTCGGCAGGACCAGAAGACGACTCAGCTGAATTTTACATGATCACAAAACCATCACAGAACAAAAGGCCTGCAGCAAGTGAATGAGATGTACCAGAGCATCCTTGCAATACTTCTGCCATCACCATTTTCCAACATGTCTCTTTACTGTCCTAAGTCACACATGGGTTTTGTCTCGGGTGACAACTGTGGGCAGTGGATGGTGTCTCAAAGGTTGTTCACCCCCCGGAGGGCGGGAGGTAGAATTTCCAAGTAATCACTAATTCAGAGGATCACAAGGCACTGACCCAGCTCCATTCCATTTCACCTTTTAACTTTAAATTGCAAAATGACATTTTATTGCCACCCAGAAAAGTCTCCTCTCAGAGCACCAATGCTTTAGAACTAATAGGCTGTAAGTATACCCTCTGTACTTAAATCTGTAAGAGTCTACCACCCACCTATTGCCAACCTGTCATAAGTGTCCAAATGTCCAAATTCATTTCAGAGATCAGTCCACCTTGCTCCAAAGTGCAGCTTTTAAAAAGCTATCCCAAATAATAGATGCAAGCAAGTAACTACATCAACCAAAACAGGGCACTGAGGTAGAAAATTCAAGCAAGGACAATGGTACTTAACATACAACTTAACAGAACAAAAGTCTCACTAATTCATCCTAATTGGAAGAAAGGTCAATACGACAATTTTTAAAAATTAACAAATGCACTTTGAAAGAAATGCTGATTTTATTATCTCTAAGGATATAAAGGAAAAAAGATCTCTGCTATATGTGTGTGGAAATCTTGCAGCAAACTTAAAAATGAATTTTCTTTCGTAATCAGCGCACTTGTTACTTGAATATAAATAACTGCCCTGAATACTGGGGATAGGTACTAATTCACTGACTTGACCCCATAAAACAGAATGGCCATTTTCTCACGTGGTTTTATAAATCCTCCCCAATCTACAATGTTCAAAGGTAAATTTCAGATTAACATGACTAAATTAGGAAACTATATACTTAGTGAAGTCAACATTTAAGGGATTTTATTAAGGAGGAGAAAATACTAAGTGTCTTATTTCTTCATGAAAATAGAAAAAAATCTATTTTTCTGAAAAACAGAAAAAATTTTTTCTAGGTGCTTCACATAACTGGGGGACAATGCAAGAGCAGATAGGGCTCCAAAAATATCTCCTCATGCTCTGAATGTTGCTGGTTCTTTGCCATTCTAGTTCTGGAACTAGACGGCACGTGGCTCCGATTCAATCTTCACCCGAGTCCATGCTCTTCCTTACTCTGACAGCTGATAACGCAGAGGAATTAAATATTCCTTTAAAATGCTGGCAGGTGCTTCTGAAGTTGAAAGATTAGAATTTCCAGAATCACAATCCCTCCCAAACTAACAGGAACCCTTACCTTGTTTGATATCTTGTGGGGAGTTGCGGGTCTCTTACACTGACCCTCATGGTTACCTGATGTGAACTGGGGAGGTTATTTAAACTCACTAAGCCTCCTTTTCCCCATCTATAAAATGGGTATAAGAATAATAACAGCCAGTCTCACCTGAGGCTGCAGTGAGATATAAATGAACACATGGAAAGCATTTACAACGGAGCCTGGCATATACTAAGCACTTGACAAATCACCATCCTTGTCTTACTTGGCTTTCAACGTCATTTCCAGCACCATAAACTTAGTATGGTCCTCTCATCTTCCTCCACATTCTGATGCCCAGACACCAGAAACCACCACCACCATCCACTCCAGGAAAAGGTGTGCCTGCTTTTTCAGTGATTGCCCCTTCTGCCATACGTGCTGTTCTGATGCAGCAGCACCCACCGAAACCCACATGCACCTTTGCTGGAGAAGTATTCATTTTCTAGCTGCTCTATATTGATGTGTTTACTGTGAACAAAGATACGAGAGGGAGGGGGAATAAATCAGAAGCAGTTCAAGCGGGTTATTTTTCTAGCCATCTAACATGTTATCTGCATGCAGCAAAGGACTGTGTTATCCAAATATTATGCAAAGGGCCAGGGCAACACCTCAGTAAACATTCTATCTGTGTGTGTCTGAAATGATAAAAAGTGTCTCAAAGTTGGAACAATTTCAAATGCACTTGGTGTCTTACTCCTTTCATCAGATCCTACCATCAGTATGCCAACTTGCTAATTGATTCCCAAGGGAAGAAATTAAGGCCCGCCCCCCATACACACACACACACACACACACACCTGGAAGGTATACACACACACACACACACACACACACACACGCACACACACACCTGGAAGGTATCTCCTAGCCCTGTTTCGCCTAGTAGGCAGGTCTCTTAGTCACTGTGAGCTGCTGTAACAAAATCCTACAGACTGAGTAGCGTAAACAACAAACATGTGTTTCTCTCTGTCCTGCAGCTAAGAAGTCCAAGATCAAGGTGCTGGCGGATTACCAGGTGCCTGGTAAGATCCTGGTTTGCTGATGGTAGTCTTCTTCCTGAATCCTCACTTGAGACAGAGAGAAATGACCATGCTCTCGTCTCTCTTCCTCTTTTTTTTAATGTAAGTTTTATCGATTTCTTTATCAGTAGTATTTTTGGCTTGGTGGCTCAGATGGTCAAGAATCTGCCTGCAATGCGGGAGACCTGGGTTCGAAACCCTGGGTTGGGAAGATCCCCTGGAGAAGGGAACAGCTCCCCATTCCAGTATTCTGGCCTGGAGAATTCCATGGACAAAGGAGACCAGCAGGCTACAGTCCCTGGGGTCTCAAAGAGTGGGACAGGACACAACTGAGTGACTTTCCCTTTTTGGCTGTGCCTGTCGTCATCACTGTGTGATGGCTTTCTTCATTTGCAGTGAGTGAGCGCCACTCTCTGTTGCAGTGTGTGGGCTCCTCACTGCTGTGGCTTCTCTTGTTGCAGAGCGTGGACTCAAGGGTTGCATGAGCTTTAGCAGTTTTGGCCCAAGGGCTTAGTTGCCTCGTGGCCTATGGGATCTTCCCAGAACAGGGATTGAACCCATGTTCCTGGCACCGGCAGGTGGATTCTTAACCACTGGACCACCGTGAAAGTCCCTCTCTTCCTTTTCTTTTAAGGTACTAATCCCATCTCGAGGACTCTGCCCTTATAATCCTATCTAAACCTGATGCCTCTCTAAGACTTCCTTTCCAAATCCAGGCATATTGGGCATTAGGGCTTCGACATATGGATTCGAGGGGTTGGGGGTAGGACAAACATTCACTCCATAGCAGGGAGAGTAAATGGAAAATTCAAAATATAATTTTAGAAGCAAGGTTATCCACGTGAAAAGCGACAGTGTGACAAGAGGGCATGGCTCCTCCACCTTTTCCCAACGTTCAGTGGCTTTTGGTCTCAGTCACATCCTGTGACTCTCCCTGAGGTAGCGGAGGTGCCCTGAAGAAAATGAAAGCCGCACGTGAAGGCTTCTGGCTTCTGGATAATGCTCCTCCCTCCCAGATGGAATTCCTCAAGGAGATGATCTTGGTTGCAAACAGTAACGGGTCCAAAGGTCACTTATATAAGGTTCCAAAATTGACTGGCTACCCCATTAGGGAGTCACACATAAAAGTCACAGAAATAATCAGAGGGCAGACATAGAAGTGAAACTCCCAAAGCTCTAATAATGCTCTTTCCCCGTTTAATCCCTACCGAAGTCCCCTTCTATTTGAAGAGAGAAATTGTTTTTTTATTCTTCGCCACCAAAGCACTAAAAAAAAAAAAAAAATGTTACTATTGATGCCTGCAATTAACAGGGTTACCTTGAAGAAACACGTTTAATTTTCTGTGATCCTCAGTTTTCTTAGTCATACAAAGAAGAGAGCATTACATCTTGATTGTTTGAGGATAAAAAGAGATGATGAACAGCAGACAGAACAAGGAGGAAGCTCACTAAGGTGACTTCTTCTGGGAGAACCTTCTCTCCAGGCTATTTCCGAGGCCCTGATACTCACTCGGAGCGTGCACTTCCAGAGTCAGCACTCAGAGAGCAGACAGGCTTCCAGAGGGATGGGGGCTATGGTGGACTCAATCCCAAAGCTGGCCTGCTGCTGCTACTGCCCTTCGGCTGACTTCCCAGCACGTCCAGGCCCGAGTTCTGCACTCACCTTCTTAGTGATCATACCTGGTGGCTCAGACGTGCGCCAGATTCAGGAAAAGAATCTGTCTGCAGTGCAGGAGCGGAGAAGGCAATGGCACCCCACTCCAGTACTCTTGCCTGGAAAATCCCATGGGCGGAGGAATCTGGTAGACTGCAGTCCATGGGGTCACTGAGGGTCGTACACGACTGAGCGACTTCACTTTCACTTTTTACTTTCATGCATTGGAGAAGGAAATGGCAACCCACTCCAGTGTTCTTGCCTGGAGAAACCCAGGGACGGGTGAGCCTGGTGGGCTGCCGTCTATGGGGTCGCACAGAGTCGCACACGACTGAAGTGACTTAGCAGCAGCACTAGCAGCAGTGCAGGAGACCCGAGTTTGATCCGTGGGTCAGGCAGATCCCCTGGAGAAAGGAATGGCAACCCACTCCAGTATTCTTGCCTGGAAAATCCCATGGACAGAGGAGCCTGGCAGGCTACAGTCCATGGTGTGGCAAAGAGTCAGACATGACTGAGTGATGAACATTTTCACTTTCTTAGTAATGCTGGTGTGGGTGTGCCACAGGACACAATTCTCACTGCCAAAGACCCAGAGGAAAGAGATGCATCAAATACCATAGCACACCGTAGCCCAAGGCTTTGCTTCTCACTTGTTTGGGGTCTGAGATGTTTTGCTTTTGCCAAAGCAAAAGTATACATGCAAGTAAGACGTGGCTGACGTTTAGCTCGTGTGTCATCGGCTGAAGCTGCCCCGGAACACTTGTTAATGTGGAGCGGAAGGGAAGTTGACAGAGCGCAGGGGAGGGCGTGTTCCTCATGTCTTTACTATACTTAGTTTTCCAGATGGATATTTTTCGTACTTACTGTATCACGTAGAAACCAATTTTATTTGCTGATTCTGGGATTCCCTCCATCTTGCATATATTAATTCTACACATTGAATACTTGTTAAATAAATGAGTGAATTATGACATGGACAAAATAAAGGACATGTGTTAACTCCTGGCATGGTTGCATAAAGAAGCTTGCATGCATTGAGTGTGTCTGGCTTAGGTTTCTTGGCTTCTGATTCATGTGTTCACAAAATCCTGTACCTGAACTAGGTATGAGCTTAGCCAGACACATCTTAACCCTGACACAAGGACCATATAACTTTTGGGGTGCTGTCAAATGATGGGCAGAGAAGGATGATAGATATCTACATAGATAAAATATATAAACACATATATACACTTATATGTACATACATACATATATATATATATACACCTTGTTTTTCTCACGGATTCTTAACACTTGAGAAGACAGAGATCTCTCAGTCTGCTATCTCACATTACAGACTGAGCCTCAGAAGGTCAAAGGTCTGATCAAGATCAAGAAGTAGAATGAAAGCAAGAACCCAAATCCTCTTCCTGCCTACCGGTCTCCCCACCCCACTACCAGAGGATGGCTGAACAAGGGGAAGGGGAGAAGAAGTGTCAAACAGGTCAAGAAGCATCTTCTCTCCTCATAAGGAGATTCATCCCGGAATCTGCAGTAGTGCTGCCTGGGAGAGAAGGATAAGCCCGTCCTGCAGGACAGAGTCACTTCCTGCCGAGTCATTCCCCAGACACAGAACACCCTGCTCCGAGCCCCGGCCCCAAGAACCGATGACATCACAATTGGATGGCGAAACTCACACACGAGCCAGAGTCCTTGGGGCCTCTCTGGCCCGAGCAGCAGCCCGGGAGGGCCGTGGAGGGTGACGTGTATTCTTCGCTGCTCTTAGCAGCTCCGCTCATTTAGTAGCCACTCAATAGGGACCGGCTGTCAGCAATTTCCTTCCTCCAACAGCTGGGAGATGGTTTTCTGCAGTTAGCTGCCATTTGTTTCAATTATGTGTATTAATCATAGCCTTCGCCCTGATGGTATTCTTCAGGAAAAGAAAAACACCGGGGCTTTTGTTTTATAACCAAGCTGCTTCCTCACTCAGAACAGACTTCAGCAGTGGCGAGAGAAAGGGACGATGACTGGTCAGAGGCTCTTTGGTTCAAGGGCAGCAGTGTGTGCAGGTGGCGGGGGGAAGGGGCGGTTATCCAGCCACTAAAGCAGGCAGGAGGGTAGTGCAACTTGAGGGCTGGGACATTCTAACACCATCTGCACAAAGCAAGCCGGGCCATGGTCTGCCATGATGCATGCTTACCACTTGCTCTTTCAATACACAATGGTTCATGTATTCAGATGTGCATTAAGCTCCCACTATGTGCCCAGCTACAGGCTCCGCCAGAAACCCTCGGTCATGTTTTCAGCAAGAACGAAACCAGAGGGAATCAGGAATTATTTCAGAGGCAGAGCGGCACCATCTCACACCACTGTTGCCCATCTGCGCCTTCTCGGGTCCATCATCCCCTCCCTACTTAACAAATATGTCTAGTGGTCTGGCTCTGAGGCAGGCAGTGAGCTATGGGCTGAACAGTCACTGGTAAACCAAGTTTCCCTGGACCTGGTCCTCAGCAACCTTGCAGCCAGGTGAGGGAAAGTGAAGTCACTCAATTGTGTCCGACTTTTGCAACCCCATGGACTGTAGACTATGAGGCTCCTCCGTCCATGCAATTTTCCAGGCAAGAGTACTGGAGTGGGTTGCCATTTCCTTCTGCAGGGGATCTTCCTGACCCAGGGATCAAACCCGGGTCTCCCACATTGCAGACAGACGCTTTACCATCTGAACCACCAGGGAAGCAGCCTTGTCCTCAGCAACCTTGCAGTCAGGTGAGGGAAACCACGCTCAAACAGAGAGGCCCACAGGCGGACATAACCGTGAATGATGTCCAGCTCGACAAGATCAGGCTGGGGCATGAACAAAGAGAAAGTGAGCGGGGCTGTTTGAGACTGAAGCTGCAGGGATGCCCTCTTGAGGAAGCAGAATTAAAAGCGGAGTCCACAAATGACCACAAGTTAGCCATGGGGAGGATGGGGAAAGACTCGCGAGGGCAGAAGAGAACCTGATGAGCCTGAAATCTAATGGCACCGACGGATCAGAGTGAATGGAGAACAGCATGGGATGAGGCTGCAGAGGCGGTCAAGTGCTAGAGCATGGTGGGCTCTGCAAACCATGTCACAAAGTTTGGACTTCATTCTAAAAAAAAATAAATAGGAACCATGAAAGGCTTTTAAACTTACAGTGATATGGTATGATTTGTACTTAAAAAAGTCACTCTGACATTTTTGTAAACAATCAACTGGAGGGGCTAATCATGAAGCAAGGAGACTGTTGCTAGGCTTCCACGAATGCCCAGGTGACAAGACGATGGTGACAGAGAAGCGGACAGTGACAATGAAGAAGGACACGTGTGGGTGGGTCTGAGTTTGCATTGAGGGATAAAATCAGCATCTGTTCCATCTCTTTGCGCCCTTTATTGTCCTTCCTCTTAACAAAGGATCTAAGAGTAGCTGCCTTGTCAATCCTATAGGATTATGGTGGGGACCCAATGAGATACATGCGTAATGTTTTACAGGTGAGGTATGGTTATCCTTGTGGCGCTGTGACCACCATGATATTATTTACTTCCAGCTGGTTCAAAATTTCAACTCATGAGAGAAAACCAGCCTAACCTAAGCAGGGCAGTGGGAGAAGTGTCCGTATTTATTGTGTGATCTGTCTCTGAACCTCATGCAAGTGGGTACAGGGGTGTCCAAGGGCACACCTACGCTCTGCTCTCCCTGGATCCACACCCCTCAATGGAATAAACTGGGCACTGAAGGAGGTTCAGACATGCTGCAAGGCCCCTAGAGTTCCATTAGCTGTGGAGCCCCCATTTAGACTATTATTACAAATTGTGCCCTAAACAGCCTCATACGGGCCCACAAGAGTTCCTTCAGTATCCAGCTCACTATTAGAGAGAGCCTTGGGCAAAACTGACCCATAAAATTGCCATTTAGCACGACCCTATAGTCTTTAATAATTCCCAGAAATAAAACAATGCCTCAAGAGAACAACAAAGTCTGAGTGTTAAATCCGTTTTCCGTGGGGTGAGAGAGTTGTGTCTGTATACAAGGCAAAACCTCACTTGGTGGATTCTGTGGATGATAGATTAAACCTTTAAAAGCCCAAAGATTTCAAATGTTTGATATTTTTAAAGACATATTGTTAAAACATATTGTATGCTTTCCCTGTGTTAGAAAATAGAGTGTATTGGACATAATTTGCTTAATTGAAAAAAACTGTTGTTAGAGTATCATTGTGTTTCTGCAGCTATCCTTCTAGACTTCACTGGATAAATCATCTATCTTCTCATATGTAAAACAGGCTCTTTAATGAGATCATGGATTTGCAAAGTCTTTGTGGTGAGGAACCAAATTTGTTTTTGTTTGCTTGTCCTTAATTTCCAATCAATCCAGACCAGGACATGGGAACACAAAAAACTAGCAGCTCATGCCACGTGGGACTCACCAAATGAGTTTGAAAACACTGACTGGTTGATACCCTGTTCAACAAAATCAGTCCACTGACCTGGATATGCCCCAACACGGAGCAACTATCAAAGTGTCTCAACGGTTCCTCTCAGCTTCCATATTTTATTCTCGTAGATGAGTAATAAAGAGCCACGGACAGCACGGATCTGTAGGAAACACCTTGAGTAGCCCAGAGTTGAATGATGTCTAAGATCCATTCAAACCAAAGAGTCTAGGATTTTAGGATCTTGATGAACATCAGTTATTTCACTGATGCTTTAATGAAGCTTCTAAGAAATGTTGATTTCCCTAAGAAATGTTGATTTCTGAGTGTGCTTCTCTGGTTTAAGAATACAGTTGATTTTCCTGTTCTCTAGATGCTCTTGCTTAAGGCCAATAGACCTGGTCCCCTGGGCCAGCATCCTAAATCCTGAATCTATTAGGATTTCCTTCCATGGCCTCCCCCAGGGCACTTTCGTCCCTGCTGTTGCTCCACTAGCTCACAGCAGGTTTGACTTCTTCCAACATTCTCCACTAACTCTATTTGCTGTCCCAGTCCAGCTCTTGGCTCTTCTGCGTGATATAAAAACTAAGTCCTAATACATTTGAGTCAGTCCTAATGAGGTGGATAAACCTAGAGCCTGTTATACAGAGTGAAGCAAGTCAGAAAGAGAAAAACAAACATGATATATTAATGCATATACGTGTAATTTAGAAAGATGGTACTGATGAGACTATCTGCAGGACAGCAGTGGAGATATAGACATAGAGAACAGACTGTGGACACTGTGGGGGAAGGAGACAGCGGGATGAATTGAGAGAGTAGCGTGGAAACATACATTACCGTATGTAAAACAGTCAGTGGGAATTTGCTGTATGACGCAGGGAGCTCAAATCAGATGCTCTCTGACAACCTAGAGGGGTGTGATGGGATGGGAGGTGGGAGGGAGGTTTAAAAGAGAGGGGACATATCCTTGATGTCTGGCACAAATCAACACGATATTGTAAAGTACTTATCTGCCAATTAAAATTTAAAAAACAAAAACAAAAAAACTAAGTCCAAATTCTCTGGCTAACTCCAGGTCTTTCCTATGGAAAGAAAGCACACGGACCATGAGATAACTCTCCCTCTGGTTTAACGACTGTGTCCCCTTATCTCTTGCTAACTTTAGATTCATGATTGTCTTGAAGTTCCAAATTTCAATAGCTAGATAAGAGGTTTATTATTCTCACATTTCTTTGAATAATGAACAAAAAAATCAGATAATGGAGCAATTTCTGAACACTCTTCTAAATGTTAAAATCTAATTTTAAAATTTATTAAAGTGATAAAACATTTACAAATATTTCTCAATCCCCAAGGCACTCATCTTACGAACCAGCCATGTTTGCTTTTTAAAAAGAAATTGCAATGACTGGAATAGTATGAACACTGAATAAATGTTTTCTATTGTTAGATTATACCACCCTTAGATGAAGGATGGCAGTAAATCCATTTAACAACTTCAAACAGTCAAGCAAATTAAAGGGGGCAGAGAGACAAGACAGCAAGGGGGTTGGTTAGCAAAGCAGGTCTTCAGCCACAGCATTGCTCTACATGCAGGGAGGACCTGGCCTGAGAGGCTGCAGAAGTGGAAAAACCTCTGGCTCCTGTCGGTTCTAACAGTCCACGATTGCATGATACGACAGGAAGGTTCTATCCACAGGTTCTATCTCTAAGGAACTATCCACAGAAAGATAACTACACAGGCCCTGAAACCAAGCAGCAGCAACCCAGGACTGTCATAATTTTAGCAGCCTGGTTTCCTTAGCTTCCTCACCACCTAGAAAGCATTTTGCCAGAGGCCTATTTGAGTTTCCATAGCTAAAAATGGGTATGCCTGCCAGAGAAGAGAAACTGCAGGAAGAGATTCGGGGTGCAGGAATTTTTTTAAAAGCAAAAAAAAAAGAAAAATCATAGAATAGAAACAATACACAACAGCAACCGTTGAGTCACAGATAAGTTGAAAAATCCAAAACCTCCAGAGCATAACTTTTCCAAAGCTACAGACCAGGCAAGCAGCACAGCAAAGACATCGGTATGGCCAAAGCTGTGGGAGGAGCCACTACCCTGTATCACCTTGTCCATGCAAAGTTTTGCATCCGTTTTTAAGGAGTTTAGACATCCTAGGTTAAAAACCTCTGCTGTGAAATACAAGCATTGCTCTCTATCAGCACAAAGCACTCTTTCCTAGGATTCAAAAGCCACTATATTATTTACAGTATACCTCCTCTAGATGCCCATAGACATTTTATGTTATTCAGTTCTCAGTCACAATTACAATAAAAACATAATTGGAATATCCATTTATATTTTATTTGTAAACCTTTCAAGACCAAATGAACGCAGGAACTTGATCCCAGATCTCTCTACACTTTGAAGTCCACTAAATAATTTTCAAGACAAGATGGACGCTGTATGCAGATGTAAGAAAGAAATCTTAAGCAATGGCAACAGCTTAGAGGAGGATTCCAAGCCCATCAGCCATGCCCCTTGTTTCTCAATGTACCATGTGGTCTTCTGGCAAAAGGGCAAGCTGACACCCCCAAAATGCCCCTACTTTCAACTCAAAGAGGTCACTGTGTCCCTTCTGTGTGCCAAGATTACATGATTACATAATGATGCAATGATAGGTAATGAGCAGATAGAGGTACACTGGATTTTAAAAAATCAAAACAAAAACAAACATGATCCACATTTATTACAACTCAAGGCCAACTGGCAGGCAGGCAAGATCTGCAAGAGGCTTTTAAAGTAAAGATCTAAAGACCGTCCTTCTACATTCCAATGCCTGGGGGACTTGTTCTGGGACTGAGGATTATTTAGTTAGAAACAAAACCCCGATAACGTGAGAAGGGATTGGTAACTCTAAAGTTTCCAGTTAGTAAACAGGAAAGAATCCTCTTTAGGGTCCAAGCAATCTGGGTTGAAGTGAAGGTTCTGACATTTACCTTGCTTATCCGACCTCGTGCAAATCATTCAACTTCTCTGAGCCCTTTTTAAAAAAAAATCTGGAAAATAAATATCAGCACCCAAGTCCTATTCATCTCACACGGCTGACTCATCATCCAAATGAAAAAAGAACAGGTATTTGAAAATGCTTTGTAACTTATAAGTCATTATGCAAATAATTGATCTGACTATTGTATACTATGCTTTCATATACACTCATAAGTGATTCAAAGCGGGAAGAAAAGAGGGAGGGACGATGGAAAGAAGAAGTACAAAAAGAGAAGCTACAGAAGAGAGGACTGGGAAAGAACTGAAGGAGAGAGAGAAAAAAAACTCTGCCATGGGAAAGGAGGAATAAAAAGAAAGGAAGGGAAGTCACGAGAAATCTGTGCCGGTACAGTAACAAATAAATCCCCCAGCACGACAGCCTTCTGCTGAAGCATTTCATTTTCCCACAACATAATGGTGTGTTATTGCCCATTATCTGTTCTGTCAGTGCCAGAGTCGATACTAAATGAGGGGCAGCTGCATGTAGCTGCCATTTTTTCAGCTGTCTTCACGTTGCCATGGAGACCCGGTTGTTTCTCGGTGAACCTGCCAGGGAAGCCAGGGGGAGGCAGGTGGAGGGGAAGCAAGTGCTGCTGGGGGATGGGGTGTCAGGGGCAGAGAGAGGCGGGCGGGGGCAGGGGCTGGGACGAAGGAAGGCCAGCGCAGGGCTGGCCTGCGCCTGACGCGTCAGCCGTTTTCGAAAACGCCATCTATATTGCTGAGGCGATCCCCTGGAGAAGGAAATGGCTCCCCACGCCAGTGCTCTGGCCTGGAGATTCCATGGACTACACAGTCCATGGGGTCCCAGAGAGTTGGACGGAACTGAGTGACTTTCACTTCACCAGGCCGCAGACCCTCTGCCCGGGGCCTCCAGGCTGTACAGGGGCTCGGCAGACATCCTGAGCTCATCACAGATCCCTCCTCTCATCACAGGCTCCATCCTCTTCTCCCCCCACCCACCACTTCACCTGCTCCCTGGTGCCCGCCTTCTTAGAGAACAGTTTTCGACCCCTGAATGGTCGCCATTCAGAAGAGAAAAGCCAGTTTCACATAAGACATTCAGACCTGGGCGCTGCAGAATCTGTATTATTTTCTTCAAGAACTTTTTTTTTTTTTTCCACAGAATGATGGATTTGTAAATTTCTGTAGGACTTTAGAAATCACCGTGACTGTTCACCCAAGAGGGGCAACAGCTCTTGTGCCCTTGGAAGAACAGGAACCTGGTTGGCCAGATCTTCAATCCAGGCATCTCTATTTTTGAGTAAAATCTCCAATTGTTAAATGTTGGCTCAACTTTAAAAAATATATATTTCTGCGTGCTAGATACATGGACTGTCAATTTGCAATTGAATGTGATTTTTAAATGAGGCTTAAAAAGGCTAAGAAACTAGATCCACCTCTCTGTCTTCCCAAATATAACTTGCACTTCCATAATTTGTCTCCCTCCTTCCTCTCACCTTTCTTTCTTTCCCTCTCTCCCCATTACACAGTGGAAGGTAAACAGGGCTGTGAATTTATTAATGCTGCGGTCCCCATCCAGCAACAGCCCCCAAATATGCTGATGGCTGCCTGCCTCCATATGCTCAGTCCTCGTCCTGGAATTCCTCTCCCTCCTGCCCTGTCCCTCTGTGCTCGCCTCATCCTTCACAACACAGTTCAAGCCCCATCTCCTCCAGGCCGCCTTTGTGAAGTCGGGTCTAAGTCAGATGCGTCTTCTCCAAGTGTTCCTGGTCCCCGATACCTTTATGGTAGTATTGTCATATCATGCTGTGGTGTTCTTTGAGGTCAGGGACCATGCCTGGGCCACTCACCTCTATATCACAGCACACTGTCAGTTGTCTTAACTGATTACTGATTGAATGAGCTACCCATCTCAGTTGACAAACAAATAAGGTTATCTTCTAAATCTGTTCTGACTTCCTTCCCAGACATCAATACAACTAACTGATCAGTGACAAAGGAATCAATAAGAAGAGTTTCCTTGCCCACACGACACCTCACACCTGACTTCCTAAAACAGTGCTTCCCTGTCAATCACCATGTCCCAACTAGCGAGAATTCAGAGCAGTATGTACATGAGTATGCACATAAATACATGCATACATATATAAGTGGATCTATTTGTTTAAAAACAGGAAAGAGAAATGTCTGAATACGCAGACACATCTGGGATATATTGGTTCCACACAGTGGCTTTGGATGGCCACACTGGTAGCACATCTCTTTGGGCTGAAGGTGGGTTCTAGGTCAGGATGTCCATAATACAAGTAGATGGGGAGTTTTGACATCTCAGACCGACATCAAGGACTCCAGTGTGACTCCCATCTGAAACGTACACAGAACCACTAGCATCTCCAACAACATTCTACAACTTTTGTTTCTTGTCTCTGGTGCCTTTTATGCCTCAACATTTTTCTCTTAGCAAAGGGCCATTTCCCCTCCTGTCTCTATTTTCATTTCAAAGGCTTAAAAGCAAAATCTTCCCACATTACTTACATAGTAACCAACTTCAAGCTTCCCCTAATACCCATGTTCATACTAGCTTCAGAGTGCCCAGAAAACACTTGGGACTATTGGCAAGCCAGCTCTTTAGCATCTTACAAGTGTTAGCCCAAAGATGTCCCCTCATAGAAGAGGGGCTATGGATACTTGAGGGCATGAATAAGGATCGACTGCCATGTCCTTCTGGTGGCTCAGATGGTAAAGTGTCTGCCTACAATGTGAGAGACCTGGGTTCAGTCCCTGGGTTGGGAGGATCTCCTGGAGAAGGAAATGGCAACCCCTCCAGTATTCTTGCCTGGAGGAGCCTGGTAGGCTACAGTCCATGGGGTTGCAAAGACTGAGCGACTTCACTTTCCTTTGCCATGTCCTTAAATAAACACACAGTCACAGAAACCTCAACACAAACCAACGCTTGAACTGGAGAAGAGCATCATAGCATGCCTGGATCCACCATTACTTACCAGGATGGAACTATCCAATTTATCTCAAAGTACATTTGATAGGAACAGATTTGATGGGAAGGCGCTCCATGATCAGGTCACTAAGAAAGGGCTCTACAGGCTTGGATCCTCAGCCTCTAGCACAATCCACATAGGAAAGTGGAAAATAACAAAACTGACCTAAAGAGGCAATTAGGAGGACTTGCAGACTCCTCGTGGCTGCAGGAGGATGATGGGGACTGAGTGAAAGGAAGTAAGCTCCCCATCTCAGGACAGTGGGCCAGAGCTCAGGTTTGCCTAAAGAGGCAGTTGTCCTGAGTGCTTAGACTTTGGTCCCTTGGGATTAACAAAAGGAGCCAGTTCAAAAAAAAAAAAAAAAAAAAAAAAAGACAGGCAAGGAGGATAGGGTGCTAGCCACGGAAGCTTAACAGGAGAATTCCTATTTTAAGAATCATCTCTGAAGCCTCAAACTACTGATCTTCTTGTAATAAAATTATGCCACTGCAGTGAATGCTTTGCACGAGTAGAGACATCACTGGGCACCCTGAGGTGCGGGGAAAGCAGTGCTCCCCACAAGCTGAGAGGGAGCTCTACCTACACACCTCAGAAACCTATCAAAGCCTCCTCACAAAAGCTTATGACAGTCTGAGACCCAGCAGACCACGTGACTACGATCGTAAAAATTCTAGCCACGCCAACCAGAATCTCACAGAACCCATCCTCGGACGATGGGAAGCAGGAAATGATGAGAATTACCTAAAGCCATGGAGCCTTAAGGAAAATGCCTCCTCCTCAATACACAAAGAACCGCAGCGTTAGTCTCCCACTCACATACACACATCACTGGAAAACAGTCACTGTAATTTTTATTCCCCAACAAGAGCTTACCCCATTTGTGGAAAAGGACATGTTTTGCAACCGAGAGCGTACAATGGCTGTCAACACGCTGTTGTTGTTTCGTCGCTCAGTCGTGTCCAACTCTTTTGTGACCCCACGGACTGAAGCCCTCCAGGCTCGTCTGTCCATGGGATTCTCCAGGCAAGAATACTGGAGTGGGCTGCCATTTCCTCCTCCAGGGGACCTTCCTGACCCAGGGATCAAACCCGCATCTCTTGCGTTGGCAGGCAGGTTCTTTACCACTGAGCCACCAGGGAAGCCCCTTGTAAACACATGGTCAGGAGCTAGATAAGAAATGACCCCTAGTTGACTGTCTCCTCTGAAAGTAAGCCTCAGCTTCACTGAGAACTGGAACATTAAATTGCTAATATGCTTGAGCTTAGAGAAGATTTATTGAGCACCCAGGACATCTCATTAGACTACTGGAATACAGACTGGAACAAGCCATGGCCGTACCCTTCTGGGGCTCGTAGTTAGCAGCCTCATGGGAGAGACAGTAAGTATTCATTTAAATATAATGTCATCTGAGAAAACAGAGCCGGCAAACACAGCAAGGCTAAGGAGGAGGGTCAAGACAGACGGGGTGGTAAAACAGCTGAGCTAGTCTGGAAGAGCGGTAAAAATTGGCTAGTGAGGAAAGAAATAGAGTCTCCAGGCAAGGGAAAACAGCATGATCAAAGAAAACTTAGGTTGGTATTTCTTAACTAAAAATGTCAGATGAGGGTATGGCCTTGTCATAAGACCACAAAGGAATCAGAGGGGAAAATAATTCCAAAGATATGCATTGGAGACAGCTTGTATTTAAAGTGCAAATCTATTTTTTAGGTGTTAATGCATAAAGCCCTAGAAAAAAGTGGTTATTGCCGTAAGGGGAAAAGACATCCCTTTGATTTTTCTAGTTTAAAGAAACTCATCTTTTCTTCTAGTCTTATACCCGTGTCCCTCTTCCTGCTTGATCATTTTTTTTTTTCATCCTCCACCTCCTCCTCGCATTTTTGTGCTGCTTAAAATAGTCACCATCTATCTTTCTTCACACATTTTGTCATTCCACTAATCCTGAGGAATTAAAAGCATGCAGACGCACACACACACACACACACACACACCTGCAGTCACATGAAGATTCCATATGCCGACCTGCATGATAATTTTGTTATTTTTAAAAAGCTGATGGCAGCACCTTCATTTAATAGTCAGTCCAGTATTTACATGTAGACGTTTTGTACACCAATGAAAACTGACGTTTTCCCACCTTGTTAAATACGATTTACTATTACACCACTTAACACGTGTGAAATCTGACTCTTCTGTTTATTTTTTAAAAAGAAATCCCAACAAATGTAGGTGTTTAAACATGGCACTTCTAGCTTGTGCTTGTAAAGGCTGTGAAACGAGTAAAGATTTTATAGAAAAATACCCAGAGACGGCGTCTCCCGTATTTTTCACTATTGTGTATAATAAAGCTCCTTGCCTGGTAGCATTTTTATATGACATTATATTCCAAGATCTGACAGGGTTAGTTTTGATCTGACCTGAATGTCAAATTAGAGGCCAGAGACCCAATACATATTATTCACTTGGATTATTTTTTCCCCTCTGGATTTCTTTTAAACATTCCAATGGCATCACTCAAACAGAATTTCTCTCTCCTTTTATAGAGCACAGCCATCTATTTCTAGCAGAATCTGTGTGGGAGATTCCAGCTTTTTCCTCAGAGCTCCAAGGAAGTGCTATAACTTATACAATTAGATATCAAGATACTAATGATTCCTTGTTCTTGGAGAGTAAGGACAGTGGCACTGAATGTGACTCTTCTCATCAAAATACAGCAGAGTTCCTCTTGAGCCTCAGGGGAGATTATGACTTAAAAGAAGCAGAGACAACTCCGAGTCAACTTGTGGGGTGGAAGGTGAGGAGGGAGAAGAAAGAAAATCAAAATCCTTTGCCTGATACTGTGTCTTTATGATTTTAGGGAAAGGTTCTGAGAAAAGCCTTTGATTGTGAATTTCCTAAGCTCAGGACCATGTGGTTTCAGAATCTGATCTTGAGTCTCTTTTGAGATGAGAGTCTTGAGAGGTAGGACTTGGTATTCAAGCCTCTGGTCTGTCATAACATCCAGGATGTAAGGATGGTACTAAAAATAGGGCTGAGGGCTGACTTTTAACGTGGATATTGTTATTCTAAACTGGGCTAGTGAAGGGTTCTTATAAGTGTCTGAGGCTGACCAGCCTAAGGGAAAAGGGGCTTCTTTTGATACTCCCATTGGAGATGGCCAGTCGCAGGCCTCTGAATGGCACTCGAGATGCTGTGACTCTTTGCCCAATTAATGCCTTATCTCCTCTAGACACAAACTCCTCTCCAATAAAATCAACAGAACAAAGAATCGCTCAAATCCTTTTTAGGGATGACAAGCAGCTGTGTTAAAAGCAAGCAAGTTTTCACTTTTTTGCCTTCATGATCAAAAGGAGAACGGATCTCAAAAATGCTAAAGAGGATGTTGCCTCAATTTAAAACGAAATTTCCTATTACATAGTTGATATGCAGCTGAGACCTTTGATTAGGGGTTCCCTTCTCACACTCTTCTTGGGGTTATCCCTCTGTCCCATCAACTTACAAGCATGAAGGATTATCCCGGGAACCCTCCTTCCTCTCTACACAAAACAAATGAAGAAATGATATTTGCAAGTTCACCACGGAACAAAAGGAAAGAAATTCATAGCAAAGGCAGAAGAAGACAAAGTATAAAGTCTGGGACCAAATTCTCATTTTCATCACCATGGCTGACACCACCAACAGCATTTCCTATGACTGCATGCAGTCTGTGAAGGTCACTCTTTTTAGCTCATGGGGTTAGTCTAGGAGCTTCTGACCCTTGCGGTTGGCCATCCAAAGTCAAAAAGGTCCCAGGAGACAGGGAGAGGTCTTGTCCTGGTGATGTTGATTGGAATTAATCACAGCCCACAGTCACAAAGAGGCAGGCAGTAAAATGAACATGTGTAAGGCCACAGCGGCTATTATCATAATTCCTAATTATGACTGTTTAGAGGTCTCCCAAGGAATATAATTAAGTTTAACATGCCAAGCGATAAAGCAAAAAATATTAATCCATCTTCTGTCCTCCCTTACCACCCGCCAATAACTCCTCTCGCTTCCTATTATCGGTAAGATCCTCCACCCTGGCTCTGTTTTTCTCACAAGTGGCACTGTCAAAGGGAATTTATTCTTCAGAGGACAAGACAGTTGGCTGGGAACTCCCACAGCTGCTGCAGGAAGCCCAGGATTTCAGTTAAAGTGCTCTCGATTGCAGACCTTAAGACTAAAAAAAAAAGAAAAGAAAGAAAGAAAATATGATGGATAAAGAAATGAGGATCCTTGTGAAGCAGGTAGTCAGGCGCTTTAATGTCATAAGAACAAACAGGGCTAAAGGAAAGCAATAAGGGGCAATGGAGAAAACTTCTGGGCATCCTGGGGACAGGCAAAGGGCATGCTACTTCTAACAATTTTATTTGGAATTTCTGGTGTACGTGTGTGTGTGTGTGCATGTGTGTGTGTGTTTAAGTCTACTGCCCACTACCCCTCAAAAGAGGGGGCAAAAAACTGCAAATGAATGGTTAAATTGGAATTGGAAGACTCCAGGGTGACAACTTGCTGCCTTCTCACCCCAGGCTGAGTAACAGAACAGGCCTGTAGGCTCTGACGCCCCTTGACCCTAACTCCCGACCTGAGGCCATGGATGAAGGGAGGTGGTCATCTGACTCCTTCTGCAGCTAAGGTCATTCTGAAAGAGTTTCTCCCCTTTGAGCACCACAGTGGGTTTATGACTTGACCAGAGTTATCTTTACTCAAAGGACTCCAAAGGCACCAGGCTGGTTCAGAATGGCACTCAATGCTCCTAGCTGTAGCCAGAGGTTCAGGGTGATGAGAGATCAGAGTAAGGGGTTGACTCCATCTGGGTCTAAACCTTCCCCCCAGACACACACAGATGGGACCACGACTTACAGACCAGAAAACGATCTTCCTAAAACTGGAGACCCCTTAGAGCTCCTGTGGTTCCTCCTCAGCTCACTACTCTCTCAACAAAAGCTGTACTGACCCACAATGATACATCAGACATGAAGAATTAGAACAATTGCACAGTTCACTTTTCTTTCCCATGTCAACCCTGCTCACTCAGATCAGTCCCTGCCACCAGCAAAGAGGAAAGAACCCAGGTGACCTGAATAGAAGGCCAAGCAAGAAGAGAGGAGAGCAGGCCTGATAAAACCACGAGGCTCTAAAACCTAAGGCACAACCTTCTCTGTGGGAGAAGGACTCTTTGCTTGCTTTTGGAGGTAGATTTCTTTGGAATTAAAAAAAGTAGCTGATATGAAAAGCAAACCTGATTTTTTCTTCCCTGCGAGAAGCCTCTATATCCCATATGTATTCAACAAGAAAATTGTTTTCTGAAGGTGAAGCACCAAGAATGATTTCTATAGAATTAATCACTGTGAGCGTTTGAAAGGAGGCTGACAGGAGACCTTGAGATTCCTCATGAGCTGTGCAGGTCGGCAGCTCATCTCAGATGACTTCATTGTGATTCACGCAGAACAGCAGCTCTTAAAGCTGAGTTCACCTATGAACACCATCCAGAGCTAGGGCAAGGGAACTCCCAAGTAACTGCTACCATTTTCCCAAACTTCTCAATGACCAGATTTTCTGAGATAGGATCTTAGTCTTCAAGGAGAAACCCAAGGAGGGGAGAATTCAGCCAAGCTTGTTAGGAACCCAGATGGGAAGGAGCACAAGTGTAATAAACCTTTTCAGCATGGGGCAGTCCATAGGGCCCCAAAGAGTCAGACATGACTGAGAGACTGAGCACACAGTTTAAAAGAAATCCATGAATCTACACCTGTTGGTGGAAGGGGCCAAGATGGAAGAAGATGAGGGCGCCAAAAGGATCAAAGTATCAATACTCTTCAGGTTATAGACAGACAAAAGACTTTCATGAAGGACTACCTTCATTAGCTCATTAGCTGACCATAATAGGAAATTACTATGAAGAAGCTCTGTATTTTATTCACAAAGTTACCGTAGGACCAAAAATAATGGCCCTGGGCGTTGTTTGAGAGCCTCAGGAAGTGTGTTATCTCACAGATGGATTTCTTTTCAACTGCGTGCCCAGTCACTCGGTCGTGTTCGACTCTTTGCAGCCCCATGGACTGTAGCCTGCCAGGCTCTTCTGCCCATGGTATCTTCCAGGCAAGAATACTGGAGTTGGGTGCCATTTCCTAATCCAGGGGATCTTTCCCACCCAGGGATTGAACACGCATGTCTTGTATCTTCTGCATGGTCAGGTGGATTCTTTACCACTAGCACCGCCTGGGAAGCCCCTTTTAAAGTAGGAACCCACTAAAAGGTGTTTGCTGGCCTTTCCTGTACTCATTCATGATACTGGAAGAGTGTGTTTGAAGACTTTGTGTGAGAATCCAGACTCTATTAAAATAACATTTTGTTTACAAACTGTATCCAGATTTTCTTTTAGAGACAAACCTTACACCGCTCCCGGACACAGGCAGGCAAATGTCAGAGGACAAATAAAGCTGATGAAACCCTGAATGAGGGCAGTGTAGAGTCAGCCTACAAAAATACTTGAGCGGGTAGAATTCCAAGACTGGGTGGCAAATTAGAGGTAACAGGCAGCGGGGTAGATGGGATGAGCAAGGGAAGAAGTGTAGGTAATGATCAGGTGAGAGTCAATGAAGTCTTTCATTCTCTCCATTCAGTTCTACTCTTTTACTGAGAAACAGAGACACAACTTTTGTGGAGCAGAGAATGAGTTTAGATTTAGATGTGTTATTTGAGGTACTTGTGGGGCAAATCAGTTGAAATGTTTAATAGGAAGCTGTTCTGAAGCCCAGGAGAAGGAGATAAGGGCTAGGAATTTGAAGCTGAGGCTCATCAGCATCGAGAGGATGCTTGAACTTGTCCAGAACGAGGATTACAGGAGAAGGAAAGGGGAGCCAAGGGAAGAACCTTCAGGAGCACCAGCATTTCATAAGCAGCCAAAAGGAGTGAAGCTCTAACAGGGGATAAAAGAAGCGGAGGGCAATCAGACAGCCCAGAAGCCAAAGGCAGAGGAAGCAGATCCCCCTGTAAAGCTGCTCAGCACTGTCATCAGGTATGAACACGGAGGCCAGTGTTACCTGGAGGAGAGGAAGGGAGGCCCGAAAGCACAAGTGATCACATTCTCGACTTTGTCACAACGTGTGTGACCGGGAAGGTCGTGAGTGAAATATAAATATCTTGAAGCTGGGGCACTTTTTGGCACCAGCTGGTAGGAGCCACCCGCTCTCCAAGTGCTGCTGTATGACAAGATCGGGAGCATGAAAGCTGGGTAAGAAGTGGGCAAATTCTAGTGGTTCCCATGCACGCAGGACCATGATCAATGCAGGAAAAACTGAGCAATAAGCAAGTTTTTTCTTTAAGACCAACCCCCATACACTCCTCCTATGTGCTCTCCCTCTCTTGTCCCTAAAGTACCCATCACTGAATCTAGTTAAAGGTGTTACTTCAGCCATCTGTGAGCTGAGAAGGGAGAGCATGATATGCAGTGGAGAGCTTCCAGAAGTCCCATAAGTCACCTCCTGCCATCCACTGCCTGGCCCAGCCTGCAGTTGGCAGCACAATCTTCCCACCACCACCCATCAAGCCTCCCCACATGGGGTCCCATCCCCCCCTGCCCATTCCATCTCTATTTCGCCATCATCTAACCTTGTCCCAGCAAACACCTGAGAATCACCACAGTTCTCCCTGGTGTGTTAGCTTACAAGGGCTTTCCAAAGTTGAAGAGATGTTTGCATAGAGTGAAAATGGAGTGATCTGGTTAAAAACTAATATCATGAACAGATAAAGAAGATGCGGTACCTATACACAATGGAATACTACTCAGCCATAAAAAAGAAGGCAATGAGGCCATTTGCATGAACATGGAGGGATCTAGAGATTATCACCAGAAGTGTAAGTCAGGAGAAAGACAAATCCTGTATGATATCACTTGCAAGCGACATCTAAAACATGACACAAATGATCTTAGCAACGAAGCAGAAACAGAGTCACAGACATAGAGAAAAGACTTGCTGCAGCAGGAGAGAGGGGGAGGGAGGGATGGACTGGGACTCGGGGATTCGCAGGTGCAAACTAGTATGTGTTGGACAAACAATAAGGTCCCACTGTATGGCGCAGGGAACTAGATTCAATTCTCCGTGATAAACCATAATAGAATAAGAATATGTGAAAGAATACGTTTATGGATAACTGAATCACTTTGCTGTACAGCAGAAATTAACACAGCATTGTAAACCAACTATACTTCAGTAAAATAAGTTCTAAAAAATCCTAATCTCAGGCTGTAAAAACAAGTCAGCAGGGCTGAGTGAATGACTGAATTGGAGGTTGGTGCTGTTTGGGGTGGCAATGGGGGCTGGAAAAATGTGGATAAAAGGAATAGCCGATGGTGATTCTAAAGCTTGTAAGACACAAAGTGTGCAGGCAAGGAGCACAGGCTCCAGTGTAAAATGCATCCTTGTAGGTAAAGTGTCCTTAGAAGGTACCTTAACTGTGCAATGGAAAGAGTAGGGAATGAAAACTAAGATTGAATTTCTATTATAAAGTAATAAAGGTAATCCAAGCTCCTCATTTACAAAGGAAGAATTGCAACATGCTCTGAAAGAGGATCATTTGAACACTCAATAGCTTTACCAGTATAAACTACACTCCAAAGTTCATCGATGGAAAGCCACCACCGTGCTTTCATAGAACTCTTATTCAACACTATGAAATGTCTTATTTCTACCCATTCCCTTTCCCTGGCTTATACTGTTGAGAGGGAAGTCAAAGAGGAGTTTTGCTAGGTCCTTGGGCATTCCTTCCCAAAGGATAGGGGTGCTGGCATACCAAATGTCACCTTGACCATGCCCTGTGGACTTTTGGACTCTCCTGGGAGTAGAGGTCATATTGCATATCTATTCACCCCGCTATACTCTTTGGCCTCTCCATAAATCAATCCTCTTATTTAATTGCCTATTGCCAAGCACAAAAGTCAGAGTAAGGAAACCCTACTGAGAACCCTCTACCTAAGCCCCAGGTCAACAAGATGCATATGACCTTCAGCAATTCATTTCTTTCTTTCCTTTTTTTGCAATTAGTGTCTAGGGTTCTAGCCTTCTTGGAATAATCTCCACCTAGACCCACCTTCAATTTTACCTGAAAAAGCATTTAAAATCTGAACCATGATAATATATTCTGCAAAGACCCTGAATGCCCCCAATAACAAGTGCCCCCAGACTGCCTTCCTCCCTTGCAATCCTTAGCCAATTACTAAGATGCTGGCTCCTTCTGCTCTCACTGCATAGAACCCTCTTTTCAAAGCCAAATGTTAAAAAGCCTCATCCATATTAACCAGCTCCCCTTGGGAAGTGTTAATTGGAAAACCACATAACGATATCCGTTTGCTGGAGACAACATCTAACCGAGGCAGAAGTGACACAAGCAAATGTGTGACTGTTAAGAGAAGATTCCAGGTGCCTTAGCTACACCCCAAACACCGACACCTGACCTCAGAAGAAGCCGGCACACTGCAGCTCTGCAGCTGACTCTGGGCAAACCAAAGACCTTTCTGTGCAACCAATCTCGCCTGCAGAAATAGGAGGGGTGGTATGCCCTCTGCATCATCTCAAGTCAGGAGGGGTGCTGAAAGGGCTCCCTGAGCTCCCCTGTGATGCTCTGTGTTCCCGGGGTGGTGGGCGGGGGGGCTCTGTGAACCCTGGCTCAAGCTCAGGTGCATCACCAAGCCAACAGAAATCTAACTGTGGGTTAGGAGCTGTGCACTCAGCTCTGCTCCAGCCACTAGAGGGCAAGTGCTCTCCAGGGGCTCTGGTTCCATCACCTGAAAGAGGAGTCAGTTGTATACAGATACACTGCAATGTGCCTAAAATTGAAGGCTACGGTAATTATCCATGAAAACGTGGAATTCAAGGTCTGCTACTCTGTATGGTTGTCCAGCCTCTACTTTATCTTGTCAACCTGTCTATGCAAGTTGGCTCACAGCTATAAGCCAGTGACCCTTGGAGCTCTGCCTCTCCAACGGTGAGTGTTAAGGTCCTACTCCTAATTCCATGGAAGTCAACATCAGTAACCCACTGTCAGAGTCTTTCTGGGATGACAGTAATCTGCCAAGAAGGATCAGCCATGGCCTCTTGACTCATGGACCCTGTTGCCCCTCCTTGTCTCAGCAACCCCTTGGACTACAGGCACCCTTTGGATCCCCCTGAATCACAGCCACCCTGTACATACCCTTGGCCATGAATGCTCCTTGCGTCTCCCTGAATCATGGGTACACCTTCTATTCTCTAGAAAGGACTCAGACTGATGAGAAAATACTGACTTGGGTTGAAAGATGGTGGCAATGAAGGAGAGGCTTCCCTAAGCAAAATGAAGAAAAGTCAATCTGTAATCTTAGAGTAAGGAAGTCCCCTGGATATTTAATCCCAATCTCCCTCTTAATGACTTCCCTGGTGGTTCAGACGGTAAAGCGTCTGCCTACAATGTGGGAGACCTGGGTTTGATCCCTGGGTCGGAAGATCCCCTGGAGAAGGTAGAGGCAACCCACTCCAGTACTCCTGCCTGGAAAATCCCATGGATAGAGGAGCCTGGTAGGCTATAGTCCATGGGGTCGCAAAGAGCCAGACACGACTGAACAACTTCACTTTCTTTCTTTCCCTCTTAACAGGCAGAGGAACTAAGGTCCGAAGAGTTTTCATGGCTTGCCCAGGGCCAACCTCCTTAATGACAAAGGCTGGCCTTCTCCTACCCCTGGTCCCTGACATATTCTTTCCCCTGCCCCAGGGAGCCTCTGAAGTGTTCTTGGTAAGATAAAAGACAAGGAATTCATCAAGTCCTATGCTGCTGCTGCTAAGTCACTTCAGTCATGTCCGACTCTGCACGACCCCATAGACGGCAGCCCACCAGGCTCCGCCGTCCCTGGGATTCTCCAGGCAAGAACACTGGAGTGGGTTGCCATTGCCTTCTCCAATGCATGAAAGTGAAAAGTGAAAGTGAAGTCTCTCAGTCGTGTCCGACCCTCAGCGACCCCGTGGACTGCAGCCCACCAGGCTCCTCCGTCCATGGGATTTTCTAGGCAAAAGTACCGGAGTGGGGTACCATTGCCTTCTCCGCAAGTCCTATGCAACCAGATTCAGATGCCCAAAAAGAAACAGCAAAGGGTTTTAGGGTCATGAGAATGATGTCAACAAGTGACATCCCAAGGAAGGTGTGTGGTTATAGCCAGTTTAATTTAGATACTCAGGCAAAGCAGCCTTTATTTAGGCTCAAACCATGGAGTTAGGGAAAGTACAAAAACTTCCTCAGTTTTTGAAATCACACAGTATATTTTAGGGTAAATTTAAGACTATAACTTCTCTATTTTATCTTTAATTACAGGGAAGAGTTACACGCTCTTAAAGGAATTTCAGATACAGTGAACAGGTCAAAGGGAGATTTTTCTATAGGGGACTCATCTACATACTTCTGAAGTCAGACCACTAAGTTAACTTTTTTTTCTGCCCTTCTCTGTGAGACTGATCCCATACAGGTTACAGCATCCCAGACTGCCTCAGCTGCTCCCAGTCTTCTTTAGCAACATGCTGGCTGCCTCAGAGAGGTCCAGAGGCTGCCCTCCTATCTTCTATGCCTTTCAGGGTGAAAGAGAAACAAGAGGGTCTTCCCAAGATATTCTGCTTGTTGATCTGAAATCCTAGGACTTGCCCAGCCTCCTCTGCATTGGCCAGTATCAAACACGACCAGAAATTTCTGCAGCTCCCTCCTTGCTATGTGATCTTCGTAGCCATTACAGGAGCTGTTTTCTCTTCATTTCCATTAATTAATTATTCTGTTTTGACTGTGCCCTCAGAGCTCTGACAGGGGTGGGAAGAGGGCAACAACTATTAATAAAGTCATTATATTACATCTAGAGGTAATCGTGATGCAAGAAAGCGAACAAAGGACATCTGAGTAACTGAATAAGAGACCACATGTCTCCCCACCTCACTGTAAAAATTCCCAGGTGTCTCACTGGCTCTTTTCCTGCGAGCCATCTCTTCAGGCCCCTGACAGCTCTCTCTCCGGCTCTTTTGGAATATAACATACAGAACTCTAATGGTTCCACAGATCGGTGTTGTCAGAGGCAGAATAATGATGGTTTCATTTGACTAGTGGTGTAAGGATTAGTAATAACACACGTATATAGTACTTTCAAGAACACACTTTCACATCTGTTGTCTTGCAGAATTCTCACGACAAACCTGAAGGGTAGCTGGAGGAGGTCTCGTCACCTCCGCTTCACAGGTGGCAAAACCACAGTAGAGGCAGTTAACTGATGCCTTCCCTCAACCACAGGCTTGTTGCAGCACTGCCCCGGGGCCGCTCACCCTGAGACCTAGCTCTTTCTCTAAGTAAAGTCGCTCAGTCGTGTCCAACTCTTTGCGATCCCCATGGACTATAGCCCGCCAGGCTCCTCCATGCATGGGATTTTCCAGGCAAGAATACTAGAGTGGGTTGCCATCTCCTTCTCCAGGGGATCTTCCCAACCCAGTGATCGAACCCGGGTCTCCTGTACTGCAGGCACATGCTTTACTATCTGAGCCACCAGGGAAGCCCAAACAACAGCTTACACAGCAAGGAGAGCTGGGGGGAAACACCATCCCACTGGAACCCCAGATAACCATTTGGATGTTAGTTCAGTATCTGGAAATACTGTGTGGCAGTAACCCCTAGGGCAGAGATACTGATATAAGTAAGAGGGAGGAAGGAAAGAGCAGTTTGCCCAGTAAGATCTCACTCAGGGCTTCTCAGCCTCGGTGCTATGAACATTTGGGTCCAGCAGTTCTTTGTTGTGGGGCTGTCCTGTTCATCACGAGATTCGAGCAGCACCTCTGGTTGCTGCCCACTAGGTGTCAGTAGCACTCCCTCTCCGCCTCCCGGTGTGACAAGGAAAACTATCCCCAGATATTACTGCCAGTCATCCCCTCGGGGTGCAAAATTCCTCTTGGCTGAATCCATGATATTATGATATATATAGCTTCTCTCTCAATCTTTCTGTCTCCTTCTCTCCCCACCCCTACTCCTGCCCTAGGAGGTATTTCCTGGGCTATTCATCCCCAGCCAAGATGGCCAAAAGTCCATACTTAAGAGTTTGAAGCTTACTTCTATCTCTTCTTCAGTGACTCATCTTGGGGAGTTCTCTTATCTCTTAGAGCCTCAGATTCCTCGCTTGTCAAATGTAAATTATACCACCTACGTTCTACGACTTTCATGAGGAAGCCTGGTGTGCTGCAGTCTATGGGGTCACAGAGTCAGACGCGACTGAGCGACTGAACTAAATGAGATGATGTATATACAGGCTGAGCATGAGGTCTGAATCAAACCAAGCATCCAATAATATATAGCCAGTATTATTTTGGAGGAAAGAAAGGATTTGGACTGGATGATACATAACTGAGGATGACCCCTTCAGGTAGAGTTTGCTCCAGCTGCCCCCTCCTACAAGGCACTGTCCCAGAAGAATTACTGTGCATGCAGGAGAAGAGCAGTGACTTCACTGTGAGTACAAAGGACTCAGTAGCCCATTAACAGGCTCTGCCTCTCCTTGGGTGACCCAGCAGAAGTTGTCATTAATGGCGAGAACGTTTATCCTTGGATATGCATCTCTGTGACCTGCCCGAAGTCTGAATTCTGATTACTTGCTGTGGCCTACAAGATCCGGCCACTGCCCTTTTTACCACCCTTACCCACATACCACTTTCCCCTTCATCTGCTCATCTTTCTGTTCCTGAATCTCCAAGCTGGCCCTGGCTTGGTGTTGGTCTCACAGTTAGAGCCTCCTGCTTGGAATACTCTGCTTCTAGAATGCTCTCTCTCTCTGTGGCTTCACTGAGCTCTTGGCTTAAATGTCACTTCTTTACAGAGTTCACCCCTGACCTCCAAGTAGCCTTATTCTAGCTACCTTCAGTCTCCTTACCCTCCCTCACTTTCGTCTCAACTCTCTTGCTTTTTTTGTCTGCATCTCCCCTCACAATGTTAGTTTCAAGAGACCAAGGGCTTTCCTTTGTCCACCATCATAGCCTAAACACTTAGAACTGTGTCAGGCCCAGGGCAAATAGTCTAGAATATTTTTTGGATAAATAGTTAAACGGCCTCCTCAAGGGCAAGTCCCACATCCCTTTAGCTCCCAGAACACCTGACACTGGTTGACAGGAGATGCTCAGGGACTAGTCAATCGCCCTGCAGTATTTACTGAGCACCAACTGTGATCTCTGGAAGCTGCTAAACCTCGGAAAACTTTTCCTGAGAGGCCAGCTCTGTCCTTGAAGAGGAAAGAAAAAAAAAAAGGATGGAAAGCATAGCCCACAGTGTCCTCTGGAATTCCTCAATCCTTCATGGCTAAATCTGGCGCTGACACTTAGCATTAGGAAGTGGGCTGGAATGGGGATTTCGGGTGTGGACTCCTGGCCCAATTATGTACCCACATGAGTACGCAGGAAGGACCTAAGGGACGTCCGCATCATCCAAGGAGTTACACTGTCGGTTGCCCTGGAAACCAGCCAGGTTCTCAGCAGCCGTCCTGATTGCCACTCACCATGACCTGTGCGGGCAGCCCAGTCCGGCCCCGTCACACACCCTTGCTAGGAGGTCCCCGTTTAAGAGCAGAGGTCGGAACTGCAGTGTGTTCAGGGGCAGGGAACCGTCATGACCTCACAGATGCTGCCTCTGGTCTCTGGCGCACAGACCCTGCCCTGTGAGCCAGCGAGGGCCCCTGAGGTCTGCAGAACCCCTCGGAGACCTGGTCCTTCAGACAGGGCCAGCGGCCAACTGGGCTGGTCGGGGAGCAGGCATGCCCTGGACACCGGGCTGCCGTTTCCACATTTAGACTGCATCGCATTACCTCACCGCCAGCCAATCGGTGCCTCCTGGGGCTCAGCACACGTCCTCCCCTTGGCCACAGACATCGCCTCATGTCCCTGTCCACTCCTGGAGCGTGCAGCACCCAGGGCCGGCTGGGGGGGGGAGCTGGGGTGGGGTGTGTGGGGGGAGTCAGGGGGCAGAAGGAGAGAGGAGGCCACCAGAGCCACTGGGTACCCGCAGCCCCACTGGGTACCCGCAGCCCCAAGCCCAGGGCCCTCCTCCACCATGCATGCCACGTGAGCACCACAGAGTGCAGCAGCTGACAGGCCCGGGCCCCTCTCAGTTGGGAGGCAAGTGGCAGGAGGGTAGGACAGGGTGAGGAGAGCCTTCAGCCTACTCACAAGAAGCTGAGCTCTAAGCCACCGTCAAGAGGATGGGTGAGGTCAGTGGTCTGCAAACCCCTTTAAGCCAGGCCCCTGCCAGCTATGCCCAGGGTGAGGATGACTGTTTGCCCACTTCCTAACCCAAGCCCCAGCTCACCTGTGTCCAGGACCAAATTTCAGCCCCTGGCATCTCCAGTGACCAAACAGAGGAGCAGAGACTAATATTTTAGGAAATCAGAGGGTCCCTTACAACCAAGACGGACCCAAGTTGTTGAAGTTAGAGGCTTGGATCTTGGGATTTGAATGAGCAAGGGGACTTGGAGCTGGCTGACTGGTGGGTTCCCATGTACCCAGCCCATGCTCAGGGGAGCTGGCTCCCAGGGGACAGGGACAAGAGAGAGACTGGGGCAGGCGGGCTTGCAGTGAAGCTGTACCACCCACTGCTGGGCTGCACACACCCCCCACCCACTCCACCCCGTGGCCTCCTGGAAGGTCTGCAAGCTCATTCTAGAGGGAGATGGTCAGAGAAGGGCATTTTATCTTCATGCTGTCTCACTTCAAAGGTTTTTTCCTCTAGATAGAAGCAGAGATGTTAACATATCTTTAAGTAAAGAAAAGAGGGAAGTGTAGGGGATAGGATGGGAAGCCAGGATAAATCTTTACAAAGTGTTCAATATTTTACACAAATACAGCTCTTCAGCAGCAACCACATTTCCATGGATGTGCCACTTGTGAGCACGGTTAATAGCTCTGCACACACCGAGGACGGAAGTGTGGCCGGGAACACAGGAGATACTAATGAGAAGCAAAATCAGACGACTCAAGAAAACCGCCATTCAACCAATCCAAATCTCTGTGCGCACACAAGGGGCAGGGGTCACTTCCTGCCCCTGTGGTCTTCCTCCCCACTTGCAAACCAAGAGGGCATCTCCAGTTAGACTTACTGTAGGGACTCTATCAGCGTCTCCCTCGGGAGAGGGATCCACGTTCCAGACCATCTTGCCAGTTATCCAGCCCCCAGGTGTCACATCCCATGCCCAGAAGGGAGGTATCACAAGTACAGATGACAGTCAAACAATGGGTCTGCCACACACGGAGCAGACTGCACCATTCCTAAAGCAATGGGCTGCACTTGGAGTGCTCATGAGGACTTCCCTGGTGGTCCAGTGGTGAAGAGCCTGCCTGTCAATGCAGGGGTCCCAGGTTCGATCTCTGGGATGGGAAGATTCCACGTGCCACGGAGCAACTCAGCCTATGCACCACAGCTGCTAAGCCTGTGCTCCAGAACCACTGCGCCCACGTGCCACAACCACTGAAGCCTGCCAGCCTAGAGCCTGTGCTCCTCAACAAGAGAAGCCACCACAATGAGAAGCCCATGCAACGCAACGAAGAGTAGCCCCCACTCGCCGCAACCAGAGAAAGCCCACACACAACAACGAAGACCCCAGCACAAGCAGACATGAAGGGCTAACGACATGTTATGGAGGCAAAGAGGCAGCAGCCTGAGAGGATCCACGGGAAATTGATCCTGATGTCATGCTTAGACAGTAGGGTTATTCTCTCACCTCCCAGCCCTCAGTTGAAAAATCTGGGTAGGAAGACATATTTTGCTTTAATACAACCACCATGACAGTTGGAAAGTGATTCTTCAAGGTGGAAGCAGGCCAGGAAGGAACAAAAGCCACCCCACGTCAGAAGACACACGATAATGTCTCCTCAAGTCGCCGCCCCATTCGCAGAGTAACTGATGAGGGACCCCTCCAGCATCAGGCCAAAGTCCCAACAACCACTTGTGAAAGATGAAGTGGGCCCTGAAAAAGGGTTAATAAGAAATCACTTGCCATCAGCTCCCTAAAAAGCAATAAGAACAAAAAAACAGGTGGAGTTAGGAGAAAGGCTTCAGTCCCACTTTGCAAAGCCGATTTATTTTCAGTCATTTTTTATTTCATTTATTACCTAAAGGGTAATGCACACATTTTCAAGACCTGGCTAAAAAAAGAAACCTATTGCATAACTGTAATAGGCCTGGGAGCTATTGTTGCCATGAACAAACTGGACATCTCATCTCAGAGAAAGGGATTCAGAGGTCTGAGGCCTAGGTATTCTTTCAAGGTGTCCAATGAGCCAGCTGCTGCTGCTGCTGCTGCTGCTGCTAAGTCACTTCAGTCGTGTCCGACTCTGTGCGACCCCATAGATGGCAGCCCACCAGGCTCCCCCGTCCCTGGGATTCTCCAGGCAAGAACACTGGAGTGGGTTGCCATTTCCTTCTCCAATGCATGAAAGAGAAAAGTGAAAGTGAAGTCGCTCAGTCGTGTCTGACTCTTAGCGACCCCATGGACTGCAGCCTACCAGGCTCCTCCATCCATGGATTTTCCAGGCAAGGGTACTGGAATGGGGTGCCATTGCCTTCTCCGAATGAGCCAGCTGCCCAGGCAGAAAGGACAGGAGACTCCTACAGGTCACAGATTGAATCTAAATGAGTGATACATGGGGAGGGGAAGTCACCTGTGAACCGAGGATGGATGTGGGACAGGAGTCACTCAACTGTAGTCTCTGGTTCTCTTTTCCTTCAAGAGAACAATAGAATCTGGTATCCACTCAGAGGCACTGACCAGACAGTGACCAAACCACCCACACAGAGGGTGAAGGAACCATGTAAATTTCCAGGCTGCAAGACCAATGGACACAACCTCCAGGCTACTTTAAGGAAGAATAAGGCAGAGGTTTCCATTCTCCCTGGGGATTCTCAGGTGGTTCACTGGTAAAGAATCTGCCTGCCAAGGCAGGAGACACAGGAGGCACGAGCTCGATCCCTGGATCAGGAAGATCCCCAGGAAGAGGAAATGGCAACCCATGGGAAAATTCCATGGACAGAGGAGCCTGGCGGGCTACAGTTCATGAGGTTGCAAAAGAGCTAGACATGACTGAGCACGCATGCACACTTCCTTCTCTCAAGCACTAAGACAGAAACACTGAACTGAAGAACTGGAGAAGGCTAGTCTATTTCCCTCCTTCGGTACCATTGAGGAAACTGGGTCTCAGGGAGTTCACGACTTGTCCAGGGCCACACACGGGGCTGAAATTAAGATCTACTGCTTCTTCATCCAATGGCCACTATGCCCGTGGCCACTCAAAACACTGTCCACAGATCAGTAGCATCAACAGCACCTGGAAGTTAGTTAGAAACAAGCCCTGAGCCCACCCAAACCTTGTGAATCAGAATTCACTGTTCCCAAGACCCCCCCAGCTGAAAAATACACACATTAGAGTTTGAGAAGCATCATCCTACCCAGCCCTGACTCTGTGCGAAGACGGGGCAACTGCTCAGCAGGGACTCTGTTCACCATGGCAACTGACCAACTCAACTCCCACTGGCCCTCCTGCTCTGCACTGGTCTTTGAAATGTTTTTATGCAGACACAGCTCACCACCTCTGAAAACAGACCTCTTCCTGGCAATAAGTAGATTCCCTAGTATCAATAGCACTAAGGTATCAGCTAATTAAAGCCAGAGTTCTGTCCATATCATGGTCCCCTCACATTGCCTTCTAATATAAACAGCATTTTACTTCTCTGATAACAGTCACTATCCACCATTTTGTTCCATCTCCTCTTAATTTATTGCAATTCATTATCCTAAGAAGAAATAGGCTCAATCCCCCATCCCCAAACCCCAGCAAGCTTTCTCTTTCTGCTCTTAAATGTACAGGATGTTCACTCTCAATGAAGAAGACATTTAACTTCCCTTTAGGGTTGGTCCAGCTTTTGGTCTCAAGTCTCCACTGTTTGGGAAAGGAAATGTTTCTATATCCATAATGCCTTAAAAAGGTACTTGTTGGAACATTCATTCATTACATAAGAGGTCGGTCTGCTCCACATTCCCTCGACACGTATGCTAAGGCCAGGGAGCAAGAAAGGACTGAGTCCACCTCCTCCATCTCAGGTGAGAGGAGTGGGACGCTGTGGTCTTTGCGGTCAGGGGCCAGAAGTAAGAGTGATACTTCCACAGGCCACATACCTGGGAGCAGTTCTTGAAAAGAAATGGCCTGTTTCCACATCAAAAAGAGCATGAGGCAATATTAATTAACAAGGCCTCCTAGCCCTGGCATGGGACTCTTCACAGCCTTGGTCCTAAGCCACTTGCGTGACTCCTCATCCTTTGATTTCCAACCCTGACTGTACCCTTGCCTTTGACATCTTTCCTCCTCTGGACAAGAAGTCCAGGCTTTTAAGGGCACTCAATTCCTCCCTCTTGCTCTGCTGTCTTTGGCTGCCCCCAAACAACTTCCTGAAGCGTCCAGCCCAGCCCCAAGGACACAGTTCCTCAGCCTAGCCAGGGTAGCCATCCTACTGCTCCAGGTGCCTCTGGCTCAAGACCAGAACTAGTATATTTGCTTATTAGAAGACTGGTGTGAGTTGTAGTAATTGCTCTGTCATGTCCTTGTCTTTGGGACCCCACAGACTGTAGCCCAGCGGGTTTCTCTGTCCATGGAATTCTCCAGGCAAGAATACTGGAGTGGGTAGCCTTCCCCTTCTCCAGGGGAATCTTCCCATCCCAGGGGTCAAACCTGGGTCTCCTGCATTGCAGGTGGATTCTTTACAGTCTGAGCCACCGGGGAAGCCCAGAGCAGAACTAGTATAAAGACCTTGCACCACTCTCAAGATGTCGAGAGACACATCCCTCATACATTTACTAACCGGGCAACAGACGATAAGTGCCAAAGGGAATCTCATGTGATAAGTGCTGGCAGAGGCCAGAGCTGAGAGGGTCTTGAAGACTGAAGGATTTGCTGATGCCACTAAGGTCAGACTTACATGAGGCTTTAAAGAGAGGGTAGGGCTAGGACTGGCAGAAAAGAGAGGTGGACTGGGTTCACTCTTTCAGAAGTTTCCTGCAGAGGCTGGAAGCCTTCTTGGCTGTCTTCAGCGACAGTAGCTGTCAACATTCTCTACCGGGAGAGGAAGACACATAAATGGACTGAATAGAAGGGAACCAGCTATTCAGGAAAGCGGGTGTCCCTCTGCATCTCAGAGGTGGGGGCTTCTTGGGCCCCTGGATCTATTCACTGCTGAGGTCCAGAGTGGCCTTAATCAGTGGAAGGCATGCCCCGTCGGATAATCTTGGCTGGCAGGCCTGCATTGAAAGACTCCCTCCAGTCCCTTCCAAGAACCTGCAGGTGCCAAGCAGGCACATTGTCTAAACCCTCAGCACGTCCCACATCTCAGAATGCACCAGATTTCAAAGCAGTGAGCACAGCTGAAACACCGCCATCCACATACACTGTGCATTCCACAGTCCGGGTTTTTTTTTGTGGAACTATCATGATTGCTGTATTTCCTGCCAACATTTTCTACAGTGAGTATGAGCTCCCACTCTGTGACTTTATTTTACGTCTCTATTGATTGGGTATACTCTGAAATAGGATAGAAAAACAGAGCAAGGTCCCAAAGCCTCTGGGCCAAGGCAGCTGGACACTGGGGCACAGGAAACTGAAGAAGTGCCCTTAAGGCCTCCACGCGGCCCAAATATCCTAGGTGCAGCTTGGCCACCACGCAGATCAGGTGTATGTGGTGTTACATTCCCACTTACACTATTTACTAGGATTCCTGCTACACTGCTCCAAGGGGGGAGGATTATTATCATTATTATTATCATCTGCATTTATAATGCTGTAGCTCCAGGCTCAGAGATGCCAAGTGATTTGCCTGATTCCATCCAGTCACTTAGTGGTAGAACCAAACCTAGAATGCAGATGTTTTTTCACATGTCAGCCCTGGGCACTCTCTCCCAGGCTGACTTGGAAACCCAAAGAAAGTAAAATACAAGAAAAAAGGAGAAAGGAAGAGGGGGTACCTCACATTTAATACTCCCTTTCAAGACTTCCCTGGTGGCTCAAATGGTAAAGTGTCTGTCTACAATGCGGGAGACCCAGGTTCAATCCCTGGGTGGGGAAGATCCCCTGGAGAAGGAAATGGCAATCCACTCCAGTATTATTGCCTGGAAAATCCCATGGACGGAGGAGCCTGGTAGACTACAGTCCATGGGGTTGCAAAGAGTTGGACATGACTGAGCGACTTCACTTTTCATTCCAAAGAGCAATAATTTAGATGTGAATGAATGATACATTATGAATTACATCTTCTAGGAAAATACATCAATAATGAAGAAAGACACAAGAGAAAGTATAACATTGGGGATAAATGTTCAGAAGAAGGATGGGGTGGTGAGTATTGTACAACAACTTTTGTCATTCAAAACACCAATCATTGAGAAAGTATCAGAAATAAACAGCAAGGCAGGCAAGAATCCAGATTCTACCTTAGAGAATTCAGGTACAGAAGCTTATATTTGAAAAATCATCCCCTCAGATTCTCATTTGGTTATTTACTCTTATTTTTTACTCATTTATTCTTGCTTTGCACACCCTATTAACCATCTTGATTATTTCAGTTCCTGTAAAAAATCAATTTAAAAATAAAATTAGAAAGTGACAGGGCTCCTACTAGTTTACTTATGGTAGGAACAGCTGATATGCAGACAATGAAGAAGAAAGCCACATACAACTGAAAAAAAAAAAATTAAACTAAAAAAACCAGTAAAGAATACACAAACACAGACATATGATACTAAAAGCCCTATACCCAACACAGCAATAATTACACTCATGATTACACCCTGAGTCTTTAAGGAAAAGCTAAACCATGATTGGTATCCTATAACAATTTTAAGAAAATGAGAAAGCATTCATTTTGGAAAGATAATTGGCAGATTAGCTCAGAGTAAAAATGGTCTGAGGTGTATAAAGGGATAAAATCTGAAAAATTCTCTTGGCAAGAACATCTGTCTCAAAATGGGGATCTTTTAGCAGCATCTTTAGAGGAGTGGTTCTCAAACTTTAGCGTGATGAGAATCACCTGGAGGGCTTGGTGAGCTCAGTGGTTGCTCATCTCATTTAACCTTTACCACAATCCTGTGCCATTATCATTCCCATTTTCCACAGGGGGTGCACCACATTTCAGAGAGGCTAACTAACCTGTCCAAGGTCATACACCAGAAGCTGCTGATTCCATGGCTTGGGCTGGTGCCTCTAACAAGTTTCCAGGTGATACTGATGGTCCACAGATCACTTGAAGAAGTACTGCTTTAGAGACTAACCAGGGAATATAGCCATAACAGAAAGAAGAGGACCTATAACAGACACAAGAACAAGTGAATGGGAAAGGCCAGATTCTCTTTCAGGAGCTGCCCAAAGGACAGCCACTTCTGTGTGCTCCTGAGAGTCTGGACCCAGAGGGGGCCAGTGGTGAAGCTGGGGTGCTGAATGCCAAACCAGAACATGATGCAAGGTAATTCTTTCCTGACCCAAGCCTTGGAGCCAGGGTCTTTAGAAAAGCCCCAGTGGGTCTCAAACCCATTAATCCTAAAGGAAATCAACCCTGAATATTCATTGGAAGGACTGATGCTGAAGCTAAAGTTCTAATATTTTGGCCACCTGATGTGAAGAGCCAACTCACTGAAGAAGACCCTGATGCTGGTGAAGATTGAAGGCAAAAGGAGAAGTGGGTGGCAGAGGGTGAGACCGTTGGATGGCATCACCGACTTAATGGACATAAATTTGAGTAAACCCCAGTACAGTGGAGGACAGAGGAGCCTGGCACACCGTAGTCCATGGGGTTGCAAAGAGTTGGACATGACTGAGCAACTGAATAACAACAACAGGTCTCACTCCCTCTTCAAGCTTCTCATCCAAGGCTCTTCCTGGGAGAAAATGTCCCAGGCATGGATGGGATATCTAGGCCCTTCTCCAGCATTAGGGGTATGTGGTTTAATTGCCCAGGCGAGAGCTGCCAACCCGTGTTGTCAGGGACATAGCCCCCCGGGAGCCTATCAAATCCTGAAACACAGAATGTGTTGTCACTGGTCAGTAACACACATGAAACCGGATTTGCTCAAAAGCTTTCAGTAAAGACTGCTTGTCAAGGATGGAAGGTAAATGCAGAGCCTGGAGCAGGGCTGGCCCAACTTCCTCTGACTTTTTCAGGGCCTGAGCACAGGTCACACGGCTTACTCCAGCGGGCTGGGGACAGTCACCACCCTAGCCCAGACCCGAGGCCACGGACCGCAGACTAAGCAAAGGAAAATGGGTGCTGTAAGATAGTTACTTACATATGAGCACTTACTGTCGGTCAGGCACAGCTGAGGGTTTTACCTCTATCATCCTGTTTCATCTTCACAATAACTCTGCATGACTGCCGTCCGCACAGGTAAAGTAACTTGCCCAGGTCACACATTCCCAAAGCCTTACCCCACCTGGTCTATGCTGCAGAGCTCCTGCGGCCCCTTCCTCCTGCCTGGCTATTCATTCCGAGTCTCCTTTGCTGGGCCCCCATCCTCTCCCTGATTTCTAACCCAGGTTGAACAAACCTGCCTGTATAAAGACAGTAAATTCTCTTGGCTTGGTGGGCTGTAAGCCTTTGTCACAACTATTCAACTCCACCACTGTAGCTCAAAAGCACCCATAAGACAAAGACAGGCAAAGAGCTGTGTTCCAATAAAACTTTATTTACTCAAAGCAAAAACAATCCAGCTGCTGTCTACCATCTCCTCCTCTAAACAACAAGTCCCCAAGCCTGCCTCTGGATCAGCCTTTCAACCTCTTAATTATCCACAGTCAAGTCTGTGTCCCCATTAAATTTCAGGCCCCTAAGTGGCATGTTTATGCTAATGACTCCCAAATTCTGAACTCCAGACTTCTCCCTGAATTCATTAACTTTTGTATCCAACCACCTATTTCATTTTTCCCCTTGGGTGTCTCAGACTGAAACTCAACAAGTCCACAACTGAATCCCTAATTTCCACCCTCCTCCCAAATCTGCCTCTCTCTCTGCTCTTCCCATCTCAGTGAGTAATAATTCATCCCTCCAGGGGCTCAGGCCAAATATTTAATACCTTGAGGTTTTTGGTATCAACTTTGCCCCTCTCGCAATAAATCCTACCAGGCTTACCTTCCAATCAGACCTCTTCTTTCACCTCTTTCACCACTAATACCATAGTTCAGGCCACAATCATTACTGACCTATGTATTCTCAACATACAGAGAGCCCACATACATGAAACCTCATCTGCTTCTCTGAGAAGGATGGTGGTTCAGTGATTAGGAGGGGGCTCTGGAGCCAGATGGCATGGATTTGAACCATGACTTTATTAATATAGAAATCCCATGGACAGAGGAGCCTGGTAGGCTGCAATCCATGGGGTCGCTAAGAGTCGGACACGACTGAGCGACTTCACTTTCATTTTTCACTTTGATGCATTGGAGAAGGAAATGGCAACCCACTCCAGTGTTCTTGCCTGGAGAATCCCAGAGACAGGGGAGCCTGGTGGGCTGCCATCTATGGGGTCGCACAGAGTCGGACACAACTGAAGTGACTTAGCAGCAGCAGCAGAGAGACCTGAGACAGCTCACTTCACCCTTCTGGGGCTCAGTTTCCTCAATAAGGAGATTGAAATGTTACTGGCTTCAACGGGGTCACTGAATTGCCTGAGTAAATATATGAAAGTTTCCAGAACAGTGCCTGGCACATGAGAAATTGTCAATCAATGATAACTGCATATATGGACACATACTGCTGATTCACTTCATTGTACAGCAGAAGCTAACACAATATTGTAAAGCAACTATACCCCAATTAAAAAAAAAAAGGAAAAACTGGTAACTGTATTATTTCAGGCAAACAGTGTGCTATGCTTGAAAGGGTCCATGGTCCACTTGCTGCAATCTCCCAGCCCAAGAGGAGTCCAAGCCCACAGTGTGGGAAACTCTGCCCTACAGCACTGACTCTCAGCAAGCAAGGCGAGAACGGCAGTCAGGGGCAGCTTTGAAAGCGCCGTGGGAGATGCCATCATTCACCACCAGCATCTTGGTCCAGGAGAGTTTTCAAAGTACTGTGTTCACTCACTACAGATACACTCGGAACCAACTCTATTTCATTCCGAGAGTCTGTAAGCTGAGCTCATTAAGAACCACTTCTATTACACCAAGACAACGGCACCTGTACTCTGAGTGTTCTTAGAAATAGATTAGAAAGAGATTGCCTGTTTGTAAAAGAGGTTACCTGCTTGTAACCAATAAAAACTTCACTAGTACATTTAATAAATTCAGAGTTTAAGATTCCACTTCAGGGGGAACTGGAATACTTGAGGGTATTGGGATTTTTCATTATAAATAATGTTTCATTATTAATATGTGATCACTATTAAAAGGAAATGTAAAAAGAAAATAATTATAGCCTTCCCTCCTCCATCCCACAACACTATTAAAATTTTGGTGAGCTTCAAGAGGAGTAAATCTTAACTCCATATTCTGCCTTGTCATGTTTCTGAGAACACCAGAGCTCTGGATCGATAAGGGAACTGACCTCCCAAGCTTTGGTCTCCCTGGTGACCCTGGGTGGGCCCCAGAGACAACAGGAAGGGAAAGGAGTTTCCCTGTGCAGATGCTTGTATCCCTGAGGCCCCATTCAGAACCACAGGGTTCCTTGCAGGAGGGTAAACAGTGGGATTTACACATTCCCAGCCTATTGCACATGTGAAGGCAAAGCGGGGTGGTATGCATATATGCAGACACA
Source organism: Bos mutus (assembly GCF_027580195.1). Taxonomy (NCBI): domain Eukaryota; kingdom Metazoa; phylum Chordata; class Mammalia; order Artiodactyla; family Bovidae; genus Bos; species Bos mutus. The sequence continues at coordinate 96,095,384 of NC_091626.1, forward strand.
TCTGTGTATACCTGGACAATTTCTAGAAGGAACTACATGAAATTGATGATGGTTGCTACCTCCACAGAAGAGAACTGAGTGTCTGGGGTATATGAAATTTTCTTTGCATTGCATTTACTTTTAAAAATTTATATAACAAATATTTATATAGCACTTCCTAGATCATCTGTTAATAATAATGCATACCTATGTATTATTCTCTGGATAATAAGCATCTAAATAAGCATCTGGATAATAAGCACCAGATACTGCCTGGTGATAAGACAGAGAATCAGCATAGGTGCTTCTCACACATCAAAGCAGTAATAAGAAGGGGGCTGCGATGTGCGATTGGGCACACCATAAAACTACAGATGTGCTTTAAAATGCAGCGTGAGCTGACCAGCAGCTGCTCAAGGCCTCCCAAGTTTCCTAAACCGCAGATCTCCAAAATCCTAAAGATCCGGAAATCTTGAAGCGTCTCACTCCAGCCCTACAGATGGGAGCAGCGACAGGGTCATCCACAAACACCCTGAACTATGCCTCGCTGCCAGGGAGCCACCTGTTTCCTTAACTCCAGCCTTACCGAAAACAGACCTAAGAACATTCAGCAGGATGCTGTGGCAATTAATAAGCACTTGAAGGAAGACAGATACTGGATCAAAGGAAAATACAAAAGGACCGTCATGAAGAGATACGGATGCTGAGCCCTTTGGAGCCCCTACCAGAGTTGGTCCTAGGATGGGCTGAGTTCAAGTGTGAGCAAAGTATAAATTGCAACAGGTATGTACACATGTCAAGGTAACTCCTGCTCTTTCTCTTCAGCTCCACCTGCTCTGGAGTAACTGGGCTCCCAGTAAGCCATCATGTGGGGGTACAGGGCTAGCCAGTTGTACCATCTCAGAGCCCACATGTGCACAGTGAAATCAGTACAACATCAGAGAGCAGAGGAAGAAACGTTTTTTTAAAAAAAGGTCCCTGTCCCCAGAGAATAAAACAAATGCTCAAGCAAGAAAAGTATTAAAGAATATTAAAAGACAAAAGAGTATTTTTATAAACCTGTAGAGGAGAAGTTAAGAGCCTATGAGACTGAAATTATTATTCCAATATTACCATAGTTTTTCATAAGAAGAAACAGGCATACAGAGGTGAAATAAGAAGCTGGGGATTGACTTGGAAGAACTTGTTGACAAATGCCCACCGTTATCATTCAAATTCCTTCTCATGTCCCATGCTAGTGATTTTCCAGCCAGAGCTACAAGTTATAGTGCAAGCAAGACTTGAGCAAAACAATTTAGGTGAGCTTTCGTGCGCCTCACTTGGCCTCATTAGCAGGATCCTCTAGAGGATTGAGATAATGGAGCACAGACACTGGGGGCCACCGTGCTGACCTTGAGCAAGGTGACGAGGTGCCCACGGCTGGTTCCCTCCTCTCACTGGCCTGTGCCCGAGCTTGTTTCCTTGCCCTTTGCCCCATCATTTCCTGTTTTACTCCATCCCTCCCCATGCATGTCTTAATCACACACTGATGAGCACACAGGTGGATCTCACTGTGGTCTTAAACACTTTCTAACAGTTCAATCTGAGTTTGAACCCAGACTGGAAACGAAGCTACTGACTTCCTTAGCAGGAGAAAGTGGAGATGTTCTTCACCCTAAGGGACATATTAACTGAACCAGTTTTATCAAAATCTATTCAGTTCTAGCAGCGTGCTTGTTTGGCTCTAACTGAGCATTTTCCAACCAGAAGCAGCCAACTGTGTGAGGGTACCTCCAAGATACTCTTAAGTAAAGCACATTAGTAGCTGGAGCCCAGGAGCAGGTGTGGGGGTACATGTGGGGTTGGGGGGGCTAACAGTGACAGGGGTATGATGCTTGAGTCCTAGCACAAACAAGCAGGGGTCACTGCAGTCCATCCAGGCACAGAATAACTAGACCCACACTGACTGGCTGAAGCCTGCGTCTGAATCCTGTAACAGGCTTGCAAAAACTCAGCTTCCAGGGCAGTCTTTCTCTGCAAGTCAACTGGCACAAAGAAAAACAAACCCCACGGAAGCACTAGGAAAGAGAACCTATAGAGGCTTGGATTCTTCCTCCTGCTGCTTGGTGAAGGCGCCTCAGATCCCATTCTCTTTGTCCCCACTGGTTGGTGTCCATTTCTGAGTATGTGCACCCTCTGTGATCTAAGAAGCCTTACAGAAAGCTCTAAGTGGGTAAAAGGTGTTAATTCAGCAACAGTAACATGTTTCCAAGCCCCAAATGCCTCAATTTAATACCTGGCTTTGACTCAAACAATACATTCAAAATACCAACATCTCCTGGGTGTTCTCCAGGTCAAGAGCTCTTCAAAGTATGTCTCTCTCTTCATCACTACAGTAATACTGGAGCCAATCCTTACTCTCCAGAGGAATAAAGCTTTCTTTTTCTTTTTGGATATCATAGAGCTTGGATAAAAGGGAAATAAGACAAAGGGCAAGCAGAAAACAAATCAAAGATTCATTTCCAAGCAGACTAACCCACCATTTCCATGGAAAGAAGTACGTGCCCTGGTCTCCTAACTAACCTCCAGGTCTTCAGAATCGCCCTAGTGAATGTAAGCTCCAGGGGAAAAAAAAAACAACCCTGTATCACAGTCACCCACCTCAGTTGGTTCACAGCAAGAAATTTAATCAATCTAACCAAGTGAGATGTCCCTTGAAAGCTTATCTGATTCTACTCTAAATCTGAAAAGCTTACCTTTTGTATATACTAAATAATTAATATAGCTGCATACCTCCGATAAATTATGTGTTCAGAATTCAAGATACATCTGCTTGGGAACCTTAATGTGATTTAACAGATAAAATCCACTATTTACCTGAATCACCTGTCAAATTTTGAAGCCAGGATAATTTATGCACCCAGACATTTGTCTATGCACACAACATTCACATAGCTGGTTTAGATGACTCAATCCCTTAAAAATATTCTTAATTTCCCTATGAACCCACAGAAAGCAAAGCACTCTTGCAAAACCAAACCAAACCAAACCAAACCACCAATGCTGCTTGGAAACAAACAATCAAACAAAAAGACAGCTGGGCCCCAGAGTTCGTGTTGTGGTGTCATCTCGAGGGAGCATTAAACCAGGAATCAGCAGAACTGGGCTGCAGTCAGTTTGCTATTATTTACCTGTAGGATAGGAGGCAAGTCATTTAACTCCTGTGACTTTCAGTTGCTGTACACATGTTAGGTTGTTGTTTTTTTTTTTTTAATTCACCATAATTCCTCTACATGCAGATACACTAAAATATTAACAGTGTTTTCTCCAGGCAAGTTTTTATCTGCATCCATGTCCTTATCCACACACATACCCATATAAATAGCTATCTTCTTGGAACAATATTGTATAAAAAAAAAACAAGACTGAATTCTTAGCTTTTTTCTGGCCCCCCAAAATTGGGAGATTCTGGGAATAAAGAGAACTAACAATTACCCTGCTGCTGGTGTAGGTGGCAGAGACATGCAGTAGATGCCTGCTGACTCAGAACGGCTGGAAAAGCGCTCTTTCGGATCACTGAACATTCCAGAGAGCTGAGATGTGGTCAGCACATGTACAAGGTAACGTGGGCAGCAGACAGGATGAAAGGGAAGTGTGGAGCAGAGCCTGGGGCAGCTCTGGAGCCACTCTGCAGGGAAAGAGTCAGCCCAAAGAGAAAAATGCACAGGACAGGGAGGGAGGTCAATCGAAACAGCCAAGATGGAGAGTCACAAATCACGCCCAGAGGCAGCAAGAGTCAAGAGAACTGGAAAACCGAGAAGTCTCGTACAGTTAGTAGAGCTGGTTCAGGCTTTCCAGAGAGCAATTTGGAAGTATCTATCACAAGCTTTAAAAATAAGGATGCCTTGTGACCCCGTAGGGGAAATTGCAAATTTGGCCCCTATTTTTCACCCCTTCCTCAATGCACACCTTGGCTGTATAATTCTGCAGTCGCCTTCAACTGTTCAGTCCCCTTCAACTGTTTTGCCCCTTGATGCTGGGCTCAGTCATATAACTTACTTTGTGATGTTCATAAATGTGATCTAAGCAGAAACTTGAAAAGCATGTGGAAGAACAAGCTTGCTATGTCTCTGCCAATGACATGAGAACACATCCGGGCCAGCCTGCCAGAGAATGGGAAGCAATGGAATAGAGTCAAGTTCCCCCAGGCACTGGGTCCCGGACAGCCTCGATCAGCCAACAGCCAGCCAACTGACACTCAGGTAAGAGAGCCACCCAGCCAAGATCAGCAGAGCCAGCTAGCGGACCCCTAGTTGATCCCAGTCTTGTGAATAATGCTCATCATTTGTGCCACAGAAGCCCTGCTTTGCAGCATTACTCTAGCAATAGATAACTAATACTTCCATCAGCTCCACATCTAAAAATCTGTCCAAAATAAACATATACACTCATACGTATGTACAAAGACCTGGCTACATATATGCTCATCATAACACTGTTTATACTATCAAAAATATAGAAACTATTCACATGACAATTAAAAGGACTAGTTAATCATATCATGCTACATTTGTATAATGCAATACCACCCAGTCACGCTGCAGAAAAGCAGTTCCTAAGATGAAAAAGAATATTTACTCTGCACTAAGTCAATCATCAAGCTGTATAGAATGATGTTGTATCTGTAAATATATATGATTATGAAAAAAAAAAAAGGCTGAAGCATAAACACCAAAATATTAGTATTTTGTCTGGGTGGTGTGCTTATGGGAGATTTTTAGATTTCTGATTTAGCTGATATGCCTTTTCTACAGAAAACATGTGTACTTTTGAAATACTTTTAAAAGTACTGAAAATTAAGAAGCAAGACCTCAGCAGACAAGGCCACTGGTATTGTTCCTGGAAATGTGAGTGAGGAATGGAGATGATAAATCTGGACCGATACCAATCAGGAGCCAAGGCCACCGAGATGGGAGGGCACCAGAAGAGAGAAAAGCTAGCAGGAAAGGTCTGAACAGGGCAAGAGCTGCTCTTTCACCTGACTCTCTCCATTTCCTCCTTTTTAAATCTGGAATGGGAAGGAAAAGGACAGCTGCATTATTAATGCATTAATTATGATAATATTCTGTGCGCGACTAATACATGTCAAACCATCCTCATACCAAATTGAAAACTGACATTTTTACTTCATGAATATTGCTCCGTCAGTGACATTTATTGTACGTTCCCAATCTTGCAACAGTGAATGTCAGGTCAACTATCAAGCATTTGCTTTCCTTCCATTTTATTTCCTATTTTAAAGCAGTAAGCTGTCACTGTTAATTGGGATGCAAAGTCAGATTACACTCAGAGAATCTGAGGCCACTGGCTGCCTGAACATCTTTCTTTGGTCCCTGGAAAACAATACTACATCAGGGCTGCCCATCTATCCTTGCCCTCTTCTTTATCTTGCTTAAATTTTAAATCATCACCACCACCCTGGATTGCCCTGTCTCTACTTTCTGTTTCATTTTTCTTCAGAACACTCACCATCACCCAGAATATGGTATATTCACCTACTTGTTGACTGCCTATCACTCCCTATTAAGGGTAGGAATTTCTGTTTTGTTGTTGTTCAGTCGCTCAGTCGTGTCTGACTCTTTGCAACCACATGGCTGCAGCACGCCAGGCTTCCCTGTCCTTCACCCTCTCCCGGAGCTTGTTCAAACTCAAGTCCATTGAGTCGGTGATGCCAGCCAACCATCTTGGCTTTTTCTTTTATCTACTGCTATATTACCAACACCTAGAATAATCTTTCATATAATAGTGAAAGTCACTCAATCTTGTCCAACTCTTTGAGACCCCATAGACTGTAAAGTCCATGGAATTATCCAGGCCAGAATACTGTAGTGGGCAGCCTTGCCCTTCTCCAGGGGATCTCCCCAACCCAGGGATTGAACCCAGGTCTTCCACATTGCAGGTGGATTCTTTACCAGCTGAGCCACAAGACAGACCCAAGAATACTGAAGCGGGTAGCCTATCCCTTCTCCAGCAATCTTCACAACCCAGGAATCGAGCCAGAGTCTCCTGCATTACAGGTGGATTCTTTACCAACTAAGCTGTGTTCAGTAAATGCTGAATGCAAGAATCACTTCGCATAAATGGACTTCTCAGAATCCTCAGAGGTGAACTGTTCCAGCCAGTTTACCACATTTAAACCATACAATTTTCTGAATCCCAAGTTCTTAGTGACCTACAGAATGACTCATTACAAAACAGACTTTTCAAAAAGCTGCATCATTCAAGCACTCATTTTTCATCTCCAGTTTCATATTTACTCTTGAAAACCCTCAGCTGCACTCCCCGCCCCGCCATGTGTCTATTGTATTGCTATCATAATCACTCATTGGTCACCAATTCTCAGACGCCACGTTTCCTGGAAATTTTCACCAGCCTCCATCTACATAGTTCCTAAAAATGATGATCAACAAGCATTTATTCATAACTCACACTGTGTTCATCACATCACACATCATGAGGGAGGAACAAAGGAGGAACAACATAGGCTCAGATGGCAGATACGAAAATGATAGAAAAGAAAAACTCTGAATGTGATGTCATCTGCAATTGCGGCTGTAACTTCAAACTTGCTATGCCACAAAATGAACTTCCTATATATCTGCCAAACTTCTTTCCTAGCATTTTCCTGTGCAAATGGCATGTGGCTAGTAATATTAACTGATAAAAGCATGTCATTATTATTTAATAAGTGACACTTTATAGATGGTTACATTGATTATAACCCCAGCAATCACACAAAAAGAGAACTCAAGATTTTTCACCAGTAAGGAAATCAAAAGCTTTTATATTTTGTATGATTAAGAAATAAAGACAATGTGTGTATATCCATGTATGTAAAGGTTCAATGAATTCAATGGATAAACTGCAACAGTTCCTAAGCCCCTAGGGCTGAAGGAATTGAGAAGCAAACAGGAAGGGAGAAGCACCAGGATGGGCCACGAGATGCCTAGCACTGTGCCAGAACTTACTGAAGACACAGAAAAAGCAGACATTCCCTGCTGTCCCTTCCCCAGGTCTGGGAAGCCACATGACATCATTTCTATTATTTCAATAAAGAGTATTCTTCCTCTCAAAGACAGATCAGATTTTCTAAAAATGAATCTATCAGTTCAGTTCAGTCACTCAGTCATGTTCAATTCTTTGTAACCCCATGGACTGCAGCACACCAGGCTTCCCTGTTCTTCACCAATTTCCAGAGCTTACTCAAACTCACGTCCATTGAGTCAGTGATGCCATCCAACCATCTCATCCTCTGTCTTCCCCTTTTCCTCCCGGCTTCAATCTTTCCCAGCATGAGGGTCTTTTCCAATGAGTCCGTTCTTCATATCAGGTGGCCAAAGGATTGGAGTTTCAGTTTTAGCATTAGTCCGTCCAGGAATATTCAGGACTGATCTCCTTTAGGATGGACTGGTTGGATCTCCTTGCAATCCAAGGGACTCTCAAGAGTCTTCTCCAGCACCACAGTTCAAAATCATCAATCTTTGGCGCTCAGATTTCTATAGTTGTTTATTATAAAGAACCTCCCTTTATACTAAAAAAATATCTTTCCTACATTTTGGAGCTAAAATGTCCCTTTCTTTTATGACACAGTGGCAATAATAGCTGATAAAACTTTTTTAAAAAAGGATCCTTAGTTTGACAATACTATGTTGGTCATCATGACTATATATTTTTTTAAGAGTTGTTTTGATGTTGGCCATTTTTAAAGTCTTTATTGACTCTGTGACAATATTGCTTCTGTTTTATGTCTTGGTTTTTTGGCCACGAGGCACGTGGGATCTTCGCTTACCAAGCAGGGATCCAACCTGCACCCCCTGCACTGGAAGGTGAAGTCTTAACCACTGAACCAGCAGAGAAGTTCCAGTTTTACAATGTGATTTTGAAACTCAAAAGTCAGACCATCACCACTCTCGGCTTCCTTCCACCGCCAACAGTGGCATCATGGCCGTAGGGAAAGGCTGATGTATCCTCTGTCTCAGGATATATGGCTATGGATGTACCTGTCGCCAAGTCCTGATATATTACATCATTACACAGAGAGGCAGAAATTAATATCAGCTAAAGAGCAAACAGGCCTTCAGGGAGATTCAAAGTCTCCACGATCTGAAATAACTGTGTGAAGCTCCTGGACTGGTCTGATCCAAGGGGAGGTTTGGTTTCAGATCTAGATGCAGAGGACAGCCCATCGGGACACTAGGAACCGAACACACCAGAGACGTCCCCGAGTAGTCAGCCCGGGCCGGGGCCTATCGACACATTAAAGGGGAGCAGCCTCTCTAGACAAGGCTCCCTGGTGGCCATGAGAAGCCAGGCAGCTGTCAGACGAGTGTCACTTGGACACACAAACGAGCAAGTGCAAGAGAAGAGGGGAGCGGGGTGAGCCTGGAACCGAGAAGGCAGAACGAGAGAAGCGACAGAGGCAAGCAGCGTGGTCAGGCAGCCTAGCATCGTGCCCGGAGAAACACCAGAGGTGAACTGCAATGCCTTTCTCCACCCAGCTTGGTTCATGTTGTACACACCAGCACTGACACTTGAACGAAAAGCCCCAGAGAGGCAGGCAGGAGCTAGGTACATCAAGAGCCAGCCCCTGGAGCTACCATCGACACTTCCAAAGAGCAGAGAGGCAGTGGTGGCAGCTTCTCAATGCACTCACATGGCGAGGAGGGAGTGCACAGCTCTGGCAGGGCACATATCCATTTAATGGTGGAACATCTGACTGTGAACCCTTCAACACATAGAGGGGCGGTAACTCAGGGAGGTGACTTGTAAGTGAGAGGCAAGAAGAGAGAAGGTTTATAAAAGCACCAAGGACCCGCCAGGTGTATACAGACCCCAAGAGCAGTCTGTATAAAGTTCTAGTACAGACTCCACTCGGGGTTCATCTGGGCCCTCAGAGAAACCTCAAGACCAACACGTGCCTGCTCTCCGTGTTGTACAATCGTGTCTGTTTGTGTAAGGTCATGTGATTTTACTTCTATACACCCACCCATTTTCAACATCAAAATCAAAAGAAATGGTATCTGGTAAATAACTGTTGATGTCTAACATCCAGTAAATGCTCGATATTTGTTGAACTGAAAAGATTTGATATGGAGATGACCACAGCTGAGCAGTATTCCAAACACAACCCTGTTCAATAACCTTTTATCTCATTTTCTCACTCACTTGGAGGTATCTATCTTGACAACAAAATGACTACTTATCCCTAAAAGGCAACTAATGCTGCACACAAAACCGAAAATTCATTTTTATCTTTTGAGTTTGAAGATAAAATCAGGCCTCCAATCATCAGATTTGGTCAAATTTGCGTCTTAAATGTTTCTTTCTCTCTCTCCTCTCATCTCCATCCTCACTTTCTCAGGTGACTGCCTCCTCATTGTCTCCTCACCTGGTCACGTGTCCTCCAATCCATGTTCCAGATGGTGGTCAGTTATTTTTAAAATGACTTGTGATATGACACTTTACTGCTCTAAAAACTGTCACTGGCTCAGCATCCTTTACTAGGTGAAGTGGAAACGGACTTGATGAAGGAACTTGAGAACCATACACGGAAGATGACCAGAGGTGCCAGGATGCTGCTCCAGCAGCAAGGGTAATGTCCTGGGAACAGCCTGATGGGGTCCCAGTTACCACTCGACCACTGCCATGGGCCACTGCCCCCGTCCCTGGGCATCACCAGAATGAGTTCTTCTTCCCACCCACTAAGCCTGGCTTGCAGGGTTCTCTTGAAGCCAGGGAAAGCAAAACTAGCCTTTGGGGGCTTCAGGAGCAGAATAAGGGGCCCATCTGCCTTTCAGCAAACTGCTCAAGCCTAGAAAGGGAGCTCAGCTACTAGGCAGCCTCAAAAAAAAAAAAAAAAATCACAAGTGCACACATTCATCAAATCCTAAGCTCCTCTTTGCCAACCTCTGTCTGTGGACGCGGTAGGCACAACAAGGATGAACTCTCATGCAACTCTGTTCCATCAGCACAGCTCTTGGCCACACACAGAGGGATGAAGACCCCCCCGACTCTCTCTGCCAGGGCTCTGGAAGACGGAAGACTGGCCAGACGCTGCTGGAGGACTGCCTGGCCACCCAGAGTTGCATAACAGACTTCAATTTAGTACTAGAACCTAGAACCCGAATTAACCTGACAGGATTTCCTGTACTTCCTAGCTGAGCTTCACACTGAACCATAAAAAGCTCTAAAGCTTGAAAAAATAAATAAAACTACAAATGGTTAGAATGGCTGCAAGAAAAACCATGCCGCCTGGTACAGCATCCAGTCTGCGCCAGGAATTCTACACACTGTAGGTAACATTTAAGGCTAACAAACACTGTCACGGACTAAATGTTTGTAGCCCTCCAAAATTCCCATTTTTGAAATCCCAAACCACAACATGATAAAAGCAGGAGGTGGTACCCTTGGAAGGTAATGAAGTCATGATAGTGAGCCCTCAGGAACGGGGTTAGTGCCTTCATAAAAAACACAAGAGGAGTTGGTTTTTCTCTCCGCCATGTGAGGATACCTAACCTGCAAGCACCTTGATGTGGAACTTCCCAGACTCCAGACACACGAGAAACAACCGTTTACTGTCTAAGTCAGTGAGTCAATGGTACAGTCTGGATGAACTAAGACAAACCTTTGAACACGGGTACTATGCCCACTGTCAGAGGAGGAGCTGGAGCCTGGACCCCAGTCCTCCAGGCCAGTGCGACCAAAAGTGTGGTCCTTGGACACCAGCATCTCCAGAGAAACTATTAGAAGTACAAGATCACTGACTCCACCTCAGACCAGCTGAATCAGAATCTCAGAGGGAGGGGAGAAGCAACGTGTAGTTAAACCAGCTGTGCCTGTGCTTCTGACTTCCACTAAAGCATGAGACCCACACCTCAAACAGCAGTGTTTGCAGAAGCGTGGCACGATTTCCCTTGAGGGTATGACACATTTGCCACATGGATGAACTTTTTAAAAAGGTAACTGCGACGTATCCATTTTAATATGGATTGGTTAAAAAAAAAAAAGAACAAAACAGCCCACACATTAAACCCCTGATTTCACAGACATATTGCTTAAGGAGATGTCAAATCTCCTTAAGGCAAATAAGAGCATCAGTATACAGAAAACCAATACAGTTGCAGAAAGTTACGGTAAGATCAGTGAACCTGATAAATAAACAACTACAGTCTAGGATACACTTCATAGCTCCAGTCCCAGCTGTAAACTAGCACTGAGAACAGGACCCACTACCCTTTCGAAAATCTCTTCTATGTAATGCCCAAACTTAACTTTGGAACCTTTGTCCACGGCTTTCAACCCAAATTAAAATTAAGAGAGAGGAGTTTGTGGTTCTATTTCATCTGATAGGGTAAGAGCCTAAAAACCCTGAAAGACACAGCGAGCAGGAATGACTCTACAAGAGTGGACAGGGGCTCAGAGTTGGGAAGCTGCAGGAAACGAAGCCTGCCATCTACCCCGATTACCGGTCCCAGTCTCACCGGCCACCCATCTCTGGACACTGTTGGCAAAAGGACCTGCAGGCTGGCAAGGTTGAAAAACGAAGGGGCAGTCAGAGCTGACATCATCATTTTTTCTCTACTACGACTAATAATGCTTACTTACTATTATTATTATTCATAATAAAGCCATTTAAACCCCACTCAATAAGAGGTTTAACAAGCCCATTAAGAACAGGAAAGCTATTTCCTGCCTGGCACTGCTTACGCACATCACTAGGAGACACTTGCTGGCAGGGGAGCCCCATTAACTCTAACCAGGAGTCTTGGCAGCAGCTCATGGAAGGAAAAATAAATCCCTCAAGTAGAATTACTGTGCGGTCAGTGAGGTCATAGCTCCTGTCTGGCAGCGCTGTACTCTAGTTTGAAGTCCCAGTGATGCACCAGGCTCACTCTATAGTTATGCTGGAGACAGGAATCCTCCTGGCTCTATACCTTCTGAAGCCAACTGGCCACAGCCTGACAGCAAAGCCCACTCTGGGGACAGCCCGAGAAATGACAAAGGCCATTCATCACCACCTCTCCTGTGCACTCTTTCCCCACTATGGATTGCGTTTTCTACTTCCATCTGGTTCTTCCTACTCTTTTTCTGCTTCTTCGACACTCAGAACCCCTACTCTCTGAGGGATCCTTGTGAGCCAAGAAGCCACCTCTAGACCCCTCCTTCTGCAGCCCCCTGAAGACCACTTTCCTCCGTCACCTTCCTTGAAGAAAGGATCGGGTCTAGCTAATTCAGTAACCAAAGTGACTGACAGTGTTCAGGGGCTACCCATAGTGGGAAACCCAAGATCACAAGGTCTGACTCAAGAAGAAGCCAGGAAACACCATTCCCAGGAATGCACCTTTCGAACAGAGAACTCAAAGGACACAAAGCAATGAATCCCTGAGAGTTGCATTCCAAAGCCCAGTACGCAGCTGAGACTCCTCGGGAAACATTTTGGTGCAACGACCTTTTTGACTGGTTCTGCCCTCCCCTCAAGGCTAATCACACAGTAACCGCAGACTGGACTTGGTCCGCCTGGAGACTGGTTTTCCTGGTCCAGCTCAGCACTTCCCACCCCAGTGACGCTTTCTCCCCAGCAGAGGGCAGCAGCTGTCAGAGGCTGGAGAGACTGGGTGTGCAGCCATCTCAGAAGCAGGTCGGCTAAAAAATGGGAAGAAACAGAAGCAGGGGAGGAGGCAGGCTGGGGGCGGGGAGGAAGCACGGAGCGCCAGCCACCCCATCACGCCGCCGTCCGCTCGCATTTCTGGCGGAGTCTGGTTTTCCAGCCAGTGCTCCCCACAACCCAGTGCTTTCTGGCGAGTCTGTCTCACCCCGAAAGGCTGGTTTGGAAGATTCTGGGTTATTAATCTGGCCAGCTAGCACCAGCACGCTTAAACCTCTTAGCTTTCCCTTACTCAGCTGCTGATGCCACATGGAAAACACGAAGAAAAAAGAGAGGAGAAAAAAAAAAGTCCAACTATGTTTGAGTCAGAGATGGTTCTGCTTTCACAGCAGATATTTTCTACATTGGATTCCTTTTGTGGCAGCGACATTTACATGAAAATGGGGTCTAGGATGGTAGGCTCCTGGCATCTAAAGTCACTGTTGCCCCTCCTGTCACTGTTCCTGTCCTTACGAGGCTGCCCCCAGAGCCAGCAGCCGTGTGAGATCTAGCAGGGGCGTCTGGCTTTCAGAGCATCCTTTGGGAGGAACCAGGCTGAGCACACGCTCCCAGGGTTACTTTGGAGAGATACGTATGATTAGGAAGTTAAATGCAACAGATTAGCCAAGAAACTTTGCCAACAAAGGTCCTTTGCCTTTGTTACTTTGCCGACAAAAGTCCGTCTAGTCAAAGCTATGGTTTTTCCAGTAGTCACGTATGGATGTGAGAGTTGGACTATAAAGAAAGCTGAGTGCAAAGAATTGATGCTTTTGAACTGTGGTGTTGGAGAAGATTCTTGAAAGTCCCTTGGACTGCAAGGAGATCCAACCAGTCCATCCTAAAGGAGATCAGTCCTGGGTGTTCATTGGTAGGACTGATTTGGAAGCTGCAACTCCAATACTTTGGCTACCTGATGTGAAGAGCTGACTCATTGGAAAAGAACCTGATGCTGGGAAAGATTGAAGGCAGGAGGAGAAGACAGAGGATGAGGTGGTTGGATGGCATCACCGACTCAATGGACATGAGTTTGAGTAAGCTCCAGGAGTTGGTGATGGACAGGAAGGCCTGGCATGCTGCAGTCCACAGGGTTGCAGAGTCAGATATGACTGAGCGACTGAACTGAACTGAAACCAAGAAACTGAAAACTCTTCACAGAGGCAGAACTTTCAGTGAATGGAACAAAATCAGTGTTCTGAAATGTGTAAAGGGTAGACTCTGCTGAAACCCAAAGTGTTCCAGGCACACTCAAGTCAAATGTTGCCACACACTCAGCCTCCCAGCTTACCTGGTCAACCTGTGGCTGCTAAACTTTTACAAGTAACTCCGGGACTGCAGTCCTTTTTCTAGCTGTCGCTATCTGTGAATTGGTGTTCAGGCCCTATGGAACGCCAAATCCCTCAGTCAGTCTACTATTGTGCAAGGAGACCCGATGCAGAACTGCCTACAGAGTAAGCCCCAGTGAATGTGAGCTGAAAGTTAGAGGACCTCGCACACTACGAAAACTCTTCACCTAAACAATTAGCTTCAGGAATCGAACTGGGGCAAGAGTATTTACCTCTGAGAAATCCAAGTAGTAGACCTATATGTACAGGGAAACATTCAAATGAAAGGTCTTGTTTAGGCACGTTTATGATTTCCAAGCTGAACAGACTGGCATCAAAAGGCAGGCTTCTTAGAACCTTGGCTTTCATTTACTCCTTGATTTGTCCATGTAGGGGCTTCCCTAGCAGCTCAGCTGGTAAAGAATCCACCTATAATGCAGGAAACCCTGGTTCAATTCCTGGGTCAGGAAGATCCTCTGGAGAAGGGATAAGCTACGCACTTCAGTATTCTTGGGGCTTCCCTGGTGGCTCAGCTGGTAAAGAATCCACCTACAGTGCAAGAGACCTGGGTTTGATCCCTGGGCTGGGAAGATCCCCTAGAGAAGGAAACTGCTACCCACTGCAGTATTTTGGCCTGAAGAATTCCATGGACTGAATATGTATAGTTCATGGGCTCACAAAGAGTCGGACATGACTGAGCACATTTCACTTTCACTTTGTCCATTTAGTCAAACAATATTAACCAAAACCTTCTTTTAAATTAAAAAAAAAAAATCTTTTGGCCACACTGAGTGGCATGTGAGATCTTACTTCTCCAGCCAGAGATCAAACCAGACCTGGACCACCGGGAAAGTCCCCTGAATACCTTCTATGCACAAAGGACTATCCTGGACTCTGAACGGATATAAAATAAGCACAGGGTAAAGTTATCCCTGGGTTTCCCAGGTGGCTCAGTGGTAAAGAACCCGCCTGCCAATGCAGGAGATGTGGCTTTGAGCCCTCTCTTATGAAGATCCCCTGGAAAAGGAAATGGCAACTGACTCCAGTATTCTTGCCTGGGAAATCCCATGGACAGAGGAGCCTGGTGGGCTACAGTCCATGCGGTCTCAAAAAGTCTGACATGACTTAGCCGTTAAACAGCAACAAACTGATCCCTGCCTGTCCTGCCTGCTGCCTGCTAAGTCATTTCAGTCAGCTCTGACTCTGCAACCCTATGGACTGTAGCCTGCCAGGCTCTTCAGTCCATGGGATTCTCCAGGCAAGAATACTGGAGTGGGTTGCTATTTCCTCCTCCAGGGGCTCTTCCCAACCCAGGGATCAAACCTGCATCTCCTACAGCTCCTGCATCGCAAGCGAATTCTTTACTGCTGACCTACTAGGGAAGCCCATCCCTGCCTGTAAGGCACTTATAATTGAATTGGGTAGACAAAACAAAGACATGCAAAAGAGCATAAAACAGTACATGCCAAGTACCAAATGAGCAGTGACAATAAAGAACACTTTAAAATCTTGGAAGAGGTGGGTGGGAAGCCCCAAATCCTAACGGAGGTCAGAGAAGGCCTAATGGAAGAAGTTGACCTACTTTGTTCTCATAAGTGTGGGCAGGAATCAGATGTATAGAGAAGAGATCTAGTAGAAGGATTCCCAAAGTGGGGGAGAACAATGACCAAGAACCCCCACTACCACCACGCGCCCAGCACTGTGTTAGACCTGTAGGAGTTCTGCATGGAGGAATGTGCAAAACCTGCCAAGGGGGCAATGAAAACATCAACCCAGAGCGCTGAAGAATTGATGCTTTTAAACTGCGGTGTTGGAGAAGACTCTTCAGAGTCCCTTGGACTGCAAGGAGATCCAACCAGTCCATCCTAAAAGAAATCAGTCCTGAAGATTCATTGGAAGGACTGATGCTGAAGCTGACACTCCAATACTCTGGCCACCTGATGCAAAGAACTGACTCATTTGAAAAGACCCTCATGCTGGGAAAGATTGAAAGCAGGAGGAGAAGGGGACAACATAGGATGAGATGCTTGGATGGCATCACCGACTCAATGGACATGAGTTTGAGTAAGCTCTGGGAATTGGTGATGGACAGGGGGGCCTGGAATGCTGCAGTCCATGGGGTTGCCAAGAGTCGGACACGACTAAGCGACTGAACTGAAGAGGTGGGCTGAGAAATGCAGACCGGATTGAAGGATCTTCAATACCAGGTCAAGGAACTGACGCTGGATTCTAAGCAGCAGAAACATACAATGCATACGTTTCCCAACTATTTGCTTCCTGGAGGTGGGGTTTATGGTGTTCCATTGAGAGTTGAAAATGCCTGTAAATAAGGAGTAGGTAATAGAGCCTGGAAAATTACTAAAGAAACAGGATTCTAATTTTCTGTTAATGTTCCTCAAAACAAGGAAGGAACAGGTAGTGGGTGAACCAGAAGTCCAGCTATCTCTTGAAGCAAGGGCTTCGAGGAGACATTCGTGAACCTCCCGGGAAGACAAGGTGGGAAGCTGCTCTTCCAGACCCAAACTTGCCAAACCTCACACTGAGGCAGGCATAGGAGGAGGGGAACAAGAGAGGGTGGAGACCAAAGATGTTCAGTTAGCCAGTTACAAGCATCAAACCCAGAATTCACCTCTTCTCTCCATTATTATTGTGTTTCATTGTTACTATAAGGAAAAAACTGCTATTCACAGGCCTACCCCCCTCTGCCCTAAGTATTTAAAATGCTGCTGTAACAGTAAATATCCCCTCCAGCGTATTTGTCCTGGAAGAAAAGAGTATGATTTGGAATGCCTAATTGAAATGTGCTACAAGAGATAAGGCAGCGCAGAGACTGACATTTAAAGGTAGGAGACACCACGGAAGACATGAAATATTACTGTTGCTGCCTCAAAGGCAAAAGCCACTTTCATGGGATGGAAACATCCTCCGGCTCTGTCTCCCTGCTCCTGGATCCCCCAGGGCCCTGCTCCCTAGACCCCCTGCCACAGGATTCGAAACCATCTCTGCTTTGCTTCTAGAATCCCACCCCGCTGCCACTGGGAATCCTGAGGGGCAGACTGAAAAAGAAAACCATTCTAGTTCTCTTTTGCTCTTACATAGCCATCTCAAAATCCTAGGTCTTGTTTCCTGATAAGGCTTGTTTCCTGATACATGCAAATGGATAGGCAAGACCACAAAAAAAAAAAAAAAAAGGAAAGGAAAAGATCTGTCAACGCATCTCAACAGGTCTCATTAAAACTCTGCTTTATGCCACTGTGCAAGAAACATGGTAAGAGACTAAAGGTTATCTGAGCTTAATGACCAGCAAGCCCTGTCCACTGCTAATTGGATATTGTTACTTCCCAAACGATGAATCTAGACACAGGCTAATTCACCACTCATTCTCTTCACCTAAGACTCCAAATAAGACAGTTTGCCAACCAACAGTTAGACCCAGTACAATTCCTATTAGCCAAATGTTCATCAAAGCTGCTTCCAACATGTCTCTGCACACTTAAGTAGCTGGTCTCCAAGGATGGGCTCCCAATGAACCATGGCTTACAGTATTTAAGTCTGTATAGTCCTCTGGCCTTGAATATGAGCTGGCCCTGGGACTTGCTTTTGATCAACAGGACAAAGTGAGGTCCTAAGAAGTCTTATAGTCTCCATCTGGCTTTATGAGAATGTGTGTTCTTAGGGTACCCACCCTCAGAACCCTGCCACCCTTCTTTGAGAAGCCTAGATCACCTGGAGAGGTCACACGGTCATGCGTAGGTTCTCCCCAGCTGGGTTCTCTCATCAACCTCTAGCCACGAATGTGAATAAATACTTCTGAAGTTGCAGCTGATTGAGACACCAGAAGACTGCACCCTGGTTCATATCGCAGAGCAGAAAAAACCCTCAACGGGTCACAGTCAAGCCACAGGTCTGTGATGCAGAATAGAAAGTCTGCTGTTTTAATCCACGAAGTTTTAGAGCAGTTTGTTTTGTCACAATAATCTGAACAGAAATGATTTAAGAGTAGGGTGCTGCCAAAACAAAAATCTAAAACATTTCGCATTAGCCTTGGAACCAGGCAAGAAGCAGAGTGAAGGGCCTCCGTAAGTATAGGAAGAAACGTGTTACTAGAGGCTAGAGGAAAGAGGACAAGCCTTATGAAGTGGCAGGAAGTTTAGCCAAACTGTCATCTGCAGTAACATGAACATTGAAAAAATACTGTCCGAACCAGTGGAACTGGCTAAGGAACTTTCCACACAGATTATCAAAAGTGCTAGCTAAGTTTCTTTTATTTCTTATTGACAAAGTACACACAGAAATGAGCTAAGGAAAGAACTGTTAAAATTTCAAACATAATTTAGAGGAAATATAGAGGAGTCAGGACTTAAAAGTGTTTGAAAATAGAAGAATTTTTCATCCCCAGTCTTTCCAACCAGCAAATGTTTCTAAAAATAGAGATAGGCTCATAGTATAGATCAAATTCAGGACCTTTCTATAAAATGTAGCCTTAAGATTACATTTTGATCAAAGGTACAACCTAAGACATTTTGTTTACACCTAAGAAAGAATAAGGTGATGCCTTACAGAATCTCTTAACTAAAAAAATGACTTCTTAGAACCATAAGGTTCTATCTTCTAACACTCTTCAGACAAAATGACTTTTAAGAACCTTAGAGTTTGCCTCTGGTAACAAATTCTATTCTGGTTACGTATTACTTCATAAGAAACTATATCAAAATGTAATGGCTCAAAACAATGTAGCATTTCTCATGGCCCTATGTGTTGGCTCGAATCAGCTGGGTGATTTAGTTTTGAGCTCTCCCATGTGGCTCCAAGTCACTGCAGCTGGAGCTGGTGCAGGACGAAGCCTCCACCGAGCAGGCATCCAAGACAGCCTCCTCACTCACGCACCTGGTGTCTCCTTGGCCTCTCTCTCTCCAGTTTGCATTTCATTCTCCAAGGCCTCGCTGCCAAACTTGAGCTTCTCTTGGCAGTTATGCTTCTTCGCTGGCTTCCAAGTGAGAACCTAGAAGCCACCAGGCCAGGGAATGGCTAATCCCAGCACCGTAGCAGCATTAAACCACCATGTGCTACTGATCAAAGCCATGATATGGTCTTTCCAGATTCAAGAAGATGGGGAGAGAGGCTCTACCTCCTGAAATCAGTGAGACAGCGTCAAAGACACAGCACAAGAGGAGTGTATGGGACAGGAAATATTACTGTAAACATCTTTGAAAAAATACAATCTACCACAACCTACTACTTAAGAAAAAAAAAAAACAACTCATATCCCTCCTTGAGTTAGAAAACATATATGATGCTTATAATCAGCCCAAGGTATAATATAATGGTCAGAAAGACCAACAAAAATGTTAACTGCCAAAATACAAATCCAAAACAAGGCAAACCAACAGGTCTTCTGGCTTCTGCACTGATGAAATCACATATGGAAGGAAAAGTATGTTCATGGCTAAGTACTAAGTTTACAAAGGGCCACTGAAAAAACCTAGGGCATGTTCTAGGGAGAGTGATCAGTGTTATCAAGAACTGAAAATTATGTCATTCTAGAAGTGTGTGTTGCAAAAGCAACAATACTCTACTAGAAGATTCATGGACAGGATCTCATCTGAGCTCCTCACATGTTCCCTTCTGTGTCCCCTAGGAGACTCACATCACACATAGATATATGGTTTGAACTCACTGGCCTAGGTCCCCTCTAAGATACTTACATTCTAAGTCTCTGGTTCTCTTCTCTGCAAGGGAATGTATTTGATCCTTACTGCATAAAATTTTCCAGCATCTAACAAAGCTGTCCCCATTTTCCCATGGTGGGGAACATTAAAAATATTCTTTATGATTTCCAGTCCTTTTTTCTCTCTGGAAAGACAGATTTACACTTCTCCAGCACCTTGTAATTAAGCAGGGTCATGTGACCTGCTTTGGCCAACGAAAGCATTTGAGAACTAGTGCAAATATTCCTTGTTCTCTTCCCCTTCTAAAGCCTCCTGTGGAATGGCCCCACAAAAAAAAAAAAAAAGGAGCTTTCCAATCAATGATGAACAGAGCCTCATTGTTACCAGTATTCAATATGTAATATGAATGAGAGGTAAACCTAGGCTCTTTTAAGATATCAAGATTTGGGGGCTAATTTGTCACTGCAGCAGAATCAAGTCTATGCTGACTAATAGAATCACCATCTTGGGAAAAAGCATCATCCTGAAAGTGTAACTCAGAAATGTGTTTAATTTTTTAGGGACTCAGCTCTCTAATGGAAGTCCTGAAACCTAAATGCAACTATATTTCAGAGTAGTTTCTGAAGTGATTAGACGCAATTGGCAAGAATCAAGAGTTACCCCTGAAAGCCAGAAGTTGGAAGGAGCTTTCTCCAGGAGCTTACCCAGCGTTCTCCTTTCCCCAAAAATTCCAGTATAAGGGTCTCCACGCTTACCTGCACTCCAGGAGCTTATGTATAAAGAGAAGTTCAAGGTGAAGAAGACAAACTCGACACCGGAGCCCAGACTTCAGCTGCTGAATGATTCAACAGAAGCGGCCACACTGACCCAGCCTGCTCTTAATAACTCCCACAGCATGTGCTTAGCCCAGACGCCTCTGAGCTTGTGAAGGGTCAGCATCTTAGAAAAGCCAGTGAGTACCCAACCCTGAGGGAGAGGTTACACTGTCTATATCTTCGCCAAGAGTTTAATTAGAAAATGCTGCTGTTTGTTAAATAAACATTCATGCATTATGAAACACACCATCCACTCTGCACAGCAAGGTTGGGACCTGAGTCCCTGATTGGGCAAAAAGGATCTTCCATCTCTGGGAACTTCCCTCCTCAAGCCCAGCCAGAGGTCACCAGAAAGGACAATGAGTCAACAGCCTGGCCTATTGTTCAGCTGTCAGTTAGGGGAAAACACCCTGCAGGAGCCGTAGTCTGGCTTTACCAGAGCAGTTTCATAGATGAGGTACCTCTGGTTCAAGTATGGGGGAAAACAGTCCATGAAAGGAAAGACAGACTGAATCGCCATTTTCTAGAGCAGAGTAAGATTACCTGTGGCTTTCTAGCCTAGCTCCACCCCACCCTTCCCCAGCCTCTTATTGGCAGGCAATACTTTCAGAAACTCAGATAATTCATTTCCAAAAAACAGTTCCTGAGGGTCTTGCTCTGAAGCATTGCAGGACATGCGAAAGTGAGGAAGAAAGTTCACAGCCCATAAGGTGGTCACAAATAGCTACTGTAGGAAGCAACTGCAATATTCTCTGTTTCAAGAAACACATAAACCAGTTGCTGGGGGGAGGGGGTCGGGGCTGGAGGAGATGTATTTGAGCAAAGGCTTGGGCTCCCCTGCTCCTTATTCAACCACATCCCACCAAGGCTCTCCAAGATGCCTCCAGACCCTGCTCAAGTTCTCCAAACTTGTAGAAGGCTTTACTTGGGTAAGTAAAACTCTCGCAGCATCATCTATTACAAAAGTGGATAATGTACTACCCCGACAAGCCCATCCACTGGCTCGGGTACCACATTCTGCGGGAGAAAACCTGCAATGCCCAGAGTGGGTAAGGAAGCCCTGAGACGGGCAGAAGGCTAACCTGCGGGTTTGCCACAAGCCGCCCTCTCCCGGCACGTGGGTGCCCCAACTGGCTAGCAAGATCTGGACCCTGATGGACAAGGCCTTAGGGAAGCGGGCTGTGAGGCTGGGGTGAGCACGAGCCTCGGGAGGAGCCTCAGGACCTCCAGCCTCTCCCCAGGGGGAGGCCCACCTGCGTGGGCATCTTTGGGAGCCTTCACGTGGTGCCCCGGGCTCCACCCTCTTCGGCTTCCTCCGATGCATCTGGGGCAGCGCTTCTTGTGCACCCTAAGTGCCAAGCACCCAGAAGGCAGGCCTTCAGCATCGCTCTGGGAACCCCAGCCTGATGGAAGGTCCCGATACACCAGGGACCTTCGGGGCCCTAGGGGCCCTCCATCTCAGCTCCTTCTACAGCCCCATGTCAGGAACCCCTGGAAGTATCGCGCCTCTCCGTCCACAGACTCCCCCGTGGGGGTCATTCTGAGCGAGATCCTCCTGAAAAGGCTGACTACACCGAGACCTTCTGAGGGTGCCCTTGGATGCCCCTTAAGCCCGAGAGACCGGCGAGGTTATGGCTGCTGCTCCCAGAGGGCCAGGCGTGGCTGCCCCTACCCTGGCCGAAGCAGTGCCCTGAGGCTTGGGGTGCCCTCTGGCCTGAAACCCCAGGGGCTCGTGCTGTGCCCCCCTCCACTGGTTCTGAGACCCACCCCAGTGGCTGGAACCCGGGCCCCCAGCTGCCTGGAGCCGACTGTTCTAGACTAGCCTTTTCCTCAGTACCCGCTGCCTCTGCCGCCAACACAGAAAAGCATCCATCACTTTCTGTGCTGTGTTTTTTATTCTTGATACAATTGAATTTTTCACCTTAAGTCCACATGTATATGTCTTTAAGAGCCTGACCTGTAATAAAGGATTAATGAAGAAGAAAAGTGAATGTTGCTCAGCCCTGTCCAACTCTTGGAGACCCCATGGACTATTTAGTCCAGGGAGTTCTCCAGGTCAGAATACTGGAGTGGGTAGCTTTTTCCCTTCTCCTGGGGATCTTCCCAACCCAGGAATCGAATGCAGTCTCCTACATTGCAGGCAGATTCTTTACCAACTGAGCTATCAGGGAAGCCCTTGGACTGCATGGAGATCCAACCAGACCATCCTAAAGGAAATCAGTCCTGAATATTCATTGGAAGGACTGATGCTGAAGCTGAAACTCCAAAACTTTGGCCACCTGATGCAAAGAACTGACTCCTTAGAAAAGACCCTGATGCTGGAAAAGATTGAAGGCAGGAAGAGAAGGGGATGACAGAGGATGAGATGGTTGGATGGCATCACCGACTCAATGGACATGAGTTTGAGTAAGTTCCGGGAGTTGGTGATGGACAGGAAAGCCTGGTGTTCTGCAGTCCATAGGGTCACAAAAAGTCAGACACAACTGAGCGACTGAACTAAAGAAGAAAAGAAAAAGATGGATAATGCCAACTATTGTCAAGGTTGTGGCAGTGTGGAACTTTTCTTTAGGCAGAGCTGGTGGGCGTTAAAATTGGTATAGCCTTTCTGGAAAGCAATATGGAAGCCTCATGGGTAGGTCCTCTAACCCAGCAACACCACTCCTGGGAATAAAACCTCAAGAAGCTCTCACTGGGCTCCCCAGGTGGCGCTAGTGGTAAAGAATCTGCCTGTCAATTCAGGAGACATAAGAGGTGGGGATTGGATCCCTGGATAGGGAAGATCCCCTGAAGGAGGGCAAGGCAACCCACCCCGGTATTCTTGCCTGGAGAATCCCATGGACAGAGGAGCCTAGCAGGCTACAGTCTACTGCAGAGAGTCGGTCACGACTGAAGTGATTCAGCACTCAGTCTCTCACTGGGCACCCTGTAAGGAACAGCTGGTAAAAGCAGAGTTGAACAGTGAGAAGACAGTGGATACATATAGGGGGACGCTGTGCTGCTACCGGGAAAGGAGAAACTAAATGTAAAACATGGCAACGTGAGAAGATCTTAAATATATAGTTTTGAATGAAAACAAAATACATCAAATAACAAGCACGTCAAGTTCAGTTGATGAGCGCATCAAGAGGTAGAACCAATTGCTATTAACATAAATTTAAAACATATAACAACAAAATCACATGACATATCTTACAGAGACAGAAGCTTATTTAAGTATATAGGTTCGATCCCTGGGTGGGGAAGATCCCCTGGAGAAGGGAAAGGCTACCCACTCCAGTATTCTGGCAAAGAGAATTTCATGGACTGTATAGTCTATGCGGTCACAGAGTCGGACACAACTGAGTGACTCTCACTTCACTTCACACATATTTAAAAACTACACACACACATGCGCACATGCTTTAATTCTCTGCTGTATCTAACAGAGAATAGAAAGTCTGATTAAAGATGAAGGAGAAAAATAAAACCAGGGAAGCCTCGCAGTGCTGGTGACTGTGTATTATATACTCACTTTCTTTACCAGAGGTCAAAAGGAGAAAAAATATTTTGCTTGACTTGGGCAAACTATGAGATTTGTGTCTGAACTAAATTTGTACATGGTGTGGTGTAGTGGTTTAAGAGATCAGGCAGTGATGGCAGAGAGACCTGCTTTTGAATTAAAGCCCTATCGCTTATTAACCGTGTCTGCAAGGATTAAGAGGAGATAATGTATGTAAAGCACTTATCACAGTGCCTGCTGCAAAGCAAGCAATAAGTAAACGGTAGCTATTCATAATAGGTAATGTAATTTATCATTATTTTTTTCTATCTCCCTTCTACTTTAGTGCACATACCTTGAAACATTTTACATGGTAAGAAAATCATCATAAGCTTCTTATTGGCTTATGGTTTATACCCTCCCTACATCCAAGAGATTTGGAGGAATTATATATGATTAATCAATAAGAAAAACAGAATGACGGGGATAAAAACAGAGCAGATGTCCTCTAAAAGCAGCCGGAAAAGTAAATATCAGCAAGTACCTGCACTGAGCTGGTGACTGTACCTTGGCACAGAATTGGGCCCAAGAGCCATGGAAGCCAAGGTAGAAAGGGAACGGTATGGGCTTTGTAGTCTTCATTTAATATCAAGTGAAACTGACAAAAGCCTTTGCAGAAAGACTCTGCCTATATATTCTATCACTTGGGTTTTCACATGAGGACTATTGGATAACATGCAATGTAACACCTGCAACAGGTATGCCAAAGACACAGAAAGTTCCACCTGAGCAGGTGACTTCATGCATTGAAGGCTGAGCCATAAACTGTTCAGGAAGGGGGAAGGAGAGATGCTAAAACCCTATGCTTGGGTCTCTTGCTTTCTGAGAGTCTAACTAAATCCAGGGAAAGAATGTGATGACTCTGGAAGAACAGTTGTTGAACATGACCATTAAGACCATCCTTCCCATATAGTATAAGAGTCAAGTTCCCAGGCTCCGGAGCCAAACCACCTGGTTCAAATCCTGCTCTGCCACTTACTAGCTCTGTGATCTTGGGGAACTTACTTGGCCTCTCTGTGCCTCAGTTTTTCCATCTGTAAAACGGGGGTGACAGGTGCCTAAATCATAGCCTAGCTGTGAAAGTTAAACGAGTCTTCTTAAGCCACTTAGAACAGGGCAGGGCACATGGCAAGCTCTACATGAGCTATATGGGCACATGCTAAGTAAATGAACAAATAAATGTCAGATGCGGTAGGCAAGCCTGGGAAAGGTGCTGAATTGCAGTCCATTCTGACTGAATTACCTAACAAGTACCTGGAGCACAGATACTCTTTGATGCTTTAAGTACCAGCCGAGAGGGAGGCAAAGGGGTCTCCCGTGAACAGAGAGACGCTGAGCCTGTATCCTCACACATATAAAATATGCCCCTTTTACCAGACACTGGAGAGAGATGGAACAATCACCGCAACCATGGTGATCCTATAACCAGCATAACTGAAGGCTACGTGGTGCCAGGACTTTGCTGCTTTTCAGGTCTCTTCCTGGAAACAAGGCAGGCACTACCATTATCCCTACTCTACCAATGAGAATGCTAAAGCTCAGAGGGGTTAGATGACTCCTTCAAGGCCCCACAGCCTAGAACGTGTCTGTCACTTTGGCTCAAAACAAGTCCTGTGCTCTTTCCGCTAAATTATACCGCCCCTTTCTTATCCAGGCACACAGGGGTGGGGGTGCAAGAGGAAAATTAAAATGGGAGATCGCCCTGATGCCTTTTCTTGCTATCATCTACTGACGAGAAGCTCAATCACCATAATTCTACTCCTTAGGGTCTTTGAAAATGAAGATCAGGCATTTGTTAGCACAGAGGAGGTTAAAGTTGATTTATCCCTTTCTGTTCCTAGTGCAACTGAGATGATGAATGATATTAATATGCCAGGCGCACTCCCATGGCAAAGACTCTCCAGAGAGCACAATCAGAATGCGGGTGGGTGGAAGTGATGCTGTTTCAGCAGTAACCCCGAATCTGATCTAATTTAAATTTCTCGTTAATCTTTGGAAAAATTTAAGAACATGAACTAGTATTTACTAACATTTGACACATGATTGATTATGACACACCAACATGTTCCAGCACCAAGACTGATACCTGCTAGTTTAAGAAACACCAGGGAAGCTCACACCCATGTTCCCATTTCCTTTAGAACCCAAACAGAGTGCCTTATATGAAACCTTGTAAGATTTCGTTGAGTTTTCAAGAATTTTGGAGTTTCAAGATGAAAAATGGAAAGGCCATCATGCTATCGTTTGTTAGCAAATTAAAGAATAATTTCCAGTTTAACCAGCCTCTTGGCATGTATCACAGAATAGATGTATGGATTAGTGGTGGCAGAAAGCCTAGGCAGGTGTGGGAAAACCATCACTTCCTCTGCATTCTCCTTGGGAAATGGCCTCTACCCACCTAATCAGCAAGAGTCTGGGCTGGAAGGGAGTTTTTAGCCAATGAGTGCAGGGCAGGTCCATGTGGACACACACATAGGAACTTTCCCCTTGGAAAGAGCTCTTGAGTTCACATCCAGGTTCCCAGTCTCTCATGTCAACATCAAAATTTCACATCTTTCCATAACAGCCAATTGCATTATTCATTTCGTTAAAGACAACCTCCAAATCTGAAACAACAAAAGAATAGTTAAAGACATAACTTCTTCTGCTTTCTTATAAGACACAGGTCTGTTTTCCTTGCATGACACTGAAAAGAATATTCTTCTTTCTCCAGGATCAACAACATTCCATCATTGGCCCTTAGTGATACTTCATTTTGAGTTTCTAGTTTAGCTACATAATATGTACCTAAGATGTACACGTAACAGGAGATAAAGTTCAGCCAGATAAAGTGATCTTCCCAAGATCACAAAGGATGGTGACTATCCAAGTCAAGGGTTCTTTCCTCCGAGCCATACATCCTTGGAACAGGGCAGCTCTGTGCCACTTCCCACCTCCTCTGCACCCTGCTGCGCTAGTGACAGAGGATGAAGGATGCTAAGGGACAGTATGAGCATGTCTGCATGGCAAAGCAAAAAACATAAATAAATAAACTGGAACCAGAAGTCCTGGGCTCTCGGGCCAACTGTCCCTTCTTATTTGTAAACCTTGGGAACATCACCAATCCCAACTTTCCAGCTTATAAAAGAATGATCTTAAAAACTCTGCCTTGCCCAGTGCATAGGGATATTGCTACAATATAAAGAATTTTTTTTAAGCTAATCTTTCCAGTGCTATTTATTTTGTGCTCGGTATGTACCAGGCACAGCACTGGCCACTTTATCTTCTTGTTAACCCTCACAAGAGTCCTTTGTGATGGATGCCATTAGGGCCCTCATTTTACATATGAGGAAAAAGAGACACAGACATGATAGGTGACTGCCCAAGACCACTCAGACTGGGGAGTGGCAGAGTGAAGGGATAAGCCCCCATCAGCTCCAGAGCCTGTGCTCTTGACTGCTCTATGCTGTATATATATTAATAAAAGGCTGCCTAAAGAATTTTAAAGAAACACGTGTGGCTTCAGTTGATGACTGGAAGGTGAGATCCAGAGACTTTAAGTCCCCCCAGTAAAGAAGCTAGGTTGTTCCAAGTCTGAAAAATACTGGAAGATAATCCCCCAGACTCCTCCTTCGGCTGATGTCAGAAAACTGGCCCACAAAGGCTAAAATGCCAGCATCCAGCTCCCCTCTGTTCAAGTTCCAGGTGCTCAGAGCATCCTGAAGGTGAAAAAGGTTCACAGTCAAAGATGATGCTGGGGACCTGGAATCACATGCTAGCAGCCAGAGCTGCTGCTGCTCCCAAGGGTGGCCACCTTGAAGGATTCAAAAGTGTGGGAGCTTCTGTTTGACAGAGTGTGTAGAAGTCAGGAGAACTTTCCTTTTTTTCATTTCCTTGGAAGGCCAGATCGCAGAGCCTCTGTCCTCCCAGAGCCCCAGCCTGTTTCGGGCCCTGCCTTTCTGCGGGTGGGCTAGGGAAGCAGCAGCCAGCCAGTGGAGTCAAGAGGAACAGAAGCCAGCAGACGGCGCCTGCCCCTGCTCGCCCACGGTCACCACACATCCAGCAGCACCTCGGTGGGTCGTGACTGCCAAGCTGAGTCAGCTCAACATGTCCACCCTTCTTTCCTTGTGAGCAGCTTGGTCGCCCTCCTAACAGGCCTTTCATTAATTAGGAGGATGCGTCAACATGCCAACAAAATTAGCAGTTTCAATATCTCCCTAAAGTCTGAGGGTTGCAAAGAAAACGAAGGCTTGGTCACTCCCTGTTATTTTTACTCTCTGCTACCCCCCTGACTTTTGGGCAAGCTGTTCCCATCCAAGAGCACCCTTCATCTAGGTCCACACAGTCTCCTCTGTCTTTCTGGTTCTTTTTTTAAAAAAATGTAACGCACGTCTTTTCCCTTCTCTTTTGAAACCTGATAAATCCCAAGGAAGTTGCATTCACCCACACTTTCCTGACCTTATCACCTGCTAGAAACAGTTGATAAGCTGGTCGCTGTGGGCCCAGCTAATTTGGGGGTCTTATTTGGACCATGAGTTTAAGGATAAAATTAAATGGGTGATGAAGAAAGAAAAGGAGTGAAATTTAGATAAATTATCCAGGGCAGGGGGAGGTGGGGAAGGGTAGAGAGACTGGATTTGTGACAGAGCCGCTCAACTCCCTGGATGTACCAAAAATGGAACTTCTTACCGTGAACTCACAAATGTTCTTCCTCCTTGAAAAAAGAAGCACCATTGTCAAGCCTCCCATGGATGAATAACCTCGGATTCTTGCTGATAGAAGCCTGAGAGGGGAGAGGTACCTAGGACTGAGCCCCCCAGTAGGAGAAGCAAAGCTTCTGGAGCTAAGGTTTGGGAGCAAATACAATCTGGGGACCCCTGAGAAGAGCGGGCCTGGAAACCTGTGGGGACTGCAGAGGGGCTCACCAGCCAGGGCTCTGGTGTTTGGAGAAGTAGGTGAGAAAGAACCCCAGACCGTCACAGCTTCACACTCCGTATAACTGGGGCTCCACACTGGCTACTAGCTCTTCCATATCAGCTGCTCAATATATTGTGGTTGAAATGAATCCAAGACCCCTCAATACTTACCTGGGATCTGCAACCATAGACAAAGGATGGGATAAATAATTCAGACATAAATAGTAGCCGCCACCGCTCCCCTTCCCCACAAAAAGCCTCTGCCTACAGACATTTTACAGTCTTTGTGGTTAAGAATAATAATAGTGTTTACTTCATAGGGTGGCTGTGGAAATTAATTCCAATGGTCCTGAGAAAGTGAATTCACAATAAATGTTGTATATGGTTATTCTTCCCTGCTAGTGTCCGGGACTTCCTGATCAAGTCTGGAGGCTGGCAGGTGGGGTTGAATAGAAACAAGGATGCTGGCTAGCACTTCTGCCTTTCGACACGTGCTCCAAGGCCCAGGAATGGTTAGTCTCCCCTTCCCTCAATCATCACTCTGTGTGTTTAGAGAGGAAGTCAGGATTCTGTACTGTTTCCCAGAGGAAGGAAGAAAAGAAACAATCATTAACACCTACTGTGTGCTCACCAATCTGCCAATCGGTGCTTGCTCTTTAGGGAAGGTATAATTTCCCACATGTAACACATCTAACAGAGGATCAGCAAGTTCTAATAGCTCAGCCAAGATGAGCTGATGAGTAAGTGGTGAAATTAGGACTGATATCCAAGTTTGCTTGAATTAAAAAATATATATAGTCTGGGGCAGCCCGCATGAATATTACTCCAAGGCCCAACGCTGACCTTCTAATCCAGTATCCCTAGGTGCAGAGCCTGGCCTTTTAAATGGTGCCCAGGGTATCATCACCAACTAGCTGGGTCTGGGAACCTCTGAGATGCTTGAGCTCCAAGGGCATTTCCAGCCCTAGAATTCTATAATGAGAAGAAAATGTCACTCTCTTAGCAGCTGGTCTGATTTTTTTCCCCCCTTAGGGACAGACTTGCCTTTGTTAAAACAAAAAGATGCTTCGATGAGCCTGCTTACAGAAAAGAAAGAAGCGAAAGCAGCTCCGGGGAGGGATGGAAGGAGATAGAGGAGGGAAGAGAGAATTGGGAGAGACTGAAGGGGAGAGGAAAGATAGCAGACTACGAAAGAGGGGAAGAAGGTAGGGGGCAGGGAGAGGGGAAGGAGGCTTGTAAAGGGAATATGGAAGAGGGAGGGAGAGTGTGAAATTTCTTGCAGAAACCAATAAGAAGCCAAGTTCTGCATTTGGATTGGAAAAAGGGCAAAAGCAAGAAAGCATACACAGGTATAAGGGGGAGAAAATAAACTGGGATGGAGTTTTAATTTCATAGGTTCATTCATTCATAAACAGGAATAAAACCAATTTTGATCCTTCAGCTAAAACCAAGAGAGGCTTAGACTAGCCCTTCCCTGGTGTCACTGGGCCCTCCATTTGTCTCTGTTGGTCTGTAACATGGATAAGAGCCTCATTAACTGAGTGCGATGTGATATACATGTTTGTGCTCTCATATAAATTCTCATCTCTCTTTAACCATCTTAGGAGGTAGGTTCTATCTGGTCTGTACTACACAGATAGAGAAATGGAGGCACACAGAGGTTGACAGTTTACACAAGGTCATTGACACATTGATTAGTGTCAAGACCAGAGTGTGAGCCCACCCATTTGGACCCTGCAACTCTCACGCCCCACCACTGACTCCAAGAGGTTTTATATCTTTCATCTCATTTGCTTCTTATAACAAAGGGACAGTGTAGATAAGATACATAATGCCCTCCTCATTATACAAAGGAGGACACTGAAGCCCAGAGAGGTCACGTGAACTGTGTAAGGTCACATG
The DNA here is from genome assembly GCF_027580195.1 of Bos mutus. Classification (NCBI taxonomy): domain Eukaryota; kingdom Metazoa; phylum Chordata; class Mammalia; order Artiodactyla; family Bovidae; genus Bos; species Bos mutus. Next base: position 96,126,186 of record NC_091626.1, read on the forward strand.
GTTGGTACATGAATGGAGGTTAGACTTGTACCCCAGATCTCCAAATCCTGATGTCCTATGCTACCCCAGTCTCATTCCCTAGTCATGCTAAGCTCTCTTAGGTGTCTCAGACAGAGCTTGCCGTTCCTTCCATAGAGCAATGTGAAGCTTACTAGTAAATGCCTGCTCACCCCAAAATATCTTCCAACTGCTGGCTACCTGGTCTGGCATACTTTAAACACACACACACACACACACACACACACACACACAAATGATTCCTCTGGTTTTCTTTTAAAATACAATTGCCATCTAAAGAGTAGAAGACCTCTCTGAACATCCTTAATAACTGTGTGTGTGTGACTTTAGTAGGTAGCCTCCTTTGGGGCATCACACCTCAGCTGCATCATAGATGCACAAAAGGCTAACTGTCAGGGAGAAACCAAGAGAAACAGAAGGTCACAGAGGAAGAAGCTTGCAGGAACAATTCGGTCATCACCTTTAGGAGTCCTCTTTAGTAACTTAAAGGATTCTTAGAAGTTCCTATTGTATTTGTCCAACAGGGAGAAATGAGGGTGATATGGTCAAGGCAATGGGAGCAGCTTGATGTTTAAATAAGACCAAAATAACAGATGAGAGAAAGGAATGGGGCCCAGGATGCAAGGAAGAAATGTATTATAGTCTAAAAGTTGACCAAGCATCCACACCGTAACCCCATTCACAGACGAGGGCTAGAAGGCTAGTGGAATCAGAAAAGCTAAAATTAGACAGCAAATTATAAAAAGATGTGACCAGCATCACTGCTATCAAAGCACTGCATTCATACATTATTTTGTTAATTTAGAAAATACTCCCTGGGGTTACAGTGGACCCCACTGAAGACTCACAGGGGTCACCCACTGTTCTAGGGCACACTGGTAAGGCACTGATGGTCAGTGGAGGCAACAGACACATGAACAGATAATCATATGAATCGATGTGGGAAGCTGGTGGCAGTTTTCGGGGGAGACATCTAATGTAGACTTGGAGTGTGGGCTCAGGACAGGTTTCCCAGGGGAGAAGACACCTGATCTTAAAAAATAAGAGTGAGAAAGTGAACAGAGAGAGAAGAAGAAGGGCATTCTGGAGAAAGGGAACACCAACAGCAAAGGCATAAAGGTGAGAACTCAACACAGTTTTGTTTGGAGAACAAAGACCTACTTACTAGGTGAAGAAGACAGAGGATGAAACTTGATAGCTTGGACCTGGCTTCTCTGAATGAAAAAAATAAAATGCACTCAGCTTACAAAAAAAAAGAAAAAACCCTGACCTTCAAATCTTTCACCTTAAGGAACCACCCTTGTTCCACTGAGGAAAGTCTAGTGGAGCTTGTCCTCAGTGTTTTTTACTTCCCTAACTGAGGAACAGGAAATGATCCAAGCTACGGCGATCAGATACTCCCTCTCTAGAATTTCAATCTGGAGAACTACAAATTGTTAATTATTGATAGAATAGAAAAAGCTATTGATATTACTTAGTTTATAACCATCCAGCTTACAAGTTAACTATAGTACTTAAGTTTCTTAGTATATAATCACAGTATCAGCAAAAAGAGATAATCTTAACTCTTCTGATTTTTATATCAGTTATTTTATTTTCCTGTTTTATTACCTTGGAGATTCCAGCAAATATAATGGTTATTATTGTTAACATGGGCATCCATGAATTCTTCTTAATTTTAATTGAAATGATTTCCATATTTGTCAGATTTGCTGTTGTTTTAGTCAATAATCTCCATGTAGCTAAGCAATCATGTCTTATATACCTTTTACCTAGATTTTACTAAGAATGGCTGCTGAAATATATTAAATGCCATTTCAGCCTGTATTGATATGATCATTTTTTCTCTTTTAACTAGTTAATGGAAAAGATTATCTTGATAGTTCGCTTCATATTGACCGTATATAAAATAAAGATACAAAATCAATACCTTTTGTCTACCTCAGTAATAGTCACAAAAAATAGAAATGAGAAAAGTATTTTATTTGCAATATCAATAAAACCTTCAAGATATTTATCAATAAATTTAACTTAAAATGCAGAGGGCAAAACGAAGAAAAATACAAAATCTTATTGGAAAATGTAAACTAATATCTAAATGAAGGGAAAACATATCATTTTTTTTAATTGAAGGATAATTGCTTTACAGAATCTTGTTGTTTTCTGTCAAACTTCAACATGAATCAGCCATAGGTACACATATATCCCCAGCCTTTTGAACCTCCCTCCCATCTCCTCCCCATCCCACCCCTCTAGGTTGATACAGAGCCCCTGTTTGAGTTTCCTGAGCCATACAGCAAATTCCTGTTGGCTATCCATTTCATACATGATAATGTAAGTTTCCATGTTACTCTTTCCATACATCTCACCCTCTCCTCCTCTCTCCCCATAAGTCCATAAGTCTATTCTCTATGTCTATTTCTCCACTGTTGCCCTTAAACCAAATTCTTCAATGCCATTTTTCTAGATTCTGTATATATGGTTAGAATATGATATTTATTTCTCTCTTTCTGACTTATTTCACTCTGTATAATAGGTTCTAGGTTCATCCACCTCATTAGAACTGACTCATATATGTTCCATTTTATGGATGAGTAATATTCCATTGTGTATATGTACTACAACTTTATCCACTCATCTGTCGATGGGCATCTAGGTTGCTTCCATGCTCTATCTATTGTATATAGTGCTGCGATGAACAATGGTATACATGTGTCTGTTTCAATTTTGGGTTCCTCAGGGTATATGCCTAGGAGTGGGATTGCTGGGTCATACGGTGGTTTTATTCCTAGTTTTTTAAGGAATCTCCACACCATCTTCCATAGCAGCTGTATCAATTTACATTCCCAACAACAGTGCGAGAGCATTCCTTTTTCTCTACACCCTCTCCAGTATTTATTGTTTGTAGACTTTTTGATGATGGCCATTCTAACTGGTGTAAGGTGATATCTCATTATAGTTTTGATTTCCATTTCTCTAATAATGAGTGATGTTGAGCATTTTTTCATGGGTTTGTTAGCCACCTGTATGTCTTCTTTGGAGAAATGTCTGTTTAGGCCTTTTTCCCACTTTTTGATTAGGTTGTTTGTTTTTCTGGTATTGAGTTGGATAAGCTGCTTGTATATTTTGGAAATTAATCCTTTGTCAGTTGTTTCATTTGCTATTATTTTCTCCCATTCTGAGGGTTGTCTTTTCACCTTCCTTATAGTTTACTTTGCTGTGCAAAAGCTTGTAAATTTAATCAGCTCCCACTTGTTTATTTTGTTTTTATTTCCATTACTCTAGGAGTTGATTCATAGAGGATATTGCTTTGATTTATGTCATCAAGTGTTCCACCTATGTTTTCCTCTAAGACTTTCACAGTTTCTGGTCTTACATTTAGATCTGTGTATGGTGTTAGGAAACGTTCTAATTTCATTCTTTTACATGTAGCTGTCCAGTTTTCCCAGCGCCATTTACTGAAGAGGCTGTCTTTGCCCCATTGTATATTCTTGCCTCCTTTGTCAGAAATAAAGTACCCAAATGTGCATGGGTTTATTTATGGGCTTTCTATCTTGCTCCATTGGTCTATATTTCTGTTTTTGTGCCAGTACCATACTGTCTTGATGACTATAGCCTTGTAGTATAATCTGAAGTCAGGAAGGTTGATTCCTCCAGGTCCATTCTTCTTTCTTAAGACTGCTTTAGCTACTTAGGATCTTTTGTGTTTCCATATGAATTGTGAAATTTTTGTTCTAGTTCTGTGAAAAATGTCATAGGTAATTTGATAGGGATCGCACTGAATCTGTAGATTGCATTTGGTAGTATAGTTATTTTCACAATATTGATTCTTCCTACCCAGGAACATGGAATATCTCTCCATCTGTTTATGTCATCTTCAATTTCTTTCATTAGAGCCTTAAAATTTTCTGTGCACAGTTCTTTTGTCTCCTTAGGTAAGTTTATTCCTAGATATTTAATTTTTTTTGTTGTAATGGTGAAAGGGATTGACTCCTTAATTTCTCTTTCTGATTTTTCATTGTTAGTATATAGAAATGCAAGTGATTTCTGTGTATTGATTTTGTATCCTGCAACTTTACTAAATTCACTGATTAGCTCTAGTAATTTTCTGATACTATTTTTAGGGTTTTCTATGTACAATATCATGTCATCTGCAAACAATGAGAGCTTTACTTCTTTTCTGATCTGGACTCCTTTTATTTTTTTTCTTTCTCTGACTGCTGTAGCTAGGAATTCTAGAACTATGCTGAATAACAGTGGTGAAAGTGGACACTTTTGTCTTGTTCCTGATCTTAGGGGGAATGCTTTCTGTTTTTCACCATTGAGAATAATGTTTGCTGTAGGCTTAACATATATGGCCTTTACTATGTTGAGGTAGGTTCCTTCTATGCCCATTTTTTGATGAATTTTAATCATAAATGGGTGCTGGGTTTTGAAAAATGCGTTTCCTGCATCTATTGAGATCATATGGTTTTTATCTTTCAATTTCTTAATATGGTGTATCACATTGATTTGCATATATTGAATAATCCTTGCATCCCTGGAATAAACCCAACTTGATCGTGGTGTATAAACTTTTTGATGTGTTGCTTAATTCTGTTTATTAAAATTTTGTTGAGAATTTTTGCATCTATGTTTGTCAGTGATATTGGCCTGTAGTTTTGTTTTTTTGTGTTGTCTTTGTCTGGTTTTGGTATCACGGTGATGGCGGCCTCACAGAATGAGTTTGGAAGTGTTCTTTTGTCTGCCTATCCTTTGACAGATACACCTTTGAAAGAGTGTTAGGATAGGCATTAGCTCTTCTCCAAATGTTTGATAGAATTCTCCTGTGAAGCCATCTGGTCCTGGGCTTTTGTCTTCAGGGAGATTTTTGATCACAGCTTCAATTTCAGTGCATGTAATTGGGTTGTTCATAATTTCTATTTTTTTCTGGTTCAGTTTTGGAAGATTGAACTTTTCTAAGAATCTGTCCATTTCTTCCAGGTTACCCATTTTATTGCCATATAGTTGTTCATAATAGTCTCTTATAATCCTTTGTATTTCTGCACTTTCTGTTGTAACCTCTCCTATTTCATTTCTAATTTTGTTGATTTGATTCTTCTTTTTTCTTGATGAGTCTGACTAAAGGCCTGTCAATTTTGCTTATTGTCTCAAAGAACCAGCTTTTAGTTTTATTAATCTTTACTATTGTTTCTTTCATTTCTTTTTCATTTACTTCTGCTCGGATTTTTATCCTTTACTTCTTTCAACTAATTTTCAGATTTTTTTGTTCTCCTTTGTCTAGTTTTTTTAGGTGTAAAGTTAGGTTGTCTATTCAATTTTTTTTCTTGTTTCTTGAGGTAAGAGGGTATTGCTATAAACTTCCCTCTTAGAACTGCTTTTCCTGCATCCCATAGGTTTTGAGTTGTTGTGTTTTCATTGTCATTTATTTCTAGAAAGTTTTTTGATTTCCCCTTTGATTTCTTCAGTAACCTGTTGGTTATTTAGAAACGTGTCATTTAATCTCCATGTGTCTGTGTTTCTTACAGTTTTTTTCTTGTAATTGATATCTAGTCTCATAGCGTTGCGGTCAGAGAAGATGCTACAATATTGTAAAGTAATTAGCTACCAATTAAAATAAATAAACTTATATTAAAAATGATGCTTGATATGATTTCAATTTTCTTAAATTTCCTGAGGTTTGATTTGTGACCCAAGATGTGGTCTATCCTGGAGAATGTTCCATGTGCACTTGGGAAGAAGGTGTATTCTTCTGCATTTGGATGGAACATCCTGAAGATATCAATGAGATCCATCTCATCTAATGTATCATTTAAGACTCGTGTTTCCTTAGCAATTTTCTGTTTTGATGATCGGCCCATTGGTGTGAGTGGGGTGTTAAAGTCTCCTACTCTTATTGTGTTTCTGTCAGTTTCTCCTTTTCTGTCTGTTAGTGCTGGTCTCATGTGTTGAGGTGCTCCCATGTTGGGTGCATAGATATTTACAACTGTTATGTCTTCCTCTTGGATTGCTCCCATAATCATTATGTAGTGTCCTTCCTTATACCTTGTAATCTTTTTTATTTTAAGGTCAAAATTGTCTTATATGAGGATTGCTACTCCAGCTTTTCTTTGCTTCCCATTTGCATGGAATATATTTTTACATCCTCTCACTTTCAGTCTATATGTGTCTTTAGGTCTGAAGTGGGTTTCTTGTAGACAGCATATATATGGGTCTTGTTTTTGTATCCATTCATCCAGTCTGTGTCTTTTGGTTGGAGCATTTAATCCATTTGTATTTAAAGTAATTATTGATATATATGTTCCTATTGTCATTTTCCTAATTGTTTGTGGTTGATTTTACAGATCTTTTTTCTTCTATTTCTTAACTATATAAGGGTAAGCCCCTTTAACATTTGTTGTAAATCTGATTTGGTGGTACTGAATTCTATTAACTTTTGTTTGTTTGAAAAGCTTTTTATTTCTCCATCAATTTTGAATGAGATCCTTGCCGGGAACAGTAATCTTGGTTGTAGATTTTTCCCTTTCAGTACTTTAAATATATCCTGCCATTCCCTTCTGGCCTTCAGTTTCTGCTGAAAGATCAGCTGTTAAGTGTATGGGGTTTCCCTTGTATGTTGCTTGTTGCTTCTCCCTCACTATTTTTAATAATCTTTGTTTGTGTTTAGTATTTGTTAGTTTGATTAGTATGTGTCTTGGTGTGTTTCACCTTGGGTTTATCCTGTATGGGACTCTTTGTGCCTCTTGAACTTGACTATTTCCTTTTCCATGCTGGGGAAATTTTCAACTATAATTGCTTCAAAAATCTTCTCATACCCTATCTTTTTCCCTTCTTCTTCTGGGACCCCTATAATTCAAATGTTGGTGCATTTGATATTTTCCCAGAGGTCTCTGAGACAATCCTCAGTTTTTTTCATTATTTTTAATCTGTTCTGCTCTTCATAATTTATTTCCACCATTTTATCTTTCAGCTCACTGATTGGTTCTTCTGCTTCAGATATTCTGCTATTGATTCCTTCTAGAGTATTTTTAATTTCAGTAATTGTGTTGCTTGTTTCTGTATGTTTATTCTTTAATTCTTCTAGGTCTTTGTTAATTGATTCTTGAATTTTTCCATTTTGTTTTCAAGGTTTTTGGTCATCTTTACTATCATTATTCTGAATTCCTTTTCAGATAGTTTGCCTATTTCTTCTTGATTTATTTGGATTTCTGTGTTTCTAGTTTGCTCCTTCATTTGTGCAGTATTTCTCTGACTTTTTTATTCCCCCACTTATTGTGGGAAAGTTGAATTCTTTCCTTGAAGAAGGTTGAATTCTTTCTTCCTTTTGGTTTCTTCCCTCCTAATGTTGGTACGGTGGTTTGTGTAAGCTTTGTATACGGTGAGATTTGTGCTGAGTTTTTGTTTGTTTGTTTCTCCTCTGATAGGCAAGGCTGAGTGAGGCTGTAATCCTGTCTGCTGATGATTGGGTTTGTATTTTTCTTCTGTTTGTTGTTTAGATGAGGCATCCTGCACAGGGTGTTACTGGTGGCTGGGTCTTGTATTCAAGTGGTTTCCTCTGTGTGAGTGCTCACTATTTGATACTCCCTAGAGTTAGTTCTTTGGTAGTCTAGGGTCTTGGAGTCAGTGCTCCCACTCCAGAGGCTCAGGGCTTGATCTCTGGTTAGGAACAAAGATTCCACAAATGGTTTGTTATGGTATTAAGTGAGATTAAAACAAATATACAAAAATGAGAAACCAATGATGAACCCCAGACAAATGGTAGTTACAAAATCAGGCGAGTAATAATTAAAATAATGGACTATACACATATACTTATACACCCGTACAGAAGATTGACCTGGCAAAAAAGGAAAACAAAAATTACATTTACCAGTGAAGAAGAAAAGAAAGCATACCATGTTTTAAATGGGAATAGTTAACATGAGCATGCCAGTTGTCCCCAAATTAATATTTAATGCAATATAATTTTAATAAGACTCCCATCAGATATTTTAAGTGACTAAAATGAACATAACTTCAGGAAGAATGAATGCCTGAAAACAGTCAATAAATTAATGAAAAAAAGTCACTGAAGGGAGGCTTGGAGTATAAGATAATAATTATAAAACTACTATAATCAAATCAATAAGGAATTATTATAGGAATAGATGAATAGATCAGGGAACAGAACAGAGAATCTACAAAAAGACTTTGCTATATATTAGAATTTAGTAAATGACAAAATAAGTCATGAATTCAGTGTGAGGGAATAAATTATTTAACAAATGGTACTGGTTCACTGGTTAGCCAAGCAAGAAGCACTATAGTAAGAGTGTGGACATCAGTGCCACAGTCCCTGGATTTAAATCCCAGTCTCACCACTTTATCTACAAGGTAACTTTCAGGGCTTTCCAGGTGGCTCAGTGATAAAGAATCCACCTGCCAATGCAGGAGACACAGGTTCAACCCCTGGGTCTGGAAAATCCCCTCGAGAAGGAAATGGCAACCCTTTCCAGTATTCTTACTTGATAAATTCCATGGACAGAGGAGCCTGGCAGGCTACAATCCATGGGGTCACAAAAGAGTCGGACAAGACTCAGCAACCCAACAACAACAACAGCCAAACCTTTAAACGAGTTACTAGGCCTCTCTGTGCCTCATTTTCCTCATCTGGAAAACTGGGTATAAATAAGAAACTCTGAATTGTGACAAGCGTGGCTTAAAATAGGTAACACGTGTAAAGTACTCATGTAACAATGTAGCACATAGTAAACTCTCATAGGAATAAAATTAATGTGAAACTCCACCTTACACTAAGCACAGAAATAAATTTCCTGGTAGAATTAAGATTTAATTGTAAAAAGTAAAGCCAAATTAAAAAAAAAAAAATTCTTTACAATCTTAAAAACAAATCACATGCTTTAGAGATAGAGATGGGAGAAACATTCTCTCCCAAGACTGGAGACCCAGAAGCTATAAAATTCTAAAAGGCAGACATTTAGCTACATAAAAAAGCAACTCATTTGATGGTAAAATATACCCTGAACAAAATGAATAAGTAATAGACTTTGGAGAGACAAGAGAAAAGCCAAACATCTCCACTGAAGAAATGAGCAGAAGTCATGAATAGTCCTGTCACAGACATGCTCAGCTAAATGGCCTACAAACACAAGCAAATATGTGCAGATCCACTAAGAGTCTGAGAAATACGATTACAATGACAATGAGCTGGCGCTTGATACTCCTCAGACGGGCATAGTTAAAAACAGCAATGGCTCCCACTGTTCTCAGGGACGAGTTTAAAGGGTGCACCATACCCTGCTTGAGGTAGCAACCCATGACTGTCACATTTTTGCCGTTTTGGAAAGCATCCATTCAGATTTCAAGAACACATCCCCTTCTATTCATCAAGCGCCAGTGCAAATGCACTGGGACCTACTGCAACACTGTCCAGGGTACATGCCAGAGGGAAGGCTGGACAGGAACCTACAGTCAGTAGGAGAATGCCACATGTGTAATAGTGCCCACAACGGGACATTATGCACCCACTGAAGGGAGCCAATCAGAGCTCTGTTTTTTGACAGAAGGATTTCAAGGAGGCAAAGCTGAGCAAGAAAATAATGTTTAAAGAGAAGCACAGGATGGATTCCAGAGAGTAATGTTCTCAAGGGAAAGAGAAAGAAGAGATTGCAGAGTGGCACAGAGGCACTTTCTAAAGCACCTGTAATTTTCTGTCTCTTAATCTAAGGGGACAGGTGCACCATGAGTGTTTGCTTTACTATTCTTCAAACCTTTTAAATACATCTTAAAACCTCCTCTACATTTATTCTATAGTTCACAATAAAATTTTCTCTAGAAAGGAAATCAGGATACCAAATTAGCAGGTAATACCCCATTTTATAAAGCACTGACCTGAAAAACATGTATAGATGTCTATATGGATAAATTATATGAGTATAGAGGAAAATACGGCAGGTATATAAAAGGTTATTAATATAAACTATCTTGGAGGGAAATTAGGGGCCCAATATAGGCAATAAGGAGAAGAGAGGGAAATCACACAAAAATGGAAAGGAAAACTGCACTTATAAAAATATTAATTAAATCATCATGTTTATACATTTATGTAAAACTGTGTATGTTTATGCATAGGTAATTAAGAACTAGGATTTGGAAGAGAAAGTAAAAGGAAGAGAGGAAAGGAGGGTGCAAGAAAGGAAGAAAACAGTTGAAGTTCACTTCCACCTAGTCTCTAGCCTCCTAGAATATCCGTCGTTGCACTGAGTTCACTTGCTTGCAGCCAAAGGGTCTTAACATGAAGGCAGGAATATTTCATAGACTTATTCTCAGAGACCTCCTCCCTGCTCATGTTTTCTTTTGATTTCAGGGTATCTACTAGCAGTGCAGCCTATTGTTTCTGCGCATCCTGGTTCTTCCAGACTCCATCTTCCTTCTAAATTTCACAAGGGAAGAACCAATTCATCAGTATCACCAGGGTTAAATCACATCTGCAGCAATGCCAATAAATCATCATCTAAAAACTATTATTAAGGGACAAAACAGTGGAAGTTAGTTTTTAAAATCAACTGGGCTCCTGTGCAGCCTATGAAAGTGCAACAGCAAATGCATGCTTGGCTGCCAACCTGGGACCCCAACGCCGACACTCAGCTGCCCCGCAGTCTCTCGGTGACCTCTTCCCAGGTCATCTCTCCGCTGCCACCTCTGCCCATGCTGCAGCTCAAACCACCTGCAAACCCAAGTGCCTTGTGGGGAAGATTTGTCAGGTCATACACGTGTATCCTCTCAATCAGATGGTGAAACTATAGCGCCCCTTCAGCATATCGTTCCCTAAGCTACTTATTGGCTGATGTGTTGCCAGGCAGCCGAATGATGTCTCAGAAAACTTGGGAAAGAAGGAATAGATTCCATGACGTTTTCACTATGGGACCCTAGTCAGTTCTCATCGATAGCCCCTGTGAGTCCTAATTCTCTTGTCTGGAAGAAAAACCAGGAATTCCACTAGACACTCTATATAACCAGAGGACTATTTGAGAATCAAATAAAAGAGCCTGTAGGGAATGCACTTTTCCCAATGATCAAGTTGAATTATCTACCCCATTTCCTTATCCTTAAGATCCCTATGTGCCAACAATGTGAAGATGAGCATGATCTCAGTCTGGGGAGGTGCTTGGGGTGTATCAGGCACCTCTGACCCTGCCTCCGGTCCTCTCTGCCTGCCGTGACACTCCAGTGACCCTCCTGCAAACAGCTGTGCTTAGGGATCTCACCTCTGCTTCACAACATCCTCTCTCCCTCACTTGGTGCCCTGGGGCTTCTCTGCCACCAGCACAGTAACCTGCAGGGCCTGGGAGCAAACCACAGTGTATGAGAAAATGAGTGTCCCTCGAGGCAACTGATGACTTCCAGGTCCCACAGGTGGGACAGGCTCTAGGTCTGAGCCCAGGTGGGGCACCAGAGGGCACAATTGATGTGATCAGTGCTCAAACACATCCCTTTGGGTTATCCTTAGCAATATAATTTTAATATTTTGAGAATCCCTATTACCAAGCTCATGACTTCTTCCCCAGAAAAATAATTCACTAAAAGCACAAAGTTTTTGATACAAACACCAGGAGGTCGGCTCGTGGACCCTGTGCAACCCATTCATGACATCAGGTCACAAAAGCATTATCCCAACTGGCTAAATTTAGAGAGATTATAGGAAATGGAAATCCAGGCAGGTTGTCTCCACCCTTTCCAGGTTTATCTGGTCCTCAGCAAATTACAGACAGATCACCTTACCTCAGGGCATCCAGTTTTAGAGAATCCCTAATTCGAAGGACACTGAAGTTTGTGTGCCCCTGAGGATAGCAGGGCCCTCAAAATCTCATATAAAGCCAGACCTCCCCAGAACAACCTCAAGCCCCACGTTTAGCCCTGGAATCCATGTGATGATCCTCTTTAGCTCACTCCTATCCTAAAACTGCAACATCCTTCTGATTGTTGGTGTTCAGTTGCTTGGTCATATCCAACTCTTTGAGACCCTATGGACTGCAGCACGCCAGGCTTCCCTGTCCTTTACTATCTCCTAGACCTTGCTCATATTGATTGATTCAGTGATGCCATCCAACCATCTCATCCTCTGTCACCCCCTTCTCCTCTTGCCCTCAATTTTTCCTAGAATCAGAGTCCTTTCCAATGAGCTGGCTGTTTGCATCAGGTGGCCAAAGTATTGGAGCTTCAGCTTAGCATTAGTTCTTCCAATGAATATTCAGGACTGATTTCCCTTAGGTTGGACTGGTTGGATCTCCTTGCAGTCCAAGGGACTCTCAAGAGTCTTCTCCACACCACAGTTCGAAAGCATCAATACTTCAGCTCTCAGTCTTCCTTGTGGTCCACCTCTCACATCCGTACATGACTACTGGAAAAACCACAGCTTTGACTACACCTTTGTCAGCAAAGTGATGTCTCTGCTTCTTAGTATGCCATCTAGGTTTGTCATAGCTTTTCTTCCAAGGAGCAAGTGTCTTTTACTTTAATCCTTCTGATAAAGAAGGTCAAATAAAATTCTCATATCCCCTACAAACCTAAGCACATTGACAGGGATCATTATAGGAAAGATTTAATAAGCCCCATTTTTATTCCAAACTACATGTTAAGCCTTGGATCTGATGAAGCTAGCTCTGTTCTAACCAGCTTCCTACAGTAATAACCCAGGTATCAAGATCTAGGTACAATAATTCTCCATAAGCATCACTTATGCTGGCTTATTGGCTGTGTGTCTTAGCTTGAGTTTCTTCAGAAGTAAAGTTTGAGAGCAGAGTTGAAATGCAAACCACTTACTTGTAAGATGCTGTGGGATGTGACGTAAGGAGAAGCCAGCAGCCACTGCAGGGTATATTATCAATCCAGCTACCACGAGGGGCAAAGGGAACTTAAACTCACAGAGGAAAGTCTAAGAGTGAATGAAAAATGCTGCCAGCTATTGATTGAGGGATGCTGAGGAAGGGGGCCGTTAATTCCTCTTGCCAACAGCACAGGATGCACAGAGGGTACACGAAGGACATTAAGCAGAAAAGTACATGTGCCGCTAGAAGTTGGGCTGCTGGGCACTGAGCTGGTAAGAATAAGGGGACATGGAGAGACTGACAGCATCCACTATACCATAAAATACTCTCAGGTATCCAACTTTGCTCTGAAAATTGGGAATCGCGAGTCTGATGGGAACATTAAGCAGAACAGGATGTGTGGATGCATGCCGCAGAAAGTCATCTGGGAATGACACAAATCAGAGCCAAGTGCCATTCAGCATCAGTAGCATATCACCACAGTTAGCATTTAGTTAGCTCCTTCCAGCAAAAAGGTAACAGCACTTACCAACTAGGCACTTACATACACACTGACTTATTTAATCCTCAGAACTGACCTATAAATAGGCATTCACATTCCTTTTTATACATCTAGAGAGAGACCGTTTTGGAAAATGAAGGCCCTCAAAGTTCAAATCGCTTTATTCAACATGATACAGCTAGAAAAAAAAAAAAATGAACAAAGGCTTCAACTGTCTACCCTCTTTCAACTACATCATATTAACCTTTGGATGTCTTAGTGGCTTCCTCCCCTCCTTTTCCTCATAGAAAATATTTACCACACCCTGACTATATAGCAGGTGCTACAGTAAACCCCGGGACATTAACTTCATAGAAATCCCATGACACATGCACCCTCAGTAACCCCTTTGTACTGCTGGAATAACTAGATCTTAGAAGACCAACTTCCTCAGATCACAGACTAGTCAAGTCACAAAGCTGGGGCCAGAAACCAGGTCTTTCTAACACCAGATCTCCAGCTCTTGATCCTTACACTATTTTGTGTTCAATTTAAAAGTCACACAGTTATGAATGAATGCCTGCTGCTGAGTGTCTGTTGAAATCAACCTGCCATATACTCCAGAGCAAAACTAAGCCCCACGTTCAACAGATGCTTTCCCTTCCACTTCCCACCCTCCCTCCAGGATTCCACCCAGTTAACACGAGGGCAGCAAAGGCTCAGATACCCTCACATTTGGCAGAAGCAAGGCAGCTCAGCAGTCTCTCCAACTTCAGGGGAAATTGTCTCTTCTCAATTACAAGACAAGACAAACATTTCAAGGAACTGGCTCTCATTTTCTTGCATTATTGCTCTAATTTGCTCATTATACACAATTATTAAATGTGCTTTATTACAATCGATGGTCTTTATAACAAAGGAACAATCAAGCCTGCCCTTGTTTGCATTTGTTTGTGTACATACATGTAGGGGGAAGGGGCAAAACTAATTTTTAAAGTACAACTATTGTTAATGTAAATAAAAACAACTATTATCACTAAAAGTACATAAAATTGCCTGCTACAAAACATACTACACAAATACAGGCTGGAGCACACCTGTTTCTGGTGAAAAGCAAATATTTAAAAAGAGGAGAATCCAGGGGTCCTAGTGAGAAATAAAAACACTACCCTTTATAAAGCAAAGTGTGATCTAGGAATACTGAACATGACTGTGGCATAGTGACCATCTCAGAATTCTATATGAGAACCTGGTCTAGAGCTTTACATTTTAAAGAGAAAGCAAGAAAATAAAGATTCAAAACAGGATCTAGAAATTAAGCTTATTTCAGTGAGAACGACTGCATTTATCTAGCTCTTATGCACTGTCTTTCTCCCTACTACCTTACAGAGTACTCTTTATGGATTGGGCAGCCACTCAAATGCACATTACATTCTTACCTCACTTTCTGAATGTGATTATGACCTCCTCTAAAATCTTACTTTAGAAAATTTACATTTGCATAAAATTCAGTATGGCCTTCACAGATCCAGTGACAATCTGTGATTAAGATTTTCTTCCAGCTAACAGGATTTATCTACAGTCATTATTGTCAGTGAACATTTCTTCCTGTTTATCTCAGTTTTGCTAGCAAATACCACCATATGCTTAAAAGTCTCCAAGAGGAATCCAAGTTATTCAAAAGAGAAAAGATCAACTTCATGTTACCTCCTTGTCTCCCTGTGGTGGAGAAAAGGCAACAGTCTCTAGAAGTCATCTGACTAACATCAGTATCTCCAAAATCACTGCAGATGGTGACTGCAGCCATGAAATTAAAAGATGCTTACTCCGTGGGGGAAAACCTATGACCAACCTAAACAGCATATTAAAAAGCAGAGACATTACTTTGCCAACAAAGGTCCATCTAGTCAAGGCTATGATTTTTCCAGTAGTCACGTACGGATGTGAGAGTTGGACTATAAAGAAAGCTGACCACAGAAGAAATGATGCTTTTGAACTGTGGTGTTGGAGAAGACTCTTGAGACTCCCCTGGACTGCAAAGAGATCTAACCAGTCCATCCTAAAGGAAATCAGTCCTGAATATTCATTGGAAGGACTGACGTTGAAGCTGAAGCTCCAATACTTTGGCCATCTCATGTGAAGAACTGACTCATTGGAAAAGACTCTGATGCTGGGAAAGATTGAAGAAGGGAGGAGAAGGGGATGACAGAGGATGAGATGGCTGGATGGCATTACCGACTCAATGGACATGAGTTTGAGTAAACTCCGGGAGTTGGTGATGGACAGGGAGGCCCGGTATGCTGCAGCCCATGGGGTCGCAAAGAGTTGGACACGACTGAGCAACTGAACTGAACTGAGTATCTCCACAACAGTGACAAATAGGCTACAGAAACAATTTCCAAAAGTTTTCAATGCGTGGCCCCACAAATTCCCCCTTACTCTATGGGGAAAAGGCTGGCTTTTTTTTTTTTTTTCAAACTGCTCTAAATTCTGCATAAATGTGTTAAACTTAACATTGATTCAGCACCTTCTGTGTGTCAAGAACTCTGCTCAGTGCTATAGATGCAAATGATATGTTGAGGAAGTATGGAGACAGATTGAGGAAAGCAAATATAGGAAAAGAAAACCATAATTCACTATACTGAGTACAATAGTAGCCCATATGCACAACATTTTACACCAAAAGAAAGCAGGGCAACTAACCCAGTGTGGTAAGGGATGGATGGAGAGAGTGGGAGAAACACCCAGGAGGCTTGCTGGAGAGATGATGCCTGGGCTGATTCTTCAAGGATGAGTGTGAATTAACTAAGCAAAAAGGGAAAGGCTAATATTAACAGAAGGGAAAGCCCAAGTAAACCACAGATTCAACAAAGGTTCGTCTAGTCAAAGCTATGGTTTTTCCTGTGGTCATGTGAGAGTTGGACTGTGAAGAAGGCTGAGTGCCGAAGAATTGATGCTTTTGAACTGTGGTGTTGGAGAAGACTCTTGAGAGTCCCTTGGACTGCACGGAGAGCCAACCAATCCATTCTGAAGGAGATCAGCCCTGGGATTTCTCTGGAAGGAATGATGCTAAAGCTGAAACTCCAGTACTTTGGCCACCTCATGCGAAGAGTTGACTCACTGGAAAAGACTCTGATGCTGGGAGGGATTGGGGGCGAGAGGAGAAGGGGACGACAGAGGATGAGATGGCTGGATGGCATCACTGACTCGATGGACGTGAGTCTCAGTGAACTCCGGGAGTTGGTGATGGACAGGGAGGCCTGGTGTGCTGCGATTCATGCGGTTGCAAAGAGTCGGACGCAACTGAGCGACTGATCTGATCTGATCTGATCTGATTTTAAATAAGGGGAACAATCAATGACTGGGTGTTGCTGGAGGGTAAAGAGTAAGGTAGACTTGGTGGGCACGAAGACTGGAAAACTGGCAGTCATACTGTGGAAAGCCTTGTACAGATAATGTAACATTATCCTATAGCAACAGGGAGGTAATAAGGGTTTTAATCAGATCAGCTTTCCATTTTACATGGTGAATGTGGACGGATTTCCTCTTGCCATAGGGGAGGATGGGCTTGAATAGATGAGGTCTGGAGGAGGGGCTGTTAGTTAGGAGGTGGAGGATGTAGTGGAACAGCAGACTACAGAGATCTGAACAATGGTGGTGGGGGCAGGAATACCAAGGGCAAGGTGACAGTGAGAGCTGTCAAGACAGAAACAAATAAATATTAATTGAACTTGGTTGACTGTAGAAGATGTGAAAAGAGGCAGGGTGAAACTTCTGGGTTAGCTAGCTAAATGACAGTGTTGCCACATTCAGAAATGGCAAATACTGGCATTTGCTATTTGGCAAATGGCAAGCTTGGTGAGAAGACAAATCATTGGCCTAAGAAGGATTCATTGGAGCCAAAAAAAAAAAAAAGATAATTCAGATTTCAGTGAGTTGAATAATTAATGGTGATTTGGGTTAAAAAAAATAAAGAAAAAAATAGGAAGGGAGAATGGAAGAAGAAGAAAGCAAAAAGATTAAAGATGGGAGCTAAACGGATGAGATATTAAGAGAGGGATATCTGATAAGTGGGGTCATTGGAAAGGCTACTCTGAGAGCATGAAGCCAAGTAGAAAGGGAAAGGCTGAGGTTTTATCCAGTGGGTGGAGGGGATGGGGTGTTTGGAGAAAAATCCTGGAAGACAGAAGGGACTGGTCTTACACCAGAGAAGGAACCTCTAAGCCCAAAGAAAAGAAAATAGAATAAATTAGAAAGAAAGTTTATCACTAAGAGACGGCTAAAGAATTGAAGGAGATACCATAAAATAGCATCAATTTCCCCCATGATGTAGAGGAACCCCCAAAGAAATTGAGGGTTGAATTAGAGAAATAGGAGACTGGTGATATTTTGGAATCATCATTGAAGGAGATGAAGTGGGGAGACCACCACAAACTAGTAGAGTTGACTGAAAATGCTGACATCCCTGCTGAGGTTGAAGATAACCCTTATCATCTCATGGGGTTACAACGAAGGTTTGAAGTAACTGGCTATATGTAAAAGCCTGAGAATGATTTTAAATAATCTGAGAATGATTATTAATATAAAAGCTCTTCCATGTTCATAAGGTTCTCCTGTTCTCATGGTAATCCCATGCCTTTCTCCATGGCTATGCTGGCCATCCTCTGAGCCCAGACATGACCAATATTTGCTATCATAGTTAACTAGGAACAAGGGAGGATGGATAGAATCCTAGGATGAGCTGAGGCTGTTAATATATAATGACATGTATTTAGGCTACCCCTAGTCAAGGGGGCTTCCCAGGTGGCTCAGTGGTAAAGAATCTACCTGCCACGTGCAGGAGACATAGAAGATGAGTGTTTGATCCCTGGGTTGGGAAGATCTTCTGGAGGAGGAAAGGGCAACCCACTCCAGTATTCTTGCCTGGAGAATCCCCATGGACAGAGGAGCCTAGTGGGCTACAGTCCATGGGGTCACAAAGAGTCAGACACAACTGAAGCGACTTAGCATGCACACAAAGTCAAGGGAGAGCCCTTCATTTTAGTACCCTCAGCTAATATAAGTGAGACCATTGCCACATCTATAAAACTTTCTCCCCAGAAGATTCACCTTCTTGAAAAGAAGCATAAAATATATTGTGTTCCAAAGTGTCCATGGTATTCCTAATGATGGGAAATCAGTAAACATCAGAGAAGGAGTCTGCATGGCTTTGAATATAGCTAATAAGAAGACAAAAAGGAGTCTTTAGGAAAGGCAGAGGTGGGGAGGGTGTATCTCCTTTTCCCTAAAAAGGATTTAATAGGATCTAAGAGTTAGTCAATCTGGCTTTGGGATTTTACAACCAAATACAATAAAACTTGAAAGTCTGAGAAGGATTTATTCTCACAAATGTGTATATTTCATCAGCTGAGCCTTGGCAGACTTTACTTGTTTTGCTAATTCTGCTCTGGCAACAGGATGACCACAGGTCAAAACCTAAAGCCAATACTCTATGAACAAACGTGTCAGCTTCCTACATACACTTGGTCACTTGGATGAGGGCCAGGCCTAGCACAGGAGACACCTCAGCCATCAGCAGGACACCCACCACTGTTGGCTGCCCTGGAGCATCAAACTCAGAAGATAGCAATTTCCATAGCAACCCCTCTCCATCCTCCAGGAACCTGAAAACCAACCTGTAGAAGCATAAGTGCCTTGACAGCTGGAAAATGCAAGCCTGCCAAGGGAAAAGAGGAATAAAAAGGCTCTAAGTGAATTTTCTTCTGCTAAAAGGGGGTAATTTCCACCACAGTCACTGAGATCCCTGTCCCAGGTCTTCAGTATTTCTTCATTCTGATGTTCAGCACGTTACAGATAAAAGGAAACATGCCTCTAACCACGGCGCTGAAAACCTCCAAATGCGCCCAGGGCACATCAGCAAATGCTGGGCCTTTTTAAAAAGGCAGGATCCACTATCCTGATAAGTGGAGTACATGGCTATTTACCAGTCCACATGCAAAGTGTCAGAGATTTTTAAAATTTCTTTCATCTCCTTGATTACCCATGCTGCAGTTTTGTTATGAAATGTATTGCTTTTTGGTCATTTTGAAAATTCCTATGTGAGTTTTAAGAGATACCCAATTTGGAGTGAACTGAATTGCGCTGCTGTAATTATTTATTCACTCGGTAAGTATTGTTGGCCTTCTACTTGTGCAGCAGAGAACCATGCCGGATGCTGAGTATTCAGTGCAGAGCAAAGCAAAGACTCTGCCTACGTGATTCTCTTACCCGATCTAGATGCACGTTGTCCTCAATAAAAGTCACCCCATAAAAAGGCTTCCCTGGGTGTCCCTGGTGGCTCAGATGGTAAATAATCTGCCTGCCATGCAGGAAACCTGGGTTCAATCCCTGGGTTGGAAAGATCCCCTAGAGAAAGAAATGGCAATCCACTCCAATATTCTTGCCTGGAAAATCCCATAGAAAGAGGAGCCTGACAGGCTACAGTCCATGGGGTCACAAAGAGTCAGACACGACTGAGCGACTAACACTTTTCATTTCACTTTCAAGAAAAAGCAATGTGGTTGCAAGATGACTTGTTGATGAGCGATGTGATGGCCCAGCATGGGAGGCTAGAAATGCCTTCATGGGGACAGTAATTGGGAAATAGCCAATGTCTTGAGCAGGAGAGTCAACTCAAGGGCTAGCAGATGCTGTAATCCAGAATCCAGGGCTATAGTAGCAGATAAGTGAGGGAAGGATAGAGAACTCAGGAAGCAGTTTCTGCTGATTAGAGCTGCAAAGATAAAACAAAGAAGAACCAGGATGAGGGAATTTCTGTGGGGAGGGAGAGGAGGATGCTACCCAACTGGGGTTCAAGTTACTTCAAAAAAATAATTTTAACCTAAAACTGAAGGGGTGCCCAAGACCCAGAAAGAAAGCAAGACACTGCTTCTCTCAGGGATGAACAGAATTGGAGAACTCATTTCTACTTGTCACACTGGTCTCTCTCCCCAGTTTGTTACAGTCTTCACCACTTACGGACACCAAGGCATTGGCATTCGCCACTCTATTTTATGTCCTTTTCTAGGAACCAGAGCAACACCTCACTTTCTACACCGTCAAGTAGTTCTTTATACCTAATCTAAATGCTACCTGTTGCAACTTGATGGGTCAGAGGAGGGCGTGGTACTAAACAGACATGTGCAGCTCAAGGCCTCTACACTTTCTGCCCTGGCACATTTAGTCAGGCTTTATGACGAGCTCACACCCTCCTGACGCTCATCTGCTGTGTCAGTTCCACTTGGTGTGACAGGAAAAGCACTGAACTGCGACTCAACAGACCTGAGTCATTGCTACCAGCTTTGTGACTTTGGACCTCAGTTTCTCTGTGTGGAAAATGAAGGGGTATGACTAGTAGCCTACCGAGCAGTGGGCCTGCTCTACAGGGCTCAGACTAGGGTAAATCAAGTCCCTCAACTCAGCTCATGCACAAAATGCAAGGGGGTGCCCCAAACACCTCCAGATAAAAATTATTTTAATGCAACACTGAAGAAAGTACATGGATGCAAAAGTCCATGACGAATAAAATCAAAACTTTAAATAAAGACAGGATGCAACTCTGAACTTGCATGATGCTCCCTCACATCACCTCATCCTACAAGGTTGGTCCTGTAAGAGAGGACCGCCTGCCTATGGGATTCTGTGATTCTCATGAATTCAATTCACACTAATCCCATGAGCAATTTTCTTGACTACCTTTATCCCAAATCTATCAAAAGTTTAATGAAGGAGCTATTTCCACCATTTCTTACACTAGGAACTCTACTTGAAGGTCAAACATGCCTGATTCTCTCACATACTGACTCCACCCTTACCCGTAAAATGGGGATTATGTCAACCTCCCTTCAGGGAGTTGCTGGGAGGATCATAAGAAAGAACAAGCCACGAAAGAGTTCATATTTTGGCAATGACCTAGAAAAGTTGGGTGATTGTCTACAGATTGTCTAAAGATGATTGAGACTGTGGAAACATAAAATAATACAATCCCCCTCCTAGGAAAGCAACACAAGACGAGCATTCCACTGAATGGAAATGTGGTATCGCCTCCATTGAGGAAGGCAAAAAAAGCAAGCATTCCCTTTGTCTCTGGGCCAGCAGCGAGGCAAACCAAAATAAGAGAGAGAGACGAAGTGTGATAAAATGAAAAGCTCTCAGTTCATTTAAATTTGAGTTGTCTTTCTGCCATTAACTCCCTCAAACTCACAGAAGAATTTTAAAACGATAATTTGTAACTGGGAATACTTTGAAAAGCAAAGAAGCTATAAAAGAAAGTGAATTGAGTTTAATATTTATACAGGACAGTTCTAATTAAATTAATGCACTCACAGATATGCTAAACAGCAGACAGTTGTCTGATTTTCTTATTATCCTTCTCCTACCAATTAATGCATATTTTAAAAAAAAAATTTAAATTCTCCTTGATCTAATTTTATTTCACAGAGAAGGAAGAAAATTAGCAAATGACAATCTTTTTAAAGAAGAGAATAAATATTGGACAGCATGTCTTCCAGATAAGAAAGATTTAGTCCTGTAGTCAGTGACAAATAATAAATCAGCCATCAACATGGTGGCTGTTAGGCCTAACAGCTGTATTAGTTCATCACTGACAGAATACTTTCATGCCTGATATCTTATTTAATTCCCCTGTCCCCTCCCCTACTAACCAATTCAAGTATTATTAATCCCATTTTTCAGATCAGGAAAACTGGAGCTTAGAACATTCAATGAGGCTCAACTCTGGAAGATGATGCAGAAAGGAAGGTACAGAGAGAAGTAAAGGGATGGATTCAGTGTATTGACATTATCCTTGGTGACTTTTGGAAGTTTGCCAATAAAACTGCAACATAAGTAGACTCTGGAATTCACATGTACTCTCAAACAAGCAGTTCTTGTTCAGTCCTAGAAGATCCCTTGGATTCTATTTCTCATGACCACCTCACTACCTCCATGCACAGCCTTCCGTTTGGTCCTTACTGAGATGAAATGGCTTCATACAGCCAGGACATAAAACAGAAAGCCGCCTTGGTGGGTAATTCTAGATTATATCAGTAAAAAGCAGTCACCTGAGTTGGATATTCAGGAAGATCAGGAAACATGAAACCCTTTCCTTCTACAGATTCCATTCAGAGCTGCCTTATCCCACTTAGCTCAACTCAGTTTGCCCTTCTGTAAAAACGAAAAAATCGTAGCTCCTGTCTACTTTTTAAAATTACTGAAAGTATTAAATAAGAGACTAATGCATAAAAAGCGCCCTCCCCAGTGTAGGGCTCGTAGTAAGCATTCAGTAAGTGTTAATTACTATTATTGGATAAGGCAGCAATGTTCCAGTTTTATTGATAAGAAAATGAAGATCCACAGAAATCAAGACCCCAAGGTCACAACCTGAATGAGATAAGCTTGTAAAGCAGCTCAGGGCTTAGGATACAGTGAACCTCAAAGTTAATAATAAGGGAGGGGGGAGGGGCAGAGATCACACTGGAATCCAGTTCTCGTGACTCCAAACCCTGTATCCGCAGAAAGGTTTGTATTGTGTTGACGTGAGAAAGCCAAGCCTCCTGGCTATTGTGCTATCTGTGCAGGTTTGAAGTCTGAGGCCCAGGGGTCTCTTCCAAGTCAGGAGAGGGATCGCAGTACGTGTTCAGACAGACAGTTGATGTCACCCTGCATGGCAGATGTCTGCAATGTCCTGGCATGCCTTCTGATCAGATCAGCCTATTTTTCTGTTGTTGAGCTGTGACATCCCATAAGATATTCCTCCTCTGCAAACTCATCTCTGGGATGCAGCTGTTCAGAGTTTGCAACTAAGCAATTTAATGGCAATCTAGGCTTCCCATGGCTTCTGTCTAACCACACTATCTTTTTGTTTCACTAGCTGCACAATTGTGTGGCCTGAGCTCTACGAACCAGATGCAGAAAGCCATGAAGGAAGTACTTTACTAGCCCTCTTTCAGGGCCCATTTCAGGAATGCATCTGGAGAATTTATCACCTAATCCTACTTAAAACAATGAAGAACTAAGGACCTAGAGAAATGTATAAATCAAGGTCACGCTGCTAATAAGTGCCCAAACCTGGAGAACTCACTACACCACCACTGTCTTGATGTCCATTGGTTGCAACTTAATCTCTCCCAAAGTATTAATTGATAATTACAGAGTAAGCTGATAAACGGATTAAGGTTAGACCTCCCACAGGAGTATTTTAATTTAGAGAGATTTGAATTCCCGACCAATTGGATGAAGTAATTACTGTATTCTGTAAGCAGAGGTTCTGAAGTACTGGGACAAGTGGCCATACCTTTTTAGCCCTGAGGTCATTCTCTAGCAGAACACAGTTGAGCTGGGTCTATAAGAAGAAAAAGCAGACTTTATCCATGGTAAATGAAGGATGAGTCTCATCATGTTCTCATTTCCTTGATGACACAAACAAAAGCAAAGTCAAGCTTATTAAAGAACTTTTAATGGCACTAATTACTGTTGTCAGCACCTAATCATGTAGGCTAATATGTTTGCAAGGTTTCCTTTACCCTCCCTCCACCCTTTGATTCAGCCCAGAACCCCCTGACCCATACCAACAGTGTACAAACTAGGAGTCAGCTTGCAGACAAAGGACAAAGACTGTCCAGGTCTCTCCCTACCAAATTTTGAAAGCTGGAAACATTGCTCCCAGACTTTTCACATAACTCCAAACTATACAGAGGGCTCTCAATTTCTAAGCATCCCCCAGAACTCAAATTTGTATAAAAATAGAGGAACAGTGTTGATTTTTCCATGTAATATTGGGAGGGTCTCAGAAATAGGAGGAAGCTAGCAAACCTTAGGAAAGATTGTCACAGAAGTAGATCAGATAAAACGCTGATAGAACACACACAGATAAGAGGATTATGCCAAGCAGATTGGGGAAAAAATAAAGACACTTATTGGAATTATCATTTCCTCTTCAGACAAACTCACATTCAGGCTCCCAGACCCTCTCTCTGTTTCCTTTCATGACTCTTAACCCCTTTCTCTGCTCCTGCAAATCTTGATTCATTTTGATGCCATTTTCAGCCACTTTACCTAGGTCCAGAGGACGTTCAAGTAATGGATCTTACTGAGAGAAACAGAAACATCCCAGGCATGGACACCTTGGCATCAGGAGTCAAATAAAACAGAACAAAGAACCAAGAAGAAGCTAAGAAAGCATGTCTGTGACTGAACCTGTTCTCTACCTGGGCCTCAGTGGTGAAACAGGAGGGAAGGGGCAAGGGTACCCCCTTTAAAAGAGCGACATATGCACTAGTGGTAAAGAATCCTCCTGTCAACGCACGACACATAAGAGATGTGGGTTCGATTCCTGGGTCGGGAAGATCTCTTGGTGGCGGGCATGGCAACCCAATCCAGGACTCTTGCCTGGAGAACCCCATGATCAGAGGAGCCTGGCAGGCTACAGTCCATAGCACTGCAAAGAGTCAGACATGACTGAAGCGACTTAGCACACAGCTGGAGGACACAGCATAAACCGATTGGAACCAAATAGATCCGGGAGGGCAGATAGCTGACTTCCACTAGAAATCTACATCCCTTTCCCAAAATAGCTGGAATACTCCTCCCACTCATTAGCCTATGAAATTAACCATCCCTATAAAAACTTTGCCACCTGATGTGAAGAACTAACTCATTTGAAAAGACCCTGATGCTGGAAAAGATTGAGGGCAGGAGGAGACGGGAACGACAGAGGATGAGATGGCTGGATGGCATCACCGACTCAATAGACATGAGTTTGAGTAAATTCCAGGAGTTGGTGATGGACAGGGAGGCCTGGCATGCTGTAGTCCATGGGGTTGTAAAGAGTCAGACACAACTGAGCAACTGAACTGATATTGTAAAGTTCAAAAAAAAGAAAAAAAAAAAAAAAAAAAAACTTCTAGGAGACGGAGCCTGGCAAGCTTCAGTCCACTGTGTCACAAACAGTCAAACACAACTGAAGCCACTTAGCACATAAAAGCTGACAACGCAGTACCCTGGGGCCACTCTCACTCTCTGAGATGGCTCACACTCTAACTGTGGAGTGTGTTTCTCTCTAAATAAATCCACTTCTTATCTATCACTTTGTGTCTCACTGAATTCTTTCTGCAATGAAACATCAAGAACCTGAGCTTAAGTCCTGAAACCAAGTGTGTGATATCAGTTAAAAGACTGTACATTTAAAAAAAAAAAAGATGATAGGTCACGTAAGTCCCAATCTGAATCACGTGGTTTCTGTAGCGGCACAAAACAGCAACATCAGCAACAGTAAGCAGGGGACTGGAACCTGACTTGCTCTGCAATGCCAGGGTTTTGTGTGAGATATGAGATACAGCGTTTGAAAGTGAGGTTTACTGAACCAAAGAATTTATTGTTGACAGAGGTTGCAAATACATTTTTCTAACATGTTTGAATATAGGTTAGATTTGTATATGGTTCATGAGGTTTCAGAGTGATGTTTTTTATTAAATAACCTGAAGGCAAAAGATAAAGGAATCCCCAAGGGCTAGTCTGTGGACTGGCATAAGAATCACCTGAGAAAGCTGTACAAATATGTATTCATATACCCTACCCTCCTACCAAAACAGATTTTGATTCAGTAGGCCTTGGGTGGAACTCAGTAACCAGTGTTTTTTAATAAGCTCTCCAGGCATTCTGTCATGCAGCTAAGCTTGAGAATTACTGGGTTAGAAAGATGATCTCAAATAGTCCCTCAGGACCTTGGCTCTGGTTCAGTGATTACATTAATAGACACACACATCCTGAAGCATGACTTCCTGAAAACACACATGTGTGGTTCTCCTCCTCAGTAGATCACTGTGACACTGCATAGAGGTTTTTCCCACGGTGGTATATCCCTGGAGAGCAGAGCCACATCTAGCTGGAAATATAAACACATTCGGTAAAGACAAAGAAGCAAAATGCGAGAAGACAGTGCAGTGACTCACAGAATGCCGACCAGTTCTCAAGCCCTGTGTTTGCAGCACATTTAATGTCAGAAATCACGTAGGAAGTGTACTGCTAGCCATACATGATGATGGTGATGATGATGTTGAGAATAAAGTACCAAAATCTGTGAATGATGTACTTCTTTTTCTCAATCTGATTCCCTGGATTGAAAAGGACCTTGATTGGGCCATGCTTTCTAGTGGAAGCATGCACTGAAATTGAAAGCTCACTCATTTGTGTGTGGCTCTCTTCCTGGCTATGCAGGAAGCTGACCCACATTTAGAGTCTTGATTGAAGTCTGATTTACTGATCACCTTTTATATTTCATACTAACCACTACTGGGCACTGTGGTCTTAACACCGGCTAGAGTTAATATTTGAATTAGAGGGTTGAGGTTTGAACCGAAAACCTATGCTCCAAACAAGTTTATTAGAAAGCTGTTGGGAGTTTTGAACATACATACAACTGATAATAAGTCAGCACCTCATTTCTCATTTGGCATTATTCCCTGAATTTACAGCAGCCTCTGGGACCTCACAGGGAAGAGAGATGTCTCAATCAAGGCCAATCCAGGCATTCCCCCAAGCATTACACAGAGCCTAAAGCACTAAACATATTTGCTGGGCAACCAATTTATCCTTGAGAGCAATTCAAAGATAATCTGGGAAACAAGGGCAGGTGCCAAAGTTTTCACAAAGTTTTGATCAGATTTATGGAATGTAATCAGTGCTATCTCACTGACTATAGATATATATCAGCCACTCACACAAATTAAGAATCATTGCCAGATTTTTATGTATTTAAAAATTAATTTGGTTGCAAATAACATAAACCAAGATAAAAGAAAAACACTACAGTTTTACATCCTTTTAAAGAATTTAAAAATTGGGGTTCAGGAGTGGCTTGACCCAGGATCTTCAAGAGTATCAATAGGGCTTGACTCTCTTTTTCTTCGTTATAACTCAGACAAACTCTTTTATTTCAAATTAATGAGAATGAATCCTCCTAGTAGTCTCAGCCTTGCAGCCTACATGCCTAACAACTCCAGTGGAAAGAGAGCATCTTCCCTGATGACTCCAGCAGAAAGGTAAAGTCAGCTTGGAAAACATGAAATCTCAATAGCTGTGGACAGAACAGGCTACACTGACTGATCAGGCCCAAACTATGTGCCCAGCCTTATAACTTGAAGTGAATTGGGGTAGAAGGAGTTCCCACCTCCATCAGAAAAATGTAGTTTTTAATACTCATTGGGAAAACAAATTCCATTGCCCAAAGAAAGGGCAAAGATGCTAGTTAGGTAACACAAAGATGTCTACTGCTAAAATAATACTAGGAATTATTCTTATTATAGTCAACTTATTTCTGATAATAGATTAATGGAAAAGTCTAAGAGAAAACAGTGTGTCCACCCTTCTACCTCAAAGAAAGACGAATCTGTCAACAAATATCTATTGAGCTTCATAGTAAAATATGAAGAATCTGGAATTTAGAGTCAGATATGCTGCTGCTGCTGCTAAGTCACTTCAGTAGTGTCCGACTCTGTGTGACCCCAGAGACGGCAGCCCACCAGGCTCCCCTGTCCCTGGGATTCTCCAGGCAAGAACACCGGAGTGGGTTGCCATTTCCTTCTCCAATGCATGAAAGTGAAGAGTGAAAGTGAAGTCATTCAGTCGTGTCGGACTCTTAGCGACCCCATGGACTGCAGCCCACCAGGCTCCTCCATCCATGGGATTTTCCAGGCAAGAGTACTGCAGTGGGTTACCATTACCTGGATTTAAATCCTGACTGATCTATCATGGTTATGTAATATTGGTCAAGTTACTTAGCCTCTTTTCAGTTTTCTTGTTTGCAAAA
This sequence comes from Bos mutus, assembly GCF_027580195.1. Classification (NCBI taxonomy): domain Eukaryota; kingdom Metazoa; phylum Chordata; class Mammalia; order Artiodactyla; family Bovidae; genus Bos; species Bos mutus. Next base: position 96,154,357 of record NC_091626.1, read on the forward strand.
TAAATGCAGAGATAACCTATTTTATAGAATTGGAGGTTACATGAGATATGGTATATAAAAAAAGTATAGTACATCATTCACAGGGGATTCCTTATAAATATTAATCCTCTGACTTGAATATACTTTCCCTCTACCATTACAGCCTCTTTCTTGTGGTAAGATGATATCTAAATCATACCAAGCAGATAAGAAAAACCCTACCTTGAAAACCCTATGATACAGGAAATAAACAACAGGGATATCTTATTGAAGTTCGACTTACATCAGCCCCCTGCATCTCTTATCTGTTCCTCCTTGCTCACGTATCAGTGAGACTAAAAACTAGCGGACCGCTATCCTCTTTCACAAGAAGTCTTCAAACAATAAAAGTCAACAATTAAACGTCACCATTCTCTTCTATTGGCCCCCAAGTTTTCTTCTGTGTATCTTCAAAAAAATGTACGTTCCATCCTTTCTACTTCATCACGATACACACATAAGCTCCACTCAGAGAGACAGCCTCCTGTCCAGCTATATCATTATATCTTACACTGTTTACCACGCACTGTAATTAAAGCTTTTATCAGATTTTATTAAAATATATGACCCATTTCCCCAAGAATACTCTGGGAGTGTTTGCCCCACCCGAAAACCTACATCCATCCCCCAAAATAATTAATACAAGAGCCTATAAAGTGTTGCTTACTTCCTATTACTGATGGTTAAACAGTTATTGGAAAAGTCAACCCTGGGCTATACGTAGGGCATTTCTCTTCCTGCATAGCATTGGCTAATTAGTTCTCTTTGTATATGACTTTCAAGAAGAGTCAATCTTTCTTCTTTATTTACTGCTGTTGACTAATATCTAAATGGCCCTCATTAAAGTGATAGATGCCTTTTCTTTCTTTTTTTTTTTTAAGATGTGCCCTTTGGAGAACAACAGCTGCCAAACTGACCTAAACATCAAAAGAAACGTGCTGAAGGGAGTGAGAGAGTGCTATTTTCTAACTGATTTCTGCTTTTCAAGTGGACAGGTCTGAATGCCATAAAGGGGCAGAGAGAAAAGATGCTGGAGAGAACTGGGGGGAAAGGGCTGGAGGGAGGAAAGAGAGAAAGAAAACAGGTGCAGAAGGGAGTATGCAGTGGGTCTCCCCTAAATTACTGCCTCTGGACCCCAATCACACTGATTGATATACATCTGCCACTGATAGGAAAATGAGACTCTTGTTCCCTCCAGCCTTGTTTAGCCTCCAAATGACAAAGTAAAACAATGTCATTCAGAAGCTATAAATCTGGCTGGGGAGAGAGCCCCACTGACAACTTCCATGCAGAGCTATTTAGAAAGGGAAACAGATTAACTTCTCAGCACCATCGCTGAAACGCCTGTCTCCCCAACCTGCTGTGGTCCTCTTACCCCCGAACCTTCACTGTGGTGACGGGCAGCGTACCGTCTCCCCCCTCTTCAAGGGCACCAGTTGGACAACCATCCAACCTATCCCGTAACCATTCCCAGCCTCATCATTTTCAAACTGATTTCAAAAACAAGGGCTATCTGAGTCTCGGCATAAATTTGTGAGTAGCCCGGAAGTAATATGTCTGTCTTTTACAAATAAGGATGTTGAGGCTTCGACACAAGCTAAATGACTTTACCCTGCTTGTAAGTGGTAAAATCCAGATTTGAACTTGCGCCATGTCTTCTGCATCTTCATGCACGCAGCTCCTTTGATACAAGGGCCTCTCCTTCTCCTGGCTCACTAGGAATCTCCTAGTGAATCTCCTTCTTCAGGGCCCTGAACACATGTCATCTTCTCTGTGCATCTTTCCAACCAGCCTAAACAGTTGCCATCTCCTTAAGCAATTCACGTGTGACTTGATATTTCTCACTCTGCATTATAATTGTTTTTAACCTTTACAAATAGAATAAGGTAAATGCAACGAGGAGAATAGTGATTTGTTATTCTGTTCTTCTAGTGTCAGGCACATTATATATGCTCAATTAATGTGTGCTGTGTAAATGAGCTAATGAATAAAATGGTCTTAAATTACACATAATGAAAAACCACTTCAACAAAATGCTTCCTAAGTAATCATACAGGGAATGAAGGTAGCCATGGGATGGAACACAAGAACCATTTTCTTGCGAAGACACCATGATGATCTCAGTAGGCTGGCAGAGATGGGGACTTCAGTCATACACTCATGGTTATCAGAGCCCTAGTTTTCCTGAGTCTGGGTGGTGGATAAAGGACACCCCTTGGTTTGCCAAGATGGTTTTTAACAAAGGTATATATTTCATAAATGGCTCCAAAATTATCCTCCTAGGTTCTTTGCTACTATTAATACTCAATATAATTGTGAGGTTTTTCTATATTCAAGATTTTGTTTTTTTGTCTACTCTGTTGCATAGTCAAGTTGCATGGAGAACTGTTGAACCACTCTCTGACACGCTTCAGTAAATTATATACCAGAGCCAAGCTCTGTGTAGGGTAGAGGGAAGCTGGCTGGCTGACTCCTTGGAGAAGAATGACAGTTATGGGTTATGGCTCTTTTTCCCATGACTAGGCTCCTGGTGAAAAATACATCACAGAGAGAAAAATCAGTGATCTAAAGGGAACCCATCACAGGCCAGTCTTACCTCCTGTAATGCTCCAGAATGGATTGTTTTTCTTTCTGAGGTGTGCTTTAGTAAATAAAACAAGAATTACTCCCACCAACTTCAGGATGTATCCACCTGTGAACCAATCAGGACAGGGACTGATACCTGATCACCTTCTAGGAGAGGAAGAGACAATGCCCTTCAAAAAGCCTGGCTCCTGGGTGAAATTTTGCTCAGTTCAAAACAGCCTGACTTCTGGTTGAAATTTGGCTCCTGGTAAAGCTTGCTCCCATATGCATCAAGGATAAAAAACAAATAAGGGCTATCATGCCTATCCCTGGTTACATCCTAAATCAAACCCCCCTATTTCTGCTGGACCTCTTGACGGCTCAGAGTCCAGAGAACCACTTCTCATTGGGTCTCAAGTCACCTTTGCTTTACTGCTGTTGTTGTTCAGTCACTCAGTCATGTCTGACTCGTTATGACTCCATGGGCTGCACAAGCCAGGCTTCCCTGCCCGTACCATCTCCCAGAGTTGGCTCAAACTCATGGCCATTGAGTCAATGATGCCATCCAACCATGTTCCTCACTTTTTCTCTTTTACTTCACACATAAAACAAAAGTCAGAGAAAGCACACCCCCTAAGCAACTCTTGCCCCTGGAACTCCAGACTGAGATCACCATCTGGAGAGGAATTCAGGTAACAAAGAACGTCCCTGCCATTTTTCCAGGTGGACGTAACTCCACATAAACTGCCATTTCCTCAGACGCTCAGTCTCTTTCCTGTCCTCCTTTTGCTTCACTTCAGCATCACATTGGGATACTCGGTATAAAGGCCTCGTGAGGAGACACCGTGTTTTAGATCTTTTTTTCCACACTCCATAGACTAATCTTCTAGATGACCTGGTTTCCAATAACTTAACAAAAGTATATTTCTCTGTTTGCAACTCCGGCTCAGATATTGATCAAAGACATCATCCCAGAGGGCCCATTTGTCTAGCCAGAAAGTTTAAGCATGGAAAGTTGGGTCTCTGGTTTCTGCAGTGAGAACATATGTGGAATGACAACTTTACAGGTTTTGGACAAGTTTTTTTGACAGTCTAAACTGACAGTGAATGTCTTGTATTTCCCTCTGCTGACTTAACAGAAAATGAACTGTTAGAGGTGAAAGTTTGATTTTGGATAACTGAATAGCCCAACTGATTGTCCCAGGCATTTTTCTTCATTGCTTGCTTTTTTAGAGTAATTGAACTGAAGGTCCAAACACCTGCTAGAGCTGTAAGTTTTAACAATGAATCACCGAACATTCAGTTTTCACCTATCTCTAAAGAGGAAGAGCAGCCTGTCTGGCAGCTGACCAACTAGTTTCTGAACTTGACTAATGCAATGGAGAGAAACAGGTGAACAAAATGTGAATCAAAGATAACATATGAGTTTTTCATTAACAAGTGTAGGGAGTCAGTTTCCATGACAAAAATGATGACAGGGAAAACAGATATACTCAAAATTCCATCTCTGTGCCTGTGCTTTAACACAGTGGGGTAGCTCAGCAGACAGGTCTCTCTTACCAAATTCGAGTCACCCACATGTACTAGGCAAAGGCACAGTTAGGACAGAATCTATTAATGTGATGTCCCAGTAGCAGCCTGGTCACCACCACTCAAAACCAAGCATCACATACATCAACATATTAAATAACCTAATAACCCTTCTCACTTCAATTCATGAAGCCACTGCCCACACCTCAGTAAACACACACCAACTTAAACATTTCTACAATATCTACATTCATTCACCCCAAGAGAAAGAAACCTGAAATTGCATTCAAATAAAACAAAACTGGACATGGCCTGAAAACCTGGGAACGTGAAATAATTTCTCACTTGCTGCCTTAAGCTTGATACCACTAAAGCCCAGATCATAAGCCTCTCTGTACTCCACAGCATAGAACTGTAAACAAAAAGGTGGATTAGCCATCATCTAATCCAAAGCCCTCATTTTTCAGACTAAAGAAACTGAGGCCTCAATAATTCCAATTTCTTGTGTGAAACATGGTCTGGCAGGCAGGTCTCCTGATTCCCAATTTACTGTTATTATGTATAAAGCTAGTGATAAGATTTTTGTGTTCTCCTCTGCTAATTTCTCTCTTTACAATCCACTGACTATAGTTATTTCCTGAATTTCAACTTAGTGTTTTCCAATACTCTACTTTTACCCACCCAGAGAACCCGACTGCTTGTTTGGTTCTCAGGGTCACATGACACAGGCCCTCCCCTGACCTTCTACACCAGCTCCAATCAGTGTTCTCTCCGGGGACACAGATCCTGAATCTACACTCTACCTGTAGCTACCTAAACTTCTACCTGTAGCTGCTGGCCTTGTACTTCCCTTTGACACCCAAGCAACAGGTTGAAACCCTCTGTCACCCATCGCTGTTTACTAACACCGTCGCTATCTCTGAAACCATCTCAGATTTTCTAGGCTTCAGGATTGACCATCTGACTTTTATATCTAACTTTTTTATCTATATCTTTTATATCGGAGCTTTTCTCAGAGAGCATCATGCCCAGCATTTGTCATTCATAGACTTTATAGCCAGTCTCCCCTCTGCAGCTCTGCCCAATCTCATTCCTTCTCCTCTGTTTCACAGACTTAAACAGGATAAAGGGAAACCACTGATTAGCACAAAGTAGACACCAGATACAGAGAAGGCAATGGCAACGCACTCCAGTACTCTTGCCTGGAAAATCCCAGGGACAGGGGAGCCTGGTGGGCTGCCATCTATGGGGTCGCACAGAGTCGGACATGACTGAAGCAACTTAGCAGCAGCAGCAGCAGACACCAGATAAATGTTAGTTGACTGTGAATTTAGTCACATTCTGATTATCTTCGAATACCTGGGCACTGTAGTTTGACTTCTTGATATTTTTAACTTAATGGTAAAAACTAAAAAGGTAATTTCTTTTTTACGCTTTTACTTAATATTTTATATTAAAAAAACTAAAAGGTAATTTCTTGTTTAAACTTTTATTTAATATTTTATATTATAGTTGATTTACAATGTTGTGTTAGTTCGGGTGTACAGAAAAACGATTCATTTATAAATAAACATATATCCATTATTTTTCCGATTCTTTTCTCATATGGGTTATTACAGACTATTGAGTAGAGTTCCCTGTGCTATACAGTAGAACCTTGATGATAACCTACGTTATAAATGGTAGTGTGTATTTATTAATCCTAAACTCCTAATCCTAAAGAAGGCTGAGCACTGAAGAATTGATGTTTTTGGACTGTGGTGCTGGAGAAGACTCTTGAACGTCCCTTGGACTGCAAGGAGATCAAACCTGTCAATCCTAAAGAAAATCAAACCTGAATATTCACTGGAAGGACTGAAGCTGATGCTCCAATACTTTGGCTACCTGATGCGAAGAGATGACTCATTATAAAAGACCCTGATGCTGGGAAAGATTGAAGGCAGCAGGAAAAGAGGGAGGCAGAGGATGAGATGGTTAGATAGCATCACCAACTCAATGGACATGAATTAGAGCAAACTCAAAGAGATAGTGAAGGATAGGGAAGCCTGGCATGCTGCAGTTCATGGGCCAGCAAAGAGTCAGACAGGAATTAGCAACTGAACATCAACACCAAACTAATTTCCACAATATTTTGGTTTAAAAAAGTGAAAGTGTTAGTCGCTTAGTAATGTCTGACTCTTGTGAATTCACGGACTGTAGTCCGCCAGGCTCCTCTGTCCATGGGATTTCCCAGGCAAGAATACTGGAGTGGGTTGCCATTTCCTTCTCCAAGGGATATTTCCAACCCAGGAATCGAACCTGGATCTCCTGCATTGCAGGCAGATTCTTTACTGTCTGAGCCACCAGGGAAGACCCAAGAACAAGCTAAATGATAATTCTGCCAACAGTGGCAAACACTACAGTGAGCGCTACCATAGAGCGAGCCCTCACTAAGTGCCAGGCACTGCGCCAAGCCTTTTAACATGCAATTTCTCATGAATCCTCATGAGCAGTTGACGACTCGGGTACTATTATTCCCCATTTTACGAGTGAGAAAATGAAGACTCAAGGAGTTTAAGGAATTCATCCAATTTGGATGTTGGAACCTTTGTTCTTGACTACAATGCCTCACTATGATGTTCTGTTTTAGGACTTTAAAGATATAAAGTCTGTCTGCATCGTGTATCTTTTCCTCTTCTATTCCTTATAATCACGCACTACCTTTTTCATCACTCTCACATTTTCTGTAAGCTCAAGAGCCTCCTTTTCTGAATTCTGTCTTGTAAGACTTTCATCCTCTCTCAGCCTTGGTGGCAGCTCTCCACCCAGCTCTCACCCGTCTGAGCCTGAAGCCAGTCTTTTTCCTCTGTAGGATCTGTATTCTCCTATTACTGAAATCCTCTACTTTTTCATACAGAACATATAAGGTAACATCTATTTTTTAAAGAAAAAGAATTGGGCATGTAGAACTATGTTTAGAATGTAATTATTTAAACTGATTTCCACCAGGTCCCTCCTCAGGCAGAAGGGGCTCCCTGGGGAGTCTTTCCAGCTCAGGATCAGCTGCCTTGTTCCCTGGCTTTGAGAGCTGGATCTCTGTGATCTGCAGAAAATGAACAAGCCAAACCTTAACTTGTTGGCTCCTGCCATAGCTAGCACAAGCAATTTCCACAAACTGGCAAGGGAGACTCACTAAAGATCACAGGGACCTCACTGTTGGAACAGTACCCCCTGGGCTCCAGTTGGCCGCCACATCAAGGATAATCATCCCTCCAGCCCCAGCACACTCCTGCAGGATCACTCCCTTTACATCGCTCCTTCTCTATCACATCCGCAGAGTGATCTGCCTGCTTATTAAACAAAAGTCCACCTTTTGGCTTTTCCCGCTAATGAAGTGCTTCTCAACCTTGGCTACCCATTAGAATCACTTGAAGGACTGTGGCCTGGACCTCACCTCAGAGATTCTGATTCAATTGATCAACAGTAGGACCAGACCTGAGCATACCATCCAAGCAGCCTACAGTTACCCAACCTCCCATCCCATTTCTATGTGCTTTTCCTTGACCTGACCAAGCTCATCCCCACCTTAGAACCTTCATGCTAGCTATTCCTTTTGCCAGGAATAGTCATCTCCCAAATCTTTCACACAAATGCTCCCTCCCCTCGTTCAACTCTCAATTTAAACGTCGCCTACTCCAAGTGACCATCTCTGACCTCTCTCTCTAAAATGGTGTTTAATCCTTCCAATTAGGCTCTATCACATTCCCTTGCTTTAGTTTTCCCTAGCACTTTGGCTATCTGACATTACTATATGTATTAATCTTATTTTTGTTTGTTCCACACTTAGGATATAATCAGCATGGAGGGAAGAACCTTTCCTGTACTGTTCATTGCTGAATTTGGGGAGTTGAAACATGCCTAGAATTTGTTGAGCATGTACTCAACAAATATCTGCTGGATGAGTAGGCATGCACATCCAACAAACACACATCCAGTAACTGGCATGCAGAAACCATTCTGGGCAAAATTATTTCCAGTGTCCTCTCAAAATTATTTCTTAGAGCAAAAGGGCTACTTTCTTGTACTCACTATCTGTTGTCGTTCCATCACTAAGTCATGTCCAACTCTTTGCGACCCCATGAACTGCAGCATACCAGGCTTCCCTGTCCTTCACTATCTCCTAGAGTTTGCTCAAACTCATGTCCATAGAACTGGTGATGCCATCCAACCATCTCATCCTCTGTCTATCTGTAGATACTATCTGTGGGAAATGATCATCCCACCAAAACCTCTTTGAGCATTTACACCACTGCTCTTTTGGTTATGGCATCTTCCACTTCTTTGTTACCAACATAACCCAGCTCAAATCTCATACTCTCTATGAAGTCTTCCCTGACCCCTCAACCCAAAGTGACTTTTCTTTCTTCTAGTCTCCTTTAGCAATAATAACTTCAATGTTAGTTAATGATATGCTACTCTATGATATCTCTTCTATTGATGCCTTGGAACTGTTGGCTAAAGAGACCTTGAACTCCTAGAGACCCTGGACACTTGGTTACTAAAGCCACCCTCTGGTTTTCTCTAGCCCTGCAAATCCTAAACAAATATCAAGGTGAGCAGAGAAAACATGGGTATCAAATGCACTGAGAAATAATGCTCAGTTTAGAGCAGAGATGCACATGAGGGGCACATGCCTAGATTTGAGTAAGAATTTACCCACATGGAAGGAAAACTGACCCAGGACAACACATGCCTTAAGGAAGACTAGAAAGTAACACTATGAAAGCCAGGCTTGTGGAAATAGACTAGATATGAGAGACAGAGGCAAGTTAATTAATAGCTAACTCAGTAGCAGTAGGGTTAGAGACATTAATGTCAGGGAATGGGAGTAAATGCACTATAAGGATCTTTTTTAAAAAAAATTTAATTGGAAGATAATGATCTTAAACCAACATTTATATCGATAATCTTGAACACAAGTTGTTGGGAGAGTTTGGTCTATCAGCCCATTAGCTGATGGTGGATTCCATCACATTTGATTCCAAATTATTTTTTAAAAATTATACATAAGTAGTAAGTTTTAAAAGTTATTGCACTCTCAGTAACTCAGTTGTTACTTAACTCCCCAAGTATTTACTATTTCTCTCTCAAGTAGACTGCATATTCCATGGATCCCATAGAACTTTCATACTAAACGAGGTTTCTAGGTAAACCCTTTCCAAACTATTTTACCATACAAATGTGGGCTAGGATTTGAATGGGGAAATGAGTTCAATTTTTCACTATCTCCTCATCCACCCTTCCTCTCTAGGCCTTCTACCTCCATTTGCGATCTTTTCTCTGTTAGACTACTGGGCAAGATGAAAAGGAAGAAGATAAAGGAAATCAGATAATAACAATAATGGCAAACACTTAATAAGTACCAACTGTGTGCCACCCTCCTTATAAATATCATTTTGATCCTCATAATGAAGGCTTCCAGAAGCTGTATAACATCACACGGAGCTAATGAGTGTGGTGGAGGCAGCCTGGGAACCTGGACAGTCTGACTCCGAAGCAGGGTGCTCTGTGAACCGCCAGGCTGCCTGCCTTGTCAGATTCAGAGGCTCTGACAGTCCTGTCCCCAGCCCCAGAGATCCACATGGCGGAGGGAGATGAAAAGAAAGACGATCTCTCTGGGACTTCCTGGTGAGCCAGTGGTGAAGAATCCTTCGACCTCTGGTGCAGGAAGATCCCACACGCCACAGGGTAACTGAGCCCGTGCGCTGCAACTGCTGTGCCGAGGCTCTAGGGCCCACAAGCTGCAGCTACCGAGCCTGTGCGCTGCAAGTACTGAAGCCCAGGCACCGAGAGCTTGTGCCCCACAATGAGAGGAGCCACCGCCGTGAGAGGCCTCTGCACCACAACCAGAGATGAGCCCCCTGCCTGCCGCAACTAGAGACCCAGTGCATCAAAGACCCAGCGCAGCCAAAAATAAATAAATGTTGTTTGTTTTTTTTTTTAAAAGAGGGTCTTACTGACTAATTCTCTGGGATGAGGCACACTGGAACAAAGAGAATTGGGGTAGCCTGCTCTACTTTTCGTTCCTTTTTTTTCTGGCTTCCCTGGTTTTACAGCCTCCCTTGAAGTTAGATGGGACCATGTGACAAACCCTATAGGGCAGAAGGTGAAAATGTATCAATAACACTCTCAAAGATAGATGCCCTGACTTCCTTCTCAGTAAGAAGAAAGAAAAATCTCTTATTCTCGGAGATCATGGCTTAAAACCCATCCTACCTTGTGGTACTTGTCTGTAGGTCCCTAGTTTTATTTCTCAGAGTTGCAGAGGAACTTGGGCAGAAATAGGTTTATCAGACTACCTCCCGGGAGGATAATACAGCTGTCCTGTTCCCTTTTCCCTGTCCCCCTGTGGCAAACAGATAAACTAAAAGGAGCTGTCTAGGCACTTGGCCCAAGGAATCTGCCTGAGAAGTTGTTACACACCAATTACTACCTCAGAGTTCTTTGTACAAAATAAAGGTAAATCAGTGTAGCAGACACTGGCGTGTCAGACACTGACCAGCTGCTTTGAGCCTCATTCCTTTTCTTCTGGCTTCCCTGGTTTTACAGTCTCCCTTGAAGTTAGATGGGACCAGGTGACAGTGAAACAAGGAGTATCAGTTCTAGATCTGGCCCATATGAACCTCTAAAATGTGATTCCTTTCAGTTCAGTTCAGTTGTTCAGTCGTGTCTAACTCTGCAACCTCCCCATGGACTGCAGCACACCAGGCCTCCCTGTCCATCAGTAACTCCAGAGTTTACTCAAATTCATGTCCATTGAGTTGGTGATGCCATCCAACCATCCCATTCTCTGTCATCTCCTTCTCCTTCTGCCTTCAATCTATCCCAGCATCAGGGTCTTTTCCAGTGAGTCAGTTCTTCATATCAGGTGGCCAAAGTTTTGGAGCTTCAGCTTCAGCATCAGTCCTTCCAGTGAACATTCAGGACTGATTTCCTTTAGGATGGACTGGTTTGATCTCCTTGCAGTCCAAGGGACTCTCAAGAGTCTTCTCCAACACCACTCTGGGCTTCGCTCTAATTTCAAGGAATCTGAGAATGCAGAGGAGTACTCACTACTAAATTTGGTATTGGCTCTGAGATGCTTCCAAAGAATCTTTTGAAGGAGTCCCTGTTGGGAAATTGAACATATTCACATATCTCTGAAATATGCTTCAAGTTTATCATTTTGTGAAATTCTGATATTTTTGCTATCAGAATTCTATCTGGACCACAGAAAGCAAATTACTTCTGTGTAAAATAATCAGCCTGTCTGAAACTGAGACATGACTTACAGTTTGAGCCAAGCCCTGTTCCTCACTAGATCTGGGTAATTTATTATTTATTTTTGTTTAATCCCTGGCCTTGAAGTGTTGGTCTCACTTCTTTCCAGGGTTGCTGTAAGTCTTGCTGACTAAGTTTCAGGTATAATTCCTGGAGATTCTCAGCTAGGAGAGGCTGCAAAGGGCCAGCTTCTCTAAGTAACAGTGTCCCATTGTTTGCATTGACTTTTTTCCACCTCGATAATAACTTCCAATCTGATGTGACAGCTGGTAAGCACTACTTTTTTGCCTTTCCCTATGGTTATGTGTGATTGGTTGCTTTAGAAAAAAATTGTATTTCTTGAATGTCTTAGGATCTCATAAATTATAGAAGTACTTTCCTTCTGGCTAGAAAAGAGCAATAAAGCATGTCCCTGACTTGTAGCTCCCTCTACACTCCAGTATCTTCTCATTTCCAATGTCTCCTACGCTGATGTCACTGAAAGGTTTATTGCCTCACGTGTCAGAGAGCTAAGAAAAACATCTAACTACAGGGCCAACACTTACTCATGCTCTTCCCAGAATTCAGTGTATGAACAGACTGGGCATGCCTTAAGCCATTGGCTCATAACCTTTGTGTCATGACTCAGTGGTATGTCTTGATCAGTTTCCTCATCTGCCATCTCTTAGAGAGCATGTAAAAAATTATTCAAAGATATCTGCTTATATTAGCTAGGTTAATGCTAGTTGATTAGCAGATGAAGTTTAAAATCTCAGTGGCTTAACAAAATAGATGTGAATTTTCCACTTATAAATGCACGTGAAGCCCAGCTGTAGGTAGGCAGTGGAAGAACCAGACCCAAGGAGGCTTGGCCATCTTCAACCAGTGGCTTCAAAGGAAGCGCTCAGGGTGGACACTTATCCGCAGATGAAGAAATAAGGAACTTTTTGTAGTTTAATTTGTTTGCTTGTTTTTGTTTTGCAAAAAAGTTACAGTAAGCAGGTGAGATGGAGCTTCAGAAGAAATTATGCTTATGGCTCAGATGGTAAAGTGTCTGCCTGCAGTGTGGGAGACCCAGGTTCGATCCCTGGGTTGGGATAACCCCCTGGAGAAGGAAATGGCAACCCACTCCAGTACTCTTGCCTGGAAAACTCCATAGACTGAGGAGCCTGGTGGGCTACAGTCCATGGGCTCCATTGGACACGACTGAGAGACTTCATTTTCACATGGTGGAAAAAAGAGCTTAAAAAGGTGGACGCTTTCCTTTTATTCTATTTATCCTTCATCACTTAGAATCACAGAGTATTAGACTTGAAAAGTGTCTATAAATCAACTTGCTTGCCTTCCTACTCCTAGGAGATCTATTTCTAGAACTCGGGACTTTCAGCTCCAAGGTGAGCTAATGTGCTTCCTTCACGTAGAACACACACCTGTAAGACTGCCCTGGGATTTGTCACTCGTGCGTGCTCAGGTCTTTGCACCTGGACACTCAGTCGTGTCCAGGTGTTTGCAACCCCATGGACTTTAGCCCACCAGGCTCCTCTGTCCATGGGGTTTCCCAGGTAAGGATACTGGAGTGGGTGGCCATTTCCTACTCCAGGGGATCTTCCCAACCTCTGCTGGGTGTAAATCCTGGTTGCACCACTTGGGAGCTGAGCTAGTTACACTCTCTGCAAAAGGATAATTTTAATAATCTGTTCACTGGGTGGTTGTGAGAATTAAATGCACAATGTCCGACACATGCTGAGAAAGATTGAAGGCAGGAGGAGAAGGGGATAACAGAGGACTAGATGGTTGGATGACATCATCAACTCAATGGACATGAGTATGAGCAAGCTTTGGGAGATGGTGAAAGACAGGGAAGCCTGATGTGCTGCAGTCCATGGGGTCACAAAGAGTCAGACACAACTGAGGGACTTAACAACAAAGTTCCAGAGGATTAAAACTGAGTGACCAGTCTTGGTGATGTTATATAATAATGAAAACAACAACAACAATCTTTATCATCATGGCTTCCACATATTGAGCACTTTCTACCTACCAGAGTCATGTTTTAATGGACTTCACACACATTGATGTACTCGTTTCTTACAATAAGCTCATTATAAAAATACTATCATTATTTCCATTTTATAGATGAGGAAGTTGAGGTATGGGGAACTAAATAACTCTCCTAAAGTCACATAGCCAGTGAGTGAGCAGAGCCAAGATTCAAACCCAAGCTCTCTATCTCTAAAGCCACCCCTACAACCTTACAACTATTATGTTACTAATACTAATGGTTGCAAAGCAAACAAACAAAATACTGTTGGAATAATCATCTCGTGTTCTAGCTGTCTTGAATATTCAGAAAATAGAGAAGCATTTTTACCACCCCCTACCCCCATACCAAAAAGATACGAGATCATCCTGTTCTGAGCCTCAGATCCTTTACTTTCCAGATCATGAACAACTTCTGTGACTTAGGGCACAGAGTCAAAATGAGCAGGAACCCAGAAGTCAACTTCCCTCATACAAAAATCTGTCTGTGAGTCTGGACTGAAGGAGTGCTGGGGCTAAAGGAAGTAGAGAGCCCAACCAGAAGGGGTGAGCTTTTCTGAGTTAGAAAAGGGATAAGGGATTACTGAGTTTCTAAGAAAGACAGAGTTCCAGGTCCCCTTTGAAGTAATGGCCAAGATGAAAGGGATTCCCGCTGGTTCCTATACAACCAACACTAAACCCTGCAGAAGAGTAGAAAGTGTTTCTCTGGCCAAGTTGGTGGTCAGTAGAGGGCCATTGTGAGGACCCTCTCTGTGACCAGCAGGCCTATGACCTGCACAGATAATGAAGGACCAAACTGGAGAGCTGCGCCACGTGGCAGATAGAGAAATAATCACAGCAGGGTCCCCTGGGAAGGATGCAACCCTCCACTCCTATCTTCCTAACCTCATGAGAGTGTCACTTAAAATTTTTGAAGAACCCTAGGAAATGCGTTTCCTCAAACAGAATGCAATAGATTTTTTTATACAGCTTTCCACCAGATGAGAGCTCAGAACTAAAGCTAATTTGATTTAGAGGAATTAAAATAATATGGCCTGTGCTTGAGTGTTATACAGTAATATTACCCACCTACAACACTTACAGTACTGCATACAAATATTGCCCATGATATATGGATCAATCTGACAATTTCAATGGTTGATTAGATCCTTAAAACAAACTTTTCTTGATTGTGATAAAATATACAAAACATAGGATTTAACGTTTTAAGTGTACATTTCACTGCCGGTAGGTATATTCACATTGACCTGCAAGCTCAAAATCAATTGGCTTAAAGAATTCACCCTGGTGGCGAAGAAGAAAACGTCTAAGGGCCTTTTGATACATTTAGGGCAGTCAGCTAGAATTGGCCATATTTTTTAAACATTTTAGATAAAAAGGAAATGCAATGTGGCCTTTAGAAAGTTCAACAAAAGGCTTAATATTTACTTTAGCAGGCATTGTAGTATCAATAGCTCATATCTTGAATTTCCTTTCCTTACTTCCTAGCATACAAAACAGATAAAAGAAAAGCAAACTGTAAAACAGCCCTGAGATAGAAAACCTGAAAACACTTCAGAAAGGTAGATGGGAAGAACTTGTAAAGCCCATCTGACCACAAAAGCCAGAGTTCAAGTAATAATGCAAATATAAAGAAAGCCATTAACCTCTGCCGTAACCCCTCTTGGGCCCCGGTGTACCTGTGATTACACATAATAACAGCAGTGACTGCGAGTAAATCTTGCTGTGATTTGTCAAGCAATCGGAGGCCTAGGAGACACATCACCAGATTCTAAATGGAGGCTGGTGTTAGTGTCAATCAAGAGAATTTCTGTCTTAGTCACGCCCTTCTGACTTTTCCTGTGTTCCAAGCCAGGAGCGCCCACAGTTTCTGGAGTGAGATCCACATTCCTATGAGCGTCCACATTCAGCCCCTCTTCCCCTAAAGAGGCAAGCAATCCAGGCAGACGCTGGGATCTCAAGAGATTTACTTCCATACCTCATCAAAAGGCCTTTATTAAACACCCATTTATAGACAATGCAGTAAAAACCTTCATCTCTGTCTAAAGACAACCATGTAGACACAAGCCCACTCCTCCATGTGAACTCAGCAATCATTTAACTTCTCTAAACCGCACTTTCATCAGTAATACGGGCATGAGGATTTCTAAACCCAGAGTTGTTTTGAGAACTTTATGAGGTGCTATAAATTGTCTAAACTATTGCACACACCCTGAAAACCTGTCCCTTTATTTGAGTGTCAGTTTCTCCCTTCTGTAGTAGTAAAACAGAGGTCACTGACCAGGAGTCTATAATGTCTTATTTGGCCAATACAACGCTTTAAACATTTATTTATTTATTTATTTATTTAAATTAAAGGCAACATTGCAAAAACGGAAAAACTAAGATAAAAATACAGATTTTCAACTTTTCTTTAAAAATAGAAATTTCTGGCCATATGACCTTATCTCCCTGAGGCAGTTCACCCACCAAGCCTAAAAAGCACAGTCCCCTGCAGAGGGGGCATGTCTTCCTCAGGTGACCACTGCAAACCCCACGCTGCAGACAGCCCTCATTCTCTGCCTCTTCCAAGATTCTGCAGGCTTCTAATAAAATTCTTGCCACGGTCACAAAGAGCCTGGGTCTTTCAAAGACGTCAAATTAAAAGGCGTTCTTTGACCCAGCTAAAGACAAAAAGCTGCTTGTGCTACCTATCTGGATTGTGATTTTTGTCACAGAAACCCAGCAAACCTTTCTCTCCTTTTCTTGCCCTACCTTAGTTTAAGAAAACTTTTCTGAGTCAGTTGACTTCAGCCTGCCCACCTGATAAGACCCAGGAGATCAATGCTTCATCATTCTCCTTGGATTAGCTTGTGTGATACTGACCCAGTCTACCAAGCAGACAGATAAGATGTGTCAGCATATGATCCTGTGTGTAATGGAATAGTCTCATGCTTGTTAAGGCTCCAAATGAGGTCTGTGTAACAACCTCAGGGCCAAGACTCATACTGGTATCTTGGCTCATGCATCCGTATCCTGGAGAGTTGTTGAGGGGTAGGTATAAGAGCCAAGACCTTCTCTTTGGGTCTGATAGGGACAGCATTATATAAGGAGATCGGGCTCACCTAAAGGTCCATCTTTAAATATTTTCTGTATCCCCACCCATCAAAGGACTTCCCTGATAGCTCAGCTGGTAAAGAATCCACCTGCAATGCAGGAGACCCCAGCCTGGAGAACTCCATGGACTGTATAGTCCATGGGGTCGCAAAGAAGCCAGACACAACTGAGCGACGTTCACTCATTCACTCATCCATCTCAGGATAATAATGACGGATGTCAGGGTGATTGTGAATGATTACTTAGCACAGAACATTAGGCACACGTATGTCGAAAGCACAGAGCAGTAGGAGCTCACCCAATCTAAGGCCTCAGATCACTGAAGAACCACTTGAGGTTTTATCATCAAATGAGTCCCTCCATGAAATGTTTCTCAGCAAATGGTTTAAAGGCCACCCTTATCAGAATTATCGGGAATGCTGGTGAAAAATACTATTTCCTGAGGTCACTTCTCCACAGAGTTATACACACACACACACACACACACACACACACACCTGCTGACCCATGATCTCCTTAATAATCTTTCCTTTAAGGATGTCATGGAGTGAAACAATAAACACAGAAAATTCTCTTACTTCCCACATCCTAACTAGTAGGGGGGTTGGCCGAGGGCTTGAGAAGGAATCATTCTTCAGATTGTTACTCCAGTTAGCCACATATAATGCTGTTCCTACTAGTCAATAATCAGCAACCTTGAAGACTCTGGCACAGTCTACTCTTGTTCTCTCAAGTCATTATTTATTTAACCAATGGCTGCTAACTTCACTGAGCACCCCAATACATGAAGAGTGATGCTCACTTCCTTCTATGACCCCATATTCAATTAACTAAATTTCCCCAGAATGTGCGTCATAGAATAGCAGTTTCAGAGACACCAAAGTGTGCCTGCAGATGAACTTAGGATGGGAAACTAACCCTCTCCCCCTCCTGGAGAGTCACACGCTACACCAGCACATTAAAGGCAGTGAGAAGTCTGCAGTGAAGAATTCCATTTCACTCCAGTTAATACTGGTTTCCCCACACTTATATGACCAGAGAATTCTGTTTTGGAAGCTTCTGTGTAACAGTCTACAAAACTGATTTTCTAGGGAACACATTTTGGGAAATGATCAGCATAACCGTGTAACTTCTTGTTTATCATTAAACGAGCCACAACCAGCCTCTTTTAAGTGAAATGGGAGCATGATTAATTATTAGAGTGCAACAAGTATAAGGTAAGCCCATGTGAGAGAAACTGGAACATATGATGGCTCTAGAATAATGTACCTCCTTCCATTTGATGTCACATAAACCCCACCTTGAAACAAGTGTCCCAGGCCCTGGGACCATCCTTGTCTCTGGTCGAGGAGAA
Source organism: Bos mutus (assembly GCF_027580195.1). Lineage (NCBI taxonomy): Eukaryota > Metazoa > Chordata > Mammalia > Artiodactyla > Bovidae > Bos > Bos mutus. Next base: position 96,172,238 of record NC_091626.1, read on the forward strand.
TAAAAGAAGCTCAAGACCCATGGGTCTTAATCATGATCCTGCTGATTGTGGTCCTGACCTGCCCAAGCGCTTGTACTTCAGAGTTCATCATTCTCCCGTATCTTGATCTGACCTCAAGCTGTTGATATTGGCCTGCTCCGTGGTGATCCACTCCAAAGACTAACCCCCCATCCCTGCCGGATGTCCCTGAGACCAACCATCTTTCTTCTTTCTTTCTTCAGGGCCTCTGTCTCCTGCTTGTAAGGACCTGCTGGCTTCCAGGATATTCACTTATTGCTTCCTGCTCTCTTGGCCTTTCTTCTAGCCTTTTTAATTTGCATCTCCCCATGTATCCCACCATCCTGTTATCAATCAAGTTTTTTTTTTCTATTTTATTATTTCTAAAAGTAAAAAATAACCAAAAGAGTGAACAAACAATTTAATATTGGGCCTGCAGGTGCTATTTTAATATGCCATTTAGTTATTTAACTAAATAAACAGATTGCAAATAATGTCAGTAAGCCAGGTGAGAGCCAACAAGTTATGAATAGACATTTACCCAACCTCACGTTTCTGCCAGTGACATTAAACATAAAATAAAATGGTGCTGTTCCCTTCTCAAGTAACTATAGTGCTTTAATACATCATTTATTCTTAGATATTGCCTGGTGCAAAAACAGACCTCCCTCACAATTATACACTAAGTCTACCAATTTCTCAGATGTATACTAGACAGAAACTCATGGTGTCAGGCCGTGGAAGACAGTTCTTGGGAGCAGTGAACCATTATTGCTCCCTTCACTAAATATCCCTGTGGCCATTTATCCTCTGCCTACTCTTTTCTGTGTGATTAGTGCCTAGAGAATCCCAGGGACAGGGAAGCCTGCGGGGCTGCCATCTACGGGGTCTCACAAAGTCGTACATGACTGAAGTGACTTAGCAGCAGCAGCAGCAGTTCAAGATTTCCAACATCAAAAACAAATGGAGAGGCAAGAGAGTTAACCGCTGGGTACCATTTCTTGCAACTGTCCTAAGTGGTTAACATCCTATCAAAGTAGTTGTGCAATGGAGTCCATTTAGATTGCAAACAAAAAGTAAAAACTGGTGCTTCTATAGGTAGGCTGCTACTCCAAAAAGTAAAAAAAGAAGAAAGTGAAAATAACAAATGTAAAGTTCTTTGATCAAGTCTTTATGCATTTTTCAACCACTGCTATTCAAATACAGAAAATAATACTCATAGACTATCGGACACTGTTCTATAAGCAGACCCGCAGCCTTATTACCCAGCATGCTCGGCCTGCAGCTCCAGATCTGATAGTTTCCAGAAGGAAAAGGGTCCTGCAGATGAATGATGAAGCTTATTGACCCAAAGGAGGAGGAGAAGGGGACAACAGAGGACAAGATGGTCCGATGGCATCACCGACTCAGGCGACATGAGTTTTAGCAAGCTCCGGGAGATGGTGAAGGACAGAAAAGCCTGGTTGTGCTGCACTCCGTGGGGTTGCAAAGAGTCAGATACAACTGAGCGACTGAACAAAGTGTGGCAGATATGTTAATTATATAAACTAGTAATTATCCTAAGCATCACGTCTTTTGTAGACACAAAGTAGAATCAATCTATGTAACAAAGGCGTTGCTAGGCAGGTAGCATGCAGATGACAATGCTCCTGAGTGAGCCTTTCGGCACGGCAAGTGCTTCTGCGCCGGAGGAAGTAGACGTAAATACTAGTCATGTGACCCGTGAGGCTCTGGCAGGGACTGGAAGAAGGAGGAGGCCGTCTTTGGGAAAACATCTCTGGGCCATGTGGATCTCCTTAGAGATCCAGGGTGGGGTTATACAAAATCTGGCCACTGTTTCTGCATTTACATGAGGCCCTCTAATGTCCTTTCCACAGTCAATATTTGATAACTCTTTGTAAAAAAAAAAAAAAAATTCATTCTTTAGGCCTCTTACCTCCTAGCCCATGTCAATCTGTTTCTCTAACTCCATCTTCCTACCTCTCTATGTGCTCAGACAGAAAATATGAAAAGGGCTGACAGCTATGAATGGGTAAGGGGTAGCTGTTAGGTAATTCACTTAATCTTAAACTGCTTATAACAACTAACTTCTAGAATTAAAATATCACTCTGTCCATGTGAGATGACTTATAAAGTGACTCCCAAAGATCCTCACCTCCTAGTACTTATGCCCAAGTGTAATTATCTCCACTTTAGGTCTTCTGAACAGTTCTTTGTTGTTCAGTCACTAAGTTGTGTCTGACTCTTTGTGACCCCATTGACTGCAGACACCAAGCTTCCCTGTCCTTCACCATCTCCTGGAGTTTGTTCAAACTCAGGTCCATTGAGTCGGTGATGCCATCCAACCATCTCATCCTCTGTTGTCCCCTTCTCCTCCTGCCTTCAATCTTTCCTAGCATTAGGGTCTTTTCCAATGAGTCAGTTCTTCTAATCAGGTGGCCAAAGCATTGGAACTTTAACTTCAGCTTCAGTCCTTCCAGTAAATATTCAGGGCTGATTTCCTTCAGGATTGACTTGTTTGATCTCTTGCTTTTCAAGGGACTCTCAGGAGTCTTCTTCAATACCACATTTTGAAATGTGGTGGTCCAACTCATATATGGTCCAACTCTCACATCCATACATGACTACTGGTAAAACCATAGCTTTGACTATAAGGACCTTAGCTTTGACTGCTTCCTATTATTTATGCCCAAGGGTAATCATCTCTACTTTTTTATATCTGGTGAACTGCTCTTAATGAATAGTATACAACAAAAGTCATGGGATACGACTTCCAAGTTTACATTACCAAAGACTGTAGCTCCAGTCTTATTCACACTGGCTTTTCTCTGTGTGAAAAGCCAGAAGAGATCTGGCTCTTCTCACTTGCCTCAGATAAAGCAAGCTGCTGCATCATGAGCTGCCCTACAGAGAGATCTAGATGGTAAGGCAATGAGGGAAGCCTCTGGGCAATGGCCCAGTGTGTAACTGAAGCCCACAGTCCAACTTGCAAGGAACTAAATTCTTCCAACAACTACATGAGTGACTTCAGAAGCAGATATTTTTTCAGTAGACCTTTGAGTGACTGCAGCCGCACTTTGATGATCTGAGCCAGAGGACCCAGCTAAGGCATGCCTGGGTTCCTAACTCACAGGAATTGTGACATAAGAAATGCTATTTTCGGCTGCTAATTTCTGGGTTAATCCATCACTCAGCCACAGATAACAATCTCATTGCCTCTGTAGAAGTGGTAAAGAAAGGGAGGGAGAATAAACTAGGCGTGGTGGGCTTCCCAGGTGGTGCTAGAGGGAAAGAATCTGCCTGCAATGCAGGAGACACAGGAAACGCGGGTTCGATCCCTGGGTCAGGAAGATCCCCTGGAGGAGGGCATGGCAGCCCACTCCAGTATCCTTGCCTGGAGAATCCCATGGACAGAGGAGCCTGGCGGGCTACAGTCCATAGCGTTGCAAAGAGTCAGACACAGCTGAAAGGACCGAGTATGCATGCGTACATAGGGCAATACGAGAGGCTTGATCATCTGCATTTGCCTGTATTCTCTAGTCTCTAGGAGAAGGCAAATAGAGAGCTACTTACTCCCATTAACAGTGGAAGGAAAACAGATTAAGAGTTGAAGGATAGTGTCTGAGCAAATAAATCTTTGAGGGCTGCAAATATATATAATTATAACTTCATCACCTAGCACAGGAGCTGGGTCAGAGAAAATGTTCAAGAATATTTGATGAATAAATTAAAGGAGTGAGTAACTCTGCATTTAACTCTGAATGACACTGACTAAAACCATGTGAACGGAAACAGTTATAAGGGAGCTTTTCCTGACACCTCTATCAATTTGCATCTATGTTCCTATACAGCTTATCTTCCCTTGATACTAAGAGGAGGCAGAGAAAGCCTTTCCCAGTCCGAGGTTCATAACACTGTGCTACCCTGTACTTTTCTCTCAGCTTATCTGAAAAACAGACAAATTGGAAGTCTAAATATCCAGATTTACTAAACAGATAAATACGGGTTAACCATCCTCACTTCATCACTGTAAAGTGTGCCTTTAAATAGAAGCTCCCCTAGCACCTCTGAGTACTTGCTTCCAGATCATTAACCACTTAACAGAGAGGCTGAGGAGGAAAACAAACTTAAAACTGTTCTCTTTGTTACCAGTGGCTGCCCAATGACAATCAATCAGAAGGAAGACAAAGCATGCCTGAAATTGCAACGTTCACTAATGGAAACATAATTTTTTATTTATAGGGAACAAAAAGTATAGCAAAACTATCATTTCTTAGAGAACAAAGTTTCCAAAATTCAGCTGGAAAATTCGAGGCCAGATATACCACTTAGACTTGTTCTGATAAACTGGATTCTGTGGACTGAAGTTCAACAACAAAAAAAGCTAAAGTTAAGCAAAATAAAGCATCTGAAAGACAACCAACAGGTCAGGCGTGTTGAGACAGAGACAAGGTGGCCCCCCGTGGTCCCCATTTCCTAATAGTTACAGCCTTGTATAATCACCTACTTTTGAGTGTGGGTGGAACTGGTCCCTTACTTCTAACTAACAGCATGCGGCAAGCATGTTGGGATGTCACTTCTGTGATTACATAAGACTGCAACTTCCACCTTGTTGCAGTCTCTCTTTCTCTCTTTCTCCCTCACTCCTGCTTGCCCCTCCACCTCTCCACCCAACTCTTTGTTGGCTATGATGAAGCACACTTCCATGGCAGGGAAAGCTGCATGACAAGGAACTGAGGGCAGTCACCAGCTAACACCCACTTGGAACTGAGGCCTTCAGTGCAGTTACAGTTTTCATTCAATACAAAATCATATAGAGTCGTGAACAAGCACCTGTTCTCCATTCTGTCACAAGGAGCAGTGGGAAGAGAAGAGAGACTTCATTTTTTTCCATGTGAACTGAGATCTTTCTTTTACCAGAAATGTGAAAATTTTGCATGGTGCTTAGTCGCTCAGTTGTGTCCGACTCTTTGTGACCCCCACGGACTGTAGCTCGCCAGACTTCTCTGTCCACAGGGCTTCTCCAGGCAAGAATACTGGAGTGGGTTGCCATGCCCTCCTCCAGGGGATCTTCCCAACCCAGGGATCAAAGCCAGGTCTCCTGCATTACAAGTGGATTCTTTACCAGCTGAGCCACCAGGGAAGTCCATATTTTGCATTTCAGTTCAGTTCAGTTGCTCAGTCATGTCTGACTCTTTGCGACCCCATGAATCACAGCACGCCAGGCCTCCCTGTCCATCACCAACTCCCAGAGTCCACCAAAGCCACGTCCATTGAGTCAGTGATACCATCCAACCATCTCATCGTCTGTCATTCCCTTCTCCTCCTGCCCTCAATCCCTCCCAGCATCAGGGTCTTTTCCACTAAGTCAGCTCTTCGCATCAGGTGGCCAAAGTATTGGAGTTTCAGCTTCAACATCAGTCCTTCCAATGAACACCCAGGACTGATCTCCTTTAGGATGGACTGGTTGGATCTCCTTGCAGTCATTTTGCATTAGGTTTAATGAAATTGGTGAGAACATCCCTGAGAGATTAAAGATGGACTTGAGAGGTCCATATGAAAGAAAACTAACACTTGTCAAGGGCTTACCTGTGCCAGGCACTGTGCTGGGCAATGACCTACCTACACAAAGATTATCTAAGTGAATCTTCATCATAACATTGTTCTCAATAGCAACAGAGGTAGTACTAAGAGAAGAATAGGAGGGGGGAAGGAGGAGGAAGAGAAAAAATAGCAAACATTCATTCAATACTTCTTAGGAGCTGATAACTTAAGTACTTTAAAAATATCTCATTTAATCTTCTCAACTATCCAAGGAAGTAGCTTATAAATATTAAAAATCATTTTATATCAATAAAACTAAGGCACAGAGAAGCCTTGCCCAAAGTTACATGACTAATAAAACACAGAGCCATGATTTGAACCCAGGCACTCAGGCTCTAGGGAAGTGAAGGTCGTTCAGTTGTGTCCGACTCTTGGCGACCCCGTGGACTATACAGTTCATGGAATTCTCCAGGCCAGAATACTGGAGTGGGTAGCCTTTCCCTTCCCCAGGGAATCTTCCCAACCCAGGAATCGACCTAGGGTCTGCTGCATTGGAGACAGGTTTTTTAGCAACTGAGCTACCAGGGAAGTCTTTATCTGGCTATATAGTCCCCCATATTTAGTCCACACAGGCACTGAAGTCACCACATAATTATCATCCTAAATGTGACATTTTTCTAATGCTTTCCCATGCCTTTGCACTAAGATGGGTCACAGCAAGTGTAAACGTAAGTGCCACCACTGTATCTTGCAAAGTTACAAGTCCTGTAAACCAAGTGCTGTTATCCTTACTCCAATCAGATGTGAAGAGGAATGACCCAGAGTTAATATCAAACATTTGTTGTTCTTGCAGTGTCGCTAAGTCGTATCTGGCTCTTTGCAACCCCATGGTCTGCAGCCTACCAGGCTCCTCTGTCCATGGGATTTCTCAGGCAAGAATACTGGACTGGGTTGCCACTTCTTTCTCCAGGGATATTCCCAACCCAGGGATCAAACCCACATCTCCTGCACTGGCATGTGGGTTCTTTACCACTGAGCCACCATAGAAGCCCAATATCAAACATACCTTGAAGTTTGAAAAAACAAAAACTAGGCCTGTTTGTCTAAGGTTAAACTCTTCCTGGAATACACACAGAGACATACTTTGTTCCCCACTGGGATCCCCACCTGCCTAGACCATGTATCAGGATGGAGTCCTAGAAATGTCAGACAAGTCACTGACATAAAGACAAATCAAGCCACAGAATACAAGAGCCAATCGCAGGGAGAACCGGCTTTACATTTCCATGCCGGCAGAAGCAGCTGGAGGATCACCTCCCTCTGTCTGTCGATCGCCCCTGCTCTGCTCCTCGTCCTTGGCTGGCTGCCCTGGTGACACTCACACCTGGCACTGGCCTTCTGTAGACACGCTGAACACTCCTCAAGGACAGGCACTTGCATTTGTCCCACGGAACATACACTGGGTACAGCGCCATGTGCCAGGCACTGTGTTAGATGCTAGGGATGCATCTACCCCTCCCATTTCTCCCGAAAAAACAACTCTCTCATTAACACTTAACACAAGGTGGGTCTCTGATAAGCTGCTGGATGAACTGGTAAGGAGTGAACTGATAAAAAAAGGAAAGAAGAGAGGATTAAATGCAAAACAAAACAAAAAAGGTATTCCTTCAGGACAAAAGGAAAGGGCCTTGGATAAATTAATGTTGTGATTCTAATAACAAGTCTGTGATACATCTTTAGCAACTCTCATCCTACACCTACAGATGAAGAAACTAAAGCTCAATCAATATAACTTACCCAGGACTTTATGGCTAAAGCCATGGCCAGGATTCCACTCCAGGCAGTTTGAGGCTACAGTCCATGTATCTAACCATGAAATATATTGCTTCCCAATATGGTACCTGGCACAAAATAGTCACTCAATGAATAGAAATTTGGCAGATGGCTGGATGGGCAGATGAATGAATGGGAAGATCGGAGAATGGGTGAACGGATGAACAGACAGATAAATTAATGGATTTACTATGTAGAGCTACAAAAGGAAACAGAGTGGCATTAAAAATGTGGTGTCTATTTCCAGATCCGAGAGAAGGGCAAGTGGTAGCTTCTCTCTTCTTACAAATCAATACAAGTCCTCCAAGGCTTGGGCTTGTGGCTTCGTTCATTATGTAGGTGGTGGGTAGGTACATTCTTGAAGAAGGTCATGGAAAAACAGAAAGGCAGATTTATGAGTTAAGGGGCAATGAGGCCCCAGACAATGTGATTATATAATTGTGAAACCACTAATTATGTTTGTGGCTGTGTTGGCGGGAAGCAAGGAGAAAGGTAATCAAACCTTGGGTTTCGGGGAAAAATGTATTACCTTCCACTCTCCTTCTCCTAGGCACCATACACTATTGCATTTTACCAAGAAAACTTGGTTTAAGGAACTTCAGAGTGAATAGCAGGTAGACCTAGGTGTTCCAACACCGCATCAGGTTTGTATAGCAATGGCTCAGTGGCAAGATCAGTGAGATCTGTTTGACCTAGTGATATATTGCACAAAGAACACTGGACCCATGGAGCAAGAAAATTGGTTTTGGTACATTAAGATCCCAGAAGCCAAAGAAAGCCTCTCATGTGAACTCACACTAGTCATTTGTTCGTGGATCTTACCTGGTAGCTCAGATGGTAAAGAATCTGCCTGCCAATGCAGAAGACCTGGGTTTGATCCCTGGGTCAAGAAGATCCCCTGGAGAACGGAATGGAACCCTACACCAGTATTCTTGCCTGGAAAATTCCATGGACACAGGAGCCTGGTGGCCTACAGACCATGGGGTCACAAAAGAATCAGACATGACTGAGCAACTAACACTTTCACCAAGACTCTGTGATGGCTCTCCTTTTCAACTCAGAGAAAAACCTGAAGTCCCTTCAGTGGCTGAAAAGACCCTACCTGCCCTGGTTCCGAATAGTTAACTCCCCCCTTCTTCACTCTAGGCCTTCCCTGACAGCTCAGTTGGTAAAGAATCCGCCTGCAATGCAGGAGACCCCAGTTCAGTTTCTGGGTCAGGAAGATCCACTGGAGAAGGCATAGGCTGCCCACTCTGGTATTCTTGGGCTTCCCTTGTGGTTCAGCTGGTAAAGAATCCACCTGCAGTGCAGGAGACCTGGGTTCAATCCCTGGGTTGGGAAGATCCCATGGAGAAGGGAAATGCTACCCACTCCAGTATCTGGGTTCGAGCCCTGGGTTGGGAAAATTCCCTGGAGAAGGGAAAGGCTACCCACTCCAGTATCCTGGCCTGGAGAATGCCAGGGACTGTATAGTCCATGGGGTCACAAAGAGTCAGACACGACTGAGTGACTTTCACTTTCTTCAGTCTGCTCCAGACGTGCTGGCCTTGTCGTCCCCAAACGTCTACAAGGCTAACTTTCTCATCTTTGGACCAAATGTCCCCTTCTTCTCCTGTCTAGACTCCTTAACATGATATCTTAACCTGATATATTTTGTCTTTTTCTATGGTGCTTATCCCCATATAACATATTATAGAAGTAAATTCCTTGCAATGCTTATTTTTTATTGCCTTTCCCTCTCTCTACCAGAATGTAAGCTCTATAAAATGAAGGAATGTTCTTCTCTTATTGTTCATTGATGTATTCTAGGCCCCTAAAACAATGTGTGGCACAGCAGATACTCAATAAATATTTGTCGAATAAATGAATGCAGTTTATATTTTTAACGGGAAAGAAAAAATCACCAGCTTAATTTTTTCCAGTCTTAGAGAAGGGGTTCCCCAAATTCAAAAGAAAATGTATGCATGTATGTTCAGTCACTAAGTTGTGTCTGACTCTTTGCAACTGCATGGACTGCAGCACAGCAGGCTTTCCTGTCCTTCAGTATCTCCGGAGTTTGATCAAACTCATGTCCATTGAGTCAGTAATGCTATCTAACCATCTCATCCTCTGCTGCCCTCGTCAAAAGACAATATTTCACATCAAAACTCCAAAACACAGGCGTAAAAAATCCCAAAACAAAACAAATATTTTAAAAATCTACAATTGTATTAATTTAAAACCTGGGGAAATTTTGTGGACTGACTTACGCCCCAACCCCCACAATTTCAACTAAATATCTTCTGAAGAGGTAGACTTCCCTCTGGCTAATATATACAACACTGAAGAGGCCAGGATGGTTGGTGTTTTGGCATTCTGTTGTACAACATGTTAAAAAGCAAGAATAAAAATTAAATACCTAAACAATACTGGAGATTTGATCAAGGTCAGTGGTGAAAACTGTATTCATTTATTGCCCCTCCATTTGTTCTGATGAGGGCTCTGCTGCTGCTGCTGCTAAGTCACTTTAGTCGTGTCCGACTCTGTGAGATCCCATAGACGGCAGCCCACCAGGCTCCTCCGTCCCTGGAATTTGCCAGGCAAGAACACTGGAGTGGGTTGCCATTTCCTTCTCCAATGCATGAAAGTGAAAAGTGAAAGTGAAGTCGCTCAGTCGTGTCCGACTCTTAGCGACCCCATGGACTGCAACGCATCAGGCTCCTCCATCATCCATGGGATTTTCCAGGAAAGAGTACTGGAGTGGGTGCCATGGCCTTCTCAGACCCTCCCAACTGCCATAATCGATGTGTCACTCATGTTAAGACTGCGGGATCAGTAAATGGGAGAAAAATGCAGGGCTGAGGCAGAAATGAGTACAGCAGAGGGATGGGTGGACACAGTGGGTGGTCTGACTGCCTGTAACAGCTGCCTTATAGTCATCCAAAGTTCTCTGGGAGAAAAGTCCGCCCAGGCTGATGGGGTAGGGAACGGGCCAGCGACAGTGATGCCACTCGGGGATTCAGGCAACTGACCCCCAGTGAGAGGTGAGGGGTGAGTAGTGGGAACCCCTAAGCACTCAGTGCCCGCCGTGTTCTCCAGAGAGCATCTGAATGATCCCCAAACAGCTTTCCCATCCAGGGCTTGCTCCTAGTCCCTGATACAAGGAATCAAGAGTCCCTTCAATCATTCTCTGAGAAGAGGGCACCCGTGCCACTAAAGAAACTCTCCAGATTTGAAGTTTCTGTTGCCATTTATTGGAAATACCGGTTTCTTGTTCACTGGAATTAACCAAGATAATAGTAAAAAGACCAGATACACAGTAGGCATTCCATCTCTTTTCCTTTTTCCTGCTGGGACACAGGTGGTAGAAACAAGGTTGCTTATTGAGATCTGTGTACTTTGCTTTGGAGAGCAAGCCATGGGAGTCTATTTTTAGCATTTAAGGAATTTCTTACCTATCTCCCTAAGTAAAATGAGTCACAACATGTACTTCACTCTCTGGGATCTAAAGGCTCCTTCTGGGTATCTAGAGGTTGTCAGCTTTGCTCCTTCCAGTAGAACTGGGGTGAAATTGACAAGAGAAAGCATAGTGACATCTCAGTTCAGTTCAGTTCAGTTCAGTCGCTCAGTTGTGTCCAACTCTTTGCGACCCCATGAATCGCAGCATGCCAGGCCTCCCTGTCCATCACCAACTCGCGGAGTCTACCCAAACTCATGTCCATCGAGTCGGTGATGGACTGACTCCAGCCATCTCATCCTCTGTCGTTCCCTTCTCCTCCTGCCCCCAATCCCTCCAAGAATCAGTCTTTTCCAATGAGTCAACTCTTCGCATGAGGCAGCCAAAGTACTGGAGTTTCAGCTTTAGCATCATTCCTTCCAAAGAAATCTCAGGGCTGATCTCCTTCAGAAGGGACTGGTTGGATCTCCTTGCAGTCCAAGGGACTCTCAAGAGTCTTCTCCAACACCACAGTTCAAAAGCATCAATTCTTCGGCGCTCAGCCTTCTTCACAGTCCAACTCTCACATCCATACGTGACCACAGGAAAAACCATAACCTTGACTAGACGGACCTCTGTTGGCAAAGTAATGTCTCAGCTTTTGAATATGCTATCTAGATTGGTCATAACTTTCCTTCCAAGGAGTAAGCATTTTTTAATTTCATGGCTGCCGTCACCATCTGCAGTGATTTAAGGGTACACTAACAAGCCACTTCCCCCTCAAAACACACACACACACACACAATAAAGAAGAGGAATCCACAGGAAAAAAACCAGGAATTTTTTTTCAGGGAATGCCAAGCTCCTCATAAAGGTTACCTGAGAAAATAATCCTGCTAGACAACTGATTCCAAATGCTATGGACCAATCCATCCTGCTTTCACTTCAGAGCAACTTACTTGGAAGAGCTGGGCGCCCTACAAAGAGGCCAGTCTGATTAAGTTAAAGAACTAGCAAAATACACCTCACCCTCAGAGGACCTTGGGCTATCAGGTAGTATTCCGGAGTGTTGTTTCATTAAAGGAAAATGATAAGCAGAACAGAAAACAACAAGTCTATGTTAATTTTTAATAGCAATGCATTTGCTCTATTAGGATAGTGACATATTCATGTAATTCATAATAAATACATATGGTAGCCTGGAGTTACCTCTATCTGCATCTCAGGGCAGGAACAATATCTTTTATTAGGTTGGCTCTAGACACAAGAGGAATATTACCTAAATGGTCAAGGAGTTAGTTCACAGGGCCGCAAGTGTTCTTTCTGTAGCTATGGCCACATAATCTATTGCTTTCTTTCCCACCCTCCAACGCTTACCTAAGAGTACAGCTAAACCATTCTGATTACTCAGACATTTTTTTTTTTTTTTGTCTGCTCCCTTATCATTAAGTTTGAACAACGGAAACAAAAACAACAAAAATTTCTGGAAGACTTTTTTCATGTCAGTGTGGTCTGACTCCCTTTACCAAGCAGCCAAACAGGCTGTGGGTTTCTATGTGATTAGGAGCTAAGCATTTCTTCTAACCCTGCTTTCAACAGAATTAAAGAGAAAGGTTAAAAACCACCTGCCCAAAACCTCTGTTAGACTAGGAGGAGGCAACCTCAGGACAATGTCTTTCTCATAGCAATAGCTACATGAAGGCTAGTTTTAAACATGGATGTCAATTATATCTCAAAAAGAATCGCTTAATGGAAAATATTGCTGCTATGGATGGAAACTAGGTCTGCACATTTGTGCTAAGTGACTGTCCTGGTAGTAATCGCTGCAAAATAGCCAGGACTTAGAGACAGAAGCACTGAGGCCCACCTCCTAGGAGAATGAGCAAAAGAAAAGAACAGTGTCTTTCCACTCCCTGTGCAGGCATCTTACACTTAGGAAAGGACAATCCCACAGGCTGAAAAGTTATTTCAGCTTTTTAAACTTCAATCCATGCTGATACCATCCTTAAATTCTGACTTAACAAATCTGGATTTTAAGTCAGTTTTGTTTTTATATTAACCTGATTTGATTTTGGTTTTTATTTTGTCATGATTTAGAGGTTTTGAAATAAAAGAAATTTACTACAACACGTAAAGTCATTTCAGCTCTATGCGTCAGATTTCTCCTTTTCCAAGATGTTACCTCCTACTTAAGGCTGCCTCCCTTCCTATCAGCAGAAGGAAGAGCTACAGCTTTCCTCCAAAAGAAGATTATCCAAAGATGAGATTCGTTTGGAATTTCTCCCAACTTAATTACTCATCAGGTTGGTTGGAAGACAGTCTTTAAAAGCTTAGAGTGCTGAGAGCAGGGGACTGGGACATAAAATGCACAGCACCCCCAGAAAAACACATGCAAATGTATTAAGGTCAACCACGTGACGTAGTTCTCCATTACCTGCTAAGTACCCCATGGCTCTGGAAGCCTCATCTGAGAGTACTTCCCTTTAAAGATTTCTGTGCAGAACCAGAACCAGTCACAGATGTACACAAAGGCAAACCCACAGGGCTGAAATACAATAATTAAGATGGGTGAGTCTGTACAGATTTTCTAAACTATTTTTTACACTTGGCAGAGTTTATGCCTTCACACATTCTTGGATGTATAACAAAATAATATTATTCTTAGACATTTAAATGCTGACTTTGATTATTATTGAGAGCTTCAGTCCATGTCTAAATCAACAATGGAAGACAAAAGGTAGGCTGACGGCATGCCAGAGCTCTCTTACTGAATGACAGTATCCACTTGGTCCCTGGGGAAATTTATGCATGGGACCCCCCCCCACCCCAGGCTGGAGTTGGGCTCTGTCTATAAGTAGCTGTATATTGGAGGGGGGATGGTAGAAATGGTATATCTGTGTATAAAAGCCTGTTTATACCTCACCTTAGGGAATTTGGGTTTCCCTTGCGGCCCAGCTGGTAAAGAATCCACCTGCAAAGCAGGAGACCTGGGTTCGATCCCTGGGTAGGGTAGATCCTCTGGAGAAGGGAAAGGCTACCCACTCCAGTATTCTGGCCTGGAGAATTCCAAGGACTGTATAGTCCATGGGGCCACAAAGAGTCAGACACGACTGAGCGACTTTCACTTTCTTTCATGTTTTTAGGGAATTTGGACCTGATTTTCAACATTTATACTACACCAATACTAAAACTAGTATACAAAACATAATACTTAGCACTGTTTAAGTGCTTGTCAATTAAGTACTTGATAAGCATATTTCCACACACCCCTTGGACAGAGGCTGAATTCCTTACTTTGGGAATGCTAACATGCCTTTTGAAATATATTACTAGGTGGCAGTTGTTTTTAAAATGTTTCACAAAAATGTTAGCAGTCCTAAATTTGTTCCCAATATTAAGAATCCAAAAATCTGGGGATCACTGCACTAAGAGATCTTATCACCGTCTGGTCACACCTGTCTCATACTCGACCTGCTGGATCAGAGGGAGGTGGGAGGCATTTCTCTGATGCATTACAGAGTGAGAGGCCTTCAATAATTTATGTCAAATATACTATTTTACTTCCTCCTCAATATAAAGCAACCTCACAGGGTTGTTATACATAATTTAACTGATGAGTAAACAGACTTAAAGGCTTAAAGAGATCAGTAAGTTACCCAGCATCAATGTTGCTCAGATAAAAGTGCAGAGGCAGGATTTAAATCTAGCACCTGTGAGGTCCCAAATGCCATATTCTTTCTGTCACATCCTACTGGTATTTGGGCTCCCGTGGTTGGATTTCAGAGAAACTAGTAAGTTTCTTCTTAAAGATGAGAAAGGAGGAAACGTTTTCAGACACATTCCCAATTGAGAATTCCATAGACTTTACCAGTGATTCATAGAGGATGCAATCTTTCCACAGGAGGAAGTTTGAAAAGCATACACACCTATGTGGCATAGGGATTATGTATTTGATTTGGAGTAAGGAGCTGGGGCTCCTTGGCAGCATAAAGCTGCATTCACTTTCAACTCAGTCTTTGTTCCTAAAGAACCGTAAAATACACAATATATGCCAGATATTGAGAGCTTCATGTATGTATATATATATATTCATATATATGGAGTCATATGTGTATTCAGTCACTCGGTTGTATCCAACTCTTTGCAACCCCATGGACTGTAGCCTGCCAGGCTCCTCTGTCCATGAGATTTTTCCAGGCAAGAATACTGGAGTGGGTAGCCTGTCCCTTCTCCAGGGGATCTTCCCAACCCAGGGATTGAACCCACATCTACCTCCATCTCCTGCATTGCAGGCAGATTCTTTATTGCTTAGCCATCAGGGAGTTGCGTGAGGTCCTATTCATTTGCTATCTCGACAGTCACAGAATGCCAAATCAGGGATTCCTGTCTCTACAAAGGACATGAGAAGACATTCCCATTCAATGAGCTATTGTGAGGCCTGAATCTGCTAATCCTCCTCTCCTTCTGCCTCATTCCCCGCCAGCTTCACTTGGAGGGGACAACAAAGAGCCCGCCTCCCCACCCCCCACTGGACGCCACTGGCCTGTGGCCTGGGCCACACGGTAGCGGCAGGAAGGACTCGACCAGGATCCGATCCATCTTCCCTCCCCCTCCAATGAGCTGGAAAATGGCCAATGAGCTGGAAAATGAAGGACACAGTGCAGGTTCATGAGACTCTTAATTAGGTCACAGCTGATCCCAGTCCCCTTCATCCGACAGCTGGGGCCAGTGGGCCAGCACATGCAATCCAACCCCTTTGCAGGGGTGCCCAACTTGAATACATCCTTTCTTCCTTAAGATGCCCCTCGCAGACCAGACCCAAGGAAACCCAGCAATGCAACTCTTCTCCATATAGGTCAAAGCACTCTTGGAGAACAGGCCCTCCTTGGGGAATAACACTTTAAGAGGAGGCACGCGCAGAAGAGAGTGTGGGACAGTTAAGAAGCAGTCTGCCAAATGGAGAGCTCAGAGAGGGCAAAACAGCAGTCTTCCAATACTACGGGTCAGCTATGGCCAGAGAAACAAGGATTCGAGGATAAAAATTAGTCACGTGACTTCAGATAAGCCCCCTAACTCCTCCGTGCCTCTGTTTTCTTATTATAGGTAAAATTGGAATAATTACAGTACCCACCTTAGAGGATTGCTAAGAGGAATAAACATAACAAATATCACTATGTATAAGTGGGTCTGGTAAGCACCATAGGAATGTTCAATGATGATGAAAATTAGGCAGATCTGGGCTCAATACAAAATCTTCTTCTAAATATTATAAATGAACATTAAAAAAAGTGACTTGTGCTAAAGGCAGTGATAAGCTAGTAAACTCCCCATGACTAACAACAGTCATCTGGGCAGGACATGGGGGCATAGAAACAAGCCCATGCAGAGATGCTGCAGGAAAAACCCCTACATCGGTAGGGGAATGTTTAAAAAGTAGTAACATGTTTTATGGCTCTTTGGTGTTTTCAGAATATTTTTCCACCTGAATTTTTCTTTCAAAGCCAACAGGGGAAGTAAGTAGGGTAAGTATCAGGCCCACCGCACAAAAGATGAGACCAAGGCACCGATAGGCCAAATGTCTTGTCTGAAGCCAAAGAGCTTTATCTGAAAGTGCAGGCGTCTGAACAGAGAGCACCCGTGGCATCTCAGAGACTGTTTCTCCCTGCACCTCACACCCCCGTCTCGTCCAGGTCAGGCCTCGTTTCTGCATAGATTCATCCCTGTCACCTCCCGGCCCATCTGAATTGTCCCTTCTCGGCCTAATGCTGCCGTCTGCTTGTTTGAGCTTCCAAAATTCTGTTGTCTCACAAATCTCCCCACTTAATCCTGCATTTCTCTGTCAACATAATTTGTTATTACCAAAGGAAAGGGAGGGCAATACATGTTTAAGCTTGAGCTTTGACTCTAGGGTTCCAGGAAGAGGCTGGGGAATCATAAAACCAGGAGGGCCTTCAAAAAAAGAGAGAGGTGGGTGAATATTCACCTACATAGAGGTCCCCAGGTGTGCACAACACACTTTTGCGTTGTTCTTAAGTTATACATCCACCGGACATACCCACACCACCCAATGTGTCCCTGTCTTAGAATGTGGTAATAAAGTAAAGACCATTGCCAAGGCTTTTTAGCAAGGAGGACAGAACTGGGCTTTAGTTTCTAGAGAATCTCACAGGGGCCGCAGGGAGATGGATGGCCTGGCAGCTACTAAGAGCTTCGGGCCCATAAACCAAATTGCCTGAAAGACCGACTCAGTTATTTTCTCATTCACGGCTTCCAACGGCATCAACAAAGCCTGAGTCATCCGAGTCCCTGGAGAGACATATCCAGCCTGTGCACACATCCGGGCTCATTACTGCTGGACAGTCCTCAGCTATCCACACCAAACAAGCACCTCCCCGCCTCCAGGGCCACGTTTAATTTCTGCTCCTGTTTGCATACATCTGATCTACACACTTTGTCCTCATGGAAGGACCTGGATCTCCTAGGAGAAGGAAACGCACAAACTCTCTCACATTTTTATCATATTTTTTTTTAAGCAGGTGAGTATTTATTTATTCACTTGGCTGTGCTATGCAGCATGCAGGATCCTAGTTCCCCGACCAGGGATTGAACTCTTGTCCCCTGCATTGGTAGCCCAGAACCTTAACCCCTGGACCACCAGGGAACTCCCGAACTCTCTTTCCAAACGCTGGCCATGCTAATTCCCCTCTCTTCTCCGTTTCTCCCTTGATCACGCCTTCTTCCTTCCTGCCCCTTCTCCCCCTGCGCCTCCCTCTCCTCATACTTTTCTTCCATGCTTCCACTCCCTTATCTTTCTTTCTTCTCCAGTCGTCTCTTTTTTCTCCCCTCCTTTCCTCCACTGACATGACAGTTTTCCTTCAACTTTCCGCTCTTTCCTGTCCTACTCCCAAATCCCCTTCTCCCTCCACAATGTGTGGGGAAGGCTACTAGTGTTGCCCTCTGCTACCCAAACAAGATAAAAGTTTATGGAGCCATGATCCTTTCCGCTCACCTCTTTTATGGTTGTTATAAAGGCAGTTCTCGTAATTAATTTCCCATGTCTAAGACGTTACAGATATGCCCAAATGCAAGCTTCTGAAGGAATCTCTAGAAGGCAGAGCCGAGGTAGCACAGGGATCAGTCACTGCTTTTTTTAAGACCTGCCTCACCCTTGTGTCCCTGTATGAAGGACACAACCACCCTTGCATCCTTCCAAAATTCACACATTGAAGTTCTAAACCACCCAGTGTGTCCAAATGCGACTTTATTGGGAGACAGGCTCTTTAAAGAGGTGATTATATTAAAATGAGGCCATCTGGGGAGGCTCTAAGCCAATATGACTGGTGTCATCATAATAAGAGGAAATTCAGATGCACAGACCATCAGGCCTCACACGGAGGGAAGGCTGCGTGAGGACACAGCCAGGAGGCGGCCATCCGCAAGCTGAGAACCGAGGCCTCGGAGGAGATGGAACCTGCTGCCCCTGCTCACCCAGCCACCAGGGCTGTGAGAATATAAGCGCCCCTTATTTAAGCCACCCTGTCTGTGGTATTTTTTTATGGCAGCCCTAGCAAGTCAACATGCTTTGTGAAGTAAATAGGGTATTCATGAAGTAAATACAGGTATCTGCCTGTCTTCTCTTGCATTTGGGGAATCTGGACAGAAACTCGATGCCTATCAAGCTGTTACTCTTTGAGTTTAAGGAGAACTCTTTTGTAAAGCAAAAGGACCCCTACCCCACCCCCCCCCCAAAAAAAAAAAAAAACTATGACAAGTAGCATAGCCCAGAGATGGAGGTATCACCCCAAGGCCGCTTGTGTTGTGAACGCCCTGCCCAAATGCAGGCATGGCACAGTGACACTTGTGTATCAGAAGGAATTCTTCAGAGTGGAATTGATATAATCATACCCCCAAAATATCAACCAGATTCCTCCTAAAAAAAAGAAAGCATTTGAGAAACAAACAAACAAAATTGTAAAATTTTAATAAGAAAAAAAGTTTACATCATAGGTCTAAAGCCAGGCAATACTGGATAGATTCAGGAGGTCAGCTAGACCATGGAAGTTATTAGAAATGGAAGATTATTAAAACTCAGTCTGTGGGGAACAGTGGAAACAGTGTCAGACTTTATTTTTCTGGGCTCCAAAATCACTACAGATGGTGACTGCAGCCATGAAATTAAAAGACGCTTACTCCTTGGAAGGAAAGTTATGACCAACCTAGATAGCATATTCAAAAGCAGAGACATTACTTTGCCAACAAAGGTTCATCTAGTCAAGGCTATGGTTTTTCCTGTGGTCATGTATGGATGTGAGAGTTGGACTGTGAAGAAGGCTGAGTGCCGAAGAACCGATGCTTTTGAACTGTGGTGTTGGAGAAGACTCTTGAGAGTCTCTTGGACTGCAAGGAGATCCAACCAGTCCATTCTGAAGGAGATAGCCCTGGGATTTCTTTGGAAGGAATGATGCTAAAGCTGAAACTCCAGTACTTTGGCTGCCTCATGCGAAGAGTTGACTCATTGGAAAAGACTCTGATGCTGGGAGGGATTGGGGGCAGGAGAAGGGGACAACAGAGGATGAGATGGCTGGATGGCATCACTGACTCGATGGACGTGAGTCTCAGTGAACTCTGGGAGTTGGTGATGGACAGGGAGGCCTGGCGTGTTGCGATTCATGGGGTGCAAAGAGTCGGACATGACTGAGCGACTGATATGATCTGATTTAATTAGACGTCAGTCTACTCTTAGGTACCTATAGAACCTCGCCCGTTTACATACTCTTGTGCACGCGGTGCTAAGTCTCTTGAGTCATGTCTGACTCTTTGAGACCCCATGGACTGTAACCCTCCAGGCTCCTCTGTCCATGGGATTCTCCAGGCAAGAATACTGGAGTGCATTTCCATGCCTTCCTCCAGGGGATCTTCCTGACTCAGGGATCAAACTTGCATGTCTTATGTCCCCTGCATTGGCAGGCGGGTTCTTTACCACTGAGTCACCTGGGAAGCCCGTATATTCATATGGGTCCCAGCCAAATTGTAAATTCATCTGGAAGCCCCTTTACTACATTGTCTTGAGGTCTGCATACAGAAGCCCTTCTGTTCGGAGGTTAATAAATGAAACAGAATCTGAATGACCCATGAATAGCTCCTCTCTTGATTATAACCAAAGCTCCACCCACTTTTATGAGCTTCCTTGTGCCCAAACAAATCACTGATACAAGAGATTATATCACCGACATCACCCTCTAACAGACAAGCCCACAAAACCTCACAGACATAAGTGTACATAGAATTTGTGTGGTATAGCTATCTAAAATACACTAGGGAGGAAAAGGAAAATTCCAGACATGGGGATCTCCTTTGTGATCCTATTTTTCTCATTTCTCCTTAAGCCCCTTCTTTCACCAGACAAGCCCCAAATCTCACAAGCAGCTCTTGCCTCCAGAGGGAGGCCACCAAGGAGCTCAACAAATCTGTTCACATAAATGGACTCTGCGTTGCTCTGGGAGAGCCCTTGTCCCCAGAAAGAAGTATCTCTCCATTTGCCTCCTACATCAACAGGTTAAAGAAAAGGCGAAGACTGAATGGGGCAGAGTGTACACCTGTTCAAACTACAAGCTGGTCTCGTAAGAAAAGGCTCACAGACTTCCCAGGAGAACAGGAGGCATCTCATGTTAACTCCATGCCCTTAATAAGTGTGTTGACCCATCCCAGGAATACACAGCAATCCCCATTCACCCACATGGCCTTGAAAGAAGAGCAACGCGGGGGACCCAGAGAGGACATTCACCCAGGCTTGTATTTCCAAAGCACTCCTCGACATTTTAGCTTTTGAAATTGGTTTCATTACAGTGATGTTCAAACACTCACTAACAGTCTATTGCTCAATTCAACACTTATTATCAATGTGGTTTCAATTCTCTCTTTTTGTTGTTCCGGAGTATATTTAAGAAAATATCAAACATAATATAATTCAGTCTTTGGGTATTACTTCCAAATGATTCTGCATATAGAGCCACCACTAAAGAGGGTACAAAAGATGTAAAATATCAACAAACAATTCTAAACTGGGGTTCCATCCCTGGGCCACCTGCCCATAGCAGACTGTGAATTAATATCCTCTCTAAATTTAGAGATTCCTAGTTTGTGACTACACTGCATTCAGTGGGTTTCTGTGTGAACAAATAATTTTTTAAGTGTTAACATTTAAAGGTTATGGTGACTATGTTATTTCGTTTCTTCATTTTATCAGTGTGCCAAGAACTTTAAAGCAGAGAGGAGAAGGAAGAAAGAAAAGAAAGGGAAAAAAAGAAACAAAAAGCAAGGACAGTGGTCAAGGACTCTCTGAACCTCTGAAACTTCTGTCCCGAAGAAAAATCCACTATGAATTAAATTCAGTGAAATGATCCTGATAATAGCAATGATCTGTTGCGTGTTTACTACATACCAAGCACTATACCATGCCCTTGAGGAGGAATCTCCTGGAACATAGAGGTACTATTCAGCTATGTCCACTCCTTAGGGCTTTGTACACGGGAATGTCCAGTCAATTTCAAACAACATACAGCCTGGAGCACATATGAAAAAGCAGAGGTGGGGATGAGGTTAGTCATCGCAGTCTTAAGGTAAACCTTGGCTTTGGGAGGAGGGAGCAACCTATTTTGAGAAACTATTCCCCTTTCTTTCCTCTGGCAGGCATACAGCCTTCTTGAATCATTGTGCAATTCCCCTAACCAGCCAATACAAAGCAATTGCTTCTTTTCTGGAGGGCCTCATTAATTTAATAAGTAAACATGGAGTTGTTTTATTTACGTCCTAAAAGTGTACCATCACTAGCCGGCAGGGCTCCACTGAGGAACGTCTAGCTAGAATACTGTAGCCTTGAGACTGTGGTGCGGGCTTTCCCAGAGTGACAAAGGATGCGGCAAGGGAAGGGTTAAGGCATTGTCGGGGTGGCCGAGTCCGTCCCAAAGCAGTGTGCCAGTGCAGTTCATTTTCTATACTATTCTGTTTCTTCTGCACTAATTCACAGTCATTATCATACCCGGACAAGCACCCCATGCTTCATTTACTGACAGTAATTAATTCCCCACCCCCTGCTCTCTACCTTATTTTAAAAGCACGAGGAGGGAAATATCCCATTCTCTCAGGGAGAGAATGCAGGTTTAATAATGGGTGTCAGCTGGCTTTCTCTGGTGCAGATGAGAAAGAGAAACGCAAGCCAGCTCACTGTCGAGCTTGCTGGACCGTGGCCGAGACGACACCTCTCACCTCCTGTCTCCACCCTCAACCACAGCCCCATGCCCAGACCCCAGGCCTCCTTAAGCTCAGTGTTCCAACCCCACTCCCTGACGTGAAGAGGTTTACAAGGAGTAGTGATGGGAGAGAACAGCCAAACTTAGGCACCTCTCCCTGCCCTCGTTCATACCCAGTCATGACACAGAGGAAAGTAATAAATGCACGAAAAGGACCAGCTGATACCAGCCCCTAGGAGCACAGCTTGTACGTTCTAGCTCAGGCTCTGGAACTCGCAACTTCACCCTCTGAAGCCCCAGTTCAGCACATCTCTGAGTATCCTCCCTGCCTTTCAAATGGGGAGGCCAAAGGGCGAAAGAGGCAATTTAAACTCAATTGCCTACGTGCTCCCATTAGAAAGACGCTCCTGTGAATGTGTATTTGATCCCCTGTCATTTACTCTACAACTAAACTACATCAGTCCCCAAATGTGTTCTTTATTATTGCTGTTCTATTCAGTTGCCCAGTCGTGTCCGATTCTTTGCGAGCCCATGGACTGGAGCATGCCAGGCCTCCCTGTCCCTCACCATCTCCCAAAGTTTGCCCACAGTTCATGTCCATTAGTGCAGAAGGAAATGGCAACCCACTCCAGCGTTCTTGCCTGGAGAATCCCAGGGACGGCGGAGCCTGGTGGGCTGCCGTCTATGGGGTCACAAAGAGTCAGATACGACTGAAGCGACTTGGCGGCAGCAGCATGTCCATTAGATCATGTGATGTCATCCAGCCATCTCATCCTCTGATGCCCTAATAATGTCTAATAATAATAGATATTATTTATTATCTGTTACTATACTCTTTGGTACTAGTGTATTATTCACCAGCTATATTAACACTCTGCATTCCTGACAGTCTACCTGTACTAATAACTTTGCCCAGTGAATCCAGACAGAGAAGTACCTACATGATGGTTTTTGTGGAGGTGGAGGAGGGGAAGGTGGTTGTCAAAGAGAATGCCTTGGTTCATATCAAAGAATGACTTGGCATGTACACACTGCTATATTCAAAATGGGTAACCACGGACCTCTTGTATAGCACATGGGACTCTACTCAATGTTATGTGCCAGCCTAGATGGGAGGAGAGTTTGGGGGGAAATGGATACACGTATTTGTATGGCTGAGTCCATTCGCTGTAAATCTGAAACTATCACATCATTGTTAATTGGCTATCAGATCAGATCAGATCAGTCTCTCAATCGTGTCTGACTCTTTGTGACCCCATGAATTGAAGCACGCCAGGCCTCCCTGTCCATCACCCACTCCCGGACTTCACTCAGACTCACGTCCATCGAGTCAGTGATGCCATCCAGCCATCTCATCCTCTGTCATCCCCTTCTCCTCCTGCTCCCAATCCCTCCCAGCATCAGAGTCTTTTCCAATGAGTCAACTCTTCGCATGAGGTGGCCAAAGTACTGGAGTTTCAGCTTTAGCATCATTCCTTCCAAAGAAATCCCAGGGCTGATCTCCTTCAGAATGGACCAGTTGGATCTCCTTGCAGTCCAAGAGACTCTCAAGAGTCTTCTCCAACACCACAGTTCAAAAGCATCAATTCTTCGGTGCTCAGCCTTCTTCACAGTCCAACTCTCACATCCATACATGACCACAGGAAAAACCATAGCCTTGACTAGATGAACCTTTGTTGGCAAAGTAATGTCTCTGCTTTTGAATATGCTATCTAGGTTGGTCATAACTTTCCTTCCAAGGAGTAAGTGTCTTCTAATTTCATGGCTGCAGTCACCATCTGTAGTGATTTTGGAGCCCAGAAAATAAAGTCTGACACTGTCTCCACTGTTTCCCTATCTATTTCCCACGAAGTGGTGGGACCGGATGCCATAATCTTCATTTTCTGAATGTTGAGCTTTAAGCCAACTTTTTCACTCTTCACTTTTACTTTCATCAAGAGGCTTTTGAGTTCCTCTTCACTTTCTGCCATAAGGGTGGTGTTATCTGCATATCTGAGGTTATTGATATTTCTCCCGGCAATCTTGATTCCAGCTTGTGTTTCTTCCGGTCCAGCGTTTCTCATGATGTACTCTGCATATAAGTTAAATAAACAGGGTGACAATATACAGCCCTGACGAACTCCTTTTCCTATTTGGAATCAGTCTGTTGTTCCATGTCCAGTTCTAACTGTTGCTTCCTGACCTGCATACAAATTTCTCAAGAGGCAGATCAGGTGGTCTGGTATTCCCATCTCTTTCAGAATTTTCCACAGTTTATTGTGATCCACACAGTCAAAGTCTTTGGCATAGTCAATGAAGCAGAAATAGATGTTTTTCTGGAAATCTCTTGCTTTTTCCATGATCCAGCGGATGTTGGCTATACCTCAATACAAAATAAAAAGTTTAAAGTATGGGGGAAAAAATAAAGAGTAACTTGGTCTTTCTTTAAAAGGAGGCATGCACTGGAAAATGAACCCTGGCAGTCTAGGTAAGTCTAGGTAAGTCAGGAGCTAAAACTACCATCATTTAGTTCACGTCCTCCTTGGCCAGCTATACTTCTCTGGGCCTTGATTTCCCCATTTACAAAATGAAATTGTTAGATGAGATGAACTCCGCCCTCTTTCCAAAGCCCTTGAGTTCTGTCTACTTAGGGTTTAGCCAGTGAGTTTCATACCCTCCTCTCTCACCTGGGATTTTTCTCAAGGCTAGAGAACACTGAACATTCTGAGTTCTAATTCTGCCTGAATTTGGTTAATTTCTCTATTTCATTGGAAAGGAGAAAAACTTTGGTTGCCTCTCATCTGTATAGCATGGATCAGAATCCCTCTTTGTGAGAATTAAATACCTTGGTATTTAATTTTTTTTTAAAGACATAATAGAGGGCCAAGTTCTTGGAAAATAGAGAACACAGTTTAAATAGCCAAGTTAGTTGATTTTTGAATTTTTTTTTGATTCACCAATGATGTACATTTGGCAGAAAGTTCTCATTCATCCTTTCCATAGCCAAGTCTCCGTGCTGAAGGCAGTAAGGAAACCTCAGCGGCGACACAGAACTGGCTACCAGAAACACGAAACACAGAGGAATTTAAGAGTTAACCAATTCATTCCCAGCAAGTCGAGTAGCAGGTTAACTGGAAACGTAACTTTCCTGCTAAATATTCAGACGGAGTCACAAAGAAGAGGGGTTCTAGATACTTTCGGTCCTTTTGCTTAAGCCAACGCTGAATATCCTTTTTTTTAATGAGTGTTTGTTCACTGTCTTTTATCGAGCTCAGTCTTCCTCAGACAACTAGAAATGCTGTTTGTTACAGGGATCAGAAAATAGGAATTAGCACAGTAGGAACTTAAAAAAAAAAAAAGTAAGTTTATGGGGAAATGAGAAGGGGTGAGAGGTTGGAGGGTAAGGGATGGAAGCAGGGAAGTGAGTGGTAATAAGGATACACCAAAGAAGGACAAAAACCCACAGATGACCTACAAATGGACCGTAAGATAACAGCTAAATCAGGGTAACAGTCTAGATTGATTAGTAACCAACACAAAGCTTTAAAATGACATTAAAAGGAGGGAAGGGGCAATGCTGACTAATTAGGAAGCCTGTCACTCTATCACCGGTCTCATTAGACAGTTAAGAAACTTCATTCACTCATCTCAAGGTTATCCACGGAAACAAATGCAGAAGGTCACTGGCTTTGTGGTCGTGTTGTCTACTCTTTTTGTAAAATAGAAATAACAAGTCTAAAATGTGACGAATCAAGTCAGCAAGGTCTAAAGTCCTTGTTGAAGCATATGGGACAAGTACTAAAGAATGTAATAGGGTTTGGAGTCAGCTCATCAGTCAATCCATTGACAGGTATTCATTGAGGGCTTACAATGTGCCCAACACTGCCATTCCTGATTGCAAGTCAAAAAGCTTGGGAGAGGGGGGAGGTCTAGCCGCAGCCATCTCATTGCCCCCTTTTGTGAACTCAAACAAAACAACTGATCTAGTTTGACAATAGTTTCAAGCCTCTGTTATAAAGTAGGCATAGCCCTGGGTGTATAGGAAAGCCAAGAATTAGCGAGGTTCACTCTCTGCCTCAATCAGAACAAGAGAATGATAAACAGGTATATACACAACACTTAGACACAGCATATTCAGTAACCTTAAAACAACAAGTTTAGTAGGGTTTCCTGATCTATAAAATGGAAATACCAATTAACTAGAGTATACCAACTATTCAAACTTAAGACTTTTCGAAAAGAAATAGTCCACTGATAGAAATACATCCAAAACTTTGCATTTATGGGAGATGAAATGAGATCTTTGGTCAAAACTCAAAATTTTTATTGGAATTTTACAATATGTGATTTATCTGTTTCATGAGGCGTCAGTTAACCTTCGGTTGAATCCTTGATATAAGAAATCACTTTATCATCTTGTTTACATAGATAATACATTTTACACAAACGATTCAGTCTCTGGGAGGAAAGGGTGGGAGGATGCCTTAAAAAAAGTAAAGAAAACCTCAAGAAACAAATATTTCCCAAAAGAATGCTTTAATAAAAAAAAAGTCTTGAGCTCAGGGGCAGGACGAGCAAAATACCAGATGCCGTCGAAGGTTCTAGGAAGAAACCCCCTTTCTGTTGGTGGCAGCAACTTAAACTGAACGTTTCCACAGTTTTCCTCCATAGAAAAATCCCCCGTGTTCGTCTTGCTATCAAGACAGACACCTGGAAGGTGACCATCTCTGTGTGACTCTGTTTTCTCTCCCTCAAACTGTCCCTTCTCTAGCTGTTTTCCTCGCTCTCCTCTTCATCTACCATAAAACTGATCACTCCAGTTCATTCTCTATATTGTTTTCGCTCTCTGTGGTGTGTGTGTGTGTGTGTGTGTGGGTGGGTGGGTGGGTGGGTGTGGGTGGGTGAGTTTGGATGTGTGTGTGTGCGTGTGTGCACACATGTCAACAAAATAACAAATCTTAGTCTTTGAGAATCTCTCTTTCCCACCCCGATAAGGGACTCATAAAAGTGAGTGAAGTCGCTCAGTCATGTCTGAATCTTGCAAAGAGTAGCCCGCCGGGCTCCTCCGTCCATGGGATTTTCCAGGCAAGGATACTGGAGTGGGTTGCTATATACAGAACTTGTTTGTGTCCACTCTCTGCTTTTTGACCTAGTTCAGATTCAGCAGTTCCACTTCAACACTTGCCTCAAGAAAGAAAGCAAAAAACAGAGAGATAGAACAGCTTTAATTAACCAAGCTCTAGACCTCTTATCACAGTTTGTAGGAGACCCAGAATAAAAGAGGAAAAGTGTAAAGAATACATATCACTTCTCCTCTTACTGAAAACACTGAAACACTGTGTGGCCATCCATTCTGAAGATCCAAACACTTGGACTTCACCCTGGTTCTCCCAGGGTGGTACATTACCATGACAACAGATGAGCCAACCACAACAGACATTGTTGCCACACCTCGGCCAGCGACTCAATCAATCAAAGTCCTTCCCTGCATCTGACTGGAGACGGTTCCAGGGTGAAAGCTAACATTTTAGTAGGTGGAGGTAAAAGAACTCTGAAACATGAAAGAAAAAGAAGTATTCTTCTCATGGCCACAGTGATTTAGAACACTTGAGTTCACTTGGCAGGGCTCGCTGACTACACTGTAAATCGGTTCAGATTCACTTTGCACAGGTTGCCCTGACTTACTAACAAAACATTGACTGTCGTAGGATTTCCTCACCACCATCCCTGACCCTGTCTCCCTCTCACCCATGAACCCTAAGGTTTGGTGAAAAAATTCTTTTATTTGGTTCTATTAAACCCACACTCACAAACCAAAATGGCACAGAAGAGCTGTGAAGGTCTCCTTCTAGCCTCCTCACCTGTTGCCACTCCCACCCACTGCTGGGGAGAAAACCAGAGACTGACTGGTGTCCGGGGGCCCTCCTTTACTTCCTGCCCACTGCAATGGCCACAAAGACAGCCCCAGATAGAACACAGAACGTGGACCCACGCTAGAAACGCGGAGCAAGAGACAAGGGAACAATAAGGAAAAAAGTGGGATAAAGGGGAAGAAAATCCGGCTAAATGCAAATTTGACCCAGTCCTCATTTGAACCATGTCCCCTCCATTTCTTCTTCTAAAAGAGGAATACTATATGAAGGAGGACAAAATAAAAGCAGATTACATAATACCTCAATGAAAGTAAAAAGACAAGTCGGGGAATATATCACACAGCTGAAAATCAACATCCTGAACTTTAGTATTTTAGCTGAGGCTTAGGACATTGATTGAAAAAATAGTCAAGATATAGAAAATTCTTTAACAGCAACTCAGATCCTTCATAGTCCCTAATCCACTATTTCTTAAAATGGGTTTCTTAGATCCACTGTACCAGAATCACTTATTTTTGTTAGAGATTCCTAGATGCCACTCAGGATTAAGACTCTTTGGAACTGTCACTTGGGACCTGAACTTTTAACAAGCACCTCTGGTAATTTTAATATCTTCTAACATTTGAAAGATGCTCCTGAAACTTTACACTACCTGCATTGAGTACAATTACCTAATTGTACTGAATTTGCAAAGCATGCTTTTAAAAGTTACTTCTACAAACAGCAACTTTTGACAAGGATGTGGAGGAAAAGGAATGCTCATGCACTGTTGGTAGGAATGTAAACTGGTGCCACCACCGTGGAAAACAGTATGGAGATCCCTCAAAAAATAAAACAAAAATAGAACCAGCATACAAGCCAGCAATTTCACCCCTGAGTCTCCAAAGGAAACAAAAATCCATTTCAAAAGATAATATGTACCTCTGTGTTCACTGCACCTTTACTTACAATTGCCAAAACATGGAAGCATCCAAAGCGCCCATCAATAGACGACTAGATGAAGTTATTTCTCACATACAACTGGGATTACTGCCACTACATGAACAGTGGGTCTGTTATTACACCACAAGCCCCATGATAAAGCCTTTTCCTCCAGGTTTGCTCTGTTAGTACTTCAGAGTACCTAATACAATTCAGTCTATAAGAGTTTTTCTCATAAAAATAGCATAAAACAATGACCAAAATCCTTATATTGCCAGGCATTCAATTTACATAATAAAACAGTATTGGAAGCAAGAAACAAAACTATTAAGCTACACAGTAGCTCACAAATGATAGAATCCAAGATAAAGACCTGAAGATCTCATTTAAAATTGCAGGGTCTCAGAATTCTAGTTCAGCAGGTAGACGGAGGTACTCAGAAACTGCATTTTAACCAGTATGTTCAAGGGCCAAACTTGAGGAAATGTTTAGCATAACTTGGACTGACTTGACTTTGATAGCTTATAACAGGGTTTCTCAAAGTGTGGTCCCCAGAACAGCAACATC
The DNA here is from genome assembly GCF_027580195.1 of Bos mutus. Classification (NCBI taxonomy): domain Eukaryota; kingdom Metazoa; phylum Chordata; class Mammalia; order Artiodactyla; family Bovidae; genus Bos; species Bos mutus. Next base: position 96,201,616 of record NC_091626.1, read on the forward strand.
AGTGTCAGCTGAGGACATCTTAGGATTACACATGCTTGGGTTCAAGTCCAGGTTTACTGAACCAGAAACTCTGGAGGTAGGATCCAGAAGTCTGTGGTTTAACAAGCTGGCCAGATGCAATTCATTTACATCAGTACATAGAGGGGTGGTTCTCAACTTTGAAGACCTAGGGGTAGTTTTAGACAATCCAGTGCCGAGATTGCTCTTCAACCACATCTCTGGGGCAGAGGGAGGGGCTGAGCATCAGTAGGTTTTAAAGCTCCCCAAGGGCTTCCCTTGGAGAAGGAAATGACAACCCACTCCAGCATTCTTGCCTTGAGCATCCTGGGGATGGAGGAGCCTAGTAGGCTACAGTCCATGGTGTCACAAAGAGTAAGACATGATTCAGCGACTTCACTTTCACTTTTCAAGGACTTCCCAGGTGGCGTTAATGGTGAAGAATCTGCCTGCCAATGCAAGAGACATAGGAGACACAGGTCCCTGGGTCAGGAAGATCCCCTAGAGGAGGGCATGGCAACCCACTTTAGTATTGTTGCCTGGAGAAGCTCATGGACAGAGGCACCTTAAGGGGTACAGTCCATAGGATTACAAAGAATCAGACACGACTGGAGCAATTTAGCATGTATGCAAGTGATCGCAATGGGTAGCCATGGTTGAAAAACCACCACCTTAGAACAATATTATTTTACTTACTCATGAAGCACAAGAATAGTCACATCCCTGCTCACCCATTGTAACACACTGCTTTGTCATCGAAACATTATTCACCATTATCTTGGATTCTCTGACCTGTTCTGTTCACCACAAGCTCTCGGATGTCAGTGGTATGACAACACTCACATCTCTGCATTGAGCTTGGAGAGGAGGGAAAAGAGGTGCGTCTAATGTGTTGCCAGATCAAGTGACTTACCCAGGATGATCTGCATGTAGAAAGCTCTGAGTTTCTGAGCCGTTCTTTCAGCTCTGAGCTCCCTGCCTCTAGATGAGAGACACATAATGGTAGGGGAAAGCTACCCCGGGCACTCTCTTTCCAAGCTGCCACGAACCCCATGATTATTCCCTCCATCAACCTGGGTGAGTGGGCTGGGAGTCACTTACCCTCCTTTGAATTGCCCCATTTGTGTCAAGGTTACTTTGTACAAAATGATAAGCATTACCCACTAATTCTCTTCTGCACCTCCCACATTTTTCCCCAAAGCCTAGGCTCTTAGAAAGCTTTTCTCTTTCTCCTTTCTGACTCCTTTTAAAAAGACCTTTAAAACATCCTTACCCTGCGGATTTGTCATGCTTTTCCATCCTCTAATCTGCGAGCCGACAGACAGCTAATCATTATTATAGTAAAAATGAGTTATTATCATTACACACTGAAAAGAAAATGATGCCAAATCCTGCATTTTCCTCCAGGTCCAGTTAAATACCTCCTCCTCCGTGAAGCGTTCCTTGTTAGCCCCTCACAATATTAATAACATTTCTTTCTGTTGACTCCTGCAATTATTTGTGTGTCTGTACTGCACAAACTAGTCCTTAAGTGCATATAATGGCATGTACTGGTTTCAAGTCGTGTCATATAAAGTCATTTTTCCTTTCCAGCTCTCTGCTAAACTTCCCAAGGGCAGGCACCACACCTTCTAGTTCTTTTATGTCCCTGACGGCACAGCACATTTCTGGGCAAAAAGCACTGAGCAAAAATCCAATAAACGTTTGACTCTCATTACACCTATTTTATAAAACATCAAAAACATTTAACCATTATTCTGGCTTCTCAGATATATTCTACAAGTTAAAAAGCAAAACTAAGATTGGCAACCTATCTCTAATTTCAATCATTAGTGAAAGTCGCTCAGTTGTGTCCAACTCTTTGCAACCCCACAGAATTCTCCAGGCCAGAATACTGGAGTGGGTAGTCTTTCCCTTCTCCAGGGGATCTTGCCAACCCAAGGATCAAACCCAGGTCTCCCACATTGCAGGCGGATTCTTTTCCAGCTGAGTCACAAGGGAAGTCCAAGGACACTGGAGTGGGTAGCCTATCCCTTCTCCAGGGATCTTCTTGACCCAGGAATCGAACCAGGGTCTCCTGCATTGCAAGCAGATTCTTTACCAGCTGAGCTACCAGGGAAGCCCTTCAATAATTAAGTTGAGTCTAATTCTCAAAGATCAGAAAGCATACTGACTTGTGTGTGTGTGTGAGTGTAAGTGTGTGTGTGTGTGTGTGTGTGTGAGAGAGAGAGAGAGAGAGAGAGCGTGCCACTGTCCACGTGCTAATGCTTCTTGAAATTTCTGTGAAAATTAAATATATTTTAGTTTTTGTAACTCAATCTTTGTTCTTGGTATTGCCTTCAAGTCTCTGCTTTTGTCCTGTTTAATTATTATTGAAATTTAAGAACTATTTCTCAGACATATTTAAACATTTTTATCTTAGAAACCATTACAAATCTTGAAATTCAAGTTTTATAATTGAAAAGACATTTGTTCCTTATGGGTGGCATTTGCATTTTAAAGCTGGTCAAGGCTGAGGTAGTGCCGAATTTCAAAGCTGATCTGAATTGGTTATGAAGCATATTAAATTTTCATTCTAAAAACAATACTGTATTTTTGAGAAACCACGCTTCCTTCTTTGGGGAAGCATAAGGCTTGGTGATTCATAATGGGAAAGTTACTAAATATATTTTGGGAAATAAGTATACATTGCACTCAAATATACAGTGAGCTTTACATTAAAGATTTTCATTGCATTCTTAGCATGTAAGTAAATTTCTATGCAAACACAATCTATCCCCTCGGTCTTCACATTTACTTCTATAACCAGTGTAAATAGAATGGAGCTTTAGAGATGTGTGAAATGTAGAGGATGAGTGAGCAGAATATCTTCTATGATTAACTGGGGAAAAGAGGACCCAGTGGTACGGAGAGTGTTTCTCTAGACAGCACGGGAATAGCAACAGAGAAAGGAAAAATATGATCGCCTACAAAAAGTACTGTCTTCCTCCATAGAGACATCAGAGAGAATTTAAGCAATGCATGCACCCTAGATGGGTACATACATCTACTGCTTATACAGGAATGGAGAGACGGCAGCACCCAGGATGCAGAAGCAGACAGCTGAGGGCAGAGAGCACTTCCCTGGATGCTCCAAAGGTCTGGTAGCCCAGGATGCTAGTCACAGAGAAAGTACACCCCAAGATCTCAAACACACAGCCAAGCAAAGAAGCTCCATATCAAAGGTATTTCAGAAGACAAATGGATCTGCAGACTAATATTAACCACAAATTCCCAGTTACTACCTGAGTCAATACACTTAATAACTTGCTGTACATTGCTGTATGATATTTTTTTAATTATACTACTTGATGAAGTTTTATTAGAATAATGTTTGTCCTGCATTTTGGATTTTCTCAGGGGGCGCTGGAGCAAAGAGAACTAATTACAGGAGGAAATTCATATTATAAACCAATGGATTTAGATGTTATACCTATCTCTGATGGAAGAACCAAGCATGATTTAACTGGAAAGAAAAATAGTTTTCTAAGGAGTTATATTGGCTTTCAAAGTCATAGCTATGAAAGAAGGTTATTTTTCTCCTAATTCCTTTAACCAGGTTCCCAATCTCCTCAGGTTTATAGTCACACCGGTCTTATCTCTGCACCCCGACCTGCAGAAATCAGAAAGTAGCCTACTCTAGTTGGGGGAATTCCTCTCCAGGGAAGGGATATTTAAAGTGATATCTGAATAAAGGAGGTGCCAGCTGTGCAGCTAAGCATCCTAGACTGAGTTGGGAGGGCACTGGGGCCAGGGTCCTGGGTCTTTTCTGACTTAAAAAGAAAAAACCACCATGAATCAGGAAATGTGTCTTGTCTTACCACTCAATCTCCATTGCCCAGCTACTCAATAAATATTAATTGATAGATCTGTCATAATGACATCAAAATTATTATAACAACAATAATTATTGCTATCTCCTTTGAGACACATGGAAAAGAGAAGGAAATGAGAGGAGAGCTTGGCCACACTCCAGAGAAACTCAACTTGAGAAGTATTAAAGCAGTCCCCACAACATGCTCTGGCAGCAATTCCTGGACACTTCACATGAACTCACTCCTGTGTAATAATACACCTACGGAGAGACTGCACCGAGTAATGTACAATGCTAGCCTCCATGGGAACTGCGGCATTACACAGCATCTAGATCCTGCTTCCAACAGCTTATCATCTGGGAGGAAAGTGAATGTCTACAAAAATAATGCTAATGAAATGCCCTTCTCCACTGAAATGCCCTGTCGACATCTCATTGTACCTCCCTCATGCATGTCAGCAATTCACCTAGTATATGTCAGCCATGCAAAGTCTACAAAGCAACACTTACATGCAAACCATTCCACAGAATGAACCCTTGATGCCAGGGGTTAAATAGATATGAAGTCAATGTGCTGTGCTATGCTTAATCCACAGACTGAACTGTTGATGCCAGGGGTCAAACAGATATGAAATCAATGGATGGCAGCTAAACCAAGTCCTGCCTAGGATGGTACATCTCAAAGTGTGGTCCTCAGACCACTTACTTCAAAAGCATCCCAGGTATCCTAGACACTCTGAATCAGAGTCCCAGGGGTAGGCCTGAAGACCTGAAATTTTTCACACTCCCCAAGTGATTCTTCTGGATACTAATATTTGAGAACCACTGGACAAGATCTGACAGTATTTTCATACATCTAAGGAGACCAGTCCTTGAATCTGCCAATATAGTCGTATAGTGATGCCCTTTCTCAAGAGGCAGATCAGGTGGTCTGGTATTCCCATCTCTTTAAGAATTTTCCACAGTTTATTGTGATCCACACAGTATTTGTATGCAGGTCAGGAAGCAACAGTTAGAACTGGACATGGAACAACAGACTGGTTCCAAATAGGAAAAAGAGTATGTCAAGGCTGTATATTGTCACCCTGTTTATTTAACTTATATGCAGAGTACATCATGAGAAACGCTGGACCGGAAGAAACACAAGCTGGAATCAAGATTGCTGGGAGAAATATCAATAACCTCAGATATGCAGATAACACCATCCTTATGGCAGAAGGTGAAGAGGAACTAAAAAGCCTCTTGATGAAAGTGAAAGTGGAGAGTGAAAAAGTTGGCTTAAAGCTCAACATTCAGAAAATGAAGATCATGGCATCCGGTCCCATCACTTCATGAGAAATAGATGGGGAAACAGTGGAGACGGTGTCAGACTTTATTTTTCTGGGCTCCAAAATCACTGCAGATGGTGACTGCAGCCATGAAATTAGAAGACGCTTACTCCTTGGAAGGAAAGTTATGACCAACCTAGATAGCATATTCAAAAGCAGAGACATTACTTTGCCAACAAAGGTTTGTCTAGTTAAGGCTATGATTTTTCCTGTGGTCATGTATGGATGTGAGAGTTGGACTGTGAAGAAGGCTGAGCTCCGAAGAATTGATGCTTTTGAACTGTGGTGTTGGAGAAGACTCTTGAGAGTCTCTTGGACTGCAAGGAGATCCAACTGGTCCATTCTGAAGGAGATCAGCCCTGGGATTTCTTTGGAAGGAACGATGCTGAAGCTAAAACTCCAGTACTTTGGCCACCTCATGGGAAGAGTTGACTCGTTGGAAAAGACTCTGATGCTGGGAGGGATTGGGGGCAAGAGGAGAAGGGGAGGACAGAGATGAGATGGCTGGATGGCATCACTGATTCAATGGATGTGATTCTCAGTGAACTCCGGGAGTTGGTGATGGACAGTGAGGCTTGGCGTGCTGCGATTCATGGGGTCGCAAAGAGTCGGACACGACTGAGCAACTGATCTGATCTGATCTGATGCCCTTGCAAACTGTCACCCCTGGAGAGCAACCCCACCCCCTCTCTCTCGGTCAGTCCTTACAATATGGGAGTTTTCTAATATACATGCCAGCTTTAACAGTATGGCATGGAAACAACATTGGTAACTATCAATTCCAGCCATGAGCAAGTGGGTGCCCAATTTTGAGTTGGTTTTCTGAGACCAGGAAAAAGATCATGCATAGATATGATGCAAACAAATATGACTGCCATTAATGATGATTCTCACGCAACAAAATTTGAGCCTACCATTGCCTGATAAGGAGAGCCAGCACAGTGGGTCCCAAAGATACTAACGTGGAATCCCTAGGAGTAGAAACCTGGTCTCCAAATCTTTAACAACATTTCAGTTAACATGACACAGGTCTGCAGACCAACCATGAGGATCTAGGGATCCAGTATAAAGTATGGGACAAATATCCACATATTTGAGGACTCACCAGAGTCATGCATACTTCAATATAGGCTTAATCACTTAACCATGACTATGAGTAATGGCAACTGATTTATTCTAAATTTATAAATAACTGGGAAGTTAACTGTTATTCTCTCTCTCTCACTCCGTTGACTATCAGTGGGGTTGGTCAACACAGATGCTGTTTTTTTCAGAGGGCATTCCCTTAATACCTCAGATGAACTCATGCTTAATATTCTTAATATCGGCCAGCCTCCAAGCAGCAACTCCGCAATGATTCCAGCTTCCTAGTATTCGTGCCCTTGTATGATTCCCTCCCACAATGAAGAATCGAGTCATGTAGTCAGTAGACTTTGAGAAGATGGTAGAGTGTTACAAGGCCAGATAATAAAGACACTGCCCCTTCTATTTTCACCTGCTTGGATCACATGCTGTGGTAATGTAGCTGCCATGTCATTAGGATGCTCAAGAAGCCCTCTGGAAAAGTCCACGTGATGAGACACTGAGGTCTTCCACCAAGAGCCAGCACCAACTCATTATCCATCATACTGGGCCATCCTTGCAGCATATTCCCCAGGTCCAATCAAGCCTGAAGATGACTGCAGATCTGCCCATTGTCTTCACTGCCACCTATGAAACCCTGAGCCAAAACCACCAGCCATACAAGCCACACCTGAATTCCTGAGCCACAGAAACTAGAATTCCTGATCCACAGATACTATATGAGACAATGAATGTTTGCTGTGACCTAAAACCACTACCTTTTGTGGCAATTTGCTATGCAACAATAGTTTATACCCCTAGTCTAACCCAAGATGGCATCAGAGCTCCAAACTCAGGGCTCTCTCCAGGGCCATAACTGAACAGGCATCCCAGGCAAAATTACTTCATCCCTTCCTCCCTTAATTTACTCTACTAAAAAGAAGTTTCACAATAGAGGCTTTCCTTTTAAAGAGCCTTAGAAACAGCCCTACTGTATCAAACAGGATTGGTTTTAAATGAACATTCTTGTACTTCTCTACCTGTCAGGGGAGTTGTGAGGCTTAATTAATTACAGATCTTTGGATGAAAGGAGAACCGAGCACTAAGAAATATCATCAAATGGGACTAGGGAAAATGAGGGGGGAAAAAAGACATTTTCTCTCTTTTCTTGCTAAATCCATTTCACCTAAGATTGAGCAAAGGCTGAGTCACCTATTGTTTAGAGAATATTAAATTTTTTGCTGAGTGCAGAGTGCAAATAAGCCAGCACAGCATCAGAACAGGGAGCCCCTGTCCTTTAGCTTAAAATAGACCCCTTCTCCAAAATGAACCGCAATTCTGCTTTTAGGGAATATCACGGGCAATTGGTTCTTCCAAGATTTCAAGGTGGAACAATGAGATAAAATGGACATAAAATATAATCTCCATCTAACAGAACTATCCCCGTTTGTAACCAGAAGCTTCCTAAACAACAAACCAGACCACACCATGGACACTGATGCCTTCTCTAGGCAAACGCAAAATGTAAGGAATATGTTTGGGGGGTTCTTTCTCATGTCCTAATGACAGTGCTCCAGCCAGAGGAAGCCCAGGAGAAGAGAACTGATTCTCCACATAAGAATAAGACGACTGGTAGAGGCCAGGGAGTCGAATAGAAAAATCATGAGGGATTGTCACCCCAATTCAAGAGTTCAAATCGCAGCTCCTCCACTCACAAAAGAAATGACCTTGGGCGAGTAAATGATTTAACTTCCCTGACCCTCAACTTCCTCACAGCACAAATGCACCACTAGACATATTGCTTGGACCCTAGACCCCAAGGCTACCATGCCCTCCCTCCAACGCCTCTAAGACCTCCAGACCCCACAGGCATTGTCCAAGGAGGAGGGGAAACTAGCCCACCGGCCCTTGATGCTGAATTCTTCCAGGCTGAGGGGTCATGTCCACTTTCCTTGAACACAACCTTAAAAAAATATTTTACCTTTATTGATTTATCTAAACTGCTGCAGGTCTTAGCCATGGCACACAGACTCTCTAGTTGTGACTCATGAACTCAGTTGGCTTATAGCATGTAGGATCTTAGTTCCCCAACCTGGGATCAAACTCGTGTCCCCATGCCCTGGAAGACGGATTCTTAACCACTGGACCACCAGGGACGTCCCCTCGTCCATGCTTCTTGACCTTAAAAAATAAGATAAAGCCTTACTCTCCACACTGATAGTGGAAGACTGGAGGGCAATGGCAATTCCTAATGCAGAAGCTTTTTGGAAATTCTTTAAGGAAGGCTCTATGTCTTGATTATAAATGACGTTTGTATAAATGAGCAAACCTTCTCCAACCAACCAAAAAGAAAAAACTTGTCTGACTTCTCCCCTAAGCATATTTGAAGCAGTAACTATAGTAAAGACTCTATAACTACATAAAGATCATCCAAAAACATGTGAAAAGTACAGATGACTGAGCCCCACCTTTAGAGATTTTGTGGGACTCCAAAATGTGCCCTTTTCACAAGCCTGCCCCCACCCCAAGGGGATTCTGCTGCCTACTTTGAGGAACCCTGAACCCAGAACATAATCAGTGCATATCTAACAGGAGGCCACTCTGCTCTTATGCAATTAAATATTTCTCCAAATACATTAGGCTTACAGAGGCCAAAAATAAACTAGACGAAAGTCAGGAAGGCAGCCCAAAACCCAAATGATTAAAGTTCTGCCAGGAATGATTTATGAACCCAGGAAAAAAACTCTAAATACTCTGTTGTTGACTCAATGACTTGCCTATAGACAGACAGTTTGTCTAAAAATATTTATATTTATAAAATATATATAAATATTTATATTATATTAACAACAAGGTCTGGAATTATCTAAGATGTGACAAGTTCAGATTAATGGGATGAACCCAAGGAAGAGGCAGGTTTGGTTTGCAATCAAGGAAAACACACACATATTGAGACCTAAGACATTCTGAATTCCCCTCCTCAAAGAAACACGATGCAAGTTGCATTGTCTGAGTGCTACTACAGACAAGAAAGTGCCTTCAAGGTGGTATGGCTAAAGGCTGGGTGCTACTACAGACAAGACTGAGTGCCTTCAAGGTGGTATGGCTAAAGGCTGGGTGCTACTACAGGGGAAACTAATTCGAGTCGGAGGACAGGGGCCTTAGATGACATTTCACACTCTGCGCCTTTCCAGGGAGATTTCCCGACATCTCTCCTGGAAGCAGGATTAACCCTGAGATGCCCTTGAACTTCAAGTGCTAGCTGTATGATCCCAGTTGGGTCCTCAAAGTTTCTGGTCTCATCCTCCGATTGCTCCTGTCCCCATGCCCTGACTGGCACCCAACAATCTCATGCTAATTCTGAACTCGCCCAGAGCTTAAGGAGACTCTGTTACAGTGCCCCTTTGCCATGGCTTACAACCTGAAAACATTGATTATTCACAGTGAAAATTAGCTATCTAGGTCAGTGGTTCTCAACTGTAGCTGCACATTAAATTTACCCAGAAAGACTTTTTTTTTTTTTTAATACAGTTTCCTAGGCTCTCTCCTAAGCCAAAGAAATAGATTCTTTAGCTCAGGCATCACTGTTTGTTATAGATCTCCAGATGATTCTAATGTATGCACAGAAGGAGAACACTGATCTAGATAAAGTTTCCAATTTTGGCTGTACATTAGAATTTTCTGTGATTATAACGCCAGGCCTCATTTCCAGAAATTTAATCCTAATTGGTCTCAGATTAAGAATCAATAAATATGATTTGTAAAAATCTGCTTACATGATTTTAATTTGCAACCAGGTGGAAAAAAATTCTCCTTATGTAAAGAACTCCAGCAAATCAAACTCTAAACTCAAATCTCTCCCCTTCACCTTTGATGTCTCTGCTTTCCCATCACCCTCCATTGACTGATTCCTGCTGAATATCTTTCTTCAGTTAGAAACTTCACTATCTTCTCAGTCACCCAGGCTTGAGTTCCTTGGACTAATCTTTAACTTGTTTGATTTTTCTTTTAAATCAAGTCTTAGAAACAGAGTTGAGGTTTGCATTCTGTGTCTCTTCCTGCCCAAAACGTACTCAAATGTCTTGCACACAATACTGTGAATACTTGCACATACTTTGCACATAGCCTCTGGCTTGGCACAAACAAGCACTCAGTATTTATTGAGTGAATCAACAAATGAGTGAAGAAAAAAATGAATAGCAGTCACTCAATCTAAATGAGCATTTTAGAATCAACAGCAAGGCATGGAAAACCCAATTATATTTGGAGAATAGATATGCACATTACTATAGCTGAATAATGGATACGTAATAGTTTGACAATTCTGGCGAAGGAATGATGAATGGAAGGCAGCATTTAAGGATGCAGCTCTAAATCCTTCATGGCAAAAAGTCAAAAGATAGTGTCTACATTTCATATATCAAGAAAGTATATACGAATCCCGGTGGTAGAACAGAACATTAGTTTTACCACTGGAGATGGCGCTTCAGGGTGGATCATTTTCATTTGGGCTGCTTCTGTAAACATCTGAATATTTTTTTTTTACAGTATATACATATTGCTTTTATAAATTTTGTTTTTCTAATATAAAAGTACTAAGGACAAAAACATAATTAGCCTTTTGACTTTAAGAGAGAAAGATTAAACCAGACTGTCTAGTTTAAGTCCTCCGAGAATCTCTTCAGGAGATAAGGGGCAATGACCTCTGAATTTCTTTCCCATGTGATTCTAAGATTATAAGACATCCTTAATTTCCCCTTTCAGTTATCACATCATCTTTGCCCCCATGCCCATCACCAGTTGTACTTCATCAAATTTTCCTTTTCAAATTAAAAAATAATAATTAAATAAACACATAAACGAGTAGGCATCATAAAGAAATGGGAAATTAATAGTAACAGTCAAATCCCTATAGATAAAAGTCAAGGAATATTCTGTAAAAGGGGCAATACTGAATACACCTCTATTTTGCATAATCATCTATACAAACTAATGTGTAAAGGCTGGCTGGGTGGGAAATGTCCTTTGGTCCTGAGCAAACATTTACTGAGTACCTGCTATGTCTAGAAGAACCTCCCTAGTGGCCACAACGATTATCAGATAGGAAGAGAATCTTGTGACCCCTGCTGGTCTGTCTCTCATTTCCGTGAGACAGAAACGAGGCCCCTCTATCTCTGTTGCCCCTAATGTACCTCTGTGCCTTTAATATAATTAATACTGAGCATACTGAGCACATCCTGTGTCCACCATCATGGAAGAAAGGACAGAAAAATTCCTCTATTGAGGACCCGCCAGGTGATAGACGTGAGCGATAAGAGTCATTATATGTGATGTGTGTTTGCTGTCGCTTAAAGACACAGGACAGAGAACTCCGCAGAAGCCCACAGTTCTTCCGCTTCTAGACCATCCTTCACACAGAAGGGTGAGCGGGCCACAGGAACACTCCTCCAAGGCCGCAGAAACATGGTTCGTAGGTCAGAGCCACGGGGCCAACTGCCTTTCTGTCACAGACGTGAAGAGCATCACCCAATGAAATTACTACAAAACTACTTCCACAGACTTATAACCAAGGGTAATAAAGACCCCTGGGATGCAAATGGTGTATACTGACACTTCAGAAGGACAGGTTAAAAAAAAAAGTGAACTTTAAAAAATCATGTTCCAAACCAACCATCGGAAAGTGGGAAGACTGTGCAGAACAGAATAGTAGACAGTCAGCTCAGGGACAGAGCCCCAGGGGCAAGGAGGTGTTGTTTGAAGGGTGGAAGAAAAGGAAGATGCTTGGTTTGTAGACGTATAGGCCCTGACATCATAAGTACTCAAAGCCAAGGCCGTTTACACCCTACCCTTTATCCTATAAGATGAGCTTGTCCCAAGAGGGGAATAAAAGGCCAGCTTCTGATTACTCTGAAACAGTAGAAATGGGCAGGAATAGCTAGCTAGATAGACAGATAAGATAGGTAGATAGATTGATAGATATAGAGAACTATACCTGCACTTTATTCCCCACTTTCTCTCCAAACCAACCCTCCAATCTCACCAGTGAGCCCCATGACTCTCACCCATCCAGCCTCCTTCTCCCTCACTGCTAATCTCCCAGAGACTTCATTCCCTCTTTCTGCTCATTTACTAAGTTGACTAATAAATGAACAGCTCTCAGCAAGTTAAGGGCTTCCCTAGTGGCTCAGTGGTAAAGAATCTGCCTGTAACACAGAAGACCTGTGTTTGATCCCTGGGTCAGGAAGATCCCCTGGAGAAGGCAATGGCAACCCACTCCGGTACTCTTTTCTGGGAAATCCCATGGACAGAGGAGCCTGGAGTTGCAAAAGAATCTGACACAACCTAGCAGCTAAACAGCAACAACACTCAGCAAGTTGAAGGCATAAGGATTCCAATCAGCACCAAGTTCTGGGTCTGTAGGCTGGGACTCGTGATACTATTTGGAGCAGAAGCAATGTGTTGACTCCAGACGATTACTGAGAGGAGAAGGTCCATGACACATGACACATTCTGAGGCACTGAGACTTTGTCCTGGGAAAAGCATCCTGCTCTTAATTTAACCCATGGGAAAAGCTTGCATCAGCAGCCAACAATTCTCCTCCTCGTTACCGCCACTGCTCAGCCAGTGTGCATTCAAAGCAGTTCAAAATAAAGAACAGACATCCCTAGGATGTGCTTTGAATTACAAGGTCATTGTCATTAGAAAAACCGCCAATCCAAGAGAAGAAAAGTACCCTCCCCTATACGAACTATATTTAATTATAGTCATCTTATTCATTCATTTTGCCAAGATCATTTGATGCAAAACAACGAAGGTAAAATAAAGGGGAAAAACAAGAAAGCACAAAGACTCCTTTTATTTTTTTAATAAGTAAATAAATTAAGATGTCTGATAACAGGAGCTGGAGAGAGACAGGAGCTTTAAATAGCACATTCTGATGTGCCGGCTGAAGCAGCAGAAGTCCAGAAGGTCTTTTCTCATTGCAGTCTGGGTCAATTGATGGGACAATCACCACTCTTGTCTCATATGCTGAGCTCTACCGTTTTGAATTTTAAAAAGCAGACACATCTCCCATCTGCTTTTCAGAGCAACCCCACAAACACGCAGTGATGTGGCACCTGGTGACAGCCACCCAGGGAGACGTGTCCCTCTGCCCTTCTGGAAGTGCCTGGCCTCTGCAAGAGAAAGTAGGGGAAGTGGTTCTTTGGAGAGACCGACAGCATCACACCCATCTGGAGGGCATCCGTGGATCTTCGGGGCATCTGAAGGGATCAGTGGGAATTCGGGGGAGCTTTGACAGGGGATCTGCAGCTGAGCCTACTTCCTAGAAAGAGAAATGACCACGTGCTGAGCGCCACGCAACAGGCATCGCACTTGGGGCTTTATCTCATTTATCTCTTACGCAAGCCCGTGGGGAAAGGATTACGCTCCTCATTTTATTAGAAGGAAATTTAAAGATCACACAACTGTTAAGTGCAACGCGGGAGCTGGGAACCAGCTCTCTCCAGCCACAAAGCGCTGCTTGTTCAACAGAAGACAAACGGATCTTAGCTCAGGTCTTACTTCACACGCATATGTATTTTATTTAAGAAGCTGCCTGGGAATGGGCGGTTTGATTATTCTGATTTGCTAATCGAATTTTCCAAGGTGAAAAAAAAGCCTCAGGATTTGGGCCTCAGCCATTGTCACAGCTTACAGTTCTCCCTGACAATTGGGAAAAACAAATTCAAAAGCCTCGAAGCCACCCTGCGTTCTTAAAATAGGTCAACGTGTCAGATCCATATTTCTCTTCTCCCCACTGTTCTACAAATACCTCTTTCCTTCCTTAAGTCAGGGCTCAGTACTTTGGCTAAACGGCTGGATGGCTGGATGCTGGGAACAGTCCCTCAGGGGAGAGGCAAACGCCCCATTACCAGAATTACCTGAATGCAAACTAGGTTAGAATCTGAGAGGACACTCATGTGGAATGAGCTGAGTATTGGCCAAGGCAGCAGAATCATTCACCTGAAGCATCTCTGCAAGAGCCTTTCTGTACTGAAGGAAGAGAATAAAGGAACGCCCACATGGCCACCAGGACAGTCAGAGCAAAACCCCTATAGCTGGAGGGGTTTGGCTACACATCTCTGGAAAAAGGTCTACCTCTTTTGATACAGGTTTTATTTGATTATGTTCCTAAACATTCTGTAATAATCACATATACCTTCTCCAGGACCTTTTCATTGAGTGCTTAGCTTTGCATTGTTAATTAATAAAATCTTTCAAATAGCTATGCACACACACACACGTGCACACACATACACATGCACACACACGAAGCTGATGAGGACCCTGCCAGGAAAAATGCTGATCAATACTAGAATGTTCTAAAACATTAGTGTCAGAATCCTGATTTGAACCTTGTGACTAGGATTTGACAATCCATGTGTTAGTCTGTGGACATTTACAAGTGTTTACGTGACTATCTGTCTCTCAGCTAAAGCATGTTTAGACATGTGCCAATGGGCCTGATTTCAGAGGTGCTTATCTTCTGTTACAAAGGAGTGTAAACAAATATTTGTGGGGAGTGGGAAGAAAGGAGTTAGAAAAGGAACAGGTGGGCTGACTGCTAGTCCATCTTCAGATGTCTGCAGGATGCAAAAAAAAGGAGATCCCCAATGTCACAGATCACCAGGCATAGTCCTAGCATATTTCTACTAATCAGTGACCCGGAGGGGCAGAATCTCAGACCCAGTCTCTGGCCCTTTCATTACACTTGGTTTGTGTGCCCAGCCAGCCCTAGTTTGGTCCTTTCTGTACAACCCACTGCCACCAGCTTCTGCTCAGAATAGCTCCTTGAGTCAAAGGGCCCACAGTCTCCCCAGTTATTCACAACCTCCCCACACCCAAAATCCCATCACCCGATAAAAATGCGAGGGGCCCTGGGTCAACCCCCACAGATGTCCCACCCTGCACCAAAAATCCTCCACCAGGCACTTACAGAAAGCAATCCTACAGGGGCCAGGGAGGAAAGGCTAACCTATCGACGACCTTGTCCAAAAGAGCAGAGGCCCTTCTATGGGCCGAGATGAGGAGCAGAACAAGAGGGTGATGACATTCTCAGTAAGGCGAGAGCAAACTTTACATTCCACCAGCATCTTTCCTTTGAGCACCTCATACACTGAACATGAACTCATTTGCTCTGCCAATATCCCCATGAGACAGACAGCCGAGAAGGCATTATCATCTTCATTTTCGAGAAGGATACTGGAGGCACCAAGAGGTTAGGTAACCGGTCCAAGGTCACAGAGTCAATCAGCATCTTCTATCTTTTGACGCCCCGCTCGGAGTTCAAACACTTTCCCCATCATTCTCATGATTCCTTTCATTTTAGCAACAATAAGATGCAACCAGGTCACGAGCAGAAACTTCAGTACATTAGCCACGTAGCTCTGCATCGATCCACTGAATCAATGGAGAAGGTGAAGCACAGGATATGGGGGTGCAGGGGAAGCTGCCTGTCCTGATAGAAGAGCTCAACTTGACTAAAAGGAGTAGAGGCATCTTCCAAGTGGCCAAGGAGCATCATTGGCCCAATTTCTAAGTTGGAAGAAGTCTCAGGCTACATCTCTTCTGATGCAGAAGTCCCTTCTCCAAGCACACATCCCCTTGTGCCATATTTCTTGGAGTTTTCTCTGTAGTCAGAGCGTTTACACATAGCACTCTAATGGGATCTGGAGACTCCCCTTTATAGTCACTGGTGAGGAGGAGATGTTGCAATGGACATTCTGCTTGTAAACTCTGTTAGAAGAGAAGCATCTCTAGGTTAATAGCTTAGGCTCTCATGAATTAAAGATTAAACTATGACCACAATGAAATATCACCTCACACCTAGCAGAATGGCTATCGTCAAAAGGAACACAATGAACAAATGTTGTAGAGGATGTGGACAAAAGGGAAAACTTACAAACTGTTAGTAGGAAGATAAATTGGTGCAGCGACTATGGAAAACTGCATGGAGGTTTCTCAAAAAACTAAAATTAGAATACCATATGATCCAGCAATTTCACCCCAGGTGTATATCCAAAGAAAACAAAAACACTATTTTGGAAAGATACATGCACCCCAGTGCTCAAAGAAGCATTGTCTATAACAGCCAAGATACAGAAGCAACACATGTGTCCATCAACAGATGAATGGATAAAGAAGATATGGTACATATGAATATACACAATGGAATACTACTCAGTGAGAAACAAAGAATGAAATTTTGCCATTTGAAACAACATGAATGGACTTGGAGGGTATTATGCGAAGTGAAATAAGTCAGAGAGAGAAAGACAAATACGGAATGGTATCATGTACATGTCAAATCTGAAAAATAAAACCAACTAGTGCATATAACAAAAAAGAAGCAGATTCACCGACTTAGAGACTAGACTAGTGGTTACCAGAAGGAAGAAGCAAGGTGAAGGAGCATGGCAGAGGTAGGGGATTAACAGGCATAAATTACTGTGCATAAAATAAACAAACTACAAGGATACAGTATACAGTACAGGTAATATAGCCAATATTTTCTAATAACTATAAATGGAGTGTAACCTTTAAAAACTGCGAATCACTATGCTGTATACCTGAAACTTACAGAACGCTATAAATCAACTATACCTCAGTTTTTAAAAATAAGAATACTATTCCCAGTAATAAGAAGAAGTATGACAGCCAGAATGAAAATTAAACTCTGAGTGCTGTTTGGTTGGATTGGGATCTTGCCTCATAGGAAAATCTCAGATCACAAAACTGCTGCAAAAGACATGTTCTCCTTCTCCCCCATATAGAGAGAGGGGAATACACACACAGATTCACAAAAGGAGAAAAATGAAACACGAGGAGGAAGCGTGAAAACACGTAATCTCACACTGTTAGGGTAATTTAGGAAAGGATCAGCACAGTAGAGACTGCTGAGGGGTGGGGGGCGCTGAGGAAGAAAACCACAGCTATTAGCGATGCGTGTTTGGGCATAGCTTGAGAGAGCCGTGGCACGCATGCCCCCACTGTCCGCATCTCTAAATCTGTCTTAGCCCCTCATTTGATACCTGAGGGTCTTCCTTAGGAGATAATTCCCTATGAATATCTCACCTTTCTGCATGGACTGGGCAAAGGGCATCATCAACCTTTTCAAGTGTGTTTTGCAAGGTAAATCATCCTTGGAAGCTAAGACCGTGCCATCTCTCCATGTCTGAAGGCAGATTTGTTTCACCAATCAAAGATAAACAAAAAGATCGATAAAAATACACAAAGATAGACAACATCTCCCTCCCCGGAGCCACTCCAAGAGGATAAGGACTCCTAGCATCTGCGAGCAGATTGGCTTACATTCCAGAGTAAGGCAGGAGAGGTCAGCAGCAGCCCTAGACAAAATCAGTTTCCTAACTTAGGGGGGTCTTCTTGATACACTCCCATGGCACATGCAGGCTTCAGCCAGCCCCCGCCACCATCCCGTGGGCACTGGGACTCAGAGAACTGAGACAAGGGACTGCTCTGCTTGCTGCTTTTGGCATAAGTAACCCAGATACACACGTGTGTGTGTGTGTATCTGTGCATGTATACATATTGACAGTAATGTACATGTACATGTATATATTTTCACATGTATATATGTGTGTGTATACACACTGACAGTAATGTACACATACATGTATATGTGTATATATTCACATGTATGTGTGTAAACATACTGACAGTAATGTGCATGTACATGTTTGCCCGTATATATTCACATGTATATATGTGCATGTATGTATACATGCTAACAGTAATGTGTGTATACATGTATTTACTACATAGGTATTATATGTGTATATATTCACATGTATATGTGTCTGCATACTGACAATAGCATGTGTGTACATGTATACATTTACATGTTTATATACTATATGTGTGTTATGCGTGTATATATCCACATGTGTATGTATGCATACTAACAGCAGCATGTATATACATGTGTATATGCACATGTTTATATACTATATAGCGGAAAAGGCAATGGCACCCCACTCCAGCACTCTTGCCTGGAAAATCCCATGGACAGAGGAGTCTGGAAGGCTGCAGTCCATGGGGTCGCTGGGTCAGACACGACTGAGCGACTTTACTTTCACTTTTCACTTTCATGCATTGGAGAAGGAAATGGCAGCCCACTCCAGTGTTCTTGCCTGGAGAACCCCAGGGATGGGGGAGCCTGGTGGGCTGCTGTCCATAGGGTCGCGCAGTCGGACACGACTGAAGCGACTTAGCAGCATATACTATATATGTATACAAATACATACATTTATCATATATATGTATACAATTACACACACACGTATATACCTGAAGCAGACTAACTTGCTAGCTTGCAAGTAGCTTACAGTCTCAGACTCTTCACAGCTTCTCACTTTAAATAATTCTCAGCTCAATATTCCTTCCCCTCACCGCAACTGGTGCCAGACCCGATTCTGACCCCTGCTTCACACCTCAGTGCCACCTGCTCCTACCAGAAAGCAGCTCCTTGAGCCAAAGGAGCCAGAGTTCCCTCAGTTACCATAACCTCACCACAGCCCACCACCCTGTCAGCCAGTCACAAGGGGAGGAGGCGCGGGGTCTTTTCACCATTCCCCCACCCCCATCCCAGGGGGGCCCACACTGCACCATAAATCCTCCAACAGGCATTTTTGGGGGGACAGAGAGGAAAGGCTGTCCTGTGGGATGAGCCATCAGAACTAGCAGAGCTCCTTCCACAGGCTGAGAGGAGAAGCAGAACAAGAGGGTGATGGCATTCAGTGCAGCAGCGGAAAGAAAAACATGAATGAAAAGGAGAGGGATGACGAGAAAGGAAAAGTTAGCTAGAAAAAGAATGAGCTAGAAAGGAACTTTGTGCAGAGAAGGCGACATGGAGATAGAAGAGTATGTTACTAAGGAGAAAATCAGTCGGTAAGGTAGATTTTAAAAGTGTGAAGTTAAAAATAGTGCTGTTAAAAAAAAAAATCCATCCCCAAATGCTTGAGTCATTAAACCAGGAAATCCTTTACAGGCTCACATTTTTATCCACGTCCCCATTTAACATATGAGAACGCCAAGGCACAGAGAACTAAGCAAACCTATTAACATGCCTTATTCAGTCACTCCAACAAGCCCGGGGCAAGCAATCCTGAGTGGCTCTCTGAGTCTGTCTTTCTGAGCTCTGTTTTCTCTCCCGATTCTTACCGGGATGCTGTCACTAGAAGCCTCGGATGTGAGGTCTCCCGCAGTAAGAGGGGGAGGTTGTCACATGCGGAAAGACAACAGAGCTGTTTGCCCTGCCATGTTTACAGAGGACAGATTGTGCCAGATAGGTTCACAGCGCCGCTGACGGGCCTCTGAGAAAAGGCGGGGGCGGGGGGGGGGGTGGCGGACAGCGGACGCCCCGCTGAAATCAGTGTGTTTGGACATTCAGCAACACATTTGATGCCCATCAGGAAATTGTACTTGCAAATTCGTTCAGACGGACTAAAGAGAAGACAAAGGCTTTCCTGAATTGCAACACAAACGTGTCAGACAGGAGAAGAGGAACGAGGTGCAGACAGAGAAACCTACAATTTGGAGGGCAGGCCTGAGGGGTCAGCTGGTACCCCAAGAAGCTGGTACAGCTCCAGGAGCTGGGTTTTTTGGGCAAAAGGAAGGAGAAGAGTCTCCCCCTTGGAAGGAGGTGGTGGCTGGTCATAGGGCTTTCAAGAGATCCATAAACTCCCAAGGGCCTTCTCTGTAGGATGGGGTCAGCGGTGCTAATGGAGTTTGTGGGGCTACTGCTTGGAGAAGTAGAAAAACGTTCAGAAGGCCCTCGGTAAATATCAAGTGCTGTACAAATGGCAACAACAATGCCACATTTTATTTAACGTCTTCATTAAGGACATAGAGCTGGGCAGGCAGGCTGTTAATGAAATCTGCAGAGAGTACAAAATTAGGGATCGCGGGTGACAGCGCAGCTGAGACAAGTAAACACCCAAGAGATACCACGAACACAAACCTCCAGGACGGCAGGTCCGGTCAGTCTCTCAGCCGGCAAGCCGCCGGGCTGAAGGGCCCGCCTTCGGGGATGGGTTGGGAGGTGGCTGGGGGAAATCACGTTGAACCGTCTCCAATCCAACCCCCAGGTTTATCCAGGTAAAATCGGATGACAATGAACATCGGAAAGGATGCTAATGGAGGGATGCGAAAGCTGTCCTGGGGTCCACCCAAAATGCAGACCTGTGGCAGGAGTGTTGAGAACACCTCACTCCTAGATCTTAGGGACGGGGGGGTCATAGTTAGGGACATGACACAGTTGCATGACTTGGGAATCTTTCGGAAAGTTGGGGATTCCCCCTTCTTGTGAGCTGGGCCTGCAGGCCTGGGTTCTAAGACACACATCCTGGCTTGGACCCCTGGCTTCCAAGAGAAAAAGTGTGAGCTTCTAAGCCCATAGCTTGACCTGTGTAAGCATCAACGCCAAAAGAGCAAAACTCAGCGTTGAGAGCCTTGGCTATGCCCCCAGGACAACCCAAATCCCAGACTGGCAGGACACACTCTCCTTACCATGGCTTACAGGCCTCTTCAGGATTCATGTTACATTTCCAGCCTTACCGCTCACCACCCACAGACGACTCCAGCTGTGCGTGTCCAGATCCTTGACTGCACATACATGCTATTCTCTCTGCCAGGAACAGTCTTCTTCCTCCTTCTTGCCTGACTAAATAGACTTCTCTTTTAAGTCTCAGCTATCCCACAGTTGCCCTGAATACTCATCTTCTATGCACCAAGAGTATCTTATACTTTTCTCATTATCAGTACAGTTCAGTTCAGTTGCTCAGTCATGTCTGACTCTTCACGACCCCATGAATCACAGCACAACAGGCTTCCCTGTCCATCACCAACTCCCGGAGCTTATTCAAACTCCTGTCCATCGAGTCGGTGATGCCATCCAGCCATCTCATCCTCTGTCGTCCCCTTCTCCTCCTGCCCCCAATCCCTCCTGGCATCAGGGTCTTTTCCAATGTGTCAACTCTTCGCATGAGGTGGCCAAAGTATTGGAGTTTCAGCTTTAGCATCAGTCCTTCCAATTTCTCATTATAGATCCTGACAATTATTTGGTGATGGCCTTTTTTGAGCTTGACATTGTGGAAAGGATATGTCATTAAACAAGATGTACACAATTCTTACCTCATCAGAGAAAGTGGTTCTCAAAACCTGGCTAAATATTAGAACCACCTGGGAAGCTTTTTAAAACCATCACTACCACTGCATCACTACGAACAAAGCTAGTGGAGGTGATGGAATTCCAGTTGAGCTCTTTCAAATCCTGAAAGATGATGCTGTGAAAGTGCTGCACTCAATATGCCAGCAAATTTGGAAAACTCAGCAGTGGCCACAGGACTGGAAAAGGTCAGTTTTCATTCCAATCCCAAAAAAAGGCAATGTCAAAGAATGCTCAAACTACCACACAATTGCACTCGTCTCACATGCTAGTAATGTTCAAAATTCTTCAAGCCAGGCTTCAGCAATACATGAACCGTGAACTTCCAGATGTTCAAGCTGGTTTTACAAAAAGGCAGAGGAACCAGAGATCAAATTGCCAACATCCGCTGGATCATGGTAAAAAGCAAGAGAGTTCCAGAAAAACATCTATTTCTGCTTTATTAACTATGCCAAAGCCTTTGACTGTGTGGATCACAATCAACTGTGGGAAATTCTGAAAGAGATGGGAATACCAGACCACCTGACCTGCCTCTTGAGAAACCTATATGGAGATCAGGAAGCAACAGTTAGAACTGGACATGGAACAGCAGACTGATTCCAAATAGGAAAAGGAGTACGTGAAGGCTGTATATTGTCACCCTGCTTATTTAACTTCTATGCAGAGTACATCATGAGAAATGCTGGGCTGGAAGAAGCACAAGCTGGAATCAAGATTGCCGGGAGAAATATCAATAACCTCAGATATGCAGATGACACCACCCTTATGGCAGAAAGTGAAGAGGAACTAAAATGCCTCTTAATGAAAGTGAAAGTAGAGAGTGAAAAAGTTGGCTTAAAGCTCAACATTCAGAAAATGAAGATCACAGCATCTGGTCCCATCACTTTATGGGAAATAGATGGGGAAACAGTGGAAACAGTGTCAGACTTTATTTTTCTGGGCTCCAAAATCACTGCAGACGGTGATTGCAGCCATGAAATTAAAAGACTCTTACTCCTTGGAAGGAAAGTTATGACCAACCTAGATAGCATATTCAAAAGCAGAGACATTACTTTGCCAACCAAGGTCAGTCTAGTCAAGGCTATGGTTTTTCCAGTAGTCATGAATGGATGTGAGAGTTGGACTGTGAAGAAAGCTGAGCCCCGAAGAATTGATGATTTTGAACTGTGGTATTGGAGAAGACTCTTGAGAGTCCCTTGGACTGCAAGGAGATTCAACCAGTCCTTTCTGAAGGAGATCAATCCTGGGTGTTCATTGGAAGGACTGATGCTAAAGCTGGCCACCTCATGCGAAGAGTTGACTCATTGGAAAAGACCCTGATGCTGGGAGGGATTGGGGGCAGGAGAAGGGGACGACAGAGGATGAGATGGCTGGATGGCATCACCGACTCGATGGACATGAGTTTGAGTAAACTCTGGGAGTTGGTTATGGACAGGGAGGCCTGGCATGCTGCAATTCATGGGGTCGAAAAGAGTCAGACATGACTGAGTGACTGAACTGACTGACTGACCACTGCAATTTAATTGGTCTGCAGTGGGGCCCTGATAGTATTTTTTAAAAGTAGTTCTCAACAATGGCGGTCTTTTCGATTAAATACTAATGATATGTATTCTCATCCCAGTCCAATTAGATCAAAATATCTGGGAGTAGGAACTGGACATACTTTTTTTTTTTTTTTAAGTTCCCAAAAGATTCTAATGTTTGGCCAGAGCTGAAAGGCAACAGGCTAGAGCAAAGAATAGATATTAAATACTTATCCTACTGCTAAGAATGGCCTGTTCATTTACCTACATCCCTGCTAATCTATGAGCTCCATAAAAGCAAGGATCTTCTCTAAGACACTGTTTTCAGTACTTGGCATTGTACCTGGCACACAGTAGGGAATCAGTAAATATTTGCTTGAAAAAGGAAGGACAAACTCTTAAATATCCTGGTTCAGTGGTATATAAGTGTAGGACGCTACATAGCAAGTACCACAAACTGGGGGACACTGAAGTCTCACGGTTCTGGAAGCTAGAAGCCTGAGATCAAGGTGTCGTCAGTCTTGGTTCCCTCTGAGGGTTGCAGGGGAGAATCTGATCTTTCCCTCTCTCCTAACATCTGGTGGTATGCTGGTAACAGTTGGCATCCCTAAGCCAGTAGGTACATCACCCTGATCTCTGCTTTCAGCTTCATCTGGCCGAAAGCCACACTGTCCCTGACTGCATGTCTGTCTCTGGATCTAAATGTCCCCTTTTTATAAGAACACCAGTCACACTGGATCAGGACCACCTAATGATCTCAGATTAACTCAATCACCCACAAAGACCATCCTGAAATATGGCCACATCCACAGGTACTAGGGGTTAGCACGTTGGCATCTTCTGGGAGGACGTACAAATCCCATAGCAAGTGGGATGCTCTTTCTTAAGCTCGGAGAAGGAGAGAAAGGAGGACACACTCTTAATTATCTTGGTTGAGTGGGATGCTGTCCTCTCCTGGATCACAGCTCCCTGTTCTAATTTGTCTGCACTCAGAACTTCTTCCAGCAGCTCTCTGCTAAGCGAAAAAGGCACAAAGTGGGCTGCCCCTTGGAAAAATGTGAATTAGCAAAGACTGTCCGCCCTCTCTCCTCCCAAGGCACCTTGCCTATGTTCAGTTCTGAATTGGACGAAGGTATTCAGCTGTCTGCTGCATCCAAACATGAAGGAATAGAATGTTTCATAAAATACTATTGCATGATTTAGTGTAATGTATTGCCCTCTTGGGGACACTGGATATTTAACTGAATATTCATTAAAAAAAAAAAAAAAAAAACACTAGCAATGCCTCAGAGGCTAAATCCCTAAGGATAGAAATACAGGCATTTTGTCAGGGGAGGTACACAGAACTGTTGTTGTTATTTGGTTGCTAACTTGTGCCCAACTCTTTGTGACCCCATGGACTGTAGACTGCCAGGCTCCTCTATCCGTGGGATTTTCCAGGCAAGAATACTGGAGTGGGTTGCCATTTCTTTCTCCAGGGGATCTTCCAGACCCAGGGATCGAACCCGGGTCTCCTGTATTGCAGGTGGACTCTTTTACTGCCAAGCCACTGGGGAAGGCCTATAGAGAAAAGGGGGGAGGGAAAAAATGGACTCCTTGGTAACACCCTCCTCATCCGACCCACCGTCTTTGTCTGTAACACTGCTGCTGCTGCTGCTAAGTCGCTTCAGTCGTGTCCGACTCTGTGCGACCCCATAGACGGCAGCCCACCAGGCCTCCCCGTCCCTGGGATTCTCCAGGCAAGAACTCTGGAGTGAGTTGCCATTTCCTTCTCCAATGCATGAAAGTGAAAAGTGAAAGTGAAGTCGCTCAGTCGTGTCGGACTCTAGCGACCCCATGGACTGCAGCCCACCAGGCTCCTCTGTCCATGGGATTTTCCAGGCAGGAGTACTGGAGTGCTTTCTCTGGTCTGTAACACAGGGGGCCATATAGGACTTGGCCAAGGAAAGGTTTATTCTAGGTCCATCTAGAAAAAAGAAAAACTTTAGCAAATACAAGCTCCATTCCACATTTGATCCTGATGCTATCAATGGACCATTACCATATTCTGTGAAGTGGCTGTTTTTCCCAGCGGAACCTCAGAGCTTGACCTCTGCTCACCACACAAGTTGACTCTCTTCCTGAGTTTCCACCTAACAGCAAATCTTCTCTGGACTTCACCTACTTGTATCTACTGCCACTAGGTCCTTAGCCTGGGTATTAGCCCCAGTGCCACTCAGTAAGTCCACTAACTGCTCTGAAGCTGCAGCTGCCAACTTGGGGTGGGCATACAAATTGTGAGTACTTTTATGTTTTCAGGGACTAGAGTTTAACTAAACAAGCATCAACGCTTCAACTGTTCTCACCAAGGTTTTCAGCCCCTGTTCTTATGACTGACAGCTGTCAAGGAGGATGATATTATGGGGGATATAAATGATCCTGTAGATCTTCCTCAGAGCAAGAAAAAAGTACTAGACGAGGAGTCTTAAGACATGGATTTTTGACCTGGATCTGTCACCAGCTGGGTATCATTAAGAAAATCACTTCCACTCCCCTTATCCTCAGTGTTCTCATATGTTAAATGAGGATAATAATAGCCAGGCACACTTCTAAATGCCTTACATCCCTAGAAGTGGTATTGTTATTTAAACATCTACTTAAATATTAGAAGATTGAAGCCCATAGAATTAGGTTGCTGTGTTCCCACTACTGGTGATGAATGAGTTGAGATTTGAACCAGGTAATCTGGCTTCAGCTTCTCGCCCTTTAACCACGATGCTCTAATAATGGCATAATAATAACAGTAACTACTTCCCCAGAAGTAGTGAAGATTAAATAAGATAATGTACTTGGGAACTTGGCAAAATATTTAGCAAACATCAGCTGTTTTACCATATCTTAGAGTACGATGTTAATAAATGTTGAGTAGGTGGGTGGCTGGATACCTTCCCCAGAGGCATCTGTGAGTCGTTTCCTGAGGATGCTGTCCAGAGTTTACCAGGTTTCCACTATTTCCTCGACTTGATGGAGAAACATGAGAGGGACAATACCACGTGTGTTCAGAGAAAAATACCCAGCTGAGCTGGCGCAGAATCCCATTCTGATGCCTGCAAGATAATGCTAGTCCTAAGAAGAACCAAAGTGGAAAAACTTGCTGATCTAAATCCAGATTCCCTACCTAACTTTTGTTGTTTTTCAGTCACTCAGTTGTGTCCGACTCTATGACCCCATGGACTGCAGCACGCCATACTTCCCTGTCCTTCACCAACTCCTGGAGCTTGCGCAAACTCATGTCCATTGAGTTGTCCATCTTGTCCTTTTCTCCTTCTGCCCTCAATCCTTCCCAGCATCAGGGTCTTTTCCAGTGAGCTGGCTATTCGTATCAGGTGGCCAAAGTATTGGAGCTTCAGTATCAGGCCTTCCAATGAGTATCTGGGGTTGATTTCCTTTGGGAAAGACTGGTTTGATCTCCTTGATACTACCTTGATCTCTATAGATACTACTTTGTCTGAAATGCTGCCATCTTGGCTTAAGGATTGCCCTCTGCTTGCCCAGGCAGGGCTCTTAAAATACAGATGCCCACCAGGAGAAAACCTGCATTAAGTCCCATGCAGCCCACTCCAGTATTCTTGCCTGGAGAATCCCAGGGACAGGGGAGCCTGGTGGGCTGCTGTCTATGGGGTCACACAGAGTTGGACACAACTGAAGTGACTTAGCAGCAGCAGCCACATTAATAAGTCAGTTCATTGCAGTCTTTTTTTGGGAGAATCGCATGTGTGAGCTATGGATATCTATAGAGAAAGAGAATATGAAAAAAAAAAAGTAAAACAGCTTAAACTTTGCTTGTTTCACAACTTGGGTTTGGGCCATCCTGGTTTCAAGCCCGTTGATTTTGCTTCTCATTTCAGTCTATCATGGAAGGCAATGCAGAGCCCAGAAGGGAACTAAATTTATAGAGCACAGATCAAGTGTTAGGCATGGGGCAATGTGATTTCTCCAGTATTTCTCCCTTTGATCCTCACGGTAATTTTGCAACATAGATATTCTCCACTCCCACACCCATCACCTGTTTTGTTTTGGTTTTTTAATGGATAGAAACAGGTCAGAGATGTAAAGCAATCTGCTGAGGCCCCATAAACTGTCATGGGCACACCCGGGACTAGGACTGGGACGTGTCCAATTCTGAAGCTTGTTCTCCGTGCCACCCCACACTGCACGTGCGAGCCGCTGGCCCTCACACAGCCCCAGGACTCCTGGGTGGCAGGGTGGGAGACCAAGGGGGAGGTCCTATAAACTAGCTGAGGAAAGAGCCCAGAAGCCCAGCCCCAGTTCTGGACCCTTCTCTGCCCTCACCACTCATGCAGATGCAGAACTCCAGAGACGAAAAGAGTGGCAGCAGCTGAGCCAAAGCCCCAAGAGTGAGCACCCTTTCTTTCACACGCACACACTTTCTCTTTGCCTCCCTCTCTCCCCCTCCATCAAGCACCGTCATCTGAAGCTTGGACTGCGCTGCCTGCCAGCCAGGCTCCTGTGTGGCTGAGAGGAAAGTTATTTACAGCAAGGTCTGGCCTCTCGCGCCACCATGTAATTCAAGGCAATTGCACTTCCAAATAGATCTTTTTTGGAGAAAATCAACAGTGGCTTTGCTTTCAATCTGCTGGAAAATGAAGTCCTGGGAATGTGTTACATAAGTCCCCAGCAGCCAGAGCGAGGAGGGCAAGAGCCCAGGGCCCTGCCAAGACAGAGGGGGGCTCTGGTGCCTCCACGCCTGCCCTGCTGCGGGCGGTGGCTTTGGGGGGAGTGAACCGCAGCCCCGGGGAGGAAGAAGGTGTGAGCGCAGCCTGCCAAAACCATCAGCTGGGGCTCTGGGGAGAAATGGGAACCAGAGAGGCACAGAACACACAGATGTCCCTGATGGGGAGTGTCTGCTTCGCTCACTCATCCTCAGTGGAATCTAATGCAAGGTGGTAACAGCATCCCACACACACATACACATATACATGCAATACCTATGCCCAAATGTGTTTTGTTTTTTCCTTTTTAATGTTTATTTTCCATTACAAAAGTAATAAAATCTCACTCAAGACAATGCAAAAATACAGAAACACAGAAAACTAAATTGTCCACAACTCCATCACCCAAGCACAGTCAGCATTAACGTTCTGAGGGATTTTCTTTCAGTCTTTGTTTTCATCCATTTTTAGCTTAAAAAAAAAAAAAAAAATGATTCCTGATGAGCTTTCCAAAATTCCTCAGGCATTCACCTCTGGGACCTTCTGTCAAGATTCTGACTGATGCAAACTCAAGAGTTTTAAAAGGCTGGATGGTAAATTGATTGGCTGGATAACTATCCAGTGGTCTGTTAGGTCATGGAGAAGGACGACAGTGGGAAAAAAGGAGCACTAAACTGTGAGTCGGGACATGTTCATTCCAGCCCCATTTCCACCACTATTGACTGTAGGACCAGGGGTATGTTCTGTGTCCCTTTTTGGCCTTATTTGCATCGTCCATATTAAGAAATATAAGGAAGAATTCATTAGGAGACCTTGTATTTCTTACATTTTCTGAGAAAATCACTTCCTCTATCTATATATGAGTATTTTCATCTGCACAATGGGAATATCAATGGCTGTGCTCCAAAACTTCTCATAGCTATTGTGAGGGTCAAATTAAATGGTGCATAAAAACAGCTTTGCTAACTGAAGAACCATAAAAACGGAAAGCTATCGTTATGATTTTTAAAGAGAAAAATAGCTGAGCCACATATCTTGTGAAAATACAAGGATAGTGAGATGAGGTGATCCAGGAAAGAAACAGAGAGAGAGGTGCTATCTCTGCAATTCAGACAAGAAATTTGGAAAAATAGAGGGGGAGCAGAGAGAGCAAGGAATGAAAGAATACAAAAGACAGTGACTTCCTTTTAGCCCACTTTGTCTAAAAAGGCACCAGCTGCTCACCCTCTAAGAATCCAGGTAGGAGATACAAATGTGGAGGGTGTGATCTGAGTTTGGTTCTGCACCTTAGCAGGAGCTTAGAGGAAGTTGAAGGACATCTATTTCATCTTAGTGGAAACCTTCCCAAAGGTGACATTCTCCAGCCTGCAGAATGGAGTCTGCTTTATGCTTTTACATCATGAAGGGACGGAGGAGAGGATAAAGAGAGGACAGCATTGAACCATGTAAAACACAGATGAGACCTGCCCATCAGAGTGTGTGTCTATTAGTTGCCCAGTTGTATCAGATTCTCTGCAACCCCACGAACTGTAGCCCACCGGGCTCCTCAGTCCATGGAATTCTCCAGGCATGAACACTGGAGTGGGGAGCCATTCCCTTCTCCAGGACACATCAATTTGGGGGATCCCCAGGAGCAAAGCTGCCAGACCGTGGAATCAGTGACAGTGAGCCACCTTCTGGTGGGCTTAGATATTGCACAATTTCCTGTGTCCATGAATTCTAACTTTAGTCCCTGTTTAGAGCTTGGAGACTCTTAGCGACTCTTAGCGACCCCATGGACTGCAGCCTACCAGCCTCCTCCATCCATGGGATTTTCCAGGCAAGAGTACTGGAGTGGGGTGCCATTGCCTGCAGTCCATGGGGTCGCTAAGAGTCCGACACGACTGAGCGACTTCACTTTCACTTTTCACTTTCATGCATTGGAGGAGGAAATGGCAACCCACTCCAGTGTTCTTGCCTGGAGAATCCCAGGGACAGTGGGGCCTGGTGGGCTGCCATCTATGGGGTCGCACAGAGTCGGACATGACTGAAGCGATGCAGCAGCAGCAGCAGCAGCAGCAGAGCTTGGAGAATCCCAGGGACGGTGGAGCCTCATGGGCTGCCGTCATGGGGTGGCACAGAGTCGGACACGACTGAAGCGACTTAGCAGCAGAGCTTATAAGGTATCTTACCTTATTGGTTCCATGGAATCTCCAAGACCAAAAGCAGGCCAGGAAAAACTACTACAATGATGAAACATGTCTTTAGCAGCTCCCACTTTCTAATTCGATTTGTTTTCTCCAGGTCTTCCCTTCTACCCTCATTTTCCACCTGAACCCAGTGCCCTTAATTCCTATATTTGCATTCATGCCTACCAGGTCAGTTTCCCCACCAGCATTTCTATTTGAAAGAAGACCTAAGGGAATGGGCATAACACCCACCTTACACATGCATTCAAATGGGTGTTGGGCCTCGACTGTGTGCAAGATACAATCCCATTTCCAAAATCTCATCATCTGTTGAGGAAAGTAAAGAAAATGTACTGAAATAACTACCCTACCATAGTTAAAGGAAACAATCAGATGAATAGTAAAGACAACAGAGTCTCTAGGAATTCTGGAAGCAAAAAAGGCACTTATGATTGGGGTAATTAAAGACGGTGGTATGTCTGTTGCGGAGGACAGGCAGTAGGGTGTGTGGGCTTCTGTGATTGTGGCACGTGGGCTCAGGAGTTGTGGCTCTAGCGTGTGGGCTCAGTAGCCCCACGCTCTGAAACAAGAGAAGCTGGTACAATGAGAAGCCTGCACACCACAACGAAGAGTGGCCCCTGCTCACCACAAGCAAAGAAACCCCACACATAGCATCGAAGACCCAGCGTGGCCAAAACAAACAAATACACAGTTTAAAAGGAGGTGGTGTTTGACCTGATAGTTGAAGATTTTAACAGGAGAATGGAGAAGAAGGTATACCTGAAAGGGACATAGCACAAAGTACAGAACAGCAAAAAGTTAAGACTCACTCATGGGGTACTTTGACCACAGCATGTCAGAGAATAATGACAACTAATGTTTACATGACTTTAGAAAGCCTCTTTTAAGAAATTTTATCTTCTCAAACATCTCCTAAGGCTGGTATTAGTACTATTGAGCCCATTTTCCAGATTGAGAAATTGAGTTTAGAAGAGATTAAATTATTTGTTTTATGAAAATTCTATAGCTAGAGAGAGAACCTAGACCCAAGGATTCAATATCCATCTCCCAGCCCATAGCAAATATGATTAATTAAAAAAGGGAGAATGCAACCATTCTGCAAAGGGCAAGAAATACCAAGCTAGAATATCAGGCTAATGGTGAGGTTTCAGGCCCTGTGGCAGTAGAATAGAGCTTCCCTGAGGGACTGGTGGAGGTAACAAGATATGATCTTCTTTGTCTTACCTCTTTCCAGAAAGAGGCTGACTCCTCACTGGTCATTTTCTTTCTTCTTCTTAGAGACACACCCTGAGCTATATGACTACACAGGAGCTGGCAAAACACAAAGAAAACTTATTTCTTTGTTTTGCCAGTGAATTTATCAGTTTGTTTGATTTTCTGTTCACTGCTTTGTATTTTATTAGGCCTTAGGGTGCCTCAGTAAATTAAGCTGATATAGTCGAAATGTATGATTAAAAGACTGAGCAACAATAATAACAGCATAATCATACTGTGCATTCATATCCTACTCAGCATCTGTTATATCATTTACTCACACAAAATTAGCAGCACTGCAAAACAGGAAAGACAGAATGTAGCAATCCAGATTTACCAGCAGGAAAGCTGAAACAGAAAGGCTAGGTGGTTTGCCTGGGGCCACACAGCAAGTTATTAGAACTTTACTCAGATCCTGCAATTCCCAAGCCAGCCTGCTCTTCACAGTAGTTCAGTCTCTGAGCTCAGGCAGGCTATGGAGATGAGTGGTACCATGTGGTACCATCTGCTTCTGCCTCCCAGGAGCTGTGATTTCAGCACCATGGACAGAGGCGCCCAGGCCGGGAGCTATTCTTTAATGGCATACAATGCTAGTTTCCAAAGTTCACAAACTGAATTCTGGAATGTTGAACCATGTCATGCACCACAGGAATATTGCATGGGTGCCTAAAAGTGATGGCAATAATAATCACTTAGAAACAAGTCAGAGTCTGTAACAGAGATCTTTAAAGGCTTACCTAGGTTGAAGCAAATGCAACCTTTAAACAGAGCAGCTACTCATTCCTCCTAAAGCCTGAAATTAATTAATAATCAGTAACATTTACCCTAGTATCCAAATACCAAACTTCCTCCAATTAAGTAACTTTGTTTTCCCTCTTCACAACCCAAACTATCAAATGTGAAAATAATAGCAATATCAATAATGTCTACAGAGTTATTTTTTTATGTCAGGGCATGGGCTAGGCACCTAAATACTATGTCACCATTTGATCCTTTTAGTGGTATGCATGAAATATATCTAGGATATAGAGGCTGTAAGGAAAGTATTTGGGAAAATAAAGATGCTAGATTGAAAGACAGACCAAGTCTGGAGTCACACAGTCCTGCTTCAAGTCCCAGATCTGCCTTTCACTAGCTGTGTGATCTTGGACACTTGTTTCATTGTCCTGAGTCTAAGCCTCTGCCTATGTAAAATTACAGAATCATACTCTCTTCATAGGGTCTCTTTATGTGCATAAATAATATGCATAACACCCAGAGCACTAAGTTGGGCACATAGTAACTATTCAACAGACACTATTGTATAAGTTCTTTCCCTCTTTCTATCTTGTATGTGTACCTTTGGTTTATCTTTAGACTCCTCTTCCCAGGGATTACCTCCAACTCCTTGAGTTGGTATCAAGATAAAAATAAAATTTGGGAAAGGGGAGAGAGTATGTTAAATGAAATTCAGCTCACAGATCTGAAGAGAGTAGGACTTGTATTGAGTTAAAAAATGATAATGCCTCTAATGGGAGTCTCTGAGGGTATAAGGAAGGGAAAAACAGTGGGTGCAATGTGTATAATGGTTATAAGTCAGTTATATATACACTGTCAAACCTATGGTGTCTGACCACAGACTAGCAATGGAAACAGAGACTATAACAAAGCTATAAGCCAGTGAACATTATTCCTGCCTTTGCCTCCCACTCATATCATTTTCAATGTAACTTCACAACCTAGGCAGGGAAGGGGCTAAAAATGAGGACTTTTTTTTTTTTTTTTTTTGCCAGAACCATAGGCACAACTTCCAACATTCACCCATATCTGCAAACCTCAACTCATCTTCACCGACCCTTCCTAATATAAGCTTTAGAATCTGCTGTCCCATTGAGAAGAAGAGATTCTTCCAAACAAAACTGATGCAAGAAGGAAATGTCTCTGGAGAAACGGAATCTAAAAGAGCTTAGCTGTTGCATCCATTCTTTCCACCACCACTCACTGATCATGACAAGGAATAGTTAAAAGTCTACCCACACATCAAGAAATTTGCAACTAGTGAGGGACATGCCACTAGAGCCTGGTGAATGCTTTAATAAAAATGTTCCCATGGCACTGTGCATGATGATGGGGAAGTCTAATGCCAACCAGCCCCATCCAGGAATAGTTCTTGACCCATTGCATATATAGGTAGCACAGCTATCTATATAGAACCACTGAAGTTCCTCTGTACCCTGCTGAAACTCTACTTGTCCAGGGTGATCAGGATCTCTACCTCTTCTCACACCCCAGGCCCTCTGACTGCACTCCGATTCAAAACACAACATATGTTTATGTCTGAAAGGAAAGCTAGATATCATCTTGCCTGACCTTTTCATTTTACAAACTGAATTCCAGAGAGGGAATAACTTCTTCTAGGTTGCAAAGCTGGTGGATCAAGAACTAGGACACAGGTCTCCCAATAACCACGCAGGAAACTATGGTAAGTTTCAGGTGTTTTCATATCTCATATGTGGTTCTTTGACCTCCTTGGTGAATTACAATTCTGTCTCCTTTGTAAACCCATGTCCCCACAAGTCCCTCCACTGGTCTGCAAAGCTGAACAAGATGCCCAGGAATGTTAGGTGGCTGAGACTCAGCTCTGGGTTTTAATTCAAAGAGTACTGAAGAAATTTCCTCTGTCTGTACTCTAACGCTGCTGCTGCTGCTGCTGCTAAGTCGCTTCAGTAGTGTCCGACTCTGTGCAACCCCATGGACTGCAGCCTACCAGGCTCCTCCGTCCATGGGACTTTCCAGGCAAGAGTACTGGAGTGGGTTGCCATTGCCTTCTCCTGTAACTGCATAGTGATACACTAATTCAAACTTACTGCTATGGGGAAAAACACCATTTAATGAGACATGAAGACAAAACACAAACTCGACTCAGGAGACACACCAACCTGCAGTGTATTACATATCCTAGGTAGTCTTTTTTCTTCATTGGAATATAACTGCTTTACAATGTTGTGTTAATTTCTGCTGCACAACGTGAATCAGCTATTTGCACACACATATCCCCCCACCTCGAGCCTCCCTCCCACCACCCCCCATCACACCTTCTAGGTCATCACAGAGCACCGAGCTGACCTCCCTGCACTTTATAGCAGGTTCCTACTAGTTACGTACTTTACACGTGGTAGTGTATGTAGCCTTTATCAAAGCCTCCTGAAACAATAATGGGCGTCATATCCATAAGCAGTAGGACAGAGGGGAAAGCTCTTGGGTCTAGCACTACACTGCTGGTCAGGTTCTATGCAAACTCCTCCATCCCTTATTGCTGAACGACTGGGAGAAAACCCGTTCCCTGGAACTGCATCTTCTGTTCTTTGTTGGCAATTGGGAATGACAGTTTTGCTCTTCTTGATTAATCCTTACATTTGGGCTCTTCATAAGCTATATTTGCCCCAGGGCCCCTAGGGAAGCAGCATGGTGGGGCATAGAGTGCTGACTGGCACAGGAGTCAGGCATCCTGGGTAGGAAGGAGGTTTCTCAGCTATGTAACCTACAGCAGGTAGAACTCCCTAGGTCAGCATTTCCTCATCAGTTTACCAATCTGATTGAGTTGTTGTAAGAATCAAATAATATATTTGAGTAAAGGAACTGGCTTATATTGAAAAGTGAACATCGTGTCTGACTCTTGGTGACCCCATGGACTGTACAGTCCATGGAATTCTCCAGGCCAGAATACTGGAGTGGGTAGCCATTCCCTTCTCCAGGGGATCTTCCCAACCCAGGGATCGAAGCCAGGCCTCCCAAATTTCAGGCAGATTCTTTACCAGCTGAGCCACAAGGGAAGCCCAAGAATACTGGAGTGGGTACCCTATCGTTTCTCCAGGGGATCTTCCCAACCTAGGAATTGAACTGGGGTCTCCTGCATTGCAGGTGGATTCTTTACCAACTGAGCTATCAGAGAAGCCCTGGCTTATATTGGAGTTAATAAATATTGGTTTACTGGCATCTGAATATTCATTTCCTCTGTTCAAATCCCTAGCTTCCCCTTTGCAAAAAGAACATCTTCCTATTCTCCAGAAAATAATGTGACAGAACTACTCAATTTTTCTGAGATAAAGGTATGATTTACAACAGAAGCATAACTTTAATAGCAGAATTAATCATGTGTGGGTGAGAGGAAGGAAATAAATGATGACTAAGTGCCTACTATGTACCAGGCATCTGAAGCACACTATTTAACATAATCTTGTGCTCCTCCTGGGAGGGTATCTGTTACTCTCCCATTTTACAGATGTGGATTGGCAAGGTTAGATAAACTCAGACCAGCGTAGATATTAAGCATCAGAGTTAAGAAGTGAACCTATCTGTGAGACTCCAAAGCCGTTTTTCTTTCCATTTACACAACACTCTTAGCTGCGGAGCAGAATCATCCACTGAAACTCTTAAGGAGAGAGCACACCAACATAAACCATGCTAAACGGGTTGACTCTCCCTGTGTCCTCCTGCCCCAGTGATCTTCCTTTCGTTGGAATTTTAGATGCTCAGGTGATGGATATATGCCAGTGACCACCAGAGGGGGATAACAGCTGGCAAAGTGCAGGCTGCATGTGCGTGCATGCATTGAAAAGCATACACACACACACACACACTTCTCTAGTAGCCTACCCAAACAATAACAGAGGAGTAAGGCACACAGAGAGTCCTTTTAAAACAAAGACCCTTGCATATTTACTCAGTATTGACCTTCCAACTATGGCGACGCCTGCACTTAACCACACAGGGCCTGATGCAGAAGTAACAGGACTTGTACTGTGTGAAATAGAAGCAAGAGGAATCAGGGGTCATAAACAACAGTCTGGAAGGAAGGGTCCAGATTCCCCACACTGGTATTTTTATGCGTTCCTCCTGCTCTCCCAGGCCCACCAGCCTGTTATTAGTTTCCGGGAGCTTCTATAACAAATTATCACAAACTGCGTGGCTTGAAACAACAGAAATTTATTTGCTTACAATTCTAGAGGACACAAGTCTGAAATCAAGGTGTTGGCAGAGCTACTGCCTCTGGAGGCTCTCAGGGAGGATCCTTCCTTGTCTCTTTCAGCTTCTGGTGGCTGTCAGAATTTCTTGGATTCATTGGCTTGTGACCACATCACTGAGATCTCTACCCCCATCTTCATCCCAATTTCCTTCCTGTCTGAAAAATCTCCCCTGTGTGTCTCTTATAAGGACACTTGTCACTGGGTTTAGGGCTCATCTGATCATCTCTTCATCTCAAGATCCTTAGCTTAATCATACCTGCAATGACCAATTACCAAATAAGGTAATATTCATAGGTTTCAAAAATTAGAATGCACCATATCTTTGGGGAAATCACCATCAAACCCACTAAAGAGCCAAACCAAACAAATCCAAAGACACAGAACCACGTGGATTGTGTGATGCCATGATGTGTAAGACACACAGATGGGAAGATAGCCCTTGACCCAAAGAAGGGACAGGATGTGAGAAACAGCACTCCCAACCACAGAAAGCAAGGTTCAATCTGCCCAGGGAAGACAGCGGGAAAGCTTCTTGGAGGGGAAGCATTTGAACTGGGCCTTGAAGGGTGGGTTTTGATAAAGAGTAGTAGGAAAGGAAAGAGAAGGAAATTCTGATGGAAGAAACAGCAAGAGCAAAGATAAACAGGTTGCCAAGGAGTCCTGGGGCTAGAAAACAGGGAGAAGAATGGATGAGAAGAGGGAAAATATATGTAGGTGGGAGACTACAGGTAGAAGCACCTCACCCAGGGCCCCAGGGTGAAGCAGAGAGAAAGCAGAAGAGCAACCACAGTAGGGGGCTGATTCCACTTCACTGCCCGCTCCGACCTGCTTCCCTGTTTCTGTGGCGGACCCTTGCTCTCTTAACTCCCCGCTCCAGTGGTCTAAAAGAATAGCTATTCTGCCTGTCCAAGCTACTCCTGAAACATAAGCCCTGCCCTGGGTAGTTTCGCACACACCACCACCCCGCCCCCTCCTGCCCCTTGGGGATGCAAACAGTTCTGCAGAGAGGCACAGCCTCAAGGATGGGAGCCGGCACACTGAAGTCAGACAGAGAGACAGACTGTCAAGCATGCAATGCCCTGCAGAAAACGCAGCAGCTCCAGCCGATCCCAATGCCTCAGGACACAGACAGTTGGACCTAGTTAATTGAAATAGAGGCTTCGGGCAATAGGATTTATCCAAACAGCAAGAAAATAGCAGGAGGATGCTGGCAGCATGCAAATGGTTGAGGGGGGAGTCCTTGAAGACCATCATTCAGATGGGGCGGTCCAGGGACCGACAGCTGTCACTCCCGAAGCAGCACCCCCACTCTAACCCCTTCCTCACATCCTCGGGGCTCTCTTCTCCCCACCCCATGCCTCCTGGACAAGCCCGATTTGCTCTAATAAAAGTGGCCTCAGCCCCAGGGAGACTGGGGGAGGAACACAGTTGATTTCACCTCTTTAACCCTGAAACTAGGAAGACAGCAAATGCTGACCGTCTTCCCAAGGGAGAATCCCAGAGCTTTATCTCATGCATTGCACGACCTCTAGGAACCCCTGCATAAGTGAGATAAACCCCCTGTGCCCAAGAGGAAACCTACTTATCTCCCTACAAAGCATTTCCATAAATTACTTTTTTTTTCTTTGGTTCTCAGGGAAGGGAGTATTTTAAAAAATAATAACTCCAATAACAGTAATAATAATCATCAGCTGATGCCTACACCCTGGCCAAGACTTCAGGGAAAGAGGTATGGGGGCCTGCAGGGCAGGATCGTGCTGGGACGTGGGCAACTCACGTGCCAGGGCTGGGCAGCTCCCCCAAGGGTCCTCAGCCCCACATCTGGTTTGAGAGATATGGCCGCCACCTCTCTCATACAGAATAAACAAATGATTAACTGTCTCATTAGCGACTGTGCGGGAAGACACACGACACACGTCCCGGCGGGTGGTGCAGCCAAGAGATTTATGTTATTTAACAATAAAAGCAAAACAAACGTGGCCTTCCCACCCGCTGCCTGCCTGCATGGGGCCTCTCGCGCTGGAGCAGGGCAGTGGCACCTGGCCAGGACAAGGATTCCGGCGGAAGGAGGGAGCAGGTGCTGGACCACCTTCCTGGCCTTTTCAGGGCTGGGGTTAGGATAGGAGGAGGGGTGAGGGCAGGGGTTGGAATGGAAGAAGAGAGAGGGAAAGAGACTGCCCAGAAATGCAACACCAGTTATTCAGGAGCTGTGTGTGGGTGTTCACATCCTGGGAAAGAAAACACAACTAGAAGTCAAGAGACCTGAAGTCCAGCCAGAGCTCTGGCCCTACCAACATATGTGACAAGTTTGGCAAATTCTGCCTCAGCTACCACATCTGTAAAATGGGCAGATGAGTGTTTTTAGTACCATGAGAATGCATGTTGTCATTGCCGCCTTTTCATCACACAGTATAGCTGTGTGATGAGAAACCAAACTCTGAATCCAGACTCTCTGGGGTTGAATCTCAGCTCTACTATAATACCTAATAGTTACATGAGCACGGACAATTAATTCCTTCTTGTGGGCTGTAGAGTGGGTATGGCCATTATATTTACCTCTTGGGATTACAAAAAAGGTAATTCCTCAAGAGCACTCTACAATGCCTTGCAGAGAGGGGAAGGCCTTCAAAGTATTGCAGATGTGACCATATTTATCCTTCTTCTTCACCAGTGCTGTCATTTGGAACAATCTAGAATTACACTTCCAAGAATTCCAGTTGTAAATTCAACCTCTAAGCTTTTCTCTATTTTTCCTTCCTATCCTAAAGAAAGTATTTCAACTTTTCCCAAGGACATGAGTCCTTCTTTCCTCTGCCGGGATTTTAATCCAAAATGATCCAGTCCTTTCCCTGTCTTCAGATCCTTTTACTCCACTGGGTCCGCTCTTCCTATAAACATGCTCAAGCCTCATGCGTTCTGCAAACAACCCTCTGTCAGTCTTGGCTGTCCATAAGCCAGCATCCCTCCTCTTGCTTTTCCCTCTGAAGATAGTAATCTGCATTCCTTGCCTCTCTCTTACAACTTTCATCCGCTCTCCTGGTCCCATGCCCCATCACTTTGCTGGTGACAGAAGGTTCCAAACATGTCCAGCTTGTCAAGCTTATCCCAGGACCTCTCTCCAGGCTTCAGCTGGAGTTCTCAGTGAGAAAGAGCTTTCTAAAAATAGATCTGTTTACAGAATTACTTTATCCTCTGCATATTCTCTAGGCTTCAAACCTGTGCTCTCCTACTTACCTCCCCATTACAGTTTTTCAGTGGCTTCTCATTGGTTACATTGTACTTGAAAGTCACCTGGGGAACTTACTAAAACGCATATTCCTGGTCTTCACCCTAAACAATTTATGATACTTATTCTCAGTAAGTCTAAGAGACTGTATTTTTAACAAGCACCCTAGAGGATTTCAATACCAATTCTCCACAAATGATACTTCCAGAAACTCTGAATGGAAACCACAGCTGGTTGTTAACAATGTGGACTTTGAAATCAAGCTACCTGTGGGTTGAATACCGACTCTTCCAGAGTCAGCCATGCCTACCAGCTTGAAGCCTTTCTCTCCGTGCCTCGGTTTCTTCATCTAATGTGTAAGGGTGGTAACATCAATACCACCCACGTGTCCAATGCTTATCACACGTCAGGCACCATGCGGCATGTGTTAAATGCATAGATTCTTGCGATCATCATAACAAGCATATGAAGTGGATGCTGCTGTTAAGTCCATCTCCCAAATGAGGAAACTGAGGCACAGAGAGAAGAAGGAATGTGCCTAAGGCTGCGGAGCTAACAAGTGGCAGAGCTGGGTTTTGCATTCAGGCAGTACTCTTGCCTGGAAAATCCCATGGACGGAGGAGCCTGTGAGGTTGCAGTCCATGGGGTCGTGAAGAGTCAGACAGAACTGAGCAACTTCACGTTCAATTTTCACTTTCATGCATTGAAGAAGGAAATGGCAACCCACTCCAGTGACTTGCCTGGAGAATCCCAGGGACGGCAGAGCCTGGTGGGCTGCCATCTATGGGGTCTCACAGAGTCCGACATGACTGAAGCAACTTAGCAGCAGAACTTTGGATCCAGAATCTTTACCTATAGCCTTCACACACGAGGTTTTCCTGGAGATCACAGGACACAACCTCGTGGAAACATTCAGCACAATGCCCTGCACACAGTAAGAGCTCAACAAATAGCAGCCCTTGTTCCTGTGGCTGTTGTTAGTACCACCACGGTCGTTACTGAGTCAGCTCTGCACACTCCAATTTCAAAGGCAACAGAGTGTTACAGTTACGTAGACTAGCAACCTGCCTTGTGCAATACAGTGGTTTCTAGCCAATGTGCCTATTTAAATGTGCATATCATCAAAATTAAAGACAATGTAAGATTCAGATCCTCAGTCACACCAGGCACACTGACAGCCATATGAGGTTAGTGACTCCTTCAATGAAGTGCAGATTTAGAACATCTCCATCATTAAAGAACGTTCTAATGATAGTACTGCAGTCCAGGGGGTCGCAAAAGAGTCGGACATGACTGTGCGACTGAACTGAATGATAACACTGCTCTAGATGTAGATTGCTGGATTAAAAACTTGACTCTGACAGCTGAGGTTTCTCTGGAAAGGTAACTCACCTAGGCTTGGTTTCCTCATCTTTAAAACAAGGGCAATAATGGCACCCACCTCATATGAATGCTTTGAGCAACAGATGAGTTAATGTAACCAATGTACCTAAAATATGGGCTTCCCAAGCGGTGCTAGTGGTAAAGAATCTGCCTGCCAGTGTAGGAGATGTAAGAAACATGAGTTTGATCCCTGGGTCAGAAAGATCCCGTGGAGGAGGGCATGGCAGCCAACTCCACTATTCTTGACTGGAGAATCCCCATGGACAGAGGAGCCTGACAGGCTACCATCCTCAGGGTGGCAAAGAGTCAGACACAACTGAAGTGATTTAGCATGCCCGCACTTAAAATATAATTAATACAATAGGTAACATATATGCGCTTGTGTATTGGTATGCAGGTAGTGGTATCATTACTAACGTTATCATTTAGACTTGAGCCATTGGCATGACAAGCTTTGATCTTGGAATCTTTGTATTCTGCCCTTCAGTCGGACACGACTGAAGCAACTTAGCAGCAGCAACTCTTTGTGACCCCAAGGACAGTAGTCCAGCAGGCTCCTCTGTCCATGAAATTGTCTAGGCAAGAATACTGGAGTGGGTAGCCATTCCCTTCTCCAGGGGATCCTCCCTACCTTAGGATCTAACCTGGGCCTCCTGCATTTCAGGCAGGAGAGGCCCTTCTTTCCCTCCGTCTACTTTCCACTCACCTGACAAACTCCTACACTTCCTCCAAAACCCAGTTAGCTTGTTGCATTCCCCCAAAGCTACCTCACTTCTGGACAACCCATCACTTCTCAATCGTGCCAAGTCTGGAGCCACCCCTGCTGCTTCTCCACTCCAAGACCCTGACTTCCAATTGCTCTAGGTTCTTCCTCCGGACATCTCCTTTGAAATGTCTTCTAAGATTCACAGTACTCTTTGGAAATGAGAACAGGCCTTGCAAACCCTCTTATGATAAAATGTATCCAGAAAGAGAAGCAAATGTGATCTTGTGCCTTAGGCACCGTGTCCATCACAAACCCCTGGGCTCCTGTGTGCATGACCTTTGCAAAGTCACATTGGCTGAAATGCCTCTGTATTGTTCTTTGCTCGGCAATGAATCATGCTGCATAGAGATGAACATTCTTCCTTGAGTAATTTCTCAAACAGCTGAGCTGGGAAGACCAGGAGTTTCGACTGGGAGGGGGATAAAAGGTGAGCACTACAGCTGTTTCTCACAGAATATCTGCTACTCTCTGTGCATCCTAAAGAAATAGTGACCATTTGCAAAAGAAGAAACTTGCCAAACTGTAGAAAACGAAGGATTTGATGTGAGGATAGTGACAAAGTGCTGGGGAGACAGAGCATCACTACTTACTGGCTCTGTAACCTTGGCCACAGCCCTGAAGGCTTTCTGAGACTCGGTTTCCCCACATGTGATATGGAGGCAACAGTCTGCCTTGTAGAAGCGGGTGAGTAATAATGTACACACACACTTCTCTAGGGCTTCCTTGGTGGCTCAGATGGTAAAAAATCTGCCTGAAATGCAGGAGGCCCAGGTTAGATACTAAGGTAGGGAGGATCCCCTGGAGAAGGGAATGGCTACCCACTCCAGTATTCTTGCCTAGACAATTTCATGGACAGAGGAGCCTGCTGGACTACTGTCCTTGGGGTCACAAAGAGTTGCTGCTGCTAAGTCGCTTCAGTCGTCTCCGACTCTGTGCGACCCCATAGACGGCAGCCCACCAGGCTTCCCCATCCCTGAGATTCTCCAGGCAAGAACACTGGAGTGGGTTGCCATTTCCTTCTCCAATGCATGAAAGTGAAAAGTGAAAGTGAAGTAGCTCAGTCGTGTCCAACTCTAGCAACACCATGAACTGCAGCCTACCAGGCTCCTCCGTCCATGGGATTTTCCAGGCAAAAGTACTGGAGTGGGATGCCATTGCCTTCTCTCACAAAGAGTTGGACATGACTAAAAAACTAACATTTTAACTTTTCACTTCTCAATTCTCATAAGACCTGTCATGTGGTAGATTTTCCATCAGCAACAGCTAGTGCTATTACCAGGTTCTATCAAAACTTTCCTTCCAGAAAAAAAAAAAAAAAAATTTTTTTTAAAGAATTTTATTTTAAAAGAATCAAAAAAATTTTTAAAGAATTTTATTTTAAAAGAATCAAGAAAGGGGAGACCAAATAGAAAAGCGTTCCCGTGATATTAAGACTGAGATTTACCAGGCCACAAGTAAGCAAACATGTGTCTCCAAAGTAACTGTAACTCAGTCAGATGGCACACATCTCTGTTTACAAAGGCCACGTAATAATACATGCAGTTTTACAAAATCCATATGGGAGAATAAGTCAAGTTTCCATAGAAGGGGCATGGAGACGACCAGAAGTAGCTGGCTGTTTAGCTGGCTGCAGATTCCTCTCTGTTGGTTATTTCCAAACAACACACATGTCCAGGTCTCTTTTATTCAACCCGTTTCTTCTCTTCTCACCACTTGGCCTCCTCTTGGTCACAGCTGCTTCTTGATGGCAGCAGGCTCCACACTCTCCATCACGTGGAAGCTGCTCTCACCCTGGCCACCAGTGATCTCCTTTTTACTAACGGCTGTCCTCACATCCCAACCACTGAGCAACTCTCTTGGTTCAAGGACTCAGTGACAAGCAAAATCGTAGGAATGACCTTCAACTCTGTCTTCCCTCCCCTTTGAGTGCAGGCAGAACCCGAGAACAGGATGCATTGTCAGTATCATGACATATATACTAGATGATATTACGGGTTGAACTGTGTCCCCTGCGCCCTGAAACACATATGATGCAGATCTAACCCCCAGTATCTCAGAAAGTGATCTCATTTGGAAGGGGATATGGCAGATATAGTTAGCTACGATGAGATCCTAAGAGTGGGCCCCAATCCAGGATGATTTGCATCCTTATAAAAAGGGGAAGTCTGGACACAGGCATGCACACAGGGAGAAAACCATGTGAACACGAGGATGTCAGCTGGAAACCAAGGAGACAGGCCTGGAGCAGACCCTTCCCTTCTAGCCCACAGAAGGAATCAACCTGACCAACACCTTGATTTCAGACTTCTGGCCTCCAGAAATGTGAGATAATAAGTCTATTGTTTAAGCTGATGGTGACTGCAGCCATGAAATTAAAAGACACTTACTCCTTGGAAGGAAAGTTATGACCAACCTAGATAGCATATTGAAAAGCAGAGACATTACTTTGCCAACAAAGGTCCGTCTAGTCAAGGTTATGGTTTTCCCAGTGGTCGTGTATGGATTTGAGAGTTGGACTGTGAAGAAAGCTGAGTGCCAAAAAATTGATGCTTTCGATCTGTGGTGTTGGAGAAGACTCTTGAGAGTCCCTTGGACTCCAAGGAGATCCAACCAGTCCATTCTAAAGGAGATCAGTCCTGGGTGTTCTTTGGAAGGAATGATGCTAAAGCTGAAACTCCAGTACTTTGGCC
Source organism: Bos mutus (assembly GCF_027580195.1). NCBI lineage: Eukaryota > Metazoa > Chordata > Mammalia > Artiodactyla > Bovidae > Bos > Bos mutus. The sequence goes on from NC_091626.1 coordinate 96,245,832, forward strand.
ACCTCATGCGAAGAGTTGACTCATTGGAAAAGACTCTGATGCTGGGAGGGATTGGGGGCAGGAGGAGAAGGGGATGACAGAGGATGAGATGGCTGGATGGCATCACCGACTCGATGGACATGAGTTTGAGTGAACTCCGGGAATTGGTGATGGACAGGGAGGCCTGGCGTGCTGCAATTGATGGGGTGGCAAAGAGTCGGACACGACTGAGCAACTGATCTGATCTGATTGTTTAAGCCACCCAGTTGGTGGTACATTGTTATGACAGTCCATGCAAATTAAAACACGTGGCAAAAGGAGATTATACAGGTGGGCCCAATTTCATCACATGAGCCCTTTAAAAGCAGAGTCTCTCCAACTGGTAATAAACAGGAAGTCACAGATTTATAGCCAAGGTTGGATTTCAGGCCCCATTGCTGGCCTGGTAGATGGGGTAGATCCATGACAAACAAAGTGAACAGCCTTTAGGAGACAAGAATGGCCCTGGGAAGACAGTAGGCAAAGAAATGGGCACTTCAAGCCTGCAACTGTGAGGAATTAACTGTGGTCAACAATGGGCCTCAGGTTGGATATATAGGTTATCTCAGAATCTGCAGATAAGAGCCCATCAACCAACACCTTGATTTCAGCCTTGTGAGACCCCTCGCAGAGGACCCATCCAAACCTACTGCACTTCTTACCTATACAACTCTGAGCTAGTAAATGGATGCTGCTTTAGGTAACTAAGTTTATTCATTTGTTACAGCAGCAATGAAAGACTAATTCATATTCCAACCCTCAGATCTTTTTCTTACAGAATAATGTGAATTCCAGACTCTAAGACTCAATTAAGTCTTCTCCACTCCTTGCTTCAGTTTGCCCCTCTGCTCAGACGTTCCTGGTTCCAACAATTAAGGCACTGCTCATCAAAGTCAGGAAGTGACAAGAGACTTGGGGTTGAAGGTAGTTAAGACCTTCTCTGAACTTCTCTCTTTATCCACAAGAGCTTTCCTGGGCTACCAGCTCTGCCTGCTTCCCTCTGGTCCTCCCACCTCCTTGTGAACAAGCTCACCATCTTCAGCTCCTCCCACAAAATGAGGTTTTCATCACTACCAGGGTCGCAGAGTCAGAAGCACTTATTGCACCCAATGCCATACAACTCAGTACCTCACAGAGGCACATCTCAATGGTGAGCCATAGGACAAGCTGCAAAGTCCCTTCAGAAAAATGGAGACAGTACTGTGAATACACGTGGAGGAGAGAAGACCTGAAACATGTCAAAAAAAAAAAAAAGAAGAAGACCTTGACTGAAGCTTCTGAAGATGGGTCTAGAAAACCAATCACACACTACACAGCAGCCTTGCCAATGAGCTGCTAGAATTGCTGTCTGGAAATTCCACCAGAGAGTCGATCTAAACTGGGGTTCTCAGTGGGCAGACATTAGTATGTAACTTTCCAAAACAAACTCCTTTTCTGTACTATTACTTCTTCCCCAGCCTCCAAACTCAACTCTCCTCCTGGAGGTCTCATGAGCACCCCCAACTCAACACATCCAAAGTGCATGCCTCAGCTCTCCCCCCTCCCACCCAACCAATAACCTTCTCTGAACACCCACAGTAGAATCAGGGCAGTAGAGAAAATGTAGCCTTGGGTTCAAATCCCAATTTTTTCCCCCTCACTGGATGGCTGACTTCTGAGCTTTAGTTTCTTCATCTGCAAAGTGGACATAATAATAACATTGATCCCCAAGATATATTGTGAGGAAAGAACTTCAGTTCAGTTCAGTTCATTCGCTCAGTCGTGTCCAACTCTTTGCGACCCCATGAATCGCATCACGCCAGGCCTCCCTGTCCATCACCAACTCCCGGAGTTCACCCAGACTCACGTCCATTGAGTCGGTGATGCCATCCAGCCATCTCATCCTCTGTCGTCCCCTTCTCCTCCTGCCCCCAATCCCTCCCAGCATCAGAGTCTTTTCCAATGACTCAACTCTTCACATGAGGTGGCCAAAGTACTGGAGTTTCAGCTTTAGCATCATTCCTTCCAAAGAAATTCCAGGGCTGATCTCCTTCAGAATGGACTGGTTGGCTGTCCTTGCAGTCCAAGGGACTCTCAAGAGTCTTCTCCAACACCACAGTTCAAAAGCATCAATTCTTTGGTGCTCAGCCTTCTTCACAGTCCAACCCTCACATCCATACATCACCACAGGAAAAACCATAGCCTTGACTAGACGAACCTTTGTTGGCAAAGTAATGTCTCTGCTTTTGAACTTAAAGCTATGTAAAGCAGAAAAACCCATGTGAAGCATGTAACTCAATAACTGCCTACAAAATGTATGCTGTAAGTAACTCACACACTGCTGCTATTATTATTATTCTCATTATCTTTCTAATGTACAAAATAAAGTCAACCAGATAATCCCTAAAACCCATTTCAACTCTTGAGTCCATAAGATCTACACTTCAATTTTTTTCAGATCATTCTCCCCTGCTTACCATACAAAACACAAACACACCTCATATACACATTTGCCTTCCCCTTTGTTTCTCTTTACACATGATGGTTCCTCACCCACATGATTTACATTTCTGCCTAAAATCGTATCTATTTTCCAAGGTTCAACTAAAGGGTTGAATCCAAATTAAAGGATTCCAATCATCATTGGAACCTTTATTTATCCCTCAGCTAGAAGTAATCTCATTCACCCTGAACCGCTGATGTAGAACCTTTAGGGAACATCAACTTGCTATGGTATGGGTTTTGAGGAAATTAACCTTCCATGCCCATTAGATTTAAACTTCTTGAGGTCAAAATTCTGAAAGAGATGGGAATACCAGACCACCTGACCTGCCTCTTAAGAAACCTGTATGCAGATCAGGAAGCAACAGTTAGAACTGGACATGGAACAACAGACTGGTTCCAAAAGGAGTGCATCAGGCTGTATATTGTCACCCGGCTTATTTAACTTATAGGCAGAGTACATCATGAGAAACGCTGGACTGGATGAAGCACATGCTGGAATCAAGATTGCCAGGAGAAATATCAAAACCCTCAGATATGCAGTGAAAAAGAATGAAAGAGCCTCTTGATCAAAATGAAAGAGGAGAGTGAAAAAGTTGGCTTAAAGCTCAACATTCAGAAAACTAAGATCACGGCATCTGGTCCCATCACTTCATAGCAAATAGATGGGGAAACAGTGTCAGACTTTATTTTTCTGGGCTCCAAAATCACTGCAGATGGTGATTGCAGCCACGACATTAAGACGCTTACTCCTTGGAAGGAAAGTTACGACCAACCTAGACAGCACATTACAAAGTAGAGAAATTACTTTGTCAACAAAGGTCCATCTAGTCAAGGCTATGGTTTTTCCTGTGGTCATGTATGGATGTGAGAGTTGGACTGTGAAGAAAGCTGAGTGCCAAAGAATGGATGCTTTTGAACTGTCGTGTTGGAGAAGGCTCTTGAGAGTCCCTTGGACTGCAAGGAGATCCAACCAGTCCATCCTAAAGATAATCAGTCCTGGGTGTTCATTGGAAGGACTGATGTTGAAGCTCAAACTCCAATACTTTGTCCATCTGATACAAAAAGCTAATTCATTGGAAAAGACCTTGATGCTGGGAAAGATTCAAGGCGGGAAAGGGGATGACAGAGGATGAGATGGTTGGATGGCATCACTGACTCAGTGGACATGAGTTTGGGTAAACTCCGGGAGTTGGTGATGGACAAGGAGGCCTGGCGTGCTGCAGTTCATGGGGTCGACTGAGCGACTGAACTGAACTGAAACTGAACTGAGATCAAGTACTGAGTCCAATTCACCTTAATTTTCCCTTAATGTCAGTCAAATTCCCTGGACCCAGGAGGAACCTATACACATCATTTGAATGAATGACTAACCAAATGAGTGCATCTCCTCTGGACCCTCTGGGTTCCTGGGGGAAATGCACATGCTGCCTTGCAGGTCTGTTTCAGAGGCTTCTGTCTTCTAAATACATCAAGTCTGGACTTATGGTAGATTTCAGTCACCCACTTAAAAATAACAGTTTATTTAGTATGAGTTCACTAAAAATTTTAAAACTTTTTTTAAAATTCAGTAAAGAAAGAAGTTGACCACAATAGCCGGGGATGAAGCAGATCTTAATAACAGTGAACCTACAATTCCCAAAGTTCTTGTCGGTGAACACAAACTCTGAGTGCCCAGAAGGAAAACAATAACAGCAAAATCCACTCCCTAAAGTTGCAATCTGTCTTTACAAGGTCAGTACCAAGTGAGTACAACCTTCGGCTGTCTGGTCAAGGTTGGGGGAGTCGGATTTATTTGTTTAGGGTCCCACGTGGTTTAGTAGAAAATTGTTTCCATCACAGTGCGTGTATGCCTCTGAACAAGAGCTATTCAGGGCAGAGGAATGAAAGCCTTCCCTCTGGTGTGGTGGGAAAAACTTCACATTCACTGAGTTGGAGGACCACTCGTCACGAGGATGGGTCCTACACTGCCCTGCTGTTTTTGGCTGCAGATCTGAAGAAATAAAATGAGTGAAGTATGGTGCTCTGACAAGAGCACTGGACTAGGAGTCCTGAGACTATGGGTGATGGCTCTGCCCCTAGGTATCTGATTTTATGAAAATTACTGGACTTCTTTGAGTCTCCTTTTTCCACCTGTAAAACAGAGGGTTTGGGCTAGGTTGGTGGAACCACTTGGCAATGGCATGCTACAGCACACTTCTAAAAACACCAATGCCCAGGCTCATTCCCAGAGAGGGAGCAGTCTGTACAGGATGAGACCCAGGCACCCGTGATTTTAAAGTTGAGAACCCCTGGGCTACACCACTATCCATTTCAGTTCTAACACTCTTTGATTCTATAGGAATCTTTCTAGAAACCAGTAAGCCAGCTTCCCTTTTCATCATATGGGATCAATCTGAGAGAAGAATCTGGCAGAGTTATCTCTTTGAGTGAAAGACTGCCAATGTATTTTCCATCTCACAGTTGTCTATAAACCTATAATCTTTGCAATAAGGCATCTTCGGGGGTTGGTTCCATGCCTCTGTCCCTGGCCATCCCAACCACACAGAGACCTTACCAAAATAGGGTTTAGGGGGCTTCCCTTCCCCAGTGGCTCAGTGGTAAAGAGCCTGCCTGCCAATGCAGAAGACGTGGGTTCAATCCCTAATCCAAGAAGATCCCACATGCCATAGAGCAACCAAGACCAGGCGCCAGAACTACTGAACCTGTGCCCTACAGCCCGGGAGCCGCAACCACTGAGCCCACGGCCCCAGGTACTGAAGCCTGTGTGCCTAGAACACTACTCCCCAACAAGACACGCCCCTGCAGTGAGAAGCCCGTACACAACCGGAGAGCAGCCTCCACGGGCTGCACCTAGAGAAAAAGCCTGTGCAGCAGTGAAGACCCAGCACATTCATGAACAAGTAATACGTTTCTAAGTTTTAATAGGGTTTAGCCAGAGAATGGGGTAGGAGCTGACACCAATGAATGGAAATCACCCTGAGTGTCTGCCTCAGGCCAAAGGCAGATGCTAATCGTATTGGGTGGCCATCTGAGTGAGAATCTATTTTTCAATGTTCTTTCCCTACAATTCCATATTCCAGAGATACAATATCCAGTTGAACTTCTTTATGGTGTGAACTCATCACAGTTCAGTTCAGTCACTCAGGCATGTCTGACTCTTTCTGACCCCATGGACTACAGCATGCCAGGCTTCCCTGTCCATCACCAGCTCCCAGAGTTTACTCAAACTCATGTCCATTGAATTGGTGATGCCATCCAACCATCTTATCCTCTGTCATCCCCTTCTCCTCCCACCTTCAATCTTTCCCAGCATCAGGGTCTTTTCCAAGGAGTCACTTCTTCGCATCTGGTGGCCAAAGTATTGGAGTTTCAGCTTCAGCATCACTCCTTCCAATGAATATGCAGGACTGATCTCCTTTAGGATGTACTGGTTGGATCTCCTTGCAGTCCAAGGGACTCTCAAGAGGCTTCTCCAACACCATAGTTCAAAAGCATCAATTCTCTGGTGCTCAGCTTTCTGTATGATCCAACTCTCACATCCATACATGACTACCGGGAAAACCATAGCTTTGAACTCATCACACTGATTAGCAAATTGTGGTGGTCAAGATAGGATTTATATCCCCACCACAAAGAAGAATACTAAGGCTCTAGCAATGCAAAGCACACTTTAATAGTAGTTAATCAGAGTGGAGTTGGGTTTAGTCTTGAGCCTGGAGCCAGGGTTCCAGACAGGATTAGGGAGGAGGGTAATATCATAGATAATTTTATGCAACAACTTGACTGAGTCATTTGCTATCCAGACAACTGCTCAAACATTATTCAGGGTACTTCTGTAAGGGTGACTTTGGATGAGATTAACAACTAAATCACTGGACTAAGTGAAGCAAATTGCCTTCCCTCATGTAGGTGGGCCTCACCCCATCAGCTGAAGATCTGAATAGAATGAAAAGGCAGACCCTCCTCCAAGTAAAAGAGAATCCTTCCTGCCTGCGGTCATAGAACTAGGGCATCAGTTATCTTCAGACTTTTCAATGAAGTAGCAGCTTTTCATCAGGTATCAAGCGTGTGGGCCTTTCAGACCAGAACTATACCATCAGTCTCCTGGGTTTCAGGCATTCAGGCTGGAACCTCACCACCAGTTCTCCTGGGTCCCCAGCTCACCACTCACCCTGCAGACCTTGGGACCTGCCAGTCTCCATCATCACACAAGTCACTTCCTTAAAACACCTGTCTGTTGCTCTTTCATCCATCCTGCTGGTTCTCTTCCTTTGAAAGAGGCTGACTAATGCAGTCGGAATAGGGTAGGGCATAGAGTTGGGGTTACAGTTTGGTATAGGTTTAGGGTGGGATTCTAGGTAGGATTGGAGGTAAATCTGGGAAGAGGGCTGGAGTTGGCATTGGCCTAGGCTGCAGAGTAGGATTGTTTGGGGAACAGAGATTGATGAGGGAGACAAAATAGCAAACATCTTTTCCTAATGTTATTATTGCCAAAATGACCTTGAAAAGTGATCAGAAACTGATTATCAAGTGACTATAAAGTAACAAGTGTTACTACTGAGTCTCCTACTTGCCTGCTGATAACTCTGTGGGCAATAATGGGCTTTCCCACGTGGCACAGTGGTTTAAAAATCCGCCTGCAAGGCAAGAGACATGGGTTGAATCCCTGGGTCGGGAAGATCCCCTAGAGTAGGAAATGGCAACCCACTCCAGTATTCTTGCCTGGAGAATTCCATGGACAGAGGAGCCTGTGAGAGCTACAGTCCATGGGGTCAGAAAGAGTCAGACTCAACTGAGTGACTGATCACAAATGGCCAAAATTGCTCTTAAAGCTCAACTGTATTTTTGTGTGTTTTTTTTTTAACTCTTATCTCATTTCATCCTCTAAAAAACCCCTTTAAGAGCTATCACACCATACTTTTAGCAGGGCAAGAGACTGAGGGCCCATAAAGACAAGGAAACTCCTAAGTAGAGGATGTGATGTTTGAACTTAACTCTTTCTGACTCCAAAACCAATTTGTGCCAAAGCTCCAGCTGGGGTGGTAACAAACTGGTAACACCCCTGTCCCCCTAGAGGATAAGAAACCAGACAGGATGGGTCCCTTCCTCAGTGGGGGGTCAGGAAATTCCTCTGGCTAGTGGGGAGCGGTGGGATGAGTAGGCTGTATTACCTTTCTTTCAGGGTAGCCCTGACAGCTGTGCTTTCAGCCTGGACTCTGATTTATAAGCCCCTTCCCTGAACAAGGCTGGAGGCACACTTCCTTCCAGGGGGACTGTCTCTGCCTCAACCTCAGCGACACGCAGCCTCCCTTGTCTATCTTCCACTCGGTGACAACGTCGATGAGTTATTGCCCTCCTCCAGAGCAGCCCCTTTTGGGACCTACCCAGAGATGCAATTTGTTTTATATTTTTCTCCTTTTTCAGAAGCCTCCTTCCAGAGACACATAAATGCTGGATTCATTATATCACTCTCAGGTAGAGGCCAGTGTTAACGAGGCTTCGATCGATCTCTTAAATAAAGCTGGCAAAATATTGCACTTACTGTGGGCTTTCTGTTCCCTAATGTAGTCAGACTGGCTTTTCCTCCTGGCCCCGCCTGCTTGGCCAAGGAACCCAGCATTTTCTCCCCACCGTGGTTTGGCTCATGACAAACAGACTTAGAATTTGAACAGGTCCTTTGATCAGCAGATTTTTAACTCTCAGGAGGGAAAGGGCAGCTTGCTCAATTTCTATTTTCCTGCTGGGGAAGTTGAAAAAAAAGAAAAGTGAGATAATTTAAATCAGGTGAATCCAGAGAAAAATTGCTGCAGCTCTGATATTTGGACAACTCTTCTCCCTTGTGGAGGCCCTTCAGCCTCCCTACAAGACCCCTGGGGGCGTCTCACCTTGCCCTTGACCCTTCTGCTTCTCCCTCCCCTCCTCAATCCTTTTTCCTCACTGGCACTTTTTAAAAATCATTTTCTCCTCCTGAAGTAGTTAGGTAGCTCTGAGGTCCTGCAAAAGGCATCAGACTTGAGGGCTAGAAAATTGTGGTTCAAATTCCAGCACTGCTCCTAGCTGCTTAGACAAGATTTCCAACCTCTCAACTTCAGCTCATGGCCTTCAATCACAAAGTCCCTAATTCTGGAAGAAGCCAAATGGATGTGCCTGGAACAACCACAGACCTGCAGTATCTTTGGGGGACCCCAAACACACCCTAACAGGGACCCCAAAGCCCTCCTCCAAGTCCTGCCCAGTCCCTGTTCCAATTTCCTTTCTGCTTCCTCTCCAGCCTGGCCTTTAAAGTGACATTTAACTTGAGGAAGTGATAGGAAGTAGGCCCACGGGGCAAGTGACCCCAGCGGCCAGCGGCCTTTACCCTCTGATGTCACTTCCTGGAACAGCACAGCAAGTGCCACTTCTGGGACTACCAGGAATCAGGTTCCCAGGCCACTCACATGGTTATTTATCATTTCTTGGGCCTTGACTGCGGTCCAAATGTTACATTCGCAGCTAATTTTCTATTAATTAGGTGCTGCAGTTCCTCAGCTAAAAGAATAATGAGACAGACAGGAGTCCTGAAGTTCAAAAATACCATGGACTGCGGTACAAAGAGAAGCTGGGTGGGGAGAGAGGGGCAGGGAGCCAGCCTGGGAAATGGGGGGAGGGGGAGACAAGGGACTCGGCCGAGGGCTGCTTCCGCAGTCGTGAAGCTGTTACTTGTTGGCCTTATCGAGCCTGTAGAAGACATTCGGCTGAGAATGCTTCTAACACTTACTTCTCAGGGTCGGAAGAGAATGCAGGAACGTGGCGGGTCCAGCCAAGGAGTAAAATGGGGGCTCTTCGCCCTCTGAGCCAGTGGTTCTCTGTGCCGGTCTCCAGACCTGTGTACCAGCCTCACCTTGTTCAGCCTGATCACGTGGGGTGAAATCTGGGAATCTGCACTCTTAACACCCCCACCCCTGGTCATCCCTAGGGATGTGAGAATCAGGGAAACATCATCCCAAGGTTTCTGGGATTTCTGGGCCATGAGGAGTCAAAGGGCCTTGGCTAACATTTGTAAACATTTGTTTATAAATTTGGTAACTGTTTACCAAGTACCTTCCACGTACTCCCCTTTCTCTTTAGTTCTTACAGCCCTATAAGAAGTGGAGGCCACTATTATCCTTTAAATGAGACAGCTGAGACTTTCAAAAATCAAGTGGCTTGGCTCAAAGATCTAGGAGGTGGTGGGAGCAGGAGGGCTCATTCTCGGCACATTGGATACCATGTTTATTTGCTAAAGACATCTTCTTCCGCTTTCACCAAATCAACCCAATGAGACTCCTGAAAAACTGCTGAGTCTTCTCTTCAGCTGGAGAGGATCAGATAAGACGGAGGTATAGGACAGTGATCAAATGAGTGATCAGCTTATATAGGACCAGATTCCAGAGCATTAAGAATGCAGCTATGGCATTTGAGTGTCTCTTTCCAAATCTAGACCCCACTCCACTTTCCACTTTAGAAACTTTGGGCAAGACAGCTTATTTCTGGTGCCTCCGTTTCCCCACTGTAATACTGATGATAACAGCCATGAGCACTGCACTGGTGTGGCTGGGAGGATGCAGGGAGCACAAGACTTTGGATCACTGACAGATTCTAGGCTCATCGACTGAGTCAACCTCAGTGATTCAAACCCCACCATCTCTGGATGTCTCATCCTGCTTCTCCCCGGGGGTAACACCTGAAACATCACACAGATACCCTGCTTTTGCTCTGGGGATGTCTCAGATTATGAAGACTGATGCCTTTCCTCTCACACTGTGAATGTTCTTCCATAAATAATTAAACTAAACTGGTTACTGAAAGAAACGATCAAAACCCACAGTGGGAGGACAGTAGGGGCTTTGTCCCGACAGTCTGTCCAGCCACTTACTGATTCCCTCTGGGGCCCAGGGGGATAAAGAGAGGAGCACAGATCCCACTGTGAAGAGCCTTCACACTGGAGATGTAAAGGGAAAGGGTCCAAGGGTCAACACGGGGCTCAAATTGAGACACACATGAAGACTGACAGGCAAGAAGACAGCTAGACAGACTTCCTTTGAGAGCGGCCCCTGCAGGACCGATGCAATGCCCATGTGGGAGCAAAGCAACGAGGTGGTGGCTTGGCTAGGTCAAAGGTCTAGGAAGCGGCAGAGGCAGGACACAAACGCAGAAGATACAACTAGGAGACCAAAGCACCGTGCAGCACAGGGGACTTCCCTGGAGGACAGGACTCCACCTGCCGACACAAGGGACGACGGGTTCGCTCCCTGGTCGGGCAAGATTCCACATGCAGTGGAGCAACTCAGCCCATGTACCACAACTACTGAGCCTGCAAGCCGTAAGTAATGAGCCTATGTGCCGCCACTACGGACGCCCACACGGGCCACACACTGCAACTACTGAAGCCCGCGCACTAGAGTCTGTGCGCAGCAGCAAGAGAAGCCAACGCAAGAAGAAGCCCGCAACAAAGAGTAGCTCCCACTCGCAGCAACCAGAGAAAGCCCACGCGAGCAATGCTATAGCACAGAATCCCCTCACCCAAACAGAGGCCTTTAGTTCTGTTCAAGAACCCTCATTTCTTGGACATTTCTCTCCTGAGCCCAGACCACTACTCACCTTTCCTGGAATTCACTGAGGATACGCTGAATCCCTTGCGGAAGTTTTTGCATATGCTTGTCCATGTATCCATGCCCCTGGGGGAAGCGAGGGGGGCGGTAATATTTCCTTAAGCGGAAAGCCTTCCTCTACCTGCTAACATACCTTTTTCTCCAACAATAATGCAATAAAACCATGCTCACGGGCCCTAACTGGACTGTTCTAATGAAGTGGGCATTAAAGGACATTTAAGAATAAACGCGCTCTTCTTAGGGTCTAGCTCAGAGAATCAAGACTCGAGGCAAGGAGCTAGCAAAAGGTCTTGGCAAACCTATAAATGCTTGCACCAGGAGATAGGAATCAGCTGTTGCTTGTGAGCAGTGTTGGCCTTTAGTCTTAATTTACAAACTCCTTCCCTTCCTCCAACTCCCTGCTCCATCCACTGTATGGATAAACTCTAGCCCACCCAAGGACAAGCTTGTTACTAATGTTACATGAAGGAGGTCCTGTCATTCTGAAGACAGCTCTGCTCAAACTTAAAATAATCTAGGGTGGTAGGGCAATGGGGAGGGGAGGGAGTCATAAAGCATTCCTAGTAGGCTATGAGCAAAGCCCATTGTCCTCCCCGCCCCTAAACAGGAACTTCTTCATAGATTTCAGGAGGGAAAAAAAGGTTAGGCCAGAGACGGAAAGGAAACAGCGGGATTTGCTTGGTATCTAAATGTATCCATTTCCCACATCTTCTTTCCCCTAACAGCTCATGTCTTATTTCTGTTCCTATCCTTGATTCCCATACAAAGGTGATTGACGAATTCTCCTTTTGCATTTTTACAGAGCAACATTTCAGGGTAGCTATTTTGTCACATTTCAACAGGGAAGGACTAATTAAGCCAGACCAAGCTTCCCCGCACCCCATCCCTGAAAGGCAGAAAACTGCTAAACCAACACACTAACTCCGCAGTTATTGGGAACCGTTTCCTTTTTTATTTCATGCTTCTAAGTTCAGGGAGGCGTCTCCTGATCTTTGTGTTTAAGATGACACCTTTGCAATAATCATCAGAGGCATTTCTGCATCCACGTCTTTCCTGGGGAAACATGGAACTCTGTGTTTCCCTGGACCCACAGTGAAACGCTGAAGCTAAAGTGCCACTGGCGTTCCATGGTTCTTTTCCAGTCACTCCAACCCCTGGCCCTTCCTGCCTTCTGAATTCTGCAAGTCTTAATAACCCCATTTCATGCGTGAGCTGAAGAAAAGAGGCAAAGCTGCTTCCTAAAGGTCTCAGGGCCTCTAACTGTGCTGGGCACATGGTCGGCACTGGGTAAATGGGTGTTGATTGATTTCTTGATTGATTGGCCCGATTAGAATACAAAGCCTTAGCTCTCCCGCATGTTGAATCATATACTCTTTCCCAGAAAAAAAAAAAAAAAAAAAGAAAGAAAGAAAGAAATAGTACAGTGACTCTGCTAGGAAGCTTTCTCTCAAGACTATCATCCCTCCAATCCACCTCAAAATCCTAGATCTGTCTTCCTACCAGCTGATTCAAACCTTTGCATGCAAGAGTGTATTTATTCATTAATGAACACTTGTGGAAGACAACGAGGGATAGTCCAAAATGACCAAACACGAAAGTCAGAGTAGATGCCTCACATTCATCTTATAATCTCAGGAATAGACATAAAATTACACGATAAGAATTCTAAAGTGCTGCAAGGATATTCAAAGAGGGAACACAGATCCCCTATTCCAGGGAAGATGACCTGGGAAAGCACCAGGTGAGCAAGCCCTGAAGGATGAAAAGAGGTAACCTGGGAAAGAGGGCGGAGCGGGAGCAGAGTTACTGCCTTGGCTCCAGACCTCCACTTGGAGACTGAGTCACTCCTCCCAACCTTCCACAACCCATGAGGAAGGCAGGGCATCTGGCTTACTCTGCAACCAGAAGCGAAGGCTTACCCTCCATGACCCGACTAATACATGCAGCATCCAGAAGCAAGTCTGTCCAGCTCCTGTTGCAGTTTCCATGGGATGAACACGCCACAGTAGAAACACCTGGTACTCATTCCCATTTTACGTTTGGAAAGATGGTATATAATTGTAGAAAGTAACTTGGCCAGATGAGTTCAAATAAGAAAATTAAAATTATCTGGTACCCAGAGACAGTTACTGAAAAATGTATGTTTCTTTAGAGAATTTTTTCTAGGAATGGATATAGATATTTGAAAAAGTCAAACTCATATTTTATAGAAAGAAATCTTTTGCAATTTTTACCGAAATACATTTATATCTATATTTATCTAACTATATCCATGTTATCAAATACTCTTTAAAAAACATGTTTTTTAATGGCTGAAAAATATTCCTAGTATCCCCAATATTAGACATCATTATTTATCTATGTATGTCCTTCTTGTTGGGCCTTTAGGATAGTTTTAACTGGTCACTATTCTGAACGATGCAGTAATAATTCTCCAGCTTCTAAAATGTGATCACATTTCTTAAGAAAAGTCATAAAGGTGGGAGTGCCGAGTCCCCACACTGTGCTGTCCTTTCCACGTTTTATCATTGGCCACACACAGCCCATAGGGGTAGAGGCTGCTCTGTCTTGATGCCTCCACTCTCCATCACCAGCATTAACTTGCAGAACCCATTTGGAAGGTCCTGAGCCAAAGACCTAGAGCTTCTGCCTACCACAGTGGATCAAAGTCAGGGGACACCAGACCACATGGATGCTGTTCCAGCCAGGCCATGTGTGTGTGTGAAGTTGCTCTGTCCTGTCCAACTCTTTGTGACCCCATGGACCCCGCCAGGCTCTTCTGTCCATGGGATTCTCCAGGCAAGAATACTGGAGTGGGTTGCCATGCCCTCTTCCAGGGGATCTTCTCAACCCAAGGATCAAACCCATGACTCTTGCATTGGCAGGCAAGTTCTTTACAACTGCACCACTTGGGAAGCCCAGGATGTTACAATTACCAATTTTCAGATCTACTGCACATTCCTTAAATTCAGATGGACCTTATGTGTGATCTCAAAATTCATAGTTTAGGTAAGAATAGCCATTCTTAATCTAGTTCCGAGCAATTCCTTCGCCTGCCTATTATTCTTGCAACCACACCCTGCATCTGCGCAGTCGCTCCCAAATGCTGCGGAGGTCGATCACATCACCAAATGCAAAAATGACATCACATCAGCCGGCGTGATCCAGATCAAAAGGAGGCAGAGCAAGCGACGCGGAGGTGGAGAACGATCACATCAGGCGTGATCCAGATCAAAGGAGAGCAGAGCAAGCGTTGGAGAATCACATCATCACATCAGATCAAAAGGAGAGCAGAGCAAGTGATCCAGAGGTCAAACGATCACATCACCAAAAGAGCAGAGCAAGCGCGCGATCACATCACCAAAAGGAGAGCAGAGTGGAGAGGAGGTGGAGAACGATCACATCAGCTTCAGGGTGATGACATCAGAACCGCGTGATCCGGTGATCCAGATCAAAAGGAGAACAGAGCAAGCGCCCACGCGGAGGTGGAGAACGATCACATCAGCTTCGCGTGATCCAGATCAAAAGGAGAGCAGAGCAAGCGTTCCACACGGAGGTGGAGAACGATCACATCAGCTTTGCGTGATCCAGATCAAAAGGAGAGCAGAGCAAGCACTCCACGCAGAGGTGGAGAACGATCACATCACCAAAAGGAGAGCAGAGCAAGCGCTCCACGCAGAGGTGGAGAACGATCACATCACCAAAAGGAGAGCAGAGCAAGCGTTCCACGAGGAGGTGGAGAACGATCACATCAGCTTTGCGGTGATCCAGATCAAAAGGAGAACAGAGCAAGCGCTCCACGCGGAGGTGGAGAACGATCACATCAGCTTCGCGGTGATCCAGATCAAAAGGAGAGCAGAGCAAGCGCTCCACGCGGAGGTGGAGAACGATCACATCAGCTTCGCGGTGATCCAGCAAAAGGAGAGCAGAGCAAGCGTTCCACGCGAAGGTGGAGAATAATCACATCAGCTTCACGGCGATCCAGATCAAAAGGAGAGCAGAGCAAGCCTTCCACGCGAGAGGTGGAGAACCATCACATCAGCTTCGCGGCGATCCAGATCAAAAGGAGAGCAGAGCAAGCGCTCCACGCAGACGTGGAGAATGCTTATGTTAGTTTCGCGGTGATCCAGATAAAGACATGATGAAAAGGACAGAATCATTGTATTGCACCCCTCCCAACAATATCCTCTTAATGTTATTAATCATGTTATTTCAAAAGTCTGACAGTCACATGTAGAGACATGAATCGCTAGTTGCAAACTGATACAAACTTCGCTCTATTAGCTTTCCTGTACAAAGAGTATGAGAACATTATGTAGATAAAAGTTTTGTCACTAAAAAATATTTCTAGGTTTTATAATTTCAAAAAGTTAGCAACTCCACTGATCAAGTTAATCTATGAAAATACTGTCCACATCCATATCTGTCTTACTTCTCTGCTTAGACTTCCAGGGCAGCTTAAAGCGAATGGCACCACTGTGGCGTTTTTTAAATCTCCCCTGCCTATAGCGTTGACTTGAGTGCTCCATACACAACAGGCACCTCTCCTACCGAACCAAACTGTGTAGTGGTACCATCGGTAGTCATATACGTGTACACACACACACACACACACACACACACACAAATGCATAAACACACACAGGTAAAATCCTATCAGTGGAGCTAAAAGTCTAGAGAGGGTCACTTGTCCTTGGTCAGCAGTACAGCCCCTAATGCAGGTCAGTGCTGTGACATGGTGTCCTGGCTTCAAATACAGTTAGATGAAGCAAGTTCCCATGCACCCAGTCTCTAGAACTGTTCCCTCTCATAAGCTCTCTGATAAGCATCCAGCTGTTCCTCAGTGCTACTGTTTTTGGAGCCCCACTCCCGGAGAGAGTCTAGCAACCTCTTCATTGACATAGGGCTTTTGCCTTCGAAGAAGATGGAAATTCTCTTTGGTCTCATCCTCAGGAAGGAGATGAGAAGTGACTGCTGAGAAAGAGATCTGGATTGAAGGAAAGAGAACACTTTCTGAACCAAAATAAAAAATAGAACTGGGGTCTCAGGAGAGGCAGAGCCTGAGAATGAATCCAGATCCATGGCGTACTAGCTGTGTGACCTCAGACATGGTACTGAATCTCTAAGTCTCAGTCACTCCATCTTAGAAATGAGGACAATAATAATAACCTGTCCCAAGGTTGTGGTAAAGAAATTGAGGCTCTCTTTGTAAAGAGCCTGGCAAGGGTCCAGCACAGAGTTAGCCCCCAATAATCAATAGCCACAGCTGTTACTATTGTTGTTGTTGGAAAGTAATATAGTGCCAAGGTTAGGATTATAGAGCTCTGTTAGACTACCTGGGTTCAAATCCCAGCTCCTCCATTTGTTAGCTATACAACCTTGGGCAAATTTCTTTGTCTCTTAACATGGAAATTAAATTTATCTGTGCATAAAGTTGTGAGTTGAAATCAAGTAGGCCAAGTAAAATGTTTGGTGTGGTGCCTAGCCTGTAGAAAACTTTCAATGCATATAAATCATTATCGTTATTATTATATTAATAGTGCTATTATCATTACAACCAGAATACCTTTCATAAGGGATGCACCTAGAATAAGAGACGTAGCAGAAGGCTTCTTTTTGAAGGCTCCTGCTACCTGGTCCCTTCTACACTTGTCTTGTTTCCTTGCAAGGCACACTATGACGTCCGTCTCTGGGCCTGCATGGGGTTCCTTGGCCCATATGCCTACAGATTGCAGTTCGAAAGGGGAGACCCAGTTCCTAGGCTCAGACCTTTCACTTCTCTCAAAAGAAGGAGCATACGCACTTGGGTTAGAAATGTGGGAATGCATTCTCCCTTCTCCTACCATCCCTGGAACTTACTCTCAGAGTCCTCATTTCTAAGGGCAGGTTGAGAAAAAAATAACTGAAGGCAAATGGTTTGGGATGTTTTATGCGATCTGACACCCCAATCTACCAACATGAATAAAATGATCATCCAAAAGGCATGGGAACCCACTCCAGTAACCCTTGCCTGGAGAATCCCATGGACAGAGGAGCTGGCGAGCTACAGTTTATAGGGTCACAAAGGGTCAGACATAACAGAAGTGACTTAGCATACACATACACAACCTTATTTCTAACACAGGATCATCTCCAGACATAAAACTGAACTCAAATTCATCAGTGTGAGGACTTAATTTCTCACGTAATACTAAATGTACAAACAACTCCAAACTCATCTGGACGAATCCATCTCTGTGCTCTTGCCCAGGCTTTTGTCTCAGAGTCATAAAAATTTCACCTTTGCAGTAAATACTCATACTGATTCCTGTACAGATATGTAATATCAAAACAGGAAACCCCTTGGCTAAAGGGAACTCAGATTCAGGGTGAAAATTCCAAGTCTCCACCACGCATGAATTTCCATGACAACCCAAAGAGGTATCTTCACAAATCCATTAATTCCACAAACATTTTTTCAGCATCTCCTCTGTGCCAATCAGTTCTGTGCTCGTCAGTTGGGTTATCTACAGGATTAAAATAAGTTCCTGGCTTCAAGGAGCTCACAGTCTGTCTAGTGGTAGAGCTAGAAGCATAAATAAGTAATGACAATGTGGTGTGGCAAGTGAAACAGTGAGAATGAGACGCCCAGGACTACACGAGCATGTACTTCCAGGAGGGATGTTTGCAGCACATCTTCCCCAACTAGGGGAGTTGGTGGGGTAACTAGGCGAGCACACTCCAGGAAAAGGGAAAGATGCAAACGGTGGTGCAGAGAAGCAGAGCACGGTGTGTGCAGTGGGGACAGAAAGTTGAAGATGTGGATCAGAACAAGCTGAGGCTAGACAGGTAGGCAGGAGCCAGACAAGGGAGAGCCTTGCAGGCTAGGGACCAGGGACAACATCCCACGGGCAATGGTGGGCTGTGATGGTTTCCAGCCAGAGGCCTGGCATGGCTGTCTCTGAGTCCCAAGAAAATTGCTATGGGGCTTCTAGACAAGACAATTTTGAGATGACTGGTGGTAAGACCACTTACAAGGTTGAAACAGTTGTTCAGTCATTCAGTCGTGTCTGAATCTGCAACGCCATGGACTGCAGCATGCCAGGCCTCCCCATCCTTCACCATTTCCTGGAGCTTACCCAAACTCATGTCTATTGAGTTGGTGATACCATCCCACCATTAGAATCTGAGCCCGATTCCTCACCAGTCCTTATTTCTCCGTTTAAATAAGATCCTTACCTTTAGTCATCAAGACACTCATCACTCATTTAATAAAATCATGAGGCCTACCCTAGGTCATATTGACCCAAGCTGCACTGAAGAGAAGTTCCACGCTTCCCAAGACCATAAGTATCTCTGAGCCAGCTGATATGCAAAGGCTGCATGCAACAAGGTACAGTTTCCCTACTAGCCTTGGTTCCGGCCACGGACGAGCAGATAGAAGTGACAGCTCCCGTCGGGATCTATGCGCCTCCAAGTGAGTGTAATTCAGCGCTGGAGTCAAAGTCGATGACATGCATTAGTTATTACTGTAAGACGGCAATTCGGTGATAAGATACAATATTGTCACTTTCAATATGTACTAAAAGTGATTTACCAGAGCTCATGGGGAACAACTTAGACGACGATCTGATTACAATACACAGGATAAATCACCCTCATTTGAGGGTTAAATTATCCCATCTGACACTGTAGATCAATTTGACAGCTAAAATCAGGGTCCCACTCTTCCCAACTTACAGAGTTTGTCCTGGTTCACGTGGGTGAAAAATCAAAACAGCAGAAAGACCCTTCTTTTCCTTGCATAGCTATTTCCAATCCTTCATGCAGGGTCCCCCTGGAGCTCTGGGAAGCCATCTCTAAAAATTTTAATGTGCTCTACAGGGTATTCCCCTTCATGGTAAATATCTGTAGCCCAAAAGTAGCATGCTGTCAGACAGTAAGGTCTAGAATGAATGCCTCCACGAGAGATAGTCTCCAAATATGGCCACTGAGACAGTTAACTTTATTTATCAACTGGGCTGAGCAATGCCAAGACAGATAGTAAAGGTATTATTTCTGGGTGTGTCTATGAGGGTGTTTCCAGAAAAGATTAACATTTGATTCAGTAGATAGTAAAGAGAGCCCAGTATGGGAGGACCTCATCCAATCCATTGAGGGCCTGGATACAACAAAAAGGAGGTGGAAAGGCAAATACATTCTCTATGCTTGAGCTGAGATTGCAATCTTCTCTTGCCCTTGGACATTGGTTCTTGGGCTTTCAGACTCAGATCAGCACTTACACCATTAGCCCTACCCCATGCCACCCCCAGTTCTCAGGGCTTCAGGCTCAGACTGAATTTCACCACCAGCTCTCCTGATTCTCCAACTTGTAGATGGCAGCTTGTAGGACTTCTCAGTTTTCATAACCCCAAGAGCCATGAAATTCTGTCTCTGTATACATACACCCACACACACACACACATCTGTATGTTCTTATTGGTTCTATTTCTCTGGAGAACCCTAATACAGTTGCCAATAACTCCTCCTCTTCCAACACATCAATGCCACTCTGCCCAATGAGACTTGGAGTCCGATTCCCCTCCTTTTGAATCTGGAGCATCCATGTAATTTTTTTCATCTATGGAAGTGACAAGGTGCTAACTCTGATCCTAACATTTAAAAAGGCAGTGTGCTTCGGTCTGGGGGCTCCTGAAGTCCAGCTGCCATATAAGAAGCTTGAGCTAGACTACTGATAATAAGAAGCAAGTGAAGGAGGACCAAAGCCCTTCCTGCACACCCCTTGTCTGAGCTCAGCTAAGCCCCCAGCTACACGCAACCACACGAGAAGCCAGGCTGACAGGATGCGCAACCTAACTGGGTAGTTTACCCGGCCAACCCATAAAACTGTGCTAAATGATAAATCATTGTTGCTTCAACCCACCAATTTCTGATTGGTGGCTCAATTGTTTATTATTAATAGAAACTGAAACTGTCTTTTCTCCCCAACTAGACTGAAAGCTTCTCATGGATGTAGCATAATGATTGGTAGAGAATAAGTGATTTTATATGACAGGCATTTTATATACATTTTGTCATTTAGTCCACATAGGAGTTATACATGCTCAGTACTCTTACCCCATTGGATACATGGGAAACTGTGGCTTAGAGAGGTTACATACATCACTTGCCCCAAGTCATAAAGCCAGCGCTCAAGTCTGTCTGCCTCCAAGATCTGAGTGCTTAACCACTCTTCTATACTGGAATCCATGGTTCAGAACTGAGTAGGCAGACATCTTAAAATCTTACATTTATTCAAACAATTTGGCAAAGTAAGACGTTGCCCCTTTAGAGTCAGAGAGTCAACACCTCTGGAACCAAATCCTGTCTCTGACGTGTCAGCCTTGCCTAAGTCTCCTCCACACTCAGCATGGCAAGATTTTGATATTAATCAAAAAAGTGAGACTTCCCTCTTGTATTACGTTTTCTGCCCTTTGATGAGTATGTGGTTTTTCATCATTTTCTTAATTCTAAATTAAGAATTAATCATCATTTTTCATCTAAATTCTTAATGAATTTCCTTAATCTTCCATTCTTTGATGCTGTGATTTGTTTTACTACATGCAAGCTGCTTTTAATTTGTTTGTTTTGGGGATTTTCTGTGTGGTAGCTTGTAAGGATCTTAGTTCCCTGACCAGGGATTGGACCTCTGCCCCTCTCAGAAGTGCAGAGTCCTAACCACTGGACAGTTAGGGAATTCCCATCTGAACTGTTTTAACTGTGTTTCCTTGGAAAAATTGCTGACATTACCTGATATTTATTGTTCTGGACCATAAAATGGATCCTCTAACTTCTTATCTTGCAGGCTCATAGAGAGAATTAGATAAAATAGTTATACAACCAAAGCCCCTGGCACATAGCAGGCATTTAATAAATTGTGTTGGTGTTGGTGCCATTATTAATATTATTATTCTGAGTTGCTAATTCTGAGTCTATGAGTTTGAAGCTGCCCAGGTGGCTCTCAGTGGTAAAGAATCCACCTGCCAATGCAAGAGACAGGGGTTCGATCCCCTGGAGGAGGAAATGGCAACCCACTCCAGTATTCTTGCCTGGAGAATCCCATGGATGGAGGAGCCTGGTGGGCTACAGTCCACGGGGTCACAAAGAGTAGGACACAACAGAGCACACACACACACATTTCACTAAGAAGGAAAACATCCCAAGAGTTGCCAAAACATTTTTGGTAGTCACTGTGCCCATTTAGAAAGTAAAGAAAGAACTTTCCCAGGTGATAGACAACATGTATCAGTTCCAGGTCCAAAGGTCAAGACAGAGTTCTTTGCCTACTTGGCTCTCATGGGCACACACACACTTGGGTGTCAACAAAAAGCATTGTAATGAGGAATCATTGTGGTCACATTCCACTACTGTGTTACACATTTTGCTGTGTCCCCTTGGCTTGACTCTATCACCCCCAGATAAAGCACAGATCTAAAAAAGATGAGCCACTGACC
This sequence comes from Bos mutus, assembly GCF_027580195.1. NCBI lineage: Eukaryota > Metazoa > Chordata > Mammalia > Artiodactyla > Bovidae > Bos > Bos mutus. Next base: position 96,267,436 of record NC_091626.1, read on the forward strand.
TCAAACACTGCAGCAGATGCTACTGGTGCATCCTCCGGATCCCTTTGCCTGGCAGGTGCACCCACCCCCCAGTTGCTGCAGGTGGTGGCTGTAGCTACCTCACACCAGCATCTTTCTTGGTGGGTTGCCTTTAGCCAATGGGAACCACTTCACCTGGAGATGCCTGGGAGGTTATGTGCGTGTGTGCTAAGTTGCTTCCATCATGTCTAACTCTTTGTGACCCTATGGGCCAGGCTACTCTGTCCATGGGATTCTCTACTCAAGAATACTGGAATGGGTTGCCATGCCCTCCTCCAGGGGATTTTCCAGACCTAGGGATGGAACCCACATCTCTTATGTCTCCTGCATTGGCAGGCATGTTCTTTACCACTAGTGCCACCTGGGAAGCCCCTGGGAGGTTACATCCAAGGCCGATGACCAACTGTCTCAGGGGAATAAAATTTCAGTCTCTTTGACTCAACACAGAACAAGCTCTATAGTACAATCATACACCATAGCTTCCCCATGGAGTCAGGCTGAGGCCAGGCTTCCGCTGTACTGCATCTTTGCTTAACTTCTTTTTTTTCTTGGGGTATAGTAGTTTTGGGGGTTCCCTGTTGGCTCAGTGGTAAAGAATCCACCTGCAATTCAGGAGCCACAGGAGATGCAAGTTCAATCCCTGGGTCAGGAAGATCCCCTGGAGAAGAGCATGGAAATCCACTCCAGTATTCTTGCCTGGAGAATCCAATGGACAAAGGAGCCCAGTGGGCTACAGTCCATAGGGTCACAAAGAGTCAGACACGAATGAAGCGACCTAGCCACGCACACACACATAGCTGCTTTAGAATGTCTTGCTAATTTCTGTGGTACAATGATGTGAATAAGCTGTATGTATACATATATCCCCACCTCCTGGGACCTCTCTTCCTGCCCCACCACCCTCCGATCCCACCCATCTTCCTTCCTTGCCCTATCCCACCTCCCTCAAAGAAACCTTCTTTACAAGTTTCTCCACAAAGCACTCCACGAAATAAATCACACACCAAGAGCCCCATCTCAGGCTCAGTTTCTAGGAAGCGGACTCAAGATAATCATTCTGAGGCCTTTAAGCAAAGATGGAAAAAAAAAAAAAAGCCTTCCATTCTCTTAAGAAGTTTCTTGTCCCCATATCAAAGATTTTGGTTTCAATAAGAGGTTAAAAACCCAAAAGTGGTCAAGCAAAGCAAAGCAAATGAGAGACTTCCTGTGACAACTTGAGAGCTGGATAACCACAACAGGCCACTCTGCCGGTTTCTCAGCCTCACCACCACACTGAAGAGTAAAAGCCAACAGAGGAAATCATTTCCAAATGAAACTATGGAGGATGCAGTTCAAGAGAAAAGGAAGGCAGAATTAATATCGGCCGATCTTACCAGGAAACCACAGGCCTGGTCTATGGAGTCTGCAGAATAGTGATTAAGAGCACAGGCTCTAAAGTTAGACAATGTGGGTTTAAATCCTCAAGCTACCACTTACTAGCAGGGTGACTGGGCAAGATACTTAACATTGTTGACCTTGGTTTCCCCACATAAATATGAAGATAATGATGACACATCTTTCTAGGGTATCCTTATGAAGTGTGGACCAACATGTGTCTGGCACTAAAGCAAGTGCCCATGACACGGTCTGTTATCTTGGGCACCACAGGCCAGGTTATGTACTATGAGAAACATCTCCAAAATCTCAGTACACCAAAAGTTATTCCTCCTCACACTACACTGGCCTAGGGTACGGAGTTCAGGCATACTAAATAGCCATCATCCCCAATGTTAAGATGAAGTTAAGGTGGCTGAGCTAAAAGTCACACACCAGCAATTAAATGCTCTGATTCAGAAGTTACAGACCTCATTCTGACCCACAATTCATTGGCTGGACTTGGTCACACAGCACCATCCTACAACAAGGGATCCAGGAAGCGTCATTCTACTATGACCCAAGCGAGAAGACAACTGGTCACCTTGAGCAGCACTGAGGTCCTACGAGCCTGTGCTCAGCAGGTGCCCACATTTTCCATTTAAGTCTCACAGCCATCCTAAAATGTCAGGATTAGCACAGCTTCATTCTAAAATGCACATGCTAGCAAGGTAATGCCCAAACTCCTTCAAGCTAGGCTTCAGCAGTACATGAACCAAGAACTTCCAGATGTGCAAGCTGGATTTAGAAAAGACAGAGGATCCAGAGATCAAATTGCCAATGTCCACTGGATCACAGTGAAAGCAAGGGAATTCCAGAGGAATATCTATTTCTGTTTCATTGACTACGCTACGCTTAAGCCTCTGAGTGTGTGGATCACAACAAACTGTGCAAAATTCTTAAAGAGATGGGAATACAAAACCACCTAAACTGATTCCTGAGAAACCTGTATGCAGGTTAAGAAGCAATAGTTAGAACCAGATAAGAAACAATGGACAGGTTCAAAATTGGGAAAGGATTACGACAAGGTTGTATATTGTCACCCTGCTTAGTTAACTTAAATGCAGAGTACATCATGTGAAATGCCAGCCTGGATGACTCACAAGCTGGAATCAAGATAACTGGGAGAAATATCAACAACCTGAGATATTCAGATGATACCACTCTAATGGCAGAAATCAAAAAGAAACTAAAGAGCCTCTTGATGAGGTAAAAGAAGATTGAGAAAACTGGCTTAAAACTAACATTCACAAAACTAAGATCATAGCATTCCATCCCATCTCTTCCTGGCAAATACAAGGAAAAAGTGGAAACAGTGACAGATTTTAATCTTCTTGGGCTCCAAAATCACTGTCGATGATGACTGAAGCCATAAAATTAAAAGGTGTTCACTCCTTGGAAGAAAAGCTATGACCAATCTAGACAGCATATTAAAAAGCAGAGACATTACTTTGCCAACAAAGGTCTGTATAGTCAAAGCTATGGTTTTTCCAGTAGTCATGTATGGATGTGAGAGTTGGACCATAAAGAAGGCTAAGAAATGAAGAAGTAATTCTTTTGAACTGTGATGCTAAAAGACTCTTCAGAGTCCCTTGGACTGCAAGGAGATCCAACCAGTCCATTCTAAAGGAAATCAGTCCTGAATATTCATTGGAAGGACTAATGCTGAAGCTGAAGTTCCAATACTTTGGCCACCTGATGTGAAGAGCTGACTCATTGGAAAAGACCCTGATGCTGGGAAAGACTGAAGGTGGGAGAAGAAAGCGGCAAAGGATGAGATGGTTAGATAGCATCACTGTCTCAATGGATGTGAATTTGAGCAAATTCTGGGAGAAAATGAAGGACAGGGAAGCCTAGCATGCTGCAGTCAGTGGGGTCGCAAAGAGTCAAACATGACTTTGAGACTGAAGAAAAACAAAATTAAGAAATTAAACAATAGAGAAGTTAAGTAACTCACTTAAGGCCACATCACTAGGAAGAGGGCATGGCATCACCTGAAGGAGGGCATGGCAACCCACTCCAGGACTCTTGCCTAGAGAATCCCATGGACAGAGGAGCCTGGCAGGCTGCAGTCCACAGGGTTGCACAGAGTCGGACCCTACTGAAGTGACTGAGCAGCAGCATCAGCTCTATAAATGCATCACAGAAGTATGAAAACAGGGTCATCTTCTAGCAAAAGCAACCTGGCAACCACCCTGACCCCAAGCTTGGACAGGGGCACCTTAGGAGCAACTGCTCTGGGAGACTTGGATTTTACACACGTGTACATATGTTTGGCCATTTTAGGGGGCTCCCCCAACACCATATGGGATCCCCCAGGGCAGTCTCCTTCCGGAGCTGCCATGCTGTAACATTTTGAATTGTAAAATCCCACAGAATGGGCACTAATGACATACAGAATTGTAACAAGGCCAGGCTTTACATGAATTGTCGCAAATCCTAGCATTAACTTTGTGGGCAAATATCATTATCCTCATTTTACTGAGCAAGATTCTGACATGAGAGATTCAAGTTACTTCCAAATATGATACAGCTAGTCAGGGGTGGAACAGGGATTCCAAACTAGGTGGCTCTGATCCAATGACCAAAGGAAGGGCAGGGCCCACTGAACCAGAACACCTCCATTTTTCTGTGGTCTGGGGCAACTGTTCAAAAAAAAGACCTCATCCCCGAAAAATTGAAAGAAAGAAATACTAACAACAAGTTCATTTCAGTCACTTATTATCAACATGCTTAGTGTCATGAAATCACATTATGAATTGAGAGACTAACTTCCAAGTTGTTGAGTATGTAGAGTTTACAGACAGGGAGGAAAAAGCTGACGGTGATATTAAATCTCCTACCATGGGCTAAGCTTGTTTTTACACTTTCTTGTTGAAGTAGCTATTTCTATTATCCCCATTTACAGATTAGGAAAGCTCGACTTGACAAGATTAAGTGAATTATCCAAAGTCACAAAGGGAGGAAGTGTCAGCTTTGTCTACCAAGTAGCCTGTGCCATGGTCAAGGAGAAGGAATCAGTGATCGGTGCTACTCAGGGCAGGAGGCCCTGACTCCTCGTCTAGCAGCCCCTATTTCATACATCTCAACTCTGTGTCCAGTAGAGTTTTAACCATTCCTGGCCTCCTTTTCTTCATTCTTACAGAGAGGCTGCCAGAAATTCACATCTTTCAGTTTAGGAGGCTTCTCTTCACCAACTGAAACCTCAAGACTTTTCTCTTGACTTGAATCCAATGTTCCAGCTCAGCCCTCCTGACATCAGCTGCTCCCACCCACATATCTCCCCATATGCTGATATCCAACCAACACCATCTGTAGGACTAAAGATGTTCTGGGTCCCTCTGCTCTAAATAAGAACCCTGACTCAGGAGTGAAAGAACTGCAGGGCCAATTGAAAGAGCCAATTTATGTGTTATAGTCTCTTTAGCCATTCCTTCCTAGTCTCCATGCCACTGAGCCTACAGGACACATATTGATTGGCAAGGAGAGTTAGGGGGTGTGTATCTTGTGGGTGCTGTTGTCCCTGGAGAGAGAGAAAATACTGTCTGAAGAAGCTAAGATGTAAGTCATCACATCAGGAGTTTCCAGTGAAGGAGTCATCACCTTTCTCCAGGGTGAACTGAATTGCCTTGAGGATTCACTGGTCACCCTCTCTCCTTCCATCCTTATACCAAACTGGCCAAAGGTAATCAGTGTAACTTCTTTTGCTGAGCACAGTGACTGCTCCAGGAAGAAGCAGGCAACCTAGAAGGGTCAATAAAACAAAAGCACAGGATTCTTTTTCTGATCATTTATGAAAGGAGTTCTTTTATCACCCTCCCCCGACCCCAGACAGAAGCTAAGCAGAGTGAGTTTGGAGCTGCTGCATTAACCTTGTGATCATAAAGCAAGAGGAGAACAGAACCAACTTGAAAGATGAGAACATGAAACTTGGCAATGTCACAGGAGACTCTTCATCAAGCTGTACCTCAATCCAGAACAACTCCTAGACTCTCTCCCTATCGATTCCACTCAGTTCAGTTCAGTTCCTCAGTTGTGTCTGACTTTTTCTGACCCCATGGACTGTAGCATGCCAGGCTTCCCTGTCCATCACCAATTTCCAGAGCTTGCTCAAGCTCATGTCCATCGAGTCAGTGATGCCATTCAACCATCTCATCCTGTCGTCTCCTTCTCCTCCCACCTTCAGTCTTTCCCAGTATCAAGGTCTTTTCAATGAGTTGGCACTTTGCATCAGGTGGCCAAAGTATTGGAGCTTCAGCTTCTGCATCAATCCTTCCAATGAATATTCAGGATTGATTTCCTTTAGGATTTCACTGGTTGGATCTCCTTGCAGTCCAAGGTACTCTCAAGAGTCTTCTCCAACACCACAGTTCAAATGCATGAGTTCGTTGGTGCTCAGCCCTCTTTATAGTCCAACTCACACATCTGTACATGACTACTGGAAAAAACATAGCTTTGTCTAGACAGACCTTTGTTGGCAAAGTAATGTTTCTGCTTTTTAATAGGCAGTCTAGGTTGATCATAGCTTTTCTTCCAAGGAGCAACTGTCTTTTAATTTCATGACTGCAGTCACGATGTGCAGTGATTTTGGAGCCCAAGAAAATAAAATCTATCACTGTTTCCATTGTTTCCCCATCCATTTGCCATGAAGTGATGGGACCAGATGCCATGATCTTAGTTTTCTGAATGTTGAGTTTAAGCCAGCTTTTTCACTCTCCTCTTTCACTTTCAAGAGTCTCTTCAGTTCCTCTTCGCTTTCTGCCATAAGGGTGGTGTCATCTACATATCTGAGGTTATTTATATTTCTCCTGGCAATCTTGATTCCAGCTTGTGATTCATCCAGCCCAGCATTTCGCATGATATACTCTACATATAAATTAAATAAGCAGGGTGATAATATACAGCCTTGATGTACTCCTTTCTCAATTTGGAACCAGTCCATCGTCCCATGTCCAGTTCTAACTGTTGCTTCTTGAACTGCATACAGATTTCTCAGGAGGCAGGTCAGGTGGTCTGGTATGCCCATCTCCTGAAGAATTTTCCTGTTTGTTGTGATCCACACACTCAAAGGCTTTGGTGTAGTCAATAAAGCAGAAGTAGATGTTTTTCTGGAACTCTCTTGCCTTTTCGATGATCCAAAGGATGTTGGCAGTTTGATCTCTGGTTCCTCTGCCTTTTCCAAATCTAGCTTGAACATCTGGAAGTTCTTGGTTCACATACTGTTGAAGCGTCACTTGGAGAATTTTGAGCATTACTTTGCTAGCATGTGAGATGAGTGCAATTGTGCAGTAGTTTGAAATTTCTTTGGCATTGCCTTTCTTTGGGATTGGAATGAAAACACCTTTTCCAGTCCTGTGGCCTCTGCTGTGTTTTCCAAATTTGCTGGCAAATTGAGTGCAGCACTTTAACAGCATCATCTTTTAGGACTTGAAATAGCTCAGCTGGAATTCCATCACCTCCACTAGCTTTGTTTGCAGTGATGCTTCCTAAGGCCCACTTGATGTGGGACTCCAGGATCTCTGGCTCTAGGTGAGTGATCACACCATCATCGTTATCTGGGTCATTATGATCTTTTTTATACAGGTTTTCTGTGTATTCATGCCACCTTTTCTTAATATCTTCTGCTTCTGTTAGATCCATACTGTTTCTGTTCTTTATTGTGCCCATCTTTGCATGTAATGTTCCCTTGGTATCTCAAATTTTCTTGAAGAGATCTCTAGTCTTTCCCATTCTAATGTTTTCCTCTATGGACTCCATTAATATTCCCTTCTGACTTAAAATTGTTTGGGTTGGCCCAGACACTTACAATCAAAACAGTCCTAATAGAGTATCATAAATAAAAAAATGTCTCCGGGTCACCATGTCTAAGTCAAAACAGGGGAGACTGAGGTTTATCTGCCCAACTATTAACTTCTCCCTCCATCTGGGCGCCATTTTATTGCTTGCTGCCCTGCAGCCTCATGAGCAGAACTGACTTTGGGAAAATCAAGAAGCAAGTCCAGAGAATCCTCAGTGCTCTGCTTCCTTAGGCTCTGCTCTTTCCCACCTCAGGTGCCAAATGTTTGAATGCTAAATTCATAGCATGATGTTAGAGACTTTTGTCCCTTCACAGGGGTTGCTAAATTTGGCAAGAGGGAAAAAATTGTGCTTATTTCAAAGGAGGAGTAAAGGTCCATTTAGGGAGAGCTTGAGTCTACAACCAGTAGAGATGTTCAGATACAAGCACCTCCCTGACCACACTTTTCTCTCTGCTCTCACAGTGTCTGGTACACATATTATCTCTGCAAATCTGAGGCAAAGCACTAAGTGACCTGCTGTTTGTTTTCTCACCTGTGAATAGGGACAAGAGTCTCACAGAGGTGTCATGACAATGTAATGACTCAATCACATGGAGTGCATGGACGGTCCCTGGCATAGGGTAAGGACCATCTATGTCAGCTCCTGTTCTCGTTATTCTTAGGATGGATGCTACCATCTAGATTGCATACTCCTGGGCAGCAGATGATATGACTTAACTTTTCTATGCATTATTATAATCAGCCCAGGGTCTGGCTCTAGAAGTGTTAACTGAGTGGCCCTTGGCAGGGGTGCTGTAAAGAGATTCTTGTATGTATGTTTCATCTCATGCTCTTATGAATGGATCTCTAATAATGGAATTCCAAGACCTAAAGTAGGGCATTGTGGAAGAGATTCTTGGGCAAGTCACCCATCCTCACTGGGATAGTTCCTATTAATGGTTGAGAAACAAAGAAGTTGGTTGGAACAGACGCATAGGAACAGCTCTGAGCCTGTGATGGAATCCCCATCCCACTCCAGAAACCTCCATCTTAACCTGGCTTATGACTATGGTTTAATGTGTTTCTTCATTTCTCCAGCATCCAGAAATCTTCCTGCCTTGAGAACTGTCACCCTCAAGAGAATTTTCTGATGTTTGTCTTGCAGCATCCTAAAATCAGCTCCTTAGAGGCACCTACAGAACAGGCTTGTTCTTCAGTCCCTCAGTTGCCAGCAAACCAGTAGAGAGTTGTGAGCTGTCAGCGAGGGGTTTCTGTTTTTAGAGGAAAGGAACCTTGAGCAAAGATACTGTAAAAGAAAATCAGTCGCAAGTCTACTGAGGGGAGGGAGGCAGTTCTGATGGAGAAAAAGATTCCCCACCAAAGAAAGCATTTTCAGGTGCTAAATTTCTCTTGCATGTGGACTACTAGTCCTATACAGGGTTAACAATCTCCTCTATCATCTTTTTGTTCTGAAATGTGCTTGGAGAATCAGGAGTATGAACAGGTAATTCAATTGGGTAAGTAAATTGCCTCTCCTCCCTGCCAAGCTTTTAAGTGGGCACTTCTAGCATTGCACGGGCTTCCCTCGTGGCTCAGCTAGTAAAGAATCTGCTGGCAATGTGGGAGACCTGGGTTCGATCCTTGGGTTGGGAAGATTCCCTGGAGAAGGGAAAGGCCACCCACTCCAGTATTCTGGCCTGGAGAATTCCATGGACTGTATAGAAATTTGCGACCCATGGGGTTACAAAGAGTTAGACACAACTGAGCCACTTTCACACTTCACTTCTAGCATTGCATGGGCTTAGATTAAATTTCCCAGAGGCCAGCTAAATGTGGATGGTGAAATGACAGCTCAGAAAAGTAGAGGAGGGTATCTCCCTCAAGACATCGGAAGACTTGGAGATAGTCTTCCCTATCAGATCAGTCACTCAGTCGTGTCCGACTCTTTGCGACTCTATGAATCGCAGCATGCCAGGCCTCCCTGTCCATCACCAACTCCCGGAGTTCACTCAGACTCACGTCCATCGAGTCAGTGATGCCATCCAGCCATCTCATCCTCTGTCGTCCCCTTCTCTCCCACTTTCAATCTTTCCCAGCATCAGGGTCTTTTTTCAAATGAGTCGGTTCTTCGCATCTGGCCCAAGTATTGGAGTTTCAGCTTCAACATCAGTCCTTCCAATGAACACCCAGGACTGATTTCCTTTAAGATGGACTGGTTGGTCCAGAAAAACATCTATTTCTGCTTTATTGACTATGCCAAAGCCTTTGACTGTGTGGATCAAAACAAACTGTGGAAAATTATGAAAGAGATGGGAATACCAGACCACCTGACCTGCCTCTTGAGAATCTGTATGCAGGTCAGGAAGCAACAGTTAGAACTGGACATGGGACAACAGACTGGTTCCAAATAGGAAAAGGAGTAAATCAAGGCTGTATATTGTCACTCTGCTTATTTAACTTATATGCAGAGTGCTTGTTAAGCATCTCTATAAAATGCAGTGGGGCTGGGGGAAGTGACTTCATGGTAGGTGGCAGGGAAGTGGACCTAACTCTTTCCCATAAATATTCCTAGAAATACCGATCCATGCCTATGTCACAAACAGAAGAAGTTTAGGAACTCAGGGCTTAAATGTTTCACTAAATTTCAGCTGTCTCATTATCTCATTCCTCATTCACAAAAACCACTGATAGAGTACTCTTTATGCCATGCACAGCAAGGCAGCAATTATGAGAGGCCAGAGAGGGATGAGGCATCACTGGAACGGGGGGAGGTGGGGGATGAACAGGATGGTGTGGGCTTGAGGGATTTGGATATAAGATCGATTGGACTTTGTTGGTTGATGGGATGTGTAAAGGCAGCACAGAGGGGCTAAGCATCAGAGAAAAGAAAAGAGAGCCAAAGACACGGGAGCCAGGATGATCCCCTGGTGTGACCGGGTGTGGCTCCCTGCGCAAAGGAGCACAGCCCCCATGGAAGAAGCTCAGAGGATGACTGCAGCCTGGAGCACAAAGAGTCAACACTCAAAACTCCTGATGCCCGTCTGATTCCTGGCTGTAATTCTATCAACCGCCAAGTCACTTCTGCAGCCCTTTGCACCTGCTAAATCTAATCTGACTCAAACTCGGGCAGGAATGGCCTTCCAAAGGCTAACCTGGTTTCTCCACTAGAATAACAAAGCTGGAATGTAAAATAATTGTATCTGAGGAAGAAAGAGAAGAAAAACTCTGCTGGGGGCTACTAGCAGTTAGACATGGGGTTGCCTGCTTTCTTGTTTGATCCTCACAAATGGGGAAGGAACTCTTACCCCCCACACTTTACAGATAAGGCTCAGAAATTAATTTGTTAAAAGAAGTGAAGAATAGTAGATACAGAGACCAGACCAAAGTCATGTCTCCTGATTTCTGCTTTGACAATATTCTTTCTCATTATTCGTGGAGCTTCTCTGAGAAAAAAAAAACACATGAGCTCTATGTTTTGATGGGCCAACTACTGAACTTCCTACTCATGACTTCAGCATAAACCCCCAGATGCATAAGCCCCTTGAGAAAACCTAGGCATTAGTTAACAGAGGGTCAGTGAAACAATAAATGTCGTATCCTCCTAGGACACTCAACAGGTTCCCAATTCTTGAGACCTTCTCTCCCTCTCCTGACAGCTTGCTTTATCCCTGAGCAGATGGTAACCTATACAACCCAACTTATACTGGAGCTGGTGGTCAGGAACCAATATCAGAGGACCTTCAGGGTACAGAGTTTATACAGCCCCAGAGCAGAAAGGAGGAATCTTGGGAGTAACCAGGGGAAGGACCACCACCCATATCCACTGATATGACCCACCCTCCTGGGTATACTTGGGCTTCCCCAGTGGCTTAGATGGTAAAGAATCTGGCTGCAGTGCAGAGAACTGGGTTCGATCCCTGGGCTGGGAAGACATCTGGAGAAGGGAATGGCTACCCACTCTAGTATTCTTGCCTGGAGAATTCCATGGACAGAGAAGCCTGATGGGCTACGGTCCATGGGGGTCCCAAAGAGTCGGACATGAATGAGCGACCAACACTTTCTCTAGGTATACTTACTCCTGCCTCATTATTCTAAGACCCCCACGGAGCCCGAGAGGGAACTATCAAGTTGCAAAATGGTGGTGGGAGGGCAGTGGTAAGAGGTCCCAGCTGGCAGAGGCACAGCTTCAGGGCTGGCACCCTGAGCACTGACACAGATCCCCCACCCCTAGTTGCCACCACTGCCCCCCTTGCCTCTCTAGGGCATCTGCTACGGGATGCTGGTAGGCTGCCGGGCATTCATCCTCCCATCTCCCACCCTGACTTTCCTCTGAGGAATTTGCCTCTCTGCTCGTTTCCCCCAGGCACCCTGGGGGAAGGTGCTGAATGATCTGTTAGTCTGTCTTTCCCGGACCACGGTTGGGTCCAATGAGAGAATATGAGCTCAGGAACCATGGTGAGGGTGGGTGGGGAGTCCTGAAACTCATCCCACAGCCAGGAGGGAAGGGGGCCTATGCTGCTGGCTGGAAGGTTCAGAGGCGATGGGCAGATCCTGAGGATAAAGCCAACACAGCAGGAGACAAGACGAGACTGACAAAAATCCAGACCTTGGTCACATTATCTGACCTTCTCAATTACATGAGCCAATAAACCTTTTTTTGTTTAAACTAGTTCGGACTGAGCTTCTTTGTCATCTGCTCAAGGCTCACCTTAATTTCTACTCTGTAAGTAAACCTTTCAACCCTTAACATGTCTTATAAAAGCGTCTTTTCTGAAGGTGCCTTTCCTGACAAGATGTGTGCTGAAACATACCCATACTTCAAAGTAAACAGAGTTTCAATTATGAATCACCTGCTCACTAGCTATGTAATCTTAGGTAAGGTGAAGACATGTGTCTCAGTTGCCTTGTAGGTGAAATGGGATAAAACTCTTTTCTCTCCCAAGAGAAATAAAAGAGACCGTGGAAAGCACCTGCTATGTGGGAAGCAGAGTGAACTTCTTGGGGGAAGGGACCCCTGCAACTGACTCCCAAGCACACAAGGACTCCATGCCCTACACACAGCAGGTGTTAAGTCAATATTTTCTGTGCAGGCTGAGAGAATAACTGTATCCCTCCCCCAGCTCCAGGTCAGAACCTGGGAATATGAGCTGAGCCAAGTCAACCCAGCATGGGGAGCATCTGTCCACAATCCGCTTGGCTTCCAGCCAGGCTCCCAGCCCTGGCAGTTGCAGGAATTCATCAGCTTACCTGGAGTCCCCCTCCCCATCCACAGCACTCACACTAAAGGCAATTCAAGCTCCAGGCAGCTCCCCTTGTTTCATGTAAACTGTGGCCAGTGACAAACACACTGAGCAGAGGAGGAAGTGATCAGAGATAATAGAATATTTTAGTAGCCGAAAAAGAAATAATAGAATATTATATTAAGTAGGGAGACCATGGTAAGGGAGACCATGCTTTTCCTGTTTCAAATACAGGAAGAAAACGTAAGCAAAGCACCATGCGGCTATAAAAGAGCAGCCCAGGCTCAAGGATGAAGGACCACTCAGTCAGCTGCTTTTTCACTTCCCAAGGGCAAACTTCAACCAGCCCTCCATGGATGACTCAATCACCTGTGCCCCTGTTACCTGCCTTTTGCTGAGAGGAGGGCTGAGCGTCTGTCTACTTCCCAGCATGTCTGCAGTATCAGATATGAGGTTGGTGGAAGGGGAAGTCGAAATAAATGCTTAAATCAAGAATTATAGTTACTCTTAAATTTCAGCCATCTGTAGGTAATGTCACCGCTGAATCACAGATCGACCTGTGGATGAAGGCTTATCTTTTGTCATTTTTATCTCTAATGATGTGCTTTTACATGAAGTCTGTCTCATAACCTGCCTTAAATTCTCCTGGAACCAGGTGGCTAATAGACAAGAGACAGACATAGAGGATGGACAGATAGACAGATAGGTATGCACACAGGCTCTGCGTGTTTATATCTCCCTGTCCCATGCTTCCACTTGAGAATATCATTCTACTGTCCAGCAGAACTCATATCTTCATCACTTAGCAATTAGCATTATCCTTCCTTATTACTCCATCTTGACATTCTAAGGATCACCTAGCATATGAATCTGAATTCACCCCAAAATAACACATTTTGGCACTAATATTCCATCAACATGTATTTATGGAGTATTGCCTCTGATCCACACACTGAATGAGGCACTGTTCCTCATCCCCTCAAGCCAGTCACTGACATCCTAATAATTATCTCCAGAGTCATATTATGATTTCTACGCAGCTCCAAAACAGTAAAACATTTACTTTCTCCCCTGTAATTTCCTATTCCCTCACTCCTATCCCTTGCCTGGACATTCCGTTGCTCCCAAGAAAGTCAACCCAGGTGCCTCTGGAAATTGGGAGGCTGTAGGCAACATCTGGTGCACCAGGGGAATGTGTTTGTCTCAGCCCAGCTCAAAATAGTATCTGACAAGCCTGAATCACACAAGTTCTGAAAAACTCACAAGAAATCACCTAAGAAATCTATAGCTGCCTCCTCCAATTTCACTCCCTGTCTGGCTGCTTATTGACTCCTGCAGCCTGTATTGACAGCGTGCAACCCTGCTTCTGTCTGCCTGCTCCCATGCAGTGGTAACTAAACAAGCAGGAAAAAAAAAAAAAAAACAAGAAAAGAAAAGAAAAACAAGGAAGATCACAGCTCTCACTCATGCCAGAGACCCTGTCCTGGAGCTGGGCACCAGCCTGGAGGCAAAATTTCCAAGCAAAATGGGAGATTTGATAGAGAGAAAATGCCTGAGTCCCCTTCCCTTTCTTTCATTCATCCCTCTACCCCTTCCCTCAGGGCCACGTAGTTCGTTTGGCTGCTGCAAACCTCTGCTCCACATTTAAGCTTTCAGATACCACTTCTGCACCAATAAAACATGTCTGATGTAAAGCAAAGGGGGTACAGCCCACCCCCACCGCAGCTCTCAAATCCTTGTCTTTTAAAGGTGACCTGAAAGACTCACCTGCGAAGCTTGAGTTAATTTCACTGCAGAAACGGAAGTGCAGGGTACACTTCTCTAGGAGCGCACCACCTCGGGGAGCCGAAACCGTGAAGAGAGGGACCACCACAATGCCTAAGCCCTCTAGTCCTGTGTCTTTCCCGGAGCAATTGATAATCTCACTAACACCTACAACAGTGTGCAGGAAGCTGCCTTCCTAACACCGCCCTCGGTGTTCGTGATTTTGCAACTCTCTCACCCTTCAAATCTTAGTGCAGTGCTGGCAATTAGAAACCTGCACACATCTGGGGCCTGGGACGGGGTGCTTTGTGCATACACTGGAAGCTGCAGCCAGCACGGGGGGACTCTCGCAGCCTCGTCCTCTCTCCGGGGATTTATTTGAATCTGCAGATTGTGTCATGCCAAACCTGTCTCGTTGCTCAGTGTGAATCACCTACTCGGGAAGTCACATGGACCCAAGATTCCCAGAATGAGAGCTCTGTGCTGGGAAATACCGGGGGTATCTACTCTCCTATTAGCCACAGCCTTTAAATAACTATTTTGATCAGAATGCATGACTGGAGAGGAGATTGTGAAGTGAAGCTGCTATTGCAGTGAGCAGAAAAGAAGTCAGGGCAAAAGCCAGCATGCTTCCTACGGGAAACCGTTTCCTGGGGCCCCTACCTCCTATTGGCTGGTTCAGAGTTTCAGGGCAGCTGCAAACATCTGGAATACTCCGCAGCAAATACAAGGGTCTTGAAATTCTCTCGTTTCAGACCTATGACCCAGCAGTCCTCCTCTCTAACCTAACCCCAGGGTTCACTGAGCTCCCAAGGATATTTTAGATTGTATCTGTCATGTCTTTGCTCCTACCTTAGACAAGAAGCAGAAATGAGGGGGATATGGTACTATATATGAATTTCTCATCTTGTGTTCTTAACAAATATAGACTTGGTTATTACCTAAATCTCTCAGAGGGAAGGGGCATCCTCTTTATTACTTCTTATTAATAGTGTTAACAACAACATTAATAATAGAAGTTGGCATTTGTTATATTGCAAGTATTGTTCATAGCACTTTTCATGCATCATCTCATGCAATGTCCTACCAGTTTTGTGAGACCCAGGTACCCAATATTCTCCCCATCATAGAAATGAGAATGCCTGGTGTTAGAGCTGCTAAGCAAGTTGCCCATGGTCACATGGCTAAGCATGGTTTCAAGGCTGATATCCAGTCCCCTCTAACTTCAGAACACTGCGCTGTTCCACCACATTGAGGAGGCATTTAGAGTAAGCTCAGAATCATTCATATCCTTCATACTTGAAATCTGTGGCCATTTATGCATTACTCACCTTCAGGATACTCTTCTGTTACAGAAGAGATCTGTTAAAGAATATCATCATATGCTGGAGATCTCAGAGAGAATGACAAAGTTTTTTTAAAAGAACAAACTTCTTTGAAGCACCTGGGCAGCACCTTCTTGCTTATAATTCATGTAAATATAAATTTCCTAAGAATCATGACATACTCAATTTAAAAAAATATAAATCCACTTAATAAATCATTGCTGTCAATACTAAATTCTTGAATGTGATTTTTTTAAGTAATCACTTATTCTGACTTTTCACTAATTCAGACTTTTTTTGTTATCAAATGATAAAGGTGTGCTTGTAGACATTTTCTTCAGAGATGTTTAATACACATAATATCCTCAGAGAAAATGGAAAGCATCAATCCCCTCACTTTACGGACATTCAGAAGAACACACAGAGGCCCTTGCGAGGCAGCGGCACACAGCACACAATGTACAATGTACAGTAAGCCAGATCGCTCTGAACAATTCAACATCCATTCACAGATCCATTACTCACTACATGCAGGAAGACAAAAACACCATTTTAAAGAGCAACACAACTCTCTGAAGTTGTGTGGCTTTGGAATCCAGCAAATCAGGTTCTCAAACTTACTAGTTTAATCTGGCCAAGGCATTAATTAAAAGTTACTAAAACTAGTTACTGGTAAACTGATGACTATGTTCCTCTGTCAAGCATTGCCTTCTGAACTGTGCTGACTAGCTCGGCTTGTCAGACCAAGGAGTTAAGTATGACTTGTAGATTTAATCCTTATGTGGGCCAGTTAGCTTCATAGAAGGTAGAAAGTGGTCCATGGCCAGGCATTGGCTATTTGCACAAGCAAAGAGACATAACTTCTGCCTTTCATTATAAAAATCTGAGGAAGGGAACAGTGGAGACAGTATCTCCACTTTGAAGACAGTGACCAACACTAAATTCATACAACCATACACTAAATTTATAATAATTATGAGGTTTAATTAAAAATGTATATAAAGTATAATGTGCAGTCCAGGGATTGAGTAGGTGAAAAGCTTTCAGACCCTTCACCTTCTCACTGATATCCAAGCCCTTCAAGGATCCTTAGACCTGTGTAATTTTTTAGTGCCTCTCCCAATGTCTATAATCCCATGAAATAAACTAAGTACTTGCTAGTTAATAGATTGACCATTAGGTAGAATTTCTATAAAAGATTCTCATAAAGCTCAAGTAGGAAAAAACCATCACCTCTTTAGCAGAGGAGGATGTTAGGTCCTAAAAACACAGTAAAATTACTATCAGATAAAGGAAGAAGCACAGACTTTCTTTAGAGGTCATGGAAATTTTCAGACTTCATCTATCTGCCTTTTATCTATTATATTAGGAATAGAATGGATGGAGGGGAAAACTATCACTGGAGCCAAGGTCAACTCATAATAAGAGACTGCTATATTCCTGTTTCTGAGGAAATTTTCTCTTAAAGAAGAAAAATATCTTTTCAACCATGACTACATCATCCCCTTTTAATATTCCTAGTAGAATATACAAAAATGTTTTGCAGTTATTTCTTTGTAAATACTCAAAATTGAGAGGAAAGGGTAAAAAAACAAAATTCAATACAGCCAATTATTTATTTTATTTTCTGTTCCTTATGCCTTAAAAGTAAAAAACAGTGAATGCACTATAGAGGAAAGGCTCTGGAAAATTTCCCTTAGTTGTAATTAATTCTAGTTTCCCTCTGAAACTATTAGTGTCTTGAGGGAAGAGCCTCTCTTCTGCTCTGCATTTTTGCAGAGGATTTGTTTCTACTGTTCCACAAACAGGGCAGTTCAATGGCTAGAGATAACACTGACAAGAGCAGTAAAGACCATGACAGGGGATGTCCCTGGTGCTCCTGTGGTTAAGACTTTGAGTTCCAGTGCAGTGGGTTCAAGTTTGATCCCTGGTGGGGGATCTCAGATCCCAAATGCCCTTCGGTCAAAACACCAAAACATAAAACAGAAGCAATACTGTAAAAAATTCAATAAAGACTTTAAAAATGATCCACATTAAAAAAATCTTTTAAAAAAAGACCATGACAGTGCTGTGAACTTTCCAAGGATCTAGTCAAATAAGAGTGATAACAAATACAAATTTTTATCAAAAATAGGCAATGCATAGCCAGCTACGAAGGCCCTATTAAGCACGGGTTCATAAGGCAGCAATTAAAAGTTGAGTGTGAGAGGAGTATAGATAGGGTAGTATAGAGTAGTTAGACGCTGGTACCAAAACAAGTGAAAACAGGACAGAGGTTTAAGGCCATTAGGAGCAGTAAGACACAGAGATGGAAAATTCACATCCACTGAGCCAGAGACTTTAAGGAGAGTCCAGTATCTCAAATAGCTTCCTGGGAGCTTTACCCTGAGTCCCTAGAGAGTCAGTCTATAACTGGCCATCAGATGGTCCTTCACTTATTAGACATTTATCAAGTGCTTTGGTGTTTTTAAAACAAATGCACAGACTTCCAGACTTACACTTCAGAGAAGATGGAGTAGACGCCCCTGTTCCTATTCCTTCTTTGGTGGTGGTGATTCAGTCATTACGCCGTGTCCGACTCTGGTGACCCCATGGGCTGTAGTTCACCAGGCTCCTCTGTCTATGGGAATCTCCAGGCAAGAATACTGGAGTGTGTTGCCATTTCCTTCTCCATTCCTTCTATTAAGTACAATTAAAACCCAATACATGATATATAAAATAACCATAAATAGACTCTGAATGGTAGAGAGAAGGTAGAATGAGTAGGGAGTTGAGGATCTAAAGAATGACCTGTCTGTGAGTTCTCTGAGTTTTCTTTCTGTCTCATATGTTACAGACTAGATGCTGGGGAAACTGGACATAGAAACACCAGAGGGTGCAAGTAAAAAAAAGAGAAAAAAAAACAAAAACCATCAAGCCAGAGAACCAGAAAAGGTCTGGCGAGGCAGAAAACTTTGACAAAGTAACTGCTGTACTCTAGCCAAACACTGTAAGAAAGAAGAGTGGTTTCACCCCTACCCAGATCAGCAAAGAGCAAGTGAAGAATCTAAAACCCCACCCGTGCCAGGCCGTAATGAGGCATCTCAACTTGCCCATCCGTGCGGTATCAGAGAAGGCCAAGTGGGAGACGAAACTTTCACTTCTGCCACGCAGTAACAAAATCCCCCAACATCACGGTGGCAAATGAGAGCTGCATGTGGAGCCTGAAGTTTTTTTACAATAATAAGCAATCACTCTCTAGCCCCTCTGGGTTTGTGTAAGAGGAGACCTCTTACCATATCTTGCAGTAAGAAAGCAACTCCTTCACTGTCATCTCAGTATTAGTGGAGGCTAGTGGGGAGTCGGGGCTCCAAACCTTTCCCAAGAGTAAGGAGCCCCACCCTCAAGTATCAAGGGTGAGAAGAGAACCTAGATTTGCACCTGGACTGGGCAGTAAAGAGGTGGCTTCCTGCACCATTCCCTAACACAGCAATGTCAGACATAGCCAGGTAAACCAGAAAGTTTAAATAAAATCCAAAGTCTCAAAACATACAAACAAAATGCTCAGATTGCGACTGAAGATTAGGAGTAACAGCAAGAACCAAGACAATCTCCAACTGAATGAAAGGAGAAATCGGTAGATGTCAACAGTGAGACGATAGAAACGTTAGAATTATCTGACGAAGATTTTAAAGTGGCTGTCATGAAAGTGCTTCAGTGAGCACTTATAAACACGTTTGAAGCAAATGAAAAAGAGTCTCAACAGAGAAATTAAAGTATCAGCAAATAAAAAGACAGTATAAATAAGAACAAAATGGACATTTTAGAACTGAAGAACACAGTAATTAAACCAAATGAAAAGCTCAGTGGAAAAAAAAAAAAAGCTCAGTGGATGGCACGACAGCAGAATGGAGGATACACAGAGGGAAAAAAGTCAGTGAAGCGGATGACAGGACAGCATAAATTACCTAATCCGAGCAAGAGAGAGAAAAGAGACAGGAAAGATGAGCAGAGCCACAGGGACCTGGGCACTAAAACAAAAGATGTAACATTTATTATGCTATTAAAGTCCCAGTAACATATATTATGCTATTAAAGTCCCAGGAGAAGAGGGGAAGGGAAGCATGGCTGAAAAAGAAGTCAAAAGAGTAATGACTTAAACCTTCCCAAATATGGTCAAAGATATTAACCAATAGATTCAAGAAGATGAATGAACTGCAAGCAGATTGAATTTTAAAAATCCACACCATGACACATATGATAGACTAAATGATGCTCCTTGGATTCCTACGTGGAAGCTCTAATAGTCATCGTGACTATATTTGGAAATAAGGCTCTTAGGAGGTAATTAAGCCGACTCATTGGAAAAGAGACCCTGATGCTGGGAAAGACTGAGAGCATGAGGAGAAAGGGGCAACAGAGGATGAGATGATTGGATGGCATCATCGACTAAATGGACATGAATTTGAGCAAACTCCAGGGGAGATTGAAGGACAGGGAGACCTAGCATGCTGCAGTCCATGGGGTCACAAAGAGTTGGACACGGCTGAGCAACTGATGAAGTGCTGTTTAAGAGCAACTCACTTAACAACAAAGGTTAAGTGAGTTCATATGGGTGGGGTTCTAATCCTACAGGATTAGCGTCCTATAGGAAGAGAAAGAAAGAGATGTCTGTCTCTGCCCTGCATGGACACAACAAGAAGGCAGCAGCCATCTGAAAGTCAGGAAGAGAGCTCTGACTGGAACCCAAATATGCTTGCACCCTCCTCTCAGACTCCAGAACTGTGAGAAAATTAATCTCTATTGTTTAAGCCACCTAGTCCGTGGTATTTTGTCCTGGCAGTCCAAGCTGATTAAGACAACATATCACAGTCAAACTTTCAAAATGAAAGACAAAGAAAGAATCTTGAAAACAGCCAGAAAAAAATGACACCTTACCAATAATGGAAAAGTAATTTAAATGACAGTGGATTTCTCATCAGAAACCGTAGAAGACAGAAGGAAGTGACACAACAGTTTTCAAATACTGAAAGAGAACAACTGTATACCTAGAATCTTCATCTAGTGAAAATATCCTTCAGGAATTAGAGGAAATCAAAATATTTTCAAATAAAAGAAACTTGAAAGAATTTGTTGCTAGCTCACCTACCTTAAAATAACAGCTGATGGATGTTCTCTAAATGAAGGAGATGATAAAAGAAAGACTCTTAAAGCATCAGGCAGGAAGGAACTACACAGTAGGCAAAAAATACAGGTAA
This sequence comes from Bos mutus, assembly GCF_027580195.1. NCBI lineage: Eukaryota > Metazoa > Chordata > Mammalia > Artiodactyla > Bovidae > Bos > Bos mutus. The sequence goes on from NC_091626.1 coordinate 96,288,210, forward strand.
TAAAGAAGGCTTTTCATCTCCTCTATATTCTTCTAAACTATGTATGACAGTTGAAGTAAATACTACACTGTCTGACTTGGTTCTAAACACATGTAGAGAAAATACTTAATATTATATTATGAAAGGATAAAAAGACATAAAGGGAAGTTTATTTGAGGTTTCTACATTTCACAAAAACTTTTAGAATGATGATAGCAGTAAACTGTGGTTTCATATACGTGTGTGTGAAATATGTAGAGCAAGCACTAAAGGAAGCTATACAAAGAAATACACTCCAAACACTACAGATAAATCGAAATACTAAATCTAAAAAAAAGAAAAAATTCATGTAAGCAACAGGAATAAAGCAAAAAGAAAAGAGGAACAAAGAAATAGAGAAAACAAAACAAAACAAAACCAAAAATGGTAAACTCATGCCCTAACGTATAAATAATGACATTAAATATAAAAGGCATATAAATATATGAACTAAAAGACAGAGAATGCAGGATGGATTGAAAACATGACCCAACTGAATGCTGTCTACAAGAAATTCACTTCCAGTATAACAATATAGATAGGGTGAAAGTAACAGGATGGAAAATATATACGATGTCAACATCAATAAAAAGTAGGAGTGGCTTTATTAATACTAATTAAATTAGACTCCAAGGCAAAAATATAATATACAGAAAAATTATTATATAATGAAAATAGGATTGATCCTCCAAGAACACATGAGCTTATGTGTGACTCTACCAAACAGCAGAGCTGCAAAATATGTGAAGCAAAACTGTTAAAACTGAAAGGAAAAGTAGACCAATCCAACTATATTTAGAAAATACATAAGCCCTCTCTTCAATGGACGAAACAAGCAAAATAGAAAATCACACGATGTAGACGAGCTTAACAACACCATCAACCAACAGTGTCTAACTGACATTTATAGAACACTCCACACAACAGCAGAATACACAACATTTTCACGTATCCATGGAAAACCCACATCCAAAACAGCCCACATCCTGGGCTGTGAAACAAACCTTGACAAAGTAGAAAGACTGAAGTCATATAGAATGCGTGTGCCAACCAAAATGGAAATAAACCAGAGATTAGCAAAAGCGTAACACGAAATTCTCCAAAAACCTGTAAACTTAAACAGGACATTTCTAAATAATACACAACTAATAAAACGAATCTGAGGAAAATCAAATAACATGTTAAACTGAAGGAAAATAAAAGTACAACATATCAAAACTTGTGGGACAGAATCAAAGCAGCACTGAGAAAGAAATTTATGGCAGTAACTGGATACAGAGAAAAGAGGAAAAGTCTCAGATCAATCATCTATGCTCACATCTCAAGAATCTCGCAAAAGAGAAAAATAAATCCAAAGCAAGGAGAAGAAAGAGTAACAACTAATAAAAACAAAACGAAACAAAAAAAAAAAAAAACACTGTAGAAATCAATGAAATAGATTTGGTGCCATGAACTGATCAATAAAATTGGAACAGCTTCCTGCCAAGGCTGACAAAAAAAAAAGGGAGAAGACACAAACTACCAATATTATAAATGAAAAATGAGATTCCACCATAAACCCTCAGACACCAACAGGATAATAAAGGAATACTACAAACAATTCTACATACATAAATCTGACAATATAAACGAAATGGACCAGTTCCTCGAAAAACACTATCTACCACAAAGCATTCCACATGAAATAAATCATTTGAATAGTCACTCAACCATCGATGAATATAATACTCCCCCAAATGAAACCTCCAGACCCAGAAGTCTGCACTAGAAAATCCTACCAAACATTTAAATAATTAACACTAATTCTCTATAATACCTTTCTGAAACAAAGAAGAGAATTTTCCAGTTCATCTTATGAAGCTAACGTTACTCTGACACCAAAATGAGACAAGGACAGTACAAAAAAGAAAACTGCAGATCAATATTCTTCATGAAGAGACACAAAAACCTTAACAAATTAGCAAATAGAATTTAGCAATACATACAAATAACTATAAACCATGACTAGCTGGGGTTTATTCCAAGGATACAAGGTTGGTTCAATATTCAAAAAATGTGTCAGTGCATCCACCATGTCCCCAGGCTAACAAAGAAAAATCACATTATCATATCAATTGATGCAGAATAAAGCATCTGAAAAGACACTTTAATACCTATTCACAATTTTTTTTAGAACTCTCAGAAAAATTTGAATAGAAGTGAACTTTCTTATCATGATACAGAACATCTATAAAGAAAAAAACAAAAACCTACAGGTTGATTTAAAAAAAAAAATCCTACAGCTAACAATAGTGAATGACTGAATTTTTCCCCTTGAAGATCAGGAACAAGGCAAGAATGTGTCATCATTCTCACCCAAGATGATATTGAAAACTCTCACCAATGAAATAAGGCAAGAAAAGGAAAGAAAATACAGAAGCGAAGGAAGAAATGAAAACGTCCCTATTTGCAGATGAAATGGTTTTCCATGTAGAAAATCCCAAGGAATCCACACACATAACGTACATACGCCTAGAACTAATACGTGAGTTCAGTAAGGTGACAGGACACAAGGTAAAGATTAAAAAAATCCATTGTATTTCTGTATACTAACAATGAACACATGGACATGAAACTTTCAAGGGTAATACCATTTATAAATTACTCAGAAAAATTCAGTGCTTGATATAAATCTAACAGAACTTGTACATTGAAAACTACACAATGCTAACAAAATAAATAAATAAATAAATTGAGATATACTATGTTCAGGAATTAGAAAACCTGATAAAGATTTCAATTCTCCCAAGTTGATACACAGGTTTTTAACATGGCTTCTTTCAAAATTTCAGCAAGATTTCTTATAGATATAACAGAGATTAATTTAATTTATATGAAATGGAAAAGCAACTAGAATAGCTAAAAGAATATTGGAAAAGAAGAATGAAGTAGGAGGAATCGGTCTGTCCAGTGTCAAAACTTACACAGCTATAGAAATCAACACTGTATGGTATTAGTGGAGGGACAGACATACAGACCAACGGACCAGAATCGAGAACCCATTAACAGGCCTACACAAATATGCTCAACCGATTTTTGACAAAAGTACAAAAGCAGTTCAACGGAGGAAAAATAGCCTTTTCAAAAAATGGTGCTGGAAAAGTGTACATCCATATGTTCAAGCAAAAACTGAACCTCAACTTGTCTCATTCTTTACCCCCAAATTATCTCAAAATACATCATGGGCTTAAAAGCAAAATGCGAAAATATAAACTTTTTAGGAAAAAATGTAAGAGAAAGTCTTCAGGATATAGGGTTCTGCAAAGAGTTCTTGGGTTTGACAGCAAAAGCACAATTCATAAAAGAAAAACTTGATAAATTGGTTCTCATCAGAATTATTAACTCTTGCTTTGTGAAAGACCAAGAAGACAAAAACACAAGCTACAGAGTGGGAGAAAATATTTGCAAACCGTGTCTCTGACATAGGACTAGTATCTAGAATATGTAAAAAAGAAAAAAAATCTAAACTCAACAGTTAAAAAATCCATTTAGAAAATGGGCAAAAGAGCTGAAGAGATATTTTATCAAAGAGAATATACACATAGAAAATAAGAATATGAAAAAATGGTTAACACATTAGTAATTATGTAAATGCAAATTAAACCACAATGAGAGAGCACTACACACCTGTCTGAATGACTGAAATAAAAAAATAGTGACAACACAGCAAAGATAGGGAGAAAGCAAAATACATATATCATGCTAGTGGTATGATAAAATCATACAGGCACTCTGGAAAATACTTGGCTGTTTCATAAAAATCTAAACATGAGACTGCCTAGCAATTGCACTAGTGAATATTATTTCAACAAAATAAAAATACATGTTCACATAAAAAATTTTGTACATAAATATTTATAGCAGCTTTTTTCATAATAACCAGATTGGAAATGACCCAGATGTCCTTCAATTGGTAAGTGGTTAAACAAACTGTGGCATATATTTTGCTAAATAAATCAAGTTAATCCCATAGGTTGCATAATACGTAACTCCATTCACATAATAGTCTTAAAATGGAAAAATTACACAAATGAACGGATTTGTTTTCCATTGGAGATTTGTTGCTGGGGTTGAAGGAGGCAGTGAGGTGTGAAGCAAGTGGGTTTGGCTATAAAAGGGTAACCTGAAGGATCTTTGAGTGGTGATGGAAATATTTTGTATCTTGGCTATATCAAAGTCAACATCCTTTGTGATGCTGTGACATCAAACAATAGATTTGCAAGATGTTACTGGAGAGGGGAACTCTGTAATGGGTACTCATATCTCTCTGTATTATTTCTTACAACTGCATGTGACATACAATTATCTCAAAATAAGAAGCTTAATTTTAAAGATTGGGGGAAGAAGTACCATATATTCTCTGATTATTTCCTGGTTAGGTCTTTTCCCTGGAACCTTCTAGATATAAAGTCAGCCTTGCTCCTATTTACAAGTCATTATCACTAAATCACAATCTTCTCTGTTCTAGCAGATTAATGAAAAGTCTAAGGCTCTGAAAAGCAGAACTTTCTCTCTTCTAACTCATTACCAGGCCTCAGATTCTCAAAGATAAAATGAATTGAATCTCCTCTCCTTTTACCCACTTTATGGTACTCTAGGAATTACAATTATTCTTTCAATAAATAAAATTGCTTTAATATTCAGCCTCACTCTTCCCAGGAGTAAATAGTTCTTTTTTATTAGTTCAAATCCTAATGGGGTACCACATTTAGCAAAACATTATTCTTTTATACTATGTAATACACTTTTGGTCTGAAGAATGAGATCATATCTAAAATACACCAAACCAGGGACTTCCCTGACCACCCAGTGGTTAAGACTCCATGCTTGCATTGTAGGGGCCACAGGTTTAATCTCCAGTCAAGGAACTAAGATCCTACATGTCTCAAAGCACAGCCTAAAATTAAGATAAAATACTCCCAACCAACTTTGAACTCTTAATTCTGGCATGAAACACTTTCATTGAACTTCTCTAGATTGAAAGTCTTCTTGCTATAATCCACTACTGTAGATGACCATGTTTGCCAGATTGATCCTTGCTTCTAAAATGAAGAGACTATGAAAGGTTATAATAGTAGGGACTCTCCTAGCAGTCCAGTGCTTAAGACTCTGTACTTCCATGGCAGGGCATAGAGGTTCAATCCCTGGTTGGGGAACTGATCCCATATGCTTCGAGGTGCAGCTCCTCCCCCCCCAAAAAATAGATAATAATAGTAGAAATCCAAAATAATATTAAGATAATGATAATAATAAATTAATAATCAGATCAGATCAGTCGCTCAGTTGTGTCCGACTCTTTGCGACCCCGTGAATCGCAGCACGCCAGGCCTCCCTGTCCATCACCAACTCCCAGAGTTCACTCAGACTCACGTCCATCGAGTCAGTGATGCCATCCAGCCATCTCATCTTCTGTCATCCCCTTCTCCTCCTGCCCCCAAACCCTCCCAGCATCAGAGTCTTTTCCAATGAGTCAACTCTTCACATGAGGTGGCCAAAGTACTGGAGTTTCAGCTTTAGCATCAGTCCTTCCAAAGAAATCCCAGGGCTGATCTCCTTCAGAATGGACTGGTTGGATCTCCTTGCAGTCCAAGGGACTCTCAAGAGTCTTCTCCAACACCACAGTTCAAAAGCATCAATTCTTCGGTGCTCAGCCTTCTTCACAGTCCAACTCTCACATCCATACATGACCACAGGAAAAACCATAGCCTTGACTAGACGAACCTTTGTTGGCAAAGTAATGTCTCTGCTTTTGAATATGCTATCTAGGTCGGTCATAACTTTCCTTCCAAGGAGTAAGTGTCTTTTAATTTCATGGCTGCAGTCACCATCTGCAGTGATTTTGGAGCCCAGAAAAGAAAGTCTGACACTGTTTCCACTGTTTCCCCATCTATTTCCCATCAAGTGATGGGACCGGATGCCATGATCTTCGTTTTCTGAATGTTGAGCTTTAAGCCAACTTTTTCACTCTCCATTTTCACTTTCATCAAGAGGCTTTTACATTTGCTGAGCACTTATCATGTGTGAAGCATTATGTTAAGCAATTTATATCATCTCACTTAAACCTCATCAAACCACATTCCAAAATGGTAGATGCTATTATCATCCATATACTATAGGCTCATTTCGGCTTACAGAGTTGAACTAACCTTCCCAAGGACACAGCCAGGCCATGGGAAAACACAGATTCAAATCTAGACCTTCTGACCCTAAAGCCCACAATCTTAACAGCTACTGTAATGTTTAAGCTTCTTTCAAGATCTAAGAGTTTGATAAGTCCCTTCTGTCAAAAATATCACGGATGGAATTCCTACACTGGGTGATGGGTTAGTCTGATCAACTCTTAGGGTTTATGATGTCTGAGGAGTGTGCATGCATTGCAATAAGAGTGGATGGCAAAGTTAAGAGTATCTACATACCATTGAGCACAGATATTCAACAAAATAAAACCTCTGTCTACATCGCCACCCTGGAGCTCTGGATAACTATGCTCAGTCTCTACTGCATTTCTTAATATATTTATAACTTGCAGCCAGTGACTTTCTATAAGACCACAATTCTCTTGAAAGATGACTGTCAAACCATCTCTCTCCCTAGTGGGTCTGCAACCCTTTTGTTCCTATTCCCATTCTCATTGGTCTCTCTTTCCCTCTTTACCTTCATTCTTTCCTTCTTCTTGGCTTCCCCCTCTCCCTGATTTCTGCCCTTCAGCAGAGGAGAAGTCACATCCCTATGTAATCCTTGCCCAGTTTAAAACAAGGACGTGTCTTGAGGCTGAAGAAACCACATCCTATCCTTCCATTCTGAGATGGTGAAAAATAATATTTAAAACAAAATTTTAGCTCTTGGTACTTGTGAAAAGAATTATTTCAGTACAAACCTGCACCGACAATTTTTTTTCTTTTCAGCATTCTGAGACTATACCAAAAATAAAATGTGACCTTAAAAAAACATACTTTTTATTCTCTTTTTAATTTTCTTTCTCGGCTCCATGTGGATGCGTGCTCACACATACACTTACATGCACGTTTGCACACACAACTTTTCAGGCATTCCCGTCAGCCTCTCAGGGACCTCTGACCAGTTACAGCAATCCACAGCGCACTGCTGAGTGCATAAAAACTCATTCCGGACCATACAGAGAAAACTAGCACTTCCCACTGAGACAAGCCAGAGTTTCAAAGCTGTCAGAAAAATAAACAATCAAAGACTTGTGTGCCTTTGCTATGGGGTCTGTGTGCAGATATCACTATTCAGTTTTTAAACATCCATGGAAGTCTCACTATATCATCCTTCAAGCACTTCATGAATGCCTGCCCATACCTGCCCCAGAGAAGGGTCACGAAGGATCTCATAGATATACCCACACACTTGAAGACTTAACCTTCCAAAAGACCCTTTTGCCTTTCATGAGTCCAAACTTCTTGTTCCTTCCATCAAAGGAGGAACTCTCCTATCTCGAGCTCTTAGCTAATCCACGCATAAAGTCAACTTCTGCATCCCAGAGCAAATGGAGAAAGAATGTGATGAGATCATGAAAGCTGTAGATTATCTAAAAGACTCACTTCATTGGCTATGAAATGATCTTTCAAGCAGTCAAGTTATGTGGCTGCATTATTTTGCTTAGGCTATCACTGTAAACTGATACCTCCCCCAACCCCGCCCCTCCCCTGCAAGAGAAGTCTCTAAGATTGTAGGACGAAGTCAGATTGGGAAGAAATGTTTGCGATCAAAACAGCAATAAAGCTAATGCAAAGACCAACTGCAGACAGAGGATCAGCTCTATATTTTTCCTTCTTAAAGAAGTAAAGGCAGATATAAAATATATTGGAGCATATGGCCAAAGTCTGGCTTGGAATCTGTAGCATGTCCCAACAAGTGGGTCTAGACCTCGTGGCCCTTATTTTCCATCTATTTCCTATCCCAAGCCTTTCAGACCTGAGGGCCAGAGAGCAAGTATTATAGGTTCTGCAGTTCATTAAAATCTCTGTCAAATCTATTCAACTCTGCCACTATGGTGCAAAAAATACATACACAATGAAATGCACACAAATAGATGTGCCTGTGTGCCAATAAAACTTTATTTGCAAAAAACAGGTGGTGGACACATAAGGATTATGTACCATTGTTTAACAACCCTTGCTTTAGATGCTTATTGATTAAGCCCAATGGTCACTTACATTTTTTAAAAGAGGATTTACAATGTCCTACCAATTGTTTGTATGCAGGTCAGGAAGCAACAGTTAGAACTGGACATGGAACAACAAACTGGTTCCAAATAGGAAATGGAGTACATCAAGGCTGTATATTGTCACCCTGCTTATTTAACTTATATGCAGAGCACATCATGAGAAACGCTGGACTGGAAGAAACACAAGCTGCAATCAAGATTGCCGGGAGAAATATCAATAACCTCAGATATGCAGATGACACCACCCTTATGGCAGAAAGTGAAGAGGAACTAAAGAGCCTCTTGATGAAAGTGAAAGTGGAGAGTGAAAAAGTTGGCTTAAAGCTCAACATTCAGAAAACGAAGATCATGGCATCTGGTCCCATCACTTCATGGGAAATAGATGGGGAAACAGTGGAAACAGTGTCAGACTTTATTTTTTGGGCTCCAAAATCACTGCAGATGGTGACTGCAGCCATGAAATTAAAAGACGCTTACTCCTTGGAAGGAAAGTTATGACCAACCTAGATAGCATATTCAAAAGCAGAGACATTACTTTGCCAACAAAGGTTCGTCTAGTCAAGGCTATGGTTTTTCCTGTGGTCATGTATGGATGTGAGAGTTGGACTGTGAAGAAGGCTGAGCACCGAAGAATTGATGCTTTTGAACTGTGGTGTTGGAGAAGACTCTTGAGAGTCCCTTGGACTGCAAGGAGATCCAACCAGTCCATTCTGAAGGAGATCAGCCCTGGGATTTCTTTGGAAGGACTGATGCTAAAGCTGAAACTCCAGTACTTTGGCCACCTCATGCGAAGAGTTGACTCATTGGAAAAGACTCTGATGCTGGGAGGGATGAGGGGAAGCAGGAGAAGGGGACGACAGAGGATGAGATGGCTGGATGGCATCACTGACTCGATGGACGTGAGCCTGAGTGAACTCCGGGAGTTGGTGATGGACAGGGAGGCTTGGCGTGCTGCAATTCATGGGGTCGCAAAGAGTCGGACACGACTGAGCGACTGAACTGACTGACCAATTGTTAGTCTAAACACTAAAGCTATAACACCTGGAACAATGTAAAGCTGGAACAAGCATTGCTGGAAAATTATTGAGCACAGTAGACAGCCTAGTATATATGAAAATTTATGCAATACAGAAATCCACAAATCAGTAAGGAATAAGATGAATTACTTAATAAATTGTGCTGGGAAAGTTTGCAATTTGAAAACCAAAAAGAAGTAATTTGGTTTAGTACTCTACCCCTAACATAAATTCCATAAAGATTAAAAAGTTAAATCACAAAAAGACAGGATGCAAAGGTATGTTTATCTCATCTTTGAATCAGGAAAGTCTTTCTGAACACAGAAAAAGCAATTGGAGAAATCATAAAAGGAGAAAAATCAATAGTTTTTACTAAATAAGAAAACACATATCTCTGCCCCCTCAAAGAACATCATAAAATTAAGAAAGAAAATTGAAAGAAAAAAGTGTTTGCCACAAGTATGTATTTATAATACCAATTACAATGTTGATAACAAATTGGTTTCATGTTTGTGCCTAATGCAGATTCACTACAGCTTTGTGGGCTCTGTTTCACTGTGGCTTGTGTATACCCCAAAAGCCAAAGTGCAGTCAAAAGAGCCCTACGCTTGGAGTCAGACACCCAAGGTGTAAATCTTGGCTCAGTCCCTTACTAGCTAGGTGATTTCAGGTACATTATTTAACCAGAGCTTCAGTTTCTTCCACTGCAAAATAAATGCAGTACCCACCACACCTAGTCAATTATTCAAAGAGGTCATGTATAAGAGTATCTGGCTCTGGGCTGACACATGTTATCAGTAGAGATCAGTGGAATTTCCCTTTGGAAGGTATAGAATGAACTCTGGTTGGAGAATCCATTATATTTTGATGAGGAAAGAGGATGTTGCAAGCATCAGGTTGAAAAGTCTTAGAAACCTTCTACTTCACGCAAACTGCTTAACTATCAACTGACCTAAGAATACAGTTCTGGCTATAATACCCATGGGTTGACTGCTTCTCACTCAACTGGCCAAATAATTTATATCTGCAACAAAATACCTAAGACTATTTTATAAACATTTACACCATAGAAAAGTAGGGAGTGGCTCACCAGCACTACCCACATCACTGTTTAAGAGCCCTTGTTGGGCAAAGATCTTCTGAGAGTAGGCAGAAGATGGGGGGATGTGAGTAGAAGATGGCAAGAGTTTTCTGGCAAAGAATTGCCCAGGAACTCTTTGTTCATAGACTGATTGCCTTCACTCCCAGGAGAGAAGCCACTAGGACCGTGTTTTGGCCAGGAGCGCCAGTCCCCGCAATCAGTCACGCCGCCAAGTCATGAAAGCAAGGCTTTATGGTTGGCCAATCACATCCATAACTTGAGATCCTCTAAAGAGCTCCATGAGGAATGAAGGGCAGGTATTATCAAGCCCTTTATGGAAAAGAGAAGAGATTACAAGAGGCTAAGTCATTTACTTAAGGTCATTTCAAGGTCAGGTGGGGTCTTCTATCTGAATATTTTTTCCCATTAGGTAATCAAGATCATCTTCCCCATAAACCTCATTCCTAGCATAATTTAAAAAGAAGTTCATGAAATAAATAATTTGGTTATGGCTTTTTTGATGAGGATGAAAGACACCCTCCGGGGCTTCCCTAGTAGCTCAGAAGGTAAAGAATCTGCCCGCAATGCAGGACACATTCTCCAAACTAAGTAAATCATTATTTCCTTTAGTATTAAGTTAGCACTTAAAGAAGAAAATGACATTTATTGACATTTATTATACATAAAGTACTGCATTGGTATTGGGATCTAGGGGTAAACATGGCAGAGAACTTCAAAAACCAGATAAAATATTAATATAATCTAGTCCTTACAGCTAAGAGGCACAGCAAGCATAGCACGTTCTTTAGAGTATGAAGTCCAAGCTTCAAGTTCTGTCTCTGCCACTGCTGCTGCTGCTGCTAAGTCAGCCACTTATATATTCTAGCCTCTAGTATGTTCACCCATAAAATGAGAATAGCTACTTCTAACTTGCAGGTAAGTGAAGAGTACATGTACATAAGACAAACACACAAATGAGTTCTGTAAGCAAACGTAAGGCACTGTCAGAAACATGTTAGGCAGAAACATGAGATCGACATGAAAAAGTCCCATGGAAAACTACAATGTGAATTCCAATTCCTTATGAGATGCTCTAGGCTACGTTTCGGAGACGGCAATGGCACCCCACTCCAGTAATCTTGCCTGGAAAACCCCATGGGCAGAGGAGCCTGGTAGGCTGCAGCCCATGGGGTCGCAAAGAGTCAGACATGACTGAGCGACTTCCCTTTCACTTTTCACTTTCATGCACTGGAGAAGGAAATGGCAACCCACTCCAGTGTTCTTGCCTGGAGAATCCCAGGGACGGGAGAGCCTGGTGGGCTGCCGTCTATGGGGTCGCACAGAGTCGGACACGACTGAAGTGACTTAGCATCAGTAGCAGCAGCAGGCTACATTTTCCCACCTTGCTTTGCCTCCCTCCACCCACAGCCACAAAGAGCCAGTATCATAGGAGCCAGAATGAAGCCAATTGCCCGTAACTATCTGGTGCTGGGTTTGAAGCAATGACCACTGAAATCATGAAACGACTTTGGAAAGCAAATTTTAGAATTGATTTTCCTTTGCCTTTGTCTATCTGCTTTTAAATTACAGCAAGAGGAAGAGGAAGAAAAAGATACTTTTATGAAAAAACACTCAATTAACTCTGAAAATCAAAAATAATAAACTGAACATAGATCTGTCTGACTACTGCACCATTTCTGTCTGTCCCTATCTATCTATCCATCTGTTATCCTCCCATCTCTCTTAAGGAGACAGTCAGATACTGAAAATGGGACTTTTCACATTTTTACTGGTGCAGTTAAACCTAATTACCTTAAAATGCCTTATAGAGGAGAAAAAAGAATAAAATGCAGAGGAGTTTTCTTAGGTTGCTCTTCCCCTTCCTTGATTTTCACAGGATTTCAAGTCAAGCTGTGTTTTAAGGATTGTCGCAGATAATTCTGAGGGCTTATTCTTGACCTTAAGATCTCATGGCATTTATCAAGTGCTCCTGGTGCATGTCATTTAGCCAAGACTATGGTAACTGGAAGTGACAAAGAGTGTGTCCTGCCTTCTAGGCCTTAAAAGACAGCCTAGGACATGGTACCAGGAAATAAGGAGATTGATTCTTAAATCTCTAAGCTGAATCTGCCACTGATCCAAACATCTGCATGGAGCTTACATTAGTATCCAAAACAAAGCATCTTTTCCATGTGGAATGGCCCCCAGCCACCTCATACACAGAACAGTTTCCAATCACTGGGTCTTCTGTCCCTGGAGGAATGAGGCACATTCATCATATGAAGGGGTAAGAGGGCTTCTATTGTAAGTTCAGGAAATGTGGGTCCTTAAATTTATAATCTGTCCTGGCTCATTGAGTTTAAAGTCAATAAAATGCTATTTTTAAACACTATTAATTTCAATTTTTGTGCTGACTTAATAATCTTTTAATTAACTTAATTACTTTTGAATGAAAATGTGTTCATTTTTAATAACTTTTTTATGATTAGGAGTTACGTACACATGTGCTGCTTAATGTTCAGAAAATACAGAGAAGTTAAAGAAAAAAAAATCAACTTGCCCTTCACTCCATTATCCAAAAGTATCCCCTATTAGCATTTTGTTTTCTATCCTTTGCTCCTTTTATGTGTATGTGTGAGTAAAACTATATGGTATATGTAGTATGGTGTTTTTTAGGGGGAAGTTCTTGTGTTACTTGAATCACAGTTCTGCTAAGTTCTTTAGCAGATTCCTCTAATCAGTGATAAAGTAACAATTGGCTAATAAATAGTGACAAACAGAAAAATGTAGGGACTTCCACAAGATTTTATTTCCCTGGTTTAAATTTTCTGAAAATGAAAGAAAATCAAGTTTAATCAAACTACCTAAATTGCTAAATGCTAAACCAAGATAACCAGCCTTTAATCTACCTAAGAATGGTTACTGACAAATAAGGTAAATGAAGTGGCACTCTAAATCCTGGAATTAGCGAATATCCAAAGGTTACATTTGAAAGAGATCCAAGCAATTGCAGAATTCAGTGGTTTTCAAACGCTGCTCCAGGGAACCCTGGAGGACCCTCAAAGTACCCCAGGAGCTTCCAAGCCTTGGGAGGGCAGTGGCAGGGCAGGGGGAGAGAGGATGGAGAACGGGGAGGCTGAGCATAGTTCCCTCTTTCCACCCTCAACCCTCCTCCAACCAGAGCAGGTCTACTTTTGCATGATCTACATCTTAGGTATCTAAACAAGGTTTCACCTGATACAACTGATCAACTGTTTAAGAAATAAAAGTTGAAAAATGCTGGTGTGGTACAGAACTCTCATGTTACAGATAAATAAAATGAGGGTCAGGAATATGAAATTACTTCCCACAGTCACATACCTAATTAATATCAGAGCTTAGCAGATATTTGTCATTTGGGGAGGTAGGTCTCCAATATTCTGTCCCCTTCCCATCTTGGAGGAAACCCCTGTTGAGTACAGTAGGCTATGAAAGTAGAGTTGGGGAGAACCCCCCCCACCCTTTTTTCATACTCAAGCAGCCAAGGCCTGAACACAAGACAAGATGGCCTTCACCCAGTTCTGAGTCTCAAGCAAATGATTCTCATATATACGCAGAGAGGCAGAGGTCTGCTCCTAGTCTCTCAAAGCCTCCTTGGTTCATTCAGTGCCTCCTCTTCTAGGCACCCAGTGATTCTGCCCTCTTCCAGTAAATCAGCACTTGGTTTTCAAACAGACAGTGCTTCCAGACACACAGAACATGTGCTAGGACCCAGAGCTCTTTCCTGCTAACCCACTTCTTTTTCCTCTACATCACAGAGGAATCACTGTCTTTAACCACTTGGCACTTTGCCATGTAGATCCCATGCAACCATTACTTTTCCTTTAGGAAAAATGTATCCCTACTCAGCTGCTGCTGCTGCTGCTGCTAAGTTGCTTCAGTCGTGTCCAACTTTGTGTGACCCCCATAGACAGCAGCCCAACAGGCTCCCCCGTCCCTGGGATTCTCTAAGCAAGAATACTGTAGTGGGTTGCCATTTCCTTCTCCAATGCATGAAAGTGAAAAGTGAAAGTGAAGTCTCTCAGTCATGTCCGACTCTTAGCGACCTCATGGACTGCAGCCTACCAGGCTCCTCCGCCCATGGGATTTTCCAGGCAAGAGTACTGGAGTGGGGTGCCATTGCCTTCTCTGAGAGACTCCTTATTGGGGAATATTATAAATCAAGATATAAAAATTGTTCTAAGTGGGAAGCTGGATAAAGGCGAGGATTAACATTTGCTGAGCACCTACTATGCTCCGGTATCCTTTTCCACCCTATCTACCTCTGGCAAATAGATATAACAACCTATTGTTACTGGTGAGGAAAATTAATCACAAAGAGTAAGTAATTCATCAGTTTCAGAGTCAGGAGGAGAACTCAAACAGCTACTGACCTCAAAATGGAGAGACTGAAGCTCATATGTCTTATCGGATTTTATTTTCATTGCAGATAAGATTTGTCCCCTAACACAGGTTATTACACATACCGTGGAGATCTTATCAAGGACTCCCAAAAGTTCTATACCCAGGTCTTCTCAGATCAAGTCATTCTGTTTATTTTAAATTAGATTAGATAAAAGGTAAGTCAGATAGCTAGATATAATTAGATAGATAAATATGAGGAAAAACAGAATGACTTATTCTCCAGGTATTTCTCTACACTGGTTTTAGACCACATGGTTTTTGGGGTTTTTTTTAGGTACCACAGGGTGCTTTATGCTGTGCAGGAGGCTTAACCCTGGGGCCCCCTTGCCCCAACAGCTAGCTACATTTCCCATTACTCATGTTCACCATGTTTTCCATAACTAAATGAGCATGGCCAGAGGAGACTGTGAACAAACCTTGGCAGAGCAGTTGATGAAGCAAAGACACCAAGCCAAAAGTGGCCTCCAATCCCTCCCAGTTTGCTCCAAACACAGATGTCCACTCTCAGATATACCAGACACCTCAGGGCAGAGCATGGCCCCTGATTCACATGGAGGAGGGTTATCCAGGACAGAGTCTGGCACATGGCACCCTTTGCTGGGAGAAATTTGATTAATCATTCTCATTACCTTTCAATTCCGTGCACCTGAGCTCATTCATGCTCTGCCCAGAACCAGCAGTGTTTAAATGGCACATGAACACCCAGATTAACTATGATAAGCAAATGCAGAGAGGGGCCCCCCTCCTCCTGCAGTTCCCTCTTAGGTTAGAGAGATCTTGTAGCACCTCATCAAACACTCCGATCCAAACTAACTGACCTGGGTTCAATCCCTGAGTTGGGAAGACCCCCTGGAGAAGGGAAAGGCTACTCACTCCAGTATTGTGGCCTGGAGAATACCATGGACTGTATAGTCCATGGGGTCACAAAGAGTCAGACAGGACTGAGCAACTTTCACAAACTAACCAGTTCTAGGAGACAATGTCTCCTTAGGTATTCCAAACAGTTATTTAAGAATTCTGGGCACCAATTAGAGAGAAGGAGGGTGAACACAGACCTCCTCAGACCTAAGTATTTCATTACTGAGAAAAGATACCATTAACCATGACTACAACTCTTTGCGACCCTATGGACCATAGCCTGCCAGGCTCCTCTGTGCATGGGATTATCCAGGCAAGAATACAAGAGTGGGTTGCCATGCCCTCTTCAAGGGGATCTTCTCGACCCAGGGATCGAACCTGCATCTCCTGTATTCCCAGGCAGATTTTTTTTATCACTGAGCCATCTGGGAAGCCCAACCATGACCATACACCAAGAGAAAATGGACCGCAAGGGTCTGCAAGGCAAGCAATGTCCACTACTTTAAAATATGCATATTGCACACTTAGCCATTTCTCCTTGACTCTCCTACCTATTTGTTTACACATATTTCAAGTTCTTCCAAGGGTTAACCACAACCTCAAGACCTCCTAACACTGACTTGTAAACCTTATAAAGCTAGATCTTACATGGCTTGGTCTCACTGCAATATTACAATTAAAGATATTGATTTTTAAAGCCTTAGTTTAAAAATTAAACCAACTAAAGCAATGGTTAATTTCTTTCCTGAAGTTTTTTAAAACAAGAAAGATCGCTCAATACATCACAATATATATCACTAACAAAAAACCTCTTTTCCTGTCTACTTGCATCATGTTCCATGGGTGTTCTGGACTCTTTCTATCCACCAGTCCACAAATCTCCTCTCCCATTTCAGCATACCCAACATTTTTCTTTACTCCTCTCTCTGCCCTCATTTACTTATTATGTAAATCAAAAAGCACAAAATAGTACTGAGCAGGCAATATTGGGTCTGAAAACATGTTGTGACTGCCTGCCAGTAATTTTCTAATTCATTAATAGTTGCATGGCTATTCTTATTGCATATTTCATATCGGCTGAGTTGCGGTAGATTGTGTTTTTTTAAGAAGCGATTCATTTCTTCTAAGTTGTCAAATGTATATGTGTGAGGTTAATTTATAGTATCCCCTTATTATCCTTTGTTACCTAGTGTCTATAATGATATCTTATATTTCACTTTTTAATTGTATTTTAGTTATCTTTGGCTGTGCTGGGCTCTTGGCTGTGTGGGCTTTGCTCTCCTTGCTAACTCTGTAGTCGTGGTGGCTCCTCACTGCGGTGGCTTCTCTTGTTGGGGAGCACGAACTCTAGGCTGCTTGAGCTTAAGCATTTGTAGCACCCGGGCTCAGTAGGTGTGGTTCCCAGGCTCAAAAGCTGTGGCACACAGGCCTAGTTGCTGTGCAGAATGTGAGACCTTTCAAGATCAGGGACTGAATCTGAGTCTCTGGCATTGGCAGGCAGATTCTTTACCACTGAGCCATCAGAGAGGACCCTATTTCATTATTGATATTAGTAATTCATGTCTTCGTTTTTTCTTCATCAGCCAAGCTAGAGGTTTGTCAATTTTCTTGATCTTTTCATGGAACAATTTATTTTTTCACTGATTTTTCTAAATTATATTTTATGATTTTAATTTCATTGATTTTTTATTTTATCTTTCCTTTCCTTATTTTATTTTACACTTTGCTTTATAGATTCTTTGAAAGTGAGCTTATATTATTAACCTGAGACTTTTTCTCTTTCCTAATACATGCAATTCATTCTATAAATGTGCCTCTCAGTATTACTTTGTCTGTGTCCTGCAAATTTTGTTATATTTTAATTTCCATTCAGTTTAACATATTATTTGATTCCTTAAAACCTCTTCTTTAACTCATGGGTTAGTTAGAAGAATTTTGGTTACAAGTATTTGGAGGATTTCCTGTTGTCTTTTTGTTCAGTTCAGTTCAGTTCAGTCGCTCAGTTGTGTCCAACTCTTTGTGACCCCATGAATTGCAGCACGTCAGGCCTCCCTGTCCATCACCATCTCCCGGAGTTCACTCAAAGTCATGTCCATCGAGTCGGTGATGCCATCCAGCCATCTCATCCTCTGTCATCCCCTTCTCCTCCTGCCCCCAATTCCTCCCAGCATTAGAGTCTTTTCCAGTGAGTCAACTCTTCACATGAGGTGGCCAAAGTACTGGAGTTTCAGCTTTAGCATCATTCCTTCCAAAGAAATCCCAGGGCTGATCTCCTTCAGAATGGACTGGTTGGATCTCCTTGCAGTCCAAGGGACTCTCAAGAGTCTTCTCCAACATCACAGTTCAAAAGCATCAATTCTTCGGTGCTCTAATTTGATTCCACTTTGGTCAGTCATACATACTCTATATGATCTCAATTCTTTAAAATCCGTTGAGGTGTGTTCTATGTCCCAGTCTTTCATAGTATATGTTCCATGAACTCCTGAAAACAACTGTGTGAAAGCCATGTCTGTTCCACTACTGTTGGGCTAAGTGTTATATAAACGTCAATTAGATCCTCTTAGTTAATGATGTTCTTGAGTTCTTCTATATTGTCATGGACTAAATTGTGTCCCCTCCTAACAAAATCCTTGTGTTGAAGCCCTAACCCACAATGTGACTGTATTTGGAAATAGGGCTTTTAAAGAGGTAATTAAGGTTAACAGAGGTCACAGGGGTAGGGCCCTAATCCAATACGATGGATAATCTTATTAAGAAGGATATCTTATTAAGAAGAGGAAGGGACATTAGGACATGTGCACACACAGAGGATAGGGTGAGAGGGCAGCCCTCTGCAAGCCAGTAAGACAGGCCTCAGGAGAAACCAAACCTCACGACACCTTGGTCTCTGACTACTTGCGTCCAGAACTGGGAGAAAATAAGTTTCTGTTGTTTAAGTCACCCAGTCCATTATATTTTGTTATGGCAGCCCTAGCAGATTAATACATATATTCTTGATTTCCTTCCAGTTGTCTCCAAATATAACTGGATTTGTGATTTTTTTCTTTGCAGTCCTACAAGTTTTCGTTTCACGTATTTGGCAGCTCTGTTGTTTGGTGCGTTGACCTTTAGGATTGCTATGTATTATTATTGCATTGACTCCTCTTTTATCATTAAATAATGTCCCACTTTGTCCTCTGTAACAATCTTTGTGCTGAAGACTAATTCATCTCATATGAATATAGCTACTCCTACTTTCTTTAGATTAATGTTGGTATGATATATCTTTTCCCATCATTTTATTTTCATCCTGCCTTTATTATTATACTAAAAGTGAGTTTCTTTATACATATAGATAACATATAATTGGGCCATGTTTTTAATCCATCCTGCCAGTATATTTTTTAATTAGTACATTTAGACCAGTTACATTCATTTACATTTAATGCAATTATTGACCTATTAAGTCTTGTCTATCATTTTACTTTCCGTTCCCTTTCATTTCTTTGTTTCCTTTTCCTGCTTTTCTGATTATTTGGACACTATTTTAGGATGGTATTCTGATTTACCTATAGTATTTTGGAGTATCTCTCTTTGGGTAGCTTTCTTAGTGGTTGTGCTAGGTATTACACTAAATATATCTAACATCACAAACCTGACCTTCCTTTACCCTCCTCTATTTATTACATAATTGTCTTAAATATTTCTCTGCTATTTGACTAGAAGAGAGCAGTTACTCACAAAATTATTTCTGTCTTGTTCAGCTTCTCTTTTCCTATTTGGAGGCTAAATAACATAGACTTTTCTTGGGGCTCTTTTATCCATTGGTGTTTCTAGTTTTTCATCTTCTTTAGCTACAAATCTGGAATACAGGAGGAAAAAAGGAAATCCAAATAACTCACCATGGTGTGTGTATTTCCTTGGGTCCCAGGTCCTTAGCATGTCTGCCATTTTCTTTCTACCTTTCAGAGTCTTTTTACAATTATATATACTACTCAGTTATGACAAACCTAGACAGCATATTTAAAAGCAGAGACATTACTTTCCCCAAAAAAGGTCCATATAGTCAAAGCTATGGTTTTTCCAGTAGTCATGTATGGATGTGAGAGTTGAACTATAAAGAAGGCTGAGCACCAAAGAACTGATGCTTTGAACTTTGGTGTTGGAGAAGACTCTTGAGGGTCCTTTGGACCGCAAGGAGATCCAACCAGTCCATCCTAAAGGAAATATTCACTGGAATATTCTGAATATTCATTGGAAGGACTGACGTTGAAGCTGAAACTCCAATACTTTGGCCACCTGATTGTGAAGTGCTGACTCATTGGAAAAGACCCCGAGGCTGGGAAAGATTGAAGGTAAGAGGAGAAGGGGACGACAGAGGCTGCGATGGTTGGATGGTATCACTGACTCAATGGACATGAGTTCGAGCAAGTTCTGGGAGTTGGTGAAGGACAGGGAAGCCTGACGTGCTGCAGTCCATGGGGTCTCAAAGAATTTGACATGACAGAGTGACTGAACAACAACAAAAATAATACCCAATTAAGTTACACTTAATAGACAGAACAGTGACAAGTATTCTACCCCATTTTCCTGGAAGTGGAAGTTCCTATGGCAATGTTTTTAAAACTGGAAAATCTCATATAAAAAACAGATCTATACTGTTCTTGAAAAACTAGAACATTTGGCAATACCAAGCTCATATTATACATTCCAACAATGTTCTTTAGCAGAGTAGAAGCTGACCTGTTTATTTAGGGTATGTCATGATGGCAACCATGCCTCTTCATTGCATTACACCCAACCTGCATGATTCATTTATGTTACCCTTAGCCTCTATAACAACTTGAGTTTACAACCTCCAATGCTGGCTCCCTGGCCAAGCATACACATTTTCCTCCTACCACTCTAATTCTTTCTCTCTCTTCAGCCTTTCGATTCTGTATCACAAAACTCCTAAAAAAAAATGATCTGGAAGAGTTGATATTATCCTCAGGAGAATATGTACATGTGTGTATGTACATGGATATAAGTGTCTGAGGAGGAGGCGAGAAGTTGAACAGGCAGAAAGCAGAATTTCAATGAGATGGAATCATGCCAGTTTAGCTTTAAGTAATACAGAAAATTCTCCAAGCTAGGCTTCAATAGTATGTGAACCGAGAAATTCCACATGTTCAAGCTGGATTTAGAAAAGGCAGAGGAACCAGAGATCAAACTGCCAACATCCGTTGGATCATAGAAAAAGCAAGAGTATTCCAGAAAAGCATCTACTTCTTCTTCATTGACTACACTAAAGCCTTTGACTGTGTGGCTCACAATAAACTGGAAAATTCTTCAAGAGATGGGGATACCAGATCACCTGACCTGCCTCCTGAGAAATCTGTATACAGGTCAAGAAACAACAGTTAGAACTGGACATGAAACAACAGACTGGTTCCAAATTGGGAAAGGAATATACATCAAAGCTGTATATTGTCATCCTGCTTATTTAATTTATATGCAGAGTACATCATGTGAAATTCCAGGCTGGATGAAGCACAAGCTGGAATCAAGACTGCCAGGAGAAATATCAATAACCTTGGATATGCAGATGACAACACCCTTATACCAGAAAGTGAAGAGGAACTAAAGAGCATCTTGATGAGAGTAAAAGAGGAGAGTGAAAAAGCTGGCTTAAAACTCAACATTCAAAAGACTAAGATCATGGTATCCGTTCCCATCACTTCATGGCAAATAGATGAGGAAACAATGGAAATAGTGACAGACTCTATTTTCTTGGGCTCCAAAATAACTGCAGATGGTGACCACAGTATTGAAATTAAAAGACACGTGCTCCTTCTAAGAAAAACTATAACCAACCTAGACAGCATATTAAAACGCAGAGACATTACTTTGCCAACAAAGGTCCATCTAGTCAAAGCTATGGTTTTCCAATAGTCATGTATGGATGTAAGAGTTGGACTATAAAGAAAGCTGAGTGCCAACAATTGATGCTTTTGAACTGTGGTGTTGGAGAAGACTCTTGAGAGTCCCTTGGACTGTAAGGAGATCCAACCAGTCAATTGGAGCATCAGTCCCTCCAATTCACTGGAGGGACTGATGCTGAAGCTGAAACTCCAATACTTTGGCCAGCTGGTGCAAAGAACTGAATCATTTGAAAAGACCGTGACACTGGGAACGATTGAAGGCACGAGGAGAAGGGGACAACAGAGGATGAGATGGTCAGATGGCATCACCAAACTGATGGACTTGAGTTTGAGCAAGCTCTGGGAGCTGGTGATGGACAGGGAGGCCTGGCGTGCTGCAGTCCATGGGATCACAGAGTCAGACATGACTGAGCAACTGAACTGAACTGAACTGTCAGTCATGGCAAGAGGGGAAAGTCGTGAATGTGCATCCATTAGTAACTTTTGTCATTTCATTTGCACCTCAGGGCCTTTGGAATTGCTCTTTCCCCACCTGGAACATCCTTCTTCAAGACTACTGCACATGTATTGCCTTGCACTTGTGTCTCAGGTCAAACGTCACTTACTTAGAGCTTTCCTGACTACCCTATCTATTTAAAATAGCCCTTTTCCACTGTAAAAACTGTCTATACTTTACTGCATTTTTCTTTACAGCACTTAACATTGCCCTGAAACTATTATAAATTTATTAATTTCCTTTTTTTTATTGCCCATATCTTTGAAGATGGAGACCTTGACCGTCTTATTCTTCATTATATCATCAGTTCCTGGCACATAATAGGAGCTAAATAGGCATGTAATGAATGGATGAACCATGTCTTGAAACATCTTAATGAGAAGACTGATAAATCAGAAAGTGTTTGGAATAGGGTGGTGAAATGTTTATAACCATAAAATGGCTGAACAACTGAAGGATATGAGATTGAAATGATGAAATGATCATTGAAAGATGATGAAATGATGAAAGATGAAATGATCACTCTCTTCAAATATATAACATTCTGTTTACTGGGAGAGGGAGTAGAGAAACATATCCCAGGCTGTTTCAAATGGCACCCCTGCAGTCACCTTGTAAAGAGACAAATTTGCCCCCACAGTGAAGACTTTTCTAAAAACTAAAAATTCTTCAACAGGGAAGTATAGCAAGTTCCCAATTACTAAAATAGGTTAAGCTATACTAGGTACCATCTTAAGGGTCAGTTGTAAAACAAATTCCAACTCTTTATTTTGACTGGGTAACTTACAAAGCCCCTCCACCTCCACAATTTTAAGATGTTTTAAGGGCCATAAAGCTGGGTTCTCACTTTTCACAACTCCAGGAGATACAACAGACAATATTGCTGAGTTTAGAGGTTTAGTTTAAGAAGGTTAACCACAGAGAGTTTGGGAAACAAAATGTAAACCAGTGAAAAGGTTTAAGTCTCTCCTAGGATAAAATAGGAAATAATTGATTTTTGCTTGAGTGTGTTACAGTTGAAACTCAACAACAAGTTAGATTTCTTTAGTAACCAGGATGGGTAACATTCTATAATTAATAAAAATATTTTCCCTATATGATTTTGAGTTGTAAATGATTAGTATGTTTAAGGCTATTTTTTCAGATAGTATGACTTTGATTTGGGCAACTACTAATTGGTGGTAAATGTAATTATAGACCATATCTCAAATAAGTATCTTATAATCTTATACTAGTTGTAGTACAGTATTTACAGAATTTGTTTTTTAGTCAACAAGGATTCTGAATGCATAAAAATAATTATGGACTCTGTCATATGGCATATTTAAAAGAACAATATAGATAAGACTTAACTATAAACTTCTAGGTATAATTTGATATGCTCTTACTCACTTTAACAACCACTGATTAATTATGCTTTCCTATTTTAAGCAATAAACAAAATTCATACCAAAGATTACCTTGGAGCCAAAGCCTCCTTAGGCATATAAACACTTCGGGCTCAACCTCCAGCACTTTTGAAGTTGTTTCTCTAACCTGGTATGTGATCAAAGAATCCAAGGTCTTCATATCTAATATTTAAGTATTATTTTGTAATTCTAATGCCCACTGTAATTAAATATGTATCAATATGTGGGAAGCCTTAGGACTCACTAGGGATCTATCTTTCACCACTCCATTTTCATACTTACTTGGAGTTCAAACCGTCCATGTTTTATTTTTCAAGCAAATCACAGGAGCTTGGTAACTCACATTCTTAACACTGACTAAATAGCCAAAAGAATTTTTTAAAAAAATATTGCAATTATTATTCTGGCAGCTCTAGTTAGCAGTTTCCTTCAGTTCCAAACTAAAAGCCTATAACATACAGTTCTTTTCTTTCTATAGAAATAATACAGTAAAGGTGGGTGATGAGTTCTCCCGCCTTCCTCATCAATTCCATTTCAGTGGTTCTGCCAGGAATGCAGGAGGGCTTCCTCTCCTTTGCAGATGGCACCAGCTACCCTCCTTCAGCTTGCATTTCCATCACACCACGGCTTCCCACTCCCACTCCCTCACACTCAGGAGTCCTTCCTTTGCTGTTGCAGCACCACATTCAAGGAAGACCGAATACTTTTTAAACCCTGTTTCATCCAGGAGATATACATAATACGAGTGCTGTCTCCATCAACAGCTGTCAGCTCGCAGGCATCAAGATACACAGCCACATGGCTTTGTCCCTGTTTACAGATTTCCGGTGAGTGTTTATGCATTTAAAACACAGCTGTTTTGCATTTAAGCTATCTCTACACTGATGGAATATCTGCTCATCAGCTCAAAAAGAGGAGGACATTAAGGACCAAGCAAAAGACAGTTTCTTTCCGTGGGCTGCTGCCCTGGTCTCTGTGCTTCCTCTGTGGCACCTGCTTCACGGTTAACTGCCTAAGGCTGCTGCTCTCTAAGCAGCACCTTCCCCATCTCAGCCCTCCTGCTCCCACACTCCCCTGACAACCATCGTCCCCTCGGATCTCAGAAAAACACCCATCTCCACTGTGAAGGCTCCCTTTTCCTTTGCACTTAGCATCCCTGACCTCTAATATACTTGGGATACTGCAGATGTTAAAGTTCAGGGTTGAAACAGGACAAGGTTATCTGGGTCTTGAGTCTGCACACCAGTTTAGACACTTCCTTTTCAGGAAGCCCAGAGCCATGGTGATGCCATGAATATTTGATAAGAGTCTTAGGTGCGTTAACCAAGAACTGATTCATTATTCTACCTAAGCTTCCTGCCCTAATCTTTCCTACTTGCCTCCTCTAATGTCTTCTGCATTATGATACATGGCCATTTATTTTTTATAACACAGATGTTTTATCTAATTTTATTCAAGAGCAAGAGAACTGTTTATTGAGGGAAAAAAAGCAGAAATAAATATTTGAGTACCTACTATGTGTGAGTAGCTAGGCATAATGTTTTAAATATACCTTATCATATCCTTAATTTTTAAATGATATCAAAGAACTCTAACAAACATGTATGGCACCAATATCCTGCAAGTGATAAAACCAGAAATGAAATCTAGGACCATCTGACTTTAAGAACATATGCTTTCCTCTATGCCACATTCTTTCACATTGTTCCGCAATTCTGTGGAGTGCAATTATATCACTGTGTGTACATCACAGTATTAATTAAGAGATAGACTCCAAAGGCAGAATGCCTATTCATCACCACCCATGACTTTAGGCCAGTCACCCAGTGGGCTTATATTTCTTGTCAAATGAAGAATAATACCAGTGCCCATTATCTACGGTTTCAACGAGTATCAAATGTGTTACGTTAACATAATTATGGCTTAGAATAATACCTTACATATACTAAGCACTATGTAAGTACTAGTTATTTTTGTAAATCTAACTTCCCAGATGGAGTATACGCTCTCCAGGTATCAATCAACCAATTCAATTCAGTTGCTCAGTCGTGTCCGACTCTTTAGGGTAACCTAAATTATGCCTTTACACTGGTATCAAAAGTAGCAACTCTGTAATAGGCTGGATTAATTCTTCTGTTGACTGATGCTCTTTCTATTGTTTCCAGCACAGTGTGGAAGGAGCTTTGTCTATCTACACCTTTACCTCGCACTTGTAAGCATGGCTCCCAAAGTTTGCAGTCAGGTCCAGTCTTAGACTTCTGTCGGGAATCAAGGCGGACCAGTGATTCTCTCCCCATTACTTTCCGCTTCCTGTATGTAGGTTATAGACTTTAAGTTTAGGATGATGATTGATGTGGCTCAGAGTATGAGAATGGTGGAAAGCTGAGATCTGTTCATCACTCTTTCCTTTGCTCATTTATTCACAAGACACATTTTTCATTAGGCACTGAGATAGGTACCAGGGAAAACTCAGAGTCCAGAGGTGAGTAGAGATGAGGAAAGCAAAGAATCACAACACAGAGTGGTAAGAGCTATAACGAATGGAATAAAAGCTGCAACAGCCACTTAACCATTTCAGGGAAAGCAGCCAAAGCAGGGAACATTTGAGCGACATCTGGAAGGACAAGGAAGCAGCTATAAACCAGAGAGGTAAAGAAAGAGGGAACCTTCCTCGTAGTACACACAAAAAGGTACTAGTGAAGTCAGAGTAAAATCAGCAAGTTCTATGCGGCACTGACTGACTTCACACCACTCTCATGAGTATCCTGGATGGTGTCAAGAGCTGCTACAGGAAAATGAAATTTAGAGTCCAGATTATTATGCTGGGATGACTGGAAAAAGGAAGGGTTGCAGACATGGACACTGAAAGACCCAAGAAAGACGGTCAGGATGATAGCATGATCTCAGCCTTGGCACTGTGGATAGAAGGTAGGAATAGCTATAAGAGATCCTCAGAAAGTAGCATTGGCTGGATTGGTGACAAACGAGTATTAAGGGGAAAAAGATGACCCCAAGTACCTTCATTTGCTTATGATATATTTAACATGACTTTAATGTTACACACATTTAAAGTCACAGGGTGACTTTCTTTTTTTAAACATGATAGTAAGGACAGAGACCTACTTTCTAATTCTCACTTAAATTTGCTTATTGAAATTATTGAGCTTTATTCTGTTAATAATGTCATTGTATTCTGCTTAACATCTTTCTTCTTTGAACTACTCCCATAACATTACCAGTTACATTTAACTAGACCCTACACCAAAGTGAAGACACCTTCTCTAACAGAAGCTATATAAGCTTATAAACTTTGACTTGAGTCAAAAAAATTTAGCTTCCCAAACACACTGCTCTGTCTCAGACTCTGGGTCAAAGTCATGTCAATAAACATCTGTTAAAATACAAACAGCCCACCTTGGGCACTTTACTTTATAAACTAACTCAAAGTATCAGAAAAACAGAGAGCAGACTAGGAGGACATATTTCGAAGGAACGCACAGAAAGGGTTCACTGGCATAATTAGAAATCAGAAACTGTCCAAAGCAGCAGAACCAAGAGAGGACACGTAAGGAGGGTAAAAGGGTAAGAACAGCAAGTGCACACCAGATACCAGGAATTCTAAAAGTGGGAAAGGGAGGCCACATATAAAGAAGCCTAGTCTAGCTGGATCCTGAAGACTGCCTTCACACATATAATGACAGCATCTTTCTTTTCATAAACCTTTACTGACAGAGCACTACTACTACTACATCTACGCTTAATAGCTGTGTCATGT
The DNA here is from genome assembly GCF_027580195.1 of Bos mutus. Classification (NCBI taxonomy): domain Eukaryota; kingdom Metazoa; phylum Chordata; class Mammalia; order Artiodactyla; family Bovidae; genus Bos; species Bos mutus. The sequence continues at coordinate 96,315,436 of NC_091626.1, forward strand.
CAGGAGAAGGCAGTGGCACCCACTCCAGTACTCTTGCCTGGAAACGCCCATGGACGGAGGAGCCCGGTGGGCTGCAGTCCATGGGGTGGCTAAGAGTCGGACAAGACTGCACGACTTCACTTTCACTTTGTACTTTCACGCATTGGAGAAGGAAATGGCAGCCCATTCCAGTGTTCTTGCCTGGAGAATCCCAGGGACAGGGGAGCCTGGTGGGCTGCCGTCTATGGGGTCGCACAGAGTCGGACACAACTGAAGCGACTTAGCAGCAGCAGCATGTCATACACAGGATTTAAACTCTCTGTGCCTCGGTTTTCTCATCTACAAAGCCTGGAGGCATGAAGAGAATCAATTTCACAGGGAAATAAGCTGAGATGCACAGAAGATTAAGTGACTGATCCAGGGTCCCTAGAACCTGCAGAACTAGGGCTGGAGTCAGGCTCTTCTGACTCCCAATTCAGTGAGTATTTCTGTTTACCTGGAGGGCTCATCCAACCTGGGAGACCAGCATGTGATCCCAGGTAGACAGTCATTTGTAGAACATGAACAAATCACATTCACTCTGTGGCCCTGCTCGAGTTTGCAGCACAACTAGTTCTAGTGGTCAGGATGTCATCTCTCATGACCATATTTTAAGTCTTTCTTGGGACCCCTAAAGAGGGCTTCCCTGGTGGCTCAGTGGTAAAGAATCTGCCTGCAATGAAGGGGACCCAGGTTCAGTCCCTGGGTCAGGAAAGTCCCCTAGAGAAAGGAATGGCTACCCACTCTAGTATTCTTGCCTGGAGACTCCCAGGAACAGAGGAGCCTGGAGGGCTATAGTCTGTGGGGTCACAAAGAGACGGACAGGACTGAGCAACTAACACTTTCACTTTAGAACACCTAAAACCTCAGAAAAATGTTCTTGGGTTGAGGAACTCATAACAGTTCAGATAAGTCACTCAGTCATATCTGACTCTTTGTGACCCCATGGACTGCAGCACGCCAGGCCTCCCTGTCCATCACCAACTCCCGGAGCTTACTCAAACTCATGTCCATTGAGTCGGTTATGCCATCCAACCATTTCATCCTCTGTCGTCCCCTTCTCCTCCCACCTTCAATCGTTCCCAGCATCAGGGTCTTTTCAAATGAGTCAGTTCTCTGTATCAGGCAGCCAAAGTATTAGAGTTTCAGCTTCAGCATCAGTCTTTCCAATGAATATTCAAGACTGATTTCCTTTAGGATAGACTGGTTGGATCTCCTTGCAGCCCAAGGGACTCTCAAGAATCTTCAACACCACAGTTCAAAAACATCAATTTTTCACCATTCAAGTTTTCTGTGTAGTCCAACTCTCACATCCATACATGACTATTGGAAAAACCATAGCCTTGACTAGACAGATTTTTGTTGGCAAAGTAATGTCTCTGCTTTTTAATATGCTGTCTAGGTTGGTCATAAGCAGATGACCATATCCATAGCATTTTTACATCCCACTTTAGGAAGCATGTGAATGTTTAACTTAGGTCCTTCTGGTCATAAACTGGGGCTGGGCTCACAATATCCCCCTGCTTGCACCCTAGTAGCTCCTGTTCTTTCCAGATTGTTTTGTAAGTACTCTCGAATTTTTCCCATGTAAAACATGTTTCATTTGCCTGTCCAATTATAAAATCCCCAAGCAATCCTAATAGGATAAGGGATAAGGAAGGCTAACAATTTAGTAAAAAGACTAAATATTGGCATTTTAAGTGGTAATTTTCTTACTTTCCCATAGCTAAATCTGCCAAAGGGCTACCTAGTAAAATTTCTGGAGCACCAGCTTCAATGACTAGGTAGGAGAGGCTTGTAATTAGCAAGTCAATTGTTTGTAAGAAATAGGCACCTTTTACAGTTATTCCCAGACTTTGGTTGAAAACTTAGTCTTAGAGATAAAGGAAATATTTGTCCTTAGTGTTGCAATAAGTACCCACCTTCTCCAACAGCTTTGTTTACTTTATCCATTTGCATTTTAATCTAGACTTTGGAAGAAAACCACTGAGGGGCAAAAGTAAGCTTCAATTTAGGGAAAACCCAATAGAAATCAGGACCAGAATCCGAAAAATACCAAGAAGTTCCAAATGCAAAGCTGCTAGCTTATTTCTTTCTAGTTCCAAAATTAAACCCTTACCTAAAGCTTGGTTTCAGTTGAACCCAGTCCTTTCTGCTCGGGTCTGTTTCTCGTGAGAGATAATGGCACACATCACATACAGCGTCAGCACAGAGTGGTGGTGGTGGTGGTGATCTAGTCGCTAAGTCACGTCCAACTCTTGTGACCCCTTGGACTGTAGCCTGCAGGGCTCCTCTGTCCATGGTGTCAACTACAAATTGGCACTTACCAAGAGCACTGCCAACGACTGAACAACAAAGGCATTGCCATCTGCCTCTGCAGAGAGTGAACCCCGTGCACTATAGCTGTTGACCCTCAACAACCCCCGAGGGAGTTCAGGGTGGAGTGAGGCGCTCTGTGCTCCAGGGAATCTGGTGGGACAGACCTTTAGATAGTTGGAGGTTTTTAGGAACAGATTTTATGATCTGGATCCTTGCATCTCCTCTATCTAGAGAAGCACTAAATCCCTTCATGGTGACATCAGATCCTCATGACTAGCAAAAAGCCTTTTATAAAATGAGCACTTTCTGGTATTGAACTCCCCCTTCACCAAAACCTTATATATTGACTTTCCCCCACTGCCGCTTTGGAGCAGTCTCTCAGAGCTATCCAAGATGCTGCCTCCTGGGCTGCAGTCCTCATCTTGCCCCAAATAAAACTTAACTCACAACTCTCAAGTTGTACATCTTTTTTCAGTCAACAATGGGATTCTCCAGGTAGGAAAACTGGAGCACCGAGTAGCTGACGTCCAAATAAAAGACTCTTGACTGTGAATTGTAAGCACAATCTGTATTACTGGACGATGGGAATGAAGTGACTAGAAGAATGTGGTAGTAAGGACTGAGCCTCATCATCCTTCAAAGGATGGAGAGTGATTTACTGATTGATTTTTTTTTAGCCCATGGAAGTCAGCACCTTTCAGGAGTTAAGGCAGGTCTCAGACCACTATCAACTAAGCAAAAAAGAGCTGGGACACCACCTCTGTCTTTTTGAGATATGAATATTTTTTTAAGTATACCTGGTTCTGCCAACTGCCTAGAAGTACAGAGTAGCAATATAAAGAAACGTGCTGGTTAGTATTTAGGGTACAAAAGTTTCCAGCACATTTTATTTTTTTTCCAGCACACTTTAACTAAAGGAGCTGAAATTGTCTAGTCAGAGAGCATCAGCAGTTAAGAGTCCGACAGCGGCAAATAGTCCACTGGGTTGTTTGAAGAGCTGCTCTTACTGCTCTAGGGAACCTCTTACTCAGAGGACTGTGGAGGGGCAAGAGACAACTTTGATTGTGGACCCTAAATAATGGGTTGTCAAGCTGAGGAACTCATCCTGTGTCTTTCTAAGCTTGAGCCCATGTAGAAAAAAAAAAAAAAAAAAGGACAGGAAGGAAATACATTGGATGTTACCAGTTTTCCCCCCACCCCACACACACAGTATCCATATTTTCAATAATAGGTAGGCATTAATCTAAACTTTTTTGTGTGAAATATGCACTTTATTTAAAAAACAAAATCCTAAGCATGTCAATGACCTGATAACCAGCTAGGCAGCAAAAGAAGAGAAAAGTTCTTTCAGACACAATTTGTTCTGGCAAATCATTAGCCCAGGACTGGCATAGGGTCCCGGTCTTCCTAATGACTGTTTTCTTTCTACCGCACTCTCAGAGCTTACTCTGGGTTAGGGTATGACATTAAGTACTTTATTTATTCTCTTGTCTAGTTTTCAGAACATCTTTACCCACTGGGCTCTATCATTACCCCCATGTAAAGAGGAGGAGACGGAGGCTTGAGAGGGTCGGTAAGCGGCTACAGAACACAGGGCAAGCAGGTGACTACCGAGACCAGGACACGCAGCCAGACCCAAGTCCACGGTTATAAACCACTTGGTGAAAATTAAAATAACTTGCTCAGACATCACTTCTGACCCTTTCTCCACTCTACTGTTCCTATACTTGAGCCTCTCTTGTTCAGGACACCCTCTCCAGGGTGACTTTCCCAGCAGGAGAAATTTTTGCCTGTTTTGTTCACTGTTATTGAACTGAGCCTAGAGCAGAGCCTGGCACACAATTGACACTCAATAAACATTAGCTGAATTGATGAATTAACTCTAATACATCAAATTCTAACCACAATATTGTAACTTTGCAGTTGTCCAACTCCTAAAAGCAGTCTCCATGCTCTTTCAGTCTCCTACTATGATAAGTTTTTCACAGTTGCACGAGCTGGTAGTTCGACTGTTGTCCAAACAGTTTTCTTTTACATTGGAGACTACCTAGCTGCCCCTGCGGTTGGCAGTGGTTTGTGACTGAGTTCTAGCAAATGACATATGGGTAGGAGTGATGCAGCCACTTCCAAAGCTGACCTGTGAAAGCCCAACCTTCCATACTCTCTTCTTTCATTTGCCAGCTGGTTGTATGACACCCAGTAGACAGAAGAAGCCAGGATCCGAATGTCTGCACAGACTAGAGCCTTGCTCTACTCAACTGACCTACATTGTACATTGGGCTTAGACATAAGCAAGAAATAAACCTTTATTTATTAAACCAGTAGACCTTGGAGTCATTTTTATATAGCAGTTACTCTTCCTGACTAATAAAAAACCATATCAGTCAAAAATTGTTTGAACATGCAATGAACATATATATATTTTAAGTATTTATATATATCATAAATGTATTTGTGTATATAATTGATAAATTACATGCAGGGCATACTGTAACAGTATGTAAATGATAAAATATACTGTAAAACCTACATCAAAACATAAAATTTGAAAAAGGCTGGATACAGATAAAATTAAAATATTCTTAAATTTCTTACTAATCATGATGGTTCTACTATGTAACTAGGCAACATTTCAAGGCACACTGGGGCTTAGGAAAAGGCTTGTCATTAACAATGATAGAAATAAATTTGTATTTCAAATGGTCTTCCTGACTGATGACTATTTGGTGGCTGACTTTGCATCAGTCCTGACTATACCTTTATTGTTCTTACATCATAATATTGCTGAAAAAGAACTCAAATTAGGAATAGAAGTGACAGTTCTGCCATTTTATTGTTGCTCACTTGTAACAGTGGTATTATTTTCCATCCAAGGACTCCTTACAGGAATCTGTAGAGCCACTTGTCTATTTTGTGAAGGCTGTTTTCATAAAAACTAGATCAGATAATCCATAAATCCACTTTACCAGACACAACTGAAAAGTGTTATGTCCCAGTTCACGGAGGACAAATGAACATATAAAAGTACCAATGTCAAGCTTCCCTTCCTTTAGGATGTGTGGGAAGCCTGCCTTCCTTTAGGATATGTAAATAACATATAATACATGTAGCCATGTGTCATCAAATTATTTGAGGATGCTAGTAGCAATCCACATATTAAAAATACATTAAACTTAACGTTCTATTTTTTCATTATAAAATAAATTGATGTTTTAGCCCTTATGAACCCTGCATGGGCACAATCTATTTTTGAAAGCACTGTTCTGGCAAGTGTTTCGGACACTCAAATCCTAATGCTCTCAATGCTTGAAATCCAGTCTCCTGGACGTGCGTCAGATGGCTGACGTCCCTCCACTAATTCCTTTCATACTAGAGCCCCTACCTTACCCCAAGGTAAGAGTTCTTCCTCTTAATATGGGCTAGAAGACCTGGTCTTGTCTCCTAGATATTAGCTAAGCTCTCTGTGGTGTGCCCTAAGACAAATTATAGACGAAACAAAACCCTACTTTACCCACTCAAGTAAACACATATGACTTAAGAAGGTGACCGGGAGGCTGTGTGATGTGGGGACAAGACCACCGGCTTTGAGTTACAATAGCCAGGACCATCTCTTCAATAAAGTCAGCGTGGCCCTTTGTATCTCAGCGCCCTGACCTATGGAACAGGCACAGTAATGCCTGCCCTACCTACATCCTAGGGGCCGTGAAAGAACTGTGGGTGAAGAGGCTCCTTACAGCCCTAACTTGAGTAGACTGCATGAGCACTCCATAGAGAGAAACTTGGCAAGAATATGAGATGGGAGATTCTCCACAACAGTGAGTCTGTGATCTATGCTGTCTTCCAGGAAAACTTGAGAGCAGCTTAGGACAACACAGGACGAGAACAGTCCTAAGAGATTTTAGACTTTTCATGCCTTTTATCAAGAGCCTTGAGAGGATAAGTCACAGTGGATAAATGAAAAGAGTAAGGCCCCCTATGCCTGCAAGGTATAGAACACTCAGCGGACTCTCCAATCGGGCAGAGAGCTCCTAGCCAGGGGTAGAAAGGTCAGGATCTGAGCAGAGCGTGACACTAGGCTCTGAAGTCAGGGCTGAGTTCAAGCTGAGGCTCTAACACTGACAACTTTCAGGTGACTTAATCAACCTGTATATGCCTCAGTTTCACCATCGGTAAAGTAAGGACAATAATGATAAGCTTGTATTATGTTTATGAAGTTTTAAAGAAACAGTAGCCATGCCTGATGTAATCCAGGACCTGGCACATAATAGGTTCTCAATAAATAGTTACCTTCTTCACCATCATTATCTTCCTGCCCTTGCTTACTTAGCCCATCTTAAAAAGGAAATAGATGAGGCATAGCTAACATTTGCCAAGTACTTAAGAGTTAGGCTTGGCAAGCGCTCATCAACATCAGAGGTTAGAGAAGTGCTTCATGGTGGGTCATACAGAGTGGATACTCATGCCCTGAAAGTCCGTGCCAAGAAGTCACGGGTAATGAGCAGTGAAAACAAAGCAACAAACCCTCCAGGTTGGAGGAGAGACAGCAGGTAGGCAGCTGGCAGCCAGCAGCAAAAATGACCTTACTGACTCAAGGACACCCTAGTCAAGTGGGTGAAGAGCAAAGAGGAATCAGAAAGCCTTAATAAGAGGATCTCGCTTCTTTACTAAGAAAGAGGATGCTTTTGGCCCAAGTCAGTAGAGACCAATTCAACCTCTCTCGTGCACTAGCTGTGGCCTCAAGCCATGCCCCAGCCAACTGGCTCTCTGAAGCTCACATATCACTAGACTCTGTCCTTGGAGAAACAACAAAAAGACCTCCCTCATGAGTGTTCAGCACCACCACAATCCCACCGTGAACACTGTATCCTTTCATCATTTTGGAGGGTCTTGTAAGCTGTTAACCAAGTCCAACATCGTGTACGGATCCCAGGAAGAATCCCGACTTTGGATTCACCTTATAGCCCACAAAATGAGGCTGTAATTTTTATGGACACATTTAATTCTTTTTCACAAGAGCACCAGGAGAGATAGGGAAGTGGTGGATATCGTGCATTGCCCTCACCATGACTAGACAACTCAAAATTCTTTCCTTCTCAATAGTAAGCCCTGCTCATGCATAATGATATGAACAACATCCCCATTAGGAACAGGTTGTGTCTGAAGGGTTCTCATGTATGCCCTTTGAAAAAGATAGGGTAAATCCTCCTCGGTAAAAGGAGAAGTGTTAATTATTTAATTAAACAAAGTAGTTATTGACTTTTTAGAAGCAATAGGCAAATTTTCCATAAAAAAAGAGACTCTTTTAAATATATATTTCTCTAGTTCCTGAAGATAAAATAGCTGAAAATTTAACCCCAGAGTGAAAAATACAGGTGTTTATGAAAGAAGTAATGTGCAAGTAGAACCTAGAATTTCTTCCTACAGTTTTGACTTGGCCTTTGAAAAGTATCTCAATTCAATTTCTATGATAGTATGAATCCCAGTGGTTTCACAAACAGGGGAGTGATTTCAGAAGTGGAGGTGAGAGCTATACCAAATCCATGAAGTATAATATTTGCAAAATACCCCGTAGATAATACAAACTATGCCACTTAATCAAGTACGGAAAAGGTTCAAATTAATCCTGACTTCACTAAAGTTAATATAAATGTCCCAAGTCAATAAATCTTGTTATTGATTAATCTATCCCCCCAATTCAATTTTTAAGACCCACCAGTTCCCACAGGCAGAAGGGGCAGATGTGACAAAAGCAATTTACAAAATCAATACAGAGCAAGAGATCTAGAGAAATTAACTACAGGAGAGACGACCCAGTAAATCATCCAGTCCATCTCCATCTCCCTCTTGGCCCCTTGTACGTTGCTCTCTTCCCATATATTTGAGCCTCGCTTTCCAAATAAGTTGTAAAGTTCAACAGGTATGAGGTCTCGTTCCTTTTCCCAAAAACAACTACTGCCATCCCCTATCTCCCAAAACTGAGACCCACTTTGTACACTGCATCAAGTCTCAACTCTGGCAGCACGTTAGATTCACCCAGGGAGCTTCTGAACTATACCAGTGCCAGGCCTTATGCCCAGAGATGTCTATTTACTTGATCTCAGATAAGACCTCAGCCTTGCTGGTATTCCTTTTTTTAATACCCAAATGATTCTACCATTCAGAGAAAGTTGAGAATCTGTTCTCTTTAATTTCAACAGTTTTATCTCTTGTCCAGGTTTTGAATGCTTTCTTCTTGACCATGTTAAAATTAACTCAATACTGCCAGACTGGGAGTAAGGTCCTAGATGACAGTAAGTCAGTGAATCCCCTCTGGCTGAAGAGCACCAGCGGGGGACCCTGCAGGGAAACCACTGCCACTGATGGAAGCAGGACCTAACCTCAGGTGGACTGGGTTCCTGAGAAGGGGGAATGGTTGTACTACATTTCTACAAAGACTTTCTACAAAGACTTTCTACAAAGACTTTGAACAGCTTTGAACTACGAGGGAGGGGGCTTCCTCAGTGGCTCCACTGGTAGTGAATCTGCCTGCCAATGTAGGAGATGCAGAAGCAGTTTCAATCCTTGGGTCGGAAAGATCCCCTGGATGAGGAAATGGCAACCCACTCCAGTATTCTTGCTTGGGAAATTCTATGGACAGAGGAGCCTGATGAGCTATAGTCCATGGGGTTGCCAAAGAATCAGACACAAATGAACGAATGAGCATACATACCACATGGAGAGCTACCAAAGACGGAAACACATCCAATTTGGTGCTCCTCTGTTGATCAACATAAGCTTTGAACACAAAAATGCATACATATGCAATCTAAAAGCTAGCTTTTGTTGAATCCTCATTACAGGCACAGTTCTAACTGTCTTATATGCTTTAACTCATCTGTCTCCCCACATCCTTGTGAGGTGGGGGCTATTATTGTCCCATTGTAGAGATGAAGAAACAGAGGCATCTAGGGTCACCCATCAAGAGACAGAGGTGAAATTCCAGCTAAGGTGGAGTGGTTCCAGATTCCATGCTTTTAATCATCAACGTCAACTACCTCTCAGCACTGTGTAATTTCAACAGAAAGCACACACCTGAAGGTAGAAATGACAGGTAGTACCTCGTCCTATGGGGCTTCCCTTGTGGCTCAGATGGTGCCAAATCTGTAACAAATCTGCCTGAAATGCAGGAGACTCCAGTTTCCCTGGAGATCCTCTGGAGATGGGAACAGCAACCCACTCCAGTATTCTTGCCAGAAGAATCCCATGGACAGAGGAGCCTAGAGGGCTACAGTCCATGAAGGTGCCAAGAGTCGGACACGACTAAGAACTAACACACACACGTTGTCTTATAAGGGCTAGGGTGTAATTTCTTCAATAATTAACCATAAAGCAGTGGTTTCAAATCATGCATAGAAATAACTGGAAGGGATTTTAAAAACAATTGCTGGTCCCCTTTCCTAGAGATTCTGATTCAGCAGTCTGCCAAGGGGAACTGGGGGTGGGGGTGGGGTGGGCATGAACTTGCATTTCTTATAACATCTGACACTTTCAAGCTCACCAGAGAAGTTCAAGACTGGAACGGAGATATACCAATTTCAGCAGTTAGGAGGGAACTGGGAGCCTTGCACACAGTCCTTTGGGGCAGCTGGAGTGGCAGAAGCTAAGCTAAAAGAGTTAAAAAATAGTTCTGAGGATGTGGAGCTGGTGAGGGGTGACTCGTCTTCCAAGAAGCTTCTTGGTGAAGAATAGTACTCTGAAGAAAATTATCTTTAGAAGGATGGAAAGTGCCAGAAGAAAAAGGAGAGATTAAAAATTCAAGAAAGATAGAGGGAAACTGGTGATGGAACAAGGTTCTGGAGAAGGCAGGAGGGTACACGGCGACTACACCGAGTCCACTTACCAAAGTCTCCATCGCAAGAGGGGCTCCTAGAATGATGGGCTACGCCAGGCCTCTTGGCACGGTGTTCAAGTACAAGTGTGTATTTCCCAACCAGGACTGGATAGCTATCTCAGGAACACTTTATCAAAGCCTCTTAAAAAATAGGCAGAAACTAACATAATGCTGTAAATCAATTATCCTCCAATTAAAAAAGAAATAAATTGAGAAAATAAAGAAAAAAATATACCATAAGGTATAACATCACCACGACATGTCCAAACCTTCGCGAGTACTAACGCCAAACTGGAGTGATGCGCTGCTCCTAAGAGGACCATGAGCTAGTACATGTGATGCAGCTAATCCATCTTCTCCCATACAGGATGCTCTCAAGCCTGGCTGCAGAACTGGCTGCGTAATTTATGGAGCTCAGTGAAAAATGAAAATGTGAAATCCCTTGTTCAAAAAGTATTAAGAATTCCAAGATGGTAACAGCAGCGCATTAAGCCAAGTGCAAGGCCCCTCTAAGCGTGGGGCCCTGTGTGACTGAGTAGTTTGCCTACCATGAAGCCGGCCCTGCCTGGCTACACGTGAGGACCGCCCGGGGAGGCTTTACAAATGCCAATGCCCAGGCCACACCTAAAACCAATTAAAACCAGACCCTCTGGGGGTGAGAACCACATTAGAATGTTTAAAGCTCCCCATTGATTCCAAAGTGCAGTCGAGTTTGGGAACCACTGGTTTTTTGTCATAGAATCTGACAATGCCAGCTTTAAATTATTTTCTTTAAATAGGAGATTCCATCTGGAAAAAATATATTGGTCCCACAAAATGGACGATGGCCTTACTTACATACTACTGAGTCACATTTCTCGACCTATTCATTCCCATACACTGGCTCAAATTATTAGTACAAAAGAGAAGAATACAAATCCCTTCCTATAATAAATACATGTATTTCTATACAGACCAAAAATAAGAGACACTTGAGCAATGGAGACCTTGCTGAATTCTGTTAAGGCCACTGCCTGAATTTTCTTGGCTCTTCTAGGTGGTTTCTTCCAGGGTCTGGGCACCGGCCCAGAACGCCTCCACATTCTGAATAATGCATGACACAAGGTCCTTCCAGGCAACACTGAGCTTTGGACGGAACGCTCCGTTAAGGCAGGAGGATCCGACCCTCACCAAATGCAAAGCCTGAGATTTACCCGAGGAGAAGGGATCAACTGAGGATGACGATCCAAGCAGCACAGCTGGGCCGCTTCCAGCTGGATACAAAGCTAAACAATAGTTGTTCACCACAAACCCAGCCACCTCAAGAAAAGAGCTGCCGTAGTGAAGAGAGGTGGGGCTCCCCACAGGACTCTTAGACCTGAAATGTATTAGGGAGGCCAATTCCTTTACAGGGGTCTCTACACAAGCAACACAGGCTGAGGCAAATCATGGAAACCTCCAATGGGGTCCCCTCAGGATACCAGCAAGGACTAAGGTCTTTCAGTTGGATCCTACCAGCAACAGAATAACAGGAAATGCTGTGGCGGTAGATTTTATGGCTTAGAAGCCTGGCTCTACCACCTATTATAAGCTGTATGACCTCTGTGTGCTTCAGTTTCATCATCAAAAAATGTGGAGCTAATAATAAGCTAATCCTCACAGAATTGCTGTGAGGATTGAGGTAATCCAAGCATGGTCCTTATAACAGTACTTAATACATAGTGAGCATACCATTACTAAGGTAATTGTAACTTAGCAATCATCGCCATTACCACCATCACCGCAGCAATCCACGACACACACACAACTCACATCTTCCCTATTTTGCTCAAAAGGAAACTAAGGTGCACAGGGCTTAAGAGGCTGGCTTCAGGTTCCACAAGCCAGTGAGAGCAGGGCCACGTTACCTCCTGATGTCACCCAACTTGAGAACCGAGCGACTCTCTCTGCAACCTTTTTGGTGTTGCATACAGCTTCGCCACAACTTGCTCTAGGTGACGACTGAAGGAGGTGATGTAGCTTAAATCAGGGAGAGCTGTCTGTCACATCAGAAGGACGCATTCCATGTTAGCTACTGTTATTGTTGCATTGACACCACACAACTGATGAACCAGCAGGAAAATGTCCTGTAATTGACCATATCCACCATAGTGGAGACTCAAGGAGCTGGGTATCTAAAGAAACCTAGTATACAACTCACAGATGAAAACAGAACTCTCCCTGCTCATACGATTAAAATCACCCCCAAGCAAATTATCCCACGCCTATGCTAGGAGCCTCCTGTATTGGCTATGCGGAAAATAATGAAAACCATACTGCCAAGCTGTCCCGAGCAAGGGATAGAGCAAAGGTATAATTTTAGAAAAGAAATCAAATTTCGAAACCTCCAGTCCCCCAGCTGGGGATTGGCCAGTATGGAAATGAAGTTTTAAGTCCTCCCTTCTCTTCAAGAGAAACTGTATACCACCAAGCCAAGCCCAACTCACCTTTTGTTGTAAAGAGTCACACTGACACAGTCCCAGGCCCTTGCTGAGGGCCCAGAAGCAGCTATGTTGAGTTTGTATCCCCACATTTGAGAGAAAACTTCCTGACCAATCAAATGGCATTAAGTCATTAGATTTATTTTTCCACCCAAGTAAATGCCTCTTCCAGAAAGAAACCTGCCCTATGGCATCAATTTCCCTCTTTTGCTGAGTGGTCTAAGGGAAAAAATAAAAATTTAAAACACAACAATGAATCCGTGACAATTAAGCTGGCACATAATGAAAGCCACAAATACGTAATTACTATGTCCCACTTGGTACAATATGCTCCAGAGTTGCCAAAAACTGCCCACTCTGATAGCAGTTGCCCTTACGCAAGCCCTGGGCTCTGCAGCTGCATCTCAATGAGCCCAAGTCAGCTGCCTGGAATGGTTTCCCTGGTAACAAGGTGCTGGCTGAGAGGGACATTGATTACCCCGAGGAGTGAGTTTCCACTTGGAGGGAGACTGGGTGAATGCAAAAGCAGGGAATTTGGAAGGGGTACAGCAGGGTCCAAAGGGGTGCAGGAGTCACGAAAAACCCGGGAGAGGGTCCCAAGCTTTTCCCTTCCTGAGATGGAGGAAAGTCACATGTCAGTCTGGAGACTTGAGGACTTCTAAGGGGAGGCCTAGAGTTGGAATATCCCATCTACTCCTGACTTGCCCACATTCTTTATCAGGAAAACTGGCCTGGTTGTCAGAAGGCGTGAATTCTAGTCTCAGCTCTCTGATTAACTCACTGGGTGACCTTGGATAAATTACACCTAGGTCAAATCAAGGGAGTCAGGATTAAGTGATTTTTCTAAGTCTAGCTAAGACCACATGAGGAGAGAGAGGGTCAGCTCAGCCCATGACAGTGAGATCGAGTTTCTGTGTGTTAACAACTGTTCTTTCCTTCTGCATTTACATTTTCTAACTCTCCTCTCCTGTCTCAGGCTTAACTCTTTGGGATGAAATTCAGATTTCTCTGCCACCTGTTTCCAAGGTTGCCTAGAAGAGAAAGGTGCCCATCAGTCTGGTCAATTTCCACCACAAGGGGGACAAATCTGAATGCTATGTGGGGATGAAGATGCTCCACTGTTGCCCAAGAACTGGGAGCAGCTGCTATGATTCTCTGAATGGCTCACCCTCTCCAGGCATGCTTTAACGATTGACGAACAATGAATTCATGGGATCTCAGAGAAGCAGAAAGGGAAAAGCATTCTGGCTAAAGGGAACAGCATATGTAAAGGCTATGTGGGTGATGAAAGTGGGTTCTTATGAGGCCTGAAAAAAATGCCAGAGTGATAAGTATATTGAATGGTGGGGAGGAGTTAAGGGGTATGTGCAGGGCAGGCAGTCAGACAGGCAAGAGTGAGACCACGCAAGTCTCGTTAGTGGCTACGGTTTTGTTTTTATTCTAAGAGCTTTAGACGCTCTTAGCAGGGGAGGAAAGTGGAGGTAATATGACAGGATTTTATTTTGAAAATATTTAGTTAACATATGAGACTAATTAGGAGGCTACTGTCATAACCCAGGCAAGAGATGCTATTGGATAGATGGATAATTTTCAAAAGAGGAGTACAACTTCTGTATGAGTGGTGGGTGCAGCCCTCAGACTGCCCCCCACCCCCGGTTCCAGGTAAGGTCTCCTGGTTTGTCCATTTCACCTCGTTTGGCGTCATCTCCTGGCATCGCATGCTGACTGTTAAGGTCTCGTCGTCGAGAGTGGATTCCCCTGCCCCTCAATAGCCACCACCTCCGTCCTCCTACTTTGCACTGACACCTTACTCGGTTGGAAGCCTGAAACTCTCTGGAGACTTGTCTAGTCCTTATTCCCTCAGAAAGCTCATAAACTGTGACTGGTTGTCACATTTTTATCTCACAAGCCACGTGCAGTAAGAGAGAGTCTTCAGCAAACACACATCTTTTAGCATGGTGAGATTAAAAAGAAACAAAACAAAAATAATCCCTTCTTCTTATCTCCGAATGCCAAAAGGCAGTGTAAGTTGTGTTAGAAACACAGGAACCTGGTCCTAGAATCCTTCGTGTGTCCCCAGGCACTACAACAGCTGAGGAACACCACCTCTAAAAACTGTCCCGGGGATCATTTGAGATCGTGTCAGTCTTAACTGAGTTCTAAGCATACAGGCAGGGACAGAGAGAAGCATGATAAGACCTCTGCATCTGTCAAATATGAGTGATTTGCTTTCAGCAGATTGGGGCACTGGACAGGAGAGTCCAGGGTGACAGCCCTTCTGATGGAAAGAGGCAGAAAGGGAAGTGTGAAGATCACACATTCTCTAATATTTCTCCCCCGAGAGTCAGGGTCTAAGTACTCCGCCATTGGCTCTGGGCTCTACGGCTATTTTGGCCTGAAGAATCCAGGCAGATCTCAGAGAGATGGCAGTTTTGGTTCCAGACCATCACAGTCAAGCGAATATAGCAATAGACTGAGTCACGTGAATTTTCTGGTTTCCCAGTGCATATAAACATTATGTTTACACTCTGCTGTAGTGTGGTAAGTGTGCAATACCATTATGTCTAAAAAATACATATATGCCTTAATTTAAAAATTCTTTATTGCTAAAAATGCTAACCATCATCTGAGCCTTCAGCGAGTTATAATCTTTCTGCAGTAGTAATGCCACAGATCACAGGTCACCATAACACACGTGATAATATTGAGCAAGTATGAAATATCGCAAGAACTGTCAAAAGGTGACACAGAATCATGCAGTGAGCAAACACTGTTGGAAAAACAGCACCAACAGACTCGCTCAGCACAAGGTTGCCGCAAACATTCAATTTGTAAAAAACACACTAACGATGAAATACTATACATCAAAGCGCAACAAAACAAGGGATGCCTGTACAAGAGAATGCGATGGCTACGACGCTGCACCAGTTTCTCTTCAAAACCCTGTAAGTCTACAGAGGCTTCCTGTTTTGAAGATACAGACATCATTAAGTGGGATGATTATTTTTATATCAAATGATGCTTCCCATTTCAGACAGTTTTCTCTGAATTTCTTTATGACTTTTGTGACTATTAGATGGCATCTGCTGAAATAAAAGAAAAAGTTATAGTGTGAACAGTCACTAACAAGTTAATATCAATCAGAAATGAAGCTAGAAGACTTTTCCCAGGTCACTGAGACTAAAAAGACTATTTTTAAGGTCTTATTTACAAATGACCTTTTAAAGAAACATAACCTTAAAGTGAGTTTTACCTCCACAAATTCCCCCAGGAGACGTGCGATGCTTTTTTCCGTATGAGAAACCAGACCTCTGGATTGTGGCAGGTTTTTTAATTCCCCTCTGAACTGCATTCTCTACCTCCCCTGGGGCCATCTCTGAGGATACAGAAATGGCCTACTTCCAGGAACCAACATCTCTGCAAATATGGTCTCTCCTCAGTCCCACAGCATGACGGCTTCCACACTCTCGAGGCCACAACAGGGAGGGGAGTACACGAGAAGAGTTCTGCAGATGTTTTCTTCCTGAAAACCTTTTCCCCTCCTCCAGTCAGGAGAGCCACAGAGTGAAAAGCAAACTCAAGTGGAAGCCCTAGATTCTGGAGCTTTCCCCAGCACTGTAAGCGGGGTGAGCAACTGAAGCTCTCCCCGCCTCAGTCTCCTCCTCTGCAAAGACACAAACACACCACAGGCACCATCATCCAGCAGGTCCTTCCGACCTACGAATCTAGGATTTTATACTTTTGATGGGGAGTGGGAATCCGGCCTCCCTGGTCATGCGAGTCAAAACTCCCAGCCAGATCAGATCACAGCCTCCTTCCAATGGCCTGGGCACCCAGCTTGCTGTGTTTAGCAGGGAGGGTTGCGAGGAGGAAAAGGCAAGACGTCCACCCTCTTGGAGGAGGAAGGAGTGGCCACTCCAGGAGGTCTTGTCAGTGCAAACCAAGACGGTGTGAAGAGGCACATACACGGTGCATGCATGCATGTTAAGTCGCTTCAGTCACATCTGACTCTGTGCGACCCTATGGATTGTAGCCCGCCAAGCTCCTCTGTCCTTGGGAGCCTGGCGGGCTACAGAGGTTGGAGGAGGCCAACATTTCCTCTCCCCTGAGTTACAGAAAGGTGATGCCTGACTTCTGCAGCTTCCCGGAGCCTTCCTGATACCCGTTCCCTCTCCAAGACAGGCCCAGTGGCCAGCTGCGTGCTCTCAGCTTGCATCTAGGTTTGTGGTGTCATCAGTTCAGTTCAGTCACTCAGTCGTGTCTGACTCTTTGCGACCCCATGGACTGTAGCACACCAGGCGTCCCTGTCCATCACCAACTCCAGGAGCTTGCTCAAACATATGTCCATTGAGTCAGTGATGCCATCCAACCATCTCATCCTCTGTCGTCCCCTTCTCCTTCCACCTTCACTCTTTCCCAGCATCAGGGTCTTCTCCAGTGAGTCAGCTCTTCACATCAGGTGGCTGTAGTGTTAGAGTTTCAGCTTCAGCATCAGTCCTTCCAATGAATATTCAGGACTTTTTTCCTTTAGGATGGACTAGTTGGATCTCCTTACAGTCCAAGGGACTCTCAAGTCTTCTCCAACAACCACAGTTCAAAAGCATCAATTCTCTAGCGCTGCAATCTCCAAAAATTTACTTTTTCTGGTTATATCTTCACTTGCATCCTCAGCCAAATGCAAACCTCTCTTATCTCAAGATGATATCTGAGATGGTGAAAAAGCCAGAATTTGGGATTGTGTTCTGATTTTCACACAAAGCTGGTTGAAAGTGCAGATGGTAAAATGTCCCCAGTAAGCCCAGCCAGAAAACCAGGCTTCACCAGCAAAGGTTATGGTAGTCTTGAGTCCAAGAGTCTTGATTCTGCAGAATCACCTGGAGAAGGTAACTAATGGCTTGGGATAGCAGTGAGCGAAGAGCATTAAAGTTATGGCTTTTTAAAACACTATGCTGTCTTTTCAGGGTTAAACGCATAGACCAAGGCACTGAAAAGAAATCTCTCAAACAAGGACCCAGAGCGGACCTGGTACATAATGAAGGGAGCACTATAACTATGTGGGTAAAGGATGGATTGTTCAATAAATATGGAGGGGTAATTGGCTTTTAAAGGAAAAGTAAATAAATAGAATTCTAGTCTCTATGTCCCTGACCACATGCAAAATATATTCCTGTTGCATTAGAGACCTAATGGTCAGAAACAAAACTTTAAGACTATTAGAAGGATATACAGGGTCATGCCTACAAGCTTTATGACACTGAAATAGTAAAAGAGTTTTTAGACATAAAAAATATCTCATGGAAGGCCAAATTAATCCATCTGCAACATCTTTTTAGACAATATCATAAATGAACTTTAAAAATGAGATAAAATGAGAGAAGTTATTATTATTATACACACACACACACACACACATGAAAGTGAGAATGATGGTCATATAGTCGAGTCCAACTCTATGTGCCTTCATGGACTGTAGCCCACCAGGCTTCTCTGTCCATGGAATTCTCCAAGCAAGAACACTGGAGTGGACTGCCATGACCTATATATATATATATATATATATATATATATATATATATATATATATATTACACACACACACACACACACACATATTTTCTATGACTGCAAGGAGGTCCAACCAGTCCATTCTGAAGGAGATCAGCCCTGGGATTTCTTTGGAAGGAATGATGCCAGTACTTTGGCCCCCTGATGCAAAGAGTTGACTCACTGGAAAAGACTCTGATGCTGGGAGGATTGGGGGCAGGAGGAGAAGGGGACGACAGAGGATGAGATGGCTGGATGGCATCACCGACTCGATGGACGTGAGTCTGAGTGAACTCCGGGAGTTGGTGATGGACAGGGAGGCCTGGCGTGCTGCGATTCATGGGGTCGCAAAGAGTCGGACACGACTGAGCAACTGAACTGATCTGTTGTATGTATACACAGAGAGAGACTGATACCTAGAATATATGAAGAACTCTAAAGTACCAATTAGAAAATGGATGAAGACCGTCAAAGGTACAGACTTCCAGTTTTAAGATAAATAAGTACTGGGATGTAACATACAACATGATAAATGTTATTTACACTGCTGTATGTTATACATGACAGTTGTTAAGAGAGTAAATACTGGACTTCCCTGATGGTCCAGTAGTTAAAAATCCATCTGCCAATGCAGGGGATAAGGGTTCGATCCCTGCTCAGAAGAGTCCATATGCCACAGGGCAACTAAGCCCGTGTGCCACAACCACTCACCTGCACTCTAGAGTCCACAAGCCTGAACTACTGAGCCCGCGGGCCACAGCTACACCCTAGAGTCCATGTTCTGCAACTAGAGAATAGCCCCTGCTCGCCAGAACCAGAGAAAGCCACGTGCAGCGATGAAGACCCAGCACAGCAAAAAGAGATGAAGCAAAAGTTTTTTTAAAAAGAGAGAGTAAATCTTAAGAGTTACATAAGGAATTTTTTAAAATTTCTTTAATTTTATGTATACATGAGATGATGGATGCTCACTAAACTTATCGTGGTAATTACTTCATGATGTATATAAGTTAAATCATTATATGTACACCTTTAACTTACACAGTGCTTACATCAATTATATCTCAATAAAACAAAAAGGAAAAAAAAGTTGCAACCCAAAAGAAAATGAGCAAATGGTATTAATATAAGCAAGTAACACATAGAAAAGGAAGCTTTAAAGCTGCTGCTGCTGCTAAGTCACTTTAGTCGTGTCCGACTCTGTGCAACCCATAGATGGTAGCCCACCAGGCTCCGCTGTCCCTAGGATTCTCCAGGCAAGAACACATGAAAAGTTTCTGACTACATGTGATAATTAAAGAAATGCAAAGAAAAACTAGTCACATCCAAGTGGCAACCTTCATAAGGCCCATAATAACAAGTATTGGAGAGGAAATGGAGAAATGGACTGTCCGCTGATGGTGGGAGTTTAAACTGGAACGATCAAACCTGAGAGTCTTTGGCAACATGTGCTAAATTTGAAATGGGTGTTCCTTAAGACCAGCAATCCCATTTGTGGCACACAGCATAGAAAGATCTTCAAACACGTGCACAGGAGAAGCATGCATTGCTTCTCCTAACTGAAATGCTTCCCAAAGCAAATAACCAAACATTCTAAATGTCCACCAGAACAGAATGAATACATAGTCATAAGATGAAATACTGTTCAGCAGACAAAATGGATAAACTAGAGCTAAATGTATCCACACACACACAAAACCACTTTGCAGAAAACAATGATAACCATTTCCATAAATACTATACAGTGTTTATGAACACTTAAGTATGAGACTAACATAGAAAAGCTTGGATGACAAGAACACGTACCAGATTTTTAACAATGGATGCCCCTGGCAGTGAGATAGTGGATGGAACTAAACAGAGAAATTTAATTTGTAATTTTAAAGTGTTTCTAATAAAAAGCAGATCAGAAGCAAATATGACAAAATGTAAATATCCGTCCATGCTGGGTAATGGATACAGGTGTTTTTAAGAGTATTCTCCAGGCTTTTCTATTTTAATGTGTTTATAACCAAGAAAAGCAAAGCAAACAATGTTCTTATATTAAATGTAAACCCTCACACCCTAAATATGTCTACATTCTATTTCCTCCATCTCTGCCTCAGCTCAGACTCTCGTCTCTTCTCCAACAGGCTGTTACTGGTCTCCCTGTTTCCAGTTTCCACCTCTACAATGTTACCAGGGTGATTTTTCTGAAATATAAATCTTCAAAATCTATAAAAGGAAATTCAAATCCAACTTTCTTCACACGGATCCTTAGCTTTCGGATAAAACCCTCGCTTCTTTGCATGGCAGACAAAGTCCTCCATGACTGAGGTCCCACGTCTGTTGGCCCCAGACGCCACAGTCCCTGCCCCTCGCCACACGCACATTTGGGGCTCTGGCCCACTGCCGTTCAAGAGCCTCAACTTTCACAAGCTTGTAGAACACTCTTCCCCTCCTCATCTCCCCACTTCATTACGGTTTGCTCTTCAACGCTGGGCTCAAGACATCACCTCCTACCTGCATTCAGGGCTCCTTCCCCAGCCTCCGAGAGCCCTGTGCAAACCGTTTCTGCAATTAGCACGTCGCATCCTAACCGCCCTCTCCCCAGGGAGACTGTATGCATCCAGTCTCAGGAACCAAGTCTCATGAAGTTCTTTCCCTTGTGCCTTACTGAATGCTCACTAAATTGTGTCAGATTAATAAATTAAAACATCCCAGCACACAGGAAACACCCATGGAGCACAAAGTACCAACCTAAGTGTGGTTTTACTCATTCATTCTGTAATGACTAGGATTATCAATAATAACCATAGCCCTCCCTTGTTGGGTATTACAGTGCACTTGCTGGATCTTGCGGGAGAACGTAAAGTAAGACTGGACATAGGCCTGGTCTTCACGGAGTTTCTAGTCTTGCAGAGAGACACCATTAAGACATGAAGCCTGAAGCCTATAATCAGATCTGGGTATGACATGGGCAAATCAAATCTAAGGTAGAACCCATTCCCGGCAGATTTCCCGTAAAGCATTTAGACATAGAGTTGCTTTACAATGAACAAGAGGTAGGAAACAGGAAAGAAGAGAGATGGGAAATGAGAAAAGAAGAAAAGGCCACAGAGGTCCTCACATTCATTCCACACATCCCGGCTTCCTGCCTGATGGGAGTAGACACTGAAGGTGGGGACGGGCCCAGACCAGGCTGGGGGCCCCCACGGGTGCCTGCCTGTCAAGATACCCTGTATCCTCAGGATGAATAATTTAGGGACAAGGGGGGCCTGGCACTGGCTGGCAACTTGGCCAGACAGTCCCAGTCCTTCCCCTGCCCCAGGGCTCTGCCATTCAAATCAGTATTTGTTAGCGGGCGGAATGGGCTCGCTTCACGCATGTTCTAATTAGACAATGGAGATTATTACAAAACACCTGCAATGTTTGTAATCGTTTAAAATAATGAGAATCAATATTAGCTTTCAAAGTCACCATATGGTAAATGCTCATTCCAGGCATGTGGTCCCTGATAGGCTCTCAATGCTTCAAAACTGATCATTAACATTTTTTAATTTGCAAGAAGTTGCTCTCGGTTAATGAATTGGCTGCCTGTGTGCCCTCCGCACAGTGACTGCCTCTAAGTGATCATTTAATTGTAACACGGCCTCAGGGCCCACCGGAGTACTTGGGGTCTGCTGCAAAGGACATGCTCCAGAGTCAAGAACAAGCCAATACCCCACCACCAGCAGGCACTTCTCAGATGTCTGATCTCCAAGCCCCTTAAAATGCTGGTTCTCAGATCCCGAGAGAACTTGTGAAGAACAGACTGGTGAGTCCCATCCCAGAGTTTCTGACTTGGCAGGTCAAAAGGAAGGGGCCTGAGACGCTGCATTTCCAACAGTTTCCCAAGTGATGGAGACACTGTTGGGCCAGGGACCAGGCTTTGAGAAGCACCGTCCTACAGGAGGACATCCAGGCCGGACTCCAAGGTAACACCTTCCCCATCGGCAAGAAGCACCGGGAAGGGTGAAGATTGAGAAGAAGACTACAGTTTTTTCCCTGTTCCCTGAGCAAACTTCCGGGTCACACCTAATAAGACGGGCGGTGGGCTTCATGGAACATGTGTTGAGCCAGATACTGTGCTGGGCACCTCTACATCTTGATTAATCCTCACCACAACCCGGTGAAGGAGGTGCTACCACCACATGGGACAAAAGAGGAAATGAAGACCTGGGACTGTCCGGTGGCAGCCTGGCCAACACATGGAGGATTCCAATTTAAACAAAGGTTTCATGCCTCCAGTCCCGTGTGTCATCACAACTGTCCCAAATGACGTGACCGGAGGGTAAGTGTGGGCCACTTCACTCCTCACCCAGAGCCTGTTTTCTCCCCTTCCCTGGGTTCTCCTGACCACTATGGGATGCGAGGCGGAGAGGATCCTCTGCAAGCACGTAGATGGTGCAAATTACCAGAACCGCACCAGAATATATTCTTTTTCTCTTCACACATGGTCAAAAGTTCTTCCCTCCCCATAAACTGAGCACACAACCCCTTTTTGCTTTGACCTCAGTTTGACTGCTTTGACCTCAGTTCTCATCTACTAGGCTGGTACTTCTCAACTTTTAATATGCCTAGGAATCACCTGGGGAGCTTGTTAACCTGCAGCCTCTGGAGGCACAGGTCTAGGACGTGCCCAGAAGCAGCACGTGCTGCCCTGCTTCCAGGTGGCACCCCAGGGGATGCTGACGGTTAGCTCTGTGTAGACACAGAGGACCTGGCATGGTGGGAGGCGTGAGCTTGGGAGCCAATGCACCTAGGTTCCGATCACTCCCAAGGTATTTTTCCTAAAACAGTTTACTCGAACTCTCAGAACTTCAGCTTCCTTATTTCTAAACTGGGAATAAGATATACCCTCCCCACAGGATTATGGGATTCCCAGGTGTCACTAGTGGTAAAGAACCAGCCTGCCAATGCAGGAGACATAAGAGACAGGGGTTCGATCCCTGGGTCAGGAAGATCCCCTGGAGGAGGGCATGGCAACCCACTCCAGTATTCTTGCCTGGCCTGAAGGGCTACAGTCCATGGGGTCGCAAGGAATCGGACACGACTGAAGCGACTTAGCACGCACCACAGGATTACGAGATAAATAACACGTGAAAAGCACCTATCATTCTAGCACCCTCCTGCCCTCTCCACAAAAACCCCTCTGCAACTACTTCACCCTCTTTGAAATCTCCCTTCTCTCACTTCCTACCCACCCAAGCTTATGAGCAAGGGAGGTCGGACATTTTTACCTGGTTTACCTGTGGGGCAATCACAGGCTTCTGATAGTCCACAGCCAGGCTGTGCCGGGTCTCAAATACAACCCAGGGCTCCTGATCCCAAGCTGAACGCTGTCTCCCATGCCCTAGGGACTGAAGCCTCAGCCCTTCTAACTTGGCGGTAGAGCAAACACAAGAACAGAACCACTGCAGCCAGAATTAGCATAGCTCTGCAGGAGTCCTAAAGAAGAAATGAATGGCTCCGTACTCATCTTTTGTTATCTGGAAATAGAAATATTGGCAGTGGGAGTGGGGTGGGGTAGGGGGGAAGTGTGCAGATTTCAGCACAGCAACAGCCCAGAAAGTAGACACTGTTTTATCTCTAGCTGGAGCTCTATTTTCATCCAGGGAGTGACTTGGTAAAACAGCCCCTGGGATAACACATGAGACACCTCTTAGCCCCAGGCAGGGAGCCCTGAGAAATGTACAATATCAAAAGAAGGAAAACAGATAAAACGGAAAAATCATAGGTAGGATTTATGGCAAAGTTTGCTCACAGCCAGGTGAATTCACTAGGCTCCCCGAGCTTCCTTTTTCTTCTTCCTTTGAAGTTTGAAAATACCTAAGACTGTTGTTTTAAATCATCCCCATAAAACATCGCCTGCTACAGAAGCTGCGATCAGGGATTCTCCCGGCATCCGCATTTGTCGCCGAGCTCATAATTCACAGCAATTCATAAACTTTTTCAAAATCCTGTGAACGTAACTTCAGGGGGTTAATAAAACAGCTTTCTACTCCTCTACTTCTTGCCATTGATAATTTATTCAAATTGTAATTGCCTGTAATGTGCACCCTCTATCACATTACTGCTCACGCCCCGTGCACGCTCCCCCACCATCCATCACCCCAGCTGTCAGCACGGCCCTCCTTCCTGCCTGGCACACAAACATGGGACTGCTTCTCTTCTCACAGCTAGTGGACAAGCTGGATGGAGGATCCCACTGGCGCCTTCCCACTCGATGGCTGACATTTAGTCTCAGGCTATCTGCGTCTCAACCATGTGTCTTGTGGCATGAGGTTTGCAGGGTTTGGTGGTTTGGGCAGAGCTATTTGCGCATGTGCAGACAATGCAATGGCAGCAAAAGGGTCTCCTGGGGAACAGCGGGTGATGGATGGATCACAGATTTGAAAGTCAGGAGACTTCTCATTCTAGCTGTACTGTGACCTCTGTGCAAGCAGAGGTAACCCCTTAACCTCTCTGAGCCTGTTTCCTCACCTAGAAAATGGAGGCTGTGAACTTGCCCCCTCCATTCCACAGGACCCAGTGACTGTTTCAGAGACAATGAGATTATTTCTCAGGCTGACTCTGACTCACACAAAGTCTGACATTCCCTTCCAGGTTTTCCCCAGTGGAAAAAAGCAAGTTATCATCTGAGTTCTTGAGGCAGATCTGGAACCAGGGGATCAGGCAAGGAGAGAGGTCATGGAAGGTGGGACCCAGCTTCTAGGAGCAGATAAAAAGGATACTAGAGTCAGTCCTAGAATTAGTCCAATTGTTTGGTGTTGGGCAGATGGGTGTCTGATTCTGGTGACCCCAAGATGGCAAAAGCAGAGCTCAAGGCTGCAGCTGGGCTCCAACCAGTGGCTCTGAGGTCTTCCAGGCACTGGGCGATAATGCATCAGATGATGTTTCTTTCCCCCTGCCCCTGTTCAGATCTCAGTGTGCATCAGCAGTTTCCAGCCTCCTTACTGAGCGGCCAGCACCGGTCTCTCCTCTCCTGCATATCACCTCTTAAGCTCCCCAGATGTACAGAAGGATGGAGTCCCAGCCTTTAACAGCCTTTCCAGAAGAAAATGCTCCCACCCTCTCAGAAGTTCCTGTGTGGACTCAGAAGTCCACATGCAGGGCCTGTCTCCAGGCAGCTGACCGCACAGAAAAGCAGATCTTTTCGACCCCGGCTTTTTTTTTTCAAGTCCTAGCACCGCCCACGCCCCCACCCCCCACTTCTTGTTAAAATTCCCCACAACAAGTGGCAGCAGTAGGTTTGCTCAGCAGGTACCTGAACATAACTGAGACGAGGGAAAGGAAATCGCAGAGAATGCCAAGAGACCTCCCAGGTCCCCCATCACCCCCTGATGGGTTTCTCTTTATAACACGTGGGGGAAACCAACTGGTTTCCTGCATCCGCGGAGGCCGAGAAGTGGCACTAAAATGAGGAGGAGGAGAAGCAGAGAAGAGACGTCTCTAAACCCCCCAGTTAAGTTCTGGCCCGATGCCTGAGCCCCTGGGAGCCTCTAGTCCCTTAGGAAGAGGCAGGTGGAGGAAAATGCTCTTTTCTGCAGCTGCTACCACTTACCACAAATCATTTATTTCATCTTCTTAGCAAGCGCAAAGTGTACCCAATCCCACCAACTGCTTTCTCAAAATCTTAAGAAGTAGCATTCTCCGGTAGGACTTCTTCCCCGAACGAGATTGCCTTCCTCGTGCGATTTACATTAGTGGGGAGTCTGTTATTAGCTTGATATTTTATCTCTGACACGGTGAGAAATACTGCTGCCATAAACCTGGGTGCCCTTAGTAAAAGCTGAACTACTTGGCAAAAGCTAATAAAGTGAGGGACGATGAAAGCAATTGGCTATGAATACCTAAGCAGCAAAGACGACAGAGGCCCGCAAGGCTGGGCCACAGGCATGCGCGGGTCTGCACACACACAGACACGCGCGCACGCCCTCCCATGTCACTTTCCCTTGTGGCCACGATCACCTTTTTTCTTGCCCTGTGAGCCATTTCCTCCCAACCCAGGGCTCTTGGGTCCAAGAGTCGCAGTTGCTTATTCCTAAAAGCGGATGGATCTAGGCTTTGTAAACCATGCAAGATTCAGAAGGCACAGGAAACGCCCAGAGAACTTGGTGAGGATTCAAATTCCCAGCCCCCAATCCCTCCAGAGATTCTGAGAACAGGATGATGGAATCTGAGAACCCGCATTTCTAACAAGCATCCCGTGAAGGGTTAAGGGGACTGGACTCACGACCGCTGTATTCGTAGGCGCTGAGTGGTCAGCATAACAAACAGGAACCTGTCCCTGCACCAACGCTGAGTGAAGAATGCATTTCAAGGCCGACTCAGACCCTGTTTCAAAAGATCTGGTCATCCGTATGCCCCAAAATGACTCAGATCAAACCAGCCGTATCAGAACAGAGGCTTCTGCCTTCCTGAAGGCAGGTGCCAGCCCAGGTTCTAGGTGTGTGTATCACATGCTGGAGGAAGGGTGGATGCTCGCTCCATATATTGATGAACATGTGCTGTCAGTCTGTGGACACGCCCATAGGAATATTAATAAAGGCAGCGTCTCTTCCTCTGGCTACCTATTTAAGAAACTTTACCAATTGAGAGACTCTGAAGCGCAGTGGCTGGCAGTAAATGCCGATCCTTTGGCTCACATTGCTTGAGGGACTTCAAAACACTCGGAGGCAGGACTGTCGGGTGTGGTCCTCACCCACCCAGCTGCTTCTCCTGAATAATGAGAAGAACACAAAACCACACTGGACAAGCGGTGAATTATGCAGCATGCCTTGAAGTTTTTAACATGTGCTTCTTTACTCAGTGATGAGCCTGGAAGGAAGGTGAGATGGGGTTGGGGTGGCAGAATCCACCATGATGGAAAGTGAGCCTGGTGGAGCCAAAGAGATGGCATAACGCTGTGGATTCTCAGCCCTGGCTACATAGTGGCATCATCTGCAGAATTTAAAAATAATAAGAAATACTAACCCTAGAGATCCCAACTCTGATCTGGGGTGGGGCAGGGCACAGGTATTTTTTTAGGGCTCCTCAGATGTTTCCAACACGCAGCAGAAGTCAGTCATCTCAGACTAATAGAACTTCCAGGGAGTTTAAAGCTGGATGCTCAGTCTGCGCTGAGTTGGACCTTCTGGCAAACTTCACAATGTGTCATTACTGGGGTCCCATCTCAGAGAATAACAGGTGTGGATTCTTTTAAAATCCCCCCCTTTTTTTTCGCTTTTGTGTGTGCTCAGTCATGTCTGACTCTTTGCAATCCCATGGGCTGTAGCCTGCCAGGCTCCTCTGTCCATGGGGTTTTCCAGGCAAGTATACTGGAGCAGATTGCCATTTCCTACTTCAGGGGATCTTCCCGATCCAGGGATTGAACCCGGGTCTCCTGTGACTCCTGCATTAGCAGGTGGGTTCTTTACCACTGTGCTACCCGGGAAGCCAAAATCTCCCCCAGGTGATTGCACTTTGCAGCAGAAGCAGAGAAGGGCTGGGAGATGTTTCATGCTGACGGCTGCCTGTCCTTTGCCTCGGGTTTTAACACTGACTTAGTGGGAAGCACTGGATTTTGAATCAAGAGACTGAATTTAAGTCTTAACTTTGTTAGAAACTTGCTGTTGCAACTTAAGCAACATTAACCCTCTAGGCCCCAGCTTCATTTTGATCCTATCTCACAAAACTGGTGTAAGAATTAAATAAAATCATTTGAGGGACTTCCCTGCTGGTCCAGTTGTTAGAACTTTGCCTTCCAATGCAGGGGTGTGGGTTTGGTCCTTGGTCAGGGAGTTAAGATCCCACGTGCCTTGAAGCCAAAAAGCAGAACATAAAACAGAAACAATATCATAACAAATTCAATTAAGACTTCAACCATAGTTCACCTTTTAAAAAATCTTAAAAACTACATTGAAAAAAAAATTTGAAAGCACTCAAAAAATAGTGATCTGCTACATAAATATCACTGTATCCTTTCCTAGACCAAAAAAACAAAGGTTCTACAGGGTTTGTATCTCAGCAGGCAGGGAGAGCCTGTGCTATGAGGAAGCAGGCCCCACGGGCAGATACTAGTGACAAGGATGATGCTTTAATGCTTCAAGTGTGTTTTTCCACCATTGACTCCACCCCAGATAGACTTCTGAGATTATGCTGTTCCATATTAGAGAAGCAGCTCAGAAAGTCTCAGAAAAAGGCTCAGAAAGTTCATCACTCAAACAGCAGCAGCAAAATTCAACTTGGTTCTATTGATTTGCGACCCCAAGTCCTTTCCATTACACCCAAGGTTCTCAAACCTTCCTGTGCAGCAGCCTGTAGGTACCCCTAGCCCAGAGTTTCTGATTCGGCATGAATCTGCATCTCTAACAGTTCCCAGGTGATGCTGTTCGTTCACTGACCACACTGGGAGGACTACTGAACACCACCAAACCTTCTTTGATGGTAGAGAATCGCCCTAGAGAATGAAGCAACTGCACCTGTGGCAAAAGTGGGGGCAGGGAGGAAATGGGGAGCGAAATGGACAGTCTAACTTCACCTCCTCTATTTTTTTAAATGTGTAAGGAAACAGGCTCAGTGAAGCTAAATGGCCTATCAAAAGACACGTGTCCCACAATACCAGGCAAGGAGGCGTGGAGAGGGCTCATAGAAGCTGGCAAAAATACCAGGAAAGGCTTTGGTGCTATGCGCTCATGAATCATTAAGGGTCTAGAGGGTTTGAACCCCCTGGTGGTTCAGATGGTAAAGAATCCGCCTGCAATGTGGGAGACCTGGATTCAAGCCCTGGGTTGGGAAGATTCTCTGGAGTAGGGCAAGCAACCCACTCCAGTATTCTTGCCTGGAGAATCTCCATGGACAGAGGAGCCTGGTGGGCTACAGTCAATGAGATTGCAGAGAATCAGACACGACTGAGTGACTAAGCACAGCACATCAGCTTTCTGGACAAATCAAAACAATTCTCTAAACCACAATGTAATTTCCTGTAAAACTGAGAAAATGAGAGAACCTATGTCTCAGAGCATTTAGTAAGATAATGAATGTGAAATATACAGTTTATCTGACATTAAGCACCCGATAAATGTTAGCTGTTATTTATAATCATTACTGTTACTACTGTCACCATTCAAACCACTCTCACCACCAGCAAGCACCAACTGAACAGCCTCTAATAATGTAGAGGGCTGCAAGATGTGGGCATTTCCCAACCTGTACAGAAGTGAGGGCTCCATATTTTTCACTTGTAGCAGTGTCTTCAATTTCAAGTTCAAGTAAAATAAAATGAATATTCCTTTGAGACTCTTTCAGTCATCTTTGAGTTTAGGGGAGATGTATTGTCACCAAATCATTATTGTGGGAATAGATCATCGAGAGCTCACTGACTTTCTCCCTCTCTCTCTCCTGGCTTGCCAGGAACTATCCTGGGAAAAGCCCAGGGAACTCTCCTGGACTTCCCAGGTGGCGCTAGTGGTAAAGAACCTGCCTGCCAATGCAGGAGACACAGGAGATGCGCGCTCAGTCCCTGAGTCAGGAAGATCCCCTGGAGGCGGCATGGCAACGCACTCCAGTATTCTTACCTGGGAAATCTCATGGACAGAGGAGCTTGGTGGGCTATAATCTATAGGGTTGCAAAGAGTCAGATGCAACTTAGCACGTATGCATGTGCTGGTTTTAGCTCTGAAAATCTCACACCCTGAGAAATTTCTGTCTCTCCCAGGCAAACAGGATGGTCGATCAAGGACTACTCTTTCACACACCTGAATACTCTTTAGTAAGATGAATGTTTTAATTATCGGCATTGGCGAGCACATATTAAAGGTGGAGAGCAAGGTAAGGACCACCTGTCTTACCCTAGTCAAAAGTATACATGAGTTACAGCCTCAGCTTTCCTGTTCCAGGGTCCTCTTCTATTCTCCTTCAAGAGGGATCCTAAATACATTTATTCTGGGATGTAAAGGCTGTTTATCAGCTTAAAAGGATTCTTGGTTCAGGCAATTTACATTTCAATAGAGAACCAAATATTAGCTGAAGACTCAAAGTAATTATGAGCAGAGAGAGATTTGTACTTGAGGGTGAGGGATTTAGGGCAATCCTCGCTGAACCCCTGAAATTATAGACTTCCACTCTAGGGGAAGCAAGCCTTCCCTTCCTCACACCAAAAATTCTCATTAGAGAAGGGGGCACATCAGAATCATCATGTCCAGGGATCAGCAAATCGCAACCTGCTTGGTCAAAGCCTATCCACCATCTATTCTTGTAAAGAAAACAGTATTGGAGCACAGCCATGCTCCTTTGTTTATATCCTGTGTGTGGCTGCTTTTCTGACACAACACCGGAGTTGAGTAGTTGCAACAGAGACCCTATGGTCTGCAAAGCCAAAAACGTTTTCACCCTGAACGTTATAGACCAAGCTTCTTCCAAGTGTGGTCCATGGGCTGGCATGCACATCACCCAGGAGCTTATTAGAAAGGCAGGACTTGGTTCCACCCCAACACTTCTAAATCAAAATCTGCACCTTAACAAAATCTCCAGGTGATTCACATGCATGCCAAAGCTTGAGAAGCACTGGCCTAGGAGGATTTCTCCAAATATTCATGTCTTGGACTAGCTTCAGGACACCAATTCACTTCTATAGACCCCACCTGTCACCCCGTGAGACTATCCCTTCGAGAGCCACTATTCCCACAGGGTGGAGTTGCAAAATAGAATATAAAGTGCCCAAGGAATAGAGATGCAGATGTAGAGAACAGAGTTGCAGATACAGCAAGGGAAGGAGAATGGGGACGAAATGAGAGAGTAGAGTCCACATTTCTACACTACCGTGTGTAAAATAGCTAGCTAGCGGGAAGCGCTGTGTAACACAGGGAGCTCAGCTCGGTGCTCTGTGATGACCTTGGAGGTGGGATGGTGGGGGCAGGGGAGGGAGGTGCCAGACGGAGGGGGTGTATGGATACGTTCAGCTGATACATGCTGTTATACAACAAAACCAACACAACATTGTAAAGCGATTACCCTCCAATTAAAGATAAATTTTTTTAAAAATATACAAACTGCCCAGTTAAATTTGAATCTGTAAAAACAAGTACTTTAGTGTAAATGTGTACCAAATATTCCATGGGATATACCTCTAATTAAAAAAAAAAAAAGACTCATCTATCTGAAATTAAAATTTAACCAGATGTCCTATATTTTTATGTGCTAAATATTGCAACCTATCAATTGGGGCTTAATAATTTACTAGAACAGCTCACAGGACTCAGGGAAAAAACTGTACTTACTATTGGTTTATTCTAAAAGCTACAAGTTAGGAACAGCCAAATGAAAGAAGTACATAGTGCAAGTTATGAGGGGAGGGCATCCCGCTACCCCAGCACTTCAATGTATTCACCAACCCAGGAGCTCTCTGAACTTGTCCTTTAGGGTTCTTATAAAGGTTTCACTACATAGGCAAGATTGGCTAAATCACTGCTCACTGGGGACTAACTCAATCTTCATCCCCTCTCTTTTACCAGGAGGTTGAGAAGTGGGGCTCCAAGTTCCAACTCTAATCACTTGGTTGGTTCCTCTGGCAACCTGTACCCACCCTGAAGCTGTTTGCGGAGAGACATCTCATTAGCACAGACTCAGTTATGTTGAAAGGGTCTTATTATAAACAACAAAAAATACTCTCACTCCAGTCATTCAGGAAATGTCAAGGGTTTTGGAAGCTCTAGGGCCAGGAACTGGGGGTGAAGACAAATATATATTTCTTACTGTGATTTCTTATATCCTATCACACCTCTTAAGGCACTTTGCCTGCAAATATGGCTCCCAATAATCTGTCCCATCCTGATGACCACATGTCCCTCCTCCCACCGAGAGGAATAGCCTGTTTTCTGTCCCATGAATCTCAGCTGGCCTTGAGACGTGCTTTGATCCACAGGAAATGGCAGAAGTGATGCTCTGCCAGTTACAAGGTCAGCCTTTAAGACACCCGACAGAGAGAGACAAATATCATATGATATCAGTTACAGGTGGAATCTAAAAAGGCGTACAAATGAACTGATCTACAAAACAAAAATAGAGTTACAGATGTAGAAAATAAACATATGGCTACCAGGGGATAAGTGGAGGCGGGGAGAGATAAACTGGAAGGTTCGGACCGACACACACACACACTGTTGCCGTTTTGTTGTTCAGTCGCCAAGTCATGCCCGACCCTTTGCGACCCATGGACTGCAGCATGCCAGGCTTCCCCCACGCTGCTATATACAAAATAGGTAACTAATAAGGACCCACTGTATAAAATGGGAAACTCTATGCTGTGTAATGGCCTATATGAGAGCAGAATCAAAACAGAGCGGATGTGTATACAAGTATGAGATGCACTTTGTGCACACCTGAAACTATTACAACATTTAATTCAACTACACTCCAGTAAGAGTGTTTTCAAAAGACACTGACAATTTCCACTTTTATTATCTTGGGACCCAACTACTATGCTACAAGGGAGCCCAGGCTATCGACCCTGCTGGAGAGGGGCTGTGCAGAGAGGGGCTGTGCAGAGAGGCTCTGGAAGATAAGAAGTCACACGGAAAACTGAGGTGCCAGATGGGTGAGAATGACCTTGCTTTTCTAGCTCAGACTTTCTGCCAAATAAATGAAGCTACACAGGTGACCCCAGTAGTAGTACTCAAGGCAGAACTAATGGGTCAACCCAAAGAATCATGAGAATTAACAAATTACTTACTATTGCAAGCAATCTTTTTGTTCCACAGCAGTGATTAACTGATAAACCTGCCCTGTCCCCAGATTAGACACTTGGTTTCACTCTGAAGAGCCTTGTTCTTTAAGGCTGAGTCTGGCAAAGGAAACAGCCATCTTCCGAGTATCCAAGCCTTCCTAAGAAGGATTGGATAAGTCCTCTCAGGACAAGATGGCTTTTCTTTCCCCACTCAGTATTATTGAAGGATGCAATTCTGTTCTCTACCACAATGGTGGCTGAATTTCTCAGCTCTTCTTTGGGCTCACAGCTGCAAACCCAGCTTTTGATGAGCTGGTATTTCTCTCCCAGAACCAGTACAATCCACGGGATGAGAACTGCTTTCTAAGCTATGAACAGCATTCTTTTCTGCCTTCCCTTCCCCTCCGCTGCCTCCATGAATTTAAGCTGTTGGCAGAATGAATGCAACTTGTCTTCTCAGCTACTGAAGATTCTGGGTTAAAAGGAGAAGTCTAAAATCTCTCTTCCTTTGTGGGCACTTGCCATCTCACTGCTCTCCATCTATGTTTTCCTTCTTCAGAAACTCCAAAAACCCTGCCCCTTAGCATCCTCATTAAGCAAGTCCCTGGCACTAGTATCTGGACTCAACGTGGTAGCATAAAGATATTTGCTTTTATCTGCTCTCAGCATCCAGGGCTCACACGTGCTCAGAGCAGGGATCAGGTGGGCAGTCTTCTCTGCCACCAGTTTAAAAAAAGGCATCCCTTTTTGACTCACGCAGTTGGACTCCGAAGAAACTGGCAGCCTCATTTGTCCATCCCACTCCAAAACTATTTCTTTTCTCCTCACATACATGGCTGGGAGAATCCTATATATGAGAAGGGGCTGACCCGGGGTCTGCTGGCATCCCTCCCAACTCACATGCTCAGACACAGGTAATGCCATATGTGCACCTCCTCTCCAGGGTCCCAGGGCTCTCACCTCATTACCACCGGGTTTGCGCATGACAGCACTGTGGAATGGTGCAAAGACCAGGCTTTGGAATAGCACCCACCTAAATTTGTATCCCATCTGCTTACAAGCTTTGGGACTTTGGGAAAGATTCAAAATTTCTCTGAGCCTCAGTTTCTTTATCTGTTAAAAATGAGAAAAACAATATCTGCTACCCTGGTGACAATATATTGAAAAGACCTGGCACAGTATCTAGTATACGATATTCAAAAATAGTAACTACCTCTCCCCTCCCAGCTAGGGTGTCACACAGCTTAGCAGGGCCAAAGACACCCCACCCCCGACAATTAGTCCACTTGCCTTGATAGGGGTCTTCATCAGAAGAGAAAAGCAACTCATTACGGCCAATCAGGCTAGGACTTGGTCTTTTCTTTGAGAAGCAATGTGCTCCAATACAAAAAGGCAAAGAATTCAAAATTAGCATGCTCTAGATCCTACTGACAGGCTAACCACTTCCACTGCCTTGCACAAATGACTCTAACTCTAACTCCTCATCTCTATAATAAGGGACCTAGAGACACCGGAGAAGGCAATGGCACCCCACTCCAGTACTCTTACCTGGAAAATCCCATGGATGGAGGAGCCTGGTAGGCTGCAGTCCATGGGGTCGTGAAGAGTCGGACACGACTGAGCGACTTCCCTTTCACTTTTCACTTTCATGCATTGGAGAAGGAAATGGCAACCCACTCCAGTGTTCTTGCCTGGAGAATCCCAGGGACAGGGGAGCCTGGTGGGCTTCCGTCTATGGGGTTGCACAGAGTCGGACAAGACTGAAGCGACTTAGCAGCAGCAGCAGAGACACCACAAAGACACCTTCAGGTGTTCAACTATGAAGTCCCAGATTTTAACCTAAAAGTCCTGATAGCTGTATTTTCCTGGGCCTGCATCCTGCTCCTATTTCCTTTCAATCTAATTCACCCCTGAGTTGATTAGTCCTCATATTTTCACTGTAGCTCATTTTACCAACTGTTGAGCTCCCACAGGTTCTGTGCCACCTGCTGCCCTGAGAGTCTGTCTTTTCCACTCATGGACTGGCCATCAGGTGGCCCTCAGTCTGTGGCAATGACCAGGCTCGTTGAGAAGGAATGTACCCATCTGCCCACCTGCAAACACAGGCCGAGGGAGTCCTAGCCCCTCAAGGACTTTGGGGTCAAATAGGAACGTCTGTGATGATGGAAATGTTCTGCGGTCCTGCTCTGTCTGTGACATTGGCTGCCAGCTCCATGTAGCTGTAAGCACTTGAAACATGACTAGTGAGAGGGGGAAGCAGAAATTTAAATTTTAGTTAATTGGAAAATAAATAGCCAAACGTGGTTAGCGACCACTGTATCGGATGGTGCAGCTTTAAGGGAAATGTTACAGAGAAGCAGCTTAAAGGGCAGAGCTGGTGGGAATCATAAATATGTCTGTGGACGACATTTACTCTCCTGGGGATGATTTATTCTTCGAGGGCAGAAAGGTCTGGCTCAACTCTTAGCAGTAACAACCTAATCACCAAAGGGAGGAGAGGAATATACAATACTCGCCCTCACTTTTCATCCACCTGCAGGTGTTCACCCCACAGCCACCACCCCCACAGAGTACTCTCAAGCCACGCGCTCCAGAAGAGCCTCAACTGGGTCAGAAATGACCCTCAGGGTCTTAGACTTTGACTGTGAGCCCATCTTCCTACCAACTTTATTGCCCTAAACATTCCTTTTTCATCTGTTCATCTGAATATGCTCTAAACAATAAAAATTAAAAGTTAAAAAGTTAAAACAATAAAAAGTTAAAAAATAAAGATGCCAACTTCCTAGGAGAATAATATCAATACTGTACAGTGTGGCCTTTGGAGGGCTCCAGGAGTGTAAAATAAATTAAGATGCTTGACCGAAAGAAGTTTTATGTAGATCTTAATCCTTTAGAGAAAGTCTCCAGCACTTTGTCTAAGACATGGTGTGAGACGGCCTTTGCAACTCCAGAGCGGGCCGTGTACAGAGGCACAGTCACCAGTCAGCTGAAGACGGCCCACTCCCTCCCAATGACAGAGGCAGGAAGGTGCCCCTCGGCCTAGCACACTGCTCACTTCGTCATCCCCAAAGCAGCTTTGCTTTCCCTCTGCCCCTACTCTCTCCATTGCCTCGTTTTCCCCTGTACCCTCCATTGCCTCCTTCACTAATCATCCTTGGTAGTTCCACCGTAGCAAGATCCAGAACCAGGATGAGTGAGAGTGCTTTTCTCCGAGACAGCAGAATCTAAGGGGTGTGAAAACGGCTGAACTCAAGGTCAAGGAGAGGGAGGTCATGTCCGTCCCTCTGTACCATCGGGGAACCCACTATCTCCCTCTTCCATTTGCTTCTTGGCTCTCCACTTCCAAGGATGTTCCATTGCTTGGCAGGCACATTTGATACCTGGAAATTGGAAAATTATAGCAAGCTACAACTTCACATCTCAAGATCCCACTGAGACAGACGCTAAAGAGACAAAAGTCAGGGCTTGGACTGAATTCCAGAAAATTCTTAGAAATTAGAAATTCTAGAAAATTGGAGCAGGACCTGGGCTATAAACACCCGCCCAACCCAAATGCCACGATGGAGGCCTGTCGGGCTGAATGACTTGCCCTAACCCTGGCAGAAAGCCACCGTCCCAGTGCAATGCTCCCAAACAGAACGCCGTCCCCCAGCCATCTCCCCAAAAGGTGATCTCGGGAGGGCAGATGAGAGGCAGCCCTGGGGTGGTCATACGTGAATATTTACCCTTTTAAACACTAAGTGAAGCGCTTACAATAGCCGGGAACTGAAAGCACACCATAGCTGTTGCACCTCCATTATGAAAACAAGTCACTTGTCCCCTAAGGCTCTTCCTTTCCTCTTCATCCATAAACTGAGGAGTGGGACATCCACCTCTGCACGAGCACTAAGCATACACAGGCTAACCCAAAGTCCTGGCTTGTCTTAGAGCCTCAGAGAAGAGACCCCTTCTGTGAACATAAATATAGACCCAGAAGCCTCCTGGGACAGAAGCTTCAGGAGAGAGACCAAGGCCTTGGTCTTATTTACCCTGTTTAACTGAAGTACCTGGAACAGGGCCTGGAGCAAAGCAGATGCTCAGTAAACACTTACTAAATAAATTAATATATTGGCGTGTCCCTTCGGCCTTCTAAAATACCAGTTCAAGTTCAGGCTTGGGAAAGCAGCCACAGTTTAAAGTCAACTAAGGACCAGGGCTGCATGAGAAAAGGCAGCTCCTGGCAAAGGGATAATTAACACATTGAAGACAATCAGATCAATTCAAAGAACCTAGACCCATTTCTCACCCACAACTCCAAGTAAAAGTGCAGTAATTCTCTAAGTGTGGTCTCCAGAACAACCCACACTGATTTGTTTATACATATATATATATATAAAAGGCAGATACCTGGGCCCACACCAGACCTACTGAATCAGACTTTCTGGGAAAGGAGGCCCAAGAATCTGGATTTCAGTTGCTTCCCCAGTGATTCTGAGGAGCTCTGGAGTTTGAAGACCCAGATCCAAAGCATGTTCTTCTGAGTCTGCTTTGAGGAATCTCCTTATATGGAAAGCAGGGAGCACCCGAGAACACAGACAAAGCCATCAGAGTTGGGATTCTGGCTCTCCTGATGATGTTCTATCTCGTGATTGCCCATGATCCTCACGTGATCGCCTGCACCTTCCCCACCGGCTCCCCGATTTATGTCTCATGAAGCTGCAGACAGGCTTTCCATGGAGAGAGGCTTCTGTTTCTGAAATCATTTCTGTCCTGTTCCAGAGACCTCAACAAACTCCAGGAGCCTCATGCCAGCCAAAGGGCATTGAGGTGGGGATGGAGGTGAGCAGGTGATGGCTGCCTTCCTCCTGGATCCTGGCTATTGTGAACTGTTTAATCACTGCTCTCACTTGATTTTGTTGTTGAGACTTACACCCATGATAGAGTAATCGGTCTACAAGTCATCATCCAACACCCACAAGGTGCAGGGCACCAAAAGGTTAAGAATAACAGAAAAGGAGCTGCAGGAGCTGGGTAGGGTTCTTACCCTCGAGGCCTGTGCAGTCTAGCCCGAGAAATAATCATAAACCCATGAAAAGAGAACTGCAAAAGAACTGACCAAAGAGCCTGAGGACCATAGACAATAGTTGGAACTTGAAGCTTTTCTTTAAAAAGAAGTCTAAAAGAGAGAGAGAAAGATTTGGAAAATGCAACAGCCTCTTCCCTCCCAGGGGGAACATTGCTGACCATTTGGCATTTCCCGACTATTTTCATCAAGTGTAGACCTGAGATTAGAAGAGTGTTTTCTGAAACTGTTAGCCACTCAGTCACGTCTGGCTCCTTTGTGACACCGTGGACTGTAGCCCACCGGGATCCTCTGTCCATGGGATTCTCCAGGCAAGAATACTGGAGTGGGTTGCCGTTCCCTTCTCCAAGGGATCTTCCTGACCCAGGATTCGAACCCATGTCTCCTGCATTGCAGGCAGATTCATTAATATCTGAGCCAACTCAAAAAGAAATTGGAGAAAATAAAGTTGAGCTTTTTCCCATCAGGAATGCCTTGGGGGCAATGATGGTCTAGAAAACAGCAGTTCTTGAGGTGAAATCCTGGAAGGATACCTCCCCTCTTTACCTGAGTAAGGGCTATCTCCTGGGCCTGTGGGGGTCCTGAGAAGGTTGCCACCCTGTGCCCATCATCAACTCACCCTCCCTTTCCTGTTCCTTCATGGGGAGTGATTCTCTGGTTCAACCTCCCAGGCTTCCTCTGAGGATAGGAGAGCAAAAGGTGAAAATGCCCATTGTGCTGTCTGGACCTAGAAGGTGCTTCAGCAAGTCTTGGTGGCACCAGGATGTTCCCTTAAAAGGATCTTTTCTACTGGAGGCAAGCTGGGTGTCCCTCTCACTCCACCAGGGACAAAGACACAGGACTCCCTGATTCCCACCCATCCCTCCAGAGCTTTTGAATCAATAGATGTCCCCTGTCTCCTTCATCCAGCTGGTGGTCTGTAAACTTCTTTAATCTCCCACTTTGTTAGAAGTTTATAAACACACATTCTCAAGAAGCATAAACTTCTCTCATATGCTATAACCACACAGTAGATGTATTAGAGAGCACACACATACACTTGAACATGCACACACTCACAGAGAAAAATATTAAGACAGGATCAAAGATAAATATTTCTAGCCTGTTCATCCTAACATCTTGATAGATCACTTTTTGTCCTCCTTGGGAAGCAGACCCTTCACTTCAAAGACACCTGAATCCAGCAAGGTATAAACCCCAGACACATGGACTAGGGAGAAGGCAGCTCTGGCAGATAGCCATCTCAAATCCACCCTAGGGAATGTGAGTTCTGTCAAAGGACAGGAAATCTCACTAAAAGGAAGTGACTCTGGAAAGTGTCCTGGCTTTAATGGCTGTCCATATGCTGATGACCCTCAGATTTACATCTCTGGTCCCACCTCTTCCTTGAACTTCAACCTCAAACCCACTGACTCCTCGACATCTCCCCTTGGATGTCAAATCCAGGTTTGGAGATCTCAGACTTCATGTAACTCAACTCAGCTCCAGCTCTTTCCCCTTAAACTAGCCCCACCTACAGCCTGGTCACCCGCTCTGGTCAAGGGCATTGCCTTCTTCCTGTCGCTCAGGACAAATGCCTTGGAGTCATCCCTGACCCGTCTTCTCACTCACTGCACTTAATCTAAAAGCAAACCTTATTTATTAACTCTGCCTTCCAAGTAAACCCAGAATATGACTATCCTCGGGCTTCTAGCAGTGGCGCTTGTGGTAAATAACCCACCTGCCAATGCAGGAAACATAAGAGTCATAGGTTCGATCTCTGGGTCAGGAAGATCCCCTGGAGGAGGGCATGGCAACCCACTCCAGTATTCTTGCCTGGAGAATCCCCGTGGACAAAGGAGTCTGGCAGGCTGCAGTCCATAGGGTCATAGAGTTGGACACAACTGAAATGACTCAGCACTCACACACCGTTGACTATTCTCATCCTCTCTACTATGGCCACCCTGGCCCCAAGCCCTAACTCTCACCTGGGAGCCTCCTAAGTCGCTCAGTCATGTTTGACTCTTTGCCACCCCATGGACTGTAGCCCACCAGGCTCCTCCATCCATGGGATTTTCCAGGCAAGAGTACTGGAGTAGGTTGCCATTTCCTTCTCCAGGGAATCTTCCCCACCCAGTAATTGAACCCAGGTCTCCCGCATTGCAGACAGATACTTTACCCTCTGAGCCACCAGGAAAGCCTGTACTATTACTTCCTGAACTATCTTCTATTTCCCTCTCTTGTTTACTCTGCTTC
Source organism: Bos mutus (assembly GCF_027580195.1). Taxonomy (NCBI): domain Eukaryota; kingdom Metazoa; phylum Chordata; class Mammalia; order Artiodactyla; family Bovidae; genus Bos; species Bos mutus. The sequence goes on from NC_091626.1 coordinate 96,355,665, forward strand.
ACGTATACAAGCCTCCTGGTTGTTCCTAGGCAGGTCAGGAAGGCTTTCGACCTCAGAGACTTTGCCAAATTATTCCTTCTACCTGGACCACTCTGCAGTCCAAGTCCTGGTAGGTATGTCCTGCCTCCCCCTGTATCTGTATCAGGATGGCACATGTAGTCTTCATTCCAGTGTTGCATTCTCCACAATGTCTCTCTAACGACCTCATATCAAACTGTCCTGTTTGTTGCACACACTCCCATCCCACACTTCACTGATCTATTGTGCTGCTTCTCCCCCCGACCCCTATCATCAGACCCAAAGTGAGCAGGAATGTTTCCGTTGGTCTTCCTTAATGTTTACCATGGTGCCTGGCTCTCAGTAGGCACTCGGGAAATCTCTGTTGAATTTGGACCTGGAAGTCATAGTGCAAATCCCTCACGGCACTGATTTCAGAGGCCCCCCTGCCACGTGCTCCCCAGCACTGCACCTGGCTGCATGGCCAACCTCCCTCCAGGCCTGCAGAACTTACCAGGGCCCCAGACCCTGCCAATCGAATGCCTACCAATCTAGGGAAAATAGTCCTGCCCTACGTTTGGATGCTCTCCAGCAACGACTAGATTAGCACTTGCAAATTTATTCAGGGACTGAATCAAGCAGCACAGTCTCTGGAAAGGCCCAGTGTAGTAAACTTACTAATGGAGCTGTGCACGATCTCACTGGCACACAAGCACTGGCAGAGTAACTGTAAGTTTGTTTTTTTTAATTGCTGATTAAAACAGTCCTGAGGAGCCCCCCCTTTCATAGCCAGATTGGCTTTACAGGTAGGCAGGCAAGGCCACATGAAGAAAAGGGTTTAAGAAAAAAAAGAGAGTTCAGAAATTTATAACTTGTGATATCAAGATGGTACCGGCCCCAGACAAAACTGACCCTCATATCAGCAAGCCAGAAAACAGAAATTTCACCATTAGAGACTCATTCCTTTGGGTCAAAATGAGTTTTCAAAGTTCTAAGGTGCCTCTAAAAGGTTATAGGTGTTATGGGTTATAAGTGTTAGTCACTCAGTCATGTCTAACTCTTTGTGACCCCATGCACTATAGCCCGTCAGGATCTCTGTCCATGGGATTCTCCAGGCAAGAATACTGGAGTGGATTGCCATTCCCTTCTCCAGGGGAGCTTCGAAACCCAGGGATCAAACCTGGGTCTCCCGCATTGCAGGCAGATTCTCTACCATCTGAGCCACCAGGGAAGCCCAGATCCAAGATGATCCTTAAAGCCTTTTCAGCCAGGTCCATGGCAGGGTTAGCATGATAGCATAACTCTGTGAAAATGTAGCATAGGATAGGGGTTTGATATAGAGAAGAAAAGAGTTGGCAGAGGAGGAGAAAATGAATTAAAGAGAAATAACGAGAAAAAAAAACAAAACCACCAAGGTGTCCTACATTGCGGGCAGACTCTTTACCATCTGAACCACCAGGGAAGCCCCTGTAAAGAAAAACAAACACTGAGGGTCTGCCTTGAAGCAGGTATTCTGCCACCGCCTTTACATACATGAACACATGCACTAAGACACCCTGATAGTTTTCTCTTTATTACTCCCATTTTAGAAGAGGTTCAGAGAGGTTAATGACTCATCCCGTCACACAGCTAATAAGGACAGAGTCCAAGTTCTGACTTTAGACTGGTGTAGCTCCAACAGTCACGGTCATTACTCAAGAACAAAGTCCAGAGAGAGTTAACATTCAACTTCTTTATGATTTCCCTTCTGAGTGGCCTTCCTGGATATAATGAGGTGGCCCATGTTTTAAGGTAACCTCTAGTACAGAATACTGACACATGGGCACCATGTCGAAATTCTGGATCTCAGGACAAATTTATGTTATGTGGAGTGATCAAGCACTCACGTTGAGATGCATCATACAAAAATAGCTAGTTCTCCACATGCTCTCCAATTTCCAGGCATGCCAGGCATCACCCTTCAGGTGCCAGCCATACCCAGGAAGTGAAGAGTACTTCCTTCTCAGGCCACGAATCCTGGAACTCTGGGCTACCTGTTCCAAGAAGCAGCCTTCAAGCACAAATTTCTGGATTGCATTCAGCTAAAATTGATCTTTTCTGAGAAGAAAGCTTTTTCAAAGATTTGGTTAACACCCTGCCTTTTTTGTAGTTGAGATTGAGGGCACCACATTCATCTTGCTCTCTGTATTCTAGATGCTTTGCATCCTGGGACCCTGGAATATTTTCACATCTGTCCTTTCATTTCATGTATCTCTTTTCCATCCCATCATATGTGGAGAATTCTAAGGACAGAGGAGCCTGGCAGGCTACAGTCCGTGGCGTCACAAAGAGCCGGACACGACTAAGCGACTATCACTCATATACTCAAACACTGGCGAGGTACAACTTATGTTTCTTTTTTAAAAGAACAGTCCTTCTGAAGAGAGTACTCAGTAGCTGAACTGAGAAGTAAGTTTAAGGTCATGATGGGAAAAGAAGGCTGATCACTCCTCGGCATTTAAAAACTCACATCCGGCCAGACTTTTCCAAACTTTAGTGAAGGTTTAAGATTTAATCATCCTCATTTCAAGCCTACAGTATCTGCTCTCAAAGTCAGCTTATACATTTTGGTGACCTTTCTCAAACTGGGCTTTGTAAATCCATGTGGTTATTATTTGACATTATAGACTCATGCCAAGCCAAATACCTTGCATAAAATATAGGATCCAGCCTTCTGACCCTTCAAAATTTGCATGTTCAAACACGCAAGCAAGCAGATTCTGGCTCCACTGTTTAAACTATACTGAGCACATACAACTGAAAAATGCTAGGAAATTTACCAGTATCTTTTTATCTCCTAAGAGGAAATGGGTATCAGTGAAGAAGAAACAATGGCTTGCACACTTGTATATGTTATCATTCCATCTGCAGTGGTGTCAATCAGCTAATATGATCTATATTAAGTACATACTCAAAATATCTAATTGCAAAGATTTTAATAATTAGTTATTGTAAAGACTTTAAGCCTAGATTCTAGGTTTCAGCCCATCAAAATGTTAACTGGTCTTACAGCTGAGTCCCTTCGCTGTTCACCTGAAACCATCACAACTTTGTTCATCGGCTATTCCCCAAGACAAAATGTTTGTGGTGTTAAAAAACTTTATAAAAGTTTTTAAAATGTTAACTGATCTTTGCTTCCTCCTGTGAGGGGCAACACACGTGACAAATTTAAATGAAACAGAAGTATGTCATCAGTAACACCACATGATGACGGCCTTACTCACACAGAATCTCTTATTTAAAGCAAATACATTATGTTGTGAAAAGTACAGAGATTTGAAAATTAAAAACCTGCATTTTAGACCAGATCTGAGATTAATGTAACATGATAGAGAAAATTTTGTTCATTATAAGTGCCCTGAAAAAGTTTTGAATTTGTTTGGGAAACAGGTTGGAGTGGAGGACAAGTGTACTGGGGCGACCTGAAGCTAGGTGGGCTCACTCCACCTGAGACAAGAGGAAGAATGCTTCTGATGTTTTGGAGAAGACAGGCTCAGAAAGAGAGACCAGGAAAGAGACTAGGGGTGAAATCAAAAGTGATGCTCAGAAGACCACGTGGGGGAGCTACTCTCAAGCTCACCAAACGTCCTAGTGTCAGATCGGCCCCAGCTAGCATCTAGCTGGAGAAGGCGTTGGCACCCCACTCCAGTAGTCTTGCCTGGAAAATCCCATGGACGGAGGAGCCTGGTAGGCTGCAGTCCATGGGGTCGCTAAGAGTCAGATACGACTGAGCGACTTCCCTTTCACTTTTCACTTTCATGCATTGGAGAAGGAAATGGCAACCCACTCCAGTGTTCCTGCCTGGAGAATCCCAGTGATGGGGGAGCCTGGTAGGCTGCCGTCTATGGGGTCGCACAGAGTCGGACACGACTGAAGTGACTTAGCAGCAGTAGCAGCAGCAAGCTTACTTAAAGCTCGAAGATTTTAAAATTGTGTCTATTTAGCTATGGTACCAGGAGCACAGAGCCCAGTCTACTTTACAAAGAAATCAAATTCTGAAACCATTCCACAACATCGGGCCTTCCACTGCATACGGAATGGCACACCTCAAGGCAAATCCAGCAAGCACCAATTATTTTAGGTGCTTACAACAGCAGTAATAACCAATGTGTGCATCTTTGGAGCAAGGTTGGTGACATCCTGACATCATCAGTGTTCCTTCTCGAGAGACCTCTGCAAGTTGTACTCCCAACCATCCTCAAATTCTAAAACATCATGAGAAAAACGGGCTTCCTAGTTTCTTCCTTCAGTACGTTTTGCTGACCAAGAGGCATCTCAAAGCGAGTGAGTAGAAAACACTCATGGAATTCCAGGTGCCGATCCCACTTTGCCTGAAGAAACCCAAGGACAGAAGCAGGTGTCTCTCCTGTTTAGAAATTTTCGTTCGGACTGTCTTGCCCCCGGCCCCAGCTTTGGCGGAGACTGCTACGAACAATTGTGCGTTTTATAACAGTCCATTAGCACAAAGCTCTTAATGAAAATGAAAGCCATTAATGAAGCCAAAAGGCAGTGGAAGCCTCCGATCTGGAGTGGGCAATTAGACAAGAGGGGAGGGAGGAAAAAATAAATACAAATCCGAAACAAGGTACTCTGTGATCAAGCACGTGATGTAAGCACGCAGATCAGCCAATTTATTTCCTGCCTTTTTAAAGAGACATCTACAAACACTGAAAACTGTCATCATCCCAGCACCAGCCCCTTCCCCCAGGCTGTCAAATGATTCAATCTCGAAATTTCAGATCCATTGGCACTTTCAAAATAAAAACAGCAAGTGGGATTTTTAACTCCAAGAAGGTTTCCCTAAGAGTGCCATGATTTAGAGCAAAGTGAGTCACGAAAGTGAACTTTGTAATTACTATATTATTTTTATAACTCCTCTGAATCAGAAGCTCTCTTATTTTAACACACTGCAGACAAAGGCAAAGATTGCAGGAGAATAGGCCTCTGCCAAACACACTATTTTTGAGTGGGATTATTTCCTGTGAAAAGACAAGTCTCTAAAAGCTGTGCAGCTTCTGGGATGAGCACGAAAAGATCTCTGGTTTTCAAAGCTTGACCGCGTCCTGAGGTGGTCTTCTCCTCACCCTCTACCCAGTTCCAGCTGTGCTTGGCCTGCAGCCCCGGTTTGCACTTATAAGATAGTCCCTTCCCTTGTGTACCCGTGGGCTCTTCAACTAGACCATAAGCAGTCTGAGAGTGAGGACACCATCGTATATGCAGGTAGGACATTATGCCCCTTTGCCCAGAGAGACTTACAGACTTCCTGCTGGTGGCATCTTCATCCCTGGGCATACCTCTACCAAAATTACATATCTGGGAAATTCCTGATATCAACGTCCATCTCTGTATCCCTGGCGTTTAGCATAATGGAAGTTATGCTTCACATCCAAACACAGCCCATTACTGTGCCTGTGCTGAGCACAAATATTTGGGGAATGAATGACTAAACAAATGAATGATCAAATTGAACCGGATAGTCGTCTCCTCATTTGCATTAGCGCTTCTTCTAATTCCCCAGAGCCAAGTTCTTATTTAATCATTTTTCTTTTTTGTCTAGTAATTACGTCAATCAAATTCTGTTGCATCAAATAGCTGACTATGATGCTGTGGCTAATGATGATTGATGCAACTAAAGTCATCCTCCCCAGGGAATGCGAATCAAATCTCCTCCCTGTTAGCTACCATCTGGGCACGGGGGTAAACTACTGGAAAACCAAAGGCACCTCACGTGAGAAACAGCTTTAACTAAGGAGTCATTGTCTATTGGGCAAATAGTCAAGGAAGTCTCATGAGGATCTTTTCCTAGATTTCCTAGGAAGCCCCATCCACACATCCCATGTGGTGGCTTTGTAAAGCATCAGCTTGGCTAGGCTGAACTACGTTTCCCAGAATTCCCTTTCTTGTATGTTTCCACCTTGGGTGGGCCCCAGGTAGGACTCTTGAGGGCTCTGCATGATGGAGGAACAGTGGCAGCTTGTACACAGTGTTACCAATCTGTTGGTTTGCCTCATTCACATGAAGCAGCACCGAACCTACAACTGCTCCTCCCTCCCCTTGGATTCCCCTTCAGTGTCTCTGCCTCCTGATCCTGGGCAAGTACGTGTCTTCACTATAAAGAAGGGCCCCAGCTTTGACAGGATATCCATACCACTAACACCAAAGGTGACCAGAACCGACACAGGTTTCAGACCATCCTTGTGGAACTCATGCCATTGGGGCCAACACACCTTTGATCTCCCTAAACCACTGACTGCAGCCATGAAATTAAAAGACGCTTACTCCTTGGAAGGAAAGTTATGACCAACCTAGATAGCATATTCAAAAGCAGAGACATTACTTTGCCAACAAAGGTCCGTCTAGTCAAGGATATGGTTTTTCCAGTGGTCATGTATGGATGTGAGAGTTGGACTGTGAAGAAAGCTGAGAGCCGAAGAATTGATGCTTTTGAACTGTGGTGTTGGAGAAGACTCTTGAGAGTCCCTTGGACTGCAAGGAGATCCAACCAGTCCATCCTAAAGGAGATCAGTCCTGGGTGTTCATTGGAAGGACTGATGCTAAAGCTGGAACTCCAGTACTTTGGCCACCTCATGTGAAGAGTTGACTCCTTGGAAAAGACCCTGATGCTGGGAGGGATTGGGGGCAGGAGGAGAAGGGGACGACAGAGGATGAGATGGCTGGATGGCATCACAGACTCGATGAACATGAGTTTAAGTGAACTCCAGGAGTTGGTGTAGGACAGGGAGGCCTGGCGTGCTGCAATTCATGGGGTCACAAGTGTCAGACACAACTGAGTGACTGGACTGGACTGAACTGAACTGAAACCACTATGTACACCTACATTCCCTTCCTGACTACCTGCCTGGTGGACTAAAAGCTCCGTCAGACACAGTGACAACCTCACACATGTAACCAGCTCCCACTAACTCTTGCATGATGCCAAATCCCTACAACAAACCCATATATGCAGAGCTATATTTATCCATATATATATTCCACCTCCTAGTGGTTCTGCATTTCTGGCTGAACCCTGACTGATACACCCTGCTTCCTCTTTGGTATCATTCCTTACTGGCCTCCCCTCACTCATTTAGCTCCCGCCTTGCTAGCATCCTTGATATTCTTCAAACACAATGACAGTGCTCCTACCTCAGGGCCTTTGCACCTCCTGTTCCCTCACTTTCAACACTCTTTCCTCACCCATCCATGTGACTTATGCTTCACATCGTCCACAGTCCAGTCATGTCTCCACCTTGTCCAACCACTCTGTTTAAAACACTACAACCCTTGCTATCACTATACCCTGCTCTAATATTTTTCTTCAGAGCACTTATCACTGCTTCATATACATTTTTCCTTTTGCTGCCTGCCTCCTCCACTAGAATGGAAGTCTCATGAGAGTAGCAGTTTCTTGTCTCACTGTTTTATGCCCAGTACCTATAAGAGTAGAAAGCATGTAATAGATACTCCATGAATATTTGTTAAATGAATAAATCATTGAATCAATCAATGAATCTACCAACTAAAAAAAAATAAAATAAAACCTTGTAATTGAAGAATAATAAGGTAATGTGTTCAGTTCAAGCCCAAGATTTGAATTGTAAATAACAAAATAAGCAGGAATACATAGCATCTTCTGTTGGCTCCTGTGTTAATCAGCAAATGCAGCAGGAATTGCTATGCACATCTCCTAAAAAGCCAAGGAAAGCTCTAGCCAGCCTTTTTAGGCTGATCAAATTGCCAGCTACAGCCTCAGACGTTGACCCCTTCTTCTGGTTATTTACTTCAACTCGGATCCCTTTTCCCCCAGCAGGCAAACCTCTATAGATCCTTTCCCCACCATTCAAATACCACCTTTAGGTCGACAGTAGATTTTGATGATCTTCATTCTTTGCTCTTACCTGGCTTTGCCTTGGCTGTGTTACCTTTGTACTATAAGCATAATTCTTCTATGCCTCATTTTGATATATTACTATTGATGATAGTAACAACAACAACAACAATAATAATAGCCAGCATTCACTGAGTGATTAGTACCTGTCAGGCCATATACTGAGCACATGGAATGCATTACTTCATTTGATAAGGATAACAGTAACATGAGCTATATGCCAGGCATTCTTCTAAGTGCTTTTGATATACAAACTGATACAATGTTCACACTTAATAAGTAGGTCCTATGACTATGCTCCTTCTATAGGTAAGGAAACTGAGGCACGGAAAGGTTTTGTAACTTGCTCAAGACAACACAGCCAGGAAGTAAACCCTTGTTTTTCACAACTACACACACTGCCTTTCACCTCCACTAGACCAAAGAAAGGATGGTACCATCTTTGTGTACTCCCCACACCTAGAGTACGGGCTTTCCAGGTGGCAGGGTGGTAAAGAATCCACCTTCCAATGCAGGAGACGCAGGTTCCATTCCTGAATTGGGAAGATCCCATAGGGTAGGAAATGGCAACCCACTCCAGTGTTCTTGCCTGAAAAATCCCACAGACAGAAGAGCCTGCTGGGCTACAGTCCATGGGGCTGCAAAGAGTCTGGACACAATTAAGTGACTAAGCAACAGCAGTACCAACAGCACAGCTGGAGCAGCTGATGGCACAGTGTAAGCCGACGCTGAATAAATGCAAAGTGTAAGGGTGCAGCTTTGGAGCGGCTTTGCCTCCATCCACAGTTCCCCTGTGGATGCCTGGCCCCAGCCTCCTCTCTCCTCCTTCCTCTACTAGTTACCCTCTCTTGCCCTGCACACACACACACATGCACCCTGCCTAGATGCATGGGCTTTTGTTCTTTTTCTTCCTTCTTATCAATTACTTCCTCTCCCTCGTCAATCATCTGGATGACTCCCTCACAGCACCCTTCAATCTGTCACTTTCCGGTCCCTGAAGGATCCAAAAGTGAACATGTTATTCTAGACAGAGCTCTGGAAAACAAGACCGACTCCTTCTTTCGATTCACTCTTTCTATGGAGGAAGCCTCACACGTGTTGAGCCTGTGAAGCGATGCCCTTTGAAGACTCACTTCTCTCTTGTCAGCCCCGGTGTCAAGATGGGAAGCAGCCAAGCAGGTCCAAGTAAAAGCATGAAGTGGGACTGGGTCAGTGCAGAAATGAGGAGTAGGCACAAGGACCCTTTGGCACCTCCATGGCAACACATCTCCTGATGACTCAACTTTGGTCAGCCCGTCTCGCTATGGACTGACTGTGTTCCCTTCCACAAAATCATAGAGTCAGCCTTAACCCCCACTTGAGGACATTTGAAAGCAAAGCCTTTGGGAGGTTCCCTGGTGGCTCAGATGATAAAGCATCTGCCTACAATGCAGAAGACCCGGCTTCGATCCCTGGGTCCGGAAGATCCCCTGGAGAAGGAAATAGCAACCCACTCCAGTACTCTTGCTTGGAAAATCCCATGGACAGAGGAGCCTGGTAGGCTACAGTCCATGGGGTCACAAAGAGTCAGACATGACGTCGTGACTTCACTTCACCTTTGGGAGGTTATTAATTCATGTGAGTAGAACCACTATATGCAGAGACAGAAATGATCTGTCTCTACCATGTGAAGACACAGCAAGAAGGCAGCCATCTGCAAGCCAGGAGAAGAGTCCTCACCAGGAACAGAATTGACTTGCACCTTGATCTTGGATTTCCCCATCTTCAGAATGTGAGACATAAATTTCTATTCTTTAAGCCACCCCGTTGATGGAATTTTATGATAGCAGTCCAAGCTAAGATATGCCCCATGAAAAATGTTGAATGGCTTCCTAAGGATGCTTCCCGTGGCTCAACAGAACTACTCAGTTCCGCAGATGTGTATTTAGACTGTCATCCAACACTCCTACAGTCAGATAATTATTCCATGGGTAGGCTGACCAACCATCCCGGTTTGCCCAGGACTAAGGGGACAGAGGAGGTTTGGGGATGTAAGACACTTGGTGCCAAGAGTGTAGGAGTCAACTTTCCCATGGGTGGCAACTGCTGGCATAGGTCTGCAGAGTAATATATGTTCAGAAAATATGCTTCAAACCTGACAGTTTGAACAATATAAAACCCTACTAACTTTGTATTTGAACTTTTGAGATGGAAGGGGCCTCAGAGATGGCCAGGTTCATCCCCAGATGTTTGTAGAGGTGGAAACAGGAACAAAGAGGTAAAGTGACTCATTCAAGGTCACCTGTAGCAGAGTTTTGGAGAAGGAACCGGCAACCCACTCAGTATTCTTGCCTGCAGAATCCCACGGACATAGGAACCCGGCAGGCTACAGTCCATGGGGTCGCAAGAGTCGGACATGACTTAGCACCTAAACCACCACCACCACCATAGCAGAGTTCGGGAAAAAATCCGGATGCCTGAACTTATGCTCTTTTTACTCTATGAGTAGTTTTCAGATCATGCTCTCTGGATGTTTCTTCCCCACTTTAACCAGAAAGGCCGCCATCTGTTTAGCTGGTATATTCCACCACAGGTGTAGACTGTGCACTCCAGGACATGATGATGATGATAAAAATAGTAATGATAAGAATAGGTAATATTTACTAAGCACTTAGCACATACCAGGCATGGTGCTACCTATTCCATTTATTTAGTTCTCATAAAACTCCTGAAGCATCTTACTTTCCTATTTTATAGGTTATTTTCCCATTTTGCAGGTTAAGTGATAGAGCCAGGATACAGATATGCACAGTGGGACATAAGAACACTAACTCCCAAGCAGGTAATGACACTGTAAAAGCCAGTAGTTCTGCCTCTAAGATCATCACATCAAAGAGGAAGTTAGGAACTCTACCTGGCAGGTCACGGCTGTTAAAATACCCACCATGGCTCAGGTACCTTGCTGATCCCCAACATACCTCCTGTGTGATTCAGCTCCTGTATGATTTAAGCTCGTGTTCAGCTTAAATCATGGAAGGATAAATCCCTGGACAGCTTAAGATCTCCAGCTCATTCCTGTCCTGATGTTACTAGATATATATATGTATTTTTAACGTTTGCAGACTGTCCTCAAGGAAATTCCCTCCACTTGTCCTTGCCTGCATCCTCCCCCATTTTTCCAGCCTGCATCGCTGTGGCCTCCTGACCTTGACTGCCATCCCCTTATTCTGTGCTTCTTCCACAAGCCATCATGGTGACACCTCCCAATTTAGCATCATGTATGAACGTCATTACCAGGAGCTTAGTCGTTCTTCCAGATCATTAAGTGTTGATGGCTAAATTGGGTCTTCTCACCTGACCCCATCATACCCAGAGAGCTATGGTCATTTGTCATCATACCCCTCTTTCCCTCCCATCTCCCATCCAGTTCTCATTCTGAATGGCATGGCTTCCTTCCTAGCCAATTTGATTTAATTTCTCAGGCAAGATTTCAGGCCATTTCTCCTTCGAGTGATTTTACTAAAATCTAGATATATTATATCCACTGCATACTTCTCACCTTCGAGAACTGATCAAAATGTCCTGACATGATTCTTTCTTTTATAAATGCACTGTTTTTGCTTTTCTCTGTTTAACTGTCTTTGTAAATTGCCCACCTTGGTTAAATCTCTTGATTTTGGTATTTATACTTGGGAATGAAGGTGGATTTAAAGGGCAATGGTTACCCATTAACATGGCTTTTTCCTTTCTGAAAACACAATTGTTCTAAGATGGCTACATTTTTTCCTCCCCTCCCTAATTTGTGGCAGGTCCATCTGTTAAGAGATTATTACTAGAAGGACCCTCGGTCTGAGCTGATGCCCTGGCTATCTTATTATCCCAGACCCAAAGCAACGCCAGGCGTATCCTGGATGCTCAGTGAATATCCATGCATATCATCTACAGTGCAGTACACGCAGTCCTTCCATATCCAGCCACTCACCATATCCTCACACACATGCAGTGAGCTAGGTAGATATCATTATCCCCAGGATACAGATGGCGAGACCAAGGTTCCAAGAGGTTGAAGCCAGCAAAGCATAGTGGTTAAGTGTTCAGCACTGGCAGAGGCCTGAGATCCAACCCCAGCTCCTGTTTTTCACTTGGCTGGTTCCCTTGAGCTGCTCTATTAACATCCCTGAACCTGTCCCCTCACTTGTATCCGGGATGAAGTGAGGTCATTTCAATAAAGCACTCAGTCTCTGGCATTTGATTGGCTAATACCACGTTTCTAGAACGTAATAGTCACGGTTGGCAAGTGTGGAGAGGGGACTACAGCCCAGGTCTTCAGCCAGTCCTGTGGCTCACACTGACTTCCAGCACCTCTCTATCGTAACGGTGGTAAGTGATACCCCATTTGCGCCTATCATAGGCAAGGTCAGGGCCGACACACCTTACCCTTCTTCACCTTCACGGGCCTGGGGGAAACCCTCCCAGTCAGGAGAACGTTTGCACAGATGCGGGGCCTGCAGCAGCTGACCACAGGCTCCTTCCAGTCTGGCCCCTCCCCTCCAGTCACAAAGGCCTCTCCATCGATCCATGCCCCTGCCGCAGTGTGGCTTTGGGAGCATTCAGACAATAAGTGATGACGATGCCATTTATAGTAACAACCCTCCTTTGCATTCACAGTGCACCTTACAGTCTACAAACTGCTTTCATTTGATCTCCCAGCAGACCAGGAGCAGGCAAGGCAGGGTCCTAATTGCCCTCTACAGACCAGGCTCCAGGTGTGCCTGATCCAGGTTACCCAGAGAGAAACACAGCCAGGACGCTAAGCAGGGCTCCTGGGGCTCTGTGATGTGAGCTCACTCCATTCCTTTCTGACTTACCTCCTTCGGCTTTGCTTTTCTCTTTCACCCCCACTCCCAGCTTCTGTATCCCCAAGAGGAAGGACAGGGAAGCCTGTCGAGCTGCAGTTCATGGGGGTGGCAAAGAGTCGGACATGTCTGAGTGACTGAACAACAAAGCCACCGTACCTCACCCGCTATGAAAAGGAAGTACTAAATCGACTATGTATTGGGTTGGCCAAAAAGTTCATTCCAATTTTTCCATAAGACATTAGGTTGAGGGCTTCCCTGGTGGTAAAGAATCCGCTTGCCAATGCAGGAGACACAGGTTCAATCTTCGGTCCAGGAAGATGTCAACTAAGCCTGTGTGCCACAGTTATTGAGCCTGTGTTCTAGAGCCAGGAGCCACATTTTGCAACAAGAGAAGCCACCTCAATGAGAAGTCAGCACACAGCAACTAGAGTGGCTTCAACTAACTACAGCTATAGAAAAGCCCAGCAATGAAGCAGCATCGAAGACCCAGTAGAGCTTAAGATAAATAAATAAATAAAATTTTAAAAATTACTTTAAAAAAATGTTAGGTTGCAATTTGGGAAGATACAACAATTGAAAATTCATGTTTAATTTTTTTCCATCTATCCCCCATCTGCTGGCTGTGTGTTCATGCCTGCCACTGTAAGAAACTCTGTGCAACACCAGTTAATCAGATGCAGCCAACCTACCACCCTATAACCATCAAGCCTGTAGCGGCACCATGGTGACCACATCACAAGGAACAGAAAAGAGGGTGCCTAGCTTCTGATAGTTTAGACAGGTTGGGGAGACATGAAGAGAGAGATATAAACTATAGACAGGGACAATATAGGGTAAGGGATCTGTTTGTGGTTCTGGAAAGCACTGTGGCATTCTGAAGAGCTGAGACAGTCAGAGAAAGGGTGCCAGAGGGACTGAGACTTGAATTAAACTCCCACAGATGGCCAGAGCTGGGGAGAAGTTATGGACGCTAAAGGGGAAGCAAATGAGCAGAGCCCCAGAGAAAACACTGCACCTGGGATATGGAAGGGTCCTGAGTTAGCAGGTCCTGCTGCTGGCAAAGGGTTTCACACATGGGAAGGGAGCTGAGGTTAGGCCAAACTGTGGCGTCCTGAGTGCAAGACTAAGGAGCTTGGACATTATCCTGTAAGGGTATCCTATCACGGTGAGGGGGCGAGTGGGAGACGTAAAAAGTGTTTCATTGGGAGCGTGACATCTGGAGCCCAGAGTTTAGGGAAGATCTGTCTGCACTCTTACAAAAGATTGTATATCAAGGCCAGCATCACAGCAGAGACAACCAGAGAACAAAGAGAAATCTAATAAGGCTACATGATATAACGCAGTATGGCTGCTGGAACGCCCAGGCTCCAGAGTGCTTTACCGCACAGTAACAGGGCAAGGAGGAGGACTCTAGAGCTGCACGTTCCAGCAGAGCTGAAGTCCAGGGGAAATGATCACTGCTCTCTAGGCCCACCTCCCTAGTGCACTCACCTGGCAATGCTTTTTCCCAACATCCACGGCTTGTGCAGTTACGCGTGTGACAGCTGTCTTCCCCTCCAAACTGTAAGCGTTCAGAAGCAAGGGCCAGGCCTATCTTATTCATGTTATCTGGGCTGTGTGCTTAGCCGCTCAGTTGTGTCCAACTCTTTGCGACCCCGTGGACTGTAAGCCCACCAGGCTCCTCTGTCCATGGGGATTCTCCACTCCAGGCAAGAATACTGGAGTGGGTTATTCATGCTGTCTACTCAGCCCCTAATAACCCATGGAGGCTCGATTAAGAGTTTCAGCTTGTATTAAAGGGGAATTCAGGAGCCAATTAAGTAAGGCTGCTGTATGGATTCAGGGAATGTGGTGAAAAGGAAAGAGAAGTGTGGAAGAAACCAGAGTTTGATCTTAAGTTCAGTGAAGAAAGTGACTAGTCAAAAGCAGAAAATATGGACTGAAAGCCCCTCCCTGATGTGCCTTCAGAGAGCCGTTCCATCTGTGCTCGGGCACCTTTAGGTAGGCAGCTCTTTGTTATCCAACATCATGATCCACAAATCTCTGACACTGAGCAAATGGATTTAGAAGAGGAACAAGCGATGCTTTGAAAGCCATGGAAACCATGAAGGCACAAAGCCCCATCACATGCATACCTGTCTGCACTGGCTCAGACACCTTGCAACTTCAAAACTATGGAGGGAATAAGTATGCCGGGGCCCTCCTCCCTGTCTCTCTACCATCGAACCAGCTTCCCTGCCTTGATGACCGAGGACAGAAATGTACAAGGCATCTAGATCTGCCATGCTTTCCTTTAGGCAGCTGTCTCAGAAATGTTTTATCAACAAGAATAAGCTAAATCTAGCAGACAGCCTTGAGGGAAACTTTTAATAAAAGTCATTGTGCTCACTAAAAAAAAAAAGCAGGGGATGGGGAAAGAAAGGAAAATAGAATTTGCACGTACAAATATTTATGAACACAGAAGGAAATAGAGACCAGGATGGAGTGGGGGAGGGGGCTGTGAATTATGGGGAAATGGGTTTTGCTCTGTTTTTACTGGTGATTTTACTGAACTCTCTGATTATCCCTTCCTAGCCTGGGGAAAGTTTTTAAATGTTGTCACTGTATCCGACACCTTGGGGCAGCGGAAAGAAGGCAAGATAGGGGTGCGACACCAGCTTGGACTTGAGTCCCAGGAAGGATAATTCAGAGCTGGGTGACCTTAGGTGAGATGCTGAATCTCTTTACATGCCTATCAGTGGACTGGGAACACTAGAAGTGCCGTCCCTGGGTTACTGTGCAGATTCAGCTGGAGCGTGTCACAGGGAAATCCACACCGCATCCCCAGCACTCAGCATGAGCTGCCTCTTGCCTGCTTCTCCCTCTCCCTTCCAGACCTCCTGGAAACTACAGGATTAGAAGAAATCACAGGCGCAAGCACTTTTGGTTCCTCTGACCACATGCTAGGCAAATATGAACAGCAAGGTAAAGGGTCTTATTTGGATTATTCTCAAGGCAAATTAATCGAAGCCGAGGTGTCTGGCCAGGAGCAGATAAGGTCAGATCTTACACGGACGACCTCAAGCTGCTCAGAGGCTCCTGTGCGAAGGAGATTAACATCCACTCCACGCTTCCGGGACCCCAGTAATGGAATACATAATTCATTTCCATCCATGTTTCTCCTCCTGCTGCCGAAATTCAGATTTAAGTTTCAAACAGTTTCATTTGTAACTATAATAACCACCAAAATCCCAGCGAGGGCTCCCCCTTCCACCCACATGGTGTGTGTTTTCTCTGACTCTCCTGCGGCTGGATTAGTCCCCAGGGAAGCCCGAAGACCCACACTGTAACCGCTCTCCGAGCAGATTGAATAACTAGCTCCACTTACAGCTGGTTATACAGCAGCCCTAAAGACACCAGGTAAACACCTGAACCCAGGCAACTACCAGCTGAAAATCGGAGCCAAGCTTCATCATAAATCCATTAGCCAACGCAATCACAAGCAACCAGTTGTGCAATAAAAGCCTCCTAATTCACTTCTGCTCCTCCAGCAGCGTGTTTCCTCCTCCCTCTAGTCCAAATAAAGCAATGGAATCAACTGGACAGCTAAGCATCCTGCTTTGTTATACTGTCAGATTATATTTCTTACACATTTTCTCCTTTACGTTTTGTTTAGATCTGATTCCTACTGGGGGATTATACAGACAGGAAACAGGGAGAGTGAGATTAAATAAAGCTGAGCACAGGCAACAGAAGACTGCATTTGTGAAACAGACTTGACTGAGATCATACCCGGAGGACAGCCCATGTGCGGGGTTGCAGCCTCAGCCCCCCATTGGCAAGAATGCAGACCCACGGCAACCATTCGTGCGTAAGGGGAACTCTTAGGAATTTGGGCAAGGGAGTGGGACTTGAGACTGAGACACATTTGATGTTCTTTCCTGTTGATAATTACAATCACCATAGAATGGGAGTTTGTGAGTTGTGCAAAGTCTGGGAGGTAACTTGATACAGATTCCTTTAGGCACATGAAGTGGAGTATGCTGGAGATTGAATTATATGCTATCCCCCTCCATGTCCCTCAACTTGTGGGACTGATGAAATAGCACTTGAATACCGATCACAAATGCCATGATTGAATGTTCTCTAAGCTCCTGGGAGATAAGCCAATGTCATCATACCCCATCACACCAGGAGACAGAGCCCAGGATTATCACTCCACGTCTATCACCCAAGGAGGATGAGAAGGCTTGAGTTTTATCAGTCACCTGCTCAGGTGCCTGAAGATAACAAATGATTTCTAGGAATTTAAGTCGCAGGTCTCCCTACTACTTCCAAAGGAGTGCTGGTCTCCTCCTCTGCATCCAGGCTTATCAGAGAACCAGATGGTCTCACTTGCAAGATCACTCAAGGTGATGACCTTAAAGACTTGCTCCTCCAAACTATGATCCACACACGGGCAGTGTCATGGGCATCCGTCTCCTGGTAGCTTGTTAGAAGTGCAGCATCTCAGTCTCCATCGACCACAAACCTCCATAACTAGAACCTGCATTTTAATGAGATGTCCAGATGATGTACATGCACATTAATTTGTGAGAAGGACTGGTCTAGAAAGAAGCTTGAGGAAGGTCAAATACACCCTCGTTACTAGGGGCAGCAGCCTATTAACGAGGGGGCTTTGCCCTCATGGTGCTTGGTTTGCAGACCATAATAACCAGGTCCATCCAGCTACAGCCCCTCAAGACTCATTGTTTTGCTTGCCACACTGGCAGCTCGCTTTGGCCAAAGGTCCCCGCTACGGTGGGGTGTCAGGCAGGTGATGAGAACGCTGGCCCCAGGTCAAGGTGGAGCTAATGCCAGCAGTCACAATGAAGAGGCACTGCCTCCAAAACCTAGACAAAATGTGTGGCTAAGAATTAGGTTGGTGTGCTATGGGGGGCAGCAGTTGATTAAGCAGCAGTTAAAGAGAAAGACTCCGTGGATGAGACAAGGCATTTGAGAAAGAGATATTTACTGAGAGCCACTCTGCTGAAAACACAGTTGAGACTAGAGAGCTGTCTCACTCAGCTATCCATCAATAGCAATCCACGCCAGGTGACCTAAGCAGAAGCCTGAGGTCAAAGCAGGAGGAAAAGACTCCACCACATCAGTATCGCCTAAAGCAAGTTGGGCCTAGCATTCACTCCATTCCCATGGACATTTTCCCTGACTCTTTTCACATCAAGATCCCAAAACGCTGACATCTTGATTATGCAATGCCAGGTCACCAGTGGCCTTCCTCTCCCAGCTCTTTGCTTCCAGATGCAGCCTCTGCTGGTGCACACACCCCCATTGACATCCCCTCCTCATGAGACAGGACCACGTGACAGCCAAAGGCTGAGGGTGAATGATACACACCCAGTTTCGTGATTTTTTGATTAAGGACTTAATTGGCTTTGGCTTCTGATTTTGAAATTTTATCCAGGAGCAGAAGTAGGCTTCTGCTTCCACTCCCCTATTCCCAAAATTTGGGGTGGCATATCCAGAATCCCCCTGAATCCCATGTGCTATAGGAAAAGCCAACTCTTCCTGTCAGTTCTGGAATTGAGAATGTGAGTCAGGCCTAAGATACCAACAAATCCCATCCCTGTGATCACTCTGATTACAGTGATAGGCTCAGAAATAAGCATGTGACCTAGGTGGTCCAACTGGTTTGAAATTCCAGGATTTTTGTTGAATTGCTAGGGAAGAGAGTTACTCTTCTTTATTTACAGGAATCAAGAAGCAAGTCATCCTGGAAATGGCCATCAGCCGTGTCAAGTTCCCAGAGGCAGTAGTCTGCCAAGAACGAAGCCAACACCCAGAAAGCAAAGCCAAAAAAAAAAAAGGGTGAAGTGAGACACCAGTTCTTGGTCATATTATTTGAGTTACTACACTTTTCAAGAACTGAGCCCATAAATTCCCTTTGTTGTTTAAGGCAGCTGAGCTCAAAGTTCTGTTATTTGCAGCTGAAAGCATCCTAACTGACATATCAGGTGAATAAATCATTTCCGGCTGGGAAGGAAGATAATGTCTCACAAAAACTCTCTTGGTCTGAGCATATATTAGATGCTCCTGGCTCCCTTCCTCCTCTCCAAATAAATTGTCAGATCAAATAAATAAATAAAATCTCTTGGATGAAGAGGTTGGCATGGAACAGAAACACAGCCTCGCCTTCCTCTATCCCCAGCTCTACAAAACAACAACCCCAGACCAGCTTCGGTTTTGCTTTCTTTCATCAGGAATTTCTGCTTTCTTTCATCAGGAATTCCCTATTCCCTCCATCTAGGGATTTAAATATCAGAAGCAAATTGTCCACCCCTCCCCCCAGCTCTGCCTTTGCCCTCCAAGACTCTACTCCCTCCCTCACTATATTTAAAGCAGGGGCGGGGGGCGTGGCGGGTGGGGGTCGCTTATTCTAATCCCAGTGCAATTCTCTCAGCTCTTTCCTAAGCCCTCCACCTGTGAGATAATTGCTGGCAGTTAGGGGAAAAACTCAATAGTAATCATAGACTCACACACAAAGACACAGAAAGAGGCAGATAAAATGGGAGAAAGAAAAAACTCACAAGCCCAGAATTATCCACACTCCGACACTCATTCTAGAAGTACAGTGTGGCCAACCACTCTCTACGAGGAATAAAGGCACAGCTTTACAGAAAAGGGGTGCATTTCACAGTATCATGGTTTGTATGGCTCCCACACATAGAGGGAGATAATACACATTGAAAAGTTAAAATGGGCTGTCATCATTTAACCGTACACAAGTCAGACACAGAAAATAAGCAGGTCTATCGAAAATGGGCTCCTATCTATTGTCTTAATGTAATACAAGAATTCTCTTAATCGAGGGTGTCCCTTGTTAGGTGATAAACAGGGAGAAAAACATGCTGAGATATTCCTATCCAGTGATAAGAAGAAAATAAAACCCTGTGAATCATGCATTTGGCCTCACTATCAACTCAGGCTAAGATTTCAAACACACTTCTAGCTTTTGGTTTATGGATGCCAACTCAAGATTAAACCCCTTAAAACAAAAATTACAACAAAAATTCATGTATAACGAAGAGGTTTAAAAGCTTAGATAAACGAGAAACTTGTTTCAAACTACATAAAATCCTGCAAAATACTTTTAGTAAAGTCTCATATACTTCCTTTAAGGTTTGCTACATTCCTTGGAATTTGGTATAACACTGTGTATCTCAAACTTGCCTGATCATAAGAATAATGTAGACCTGCAGATTCTGTGGTCCAAATAAAACTAAGAGACTTTAGCTTCACAAGTTGCCTGAGTGGTTCTTATGAATTTGAGAAACATTATTGTAACTTTGTAGGGTTTTATGTAAAATAAAAATGGCGTATGTATTATAGAAAAGGGAATGGACAGGAACCCACTAACTCATAGAAATCATGGAGGCATTTGGTTGGTTTGTGTGTTTGAACAAAGGTAATCTGAGAAGGCTAGCAGGCTTGACATAGATGATGCAAGAACAGAACACAACCCACCCCCTGGGCAGGGACTCACACGGTGTCCACAGAGCTGCTTTCCCTTTCCTCCTGGGCACACAGCTAAATTACATTTCTCAAACTCTTTTGCAATTAGATGGGATCAAGTGATTGAGTTCTGGCCAACAGTAAGTGCCACACATTACTTCCAGGCTTGATCTTTTTAAAAAAATCCTTCAAGTTCCTCTCTTTCTCTATCTCCATCTCTGTATCATCTCATCATCCCAACTCTCTCCATCTGCCAGTTGAATTCAGTGAAGGACAAGGTTCTAGAAAATGACAAAGCCACGGGGAATGCCTGAATGTCTGTTTGGAGCAGAGATTCCCCCTGCACCACCCACTAATTTGCACTGAATTCTGATGTAAGTGAGAAACTTTTGTCAGCATTAAGCCACTGGGATTCAGAAATTATAGTTACAGCAGTTAGCCTATCCTAATACACACCATTACTTTCCTGTATCTCTCTGTTTTATCCTGTCCCCAACACTTGAGAAAAAAAAAAATCCCCATGTAAATGGATTCCATAGTTCAAACCCATGTTGTTCAAGGGTCAACTGGAATTCTGTAATTAGTTTTGTAAGCTTGGACTTCTGTTTTCTTGTCAGTGTAAATGGTGATAATGCCATGTATTCATTCAGAGACTTCTTTAAAGTGAAATGAGAAATAAACTAGCAAACAAATCTTTGCTTTAGGTCTAAGAGGAATTGGTAGAGAAATGCAAGAATCATTTCAGACAAGATAAACTATTGCCAAGAAAGAAGAGGCAATGATCTTTACCTCTAAAACAAACTGCCAAGCAAGGACTGACCGAAGAGCCAGTAAATGGAAATACAACCACTCATCTCCAGGGAGAACAGACCTGCCTCTGTCCACTGAATGGATGAAACAAAAAATAGACAAAAGACTTCCAGCTATCTGGTTGGCCAGAAAGGGCAGAAAGGATGCAAAAGAGAAAGTGAGCCTGTAAATTCTCAAATGCATTTTTTCCTATTATTTTTGGAGGAAAGCTGACCAAAAATAGGGAGGGATCTGGAAAGTTGACAAAAATCATTATTCTCCACAAATTACTTTAACCTTGCCTAGGAAGTGACCTTCACACTACCACTGGTTTAATGGCCTCTATTTCAACAGTAGCTGATTTCACCATTAAACAAAGATGCAGAGCACAAGATAATACAACTAAATCACTCTTGTAAATATTTAATATCATGGCCTTTCTTTTTGCCTTTTAACAAATCACTATCAAAGCTGAGCACATAGTAGAAAACACATTTATTTATTCTATCCTGGAAAAAAAGCTTAGTGCTCATGCATTTTATCTATCCAGTTCTCCAAATGACTTTGACACTTGAGAGCCCTTGTGATCAACACAGTCTGAAGGAAGGCAATTTTGTGACAATTTAAGAGCTGATTTCATGCACTGATCAGCACCCCCCAAAGTTGCCTCATGGAAGGGTACTAAATTTAACCCATCAGATACATGGCTAACACCAAAGGAGAAACCACATTTTTAAAAGAAAACAAAGAAATGATATCGACAAAGGCAAATACATTCTTACTTGAGAAAAAAATTTTTTTTTTACTTTTTAGTTAAAAAAAAATTGTAACTAAAATTACTATTCTTAAAGGAAGAAAGGAAGTGGAAAATTATTAAGTAACAGTTTGAAAATTAGTCCCAACTGGATTTCCTCATAGGCATATACTCTGTTATAAACTGTCAACATGGGAACAGTAAAAAGAAAAAAGAGTATAAAAGCTTTTTTAAAGTCAACTGGTGTCACCATCTGACTTCAGCCAAGACGAAGCAGTCAACGGGGCAAGTCCATAAGTGGTGTAAGGCATTATAAAATCCTGAAAGACAGAGCAATTTACTGACAACTTCAAAGACGGGTTGCATCAGTTCTTAGGGCAGTCAAGTAATTTAAGAGACAACCTCGCTTAGTATGGGTGTACTCTGATCAAGGTCTTCCTTGCGTAGCATCATTGGTTACGATCTCAGCAGCCAGTGCAGGGTCTGTAACAAACGCCACTCATGCACGAAGATGACTAGGACAACTTGGTGGCCTCTTAGACTTAACTTCATGGGAGGGGAAAGAAAACAGCTCTAGGAGTCAGAAAGTCTGGCCAATCCCAACAGCGCATGAACTATTGGTATAGCAACAAACTCAGCACCTATGCCTTCTCGGCATGTTTTGTCATTCATAAAATTATAGTAGGATGGACTATAGGAATTTTAAGTCCCCTTTCAACTCTGAAATTATATACTTCTAAAATTTAGGGAAGTAAATCAGCTTAAAAAAAAGTGTCAGCTAAATGTTTTTGTTTTCTTTATCATTCAAATAGCTTTATCAAGTAACATAAGGAAATCCCAAAGCTCAATATGCACAGAAAACAGCAAGCACGTCCACTGAAGATTTAAAGAACAATCAGGCTTTAACAGGATTACTTTTTTTTTTTCATAATACAGGAAGTTCTGAAGGAAGAGGCCAATGGTTTCCTTTTGCAATGGAGTTGCCAGAGGATCTCCTACTGAAAGTAGAATAGTATCAAGGGTAGGATTGGAGCTGTCCATGGTACTGAATCCTTATGCTTATATAGAAGAAGGGACAGATTCGAGGGATTAGATCTGATAGAATGCCTAAACAATTATGGAAGGAGGGTCATGACATTGTACAGTAGGCAATGATCAAGACCATCCCCAAGAAAAAGAAATTCAAAAAGGCATAACGGTTGTCTGACAAGGCCTTACAAATAGCTGAGAAAAGAAGAGACGCTAAAGGCAAAGGAGAAGAGGAAAGATATACCCATTTGAATGCAGAGTTCCAAAGAATAGCCAGGAGAAATAAGAAAGCCTTCCTCAACAATCAAGGCAAAGAAATAGAGGGAAAAAATAGACTGGGAAAGACTAGAGATCTCTTCAAGAAAATTACAGATACCAAGGGAACATTTCATGCAAAGACAGGTGCAATAAAAGAAATGGTATGGACCTAACAGAAGCAGAAGATATTAAGAAGAGGTGGCAAGAATACACAGAAGAACTGTACAAAAGAGATCTTCATGAAACAGATAATCACAATGGTGTGATCACTCTCCTAGAGCCAGACATCCTGGAATGCAAAGTCAAGTGGGCCTTAGGAAACATCACTATAAACAAAGATAGTGGAGGTGATGGAATTCCAGTTGAGCTATTTCAAATCCTAAAAGATGATGATGTGAAAGTGCTGCACTCAATATGCCAGCAAATTTGGATAATTCAGCAGTGGCCACAAGACTGGAAAAGATCAGTTTTCATTCCAATCCCAAAGAAGGGCAATGCCAAAGAACATTCAAACTACCGCACAATTGCACTCATTTCACATGCGAGCTAAGTAATGCTCAAAATTCTCCAAGCCAGGCTTCAACAGTACATGAACTGTGAACTTCCAGATGTTCAAGCTGGTTTTAGAAAAGGCAGAGGAACCAGAGATCAAATTGCCAACATCCATTGGATCATGGAAAAAGCAAGAGTTCCAGAAAAACATCTACTTCTGCTTTATTGACTATGCCAAAGCCTTTGACTGTGTGGATCACGATAAACTGTGGAAAATTCTGAAAGAGATGGAAATACCACACCACTTGACCTACCTCCTGAGAAATCTGAATGCAGGTCAGGAAGCAACAGTTCAAACCAGACATGGAACAACAGACTGGTTCCAAATCAGGAAAGGAGCATGTCAAGGCTGTATACTGTCACCCTACTTATTTAACCTATATACAGAGTACATCATGCGAAATACTGGGCTGGATGAAGCACAAGCTGGAATCAAGATTGCCAGGAGAAATATCAATAACCTCAGATATGCAGATGACACCACCCTTATGGCAGAAAGTGGAGAAGAACTAAAGAGCCTCTTGATGAAAGTGAAAGAAGAGTTAAAAAGCTGATTTAAAACTCAGCATTCAGAAAACTAAGATCATGGCATCCTGTCCCATCATTTCATGGCAAATAGATGGGGATATAATGGAAACAGTGACAGACTTTATTTTGGGGGCTCCAAAATCACTGCAGATGGTGACTACATCCATCAAATTAAAAGACACTTGCTCCTTGGAAGAAAATTTATGATCAACCTAGACATCATATTAAAAAGCAAAGACATTACTTTACCAACAAAAGTCGGTCTAGTCAAGGCTATGGTTTTTCTAGTAGTCAGGTAAGGATGTGAGATTTGGACTATCAAGAAAGCTGTGCTGAAGAACTGATGCTTTTGAACTGTGGTGTTGGAGAAGACTCTTGAGAGTCCCTTGGACTGCAAGGAGATCAAACCAGTCAATTCTAAAGGAAATCAGTACTGAATATTCATTGGAAGGACAGATGTTGAAGCTGAAACTCCAATACTTTGACTACCTGATGCTAAGAACTGACTCACTTGAAAAGACCCTGATGCTGGGAAAGATTGAAGGCAGGAGGAGAAGGGGATGTCAGAGGATGAGACGGTTGGATGGCATCACCAATGCAACGGACATGAGTTTGAGTAAGGTCTGGGAGTTGGTGATGGACAGGGAGCCCTGGCGTGCTACAGTCCATGGGGTCACAAGGAGTTGGACACGACTGAGTGACTGAACTGAACTGAACTGATGGCCTGAACTCTGCTAAGCATTATCAGTTCAGTGATTCCTAGTGCCCATTCAACAAACACTGAGTCATTTCCACTCTGAGGCAGGCACTGTTACAGGCACTGAATATGCTATGATGAACACTGCAGATATTATTTTTGATTTTGTGGAGCTTGTATTTATTCTCATGGACTACTAATTCCGTAATGTAGTCCATTTTAATTTGCACAGCACTTTTGTTTGCATAATATCAATTACTAACCAGAACAAACCTACCAAGTAGGCATTTTACAGGTAAAGATTAGAAGATCAAAAAGATTAATTTTTCAAAGTTCCCAGATCCTTGGTGATACTAACAAGATTATTTATGATGATAACTAACGTTTATGATAAAAAATATTTACTTATGTTAGATCCAAACTCTAGCATAAGCCTTTTCTATACACTGTCTTAATGCCCTCCCAAGTAGGTAATATCACTGTTTTCATTTTGCTTATTAGGGTATAAGGCTTGATGAATTTATATAACGTAAGTGTCAAGCACTAACATCGGTGCTTTAATCTACCACGTTTTCTTCCTCAGCACCCTGAATGAGGTCTCCTCACAGTTACCTCAGTGTTCTTTCTGCTCCATAGTGCTGGCATGCATTAGAAGTATTCACACCTGATTATTTGGTGTGGCTTAATTGCCACATGGATCAATTAGTTTAAAACTGGGAATCTCACTTATAACAGTTTTGGCCAATGCATCTGTAGAGGCCCATTATTGGTCACTTGGGGAAATGGAGAGTATAAATGGCTCAGCAAACTACATCCCCACGGCCAGATTAAGAGCCCCAGGCAAACGGTCTACTACAGATGGATCAAAGGCAGCCACTTCATACTGAACAGATAGCACATAAATAGGACAAGGTCCTCAGCCCTGCAGTGAGTGAGCCACAAGATCCTCAGCTGAGCCAGGGATTTCCAAATAAAATACAAGTCATTCTTACCAGAAGGAATTTCTTTCACTTACATGTTCACTGTCTGGGGAAAAAACAAAAAAGCTCTAGATAGCCAAACTCTCAGAGACAGAAGATGAATGACTTCTTCAGCTATACAGTAGAGAAATAACCACAGTGACTGCTAACCTGCTCCAGATTTCAAAGCAAATAAGACGTAAAGTTCCTAGAAATATTCCCATCTTCTGCTGAGACCAGTTCTTCCCAGAGTAAAGCAACCCTTTATCAGAAGCACTGCTCACACACACTATATGGATACCCATTAGAGTACTTAGGTAATACAAACAGAGTACTTTAACAAGACTACTGTTCTTAAACCTGCAGTTGTTTTAACATCTGTGTTATGTATTTTACCAGGAACAATATTTTTTCTATTGAAGCTAACCCATCCAAAAAACTATTCCAAATCCAAACAGAAAGTGTAGTTTAAAAGGATTTGGGGGTGAAGGAAATCCAAAAGCCTCTTTCAAAATTTAGACACATTAAGGTTTCCAAAGTTTTTCAGCTGAAAATTGGCTTTAATTCTAGCTATCCTCATCCAAAATGTAAATTAGAAAAAAAGGATTTCATGTCTAATAAATTTGGATAACTTTGAAAACTATATTTCCTTTCATAGAGATTCAAATTTTGAATTGTCATAACAAAGACTCTGAGAAGTCCTAAAGTCAAAAACCTGCTTAACTTTGTTTTAAACCTGTGTTTTGAGAATTTATTTTTCCCATACCTTTTTTTTTTCTTGAAACACCATTGGCATTTCTCAAAATCCTTTTGGGAAATGGCAATCTGGATGAACACACTATATAATACCAAGATTTTGAAAGAACAAACTTTCCCCCAATTCACACACACTTGGGTTTTCCTTGGGGCTATTTTGAAACCAGGTATTTAGTTTTAAAGAAATATAACATTCTAAAACATCTCTAGTTCCTTCAGACTTAAATAAGCAAATGGTTAGTACTGAGTGAGTTGCACAGTTCTCCAATCAACTGTGTAAAATGCTGGTCACTATAGATACATTGCTTCTCAGGTGGTCAGTGGTAAAAAGTCTGCCTGCTAATGCTGGAAAGGCAGGTTTGATCCCTATTCAAGAAGTTCCCTGGAGAAGGAAATAGTAACCCTCTCCAATATTCTTGCCTGAAAAATCCCATAGACAGAGGAGCCTGGTGGGCTAGTCATCCACAGGGTTGCAGAAGAGTCCGATACAACTTAGCAACAAAAAAACAACATAGATATATTAGACTATGAAACTCACATTATCAGTTTATGTTCAGAGATGTCACCAATAATTCAAGAATGTGTTTTTTCAATGCATATTTTAAGCTACTTACTGATTCTTAACAGAAACAAGCAGCAACTGGTCACAGTAATACACCAAGTTCAGTTTAAATATTTCAAGAAAATGGGTTGAGAGATTTTTCCGACCTTTGATACACCTTTCATTTTGTTTGGGGAGAAGTGTAATACACACACACACACCACACAAGCACAAGTATTTGAGGACTGAGATTTATTTTTGGACAGTATCAAGCCAAAGTACTGACTCGCATTTCAATAATGGATCTGCCGGCATTTGCAAGAAACAGTCATTAGCTTATCTTTAAGTAAATATTTTGATTGTCAGACAGTTCATTGCAAACAAGGTTCTTTTCCAAACACTTGCTCTTGATGCATCCAAGCCCGCTTGCACATCATTCATTCAGGAATCTGCATCTGTGCTAAAATATAAAATCATCCTAAGGAAGTCCAAGTACAGACAAAAAGCATGTTTTGCAGGCTTTTCATTTAAAAGGGCTCCCGAGCTTGTGGGACCTGGTTCTCTTTCAGTTCTCTGTTCTTTGCTGTGCCACATTACCATAAAGCTGAGGAAATGAGCTATTACACACCATCATCCCTCCTAACGGCTATCACAGAAAATCATACACTCACAAAACACTATTAATTGTCAGAATTAGCAACCATTTAAAAGGCAGCTGTTCTTTCACTCTTAAACAGGCTCCAAATTTCAGATCTCTCTCCCTGTATTGGCTGCTATTACACGCTTACACATGCACACATACACAGGCACACACAATGGATTCTTAGACAAATGAATTTTTTTAATGCCCTATATTCAAAGGATCCAAGAAAATATTGTTTACTCAGTGACATTTTCCACACCAGTGCTTGCCAATATTGGTCCAACTAGCTGGAAAGCTTCCAACCTGCACAGAAGCACGTGTCACAGCTCCAGGTAAAAGGAGCTGTTCTGCGCAGCGTTGGGGGAGAAAAAAAGAGCAGTATCTCTTTAAGAGTCAATAGTAAATTAACTTGCCCAAAAGAGTGAAATAATTAGCAGTTAGTAGCTTATTAAAAGGGTGGCAAAGGCCAAGCTGCCATCTGGGATCTCCAGTTCCTTGTGATTGTTATTATGTCAGGATGGGCAAGTTGCATTAGCTTTCATGTCACCGCGCCTGCCCTTACTTTATATGTAAATTTTAATGAAAGATGTGGCACTTCTAAAAATCAGACGTCCATCAAAAAGTGCTATTAGTCTGGCTTTTTACAAAGCATATGGTCTTTTCTACCTCTGCTGTTCTATTCACCACTAAATGCCTTAGGAAAAAAAGAGAAAAACCCCAATGATATCAATTCGATATTCTCTTTGTGCAGAGGGAAACCTGCGTATCATCAAAAACAGGGCAAAGCTCCACCTCACCAGAGGGCAAGGTTTCTGCCTCTATTTACACACAGGGAAAACCACAATACCTCCTTGTCTTGCAAGGTTAACCCTTGTTAATGGAAATTAAAGCAACCTGGAGACTGCCTGCTGATCACTACATGGATACATAGTTTTAAAGGGAGTATGGAGAATAAAATTTATTCATTAAAAATAAGTGATAGAAAGTGGTAGGACAGAAACTTATGGGATGATGGACACATTTTATATCTCAGTCTAGACAGTATTTATAGGGGCACATATATATACATGTACCATATAAATATATATATATATGTCAAAAATACTTAAGCTCTATGCTTAAGAGCATGGATTTCATATGTTTTATTTACACTATGTATTCCATCATCCAATAAAGATAAATAAATGAATGAAAAATGCCAACTTTTTAATATACAAAGCAACTTCTTTTCTGATTCTGAGTAAAAAGTGGATGAGTCAACTGAGTTGTTACCTGATGGTTTCCCTTTAAGATAAACAAACAAAATTACTTTAAGACTACATATATAACACGTTGAAAGAATTTATTCAAGGCTTTAGAAGGAGAGGTGGTTGCTACACTTGAAACCCATTTTCTAACTCTGCTGACTATTAGCAAGATATCAGAAGGCAGGGCTTATGTATTCAATAGCTAGCACTTGACCTGGCCCATTGTTGGCACTCTGTCCATCTTTGCGGAATGCTGAAAAACCACTGCTTTTCAAATGTTAACGTAGACAATCTACTAAATTCAGATGCATATGACACTGGAATAAATTATTTTTAGAATTCTACAAATAAAAGCTATGTATAATAAACCTATTAGTAAATATTCGGACCAATTGAACTTACACCCAGATGTACATACACTGCCCTGCACACCTGAAAAATAGACCAGACCATGGCATATCCAAGCCTAAGCACATAAGAAAATGCTTGAATTCTTTATAAATGAGATGAGTCATAAAGATAATAAATTAAAAAAAAAAAAATCCTATAGATATGATCAAAGTTAGGCTTATAGGTTTGTATGTGTATACACACAGATTTTCTGTTGAAAATTCTATGCCATCTAAGATGAACCAACTTGCCTTGATAAGCAGAAGTCTATACAAGTATGTAGATCACCATTCATCTTTGAGGAGAAAGTGTTTTATGATATATACACAGATCCAAAATCTATGCGTAAACACTAAATCCAAACTGATAATTGAGAAGAAGAAATAGAAATGTTGATTAGAAATCTGAGAAACATTTTCCTTTACATGTAATGCCAACTGGAGTTGAATTGAAACATTTCATTAATCCATTGTACAGTTTATTAATAAATCTGTTCACATTTATCCATTTTAAAAAATGCTCCAAATAACAACTGCTTTTAAAAAATTCTTCAATGTCCAATGAAAATTTCTAAACAGGGAAGGAGGGAAAAAGCCCTCTTCATATTTTCAAGTACCATTTTAGACATCACTGTCAAAAACACAGAGTTGCTAAAATCAGGCAATTTTACTTCTTGTGTTTAAAATGAATCTATTTTTCCCCTGAAGACTTTCAAAACATTAGAAGAAGAAGAAGAAAAAAAAAGCATGAAAAGCAAGCTTCTTTTAAAAACAAAGTGATGTTATTCATTGTCAAGAGGACAAATCAGTGGTGGATGAGAAACAGATGAGGCAAGAGATGGAAATATAATATTGCCCCTATTTTATTATAATTAGATATTTATAGACCACAGATGAGTTTATTTTCATAATTAGTAGCTGGCGTTGCATTTACTAATTTGCATAAACAGTTGGCTATCAACACAGTAACTTACTTGCAGGGCTCCTGAGCCCTAGCAGGAACAAGAAGGGCCTCAGCTCCTGAAATCAGCTTTTTAAATGTTATTACCAACAAAATATAATCTACATGAAATCATGTTCAAGTTCATGTAGCTTGATTATCTCTTTCCAGTCTGGCCAGTTTTGATTAGTTCAGCATTAAAAGGCCAATGATCAAATCTACAGGGAAAAATACACGTAAATAAGTTGGAAGGGGTCTCTAAGTTCTGATGGATTAAAGTACACCTTAGGGTCAACACCACCGAGTTTAGCAGATAAGAAGCTCTGTAGAGAAAGAGGAAAAAGGAATAAAATACCCTACGGTCACTCTTACTATTTACAAATTGTGCTGGTTCTTGGCAATTGCTGAAGGTGTCAGTGACATACTTTTCTTGGTCATTCTTGGCATTCTCCACACCCTCCCTACCCATGCCCACTCCACTCTACAAAACCAACTTCCCCCAAAATGGATCAGGCTCCCCGGCAGCAGTGTTAAGGGTAGGATTTATTCCTGGTGCCCTGACCACTGCTATGGGCTGAGAGAAAATTAATCAAGCATGCTGGCCAGACACCTCCCACTACTGACGTTCAGGAAAAAACTTTGGAGGAATATTTTACTTCTCTTTTCCCCTCATGTCAAAGGTCAAAACCAAGTCAAAGGTCAAAACCAAGTCAAAGGTCAAATCCTTTGGCACATGTGAGTATACATGTATATGCATACACACATCTATATATACAGAGAGAGAAAGATGCCATGAGCTGACATTTTTATAAAATCTACTCTGGCTTATCCTGAGGCTCTGGTGACAGTGGGCACACATTCTTGCATAGCAGCAATCAGCTGGAGCGGAATAAAGACGTGACAGGATTTGTGGTTTCCGCTTTGCCGCAATCCCCACCACTCTCTCCTGTTCATCTAACACTAGGACTTTCCTTACCATACGATCTGCTCCTTGATAATACCTGTCAAGCCCCTGTAAGCATTTGAATCTACTACACCTATTCCAAGTTCAGTTTCAAGGGAAAGTGTTTGGCAATCGGACCCAGGATAGACAATCCCCAAACTAAAAAGTAAAGGGGGATAGAGGCCAAAACACACACTAAACATTTAGACAAAGGCAGTCAAAATCCAGTCCAAAAAGTTGACCAAGGTTGCTGAAGAACTCCTTCCATCAGCTACTTCTAGTTAAAAGTCACGTTAGCTTTTGGCCCAGTGCAGCCAGCGACCTCCTGAATGTAGCGAACATTGTTCTGGCCTAAACATCCTGCTCAGTTTTGTAGATTTAACTTCATAGTTCTTTCCACTACACAGTCACTGCCTCATCACTCAGTTTTAAAACAATGACAAAATCTGAGGCATTCTTTTCTCTTTTAAACTCCTGAGAAAAAGTCCAAAGACCTCTCCCACATTTATTCTGATGCCCTTTGCACACACAGGGCCAAGAGATGGCCCGGGTGAGGAGGGACCTAGACTCTATGACCCGCGGAGCTCCTTTGCTCTGTTGGTGGGGTAAGAGGGTGATGAAAAGGGCCACGGTTCTGTCCACAGCTCTGGACACAGTACTGAGTTGCCTGCAGTATGTGTATAAGGTTCTTTCGGGATGAGATAACTGACCCACATTAAGTTTGATTTAGGGCAGGTACTTTGTAATGGAAACACAAAGTCTGGAGGACCTAGGAAGCTTGAACCTTAAAGGGAGATGGGGGAGAAGGGTGATCAAAGGCCATTTGGAAAAGAGACCAGAGCTTGAGTGAAAGCCTGAGGCAGGAGACCATAATGTGGATTCAGGCAGAGTGAGCTGCTGACTTTAGGAGACAGGGGGCTGGGCGGGGGTGGGAGCACAGTGGGCTATGTTACTGTGGAAAATAAAGCTGGGAAGGCACGTGGACAACTACACAACAAGAATCCACCAAAAGCTTCTGAGCAGATGAGCTCCATGATCCGATTTAATTTTAATTTTGCTTTATTTTCACTTTTAGGAAGATGACGGACAGCAGGATAAGAGGGATTAGAGATTTTGAGTCTGTTCACGGTATAACCTCCCAGGCTGGACCCATCTGGACATTAAAAAATGAATATGTTTGTCTTCAACATACTTGTGATCTAGTAGAGTGTAGTAGTCCAATTTCCAAATAAGTTTAGTGTAAGATATTAGAAAGATACATGGAAGGGGAGCTCATATCTAAACAGAGCTTAGCCTATCTAAGTGTGCAGAGCATTCATAACATCAACTGGAAATAAAATCTAGGTATGATTTCAATGGGCAGAAACAGGAGAGGAGGAGCTCTTATAGAGGAGAGGGAAAAATAAGTAAAACTAAGAGACAAGGAAAGGTCCAGTAAGATTACTTGGTACACTATATTTGGCAATTTTGCATCAAAGATTAGCAGGTTAAAGGTAAACAAGGCCATATCAGTGATGGTTTTGAAAGTGAGATAGTTAATCCTGAACTCCATATGGAGGACAGCAGAACTTGAGCAGTTCTCAGTTACTGGACAGACTGGGGGAGGACAAAGACTAATTAGGTTAGGGCAACAATCCAATAAGGGCTGGGAACCGAGCTAGTGTGTCAAACAGAGATGCAAGAGACATTCTGAGAAAGAATCTCAAAAAAACTCTCTTAACATCAGCTGGGAATAAGAAAGTTCAAGAAGGAAAAAAAAAAGCAATTGCTGAGTTCAAGCCCAGGTGATAAGGAAGATGGGGAAACTATTAACAAAATTAGAGAATCTGGTTTGTGGCCAGATGGTGCCAAGGTTGACTTGAAATATTCAGTTGACAGAACATTTCTGCGGACACCTGTTACGGAGAATGAACACAAAGTGGCCGGTTGGAACATAAGCCAGGTTGGTGCCAGGGAGGTAGCTGAGAGGCATATCTATGGAGGTCATCCTTGGATCAAGAGAAGCCATATAAAGCAGTGGCTAGGTACTCAGATTCTGAGTTTCACTGCCACTTACAGCCACCTGACTTAAGTTATTTAGCTCTCTGAGCCTTGTTCTACTTGCCCATATAGCTAGGATAACCATCGTCTACCTCATAAGACAGTTGCAAGGATTTACTGTGGAAAAGCATCTAATGCTCAAGGCACAATGTCTGGCCACATAGGAAATGATCAGTGTTAGCAGCAGGGGCCAGAGAAGGATCAGTTCAGTTCAGTCGTTCAGTTGTGTCTGACTCTTTGCGACCTCATGGACTGCAGCACGCCAGGCCTCCCTGTCCATCACCAACTCCCGGAGCTTACTCAAACTTAAGTCCATTGAGTCGGTGATGCCATCCAACCATCTCATCCTCTGTCGTCCCCTTCTCCTCCCACCTTCAATCTAGAGAAGGATACCTATGTGCAAAATATAAAAACACTAAAGACATCTATCTGATGGGATGTTTCAGGGCAGTGGTCCCCAACCTTTTCGGCACCAGGGGCAGGTATCATGGAAGACAATGCTTCCACAGACTGTGCGGGGGTTTGGGATAATCCAAGTGCATCACATTTATTATACACTTTATTTCTATTACTGCTACATCGGTTCCAACTCAGATCATCAAGCATTAGATCCCAGAGGCTGGGGACCCCTGTTTTAGGCAATTAGACAAAGCAAAGGAGAGAGGTCTAGGGGTTGGACACAGGACCATGTGCTTCATAAAGGTTGTATCCTGGGCACAGAGTGCTGACTTTGACTGTGAAGAGATCACTAGAAGCCTTTGGTTGAATACAGTAAGTAGAGAAGCGGAGGGGTGGCTAGATATACCTTTTCAACATTATTCCTCTTCCTTGTGCCCCTCTCCCACCTCCTTAAGCTCCTAAGAGGGTAAGGTTCCCCATAGCAGATTTCTGAGACTGAATCCACCTGTGATTAGCAGAAAAGAAATAGGCAATCAACCAATCCCAAAGCGAAAGGACTGAACTGCTTCCAAGGTAACCATACGTAACTTTTAAAAAATCCAGAGAGGCATGAAATTCAAATGAGATGGCCAGTTCACAGACTAGTCATCAAATTAACATTTTCAGTATCTTGTCAGTCCCATCTTTCTGCAACATCCTCACACCGGAACTCCCATTCCCTACTTCTGTTATTTGCCAATCTTTACAGGAAGCAGTGGCGCACGCCTGCAGAGAGATAGGGGCTGGAGAGTCAGGAAGGGAAAAGAGGAGAACTGAATGCAAATACATATTTATAATTTGTCAATTAGCCTCTCCCTTCAGTTCTGAACAGCTAATCCCGTTTGAGCTGGTGAGCTAGGTTCTCTGGGCTCAGGTCTCTGACAGCTTTGATTAGGAATGGATGAGTGAACTGTGGTACCCAAAGGTGTGAAGCAGTGAAAGGCATGTCAGAGCATCGGAGAGAGTGCACCGACTCAGCGCCCCTCCCTTTCCCAGCTTATCCCACAAAAGGTGGACCTGCTAAGTTAAAATCCAGCGTTGTCTCTCCACTTTCTCCTTATGACGTA
Organism: Bos mutus; assembly: GCF_027580195.1. Lineage (NCBI taxonomy): Eukaryota > Metazoa > Chordata > Mammalia > Artiodactyla > Bovidae > Bos > Bos mutus. Next base: position 96,390,488 of record NC_091626.1, read on the forward strand.
ATGGATTATCATTGGATCCACTGTCAATGGATCCCTATGTTCTTCCACACCCCTAGTCCCACCATTCTTAGCTTATCATACTGAATCAGAAAACTTTTATTCCCCCAAAAATACAGGAGATACAACACAGAAGATAAAAGAGCCACAGATATTACCCAAATTTCAAATTTTATACAATTTCCAGTCATTCACCAGTCCTCTCCCCATTCTCATCTATCACCCTGAATTCAGTTATTGCCAGGTCATGGAAACACTGGCAGGTCATTTCGCATCTTTCCTGTGCCCTCAATACATTTACAGGAGGGGATCTTAGAATACCCTAAGTAAAATATATCTTCCCCACAGTGCACAAGCACATTCAGACAGAAACAGCACACCATAATGGGGAGGCTCATTCCGGATTTAGAGGAAGGCAGGCCAACTCAGAGCAATCCCCAACCATCAATCATGAAATACCTTGAAGGAAAAGGAGAGCCCTCGATTTTTTTTATGTTGTTGTTTAAAACACCATTATAATCTGGACTGTATTCATCAGAATCAACAATTTCCCAGGGATATATGAATATTTCAGAAGGCAAATTGATAGTTATAATGATAAAAATAAAATGATCTCTACCTTTACTTCTACCTACAGAAATGAAGGTCCAATTAAGTAGAGGAAGCATGGTGTCCACCATGGAGGCGGCAGGAGAGAGAAAGAGAGAGCAGGGAGAGTAAAACATCAGCATGCTGCAGACACACAGAGAAATGTAACACACATAACAAACCCCACAACAGTAGTGGCAACAGCAGTACAACCTTGAGAAGGCAGCACAAGACAAATGCACAATGTGAAGCTTAAACAGTGTGACCAGCACATGCTTAAGCTTTTTCCCGTCAGCCTCTTCTCAAGTCCCATCCTTAGAGACAAGTCTGCATGCAGAAGCAATGCATAGCCTCGTGTGTGTGAAATCGTATGCACTTAACCAGACTAAAACTGTTTGGGCCACGTTTCAGAGAAGCGAAGTTCTCCTGTATCTTCTCAATGTTAATATGAGTCATGAGGATCCAGAGTGTAACGTACATGTACGGGTGGTACACACACAACATACACAAGCATTTCCACATATATTTATAGGGATCGAAAACAAATCCCGGAGACTCAGTGAGAACCAGACAGATTTCTCTTTCTTTCACGTTGAAGGAATAAGGAAAAGGAAGGGAGGTAATCATCATAAGGGCAAGAATGGACAAGGGGTGGGAAATGAAAAAGAATGAGAGGGGGAGGGATGGGGTCAAAGGACCTTCTTAAAAAACTTAAACTGAAAAATTGCACCTTAAAATCTTAGTGGCACTGACGACCCGGAAGAATTCCGCATCCTTTCTTGAAAGCCTTTCTAAAGGCGGATTCACAATACCCATGTTTGTCACTACGTCATTGCCTAAAGACTCTTTTTCTAGAAGTTTCCTGACTTACCCCTGCCCCCCAGAGCACGCATCCATGGGTGTGTCTGAATTCTCTACTCTTAAATGCTTCAGTGCTGGGCAAGAAGTTGAATAGTAGGTGGAAAAGTGGGGAAGTTACACACCAGAGGTTCTCCAGATACTTTTCACACTAGGGTTGGAATTTAGCCCTCCAAAATGCCCGTGCTGTATCAGTGGGTTGAAATAAGTCAGGATTAAAGAGGTCGCCACCAGCCTGTCTCATCAACCTAGACTCTACCCTATGACATCAGCTGTATGAATACCCTCAGACCTCCAAGCCACTAGAAAATCTAGAACTCTTAAAGGGCAGCTGGGAGGACGAGACAAGGAAACGTAGAAGCATCTTCTCACTGGGACTCTGAGGACCTGCTTTTCCTGGTGGAACCTGTTATCAAAGTGGGGCCACTGAATTCTAGCATTCCTAGAGAGTGGGTTATCGCACTCTGTAGAGATATGCGTAACTCTCTCAAACTATCCGGATATACTTGGTTGACATAAAGAGCGCTCCTTGCTCATACTCACCTCATGGTAACCTGCTGTGGGGAGACAGCGTCCCTCACTCACCTACGAGAATGGAGAGGCTTCACCCCAACCTCTTGCTGGAGAATTCAACCAACCCCCTCTAGCTCTGTTCCTTGACATCTGCTCTATACGAGATCGTGTCTTCACTGAAATGTCCAATATCCACATCACAGGTCGTGGCTCAGGTCTAGAGGATACAGTTTTATTGGGAAAGTGTGCTTCCTTCTATCCTGCTTTATCAAGTCAGATATACCCTCAACTGTCCACCTCCGCAGCTTCCTGGACAAAACTTCCCTCAGACCTGGGTGGTTCCTTGATCTGATCATATACTCCTTTTTATGGCAACACTGTCTGATGAATCCTGTGTAAGAAAATGGGGGTGTCGGGGACAGGGCAATTGCCCTTCAGTGCCGCCCCACCCTCCTCAAAAGACCAAGAAAATCAGCAGAACATGGAAATACACCTCCTCCCCTTCTCTTTGGTCCTTGAACACAGGCAGTGAGTCCCATGTGTATTTTGAAAAGAAATAGACAAGAGAAATTAAAGTACAGTCTTTCGGGGTCAGGGCCAGGCCAGGTAGACCAATCTTGCAATCACCCCAAAACGCAGAAGAAACACAATAGTAGCAATTGAACAGTGACGAAAAAGACAATTTGAAGTAGGCTCAGTTCTTGAATCCTGATTTAGGCTGATAATATGGAAAATTTTTATTTAGGAGAAAAAGGCTTCATTCACAGCCCACCCTGTGCTTAGCTGAGCTGAATTTCCTGCTCAGTTCATTCCCTGCATAATTGAATATTTTAGGTTGCAGATGCGGAATTTACAGATCTTTATATGCCGTTTTCTTCAGGGTGTATAATGAGTTAGAACCCTGCCATCAGGACATTAGCATGTTCTTTCAGTGGTTTTGCTTTTATACAAAATTGAAAACAGTCAAATCCCCAAGGGCTTCCTTTGACCACTGGAGGTCGAGGTGGGGGTGGGGTGGGGGTAGTGGCTAAGGCTGAAAGTCATTACAATGGGCAGGGGGATGGAGGGGAAGACAAAAATCAAACCTTTACTCAAGAGTGAAATTCAGAGAAGCCCAACGCCTCTCCCCCAACCTGGGGCCCCAGCATGAGGCTTAGGGAAGAAGTTAAACGCTCTGGTGCTCTGAAATTAGCTTCATTCACCCCCATTATCGACACCGTCATGGCTTGTTTCATGCTTCTCTCTGGGAGGCAGCCCAGCAGGGCCAGCGCCCAGGATGACAAATGGGGGAGTGGAATGGAGAAGCCAAGGGGATGATGGGGGTGCAGAGGGAACCTCGATGCGATGAGAAAGGTGCCCCCCACCCCACCCCACCACAGGGTGGCCCGGCCCCCAGCCTGGCCCCTGGCAGGAGAAACAGGCAGCAAACGGCCTGCAGGGGATGATGCGGGCTCTCAGCAACCAGCCAGAGGCATGAAGGCAAGCAGTTCAGGCAGCTGCAGCACCGTGAGCCTAGAGCACCTACCTTGTTCACTCATCATGAGGTGGGAGAGGCCTTGAAGGAGGGGGAGAAGAGAGGGGAAGGAGAAAAGAAAGAAGACAAAGTTAGAACCCCACATGGAAGGCCATCTCCCCTTAATGCCCGAGCAGGAGTGGCGGGGGGCACCCACATGTACGCAGGAGCATGCAACGAGCCCTGAGATGCAGGGCAGGGTGTCCGGGGCCATCCAGTTCAAGGACAGTCTTTTGTTTGCTGAACCTGCGGGCCACATCGCCACTGATCTATGCAGTAGGTAGGATTTGAGACAAATCTATGAGACATTAGGTCCCTTGGGAAAGAGACTCCAGATGTGGGCAAAGTAGGTTTCTTTCTTTCAAATAGCTTGCAATAGAAATTCATACAGTGATCACTGTAGAAACTTTGGAAAATTCAGAAGAGAAAGAAATCAGTTGTAGTCTCGCATCCAGAGTTTACCATCCAACACTGTCCACCCTAGATACAGTTGTCTTTTCTACAAAAATTGAACCACACTGAACATACCACATGGGTGTCTGCTTTCAAGTTAGACAGCTTGAAACATCTCCGTATGATCCTGACCTTCGCCCAGCGACGACCACATCCCTTCCCTCCAGCACCAACTTTTCCTAGAAAGTCCCTCATGTTTGATCACAGAGGCCTAGCCGAGCACTGAAAGGATTAAAGAAGGTACACAAAGTCCCAATAAATAGCACAACCTCTCGCTATGTTCTTACTGAAGTCCAGCAAGGCTCTTAAGAACTCATTACTTCAAGGAAAGCATAAGCCCTGATAAACCTATTAAAAGAAAAGATTTCCAACCAGTAGCCAACTGTGCTGGCTATCTGCTGTTCCACTGTTTTTATTATTGCTGGAGATATTTGGAGATCCTTTCCCCAGAGTAAAATTCAGGGATATAGGGGATTAATAAAGGAGAAAAATCTCTAGAATATGGAAATCTCTAAACATTTTTGGAGATTACTAGAGATTTAGAAAAGTAATCAGAGACAAAATATGGGTCAAGCAACTGACTTTTTAAAGATCAATGATATATTAAATACATAGATATACCATGTGCCATAAATGTCATGGAGGCATTTTTCAACAAATTTCATTAAACTATAGTCATATTTTAAATGCACATTTCTGACATTCATTTCTCAAGGCCTGGCATATTAGTACTCATGGAGGAATGGAATCACGCCAAAGCAAGTCATTCTCACGTTTTATTTAAAAAATTAACTATTGGTCGTTTTGGGGAGGGGATAATAAGAAAGACGCATTGCAGGCAGACGCTTTACCGTCTGAGCCACCAGGGAAGCCATAATAAGAAAGAAGAAAGGATTAAGAAACCTCGGCAGAAGTGACTGTTCATAAAATGCCTGGAGTTTCTGGAGCAAGCCATTGCCTTCAGCATCCAAATCAAGCACACTAAGAGGGAGGGCCTGAGGCAGACAGGTGGGGCATGTGGGAGGGGGAAGAGGAGGAGAATAGGTGTGTGAATTCACAGGGCAGTTGTCAAGAGCAAGAAACGAGAATAGGAAGATCTAAAGAGGTCCCTAAGATGCAGGTTAAAAATAAAAGGCAATAGTACTATAGTCGGAGAAGGCAATGCACCCCACTCCCGTGTTCTTGCCTGGAAAATCCCAGGGACGGGGAGCCTGGTGGGCTGCCGTCTGTGGGGTCGCACAGAGTCAGACAAGACTAAAGCGACTTAGCAGCAGCAGCAGCAGCAGTAGTACTATATTATGCACTTGAAGTATAAATGCTAGAGATAGATCTTAAATGTCTTCACCATAAAAAAGAAATGGTAATTATGTGATGAAATGAAGGTGTTTGCAACCTGTATCTAATTAACACAGTTTATATGTTAAGTTTACACAAAGTTATATGTCAATTATCTCAATAAAGCCGGGGGAGATATTTCTTTTTTTTTATTATTCTGTTAAATGGGACTTTTTTTTTTCCATTTAGACCTTTTATTTTATATTGGAGTATAGCAGATTAACAATGTTAATAGACATCAGTGGACAGCAAAGGGATTCAGCCATACATATACATGTATCCACTGAGGAGATATTTTTTAAAAGAAAAGACCAATATTTTACACCTGTAACTGAAGAAGAAATGGGATACTTGATAGCGAGAGGGTATTCAAAGCCAAGGAGAAACCCCTAGAGTCGGGTCCCATTTATGTACCACATGTGGATCTTTAAGGCAGTGTTTCCCAGAGCACGTTTCACTGACACCTGCATTAACCACCTGGGGATACTTACTAACAGCAACGTTCCTGGACCCCACCCACGTCCGAATGAGTTAGAATCTCGGGGAGGAGTTGGGGAAGGACCTGAATTTTGAATAAGTTGCACTAGTGATTCTCATGCTCACTAGGACTTGCGAGCTACCCCTTTAGAGTGACACATAAATCAAATTTTGGTAAATTAAACTGTATGATAAATGCACTAAGAGGAACTGGATATTTAATGGAACCCTACGGTGGATCTATGTACTTATCGGGTTTTATTAAGCTACATATGTAGTTGCAGTCTTGTGATTAAAATAAATGTACATATTCTTCAACTTATAAAAAATCTGAACTAGAAATATTAGGCCAGGAATGTAAATCTGGGATCCTGATGTGTTGTAGGCAACAAAGCAAAACAGACAGAATCAAGTGTAAGAAGAAATAGCACAAGACAGGGGAGAAAACTGTAACCATAATGTGGTTTGAGTTTTATTTTGCTTTTTGAGAAGGGGATTTTAATCCACTTTCATGAGCTTTTACATTAGTATCTCCTCTTATACAAATCTACCCCCGAGGATTGCAGAATTAAGAACTGGAAAGCAGGAATTCCAGAGGGTCTAGGTCTATTATGAAATTCTGTTTCTCCCCTTCCTTCCACTCCCAAACACTCCTACTTGCTGGAAAAAGGCCTCAAGTCCCCACCAAAAGTGAATGGAAGAAATGACAATCAAACGAGTCCAGTACCTACTGTAGGTAAACACTGCATAAGGCACTGAGACGCAAACAAGTGTGGTACAAAGTCGCCAACCTCTAAGAGTTTAGAGTCTGATTGGGAAGGTGTGTGCACGCGTGTTTACATTTACACACACATACAAAGTCATACATAGACATACATGCACATAGGGTACCTGACAGTGAAGGATAGGGGCTAAGATCAAGGGCCTCAGATTTGAATCCCACCTTCGTTATTTTCTAGTTTGTGACACCAGGGAAGTTGCTACACGTCTCTGTTCCTTGACTTCCCATCTGGAAAATTGGGATAATTATCATGCCAGATTCAAAGTTTGTTTTGAGGATTAAATAAATGAATGTATGTAAAGCAGGGCCTGTACATGCTAAGGGCTACATAAGAGTTACTGCTGTTATTTTTAGACTGTAAAAATATACTGATGTGTGAGACAACGTGAAGCCTAGTGTCTGACACACAGGAGGTGCTCAGTGTGTATTTTGTGAGTGAATGAGGAACAATTGATGGGTAATTGTTAAGTGTCAAACAACTGATTCAGACAATAAGATCCGTAAGGATTGTGAGGAGGGCCCTGGGTGTACAGCAAGAGTTTCTGGAGGAAAGTGAGATTTAAAATCCATCTTGGAAGACAGTTTAGGATTGAGAGCAATGAAGGACATTCCTGGTAACACCACTAGCTCCCAAGACCACTAACTGCTTTTGTAAGGATTCTCCTGTTGCCTTTCTGGAATACCTAGGACACTGCCAGGCACATGGTAGGTATGTAACAGATGGTGTAAAAATAACAATTAGATCAGATCAGATCAGTCGCTCAGTCGTGTCCGACTCTTTGCGACCCCATGAATCGCAGCACACCAGGCCTCCCTGTCCATCACCAACTCCCGGAGTTCACTCAGACTCATGTCCATCCAGTCAGTGATGCCATCCAGCCAGCTCATCCTCTGTCATCCCCTTCTCCTCCTGCCCCCAAACCCTCCCAGCATCAGAGTCTTTTCCAATGAGTCAACTCTTCGCATGAGGTGGCCAAAGTACTGGAGTTTCAGCTTTAGCATCATTCCTTCCAAAGAACACCCAGGGCTGATCTCCTTTAGAATGGCCTGGTTGGATCTCCTTGCAGTCCAAGGGACTCTCAAGAGTCTTCTCCAACACCACAGTTCAAAAGCATCAATTCTTCGGCACTCAGCCTTCTTCACAGTCCAACTCTCACATCCATACATGACCACAGGAAAAACCATAGCCTTGACTAGATGAACCTTTGTTGGCAAAGTAATGTCTCTGCTTTTGAATATGCTATCTAGGTTGGTCATAACTTTCCTTCCAAGGAGTAAGCGTCTTTTAATTTCATGGCTGCAGTCACCATCTGCAGTGATTTTCGAGCCCCAAAAAATAAAGTCTGACACTGTTTCCACTGTTTCCTCATCTATTTCCCATGAAGTGATGGGACCAGATGCCATGATCTTCATTTTCTGACTGTTGAGCTTTAAGCCAACTTTTTCACTCTCCTCTTTCACTTTCATCAAGGGGCTTTTGAGTTCCTCTTCACTTTCTGCCATAAGGGTGGTGTCATCTGCATATCTGAGGTTACTGATATTTCTCCCGGCAATCTTGATTTCAGCTTGTGCTTCTTCCAGTCCAGCATTTCTCATGATGTACTCTGCATAGAAGTTAAATAAACAAGGTGACAATATACAGCCTTGACGTACTCCTTTTCCTATTTGGAACCAGTCTGTTGTTCCACGTCCAGTTCTAACTGTTGCTTCCTGACCTGCATACAGATTTCTCAAGAGGCAGGTCAGGTGGTCTGGTATTCCCATCTCTTTCAGAATTTTCCACAGTTGATTGTGATCCACACAGTCAAAGGCTTTGGCATAGTCAATAAAGCAGAAATAGATGCTTTTCTGGAACTCTCTTGCTTTTTCCATGATCCAGCAGATGTTGGCAATTTGATCTCTGGTTCCTCTGCCATTTCTAAAACCAGCTTGAACATCAGGAAGTTCACGGTTCACATATTGCTTGGAGAATTTTGAGCATTACTTTACTAGCGTGTGAGATGAGTGCAATTGTGCGGTAGTTTGAGCATTCTTTGGCATTGCCTTTCTTTGGGATTGGAATGAAAACTGACCTTTTCCAGTCCTGTGGCCACTGCTGAGTTTTCCAAATTTCCTGGCATATTGAGTGCGGCACTTTCACAGCATCATCTTTCAGGATTTGGAATAGCTCAACTGGAATTCTATCACCTCCACTAGCTTTGTTCGTAGTGATGCTTTCTAAGGCCCACTTGACTTCACATTCCAGGATGTCTGGCTCCAGGTCAGTGATCCTTTGGTATCTCTGATTTTCTTGAAGAGATCTCTAGTCTTTCCCATTCTGTTGTTTTCCTCTATTTCTTTGCATTGATTGCTGAAGAAGGCTTTCTTAACTCTTCTTGCTATTCTTTGGAACTCTGCATTCAGATGTTTATATCTTTTCTTTTCTCCTTTGCTTTTTGCTTCTTTTCTTTTCACAGGTATTTGTAAGGCCTCCCCAGACAGCCATTTTGGTTTTTTGTATTTCTTTTCCATGGGGATGGTCTTGATCCCTGTCTCCTGTACAATGTCACGAACCTCATTCCATAGTTCATCAGGCACTCTATCTATCAGATCTAGGCCCTTAAATCTATTTCTCACTTCCACTGTTTGGGTGTTAAAACTAACACCCAAAAAAGATGTCCTTTTCATTATAGGGGACTGGAATGCAAAAGTAGGAAGTCAAGAAACACCTGGAGTAATAGGCAAATTTGGCTTTGGAATACAGAATGAAGCAGGGCAAAGACTAATAGAGTTTTGCCAAGAAAATGCACTGGTCATAACAAACACCCTTTTCCAACAACACAAGAGAAGACTTGATACATGGACATCACCAGATGGTCAACACTGAAATCAGACTGATTATATTCTTTGCAGCCAAAGATGGAGAAGCTCTATACAGTCAGCAAAAACAAGACCGGGAGCTGACTGTGGCTCAGACCATGAACTCCTTATTGTCAAATTCAGACTTAAATTGAAGAAAGTAGGGAAAACCACTAGACCATTCAGGTATGACCTAAATCAAAAATAACAATGAACACACACAAATGGTTCACAGAAGGAAGAAGTGAAAGGTGATCTTAAGGACCATTGTATGAAGGCCTGGAGTTTCCAGGCTAAGAAGAAAGGACTTGATCTTGCAGCTGATGGGAGACACCGACGGCTCACGGGCAGGAGAATGCCCTTGGGAAAATGACGTTGGGGAAGATCGTGTTGGCAATGGTGTGGACAGGATGGATTAGAGGGGAAAGAGAGAGAGGCACAGAGACCTGTCATAGGCAGAGGGCCGAAATTAGTATTGAGGCAGCAGGAAGGAAAAGGCGAAAAGGATTCAACAGGCTTTGGGTGACCGATGAGATGCTTCAGGGGACGAATGGATGGCAGACTGAGTGAGGCGCAGTCAGAGACAGGAAGGTGGGATGGAGTTGGGAGATGGATCTGGAATGAGGGTGATAATGAATTCTGTTTTAGGCATGATAAGCTGGAGAAACAGAAGAATCACTGAAGCAAAAAGTCTAAGGTGCATTTAACATTACAGGAATAATTCTGCAAGAGAGTCAGGACAAATGTAAAAGTGTATCATCTCCCCTTCTTGAAAGAGAAGAGTCTGTGCCCATATAAGTGAATGAAGCCTCAAATAAAAAGGGGCCAGAGCCCTGAGTCTTAATCTGGGAGGGATGGGGATTATTAAAGTACCCCAGAGTTTCTTTTTTTTCATGCATATTCCAACATTAAAGTAAAATTTTACATTCAAAACGAAAAAGGAACTATATGGCTTTCCAATATAGATACAGAAAAATAATGCTCAAAAAAAAAAAAAAAAAAAGCCTTCACTGAGGATATAATTAACAAGGAAGGAAAAGCAATCTATGCTAGCTGTGTGATATGTGTGTGGCTGATGAGAAAAAGAGGAGGGGGGCTTCTTGTTAATCTCAGAGACAGAAGGTCAGCAGCAGCCCCTCAGACCACACATCAGGCCCTGGCACTAGCACCTAGCTGGACTTGGAGCTCAGCATTTAATCTGAGCCTGATATTCAAGGGATGCTGAAAGACAAGACATGGGTTGGAACGGGGGGCTCAGGGAAGCAAAGGAAAACCCACCACGTTTGTCCAAAACAATCCCACCATGGGTTGTGGATTTCAAAAGACCTTCAGTAAAGCTTCGAAAGCAAATTCCATAAAATCTCATCTAAGGAGGGCAAGGAATAGGGACTGGCCTAGGACGAGCCTTTGATCATCAGAATATGGAGAATTTTCTACATAGAGTTCTTATGGAACTACAATGCCTTTAAAAAAAATTATTATAAAAATTAGAAAGCAACTGAAATGTCTCCTAGCTAGATGTCACACTCTGTCAAAGTGCTACCTAGTTGGGTTCAGGGACCATTCTGGATCCCATGAAGATGTCTGATATTTTTCATTCTTTCTTTCACTCTTTCTCCCTGGAGGAGGACATGGCAATTTCTAGTGCTGTCTACCTCACTTTCTGTGCCTATCTATCTGTGGTTCATGGGCTTCCCAGGTGGCGCTAGTGGTAAAGAACTCGCCTGCCAATGCAGAAGACATGGGTTCGATCCCTGGGTCAGGAAGATCCCCTGGAGGAGGGCACGGCAACCCACTCCAGTATTCTTGCCTGGAGAAGCCCATGGACAGAGGAGTCCCATGGATCATGGTCCACAGGGTCAAGAACAAGAAGAGAAAAAGACTGCCAATAGGTAAGACATACGAAGTAGAAAGTACCTTAGAACAGGCTGCAAATCCTATGTAGATTATATGCAAAATACACATATGGCCCTCTAAACTATGTTACACCTTTTGGGAAAATCCCTGTGGAGGTAGTTGCAGCTGGAGAGAATGGAATGGCTACAAAAGCAGTCATCTGTAAGCGGCTGTGGCCATTATGAAGCCTGTCATGAAAATGACTAATATAGAGAATAGAGACCATTTACTGGAACAGGCGAAGAAGATGCACTGTTCAGGAGGCAGGCCAGAAGTGGAAGGCCTCCATCACTGAAGCTAATACTGTTTCCCCCTTAAACCTGTAATAACCCACTCCCCTCTGATGGTTTTTAATCCTTCTTCCTTCCTTCATTCTGGCTGAGTAATTGGAGAAAGTATTTCAGGGGAGGGAGGAAGTCATTCATGGGGGAGGAGAAAAGATGCGGGAAGGAAAAAAAGCAAGTTATCTCTGCCAAGACTTCTCTCTCATTCACTTGCAGGATAACTTTTCTCCCCCTGTAAAATCCACACATATCATCTCTTTTTCCATACTGAAGTGGAGAAATGAAATGTCACTAATTGCTGTAAGTGCCAAGTGCCAATGTTGAATTTTTATGAAGCGACAAGGACTTTTAAAAAGAGTAATTACATAAAATCAGAAGGTAATGGAAACATCCACCCCAATATTTCCGGAGGAGCTAAGGAGATGGTGAAGGTAGCAAGGGGTGGGGCTTGACAAAAAGAGAAGCCCTCAGTGACCCTGTGTCTGCGGAGTGACCGTGAATTTGGAAAAGAGGGAAGGGGATAGAAAAAAATACGCATTGTAGCATGTTAAGCACTTAAAAGAGAGGAAATTCAGTTAGCTTGGTAAAAGGACAGAACTGTAACAGTGTCTAGTATTTGTTGACTGTTTAACATATACCAGACATGCTAAGTGTCACGTAACATTAAATACATCTCTGTGGGAAAGGCATTGTTGTAATGTAGATTTTACAGGTAAGGAAGCTAAGACCTAGAGCCAAAATCCCACTACTTAGGAAGCGGTGAAATGCAGATGCTAAACCAGCAGATGGATTCTCCAGGCTGCATGATAACTGTGATAACTACTAGCTACCCTGTCTTAATTCAGTGCTGGTGGAGAAGCAAGAAGACACATCTTGAACAATTCAGGACCAGAAAATAGTGCCTGGACATGAATTCAACTTCATTTATGATCCTGGTACAGCATGACTGAAGGAGCCCCCAGGGCAACTGTTTTAAATAACTGGTCACCGTCTCCCTCTCCTCCATCTCCATCCCCAGCTTCTACTAAAATATGAAGCTCTTCCCTTCCTGGGTCCTTTCTGGGGGTTACTAGGCCATTAAGAGATGTTTATTCCTTGGAAGGAAAGTTATGACCAACCTAGATAGCATATTGAAAAGCAGAGACATTACTTTGCCAACAAAGGTCCGTCTAGTCAAGGCTATGGTTTTTCCTGTGGTCATGTATGGATGTGAGAGTTGGACTGTGAAGAAAGCTGAGCGCCGAAGAATGGATGCTTTTGAACTGTGGTGTTGGAGAAGACTCTTGAGAGTCCCTTGGACTGCTAGGAGATCCAACCAGTCCATTCTGAAGGAGATCAGCCCTGGGTGTTCTTTGGAAGGAATGATGCTGAAGCTGAAACTCCAGTACTTTGGCCACCTGATGTGAAGAGTTGACTCATTGGAAAAGACTCTGATGCTGGGAGGGACTGGGGGCAGGAGGAGAAGGGGACGACAGAGGATGAGATGGCTGGATGGCATCACTGACTGGATGGACATGAGTCTGAGTGAACTCCGGGAGTTGGTGATGGACAGGGAGGCCTGGCATGCTGCGATTCATGGGGTCGCAAAGAGTCAGACACGACTGAGCGACTGAACTGAACTGAACTGAAGCCACTTCCCTCATTAAAATTCAACTCTGAACACAAACTGCACTCAGGCCCCTGTCATTGCACTGCCTTGTTCCTGAGGCCATCAGGAAGCCAAGCTTAAGATCTTTCTTCAGAGACAGGAATGGCACAAGGACGTGTGAGAAGGAAGGATGAAGACACGCAGCCACAGGCTGAGGATGTCTACTGCCCCGGGGCAAGAGGGAGAAGCTTAAAAGGAAGGAGGCGGGGCCTGAAGGAAAACTCCACCCACCTCCACAGCTGTGTCTCAGACCATCCCTTCCCCAGGCAATTCCCTGACCGGCATCATGACCTTCATCATGGACTTCAGTTTCCTTGTCCTACCTGGGGTTCTCCGGTGGCTTACAGAGGAGCCTTGACCTGCTTAGCATTTTGACAAATGACTTGGCTGAGAACATCCATGACATGCTGTCTGGATGTTGTAATGAACCAGAGCAGAAAGAAATATCTAACCCGTTAGCCTTGAGAATCAGGGTCCAAAAGATGTGAGTGGACAAAAGCAAAATTTAATTTTAAGAGGGTAAATAGAAAGTGTGGCCCTTAAGCACAACCTCCCACACTCCCCACAAACCCTCAAAAAAATCACAAGTAAAAAGAAGGCACCAGTTCCACTTCTTCTCAGCACTGACTACCAAAGTTAGGGTCTGGGTTCAGAGAACATTGCCATATATTAGGAGGGGCATTAAGGAGGTGGGAAGGTCCATGGGAGAAGAATCGGATGGTGGGAGTTCCAAAAGCACGTCACATGCAGAATGGCTGAAGGAACAGCTGTGTACAGCCCAAACAAGAGAGCTAGATAAGGACATGAGTGCTGCCTTCAAACATTTTTAAAGTTGCACATGCAAGTTAAAAGAGCAAGTACATTCAGCAAGATGAGGGTGGAATGACAGGGGACGCGTCACTTGCCAGAATGCCATAGAAGAGAGTCACAGTGAGGTTTTAGAAGATAACTAACAACTATTCCAACTCCAAGACATAGAGTTTCTATGAACCAAGCTGACCTCTGAAGAGGCCAAGCAACTCCTTACTGAGATGAACCATATGAACCTGCTGATATGTGACTGGTTTTGACCTACAAAAATGACAATTTTCAATGGTCCAAACTGATATCCAGAGAACACCACCCCTAATCAAAAAGGTAGTCATGAAACAAGGCTTTGCCGAATCACCCAACAGCAGTCGTGAACTGACACTGACACTTGGGAAGTTCAACCGTTTGCATTCACGATGTTGGCTTTTCCACAAGCCCTGCACAATACTAGGGACAGAGTGAATAGTTGGGCTGATGATCGTGATGGCGTCCAGAGGAACACCTGTTGCTAGTTCTCTAGGGCAAGCGCTTCTGGGTTGGTCCCTCCATGATGCCACCACACTCCATCCTCGGCAATAAGCCCTGTGCAGGATGTTACTGTATTAGCTCACTCAGTATTTGCCTCTAGACCAACTCTGTTCTTACAGCATGGTGCCTGGACTGAACAGGAAATATTTCTTCGGAGGCATCCATGAGTCACCCATGGCATCTATATGGCATAGCCACAGGGAAGAAGAAAGAATGTCTGCAGCCACCTTCTCAATCTGGCCTACCTGGGAGGGTGGGGGGGCAGGGTGATGGAGGTGGGGTGGGGTTTCTTTTTCATGAATATCATGAAAGAAAGAGAGAGAAAGTCAAGCATGTCACTTCAAGGGTTAAAAGTGAAGTCGCTCAGTCATGTCTGACTCTTTGCCACCCCAAGGACCGTATCTTACCAGGCTCGTCCATCCATGGGATTTTCCAGACGAGAGTATTGGAGTGGGTTGCCATTGCCTTCTCCAGGGGATCTTCCCAACCCAGGGATAGAACCTGGGTCTCCTGCATGGCAGGCAGATGCTTTACCATCTAAGCCACCAAGGAAGCCCCTAAGGGGTAAAGAATCAGCAATTATGGCTTCTAGAAAAGACTCTTCCCAAAGAAGAGAAAGTCCTTGCTCTCCAAATGTTATGAACTTCTCTAAAATAGCTCTTTATTCAAGAGTGACATGAAGCTGGAAAGGACTTCGGATATGTTACATGAAATAATTGTGTCCAACTAGGCCATGGTGTGCTGGATTTTAAAAATCCAGGGATGAATTTGACAAAATCAAAGCATGGCCCCACGTCAAATACACCAATTGCACACATACAAAAGGGAAAGAAATGGCTTAGCAGCAGTACACGTGAAATAGTAGAAGTTCTCAGTGATGTTAAGTTCAATTTAATACTGTAGTCATTATATAAAAGTAAGGTCATTAATAGATGTAGGAAGTCTAGAAAAAAGGAGCAGTGTAACATGAACCGGTTGCAACGTGTCCATGAACCTGTATGTGGTGTGGGCAAGGATGCAAAGAAAACTGTCATTTTTCAGAGAACAATGACCTGGATGAAAGAACTTAAAACCCTTGTATGAGAATGCCCAAAGAAACTAGAGATGTTTTGGCCTTTAGAAAAGAAAATCCTTAAAGACAAAAGCCCTGTCTTCAAACACTGGGAGTGTAATTAGATCTATTCTGTGCGTCTCCAAGGGCTGGAAGCAATACAGGTGGTGAAAGCTATAGTGACTCAGAATAAAGAAGAGCTTGTGAACATTCAGTGCTGCTAAAACGGAATGGCTAAAGGAGCAACGAGTTCCTCATCATTGCAGGGGTTCAGGTCTGAATAAGCTCATATGGAAGAGATTCAAAACTTAGGTGCACAGAGAGCTCAGCAACTTTGGGTCCTTTCCATGTCTGAAATGCTGATTCTAATAACAAAGCTTATGAGCACATACAGGATGCCAGGTAGTGGGGTGCAGGCATACTCTGTTCTCAAGAGTATGGCTCTCCCTGTCCTTCTAGCCCACAGTGGCCAGTGTGGACACATGGGGGACAATAAACAGCTGGCTATTGAATAGGATATTATGAGGCAGGCTCCACTAGCTCTGTGATCTAAGGTGCCATGGGAACTCAGGCGAAGTGGGGATCATTCATCCCATCCTCCCTTCCATCATGGGAGGTATACAATAGTGGTTAATACTGCTGCTTTCAAGTCCCTTCACTTTCCTTGAAAACATGGTTTTCAAACTTTGGTCCTATCAGATTACCTAGGAGCAACGTCTTACTTCAGTTAGACTGGATCGCATTCATTAGCTTTCCAGGTGACTTTAACTGTTTTATTATTTATTTGGCTACACAGGGTCTTCGTTGCAGCAGGCAAACTCTTAGCTGCAGGGATCTAGTTCCCTGACGAAAGATGGAACCAGGGCACTCCACACTGGGAGTGCGGAGTCTTAGCCAATGGACCACCAGGAAGTCCCCGGGTAATTTTCATGTTTACCATTGCTCTAAATAATCCAAAATCTGAATGCAAATCCCAGCCCTGTCTCTTGCTAACTGGGATATTAAGCAAGTTAACTATTCTGTGCCTTTTCCTGTAAAATATCTGCATGTCACATGTAAAGTATCTTAGGATCACTGTGACAGTCACACGCAACCACACACAAAGAGCACTTCTGAGAGCTCATGGCACACAGGAAGGGCTGGGAAGCTTGTAGCCACTGCTGTTATTCAGGAGACTGGCATATCTAGGCCCTGTCTCCTCCACACCCCCACCCTCCCGTCTCTTGCCAACAGCACTTCTCCAGGAAGCCGGCAGCTCTAGGAGACCACCTGCCCAGGCATCCTCAGCTGCCTGCCTCCATGGTCACGGTCGGCTAAGTGACCCCACAAGGGCACCCACTGTCCTCAACACTCAGCTGCTAGTTCCTGAGGCCCAGCCCCACACACTGACTAGCTTAGCCCCAGTCCTTTCTAGACTTCTCGAGGCAGGTTGTCAGAATGAGAGGGTCTCCGAGGCTGCCATAAATAGGCTGGTGACTCAGCTGAGTTACATGGATGTTCTGGGGCCTCCGTTTTCTCTCCTACACAAGGAAGAACTGGTCCAGAATAGTTTCTCTTTGGTCTCACCAATGGCATTTTGAGCAGCACAGTCTTCAAGTGAGACTCTCCCATATATTGCAGCACATTTAGCGTTGATTGGTCCTTCCTCCTAAATGCCACCAATGGTTCCTTATCACTGGCACAGCAAATATCCATACCACACCCATGGCAGGGACAGTACTAACCCACTGAGACTATAGGATCGCTTCCAGGCCTTTTCCAGCTCTGACCTTGCCCTCCAGAACAGAGAAACAAAATGGACCACAGCCAGCATGCTGGTGAGTCGGACTTGCCACGACAGTAAAGGAGGCAACTTTAAAAGGCTCTACAAAGAGGCACCAGGGCCAAGTGATCTGCTTCTTCGAGTTAGCCAAAGCTGGAGGCACGCTGGGACGCGGCTCCTTACTCACACTTACTCATCAAGAACGGCCACGGGAGCCAAGGGGGTCTTCCCGGGCCCCAGCCGGGCAATTGGCTGGGAGCTGAGCGCTATTAGCCCAGCCAAGGGCCCCTTTCCAATCCAATTACGCACAGCAGTGCTGGATTTCCTACAGCCTGCAGCCTCCACTGAGCTGAGCCCAAGAGATGGGCACTGAATGAACACAGAAGGCTGAGTTACCTTCTGTCTCGGGTAAGCCCCAATAAAAAGCAGCCTGTCTTTCAAAGGAACGTGGGGTAAAGTGAAAAGCTGATTCTGGAGCACTTTCACTGAACAAGCATTTACTCCATGCCTATGATGTACTGGCATTGTTCCAGGCCAAGACCATACAGTAGGGGAGTGTACCTTCGTGGAGCAGATGCTCTAGATGGAACTCCGTATGAGACATCCCCAGGGCCAGACACATCAACGTTTGCATCCTGCTCCACCACTTTTTACTGGGTGGGGCTGATGAGTTAGCATTCCTGAGAGTTTGTTCTTGAGTGAAGTGGGTCTAATAACAGGATCTTGGACACGTCAAAAGAATTAACTGGTAGACATGAAAACTTAGTACTTTAGTGCCCTGCTCAAAATACAAGCTCAATAAATGTCAGATGTTTTTCCTAATAAGTAAGAGAGAAAAGCAAATGGGACTGTTGCCCAAAGGAACAGGAAAGAAAAGACAAAAAATATACCGGGCAGCACTGGAGTTGGGAACCACCAGTCTCTGGCAATGGAAGATATGACATTTTCCTGAGTCCTTCTTCCCAAGGGGGCTTAGTTACTGGCCTAATCACAGATCCTCAGAATGGAAGAAGCCTGAGAGGGCATTTGATTTAAATAAACCTGATACCCAGAGAGGCTTATGATTTACCTAAGGCCACACAACTCCTGGGGAAAGTGAGAGGCAAAGAGAGTCAGAAGGACAAAGCAGAGATCCCAGACTGCATTTAAATCCTGATGCCTGCCATACTTGCTTCTGGCCTGGGGCAAAGGATATAATGTTTTAAAGACCAATATTTATCATCTGTGAAGTGGTGGAGGCCTGGCACGTGAGGGGCCCTCTCTACATATCAGTCCACTTTCTACCCTCTTACTGGGATGTCTTGGCCTCACTTGAAAGCGGTGCTTGCCAGGATCCAAGCTGGCGGGACCTCTTTAGGGACCTCTTTACTGAAAGCATAAAGAACAGGATGGATGCGAGAAAGTGTGAGATGAGAAGACAGCAGTTTAGAGGGGTCTACAGCAGAGGAGAAGGGGGTGGCCGAGGATGAGATGGTTAGATAGCATCACTGACTCAGTGGACATGAGTTTGAGCAAACTCTGGAGATAGTGAAGGACAGGAAAGCCTGGCGTGCTGCAGTTCATGGGGTCACAAAGAGTCAGACACGACTGAGTGACTGAACACCACCACAGCTGAGGAAGCATGCCTCTGAACAGTGAGGGGCAGCAAGACACAGGCAAAAGAATGTTTTATTTTGCTTTTAAACTTCTCTAAGTATTTTCAGTTGTAAAATGGAAACACATGTGGAAAGAACCAAATGCGATAACTTACAATAGTAGCTAATTAATACATTGCTTACTCTGTGCCAGGCACTGCTCTAAAGACTTGACTTGCTTGAGCTTATTTAATCTTCACAATAGTCCCATGAGATAGGTATTTGTTGTCCCCATTTTACAGATGAGGAATGTAGGGTCCACAAACGAAAAGTTACCTGAACAGGCCATGCTGTGCTGGGATAGAGACAGGGTGTCAACCTGCCTCTGGCTCCAAGCCTATGCCCTAAGCCAGAGGTGACAAACTTCCTCTGTAAAGGGCCAGATGGTAAATCTTTTAGGTTCTGCAGCTCAGAGAGCTGTGTCTACATCATAGCAGCTCCCCTCTGCTTTTGCAAAGCAGCTACAGACAATACAGAAATGAACAAGTGGGCCTATGTTCCAAAAAACTTTGTAAACACTGACATTCGAATTTTATAAAAGTTTTGCATCACTAATTCTTCTTCTTCTGATTGCTTCCAACTATTTAAAAAGTGAAAAATCACCCTCAACTCAAAGGCCATATGAAAGCAGGGAGCTATCTTGCCTCACATACATGAGAAGGGCCCAAACAGTGACCTGTGCAGACCACGTGGTGGATCAGCGTCCATTCTCTTTTCTTTCCCTAACCTTCTTCTTCTTAGCTCCTATCAACCCAGAAAGTGGATATTTTGCTCTGTCCCCAGCAGATGAAACCAGGAATAGGGCTTTAGCAAAAAGAGTACTGCACTCTCCTTAATAAATACGGCCCTGTTGGTCCCAAGGAGACTGGGGATTTTAGGTCAGTGTCTCTCCAGCGCTAACAGGCAGACCCCAGGGACCTTGGTCAAACGCAGAGGTCTAGGGAGAGGCCTGAGATCCTGCCTTTCTAATGGGCTCCTGGGTGAGGCTAATGCTACTGGGTCTGTGGGTCAGGTCTCCTCTAGGAGCAGCCAGCTTTGACAGCAAACCCTCTGTGTCCATAAACACAAGTCAGCTGTGTCAGGCACTGTCTTCTGTGAACAGCGCCCCTCAGGCCAGATGAGGGACTCCCTGGAGACATAGCAGGGTTCAGGACAAGTCAGCAGATTCCCTCTCCGAGGGCAGCAGTGAGATGACTTAAATGGGAGGAGGAAGACAAGGAGGGGCAGAGATCCAGAGCATGCACAGGGAGGCCTGAGCACAAGCCGTCAGCTGCTTCCGGCCATAGCTGACCACGGTCCCCCCAGCCCCAGGCAGACAGGTGCCCCTCCTCCCGCACCTGCCAGGGTTCTGATGGACCGAGGCAAGAGGCCTATTTCCCTCATCAGGCCTCTGAATAACTAGGGCACTTCCACAAGGTCACCGTCATTCATTTAAATTCCAGCTCTAATCAGCAGGCTGAGCTGGAGAAATTATCCCTTCGGAGCAGAGATGCTGTCAGTGAAGCACTATAAACAGCGGCCCCCCCGCCAGAGCCCCCCGCCTGCCCCAGGGAGGGAGAGGACCCGAGGGGGTCTCCCATCCACAGGCCCCAGCCCTGCTTCCTGCCTCCGAGGTCCTCCGTCCACCCCGTCTTCTTCCTCGCCTCCAAAGCACTTCCTCTCCCCTTGGCAGAGAGTTCTGGAACACACAGGAAGGGGGGAGAGGACTGAGAGTTTGGCAGAGCTGGGAGGGCAGCTCAAAAACAAACCCTATCGGCCAGGAGCATGGGATCAGCATCTGATAGGAATCCCTTCAGGGCCCCAGATGGGGTACGTGGCCTCGGAGATGTCCCCTTCCCCTCCCTGGGCCTGCGTCTCCTCCTCTGAAAAGTGAGAGTTGCAGTCCTTAGACAGGATGCCCTTGGAGCTCCAACGTGTCTCGAGACCCTGCAGACCCACAATGCCCCGGTGCTTGTGGCCATACTTTCTGCTCGAGAAATATTTCCAAGGCCCTCCTATGGTGCCATGCTCCACCGAGCAGAGTTGGGAATGCAAAAACGCCCAAGATGCACACAGCTCTGCCTTGAAAATACCAGAGTTTTTAAAGAAGAAGGCGCAGGCTTTGGAGACAGACAGATCTGAGATCCTGGTTGGTCCCGGCAACTGGCGACTGTGACCAGTTACTGGACCTCTCTGCGTCTCCTTGTCCTCTTCTGGAGTGTGGATCCCGACCCAGAGGGGCTGATGTGAAGAGTCAACCAGAGAATGCATGGCAGGCATCAGAGCTGCGGGTCCCTCCCCTCCTTCCGGTCAGCGCACCACAAGCACCTCTTGCCACTTCGTTATCTTGAACCTCCCTCCCAAGGACTAGGAGGAGGGGCTGTGCATTTTCCCATATGGAAGTCCATCTGAATACCGCCTGCCTCTTTCTCCTACCAGGACACTATCGCTGAGTCCCCAGCCCATCTCCCAGACCTTAGGAGAAGTGCCAGGCCCCTTCTCCAGCTGTATTTTACAGGAGGGTTACTTCTAACCAATCTCCTCATCATGTAGAATTAATCAATTAATCAATCGTCCCTTTACAGTCTTCCAGCGGCCCCTGGATAAATAGTTACATTAGGTCATAAAATCCCCAATTTGTCTTCCTGAGGGGAAGGGGAAAAAAAAAAAAGAAACTCAGAGAACCACTAAAGGCCTCTCGTTTGAGAGCCGCAGCCCCACTGGCTCCAGATTGCTTGGCCGGGAGCGCCGAGAGGTGGGAGGCGGCCCGCTGACCTCAGCCAGGGCTGGGCAGTGCAGGTTGCCTCCTGCCACCTCAAGGGCCGCAGGGAAGTTTCTGGACCGGCGATTTGCTTCAGGCTCAGAAACCACACATACACACACACAAGGCCAAAGGTCAGTGAGGAGACAAAATGGGCAATCCGCTCTTGATGCCTCAAGGGCAGAATGGAGAAGGGTCAGAATTAGGCTGGAATCCCCCACTTGGCCAAGGGACTCGGCTCAGGACCTCACCTCCTGGCCTCAACTCCCTCAACAGAAAAACGGGGCTCAGGCAGTGTGCCTCGGAGGGTTTTCAAGAGAGCAAGACGAGATAGTGGCCGTGAGGCTGAGATAGTGCGGTGTTGTGCTGGCGATCGCCGCTATTTCTAAGGTAGGCTCATGGGTGACCTCTGCCCCTTTGGAGAGATGGAGGGGGCACCTATGGGTCCACGGCATTTCACCCCACCAGGGCCAGTGTGGCACCTCCTGTGAGAATTAGGGAAAGGTGCCCCTGGGTCAGAGGCTGCCCTCTGGGTGCACGCGTGGCAAAACGCAGGTTGGGGTTTGGCCTCCACGCATTACCTGAGCAGGGAGCCGCTACACAGGACATAAGACACACAGGTCTAGGTGAAGACCCTGGGTCATCTCTGCCGTGAACCAGGAAGAGAAGGGGTTCAGCCAAATGGCACTCAAAAAATTTTGGTGTTGGGCTTACTCCCTCATTTGAAGTATCCTAGAAAACATCAGCTTAGCAGAGAGACAGACCTCCCTGGACCCCCCTCTTTAAATTAGCAACTTCATTTTTACCTGCTTCATTTTTTTCCACAGCGCTTATTACCCACCACGTGATACAATAGATATGCTGATATATATATATATATACATGTACATATATACTATACACACACATATTTTTAGTTGCCTGTGCTGTGCTGTGCTTAGTCGCTTCAGTCGTGTCCAACTCTTTGCAACCCCATGGACTCCAGCCTGCCAGGCTCCTCTGTCCGTGGGGATTCTCCAGGCAAGAATACTGGAGTGGGTTGCCATGCCCTCCTCCAGGGGATCTTTCCAACCCAGGGATGGAACCCAGGTTTCCCTCAATGCAGGTGGATTCTTTACCATCTGACCCACCAGGGAAGCCCATGAGTACTGGAGTGGGTAGCCTATCCCTTCTCCAGGGGATCCTCTGGACCCAGGAATTGAACCGGAGTCTCTTGCATTGCAGGCAGATTCTTTACCAGCTGAGCTACCAGGGAAGCCTTTCAGTTCTTTGTCTTCCCCTATCTATAGATACTTTTACTATAGTATCTATAGTAAAAGATATATGAGGACAGGGATGAGCTTCTGTTTTGCTCACTTTTTCATCTCTAGTGCCTAGAACAGTGCCTGGTACATTGTAGGTTCTTGATAAATATTAGCTCAGTGAATGGCTGAATTAAAATATTATTATATAGAATAAATTAAATGATATCTTCCTAGAAAATTCTGTCCTGCGCTCTGGTTCAAACTCTGCTTATTTTCAAAGGTGAGTGACAGGCAGACGACAACAGAGGCAGGGAAGCCCTGTGTATTTGCTAGGGATGACAGTATTACCCTTTTATGTTGTGTAAGATGGCACGGAGACCAATGGTCAGAAACTCCACTTAAGTCTGGGTGATTCTTTTACATATTCAAAATCAATAAAGGATAAAGTCCTTTGGAAAGGGTGCTACAGATAAAGTCACATTACCTCTGAGCAAAAATAAATGATAGTCCTATTAGGAAGTACTTACGAGATCTTCAAGTGAAGAAATTCAGGGATGAGACCCCACATGTTCCAATGGAGTATGCATGGCTTTGCAGTCTGAAAGCCCCAAGTTCAAACTCCAGTCCTCTGACAAGCCCTATGATCTTGGACAAGCTGCTTAACCTATCAGGCCCTATATTTCCTTCACATTAAAATGTATTTAACAATACTCCTCCTCTATTGATGCTATGAGAATTAAATG
Organism: Bos mutus; assembly: GCF_027580195.1. Lineage (NCBI taxonomy): Eukaryota > Metazoa > Chordata > Mammalia > Artiodactyla > Bovidae > Bos > Bos mutus. The sequence goes on from NC_091626.1 coordinate 96,414,181, forward strand.
TTAAAAAGATTAAATAAGAAAATATATGTGAAAATACCTAAGAAAGATGATACCTGCTTCTTATTTGGTAGGGTTATTCTTCTTAACCCAAAGTTCTATACCATTTAGTGTGGTGGGAAACCATCAGAAGTCACCTGATCATCTATCATCTACAGATAGATATTTATGGATATCACCTGATATCTATCATCTATCTATAAATGGTTGTTCCTCTCCTATGAGTCTATGTTTGTGTGTACATATACATCTGTCTATAAACACACATTGCCTACAATTAGGACTCTGGATGAATATTCATTTGTCCATTGACGAAAATGACAAGACTCATTATTCTTTCTTCTATTTTTCATTCATTTATTCTTTTTTTTTTTAAACAGGGAACATGTACTAGTTATATAACCATTAGAAAAAAATATTGCTTTTTCCATTGTGGAAAAGTAAAGTCAATTCTTAGAATATAAAGAAAGAAACCTTCTTTTACCCACATTGTATTTTCCATGCTACGTATGTCATATTTTCAACCTTTAACCACTTAAAGCTATAAGATAGTAGCTTAAAGATAAGTAGATTTTTGAAGACAAGGCAAAAATGCTTACTAAATTGGAGAATACATATCCTAATAATATATTTTTAAAATATTTTCAAAAAATGCTCAATTTCCACTTCTTTTCTTCACCCAGAAATATTAATCAGAAGATAGTAATTGTATAAGTATGGGAACCACATTCCTTTGGTTTGAAAATGGTTCTTCAAAGCCAATACAAATTCATCAATTTGTAGCCAATACAAATTCATCAAGACGTGAAGGCACGTCTCATAAACCTAAATCAATGAAAATGCAACGTGTTCAGATTTTTGCTCTGTGTAGAGTCCCTAGAAAAAGGTCTCACTCAGAGTCAAACCATGCACAATCTGGCAGAGGGGAAATTTCCACAGCAGCTGTGCAAACACAAAGACTCACCTGGACCTTGACTGACATCTGTGGCAGCATTTTCAAAGGGAGGGAAACAGAGAGGCGAGAAAGAGGGAGAAAAAGAAGAGTGTTAGCAACACGCACACACAATGCAACGTGCCCTTGCATGACCATCAAGTTCATGCAAGACCCCAAAGATGCTCAGACTCTGAGCATTTAGCTCTACCTTCACCCAAAAGCCACCCATGCAAGCCGAGGGGCCAAGCTCCCTTTCCACTATGCATGTAGCAAGAGAGCTGAACTTCACATCTGTCCGGAAAGACATCCTCCAGGAATCAGATAGGGCCACAAAGAGCCAAGCAGACCGGGATCCTGCAAGAATATTGGTTAAAATATTCCGGTTGATTTCTGCATACCCACACCCAAACAGTTTTCCTCCCCTCCAGATGCAGAACACTGGACAAGAAGTCAAGCAAGGTTTCTGCACAGAGAGAAAAACAGTGATAAACCACTCCCTTAAGGAACAAAGGAAAAGAGGTATAAGAGTTAACAGCAAGTTGCAGCGTCGTTCAGCTCATAGTACTGAAGGACACAAGGTCACAAAACATTTATAATTCCCTCCCGACCCAGGATTCCCAGTGACCATTCTTCATCACAGACAGCGGTGTGTGTGTATGAGATTGCGTGTGAGTAGGTCATTTGCCACACAAATTGAAATTCTTCCTCGCCCTTTCATTTTTCTCCTTGCTTTTCACCCCATCATTAATGACAGAAATTGCCATTGGAAATCACTTCTGACAACTACAAATAAACATCCAGCTCTGGAAAGGTTGACATTTGAATTAAACCAATGAGCTTTCAAAAAATGAAGAACGGGTTCATGCCCACGATCTCCATGTACACAATCTCCTCCTCCTCCCCTCAAATGTAAAATAGAATTATGCTGGGGAAGCCCAACCCAGAGCAGCCAAAGCCTTGTTGTTAATAGAATCCCTAGACCTGACCTGGTAAGATAGCCTACGGCTCGGGAGAAGAAACGGGGCTACTTTAGGAAACCACTGGCCATCCAGGCCAACCTGGGTGACCCCCTTAAAATCACTGACAACGGTGGGTCTGGAACATCCATGGATGTTGTCTAGTTTAATTCTTTTTCATTAAGATGGAGGATGGAATACGCTGAGAGTCTTGTCCAAGGTCACACAGCTAGTTCAGGAAACAGATCCTAGGAGAGGCCCCGGATCCCGTGAATCCCACCCAATCCATACTTCATTCGACTGAAATCCAGGTCCCTCTAGGCTGCATGTGACATCAATTCAGTTTGCAAGCTCAAGTGAGCCCCGAACCCACAGGGAAGGCAGTGAGAGATTGACTCCCAGATAACCCTACAAGGGGGTCATGGATTATCCTGTGTACCTCTAACCTGTGGCTAACAGATTTGCTAAATTCCAGCAGGTTCTTTGGGCAATAGGTTCTTCAGGGCTTTTGCCCCCAGGAAAATCCAGGCACTGACCTAACCCACAGCAACAGCTGGGCATTTCTCCAGCCCACACTCTGCATTTCCTGAAGACTGTATATTCCCAATGAGACTATAGAGAGCTCTGAATCATTCCTCAGCCACACCCCCTTCCAGGTTTTCTGGTGAGTTGTTAGATTCAGGGGTGGAGTAGCAGCAAAGAGGAAGAGCCAAAATAGAAGAGGTGGGAAGGGAAACATGCTGCATAAATAACTAAGCAAGGTCATTAACTATGACTGATGGACTGCCTAGAACAGTGGTCATTAGAATACCCCGTCATTAAACAGGATATCCAACTATTTCAATGTGGTAGAGTTCAGTGGGGAAAGGGTCAGCACTGTTATTCATAGAAACACACTCTCTGGGGACACCAAGACCCAAGGGAGATAGGATACCTTGGAGCCCCAAAGTTCATTCAACACTAAATTGCCTATTTGGGCACTATAGTTACAACCCTAAATTACAGAGACAGATAGTCCAAGTTCAGATCCTGACCCACTCGATGACCTTGGGTCAATCATTGAACTTCTGAGTTGTTTTCTTCAGTTATAAAATGGGAAGATAACACAGCCTCCCCATGTAAGTGTTACTAGAATTAAAAGAGATTAAATACTTGTAAACCACTTAACTCAGGACAAGGCAAACATTGCATAAATGTTAGCTGCGCTGATTGTTATCAGTTTGAATTACCAGGGACAGAATTACCCAAAAACGTTGACCAGATGGCTCCCTGAAAACATCAAGAGACCACAGGAATTAAGGTGTATTTTGTTTAGTGATTTGGGTTCAACTTATGCTTGTGAATGAAGACCTTGCCGCAGCCCTCCCCTCCTGGATCTCTTTCCTCCCTCCCAATCTCCAGCAAGAAGTGGGTCAAAGGGGAGTTCAAAAATTCTAGGTGAGAATAAGCAGGGATCAAAACAAATGCCTTTGTTACTTCGTTTTCCCTTGTGAAGCCTTAATACGGCACACTTCTAGTCCTGCATAAAAAATACAGCATCCCTTCTTGCAAAAGAGGAGCAAGAAGGCCACCAAGAAAAACCCCTTTAGCTGTGGAGGGCGGGGGAGGTGGGCGGTCAGGGTCCAAGCTGACACCACACTGCAGGCAGCTCTAAGAATTTATGTCCAACTTGAAGAAAAGAGAGATATCGTGTCACCTGGCACCTGTTTCAAGAAGCAATGAGTGACCTGAATTTCTGCATTCGATTCTGACCAACAGAATGAAACAGCAAAGGTTTGGGCAGGCAGGGGTGGTGGTGGGAGAGGGGAATAGGGGGTGATTTTAAAGCTCAACATTCAGAAAACGAAGATCATGGCATCCGGTCCCATCACTTCATGGGAAATAGATGGGGAAACAGTGGAAACAGTGTCAGACTTTATTTTTCTGGGCTCCAAAATCACTACAGATGGTGACTGCAGCCATGAAATTAAAAGACGCTTACTCCTTGGAAGGAGAGTTATGTCCAACCTAGATAGCATATTCAAAAGCAGAGACATTACTTTGCCAACAAAGGTCCGTCTAGTCAAGGCAATGGTTTTTCCTGTGGTCATGTATGGATGTGAGAGTTGGACTGTGAAGAAGGCTGAGCACCGAAGAATTGATGCTTTTGAACTGTGGTGTTGGAGAAGACTCTTGAGAGTCCCTTGGACTGCAAGGAGATCCAACCAGGCCATTCTAAAGGAGATCAGCCCTGGGATTTCTTTGGAAGGAATGATGCTAAAGCTGTAACTCCAATACTTCGGCCACCTCATGCGAAGAGTTGACTCATTGGAAAAAGACTCTGATGCTGGGAGGGATTGGGGGCAGGAGGAGAAGGGGATGACAGAGGATGAGATGGCTGGATGGCATCACTGACTTGATGGACATGAGTTTGAGTGAACTCCGGGAGTTGGTGATGGACAGGGAGGCCTGGCATGCTGCAATTCATGGGGTCGCAAAGAGTCGGGCACGACTGAGCGACTGAACTGAACTGAACTGAGAACCTCAACAGTATCCATCTGTTACATGGTCCATCCAGCATCCTTTCCTCCTCCTTTTTGTAACAAGTCCCAACTGTCTTCTGGGAAACCTCGTTTCCCACCCTTAATCCCTGTGGTTTGGTAAAAGATGACCCCCACCCCCATCCAGGGTAGGCATGCCATTCAGGCCAGATCATAGGAATTAGCAGAGGGAGAAGGGGTCCACAGCTGAGTTACTGGGATTCAGGCTCAGGCTCTTCAGGTGGCGTGGACTTTGTGCCAGTTAGAGCTTTCTGCGCTTGTTCCTTACCTGTAAAGTGGGTGTGACGATAGTTCCTACTTCCCAGGATTATGATGTGCAGCTCAGATCAGCGCTTAGCCTGCAGAAAGCCCTCAGTCAGTGTCAGCTGGTAATACTACTACCTTCAAGGGTATTTTATTTTTAAAGCAACAAACTTTTCTGTGGACACACAGCAAGGAAGGTTGATCTTGGAACAGCTGGGGCATCAAATTCCATGCCTTGCTCCTGCCCCACTTCCAAGGTGATCATCACCAAAGCCCCGCTGTCCGTCATTGCTGTGGGTCACAGCCTGGAGTCTGTGTGTGAAGGAGTAACATGGGGCCCCGGGACGAATCAGAGGAAATATACATATATGTAAATATGTGTATCTCAGTTTTTTTGGTAGATAAAAAGTGGGGGCAAATGGCTGCAGAGAAGACAGATGACAACCAGATGAGATCGCTCTAGGAAAGGTGGCATCCTCTCCCGTCCCAGTACCTCCTAGGTTGCCTCCTGCTGTTTTATTTCCTCACACTGCTGGGCCTGTAGTTTTCCAGAGCACTACTGCATTTAAATCTATATTCTATTTTCTCTTCTAGAAAATAGGTCAGACCCAAGGCAGAGTTCACCAGGTGGGGTCCCAGGAGGTTTGGCTGGGCCACGCCTCCAGGAACCTGGCTGGGCAGTCTGCCCCATGCTCCCCAAAGCTCCTCCAGGGGCCTGGGGTGGGAGGTTGGGAGGTATAAAAGCAGCAAGTGGGGGAATCTTGGACTTTCACTCTTGAAATGACCTAGCCCAAATGAGAGGTGAGGTGGGAGGGCTCCCCCCACCCCCATCGAGCTATTTTCTGCAACAGCAGCAGATGGAGGGTCCTTTCATTCCCCTACCTGGTTACAAGAACCTGAGCTCCCCAAACTGCAGGAAATTGTTTCCTTTGAACTTTAAAATAACCATGCTGAGCATATGCACTTGTAGCTGAGATTATTGTTGAATACGCAATAAGCGTCCGTGGGGGCACTGAGTAGAGGTGGGCCTGGCCTCATTTATTTCTTCCCTGGTTGTGATGCCAAAGAGAGTGGGTGAAGGGCAGCGGTGGCTTTCAAATCCTTCCTCTCCTGTGCCTCGCCCATCCCTGGTTTGAGCATGGCACCCCAAACAGAGGTGGCCCCAGGCTGGAACAGGATCCTTTTCATCAAGATCCCCTGCCCCCAACTATTTCTCAAGCACCTGCTACCCACCAAAGTCAGTTTGAGTGCTAAAGCTTGGAAGACAGGAGACAGGCCAACCTTCAGCGCTCTTGTCAAACAGCAGAAGTAACTAACATGAATTGAGGCGGTCCTGCCTACAGCCTATGAATTTGTTATTCTTCTGCCTGCCTGAACAGTCTTTGTCAGACATGGGTAAGACTATTCCTCACTTTCTTCAGATATCAGTTCAAATGTTACTTCTTAGAAGGATTTTCTTTAACCACCTTCTCTAAAATAGGAAGCCTCCTCTTCCATTTATGTTTTTCTTTTTTTTATGGCACTAATCACCAGCCGAGCGCCAAAGAATTGATGCTTTTGAACTGTAGTGCTGGAGAAGACTCTTGAGAGTCCCCTGGACTGCAAGGAGACCAAACCACTCAATCCCAAAGGAAATAAGCCCTGAATATTCATTGAAAGGACTGATGCTGAAGCTCCAATACTTTGGCCACCTGATGCGAAGAGCTGACTAATTGGAACAGACCTTGATGCTGGGAAAGATTGAGGGCAGGAGAAGGGGATGACAGGATAAGATAGTTGGATGACATCATTGACTCACTGGACACGAATTTGAGCAAACTCAGGGAGATAGTTAAAGACAGGGAAGCCTGGCGTGCTGCAGTCCATGGTGTCGCAAAGAGTTGGACACAACTTAGCAACTGAACAACAACAACAACTATTTGACATTATAGGATGGGTCTGTTTTTATTGTTTATATCTCCCTTAAGATATAAGCTTCATGAGAGCTATATTATCTATTTCATTCACTACTTATGTCCCAAGTGTTTAAGGAGGATCTGATCTACAATACGTGCTTGCAATATGCCTTGAATGGTGACTGCTGCTACTGCTGCTAAGTCACTCCAGTCATGTCTGACTCTGTGTGACCCCATAGACAGCAGCCCACCAGGCTCCCCCGTCCCTGGGATTCTCCAGGCAAGAACACTGGAGTGGGTTGCCATTTCCTTCTCCAATGCATGAAAGTGAAAAGTCAAAGTAGAGTCGCTCAGTCGTGTCCGACACTTAGCGACCCCATGGACTGCAGCCTACCAGGCTCCTCCGTCCATGGGATTTTCTAGGCAAAAGTACTGGAGTGGGGTGCCATTGCCTTCTCCATGAATGGTGACTAGATCATCTCAATTGATACAACTCACTGAGATAGATACTATTGGTATCTTCATTTACACTTGAGAAAATTGAGGCTCAGAGAAGTTAAGGTATGTGCCTATGGATAAAAAGACAGAGCAGGGACTGGACTCTGGTTCTGTTTTAATGCTCTTACACTGTTAAGAGCACTGTTTTCTTCCATATTGGCCTCATTATCAGGTGAATTGTCTCCATATAGTAACAAAGATGGAACTTGGCAATTCTAGAGAAAAGAGAGCAGCCTATTTCCTGGTGCATGTGTGCTCAGTCACTTCAGTCGTGTCTGACTCTTTGTGACCCCACAGACTGTAGCCCACCAGGCTCCTCTGCCCATGGGGACTCTCCAGGCGAGAATACTGGAGTGGGTTGTCATGCTTTCCTCCAGGGGATCTTCTCAACCCAGGGATCAAAATGGCATCTCTTCTGTCTCCTGCATTGGCAAGCAGGTTCTTTACCACTAGCGCCACCTGGGAATCTATTTCCTGGTAATTCTAGTAAAATTCCCTGGGAAGACTGTCATTGATTTGGTTTAGGTCACATGTCCATTCCTGAGCCAATTGCTGTGTCCAGCGTCACACGTCAGAGGATGAATTTCAGGATAAAATGGGATAATGCCTGTCTGTCCCTGGCACAAAGCAATACTAATCATAATAAAGTTCACATTCATTGAGGATTCTCTGTATACTGGGTTGTGTCCTAAGTGCTTGATACACATCTTATGTTCCAACCCTAACAGGTAGGAACATTATTCATCCCATTTTACAGATAAGGAAACTAAGACCCAGTGAAGAGGCTCCATCATTTATTCATATCTCTCATACTCAGAGTGCCACATCAGAAGAGAATCAACCTCTATTTCTGAATACAAGAACAAACCAGGATAGGTACCATCTAACCTATCAAGGTATAAATTAGGGATAAGAGTATTGGGTATCTCACAAGAGTGAGCAAAAGGCATAGCCCAGGTAGAAGGAAGGGTCAAGTGCAGTATGACCACAGGCCTGGACAGCTGGAGTTCCTGCCGGGGCTGCACACTTTATAGGGGCCTGCTCTGGCCCTTCTGCAGCCACAGCCCACCCCAGAACTGAGACATCTACAGGGCCAGCTGGACTCCCTGCCTCTGGAACCAGCAACACCTGCCGTGAGCCTCCTTGTAGAGAACACTCAGGTACTCTGAACCCTTTGCCCAAATTGCCCCAAATCCACGTGGGCCTCTTTCCTGGGTCCATTCTCCCAAAAGCAGAGCCATTCACTGATGCATATACTCTCATGTCAAGAAACAGCCAATGGGAAGCCATCTGCAGAAGCTGTGGACTTCTATTGGCTGGGGCACCCACATAGTGCACAAGGGTCTTTGCAGTGCTGGCAGTGGAGAGAAGGGAGGCTGACCACTGGGTGTCCATGTGTATTCTTATCCCAGGCCCACCAATATTGGGCAGGGTTTCAACTCAGGATTACAACCAACTTAACATTAGGATAAAAAAAAAATTGTTAAGGTAAAGACAGCATCTCCCCAATAGCCTATCTTTTCTCGCCCCTGGAGAGAATGAGCATAAGCGTCTTCCCTCCGTTTCAGGAATAAATATACAGAAGGTTTTTTTGTTTTTTGTGTTTTTTTTAGGTTGAGAGCTAAAGCAAACTTCCAGCAGCGAAGAGGCTGGGTTTCCTGCGTCCTGGGGCTCTTTCCGGCTCTCAGTGTCTGAGCTCTTCAAACACAGGAAGAGTTGTCTTTCCACAAAAGGCCAGGTGGTGTTAGCTTCATCCCCGACACAGTGCCCACTTATCCGCCTTTGTAGAAGACGGAGCCCTGGTGCTGTTTGCTTTTGTTCTTTGCTGCTAATAACTCCAGATTGCAAGATGGAGCGCAGGGGTAGCTGCTGTGTCCGGTGCTAGCCTGCCTGGGAAGGCAGAGGCAGGAAGAGGAGGAGGATGCGAGGCAGGAAGGAAGAAGGAGGGCCCTCCCCTGGGCCAGGTCACGGCTGCGCCCCGTAGGGGCCGCCACACCTTGTAGAGGCTGCGGCTTGAGGAGCCCGAGCTTGACTGACAGGTGGGAAGAGAGGGAATTTCCTCGTTATAGAGACAACGGGAGATCAAACAGAGGTTTGTTCTTTATGTGTGTGTGTGTGTGTGTGTGTGTGTGTGTTTTAATGCTTTAAAGGTTCTGAGTGCAGACATGGGGGTAAAGCCATCTGGGGTTTAAATCCTGTCTTTGCTATCTGTTATTCCAAATATTTTTGTTCAGGATCTTACTGTACCTTCCTCTTCAGCCACGTGGGAATAATGGCAGTCAACTCAGTTCTGCTAGAAGCACCCATGCATGCCTAAAAGTCATGTGCTATGCAATATCACGCAGTTAGGAACCACAGGGCTTATAGGGAAAATAGGATTAGGGCCCAGTGCCCCCAAACTTCATCAGCGACACCTAAGGAAGGATAGGAACCCGCTTTACATGTGTTAAATGGTTAAGGAATGCGTAAATAATACAGTGAGTATAGCACTTGGAAAACACCTGGGGTTGCTTCTGGAAATGGGAAGCTTGAAAGTCGCTTTGAAGTAATGCCAGAAGGGTCACCGCAGATTGGACAGGAAGTTGTAACCCCAGATGTGGAGGGGCGTGGCTCATAACACCCCTGGTAACTGAAGCAGCTGGCACAGGTTGAGGTGTTTGCATTCATACACAACTCAGATCAGCGGGCTGCAGTTTTCTGCCTTCACCTCGAGTTTCTCATGGGCAAAATCATGCATAAGCAAAAGCAAAATTATTATGCTCAAATCGTTCCCTAATATATCAATCGCGTTGGAACAAATTTGCATTTTCAAAACAAGCATTATAGCAGAACTGACTGTACTTAATTTAAATGACTGTTATGAAGACCAAATGAGATGATCCATACAAAATGCTCAGCACAACAGCACAATGCCAGGCACAGGGTAAACATCAATAAACACTTACTGACACTACGGTTACTCATGTCCCTGCTGGCTTGTTGATACCTCCCCTGGTAAACTGATAGTATCAGACTGAGCGTCTATCCAGTCAGCCTTGCAACAAAGGGCATCTCTAGCTAACGCCTACTCCCCACCTGAGATCAAGAGGTTGTAGGCTCCCACCTAACAAGACATGCATTTTAGAAAAGTCCTCATATCAGATGGACACTGCTAGAGACAGGATTCAAATGCCAGCTACTTAGGTAAAGAAACAGTTGCTGTCCTCCCCAAATGAGGAAGACCCACAGGGAGAAGAATACCCACTTGGGTCTCTGAGAACACCAGGAAATCAAAGGAGTAACTGACCCACATGAGAGGACAGCCCATCATCTGGCAGGACAGAGAAGAGTGGATCCAGGAGGGGAAGAAATAAGTCAATTCTCATGTGAGAAAAACAACCTAGGTGCAGACATTTTCAATCTCCCTGCCTCCTGCAGAGAGGAGAGGGGTTCAAAGGCAGGTTCTAGAGCAAGGGGTGGAGAAGGCAATGGCACCCCACTCCAGTACTCTTGCCTGGAAAATCCCATGGATGGAGGAGCCTGGTAGGCTGCAGTCCATGGGGTTGGACAGAGTCAGACACGACTGAGCAACTTCACTTTCACTTTTCACTTTCATGCACTGGAGAAGGCAATGGCAACCCACTCCAGTTTCTTGCCTGGAGAATCTCAGGGACGGGGGAGCCTGGTGGGCTGCCGTCTATGGGGTCGCACAGAGTCAGACACGACTGAAGCAACTTAGCAGCAGCAGCAGCAGCAGAACCAGAGGGCTTTCCAGGTGGCTCAGACAGTAAAGAATCTGCCTGCAGTGCAGGAGAGCCAGGTTTGATCCCTGGGCCGGGAAGTTCCCCTGGAGAAGGGAATGGTAGCCCATTCCAGCATTCTTGCCTGGAGAACTCCGTGGACAGAGGAGCCTGGTGGGCTACAGTCCATGGGGTCGCAAAGAGTCAGACACAACTGAGTGACTAACACTTTCACTTTTCTAGTGCCAGAAAGACTTGATTGAAAATCTTGGCTCCTCCACACACCATGTATATGAGGTCAAGCATGTTAACTAAACCTGAGCCTCAATTTCCCTACCTATCAAATGGGAAGAACCTATTTATCTTGTAGGACTGATGTTAGGGTTGATGGGGTGTCTGGCACTGAGGAAATACTAATCAGCGCTGGTTAATCACAATTACTACATTTCTTCACAATGGCAATTTCCATGAGACAGGATTTGCCCTCTTTCTCAGAATTCCTTGCTCTCTGGAAAGACTAACTCCTTGGGGCATATGCCAAACTGAAGAAACTGTCTAGAAGAAGCAAGGGTTTCGGTGGAGGTGAGTTCTGCAAACTCTGCAATTCAAAGACCCTTGCAAGGGGGCTCTGTAAGCTCTTGTAGGGGTCGCTGTGTAGAATGTGGGAAAGAGCCCTGTGTTTAGAATCAGCAGTCTTGGATTTTTTTTTTGTTTTCCTAATTTTTTATTGTGATAAAATACACATAAGTTACCAACTTAACCATTTTTAAGTGCAAAGTTCAGGGGCATAAGGTGCATTCATACTGTGTAACCGTCTCCCATTTCCAGACCTTGTCATCTTGCAGAACTGAAAGCTTTTACCCATTAAACAATTGTCAATTCCTCCTACCCCATCCCCTGGCAATGCCATTCTACTTTCTGTCTTTAGGAATCTGACTATCCTAGTAACTTCATATGAGCGGAACCATGCAGTATTTGTTCTCTTATCACTGGGTTATTTCACTTGGTACTCTGTCCTCAAGCTTCATCCATGTGTGGCATGTGTCAGAATCTCCTTCCTTTCAAGATTGAAGAATACCCCACTGTTTACGCAGTTCCCCCCTTATCAATGTGGGCAACTATCAAGAACCCCGAGAGGATGCTCAAAACTGCAAATAGTACTAAACCCTATATATACTATGTTTTTTTCCTATACGTAAATACATACCTATGATAAAGTTTAATGTATAAATTAGGCACAGTAAGAGATTAACAATAAGTAATAATAAAATAGGAAAATTATATTGTGATAAAAGTCATGTGACTGCGATGTTTCTCTTTCTCCCAAAATCTTACTGGTTATGGTGTAAGATGATAAAATGCCCACATGATGAGCTGAAGTGAGGTGGATGATATAGGCACTGTGATGCACCATTGGGCTACCTCTGACCCTCTGGTGATGTGTCAGAAGAAGGATCATCTGCTTAGGATGATCCTAGATCATTGATGACGCCGATGGCTGGATGTCAGGATCAGATGATATCAATGGTTGGGGATTACAGGTGGGACAGAGCAGGATGGCAGATACTACTCAGAACAACATACAATTTAACCCTTATGGAATTGTCTGTTTTATGAATTTTCCATTTCATATTTTTTGACCATGGTTGATTACGAGCAACTAAAACCATGGAAAGCAAAACTATGGGTAAGGGGGGACAACTTACTGTACACTATATTTTGTTTAGAAGCCCTGGTTTTGAGCCCTGAGTTTCCAGCCTACTACCAGCTGTTATGATCTTGGGCAGCTCACAGCCTCTCCAAACCTCAGCTTTCCCATCTATAACATGCAGAAATAATGACACCAATTATGTGACTAGGTTGCAGTGAGGTTGACCTAATGTGACCTAAATGGGGAAGCATTTTGTACACAATAAAGTGCTATGCCATTCATCTAGTCTCTCCAGAAACATTAATTAAACGGCAATTCCTTACTAGCCCCTAATCTAGATTCTGGTATCGAAAAGATTAAGTAGAGTCCCTGTTCACAGTGATATTACACCAGACATTTTAAAAGAAGACAAACGCAGGGATCGTCATTCATTATGATGACGAAATGAAATGATGAAAGTCGCTCAGCTGTGTCCGACCCTCTGCGACCCCATGGGCTGTAGCCCACCAGGCTCCTCTGTCCATGAAATTCTCCAGACAAGAATACTGGAGTGGGTAGCCATTCCCTCCTCCAGGGGATCTTCTGGACCCAGGGATCGAAGCTGGGTCTCTCATTATAATCCTTGCTATTTACTGAAGGCCTCCTACGTATCAGGTACCTGCAGCAGAGTTGTAGGTATATGACTTCATTTAGTCCTACTGTGGATCCTGTTGTTATTCCCACTTACAGACAAGGAAACCAAAGCTCAGAGAAGTTAATATCCCCAAGTCCACTTAAGCCATCAGTTGTAGCCATGATGTGAACTCAGATTTCTCTGAATTTAAAGCCCTTTTTCTCCCCACAGTACCACTCATCCATCCCCCATTATTTCTTCCCTCACTGATCTGACCACTCAAATCTATCACCCTATAAGACACAGGGGCAAATTTCAAGAAATTAGTGTGGAAAAATGATGGAAACTGCTGACTATACCCAATATCTGTTGCTGGGCAGGATCTCAGGACCCATATTTCAGAGAAAGAAATATGAATTGGGGCAATATATCCAAAACTGAATTCCATAAAAATACAACAACCAGTGAGATGTGAATAGGAGTTTCTTGCCAAAAAAAAAAAAAAAACCAATCTGTGGTTAAATAAATTTAGAAAACAGTGAGATAAAGAAAGGTAATCAAATATCTGAACACCAAGACTTCAGAAAGCCTCACCTACACCACTGTGAAGTCTGAGAGGGGATATTGTACAGTTTTCCCAATGTTTTGGGTAGACTGGACACGTTTCCTTCTATAAAAGACCTGGGAACATGTCACAGAACATAGTTTGAGAAAGGCTGGCTTTGCAGCTTTCAGAACAGCTGGGAAGCCTTTCAATTCATCACAAGTCTTTATCCTCACCCTTTGCGTCCCCATCGTGAGCCTTAGAATCTGGTTCTGTTTGAAATAGCTAACATTTATCGACCACTTACTACATGCCAGACACCGACTTAGGCACTAGAGACTGAAAATAACTGCCGGGGTTGCAGTTATAGTAAATCTAATAAACCAAGAGAGTGTATAAGCACGATAGTGTGGCCATACATGGCCATCTATTATCGAACTTCACATTAATGGGGGATTAGGGGTTGACAGAGAATGCTTCAAAGGTTTTTGCTGGAGAAACCTTGAAGTGGCCCTCAGAGGATAAACAGTAACAATTAAGTGGAGAGAAATCTTGTAACAACATTTTACCAAAACTGGCCATTGGTCAGGTTGATATCCCCGAAGGATGGGCTCCGTGCAAGGCATATAGTCCTCTGAAAAGACCGGAAGTGTTGAGCTAAAATTCCAACTTTGCTATTTATTATGTGACCTTGGATAGGTTACTTAAACTTCATCTGTAAGATGGGGATCAGTACATCAATTTCAGAGTTGTCAAGAAGATCAAAAGAGGCAATTGTATGTAATAATACAACGCCTAATGACCTGCCTGGCACAGTGCTTAGCTCAGTTTCGTCCAATTGGTGACATCCTGGAGTAATGTGTTAAGAGTCTGAGGCTGCTGCATATGGGCTTAGAGAGAAAAGAGGGTCATGACTGATTAGCAGTTTCTGCCATTGACTTGAGAAGGAGGGGGTCACAAATTGGCTCAAGTTAGCTGGAGACTTTCAACCGAGTGCTTTCCCAAGGGTCCTTGCCCTCAAAAAGGAGTTTCTAACGACCTGGGGGACCTCAGAAGAAAGCAAGCAGCCCTCACAGAAGGCTTTCTCACTATTAGCCCCTGTCAGCTCTTCTGCTTTCCCATATAGCCTTCATACTCTTTTCATTTTCAGAGAATGACCAAGGTTGAGCTTTTGCCTATGTCAAGCAAGGGTGTGCTGTGATGTGAAACTAGTACAGTATCTGCTCTGAACTTAAAAATTTTTTTGAGTCTGAAAAACATGCACATAGTCTACTAATGAGTACCAGTCCCCTTCTAAAGAGCTCGGCAGGATTGTGCAGGCCATTCAAGAGAGAACTCAGAAACCTGGGTAAAGGGCATTCCACTGCCAGGAAGTACAGAGATGGAGCAAGAACAGAGCGAGCCCCTAGAGGGAAATCCACATGTACATATTGATAATACACTTACTGTGTTATAATTATTATTAATCACCATTTTTATCTTGTAACTTCTGTGGTACTACAGTTTAAAAAATAAAAAACAGTAAAAACATTAAAATCTGATGGTTTCAGAGAGAACAGCGTAAAGGAGCCACACTAAATCTTAGAAGTGGAAGAGTTCCAGGATGTCAAGTAGATCCATCCCTGTTATTTTACAAGTTCATTCCACTGACACGTGTTCACTGCACAGATCCATAGCCAAGCAACTGTGCTAGGCACTGGGGTGACGGCTGGTGAACAAAACAGATGTGGGTCTTGCACTCTTAAAGTCTAGGAGGGGAGATGGGCCACAAATAACCAAACAGACATTTAGCTATTTATCATTATGATCAGTGCCCTAATTACCATCCTTATGGGTCCTTTGATGCTCAGATGAGAGGAGACCCAAGACAGGGGATCTGCCGTGTCCACTCAGCTAGACAGTGTTGAAGCTGAAACTGAATTCAGGTCATCTGCCTCCCCTGTCACTGTGGTCCCCACTGGGCCACAGCGGGGGGGACCGGTGCCCTGATAGGAGTCTGGGAGAAGGATCCGGGACTAAGAGATGGTGGTGGGAAGCTGGGGCAGAGAAGCAAGTGGCCTCTTCTCTGCAGCTTTCACAGAAGAACAAGAGCGGGGAGCCTGCAGACTTCACTGTCTTCCCAGACACTCCCTCACGCAAGGCAGCCGTGGAAGATGCTTCAGCTACCCTCAGGTGAGGGCCGGGACACTAGAGCATTCAACAGTCAGGACGATGAAGAGGACAGAGGAATGCCTCCTCCAAAACCCATTAGAAAGGGCAGAGAATGGGAAGTGTAGACCCACCGCGGAGGCTGATCGCCAAGCTTTCTGCTGCACTTTGCTTGAGAATTAATCACACAAATCCCTTGATAAATCCGAGGCCGTTATTAGACAACACTAATAGCCCCCTTCAAGTAATCCAGGCAAAGACATCCAGAGAGCAGGGGCGGCGGGGGAGCCCCGAGGGGCTCGAGAGCAGGCGGCTTTCACGAGCACGTGCGTCCACGTGAGAGCACGTGCGCGCTCACAGCCTGCCCGCCCCCACGCCCAGATGTCTGCTCCCAACACCACCTCTGGCTTCTGCCCCAGTCGCTTCAGGCAAGTGGAGCGAACTGAAGGATGGGAGAACTGATGGTCTGTGTTCCCTCCCCTCCCCAGCCCTGCCACTGACCTAATTCTCCACGAGAGGATTTTTTCCTTTTTGGTCCTGCTTGTTTGTAAATCATGCCACCCCAGTGCGCACACAGCTTAAGGCGGGGCCTGGCTAGGAAGCCCGGAGACGCGAAGCTTCGAACCGTGGTCCCAGCTGCTGTTCCTCAGGGCGGAGGGTCACAGAAGTCTGAGAACCTCAGAAGGGTGGGGAGTGAGTGGAAGGTGGAAGGAGAGAGGCACACCATCAAGGTCAGCCCAATTTTACATTCTTACTCTGCCCTTTTCTGAACTAGAGGTGCTATATATTCTAAAACGGGCCAGTAGAACTCTGCCTTATATATGATTTGGGGTAAGTTTCTTAATTCATCTAGGTCAGTGGTCTCAATGAATGACAAAGGATATTTTGACCCGGGTGTTAGGACCCCTCGAGTATGTTGTGCAACTGCTTTAAAAAAAAAAAAAAAAAAAACACCTGTCAGGAAGGAGACTGACTTTAGTTTTAGGAAGAAGATATAGTACTTTGAACTGGAAAAACTGACCTGGAAAAAAATTAGACCTGTCAGAAAAAAATCAACACAAAATGGAACTGACAGCGGCTAAAAATTCATGTGGCAAAATTGGTTATTGACTGAAAAATTGAAGGAGGAATCAAACATTCTTGACAAAATTTAAACCAGCAGATCTGATGTGAGAAAACTGGGTATGGTAGAAATGATGACCATAAAAGAATGTTCACAGTGGTAGGAGCTACATGGGCAAAATTTGATAGGCACACAAAAAAGTAACTGATCGATGAATCAAATCTATGCTACAGAAGACACGTGGAGCAGAACTGATCTTGTAAGAAATAGTTAAGTGAAATAAAAATGAATTAGAAAATTAAGAAATGGTTTAACTATGCTGAAGAAAAAAAAATGAAGAATTGCACAAACTCATTTACTTCTAAAAAACACTCCCTTAATAAAACTGTTTTAGTGTTTGTATAATCCTGATTATACTGACATAGAGTTAAAAGGTTTCAGGGTCAAATTGCACAATCAAAACATCTTGATAAATGCTGAAGAAAAATATTTATCTCAGTGGTCCTATCCAGCTGCAATTTTTTCCCCAATAAAAGATCAGAATAGAATGTGAACAAAATTATACAAATAATTTACTGGAAGATGATAGCATGAGAACCAGCTTTCCTGCAAGAATGATTCTCACATTAATAGATTTTATTTATTTATACTTTAAGCAATTTAAAGCAATTTTAGAAACTAACAATGGATAACTGTATTTTCATTTTTCCAAGAAAGAACAAAAACCTGAAAATGACACTTTGTATAACCATAGTTTCTTAAAGAGAAAATGGCATTTTAACACCCTAAAAATAAAAGGGCGTTAATTTCAGAATTAAAAAAAAAAATCTGAATGCATCTTTACAATAAACTTCTACATGATGTTTAATTTTCTCATTTTCCTGAAGAAAGATGAAATTCCATTCTAACTCTTTTGGGTGTCTTTTATCCTACTGAGTGGAGGGCAGATGGGTAGTCTCTCTGTAGCTCAGCCTCCTCATCCATAAAATGGGAATAAAAGACAGAACTACTCACACAGTGCCTGCAACATACTAAGTGTTCAATAAACATTAGTCTAAAACCCAGGAAGCATAAGGATCTAGCTGATTCCCAGCCTTAGACTGTACCCCTACTACTTCAAGCTGAAAATTCTTTAGATGTTCTGAAATATAAATACATATGGTAAGAACAGCCATAAAGTGTGGTTTGACTGGGACAACCCCGTCTTCCTCTTCACCTAACAAGAAAACACATGTGGCCGGAAGGAGGACCTGGGAGGGCAAGTGAGACTGGGAAGAAAGAGCCGCTATTGGAAATGCACAGCTGATCTCTGGACTGTGGGCGGGACTCACGCTGTGCGGCTATTTGGGGAACAAGTCTCTTAAGGTTGGCGGCGAATGATACTTGCTGTGGCTTTCTTGTTCCAGCAGCCTCACCTTCACCTTCTCCGCACAGAGCTTCCTTTAGCTAGAGATTCTATTCCCCAGTTCTCCGCTGTAGGATACTGAACTCTGGGTGGAGATGTTCATGTTTATGCCGCTTATGAGACAAGATCAGCACCCTGATGCTGTCACACTGAAGGCCTCTCTCTCAGGCCCCAGACAGTTCTTCATCCATCCATCCACCAGTATTACCCATCAACCATATCCCAAAGAAATACGTAAAAGACATAGTTCCTGCCAAGAATTTTAGACTGATTCACCTTGTCCTTGGACCCAACAAGTGACCACACACATAGGCGGCCCCTCTCCACTGCTTTCTCCTTATTCGTCCTCATCTTTAGATATCAGTCCTCAGAGGGGCCTCCCTGATCCCTCCTTTTCTCATTAGATCCCCCTCACCTTATTCTTTCCACCTACAGCACTCATCACAATCGTAATCGTACATTTATGGGTTTATGTTGTCCACAGCTCTTATGTGTAAGCTCCATGAAGACAAGCGCCACAGCTGTTTTGATCTCCATGGTTTATGCTTGGCAATCAATGTCCTTTTGAATCAATCAATTCTCTTTTCTCAGCATGATGTAGGGGAATGTATGCTAGCCTGAGAGTGACGATCCCTGGGCTCTAGTCCCAGTCCCCTGGCCACTTGCTGGCCTATTCTAAGTTAGCTTGCCTCTCCAGGTCACAGTTTCATATAAGAAGAAGGTTCGATTGTGATGTTCAAGGTGGGGAAGGGGTGATAAGATGTATGTGTCGGGGGTACATATGCAAATCGTAACAATAGTCATCTTACAACTTGAGCCAAGCAAAAGATTTCCACAGAAACTTGACCAAAGACCTCTTGGATAGTAAGACTATGTGAACGACAATGAAATGACTTGGAGATCATGGGTTATAAAAGACAGAAAATACAGGATTCCAGCTCAAGTAGTTCCTGGTTCACTTACAGCCCACAGGATGGAATAAGACACCATGGATAAAGGGTGGATGGTGGGGAGGAGTTCCAGGACAGCTTGTTTGTGCCTGAATTGGGATCAAAGTCATTCGAGTGCAGAAGGCAGAGAAGTCGTAAGACAGGTGAGTGAGGAGAAGAAAGGCGGTCCCCCTCCATGCTAGAGACACCCCAGTTAGGCCACCAGAAATAGGACTGGGTCTTCAATGGTCAAAGAAGCCATCATTCAGTTTCAGATTGAAAGGGGGACAGAGTGAGGTGATGGGAATGCAAACTCCAGATCAGCCAACTGCCAGACTCATGTCTCAGGCAGATAGATTGCTGTCTCTTTTCAATATGAATCCCTCATTTATAAAACCAGAGAAACAACAGAACCTTCCTGGTGAGGGTGGTTGGGAGAATCAAAGGAAGTCACATTTGAAAGCACTTAGCCTAGTGTCTGAGGGCTTCCTAGGTGGCACAGTGCTAAAGAATCTGCCTGCCAATGGAGACACAAGAAACACAGGTTTGATCCCTGGGTCAGGAAGATCCCCTGGAGTAGGAAATGGCAACCCATTCCAGTATTCTTGCCTGGAAAGTTCCATGGACAGAGGAGCCTAGTGGGCTACCATCCATGGGGTCTCAAAGAATTGGACATGACTCAGTGACTGAGAACCCAGGCATAGACCAGTATCTGGTACATAGAAAGCATTTCATGAGAATTAGTTCATCATCACCATTGTTATTAAATTTGTGAGTGTGTGCTCAGTCGTGTCCAACTCTTTGCGATGCTATGGACTGTAACCCATCAGGCTACTCTGTCCATGGGATTTTTCAGGCAAGAATACTGGAGTGGGTAGCCATTTCTTCCTCCAGGGGATCTTCCCAACCCAGGGATCAAACCCCCACCTTCTGGCAGGCAGAGTCTTTTACCACTGAGCCATCAGGGAAACCCTTGTTATTAAATTTAGTCTATCAAAATAGACAACTGATAAATCATAAGATTTCCATGATATTAGTAAAAATGATACTTAGTAAAAATGATTAGAACTGGGCACAAAGCTAAACTCAGCCCTAAATCCACTTGCTTGAACTGCGATTCCTGGCCAGAGACTCAGGCTACACCAGCCTGCCTGACCACTGGGTCCAGAAAAAGCCCTGGAGCTCCTGTAATTCCTTGGAGTGTCTTAATCACACCCTGAACTTGAGTCTTTGCTCTGCCAGGGTTGAAGAGGGATCAGTGGAAGCACAGAGACCACTGCTACGCTATGCTTCTCCTGTCAAAGCATCCATCACTTGATAATTGCCTGGTTAATTAAACAGCTTGAAGGCATGACTGTCTTGTTCATCACTCTACGCCCAGTACTTCCCCTAACACACAGTGGGCCCTCAGTAAGCGTGTGTTGTTACACGGGGTGGGAAGAAGTTCCTTTCAAATAACATCCCTGGATTTCAGTATAAGAGATTTCATGTGAGCATGCATGCTCACGTAGGCTCCATTTCTTGGTTCTCATCACACGCCAGCTGGGCCCCTAACACCTCAATTTCTTGTGCTTTGAAAAATGTTCGAAGGCGTTCCCCTTCCTCCCTAGGCACCCCATTCTGACTTACGCTAGATAAGCAACTTCAGATTGCTGAACAGCAATATACAACACAGCTGTTAGAAAATTCCTGTGTCCTGAAATTCCTGGAAAACCATAATGCACAACAAGCATTTAGAGTATGGACCCAGGATCCTTACCCCCAGGCCCAGAGTCAGAGATGGGAGGAAGGCAGCAGCAAGCAACTGGAACTGAGCCTTGACTTCCTGAAAGTATTGTGCTTCCTTTCCAAGGGCCCCACCCGGGGCAGAGAGAGAGAAACCACAGTGAATTAATTGCCAGCACTTCCATCACTGGCTGGTGAGCCAGGGGCTTCTAGCGTCTCCAGTTTGGGGGATCTTTGTCTGAGCTCACAAGAGCCAGAATGAGAGAAGTCTCTTCCCCAAGCCCAGGAGAAGGTCAATGGTTTTGAGCTGAGTATGACTGCTAGTACCCTATGAGCTCAATGCCCAACTCCAAGAAAAAAAATGGCCAAGTGAACAGTATGAAAAGGCAAAAAGATATGACACTGAAAGATGAACTCCCCAGGTTAGTAGGTTACCAATATATTACTGGAGAAGAATTGAGGAATAACTCCAGAAAGAATGAAGAGATGGATCCAAAGCAAAAATAACGCCCAGTTGTGGATGTGACTGGTGATGGAAGTAAACTCTGAAGCTATAAAGAGCAATACTGCATAGGAACCTGGAAATTTAGGTCTATGAATCAAGACAAATTGGAAGTGGTCAAACAGGAGATGGCAAGAGTGAACAATGACATTTTAGGAATCAGTGAATGAAAATGGACTGGAATAGGTGAATTTAACTCCAACGACCATTATATCTACAACTGTGGGCAAGAATCCCTTAGAAGAAATGGAGTAGCCCTCATAGTCAACAAAAGAGTCTGAAATGCAGTACTTGGGTGCAATCTCAAAAATGACAGAATGATCTCTGTTTGTTTCCAAGGCAAGCCATTCAATATCACAGTAATCCAAGCCTATGCTCTGACCAGTAATGCTGAAGAAGCTGAAGTTGAACAGCTCTATGAAGACCTACAAGACCTTCCAAAACTAACACCCAAAAAAGATGTCCTTTACATCATAGGGGACTGGAATGTGAAAAGTAGGAAGTCAAGAGATACCTGGAGTAACAGGCAAATTTGGCCTTTAAGTACAGAATGAAGCAGGGCAAAGGCAACAGAGTTTTGCCAAGAGAACGCACTGGTCACAGCAAACACCCTCTTCCAACAACACAAGAGAAGACTCTACACATGGACATCACCAGATGGTCAATACCAAAATCAGACTGATTATATTCTTTGCACCCAAAGATGGAGAAGCTCTATACAGTCAGCAAAAACAAGACTGGGAGCTGACTGTGGCTCAGATTATGAACTCCTTATTGCCAAGTTCAGACTTAAAGAAAGTAGAGAAAACCACTAGACCACTCAGGTATGACCTAAATCAAATCCCTTACGATTATACAGTGGAAATGACAAATAGATTGAAGGAATTAGATCTGATAGACAGAGTGCCAGAAGAACTATGGACAGAGGTTCATGACATTGTACAAGAGGCAGTGATCAAGACCATACCTAGGAAAAGAAATGCAAAAAGGCACAATGGCTGTCTGAGGAGGCCTTACAAATAGCTGAGAAAATAAGAAAAGCAAAAGGCAAAGGAGAAAAGGAAAGGTGTATCCATCTGAATGCAGAGTTCCAAAGAATAGCAAGAAGAGATAAGAAAGCCTTCCTCAGTGATCAATGCAAAGAAAAGAGGAAAACAATAGAATGGGAAAGACTAGAGATCTCTTCAAGATAATTAGAGATACCAAGGGAACATTTCATGCAAAGATGGGTACAATAAAGGACAGAAATGGTATGGACCTAACAGAAGCAGAAGATATTAAGAAGAGGTGGCAAAAATACACAGAAGAACTATACAAGAAAGATTTTCATGACCCAGATAACCACAATGGTGTGATCACTCATCCAGAGCTAGACATCCTGGAATGCAAAGTCAAGTGGGTCTTAGGAAGCATTAATACTACCAACAAAGCTAGTGGAGGTGATGGGGTTCCAGTCAAGGTATTTCAAGTCCTAAAAGATGATGCTGTGAAAGTGCTGCACTCAATATACCAGCAAATTTGGAAGACTCAGCAGTGGTCACAGAACTGGAAAAGGTCAGTTTTCATTCCAATCCCAAAGAAAGGCAATGCCAAAGAATGTTCAAACTACCGCACAATTGCACTCATCTCACACGCTAGCAAAGTAATGCTCAAAATTCTCCAAGCAAGGCTTCAACAGTATGTAAACCATGAACTTCCAGATATTCAAGCTGGATTTAGAAAAGGCTGAGGAACCAGAGATCAAATTGCCAACATCCATTGGATCATAGAAAAAGCAAGAGAATACCAGAAAAACATCTACTTCTGCTTTATTGACTATGCCAAAGCCTTTGACTGTGTAGGTCACAACAAACTGTGGAAAATTCTTCAAGAGATGTGAATATTAGACCACCTGACCTGCCTGAGAAATCTGTATTCAGGTCAAGAAGCGACAGTTAGAACCAGACATGGAACAACAGACTGGTTCCAAATCGGGAAAGGAGTACGTCAAGGCTGTATATTGTCACCCTGCTTATTTAACTTATATACAGAGTACATCATGTGAAATGTCGGGCAGGATGAAGCACAAGCTGGAATCAAGATTTCCAGGAGAAATATCAGTAACCTCAGATACGCAGATGACACCATCCTTATGGGAGAAAGCAAAGAACTAAAGAGCCTCTTGATGAAAGTAAAAGAGGAGAGTGAAAATGTTGGCTTAAAACTCAACATTCAAAAAACTAAGATCATGGGATCCACTCACATCACTTCATGGAAAATAGGGAAACAACGGAAACAGTGACAGACTTTATTTTCGGGGGCTCCAAAATCACTACAGATGATGACTGCAGCCATGAAATTAAAAGAAGTTTGCTCCTTGAAAGAAAAGCTATGGCCAACCTAGACAGCATATTAAGAAACAGAGACATTACTTTGCCAACAAAGGTCTGTCTAGTCACAGCTATGGTTTTTCTAGCAGTCATGTATGGCTGTTAGAGTTGGACTATAAAGAAAGCTGAGTGCCAAAGAACTGATGCTTTTTAACTGTGGTGTTGGAAAAGACTCTTGAGAGTCTCTTGGACTGCAAGGAGATCAAACCAGTCTATCCTAAAGGAAATCAGTCCTGAATATTCATTGGAAGGAATGATGCTGAAGCTGAAACTCCAATACTTTGGCCACCTAATGCAAAGAACTGACTCCTTGGAAAAGACCCTGATGCTGGGAAAGACTGAAGGCAGGAGGAGAAGGGGACAACAGAGGATAAGATGGTTGGATGGCATCACCGACTGGATGGACATGAGTTTGAGCTGGCTCCAGGAGTTGGTGATGGATAGGGAAGCCTGTTGTGCTGCAGTCCATGGGGTCGCAAAGAGTCAAACACAACTGAGTGACTGAACTGAACTGAACTGAAAGCATTTTATGTTTAGCTCACAAGTTCTCAGGAGAAGGCAATGGCACCCCACTCCAGTACTCTTGCCTGGAAAATCCCATGGATGGAGGAGCCTGGTAGGCTGCAGTCCACGGGGTCGCAAATGTCAGACACGACTGAGTGACTTCGTTTTCACTTTTCACTTTCATGCATTGGAGAAGAAAATGGCAACCCCCTCCAGTGTTCTTGCCTGGAGAATCCCAGGGACGGGGGAGCCTGGTGGGCTGCCGTCTATGGGGTCTCACAGTCAAACACAACTGAAGCGACTTAGCAGCAGCAGCAACACAAGTTCTTAAAGAAACACAAAGTACAAATCAGAATGCCCACTCACTAATCTTGGGCAAGTCCCTTCACTCCTCTGGGTTTGTTTCTTTTGAATCACTGAGCCCTTGATTCCCATGAGATTCTAATGTTCTAGGAGTCAGAAATTGTATTACGTTTATGAGCAGAACATCCAAAACCCTCAGAATCATCATCTCTAAATGAGGCGTAAGTTTCTACATGTAGACATTTTTTCAAATGAACAGACCTCTCCAAAGGCAGACAAAGAGTTCATGTGAATGGTTTTTTGAAGCTAAATTATACAGTCTTTCGATGCTGTTTTATTATATTCCGATGCATGCCCCAACTTCAACCAGGTAGAGAAGGTGTACTCTTTCATTGAGTGCCCAGTGAACAATTTTAAGCAGCTCTCCTTTGTCCCTAGTTTCCCTTCTACATCTCCAACCATTCGCTTTACTCTGTCTCAGGGATTTCCTTTCTTCTGCTACCCTATGTATTAAGGTTCTGAGTTTATCCTCCTTTACCTCTCAATTAGACTCCTTGCCTGGACAACCTCACTCCTGCACCTTACCCTACAACAACAACCACCACCCTGACCTCTGCCCAGCCCTATCCTCCTCCCCAGCATGACCCTTGCCCCCACCTGCCTCTGCACATCTCCCCACAGGTGTCCTGTAGGTGCTGAAGAGAAAGTGGGCGAGATACAGACAAATCATTTATCATCATCCTTCTCTCACCTTTACCCCAAATCTGCTCCTCCCACTGACTTTCCTAGTTACCCCTACGACCAAAAGAGCATGTGATCAAAGCTCTTCTTCCCTCTTTGCAATTATCATCATCATTAATAATTAGTAATAATGGCTAACATTCATTGAATGCTGACTGCATGCCAAGCATTGTTCTAAGTATTCTATGTGTGAGATCTCAAACTTCAAAGCAATCTGAAATGGTGGGCACTATCATTACACTCCGGAGAAGGCGATGGCACCCCACTCCAGTACTCTTGCCTGGAAAATCCCATGGACGGAGGAGCCTGGTAGGCTGCAGTCCATGGGGTCGCAAGGAGTCGGACACGACTGAGCGACTTCCCTTTCACTTTTCACTTTCCTGCATTGGAGAAGGAAATGGCAACCCACTCCAGTGTTCTTGCTTGGAGAATCCCAGGGATGGGGGAGCCTGGTGGGCTGCCGTCTATGGGGTTGCACAGAGTCGGACATGACTGAGGCAACACAGCCGCGGTAGCAGCATCATTACACTCGTTTCACAAATAGTGGAATTGCTACACAGAAAAGTTAAGTCTTTTGCCCAAGTTTACACAACTAGTGTGTGTCAGAGTCAAGGTCTAAGTGCAAACCCACTAAAGCTCATTGCCTCTCGGAGCATGAAGTGCCTCTTTTTAACATCTCTGCAGTTGGCCCTTCTTCCATCACTACCCTCCCAGGAGTGACTCTTCTATCACCAAAGTCACCCAATCGCCTCTACCTGGATCCCCAGCTTTCCCTCTCCCAATCACCAACCATTCCATCACACAAACTGCTCCTAGAGCCACCTTTCTTTTTTAAAAAAATAAAATTTCATTTCAATATAGTTGATTGACAATGCTGTGTCTTTCTAAAATTCATATCTGATAGTCACTGCTCAGTTGAAAAGTTTCCAAGGGCAGGAAAATATAATGTCCTGAATACATGCAAACATTTAAGACCCACACTACCTAAGTCCTCCCCATATTCCTCCTCCATGGTCCTCAACCCTTTAATTCAGCCACATTAACAACAGCAAACTCCTAGCAAGAGCCTCTTGCTGTTTCACAGGGTCCCCTGAATGTCTTTTTCCCCCAGTCTACTAATTAAAGCTTCAAGTCCAACCTGAGGGTTTCCACCGTGAAATGCCCTTCAGCCCGACTCCCGCCATGAGCACACACACACCGCAAGCAGGTGGAGCGCTGCCTTTTGAACTGCTCCACAAACATACCATGTGGTATCTTAGCAGCTCTAATGTACACAACACCTCTTTGCCCGACAGGCTTTCCAACTGGACCATGAGCTCCTCAAGGGCAGGGCCCAAGCTTGTACACAATAGGCACTCACTCAGTCAATGTCAGAAAATGAACTTATTCCAGTAAAGAGATGGGCTACTTCAACATACAGATGATTATACATCAAGGATTGCTTTGCAACTGTTTGAACATACTTCAAAGACTCTGTTCTCTTACACAATCTAAAGTTGCCCCGGCGAACACTATGATTTTTTAATGCAAAAAAAACTCTGCAATAGCAGATAATATTAGTCATTCTCAAACACTGAGGCTTCTGAAAGTGGAAGATGTGACTGGAACAACTTCCTATGGGGCCCTCCAAAGCCACCTGGCCAGGTCAACCAAGACCACCACACACAGAGCTGAAGACAGAGTTGAGGAACCCAACGCACATCCCACTGGCATCGGGGATACGTTGGGTATCAGTCCCCACCTGAAATCTGCAAGCCAGCCGTGGGGGTGGGGGATAAGTGAGTAACTATTGCCAACTAGAGATTCAACTAGAGATGTAGAGATAAACATAGATCTGAGTCTTGACCAGTGACCTCCAAAGCTTTCTGCACCAACTCCCCACTACGAAAAGTCATTTTACTATATTCTCCTGAGAGATGTATATTACATGTACTTATAAATCATTTGTATACAGGTTAACTTTACACATTCACTATTTCCTACCTGTATCCCCTTAAATGGTCTTTGCACTTACCCTGCTTTTTTGGCCATGTCACACAGCTAGTGGGATTTTAGTTCTCCCACCAGGGATTGGACTTGCCCTGGACAGTGAGAGCTCAGAGTCCTAACCACTGGAGGGCCAGGGAATTCCCAATGTGTCCCTTTCTGAAGCCCACTGACCTAAGGAATATCTTCCCATCTCCCGGAACTGCAGAGGATGGACGTGATGACACCCCAGGACCGTGGAGTCCTTGGTTCACAGGCACGTGCACACCAGCACAGGTGTCGCTCCAGCACTCCGCACCCCGCCAGGCAGTAAGACAAGGCCACACTGTGCCTTCCACGGTCCCGCAGCTCCAAGCATCAGAATTCCTCCTCCTAGCTCTGATCGTTTCCACCCTCCAGCCCAATATCCTCCCCCTCCTCCACCCACATGGCAGCTCTTCCCACATCCAAGGACACTTATCTAGTCCCCAGTGAGCCTCCCCTTCTCCAGGGAATCCACGAAAGCTGATGGAGCCTCTCCATCTCCAGTGACAACACCGCGCCTGCCTCCAACAGCCATTCCACACGCATTTACATGGTCCCAGGCTGGCTGCTGCCTATAATTGTTACAGGAAACCACTGGTTGTAAACAAACAAAGTCTTTCTAGTTCATCCTCAGCTAGATCAAGCCAAGTGGAGTGTACGTGTGTGTGACTCAGATTCTACGAAAACCGCAGCAACCATACCACTTTCCTTATTAAAAGGAGGCATGTCTAAAGGTGGCCCACTCTACGTGGTCCAAGCCATAGCTGTAATCAATGTATTAAACAGACATTAAGCTCACGTTCTTGGGAACCTGCATCCACCCATCACGTAAAACATGAATGCAGGCACACATACACACAGAGTAGGCTTCATTAAGGCCACAGACATTTGGTGACCACCTGCTTTTTGTCAGAAACCAGAGACATGCCATTTAGCCTTCCAGCCTGTAGCGTTAATTCACAAAAGGAAACAGGGTCTTCCCTTGGCTTCATGTCTTAGAATTCTCAACGAGAACTCCTCCTCATGTATACTCCTGTGACGGGAATCAGGAAACCCAACGGAGCTACTACAACTTGCATTAAGGATGTGAAAACCAAAAGGAGCTGAGAGACACATTAAAACATAGCCAGTGGTTATATATTCTACACAGCAAAAAGAAAAAAAAAAATTTAGCCCCAATCTGCATTAACACAAGACTGAAAACTCAGTATCAGGATGGTGGTGGTTTAGTCACTCAGTCGTATCCGACTCTTTGCAGCCCCACAGACTGTAGCCCCCTAGGCTCCTCTGTCCATCGGATTTTCCAGGCAAGAACACTGGAGTGGGTTGCCATTGCCTTCTCCAGGGCAATATCAGGAGGAGCAAACAACAAAGTTCCCACAGCAACTAAAACCCAATCATCTTCTTCCCAAGTGGCAATTACCACTTGACTATGTGAGATGCCCATTTCCTTCTCTGGGCGTGTGGTTGGTGGAAACGGGCCGGACAATGGGGACTGCCACAGTAGAAGTCGGTGACTCTGAGTACATTTTCATGCTCTGAGTCAAAAGGATGTCTGTGGGCTTTGCTCTTAAAAGCAAACTATTTTAAACCATGAATTATGAGACAAATTCTCCTATCTTTGCTGCAGTGTCAGTAAAGTGACTGTCAATGGGGAGGTGGCTGAGAGCCAAGACTAGCCTCATCCCCTTTAGGGTGCAGGAGGGGATTTGCTTGGCAGGTTTCCAGTCCGTGCCAATGCAGGAGCAACATCTTCTAGCCCTGCCTAATCCTCTCCCTGGGAGACTTCTTCCCAACAGTGCCAAAAACATGGGACACCCAAGGCAGCCTGGCAGAGTCGGAAACATTTCTGAATAGGGCATATGCTTCCAAGGCCAGTTTCCAGGAATAGCTACTCAATGCTACATCGAATCATACCCTTGTCTTTTTTTCTTTTTTTTTAAAGCATCCTACTAGGCTTTTAAGCAAAATCTTGATGTGTGTTGGGGCGTCTGATCCTGGCTGCCACGATAGACTTGTCAAGCAAGTCCAATCCAATTCCATTTTCCTCTATTCCATAGCATTCTGGAACTTCTCACCTTATTTCTGAGCCATTACATATTTCCAGGGGGCTCCTTGGAAATTCAGAGATGCTGAAAAGCTTGCTGAATATGGAGGAAGATGGGACATTTTAGGGGGATCAAATTAGGCACAGATAATAGAGCCAGAGATGGGGCTAAGCATGAATCCTTCAGAGTGCAAGCTCCCCAGGAACGAAATGACTGGAGCATGAATCACCTGCTTACATCAGGATTTCTTCCCACATCAATCCCTCCCATGTCATTTAAGATTAATCACAAGCAGTTAATTCTAAATAACTCAGTGGTGTGTATACTGTTAGTGCTATATTAGAGAATCCCTTATGAATTCTACTTTGTGCAAGGGTTAATTCCTCCAAAGCATCATCCAGAAATGTTATGACCTACCCATTAGCCCCACCCACATGGCCCATCACAACGGTCAGATTGCTTTAATTAAAATGAGGACCAGTGAGGAAATGTCTGAGAAGCAGACTTTGGCCTGATGAAGGAAGAGCTCCACAATACTCTGTAATCAGAGATATATCAGGATGCTTTGGAAAGTACCAAGCCCCTGCCGTTGCCACTGCCCGGGGTTTTTTAGTCAGGGAGAGATGTCTTACACAGTTGAGAAGAGGATGTGAAATGAATAATTAGACCCAATGACCTTTATAGTCCCCTCCAGTAACTTACAGCCCGTGGTAACTATACTATTAATAATACAGTATTACATGTTTAAAAGTTGCTAAGAGAGCTGATCTTAAAAGTTCTCATAATAAGAAAAAGCATGTTGTAACTATGTAGCATATTAAAAAGTAGAGACATTACTTTGCCAACAAAGGTCTGTCTAGTCAAAGCTATGGTTTTTCAAGTAGTTATGTATAGATATAAGAGTTGGACTATAAAGAAAGCTGAGAGCTGAAGAATTGATGCTTTTGAACTGTGGTGTTGGAGAAGACTCCTGAGAGTCTGTTGGACTACCAGGAGATCAAATCTGTCAATCCTAAAGGAAATCAGTCCTGAATATTCATTGAAAGGACTGATGCTGAAGCTGAAACTTCAATACTTTGGCCACCTGATGTGAAGAATTGACTCACTGGAAAAGACTCTGATACTTGGAAAGACTGGGGAGAGGGGGACGACAGAGGATGAGATAGTTGGATGGCATCACCAACTCGATGGACATGAGCTTGAGTAGGGTCCGGGAGTTGGTGATGGACAGGGAAACCTGGCGTGCTGCAGTCCATGGGGTCACAAAGAGTCAGACTGAGCAACTGAACTGAACTATGTAGGGTGATGGATGTTAAGTAGGCTTATTGTGGTGAGCATTTTGCAATACAGACAAATATTGAATTTGAAATTATGTTACACACCTGAAACTAATTTAGTATGTCAATTATGCCTTAATTAAAAGAAAGTTCCCTCCAAATGTATCATCCCATGATTGTTAACAAGCATCTTGGTTTTTGGTTTTGGGGGAGGGGCAGATTTTTGTGTTTGTTTTTGAACACCTTGGTTTTCAGTGCATCACACAGGCAGAGCCATGACTAGAAGGCGGTATAAATGTCTTCCTGACCTCTACACGGGTCACAGGACCTGTGGGGCATCCCTTACAGACGATTTCTCCCATGGCACCAGAGCACCCCTCTGATGCTTCAGTGTGACTCCTTATAAGAAGAGACTCACAGCATACTGCCTCAGCCTGAGCTCCAGACTTGCCTTTCCTGACCGAGATCAAGCAAATATGCTGTGGGACGATCATTAGTCTTTCAGAATCTCACGGATGAGAGGCTTAACACCCCCCAGCCTGCTCTTCCTCATTCCCTTAGCCATCCAAGGCTAACCATGCGAGAGACAGGACCCCTTCTGGAGAGAAGCCTGAGAGAATGAGGAAGGTGGAGACCATGAGTGTTGGGTGGGCCCTTTCCCACCATGTGGATCACAGAGAAGCAATGTCAACCTTGCTCATCCCTCCTGGCAATGGGTGCTCATTTTTATTTGACAGCAACCTATTGGGTAAACAAGCTGTACACTCTCTCACTGCACTTTTTCTATTCCAATCATGCATGGAGGAAAGGTTATGGGGTTGCCTGGAATGCCCCGCCTGCCAGCGGAGGCACCAACCCTAACACTGCCGACAACCATGGGATTATCAAGACACTGGCCTCTAAGGACTTTACATCAGCAAACAGGACCACTTCAGGAGAACCAAATCCACAGGCAAGAGGAAAAAATGTCAGAGAAGGCTTGGATGCATACAGGTCCCTGGAGAAACATAAAGGAAAATCTCCCCAGAGCCACCTTCTTAGCTGCAAAGATACTGTACTTAAACAAGAGCCTCGGTAAAACCAAAAGGATATAAATGCATTTCACAGCTTAAACCAAGAGCTTCCCATTGCCCACAGCCTGCATCCCTGCCTTCCTTTCATCCTCAGCCTCTTTAGGACCTTGCACAAACTTCCAGAAAACTGCATCCCCCTCCCTCCCTTGAAGAGCTGACAGCATTCATGATTTTTAGGTCCACACACCAAGTAAGTGGAGCTGGAGAGTTGGGCTGGATGACGATGAGATGAATTTGTTTTTAAAAGCTGCTGGTACCAGTTCTTAGATGTTAAAAAAAAAAAGTTTTTTGGAAAATACATTATGTTGGAATATCGTGGCTAGCCGTGAAGGTTTGAGCCCAGACACAGATGACGACACATTTAAAGGGGCCCCATATTGCTTTTAAATAGGTCACCCAAAGACATCAATTTCTGGAGAACAACAGCAGTAATGACAACCCACTGGCACTGTCAGTTCCCAAACAGATCACAGAGGCAGGCCTGCCGAGCCACGCTTTGTCCCTCCCCTCTGTCAGCCGCAGCCTGCCACCTGTAACACGGCCCGGCGCTGAGCTGCGCAAACCAAGCATCCCAACCTCAGCTGCGAAACCTCAGGAGGGCCCCAGATGTGTCCCCTGCTTAAACACAAGCTTGTTCCTCGAAATTTACAGCAAACATTTCTGAACACATCCTCGTTACCCACTGCATATCATACATGTCCCCTGCTCCCCACCACGCCTCCCCAAATCATGTTCCTCTCTGCCTTCATCCTCCCGTGCTCCGTCCCCATGGCTCCTCCTGCCCTGTTGGTCATGAACAGAAAGGAAACGCGTCTGTGATGAAGGGTCAGGGGTCACTGGGGAATCACTCATACACCCAGAGCAACATTGCTGTCGCTGGACAGCAACAAGCCTTCTTAACAGAGGTGGATCCACAGAGGGGGAACCAGAAGCTCGTGAGGTCAGGCATGCCTTAAGAAAAAAAACAAAAATCACAAATACAATAATATGCATGGGGCCTTGAAAAGGGACCATGCAAGTGAAAATAGGCCAAAAGTTTAATTTTGTGGCAAATCCGCCTCTGCCTCTGTAATAATCTCCCCTCCCACACACACAAAGGAAAAGGGAGGAATAAACACAGAGGAAGGGAGTTTGGTTTTGCTATCTGGGAAGAGAGTCAGAAGACAGCAGGAAAGCAAGAAGTGCGAAGGATGAATCCTGGAGCTCCGTCTTTGACCGCCAACCCTGGGTGGGCTGCCGGCCACTTCCTGGTACCTGGGAAATCAAAGGCGAGTCTGAAGAGGTCATGCGGTCCATCCAGTGATGCTCCAGCGTGGGGAAGCCGTGCAACTTCCTCGGGACCCATGGGTCCATTCCCAGGCGCTTCATTTCAAACCAGGGTGGGAAGTGAATACTCAGACTCATTCATTCTCTCTCATTCTCTCATCGCCTCTCTTTCTTTCCGACTGGGAGGAGCAGATCTTCTGGGACTGGCCAAGCTGATAACCTCCTGCACCAGGAGTTTGACATTTTGCTTATCATCAGCAACCAGGGAGGCAATGCTCCATTTCACAATGGAGACACAGGCCATTTGTGTTAATGAAGGCAGCCTAGGAGCGATATAAAATGCTAGGTTGAAGATCTGGGCTCTGGAGTCGCAGGGCCACCTGCCGAACAGGCAGCATCTAAGCTTGCCCTCACGCTGTCTACCTGCAAGATGAATGGCACTCTCACCTATTCTGTGGGACAGTGAGGCCTGTGCTACCCCCTCTATGGGATGCCTTGTGGACCGGAACGCCACATTTACGGGGCAAAGAGCTCTGAATCCAGTCCAGCATGCACCACTGCTGTCAGTGACCCCAAGCTCTTAGGCAGGGGTAAAATGGTAATGAAATTAGATTCTAGATGCTCCCGAAATTCCCCTCCTTTTCTTGCTGCTGCCTCTCTAACAAGGATGAAGGAAAATGACAGAGGTGGGGGTAGCTCAAAGGGAAGCTTCAAACCTTCTATGAAACCAAATTGACACAAAATCCATTCTTACACCCACCAGGCAGCCAACAACCCAGAGTTAGGACTCCTTCTTTCCCAGAGACTGTGCTGATCATTTTATATGTTTCGTCTCCTGTGCTCTCAACTACCTAACGTATGATTTCTTGTTATCCCTGCTTTGCTGCAAGGCAGGACAGCACAGTGGTTAAGAGTGTGGGCTCTGAAGCCAGACCCTTGAGATATATACTCCGTTCCAGTCTCTCCCTGGGGGGAGTTACTTAGCCTTTGTCCCTCAACTTCCTTATCTACAAAAGTAGAATAACAATAGTGTGTCAAGAGTGGTTCTGAGGGTCACAAAAGCTAATACAGAGCAGACCTGGCCGGGTGACTGTCAGCTGCTCTTATCATTGTTGTTATTATTATTGTTGAGGATGCTGAAGCTTCCAAAACCATCTCCAAACACCGCGTGTAAGTGGACAAGCCTTCATGTAAGTCCAGAAGCTGTGCTCTTAAGCATAGCACCAAACCTTCATCAAGTTTTTGATTTCTCTGCTCCTCAGTTTCCTCATCTGTGAAACGGGGCTAGTTAATGGTATCAACTGCATAGGAGTGTTGTGAGAATTAGATGAGACCATGCGTAGGAAGCACGTAGGATTCAGGCTGGGGCGGTGCTCAAAAATAGTAAATAACATCACTATTACTTTTTCTAAGGAAGGCTGCTTGATCTCTGGAGCCTTGTCCCAAAGTCTCTCTCACTCCATTTCCACCCCTGACCCCTGCCCCTGGGGCCTCACTTCTCTAGAGCCAGTGACCCCAGGGCAGTAGGAGGCATTGGGGAGGGCATGTTAGCTCCATCCCCCCAATACACAGCCCACACCCCACCTCTTCTGTCCTGTGAACAGGGGACTGAGCTGACGGCAGCTGCTCTGGGACAGGCTGTGAAGGGAGATAGGGGACTTAAAGATAATTAAGATGATTAGCCCCCCAGAGCTGGGCCTGTGGTGTCTCATCACCAGATGCAAATGCAAGTTCAGGGCTCCTGGAAGGCTTCTGGCAGAATGCCCGCCCGCCCCTCAACCCTGATGAACCCGAACCAAGCCTTATCCAAGGCCCACCCTCTCTGCAGCCCACAGCTGGAGTGCGGGCTGGGGTGGAAGGAGAAGGCTGCTCTCCTTGTACCACAGAAGAGGGTACAAGGAAGAAGCGTCTCCTGTCTTTACAAGGAGGCGGAGACGCTATTGTGAGGAGGGGAGTGGGGGGAGCAGTTCAAAAAAAAATTGCTCTTCCCTCTCAGTTAAAAGAAGGATAATTGGAGCAAGTGGAAGGCGGCGGCTCTGTCATTTAGCATGCAGCATACCCAGGAAATCTCGCTGGGTAATCAGGAGGAGAGGACGAGAAAGAGCAATCAGACCCCTATTCAGGCTCATTTAGCGACAGCCCCCGCTGGCTGGCTGGCTGGCTGGGCCGGGGGAGAGCGGGGCTGGTCCTAACGCCCGAATGCTGGGTGGGAAATCGAGTCCTCCCTGCTTCTGGGCTTGTCTCCACCCCAAGGGGAAGGATTCTGAAAAGGACCTAGACTGGCCTCTTGATGACTCACCACTGCCCACTCCGATCCTCGGCCATAGGGGTTGCCTGAGATTAGGAACAAAGCCACATTACTATTCAGGCAGCAGGGGCAAGGGCGAGGGGAAGAGACGGTGATATTTTTATACTAGTGCCCCAAACTCCTCCTAAACATGGGAGGAGCCATGGCAATCACTGGGACCTTCGCTATAGCATCGGATGTCTCTGGCTCTTGGTAAAACTTCGGAGGTAAGCACCTCTTCTTGGAATACCTTTCCATCTTAGTTCTGGCTTTGAGAAATGGGAGAAGAAATGGAACGTTCGCCATAAAAAAGAAAACTAATTAAAATTCACTTTCGGGAAGGCACACCAAGGCCACACGGTGGTACTGAGCCATCCATCAACCAACCTGAGTAGGATGTCAGCTTCAGACGGCGGGAGGGATGCGGGATGGATGGGAGGCTCGTGGAGCCCACACCACCATGTGCTTGTCCTCAGACTCTGGCCCCTATTACCTGCACCCACAGCTGTACCTCACTGGGGATCCCCACCCCTGAAAACTTAACAACTGAGACTCAACAAGTCGCTTTTGCCCTGGGCACCTGCCTAAGTTAGCAGGAAAAGATAGCAGACAAAGAACCGATTTTTCTTTTTGCCGACTCAACAGGACCTCATGTCACCTCACTGAAATTAACCTAAAAACACAGGTGTACAAATGATCTTTGACACAGGTAGACCCATGGATTAAGATCTGATCATTAAGATCTGATCGTAGAGATCAACCTGTGGAAACTTCCCCACCTTTCCTTGGCCCCACCCCACCTGCAGCAGGCTGGTTTCAGGCTAAATGAACCCTTCAGGGAAGCTGGTACTGAAACGGAGACACTTTGGCAGTGAACCAGTTCGTCATGGCTATAAGATTGTTGAGAAATTCAATACCTGCACGTTCACAATTGAGAATGTTTTAAAAACAAACAATCAAGCTAAACTCATGTCAAGGTAATGACAAGCCCCCAATAACCAACGAGAGGGCTGCTGTCTGGAGGCTGCTGGGGGCACCTCTTTATTGTCCAGTGAGCTTCAGAGATGCCCCAAAACAGGACTGGGCTAAACAGAAAAAGCCAGGTGAATATGTCCCACGCAGCAGGATTATATTCCAAACCAGATATGCATAATTTTAAAGTTATTTTGAGGCAAGATTAAAAGTCATCTTGAACAAATCTGAAGTTGAAAACCCAAACATTTGATTTATAAACATAACAACCTAGAAGAAGAAGAAAAAAAGTCCAGGACCACCCGCCTCTCTCTCCATCATGTGCCAGAATGTTCAATGTGACCATTAGCTGGTTTGGGAATCTTGGGATGAAGTTTCCCCAAGTAGGTTGTGTGGGGTTCAGTCTGCAGCCAAAGTCTTTTGCCACAAGAAACAGAAGATAACTGTGTCCATAACTTGTCCCCCGCAAACCCAACTCTCCCACAGCAACTATCTCCAGGGTCTTGTGGGTCTTACCTAGAAAAGATACCCAATGGGAGGTCAAAATCGCCCAAAGCAAATAGAAGAGATGGGCCCAGCAGTGAGTTCTTCCTGGGGTGCAGGATGGAGACATTTCCAAGCCACTGAGGCATGGAAAGCCAGACAGGCCAAGCAAACATCAATACCGCCAGCATGCTAGAAGCTAATGGACCGCAGAGAGCGCCTCCAACAGGCCCCGACCACATCCATCTGAAGCTGCAGGAGCCCTCCCAGCTCTTCCTGCCCTTGAACTGCTAAAGCATGAAGCCCTCACACAATCAAACAGCACAGCCCATCCTGCAAAGTGGGATGATCAGAGGCTTGGTACACAGCACCCGCTGCTGGGACCAAGTCCCCGGGGGTTTCAGTTCTGTGACATTTGCAATTTAAAGTGGGCGAGAGATGAGGCCAGAGAGGCACCCTCACTGCCCGCTTTACACTGTCTTTAGGAAAACGCAGGTATTTGTTTAGGCTGTTTGTCTTGTTTTATGCAGATCGGCTTGACACTCAGCAGCTGCTGTGGGTGTTTTTTTTTTCCCCTTCATATTTTACAGGTGAGTCTTCCCCCTGCTTACTCTAAAAATTAACTGTGTGGAGAGAACGGATATTTTCTAAAAGCCTGAGATGCATCTTTGTGATTGATTAGACATAATGACAATTACCAGGAGCAACAGGCTTCAAGTCACCAACAGTAAATGCTGGTACCTCCCCCAACATCCACCCTCACCTCAGCCATTGCACTG
Organism: Bos mutus; assembly: GCF_027580195.1. Lineage (NCBI taxonomy): Eukaryota > Metazoa > Chordata > Mammalia > Artiodactyla > Bovidae > Bos > Bos mutus. The sequence continues at coordinate 96,451,655 of NC_091626.1, forward strand.
CTCCAGACCAACCAAGTGTTAGTAGTTAGTGGAGTGCAGTTAATACTAAGTCTGTTTACTGTATTATGTACCGTGAGAATAATGAAATATGCCGCGTTTGCCTTCTACAGATAGAGGCATCAGTCCATAGCCACGAGATGGTCTGAACCCTATAGAAAAAAAACCATCATTAAAATATATATATTGTATTTAGCTATTAAAAAGTTGACTGCTTATCATCTACTCTGAAGAAACTCCTCTGGAGACCTCAAACAAACATACACACACACCCAAACCAAATAAATAAATAAATAAATAAGAGAGAGAAAAAATTGTATACATATACAGTATAGAGATTTCTTCCTGCAGAAAAGTGCTGATCCAAACCTGCCCAGAGGAAATGAGTTCTTTTTAAACACAAAAAATGCAATCAGGGATAATCAGCAAGTTAACAACACACTTGCAAACACTCTGGTCCCTAGAAAGGAAGAATGCCAGCTCCCAATGCCAGTTCTGAGAACAGAACAGATCCTTTGGGCGAAGGAGAAAACAAGTGTTCATGTCAGCCTTCAGGAAGAACTTTCTCCAAAGCCCAGAAGCTCTGGAACAGCGGTCAGCTCCAGGGGGACCTGCTTGTGGTAAGTGCTTCAGTAACCACTGTCCCCAGATGACTCTGTGGGTTGGGGCTGCCTCTACCCCTCTGCCCCATCCCTCCTCCAGTGGACTCAGTGAGGAATAACAGAGGTCAGAAAAGGACTTCTTGCATGTCTTGCATCTCCCTCTCTGGCAACCCACCCACAAGAAGGGAGGTGTGATGGCAGGCCCAGAAGAGGAAAGAAGTACTCTTGCAATAGCCCATACTTGACCTACAAGGAGGCTCCCAAGAAGATCCCCAGAGTGTCCTGGTCTCCAGCATGTATCACCTGTGAAATAAACTTTGTTTTGATTTAAAGAAATGTTTTAATACCTGCTAGTTAGATAACGTTCATATCAACCACAGCTTTAGGAGTTGGGTGGTTTCAGGGAAAGTGTAAGGAACGTCTGTAGACACTATTTTTAATTACAAATCCCAAGGCAGTAGGGTAGCACATGAATGAAGGGATTGTGGGAGTCTGCACTAAGACACCCACCTGGCCCCACCTACCTGACCTCCCTTGACCTGTTGGTTCCCAACTTTAGCTGCACAATGAAATCACCTGGGGGTCTTAGTACGAGGAGGCGAGAAGTCCCCCCCAAAAATGCCCTGTCTACCCATCAGACACCTTCCAGAAGACTGTGGGAGGAGGGGCACAGCTGAAGGGCTGGGTTGACAGCAAGGCCAGGTGTGGACCCACAGTCTATCAACCCTCATTCTTCTTTGCACCAGCATTCCTTATGTTAGGGACGATAAGGAGAAAGTGATGCGGAGTGTCCCGTCTATTCACAAGGGCCCAATTCTCAAGGGATCAAGAGGGCCATAGACAGCCACTTTGCCCCTTTCCATCTGACATCTGGCCTTGTACTGACCCTTCGAAGCTTCACCGCGGTGGAAAGAGCTGAGCTGGGGCTCAGATCCTATACTCTATCCAGCCTTTTGAGCAGAGCCAAACATCTGTCTAAGGAAGGAGCCCCTGGTTGAGTAGTCAGGATTCTCTCCTGCTGAGATCTGATGGATTTTTTTCCATTGAGAGAAAGCCAAGGATTTCTACCACACCCTCGGGGAAAGAGACCCAATTATCTAACAGGCAGCTAAAGAGGCGGGTCAATGATAGAACTGGTTTCCCTCCAGGCGATCTTGATCCTTACCCAAGCCGTCAGGGGTGGGCTCGAGCTCAGAGGGGTAGAGAAGAGGACCCTTACCTTCCGAGCACAGCTTGCCGCCATAGCCGGTGGTAGAACAGTCACAGGTGGGGTGTCCATCCAGGAGAAAGCAGATGCCGCCATTTTCACAGGGACGCTCGCCGCAGGGCCCCTCGGCATCCAACTGGACACCCTGGCTTCCCAGAAGCCGGGGCTCTGAGTTGCCGTACTTGAGATCCGAGATTAATCCCTTGAAGCTGGGCATGGCCTGCACCCCATCAAGGGTCAGAGCAGACGGCCGGATATCGGCGGGAACGCCGCCCAGGAACAGGTCACTGACCACGTCCATGTAGGGCCGCTGGGGCTGCAGCTCCGCGGACCGGCCCTCCCCGTCGAGCACCAGCACTGTGCGCAGGCGGTCGCGGCTCACCATGACGAAGTGCCAGCTGCTGTCGTTCACCCGCTTGCCAGACAGCACGGCGGTCTCCGCACAGTCCATGCTGAGGCGCAGCTGCACACGGCCGTCCACCAGGGAGAGGCAGAGGAAGTCGCAGACGCCGCCGTCGTCTAGGTAGAGGAGCAGCCCCGCGGACACGTTGGTCTTGAACTGAAAGCTGAGGTCGCTGCGCGTGCTGGCATCCCAGCGGAGGTAGCGCGCCCACTGGTTGGGGAGGCCCATGAACTCCAGGCCCAGGCAGAGCCCCAGCAGGGATCCCAGCAGGAGGCTCACCTTCAAGGTGAAGAACACCGAGTGCATGGTGAAGCTCATTCTGGCCAAGCCCCAGGGGCCCGGAGGCGGGGAACGGCCCTCGGGGGACAATCCCCCTGCCCCACCTCCTTTGAAGTGGAAGGCAGAGAGGAAGAGGAGATGGCTGGGGGACAGAGAACACACAAGAGGGAGGAGGCACACACACACACAGAGAGAAGAGGATGAGGAAGGAGGAAAGAAAACCAGAAAGCCCCTGGTGGGCACCCACAAGCAAGAAATTCAGTAAGAGACAGAGTGGGGGAAGGACGGGGCAGCAATAGAGGAGGTCAGTCAGGCGGGCGGGGGACAGTGAGGGTGCAGAGTGGGGAGCAGAGTGTCCTTCTCCAAGAAAAGATCTCAGCTATCCAATGTGGATCCGGAGGCCTTGATTTGGGCAGGAGAAAAGTACACGGCGGGCTGGCTGGCGGGTGGAAGCCTTCAGCAATGTCCACCTCCCGGCAGCAGACCCCCAAACGGCCCAGCCAGGGAGGCCGGGGAGAGGGCTGGGGTCAGGGGGGCCGTGATGGAGGAGGAGCGAGCAGTCAGGTGAGCCAGGCGCAAGGTAGAAACAGGCCGAGGACCAGCCCTGAAGGCCGACCTCCTAGCAGCCGAGGGCCGCGGGGAGGGGAGTAGCCGGAAGTTGAAAGCTCAGGCAGAGCAGGGCCCGGGGCCAAACGGAAGTGGACTCAGGCTTCATGGTCCACTCGGGGCGGTCCAGCCCGTAACCTGCCTCCCAGGACTCCAGAGAAAAGACCTGCAGGAAGGAGGGGGGGAGAAGGAAAGGGATTAGGGCCCCGTGTCAGGAAAATATTGCACCCTATTTCACAAATATTGATGGAGTGCTGACTGCGAGCCCGGCTACTCTGGTGAGTCCCAGAGCGCTTGGTGCTTTAAGCGGCAGGGAGGGCCTGGGGTCTTTCAGAGCCATGTCAGGACCCCAAGCTCAGCTCCTAATGATGCACTCAGGTTTTCCACGTGCAAAAAAGTATCAAACCCGCCAAGCCATATCAGCACATTTTTACAATGTTCATATCACAGGGTCACGTAGCCAAAATTTAATTTTCAGGTACATGCTAACATTTTAGAGAAGGCAATGGCACCCTACTCCAGTACTCTTGCCAGAAAACCCCATGGACGGAGGAGCCTGGTAGGCTGCAGTCCATGGGGTCTCGAAGAGTTGGACACGACTGAGCGACTTCACTTTCACTTTTCACTTTCATGCCTTGGAGAAGGAAATGGCAACCCACTCCAGTGTTCTTGCCTGGAGAATCCCAGGGACGGGGGAGCCTGGTGGGCTGCTGTCTGTGGGGTCGCACAGAGTCGGACACTACTGAAGCGACTTAGCAGCAGCAGCTAACATTTTAGATACTCAAATACACACGTGCAGTTTTAACTTGTTTACCTATTAAAAGACATGAACATGATAGTGATTTTTGTTTGTTTGTTTTAGATTTTCTTTTTCACTTTGCCAAGCCAATGTCTGGTGTAGGCAGCCAAAGACAGATCCTCACCTTTACATTTTTGAGGGAATTATTTACAGGAGTCAGTGAAAATAAACTAGGAGGTGAGTAATGAGCAAAAAACACTCATCTCTTAACTAAATGTTGGAGAAAAGGTCTTGGGGCGGGGGGTGAGGGGGGGAGAATGTGCTTTGAACCTTTTAAAAAAAAAAAAAAAAGGCTGAGTATATCCTAGTTCTTCTATATGGAGCTTTGAGAAAATTTCTTAACTTATTTGAGCTTCTATTTTCTCACTTATAAAGTAGAGAAAATAATAGCCTTTTTACAAAGTTGGAGACAGGATTCAATGCAATCATGTATTAGAAGATTCTAGCATGAGGCTATAGCCACAGTAGGTGAACAATGAATGCTACCTCTTTCCTTATTTGTAAGGAAGGATGAGAAGAGGGGATCGCTGGTGTATGTCTGTACGTGTGAGTATGTGTATGTCTGCAAAGGGGACAGTATATTAAAACATACATTTTTAAATTAAAAAAAAAAGAATGAACAACAAATGAATAGTTAAGGAATGTCACAGAGCTAGAGCATATCATGCATGTTTTATACTGATTGTAAATGCACCAGCACCCAGTTAAGGGGTGGCCAACTGAAGGCAGACTCTGGTCACAGAGCTGAGAGGAAACTTCTCTGTTCACATGAGAGCAATGAGTGTAATTTTTAAGAGTTATGCAAGTTGCTGCTTATTAATTGGCATGCTCGATAATTTACCATGGTCGCTGTCAGACCACTGTCTAGTATTTTTATGATGGCTGCATTAGCAAAGCTAGTTATTACTCATGCTTTGAAGAGGAAAACGCTGTTCCTTAAGCAGCAACAAACACCTATTTCCAGTGAACACACAAGCCCACCCAAAAAGAGGCTGATTAAATCCATTATAAGGAAAGCCTCTGTGGTATAAAACGTCCTGTACACACAGTGGTTCCCAGAGTGTGGCATGGGCACCTCCAGGGGCGTGAGGAAGTCTTAACTGGAACATGAGCATAGCATGTGCCAAAACATGCAAGCTTTGCACACGCACAAGCCAAACCAAGTCTTAAAATGCCAGCAATTTTTGGACCTCCCTGGGGCTTCCCTGGTGACTCAACAGGTAAAAGAATCCACCTGCAATGCAGGTGCTACAGGAGACATGAGTTCAATCCCTGGGTCAGAACGATCCCCTGGAGGAGGGCGTGGCAGCCCACTCCAGCATTCTTGCCTAGAGAATCCCATGGACAGAGAAGCCTGGCAGGCTATAGTCCAGAGGCTCAAAGAGGTGTCCATGACTGTAAGTGACTTAGCACGCACGCACGGTGGTACAGTGGATAAGAATCTGCCTGTGGATACAGGAGAGGCAGGTTGGATCCCTGGTCTGGAAAGATGCCACAAGCCCCAGACAACTAAAGCCCGTGCACCACAAAAGCTGAGCCCACACTCTGGAGCATGTGAGCTGCGACTACTGAGCCCATGTGCCCTAGAGCTGCGCCCCCGCCCCCCAAAAAAAAAATCAGCAGTTTTTGAGCTGGTTGATGACACTTTGGTAGCAAAAGAAATCAGCTACACTAGACTATTTACACCACAGAAATAGGCAAACATCACGAATCAGAATCTGAGAAGATGAGATTTAAGGAAAGCCTTGAAGGAGGATGAGAGAACTAGCTATGTAAATGTCTGTGAAGAAGGTTCCAGAAGGACTAGTGCAAACACTAGTGCAACATCCCAGGGGAGAAGACAGACCCTTGTGCCCAAAGAGGGCTTCTTCTGGTCCTAATATCTGCCATGTGTACATAATTTTTTAATCAAATTTTTTAAAATTAATTTTTTTTAATTGGAGGCTAATTATTTTACAATATTGTAGCGGTTTTTGCCATACATTGACATGAATCAGCCATAGGTGTATATGTGTCCCCCATTCTGAATTTTTTAATCAAATTTTTGAAAAGGGACAACTTTTAGGGAATGTGCTCAAAGGACAGCTGCTCTCCTATCGCTCCCTCCATCATGCATCTGATCTAGAAGAGTGGGGAGCAAGGCAGACGTGACGAGCACAAAGCCCAGGTCTCTCCAACGAAGTATCCCACGCCGGGAAATATCAATGAGCCGAGAACGTAAAGATCACATGGCACGGTGGGAGCCCACGGTGTCTGAGTTCCAGAGGCTTGGGAAAGTGTGTTCTCAGTGACACTACCCCTGGCTGCCACACCTCCTTCTCTACTTCCCCTCCTGCCAGTTTAGACCTAGGAGTCTAGCTCAGGCAAGGCCCAGGCTCAGGTGGCTTCAGTCAGTGGGACCCCCTTGGTGGAAGGCAAGGACATGGAGACGGAGGGCCCGATGACATGGATGAGCAGGCACATGGGAGTCCCTCTAAAAGGATGGCCCCAGAAGCTTTCAGACTGATCTAGATGTCAACCCTCTGGGCCTCAGAAAGTCACTTGTGTGTCTGCAGAAATTAAATGACTTGCTCAGTTCAATCTAACTACTTATTGAGCTCCGATTTATCCAGTCGCTCCTGGATCTAAGCAGAAGAAGACAGGGTTCTTGCCTTAGGGGCGTCACAAAGTAGTGGGGCAAAGTGTACTTTAGAGAAGAAAGCAGAACAATAAAAGAGTCCACGCTACGAAATCTCCCTGGGGACACAGACTGCTTCACCCTGGTGCTGCCGCAGGACCTTGGCTCCCATGGAGTGGGAGCTTGAGACACATGTGTAGAAAAAATGAACAATAAAAGAAGCTGAAGAGCATCCTTGAGGATCATTTGTGTTTCATGAGGTGACCTCTACACCTCTCTGTTTCATACAATGACAGCAATCCTGCACCTCCAGGCTTCCCTGAATGCCAGGCTCAGATGACCCCTCAGGACAAAGCAGCACATACCAAGTGATCTGGGTTAACATATGAGTTAGGAAGTAGGCTGCCCAAGACCACTCCCTGTGCGGAGGATCATGGGAATTTACCCTGTCTGCTTTGGGGTGATCACTCAACTCTGTCTGCTGAGCCTCGTCCATCAGACTGACCATTCTCCCCTCCTGCCCAGACCAGCACTGAAGATACCGACAGTCCCCTGCCTGCATCATGGGTAATCAAAAAGGCTAACTGGAAAACCAAGCTTTCTTTCCCCTCCACAGGCGCTGGGCAGAATCTGATTTCAGGACGGGTAGCATCAGAATCAGGTTAACCTAAACTCAATGCCCTATGGACACCAAAATTCTCTCCTAAAGCTCTTGCATTGCTTTCTTGGACCATGGACATTCCTGTGACCTCTGGAAAATTGTTGCAGTGGCCCATGCTAGAAATGACCTTCCATTTAATATCAAAGCCCTCAAGCCAACTGCCCCAAGCGTTCGCCCTTAAGCCTTCTTTAACCCTCTGCTGGGGCTGTGCTGCTGCTGCTGCTGCTAAGTCACTTCAGTCGTGTCCAACTCCATGCGACCCCAAAGACGGTAGCCCACCAGGCTCCGCCATCCCTGGGATTCTCCAGGCAAGAACACTGGAGTGGGCCGCCATCTCCTTCTCCAATGCATGAAAGTGAAAAGTGAAAGTGAAGTCGCTCAGTTGTGTCCAACTCTTCGCAACCCCATGGACTGCAGCCTACCAGGCTCCTCTGTCCATGGGATTTTCCAGGCAAGAGTACTGGAGTGGGCCCTGCCCCCTCCACCGGTTAGCCAACTGCTCCCCTATCCTGAGCCACAGGAGGGCCCAGACAGCCACAGGGGCAGGGAATTTGCTCCAATGCCTATGTGGAAGGCCCAGCCTGGTGCAGAAGCTCAAAATGCTTGTCTGCTGTCTGAGAACCAAGCAGGAGAGGGAAAGTGAGTGACATTATCTAATTGCCAGCTAATCTACATAATTATCGAACGGCATACTTCTTACGTGGGGTTAGCATCTTTGCAAATGTCTCATGATCCGGCTGCTTGGGAGACAGAAGGGCCCCCACACGACTCCAACACATGGGCTATTTACCACTGGCACAACTCGAAAGATCCGGCTGCCACGTACCCTTCCACTGCCTCCCTATAGTTCCTCTGCTTCCCTGAGACAGATTCAAAGGAAAGTGGGGCCTGTGTTGAGAACCACGGACGGTGGGAAGGCGTGATGAAGGCTGTCCTCAAAGCCTCAGACTGGGCTCATCAGTTCCTCCTCTGGAACCTCTCATCAGCATCCCTCTGAAGTCCCGATGATGGCTCTCTGTTGGTTCTACCCGCCTCCCTTTCACCATAGCCTTTGACCCACTTTGAAGGTAAAATGATTTTCACCGCCAATCTCGGTCCATGTCATTTAGGTGGGGTTCATCCCAACCCCAGATCTTGGGACCCAGTTTAGCCACTTAGGACACTGCAAACTCCTGCCACAGTGATTAGCTTAGGGATGGGTTTGTCACCCAAACTAAGTCAAATTAGAGTTTACACTGGAACTTTTACTGGAATATTGGGAGAAGGACCCTCTTTTTTTTTAACCTCATGGTCAAACAATTAGAGTGACATCCAGAATTGATGAGAGATAGCACTTTTACTGGGGAAGGCAATGGCACCCCACTCTTGCCTGGAAAATCCCATGGGCGGAGGAGCCCGGTGGGCTGCAGTCCATGAGGTCGCTAAGAGTCAGACACGACTGAGCGACTTCACTTTCACTTTTCACTTTCATGCATTGGAGAAGGAAATGGCAACCCACTCCAGTGTTCTTGCCTGGAGAATTCCAGGGACAGGGGAGCCTGGTGGGCTGCCATCTATGGGGTCGCACAGAGTCGGACATGACTGAAGTGACTTAGCAGCAGCAGCAGCACTGTTACTATTCAAGATAATCTTGTCTAAAAATGAAGACAACAAAGAAGGAGAGTCAAGAGATGGATAGAGATGTATTTCCAGTGATGTTTCTGCACCTAGATGTAGCCAGACCTGAAGCCCAAAGGATCCTGGTTTCATCTCATGAACCAAAACTTTCTTTTTTCTTTTTTGCTTAAGCAATTTTGGGTTGGGTTGTGACTGGGAGTTCTGAATAACACATTCCTAATGCTAGACGTTAAAAATCTATCAGGACATATCAAGAGACGTTTCCATTTCACATGGCCACCCATGCCTGTGAGGAATCCCTGTAACTTGGGAGACGTGTCAGATTTCTCACCCCTACCACCAATGTTCTACACCCACTGTGCCCATGTCCTTGGCAAAGGCAGAGGATGTGGGCATGCTCTATCCCCAGGTGCTTTGAAGGGGGTTGCAGGCTCATTTTTGCACAACGACGTCAGAGATTCACTGTCAACCAAACTACGTCCCTCTTGACACGACACCACTAGGCCAGCCCCTCACACTTGGTACCCTCGAGCTTAATTCTACAGCAGAGGCTCTACTGCAGGAAGTGGGGGAAGTGAAGGCATGAATTCTCTCCAAGACATCAAAGTAATTCAGGGTAGTGATGAAGAACATGGGCTTTGGCACCAGACAGAGTTGGATTTAAACTCAGACTGTCATTACCATAGCTATTTAGCCTTGGGCCACTCTCTGAGTCTTTGTTTATTCATCAGAGAGAGAGAGAGAGAGAAGGAGAAAGAATGATAATACCTATCTTGTAGGGTAGTTTTGGACTTTATTAAACTTTAAAATGTATAGCAGTATAACTACTTCCTGAAAATTGCATGGCAGCAGCTACTAAAGCTAAATATTTCTGTCCCATGACTCCACAATTCCCCTCCTGGGACTCCACAATTCCAATACCAACAGAAATGCTTATGTATGTCCAACCCAAGTCATGCACAAAAATTTTCATAACAACACTAGTCATAATACCTGAAACCTAGAAAAAAAACCCATGTTCATCCGCAGTAGACTGAATTAGTAAATTGTTGTTTATTCATGCAAAATGCCATACAGCCCTGAGAATGCCTGGTCCTATGTCCAGATAGTCACATGGATGCGCCTCACAGAAGAGCGTATATCCTACGTGTTCCATTTATACAAGGAACGAATCGAGGCAAAGAAATCATCCTCTACTGATATATGTCAGAATAGTGGTTACTCTCAGGGAATCAATGAGTGGAAGATGGCAAAGCAGGTGAAGTAGTTCTGTTTCTGGATAAGAGTGACATTGTCCACGGTGCTTAGTTTGGGAAAAAGCATCAACAGGGCTGCACATTGATGACTTGAGCTCTCATCTCTATCTACGTTATACTTCACTGAAAACAATATGCTTCCTGATACATAGCATGTGCTCATTTATTATTTTATTTGTCATCTGAAGGAGAGTTTTAAAGAAACATATTACTGGTTTCCATTTGGAGGCTGAAACTCCTTCCTTACAAATCCCTAAGTTAACACCAATCTCTTATCTAGGAAAATATGGGCAGACAGGGAGAGCACCATCCTTCTCTCTCCCCAGGCCACTTCATACCCCAGTTCTCTCTTTCACGATTTTTCACATCTAAGAGTCTCATCCCTCCTCATGTCTTCTCCTTTCCTGTGACATCTGCTGAGCTGCTTTGGTCTCGAGGTGCCTCCGCCACCAAGCTCACCCTATCCTGGTTTGCTGTCCCTGCCCTTCAGGAAAAGGTCTGAAGATCTCAAATTCCAGTCCATCAAGGGCATTAAAGTTTATGTTGTGCTGAAAAGGGAACAGAGGTGGAAGAGAAGAGACTTTTTTTTTTTTTAAAAAGTCTTGAACTATAGCACTTCTTGAGATACTAAGTTTTCTTAAGAACTAAGACGTAGTCACATCAGACTAAAATAAATTCCTTTTCTGGGAATACTCATCAATGACAGTAGAGTCACAATGGAGTTGTATATGGACTCCTGCCGATCTTTTGGGAAAGTTTCTCATGTTATGAGGGATGTAAGGTGGACAGAACCACAAAGACTTGTCACTGGCTAAACAGCAGCATTCAAAGCCGGTGTGGTGGTTAAAGGCTTGGGGAGGCAGGCTGTCATCTGAGGTCAAGCCCTGGATGAAGGGCTTGATTCATATTCATCAAGAGCCTGGACGAAGAGGGAAGGGCCATGGGAATAGAAGCCCACTCACCAACTGATCATAGTTGTGAATAAACTGACACTGAAAGTTAGAATATGGCATCTCTCTTCCAATTTAAGACTGCCTCAAACCCCTAAGGCTACTGCTCTTGGTATTGTTGAGTTGGCTCTGTACATCCAAACACTTTGGTACTTCAAAGGTTCAAGAGGTCGCAGTAGGCTTGAACCACAGCCTGTGTCTAACAAGAGGAAGTCTAACAGAGATAAATGGAAAGTTAGGCAACTTGATCCTCCAAAATAGACAACCCATGAGGATAGAAGGTACAATTTCTAACTATATAGGAGACAAGAATTGAGGAATGACATAGACAAGAGGTTTTGTGGTTGCCAGATAACCAAATGCAATTTTAGACTCCCTTAATTATGATATAACTTGTAGGAAAAAGGACATGAAGATCTGTGTCAATTTGGTGCTGGTCATTAGATTTTTATTCTGAGCCCCACTTTTTGAGAGAAGTGTAGGTGAGTTAGAGGGTAGTGAATTAGAAGGAAGTCTTTTGTTTGAAATTTTTAAGATCATGGAGCACCAATGATATAGATATAACACATTTTGTAAATAACTCAAACCCTGCAAGGTACTTATATACCCAGTAGAAAGGAAAATGTATGTATGTGTATTAGTCACTCAGTCATGTCTGACTCTTTGTGACCCCCACGGACTGTAACTGGACAGGCTCCTCTGTCCATGGGATTCTCCAGGCAAGAATACTGGAGTGGGTTGCCATTCCCTTCTCCAGGAAATCTACCCAACCCAGGGATCAAGCCCAGGTCTCCTGCATTGCAGACAGATTCCTTACTGTCTGAGCCACCAGAGAAGCCCAGAAAGGAGAGATGTGAGACCAAATGATGTGAAGAGCTAGACCAAAGGTGAGAAGTTGGATCTGCTCGTATGGGCTCGATAAGGCAGAGGTCAATCTGTAAGGTCCAAACAGAATACAGGTATTCGACTGAGTACCCCTTTCACAGAGGTTAACGGCACGGCCTCTGGAGCCAGACCTCCTGAGTTCAAATCTACTTGCTTCCTGTGTGACCTGGAGCTAGTCACTTACCCTCTCTGAACCGCAGTTGTCTCATCTATAAAACAGTTAATAGTGAGTTACCATGGTGGGGCACTGAGAAGGGTAAACCCCCAAAGCAGTGTTGGGCACGGGTAAGTACTAAGTGCGTGCTAGTTACCGCCGCTGCTGCTGCTGTGACTGACAGCCTCGGGGTTTGTGTTTCCTCCCAGCAGCAGGCTGATTTGGGTGCCTCAGGAGGAGTAGCATGGACAGATGGACGTCCTTTTAAACCTCATCCCATGACACAGATAATGGTAAGAGTCACACCTGAGTCTCTTTGCGTGAGGAAACTTTGAAGTACCAAAGTGTTTGGATGTACAGAGGCAACTCAACAATACCAAGAGCAGTAGCCTCAAGGGTTTGAGGCAGTCTTAAATTGGAAGAGAGATCCCACTGCCCTCAAGGATAGAACTCTGTCCAGTGAATGGAAGTTCTAGAGAAAGTGGTTATGTCTTTGTCTTACACACAGACCACCTCCAGATGAAGTGGACTACCCCATCACTGGAGATGTCCCAAAAGAGATGGGACGCTCTTTGGAGTCGCGTGTCCAGTGCTATCTAGATCTTTGTGTGAGGTGCAGCAGAGTCTAGAAGAACAAAAGATGACTCTGGCATAGTGTGGCCAGGGCAGGATTCTCAAGGGAGGGGGACTCACATGGAAACTTGAAGGACACGGGGCTTAGGCAACTGAAGAGAAGTCTGCTGTGGGGGAAGAACACCAGCCCAGGAGTCAGATCCAGGCTCTGTCTTTCCACTCACTACTGGGCAAGTGACCTTATGGGAAACTCTGTGAGCTCTCCAGTTTTTGTTTCTTCTCTTAAATTAGAGGGAACGATGAATACACCCTCCAGGATGGTGTGAACACCCAAGGAAGTAAAAGCTACACAACCTAAGGTAATAATCGTGCCTTCCTACCATGTGGACACTCCTCTAAAGTTCCCACCCAAAGTAACTCATGACATTAGTCTCTTCCCACCTACCACTTCTACGCCATCGCCAGGGCAGTCCTGAGTTTTCTAGTGGGCCAAACCCAAGCACAGCAAACTCTTCCCCCTGACCACAGAACTCAGGGCTTGCAAGGAGCTGAGGGGTTCCCCAACATCCCAGGTGCAGCCAGGACCTCAGGAGGCTGTGGTCACTCCCCCTACTCCTCCTCCCTCCCCCCATCCCCTCCTCTCCCAACCAGCAGGCTTTCCAAGCCATGGCTCGGAAGCCATCTGGCTGCTGGGAGAGTTAATAATTTATAATGAAGATAATCACCCTTCAAGATCCTTGCCTCTTGGGACCATTAAAAAGGACTCAGTTGGGAGTCAGTGAGTTCTTTACATGAGGGGACAGGGGGAAGGGGAGAGGGGAGAGAGGGATGGGGGGAGGAAACAGTGAAAAGAAAGGGAGGGGGAAATCAGCTAGGTGCTCAGCTGACCTTGGCCCCCTAACAGAGGCGGGGGGGGAAGGAAAATTATTCAGTCCAAGAAGACAATCTTATCCAGCTTTCGCAGCACCAGCCCAGCAAGAGTGCCATTTATGGGGCTTTTCTCCTAGCCAACTCTCTCTACACAAAGAGAAAAAAATCAAACGCATGCAAGAGATGGGGAGAGAGGTGCAGACCAGGGAGAATGAGCCTGCCCAGCAGTCACATCTGGGCTGCTGGGACAGCGCTTCTCTGTTCTCTTTCCAGGGCACAGTGAGGCCCCCACGGTGCTAATTATTCCCATTACTTGACAAATTCTCCATTAACAAAGCAACTGGGGCCAGAGCCGGCGGGGGTAAAGCAGAAAGGACTCACAGAGGCTCCGGGCAGACTCGAGAGGTGCAGACCCAGAGCAGAGGGTCCCCAGCTTCATCAGGGGGCAAATGCAGAAACTGGCACAGCCCCATCTGTGGGGTACATCTTGGAGGTGTGGGGTGCAGACCGGCTTCCTGCCATGTAAGGCAATGGAGAGCGGTGGAGGAGCACGTGAGGGCGGGATGATAATGGGGTGGGCGCTGAGCCAGGAGGTCTGGGGCGGGCTGAAGACAGCCTCTCTCGGAAGAAGGCAGAGCTGATCAGTGCGTTCAGGACCAAGGCAATGGCAGTTTGGTCCTCCCATGAGTTTGGAAAGGCTCATCATTCTCCCAGTGCACATGTCTTATAATAATAGCAGCAGCTACATGTATCAGTAGGCTTCCCTGGTGGCTCAGACGGTAAAGCATCCGCCTGCAATGCAGGAGACCCGGGTTCGATCCCTGGGTCAGGAAGATCCCCTGCAGAAGGAAATGGCAACCCACTCTAGTATTCTTGCATGGAGAATTCCATGGACAGAGGAGCCTGGTGGGCTACAGTCCATGGGGTTGTAAAAGAGTCGGACATGACTGACCGACCTCACTTCACTTTATACGTATCAGTAGCAACCACAGCAAGCACATGGATCACACTCGCTCTGTGCAAGGCACTACCCCAAGAACCTTACACTTGGAGCTCTTTCACCTTTACAAAAACTCTAACAAGTAGTAACTATTATTATTCCTATTTTATAGATGAGTAAACTGAGACCCCCAAGAGAGTAAATAATTTTCCCAAAGTGTAAAGGCTCAGATGGTAAAGAGTCCGCTTGCAATGCAGGAGACCCAGGTTTGATCCCTGGGTTGGGAAGATCCCCTGGAGTAGGGCATGGCAACCCACTCCAGTATTCTTGCCTAGAGAATCCTGTGGACAGAGGAGCCTGGTGGTCCATGGGGCTGCAAAGAGTTGGACACAACTGAGCACACGCACACACATAAATTGTTACCAACCCTCATACTCTGTCCTGTAGAGAGACATGAACACCTGGAGGGTGAAAGCAATGAAGGGAAGGCAGTGGCAAGGAAAAGACACAGCTAAAGGACACTCCTGGGACCCTCCCAGATCAGGGCAACTTATTAGCAGCTTAGGAGCTTTGAAGGAAGGTGGGTACAGTGCCTGGCACAGAGTCAGTCAGAGCTAAATGTTTGCTGACTCAACTAAGGTGAGGAAGAAGACAGAAATTAGAAGAATTCAAGGGAGAGACCTCTGGATCAGACCACTGGCAGATCAGATCTGGTATTTCATTCCTGACGGTATAACAGGCACAGCTGCCGCCCACTGAAGATCAAGAATGTCAGAGCTCAAGAAGACAGTGACAATCACTTGATTCAAACCTCTCACTCTGTAGACAAGAAAGGGAGGGAGGAAGGAGCCTGGGTGTTCAAGCTAGTGACCAAGATCTCACCACTGGGCAGTGCAGAAGTGGCATTAGCCCCTAGGCTCTGGACCCTTTGTCTAGGGATCTTTCCATGAGAACAACAGCTTTCCCTTCTTAGATCATCAAGATCCTTATTTCTTCCAAAAGAAGAAAACATAATGCATCAAAACCCAAAATATGACATTGAAATGCAGAGTTGCTCTGTAGAAGTGGAAGGTGAAATCTCCTTTTCCTCCACCTTGACTCATGGAGTGGTTCTCAAGATTTATCATCAAAACCTGTAGAGTCCCAAAGAACAGTTTCAAAACCACTGCACCATATCAACTTCAACATATAATGGGCTATCTCTAAGAGCTCCCACTGTCCCCTCAGAAAGTCACAAAGAAGCTGTCATTTATACAGACTTTTCTGGAGCAGATTTGCCTTTTCATTCATACTAGCTTGGGACTGAGTACGGTAACCACTGAAGCCCTCACAGGGGCTAGCGTCAGTATGCCCATGACAGGACACATTCCTCAAAGTTACCAACCTCTGCATGAAAGGGCTACCTATTATTTGTCTTGAGTTTATCTCCAGTAAATTTCAAGTGATGTCCCAGCCACACACACCACCCCCACCCCAACCCCAGCTCTGGAATTCTTTCTAAGAGCTAGACTATAGAGTCACACAGAAACAGATTCTTATCCCAGCTCCACCACTTTGGAACTCTGTAAACTTTGGCAACTACTTAATCCCTGTGAACCTCAGTCCTCTCATCTGTAAAACAAACTTTCCTCTGGAGCAGGAACTGGCAACCCACTCCAGTACTCTTGCCTGGAGAATTTCATGGAAGAGGAGCCTGGTGGGCTACAATCCATGGGGTCGGACAGAGTTGGACACGACTGAACGACTAACGATGCACATCAAGTCTTGTGAGCGTTCAACGAAAGGGGGCAGAGTGTGTGCATATAAAGCTTCCAGCAGAAAGCATTCAGTACCTGTTAGGTGTTCCATCGCCATCACTGCTACTTCTCTGTTTGTCTTATCACATGATTCTAGTGTTAATGGCCAAAATTCTTCACCTCTCTATCTCTAGACCCTTTACCGTCTAACATTACTACACTTGACATCAAGCTTAGACACGTGGCTTGCTTCGGCCGGATGGGATGTTAGCAAAAATGACATGAACAGAGGCTTGGAAAGTAGTTTTACATTTTCTTCTTGCTCACTCTTGTTCCTCTGCCATGAGAACATGCCCAAGCTCACCTCCTAGAGGATGAGACACGTAAAATAGAAGTGATTCATTCCAAAGAGCCCCAGTTCTGAGGCAGCTAAAGAAAGTCCGTCCAAGTTCTTAGTTCCAAATTTACTGTGAATCCTTAACCGGGACCCTCCAAGCCTATGAACCCCATGATACGGTCCAACCTCATCAGCTTCAGCGTCACTGCCTCGTCTGAAGGACATCACCACAGAGAAGCCAAAAGGCAGGAGCCTGGTGAGCGCCCAAGCTAAGTGGTGTGTCACGTTAGTGGATCAGCACAGCTTCTGCACGCTGGGAGCAGAGAATGTAAAACATGGACACTGTCACGCATAACGTGCTCGAATCAAACAAATAGACACCAAGTACCTGTGGAAGGGAAAGTCACTCAGCTGTGTCCGACTGTTTGCAACCCCATGGACTGTAGCCTGCCAGGCTCCTCTGTCCATGGGATTCTCCAGACCAGAATACTGGAGTGGGTAGACATTCCCTTCTCCAGGGGATCTTCCCAACCCAGGGATCAAACCCAGGTCTCCCACATTACAGGTGGATTCTTTACCGTCTGAGCCACCAGGGAAGGCTGATAGCAATCTCATAAGGCTTGTTTAAAAATAGTACACACTAATGTGTGTAAAGTACCTAAGAGTTTATAAAACACTCTCATTTAACCTTTAGAGCAACAAGTAAGGTATCCATTTTTTTCAACTCTCTTTTATATATGGAAGAAGCTGAAGCTCAGAGAGAGAATGTGGCCTTGTTAAGGTTCATAGAACCAGTAAATTCAGGCCCTCGAACAGTAAGTCCTATGTTTCTATCATTATGTAACATTGATTAACATTAGATCACTATTTCTGGGATCTGTTAGATACAGAAGGTGACTACATGAATTCTCCCTTCACAGGTCCACAGTACACTTCAATAATCAATCACAGAACCTTTCTATTAAGGAGGATGGAGCCTCAGACTCCCCTCTCAACCCAACAATCCACCCATACATCAACTACAACATCCTTATTAAATGAAACCTATGGGCTCATCCTGCAGTAATTAAACACACTGGATGGCATAAAATGGACTCATCTATGCCACACTTTGTCTTACAACAGATAATGAGTTACTACATAATGACGAACTTTTCATCTACGGTACTAATCCAAGATTTGCAATCATTCAATGAAGTTTTCATCATCCTCAAAAAGTAGAAAGTTTCAGTGGCATTTTCCTCTATAAAGTTCTAGGTTTAACTTTAAAATATTTGGAAATTTCTAAAATAAAAAATCAGTATCACTTTCAAACCCAGGGCTCTAAATAGTCTGTCAATGTGGCTTCAACTTCAGGGCTCAGTGAATAATTCTGTAATATTTATGGTCTTTTGCTTATGATACACTATTACACAATTGGGACTACCTCTAATTTTGCATTAATTTTCCCACTTTACTTATTAGAACCTATTTACAGCTTAGCTTTAAAAAATCTGCTATGTTTGCAAGATAACAAAATTACATCTCTTCTTTAAAATACTCCACCTCTTGAAGCCAGACTGGGCTTTTGTTTTTCTAAGTTAAGGAAGTCTTTTCATAACCAGAAAGGTGAATACCTAAGAGAAGGTGACCAGAGGGAGTTAAGAGACCATAATCTTCTTTTCATTCAACACAACTCATGCTTATTCATGCATTCAACAAACCTCCAATAAACACCTGCTACTTACCAGGAACCACATAAGGGCCTGAACTCTCAAAAAAAACCCAGCCAGAGCCTAGGGAGTGAGAGGAGATAAGCATGCAAGCAATAATCACAATGACGTGATGGACTTTAACAAAGATGTACGACTGTTACATGAGCAAAAAAGATGGAGCCAGTGACTAGCCGAGACGTAGAAGAAGACTTCTGAACTGCACTCCAGAGATTAAGGGGTTTTGTTAGATCATGAGGATGGTGTGCCAGCAGAGGGAAAAGCATGAATGAAGGCAAATAGAAGTCAAAGATCATGGGATACTCAGGAAGTAATACGAAGTTCTACTTGACTGGAATGTAGGGTGGGTAGGAGGTAAGAGGAGGAAAAAATGTAAAGCTCAAAAGCCATGTTGGAGGCAGAGTTCAAAGGTCTTAGGTGCCAATTTGAGAGATTTTTAAACAGAATGATGAGATAAAGTCTGCATATTACAGGTACTAGTTTTAAAAGAAAGACATGAGGATACAGAGAGACCAATTAGGATGTGATTGCTCTCATCCAGAAGATATGGAAAGAGCCTGAACTTGATCCCTATTCCTAGTTCTTAACCATCCATGGCCATTCCCCACACACCTGAACAGCCCGCCAACACCAGAGACCACATCCTATCCATGTAGCTAATCCAACAGAGGGAGAAGGTAGCTAATAGCCCCATTCCAGATTCAGTGCTTTCCCCTGGAACTGCCTGATTTTCAGAAGTCCTGACTCTATATTGTATTGAAATGTTCAGCCCTCTCAACCTCTGGCCACATGCCTACACAACCCACTGCCTCGGTCCCCAGGCCTCCAGAGATACAGCTACCCTAGATGCCTTAAATCCTCCCTGGGGTGCAGGGTGCTCAGGGGTGAGCCACGTCTGCTCTAGGAATAGTGAACCCAAATAGGAGCTTAGCAGGTACGACCCGGTTCTGAAACCTGAAAACCCACCTCCAACATTACCAGGACAAAGGATAACCACATGCCTGAACCCTTTGGGTGGTTCAGGCAGCCAACCCCATCCTGAGCACAGAAAAAGAAAAAAAAAGAACACCATGAAGTTTGGTGCAAGTGCTCCTATGAAGGTGAGATGGGGATGACCTTCAGAAGAAATTCTACAAGGATTATTCCACCAGAATTAACCTCAGCCCACATCCCTTAAGGGTTTGCCTGGTGGCTCAGCTGTAAAGAATCTGCCTGCAATGCAGGAGACCCAGGTTCAATCCCTGGGTTGGGAAGATCCGTTGGAGGAGGGCATGGCAACCCACTGCAGTACTCTTGCCTAGAGAATCCCATGGACAGAGGAACCTGGCGGGCTGTAGTCCACAGGGTCGCAGAGATTCAGACATGACTGAAGTGACTTGGCAGCCATAAGCAGCAGTAGCACATTTCCTAAAGCGTGCTCTTTAGAAAACCAATCCCATGAAATACTCTAAAAACAAAAAGGGAAAGAAAAGTCTTTGTGATCAAATACATTTCAGAAACATTGCTAGAAACAAAACGTCTGTCAGTCTTCATTGACATTTGTGTGTAGAAGCCTGATCCCCAGTGTGATGGTTTTAGGAGGTAGGGCCTTTGGGAGGTGATTGGGCATGAAGTGGGAGGCCTCATGAATGGGAGTAGGGCCCAGTAAGGAGAGATAGGAGACAGCTTGCTCCCCACTGTCTCTGCTCCCTGTCATGTGAGGATACGAGAAGACAGCCATCTGCAAACCAGGAAGTGGTTCCTCCCCAGACACCAGATCTGCCTGTACCTTGATCTGAGACTTCCCAGACTCCAGAACTGTGAAAAATAAATGTTTGCTATTTAAGCCACCCACTCCATGGTATATTTATTATAGCAGCCTGAGCTGACTTAGACAGATATCAAACTGTTTTCCCTGTTTTAGAGATTTTTTCCCCCATTTTAGAGACTTCCAATGAACAATAGAATATTAAAGCTTCCAAGGAGCCTTGTAGGAAAGAAACGTGAATGACTCGTGTTGAGCCTCCCTCTTTCGAAGATGGGCAAACTGAGATTTGAAGCATCTCCTAATAGCTCTGCACTGTTGGTTACTGTTCCCCAAGCTGCAAGTGAAGATAAGCGACCATGTGCAAGGACCGTGCCTTATTCTCTATGAATGCCCAGGGCCTGGTCACCAGCTTGATACTCAAGAGGTCCCTAAACATTTGCTGACTGGTGTGGGCAAGAGCAAGTTTGGAATTCTTTTAAGTGGAGAACAATACACAAGCTTTAAATATGTTATCATTCACGCCTTCATCCACCTGAAAATATTTATTGAGCAACAATTATGTGTGTGCTGCTAGCATGTGGGAAAGAGCCGTGAATAAGGGAGGCCCAAGCTTTACCCTCAATGAGCTTACATCAGAGAGGGAAGGTCAGAAACCCCTGAAAGGTAGTGACAAGCTCCACAAAGATCAAGTGTAGGTTTGGGGTGCTCCAGCCTCCTCCATCTTTCTCCTAGAGTCTCTCTTTCTAAGGATGGATGCTATTTTTATTACTGGATCTCCATTAAAATAGTTTCCTTCCTACACCCACCCTCTCACTTCCTTATTTATACTGAAAAAAGAAAAAGGAAGGAAGAAAGGAAAAAAGAAAAAAAAAAAGAAAATTTCCCAATACCCCATCAGAGTAAAAGCAATTGTGAAATCCCAAGTATAGTATGGAGCTGTGACTACCTCTCCATGGAAACATCTCCTCCCAGGAAGCATCTGCCCTTCTCAGTTAGTCAGAAAGAGCCAGCGCACAGAGCCCCATTCAAGGCAATGTGGGGGCTGGTCTTTACAACACCTTCCCAAAATAATAAGACTCCCAGAAGGTTTACCTTGGGTCACTCAAGCTCTTCTAGCTTCTGTGTGCGTGTTAAAATTTATTCCCGAGGCTAGGCCTGCCCCCACTCAGGCAATTGCTCTCCAGCCTCTTATGAACTCTTCCTTCTGTGGCTTCTGCAATTCCTGCTGTCCATATTTGACTTCTCACAGCACAAAACCCTGTATCTTCTCTAATCGAATGGTTTCTTTCCCAAACACTCTTAGTTGGGGCTCTCAGGGTGGGAGCTGAGTGGACAGCACCCTTTCTTCCCACCTTTGTTCTTCTGTTGTCATCCACGCTCCTGTGCCATCTGCAGTCCCGTCCTCTCTCTATCCTCATAGTGCTTGTGGTCGATTAGGTTATTGTTTGAAAACATTCGCTTACCAACCCAACTACCTCCAAGTGGAGCGTGTCCTTCCCCACCCCATGACTTTGGCCAAAGAAATGTTAGCAGGCATGACGTGATCAAAGGCTTGAAAATTGCTTGTTCTTTTGCACCTCTGGTTCATTATTTGAAGAGGAGCCTGAGCTAGCCTGCCAGTCCCAGGAGGTGAGTGATCAGAGCCATTCCAGCCAGCCCCCTGCAACCAGGACCAACCTTGATCAACTAGGTCCCATCCAACCTGCGGATGTGAAATCAACAGATTTAGCCAGATGAGTCTGGCCCAAATATGCTATCTCCTGATGTGGAACAAAATCAATAAATGCTATATGTTAAATGCCATCAAGATTTTTATAGTTATTTGTTAGGTAGTAAAAACTGACCAACACATCATTTCAAGATTACTCTGCCACACTTACTGAGACATTTAACTGCACCCTGACTCCTACCATCAGGTACAATCACTTGTGCACGTTCCCCTGGTTTCCTAGCCCTTGTTCTCTTCTGCTCCATAACCATGACCTTTACCTGCATTCTCTTCATACCCACCTGGACTTTGACCTCACCCAGAACTAGTTCTCCACCAAACACCTGGCTCAGAAAAGTCTTGTTTCTATCTCCCATCTCATTCTAATCCTCTTCTTTAACATGATAGAGCCACAACATCCCGCTGTCTTCACTCTTGCAGTATGCTGTCCCTTCCCCACTGTCTTTGCTCAACTTCTTACCTAGAAGTTCATGGCCAATCATTCCCTCACCCCCTGGACTCCAAACACATCCAGCTGATAGTCCTCCACCTTGAAGGAAATCTAAGCACGCACGTGCCTTGCCCTTGAGCTACTGATCAGCACCAGAAACCAAAAGCTCATCTGTGCCACTGAGTACAACTATAATTCCATCCCTCTCACACTCAGTGACTCAGCAAGCCTTAAACTTTTCCCCAATCTGCTGTCTTCTTCAGCTCCTCTTAAGCCATTTCCACCTTCTCCACTCACCAAATGCTACAGGGGCTTCTATTTTACTGAGAAAAAATTGAGGCCTTGAGTCATGAAGACCTGTAATTCCCGCCCCTTCAGCTCCCTGCTTTTTTCTCTTTACCTTCTCAAGGAAAACCGGCCAAGACTGACCCCTCCTCAGTGCCCTCTCCAAGCCGTCCCATCCCAGGACCTTGTTCCATCAATACTTCCCCTCTTCCACACCCTCTCCACTCCTTCCCCAACCACCCACTGCTAGCAGCATGCTGCTGCTGCATCGCTTCAGTCATGTCCGACTCTGTGCGACCCCACAGACGGCAGCCCACCAGGCTCCCCAGTCCCTGGGATTCTCCAGGCAAGAACGCTGGGGCGGGTTGCTATTTCCTTCTCCAATGCATGAAAGTGAAAAGTGAAAGTGAAGTCACTCAGTCGTGTCCGACCCTCAGTGACCCCATGGACTGCAGCCTTCCAGGCTCCTCCATCCATGGGATTTTCCAGGCAAATGTACTAGAGTGGGGTGCCATTGCCTTCTCCGAGCAGCATGCTAGTAATCTGAAAATGAAACACAAATCTTCCCTTTTCTCCAACCTTTGAGACAATCACGGTAATTCTTTTCTCCATTAAAACTCATAATCTCCATTCCTCCATTCCTAGCCTTATCCTCTGAAATCTGGCTTCTATCCCCCATGTGTCCCCAGCTCACAAAGCTCTCCCCAAGGTTACCAGAGGCTCTGGAAATACCCAGGGGGCTTCCCTGGTAGCTCAGTTGGTAAAGCATCCACCTACAATGCAGGAGACCCTGGTTCGATTCCTGGGTCAGGAAAATCCAATGGAGAAGGGATAGGCTACCCACTCCAGTATTCTTGGGCTTCCCTTGTGGCTCAGCTGGTAAAGAATCCACCTACAATGCAGGAGACCCCAGTTCGATTCCTGGGTTGGGAAGAGCCAATGGAGAAGAGATAGGCTATCCACTCCAGTATTCTTGGGCTTCCCTTGTGGCTCAGCTGGTAAAGAATCTGCCCACAATGCGGGAGTTCAACCCCTGGGTTGGGAAGATTCCCTGGAGAAGGGAATGGCTACCAACTCCAGTATTCTGGCCTGGAGAATTCCTTGGACTCTATAGTCCATGGGGTCTCAAAGAGTCAGACACAACTGAGCAACTTTCACTTCCCACGTGGTACAATGGTAAAGAATCTGCCTGCCAATGCAAGAGATGCAAGTTCAACCCCTGGATCGGGAAGATCCCTTGGGGCAGGAATGAGCAACTCACTTCAGTATTCTTGCCCGGAAATTTCCATGGACAGAGAGCCTAGTGGACTATAGTCCATGGGGTCACAAAAAGCCGGACACAACTGAGTGACTGAGCACACATGTACGCCCTGGAAGTACTCAAACCAGCGCCTCTTCTCAGTTCCCATCCTCTGGGGACTTCAGCTGCTTTTGACCCTGTGGAGCCCGCTTTGATGAATCTCCTGGCTCTGCACTCCACCCCCTTCTTTGAAAATTACTCTTTCAAAGCCGCCTCACCTTTGAAAGTCACTCTCAGTGCTCTTCTCCCCTTCGCCTTTGAATGTCAGTGTCCCCTGATGCTTCAGCCCAAGTTCCCTTCACAAACTACCCATTTATGATCTGGGATATCTCCCCCAGGCAACACAGACATACCTTAACTAAAGCAAGATTCTGTATGCTATTTCCCTCCTCCTCCTCCTCCCTTAGCAGTTCCTCCTGGCTTGTTATCTTTCTTTATATCTTCATCCATTCACTAGAGCAGAGAGCAACCTGGGCGTGATTCCATCAGCCCATGTCACAACTCCACATCCCATCAAGCTTCATATGTTCTGATGCCATCACTCAAATACCCTTGACTTCCTCCTCTCTCCCATCCTCTTTCTACATCCTTCTCTCCTCCTTCCCTTCCAACCCACCCACCCTGCTCAGTCAGTTCAGGCATATCTCTCTCATTTGGATTATTTCATAATTCTAATGACTGATCTTTGTATTTCCAGCTTCTTCCTACTCCCAACTCTCCTTATACACTGCTTCCAAGTCAGAATTAACTTTCTGAAACTCACATTTAAACATAACACTCCCATGCTTCTAAAGAAATTCCAAAGGCTCCTTCGTTGCCAAAAGGAAAGAGTCCAATCTCCTTAGAATCAGACTCCAGGATCAACTAACATTTTTGAAATCTTACCAGATACCAAGCACTGTTCTCATTTTATTCCTACAGAAACCCACTGCTATGTTAGTACTTCAATTTTAGGGACTAGGAAAATTGAGATGTCAAGGCTAAGTAACTTATTCAAGGTCACACAGCTAGGAAGTAGCTAAGATCAAACACATGTCTTCTGACTCAGATTGGGGTGCATTGCATTGCGTCCTTTAGTGATCAGTCTTTGAAATTAATAACTTGGACTTTGGCTACATCATAGTCTATGTATAGCTGAGGAAGCTCCTCAAAAGTGGCCTCCTATCTCCAAATTTGTCACCCTATTCAATTTCTTCTGGAAACCAAAATTTGAGCGGACTTCATTTTAATCCTGGGCTTTTGGGTCCTACCAACCTTAAACTGGAGCTGTGACACAATTCCATTCTCCCCACCAGCTGGTCAAGAACTCCTGGGACACTTGATACAGTTATATTCTAGGAAGATTAAGTTCTTGGAGAGAATTAACATCCCAGATAATGGGCCTGCCTTCCAACCAGCACTGGGGGCATCTAATAGTCTTGGGTTTTCAGACTTACAGATAGCATGGAGAAATAAAACATGATCTTTCCCCCGAAAGAGAGCAAGCCTAACATGGGACGTAGGGTTATCAATATTTTCTTCATCAGACAAAGACATTTTTAAAACAGCAAACTATAGATCAGTTTAAAAATCATACGCGCACACACACATATATATATATATGTATTATATATGTATTTATATCAATGTGGCTAGATCTAAAAAAATGTTGAAGGGAAAAACAAAGCAAGACAGAGAATATGTTATGATGCTATTTATACAAATTAGAGGAATGCTGCTGCTAAGTCGCTTCAGTCATGTCTGTCTCTGTGCAACCCCATGGACAGTGGCCCACCAGGCTCCCCCGTCCCTGGGATTCTCCAGGCAAGAACACTGGAGTGGGTTGCCATTTCCTTCTCCAATGCATGAAAGGGAAAAGTGAAAGTCAAGTCGCTCAGTCGTGTCCGACTCTTCACGACCCCATGGTCTGCAGCCCACCAGGCTCCTCTGTCCATGGGGTTTTCCAGGCAAGAGTACTGGAGTGGGGTGCCATTGCCTTCTCCAAATTAGAGGAATACTTAGGCACAAAAACACAATACCACATATTGTTTATTCGGGCTTGTAAATGTATGAAGAAGTATGAAAAACATTTCTAGAAGGATATCAATATCGTGGTAGTGCTTCTCTCTAAAAGAGAGCCTCTCAGTCTAGGAACTATTAACATTTTTTTAGATCAGATAACACTTTGTTGTGTGTTAAGGGCAGTGAGGGCTGTCCTATACATGGCAGAATGCTTAGTAACATCATCCCTAAAATTGCCCTGGTTGAGAACCACCTGGCTAAGACAAAGGAGAGGATGTCACTGAGGAGAAGATGGTTAGCAATAATTTTAAAATCTATGTCTGTATTTTTATTCTTAAAAAATTCTTGAATCAAATGCATGTCATTTGTTATTCTTTTGAGTGATAAGAATATGAGAGGTTTACTTTCTGAATATTAGACATTTATAAGATAAAAACCTACCATCTCTGATAAAACCATAATTTCATAAAAAAAAGAATGACATTTAAAAAAATCGAACGAGAAAAAAATAAGAACAAGCAGAAAGGATTGACTAAAACATAGTGTTGTGGGTTAAATCGGGTCCCTCAAAAAGATAAGTTGAGGTCCTAACCCCAGGAGGCTGTGAATGTGTGACCTTCTTTGGGAATAGGGTGTTTGCAGATGTCATCAAGTCAAAATAAGGTTGAACCGGAGCAGTTGCTGTTGTTTAGTCACTAAGTCATGTCTGACCCTTTTGCAACCCCATGGACTGTAGCCCACCAGACTCCTCTGTCAATGGGATTTCCCAGGCAAGAATACTGAAGTGGGTTGCTATTTCCTTCTCCAGGGAATCTTCCCAACTCAGGGATGGAACCCACATCTCCTGCATGGCAGGTGGATTCTTTACTGCTGAGCCATTGGGTCCTAAATCCAATGACTAGTATCCTTAGAGGGATGGAAAGATTTGGACACTGAGAAGCACAGGAAGATGGCTGCGGGGTATGGGGACAGAAGCTGGAGTGATGCAGCTACAAGCCAAGGGACATCAAGAGTTGACAGCAGCCATGAGAGGCTAAGAAGAGGCAAGGAAGACTCTTCCCCAGAGTCTGCAGAGGGAGCATGGCCCGGCCACCACCTTGATGTTGATCTTTTAGCCTCAAGAACCATGAGAGAATAAATTCCTCTTGTCTGATGCCACCCAGTCCGTGGTACTTTGTTAGAGCAGTCCAAGGAAACTTCCATAAAAGGAAGGCTCATCACCTTTTCAAACTCACTGCATTCCCAGGAGGGTCCTCATTCTCCCACCACCCAGAGCAAACTCTATCTCCCCAGATTTGCCTTTGACAACCACCAAGAAGCTTAAGGGGCTTTGTCGGCTAGAGTCCAAGGGGCCCTATGGCTCTGCCACCTCCAGTCAGGGCTCTGGGAGGCGGTAGGATCAGGTGGGAAAGGGGCAGAGCTGATAGCAGAGCTGCCACTGGTTCTGTAAACCTTGCCAAGCTGGGCCTCAGTGTGTACATCTGTGAAATGGGAACAACACAACTACCTCGCACAGGACCCCAGGAGGCCCCAATGAGACCATGTACGTGAAAAACACAAAGCCACACTGTTATGAGCTCCAAGCAGTCATCTCGCACCTGGACCAAAAGAAAGACAATTAGCCCCAGAAAAGACAATTAACTTGATACCTGTAGGGGAAAAAAAATGTCTTTGACTATAATTACTTTTTTACCTTCTTGGGAAACCAGTATCTGGTCTCAAGAGGGTTAAAGATGAGAAACGGAGACAGATAGATGCTGAAAACAGTATCAGAAATAAAACCAATTAAAATTTTTACTGCATGCTCCCTGAAAGTTTTTAATCATCCTTGCTCCTTTATTTCCTCTTTCATGGGTCATCTTGGGAGAAATTCCCCCACATTACTCTTAAACCCAGAGTGGTTATTGGTCACCATGCTGAGCTTTTATTATCTGGAGTAACTGCTGACACCAGCACCATTTCTTGGAAGTTTATACCCAAGGAGGAGGAAGTGGTAAATAGAGAGGAAGGGCTGCAAGTTCAGAAATCAGAACAGTGGTGGGAGGCCCCAGAGAGTTTTCACCAGGTACATAAACCCTGGAGCACAGGTGCAGCAGCAGAAAACAGGTGTGCACAACGGGACAGAGTGTGCAAGGGGCATCTCAGCCCTGAAACTTCACAGCAGCTCTCGCAGTGTCAGTGATCTGCAGGGCAGTTATCACTTTCAATGCTTCCCAGTCTGGTTCCCCAGTTTCAATAGGACTATAATGGGGTCTTTCTTTTCTTTGCAAAAGTGAAGTGAAGTGAAAGTCGCTCAGTCGTGTCTGGCTTTTTGCAACCTCATGGACTATACAGTCCATGGAATTATACAGGCCAAAATACTGGAGCGGGTACCTTTCCATTCTCCAGGAGATCTTCCTAACCCAGGGATTGAACCCAGGTCTCCCGTATTGCAGACAGATTCTTTACCAGCTTTTCCAAAGGGAAAAGCCCTTTCTTTGCAAAGACCTCCAGAAAGCAATTCCAACACACCTGTTTGGCTTCTCCATTTCCAGCATTGAACTACCCCCAGTGCCAGAAAGTTCTTTCTGGGATTTAACAACTCTCTCAAGCCATTCCAATCCACTCTTGCTCTGTGCCCTGTGTTTGGGAGTCCAGTAAGAGCCTCCTGCTTCCTGACTTGAGCCCTTGCCCTTCATGAGGGTCTATGGGACTCCCTATTGAAAGAAGCCTTCAGACATCAGTTACCACAGTCCCTCCTGTCACTGCTGAAGGGACCCAGGCAACTGGTCTGGATCATCCTTCAGACTTACTCGTCTCTTCATAGAGCTGATGCTCCAAAATTTTAACTTGTTTAGCTCCTTTGAAGAAAGACATAAAAATACCCTATCCATAGAAGAAGGGGCCAGAGTGGGCTCAGGAACATGAGCAGTGACTGGGCCTGGGTGGTCTGCCCACCCTCCCCCATCACTGCTGACTTCAGGTTCCTTTTATCAAACAGAATTAAAACATGATATAGGAATAGAATCTATAAAACATTTTAGAGTTTTAAAAAAGCACTCTTTCCCATATTATCTCATTTAATCTTCAAATTTTTCCATTTAAAAAAGAAGAATGGAACTGGAGGAATCAACCTACCTGACTTCAGGCTCTACTACAAAGCCACAGTTATCAAGACAGTATGGTACTGGCACAAAGACAGAAATATAGATCAATGGAACAAAATAGAATGCCCAGAGATAAATCCACGCACATATGGACACCTTATCTTTGACAAAGGAGGCAAGAATATACAATGGATTAAAGACAATCTCTTTAACAAGTGGTGCTGGGAAATCTGGTCAACCACTTGTAAAAGAATGAAACTAGAACACTTTCTAACACCATACACAAAAATAAACTCAAAATGGATTAAAGATCTAAACGTAAGACCAGAAACTATAAAACTCCTAGAGGAGAACATAGGCAAAACACTCTCTGACATACATCACAGCAGGATCCTCTATGACCCACCTCCCAGAATACTGGAAATAAAAGCAAAATAAACAAATGGGACCTAATTAACCTTAAAAGCTTCTGCACATCAAAGGAAACTATCAGCAAGGTGAAAAGACAGCCTTCAGAATGGGAGAAAATAATAGCAAATGAAGCAACTGACAAACAACTAATCTCAAAAATATACAAGCAACTCCTATAGCTCAACTCCAGAAAATAAATGACCCAATCAAAAAATGGGCCAAAGAACTAAATAGACATTTCTCCAAAGAAGACATACAGATGGCTAACAAACACATGAAAAGATGCTCAACATCACTCATTATCAGAGAAATGCAAATCAAGACCACTATGAGGTACCATTTCACACCAGTCAGAATGGCTGCGATCCAAAAGTCTACAAATAATAAATGCTGGAGAGGGTGTGGAGAAAAGGGAACCCTCTTACACTGTTGGTGGGAATGCAAACTAGTACAGCCACTATGGAGAACAGTGTGGAGATTCCTTAAAAAACTGGAAATAGAACTGCCTTATGATCCAGCAATCCCACTGCTGGGCATACACACTGAGGAAACCAGAATTGAAAGAGACACGTGTACCCCAATGTTCATCGCAGCACTGTTTATAATAGCCAGGACATGGAAGCAACCTAGATGTCCATCAGCAGATGAATGGATAAGAAAGCTATGGTACATATACACAATGGAGTATTACTCAGCCATTAAAAAGAATTCATTTGAATCAGTTCTAATGAGGTGGATGAAACTGGAGCCTATTATACAGAGTGAAGTAAGCCAGAAAGAAAAACACCAATACAGTATACTAACGCATATATATGGAATTTAGAAAGATGATAACAATAACCCTGTGTACGAGACAGCAAAAGAGACACTGATGTATAGAACAGTCTTATGGACTCTGTGGGAAAGGGAGAGGGTGGGAAGATTTGGGAGAATGGCATTGAAACATGTAAAATATCATGTATGAAACGAGATGCCAGTCCAGGTTCGATGCACGATACTGGATGCTTGGGGCTAATGCACTGGGACGACCCAGAGGGATGGTATGGGGAGGGAGGAGGGAGGAGGGAGGAGGGTTCAGGATGGGGAACACATGTATACCTGTTATGGATTCAAATTATGTAAAGTTTAAAAATAAAATAAAATTTAAAAAAAATAAAAATAAAAAACACATTATCAAGTCCAGTTCAAGATGGCAGAGTAGAAGGGCGTGTGCACATTTTCTCCTGCGAAAGCACCAAAACTGCAATTAACTGTTGAACAACCATCAGCAGGTGGATGCTGGAACCACCAAAGTAAGATACTCCATGTCCAAAGACAAAGAAGATGCCACAGTGAGGTGGTAGGAGGGGTGCATTCACAGTAAAATCAAATCCCACACCCCGGGTGGGTGAACCCACAGACTGGAGAACAATGATACCAAAGAAGTTCTCGCACTATTGTGAAGGTTCTGAACCCCATGTCAGGATTCCCAGCCTGGGAATCTGACAAAGAGACTGGGAATCCCCAGGGAATCTGAACTTGAGGGCCACTGGGATTTGATTATAGGCCTTCCAGAGGACTGGGGATACAGAGACTCCAGTCTTGGAGGGCACAAACAAACTTTTGCTTGCACCAAGACCCAGAGAAGAGCAGTGACCCCAAGGAGATGGACCCAAAACCACCTGCTAGTGTTGGAGGGCCACCTGTGGAGGTTTGGGTCAGCAGGGGCTCACCACAGGGACGGGGGCACTGAAGGTCCCCTTTGCTGAAAACCCTCTTGGAGTTTGCCATTAATCCTACCATAGAGTCTGCAGACCCCAGGGCTGGGTCTCCTCAGGCCAAACAACTACCAGAGAGGGAGTGCAACCCCACCCATCAGCAGATAATTGGATTAAAGCTTTACTGAGCAAGGCCCTGCCCACCAGAGCAAGACCCAGTCTTTCACATGGCCAGTCCATCCCATCAAGAAGCTTATACAAGCCTGTTAGCCTCATCCATCAGAGGGCAGACAGAAGAACCTAGAAGAAGCACAGTTTCACAGCTGCTAAAACAAAGACCATATTACAGAAAGTTAATCACGGTGAAAAAGCAGAAAGTTATGTCCCAGATAAAGGGACAAGATAAAATCCCAGAAAAACAACAAATTAAGTAGAGGTAGGCAATCTTCCAGAAAAAGAATTCATAATAATGATAGTGAATATGATCCAGGATCTTGGGAAAAGAATGGAGGCAAAGATTGAGAAGATGCAAGAAATGTTTACCAAAGATCTAGAAGAACTAAAGAACAAACAGAGATGAGTAATATACTAGTAGGAATCAATAGCAGAATAACTGAGGCAGAAGAACAGATAAATGACCTGGAAGACAGAATGGCAGTAATCACTGCCACAGAACAGAATATAAAAAAAAAGAATGAAAAGAAATGAAGACAGCCTAAGAGACCTCTGGGGCAGCATTAAACACACCAACATTTGCATTACAGGGGTCCCAGAAGGAAGAGAGAGAGAGAGAAAGGACCTGAGAAAATATTTGAAGAGATAAAAGCTCAAAACTTCCTGAACATGGGAAAGGAAATAGTCAACCAAGTCCAGGAAGCACAGAAAGTCCCAAGCAGGATAAACCCAAGGAGGAACACACTGAGACACACAGTAATCAAATTGACAAAAAATTAAAGACAGAGATAAAATATTAAAAGCAACAGAGAAAAAATGACAAATAACATACAAAGGAACTCCCATCAGGCTATCAGCTGATTTCTCAGTAGAAACTCTACATGCTAGAAGGGAATGGCATGATATATTTAAAGTGATGAAAGGGAAGAAACTACAACCAAGAATACTCTACCCAGCAAGACTCTCCTTCATATCTGATGGAGAAATCAAAAGTTTTCCAGACAAGCAAAAGTTAAGAGAATTCAAGCACCACCAAACCAGCTGTACAACAAATGCTAAAGGAACTTCTCTAGGCAGAAAACAAAAGAGAAGGAAAAGACCTACAGAAGGTAAACCCAAAACAATTAAGAAGACAGTAATAGGATCAGACATATCAATAATTACCTTAAATGTAAATGGATTAAATGCACCAAGCAAAAGACATAGACTGGAGGATGGAAACATGTATGCACTTCCACTTGCCACCTGCTTGCGCTGTGCTTCATCGCTCAGCAGTGTCAGACTCTTCACGACCCCAAGGACTACAGCCTGCCAGGCTCCTTTGTCCATGGGGATTCTTCAGGCAAGAATACTGGAGTGAGTTGCCATGCCCTCCTCCAGGGGATCTTCCCAACCCAGGGATCTAACCCAGCTCTCCCACATTGCAGGAGGATTCTTTACCACCAGGGAAGCCCCCTGCTTGACACCCACCCCCCCACCAACTGAATGTAATTATTTTATATTGTTAACTTAATCATGTTTCCATTATGGCTTACAATTATAATTATCTTTTATTTTTTGTCTGGCTATTGATTGTGAAAACTGATAAACATCTTTTACTATTGTGATTATGTAAGTCTTACTCGCTTAATACCATTGTATGATTGGTCAACAGAAAAATAATAGAACGCTATATCACCAAAACTAGGATCTAATAGAAAAACCTGTAATCAACTTTTTAAAATCCAGATGTATATCATAATTACCTTGAAATTTTTGAAAAAATTACAAATGCTCAAGTATTGCTTCTTTTCTCCAGAGCTCCAGATATGTTTCTAATGAGCAGTTATGTTTAAAAACACCTGGACTACATGATGATCTTTCACTCTTATCTAGTTTGTTTCACTTTTTCTATTTCATTTTCAGTGCTCCCGTTTCATTTAGTTCATGGTCTCCAATTTCTCTATCACTTCTCTTTTTTATGTTCTTTCTCAAGCTTTTATCAAGAGTAGTAGAAAAGCTTTTGTATACATAAATATAAGTATGTATTATATGTATATTTTAGAAAACTTATGAATTTTTGCCTAACTAAAAAATTATTTTGATTCCACTTGTTTGACTTACTATGAATAGAATGCTAAATTTCTAATTTTTTAATTAATTTATTTATTTTAATTGGAAGCTAATTACTTTTACTTCCAGATGTTCAAGCTGGTTTTAGAAAAGGCAGAGGAACCAGAGACCAAATTGCTAACATCCGCTGGATCATGGAAAAAGCAAGAGAGTTCCAGAAAAATATCTATTTCTGATTTATTGACTATGCCAAAGCCTTTGGAAACTGTGGAAAATTCTGAAAGAGATGGGAATACCAGACCACCTGACCTGCCTCTTGAGAAACCTATATGCAGGTCAGGAAGTAACAGTTAGAACTAGACACGGAACAACAGACTGGTTCCAAATAGGAAAAGGAGTACGTCAAGGCTGTATATTGTCACCCTGCTTATTTAACTTATATGCAGAGTACATCATGAGAAACACTGGGCTGGAAGAAGCACAAGCTGGAATCTAGATTGCCAGGAGAAATATCAATAACCTCAGATATGCAGATGACACCACCCTTATGGCAGAAAGTGAAGAGGAACTAAAGAGCCTCTTGATGAAAGTGAAAGAGGAGAGTGAAAAAGTTGGCTTAAAGCTCAACATTCAGAAAATGAAGATCATGGCATCTGGTCCCATCGCTTCATGGGAAATAGATGGGGAAACAGTGGAAACAGTGTCAGACTTTGTTTTGGAGGGGTCTCCAAAATCACTGCAGATGGTGACTGCAGCCATGAAATTAAAAGACGCTTACTCCTTGGAAGGAAAGTTATGACCAACCTAGACAGCATATTAAAAAGCAGAGACATTACTTTGCCAACAAAGTTTCGTCTAGTCAAGGCTATGGTTTTTCCAGTGGTCATGTATGGATGTGAGAGTTGGACTGTGAAGAAGGCTGAGCGCCGAAGAATTGATGCTTTTGAACTGTGGTGTTAGAGAAGACTCTTGAGAGTCCCTTGGACTGCAAGGAGATCCAACCAATCCATTCTAAAGGAGATCAGCCCTGGGTGTTCTTTGGAAGGAATGATGCTAAAGCTGAGACTCCAGTACTTTGGCCACTTCATGCGAAGAGTTGACTCATTGGAAAAGACTCTGATGCTGGGAGGGATTGGGGGCAGGAGGAAAAGGGGATGACAGAGGATGAGATGGCTGGACGGCATCACTGACTCAATGGATGTGAGTTTGAGTGAATTCCGGGAGTTGGTGATGGACAGGGAGGCCTGGCATGCTGCAATTAGTGGGGTCGCAAAGAGTTGGACATGACTGAGCAACTGAACTGAACTGAACGGAATTACTTTTACAATATTGCAGTGGTTTTTACCATACATTGACATGGATCAGCCATGGGTGTACATGTGTCCCAAAATAGATATGCCACATGCAACAAAGGCTTACTGTTTAGCACAGGGGACTATAGTCAATATCTTATAATAATCTATGATGGAAAATAATTTTTAAATAATATATATCTATTTGTATAACTGAATCACCATGCTGTGTACCTGAAATATTGTAAGTCAACTATACTTCAAAAATATATATTTATTTAAAAGTAAATAAAGTAATTAAATAAAATACCCATTATCATCCCCACTTTTACAGATGAGGAAACAGAAGCAAACAGTTTGATGATGAAGAGGAGTCGTCAAGTTCAGATCAAAGGTGAGAGTGGCTTGAGTCTGTCCATATGGAAGCCAGACATCCCTCTTCAAATCATGTGCCAAGTGACCACATGCAGCCTCCCTTAGCAAAGGGAGCAGGGGACTCAGACTTGAAAGACTAAGGTATAAGCCCCAGCCCTTGAACGCACTAGCCTTGTGAACTGTCCCACCACCTGCTGCTGCTGCTGCTGCTAAGTCGCTTCAGTCGTGTCCGACTCTGTGTGACCCCATAGATGGCAGCCCACCAGGCTACCCCGTCCCTGGGATTCTCTAGGCAAGAATACTGGAGTGGGTTGCCATTTCCTTCTCCAATGCATGAAAGTGAAAAGTGAAAGTGAAGTCGCTCAGTCGTGTCCGACTCCTCTCGACCCCATGGACTGCAGCCTACCAGGCTCCTCCGTCCATGGGACTTTCCAGGCAAGAGTACTGGAGTGGGTTGCCATTGCCTTCTCCAACCACCTAGGCTTGGTCTATTCCAATGTGAGACAAGGAGGGTGAGCAAACAATGACCGCCAGAGTCACTCCGAGCTCTGGAGGAAGCTGTCTTATCTGCTTTTATTTTGTTTCTGTGCATATTTTATTTCTACTTATTGGATATCCTAGTATTCTTTCCAGGCTTCCCTGGTGGCTCAAACAGTAAAGAATCCACCTGCAATCCAGAAGACCTGGGTTCAATCCCTGGGTTGGGAAGATCCCCTGGAGGAGGGCATGGCAACCCACTCCAGTAATCTTGCCTAGAGAATCGCCATGGACAGAGGAGCGTAGCAGGCTACAGTTCATGGGGTAGCAAAGAATCAAACACGACTGAGCGACTAAGCACAGCACAATTGTCAGATATTCATAAAGGTCTGATGCAGCATCTCCTTTATCCTTCACAAGCATTTCCCCCAATAATATTCTTGCATATCTAATCCTATCTTGATGTCTGCCCCTGGGAGGACCCAAACTGACACACCCACCATCTTCACCGTATTTCTGTTCTCTTCCCCCTGCTTCAGACGAGTGATCCTAAGAGAACCAAAAAGATCCTCACTATCCTGGTCTTGCTTTCACAAGGGTTTTCTGGAACTCTGACAGCATACCCCGTCATTTCTTACAGCATCTTGGCCAATATCTAAGCACTCGTGCTGTGCTGTGCTTAGTCGCTCAGTTGTGTCTGATTCTTGACCCTATAGACTGTGGCCCACCATGTTCATGGGAGTCTCCAGGCAAGAATACTGGAGTGGGTTGCTATGCCCTCCTCCAGGGGATTTTTCCAACCCAGGGATTGACCCAGGTCTCCCACACTGCAGGCAGATTCTTTACCATCTGAGCCACCTAGCCATTCTAAAATGTCAATAAGCATTTTGCAAAAGCATTAGATGAGCTTTGCCAAAGCTATGGTTTCTCAAAGTCAGTCAAATCAAGGGGTTCCTTACAGAAGAACTTTTCAAATGATACCCATGATACCCAGGTATTCAGTTCAGTTCAGTTCAGTTGCTCAGTCGTGTCTGACTCTTTGTGACCCCATGAATCGCAGCACGCCAGGCCTCCCTGTCCATCACCAACTCCCAGAGTTCACTCAAACTCACCTCCATCAAGTCAGTGATGCCACCCAGCCATCTCATCCTCTGTCGTCCCCTTCTCCTCCTGCCCCCAGTCCCTCCCAGCATCAGAGTCTTTTTCAATGAGTCAACTCTTTGCATGAGGTGGCCAAAGTACTGGAGTCTCAGCTTTAGCATCATTCCTTCCAAAGAAATCCCAACCCAGGTATTGCAGATACTCTATTGTGGATCTAACAAAGGAGAGGCCAGGTCGGCAGGCCTTGGCAACCTCTAGTCCCACTTTAACCAGAACGGCTACACTTTTATCATTTTGTTATTGTTGTTTAGCTTTGTTTTTGATATTGAAATTCTATTTATGATTTCATTTGGGGATTAAAATTTTCTGCTGCCCTAAGTAAAAATATGTAATTTATAAACCGCTATCAGGCACTTTGTGGTAACTGCAGGCCATTACCACTGAAAACAACTAAAAATCTGGATAAAATATGCAATATATTTTTTTAAAGTCATCAGAATCCTGGTTACATAGTGAGGAAATACTAGTTTAACACTGAAGGGAATCAGGAACCCAGAGAAATACAGACATCACTTTTGCCCTGAAAGTATTTTCTGAGTCTAGCAAATATGAACTTTGTTTTGAAAGCCTGGGCTTCCCTGATAGCTCAGTTGGTAAAGAATACACTTGCAATGCAGGAGACCTTGGTTCCATTCCTGGGTCGGGAAGATTCATGGGAGAATCTTCCCACTCCAGTATTCCTGGGCTTTCCTGACCAGCTCAGTTGGTAAAGAATCCGCCTGCAATGTGGGAGACCTGGGTTCGATCCCTGGGTTGGGAAGATCCCCTGGAGAAAGGAAAGGCTACCCACTCCAATACTCTGGCCTGGAGAATTCCATGGACTATATAGTCCATAGGGTCACAAAGAGTCAGACATGACTGAGCAACTTTCACTTTCACTTCTTTAAAAGCCTGGCAGTGTTAGATAGACAGAAATCAATGCCCAGAACCTGTATAAGATGAGGTAACCAGAAGCTGACCTTTTTCACAATAAGCTAGAGCCTCAGGGTGAGAATGAACCAGAAATTAACTAGCCCTGAAAAGAATCTGTAGAATAGGTTTGAATTTGCCTGTTGACGAGGGCATCTTAAGTTTTAATTTCATTCGAGAGGTGGGGGAGTGCTCTAGATTTAGAATACCTTCTAATTTCTGCCAGAAAAAAAAGTAAAATTTCTCTCTAGAGGAAACTGTATTTTTCATCTCAGTTCTTCATAAATGGTTTTCATGTACAATGACCAACACACAATCAAAGATAACCAGGCAGACTTTACAACCATGACTAAAAACCCAAAGCAATAGATACGAATGAACTTCTCTGTCCCTCAGCTCTGAGACCCTGTTGGGACTAGAAGTACCTCCACTGGGTCATAGTGACCACCACCTGGGATCTGACTGGCCCAATCCGTAATCTCCCTTCTAACAACGTAGGCGCCTCCATTCTCTAACCAAGAAGCTCAGCTCCCATACCCGCTAAAGGACGCACTCACAACCTGAGCATATGACCCCAGAGTCAGCTTTATGCTTTCGCCATAGGGAGAGAGCTTCACAGGTCCATCATGTGGGAAGTTGGAATCACTCGCACCATAAAGACAAAGATGCCTCCCCTTCAGCCCATGACCACTACATGACAGCCCCCCTTCTCCACTTTCTTCCTCCCCTCCAAGAGCCTGCCCTCCCTCTTGATCAAGATTGCTCTCCTAATTAAAATAAACAAGTGTCAGGAAGCAATTACTGCAGAGAAGGAGGCAGATGGTAGAACAGTGGCACTCTGGTATTGCATTAAGCAGTAACTTGCTCTCTCTTCAGAGTTTCTGCACTTTAATTAAGCATCATTGTAGACAGGTTCAGTGAGCTCTGGAGTGGGGTTTATCAAATTCGCTTTTTGCAGGGCTGATGCTGCATGATTGTAAGTGTTCCTGATGCACACAGTTCAGCTTCCTGAGAGAGCCCAAGAGAGGAGCAAAGGGCAAGGAAGCCCAACCCCACCTTCTTTGCAGGCCAAAGGGGATGAAACTCTACTCAGAGGGGCGGAGATGGTGACATAGATGGGGATAGCCTAAGTGAACCCTGAGACAGGGGAGCCAGATGTCCCAGAGCTGAGTGCTAACTTCTCCTTCTGTGTGCACCACACACAGGATTCTGGCCTGAAGGGGAAGGACCAGAATTGGGGAAGGGGTAGAACACAGAGGTTAAATGAGACAGACTTGGGTTCCTTCCTGCATTGCAGATAACACCAGTCAAACTACTTTACATTTCTGTGCCTCAGGGCTTTTCCCTTCATTTGCAAACTGGAAGTAATAACAGGTAACAATTATTGAATATGCACTTCTGCCAGGCCCCATTCTAACCACTTTGTGTGTTTACTTTAACTCATTTAATGCTTCTCCTAACAATCCTATAAGGTAGGTACCATTATGACCCCATTTAACAGATGAGAGGCCTGAAGCACAGGGAAAATAATCCTGCCCAAAGCCACACAGCTGGTAAGTGGAAGAGCCAGAAATCCAATCAGTCAGCCTGGATCCAGAGTCCACCCTCCCTCAAGGCCACGAAAACCACAAAGCAAAATAAGAAACTATTTTCTACCGATCAGCAATGAAATCAAATGAACCACTGTTACATTCAACACAGATAAATCATAAAAACATGATGCTGAGCAAAACAAGACATGAGTATGAGTCCATTTATATGAAATTTTAGAAAAAGCAAAGCCAATAAATAATGACGGAAACTACATCAGTTGTTACCTAGGGCTAGGGATTGACCACAAAAAGGTACAAGAAAACTTCCAAGGGTGCTGGGAAGTTTCTACATCCTGATTGCAGTATTGGTTACACAGGTGTATATATACCTGCCAATACTCATTGAACTGTACACTTCAAACGTATACAGTTTATTGTATGTAACATAAACCTCTAACCAAAAATTTACCTTATATACTGAGTGACTAAATGCAAAAATATGAAGGGTAGTTATCCTTGTGTGATGAGATTCGTTCATTCAACAAATACGAAGCACTGATTGGATCTCAGGAAATGTTCCAGGTGCTGGTGACCTATCAGAGTGAACCGATTAAGAAACTTGCCTTGGTGGAACTTAAATTCTACTGAAGGAGGAAATAGAACAGGCTCTATCTTGAAAGCAGGACTCCATCTTGGGCCAGACTGTGGACTTTGAGCTCTATGCCCAGTATCTATGGAAACAACATACCAACTGGAAAACCAGGCCCCCGGAAGGAAGAGCCCCAGGGCTCTCCATTGCCTAAAAGAATACCTAATTATCTGTGTAACTGAATAGAATCATACATTCTATTGTGCTTATTGGGGTATGATCACAGGCCTATTGATAATTGTCCACTGTTAACTACCTAGGCTTAAGGCATACGAATCAGAATCATGGGTTTAAGGCATAGGAGTCATGGGTTAACTTTGATTGTATCTTTCTTTTCCTTGGTTTATACTAGTTCCAGAGAACTTGGGGAGGTGGGTTTGAACACGTACACTTAGGGTTTATTAAGGTTTTCACAAAAACTGGTTGGGATCCTTGGCTAAGAGGAGACTCTGCCTTGGGCCCGCCAGCGTAATAAACTGCACTCCACTATCTGCATTGTCCTTCTGAGTGAGTTTCTTTCCCAGAACACATGGCTACAACACTATTAGAGAGAGATAGATAATAAGCAAATGCATAAATCTAAGAAATAGTGTGCCCTGTGGTGATGAGTACTCTGGAAGAAAACTAAGCAGAGAAAGAGGAGTTAGAAGTTTTGGAGGGAGGGGTTGCCATTTAAGACAAGGGGCTCAGGAAAGGGCCCCTTCTCAGCAAGGTTTGTGAGCAGAGAGAGGAAAGTAGTTAAGATAATCATACCCACCATGACAGCCAGCCCATCTGGCCTCTGGATTCTCCCTCAGCCTTTCTCCAGTCTTCCACCCCAAAGCTACCTCCCAAGAATCTATGCATCCTGACTGCTAGCTCATTCTCCCAAGTGCTCCAGATTCTCCTTGCCTGGTCTGCTGCTGTTGCTTCTTCCCACAGCTGGCATAGTCCTACCTGCCAAGGTCTCCAGGCTCCCCTCTCCCTCCCTCTGCTTATGCATCCCCCACACACACACCCAGGCAAGTCTTCACACCTTGCTTCATACCACCTGCTCAGTTTAGAACATCCTGCCACCTTTCGGGTACAGACTCACCTCCTTCAGATGGACCATCAAGAAAACAAAACCAAATGTATGGTGGCCAGGACACCAACTTCATCCCAAGTGGGGTTCAGATAGCCATAATTATTAGTATTATTTAGAATCATCTACTAAAGGAGATGCTGGAATTGTAAAGCTGAGTATATAGGGTCCCACCCTTCACAGAGACACATATGTAAGCTATAAATTAGTTTACAGTATCTGATGCCTGTACTGATGGAAATATATCATCATAATGCTGTCAGCTAACCATGTGCTGAGAGCTGGACACAGCCCTTTGTATGCATTGTTGCTGCTGCTCAGTCACTAAGTCATGTCTGACTTTTTGTGACCC
Organism: Bos mutus; assembly: GCF_027580195.1. Taxonomy (NCBI): domain Eukaryota; kingdom Metazoa; phylum Chordata; class Mammalia; order Artiodactyla; family Bovidae; genus Bos; species Bos mutus. The sequence goes on from NC_091626.1 coordinate 96,492,578, forward strand.
CATGGACTATAAGCCCACCAGGGTCCTCTGCCCATGGGATTTCCCTGGAAAGAATACTGGAGAGGTTTGCCATTTTCTTTTCCAGGGGATCTTCCCAATCCAGAGATAGAACCTGTGTCTCCCTCAATGCAGGTGGATTCTTAACCACCGAGGCACATGGGAAGCCCTTAGAATGCATGGTACCATGTAATTCTTACAATAACCCTATGAAATAGGTGGCTGCATGGTAAAGAATCTGCCTGCTATGCAGGAGATGTGAGTTTGATCCCTGGGTTGGGAAGATCCCCTGGAGAAGGAAATGGCAATCCTCTCCAATATTCTTGCCTGGAAATTCCAGCGACAGAGGAGCCTGACAGGCTACAGTCCTTGGGGTCACAAAAGAGTCACACATGACTTGGCAACTAAACAACAGCCACAAACATAAAGTAGGTAACTTATTACTCCAATATTACAGCTGAGGCTCCCAGAGGTTAAGTAACTTGCCCAAGATCAGGCCGTTGATAAGTGGCTGAATCAGAAAATCAGAATGGGAACAATTTCTGTCCTGCTCCAGAGCCTCCAGACTAACCACTAAATGAAATCTACCCACCCATGAAAGTAGCTCAGGGCAAGGTAGGTTATCTTTGTCCAGATAATGGGGATGCTTCAGAGAGGAAGCATCCATTCTAAATTTTAAAAGATGAGTAATTTATTTGAAGGTTTATAATGGGGAGGAGACATTGGAAAGAAGAAAGGAGAAGAATCCAGGGATAACAGGAAACACGAGGAAAAGCATAATGGTACAAAAAGTGGCGAATTGTTGAACACTGCTGGAGGCGCAATGCCAGGAACCAAAGGACTGAGAACCTGAGCTTGGAGAGGTCAACAGGGGCCAGGTTTTGAAAGGCCCCCATGACAAGCTAAGCAATTATGTTTATTTTATTTAACAAACTCTTACTTACTATGTGCTAAGCACTTTTTAAGCACTTCAAAAATATTAACTCACTTAATTCTTATAACAACACTATGAAGTAGGTATATTATTACACCTACCTATTTTGACCCAGGAATTGAACCCATGTCTCTTAAGTTCTTTACCACTGGTACTACCTGGGAAGCCCCAGTATTATTATTCTTCTCTGATTTTATAGGTGAGGGAATTGAGAAACAGAAAGTTTACATAATGTGCCCAAGATAACTCAGCCAGTCAATGGGATTCAAACCCAGGCAGTCTGACTCACAGAGTCCAGGATCTTAGCCACTATCTTTGGTATACTAAAGAGGTTTTACAGAGGAGAGAATGTTTTATGCAAGGAGTAGATTTGATCAGGTTTGTATTTCCTTTAGCTCCTTCCTACAGTATGTAGGAGAGGAAGAGAAGATGGAGGAAGAAAAGAAGGGACAGTAAGGAGACCACGGGAGAATGAACCAATGTGTTCCACTTGGAGGCTGATGACTGTCCGCTGGCAAGAAAGACACAGAAGAGCAGATGGAGTCCTCGAGCACTGAAAAGACAGAACCAAAGGGTTGCAATGACTAATGAGGTGGGGGAAAAGGGATACTGTCGCTGGCTCCCACCTCTCCAGCTCGCATTCCTGGGCAGACATGGATGCTGCCCACTCGCACAAGCAGGAAAAGATGCAAAGCAGACTTGGGTGTGCACAGTGTATGTATCAACTTACTTTCGATTCTCAACTGCAAGAACCAGTAGTCAGTCACCTAAGTAGGACTGAAGCCAACACCCTTATTTATAAGCTGCCAATTTTGATGTGCCCACGAGAGGAGAGGACCAGGACTGGTGATCTACGGTGTAGGAGGGGGTTCAAGGCTGGAAGTACCAACAGGGGAGTCATCCACCCTTGGGTAGCAGTGAAAACCACAGGAGTAGAAAAGCCCACACAGAAAGGGGATGAGGTACGAGAAAAGGGTGAGTGGTAGGGCTCTGGAGAATCCAGACATTGAAGGGCCACATAGAAGACATGAATCAAAAAGAAGGGGTGTTTATAGTTCAGTTCAGTCAGTTCAATTCAGTCTCTCAGTCGACTCTGACTCTTTGTAACCCCATGGACTGCAGCATGCCAGGCCTCTCTGTCCATCACCAACTCCCACAGCCTACTTAAACTTATGTCCATCGCACTGGTGATGCCATCCAACCATCTCATCCTCTGTCGTCCCCTTCTTCTCATGCCCTCAATATTTTCCAGCATCAGGGTCTTTTCAAATGAGTTGGTTCTTCGCATCAGGTAGCCAAAGTATTGGAGTTTCAGCTTCAGCATCAGTCCTTCCAATGAACACTCAGGACTGATCTCCTTTAGGATGGACTGGTTGGATCTCCTTGCAGTCCAAGGGACTCTCAAGATTCTTCTACAACACCACAGTTCAAAAGCATCAATTCTTCAGTGCTCAGCTTTCTTTATAGTCCAAATCTCATATCCATATGTGACTATTGGAAAAACCATAACTTTGACTAGATGGACCTTTGTTGGTAAAGTAATGTCTGCACTTTTTAATATGCTGTCTAGGTTGGTCATAGTTTTTCTTCCAAGGAGCAAGTGTCTTTTAATTTCATGGCCATAGTCACCATCTGCAGTGATTTTGGAGCCCCCCAAAAATAAAGTCTCTCACTGTTTCCACTGTTTCCCCATCTATTTGCCATGAAGTGATGGGACCAGATGCCATGATCTTCGTTTTCTGAATGTTGAGCTTTAAGCCAACTTTTTCACTCTCCTCTTTCACTTTCATCAAGAGGCTCTTTAGTTCCTCTTCACTTTCTGCCATAAGGGTGGTGTCATCTGCGTATCTGAGGTTATAGATATTTCTCCCAGCAATCTTGATTCCAAGCTTCATCCAGCCCAGCGTTTCTCATGATGTACTCTGCATAGAAGTTAAATAAGCAGGGTGACAATATACAGCCTTGACGTACTCTTTTTCCTATTTGGAACCAGTCTGTTGTTCCATGTCCAGTTCTAATTGTTGATTCTTGACCTGCATACAGATTTCTCAAGAGGCAGGTCAGGTGGTCTGGTATTCCCATCTCTTGAAGAATTTTCCACAGTTTTTTGTGATCCACACAGTCAAAGGCTTTGGTGCAGACTCTTACTGAGCTATAACTTTTAAAGTTATAGCTCAGTAAGAGTCTTTAAAAGTCCAATGTGGTGAAGTGGGAAAAAGAAGCTGGGAGACCAACACACTGACCTTGGAGAAGTCTCTTCACATCCCTTGAGCCGCAGTTTGGACTTAATGGTCTTCAGTATCTCTGCCAGTTATGAATCTGTGGAATGGGTCAGCAGATGACCCATAGATGACCCCCGAATGGAGTCTATACAACAGTCTGGGAATATTCAGGAAGGTGAGTCCATGGAGGGAGTGCAGGCCAGTCAAGCAGAGAGGCCACCATCCAGGAATGGAAGCAACCTCACCTACCTGGCTTCCTCTTTAAGCCTCTCCGGGTCTTTTCTCTCTGCCTCTGGAACAACACCGAGCTCCTTCGTACCTGGTCACTCTCCTCTGGGCACACTAGAGAAGAGATGTGAGGGACCCAACCAGAGAGCAAAAACCAGCTAAGTAACTGTATACTAAGACCACACAGACATCATTTCATGGGTCAATAATGGTGGGAGGATCTGTGAGAGGTAATCACAAAAGTGTTTTGGAAGAAAAGGACCATTGTATATAAAGAAACCCCTCCACCGTATCAGGAGACAGACATGAATCTCTTTGGGGTAGCTTACAATTTGGGAAGAAATGGTGTCTCTACTTTTGTATTCTATAAGCCCTTTAAACACAACATGTCCCAAACTGGACTCATCAGCATCCCACCAGCCCCCTAGTCTGGTGTCTCTCCCATTCCTCTGGCTCAATGAATGTGCCCCCAATCTCCCAGCTCCCCCATATGTTACTTCCCTCCCACCTGCCCAGTGCTCTCTAGTCTCAAAGCCACTACAGTGGATTAATTTCACTGTCATCTCTCACCAGAATTACGGAAATAGACTCTGGTCTCCCGACAGCCAGTCCTGGTCCTCTCCAACCCACTCTATACAGGAAGAAAAGCGGTCTTTCCATAAGTTGAGGCAGATCACACAACTCCTTTCCTTACAGCTCTTCAATGACTCCCTGTTACTGTCAATCTGAAATCCATGCTCTGACCTGCAGAAAAGGGCCTTCATCATCTGTCTGCCTCGTTATCATCACCCCCCTCACCACCTGCCTCTACGCCAGCGATTGGTGTCTGTAACGTACCTCCTTGTCCCTCCACCTTTGTGCAAGCTGTTCCCTCTCCCTGGAATACTCTTCTTTACCCTCTGGCCTAGTCACAGTCATTTTTTAGATCTTCCAACTCATTGTTTCCAGGCAGACTCCATGGTTCACCCCAAGCTAAGCTGGGTACACTTCCTGGGTGAGATCACAGCACCCTGTACTTGACTAGATTGGTCACATATTTGCAATAATCTATCTACCATTTACTCCTTTAATTGACTATAAGCTCAAGGATCTTATAGTTTGTTCACTATTATATCTCCATCACCTAGCAGAACATATGACAAGCAAAATAAATGCTTAACAAGCAGTGAATAATGAGTAGATCGTATAGCCAGCAGGTAGACACGGAAACACTGAGTTTTAGAAGAGCAGACCTGAAATTACCCTTGGTGGCCATCTAGAAACATCCTCCCACCCAGTCCAGGAATCTCCTCTGGCCAACATTTGGAGGCTCTGGCTCTCAACATTTGTTCTACTGACCACTGTCGGGAGGCTCTACTTTCTAGAAGGATCTTCCTTAAACTGAGCTGAAGTGGGTCTCCTCAGAACATCCTGGACTTCATTAGTTATAGCTCTGCTCTCAGGAGTCACACAGACCAAGTTTTATTCTTCATTCCTTATGACAGCTTCACACATATAGGAAGGCAGCTGCCACGCCCTGCTTATCCCCTCAATGACCTTTTCTTCTACTATACCCTTCACTTGTTTTCAGAGCTCCACTGTGCCCAGGAATTCCACTGCTCTCCCACCATAACCACTGCCCACCCTGGACAGACTCTCAGACTTAAAGAGTGATGCCCAAAGCCAACTCAAGTGTCTTCATACCCAGGGCACTGATAGCCAAAGACGAACTCAGTAACACAGCATGGGGCTTTAAGTCATAAACTCAGTAACACAGCATGGGGCTTTAAGTCATAAACTGAATGAAATCTCCAGTTCTCAGAATTCTCCTCAAACACCCAGGATGGAAGGCATCATAAGAGGAAAACCCATGCCACTGAGTGCCTGTAGCTCAGAAAATAAAGGCATCTCCACATGGAAACCTGAGTCTGGGGGAAAAAAAAACCCTTTCGATCATTGACTCATCTCTCTGCCAGCTCTCCCAGTTCACTTCCCTTTATTTCAAAGTTCAGTACTTCCTCTTCCTCTGAATGTCATTTAATAATTATCATTTTATAAGGGGGAAAGACTGACACTGACCTTCTCCCGTGCCCAATCCTACTAGTTAGAGAGTTAAAAGATCCTCTTTCATCCAAACTCTAACCAAGCAAGAACTTAACTCATATTGACCAGAGATATATTAATACTTTCTTTGTTACCCAAATGTTATTGACCAGAGACCTTTCAATATTCACTTACAGAACAAATTCTCAGCCACAGGCATTAGTTTCTGCAAAAATCTCCCAGTCGATAATGTGTTAAGACTCACCCAAGTATGCTGTGAATCATCTCAGCCAATTAGACACACGCAACACATGACATACTGCACCATCCCAGTGGAACACTGTCATGGGGATAAAGACCCTGTTGCAGGCAAGTGACTTAATCCCTCTAGCTTCTACTTCCTCATCAGTGAGTAAGGGACCAGCATAGGATTCTGTCCCCAGTATACTTGTCATTATCAGAAACACACAAATACAACCAAATCAGTCCCTCCAGATGACACTTAGACATCACTCCTCTGGCATTCCCTGCCTTTCAGTTTCCAAACCCCAACCCCAATGGTTCTGAGACTCACTTACGCCTTGGATGGTGTGTCCTACGTACTCTGTGGTCCAGGACAGTGGACATCAAAGATAGGTTCTTTCCCTCCTCCCTCACCTTGTGCCACCAGGTCCAACAAAGGACAGAAGAATAGACGGATGCTCTTTTCCAACTCCCTAATTTGATTCTAATCTTATTAGAAGCCCCTGCTATACGCAATCCTGCAAAATTCCAAAGAGCCCCACAACCCTCAAAGAAATGTAAAAAGACTCATTAACATATAAAGTCCTTGGGAGAATCTAAGTGACCCAGAACACAGTTACTCAGGGCTCTTTCTTTCCATGCCTAATACTTCAGAGTTTACTTGCTAACATCTGTTTTGCATATGATTTCAATAGTATTACATGCACCTGTTACAAACTTTTGAAAACACAGAGAAAAATATATAGTTATATCATTGAGAGATGATTAAAATTCACCTTATAGCCTTTCTTTTATGCACATATTATTTAATTGAGATCATAATGTACATATTATTTTATAGCTGGACTTTTCCCTATGCCATTAAATTATTTTAATGATTGCATAGTATTCCATTATCACCATGAAGTTAACTAATTTCTCATTTTAAACACTCAGGCTATTTCAGCTTTTATAAATAAAACTGTGACAAATACCCTTTAAAAGATATTTATATATACCTCTTTATAGGATCTAGTGTTTTTGTGTTACATTGGCAAAGGAAAAATCAAAGGAGGAAATACACAAAATCAAACTGAGATGGCTGACATCTTTTTCCCCTTACAAATTCCCAACAAATCCATCTACATATGTACTCATTCTTGCTTAGTACAGCTTAAGGTTGAGACAATGAAATAGCATTTTTTTGGTCCTGTCAGGCAAAAAGCAGCAAAGATGTATCTTAAGGGTATTGGAAAATGTTCTTACATATTACAGGCAGAAATGTAATATGGCCTAAACTTTGGAGGGATAAATACTAATATTTCTAATTATAGAAAATGTAGGGCCTAAATATCTAACAACAAGGCACAAAGTAAATTGGTATGTCTATACAATAGAATATTTCGTATCCTTACAACCTTTTAAATAAAATATTTAAGAATTTTTTGACACATTAATACACTCACATTATAACACTAAAAGCAGGGGGAAAAAAGACCATATATGTTATTTCATTTCTGTAAAAAAAAATAAAAAGTAAATGTATCTCACATACACACACACCTGAGTGAATCTACACCAAAATGTAGATCATGGTATATGGTAGGAAAAGAACGATTTATGCTTTGGCCTCTGTGCTTTTCTAAGTTTTTGAAGTTTTCAGTATTAATCATGTCCTATTTACATTACATAAAATACTATGTTAAGGTGGTAATTTAAAACGTATGAAATCAGTGAAGAAAATAAAACAAAACTAACTCAGCTTTTCAGACCCTGAGGCGGTCAGCTCAACTCACCATGTCTCCTTTCTCAAAGCTCTCCGCCGTTGGCCGTACCCAAGAGGAAAAAGAAGAAAAGCAACAACTAGAAAGTGAGGCAGGGACATTTCCCACCCAGTTGTGAAACTGAGCCAAGTCACGGAGAAAAACTGGGATCAAAGAAATGATCCAACTTGTGAGCCGGAGCCAAACACCACGCTATGAGTTGCTGATGTCTAACCCTGCAACGGGAACACCCAGAGAACGCTTCACCCGGCTCCAAGACGCCAGCAATGAGTCATTAATACTCCCCAGGCCCCAGGAAGCCTCACTTCACTCAGGGAGGCTGAAACAAAGAGGAGTGGCCTCCCTCACAAAGCGAGCCTCCCACAGCACACGTGGCTGGCTCCCACACTTGCCCTGAAACTCACAATCCCCGGTTCCCCCTCCCCAGGCAAGCTCCACTCCGGAAGTTGGTTCAGCACTGCTCAGAATGCCCTCTCTATGGGGACACAGACACAGGAGGAGACATCATCATGTGTAAAGAGAAAGGCGCAGGGACTCGGGTATGAAGCTGTGCAAGCTCATGCCTTCCTCACGTGTGTCTTCAAAGAGACAAGCACTCAACCCAGGCAGGCAGGTAGGGTGGGAGGTCACAGCCCCAACCAGGACTGTGTCGTGGGGTCTCCACTTGCTGGCTGTGCAACTATATGCAAGAGTTTTGATGTCTCTGCGGCCTCATGTCCTCTTCTGGAACACAGGGTAATCCTATCTATCCAGTGGGTTACTGTGATGATTAAGTTGAATAATACACTTGGAAACTGGCTCCATTTCCTTCACCTGCCTTTGTCCCTGGAAAAAGCCAGAGATTCATATTGACTTATGCTTCCCACCCTCAGCAACCAAGACTTCTCTCTTTGGGTGTTAGCAAGGGGAACTGGGCTTGATATAAGAGCTCTGTTGAACCCACTTGATCAACATATTCAGAACAAGAAGGTCCACCACTGGCATTTATTTTTTCCCAAGAATCCTAGAATTAAGAGTTGGGAGGGACTCTAAGGTTACCTAGTTGAATCTCCCCTACCACTCTCCTTGTACCCCACGTTCCAGTCCTGACAGGTGACCTCCCAAAGGAGCACACACACACACATCCCCAGGGGAACTTTCTGGCTATGATGAGCCCAAGCACTTGACAAATGTCACATCCTTTGACTCTTGACACCCCCAGAAACAGAAACCATAACGCTGCAACATCTTTAAACAACAGGGAAGCCGTGAAGTCCTCTTGCAGAGGCTGATTTCAATTTCCTGCATTTCACTTTTTGATTTAAAAATTCTGTCAAATCCTTTCTGGCTGTAGACAAGAACAGGTGTTCCCTGTATATTCAGGTAGGGAAATGGAGTTACACTCATTTTAAATCACACAGCCTTTTGTTTCCCCTTCTGCTCCACCCAGGATGGCCCTCTGCTCCCAGGTTCTGGAAGCTATGATGAGGTTCAGCCATGGCAGCATCACATCTCCCAAGTTCACGGTGGAGAAAAAAGCCCAAGAGGGACCAAAGGGGGATGCTATGGGTGTTTCTCCCCTCCCACTGCCTCCATTCAGAACTGTATCCTTCCCCCTGGTGGAGGCCCCTGGCCTGAAATGGACCTTACATGAAACGGCCTTGGTCACTAGAACCCACTTCTGCCCTGGTGGCGTCGCTCAGAGAGAGGTTTCAGTGGGGTATGTCCAAATTGCATTTTCCTCTTGCAGCCCCAGGGTCACACTTCAGATGCGTGTCCTCTGACGAAGACGGAAGGCAGCCTGTCCGCGTGTCTGAGCGTGTCACGGCCATTCTGGCTCTGCCCACCAGTCCATGAGCTCCTCTCCGGAGGCAGTGTATTTCTCCGTTCTCCTCCAGCCCAACTTGTCAGCAGCCCCTTTGGGCGGCAACGTAAAAGTTGTTTGGCTTCAAAGGTCAGCTTGGTACGCGTTCTTTGCCTCTGCCGCCAGAGTCCTACGAAAGCCGCAGGAGTGCAAGCCGTCCTGGAGGCAGGCCACCCCCGCTCCCACCCCCGTTCTCACTCCTTCACCAGCGCCCCCGCCTGAACAGTGTCTTCAGCCAAGGAAGGACAGACGCTCACAGGCTGTGTTCCCACCGCCTTCCTCGCGCAGAAAAGCTTAAGCGCCAAAGCTCGGCACACACAGTTGTTCAAGTCACACAGCAGAAGCCACCAAGGGGGTCAGATAGAAGGAGCCCTGGGGCTGGGGGGCTGACCCTTTGGTGTCCGCGGGCCTCTGTGCTCAAGAGGCTTGACAGTGCAGCGAATATAGCCTGGTTCAAAGTCAGGGAGGCTGTTTGGCTACATTCTCAGGCAGTCATTTCTATTAATGAGGCACCTGTCCTAAAAATGCAGCTCTCAAATCAGGGTCCAGGGCCTTTGGCACCCTGGCAGATTCTTCCAGATGGTCAGCAGGCTGTCGCATCCAATATTAATGCTTAAACTATGACAGCATCAACACCTCTGCTTCCAGCATGACACAACCACGTCCTTTCCTTGTGACATCTCTAAGAACCATGGACTGTCACCACTCAGGAACTTGGAGAGTTCCAACCTATCCTCACTTCATAGATGAAAAGCCTGAGACCAGGAGCCAGGAAAAGCCACGCCGTAGCCCTTAAGATTAATGCCAGGTAAGGCAAGAACCCCAGTGCAGATTTTCCTTGAGCTACAATACCTGAACTGCCTTAAGGAAACACCTACTGTCAACCATAGACTTTCTCCCACTCAAGTCCAGTGAAGGGTTTTTCCTATCAAGGGTGGGTTCAGTAGCTAGACCATGGGGAACTTTGCTTAAATCACTGGAGAACCTCTGTTGTTAATCAGATTAAATCCAAAGAGGATTTATTAAGTTTATTTTTCATTAGACAATATAAAACCAGCAAGTTCAAGGTCTTCTCAGTCTCAGAGGTCTAGGCTGTGTCCAGAACCCTACTGTTTACCTACCCTAGTTTACAGCTATGACTCTCAACCGTTACTATGCATCAGAATCACCTGGAAGGTGTTCTAAAATGCAGCTTGCTGGGCCCTAGAGTTTCAGACTCAGGAACTCTGAGGCAAGACCCAAGAACGTGTATTTCATATAAATTCCCAGGTGACACCACAACCCACTTTGAGAACCATGTACTCGAGTGTCACCAAGACGGACATTTCCATTTGCAGTCCCCACTCCATCCCCCAAGCTACACATTCACAGCTAATCCGCACCTGCGCAGTCGCCTCCCCTGGCTGCAACCTTATCTGATGGTTCTGCCCAATTATGATGACTCGCTTGTGCTACAACATAATGTATTGCCCCATTAACAGATGGCTGAAGATTCAGGCTGGCCTCCTTCCCAAGATCGCCTGCCCTGTGCTGTATCAGTTCCCCCAGTCCAGACAGAGCAGATGAACCAGTGAGGGGGTTTTTAGACACCATCTTGACAGCAAGTCATTCCTAAAACGCTCCCATCACACCAGCTTTGCCAGGAATCATAGAAACCCAGGAGTTATCACAGTCCAAAGATGGAGACCTTCAAGTCAGTGTCTGGGAGGCCCACAGAAATATCTAGTTTGTCTACAGGGGCCTGGTTGAATCTGAGGTCATGCTCCCAGTGGCCTTTGTAATGCGGCAGTTGAAGCCAGGTATATTGACATCTGGTTTTCTTCAGTCAAAACAGTATTAAGAGGAGCTAACATTTATTGTGCCGGGTCTCTGCCAGGCTTTAAAAATAACTCCTGTGAACAGAGCTCTAAGGCAGGTACCATCGTTTCCCTTGTTTACAGATGAAGAAACTGAACAGACTTTCTAAGACCACGTAACTCCTTGTTCTCCTTCATCCATCTTCAACTTGCAGGGCTTTGCTTCCTCTCCAGGCACTCTCCTGCTATAGGTACAAAAGTCATGACATCATTCAGGGGGACAGCCACTCCTACATAATACATTGAGTCCCTCCCTGGCTCAGAGAAGGTTGGGTTGGCTCCGCTTTGGAAAGGGCAAGGCAGGCAGTTGCTCGTATCAATGGGTGTCTTCCAGCCTCCAGGGCTCGGCAAACCCCCTGCGACACTGGGTTGTTCAGTGGGACACAGCCAAAGCAAGAAAATGGGACCTTAACTGAGGTTGACCAGTAAAATAGCAGAGTAGGTTTAAGAGCATGGCCGTGTGGGCTGAAGCCAGGATCCACGGCCCGCTCACCTCGGGCTAGTCACGTGGCCTTAGAAAGTCTGTCCAGTTTCCTCATCTGTAAACCAGGGAAACGATGGTACTTGCCTTAGAGCTTTGTTCACAGTAATTATTTTTAAAGCCTGGCAGAGACCTGGTACAATAAATGTTAGCTCCTCTTAATACTGTTTTGACTGAGGAAAACCAGAAGTCATGACAACTGCCTGGCTTCAACTGCCACATTACAAAGGCCACCAGAAGCGTGACCTCGGATTCAACCAGGCCCCTGTAGACAAACCAGACCCTTCTGGGGGCCTTCCAGACACCCGGTTGCTCATTCACCTCCAGCAGCACTGGCCAGAAACTGGCCCCCAGAAGGGTGCACTTATTCCTCTCACATGAGGCCTCTTTGGCAGTATTCTAGATAATTCAACTTGGCCTCTCATAAACGTCCATTTTAAGCCACAATGCAAGCTCTGACAGAATACTTCTGCTGACCTCAATGCTTCTCCTAGTGCTGGCATCACCAGAGTTCCTTGGAGACAGGAACTCCAACCCGCAGCCAGGCATCCGTTAGAGGTTTTTTTTTCCCTCAGTCACCATTTCACTGGTGCATATCCATCACCTGACCCTGACAGGAAGCTGCCAGCTATAAACCCAGTTAAAGAATCTTCAAGGAATTCTTCCCAAACTACAGGAAATGAGCCGCTGTCTAAAGACAGACTAGAGGCTACTTGACACTACTTAAGCCCTACACACTACTTAAGCCCTACTCCTAGCCAACTAATTGGCAAGTCTGTTCTGTTGCCCTCTCCTCAGTGCTGGGAAAACTGTGAGGACTTGAACTAGTTAATAAACCTTAGATCTGGGCTTCCCTAGTGGCTCAGATGGTAAAGAATCTGCCTGCACTGCCGGAGATGCTGATTCAATCCCTGGGTCAGGAAGATCCCTGGAGAAGGGAATGGACAGAGGAGTCCGGCAGGCTACAGTCCATGGGATTGCAAAGAGTTGGCCACAATGGAGTGACTAACACTTTCACAGATTTGCAAGAAACAAAGTCTCCCTCCAAGTATGGTCAGGATGAATTGTTGTTGGGAAGATACAAGGAGTAGGGCAGGCTAGGACCACAAAGCTGTCACACAGGAGGAGCTACACCACCCCCTCCTTTCCCTTTTTCTTTCCTCTCCGGCACCACCACTTTGCGTTCAGCATCCCTCGCCATCTTCCCTCTCTGCTGGCCACCATCTGCTAACTTCAGTTAGGACTAAATCATGATATTTTATCTCAGGAACCCCCCACCACCAGCTCAGTGTCCCAATCTCAAACTCCCGAGGGAACAGAACCCTCAGCCTGACTCGTCTTTTTTAAGCTCTAGATCACAAACCAGGATGTGGCTGGGCAGCCAAAGTGGCTCACTTCCAGTGCAAAAAGCCATATCTGCGGGGTAGAGGTGGGCAGGGTCCCAGGTTACGAAGCAGGACTTCCGTCCACTCAACAAGGATGATGGAAGGGCAGCTTCTCTCAGAACGAGGTGGGGTTAAACAGGGAGGGGAATAAAAGAAGAAAATAATTAAATTCCTGTTCCAGGCAGAAACCCGCCCAGACCGGCACTTCCCCACCCAGAGTTGTGCCAAGACCTTAGATTTCTGACCGGGAGAACAGCAGCCAAACGCTAAGTATGGAGAGCGAGCCTGGTCTGAGGGCTCTTCAAAGTGGGTCAGAGATTGAATCTGAGTCATATTTCTTCCTTAGCTGGAGACACTGTCCCTTCCTCCGGATTGGAGGAGCTGTACGGTAGATCATGTTTCTCTAACTATACAGTCAACGTTTGGGGATGGACGATAGAATGGGATGGAGGGGAGCAGGTGTCAGATGAGATGTTTGGAGGTGTTTCAGAAGTCTCCCCTCTCCTCCCTGACCTGGCCAGGAGAGGAGGAAGCAATGGGAAGGAAATGACTCCAGTAACGTCTCAGAGGGATAATGCTGGGTCATGGATACCCCAGAAAAGGGCACGCGAGGGCCAACCCAGCTCCTCTCACCAAGAGAAGGGCAGTAAGACCAAGGCCCAACCTGGTCAATACCCAGCCAAGAAGGAAACAGGGGAACACACGCCATCTCTTTGCCAGCCTGTCTGCCAAGAACTGGACACTTTAGTAGTCAGAAGACCCAGCAGTGCCAAGAACAGCAAGGGGAAGAGCTGCATGAAAGCCGCGGCCTGCCAGTGGCCTAGGAGTTCTTGAGCCAAGACACAACCAAGCACCTCTCCAGCTGCTGGAGATGACGGTTTGGGGCCGTGGCAGGAACTTGTGGCCAACCTGCAAAATCCTGCCATGCAGCCTCACAGAGTTAGGTGGAAGGCAGCACAAGTGAGGAGAAGGGGCATGGCAGTGTGACCCGGTGTGTGGCTGAGCTCCACAGAAACAGAAGGCCTTCTCCAGCACCCCAGCTCACAGCGTGACAGCCTCTTGTATCGATTATGCATGGCGGCCACTGAGCAGACAGGCCGGCTGGGCAAAGGCCGAGGCCTACTGGATAATTGATGTCCTGACATTGGCATTCACAGTGCTGTGGGCAGAGTTCAAAGGAAAGTGCTAGAGAACAGACGCTGGAGACAGAAGCCAACTGCCACACTTCTTTGGCTTCCTGTGGGCGGAGCAGAAAGGTCTCTAAGGAGATGGTGCAGAGTGATGCCAAAAGGCATGTGTGTGTAGGTTACACAGCTCCCATTGCCCGCAGCCTCCAGTCCCAAAGCTCCAGGCAGACCCCTTCAGGACGAGTGGAGTGTCAGCGCCTGACCATCACTCCCAAGTCAGGCTAAGTGAGTGACCTCCTTGGAGCCCCTCTGATTACCTGTGGCTGCCTCCATCAGAACCTACTAACTCACCCATCAGTTCAAAGCATTTCTTCCAATGCAGTGGAGAAGGAAGCCTTCTCCGATGCACTTAACACAGATGAACCTCCCATTAGGGGCAAACAGCTCCCCGTACCCCTCCTTCATAGCTTTATCCCAGTTTGTACTCGGATTTTCAGTACCTCTTTTCTCACTCTCCCTCCCCGCCCCACACTGTAAGCTCCACGAAGAAGCGGACTTGTGCGCCCTTTTCCCCACTGCACCCCCGCCCGCACCTGCCACAGTACCTGGCCTGTGTGGAAACTCAATGCTCAGTGACTTAGCAAATGAATAAGTGAGTCCTGCTACACCATTTTACTGTTGTATTAATCCCCCTTTCCTCCCAACTAGACTGTGAGATCCTTTGGGGCAAGGACAGCATCTGACTTGTCTTTTCTCTCCAGCACAAAAATAAGGGGGATGAGGTCAAGCATCTCTGGCACCCTTGGGTGATTATTTCCCATCACTGAGATGAACCGAACAGCTCACCTCATGTTCCTTCACCGTGCTTAGTGTAATTCCTAAGCCATAACAGGTGCTCAGCTATTTTCAGAAAATTTACCTTTCACAGAGCCTACACCTAAGACTTGGAATCAATCCTCTATGCCAAACAGTGGCAAGTAGGTCCCAGGTGGTGATGACACTTCAAAGCAGCCCGTCCTGGGCACCCCGCATGGACAAAGGTAGTATTTAGAGCAGAAGGAGATCACCCAGGGGGTGGGAAAGCTGAGTATCAGGCCACCCCACCGATACTTTCTGGCTGGGTGACATAGAGAAAGCATCAAACTTCCGAGTGGGCAGTTATCTCATCTCTAAAAGTGGAAGAAATTTCCCCCTGGCCCAGAGGTACCAAATCTACCATCCAGTTTTATGGTGACTAAGTACAGCTGCTAGTTGTATGGACCCAAGTTTGAGACCTAGCTTCTCCGATTTTCAGCTGGGACCTTGGATAAGAGACTTGAGTCTCAGTTTGCTCATCTGTAAAATAGGGCTAACAAGAGTTTACAAGGATGGGATAAGATGACACATGAAAAGGACTTTGTACAAATGAACACAGATAGTCATTTACTAAGGGCAGCAAGTTACAGTGGAAAGACTACAGGCTTGAAGGGAAAGCCACTCCAGTTAGCTGGCTGCTAATGGACAAGCTAGGTTTTAAGGTTCAGTATCCTCATCTGGAAAGGGAAGGAAACAAATCTGTTTCTCCTCACGCTGGCTGAGTTCCCTCCCATCCAGGACACCTGTACTTGCTGTTCTGTGTGACGCGCGCACACACACACACACACACCACACAGTGTTCCCATGGCTCTCTCATCACTCAGATCTTAGCTCAGATGTCATCTTCCCTGCAACCCTTCCAAGAAACCCATCAGCCCTTTATCCTATTTTATTTCCTTCCTGATAGTCACTTCTGGTCTGAAATTGTCTAATTTTATGTGTTTATTGTCTATTACTCTTTTCACTAGACTCTCAGCTCAATGAAAGCAGAAAACCTGATGTGCTCTCAGCTCTGCTGTATCACAGAGAAGGCAATGGCAACCCACTCCAGTACTTTTGCCTGGAAAATCCCATGGATGGAGGAGCCTGGTAGGCTGCAGTCCATGGGGTCGCTAAGTGTCGGACACAATTGAGCGACTTCACTTTCACTCTTCACTTTCATGCATTGGAGAAGGAAATGGCAACCCACTCCAGTGTTCTTGCCTGGAGAATCCCAGGGACGGGGGAGCCTGATGGGCTGCTCTCTATGGGGTCGCACAGAGTTGGACATGACTGAAGCGACTTAGCAGCAGCAGCAGGTGCTGCTGCATCACCGGAGCCTAGAATGCTACCCTGCAGATATTATGTGCTGAACAAATGCTGAATGAATGAATGAACCCATAAACACCCTCCAGGATCACCGTGAAGATACAAGTGGATGATGTACATGAAAGTGCCAAGCGCCGTGCCTGACTCATAGTAGCCTCTTCGTGTTCATTTTCCCTGCTTTTCCTGTGAACTCAGTTTTTGAGAACTATAGTCCTTAAATATTATCTCAGCTTGAGATTTAAAACTTACATAAACTGAGCCAAGGTTACCAGATGGGGGGGAAAAAAAGAGAAGGGGGAGCAGCCATAATTAACCTCTCTGCGCAAATCTCCACCAAGAGCTTCTTAACACCTCTGAAATATCAGAGCAACCGAGCCTCCCAGGATCCCCTGAGCGCTCCGGAAGACAGGTCATCAACTGAGCCCTGACCGCATCTGCACACGTTGCACGTCAGACACAAGGACAAATGGCGCTCAGACCAGTGCCAAGGGGTCAGCGCCAGCCAGGGTGTAGATTCCAGGCTGGGCCCCCCGAGAGGGCCGGGGGCTGGAATGCAGACCCAGTCGGGCGTCACCCAGGACGGGGACTGAGAGAGTCGCTCCAGGACACTAGAGCACCCCACCCTGCTCTGTAACGACGGTCCCCTCCCCCTGCCATCCATCTCTGGAGCCCCTCTGCTCCTCTGGCATGTCTCGCACTCTGCTGCTCTTAACCCACCAGTGGGGGTGTCTCCCCACTCTGCCCAAGGGCCCAGGCCAGCGTGGCGGATGTGTCTGTCTTCCCTACCCCCTGCCACATGCAGCCAACCACCCCAAGCCAGGTTCTGACTGCCAGGGGCCAAAGGTGGCGAGGACCTCACCTTGCCCACACATTCACCTACATTGTGAGTGACTGAGCCACAGCTGCCCCACAAATTCAGAAAGGCAAGACATCGGAGGTCAACGTGGGGGTGGGGGGAGGGTTCCCCCAGGGGGGATCCCTCCCCACAAGCTGAGCCTAAACCCTGGATACCAGTCAGAACTCACAGCCCTGCCCCTCTCCCAACTCTGCGGGACCAAGATAGGAAAAACGCAGGTGTGAACCTCCGTTTTAAGTGCAAGGAAAAGCTCTGTGGCTCTCTACACTCAAACGCCACATGGCCTGTCAAATGCCAAAGCAAGGTCGCAGCGGGGTTCACCTGTCATCGCACTTGGCCCATTGCACCCAGAAAACCCTTGCCACTGGGAGGAGACAGACTGGCATGGGCATCACGCCCCTGCCCCAAACCCAGTTTGCATTATCTCCATGGACTAGAGCTTGAACTGAGTCTCTGCTCCATCCCTTTGGGGCAAAATCCAAAGGCAGAAGGAAAGAATTAGCCTGAGGGCTAGTTACAGAAAATAAGCACTAGATAGAGAGACAGAGAGAGTGGCTCTCAAGCCATCACACATCACAGGGCCTGGGGAGGGGGCTTCCCAAGGGCAAAGGCTGACAGATGACCTTGAACTCTGTCTTCGAGCCAGTTCAGTGGTATCCTTGACCCCTTTCAGTCCCATTTTCGCTTGACACTCCAGTTTCTTGGTGAAGCTAAGTTCTTTTACAGGACAGGGGTCCTTAACTTCCACTCCAGTGGGTTCCTAGAGTAGCCTGCAATTCCTAAATGACACCGCCCTGACTCTCAGACCACTTCATTTGCTGTTTTTCAGACCTCTTCCCTCTAGCTTTACAGTTCATAAAGTATATTGTATCTCAAGGTCCAGCCATACCAAGCTGCTATGTGACTTCACACTATCCTTAACCTCTTTGAGCCTCAGCTTGTATATCCTTAAACTGCAGGGCTAAATTAAACAAGGTTCAGAGTTTCATTTTAGCATGAATATTCCACCATTTCATGGTCATTTGAAAGATTATCTGCTGGACTCATCTGTGATAATGCTACCTATTTTATCAGAATCGGACCTGAACATTTTTGCCTTCCCAGGTCCCAAGCTGAACAGACTCCCCAAAGTTTCCCTTAGGCAGGGAAATGCTCTGTCAGTCCGTTTCCCCTCTTCATATTCTTATTTCAAATAGAGGTGGGAGATCAGGAAGGTAGGAGGCATTGGGTGGATTGAGGAGGAACTGGGAAATACTGGTGCGTGCCAACTTCTCGTAGGGAAAAGAAAAATGCAGAAGTCCAGGCTCCATGGCTGACACCTCTCGGGGCCTCTCTTACCCCTCCCCCTTTTGAAACATGTGAAATCTTCCCTAGCAATCTGGAACCACTCTACCCTCCCCAGGAGAGGAGTGCCGATGCCAAGCTTCTGACAGCTACTCACATCAGCGCCCTGGGAGTCATTCCCCACACTGATCCCTGCCTCCAAGATCCAATTCATCATCAACCCCAGTCAATGGCACCACCAAAACATGTCTCACGTCTGCCAGCTGCCGCCCACACCACTGCCCCCTCTACATCTCTAGCACCTTGCAAAGTGTCTGGACCCAGCAGGTGCTCCATAAAGATCTGTTGAATGAATGGAATCCAGGGATTGACTTCTTCCCTGGGAAACAGAACTGAGAGACAGGCTACTTTGCAGGGCAACCGTGAGTTCGGTATTTCCTATTCAGCTAAAGCACAAGTAAGCAGCCCACCTCAAACCCCACACCATCGCCTGAGTGAAGAATTCCTCTCCTCCTTCCTGCTCAGGTCTCAAGACTTGGGAGTGGCAATGAAACCACAGGTATCTCCTCAGTCTATGGATAAGACCTGAGTGGATGTATCGGTTTAACATCTGAGCAGCGTTAATTCCCAGGAGCCATCTCCTGCCCTTATGCAGGCTAACAATATCCAAACAGTAACAGACTCTGCAGCCACGCGCGTGCACGGCCACGCACACACAGACACACCGTGCTCCAGCCGCAGAAGAGGGCAGGGTTGTAATTCAGACCCTCTGCTGGGGCCTCATGGTTCCGCCCCCACCGGGATTTTAAGATTCTGCACCTTAGTTCCCTGACACTGGTGTGCTTTTCAAGAATACAAACCCCACCCCCAACCCCATCCCCAGTCCCCATCCCTGGGGCCAGATACTTAGAGTTTACACGCAGCTCAGAGAGGAGAAGGGGCGATTTAAGATACCCATTTACTCTAAATTTCGGGAATTCCACATTCATCTGTAGGGAGTCCTTTGCCACAAAAGTCCTGAGCTGCAGAGTGATGTGGATGGCCACCTGGGGCCCCTGTCATGCCCATTTCAGGATGGCCCTCTTTATTTCACATGGGTGGTACCACCTCCAAATTTCCAATGCCATCACAGGAACACTGCACCTGTTTGGTCCAGTCAAAGACATAGAAGCAGACTCTCTTCTGGCCACATGGAAGAGCAACTCTGGGGGCAGGCAGATCCCCCAGCCTCCTCCCACAGCTCCATCTAATGGACTTCCATGCTGGCCCTCCCGCCTGTCATTTCCGACTGCTCCAGGAGCACGTTTCATTGTGGTTACTGACACAGATGCTGGAGTCCAGCAGCCGGGGTTTGGATCACAAGCTGCTCCCGAGAGGTATACCTGGAGAGGTCACTCAACCCCTCCAAGCCTCTGTGCTCTCATCCATAAAAGGCAACTCACAACTCACCACACGCACAAGATTGCCATGAGAATGAAGTGCAGTAACTACTGTAGGTAAAGCTCCTGACCCCAGGTAAGGGGTCCCTCCACTGCTGGCAGTCCCCAGCCTCCAGCCCAGCCCCACCAACCCCAGTTAGCACGCCGCTGGCCCTGAAACACCCAGTTCTTGCGGCCTTAAAGAAAGCTCCATCCAAGTAAGATGCTTTGAAAAATAACCAAATTAAAGGGAAATGAATTTCCCTTGTAGCTTTCCTGAGGTGTCTCTTCCTCTTCCCTGTGTGAAACCCTTATCTGATGAGAAACAAACGGCTTTCTTAATATATGAAAGAGAGCCACTGATGAGGCCAAATTCTGCCAATTCCTAGTCACACCACTCTCCACCAGACAACACTGTTGGTGTCATTGTCATCTTGCTACCCATTTCCTTAATAATATCCTTCCTCTGTTGCCCACTCCTCCCAGTTCAATCCTCTCTGCAAGAAACAGCACCTGGGCATCGGAGGACAGTCTGTGGGGTGGGTACCCTGACAGTGACAGAGGCTCTGTCTGGGAGGAGGGATCCCAGCTGATCTTCATGTTCTTCGTGGTTTTCTCCATCTACTGAATTTTGCTTCTCTCCCCTCCCCCCCACCATAATGTACATGGCCACATGTATTCCTTTTTAAAATGAGAAAAAATATCAAGTTGCTTCCCAAAGTCCCAGGCCTTGTCTGTAAAGGTCGTTTATGAAAGACAACTAAGGATGATGAATCGTTCTCATTTGACCCTCAAGGACTAGGCAAGAAGTGGCCCGGTGTAACCAGAGACCTGAGCCATGGAAGCAGGAAGGAGGGTGCTCATTCACCCGGCGGGCGTTCACTGAGTGCTTCCCTCCTGCGAGGTGCCAGCTGTGAACACAAAGTTCCAGCCCACCCTTGGGTGAGGAAGTCCTATTGGGGCAGACAGACACGGAGCCAAGCAGACACACGTGTAACATGTGCTGTGAAAGTTAAGTAAGATAAAGAGGAGGAGGAGCGTCCTGGGGAGGGAAGGGCCGTTCTGGAAAGGGTGGCTGGGGAAGGCTTGTCCAATGGGGTTCACTTCCACAGAGACCTGGGGAAGCGAAACAGCCAGCCAACAGCCGGAACAAAGGCATCGAGACTGGACTGGGCTTATCGAGTCCAAGGAGCAGCAAGCAGACCAGTATGACTGGCACGGCACGTGTGTAAAGGAAAGCGGGAGGAGAGGAAGGCAGAAAGGCGCCAAGCTCAGATCTGGTGGGGCTTGCCGGTCGTACTTAGGACTCCGGGGCTCACTCAAGTGGCACTTGAAGCCACTGGAGAATTTTGAGTGCAATGACATAACCAGATTTTCATTTTAAAGATCATTCCTGCCTGCTGTGGGAAGGAAATAAAGTATAGAGTCAAGAGTGGAAGCAGGAGTCCAGTAGGAAGGTCATTGCAATACTGCAGGTGAGGGGGTGTGGTGTTGGTGGCTTGGACCACTGCGGTAAGAAGTCTGGATATATTCTGGATCTTGTTTTTAAGGGAGAGGCCACAGGCTTGGTTGATAGGTTGAACATGGGATGAGAGAGCAAGGAAGGAATCAAAAACAGTCCTAAGTATGTCGGGGTGAGCAACTAAGAGGTTGGGCTTGCCCACTTCTAAAATGAGGAAGACTGGGCAGAGCAGGTGGGGACAGGAGGTTTGATCAAAAGATGTTAAAGCATATCAATTTGAGTTGAAATAGTATTAAACAAATAGGCAGTTTATGATCAAGCTGGTGGGTATACAAGTCTGAACTCAAGTGAGAGGTTCAGACCAGACATATAATTAATTCTGAGAGCCCTAAACTGAGTGGTCAAACCACAACTCCTCACTTAATATTTCCAACTAAGCAGTGGCGTGGCTATGACTTTGTTTTATAAATGACAAACCTGAGACTCAGAGAGGGGAAGTAACTTGACCAAAGTCTGTATTCGAGAACAGATTCACCCACATTCATGTGTGGGTCAGTCTGATTCCAGAGACCATATATCAGGCCTTAAGAAATCCAGATCATAACAACCACAGGGCCAGTAACTCAACGCATGGCACCCTGCACCTTCCCAATTCAGTAAGCTGAGCTCTACCTCCTTAGAAGATCTGCAATTGTTCTTGTTGCCTGAGCATCCACAGCATCTAGGGCCCAAAGTCATGTCTAGCTCTTATGTATGGGCATTTGCCTTGGTTTCCTGATTTGTCCCAAATCTTCCTACAGACCTGAGATCAGGCTCTAAACACAAGCCTACAGCACTGTGGCCCTAATGCCCCATCACTTCTTGTCAGTTCCTGCCTGGGCAGGCACTCCAGGTGTCTGCTATTTATTTATTTATTTATTTGTAGTAACCATTACCTGGAGATATCGTGACCTTGACCTCAAAGTGGTTCCTCCCACTGTGGGATCTTGGTCAAATCATTTGACCTCTAAGCCTCAGTTTCCTCACCTATCAGAGGGTGGGGATAGACCAGAATCTTTTAAGAGTCTGTGAAACATGTAGAAAGTGCAAGGTTCTCAAATAAAAGTTTTCTATAATGAAAAGACTTTGGATCCTGTAGCCCTGTTTTGAATCCTGGTTCAGAGGCTCACTGGGTGGGGTGAAAGTGAAGGTCACTCAGTCGTGTCCAACTCTTTGTGACCCCATGGACTATACAGTCCATGGAATTCTCCAGGCCAGAATACTGGGGTGGGTAGCCTTTCCCTTCTCCAGGGGATCTTCCCAACCCAGGGATCAAACCCAGGTCTCCCACATTTGCAGGCGGATTCTTTACCAGCTGAGCCACAAGGGAAGCCCTGGAGTCATGAGTAATTTAATCCCTCCACCCCTAAATGAGGGTGACAATATCAACCTTACAGGGTGTGAGGAGCACAGTCATGCAACATGGGTGCTCCCGACATACTAGTTTACTGAATACAAACTTCAGAAAATTCTAAGAACGCACAGTGAGCCCAAGTTCCCCAACACTACCTCCTAGTGACTCCCCTTCCATCCACAGCACACACAAAAGATTCCAGCATGTTCTACCCAGCCATCTGATGATTTCTCTCACCTCCTGCTTTGACTTACCCCACAGGCCCCCAAACCGTATTTGCTAACAGCTCACCTTTCCACTTAGCCCTAGGCTCATTTCACCAATTCCTACTCCCCAAGAAAAAACCCTGGGAGACATATTAGGAGGGAAAGAGGAAGATAAAAAAAAAAAAAAAAACCTCCTTGCCTCTCTGATCCATCACCAGAAGCTTCCTATTAGCAGAATCTGACCAACAGAAAATAATGAGTATCAGCACGGTTATTGCAGTGGCTGTGGCTCCTTTATACCCGGCAGGACCACAAAGTAGTAGAGAAAGGGGGAAACAGTGTAGGTTAGATCACAAGGGTTCTAATCCAGGCTGAATCACATTACCAACTCCTAGATGACCTCAGAGAGGTCACTTGATTCTGAGCCATCCCCAACTATAAATCTGACATTATTACCTCTGATTTATAGATAATGACACTTGAATATTAGCTTTATTATCAACACACATATGCCCTTGGATGCTTGGCTTTGAAGCTTCAGAGAACAACTATAAAGGCCCTACTATGCTCCAGGGCTGCCTTGGACCTGTGGATTTTCTCATTCTGAAGTAGCCCTGGGGTAGCAATCACGATGGGGTTTTAAGTTCAAGTGAAGTACTAGAAGTGAAGGATATACTTAGCTAGTGAATAACAAGCAGAGAGTTACCCTAGTCCTCAATATTCATTGAAAGGACTGATGCTGAAGCTGAAACTCCAATACTTCAGCCACCTGATACGAAGAACTGACTCACCTGAAAAGACCCTGATGCTGGGAAAGATTGAAGGTGGGAGGAGAAGGGGATGACAGAGGATGAGATGGTTGGATGGCATCACCAACTCAATGGACATGAGTTTGAGTAAACTCTGGGAGCTGGTGATGGACAGGGAGGCCTGGTGTGCTGCAGTCCATGGGGTTGCAAAGGGTTGGACACAACTGAGAAACTGAACTGAACTGACCCTAGATCTGCATGTGTGACCCCGAAGCTCATGCTTCCCTTGCCAAGTCTTGATACTCAGGACACTGCAGGCTTTGAAATCAGAAACCACTGGATTTACACCTCATTCACTTGCTGAGAAGCCTTGGGTAAGCGTCTTTACCTCTCTGAGCTTCCATTTATCTCAATAATGGAATGAAGACACTGCTGCCTGCCTCAGAGGCCATATAAGGATCCGGAGAGCACATGAAGAGAGCAGCTTAGACACAGTGCAAGCACAAAGCAGCCCCTCAGAGACCTAGAGCTCCATTCTCCCTGCTACTTTAGGGCCACCTCAGATCCAGAAGCAATCACACGTCCAAGCCAGCTCTGCCATACAGGAGGTCCTTCACAGCCATCCTCTGAAACGTCAAAGCTGCGTGTCCAAGGCCATGCAGCTATGAACGACAAAGCTAATATTCACACACAGCTCTTCTGCCCCAAGGCTAGGGTTCCCCCCAAAGCCAAGTCAGAGCAATTTGACCATCCTGAATCCCGAGAGCATCACGCCCTCACCAGCCTGCTCTTTTTATCCCCCATATTCTAGCTCAATTTTCAGCTACCTATACAGACTCCCACTTGGAGGAAAATCACCAAGTCAGAAAAGTCCTGTTTTGCCAGCTCACAGGGGATCTCCTAGTAAAAAGGCTTCTACCTCCATGTCAAGGAACAGCAACAGAAAGTATCCTATTGACTTTTCGGACTTAAAGCAAATTAATTCTCCAAGCACAGTCCAGAGCAAGTCACAGCCCAGTAAGAGCCAGTTAAACATAAATGAGAACCAGCACAGCAGCTCTGAAGCCATCAGGTCCCTGAGAAAACGGTGATGTTGCGAAGGTAACTATCAAGCAAAACTGATCCTGGAGGCGCCAGGCATGTCCACGCTGCGAAAGGAATAAAAACTCAAATCCAGAAAACATGAACACCGGTTCCTGCATATCAGGCTCTACCTGGGAAACTACAGGCCCTTCTGAAGTATTCTGTAAGCAGCACCAACCCTCCGGCTTCCCTAAAAGATTCTTGGCCCCTTCTTTCTGAAACACGACAAAGTCTGCAGGAGCACAGTGCCAACAGATGAAGACTGGCTGCGTCCCCTGTGGTTACTCTCTCATTCCGCCTCTCCTCCTGCCTGCCCTGGGCCGGGATGGATCCAATGCACCTACATGGACCTCATTCTAGATGTGGCTCAGTGGTCAGAAGAGCCAGTGTCAGCCAGGCAGTGCCCTCCTTGCCCTCAACGCTGCCAAATCCAGAGACTTCTCCATCCCACCTCCAGAGTTCTGCTCCTACACCAGACTCTAACACTAAAAGGCTGGGGTTTTTCCCACCCTCCAAACCTTTTCTGTCCCTCCCTTATTGCCTAGAGAAAGGAACACCTTCTCTCCCAAGGAGTCTAACACGGCACCTGCCTTCTGTGCTGAGGATAAAGGCTCAGCAATCTTCCCTTCCTTCTTAGACATGAGACCTGAGATGCCAGAATTTGCCAACTGCCTCATTACACCCCAAATCTAAATCTGGAAGCTCAACAGCACGAGTGGCTGTTGTGGGAAAGTGCTCACGATGCATCTTTAAGTGTATCTCGAGCTAGCATGACAGGCTCCAAAATGTGATTTCAGGGCCTGGTACAGAGCGGACACTCAATTGGTGCTTGTTAAATGAGTGAATGAACGTCTTTAAAAACAGAACAGCACACTCTAGATTGTGGATGCTTAGACGTTAAGCTGGAAAAATAGATATCGAAATTTTCCCATTGGTTATTTTTGGAGTGGGGACTTACAGGGGGCTTTCCCCCAGTATTTTCTAAATGCTCTCTAATGAACATACAATATTTTGCAATAAGAAAATCACTAAGTCACTTTTATAAGGAGTTAATTGTTGTTAAAAAGGGGGGGGCCTACACATATACAAAAAAAGGAAGAGTGACTGTCATCCAAACTCGCAACCTGCACACGAGCCAACTTCTTCCCTCCCACACATCCCACCCCTTCTCAGAGAAAGCTTTCCCGCCCTCCCTTTTGTGTCTTGATTCCAGGCATCTGGGGAGTCAAGCAATGGCCTTCAAGTGTTAGCCTCATCAGAGTCAGAGCCCAGCATTCAGGCAAGCCCCATTGCTCCAAGGCTAGCAGAAACGCAGAGGAAAACCAGCCTGCTCGCTTCTGGTGTTCCCCCTGCTTTGCCAGAACCATCCTGCCATCCCCAGAAGTGAATCCAGCCTCCATCTCATGGGGCGCTTATCTACCTGTGCAGGCTCACTCACCTGCAGGTCAGGCTGAAGATGTGAACTCTCATGTCCTGGCAAGCTTTCCAGGAATTTAATATTTTATCAATGACCCACTAACCCATCTCCTTCTTCTCATATCCCCTGTCTCTTTCTCTCGTAGCCCTAGACCACGTTTATGGTCCAAGTCCCTGTCCTTCTTCCCACCTGGATTCACATCTGCCCAGTGTAGAGCAGCTCAAGATGGCCCAGGGGGACCACATGACTCAAGGGCAGAGGGGACCTCAGGTGAACACACAGGAAGGGCATTCACAGAGGCACCAGAGGAGGGAGGGTGGAACTGCAGGTGAGAGGCATCTCACCAATCAGCAACAGGGGGCTGGAAAGTGGAGGAGGGAAGAAGACAGAGGACAAGCATCGCCAAGGGCTCCTGGACCCACAGACCGAGAAGCAGGCCGGCCTGGGGCTCTTGCCAGAGAGAAGAAAACTGGAGATGGCTCATGGCACAGAAGGGCAGCCAGGCCCCAGCTAGGACCTGCATTCTCCCTCCTCCGGTTCTCCTCAGCCCAGGACAAGCAGATCTGAGGGCTCTGGAGGAATCCCCCTTGTCATCCCCACATTCACGATTAGCACACCCAACAGGTGAGATGCAAGAAGCCCAAACAGGGCAGGATTCAGAGTGTCCACCGTCTGTGAACGTGACCTCTCAAAGCCTTGGTTTCCCAGCCTGCAAAGAAGGGAATAAGAATTCCTACTATTCCAAGCTGTTGCAGGCATTCGGTGAGATAATTTCCATGAAGTATTCTGCACAGTGCTTAGCATCTAAGAGTTCCATATGAGGACAAGATTATCAGCATTTTCTTAACTTCTCTGGTTTTTCTTCACCCCCAACTCATCCTTCAGCTCTCTGTGCAAACATCACTTTTTCCAAGCCACCTCCCCACTCAGAGATGGGGTGTTAGAGAGGGTTCAGATGGTCAGACAGACCTCAGTGTTAGTTCCAGCCTGGACACCTCGCCATGGCTCAGTTTCCTCATCTGTGACAAGGGAACAATAATGACCGTACCTCCCTCCCTCCAAGACTCATTGTGAGGACTAAGCGATACATGTGAAACCATGACAACAGGATCTACATATACTGAACACTTAATAAATTTTAGCTATCATTTCACCCCTTGATCCCATCATTCTAAATTAGATTTCCATAACTCTCAGTGCATTCATCATTTCTAATTACATATTTCTTTGTGTTGTTTAATATTTGCTCCCTCCACCCAAGTTTAAGTTCCCCGAGGGACAAACCAAGTGTCTCTCTTGAATGTGGCTGTATTCCCAGCACCTGGTACAGTGCCTGGATATAGTAGGTGTTTAATAAACTCCTGCTGGATGAGTCAATGAAGAGAACATTAATGCTGGCATGCATAATCACCAAGGTCCCTTCCAGCTCTGAGAGTCTCTTACCATTCTCTATTTTTTGACAGTTTTTGGAAGAAAAGTTTAAAATGAGCCCCAGAGAAGCTGTTCATCAATCCTGGGGGAGGACTCAGGGCACTTTGCTGACAGACTCCCCAACCCTCAAGTCATCCAGAGATTTACTCTGATTTTTTTGTTGTTAAAACCCAGGAAGGAAGGCTGCAGGGTTTCCAGGATGGGACCATTCTCTACTCCCTCAGGGCAGCTTGCATGCAGGACATTAACCAAGGACACTAACCTGGGGAGCGGGGACCCAGCCAGGAGAGCAGGCCTTCCCGTGTTAGCAATGGACAGGCAGCCCTGAGCCCGGGACACCAGACCTCACAGAGCAACAGGCGACCACAAGCATCCCCTGTCCTCACCTTTCCACCTCTCCAAAGAGAGAGGGCTTCACATGCACAGACATCACGTGCATGAAACAAGGGGGACTCGAGGGCTGGCCCCGGGTATCACGACCTCACCCAGCCACAGAAGGTGCTTGCTTCTGAAGCAGATTCCTGGGCCACCCTAGAACTTTTCCATCAGATCTGCAGTGGGGCCTGAAGATGCGCATTTTGTAAGAGTTCCCCAGGCATTGTGATGTGTACCAAAGTCCAAAAGCTGCTGTTCCAACGAGAAGAAAATTGACCAGTATAACGGCTGCCCCACTGGATACTAGATATGTGAAACCAATTACTTCTGCACTTCTAACCTAACTCTGGAAACAGAAACTGGCCTATTCTACCAACAGCTGCTTTGAAGCAGCTATTCTGAATCACCAGCTTACAGGTCTGATGGATCACCTGGGAAGCTCTAAATATACTGATCCTGGAGTCTTACCCCTAAGGATTGATTAATTGGTATGAGTTGCAGTCTAAGACTGCATAGGTCTAGGATCTTAATATGGTAATTCGAACATGCAGGCAAGTCTGAGAACTGCTCTAACTTACCCTTCCCACCCAGTTCACTAATGCAGACTCCAAATACCACAAGCACCCAGAAGAGCCTTTACCCACCAGAGGCTCGGCCTGAGAGGTCATGGGCGAAGAAGGAAACAGACAGTGTGGTTCACATTGCAAGACTGGGATTTCTGAGGCTCGGAATCTGGTCAGAGAATCCATCCTAAAAGACCCAAGTCTCCGTCTCCCAGAAGTTGTAGGT
The DNA here is from genome assembly GCF_027580195.1 of Bos mutus. Lineage (NCBI taxonomy): Eukaryota > Metazoa > Chordata > Mammalia > Artiodactyla > Bovidae > Bos > Bos mutus. Next base: position 96,521,305 of record NC_091626.1, read on the forward strand.
GACTTGCTGACCGGGCATCCGTGTCCTCAGTGTATATGAGTCAAAAGAACAAGGCTGCAAAGAGGTCCCCAAGTTCTCTTCCAGTTTTTATTCCAGCTCCACCATTTACCAGCTCTGCAACCTCAGCAAGTCAGGTAACCTCTTCAAGTCCCACTTTCCTCCTCTCTATAATGGGAATATCATTATTTAACACTTGCGCACTGAATCCTCACAACTGTATATGCAAAGCATTTAACATTGTTGCTGGCACACAGTAAAAGCTCCATCCATCTTAGCTGATGATAAAATAAGTCCTTCTCTGTTGCTTCATTCTTTTCCTTTTTGCCTTTAGAGGGGCTTGGATCCTTGGTGCTATTCTGCTGATCTCAGATACTCTTCTAGGGCCCCCCTTTTCTTACCAAGCTTGCCCACCTCTTTGCTCTTGAATTTGCTACCTAACTTCTCTGAGCCTCAGTTTCATCTCCAAAGTGGGGGTATAAAGAAATACTATTCCTGCGTTTACTTTAAAAACCAATGAGCTAACCTATGTAGAGTGCCAAACACAAGACCTGCCACAGGATCACTCAAAAAAAAAAAAAAGGATACTAGAGAAGGTGAAGAATGGTGGCTTCTCCCCCCTTGAATCAAGGTTCAGCCAACTCCATCTGCTCTGGCAGCCAAAGGGAAGAAAAGGTGTCTCCTAAAGGCTCTCGGGAAGCTGAAAATTCCAAATGTGGGGCCAGGGGAAGAGGCAGCCTTGCCTGCCTGTCACCCCTCCTGGGGTGATGCTGAAGAATGCTGACTCCAGCCTGGGCCCCTCTCACCGGCTCCCCATCCTCCTCCCTCCATTTAGCTCTGGCAATCCAATTCCCTTTCTTCCACCCGGAAATCGATGTTTAATTAACACATTATTGGAAAAATAAACACAGTCTTCATGGGACTGCAACGAAGCTAATGCAGCTCAGCTTGGGGGCCACAGACCATCCCCTGAGTGAGAGAAATCCTCTACTCCTATTCCCTGCTTCTCAACCAAGAAAAAAATTCCCCCTTCTCCCTGGAGTCCTCCAGCCGGGGAATCCCAGCTTCCCACCACTGTGTATCCTCCGTTCCAGTCTCTAGGCAGAGCGATCACCTGTCCCATCTTATCCTTGGTCCTCAGACACTGATACAGGGAAGGAAGGGAACCAGGTGTCATTGCATATATCACAGCTTCCCAGGTGGCTCAGATGGTAAAGAATCTGCCTGCAATGCAGGAGACCCAGGTTTGATCCCTAGGTGGGTAAGATCCCCTGGAGAAGGGCATGGCAATCCACTCCAGTGTTCTTGCTGGAGAATCCCATGGACAGAGGAGCCTGGTGGGCTACAGTCCATGGGGTTGCAAAGAGTTGGACATGACTGAGTGACTAACAGACGTCTGACATGATTACAGAAGGAGGTACCTCCTTTGGGACTTCTGCAAGGTGTGGACGGGCCCATCTCCCCCTTCCCTCCAGACTAGAACCAGCACTCATCCAGCTGAGAGTTCAGTGGCTGTCTTCCCCTGGCTGGAGGAGGGAGAAGACCCAGGGGTGGCTGAGCAGGAGATGGGCCCCAGATGCCCTCTTCAGCCCCCAGACTCAGGGGCTGATCTGAACACCTGAATTTCCTCCTCTGCCTCCCTTTTCAGACCTTCCAGCTCCCACCACTTCTGCTCCAGGGTTCAGCGTAGTAGGCAGGGCAAGGACTCCGAAACAGCAGGAATTCTGGGGTCAGACCCAAGCTTGGGTCAGAGGTCTGCGACTTCTCCCTGTGTGGTCCTAGACAAGCTATTTAACCCTCCTGATCAATAGCCTCCTTGTCAGACAAAAGAGGACATCACCCATTACAGGAAATGTGGCAGACCACGATGCTCTGCCAAGAGCAAGTGCTAGCTGATTGTCCACTCGCCAGAATCTCCCACTGGGGGCGAGCCCCACTGCCAGGGCCAGGACGAGTGTGGCCCATCAAGGATCAGGGCCCCAGAGCAAAGCAGAGCCAGACAGGGTGCAGGTTCTCTGCCTTCTGCCCACCCACCACCATCATACATCAAACAACACAGCCTCCCTCTGCAGTTCTCTCTTCTGACCAAGGTAACTGAGTCACCACAGGAAACAGAGTCTCTCAATGGCCATCAGAAAGACCCCCAGCAGCCTCCCGTCCCTAAGCCATGTTAATGCCACTGAGCAGCAGCAGCATCTTCAGCAAGTCCCAGGGTTGTGATCCAACAGCCCAGCAAGCAGGTCAGCTCCCAGACTCAAGTTCTCAGACATGGAGGGGTGGGTGGGTGGACCAGAGGACTGGCCCACAGACGTGCAGTGACCCAGTGTGAATATCAGAGCATCGGAGGCAGGTCATTGGGTTTTAACGTGATCTTGTCACTTCCTTCCTGCATGACCTTGCCCATGTTATTTAACTTCTTTAGGGCTCAGTTTCTTTGTTTGTCTTACCAAAATGTCAAGAGTACCCATCTTACAACGTGGTGGAAAGGTTAACTGGAACAATGCATGTCAAGTGCTTAGCATAGTAACTGGCAAACAGCCAGGACTCAAACGCTGGCTAGCAGAAAGAGTTGTTGTAAGGGAGTTAGGTTAGTAGTCGTCATGTTGGTAGCAGGAGTAGTCAGGAGATTAAGGTCTTAATCCTTTAGAAATGGGGGACAAGAGGAAGTACCTCTGGGGGAAGGCTCTTCTCCTAGGTACCTTCTTGCCCTAATATTTGATTTCCCTTTCTGGCACACCTTTTCTTTATCTCAAGAACAGAAAGTGGGTGATGTCATCCCAAAGAAGGATGACCATATATTTTATCATCCAAACCAGGACACTTTTGAAAGCTAATAATTACACTAGGACCAAGCCCTAAATGGGCCTGTCTCTACAAACCAGGGCAACCAGTCACCCCATCTCAAAGTCACACAAAAACAGCTTCCCATCCCGTCTCAAGGTCCTGGCAGAAGGTAAGGCTTCCCAGCTTCTCAGAGTCTACTTTGCTCTGGTCTCCCACTCCCCAGTCCCAAAATACACAAACAGAGAGACAGACAGACAGACACACACTCACACATGCAGGCCTAGGACGTCTAACCCCTTCCTGAATCGAGGTCAAGTCCAAGCCTAGGATTGGAGTACAGGGACTAATAAGAGCCCTTCCCCTTATTCCATGACCTCACACTCTCCAGCCAGCCTCTGGAAACAAAGACAAAACACAGCGAGGCTAGTGTCTGGCCCCACACCTCACTTTCTTGAGAAGCAAGGGCTTAGCAGTCTGGGAGAAGGTGACAAGCTGCCAGGTCTTCAGATCCAGACTTTGAATGGAGCCCCTGCTGCATCTGAGCTTGACCATGACGGGCAGAGCTACACGAGATTGAGGACCCGGAGCACCCCCACTGGGCCTCTTCCTCCAGCACACTCAGGGCATGACCTTGACCCGCACCCAGCGACTCTAATGACCTTGGAGAACAGCCCCCAGCCTCCCCCTACTCTCCTTCCAGCTCTGCAGGAATAGTCAGCCCCCATTAAAGGCACACCTACTCCCTCTCACTTCACAAAGCCCACCCCACTCTGTCCAAGGAAGAAGGACAACTCAGAGGGCATCTCAGGCAGCCTCCAGCACCATTCTCTTTGAGAAAGAGCCTGTGTCCCATAGACCCAGCACGATGGTATAGAAAGAACACAGCCCGGACAGCCAGAAAACCTGGATTCCAGCTTTGTCTCTCCATCAGGCTTGGCATATGACTCTGGACAAGCCACTGAATCTCTCTAGGCCTCAGGTTTCTCATCTGTGTTGGAGAGTTCTGAATGAGATGATGGCTCATCTCCCTTCTACCTCTAATAGTATAACAGACGGGGCATAAGCTTGGGCTCTGGGATAAGAAAGATTTGAGTTCAAATCCCTGATCTGCCATTTTACCTTCTTACTTCAACTGACTCTCAGTCTCCTCCTCTGTCAAAGGCAGGGTTTCACAGCACAGTCATCGCTCAGTATCTGCGGGGTATTGATTCCAGGATCCCTCTCAGATACCAAAATCTGCGGATGATCAGGTTTCTTACATAAAATGATGCAGCATGGTTGGCCCTCCATCTCAGAGGATGCAGAGCCCACGAATACAGAGGGCTGACTATATACTGCACTGAGCTGTGCAGAAAATTAACAGAGATACTGGATGCAAAAAAAAAGAAGGAAGGAACTTTTACAGAACTTGGTATATATTAAGCGCATCAGCTATGGTAGCCATAGCACTACGATTACTGTTACTACAACTTGATGACAATAACCAACTAGCACTAGTGGGACCATGAAGGAGACCGCGTCACTCAGCCGGGCCTGGAAAAGACCTTTCTATCGGACTTGGACATTGCACATTGCAATCCCTCTAGCAGATCTGGACTTGCAGGCAGGGACAGCCAGAGGCAAAGTTCGGCTCTCCCAGAAGACAGGTTCCAAGCTTAGAACCCCCAACGCCAAATCCATATGGTTCTTTCTGCCAATCAACGAATATTTGCTGAGCACCTCCGACATGCCAGAAAATGTCCTAGGCACTGAGAACACTGCAACGAACCCAAAGAGACAGAGACCCTGACCTCATGGAGCCTGCTTCCAGGGGGAGACAGACAAGATTACCTTAACACCCGGTGGGTATTGGAGCGTTAGGTGGTGAGTAGTTGATGAGAATTAAAGGCAGAAAAATGGGCTGGAAAGGGGCCAGGCAATCGGGGAGGGTGTTATTTCAGACGGCCCCTTAGGCGAGGCCTCTCGGAGGAGGACTCACTGGAGCAGAGCCCTGCAGAGCCCTGCCCAGGCCCGGGACTGCCACCTGTGGCCGGCCCAGTCACACCTCGCCATCTGCAGAGCAGCCAGGGGTGCCCTCCAGGGTCAGAGCTGCAGTGAGGCTTGGCGGTCCCTCCCCCAGCAGATACGTGCTTGAGGGAGGCCGGGCCTGATGGCAGCAGGAACCGAGGCATCAGGCCTGCGAATTTCTAGGCAGTGAGCTTTGGAAGGGACACTTCGACTTTTGCAAGGCTCCCATCTACACTCAAGGCTGATACAAGGGGAACGCAGCAGGGGGATCCCAAGAGCCTTCTCCTCTGGGTGTCTGGCCCAAGAATCCACCCCCGAGTCATCATCCTACCCCTCATTTGTCCCCTTTCTCCGGCAATGACGTAACCCTTTCTCCCTAACGGCTCAAGGTCAGCCCTGGCAAGGGAGTGTGGACATAGGAAACGTCCGACAACCAGCATTTTGCTCCAAGGATTTTTTTTCTTCTCTCTCTTAGGAAAAATGTTTTCCCATCTCATATATAATTCCTAATAAAGAGAGACACACCTTTAGCCAAAGGAAAAGGGAAAATGGCGTCTGGTAGTCAAGGCAGCCGAAGCCCAGGAGCCTATGGGGTGGGGGCGGGGGTGCTCAGATGCCATCCCGGCCGAGGGCGACTGCAGCTCTCTGGGGCTGCAGCCTCCGCCGACAAGGCCGAGCCGCCCAAGGGTGGCTGGTGCCCAGGAGGGCAGGGCCGATCTCTGCGCTCTGTCCGGGGCTTCTGAGGTGGCGAGGGAAACCCTCAATTTCGCCCACCTCGTCCCTTGCCCCCCCCCCCACCCCGTCGGCATCCGCCCACCCGTCATCCACGATGATCACACCCACCCACGGGCTTGCTCCGGGGAGCCGGGCTGGCTCACGAGGCTTCCCGCCGGAGACAGAGCGCCTTCTCCCCCTCCAGTCTTCTCAACTCCCTGGAATACTCCATCGCCCTGTCTCCCCCACCGAACACCTCGGCTCTTTGCCGTCCTCCCCACGAGTGAGGGTCAGGGAGCGTCACCCCCACACCTCCCCAGAGCCAGGCGCACTGTCCGCATCCCACAAGCACACTCACGCAGCACAAACAGGCAGGCAGCCCCCCGCTCCAACCTCACGCACCATGTTGACAATCCAGGTTGTCCAATTGGAGGCACACGGGGCATTTGACAAAACACAAACACCCCTCCAGCGCCGCCCACCCCCACCCCAACCGCGAGGCCACACAAAGGCCACCCAGAAATTTAAGATCAGACATCATCCGGGAGAGTGAGAGCTGGGTAGGACAAAGACATCACTCCAGCCTCTCAACAAACCACGACAACCCTGGGAGATTCTGCCGTGCCCTCTGACTTGACACAGGCCACCGAGCAGAGCTGTGTGTTGGGGTGTGTGTGTGGGAGCATGCACATGTGTGTGTGGAGATGGGGGGGCAGGTATCTGTGTCTCTATTGTCCAGGCATCAAATCTCCCCAGAGGTAACCCAGTCCAGACTCCGCTTTCCCCGGGTAACCTTCCTCCAGTGTGCCGCAAACATATATTACACGGATGGTTAAATTGGATCATTATCACCGGGTGCTTATTTGGCAAAAGGGGAAAAAAAACCCATTAATGTCATCTACCCCCATTCCAGTCCTCCTCCTATGAAGTCCCCTCCCCCAAAGAGTCTCCAACATGCTAATCCCATGAACTGCGACACACCACAGTTTTGGGGAAAGCAGGATGGCGAGAAGAAAGCAGAGGGCGGTGTAGGGAGAAGACGGGGGTACCGTGACTGCGTTTCCCGTATGAAGACTGGTGGAGAGGAGCCATGGTGGAGGTAGGGGTGGGGAGAGCCGGAAAACCAAATGGAACCAAGCCCTCGATCGCCTGAGACTGTGGGAGTGTGAGTGTGTGTGTGTGTGTGTGTGTGTGTGCAAGAGCATGTGCAAAGTACGTGTGTAGATGTGCCGACTTAGCGCTCCTATCAGAAGGCTGCATCCGTGTGGCATGTAGGAAAGGCCATCGCACCACTGTTGTGTTGCAAAAAAAAAAAAAGAAAAGAGCCGCAGAGCCATCAGAATCAGAATTTTCTCATCCAGGCAGAAAGGACTCCAGGAAAGGGGGGAGGGGGTAAATAGGGGTAGGGGAGAGCGGGTGTGTGCAAATGGAAGCAAGAGAATGGCAGACCTGGGGGAGGATGGAGGGGACATTGGTGGTAGGGTGGAAAAAATTGCACGCACACAGAGACACAGACACACACACACGCACAATACCCAAACGCCAACCCCACCGCTCCACTGTGCATCCGAGACTGACAACCCGTCCCCCATCCCTCCGCTGCCTCTCTGCGCCCCCAAAGCTGATGCCGATGGGTTTCCGTATCTCAGTTTTGCAGCAGTGGGCTAATTACAACCAAGCCCCCTCACCAAATTAACCCCTCCCCTCCTCCTTTTTTCTCTAAAAGGCCAATTGAAGAATAATGTGTTTTTAGAGATAATGGATTTTTTTCCCCCCTAGGAGCGAGAGAAAGGGGGATACAGGACAGAAATTCTGCCAACCAGTGACTTTCGAGCTCACCTCTGTCTCGCCTCATGTCCCCATTTGCTGTAGCATCTCATCTACCATTTTCCAACCATCCCCTTATCCCCCACCACCCAAAAGAAAAGACCTTCCTACCATGCACATCGACAAATACATCAACCGCCACCCAATCTCAGTAGCCGATCTCAAAACCCCAAGCCTCAAACCACCTCGATACATCCTTTCCCTTATATAAGCAGCAAATCATCAACATATTCAGTAGAAACGCAGCATTAAAATCAACCAGAAAAGGAGGCCAGCCCTCCGTCAACCCCCTAATAATGAATAACAGGGAGCTACCAGAGAAGCAAAGACGTAGTTGTCTCTCAAAATCCAGAATCCCTTTGATTTCTTGCCCCCCTCATCTTAGGAAGCAATTTTGGAAAATTATTATTTCACTAGAAAGGGCCGGAAAGCTCCAGAAAAGGGCATTCGCACAGTCCAGTTGTTTAAAAAAAGAAAAAATTAACCCAGCCCTGTTGCTCACTTTAATAGCTAACTTCCAGTGTCCAGCCTTTTCCCCCTCTTCCAGAAGGAAGACTGACTCGCCAGATGAACCCCAGGCTGCAGAAAATGGGCCAAGAGCCCTTACTCTCCACTCCCCAACCAAGGGGGGAAAAAAAATCAAACAATAGGAATGTCTCTGCACAACCAGCACCCATTTGAAATATCATTCGCCCCAATATGACTTAGGCAGATTAAGCCAGAAGATTAAAAAAAGAAAAGAAAAACCAGCCTTGCTATGTCTCTCCCTCTCTCCCCTCCATCCTTCAGCCACGTACCCAGTAGCCCTTAGGTAAACTTGCCCATCATAACCAGCAGGACCATTTTAACTTGAAAGGCGACGCAGAAGCCCTTGGACGATGAAGGGAGGCTCTACCCAGAACGGCAAATTCATAAAGGGCTAGTTCTTCGGGCTCCCCAGACCTAACCTCCAGGTGCCCCCAGATAGACTATCCTGGGTACTAAGTCACCCAGCGCACTGGGAGTTCAAATTCCCATTGGAACCTTCATCACAAAGGCAAACGGTCATCTAACCCCCGAAACTACACAATCCCCCAGGTGTGACAAGGAGCATTGTTCTCCCTCCAGGGCCATCCACAGGACCCAGGGCAAAGGAAGAATTAAGAATGTTAGGGTGGATCATGGGGGTAAAAGCAAACCATCTCCCCAAGCGGGAATGACCGGAGCAAGACGGAAAATGACCGTTCCCCTTTTCCCAGTTCTCCTACTTGGTCCGACTCTGTCTTGCTCCATCCTAGCCTAGCTCTCTCTGGGTGATCTCTGACCTTTGTATTTAAAGAAAAAAAAAATTTTTTTTAATAATGATCAGGGAAGAGGAATCCTACTTTACCTAAACCCCAGTAATGGTTATCAAAAATATAATTTTCTCACTGCATGACGATATTTCTACATCCAAATCCAAAGAAGAATGCATTTAATGGAGGAAGGGAGAAATTTATTTTTTTTAACAAGTAATCACAGGGTAAGTCACCTGCAAAGCAGGCGAGCCCATAGGTTGGTATTACATCACTGGCCTAGGAAGGGATAGAGGGTGCGGGGGGAGCAGATTTTTTTTCCCTTGTCATCAGGATGATGTTTCTAGAGCAGCTAAGTTTTCTGGTTAAAAAAGAGAGAGAGAGGGAAAGACCTAAAACTCTGGGAACAACACAATGCCTAGTAAAAAATACATCGAACCAGGCTTTAAGGTCACTGAGAGCTTGCAAAACCCACAGTGCTTACACAGAGTGGAAGTTTTCAGGCAAGCCTGCTACTAAATCATTAATATAAACAAATGGAAGGCAGAGGAGGAAGATTCCCTTGTAACTGATCCAAACAGGAGTGCGCACACACACACACACACACACACACACTCCCTGTTTCACCTTCTGTGAGTATGCCTACCTCCACAACAAAATAACAGGACTCCAGCCTGAATCTTCATACTCAAGATCTACCTCCTCACACCCCTTCCAAAAAATATCACACACACACACACACACACACACACACCCTTCAATTCCTCAACAGCTAGGGAAATCCCTGTCTCAATTCAATTTTGTCTTCTTGTGATCCTCAGAGCTTCCCTTCTTCTCTTTCTCGTTTGATCTAGCCCCTTCCCCAGAAAATAATAATAATAGGAGGGGGAGGTGGTCATAAAATGCAAAAAAAAAAAAAAGTACCTGCCCCAAATGAGGTGGTAGGTACACATCATTTCAGCCTAACAATCCACGCAAATAGAAGAAAGACTTTTCAAAAGATTAAAAATCTAAAACATTCTCTGACTTTTTCAACATCTGGAGCCAAAAGACCCAACTTCTAGGAGAAACTGAAGGAAAAGAAAGGCAGTTGAAAAGCCATTCCCATGGTCAGCCAAGGCTGTCCGATCCAGCCTTCAAAAAAAAAAAAAAATCTAGGTTGGTCGCTCCCAACTGAAAACTTCTACCCTCTCAGGAGCAACCTCTTCCCCAGAACGAACAAGAAGCTTGAGTTGTTTCACACCCTGCCTGCCTTCCTCTCCCCCCCAGATCTTACCTTTCCAGTTGGACAGAAGATTTGGGGTCTGTCTGTCTGTCTGTCTGATGTTTAATCAACTGAGTTTGCTGGGTATGTTTCCTCTTTGGAGAGGCTCAAATTCCGGAATCTTTCTGTCTCCTTTTTTCTTTCTCTCTCTCTTTCTGGGAGGGAGTGGCGGGGAAGAAGGGAGTGGGTGTTGGAGGTGCAAAAAGCAGGTCCTTGGTGGCTGGAGATGCTGGCGGCTGCGAGAGGGGAGGACACGCTCGCCTCTCCCTCTCAGTGAGTTGCATGCAAGAGGAGATGTGTAGAGCTGCGCTCTGAGCCTGAGACTGCCGGAGCAGCCCAGGAATTTCACGCACTCCAGAGCCGGCCCCTCCCTCTCCCACACAGACCCCAGCATTTAAAGAGACAGGCGGGCTGCCTGGTTCCGGGCTCCACCACCTCCTCCCCGACTGTTTCGCAAACAGCTGAGAAGATCTCATCAGGGAGGGGCACTCTGCAGCCCCCTGCAACGGGAAGGCCGTGTCAGGAGCTCATGTCTCCGCTCATCCCAGCCTAGGAAGGTTCTTCACTAGAGCTGGAGCGAGAATTGAAGACAAAAATCCCCATCTATGGCTTAATCTCCATTTACAGCTTCAGCAGACTAAGCCACTTCCTCACTGCTGAAGATGCACGTGTCTCACTGCAGACTGAGGGAGTGGAGAAGACCCTGACCCACCAGTGTGCCTCAGTTTCCCCCAAGCAGTTGTTCTTCCTTGCAAAGTCATGGCAACCTCTGTGTCTCTGATGGGGGTTAGGGCTATAAGTAGGACACCAAGCCATTTCTCCTGCAAGCCCTCTGAAAGCTTGCTTAGGACAAGGCATAGAGAGAGGGACAGGGGACAGAGAAAGGAAGGGGACCAATGGGGCTTCCCCCCTCTTCAAGGGCTCCTGCTGGCAAGGCAGACAGAGGCACAGCCCAGCCCGTCCTCAGGGGCAGCAAGCTAAAAGAGACGGGGGCAAGAAGAATCAGGCTTGGTGGTGGGTCAGGAGGGTGGCTCCCTCTAGCATCCTGAACTCAGAGCCTAGACATTTCCACAGCACCCCATGCCCTTCAGTATCCATCACCAGTTTTGCCAAACTAGGCCGTGTCTGTGGCAACATTTCCCCAGTAGAGTCTAAACGAGAGATGACGGTCGGTGGCCCCAGACACAAGGTTTCGTTCATCATCAGGCCCTGGTACCCGGCAGTGGGATAATAGCCGCCCGCCTCTTCTCCAGCCTCCCCTTTCTAAGGTCTGCATAGTGCATGGTCCTTCAGGCTAGCACCAATGGCCGGGATAGACGCTAGAGCTGTTGAACACTCACCACGTGCCAATCCATGGGTCATCTCATTGAGTCCAGGGAGGTTGGTGCCCGTTGACTGTTGAGGTCCATCTTACAGTTGAGGAAATCAAAGATTTAGAGAGAGTCCCCCATGGTCACCAAGCAGGACATAACCAAAATGAAGGTGTATGGACTCCAGAGCCTGTCTGCTCACCTTCACTTTCCACTGCCTCCCTTCCATGGAGGGTAGTAGTTCTTATACTTCTGCCCTTTCCTGGACATCCTTTATCCCAGCAAACTTGCTAGCACGTGTGCTGAGCATTGTTCTCACAGCAAACCTAACAAGTAGGTCAAGTCTCCTGCCCCAAGGAGTCTTCTATGCTTTGGTGGAAGACAGAGGTGCATTCTTATAAAGCAAGGGGGAAATAGCAATCATGAAAGCAAGGTAAGGTAGGCTCTATGAGATTGTCAAGAAGCAAATGATAAAATTGTTTTGGAGATGGAGATTATCAAGGCAAGCTTGATAGACTAAAGCGACCTTTGGGCTGGGCTTAAATGGACACATGCAATTCCAGCATTACCGGTCTACATTTCCGTCTGTTTTAACTTTCAGATAATAATGTCATTGGTTATGTTTCCGTGGGTCCCCGATCTTCAATACCTCCATGGAACCCAGCACTTAATAGGAACATAAACATGTCTTAACTGATTAGGTTCATGCATGACCCCTCACCTTTCACCAGTTTACGCTGGACCTGGACTGCCCCGTCTCTGATCTATTCCCCCTTGCCTAAACTTCCCTGAGGTCTGCACCTTGTTTGTTTCCAGAATATGGAAGGGAATTTCAGAGGGCGCAGTGCATGGGGTTGGGCAAGCTGTCTAGAGCTCCTGGGGGAACAACAGTGTAAAGGGATCACCATGATCCAGCAGGACCCTGGAAACAGCCAGGGCAGCTGTAGACTCAGCCCTGGGAACACCAGGAAGAGGTCTGAGGGGCCCCGTGGAGTATGAGGGTAGAAGCCCAAAGGCAGAGCCTGAGAACTCAGCCCAGCAGAGGTCGGCTCCCACGGGACACCTCCAGCCAACACCAGCTTGGGAAGGACACGCCCTCACAAAGTCCACTGCACGTCACAAGACAACTAGGGTTAGAACACACACCTGGATTCCAGCCCCAACTTGACCACTTTGTGACGCGAATTGTTTTTTCTTTCCTAAGTCACAGTGTCTTCACCTGCAAACGCTGACGATGCCTATACTTGCTTCATAGGACTGTTTCAAGAATTAAGCAACAAAACACACCCAGAACACCTGCCCCACAGAAATGCTGAGCGAGGGCCTGCTTGGCCCAGGGGTCTGCCTCCGCCCCTGTGTGGAATTATTAACTTTGGACTGCCCCCTATAGTTAGCATTCCCTTATTTCATCATTTCATGCTTAATATTTCAGCTTCTGGGAGGTCGTAGGTACTACCATTTACTTGTTTTTAGCCCTTTTGCTCAGAGAAGGCAATGGCACCCCACTCCAGTGGGAAAACCCCATGGATGGAGGAGCTTGGTAGGCTGCAGTCCATGAGGTCGCTAAGAGTCGGACACGACTGAGCGACTTCACTTTCACTTTTCACTTCCCTGCATTGGAGAAGGCAATGGCACCCCACTCCAGTGCTCTTGCCTGGAGAATCCCAGGGACGGGGGAGCCTGGTGGGCTGAAGTCCATGAGGTCGCTAAGAGTCGGACACGACTGAGCGACTTCACTTTCACTTGTCACTTTCCTGCATTGGAGAAGGCAATGGCACCCCACTCCAGTGCTCTTGCCTGGAGAATCCCAGGGACGGGGGAGCCTGGTGGGCTGCCGTCTATGGGGTCGCACAGAGTCGGACACGACTGAAGTGACTTAGCAGCAGCGGCAGCCCTTTTGCTTCTTCCCTACTTTGCCCTGTGTACCTTGAATATACTTGTTATCATCACTCTATTCCCTTTAGTAGTTTCTTGGGCTTCTCGGGTGTTATTTATCTTTCAATTACTCTGGTGTATCCTTTTAGTCTGCCTTTTATAATGAGATCTTTGGGCTCATTTTACTCCATTCCTCTACAGCATCTTAGCTAACTACCACTCTGCTCATTCTCAGTGATCCAACAACCCCTCAGATAGCTCCAGATTTATGAGGATGGATACATATGAAAGAGCAGAGAACAACCGCAATACAGACGATAAGACATGTGACGCAACCACAGGCAAAAAGCAACATCAGGCGTTTGCCCACATGACGGAGCCGCGGCAGCGATGGTACTGATTGTTTTTTTTTAGTTTTACTTACTTATTTGACTGCACAGGAGTCTTAGTTGGGACATTAAGTATCTTTAGTTGCGGCATGTGGGACCTAGTTCCCTGGCTAGGGATTGAACCCAGATTCCCTGCATCGCCCTTCGTGTGGCTGTGAGGCTGCTGCCTTGACTCCCAGTTCAGGAGGGGAACAAAATGGAACAGGAACTCTTCCAGTTTTTCTCCAATGCACCAGACTAACACTTTCAGGATGGAACAAAGAAGAATTTTATCACCAAAGGAATAAATTGCCCATGACATTCTTGGGGGAAAAAATCAAGTTGATAGAATGATGCTGCTGCTGCTACTGCTAAGTCGCTTCAGTCGTGTCCGACTCTGCTCAACCCCATAGACGGCAGCCCACCAGGCTCCCCGTCCCTGGGATTCTCCAGACAAGAACACTGGAGTGGGTTGCCATTTCCTTCTCCAATGCATGAAAGTGAAAAGTGAAAGTGAAGTCGCTCAGTCATGTCCGACTCTTAGCGACCCCGTGGACTGCAGCCCACCAGGCTCCTCCATCCATGGGATTCTCCAGGCAAGAGTACTGGAGTGGGGTGCCATTGCCTTCTCCTAAGATGATGATGATAATGACAACAATATTGAACAGTCACCACCACAACGTCTGGCCCTCTGCGTGGCCCTGCAATAAGCCAATGCCAAGATGCTGTAAAAAGCACGTCTGGGTTGAAGTCCCAGCTGCAGCACTGGCTGGCCACGAGACCTTGGCTGCTTTACTAACAGTTCAACCCTCAGCTTTCTCACCTGTGAAATGGGAATAACCATGATGCCATCCTCAAACATTTACTGTGACAATTATATCAAAAGCACCTGTCATAGTAAATGGCACTTGGAAGGTCCACAGAGTATGTGTTATCACCATCAGAGTGAGATTTAAAATACTCCATATCTGAGATAGTATGGCAGTAGCCAATCACCTCAGAGGCCAGCCATGAGCAACTGGTTTGATCCTAACAGGACATACCAGCTATCAGTCCTGAACATTAGCATTATTTCCACCCACCAGGTACTAAGGTGAGCACTGGGCATTCACTATCTCATTTAATTTTCACAGCAAGTTGGCTTTATTATGTTATCTATTGAAATACATGCAATTGCATATTTACAAATAAGACTGTGCCTATAAAATCAGTTCTAGGTAAAAGACTTAACATATACCTTCCTACTGCCCTAATGACTCTTGGCATGTGAATTTCAGGTTGCTTTGTCTGGGGGTTTTTTGCCTTCATTATATAGTTCTTTCTTTTACTTAATGATTCTCTCAATAGTCTTTGGAAAGCAAATATAATGGTCAATGATCTCAGTTTCTTCATCCATCAGATAGGTAGGCACAAACACTATCCTCTCTTTCTGAGTCTCCATCACTCCACCCTAACCAACCCTGGGAAAACCAAAGGCTTCTCAAGCCAAGACTAAGTCACACAAATTGGACATCAGACACTTCTGCTAATCCCCAGCCAGCACTTCAAGGTCTCAGGTCTCAGGTCCCCATTTGCCTTGCTCTTGAGCAGATTTCAAATTCAGCCTCCAATGATATTGGCTTGAAGCAGTTTGTCCAACATCCCCTTGCAAACCTCGCTTGCCCTGTTCTCTCCTATCCTCCCTCAAGAGCTGTGCTGCATTGCTGCCTCCTGGAGTTTATTTCACTTTCTATCACCCACGTGATGAGGTTTCCAGTGTTATTAATAAGTGACTGCTTATTAATTAGTATTATTAGACATGCGTTATGCAGCACAGACAGTAACACAGTGTATCCAAGAAGAGAAGTTATACAGAAAGAGGTGAACCTGCAGCCCAGCAAGAGGACACAGGGCCAGCACGGAGTCCAGTGGAGTC
Source organism: Bos mutus (assembly GCF_027580195.1). Classification (NCBI taxonomy): domain Eukaryota; kingdom Metazoa; phylum Chordata; class Mammalia; order Artiodactyla; family Bovidae; genus Bos; species Bos mutus. The sequence continues at coordinate 96,536,640 of NC_091626.1, forward strand.
AAGAGGAACCCTTCCCAAATCGGAAAGCCGAGCACCTGGGGTGGAGAACCGCTTGTCACGGGAGGGAGGGAGAGCACGTGAATGTGAGGTTCACAGCGTGTGAGGACACAAGCCCAACGGGCAGCCTGAGCATTCAGGCCCTGAGGGGGCCAGTTCCTATGGAACCTTCCTAACTCCAGGCATCCCTTCCACCGGGGTATCAGCCATTGCCACCCCCGCCAGCCCAGCCCCGACAAGGCTGCTGGAAAGGCCAGCTCCCAGAAGGGCAAAAAGTCTCTAACTTCCAGCTCCAGTCTACTCTCATTTTCTTTTCTGGCTTATTCCATGGAAATAAAATATTCTCAGGCACCTGCAGCAGTGGAAGCCTCTCAGCCATTTCCCCGAATTCAGCAGCCCACCACTAGCTGAGAGGAACCCTCCCTCAGGACAGGGCTGCCAGCACCAGCCTGGGGAGATCCCGGCTGGGATGTGGAATGGCACACCTGGGCTGTGTCCTTCTTTCCCCTGAGCACCCCGGAGCCAGCAACCTGGCTAGATCCATGGCAACAGAACATCTCACCAAAAACTTCACAAGAGAAAAACTAGAAGGAAACTCTTTCCTCCCACACTGATCATTTTCAGAGCAGTTCTAGAATTTCCTGCTTGGGGATCACATTTTAACATGGGCCGGGTATATTTGGAGTGTTTAATGGGGTTGAATGTTTGAGTGGCAGGGAGTTACCTATTAATACTTGATGGCTGCTTTGAAAAAATCATCATTTGCTCCATTTATGATGGAAGTTCTTGTGTGTTTTAAACTTCATTCCTCCCACCAGATAGATATGAGCAGACAGCTGGCACAGCCACTTTTAGATGAAGTGTCGAGAGGGCAGGACCCACAATTCAGCGTGGTGTAGTGGCAAAGGGTGTGAACTCCAGCTGCACACGACACAGGCTGGAATCCCACTCTACCGCCTGCAAGCCACAGGACCGTGGGTAAGATGCTTGACCCTTCTGCACCTCCGTTTCCCTTTCTATGTAATAGCAACAAGATAGACCTGCCTCATGGAGTCTGCAGGAGGGTTAAATGAGCTAATATTTTTAAAGTACTCAAACAGTGGTAGTCATGGTGTAGAGGTTATATAAAAGTTAATCAAGTAAAAAATAAAACAACTTCCCATGGGCGCTGCTTCCCGGGTGGTGCTTCAGTCACTAAATCGTGTCCGACTCTTGCAACCCTATGGACGGTAGCCCACCCGGCTCCTCTGTCCATGGGACTTTCCAGGTAAGAATACTGGAGCTACCAAGGGACAAATGTGTGTGCGCTTAGTCATTCAGTTGTGTCCGATTCTTTGCGACCCCATGGAGCTTCCACCAGGCTCCTCTGTCCATGGAAGTTTCCAGGCAAGAATACTGGGGTAGGTTGCCATTTCCTACTCCAGGGGATCTCCCCCACCCAGGGATCGAACCTGCATCTCTTGAATTGGCAGGTGGATTCTTTACCACTAGTGCCACCTGGGGAGCCCTAACTTCCCAGGAGGCCCTTGATAAAAGCTTCACGACAATGGCAGTGGTGATGTGCTGCTTCTGGAATATCTCAGGATCGTGGGCAGGAAAGATATCCCTTCTGCTATCATTCCTGGAGGGTCAGTCAGTCCCAGTTCTGATGCCTGTTGCCCCATGTCCTTCCCCAGCCCCTGCTTCCCATCCTATCTCCCTCTCCCTCTGCTGGACAGTGTTCATATCATCCCTGCCCCCTTCAACTGTGCAGCGGCTCAGCCTAAGAGCAGGCAGGGGCGGCAGCGCCAACACTGAGGATTTTGTGGAATCCAAAGCACGCCCCATCCCCATCTTCATCCCCGGCAACCATTCTCTCTGACCCACGCACTAGAACTATTTTTAAACAATATACTTTTGCCCGGTTGTGGAGGGGAAAAAAAAAAAAAGAAAAGAAAGAAAGAAACACCCTCCCCAGGATTCAAGCTGAAGATGGAATGATTGCCAAATGCTAACAGCTTTTCAAACAGGACGCAGTTAAAAATACGTCTGAAATGGTTTTAACTCAAATTCAAAAAATAGCTTAACCGACTGGGGAGCTGTAGGCAGTGGGGGCTGGGGAAGCTGAAGAGGCAACGGGATTCCCTTCGGAGGGGCCTAAGGCAAACCTTGCCACAGGGACACAGGGCGGATGCCTGGTTTCTTTTTCCATGTGAATTAAATCTTTTGAAAACACAGACCAGATCTCCAGGGAAAGCGGTGACACCAGAATGCTTGTTGTGGCTCCACAAGAGGAGATATTCCTGATATGAGCCAGAGCGCCGAAGAATTGATGCTTTTGAACTGTGGTGTTGGAGAAGACTCTTGAGAGTCCCTTAGACTGCTAGGAGATCCAACCAGTCCATTTTAAAGGAGATCAGCCCTGGGATTTCTTTGGAAGGAATGATGCTAAAGCTGAAACTCCAGTACTTTGGCCACCTCATTCGAAGAGCTGACTCATTGGAAAAGACTCTGATGCTGGGAGGGATTGGGGGCAAGAGGAGAAGGGGATGACAGAGGATGAGATGGCTGGATGGCATCACTGACTCGATGGACATGAGTCTGAGTGAACTCCGGGAGTTGGTGATGGACAGGGAGGCCTGGCATGCTACGATTCATGGGGTCGCAAAGAGTCAGACACGACTGAGCGACTGATCTGATCTGATCTAATGTGTCTTCCTGGACCTTCACTACTGTACGTGTGATTGCAGCTGCACCAGTGTTGCCTCTGAGTGGGTCAGCAATGAGAATCTCAGTCCCCGCCCTGACTCCAATCCCTGCAGACCTGCTCAGTCAGAATCTGCACTTCAAAAAAAAAAAAAAGAATCTGCACTTCAACAAGATGCCCAGGTGATTCAAACTCAAATTCAAGGATCACAGATGCTACCTTGGACTCTATCATGGCACCTTAACCCTAAAAAGGATTGGGTTAGAAATATTTCTCCCCATTTATATGAGGAAACTGAGACCCAAGGAGGGACTCATCTAAGGTCACCAGCTGAGTCAGTCTAACCCTATCATTTAGAGTTCCATGCCCTCCCGTAGGACTTAAAGTTCCAAATTAGGCTTCATCATCAGACCTAGTCAAGGACAGCAGAGAATTTCCATTGCTTTCTTTCTAGGTGTAGAGGACCTAGAATGTAAAACATCCTCTTAAAGCAGTATTTCTCCAAGTAGTTTCAGTAGGTTGCTATACCTATCAGACACTCTGTGAAAAAGACTCTATTGTCAAATATGATCAGAAAATCCGTAATGTTCATTAATATATTTAGGTCTCTGAGAAGTAGTTCAGAAGAGAAACTTGCTTAACATTGTTTTATACAGTGTTTCCCAAAGTTATTCTACCACAAACCCCCTTTTTTTTTCCATACAGGAAACCTATTAATATGAATAGCATCATATTCAGAGAAATACTTGTTGGGATTCACTGCCTTTTACTATTTAATCACCTGCTCAATCAGTCTGCAGGAAAGCATAAAATTTCATGGTATTTCATGAAGATGGGTGCAGGAGGAAGATTTCCTTTTATAACATTCCCCCAGATGTCATCAACCTGTGACTGATCACCTTCCACAGCAAGGAGCTCACTACACACAAAGCAACCCAACTCACTCCTATATTTAGAAACATGAAGTGAAGTGAAGTCGCTCAGTCGTGTCTGACTCTTTTCGACACCATGGACTGTAGCCTACCAGGCTCCATCCATGGGATTTTCCAGGCAAGAATACTGGAGTGGGTTGCCATTTCCTTCTCCAGGGGATCTTCCCAACCCAGGGATCGAACCCGGGTCTCCCGCATTGCAGGCAGATGCTTTACTGTCTGAGCCACCAGGGAAGCCCATTTAGAAACATAACCTAAGGCCAAATCCTCCTTCTCACAACATCCTGAGCAACAATTGCTTAAATTTTATCTTCAGCACCAGTGTGCACAGGGATTTGATCCTTGTTTCTTATAGTTATCCTTCACACACAACTCTAGTAGTGATAAACTAATACGTCATTTCTGTCTTCTATAGTCCAGGTTCAAATATTTCTCAGAATCACAGAATTTAGAGCTTAAAAGTATTTACTTAAAATCTTTTACCTAACGCAATCTTTTACCTAACCCCATAACACTTATTACCTAACCCAATCTTTTCATCTTACAGATGAGAAAACCATGCCCGAGAATGACTTGCCCAAGATCAAGCAGGCAGGGGAAACTTAACCTGGGAGACTGGATTTGAGTGTAACAGAGGGCTTGTGTTCTTTTTTGGTACAAGGCCTTCAGAAAGCTCCTCACCAGGAGCTCCTGGGTGTTTGAGGTTCATGTCTAGCCTCCAAGGCTCATCATAGAGAATCACACAGCCTCCCACATCTTTCCTCCTGGTACCCCCGTCAGATGCCACATTGGGGGCCAGATGAGTCACCGAGCTCACCCAGCGTAGGGAGCGTGTTCCAGCCTCTCCCCTCCTGGAGTAGCCGAGCTGGGACTGTTCTTCACCCCACACTGCCTCCTCACCACTAATGCCATCTGCACCCTCCTTCTCAAGGATCACCATCTGCTTTCCTGATACCACTCAGCCGCCCCCAGCACTTTGCTTGGTTTTCTAACCCACCGCTTGGGCCACCCTCCTTGCAACTTGTGATTTCCCTTCTCTGTTCTCTTTCCACAGTCCTCATCCACTCATGCTTCGCCCCTTCAGCCCACAGCTTTGAGAGCTTGCATGCTTACAGTCTGCTTTCTTGCTCTCTCATGTCAAGCCCGCACTAACCTAGAAATTCCTTCACAGCCCATTGCTTAGGCTAGGATTTGCTTTGAAGCTATATATGTCTGATGAATAAGTGAATGAGGCTTTTACTTTCTGCCCCTTTTCTGTGCCCACCTGGCCTCCCATGTTCTTGAACACCATCACATAAAGCCCTCTTGCCCCTCTTTCTACAAGTATATTCCCTTCCTACAAAGCAGTTAGGGGCTGGGAACACACTAGGGGTTAATTAAATGCAAAGGGATAGTACTAGGTCACTAAAAAATATTTCTGAAGATGACTGCTGCTCCATTACTCACTGGAAAGGAGGGCAGTGGTCACATCTATATAACCATATGCATAGCATTTTAAAGTTCTCAATAAATACATGATAAACTATTTTTTTTAAGTTTGGGCATATGAAGCCCATAAAGATTTCCACTTGTTTTAGTATCTATTCTATGCCAGACATTTCACATATTATCTCATTTAATACTTGGGGGACTTCTATAAGGCTGGAAAAAGAGGTTCAGGGAAGCAATTCTGATCTAGGGCATTCTGGTTTCCATACCTGTGTACTTCCCTTTCTTCTCTGCACCCCCAAAGGTATTGACCCAAAGGGCCAAACCCCAGATCCTTCATTTTAAATAGAGATTTTCTATTTTCTTCCTCTCTGTTCTAATCAGTAGTTCTCCCCTTCTCTGACACTCCCTTTCCCTGTCTACAGCTCCTTGAGAAGACCCTCCTACCCTTTTCATTCTTTACTCCTTATTGGATATGTGGCAAATACAGGTGTTAGGAAACAAAAGTTTTTTACCAAAGGTTTCTCTGGAAGGAAACTAGAACCCTGTGTGAAGGGTAAGTGTGAAAAACAGATTTCAGTGATTAAGCACACTGGAGGTGAAAATAGATTTTAGGCAATTGTTGACTAAGAAAATCCCAAAATGTAAAAATTTGTCATGTAACTATGGGGACCAGGGAATCAACCTCTCCCCTCTCCAAATGCTCTGATGCATCAGCCTCTAAATTCTGGATTAACTGGTTCAAGTCTTCTCTCTGCTTTGCAGCCTCTGATAGTAAGTTGGCCCTATCAATGCCAAACACTGGGAAGAAAATTAAAAGTCTAGAAAATCAACCAAATTTGGGTAAATCACCTCAGAAGCATTGAAATATATCGATAGCTGCACATTTTTAGTTTTTGAAGATTAACTCTCCATTTAGCTCTTCCATGTTCCATCACCTTTTCTCTAATTTATCTTCTAATTCATGTAACAAGTGTAGGTCACTTCAAAAACCGATGACCCCCACCTCCTCTTAGTACTACCGCTTAGGTCTGAAGCACATGAAGACCATGTTGTGGGGATGGACAAAGTGGGGGGCTGAGGAAAGAAGGTACCCCTTTTACTTCCTGGAAAAGTCAAGAAAAAAATGCTCATAGGCCAAGCTAACTACCTCAGTCTCCTAAATCACACCCCATCTTCCTTCATGCCAATCTTCAGTGTGAATTAACACGAACAGCAACTCTACTGAAAGGGGAGACACACCAGGCTTACAAATAAAGCTCCCAACACCTCTTCGCTTTGTGTTCCAGGAGCTGGTGACCCTTGCTGATCAGAAGTGGTTCTCCATTTAGGTCTCTTTTTTTAAGCTGTATGTTGACTTTTTTCCTTTTAAATTTGTGCTTGCAAATTTCTCCTCATACACGGGACTTTATTAACTCTCTCCCTTTCTCTGGATTCTCCTCCAAGAGGCCACCATATTATTCTTGGGCATAGATTTGTTTACTGATCATGTCATATTCCAATTAGAAAGAATACAGTAGTAAGAAAGACAAACAAATCTCCTGTCTTCATGTACCTTATATTCTAGTAGGGATGAGGAATAGAAAATAATAGAGCACACAAATACATGAGACACTTTCAAAGAGTGAAAACTAGTGGGAAAGAAAAGTAAAATCAAAGAATTTTATAAAAGTGGCTAGGGGAAACTAGAGTGTTTTAGACTGGATGGTCAGGGAAGGCTTTTCTGAAAAAATTTTTGTCTGACTCTTGATTGATAAGAAGTATTCCATCATGAATGAATTTTTTTTTTCAGAGTGATAGGACAAATATTACTTGGTAAAATTCCAGCTAAAAAGTAAGTAAAATTTCAGAAATGACATTAAGGTGCATCATACTTAGAAGTCAATCTATAGAAAGAGGTGGGAGGCCTTTATTAGAGGAAGGACATGAGAGCAGGGGAAAATCAAGTCACCCAAATATTTTTCTGACCTCAGGGAACATGTAACCACTTCCCAGGAAGTTGTAAGCTTCAGGTTTTTATAGCACAGTGATTAAGGGAATGGACTCTAGAAGCAGACTACTCTCAAATCTTGCAATTTACCATCTGTGTGACCTTTAGCATGTTATATAACTTCTCTGTGCTCCACTTTTCTGATTTTTAAAATACTTATAATAAGGGTGTCTACTTCAAAATGTTGTTGTGATAGTTAAACAATTAAATATATGTAAAGCACTCATAACAAGTCACAGAATATAGTATGTGCTGTGTAAGTATTGTCATCATATTGCCAGGTGCATCCTTTTATGAACACCCATGCACATGTCAGCATCAGGCATGCTCCCTGCACACTTATCAGGGCAGTCAGTACAGAGATCCCTGTGCAAACTGAGGGATTCAGATCCCAGCAGGAAGCTGATTCCAGTCTAAAGATACTTTCTTTCTTTCTTTTTTTTAACAAAGTCAGAGATGGAGATTTAGATTCATATAGACTTGTAGAGGCCTCTGATTCCTTTAGAACCTACTCAAGTCACACAATAATTCATAGAAGCACAAAAGGAGCCCCAACATTCCCATGACTTTTCCCCAGGTTTCTTCTTGGTTCTAACCACCACCTGAAGTCCAGAGTTGTCAGTTGCCATATATCAGTACTTGTTAGGGGGGTAGGCAGACTTTCTGGAGTCACAGCTCACCTAATTCCTGTGTGATCTATAAGTCTGTCCTAGGCTCAACATCTAGCACATTGTCTAGCATATAAAAGGTTCACCCACAATATTTGTGGAATAAGTGAATTGTGGTTCTTTCATTGTGTTTTGTGCTTCAGGTGGACAATAACATACACCTTATAATTAATATAAGCATCTGCCTCTTTTCTCACCACCACTAGGAAGAAAGCTAAATAAATGAAGCATTCTAAAAACAGTCAGTTGACACCATAAAATAAGAGAAATGTGAAAGTAGTAGTTTTTAGGGTGGATATTCGTTCAGCAAGTCCTCAAATGCTTGCTACTCTAGTTTTATTTCAGCCCTCCCATGGGGCAATCATTATTACAGCTGTTTGTGGACAGTTTCTCCTCAAATTCCCTTACAAAAGTATATTGCTCTCAGGACCACGGAGAGCTCCCAACAGCATCCCTCCTGGCTGCCTCAGTTTTCTCAGCACCACGGAGAGCTCCCAACAGCATCCCTCCAGGCTGCCTCAGTTTTCTCAGCACTACGGAGAGCTCCCAGGCTGTTCGGCCATTGTGAGGGACCTGACTTTTCACAGTCCCTGAAAACTCCACCAGGAATTGCAGACTGATGACCCCTAGTAAACCACCTCCACTGCAATTCAAATATTGGAATGGGGCAAAAGGTGACTGGGGTAAAAAGTGCCCCAAAGTCGAAGAAATAGCCAAATAATCCACCATCCAGCGGTATGGCTCAGGGTGGGCCGAAGACAACTGACTAATGATTACAGCTACTTTGTGCCAGATCAGCATTTTTATTTCCCTTTCCCCCTCCTCACTACCAAAGTTAAATGCCCAAGGTGAATTCAAAACCCGCAGTCCAAACTGTGATCGGATCAACGCGGCTGCAACCAGACAAAACTGATCTTATCTGAATGGTGACTTTATCCACTTTGGAGAGCAGAACGCATTACAATAATAAGGAGCGACAGAAGTGGGAGGAAGAACAATCACAGCAGAGCCAGGGAAGAATTCACTTTACCATCATTTTGGAGGATTAATTCTAAGTTTCCCTTCTATAAATGTCATTTTTCACTTCAGCAGGAGGTCTGGGGTCTGAAATTATTCTAGCCAACTTCCAGAATGCATCGCTTTGCACCTGATTTGCAATCCATTTCTGCTACCTCCTACCATGTTCAATGATGTTTAATGGTCACTTGGTCCCCTACATTCTCCACCATGCTGCTGTGAGGAGGTACACACACTGGAGGCCAGGTAGAAGAATACAGGTGTTTGGGTAAGAAAATAGTATGTGCGATTACAGGCACAAAAAAGCATACACATTCTCACAAAGAATAGAGTTGTATGGCTGCAAGAGGAAGAGGGAAAGGAAAATGTGTAGAAACAAATGTGTGTGTGTAAATAATGTATCATATCTAGACCTAGACCGTCTAGGTCTCTCACCCACTCACTAGTTTAAGCAAGACAATTATATTATTACCTGGATAGTATTTCCAGTCTCATCTCCTTAGCAGCCCCCTAAATTCTAGCCACACTGGATCAACTGCCTTTTCTCAGACTTGCGGCATACGTATACACCTCCGTGTTTTTACTCACACTGTCCCCTCCTCCAAAAATTCCCTCCTGACTCCTTTCTCCTCACTACTTCCCCACCCAATTAAAATCATACTCACACTTCAAGGCCCAGATCAAAGGCCACCTCTTCCAAGACCCTAACCCCTCTATCTCACACAATTACTATTCACTTTTTCACGTTTGTCTTCACAACAGGCTATTTTAAACTTATATCAGAGCTATTTTCTTGCATATCTCTCTCCCCCTCTAAACTGTAAACTCCTTGAGAGCAGGAGTCTTTTTTATCTTTGTATTCACGCCAGTACCTGTTTCTTGATCACAGGTACAACATAATACATTTGAGTACATGCATGATTAAACAAAATTAACAATATAAAGCACAACCCAGAATATCTTCCTCAGTAACTTTTTACTGGATGTTTGTACTATAAATAACTTGGGAATAGCCAAGTCTTTCCAGGTACTGATTTTCCCCAACCAGCTTAGCAACTGGGAGAGGCAGGGAGAATTGACCTGAAGACTCTAGCATGCCTGGCTAGGCCTATATCTACAATCCCCGACAATGACCGTGATGGAGCATACCTCAGTGACTCTTACTTGTATGACTGGTGACATCTCTCCCACTGATGGTCAGACACTACTTTTAACCCCAAGGTGCTAACTTAAAATTTCCTACCCTAGCAGACTTTACTGAACTTAATTTCTAGACTTTTAAGAGTTACAGTCTCTGATGTTACAAGTTCTAGCTTTCTCCCCAAAATTCATACTTTTCCCTACCAACTCTCTCCTACCCCACCAAACCCCAGGTCCTGGACCCGTCAAAGCACCTCTGTGCTGAGTGCTGATGCATCAGCTCAGAGTATGTGTGAGTGTGGACATGAACACGACTAAACACAGCAGCGTGTGTATTGTTGTTTACATTCAGCATCACTCTGTGTGCCATTATACAAAGGTGGGAGCATACTCCCACTTGGAACAGGGCATTTCTCAGCTCCTCACAGGAAGAATGTTGATAAATTTGATGTCAGAGAAATGCCTCCCCTGCCTTTCTCATAAACCTCCTGTGCGTGCTTAGTCACTCCATCATGTCTGACTCTTTGCAACCCCATGGACTGTAGCCTGCCAGGCTCCTCTGTCCATGGGAATTCTCCAGGCAAGAATACTGGCTGGAGTGGGTTGTCATTTCCTTCTCAAGGGGATCTTCCCAACTCAGGGATCAAACCCGGGTCTCCCGCATGGCAGGAGGATTCTTTACCAGCTGAGCCACAAGGGAAGCCCTGCGTGCCACAACTCATAAACCTTCCATCTAGGAGCAATTTTCAGTTCTCCAGACCTGTGTCTTCCACATCCAGCACTCTTAGGATTGAGTCTGACCGAAGGGAGGAGGGAGTGAAGGCTGTCGAGTCTCAGATAGAACCACCTCTTCACTGGCAGCCTTTGGAAGAGTCTGGTGTTGAGCCTTGTTTCCCGCTTCCCAGTCCCCCTACTCCATGTGTCTCCCATCACTGGCTTCTTCACATACCGCCCCACACTTCCCTCAGTTCCTGTCAGATTTCTTGGCTGAATCTTGATGGGTGGATTATGACCTTCCCATCTTGCTCAGCCCACTGGTCTGTGTCTTTGATTTTCACCTATCTGCTTCTCGAGTCTTGAAATATAAGTGGGCTGTGTCTCCTGGGTTAGTCCAAGAATATTACTTTTCCTGCCCCTGACAAGATGAGGAACATGAGATGGTTGGATGGTATCACCGACTCAACGGACACGAGTTTGAGCAAACTCTGGGAGATAGTGAAGGACAGGGAAGCCTGGTGTGCTACAGTCCATGGGGTCCCAAAGAGTCAGACATGACTTAGTGACTGAACAACAGCCCAAGATGGGGAAGAGGCAGGGCACTTGAGGCGAGAAGGAAGAAAAGGTGATCGTAACACCATGCTCTAGTAGATGCAACAGTCCTGCATCCTGAATGACCCTTTTGTCTCACGGTGATCACTTTCTAAAAGCTGAGGTTTTCCACTGCTCCAGGATTCTTTCTCATTTCCCCCAGTAGCCACCATTACTGCCAGTGCTAAAGAAGTTAAAGCAGCAGCCAATATTAGTGGAAGAAGTATTATGCTCAGTTTATCTCTACTTATTCACGCTCTGGGGCCTACCTATCTTGAGCCTCAGTTTCCCCATCTGCAACGTACTTAACCCAGGATTCTGATGACTAAATCAAGCAGCATAAGTGACAATATGCGGGATGATGCCTGGCCCTTGAGACAAAAAAACCTGTTTCTGAGCCCTGTGGGGCAGCCCTCAAGGCTTCTATGGTGAGCGTGGACTTGTGGCAGGTGGGGGCAGCAGAGGGCCACTGCGGGACTGGAAGAACAGGCAGGAGGCCCAGGTCTTCTGAATCCTTGGTTCTGGGAGACAGGTTCTAAGAGCAGGCATCTCAAGACAGCTCAGGTCCTCTACCAAGGAAATGCAGGAGAGAGAGCAGGTAGGTGCAGAGAGGCCCATCTGAGATAAGAGGGTTATGAGGATCATGAGGTCAGGATGTCAAGACTTCACTAGAGAACTGGCACCATGAGCCAGCCATACCAGCTGGGGAGCCGAGGCGTACCAGAGAGGCTGGCAACCTGCAGTTACAGGGTGACCTCCTTTAGAGGCTTCTCAGAGCTACCGCACCACTGGAAACAGGTTTTCCTTGGCCTCAACAAAGCCAGCCCACATCAACAAAACTACTGTGTTGGGGGAAATTCATTTATACATATAATTCACACCCTTCGCTGAACTGTCAAGATTTAAGAGTTTCTTCTGGCCTGATAACGCCCCCGTCTTGAGGCACTTGCTAAAAAGCTCGTCCTTACAATTTCCTTGTCTCTTATTCCCAAGCTGCAAAACTGATCCTCAAATAGGCTGCCTCAGGGTGCTAGGGCAGGTGTTGAACATCCACCCTCAGAAATCACGAAGGCATCTGAACCTATTTCATTGTAGGTAAAGGTGGAGGGCTGGGTAAGGTCTCTTCCTCCTTCTGAAGCCTCTCAGTCTAAAGCTGAGAGCTTCTCCTTCAGTCACCCTGTGCCAAGCAGCAGCTCTGCTTTGTGTGACCCTGATTGGCAATGGCATCACCTTACAGCCAGGACCTCCAGGTGGGGCATTAGAGTGGGAGTTCAGCTGCCCCCCCCCAACATTGGCTCCTAGGCTTTGGTGGCACTCAGGCCTTAAAGCATGCATACCACACAGGGAGCTTGCCCCCACAAAACCACCCCTAGCTGCACAGTAGTATCACCTGGGGAGCTTTCGTCTTTTGTTTGTTTATTTGGAGCACCCAGTGCTGGTTGCAGCAGCATCTGTCGTTGAGGCACACGGACTCTCTAGCCGTGGCGCACCGGCTCTCTAGTTGCAGCACAGGGGCTTAGCTGCTCTAGGGCATGTGGAATCTTACTTCCCCGACCAAGGATCGAAACCACATTCCTTGCATTGAAAGACAGATTCCTAACCACTAGACCACCAGAGAAGTCCCTGGGAAGCTTTTCAGTGAGCCATTTATGACTAAGCTTCCAGCACCAGAAATTTTCATTTTATTAGTCTGGGTTGGAGTAGGAATCATGATCAAAATATCTACTGACCAGTAAGGCATGAGCCCAGGCAGGCAGATGGATGCTGGCAGCATGCCTTACCTGCACATACACGCTGGATGTCAACCCTAGCCCTGGGCCCGACTATCGATATGTTTGAAAAGCAACCTAGATGATCCTAACAGGCAGCAAAAGGGGAGAACTCTATGGCTAGACTTTGCCTCTGAGTAAATGTCCAGTGACTGAAGACTCCTCCATGAAGGACAGAGCTCACAGACAAATTGACCTAAGACTCTGTCTGCACTAGAAAAGCAAGCAAGGGGGTGGGGTGGCGATGACAGGGCACACACCCAGGGCTCCAGGGAAAATGTCACCTCCGTCTTTGACCCTCCGGCCTCTCACAGTGCGTGGCACACAGTCCATGGTCAGTAATATCTGGTGACGAATGAGTAGCACTGACACTTTATGAGCCTCTGTCATGAAGCCAAATGACACACACGACCCCACGGAGACCGCATGAGCGAAGTGCAAATACTGTTCGTGCACTCTGTAAAAGAGGCTTTACTTTTATTGAATGGAGGGAAGGGGGTGCTGTTGCTCATTTTTCACATCAAGTATTTGCAGGGAAATCACTGAGTAGTTCAGAAGAAAGTGGGGATTCCTTGCCTTTGTGCAACCCCCACCCCAAACCGTCTCCTGGGGTCGAAGGAAGCTTGCTGCGTGGGATGCTTCCAGCCTCACAAACCAAAGCCTGAAATTCTGAGGGATGATTCAGCTCTTAAGCCCCCCAATCTGTCCCTCGGGCTGCTGTCCCACCCCCGAACCATGGTGGCCCCTCTTCCAGGCCTCTCCTGCCACACTCCCCTCACCCCCTGCAGCCCTGACCCACTTCCGCCATCTGCACCATGGTGTGGGTCTCTGGCTGAATTGGAAAAAAGAGAAAAAAAAAAAAAAAAGACAGCCATTAGGAATCTTAATGAGACCAAGTTCATTTCATTATGTTGTCATTTCATATTTCACCGCTCTGACGGTGAAGGCACAGGAGAACCCAGAGGGCCTTTCTGCTCTGCACACAGGATGGAGAGGCAGGAGGAAGGGGGCACTTGGCTGAGAGATAGGAAGAGACCACGCCCCCTCCCTGCCCACACCAGAACTAAAATGGGGCAGGGCTGGCCCCTTCCCTGGCGATCAGCGACGAGAGTCAGAGGCAGAAGGCTGAAGGAGCACCTTTCCTTACAGAGAGGCTCTGACCAAACCAGGGCAGGCAGGGAGGAGCCCTCCTCCACGCCGAGCTCTCGCGTGTTCTCAAATACAAACAGAGCTGGCCTCGGGGCATCATAGAAATTGCCATTATAAATTCAGATGGTGCACCAGGGGTGCCTCATTTTCTATTATTGTGGTTGGTCTCATGAGCCACTCCAGCAATAGGATCTCAAAAGTGCAAGTGCTACCCCCGGGGGCACCGTTAGAAACACATTATTTTTAAAGCACCGCAATAAAGTATGAACTCAAACAACTTCATTGAAATAAAGATTAATATGGAACATGTGTTCCTCGGCCTCCTTCCACCCACACAGCGAACAACCCAAGCCCTGCCCCCTCCGCCCAACCCCCAACCCCCGCACACACACCCACCTGCCCAGCCTGCAACTCAGGGCTTGAGAAGATAGGGGACACAGAACTTCAGTGATGAGGAGAGAGGAAGGCCAAGCCATGCCAGACACCAGGGGAAGCAGCAGAGGCCACTCTCGAGATTCCAGGCTTGTTAGCCAGTGGGATGCAGTGAAGGAATGGTCTGCACTGGAGGACAGAGTCCTGGGTCTCTCCAGGTTCAGTCACTGACTAGAGGCGTGGACCTGAGCACATCAGTTAACCCCTCAGAACCTCGATTACGTTTTCTCCAAAAGAAAACTAAATGTCCCTCCTTATTATTCCTGTTTCACAGGGTTATGGTGAGCAAGAACCAAGGTAAGGCAGGTTCTAGGAAATGTCATTAAAACCAGGACATACCATCCTAGCTTAAGACACATGCTACATTTTATTATGCTTCACAGATATTACATTTTTTACAAATTGAAGGTTTCAGCAGCCCTGTGTCAAGCAAGTCTATCAGTGCTGTTTTTCCAACAGCCTTTGCTCACTTCATGTCTCATTTAGTGGCACATTTTGGTAATCCTCACAATATTTCAGACTTCCTCATTTTTATTATGTTTGTTATGATGACCTGTGACCAGTGATCTTGGATGTGACTATTGGAAAATTAAGTACATCTTGCGGAAGATTGAGACAACGGTTAGCATTTTTGCATTAAAGTATTTTGTAATTAAGGTATGTACATTGTTTTTTAGACATAATGCTATTTCACACTTCACAGACTACAGTAGAGTATAAACATAACTTTCTACATGTACCGGGAAACCAAAGAATCCATATGACTCGATTTATTGCAATATTTGCTTTACTTTGGTGGTCTGGAAACTCACCCACAGTAACTCCAGGGAATACCTGTATGCCCTTCCATAGGGTGTAGTCCAGGGAAAGGACCTCAGCTTTCCCTGGCCACTGAGGCATAGGAAAGCAAGAAGGCCCACCACCAGCAGATGTAACACCTTCTTCTCAGCTCAGCCCAGCTGGGGACTGGGGAGCAGCCAGGGCTTGGACACTTAGGCTTTGGGGTTTTTTTGTGTTTTTTTTTGCACAGGGTCAGGAGATGCAGGCAGTATGGTGGAAGCAGACCAGTGAAAAAGAAAACAGAAGACCTTCTACTAGACGAAGCAAAGAGGAAGAGGAAATGTGCTCTGAAAAAGAGCAGTAGTGATCAAAATAACCTTACTGAACGTCATCACCTTCCCTTCCACTAGAGAGCTCAGAGCTGCTCCCTTGCAGTCTCTCATCTCCACTCGAAGTAGGGGTCAGAGACAGCCTTCCCTCCATAGACCAGATGAACAGAGAGCTTGTTGAATCAGGAGGGAAAAACCAAGGGTGGGGCTCCCAGATCCAGGGCCTCTAATCCAGCCTCCTTCCCTTAGAATCTAGGTCTTGAAGAGGAGTATTTAGAGGCAGTTCTCATCGAAGGTAAACTATATCATTAGATGGGGTTGCCTACCATGAGTTAACAGACGGAAAATAAAAATTCATGCCGCAGGACCAGACTTTCATCCATCCAGATGCAAAGAAGGACTTAGGATCCTCCCTGAAATCCTGCCCTCCTCCATCCCTCCACCGTAGCCTAGGAGAACCATGCAGGGGTGGCTGGGGGCACCAGAGAACCCTGGGTGAGGGAGGAAATAACAGTGAGGGGCTGGCACGGTGGGGTTAGGACCAAACCCCCTGCCGTTACTACTACTAGAGCCATGCAAGAGGCGGGGGGATTAAAAGTGGGAGACAGACGCCCCAGTGGGTTTTGCAGCTCTTTTGCTTTCTGTTTCTGGAAGGGAAAGAGAATGGTCATAAAAATAACTGAAATGACATCAAATATTTAAATTTCAGCAGTGCAGGAAAAAAGAAGAAAGTGAGATGAAAAATTGCTATAAACAAGGCACAAAGCTGGGCTGTGGCAGGAGGGCTCTTTCCTCTCTGGCTTAGCTGGTGACACTGCCATGCCGTACCAAGATGCCACTCACCAGATATTCCTGGGAAAGAGCATGGGGTGGGAGGATGCGCTTTACCTCATCTCTGAGGGCTGGTGAGTCAAGGCAGCAGACCTGGGTCACAGGACCATGTGTGGAAGCTTGGCTCTGTTTTGTGGACCAGACTGTACTTGTCACCCTGGCCCACTCTCTCTGGAAGGCACATCATTGGCCATGAAGGGGACAAACAGAAAGGTAGGGGATGGAGTGAAACCGGAAAACCAGAGGGTGGGCCCGCAACAACATCTATGCTGCATGGGCCAAGAAAGGTTCAACATGGATCTGCAGTGAGCTCTGAGGACAGGGAAGGCAAGAAAGACTGATAAAGGAGTTAGAGTGAAATGCACGCTATTCCCTCACCATCCTCCATTAAATTGTTGTTTTTTAGTTGCTAAGTCATGTCTGGCTCTTTGCAACCTCATGGACTGTAGCTCTCCAGGCTCCTCTGTCCAAGGGATTTTTCAGGCAAGAAGTATACTGGAGTGGGTTGCCATTTATTTCTCCAGGGGATCTTCCTGACCCAGAGATCGAACCTACACCTCCTGTATTGGCAGGCAGATTCTTTACCGCTAAGTTATCAGGGAAGCCCCCTTCATTAAATAAGGGGATTAAATGAAGTGGGGGCATGGGAACTTCCCTGGCCTGAGAGTGGGGAGATAGCAGAACAGAGTGGAGACACTTAGAGTCATCGTGGCCTGATTAAAGCAAGCTGAGGGCCAGAAACACAGATCTGAAGAGGCGTGTGGTGCTCTGAGCCTGAAACCAGGGAAGCTCTAGGGTCCAAGCAGATGGACTAAGTCAGTTAAAAATAAGCAGAAGGTAAGGCTGCAGCATGCCTTCCACAGTAGACTCAGCAGGCCTTGGTGACTGGGAGGAGCAAGTCTGGACTCTCAGGTTTGGGCAGTGGATCCAGTGAATTAGTGAACTTGCAGATTGTAGGTACTGGAGGGACTACAGGTGTCTAGCGGAAGGATGAGCATCATGGCAAAGGAAAGTGCTTTCTTACTGAACACCTAGAGAACAAAGGGATAGAAGATTAAACTCTAAATAGAAAGGATGCTTTATGAGATACTGAGCTCCTTGTCTATGGCAGTATTCAAGTAGCATCTGAGTGGCAGAGATTTCTACAGCAAGGGAGTAGCAACCCTACAAGAATATCTAAGATCTCATGATTGCATTACATTTCTCTTCCTCCTACCCACCCTATATCCCACCTTACCCCCCATAGACACAGTTACACTCAACTATACATGTCATCAAGTTAGTAAGAGAAATTGGTTCCATGTGTTGTCCAGTTGCTCAGTCATCTCTGACTGTGACCCCATGGACTGCAGCAAGCCAGGCTTCCCTGTCCTTCACCGTCTCCCAGAGCTTGCTCAAACTCATGTCCATTGTGTCAGTGATGCCGTCCAACCATCTCAACCTCTGTCACCCTCTTCTTCTCCTGCCTTCAATCTTTTCCAGCTTCAGGGTCTTTTCTAATGAATCAGCTCTTCACATCACGTGGCCAAAGTATTGGAGCTTCAGCTTCAGCATCGGTTCTTCCAATGAATATTCAGGACTGATTTCCTCTAGGATGGACTGGTTTGATCTCCTTGCAGTCCAGGGGACTCTCAAGAGTCTTCTCCAACACCACAGTTCAAAAGCATCCGTTCTTCAGCACTCAGCTTTCTTTATGGTCCAGCTGTCACATCTATACTACCGGAAAAACCATAGCTTTGACTAGACAGACCTTTGTCTGTAAAGGAAATCTCTACTTTTTAATTTGCTGTCTAGGTTGTCATAGCTTTTCTTCCAAGGAGCAAGCATCTTTTACTTTCATGGCTGCAGTCACCATCTGCAGTGATTTTGGAGCCCAAGAAAATAAAATCTGTTTCCATTGTTTCCCCATCTATTTGCTTTGAAGTGATGGGACTGAATGCCATGATTTTTGTTTTTTGAATGCTGAGTTTTAAGCCAGCTTTTTCACTCTCTTTTACCTTCATCAAGAGGCTCTTTAGTTCCTGTTTGCTTTCTGCCATTAGAGTGGTGTCATCTGCATATCTGAGGTTATTGATATTTCTCCTGCCAATCTTGATTCCAGCTTATGCTACATCCAGCCCTGCATTTCACATGACGTACTCCGCATATAAGTTAAACAAGCAGGGTAACAAGATACAGCCTTGATGTACTCCTTTCCCAATTTTGAACCAGTCCAATTTTGAATGTCCATTCTACGTCTGGTTCTAACTGTTGCTTCTTGACTTGCATACAGGTTTCACAGGAGGCAGGTAAGGTGATCTGGTATTCCCATCTCTTTAAGAATTTTCCAGTTTGTTGTAATCCACACAGTCAAAGTTAGTAATAGGAATTGGTTGAGTGATGCAGGGGAAATGCTTCAAAAGTATGCAAAAGTCCGCTAACATGCAAGGATGTATCTTCTCAAATAAAAATCCTATTAATTGTCCGTAGTCCAAAGGGAGATGCAGAGGCTGTCTTCTTTCCCCCAGTTATAACCATCTGAGCATCCTTTCGCCCTCACTGGGGGATAAGACTCTTGCAGGTCAGCAGCATCTGCCTTGATTCAAAGTGGTACCCTTTGTGATCCATGAACAGTGCAGCTCAGGACACAAAGAGGATGGTGGGGTTCCTGCTAACTGCCTATCCAGTAGCATTCCCATCCCACCTTACAGCCTCCTTCTTAAAGCAAGCCCAACTTTGTTCCATTATCAGGCAACCACAGATTTATGGAAGACTGGCCCCAGCCCTAGGAAATCGATCTTGATTTCAGTTCATGCCAACAAGGGAATTCCACTCCCCTTGCTAGTAATGGTGTGTGATACCATCCTGACCAATGCAACCTGAGGGGAAAGCCTGCCCTTCGGTGGAGCTTTCTTTCTGTCTCCAAAACTGGCATATGGGTGTCTGTATGTGACACCACCTTGGGGCCATCTTGAGGCCCTGAGGAGAGGCCAACTCAACAGGGTAAGCCAAGACACAAAGGATGGTAGGGTGGGAGGAGAGAAAAGATCTGGAGACATGCTGGAGCCACAGAATCAACCAATCCTGGAATTCCTACAGCTAGACTTCTTATTCTTGAAAGGGACATGATATTTTTCTTATTATTAAAACCACTTCTAGTTGAGTTTTCTATTACTTACTACTGAAAGCATTCCAAATGATAGGCACAGAAGATAGTTTTTACCTCCAGGGCCTTTGCACGTGCTCTTCTCCTTCTTCCTGGGCCCTCTTTCGTCCACGACCATCCTCCACTTGGATGCTCATTCATCCTTCATGTTTTGGTAGAGACGTCCTGGCTCCCAGAAGCCATCCTTGACCTCCCTCATTAGCATCCCCTGCATCCTACGCTGCCTTCTCACAGCACTTACCTCTCTGTTCCAGCCTGTCCTTCCCTAGGCTGCAAGTTCCCTGAGGACTGGGACCACGCCCATATTGTTCCCTGCTGTATCCCAGGTCTAGCACGTAATAGGCACCCAAACATTTTATTTATTCAACAAATATTAAGAATAGTTAACGTTTCTTAAGCATATGAACCAAGTTCTAAACACCTTGATGCTCACAACCACCAGTGAAATAGGCACGTTGTTATGGCCATTTTACAGGTGAGAGAGCAGGCACAGAGAGGTTGATTCACTTGCCCTGGGTCACACAGCTAAAGAGTGCTATACAAGAATTTTAACACAGGCAGTCTCTTTCCACTACATACTGAACACCTACTATTTGCAAGGCATGGTTGAAGGTGCTGGGAATACAATGTGACCAAGACTAAGTTCCTGCCTTTGCAGAGCTTACATTTTAATGGGAGGAGACAGATAATAAATAAAACAAACACATGTAACTTTAAAATCACAATCTTTATATTTACATCTCATTTCCCCATTAATCACTGGTACGACCTTGAGCCATTACTAACCCCCTCTGAACCTCAACTCATAATCATATGTAGAACTGGACTGATGTGGGAGCAAAATAAGAATACTTGTAAAATGGCTTTTCATACCATCTGCCACATGCTGCTGCTGCTAAGTCACTTCAGTCGTGTCCGACTCTGTGTGACCCCATAGATGGCAGCCCACCAGGCTCCCTCATCCCTGGGATTCTCCAGGCAAGAACACTGAAGTGGGTTGCCATTTCCTTCTCCACATAACAGGGGCTTAATAAATGTTAATGGTTGAATCTGGATCCCAACAAAGTACGAGCCCCACGAAGAGAAGCGAAAGGAGTTTTGGAACTGGAGAACTGGTTGAAGGAGTCTACAGAGAATCTGACTGCTCAGTTAGGAAAGGGTAATTTATCTTCTTGGTCTAGAAGGATTCCAGAACCAAGCCAGCTCCCAACTCCCTTTTCCCCAAGTTATTATCTACATCTGCTGGAGACAAAATAGGGATTGACCAGATTGGGGACCAAGATATCAATTTCTGGTGCTAAATCACCACTCAGGACATACGAGAGGCTGCCAGTATGTTTGCATTAATAAAGCTTTATCTGGCCTGTGAGGATCTCAATAATTGTCCCAGAGGCCAGCAAGGAGACCATCATCAATAGAGTAGACCTGGGGGTGGACAGTGATGGAAAAATGAACCCTAGGTCCTAATTATTGATGGATCTGGTCTTCTTTCATAATTGCATTGAATTATTAATACATATTTATTAAGAACCTATTTATTCATTATTTCAGAAAGGATAAATGCTAATATATTTAACTGGTGCTATTTTGAAAATTGTCATCTCTCTCAGCCCATCTTTTTGACTGCCCCAAGGCAAGGGAAAACCAGACATTTACCCAGAGCAGAGGAGAGCTAGGGGCTTCTCAGGTGGTAATAGTGGTAAAGAACCCCCCTGCCAATGTAGGAAACATTAGAGATGCGGGTTCAATCCCTGAGTCAGGAAGATCCCTTGGAGGAGAGCACAGCAACCCAGTCCAATATTCTTGCCTGGAGAATCACATGGACAGAAGAGACTGGCAGTCTAGAGTCCATAGGGTTGCAAGGAGTCAGACACGACTAAAGCAATTCAGCACTCAGGCACAGAGGAGAGCTGCCTGGAGTAACAGCAAGTTTGGCCTTGGAGTACGGAATGAAGCAGGGCAAAGACTAACAGAGTTTTGCCAAGAGAATGCATGGTCATAGCAGACGCCCTCTTCCAACAACACAAGAGAAGACTCTACACATGGACATCACCAAATAGTCAATACCAAAATCAGATTGATTATATTCTTTGCAACCAAAGATGGAGAAGTTCTATACAGTCAGCAAAAACAAGACCAGGAGCTGACTGTGGCTCAGATCATGAACTCCTTATTGCCAAATTCTGATTTAAATTGAAGAAAGTAGGGAAAACCACTAGACCATTCAGGTATGACCCAAATCAGATCCCTTACAATTAGACAGTAGAAGTGAGAAATAGATTCAATGGATTAGATCTGATAGACAGAGTGCCTGAAGAACTATGGATGGAGATCCATGACACTGTACAGGAGGCAGGGATCAAGACCATCCCCAAGAAAAAGAAATGCAAAAAGGCACAATGGTTGTCTGAGGAAGCCTTACAAATAGCTGAGAAAAGAAGAGAAGCAAAAGGAGAAAAGGAAAGGAGAAAAGGAAAAATATATCCATCTGAATGCAGAGTTCCAAAGAATAGCAAAGAGAGATAAGAAAGCCTTCCTCAGTGATCAATGCAAAGAAATAGAGGAAAACAATAGAATGGGAAAGACTAGAGATCTCTTCAAGAAAATTAGAGATGTCAAGGGAACATTTCATGCAAAGATGGGCACAATAAAGGACAGAAGTGGTCTGGACCTAACAGAAGCAGAAGATATTCAGAAGAGGTGGCAAGAATACACAGAAGAACTGTACAAAAAGAATCTTCATGGCCCAGATAACCACAATGGTGTGCAACCGAGTACACACAATTAATGACTATGCAGATGATTTATTTAGGCTTTGTTATTAAACTCAGTGATATAAGAAGCGTCTTTGGGAAGATGCTTCTTCACCAAAAACACCATATTTGGTGCTGTTTTTGATTTACTGTGAAAAATGCCCTCTAAACTACTGTTCTACCTGTGATGTCCAATAAAAGTACTCTTCATATTAAAAAAAAAAAAAAAAAAAGTGAGGCTGCTACTTGTCCACCATAAGCTCCAAGCTTATGGGAGAAAATTCCCTGCCTTGCTTTGTAGTGAGTGGTTCATGTTCCTTAAAAATAGAAGCAGAAGTTTTATGTTTAAAAGAGTGCCCCTCTCCTGCAAATCACTCACCTTTAAAATCCATACACTTAACCCAATGATTTCTCGTGGCTTAACGCATTTGCAGAACTCTGCCTTTGGATATAATGTTAAGTCAGATTGATCCACCCAAGGAAACCAAATTTATTACTTTATAGTCAGAGGAGTTGGTCGGTTCTCCTAAAACATATTAGCCAGTTTTTATAATGGAGTTACCTAGGCTTGGTTCTAAATGACATCTGGCTGTTTCCAAAAATAAAATTCATCCTTTTTAAGAAAAATATTTGGACCACTGAGAATGTTCAAAGCAATGTGCCACAACATATTTTTAAGCAGCCTAAATGACAGTCTAAAGCTTATTGCCTCAATTCAGTGAATAAACATGTATATGTCAGTGTGTGTGTACATCCGTGTAGGCAGATGCATAAACAATTACCAGGAAGATATACATTAGTTTTGACAGGGGTCTTCTTAGGGTGCTAAGATTATGGATGAGCTACTTTTTAAATTGTGTTTTCCTGTACTTTCCAAACTTTCTGCAACAAATCTATATCACTTTTGTAATCAGGGGAAAAAAGCACAATAAATACTTCATAAATATAGTTTTAATGTGCCACCGATCCTGAAGGCAACTTCAGATCAGAAGTTATAACAATGCTTGGCTCAGAAAAGTGTCAATGGATTAAATGCCTTGGCTTCCACGCTACAACTTTTGAAGGGCACAACCCTCATTTAGATGTACAACTTCTATTATGTCTGCTGTTGTTTCTTTAAATTACTCTCCATTAACTTAGGGCCACACTGTATAATGTCATTCCATCTGTGCTAGTGGGAGCTAAGCATAGTAATTCAGACCTTACAATACATGCAGTCACTAACCCCCACGGACAGGCCCACGACAAGCCTGAATTGTGCCCAACGTCATTCTGCTACATGGGGTCATGGTCCAGAGCAAGGCCCCAGTGAATTTCCTTTGAAAGCCCCTGCACCCCACTCAAGAAACATTTCTAAAGGAGAAGAAGAAAAGGCATGACCCCATCTGAAATGTAATCTCCAATGTTCTGTAACACAAGATATCCAAGGGCACTGGCAAGAGGCAACAGTAACGGTGGCTGTAAGGGCAAGGTGGTCCAGGCGTTTCAAAGATTGTAAGCGAATGGAACTGCTGCCTCTTGTCAGGGAACCACGGCTTGGAGATCCAAAATGCTCTATGATGTCACCCTTGATTCCGACCACCAAATGGGATGACAGAGGAAAGGCAGCGAGGTAGGGCCTGACTTGACCACACTGGCAAGAGAGAGGTAAGGTTCTTGCAATAAACAAATTGGAGCACTTGGATGCCTGAGATGAGCTCTTCAAATTTCCAGCAAATCACCTTTTCTTACAGGAATCAAAATTTCTCTCTCTTGTTACCTTGCATTTACTCAATTCCTTAAATCATCTCCTCCAATCATTCTAATGTGGAATCACAAGGAACACTCAGTAATAACAAGAAAAAGTCTTAAATACTCCTGAGGAAAAAAGGGGAATGGAGCAAAGAAAAGGAGCATACCCCAGAGTTGTAGAATGCCTTACATGTTTTTGGCAAGTTTGAACTTAGGGGTACCTCTGTCCCATCTGACGTGACCTTCAAACAGCTTGGATCAGCTGTGGAGTCAGTGGGGAACCAGAGGAGGAAGAAGAGGAATGACTGACATATTGTCAACTCAATTATTTTTTTCATCAATAAAAACTTCACGGGGACTTCCTGGTGGCCCAGTGGTTATGAATCCACCTCGCAGTGTCAGGGACAAGGAGATCCTGTGTGCCACAATGAAGGCCCCAGGCAGTCAGATAAATAAGGAAATGAATATTCTTTAAAAATTCACAAAAGCCTGAGATTCCACAGAAAACTATACGGGCAGAGAGAACTGACTAGGAAGAAGGGATATAGGAACCACCTGGTCTATCACATCTCATACTTTAGCTGATAAGGTAAGCCCTAAAATGGGATATGCAGTCATACTGCATATAAACTACACCTCAATAACCTGACTTTGAAAAAAAAGGAGACACAGATGTAGAGAAAAATTGCCCTATAAAATTTCCCCTTCTCCCCAAGTAAGTAAATCCTGGTGAAGAAGGGGAAGGTACCCACTCTGGGCAGCTTGCATAGATGAGGAGTGTCATAGGGGACTCTGTGGGCGCTCCCTTTCCAGCTAATCTGGGTAGCAAGACAATGTGATGGAGACTTGAAGTCACTAAATGTCTTCCATGGTAATAAAAGCCTTCCTACTGTGAAACAACTTTAAACTGTTCCATACCTCTCAAAAACAGACTCCTGAAAGGTACAACTGTGCATCCATAATGATGTGAGAGAGAAATACTTTCCTTGCCAAGGAGCTAATCAGTCAATCAACATCTAACCTTTTAAAAAGAATTCATCCACACTTCAATGGGCTCCCTGTCTGTCTAAAAACCACGAAAGCATCCTGGGATTTGCCTGGTAATAGTTCAGCAGATGGCAGAACTTTGAATATGGGAAAAAATCAACCAACCAACCAACAGTTTTTGAGCATATGTTCTTCTGAGACACAGTACTAGACCCTGGAGGAGACTAAGTGTAAAAGGGGATTTCTGCCTTTGGTAATTTCTGATCATCACTGGGGAGCTGCCCTACTCATTAAACACGGAATACTCCCAAAACTGTTTGAAACAGATTACAATCATCACTTTCACAGAGATTAATTCAATCCTGCCTGTATACCTACGAAGTTTGTGTCAATCACCCTGTTTTATAATTAGGTCATATAAAACAACAGCACAAGAAGTGACTCGGCACATGACGAGTGACAAAGATATGGGTGATACGGGCCACGGGCCTGACTTCACAAAGACTATGAGACAGACTTCACGAATGTGAAATATCTGAGTAGAAGAAGAGAGAAATAACAGCATTTAAGCCCGGTGTCGTAGTGTGAGCAAAGGTGTGACTGCACAGTCACTGCCAGGAAGTCAATTGTTTAGCTGCTAGGTTGTGTCCGACTTTTGGGACCCTAGAGACTGTAGCTTCAGACACGACTGAGTGACTTCACTTTCACTTTTCTCTTTCCTGCATTGGAGAAGGAAATGGCAACCCACTCCAGTGTTCTTGCCTGGAGAATCCCAGGGACAGGAGAGCCTGGTGGGCTGCCGTCTATGGGGTTGCACAGAGTCGGACACGACTGAAGCGACACAGCAGCAGCAGCAGCAGACTGTAGCTTGGCAGGTCCCTCTATCCATGGAATTTTCCAGGCAAGAATACTGGATTGGGTTGCCATTTCCTTCTCCAGGGTATCTTCCTGACCAACCCATGTCTCTTGCACTGGCAGGCAGATTCTTTACTGCTGAATCACCAGGGAAGCCCAGAGAGTCAATTACTGAGCTCCAAAAGACTTGGCCCTGAACAGAACACAAGGTTCTAAGAATTTTAATTCCATACAAGGACCCAGCGTGAACACCTATTCCATGTGGATAAAAGAAGAGCTCTAGATATGAGTTCTTTGGTAAAAAACAAAACAAAACAAAATTCTCCAGCTTTATCATGAAATATATGACAGTCCTATATAAAAGAGTATAGAAAAAGGATGATCCAAAAGAATCACACAGAGGTGAGTGATGTCTTAGTCTGTTCAGGCTGCTATAACAGAATACCATAAGCCTGGTTAGCATACACAACATTGATTTCTCACCATCCTTGCGTCTGGGAAGTCCAAGATGAAGGTGCTGGCAGATCCAGTGTCTGGTGACAGCCCACTTTGTGGTTTGCAGGTCTTCTCATTGTGTTCTCACGTGGCTGAGAGAGAACGAGAAAGCTCTCATTTTTGTTTTTAATAAGGGCACTAATCCCATTCATATGGGCTATATCTTCATGATCTAATCACTTCCCAAAATCCCTACCTGCTGCTACTGTCACAATGGGGTGAGGGGTAGGACTTCAACATACAACTTTGGGAAGGATACAAATATCCATCCTACGGCAAGTTATCCATCACGGCTGTGAGGTTTAGATAGAGATGTCTAGCAGTCATGGTCCTAAGTCATCGCTAACATCCAGAGCCGCTGACTAGTCTGATCATTGTTACCTGCCCCTTCCTTCTTCCATCTGCTTTATAAAAAAGAAACTCTAAGCTCTCATGGGTATTGTCTGCTTATCATTCAGATAGTTCTCCAAAACCTCACATGCAAAACTTTACATCGTGAAATGATGTCATTATCAAAATCTAGAATTATTCTTGGGCTCCTAGAGTAGAATGTTTACCCTCCCCTGACTCTTTTCGAACAGGTGGGTAGACCCAGGTGGCAAGCGAAGAAAAAAAATGGCTTAAAATAAATTGTAATATTTTACTGTAACATATCATTTGCTGAAATCAAGCTTTGTCCAAACTACATTACCCCAAAAGTAAGAGAGTGTCCCTGTCTGATGCTAAATTCTAAGCCAGCTGCTTCAGAGCTCTGTGCTGCTTCCTTCTCCATGGTCTGACCTTAACGGCCAGACATTTATCAGTGTTCTTGCTGTAACCGAACAGCACTTATTCCGTATTACATGCTGCTTAGGCTGCACCACAGAGACAGCCGGAAAACGCCTTAGCAGCACGGCTTTTTGCATTTCCACGGAGAAGTTATGCCTGAAGCAGTCATCTTATCCAGATGTATCTTCCCCCCTCCAGAGTGGGTCTTATCACCAGCTCAGTCACCCTCTTATCCTACTCCTGAGAAGTGGAGATTGGGGGCCAGAAAATATGGCTGAGCAGGACCCTGGAAGACTCACGCACAAGCACATCTTTATTCTGCAGTTAAAATTTCTGAGAGGTTCCAACCTGAGAGATCCCATTATTGGAAACTTCAAAGAAATAAAACGAACATCATAGTTCCTTATGTAGGACAATATTCCAAAGTTCAAAACGTTATTCCATCTGGGAGACAAGATAGGGCCTGTCTGTGTCATCATGTGCATGAATGTGTGTATGTGTGTGAATGGTCTTAACAGACTGGCAGCGGTGTGATGGATGACCTCTAACCTCCTATGATCCTGTCCACCTTAATATAAGCTTCTTCCTTCAGGTAAGATGCTGCTGAACTACAGGTAATGCACGCACGTAACTCCAAGTAACTCAGGGCTCAATAGCCTTCGTTTCAGAAATTACTAGTGAGCTTGCCGAAAGCAAAAGGAGCCCCACTACCTTCTGACCCAGGTGACCACGAGGCACGTTTTACATTGTCTGTATGAGAGTTCTCAAATTTCGGAAAGTTTGAGATTTACAGAAAGCAACATTGGTCTAGAAGTGAAGATTCTCATCCCCAAGGAAATGAGTTCTAGTGAGTTCTAGTGACCTATTTGGATGGGAGGAATGGTGAGGATTAAATGCTTCATATTTATTGAGCACCTGCAGTGATCTATGTCCTTTTCAAAACATAGCAGAGGAGACATAACTTCTCTTTCAATCAGGTTAATGAGGAATTGATTTTTGAAGCTTTTTAAAAACACAAAGTGCAATACCAGCGTTAAACACCAATCAGATGGGGAGTGGTGCTCACCTAGCTGACTGCCTAATGTGGAAGGGAAAGTGTGGGTGATCAATAGCGGATCTATAACTTGTTCCCAGGGTGCAATAGAGTGCTTTCCCCATCAGCAGCATGAGCAAAGACTCATAGTCTCTTTGCTCAAAACCGTGGTAGTAATCAAAAGAGGACTCAATCTCCCTATAAGTTAGTGGGTGCTCTTTACGATAAGGAGACGGGGCAGAGACAAAAATCTAGAAGGGATACAGAGGCCAAGAACAAGCAAAAGGCCCTGGCACAGACTTTTGCAAAATGTATGTCATGGTTTCTCAAGACAACTGGACCACCTGGTGTTAGAAAGTTAAGTTAAAGCTCCTTTCTTTCTGTCTTCCACGGACCGCAAACCACACAAACGACCTTAGGACAGTGTTAGCCAACGTCCTCTACGGTGAGGAGGGACTCAGCATTAAGCTTTGTGACTCCCGACATGCCCAGGTCTGGCCTGGGAACACTGAGGAGTATATTCAGTGTTGGTGAGACTTGGATTGTGCAGATGAACTGGAATCTATCGAGGGCTGGGTGAGACACACGCCCACATTGGCAACAAAGTCTAAAGTAACGATGTGTTAGTCGTTCAGTTGTGTCCGACTCTTTGCGACCCCATGGACTGTAGCCCACTAGGCTCCTTTGTCCATGGGATTCTCCTGGCAAGAATACTGGAGAGGGTTGCCATGCCCTTCTCCAAAATAATAACTATCATTTATTGAGGACTAAGTATGTGCCAGACCCTGAGTCAGTCAGACTCCTGACCTACAGCATCTGATTTAATCCTCACAGCAACCCCATGGAGTAGGGATTGTTGTTACCACCATCACACAGATGAGAAACTGAGAGGAGTGAGCTGCCTAACTGATAAGTGTTAGCACCGGAATTCCAATCTTTAGAGAGTCAGACTCCGAGTCCTGTGCCCTTAATCACCCTACAATCTGCCTTCCAACAAATAAAGCTACCATCTATTGAACACTTCAATACATGCCAATGACGGGCTGGCTATGAATATCATCTCATAACATAGGCAGTTAAGATGAGTAATTCAGCAACTCTTTCATCTACTGAGGACTAACTTCATACATCATGCCAAAATGTTTCCTAAGTGTAAAGGAAACAAATGTCACTGCCTTCAGGAAGGTCATCATTCTTCCAACTGACCCATAAGTGGATCCTGACATGTTATCAGGATGGGTTTTCCTACTGGTACAATACTACAGCAAGAACACACTGAAGTATGTAAAGAGAGCCATCTGAATTCATTTAAAAAGTCTAAATTATGAAATGTTTTAAAATACAATCCTTTTCACTTTTAAGATTCACTTTTTCACTTCTTTTACATTTTAAGAAAAACTAAAGCTAGACCTAAGGTAACAACGTATT
The DNA here is from genome assembly GCF_027580195.1 of Bos mutus. Lineage (NCBI taxonomy): Eukaryota > Metazoa > Chordata > Mammalia > Artiodactyla > Bovidae > Bos > Bos mutus. Next base: position 96,566,291 of record NC_091626.1, read on the forward strand.
GCCAAGTGAAAACCCTGAGTAGTCAAGAAAATTTTCATTCATAATTGCTTTGACTTTCTGCAAATTAAAGTGCTTCTACAGCGCCTGCAGACAGTTTATTCCCTTAAGAAGATGAAAGAGTCCCTCTGAAATCCAGCTTCTGCCTGAGTTATGACAAATCCCAAATTAGTGGTCCCTCAGTAGGCTCTATACTAATGACCGTACGTTTTATCTTGTATTGACTATTTTCAGTAGCTCTTTGCCAAGGAATGCAAATGGTGTTAGTCCATCATCTCATTTACTTTTATATAACAAAGTAGGCTAACCTGTGACCCACAGATGAAGTTATATTTCCCAAGTCACACACTGAACTGAAAATAGACTCACACCCTGCCCCATTCGTCAGAACTTCTGGTCCAGCTCATGCTTGCTCTCCACATTCCTCCTTCCACTGGGTAAATCTTGCTTCTCTTCCATTCTTGACAAACAAAGTCAGGAACTCCTAAGTCTAATTGCTCGTGTCTTTGTGTATAAATTAGTGGTTAATAATGTTATGAATAATTACATATTATTAATAACAATATCATTATTTTTCTAAAGGTCATTCAAAGAAGAACTTTAGTCCCCAGCCTGAAAGGAAGAAAATGGGGAATGAAAGAAGGAGCTATTTGCTTATTCATGTGTTTTTAAGTTTAGAAGAAACCAAGAACGAGACCATGACACACACCAGAGCTTCACGTTGTCCCCCCATTCTATACTCGACTTCCTCCTTACTGCGAAAACCTCAATTTCACTCAGAGCTACAACTTACCCAGCAGAAAACATTAACCTTCCCAGACTCCTTCATAGCTAATAGTCAGGTGACCCAGTTCTGGTCAGTGAGGCATATGCAGAAGTCCTTGGGGATTTCTGGGAAGTGTGTCATCTTCCTGATATCAGCACTTGCTCTTCTTTTCTCTTTCTGTCAGGAATATGACCATTGCTCCTGGAGATACAGCAACCATCTTTCAATCATGAGGCTAAAGTCACGTGCTATGAATGATAAGGAAAGAAAACAGAAGTCATGGTGTTCAGTGCATGAGCATCTATGCTGGCCATGGATATCCTGTCCCATCTAGGACCTGCCCTTGTGTGAAAAAATCTTGTATTTAACCCACTGGAATCAGGATTTCCATCATCTTCCACCAAAGAGATTTTTTAAAGATCCAGTTAATTGGGGGGATACCCTACTAAAAGGTAACCAAGACTTAGGGCATTTGGAGTTGCACGGACCCGTTGCTGTTGTTGTTGAGCTCCTCGGTCATGTCTGACTCTTTGCAAGCCCACAGACTGCAGCATGCCAGACTTCCCTGTCCTTCACTATCTCCCGGAGTTTGCTCAAACTCATGTTCGTCGAGTCACTGATGCCATCCAACCATCTCGTCCTCTGTGGTTCCCTTCTCCTCCTGCCTTCAATCTTTCCCAGCACCAGGGTCTTTTCCAATGAGTCAGCTCTTCACATCAGGTGGCCAAAGTATTAGAGCTTCAGCATCGGTTCTGCCAATGAGTATTCAGGGTTGATTTCCTTTAGCATGGACTTGTTTGATCTCCTTGCTGTCCAAGGGACTGTCAAGAATGTTCTCCAGCACCACAGCTCGAAAGTATCTTTAAAAAGGTTTCAATTGGAATGGACCTGTAGAGATCAACTAATTGAAACCATTTTAAACCAAGAAGAAGACCAAAGAGCAGACGAGAGATGTGCCTCGGGTCACAAAGCTGGTGCTTCAGTTCTCAGCCCAGTGCTTTCTGTGATTCCATGTGGCCTGCCTTGAAGAGAAAAAGATTAGAATGAGCTAGAGAAAGAAATATTTCTCAGATAGCCAGATAAAAGTGGCTCTGTGAGAGAATAAGCTGGATCCGTAACTGGATGGAGATGTACTCAAAAACTGTTGACATAGTCCTTTTAAGAGAAGCAAGCACTTCAAAAAGAGAGACAGAAGAAAAAAATGAAGCTCACAGGCTTCTATACTCAGAAGTTGAAAACAACCGTTTATTAAGTTATTTTAGCAGTCTCCCCAGAGTAAGCTAGAAATAGCAGTGTTGGTCTTATTCTTTAAAAGAAAGTGGAAAACTGCCCTCTTCTAATTAGAGAAAAATCATTCAAAAGGCGGCTCATTCTGCAGTCCCACACTGTCTCTGTACAGAGTTTCTCTAGCTATTTAGAGCCTGGACCCTGGAGCCAGATTGCCTGTGTTCAAACTCCATCTCTACCACTTGCCAGATGTGTGAACTTAGGTAAGTAACCTCTCTGGATTTCTGTCTTTCCATCTATAAAATATGTATAATAATAATACTTACTGAAGGTTGTGGGCTCAGTTGGTAAAGAATCTTGCTGCAATGCAGGGATCCCAGTTCAATTCCTAGGTCGGTCGAGAAGATCTGCTGGAGAAGGGATAGGCTACCCACTCCGGTATTCTTGGGCTTCCCTTGCGGCTCAGCTGGTAAAGAATCTGCCTGCAATGCGGGAGACCTGGGTTCAATCCCTTGGTTGGGAAGATCCCCTGGAGAAGGGCAAGGCTACCCACCAGTATTCTGGCCTGTGGTATAGACACATATACATAACACATGCATATACACACATGTACGCTACCATTACTATGATAGCTATAGTCATATGTAATAGAAGCCTGGGGTTCAAAGAAAAAGAAAATTCACGTCCCCGGGGATGTTTTGGCAGACTGATAACAAAAACACTTACATGAATGACTTCCTAGTTTAAGGAACCTCACCAAACATTTGTTGAATGAATGACTGAATGTCATCAGTCAAAGAAAGTCCCAAAGAATCTTATAAATCTCAAAAAAAGATATCTAAGGGTAATGTAGAAGCCAAAATTTTGCATGTGTGTGTTTTCTTTTTTACTAAGTTTATTTATTTTTTAATGAAGGATAATTGTTTTACAGAATTTTGCTGTTTTCTGTCAAACCTCAACATGAATCAGCCATAGATTTACACATGTCCCCTCCCTCCTGAACCTCCCTCCCCTCTCCTTCCCCATCCCATACCTCTAGGTTGATACAGAGCCCTCTGAGTTTCCTGAGCCATACAGAAAATTCCCATTGGCTATCTAATTTACACATGGTAATGTAAGTTAGAAACCAAAATTTTAGAATTTGGAAACATGGCTAGAATTCATTTAGCCATAAATTGTAATGAATGAATAGCAAGAAAATGTGTGATTGTACTTTTGGCTTATATTTCTAATTCGCTAGAAAAATATGGTGTTTACCTTTATCAATTTTAATAATAAAATTATGTATTTTCTTTTAAAAGAGACAGAGTAGCTCTAAATCTGTATGACAGCCTTAGTAACCACCGTGAGAAAGTCAGGCCATGTACAGCACATGGGGCTCAGATCACTTAGCTGTGTGTCGACTTCCACTTGCTGGACACTCCCCACCACCTTTCTGTCCACAGGACAATGAGAGCAGAGAACTAAGAACTAGGACCCTGAACCACGGATACTGCTGTGTGACCTTGGGCAGGTCACATAACCTATTTGGATCTGTTTTCTATCAAGAAAAATGAGAGTCTTGGACTAGCTCATTACCAAGTTTTCTTTAAGTCCAATAATTTTCAGAAATCTTCTATAGGGATAAAACTAAAAGTTAGGAGATATAAATTGTGACAAACGTCACAGATATCAAGCCAAGGAAAATCAATAAGAATATCTCCAAGGCAAGCTTAGCTGGTTTTGCCACTTTCAATGCACCTATCACTATTAACCTGTAGCGTTTCTACCATGATTATCACCTTACTGTTGCAGAGGAAGTATCTTTTTGCATTTAAAATATCTCAGCTATTGCAGTGACCTGCGATGGGGTCCATGGCACATCTCTGAGGCCACACTCCCAAGAAGGAGAAAAGAGGTGGACAAGGGGTGATTAGAAGGACTTTCAAGATGGGAAAAGAAAAAATGCACAAAATGTCTATCAGAGAAATCATATCAAATACCATATCAATTCTGAAGGCAAAGGCAGAATTTTGAGCAAAGGTCAAATTGCTTGCTCTAGGGGACACCTGTTCCTGTTTTGCCTTTCCTAACATCACCCTGACTTTTCTTGCCAGTTTAGCTGAAACTGCTCCCACCCCCAGCAAGAGGACTGAGTCCTGACTGGCCCAAGCTATTCTGTATTGGCCCCTCTGTCCTGGCCACAATGATTGGTTGAGGAAAAGGTACATATTATGGAATAAATGTGACCTGCCCCCCAAATTCATATGTTGAAATCGAATCCCAATTCGATTTGGAGGTAGGGCCTCTTGGAGTTCATTGGGTCATGAGAATGGAGTCCTCATGAACAGGATTAGCCTTCTTTATTTTATAAGAAAAGACCAAAGATCTAACTAGCTCTTTCTGCCATGTGAGGATACAACCCAACAGAGAGCGCCCACCAAAACCCGATCATGCTGGTACCTGGATTTCAGACTTTCAGTCCTCAGAACTGTGACAAATAAATTTCTGTAGCTTATAAGCTACCCAGTCTAAGTACTATGCTATAGTAGCCTCAACTGACCAAAATAGCACTTAAAAAAAATCAGGCCCGTCAAGGGCCAATAAGACAAATTTTGGTTGAAACCAAAGAAGCCAAGTTTCTCTTTCTCATGGATATGAATGAAGACACTGTCAGGGAGATGTTCACAACCATCTTCAGACCCAAGAGGAGAGCCTGCTTAATAACAGGACCAACACAAAGATTCATTTGAGTCCTAATTCAAGTCCTACGCAGAACATTTAGTTACAAAGCAGCAAGAGTCCTCCTTTCCACATTAGCCAATTTAGGTTGAGTCTTCCATTCTTTGAGACCAAAAACTTTCTAACTGAAGCAGTTTGCCGATTGTCGGAATGGGGGCCTTAAGAGTCAAATGAGGGTGCATACACGAACCAGTCATGATTCAGGAGACAAAATGACCCAAAGTGAATAAATCAGCAGGAAAAACTAGCAGATCAGGCCTCATGGAAAGGGATCTGACACAAAGTAGCTGGTCCATGCCTGCATTTAAAAGATCAAGGACACACCATCCTAAGATATCACAGGATGTCTTCTGTGCGAGAAGTAAAAGCAGGAGGCTTCTGAGACTGTATCTGTCAAATGTGCAGCCACTCCACTGAGGGTCCTGTTGAGACTCAGTGTTCCACTGAGAAAAAATCAGAAGAGGTAAAAAGGAAGGCAGGACTTAGGAGATGAAAATCATAAACCATTGCCCCACAGTCCTGGGAAAGCACAATATGACTGAAGGCAGCATCAGTGTCTACAGAGTCCAGCTCAGTGGGGAAGTGCTCTAGGCCACAGCAATACATGCCATCAGACAGATGATTTGTATGGTTCCAGGTGAGTCATCAATCCACTTGGAGGCAGAACTCAGGCAGCGTGAGAGGTCCAGGGGGAGAGTCCCACCTCCTGGGGCAGAAGTTGAGATTGGCAAGATTTAAGCAGGGGACATGCTCCCCTTTAAACCAAAGTGTGGTTTCAGATTACTCCCATCCCTAACACTTCAGCAACTTTGTGATTCAATATCGTATTTTATAAAGAACTATGGGGGCTTTCCTGATAGCTCAGTTGGTAAAGAATCCACCTACAATGCAGGACCCTGGTTTGATTCCTGGGTTGGGGAGATCCGCTGGAGAAGGAAAAAGCTACCCACTCCAGTATTCTGGCCTGGAGAACTCCGTGGACTGTATAGTCCATGGGGTAGCAAAGAGTTGGACACGACTGAGCAGCTTTCACTTTCATTTGGGGCTTCCTAAGTGGCTTAGAGGGTAAAGCGTCTGCCTGCAATGTGGGAGACATGGGTTCAATCCCCGGGTTGGGAAGATCCCCTGAAGAAGGAAATGGCAACCCACTCCAGTACTGTTGCCTGGAAAACTCCATGGATGGAGGATCCTGGTAAGCTACAGTCCATGGGATCGCAAAGAGTCGGACATGACTGAACAACTTCACTTCAGACCAAAATACTGGAATGTTCTTTTTATGTATAGTTTTATTTATTTATTTTTGTGTGTGCTTGGTCTTCATTGCTGCACTGGCTTTTCTCTAGTGAAGGTGTATGGGCTTCTCATTGCAGTGGCCTTTCTTGTTGAGGAGCCCAGGCTCTAGGGCACATCAGCTCAGTAGTTATGGTTCCTGGGCTCTGGAGCACAGGCTCAGTAATTGTGGCCCACGGGCTTAGTTGCTCCGCATCACATGGGATCTTCACAGATCAGGGGTCAAACCTGTGTCTCCTGCACTAGCAGGTGGATTATGTCCCACTGAACCACTAAGGAAAGCACCTGGAATATTCCTGAACATAAGTCCAACAAGGAAAGTGACTGCATCTTTTTGTTTACTGCTCCATCCCCAGCACCCAGCATAGTGTGGGACACATAAAAGTTGTTCAATAAACACTTGTCCGAAGAATGGGGTCCTTAGCAGGCTGTTAGTTTCCAAGCTATGAAAGGGGGCTTCGAATGCAATGGGAAAAGTGAAGCATCCCACAGGAAAGATTGGGCTACTGCATGTGGAAAGGGAAAGGTTGATGGGCATGCAGGCATAGCCACTTCATTCTTGGCAATAGGGAAAACTCTAAATCCCATTTTCTGGGGAAGAGATTGATGGGAAAGTCAGAGTTGACATTTGGCCAATACAGATTAATTCAGCTATACTGGTTGTTTACAGCTGAATGGTCAGTGCCATTGCTATAGGAGTTTAGTTAGGAGTGCTAATCGATCAGTCATGTCTGACTCTTTTCGACCCCATGGACTGTAGCCCACCAGGCTCCTCTGTCCATGGAATTCTCCAGGCAAGTATACAGGAGTGGGTTGCCATTCCCTTCTCCAGGGGATCTTCCTGACCCAGGTATCAAACTCAGGTCTCCCGCATCGCAGGCAGATTCTTCACCATCTGAGCCACCAGGGAAGCCCTGCCATTGCTATACTATTGTGACATAGTTGGAATATCATCCAAGGGAGAATGATTCCTGTTCTTTGGAAAGTACTCTCTGGTCTGGACAGTATGTCCCCTGAGCCTGGGCAGGGTTAAGCCTGCAGGTGAATCCATCATGGCCAAGGGCTGAATCAAGATACAAAGGCAGATAAGGTAGGACGCAGGTGCTATAGCCGATGCCAGGATACTTCTTCAGTAGCCATAATGCTTTGGAGCCCTGGGATTAAATTCAATACAGGCCAAGAGTAGTCTGAATCTTAAAATTTTTGGAAATTTTGTGTATGTGGTATAATACCCTTTGCACTACAAAATTATGAATGCTTCCACCTGCCCCCAAAATAGACATTCTGAGTAAGACATCCATGAGAAAAAAATTCCTTCCTCCACTTTGTCACTGGGCTCTTCATTCTTACTTTGGGGATGTTTATCCTGGACAGTTCTCTTACTTGAATCTCCAGATTCAAAATTATTCATGTATTCATCCATTCATTCAAATGATGCACTTTGAGTTTATCTACTGGAGTAACAATAGTGAACAAAAGATATAAGATCCCATCATTTACAGAGTGTGTAGTCAAGTAAGAAAGATAATAGTGTAAATAAGTAAACAAAGAAGATGGGGTCATGTAGACAGGGAAAGAAAGAAAATATATTATAAAGAAAATAAAACAGGGAAATAGGGTAGAGAGTCTCTATGGTAGAGGGAAATGCTTTAGGTAGAGTAGCCAGGAGGTATAGTTTGAGCCTAAACCAGGATGAGAGAAGGGAGCAAGCCCAGCAGATATTTGGGGAAAGAGGGTTTGGGAATAAATGACAAGCAAGTGCCAAGTCCCCAGGGAAGAAACTGAAAGGGGGCCAGTGTGGCTGGACCATCACAAGGAAAGGAAGAGGTGAGGCAGGAGAGGAGGGCAGGTGCTAGACTGGGCAAGGTTTGGGAGTCGGGCTTAGGAATTAGGACATTAATTATGGTTTTATGAAAAGTCTGAGGATTTTAAGTAAACGAGTGGCCTTATCTGACTTATTTTAGAAGACCATTCCTGTGTGGCTAACATGCAATAGGGGCCAAGTGTGGAACCTGAAAGACCAGGAGGCCGCTGCAGGACTCTGGGCAAGGGTGACTTAGGTGCTAAGTGTGGCAGAAGACGCAAGAGAAGAGGGAAAATTCTCCGTGGGACCTCCTAGCATCTTGTTATAATAGTGCTAGAACTTTCCTTATATTCACATCAAAATAAAAACAGTAGCTCTGAGAATTAACCACCTCCTAGGCACTGAGTCCTAAGTATGCTCCTCACATTCAAGCTCCTTTCATCCTCCCAACAGACTCATGAAGGAGATTGTTATGGGCTACATTGTGCTGCCCCAAATTCATATCTTGAAGCCTTAACCTCCAATGTGACTGTATTTGAAGATAGGACCTTTAAGGAGATAATTAAGGAGGCAATTAATTACGACCTTAATTGAGCTCCTAAGTGACAGTGAGAGTCACTCAGTCACGTCCGACTCTTTGCAACCCCATGGAATTCTCCAGGCCAGAATCCTGGAGTTGGTAGCCATTCCCTTCTCCAGGAGATCTTCCCAACCCAGGGATCAAACCCAGGTCTCCTACATTGTGGGCAGATTCTTAACAAGCTGAGCCACAAGGGAAGGCCAAGAATACTGGACTGGGTAGCCTAACCCTTCTCCAGGGGATCTTCCCAACCCAGAAATCGAACCGGGGTCTCCTGCATTGCAGGCAGATTCTTTACAAACGGAGCTATGAGGGAAGCCATCAGTTTAGTTCAGTCGCTCAGTCGTGTCTGACTCTTTGTGACCCCATGAATCACAGCACACCAGGCTTCCCTGTCCATCCAACTCCCGGAGTCTACTCAAAATCATGTCCATCGAGTTAGTGATGCCATCCAGCCATCTCATCCTCTGTCGTCCCCTTCTCCTTCTGCCCTCAATCTTTCCCAGCATCAGGATCTTTTCCAATGAGTCAACTCTTTGCATGAGGTGGCCAAAGTATTGGAGTTTCAGCTTTAGCATCAGTCCTTCATATGAATACTGAGGACTGATCTCCATTAGGATGGACTGGTTGAATCTCCTTGCAGTCCAAGGGACTCTCAAGAGTCTTCTCCAACACCACAGTTCAAAAGCATCAATTCTTGGGTGCTCAGCTTTCTTCACAGTCCAACTCGCACATTCATACATGACCACTGGAAAAACCATAGCCTTGACTAGATGGACCTTTGTTGGCAAAGTAATGTCTCTGCTTTTGAATATGCTATCTAGGTTGATCATAACTTTCCTTCCAAGGAGTAAGAGTCTTTTAATTTCATGGCTGCAATCACCATCTGCAGTGATTTTGGAGCCCCAAAAAATAAAGTCTGACACTGCTTCCACTGTTTCCCCATCTATTTCCCATGAAGTGATGGGACCGGATGCCATGATCTTCGTTTTCTGAATGTTGAGCTTTAAGCCAACTTTTTCACTCTCCACTTTCACTTTCATCAAGAGGCTTTTGAGTTCCTCTTCACTTTCTGCCATAACGGTGGTGTCATCTGCATATCTGAGGTTCTTGATATTTCTCCTGGCAATCTTGATTCCAGCTTGTGTTTCTTCCAGCCCAGTGTTTCTCATGATGTACTCTGCATATAAGTTAAATAAGCAGGGTGACAATATACAGCCTTGACGAACTCCTTGTCCTATCTGGAACCAGTCTGTTGTTCCATGTCCAGTTCTAACTGTTGCTTCCTGACTTGCATACAAATTTCTCAAGAGGCAGATCAGGTGGTCTGTTATCCCATCTCTTTCAGAATTTTCCACAGTTGATTGTGATCCACACAGTCAAAGGCTTTGGCATAGTCAATAAAGCAGAAATAGATGTTTTTCTGGAACTCTCTTGCTTTTTCCATGATCCAGTGGATGTTGGCAATTTGATCTCTGGTTCCTCTGCCTTTTCTAAAACCAGCTTGAACATCAGGAAGTTCACAGTTCGCATATTGCTGAAGCCTGGCTTGGAGAATTTTGAGCATTACTTTACTAGCATGTGAGATGAGTGCAATCGGGCGGTAGTTTGAGCATTCTTTGGCATTGCCTTTCTTTGGGATTGGAATGAAAACTGACCTTTTCCAGTCCTGTGGCCGCTGCTGAGTTTTCCAAATTTGCTGGCATATTGAGTGCAGCACTTTCACAGCATCATCTTTCAGGATTTGAAAGAGCTCAACTGGAATTCCATCACCTCCACTAGCTTTGTTCATAGTGATGCTTTCTAAGGCCCACTTGACTTCACATTCCAGGATGTCTGGCTCTAGGTCAGTGATCACACCATCGTGATTATCTGGGTCATGAAGATCTTTTTTGTACAGTTCTTCTGTGCATTCTTGCCACCTCTTCTTAATATCTTCTGCTTCTGTTAGGTCCAGACCATTTCTGTCCTTTATCGAGCCCATCTTTGCATGAAATGTTCCCTTCGTATCTCTAATTTTCTTGAAGAGATCTCTAGTCTTTCCCATTCTATTGTTTTCCTCTATTTCTTTGCATTGATTGCTTATCTCTTCTTGCTATTCTTTGGAACTCTGCATTCAGATGCTTATATATTTCCTTTTCTCCTTTGCTTCTCACTTCTCTTCTTTTCATAGCTATTTGTAAGGCCTCCTCAGCCATTTTGCTTTTTTGCATTTCTTTTCCATGGGGATGGTCTTGATCCCTGTCTCCTGTACAATGTCACAAACCTCATTCCATAGTTCATCAGGCACTCTGTCTATCAGATCTAGTCCCTTAAATCTATTTCTCACTTCCACTGTATAATCATAAGGAATTTGATTTAGGTCATACCTGAATGGTCTAGTGGTTTTCCCTACTTTCTTCAACTTAAGTCTCTATTTGGCAATAAGGAGTTCATGATCAGAGCCACAGTCAGCTCCTGGTCTTGTTTTTGCTGACTGTGTAGACCTTCTCCATATATGGCTGCAAAGAATATAATCAATCTGATTTCAGTGTTGACCATCTGGTGATGTCCATGTGTAGAGTCTTCTCTTGTGTTGTTGGAAGAGGGTGTTTGCTATGACCAGTGCATTCTCTTGGCAAAACTCTATTAGCCTTTGCCCTGCTTCATTCCATATTCCAAGGCCAAATTTGCCTGTTATTCCAGGTGTTTCTTGACTTCCTACTTTTGCATTCCAGTCCCCTATAATGAAAAGGACATCTCTTTTGGGTGTTAGTTCTAAAAGGTCTTGTAGGTCTTCATAGAACCGTTCAACTTCAGCTTCTTCAGTGTTACTGGTTGGGGCATAGGCTTGGATTACTGTGATATTGAATGGTTTGCCTTGAAAACAAACAGAGTTTGTTTTTGAGATTGCATCCAAGTACTACATTTCGGACTCTTCTTTTGACCATGATGGCTTCTCCATTTCTTCTAAGGGATTCCTGCCCTCAGTAGTAGATATAATGGTCATCTGAGTTAAATTCACCCATTCCAGTCCATTTTAGTTCGCTGATTCCTAGAATGTCAACATTCACTCTTGCCATCTCTTGTTTGACCACTTCTAATTTGCCTTGATTCATGGACCTGACATTCCAGGTTCCTATGCAATATTGCTTTTTACAGCATCAGACCTTGCTTCTATCACCAGTCACATCCACAACTGGGTATTGTTTTTGCTTTGGCTCCATCCCATCATTCTTTCTGGAGTTATTTCTCCACTGATCTCCAGTAGCATATTGGGCACCTACTGACCTGGGGAGTTCCTCTTTCAGTATCCTATCATTTTGCCTTTTCATACTGTTCGTGGGGTTCTCAAGGCAAGAATAATGAAGTGGTTTGCCATTGCCTTCTCCAGGGAAGCCATAGTTGGGCCCTAATCCAATAAAACTAGTGTCCTTATGAGAAGCGGGAGAGAGACCCAGGGATATCACACACAAAGGAAGAACCACGTGAGGAAACAGACATCTGCAAGCCATGCAGAGAGGCCTCAGGAGAAACCAAACCTGCCAGCTCCTTAATCTTGGACTTTCAGCCTCCAGAACTGAGATAAACACATTTGTTTTTAAAGCCACCCCATCTGTGATATTTTATTATGGCAGCCTGAGCAGATTAATAAAAAGGCACCAGCATAAAGGAATGTGGCCCCAGACTTATGCTTCCTGGGTTCAGATCCTGGTTTCATGCTTATTAACATACCTGTCTCCTTGGCTTAACTATGATGCTCTGCTAGTCACCAGAGAAACAGCAATGACACCAATGAATGTAAACTTACATCAAAGTTACCTAAACCCTACATATCACCCAGTGGAAAATGAAGATGAAAAATGCTCAGCCGAAAAAGAAGGCACTCTGTCAGTGAGTGGTTCTGTTTAACAGATAGGCATGGATGGGCGGGAAGAAAACCTTGTTCAATATTGGAGTTCAGTGGGAAAGAAAGAGATGCGCCCCCAAAGTTTTGACTCTAGATGCTTGGCACCTAAAAATCTATAAAATCCCTCCCCAGTTGAAGCCACTCTCTTGGGTCATAGAATCGCAGGTCAGCCCACAGAGAGGCAATGGGGTTTCTGTCTCTTCCAGACCCTTACATTTACAAGTAAGGAGATGGACTCATTGGAAAAGAAGGGGCGACAGAGGATGAGATGGTTGGATGGCATCACCGACTCAATGGACATGAGTTTGAGCAGGCTCTGGGAGGCAGAGAAGGACAGGGAGGCCTGGTGTGCTGCAGTCCATGGGGTTATAAAGAGTCGGGCACGACTGAGGCACGAAACAACAACAAAAGGGGACCGAGGCCCAAAGCAGTTAGTGACTCGCAGTTTGATGCAGTTAGGGGGGCTCTGCTGTGGCACTGGCCAACACCAGCTCTGACGGGGCCATTTTTTAAATCTCCCTGAAAGCCTATATATTTTATTAGAACAGCATGTCCCATCTCAGACATGGCTGAAGTTCAGACTGATCTAATGAGCAGAAGAGCTCAAAGAAAGTCTCCTGGGGCCACTTCCCGCCATTATTTGAACCCTCTTTTCAAGGACACGCAGCCAAAGCCACAGCCAGGTGGGGAGGGAGCAAATTCCTCCAGAGCAATTCAGCCACTGGGAGAGATGGGGCATCGTATTCCCAGTAGATTTTTTTTTTTCCCCAAATAATGCTCGTTTCCTTCCGCATTTTGCAATAGGACAACTTGATGACACAAATTTTTTCCCATTCACATTCAGCTGCCTGTACTTCATTACTTTCTACAGATGCTCCCAGCCTCAGAGCACGCCAGCTCTTTGTCACTGGTACACTCCTACCATTGAGCTGCAGTTAGCAGGAGGAGGGAGATGGCATGTTTCCCGTGAATGGCTGAGAAACTCCCTCGCCCCCACATCCAATCAGCCACCAAAGTCTGTCATTTCTTCCTTCCCGATGTCTCCCGCATCTGTCTCTCCCTCTCTACTCCCACTGTCACCGCTTGGGTTCAGGACTCAACTGCCTCCTGCCTGGGCTGCTGGCTGCAATACCCTCTGCCTGCTTTTCCTACCTGTGGCTTCTTCCTCTTCCTTCATCCAAAGGACCGCCAGGCTTCCCACTGTGTTTCTCACTCCCCTGCTCCAGGGGCTCCCCATCGCCTAAGCTCAAATTCAAACCCCGTGCGCTGGTCCCAGTCTACTTTCCTAAGTAGGTCTCCCACTCTGCCCCCAAGGGAGCCCTGTGCTCCAAACAACAGCTTCCCCCAAAGTGTCCCAAAGACGTCATGCATCATTTCCCTCCTGTCGTTACCCTTATTTTCTTTTTATTTTATTTTTAAACTTTACAATATTGTATTAGTTTTGCCCAACATCGAAATGAACCCACCACAGGTATTCTTGTGCTCCCCATCCTGAACCCTCCTCCCTCCTCCCTCCCCATACCCTCCCTCTGGGCCGTCCCAGCCCCAAGCATCCAGCATCGTGCATCGAACCTGGACTGGCGACTCGTCTCATACATGATATTACACATGTTTCAATGCCATTCTCCCAAATCTCCCCACCCTCTCCCTCTCCCACAGAGTCCACAAGACTGATCTATACATCAGTGTCTCTTTTGCTGTCTCGTACACAGGGTTATTGTTACCATCTTTCTAAATTCCATATATATGCATTAATATACTGTATTGGTGTTTTTCTTTCTGGCTTACTTCACTCTGTATAATAGGTTCCAGTTTCATCCACCTCATTAGAACCGATTCAAATGTATTCTTTTTAATGGCTGAGTAATACTCCATTGTGTATATGTATCACAGCTTTCTTATCCATTCATCTGCTGATGGGCATCTAGGTTGCTTCCATGTCCTGGCTATTATAAACAGTGCTGCGATGAACCCTTATCTTTTATGACACCCTGATTGTCTTCGACCAAAGCCCTACTGATTCTCTAAGAACCAGCTCTTCCTTCCTTCATCCTTCCCTCACTCAAGAAGGAACCACTGACAAGCACGGTGCCTCTCCCAGGGTGTTGGAGAGGCAGTGGATGAACGAGGCAGATACAATCATTCCTTTACGGCACTTATAGGCAAGTGGGGGAGAGTGATAAATATACAAATAATACAACTAAAATAATATCCACAAATGTGATAAGGGCCAGAACGGTTTTTTGAAATAAAAGAGTGAGAGGTCAAGGAGGCCAATCTCTGGAGTAGTAAAATCAGAGCTGAAGAGTGAGTTGGCTTGGACCAGCTGAGATGGAAAGCCACAGATGGGTTTCAAGTCAAACATAGTATACCCTCCTCCAGTTGGGACCTTCCACCCCACTTATCCAAAACCCTGTTCTTTCCACCTCTCGCCCTGAGCTCCATAATGAGGCCTTCTCCACTGGTGTCCACTGATCTAACACTCATCCTCAACATGCAGAGTTGGATTTGGCCCCTACCAGCCCCTATGAGCTTTGAGTAGAAACATCCTAATCTAACTTCAGCATGTGACCAGCCAGCTTGCCCAGCTGATTAACTTCACTGTACAGCAGAAACTAACACAAAATTATAAAGCAATTATACTCTACACAAGTAAAATTTTAAAAGTCAGTAACTTCATACTTTGTGCAAGAATAACTTGAAAAAAAAAACAATTGTAACTCTGTATGGTGATGGATGTTAACTGGACAGACTGAGGTGATCATTTTGATAGACAAATGTTGACCCATTACAATGTACGCCTGGAACTAAAATGTCAGTTATCCCTCAGTTTAAAAAATAACTTGAAACAAGAATAACTTTGCATTTCTCATAAACTCTGAGAACAGGGCACATCCCCGTCGTGCTCTCTGTTGTGATGGAGCAGAGCACCTGGTCTGGGCGGATGTCGGGAGGACCCTGGCCAGAGGCAACTGATTTCCATACAGCAGAACAACACTCCCCACCTCTCTCTCTCTGCCCCCACTTCCCTGCTCCTCCTTTAAAAGAAGAGTCAAAGCAGCCATGTGAATGTGGGAGAAGGAACTGCATTTTCTCCATCCCACAATCTCTCCCTCATGGGCAGGGAGCACTGACCTCTAGATAGCCTCTTTTCTGCTTGGTCACTCGTTCATATAGTAAGTTTACCAAGTTCAGCTCCTGTAATGACAACAACAATAACAACGACAACTGATGCCTAATGAGTGCTTATAATAAACCGGGCACTGATTCAGTGTTCTGTAGGCATTAATTAATTTAATCCTCACAATAATACCCTGTGCATGCATGTTTAGTCACTCAGTCATGTCCAACTCTTTGTGACTCCATGGACTGTAGCCCACCAGGCTCCTGTGTCCATGGGGATTCTCCAGGCAAGAATACTGGAATGGGTTGCCATTTCCTCCTCCAGGGGATCTTCCCAACCCAGGGGTCGAATCCAGGTCTCCCACATTGCAGGTGGATTCTTTACCATCTGAGCCACCAGGGAAGCCCCAATAATACCTTATAAGGCATATTATTATCTCCATTTTACAGATTAAAAAATTAAGGTTCAAAGAGATTAAATAAGCTGCCTTAAGGTCATGCAGTTACCAAACACCAGAGCCATACCCGGGGGGTATGAGAAGAATAGCATAAGCAGCTATGAAGAGTACATGCAATATGACTTGGAATGGAAGGAAGGAAAATTAGAACAGTAATAGCAAGTATTTACATAGTACTGGACACTGTCTGGTCCCATCACTTCATGGGAAATAGATGGGGAAACAGTGGAAACAGTGTCAGACTTTATTTGGGGGGCTCCAAAATCACTGCAGATGGCGATTGCAGCCATGAAATGAAAAGAAGCTTACTCCTTGGAAGGAAAGTTATGACCAACCTAGATAGCATATTCAAAAGCAGGGACATTACTTTGCCAACAAAGGTCCATCTAGTCGAGGCTATGGTTTTTCCAGTGGTCATGTATGGATGTGAAAGTTGGACTGTGAAGAAAGCTGGGCGCCGAAGAATTGATGCTTTTGAACTGTGGTGTTGGAGAAGACTCTTAAGAGTTCCTTGGACTGCAAGGAGATCCAAGCAGTCCATTCTGTAGGAGATCAGCCCTGGGATTTCTTTGGAAGGAATGATGCTAAAGCTGAAACTCCAATACTTTGGCCACCTCATGCGAAGAGTTGACTCATTGGAAAAGACTCTGATGCTTGGAGGGATTGGAGGCAGAAGGAGAAGGGGATGACAGAGGATGAGATGGCTGGATGGCATCACCGACTCGATGGACAAGATTTTGGGTGAACTCTGGGAGATGGTGATGGACAGGGAGGCCTGGCGTGCTGCAATTCATGGGGTTGCAAAGAATCAGACACAACTGAGCGACTGAACTGGACACTGTCTGAAGGGCTTTATGTATATTATCTCACTGAACTCACATCACAATCCTAGAGGGAAGTACCACTGCTGTTCCACTTTATAAATGGGAAACTGAAACCAAAGCTAGCTAACATGCTCTAAGTCATGTAGCTGATATTGGGTAGGTTGAGATTTGAAGCCAGCAGTCTGGCCCGAGTCCATGCTCTTGACCATTACACTCCACTTGAAGGGGGTAAAAAAAACAAAAATAGAGAAAACAAGCAAGCAGGTAAGCTCAGGCTCTGAAGACAAACAGAACTGAATTCAAAGCCTGACTACCACCCGTCATTAAAGTAACTAACCAGTTGTGCAAGATCTCTGAGTCTGTTTGCTGCTGTGTGGAAGAGACAGCACCCCTAGCAGGACTGTGATAAGGCGGAAGTAACGTGCCAGGGGCCAAGGGTCCAAGAACCTGGTAGGAAGTCAACCAGCAGGTTTCATCTCCTCCCACCATCATGGTACCAGACCCTGTGTTGGCCCTGGAGATACAAAGTTACCTAAGCATCGTCCCTGCCCTCAGGGATCTCCCTGCCTTGCAGAGCTGGGTAGAGACACAGAAAGGGAATTACAGCATGACACATGCAGTGAGAGGCCATGAGCCTAGGGCTATTGAAGACAGAAGAGAGAACAATTTCTTCTGCCCAGGTGAAGTGAAGTGAAAGTTGCTCAGTCGTGTCCGACTCTTTGTGACCCCATGGACTACATAGTCCATGAAATTCTCTAGGCCAGAATACTGGAGTGGGTAGCCTTTCCCTTCTCCAGGGGATCTTCCCAACACAGGGATCAAACCCAGGTCTCCCACATTGCAGGCAGATTCTTTACCAGCTGAGCCACAAGGGAAGCCCTCTGCCCAGGAGGGTTGGGCTATTGAATCTGGATTTTACTGATTAAATGGTGGGAAAAGAGTGAATATTTCCATCTAACATAAAACCTTTTACTGCTGCCATTGTCAAGATCCGTGCCAGCATTTAGATTCTACTTTCTCTTCCAGCGCCATTATAGGGAAGAATACCTGTTTCACTAACTTTCTTTGAAGGACATCACAGGCCAATAGCAAGAGAGCTAACACCATCCGGAGGGCCGCCTGTAGGTTACATTTTAAACTGTTATTGTTTTCTCATAACACAACAGGGAACCCAAGGAGCTGTTTTATATTCCAAATACCTAAAGATTATAATCCATCATAGGGGTGTATTTGTTCCCGGAACTGAGATAATGCTGGGCAAAGCAGCAGAATTAATTGCCCTGGAGCTATAAATCTCCTATTTATTTCTTGATGAGTTTACAATGACAACTTGTAAATCCTCCCACACCTATCTCCCTACACACACACACACACACACACACACACGCTGCCTAGTAGGGAAGGTAAGCCAGGAAGTTGATTTTATCGATGACAACAACATAATAAAGGCAATAATGACTGAACAATTCTGTGAGTGCTTCCTGCATGTGAGGCTCTCCACCAAGTGCCTACATGATCTCCATTACTCCTCATAGCAACCCCATAGCTTCTAGGGCCCTCGTTTTCTATACAGAGGTAGATTGAGGCTTGCTGCTGCTGCTGCTGCTAAGTCACTTCAGTCGTGTCCGACTCTGTGCGACCCCATAGATGGCAGCCCACCAGGCTCCCCCATCCCTGGCATTCTCCAGGCAAGAACAATGGAGTGGGTTGCCATTTCCTTCTCCAATCCTTTCTAAACTAGGGCTTCCCTAACATGATGGTATATGGAGGCGGGGCTTGTGGCAGGTTCTGCTGAGATTGAGGCTTAGAGTAGCTCAAAGAAGTAAGGTAACTTGCTCAAGACAAAGAGCTATGAATAGTAAGCAAAGTCAGGACTCAAACACAAAGCCATGGAGAGAGGGTTCACGTCTGTACCTACAGAGACCCTTGGGATGAGAGTCAGGGTCCCTGCTGAGTGCCAATAACGTTCAGAGCTATTCTTGGCTTGGCCCACAAGGACCAACACCATCCCAAAGATTTCTGGGGAATCAGTCAGTGGAACCGCTAGACTTGGAATGGAGCTCATGGTGCACCCTGCCATGTGCAGAAACTAGGAGCTTGCCGGGCCAGAACTTTGAAAACCAAGTGAAATAGGCACCTGTTCCAGTTCCCAGTCCAGGAGGCTGGGTAGCAGAGTGGGCAGAGAGACAGAAAGAAGATGCTCAGTAAATGATGGACGGAGACACGGAGGAAGAAAGGGGAAGGGGGAGTGAAAGGAGGAGGCTATCATAATGGAGAGTAAGAGGGAAGTAAGGCAAATAGGCAAGTTTTCAGAAAACAGAAATTGAGGATGCAGTTGCCAGGGCAGTGTAATAATTCCGCCCAGTGGCAGATTCCTCACTCAGGGGCCCTTGAGACAAGCTGAGCAAACACATTACCAACCCCTACTTAGTGACATCTTAAAGGAGCTAATTCAGAATACAATCTGTAGTGTCCCCAAAATAAGCCTGAGTCCTTTGGGCTCCAAACTTCTGACCCAAGCCCTACAACAAGATTATATAAGATTACATGAAATTCATTCATTCATGATGAATTTCATTCAACAAGCATCTACACCACAGTGCCAGGCAATGTGCTGGGAGCTGATGATATACCAAAGAACAAAATGATCCCAGGCCTTTTAGCTCCTAGTAGAGGATTCAGACCGATAGGTAAAAGATAAAGTGTGCTCCATGGCCACCAGTGCTGTGGACAGAAATAAAGTGTGAACATATGAACAGGAACTTAGAGACTAGCAGGTGGGAGAAGGGACCCGTGTGTGGCTTCCATAAGAGCCAGAGAAGCCTCACACAAAGGTGACCACGAGCAAAGAAACGGAGAAGGTAAGGGAGCAATGGGGGGAAGAGATTGTCAAGCAGCAAGAGTAGCAGCTGCAAAAGCCTTGAGCATAAACATGCCTGGCATAGACAAAGAGCAAGGCCAACAGGTCTGGGACCTAGTGAGCAAGGAGAAAACAGATAAGGTCAGAGAGGTCAAGGGGTGGGGAGGTCCCAACCCATTAGGGAACTTTGGCTTCTAGATGAGGGAGCCAGGGAAGTTTTCTGGGCAGAGTGACATGAAGAGCTTTAAGCCCGGCCAGCATCATTCCGGATTTTAAGCTGAGAAAAGATGTGAGTGGTATAAAGGAGGAAGCAGGAAGACCGGCCAGAAAGTCAGCTGAAATCCAGGTGAAATACAACGGGGTCCTGGGTCACGGTGGTGGCAGTGGGGGTAATGAGTGGCTAAATCACAATTGGCCAAAGGACTGAATGTGGAGGGTAATGCGAGGAGGAGTTAAGGTCAACACCAAGGTTATCCACACCCAACCCTGAGCTTTCAGCTCAATTCCTATGAAGCCCTCAAATGTAAGCTCCCTTGAATACATTGTGGAAACATTTTATTCTTCACTTTTGTTTCATCCCCCGTATGGTTAAGTATGAATTGGGGTAGTTGTAGGGACAATGACACATAGAGGGAAAGGAACCCCTTTCATATTGGTTCCACGCTGTTCACAGGAGGTCTCACTGAGTCCTCCCCACACCTCAGGGAGGTAAGCACCATCATCACCACTTCACAAACTAAGGTTCAGAGAGATGCAAAGTTTGTCTAGGGTCACACAGCGTTTAGTCCTAGAGCCCGTATCTCCTGACTGCAGATGTCATGAGCTTTCTACTACCTCAGTGATTTGATTTTGTTAAAGTTCATTCGACAAATATTTACTGAGCGACTCCAGGGTACATGCCAGGTGCTGTGTTTATCTTTGGGATATAGCAGGGAAGTCAGGACCCGGCACTGAAGGGGCTCTGAGCTCTGGCTCAGGAGAGGCCCAGCCCCAGCCCCTGTCCACCATCCACGCTGGGAGATGCGCTCCTCTATGCCTGGAGAGGGAAGGCGTGAAGCCTCCTCCATTCTCCTCCCTTCTCCCTCTTCCCTTCCTCTCATCCAGAAACAGGCATGCCCTTCTCCCTGAAAAACTGCTAGAATTCAGTTCCAGACGCACTGGCTCGGAACTGGCATGCTGACCCGGTGCAAATGAAGTCACTGTAGCCCAGACCCCCGCTGGGCGTGGCAGAACTGGCCGCGAGCAAAGAGACGATAAAGAAATCTCTAACATGTGCCAAGGGAGGGATTATCACATGGGCTCTTGCTTTTTATGAAATAGGAAAAGTGGATTTTTCTAGTTGACTGCATTTGATCGTTTTTCCTCCATTTGTTTTAAAGTTGAACATCTGATCTGGCAGAGACTTCTCACATTCAGCTGCAAAAAAAGATGTCTTTTGAGCTCCTCTCCCAGCCTCCCATCACAGAGGATGGGGGTGGCGGGGCTTAAAGCATCCTTCCACCACCACCCCTAACACATCACAGCCCTCGGCATAAATCTGCCTAGAATTCCTTCTAATTTTGTCCATGCTTACCCACCCAGGGACTTTACCTTCTGGGTTTAATTTTTTTTTAAATAATAATAACTCTTTATATTTTCCTCATGGTCTGACTATATTTTCTGTTAACTCTGAATTCTGGGCTCTCTCCCTGCTGCAGGTTACTACTGCCACCTGGAAGCCAAAAACCTGGACATCCCAATAGGATCAAGGGGCCCAGAAATCTTCCCTATCCAAACGCAAACCTAACACAATTATTGTCGCTGCCTAGCAAGCAGCATGGAGCAAGGCAGAGTATCTCAGATTTTAGTGTGTTTGGGCTGCCGTCGATGGGGTTGCACAGAGTCGGACACGACTGAAGTGACTTAGCAGCAGCAGCAGCAGTGTGCCACCAGTCACCTGGGATCTTATTAATATGCAGATTCAGATTTGGTAGGTCTAGAGTGGCCCTGAGATTCCGCATCTCTACTGAGCTCCCAGGTGATGCTGGTTTATGGACCATACTTTGAGTAGCAAGGATAAAGTAGAAAGCCCGTGGGTTAGGAAACCATGGCTCTACTATTAATTCATAAATCTTGCCCGTGGGCAAGATTAGTGTCTCCAGAATATGGTTTGCAGACTATAAACCCCTCATGATGGTCCTTAAGGGGAAAAAAAATAGTCAAGCTAGAGTAGGTTTGGGAAATACTACTTTATGTGTACACCACCCCTGCTAGCAAAGGCCCTGTAAAGTCCTATTTCATTGTTGTTCAATCTGCTTGCCACAGTGAGGTGTACCTTCCGGGTCAGGAGAGAGTAAACCCCAGGCTGCACATGTCCCTAAACACAGATCCGTTTAAGGGAGAGCTATAAGCTTTCTGAGGTTCCCTATTGTCAGGAGTCAGGGAATTCAATGACCTCTAAACACTCAAAGGTCAAAGGTCCCCAGCATGCAAAGCCTTGGATAATTTAGCCACTTGTTCCCCAGGGGAGGAAACCCAGAACCTTTGCCCTGCCATAGCCTCTACTCCTTTGCACCCAGAATATCGCCAGAAGCACTTCAACAACAGGTTGACAGCCTTACCAACACCAGTCTTCACCAAATATTCGAAGAGGATCCAGGAAGCAGTTATAAACACAGCACCAAGAAGCCCGTCTGCCTTGCAAATCTATGTGGATGGGTGTCAGAGACTATACACCAGGCTGTTGGGTGTTAATATTCTCTGCTATTCCCAACGTGATTTGTAAGTTTTCGGCCACTAAAATGCCAGCCACGGGCCATCCTTGTGGCAATAATTCTGCTTCTGTCCAGGAAGGGACTTCTTCCTGGGGACCTGTTATCCCTTAAGCATAAATCTGCCTTCTTTGGTACCTCTCCCCCTCCCTCCTCTCTGAGTAAGCAAGGGACAGGCCACCAGGGTATTCTCCCCTCAGATACAAGATGTGGAAGGGGACCCGAGAGCAGGCTCTCAGTTCTGGAGTGGGCCTCCTGGGGGCATATTTCCAGGACAAGAATCCTAGCTCCATAGAAACTCGGAAAGGGCTGTCTGCCGTAGG
The DNA here is from genome assembly GCF_027580195.1 of Bos mutus. Taxonomy (NCBI): domain Eukaryota; kingdom Metazoa; phylum Chordata; class Mammalia; order Artiodactyla; family Bovidae; genus Bos; species Bos mutus. The sequence goes on from NC_091626.1 coordinate 96,588,903, forward strand.
ACCTAATCCTTGCTTTGCAAAAAGAAGATGTGCCATGTTGGCTGATAGTCTGCGGACTTAGGCAACGAGACCAGGAATTCTGATCAGCTAAGCTGAGAAATCCTTTCTCTTTCAGAAATCTCTTCCTAATCCAACATGGCTTGAGAGAGAGCAGCCACAACCCAACTTGAGTTCTGCACTTCTCCTGTACAAGTTATACAGCAAAAAAGCCTACAGCTAGTCCTGAGAACCAGCACTCACAGCCTCTTGAGGGTGAACCCTGCAGTCACAGAGTGCTGCAGAAACTCCTGGCTTCCCAGGAACTCAAGAGCAAACGAGCCAATAAAATAGACTTATAATGTGCTTCATATATGTAGCCCTCTGTTCTGAAAAATGTCTTATAACATGAAGCTACAGCATCAGCAGTACTAATCTCTGGTCACAAGAGATAGGGGCAGTGGAAAGACAGACCAACGGCCAAGACCCAGGAAAATCATTTCATTTTTTTTTTAACGTTCAAGCACAAAAGATACTAATGGAATTGACTGTCCTATTAAAACTTTCGGTCACTACTTGTAGCTCAGTGAAAAAATTAGTAAATGCAATGAACTACATAAACTATTCATTTAGTAAATGACTGTCTGGCTCCACTGGGGCTGGGCAGAACTGGGGCAGCAGGGGTTCAGGAGGACAGGGAGTGGGAGCAGATGCTGAAACCGAGATCATCATCAAGGAGGAAGGTTTGAGGAACAAAAGCATGAGGCAACTCGGAGGACTTTCAACTACTTTCCCACCCACCCTCAACCAAACGAAACCAAATACCTGAACCACTTGATCTGGAAGCCAAAAAACGGTAGGGTCTTTAACGATGAATTTCCTCTCATTCACTTGAGGAAACTGAGAGTGGGGAGATCAAGGAACTTACATGCAATCACACAGATGATGATGACAAACTTTGGGCCCAGGGTAACATAGGATTCCCTGCCCTCAGTTCAGTCATTCAGTTGTGTCCAACTCTTTGCAACCCCATGGACTGCAGCACAACAGGCCTCCCTGTCCATCACCAACTGCCAGAGTTTACTCAAACTCGTGTCCATTGAGTTGGTGATGCCATCCAACCATCTCATCCTCTGTCGTCCCCTTCTCCTCCTTCAATCTTTCCCAGCATCAGGGTCTTTTCAAATGAGTCAGCTCTTCACATCAGGTGGCCAAAGTATTGGAGTTTCAGCTTCAGCATCAGTCTTTCCAATGAACATTCAGGACTGATTTTCTTTAGGATGGACTAGTTGGATCCCCTTGCAGTCCAAGGGACTCTCAAGAGTCTTCTCCAACACCACAGTTCAAAAGCATCAATTCTTCGGTGCTCAGCTTTCTTTATAGTCCAACTCTCACATCCATACATGGCTACTGGAAAAAACGTAGCCTTGACTAAATGGACCTTTGTTGGCAAAATAATGTCTCTGCTTTTTAATATGCTGTCTAGATTGGTCATAACTTTCCTTCCAAGGAGTAAGCATCTTTTTATTTCATGGCTGCAGTTACCATCTGCAGTGACTTTGGAACTCTACAAAACCATGTTATTGCCCAGCCCCTTCTTATCTGTAATCACTGGGCCCCTGGTCTAGGGGACAGGATTAGGATGGAGGGAAGGGGGAAGGAGACAGGAAGGTAGCAATCAGTATAGCAGACAAATTCAGTTCAATCAACATTTTGCCCAGTGCTGCCCAGTCTTCCTACTTTACAATCAGATACCAGCCCACATAAGCATTATAGCTACTGTCATCCGAATGGAGCCCCAAGGCAGAAGACTCATTTTCCCTCCAAGGCAGAGTTATTCTTGCAATTCTAGACTAGTGAAATGAGGGAACAGAAGCCATCATTCCAGCTTATTTGCAGTATCCTTGACCTCTTTCCCATTTTGCCCAACTTTCTAGCAAATTGAAAGTTATTTTAATTGATTCAGTTCCTTATTTAAATAGAGTTATCTTCGGGAAAATTAAGTCTACCAGTTAGTCATACCAAAGTATGAATTACGGTTACTCATCTGATCAAACTGACTAATTTGAAGCTCGAGGAAAAGTGGAGAATTTAGAACAAAGGCACTTGGAGGAGGGACTTGGTAACCTATTAATTATAGCATCTTCTTAGATAGCATAGTGCCAGAAACAGCTTAGCCAAGTATACCAAGTAGAGTAGAAGATATCTTTTCTAACTATGCTTGAAAATCCAGAAGGCATTTTTTTCAATAAATGAATATGACTACATAAATTTTTAATAAAAATAACTTCATCATGGCAGAAAAAACATCATGAAGAGTTAAAAGACACAGCAAATACAAACATACATACATACATACATATATACATATATACATATATATATATATAGTTTTCACTCATATCATAGGTAAAGACCCTATCTTCCTAATAGTGAACTGTCAGAATCTGTAAGAAAAAGAGTGGATAAGAATAAAGGTCCACATAGTCAAAGCTATGGTTTTTCCAGTGCGCATGTATGGATGTGAGAGTTGGACCATGAAGAAAGCTGAGCACCAAAGAACTGATGCTTTTGAACTGTGGTGTTGGAGAAGACTCTTGAGAGTCCCTTGGGCTACAATGAGATGAAAGCAGTCCATCCTAAAGGAAATTAGTCCCAAACATTCATTGGAAGGACTGATGCTAAAACTGAAGCTCCAAAACTTTGGCCACCTGATGCAAAGAACTGACTCCTTAGAAAAGACCCTGATGCTGGGAAAGATTGAAGGCGGGAGGAGAAGGGGATGATAGAGGATGGGATGGTTGGATGGCATCACCGACTCAATGGACATGAGTTTGAGTAAGCTCCGGAAGTTGGTGATGGACAGAGAAGCCTGGTGTGCTGTAGTCCATAGGGTTGCAAAGAGTCAGACACGACCGAGTGATTGAACAACTGAACTGAAGAATAAAGTCCACTGAAAAATGAGGAAAAAGTATTAGAGTTCAAAGAAAATATAATGACTATTAAATATATGAAAAGATGCTCAATCTCCATGGTAATAAGAGAAATGCAAATTAAAATATACTACAATGACATTTTTCATTCATCAGATTGGCAGAATTCCAACAGTTTGATTATATACTTTGGTGATGAAGCCATAGAGAAACAGACACTCTCTTCGTTTCTAGTAGTTATAGGAACTCATACAACCCCAGTGGAGGACAATTGAGTGAAAAATCCATCAAAATTATAAATGAATGAGCCCTATAGTTCTGCAATTCCATTTCTGGGAACTTACTCTATAAATATGCTGACATGTGCAAAACGACACACGTACAAGGTTATTCATCAACACAATACTGAAGTAATAGCAGAGGTCAGATGAACCTGTCTGCAGGGCAGTATCAGAAATGCAGAGAATAGACATGGGGACACCGGGAGGGACAGAGGGAAGAGGAGGCTGCGATGACTGAGAGGGCAGCACTGACATATGCACGCTGCTGCTAAGTGGCTTCAGTCGTGTCCAACTCTGTGCGACCCCATAGATGGCAGCCCACCAGGCTCCCCCGTCCCTGGGATCCTCCAGGCAAGAACCCTGGAGTGGGTTGCCATTTCCTTCTCCAAGGCATGAGAGTGAAAAGTGAAAGTGAAGTCGCTCAGTTGTGTCCAACTCTTCGCGACCCCATGGACTGCAGCCCACCAGGCTCCTCCGTCCATGGGATTTTCCAGGCAAGAGTACTGGAGTGGGGTGCCATCGCCTTCTCCCATATGCACGCTACCATGTGTGAAATAGCCAGCCAGTGGGAAGCTGCTGTGGAGCGCAGAGCTCAGCCTGCTGCTCTGCGATGACCTGGAGGGCTGGGATCTGGGAAGCTCAAGGGGGAGGGGATATAGGTATACTTACAGCTGATTCATGTAGTGGTACAGCAGAGACCAAGACAACATTGTAGGGCAATTATACTCCAATTAAAGAATAAAGCAAAGAAGAAATGGGTAATCTGAATAGCTCTATATGTTAAATAAATTGAATGTGTACTGAAAAATCTTCCTCCAAAGAAACCTTCAGGCCCAGATGGCTTCATTGGTAAATTAGACCACGCATTTAGAAAACAAATACTATAATTATATACAAACCTTCCAGGAAATTGAAGAGGAAAAAATAACTTCCTGTTTCTTCCTATCTTTCTCTTTTATTAGGCCAGCAGTATCCAGATATCAAAACCAGATAAACACATTGTAAGAAAACTGGAAACTAATATTCTCTCATAAATATAAGTGGAAAAATTCTAAGCAAAATTTTAACAAATTTGAATCCAACAATATAATAAAAAGATAATATATCATAACTAAGTAAGATTTATCCCAGGAATGCAGGGTTGGTTTAATATTCCAAAAAATAAATGAAATTCATTATATTAATAAACTAAAAAAGAAAACTATATGATCATCTCACTAGACACAGAAGCATTTGGTAAAATCCAACACCTATTCCTGATTTAAAAGAATAAATCTCTCAGCAAAGTAGGAATAGAGGAGACTCTCCTCAACCTGATGGAGGAGATCTATATAAAACTCACAAGCTAATATACTTAGGGCTTCCCTGGTGGTTCGGTGGTGCCTGCCAATGCAGGAGATGAGTTAGATCCCTGGGTCAGGAAGATTACTTGGAGAAGGAAATGGCAACCCACTCCAGTATTCTTGCCTGGGAAATCCTATGGGAAAAGGAGTCTGGTAGGCTACAGTCCATGGGGTCACAAGAGTCAAACACAACTTTGCAACTAAACAACAGCATCATACTTAATAGAAGACTGAAAGCTTTTCTACAAAGGTCAGGAAAAAGAAAAAGATGTCCTCTTTTAGCATGTTTTTTAACATTTTACTGGAGGTCCTAGCCAATGCAACCAGGCAAAAATGCTAATAATAATAACAATAAAGGGCCTTTCTAAACTACTAAGGAAGAGGTAAAACTTACGCACAGAGAACATAGTTGGTGATACAGAAAATTCAAAGGAATCTACATGAACTAATAATCAATGTTACACAATACACCCATGAAATATAAACACAATAAATATATAAAAGTCAATTGTATTTCTATATACTAGCAACAAATAATCAAATGTTGATTTTTATTTTTTTAAGAAAATATTTAGGGAAGAAAAAAAATTGTGGCCCTCCCAGATAATTTTGGCTTCCCAGGTGACACAGTGGTAAAGAATCTGCCTGCCAATGCAGGAAATGCAAGAGACACAAGTTTGATCCCCAGGTCAGGAAGTTCCCCTAGAGGAGGAAATGGCAACCTACTCCAGTATTCTCGCCTGAAAACTTCCATGGACAGAGGAGCCTGGTGGGCTACAGTTTATGGGGTCACAAAGAGTCGGACACAACTGAGCATCCACATACAGAGCAGATAATTTTATAAAGCTCTCAAAGCCTTTAACAACAACAACAAAAAAAAACCTGAATAAACATGGAATTTCAGACAGGCTTCACAAGGGAAATGTTCTGGGGCACCTTTTTGCAGCCTCCCCATCAAACAGCCTGGCTGGGCAGAGCCTGAGATGCAAGTTCTGGTGCTGGAGTAACCTTCTAAGATCACCAAGATGAGTCAAGGGGCCCAGATTCTGGTCTCAGTGAGGTCCCTAGCTCACATGTAAGTGATTCTTTCATGGTTCTGACCACAAAAATGACGTGACCTCTGCCCTCCCTCTTCCAGTTGCGCTGAAAATGGCCATTCAGTGTGAAAGCATGCTGGGAATGTAAACAAAGAAAATAAAGACAAAGTCCCAGGGTCAGGGTCAAGGTCAACTCTGAACAGTCTCAGCTGTCTCACTGTCAAATAGGAAAGTTCCTTAAGCCATGGAGAAAAGAGACTGAGGATGAAGACAGAATCTGTCCCAGAGGTCCCGGGCCAATACGTTCCAAGAGCAAACACCACACGGAAAAGCCTGGAGAATCCAAAAAGCCACGTCTCTTCATGGGAGAGGAACCTCTCCAGAAGGCCCCTATGTTAATCTGCCATAACAAAGCACCACAGACCGGGTAGTTTAAATGTTTATTTTCTCACAGTTCTGGAGGCTGGGTGTCCAAGATCAAGGTGTTAGTACAGCTGGTTTTTCTTCTAGCTGTTTTCCTTGACTTGCAGAGGGCCACTTCTCCGTGTGTCTTCACGGGGTCTTTCTTCTGTGTCTTAATAAGGGCACCAGTCATACGGGACTGGGGCCCACCCGCATGACCTAGCTTTAATTAGATTCCCTCTCTAAAGATCTTACCTCCAAATACAGTCACATTCTGAGATACTGAGGGTTAGGATTTCAACATGAACTTAGGGGTGACACAGGTTAGCACAGAACAATTCACACTCTTTCTGCCTCCACCCTCTCCCATAAATTTCCAGCAGCTGAAAGATCCAGAACTCCTGCCAGTTCTTATCAACCTCACAGATCAGGTCAGAGGGAACCAGAGCTGCTCACACACATCATCATTCACTCTGTCCGAAGCCCAAAAAGCCACTTCTCCTTCCATTCACGTAGGGATCCCTAGCCCCCTACTACCAGAAGTTTCCATACACATGGGACCCTAAGAGTGGTAACCTGAGCCCCAAGCTGACCTTCCCCCTCCCTTCACATTCCAGTAAAGCACTCCTCCCACCCTCCCCCCCTGCCCTGTTCATTTCAGGATTATCATATTCAGAGAACCAACATGACCTATTTAGGCTCTGACCCACTTACAACAGAAATACCAATCACAAACACTATCCAGGAGGGAAAAAAAAAAAAAAAAATAGATGACCACAAATTTAACTGATTGCAAATAAGAGGGAATGATGGAGAAGCCGTCTTCACTGGTTTAACTACTCCTGATGCTACTATAAATGTCCTGAAGACGAGTTATTAAGGAAATTTGGACCATGCCCAGTAGCCCCTTTGGCATCAGAGCACTCTATAGGTTTTCCAGCCTTACAAGTGTCCTAGAAATCAATGAAATAGGTCTGTTTGCTTTGTTTGGCTCAAAGATGGGACAAGCATCTCCAAGTGTCTGGAGGAAATGATTTCCTGCCAAGGGATGGGACAACCCACTGCACAAGTGTGAAAACCAGGGAATCAAGATGGATACTGGATCAGACTTTCCCATTCACTCCAAACCAAAATGAGGGGGGATTAGTCTAGTGGCCTTTGAAACAGGGGCTTTTGTAGTAAAGACATGTGAGGTAGCTGCCTGACTCACAACAATAGCTTATTTCCTTTTCTCTGGTCCATTTCCCAAGGGTAGCTGTGTCTCTGCTCTGTGACTCTGAATCTGTCACAGCTTATCAGTTCCAAGAAAGACACCTGATCCAAGCCTGAGCCAATCAGATTCTCTCACATAGGAATTTGAGACTTAAGGAACTTTGCTATCTCAGACTCCTGGTAAGGGGGCAACTGGGAATTCTAGGCAGGCCTATTTCCTGCTCTTCCTGAGGCCTGGCTAGTCTCTTCTGCGGATTCTGACACCACCCCTATCCTTAAAATTAATTACCCATTTGGCTTACATTAGCCAGGGTCAGTTTCTATTAATTGCAATCAAAAGAATCATAAAATGATAACATTTCTTTTTATTCATCTTTTAGTCCCAGGACCTACCACAAAATTTTACTGTATGGTAGATACTCAACAACTTCGTTTTAAATTTATGAAAGTCCCATTTCCCTCTGCCACTCTACATGAGATGAAATTAAGAACAATGGCAGAATGTCCTGTGGTGTATGGGAAAGGATTCTTGGGTGCCAACCTTTTCTGAAACAAGTTATATAAAGACTCTGATTCTGGTTTTCCCTGAAAGGGGGAGACATGCTAAAATTTTCTAGTGGATTTTGTGTAGCAAAAGAAACCATCAACAAAATGAAAAAAACCCCACAGAATGAGAGAAAATATTTACAAACAAACCATGAGGGATTGATCTCCAAAATATACAAAAAGCTCACGCAACTCAATATCAAAAAAACAAAGAACCGAATCAAAAAATGGGTAGATCAAAATAGAAATTTTTCCAAAGAAGATACACAGATGGCCAGGAGGCACATGCAAGATGCTCAACATCATTGATTATTAGAGAAACACAAATCAAAACTATGAGGTATCACCTTACACGGGTTAGAATGGCCATCATAAAAAATCTACAAACAATAAGCGCAGGAGAGGTTGTGGAGAAAAGGGAACCCTCCCACACTGTTGATGGAAATGTAAATTGGTACAGTCACTATGGAGCATGATATACAGACTCCTTTCAAAACTAAAAACAGACCTAGTACATGATCCACCAATCCCACTCCTGGGCATATATCTGGAGAAAATCACAATTTGAAAAGATACACGCACCCCAGTGTTCACTGCAGCACTATTTACAAAAGCTAGGATGTAGAAAGTGAAAGAAAGTGAAAGTGAAGTCGCTCAGTCATATTCAACTCTGTGACCCCATGGACTATAGCCTACCAGGCTTCTCCATCCATGGGATTTTCCAGGCAAGAGTACCAGAATGGGTTGCCATTTCCTCCTCTGGGGATCTTTCTGACCCGGGGATCAAACCTGGGTCTCCCACATTGCAGGCAGACGCTTTACCCTCTAAGCCACCAGGGAAGCTCCAGGACATGGAAGCAACCTACATGCCCACTGAAAGAAGAATAGATGAAGATGTGGTACACATATACAATGGAAAATTACTGAGCCATGGAAAAGAATGAAACAATGCCATTTGCAGTGACATGGATGAACCTAGAGAGTGTCATACTAAGTGAAGTAAGTTGGACAGAGAAAGTCAAGTATCACATGGTATCGCTTATTTGCAGAATCTAAAGAAATCGTACAAATGAACCTATTTACAAAACAGAAGTTGAGTCACAGATGTAGAAAACAAACTTGTGGTTAAGAGGTGGATAGAGGGGATAACGGAGAAGGCGATGGCACCCACTGCAGTACTCTTGCCTGGACAATCCCATGGATGGAGGAGCCTGGTGGGCTGCAGTCCATGGGGTCATGAAGAGTCGGACATGACTGAGTGACTTCACTTTCACTTTTCACTTTCATGCATTGGAGAAGGAAATGGCAACCCACTCCAGTGTTCTTGCCTGGAGAATCCCAGGGATAGGGGAGCCTGGTGGGCTGCCGTCTATGGGGTCGCGAAGAGTCGGACACGACTGAAGTGACTTAGCAGCAGCAGCAGCAGGGGGGATAAACTGGGAGATTGGGATTGACATATACACACTACTATTTATAGAATAGATAATAAGAATCTACTGAATAGCACGGGGAATTCTATTCAATACTGTATAATGACCTATATGGGAATAAAACCTAAAAAAGAGTGGATATATGTGTATGTATAACTGACTCACTTTGCCGTGCAGCAGAAACTAATTCAATATTGTAAATCAGCTCTACTTCAATAAAAAAAGAAAAAGAGCAGCATGACCCTTTTCCCTTTGCAGAGAAGTTTGCAAAGATTGCATTGCCTGGGATTAGTGAGATCATCCTGAAGAATTCTTCATAAATGTCAAAGTCTTGAAAAGAAAATACAATTTTCTCATGGAAACAATTACCTGATGCCAGATGCTCAGGAAGTCAGAGAAGGGGAAGTATTGGCTTCTAATCTCTGCTGACTTGTGGGCAGAATTCTCAGTGCTGGCAAGAGCAGGCTGGAGGCAACGGACACTTCTCTGTCTTGCTGGGATGTGCTTACCTCAGGTGAAAATTCATGCATGGGCATCCTTACTGGAGGTTCTTACATTTATACCTCTTTCCACACATCTTCCATCCATTTGCAAGGCCTGGTCTAAGACTTGGGATACTCACCCAGCCATCCCTCCAGCCAACCACTCACACTTTAATATTCCCTGAGCCCCTGGCTGGGCCTTAGTCTCAGCATCTAGGTGACTGTGCCAGGGTCAGCAATGTGGTGAATAGGACAGCCCTCTAGGGTCACTCCAGGCCCTCCACTCACCCCCAGATTTCTAGGACACCCCTCTAAATCATCTCCCAGACCCCAGCCTCTTGCCTCTATAGTCTAACTTCACTGCAGCAATACTAGCTTCTCAAGATGCCAACTTAACCATGTTACTTTTCCATTCAAAACCTTCAATAAAGCCCAGACTCTTTGCTTAAGATTCAAAAACACCCACAACCTGAACCCAGTCTATTTTTTAAACTTTTATCTTGAATCTTCCAAATTTATCTCCTGCATGAAACCTCTACTCTCACACAAGCAGCCTGCCCACCCGCCTCACTGCTGAGCAGATGGGCACAAGCCTGGAGTTTCTAGAAGCCATGTTGCCAACATGTGGGGGAAAAGAAGCCAACACAGAGAAAGCAGGACTGAGATATGGAGAGAACGATTCCTGATGACATTGCTCGAGAACCAAGATTGAAAGCAGGACTGAGATTGCGATTCTGATGAACCAAGATTGGCCACAGAGGCCTGAGATAAGCTACGATTCCTGATGACCTCTGCTACTTCTACCTCTGGAGGTTTAGGCTATAACATTTTTTTTTTTTTTTGCTTTTGTTTAAACCTTTTTTTTTCCATTCACAAACAAGAGGGAATTCCTCCCCATACCCCTCATGGCCCATTTTTAATCCCTGACTCCTCTTCAAGGTCCTCCAGGATGTGGCCACGGCTCTTATCTCTAACTCTTGTAATGTTATGTCTATTATTCATGGGAGCCTTTCTGTATATAGCCTAGTGACAGGTATTTCTTGATCCTTGAAACAGGTGAGGTGCTCACCAATCCCTTTCCATGGCCCCCTTCCATCCCAACTTACTGAAACCAACCCATGGCTCAGCAGTCAGAGGCACAGGCTAGGGCAGCCCTGGGAAGCCCAGGAGGAGCAACGCTGTCGAATCCTCCTGAGCTGATGACCCAGCCTCCCATTCAGAACCCACACTGGCTGAGTCTCGGATTCCAGCAGCCAGTACGGCCAAGTTGTCGGCCCACAGGGACCAGCCGGCAGGAAGAAGGTGAAGGAAGAGAGAAAGGAGAGGTCAAAGTCAGAGGAAGAGAAAGCCATGTTCTCACCGAGGCTGAGACTATCTGCTCATGGCTGAAGTCAAGGAAGATGCCGCCCTGTGAAGGAAGAGAGAAAGGAGAGGTCAAAGTCAGAGGAAGAGATAGCCATGTTCTCACCTAGGCTGAGACTATCTGCTCATGGCTGAAGTCAAGGAAGATGCCGCCCTGCAGTGTAACCTGCAGACAGCTGGCGCCTGGGCCACCTGAGGATGCTCTGCATCTTCTGTTTGTGGTGCTGTTTCTCCACTTAACCCTGAAGTGCTTCTGAGACCAACCTGCAAGGTGGCCCTCAGAGGGCTTCCCATCCCACAGGGGCAGGTCTACCCAGGGAAGCGGCCGGCTGTCAGCACAAGTCTGTTCCACACTCTCTCACCTTCCCCTTCTTCAGCAAAGCCCAGAGTCTCACTGCCCTGAGAGGTGGGGTGACTCGATGCAGCCACATCCGGTCACTTCAGGAGCCCAAAGACAGACTTCTGGGGGCACAGCACCGCCCACATTTCTCCCAGGCCTGTGTCTCTCCACCTCAGCTGCCACTCAGAACCCATTCAAGGATAGAACCCATTCAAGGATAGAACCCTTTTTCCTCCAGTGAGAAAATTTGTAGGGTGAACAAGGCGCCTCGGGTAGGAGCCACAGGTGACCAGACTCCCTTCCTCCATGAGCTTGGCAAGGACTGAAACGGTGTTTCTTGACAGCCATCCAAAGAGCTCCAGAGTTGCAGGGAGGTATCTCAGGGCCTCTACAGAGGGTAGAAAGGAGACGGAAAGTCAGAACGCAGGTGTCTCATACCACGGACCCTCAGCAGCCCTACCGACAGCTGTCTATCATCATTTCTAGGTTTGGAGTATGTCTTTTTGTTGGGTTGTTTTCGTCTTGCTTTTTGACTATTTTAACATTTTTAAAAGTGTACGGTTCCGTGGCATTAATGTGAGTACACTCACATTTGTGCAAACATCATTCCCTTCCTTCTTTCCCCAGAACTTTTCATCTCACAAAATTAAAACTCTGCCACATTAAACAATAATGACCCATTCCCTTCTCCCTCCAGCTCCTGGCAACCAACATTCTTCTTTCGTCTCTAATAATTTGATGACTCAAGGTACTTCATACAAATGGAGTCATACAGTATTTGTCTTTTTGTGACTGGCTTATTTTGTGTAGCATAAGGTTTTCAAGGTTCATCCATGTTGTACCATGTCTCAGGATTGCCTCTCTTTATAAAAGTGAATAATATTCCACTGTATGAATATGACATATTTTGTTTATCCAGTCATCCATCAATGGTCACTGAGGCTGTGTCCATGTCTTAGCCATTGTGAAGAATGTTGCTGTGACCATGTATGTACAAGTATTCACATCCCCACTTCTATTCCTCGGGACATATATGCAGCAGTGGGACTGCTGGACCTTATGGTTGTTCTATGTTTAATTTTTTGAGGAATTGCCATACAATGTCTCAGCAGGTAAAGAATCCACCTGCAATGCAGGAGACACGGGACACAAGTTCGATCCCTGGGTTGGGAAGATCCCTTGGAGAAGGAAATGGCAACCCACCCCAATATTCTTGCCCAGAAAATCCCATAGACAGAGGAACCTGGCGGGCTATGGTCCATGGGGTTGCAAAGAGTTGGACATGACTGAGCACATAAATGCGTACTGTTTTTCAAAGCAGCTGCACCATTTTACATTCCCGCCATCAGGGTACAAGGGTTCCAATTTCTCCACATCCTCACCAACACAATTCTCTGACACCAGCTGGGTGTCCTCACATTTGACTCAATTCTGACACATCTACCAAGAGATAGCATCAGATATCATAGGTTAAGTGCTCTGTCCTACAAAACTGTTCCCCCCTCTCCCAATTTCAGACACGAGTTGTAAGCCCGGTTGTCACCTGTAATTCTGACCAATCTGCTATGGATTGAAAGTGTCCAGGACCTCCTCCTTCAGCCTGATTAATTTTCTAGAGTGGCTCACATTACTTACCAGGTTATCAGTTTATCATGAAAGGATGTAACTCAAACGGTCAGAGGGAAGAGGTGCTTTGGACAAGGTTCAGGGAAAGGGCACAGAGCTTCCACGCCTCTCCAGGCACACCGTGCTCCCAGCAACTCCACAGGTTCACCAACCCAGAAACTCTCCAAAGCCCACACTTTCATTTTTCACAGGGGCTTCCCAGGTGACACTAGTGGTAAAGAACCCGCCTGCCCAGTGTAGGAGATGTAAGAGACATGGGTTTGATCTTTGGGTCAGGAAGACCCCCTGGAGGAGGACATGGCAATTCACTCCAGTATTCTTGCTTGGAGAATCCCATGGACAGAGCAGCTACAGTCCATAGGGTTGCAAAGAGTCAGACGCGACTGAAGTGTCTTTGCACGCACACATTACTTAGGTATGGTTGATTAAGTCATTGGCCATTGATGATTAACTTGACCTCCAGCCCCTCTCCCCTCCCAGAGGTCAGGAAGTAAGACTGAAAGTTCCACACCTCCAATCACATGCCTGGGTCCCCTGGCAACAGCCTCCATTAGGTTACCTAGGAGCTTTCCAAAAGTCACTCCATTAACAAAAGACACCTTTCCAGCTCTCATCACACAGGAATTTCCAAGGGTTTTAGGAACTCTCTGCTGGAAATGGGACAAAGATCAAATACATATTTCTTGTTATAAACAGCAATATCACAGGTCTGTAGTATTAGCATCCCCCACAGATGAAGGAGCAAACCAGAGCCTAGAGAGGTAACTTGCCCAGCCCACACCGCTGCACCAGAGCCAGGATCTAAGTCCAACAGTCTGGCTTTAGAGAATCAGTGCTCTTAACCACCAAGCAAAGCCAAAATTGATGTCCCATTTGCAGAAGAGGAAGCCCAAGACCCATGTCACAGTGGCTTGGCTGGATAGTAGCAAATCTAGGTCTTCTAAGGTCAGGTTACTCTCACCACTCCATCTGATTGCCAAATTCCCAAAGTAGATTTGAACAAAAATGAAGACAATGAGGATCCAACTGCCTTCTTATTCCTAGGACCCAACTCTCACTCAGATAACTCACTTCTGTCCTCCACTCTCCAGTCTTAAGTCCTCAGCTCTTTGAACGGAGTGACATAAATTAACTACATTGAAGGGTTTTCTCCCTCTCCTTCTCCCAACCTCACCGACTCAGTCTTCAGTCTGGCACCATAAATCACTGACAATTCAAAAAATGGTTTCTGAGAAAATGGGCCTTCATGGCTTGATGGATGTGTAAATTTCCATCTCCTCCATACATGTCTCACTTTTCAAAGGGAAAAAAATCTTTATTGGCGTTAGCACATTTATGAGTTTAAATAAAAACAAATACATCTCTATTGACTGTAGTTATTATGCTTGGTTTCATGCAAGGTAAGTGCTTCAAATAAAAATAGATTGGTCAGAGTGAGTATGCATCAGGTCCAATAATGATGCAGCCTGTTTCCGTAGCGTATGTGCTTCACTTAACGTTCCCCTGGCTTGCAGGAGAGGAAGCACGTTGCTGCATGGAGCTTTTAGGCTCCATTTTCTGTCTAAATGCTCTGGGTCGGTGTGAATGTTTATTAGTGTCATGAAATACATCTGGCAGGCAAAGCCTTTGCAGAAGAGACCAAAGTGCAATTGCTGAGGATGGGCCAGACCAAGCAGAAAGTGCAAACCCTGTGACGTGTGAGCCCAGCACCAACCCATCAAGTGTGTGCAGAGTACCTACTGCTTGCCTGTCACTCGCGCAAGGGCCAACCTCAGACTGAATATTTAGAATTACTTTTTTAAGCATGTCTCCTAGTATGGGGTTGTAGCTCATGAAAGGGAGAACATCTCTCTGTTTTGATCATCACAGACTCCCTTAGTCAGGTTAAAGGCACGGACCTGGGCATCAGACAACCTGGATTCAAATTGCAGCTCCATCATTTAAGCAGTAAGCAAACATTTATGGAGCACCAGCTGTATACCAGAACTTTTTCTAGCTGCTGAGGCTACAGCAGTCTGTTTCTATGAAGCTTACAGGGGAGGTTTAACCTTGAGTAAGATACACCTGTTGAACTTCAGATTCTATATCAGTAAGATAAGGATAATAACACCAGCTTTGTTGGGGTTGTTGTAAAATTTAAATCTGATCTCTTTAGCACAGGATCTGGCACATAAAGGGCTGAACGTCAGCTTCCAGCATTATCGTTGTCAGGCAGGACACCTTCTTTGCAGCACTTGACATCCTTTTGGCCTTTCTTCTTGTTCCAGCCCTGATTGCAGCCAACAAGCCAGTGTGGCTTCTGACAGGCTCCTACGGATACAGCCTGACAGTCCATCCACCTTAGGCCCGTAACTTACTCCTCACTTAACCACCCTAAGGCCCGTCTGTTCTTCCCAAGCCTTGGCCCCCATGTAAATGCAACCTGGAACTACAGTGGAGCTAGCATGTTGGGGAGAAAATTTAGCTGTGGTGTTGCGGGTTGAACTGCATCCCACAAAAAGCTATATTGAAGTCTTAACCACTGTGACCCAAGAAATACATAGGCCCTAGCACAAAGCTCCTAAACCCCTTGGAATCTTCGGAAGTCCCAAGTGCCTTTTTGTGTGCTAATGAGATAACTGGTGGGCTGGGGTCTCCTGGACAGCCTCAGGATAGGGGCTGGTTGTCAGGGGAACCAACCCTGTGATTACAGGGTTGGAATTTTCAGCTGCACCCACTCACCCCCCAGAGCTCCAGGGAGGGGAACGGGGCTAATGTTTGCATTAAATCACTGATAGCCAATGATTTAATCAATCATGCCTAAGTAAGGTGGAGAAGGCAATGGCATCCCACTCCAGTACTCTTGCCTGGAAAATCCCATGGATGGAGGAGCCTGGTAAGCTGCAGTCCATGGGGTCGCTGAGGGTCGGACAGACTGAGCGACTTCACTTTCACTTTTCACTTTCATGCATTGGAGAAGGAAATGGCAACCCACTGCAGTGTTCTTGCCTGGAGAATCCCAGGGACGGGGGAGCCTGTGGGGCTGCCGTCTATGGGGTCACACAGAATTGGATATGACTGAAGTGACTTAGCAGCAGCAGCAGCAGCAGCAGCCTAAGTAAAGAAGCCTCCATAAAGATCCCCAAAGTACTGTCTTCCAGGGTGGTGAACTCTTGAAGGTTTCAGGAGGGTGGCATGCCTAGAGAGGGCATGAAAACACTGCACCCCCTCCCCTATACCTTACCCTGTGCATCTGTTCCATCTGGCTGTTCCTGAGTAGTGTTCTTTTATACTCAACTGGTAATCTAGTAAGTACTCTGCGTTCCTGAGTTCTTTGAGCCACTCTAGTTCATTACTGAGCCTGAGGAAGGAGCTGTAGGGACCTCCAATTCATAGCTGCCCAATTACAAGTCCAGGTGACAACCTGGATTTGTGATTGACATCTGAAGTGGGAGCAGTCTTGCAGGACTGAACCCTTATGTGGGATCCAATGCTATCTGCAGATAGTGTCAGAATTGAGTAAAACTGAGGACACCCAGTTTTGTAGAATTGCTTGGTGTGAGAACAAAACACCAAATATTTGGTGTCAGAAGTGAAGTACTGAGAGTAGCACTTGAGTCCTGGGAGAAACAGTTTTTTCCCTTTCACCCCGGTACCTATAAATACTATCTTATTTGAAATAGGGTCTTTGCAGATGTAACCAAGTTAGGATAAGGACATACTTAATTAGAGTGGTTCCCATATTCAATGGCAAGAGTCCTTATAAGGAAAGAAGGACTTGGAGATAGGGAAGAAGGCTGTGTGAAATAGCAGAAATTAGAATGAAGCAGCTACAAGCCAAGGAAAGCTAAGGATGCCAGCAACCACTAGAAGCTAAAGAGAAGCAAGGAAAGATGCTTCCCTGGAGCCTTCTGATGGAGAATCGCTCCTCAGCTAGTTGATTTCAGACTTTTAGATTCAAAACTGTAAGAGGATAAATTTCTGGTTTTTTGTGGTAATTTGTCATGGCAGCCCAAGAAAACTAATACACACGGCATACAGAAGTGGATGGATACATCCTTCTTCCTTGCCCACCCTGGACAGATGGTCCTGGCATATGTTTCATACGGCTTGTCAGATGTCCTGTGCTGTCTGCCACCCAGGTACTCACAGCTGTAACCAACTCAGTAATGACTCTTGTTGGGACTCTCCCACCTCCCTTGTTTTGCTTTTCCTGTTGCTTACTCCTGCCCCCCGGGATCACTCCTCAATAAAGGACTCCCACATAAGCTATTTGTCTCAGGTTCTGCTTTCTCAGAAACCCAGGCTAAGACTGCTGGTACTTGGAAGGCACATGGTTGGCATTCAATGAATGTGTATTGATTGAATACGTGAATGAAGATGTATAAGAACACTCAATCCTGCCCTCAGCACTTCCTAAGTGGCTCAGTGGTAAAGAATCCGCCTGCCAGGCAGGCAACTCAGGTTCGACCCTTGTGTTGGGATGATCCCCTGGAGAAGGAAATGGCAACATGCTCCAGTACTCTTGCCTGGGAAATCCCACGGACAGAAGAGCCTGGTGGGCTATAGTCCATGGGGTCACAAAAGAGTTGAACAGGACTTAGTGACTAAACAACAACAAATCCCACCCTCAAGAGGCTTTCAATTAAATTTTCAAGAGGAAACACACACACATGCAATAAAGAGAAATAAATTGTAGAGGCATTTGGAGGACAAAGGAGAACTTGACATTCCTAGCTGCCTGATGGAGCACAGGCTGTGGGTAGGGCAGCCGTTTCTAACATTTTCTGCAGCTTGGAGCCCTGATGCCTTCACACACATAGTAGTCAGGGTTCTTGACTGCAAATAACAGAATCCACTCTGATTAACTTAAGAAGAATAGCAATTTGGTAAAGGATACTAGAGAGCTCATAGAATTTCCAAGAGGACCAATCTCTGAAGAACAGTATCTAATCACATCTTAAGTGTTTCTCTGGGAAATAAAAAAGCCAGGAGAAAAATAACAGCCACAAATCAGATTCTATTGGCTGTAATCTGGAAAATCCAGGAAGTCCACGGGGTGGCCTTGGCCTTGGGGAGATCACTCTAATCCAGGGGTGAGCCAAGAAGAGAGAAATGAACCATCCAAACCCCACCACCCGAGAGACCCGTCTTAAAACTCCAGGCCCTCGGGGTAAGCTGATTACAATCTCTTTTCCAGGGCTTTCCGATGTTACTAAAACATTTGAAGCTTTCATATGTGGTAAGTAGCTAAATCAAGATTGCAGTCGGGGTCCTTGATGCTCAAACCCTTGATGTGGTTTGTGAATAAGCAGAGGCAGCACTGCTAAGCTTGTTACAAATGCAAAATGTGGGGCTCCAACCCAGGGCGGCTGAGTCAAAACCCAAGGCTTCATGGGACCTCCGGCTGATCTCTGCATACATCGAAGTTTGAGACGCACTCGTCTGGTTCCTTCCCTTAATTCTGATGGCTCTCAAATCTAGCTATATAATAATTAGGTACCCCACCACCACCAGGACTTTTAAAAATGTAGATTCCCAGGCTCCACCCCAGATGAGCCTATCGAACAGGCCTGGAGGGGCCCAGGTCACTGTTTTTATTTTTAACTTCCATGGAGGTTCTTTTGATCGCTTAGGTTTGGGAACTGCCACCCTGCAGTAGACAGCTCTCGTCCCTCAGTACTCACCCTCTCAATCAGCTCGGGGGCAATCTCAGGAGGGCCAGGAAGCCTCCACTCTTGGGAGTCACCTGGCGAACCTGATAAGCATGCAGAATGCCGGTCCCACCCCACAGATACAGAATTCAGAGTCTGAATGGAGTCATCGTAAGACTGTTACTTCATAAGGAGCATGTTAAAAGCCATTTTCCTCTCACTATAAAAATATTCAGCGATCAATGCAAAGAAATAGAGGAAAACAACAGAATGGGAAAGACTAGACATCTCTTCAAGAAAATCAGAGCTACCAAAGGAACATTTCATGCAAAGATGGGCTCGATAAAGGACAGAAATAGTATGGACCTAACAGAAGCAGAAGATATTAAGAAGAGATGGCAAGAATACACAGAAGAACTGTACAAAAAAGATCTTCATGACCTAGATAATCATGATGGTGTAATCACTGACCTAGAGCCAGACATCCTGGAATGTGAAGTCAAGTGGGCCTTAGAAAGCATCACTACGAACAAAGCTAGTGGAGGTGACAGAATTCCAGTTGAGCTATTCCAAATCCTGAAAGATGATGCTGTGAAAGTGCTGCACTCAATATGCCAGCAAATTTGGAAAACTCAGCAGTGGCCACAGGACTGGAAAAGGTTAGTTTTCATTCCAATCCCAAAGAAAGGCAATGCCAAAGAATGCTCAAACTACCCCACAATTGCACTCATCTCACACGCTAGTAAAGTAATGCTCAAAATTCTCCAAGCCAGGCTTCAACAATACGTGAACCATGAACTTCCTGATGTTCAAGCTGGTTTTAGAAAAGGCAGAGGAACCAGAGATCAAATTGCCAACATCCGCTGGATCATGGAAAAAGCAAGAGAGTTCCAGAAAAACATCTATTTCTGCTTTATTGACTATGCCAAAGCCTTTGACTGTGTGGATCACAATCAACTGTGGAAAATTCTGAAAGAGATGGGATAACAGACCACCTGATCTGCCTCTTGAGAAATTTGTATGCAGGTCAGGAAGCAACAGTTAGAAATGGACATGGAACAACAGACTGGCTCCAAATAGGAAAAGGAGTACGTCAAGGCTGTATATTGTCACCGTGTTTATTTAACTTCTATGCAGAGTACATCATGAGAACTGCTGGACTGGAAGAAACACAAGCTGGAATCAAGATTGCCGGGAGAAATATCAATAACCTCAGATATGCAGATGACACCACCCCTATGGGAGAAAGTGAAGAGGAACTCAAAAGCCTCTTGACGAAAGTGAAAGTAGAGAGTGAAAAAGTTGGCTTAAAGCTCAACATTCAGAAAACGAAGATCATGGCATCCGGTCCCATCACTTCATGGGAAATAGATGGGGAAACAGTGGAAACAGTGTCAGACTTTGTTTTGGAGGGGGCTCCAAAATCACTGCAGATGGTGACTGCAGCCATGAAATTAAGACACTTACTCCTTGGAAGGAAAATTATGACCAACCTAGACAGCATATTCAAAAGTAGAGACATTACTTTGCCAACAAAGGTTCATCTAGTCAAGGCTATGGTTTTTCCTGTGGTCATGTGTGGATGTGAGAGTTGGACTGTGAAGAAGGCTGAGTGCCGAAGAATTGATGCTTTTGAACTGTGGTGTTGGAGAAGACTCTTGAGAGTCCCTTGGACTGCAAGGAGATCCAAGCAGTCCATTCTGAAGGAGATCAGCCCTGGGATTTCTTTGGAAGGAATGATGCTGAAGCTGAAACTCCAGTACTTGGCCACCTCATGCGAAGAGTTGACTCATTGGAAAAGACTCTGATGCTGGGAGGGATTGGGGGCAGGAGGAGAAGGGGACAACAGAGGATGAGATGGCTGGATGGCATCACTGACTCGATGGACGTGAGTCTGGGTGAACTCCGGGAGTTGGTGATGGACAGGGAGGCCTGGTGTGCTGCGATTCATGGGGTCGCAAAGAGTCAGACACGACTGAGCGACTGATCTGATCTGATAAATATAAATGATATGTAACTATGTGAGTGTGAATTGACTTGTGGTTCATGTGTTGACATAGCTATATGTTCTAGACATTTAATTAAAAATTCATTAATTTTGATTTTGCAATTTTCTTTGTATGTATCGTGGCCAATATTTTTTTCCCCCACCTTGGGTTCAAATGCTTACAAAAGGCCCTGAAGAGCTTACACGTTTTTCCACCATGTGCCATGCCTAAAGTGCTGAAAAGATACAAAGATGATGAGTCTAGGAAGGACTCAGGACTCCGCTTTTTTAACAAGAATGCCAGGGTGACCCTAGAGGTGGTCCTCAGACCATACCTTGACCACTGGCCTTCAGAGGAGGGAGGGTGATCCCCAGTGTGATTCTGCATTACCACTAGTTGGGAAGGGAAGGCCATCTGGGCTGGTGGGGAGGACGAATGAAAAGAGCTTTGCTGCCCCTGGGGAATATCCCCATGACTCCAGAGAAGCCTCTGGGCTGGGGCATGTCCCCATAAGGGTCACCTAATACAAAGCACAAGGCATGCAGGAGATGCTGCAGCCTCCGATGCTATTCAGCATGGCTCAGACTGTCCCCAGGACCGTAACTGAGCCCCTACTCCAGGAAAAACCCAGCTGAATTGAAAGGATCACAAGAGTATGACAAAGTACACAAGAGGACAGTTGTAGGAAACAGGATTATTGAGTTGGAAAAGAGAAGGCCAGATGACCCATGACAGTCTCCAAGCAAATGGTAAATAGTCATGTAGGCATGAAGTCTTCCTGCCTGAGCCGGGGCATCTGGGCCTGGCACAGAGCCCAGTGGGGCAGGCCTGCCAGAGCCTCTCTGTGAGGTCTGAGGAGCTTGAAATCCACAGAAGCCCAGGGTCAGGAAGAAGGGATGAATCTAGTCCAGCTCTCAGACCTAGTCCCAGCCAGTCCTCCAAGGGACAGTCTCAAGTCCAGGGGTGGCGGTGGGGATGTTGGAAATAAAAAAGTGAAGAGAGACATCTCAAGAAAAGAGTTGAGATGTAGAATGGCTTTAGGACACTACCTCCCAGTTTAGGGTGACCCCAAAATTACATTCAAAGAAATTCTCAGCTCTTACCCTAACTCCTTGTAGGCTTCCCTCATAGCTCAGTCAGTAAAGAATCTGCCTGCAGTGCAGGAGACCCGGCTTCAATCCCTGGGTCGGGAAGACCCCCTGGAGAAAGAAATGGCAACCCACTCCAGTATCCCTGCCTGGAAAATCTCATGGACAGAAGAGTCTGGTGGGCTGCAGTCCATGGGGTCACAAAGAGTCAGGCACGACTGAGCGACTAACACTTACTTACTTACCCTACTCCCACCAAGGCATGCTTCAGCAGAGAGGGGACAGCCTTGATGGCCCAAGAACTCTCAGAGAAAGGATAGACAGCCCTGTGGAGAGAGCTTGGGAAGGTGATGGCATCCACCACCAAACAGTGGGGGAGCCTGGAGAGGGAAGAGCCTTTGGACTCAGGAACCAGCAACAGCCGCAGAGCTCTGAGACTGCAGACCAGCTCTGATGCCACAGATCAAGACCCCTGCCCCCAGGCACTCCCAGACATGTCAAGCACAGAGGGACTCTGCAGGGCTGAGTTCCTGGGTAACAGGTAAAGTCAAGCAGCAGGAAGGGAAACAGGTCATGGCCATCCATGTGACCTTCCAGCACTCTCATACCCTTAAGGCCTGGAAAATAGGCCACCAGGGTTAACAGTGAATGGTAGTGACCAGATGGCCATCACCGGATCAACCAGGGAGCTTAAAGCCGCTGACCTTGATCCTTTCCTGAATGGCAGATGCCCTGGGTACCTCAAAGAGTCTGTAGATGTGAACAAAATCAAGAGAGAAAGGAAGCAATCAACACATACCCTACTGGCAGCTACAGATGCGGCTGGGTGATTAATTCCACTTAGCCTTCCTACACATCCCAAACCAGGCATTGTTATCCTCGTCCTCAAGGTTGGAAACAGGCACAGACAGATTTCATCTCTTGTGCAAGGTCACATGGCCAGCACACACAGGAGCTTGTGTTTGAACCCACTGTAGTTCAACTCCAGAGCACAGGTTCTCATCCCCTTGTGCTGTCTGTGCAGCACTGGAGGCAGAACTAATGAAAGAGACGGAAGCAGGTCATGCTGTGAACGCCTGGTCTCTGAGGCTAACTGTGTCCGTAAAGCCCTCAAAATGTGGCACCAGAAGAAACTCATCCTCAGTTCCACCGCTGACACCGAGTGGCACAGAGATCAGGAGACAAACACCTTCTATGCTCCACTTTCTACCCGCCGCCTGCTCAGCTCCCAAGGAGAGCCACTGCCGACATCCCTCTGCCAGATCCTGCCCCAGGGGACCCGTGAGCCCCGGCATCCAATGGGTTGGTTATGCCAGCTGCCGAGAGAGTAAGAGGCAGGGCCCTCAATGGTACCAGACACCGTGCCCTCCACGTGGCACCTTTCAGCACCTGCTCTCCACCCCCACGGCACGCACACTACTACTGATCCCATGCTTGGCTTCTGCAGTCACTCTGGCTTCAGGACTGCAGGGCCCTGCAGCCTCGGGAACAGATGTTCCCTCGCACATGGCTGGACTTGGATCTCAGCAGTGATGGACAAGCATCATTGACCAGGGTGGACGGGCAGCTGCAGAGAATGAGAGGGCGGCCCCAGCTCCCACCCCGAGCCCATCTCCATTGGCAGCACAGTTGCTGCCTCCCTTCCAAGGGAAGAGAAGGCAAGGGCCCCTCAGACAGCTGTGCATGCCCAGCCCGCTCCCTCCTCACCAGTTCCCCTGCAGAGCGCCCACAAAGCAGCAGAGGCACCGCACCCCCAGCACTGCCCTGCACGGCCCTGCTGTCTCTCTCCCCTCCGCTCCCTGCTCACCGAACATCTCCTAGCGCTTATTCTGCTTGGACGGAATGACCCTTCTGTTACTGCATGGTCATCACTGTTGTGTGGATTTATACTTGTGGTTTCAAGAAATACAAGGAGCACGTTGCCTGAAGAGCACAGAGAATGACGCTGCAGCACATGCGGTGGTCCTCCCTGAATGGAAGGACTGCGCCTGATTTGTATTTTCTTTCTTTCTACATGTACTGTATTTTCCTTGTGTGACTTACAATGCTTTTTTTCATTCATGTCAAGCTAATTGGCATCTCATGTCTGTGGGCCCTCCTTTGGATGTTGAGAATGAGGTCCCCTCGGTAGGTCATTCGTAATGACAAACCCTATATACCAGGGATGACCTAGGGAGGCTGGTACCCTTGGGCCTGAAGCAAGACTTAATTAGAAGGTATCAGAAGAGAGTATAAAACAGGAGAGACTCAGAGAGCCATGAGGACAAGCTGGCTGGGGTAGGGTTAGAATCTGCATGTGCTGTTTTGTGTCTTAAATGCATTTTTTCCTTTGGCTTCCTCTGAATGCACTCAAAATCTTGAATCTCTGCATCTTTGGGCTGTATCGAGAAGGACTAAGGAAAATGTTTGCCTGCACTGGGACCTAACCTTTAAAGGGAGGAATAGCGCATCCCTGGGATCAGTGTTTCAGTGACCACAGGGAACCCCTCTCCCACCAAAGACAACTGAAACTTGGGGAGCCCTTGAGTTACACCATCCTTCCCTACCTGCAAGGCCCTCCTGACAGTGCTGACATTTTTGCTTTTGTTTTCATAAGGATTATGAAACTAGGATGGTTTTAATACAGAATGTGATTCATTTCTGTGAGTACACATATACATACTCCCCACCACCTGCATCCCCAAGCCCTAAAACACACACACACACTCACAAGTGTCATTCAATCCAGCTGACCATTCTCTCCCCCTCAGAAGTATTCTTCAGTCATCAAAAAGCAGGGCTCACTCGAACCCCTCCAGAGGGGCATCCTCCACCCGGTTGTCTGTGACTGTCACCCCTTTGACTGCCACAGACCCGAGGTCAGCACTCTACAACCTGTCACCTGGTTTTGTTAACGGCACACAGCCCCATCCATTCATCTATGAGTGGCAGCTTTCACACCACAACGGGAGAGGTGAGTATTTGCAACAGAGATTGTAATGCCTGCAAAGCCAAAGATATCATCTGGCCTTTTACAAGTGTGCCGTCTTTTGCCATAGACCAAGATGGGCCTGGTGCTTCCTGGAGTCACATGCTGAGCACCCCTAAGAGAGATCTAGGCAGGGGCTACCCAGGGCAGAGCCAGGCTCAGACAGAACACTCACAGCTGAGGACCCCCTCAAACCCGTCCCAGCACATCTACCCACATGCTCAGCACCCTTATCCGGGCTACCAGAGGCAATGATTTTGACAGAGAAAACTCGGGCATGTGGCGTCAGGCTGACTTGGGAATCAAAAAGCAAGGCTTCTGGGATTATATTTCCTCATCTGCAAAATGCTGTTCATGATATAGAATTTCTGTAATGGGAACACTGTGAGAATCAAATTAGGAATTGCAAGTTACATGTTGAGCAAAATACCCGCTACACAGCAAGCCTTCAGCAAGTGTCCGCTCCTAGCTAAGGCGGTGGTGGAAGAATCAGTAAGAGTTGCATCATCAGCCCAGACGGCTTCACTCTAGTGAAAGCACCATCCGCTTCCTACCCTGCTGAAAATGTGGACCTGAAAGGCAAGACCCCAAAAGGATGCCACTCACAGCCTAGCACCTGGAACCCACAGCGGGCTTGCAAGCTTCCTTCGGCTGCTGGATGCCGGCAGCAAGGTGTTAACTCTCTGGAATGATTCCAACAGGAGATTCTCTCAGGAACATCAGGTCTCCTAATTGCGCAGCCCACATGCATGCACACACGCATACAAAACAAGGAAGATTTAAGACATCTTCAAATTCTTTATGTGGTCGTTATGAATGGACGGGCCAGAGTTATACCTCATTTTGCTATTTCCTAATGTCTTAGGAATTAAGCTTTAATTTTTTTTTTAATTTTAATTGAGTGTGTTTGTAGACTGGCCTGTGTGTGGGGAGCCAAGATACTGGCCATAAATTGGCAGACACCTCATCCTTCAGACTCTACTAGGACCTATAGGGCAGATAACCCCACAGGAGGAGACAGGCTGCTCTAAAGAGGCAGGGGGGTGAGTAGGATGCAGCAAGAAACACAGGTCCTGGAGATGCCCAAATCAGAGAAGTTCCAAAATCCTTTTATCCTTGTGAAGCTTTACAGAGTTACCTACTTTTCTGCAAACCTTCCCCTTTCTTTAATGCCACCTTCATTTTGCTCATTAGCTATGAACACATTTTTTTCCTCCTGCTAATCTCCCCATTTAAAAAAAAGAGAATTATTGGGGAAACAAACCTGTGTATCACTTTAATCCAACTGAGGGCTGGGAAACAGAACTCTGACACTATAGTTTTTCAGGTCTGAGAAACTCTTAGTCATAAAAGTCATCACTGATTTAATAACAGTTCTTGGTGGAGGAGGGGAGCAAAACAACACGCCCAAAGTGTACATATGGACTGCGAGACACGACATGATCGCAGATACTTTAAAATGGGGGGAGAGTCTCATAATAGAGGAAAAACCGAGAAAAAAAGTTAACACCCACAATAGTTACCATTTATTCAATCCCCAGATTGGGAAGATCCCCTGGAGAAGAAAATGGCTACCCACTCCAGTATTCTTGCCTGGAGAATCCCATGGACAGAGGAGCCTGGTGGGCTACAGTCCTTAGGGTTGCAAGGAGTTGGACATGGCTGAAGCAACTCGGCACATCCCACTTTACAGATAAAGAAACAAACTTAGAGAGCCTCAATTCCTAGAACAACTAAGCCCCAAAATAGGCAACCCAGAGCGGCACACTCTTTTCCACCTCTCCCCACTTCAAGAATTGGCTCTGGAGTTCTAGAGACCTCAGCTGGAAACCAAATCCCTGAAGCGACACAAGCCTACCCTCTCCTTCCGAGAGGAGGAGGCCACACAGTGCAGACACAGACGCTGGCTGATGCTCGTGCTGTCCCTCCCCCAGGCTCGTCAAAGGCCCCTGTTCAAGAAGATGTCCACAGAAACGATGATCGTCGACACCAGATGGAAAAGCACTTGGAAGGGCAGGTGTCAACCCGTCACACTAAGATGGAGGGAAGGAGGTCCCAGCTCCCTCCCTTGCATGTGAAGGTGGCAGGAGACACACACACACACACACACTCCCACCCCCAGAGGAATGCCCTCCCCCTTCTCTGCAAGCTCCCTCTAGTCTCTTGCCTTCCTCGAAGGCGACCTCCCGCACAATCCTCGGCAGCGGGGTGGCAGGTCGAGCTGGAAATTAGCTTCAGTTGGTCTCCTAATTGCAGATATCAAGCAGGCATTGGATCAATCCAGCCACAGGCAGGCAGTGACAGGGTCGATCCCAGCAGGGCTGGTGTCTATAGCTTTTTCTGTGCACACGGCCCACAGGCAGTGCCGGAAGACCTGTGGCAGCAGGGTAAGGCCAGTGCTTGAAGGAGGCTTCTGGCTGCCCCTTAGTAACTAAAACAGAAGCCCCTGGGACTCACCCTGTCCTCCGACTGCCTGCCCTTGGCCCTGTTCTTGTGCACATTATCATCCTGATTTCCCAGATGAAAAGGAAGTCACCCGCCCAGGGTACACAGAAGTGGCAGAGCTTAGACTCAAACCCAGGTCTGCCCGACTCCTAGCCTCTTTCAGTTTAAAGATCACTGATGAAGCACTGATTATGTGCTGCTATGCACCAAGCCCTGGGTGAAAATGGATCAGATAGGGTACTTATCACTAAGAAACCTCAATCCACTTCTCTACTTCTTCCCACACCTGTCAGTACAACAGGAGTCACTGGACAAGAGTATTTTTAAGGATTCCTGACCCCCTCTCCAGAATACTCCATCTCTGTAGGTTTAAGGAAGTGAAGTGAAGTGAAGTGAATTCGATCAGTCGTGTCCGACTCTTTGCGACCCCATGGACTGTAGCCTACCAGGATCCTCCATCCATGGGATTTCTCAGGCAAGAGTACTGGAGTGGGGTGCCATTGCCTTCTCCAGGGGACCTTCCCAACCCAGGGATCGAACCTGGGTCTCCCGCATTGTAGGCAGACACTTTACTGTCTGAGCCACCAGGGAAGTCCAGGTTTAAGGTTTAAGGAAGGACACAGGAAATAATTGCTTTTTAAAGACTCCCCAGGATGGAAGTGGATAAGCTGAGGGAAAAGGGCTTCCCTGGTGGCTCAGTGGTTAAAGAATCCGCCTGCCAATGCTGGAGACATGGGTTCAATCCCTGGTCCGGGAAGATCCCACATGCAACCAAGTCCATGCACCACAATGACAGGCCCTGAGCTCTGGATCCCGGGAGCTGCAACAACGGAGCCTACGTGCTGCAGCTCCTGAAGCCCGCACACCCTAGAGCCCGTGCTCCACAAGAAAAGCCACTGCAACGAGAAGCCCACACACTGCAACTAAAGAGAAGCCCCTGCTCACCGCAACTAGAGACAAACCCTCGCAGCAACGAAGACCCAGCACAGCCAAACACAAAAATAAGTTAGAAAAAAAGCTGAGTTGGAAATTTTTGTTTCTAACTAATATACAGAAACATATATTTATTTATTTTTTTTTAGGCAAATATTCCTTTAATTTTCAGAAAGTGGTGAAAATGAACTTCTAAATATTTAAATGTGTTGCACTAACAAAACCCACTTAATAATATCTTTAAAATTCCAGTTTATGAATATAAGGAAATCTTTGGAAAATCCATAGTTTAGCATTTGGGGTTTAAGAAAAACAGCTATATTTTCTCTAATTCATTAAAGAAAACATATTTAAATAATGAGATTGTATGGGTGACATTTACTTTGAGGGGGTGGTCAACAGTTATCAAATTAAAAGTTTTATAATTAAGCAAAAGCATCTCCTGGTGATTCTAAAAGTGCAGCCAGGTTTGGGAATCAACACTCCAGAGTGCTGCCTGCGGCATTTTTGGGGTTGCCGCCCTCTTTGATAAGAGATGGAAGTGGAGCAGGAGCAAGGTGGCTGATAAGCACATTCACACTAAGATTCTAGAGGCTGAGTAAGACACCATTCTCCCAAGGCACCACCATTTTAAAATAAAACCTTACAAAGAAAGCACTGTTCACCCTCAACAAATAAATCCCTAATGGTAAAATACAGGCACCATGGATCTGTTACGAGGCGGGAGAGTCTCCCGACTTCTTCAAATAGCACAGCAGCTGTGTGCAAGAAAGAATCAGGGCCTAAACAAGCTCCAGAAGGCCTCATCCAGAGCTGAGGGAGGTGCCAGTTGCTTCATCACTGACACAAGATGCTGTTTATGCCTCAGCTTTATCGAGTTGCAGGGAGGGTAAGGCCTAGTGATTTATAGGCCAACCACCTGGATGGCAGCTGGGCTGTCTGAGACTGCTAGCCAGCTCAGGGCTGCCTCCACCAAAACACTTATTCATCCTCAGACCAGCCAGCCAAGCCCGGAAACCTCCACTGGGAGCAGGGCACCATGCTGGGAGCAGCCAGAGCCCCCTGAGGCCTTCCATTCGTCAAGGAGATTCAGCTTCCCCCCTGCACCCAACCCAAGGCTTGCACCTAGAGATTGCAAAGAAAAAGGCAACCACCCCTATGTCAGGGGCCCTGTGATCTGGCTGGAAAGAGAAGACAAACCCATATGTCAAAGGTGAAAGCAAGATGGGAGGGTGACCAGGCTGAGGGATTTCTGGAAACCATAGTTTTCCAGGGAGGATGGAATAATTTAGCAGCAAATAACCTAGATGATGGATAACACTTACAGAGGCATTGTTCTAAGCACTTCATATGTATGAATTCATTTAATCCTCAAAGCAACCCTAGAAATATAGGCATCATGCAAAGAAACTGTACCACAGAGATGTTCACTGACTCGCTCAAGTCACACAGCTACCAAGTGCTGTAGCTGAAATGGAACTCAAGTGGTACAGCAGAGCAGTGGTGTGCTGGGAAGTCCCTAACAGCTGGCTTTCCTGGGGGGTGGAGGACTGTTATATACGCTGATTTTCATGGTGTAAATGGCCCCACCATGGCCGATTTCAAGCTACCTATGTGATGTCATTGAGCACAGAGCTGGGAAGAGATGGGCAATAGCATAACATTGTATGGTCTTTCCAGAGAAGGCAATGGCACCCTACTCCAGTACTCTTGCCTGGAAAATCTCATGGATGGAGGAGCCTGGTAGGCTGCAGTCCATGGGGTCTCGAAGAGTCGGACATATCTGAGGGACTTCACTTTCACTTTTCACTTTTATGCATTGGAGAAGGAAATGGCAACCCACTCCAGTATTCTTGCTTGGAGAATCCCAGGAACAGGGAAGCCTGGTGGGCTGCCATCTGTGGGGTCACACAGAGTCGGACACGACTGAAGCAACTTAGCAGCAGCAGCAGCAGCAGTATGCTCTTTCTACTGTACAAGTTCAATAGACACAACTTTAAGAGCATAGTAAGGGTCAGATGTAGTAAAATTAAGTGATGAGTTCTTTCCTTTAGTTTTAATAAATCTGTAAGTCATTGAATTTAATTTTTAATCAAGACTTTAATAACTGATTCACAAAACTCCTAAAATTTGGAAATTGGCTATCATAAGCTGGTGCCCACTGACTCAAGCACACTACTGACCCGAGTTACAACATTATACAAAACCAAGAAATGCAAGAAGGCACAGCCACTGTTCTAAGGGGATTTTACATGGAATATGAATGAGTCATTATACAGAAACTTCCCACTAGCTATCTATTTTACATATGGAAATGTACACGTTTTAATGCTGCTCTGTGACAACCTAGAGGGGTGGGATGGGGTGGGAAGGAGGTTTAAGAGGAAGGGGGACATGTGTATACTCATGGCTGATTCACATTGCTGTATGGCAGAACCCAACACAACACTGTAAAGCAATTATCTGCCAATTAAAAATTTAAAAAAGAATGAGTGGTATGTGGAAGACTAAAGTCATAAGGAAACTTTTAAACAGACAAAAGTGTTCAAAGGTAGAATTGACTTCCTAGGTTAGTACTGAATTCCTATGCACAGAGAAATCCCACAAAGGCCAGACAAGTTCTTGACAACTGGATAAAGCGTAAGGTCCAGGTTACTGTTAGATTAGTACTTTTCAAACTGAAGTTTGAAACTTCATATTGTGATACGGAGTCATAAAAATGAATTTCGTGAGTTGTAGGGTCAGTGTTTTTAAATGAAATAGAATAGAAAATACAGGCATATTAAGTGTAATTTGACCTTGTACAACATTTGTTATACATTTGTTTATTTATTTAATGTGTGTGTGCGTATATACTAACAAGTATATGCATGTATACTGGGACATGTAAAAAACATAAAATTTTAAATTGCTAGTCGTGATCAAAGAAGTTTGAAAATTATTGGAATAAATGATAAGGTCCCTAATGTTAAGATTCTATGATTCCATGGCCTATCAACTATTATTTGATAGGCACTTCCTATCTCCCCAAAAGTTCAAGAACAGGGGGTGGGGACTGATTACATCTCCAGCCCCCGGCCCTATATCTGACCCACCAAATGTCCTTAAAAACACATTCAGTGAAGGGGACGGTGATGGAAATAAGCATTAAAAATGTTTCCCTCCAGGGCCAGGAGCTCAGTTCAGTTCAGTCAGTTGAGTCACTCAGTAGTGCCCGACTCTTTGCAACCACAAAGGTTCGTCTAGTCAAGGCTATGGTTTTTCCTGTGGTCATGTATGGATGTGAGAGTTGGACTGTGAAGAAGGCTGAGCGCCGAAGAATTGATGTTTTTGAACTGTGGTGCTGGAGAAGACTCTTGAGAGTCCCTTGGACTGCAAGGAGATCCAACCAGTCCATTCTGAAGGAGATCAGCCCTGGGATTTCTTTGGAAGGAATGATGCTGAAGCTGAAACTCCAGTACTTTGGCCACCTCATGCGAAGAGTTGACTCATTGGAAAAGACTCTGATGCTGGGAGGGATTGGGGGCAAGAGAAGAAGGGGACGACAGAGGATGAGATAGCGGGATGGCATCACTGACTCGATGGACGTGAGTCTGAGTGAACTCTGGGAGTTGGTGATGGACAGGGAGGCCTGGCGTGCTGCGATTCATGGGGTCGCAAAGAGTCGGACACGACTGAGCGACTGATCTGATCTGATCTGGACTGCAGTAGGCCAGGCTACCCTGTCCAGGGACAGGAACTCAGTCACATGCAATTCACTCAGGGAGAATTAAGCCTAAAATGATACTTTTCAGGACTTCCCTGGTGGTCCAGTGATTAAGAATCTGTCTGCCAATTCAGGGAACATAGGTTCGATCCCTGGTCCAGGAGGATCCCACATGCCACAGGGCAACTAAAGCCAGCCACAGGGCAACTACTCAGCCAGCACTCTAGAGCCGGAGTGCTGCAATTACGGAAGCCTGCACACCCAAGAGCTCACACCCCACAACGAGAGAAGCCTCTGCACTGAGAAGCCCACCCCGTGTGCATAGCTGGAGAGGAGCCCCGCCCCAACTAACCAGAACTAGAGAACAGCCCTTGCACAGTAATGAGGACCCAGCACAGCCAATAAGTAAATAAATACATTTTACAAAGTTATACTTTTCTACGGCAATCTCTCCCCAGAACTACCCTTCCGGTGGTAAAAGTGCCCTGCAGAGCCCATTCTGACCAAGGGAAGCTCCACCAGAATTTATGGGTGGAGACAGGCAGGGAAGTGACTTGGAGACAGAGATGAACAAGAGCCTTGTGCGGAATGTTTGCCTGGAGCTCCTGCTGCAGGAAGAAGGATAAACTCACGTCCAGGGTTGAGGAGACAAGGGTGGCCAGGAGTGAGGAAGTAACAGAGAGAGCTGAGGAGAGGAGAAAGCAGCAGGCAAGACTTCGGTTTAGTCCAGAAAAGCCACATGGTGACAGAAGACAACCATGCCCAGGATTGGGTACTTGCAACAGACTGCTTGCTTTATGTCCGTTTCCCCCTCTAAGTGCCTCCCTGGTGGCTCAGATGGTACAGCGTCTGCCTGCAATGCAGGAGACCCGGGTTCAATCCCTGGGTCAAGAAGACCCCCTGGAGAAGGAAATGGCAATCCACTCCAGCACTCTTGCCTGGAAAACTCCATGGATGGAGGAGCCTGGTGGGCTACAGTCCATGGGGTTGCAAAGAGTCGGACACAACTGAGCGACTTCACTTCCCCCTCTAAATTCTGAATTCTCCGAGTACCAGACTCACTGGCTGGTCTGTCCCTGTCACCTCTTCAGAAAGCAATAAATTATTTGTTCACTCAACAGACAGATGAGTTTACGAAGGTAGGACCTACTATAACAGAGTCCTACCACATATTCTAAACAGGACTGCCTCTCATTTTGAAAATCATTAACAGGTTTCAGCTCCTTATAACCCTGGTGCTGGGCCAGGACCAGAATTCATTCAACAGATGTGTCTGAGACCCAACTTACGTCCCAGCTGCATTTCTAGGTGGCCACGTATTACCAGCCATGCCCAGGTCTTGGTAGGATGGTCATGGGCTTCTCCTCTATTTACAAAACTGAATCCAACAGGCCAGTTTGCTCAAACACAAAGGAGAACACTCATCTTCCAATCTATGTAGAGAATGGATGGTAGGATTTTGAGAGCAGGAGGGAGTGTGTTTCACCTTTCCCATCCCTGCTCTCCCAGCTCCCAGGAAAGTGCTGAATAAGACAGAAAGCACTGGCTATCAGGGCAAGAGCTGAGGTAAAGATACTTTGCAAAAAGGTGATAGAAGGCAGATCAAGGAGCACCATGCACACACGCATCCTGCCTGCAGAGAATTTTCAGAGGACAATTGGGAGGCACCGGCTGCAGGAGGCAGAACAGAGCAAACCTCCCCAACCCAGGGCTTGAGAGGCTGTGTGGCTCTGCAGGAAGAAGGCAGGTTTCGAAGTCAAAGAAGCCAGTTCTCAGCTTTTGACTTTGTCCATCACCGACTCAATGGACATGAGTTTGAGCAAGCTCCGTGAGTTGGTGATGGACAGGGAGGCCTGGTGTGCTGCAGTCCACGGGGTTGCAAAGAGTAGGACACAATTGAGCGACTGAACTGAACTGGGAAAGTTCCTGGCCTTCCCTGAGACTTGATTTTGTTGCCTGTAAAACAGAGCTATCATCATCTACCATCCAGAACATCTTAAGGAGTCATGAATGTAAGTGCCAAACACATAGCAGACATGCAACACTAGTTGATACAAACACTGAGAACTGGGTGGCAGCTGTGTTCCTCACTCCCAGCCACGCTGACACTGGAGAGAGCCTCTCAGGGCAAGCTGCTGCACCCCTTCACCTGGGCAACCAGTCTCAGTGACAGACACACTGGCATGGCTTCTCCTGGACCCCATCTTGCTCCATATCTCAGAATCATAGCAAAAGTGAAACTAATAAAAAAAAAGGGACAAATGTCTAGTCTCACCAGGTTTACATGTTTTTCAAATATTCTACTTATATTAAAATAGAAGGAAAAAAAAGCCCTTATGGAGATAAGGCAGGAGATCAACAGCAAGTAAAATTAAGAAGAGGAAAAAAATACTTGTCCCATAAAGAATTACTTAGAAAAACTGAGTTCAGCAAGACTGCAAGATCAATATACAAATATCAATTGCATTTCTATATACTTGCAATGAACAATCTAAACTGAAATTAAGAACAACACGATTTACTAACAATAGCAAAGAGAATTAAATACTTTGGAATAAACTTAACAGAAGAAGTGCAAGCTTATATTCTGAAAACTACAAAACATTGTTGAAATCAAAGAGGTAAAAAATAGAAAACCATCCCACATTCATGGATCAGAAGATTAATATTGGTAAGATGGCAGAACACCTCGAAAGTATGTATTGATTTTATATATCAAAATCCCTACTGCCTTTTTGCAGAAATTGACAAACTCATCCTAAAATTCATATGGAAATTCAAGGGATCCAGAATAGCCAAAATGATCCTGCAAAAGAACTAAGTTGAAGGACTTATAGTTCCCAATTTCAAAAGTTCTTTCAAAACTACAGTAATCAAGACAGTATGGCACTGCCATAACCATAAATATATAGCTCAATGAAATAAAAATGAGTCCCAGAATTCAGTTTTTTATGTCAAGCATATAGGCTTGCAATCAATGTTAATTATTTGTAAGTCCTCTTCCCACCATCAACCTTGGGTACCTCCGTCCTTATGTGAAGTTCTTTCAATGCACTCAGCCAGGGAAACTTTATTAAAAATGAAACTGAAATTCCCTCATCAATTCAAAGTGATTTGATATTCTTATGAAATGGAAAAGCAGCAAGGAAATCAAATAGAGCAAAACACACTACGGAATAGGCACCCCAAGGCAATGCTGTAAGGGGTCACATTAACTTCCGTCACACCAAAGAAGTAAGATGCAAGCCAACCCGTTGTTCGGAATCACCCAA
The DNA here is from genome assembly GCF_027580195.1 of Bos mutus. Lineage (NCBI taxonomy): Eukaryota > Metazoa > Chordata > Mammalia > Artiodactyla > Bovidae > Bos > Bos mutus. Next base: position 96,623,906 of record NC_091626.1, read on the forward strand.
TATTGTTTCTAGGGCTCAGGTCAAAAGTCTGGACCTCCTAAAACCCAGAAACACAGCCCCCCAGTTTAGGCTTCTAAATCAGTTAGGATTACTTCAGATGCAAGAGAAGCAATATGACCAACAGTGGCTTAAACTATAGAGACAAATATTACTTCCTAGATAAGAAGTAGCGGAGAAGGCAATGGCACCCCACTCCAGTACTCTTGCCTGGAAAATCCCATGGAGGGAGGAGCCTGGAAGGCTGCAGTCCATGTGGTCCCAAAGAGTTGGACACAACCAGGCGACTTCACTTTCACTTTTCACTTTCATGCATTGGAGAAGGAAACGGCAGCCCACTTCAGTGTTCTTGCCTGGAGAATCCCAGGGACGGGGGAGCCTGGTGGGCTGCCATCTATGGGGGTGCACAGAGTTGGACATGACTGAAGCGACTTAGCAGCAGCAGCAGATAAGAAGAAGAGGTAGGTGGTCCCAGGGTAAGTACCCCAGCTTGTCCATATCTTTGGGACCTAGTTCCATCAATCCTCTGCCATTTTCCTTATATTAACATTGCATTCCCCTCATTAATTGTACCATAGCTGCCATATTCCAACTATCTTATCATCACACTATGGTGTCCAAAACACTATTCAAGAAAGAGAACAGCAGCATAAACAGCTCATACAACTCAACATAAAGAAAAAGCCTGATCAAAAAATGGACAGAAGAATTGAACTTTTTCAAAGAGGAAATGCAGATGGAAGACAAGCCTATGAAAAGATGCCCAATGTCGCTAATTATCAGGGAAATGCAAATCAAAACCACAGTGAGGCATCACCTCACACTTGTCAGAATAGATATCATCAAAAAGAACACAAATAACAAATGTTGACAAGGATGTGGATAAACAGGAACCCTCATATATTGCTGGTGGGAAGATAAATTAGGACCACCATTATGAAAAACAATACAGATACTTCTCAAAAGACTAAAATTAGAAATATCATATGACCCAGCAATTCCACTCCTGGGTATATATCCCCAAAAAACCAAAGCCACTCATTTGAAATGTTACATGCACCCCAATGTTCATAGTAGCATTATTTACAGTTGTCAAGATATGGAAGCAACCTACGTGTCCCTCAACAGATGATTGGATAAAAAAAAAGATGTGATACAAACACACACACCATGGAATACTACTACTCAGCCATGAAAAAAAGAATGAAATTTTGCCATTTGCAGCAACACAGATAGACGTTGAGGGCATTATGCTAAGTGAAATAAGTCACTTACATGTGGAATTTTTTAAATGCAACAAACTAGTGGATTTAACAATAAAAGAAGCAGACTCACAGGTATAGAAAACAAACGAGTGGTTACCAGTGGCGAGGGGTGGAGGGGCAACATAGGGGTAGGGGATTAAGAGGTACCAGCAATTAGGTACGAAATAACCTGCAATCCAAGGATACTTTGTACAATATGGGGAATTATAGCCAATATTTTGAAATAACTATAAATGCACAATAATCTTTAAAATATATAAAAAATAATTTCTTTTAAAAAGAGGGCAGCACAAATGGCTTTTTCCTTCCATACTTCTCACTTACCAGGAAGGAAACACCTTTCCCAGAAGCCCTCAAAAGTCTTACTGTTGCAGCTCATTGGCCAAAACTTAGTCACAGTCACCTTAGACCATCAGATGAGGAGAACTGAAGTTAACCTACCCTGATCCCATGTTAAGCACCTTCCCAGATTTAGTTGGCCTGGCTTGCCTCAGGAGAAGGCTCAAAGCACCATCTTCAACTCATCTCCTGACATGACTGCACCAGTTCAACCTCCCTGAAGGTGAGGGCCGGGCTTTGCTGTGGCCCGGACCAGACCCACCAGCAGCCCTGGCTCCCAGGACTGGTCCCAGGGGACCACGGAGACCGGGGCCAGTGTTTGTGTGCTATGTGATGACATCAGAAGCACCTGCCTTCTCTCACCTTCCTCACCCAAATGAGCCATGGGGACATATACTGAAAAAGGTTCCAGACCACCCACGGAGAGTACACAGTGAGAGACACACACAGACAGGCAGCTATGGGTCTCTCCCCACACCCGTACGTTCATGTAATTACAGGCTTCCTTCACAGAGCGTTAAGTTCACTGAGAAAAATTGATCCATTCTCTTGTTTCTTGCTTGTTTTTAAACCCTCTTGACCTGTCTCAGCAGGCAGCCCCTGGCCCTTGCAGCCTCCGTGGAGAAGTGTGGAGGGGGGGTACGAAGCCTGGCTGGCAGCCAAGGTCAAGGCCCGCTTACAAATCACACTCTGGCCAGGCTGGAGGCAAATTTCCACCTGGAACTCAGAGAACTGAAGCCTTTACATTAATCCTGGATCTGTCAGCTTCCATCATGTTCACGCAGGAAAGGTGGCAGCCTGGAGGGGGGCCGTGAACCAGGTTCTGATTCGACTCACACTTGCCCTTTTTTCTGCCCCACTCACTGCCTTTTCCCACATGCCTGGTTCCCACACGCACACTTCTTGACTCTTGGGATGCCCTTCCCCACTTCTCTGATCTCCTCCGGTCTCTCTAGCAATCTCCCTGCTCTGCAATTCCCAGGTGGGTGAGAGTCTGAGCTCGGGGGTCTGCCAGCCGGGGGCTCAAGTGTGGGATACACCGCTGCTGGTTGGGTTTCCTAGACAAAGTCGCTTGGCCTCCTTGTGACTTGGCTTCCCTTATGTAGAAACCAGGATGATAATGTCTCCCTCCCAGGGCTGCTGTGAAGATGACGAGAAACATTGATGGGTAACGTGTTCCCAGCACTTACCAAGGGCAGTCACCCTTCTAGATTTACAGATTATCCCCACAGACGTGGAAAAGGCTTACAGCAGTATCTGGGATATGTAGGTGCACAGTGAGAGCTAGCCATGGCTAAGACAGTGTAATTAGAGGTCCCATTCCCTCTCCCCACCCCCTGCCCACCCCATGGGCACTTGCGGATTCATTCTGTCTTTCTTTCAGCAGTCAGCTGGTCCTCTTCCGCTCTTGGCGTGGCCCAGAGCTGAGTACGGGAAACACGGCATCATACCGGAGTTTGCAGACTAGCCAAGGGTCCCCCTTCTCTTGCTGGGCTCATTGACGACTGTTAAGGCCTCATCAGAATTAGAGTATGCTGATGGAGCTGTATCATTGCTCAGACTGACAATATTTTGAAAACTGCCTCTCCAAACAAGCAGCAGGATAGGCCACTCTCCACGGAGCTGGCAGTAAATCCTGCTGGGGGCACCCTGGACCTGTGGGAGGCACAGCGTGGGATTTCTTCATCCCCATTCACCACACAGAGCCTCTCTCCTATATCTCAAGTCAAGAAGGAGAAATGAAAGTCACGGGGAGAGGGGGTCCTCGGCAGGACAGACAACACTGGGCTAGATGGTGAAAGAGCCCAAGAGTGAGAACTCACTGCCACTTTCCTTCATAAGAGTCCCCCCAGGCCCCTGTGCGCTAATCCCTAAAATGGGTACAGCAGTCTTCCTGGCTCTCTCCTGAAACACTGTGACTGTTCAATGAAACATCAGGTAAAGAAAGGCTATGAAATGCTCAATGTACAGTGTCCATAAAAGGGATGAGCATTATTCATGTTGCTTTTCAACATAAGGCAGGTGAGTTGAGAACAGAGATTGCAGACCACGGCCCCACCCAGCTCTCAGATATGTTAGGTTTGGCCACGCTCTGGGTGGTGTGTTTTTTAAACGTGGATTTGTGGCCAGCATTTAAAATCCAGCACACTTCGCATAAAAATCCCGATTTCTGGCTCGTTCTAAAAATCGGAAGATCCAGCAACAATTAGCCACAACTAAACAGCATTGGCCCCTTCAGCCAGGGTGTATACACACACACACACACACACACACACTTGCATCCCTGTTCACTCACTCACCTTAGTAGCCTGGGCCCTGTGTTTGAGATTCCACTGGCAGGACCTTAAGCTCTGAAGACGAGCAGGTGGTGGTGGTGGTTTAGTCACTCAGTCGAGTCCAATCCTTTGCAATCCCATGGACTGTAGCCCGCCATGGGGTCCTCTGTCCATGGGCTTTTCCAGGCAAGAATACTGGAGTGGGTTGCCATTTCCTACTCTAGGGGATCTTCCTAACCCAGGATTTGAACCCAAGTCTCTTGCACTGCAGGCAGATTCTTTACCGCTGAGTCACCAGAGAATCCCTAAGATAAGCAGAATGAAACCTAATTTCCGCTAAGTCACTTTACATCTCACGTGACCCAGAGAATTCCTTCACCACTCTAAGCCTCAGTTTCCTATTCTGTTAAATAAGCATTCATTTATTCAACAAATATTTCTTGAGCAGCTATCCTAGGCCAGGCAATTCAGCAAACAAGGTAGATGAAGCAGGCACTTCAGTTCTGTTATATCTGACTCTTCTCGACCCCATGGACTACCTCACACCAGGCTTCCCCGTCCATCACCGACTCCCAAAGCTTGCTCAAACTCACATCCATGGAGTCAGCGATGCCACCCAACCATCTCATTCTCTGTCGTCCCCTTCTCCTTCTGCCTTCAATCTTTCCCAGCATCGGGGTCTTTTCTAATGAATCAGTTTTTCGAATCAAGTGGACAAAGCAGACACTAAAAACAAGTGAAAATAAAAAAAATAATAAGATAACTGTGTGATTATGATCAGTGCTAGGAAAGAAGTAAAACCACGGTGAGGTTCTAGAGGATGGCTGGTGGGGGTTCAGGTGTAGGGCCCCTTTAGCTAAGGTGCTCAGGAAAGGTCTTACCAAGGAGCTGGAGGAAAATGACTGCTCTCACCCCAGTTTGGGGGGATTAAATGTGAGGCATTTAAACACCTTGTGAACACACTGCTAGTGGGGTGGGGTGGTGTGTAGGGGGTTGGTGGGCAGCCCTGTTTGCCCAAGCTGGGTCCCCTAAGAAGGAAAGAGGGAGGGTGGGGGAGGGGCAGCTCCCAGAAGCAGGTGGGACCTCCCCGCCCCCACCCACCAGCCCCTCTCTTCCAGTGTGCTCCTTTCAAAGCCTCTGCAATTATCCCGTCTATAAATACAGCCTGCCAGCAGAGAGGGGCAGAGACACAGGCGGGAGGAATTAACCCTTGAGTGGGCCTCTCCACTCCCATCCTCTGCCAGGTTGCTCCTCCCCGCGTCTCCCCCTCCATCCCAGAACCCCTTCCCATCAGCAGCTGAATCAATGTTTGCCTTGAACACGCAGTCGTCTCACTGTGAGCCTAAGGGATTTAGAGGCGGCCACGGGCAACAGCCTATTCCAGGGGTGTTTATCCTCCAAGCCTGCAGTGCTCAGTGTCAGCGCACCCACCAGCCCTCCGCTCCTCCTTCCAGACACCCAGGGCAGGGCCTCCTAGCAGCCTCTTTCAAAGGGCACATCTGTGTCCAGCCTCACTCTCCCCTAGGAAGGAGAACTGGTTGCTGCAGGCCTAGGATTGAGTTACACTGAAAGCAAGTCTGTGTTTCAGTAAAAAGCCATGGTTAGAGTTCGTATTTGTCCACAGAGACCCACGAGGTGCCCCTTCACCCCGGCTCCCAGCTCACTGGCCTTCTCTGGGTTTCCAGAGCATCACAGCTTCCTTCTACCACCAGGGCACTTCTGTTCCCAACGTCGACAAAAGCAGCCCACTGTGTCCAGGGAACATCTCCTCATCTGTCAGATACAGAAGCCTGCCCGGGTACCCCAGACTCTAGCAAACTCCCTTATACAGCTTGATGTGCCTTAAAGCTCTCTGTCCATTCCCCTCTACCCTGTCTGGAGAGTTATGTATCTGCTGACACTCACTGTTGTATGCCTACACCAAGCACAATCCCTAGAACCTGGTTGGTACTTAAACATCAATGAATGAGTTAAGTCAGTGATTGATTGAATAAATGAATGAACGCTCAGTCGTGGGTTAACACCACGGGATGTGCAGAACCACCAGAAAACTCCTCTAGGATGTAAGCATGGGCTCCAGGGTGATACATGTCTATTCAATGCTGCCCTCAACACCCTGCCTAGTGCCTGGCCCATGTTACATGCTCAGTGAACCCCTGGTGATGGAGGTGAGTCAATGAGGATTCCTGCTGCCAAGGACCCCCGTTTAGGTGTGACCAGCCCAGTGAAGGGCGTCTCAGCAACACTGCAGCACAGTTCAGAAACTTCCTTTTGGCAGCAAAGCTACAATAATCATTAGAAAGTAAGTTGTAAAGCTGGTATTTTAGAATACCACCCAATTAATTTTAACCACCGATAAGAAAGGAATCCACAGGTAAGTCGTGATCTGCATGGGGAATGACGTTCCCAAGCAGTAAGTGGTGTGATGGAGGAAGATGGCTAGTGCCGGCCAGAACAGTCAAGGTAGGACTAACCGTGGACCAGAGTCATATTGGGGTGTGGGGGGTGTTCATTAATCTAGTTAACAAGTCTTAAAAATGAGAAAACACAGGGAAAGCTCCAAGAGCAGTGCCTGTTCCAAGGGAGGGACCTGAGTCACTTCCATAGACCTGATGGCCATTAGCTATTGTATGAAGAAGCTGAAGACTGTGGGCATAACCACAGTAGAGGAGATAAGATCCCAGCTCTCCCAGAAATCCATTCTAGCAGAAGGACAAGTAAATAAATTAACTTCAGGAGAGGAGAATCCTTTTAAAGAAAACAATTGCAGAGGCCTGCTTTATGCAGGGTGGTCAGGAAATTCTCTGCGAGCAGGTGAGGCGAGAGTGGAGGCAAGGATGAGGCAGCCATTGAAGAGCCAGGTGGGGTGAGGAGGGGCAGTGAGGGGCTGGGGGTGCCATTAGGACAAGGAACTAGCTGGGCTGCTCATGCAAAGGCACCGGCTAGCTGGGAGAGTGAGACAGACTCTAGAAACACAAAGACCAGAATGATGGACCTGGTCGAGAGCATGATGTAAAGAAGGACCCATGGTCTCTAACGATTCCTGTTACAGACTGAAGGTTGATGCCACCCACCGCCCCCTAGCTGGCTACCATAGGCTTCCCATGGCAGAGCGAACTGAGGGAAAGTTAGGCCCAATTCACCACTTTCTTCATTGCTTCAAGCTTTTTAAGAACTTTCAACATGCTAATGGCTCTTCAAGATAGGGATGCAGATACAGTGTTTTCCAAGCTTATTTGACAAGGGAGGAAATGCCCCTCAAAGAACTGTGCTCTGAGGAAGCCTTTTCTGGAAAGGCTGCACTAGACCCCAGAAGGACATCCTTCCTGGCCCTCCTGTTGAAGGCAAGATGCTCATGAGCTTCTGAACCAAAATCTGACAAAATCCCCTCTCTGGGAGGGGTCAGACACAGAAGGGAAGGAATAAAGATTGTCCTCGATAAACCTAGCTCCTCAGCGCTCCTTCCAGCAGCCCCCTGACTCCACATCTTCAGCTGGCTCACTCACCCTCCCATTCAGAAAGAACTTCTGTTGTTTCAGGCCCGGGAACAGAGCCTCAGTCCCAGCTACCCCATCTCCTTTGGCCTCTTCCTTCCATGTGTGGTTACTTGGCTCCCCAACCATTGAATTCTACTTCCCCTGATGCTTCCCTGGTGACTTAAATGGTAAAGATTCTGTCTACAATGCAGGAGACCAGGGTTCAATCCCTGGGTCCAGAAGATCCCTAGAGAAGAGAATGGCTATCCACTCCAGTATTCTTGCCTGGAGAATCCAGTGGACAGAGGAGCCTGGTGGGCTACAGTCCATGGGGTCACAAAAAGTCAGACACGACTGAGTGACTAACACTTTCACTACTATCATACACCCTACACTCACCTCTGTGGTTTCCCCAATGTTACACACTCCCTCACCTCCTGCATCCATCAGACATTCTCAGTAGCTGCCAGCCAGACCAAACAGCCCTAATCTGGAAACACTCTGACATCAGCACACATAGCTGCTCCCTATTGGAGTATGGTGGTGGGTCTTCAAGCCTCAACCAATGGGTTACTCACATCAATTACAAAGACACCAACCAGCCTCCAATAAGATCTGTTAGTAAAAGGGAGATGTACTTCCACTGGGCAGAAAAGTTATCAGTTTCAGCCGAAAAATTCGGCAAGTCTTGGATAAGTTAGTGGCTAAGCTATAGACCTCTGCTTTATTGTCCAAGGAATTACTCACCACAACCACCAACCATATACTTTACCTGTCATTTACCACCTTTGTGCCATTAGGGTGGAGCTGTCGGTTTCAACAAACAAACAAGGAACAAAATCAGAGGGCTTTTACTTCTGGGCAAGAAGGAACAAGGCAATGGGCAAGAAGCTTCCATTGTGACTCAGACAGCAGTCTGCCTGCAATGCAGGAGACCCTGGTTTTATCCCTGGGTCAGGAAGATCTCCTGGAGAAGGGAATGGCAACCCACTCCAGTATTCTTGCCTGGAAAGTCCCATTGGTGGAGGAACCTGGTGGGCTACAGCCCATCGGGTCGCAAAGAGTCAGGCACAACTGAGCGACTTCACTTTCACTTTTCACTTTCAAGAAGGAATAACAGGGCTTAGAGTTACTCTCACGCCTTAAGCAACTTGGAAAACCAGACAAAATGTAGGAACAGAGGTTTTCAGAGATTAGATAACAGGCAACACAGGACTGTGATCACTGAGCAAAGAAAAACAAGCCAGAGGAGCCCTCCTATCACACCAGCCTACTTTACTGCAGAGAGAGAGTTTCTGACCACAACAAATGGAAGGGGTGTACAAACAGAGCCTGGAGGTCTGTCTCGCTGAGCTGGGGAGCCAGAAATCAAAGCTCAAGGACCCCATGCTGGCTATAATTTGTGGGGCAGAGAACCAGAGAGGAGACACTGCCGAAAGCTCTTCTCAAGTAATCTGCAGAGCACCAGTGCGCCTTTATGAGAAGGAACCACCTGAGACTTGGGGAAAGACGCTCTGAAAAGCAGTAGGCAAGATAATTCCCCCCCAATCTGAAAGAGTTCAGGTTACAACCAGCCAGAGTTCAAAACAACTCCAGGTCTCCAAGTATCAACGTCAATTCTGAACCTGTGTTAACAGTCCTTCACAAGTTTAGGTCATTCTCCTTTCCCCATGAAGTTACCTGAATAAACAGCCATGATGATCATCCTGCCAATTCCTTATGCAATTCGAGTAGTATCCTTGTCAGCAGCCCCTCAGAGAAGGAAATGGCAACCCACTCCAGTATTCTTGCCTGGAGAATCCTGTGGACAGAGGAGCCTGGTGGGCTGCTGTCTATGGGGTCGCACAGAGTCAGACACGACTAAAGCGACTTAGCAGCAGCAGCGGCCCCTAGAGATGCCAGGTTCAATTAACCATCCCTCAGCACAGCTGAGGACCCCTCTGACTGCCCACGACCTTTCTGCACACTACAACAATTGTGTCCACCTGGCTTCTGAAGGGGAGCCCCGTCACCTGGGTTCTATTGCATCAGGTTCCTCTGCCCCATTGCTCTCATTGATCCCTATTCTGTGAAATATCTCCTGCCACCCGTCCTTGGTCTCTGGAGAAGAGCCACCTCAATGATGAGGGTTTGTCTCTTAACAAATTTCTATACAGCTTCCATAAATTCTCAGGGTCTTCCATGGATCACCATCCTTTGTGGGTTTCCTGGCTTTAATAGTATATCCACTCTGCTGCTGCTAAGTCACTTCAGTCATGTCCAACTCTGTGCGACCCCATAGACGGCAGCCCACCAGGCTCCGCTGTCCCTGGGATTCTCCAGGCAAGAACACTGGAGTGGGTTGCCATTTCTTTCTCCAATGCATGAAAGTGAAAAGTGAAAGTGAAGTCATTCAGTTGTGTCTGACTCTTAGCAACCCCACGGACTGCAGCCTACCAGGCTCCTCTGTCCATGGCATTTTCCAGGCAACAGCACTGGAGTGGGGTGCCATTGCCTTCTCCGATATCCACTCTACCATGCTCATTTCTCTCAACCTTTGGACCCTTCTTCCCTCCCACCAAGCATCAGAGAAATCCAGGCATCTCTTAATGTGGGCCAACACTTTTCCAAACCTTCTGGACCTATCTTAGCAGTGTACCCCAGGCAGAGGGCATCCTCCCAAAGTGATAAAATCTCTATCAACCAACTCTACCTTCTGCCCTACCTGATCAAGCATCTCAAAACAGCCCCAGGCATGCTCTCTTGGCTCTCATTGGAATATATTATTTGGGTCCTGTGGCTTCTTGATGGCCCCTTCTTTCCTATCAAGCTCAATTTGTTCCTAACCAGGTATTGTGATCATACCCTAATCACATACCATATCCAGTGACCAGGATAAGAGTTGGGGCATTCTTGGGCAGAAACACACCATCTTGCAGAGATCTTTGTGTTGTCTTCAAGGTAAGGGGAGTGCTAGCCCTTAATAGGGGGGAAAAGGTCATTCTTGCAGACTCGGGGGGTATGGGGAAATCTGTGATTTAAGATTTTCACGTATTATGCATCAACCAGAAGTCCCCATTCCATGTGTCATGGTCCCATTCTTTCCTAACCAAGGCCCTGACCTTTATTAGACTCGACCTAAGCACTCGTGTGGGCTTCCCTTGTGGTCAGCTGGTAAAGAATCCTCCTGCAGTGCAGGAGACCTGAATTTGACCCCTGCATTGGGAAGATCCCCTGGAGAAGGGAAAGCCTACCCACTCCAGTATTCTGGCCTGGAGAATTCCATGAACTGCATAGTGCATAGGGTCGCCAAGAGTTGGACACGACTGAGCAACTTTCACTTTCAATCACTTGTGTATGTTGGTTATTTAATTTTCTTTGAAGTCACTGCTCCTTTCTAATGCTTAAGTCCTGAGCCTGGGCCTCAGATTTCCCTGTTCTCCTTCTGCTGGTGATAAGAACCTCTTTACATAGCCACAGGGAAGTCCTCTGGTCTTCACACTTAGCTTTATAGTTGTAATCAATCACTCTCAACTCTTCAATATCTTCTTCCAAAGCATTATTTGAGCTTAGCAACATCTATCCAATTTTACTGGCCTCATGGCTACTATTTATCCCTTATTTCTCAAATGCTGATACACTGCACCAGCTAACCCATCGTTTCCACTGGGTATACCTCCCAAATCTCAAGTTAAAGCTTGTACTGCCCCACCTACCATGAGTAACACAACCCTTGCGGCCAGCCAGGCAGTGATAATTCAGCTCCTAAATCCCATCCTAGAATCCCCTACCCCAGACCATGCCAAGTGGCTACAGACATGGGTCAGGTTCATTATGGAGGGCTCTAGGAATCAACCACACCCGTGGAGGGGGAGAAAGAGGGAGGAAACACCAGGTGACCCTCCACTGACCCTCAGAGAAGTTTTGAAGCTGAGATGATGCCTCCAGCTTCAAACTCATCCTGAGAAGGGGGAAGGGCTTTGTACCCTGGCTTCCATCTGTCATTGGATGTAAGCATCCCCAGAAATGAGTGTAATCTTGAACTCGGTGGGCCTTGGTAACTGAGGTCAGCCTGTGTCGGGGCAGGAGGGGCATCCCTGACAGCCAAGGGCTCTCGGCCACTGTGCTCCCAGCAGATAGGGAATCAGCCCTTTGTTCCTAAGGGGAGATCTGATGGTGCGTCCAGCGTCCACCACCCCTTCCAGATACACTACCTGTCTTCAAGTCCTGGCTTCAAACTCTGCTCTCAGGGAAACTGACACGAAAACAATGCGGACCAACCTGGAGGTTTAGTTCACTCTTAAGGGAGGAGAGATTCCCACAGCCCACTAAACTGGTATTTAGGAAGAGAAAAGGCGTGCTTCTCTATGAGACATGGGGTCTTCCCAGTCTCTGGAAATAACTAAGTGAAGCCTCAGAGATTTTCTTTCCTAGTTCTTTTCCAGGAAAGTCCTTTATTTCACCCACACTGGACCTACTATTCAAAGAGGACTTTCCAGGACTCCAAACAACATCAATCTCTGTGAATGAACTTCTGAGCATTCAGGAGCTACATTGCCAAGGCCTGGTGGAAAGCTCTGGGCTAAATGTGAGAACAGAGCAAGGCCTGGCTGGGTGTTCAGGCCAGGATAGAGGTCTAGGCTTGGAGCGGAGCCACCGGCAGGAGGACAAGTTCAGCCCAGCTGTGCCCAATATTTGCCCTTTCCTCCTCTTCCCGCAGCACATCTTTTCAGAGCACAATTTATCTCCAGGCAACCCAAGAGCATGGGGAGAAATCTTCACGCTTTCAGCAGCTGGTAGAAACTGGGAGAGGACTGGTTACACTGCAAGTCCAATGTAGGCCTAGGAGGAAATCAGGCTGGTGTGATGTGATGAGGCATTTTCTCGGGGCTGGCATCATTTACAGCATCATTCTAGCCAGAGCCCTGTTCCACTGGCTGCCTCAGCCCCACCCAGCGACCTCAGCCAGGGCCTCCAGCAACCATAGGTCAGCATCTACACAGACCCAGCCTCCCTTCTCCCTAGATAGACTCTAATCTACCCTCCTTTTCTGAAAACATCCCCTCTTTATTAAAGAACAGAAAGCTTGGATGAGTGAGGCATGGTGTAAGAACCAATACTGTTGGCATCAGACTGACAAAGATTCAATCTCTGCTCTTGGTTCTTGGGCAACTTCTGCATGACTTGCTTTTCTTGTTTGTAGATTGTGACTACTGCTTCCTAACTTATAAGGTGGCTGTGAGGATTAAATGAGTTCATATATTTGAACTTTGCCCAAGATGCTTAATGAAATCTACTAACTACCCCTCCCACCATAGCTGATTTTTATTTCCCTATACAAAGAGCTTCCTTGGTGGCTTAATTGGCAAAGAATCCACCTGCAATGTAGGAGACCTGGGTTCAATTCCTGGATTGGGAAGAGTCCCTGGAGAAGGGAATGGCAACCCATTCCAGTATTCTTGCCTGGAGAATTCCATGGACAGAAGAGCCTGGTGGGCTACAGTCCATGGGATCACAAAGAGTCAGACATGACTGAGCGACTAACACTTCACACCACACAAAGAGCTACTGAGACACTACACATGACATTTATCAAAGAATTTACAATCTGTACACTCCACAGAGGCAAGGATCTTGTCTATTTTATTCACCAATATATACCCAGCCTCTGGCTCAATGCCTAGCACATGTAGGTACTCAGAAATATTTGTTAATTAAATAATGAATGAACTGTGTAACCCGAATCTTAATATCTTAAAAAAGCATCTGTCTAGACCAGGAATGGCAAATCATTTACTCGTTGCCCATGCCAACTGATACGTAATTAATACCCACAGCAGTGTGCTGAGAAAGAGTCTGAGGACGTGTCTGTCTTGGCAGCAGAGAGAGATGTGATCAGTTAGCAGTATCTTCCAAAAGTGTGAATGGTGATCAGGCATCACTTGTGCCTATACTTACCCTTTTGGGTTCAAACTGATGCGTCAAGCAACAAAGCCCTGATGTAGAGGACGTGGACTCCACAAGTTAGGGGGGAAAGCCAGAGAGACTCCAAGCAGCCTTTTCTTCTAGCCAATGTCCCAAAATGAACATTTCTGCTCACCTCCCATCAGCAGAGGCACAAACAGAAATCCAGAAGCAATGCTGAGGGACAGCACAGACTGAGAGAGTTCAATTAGGCCCAGTGACCAGACTCCCCGTTAATTCCCTCTTAGTCATGTCATTTCCCTTTAGGCCACTCAATTCTTCATCCACTTCCTCCTGCTTCACTTTTGGTAAGTGGCCACCCCTCCCTCATCCTCCGCCTCCCAGTTTCCTGAGTTGCAGCTCTCACTAAAGATAGATTTGTCCCATCTCTCTCAAGATCACTGCTTGGGAGAAGCAAAGAGAAGAGTAATTAGCAAATTCAGCATTCTGGTAACCCTTCTACAGGGAAGAATAATCATTTGTTAGCTTAAGTAAATCCCCACGCCTCAATTAACTGTCCAACATGGAGGAAGAAATGAAAATGGGCTCACTCACTGCCCCTGGGAGGAAAACAAGGGTCGAAATAATTTTTTTTCTTTTAAAACTTTTAAGATTCCTCCCAAGGAAGGGGAGCCTAACTTCCTACTCCATAAGTGTGGGCTGTACACAGCGTGACTACTTTCTAAAGGGTACAGTGTAAAAGGGACAAAAACACTAATAATAACTTTACATTGGAGGAACCTGATAAACGCTATCTTAGCCAGGTGGCCAAAGTCAGCATCATCAGTGGAAAGTCACATTGATACTATGTGATAAGAAGGCACTTCATCTCTGTGGTCTTCCTCTCCAACACCCACGACCCTCAATCTGATTGTAAGAAACACATCAAGCTAAGCCCAACTGAGGGACAGTCTACAGAACACCTGACCGGTGCACCTCTGAACTGTCAAGGTCATCAAAAGCAAGGAAAGTCTGAGAAATCGTCACAACCAAGGGGAACCTAAAGGTAGTGTGATATCCTAGGTGAGATCCTGGAACAGAAAAAGAGCATTAGGCAAAAGCTAAGGAAATCTGAAAAAAGCACAGACTCTAGTGAATAAGGACATATCAGTGTTGATTCATCAGCTGTAATAAATGTGTCATACAAACATAAAATGTTAATACCAAAGCAAACCAGATAGAGGGCATATGAGGATACTCTGTATTATCTTCACAGTTTTCTGTACACCTAACATTACTCTAAAATAAAGCTTGTTTTCTTCATTGACAGCAAGGGTCTTAATGGTCATCTCTAGAAGAGCCCAGGTAAGTGTTTCTGGTAGCATTTCTGGCAATAGGGATGGTCCACATTCTCCCTCTCCCTGGAATGACTTTTTCTCACTGAGCACCCAACTGGCCTCTTCTTTCCCCATACTATTGGTCTGAGGTCTCTGAAACCCATAGAAAAGTCTGGAGTCTAGACTGTCTTCAACACAGCTCTCCAATGTCTCAGAGTTTTGCTTTATCAAAGCCAAAGAGACCGGTAAACATGTTCCAGTCCCAAACCTTCCCTTTTAAGACAAAGAAACTCAGACCCAGTGGACAGGCCCAATCAGCCTCCCAGAGTTCCCCAGGTAGCTCTGAGGTCTTCGTTTGCAGGAGGCCAGCAGAAGTTCTGAAGGTCTGAAACCAAAGGAGAGGTAATGAGATAAGAGAAGGACGCCTACAACACAAGTCAGGAGAGAGATGGGTGAAGGGAGGGAAAACGAAGCTCCTAAGAGAGAGGGAGAGGAGAAACTGTTGCCCTGTAAGAGCAGCTTTGCATTCCAGGCACTGCTCATGATCATGAAATGCTATTGATAACACCATATTTATTTCCTTTTTCTTCTTAATCCCACTAAATCAGAGAGTTTTGTTGTTGGCCACACTGTGTGGCTTGGGGGATCTTTGTTCCCCAAGCAAGGATTAAACTTGGGCCCTCGACAATGAAAGCATGGATTCCTAATGACTGGACCACCAGGGAATTCCCTAGAGTTTCTAAACTATAGCACTGTTGACATTTGTGACCAGTCAAGTCTTCAGTGGGGGAAGACGACCACCATGTGTATTTAGCAGCCTCCCTGGCCTCTACTATATGCCAGAACTACTTGCCAATAGCACCCTTCCCCAGTTTTAAGAAACAAAAATGTCTCGAGATGTTGCCAAATGTCCCATAGCAGGTAAAATCACCCCCAATTGTGAATCATTGCCCTAAATGTTCTTTGGTGTCAATCATCATCCCATGCTACCATAAACCCCAAGTAAGCCATTACCCTGCAAAACGAAGACATCACCTCTCTGGGTATTAATGCTTGGGCTTCAAGCTGCTTTCCAACAGAGCTTCACTGCTTAGTGTCAGGTCGTTTGACTTGTAATCACTCCTGAGGTCCCATCTCAAACCTCACCATCTCCCGCCATGAAGTCTTCCTGCCAACTTGAGTCAGCTGCAACCCACCCCCTTCCTGCGCTATCCTACCACTCATGATACAGTACCTGCAGTAGTGGTACGTGACTGACTTCAATTGAAGATCTACGCATATGTCACCTTGCACCACCCCATAATTCTATATGAGTGTCCAAACATTGATAGAACGTGTATGGTATGTCAGACACATGCTGGTGCAGTGGGATGTAAGAGACATAAGGGCGTGACCTTTACCTTTAAAAAGAACACAGTCTCATGCAAAAGGCAGACCCAGATTTACAGTCCTACTGAGCTGTTTGTCTCATCTCTCCTATGGGATCCCTGAGCGTGACGGCAAAAGTCCAATCTTTCTTTTATGTCCAGCACTAAGCTGAGCACACAGTGGATGCCCAAGAGATTGCACTGAACTTGAATCAGCAAAGAAGAAGAGCTCCTGGGAGACTCTGTCTCCACAAAGGCCACTGCCATGCTGCTAGGACTCCACTGGGCAGCTTCTTTTATGAAGTGATGGTAAAAGTAAAGGGTATTCATCTTTATTTGGAAAAATTAAAAGATAACAACCTGACGTAAGTTACCCTGCCTCTCTTTTTTTAACTTTCACTCCATGAAATCCAAAAATCCATAATCCACTGTTTGAAGAGTGAAAGTACAGGAAAGGAAAGGAGTAGGGGCAAGAAACACATTTAAACAGGAAGTGATGAAGACTTTGTAAAAATAACTATCAACGACAAATAGGCTAGGGGATACTTGGGAAATATGAACACGTACAAAGGCAGTAGATCTTGCGTCTGCATTACTGAGTCTTTGGGTGGGAATATACTAAGGCTCTCATATTTTTGAAAAGTAATGAGAAACAGAGCAACAGAAAGAGTGTGAGGAGACAGGTGGAGATTTTCACCCTCCTAAGCCAGAAATAAACAAGAGCCCCAAATGTCCATGATTTAAGAGAGCTAGCTTTCAGTTCAGTCACACAGGCATGTCCAACTCTTTGCGACCCCATGGCCTGCATGGCATGCCAGGCTTCCCTGTCTATCACCAACTCCCAGAGTTTATTCAAACTCTTGTCCATCGAGTCAGTGATGCCATCCAACCGTCTCATCCTCTGTCATACCCTTCTCCTCCTGCCCTCAGTCTTTCCCAGCATCAGGGTCTTTTCCAATAAGTCAGTTCTTTGCATCAGGTGGCCAAAGTATTGGAGCTTTAGCTTCAGCATCAGTCCTTCCAATGAATATTCAGGACTGATTTCCTTTCAGATTGATCGGTTTGATCTCCTTGCAGTTCAGCATTTCAGAGAAACAACGGAAGAGAGTTTAACATGTTAAAACAATAAAGATGAATCAAGATGAATCAACCTGAACCACAAGATGAATCAACCTGAACCGCAAGATGAGCAGAGATGCAGCTACCAGTTTGAATCAAGAGATAGAACTCACTATATCAACGCTCAGAAATGCTCAGTAAATAGTCCCAGCGGTTGTTAGTACTATTACTGACACATTGAGGTCCCCCTAACCATGCAGCCTGTCTCTTTCCTCTCCTTTGATTTGAACTAGTAGCACATGGAGAAGGAAATGGCAAGCCACTCCAGTGTTCTTGCCTGGAGAACCCCAGGGATGGGGGAGCCTGGTGGGCTGCCGTCTCTGGGGTCGCACAGAGTCGGACACGACTGAAGCGACTTAGCAGCAGCAGCAGTACCACCTGTGGCATTTATACAGGAGCCTTGAAAAGAACTAAGATGATGCCTAGAAAAGTTTCCCAAGGATTCTGTCCTTACTGTTAACCTGAGAAAACAGAGAGTGACCAGAGACAGTGGAGCACGGACCAGGGTAGCAAGTGATGCTCAGGCCCACACATTTCAGAAGGGCTGTCTAGATCCTACATAGTTCTAAACCCACATCAGGACACCTTCCACCCATCTCTCCTTTCAGCACACTGTAGCTCATCCCACCCCATCCTGAGCCATTAATAATTTGTGGTTTTGTTGTTTTTTTTTTTTAATCCAGAAAATATATAGAAACCTTTCCACACTTTTCATCTGATTTGTTCATGCAGATTGTAGTTCTATTAAAAATCCCTTATTTTACCTTACAGATACTTGTTGCACAGGTAGACTGCTACATTTAGAAATTTTTATATCAGTTCATTAAAAAACTACAAAACTAATCTGTTTCATGTACCAAACTGATTTAAACAAATCTACCTGATTATGGGGTGGGGGGCAGGGCAGGAATGGATCTCTTTACTATTTAGTTCAGTTCAGTTCAGTCGCTTAGTTGTGTCCGACTATTTGTGACCCCATGAATCGCAGCACGCCAGGCCTCCCTGTCCATCACCAACTCCCGGAGTTCACTCAGACTCACGTCCATCGAGTCAGTGATGCCATCCAGCCATCTCATCCTCTGTTGTACCCTTCTCCTCCTGCCCCCAATCCCTCCCAGCATCAGAGTCTTTTCCAATGAGTCAACTCTTTGCATGAGGTGGCCAAAGTACTGGAGTTTCAGCTTTAGCATCATTCCTTCCAAAGAAATCCCAGGGCTGATCTCCTTCAGAATGGACTGGTTGGATCTCCTTGCAGTCCATGGGACTCTCAAGAGTCTTCTCCAACACCACAGTTCAAAAGCATCAATTCTTCGGCGCTCAGCCTTCTTCACAGTCCAACTCTCACATCCATACATGACCACTGGAAAAACCATAGCCTTGACTAGATGGACCTTTGTTGGCAAAGTAATGTCTCTGCTTTTGAATATGCTACCTAGGTTGGTCATAACTTTCCTTCCAAGGAGTAAGCGTCTTTTAATTTCATGGCTGCAGTCACCATCTGCAGTGATTTTGGAGCCCCAAAAAATAAAGTCCAACCCTGTTTCCACTGTTTCCCCATCTATTTCCCATGAAGTGATGGGACCGGATGCCATGATCTTTGTTTTCTGAATGTTGAGCTTTAAGCCAACTTTTTCACTCTCCACTTTCACTTTCATCAAGAGGCTTTTTAGTTCTTCTTCACTTTCTGCCATAAGGGTGGTGTCATCTGCATATCTGAGGTTATTGATATTTCTCCCAGCAATCTTGATTCCAGCTTGTGCTTCTTCCAGTCCAGTGTTTCTCATGATGTACTCTGCATATAAGTTAAATAAGCAGGTGACAATATACAGCCTTGACGTTCTCCCTTTCCTATTTGGAACCAGTCTGTTGTTCCATGTCCAGTTCTAACTGTTGCTTCCTGACCTGCATACAGATTTCTCAAGAAGCAGGTCATGTGGTCTGGTATTCCCATCTCTTTCAGAATTTCCCACAGTTTATTGTGATGCACACAGTCAAAGGCTTTGGCATTGTCAATAAAGCAGAAATAGATGGTTTTCTGGAACTTTCTTGCTTTACTATTAGTCACTGTCAAAAAAAAACTTGCTTTCAAGTAAACATTGGTGCGTGTGTGCAAGTTAAGCCACTTCAGTTGTGTCCAACTTTTTGGAACCTTATGGACTGTAGCCCACCAGGCTCCTTGTCCATGAGATTCTCCAACTACAAATACTAGAATGGGTTGCCATGCCCTCCTCCAGAGAATCTTCCCAACCCAGTGATCAAACCCATGTCTGTTATGTCTCCTGTCTTGGCAGGTGGATTCTTTGGAAAACTCAGCAGTGGCCACAGGACTGGAAAAGGTCAGTTTTCATTCCAATCCCAAAGAAAGGCAATGCCAAAGAATGCTCAAACTACCCCACAATTGCACTCATCTCACACGTTAGTAAAGTAATGCTCAAAATTCTCCAAGCCAGGCTTCAGCAATACGTGAACCATGAACTTCCAGATGTTCAAACTGGTTTTAGAAAAGGCAGAGGAACCAGAGATCAAATTGCCAACATCCGCTGGATCATCAAAAAATCAAGAGAGTTCCAGAAAAACATCTATTTCTGCTTTATTAACTATGCCAAAGCCTTTGACTGTGCGGATCACAATAAACTGTGGGAAATTCTTTAAGAGATGGGAATACCAGACCACATGACCCGCCTCATGAGAAATCTGTATGCAGGTCAGGAAGCAACAGTTAAAACTGGACATGGAACAACAGACTGGTTCCAAATAAGAAAAGGAGTATGTCAAGGCTGTATATTGTCACCTGCTTATTTAACTTATATGCAGAGTACATCATGAGAAATGCTGGACTGGAAGAAACACAAGCTGGAATCAAGATTGCCAAGAGAAATATCAATAACCTCAGATATGCAGATGACACCACCTTTATGGCAGAAAGTGAAGAAGAACTAAAAAGCCTCTTGATGAAAGTGAAAGTGGAGAGTGAAAAAGTTGGCTTAAAGCTCAACATTCAGAAAACTAAGATCACAGAATCCAGTCCCATTACTTCATGGCAAATAGATGGGCAAACAGTGGCTGACTTTATTTTTGGGGGCTCCAAAATCACTGCAGATGGTGACTGCAGCCATGAAATTAAAAGACACTTACTCCTTGGAAGGAAAGTTATGACCAACCTAGACAGCATATTAAAAAGCAGAGACATTACTTTGCCAACAGAGTTCCATCTAGTCAGGGCTATGGTTTTTCCAGTGGTCATGTATGGATGTAAGAGTTGGACCATGAAGAAAGCTTAGCGCCAAAGAATTGATGCTTTTGAACTATGGTGTTGGAGAATACTCTTGAGTCCCTTGGACTGCAAGGAGATCCAACCAGTCCATCCTAAAGGAAATCAGTCCTGAATATTCATTGGAAGGACTGATGCTGAAGCTGAAACTCCAATACTTTGGCCACCTGATGTGAAGAGCTGACTCATTTGAAAAGCCTCTGATGCTGAAAAGATTGAAGGCAGGAGGAGAAGGGGTCAACAGAGGATGAGATGGTTGGATGGCATCACTGACTCAATGGACATGGGTTTGGGTGGACTCCGCGAGTTGGTGAAGGACAGGGAGGTCTGGTGTGCTGCGGTTCATGGGGTCACAAAGAGTCAGACACGACTGAGCGACTGAACTGAACTGAACTACCTGGGAAGCCCTAAACATTGGTAGAGTCTAACAGAGTTCCTGGAGAAGGCAATGGCACCCCACTCCAGTACTCTCACCTGGAAAATCCCATGGACAGAGGAGCCTGGTAGGCTGTAGTCCATGGGGTTGGGAAGAGTCGGACATGACTGAGCGACTTCACTCTCACTTTTCACTTTCATGCATTGGAGAAGGAAATGACAACCCACTCCAGTGTTCTTGCCTGGAGAATCCCAGGGACGGGGGAGCCTGGTGGGCTGCCGTCTATGGGGTCGCACAGAGTCGGACACGACTGAAGCAACTTAGCAGCAGCAGCAGCAGCAACAAAGTTTCAGTCAAACTAATCATCCATGCATTTATTCATTCATTCAAAAATATGCATAGAGCACTTGCTACGTGCCCTGCCTCTGCTAGGCACTGAGAATACAATGCATTTAATAGTCACAATAGCACAGTTCTGGTACACCTCTAAGTTCCTTACATACACAAATATATTAGCCTGGGAAACAAGCCTGTGAGCTAGGTTCCATTGTCATGAATATCTTGGTCAGATAAGTAACTTGCTCAATGTCACAAAGCATCTGGTCGCGCTGGAATTTGAACCATCCAGTCTAGCTGCAGAATATCTGCTCTTATCCACCAAACAATAGTGTCCAAGGACTTGCCCTATCATTCCCAATATCTTTGTTGCAGCAATGAATTGTATTAACTTGAGGCCACAACAGATTGGACCTGTGTCACTAACTCCCCTGGTCTGAACTGTTTTGCTGGCTAGTCAAATGGAGGCTTATACTTTGGCTTCATGAGAAGTCTGCCATAAGAGACAGAACACACTGTCCAGAGTATCCACTCCCCTTGGTATTTCTTGTCACACAAATCAATGGACTGTCATTCTCTCAATTGTGTACATTCATGTCAATGAGCTTCACAGGCTGACAGGTCAGTATCTGGGGCTGCAAGTTTGAGAATCAGTGTAAGCCACAGAGACTTCAGCTAGGAAATGCCCCTTGAATAGCTGTGTGCCCTTGGCCAAGTTACCTGTCTGTGCCTTGGTTTCCACAACTATGCAATATGGATGATAACAGTATCTCATAAAATTGTCGTAAGGATTTAATGAAATAGTAAATGTAAGGTGTTTAGCAAATGCCTGCTGCTGCTAAGTCACTTCAGTCGTGTCCGACTCTGTGCGACCCCATAGACGGCAGCCCACCAGGCTCTCCCGTCCCTGGGATTCTCCAGGCAAGAACACTGGAGTGGGTTGCCATTTCCTTCTCCAATGCATAAAAGTGAAAAGTGAAAGTGAAGTCACTCAGTCGTGTCCAACTTTTCATGACGCTGTGGGCTGCAGCCCACCAGGCTCCTCCGTCCATGGGATTTTCCAGGCAAGAGTAATGGAGTGGGCTGCCATTGCCTTCTAGTAAAAAAAAAAAAAAAAGTATTTAGTATTTAGTAAGTGCTAATTAAATGTTTGCTGTTATTTATTTAGCACTTACTAGTATCAAGTTTTTCAACCAAAGCGAGAAAAAACATGTAAGCAAGATCATGCCTATTCAATTCTATGCCAGGCTAGAGGAGTTCGGGGAAGAGGCACTTAAGTTAACCAGCAAATTTCAGAGAGAAAGCATTATTTTGAGATGAATCTTGAGGATTGAACCAATAGGTGAAGAATGCAGGAAAGAATATGCCATCCAGACAGAGTCAACAACTTAGCAGAAACACAGAGGACCCTTGTGTGCAAAGTATATACACATAAATAAAAACGTGTAAGCACAATTTCCCCTCATGCATGTATGCTGCTGCTGCTGCTGCTAAGTTGCTTCAGTTGTGTCCGACTCTGTGCGACCCCACAGACAGCAGCCCACCAGGCTCCCCCATCCCTGGGATTCTCCAGGCAAGAACATTGGAGTGGGCTGCCATTTCCTTCTCCAATGCATGAAAGTGAAAAGTGAAAATAATGCAGGTATACCCACGTACAAATATCACCAAAGAAAATTCCAACAAAAATTCCTGCAGCACAAGATTTTCCAAAGTTGTTTCAGGCGCTGAAATATATATGCAATGTTGATTTCATATATACTCACTTCTAGGCAAGTGAATGGCAACCCACTCCAGTATTCTTGCCTGGGGAATCCCATGGACAGAAAAGCCTGGCAGGCTACAGTCCACGGGGTCGCAAAGAGTCGGACACGACTGAAGCGACTTAGCAAGCAAGTGACAACCTCAGTCCTAAAAGAAACTTAAGGGGGAAAGCATCTGTCCTGTCCCTACATACATTAGAAATGGAATTCTCTCCCAGAGACTGGACAGGCTTTAGAGAAGTGGGCCCTCTCCCCCTATACCTGGGAACTTGTTAGGAATGCAGATTCTCAGCCTCACCCACACCTACAGAATTAGAAATTCAAGAGGTGGGGCCCAGCCACCTGGGTTTGAGAACCACTGCTTTAGAGAAATTTGCCAAGAAGGAAACACAGATAAAAGCAACAGCCGTCCAAGCAACAGCTCCTGTGAAGAGCTGAGATCCCTGTTCCCAGAACCAGGCTCAACTGAACACAGTGGCTAAACAGCTCAAGCTCTGTACACCCATCGCCTGGGTCTGAACCCCAGTTTTGGTGCCCGATGGCTGCTACTTCCCTTCACCACTGCATCCTCATTTGCAAAATAGAGATAATGATTCCTGCCTCAGAAGACTGTTCTTAGACTCGGTAAGACTTAAAAGGTGCTGCATAGAGCAGCTCATTGAGTGACAGGCAGTTTGCCTAAAGGGAACTCAAGCACACTCAGCCTCTGCAAGAGTGATAGCATCTCTATGAGCTCTGACAGCTTTTGGAACAGCATTCTTCAAGTTGGGGTACACAGGCTCTTGGTTTGGGGACACAGATAGACTTATGAGGATCCATTTTCAAATCCTCAGTTTTCCTACAGACTCTCCTGCTGGGAGCCAGCGTGAGGAACTCTGCCCATGGCAAAGGTCGTGAGGAAGGAGGCTCAGCATACACAAAGGCAGGATCGAGCCTCAGGAGTCCCCCTGGAAATGCTCGAGCATCTACCCCCAAAACCAGAGTCTGCCTACTTTACTGCTTTGTGGTATCACCTACACCTCTGACTTTACGGGGGGCTGTTCCCCACCACCTCTCTCTGAAAAAGAGTTAAATTACAGCTCCAGTTAATAAAGTTCCTGGGCATGACAAGAGTGTTTTAGTTCACAACCGTGAGAGGCATGAGATGTTCTAAACTGTCTGAATACAGATTCCTTTGAGCAGTTAAAAGATTGATTAGAAATTGTATTGGTGAAGGGTTTTTCACTTGTTGGGCCAATGTTTGCTGCTAAGTCTCCATATCCCTTACCTGCTGTGTCCCTGGCAGTGTATTGATTAATATAATTGGTGTAAGTAGTAGCTTTAATGTTTGTAATCTTGGACCCTTGAGTTAATTCTTTTTCTTGTTATAGCCCACCACACCTTTGCCCTGTAGGAATGCAACTTTATCTAATGCTTTTGGAGGGTGGCGCCTGACTTATCACCTTTATTTATTTATTTTTTTTGACTTATCACCTTTAGAGAAGAATAAGTTTTCTGAAGAAAGGGTCTTAAAATGTTAACAGGCCTCCGGGCCAGAAGATGATGCAAATCACCTAAACTTTTGCATATGATAAGTTTGCAGGAAGAAAGCCTAGCTTACTGCATGACTCTACCCCTTCCCCCATTATCCTCTATGCATAACTTAAGGTATAAAAACTACTTTGGAAAATAAAGTGCGGGCCTTGTTCACCGAAGCTTGGTCTCCCCATGTCGTTCTCTCTCACCTTCTGGCTGAATTATTCAGCCTCTTTTCTCCACTGAATTTCCTCACTGAGCTATCCTTATTTCAGCCTCCTTTCTCCACTGAATTTCCTCACTGAGCTATCCTTATTTAACCACTCTTTATATCCTTAATTAATGTTTAATTAAGCAATTGTTGGAGAAGACAATGGCAACCCACTCCAGTACTCTTGCCTGGAAAATCCCATGGACGGAGGAGCCTGGTAGGCTACAGTCCATGGGGTCGCTAAGAGTCGGGCATGACTGAGCAACTTTACTTTCACTTTTCACTTTCATGCATTGGAGAAGGAAATGGCAACCCGCTCCAGTGTTCTTGCCTGGAGAATCCCAGGGACAGAGGAGCCTAGTGGGCTGCCATCTACGGGGTCGCACAGAGTCGGACACGACTGAAGTGACTTAGCAGCAGCAAGCAATTGTTTCCTGATCCTAGCGGATGCCGTCCCCACTTCAAATTCCCTGGATCCACCAGGGTTGGACCCCGGCACTCTCCTAAACTTGATCTGCCTGCAACTGGGGCATTAGGCAAGTTCTCCTCCCTATTTTCCCTAGTTCTCTTTCACAGCCACCCTTCTCCCAGCAAGACAAATGGCTTCCTCATCCCAAATCTTACTATGGTGTATCCTGGAGCACAAACTTACAGCCAGGAGGTAGGAAATAGAAATACTGAGGTTGTGAATGTCTCTAATAAGCAGAGAAAATCCATTTGCAAGAGAACAGCTCAAATGACTGGTTGCAAGTTATTTTCCAAGTCAGGTGTTTTCCACATAATCGAAGGAGGACCTAATTGAGCTGTCAGCTGATAGATCATTAAAAATAATTTCTGATGACAGGCCACTATGTGATTTTTGATATACAACTTGGAAGTAGTTCAAATAATTCAAAGGTAATAATATTCCTTACATTCCCATTTACTTACGTGAACGTGTTCAGCACTTTCATCTTTATTTAATCGAAATATAACATTACACTAGTTTCAGGTGTATAATGTAAGGATTCAATACTTGTAAATATTGCAAAATGACGACCACAATAAGTCTACTTAACATTCGTCCACACTTATGTCTTAATAAACAAAAATAGGCTTGCAATTGATGCCAAACTGTTTCATTCAAGCAATAAGTAATATTCATACACAGATACATGATACAAGTTTTTATTTATTATTTATTTATTTTAATGAAAGTGAAGTCGCTCAGTCATGTCCGCCTCTTTGCGACCCCATGGACTGTAGCCTATCATGCTCCTCCGTCCATGGGGTTTTCCAGGCAAGAGTGCTGGAGTGGATTGCCATTTCCTTCTCCAGATGATACAAGTTTTTAAAATCCCATCCATCTCACGGCAGATACATTTGCAATGAATTTTACTTCTGTGTTTAATAATTCTATATCAAAAGGTATAATATATTTATGTTGCTTTTCTCAATTATACAGTATAATAATTTCAATGATAATTCAATACAGAAGAAATGTTTTAGTACTTAAAGCCTTTTAGTCACATGAAATGTTTTAAATTGCTGTTTCAACCTCTACGTATGTTTTTGTTGCAAAGAAGCATGATATAAGAAGCAAGAAATCAACAAAGCAAACTTTCAAGCCTAAAAACATATTACATTAGAATAAAATTCTGTGAGGAAACTGGAATGAAAATGTGAGTACAAAGAAAAAAAGAAAAGATGTAAAATTTTCTAACTACTAAAGGAAAACTCATTTGCAAATTTTAAAACAGAAGACAGTAGTATCAAATCAGTATGGTATTTAGACTGGAAATTTTAAAAAGCAATATAAATGTTTATTTTAAAATTTCGATATTAACTACTTACCAAAAATTATATTCTTTGTAATTTTTTATATAAATTTATAACAAAAACTGCAAATACCAGGTTAAAAATGTACAAGGAGGCACATTGCCTCTCAAAATGTTTTCAGGGGCTATGCAGAGAAAAAAATGTGAAGACTTCTGCTCTGGAAAATCACCTCTTCATTATGTTCCTCTTTCTTCAACAGGTGAACGCATTAAATAGAAATGACATTCTCAGTGCTATGTTGGATGCTAAGAAGCATTCCAGAGAAGTAATCATCATTATCTCTGTTTTCAGTAACTCACTACCTAGTTGAACCAACCAGAAAAAATAATGCAAAGCAATTAAGGTATGTGGCAGACACTGGCCTTGCCCACGTGGTTCTCGTGGTCTCTGGTGTCCTTGCTAAGCAAATCCAGACTGTGTTTAGAACAGCATTCTGTCAGATAAATGCTCATTTTTTTCCAGCCTCTCTTCCCATCAGAGTGGCCATGTGACAAAATTATAATTGGTGAGACATAAGTAAGGACCTGAGGCTTCTGGGAAAAGTTTAGCTTTCCTAATAAAACCATATAGATGAGGCAAACTCTGCCTGGCCTTTCTTCTTCCTAACTTGAATGCTGATGCAATGCCTGGAGCTACAGCATTTATGCCAAAACTATGAGGCAACAAGCATGAGGAAAAAAGGTAACATTAAGGATGGCAATATGAACGTACGGAAAGATTCTGGGTCCCTAATGGCACAGCTGAGCAATGAACTAACGCCAACAAGAGCCTACCTCTAGATCTCACTTCATTAAATACAGGTATACACGTATTTCAACTGCTATAAACCAGTGCTAGCTGGATAGCCCAGTTACTTGTACCATATAACAAGCTACTCTAAAACTTAGTGACATTAAAATAAGTCATTTTATCAAGCTCACAGGCGGCAGGTCAAGAATTCAGAGTCCATCTGCAATGGTTTGTCTCTACTCCATGGTATCTGGGGCCTCTCTTGAGAAGGTTCAACCAGGTAAGTGACTCAAATACCCAGGAACTAGAATAACTGGACCTGCAGAATCCAATTCCAAGAGTGCTTCTTGACTCACATGTCTGGTACTCAAGCTGGAAGGACCAAAGACTAGGCTCACGTGGGACTCTTGACCAAGTGCCAGCACACGTGGCCTCTCCCTAAGCTTTAGGCTTTTCACAGTGTTAGAACTATTACTGTGTTCTAAGAGCAAGCATTCCAAGAGGCCTATGTAGAAGTTTCATGGATTTTTATGATTCAGCCTCATGTAGGAATCAGTGTCATTTCTTCATTATTCAATTGGTCAAAGCAGTTATCAAATTCAAGGAAAGGGGACAGAGATGCTAGATCTCAGTTGGAGGTCTATCAAAGAACTTAAAACCTATTTTTTTTTTTAAACATCACATTGGTTGAGGTTTTTTCCTTGTGCCTTAAAGCATTTCTAAACTGATACAGTGGAAAAGAAAACAACATGGATGCAAAGTTGAACAGTTCAGTTCAGTCGCTCAGTCGTATCTGACTCTTTACAACCCCATGGACTGCAGCACGCCAGGCCTCCCTGTCCATCACCAACTCCCAGAGTTTACTCAAACTCATGTCCATTGAGTCAGTGATGCCATCCAACCATCTCAGTACAAGTAGGTTATTGAACTCCAAGGAGGAAGAGAGAATGAGAGATGTAGTTAAGAAAGCCTTCATTATAAATGCTGATGGAGGGCCTCTAAGTGCACAGCCCAGAATAAAATGCCAAGAGGATTGCATAAATCAAGACTCCACATCTATCCTGCTTGCTAGATAAATCTCAATCTGCTCTTCTCAACCAACATGGCTTTGAAAAATCCTAGCTGAGACTCAGTTTGTGTATCAGCAAAATGGAGAGCATATGCCAAGGTTATGCTGAGACCTAAATAAAATAGAATGAGAAGGGCCTAGCATGGTGCATGGCACTCAGCAAGTGCTCAATAGTGAAAGTGAAAGTCTTAGTTGCTCTGTCATGTCCAACTCTTTGCAACCCTGTGGACTGCAGGCCCCAGGCTCCTCTGTCCATGGGATTCTCCAGGCAAGAATATTGGAATGGGTAGCCATGCCTTTCTCCAGGGGATCTTCCCAACCCAGCAATCAAACCCAGGTCTTCTGCATTGCAGGCAGATTCTTTACCATCTGAGCCAGCAGGAAAGCCCAGTAAATGCTATGCATATGTTTATTCATTCACCAAACTTACCCATGTGTGAAAATCGAATGAGTATCTACCACAGGATTGGCGTAGAATTAGAATTCCCCAAACATAAGTCAGAGCCCCGAAACCTCCCTTAAGGACTCAGCAACTTTTACTCACAGTTATGTAGTGCAGAGCTTAGATGACGTGGACCACTTTTCTGGAGGGGAACTAAAGCAGACTTGAGAATATCTTCTGATGCCCAGGCAATGTCAAGCCTTTTCCCTGCAAAGTCCATCCCCACCAGTGCTGCCGATTTGGAAAAACCTATAGCATTTCTCATGAGAGGCCAACCATTCCAATCTGGGATAAGTTTTCTAAATATTAGATCTGAATTGATTTATTGTATCCCTAACTGCATTGGGCCACAATCTTCCCGAATGGATAAAATCAGACCTTCTATTTTTTAGCAGCTGGCTCATTCGGTCCATTTCCTTACTATAAATACCTGAGTGCACTTGTTTTAAAGTAGAACTCTTTTGTCATCTGATTGTCCCAGTCTAGATTAGAAGGGGATCAAGGAGAGAGAATGAAAAATGAGACTGAGGACAGAGAGAGACTGCATTGCTATGTTCCGCTCAGCAGTCATTTTCACAGTCTTCAAGACCCATAGCTGCCTGGATGCAGGAGAAAGCGGAGAGGTTCTAGCCTTTCTCCGCATGTTAACCTTAAGAAGTTGATAGCTGTTTGGGACTTGATGGAGCCATCCCAACTCTTTTCTATCATTTTATCCACTGAAAGTATCCTTTTCAGAATCCCATGCCTCAGTCTCCCTACTCATAACATACGGACACTAACCCCAGCCTCTGAAGTAGGCCAACAGAGGCTTTTACTGGTCTTAATGCCCTTGAGTGAAAATAAATTATCATAATATTTCATACCCTTCTCCCTGGAGTCTTGAAGAAGGGGACACTGAGCTCTCAACAAATACTGCTCAAACTCTTACTGATCTCAAAGCACTGAAGGGACATAGGCCAGAGTCAGAATAAGGAGTGGCTCTGCCAGGCACCAGCGCAGAAGGAAAGGTATGCCAAAACATCACCAGATGCTGGTATGTCGCTGGAAATTAAGGAGGAGGAGGAAAACTGCAATTTCAAAACTCTTCTCGGGAAAATAAAAGGTGTGTTTAAAGAAATAATGTAAAATGATCCTGAAATTGTGGCTAAGATCCCTGAAGGCCATGATTTCAATAGTAAATATTTGTCATTTACAGTAGCTAATATCTTAATATTCTCCCTATTTTGAGGTTTCTACCAGCAGCCCTTCTTCTCCATTCTTTTTTTCACTATCCCAGTTTTCAACTCCTCTTCCAAATTAAAGTTGAACAAACATTTTGATTGAACAAATATATTGATTCAAGGGGGCAGGGAATTATCAACCAAAATTCCGATATGTCTCAGTCTGGACACTTCCCTCAAGGATCTCCAACGGTTATGAAAACCCATTTATCCAAGTTTCAAGCACCAAGGAAGCACTGTGGTCCCAAAAGCAGCCAATGGGAGCAGAGCCTCCTGGTTTCTCTCAGATGAAATGCAAATGTGCCTCAAATAATAGAAAAACTGGCTTAAAACTGAATATTAAAAAAACTAAGATCATAGCATCCAGTCCCATTACTTCATGGCAAATAGAGGGGGGAAAGGTGGAAGTAGTGACAGATTTCCTCTTCTTCAGCTCTAAAATCACTGCAGATGGTGACTGCAGCCATGAAATCAGAAGATGTTTGCTTCTTGGCAGGAAAGCTATGACAAACCTCGATAGTGTGCTGAAAAGCAGACATCACTCTGCCAACAAAGGTCCATATAGTCAAGGCTAAGGCCTTCCCAGTAGTCATGTATTGTGAGAGCTGGACTATAAAGAAGCACTGAAGAATTGATGCCTTCCAATTGCTAGAGAAGACTCCTGAGAGCCCCTTGGACAGGAAGGAGATCAAACCAGTCAATCTTCAGGGAAATCAAACCCTGAATACTCATTGGAAGGACTGACGCTGAAGTTGAAACTCCAATATTTTGGTCATCTGATGCAAACAGCTGACTCGTCAGAAAAGTCCCTGATGCTGGGAAAGATTGAGGGCAGAAGAAGAAGAGGGCATCTGAGGATGAGATGGCTGGATGGCATCACCGATGCAATGGAAATAAACTTGGGCAAACTTCAGGAGATGGAGAAGGACAGAGAGGCCTGGTGTGCTACAGTTCATGGGGTCACAAAGAGTCAGACACAACTGGGTGACTGAACAACAATAATTCATCAAATATTTTCAGAAACAATTCATACATGATGATCAAGCAGATTTTATCTCAGGAATGCAAGGTTGGTTTAACATTCAAATATCAATCAATGCAATGCAACATGTTAACAAAACAGAAAAAGAAAGAATATAATTATCTCAATAGACCCAGAAAGATTATTAGAAAATTATCCATAATAAAAGCTCTCAGGGCTCTTGGAGCTGAGGAAAGGTGACACAGACATGGTAACTGTGTCACTGCCTCCACCACTCCTCTGACACCCCATCCCTAGTGTCCACCACCACAGAATAATCATCCAGATCTACCATTCTGATTGAGCAATCATAGATGAATTTTCCAAAATAGAGTAAGTTGGAGAAGGTATCTATGGAGTTATGTGTAAGGGTAAACTACAGATCAAGTGGTAACTATGAAGAAAATCAGACTAAAAAGTAAAGAGGAAGTGTCCCCGTGTTACAATTCAGGAAATTTCTCTTTTAGAACAGTCATCCAATATAGTCCACCTTCAAATGTGGTTGTGTAGGAATCCAGGTTACATCTCATCTCTGAATTTTAACTCTATCCCTCCAGGTCTCTTCATGGGTTCTCCACTTGTTAACAGTTATCTGCACCAAATCCTACAATGGACTGTGTTTTGTCAACCTAGGAGAATTCTTCACAGAGATTTAAAACCTCAAACCTATCGACAACAAAGGAACGTTTAAACTAGTTTATTCTGTTTTTTCCCAGAGCTTCTGAAATGTCTATTAGAATATATATACATGAGGTAGTGACTTCCCTGGTGGCTCAGACAGTAAAGCGTCTGTCTACAATGCGGGAGACCCAGGTTCGATCCTTGGGTTGGGAAGATCCCCTGGAGAAGGAAATGGCAACCCATCCAGTATTCTGGCCTGGAGAATCCCATGGACAGAGGATCCTGGTAGGCTACAGTTCATGGGGTCGCAAAGAGTCAGACATGACTGAGCAACTTCACTATATACATGAGGTAGTAACACTCTGGTATAGATCTCCAGCACTACTAAAGTCAGCTCACTGCTCAACTCCAGGTGACATTTGGAGTACAGACACCATATAGAGTTAACAACAAAGAAGCCACTTTTCCATGTGAATTCAGAAGCTGATCAAGTCTTCAAAACATTCAGAGCTTTGGGCACCCCAATATGAAGTGCGGCCAGAGCAACTTATAAGAATATATGACTATAAGACTGTAAGAATACATTTCCCAAGTGAA
Source organism: Bos mutus (assembly GCF_027580195.1). Taxonomy (NCBI): domain Eukaryota; kingdom Metazoa; phylum Chordata; class Mammalia; order Artiodactyla; family Bovidae; genus Bos; species Bos mutus. Next base: position 96,655,951 of record NC_091626.1, read on the forward strand.
AACCAGGAAGCCTACCATAATAAAGCTATAAATCTAGTATTGATAACAAAAAAAAAAAAAAGAGAGAGAGAGAGAAAAAAAATTTTAAACTCCTCGGTAAATTAAGAACAGAAGAAAACTTCCTCAGCCTGATAAATGACATCTCAGAAAAACCCACAGCTAACATTATACTTATGGTGAGTGACTGAATGACTTTCCTCTTAAGATCAAAACAAGGCAAGAATATCTGTTCTCACCATTTTATTCAATGTTATACTAAAAGTCCTACCAATAAGGTAGTAGAATACACAAAAAGTATCCAGATTTGAAAAGGAGAAAAACTGTCTTTGCCACAGATTACAGGTTGCATATGTAGAAAATTCTAAAATATCTGCCAAAAAGCTAATTTTTAGAAAGGACATGGAAAACAAGGTCTCTCTTTACATATGTGTATATTTGTGTATGTGTATATATACATATCTATGTGTTTGTGTGTGTGTGTGTGTATATATATTGGAATTTCTAAATGGTAAAAACAGAGTGTTAGAAATCAAAACAAAATAGATACCATTTTTTTAAACTCCTGTAGTAGTTCTCAATTGCTACATAATGAATTATCAAGTTATCAGCTTGAAACAACAAACATCTATTATCTCACAGTTTCTACAAGTCTGGAACCTGGGAGAAGATTTAACAGGTCGCCTGGCTCAGGATCTCTCAGGAGGTTGCAGTCGAGATGTTGGCCAGTCATCTGAAGGCTCGACTGGGTCTGGAGGATCCACCTTCAAAATCATTCATTCATGGCTTGTTAGTGGAGGCCTCAATTCCTTGTTTATGATGGCATCTGCCCTTCACCCCATTGGACCATCAGGTAGAGCTGTTCTCGTATTTTCCAGAGCAAGCAATCCAAGAGAGAGCAAGGAAGAAGCCGTGTTGCTTTTTTACTGCCTACTCTCAGAAGTGGCGTTCCATCACTTTGCCGTATCCTGTTGGTCACACAGACCTGGTACACTGCATGTGTGTGCAGGGGGTACTGTACAAGGGCATGAATACTGGCAGAGAAGGAGCAGAGGCCAGCCTGGGTGCTGGCTGCCACAAACACTACTTGTGACAGCATCAAAAAATATAAAACACTTGTGGATAAATTTAACAAAATATATGCTAAACCTCCACACTGAAAATGACAAAATACAGAAAAAGTTAAGACCTAAATGAAGGAAGTATATACAACGTTTACAGATTGTTGGATACAGATACAATATTATTAAGATGTTTAATATTTTCCAGTGTATTGGGATTCAATGTAATCTCGGGGGTTTTTTTAATAGAAATTGATGAACTGTTAATAAAATTTGTATGTAAATGTTAAGAATTTAAAATAGCCAAAACAACTTTGAAAAAGAAGAACAAAGTTGGAGGACTTACCCTACCTCCTACACTACATCCAAAAACAACATAAGAACCACATTTGGCTCTTACTGCTTTTGGATTTATCATTAACATAGGATCGACGAATAGATGGGTGGAATAGAATAAAAGGTCCAGAAGCAGACCAAATCATATACGGTCAATTAATTTTTGACAAAACTGCCAAAGCAATCCAATGGGAAAGGATTTTAAACAGTTGTTGCTAGGACAATTGAATATCCCAGGAATAAGTAAACTTTGAACATTGCCTTACAGTATAAACAGAAATTAACTTAAAATGATCATTGATCAAAACTTCATTGATGATTAAAGAATATACTAAAAAAAAAATAAAGAAAGAATATACTATGAAGAAAGATAGTCTCTTCAGTAAGTGATGCTGGAAAAACTGGACAGTTACATGTAAAGGAATGAAAATACAACATTCTCTAACAGTACATACAAAAATAAACTCAAAATGGATTAAAGACCTAAGGGTAAGACCAGGTACCATAATAAAAAATTCCTGGAGGAAAATATAGGCAGAGTACTCTTTGACATAAATTGCAGGAATATTTCTTGGATCTGCCTCCTAAAGTAAGAAGAAAAAAAAGCAAAAATAAACAAATGGGATCTAACTAAACTTAAAATCTGTTGAAAACCATCGATAAAAAGATGACCTACTAAGTGGGAGAAAATATTTGCAAATGATATGACCAATAAGGGATTAATGTGCAATATATACAAACAACTCATACAACTCAAAAAAAAACAACAACAACAACAACAACGGGCAGAAAAACTGAATAGACATTTTTCCAAAGAGGAAATGCAGACAGCCAAGAAAAGATGCTCAGCCTCGCTAATCACCAGGGAAATGCAAAGCAAAACCATAATGAGATATCGCCTCACACCTGTCAGAACGGTTGTCATCAAAAGGAACACAAATAACAAATGTTGGTGAGAATGTGGAGAAAAGGGAATCCTTGTACACCATTGGTGGAGAAGTAAGTTTGTGCGGCCACTAGTGAAAACAATATGGAGGCTTCTTAAAAAACTTGAAACAGAACTACCATATGATCCAGCAAGCCCACTCCTGGGTATATTAATATATCCAAAAACCCAGTAATTTGAAAAGATACATGCCCCTCAATGTTCACAGCAGCATTATTTATGATTGCCAAGATAAGGAAGCACCCTATGTGTCCATCAACAGAGGAATGGATGAAGAAAATGCAAGATAAACACGTACACACAATGGTATATGACTCAGCACCCAAGTCCTTGTCTGAGGCTTTCTTTCAAAGAAACCCAAACCAAGACATATATACACTGTTTTTATCTGCCATGTTGCATCTCATATATACTCTGCTGTTTTGGATGTGCCACAGTTTTTATAACCATGCCCCCATCAGTGGTATCTCAGGTTGTTTATAGTCTCTTGCTATTGTAAACGGTGTTTTTCAAAACATCCTTTTTCACGTATCTTTGTAAGTTAAATCTCTAGAGATGGAATGGATAAAGCAAAGGGTGCGTGATAGTCTTATATAGGAAGCATCCCTAATATGATTCACCTATAAAATCTTACCTGTACACATAGCTTTTCAGTCATAAATCCAGGGTGTAATGATGCACAATTCTCCCTATCAGAGTTGATGCAAGACTGTAGTCCGACATCCTGAGGCCCCCTCTACTCAACTCTTTAGCCACCTTTTCCTTAGATCAACCTGTCCTCTCACTGTGAACAAAAGGAGGCCTGAGACAGAAAGTGTAAGAACATAAGCCAAAACACAGAGAAATGGAATCAGAGGGAAAATATACATAAAACCACTCATCGATTGCCAGGAAGTTTAGAAAGAACTCCCTTATTCCCAGGCTTCTCCAGTGGCTCAGCAGTAAAGAATCCACCTGCAGTGCAGGAGCCACAGGAGACGTGGGTTCGATCCCTGGGTCAGGAAGATCCCCTGGAGAAAGGCGTGGCAACCCACTCCAGTAGTCTTGCCTGAAGAATCCCATGGACAGAGGAGCCTGGCGGGTTACAGTCCATAGGGTCACAAAGAGTCGGACACAACTGAAGCGACGTAGCACATACACACTCTTATTCACCAGAGTAAAGAGCACTGGACTTGGAGTCAGGGAGTTCTAGATACTCTCAGCCAAAGCAAGTGGTGTCCTTGAATAAGGTAGTCTCCATTTGCCTCAATTTCCTCATTATTAAAATGAAGAGGTAGGCCTGAGTAATTATTTCTGGAACCTTCCTCATCCTGATATTCTGATTTCTACAATCTGGGCAGCTTGTAGAAATGGCTCCCGTATTTACCAAGGTGTCAGCCCAGCCACTATCTGTTTAAAACTCCTCTCTGAACTACAGGCAGAGGATGGGAAATACAGGCATACCTTGGAAACAGAGCAGGTTTGGCTCCAGAACACCATAGCATAGCTAATATCACAACAAAGCGAGTCACACAATTTTTTTTTTATTTCCCAGTGCATATGAAAGTTATGTTTACGCTATAGTGTAGTCTATGAAGTGTGCAATAGCATTATGTCTAAAAAAGCTATGTACATACCTTAATTAAAAAATACTGTCTTGCTAAAGAATGCTAAACATGATCTGAGCCTTCAGCAAGTTCTAATCTTTTTTGCAATAGTAACAGCAAAGATCACTGATCACAGAGCACAATAAGAAATACAGCAATAATGAAGAAGTTTGAAATATTGTGAGAATTGCCAAAATGTGCCCAGAGTCAGGAAGCGAGCAAAGAATGGCACCAATAGACTTGCCTGATTCAGGGTTGCCATAAACCTTCAATTTGTAAACAAATAAAACACTTTACCTGCAAATAAATACCAGTAAAAATGGCATGTGCCTACACTGTGTGAGCTGTGTATCACTGTGTGAGCTTTAAATCACAACCAAAATGCAAATTCCTCAAAAACAAATGCAAATATCCCTAAGAATAGGACACATTTTTGTGTATAACCATCCATAGGAGCAGATTTCTGCAGAGCGCATTTTGGAAACAATGTTTTAACCCCCACGAGCAGCTGCAGCTCAGGCTTTAGGGTCAGAAGGACCTGAACTCAAATTCTAGTTCCTCCATACGTTAGCTATGTGTCCCTGACTAGTTCCGTAGGAATGAGGCAAATAATGCCACTTTTTCGGGGTGCTGTGAGAACTAGAAGAGATGTTAAATAGTAAACTTGTACCTAAGGTTGAGTGTTAGATTCCAAATTCGTGGTAAGAAAAAGCTAAAACCCAGACAAAGTGACTGACTTGCATTTGGGGGCCATGTTAAGCTTTGTCACACACACAGACACACACTAACACACATTTATAAGAGCTGTATATTGAGACAATACTTGCTATAAACAGAATGCTTGTCCCCCTCCCCACTTATATATTAAATCCTATGCCCAAGTGTGATGCTCTTAAGAGATGCGGCTGGTTGTGGGTGGCCATGGCCTGCAACGGCTTGAATCAGGGCTTCAGTTCTGGGCCAGAGGTTGAAGTCAGGCCACTGCAGTGTGAGCACTGAATCCTATCCACTAGGCCAGTGGCCAGCAACAAGGCCTTGCCCATTGACTTTGTAGAAATAAATTTCCACAAAGAGATGGAAAGTAGTGACAATAATCAAGTGTCTATTACGAGAAAAAAGAGTCATGCTCTCATGGTAGTTTGAATCACTTACATGGGGCGTTTCCTCTGGGCTTCCTCTGGCCAATCATCTTGCCTTGTGGGCTCTGAGTCCATATTTAATTAATCCCAAGGTCCTCCCCTGTGTGCACATGCATCTCTCAGCCAAAAGGGATTCTAACGAAGAGGCCTGTAGTAGTAGACGTCACCTAACAGGGTGGTGCTCCCTCCCTTTTTGACCCCCAAGGAGCCTTTCCGTGCATGTGAAGTTGGAAAGGTCTCCTTGATCTCAAGAACGATAAATACGTGGTCTATTCATCTCTCATCTGGGCAGTGCTCATCTCCTCTTCACTCCTGCTATTATCTTCATCTTGGAGTATCTGTGCATAGGGGACCAACCCCAGCTGCTCAGCCTGGGGCCCATCGATCTCCTGCTTCAAGGCTGTTAGAAGGTGATGAGTCATGAAGGTGGAGCCCTCATGAACGGGGTTAGTGCCCTTACTAAAGAGGCTCCAGAGAGCTCCGTATCCCAGCTGCCATGTGAGAATGCAATAGGAAGATGATCCCCTTTGAATCAGGAAGCAGGTTCTCGTCAGACACCAAATCTTCCAGAACCTTGATCTTGGCCTTCCCATCCTCCAGAACTATAAGAAATAAATTTTTATGTACAAAGCACCTAGTCTATGGTATTTTTGTCATAGTCCAAACAGACTAAGATAATACTAATCAGTTCAGTCGCTCAGTCATTTCCAACTCTTTGCGACCCCATGGACTGCAGCATGCCAGGCTTCCCTGTCCACCACCAACTCCCAGAGCTTGCTCAAACTCATGTCCATCGAGTCAGTGATGCCATCCAAACATCTAATCCTCTGTCTTCCCCTTCTCCTCTTGCCTTCAATCTTTTCCAGCATCAGGGTCTTGCTATATGCTAATCTTTCACCATTATTTAATAACTTTATCTCACAAATTTAACAACTAAATTCTGTTGCTATGATTATTTAGGGTATTTTCCATTTCTATTTGTAAGAATGAATTATCTCTATATACTCATCTTTGACAGCCTCACTTAATAGATCCTAAATAGATGTCAGAAGCCGAAAGAGTAATTAGGCTTGTGCACAAGACACAAGCCCCAAGTTCATCTAAACAGTATTTGCTGAGCTTCTAGAGGCCAAGCACTGTCCAGGCACACTTCCATATCTTCCAATACTAACAGTGCTGCCCCAAAAGGGCACGTGTGCCTCTTTTTATACAGAGGATGTGGCTTTGTCCTATAAATTAGACTACCAATAGAAGACAAGAGCTGAGGTTTAGATATTACTGCATCTCAGCCTCAATGGGCCAGAAAGCAAGAAGAAACTTCAGAGAAATAAAAGGAGAGGACAGAGCAATCTGGAATACAAAGGATCCCAAACTGAATATGGTATATCCTGTTTCCTCCAGTCATCAGAACATGAGAGTCCAGCCACCTGGATGCCGTTTCAACATAATTTATTCAACTCGTCCACTATTTACTGAGCATCAATTGCAGCCAACTATAACTCAGCGGTCATTCACTGAAGCAGACTAGAGTAAGGGTTAGGAGTGCAGGCTCTCTCTTTAAAGACTAAGGTCAATCTATAGGGAACAATCTGCAGGATAATAAGAAATTGAAGTAAGGTGGAAAACTGCAGCAAAAAGAGGAGAGGATATATATGCTTGTTTATGCACTGAGCATTTCTGGAAGGATTCATAAATCCTGCTGAAAGCAGCACTCCTTCTGGCCATGGGGCAGTAATAGGAACCGGGTTACCCTCTTTCCTTATTCATGTTTTTCTTTTTTTTTTTTTTTTTTTGACAAAAGGAAATAACAGTTTAAGACATTGTGTTGCAGACAGTGCTGGAAGAGTTGCTGCTGGCTAAGAGAAGGGAAGCCTGGCATGCTGCAGTCCATGGGGTCGCAAAGATCGGACTCGACTGAGCGACTGAACAACAAGAGAAGGAAAAGGAAGGAAGGGGCCGTACAGTTGCCCCAGCTTACTGCTAGGCGGTCCTTTCCAGGTGGAACCTATGGCCTCCCTGAGCTAAGGAGGCAGAGATTGTATCGGGGTGTCCACATCAGCTAGATTGACAAGGCAGGGTGTCAGAGAAGAGAGAGCTCCAGCAACTTGCAGAGAGATTCCCTCTAGTTACTGCCCGAGAACTGGTCAGTACATGTGTGAGAAGCTACTAGAGGTTGAGAAAGAACAACTGCAAAGCAGTAAGTCCAACAGCTTCTCAACTTCACACCCAGCTGGAACTAGTTTGTGTTCCTGCCAGCCCAAATGGAAAGACCTCATAATAAACTGGGCATGGGGTACAATCCTTGGAAGTGGGGACATATTAGATCTAGACGACAGACTATTCTGGACCAGCATAATAAAGCACAGAAGTGATGACACCTCCTGGATGAATGATTGCAGGGAAGAAAAGGGGAGTTGAGGACCAGGGTCAGGGCTTGAAGTATAGCTTCCTGTTCACTGTACACCTTTTTCACTGTTTGGAATTTTTACTGTGTATATACATTCCTTTTAAAAAGCTGTTTTTTAAGAGGGAAGGCTCTAGTGTCAGACTGTTTGAGAATCAGGCTCTATCTCTTGTAAGCTGATTAAACTCAGGCAAATCACTGAAACACTCCAAGCCTCGGGTTTCTCGTGGATGAACTGAATTTTGTCCTTTTGTTTCAGGTGGACATGACCATCCCTCAGTTCCAGAGAAGGGCATATTACTATGATCTTAGGTGCTGGGGTCTCTGGGGTGATTAGATCATGAGGGTGGAGCCCTCAGGATTGCAGTTAGTGCCCTCACATAAGAGCCCCTGGATTTGAATAAAAAATTGAAAAAGAAGAGATACATGTATATGAATAACTGAATCACTTTGCTGTATGAGGCTTTGCTGTATGAAACTAACACAACATTGTTAATAAACTGTTTCAGTGTAAAATAAAAAGTTAAAAAAGTAAAGCTAGTTTGTTAAACAAATTTGATTTGTTAATGAAATCTAAGTAGTTTAAATCTACCTTTAGCTGAATTATTACTAATCGTAGTTTTTTTATTTCTGTAAAGCAACAGGTCATATATATTATTATGACTGGATTTACTTAAAGCAAATACAAATTATCTGATGATTAAAAGAGAAAGAGAGAGACACTGGAGAGTCCCTTCTGCCATGTATGATTATAGCAAAAGATGAGCATCTAGGAAGTATAGACACAGAATCTACCAGTATACTGATCTTGAACTTTCAGCCTCCAGGACTATAAGAAATAAATTTCTGTTATTTCTGACCAATCACCACATTTCATGCCCCTGGGATAGCAACTAAATCAAATTAGTCTAATAACAGTAGTGTCCAGACTTTCACTGAAAATGTTGGGAAAGAGATGCCATTAATTTCAGGATTTCTCAGGGTTGCAAAGCTCCTGATGGTTATTTTCAGGGCACTAGCTTGAGAATGAAACCAAGACAGAAGAAAACAAAGCCAAGAGCTGGAGAGAGATACTGTCCTGGTGGTGTCATTTGAGCACAAGGATCCAGTGATGCCTAATGCCAATTTCTGTCACTTGCAATCAGAAGGCGCCTGACAAATTCAGTAGGGATCATTATTCAATTAATTCCACATGCACTGAGCCCAGATGAGGTGCCAGAAACTGTGCCAAGAGCTAAGCATTTGAACATGAGATCCTTGTCTTTAATAAGTTTAGGATCTAGTGGAGGAGACAGACATGCAAATTGACAAATTGCTAGGATAGAGATATTCCCAGGGTGCTGTGGATGAGCATCTAGACCATCCTGGGAGGAGGGGTTAGACATCCAGAAAGACTTTGTGAGGAGTGATCCCTAAACGAAGCCTCAGTGGATGCCAAAGAAGTGGTCAGAAGAAGAAGGGAGTAAGAGCATTCTAGACCAAGAGGGAAGTGAGAGCAGATGTGTCCAGACATGAGGGATCAGCGGAGATAGATGAGACTAAAGAAATAAGCAAGAAAAAAAATCATGAAGCACATTGTACATCACACTCTATGAGTTTGGATTTTGTGTCTTCATCACTGTGGTATGCCATTTGAAAACTTAATACAGGGGAGATATATGATCAGATTTTTGTGTGGAAAATAGATTAGAAGGCAAGACAGATAAGGAAAATCAATTAAAAGAATGAGGGAGTAATCCATGCTGGATATGCTGAGGGCCTGAGTTAAGAAAACAACAAAATTCTGTAAAGCTATTGTCCTTCAATTAAAAAAATTAATTAATTAGAAAAAGAAATTAGGAAGAGGGATGGAGAGAAGCAAAAGAATGAATTTGAGAAGTTTTACGGAGAAAGAATTGACTGGACTTGATGCTGAAGGATAATGTATTTCACTTTGGATCATTAAAATAGAAATAATAGTTAACAATTTTATAACACTCCCCACCAAGTCCTGTTCTAGGTGCTTTACACAAATTAACTCACTCAATACTGCTATTTCTCATTTGAACATTTTAGGCATTTGAACATGAGAACCTTGTCTTTAATGTTATGGCCTAGTAGAGGACACAGACAAGAAAAAGGACAAATTTCTAGGATAGAGATATTCCCAGGGTGCTGTGGGTGAGCATCTAGACCATCCTGGGAGGAGGGGTTAGACATCCAGAAAGACTTTGTGAGGAGTGATTCCTAAATGGAGGAACTGGGTCCCTGAGAAGTAAAATAACACCTAAGGTTACACTCTCGCAAGTGGTATAACTGCAGCCCCAATATGGGCAATGTAGGACCCACACCTGTGCTATTGACCATGCAAATGCTCATTGTTTACTATTTAGGGGAAAAGTAAGAGGAGCTGGCCAAGAAAATAAAAATAACTAGGAGACAGAGGGAAGCCTGGAGAGCTCATTGTCACAGAAAGGAGGAGGTGAATGCCTGTTTTTTTACTTCTGTGGTAATTAAATACCCATCACGCAATTGGAGGACGACAGTCTGGGCTTAACCAAGAAGAGACTTTCACAGTTCTGTAAAACAGGTGTTTTCATATCACCAATTTCTAGATGTGGAAACTGAGGCTTGGAGCTGTCAGGGGACTCCACAAGGTCACTCAGCTGGTAAGGGACCCAGCCATTGCTCAGACCTAGCCATCATCTGCACGCTAGGCTGGGCCCACCAGACTGCTGTCCAGGTGCCCAGGGCTGTATCAGGGTGGGAGGGGAGCACGCAAGCATGGTCACATCCCTGCTCCCAGTGGGTCTGTAATCTTGTTGCTCAGATGAGGCTATAACAAACGAAAACAGAAATATCATGAGAAGGCAGCATAGAGGTGTGTACCTGGCTAAATGACAGACTCTGGGCAGCTAGGGCTTCCCTGGTGGCTCAGCTGGTACAGAATCTGCCTGCAATTCGGGAGACCTGGGTTCAATTCCTGGGTTGGGAAGATCGCCTGAAGGGAAAGGCTACACACTCCAGTATTCTGGCCTAGAGAATTCCATTGACCATATGGTCCATGGGATCGCAAGGAGTGGGACACGACTGAGTGACTTTCACTGGGCACCTAGAGCAGGTGAGGAGGCATCAGAGAGCTGATGGACATGGGTTGAGTATTGAAGGACAGGCTGAGTATAATCATGGGAGGATATGGGGCATTTCCAGGGACGGGGCCCTCACCTGGGCATTCTCAGGGAGCAACAGGCATCTGTTGTTTCCACCTGGGCGACATCCCTGCTCTGTTCTTTATTGTCCTTTGAAGTTTCCTCCCCTCTGGGAATCCATGTGGTTTGAATAGGCCTGACCACACCACCCCCTCAGACTCCAGGGGCGAGGTTTTGATGGCAGTCTAGTCAATCACTGGGCTTCATTTCTCCCAACTCAGCAGTCTGAACCCCATCCAGCCTGATGATATCAGGTGTGTGCTGGAACTTTGAGAGGAAGAAACTCTCTTCCTAAGACAGCTGGCTCTAGGAATGATATTAGCTTGGGGATGCTGGGGGGCCACGTTCTATAGAGGTCTGCCTAGACACACACTGAGAAAGGGGGACAGGAGAGAGAAAGATCTGACGATAAGATCTGGGCTCCTGGATCCAGCCATGCCTGACTGCAAACTAGTAAATTCCCTTTGTTGTTTATGCCAGTTTGCCTTGGGGTTTCTGTCCCTGGAAGGTGAAACAGGTCTGACTGACACAGACCTCCGGAGGTGACAAACTCCAGGAATCCAAAGTCGGGGTCTGTCTACCTTCTCTGAAGAACAGGAGTTGGACAGGAAGTATAGTAAGTTAAGTCCATAAAAGAGACAAGGCCATGGGCCTCTGTAGAGGGGTGAGATCGCTATAGACATCACAGAAATGGCTTTAGTTTCAAATGTGTCTCAAAAGGTGGATAACGTTTCACCACCTGGCATTTGGGGGAATGCAGCACAGAAGGATGGAGAAGGCAATGGCACCCCACTCCAGTACTCTTGCCTGGAAAATCACATGGATGGAGGAGCCTGGTAGGCTGCAGTCCATGGGGTCACAAAGAGTCAGACATGGCTGAGCGACTTCACTTTCACTTTTCACTTTCATGCATTGGAGAAGGAAATGGCAACCCACTCCAGTGTTCTTGCCTGGAGAATCCCAGGGACAGGGGAGCCTGGTGGGCTGCCGTCTATGGGGTCGCACAGAGTCGGACACAACTGAAGCGACTTAGCAGCAGCAGCAGCAGCACAGAAGGAAAGGGACGATCTCACAGGAGAAGGCAGAGAAAGAGAAGACTGCAGCGCATGTTTAGGATGTATCAAAAGGTCAGATTTGGCTACAGGATGAAGACATGAGGAGCACTCCAAGAGGTCAGGTTGCAAAGGTGCAGTTGAAAACCCCAAGTGCCCAGAGGTGTGTTTTGTGAGGTGCCTAGGGACATAGACAGCATATTAAAAAGCAGAGATATTACTTTGGCAACAAAGATCCATCTAGTCAAGGCTATGGTTTTTCCAGTAGTCATGTATGGATGTGAGAGTTGGACCATAAAGAAAGCTGAGCGCCGAAGAATTGATGCTTTTGAACTGTGGTGTTGGAGAAGACTCTTGAGAGAGTCCCTTGGACTGCAAGGAGATCCAATCAGTCCATCCTAAAGGAAATCAGTCCTGGGTGTTCGTTGGAAGGACTGATGCTGAAGCTGAAACTCTAATACTTTGGCCACCTGATGTGAAGTACTGAAACTGACTGATTGGAAAAGAGCCTGATGCTGGGAGGGATTGGGGGCAGGAGGAGAAGGGGGATGACAGAGGGTGAGATGGTTGGGTGGCATCACCGACTCAGTGGACATGGGTTTGAGTGAACTCCGGGAGTTGGTGATGGACAGGGAGGCCTGGCAGGCTGCAGTCTATGGGGTCGCAAAGAGTCGGACACACTGAACGGCTGAACTGAACTAAACTGAGGCATAGATATGACAGTTTCATGGGATGGGAGACAAGTTTCTTCCTCCAAGGTCTCTAGAAATGTGTGGATCCCAGGGAAACCAGAGAGACTCTCAGGATGTCATAGAGCAGCTAAAGAGCTAGGTGTCCAGGTAAGAGAGGAAAGCGGTGATTTTGTTCCCTGGCCCCACTCTGTCGGGGCCCAGATCCCCGCTCCCTGCTCTGGCTAAGCCCAGGACAGGAGATGAGATGGATGCTCGCACAGGCACTATTCCAGGAGGGGCTTCCCAGCCGGGCCCCTCCAAGCACCCTGGCCGTGGGGAGGGGGAGCGGTCTGAGTGTCACTGGGGGGGTCTCCTCTCAGCCTCCCCTGTGGTGCCTCGCAGCATCTCTCAGCAGCCACTGCGGGGAGAGGGGATGTGTCCCCGCTGCTTGAGTTAATTACAGTAATTATACCTGCTCTCTCTTCGGTTCTGGTTCCCTTTGTTCCCCCGTTTCCTGCCCGCTCATTTGCAAATCTAATCACTCTGAGGATTGATTTTTTTTTTTTTTTTAAGAGAGAATGGGATAAAGAGACCAAGATAGGGTGCAGAGAATGTGGAAGAGAAAAAGTGGGGGTGGGAATGCGCTGAGAAGGGGGGCAGGGAGGAGGCAAGGGAGAGAGGTGGGCAAAGCGGATAGGAGATCAGAGGAGGGAAAGGATTAAGAGCACCTCGCTCAGGGGAGGAGGTTCAGGCAGCTGTGGGCAAGGGTTGGGTACTGAGGACGCATGTGTTCTTGCTTAGTCCTGTCTGACTCTGCGACCCCATGGACTGTAGCCCACCAGCTCCTCCGTCCATGGGATTTCCCAGAAAAAGAATACTGGAGTGGGCTGTCATTTCCTTCTCCAGGGGATCTTCCCCACCCGGGGGTGGAACCCACATCTCCTATTGCCTCCTGCATTGGCAGGAGGATTCTTTGCCATTGAGCCCCCTGGGAGGCCTAGCAACAGTCCCAGTGAAGGTACCAGCCAAACAGCTGGCATCAACTGTCAGATACCAGAGTGAGGAAACCTTCAGATAGTTCTAAACCCAGATGTTGAGTCACCCCCAGCCTCTGAGTCTTCTGGCTGAGACCCCAACATTGTGGAACAGAAAGAAACCCTCTCTACTTGTGCCCTGTTCAAATTCCTGACAGTCTGTGAGCCGTTATTTTACACCACTAAGTTTTGGGGTAGTTTGTTGCATGACAATGGATAGTCAGAACAGAGGGTGTCCGGAAGCTAGAGCAGATAGTCCCCAGATGAAGTTAGCTTCAGTTAAGGAATCAGTCAGGAAGCCCAAGAATAGAGTTGATGCCATGAATCCAGGTCCTCACCTATCACTTGGATTCCCCCTCAGCACTGCTAACGAATTCTCAAAAGAGAGGGTCAGAGTTCAGGTAAGCAAGAAGGCAGAAGTGGGAATGGGAACGTGTGTCAGCTCCCCACAACAGATCAGACGATGTTTACTAAGGACCTACCATGAGTCAGACACGGAACAGCATCCCCGCCCCAGAGGAGCACAGCATAATTGGGGAGACAGACACATCTGCACTCAGAAGTAATTATAATGCGAAGTTAAGTTGCTATTAAAAATAAAAGTACTCTGGGAGACTTTGGAAACAGGGATGTCAGCCTTAAATGTTTCATATTCTAGAATGGTTCCTGTTTTCTCATTGGTATAAATGATACACACCTCCTGGTTCTCAACTCTTAGAATCCAAATCTCTTAGTCCAAGCCTTGTAATTGAAGGCCTATTGTACACCCTTGCTTAGAAAAGTCAAGGGCTTCATAAATGCCTTTTCGTATTTTATATAGCCCTGTGGAAGTAGACGTTATTTGTTCCCCAAAATCCACTCTCCTGTTCTCCAGAATAATATGATCTGTGATATTTCCAGGTTAATAGTCACTTGGAATGAGGATTATGTTTCTATGCCTCCCATCCTTGAAGCTATGTGTGGCTAAGTGACAATGGGATGTACAGTAGGTGGTGTATGAGACTTCTGAGTTATATCCTGAAAAGGAGAGGACATGCCCTTCTTAGCGGCATTTCTGCCTCCTTCTTAGCTGGAATGAGGATGTTGTAGCATGAGCCATTTTAGGTGATGAATGAAATGCCTTACAAATGCCAGAACTGAGGTCCCTTGTACCCTGGAACCCCGTTTTAGCTAACCCTGGCAAATAAAGCTTAGCCTTGTTTAAGGAAGTACTATTTGAAGGGTCTCTGTTACTAAATCAAACCCTACCCAAAAGTCCATTAACTTAAACTATTAGTTCTTGACTTCTGTGCACACACATATACACTGAGGTCCAGCCCCCAGTAGATACTTAAGAATTAGTTGAGGAATTTGTTGTTCGATAAGATCAACTGTGGGCTTCCCTGGTAGCTTGGTGGTAAAGAATCTGCCTGCCAATGCAGGAAACATGGATTTGATCCCTGGGTAGGGAAGATCCCCTGAAGAAGGAAATGGAAACCCACTCCAGTATTCTTGCCTGGGAAATCCCATGGACAGAGGAGCCTGGCGGGCTACAGTCCACGGGGTGACAAAGAGTCAGACATGACTTAGCCACTGAACAACAACAAGACCAACTGTTCATCACTGGCCCCCTGCTGCCAGGGGGTAAAATCTCAAAAGAGTGCAAGAGCACGCTTTCCCCCAGGCTCTGATGCCCCTGAGGGTACCTGGCGGTCTGCTGAGTGATATACAAGCACCACTTTCCTAGAGACCATTTTGCTCAAAGATTTGCTGAAAGGGGTTTTGAATTGTTTATCACTTAAAAGGTTTTTTCATGTGCCCAAGACAGAAGCAGCAAAACTCCACTTTCCTGTGTCAGCCAAGCTTGTACTTTTCATGAATACTAGGAAAGCAGGTAATGTGTGCGTGCAGCGAGTGATTGAAAAAGCTGTTCTTTGTGTCATCAGTGGTATCCAAGTAGAATGGGATATTACTTTAGGGAGAGAAGCTTACGCCAGCCTCTCCCTCAGCATGTTGCTGGATATTACATGGGGAAAAGAAAGAAAAGGTTTCATGGTCAAATGAGTTTGGGAAAAGCCAGATTAAAACAAAAACATGATTGCTATGGGATTTCTCGTGGTTTTCAGCCTGGTGACTCACATAATGAATCTCCAGCAGGGGGATAAGCAGGCAGAGGCACACACAGAGCACCTTCACACGGACAGTTCACTGTGGGGCGTGTCTCCAAGAACTCACTTGCTGAGCTATGTGGTGTGACTCTCATTGTTGGTTACATCTGCCAAAGCCAAGGAGTGGGAAGGTGATTTTAGCCTATTAAATTCTGGAGAGAGCAATGTGCCAAACCAACCCCTCTGCTATTGTGTCATTTCCCTTTCCACCCCCACTTCCTATTCGTGATGGTTAGTTTTGGATGTCAGCATGGCTTGGCCATAGCACCCAGTTATCCAATCAAACCCCAATCTAGGTGTGATGTCCAAGATGTACATCTAGTTAATATCTACAGTCAGATGCCTTTAAGGAAAGATTATCCTTTATAATATTACCTGGATCTCATCCAACCAGTTGTGAGACCTTGAGAGCAAACCTGAAGTTTTCTGGAGGAAAAAGAAACTCAGCCTGTAGACTGCAGCAGCGATTCCCATCCAAGAGTTTTCCAGACTCCCAGCCTGCTCAGCATTAGTTTGTAAATTTTGGACTTGCCTACCATCAAATAAGCCAGTTGAGCCATGCCAACTATTTTCATTTGCCAGAGCAAGCCAAAGCTAACCCCCATGTACTGTTGGAGTAAATTCCTCAATAACACAAAGTTCCAAAAATTCTGGAATTTTGCATGTATCTTTTCCAAGTGTAATATTTTGAAATTTGAGTTGAAACTTGGAACTGGAATAGACAGAAAAAAAAACAAAGTTTGAAACATTAACTTGATAATCAGAGATTCAGAACATCCCAAAAACCATCCAAGGTGGTAACTGACTTAGTATTGTCCTTTAGGCTGCCACTGAGGACCTTGATGGTGACAGTGAGTTATAACCAACAATCAGTCTTAAGAGTGTAAAATTTACTTAGGTTCATTATATGGATTCTGTATATAGGCTCATCGTATGGTTTTGTTGTCGTTGTCAAAACACAACTACGACATAAATAAATCTAAACTTCGATGTTCCTTGTGTGAGAAACCCCTGTGCAATGATTGCACATAACCTTCTCTCTTGCGGCAGCATTCAAAAACAAGAAGCAAGCTCTGAAAGAAAATCTAAGTTTCTGCACCAAAAGAAGAGGAATGCTAACTAGGATCAATATAATGAAAAGCAAAAGCAAATTAACAAATCTAAGCATTGAAGTCCTCTCTGAGGTCAAGCTCAGAATTGTCTGTGAAAGCAAAGCTCGTGTAATGACAGAAAATGTGGTTCAAACTTGCTGTCTATATTTTTGTCTGAAGCTGTGTACAAATAAGCAGTCAAGCTAAAAGGGGTGCTCTTATTAAACTTATTCATACAGGCAGATATTAATAAACTCAAAAGCATACATGAACAGTTGGTCAAGACAGTGGAAACAACAGATCTCTTTGCCTTAGAAGTCAAAGTATATAAAGTAATTAGCCTCCAATTAAAATAAATAAATTTATATTAAAAAAAAAGAAGTCAAAGTATTTTTTCTGATTGTAAAAACAGTCTGGACTTCTGGGTGGAATCACCTGAGCGAGAACACAGAATCTCTCTCTTCAAATACTCAATGAAATAAAGCAAAAAAGTGAAACAAGCCAGAAAAAAGTCATGAGCAGCAACCACTGAAGAGGAGTTGAACCTTATACCATAGAATTCCAAAGTGATAGCCAAGAAAAGAAACATGGTATTCTGGTGTGATCAGAATGACTGCTTACATCACTTTTTACAAGAGTAAAATATAGGAACGTATTGAGTCCGAAGATTCCTGAGAATTCTCACATATACTCTATAATTTGAGGAGATGTGACCTGAGAGAGTAAGTAGACAGATCTAGGAACAGCTGTGGGATAATTCCAGCGAACAGAAGCCCTTCCGTCCATGAGGCCTCTGCAGAGGCAGGAATGGCCACTGGGAGAGAGACAACAGGAAAAAGAAAGATTATAAATCCAATCTAACAGTCAAGGGAGAAAAGTAACCTAAGGAATAGAACTGAGCTCCCCATGAGAGTTTTACTCTATAAAACTCAATAAAAATATAAAATCAACAAATAGTGCATGATAGAATAATAAAATGAAATTACAAGGAATTTCACAAAGCTGAGGAGACAAATTGTGAGCCAAAATAAACTTTCTACAAATCTAATAGATAAATTAGAAAGAGCTTCATGAAATGAAACAGACTCAGCTGACAAACAGAACTATATGTTTGGGGGAAGACCTGATGTAATCACAGTGAATGAGGAGAAAACAAAACAGAGATTAAATAAATTAGGGAATTACAGGTGTAGAGGACAAAGATTGACAAGTGTAAGAATAATTGGTGCCCCTACATTTTAAAAAATAGGAATCAAGAAATATCCTGAAATATAATACAGGAAAATTTCATTGAAATGAAGGAAGAATCAGCCATTCAAAATGATACATATATCATAAAATATCAAGAATAATTATTTCAGAATAATAGACATCAAGATGTAGCCTATTTATACTATTGAACATCCAAGAAAATAATAATCAAAATAAATAAATCACGATAGACATCAAGAAGACACATCCTAGTTGAATTATTGGACCTCAGAGATAAAAATAAACAGAATAAGCAAGAAGGAAAACATCATATGCATACAATTATTATTCAAATAAACTTGATACGGCATTAAAAATTTTTTTAATCTATTTTCAATTTAAAAAAGAGGGGAAAACATCAGACTGGTTTCAGACTTCTCACAGCCACACTCGAAGCCAGAAGACAGTAAGATGTCCACAAATGTCTACTCATGCACGCGAGCTCAGTCACGTCCGACTCTTTGGACCACATAGACTGTGGCCCATCAGACTCCTCTGTCCATGGAATTTTCTAAGCAAGAATACTAGAGTGGGTTGCCATTTCCTCCTCCAGGGGATTTTCCCTACCCTGGGATCAAACTCGCGTCTCCTGCACCTCCTGCATTGGTAGGCAGATTCTCTACCGCTGGCCCTGGGAAGCCCACAGAATTCTAAAGGAAAGCAAACTTGACATAATCACAAACTACACAGATCGTTGCACAAACTAAGGTTATAGTCAGCTGTTCCCAAACATGGTAAAACAAAGAGTCAAGCATTCCAACACCTTCTTTTAAAAACTGCTCAATGAAGTCAGAAAGCCGGGGCAGTGAGTGTGTCAGAAGAAACACTCAGGAAAATACCCTAAAAGGAGCCTTCGATCTCTGGCCCAGGGGCCCATGTATAGGTTTCCCCTTCCCTGGAGGAAACTGAGACTGATGAACCTGAGCCTTGTTTGCAGGCCTGGGCTTCAGGTGTATCCACATGGCAGCAAAATGAGAGTATCTGCAAAGCCTGTAATTGGTGTCTCTCTGTTTGGAATCTGGCTCATCTGGTCACTGTCATATCACTTTCCAACACAAAACAAGGCAAAATGAAGCTGTCGTTGGGTTTCACTCGGGGCCCACAATTTCTGCCCTAAAGAAAGTGATTAAAATCGTGGATGACCCTTCCTTTGATGGGGACAGCGTCACTGCAAACCCTGCTGTCTGCTCCCAGCCACTGTGTGACCAAGCCCAGCTCTGGAGTCCGGGACCTTTCAGACAGCTCTAGAAACAAGGCTGGAAGCAGGGTGGCTGGCAGTGTCTAGACACTGTCTGGGTGCTGCGTTTGATCAGGAACAAAGGGCATGTGAAGTTCTTTTCTCCATCTGTCTCTTAAAGAGCTAAAATTGCCACCTCACTGCAAGATAAAAAAGAATTACAGCACGTCTGGCCCAAAAGATAGGCACTGCAAGCTGACACCCCTCAGTACCCTGAGTGTGGGGACAGCCCCCAGAGTGTGCTCCTAGGATGACACGGCATGCACATGGCAGCTCAGTTCTCCTCTGAGGCAATCTCCTGCTCCCTGTCAGATGAGAGAGTGGGGGACGGGGACCCGCAAAGGCAGTGTAGCAGGGGGGTCAGGATGAGGACTTGGTACCAGAGGGCCTGGATTTTAATCCCCTCTGCAACTTCCTGCATAATTTCTGGCAATTTCATCTGTGCCTCAGTTTCCCCATCTGTAAAATGAGACTTAAAATGTAGTCCCTATTTTATAAGGCAGTTATGAGGATTAAATGTTAATCCATGGAGTGTACTTAGAAAAGCACCCAGCGTATTGTTAGCTCAGGATTAGCTATGAGTAGCTCCAATACTTTCAGAGAAGGCAATGGCACCCCACTCCAGTACTCTTGCCTGGAAAATCCCACGGGCAGAGGAGCCTGGTAGGCTATAGTCCATGAGGTCTTGAAGAGTCAGACATGACTGAGAGACTTCACTTTCACTTTTCACTCTTATGCTTTGGAGAAGGAAATGGCAACCCACTCCAGTGTTCTTGCCTAGAGAATCCCAGGGACGGGGGAGCCTGGTGGGCTGCCGTCTATGGGGTCATACAGAGTTGGACACGACTGAAGCGACATAGCAGTAGCAGCAGCTCCAATACTTTGGCCACCTGATGCTAATAGCCTACTCATTAGAAAAGATCCTGAGGCTGGGCAAGATTGAAGGCAGGAGAAGGGAACGAGAGAAGACGAGATGGTGGGATGGCATCACTGACTCAATGGACATGAGTTTGAGCAAACTATGGGAGATGGTGAAGGACAGGGAAGCCTGGCGTGCCGCAGTCTGTGGGATTGCAAAGAATCGGACACGACTGAGCGACTGAACAACAACAAGTAATTCTGGGCAAAAGTAATCTTGAAGTGTTTATACACACACACACACAGACCAATGCCATCCAGGGCAAGGAGGTATCTCTGCCCAGGAGCTGGAAGAAAGCAAACTTCCCCTCTTAAGAAGTCCTCTGAGAAAATAAAATTCAGGTGCAGGGAGCTAGGGTTTCCTCCCTGAGCGTCTGAGACCACCTATGCCCCCTACCTGGTTTAGTGTGAGTCAGGACTGCATCCTCTCTCTTAAGGTCTGGTTGACATCAGTTATCATCCATTTTAACTAGAGCTTTCAGTTCAGTTCAGTAGCTCAGTCATGTCCAACTCTTTGGGACCCCATGGAGTGCAGCACACCAGGCTTCCCTGTCCATCACCAACCACCAGAACTTACTCAATCTCATACCCGTTGAGTCGATGATACCATCCAACCATCTCATCCTCTGTCATCCCCTTCTCCCACCTTCAATCTTTCCCAGCATCAGGGTCTTTTCAAATGAGTCAGTTCTTCACATCAGGTGGCCAAAGTATTGGAGTTTCAGCTTCAGCATCAATCCTTCCAGTGAGTATTCGGGACTGATTTCCTTTAGGATGGACTGGTTTGATCTCCTTGCAATCCAAGGGACTCTCAAGAGTCTTCTCCAATACCACAGTTCAAAAGCATCAATTCTTCAGCGCTCAGCTTTCTTTATGGTCCAACTCTCACATCCATACGTGACCACTGGAAAAACCATAGCTTTGACTAGACAGACCTTTGCTGGCAAAGTCATAGTTTTTCTTCCAAGGAGGAAGCGTCTTTTAGTTTCATGGCTGCAGTCACCATCTGCAGTGATTTAGGAGCCCCCCAAAACAAAGTTTTATCACTTACAAATGGACTTCCTCCATCCATTCCAGATGGTCCTCATCCCAGGGTTGTAGATAAAGTGCAATTATTCCCGTTTTCAGATGTGAAAACTGAGGTTCAGAGCAGTCAAGTGACTTTCCAAACTTCACAGAGCTTGAAATAGATAAGTGAAAGTAAAAATGTTAGGTGTCTAACTCTTTGCAACGCTATGGACTGTAGCCTACCAGGCTCTTCTGGTCCATGGAATTCTCCAGGCAAGAATACTGGTGCAGGTAGCCATTCCCTTCTCCAGGGGATCTTCCTGACCCAGAACCTGGGTCTTCTGCATTGCAAGTGGATAATTTTACCATCTGAGCCCCCAGGGAAGCCCAAAGCTCGGATGCAAATCCATTCTTTTCCCTGCAAATCAGGGGCCCCGCCCACGTGTATATGTCACTATCCCTCATTGTCTCAATCTTTGTTTTTTCTCTCTGATGTCCGTTTGACTGTCTCTTTTCCCTTTTTTCTCCTCTGATTTTCATTTTTCCAATCCCTTTCTTCTTCCTTCCCAGTCCAGATCTTAGTTTCTCCACAATCCATCTAAAACAAAAGAAAGGACTTGGGACAAACAGCAGCCCAAGGGACAAGCCTCACTGGAGATTGGGTTCTGTGTGCAGAAACGCAGGACAAGTTTGCTACTCCTGGAATAAGAGCAGAGGGCTGCTTGTAACACGGAGAGAGAGAAGAAACCACTGCAAAAGGCAGCCCCTCACCACCCTGCCCTCTTTTCCATTTCCGTTCTACCCTCAACACAGTCTTCTATTCTGATCCTTCTCTCAGAACTGACTGCTCATTCTAACGGGAGAGAACCCCAAAGAAGAGAGGTGTTAGTGGCACCTCTAAAGGGAAAGAGGTGCAGGCCATACCCTGGACAGAGAAGTGGCTCTGACCCTGCAGAAAAGAAGCCCCAACCAGAATCCCGCGTCCGGGGAACTATTGTCTGTTCAGAAGAGGGAAACAAGGGCCTCTGCGTCTCAGCGCCTCTGAAACGACAGCCCAAGCAAAGCTCTTCTTTTTCCCTCCCCACAGTAAGGACCAACTGCTACCAACTGGGCAGAGAAAGGGCGCCACCTCCTGGCCAGACACAAGTTCAGGGCCAATACAGGTAGTTGACAAGGAAGTCACACCTCCTGAAGGGCAGGAGCACAGTCTTCAGGGCCTTACTTGACGGTCATCCACGGCCCCTTCGAGGCTTTGGAAACTAGCAGCCTCTGCTGAACCACAGCATAAGGTTGCTGCCTCTTCCACAATTAGGGTCAGCAAGATCACCACCCTTTGTACAGTCAGGTTTAGCTGGAAACTATCTAAATAATGTCTTGAACTTGCTGTTATATTTTTTTAATAACTGGGAAAGGATTTGAAGAAAGAGCAGATACTACTAAGAAGGTAATATTCTCATAAACTTAGGGCAATAGAGAAAAGGTGAATCAAAGGCCTTGACTGGCCACCCAACTCTGTGTTCAATCATGAGGGAAAAATTGAAATGAAAGGCATTCCAAGGGACTTAAAACAGAGCAGCAAAGATTACATCTAAAAAACAAGATGACATTAGAGATGGTATAGTTTGATCAGAATATCTTTGATAACGTTTAAGTCTATTCTGGCTTTCAGACATTCTGCTTCTATATGTGTCCAAGAGTATATTATAACAAAAGGAAAGCCGTGGCGAACTCCTGGCTCATGGAACAGAGCATGCGGAAACTGCTTAGACCCTGTTTTCCCCCATGTCAGCACCACGTGACAACATCAATACCCCAAGATCAGAAAGGAGCTACTGGTAACATGGTGTGCGGAGACAATTATGGGGACCAAAGACCCGAATTCAAATCCTAGCTCTCTTACCTGAAAGCTCTGTGGCTTTAGGGAAGTCAGAATATACCTCCCTGTCTCCGTTTTCCATTTGTGAAGTGGGATAACAATTTCTGCCAAACCTACCTCTCAGAGATGATGTAAAGCTCAAATGAGATAAAGGTTAAAAAAAATAGAGACAGAAACTAACGTTTAACGTGTATGTGCTGCAGTGGGATAAGTACCTTACATACCTTGCTTCATGTAACCATGTTATTATTACCTGCAGTTTACAAATTAGAACATTTGTAGAGGTTACCTAAATTCTCCAAAGATCTCATAGGTTATCAGTGGTAGACAGAATTCAAATTTAGGAGCACCTGACTTTTCAACGCAGTATTTTATAAACTATGAAGTGCTAGACAAATATAAGAGCAGATTATATTTGTCAAGCACTAGAGTAAATTTCTTTAAGAAATTTGTGGACAGTGACTTTAAAGCGAGAAGTGGGGAATATTCAGTATATATTTGTCTTCATGCTCCCTCTTGCTCTTTGCCCCAGACCTCACATTCTCTATTTCCAAAACCTGGCTTCTGGAAGGTTTCCGTGTAAGTCTTCTACCCGTCTCTGAGGACAGACTTGAAGTGGTGGGGCCTCCTCTATGACAAACCTAGACGTCTTATCAAAACGCAGAAACATCACTTTGCTGACGAAGGTCCAGTATAGTCAAAGCTGTGGTTTTTCCAGTGGGTTTTTCCACCAGTCCCTGGTGACTGAGTGGTAAAGAATCTGCCTGGAATGTAGGAGATGCAGGTTTGATCCCTGGGTCAGGAAGATTCCCTGGAAGAGGGCATGGCAACCCACTCCAGTATCTTGCCTGGAGAATCCCATGGACAGGGGAGCCTGGTGGGCTACAGTCCACAGGGTCACAAAGAGTTGGACGCGAATGAAGCGACTGAGCACAAGCATGGCTTTTCCAGTAGTCATGTACGGATGTGAGAGTTGAACCATAAAGAAGGCTGAGCGCCGAAGAACTGATGCTTTCAAACTGTGGTGCTAGAGAAGACTCTTGAGAGTCCCTTGGACTGCAAGGAGATCCAACCAGTTAATCCTAAAGGAACTCAACCCTGAATATTCATTGGAAGGACTGTTGCTGAAGCTGAAGCCCTAATACTTTGGCCACCTGATGTGATGAGACAACTCACTGGAAAAGACCCTGATGCTGGGAAAGACGAAAGGCAAAAGGAAAAGGGGTGGCAGAGAATGAGAGAGTTAGAGAGCATCACTGAATCAGTGGACATGAACCTGAGCAGGCTCTGGGAGATAGTGGAGAACAGAGGATCTTGGTGTACTGCAGTCCGTGAGATCGAAAAGAGTCGGACACAATTTAGCGACTGAACAACAATTAGTGGCCAAGTGAGCAACTTCCCTCTAAGGGAATTCCCAACAAGGAACTGGAGAAGCCTATGGTTCTGGAAGCAGACACATATTCATAGCTCCTGAAGCCATATCATTTAAGGCCCTGGAACTTACTGTTAATATTATGGACTGCCACAGCTGTTCTTCCCTCAGTGTCCCCTTTTTTCACCATCAGAGATGGAATGCCAGATTGGCTGGACTGGTACTGAGTCCTGGGACAGAACTCTGTGTGTTCTGTTATGCATTCCTGCCAATCTCTCCGAAACCTTGAATTCTTTCCCAGGACTACAACTGCCTTTCTCTACCTCTACCTGCTACTCCCAAGTTTTAACCCACCTGTCCCCCATTCTCTCCATCTCAACCCTTGTGTCACTAAATAGTATTAATAAAATCTTCTGTGTATTAAAAAAAAAATCTTCCATGTAGATACCAAAATCAAATCTAGTATTTGGCACACAGTAGGGACTCAGTGAGTCCCACACAGTCTGGCATACAGTGGGGACTCTTGAGAGTCCCTTGAACTGCAAGATCAAACCAGTCCATCCTAAAGGAAATCAGTCCTGAATATTCATGGAAGGACTGATGCTGAAGCTGAAACTCCAACACTTTGGCCACCTGATGTGAAGAGCTGACTCACTGGAAAAGACCCTGAGGCTGGGAAAGATTGAAGGCAGGAGGAGAAGGGGACGACAGAGGATGAGATGGTTGGATGGCATCACCAACTCAATGGACATGAGTTTGAGCAAGCTCCGGGAGTGGGTGATGGACAGGGAAGCCTGGGGGGCTGCAGTCCATGGGGTCGTAAAGAGTCGGACACAACTGAGCGACTGAACTGAACTGAACTGAGGGTGAACATTTGTAGAGTTCTGAACAAAATGCACTGAACAACATTGACTAGCATCATCAATCCCCAGGATCTGGGGATTCTGCAGTGAACAAATAGATGAAAGGCAGATATAGATGAAGGACACATATGTGATGAAACCTGACATACTGATGAGCACTAATAAGAAAGTTAAGCAGGACAGGAGGTGGTTCATGATGAGTGATGAGGTGGACAGGTCTGTTTCAGATAAAATGATCAGGACAGGACTCTCTGAGGAACTGACGTTAGAGGCCGGATCAGATTGAAGCAAGAGCTTAGACATGTCTATATCTGGAGAGAAAGCATTCCAGGCAGAGGGAATGCCAAATACAAAGGCCCTGGGGCACATCCAAACTTGGGAATTTGAGTCCAGACAAGGCCAAGGACACCAGAGCAAAATGAGTAAAGAGAAAGACAGTAAAAGAAGAGGTTGGAGAGACAGACCAAGTAGGGTTCTTATAGCACCTGAAGGCCCTGGGAAGGACTATATTTTGGCTTGGGCCAAAGTTGCTGAGAATTGTTCAGACTCAGATATGTTTTGAAGGTAAGCTCACAGAACTTGATGAGAGTGTGTAAAGACAGGAAAAAGGTAAGGAGACTCCCAGAGGCTTTGTCTGAACGAGTAGGAGTGCCATTATAGGGACGGGGAAAACGTGGGCAGAAGCAGGCTGCTGGGGACAAGACAACAGTAGGGGTTTGGATGTGGAGGCATAAGATCCCGGTGGAGATGCTCAGCAGCCAATTGGATATAAGAATGTGAAACTCAGGATAAAAGTTTAAGGCCAGAGATGCAACTGATATAGGGATATTAAAGCCATGGAAATGGCTGATTTCCCAGGGTATGACATATACATAGGAAGACAACAGGGTAACTGATTGACTGTATTCTCCTCCTTTACCTCCACATTCAGTAGACTCCCACTTCATATTTCATTACCTCTCAAATGTGGACCCTCCCGTCCACTCTCTTCGTCAAAAGTCTGCATCTTTACCTAGACCTCTGCAACTGCTTCCAACTGGCCTCGACACCTCTAAGATCACTGCATTAGGTCATTCTTCAGAGAGTCACCAGGGGGATCTTTGTCAAACAAATCTGGTTTTGCCACTCCTTTAAAACCCTGATACAAACTCTGTAACACACGGATTAGTCTGGCATAACTGAATCCAGTAACCAAAGTTAACCTCACTAACTAATGATTCACTGGGAAACACACAACACCACCCATGAAGCCTTCTTGCCAAAAGAAAGCGAACCTGAATCTGATCAAGCCTCTAGCTCCAGCTACCAGTTTACAGGCAAAGCTGGGGTTTCTAGGAGCTTGCTAAAGGGCACCACAAAGGATTGAACAATCAGCCAAATCCAAACATTAGGGGCACCGCAGGAGAAAACACAGTTCCCTAACAATGTTTTTAATTACAAAAAGATTTTTTAAGTCAAGAGGTGGATGGCTGGAGAACAAATACAGAGTAAGAGAGGCTTAAGAGACAAGTCATTTATATGCTGCATGAGGACTCTGTTTGGATTCTAACTCAAACAAACCAACTGAAAAAAACATTTTTTGAGAAAAATAAGGGAAAACTGAAAAGGGACCAGATTTTAAATTATATTAACAATTTTTTATTTTGTTGAGTGTGCAAATTATATTTTAGTGTTTTTTTTTTTTAAAGAAGCTGTCTGTTGTGCTCTTGTGGTTATATATTCTTCTAAAGAAATTATTTTGAAGGCAAAAGGAGAAGGGGCCAGCAGAGCATGAGAGAGTTAGATAACATCACCAACTCAGTGGACATGAATTTCAGCCAAATATAGGAGATAGTAGAGGACAGAGGAGCCTGACGTGCTGCAGTCCATGGAGTCGCAAAGATGTTTGCAACGTGACTGAACAACAGCAACAAGGAAATAATACTGAAGTATGTATGGGTACTGGATCTGCTTCAGATATTCCAGCAATTAAAAAAGAAACTGGAAGTAATCAATAGAAAAAGTCATTGGTTATTAAAGCTGGGTTATAGGTATGAAAGACTTCCTTTATACTTATCCCTACTTTTATGTGTGGGACGTTTCCATCATAAAAAGTAAAAAAAGAAAAAACCTTAAAATGTGTAGCAAGTTAAGCATTAAGCTGGCCTTACGTATCTTCATTTCTTTCTTCTTTCTCTCACCCTCATGACATATTCTGTTCCAGATACACCAAAACCCTTGGTTATCTAATAAAATACACTCACAGCTTATTAACATATTTTATCAAGATCTTAACTAATACTGATCTTGGTATCCTTAAAGTCACAAATAGCCAAAATGTCCATAACCAACCTGAGTGTATTGCTAGTAATGGTCTACGAGAGGCATTTATTTTGAGTTGCAAAGGTTATTGGAACACTACAGACTCCCATTTTCCTGAACACCTTTCCAATTCTCTTTAATCCTCCCAAACCTTTTCTTATATTGTCTGGTCTTTCTGGGGGGCCCTTCCCCACTTCACTACCTGGCAAACTCCTCCAGTGTTCCTCTCCAATGCTAGGCTCCCTCTGAACCCTTCCTGGCCCTCAGTGGACCCGCTGCCCTTTGCCCCCACCTCCCTTTCTAAGCGGTCTGTTGCTCTCGCCTCTGCTCCCCTGGTTCCTTGCACAGACTTCATCATCACTCTAGGTTGTAATTGTCAGCTGTCTCCACCGCTAAATGGAGAACTCCCTGCTGTGTTTTCTCCACAAGTGTATTACCCAACTTAGCACACAGTAGGTACTCAATAAACTCTTGAAGGAAAAAATGAGAAAGGAACGGAAGGAGCAAAGGAGGGAGGCAGGGATGGGTGGGTAGGGGAAGGGAACGATGATTTATTCTCTCGCTTCTAATTGCAGAGAGAATCCCAAGACGATGTGTGTCCCCATAGAGCCCAGGAGCATTTTATCCCTCACTGCCCACATCAAACATCTCAAAGAACCTACTGCCTACCCAGCTTATGTCCCATCAAAGCAGACAAGTCTCTAGGCAGATGTAAACCTCCTTCGTAGATCCCCTACTTATCTGCCTCCTCTAATTCTAAAATCAACAACGTCAAAATAGACGGAATTCAATCTCCAGACTTCTGAAGACCTTGGCCTTCTCAGCCCATACCCGGTAGACCACAAGGAGGATGGGCATAGCCATGTTTTCTTCCAGCCCCTCCTGATAGTTCCCACTTGGGAAGGCCTCCAGCAGGATGCTTTGGTGTCTTGCAGGACCTAAGGTCCTGATAGAAGCAGCAAACACAGTTACAGCCACTCTCTCCAGCCCACTACTGGCTCAGGCACTCTAACAGCTCTCAGCAAAAATTACTTCTCCATCACGATGAAGACAGAAGCAGCAGCCACAAATGAATGCCAACTTCTGCAGCACAAGGCTGCAGAGTTAACCCTTGGGAGCCCACAGACCCTGACCTAGAACTCTAATAGCTAGAAATGCCCTGGGTCCCGAAAGGTGCTGGTATCCCTCCCCCAGAGGATGCTCCCACAGCCCTCACAGGACAGCTGTGCCCCTTCAGTTAGCTTACCACCTCTGGCATACCTTCTAAAGCCACTCCTCCTCGGGTCAACTCCATGACCACAGGTTGAGAATCAGTTTTCACTTACAGTATAATTAGGACCTAAAGCTATGACAAACCTTGACAGTGTACTTAAAAGCAGAGACATTACTTTGCTGACAAAG
This sequence comes from Bos mutus, assembly GCF_027580195.1. Taxonomy (NCBI): domain Eukaryota; kingdom Metazoa; phylum Chordata; class Mammalia; order Artiodactyla; family Bovidae; genus Bos; species Bos mutus. Next base: position 96,684,830 of record NC_091626.1, read on the forward strand.
GTCTGTATAGTCAAAACTATGGTTTTTTCAGTAGTCATGTATGGATGTGAGAGTTGGACCATAAAGAAGGCTGAATGTCGAAGAATCGATGTTTTTTATCTTTGAACTGTGGTGTTGGAGAAGACTCTTGAGAATCCCTTGGACAGCAAGATCAAACCAGTCAATCCTAAAGGAAATCAGTCCTGAATATTCATTAGAAGGACTGATGCTGAAGCTGAAGCTCCAATACTTTGGCCACCTGATGTGAAGAACTGACTCATAGGAAAAGACCCTGATGCTGGGAAAGATTGAAGGTGGGAGGTGAAGGGGACGACAGAGGATGAGATAGTTGGATGGCATCATCACAAACATGAGTTTGGGTAAGCTCTGGGAGCTGGTGATGGACAGGGAGGCCTAGCGTGCTGCAGTCCATGGGGTCACAAAGAGTCAGACTTGACTGAGCGACTGAACAACAACAACAGAGCAGTGTTTGAATCTACTTGGCATGCCCCGTCTCCCTCCCCAGAACCAAAGCATGGCCCCTGTGCCCAGCTAGATTTTGTCCCAGGAAAGACATTCCCCTGCCTTTGGGTTTATGGGACAAACACAAAATTAATCTGATACATAGAGAGCAGGGACCATGTTAGTGGGGCTCAGTTGTGTCCAACTCTTTGTGACCCCATGGGCTATACAGTCTATGGAATTCTCCAGGCCAGAATACTGGAGTGGGTAGCCTTTCCCTTCTCCAGGGGATCTTCCCTACCCAGAGATCAAACCCAGGTCTCCCACATCGCAGGTGGATTCTTTACCACTGAGCCACTAGGGAAGATCTGGAATCAGGCAAACCCAGGTCCAAATGCTGACTCCATCCCTTGTTAGCTAAGTGGTTTGGGAGAAGGGCTTTACACATGGCACAGTGGTAAAGAATCTGTCTGCCAATGCAGGAGACACAAGTTTGATCCCTGGGTCTGGAAGATCCCCTGCAGAAGGAGATGGCAACCCACTCGAGTGTACTTGCCTGGAAATCCCATGGACAGAGGAGCCTGGCAGGCTACAGTCCATAGGTCACAGAGAATCGGACACAACTGAGCAACTGAGCATGCATGCATACTTGGGAGAAACTTTTCCAAGCCTGATTACTCATCTGTCAAGCCTCTCTTTTTAGCCTCCCTCACCAAGAGTGGTAAATGATACGACATATAAATCACCCAGGGCCTTTTGTAGTAGCCGTTATGGCTCTTGACCCTAATGAGTGGTTTTTGTGATCAGTCCAGAGGAACAATAAAAGCTGAGCCTTACCGAGAGCTTGCATTAACAATAGCACTGATCTGTGCCAGGCACTGTCCAGATGCTATACATACACTGTATTAACTCATGTAATCCTCATAACAATCTTAAAACTATTATGCCTCCTATTTTATAGATGACAAACCAAAGCACCATGATGCTAAATAGTCTGCCCTAATTCAAACAGCTATTAAGCAATGGAATCGGGATTCAAATTCAGGTCACCTGACTTCAAAATCCAGCTCTTCATGGCCACACCACTCCGTCTGTTAGAATACACCAGCAACCTGTGCTTTCACAGTCACATGGATACGCATACCACACTCCTATCCCACTGTCACGAGAAGCCCATGCACCACAACTGGAGGGTGATCCCTACCCACCCCAACCACAGGAAGCCTGAGCGCAGCAATGAAGACCCAGCACAGCCAACAATAAAAGTTAATTACTTTTTAAAATAAAAATGCTTAATTATATGATATATGAGGGCTTCCCAGGTGGCACAGTGGTAAAGAATCCGCCTGCCAATGCAGGAAATGCCAGAGAAACAGGCTTGATCCCTGGGTCAGGAAGATCCCCAGGAGTAGGAAATGGCAAGCCATTCTAGTATTCTTGCCTGGGAAATCCCACAGATAGAGGAGCCTGGTGCGCTACAGCCCACGGGGTCGCATAGAGTCGGACATGACTGAGCACGCACATACTCGTTATATGAATTTTACCGCAACTTTTTAAAAACAAAAGACATAAAGGCTCCCTAGACCCACCCTGGGAGAAGGCAATGGCACCCCACTCCAGTACTCTTGCCTGGAAAATCCCATGGATGGAGGAGCCTGGTAGGCTGCAGTCCATGGGGTCGCTAAGGGTCCGACACAATTGAGCGACTTCACTTTCACTTTTCACTTTTATGCATTGGAGAAGGAAATGGCAACTCACTTCAGTGTTCTTGCCTGGAGAATCCCAGGGACCAGGGAGCCTGGTAGGCTGCCCTCTATGGGGTCACACAGAGTCGGACACAACTGAAGCAACTTAGCAACAGCAGCAGCAGCAGACCCACCCTGAGGAGTTGCCCATTCTACTGTGAGCTGTTGAGGACAGAGAGCCCATCCAATGTCTCATCCCAGCCACAGGGTCTGGGGCAAGAGACAAAGAGCACAGCGCTGGGGCCAGAGAGACAGGGCAAAGTCTGCTGTTCACTGGCCCACAATCCAACAGTGTCCAGGAGACAGGCCCAGGGACCCTTGGGAGGGCGTTTTCAAGGGCTCCCTTCTGGATATGATCACCATCAACTGGAAACTGTGTGTGCCCAGTCGTGTCTGACTCTTTGTGACCCCGTGGACTGTAGCCCACCAGGTTCCTCTGTCCATGGGATTTTCTAGGCAAGAATACTGGAGGGGGTTGCTATTTCCTTCTCCAGGGGATCCTCCCCACCCAGGGATTGAACCTGGGTCTCTTGCATCTCCTGCACTGGCAGGCAGATTCTTTACCACCAAGCCACCTGGGAAGCCTGAGGATCACCACAGCCAATTGGAAACAGTAGGTGGGGGAAGAACAGGGCCAGGGACAAAGCATTCTAATTGCCCCAGCTTAATGCAGACTTTGCTCAAGTCCTAAAATCAAGCAGGTGTCACCTACCCTGTGAAGGATCATGCCCCTGCCACAAGTCACATTCCTAAGGGCCCAACACACCGGAAAGGAGAAGGGATTCCACCCAAGACATTTCAAAAGGATGCACTTCTCTGACTGTCCTGCCTTCCTTTCTTCACTCCTCTGACCCGAGAGACCCCAACCCAGTGGGAACATGCCAACTTCTCCAAAGCCAGGAGTTTATTTGCAATGTAAAGACAATGGTCTCCATTTCTCTTTCTGAGGACCTTCCAGAATGTTCTGTTGTCACTGGCAAAGCCCACTGACAATTCCCAGGAAATAAAAATAGAATCTGGTAATAAAAAAGTCTAACCTTTTTTCCCCTTGGTGCTTAGTCTTAGTTCCATTTGCTCACAGGTGCTTAGGCCCCTGTGCAGGGGCCTCCATCCCCACTTCTCAAACCAGAGTTCCCAGGGCCAGACACCTCAGCTCAGCGGGCCGTGTGCAGAAGTGCGGCTCACAACGCTGCGATTCAGGACGGCGGTCCAGGCCGTGTAACGACACCTGGGACCACCAGGAGCCGCGAGCAGGCACAGCTGCTCGGGAGAACTCCACCTCCCTCTCTGCTGCCGAGATCCCTATAAAGCATGCACCACTCCTGGCCTGGTCCCTAGGGAAAGTGGGGAGCAAGTGCTCTATTTTTATTTTATATTTTTTTGGCCATGCCACGTCATACCCCTTGCAATGGAAGCACAGAGTCTTAACTACTGGACCCCCAAGGAAGAATCAAGTTTACCTTTGCTTCTAAACCAAGCTCAGTCTCACTCTATTGGCCTGAGTGATGCCAGGCAGAAGCACTCTTGTCTGGGACCTACTTGGGACATCTGTAACACTGCATCCCCAAGAGTCCGATGTATACCAATGTCCTCTCCTGTTTAGATGCTGTTTAAGCTAGGGAGTTGGGGAAAGCAAGAAGGATGATTACAGAGCCTAGGGACCCAGACATCTATAGTGGATACTTGCTGGTGGTCCACAGTTGAACCACCGAGCCCCTCTTTCCTCTCCTACCCTCAGTCCACATGACCTAGTAGACTCCCAGAGGCCAACTTTATTCAACCTAACTCAGCTACCCTGGCCACAGTAGATTGAACCAAGAGTGAGCACATGACTTAAGCTAGCCAATCAGAGACCTCTCCTTAAGAAGTCTAGCGCTATGAGCATGAGAACTGCGTCTCTCCATAATGCTCTGGGTACATGTATAAATGTGAGAATGGAGGGACAGCCATGTTTCACAGCCTGTGATCTGTTCTGTGGTCAGCTACTGATGAAAGAGTCCCAGATGGTCTACACATCCTGACATTCATGTCCATATATAATCCCCTCCCCTTGATTGTGGGCTGGACCTAATGACTTGCTTCTTACAGACAGACTGTGGGAAAATGATGTCACTCCTTGAGATTAAGTTATAAAAAGCTACAATTTCCTTCCATATTGCTCCCTTTCTCCCCAGCTCTTCACATTTGCTTGCTCTGATAGTAAGCGCCACATATTATGAGCTGCCCCAAGCAGCACACGTGGCCAGGAGTCAAGGACTGCTTTCTGCCACCAGCTAGCAAGGAGCTGAGCTCCAACAACTGTCTAGGAACTGAATCTTACCAACAGCCATGTGCTGAGTTTAGATCCTTCCCTAGTTGAGCCTTGAGGTGACCACAACTCTGGCTAGCCATCTTTGATTACAGCCTACAAGAAGAAGAAGACCCAGCTAAGCTACACCAGGATGCCTAACCTGAAAACTGTTGATACCATAAATGATGTTTTAAGGCATTAAGTTTTGGGGTAATTGGTTACACAGCAACAGATAACTAATACATGGTCTGAAAAGGAGGAGAAAGGAGAGCCACGCTGAAGAAAGAAGAGAAAGAAGCAGATAAACATAGAGAAGGAGAAATGACAGAGGGAAACTTGGTAGTCAGAGATCCCCACAGATTGGAATGGATGTGGGGAAACTCACCAGAGGCGATTGCTGTTGTTCGGGCAAGAGATGAAGGTGGTTTACAGTGCATGCTAAGTTGCTTCAGTCATGTCTGACTCTTTGCAACCTTATAGACCATAGCCTGCCAGGCTCCTCTGTCCATGGCATTCTCTAGGCAAGAATACTGGAGTGGGTTGTCATGCCCTCCTCCAGGGGATCTTCCCAACCCAGGGACTGAACCAACAGCTCTTACATCTCCTGCATTGGCAGACAGATTCTTTACCTTCCTAATAAAGGAAGCCCTAGTTTACAGTAAGGGGGAGGCAATATCCCTTTCTGTGATTGAGAAGAGGTGAAGGGAGGAAAATGATCAGGGAGAAAATCCATAGATGAGTTTTATTTGAACATATGGCCAGTTAATAGCTCATGACATAATTGAACTCTGCAAACATGTATTGAACTGTGTTGGGGCTCTTTCAGCACTGCAAAGATGAGGAAGATGAGTTCCTTGTCCCCAAGGTGCTCACAGTTTAGGGGAAGAAAATCAAGATGATCCAATGTATAATGTGCTACATTTGGCCTGTGAGCAGAGAGTTATATGTTGAAGAGAAAAGGAAACGATTAACCGTGTCTCAGAAGACAGAGAGGCTTCTCAGAGGGGTCATCAACATGGGCCTGATGACACCTATAGGAAAATGCATTTCTGTTCAGTAACAGGACATAAAAAGAATTCAAAGGAATAAAATGAATACGTTTCTAGGTTCCTTGTACTCTTCCTTGTCTTGAGGGCATAATAAAACAAGTCTTTCTTCCAGTTAGGGGAACATCGGGACTTAGATCAAAGGAGTGAAGGGAGACTGTGAGGCAATCTGGATGGTTCCTCTGCCTCACAGATGGTAGCCTCTGCCCACTTTGAAAAAAACGGATCAAGGCATGAGCTTTTATGGAAAAACAGTAGGCTTGACTGAGTCACAGCTATGAGTGGAGGCTCTGGAGACAGACAGACTTAACTGCTCCCAGCATATCCAGAACCCGCCCTTTATCAGCTATGAGACCCTGGCCAAGTTCCTTAACCTCTCTCACCAAGCCTCATTTTCCTCAGTGTGAAGCAGTGCACGCATGTTAAGTTGGTGCAGTTGTGTCTGACTCTTTGCAACCCTGTGGACTATAGCCCACCATGCTCCTCTATCCATGGGGATTCTCCAGGCAAGAATACTAGAGTGGGTTGCCATGCCCTCCTCCAGGGGATCTTCCTGACCCAGAGGTCAAACCAGTATCTCTTAAGTCTTCTGCGTTGGCAGGCATGTTTTTTACCACTATAATGATTCGACTAAATAATATTCCAGTGATCCACAAATACATTTTCTGAATCTAAAGAATTTTCTAAAACGACATTTTTTTAATGTACAAGTTCTCAATTGGATAGTAAGTGTAAAAATATAATGTTAATATATTCTAGATCATCTGATTGATTACCTCATAACTAAATCCTGCTGGGAAAGTTCAGTATCAAACATTTTGATGCCATTTGCACAAATGTTGGCACCAGTGACCTCTTGGGCTGGTAAGAAAAAGAGGGATACAGACCAACAGAGACAGAGATGCTTAATATGTAAATGTTGTTTTGAGTTGAAGATGGGCCAAGTAATGTCACATCACACTATACAAAAGGAAGCTTCAGAGTGGTGCAGTGGTTAAACAGAGAAATTAGTGAGAGAACTGAGTCATGACCGAGCACGAGGGAGCAGTGATGTGACCAAAGAACCTGCACCACAGTCATCCACCACAGTTCCCAGTATGAAGGGCTAGTCTCAGCAAACAGCATCATCCGTCACATTAAATAAAGGATACTGGTTTACATTGTTTTGGGTTGTACTTTTGTTTGCATTTAATTTATAAATTTCATTTTGTTTTATAGTTGTTTGAACATTGTAAGCATAAGAATCTGAGACCTAGTTGTCTTCAACACATATTTATAGAACAAAATGATAAAAGTAACTTAAATCTAAATTTATTTATTTTAATTGGAGGCTAATTACTTTACAATATTGCATTGGTTTTGCCATACATCAACATGAATCCGCCACGGGTGTACACATGTTCCCCATCCTGAACCCCGCTCCCACCTCCCTCCCCATACCATCCCTCTGGGTCATCCCAGTGCACCAGCCCCAAGCATCCTGTATCCTGATCGAACCTGGACTGGCGGTTTGTTTCTTATATGATGTTATACATGTTTCAATGCCATTCTCCCAAATCATCCTACCCTCTCCCTCTCCCACAGAGTCCAAAAGACTGTTCTATGCATCTGTGTCTCTTTTGCTGTCTCGCTTACAGGGTTATCATTACCATCTTTCTAAATTCCATATATATGTGTTAGTATACTGTATTGGTGTTTTTCTTTCTGGCTTACTTCACTCTGTATAATAGGCTCCAGTTTCATCCACCTCATTAGAACTGATTCAAATGTATTCTTTTTAATGGCTGAGTAATACTCCATTGTGTATATGTACCACAGCTTTCTTATCCATTCATCTGCTGATGGACATCTAGGTTGCTTCCATGTCCTGGCTATTATAAACAGAGCTGCGATGAACATTGGGGTACACGTGTCTCTTTCCCTTCTGGTTTCCTCAGTGTGTATGCCCAGCAGTGGAATTGCTGGGTCATAAGGCAGTTCTATTTCCAGTTTTTTAAGGAATCTCCACACTGTTCTCCATAGTGGCTGTACTAGTTTGCATTCCCACCAACAGTGTAAGAGGGTTCCTTAAATTTAAATTAAAAAAAGAAAATATATTTCAAAAAGAACAGTAAGAAAAAAAAAAAGTAACTTAAATCAACTCAAGGAGCCCAAGAAACAACATTTTTCCTTGAAAGGGAGGCCATCAATTAGTTCAATGGCAGAATAGATAATGCATAGGAAAGCATCAACCAACTGGCAGATGAATAAATTTATTCAAAATGAAGAACAAAGATATATAAAATGAAAAAAAAAAATGAACAGAGCTTTTTGTGTTAATAGAATCCCAGAGAGAAAAAATAGTATGCTGCTGAAAATTTTTTGAAGAAATAATGGCTGAAAACCCCTCAACCTGGGAAAAAGAAATAAACATACAAACTTAAGAAGCTCAGAAAATTCAAAAAGGGATAAACCCAAAGAAATCTATGCCCAAGTGCATCAGAATCAAATTGCTGTAATACAAAATAAAAGTCTTGAAGGCAATCAGAGAAAAACAACACAGCAGCTATAGGAAAAGAGTGATTCAATGACTGTGGATGTGTCTTGAGAAACCATGGAAACCAGAAGGAAGTGGCATACCATTTTTAAGGTGCTGAAAATAAAGCACTCTCAACTGGGATTTCATACTCATCAAAAATTATCCTTCAGAATTTAAGATAAAGACCTCCTCAGATGAAGAGAAACTAAGATGCCAGCTGATATGCTCTAGAAGAATTGTTAAAGGATATTTCTCAGACAGAGGAAAGCAATACCAGAAGAAAAATTTGGAACATCAGAATGAAGGAAGAGCCTCAGAAAGGGTAAATATCTGGTTAGGTATAATAAGCTATTCTTCATCTCTTAAGTTCTTTAAAATATATTTGATGACTAAAAGAATTATAACACCATCTGGTGAAGCTTTTAGTGTATGCAGATACATTACGTAAGAGAATCACAACCTAAAATCAGGAGAATAGAGGGACTGATGTGGCAAGATTCCTCCATTCCACCTGAAGTGGGAAAATATTGACTAAGTAGTTTGTGAAAAGGTAAGACTGTATATTGTAATCCCTAAAGCAACCACTAAAAGTAAAGTATGTAAATGAAACACTAAAAATTAAATTGTCTAAATAGAAAAAAGAAATAAACACACAAATTCAAGAAGCTCAGTAAATCCAAAAAAGGATAAACCTGGAGAAATCCATGTCCAAAAACATCATAATCAAATTGCTGTAAACTAAATACAAATTAAAAGTCCAAAATAAAATAGAAAAGGGAATCAGAGGAACAAAAAGGCAGTACAATCTAGAAAACAAATAATAAAATTGTATACCTAAATAAAAATTTACCAATAATTACATTAAGTAAAAATGATCTAAACACACAAATTAAAATAAATATTATCAGAATACATTTTTAAACCCATAACGTAACTATGTGCTATCTATAAGAAACTTATTAAAAATGAAAAGAAGAGGGAAGACACACAATGCAAACACTATAAAAAGGTCATAGTATTATATCAACATCAGACAAAAAATATTTCAGAGATGTGAAAATTACTGAGAGTCGTCCACCAGAAGAAATAGCAATTCTAAGTGTGTATCTAACAAGAGAGCTTCAAAACACATGAAGCCAAAACTAATAAGAACTGAAAGGAGAAGTAAGCAACTCTATAATTATAGTTGGAGACTTCAACACTCTTAATAATTAAAACCAGTAAACAGAAAACCAACAAGAACATAGAAGAACTAAACAACATCATCAGACTAGATCTACAATAATTGACATTTACACAGCACTTCACCCCACAATAGGAGAACATTCATCCTTCTCAATACAGCACTCCACTCAAGAATAGCAGAATATACATTCTTGGAACATTCACAAAGATAGACCAAATCATGGGTGATGAAATAAACCAGCAAATCTAAAAGAACTGAAACTATTTAAATGATGTTCTCTGACCATAAAGAATTAAATTGATTAGGAACAGAAAAATAACAGGAAAATCTCCAAATACTTGGAAATTAAACAATAAACTTCTAAATAATCTATAGGCCAAAGAAGAGTCTCAAGGGAAATTAGAAAATATTTTTAACTAAACAAAAGTGAAAACACAACACATCAAAATTTGTGAGACATAGCTTAAGGCCATAGTTCTAGAGAAATTTATAGCATTAAGTGATTATATTAGAAAACAATCAAGGTTTCAAGGCAATTACCTAAGTTTCTACTCTAAGAAATTAGAAGAATGAAATAAACAGAGAGCAAGCAAAAGAAAAGAAACAATAAAAATTGAAGAAATCAGTAATAAAGATCAAAGAAATAAATGAAATTGAAAACAGGAAAAATATAAAGGAAATTAATACAAAGAAAAGCTAGTTATATGAAAAGATGAATAAAATTGAAAATTTTTTAGGAAAAAAAAGAGAATACAAATTATCAATATATAAATTTTAAAAGGGGCTATCACTATAAACCCCACAGATATTAAAATGATAGTAAGGAAACACTATAAACAATTATCCACATATAAATTTGACAACTTAGATAAAATAACCAATTTTTCAAAAACCACAAACTACTCGAAACTCTCCCAAGATGAAATATATAACCCAAATAGAACTATAACTATTAAAGAATTTATATTTAAAATCTTTCCCCCAAAATAACCCATAGGACTAGATTATTTCACTGGCAAATTCTACCTTTTAAAGAAGAAATAATCTAGACAATCTCTTCCCGAAAATAGGAGAGAACACTATGTTTCAATTTATGAAGTTAGCATTACCCTGACACCAAAAATCAAACACAGTACTCCCTGCCTCAAAAAAGAGAAAAGAAAGAAAGAAGAGAAAAGAGAAGAAAAAAGAAAACTGGAAACAATATCTCTCATGAACACAGACACAAAATTTTCAAAATATATTAGCAAATTAAGTTCATGAGAATACAGAAAGAATAATACACTATAAACAAGTGAGGTTTATCCTGGAAATTCAAAGATGGATTGATATTTGAAAGTCAATCCATGCAATCCCCTAAATCAACATTCTAAGAAGAAAAACCTCATGATCATACCAATTGATGCAGAAAAGCATTGGACAAAATTCAATATATAATCATTTTTTTTAATCCCAGCAAACTAGGAATATAAGGGAACTTTCTCAACCTAACAAACGACATCTACAAAAAACCTACAGCCTACAGCTAACGTCACACTTAGTGGAGAAAGACTGAATTCTTCTCCTTTAAAGAAGAAGATATACTCTCACCAGACCCATCAACATCATACTGGAAATTGTAGTTAGTGTAACTAGGCAAGAAAAAGAAATAAAATATGGATTGAAAAGGAAAAAAATGTCTTTCTTCACAAACAACATAATTTTCTAAATATACAATCCTGAGAAATCAATAACAATAACAGCAAAATTCCTAGAAACAATAAGTAAGTTTAACAAGGTCACAGGTCACCAGGTCAACACACAAAAATCAATCATAGTTTTAAACACTGAAGGCAGGAGGACAAGGGGAAGACAGTGGATGAGGTGGTTGGATGGCATCACCGACTCAATGGACATGAGTTTGAGCAAGCTCCGGGAGTCGGTGATGGTCAGGGACGCCTGGTGTCCTGCAGTCCATGGGGTTTCAAACAGTCGGACACAACTGAGCGACTGAACTGAACTGAAAAATACATACCATTTTCATATTTCAAGAAACATTAAATACTTAAGCATAAATCTAAAGAATATACAAAGGATATATGTGCTGAAAAGAGTACAAAATGCTAATGAAAGAATTCAAATTTGGCCTAAATAAATGGCAAGCATGGGGTCACAAAGAGTCGGACACGACTGAAAGGCTGAACTGACTGAAATGGCAAGATATACCATGCTCATGGACTGGAAAATTCAATGTAGTAAAGATATTCATTTTTCCAGCTAGATCTATAGATTCATATAATTTCAAAGTTCCACCAGGATTTTTTCTATAGATTTGGGCAAGCTAACTTTAAAATTTATATGGAAAAGCAAAGAAACTAGAATAGTCGTATGGACTGACTGTGTGCTCCTAAAATTCGTATGCCGAAACCCTAATTGTCAGTGCAATGGTATTTGGAGACAGAGATTTAGGGAGGTAATTCGGTCATGAGAGTGGAGTCCTGATAATGGGATTACTGCCCTTACATGAAGAGACAAGAGAGAGCTTGCTTCCTCTCTTTCTTTCTTCCATGTGAAGAATGTATCAAGAAGGCAATCAACTATGAACCAAGACGGGGGCTCTCACCAGGACCCAGCTGTGTTGATTCCCTAATCTCAAACTTCCAACCTCCAGAACTGAACACTAAATGTTTGTTGTTTAAGCCATTCACTCTATGGTATTCTGTTACAGCAGCCCAGACTAAGGAAGACAAATAAATTAATCAATTTTGGAAAATGAAGAGTAAGATTGGAGAAGTCACACTACCCAAATTTTGATAAAGTTATAGCAGTCAAGACATGGAATTAGCAAAGAAATAGACATATACATATCAGATGAATTAGAATAGAGTCCAGAAACAGTCCCACAGAAACATGGCAAACTCATTTTTTTTAAACAAAGGTGCAAAAGCCATTCAGTGGGGAAAAGACAGTGTTTTCAGCAAATGGTACTGCAACAATCACGTAAAACCCAACCACACTAAAAAAAACACTTCACACCATATAAAAAAATTAACTGGATCATATATCTAAATATAAAACTACAAAGCTCACTTCGGCAGGACTAAAATTAGAACAATATAGAGAAGATTAGCATGCTTGACTTAGTATGAATAGAATACTAGATTTCTAATTAAAAAATAGATATGCAACAAGCACCAAAGGGTTACTGTAGAGCACCGGGAACTATAGTTGATATCTGGTAATAACGTGTGATGGAAAATAATTTCAAAAATAATATATGTGTATTTGTTTAACTGAATCACATTGCTGTGCACCTGAAACATTGTAAGCTAACTACAATAAAATATATCTATATTTTGAAAGACAAAAAAAATAAAACTACCAAACTTCACCAAAGGCATAGGTAAAATCTTTGAGATATGAAGTTAGGCAAAACATTCTTAGATATGACACCAAAGTATAAATGCATAAAAGAAAAAAATTGAAAATCAGATTTCTTCCAAACTAGAAACTCTGATCTGCAAAAGACACTATCAAGAGAATGAAAAGACAAACTATTTTCAAATCATATATCCAACAAAGGACTTGTATCCAGAATAAGCAAAGAATTCTCAAAACTCAACAAGAGGAAAACAAATAATACAATCTAAAAATGGGCAAAGGACTGAAATAAACACTTCATTAAAGAGGATATGTGGATGTCAAACAAATATTTAGCATTATTAGCCATTGTGTGCCTGCATGCATGCATGCTAAGTCACTTCAGTCATGTCCAACCCTTTGCAGCTCTATGGACTGTAGCCTGCCAGGCTCCTCTATCCATGGGATTCTCCAGGCGCAAATACTAGAGTGGGTTGCCATGCCCTTCTCCAGGGGATCTTCCCAACCCAGGGATCAAACCTATTTCAATTGCATCTCCTGCATTCACAGGCAGATTCTTTACCACTAGCACCATCTGGGAAGCCTGTTCTTTGGTGGAAGGACCCCGAATAGGTGTCTCCACATTTTCTTGGCCTCTTGGTAGTAAAATGTCTGCCAAAGCCACATCATTAATCAATGAATTTCCACTGTAGGAAGCAGGAGGGCAGGATGAACAGGAAGATCCCACCCACCCACCAGCTTCACATCAAGAAGAAAGCAGGTGTCAGACAGAATAGAGAGATACTTTTTGTCTGCCTTCTCATATCAGGGAGTGAAAATGCCAGAACTATCCCTAACATGTTCCCTTTTCATCTCATTGGGCAGAACTGATCACTTGTTCACTCTAAGATCAGGACCTGGGCCCACCTCCCCAGAGATCACAGGAACTGAAACCTGAACAAACTGAAGATCCTACTGGCAAAGGAGAAAAGGAGGGGATAAACTGTCATGGTTCTGCCCAAGGTCACCCAGCTGATAAGTGCAGAAGCCAGATCTCAAACCCAAAACTGTCTGGCAGCCAAGCCAGTGCTCTCAGTCTCTGTCCATTGCTCTTTGGGATGCAGGTGATGTTGTGATCAGCTCCCTCTCTAAGGCAGCATGCCAGGAGGGCTAGTGGAGATTGCACTGCTAATGACGACGCAAGCCTTAGAAGAGAGAGCAGAGCAGGATGCTCATGGTGAACCAGCATCCGGGTCATCCTGAACCTGCTTACCTGACGCAGGGGAAAGCACGTCTGTGAAATCTCCATCTTCCTGTGACTCTGTCTCCCTTGGCCTCTCCCCACTGGCCTCCATCTTCGTCTTTGAACAGGCCCTTAGAGACTCTAAAGGGAACCAGAGCTGGGTAAGGGAGCTGAGTTGTAAAAGTCTGCCTCTCTGCCTTGCCCCCTGACCCAGCCACTCTGGGTTGCTCCCTTAGCCCTGTTCATTCTGCTCCCTGCTGGTTTCCCCAGGGTCCCTGATATCCAAAATAACTCCAAAGTCACCATATGTGACTCTATTGCAAGTGTACCCTCCCTTAAAGTGAGGGCTGCAAACTGTATTTCAATGAGAAAATAAATTAGCAAGTAATAAATTGTCCCTCCTTTCTCTGTGTTCCTAGTGGGCCTTGAAATTAGCAAGAACCAAATGTCACATTAATTTCACTGTCAGGAGCCAGCACTAAGGGTGACATCATAGTGTCCCCTGGGACTGGAATCCACTAGCCTGGGTGAGAGGTAGGCCAGCCTCAGGCCCTGAAGTGGACCAGTGGGGAAAAGGAAGTGGACACTCTTCGTGAACAGATCCCATGCCAAGTCCTGTTGTGTTTTGTCCTGGGCTGTCTTCCAAGAGGAGAGAGCTGGGTCTCTAAAAAGTTAAAGGTATTATGGTTTTGGGCGCCAGCATAAATAGATCTGCCCACACCGGTTATGTTCCCAACATGCTGCTTGTACCTCCAGCCCCGTTTCAGGAGGCCTTGTAGACAAAGAGCATCTTGTTGTATCTAAGTGGTGGTCTCTCCATTCCCAAACAATTTCTGCTACAGTATTGAGTGGGACAAGGAAGGATTAGCAAATCCGAGGATTATCTGAGCAATAAAGATATACTGCCATAGGCCTTTTCATTTGGAACTCAGTCCTGGTCAATATCAACATCTTACGGCAAGTCGATAAATCCCAGTATCAACCGCAGTAGAAGACATGTCAATGCCTGCTGCCGGCAACTTAGTTTATGGTGAATCAAGACCTCGAACGAGGCTTTAAATTTGCTGATGCCTTTTTCTGTGGGGTTTGTCGCGGCTCACCCAGCCAGATCGATTCGATGCGTTGTGCTGGGGAAGAAGAAAAGGTCTGTGGCTCTCAGAGTATTAGCAAGTTCATTTCACGCTGATGCTGTGACAGAGGCCAGGGGAGGGTTTACAGATTCTGGCATTCATCAAGCCGCTGGTCTCACCCACGACATCCCTCAGGCTTGCAGCAGAGAGACAGGGAAGGGAAGGGCTGACGGCTGGCAGTTCATGGGAAAACTGTGGCTTTCCTCGAGAGTGGGGTGTGGAGTGAACAGCAGACAGGATCCAGAGGCTCCCATGACTCCCCCAGCCAGGAGAGGACTGGAGCTAGTTGGGACAAAGGGCACGTTTTCCTTCCTTTCCTGCCCCAGAGTCTGGGGCAGACTGACTGCAAAGATGGCCCTAATTTTCCATCTTTCCCACATCCCTTGCAACGTGACTTGGTACTTTCCCTCATCAAGAAGTTAAATCTCCAACAAGGACCTACTGTGTAGCACATGGGACTCTGTTTAAGGTTATGTGGCAGCCTGGATGGGAGGGGAGTTAGAAGGGGAATGGATCACATGTATATGCACGGCTGAGTCCCTTCATTGTCCACCTGAAACTGTTACAACACTGTTCATCGGCTATTTATCAGCTGTTGTTGTTGTTGCTGTTCAGTCGATAAGTTGTGTCCAACTCTTTGCAACCTTATGGAATATAGCACGCCAGGCTCCTCTGTCCTCCACTGTCTCCCAGAGTTTGCTCAGATTCATGTGCATTGAGTCAGTGATGCTATCCAACTGTCTCAGCCTCTGCTGCCCCTTCCCCTTTCTCCTTCAATCTTTCCCAGCATCAGGGTCTCTTCCAATGATGCGAAGTCAGCTCTTTGTAAAATCAGGTGGCCAAAGTATTGGAGCTTCAGCAACAGTCCTTCCAATGAATATTCAGAGTTGACTGCCTGTAGGATTGACTGGTTTGATTCCCTCTTTTTTGTTCAGTTGCTAATCAGCTATATCCCAATACAAAATGAAAAGTTTCTTTAAAAAAAGAAAAAGTTAAATCCATTTCCCTGTTCTTTGAATCTAGGCTGCCTTGTAACTTACTCTGATCAATAGAATGTGGGCCACAACATCTTAGCTCAGGCTAGGCCTCAAAAGGCCTCTCTCCTCCCCCTTCCTTCTCCCCTACCCCTCAGGAGAAGATCAGCCAGTCTTCTGGACGTGGGGGGAGAGTCCAGTCTCCCCAGCTAAGGTCATTCTGGACCAATCAGCCTCCAGTCAACCTGACCACAGATGCTGAGCCCAGTTGAGCCCAGCCCAGACCAGAGGAGCTGTGCAGCCGATCCATAAAACTAAATGGTTTATAAGCGATGATAAACAGTTATTGTTTTAACTCAGCAAGGTCTGGGGGGTGGGATGGTTTTTTATGTAGCATTACTATGTCAATAGGTAACTGATAAGAGTTCATCCAATGGTTTTAGTAACCAACCAAAGTAACACCCAGGGAAATCACCCTAGTCCCTGAACTTTGGGGCTCCTGACCCTCTGCGGACCAGAGTTCTACCAATTGGTGCTAAAAACCTGAAGTATGTACACTCTACCCCTGCAACAAAAACTCCACATGGCCAGTCCATGCCTTTCTCAAAGAGACTGCCATCAAAAGGCCATTCACATTTCCCAATGTAACTTAAGTCCTAGGGTTAAAGGTAACAATCTCCAAGACAACCAGGCCAGTTTTAGCTCCAGGATTCTAGACAACACTGCTTTTTTTTCTAGAATGGACAGACAAATACCATCTTGCCTCAACCTCCGCAGTCTGCCTGAGTCATTGAACTATTTTGTGTAAATGGCAAGGGTCATGATTGGCTAAAAAAAATGGGGGTACTTGTATTTCTATTGTTCCTATAAATAAATGATCAGAAATGTAATGTCTTCAACAATACAAACATGTTATCTGACTGTTCTAAAGGTCAGAAGTCTGACATGGGCCTCAGGAAGCTACAGTGTGGTGTGGTGTGGTGTGGTGTCAGGGCCACCTTCCTTTCCAGAAGTTCTAGGGGAAAATCTGTTCCTTATTTTCCCAGATTCTAGCAGTTGCCCTTACTCCTTGGCTCATGGCCTCTTCCTCCATCTTCAAAGTCAGCAACGATGGATAGAGTCCTTCTCATGTCACAGCTCTCTGACCCACTCTCCTCCCTGCCTATTCTACTTTTAAGGACTTGGTTTATTAAATTGGACCCAATCAGAATGGAATCATATATTGTATGATTCCATTTATACAAAGTGTGTAGACCAGGCACATAATCCAAGATAATAACCATCCCAAAATGCAAGAGTCAGACAAAACTTAGGGACTAAACCACCAACCACCAATCATATCTTCCAACTCCCATTATAAAGTAACATAGCTACAGTTTCCAGAGATTAGGACATGGACATCTTATTCTGCCTATCACGATTCCACTGTAACTTTGTATAACAAAGATTGAAAGATAGGAACTTTTTGTTTTTCTCCATAGAACTGCCTGTTAGAAAAGAAAGGAGGGATTGAAATGAACCAGGATCCACAACGCTCTGTAAGTTGTCCCCAGAGTTGCAGGGCATCCCTCCCTCCATGAAACAGTGGTCTTACTGCTGAGGAAGCAGGATCTGGCTCCTAGTTCGAAGGCAGCATTAGATACCTTAGCCCCACAAGGAACACAGATCCTCATGATGCTGTAACCCCACACAGAACTGTCTGAAACTGTTGATGCCCCTTGTGGCAATTTCAAGGCCATTCAGGAGCCACGGCAGACTATGCAACCAACAAGGTTTTTCCCCATTCATTGAACTCTGTGCTAAGAGCTGAGGGGTTGCAGGGGAGACGGAAAGGGTGGAACGAATGGAGAGAGTAGCAGGGAAACATGCACACTACCATATGCAAAATAGATAGCCAGTGGGAATTTGCTGTACGACTCAGGGAACTCAGACCAGGCTCTGTGACAACCTAGAGCGGTGGGATGGGGTGGAAGGTGGGAGTGAGGTTCAAGAGGGAGGGGACTTCTGTATACTTGTGGCTGATGCATGTTGATGTATGGCAGAAACCAACATAGTATTGTAAAGCAATAATCCTTCAATTAAAAATAAATAAATGTTTAAAAAGAGTTGAGGGATTGCAGAGATGGGTCTGAAGAGATTCTGCCTGCAAAGGAACTACAGACTAGAGATTATACAGAACAGGTATTTATTTATGTATTAGCCACGCCACGTGACATACCGGATCTTAGTTCCCCAACCAGCGATCAAATCCATGCCCTCTGCAGTGGAAGCATAGACTTAACCACTGGACACCAGAGAAATACCAGAACAAACATTTAAACACATGACTGTTTCAGTTTTAAAAAAAGAGAAACACATCACAAGAAACAAAGACATAAAATGTGATGGAGGTTCAGAGCAAGAGAAGATGGGAAGAGTACAGATAGGGAGAAGAAGAACATAGAATCATCTGGAAAGGCTTTTTGAAAGAATTTAAGGGAACATAAATTCAAGTTATAAACTTTATAGTTCAAGTTTTTCTGAAAAGGGAAAAATAGTAAATCTTTTAGGCTTTGTGGGTCATATGGTCCCTGTTAGAACTATTCAGCTCTTTTGATATAGTATAAAACAGCTAAGTAAGTGTGTGAGCATGGCTGGGTTCCAATGAAACTTTATAGAAAGAGGTGGGCCAAATCTGTCAGATCTCCCATTTTAAGCCATGTTGTAGCCATCCACTTGCATAATCATGAAAGGATTTATAGACGATACAATAATTCTTTGGTTAAGCTTTGGTGAATGGATAGAACTTGAATAGGAACGAAGGACAACTCAGAAGTAAAATAAACAATTTTTATGGGATGTTGCAGAGAGCAAGTCTTCAAGAGTTTGAAATAGAGGATTTGGTATGGGAGAAATACTTGAAATACAGCTAGTTTGAGTAGGAGTGTTTTATGGAAAGGGCTTTAGCTGGTGGCTCAGTGGTAAAGAATCCGCCACCAATGCAGGAGATGTGGGTTTGATCCCTGTGTTGGAAAGATCCCCTGGAGAAGGAAATAGCAACTCACTCCAGTATTCTGGCCTGGGAAATCCCATGGACAGAGGAGCCTAGCGGGCTACAGTCCATGGAGTTGCAAGAGTCAGACAGGACTTAGTGACTAAACAACAAGGCCAGATTTTATGGAGAACCTTGATAGGCAAGTAATAAAGTTTTGATGTAAGACGAGAATTAGGGAACCAGTGACAGGTTCTGAGCTGGAAATTATGGCATGCAAATATTTTTCAAATCAGTGAGTCAGTTCAAGGATTGACATCTAGGGCCATGCAAGCAAGCAAAGCAGAGGTCCTGAAGACTATCTCCACAGGGTTAAAAACTAACCCTTTATTCCCCAGCCAACAATGGTCATGATGCTACCTGCTTCCACACACAACTGGAGCTGGTCTGCACCTCACACAGAGCTGGGCCCAGATTCCCAGAAGTTTCAAGGTGCCCATCAGGGTCTGGCTTGGTTTCCCCAAAGCCTTGGGTGTTTTTGCCTTCCTGTCCTCTACCAAGGGGACTGTTCCTCCATCTTTTCCCCTGCTGTCTGCTCTGCCTCCTGCATCCCAGGGCCCTCTCACTGCTGGGAATCGCATGTTATCACAAATGAGTTACCAAAGGCTCCGACAAGCTGCTCGTCGCTATCCCCAGCAGGAGAAAAGCAGCCACGACCTGGAGCGGGGACCTTGTTAGAGTCTGTAATGAGCAGACAGGAAAATATATCTCCCTGATTAGAATCCCGAATGAGCTGCTGACGGCGGTGAGCAGAGAAAGGCCAGATTCCAGCTCTTTTCCCCCAGCTGCCCCCATACCTCTCCTTGCTCCCAAGCAGAGCTCCAGGCAGGAAAGGGTTCTTTGCCAGCAGTTAAAACCATAAAGAACAAGCACAAAGCAGCCCCAGACCCCCATCCATCCCTCTTCTCCCTCACCCAGGAGGCTACCTCCCTCCTATTCATTTCTTCCATGCACCCTGATCTCTGCCACCTACTAACATCCTAGCGATGCCACCTGGACCATACATAATCGGTCACAGGTGCCCCCTGGGGCCTGGCAAGGGCCTCACTCAGAAAGAAATAGAAATGCAGGAGAATACAGCATCTGACCAACCACTGGAAACATGAGGCCACAGGTCAAATTCCCACCGCGACCAGTCAGAGTCAAGTCTCCAATGAAAAGATTTTTGCTCATGTTCAATTCAGAGAGTTTTCTGATATCCCCATCTTCTTCTAGTTGACTGATTTTAGAAAGCATCCGGATTAGTTTCAGAGTGAATTGATTCATCACAATGATGGTTTTTTTAGAAGGAAAATAAAAACTCAGAACATATTTGGGGGGTAGTTCATGGTTCAATAAAAACATAATATTTGGATTCAGCTTGGGATTCAGGTTGTGCTTATGGTCAAGTCCCTGTGTTGGAGGGACTTGAATTTTTAAAGCTTATGAGGTGTTTACGTAGTCCTGGGTTATGAATTCAAAGGAAGAGAAGATATTTTGCAGTGGCAAGAAAAGAAAGTATTCCAGGATTTGGTGAAATCCCGTGGGGGTACCTGTGCATCCTGTCTGTTGGATAAAGCCCAGCCTGGCCCCTCTGCCAGGCACCTGGCACTAAAGTGGGCACCTCCCACTTCATTTCGAAGGGACCTCACCACCATCAAGGTCCCTTTGTTGTGTCCACAAGAGAAGCAGGCTTTGACTGTAGGCTAAACCTACAAAACATGAGCACTTTCAGCTCCTGTTAAGCAAATCAACCCTGAATATTCATTGGAAGGACTGATGCTGAAGTTGAAGCTCCAATACTTTGGCCATCTGATGCGAGGAGCTGACTCATTGGAAAAGACCCTGATGCTGGGAAAGATTGAACGCAAAAGAAGAGCGTGACAGAGGATGAGATGGTTGGATGGTGTCATTGACGCAACGGACATGAGTCTGAGCAAACTCCAGGAGACGGTGAAGGACGGGGAAGCCTGACCTGCTACTGTTCATGGATCACAAAGAGTCGGACACAACTTAATGACTGAACAACAACAAGCAAATCAGAACAAAGCAGTGATCATCGACCTTGGCTGTACATTGCCAAGCCTGTACATTGTTCTCTCCCAGGGAACTTTTAAAAATGAGGGTATCAGGATCCACCCTCAGAAATGTTGATTTAATTGGTCTGGGGTGTGGTTTGGGTGTTGGGACTTTAAGTGTACATTCAGAGCTGAGGGCTACTGGTATAGAGTAACGCTTCTCAGACTTCAGTGTATATATGAATAGCCTGGGCTCCTGTTAAAATGCATGTTTTTATTCAATAGGTCTTGGCTAGACCCGAGATTCTGCCTTTCCAACAAGCTCCCAGGGGATGTCCATGCTGGTCTTTGGACCACTATGACTAGAAAAAAATCTAGCTTATCACCCTGAAGTGTTGTTCTATTTATTGGATGATGTATTTGCCAGAACTCTGTCAACCACAATCAGTAGAAATCCAGCTCAAATTGGAATAATCAGAAGGAGGAATTTATTGGTACAAATAAATGGGAAAATTTGAGAGTGGGGCTGGCTTTAGGCTTGGATATTTAGGCAGGAGTTCAGATTATGTCACTAGGACCTTCTGTTTCTATTTTTGCTTTCCCTGGAGTGTGCTCCGTTTTCAGGCAGGTTCACTCCATGTGGCATCAAAGATGTTCCCAACAGTTCCAGACTTACCTCATCCACACAGCTAGCGAAGCCAGAGAAAGGAGCCTGCCGCTGTCTCCCTCACCATCCAAAGAGGCCCCTGAATATGACTCATAAGTCCCAGCTTAGGTCAGATTCCCACTGCTGGGCAGGAACAGGCAGTGAACAGCCTCGCCTGAAACACAGCTATTGAGGATTGACAGTTTCCCAAGGGAGGCAGGCAGAGCAAACCACATGGGAGCTCGGGAAGAGGACCACAGAACAGATCCTGCTTTAGAGACAGAAATAACATTCCGAGCACATGTTGAATCCCTCCATTTTACAGATGAGAACACTGAGGCTCCGCGTGACTGAGTAACTTGTGCAGGAGCGCTCAGGCAAAGACTAGCAGAGCCACAATCTAAATTCAGGTTTTCCTTTCTGGCAATAACCAGGAAGCCAACCTGAGCTGTCAGAAACAGAGGGACTGGTCCCCGACTAACTCAGTGTTGGGTTTGTTTTGTTTCCAGGCTGGATGCTACATGCCCCACTGGCCGGAGCCAGGGCAGAGAGATCTCCACTCTCCAGGGGCCTCGGGGTGTCCTAGGACAGCAGGGTGATCTGGGCTGGCTCCTCGAGCCCTCGCCCGCCTGCCAGTCCACCAGGCGCCGCGCCCCTGGCAGAGGAGGCTGTGCCCGCTCTCCTGGCCCTAATGATCCGTGACTGCAGCCAGACTCCCGGGGACACTCGACCTTCCTTTGCAAACACAAGGGCCTGGGAGAGAGGGGGAAGGCAGCAGTTTGAGCAGGCCTGTCTGGGAGCCTCCCCTATCCATGGCCCCCAGCAGCAGCTGGCGTGATGTCCCCCACAGGCCCATTCCTAGGTGAGGTGGCTGAGGAAGGGGGCAGCAGGGTCGCGTGCGGGAGGGGACACGCACATACAGAGTCTCGGCCGTGCCTCGGGCCCAGCCACCATTCTGCCAACCCACCCTGCTCCCCACATGAACCATCGGGCCCCAGGCTGCGCCAGCTGTTCTGGGTGGAAGGACATGGAAGCAGCCAAGACTCGCCAACCTCCAGCCATCACTGCCCGTCTCACCGATCCCCAGCTCAGAAAACCCCAGGCTGCCAGCCAACAAGAAAACAGTGGGTCCCATGGCAAACTTCTCATGGTTGTGGGGCTGCCCCTACCTCCTACACAAAGGCTGGGAGTTGCAGCCCAGAGATGGGGTGGCTGGCAGCTCTGGTGGAGGTTTGGGGCTTTGCAGTGCAGGGAGAGGCTGCCCAGCACCCAGACTGTCAGGATCAGGTTACCTTTACTCTCCAGGTTCCATCACCTCCATGCTGACCTTCACCTCCCTGTCCAGCCATCATTCAGCTCACGCTGTGTGGCTTTCTGCTCTGTACTTCTCACTGCCAAGCGTTATATGTTATATGTTTGCTGTCTCTCCCTCACCTGGGCCCCAAGCACTGCTTGCTATATATGCAACACCTACAACCATCCCTGGCCTGCAAAAGACTCAATAACGGCAATGGATTATTGCCGTTGTGTTAATGGCATTGTGTAAGCAATGGCCTCCGCTGAAGACAGCTGCCTGGGCCAAAGTCACACAGGCCCTTCCCAGGTTGGCCCACATCCCTGGACTGAGGGAGGCCCAGCATTGAGGCCTGAGCCCAGACCCCTCTGAAGCTCCAGCACACCCCTGTGAAGGATCTTCGGTCCTGCTCCCGAGCCCCCTGTGGGGTTGGCTGAAGCTGTGTGGTTTTCCTCTACCCTCTCCTGCAGCTGTTCCCTCCTTTCCCCAGGTGTTCGTGCAAGAATGCTCCTTAATATTCATGCTCGATAAACTCGGCCTCTGAGACCACTTCCCAGGAAGCCAGAGCAGTCCAGCACATGTGTGTGGAATGAAAGAGAGAGTTCGACTCTTTACTGTTATCACTGTCACTTCCCCAAAGTACCTCAAACCTGCCTACTTCTCTCCCCGCCCAACGCCACTGCTGTAATTAAAGCCACCACTCTCTCCTGTTTAGAGATGCTGCAAAGCCCACCCCGGATCCCCTAGCCTCCTCTGAGCTCAGCTGCCCAGAGCAGGGCAGCCCACACTGTTACAGACTTGATGGCCCCCAGGGACACTCCGTAAGTGGCACGGATGACCACCCGTTCCCCTCCCCAGGGAGGACCATGCTGAGGCATATTCCACGAGGTTCTCAGAGGTCCCGCACTGAAATCCTGCACTGCCCCCCTTTCACTCTCCCGCCCTTTATTTTTCTCTCTTTTCATCTCAGTTCCCCTGTCCCTTCACTTGTGATTCCCAGCTAGAAACTAGCAGCACCTAGATCTCGTTCTCAGCACCTGCTTTGGGGAGGAATCCAAACTAATGAGCCTCCTACCTGGCTCCTGGACCTCCGCTTCAGAAGCTCTTAGAGCTTCTAAAGGCAGCGCTGCAGAGAACCAGCCTTGCAGTTTCCTCCAGGCCACAGGGACTTTGCTGCACAACTGGTCTACTCTTTCACTCAACGGCTCTTGGTTGAGTGCCTACTGCTTCACACGTTAGGATACACAGCAAACCAAAGCCGGAAACCCTTCCCTCCTGCACCTGGCATCCGGCCCTCACCTGCCCCAGTCCCTTCTCCTCCCCAGTACAGGTGCTGCTTCTCCTGCCTCACTCCTACTTACCACTGAGGTCTCAGCTCAAAGGTCCCTGAGATCTGACCTGCCTGTGCCCTTCCCAGTCTAATTCCCTCCTGAGAACTGCCCTCCCGGATCTGTTCGATTCCCCTTACTCCTGTCATCAGACCCGTCTCCTCCACCATCACACCCACGAGCACCAGACCATGCCTGCTTCACTCTCACGGTAGCCGAGGCCCTTCGCACTGGGCCTGGCACCTAGAGAATGAATGGATGAACAAATGAATGAGCTAGTGGCTCCATTCTTGCGAGTGCCGGGCAGGAGGAGACATGAGACGTTCATCCTTATGGATGGACAAGGAGAAGCAGATAAGGAGAAAAATGTCACCAATACTGGTGACTGAGATGACCACAAATTTTGGTGTCCTAGACCACTGGGTGGAGAAGGCAATGGCACCCCGTTCCAGTACTCTTGCCTGGAAAATCCCATGGACAGAGGAGCCTGGTAAACTGCAGTCCATGGGGTCGCGAAGAGTCAGGCATGACTGAGCGACTTCACTTTCACTTTTCACTTTCATGCATTGGAGGAGGAAATGGCAACCCACTCCAGTGTTCTTGCCTGGAGAATCCCAGGGACGGGGGAGCCTGGTGGGCTGGCATCTATGGGGTTGCAGAGTCAGACACGACTGAAGCGATTTAGCAGACTTAGCAGCAGCAGCAGACCACTGGGTGACAGCAAGAAAGTTCCTGGGACCCAGAGACAGCAACAAGGGGGAGAAACAGTGAGATGCAGAAAGGCCAGGCCAACACAAGAGACCATTTCTTCCTCTTTCACGATCTCCTAGCCACAGAATGTCAACAATGGAAGGTGTCTCAGAAACCACTGATGCTCTCATTTTATAGGTAAGAAAACCAAGACTCAGAGAGGTGCCCTTGGCCTAGGGAAAGATCCACAGTTAGTGACAAGCCTCCAAAGGAAGAGCGCGTTGCTCTTGCTTGTAAAATCTGAGGCTCAGCAGGGTCCATCCCAGGCTGTAGGCCCAGCTTCCGGCATCGCTGCCGTCAACAGTGAGCAGCTCATTGTCCCGTGAAAGACAGCTTCCGGGTATCAGCGAGCAGGGACTTGTAGGGTGGTCAGACCCCTCTCCTCTGGCCTGGCACTCCCACCTTCCTGTCTCCCACCAAAGGACTGCTCTGGGGAGACCGCCCCGCCCCCAAATCCCACTTTCTAGAACACGGACTTTGGATTTCAATTACCTCTTGCAGGGTTGACCTCTCACTTTATTCCTGCATATTCAGAACTCCAAGAAGCTCATCATCCACAGGATACTCTGGGCATCTCGATGCTACTCAGATGGGAAAGGCAAGTAAAGGCAAGCCCCCCTGATTGATAGCACACTAGACCCTGCTAGCTCATTCTGGTTGTTGTCCTAGTGACAAGCTGAATGGTAGACTATGAATGATGTCTAGGAAGTGTCCCAAGCAAACTCTTTTTATACCTTCTTTAGTCGGTCAAAAGAATGAGCACATGTACAGAAAAAATAATAGCTCACATTTACTGGAGGCTTATTATGTGCCAAGAGCTATGTTAAGAATGATATTAGTTCTGATTCAGCACATCTATCCCTTGTGGCTCAGCTGGTAAAGAATCTGCCTGCAATGCGGGAGACCTGGGTTCAATCCCTGGGCTGGGAAGGTCCCCTGGAGAAGGGAAAGGCTACCCATTCCAGATTATGGCCTGGAGAATTCCATGGACCGTGTAGTCCATGGGGTTGCAAAAGAGTCAACCACTATTAAGCGACTTTCTCTTCCACTTTCACTTTATAAGGTAGAAGCTTTTATTATCAATGCAATTACTTATGAAGAAACTGAGGCTCAGTAAGGTCAAGTAACTTACCCAAGGCCACACAGCTAATAAGTGATAGAACTGGAGTTCAAGCCCAGTGCATCCGATCCCGAACCCTCCACGTCCCTCCTCCACCAAAGCACTCACTCTTTCCCGGAGATCCAGGTGGTCCTAAACACCAAAAGGGAGGCCAGCGTGAGCCAGGCGCCACCCCTTCGGAAAACAGCATCCCAGAGCCAAGGACAATAAGGGCTGATGACACACAGGTCAGGAGAGATGGTGACTATTGCCACAAGGACTCAGAATCAGCACCCTCAGAGGGCCCCGTGCTTGCCTCTGAGCCTTGTTCTAGGGCCCAAAGCAAAACTCTGAGGCTTTGGAGCACTCAGCCCCCTTCTCTACCCCACACCCCTTCTAACAGCCCTACCCCACGTCCCCCTAACACACCACACACACAGACACACACACAGACACAACTCCACAGCACACCTTGTCAGACTCCATCATTACATAGAGATGTAGATTGCAAGTCAGCGATATGTTATCCTTTGGAGAATATTTGCAGGTTTTTTTTTTTTTTTTTTTTTATTTTATTTTAAAAAAAATCACATGCTCCCCATCCTGAACCCTCCTCCCTCCCAACCTCCCCATACCATCCCCCTGGGCCTTCCCAGCGCACCAGCCCCAAGCATCCAGCATCGTGCACTGAACCTGGACTGGCAAACATGACATTTCACATGTTTCAATGACATTCTCCCAAATCTTCCCACCCTCTCCCACAGAGTCCATAAGACTGTTCTATACATCAGTGTCTCTTTTGCTGTCCGCACACAGGGTTATCGTTACCATCTTTCTAAATTCCATATACATGCGTTAGTATACTGTATTTATGTTTTTTCCTTCTGGCTTACTTCACTCTGTATAATAGTCTCCAGTTTCATCCACCTCATTAGAACTGATTCAAATGTATTCTTTTAATGGCTGAGTAATACTCCATTGTGTATATGTACCACAGCTTTCTTATCCATTCATCTGCTGATGGACATCTAGGTTGCTTCCATGTCCTGGCTATTATAAACAGTGCTAGATGAACATTGGGGTACACGTGTCTCTTTCCCTTCTGGTTTCCTCAGTGTGTATGCCCAGCAGTGGGATTGCTGGATCATAAGGCAGTTCTATTTCCAGTTTTTAAGGAATCTCACACTGTTCTCCATAGTGGCTGTACTAATTTGCATTCCCACCAACAGTGTAAGAGGGTTCCCTTTTCTCCACACCTCTCCAGCATTTATTATTTGTAGACTCCAGCCATTCTGACTGGTGTGAAATGGTACCTCATAGTGGTTTTGATTTGCATTTCTCTGATAAAGAGTGATGTTGAACATCTTTTCAAGTGTTTGTTAGCCATCTGTATGTCTTCTTTGGAGAAATGTCTATTTAGATCTTTGGCCCATTTTTTGATTGGGTCATTTATTTTCTGGAGTTGAGCTGTAGGAGTTGCTTGTATATTTTTGAGATTAGTTGTTTGTCGGTTGCTTCATTTGCTATTATTTTCTCCCATTCTGAAGGCTGTCTTTTCACCTTGCTAATAGTTTCCTTTGATGTGCAGAAGCTTTTAAGTTTAATTAGGTCCCATTTGTTTATTTTTGCTTTTATTTCCAATATTCTGGGAGGTGGGTCATAGAGGATCCTGCTGTGATGTATGTCAGAGAGTGTTTTGCCTATGTTCTCCTCTAGGAGTTTTATAGTTTCTGGTCTTATGTTGAGATCTTTAATCCATTTTGAGTTTATTTTTGTATATGGTGTTAGAAAGTGTTCTAGTTTCATTCTTTTACAAGTGGTTGACCAGATTTCCCAGCACCACTTGTTAAAGAGATTGTCTTTAATCCACTGTATATTCTTGCCTCCTTTGTCAAAGATAAGGTGTCCATATGTGCGTGGATTTATCTCTGGGCTTTCTATTTTGTTCCATTGATCTATATTTCTGTCTTTGTGCCAGTACCATACTGTCTTGATAACTGTGGCTTTGTAGTAGAGCCTGAAGTCAGGTAGGTTGATTCCTCCAGTTCCATTTTTTCTTTCTCAAGATCGCTTTGGCTATTGAGGTTTTTTTGTATTTCCATACAAATTGTGAAATTATTTGTTCTAGCTCTGTGAAGAATACTGTTGGTAGCTTGATAGGGATTGCATTGAATCTATAAATTGCTTTGGGTAGTATACTCATTTTCACTATATTGATTCTTCCAATCCATGAACATGGTATATTTCTCCATCTATTAGTGTCCTCTTTGATTTCTTTCACCAGTGTTTTATAGTTTTCTATATATAGGTCTTTAGTTTCTTTAGGTAGATATATTCCTAAGTATTTTATTCTCTTCGTTGCAATGGTGAATGGAATTGTTTCCTTAATTTCTCTTTCTGTTTTCTCATTATTAGTGTATAGGAATGCAAGGGATTTCTGTGTGTTGATTTTATATCCTGCAACTTTACTGTAATCATTGATTAGTTCTAGTAATTTTCTGGTGGAGTCTTTAGGGTTTTCTATGTAGAGGATCATGTCATCTGCAAATAGTGAGAGTTTACTTCTTCTTTTCCAATTTGGATTCCTTTTATTTCTTTTTCTGCTCTGATTGCTGTAGCCAAAACTTCCAAAACTATGTTGAATAGTAATGGTGAAAGTGGGCACCCTTGTTTTGTTCCTGACTTTAGAGGAAATGCTTTCAATTTTCACCATTGAGGATAATGTTTGCTGTGGGTTTGTCATATATAGCTTTTATTATGTTGAGGTATGTTCCTTCTATTCCTGCTTTCTGGAGAGTTTTTATCATAAATGGGTGTTGAATTTTGTCAAAGGCTTTCTCTGCATCTATTGAGATAATCATATGGTTTTTGTTTTCAATTTGTTAATGTGGTGTATTACATTGATTGATTTTGGATATTGAAGAATCCTTGCATCCCTGGGATAAAGCCCACTTGGTCATGGTGTATGATCTTTTAATGTGTTGTTGGATTCTGATTGCTAGAATTCTGTTTAGGATTTTTGCATCTATGTTCATCAGTGATATTGGCCTATAGTTTTTTTTTGTGGCATCTTTGTCAGGTTTTGGTATTAGGGTGATGGTGGCCTCATAGAATGAGTTTGAAGTTTACCTTCCTCTGCAATTTTCTGGAAGAGTTTGAGCAGGATAGGTGTTAGCTCTTCTCTAAATTTTTGGTAGAATTCAGCTGTGAAGCCGTCTGGACCTGGGCTTTTGTTTGCTGGAAGATTTTTGATTACAGTTTCAATTTCCATGCTTGTGATGGGTCTGTTAAGGTTTTCTATTTCTTCCTGGTCGAGAGTTTTGGAAAGTTGTACTTTTCTAAGAATTTGTCCATTTCTTCCTCGTTGTCCATTTTATTGGCATATAATTGTTGATAATAGTCTCTTATGATCCTTTGTATTTCTATATTGTCTGTTGTGATCTCTCCACTGTCATTTCTAATTTTATTGATTTGATTTTTCTCCCTTTGTTTCTTGATGAGTCTGGCTAATGGTTTGTCAATTTTATTTATCCTTTCAAAGAACCAGCTTTTGGCTTTGTTGATTTTTGCTATGGTCTCTTTTGTTTCTTTTGCATTTATTTCTGCTCTAATTTTTAAGATTTCTTTCCTTCTACTAACCCTGGGGTTCAGGAATCTACCTGATAAAGAATTCGAATAATGATAGTGAAATTGATCCAAAATCTAGAAATTAAAATGGAATCACAGATAAATAGCTTGGAGACAAGGATTGAGAAGATGCAAGAAAGGTTTAACAAGGACCTAGAAGAAATAAAAAGAGTCAATATACAATGAATAATGCAATAAATGAAATTAAAAACACTCTGGAGGCAACAAATAGTAGAATAACAGAGGCAGAAGATAGGATTAGTGAATTAGAAGATAGAATGGTAGAAATAAATGAATCAGAGAGAATAAAAGAAAAACGAATTAAAAGAAATGAGGACAATCTCAGAGACCTCCAGGACAATATTAAACGCTACAACATTCGAATCATAGGGGTTCCAGAAGAAGAAGACAAAAAGAAAGACCATGAGAAAATACTTGAGGAGATAATAGTTGAAAACTTCCTAAACTGGGGAAGGAAATAATCACCCAAGTCCAAGAAACCCAGAGAGAATCCCAAACAGGATAAACCCAAGGCAGAAACACCCCAAGACACATATTACTCAAATTAACAAAGATCAAACACAAAGAACAAATATTAAAAGCAGCAAGGAAAAACAACAAATAACACACAAGGGAATTCCCATAAGGATAACAGCTGATCTTTCAATAGAAACTCTTCAAGCCAGGAGGGAATGGCAAGACATACTTAAAATGATGAAAGAAAATAACCTACAGCCCAGATTATTGTACCCAGCAAGGATTTCATTCAAGTATGAAGGAGAAATCAAAAGCTTCTCAGATAAGCAAAAGCTGAGAGAATTCTGCACCACCAAACCAGCTCTACAACAAATACTAAAGGATATTCTCTAGACAGGAAACACAAAAATGGTGTATAAATTTGAACCCCAAACAATAAAGTAAATGGCAACGGGATCATACTTATCAGTAATTACCTTAAACGTAAATGGGTTGAATGCCCCAACCAAAAGACAAAGACTGGCTGAATGGATACAAAAACAAGACCCTACATATGTTGTCTACAGGAGACCCACCTCAAAACAGGGACACATACAGACTGAAAGTGAAGGGCTGGAAAAAGATTTTCCATGCAAATAGGGACCAAAAGAAAGCAGGAGTAGCAATACTCATATCAGATAAAATAGACTTTAAAACAAAGGCTGTGAAAAGAGACAAAGAAGGTCACTACATAATGATCAAAGGATCAATCCAAGAAGAAGATATAACAATTATAAATATATATGCACCCAACACGGGAGCACCGCAGTATGTAAGACAAATGCTAACAAGTATGAAAGGAGAAATTAACAATAACACAATAATAGTGGGAGACTTTAATACCCCACTCACACCTATGGATAGATCAACTAAACAGAAAATTAATAAGGAAACACAAACTTTAAACGATACAATAGACCAGTTAGACCTAATTGATATCTATAGGACATTTCATCCCAAAACAATGAATTTCACCTTTTTCTCAAGCGCACATGGAACCTTCTCCAGGATAGATCACATCCTGGGCCATAAAGCTAGCCTTGGTAAATTCAAAAAATAGAAATCATTCCAAGCATCTTTTCTGACCACAATGCAGTAAGATTAGATCTCAATTACAGGAGAAAAACTATTAAAAATTCCAACATATGGAGGCTGAACAACACGCTGCTGAATAACCAACAAATCACAGAAGAAATCAAAAAAGAAATCAAAATTTGCATAGAAACGAATGAAAATGAAAACACAACAACCCAAAACCTGTGGGACACAGTAAAAGCAGTCCTAAGGGGAAAGTTCATAGCAATACAGGCACACCTCAAGAAACAAGAAAAAAGTCAAATAAATAACCTATTTGCAGTTTTAAAGCAGATTTAGGAAGAGGCAGTAGTAAGGACCTCCCTGGTGGTCCAGTGGCTAAGATTCCATGCTCCCAATGCAGTGGGCCCAGTTCAATCCCGGGTCAGGGAACTAGATCCAACATGCTGCAACTAAGACCCAGCACAACAAACAAATTTTTTAAAAAAGAAAGAAAAAGGCAGTACTGAAACAAAGGAATAGTCCATTCTCTAGCTTACAGTGTCTCAATCAGTTGTAAGGCAATGTCTTACTAATAACAGTGAGTCTACTAAAATTTGTGACTGAGCTACTTCTTGGAAAATTACCTTCCCTAAAACAACATCACAGTCCCTTGAATTCGATATGCATCCTCGAGGAGAAGAGAGAAGATGGCATGGTAGATAGTTCACTAGTAACTGCGTAACTCACAATCCATTTTGAACAAGGCACAATCCAAGTGAATAATTAGGACCTGTGCATTCTTTGTACTTGCAGCATTTAGAAATTATTATCGCACTTTACTTTCTCCCATCCAATCTTTTTAAGACTTTATCAAAACCTGAGTGGCCAGGAGAGTATATTCCCCTGATGTGGGAAGAGATGCTGTAAAGAAACTACAGGCAGAGGAGGGAGAGCCCCGAGATCCAGGGGAGGCCCCAGCAGCTTGGAAAGCACACCCTGTCTTCATTCAGGAAGCCCCAAAACCCTGCCTCCTCCATGCAGTCTTCCTCCACCAGTGTAAGGGAGCTCTCCTGTCCTACAGCAGGGCCAGATAAGCCACCTGTCTAAATCTTCATGGCTGCCATACGAAACGCCATAGACAGTGTGGCTTACACAACAGGAATTTATCTCTCACCATCATAGAGGCTGAGAAGTCCAAGGTCAAGGGGCCAGCAGGTTGACTTCCTGGGGAGAGCTCACTTCCTGGCTCGAAACCAGCCACCTTCTTGCTAGGTCCTCATATGGTCTTTCCTCAGTGTGTGCAAGCTTCTTCAAACAGGCCACCAGGCCCATCATGGGATCTTCCCTGTAGCTCAGATGGTACAGAATCTACCTGCAATGCAGGAGACGTGGGTTCGATCCCTGGGTCGGGAAGATCCTCTAGAGAAGGAAATGGCAATACCCTCCAGTATTCTTGCCTGGAGAATCCCATGGACAGAGGACCCTGGCAGGCTATAGTTCGTGGGGTTGCAAAGAGTTAGACATGACTGAGCAACTAACACTGCTACTACTAATCCCATCATGAGGGCCCTGCCCTCACGATCTAAACTAGCCCTAACTATCCCCCAGTGCTCTGTCTTCAAATATCATCCCATTGTGGGCTAGGGGCTTCAACACGTGAATTTGAGGGGGATACAACCATTGAGTGATGAGAATGATCAGCAAAAGAGATTGGTCCTCAGATGACTGATGTAAAAGCTGAATCATTGAGGCTTAAAGACTTCAATATAAGACATGACACCATAAAATTTCTAGAAGAGAACATAAGCAAAACATTTTCTGACATAAATTGTGCCAATGTTTTCTTAGGTCAGTCTCCTAAGGCAATAGAAATAAAAACAAAAACAAACAAATGGGACCTAATCAAACTTATAAGCTTTTGCACAGCAAAGAAAACCATAAACAAAACTAAAAGACAGCCTGAAGACTGGGAGAAAATATTTGCTAATGATACAACCAACAAGAGCTTAATTTGCAAAATATACGAACAGTTCACACAAATCAATAACAAAAACACAAACAGTCCAATTGGAAAATGGGCAGAAGATTTAAATAGACATTTCTCTAAAGACATACAGATGGCTAAGAGGCACATGAAAAGAAACTCAACATTATTATTTATTGGAGAAATGCAAATCCAAACTACAGTGAAATATCACCTTACACCAATCAGAATGGCTGTCATCAAAAAGTCTGCAAACCATAAATGCTGGAGAGGTTATGGAGAAAAGGGAACCCTCTTATACTGTTGGTGGGAATGCAAATTGGTACAAGCATTTGGAGAATAGTATGAAGGTTACTTGAGAAACTAAAAATAAAGTTATACTACTATGATCCAGTAACCCCACTCCTGGGCATGTATCCACAGGAAAACCTGGTTTGAAAGGATACACACACTCCAGTGTTCATTGCAACACTGTTTACAATGGCCAAGGCATGGAAGCAACCTGAATGTCCATCTGCAGATGAACAGATAAAGAAGACGTGGCACATATATACAAATGGAATATTACCCAGCCTTTAAAAAGAATGAAATAATGCTATTTGCTGCAACATGAATGGAGCTGGAGGTTATCGGACTAAGTGATGTAAGTCAGACAGAGAAAGACAAATATCATATGATATTGCTTATATGCAGAATATAAAAAAAAGAATAATGATACAAATGAAATTATTTACAAAATAGAAACAAATTCATTGAGTTAGAGAACAAACTTATGGTTATCAGGGGGAAGGGTGAGGGGAAGAGATAGATTGGGAGTTTGGGATTGAAATGTACACACTGCTCTATTTAAAAGAGACAACCAGCAAGGACCTACTGTATAGCACAGAGAACTCTGCTTAATACTCTGCAATAACATAAATGGGAAAAGAATTTGAAAGAGAATAGATAACATGTATTTGTATAACTGAATCACTTTGCTGTATACCTGAAACTAACGGAACATTGTGAATCAGCTCTACTCCTGGAGGGAGGATGGAGAAAAGGGAGCCTTCCTACACAGGGAACTATAGTCAGTATCCTGAGATAAATCACAGCGGAAAAGAGTATGGAAAAGAATATACGTATATACATATATCTCCTCACAGTCCAGAAAGACTACAGGTTGCAAATATCGTATAGTAAGTATAATGTAGTAAGTTCTACAGAGTTGAACCATGACATGGGCATATAACATTTGTCCATGCAATAACACAGTAAGAAGAGAGAAAATTATCAGTGAAATAACACAACGGTTCACCCACCCACCATTCCTCCCACTAAGCAATGCCCCAGCACCAGCACAAGAGGATAAAGAAAAGCGATCAGACCTTCAGTTCGTTCCATTCTCTCTTGCCTTTCTCGGTATGATCATTGCCCACCTCACTGACATACATTTCTCACTAAAAACATTTTTCATCATTCAGGTTCCCTAAACTGAAGCCAACTACTTCATCTGGGTCATCAGCCAGAGAGGTGGGATCAGTTTCATCACTGGCCAGGTTGAGGTACTTAAGGACTCTGATGTATTTCATGGATGGGTTGAGCAGACAATTTAGCACCCAAAAAAGCACAGAGGGAAATGAGATGATATTTGTAATTACTCCAGAACTAGAGACATAAACTGGGGCTGTCCTGGGCAAGCCAGGCATATTGCATTTCTATTTTTTGGTGACTTATGGAATTTTTATTTATTTTTTAACCTGAGTTTTTTAAACGAACATTTTGTTATACAGGTATCAATTACAAGAATGTTTTCCAGTTCTTATTTTAATTTTATTTTTAATAAATTAAAAGTTCACAATTATTCAAAAGAAACAGGAAAAGGTCTCTCTCTCTCCTCAGCCACTCAGTTGCCCCCAGAGACAACCTATGGCATACTTTTTTAACACAAATAATAGCATGGTATTCACATTTTCCTGCACTTACTTTTTCTCTTAACAATATACGTCAGACCCATGGCTGATCATGTCAATATATGGCAAAACCCACTACAATATTGTAAAGTAATTAGCCTCCAATTAAAATAAATTAATTAATTTTAAAATATATATATGTCAGAGAGAATTTATGTCAGTATGAATTCCTCCTAAGGAATTCCTCCTAATATACAATGCTTATTATTTCACTGTATGGATGTACATAATTTATTCAACCAGTCTCCACTGAGGAGCATATAGATTGTTTCTCATCTATTGCTGTAATTAATGACCTTGACCATATATCCTTTTGCAAATGAGCCAGTATATCTGTAAGACAAATTCCTGGAAGTGAAACTGCTGAGTCAAAGGGCATATCGGTTAAGATTCTGTTTGGTTGCTCATAACAGAAAAGCCAAAACAACAGTCACTTAAACAAGACAGATATTTATTTCTCCCTTAAATAAAGAGAGTCTGGAGATGGGCTATCCAAAGCTGTCATGGGCTTCTAAGTGTCATAGAGACCAGGATTCTATCATTTTGCTCTGCCAGCTTCCTGCCTAAAGCTTATATGATTGTGGGGGCCTTCTTTAAGTGACAAAACACAAAATTGCAAACAGTTATTTAGAATGAAGGGGGGGAATCATAATGCATCATAGCTTTTTAAAAGCTAAAATAACACAAACATCACTATATCCAGGAAAAATATAATTATTCAACTTCCCAAGATACTTTTGTAAGTTTTTTCCAACTTTTTTGTGCTATACAATCTTTGATCAGTTTTCCATAAGATTTTGTAATATGGAAAATAAAAAGATAATTGAATTTTTCTTTCAGCATGGTTCATTAAAATTTTATTTCTATTGCTGATAGTTAATAGGCATAAACATATGAGATACATTGTTTGTAGGCCTACTGAGGGTTTTGCCCTCCAAATGGAACACTGATAAACTCTATGATTTGTAATGTCCATCAGAAAATATCTGGTATGTTCATAAATGTGTCAGCTCAGTTATTGAGCACGTTCTTGATAGGAGAAAGCCTCCATTTTACTAGGCATCAGTGAGTACCAAATTCTCCACTTAGGATTTTATACATCTGGTAAGTGGAAGAAAATTACACAGACTAGCTTCTGGCTTTGTACATTTCAGCCTTTTTTTCTCCTCCACCGTGGGATGCTTCTGAATTCACATTGTGATGTCACCTCTGGCCCTGCATCTTGGAATCATAAAGCCAGGGAGTTGTCACAGTGAGCAGAAGGGGTCTTCATGGAAGCCATTCCTACAACAGAACAACTTGCAAATAAACACAAAGCACCAAAGTGGATCTCATTAAACACCAACTAAATGTTTTCCTTGGTGACTCAGTGGTAAAGAATTGCCTACAATGCTATTCAATCCCAAGTTCAGTCTCTGGGTCGGGAAGATCCCCTGGAGAAGGAAATGGCAACCTACTCCAGTCTTCTTCCCTAGGAAATCCCATGGACAGAGGAGCCTGGTGAGTGACAGTCTATAGTGTGGCAAAAGACACGGATTAGTGACTAAACACCCACACAAATGTATCCCGAGTTCAACTTCCTCTTAGCTGGATCCCCAGACTTCCCTTGGCCATTCCAACACCATCCAACACAAGGGGAAGTGTGACACATGGAAAGTCAGAGTTGAGTTAGCAGTCTCAGCTGTTTACAGTTGAAATAACTGATTTCTGCAAAGACCGTTAAAAGCACCTTGGAAGATGCCTGTGCAAATGAAGGGCTCTGAGGCTTAAGTTCCATTACCTGCATGGTAAGAGATCCCTAGCCAACAGGGTTAATCACACACCCGTGATTTGGAAGATGGAAGAGAGGCTGAGGCCCTTCTTCCTTTGCCAGTGGCAGTTGCTGAAGCACCAGTTTCAGTGACAGAAATTTTTGTGATGGCCATTAGGCTCTATATTCTATGATTTGTCACTGTGTAGACAAGGCTGTGCCGGGCAGCTGGGTGGATCCAGCAGCAGCTTTCTCCAGTTTCTTCCTTGCTTGTTTCAATGTAATTTCAATTCTCATTTCAAACACGCAGAAAGGAAAAGAATATAACAAACATCCATGTACCATCCACCCAGTTTCAATCATCATTCTTATTTTGCCTTTTTTTTTTGGCCCAACTGTGTCATTTGTTAGTAAATTGAAAACATCATGATACTTCACCCCTGAATAGTTCAACATGTATCTCCAGGGAGCAGGGATAATTCTCCAATTAACAGTACCACTATTATATGTAACAAAAACAGCAATAATCCCCTAACATCACCTAAAACTCACTTCATATTCAAATATGTAAAATTATCCTAAAAAAATTTTGTACCTGTTTCTTTGAAACCAGGATCTAATAATGTTTCGTGCAAAAAAAATTGTTTATTATGGCTCTTAAGTTTTATCTTATCTAGGACAATTGTCCCTCATGACATTGACTCTATAAAGAGGCCAGCTGTCCTGTAGACTGTCCCAATTCTCAATATGTCTATTTTCTTATGCTTTCATTTAATTATCCCTAGAATTTCCCATGAAATAAGATAGATCTAAAGGCTTGGGTTTTTTAAAGCCATATTATTGAGGTATAATTTATATACGGTAAGCATCGTATTTTTTAATTTACAGTTCTATGTGTTTTGACAAATGCCAGCAGTAATGTAATCTAAAAGCTTGGTTTGATTCAGATTTAACATGATTGGTCAAAATAAATGGATGTTTTGAACTCGCTATTGAACTTTATATCACATCTGCAGGCAAATGGTATCTAGTTGTCCCACAGTTAATGATACTAATTTTGAACATTGGGTTCCTATAACTTTTTGTACTTCTACAGCCATTAGTAAAAGTTAACGGAAAACTACAATAATACAAGAAGAACCATCAAGAGAGCACATTCCTCAGGAAGGAAGGCTTGGGTCATTCTACCAGAGAGAGAATTCTGAACAGCTAAATGCTGGCTGACAACAAAAGGAAGAAGGGACAGGTAGCAGAAGAAGGAAGCTGCAATCAGCAGAGGCTGGTTGCAAAAAATGTAGCAAATATGCATTTATTCTTCCTTGCTTTGTTAGGTATTTTCTTCTTCTTTCTTTCCCCTATTATTTTATACAAGGAATGATAGTGGTAGCTAATCTTATAGTCCTTAGAATAGCAAATCTTATCATCTTTAGAATATCCCATTTGATATTCTAAAGACTATAAACAAGATTATTCACTATTCTGGTGACAGAACTGGAAGGGAGAAAAACATCAGCCAGACAGGGACACAATGACTGATGAGTCTTTGGGTCTTTCCTCTCGGGAGAGAGTGTGGCTATCTTCTCATTTGCATTATTATATGTAACTCTGCTTTCTTTTAGATGGAAGCATGTTGTCCTTATTAATGCTGTTGGGAATTTAAATATGGACAAATGGTGTAAATGGATGCTGAGAAGCCAGAGAGCTGGACCATATTAGATGCTGTCAACTGGGACTCAGCACCTCTTTCTATCCCCGCCGCCCCCACCACCATCCTCTTCCCATGGGAAATATGATATAGCTCACAGGGACTAGAAACTCAGGAACTACATTTCCCAGACTTCTTTCCCAACTGGGCTATGAATACAGTTAGTTTTTGCCATGCGAGGTGCGAAAGACTGAAGGAGGGTAGAAGCCATTCACACGAGCTTTGGCCACTGTGAGTTTTTGTAGTAGCCAGTACATCAGTGACCAGACTGCAAGGCAGCTTTGCCTTAGTCTCCAAGTGGCAGCAACAGCTTTTCAGACCTCTTGATCACAGCTTTGGGCAATGTGATCAAAAGGAAAAAGAAAAAAAGAGTAGTGGCACAATCCTACAATCCTAACTTGTGCTACTTAAATCCCTCCAGTGGTTACTACCATCATCTAAGTCCCTGTACTAAATCCCTTTCTGCTTGAAATACCTAAGATGGCTTCTGACTTCTGATACACTCTTCCAGAGTTTGAACCAGTTTGCATTCTTATCAGCAAAGTTGAAGAATGTCTGTTTACCCTGGACCCTAAGTAACACAGTGAATTATTAAACTTTTTATTATTATTGGTCTTTGGGCTAATCTGACAGCTCAAAAAAAAAGGTATCTTAATATAGTTTTAGCTTGCATTTCATTTACTATAAGTGAGGGTGAACGTCTTTCCACATGTTTAGAAGTGGTGTGAATCTCTTTCTGTGCATCGTGCACTAGCTTGCTATGTCACCTAGCTGCAACCAGAAGGCTTGGATCCCAGGTGATGTCAGGTCACCAAAGACTTCCACGTTGCCAAATCCAGTAAATAATCTTTGATCGTTTTATTTGTATTACAGCAGCATTTAACAAAGATGGCCAGGGCTCTTCTTTGAGATGCTTGTTGTGCTTGACTTCCAGGGCCCATAGTCTCCTAGTTTTCCGTTTGTGTGTCCCATCTCATCTCCCCGTCTCTGCAGCACTGGATTGCCTCAGTCCTTGGGCCACCTCCACCGATGCCTACTCATGTGTGATCTCCCCTAAGCTCAGGGCTTTCAATCATTTCTACACTGAAGGTCCCAAATTTGTGTCTCCAGCTCCACGCCCTCCCTGATTCAAAATCTCCACCTGGATGTTTAAACATCATCTCAAACTAACCATGTCCAAATCAAACTCAATCCCTTCCTCCCTCAAAAAATAAATGAATAAAATCTCCTGCCATGGTCTTCTCTATCTCAGTTAATAACACCACACCTTTGTACCAGTTTCCTGGGGCCAAAAGCCTAGCAAATGTTCTTGACTCCTCCCTTTTTAGACCTCCTTCCCGTTCAGGTCACCACGGTGCATTCACTAGAGTTCCCTGTGTCTACAGTATGTTTCCATTAGTTATCTATGTTATACACAGCATCAATAGTGTATAGGTGTCAATCCCAATTATCAGCGCTACTTTAAAAATTCATCTAGAACACCATGTCCACAGTCCCTGGCTTATCGGAGTGTCCTCCAAATGACTTCCTTCCTCCCTACCAGCTGCTGGCAGCATGCCTGCCAGAATGATTCCATGAAAACATACCTCATATCAAGTCACTCCAATCAAAACTCTCCATTGGATCCCCATATTACTCTCAGTAACAACCAGCTGACAACAGTCTACAAAGCCCTTTCGACCTGCCATCTCTGCCAGTCCTTCTCCAGTCTTATGTCTACTTCCCTTTCATGCATCCTACTCAGCCATACAGGTCTCCTTGTACTTTACACACACCAAGCACTTTCCAGCCTTTGGGATTTTGCACTTGCTGCTCCCTCAGCCTGGAGTAATCTCCTAGGTAGCCAAGATGCTGGTCCCATGTCTTCCTGGTGTTTAAAGGCCATCTCATCAAGGAGGCCTTTCCTATTTAAATAGTAGCTTCTACCCTGTCACCAGAATTCCCTATCTCCTTTTCATGCTTTCTTGGCATAGCATGTATCATGATTTGAGATACTGTTCACCACCACCACTAGGATTCCAAGCTCTGTGAGGATAAAGGAGTTGGAGTTATTTTGAAAAAGTGAAAGTGTTAGTCACTCAGTCATGTCTGACTCGTTGTGATGCCATGAACTATAGCCCACCAGGCTCCTCTGTCCATGAAATTCTCCAGGTAAGAGTACTGGAGTGGGGTGCCATTCCATTCTCCAGGGGATCTTCCCAACTCAGGGACTGAACCAGGGTCTTCCGCATTGCAGGCAGCTTCTTTACCATCTGAGCCACCAGGGAAGCCCAACTGTTTTATTTATTGCTAAATCCCTAGCACGTAGAACAGCTCTTGGCACATAACAGGCACTAAGTAAATATCTATACGAATAAATGAATGAATGAAGCTAACATAAGACCTATGAGATTTTTATGTAAACGGGACTGGGAGATATAAATCTGGGGAGCAATGAAAGTGGATGAAGTTACTTAAAGGAGGTAAAGCTATAGATGGGAAACTGGGTCACAAGCCTTGTTAAGAGTTAAGTATCTAATGCACATATATATATATATATATATATATATATATATATATGGAATCTAGAAAAATGGTCCTGACGAACTTATTGGCAGGGCAGGAATAGAGATGCAGACACAGAGAACAGACTTGGGGACACATTGAGGGAAGGAGAGCGTGGGATGATTGAGAGAGTGGCACTGACACACGCACACCACCAAGTGTAAAACAGCCAGTGGGAGGCCGTGCATAGCACCAGGAGCTCACCTTGGCCTCTGCGATGGCCTAGAGGGTGGGGAGGGAGCCTGAGCAGCGAGGGGTATATGTACGCATACAGCTGAATCACGTTGTGCACTCCAGAAACTGACACAAGATTGTAAAGCAATGACCGGTTCAGTTCAGTTCAGTCGTTCAGTCGTGTCCGACTCTTTGCAATGCCATGGACTGCAGCACGCCAGGTCTCCCTGTCCATCACCCTCTCCTGGAGTTTACTCAAACCCATGTGCATTGAGTCGGTAATGCCATCCAACCATTTCATCCTCTGTTGTCCCCTTCTCCTCCCGCCCTCAATCTTCCCCAGAATCAGGGTCTTTTCAAATGAGTCAGCTCTTCGCATCAGGTGGCCAAAGTATTGGAGTTTCAGCATCAGTCCTTCCAATGAATATTCAAGACTGATTTCCTTTAGGATGGACTAGTTGGATCTCTTTGCAGTCCAAGGGACTCTCAAGAGTCTTCTCCAACACCAGAGTTCAAAGCATCAATTCTTTGGTGCTCAGCTTTCTTTATAGTTCAACTCTCATATCCATACATGACTTCTGGAAAAACCATAGCCTTGACTAGACAGACCTTTGTTGGCAAAGTAATGTCTCTGCTTTTGAATATGCTATCTAGGTTGGTCATAACTTTTCTTCCAAGGAGCAAGTGTCTTTTAATTTCATGGCTGCAATCACCATCTGCAGTGATTTTGCAGCCCAGAAAAATAAAGTCAGCCCCTGTTTCCACTGTTTCCCCATCTATTTGCCATGAAGTGATGGGACCAAAGGCCATGATCTTCGTTTTCTGAATGTTGAGCTTTAAGCCAACTTTTTCACTCTCCTCTTTCACTTCCATCAAGAGGCTTTTG
The DNA here is from genome assembly GCF_027580195.1 of Bos mutus. NCBI lineage: Eukaryota > Metazoa > Chordata > Mammalia > Artiodactyla > Bovidae > Bos > Bos mutus. The sequence goes on from NC_091626.1 coordinate 96,727,042, forward strand.
AGTTCCTCTTCACTTTCTGCCATAAGGGTGGTGTCATCTGCATATCTGAGGTTATTGATATTTCTCCTGGCAATCTTGATTCCAGCTTGTGCTTCCTCCAGCCTAGCGTTTCTCATGATGTACTCTGCATATAAGTTAAATAAGCAGGGTGACAATATATAGCCTTGACGTACTCCTTTTCCTATTTGGAACCAGTCTGTTGTTCCATGTTCAGTTCTAACTGTTGCTTCCTGACCTGCATACAGGTTTCTCAAGAGGCAGATCAGGTGGTCTGGTATTCCCATCTCTTTCAGAATCTTCCACAGTTTATTGTGATCCACACAGTCAAAGGCTTTGGCATAGTCAATAAAGCAGAAATTGATGTTTTTCTGGAACTCTTCCTTTTTCCATGATCCAGCGGATGTTGACAATTTGATCTCTGGTTCCTCTGCCTTTTCTAAAACCAGCTTGAACATCTGGAAGTTCACAGTTCACGTATTGCTGAAGTCTGTTGAACTTTAAGCCAACTTTTTCACTCTCCTCTTTCACTTTCATCAAGAGGCTCTTTAGTTCTTCTTCACTTTCTGCCATAAGGGTGGTATCATCTGCATATCTGAGGTTATTGATTATAATATAGAGTATAAAGCAATTATACTCTAATTAAAACATAAATATTTTTAAAAGCACACATTTAAACAAACAAAAGAGTTAAGTGTCTAGTTAACTATATTTCAGCTGAAAAGAGTTAAGTGTCTAAATTGGAGATGAAGAGTTTAGTGAAAACAAGATGAAAATGCTATAGGGCAGGTGAGGGTTAAGAGTAAAAGCCAACACATAAAATGTGTCAGGCCCTTTTTGTGTATTAATTTACACCAACCCTAAGAGTTCAATACTATTATCATTTCCAATTTTCAGGTAACTAAATGAGCACAGAGGGTTTGAGACTTGGCCATGGCCATTTGACAATGCCGCAGGGAGAAGCTGGGCTTTAGTCTTCATGTTTTTCCCACTGCACCGTGACTGCCTTGACAAGGGCTGACTAGGACTGCATCAGGGTTGTGGACGATCCATCTCCAGTCTCCAACTCTGTGCTCACCAAGAAATACGGGAAGGGCACACTTAGAGGAAGGCAAAGTGGTCTGTGAGGGCTGAAACCCATTAGCAGAGAGCGCTCTGGGTAGAGGAAGGGCCAGGAAGCATGGGTTCTTATCCAGGCTTTGCCACTAACTCTCAGGAACCAGGGACTTGTTATTGCCCTCTCTGACCACTCCCTGCCTCCTTATGCGAAGAGGAGCCAACTCATATAATCTCAAAAATCCTTTCCAGTTGGGAAATTCCAGTCTATAAACAAGCAGCAAAGGTGATTACCACATACTGTAGACACACCTTTCTTAACATGTATGCAGAGTACATCAGATACGCTGATGAAGCACAAGCTAGAGGAAGCACAAGCTGGAATCAAGACTGCCGGGAGAAATATCAATAACTTCAGATATGCAGATGACACCACCCTTATGTCAGAAAGTGAAGAACTAAAGAGCCTCTTGATGAAAGTGAAAAAGGAAGTGAAAAAGTTGGCTTAAATCTCAACATTCAGAAAACTAAGATCATGGTATCTGGTCCCATCACTTCATGGCAAATAGATGGAGAAACAGTGGAAACAGTGGCAGACTTTATTTTGGGGGGGCTCCAAAATCACTGCAGATGATGAATGCAGCCAGGAAATTAAAAGACACTTGCTCCTTGGAAGAAAAGTTGTGACCAACCTAGACAGCATATTCAAAAGCAGAGACATTACTTTACCAAAAAAGGTCGGTATAGTCAAGGCTATGGTTTTTCCAGAAGTCATGTATGGATGTGAGAGTTGAACTATAAAGAGAGCTGAGCACCAAAGAATTGATGCTTTGAACTCTGGTTTTGGAGAAGACTCTTGAGAGTCCCTTGGACTGCAAAGAGATCCAACTAGTCCATCCTAAAGGAAATCGGTCCTGAATATTCACTGAAAGGACTGATGTTGAAGCTGAAACTCCAATACTTTGGCCACCTGATGTGAAGAACTGACTCATTTGAAAAGACCCTGATGCTGGGAAAGATTGAAGGCAGGAGGAGAAGGGGATGACAGAGGATGAGATAATTGGATGGCATCACCAACTCAATGGACATGGGTTTGAGTAAACTCCAGGAGTGGGTGATGGACAGGGAGGCCTGGCATGCTGCAGTCCATGGGGTTGCAAAGAGTCCGACATGACTGAGCGACTGAACTGAACTGAGACAGACTTCTTCTGATGGAACCAAAAGCTCTAAGAAGGTAACTAGGACCTGCAGCTTGGAAAGGGGCATGAAGAAAAGGACTGGACAACTGAAACAGTCTCTCTACATTGGGACTGCACACCCGAGAGGCGTGTGTTTACAGAGTTCTTCTTCCTTTCGTTATCATAATGAGGAGCAAAAACAGAAAGTCCACAACGTGTCAAGGCAGAGGCTAGGAATAAAACTTAATTCCTGAAAACCTGGACCATAGAAGCCATGATCCTAAAAAGGAGGATCATACACAGATCTGTAAGTAACTGGAAGTTTGTGTTGACTTCGCCACATACCTGTCCACTTCCTGTGCTTAAGTGTACATGTCCGTATACACATTCACATGTGAACATCTAAGGGTATATGTGTATCTATATATACCCCCAGGATTGGCCAGATCTATATTTATATATTAGGGCCTGGCTCTTTAAAATGGGGGATAATGATGCTGAAAATTCTCTAAGCTTTCCAAAGACATAAATGACCAAACTGCCTCCTGACTCCTGAATTACATTACCCAGAAAGAACTTAATAACATGTTATTATCGCTTCTCCTCACTGACAGGATTTCAGGGCTGAAAAGACAAACAAGAAGTACGCTCATAATCACCAGCACATTCACCTCGGCCAAGCCATGGCCACTGCTAATTCCAGGTAGGTGCTGTGGGGTGGAAGAAAGCCTGGGGCTGATAATGTAACTCGGTGCTCGGTAATTGTCACAGTTCAGCAAGACTGTCACCATCTGAGAGGGGGCTACGGGGGGAGCTCACACAACCAACAGAGAACCCCACGGGTGAAGGGCAGAGGAGAGAGGATGTTTCATGGAAACCAAAACAGAATTTCTTGGTTCAACTGACACCATGGAGGTGAAATTTCCTGTAAACTATAAAGTGCTCCAGAAATGTGATTGTGAATGGGAAGGGCTATCATTAATGGGTCCAATTTGAGTCATCAAAGCTGCCGTGTACAGCGGTACAGGCTGTGCGTTGCTCCATTTCCGAGAATGCCGTGTGTCTGCGTGAATGGTGTCCCCTGGAGTTGTACACTGTGACAGCCCTGTCGGTGGAAGTGGGGCCATGGTAGTTGACAAACAGCAGGATGGCGGGGCTGGGCAAGGCTTGAGCCCCAGTGATGCACAGAGAGGAGCTCAACAATTCAAACAGCAAATTGCCAATGATTGGGGAAATTTGCTGCTGGGTAATTAAAAGGCGATTATAAATAAGATCCTTGAGGGCAGGAGCCATGTCTTACTCACTTAGTATCCTGAGTCTTACAACATGTTTGGTATAAAATAAGTGTTCAGAAAATATGTGTCGAATATAAGAATGGATGGATAATGAATGAAAGATGGAGACTCATCAGGGTCAGCTCCTGGGGAGAACTGGTGGCAGTGCTTGTGAAAAGCACGCTTAGTTCATCAGATATGCTTGTACTCTCTGCCCATGGCTCCTTGCCCATGAATCGGGTTATGACAAGCCTTTTGCGAAGTGCCATGGGCATGTCATGAGTTCAGCAAGGGTTTGTTTAAGATTTATGAACTGCCTCACCCGAGGCCATGGGCCTGTGTAGTGGTGATGACAGTGGGGCCAGCAAACAGGATGCAGTCCCTGCCACCAGGGATCTTAGATTTAGATGGTTTGGGCCAGACGTAAGGCAGGGAGTAGTGAAACAATGCTATCAGCTGACACGAGCCCAAGGAACAGCAAGGATGGTAAGCATTAGAAAAGTTCTGGAAAGAAAGCACAGATTTCTGCTCTATCCCTTGCTCATGAACAATGTACTTAACCTATTCTGAGCCTCCCTCTTCTGGTTGCATGACTGGGGTAATCAGGCCTGCTATGCCAGGTCCTTAAACAGAAGATTAAAACAGATAATGTAAATACTTACAATGCATTGCACAGTCCCTGGCACATGGTAGAAATTTCCAGGATGTTGGTTCTTATATAAGGATTCCCTAGTCACAAGGGACAGAATCCCAGATGATCCGAACTTAAGAAAAAAAGAAATGTGTGGGGAGCAGATTTTCTGATGTGTATATTTAACCGCAAAGTGCAGCAGTAGGTAGGCTTCAGGCATAGTGGGATCCAGGAGCTCAATCAATATCACTGTGCTCTATCTGTATTTCCATTTCTCATGCAAGCCTTCTCTAGTGCTTTTCCAGGGTAAGAAGAGCTGCCAGCAGCTGGAGTCCAGCTGAGCCTCACAAGAAGAGCTCTCACCCCAGAAATTGGGAATAGCAAAGTCTCAGGGAGCACTCTGACTGGTCCAGCACAGCCCATCCAACCATTTCTCATCCAATGGTTGTGGCCAGAGTAATGAGATGATCTGATTAGGGAGGCCCGAGTTGTGTCCCCACTCCTAAGTTTATGGGGACAGGAGGCAGGGAGGATGTTCAGTTCTATCTAAACCTTGTGGGATGACTTTCTGAGTGGAAAAGTACTGCCTATTTCTTCTATATACTCAGGAAGAAAAAAAAGATGCAGCTGCACATTTCTAGAAAAAAAATAGGAGAGCTAGTATTTCTTGATGGAAGCAAAAAAATAGATTTCTACTGGATTAATATGCAAATACTACGTGGAAGTGTGTAAATTCCTTGGTCCCTGGACTCAGAACTGGTACTCTCAAGGCTAAGGTGAGGGAGCTGGGACTTTACAACATTTGGGGAGCAGACACAGTGCTATGGTTATCCTTCCCCAAAAGCAGAAAGCAGGAAAGCCCTCTCGAGTGGGATCAGGAGAGGCTGGGGGAGGTCAAAAGCTGAGCTTTGGTTTGCAGGGAGACAGTGGCATGGAAGGGGGAGGGAGGCACCTTCCTCCCTTACTGAGCACCTTACTCCCTTACTGAGCCCACCTGGCTGACCTCCTAGTCCTCACAGACCCTTCTGCAAGTAAATATTCTAGACATGCGTGCGCCGAGCGGGGGCCTCCTGGAGCCCTTGGAGCTGCCTGTGGTTAGAGCAGCACAGAGGGTTGGTCCCCCAGCCACGATTGGCAGAGGGGGCCCAGCCAGGCGGCCCCACAGCCTCTGCCCAGAGCAGTCAGCTGCTCTGAAATGCCGCAAAGCCTCCTTCCCTAATGTTCTGTTCCATTTTCTTGTCTAGAAAAATAAACAAAGCATGGGGAGGGGGGATTGTTTACTTAACATCCTGTAACCGTGGCCTTGAGTAACCAAGCATTTAATGTCAGAGAGTGGGAGGGAGGGAAGCCGGGAGAAAGCGGGAGACAGAGACAGAGAGAAGGAACACAAGCACTGGCATCAAATTCGCCATCGCGCTCGCCATTGTAAATCATTTATCATGCGCTTGTTTGCCAGGGCATATTTTTCTAAATTCAATTTAGGATGGAAGTCAGAGCAGGCCCCAGAGTCGGAATGCCCCAGTTCATATCCCAGCCTCCTCTGTAAAATGCACTAGTCGTGACAATGAGAAGAAGGGATGTTAAAGTCGCGGAGAGCACCCGGCGTATAGAGACCATCATCATCATTGACTTTATGGTGCCTTAGGCAGGATTGGCCGTCAGCAAGGTCCCCACCTTCTTTGAGTTTATATCAACTGGAATGTAGAAACACATTTTGGAGTTTCTACTTATCATGATATCTTCTGGGCTGAAAGAGACATCCTGTGAGACTGAATTCTAAGAGGGCCCCCAATATTCCTACCCCTCCAATGCCCACACACCACCCCATACACTGTGTATAATCCCCTCCCTTTAAATGTGGGTGAGACTGATTATGATGAGATGCCACTATGTGGTTTGGGGGCATATTACTTGGAAAAGGTGGAAGGATTTCACAGCATCCTTGAGTTGGAGGAAACCAAAATGGAGCTTATCCTGGGTGGGCCTGGCTTAATCAGATGAGCCCTTAAAAGCAGGACTAGGTTCTTCCTGAGGCTAGAGAGACACTCTCTTGCTGGCCCTGAAGAAGTAAAGCCTTCTTGTGAACTGCCTGTGGAGAGGGCAGTCTGCAAGAAGTGAGGGCCTCGATCCTACAACCACAAGGACTTGACTTTTGCCAACAACCTCAAGGAACCTGGAAGAGAGACTCAAGCCTTAGGAAAGAACACAGCCAGGCTGACTCAGTGTTCAGCCTTGATCACAACCTTGCAGAGGACCCAGCTAAGCTGTGGGACTTCTAACCTACAGAAATGAGAGAACGCTGTGTGCTGCTGGAAGCGACTAAGTCTGTGATATTGTTATACACCAACAGAAAACTAACATTCAGTCTATGTCTGCTTAAAGCCTTGTTGAATTCTGTTTTAAAATGGGGTGTGCCTGAGTGCATTTGAGAGAGAGAGAGAAAGAAAAAGATAGAGTGATTTAAAACATGGTCCCATTATTTTTGTGTTATAATTGTTGGTATGGAGTATCATTCAATCTACAAGTATTTACTGAGTATCTACTTACTTATGCAAGGCAATGGACCAAGAACTTAATCAGGATCAGAAACCAAAACAGGAAATTTGTTACTGCTGCTTCCTAAGAGAATTAAAGGGGAAATGCTTCATGTTGAAATGTAAGTCTCCTTAAACCACTCTTATCAGAGCTTATGCTTGACAAGGATGAGTTTCTTTGAGACAGTGAATGAACAATAAAATTAGTAGCAGTAGTAGTAATAATAATGAGTGCTTAGTCGTTCAGTCGTGTCAAACTCTTTGCAACCCCCATGGACTGTAGTCCACCAGGCTCCTCTGTCCATGGAGATTCACCAGGCAAGAACAGTGGAGTGGGTTGCCATGCCCTTCTCCAGGGGATCTTCCCAACCCAAGGATCAAACCCAGGTCTCCTGAATTGCAGGCAGATTTTTTACCATCTGAGCCACCAGGGAAGCCCAGTAATAATAATAGGTAATGTTATTAAGTGCCTAGTATGCCCCAAGCCACCCCAGTATTCTGGCCTGGAGAACCCCATCCATGGGGTTGCAAAGAGTCGGACATGGCTGAGTGACTTTCACTTTCACACGATGCCCCAAGCCTCTTCCATTCCAATCCTCATAACACTAAGAGGTAAGAAGTTGGTATCTTTATTATGTTAATGTTATAGAGGAATATACAGAGGAATAAAAAGGTAAATGACTGGCCCAAGGACTCACACAGCTGGTAGAAAACAGCACCAGAATTAACCAGTTCTGTCTGACAAATCCACGCCAAACAAACTCTTGTTGACCCACGACTACCCTGTGGGATCATCAGTGGTCCTCTTTGCTTCTTACCTCCGTCGCCACCCACCTTCCAAAGGACTCCTCTCCCCTCCGTTTTACTGAGACACTGGTAGACCCTCATGTATGTCTCCCTAGGTTTCCTCTAGAGACAGTAGAGAACAAGAAGAAAACTCAGCTACCCAGTAAACACACCCTCGGCATAGCTGGAAGACAGAGGATGCCTAAACTTCAAAATCACTGAAAGTTAAAAAAAAATAAAACAAAGTTCCCAGTGAGTGATCTTTCATATTTCTGCTTTACCACCACCAGGCTCTGCTGTGAGCTCCGCTGAGCTCAGAAAAGGCTGCAGGCAGAACTTCTCAGGGAGAAAAAGGGCCAAAGGGAGGGAGAGGCATCCTTGGGCAGCGGGGCAGGCCTGCAAGCCAGAAGAGGACTCAGAGATCAGAAGGATCTCCCGACCCATTCTTCACCAAAGGGAAGACTCAGTGTACGGAGGCAGATTAAGACTCTGCACTCTTCAGTGATGGGGTTCCCCCGACCCCGTTCACCTCCCTTTTCCCCACCCCCACGGTCAGACAGTGACCAGGATTCTCTGTTTTCTGCCAGGGAAGATTCAAGGCTGCAAAATGGCAAGGGGACGGGAGCCTTTAGGGGGCTTTTGAGTCAAAAAGCCAGCTATTTGGATTTTCCTTTAGGGAATGGAGTAGACCACAGCAAAGGATTTGGGAGAATACAATAAGACAAAGAAGAAAGATTCTCTCCTCTCCCTGCACCCTCCACCACCTCCCCCAATCCAACCTCAAGGACAACAATTTGTTTTTCCTGAGCTGGTGAGAAGGGAGACAGGGGAAACTGATGAGAGCTGAGACCGCACTGGGTCCCAGAGAAGGACCCTACATCCTGTTCCTTGCTCCTGATTTAGGCCTCAGGATTCCAGAGGGGATGGGCGGTGGAGGTTGGTCAGAGGACACCTGTGAGCATTTTCTAGATAGAGCTGCCTCTGAACTGGAGGCAAGACCTCAGAAAAGAGGCGGAAAAGAAGCGGTCACATGGTGTCTCTAGTTTTATGGTCTCAGGGCTTCCCTGTGATCCAGCACAGCGGTCTGGGGATTGCTACACCCAGAAGTCCTGACAAAGTTGCCCAAAGCCGGGTGGAGCAGAGAGGGATGAGGGTCATCATTCTGGCAAACATGGTGTTTGAGGTTCAAAAGATAAATGTCTCCAGGAAGGGTAAAGTGAAAGTCGCTCAGTTGTGTCCAACTCTTTGCAACCCCATGGAATAGTCCATGGAAATCTCCAGGCCAGAATACTGGAGTGGGTAGCCATTCTCTTCTCTAGGAGATCTTCCCAACCCAGGGATCAAACCCAGGTCTCCCGCATTGCAGGTGGATTCTTTACCAGCTGAGCCAACAGGGAAGGCCAAGGAAAGGTAAGCACTGACTTAAACTGGCTGAGGAGCATCGGTCCAGCCCCTTGGTCCAGCCCAGTGGATGCTGCATAGCCAGACAGCATCAGCGGGCAAGTAGGCCCCTCTGGATGCTTTAGTGGCCCTGTGGAAACCCTCAGGAAGGAAAGAAATGACTACAATAAAACCCCTCCCTCCTGGCTTAATGGGTTCGAGCCTGAAGTGGGGAAATCCCGTGGCCTTCCTGACTGCAGCCTCCTTGTGAGAGGCACAGAACGTGGATCTAGAGCACTGTTTGGGGAGCTGAAGTGGCGGGGCGGAGGGAGGGGGGCGGCTGACAGAGGCTGAGCCAGGAGGAGAAGGGGGTCCCAGGGCTCGGGGTTCTCAGGCTGATGAGACAACATCAGACCTGCTGCGGTGACAACAGACACCACTACAGCTCTTCCTTTCTGGGAAACAGCCAACAGCCAACACCCCTTTCTCCTCTGATTGCCCAGGAGTTAGACTGGGCACTGCTGGAAGCCAAGGAGGGGTGGAGGACACGGAGAAACGCAGAGGTGAGTAGAAGGAGATGGACGTGAAGCACTCAGGGAGTGGGGCGCTTTCCATTCACCCTGCTGGTTCCCAGAGGGCCCTCCAACTCAGGTTCCCAAGTGGACAAGGCTGCCCACATCCAGGGTGAAGCAGACATACAATCACCCTGAGGCCAGGGCACAGCCGGTCCCCAGGGTCCCCTGGAACAGAGCCCCACACAAGTTGCTCCACGTGGGGTACTGATCACATCATAAGACCATGTGCTTATTTGTATTCCTGCCTCTTCCACTCCAAGGGATATCTTTCTTTTTCCTCTGTCTCTCCTTTTTCTAGAAAATCCAGCTCCTCCAACGTGGACAGGAAGTATTTAGTGAATAAGTCACTTCACAAATGCCTAAACAACTTCTGGGACATGTCACCTCTGTTACCACCTCTGAACTCACCTGGTGAGCTACTTAATACAACCACTACCAGGAACAATAAGCACATGCCCTGCCCCACAAAGAAAAAAAAAAAACAGCAGAAATGAGAATGTGCTGTGTAAAACAGGGAGCTCAACCCAGTGCTCTGTGACAATCTAGAAAGGTGGGATAGGGTGGGAGATGGGACGGGGGTTCAGAAGGGAAGGGCCACATGTATACCTGTGGCTGATGCGTGTGGATGTGTGGCAGAGGCCAACACAATACTGTAGAGCAACTGTCCTCCAATAACTGTATTTTGTTCTATACTTCTCGATACTGTACAATTATAATCCTTAATAATATTAAAAAACACACACAGTGGAAAAGGAGGAAGCAACCTGGGTGCAATTTGACAGTAATTGTCCTGCTCTGGAGGCTCCTGACTGCAGTGAGGGGTTTCAGAACTTTGCTTTGGCTTCTTTCAAAAATGACAGCACCTGAAAGGAGGGTGATCTGGTGATCCCAGCACCTGGTGACTCCATGTATGGGCCCTAGACTGGAGGTATCAGCATCACCAGGGGGGCTTGTTGCACCTGCAGGGTCTCAGGCCCCACCAGACCTGCTGAATCAGAGTCTGCATTTCACAAGAATACAGATTCAACTTTGAGTCGCAAGGCCTTCCGTTACAGAGAGAGACAGAGTTAGGACTGGGGAGACCAGTGAAGTGATGCAACTAACTATGATTCAACAGTCAAAAGAAAACCGCAGAGACCGAGAGTACGACATGTGACATCCGGTGCCAAAACCAGCCTGCCTGATCCCAGAGCAGCCCGAGTGAGATTTTAGCATACAAACATTCAAAAGTGAACTAGAAGGCCAGTGGAACGTACCCACTTGCCACTTTCCCAGCAAAGCCTTAGCCACTACTCAGTATCCCCAGGAGGCTTGTTTTAAGTCCTAACCTCCCTTCTAGACCCCTGCTTCTCAGGAGAAATTGACCATTTCCTACTTTATTCCTAGCACAAAGTAGGCGCTCAATAATTGTGTGCTGAATAATGAAAGTGTTGTGCTAGCAGGCTTGGATCAATTAGTGACTGTAATTGAAGCTGAATGTAATTAATTATATAATTTGGGGCTGCTCAAGTTTAATTCTCCTAAAATTACATCATGGGAATGGGGCATGAGGAAGGGCTATGGATGGAAGGCGAGCAGGTAAGCTTCCACACAGGTACAATAGGTGCCCATGAACCTGGGTCCCTTATGAAAAATAAAAAGATCCACCTGTCTGCCTAACTAGGACATTCTGATCCTGAATTCCATCTGAACACAGAGTCCAAAAGCAAGGACTTCACCCCAGTGCCGGGGCCACGCAGCAGCGGGCACTCCCGGCAGCAGAGTCCACTGAATTTGAGGGCGTTAATCCTTGCCTTGAGTCATCCCTTCCGCTGCATGTTTCCCATTATTCATTTCAAGTGAGGCTCCTCTCAACCATCGTGCTCAGAGGATGCTACAGCTAAAAGGGCTCTTTGGGGGACCTTTAGACCAATGCTTATTTTAGCCCAGTCAGACCTAATGCACCCTTTTTTACAACAAATATTTTGTAATGCCGCTGACCATTCTGAAACAAAATCCGTAGAAATGATGATCTATCTACGTAGATATAAAATTAATCCACTTGCATACTTTTCAAAAGTCTGATTGATGCAGATACACTCAAATGCAGGCTCTGCATTGCCATCAGTTATGTGCTTTCCCAAAACAGAGACCTCAAGAAAAACAACCATCCCTCAATTCTCATGGTAATGGCACTCCTGGAAAACTCAACAGGGTTTGAAAAGCCTTCCCGGTGGCTCAGTGGTAAAGAATCCACCTGTAATGCAGGAGGTCCAATCCCTGGGTCGAGGATGTCCCCTGGAGAAGGAAACAGCAACCCACTCCAGTATTCTTGCCTGGAGAATCCCATGGACAGAGGAGCCTGGGGGACTACAGTCCATGGGGTCGCAAGAGTCAGACATGATTTAGAGACTAAACCACCACCACCAATACCATGAAAAAAAAGGGGGGGGGGGTTTGCCTTTATATGTAAAACAGTTAGGCTGTAGATTCGGTTCAGTCTGCATGAATAGCCTGTGGAATATTGGGACATATTAGGACACAGAGTTCCTGTGGAACTCTGGTCACAGGACAATTCTTTGGTAGGTAAAGCTGCCCTACCCACAGGAAGATGTCTAGCGTTCTTGACCCCACCCAATTGGTGCCGTAGCAATCCCCTTCAATTCAGTTCAGTTCAGTCACTCAGTCGTGTCTGACTCTTTGCGACCCCATGAATTGCAGCACGCCAGGCCTCCTTGTCCATCACCAACTCCCAGAGTTTACTCAAACTCATGTCCATTGAGTCGGTGATGCCATCCAACCATCTCATCCTCTGTTGTCCCCTTCTCCTCCCACCTTCAACCTTTCTCAGCAACAGGGTCTTTTCAAATGAGTCAGCTCTTCACATCAGGTGGTCAAAGTATTGGAGTTTCAGCTTCAACATCAGTCCAATCAACATTCAGGACTGATTTTCTTTAGGATGGACTGGTTGGATCTCCTTGCAGTCCAAGGGACTCTCAAGAGTCTTTTCCAACACCACAGTTCAAAAGCATCAATTCTTCTGTGCTCAGCTTTCCTTATAGTTCAACTTTCACATCCATACCTGACCACTGGAAAAACCATAGGCTTGACTAGATGGACCTTTGTTGGCAAAGTAATGTCTCTGCTTTTTCCTAGTCATTATAACCAAAAATGTCCCTACACATTTCCAGAAAGTGCCTAGGGATAGTAGCATGTCCCTGGAGAGCCACTCAGTCTCCTTAACTTGCAAGTAAGAAAACAAAAGAGTTGGGGAGATTTGCCCTAAGTGACTAGCTGGTCAGCATCCATTGGTCATTCAGTCTCCCAGGAAGCTGGGATCCCTGCTAGCTCCACACTGCAGCTTCCAGGCTGAACACTGTGGAAGGAGGTCAGGCTCTTGGCTGGAACACCTTTGGTTCCCATGCACAGATTTAGAATCTCTCCCCACGCCCCCCAGGAGATCAAAGTCCCTGCAAAAGAAAATAACCATTCAGTGTTGAATAAAGTCCTCCAAGCTAGGGACATATAAACACCTTGAAATTAATCTGCCCAAATGAGCCCAGGATGTCTCCTCCCCACCCCAGAAAGCTAGGACCATCCTGTCATTCTGAAGTTAACCTGATGGTCCTCCTGTCTTCATTTATGAAGCCCTGAAACTATGCCAGGGAAAGAAAGGATCCTACTTCTAGGCCCAAAATAGCAACTGGGCGTTACATAGCAACGCTGCTCAGTCAGGAGCCATTGATGGTGTTAAGAAAGGTTCTGGAGCCATATCCCAGTTCAACCTGAGCGGACACAAGGATCCATTTGTGCAGTTTGCATTGGCCTGGTAGGGTCCAGGTGTTTGTTATGTCTGTCTTTTTGTGGAGTTTGCATTGGCCTGGTAGGGTCCAGGTGTTTGTTATGTCTGTCTTTTTGTGGAGTTTGCATTGGCCTGGTAGGGTCCAGGTGTTTGTTATGTCTGTCTTTTTGTGGAGTTTGCATTGGCCGCGGTAGGGTCCAGGTGTTTGTTATGTCTGTCTCAGAACCCTAGACAAACCCAATCTATTTCTTAGGTCAAAAGCTCACGGGTTTTGCCAGCGACAGCCTAGTTCATACCACTGGTTTCTCTGTCTCAAATCTGAGGCAAATGTCTTCTTCCTGATGGTTGACACAGCTCGATCGTGAGATAAATGGCTTTGCCACAAGCGGTAGTACTAGACTCGCGTCTCAGAACCTCACTCATTCCCTCAGGACCTGTGAGCTGAGCATACTCTATGCACTAGTCATTGACAATAGGGAGATGTAGCAAACCTGCCACATTGCATGTAAGAATCATCCTTGGACTTCCCTCGTGGCTCAGTGGTAAAGAATCCACCTGCCAGTGTGGGAGACATGGTTCGATCCCTGGTCGGGGAAGATCCCACGTGCTGTGAAGCAACTAAGCCCGTGGGCCACAACTGTTGAGCCTGTGCTTTAGAGCCTGGGAACCACGGCGACTGACCCACGTGCCACAATTACTGAAGCCTGCGAGCCCAAGAGCCCATGCTCCACAGTAAGAGAAGCCACTGCAGTAAGAAGCCTGTGCACCACAACTGGAGGAAAGCCCGTGCAGCAGCACAGACTCAGCACAGCCATTAAACAATAAATAAAATTATTTTTAAAAAAGAATCATCCTTTTCCAAAGTCTCTAATTCATAAAATAGTATACACCACACAAAACTCAACATTAATATTCAACATTTCCCTCTGAAATTGATGGAACCTCATTGGGCTTCCGTAGGAGCTCAGCTGGCAAAGAATCCACCTGCAATGCAGGAGACCCGGTTCAATTCCTGGGTCAGGAAGATCTGCTGGAGAAGGGATAGGCTACCCACTCCAGTATTCTTAGGCTTACCTGGTGGCTCAGCTGGTAAAGAATCCACCTGCAATGCAGGAGACTTGGGTTTGATCCCTGGGTTGGGAAGATCCCCTGGAGAAGGGAAAGGCTACCCACTCCAGTATTTCGGGCTGGAGAATTAGCAAAGAGGTCGGACACGACTGAGCAACTTTCACTTTCACTTTAGTTATGAGATCAAGGTAACACAGTGCATAGCGATTGATTGTAATTAATGTCTTGAATATTTTTTTTCGCTAGGACAGCTATATTTGAAGGAAAATGTCTTTAGGGAAAAAATGGCTAAATATTGGTTATTTTTAAAGTTAATGAAAGTAGGTATTCTAGGAAAAGATAGCTTTAGGAATACAAAACAATTATTTAAAACTGCCTGTTAAAAAAATACTCATGAGAAATATAAAATTAAGTCAAATACCTGTGCATGAATTGGTTTTTTAAATATTTAAAGTGAGGGGGGAAGCAAGAAATAATAGGAAGGTTAAGTGACTCTGAAAACATTCAAAAATACTTAATTTGAGGTAAACTTGTCTTTGGGAGAACTGATCTTCGGGCAAACAGGTTTTTGGTCATGTGACTATGGGCCAGTTGGTTTTAGGTATATTGAGCAGTAGCCAGTTTAGTGGGACATGAAGGGAGTAAAGGAGACTAACGAGGAGATAAGATCTGAACCAGGATGCTAGTGGTAGCAAGCGAGAGAAGAGCTGGTGGATAAAAGACATACAGGAAGGTAGAGTTTATGGGGCATTTCTAAGAAGGTCAAGAGCCTGACTTCAAAGACTGACTCCTGGCTCTTAGGCCTGGGTGACTGCCAGTGGCATTATCCACTAAGGCAGTGAGTGCAGACCCCAAACACGAAATTTGGGGACATACTGGCCCCAAAGAGAAACACAGAGATGGTCTCATCAAATTTTGCTTCCAGGCGGAGCTGCCCCAAGAATTGCTGAAATCTTTTTCTCTCCTTCCAGACCATAGACTTTGGGCTCACCCCTGCCCCCACCAGCAAGTACATCCTCCTTAAAGTCAGGTGCTCTTGTGAAAGACATCCTAGTTCCTTAAAGGCAGGCAGCATGTCTGATTCATTTTATCTCTCCACTCCCCTTCCCAATAAAAGGGTGTCGAAGGAATGCATGTGACATACACGAATTGAGGCATGTGTAAGTGGCCACATGGTGACCAATGAAAGGGCAACCATGTGTCCTGATGTCAAAGAGCATGCAAGAGACAAAGAAGCGCTCCTTGCCCTCCAAGGGCTGCACAGGGCAGGTGGACAGTTGAATGCAGATGGCGGGAGCAGCATCAGGAGAACTGGGAGGAGGAGAAGGCAACTCAACTAGGGCAGCCGTCTCAGGAAGCTCCCTGCAGAAGGCAGGACTTGAGAGATGTCATGAAGATAGAAAGCAAAGGACTTTGCTTTGAATATAAGGAAGAGTTGAGAGAGGCAGAGAACACCCAGAGCAAGACCATAGAGATGAGGTGAACTTGGTTATTCTATAAAATGTCAAGCTCAGCCTGTTCAGGAATCTCACCACCCAGACAGGCAGAGAGAGGTGACAACCCTCACGTGCGTGTTCACCTCACTCAACCAGGGTGTGATACAGGAATAGCAGAAGAGAGAAAAGCAGAAAAGCCTCTACACACACAGTCCCAGTCCCCAGATGTGTCCCTGGTTAGACACGGGCTCTGTGAACTGGCCAGCTCAGCTCTCAGGCCAATGGGAAACACCTCCACGAGACTGTCCTTATCTTAAATACTCCCAGGATGTCTCTTTCAAGCTAATACTGTGATTAAAGAGAGAGCTCCTGCCAGCTCTCTGGGGGGGTAACCTGTGTGGGCAGCAACTAGCAGAATCGATAAGGGAAATTAAGCCTATTTCAGCCAAATAGCCAGTTTCTAAATACCCTATGGATCATCAGAAAATAGCCATGACAATTACAGAAAGTGTATCCATCCAGCCAGAATGGCATGGCCTTTGTGTTGGTTTTGACCAGAAAATGACATATAAAGCAACCAATCAGAAGCCCTTACTCTCATTGTCTCAACAACAGCAGGAACAAGAAGACCTTACTGTAATTTAACTGTTTTCTCTTACTCAGCTCTCTGGACAGTGTCCAGTCTATAATCATCTCTTTATTTTCTATCCCTATAGACATCTCTATTGTTCTCCTCCAGACTTCCTCTGGGCTCTCCACACCTTCCAATCATGGGTCCAGGGCCCTTAAAGATAATAGCTGCAACGATGAGGGTGCTTTTGGTTACTCAATTTCAAGATACTCAACTTCAAGTAACATACAAAAAAGGGAGAGGCAGATGTATTGTCTCATGTCATGAAAAGCTAAGGGTGGACCTGGCCTGTAGGAATAGCAAGATCCAGGAGTTCAAAAGTGTAAGTCACTCAGTTGTGTCTGACTCTTTGTGACCCCATGGACAGTCCATGGAATTCTCCAGGCCAGAATACTGGAGTATGTAGCCTTTCCCTTCTCCAGGGGATCTTCCCAACCCCAGGGATCGAACCCAGGTCTACGACATTGTAGGCAGATCCTTTACCAGCTGAGCCACCAGAGAAGCCCAAGAATACTGTAGTGGGTAGCCTATCCCTTCTCCAGCGGATCTTCCTGACCCAGCATCTACTGCATTGCAGGCGGATTCTTTACCAACTGAGCTGTCAGGGAAGCCTGAAGTTCAAAAGAGAGACACACAAGATAGTCACTGGAGCTTAGCAACCTGTAGAGAGATAGTCATACTTCATAGTATTAGCTGAAAGTCACAGGAATGCTCTTGGAGTCATGAATCCATACTGGAATTAATGTCTGTGGCCAGAGAGATGGCCATCTGTCTACTCCCAAGGCTTATGGGAGATTCTAGATTGCATGCTTGCAGAAATGGGTGTCACTGTAGGAGAAGGGAGTTCTGTTAAAGCTGCAAGGAATACTGGATAAACTGTTCACTTACACTCTGTGTTATTTGTTCGTTTCTTAGTGTTGCTTTTCCCATCACTTTCACTGGCACTCTCTATTCACATCCATCACAGCCCTCCAGGAAGTGTAACCTGTGGAAAACCACCCCATTTCACAGCAGGGGAAGCAGAGGCTCAGAGACCAAAGCAACCTGCCCAGTGATAACAGAATTAGGATGATGGGCCTGACCTCCAGCTGCCCGGCCCAGTGGAGGCAACACTTGCCCCTGTCCGGAGAATATGGTCCAGGACAAAGGTATGAAAGAGACCAGATCCTACTCTGGATACATCGTGCCATCTGATTATTATGAACATAAACTGTTATAAGTCAGAATTCCTTTATAACAAACTCATAACATCCAGAATGTTTACGGGTTCTTTCCTCAATTCCCTGGCAGTCTTATCACTCTTCCCTGCACACCTGGGGGTGAGGGAGGGGGAGAGGAAGAAGTGACAAAGGCAGAACTTCCTCAATGTTCCTACTTGTTTGTGTGAGTGTGCTTAGTTGCTAAGTTGTATCCTACTCTTTGCGACTCCATGGACTGAAGCCCACCAGGCTCCTCTGTCCATGAGATTCTCTGGGCAAGAATACTGGAGTGAGTTGCCATGCCTTCCTCCAGGGGACCTTCCCAACCTAGGGATTGAACCCACATCTCCTGCATGGGCATGCAGGTTCTTTACCACTGAGCGACCTGGGAAGCCCATATTTCTACTTACTCCAGGGCAAAATTGAACTCCATCAATGTCAACTGCCCTTCAAGGGATTTCCCTAGAAGGGGGTTCATCCCAGAACCCAGAGTTGCCTAAGAGGCCTGCTGCGACACCTCACTGGCTGAGTGAGCTCTGGGCCACACAGGCCCACCCTCTGCAGAGAAATGACTCCTCCTGGGGTGCCACTGCCCAGCTGCACCCATTGCAGGAAGCACGGAAGCCCACCTATGCAGAAGCTCACTAGCTCCAGACTGAGGAGGCTGCAGGAAGGCAGGATGGGCCCAACCTCTAGCAGGCTCGATGGATGCAGCCACCTCAGCAGAGAAAAATGGAAAGGCAGGAGCTGAGAACCCAAGCTCTGGCTACAGATTACCTCAGCTCAAAGCCTGGTTATATCGGTCACTGCTTGTGTGCCTCCAGCAAGCAACCTAAACCTTCTGTGCCTCCATTTACTTACCTGTATAAAGGGGATAAGAGTGGTCCCTAGCCTTCATAAGATCGCCATGTGCCTGAAAGGGGCACTACCCAGCATCCAGCAGAGGAGACTACATGCCCAAATAAAACATCACGTTCTGCTTACCATCTCAAGACCACAGAATTGCTGCTAAAGTTCCAGACATCAAAACCACACACCAGTCTCCCCTGCTGGAATGAAAAGAAAGGGGCAATACTAACAAACTATACCCTTATCAATATCTAAAGAAAAAAATTTCCCAAAATCCCTCCAAAAGATTCCTCTTCACTGGCCATGTCACGTGCTGCAGAAGCTGGGAAACCAAGACCTCGCTCTTTCAGCCTCTCAAGTAGAGGGCAAGGTTGAGAAAAGGGGTTGAGAACAGGGTCTGCCACTGGGGCTGATCATAAGAACAAATCACATTTATTGAGCACTTAATATGGCTTCTCTTCCCTAAGCACTTCTGCCAGTACACTGAATATATTACCTAACTTCATCCTCTCAATGACCCCATGGAGTTATGTATTATTATCCGCACTATTCAAATCTAGGAACTGAAGCCCAGAAAAGTTGTGTTACTTGTCCAAGATCCCACAGAACAGAATCTGAACTCAGGCCAGCTGCAGAGTCCAGGCTCTTGAGCTGGAGGGCATAACCTCTGTGATGGCAGCAGCCACTGTCAACAGATGCTTGTAGATACTCTGATGTGAATATACTTATATTTGGCATGAAAGGGAGCAAGCACCCAGGGACCAGGGAAGGAGATCCACCACCTACACACAGACCTGGAAACCCTGAGCAGGCAGGGCATAGCCGGAGCCCCTGACCCAATTCATCAGCCTGGAAGGACTTCATGTCCCACCCAGTGTTACCTTGGAGGGAGGCAAGCCACGCTGCTGGCACGCCACTCTCCAGCCTTCCCTGTCTGTCATTACTCACCTAGAGAAGGTCACCATCGCTTCCATCGTTCGTGGCTCGGGCAGTCAGTTGTGGACTTGACACAGTCGGCCACTACCCTTCGAGAGACTCTTGTCTTCCCCACAGGGCACTGGGAGGTGGCTGCCAGGCCAGGCTGATGCAGAGGACACCACTCAGTGGTGACTGACCAGAGGGCTTCTTGCCAGCCTACCGTAGTGACTTCCATTTCTAGAACTGCAAACGCACTTGAAACGAAATCACTAGGGCCAGGCCTGTCTTTCCAGGGAGGGGCTCGGTGTCCTGTTTCTGATGTTACATCCATTTGTCACTACATTTGTGTGTCCGCTTACAGAGCTACCATGTGGTAAAATTCAAAGTACCCAGCCATTTCTCTTACCTTGTGTTGGTGTATCTGCATATTTGGCGGGGGGGAGGCGGGTTCCTGGGAGCCTTTTAATTTGGAAACAGTCAGGACCCCCCCTCCTTAGTCTTAAAGAGGCTCTGGCTAACACCCACCTGTGGAGACTTTCATAAGTTGCAATCTTTTTCTTTCTCCAGAAGACACCTGGAAGGTATAGCCTAATGCAGCCTCCCTACCCTGGCCGCAGAGGTTTAAAGAACAAAGCCAGCACATCTCCCCTGGTGATGTTATGTTTTCCAGATGTGGCATGATGAGGGGGTGCTCCTCCTTTGTGATTTTCTTCCTCAAACCCATAACCCCATTCTCATCACAAGAAAATGTCCAGCTAAACTTGAGAGACAATCTACAAGTCAGAAAGAAAAACACCAACACAGTATGTTAACGCATATATATGGAATTTAGAAAGATGGTAACGATGACCCCATATGCGAGACAGCCAAAGAGACACAGATATAAAGAACAGACTTTTGGACTCTGCAGGAGAAGGCGAGGGTGGGATGATTTGACAGAATAGCATTGAATCATGCATATTACCATGTATGAAATAGATCACCAGTCCAGGTTCGATGCATGAGACAGGGTGATCAGGGCTGGTGCACTGGGATGACCCTGAGGGATGGGATGGGGAGGGAGGTGGGAGGGGGGTTCAGGATGGGGGACACATGTACACCTGTGGGTGATTCATGTCAATGCATGGCAGGAACCACTACAATATTGTAAAGTAATTAGCCTCCAATTAAAATAAATTAATTAATTTAAAAAATTATCCGACCACTGCTCTTCCAAAGTGTCATGGTTATGAAAAACATGGGACATTTAAGGAAGTATCCCAGAGCAGGGACTAAGGAGATGTGACTACTGAATGTAAACCTCATCCTAGACTGGATCCTGGGACATGGAGAGGACTTGAGCGAGATCAGAATAGTTCAGTTGATGGTATTGTGCTAAGGTTAATGCGGAGTGTTAATAAAGGTACTGTGGTTATGTAAGGTATTAACATTAGCAAGAGCTAGGTGAAGGCTACATGGGGACCTTCTGGGTACTATCTTTACAACTCTACTGTAAACCTAAAGTTATTTCAAAATAAAAAGGCTTTTAGAAAACTGTTTCAAATGCCCGACCCTCATTCAAAGCAATTTAATCAGGATCTTGGGCATTCAGCACTCTCCCCGTGATCCGGATGTGCAGGTTGAGCTAAGAACCACAGACCAGAGACTTCAGCCGTGAGCGTGTGTGTCAGAACTCCCTGGAGGGTTTAGTAGAACAGACTGCTGGGTCCCGCCCCAGAGTCTCTGCTTTGACACATCCGGAGTGGGGTCTGAGATTTGCCTGTCTAAACAGCTCCCTGGTTACACTGATGCTGCCAGTCCCGGGACCACACCTTCAGAACCGCTGATCAGAACCTGGCGGCTCAAAGCATGGTCCTCAGATGCACAGCGTCAGCACAGCCTGGGAGCTGGTTAGAAATGCAGAATCTCAGGCGCCACGCAGACCCACAGGAGCAGAATCTGTGTTTCAACATGAGCCCCGGTTATTGATTTAAACAGAGAAGTTTGAAAAGCACTGCTCAGGGAGAAGGGATGAGGAAGTGGGAGCTGAAATGTTGGGGATCACAGGGTTATTGGTACCCATCACCTCACCACTTCACCAGCATGGCCTTCCCTTTATACATGGGAATGAGAAAAATCAGGAAGAAACATTGGAGGCTCTTTGCTAAAGAGTCAATCAAGCCAAAAGCATAACTGGGTAGAAAAGAATGTTTTCTGTCCCCAGCAGGGCTGGCCAGGGGCACAGTGACCTGGCCAAGAAGGGAGCTGGCTGAGGCCACCCTCGGAGAAGTCAAGCAAACCAGGCTGGGCGGCCCTGGCTGCAGAACAGACAGCACAGCCCAAGGGTTAATATTTCCTCTGCTGAGAGCTGACCTTGCCCTCCCTTTGGAAAAGCAGAGAGCAGCTTTGGAATAGGCTCCACTTCACAGGAAGGAAGGATACAGGCAGGGAGGGAAGGAGGTGAGTGCAGAGGCTTTCTGAACAAATGAGTTTTTATGAAAGTTTGCAGATATAAGGCTTAGGAGGGGCTTCCCTGGTGGCTCAGATGTAAACAATCTGCCTGTGATGCAGGAGACCTGGGTTGGATCCCTGGATTGGGAAAATCCCCTGGAGAAGGGAATGGCAACCCACTCCAGTATTCCTGCCTGGAGAATCCCATGAACACAGGGGCCTGGTGGACTACAGTCCACCAAGGCGAAAGGAGTCAGACACGACTGAGCGATGAACACTTTCACCTCCCAGGCTTAGGAGATGGGGCCTCCCCAGTCCCCCTTGGCCAGTTGCAAACCACAGTGGCACCAGATCACTTGGCATTCAAGGTCTCTCATTAAATACAGCCCCCCGCCGTCCACCCCCACCCAACTCAGCCTGGCAAACCAGCAGGCCAGGCTTCCAGGAACTCTCTGCGACTTTGCTCACCCTGTCAACTCAGATCTCAGCAGACACCAGTTCCTGACTCAGACCTGAGCTCTGCCAGACCACATCCTAAGATCACTGAAGCCCCAGGTGTCCCTGGGCAAGGCCCCATCCCCTCCTTCTCACCTCTGCTTACACAGAGTGTGTTAGTCACTCAGTCGTGTCTGACTCTTTGTGACCCCATGGACTGTAGGCTGCCAGGCACCTCTGCCCATGGGATTCCCTAGGCAAGAATACTGGAGTGGATTGCCATTCCCATCTCCAGGGGATCTTCCCAACCCAGGGATCGAACCTAGGTCTCCTGCACTGCAGGCAGATTCTTTACCAGCTGAGCCACCAAGAAAGCCAGCTAGTGTAAAACAAAAGGGTTCAATACTAAAGTAACTGAATGCTAAAATATTAGAAATCATAAAACTGATAGCTCACTATCACAAACGTCTAGTGGGGAGATGGAGGTAATATTGCCAATTAAGGGACTGAAGCAATTTGTGCTTTTTCTTAAGTCTTTATCCGTCCTCTGGCGTTTAAGAGGTGGATCTTCATGACTGTCTTGATTTACGGTCTGTTTACACGGAGGGTAGTTCCAAACCTCCCAAGCACTGTCCCTGAGGATCTGTGTCTCCTGAAGCCACCTTCATTTTCTGAGATGTCACTAGAAGTCAGCAACCTCATAGCCTTACAGCTCTGGGGGGCAGGGGGAGCAGTGGTCTCTAAGCCAATTATCCTGAGAGTGACCATCCCCAGTCCTGGCAGTGGGCTTGGAACACTGCAGAAATTAACCTGACAATCAAACAAGGCAGCCTTCCCAGGGGAAAGAGAGTGGCATGTGAGACTTTTTTTTATAAATACACAGGTTTCAACATCCCTGAAAATAGCGAAGTAACCTGAGAGTCTAACTTTCGCATGCTTATTGAGCACCTACTGCAAATAGAGACATTACTTTGCCAACAAAGGTCTGTCTAGTCAAGGCTATGATTTTTCCAGTGGTCATGTATGGATGTGAGAGTTGGACTATAAAGAAAGCTGAGGGCCAAAGAATTGATGCTTTTGAACTGTGGTGTTGGAGAAGACTCTTGAGAGTCCCTTGGACTGCAAGGAGATCCAACCAGTCCATCCTAAAGGAAATCAGTCATGAATGTTCATTGGATGGACTGATGCTGAAGCTGAAACTCCAATACTTTGGCAACCTGATGTGAAGAACTGACTCACTAGAAAAGACCCTGATGCTGGGAAAGGTTGAAGGCGGGAGGAGAAGGGGACAGCAGAGGAGGAGATGGTTGGATGGCATCACTGACTTGATGGACATGAGTTTGAGTAAGCTCTGGGAGCTGGTGATGGACAGGGAGGCCTGGCGTGCTGTAGTCCATGGGGTCGCACAGAGTCGAACACAACTAAGCAACTGAACTGAACTATAAACCAGGACATCTGCACTTCCTATGAGCTGGGCACATATTTGAGAGGCCAAACGGGCCACTGAGCTGGAATTCTCCTCACTGGGGACGAGAAGAGGGGAGCGGAACTATAGCCATCTTGCCCAAATCAGAGAAGCCAACACCTACATAGGCCTAGGATCCAAGGATTAAAAGAAAAAGCACCCTTCGAAGTAAGCTGATGCTGACTTCCTGACACATCGCTACTGCTGGGGGAAGAAAGTCACAGGATTTTACTCGAAGCACCAAACCCCAATCAACATATGGCAAGTTCTGCAGGACAGAGAAGGGAGCAGGGCAGAGATCTGGCATAAGAGCTCACATGGGTGCTCTCTGAACTGCAGAACAGAGATGATGGGAGCTCCTAGAGCTCTCCTTCCAGACACGGCTCCACCCGGAGGAGGAGAAATTACAGGCCAGCAGTCAGCTGATAAAGATGCACCTCAGGCCAAGTACACAGGACGAGATGACACCAGAGGTATACTTATATGATGAAGAACCTGTCTGGTCTTTGTCCCTTGGTTGCTCCTGGAAGATGACCTCTCAATCCCTGGACCTTCTTTCTCTCTTCATTTGGCTGCACTGGGTCTTAGTTGCAACATGTGGATCTTTAGTTGTGGATCCAGTTCCCTAACCAGGAAACGAACCCAGGCCCCCGAGAGCCTGGAATCTTAGCCACTGGACCGCCAGGGAAGTCCCAATCCTTGGACTTTCTTAGTAATGGGGGGGGGGGGCGGGGTGGAGGGAAGAGGGTCTGGAGATTTTATTCAGTCATCTGGCTAATGATTCAATAAATTGTGCTAATACAACGAAACCCTGATAAAAACTGTGGACACTGAAGCTCAGTGATGCATCTCTGTGCCAAGAGGGTCCTTCCATGGCAAGAACCCAGAAGCTCAACACACAGGACCCCCAGACCTCACCCTGAGTGTCTCTTCATTTGCCTGATCTCAAGTGTAGTGCCTTCCTGAGCTCTGTAAGTCATTCTAGCAAATTATCAAGTCTGGGGGGTAGCAGGTGGTAGAAACCCCCAAATTTGTAGTCAGCTGGTCAAAAGTACACATGGGCTGGGACCCCAAGCCTGCAGTGAGTATCTGAAGTGAGAGCAGGCTCACGGGAAAACTGCGTCCTTAAGGGAAGAGAGGCTGCACTCACTCCAGGTCGTCTACATCAGAATCGCACTGCAGCAGCACAGGGGTGCAAGGCCACCCTATCTTAGGCCTGAGGAACATGCAGGACTCAGTCTGACTTTTCCAGGGCTTTTGGTCTCCTTTACCCACCCACTGCGCCCAGTCCACTGAAATCCAACTTCCTCTGAAGTCAGTGTTAGAGTCACTATTCAGGCGCATATGACAGCCCAAGGAGCAGGCGTAATTCACACGGCCAGCATTGTGGAATAAACAGCAAAGCAGGGACCCTCATTCAGCAACTGTGCGACTTCAAGCAAATGACTAAATCTCTCTGAGCCTCAGTTCCCACCTCCATAAGATGAGGCTAATGACCCTTCACCCTCATAGAGTTGATGAGACAAATCAATGACGCAACTTACTTACAAAGGGTCCAGCATATTCTCTCACATGTGGCAGGCACTCACACATCAAGCCCTCTATTTTCAAACTGCCCTGTACCCCAAACTGTCTCGGCCTCTCAGCTCTCTGGATAACTGTTCTGGCAACATGCTGATGTTTTAGATCCCAAGGCAGCAGGAAGCCAACCATTAAACCAAAAGTGAAAAGCAAGTAACCATTACCTTGAACAAAAAGGACATTTATATTTACTTCAGTGGCTATAAAAGACACCATAAAATATAATATGCAGCATGCATCCTCATGATTCATAGCAGATCTTGCAGATTATTCTCTCAGGTCCCTGGGTGCATCCAACTGGTCACTAAGAACAATTAATTCAAAGGGATGGCAAACCATCTCTGGTCAGTGAAAAATCTGCTTGTTGTATTATGAATAAAGAGAACAGAAAATGAGATTCAAATTTAGGATTTTTTTTTCTCTACCCTCATGAATGAGGTGAAGTAAGATCAGAGAGATTCAGACACAATTACCGTGAGCCAGGGTGCTCAGTGAGAGCTGGGACCTGCTGCATCTGGGGTCATAGGGACCTGGAGACTACGGACACAGAAGATGGGCAGGGGGCAGGCTGGCAGCAAGGTAAAAGCAGCATCTGGCAGGTCACCAGCAGGTTTCAGAGCACAAGCCCAGCCACATGACTGAGGTTTAGACAACAGTCTCAGGAATGGGGATATCGAATGATGAATCTGAGGGCTAAGTCAGGAGCCAATCAACAGAACAAGGGAGGTCCCGGGTCATAGGGGATGAGGGGAGAATCCAGGGGAAGCAACGTCAGAGGTTTCTGCTGAGCCTCTGAGTTCTTGGCCTTCAGCTTCCTAACAGTGGCAACCAAGATCTGTCTTAGAAAGGAAGAGAAATATACAAGAATCAGAAAGTGGACGCACAGTGGAAGGCTGGAAGGATTTCGGGGACAAGAAGTCAAGCAGATCACAATGGCACGTGGCATCCGCGGCGACTCCTACCTCGTGGCCTGAGTGGACTCACTCCCAACCTGGAATAAATGGCCTGCTGACCACGCTCTTGCCCTGAAGCCCCGAAGTGGTTTTTATTGAATCACAGTACATAAAGTCACCAAAGGGGTCACCATGACAGCTGTGAACTCACAGCTGCAACAGAACCTGGCTCGGGGGCCAAGCCACCCCAGGAAGGTTGGCACCTCCAGGGAGGGATGGCTCAAAGAAAGAAAACTCTTCTCCAGCAGTTCAGGGACCAAGCCCCTCTGCAGCAAAACCAAACATCTGGCGAGTTAGATGTGCCCTCGGTGGGCTAAGTAGTCCATCTTGACCACAAGAAAGGTGAACAGAAGCAGGTGGGGCAGGTATCCAACCCAAAGGCACAGACGGAGAGCGGGAAAGCAGACCGTGGTGCCTTCCCCCTGGGAACGGCTGGAAACCCTCCCAGGACGTGGCCTGAGGCCCTGAGACACAGGCTTCACAGGAGAGGACTTCCAGAGGCGGAGCATGACAGGGATCGCGAGGCTCCACGGGGCAGAAACGGGGCAGGCGGGTGGAGACACAACGGAAGAATGAGGGGTGAAGAGACCCCTCAGCCGCGGCAGGGGCCACCGCCGGGCAGGGGGCAGCACGTCCACTCAGTGTGAAGCAGGCAGCAGCCAGCAGAGCAGAGCCCAGACCCAGCCAGTGAGCCTCAGCCCCTTCAGGTGCAGAACGAGCTCCTGAAGGTTGATCTTCCATAAGCTGACAGCCTCCCTCAGAGAGATCCGGGCCCTTCTGAAGAGTGAACGGGTCTTCTGCTTCTTGTGCCTACAGGAGGGGCGCAAAGGAAGAGAGAAGAGACGCAGAGTTGAGACGAGCAGCGTCACTTGGAAAAACGGAAGGTGGTGGTTCTGCCAAGTCACCACTCCGCCTCCCCCAGGAGACAACGGCTCCTGGTCACGCGATCAGACCACTGCCCAATCTGGGACCAGAGGAACTCAGCTGGTCTACAGGCGTTTTCCAGGTAAGTGGGGTAAGTAAAAGCAGATGTTGCACACCTCATCAAAGGCCTGGAGGACCCGCTGGGTATCATGTTCCAAAGTTTCTCTTTTTCCAAAAGTAGAGTTTATATTCATCAAGTCAGAATCCCCCAGACTCAAATGAAAGAGCTCTCCCTAATTTTCTGAGGCTACGAATCACCTGGAAACCTAGTCAAGGTGGTCCTGGGAGGCTGGGGCCATGATGGATTCTACCCAACTCAAGGCCTTCTGCACCAACAAAAGGACATGATGGAAACTGGTGTTTATGAGGATCACCTACTCAAGACTTTAGTTTGCTTTTTTTTTTTAGCCATACCACACAGCTTGCAGGACCTTAGTTCCCCAACCAGGGACTGAATCTAGGCCCCAGCAGTGAAAGCACCGAGTCCTAACCACTGAGCTGCCAGAGACCTCCCAAGACTTCGTTTCCGGAACCTCAGAGGAAGAATGAATCGTGTTCAGCCCTTCCCTAGGCAGTGTATTTTGCTGTAACTCAGTATTTGATAGCGGGTGCATGATGCATGTGGTCAACACTGCCGTCACCTGTTTACCAGAATGACCCACTTGCTGCCTAGGATGGAAGGATGGCTTGAAGCTGACCAGGCCAGGCCTCCCCTCTTGGGTGTGAACACTCAGCCAGAGCATGGGCCTTCCCATGTATATGCTACCATCCAGTAGAAGAGCCTGGGATCCCCATTCCTCTACTACTGCCTCCCTGGGGAAGCACCCTTCCCTTCCTCATCAACACCTCCAGGATGCTGAGGCATCTGAAAAGACCTGAGATCCTGAGAGAGCCGGCTAGTGACACGTTTCCTGAGTCACAGCCACACTCACAGGGAAAAGAACACTGGCCTCACTGCCTGGCGGGTGCTGGGGACACAGTCACAGGACCAGGCACGGATGAGATATGAGCCAGGGCATACTGATCCCAAGTCTGGGGACTCTCGGGTGGGACTGAGACTATCAGAAAATGCTGCAGACTTTATTGAGCGTAAGTGTCACGAGGAAAGCTTGCCCAGGAAGCTGAGGTCCCAGAACCCACAATTTTAACCAGCAGAGGTGGCTCTCTTGGACCACCTTAAACATAGCCCCCAAGTGTCAGCCAGTTCCCTGGAGCTGGTTTCTGCCCCTAACTTCCTGCAGGGAGAGCTGGAGACTGGGGAGCTCAGGCCGGGCCCTGGGGGCTGGAGGAGAAAGGGGAGGCGTGCAGACCCCTGGGGTGGATCAGGGAGCTGGGGTGGGGTGGCAGGGGGAGGCCGGAGCCCACACTCACGCGGCCAGTGCTTTGATGCAGCATCGCGACATGTTGAGGAAAGAGCTGGCGCTGGCGCGGGTGCCCAGGGCGGCCTCGATGCCCCGCAGCAGGTCGTTGGTCTTGAAGATGAGCAGCATCTGGCGTGGCACACGGTTGAGGAGCTGGCTGATCTGGGGGAGGTAGTTGGCCGCGTGGTTGCGGATCTCTGAGTCCTGAACAGAAAGAGGCAGCCTGAGTGGGGCGGGGGGCCTGGGGCGGCAGCAGGCATCCGGGCTGCCAGCGATCGGAAGGGGCTGTGGGGAGGGTCCGGGAGGGAGGGTCTAGCACAGCAGCCTCCAGCAGCACTAGGAACCTTCCCGGGGGAGAAGCTCAGCCCAAGCGGTGTTGTAGCCAGACGAACCTGGTCAGGACGTCTCCCCCAACTTCCAGCCCAGCACCGGACACCACACTGGAGCCTCATTTCTACTGCCTCTGCCGTCCTAGCTCCTTGCAGCTGAGGTCACCAATACCCATCCCCCAAGCCCCCAGGCCAGTACCGATGGGGCAGGGAGTCTACCTCCCCTCCTCACCAACTATCTGATGGGTCCCGCCTCTCAGCCCAGGGGTCCACCTTTGTGTTATTCTCCAAGGCTCTGTGCTGGCCACCAATTTTCAGGCCAGGTCAAGAATGACTCTTGGGAGCTGGTACTGGCTGAGTCACCAGTACTGGCTGAGGCCCCCGTCCCTCCAGCCAAACCAGGCTGGTGCAGTCGAGACCTCTGAGATCCTGACCCCAAACCCAAATCCAAAGTCCTGCCCCACACCCTGCCTGACCCGAGCCCCACCAGATCTGTTTGCACAGCCATAGCCCATCACTGTCCTCCAGGCTTGACCCAGCATCAGCCCGCCCATGCCTAAGGTCCTCAGGACCTCGGGGCAGGATTCAGGGCTAGCCCTTGCCCATCCTGGTGGGTAAGTTTCAGGGTCAGTTTCCCAGCCTTCCCCATCCCTGTCATGGTTCTGAGAAGATAACTGCCTCCAGCCAGAGTCCTGAGTATAGAGCGAGGCTCTGATCCCGTCTCAGTCTCCAGGGAAGCAATGATGGCGATGGTGATGACAAGAGTCCATGTGTACTGAGCATCACTAAGGAACCCGGGCACTCTGACACGCTTGTGTGCGTTAGCTCATCTCATCTTCACAACAACCCTATTAGGCGAGCGTATATCCCCATTTGAGAGGAGGAAGCTGAGGCACTGAGAAGTAAAATAACCTCCCCAAGGTCCACAGCTAGTGAGGCAGGAGTCAAACCCTGGTCATTCAGCTCCCAAGCCTGCACCCTCACCAGCAGGCTACACTGCTTGTCATCTCACAGAGCGCCGTGCAGCCCAGGGTCCTCCCCTAAAAGCCGGGCATGCTGTGCCCACCTCCCAGCAGAACCCCAAGGGTCCCCAGAGGCAAGGTGTTGGGGGCATACGGGGCGAAGTCACACCAGGGCCCGGCGGTGCTGCCCAGCGCTTCGCCCCGAAGCTGCCTCTGCAGCAGGAGCAGGACTCCAGGCCCTTTCAGGCACACGGGTGCACCGCCAACAACCGCCTCGCTGTGAACCTGAGATGTCCCCAGGCAGGAGCTATCAGACTAGAACATCTCAACGTGAAGCCAGGCGCCAGGAGCCTGTCTGCCTCCCCAGCTCCCGTTCCCTGCTGCTTGCAGGGGCTAAGGCCAGATCAACGCCCCTCTCACCACAGAGGCCCCTCTAAGCGAGGGAGGCCTGGCCTGGCCACAGCCCGTCTGGACCCAAACGGAAGCCCCTGAGTCCACCCAGGCAACCCTAAGGGGCTATTTCTCAGAGCAGCACAGCCTTCAAGCTTGGCCCCTGCTGGATGCCTACCTGATTGCAAAGATAAAACTCTAACTTAGTTAATATCAACAGGTATCATTCACCAAGCACCTACTGAGTGCCAGGCGATCTTTTCCATCTTTGTATTTTTAATCCCAACTATAGGCTGTGTGCACGCTAAGTTGCTTCAGTCATGTCCATCTCCATGAGAACCCATGGACTGTAGCTCTCCAGGCTCCTCTGTCCATGGGATTTTCCAGATAAGAATACTGGAGTGGGTTGCCACTTCCTACTCAAGGGGATATTCCCAACCCAGGGACCGAACCCGGGTCTCCTGAGTCTCTTGCACTGCAGGCAGATTCTTTACGGCTGAGCCATCGGGGAATCCCGTAAGACCTGGTACAGCCAAAAGAAAAGAAATAAAAAGCAAACAGACAAAATGCAACTTGGCTCCATCCGCTTCTCTCCACCTCCACTGCCGCACAGTCTCAGCCCCAAGGTCTTTCTACCTGCCTCAGCCCCATGGCTCATCTTGCCCCACTCCAGAGAGAGACTTAACAGAGGGAGTCTGAGCATATCCTTCTCCTGCTCACAAGCTGTCCAAGGCTTTGTTTTGTCCTGGGAAAGAATCTTAACTTCTCCTTGCATGATGCTCTCCCAGTCCAGCTGCCATTCGCGTCTCAGCCCAGCACGCCCCTCACTGACTCAAGACTCCCCAACCTGCCCCCTTAAGCCTCCCTTTGCCTGGTTGCTTTCTCCAAGTCCCTCCTCTGGCTGATGCCTTCCTTTCTTTTATCCATCTGGCTGCACCAGGTCTCAGTGGCCGCACATGGGCTCTTGGTTTCAGTATGGGGGATTCCGTTCCCTGACCAGGGATGGAACCCGGGCCCCCTGCATTGGGAGTGTGGAGTCTTGACCACTGGGCCACCAAGGCAGTCCCTGGTGCCCTTCTCATCCTTCAGGCCTCAGCTTACATGTGGACTTCCCAGTGACGTCTCCTCTAGAGCACCCCCCCACCCCACATCATCACTGCCGCTCTGCTGGCCTCTCCCTGGCACCTCTAACCTGTGATCACGCCATCTACCTGTTTGTGTACCATCTGTCTCCTACCTGTCTCCCTCTGTCACAGTGCAAACTAATGGAAGGCCTGTCTGTTCACCACTGGGGTCCACAGGCACTCAGTCCAGCGTCCAGCAACCAAACAACGTTTGTTCCATGACCAAATTTCAGAGACGACGGGGAGGCCCTCTGCATGCGTTATCAAGCAGAATCATACCCCTGTTCAGCAAAAGAGGGAGAGGGCCTCTCTTCTTCTGAGGCGATGCACCAAAAGCTGCGTGAGCCTGGGGCAACCGGCGGTCATCTTTGCCACCAAGTTTTCTGGGAAATGATGGCAACTTAGTGGAAAGCGGAGCCAAGAGATGGCAAGACGTGGCCTGCTAGGGGGACGTTGTTGGAGACTCTGGACCCAGCCATTGCTAAAGCCCCCACCCCAAGGCAGCTCATGGAGGAGGACTCTGAGGCTGAGAGAGGTGATGAGAACCCTCCAAGGGCAGGCCACCAGGAGAAACAGGGGCTGGAATCAGAGCCCAGGGCCCTCTACCACACAAGCAGAATCCAGTCCCTCGCGGCAAGCGTGAGCCCCTCCCCACAAGGACACAAGCCAAGTCTGCACAGGCCTGCCAGCTGACAGCCTAGGAAGATGGGAGGCGATTCCACGAGGAACTGAGACGCCTGGGCAAGAGCTCACCCTGAGCCAGGAAGAATAAGCCCCGCGTCTGGCCCTGCTGTGGGGTAGCGATGAGGACACATACAGAGAAGGGCGCTCCTAGGGCGGGCCTCACCCTGGCCCCGGGGACTCTTGAGCCCTGGGGACTCTGGAGCCCTGGGGACTCTCATCTAGAGCCTGTTCCACCACAAACTCCGTAGCATAATAGGACAGAAGCAAGCCTTTGAGCGCGGCATGAGGAACTGAAGCCCCCTCCCCACAGGGCACCCTAGATGAACCCCGTGAGGGGAGACGGTCCTCAGCAGGAGATAGCAGGCAGTACCAGGCTCACTTATGAGTCAAGTCTCTGGGGGATGCCCAGAAGTCCTGCAGGAGAATGTGGCGGAAGGCTGAAGTCTTGAGAGGGCAGGTCGGAGTGAACATCACGGGGCCCGGGTTATATAGTCAACGCGACCTACTTAATCCTCCAGGTTGACAAGGCCGGAAGGGGGACACAGAGGCACGCCGCTCCCTGTCCCCCAGCTCCCCTCCGGGGACACTGTTTCTCCCACCCCACGCCGCTCCTCGGGCAGGACCTCTCTAATTCTACCCTCTCTACCCAACTCCAGCCCCACCGCCCACCAGCGTGCTCTCAGACCCTGGGTTGGGACAGTTCCACCCTTGGCCCTGCCCCCTTGCCTCCTCGGGGACAGGACAGGACCGGGAGCGGGGGGCACCCACCTCTGTGGTGGTGACAGGAGTCTGGCCGATGCCCTTGTTGACCGAGTCCCAGGACCGGGCCGTCAGCATGCAGGCGAACAGGGGGTAGAGGTCGCCGGCTCCCAGGCGCTGGCTGTACTTCCTCACGCTCTGCATGTCGGTCCAGATCAGCGACTGCCAGAGGCGACAGTAGTCCAGGCGGAACTCTTCCGTGAGCGCCTACAGCGGGGGCAGCATGGCAGGTCAGGGGACAAAGACCTTGTCTCCACCTGGTGTGACCACCGTGAGCAGGGGCGGGGGAGACCATGACACCTGTCCGTTCCCCGCCATAGTCAGCCATCCTTGAAGATCCAAGCACAAAGCTACTGTTGGGTCAGCCTTGGTCCTGGAGAGTGTTAGAGGCTACCACCAGCCCACCAAAATCTACACTCCCCTTTTCTTCCCCCGTACAGGCTACCACCAGGCCTTCCTCCTTTTTAGATGTAGCCCTCTGCCTGAGTGCTGACCGATGGGATGTGTCAGAAGCTCCACTTCCAGACCTGGTCTGTGAAAACGTTCCCAGGCATATTCCTCTGAGCCCTCACTCTACTCCTGGGGGCTGGTGGGCGAGACCCTCAAAGAGACCCCGGAAGGTGCAGCCTCGGTCAGCCTCTGCCTGCGGGCTCCTCCACGCACCCCGGACTGGTGTGTAAGCAGGCAATGAGACGTCTGTCGTGTCTGGGCCATCACTCATTTAGGGGCTGTGTCCACCCAAAACTAACATGCCCAGCATCACTGAGCCTTTCAAAGGAATCCCAGGTTTGGGGATGTGTGTGCGATCAGAGTTCTGACCAGAGGAGTGGGAGACCAGCAGGGAAACCTCGCCAGAACCATTGGCTTCATGGAATCAAACCAGGACCTGGGATCGGCAGGGAACTTGTCAACTCCCCGGCAGCAACACACGGCTCACTGGCACCAGCTCTCTGTCCCCAGTTCCAGAGGATGGACTCAGGGTCATCCAACCTCTGTGAGTTTCCCACCCCTCCATGCTTCCCCACTAAACACGACCTCCTCACTGGAGCTGAGTGACCCTGCCCCCTGCCCCATCTAAGCTCATCTGAGAGCAGCTCACCTCCCAGGGTCTGGCTGGCCTGGGTTTCCCTGGGGAAAAGGGTTTTTTTTTTTTTTTTTTTTGGCAGCTGACAAAGTCGATTCACACATCCAGGTACAATCTCATCGACCCCTCAAGGCTGCTGCTAAACGAGGGATTATCATTCTCACTCTGTTGTTGGTGTTCAGTCACTCTGTCGTGTCTGACTCTTTGCGACCCCATGGACTGCAGCACACCAGGCTTCCCTGTCCATCACCATCTTCCGGAGTTTGCTCAAACTCATGTCCATTGAGTCAGTGATGCCATCCAGTCAACTTGTCCTCTGTCACCCCCTTCTGCGGAGGAAGCTGGGGCTCAGATAGCTTGGAGAGCTCATGTGAGCATGACTTGCACAAAACGATGGCCCTAGGGTGTAGGGCAGCGCCCTCTCCAGCTACCGTGCCATCTGATCCTGTTTCTGTGGTGGACAGGGGAGTTCAGAGGGCTCTGAACCAGGCAGGAGCAGAGCCTGGGGCCGGCCGGTGGGAAAGGGCCCTCCTACCTGGTACAGCCCGTGGTCCAACAGGACGATCTCCACCTTTCCCGTGTCCGGCCGCTTCCGCACCAGCACGTTGCCTGGGTGGGGGTCACAGTGCACGAAGCCGTTGACAAAGATCATCTCGCTGTACATCCTGCCCAGGTGGCGTGAGATCTGAAAGAGAAGGGAGCCGGGTGGGAGCTGCACCGTGCTACCACCTGCCTCAGAGACTGGCTGCTCAGGCTGGCCACCTTCAAGAGGAAGGCCTGAGCAATCATGGTGGAAGCGATGGCTTGAGACCCTGTAGTTCTTGAGTTGACGAGAGAAGCTGATCGCTAATCCGGCTTTTCCTAACTTTAGCTCCACGTTCGATTCAGCTGGAACTCAGAAATGTTGGGGGTGGTCCCCAGGCATCTGTAGTTTTTTAAGCGTCCAGGGTGATTTTAACGGATGGCGAGACGGGAGAACCGCTGCTTCTAGGGTTCCTAAAGGCTGTAACACCCACCTCTCCACACTTCCCTGTTTTTTTGTGAGTCTTTTTCCCTTCTTTCTTATCACTCCCTCTTCACTTTTTCCCCCCAAAGCTGAATGCGGGTTGGAAAGCTGGGTTGGGGGTAGGGATCATTCTCTCTGCCCCTCCTCCAAGGCCGGGGGTGCTGAGTACCAGGGACAGGTGGCCCCAGCATCTCCAGGTCAGCTCCAGGGGCACCTGGAGTCACATGCCCGCCTCCCCTCTCCCTTCAGGCCCCTTTCCCTACTCCCCTCCCCAGCAGAGCCCAATGCTAATCTGATTTATGATGTCTGCACAGAAGAAATGACACTGGAGAGGCCATTTAAATCATCCTGTCAGGGCCGCTCTCCCTGCCCAGGCAGCCTCCTTATCTCTACTCCCTTTTTATTAAAGCTAAAAGCCTTTTCCCAGCTAGGGAACAGCTGCTGAAGAGAGGCAGACCCGGCCCCACAGATGGTCTGTTGACAGGTTTCCAGGGGACAAAGGGATGCTCATCCCAGGAAGCTGATGTCCTGAGGGCACACGCTGCCCTCAGTATCCCTCAGCCTCGCCTGGACCCCATGGGCACTAACAAACATATCTCAGCCAGAGGAGAGGAGGGGCCCCCGGGGTAAGGAACACGGAACTAGGGCCTTAAGATAAAGACTCAAGTCCTTTCCTTGGCCTGTGTGTGTGTTCAGTCGTTTAGTCGTATCCGACTCTTTGCAACCCCTGGACTGTTTAGCCCGCCAGGCTCCTCTGTTCATGGGACTTCCCCGCAAGGATGCTGGAGTGGGTTGCCATTTCCTCCTCCAGGAGATCTTCCCAACCCAGGGATCGAACCCATACCTCCTGCATT
The DNA here is from genome assembly GCF_027580195.1 of Bos mutus. Taxonomy (NCBI): domain Eukaryota; kingdom Metazoa; phylum Chordata; class Mammalia; order Artiodactyla; family Bovidae; genus Bos; species Bos mutus. Next base: position 96,762,676 of record NC_091626.1, read on the forward strand.
CTCTGCATTGGTTCCTTGGCCTACAAAGTCTGCTTTGACCAGGCCCAGCCTCCATCCCTGGTCTCAATCTTGTACCACTGACATTCCAGCCATAATTGATCTCTTTCTCTTCTCAAATAACCCCTGTGCCTTCCTACTCTGGTCCTTTGCACATGATGTTTGTTCCAGGAGCATCATTCCATTTCCCCTTCACCTGGTTCACTCCTCTCTTCCTTCCCATCCCAGCTGAGCATCATTTCCCTGGGGATGCCTCCCCTGCCCTCCTAGATTAAACGAGGTTCTCCTGCCATGCACTCTCATAGGATGCTGCAGACTGTTCCTTTTCCTTTTTTTTTTTAAAACGGTGCTGCTTTTTGTTTTGTTTTCAGTTTTATTTATTTATTTTTGATGGGGCTGGGTCTTCATTGCTGTGCAGGCTTTTCTCTAGTTGCAGCAAGCAAGGGCTCCTCTCTAGTGTAGCCCTCACCTGTGGTGTGCAGGCCTCTCATTGTCCTGGGCTCTCTTTCTCGGGGGCACAGGCTCTAGGGCATGCAGGCTTCAGCACTTGGGGCACACGGGCTCAGAGGGGCCCTCCTGGGCTCTAGAGCACATGCTCAACGGTTGTGGGGCACGGGCTTAGCTGCTCTGCAGCATGTGGGATCTTCCTGGACCAGAGACCAAACCTGTGTCTCCTGCACTGGCAGGCAGATTCCTTACCAGTAAGCCACGAGGGAAGGCCTGTAGTTTGGTTTTTTTTTGTTTGTTTTTTTAATCACTAGCACACTCTTTGTGTTCTTATTTGATTAACAACCATCTAGCCCACTGTTGTAAGCTCCTATGATGGCTGGAACTGATTGTTTCATTACATAGTTTCATTGAGGTCTAAGTTCCATATCATAGACTGGCTCTGTTATCCATCCCCTTGCCTGTAAACAGGCCAAACATGTGAATACAGGACTCTGCCTTCAACATGAGTGAGACCCTGGTCTCTCCACATTTTTCTGAGATGCCACGGTTCTCGCCTCTGATGCTTATCCTAACCCCATTAGTCTCTGAATCCCAATCCATGATAATTGACCTCAAATTCAACCATCAAGAATAATTCTACTTTAGTAACCACAGCTGTCATCCTTATTAAAGGGCCCTAAAACTAAGCACAACTGTTATCCCCATTTTGCAGATTAGGAACTAAGATTCGTCAAAGGTTTAACTTACCCAGAGCTACCTGGCTGGAAAGAAGCAAAGCCAGGATTCAAACCAAGTGAAACCTAGGCTTCTAGGAACCATAATTCTATACTGGCTCACAAGGACGTCTGCACTTCTCAATTGAACTTCATGACCTTGAACAAGTTAGTCAAACTGTCAGCTTCAGTAACACAGAAATAATAATAGTGCCACCCTCACAGATGACGGTCGGGCAAATGACAGCATCGTGGTGCTTGGAACCCAGCATGACGCCCGCTAGTGCCCCGATTCCTCATAATACTCCTGGAGGGGCCGAAGACTAGGTTTCAATGTACCTGTTTGTTTTTTAAGAAGTTAGTTTATTTACTTATTTATCTCTGGCTGCATCAGTTCTGAGCTGTGGCACGCGGGTTCCAGGGCGTGTGGGCACAGTAGCTGGGGCGTGTGGACTTAGTTGCTCTGCAGCACACGGAATCTCAGTTCCCCGACCAGGGACTGAACCTGAGCTCCCTGCACTGGAAGGCAGAATCTCAATCACAGGATCACCAGGGAAGTCCCTACTTGTGCCTTTTAAAGGAATGATGGAATGAGGGTTAAAGAGGCTAACTGAAGTCCTGGGGCTCCGACTGTGCCATCAGGGCCCTGCTACCACGCACTCCAGCTCCCATCATTTCTCCTGGGGGGAAAGGAACCCAGTACCTCAGTGTCTGTTGGCAGCAGGAACAGCCTTTGCCCCGTGTCAAGTCTCAGACTCTGGCTGAGATGGGGGGTATTTCCTGGGAGAGGGAGCCAAGCCAGAGCCAGTCCCTGGATGAGCCAGCAGGTCCCTACCTCGGCACCCCCAAGAACCCCTTTTAGGGAGGCTCTTGGGAGCTCTATGGAGCCGAACCCTGAAGGGCCGTATCTGCCAAACCAATTGCATTTATTAAGTCATAATTCATTTTTATTTGTCAAGGACGCATATGAGGTCCAATCAGGGCTCCTGATCAGCCCAAGATAAGCAGGGCAGCCAGATGGAGCTGACGGAATTTCAGCCCAAAGCAGAGAAATGACATTTCATTTAGTCTGAGCCAACCTGTCATGGGGAGATGTATGATCTCCTCGAAGCTTTTTGAAATATTGCTGATCGCTATAGGCCCCATATTACGACATTGAGAGGTGGCCCCGAGGGGTCTGGGGACTCAGGCTGGGGGAGCCTTGGCCCGTGAGAACTGAGCTGCTGCTACGGGAGGAGGAAGAGCAAGAGGCTGCCGACCGCGGCTCAAATGCAAAGCGTTAGTCTCTCAGTCGTGTCCGACTCTTTGCGATCCCGTGGACCGGAGCCCGCCAGGCTCCTCTGCCCATGGGGATTCTCCAGGCAGGAATTCTGGAGTGGGTTGCCATGCCCTCCTCCAGGGGATCTTCCCAACCCAGGAATTGAACCGGGGTCTTCTGCACTGCAGGCAGATTCTTTACCACCTGAGCCACCAGGGAAGCCCTTCCCCATCTGGCTGCCCCTACCTGGCATCTTTCCTTTTGGGGGCTGTTTCTGATGTTCATTTTAACCAGATATCACCTGGACAGGCAGATGGGGAAGGCAGAGACAGGACTGGGGTCCAGCCTGTGCCACTGGCTTCACCCTGGGGCCACCCTAGCACTGCCACTGCGGGCACAAGCAACCTGGCGGCCAAGTCACCTCCCCTCTCAGTCTGGGTCTAAGTTCCCTTAGCTGATAAGTGGGACTGGCCCCATCTATTCTACTTCCTCGCAGAGCAACCTTGAGATTCAAGGTCAAAATGTGACTGCACAAAAGGGAACGCACTTTACACAGTATACTATATGACACAAAGATGCTTGCTTTCTATAATGAAGTATCTTATTATTTTAAACTTGGGAGAAAATATACCCATTATCACCATCAAAGAGTAATTTTCAAAAAGTTAAAAAACTTGAATATGGTACAAATATAGACTGAACATGTGTCAGAGGTTGTGAAACTCATCAATACAGGAGCCCGCAAGAAGGTAGCTACTGCTAAGTCACTTCAGTCGTGTCCAACTCTGTGCGACCCCATAGACGGAAGCCCACCAGGCCCCACCGTCCCTGGGATTCTCCAGGCAAGAACACTGGAGTGGGTTGCCATTTCCTTCTCCAATGCATGAAAGTGAAAAGTGAAAGTGAAGTCGCTCAGTCATGTCTGACTCTTTGCGACCCCATAGACTGCAGCCCACCAGGCTCCTCCGTCCATGGGGTTTTCCAGGCAAGAGTACTGGAGTGGGGTGTCATTGCCTTCTCTGCAAGAAGGTAGAGCTAGTTCAAATTGAAGATTTTCAGGGACTGGGAATTTATGGGCATTTAAACAGGAATAAGAGGCTAAGATTCCAGGATTAGATACAAAACTGGTTATTGGCTGACTGGGCAATAACGAAATCATAACCTTTGGGTTATCTTTTCCAGTGGGGAGGAGTTATTGGCATCTCTACTGGATAAGATCTACAGGTTGACATATGACTTCAGCCTAAGCCCTTAATTGTCAACAGCAAAGTCAAACAAAAGTACATTCCCTTAGATACTAAAAAATCCTCAGGTAGGCTGCTTAAACAAATGCTCAAGGATGACTTTGAAAGGACAAACTGCACACTCCCATCTCTAAATTTGGGGTAGCTTTTCCTTTTCCTGGCCACACTACACAGCATGTGGGATCTTAGTTCCCTAACCGGGGATTGAACCCAGGCCTCCTACATTGGGAGCACAGAGTCTTAACCACTAGACCACCAGAGAAGTACCTCAGTGATTTTTCTTATCTATCAGAGTTGCAGTAAATTGTAAATTGCCGAGAGAAAGGCAGCCAGTCCCCTCCCTCCTACTCACAGAAGCACGGAGAGTCGCAGAGGAAACCTAAGGCCATTACTGGGTACAAAACCCTCTCTCCATCCCTTCCATATACCTGGTTCTATCTCCTCCTCAAGAACAAACAATTTTAAATGAGGCTGCAGTGAACGTGGGCGAGCAGGTATCCTTTTCATATGGGTTTCATTTCCTTTGGATGTATACCCAGAAGTGAAACTGCTGGGCTATATGGTAGATCTATTTTCAGTGTTTTGAGGAACCTCCATATGGTTTTCCATAGTGGATGCACCAACTTGCATCCCCACCAACAGTGCACAAGGGTGCCCTTTTCTCCACCTCCTCACCAAGGCCGTTATCTCTTGTCCTCTTGATGACAGCCATTCCAGCAAGTGTGAGAGGATGTCTCATTGTGTGGTTTTTATTTGTATTTCCCTGACAAGTAGTGGTGGTGAACACCTTCTCGTGTGCCCCTTGGCCATCTGTATATCTCCTTGGGAGAAATGTCAGCTTCTCTAAGGCTGCCCCTTACCCCGTTAAGGGCAGTTATCTGCCTAAAGACCGGAGTCCCGCCTTTTCCCAATGGTAACAGCTGACACTCTGTGCCACCCACCATTTCAGGCAAGTTATCTGAACGCACAGCCACCTCTGCAGGAGACAGGTGAGGGAAGCGAAATACAAAAAGAGGAGGCAGCTTGGTTACCTGGCCAGCAGTTAGTGAAACCAGGGTCCAATCCAGGTGGCCTGGCTCCAGGGAGCACAGTTTCAATCACCAACCCCTTCTGCTTCTCCACTCATGGGAAAGCTCCTTACTGGAGGCAGAAACTGCACCAGAAATCCTCTGCAGGTCCCCACAGCAACCAAGAAAGCATTCCATTTGGAGAAAAGAGTCACAGTGGGAAATCCAAGGCTGTTTGTCTAACCAAAAATACACTGTTAACTAAAGCCATAGTATAGCTCTTTTTAGGGGGAAAAAAAAATCAGTGACAAGTTTTTAACAGTTTCATGTAAAAAGAATGTGCCACTCACATAAGTGATTTCAGTAATCACGTAACCCCTTTATGTTTCTAACAGTAGGGAGGGGAAAAAAGAACAGAAATCTTTTTTTTTTTAAGTCTGAATAAAGAATTAAATTAGTAAATAATATCTAAATCAGAGTTATTTTTTTTATTTTTCTCAAAACTTGAGTTGGTTGAAAGCACTTTAATTATTCTATAATTACATGGATTAATGTATTCCCACCCCCCACGGGAAAGTCTATGTTCTTGGGGGTGTCATGGAAGCAAGGCCAAGATATTAATAATCACACAAGTAGCCCGATATTAAGTATAAAAAGGTTAGTAATTCGAGCTCTCTTTGCCGTTCCCCTGGTGGCCGCCCAGGCTTCTAGAGGCAGAACCACAGCCTTCAGGGCCAGACAACTGCCCCGACCACTTTCCCCTCCGCCTCAATCCCACCCCTGGGATATATAAGCCTCAGTTCCTCACTGCTTCCCAGTCACAGAGTGGTCAATCTCGGCCAGCGAAGTCCCTGAGAGTGAAGACAGAGGGAACTTCAGCCACACATGGCTGGGAGATGTAGTGAGGAAGAAAGAGGAACTGGATTCACTGACAGGAACCTGGGGAAGTTTCTCTCATCTCGGAGCCTCCGGGAGTTCGGTGAGAGCTTCTCTAGACTCGGCTTGAACCGGGACAGTGCTTGAGAACGAGGGCATGGAGTATCCACAGGCCAATAAGGGCTCCTGGCTAGTGACACTCACAGGGTCATGGCTACCAGCGGGGCGGGGAGTGGATCCAGGGGCCACGGCTCCAGGAAGACACAGATATCAACCTCTGACATCCCCACTATGGGCAGCAATTCACTCTGAAGAAATATGTGTCCACATCCATCCACCCTACCGAGGTCAGTATTTAAAAAAAAATGACCAAAGAGTTTTTCCCTAAATTTCCCCCTTCTTTTGGCAAATATTTTATTGCCAGAGTTCCAATAAAATAGGCTGTGCTGAGTATGGACTGTGGGTCCTGCCCCACCTGCTTCACGTTTCAATCATCAAACAATCCAACACTTGTTTTTTTTTTTTCTGGCTGCACCACAGGGCGTATAGGATCTTAGTTCCCTGACCAGGGATCAAACCTGTGCCCCCTGCAATGGAAACATGGAGTCTTAGCCACTGGAAGCACAAGTCTTAACCACTGGACCAGAAAAGTCCCTGATGCTCTCCTGCATCCACTTTACAGCAGGCAACTGAGGTTTCCCAAGGATGATGTGCACCCCCAAGGCGACACAGTTCTTAAGCAGCAGAGCCAGCGCGAGAATCCAAGAAGGCCAACTCCAAAGCGATGCTGTCCCCACTCGTGACAGCCCTGCTGTTGGGGAAATGAGTCTCCAGGAGCCCACTTGTGCACCTAGATGCCTCCAACATCCCCAAGCTTCTAACGACCTGATGTGAGAGGTTACAGAGAGGGGGCGATGGGAGGAGATGTTTTTACTCTAGTGATTTCAGTTAGTCTTGTTGTTAGTCGCTCAGTAATGTCCGACTCTTCTGTGACCTCAAGGACTGTAGCCTGTCAGGCTCCTCTGTCCATGGAATTTCCTAGGCATGAAGAGTGGAGTGGGTTGCCATTTCCTTCTCCAGGGGCGTCTTCCTGACCCAGGGATCAAACTCATATTTCCTGAACTGGCAGGTGGATTCTTTACCACGGAGCCACCAGGGAAGCCCTGTGATTTCAGTAACCGGAGTCTTTGTGCCTCTTCGGCTTCTCCTCCCTGGTCTTCTGAGTGCCTTCCACCACACAGTCAGAGAGGCTCCTAAATGGGAAATGACACTGAGCACTAAGGCAGAGTCCTGAACAGCGCGAGCTGGGATCGGGCAACAAGAGGGAACCCCCCAGGCAGTATGGCTTTTAGAAACAGAATGCTCAACCAATGACCACTGATCACCCCTGAGTGGACACACTCATGGACAGCAGAGGTAGGTGGACAGGAGAGAATTAAGAAGATTCTCAGAGATTCTATGGAGGAAGACGTGCCGCTATGACTAATAATGTCATGAATTATAAATGACTTTTTTTTTTTTTTTACAAAACCTCACAGCCTGCAAAGCCTGCACAACCACCCCACGAAGGAAGTACTGTTATCCCTACAACTGTATAGATGAGGAAACCCAGGGGCACCTGGCCAATAAATGGCAGAGCCAGGCACACCCCCAGGGGGCCCGACTTCAAACCCTCTGCCCTGCCTGCCACACGCCCAAGCTCAATGACACCTGGCCAGCCCACTTCTCCCACACTCTGTCCACAGCTCTCCTATGGCTCTGACATGCCAGGCCTGCACACAGTAGGTACTCAAGAAACATCTGCTGGAAAACACGTTTGAGATCTCTTCACTGCTTCTCCAGTGACGCGGGATGGAAAGACTACCAGAAAGAAGGAACATGGCAAGGGGAGCTGGAAACACGTGTGATGGAACCCAGGCCCTGACTGCCCTTCCTCACCAGCCCAGCTAAAATGACTGGAAAGAAGGCAAAAAAGGCTGAGACCCCCCGCCTCCCCCCGCAACAGTAGAGAGTAGAAGGGCCAACAACAGCAGGCAAAGCAATTAGCAAGGCTATGTTTGCAGGGGGAGCAGACAGCCACTGAGAAATGGCGCGGCAGGCGACAGTGGGGAACTGGATGACAGCTGTCTCAGACCAGAGAGGCCAGCCCAGCAGGGCCCTGGGACCTCTGAGACACAGGCTGGGGTGCAAAGTAAGACCTAAACCTCCAGATCCCCTCCCAATCCCGATGGAAGACATGATTTGCTCTCTGGAGTGGTAAAAAGACAGATTCTGCCACACACACCACAGACCAGAGCGCCACCCTGAGGACAGAGGACCCGGCCCAATTCCACATAATGACCATGCAGAGCACCCGGCCCTCTTTCCCCAGCAGGCTCCTGGGCCTCTGGAGTGGACAGGCTGGTGTCTCTTGCAAGCCCCTCATCTCTGCATCCAGCTCATCCTTACCGGACTGTGCATGTAGGTCACCAGGCCTCTAGTCCCCATCTCATCCAACCCCAGCTCCTGACTTTGTCACCTTTCTCTTGGCTAATTTCACACAAATTCAATAGGGCCTCGGCCCAGGTAGGGTCTTAAACACACTCTCACTAAAATCCAATTAACCTTCGATAAAGGTCCCGCAATCAATAGTCATCCTGTGGCTTGAGGAGGCTGCATCCAGCCCAGGCAAGCACACTCCCACATGACCTTTATTCTTAATGAAATCAATGACAGTCACTGTCACCAGCTCTTAAAGTGACTGGCAAATATGATCACTGGGTCAGGCCCTCAGTAATATGCCGCTTCTGGGCTCAGAGCAGAGACAAATGAGAGCCCCTGCAGGCTGCGGGCACTGCAGGCCCCATACTGGGCAGAGAGCCCACCTAGGCAGGGCAGCCACGTGCCTGGATGCACAAAACAGCGGAGGTGAGGCCTGAGGGCCCACCTGGGGCAGCCAGGGGCCCCCTGGCCCTGTGGCAGGTGGCTCCTGAACTCCAGTGAGTGTCTGAACCACCTGGAGAGTTTGTTAAAATGCTGATTCTCGCAAGCCCTCCCACCCCAGATTCTGATAAGTCGGTTTGGGATGGGGCCCAAGAAACTGCATTCAGGTCTTATCTCCTGGCAAGCCGAGAGCGGCTCTTCTGTAAAGTATCCGAGCAGAACAGACCCTTAAGAGTCCAGCTAACCCAACACCTCCAGTAAGCATATTGAGGCCCAGAGAAGGAAGCAATTTGTCCAAGGTCACACAGCGGCCCACTGGCAGAGATGGAGCCTGAACCCAGGTCTCTGGCCTGCTAACATGGTGTTTTCTTAGCTGAGTCTTATCAGGAACTGGCCACTTAGACTGGTCTTCAGGTCCTCACATATGAGGCCCAACTGGGCTGGGGTGCTGTGGGGTGAGGGGGGCCTCTTCAAGGGAAGTGGGGACGACTAACAAGTGCTGGAGGGATCTGCAGCCCTGCCCATCTCCCCTCCAGAGCCACTTCCTGCTGAGCCAACAGCTTGTAGCAGCCAAGATGCCACTAACTACCCTTCCCCCCAGGATCGTGGCAAGATCTGCCTCTGGTCACTCCCCCCTGTCCCCTGCAGGACATGCCAATCGACACTCAGCCAGGCAGTCCTCAGCAGGGACAGTCACGCCAGGGACAGGCCCACTCAGGCCCACAGGCCTAGGGAGGCTTCGGAACCTCAAAAGTTTGTTAGAAACTTCCATTCACATGGAGTCTTTCATGCTACTCACAAATATACACACACATATACACACAAATATACATACACACCCCACTAATCTTCCATGAGGCCTGTGGCTTTGACGTTGGCTGGGAATTGGGAAATTAACCTAATAACAGGTTAATTTCTGCATAGCAAGGCCTGTTCCTCGTCCACTCCTAATATCACTGATGGTCAGCAGAGCACATGGCCCACCGCCCACGGCCTAGTCTAACGTTCCTGTGCAAGGATTGAATGACATCATCTCGGAACACTACCAAAGAGCCTCCCAGGTCACGTAAACCCTAGAAGCCAGGGGCAGGGGCTTAAGAGGAGAAGGAATTAAGACAGTATGGTATTATCAGAAGGACAGACCTACAGACCAAGGGAAGAGAACAGAGCCTCCAGAAAAGACCGGCAGCGGCCTGATGACAAAGATGCCAGGTCTAAACTACCACACGGTATGATGCCATTAACACGCAGTTCAGGGAGGTGACAGAGGTCAGAACAGCGGTGGCTCTGGGGGCAGTAAGAAGGGTGTGGACTCAGTAAGAGGGGGCATGAGGGGCCTGCCATGGGGCTAGAAATGGCTTGTGTCTTTGCCCAGCTGGTGAGTACATGGGATGTCCATATGACAACACACAAGGTGTTCCATGAAGATCTGAGACCTCATGTAAGTCATCTTCCTTCCCTGAGTCCTCTTGATTCTTCATCCCTAGAATGGAGACAAGACCTCCCTCCCTCCTAAGATTGTGACACAGAATGAGCATGGCACCCAGAGTCAGGCAGTGAGTAAACATCAATGGTCAAAGGAGGTAACAGAGAAAGGGCAAGCCCCAGGGATGATGATAATAATGAAAACAGCAACAACCATCAACTAGCTACCAATTTGGAGCTTTAGCCATGCACTAGGAGGGTGAACCTAGTCCTCTAGAAAATGGAACAACGCTTGTATGAACTTGACGTGAGCTAGAGAGAGGAGGGCTGCATTCGGATGGTGCCCTGGGAGTTGGCAAAGGTTCTGTCAGTATTCCAACTCCTTCTTCGAGGAGTTACTGGCGTGGCTGTCAGCCTACTAGACTCAGGTTCCCCTGCAGCCCTGGGCAGAGATGCCTGGGAGGAGGATGGAGAAGGTGGAGGAGAAAGGACTCGGAACTCATGCCGACCTGGCTTCCGCTCCTGACTGTCCCTGCTAGCTCTGTGATGCTAGGCAACCTGTTTAACCTCTCTGAGCTTCAGCTTCTCATCTAGAAATGGGATTAATGAGATATCCTTGACAGGGCATCTGTAAGGAGTAGATTATATGTTGTCACATGTTTGGTTCCTATTAGCTGCTAATAAAAAGCAGAGACATTACTTTGTCAACAAAGGTCCCTCTAGTCAAGGCTATGGTTATTCCAGTAGTCATGTATGGATGTGAGAGTTGGACCATAAAGAAAGCTGAGCACCAAAGAATTGATGCTTTTGAACTGTAGTGTTGGAGAAGACTCTTGAGAGTCCCTTGGACTGCAAGGAGATCCAACCAGTCCATCCTAAAGGAGATCAGTCCTGGGTATTCATTGGAAGGACTGATGTTGAAGCTGAAACTCCAATACTTTAGCCACCTGATGCGAAGAGCTGACTCATTTGAAAAGACCCTGATGTTGGGAAAGATTGAGGCAGGAGGAGAAGGGGACGACAGAGGATGAGATGGCTGGATGGCATCACGGACTCGATGGATGGGAGTTTAAGTGAACCCCGGGAGTTGGTGATGGACAGGCCTGGTGTGCTGCAGTCCATGGGGTTGCAAAGAGTTGGACACGACTGAGCAACTGAACTGAACTGAGCTGCTAATAATAATTATTGCTATTGTTTTTCCCAGACCAGATTGATATCAGCCTGCCGGACTTTGCATGTTCACAGAAAATAAAAACCAACACTCTACTCCAACCTTGCCTCATAGAGGTCAACCCAGGGCACGAGGCTGGCTTAATTTGTCTGCTAATTCATAGGATGTCCACCAGAGTCTGCTCTGCACAGAACACCGGCTTTATCTGCAAAGCTGATTCAAGAGGGTTGAAGTCAGAGCTGTCGAGCCCAGGCCCCCAGAGGACATCACCCAGCCCCAGCTCCCACCAGCCACCTCCAGCCTTCTCCCAGGTAGCCTCACTCAGCCAGGAGCAAGCAATTCAGAGCAAATCTCTGTGTGCACTTTGAAAATCAGAGCTGCCTCTGGTTAAACACCATCACAGCTCTGGGCTCACTGGACCCCAAGAGATGAATGGATTCAGGGGTACAGCTGGCACGAGAAGCCCACTGCTGCTGGCAGGAAGTAAATTCCAGTAACTTGAAGCCCTTGGGGTCTGCCCTACTCGGCAGGCAGAGAGACCCTGCTCCCCTTTACGACTAGGATAAACAAGAGGTAACCTCCCCTCCCCTCCCCTCCCCTCCTCCCTGGCGCCAAAGACTCTGTACTCAGGGTACTGGTGGACAAAGGACAAACCAGCCCTGGCTAGAGGCAGGAATGTACCCGCATCCCAACCAAGGGTGCGAGAGGAAGGCGAGCAGGTCTCACCGCACCCTCCTCTGCAGGGAGCACTGCCCAGACACCCTCCAGCCAACGGTGAGGGCAGCAGGCGTCAGAAGCCCCGAGCTCTGCTCCTGCCGAGTGACCCCAGGAGAGCCCTTTGTCTCTGGGCTTCTGCCTATCTCTAAAGCAGAGGTCTGAACTGGAACAGGACTGTTCTCCAGGAAAGCCCAACAGGCAACTCGCGATGGCCGAGCTGCCCCCAGGTGAAGCAGGGCAGGGAGTAGGGAGGCCCCTCCAGCCTCCTCGCCAGCCCAAGAGGCCCCCCGAAGCATTCCAGGAGCCCTGTTTCCCAAGTCAGGGGCCAACGGCTGGTCCCCAGAGGACAAGGCCAGCTGTGGCTCACCTTTCCCAGCCATGCTCTTGGCAGCCTCTTCTTTTATGAACTTCCCTGGTAGCTCAGAGGGTAAAGCATCTGCCTGCAATGTGGGAGACCTGGGTTCGATCCCTGGGTCGGGAAGACTCCCTGGAGAAGGAAATGGCAACCCACTCCAGAATTCTTGCCTGGAGAATCCCATGGACAGAGGAGCCTGGTGGGCTACAGTCCATGGGGTCTCAAAGAGTCGGACACAACTGAGCGATTTCACTTTCATTTTTTATGAACCAAGAGGAGTCCTGGAGTCAGAGAGACGTGGAGTCAGAGAGCTAATTCTAGCTCTATGAGCTGTCTGACCTCAGGCAACGCACCCTCCTTCTCTGAATCTCTGATGCCTCACCTGCAAGATGAAGGCATGCAGGCCTCCCTTCTGAGATGTTTATGGAGGGAAGGGCCTGGCACAGGGTGTTAGGCGTTCAGCAAACAGGAACAGTAAGAGGAGATACGGGATAAGGGAGAAAAGGACAAGCCCAAAGAGTGAGGACAATAATCTCGCTACCATGCTGGAGAGCTCAGCACACACCACGCACTGTTCTAAGTGCGGTGGTGCACAAACCTGTGGTCATCACGACCGTCGTTACAAATGGAGCTCTCATTGTCCCCGCTGACGGAGGCCACACTGGCACTGAGGCCTGGGCTCCCAAGCTGCACACTCTCCGGCCACGTCTCCTGGCTCATCTGCGGAGCCAAGAAGTGGCTTTGTCCTGGGCTGTCCCCCTACGGGGACCCTAGGCTCATCTTTGTGTGTTGCCCTGGATAAAGTAGGGAAGAGCATTTACTTCTACTAGCTCTGGTTGTCCCTTGCATTCCTTCCCCTCACCAGCCACGTGGGGCATGTCACTGCACCCCTCACCCTTCAGGGACTCCCCAGGACCTTGGGGTCACGGCCGAGTTCTGCTCCATCTGCCCGCAGCCCTGCAGAACCTCGCCACTCCTCTGCCCTTCCTTGCAACACCCCTCTGCTCCCACAACTCTGCCACCCTGAGACGTGCGCGCGCACACACACACACACACACATGCACACACACACGCACACACATGCACACACGCACACACATGTCTGGAAAATCCCCACTCAGACAGCTGGGGAAGCCGACCTGGGGAAGCGGTGAGCACTTTTTCCGTGTGGCGCCCTGGGGACGGGCTCACACCCCTTGCTGCCTGAAGGATGGTGCTAAGGATGCAGCTGTGTGACCGACTCCAATGCTGGGCTGGGAAATCCTTGACAAAAGGAACTGTGTCTGGTTCCCCTCTGAACCCACACCCCTCGCACAGAGTAGGGGCTAAACAATGATGAACTCTGGTGAAAAGGTCCCCCCCTCTACCCCTATCTGTGGGACCCCCTGGTCACCAAGAAGAAGGAAATGGGGTTCAGGCCCCCCAGCCCACCAGCCAGCGCTCCCTGAAGGCCGGGGAGTGGCAGGCAGGAGACAGAAGCCCTTCTGTATTCAGCTCTAGGCTACTCACCGGCTCCAGCTATGTCCTCTCTGCCTGATACCTGGAGACCCAGGAAGGGCAGGAGGTGTGTCCAGGCCCCACAGGATGGAAGATTAAGTCCTGAGAGTCTGCACCACTGTTCTCACATTTCTGCAAGCTGTGGGGCTCGGATGACACAAGACAGATGGTGATAATCCCCTGTTCAGGCAGGGCCTGTGGGAGGGGCCCAGCGTGTGCCCGCACCCCACTGCCCGCTGCCAAGCCTGGCTCAGGAGATGGGTGGAGGGCTGCCCTAGAGCACCTGGAAGGCTGCTTCATGCTCCAGAGATTTAATAACTCTTCAGAAAAGACAGGCCCTGCTTCCAGGCCGTGAGACCTCCCCTGGACACACCTGCCCTCACCGGGCAGACCCCGCCCGCAGCAGAGCGCGCTCGACTCACCTCGTTGACGTCAATCTTGTTCCGCTCCATGTAGTGCCTGTCGTTGACCTGCCCGCCATCCACAAACTCCATCAGAAGCACCCGCTTGGTGGACAGCTCCCAGTAGATGTGGGGGACCTGGAGTGGGAGAGCGCAGGTCAGGAAGGGCTGGGAGGCTGGGGGCTCTGGGCAAGGGCTACAGATAGGCACGTGGGCCAGACATCAGCTCACACACCTTCCGGGAACAGGAGGGAAGGCCCAGAGAGACCCCAGCAGAGAGGGGCAGGGAAGGCAGGAGGCAGGCCGAGAAGGAAGGGCAGGCTGCTCCGCCTCCCCCAGCAAGGCCCCAGGCCTCCCCCAGGGACCCTCCTGCTTGGGGACCAGAGAATAAGTTCCCCGCCTTCCTCAGTGCCTTCCAGACACAATGAAGGGCACACACTAAAAGTGGGGCTTAGGGGGAAGTACATGGAACCTCTCAAATCTGAGCCACAGTTGGGGTTAAAAGCTATTTCTCTCTCACCAGGCTTATTTCAGGCTCCTCATGTGAATATAAACACTCTGCCTCAGTTTCAACACCTGTACAATGGGTGTAATTATTATATACGTGAATGAATAAATTTTAACCGGGTGATAAATTTTTCAGTTAGGAAGTCCTGAGTTTTCTCATGACCGTTCCCTGCAAGCCTTCTGTGGCAGACAGTGTGCTGAAGCCTAACCCAACACCTATTCCCAATCCTCCTCTTCCCCAGGAAAAACGAAATACTTTCCCTGCCTGCCTTGCAGTAGTTATGGCCATGTGACACAGTTCTGGCTTGTGAGTCACAAGTGGAGGTCTGCTAGAGGCTGTGGGAAGGCTTTTACTTTCTTAACAAAAAGGGATGTTTATAAATATTGCAACTCTTCTTACCCTTCTCTTCCTACCTTGAGAGTGAAGTGATACCTGGAGCTGCAGCAGCTGTTTTATAACCATGAGGAAAATTCTAAGAAAATCACAGAGATCCCAGTTCTGACACCGTCAGACCACTGAGACAATATCAACAGGCAACTGCGGCAAGTCTTCCTGTTATGTGAGGAAAATACATTCTTTTTGTTTAAAACACTCTAGATGGAGCTGTCAGTTATGTACAAACAAATGCATTCCTAACTGATACACTCTCTAATTCCCTCTGATTCTAAGGACACCCAATAACCAAAAAGATACTAGATTTCCCTAGAAGCAGCCAAGACGTTGGGCTGTACCAAGGACTGCTGAGTGCCATGTGAGTGAGTGACACCTATGAGTCCCACCGATGTCAGGAAGGAGGAAGGACCAGGCTTTCAGCATGCCACAATTCCCCAACAACTTCATGGGCTTATTCCAGTTACAGATAAAGAAGCAAGGGCAGCTAATTCAAGCGATTAGGGGGAATAAGTTCTTCCCTCATCCCAGCTCTCAAAGTTCACATAGCAGTAAGACAGCAGGCTTGAGCCAAGAAACTTTTTTTGCTCCCCGCTCTACTAACAACTGTTTTGTTTGAATCTAGCCACTTAAATCCTCCATGCCTCTGTTTTTCTCACTAAAAAGGAGACTGTGGGACTTCCCTGGTGGTCCAGTGTTCAAAAGTCTGGGCTCCCAGTGCAGGGGGGACAGGTTTGATCCTTGGTCAGGGAACTGAGATTCTGCATGCCCTGGGCATGGCCAAAATAAAAGAAAAAAAAGGAAGGAGACTCTTCCTGCTCCATCTCAATAAGGAGTACTGGGGACAAAGCGGGCCGTACATACAGGAGAACCCTCTGGAACAAATTTCCTACTGAAACCAAGGCATCATTTTGTTTACTCCTTTCCTGCGGTTTTTGCCATTTAAAAATCTAGACCAATGGAGAAATCTGGGACCCTATGTCACTTTGAACTTAAAAGTCGGTCTCGCTTGGCATTTTTTAAAAAGTCTCTTTAAAAATACGAGTACAAGTTTGCTGCTGCTGTTTGAAAGAAAGTGAAAGCAGCTCAGTCGTGTCCAGTTCCTTGCAATCCCATGGACTGTAGCCTGCTAGGCTCCTCTGTCCATGGAATGCTGCAGGCAAGAATACGGAGTGGGTAGCCATTCCCTTCTCCAGGGGATCTTCCCAACCCAGGGATCGAACCCAGGTCTCCCGCATTGCAGGCAGATTCTTTACCAGCTGAGCCACCAGGGAAGATGCTGTTTGAGGCTTCCAAGTAAAAGGGACATACTTGGGGGTTAAGTCTTTCCCCTGGTATGCCTGGGGCCGAAGCTTGACAGTGGGGTGCCTGGGGCTCTAGAGACTCGCTGTCAGACACCCCTCTGTGCCTGCCTGGAGCAACGTGGAAAACAGCCATGCAAGAGCCAGAGATGCAAAGAGAAAACCCCAAGGCTGGAGACTGCCTGGGTTTTGGTCAGGGTTCTAAGTGTGCTGAGACCCCATCCCCTACCTTTCCCCCAGGTCTCCCTCCAAATGCAGCCAACCCAGCCTCACAATAGATGTGTCTGCGGAGGCACTGCTTAGCTCTGAAACAGCAGAGACAGCACCCACCCCCATCCCCGCCAGAAAAAAAGCAAGGCAGAGGGGTTTGTCGTGGGAGCTCAGGGAGGGCTGCGGTTGCCCCTCGATGGATGTAACACAGAAATGACTGCAAAATGCAAAAGTGCTTCCTGCTCAGTTAGGAGACACTTGGCCTGACGGGATACAAGATCAAGCGACTTGCCCCTAAATCAGCACGTGAGCAGGAGGGTTAAGGGGCACCAGGTGAAATTCACTTCACCCCAACACTCATGTTTCACCATCATTCCTTTCTCAGCTTTTTCCATCAAAGAAGGGAAAATGAAGGAGAAAAATTTTGAAAGAGGCAATAAGAACCACCCTGTCCCCTGCCCAAACAAAAATCAACCTGGGAGGCTCGCAGTCAAGGTGCCTGCTGACCCCAGAGGCAGAGTCACACCCGGCCCTCAGGACCTCTGGGTCTGGGGGGGTCTACCTCCTCACGGCAGGAGGGCCCACCCCTGTAGGCCCCGTCTGCCCCCCATACGAGAGCCAATCGTGACCCCAAGAAGGAGAACAGAGAGGAGGGAAAGTTCCAGCCCAAGACCTTGACCTCAGCCTCATTAACGGGCCCTGACCTGCACTTCCTCTTTGTTCTGGTGCCTGGCAAGCATACCTGGGAAGGAAGGCCTGGCACGTCTGGGCATTATCTGGGGCCACGGAGCTCCCCGAACCTGAGGCCAGTGGAGCAGGGCACAGGCCTGCAGTCAGATGGCCAGGCTGGAGCCCCAGCTCTGCCTCTGCCAAGCTGTGTGACTTGGGTAAGTTGCATAATCTCTCTGAGCAGCGGTTCCCTTGCCTGTAAAAGGCTGATGACAATTACAATGAAAGCAACGTTCCCTGCTTCCTACAGGCATGGATGAGGTCCTGGTGCTCAGCAGCACAGCAGCCGCCATACGACAGCCACAGAGAATTTCACAGGTGGTTCTGATACAGAACCAAGGCTGAGAGTTGATGCTACAGACAGCTCAGCATAACTCAGACTGTTGTGATTGTTTTGTGAAAGTTGCTCAGTCGCTTCCAACTCTTCGCAACCCCAGAAACCTTTGCAATTCTCCAGGCCAGAATACTGGAGTGGGTAGCCTTTCCCTTCTCCAGGGGAATCTTCCCAACTCAGGGATCGAACCCAGTTCTCCCGCCTTGCCAGTGGATTCTTTACCAGCTGAGCCACAAACTCAGATCTGCCCATCAATTATTCTAGAGGGACCAGAGCACAGTGGTTTAACAGGTGAGCCTGGGGCCAGGCTGCCTCTGCCCTTTCCCAGGAAGCTGTATGACTTTGGACGAGTGGCTTCATCTCTCTGGGCCTCATCTTCCCCGAGGCTGACATGGAGTTAATAATGGCATTTCTCTTGTGGGGTTGTGTAAGGATTAAGGAGGAATATACAGGGACTTCCCTGGTGGTCCAGGGCTTAAGATGCCACACTTCCAACGCAGGGCTCAGGGGTTCGATCCCTGGTTGGGGAACTAGGATCCCACGTGCTGCACCCCATGGCCGAAAAAGAGGGAACCAACGAGTAAACAGACATAAAGTACTTTAAAAAATGTCTAACACAGCCTAGCCATGTAAAAAAAAATTAACGGATACAGTATTAATAACTAGACATCAGTTCCTCTTAATCTTTGAGATCCTTAGAAAGTTATTTCACCAGAAGCATGCTCATCCTGGCAGGGTTTGCCCCCAGTTTCGAGAGAGTCCCAGGCCCCTTGTGTGCTCAGTTGCTCAGTGGTGTTCAACTCTTTGCAACCCCATGCACTTGGCAATACCCACCAGGCTCCTCTGTCCATGGACTTCCCAGGCAAGAATACTGGAGCAGACTGCCATCTCCTCCTCCAGGAGATGTTCCTGACCCAGCACTAGAGAACCCTGGAGGGGCCCCTGCTCCAGAGACAACCCCCCACCAAGCCCCTCCTTCCCGTATACAGACTCGCTCCCATCCCTTGCAGTCCCAAACCCTGTGTTTTTAAGGCGTCTGCCTCTATCTTGGCCCAGCTGTCCCCAAGGTCAGTCGCAGACCTCACTGCCTGTCCTGTCGCCTCCCACACACTCTGATGCCAGATCCACAAACGCCCTGGTCTTGACCGTTCGGCCTGGCTGCCCCCTCACCTTGGCCCAGTCTCCCTGACGTGCATTTGCATTCGGTGCTCGTCTGAGGTGCGGCAATTTATAGCACAGGGCTGAGGTTATTAAACCCACTGGAAGAGGCCTCACACACCGAGAGGTAAACTGCGCTGAGGCTTAATTACGCACAGATGTTGTGATGGGGTGCCAGTGTGCAAAGCAATCTATCTCCTGTTTGAAGAGCTGAACTGGGTGCGCGGCGCAAAATTTGCTTCCCACTTGTTATGTGTTTAGGCAAAATTAATTACTCGGGAGCCTTAATTCCACCATTCTCTTAGGAACGGGGTGCAGGCTTGAGAAGCAGCAGGTCAAATCGTTACATTAATTATTCACCCATTTGGCATCCTCATTTCAAAAATTTGTGTTATTATTATTATTACATGTCTTGGTCTGACAGATGCTAGTTGGCCCCAGCCAGGGGACAATTTTGCTGTTTCCATGGGAACAGTGGAGGAGATGGTTCTGTTTGTCTGGCTCACAGTACTGGCGCCGAGGACCACCCCTGCTGGGTAAGAGGCAACAGAATGTCCTTAGACGAGCACCAGAGTTGAAGTCAGAAAATGCTGTTTGTACCCCAGCTCTTCTCCTCTAAGACTGCCATCTGTAAAATGGGATGATGGTTTTTGGAAGGACCTCGTGTCCCTGTGTCTGCCTAGTACTCAGAGCCACAGAAGAAACATTCAGTAACTTCTGCCTATCCCCTTGCACAATCAACACTTCTTGGAAGCCCCCACTGAGCTCCTTATCTGGGCAGAATTAGATACTTCCTCTTGGGCACCCACAGAAACAGAGATCAGTCTCTGCCATAGTGCCAACAATCTGAACTACAGAACCCACTGTGTGTGTGTCCCCCACCAAATGGGAAGTCTTCTCAGGCAGGAGCCAACCATCTCTGGCTTAATCTACACACCCCCAGATCCTAGCACAACCACAGGCTCAGGAAGTGCTCGATAAATGTGGAATAACGGAATGAAACAAAAGGAATAGGTAAGCGGAAGAGTCATTTAGACCCGACAACAACGCTTATCAGTTAATATTATCACTTGTGTGAGAAAGCCAAGTTTTCATTGAATTGGTACCAGATCATCTGGATTTGTACCCACAAGAAGGTCTGCACACACAGTGGCATTTCCCTTGTAGGGCTGTGTAAGGACCAGCCCGTCAAGCAGGCCGGGAGCGTCTTGCCAGACCCGACTCACTCAAAGAGCTGAACTTTGCCAGTGGCTACACCATCCACCAAATCAGTGTCTCAAGACACCACACCGATCACCCGAGTTGTGGGTCTTCATTCCATGGACCAAGATTTAGGATTCTCAGGCAGCTAGTGTAGACACACCCTCCCCACCTCTGTTAATCAAACTGGAGAGCGTAAGTATAAATCACTGCCTCCGGCTTCTCAGGATGTCTTTAGAAGCCACTTGGACACTTCAGTCCCAAGCAGGAGACCTTCCAGTTCACGTGCTGAGACACCCTGCCCAGGAAGAGCCCCACTTGACCATTTGCTCCAGAACTAGGACCCGGAGCCCTGCGCCCCATCTTCCCACAATTTCCAGGCCTCTCCAGCGGAAAAGCAGAGAATGGATCTCTTCCAAGAGTTGAAAGCCAAGCTCTCCACATAGACACCAGAGGCTTCTGATCCCCGCATTGCTGTGACGAAAGGGGTACCCCTGATAAATGGGTCCAAGCCCCACCACAAAACGTGTTGGAAGAGCAAGTGCCATGGGCTTGATCTGTCTCGTTCCAATCTCCATGGGACCTGTGGGGAACATCAGGACAATCCTCCAAGACCAGCTCCAAGGCCGACTCCTCAGCAGAGCCTTCCCTGCCATGCTCCACCCGGAAGCCCCTTCTTCTGAATCCTTAAAGCAGGATCTCTCACTGAGCTGGGACTATGCGTCATCGGATGTTGTCTCCCAAGGTAAGTGTCACCTATCATGTCAGCAGTTCTAGTAAATACCTGAAAACACGAATCTGTTCCAATGTAATAGATACATGAGGGAACAATTTGATCATAACACAGATTTTACATTTGTTGATGGTGCAGCACTATCCATGAAAAATACTCGGAAGTGCAGAAAACTTGTATCTGGCTGATCCAAACAGGAACACCCAAAGCAGGCACACAAACATTGCCATGTGTGTGATGGGTCACAGCCCCCCACAACTTCTGTTCAATTTCAGATGACCCCCGCTACCACCTCTTCACAGTAACTCCCAAGCAGCAAATCTTCTGACGCCCATTTCTGCAAGCCCGTGTCCAGTAAAGTGCCATGTGTGCTGTGGTCTTCTGTATTTCTTAGCCATTTAATGTGTGCCAAAGTATGCTCGCATTTCATTAGGTTCCCATCTGCTTTTATTTTCTGGATCACTGGTGACATTTTTGAGTGTTGTAAGCCTAACCCCCTTTTTGCCCATAAACCCTGTGGTTTCTGCTGTGCCATTCTGCAAACGGTGGAGATTTCTAGGACATGTGTTACAGACCTGTGTATTCAGTGAGCTGATATAATAAAGTTTTAGGAAACACGTCAGAGCACAGTAACGTTAGCTATCATCACCATTACCATTATCCTCAGTGTCATCAACCCATGATTCATGGAGGCTGAGACTGTGGCTTACAGGCCCTCAGGAGGGCTCAGGGTCTTGCAATTGTAGACCATTCCATAGACATCAGTTTGCTTGACAGGTCAACAGTCCCCTTTGGTAATTTGTAACTTAGACTTCAAGGGCTTGAACACGCATCACCAGGGACAAATCAGTCATCCTCCCTCACCCAAGAAGGAGACACCTGCTGTGGGTCCTGCAAGGGGAGATGTTCAGGGCTGGGACCAGTCCTCCCCTGTACTCTTCTGCCCAACCACCAGGCCCCCACAGCCCTGCCTTCTTACCTTTAAGAAGTCAAAGTGCTTCAGCATTTGGGCCACTTTCTCAGCATTCCTTCCCTCATTGAGGAAATCCAACTCCAAAGGCAGGTTCTTCTTGGCTTCATCCACCAACCACATGAACTCAAACTCTGGAAACAGCTGCTTCACAGCCAGGACAAGCACCTGAAACCCACAAGCATCCCATCAGCCAGTCCATGACTCCCACCAAGGGCAGTCTAGTCCCTGTCCTCCTGCCTGGTCAGGGCGTTGACAAGTCCCCAGGCCTCCCCTGGAATAAGGATGGGTGGGAAAGTGGCCCCCTGGGGCCCATCTCTGTAATCCAAATCCCAGATATAAAAGCCCAACAACCGCCAGCAGAAACCACTTCCATCCTTTGCTGGGTGTTCCCCACTTGCCCAGCACTGGGTAAGTGCTATTACTCACCTTATTCCTCCATTTAGTCTTCACAGCAACTCTAGGAGGTATACACTCTTCAGCCCCATTTTACAGATGAAAAAAGTTGAGGCTCTCAGAGGTTATACAATTTTTTTCTAAATGTGCCCAGCAAGGAAGCCCAGATTCAGAATTCCCCCTGGGTCTACTCAGCCCCAAAACCCTTGCTCTTAATCACATCACTGAACTACTGGCTTTGCAGCTCCTAGATTTGTGCTTCGTGGTCCTGTCAATAAAGGGCCTTGGGAGGGGGCCCGGCTGTAACTGCATTCTATCTATTTCTTCAGCTGAGTGGTTGGTACCTGAGCATTTATAATATCTTTTATGATTTTTGTACATCCAAAATATTTCATGATAAAAAATTATATCGGAATACGAAACCAAGGGTGGACATGACAAGAGGAGTAAGAGATAAGGGATTTGTCCACTCGGATGAAAAGCTTGGATTTCTAGTGATCTGGGCCCACTGTGGATTCTTGAGTCAGGATGTGATGAAAGAGGGAGTTTTAGAAGACTTATCTGACATTTCAGTTGTCAATTTAATGATGTGAAAGAAACATGACTGGCACAGAACCAGAGCCCAGAGATATCTGCAGGGCACAGCACAGCCCCTCTGTGGGCATGGACTCAGTTCTGAGGCTACCCCACCACCGGAGCTCTGGATCTGAGATAGTCTCACAAGTTCACAAACAATGGCTCTATAGTTAGAAAGCAAGGGTAAGGCTGGGGCCATGGGAAATGTTCCAGCATTGGGCTGGGGTGGGGCAGAAGGCAACTTTCCTGCTCTCCTATAAACCCTCCTGTTGGTATTCAAAGTCAGGCCTGGGGAGAACCACTGACAGACTCTCATCTGTGATTCTTGGTATAGATTATGGTCCAAGTCCTCTGAGAATCCCCATCTCTGGCCCTGGTCAGAGCAGAAGGACAAGGAGCAAGAACTCAAGAACCGTGGGCCTATTGCTACCAAGAGACCTTCCTCCACTGTTAAGGAAACGTAATGCTTATGTAGCCCCCCAGATTCATATGTCAAGCCCTAACCTCAGGGAGACGGTGTTCAGAGGTGCAGTCTTTGGAAAGTAATTGGGCCTAGAAGAGACCATGAAGGTGAGGCCCACATGACAGGTTAGTGTCCTTATAAGAAGAGAGAGACCAAAGCTCCCCGCTTCCCTGCCAGGCAAGGTCACAGAGAGCAGGCAGCCATCTGTCTACAGCCAGGAAGAGGCTCCCCCTGGGAACAGAATCAACCAGCACCTCGAGCCTGGACTTCCCAGCCTCCAGAACTGGGAGAAATAAGTGTCTGTGGTTTAAGCCTCCCGATCGATGGTATTTTGTGGCAGCAGCCAAAGCTGACCAAAACACCACCCACTCCACCCAGAAGGCCTTGCTGGGCCCCAGTCACAAGCCTTATCTCCTGCTTTTGTTTGCCCTGGTCTCTGATATGACTCCAACACTGGATTAGGCACACACGGCGCAGTGAAATAAATCCAGAGCAGGGCCATTAACTACAAGGCATTTACAGCTTTGTTTTTAAATCCTATGTCCGAGGCAATGTACCAGACGCCATTCTGTAAGAATCATCACACAGGGTTATTATACTCAATTTCTCTCAAACCCTCTTTAATTACATTTGGCTGCAGTCTAATTTCTTTTAAGGCTTGTCTAGTCTTTCATGGGCTAGACCTGTGACCTTATGATAATCGATTTAGTTTATGTTTTGTTTCTTTTGGTGTCACATGAAACAAGAACAGAGAGGTGGCAATGGCAAGGGCCTGACTGTTTCAGATCTGGGCACCACGTCTCGTCACCATGCCCTCACCCTGGCTGCCACCCGAGGGGAAGCAGAGCTGGTACACAGCAAACAGAAGCACCTGCCCGGCCCATGCCGAGGGCACAGCTGTCATCTGAGGCACCTGAACTCCAGTCTCTAGGCTCCAAGTTTCAAGCAAGAAGCCTCTTGTGTGCTTTGCATGCTGCATGCTAAGTCGCTCCAGTCGTGTCCGACTCTTTGCAACCCCATGGACTGTAGCCCGCCACGTTCCTCTGTCCATGGGATTGTCCAGGCAAGAATACTGGAGTGGGTTGCCATGGCCTCCTCCAGGGGATCTTCCCAATCCAGGGACTGAACCCGCATCTCTTATGTCTCCTGCATGGGCAGGTGGGTTCTTTACCACTAGCACCATCTGGGAAGCCCTTGTGTGTTTTGCTCCAGCACAGGTTCCAGACCTTCCCATCCAGGAGGGACAAGGAAGGAGCCACAGTGAGTCTCACTCATCTTTTTCAGCCAAAATGTATTTACTGATTACCTTCTAGATAATGACCCTGGACCAGCCGTAGGTACACACAGAGACCCACATGTAGCCAAGTGGGGTCTACATCAGGCGATGAGGCTTCTGTGGCCACACACTACCTCCTCATTGCTGACTGTCTGGTCACTGTCATTTGTGAAATTTCAAATTATCATTAATATCCAAACAGCCCTGAAAGGCACCTTAAAGATTTTTCTGTTATCAATCAATTATGTAATTAGTCCTTACTAATACTATTGGTTATTATTGATACTTTATATCATTAACCATAAAAGCAGTCAAAGGTTTTATTGGTTGATATTAATTGCTAGTAAGTTAGTAAACTAATTCATAACCCCTGGGACTTTGCAGGACTCATAAAACTGGTTTCCAAACCATTCTGTGGTGGTTGGCAAGTCACTCCCTTGGTTACTCTAAAATGAGAGGGTCTGTTTGCATGGAAGTTAGTGGTTCGTAGTTTTAGAGGCCGTCATCCCCTTTATAGGAAGTCACCGATTTGAAAATGTGATGCCAGCAATGAAGCCCAGAAAACACACATACTCCCATAATTTTGTACATAATTCGGGGGTTTATCACCCCTTGAACTTCAAAGGGAGGGTTGAGGTCAGGTTAAGAGGCATCCGGTCCAAAAAAAAAAAGAGTCATCTGATCCAAATCCAAACCAGTTTGGGCTGCTGCCACTTTGGACTTCTCTGAGCTTGAGAAAAGAAAACGAAATTCCATTTCATCCTCTGTTTTAACTCAGTTCCCTTCTGAAGAGCCTGCCCCAAGTAGATTCTTTTATGTTTTTCTTTCTTGACAACAGATGCAATCAACTAAAATAAAACAGGTGTTGTTATCAATTTGACTTTTTGATTTTTCTCCCAAATTCATCTTCTCATAAAATTCTTCCAACTGCCAGTGTTTTCACCAGTGCCTAGCACGTATTCAACACTCAGCAGATGTTTCCTGAATATTCATGTGAATGAATGAGTGAATAAATGAACATTCCAAAAGGCCTGCCTTCTCCCCAGAAATAGTTATCTGCTCACATGTGCATTACGCAGATGGATTACATCTGTACGCCTCAGAGATTTGGGTGGAAGAAGGGATTACCTCTGAATGTGGGGGAACCACAGTTTTGAAATGTCTGAGAATATTCTACTTCACTTGAAGCCTTGTTAATCAATCAGGGTATATTCAACAATTAATAGTTGAATAGATTATTCTCTCCTTCAAGGGAGAATAATGAAATCATTTTCCTACAGGACTATTGGCTCCCAGGAAGAAAACTAAATTATGGACCACACAGAAGCATAATGGAAAAATTGAGAGTCACATAAAAGTTTGAAAATTAGTGATTGCTATATATGATAGCAAAAAAAATGGGAATTATCATTATTGAGACACAAGCACCGCACCATGAGGCACTTGATATGCATGCTCTCATTTCTTCCTCTTCTTGCCCATTTCACAGAGAAGGAAATTGGATCCAAGAGGTTAAAGCATTTCTCAAGGTCACACAGCTTGCAATTTCAAATGCAGGGCTTGAACCCACTTTTTTTTTCCTTCCTTTCACTTCTTTCTTTACGCAGTCCTTCTCAGGCAATACAATATAGGACAATACAATAGAGAGCCTGAGATAAAGCATAAAAGGGGCTTTGTAAACTGTAAAATGCAACTGAAATTCGAGTTACTGCTATCAACTTATTATATATTATAAAAGAAATAATGGTCCATGGGAAAACAGGACACTAAACAGAACGCCTGCACGGATCCGAGCTGGTAAAAATGGATGTTCGACAAGGATCGAAAATCAATTCAGAGTGATGTAAATAGCTTACCGTTCATGGGGTTTATCTTTGTTCAGATAAGTTATTAAAGTGCAGACTGTTTAGAAAACAGAATTACAGGGTGAAGAGAAGTTTCCAAGGGATGATCTACATCTCTGGGGCTTTCAAAAATGTATTTAAAAAAATAAAATCAGCTGTTGGATTCTGTGCCAACACAAACATTACCTAGCCACCCACTGTTCAATCAACACACTCAGAAAAGAAACAAGATGACAGACAGCATGCACTGAAAATGTTGTTCAAAAAAAATCAAAAACATAACTGTCACAGGTCTTTATTTTTAGAGACCCTGGGTATGAGCCGGAGGCCTTCCAATGGTGGATGGGATTCTGGTGCTCAGATCTGAGCATCCCGCCCTAATGTTGCAGACCTTGGGGACAGGTGATACACGAAAGGCCTGGTCAGGAGTTAGATTCTTCAGGATAGAGCACAGGGCGTTCATTACCAAGTTCAGAAGCTTGAGAGGTAACAGGGTGTGATACAGGGTAGTGCTCTGGAAACCTGGGAATGGTGGTCTCAACACTGCCTCACAGGTCAGCTGAGTCCCACCCTGTTCTCAGACAGGAGAGTGGCAGTGATTCCCAGCCTGCTAAGTAAGCTCCCGGCTCTCGTGGGCAAGCAAGGACTGCTGCAAAGCCAGCCCGCCAGCAGACAGATAGACTCTGACTTGTCAGTTCACCCCGTGCTGCTGAATCATTGTTCCAATCTCTGGGCCCAATTAGTCTGGCTCCGGACAGCCACTCAAATCAATAAGAGTCACTGGCCGTGCATCGAGAAGTAGAGTTGCCCCAACTATTAAAGGGACAATATCAGGTGATGATGACAAAGCTGAAAACACCCTTGGCTGTGCCTTTCTCTTTTGTGCAAAGTCACCAACACCATCAGCTTCATCACCATTTACTGAGAGTCGGTCTCTGATTCTCTGGCACCAGTCAGCAGCTCTCCCCAGCACTGTCTCCTTCCCCAGGAGAAGGCCCAGGTTCACAGGAGACACAGAACACCAGGGTGGCACATGCTCCTGGGTGCCAACCCACACGCCATTCATTTCCCCATCTTCCTGGCCAAAAGAACCTCTATTTCGTGCATGTTTCATGTCCTTCAAGGAAGGCAGACCTTAGCCTGAGAAGGTGAATCACAATCGGTCTGAGGCAGTCACAGTGGTCCCAAACCTCTTGCCAAGACTGCTTCAGGCTTGGGCGAGTAGGCCTGCTTCTGGCCAATGAGTACTGAAAGAAATTCTACTGAACGGCTATTCTTTAATATGATGAAAGACACTGGTAATGGCAGGAACCCTGCAGTTGTTTGAGAGCCATGAGGAGCACTACCTTAGAAGGACAAGCCAGGAAGCTGAGCTGGCAGAGTGGAAGACATAAAGAACTTAGGTCCTTAAAAACCTCAGTGAAGTGCTGGATTAGTCAACCCTGAAACAGCTGACCCTACTTGTAGATGTCTTGAAATGTGAGATAATATAGGTTACTATTGACCACTGTCAGTTGGATTTCCTGATACACGCAGCTAAAAGCATTCTAACTGATATAGCCAGTAGTCCCCACCTCCTTATTCTCAAAAGTTTTACTCTTGTAAACCTCCATCCTTACAGCAGATATGTGTTTGGATTTACAAGCCCACTTCGTAAACTGCAAATATCCAGAAGTTAAGCCTATGAGCCACTCTCCCCTTAGTATGAACTACTTTACCCAAATTTTCTTCCTCTCAAGACAAGGCCGGGACCAAACACAGGGCTGAAGAGGAGATAGAGACAATAGTGGGCAGTGGGAGAGAAGTCCGAGGGCACACAACACCTGGAATTAGCAAGAAAAGAAGCACCAGAAGGCTCTACAGAAAACCGGCTTTGTCTCCCCTCTATCTCCAAGTTTCTGGCAGGTATGACAGTCCTAACGCCTCTCAGAAATCATTCTTTCCCACCAAGCACACCCAAACATATATCATCACTAAAATCAAGGCACCATGTAGGTCTGGGCTTAATTTAGGTCTGAAAAAAAAAAGTCATGCTCATTTTAGATATAAAACAAAATGAGCTTTCCAGTTGGCGCTTCTTGGTTGTAAACCAGAGAAGGGTGACCAAGTTAAGGCTTTTCCCACCAGAGGCCAAGTGCAATGAGAAGGCAGTACCACTCTGTGCTGCTGCTGCTGCTGCTGGCGGTCCACGGAAGACCTCAGGCCTCATTTCCAGCTTCTCTCCTGCAGGCGGTGAGTGCGGGTCTCCAGTCCACCTTGAGATCCCAGCCCCAGCCACTGCAAGGGAGCCGCTACTCTGTATTCAGCACATGGCCCCACGGCTGGTAATTTCAAGAAAAGCATCTGATGCTTATCTCAGGAGGAAGATGCCAAATCTTCACCAGTGCTATTGTTGCAGTTGACCTTACGGCCACCGTTACTTAGGGAGGGGAGAGGCTCTGGGCAGAGCAGAGATGTCAGCTGTCCTCCCAGCTCCCGTGGGCCCTGTTGGTACCACCAGGCAGAGACAGGTTCCAGCCCAACTCAGGTGTGGCCATGGGGTTCCAGGAACACCCAGGGACCCTCCAAGACTGGCAGTGTGCTTCCGTCTGTGGCTGCTCCATACCACAGACTGATGCGTCAGAAAACCCAGGTTTCCAGGTGGATGCCCAGTGCCACTCAGCAGCCCCGCTCCTGGGTCCCGGTCAGCATCCTTCTCCAGTGCACCCGGCAGGATTCCAAACCTTCATCCCCCTCAAGCCTCCATGCCACCTCCTACCCTCTCCTTCTCAGCAGATGGTCTTACCTCCCACTTCAGAGGAAAAAATAGACGCTATCAGGCTGGTACAACTCAGCTGCCCACTGTCCCTGCCTTCCCCCTCTGCCCCACTCACTCATCTGGACCCAGCCTCAAGAACAAAGCTCTAGCCCCAGAACAAAGTCTGCCAAAGCCTCACGCTTCCGTCTGTGTCCTTGGGGCCCAGTCCCTCCAGGCATCTCCTGCACCAGCTCTATCAGTTACTGCTCTCCCCTGAATCTCTAAGCCCCCAACTCCGCTGCCCCTTCCTCATCAGTGACAGCCTCCGCAAGACCCCCACCTAATCCTGTGCTTAGATCTAACCACTACCCTCACTGTCCCCCACCATCCAAGGCCAAACATGGAAAGGGTAGTCTCCATTAACCGTCTCCGCTCCCTGAGTCCTCAATTCTCTTTCACCCCCACTCACCCCATCATTCCTGTTCTTCCCCAAAAACTCTAAGTCACCAAACCAAACATACTCTTTTCAGAGCTTTACTAATTTACATTCCATTTGGCAATATCAATTAATTCTGACAGACTCTGTTTTCCAAAACGACTGCAACAATGTCTCCCCCTCTAGTGCTCGTCTGGAACCATGCCATCCCCCCATCATGAGGCAGAGTCTATTCCACTGCCCCTTAAGCCTAAGGTCAATCTAGTCAAGGCTATGGTTTTTCCAGTAGTCATGTATGGATGTGGGAGTTGGACTATAAAGAAAGCTGAGCACTGAAGAACTGATGCTTTTGTGGTGTTGATGTTGTGGTGTTGGAGAAGACTCTGGAGAGTCCCTTGGACTGCAAGGAGATCCAACCAGTCCATCCTAAAGGAGATCAGTCCTGAGTGTTCATTGGAAGGACTGATGCTGAAGCTGAAACTCCAATACTTTGGCCACCTAATGCAAAGAGCTGACTCGTTTGAAAAGACCCTGATGCTGGGAAAGATTGGGGGCAAGAGGAGAAGGGGACAGAGGATGAGATGGCTGGATGGCATCAGTGACTCAATGGACATGAGTTTGAGTAAACTCCGGGAGTTGGTGAGGGACAGGGAGGCCTGGCATGCTGCAGTCCATGGGGTTGCAAAGAGTCAGACACGACTAAGCGACTGAACTTAACTGAACAAAGCCTAGGGGGCCACTGTGACTCTCGCTCTTACCAATAAAGGAAGGAAGAAGTAATCTACATGACTGCCACACCCAGGTCATGAAACCATGATGAACTTTCAGTCTTATGCTCTTGGGACGCTTACTCTTAGAACCCAGCCGCCAGGCTGCGAGGAAGCCCACACAGGCCTTGGAAAGGCCTCCACGGAGAAGACGTGAGGCCCTGAACCCACAGCTCCAGCTGGGATCCCAGCCAACAGCCAGAACCCACTTGCCAGCCATGTGAGTGGGTCCTCCAGCTCCCCACCTGTAACCACTTAGAACTGAGATGAGTCTATCATGCCCTGCGCAGACTGCAGTCAGGAGCATAGTACTCGACTGGGGTCTTAAGCCACTCCCTTTTGAGGTGGTTCAATGTGCAAACTAGCAGTTGCATCAGTTAGGATGCTAGATAGCGGACAGAGCTCTTTTCTGACACTGTTTTTGCTGAATGCAGATGCTCAGTCCTGGTTCTCCTCTAATCCCTCTGACCATGCCTCTTTAGTTCCCTCGGGAACTCACCCTCCTGGGCACAGTCCCCAGATGACGATGTTCCTCACGGTTCTGTCTCTGCCCTCTCCCTTTTGTTTTAGTCTATGTAGCTTTTCTAATGGAGAAGGCAATGGCAACCCACTCCAGTACTCTTGCCTGGAAAATCCCATGGGTGGAGGAGCCTGGTAGGCTGCAGCCCATGGGGTCGCTAAGAGTTGGACATGACTGGGCGACTTCACTTTCACTTTTCACTTTCATGCATTGGAAAAGGAAATGGCAACCCACTCCAGTGTTCTTGCCTGGAGAGTCCCAGTGACGGTGGAGCCTGGTGGGCTGCCATCTATGGGGTCACGCAGAGTCGGACACGACTGAAGCGACGTAGCAGCAGCAGGAGCAGCGGCAGATTTTCTAAGCAATCTCAACTACTCCCCCGGATCCAGCTCCCATGAGTCTCCTTGCTGATAAATCCAGAAACCTGTATTCCCAGCCTGAATTATAGACGGGCTTCCCAGGTGGCTCAGTGCTAAAGAATTCGCCTGCCAAGCAGGAGATGGCGGGCTCGGAAAGATTCTCGGGAATAACTTCCTGGGTTGGGAAGATCCCCTACTCCAGGATTCTTGCCTGGGAAATCCCACGGACAGAGAAGCCTTTTGGGCTATATAGTCCATGGGGTCGCAAACAGTCCGACATGACTTTAGTGACTAAACAACAAGAGAGATCCAGACAGCAATGTCTTATAGTACATGGTCGCTCCATCACCTACTCCGTTTGTTCTGACATCCATGCCACCCCCTTATCTCACAAGAAAGTACATTCCCCAGGCTCCCTTGCCAACCAGCTTCCAGCTAGGTTTAGTGGCATACGGGGGGACAGGAGGAAGTGAAACACCCACCACCTCAAACAGCATCTGTGGCTCCAATACCATGTGACGGACCCTATGTCCATGACCCACTCCCCTCAGGTGCCCCAGCACCTGGGATCCAGGGAACCACCTCTTCTTGTCCCTCCTCTATAAGGGTGGCAGTGGCTTCCTGCCTTGGGTGACCATCTCACCATCCCATTTGGCTTCTCAACCATTCCATCCCCGGTGAACCGCATGTTCTGTTTTAAACTCCCTCTGACATGCCTAGAACAAGTTATTTTTCCCCAACTGAACCCAGACTGATACACATGGTTAAAGGCCCCCAGGTTTGATCACAGAAGCCAGAAACATACAATTTGTTTTCATTCTGATCCACACTGGTAGCTTCCCTCAATCCATGTAAACCAAGCTGGTCACAAAGTCCTGATGCTCCCACCCCGTGAATCCACGCCTCTCCTCCGCCCCCATGACGCTGCCTTGGTTCACACCACTGCTCTCTCAGCGTGGTGCAGCAGCCCCTCAGTTGGTCTCCCTGGCTGCAGTCTTCCTGCCTCCCCCAAACATCCTCCAGACTGTTAACACACTTTTATTTCTAAGGCATGTCTGATCACGATGTTTCCCTGATTAAAATTCTTAAATGGTTCCCCACTGACTGCAGGAGAAAATCAGATCTGCTCGGTTCCCCAGTAAATACATACTTACTATGTGCTCCACCCTATACCTGAGCCTGGAACCCAAGGACCTCTGTGTTCCATCCTGCCTACCTTCCCAGCTTCGCCTGCACCCACACCCAGCTCAAACCATCTGAACCAGCTGACACTCTCCACGTGCACCCTGCTCCTCTAAGACTCGAGACCTTCAGCTGGGTCACCCTTCCGCTGTCCAGCAGTCTCGTGGGCGCCTCGATGAAGCCCCTCTGATGCCCCCATCAGTCCAGGCTCCATGGCACCTTGCCAACACCCCTTAGATGGAGCTCACAGTCGAGGACTGTTTGTGTTCAGGTCTCCACTAAACGGGGGGGCGGGCTGTCCGAGGATGAAGAGGCAGGTCGCTCACTCGCGTGTCCTATGCACCTATCAGGTTTAGTCAGAGAGCTGCAAGAATAAACTAAGTGTCCAAAGTGAGGACAGGGAACCAAGGAAAGGGAAAGGAAGCAGGGGAACATGCTGGCAGGGTTAGCAGACTGCGGACCTCCCCTGGGGCTGCTGGCTATGGCCCAAGCCTTGGCCACTCTCCCTTTCCCCTTGCTCGAGGCAGGGAGCTAGAAAAGTCCAGAAGCATAGGATCCACTAGAGCTGTCTCAGGGCCACTTTAGGGCATGCGCGTTTGCTCGTGCAGAACAAATATCAGGGAAACAAAGGAGCGCTCTGCATAAACATTTCTATGTGATCTCCGTGTCATGTTCAAACTCCTTGGCTGACCACATGCTCCCGTTCGTTACAATGGACCAGATTAGGATGTAGCCTTTTCTACCCCCAAGGAAATCACCTATTTGGGTCACCTCATCTCTACAATATGCCACCCCCCGCCACAAGTTCTCCTTGGCCCCAGCAGTTGCCCACGTGTTCTGAGACCATCCACAGACAATTCCCAGGAATGAATCAAAACAATTCCCAGGAATGAATCAAAAATCGGCCAACCCAGCCATGGGTCCCCGGGTCGCAGCGCTGTCATGACATCTTTGTGATCTCAAGCTCTCCTCTCCCGCTCTGTGATTCAGAGGCCCACACTCCAGCCCATAGGCCTTCCACCAGTTTCACTGGGACTGCCCAGATCCCAGGGAAACATAGAACGAGGATGAAGGGAGGGGAGGAGGAAGGCTCTCACCTCCATCAGAAGAATGTCCTTTGAGCTCTGAGCCTGCACCTTCGGGTGCTGGACCTTCACGGCCACTGTCCGCCCATCACGCAGCACGGCCTTGTGGACCTGGGCCAGGGAGGCCGCTCCCAGAGGGGTGTCGTCAAAGCTCAGGAACAAATCATGAATCTGTCAAGAGAGGACAAGAGAGGACAGGGCAGTTACGAGGACTCAACTCACTTAGAGGGATGGGGGGAGGATGGCCCAGGGCCTCCGCCGGCGGTGGCGAATGCCTCCATGACAGACTTCTCCTCTCTCAGCTGCTTTGCCTGGGTCCTTTGCAGCCATGGAAATTCACACACACCTGTCCTCACTCAGGAAGTGAGACAGAAAACACATGTGGAGGACGTGACTTACCTGTGCTTGGAAACCCAGTGCATCTCCACTTAAAGCCAAAAAAGTGCCATCTAGAATGTCCAAGATTATGCATCATCCATCCATTTAATCACCTACCATTGGACCTCCAGGGGCTTCCCTGGTGGCTCAAACAGTAAAGAATCTGCCTGCAAGGCATGAGACCCAGGTTCGATCCCTGGGTCAGGAAGATCCCCTGGAGAAGGGAATGGCCACCCATCCCAGTATTCTTGCCTGGAGAATCCCATGGACAGAGGAGCCTGGTGGACTATCGTCCATGGGGTTGCAAAGACTCAGACATGACTAAGCAATGAACACTTGCACCACATGTGCCTCCAAGGCTCTCACATACGGATACACTCAAACGTTAACAGAACCTGGGCTAGGGCAGCTCAAGACAGGGCATCAGATGGAAGACGTTTCAACCCCGCCAACTTGGAAAGCTCAAGGACACGTGGGCTGCAGGCTCCAAACCCAGCAATGACCACTTGTTGCTGCCTGAGCCTCGACATGGGTCCCCAAGTTCACTCCTGACCTGGCTCCCTGACAGAGCTCCCAGGCTGCAGACCAGAGCTGGGCTTTTGGTCTTCACCGGTGATGCCATGCCAGGAGTCCTGGGCAATACCCGTCCTCTGTGCCTCACTTGCTCTACGAATGAGACCATATACCCCATGTTCTTGCATCTCCTCTTCCCTTCTTCCTGGACTTCCCTGGTGGCTCAGACGGTAAAGCGTCTGCCTACAATGTGGGAGACCCAGGTTCAATCCCTAGGTCATAAAGATCTCCTGGAGAAGGAAATGGCAACCCACTCCAATGTTCTTGCCTGGAAGATCCCATGGATGGAGGAGCCTGGTAGGCTTATAGTTCATGGGGTTGCAAAGAGTCAGACAGGACTAAGCAACTTCACTTTCCCTTCTTCCTTCCCCCTGCTTCCCTCTTAGAAATGCCATCCCAGTTCTCCTGAAGGAAAAGGTCTTTCTGACTTGAGTGGTTGGTTATCAGCTAAACAGTCTAGATAGGAATATTCTCCCAGATGGGAAGGAGGGCCCCAAAAGCCTCTTGCAGAATTTCCCCAGGGCAGAAATCTTTGTCCCCTCCATTTCTTGAGTCCCCTGGATAGCCTCACAATTCTGGAAAAGCCAGACATTCACACACACACATACACACACCCCTGTGTGTACGTCTCACACACCTCCCCTCCTCCTCACGCCAGGGTCTCATGCCAAGGTTGATGTAGCCCCCGGCCCCCACTGCCTTGCTTTGTCCCCCTTCTGCAGTGGCCACTCCACACTGCCCCCCAGCCCCTCGCCTCTCCTTGGACTTCGGAGGTTCACAGGACCCACGGCCTCCCCCACCCCATCCCTTTGTTTGCCAGGCCGCACCATCACTCTGCTAATCTCCTCTCATAAATCACTCCCTCCAGTCCTGTCATCATTTTTGTAGCTTTCACTGACTCCATGCCATTTGTCAATATCCTGCGGGGGCCAAAGGTCCAGGCAAACGCGGGAGGGGCCTCCCCTCTTCTGTCACGGGCAATGCGTCCAGACTGGCTTCCCGTCCCCCTCCTTCCTCACTTTGTTCCTCTCCTTAGCGCCCCCTTCCCCAACCATGCAACCTGTCTTTTTCCCTCCTTCTTGAGTTCTGGGCTCCCTGAGGGCCAGTTCCTTCCCACATCGTCACCCTGAATCACCTGGGGTCTCTCCACACAAGAACCCGTTATCCTGGGCCTGGGCATAGACTAAGAACGACGGGACCACCCGCCCTCCATTCCGCATTAGAACACCAGCTCCAAACAGGCAGCGATTTTCTTTCTGTTTTGTTCGCTGCTAACTTCCTTGCACTTAGAACAGGACAGGAACTAGTCAGTGCTAAACATGTAAAAGCATGTGTCGGGAGTAGGATTTACCTGCGGGCATCCCACCTGTTACTCCAGGGTGGGTGTGAGACCCTGGCCTGCTGAGTCAGAGCCCCGGGGACCGCGGGCCATCCTGATTAGATCAGAGGCGGACACATGACCCAGCTGGTCCAATCAGACTCAACTGTTCAGTTTGACCGGTAGAAGGGCTTTTCCTTCTTGCTGTTCAACCCGAAGCTAAAAACTGAACTTGAAGTCTGGAGCTACCAGGGGTCACACAGTAGAAACAAAGAGGAGAGCCAAGCCTGGAAAGAGTGAGTCCCGGTCACACTGGTCCTAGCCACGCCTCAGTGCCCACCCCATAATATCTTTTTTTTTTTTTGCTGAAGGCAGTGTGAGTTGTTTTCTGTCACACACAACTGAAGGGGCCCTGACTGACGCAGTGTGCACTCAGGCCCCAGCTGGAATAGATGAAAGGAACCTGGGCATGGTGCCCGGTGCCCCCCAAGAGGCTCTGTACGTGTGAGTCCCATCCCCTCCCCACCCTCTTGCTGGGACTGAAATCCAGAAACAGAAGGGAGGTGGGGTTTCAGAAATGCTCCCATCCATTACATAATGGCAACCACACCACTTCCCAGGAAGCCCTCTGGTAATTCCTGAAGGAGCACCAAGGAGAAGGCTTTTCTGGAAAAAAAAAAAAAAAAAAGCTGTGAACTCAGACCCTCACCTCTGGCAGCTAGACTGGGCCAATCTCCCCACTACAAGGAGGTCTTGGGGGTCATCCGAGCCTACCCCCACCCCAAGCCTCTGCCTGGCTCCCTGGGAACATTTTGCTCATGCTCTGAGAAGGACAACCAGTCTTCGAATCCGTGTCATTGCAGGGACGTTGCAGAGTCACTGCAACTGAAGATTGACATGGCATCCCTAGGGCTGTGTGTCCAGAAGAGCTGCCAAGAGCGGGGAGGGGCAGGAGGAGGGGGGAACCGGCCAGGGCAAGCAGAGCCCAGCCTCCAGGTGAGAGGAAGGCAGGTCTCCCACAGCCCCTGGGAATGGGGAGGGGGCCTTCTACAATCCCCTGCTCCCGCCACCGGCTGGAATGGGGGGCGATCCCAGGACCACCCAAGCCCAGGCGCCAATTCGGCACCCTGAACGAGGCCGAACTGTGAGGACTTGCCCAAATCCCCCATTTGACCAGTGGAAGCAGAGGCGAGGGAAGCGAGGGTGCACCAGTCATGGGGCGCAGGGAACCTGCTGGACAGATGGCCCGCCCCACCCACCCCTGCCCCCCACCACCTCCTGGGGCCCCTGGAGCCACCCTTCTCCCCTCTATCAGCAAGCAAATCACACACCCACACCCCACTGTGCTTAAAAACACACACACACACACACACATTAATTGATTGCTAGTGAATGTTCCTAGCTGGCTTATAAAAAAAGGTAATTAAAGATTGGTACTACAGCCTGTAATTAAATATGAATAAAGTATCTCTAAATGGAACCTTGATTCAAAGTGTTCGCTGAAAGTACTTTATGCTGATAGAGAATAAGGAAAAATAGACCCTGTCCCGAAAGCAGAATTATACCCCCCATGCAGCTGAAACAAACGCCACCCCCCTCCAATCAGGCCTCATCCCCCCAGCCCTTTCAGCAGAAAACCATTAGCAGAAACAAACTGCACCATTTGCAGCAATTAGATTCAAGCAGGGCCCTCAGCTGCCTCCAGTCACTCGCAGGAACCTGTCTCCCTTTCTAAGGCTTCCTTTCCCCTGTGCTCTCATTTCTTCCCCTCTGGGTCTGGCGGCAAAATCAATTAAGTAAAACAACTACATTTTAAAATGACTAGTTATGTGCTTTTTAATTACTGTCGGCCCATGATTCAAATACATCGATGTCCCTGTCTGGAAAAGGAAAAATAATCAGAAAGAAAGATGCTCTAGTTTTGTATGATGTGTGTGTCCGTGTGTGTGTGTGTTGGGGAGTTTATGGACATCAGAAAGGCCAGAAAAAACATGTCACCCTAGGGGGTTAGCTGACCAGAGGCTCAGGTTAAGACTTTGTAACACGAATATATGAGATGCTGCTGCTGCTGCTAAGTCGCTTCAGTCGTGTCTGACTCTGTGCGACCCCATAGACGGCAGCCCACCAGGCTTCTCCATCCCTGGGATTCTCCAGGCAAGAACACTGGAGTGGGTTGCCATTTCCTTCTCCAATGCATGAAAGTGAAAAAGTGAAAGTGAAGTCGCTCAGTCGTGTCCAACTCTTAGCAACCCCATGGACTGCAGCCTACTGGTAGGCTGGCTCCTCCATCCATGGGATTTTCCAGGCAAGAGTACTGGAGTGGGGTGCCTTTGCCTTCTCTGATATGAAATGATGGATGTTAACTAAATTTACTGCCATAATCATTTCACAATATATGTAAGTCAAACCATCACGCTGTACACCTTAAACTATACAGTGAGGAGTATCAATTACATCTCAATAAAACTGGAAGGAAAAAGATGTCAGCAGACTGGCTTCAGCTGAGGTCCAAGAGTCGAGAGACCACATGACATGATACCCCAGTCCAGGGCAGAGTGACTCCCAAGAACATCAGCCAGGAGGAGTCCCTCGAAGCCAGGTTACTGGGCAATGTTTCCAAAATGCCACACCGAGTAGCCAAGTGCTGGCCAGGCCCTCATTCAGCCTAAAATAAGGAGGCAGGAAGTCAGGATCTTTGGAGAAGCCTCAACAATGATCCCTGGGGAGAGTTCCACTTGGGTCTCTCAGCCAGCCCCACCAAAGCCTACAGCCTGCCAGTCTCGTGAGGACTGGTGCATCAGTCACAGGGTGGGGAATGTCCCAGATTATCGAGGATGGTCCAATAGAAAATATCCTCTCCTGTTGCCCCCACACTCATTCACCTCAGACCTCTTCTGGATTCAGAAACAACATCCCCATATGATAAAGCTAACAAGTTGAACAGACCCTGAACAGGCCAGCTCTAGAAAGAAGCAAATCCAGGCCTTGATGCCGGGGCCAGGCAGTTCCTAGTGAGGAGCCAGGACGACTGCCCAGGGCACCTGAGCAGGTTACCATGGCATCAGCAGCAAACGACATCTGGCTCTCGCCCTCTTGAGATGACCCACCCCACACCTGGCTGGGTGCCAGCAGCCTTTGGCTGCCGCCTGATGGGGAGAAGGACAAGTCCCCGTGCTAATGAAGTGGCAGGAGTGAACGGTACCCACCCCAGCCTGAGGCAGACAGCAGAGCCCTAGCTGGCTAGAACTGCAAAACACTGTCCAAGCCTGCCTTGGAGAGGAAATCCATTGCCCCCTCTGGGCAGCATTTCCCAGGAGCCTGCCCCCAGAATCCCTACATCTCACAGTTGCCCCATCAACTGCTACCCCAGTTGCTGCAATTCCTGCCCCTTGAGTAGGGGCTGGACTTAATGACCATGACTCCTAACAAAGAGCACGTAGAGGAAAGGACAATGTCCAGTTTCCAACTGTCACTGTGATGTCCTCCTTGCTTTCTCTCCTGGAATGCTTGCCTGGGGGAAAGCAAGCTGCCGTGTCACGAGGCCCCTCAAGCAATCTGTGGAGAGGCCCCCGTGGTAAGGAACCGAGGCCTCCTGCTGACCGTGGGCCATCTTGAAGGCAGCTCCTCCCTCCCCACTCAGGCCTTCCGATGCCTGCACCCCAGCTGACATCTTGACTAGAACCTCATGAAGAGACTGAGCCAAAGCCATCCAGCGAGTCATCCCCAAGTTCCTGACCCGCAGAGACCCTAAAACATCAGAACCCTGTTGTTTTAAGGCACTGTGTTTATGGGTAATTTGTTATGCAGCAGTAGCTGATTAATGGACCCCAAGCACACCCTGCCAGACATCACTAATCAATCACAGCTTCACTCCTGCTGGGCCCAGATGATGCCTCAAAATCTCTCTCAACCCTGAGCTCCAGGCAGCCACTACCAACTGACCAGAGTTAGCATATGAGATGAAACCATCTGCCATTCCTTAGCCTAAGATAGAGGGTGAGACAGTTGGATGGCATCATTGACTCAATGCATACGAAGTGGAGCAAACTCTGGGAGATGGTGGAGGACAAGGAAGCCTGGCGAGCAGCAGTCCATGGGGTCGCAAAGACCTGGACACGACTGAGCAACTGAACAACAAGCCTAAGCCAATCAGTCAACAAATATATACATGACAGAAACCCCAGTAGGAACATGGGCCAACAAAACAGGCAGTCCCGAGCCATGAGGAGACCTTGGTCCAGCAGAATGTCCTACTGGAAGAAGGCAACAGCCTCTGAAAAACACAGCTGCATTCTAGCAGGACCTGCTGGAGAGGGTGCCCCCTTCCCAGTGTGCTTCACCCAACCCCAAGGGACCTTCTGGCAAGGTAAGCAGAGGGGACCTCCAACACCACCACACAGATCCTGGGGGGCCAGGGGAGAGGACAGGGCATCCAACTGTCTCTCCGTCTCCCCACTCAACAGCTGCCCTGCCTCAAGGTGGGGGCACCCCCATCTCCAGCTGCCAACTCAGAACAATTTATTATAACAAAAATCACATCAACAATAACAGCTCAAGGACACCTAGATCCTTTCATGGAAGTTGTGTTCTCTCTGGGGTTCTAAAAGATCAAAGCGTCGGTTCTGCAGAGCTGTTACTTACTGCTACTGCCCAGCTGGGCCAACAGCAGAGCTTGAGACCCTTCTCAACAAGGGTCACCCCCAGAAATAACAAAACATCATTCCTGTTGAAATTCTTGCAAGGAGGCTGGCACAACACTCAACTCTTACCAATTTGCTGAAGAGCCTCCAGGTACAGGGTAATCATCTATTGGGCTTTGCCAAGGGGATCACAAGTCAGACTAAGCTTCTTTTTTCCTGCAGGATGGTGACAAGTAGCTGACAGAAAGAGAAGCAAGAAGCCAGGGGCAGCCACACCCTAGGAAAGCCATGGTGTGTTCCCTAGGAATGCCCACCTGCCGGCCAGGACAGTCAGATCCAAGAGGCAGCAAGGCATAGTGATTTCAATGCAAGCTCAAGGTCAAACTGCCCTGACTCAAATTCTGGCTCCAAGGTGCATCAGTTTGGGCAGTGACATAACCCTTCAGTGCCTCAGCTTTCTCATCTGTAAAATGGGAATTTTGGTACCTACCTCATAGTATTATATGAAACATCATACATAAAGAGTCCAGGATAGAGCCGAAGAAGACCCCCCAGTAATGGTAGCAAGAGTAGTGG
This sequence comes from Bos mutus, assembly GCF_027580195.1. Taxonomy (NCBI): domain Eukaryota; kingdom Metazoa; phylum Chordata; class Mammalia; order Artiodactyla; family Bovidae; genus Bos; species Bos mutus. The sequence continues at coordinate 96,803,368 of NC_091626.1, forward strand.
GTACTCCATCTGAGGTCTCCACAAAGAGCACATGGTCTAATGAAAAGGGCATTGGAACAAGGAGGCTGTCAGGTAGGCTCTATGAGCGAGTGAAAGCCACCATCCTCTTTCACTGAAGTCTCCTAACTGGTCTGCCCATTCATGTTCCTTTCTCTGCCAAGCCCTCTTCCACATACAGCTCAGGTGAGTTTTTCCAAACATGAGCTGATCATGCCATGTCTCCCTGATTCCAACACATCAGCAGCTTCCCAGGGTCAAGATCCTCAGCATGACCCACAGGGGCTGACCTTGCCTACCTCTCCTGCCCCTTCTCCTCTTTCTGGCCCCCTCCAGCTCTCTCTGCCCTGAACAGAAGGCCTCTTTTGATGACCAGCGCACTCCCCACCTGTCCACTGCAGGGCCTTTGCACGTGCCATCCTCTCTGCCTAGAAGAAATGAATAGGAATTCCTCCTCGAGGGAATTCCTACTCATCCTTCAAATCACAGCTCGATGGTCACCTCGTGTACAATCTCAGAACTCACTGCCCTCCTCAGTAGCCATCACACAGTTGCACTTTGCCTCAGTTTATATTTGCTGCATCTCCCTCTTCCCATGCAGATGAGAGACTTCTGCTCCTGCTCAGCATTGCCATCAAGGCACCTGGCACATAACTGCAGAATGAATGGAGGTGAGGTTTTAATGTCCCCATTCTCTTCCTGGCGAGGGGTCTCCAGGCCTTCCAGCTGATCTGGGGCAGCTAAAGTGGCTACGGTTCCCTCAAGGTGGCTGGGCACCTTGAGCGCTGTGGGTGGAGGGACTCTATGGAAATGTTGTGATAATAATGATTAATAAAAAGCAGATAAACACCCAGTGTGGCTGGCCAGCCCCGGGAAGCCATCCATTACATCTGTCATTCATTATCGGTGGGGGGGAGGGTGCAGTCCAATCAGATCTCCTCAGTTTAAGCAAACCTTCTGTAAATTGTAGGCTGCAGGCGCTGACATTTGATAAATTATTCTTCATAATCCGCCGTGGGCTGTCATAAATCTAATCTTTCAACGTTCCCCATCTTAATAACTTGTCCAGCCACACAGGGTGACAGGTCTATGTCTCTGCCTGTGATAGAGATCTCTGGGGTAGCAAGACCAGAGATCCCAGGCAATGCAGTGTGACGTTGAGGACCCCCCCCACCAACCCACAGCCAGGGCAGGTATCCCCTAGATGATCAGAGTGCAGAGATGATGAGTTGTCTGTGGAGATGAGAAGTGTCTGGGCGGGGGTGGGGAGTGGGGGTGGGGGTTTAGGGCTGTGCCAAGTGTTCACATCCCATCACAGCACCCAGACACAGGGGGTGCCAGGAACTCAGACCCAAGACCCGGACAGGCTGAGCTCTACGCCCTCCGCTGCAAGCCTGCTCATGTGAGGACTCACCACTTCTTCCTGGAACTCAAGCTTGGCCAGAATAAGGGATGTCACAATATCTTTGCATCGCGGGGGCTGAATGTTTAACCATGGGAAATTCCTTGTATTTGCATAGTCTTTGCTGCTCTTATGTAATTCCCTACCCTCTCTTGAGGTTAGGTAGAGGAGATATCACTGCCCCCATTGCACACAGGAGAACATAGCCCCTAAAGGTCACTCATTTGTTTATCCAACAAATGCTCACTGAATGACTGCCATGTGCAGGGCCCCTGGACTAGTCACTGGGGACCCGATGGGGAGAATGAGTCCTAACTGGGTACGGCCACCCCGCCCTGGAGTCACTACTGGAATGTCAGGTCCAGTAGGGAGACAGGAATTAATTATGAAATCACAAAGAAATAGGAGCCTGTGCTCAGAGGGTTAAACCTGGGCTGGGAGAACTTCTTAGAGGAGGTGACAAAGAGCTGAGCTCTGAAGGATGAGGAACCAGTTAATCAACTGAAGAAAGGAAGCAGGAGCGTTCTAGGTAGAGGGGCAGCCTGTGTAAACCATGAATAAAGGGAGTACGTTATGGCAACAGGAGACAGCCAGAGACAGGAGGATCTGCAGCCCCTAACCAGACTTGGGGGAAACCACACACAGTCCTGGCTGAGCCCGGCTACCGGAGCAGGGGTTAGGAACACCAGCCACTGCCTGCTATTGCAGCCCACAAGCAAAGAATACTCTTTCACATTTCAAGTGGGGAAGATCAAAAGAATAATACTTCATGACATGCGCAAGTTACATGAAACTCAATTTCCACACCCATGAATGAAGTTGTATTGGGACCCAGCATGCCCACTCATTCCTTACTGTCTACAGGCGCTGTCATCCTAGAATGGAAGAGGAGTATGTGGCCTGAAAACCTAAGCTGCTTACCATCTGGCCCTGCGGTAGGCAGAAAAATGCCCCTCTCTAAAGACAGATGACTCACCGATGCAACGTTCGTGATCACGGGCAAACTTCTGGAGACGGACAGGGAGGGACAGGAAGGCCTGGCGTGCTGCAGTTCATGGGGTCGCAAGGAGTCGCATACGACTGGGCGACTGAACAACCAAGATGTCCCTGCCTCCGTCTCCAAAGATGTGATGAAATTAAGGCTCCTGAGATGGGACAGTGTCCTGAATTCCCATGTGGACCCAGTGCAATGGATATAAGGGTCCTTATGTCGATAAAAGGGAAGCAGAAGGGCCAGTATTAGAGCAAAGATGTGAAAAGGAATGAGGTGAAAGCATGACAGAGAGTGAAACTTAGAGACGCTTCGCTGCTGGCTTTGAAGATGAAGGAAGGGGCCACGAGCCAAGAATGTTCAGTTCAGTTCAGTTCAGTCGCTCAGTCGTGTCCAACTCTTTCTGACCCCATGAACCTCAGCATGCCAGGCCTCCCTGTCCATCACCACCTCCTGGAGTCCACCCAAACCCATGTCCATCGAGTCAGTGATGCCATTCAACCATCTCATCCTCTGTCGTCCCCTTCTCCTGCCTTCAATCTTCCCCAGCAACAGGGTCTTTTCAAATGAGTTAGCTCTTCGCATCAGGTGGCCAAAGTATTGGAGTTTCAGCTTTAACATCAGTCCTTCCAATGAACACCCAGGACTGATCTCCTTTAGGATGGACTGGTTGGATCTCCTTGCAGTCCAAGGGACTCTCAAGAGTCTCCTCCAACACCACAGTTCAAAAGCATCGATTCTTCGGCACTCAGCTTTCTTTATAGTCCAACTCTCACATCTCTACATGACCAGCTATATAAGCTGGAGAAGACAAGGAAAGAGAGTCTTCCCTCAAGCCTCCAGAAGGAGTGCCAGCACCTGCATTTTAGGGCTTCTGACTTAGTCGGGAAGATGCCCTGGAGGAGGGCATGGCAACCCACTCCGGTACTGTTACCTGGAGAATCCCATGGACAGAGGAGCTGGCAGGCTATAGTCCATAAGGTTGCAGAGTCGGACACGACTGAAGTGACTTAGCATGACGCACAGGACAGTAATATAATAAATGTATATTGCTTTAAGCTACTAAATCCAAGGTAATTTGTTATAGCAGCAATAGGAATCTAAAACAGGCCCTGAAATAGAGCTAGTGTAACACTCTCAGTATATGTCAGTTTTTATTCTTTTTCCTGCATTTCCCAGGATAGAGGTGGGGCTAGAACACGAGACTGTGACAAAGAGCGGCACCGGTAGTGTGGGGAACCCAGGTCAAGTGCAAACCCTGAGACGTGAACCAGGAAGGGCACGTCACGACTTCCGGCTCTGCTGCTCCAGGGCGCACGCCTAGAACCAGTCCTGTCCTCACCCACGTTCCAGGGCAGGGCGCTCTCTGCTCCCCCAGCTGCCTCCGACGTTCCCTCCCAGCCCTCAGGTCAAACCCTAATACCTGGATCAGCCTCTCCCCTTCCTCTCAAAGAGCCTCAGACCTCATACAGAAGCACCTGTCATCAGCTCACACACCAGAGACAGGAAGAGCAGCGCGGGCCCTGAGAGACCCCTCATCATCATCATGCTGATGACACAGGAGCTGTCCCCGCTGTTGAAGTAACAGCCCCTCCTTCTATAAAACCCGTTTTACACACACACACACACACACTCCTACAGCTCTCATCAGATCGGGGCGCTGACGACTTTTTTAAATATCTGGACACCAGGAACCCAGTGCTGGATCCAAGCCTCTCCAGGCTGAACCCCAAATTCTGAGTCTCCCATGGACTCTCCAGCCTTCTCTGACCATCAGCTTTAAGGAGAGAGGGGGTCACCGTGCAAACCCAGCTCTGTAGGAAGACCATTCCCCAAGCTGCTTGCAGGCTGAATTGCTAACTCACTTCCCCCACCATCCCATTCAGCGCTGTGGTCAGAACCCTGGGCATCCCTCTCCCTGACACCTCCCTGTTTGATTCATCCTGAGTCCTGTGGATTCAGCCTCCAAAGCACATCTGTTCACCCTTCATCTGAGCCACCATCACCTCTTGCCTAGATGACCTCGAGAGCCTGGTAACTGGTCATCCGGTTCCACCCCGATCCCCTGTGAGCCTGCAGGCTGGGCTGTGCTGTTCTCTGCTGGGAGCCAGTGCCCCTGCCAACCTCCGATCTCCTGAACATGCCCAGTGCCTCTCCAGCCTCACCTTTTGGAGTGTCTCTCTGTCCAGCCACTACACCCCTTTTCTGCCCCCCAGACAGATCCACGCTCTGCCCCAGCCTGCCGCCTCTGCATTCTCTCTGTCCCACCTCTCCTTCCCCTAAGGTCCCTCTGGCTTTGGCTTCATTCTCACTTCCTCAGAAAGGCCACCCAGGCCCCCACACGAACAGCACTACTCTTCTCTTGCAGCCTTTATCACAAGTGCCAATGGCTTTTCATTTTCCCGAATGCTTGCTTAGCATCTGCGGTCCCCACAACTGGATCGCGAGCGCCCGTGACAGCAGTGTGCTCGCGCACATGACCCCCGGTGCCCACACGACAGAGCTCGGTAAACATCTGCTGAGCCGATAAATGAACAAGCCAAAGATGGGTGAGGTCCTGGGAGGCAGGAAGGCTGCAGAGGGTCCACACGGGAGCCCCAGCCCGTGGGCCAGCCACGCCACCCAGACCCAGCCTCAGAGGCCCCGGCCCCCGGGTGCGGCTCGGGTTCAGAGGTCTCCCCGGGGTCCTCAGCCCTGCCTCTGCCCGTCTGCTCAGGCTGTTCCACCCACCCTCTGGGCCTGTCCACGCGCGCTCCTTTTACAGCACTGACGTCCTGCCCGCGTCTGTCCCCCTTCAGACACTGCCCTAACTCAGCCCTCCCTGCATCCCTATTTGCGGCTTCCAAGAACACCGGAAAACTTGCCCAAACTTCAGAGAACTTCCTCTCGTCCTGTCTCAACCTCTTATTAAGTTACGTCTACAGCTCACTCTGTATCCAAAACACAGGCTCCTCTGAGATGTCAGTTGCGTGATGTCAATAACTGGAGGAGAGCGGCCCACACGGCACCCTCCTCTGACTCCACCCCGCCCGTTCCACTGTGGAAAGTGTTGCGCCCTCCAAGTCCGGGGTTCTCATCCCACCCCTGCCACCAGCCGGCAGTGTGACCTGAGGAAGCTGCTTCACCTTCTCTGGATCTCAACGCCTCCTCGCTTATAAAAGGGGGTGTCAGGGCACATGATCCTTGATATCCCTCCCAATTCTGTGATCCCGGAACACTTACCTTCCAGCCAACACGCCCCTAACTGTGCCCCCAGCCGCCTCCTACACACACACACACCTGCACATGTACTCACTACGTCTGCTTCTCCACCGGGAGTCAGCTTACCCTCTCTGCTCACACACACACACACACACACACACACACACACTCAGAGTCACTCCCAAGTGGCACAGGCAAGGCCCCTAAGGGGTCCTCCCTGAAGCAGAGCCCCCTGTGGGCAGATATCACCAAGGGTGCCTTGTCTGGGACACAGGCTTGTTCCTAAAGCTCCATGAATAAAGAAGCAGGCACAGCTGGCCTATTCATAATCAGCATAAAAAATTGATTAGCCCTTTCCAGATTAAACATTATTGTTTCAACGAGGAACATAAATCAGGTGGACGTGGAAGGCTTGCCCCCCTCTACTGCCAAGGAGCGGTGTCGGGTAGACAGCAAGCAGGGCCAGTGGAAGGAGACGAGGGCCCCCCACCTGCACGCACAGAAGGGTGGCTCCTTGTCCACAGGGGAGCTGGAAAGGAGAGCCCAACAGTGCCTGAACCCCGTCCCCAGGCTCCTCAGAGCACCTGCTGAGCCGTCACCTGACGGGGCTAGCCCGGGGCTGAAGGCAAAGGCGAGGACTGGAGTGATGTCACAGGAGGGAACTTGGCCCCCAGGAACCAGACTGCATCTCAGAGGCCCAAGAGCACAGCCTTTTATTTTTTTTTTAATTTATTTATTTTATTTGGAGGCTAATTACTTTACAATATTGTAGTGGTTTTGGCCATACATTGGCATGAATCAGCCATGGGTGTACATGTGTCCCCCATCCTGAATCCCCCTCCCACCTCCCTGCCCATCCCATCCCTCAAGGTCATCCCAGTGCCCTGAGTGCCCTGTCTCATGCATCAAACCTGGACTGGCGATCTATTTCATATATGATAATATACATGTTTCAATGCTGTTCTCTCAAATCATCCCACCCTCACCTTCTCCCACAGAGTCCAACCAAGGAAACCAGAATTGAAAGAGACACATGTACCTCAATGTTCACTGCAGCACTGTTTACAATAGGTAGGACATGGAAGCAACCTAGATGTCCGTCGGCAGACGAATGGATAAGAAAGCTGTGGTACATATACACAAAGGAGTATTACTCAGCTATTAAAAAGAATGCATTTGAATCAGTTCTAATGAGGTGGATGAAACTGGAGCCTATTATACGCAGTGAAGTAAGTCAGAAAGAAAAATACCAATACAGTATATTAATGCATATATATGGAATTTAGAAAGATAGTAACAATGACCCTATATGCAAGACAGCAAAAGAGACACAGATGTAAAGAAAGCAGGGCCTTGAACCAGCCCCTCTCCTCCTTGAAGCAGGCTGTGTAACTGAAGCGTGTGGGTCTCTGGAATCAGACACTGCTAAGGTTCAGTCACCAGTCGAGCCACTGTCCTGCTGTGTGACCCTCAGTTAAGTTACGGAGCATCTCTGAACCTCAGTGTCCACACCTGGGAAACATGGAAAGGGATACCCGCCCCGCTGAGCTGCTGTGAGGACTAAATGAGACCTTGGGCGTCTGGAAACCTCCAACACATGCCGAGGAAGGAGAAAACAAGCCCTTCATCAATACTCAGTTCCTTGACCTGCCAGGGTTCCCCATCTGCCTGCCCCAGCTCCCACTCAGCAGTGCTAGGAGAGGCCACCAAACGCCAGAATAGGAAACCTTGTGAAAAGCAGGGGGCTCCTTACAGAGAGCAAGGGAACTCAGGGGTTAGGAGCCTGGATTCTGCAGTCAGGCCGGCTTTTGCTCCTGACTCTGCCTGATACTCTCTGTGTGACCCCAGGCATGTGGCTCAGCCTCTCTGGTCTTGGTTTGCTCCTCTGTGAAATGGGAATAACTGCACTTCCCCCTCCCAGGGCAGCTGTGAGGGTTGTAAGAGGTGATGTCTGCAAACTGTGCAAGGGTCCCACACATTCCCTCTGGTCTTTCCTCTGGTTCTGGCCTGACTGCCATTCTCCATATTTGCATCTGTGCCTGAGGACTCTGCCTCCAAAGCCACGGGAATTAATAGCCCTCAGGAGTAGCCCTCACTCAGGAAGTTAGCTGGTGCATAAACACGCTACCTTCTCCCTGGCTGTTGGGTGGGATAATTCTAAGGAGACTGTTTGGCACCATTTCCCAGCCTCCCCACAGAGTTAACCTTCATTCACCCACCGTGGCAGCTGGTTTAGAGCACACAGCCACCGCTGCCTTCTCTGCCCTGGGCCACACTCCCACTTCCCTACTTGGAAGCACCTGCTGTTTGTTCCTGTTGCTCAGTCGCTCAGTTGTGTCCAACCCTTCTGCGACCCCATGGACTATAGCCCACCAGGCTCGCCTTTCCATGGAATTCTCCAGGCAGGAATACTGGAGTGAGGTTGCCATTTCCTTCTCTAGGGGATCTTCCTGACCCAGGGATTGAACCTGCATCTCCTTCTTAACAGGTGGATTCTTTACCACTAAACCACCTGGGAAGCCCAAGCATCTAAGCTTCCACAAAACCACTTGCCCTGGAACCCTTTTCTTGGAGTCATCTTCTGGGAGCCCCCAACCAGGATGAGCAGCTCTCGTTCCATTAGCACTGGGCCAAAGTTGGCATTTACATTCTCTATAGGATGGGGCAGAACCTGGGACTCCTCCAAACCATCGCTTCTACGCTGGCTATCACCAGTAAAGACAGTTGTTGGGCTCACATGGAGACAGAAACTACTGCAATCACACCCACCTTGCCCGTGCCACCAATCCCAGCCCTGAGAGACGCAAGTAGGGACCAACTTTCCACAGGAAGGGGACAAAAGGCCACAGTTGCATTCAAGGAGAAGATGAGGGCCCTGCAGTCCCTCCAGCAGCCCCAGAGGACATGAGGTGTCAGCTGTCCAGGCAGCTCCTTCAAGGGCAGAGACTATGGCACTCATCCTCTGGCTTGTAGCCATCTGACTCACTGTTCAGCTGAGGGCACTTGCTCGGAGCTGCAGGAGGATGGGATGGTGAGGGAAGAACGTGGCCCTGCCTCAGCCCCAGGAGACAGCTAAAACAGGCTGGTGGCTCAGCAGTAAAGAATCCGCCTACCAATGCAGGAGACACAGGTTCGATCCCTGGGTCAGGAAGATCCCCTGGAGAAGGGAATGGCAACCCACTCCAGTATTCTTGCCTGGAGGATTCCATGAACAGAGGAGCCTGGCGGGCTACAGTCCGTGGGGTCGCAAGGAGTCAGACACGACTGAGCGATTAAACATCAAGGAGAGTTCACCTCTGTTAGGCATGAATGACGGACAGAGTCCCTGCCCCATCCCAAGGTTCCTGCCTTGGGCCACTCCATCCATCTTGCACTGTTGACTGACTCTACCTGAAATGTTTTTTTCATTAGTCATGGGAGCTTGCATAACACATGTGCATACACATGCCTGCATGCACACATGCGCGTGCACACACACACACACACACACACTTAGCTGATTTGATATAACATTACTCCTAAGAGCTGGAACCTGGGGCTACTCCCTGAAGTTTACATACCCAAGCCCATTCTAACACCTGTTCTAATGTCCTCCAGGAACCAGCTCCTCTTCAGGGCTAGCAGCTAGAAGGCAGGAGGGGCAGGGCCTTAGGCAACAGAGTTCCAAACCTTCCTCTGCTTCCTTTAGCTTTGTGATCTGGATGTTTCTTAACCTTCTAGGGCCTCTGCTGCCTCATATGCAAAACTGGAATGGTAAAACCTACCAACCTTGCAGAATGACTGTAAGGGTTAGAAATAAAACCTACAAAACATCCGTCCAAGGTATACTACATCGCAAGTACCAAATACCCAGAAACTACCGTTATCATCCACTGACATGAACATCTCTGGTTCTGTTGGCCTTCCCCTCTTCTTCATGCCTTTGTATGCCTTGCCCCTTCCACCTGACCCCAACTGTATTGGGGTTTGAATGGGGGCGGGGGGAGTGACATCTCACAGACCCACCTCCTCTGACCACAGTGACTGGTCTGTACAGAATGGATGCCGTGTTTGCTTCCTAGGGCTACCACACCAAATCACTACTGACTGGGTGTCTTACTGCTGCTGCTGCTGCTAAGTCGCTTGAGTCATATCCGACTCTGTGCGACCCCATAGACGGAAGCCCACCAGGCTCCCCTGTCCCTGGGATTCTCCAGGCAAGAACACTGGAGTGGGTTGCCATTTCCTTCTCCAGTGCATGAAAGTGAAAAGTGAAAGGGAAGTCGCTCAGTCGTGTCCGACTCTTAGCGACCCCATGGACTGCAGCCTACCAGGCTCCTCCATCCATGGGATTTTCCAGGCAAGAGTACAGGAGTGGGGTGCCATTGCCTTCTCTGGACTGGGTGTCTTAGAACAATACAAATGTATTGTTTCACGGTTCTGGCGACTAGAAGCCTGGAATCAAGGTGATGGCAGGCCTGCACTCCCTCTGCAGGTTCTAAGGGAGAATGCTTTCGTGCATCTTCTTGGCTTCTGCTGGCGTCCCGCAATCTTCCGAGTCTCTCAGTTCATCATCATTACATCACTCAGATCTCTGCTCCCACTGTCTCATGGCCTTCTTAAAAGGACAAACCAGTCACTGCAGTCCACCCTAAGCCAGTATAAACTCATCTCAGGTTGCCTGCTTACATCTGCAAAACCTCATCTCACAGTCTGAGGTTCCAGATAGACCTGAGTTGTGGGGGTCGATGGGGAACACTTTATTTTGTAAAGTGAAACTAGAAGAGGACAGAGTCTCTCCTGGGGCCACAGCTGGGAAGAGGTGAGGCCAAGAGAGGCTGGTGGCCAGTGGTCATGGAGGGAACCACGAGTGAAGCTCACCTTCATTCACGAAGGTCATGAAGGTCACTTAGGAAGAAGTTGAGAGACAGAGAGGAGAGTCCGGGAAGAGCTCCCGGAAGGCACAGTTCCACTCCAACCCTTGCTAAGATGTGGTTCCATGGGCCAAGACATCTGCCTTTTTGCCTCCGCTAGTTCAAGTTGGGATTCTGATCCTCACAGCCAACACACCACCGATAATGAGTTGATTTGTGTCCAAATATCCATGTGTTAGCCTCCAGCGCTTAGGACATGAACTTGCTTGCAAACAGGGTCCTTGCAGATGTAATTAGTTGAGATGAGATCATGGTGGCATAGGCTGGCCCCCTGATCCAACAGGACTGCATTTATGAAAACTGGAAATTCAGACACAGATACACACACACACACAGAGGGAGAACGCCAGGTGAGGGTGAAGGCAGAAATCGGGGTGATGCTTCTATAAGCCAAGGAAATCCACAGACTGTCTGCAAACCTCCAGAAGCGAGAGGAGAGGCACGCAACAGGGCCTCCCCGACGCCCACAGGTGAGCCATCCCTGCCGACACCGGGATCTTGGACTTCCAGCCACCAGAACTATATAACAACAGATTTCTGTTGCATAGGCCACCTGACCTCTGTACTTCATTACAACAGCCTTTGCAAACTGACAGACCCTCAGCCAAGTTCCCTGTCATTCCAGCCCTCCTGGCCTGCTCTCAGTGGGAAACAAGCTGAGGTCAGCCCCAGCCACCACACCGCCCAGCTCCTCATGCTCTTATATCTCCCTCCTTAAATCTTCCTCATCCTGTGAGGGCCAGTTCATGGCCCACCTCATCCAAGAACCCCCTTCTGAACTTGCCCCACAAAGTGAAAAGTGAAAGTGAAAGTGGCTCTGTCGTGTCCGACTCTTTGTGACCCCATGGACTGCACAGTCCATGGAATTCTCCAGGCCAGAACACTGGAGTGAGTAGCCTTTCCCTTCTCCAGGGGATCTTTCCAACCCAGGGATCGAACCCAGGTCCTTCTGCATTACAGGTGGATTCTTTACCAGCTGAGCCACAAGGGAAGCCTAAGAATATTGGAGTGTGTAGCCTATCCCTTCTCCAGCAGATCTTCCCAACCCAGGTCTCACACATTGCAGGGGGATTCTTAACCAGCTGAGCCGCAAGGGAAGCCTAAGAATATTGGAGTGTGTAGCCTATCCCTTCTTCAGCAGATCTTCCGGACCCCAGGAATCAAACCAGGGTCTGCTGCATTGCAGGCGTATTCTTTACCACCTGAGCCCTGCATTTCTCCTGCATCAGCCCCACAGCTGAGCACTTAATTCTTCTCTAATTATGCCCCCTGTGGACTGTTCTGTCTGCCTGGTTTTGGGGGTATGGGAAGGAGGGACGTGGCTTTGACGCTTTCTGTATCCTCCACAGCCCTGACACAGAGGTAAGAGCTATCAGTCACTCAACAAACCTGTATTTTCTGGGCAAGCAAAGTATCAGTCTGTGAATGTGGCCACCATGAGCTGAGGCTCTCTCTTCACAGAACAGCCTGGGCACAGCAGCTCAGCAGAGGATGTGGGCATCCCTGCATGCCAGATGCCAGGGACGGGCACCACCCCAAGCCTGGACTGTGGGCTGAGGGCAAACTGGTGAGCAAATGGGTAGAATCGCCTCAAACCACAGATGGGGCTGACAGAAGGATACAAAGAACAGAATCCCATCCCCTTGGGGGGTGAACTTAGGGACATCCAGCCTCCTCGAAGTCCACAGGGGACTCCACGGTCCCAAGCAGGGTGGAAGCTACCTGAGGCCCTCTGGGTTTCGCTGAGAACAAGAATGGCCTCGTTTCCCATGCCAGCCCCCATCTTCCGGGCACAAAGCTTCCAGCCCCGAACAGAAAGTCCAGGAGGACGAGCCCTGGGTTAGGGGTTGGGAGACCCAGGTTCCACTCCTGCCTTTACCACCAAGCAGCTGTGCCACTCTGGGAAAGTTACTTCCCCTCTCTGAGCCTCAGTTTCCTCACCTGCAAAAAAAAACAAAAACAAAACCAGGCTTGGACAAGATGATTTCAAAATCCATATAACCCATGAGTTAGTGACACTCTGGGATAACTGCTGTCTAAAGCAGCTGCCTCCGGTCAGCTAGGGCTCAATGAGAAGATACAGCATTTGTCAAACCCCAGGAAGATCTGGGCACCCAGGTGAGGGGATGGATATAAAGTGAGGATCCTGTCTTACTGCTTTGTTTCTTCCTCACAACCCCACACACAACAACCACAGCTAACAGCTGCTGGGACTCACGATAAGCTGGGCCCTGCATTTTAGATGGTCTAGCCTTTCAATCCTCATCACAGCCCTGTTAATGCAAAGGTTCTATTATCATTCCTGTTTACAGATGAGGAAACTAAAGTTCAGGGGAAAAAAAAAAAAACCAATGAGGGACTTCCCTGGTGGGCCCGGGGCTAAGACTCTGAGCTCCCAATGCAGGGGGCCCAGGTCCCATCCCTGGTCAGGGAACTAGATCCCGCACGCCGCAACTAAGACTAGGTGCAGACAAATAAATGAATGAAATAAATAGAGCTTTTTTTAAAAGAAAGAACTAACGCTATAGTGAGAATATGATAGATTCAGGGTCTGGGCAAAGCCTGCTGAATCCAGAGCCTGTTTTATTAACCTTTATGCCATGCTGCCTCAGAAATGATCTTTTTGCTCCTTCCAAACCCTGGCCTCCCATCAGCCCATCATTTAAATAGCCCCAGACACACCCTCATACAGCACTCTACAGGCTTGTACAGGAACATCCCAGGGAACAGTGGGACCAAGACCGAGGCAGGGCAGAGCTGGCCTCCCTGAGAACCCCAGGCCCCGCAACCCCGAGCCATGATGCCCTGCCTCTGATGGAGTGTCTTGGCGCATGTTATAACCCATTATTAAGCACCTTCTGTGTGCTGGGCATGGACAGCATCCTGAGGAAACCCCAAGACGAGGGTGAAGGGACCTGCCATCCCAGGAACATAAACTGCCCTCTGAGACAACCAGACCACCAGGCCGAAAGAGAAGGCCAGCCTGTTCAAGGGGACAGGGGCATCTGAAATAGCTCAGAAGTCAACCCAACCACATCACAACACCTACTATGTGCAGAGCCCACACTAGGCCCCACTGGGGATAAGATGGGGAGGTAACCAATCTTAACACAACAGACAACTGCCTAAGAGTGGCACCGGAGTAGGGAAACACAAAAGAGCCATTAATCCTGACTGGGGGGGTACCTGGGGAGGCCCAGGGGGACCACTTCACCAGACACTGCACCTCAGTTTCCCAGCTGTAAAGCGAGGAATACCAGTACCCATCTCAGAGAGTTCTAGTGAGAAGTGAGTTGATCCATGTGAAAGCTCTACAGCAATGCCTGACGCCTGACAGGCATTCACGGTGTGTGTGTGTGTGTGTGTGTGTCTGTGTCCATCTGTGTGTCACAGGCATCCACAGTGTGTGTGTCTGTGTCTGTATGTGTGTGTCTGTCTGTGTATGTGTCCATCTATATGTGTGTCTATGTGTTTGTGTCTATGTGTGTGTCTGTGTCAGTATGTGTGTGTGTCTGGGCATGTGTCCATCTGTGTGTATGTCTGTGTGTGTCCGTGTGTGTGTGTCTATGTGTGTGTGTCTGTGTCAGTATGTGTGTGTCTGTGCATGTGTCCATATGTGTATGTGTCAGTATGTGTGTGTGTGTGTCCATCTGTGTATGTGTCAGTATGTGTGTGTTTTTTGCATGTGTCCATCTGTGTGTGTCTGTGTGTGTCCATCTGTGTGTGTGTGTTTGTGTGTCCATCTGTGTGTGTGTGTGTGTCTGTGCATGTGTCCATCTGTGTGTGTATCTGTGTGTGTCTGTGTCTGTCCATCTATGTGTGTGTCTGTGCATGTGTCCATCTGTGTGTGTGTCTGTGTGTGTGTGTGTGTGTCTATGCCTCTGTGTGTCTGTGCATGTGTCCATCTGTGTGTGTGTCTGTGTGTGTGTTTGTGTCTGTGTGTGTCCATCTGTGTGTGTGTGTCCATCTGTGCGTGTGTCTGTGTGTGTGTCCATCTGTGTGTCTGTGCATGTGTCCATCTGTGTGTCTATGTGTGTGTGTGTCTATGTGTCCATCTGTGTGTCTGTATGTGTCCATCTATGCATGTGTCTATGCGTGTGTCTGTGTGTCTGAGTGTCTGTGTGTGTGTGTCTGTGTGTGTCCATCTGTGTCTATGTGTGTGTCTGTCTACGTGTCTCTGTATGTGTATGTGTCTGAGTGTGTGTCTATGTGTCCATCTATGTGTGTCTGTGTGTGTCCATCTATGTGTGTGTCTGTGTGTCTGTCTATCTGTGTCTGTCTGTGTGTGTCCATCTGTGTCTATGTGTGTGTGTCTACGTGTCTCTGTGTGTGTCTGAGTGTGTGTGTGCGTGCGCCTGTGTGTCCATCTGTGTCTATGTGTGTGTGTCCATCTGTGCGTGTGTCTATGTGTATGTGTCTCCATGTCTGTGTGTGTGTGTGTGTGTAGTGTTGCTGTTGTCACAGTAGCAGCGGCAGTGGTGGTGAGAGTGGGAGCTTAGAGGAGGAGAAAGCCTGAGGAACAAGGAGGGACGAGAGGGGGGCCTGAGGAGCAGAGGCCGGCTGGCGGGAGACACCCGAGCGGTCAGGGCGCTTGTGTGAGGCTGCGGAGGACGGGGCGCAAGGGGGCGCCCGGCTGCCCGGGGCCTCGGTGCCCAGGAGGGAGGGGGCCGCGGCCCGGCTGTGCGGGTCCACCAGGCGGGACGGGCGCCCCCGCCCAGGGGAAGGGCGCGGGCCCGGGGCGGGCGGGGAGAGCAGGCGGCGCCTCAGTCCCGGGACTAAGGGCGCACCGTCTGTCCGCTGACAGGGACACTGCCTGCCATCCATCTCCCGCTCGTTAAATTACCAACCCAAATCTCTCTCCCATTATTGATAAAAATCTCCTTTGGATGTTCGGCATTATTGGGGGAAAAAATGTTTTTCTATTTTTCATTATGTGTTTTTAATATAAATGCGTTTTTTATTGAGAGCTGCTGGGAAGGCTGGAGGAGCCCAAGTCGGCGGAGAGGGTCGTCTCCCCGCTCGGCACACCGGGTCCTGCCCGCACTCCAGCGCCTTCTGCTCCCCTCCCAGAAGCCTGGGGGAGGCGGGGCACTGTCTGGGGAGACGAAGGAACCAGACGCCAGAACAAACTCCAAGGCTCTTCTGAAGACCAAAAGAAGCAGGTCTACAGACAGCTGCAGCCCTCGACTGGTGCCCAGCTCCAGGCCAGCAGAGCAGCCCTGGGGGTGGTATAAAGGCCGAGCCCACCTTGGCCCGCCCCCTGCCGGGGTGTATAAAAACCAGGCAGGAGCCCCCCAACCCCACCCCGAGGGCGGGGACCCCGGGGCTGACACAGAGGAGAGCTCCATCAAAAGTATGAGGGAAGTCAGAGAAGCACAGGGAGGAGTTGGATCGGCATTGGAAAGAAGGCAGCGGGGAACACTGGACCACAGAGGCGGCTGTCATCGAGGAGGAAAGCTTCCACAGGCCCCGGGGTAGGCGCAATCCCCCTGCAGCCTGTCCTCTACACTCTTCTCCAGCCCCAGTTCAACCCGGAGCATGTTTGTCACCCACCCCATACCCAACTCCTCCAGGACAAGGGAAGTTGAGCCCAGCTGCCATCCCTCAGGTGAGGCAGGCACGAGGGGCCCTAGTGAGAGAGTCAATTCCTAGGCAGGTTGATGAGAAGTCTGGGGTCCCAGAGGAGGAGAGAGAGGTCTGGGGGTCTCAAGGACGAGGAAACGACAAACTTTTTCTTTTCCTCTACATTCCTTAGTCTGAGTCACATAAAACAGTTTTTCTTCTTTAAGCCTGGAACTGATGATTACACAACTGTTTAAACTCTGTACTAGGGATTATATAACAATAATGTATCCTGCTTGAGGACAGTTTCTCCTTCCTGAAAACCTTCTGACTAATCCTGATATGTTCAGTCAGTTTAGTTCAGTCGCTCAGTCCTGTCTGACTCTGTGACCGCATGGACTGCAGCACACCAGGCCTCCCTGTCCATCACTAACTCCCGTTGTTTACTCAAAACCATGTCCATCGAGTCCGTGATGCCATCCAACCATCTCATCCTCTGTCATCCCCTTCTCCTCCTGCCCTCAATCTTTCCCAGCATCAGGGTCTTTTCAAATGACTCAGCTCTGCACATCAGGTGGCCCAAGTACTGGAGTTTCAGCTTCAACATCAGTCCTTCCAATGAACACTCAGGACTGATCTCCTTTAGGATGGACTGGTTGGATCACCTTGCAGTCCAAGGGACTCTCAAGAGTCTTCTCCAACACCACAGTTCAAACGCATCAATTCTTCGGCGCTCAGCCTGATATCTTAGAATGTATATTATGGGAGTGGGTCTGGTAGGATCTTTCTATTGTTAAGTTCTAACCCTGTTATCCTAAAATGTAAGTGTGGGAGTGGGTCTGGTAAAATTCTTTTGATTTATTGTAACAACCAATTAAAAAAGGATATAGCTCCCTTGCTCACACTAGCAAGGGGGGCACGCTCCGCCCCCCTTCCAGTGTCTGTGTCAGAAGCTTTCTCTGCCCCTTTTTCTCATTAATAAAACTCTGCTACACAAAAGCTCTGGAGTGATCAAGCCTGGTCCCTGGTCCTGAAGCTAAATCTTCTTCTTTGGATATCGCAAATCCAACATTGTTCACCGTCAGCTGTCACTAGACACAACACAGCCACCAGCTCCCTGACCCCGGACACCCATGGCTCTATCCCATCTGTGGAGTCAGTCCAAGACCACACTGCAGGCGCTGCTGAGTAGCCTCAGGAAAGTGCCCAGTGAGCCACTGGCAGCCTCCCAGGGTGGAGGGAGGCTCTCAAGAAGCCTGGGGACAGGCTCCAAGGCAGCCTGAGGGAGGCTTCCACCAGTGAGGGCTGCGGCTGGCCACTAGATGGAACACTGGGTACCAGTGGGAGGGGAGGGGGAGGGAAAGGCCCATTCTTCTAGAAAAATAGCATCGGGGACAGAGAACCATAGTCTTGTATCAGAAAACATGGTTAAAGACCCAACTCCACCATTTCAAGTCCCTCAGGACCTTGGTTCCTCACACACCGAAGGCATCCAGCACAACACAGAAGTGGTAGCTCATGTTTGCTGGCCACCTGCTCTGTGCCAGACGTTGGCTCCACGCTCCACATTCATTGATTCATTTCATCCCTGCAGCAAGCTGAGGAGGTAAGGTACCATCATTAACTCCATTGTACTAAAGAGGAACCTGAGGGACAGAGAAGATAAGTTGCTTGTCCGAGGTCTCGAAGTTGCTCACTCGTGTCCGACTCTTTGCGACCCCGTGGACTGCAGCCTACCAGGCTCCCCCGTCCATGGGATTTTCCAGGCAAGAATGCTGGAATGGGTTGCCACTGCCTTCTCCAGGAGATCTTCCCAACCCAGGGATTGAACCCAGGTCTTCCACATTGTAGGCAGATGCTTTATCATCTGAGCCACCAGGGAAGTCCTGGTTATGAGGCCAATAAAGCCAACAGGCAGCTTCTGGCTCCTGCCCACCTCAAAGGCTCAATATAGGAGCTTGACGGCCACGTGAAAGCAAGACCCAGCTGGGGCACCTTGTCCTCGTTCTCACAAAGTTCTCTGCACGCCAGCATGAGGTCCTGAATGCAAACGTGCGGAAATGATAAAGGTCACCCCAGAGTTGGCCACTCCCTCTGCAAGTCCCCTCCCCCGGCCCCTCCCCCACCACCCACCCAAGCCTCTGCCCCAGTCTCTGCGCTGTGCCCACCTGGGGCTCCACTCACCAGGAACCTCTCACATGGGCCAAGAGCACCCTGCCCTCACCTCCCCCCGTCTGCTTTTGCCTCCGCTGCCCCTCTTGTCAGCAGGGCCTTCTCTCTGCCACCCCCACCACTCAATAAACAAATGATGTTCTTGGGAGCAGGGCTTCTTTCCCTCCTTTCTGACCTTTTGCTGACACCTGAAACTCACCCTGTACCTATTATCTGTAGGTGCGTGTGAAACAATGAGAGGTGCGTTTCCCCAACTGAATTGCAATGGTTCTTGTCTGCATCCTCACAGCCACTCAGGTTGGATGGTCCCTCAGAAACATTTGAGCACTTGTCCCTGGGTGCCACAAGGGGGTTACAAAACCAGGTCAAGTCTAGAAACCCCACCCCATGGAAGCTCAGGAGGGAAAAGACTGATAAAATGTGTTTTGGAGGACAGAAGCCAAACCCCAAGCCTTCAGCACCAGCACAAACACAGCCCCTCACAAAGGTGTTTCTGAACTCTGGCCCCTGACCTCATTTCCTTTCGTTTTTCATCGAGTTCCAGAGTTGGGAAGAACATCATCTGATACAGCTATGTTCCAGCACAACAGACGAAACTGGATCTCTCACTGAAATGTATCATAAGGAGACTGGACTTGTCCATGTGTGTTCCAGGAGGGGGGAGAGATGTGTGTGTGTGTGTGTGTGTGCACAACCAAAGATAACTGTACCAGTGCAGCTGAAAAGTCTCTTATCTCTTCCTGAGTCCCACTGTGACTCCTGCCCCCAAGCTCTCCACCCACCTCAAACCTCCAGCCTCACCTCCCCCACCTCATCTCCCATGTTATTAAGGAAATTCAGCTCCACTCCATTCCTCTTTGTTGATAACCTCTCCAAGCCCTCCTATTTCAGGCTCACCTTATGAAAAGAACATCCAAAGACCTTTAGTAATGTAACCTCAGCCCCAGCTTTACACCTCGGCCCCGCGAGTCACCAGGCTGAACTCCCTCTGCCAGTCAGCAAGACTTCACCATGCACTCCCCTGTGTTTTATGCTTTCCACAGCCTGCATCTTAGGCCCATTTCATTAACTGGTGACCCCCTCCTCCAACCTCCACCTCCCCCAACCCCACCCATCTTTGAGAACCTAGATGAGACACAATGGGCTGCAAAAGCTTCCACCCACCCAAATGTAATATCTCTCTCCCCCGCCATCTCCTCCCCCTCCCCACAGGACCAGGTATTACAGCAATGGGTGTACCTCCTGTTGACCCTAGACTATACGGGCCAGAAGGAAGGTTTTACCCATGTTGACTGTAGCTACAACTTCCAGCTCTGTACCTTTCCCCCTAAATACCAGCTGCTTAGACAACAGACAGAATGAAAAAAAAAAAATATATATATATATAGAGAGAGAGAGAGAGAGAGAGAGAGAGAGAGAGAGAGGATAGTCAAGGAAAAGGTGTTGAACCACAGAACTGAATGTTGTTAGAGCCTACAGGGGCCTTAGAGAACTCCTACTCCAAATGAAGAAGCTCTAAGGATGGGTTGGTGGTCAGCACGAAGAACCTGGCCAGGTCCTCCAGCATAGCGCCAAGAGCTCCTGAAACCCAGGGTGGTCAACAGTCTCATAACTTAAGCTTGCGTCTGCCCCATTCAGAGTACAGAGCTGTCAGCCCCGCTCCACAGCAGGGACCATGCCCAGGAGTAGAAAGAACCAGAGTCTCATCCAGCCATCAGGGCTCCCTTCGTAAGGAGCAAAGGACTTCAACAGCCCTCCCAGACACTCAAGCTCAGGCGCCATCTGCTGGTCAGGATCAGCACTGCGCCTGGACCCGCCGCCCCAAGGGTGGTCAGGAGACAAGACTGAGACCAACCCCAACCCACTCCAGATTCAAGTCACTTTCAGGCAGAAGCAATGACCCCACCTCCTAGAGCTCTGACTGCTGACTGCTCAACCTGTCGTGCAAGACATAAGCCTAACATTCAAAATAAAAGGAAAAAAGTAAGCTTCTTTTTGGTAAGGATAGAAACTCCTAAGGCACAGACACATAAAAAGTGATTCCTAAAGGGTTTCTGCCAAACAGTTCTGCTACATAGGAGACAAAGCACTGGCCAGAAGATCAAAAGATCTGAGGTCTCATCCCACCCCTCACATGCCGCTCCCTTAGCTACATGGTCCCCCCACTAGCAGCACCCCACCTCCCGAAAGAGGCCAGTCCCTATGCCGGGAATGGGATCACTTCACCTGCTCTCACCTCGACACTGACGGCACTGCCTGCTGTCCAGGGATGTGAACTGATCTAACACCAAACGTACATCACAGAGTCCAGAAGAGCTGCAACCTCACCCTCACGCCCCAGGCTGGGGACATCCCCTCAGGGCCAGTGCTATCCTCCAGGGACAGGAATCAGTCTGAGAGCGCTAAGGGCTCTGCTCACAAGGCAGACTCGGAGCCAGTCAGGGCAGGCTGGGGCACACCAGCCTCTAACTCCTCTTTGGTCACCCCTCTCCTCTCCTCAGTGTGAGATTTAGGGGCAGCCACGTGACCGATCTTTGGGGCTTCTCTGGTGGCTCAGTGGTAAAGAATCCACCTGCCAATGCAGGAGACATGGGATCCATCCCTGGGTCGGGAAGATCCCCCTGGAAAAGGAAATGGCAACCCACTTAAGTAGTCTTGCCTGGAAAATTCCATGGACAGAAGAGCTTGGCAGGCTACAGTCTATGGGGCCACAAAGAGCAAGTGAGCAACTGAACACGTGTGCAGTCTTTGAGCTCCAGGTGACCTCAGGGTCCACCCGAGGACTCGGACCTAGGAAGAAGACAGTGACGCACGGCAGACTCAGCTTCCTTTAACCGCTCCTGGAACCAGGGATGAAATGGAGGGTCCCGGGGCGGGCGTGGTGCTCAGGATTAGAGGAGCCAGCTTAAACGTCTTCCTGGGAG
Organism: Bos mutus; assembly: GCF_027580195.1. Taxonomy (NCBI): domain Eukaryota; kingdom Metazoa; phylum Chordata; class Mammalia; order Artiodactyla; family Bovidae; genus Bos; species Bos mutus. Next base: position 96,824,530 of record NC_091626.1, read on the forward strand.
GATGAGGGGGGGGCGGGGAGGGCTGCTCCCCAAGAAGTGTCACGGGAGGGGCTGGGGGAGGAGGGAAGGGTAGAGTGAGTGACTTTCCCCACCCTGACTCCCCGACACCCGCCTACCCTGCTTCCCACGCAGCCCCCTTTCCCCTCCCTCCGCCCACAGGCTGAGAAAGTGTGGAACCGGGAACAAATGCCATCTTCCCGGCAGGGAGGGGGAGGAAGGGGTGAGGCAAGACTTTGACTGTGTGTCTGTGGGGGCCGGGGTAAGAACCCTGAGGCTTCTGAGCTTCCCAGCCAGGAGGGACGTGCCCTCCAAGCCATGGCCTTGACATTAGTCTCCTTCTCTCAGCAGGCTCATGACCAGCTGTGGGGCAGGAGACACAGGCCACCACGCTCAGGATGGCTTGGCTGGGCGAGGGGGTTGCCAAGAGAAGGGGCCCTGAAGACGCAGGCAGCGTCTCCCAACTGTAGACACCCTGCAGCCGGCTGGGCGGGCAGGCACACCATGACTGCTGATGCCCCGAACTTCCCGTCTCGCTCCACCCTGGCCTGGAGGAAAGCTGCTGCCCTGCTCTCACCTCCCCCTCCAGCTCCAAGGTTAAGCTGCTGCCTTCTCTTCCTGCCTCCACCCCCGCTGAGCTGCCACAGTGCCCAGCAATGGTGCACTTCACACTGCTATTACAGTGACTTATTTAGTGTTCATTTGGGGGTGCATCTCATTGCTGTAGGAAGCAGGAGGCCAACCGTCTTGGCAAGAAACAGGCACACGAGGGCTGAGCCACGCTGCTGCTGTCCCCCCGGCCTGCAGCCCCTCCATCCTCACCCCACTCTGCCCAGCCTGTGGCCTGCTCCTGACTCAGCCCTAAATCAGGTCTACTCTTCACTCAATCTTCCACCCCCGCCCCATCCCCTTGGAGGAGATGTTCCTCCATAGGAAGGAAGTCCACAGAGGTGTCTATGCTCAGAACCATTATACCAAACAAATTCTAGTGCTGCTGAGAAAGTTCTAGGACCTACAGCAGATTTCCCAACCTGGGGATCTGGCCAAAGGGACTGAGAACCCCCAGGGAATTTGACTTCGGAGGCCAGTGGGATTTGATTACAAAATGTACACAGGACTGGGGAGACAGGCTCTTGGAGGGCACAAACAAAACCTTGTGGGCACCTGGGCCCAGGAGAAAGGAGCCCTCCTGGGTGATCCAGTGCCCATGCCTCTCCCAGAGAGTCCAATAATGAGGCCAAGCCAGGCCAGGCCATCAGTGAGGAGTGGGACTTCTCTGGAGGGATGCCAGGCATGTGATGCCAGCTCTACATTAAGGGACCGACAGTCAGGGCCAGCTGCACGCAAATCAGCAGAAACGGAACAACTGAGCTTTATGACCCTCTGCCCCAACTCTCCGCCTGGCCCTCAGTGGCCTAAGGAAACTGTCACTTATCCATCATTGGTTCATTAAACAAACACCGGCACCCCCGATACACCACGTACTATTCTGGAACTGCAGACAGGAATAAAAGGACCACCATGGTGTTCATCCCCAGACTTCACAATTTGTGGTGAAACTACCTAGACACAACTAACCAACCCACGAGAAGAACAAGTGGAGGGAGCAAAGGTGTGCAGATGGTCAGAGAAGACTTCATGGGAGAGCTGGGATTTGGCCAGGACCCCCAGCATCTAGCACAGTGCCCGGCATTTGGTAGACAGACAGACAGATGAGCCAGTGGCCTAGGAACACAAGGAATGACTGACAGGGAGAGGGTGGAGTAAAGAGACTCCAGGCAGACGAAGACCATGGCAAGCTGAAAGTGGACGGGGTGGATCTCGAAAGCCCAGCTAAAGATTTTATTTGGGGAAATTGGGAAGTATCAGAGGTAATAAAATAATTTCAGGAAAGGCGTCAGCTGATCTAGGCTTGACATTTAAGATTATTTTGCTCAGAAAAATCCTAGAAGATCCAAAGGATTCTCTCTCTAAGAGGAGAATTGCAGGGACTTCCCTGGCGGACCAGGGGCTAAAACTCCATACTTCTAATGCAGAGGGTATGGCTTTGATCCCTGGTTAGGGAACTAAGATCCCATATGCTCTGCTTCATAGAAAAAAAAAAAAAAATTAAAAAAGGGAAAAAAGAAAAATAATTTTTTAAAAAAAGGAGAATTTCAAATGTAATAGGTGAAGGGAGAAAAGCTTTACTGAATAGAGTTGTCTTAGGTACCATGAAATTCTAGCACATAGTCCGTAAGCCTGGGCCTGCTCTGTAGATCCTTGCAGATGGCTGTTCCAACCACTCCCTCCCCAGAATCACGATGAGTGGATCAGGCCAACAAGGATCCACACCACTGGGCCCAGTCTGGGTTCCACACATCCTGCAGGTCACTGGCGTGAGTCCAAAGGAGCGTGACCAGGGCCACATACAGAATGGCCCTCAGCCCCTTTGTCTGTGGCTCCAGGGTCAGAATGAAGATCAGAGAAGTTTGAGGAAGCAGGCATCAGCCCTCAGGAGGAAGCACTTATTACAATTAGAGATGACTGATAATAGAGCAGACCACATCAGGCAGCCCATAAGAGAATAAGCTTCCTGTCACTGGAGGCAATCAAGCAGAGGCCCAGCGATGTCCCAGAAGCCACTGCACTGAATGATTAGGACAGCTCACTGATAGAGCAGGGTGCCAGAACTGTGTACTAACAGTCCCCTTGGACACTTTACCTGATCACTCTAAGCCTCCATCCCTCATCCACCAAACAGGCTTATTGATAGTGTGTGTCTTGTAGGTTTGCCATAAGGACTAAGTGAAATAACGTGTGGGAAACAACAGAGTTTGGAGCACACAGTAAACTCTCAACAACTGACAGCAACTATTAGATTGAAGCGTATGAATCGTACTAGGTTACAGGTTGAAAACAGTCTAAACATATAACTATTTCATATGGTCCAAGTAATATATTTACTGAGGGCCACTCAGGTTCCTTCTAACCTCTCTGATTTCACACTGAAAGTTTCCGTGCTCCCCACCTCTGTTGGATCCCCAGGGCCTGGGGCCAAGCCAAGAACTCTGCAGGGTCTTTCTGGAAACACACTGTACAGGAAGGGACCCACCCCTCCCGGCGGAGGCGGGTACCTCTTTGCCCAGGTCCTCGCGGATGACCTGGCGGACTTCCTTCATGCTGCTCTGCGGGGCCTGGCTGTGTAGCACCTTCAGCGTGCTGGTGTACTCCTCCGGCAGCAGGTAGTCCAGAGCCCCCAGGTGCTGGCCCACCTTGATGAACGTGCCCCGGTTGGCACAGCAGAGCTCACAGAGGCGCCTGGCAGAGCGGAGGTGCACCTGCAGGGAGACAGACGGGGCCAGAGAGACGTGAGTGCCCATTGCCCACTGGGCGCACTTCTCTTTCCTCCTTTCCTGATTCACCCCTCTGCGTGGATGAACATGATTCCCATCATTCCCCAGTCTCCTGGTACACACACACACACACACACACACCCCATCATTCACCTTCAGTCTCCTGGCACACACACACACACACACACCCCATCATTCACCTTCAGTCTCCTGGTACACACACACACACACACACACATACACACATACCATCATTCACCTTCAGTCTCCTGGTACACACACACACACCCATCATTCACCTTCAGTCTCCTGGTACACACACACACACACACACATTCACCATCTCCTGGTACACACACACACACCCCATCATTCACCTTCAGTCTCCTGGTACACACACACACACACACACACACACACCATCATTCACCTTCAGTCTCCTCATTACACACACACACACACACCCATCATTCACCTTCAGTCTCCTGGTACACACACACACACACACACACACACACACACCCCATCATTCACCTTCAGTCTCCTGGTACACACACACACACAGACCACCCCATCATTCACCTTCAGTCTCCTGGTACACACACACACACACACACACCCCATCATTCACCTTCAGTCTCCTGGTACACACACACACACACACCCCATCATTCACCTCAGTCTCCTGGTACACACACACACACACACACACACACACACCCATCATTCACCTTCAGTCTCCTGGTACACACACACACACACACATCCCATCATTCACCTTCAGTCTCCTGGTACACACACCACAACACACTTCACATCCCATCATTCACCTTCAGTCTCCTGGTACACACACACACACACACCCATCATTCACCTTCAGTCTGGTACACCTACACACACATTCACCTTCAGTCTCCTGGTACACATACCCCCCCATCATTCACCTTCCGTCTCCTGGTATACACACATACACACCCCCATCATTCACCTTCAGTCTCCTGGTACACACACACACACACACACCCCATCATTCACCTTCAGTCTCCTGTACACACACACACACACACCCCCATCATTCACAGTCTCCTGGTACACACACACACACCCCATCATTCACCTTCAGTCTCCTGGTACACACACACACACACACACACCCCATCATTCACCTTCAGTCTCCTGGTACACACACACACACACACCCCATCATTCACCTTGGTACACACACACACACACACACACCCCATCATTCACAGTCTCCTGGTACACACACACACCCCATCATTCACCTTCAGTCTCCTGGTACACACACACACACACACACCCATCATTCACCTTCAGTCTCCTGGTACACACACACACACACACCCCATCATTCACCTTCAGTCTCCTGGTACACACACACCCCATCATTCACCTTCAGTCTCCTGGTACACACACACCCCATCATTCACCTTCAGTCTCCTGGTACACACACACATGGCACACACCATTCACCTTCTTCAGTCTCTGGTACACACACACACACACACACCCCCCATCATTCACCTTCAGTCTCCTGGTGCACACACACACACTCACACACCCCATCATTCACCTTCAGTCTCCTGGTACACACACACACACACACACACACCATCATTCTCTCCTGGTACACACACACACACACACACACCCATCATTCACCTTCAACCACACACCCCATCATTCACCTTCAGTCTCCTGGTACACACACACATACACACACAGACACCACCCCATCATTCACCTTCAGTCTTCTGGTACCCAGACCAGTCAATTCCAACCTCCAACTGCAGCCAGCCTCCAGACATGGCCCAACATGGCCTGACACTTCTGATCGCCTTTCCTTTAAAATTTACCTGGTCTGAGTCCCACTCCCACGGAAACAAGCATGTGTAAGGTTTTCAACTAGTTCTGATACATTTATGATTCATTCAAGGATATGCTAAGTTCACGCATTTGCCACCCACCCCTCAGCCATACTAATGACACTGTCTGTTTGAAGGTCTACAATTTTCAAAGATGCCAAAGTCATTATTTTTTTAATTCTTCCAGCAATTTAGGGAAGCAAGTACAGGTGTCTTTAAGGACAAGAAACTCAGATGTTTTGATTATAGAAAAAGCTAATAAATGTCAAAGCAAGGTCTAGAAAGCACTTCAGTCCCAGGGCTCTTTAACTCAGCAGACTTTAGCCGGGATCTCCTGTTAACTGGAAGAAAACGTCACAGAGGGGCATTAGGCACATAGGGTGGGCAGCAGGCCAGGCGGTGCAAGACAGGCCAGCCTTAACTCTCCCCTCCTGATGCCCACCTATCCCTCTGGAGTGGGATGTGGCCCCCACCCGCCCCCAGGCTGCACATCCCCAGTCACCACCCCAACTCTGCTGAGGATCTTGGAATTTTGAGGGTCCTGCCTTCCTGGAGCTACAGTTCCTGAACAGGATGGAGCCATGGGCACAAACAGAAGACAAGGGAGGCCCAGGGCTCTGTGGGAACCTGGTACCCTCTTCCTCCTGTAAGTCAACCAGGAGAGTGAATATTTATGATGGACTTACACTCTCAAGTGCTACGAAGGATGCTCACATAATTAAGAGCATGTTGGAGGCAAGATACCAGGTGAAGAGTTAAATAACGGTAGGCAACAAAGATGGAAGAAATGTTCAAAGATTCTGCATGATTAGTTGCCAAGTGAACCACACAGAAAACTGTTACTGTAAGAATTAAAAAGAGAATGCTGCAGCCCCAAATACCCTGGTCCCAGCAGCCAGGGAGCCCACCTACCCGCTCCGTCTATAGCAAAGGGATGCCCCGGACCCCAGGCACTTGGAGGCTGTCCTTAGGCCCTGCCAATCCACCCTTCCTTGCCACGCGCTATGATACTGCACTGACCCTGTGCCACTTCTCCTGTGTCAGATGGGTCACTATTAGGCTTGGTCAACAGCGGGGCTTGGGGGCGGGGGTGGACATTGCAAGACCACAGCAGCACAAGGAGGCTCCCTACCGGCCCCACTGGGCGGCTTCCAGCTCATCAGCCAGCAGGACAGGGGTTTAGGGACCTGCCGGTGGCCCTCATGGACCAGCCCACCCTCACTACCTAGTGGGCCCCTTCTGTGGACCAACTCAGGCCCATATGCTCCAGCAAGTGCTCTGACCGCCCAGCAGGCAGCTCCCACACACTAGTTCTAGGTCGTCTTCTCCTACAAATCTCTCTGCCACAGGGCAGGCTGTGACCATGGCCCATGTCTCCTTGTCTCCAGGGCAGCCTGGGATCCCAGCCTTGGAGGCCCCCAGCCAAGTCTTCAGGTCTGTTCTTGTTCACCACCCCGATCCTAGAGGGAGCAGGTGCTTTATGCATTTACTACCTCTGTCCCCTTAGATTCTTCTACTACTGCTTTTAGGAGTTAACTACCTTTTCCTAATTAATACGCTTTTACATTTAAATTACAAATATGGGGACGTCTCTGGTGGCCCAGTGGCTGAGACTCCAAGATCCCCATGCAAGGAGCCTGGGTTCAATCCCTCATTGGGGAACCAGATCCCATATACCACAACTGAAAGATTTCACGTGCTGCTATTAAGACCCAGCGCAGCCAAATACATAATTATTGGGACTTCCCTGGGTGGTCCAGTGATTGGGATTCTGCCTTCCAATGCAGAGGACACAGGTTCAGTCCCTGGTCAGGGGTCTAGATCCCACATGCTACGTGGTGCAGCCAATAATTAAATAAAAATTTTAAATAAATAAATATTTTTTTTAATAAAATAAATTACAGGTATGACTAGTCCCTGGCTGATACAACCCCTGCAATTGAATGTGAATAGATTAGGATTAAAAAGGAGAGCATTTCAGGTCAAGAGAACAACACAACATGCGCGTGTGTGTGTGTGTGTGTGTGTGTGTATAAGACCTGCTCCACCATTTTCTTTAGACTAGATTCACATCTGCATTTCTCTCGGCTACTGGAAGAACTCAGAAAGCATTAGCCTCACACCAACAAGGCCTCCTACCAGGGAGCACAGCCAGGGCTCTGTTGCCTCCCTCCTGTGCCCTGAGCCAGTCCCAGGTAGGGTGTCTCCTGGCACAAAGTAAAGGTCACGTTCACACTGTCTGGGCAATGCAGGGAGCCCTCTCTGGTCACACAAGCCCAGGAAGGCTGGTCTACCTCTGACTCACTCATTCCCTGGCACACCAGCCATTGGGAACAGAGACCACGTGTGTCCCCTGTAGACTCTGTGTACCCCAGGGCAAGCCATGATGAGCCGTAAGTGTAGATTGATGACAACCATGGGTCACACACACAAAACCATAATCCATGAAACTGAATCGGCATCTACTGCAAATGGCACCCATATTTCAACCAGCGTCTTAAACACACACAGTCATATGGGGATGAGGGATATTCCACTCACCAAAAAAATGTAAATGCTCTTTGAAGGTCAAAAGACACAAATGCTGAATAACAGAGCAGGCATTCTGATCTCCAGGGTCCCTTTCCAGCTCCAGCTCCTACAGTTCCACTGTCCCTTAGGATCAGAAGGCAGATCTCATTCAGAAATTCAAGAAACTGCTGGCTTAGTGCAAAGTCCCTCTTTGAGCATTCACCTCCTGCTTGCTGGTGACTTGGGATGGAGGACCGCCCTTCTCCTGCTCACTGAGCATCTTTGCTTCTGGGATCTGTAATAATAAATCTTGTGATTCTATTTCCTCCGGGTGGATGTGTTTAAACTGCACCTTCAATCAAAACACCCCAGTGAGTTTCACTTCCCCAGTGGGAGCTTGGATGCCGAGAGAGCTGTCTGCGGACCCCGTTTGGGTGGCTTGTGCCCCCGACTCAGCAGGTCATAATCTGCACATTCTTAATTGAATACACCAGCGCTGGCTTCTCAACACACACTACTGCCCTAAACACTGCACACCCATTTGCTCACTGGCCCCGAGGCCTGTGGAGCCAGCACCTGGTTTCATGAGCTGGTTGGGTGTTTGTCGCTGCAGCATGTCCTCATTGCAGAGTTCCCACTCCAGGTTCCATTCCTGCCAAAACAGGGCAGGAACAGCTGGCACCATCTCTCTGCCCCTCCTCCAACTTCGTTTTCACTCCCAGCTCAATAACTTGCCTTATGATGATCTCATTACCAATAACCTTGTTGTAATGAGCTTTAATCTGCCTCGTATTAATTAAAAGCATTGTCATTAGCCAGCTTGGGTTGGGATTTGGGGGGAGGAGGGAGTGGGCAGTGAACAGCTAATAAGATCAACTCAGTACTGATTAATTATTGATTGGGAGGGATGGAGCAAAGGCCCAAGAAGGGAAATCCTTTACTTGTGCCTAAATCCCAAAGAGTAGGGAAGAAAGATACCAAAGCCAGCCTCAATCAATAGGGCTCCCCCATCAGAATTGGGCAGTTGGGCAGTATCTCCAATGGGGTTTCGGGGTTTGAGTGTGAGACACAGATGAAAGAGACAGACACACATACAACCCCACACATCACAGGAAGAGATGGTACAAGAGAAGGTCACAGACAGACCCCAAAGCACACAAGCCCCTTGACAGATTCTCCCAGTCAAAGACTCAACACCCAAAGGAAATGCACTGACAAGCAACCAGTGTTATCTCTGGTCAGTGAGATTACAAGAGTACTTTTCTTTATAGGTCTCTCTGTATTTCTAAAATTTCCTAAAACTAATATTTATCATATCAATAATAGAGGAGAATTTTTTTTTAAATAATCTCTTCTTCAACATCTTCTGGAAATAGAAGTCCAGCCCCAAATTCTCTACCACACAGACTGGACCAGCTTGGTGCAGAATCCAGCACTGTTTCCCCAATTTTGCAGGGTGCTATGATCCACATGTGTGTTTTTCATCATGAAAATGGAATTGCAACTCCCCCTTCATCCCCAAGAAATCAAGCCAGGACAGTCTCCAAAGTCTCTTTTCTGGATGTCACCCTTTGCTTTAAGCTTTTACTTAATGAGCAAAGTAAAACTCATCATGTCTTATGGGGGGGGGGGGGGTGGGGGAACAAGTTGCAGTTTATAAAAGTTTTGAAGAAGCTTGACCACAGATTTAATCCTACCCCTTAGCAGCGTCCTCTGTCCCTCCTCTGACTGACTACCTGTCGGGTAGATCCTGGTTAAACTGCAACTCTAAACGTGAAATTGCTAAAGCCATAATCTTGATGTCATCCTTAACATCTCTTTCCAAATGGGGTATAAAAGTACCTTCCTTGTCTGAAGTAATAAAAACTGGACATCAGGAAAGGAAGGAGAGTGATTCCTGAGAGATGCAAAGCAAACACAGTGAACCTATGGTTGCCCCAATTCACAGCATTGAGGGTTTCCAGGCCACAGTGCAGGGAAAGGGGAGCCAGGCAGCACCCAGAAGACTTTGAGCTGAAGACACAGAGCTGAGAGTCCAGGAAGACCACAGCAGCTAGAGTTCACAGGACAGAGTACTGGAGAGCAGAGAGCCATATGAAGAAGGAACCCTGAAGAGCTGCCTAGGGTCTGCCTCGTGTACCTGGTTGAGTAACAGTCAGCACGTACACACAAGAAAACTACATAAGCCAGAAAGATGACAACCGCAAAAGCCTAGGGTTAACAGTACCCTGTGTGTTCATAGAGGTCTATTTCTACTAGCTGGACTAGAAAATTTTCATAATTCTTGAGGCATTTGCTATAATACCCAGAAAAGGGGAATATCCCAAACTAAACACTATTCCATTCCCAAGCAATAAATACTAAAAGACTTGAAAAAAATCACACTGTCTCCAAGTAACTTAACTGTCCCAGAACAAAGCTCTATAATATTTATAAAAATACAAATATATCTAGACAAAAAGACAAAATTGCACTGTCTAGCACCTAATAAAATATTTACCAGGTATTCAAAGAAACAGAAAAATACAACACATTATGAGAAAGAAAAAATCAATCAATCAAAACCAACTCAAAATTGAAACCTATATTAGCAAAAGAGGACAATTGTTATAACTGTATTTCATATGTTCAAAATGTTAAGCAGAAGCATGGACAATATTAAAAAAAGAATGAGATCCAAATGAAACTTCCAGAGATGGTAATTTTTGATATGAAAAATACACTGGATGACACTTCCCTGGTGGTTCGGTGGTTAAGTCTCTGCACTTCCACTGCAGGGGGACGCAGGTTCTATCCCACACGCCTTGCAACACATCCCCCCCACAAAAAAATACACTGGGTAGGATAAATAGATGATTAGACATTGTAGAAGAAAGGTCCTAGTAATAGAAACTATTCAAAATGAAACAAAAATAAAAAACTTTAATGAAAAGAGCGGCAGTGATCTATGGGACAACTTCAAGCAATTTTATAAACATTGGAATGTTGGAATCCCCAAAAGAGAGGTCAGGGAGAGAATAGGGGAAAAATACTTAAAGAAATAATACCTGAAATTTTTCAAATTTGATTTTTTAAAAATTATGAACCAATAGATCCAAGAATCTCAGTAAGCCCCAAGCATAAGAAAGAAAGAAAACTGCATAATGAATTTGTTCAAAATCAGTGATTAAGAGAAAATCCTGAAAGTATCCAGAGGGAAAAAGACACATTATAGAGAAAGGAACAAAGATAAGAATGACAGCAGAGCTCTCGCTGGGAACAACATAAGCAGAAGTTAGTGGAGGAACATCTCTGAAAGGACTGAAAGAAAATCTAGACTCCTATACCGGGCAAAAACATCTCTTAAAACCAAAGGTAAACTAAAAGCTCTTTAAGACATATAAAAGCTGATAGAATTCATCTCCCTACACAATGAGAAATTTTAAAAGATATCCTTCAGGCAGAAAGAAAATGATACCAGAAATACAAAGGAACAAAGAGACCAGAAACAGAAACTTCATAGGTAAAGGCACAAGACTTCTTTTTTAGTACATAAATAGTATAACATGAAATTTACAGCATATGTAAAAGCAAAATGTATTACGATAGCATAAAGGCTGGACAGAAAGAAATTAAAGTATATCATTGTAAGATTCTTCACATCACTCTGTGAAGCAGTACAATGTCACTTGTATGTAGACTACAAGTTAAAGATGTATGCCATAAACTGATGCAATCACTAAAATAATAAAAAGAATTATAGTCCATAAGCCAACAAAGGAGACAAAAATGCAACCATGAAAAAAACTCAATCCAAAAGAAGGCATGAGAGAAAAAAAATAAAGCATAAATAGGACAAGTAGAAATCAAGTAGCAAGGTGAAAGATGAAAATCTAACCATGTCAATAATCTCATCAAATATAAGTGGTCTAAACACCCAAATTAAAAGTCCGAGATTGTCAAATTGGATAAAAAAGAAAGATTCATGTATATGTTATCTATAAGAAACTGTCCTCTTAATATTAAAACACACACAGGTTAAATGAAAAGGATGGAAAAGGATATACCATGCCAATATCCATTAAAATAAAGCTGGAATGACTATGTATGTAACAGACAAAGAAACTCTGACTCAAGATGGTGTCACAGCTAAAGGACACGACTTAAGGAAGAAATATTGCTCTTCCAGAAAAATGAAGATGGAATGCCTCCTAATCCATTCTATAAAACCGATGTAATGCCAATATCAAAGCCAGACAGAAAATACAAGGGAAGAAAGAAGCTATATACCAATATTCACAGTGAACACAGATGCAAAAATTCTTTTTTTTTAAAAAAAGTGTTAGCGAATTGAGCCCAGTCTACAAATAGGTTCTGTTCTCATTACAACCTATCATATAGTGCACAATTTTGATTTGTCTTCCTACAGGCAACATTAATTTTGATGGTTATCCACCTAACATTCTCACTTTTTCTTTTCTTTTTACAATTAAGTATTGTATGGGGAAGTCCTTTCAAATTGTACAAATAGCCAGTTTTTTACTGAAATTTCAATTTATTCATTTGTTTATTTATATCAGTATGGACTCATGGATTTCTAAATTTTTTCAGTGGATCATAATCCATTACTCTCATTGTTTGTTTCACAGCTTCACTGAGATATTTTGACACAATAAACTATACATATTTAAAATGTACAACCTGATAATTTTGACATATGCATACACTTATGAATCCATCACTACAATCAAGCTAGTTAAACATATCCATGACCCCCAAAAGCTTTGATTTCCCTTGATAATTCCAGTCCCATCCCTCCACATACCTCCCATCTCCAGAAAACCACTCATCTGCTTCCTATCAGTATAGCCTAGAATTTTGTAGAGTTTTATATAAGTGGAATCACATTTTTTTACCTAGTCTTTTTCCCTCAACACAATTTTTCTGAGCTCCATCATGTTCTTACATGTATCAACAGTTTATTCTTTTTTTCTTACTGAGTAGTATTCCATTGCATAAATATATTAATATCACAATTTCTTTATTTATTCATCAGCTGATACACATTTGGGTTGTTTCCAGTTTTGAACTACAAATAAAGCTGTTCTGAACTTTCTTGTTCAAGTCTTTGTGCAGACATGCTTTCATTTCTTACAGGCAAATACTTAGGAACGCAGTGGTCAAACTGCATGGCAGGGATATGCTTAATTTTCAAACTGTATGGCAATATATACTTAATTTTCAAACTGCATGTCAGTATATGCTTAATTTTAAAACTGTATGGAAGTATATGCTTAATTTTCAAACTGCATGTCAGTATATGCTTAATTTTAAAACTGTATGGCAGTATATGCTTAATTTTTTAAGAAATTAAACTGTTTTCTAAAGTGGTTGTACCATGTTACATTCCCATCAACAGTGTATGAGAGTTCCTCTACATTATCCCAATGCTCAGCATAATGTCCTTTGAATTTTAGTCATTATGTGCAATTGTATTTAATTGTGGTTTAAATTTGTATTTCACTAAGACTAATGAAAATAGATGGGGAAACAGTGGAAACAGTGTCAGACTTTATTTTTCTGGGCTCCAAAATCACTGCAGATGGTGACTGCAGCCATGAAATTAAAAGACGCTTACTCCTTGGAAGGAAAGTTATGACCAACCTAGATAGCATATTCAAAAGCTGAGACATTACTTTGCAAACAAAGGTTCATCTAGTCAAGGCTATGGTTTTACCTGTGGTCATGTATGGACGTGAGAGTTGGACTGTGAAGAAGGCTGAGCGCCGAAGAATTGATGCTTTTGAACTGTGGTGCTGGAGAAGACTCTTGAGAGTCCCTTGGACTGCAAGGAGATCCAACCAGTCCATTCTGAAGGAGATCAGCCCTGGGATTTCTCTGGAAGGAATGATGCTAAAGCTGAAACTCCAGTACTTTGGCCACCTCATGCAAAGAGCTGACTCATTGGAAAAGACTCTGATGCTTGGAGGGATTGGGGGCAAGAGGAGAAGGGGACAACAGAGGATGAGATGGCTGGATGGCATCACTAACTCAATGGACGTGAGTCTCAGTGAACTCCGGAGTTGGTGATGGACAGGGAGGCCTGGCGTGCTGCGATTCATGGGGTCGCAAGGAGTCGGACACGACTGAGGGACTGATCTGATCTGATCTGATCTGAAGACTAATGATGTTGAAAATCTTTTCATGTGTTTACTTGCCATCTCTGTATCTTCTTTGGTGAAATGTGAATCTTTAGTCCATTTTTAATGAATTCTTTGTTTTCTTATTATTCGGTTATAGGCATTCTGTATACATTCCATATACAAGTACTTTATCAAATAAATGATTTGCATATACTTTCTCCCAGTCTGTGGCTTGTCTTTCCTTTAACATTTTTCCAAAAAGAAATTTTTTTATTTTAATAAAGTAAATTTTACCACTTTTTCCTTCATGGATCATGCTTTTGGTGTTGTATCTAAGAAATCTTTCAGTTCAGTTCAGTTCAGTCGCTCAGTCATGTCCAACTCTTTGCCACCCCATGAATCGCAGCACGCCAGGCATCCCTGTCCATAACCAACTCCCGGAGTTCACTCAGACTCACGTCCATCAAGTCAGTGATGCCATCCAGCCATCTCATCCTCTGTCGTCCCCTTCTACTCTTGCCCCCAATCCCTCTCAGCATCACAGTCTTTTCCAATGAGTCAACTCTTCGCATGAGGTGGCCAAAGTACTGGAGTTTCAGCTTTAGCATCATTCCTTCAAAGAAATCCCAGGGCTGATCTCCTTCAGAATGGACTGGTTGGATCTCCTTGCAGTCCAAGAGACTCTCAAGAGTCTTCTCCAACACCACAGTTCAAAAGCATCAATTCTTCAGCGCTCAGCCTTCTTCACAGTCCAACTCTTACATACATACATGACCACAGGAAAAACCATAGCCTTGACTAGACGAACCTTTGTTGGCAAAGTAATGTCTCTGCTCTTTATATGCTATCTAGGTTGGTCATAACTGTCCTTCCAAGGAGTAAGCGTCTTTTAATTTCATGGCTGCAATCACCATCTGTAGTGATTTTGGAGCCCCCAAAAAATAAAGTCTGACACTGTTTCCACTGTTTCCCCATCTATTTGCCATGAAGTGATGGGACCAGATGCCATGATCTTTGTTTTCTGAATGCTGAGCTTTAAGCCAACTTTTTCACTCTCTTCTTTCACTTTCATCAAGAGGCTTTTTAGTTCCTCTTCACTTTCTGCCATAAGGGTGGCATTATCTGCATATCTGAGGTTATTGATATTTCTCCCAGCAATCTTGATTTCAGCCTGTACTTCTTCCAGCCCAGCGTTTCTCATGATGTACTCTGCATAGAAGTTAAATAATCAGGGTGACAATATACAGCCTTGACGTACTCCTTTTCCTATTTGGAACCAGTCTGTTGTTCCATGTCCAGTTCTAACTGTTGCTTCCTGACCTGCATATAGGTTCCTCAAGAGGCAGGTCAGGTGGTCTGGTATTCCCATCTCTTTCAGAATTTTCCACAGTTGATTGTGATCCACACAGTCAAAGGCTTTGGCATAGTCAATAAAGCAGAGATAGATGTTTTTTCTGGAACTCTCTTGCTTTTTCCATGATCCAGCAGATGTTGGAAATTTGATCTCTGGTCCTCTGCCTTTTCTAAAAACAGCTCGAACATCTGGAAGTTCACAGTTCACATACTGCTGAAGCCTGGCTTGGAGAATTTTGAGCATTACTTTACTAGCGTGTGAGATGAGTGCAATTGTGCGGTAGTTTGAGCATTCTTTGGCATTGCCTTTCTTTGGGATTGGAATGAAAATTGACCTTTTCCAGTCCTGTGGCCACTGCTGAGTTTTCCAAATTTGCTGGCATATTGAGTGCAGCACTTTCACAGCATCATCTTTCAAGATTTGAAACAGCTCAACTGGAATTCCATCACCTCCACTAGCTTTGTTCGTAGTGACGCTTTCTAAGGCCCACTTGATTTCACATTCCAGGATGTCTGGCTCTTGGAGACTGATCATACCATTGTGATTATCTGGGTCATGAAGATCTTTTTTGTACAGTTCTTCTGTGTATTCTTGCCACCTCTTCTTAATATCTTCTGCTTCTGTTAGGTCCATACCATTTCTGTCCTTTATTGAGCCCATCTTTGCATGAAATGTTCCCTTGGGATCTCTAATTTTCTTGAAGAGATCTCTAGTCTTTCGCATTCTGTTGTTTTCCTCTATTTCTTTGCATTGATTGCTGAGGAAGGCTTTCTTATCTCTTCTTGCTATTCTTTGGAACTCTGCATTCAGATGTTTATATCTTTCCTTTTCTCCTTTGCTTTTCGCTTCTCTTCTTTTCACAGCTATTTGTAAGGCCTCCTCAGACAGCCATTTTGCTTTTTTGCATTTCTTTTCCATGGGGATGGTCTTGATCCCTGTCTCCTGTACAATGTTATGAACCTCCGTCCATAGTTCATCAGGCACTGTATCTATCAGATCTAGTCCCTTAAATCTATTTCTCACTTCCACTGTATAATCATAAGGGATTTGATTTAGGTCATGGCTGAATGGTCTAGTGGTTTTCCCTACTTTCTTCAATTTAAGTCTGAATTTGGAAATAAGGAATTCATGATCTGAGCCACAGTCAGCTCCTGGTCTTGTTTTTGCTGACTGTATAGAGCTTCTCCATCTTTGGCTGCAAAGAATATAATCAATCTGATTTCAGGACATCTGGTGATGTCCATGTATAAAGTCTTCTCTTGTGTTGTTGGAAGAGGGTGTTTGTTATGACCAGAGCATTCTCTTGGCAAAACTCTATTAGTCTTTGCCCTGCTTCATTCCATACTCCAAGGCCAAATTTGCCTGTTACTCCAGGTGTTTCTTGACTTCCTACTTTTGCATTCCAGTCCCCTATAATGAAAAGGACATCTTTTTAGGGTGTTAGTTCTAAAAGGTCTTGTAGGTCTTCATAGAACCATTCAACTTCAGCCTCTTCAGCGTTACTGGTTGGGGCATAGACTTGGATTACTGTGATACTGAATGGTTTGCCTTGCAAACGAACAAAGATCATTCTGTCCTTTTTGAGATTGCATCCAAGTACTGCATTTTGGACTCTTTTGTTGACCGTGATGGCTACTCCATTTCTTCTAAGGGATTCCTGCCCACAGTAGTCGAAATAATGGTCATCTGAGTTAAATTCACCCATTCCAGTCCATTTTAGTTCGCTGATTCCAAAAACGTCAAAGTTCACTCTTGCCATCTCCTGTTTGACCACTTCCAATTTGCCTTGACTCATGGACCTAACATTCCAGGTTCCTATGCAATTTTGCTCTTTACAGCATCGGACCTTGTTTCTATCACCAGTAACATCCACAACTGGATATTGTCTTTGCTTTGGCTTCATCCCTTCATTCTTTCTGGAGTTATTTCTCCACTGATCTCCAGTAGCATATTGGGCACCTACTGACCTGGGGAGTTCCTCTTTCAGTATCCTATCATTTTGCCTTTTCATACTGTTCATGGAGTTCTCAAGGCAAGAATACTGAAGTGGTTTGCCATTCCCTTCTCCAGTGGACCACATTCTGTCAGATCTCTCCACCATGACCCACCCATCTTGGGTGTCCCCACAGGGCATGGCTTAGTTTCACTGAGTTAGACAAGGCTGTGGTTCTAGTGTGATTAGACTGACTAGTTTTCTGTGATTATGGTTTCAGTGTGTTTGCCCTCTGATGCCCTCTCGCAACACCTACTGTCTTACTTGGGTTTCTCTTACCTTGGACGTGGGGTATCTCTTCACGGCTGCTCCAGCAAAGCACAGCCGCTGCTCCAGCAAAGTGCCGCCGCTGCTCCTTACCTTATGCAAGAAATCTTTGCATAACCCAAATTACAACTATTTCCCCCTATGTTTCCTTCTAAAAGTGTTCAATTTTCACGTTTTCCATTTGGTTGTGTGATCTATTTGGAAGCCATTTTTCTACGTGGTATGACATATGGATCAAAGTTCAATTTTGCACATGAATATCTAACTGTTCCAGCACTGTTTGTTGAAAAGACAAACCTTTCTACACTGAATTGCCTTTTCACCATTGAAAAAAACCTCACTGTTCATATTATGTGTGGGTCTATTTCTGGATCGTTTAATCTGTTCCATAGATTATTTTGTCTATATTTACACCAATACCATGCTATTCTGATTACTATACATTTATAGTAAGTCTTGAAATCAGATAGTTTTAGTCCTCAACTTTGTTCTCCTTTTTCAGTGTTATTTTCTAGAATTGACTCTAAAACCCTCTGCATTCTTATATAAACTTGAGAATCAGCCTGTCTGTTTCTATTTTAAAAGCCCGCTGGGATTTTGATTGGGATAGTTATGAATCTAAGCTCCAGGAGTTGGTGATGGACAGGGAAGCCTGGTGTGCTGCAGTCCATGGGGTCGCAAAGAGTCAGACACGACTGAGCGACTGAACTGAACTGAAATTTATTTGGGGAAAATAGACATCTTAACAATACTGAGTCTTCCAACCCATGAACATGATTGCTGTTGTTCCGTTGCTAAGTGGTGTCTGACTCCTTGCAACCCCTTGGACTTGCAGCATGCCAGGCTTCTCTGTCCTATATCATGAACACAATATATTTCTCTATTTATTTCTCTCTAATTTCTCTCAGCAATGTTTAGATTCATATATATCATTTCAGGAATTCCTCCTAAGTAAATAATCTAGGACATAGGCAAAAACCCTATGAACAGAGACATTCAGCACAGTGCCAATTATAATAGAAAAACATATATGTAAATAGATGCTGATGCTGAAACTCCAGTATTTTGGTCACCTAATGCAATCAGCTGACTCACTGGAAAAGTCCCTGATGCTGGGAATGATTGAGGGCAGAAAGAGAAGAGGGTATCAGAGGATGAGATGGCTGGATGGCATCACCGATGCAATGGACATGAACTTGGTAAACTTTAGGAAATGGTGAGGGATGGAGGGGGGGTGTTGCCCGGCATGCTGCAATCCATGGGGTCACAAAGAGTTGGACACAACTGGGCAACTGAACAACAATAATAAATAGATGCATCCTAAAAGCAGAAAAAGGGTTTATTATAGAACAGTCACACAGTTCAGTATTAAGTAGCCATTTTAACAGAAGATCATGAAGATTATTGTAACAACATGGAAAATGCTAAAGAGAGCAGGCAAATGACAGGAAAGAGATAGAAAGCATATCAATATCATAATAAGTGTGAGTTGGTGAAATTATATTTTTTTCTTAAATCTGTACATTTCTGGTGGGCTACAGTCCACAGGGTCGCAAAGAGTCAGACACGACTGAGCGACTTCACTTTCACTGCTTTAATAATTTTTTTCTATTTTTAATTGATCTATAATTCACACAGCATAAATTTCACCATTTTAAAATATACAGTTCTGTGGGTTTTACTATATTCACTTAAGTAGTGTAACTATTAATATCATCACTAATTCCAGAACATATAAATTGTTTTATTTTTAAAACTCTTATTATATTTTAGTCACACTTTATATAAATATCTATCTTGAGTCTTTGAAATAAAAGTCTGTCTTCATTCAATTTGTCAGTACCCATTAATAGCTGATAAAGGTTGTGAGTGCCCAGTATGTATGAGTTTCCTATTATGTTTTACTAACACTCAAGTTCAATGAATAATTTCATATTAAAATGAGAATCACACAAGATGCCAAACGACTTGTCAGCACAATGCAAGTACAAATAGGTCCCTGATTTATAATTTTCACACAGTCTATAATCATTAGCTTCATTTCAATTGTTGATTCACTATATCAGCATATGATAGAAGCTGCTGGGAAACAAAACCACCTTGTTCATCACACACTCTGCAACAACGGCTGGTCCTCAGCAGTAAATGCACAATCCTTTCCAGCACTCTCATCATCTCACCTGGTCCAGGTAAGAGCCTCAGGTAGGTATCATCAGTCTCTACATTGCACAAGTGTGAGAACTTCCACTGCTCAAAGGCAGGTAAAGGCCTTGCTAGGGTTACTCAGCCAGTAAATGGGAGATCCAGGGTTTGAGTCACGGCCTTCTGACTCCAAAACCCATCGCTTTCTGCTAGACTTTGCTGCCCCTCCAAACACACTGTTAAACATTCTTCATGAATGAAAAGGAAAAGGTCCAGATGTCCAGCGCCCGCTATGGGCCCTCAAAGCTGCCCTCCTGTATGTATGCTCATAACACCCCCACTCCTATCCCCAGTGATTTCCCACACCCGGCAGGTCTGGGGCCCCAGGAGTCATCCCACTAAGCCAGCTATTACCAAGATAAGGAAGAAACCCATGAGTACACAGGGGCCTGGAAAACACCAGTCACACAAACCACAATCAGGGAGCCACTGGAAGCAGGACACAAGGCAGGCCCTGGAGGCGTAATGGGTCTCACTGCAGACAATGGACAAGACCACAGGACTTGCAGCCCCGGGAGGCAGGCCACAAAGGGGCAGGGCACTGGCCCTGGTGGAAACAGGGACACAGCCTTCAACAGAAGTGAAAGCGCTAGTCACTCAGCCGTGTCCGACTCTTTGTGACCCTACAGACTATATAGCCCGCCAGGCTCCTCTGTTTGTGGAATTCTCCAGGCAAGCATACTGGAGTGGGTAGCCATTCCCTTCTTCGGGGGAGCTTCCCGAACCAGGGATCAAACCCGGGTCTCCCACGTTGCAGGCAGATTCTTCACTGTCTGCCACCAGACGGTAATCCTCCGAAAGTCCCCACTGTCCTTGGTAGGAAATCCACACTCCTACCAGGCCCATCACGATGCGACCCAGGTGTCCCCCGGGTCATCTCTTACCTTCCCACTCCCTCCCCCTCCCCAACCACAGGGGTCAGTTCTGCACCAGCCCCTGCCCCCTGCCCCCGCCCCCAGCCTTTGCACAGGCAGCTTTACAACCTCACCACCCCTCTCTCTCACCTGTCAAAACCCTTTTCAGCCTGGATCCTGGCCTCAGTCCCCTCACGTCTTCCTAGCTCCAGCCCAGCCCGTGCTCGCGTCCTCCCTGTCTCCTCTCCCAGATGCAGCTGCTGCCCACCAGCCCAGAACCAACAGCAGCAACCAGGGCTTCATCTCCAGCGAGCCTCCCCATCCTCTGATTTTCTGAACCTCCTTTGGAAAAAAAAACAAAACTAAGCTCCTGAGTGGGCTGCAGCTCTGGGTATGACCACCTGCTCTGGGGCCAGACCACAGAAAGCAGGAAGATGCCACAGACTCGGCCAGGTTGCAGCCACGCTTGGCTGTGATCCAAGGTGAAAGGCCCAGGGCAACAGAGCTTCCGAATGTCACGGACGATGATGTGACCATCCTCCAGTGGGGATGGCCCCCTTCCCACAGCCCCCATCCCCTCATTCCTCTGTAGGGAACGGACGGGCAGATCCTAAGAAGGACTCCATTTGAGCATCCAGGGCAGCAGCTTTTCCTGCACAGCCAAGGACTGGAATCACCAATGACTCGCTCAGCAGAAGCCACGTGCCCATCACAACACCCAGAGAGACACCCCACCGCTGCGGCCCCCCACTTTCCACTCCAAGAGGAGCCACCAAGCGCTGCTTCCACGAGGAACTGAGCATGCTACCAAGAGGTGAAATTGAACAAGGCAGTGGGCAGACAATTGTCCTAGAGGATGTCGCCCCAGGCCGGACATCTGGGATGATCACGGACCCTGCCTGGCTCTCAAGGCCTCCCTGGGTCCCCTCAAGGTCACCCACAGGGACCACTGACAAGGGTCTGTATGGCTGGACAAAGACATAAAGAGGACCCCAGAGCAATTTCTGGGTCTGGACTCTGCCAGAGCCCTGCTTTCTAAGCCCACAGGACAGGCTGGCCTGAGGGGGAGGGGGCTGGCACAGCTGGGCACTGATGTACAGTCTACAAACTAGGTTGGCACTTGGGGGGCACATACTGGCTCAGGGGAGCAGGGGTGGTCTGGGGAGATGCTGTCATGATGTTCTGGTCAGAGGAGACACCCAGCAAAACTGGGTCTCACTGAGGCCCCTTTGGCAGGTGGTCCTTAGTGAACCCCACCCGGCCTCCAGGGGTTTGTCATTGCTCCAAACCAAAACAAACTCCTGTGGAGTGTGAAGTGTGACACCCCAAACATGGACATTTATAGACCCAGCACCATCTCACAACTCAGTTGTTAGTACTGTGGGACTTTCCATCACCAATGACAAATTCCAGGAGCACATCAAACACAGAAAATCCCAGAGCATTTAATAGGGAAGGAAGAAAAGCAGGTGTCTGAGGGGCAACTCCACGGGAGACTGCAGAGCGAGCTGACCATGGGGAGGTTTGTGTCCGTATCCAGCAATAATCTAGAAGGACGATATAATGAACACTTTAATCCCATTACCAACGCTTATTAATACTTACTGTGTTTCGGCCCTAATCCAAACGCTTTATATGGGCATTATATCTCATTTAATCCCACCACCACCCTATAAGGTAGGCACAATTATTATCTTCTGTTTCAGAGATGAAGAGGCAATGGCTCAGAAAGGTTAAATATCTTGGCCCAGAGCACTCAGCTAAGACCTGAGCCCAGGCAGTGTGGTTGCAAGACTGCCTGCTCTTTAACCACAGTGAAAAGCTTCTCAGGATACCTGGATACTCCAAGTGAAAAGGCTTTGAACCTGGATTCATGGTACCTGGATCTTGGGCCAATTCTGCCCCTAATTTATCGCCCCTACTTAATGTAATCCTGAACAAATCATCTGAAGTTTCAGGACCTCAGCTGGCCCATACATACAAAGACAGGTTGCAGAGAATCAAGAACACACGTGCGGCATACATGCCTCCCCTCTATCACCATGGCACCCATCAGCCTCACTAATCAACCACAACACACTGAGCCCAGGTGAAGACTCACTCATTCTCTACCCTGTACTCAACTACTATGTATCAACTGGAATTGACAGATGAAATGCATTTGCTTTCCCAGAGTTAAGCTTGTTTCTAAGGTGTCTTCTGACTCTAAAAATCTACAACTGTGTTACTGGGGTTATAAAGACAAAACTTTAGCCCCATTCCAAATAGATTTTGTCCTTTCATTTCCATCTTCCTTCTGCAAGATGGACATTATGTTACACATGGTCTGCTCCACTGTCTCCCCAACCCGCAATGGACGAACTGGACGTGCTGGCCCTCTCTCTCCTCTGTCTCTCTAAGGGAGCCCAATAAAAAGGAGATCTAAGGCCAAAGCCACTGACATAATAGGATGAAGGGGTGCAGGTTCCTTTGTGCTAAGCATTGTGTTTCCAGAAAGTTCCACTTAAAATACAAATACTCCCTAGAGACGGTAACACGGGAAATCATTATCAGTCACTGACACCTTAGCGTGAGTTTCTGCCTCTTTTTCCAGCTTCAGCAACTAGTCGAGAGCCCAGTTCTGTGGGATGGGATAGATTCCAAACACAGGTTCTGTTTCAGAGAAGGTCATCCTAAAAAGAAAGTTGTGGGAGGGGGCATTTGGGGAGGGGAGCCACTAGAGTGGCTGAGAAAGCTTAATGAATAAAACATGCTACACAGCTGCCAAGGATACTTGCATTTTAATAGGGAACAGTTTGGGGCCAAAAGAATTAATCTCTAATGGTGGAATTACAAGCATCAGCAATGATTTAGGGAGGTAATAAGCAAAGGAAGTTGTTCCAGCACCCCTGAAATCCCAACAAATGAGCTGACGTGAGTGTGCAAGCCCTCAGCAAATAGCAAATATGCTGCAAATTTAAGGGATTAATAATATTATTACTGACAACTTCTGACTCTGCCTGCCAGTGACCAAGCCTGCCACTACAGAGACAAACTCGGATGCTCATGGGAGCCCAGGACACGCACTCTTTGGCCTGGAAAGCATCCATTTGGGAACTTAGTTGCCAGAAAAACTGAAGAGAACCCTTCCCTCCATCTGCCACTTAATCACACACACTGAGAAGATGCATAATTAATTTGTTCTCAACAGTTGCTCTGTGGCTGGAATAGTGAGGGCATTTCTGGAATGGCAATTACAGGCACACACAAAAAACTCTCATGTAACAAGCAGAATAACACATCCATCCAGCCTGCTTCGCTTCCCTTCCCCATCAACCCTGTTCAGGTCATGGACCTGGGTGTGCAACAGGAGTGCGAAGGAACAAAAAACCAAATCCTGAAAGATACAGGGAAGGAAGTCTCACTTTAACCTCAGAAAGGGGAAAAGGTGCAAAGTTCAGGTACAAGGTGAAGATCAATCAGCAGGGCATTTGAGGGACAGCTAAACACACACATGAATTCAATGAAATTAAAGGATTCTTGCTAATTTCATTCATTGTGATAATGACATGAATACATACAAAAATGTCAGTTGTTAGAGATGCCCACTGAAATTACGGGTGAAAAGCCCTGATTTTTATAATTTAAAAGTCTTCAGCAAAATAAATAAATGAAGGAATTATGGCAAACTATTTTAGATCCAGGTGCATAGGGTTCACCATATTATTCTTTTTTTAAATACATCTGAAATTTTTCATACAGAGTTTTTGTCTGTGCTTTTGTTTTAAGATTTAAGGCAGATCCCTACCTGTTCCTAACATTTCACTGTAGCCCAGGAGGCTGTGTGTTTTAGACCTGGGCCAGCCTTTCTTGTCTCATTGTGTGCCACATGCCCTGTCATTCACCCTAGTCCATCATGTCAGACTCCTTTTGGGTCCTGGAACAGCCATGCTCATTCCCATCTCAGGACTCTTAGGCTTGCAGCCCCCTTTTCCTAGGGCCAACTTCATGAGCATGTGACCAGTGCTACAGTCAGACTGCACCCCACACTCAAAAGGGCTTCACACCGAGGTTTAACATGAAAGACAGAATAACACCCCCCAACAAAGATGTCCACGACCTAGTCCCTGGAACCTGTGAATATGTTAGCAGCAAAGAAGGATTAAGCCTGCAGAAGAAACTGAGGTCCCTGATCAGCTGACCTTGAGATAGATTAGCTTAGATTATCCAGGTGGGTCTAGTGTAATCACAACGGTTCTTCTAAGTGGAAGAGGGGGGCACAAGAAGAGAAGCAGAGATATGGCAGCATGGGGACCTAGCCAGACACTGCTCGCTTTGAAGATGGAGAAAGAGTGCTTTGAGCCAAGGAATGCAGGTGGCCGATAAAAGCTAGAAAAGACAAGGCAGTGGACTCTCCCCCAAGCTCCCAAAAGGAACACAGCCCTGCTGATGCTGACACACTCATTTTAGTCCAGTGAGAACCAGTTTAGATTTCCAACCTCCAGAACTGTAAAAGAATAAACCTGTGTTATAGGGGCTTCCCTGATAGCTCAGTTGGTAAAGAATCCGCCTGCAATGCAGGAGACCCTGGTCATGCAATGCATGACCTCCTGCAATGCAGGAGACCCTGATCCACTGGAGAAGGGATAGGCTACCATTAAGTTTATAATAATTGGTTACAGCAGCAATTAGGAAACTAATACAGCGTAGCTGTCTTGAAATTCTTAATCTTATCTTTGGATGTGGGTTTTTCAGATAAAGCCAAATGGGAAGATGGAGCAAGCTCACACGCAAGGGTAGGTGGAAGGCCATAATGCAATTAATAAAGTTGATGGAAGTTCACACGCAGCTCACACACAGTCCCATCTCCACAGTGGGTTCTTGGCTGCCCTTTCCCCACCCCAAGCCCAGTACCCTGGCTCCATCTGGCCTCCCTGCCTCCTCCCCACCGTTACAGCTGCTCTCCTCCCAGCAAGGCAACCAGGTCATGTTGGTGGGGGAGGCATACCTTCTTCCGTTGCCCTTTGCGCCCACTGGGGGCCTTGGTATAGACATAAGAAGGGTCAGGGTCACTTCATGCCCAGTTACGTTCCTCTTCATCCCAGCAGTGAAAACACAAAATGAAATGGGAGGTGTCTGGCTTGGCTGACTGGGGCAAGTTGGAATGAGTTGCTTCACTCCTGCACGTATGCTCAAGTAGTCATTTTCAGAGTGTAAAATACAGCTGCTGTTTTTTTGAGGGAGTTTTTTGTGATAGGATGACTTAAGGTTACAAAGGACTATGATTTATGTTGGTTACCCTTTAGTTTAATAGATGAGAGTATAACATTTAAATATCTATTTCCCTTGCTCCCCATAAGTTTTTCTGCATGTTCACAGTGAACTTGAGCTATGGAATGAATTTAAGAACCATGCCTTGAATGAAGTGTAAAAAGATACACAAATTAAAATTTTTTTAAAAGAAGGGTCAAGGTCATACATCTGTCAAGCAGTATCCCTCCACATCCTAGACCAGCATCACCAAGACAAGCTCAGCAGGTGACTCAGCAGAAACTTCTCACTCATGCCCCGTCCACGGCCTGAGCACCTCCCAGCACAGAGGCTATGAGCTCTTGGGAGTTTCCCATCCACTGTGGGCTGGGGCAGCAGGGCTACGGGAAAGGGAGACTGACTCCCCACCCAGCCAGAGGCCGGCATGGTCGCTGTGCACTGGGCCCTGTGAATTACATAACCCGCCCTGTCTCTTCCATATTCTCTCAGCTTTTCACGTGCTGGTTCTTTCAGCACTTCTCAGTTTCATCTGAAAAAAAAAACCCCATGTCAGAGAGCATTTCCCAAGCCCAGCTTCAGTCACTCTTTATCCCATGACCATGTTTTATCTCTTTTAGGGCACTCAGCAAGAGCTGACATTATATTCACTTACCTCCTTGAGTCACTAAAAAGTATTCACCAAGCCTGTTTTATGCCAGGCACTGTTGTTAAGTGCTGAGGGTACAGCAGCAAGAGAAACAGACTGAGTGTCTGCCCCCCTGGACCACGCACTTTTGTGAGTGTCATCAATTGCTAACAATCTGCTATCCCCTCAAGAGCAGACTGTTGTACACCTGGCACCTCACACAGTGCCTGGCACATAGTAAGTGCCCAAAAACATTTGTGCAGGGACGTCCCTGGCGGTCCAGTGGTTAAGACCTCACCTTCCAATGCAGGGGCTGCAGGTTTGATCCCTGGCTGAGCTTCTCTGGTGGCTCAGATGGTAAAGAATCTGCCTGCCAATGCAGGAGACCCAGGTTCGATCCCTGGGTCAGGAAGATCCCCTGGAGAAGGGAGTGGCTAACCACTCCAGCATGGTTGCCTGAAGAACTCCATGGACAGAAGAGTCTGGCAGGTTACAGTCCATGGGGTCACAAAGAGCTGGGCATGACTAAGAGATTTTCACTTTCATACTTTTTCTTGGGAAACTAAGATCCCACATCCCTTGTGGCCAAAAAACCAACACATAAAGCAGAAGCAATTTTGTAACAAAGTCAGTAAAGACTTTTAAAAATGTTCCACATCTCAAATTTTAAAAATCTAAAAAAAAAAAACCCACACATTTGTTGCACACCTGACCGTATGAGTAATGAGTGGCCCAGGTACTTTGGGCTGTGACTGGGCACAGGATGGAGACATCCTTCTTCATCCTATAGAGGGTGGAGCATAAAGTTACATCCTAAGAGCAAGAAATTGGAGGGAAGGAGAGGCCTGGAGACAGACTGGGGGTGGGAGAAGGACAGTGCCCCATTCCCGAAGCGTGTGGCCTTCAATCAGCCTCACATATGTCCCACCATTATCTGTCAACAGTTTATTTGTATATTTAAGCGAAGTTATTCCACTAATTGGACATATGTCTCACAGTTCTACAAGGAAAAGTCTATTAAACAGTCTTGCTGTAACAGGCAAGAGCTTTGAGGGTAGTTTTATTCAGGAACAGGAAGGGAGTTGAGTGGATTTTAATTTGGTAGAAAATAGCTGCTTGGGGCCAAGACAGTGAGAAGCAGGAAATCAAGAACAGGCTATTAGATTATTAGTGTTGTTAACAAGCGCCTCCATCACCCGTACAGCTGCAGAATGCCTTCCATCAACTTTATTAGCTGTATTATGGCCTTCCATCTACCCCTGCCATTCCAGCGATCCCCATTTTGGAGAGACGTGGCCACTGAGGCAAGAAAAATGCATCTCACCCAAGCCAAGATGAGTGTGGCCTCGGCCCCTGAAGCCTCCCAAGCACATCAAGGGGCGAGAATTTCAGAGTCTGAGATGAACAGCCCAGGGGGTTTCAGGAGAAATGATGGAGGACTTGGAGGATGGGAGCGAGGCAGAGGCAAAACCCTGGACTGTCAAACTCCCTGAAACAGCAAGTTCACCCACACCTTGGCTGCTGGCTGAGAGGAAGCCTGGAAGCTCATCCGGTACAGGAGAGAGCGCCGGGGAGTCGAGTGGTTAGAGGCACAGGCTTGGGAGCCACACTGCCGGTGATTAAATTCAAGACCCTACCCTGGGGACTTCCCTGGTGGCCCAGGGGCTAAGAGTGTGCGCTCCCCACACAGGGGGCCCAGGTTTGACTCCTGGTTGAGGAGCTAGATCCCGCACACCACAACTAAGGAATGTGCATGCCACAATGAAAGATCCTGAATGCCACAGTGAAGACCTGGGGCAGCCAAAACAAATAAAAAACTTCAAAAAAAAGACCCTCTTAGTGGGTTGAATGATGGCACCCAAAATATATGCCCACGTCCTAACCCCCAGAACCTCTGACTGTGACGTTCAGTGGACAAAAGGGTCTTTGCAGGTGTGATTCAGTTCAGAATCTTAAAATGAGATCTTCCTGGATTGCCCAGATAGGCCCTAAGTCCAATGACAAGTGTCCTCAGAAGAAAAGAGAAGACGGAGGCAGAGACTGGAGCGATGCAGCCACAGGAAGGCCTGGAGCCAGCAGCAGCAGCAGGAAGGAGCCCCCAGGGAGGCCTGGCCCTGTCGGCACCTTGTCCTCACAGTTCCGGCCTCTGGAACCGTCAAAGAACAACTTCTGTTGGCCACCTCCGTGGTGGCCATTTGTCATGGCAACCACAGGAAACTAGTACACCTGCTTCCTAGCTGTGGGCCCTGGGACAAGTCACCCAATCTGTGCTTCAGTCTGTCCATCTGTAAAGGAAGGGTGAGAACAACAGGATCCGCCTCGGGGTCCTTATGAAGTTATAACACAAAGAGAGCTCTTGGCACAATGCCTGTCCCGTGGTGTTCAGTCAACGTAAACACTTGCTCTTAGCATCAGAAGCCACCTGGGGAGCCCATTTTGAAAAATGGGTTCTCCAGGCCTCACTCCAAAATCATTGAAAACAAATTCTAGACTATAGGGTCTAAGAGTCTATACTTTCAAGGCTCCCCGGGTACCTCTGATTATCTGCCAGGTTAGGAACCATCTGTGAGCTGTCACATTCCCCCTCCACAACGGAGTCTCTGCTGTTTCCAGGAAGCTGTCCTTCTGCATGCTGATTTCACAGCTGTACTAAACTACCCATTCCAGCACTCAACCACCTTCACAGTAAGAAGGTCCAGCTTTTGCCAAATTCCCCATCATGTAGCTTCACCCCATTTCCCTGTTGAGGTAGAAACAGCTTCGTCAGACCGAAAGCACCCAGTCCAGGGTGAGAAAGGAAACTCCAGGGAGACTTTCAGTGGAAAAAGCAATCAGCAGTGAGAAGCCCAGCCACAGTTAGTCTGGGATGGACTCTGAGAGGAAGAAAGAGAGGCTGAAGTTGGGGCTTCTCCAGCTCCGCCCCATTTGCTGTTCAGTCGCTCAGTCGTGTCCAACTCTTCGCAACCCCATGGACTGACTGCAGCACGCCAGGCTTCCCCATCCTTCACTATCTCCTGGAGTTTGCTCAAACTCATGACTGTTGAGTCGGTGATGCCATCCCACCATCTCATCCTCTGTCACCCGCTTCTCCTCCTGCCCTCAATCTTTTCCAGCATCAGGGCCTTTTCCAATGAGCCAACTCTTCGTATTAGTGGCCAAAGCACTGGAGCTTCAGCTTCAGCATCAGTCCTTCAATGATTATTCAGGGTTAATTTCCTTTAGGATTGATTGATCTCCTTGTTGTCCAAGGGACTCAAGAGTCTTCACCAGCACCGCAGTTTGAAAGCACCAGTTCTCAGTGTGGTCATGGGAAAGCATCCCATCCAAGGTGAAAAAGGAAACTGCAGGGAGGTTTTCTGAGGAAAAAGCCATCAGCAGTGAGAAGCCCAGCTGTGGTTAATCTGAGAGGGACTCTGATATGAGCAAAGACGGGCTGAAGCTGGGGTTTCTCTGGCTCCTGCCCCATCAGCACACCATCTCTGGGGAGCAGGGCCCTCTGCCCTCCACCAGCTCCCCCACAGAACCAGGGGGCAGGGGCAGTTGGAGAGCAGCTCGAGGCAGCATCCCCGAGGATCAAGGCAGCCCGTGTAGGCAAGGATGCTGCAGACACTGTACACGAGGAATTGGCTAATGATGATGATCGTGCTGATCAGAGTGGAGAGATGCCCTCGCGCAGGCAATGGCCTCCTGTCACCAAAAGCCAAGGGCTTATTTTGTTTCATTTCAGCTGTGGCCTTTGGAAAGAGATCACTGCTTCTGAGCAGCAGGAACAAACACCATCCCATCAGGCAGCTTACAGCCCGAAGCAGCCCTAACAGACCAGGTGAGCTGAGGGGAGAGAAAAGCTAGAAAGAGAGCAGCCAAGCCCAGCAGGGGAAAGACCAAGGCAATGGTGGGGCAAGCCAGAGTTTGGCCCAGCATCTGCTACAGGTGGTGAAGCCTGTGTTTTCCCAAGTGTGACCTGGTTACCAGGGATGGTGTGCAAAAAAGTGGCACAAGAGGCGATCTGGGGTGGTACCCAGAACACCAGAAAAACAAATCTTATTTGCATATGCATTAGACCCACAGAAAGAACGCTAGTCTATCAAATCTGTGATTTCACAGATATGTTTGCTTAGAACAAAACCAAATAAAGGAAAAAAGAGTCAATAAAATGCAAAAGGTCATACCAATACATGAATAGTGGGATATAAAGTGAGTGGGAATGATAACCAGTGAATTCAAGACAGTGCTTGCTGCTGGTTATACAGAAAGGAGGCTGGAATCAGGGAAGAAGTACTTAGGAGTCTACAATTGTATGGGTAAGGTATCACTTCTGAAATTAAGCAGAGAGTGTAAGGGTGGCCACTAAATTATTTTATATCTTTTTTAGGTCCTATATTTCACTCGTTTTAAAAAGATAGGAGGCATGCAGACATGGCAAAATGGGTACTGTTTCTGGCCATGGTCCATAAGTCACTGAGAAGTTTAGGGCAACCAAGAAGACAACTTGGCATTTGCATGAGCTGCCTGGGAACTACAGAAAAGCCGCGCAGTGGGCCCAATCTCCAGGGGAAGCACAAAGCATGCCACATTCTCCCCCAGGGCCCCCACTAATGGGAATGGACCCCCAAAAGGCTTTCTGCAGCTCACACCAAGGCCCAACAGCCTCCTGCTGTGGAATTCTCTCTGAATCAGAAAGACGCTAGGGTCAGGGCCACTGCAGAAAGTCATGGAGGTTTGCAAGGCAGTACTCAGAAAGGTTTGCGTATATTGAAAAGGAGGTGCTAGATTCAATAGCAGACTCTGGTCTCCCTACACCACAGACCTGGTCCTCAGATGACCCAACCAGAGCAAATTAAATGCAGCTCATGCTCCTGCAGAAATTATCACAAACTCTGAGAAAGCCAGTCATCAAGGCAGCAAGGATTCAATTTCCCTCCCGCTCTGAGCAGCACACTCTGAGGCAAAATATTCCATGATGACAAACGAAAGCAGCAAAAGGAGTCTGCAGGACAGAGTCCATGAAAACTCACTGAAAAGCATCCACGCCAGGTTGACAGACACCAAACGTGCCATGGAACAGTGGCACCATTAGAAAAGGCAACCGCGGAGGAGGCAATCCAGGCAGGTACCCCCAGCCCCAGCTGGGTTAGCAGCCCCTCCCAGGCAGGGCTCCTGCCCCCAACCTCTTGGCTAGGAGTTAGCTGCTGTACGGGGCCAGAGCTACAATGAAAACACACTGATCTTCTGCAACTGGAGACTTCATGCCTGCTCCCCCAACCAGGCTGTGGGCAACTGAAGGGCAGAGGTTAAGCCTTATTTCCCTTTAGATCCTCTGAGCCTGAGCCTGACACAGCGCCTGGCACAGAGCAGGCTCGGTTAATGCCGGTTAAAGTAACAGGTGGACGGAAGAATGGTGAAGGCATGCACTGGTTTGACCAGGACAGTCCCAAGTTTCAGAGAATATTCCTAAAGAGCTAGATGCTGCCACAGTTCCCCTCGCACAGCAAGAAGATCTTTAAAATGCTTATTGAATTATCACACCCTCACCAAGCTGAGAATGTGAAGTGAAGTCAAAGTCGCTCAATCGTGTCACTCAATCAGTCGCTCTTTGCGACCCCATGGACTCCACAACTCATGGAATTCTCCAGGCCAGAATACTGGAGTGGGTAGCTGTTCCCTTCTCCAAAGCTGAGAATGTGGTTATCCTCAAAACCAGCAGTTGTTCAGCAGCTCAAGAGTTGAAACACTTTCCCAAAACAAAAGAACTAGCATCTACTGATTCCTCTGGAGGGTCTACACTCCCCTCCATTGGGGAATGCAAACCTCCCAATATTTGTTGAATTAACAGCTCTTTGGTTGGTGGATTAAATAAGTAAAGGGATCCCAGGGAGAAAGCTCTATTGCCCTTGTCTCTCCTCTGTTTCCCAAGCCCACCCCAGGCAGAACCACAGCTTCGGGGCTCCCACTAGGGGAGAAGCCACACAGACATCTTTGGCTCTACTTTTTATCCAACTTGATGCTTTCCCTGAGGTTGCAAGTGGATAAAAAGGGAGACAACCAAGTATAGAGGGCAAAGAACCTGGGACTCGGCAAGATCTGGATGTCCAAGAGCAAGTCCAGGATCTGCCACACACCTGCATGGTCCTGAAGAAAGCACAGCCTGCCTCTGAGTCTCCAGTCCCACATCTGTACATTGGAGCCTTGAGTGGGCTGATGCCAAAGATGTCTTTCAATGGATCGAGTATAAACAGCCATCGCCTTACCTGAGACACTTATTCCGCTCCTCTGACCAATAACCACTAGTCAGAAGTGGAGTCCATTTCTCCCCCAAATACCTCACCGTACGCCGTAGTTCTAAAGGTTGACAAAGTATGACTCCTTCCCCTAAAATGTAGAATTCAGTAATGCGGAAACTGCCATCCCATATTCCAGCCAGAAGCAGCCTGTGTCCCTAAACAGTCAGGTGTGAAGGTTAACAGGGCTCAACGGGCAGCAAGGGGTCTTACAGCAAATATACAGCTGCCTCCCCTTTTGAGGGTAAGAGCGCAGGTGAAGCTCCTGTCCTCAAGTTTCAGGACCCGGAGGGAGCTCCCCAGAGGTGTAAGCTCCTCTCTCTCCCTTCTCTCGCCCTCCCTGTGGAAGGAGCAATCATCAACCGGATTGGTGAGTTTGGCTCACCTCTTCCTCTCTCCTCCCTTTTGGGATCTGGAACTGTGTCCACCTGCCCCTCTCTGCCCTAAGAGGCAGGACCCCACTTGAGAGGCTTGTCCTGCCTCATCTATACCTGGGCAGGTAAGTCTATCAAATTCAGAGGTGAAGCCCACCTGCTCCAACCCAGCATTAATCAGTAATAAAGCTGACATTCCTGTTCTCCACCTGGCAGAGCCCTGCATCTCCTTGGATCTGCTTCTCAGGCCAAGAGGAAAAGAATATTTACATCACTACCTCCTAAGCTCAAATACTTATTAACAACTATAGTAATTAATATGACACACACACACCGAGGACCTGAAGTATCCCAGGAAGCAAACCACAGGAGCCCAGTGACCGGCTCCGTAACAAGAAATTGAATTCAGCTAAAAAGATTCTCAGTCACAAGAGCAATCAAGGTCCCCTCCTGATATTAGGACTCTGATCAAGGAAGGAAAAGGCATATCCTATCCCTCTCACTCTCCTGCTCTTCCCACTCCAAATACACACACACACACACAGATCCAGTATGCTTCCCCAAGAATATATCAGGACTCATTAGGCTACAAGGAACAGAAAACTGAACTCAAACCATCTGAAACAAAAAGAGAATTTCCTGGCATAAACAAATGAAAAGTCCAGTGGTCATCTAGCATCAGGCTCAGCTAGATCTCTAGATTCAAATGACATATCTCTCTACAATATTGATTCCATTCACAGATGGGCTTTCACTTCATGGTGGCAAGACAGCTGCCAGCAGCTCTAAGCCAACATCTGATACTCTCAACTAATCCAGCAGAAAAGACAGTGTCCCCTGAGGGACACCCTCAAAAGTTCTAGAGCTGACTGATGCTCACTAACCAGAACTGGCTTAGATACTCATCCTGGAATCAGAGGAATGGACTACACCGACAGCCCAAGTCACATGTCCACCCTGAGAGTGGGGGGAACCCCACTCAAACCTCATGGCACGTATATATGAGATACGGGTGGTTCCCCAAAGGAAAATTTAGATGCTGCTCCCTAAAACGAGGATGACTCCTGCACTGCAAAATTAACATCTGTCCACTACACCTGACCCCTCGGGCAGAATCAAGTCCGTGCTGCCTCCTCCAGCCCACTGTCTGGATGTCTGGACCAGCAGTGACTTCTTTGTGCTTTGCTGCTGTTGTTGTTTTAGTCACTAAGTCCTGTCCCACTCTTCGGGACCCCATGGACTGTAGCCCGCCAGGCTCCTCTATCCATGGGATTTTCCAGGTAAGAATCCTGGAGTGGGCTGCCATTTCCTTCTCCAGGGGATCTTCCTGACCCAGGCATCGAACCCCACGTCACTTGCATGGGCAGGCGGATTCTTTACCACTGAGCCACCTGAGAAGCCCTCTTTGTGCTTTACGCACAAGCAAGTTCACACCCGCCATCTCTGTTTATAAGCATTCTGGGCGTCAGAAGCCTGGTTCTCCAAGGTATCTGGGTCCCGTCCTGTGCCCTTACTGCATAGCAAAGTGCCCCTGTGCCCTAGAAGACACTCCTCCACCCTGGCTCCCACCCGCTCCCGACGCAGAGCTGAGTCACCACGGTGCCCGCCAGCTGAGCACCAACCTTGTATGTGCTTCCCGAAGTCACTGCCAGCCAAGCTCATCTGGCGCCCTCACACTCCGGGACCCAGGGATGCTGGCTTGACAGGTGAGATAATTATGTCTTCCCCTTCACACACTTCTCTATCATCTCTCAGACCAGAACAGATAAGTGTTCCGATAGAAGGCAACACTCCTGCGGTATTTAGTTGTGCTCTTTCATGCCACCCAGCTCCCTCTTCCTGGGTACACCTCCCGGGGTCCAGTCTGCACCCTGTTATCCGGTGCCAGCCACCACCCGCTGCTGATCTTTCGTCAATTGCCAGGCCGCGCATCCCTTATTGCATCCCCCCAGCTTCTCCTTGACCTGCAGCCTCAATGCTTTCCAGATGCCTGACACACGGAGGCCAGCTGTCTTCAGGACAACTGCTCCCCTGCCCATTCTGCAGATTCCCCAAGGCAAAGGACTTACCCCTGTTTCCATGGCCTAGATTTTCTGTAGAATGTGGCTCTGGTGGGCTCCAAAGCCCATACATAGCACTGCTGAGTTGGAGAAAATGGGGTAAGGGAAAGCAGGTGGTGTTGAGTCTCAGAGACAAGGACTTCGAGATCTTCCAATAAAAGCTAATATTGCATTCATTCGTTCGTCCATTCAACAAACCTTTATTTAGGACCTGCTGTGTCCTGGGTACTGTAACAGGTGCCGCAGATGTTCTCTGTCCTCATGGAATGTACCTTCTAGTAGACATCTGACTGACTCTTGATACCTGTTTTATAGTTATATTTATAAAAAACTGGCTCAGACACTGTCCATATAATCCTCCGTAAGTGGCATAGCCACCTGTAGCCCACAGACAAGGAACACGGCACTCCAAAAGGTTGAAAGACCTTCTTAAAGCACAAGCTCAGGTCTTCTGACTACAAACCTTACTCTTTCTGGGGTGTCTCCCAAGGCAGGGAGCTAGCAGGTTACAGCCTGGCGTTGAAACAGATGTTAACTCAGTTTCAGGCCTCACGGATAGAGGTAGAAGCTGCAAAAAAAAAGAAAGACCCAGTCCCTGATCTAAAGGAATTTATGGTCTAAAGAGAGAGAAAGACACATAACCACCTATCGTGTATACAGAAACAAAGATAGAGTGATTAAATCCAAATAGGAAGGTATCTCTGGAAAGATATCCAGGAAGCAATGATCACCTCCAGGCAGGAAAACTGGGTACCTGAGAAACGGGGAGAGGAGGATCATTTTGTATGTTCAAATATTATATATTTTGAATTGTGTACCACTGAATTTACTTCCCATTTAACGACACTTTGAGGATGCAATCAGCCAAATACTGAATGTGGGAAATTTCTCAGGATAAATGATCTGGCTTCTTCAACAAGCAAATAGTTTCTCAGAAAAGGAGGGAGGGAACATATTATGGACTTGAAAACATATAGAAAACATCAATCAAACGTAATATATTCACTTTGGGTGGATACAGGTTTAATCAACTTAAAAAAAAATTTGGGGGGACAACGAGGAAGATTTGAATATAGACTAGCTATTAGAGGTATTAAAAAATTATCATCAATTTTGTTAGGTATGATGAAAGCTGAGCACCAAAGAATTAATGCTTTTGAACTGTGGTATTGAAGAAAACTCTTGAGAGTCCCTTGGACAGCAAGGAGATCCAACCAGTCCATCCTAAAGGAAATCAGTCCTGAATATTCACTGGAAGGACTGATGCTGAAGCTGAAACTCCAATACTTGGGCCACTTGATGTGAAGAGCTGACTCACTGGAAAAGATTCTGGTGCTGGGAAAGATTGAAGGCAGAAAGAGAAGGGGACAACCGAGGATGAGATGGTTGGATGGAATCACCAACTCAATGGACATGAGTTCTAGTAGCCTCCAGAAGTTGGTGATGGACAGGGAGGCCGGGCATGCTACAGTCCATGGGGTCACAAAGAGTCAGACACAACTGAGTGACTGAACCATCATGTTCCTATAGTTCTATAGTTACAGTGTTTTTTAAGGTCCTTATCTATTACAGATAGACACTGAAGTTTTTACAAATAATGTGATGCTGGAGATTTGCTTTTAAGTATTTCAGCAAAAAATAGTAACGAATGAAGTAAATGAAGGAATTAATAAAGGGGACAGCAGATAAAACAAGACTGGCAAAATGCTGACAATTCCTGAAGCTGGATTAACAGTTCCACAGGGGTCCATACTACTCTACCCTTGTGGATGGTTGAAATTTTCATAATGAAAAGTTTAAATAAAAATTTTAAAAGTAATTATTCCAGCCAGCTAGGATGACTAAGGAGGAAAGCATCACAGAGGCAAGGTGTCTGCGCTGAGTCCCGAAGGATAACGAGGAATTTTCTAAGGGACAGAGGGCCTTCCAGGCTGAGCCAAGATACACAGATCTATCACACACCTCCCTCTGTCTATCACATACCTCTCTCTGGAAGAACCAAAGGTATCTATTGTGCTCAGTCGCTCAGTCATATCTGACTCTGCAACTCTCTAGACTCTAATCCACTAGGCTCCTCTGTTCATGGGATTCTCCAGGCAAGAATACTGGAGTGGGTTGCCATTTCCTCTTGCAGGGGATCTTTGCGACCCAGGGATCCAACCTGCATCTCTTGTGTCTCCTGCATTGGTAGGAGGATTCTTTACCACTGTGCCTCCTGGGAAGCCCAAAGATATCTCTACTTGACCCCAAACTCAACTTACATCCCACACAAGTGCCCTCTTGCTTAATCCCCTAACTTTCTGGGACATGTAGGCAGAGCACCAAAATCAACTACCGTTTTCCAAATGAGACCAGAGTGTGTGGTCGACAGCGCCACTCAGAGGCCTAGAGCAGGGGTAGCCTTCAGAGGACAGGAAAGCAATTAACCTCAGTTTTGCCTGACGAGGCAGTTTGAAAGCCAGCTGAGTTATCAGGGACAGCCTGCCTTCTGCCCTCCTGAGTCATCGCAGACACTTGCGTTCCCTGGGAACACACACCGGCCTCCACAACAGCACCTTTTAGATTTACAACCTTAGAACCAGGGGGTCCAGCCTCATGGCAGCCTGGCAGCCCACCCCCTGGGCGTTAAAACAGCTCCCCTCCTTCCTCCCAAGCCACCTGCCTCAATCCCCACCCCGTCCCCTGCCCACCTCCAGCTGCACGCCAGAAGCTTGCTGGCTTTGCAGTCATCTCTGGACTTATCCGGCCTGGCTCAGATGGGTCCCACGGGTCCTTACCTTGGATCGAAGCTGCAGGTATTCCTCTGAGCCATAGGGGACACTCCTCAGGGATGTAAGATAGTCATAACTGATCACAGCTGTCTGTGAACCAAGAAAAAGGAAGGCTTAGCACCAGACATCAAATATTACTCCAGTATCCAAGGCCCACATCTACAGTCCCCTGACACAGGTGGCATGTCCAGAGAAGCAATCCTATCTTGTAGAGCCCCTGCCCCCAGATTTTGGTCTAGCTGGTTTCTCCCTATCAGTCAAGGCTCTGCACAAATACCACCCCTGCACAGACCCTCAATCTAAAGAGACCCCCACCCACTGGGAACTCCCAATTATTTATCATGACAAACCGCCATCCAAGGTTGCCTTGCTCATTGGTTTCCTTGTATATGGACAGTCTCCACTTCACTAGAAATTAAGCTCTATAAGCACAAAGGCATATCCTTCCTATTCATCATCGTATCCCCACCATCTTTCACAGTGCCAAGCGCACAGGTGAGTGCTCAACAAATACTAGTTAGATGAATGCTGTTGGATAAACTTATCCCATCTCTCTGTATCACAAATAAACACCATTTCATATTTATGTTTGCTCTAACAGCATAAGTTTTAAATCTAGGTCCCTTGGTCAAAACTCCATAAGAGGTTCCCTTATGTTTGATGAATCAGAAAGTTACAGGCTCCCAGGGATCTCAGGTACAGAGGAGCCTTGAGGGTTGCTGAGCCCAAACCTTCCTTTTTAGAATTTAGCAACTGAGGCCCTTAGAAATTAAGGGGCTTAACAAGGCTGGTATTAAGAA
Source organism: Bos mutus (assembly GCF_027580195.1). Taxonomy (NCBI): domain Eukaryota; kingdom Metazoa; phylum Chordata; class Mammalia; order Artiodactyla; family Bovidae; genus Bos; species Bos mutus. Next base: position 96,863,209 of record NC_091626.1, read on the forward strand.
GAGTCCTTTGTCTATATTCCCAAATCCATTCCTTTGTCTATACTCCCAAAGTTTCATTCCATTCCATATATACTTACTGAATACCAACCACTAGCAAGACGTGGCCTGAGTGGTCCACAAGGATAATTAAGACCAGAGCCCTGCGTTATGATCAGTGAAATAAGTCAGACAGAGAAAGACAAATAGTGAATGATATCACTTAAATGTGGAATCAAATGATATCACTTAAATGTGGAATCTAAAAAATACAACAAGCTAGAGAATATAAAAAAAGAAGCAGACTCACAGATATAGAGAACAAACTTTATGGTGTGGTCACTCACCTAGAGCCAGACATACTGGAGTGTGAAATCAAGTGGGCCTTCAGAAGCATTACTATGAACAAAGCTAGTGGAGATGATGGAATTCCGACTGAGCTATTTCAAATACTAAAAGATGATGTTGTCAAAGTGCTGCACTCAATATGCCAGAAAATTTGGAAAACTCAGCAGTGGCCACAGGACTGGAAAAGCGAAGTTTTCATTTCAATCCCAAAGAACAGCAATGCCAAAGAATGCTCAAACTATCACACAATTGTGCTCATTTCACATGATCACACAGTAATGCTCAAAACCCTTCAAGCTAGACTTTAGCAGTACATGAACAGAGAACTTCCAGATATACAAGCTGGATTTAGAAAAGGTAGAAGAACCAGAGGTCAAATTGCCAACATCCATTGGATCATAGAGAAAGCAAGGTAATTTCAGAAAAACATCTATTTCTGTTTCACTGACTATGCTAAAGCCTTTGACTGTGTGGGTCACAACAAACTGTGGAAAATTCTTAAAGAGATGGAATACCAGACCACTTTATTGTCTCCTGAGACCCCTTATGCAGGTCAAGAAGCAATAGTTAGAACCAGACATGGAACAATGGATCGGTTCAAAATTGGGAAAGGAGTATGTCAAGGCTGTATATTGTCACCCTGTTAATTTAATTTCTATGCAGAGTACATCATGCGAAATGCTCGGCTAGATGAATCCCAAACTGGAAACAAGATTGAAAGGAGAAATATCAACAACCTCAGCTATGCAGATGATACCACTCTAATGGCAGAAAGTGAAGAGGAACTAAAGAGCCTCTTGATGAGGGTCAAAGAGGAGAATGAAAAAGTTGGCTTAAAACTCAACATTCAAAAATTGAAGATCATGACATCTGGTCCCCTCACTTCATGGCAAATAGAAAGGGAAAAAATGGAAGCAATTTTTTTGGAGCCCTAGATTTTATTTTTGGGGGGCTCCAAAATCACTGCAAATGGTGACTGCAGCCATGAAATTAAAAGACGCTTCCTTCTTGGAAGAAAAGCTATGACCAACCTAGACATATTAAAAGGTAGAGATACATTACTTTGCCAACAAAGGTCCATCTAGTCAAAGCTATGGTTTTTCCAGTAGTCATGGACAGGGGTGAGAACTGGACCACAAAGAAGGCTGAGCACCAGTGTTGAAGAACACTCTTGAGAGTCCCTTGGACTACAAGGAGATCCAACCAGTCCATCCTAAAGGAAACAAGTCCTGAATATTCATTGGAAGGACTGATGCTGAAGCTCCAACACTTGGGCCACCTGATGCAAAGAGCTAATTCATTGGGAAAAAACTCTGATGCAGGAAATATTGAGGGCAGGAGGAGAAGGGGACGATAGAGGATGAGATGGTTGGATGGCATCCCCAATTCAACGGGCATGAGGTTGAGCAAACTCTGGGAGATAGTGAAGGAAAGGGAAGCCTGGTGTCCTGCAGTCCACGGGACTGCAAAGAGCGGGACACAACTTGGTGACCACACAATAGCAGTGGGGAGAGGGAAATAGGGAAGGGCAGAATTGGGGAAGGGGATTAACAGGTACAAACTATTAGGTATAAAATAAGCTACAAGGATATATTGTACAACATGAGGAATATAGCCAACATTTTTAAATAACTATAAATGAAGCATAGCCTTTAAAACCTGTGAATCACAATATTGTGCACCTGTAACTTATATAATATCATACAGCAACCATATTTCAATAAGAGGATTTTTAAAATATCACTCCCCCTCCCAAAAAAAAAAAAAAAAAGGACCAGAGCCTGGATCTTTAAAGAATATACAGCCCAGTGAATCTATAATAATCTCAATAAAAATTTCAAAAGAAAAAAAAAACTAAGCCAAACAAAAACAAAACTCAAGTGCCCTAAATGCAATGTGATATCCTGGAGTAGATCCAGAAACAGAAACAGAATAAAACTGATCAAATCCGAATAGAACCTGGAGTTTAGCAAATAGCAAGGTACCAATGTTACTTTCTTAGTTTTCATAAATGTATCATGGTCATGTAAGATTTTAATATTAGGGGAAATTGGATGAAGGGCATACGGGCACTCTGTACTATCTTTCCAACTTTTCTATAAACCTAAAATGACCCCCAAATAAAGCACTTATTTAAAGAAGAAAAGAATGTACAACCCAGTGGCTGGTTTATATAGCACTGACTTATACCTTCATCCCTCCTCTCTAACTATGCAAATTCCTAAGGTTCCATCCAACCCCGCTGCCCCTAAGACACGCATCCTGACTCCCAGCCCACAGGACTCACTCCTGTGTCTGAGGTCCCACAGCAGCCGTCACCTGAGTCACGCAGGTTGACACTGCTACTGCTATTGCTAAGTTGCTTCAGTCGTGTCCAACTCTGTGCGACCCCACAGACAGCCTCCTACCAGGCTCCTCTGTCCCTGGGATTCTCCAGGCAAGACCACTGGAGTGGGTTGCCATTTCCTTCTCCAATGCATGAAAGTGAAAAGTGAAAGGGAATTCGCTCAGTCATGTCCAACTCTTAGCGATCCCATGGACTGCAGCCTACCAGGCTCCTCTGTCCATCGGAGTGGGGTGCCATTGCCTTCTCCACAGCTTGACACAATCCTGGGCTTTAGACTGTTTTTCTGACCCATCCAGGTGTGGACACTCCTCAGTCAAAAGCTCTTTCAAGACAGTTCGTTTCTACCCCTGAAGCCTATAAGACAATGCTGGGCTCAGAAAGGGCCCCTAGCAAGCACATGGGAATCGTTGCATATTCCATGGTCTATGTATCTATTTGCTTATCATGAGCTATGATAAGTTCCAGTTTACCTTGAGGAGCAGGCCCCATGTCTGAGCCAGGCTGGGGAGAAGACAGGACAATGCTGAGTATTAAAAGAAACGACCAGACAGATTGTGCTTCGAAGTATATATCTACACCAAGGGGAGGAATGCATGAGCTCATCCTGCAGCAGACCAAGAAGGAGAGAAGGCGTGAAGCATGTGGCCACCTGCCCACCACGGAGCAATTACACAGCGCTCTCTGGAGGAGCCGCCTTCAACAGAGGTACAGAGGGCACCATCACACCAGAACATGTCGCTGAGCCACTGGAGAAAACCTCCAACAGTCAAATATTCAGCTCAGCTTCTCTTAGTCTGGGGCTTGGGGCACATCCCCAAAGTTCTTTCACGCCCCGATACTCTGAGTGTGAGCCCGGCGTCCGTCATGAACTGTTCCCAGGAGCTCACTGGAGGCAGACCAAGTTTTCGGCTAGGATTTAATCAAAGCTGCAAACGCCTCTTTCCCTGTGTGTTTGCTAAGGAGACCGCCTGATGAGTCGGTCCCTAAAATAAGATACGGAAGGTTCTGCAAAGGTAACATTTCCAGAACAGAGACCCCAGGCAATCCCACTGTATGTTTAACTTCAGGATGGCAGAGGTTGTGTGAACAGGGGCACAGGGCGGTGGGGGGGGCAGTGCACCTCCATGACAGTGCAACTGTGTAGTGGGAGCTTCACACAGGTCACGGTACACGTGTATCGCCGATGAGTGTGACTGGCGAGTCCATCGGCTATATGCATGAACATCTGCAAGCAGTGCTGCGGCTCCTCTGCCCCTCCCGAAAGGAGAAGAACCTACCGTGGCCACTGCTCGGCCCACCCTGACAGCACCAAAGTCGTTGGGGTCCAAGTACTTGTTGCTGTAGAGGCAGATGCCAGAGGCAGCGAGAGCCACGCTGGTCCACGAGGCGAGCTTGAGAGCCCTTCTGGCCATGTCCCCAGACCCTGCAGCGGGAAAGCAGAGCAAGGGGAGCAGTTAAAGGGTTTCATACGGAGCCAAATTCAAATCGGGGCTCTGCCACTTAATAGACTGTATGATTTTGGGGTCATTTTCTCAACCTCGCTGCATCCACATTGCCTCATTTGTGAAACGTGATGATACCTACCTCAAAATTTGCTGGGGAAGCACTTCCCTGGTTGTCCAGTGGTTAAGAATCTGCCTGCCAATGCAGGGAACAAGGGTTCGATCCCCAGTCCCGGAAGATGCCACATTCTGAGGAGCAGCTAAAGCCCATGTGCCACAACCACCAAGCCTGTGATCTAGAGCCCCAACTACTGAGCCCACACGCCGCAACGAGAGAAAGCTCATGCGCTGTGACGAAGACCTAGTGCAGCCAAAATAATATAAACTAAAAAATAAATTTCAAAAAAAATAGTAGTTGGGATAAAATGAGATCACGTGTATGAAATGCTGAGCACAGTATCCAGCACAAGTCAATGCTCAAAGCCCTTCTTCCTTTCACAGTACCAGGCACTGCGCTAGGCACTAGGGAGACAGCAAAGAAAACAAAGCTCTTAACGCTCTAGAGGGGGTGACAGATCATAAGGTATGTATTAGAAGAACGGCAGGTAATCAGTGCTGAAAAGAAAATCAAAGCGGATAAGAGAAAGGATGACGAATATGTAGTCAAGCATGCTGCTTTAGATAAGAGAACCGAGAGCATGGTAATTTCTGTTACCTGAAAGCTATTATTATACCAGTAAGCTCGCACAGGCATTGTCAGCCCTCTCGGCCCAGGTTGGAAGGGGCCACAGCCAAAACGACAGGTGCTCAGAAGCTGCCAGGTAAGCCCTCCACATCGGATCGATTTTCAAACTATTTCTTTTGGATAGAATATAGACAGCCCCTTTTCTAGACTGTAAGCTCCTTGAAAGACAACACCATGGCTGTTATTACTTCATCCACTCCCAATCCCATAGGCTGCTTTACGGCTCAAGGTCCCCCTGCAGATATGCTCCAATTAACCCAAACTCACAGTTCCGCTCAGCTGAACCAAGTGGGCTACCAGCTCTCTGATACTTTCCCCACCCTACTTGTACTGCTCAGTCCACCAAGTGGCTGCACAGTCTTTGAGGCCACTGCACCCAACGGGCAGCTTCCCCTTCAATTCCGAGAAATATTCCATCTAACATCCTGGACCACAGCTGCAGCTGCCAGTGAAGAAGACCCACCCAGGAGAAGTGCCACCACCAAGCCACCAACAAGTACAAATCCGGCACAGACTTGGAGGGGGAAATTTCCTTGCAGCAGGAAAATTTAGGTCATCACCCTGTTTGTTTCTGCGCTGGACTGTCTATGACCATCCCCTCCCTGATCTGTGCCTCTGATTCCCCTCCATATGGAGACAATTGCTGTAAATAGCCTGTCTCTGCTTTCTTTAAAGTCAGTTTTGACTCATGCCTTATAATATAGTCACAGATTTTTTTTAAAGTATCCACAGGGACAGCTTCTTTCCATTCTTTTACTTTCAACTTACACTCTATACTATCTCTCTAAATAGTATATAGTGGGTTTTGTCTGTTTGCATTTAATATAGTCACTTATGTATTCTGACTTAATTTTACCATCTTCTGTGCTTTCTATTTTCCTACCTGTTCTGTGTCTTTTTCTCTCCTTTCTTGACTTTTTGGGACCCAGTTCTTTTTATAATCCCATTGTTTTTCCCTCTGCAGTCTTCTTTTCCTCGCCAACATTTCTAAAGTGTGGTTAGAAGAACACTTGCAAAAAATATCAATCTGGGTGCCATTTCAAAAATGCAGATTTCTGCTAGACTCGCAGACCCAGAAAACAAACTTATGATTACCAAAAGGGGAACGGGTTGGGAAGGGCTAAATTGGGAATTTGAGATTAACAGAGACACACTACTGTGTATAAAGTAAACAACACGACCTACTGCATAGCACAGGGGACTATATTCAGTATCTTATAATAATGTATAATGGAAAAAGAATCTGAAAAACAAAAATATGCTTAAAATAAATCACTTAGCTATACACCTGAAACACTGTAAACCAACTATATTTCAATAAAAATTAATAATGATAATGATGTAACAGTAAAAAAAAAAAAAAATGAAGATTTCTGAAGCCCACTCTTTGGCCCGCTAAATCAACACTGGGTGTAGGACTTGGGAATATGCATTTTAATAGGAAACATAATGGGCTATTTTTCTGCAAAGTTTGAGACCCATTCTTGTTAATATTTCATTTTTAATAGAGGCTTCATGTGTTCAAATTCATCAGTGAAACCACACCCCCAAAACAAGCCTTCCAAGTTTATCCTACCCATTCACACCCCAGATGACTGCATTCACCCCAGGAGGATGACTGCAAGCAATTATTTTTAAAGGGATAATTTAAGAAACTCATTTCTTTCACTAAACACAAATGTTCTGGCCCAACTCCTGGGATCAGTTCCTAACTCTGCAAGTAAGGGCTTTGTAGATAAAAAGAATAAATTAAACCATATTGCAGTGTCCCCTTTACCCCATCCCTGTTGTTGTTGTTCAGTCCTGTCCGACTCTTTGTGACCCCATGGGCTGCAGCAAGCCAGAATTCCCTGTCCATCACCATCTCCTGGAGCTTGCTCAAACTCATGTCCATAGAGTCAGTGATGCCACCCAACCATCTCATTCCCTGTCATCCCCTTTTCCTCCTTCAATCTTTCCCACCGTCAGGGTCTTTTCTAATGAGTCAGCTCTTTGAATCAGGTGGCCAAAGTATTGGAGTTTCAGCTTCAGCATCAGTCGTTCTAATAAATATTCAGGGTTGATTTCGTTCAGGATTCACTGGTTTGATCTCCTTGCAGTACAAGGGACTCCCAAGAGTCTTCTCCAACACCACAGTTCAAAAGTATAAGTTCTTCTTTATGGTCCAACTATCACATCTATACATGACTACGAAGCTAGTGGAGGTATTGGAATTCCAGCTGAGCTACTTCAGCTGGAAATAGCTTTGACTACATAGACCTTTGTGGGCAAAGTAGTATCTCTGCTTTTTAATATGCTGTCTAGGTTTGTCACAGCTTTTCTTCCAAGGAGCAAGCGTCTTTTAATTTCATGGCTGTAGTCATCATCCGCAGTGATTTTGGAGCCCAAGAAAATAGTCTCTCACTGTTTCCATTGTTTTCTCACCTATTTGCCAAGAAGTGATGAGACCAGATGCCCTGATTTCATTTTTTGAATGCTGAGTTTTAAGTCAGCTTTTTCACTCTCCTCTTTCACTTTCATCAAGAGTCTCTTTAGTTCCTCTTCACTTTCTGCCGAAATAGTGGTGTCATCTGCATATGAGGTTATTGATATTTCTCCTGGCAATCTTGATTCCAGCTTGTGCTTCATCTACCCTGGCATTTAGCGTGATGTACTCTGTATATAAGTTATATAAGCAGGGTGACAATATACAGCCTTGACGTACTCCTTTCTCAGTTTGGAACCAGTCTGCTGTTCCATGTTTGGTTCTAACTGTTGCTTCTTGACCTGCACACAGATTTCTCAGGAGGCAGGTAAGGTGGTCTGGTGTTCCTATCTCTTGAAGAATTTTTCACAGTTGTTGTGATCCACAGTCAAAGGCTTTAGCATAGTCAATGCAACAGAAGTAGATATTTTTATTGAATTCTCTTGCTTTTTCTATGATCCAACGGATGTTGGCAATTTGATCTTTGGTTCCTCTGCCTTTTCTAAACCCAGCTTGAACATCTGGAAGCTCTTGGTTCACATACTGTTGAAGCCTGGCTTGGAGAATTTTGAGCATTACTTTGCTAGCATGTGAAATGAGTGCAATTGTGCAGTAGCTTGAACATTCTTTGGCATTGCCTTTCTTTGGGATTGGAATGAAAACTGACCTGTTCCAGTCTTGTGGCCACTGCTGAGCTTTCCAATTTGCTGGCATATTGAGTGCAGCACTTTCACAGCATCATCTTTCAGGATTTAGAATAGCTCAACTGGAATTCCATCACCTCCACTAGCTTTGTTCATAGTGATGTTTTCTAAGGCCGACTTGAATTCACATTCTAGGATGTCTGGCTCTAGGTGAGTGATCACACCATCGTGATTATCTTGGTCGTGAAGATCTTTTTTGTACAGTTCTTCTGTGTATTCTTGCCATCTCTTCTTAATATCTTCTGCTTCTGTTAGGTCCATACAATTTCTGTCCTTTATCAATAAAGGACATCTTTTCATGAAATGTTCCCTTGGTATCTCTGATTTTCTTGAAGAGATCCCTAGTCTTTCCCATTCTGTTGTTTTCCTCTATTTCTTTGCATTGATCACTGAAGAAGGCTTTCTTATCTCTTCTTGCTATTCTTTGGAACTCTGCATGCAGATGTTTATATCTTTCCTTTTCTCCTTTGCTTTTTGCTTCTCTTCTTTTCACAGCTATTTGTAAGGCCTCCCCAAACAGCCATTTTGCTTTTTTGCATTTCTTTTCCATGGGCATGGTCTTGATCCCTGTCTCCTGTATAATGTCACGAACCTCAGACCATAGTTCATCAGGCACTCTATCTATCAGATCTAGGCCCTTAAATCCATTTCTCACTTCCACTGTATAATCATAAGGGATTTGATTTAGGTCATACCGAATGGTCTAGTGGTTTTCCCTACTTTCTTCAATTTAAGTCTGAATTTGGCAATAAGGAGTTCATGATCAGAGCCACAGTCAGCTCCTGGTCTTGCTTTTGCTGACTGTATAGAGCTTCTTCATCTTTGGCTGCAAACAATATAATCAATCTGATTTCGGTGTTGACCATCTGGTGATGTCCATGTGTAGAGTCTTCTCTTGTGTTTTTGGAAGAGGGTGTTTGCTATGACCAGTGTGTTCTCTTGGCAAAACTCTATTAGTCTTTGCCCTGCTTCATTCCATATTTCAAGGCCAAATTTTCCTGTTACTCCAGGTGTTTCTTGACTTCCTACTTTTGCATTCCAGTCCCCTATAATGAGAAGGACATCTTTTTTGGGTGTTAGTTCTAAAAGGTCTTGTAAGTCTTCATAGAACCATTCAAATTCAGCTTCTTCAGCGTTACTGGTTGGGGCATAGGCTTGGATTACTGTGATATTGAATGGTTTGCCTTGGAAATGAACAGAGATCATTCTGTCATTTTTGAGATTGCATCCAAGTACTGTATTTTGGACTCTTTTGTTGACCATGATGGCTACTCCATTTCTTCTGAGGGATTCCTGCCCGCAGTAGTAGATATAATGGTCATCTGAGTTAAATTCACCCATTCCAGTCCATTTTAGTTTGCTGATTCCTAGAATGTCAATGTTCACTCTCGCCATCTCCTGTTTGACTACTTTCAATTTGCCTTGATTCATGGACCTGACATTCCAGGTTCCTATGCAGGTTGCCAGCTGCGACCGGCGCGCTAAGCGCAGGCGGCTGCAACCGGCGCGCTAAGTGCAGCCGAGAGGAGCCACCCCACGTCTGAAGTCAGAGGAAGAAGTCAGGAGGACCCCATGCCCTAAGGGAGGTGGCCAAGAGGAGTTACCCCACGTCCCAGGTCAGGGGCAGTGGCAGAGAGTACCAGACTGCGATGGCGCAGGAACGGCGGAGAGGAGCTACCCTGCGTCCGAGGTCAGGGAGGGCGGCTGAGAGGAGATACCCAGCGTCGAGGTCAGGGGCAGCAATGAGAGGAGTTACACCGCGTCCGAAGTTAGGGATGGTGGCCGGGAGGAGCTACCCCATGCCCCTAAGCCCGAGGCCAGGGGCAGCAGGCGGAAGGAGCAACCCACGCCCGAGGCCAGGGGCAGTGGCTGGGAGGACCAACCCCACGTCCAAAGAGCCGTGGCTGCACGGGTGCAGGAGGGCCTAGAGGAGCTATCCCATGTTGAAGGTCAGGAAGGGTGGCAATGAGGAGATACCCCTCGTCCAAGGTAAGGAGCAATGGCTGTGCTTTGCTGGAGCAGCCGTGAAGAGATACCCCACGCCCAAGGAAAGAGAAACCCAAGTAAGACAGTAGGTGTTGCAAGAGGGCATCAGAGGGCAAACACACTGAAACTATACTCACAGAAAACTAGTCAATCTAATCACACTAGGACCACAGCCTTGTCTAACTCAATGAAACTAAGCCATGCCCATGGGGCAACCCAAGACGGGCGGGTCATGGTGGAGAGATCTGACAGAATGTGGTCCACTGGAGAAGGGAATGGCAAACCACTTCAGTATTCTTGCCTTGAGAATCCCATAAACAGTATGAAAAGGCAAAATGATAGGATACTGAAAGAGAAACTCCCCAGGTCAGTAGGTGCCCAATATGCTACTGGAGATCAGTGGAGAAATAACTCCAGAAAGAATGAAGGGATGGAGCCAAAGCAAAAACAATACCCAGCTGTGGATGTGACTGGTGATAGAAGCAAGGTCCGATGCTATGAAGAGCAATATTGCATAGGAACCTGGAATGTCAGGTCCATGAATCAAGGCAAATTGGAAGTGGTCAAACAAGAGACGGCAAGAGTGAATGTTGACATTCTAGGAATCAGCGAACTGAAATGGACTGGAATGGGTGAATTTAACTCAGATGATCATTATATCTACTACTGCGGGCAGGAATCCCTCAGAAGAAATGGAGTAGCCATCGTGGTCAACAAAAGAGTCCAAAATGCAGTACTTGGATGCAATCTCAAAAACAACAGAATGATCTCTGTTCGTTTCCAAGGCAAACCATTCAATATCACAGTAATCCAAGTCTATGCCCCAATCAGTAACGCTGAAGAAGCTGAAGTTGAATGGTTCTATGAAGACCTACAAGACCGTTTAGAACTAACACCCAAAAAAGATGTCCTTCTCATTATAGGGGACTGGAATGCAAAAGTAGGAAGTCAAGAAACACCTGGAGTAACAGGAAAATTTGGCCTTGGAATACAGAATGAAGCAGGGCAAAGACTAATAGACTTTTGCAAAGAAAATGCACTGGTCATAACAAACACCCTCTTCCAACAACACAAAAGAAGACTCTATACATGGACATCACCAGATGGTCAACACCGAAATCAGATTGATTATATTCTTTGCAGCCAAAGATGGAGAAGCTCTATACAGTCAGCAAAAACAAGACCAGGAGCTGACTGTGGCTCAGACCATGAACTCCTTATTGCCAAATTCAGACTTAAATTGAAGAAAGTAGGGAAAACCACTAGACCATCCAGGTATGAACTAAATCAAATCCCTTATGATTATACAGTGGAAGTGAGAAATAGATTTAAGGGCCTAGATCTGATAGATAGAATTCCTGATGAACTATGGAATGAGGTTCATGACATTGTACAGGAGACAGGGATCAAGACCATGCCCATGGAAAAGAAATGCAAAAAAGCAAAATGGCTATCTGGGGAGGCCTTACAAATAGCTGTGAAAAGAAGAGAAGTGAAAAGCAAAGGAGAAAAGGAAAGATATAAACATCTGAATGCAGAGTTCCAAAGAATAGCAAGAAGAGATAAGAAAGCCTTCTTCAGTGATCAATGCAAAGAAATAGAGGAAAACAACAGAATGGGAAAGACTAGGGATCTCTTCAAGAAAATCAGAGATACCAAGGGAACATTTCATGAAAAGATGTCCTTTATTGATAAAGGACAGAAATTATATGGACCTAACAAAAGCAGAAGATATTAAGAAGAGGTGGCAAGAATACACAGAAGAACTGTACAAAAAAGATCTTCATGACCCAGATAATCACAATGGTGTGATCACTCACCTAGAGCCAGACATCCTGGAATGTGAAGTCAAGTGGGCCTTAGAAAGCATCACTATGAACAAAGCTAGTGGAGGTGATAGAATTCTAGTTGAGCTATTCCAAATCCTGAAAGATGATGCTATGAAAGTGCTGCACTCAATATGCCAGCAAATTTGGAAAACTCAGCAGTGGCCACAGGACTGGAAAAGGTCAGTGGTCATTCCAATCCCAAAGAAAGGCAATGCCAAAGAATGCTCAAACTACTGCACAATTGCACTCATCTCACACGCTAGTAAAGTAATGCTCAAAATTCTCCAAGCCAGGCTTCAGCAATATGTGAACAATGAACTTCCTGATGTTCAAGCTGGTTTTAGAAAAGGCAGAGGAACCAGAGATCACATTGCCAACATCCGCTGGATCATGGAAAAAGCAAGAGTTCCAGAAAAACATCTATTTCTGCTTTATTGACTATGCCAAAGCCTTTGACTGTGTGGATCACAATAAACTGTGGAAAATTCTGAAAGAGATGGGAATACCAGACCACCTGATCTGCCTCTTGAGAAATTTGTATGCAGGTCAGGAAGCAACAGTTAGAACTGGACATGGAACAACAGACTGGTTCCAAATAGGAAAAGGAGTACATCAAGGCTGTATATTGTCACCCTGCTTATTTAACTTATATGCAGAGTACATCATGAGAAACACTGGGCTGGAAGAAGCACAAGCTGGAATCAAGATTGCCGGGAGAAATATCAATAACCTCAGATATGCAGATGACACCACCCTTATGGCAGAAAGTGAAGAGGAACTCAAAAGCCTCTTGATGAAAGTGAAAGAGGAGAGTGAAAAAGTTGGCTTAAAGCTCAACATTCAGAAAACGAAGATCATGGCATCCGGTCCCAATCACTTCATGGGAAATAGATGGGGAAACAGTGGAAACAGCGTCAGACTTTATTTTTCTGGGCTCCAGAATCACTGCAGTTGGTGACTGCAGCCATGCAATTAAAAGACGCTTACTCCTTGGAAGGAAAGTTATGACCAACCTAGATAGCATATTGAAAAACAGAGACATTACTTTGCCAACAAAGGTTCATCTAGTCAAGGCTATGGTTTTTCCAGTGGTCATGTATGGATGTGAGAGTTGGACTGTGAAGAAGGCTAAGCGCCGAAGAATTGATGCTTTTGGAGAAGACTCTTGAGAGTCCCTTGGACTGCAAGGAGATCCAACCAGTCCTTTCTGAAGGAGATCAGCCCTGGGATTTCTTTGGAAGGAATGATGCTAAAGCTGAAACTCCAGTATTTTGGCCACCTCATGCGAAGAGTTGACTCATTGGAAAAGACTCTGATGCTGGGAGGGATTGGGGGCAAGAGGAGAAGGGGACGACAGAGGATGAGATGGCTGGATGGCATCACTGACTCGATGGACGTGAGTCTGAGTGAACTCCGGGAGTTGGTGATGGACAGGGAGGCCTGGTGTGCTGTGATTCATGGGGTCGCAAAGAGTCAGACACGACTGAGCAACTAATCTGATCTGATCTGATCTGATGCAATATTGCTCTTTACAGCATCGGACCTTGCTTCTATCACCAGTCACATCCACAACTGGGTGTTGTTTTTGCTTTAGCTCCATCCCTTCATTCTTTCTGGAGTTATTTCTCCACTGATCTCCAGTAGCATATTGGGCACTTACCGACCTGGGGAGTTCCTCTTTCACTACCCTATCATTTTGCCTTTTCATACTGTTCATGGGATTCTCAAGGCAAGAATACTGAAGTGGTTTGCCATTCCCTTCTCCAGTGGACCACATTCTATCTTACCTCCCTACTATCTACCAAAAAGTCCAAATTCTCTAGTAAGGCATTCAAGACCCACCCCATTCTCATCCCCATCCACCTGTGCAGCTTCATCTCCCACAGTCAATCCCCTACTAACCTTCTATGAAGCCTTTTGTCAGTCAACCTTCCAGCCTTCTTTGTTCCTTCCTCTCTGGTTTATTGCGCAATGCTTTTACGTCTAATAATCTGGTCCAATGTCTGCCTTTTCCACTAGATGCAAAGGGCAGAATTCACTAATAAATAAATAAATGAATAAGTAACCCTGCTAATAAAAAAAAAAAAAAAGAATACCCACTGTGCTGGGAGCCAGCGTGAGGAACTCTGCCCGTGGCAAAGGTCATGAGGAAGGAGGCTCGGCCATACGAAAAGGCGGGATCAAGCCTCAGGAGTCCCCCTGGAAATTCTCGAGCATCTACCCCCCAAACCAGAGTCTGCCTCCTCTACTGCTTTGTGCTCTCACCTACACCTCTGACTTTATGGGGGGCTGTCCCCCACCACCTCTCTATGAAAAAGAGTTAACTTACAGCTCCAGTTAATAAAGTTTCTGGGCGTGACAAGAGTGTTTCAACCTACAAACTCCTTTGGAAGTCCTCTAGCCTGCCTGAATAGGTTCTTCTGGCCACATGTGATTGTTCAGAGCCTCCCAACTGTGAGAGGCATGAGATGTTCTAAACTGTCTAAATACAGATTCCTTTGAGCAGTTAAAAGATTGATTAGAAATTGTATTGGTGAAGGGTTTTTCACTTGTTGGGCCAATGTTTGCTGCTAAGTTTCCATATCCCTTACCTGCTGTGTCCCTGGCAGTGTATTGATTAATATAATTGGTGTATAGGAATGTAAGTAGTAGCTTTAATGTTTGTAACCTTGGACCCTTGAGTTAATTCTTTTCTTGTTATAGCACACCACAACTTTGCCCTATAGGAATGCAACTTTATCTAATGCTTTCGGAGGGTGGCACCTGACTTTAGAATAATCACCTTTAGAGAAAAATAAGTTTTTTGAAAAAAGGATCTTAAAATGTTGACAGGCCTCCTGGCCAGAAGATGGTGTAAATCACCTAAACTTTTGCATATGATAAGTTTGAAAGCCTGGCTTCGATAAGGATCAAGGACTGCTGACCTTCCCCCATTATCCTCTATGCACAACTTAAGGTATAAAAACTACTTTGGAAAATAAAGTGCGGGCCTTGTTCACTGAAACTTGGTCTCCCCATGTCATTCTTTCTCTCACCTTCTGGCTGAATTCCCATCTGGGGCGTGGGAGGCTCGTCAAGCCTACTAATTTTGCCTGGGCTTCTAAGATCTGACCAGGGAGGCCTTAGTGTCTCCTCTCCTTCGGGAGAACGGGAGGACGCCTGCGGCCTACATAGGTGACGCAAATTCCTTATTTTGGAATTTTATTAGCTTTCCACGTAAACCAAGTTATTCAGCCTCTTTTCTCCACTGAATTTTCTCACTGAACTATCCTTATTCTATTACTCTTTATGTCTCTAATTAATATTTAATTAAAACTATTGTTTCCAGTTCGCCAACGCCGTCCCCGATTCGAATTCCCTGGATCCACCAGGGCTGGACCCCGCACACTGAATGAATGAAAGAGTGAAAATATTCCAGTCTATCTTCAACATGGAAACTCAAGTCCAACTATGCATTCCTGTGCTCTAACTCTCCAGTGGCGCCCACCTCACTCAAAGTGAATCAGGAGCAAAGGGGGCAGGGCACACCCTTTAAAAGAACAGCATAGCTAGTTAGAACTGACATAAAGAAATGACATAAACTAGTTAGAACCAATTAGGCCCAAGATGGCAGAAGACTTGACTTCCAGCAGACCTTGAGCCTCATTATACGCTCATTGTGATATATTAGCACATGTTAAATGACACACCCACAGGGGCCATGACAGTTCTAAGGCTGACTGTTGGGAGCGGGAATTTCCAATTTCTGGAGGTCCCCACCCCTTCCCCAAAATAGAATGAATCCTCCCACTTATTAGCCTATGAAATTACCTAGCCCATAAAAGGAGAAGGAAATGGCAACCCACTCCAGTGTTTTTGCCTTGAGAATTCCCGGGACGGGGGATCCTGGTGGGCTGCCGTCTATGGGGTCGCACATGACTGAAGCGACTTAGCAGCAGCAGCAGCAGCCCATAAAAACTAACCACCCCATATTTGGAGCCCTTCTGAGATGGATAAACTACACCCTGTGAGACCTGTACTGAGTCAGTAACAACACAGGTCCCCAGGTAAGAATCACAACCTCAGGGCTGCCATGCTCCCCCAGTTATCCCCGGCCCCAGCTCCCAGCCCACCCTCCCCAAGCCCATCTTCCTGAGGTTGCACCACCCTCCAGGCCTGGCCCTCCAGGCGACAGGCCTCCCCTGGCCTTGAGACCACCTCTGAATGGGACATCAGCACTGAAGTAGACACAATTCCCAAGTCTCAGCTTTCATGCAAATGTCCTCAGTAATAAAAGAGGTGGAAATTGAAAAATATAAAATAGATGATATAGGAGCCCAACTGTGTCTAAATAGACTGGAGCTGGAGTTTTTCAAAACGTGTCAGTGAGTCTTTAACATGTAAATGAGTTGCTTCCCTCGGGGTATTTTAAAAGACTCTGTCAGCCATGAAATATGTCTGTCGATGAGAAACACCTTTCATTATTAAACCTTTTGCTAATGAATCACCTGCCCTGTTCTATTTACTTGCCTTTTTGACTTTCACCTGAGTTGTCTCTCATACCATCACGTCCTTCTTTTCTTTCAGTTGAGGGTGAGAGGGGGAGTGCCTGAGGACACTGGACCCCAAAACCTAACAATCAGATAATAATACTGGCAATAACTGACCTTCACACAGCCCTCTGCACTCATTATCTCATTAGTTATTCCACACCAGCAGTCCCCAACCTTTGGGGGACCAGGGATGGGTTTCATGGAAGACGATTTTTCCATGGACTAGGGTGAGGGGTGGGGATGGTTTGGGGATGATTCTAATGCATTACATTTATTGTGCACTTTATTTCTATTATTATTACAGCAGCTCCACCTCAGATCATCAGGCATTAGATCTCAGAGGCTGAGGACACCTGTTCCACACATCCCCCTCAGCACACAGTGACGTGAGACAAATACCACTGCCACCCCCAGGGATAAATGAGGACATCAAGGAGCAGAAAGGATGAGGGATTTACCCCCAGGTGGCTCAGCTAGTAAACGGCAGAGTAGACAGAGGACAGAGGAGCCTGGTGGGCTACAGTCCATGGAATCGCCAAGAGTCCGACACCCCTGAGCAACTAACACATATACACACAAGGGAAATCCCTTCAGCGCTTTCTCTTTATGGTACGTGACCTCAGACCTTCCTGATGGGGGACTCCGATCACCAGATGCAGACCTCCAATCACCATCATTCTCACCTCCATTCTCAAGTAACTACATCAGTCACTATGACTTCTGACCCTCTACCAACCCCAAACAGAGCTAGGCACAGGGACGTCGCTACTTGGCACCCCAGAAATCAACAGCATGTCACAAGATCAATCAAAAAAAAAAAAAAAAACCACTATAAGCCACCACTCCAGGCTATGAAATGTTTAGGAGAGCTATGTCACTGTCAAGTCAAGGATGAGAATGGTATCCATCTTGCTGGACCACAGGAAACATACCAGCAAGTCATGAGACGAGGCAAGAGCAGAGTCTGATAAATTAATGGTCAAATGCAATTCCATCCCCTGTATCGAACTAAATAGGGAACCAAGCACTTACTGTTCACTGGGCTGGGTCTTTTCAACTACCATCCATCTGCTGCTTCTTTCCCAAGCCATATTCCAGGACAATAAGCCTAGAATCACTGCATCCTATTTGGTTGCACAGGTGAGAATGACCACAGAGGAAATAATTTAAGGCTCTAATCCCATTAATCCCATAAAGTGACCACAGCACCCCCTCCCATTTCCTAGAAAGACTGTTACACAGATGAGCAGTATTTTTTTTGGTCTGCTCCCAGGACTGGAAAAGACCCAACAATACCTTTGGAAAGAGTGATCAGGTTTTCAGGGAAGTTTAGTTACTGATGTAGACAAAAAGCGACCAAGGGGATGGTACCATCCATTGACTTGATGTCTCAAATCAATGCTGATGAATCCCCAACTGATGCCAAAGTCCTGGAGTAGACAGGAAAAATAAATCTCACCCAGGCAAGGAGTAGAATTTACCACTATTTCATCCAGAGAGAGGCGGACTCAGGAAGAACAGTGTGCTTAAACATCTCATGTAACTCACACAACTGCATTCTGGGGTGCATCCTATTATACCCTCATTCTACAGAGGAAGATGAGTTTTAGAAAAAGTAAGAAACCTGGATGGAAAGCTACTAGGTGATGCAGCCAGAACTTGAATACAAGCCTATCTGATCCAAACAAGAGCACACAAGGTGGATGAGAACAG
The DNA here is from genome assembly GCF_027580195.1 of Bos mutus. Taxonomy (NCBI): domain Eukaryota; kingdom Metazoa; phylum Chordata; class Mammalia; order Artiodactyla; family Bovidae; genus Bos; species Bos mutus. The sequence continues at coordinate 96,881,295 of NC_091626.1, forward strand.
GGCTTGCTGAGCGCCTCTGATGCATATAGCTAAACTGAAATAGTTTATTCAGTGAGTCGTGGGGGGGAGGGGTAGATGCCTGAACCAAGCACTATTCTTATCTTACAGGTCCCTTGTATGAGAAGAAAATGTGTATATCAGAAAGGAAAAAAAAATGTAAACTCTACCAGCAGAGGTCAAATTTTACATCCTGAGGGCTGCTGAGAAATGGCCAAGCAGACACAGCAAGATAAAATACGATGTAACTCAGGAAAACTGACATGTGTAGACCTATACATGAAAATCTGTATAAAATGTGGGGGAAGTTACAGCGAACAAAGTAATACGTACATGCTCACTATCACTACCAAAGTTAAACAGGCACCAGCACAGAAAAGCCCAGGTCCAGGAGTGAAGAGCTGGTGCTTTAAGTTCACAGGATTTTTTTCCTACAGAACAATGATACACAAAAGTGTATCCCCAGAACAGAATGTTAGAAATGCAAATACTTGCTCCCCACCGTAGAACTGTGCGTGTGTGAGTGCTCACTCATGTCGGACTCTTTGTGACCCCCATGGACTGTAGCTCTCCAGGCTCCTCTGTCCATGGGATTTCCCAGGCAAGAATACTGGAGTGGATTGCCATTTCCCACTCCAGGGAATCTTTCCGTCTCAGGGATTGAACCTGCATCTCCTGCATTGGCAGGAGGACTTTTTCTACCACTGAGCTTTCATCTGGGAACCCCAGACCTACTGAATCAGAACCTCTGGGGATGTGGTCCAGGTTTCTGTGTTGTACCAAGCCCTTCAGGTGATTCTGATACACGCTGAAGTTTGAGAACTACTGCTTAATGAAAACCTGGGAAGGCACTGCTGCTGCTGCTGCTGAGTCACTTCAGTCGTGTCCGACTCTGTGCGACCCCAGAGACGGCAGCCCACCAGGCTCCCCCATCCCTGGGATACTCCAGGCAAGAACACTGAAGTGGGTTGCCATTTCCTTCTTCAGTGCATGAAAGTGAAAAGTGAAAGTGAAATCGCTCAGTCGAGCCCGACTCATAGCGACCCCATGGATTGCAGCCCACCAGGCTCCTCCGTCCATGGGATTTTCCAGGCAAGAGTACTGGAGTGGGGTGCCATTGCCTTCCCCGGTGGGAAGGCACAGACAAAGTCTAACTCACTTTCAACTCTGCAAATATTTCCTGAACACCAAGTGCCAAGAATCACGGAGGTGATCAATAAGTATCTGTTGAATCGAATGACTTCCTAGTCAGTACAAAGTAAATGTCACTTATCCTGGGGAGAGAGCTGTACTCAGTAGGTATCTTCTAGAGGAAGCTCTCCACACACCGGCTGTCATCAGCACAAGTTTACCTTGCAATCCGGAAGCTCAGAGCCCAGCAAAGTGAAAAAGCCGCTCAGTCATGTGCGACTCTTTGTGACCCCATGGACGGTAGCCCACCAGGCTCCTCTGTCCATGGGAACTCTCCAGGCAAAAGTACTGGAGAGGGTTGCCATGCCCCCTTCTCCAGGGCATCTTATTTACCCAGGGATCGAACCTGGCACTCCTGCATTTCAGACAGATAAGATTCTTAAGGGGACAACAGAAAATGAGATGCTTGGATGGCATCACCGACTCAGTGGACATAAGTTTGAGTAAGCTCCGGGAGTTGGCGATGGACCGGGAGCCTGGCGGTGCTGCAGTCCATGGGGTCGCAAGGATTCAGACACAACTGAGCGACTGAACTGAACAAGATTCTTTACCATCTGAGCCACCAGGGAAGCCCCAGCCAGTGCTACAGATAAGGAGAGCTGCTGGGCGCCGCGGGCCCCAACGGAGGGCAGAGATAACCGCGCGCTCTTGCTTCTGATCCAGACCGCGCTCAGGCCCCGGGACGCCTGCGCCTCGGAGGCCACAGACCACAGGGCCCGAGGAGGTCTGAGTGAGCCACCGGCTGCCTTCCTCCAGCCGGCTCCACCGGACACACGGGACCGCGCCCCGTTTCCGCCCACCGGAGAGCCGGCAGAAGTGGCCGCGGAGGAGGCGGGGCCCTGCTAGTCGCCCGAGTCACGTGGCCGCGCGCCGGGCCCGCGGGTGCCAAGGACACTCGCGCGGGGTCCCCTCGCGACCGGCGGCCCCGGCGGAGGCGCGTCCACTGCGGCTTCCCCGCGCTCCCGCGGCCCCTGGCGGCCCGGGCTCGGCTTCGGCCTCCGAAGTGGGGCTGCCCCTACTCACCCGAGTAGGGAAGCAGGAAGACGCGGCGCTAGGCTTCCAGCCGCAACCAGGGCGGCGGGGATTCGCGGGCAACTTTGCCGCCACCCCCCAGATTGCGCTTGGTTAAGCCGGGGCGCTGCGCGGCCTGCCGGGAGTTGTAGTTCTTTGGTGCCCTCAGCCGCGGAGACCGGGGCGGGAGAAAGACCGCGCTCCCTCTGGACAGCTCCTCCTCCGGAGGCCGAGGCGTCGCAGACACTTGACCTGCGGGTAGCAGGTAGCCTGTTTCTTTGCCTGCGCTGCGGACACGAGCCTTCCTGAAAAAAATTATCTCCAAGAGTCTTTCCAAACTGGTCATAAATTTATGTTCAGTAAGAGGATGGAGTTGTGGCTTTGTGTATTTAAAATAAGGTATTCGAACAGGCAAGGAAAATTTTTACACAGTTGCTGATTCATCTTAGTCATCTTTGTCTCTCATCCATTCATTCATTGACCTCTATTTATGGAATGTTTGTTTATAAGGTGTACTTTGGAGATGATCATCAGACCTTCATTCATTCTACAAACATCTCTTGCTGCTGCTGCTGCTTCTAAGTCGCTTCAGTCGTGTCCAACTCTTTGCGACCCCATAGACGGCAGCCCACCAGGCTCCCCGTCCCTGGGATTCTCCAGGCAAGAACACTGGAGTGGGTTGCCATTTCCTTCTTCAGTGCATGAAAGTGAAAAGTGAAAGTGAAGTCGCTCAGTTGTGTCTGACTCTTCGTGACCCCATGGACTGCAGCCCACCAGGCTCCTCCGCCCATGGGATTTTCCAGGCAAGAGTACTGGAGTGGGGTGCCATTGCCTTCTCCAAACATCTCTTGAGCTATTATTAATACTTCATGTCGGGTAGAGATGGGGTGGAAGATTCATCTGTCAATTCAAAGAAAGAAAGTGAAATTGCTCAGTCGTGTCCAGCTCTTTGTGACCCGTGGGCTGTAGCCTACCAGGCTCCTCCATCCATGGGATTCTCCAGGCAAGAATACTGGAGTGGGTTGCCATTTCCTTCTCCAGGGGATCTTCCTGACCCAGTGATCAAACTTGGGTCTGCCACATTGCAGGCAGAGGCTTTACCCTCTGAGCCACCAGTTCAAAGCAATTCTAATAAATTTCCAACAGGATTTTCCATGGATGTTTACAAGCTAAGCTAAAATTTATGTGGAAAAACAAAGGACAAAGCATTACCTAAACACTCTTGAAAAGTAGAGACCTATTTCAGCTCCTGTTTCAAGGACCTATCCTTCTATATATCAACATTTAGTATGAAACTATAAAGGTCTGTCTAGTCACGGCTATGGTTTTTCCAGTGGTCATGTATGGATGTGAGAGTTGGACTGTGAAGAAGGCTGAGCGCCGAAGAATTGATGCTTTTGGAGAAGACTCTTGAGAGTCCCTTGGACTGCAAGGAGATCCAACCAGTCCATTCTGAAGGAGATCAGCCCTGGGATTTCTTTGGAAGGAATGATGCTAAAGCTGAAACTCCAGTACTTTGGCCACCTCATGCAAAGAACTGACTCACTAGAAAAGACTCTGATGCTGGGAGGGATTGGGGGCAGGAGGAGAAGGGGACAACAGAGGATGAGATGGCTGGATGGCATCACTGACTTGATGGACATGAGTTTGGGTGAACTCCAGGAGTTGGTGATGGACAGGGAGGCCTGGTGTGCTGCAATTCATGGGGTCACAAAGAGTCGGACACGAATGAGCGACTGAACTGAACTGAACTGATAAAAATTAAGACCATGGGATATTAGTATAGGGATAGGCTGAGGGGGGAAATGAATCAGCCTGGAGAGCTCAGAAACAATCCAGGCATATGTGAAATCTTGATATATGACAGATCTGGCATTATATTAATAGAACAATAGGGAAAGATAGATTATTCAGTACCTGAGCTGAACCAACTGTTTATCTGTTTGACACCCAACACAAAATCTAACTCTAAATAGATTAAAGAATTTAAAAGGAAAAAGTAAAATCAGAACTTCTGAAGGAAAATAAAGGAAAATTTCCTACGTACTATCTCAGGGAAGGGTTTATAAATAACATTGGCACAAATGGTATAGAAAACTTTGGTAAATGTGGATGACATGAAAGTTAAGAACTCCCTCATCAAAAGGCATGAAGAAAAAGACAAGACCACTTGGGAGAAGACACTTGCAGTACAAAGCCACAGTACAGAACTAGCAGTAACACAGAGGTGCATGATACAGCCCTCACCACCTCAAGTTTGCAATGTATAGGTGTTGTTTTGTTTGTTTTTTAAATATTTTGGCCACACCTTTTGGAATATGGAATCTAGTTCCCTGACCAGGGATCAAACCTCTGTCCCTTGCATTGGGAGTTCAGAATCTTAACCACGGGACTGCCTGGGAAGTACCAATATATAGATGCTAAGAAAAGAAAATGAATAATTTCCAAATGGTATCAGAAGCATTAAGATAGAGTCATGAACAAAGTAGTATAAGAACACAAAGGAGAAAACATTAATTTTGGCCAAGCGATTTTGAAATGTTTTGCAAACTAAGACCTGATAGGCTAACAGGGGTCCCCCAGGAGAAGGGTGTTAGGGAGCAGCCGAGGCGCAGGAAAAGTCATAGAAAAAAGCATGGGGACTTACCTGGTGGGCCAGTGGTTAAGACCACACTTCCAATGCAGAGGGCGCAGGTTTGATCTCTGGGGTCTAAGGGGACTAAGATCCCATATGCCGAGCAGGATGGTCAAAAAATAAAATAGCAATAACAAAAATAGTTTTTTAAAAAAGCATAAAGATGCAGAACACGGTAAAAGGCATAAAGACATTTAAATTAAAATGGAAATTTTTAAACTACAGAGAGAAAATGTACTAAAAACAATTACTTTAACTGAACTTTAACTATGAAATTGTTACAAGCAGGCTAGCAGCTAACCCTAAGGAATGGGAATGGGGAAGGTGAGACTGGAGTACTTTCAGTGAATTCTGTACCCTTTTGTAGTATTTGATTTTTTTTACAGTGAATGTGCTGATAATTTTTTGTTTTGCGTGTGCATATAAGCTTTATAATTAAAATTTCGTTGTTTGTGAATCTCCTGGTGGTCCAGTGGTTAGCACTCCATGCTGTCACTGCCAAAGGCCCAAGTTCCCTCCCTGGTCAGGGAACTAAGATCCTGCAAGCTGTGCAGTGTGACCAGAAAAAAAATTTTTATTTTATTTTAATTTAGCAAATTTCCAGTTCAACATGGTATGTTTGGTATACCCATTTAAATTCATGTCTTCCTAAAGGCCCATGAAAATGACAGGAAAGGAATAAAAAGGCATAAACCCAAAAAGGAACAATAAAGGAGACAAGAACAGACAGGAAAAATTAAAAAATAAATGTGGGTAGCTCCAAAGCAGATAGGGACATAAAGTGCTTTTAAACAAGCTAGTGCTTGAGCCCCAAACCCAGAAATTCTTTTTTTTTTCTTTTGGCCTCTTAGGGTGGCATGCTGGATCCCAGTTCCCAGACAACCCCCCACCCCTTGCCTCCAACCCCCCAGCCCTGCAAGGAAATTTGGAGTCCTAACCACTGGACCTAGAGGGAAGTCCCCAGAACCCCAGAAATTCTGATTTTTAGAGTCTAGTCTGGGGTCTGGGCCTCTGTAATTCTTAGAAAACTCCCCTGTGATTTTAATGGGTGCCGGGGTCCAGCCCCGGCTGATCCAGGGTATTCGAAGGAGAGACGGCTTCGGTGACCTATTTATTTAAATATTCATCAAAGATATAAAGAGTAATAGAATGAGGATAGCTCAGTGAGGAAATTCAGTGGAGAAAAGAGGCTGAATAATTCAGCCAGAAGGTGAGAGAAAGAACGACATGGGGAGACCAAGTTTCAGTGAACAAGGCCCGCACTTTATTTTCCAAAGTAGTCTTTATACCTTAAGTTATGCATAGAGGATAATGGGGGAAGGGGTAGAGTCATGCAGTAAGCCAGGCTTTCTTCCTGCAAACTTATCATATGCAAAAGTTTAGGTGATTTGCATCATCTTCTGGCCCAGAGGCCTGTTAACATTTTAAGACCCCCTTTCTTCAGAAAACTTATTTTTCTCTAAAGGTGATTAGGCAAGCGCCACCCTCCAAAGGCATTAAAGTTGCATTCCTATAGGGCAAAGGTGTGGTGGGCTACAACAAAAAAGAATTAACTCAAGGGTCCAAGGTTACAAACATTAAAGCTACTACTTACACCAATTACATTAATCAATACACTGCCAGGGACACAGCAGGTAAGGGATATGGAGACTTAGCAGCAAACATTGGCCCAACAAGTGAAAAACCCTTCACCAGTACAATTTCTAATCAATCTTTTAATTTATCAAAGGACTCTGTATTTAGACAGTTTAGAACATCTCATGCCTCTCACAGTTGGGAGGCTCTGAGCAATCACATGTGGCCGGAAAAACCTATTCAGGCAGGCTAGAGGACTTCCAAAGGAGTTTGTAGGTTGAAACACTATCACACCCAGGAACTTTATTAACTGGAGCTGTTAGTTAACTCTTTTTTCAAAAAGAGGTAGTGGGGGACAGCCCCCCATAAAGTCAGAGGTGTAGGTGAGAGCACAAAGCAGAAAGTAGGCAGACTCTGGTTTGGGGGTAAATGCTTGAGAATTTCCAGGGGGACTCCTGAGGCCCGATCCCGCCTTTGTGTATGCCGAGCCTCCTTCCTCATGACCTTTGCCACGGGCGGAGTTCCTCACGCTGGCTCCTGGCAGTGACAGACTTCCAGTTGAGCTATTCCAGATCCTGAAAGATGATGCTGTGAAAGCGCTGCACTCAATATGCAATATGCCGGGAGATGGCTCCTGGCAAATGGGCAGCTTAGTGGAAAAGCTCTGTCAAGCTGGCAGTTTATGTAGTGAAAAGTGGGTATATTGAAAGCAGTGCTTTCAGCCCCCATAGAGTCACCTGTAGAGCCTTAACAATCCTCCTGGACCTCTTAAATCCATTTTCAGGAAACAGAACCCAGATAGAAGTATTTTGCAGAGAGCTCCCCCAGAGGATTTCCATGCACAGCCAAGGTTAAACACCACTGATTTAAAGAATCTTGTGTGAGGGACCTCTCTGGTGGTCCAGTGGCTAAGGCACCGTGCTCCCAATGCAGGAGGCACAGGTTTAATCCCTGGTCAGGGAACTGGATCCCATATGCTGTAACTTAGGAGTTCACATGCCACAACTTAAGAGTAGCTTAAGAGTTGAGTTCACATGTCACAACTAAGACCTGGCACAGCCAAATAAATAAAGTAAACATTGTTTTAAAAAAACAAAGAACCTTGTTTGAACTGTGTGACTCAAGTTTTCTAATTTGGTAGAACTTTGTTTTCTTCTTTATAAAATGATCAAATGGTGGTTTCCTTCTTAATAAAAGATATTAATTATCATCTGTTCTATTTAACCTCAGAGGTTCTTGTGAGGATCAAGTGAGACAGTGTGAGTGCTTTGGAAATTGACTATTGCTGTACAGATGTGGCCCATCACACTTAGAAGAAAATGCAAGCTCTTTACCCAACCCTTCCTTCTCCGCATGGCTATTTTACCACTCCCTCTGTCTCCAGCCTCTGTTTCCCAGCCTTCTCCCCCAGCTCATATCACACTCTAGCCACACCAGCTTCCTGTTTGTTCCTCAACCCCTCAATCTGGCTGCTGCCTTAAGGCCCTTACACTTGCTGTCCCCCCAGAATTTCAAAGGTCTGCCCTATCACAGAAATCTGTTCTCTCTTTCAACACCTCCTCTCCTGATCACTTTTATCTAACTACCACCACCCGTCTGCATTCCCTCAGGCACATTCTATCCCCTTACACTGTTTTATTTTTTGAAGTACTCATCAGTACTTGAAATTACATCATTCATTTGCTTAAGACAGCTATTCTCTGTCTCCTCCATTAGAATATAAGCTCCATAAGAGCAGGGATTTGGGTCCACCTTGCTTGATACACAGTAGGCACTGGGTGATGCACAACAGGTGCTGGGTATATAATAGTGAAGAAAACAGGCAAGGTCCTTGCCATCCCAGAGCATCATTTGGCTGAGATGGAAAAGGAGACAGACAATAGACTAGCAAAGAACATACGGGATAGTTGCATGATGTAATAAACCCTGTGAAGGAAGAAAGCAATGGGAGGTGGGGTGTAGTAAAGAGTATCTGGATGTAATCAGTATTGTGTCTTTGGATAGAGTAGTCACACAAGGTCTCTTTGAGGAAATCACAACCTAACAGATGAGGAAGTCAACCATGAGGAAGATGAGGACGCATGTTCCAAGCGAAGGGAACAATAAGTACAAAAGCCCAGGGGTAGAAAAGAGCTTGGCATGTTTGAGGAACAGGAAGGTACCCAGAGTAACTCAACAGAGAGATTGGTGTGGGAGGAAGTAGGAGAGGCAGGCAGGGGCTGGGCCACAGGGGGCCTTTGGAGGGCTTGACAGTTTGGGTTTTAGTCCAAGTGCAATAGGAAGCCGTTGAAGGTTGTTTTTTGCTTGTTTTTCACTTTGTGGGGTTTGGGGTGTTTTTTTTTTTTCTTAGAGGATAATTGCTTTACAATGTTGTGTTGGTTTCTGCTGTAGAAAGTTTGGTTGTTGTTTGTTTGGGTTTTTTTTTTTTTTCCTTTGGCCACACCATGCAGCATGCAGGATCTTAGATGCCCCACCAAGGATCAAACCCATGCCACCTGCTGTGGAAGCACAGAGCCCTAAGCCCTGGACCACCAGGGAATTCCCACATTGAAGGGTTTTAAATTGACATGAGGTATGAACAGAGAAACTAAGTGGAAAATGCACTGAGCAACCAAAACCATTAAGAGAAGCAACTAACTCTTCCCAGAACCTGCCAGAGTCCCAGGTGCATTTCTGGGGCAGCACGACCTGGGTTGGCACATTGCATACTTACTGATTGAATGCCGTCCAAGAGAGGTTTTCATTCAGGATGCTGTGTGGCTTATCCCAGAGATGGACCATCTGTGAGAAAGCATCCTATAGCCAAGCAGAGGAAAAGCAAGAGAAACTAAAGTGCAAGGTTCTTCCTTAAGGCCACAAGAAAAGAGCACTGCAAAGGAAGGAACAAGGGGGCTTAAGGTCCATGGTAAAGAAAGCAGAAAAGCTGCGTTAGCTCCCAGCAGCATCTCAGAGGGGAGCAATGCCGGCAGGAGTCTGTCCACAGAAGCAGCAGCAGAAGGAGGCATGGACTATTGGCCTGAAGCTTGTGTTGGCACCCGCCCAGGACAGAATGTTCCAGTAGAACAAAGGAAGTTGACTCAGACCCAGAACCAGAAGGTCAGGATCCAGCTACCCCAGAGGACAGTTTAGCATTTGCCAGAGGATCAGCAAGCCAATCCATAAAAACTTATGTAGTAGAGTGGAAGGGCAGAAACCTGCTTGGCCTGCCCCATGAGGTGGTCAAACTGGCCTGAACCTGCTGGAAGGATGAAAGGGATTTTCTTTAATACCTGGGAGGAAATAAGTCAAGATAAGTAATCTGGAATTAATTTCCAACCCAGGGGCTGGAGTGATATGGAGAACAGGGATTTCTTATCTGCCTCTGACTGGCTGAGAAATCCCACATAAAGCACGTCACCCAGGCTCTTCAGGTTTTTTTCCTCTAGCTTTATTGAAATCTAATTGACATACTCTTCACTTTTCTTATCTGTCATAAGGGAGAAGAAAAATTCCTTGTGAAAAAATAGCTGATATATCTCAGTAAAGAAAATGCATATAAATTCTTAAGCAGAATTCCAATTCTATTTATTAGACTATATATATTTCCCATGTACATTTATATATTCTAATAGATATTCTATAAACACACACATATACTATCATTTATAAAGCACTTATTATTGCCGAGTGCTTTAAGTATAGACATTTTCTCATATAATCATCATGATACATGACATAGATATCATTATTGTCTGCATTTTATAGTTGAGCAAACTAACATTCAGCAAGTTAAGCAACTTGACCAAGGTCATGTGGAAGGGCAGAGCTGGACTTCCAACCCATGAGTCTGACTCCAGAGCCCACTCTCTGGAATGGGCAACCCAGGATGGTCACAGATCTATTTAGAAAGGGAATCATTTGAGGCAAATGTCTGGGGTCAAAGTAAAATACGCCCTGAGATCTTTGAGCAGTTTTATCAGGAGCAAGTCAAGCTGGCTCAGCAGTAATCCTTTATTACCAACTGTCTCAAATAAGAAGCATGGTGGACTGGGAGCTAGGGAGCTGGGTTCCAGTCTTGCCTATGCTAATTAGCAGTTGACCTTGGACCTGTCATTTCCCCCTCCCTGGGATTCAGTATCCTCTTTTGTAAAGCAAAGTGTCAGTCCCTCAGTTGTGTCCGACTTTTTGCCACCCCATGGTCTGTACCCCATCAGGCTCCTTTATCCATGGAATTCTCCAGGCAAGAATACTAGAATGGGTTGCCATTCCCTTGTCCAGGGGATCTTCCTGACCCAGGGATCAAACTCAGGTTTCCTGCACTGCAGGCAGATTCTTCACCATCTAAGCCAGCTAGGGAAGCCCCTTTTGTAAAGTAAAGGGATTCTATGGGCACAATTCTAAGGGCTCTTCCAACACTCACATTCCGTGATTCTTTGAGTCTGTAAGCAATGTCCTATCCCTATAGACTGACAGGGAAGGCAGGCATGAGTAAGCCCCTGTGCTGCATAGCCTCTGTGTCCTCCCCAAGGTCCTCTCTCCACCCTTCTCTGCCCTGTGCTGTGCCCAGGAGGCTGACCAGTACAGGCTGCATCCCCAGGGCTCACCTGCCCTCTGTCTTCCAGTTGAGTGCAGCCAGTATTAAGTGTGAGCAGGAGGCAGGGAGGCCAAGGAGAGAGAGACCCTGTGTCTGCACACACAGACACACACACAGACACACCACGTGTGCGCCTGCCCTTCCTGTCCCCATTCTGACAGCAGCTGGGCTCCTCTCCTGACACATCTCCCATGGGGCACTACTGCCCTGGCCCCAGTTCCCACCGGGCTGCAGGAACACCACTCCCATCCCACACCCCTTTAGATTTAGGGATGATTAGGAATGACGATGGCTTCCTGCTCGACTAGCACCCAGCTGCTTCCCCTTAACATCCACGCCTCCTCAAAGCAGTCCATTCGTTCAGCACTCTGGATTTAAACCCTCCAATGTGCCATCTGTTTCCCACAGGACCCTGACTACTGCAGCCCCTGAGCGTGGGATGGCTTTCCTCCTTATCATTGCCACTGTCTCTCCACATGTCATAAACCGACATAGGAATGCCAGACCTCCTTTCAGAGTCCCACAGGCATCCTTACGGAGTCAGAGAGCCTAGAAATAGGCATTTTCAAGGGAGTGGGCAAGATTCCCCAATTCTCCTCCAGTGGTGGCAACATCAGTATCAATATTCTATTAGCCAAACTCTATTTTAAAAAAAAACAAACTCTTGGGCTCTTTTGAGAGAGGCGACATGGGTAGGACAGACAGACCTGGGTTGGAATTCCAGTTCAAACTCACTGGGTTTGAACCTTGACCCAGTCACTTACAGGCTGTAAGAACTTCCTGTGTCTGAGTCCTCATCGGCAAATTGAGGAAAATAATATCTGCCTCTCAGCTTTGCTTCAAGGACTGAATATGACAATCTATGCAGTTCCTGGCACATTCTAAAGAGATGCTCAGTAAATGTTAACTGTCTTTCTCTCTTAGGCAACTGGGAGGAAGAGGGAGGAAGCCATCAGAACAATTAGATGGGTTAAAGTAGCTTCTCCAGAAATCCCATACCACCTCCTTCAGTTCTCCAACGGAATAGCCAGGGGCTGATACGGCAGAGGACCAAGACAGGAAAAAAAAAAAAAGAAACTAGGCTTTTGTCAAAAAAAAAAAAAACAATGCTGAAACCCAACTTCAGCAAGCAATTAGGGAACAATAGCTAAATACTTTCTATAATTAGAGAGAGAAGCATCGCAAGTGATGAGAGCGCCTTTGTCTGCACTGACCCTCTTCACCTGAAGACGATCTTGGCTCACGTGAGACGGAGACTGGGGATCTTTGTGTCTTTTTTAGTTTTCTTAAGAAATTAAATCTCACACCACGCTTCTCTTGCCAGGAAGGGAGGGCAGTGGAGGCGGCGAGGACCCTCTAGCCAGAAAGGCACTGAAATGTGACTCACTGTATAGGACTAATTCAATCCTGAAAGAGGAGAAAGTCTTACAGCTTTGCTGAGAGTTCCTGACACCCTGGCCTTAGCCTGATTTTGGGGCAGGTGGATGGGTTGCCATTTCTGTAGGAAGACATGGCAGATGGGTTTTGACCATCACCTAGTCTGCTTCTTTTGTTAAAATCTGTGCTGCGTGCTAAGTCGCTTCAGTAGTGTCCAACACTTTGCAACCTATAGACTGTACCCCACCAGGTTCTTCTGTCCATGGGACTCTCCAGGCAAGAGTACTGGAGTGGGTTGCCATGCCCTCCTCCAGGGGATCTTCCCAACCCAGAAATCAAAACTGCGTCTCTTACATCTTATGCATTGGCAAGCGGGTTCTGCGACCTGGGAGGCCCTGCTAAAATCTGGGGGGCAGCAAATCCTTACTTTTTAACAATGGATATTCCAGACAATAGCAAAGGAGAGGATATTTACACAAACATTCACACTGGAGAATTGCTCTCTATGTCTCGACAGAAGAACAAAGCTGGCTTCCTCACCCAAAATCTCTATGCCTTCCCAGGCACTTCTGTTCTCCCAGGCCCCCAAGTTCTAACCCAAGTCATCCTTTTCCCTTCATTCTTCTCAACCCCTCATTACTCACTCAGTCTCTTGATACTTCCTTCTTTTTATTATTTTAAAAAACACTTATTTATTTGGCTGTGCTGGGTCATAGTTGCAGCATGTGGGATTAGTTCCTTGACCAAGGATCAAACCTGGGCCCCCTGCATTGGGAATGTGGTGTCTTGGCCACCGGACCATCAGGGAAGTCCCTTTTGACATGTCCTTCTATAACCTTTCCCATCTTTCTCTTCCTCCCCATGCGTATCACCACAAGCATTGTCAAGCTCCACACACATCCCATGACTAGACTTCCATCCAGTCCCCCTTCCTCCAAACATTCCACAAAACACCACCTAAGACATTGTATTCAAAATGCCATCCTGTATACCCAGAGTTTCTAAACTACAGCACTCTAAACTAAGTGCTTCCAGTGGTAGATTATTTTAGGTGTGTGATACACACTGTTGGTGTCCGGTTCCCTTGACCAGCTAGTATGCCCATCACCCAATTGCTACGGGTGTTGGCTGCTAACAGCTCACAGTAGCTCCCTTCTCTGGAACAGTGATGTGCTGAAGGGGGCTGCCTCACCAGGGAATGTCTGAAAGGTTACACCCTCTCTGATTCCTACATCGTGCTTTGAAGAAGATATCCTGTTTCTCGAATGCTGGGGTGCTACAAACTGTTTCTTTGGGAGAAAACCAGGTCAGTCTAGGAAAATCTAGGACACCTGCAATGCGGGTCCGAGGGAGGCCATGGAGTTGTCTCCGCCTCCCTGCCTGGAAGGAACAGTTACCGGAGATCTGCCGTGATCCAGGTACTGAGCCACTCCCAAACACCAGACGTTGTTTTGAGAACACTGATGTAAATAAAATGATGCCCCAGCACTGCTGAGAAATCCACAGTTTGGTAGTAGACAAGAGATTTTTTTTTTTGTAATTGTACAATCAGTTTTCCAGTGGTCAAGGCTGTCTTCCAGTGCAGAGGTTATGGATTCTATCCCTGGTAAGACCCCCACATGCCTCGTGGCCAAAAAATCAAACATAAAGCAGAAACAATATTGTAACAAATTCAATAAAGGGATTTTTATAGTCTATATAGACACATGTGTAAAGTAATACTGGGGGAGGGGAGAGCCCCTCCGTTCCTTCTTCCTGTGGAGCACAGTGAACTTCAGGATTTAGCAGCTGAGTTCCAGAGTAGATTCTCTCGCTTACTTGCTGAGAGAACCCAAGCAAGTCCCTGATGGTGTCTGCTGGCACAAAAGAGTAATTGAAATGCCCCTCGCAAGCCTGGAAGGATATACACCAACTTTATGGAAATTGTCTCTGGATTATGGGATTGCAGGTGGGTTTTGTTTTCTTCTGTTCGCTTTTCTATTTTTAAAATTTCCATAGAGAATAAAGTCCTTTTGAAATCAGGGTTTAATTCTCAGAAGTAAGCTCCACCGTGGAATATTCTCAGTATATACCCTCCTCCTCAGACTTTCTCTATCAGCTTGTCTGTTTAGCAGCATTCTACAAAGGGTAGTTTCTGTGTCTCATTTCAGATCTGGGGATGGAAATATAGAAGATGATCCTGGAATATCTCATCATTCCAGAAAGCATGGACGTTATCGAAAACTATGGGAGTTGGGTTGAAAGTATTCAGAAGTCAACATTAAGAGTCTCCCATTTGCTAAAAGTGGGGCAAGTTGATCATCAATCTGCCAAAATGATTAATGGATTGACACACATCAAATACATTTAACTCCATAAAGTTTACAATGATGCTCAAAAAAATAATCACGTGTAAAGAATAGTAGGAAACCATCTAATTATTATAAATTAGATGGCCATTAAAGAGAAAGAATTGAGCGAACTAAAATGGACTGGAATGGGTGAATTTAACTCAGATGACCATTATATCTACTACTGTGGGCAGGAATCCCTCAGAAGAAATGGAGTAGCCATTATGGTCAACAAAAGAGTCTGAAATGCAGTACTTGGATGAAATCTCAAAAACGACAGAATGATCTCTGTTCGTTTCCAAGGCAAACCATTCAATATTACAGTAATCCAAGTCTATGCCCCAACCAGTAACGCTGAAGAAGCTGAAGTTGAATGGTTCTATGAAGACCTACAAGACCTTTTAGAACTAACACCCAAAAGAGATGTCCTTTTCATTATAGGGGACTGGAATGCAAAAGTAGGAAGTCAAGAAACACCTGGAGTAACAGGCAAATTTGGCCTTGGAATACAGAATGAAGCAGGGCAAAGACTAATAGACTTTTGCAAAGAAAATGCACTGGTCATAACAAACACCCTCTTCCAACAGCACAAGAGAAGACTCTATACATGGACATCACCAGATGGTCAACACCGAAATCAGATTGATTATATTCTTTGCAGCCAAAGATGGAGAAGCTCTATACAGTCAGCAAAAACAAGACCAGGAGCTGACTGTGGCTCAGATCATGAACTCCTTATTGCCAAATTCAGACTTAAATTGAAGAAAGTAGGGAAAACCACTAGACCATTCAGGTATGATCTAAATCAAATCCCTTATGATTATACAGTGGAAGTGAGAAATAGATTTAAGGGCCTAGATCTGATAGATAGAGTGCCTGATGAACTATGGAATGAGTTTCATGACAGTGTACAGGAGACAGGGATCAAGACCATCCCCATGGGGCCCCTCTTGAAGTTGGGGGGGTCTTGAACTACACTTTCTTTTGTGTTCCCCTTCCTCTATTTCCTATTTCAAAGAAGATCTGTCCTGAAAACTAGATTCCTATTCCCTCTTCTTTCCACCTTTGTGCCCCCCCGAAATAGACCATATACCTATACATTTAATTTGTGGGGTATCTGTGATTAAGTGATTTGTGCAAAAATCCTGAAAAGGCTAAGATTGCTCCATCCCTTGTTCCCAATTTCGAGTCCTGTCCATTCCTTGATGTGATTCATGCTAAACGGACTGATGTATTTGGCTGGATTAAGACCAACTCCAAGGGTAGAGAGGAGCAATGAAGGGGGCCTTCCATGTAGAAGGTGGGGCTGGGAGACCACGAAAGGAAAGATGAATGTATATCCAAGTCACTCAGGAACTTTCATGCAGGTGCAAGAAACTTATGTCAAAGTAGCCACAAGATTGTTTAATAGCAGACGGACGAATGTAACTCCATGTTTACTGCTAGAAACCAAAGCTTTGTATGAAATCTTGAATTTAATGGGGAGGGAGGGAGGGAGGGTAGAAAAGCATGTACCCATCTGTTCTTTTCGTCATCCCTTCTCATTCCTGAACTGCAGGAGACATAGCCCCTTGGGCTTTGGCGACCCCATCTGGGCAGTGTTTATTTGATGGCTGATTTTGCTGTGCCAGGTACTTCCTTTCCCATTTGCTATCATTTTGTAACACACACGCTGACCCTTTTCCCTTTCCTTTGTTTTCCTTGGGAATATACAATGAATAAAAACTTATTGGTACTGAAAAAAAAAAAAAAAAGACCATCCCCATGGAAAAGAAATGCAAAAAAGCAAAATGGCTGTCTGAAGAGACCTTACAAATAGCTGTGAAAAGAAAAGAAGTGAAAAGCAAAGGAGAAAAGGAAAGATATAAACATCTGAATGCAGAGTTCCAAAGAATAGCAAGAAGAGATAAGAAAGCCTTCCTCAATGATCAATGCAAAGAAATAGAGGAAAACAACAGAATGGGAAAGACTAGAGATCTCTTCAAGAAAATTAGAGATCCCAAGGGAACATTTCATGCAAAGATGGGCTCGATAAAGGACAGAAATGGTATGGACCTAACAGAAGCAGAAGATATTAAGAAGAGGTGGCAAGAATACACAGAAGAACTGTACAAAAAAGATCTTCATGACCCAGATAATCACGATGGTGTGATCACTCACCTAGAGCCAGACATCCTGAAATGTGAAGCCAAGTGGGCCTTAGAAAGCATCACTACGAACAAAGCTAGTGGAGGTGAAGGAATTCCAGTTGAGCTATTCCAAATCCTGAAAGATGATGCTGTGAAAGTGCTGCACGCAATATGCCAGCAAATTTGGAAAACTCAGCAGTGGCCACAGGACTGGAAAAGGTCAGTTTTCATTCCAATCCCAAAGAAAGGCAATGCCAAAGAATGCTCAAACTACCACACAATTGCACTCATCCCACATGCTAGTAAAGTAATGCTCAAAATTCTCCAAGCCAGGCTTCAGCAATACGTGAACCGTGAACTTCCTGATGCTCAAGCTGGTTTTAGAAAAGGCAGAGGAACCAGAGATCACATTGCCACCATCCGCTGGATCATGGAAAAAGCAAGAGAGTTCCAGAAAAACATCTATTTCTGCTTTATTGACTATGCCAAAGCCTTTGACTGTGTGAATCACAATAAACTGTGGGAAATTCTGAAAGAGATGGGAATACCAGACCACCTGATCTGCCTCTTGAGAAATTTGTATGCAGGTCAGGAAGCAACAGTTAGAACTGGACATGGAACAACAGACTGGTTCCAAATAGGAAAAAGAGTATGTCAAGGCTGTATATTGTCACCCTGCTTATTTAACTTATGTGCAGAGTACATCATGAGAAACGCTGGACTGGAAGAAACACAAGCTGGAATTAAGATTTCCAGGAGAAATATCAATAACCTCAGATATGCAAATAATACCCCCTTATGGCAGAAAGTGAAGAGGAACTCAAAAGCCTCTTGATGAAGGTGAAAGAGGAGAGTGAAAAAGTTGGCTTAAAGCTCAACGTTCAGAAAACGAAGATCATAGCATCTGGTCCCATCACTTCATGGCAAATAGATGGGGAAACAGTGGAAACAGTGTCAGACTTTATTTTTTTGGGCTCCAAAATCACTGCAGATGGTGACTGCAGCCATGCAATTAAAAGACGCTTACTCCTTAGAAGGAAAGTTATGACCAACCTAGATAGCATATTAAAAAGCAGAGACATTACTTTGCCAACAAAGTTTCGTCTAGTCAAGGCTATGGTTTTTCCTGTGGTCATGTATGGATGTGAGAGTTGGACTGTGAAGAAGGCTGAGCACAGAAGAATTGATGCTTTTGAACTGTGGTGTTGGAGAAGACTCTTGAAAATCCCTTGGACTGCAAGGAGATCCAACCAGTCCATTCTGAAGGAGATCAGCCCTGGGATTTCTTTGAAGGAATGATGCTAAAGCTGAAACTCCAGTACTTTGGCTACCTCATGCGAAGAGTTGACTCATTGGAAAAGACTCTGATGCTGGGAGGGATTGGGGGCAGGAGAAGGGGATGACAGAGGATGAGATGGCTGGAAGGTATCACTGACTCAATGGACGTGAGTCTGAGTGAACTCCGGGAGTTGGTGATGGCCAGGGAGGCCTGGCATGCTGTGATTCATGGGGTCGCAAAGAGTTGGACACGACTGAGCGACTGAACTGAATTGAATTCACAATAACTAATGATTTATGGGTGTAACAATGATCATAAACAGCAGCTAACATCATGAGCAAGACCACCAAATTTTGGATCTGCCTAATAGAAGTAAACAGTACTATCTGTGAAATTGCTTTATTCCCTCCCCTGACCCCACCACAAAAATGAAGAAAAGAAAAAAAACTCTGACTCTAAACAGGCCTTTAGACCTAATGAAGAACTTATAGGAAACAGAGGAGGAACAACATTACAAAGATACAAAATAGGGGTTATGGGAACCTCTACAAAGCAAACAAAATACTGCATGGAAAAAAAATAATAAACAAGATGGAAGGGGAACCTTTAAGTAAAAAAGATACTATGTTACTGAACTCAAGTCCAACTGCCCACCACCAGAAAATCAGTATTCAAGAGGCGAGTGTTGGTTGAAATGGTAAATGTTACTTTTAATTAAAAAGCCAGCACTCTGGGGAGAAGACAGGCTTGTGTCCTAAAACCAACTCGGAAGATTCTGCTTGGCCACGAAAGTTTTCCAAAGGAAGATGGGGTAGTGATTTCAGTTAATCATTAAGACAGGGGATCGGACTCATGGCCATCTCCCATTGTGTGCGGGCTTGTGTGCAGGCCTGTCAACTCCTCCTGCTCCTGCTTTACATGCTGTTTCATTCGCACAGTTTATTCATGAGATTACTGAAGGGGAAGCTGGGGAAGAGATCTGTTCATCTGTTAATTACTTCTACTTCTGTTAACAATATCTGTTAATAAGTTTTACTTTGATGAATGGAAAGAACTAACAGTTTAGGCAAAATATTTTGTGATCAAAATATTTGAATAGTGGCTTGGGCTGGAGATGCCTGGTTTAAGGTTAGTGACAATAGCTTTGCTAAAGTGACAAGACAAAAGGGGCCTCCTGCAGAGAGCTCTTCTCTGCAAAAAGCTGCTTATAAATCCCACTTGTCAGAACATCATTCCATTTCTATGGAATGATGGATGAAGGGGGCTTCCCAGTGGTGCCGGTGGTAAAGAATCCGCCTGCCAGGGCTTCCCTGGTGGCTTAGTGAAGTGAAGTCACTCAGTCGTGTCCTAGTCTTTGCAACCCCATGGACTGTAGCCTACCAGGCTCCTCCGTCCATGGGATTTTCTAGGAAATAATACTGGAGTGGGTTGCCATTTCTTTCTCTAGAGGATCTTCCCAACCCAGGGATCGAACCCAGGTCTCCCACATTGCAGGCCGATGCTTTACTGTCTGAGCCACCAGGGTGGCTTAATGGTGGTAAAGAATTCGCCTGCCAGCGCAGGAGACATGGGTTTGATCACTGAGGCAGGAAGATCCCATATGCCACAGAACAGCTAAGCCCACTCGCCACAACTATTGAGCCTGTGCTCTGGAGCCCCAGAGCCCCAACTACTGAGACCATGTGCCCCAACCACTGAAGCCCTCGTGCCCTAGAGCCCGTGCTCCGTAATAAGAGAAGCCACTACAATAAGCCCCTGAGCACGGCAACTAGAGCGTAGCCCCTGCTGTCTGCAACTAGAGAAAAACCCACACAGCAACAAAGACCCAGCACAGCCAAGAAAAAAAAAGATAAGAATCCTCCTGCAATGCAGGAGACAAAAGAGACTCAAGTTCAATCCCTAGGGCAGAAAGATAACCAGGAGGAAGCAATGGCACCCCACTCCAGTATTCTTGCCTGGAAAATTCCATGGGCAGAGGAGTCTGGCGGGCCATAAAGAATCGGACATGATTTAGTGAGTGAACAACAACAGCTTCACGCTAGCATGTGTGCATGCTAAGTTGCTTCAGTTGTGTCTGACTCTTTTCACTCCCATGGACCATATCCCGCCAGGCTCCTCTATCCATAGAGTTCTCCAGGCAAGAATACTGGAGTGGGTAACATAGGGCACCATATTCTCAGCGCACAAGATGTTGACATGGGTCTGTAGCCTCTCTGTGCTGACACTTTCAGCTGCCTGCTTACATATATGGGTTGAACAAGCTATAATTATTTTGATGCCCCAAAAGATACAGATAATTATGAGCAGTAGTATTAATCCCATTCTCTTAAGGCCAGTTCTTGGCACCGTGCTAGCCAGAGATTCAGTACTGCTGAAGATAGAGCAGCTTATGTCACGGCTGCTGTCTGGTCATCATGCAGTTAGCTTTTTCCCTGTGATGACAGTTACAGAATCTGGAAAACAACTCATGCTGAAGGATTCTGTGACTCTATTGTCATTAACTGCTTGACACTGAGCACTTTTGTGACACTGGGAAGCCTGGGAGACCAGCTTTTCTACAGACAAGAGGCAGGAGACATGGAGGGGCCTTTGTGCTTGGAGGGGCTCTGCAGAATTCTGCTCTGTTCCATGAGATATATCAACCTAACACAGTGGATCTCAATTCAGACAAACAAATTGCATGCAAGTATGCACGTGTGTGTAAAGTAAAACCCAAGAACACTTTTGTGTTTTTTTAACGTGAAACCTAATTTTAACAAAATCAGGGAAATTCAAGCACTGGATATTTGATGATATCAAGGATATTTTTTTTTTAATTTAGGCATGACAATGATACTGTGGCTGTGGTTTTTAAATAGGAGTCTGTCTTTTAAAGAAACATAATGAAAGTTTTACAAATGAAATATGATGCTTGAGATTTGCGTCAAAATAATCCAACAGAGGACATGGGAAAGAGGATCATAGTACAAGACTGGCCTGTATTGAAAATTGTTAAAGTCACTGGTGAATTCATCAGGTGCATTTCCCTGTTCTATTTTTTAAGACCTTTGAAATTTTCATTGATAAAATATTCTGGAAGTTCATGGCTGAAACTTGAAAATTTCAGAAAAGTAAAAGAAGAAAAATTATCCATAATCCCACCCTGCAGAGATAATCACTACTATCATTTTACAGTATATCCTTCTTGACTTTTAAATAATACATATTAAAGAAACCCTGCTGTGAATATCATTTTGTACTGCTTCTTTCACTTAAGATAGTATATTCTTTCTTGTCCTTAAAAACTCTAAAGCATTGTTCTTAATGGCTATAATAGTGTTTTAGTTTCTAACATTTATTTAATCAAAACTCCATTTTTACTGCTAAAAATGTTGCTGCTATGAACATCCTTGAAAATCTTTATTTGGGGGTACCACTCATTTTTAAAAAGTAGAATTAGTGCTTAAAAGACTAAGCATTTTCAGGTATTTAATACAACTACCAAATCACTCTTTATAAAGGTTATCCACTTATGTTTCTACCTATAGTGAAGTAGAATTCCCCTTTTCCTGAAACCTTACTTTTCTGGAAGCATTTAATATTCCCTACTTAATAAAAAATTCTAAGTCAAAAGAGCAGTTGATAAGTGTGTTGGAGCCAGACAAGCCTACCTTTGAATACTATTAGCTGTGTAATGTTGGGAGAATTAGTTAACATCTCTGTCCTGGGAACAGACTAGCACTGGGAGGTCATAACCATTGAATAAAGTCATAAATGTAATGATATATTTTCTGTTAATTTCCTAACACAGTGCCTGGCTTGGCAGATGTTAGTGGTAACTATCATCATTATCATTATTATTATTTTTTTATTACATATTCTAAAGGAGATCAGTCCTGGGTGTTCTTTGGAAGGAATGATGCTAAAGGTGAAACTCCAATACTTTGGCCACCTCATGAGAAGAGTTGACTCATTGGAAAAGACTCTGACACTGGGAGGGATTGGGGGCAGGAGGAGAAGGGGACAACAGAGAATGAGATGGCTGGATGGCATCACCGACTCGATGGACATGAGTTTGGGTGAACTCCGGGAGTTGGTGATGGACAGGGAGGCCTGGAGTGCTGCAATTTATGAGGTCGAAAAAAGTCAGACACGACTGAGCATCTGAACTGAACTGACCTTTCTATGGAGTAAAACTCATAGTTTTATAACTGCTGTTTTCCTTTTCATGAAGAGGCTTTTTCACTTGTTCCTGCATTCAAGTCTGTATTTTAGAAGTGCTGTTGTTGTTTAGTTACTCAGTCATGTCCAACTCTTTTGTGACCCCATGGAACTGTAGCTCGCTAGGTTCCTTTGTCCATAGAATTTCCTAGGCAAGAACATGGGAGTGGGTTGCCATTTCCTTCTCAAGGGGAACTTCCCAACCCAAGGATCGAACTTGCAACTCCTGCATTGCGGGCAAATTCTTTACCACTGATCCACCTGGGAAACCTCAAATTTAAGACAGCTTATGGATATGTTAGGGTGCTTTTGGTTGCCTCCAAAAAAAAAAGCCCAAGTTAGGCTGATGGAGCTGCAGCATCAAGAAGGACAAAGGATTCAGGAGATGTGCTCTGACTGTCCTCAATGATTCTGTCCTCAGCAGTCTGCCTATCTCTGACTGTTGTTTTCAACCCCATAATGATATGATGTTCCTAGAATAAGACAGCTTGTCAAATCAAAGAGACACAACTAAATCTACAGGCTTCTTTGTTCCCCTCCATCTGGAAAAAGAAAAAGCCCCTGCCCCCACCCTCCAGTTAGATGTTGTTTTTTTTTTAACCTTTTTATCTTGTATTAGGGTATAGCCAATTAACAATGTTGTGATAGTTTCAGATGAACAAGAAAGGGGCTTAACCATACGTATACATGTATCCATTCTCCCCCAAACTCTCCTCCCATCCAGGCTGCCACATAACATTGAACAGAGTTCCATGTGCTATACAGTAGGTCCTTGTTGGTTACCCATTTTAAATAAAGCAGTGTGTACATGACCATCCCAAACTCCCTTACTATCACTTCCTCCTGGCAACCATAAGTTCATTGTCTAAGTCTGTGAGTCTCTTTCTGTGTGGTGAGTTCATTTGTAATCACTTCTTTTTAGATTCCATGTATGAGGGATGTCGTACGATGTTTCTCCTTCTCTGTCTCACTTACTTCATTCAGTTTGACACTCTCTAGGTCCAAGCATGTTGCTGCAAATGGCATTATTTCATTCTTTTTAACCCCAGTTAGATCTTGAGATGTATACTGATTAAGAAAGCTGTTTTTGTTTTATTTACGTTTTAGCTTGTGCGTGTGTGTGTAACTGGATAAGCACATTCTCAAGGTAAAGGGTCAAGTTGTAACACACTACTGAATCAGGAGAATAAAGTGAGAGGGCTTGCTGTAACAGAAACAGAATAAAGAGCCCCCAAGCAGACCTGCACATACGGATACTTGCCACATGACAGAGGTGGCCTGCAGAGCAGTGAGGAAAGAGCATATTTTTAAATAAATGATGCTAATAAAATTGAGTATCTGTGTAGGAAAAAAAAAAACCTGAAATTGCACTCATATCTCAGCTCATATACAACTGGAATTGACCTAAGTATACAAAGGAAAACTAGTAAGCTTTTACAAGATACTTCAGGAAAGCACATTCAAGACCCTGAGACAGGGCAGAATTTCTTAAACAAGACACAAAAAACACTGCCATTACAGAAAAGATTCATAAATTTGCCTACTTAAGAGTTAGAATTTTCTATTCATCCAAAGATACCATGCTGCTGCTACTGCTAAGTCTCTTCAGTCGTGTCCGACTCTTTGCGACCCCATAGATGGCGGCCCACCAGGCTCCCCCATCCCTGGGATTCTCCAGGCAAGAACACTGGAGTGGGTTGCCATTTCCTTCTCCAATGCATGAAAGGGAAAAGTGAAAGTGAAGTCGCTCAGTCGTGTCTGACTCTTCAGGACCCCATGGTCTGCAGCCTACCAGGCTCCTCTGTCCATGGGATTTTCCAGGCAAGAGTACTGGAGTGGGGTGCCATTGCCTTCTCCAAAAGAAACCATAGTTAGAGCCAAAGAAAAGTAGACCAATAGAAAATACTTGCAATACAACAAACCAGAAACAGACTCACAGACATAGAGAGCAGTCTTGTGGTTGCCAAGGCAACATGGGTAGGGGGTGGATCAGGAGTGTGGAATTAGCAGATGCAAACTATTATATATAGAATGGATAAACAGCAAGGTCCGGCTGTATAGCACAGGGAACTACATTCAATATCCTGTGATAAACCATAATGGAAAAGAATACACAAAGAATGCATATATGTATAACTGAATCACTTTGCTGTACAGCAGAAATTAACACAACATTGTAAATCAACTATATTTCAATAAAATAAATTTTTTAAAAAGTACTTGCAATAGACAAAGCACTGGTTTCCAAACAGAATGACAATTTCTCACAAATCAAGAAAAAGACTTATCAACCCATAAGAAAATGGACAAGAGACTTAAATAGGATCTTAACAAAAGAGGAAATCAAAACTGCTCCCCTCATCAGTAATCATGGAAATGCAAATTAAAATCAATGCTGTCATTACATACCAGATGTAAAATTTTACATGAGTATATCAAGTGTTGGAGGTGGGACTATAAACTGAATCACTCGCTTTGAAAAACGGTTTGGTATTATCTGGAAATAGGAAGATCTGCATATCCTATGACTCAGTCATCTACTCCTAAGTGTGTATCCTAGAGTAACTGCTGTGCAAATATTCAAAGTTGCATTATTCATTAATAACACCAAATTGGAAACAGCTCAAATGTTCATCAACAGGAGAACAAAGTCTTAGACAAGTTTGCCATTGTGTGTTCTAAGTCACTTCAGTCATGTCCAACTCTTTGCAACCCTATGGACCATAGCCCGCCAGGCTCCTCTGTCCATGGGATTCTCCAGGCAAGAATACTGAAGTGGGTTGCCATTTGCTCCTCCAGGAGATCTTCCTGACCTAGGGATCGACCTGCCTCTCATGTCTCCTGTGTTGTCAAGCAGGTTCTTTACCACTAGCGCCCTCTGGGAAGCCCTAAATCTTCCATGCTGCTGCTGCTGCTAAGTCGCTTCAGTCGTGTCTGACTCATAGCGACCCCATGGACTGCAGCCTATCAGGCTCCTCCGTCCATGGGATTTTCCAGGCAAGTGTACTGGAGTGGGGTGCCATCTGCCATAACCCTCTCTAATAAAATTTAAATGATAAAGCCTCTGCCTACAATGCGGGAGACCCAGGTTCGATCCCTGGGTCTGGAAGATCCCCTGGAGAAGGAAATGGCAACCCACTCCAGTACTCTTGCCTGGAAAATCCCATGGACCGAGGAGCCTAGTAGGCTACAGTCCATGGGGTCACAAGGAGTCAGACACGACTAAGCAACTTCACTTCAATTTAACAATAGCTAATCTTTTTTTACCAGGCTTCTCTGGTGGCTCAGTGGTAAAGAATCCACCTGCCAATGCAGAAGACATGGGTTCCATCCCTGGGTCAGGAAGATCCTCTGGAGAAGGAAATGACAACCCACTCCAGAATTCTTGCCTGGGAAATCCCATGGACAGAGGAGCATGGTTTCCCAAAAGAGTCAGACGTGACTTAGCAATTAAACAACAACAATAATCTTTTTTTTTTTTAAATGAGGTATGGCTAAATTATGGCTAATCTTACTGGGCACTCACCATGTGCTAAATACTGTTCTAATGTTTTAATATGGGCTTCCCTGGTGGCTCAGAAGATAAAGAATCTGCCTGTCCTGTGGGAGACCTGGGTTCAATCCCTAGGTTGGGACGATCCCCTGGAGAAGGAAATGGCAACCCACTCCAGTATTCTTGCCTGGAGAATCCCATGGACCAAGGAGCCTGGTAGGTTATAGTCCACGAGGTCACAAAGAGTCGGACACGACTGACTAACACACTTTCAATCATTAGAAATTCTAATACAGAATTTACAATGTGCCAGGTACTGTTCTAAATAGCCTTCATATATTTAGTCATTTTATCTTAGTACTTAACCTATGAAGGAGACCCTGTAAGCAGCTTTTGGCAGGGCAAGGCTCTTTGCAGGAAAGAGCTCTCTGCAGGAGGAACCCTGTTTGTCTTGTCACTAACCTTAAACCAGGCACCCCCACGCTCTTCTCCTCTCTGGCCCTTGCACATCTTTCAAATCTTTTAACCACCCACTACCTTGTTGGTTCTTTCCATAAATAAAGCATGTCAAAAAGAAGAATAAGTTATTAACAGATGACGAGATCTCTTCCCTAGCTTCCCCTTCCATAATCTCAAGAACAAACTGTGTGAACAAGATAACCTTTAGAGGAAGATCACGAGCAGTCCATGAGTCTGTGCACAGCGGGGTATGACAATGGCTCTGAGCCCCTCTCTCAGTGGGTAACTGAGATTACTTCCCTTCTTTCCTTTAAAACTTTCATGGCTGAGCAGAATTTTCGGAGGTGGTTTGGGGGGACACTGAGTCTACCATCTCCTCAGATTACCAGTATTCTGATTAAAAGCACCTTTCCTTTCTACCAAGATACGCCTCTCTCTAAGTATTGATTTTTCCAGTGGAGAGCAGCCAGACCTGATTCAATAACAGTGCAATTATTATCTTCACTTTTCAAATGAGGAACTTGAGGACAAGAAGTTAACTAACTTGCTCACAATCACACAACTAGTTAGTGGAAAAGTTGGGAGTCGGCCTTCATGGAAGCTAAACTAAAAAAGGGTCTAAAGCAGAACCTTGAGAAAGATGGGCAGATAAAGAGTTAATACACAAAGAGGGGCTCAGGAATTTTTTACAAAATAAGGGGAAAGAGGCAGAAGTCCCTTGTGGCTTCCATTTATGTCAGAGAGAGTCTGCAGAAAGTTGGAACAGAGTTTTTTTTTTTTTTTTAGTATCAGCTTTATTGAGATATAATTCCACATACCATAAAGTTCACCCTCTCAGAGTGTACAATTCAGTGATTTTTATTATATTCACAGAGTTATAACTTTCGCCCTATCTAATTTTAGGACTTTTTCTAAGACTACAAAAAGAAATGTGTACTCAGTAGCAGGCACTTCTTGGTTCCAGTCTCCCCTTATTTCTAGCCTGTCCTAGCCCCTGGGCAACCGCTAATCTATATTCTGTACAGACAGGCCTATCCTAGACATTTCATGTACATGGACTCACACAATATCTAGTCTTTTGTGACTGGCTTCTTTCACTTAGCATAATGTTTTCAAGGTTCATATAAGTCGTTATCACGTAGGGGTATTTCATTCCTTCTTATTGCCGAAGAATATTCTATGGTGTGAAGATACAGACATTTCATTTACTGTTTCATCAGTTGGTGGACATTTAGCGTGTTTCCATATTTTGGCTATTACGAATAATGCTGCTATGAATATTGTGTACAGGTTTCGTAATAAATATATGTTTTCATTTCTTTTGGGTCTACACCTAGAAATGAAATTTCTGTGTCATATGGTAACTCTGTGTTTAGCATTTTGAGGAACTGCCAGACTGTATTCCAAAGCAACCATATCGTTTTCTTCCCATCAACAATATATAGGAGTTTCAATTTCTCTACTTCCTAATACTTCTTGTTGTCTGCCTTTTTGATTATAATCATCCTAGTGGGTATGGAGTGGTATCTTATTGCGATTTGGAGCAAATTTCTTTTTATATATATATATATATTTGTTTCTTGGCCATGCTGCATCACTTGCAGGATTTCAGTTCTCTGGCCAGGTGAAGGCCCAGAATCCTAACCAGTAGGCAACCAGGGAACTCTCTGGAGCAAATTTCTTGTCTGTAGGTTGAACTTGACCTTCAAGAGTCTCTTCCATCCTCAGCATTCACCCAGCATTAGCCAAGTCTCCCAGACCTCTGGTAAGAATGGTCTCCTGATACCCTCAAAAAGTTCTCAGAGTTCACGTTCACCCACTTTGAAGAATGTTCTTTTTCCTATGTGCTGAGACTGATCCTGACCATTTAGACAGGCTTCCATTCTCATGTTGTAAGGATCTAGAATCTAGCAAGGAGCTAGAATTCTCTCCTAGAGTAGAGAATCTCTCTGCTTTTCTGGATTCTTCCAGAAATACTCTCTCCTCACCTCTGGCGGTTTTTCTTTATTGCCTCTGGAGGAATTTAATTGGCATTTGTCAGGAACAAGCATTTATGGGTGGTTATTTTGTAGGAGGACATAAATTCTACCTCCCACACAAACTCTGATATCTATTATTTTAAATACTAAAATATTCTCAGCTTCTCATCCGAAACAAGAGCCCTACATTATTGTTGGTGTATAGCTGAGTGAGGGGTGTAAAGACTCCTTCTGTTAGAAGCCTGTGTTGGGATTCTCACAGGTGGTCCCCACGGGTACATGTGTGTCTGGTTAGTCAAGGAGAACGTTGGGATATGCGTGCAGTTAGTCTATGGAGCCAGGAAGTCTCAGCCATCAGCTGTGTTCAGTCATCTTTCCTCTGCCAGTGATGACAGAGCCAGACTCCACTTGCACCTGGAACGGGGTCTGGATGGAACACTTAAAGGCAGGTCAATAGATCAAAGAAGAGACAGAGGCTATTGCTGCTACCTCTAGCCCTTTCCCAAGCTTAAACAGCTCGTCCACTCCACCCAACACCCAAACCTCTGAAATTGTTCTTCAGGGTCTCACCTATTAATGGCACATGATCTTGGTCAGGTGACATTATCGGAAATTCAGTTCAGTTCAGTCACTCAGTCATGTCAGACTCTTTGTGACCCCATGGCCTGCAGCACTCCAGGCTTCCCCATCCATCACCAACTCCTGAAGCTTGCTCAAACTCATGTCCGTTGAGTCAGAGATGCCATCCAACCATCTCATCCACTGTTATCCCCTTCTCCTCCTGCTTTCAATCTTTCCCAGCATTAGGGTCTTTCCCAAGGAGTCACTCCTTCACATCAGATGGCCAAAGTATTGGAGTTTCAGCTTCATCATCAGTCCTTCCAATGAATATTCAGGACTGATTTACTTTCGGATGGACTGGTTGGATCTCCTTGCAGTCCAAGGGACTTTCAAGAGTCTTCTTCAACACCACAGTTCAAAAGCATCCATTTTTTGGTGCTCAGTTTTCTTTATGGTCCAACTCTCACATCCATACATGATTACTGGAAAAACCATAACTTTGACTAGATGGACCTTTGTTGGCTAAGTAATGTCTCTGCTTTTTAATATGCTGTCTAGGTTGGTCATAGCTTTTCTTTCAAGGAGCAAGATTAAAATTCTTTTAATTTCATGGCTGCAGTCACCATCTGCAGTGATTTTGGAGCCCAAGGAAATAAAGTCTGTCACTGTTTCCATTGTTTCCCCATCTATTTGCCATGAAGTGATGGGACCAGATGCCATGATCTTAGTTTTCTGCATGTTGACTTTTAAGCCAACTTTTTCACTCTCCTCTTTTAGTTTCATCAAAAGGCTCTTTAGTTCTTCTTTGCTTTCTGTCATTAAGTGTGGTGTCATCTGCATATCTGAGGTTATTGATATTTCTCCTGGCAATCTTGATTCCAGGATTCCAATCTTGATTCCAATTTTGTGCTTCATCCAGTCCAGCATTTCTCATGGTGTACTCTGCATATAAGTGAAATAAGCAGGATGACAACATACAGCCTTGACATACTCCTTTCCTGATTTGGAACCAGTCTGTTGTTCTATGTCCAGTTCTAACTGTTACTTCTTGACCTGCATACAAATTTCTCAGGAGGCAGGTCAGGTGGTCTGGTATTCCCATCTCTTTCAGAATTTTCCATAGTTTATTGTGATCCACACAGTCAAAGGCTTTGGCATAGTCAATAAAGCAGAAGTAGATGTCTTTCTGGAACCCTTGCTTTTTCGATGATCCAACGGATGTTGACAATTTGATCTCTGGTTCCTCTGCCTTTCCTAAATCCAGCTTAAACATCTGGAAGTTCTTGGTTCACGTACTGTTGAAGCTTGGCTTGGAGAATTTTAAGCACTACTTTGCCAGCATGTAAGATGAGTGCAATTGTGCAGTAGTTTGAACAGTCTTTGGCATTGCCTTTCTTTGGGATTAGAATGAAAACTGACATTTTCCAATCCTGTGGCAACTGCTGAGTTTTCCAAATTTGCTGGCATATTGAGTGCAGCACTTTCACAGCATCATCTTTTAGGATTTGAAATAGCTCAACTGGACATTATAGGAAGCATCCTCTCAATTCCCAGGCTTGGCTAAGTACTTGATACTTCCAAAGCTACTTGGGCTCACCTTCAGCACTTGCGCTTACTTCATACTGTGATGAGGTTACCTCTTTACACCAGGGGCTGCAAACTCAGCTGCTTACAGAGGCCAAAGAGATAACAAAAATAAGGATTCCCTGGTGGTCCAGTGGCTAGGGCTCTGCATTCCCCTGGTTAGGGAACTAAATCCCACATGCCACGACTAAGAGCCAGTGCAGCCAAATAAATAAATGAAAGGTAACAAAAGTAAGTGGAGCAGGTCAGACATGTTAATAGTCCTGGCTTTTAAAGGAAAACAAAAAATTCATCCATTTTAAATCACACAGTTTCCTTGATCTACCTTTTGTTTTCTTTCAAGAGCATCATAGATACAGGAAGCATGTCACTTCTTTTATTCCGGAAAATGGTGGAGGAAGTTCCCTGGTAGTCCCATGATTAAGGCTCTGCACTCCCACTACAGGGGCATGGGTTTGATCCCTGATAGGGGAACTAAGATCCTATATGCTGCATGAAAGAAGTGAAAGTGAAAGTTAGTTGCTCAGTCATGTCCAACTCTTTGAGACCCCATAGACTGTAGCCCACCAGGCTTCTCTGTCCATAAAATTCTCCAGGCAAGAATACTGGAGTGGGTTGCCAGTTCCTTCTCCAGGGGATCTTCCAGACCCTGGGATTGAACCTGGTCTCCTGCATTGCAGGCAGATTCTTTCCCGCTTGAGCCACCAGGGGAGCATATGCAACCTCGTGTGGCCAAAAAAAAGAAAGAAAGAAAAGAGTGCACAACTGCAGCAGTGGATGGCCACTGACTTCCTCAGATATAATAAGGAGTGGAGGGGACTGTGGCCCATATTGGCACACTCCCTTCTAATGCTGCTGCCATGTAAGAATGTAGGCCCAGGATTGCCCCCTCGACTAGTTTTCAAGAGCTGGAAATCAGATTTTTATTAAAATCTCCCAATTTTTAAATGTCTCGAACTAATTCAAAAGTGCTAAAGCATGTGTGGACAAACAGAACACTTCTCAAGGCCAGATTCAGCCCATCAGCCCCAGATCTACCATCCCTCTGGCCTTTAGGATTCAGGCTGTATAGCATTTAACCCCAAGTCCCTTCAGATTAGCTTAGGGTCTCATACAGAGAAAGTACTTAATACATTTTTGAAGAAAACCCCCTGATATTCATTTATTATTCACCAGACCAAGCATTTACACATTACATTTATATTATAGCATCTTTAAAGCTTTATGAGGTAGGTAGCCTTGCTAAGGTCTTCCCAGGTAGCTCAATGGTACAGAATCTGCCTGCATTGCAGGAGACACATGTTCAATCCCTGAGTCAGACAGATCCCCTGGAGAAGGAAATGGCTATCCACTCCAGTATTCTTACCTAGGAAATGCCAAAGACAGAGGAACCTGGGAAGCTGCAGTCCATGGGATGGCAAAAGGGTCAGACATGGCTTAGTGACTAAACAACAAAGGCTTGCTAAAGGTTATAGAACTAGGAAGCAAGGGAGGCAGGACTCAAACTCAAGTCTGTCTGACTCCAGATTTTTTAGAAAGGCAGTCTTCCACTTGGGAGCCAGTAAAGAAGAGTGGGTAAAATCATATTTGGCAGTTTAAGTCACTTTCCAAATTTGTCACTTTCCATTTGTCATCTTGGCAACTTGTATGACATCTCTAAGCCTTCATTTTCCAATCTGTAGAATGGGGATAATAAGTGGTAGCTACTCATAGGGCTGTTGCAAGAGTTAAATGAAATAAACAGACGCGGAAGAGCTCGTCAACACACAGCAAGTATTCTTTCCTTGGCTGCACTGGGCTTTTGTTGCTGAACACAGGCTCTCTCTAGCTGCTGCAAGTGGGGGCTCCTTTCATTGTGCTGCACGGTCTTCTCATTGCAGGGGCTCCTCTTGTTGCGGAGCACAAGCTCTAGGTATGAGGCCTTCGTAGCTGTGGTGCACGGGCTTAGTTGCTCCGTGGCATGTGGTGTTTTCGTGGACCAGGGATCGAACCCATGTCCCCTGTATTGGCAGGCAGATTCTAAACCACTGAACAACCAGGGAGATCCCACAGTAACTATTCTTATAGCCCCTGTATTTCCCCCTTTAGGATTACTAAATCATAGCCATCCACACACACATCAGCTCCTTAGCACACAAGCAGGCATATTTTAGTGGGAAATCTTGTTACAAGACAAGAGAAAAGACAGGAAGTAAGGCAAGCAGTCACTTCAGGTATCAAATGGTTGCCTTCTGAGCTGCCTGCACACTTGATAGGAATGAAAACGATCAAAATAAATGACAGTGCTCAGGGCAAGGGGCCATCTGTTCCTCTGCCAGGCTGTTCAATAAAAAAAAGGAATAGTTAGCTTGGGTCTAAAGCTTCATCCCCACTGGAGCCTTGTGTTTCAAATCCCCTTAAGGTTAGAGCCAACTTTCAAAAAGAATAATTAAATCTGGAAAGAAATGGGGTCAGCAGGTCTCACAGTGCTTTCAAACAGGACGTCTCAGAGCTGGAGGAGGGAATGGCTGTCAGCAAAGCTGCTTTCCTGCATATCCAGGAAAACTCAATACAAAAACCCAAAGAACCACTCGGTCCTAGGAAGAAGATATAGGAGCCTATCTAATCACAAACAAGTTGACCTTAGCTTTAAGTCATCCACTGTCAAAAGACTGGTTCTATTTATAAATTGATGCATTTCAGAAGACTTTTGACTTCCTTAACAACAAAAAAAATTATATTTAGTAATCATATAAACACAGAGACTGTATTCATGCTAACAAAGAAGTGAAATACCTAAGAATCAATATGCTGAGAGATGTGTACAGTCTATACAAAGAAAACTTCAAAATGTTACTGAAGAGATAAAAGACGATTTTAACACATCAAAACGGTGTTCCTGAGACATAAAATTGTAAAGATACCAGCTCTCAAAGTTAACCTATGGTCAACTCAATGACAATCAATATTCCTATAGACGTTTTTAAAAGAACTCAACAAAATAATTCTAAATTTCACTTGGAAAAAAATTAATGGTGGGATATCATACTTTTATTCACTTATTTATACATTTTATTAATTGTACATCTTGACTTTGATTTTACAGCTTTATTGAGATATATTTCACATTTCATTAAATTTACCTTTCTGAAGTGTACAGATCAGTGGTTTTTAGTATATTCATAGAGTTGTGTCAACACCAGCACTCTGTAATTTTTCTTTTTTTTTTTGGTCTGGTCCTTTAGCAGTGAAAACATGAAATCCTAACCATTGGACAACCAGGGAATTCTCTATAATTTTTCAATACTAAAAAAAACCCCAAAAAACCATGTACCCATTAGCTCTCACTCATCTTTCCCATTCCCCATTTCCACACAAGTTAGTCCCAAGTAACTACTAATCCACCTTTTGTCTGTACGCATTTGTCTGTTCTGGAAATTTTATATAAATAGAATTATACAATATCTGGCCTTTAGTGACTGGTTTCACTTAGCATAATGTTTTCAAGGTTTCTGCAGTAAAGGATTTAACCTTGCCCAGATAGAAATCTGGCCTTTGTCCTTGGCTTTGGGGAAGCAATCTCTAAGCTCTTGAAAGGTCATGCCTAATAGGAGTGCCTCTGTTTTCCTGGTAGCTTTGAGTGGCCAGATCAATTCAGTTCAGTTCAGTCGCTCAGTCATGTCTGACTCTTTGCGACCCCATGGACTGTAGCATGCAGGGCTTCCCTCTCTTCAGTGTCATATCTTTTTGCCTTTTCATACTGTTCATGGGGTTCTCAAGGCAAGAATACTGAAGTGGTTTGCCATTCCCTTCTCCAGTGGACCACATTTTGTTAGAACGGGTCCACCAAGACCCGTCCATCATGAGTGGCCCTACACAACATGGCTTATAGTTTTTCATTGAGTTAGACAAGGCTTTGATCCATGTGATCAGCTTTTGAGTCACCAGATGGTCTAACAATATGATTTAGGTGGAAGCTAACCACATCAAATAGTCTTATAGTGGGGGCTGGCCAGAAAGACTAACAATGTGATTTAGCATGGGGGCTTTAGGTCACAGTATCAGTAAACATCTTAGGGGCTGGAGACTGATATCAGCCACACAAGCAGTCAGTCATGCCTATGTGAGGGAGGCTCAG
Source organism: Bos mutus (assembly GCF_027580195.1). Lineage (NCBI taxonomy): Eukaryota > Metazoa > Chordata > Mammalia > Artiodactyla > Bovidae > Bos > Bos mutus. The sequence continues at coordinate 96,915,785 of NC_091626.1, forward strand.
TAAAAACTCTGGACACCAAGGTTCAGGTGAGCCTCCCAGCTTATGGACACACAGTGATGCCAGGAGAGAAATGCTCTTGGTCTACACAGGGAGGAGACAACTGGATTCCCCATGCTTGGAATCTTCCTGAACTCTGCCCTATTCACCTTCCCTTGGCAATTTTTTTAAATTAATTTATTTAATTGGAGGCTAATTACTTTACAATATTGTAGTGGTTTTTGCCATACATTGACATGAATCAGCCATGGGTGTACATGTGTTCCCCATCCTGAACCCCTTTCCACCTCCCTGCCCACCCCATCCCTCAAGGTCATCCCAGTGCACCAGCCCGGAGTGCCCTGTCTCATGCATCGAACCTGGACTGGCGATCTATTTCACGTATGGTAATATATGTGTTTCAGTGCTGTTCTCTCAAATCATCCCACCCTCACCTTCTCCCAGAGTCCAAAAGTCTGTTCTTTACATCTGTCTCTTTTGCTGTCTTGCATATAGAGTCATCATTACCATCTTTCTAAATTCCACATATATGTGTTCATATACTGTATTGGTGTTTTTCTTTCTGACTGACTTCACTCTATATAATAGACTCCAGTTTCATCCACCTCATTAGAACTGATTCAAATGCATTCTTTTTAATAGCTGAGTAATATTCCATTTTGTGTGTGTGTGTGTGTGTGTATACATATATATGTATATACCACAGCTTTCTTATACATTCATCTGCCGATGGACATCTAGGTTTCTTCCATGTCCTAGCTATTGTAAACAGTGCTCCTTGGCAGATTTTTTTTAATGTATTTATTTTGGGCTGCACTGTGTCTTCGTTGCTGGAACCAGGCTTGTGTCTAGTTGCATACTCTCCAGTTGTGGTGCACAGGCTTCGCAGTGCAGAGTCTTCTCTTGTCGCAGAGCACAGGCTCTAGAGTGCGCAGACTTCAGCAGTTGTTCATGGGCCCTAGAGCTCTGATTCAGTAGTTGTGGTGCATGGCATGGTTGCAGAGCAGCACCTGGAATATTCCTGGACCAGGATTGATTGAACCAGTGTCCCCTGCCTTGGCAGGCAGATTGCCAACCACTAGACCACCAGGGAAGTCCCCTGTGGCTAATTTTCAGCTAGATCCTTTTTGTAATAAACCAGAAAACGAACACCTTTCAGTAAGTTCTATGTGTCCTTCTAATAAATTGTTGTCAGGACTTCCCTGATGGCTCAGATGGTAAAAAAAAATCTGCCCTCAATGCAGAAGACCTGGGTTCAGTCCCTGGGTTGGGAAGATCCCCTGGAGAAGGGAATGGCAACCCACTCCAGTATTCTTACCTAGAGAATTCCATGGACAGACCATGGGGTCACAAATAGTCGGACACGACTGAGTGACTAACACACACACAATGAATTGTCAAAATTGAATGTGCCTTTAGGAACTCCCAAATTTGCTGTTGGTGTTAAGAAGTGAAGGTAATCTCTTACAAACTGCTCCTTCTGACTTTGGAAGTTGGCTAAACTCACTCAAGATTTGTTCGTATTTTAGCATGTATCAATACTACAGTCCTTTTTTGCCAAATAATATGCTATTCTATGGATATATCACGTTTTGTTTATCCTTTCATCCGCTGATGGACATTTGGGTTGTTTCTACTTTTTCGTTGTTATGAATGATGCTGCTATGAACATTTGTGCACAGGTTTTTGTATGGACATGTGTTTTCAATTCTTAGTTATAAACCTAGGAGTAGAATTACTAGGTCACATGGTAACCTCAATGTTCAATTTTTGAGGGACTGCCAAACTGTGTTCCAAGGTGCCTACACTATTTTCTAATACTACCAGCAGTGTCTGAGGGTTCAAATTTCTCTATATCCTCATCAATACCTGTTACTGTCTTTCTTTTTTCATTTTACTCGTTCTAATGAGAATGAATTGGTATCTCACTCTAGTTTTGATTGGCATTTCCCTGATTCCTAATGATGGTGAACAAATTTGCATGTGATTAATGGCTATTCACATATATTCTTTTTGAAGAAATATCTACTTAAATGCTTTGCTCATTCTTTTAAACGGATTATGTCTCTTTGTTGTTAACTTGTAAGAGTTCTTCTGACTACAAGTTCCTTATCAGATATATGATTTGCAAATATTTTCGCTCATTCTGTAGGTTGTTTTTCACTTTCCTGTTGGTGCCCTTTGAAGCACAAAAGTTTTTAATTTTCATGAAATCTAATTTATCTATATTTTCTCCTGTTGTTCATATCTATGGGCTGACAGCAGTCTATATTGTAAAACTTGTGCTAATTTTCTTAGAACTATTAATGACAATGTAGTTACAAAGAAAATTCCTTATTCTTGGTTGATGCATGCCGAAGGGTTTGGAAGGAAATGTATGCAACTTTGACATTGACATTTTGGAGATTCTAGGCCAATTGTCCTATAAAATGTCTCCACATTCCGGATTTTTCTGCTTTCTTCCTCATGCTGCTTAACTAGTGCCTCTAGAGCCTGAATTTATGGTGAATCAGAAGTTAAGTCTGGCTTGATCAGGTAATTTGAGAACATCCTGTCAGAAAAAACTAGCATCAGATTGTCCCTCCATCCAGATTTCTAGAAAGGTACATTTTTTTCTTTTGCAGTTACTAAGTAATATGTGACTCTAGCCTTTTAAACTATAGTTCAGTACAAATCAGAACTTTGATTTTAAAAACTGGTTTAAAGATTGTGAAGGTATATGAAAGGATTCTAATAAGGAAGAACAGTGAAGTAGGACACTGCTACTTTTCACCAGGAAATGAATGTCAGTAAATAAAGCAGCAATATCTAAAGCCCAATGGCATCAGAGCATAAAATACTGGTACTGCAATAAATGAAAACATTCATCATATAGGACAATAGACTGTTAGTTGGAAGGTACCCTAGAAATAAAATTGAGTTTAATTGCCTCACTTTACAAATGCAAAGCCTGAAGCTCAAGAAGCTTAATAAGTGCTGTTAAGGCCAATTAAATTAAGTCGAGAAAATAATAATTGTTTTCTGAGTGCTTACTCTATCCTGGACATTGTTCTAAGCACTTTACATGATTAAATTAACTGATGAGTTTATTTAATTATCCCAAAAGCTTTATGAAAATAGGTTTTACTTAACTTTCTCTCTTTTTTTTTGGTGGGGGGGCGGAGTCCAGCAAGAAACTTAGAACTTAAATAACCTGCCCTAATTTACAGGTGGTACATTAGGATGCTAGGATGGGAACCCAGGAAAGCTGACTCAGGAATCTGTGCGTTTAGCAGCTTCATCCTACTACCTCCAAGTTGTCACTTGCGGCTACAGGGCCGCAGCTGGTTAGAAATCAAATTAGGCCCAAGGTTCTCTGAGGATGAATTCCTCCCTCCATCTGGAATACCAAGAGTGGGCTGAGTTGATTGTTTCTCGTAATCTGGAGCATCACCAATTCTAGCTTGCACTGGGCAGTCTCTAATGAGCAGGCAGCTACTAATTACCTGTGTTAATGAGGGTAGAATGCTACCAGGAAGATCCAGCAGAGCTGAACACAAGCCCCTACTTGGCTTTAGAGTGTGTGTTTAGTCGTTCAGTCATGTCCAACTTTTTGTGACCCCATGGACTATAGCCTACCAGGCTCCTCTGTCCATGGGGATTCTCTAGGCAGGAATACTGGAGTGGGTTACCATGCCCTCTTCCATGGGATCTTCCCAACCCAGGGATCGAACCCAGGTCTCCTGCATTGCGGGCAGATTCTTTACCGTCTGAGCCACCAGGGAAGCCCAAGAATACTGGAGTGGGCAGACTGTTCCCTCTCCAGGGGATCTTCCTGACCCAGGAATCAAACCAGGGTCTCCTGTATTGCAGGCCAGTTCTTCAGCAGCTGAGCTACCAAGGAAGCCACTTAGGGTATAATATTGTACTACTTTTGCAGTAGATACGCCTTCTTCATTATGTTTTACTAAGATTGGTGTTAAAGTCAGTTGCTATTCCCTATATACCCCATGGACAGCAAGAGACTACAAATGATAGAAATGCTTCACAAGATAGCCTCTGTGAAAAATGAGAGTGAGTGCATGGTCAGTTGTGGCTATCTCTTTGTGAACCCATGGACTGTAGCCCGCCAGGCTCCTCTGTCCATGGAATTTCCCAGGCAAGTATACTGGAGTGGGTCGTCATTTCCTTTTCCAGGGGATCTTCCTGTGGGTTGTCATTTCCTTCTCCAGAGGAATCTTCCTCGCCCAGGGATCTAACCCAAGTCTCCTGCGTTGCAGGCAAATTCTTTACCGCTGAGCCACCAGGGAAGCCTGTGAAAAAAATGAGATAATGGTAAAAGGTCTTCTCCACCCTTTCCTTTCAATCCTACATCCCAGATCTTGGTCTATATCTTACTGATTTCCCATGGTAATTATTTTAACCTTTTCCTCAGTGGCCTCCTTCATCACCATAGAAACCCATTCTGCCTTAAGAGGCATCTTGAGTGACAGTTTCTAAAGTCTTCCTTCTGCTCCAAATTATCTGCTGAGTTAAATCTAAGGTTCTTGATCTTGTCTTCAGGACTTTAATTTGCTCCCCTTTTATTCTCTTTTTACAAATAATACATTCCTGGAGCAGAGGTTAAAGCAGATCACTGTCAGTGAAAATATTAACTGAAATAACTAATATATTTACATAGTACTTTAGATGTGAGTAAAACATATTCACTTACATTACCTCAATCACTCTATGATAGATACATAAAGCAGGTAACATGATCAGCATTTTAAATTCGGTAAAACTGGGGGCCAAAGAATTTAAGTATCTTGACCATGATAACACAGCTTACTGGTGAAGCTATCGCTTGAATTTATATTTTCAGACTCCAGGTCATGCTTGGTACATTATACAGTATGATCAAAGATCCAGAATTTACCAAAAATTTTTTTTTCCTTTTGGCTTATATCCTCAGACAGAATTCTAAGATCTCTCCCATGATCCTCTCCCCAGCCCTGCTCCTTGCACACACCCTGCAATAACCCTGGAGCTGTGAATACAATGAGACATCAGTCCTGTGATTGTTATGTTACAAGTTGATTTTAAAATAAGAAGATTATCTGGGTGGGCCTGACCTAATCTATGAGCCCTATAAAAACAACTCTTCCCTGGTGGCTCAGACGGTAAAGTGTCTGCCTGCAATGTGGGAGACCTGGGTTCGATTCCTGTTGGGAAGATCCCCTGGAGAAGGAAGTGGCAATCCATTCCAGCACTCTTGCATGGAAAATCCCATGGACGGAGGAACCTGATAGGCTACAGTCCATGGGGTCGAAAAGAGTCGGACAGGACTTCACTTTCACTTTCTATAAACTGACCAAGGTGTCACGTGGGAAGGACTTGAGGGTGGACTGTAGGAAGTGAGGATGGTCCTCCTCAACGGCACACAATGAAACAGGGACCTCAGTCCAGCAACTGCAACAACTAGAATGAGCTTGGAAATGGATTTTTCTTCAGAACCTCAGCCTGATGAGGATCCAGCTCAACATTGTGATTTCAGGTTTATGAGACCCAGAGCAGAGAATCCATGCATGCTCTGCCAGCCTTCTGACCTAAGAGATGTGAGCTCAGAGTGCTGTTTCAACTGTAGTGCTGTTTCAAGCCACTAAGTTTGTGACAATGTGTATATGGCAATAGAAAATAAATACATCTAATATTCCCTTTGTTGTTATTTAGCTGCTAAGTTGTGTCTGACTTTTTTGTGACCCCCATGGGCTGGAGGCCGCCAGGCTCCTCTGTCCATAGGATTTCCTAGGCAAGAATACTGGAATAGGTTGCCGTTTCCCCCTCCAGGGAAATCTTCCCAACCCAGGGATCAAGCCCACATCTCCTGCATTGGCAGGTGGGTTCTTTACCACAGAGCCCTTACTCTTCTTAAAAAACACTTATTTTATGAAACCACTTCTATGGTCCTAGGAACCCAAGATGTGCTCTGAATCTCAGCAGGTACAAAGTAAATGTTACTGATGCTGAATGAGGCTAAAGAGGCCCTTCTCACAGTACAGTGCTAAGAACTAGACCAGGCATTTTTTTTATTTTTTTAATTGTCTTACAGTAAAACTGATTTTTTTTGGTGTGCAGTTCTATGAATTTTAGCACACGCATAGTTGTGTATAATCACCATCACAATTAGGATATAGAACAATTTCATCACCCCCAATGTTGCTTTACAGTGGTCACGTGTTTCCCCTACCCCTCATCCCTGGCAACCATTGATCTGTATTCTGTCACTATTATTTTCTCTTTTCAAGAATGTCACAAATAGGAACTTCCCTGGTGGTCCGCTCGTTGACAGTCCGCCTGCCAATCAAAGGACATGGGTTAGATCCCTGGACTGAAAACATCCCACATGCTGTGGGGCAACTAAACCCATGGCCACAACTACTGAAGCCCAAGCGTCCAGAGCCCGCACCCTGCAGCAAGGGAAGCCACCACGGTGAGCAGCCCGAACACAGCAACGCAGAGTAGGCGCTGCTTGCCGCAGCGGAGAAAGCCTGCACACAGGGCAGCCAAAAATAATAAATTAATAAATAAAAGTTTTTTTTAAAAAAGAATGCCATAAATTAAATCACATAATATGTAATCTTTTGAGACTGGCTTCTTTCACTCATCCTGATGCCTTTGAGATTCGTCTAAGTTGTTGTATATACCACTAGGTCTCTGAAATGGCATATTTTTAAATCTATCTAGAAGTTTAAAACCTAGAGAAAAGTACTGAGAATCAACAGATGTTGACACTAGAAGGGATGTTTGATATTACCTAGCCCCATGCTGCCCTTTTACAGATAAGAAATCTGAAATCCAGTGAGGGTTGAGGACTTGCCCAAAATTGTTTGGGCACAAGTGAATAGTGAGAGAGATTCAATCTCCCTAGAAGTCACATCGGAGAAGGCAATGGCACCCCATCCCGGTACTTTTGCCTGGAAAATCCCATGGACGGAGGAGCCTGGTAGGCTGCAGTCCATGGGGTCGCTAAGAGTACACGACTGAGCGACTTCGCTTTCACTTTTCACTTTCATGCATTGGAGAAGGAAATGGCAACCCACTCCAGTGTTCTTGCCTGGAGAATCCCAGGGACGGGAGAGCTTGGTGGCTGCCATCTATGGGGTCACACAGAGTCGGACACGACTGAAGTGACTTAGCATAGCATAGAAGTCACATAACCCATTGAAATTTATGAAATGTGGTAAATGTTAAGACTAGGGGAAGAACAAGAATTATGGGAGCACAGAAAATAACCATTGTATAAATTCCTTTTTGTTGCAAATGATAATAAACTTAAACTAGTTGAAAGCAACAAAATAATTTATTGGCTCACTTGGTTAAAAAAAATTCAAGGTGGTGTCGTCTTCAGGCACTGCTGTATCCAAGAACTGCCATGATGTTGTCAGACGTCTCAACTCCATCAACCTCTTCCTCTCCCTCTCTTTATCCTCTGGTCTCTCCATTTTGCATGGTACCTTCATTCTTCCCTGCCATAGGCTCTCGCCTTATGCCAGGAAAGATGCTGTGCATGCATGCATGCTCAGTTGTGTCCGACTCTTTACGACCCCATGGGCTACAGCCTGCCAGGCCTCCCTGTCCATAGGCTTTCCTAGGCAAGAATACTGGAGTGGATTGCCAGGTCCTTCTCCAGGGGTGGAACCTGTGTCTCCTGCATTGGCAGGTGGTTTCTTTACCACTGAGCTACCTGGGAAGCCCTCAGGAAAGATAGATACTGGTAACTCAGGCCTACACCCGTATAGCATCTAATCCAAATGAAAGACATGCTTTCTCTCCTAACTCCATTGATCAAACCTCTAGCATTCTGTTTCCTTTATTGATTCCTCTCGTATCCCCAACTTCTAAACTCCAGAAGTCTGTCCTTGGACCACTTCTCTTCTGTACCCACACTCACTCTATTAAGTAATCTCATCTGGTATCATGTATGTAAATACTATCTGTCTCCAAAGGTCTCCAGCCTTGATCACTACCCCCACACTAAAAACTTGCATATCAACTGCCTATTTTATTTGGATATCTAACAAGACATTTCAAATGTAACATGTTCAAAGCCCAATTCTGATCTTCCCCCACAAACGTGGCCCTCTCTCAGTTTTCCCATCTCAGTAAATGGCAACTCTGTCCTAGTTGGAGTCATCCCTGATTACTCTCTTTCATTAGTCAGTTCAGTTCAGTCGCTCAGTCGTGTCCGACTCTTTGCGATCCCATGAATCGCACCACGCCAGGCCTCCCTGTCCATCACCAACTCCCAGAGTTTACCCAAACTCATGTCCATCGAGTCAGTGATGCTATCCAGCCATTTCATCCTCTGCCATCCCTTTCTCCTCCTGCCCCCAATCCCTCCCAGCATCAGGGTCTTTTCCAATGAGTCAACTTTTCACATGAGGTGGCCAAAGTACTGGAGTTTCAGCTTCAGCATCAGTCCTTCCCAATGAACACCCAGGACCTTTAGAATGGACTGGCTGGATCTCCTTGCAGTCCAAGGGACTCGCAAGAGTCTTCTCCAACACCACAGTTCAAAAGCATCAATTCTTCGGCACCCAGCTTTCTTCACTGTCCAACTCTCACATCCATACATGACCACTGGAAAAATCATAGCCTTGACTAGACAGACCTTTGTTGGCAAAGTAATATCTCTGCTTTTGAATACGCTATCTAGGTTGGTCATAACTTTCCTTCCAAGGAGTAAGCGTCTTTTTATTTCATGGCTGCAGTCACCATCTGCAGTGATTTTGGATCCCAGAAAAATAAAGTCTGACACTGTTTCCACTGTTCACCCATCTATTTCCCATGAAGTGATGGGACTGGATGCCATGATCTTAGTTTTCTGAATGTTGAGCTTTAAGCCAACTTTTTCACTCTCCTCTTTCACTTTCATCAAGAGGCTTTTTAGTTCTTCACTTTCTTCTATAAGGGTGATGTCATCTGCATATCTGAGGTTATTGATATTTCTCCCGGCAACGTTGATTCCAGCTTGTGCTTCTTCCAGCCCAGCATTTCTCATGATGTACTCTGCATAGAAGTTAAATAAGCAGGGTGACAATATACAGCCTTGACGTACTCCTTTTCCTATTTGGAACTCTCTTTTATACCTAACATCAATTCCATCATCAAAATTTGTTGTTTATACCTTTGAAATAGGTCCAGATTCCAACTTCGCCTTATCATATCCACTGCTAACTCCCTGCCTAAGCCATCAGCATCTCTCCCCAAATTATCTTAAAAGTTACCCACTGGTCTCCCCATTTCCTTCCTTGCTTCTTGGAATCCATTTTTAATACAGTAGCCGTAATGTATTAAAACATAAGTCTTAAAACATAAGTCAGACCAAGTTTATTCTCTGCTCAGAACCTCCGATGTAATCTCTATACGCTGCAAAGGAGTGATCTCCAAGATATATTAACAAGTGGAAAAAGCAAAGTGAAGAAACATGTCTATGTGTTCTGATCGCTCAGTCGTGTCTGACTCTTTGCGACCCCATAGACAGTTGTCCATGGAATTCTCTGGACTGTATTTATCTACAAACTGTATAGACCCCATGGACTATACAGTCCATGGAATTCTCCAGGCCAGAATACTGCAGTGGGTAGCCTTTCCCTTCTCCAGGGGATCTTCCCAACCCAGGGATCGAACCCAGATCTCCCCAAGATCTCCCTTTTATTCAACTCGTCAACTCCCTTATTTAACCCGTCAATCCTTTCATTTAACATTGTTGTTCCCATTTGGGAATGTTGCCTCCATTTTGGAATGAAAATGTCTTCTACATTTGGGACCACAACAAAGGAAATTAGATTAAATGGGGAGTAAAATAAAGTGCACAATTTAATACTATTAATATTGTTATTGCAAATAATACTGCAAAATTTCACTCATTTCACATGCTAGCAAAGTAATGCTCAAAACCCTCCAAGCCAGGCTTCAACAGTATGCGAACTCAGAACTTCCAGATGTTCAAGCTGGATTTAGGAAAGGCAGAGGAACCAGAGATCAAATTGCCAACATCCGTTGCATCATCAAAAAAGCAAGAGAGTTCCAGAAAAACATATATTTCTGCTTTATTGACTATGCCAAAGCCTTTGACTGTGTGGATCACAATAAACTGTGGAAAATTCTGAAAGAGATGGGAATACCAGACCACCTTACCTGCCATCTGAGAAATCTGTATGCAGGTCAAGAAGCAACAGTTAGAACTGGACATGGAACAGTAGGCTGGCTCCAAATGGGGAAAGGAGTATGTCAAGGCTGTATATTGTCACCCTGTTTATTTCACTTATATGCAGAGTACATCATGCAAAATGCTGGGCTGGATGAAGCAGAAGCTGGAATCAAGATTGCCTGGGAGAAATATCAATAACCTTAGATATGCAGATGACACCACCCTTAGGGCAGAAAGCGAAGAGAAACTAAAGAGCCTTTTGATGAAAGTGAAAGAGGAGAGTGAAAAAGTTGGCTTAAAACTCAACACTCAGAAAACTAAGATCATGGCATCCATCCAGTTCCATCACTTCGTGGCAAATAGATAGGGAAACAACGGAAACTGTCAGACTTTATTTTCTTGGGCTCCGAAATCACTGCAGATGGTGACTGCAGCCATGAAATTAAAGGACGCTTGCTCCTTGGAAGAAAAGCTATGACCAAGCTAGACAAGCATATTAAAAAGCAGAGACATTACTTTGCTGACAAACGTTCGTCTAGTCAAAGCTGTGGTTTTTCTAGTAGTCACCTATGGATGTGAGAGTTGGACTATTAATAAAGCATAGCGCGAAAGAATTGGTGCTTTTGAACTGTGGTGTTGGAGAAGACTCTTGAGAGTGCCTTGGACTCTAAGGACATCCAACCAGTCCATCCTAAAGGAAATCAGTCCTGAATATTCAATGGAAGGACTGATGCTGAAGCTGAAACTCCAATACTTTGGCCACCTGATGTGAAGAACTGACTCATTTGAAAAGACCCTGATGCTGGAAAAGATTGAAGTTGGGAGGAGAAACGGATAGGGAATGAGACGGTTGGATGGCATCACTGACTCGATGGACCTAAGTTTAAGTAAGCTCTGGGAGTTGGTGATGGACAGGGAAGCTTGGTGTGCTGCAGTCCATGGGGTCGCAAAGAGTCGGACACAACTGAGCGACTGAACTGAACTGAAAATAACGCGACTTAAAAGGCATCTAAACTTCGTTAGTATCTTCCTTAGGGAATGCTCTATCATGTCATAGTGTAAGAGCGATGCGTTTTGGTTTTCCTTAACTGAACCGTGTATCCCAGAACTCTGGTTGAGAATGGAACCGAATTGTAGTCTTGCTCAAGAACTACAAGTCCCAGAAGGCCGTTCGACTGGGGCGCCTGCGCACCGCGCGCTCCTTCCTTTCCACCGCTCTCTGCCCGGGAAAGGCCCGCCCCGCGGTGCTGTCGCTCGCGCTGGAAGAAGCGGAAGAAGATGGCGCTCACCAGGTGGGTTTGTTGATTCGGTTCCTCGATACGGAAGGGTCTGGGAGTACCCACCTTTTTCATTTCTCTGCCCACACTCTGCGGGCCGTCAACCGGCCCGGGCCACAGAGCAACTGTAGGCCGAGGCCACGGCTGGGCTCTCCTGCCGGCCGCCGGAACGGCTAGGCCTCGCCGAAGCTGGCGTCTTTACTCAGCGGCTTCCCGGGTTGTCTTCGCCCCCTCACTAGGGCCGAAAGTCGCGGCGTGGCCAGTAGGTCTCTGGCCTGAGAGACCGGGGAATCGCGCGTGTTTTTCGTTTGAGCGTCTTGGGATGTGGAGGGCTCCGCCTCTGGTCCGCGGCTCGGGTGGGCGCGATGGGTGTGTGTGGAGGGCAGGGGCTTATTTGGGCGGAGTAGAGCGGGCGAGAGACGGCGACTGCCTGGCTGTTTTTTCGCCGAAATCTTTTCTTCTGTTTCTGTCCGAAACCAGGACTCCTGGAAAAAAAAAAAAAAAAAAAAAAGGGCGGGGGAGAGCGGTACTGAAGGAGATTTAAAATCAAAAGCTACAGTAGTGGCCGCTGTCTGCTAGTTCGCGCCGCTGCCCGCACTTTTAACTTTGGGCTTTTTTAGAATTTCTTCCTGTAGATAGAACCGCGTATGATTTTTGCTGTTCCCGGTTGCCTTGGCAACTGCAAGTGATTAAAGTGGTCCCCGCCTTAAAGAAAAGATGCTTAAGGAAGAGATTCCAAGAAGTTACGTAACTCCGAGCTTGCTGCCCCATCTAAGTGGAAAAGTTTCCACGCAAACCAACTGCAATGGAAAAGTTGAGTGCCCAAGAGGTTAAAGAAAGGAATCGCGTTAGGACATCTGCCTCAGCTCCCCTGACACTCTTCATTCTCCTCGTTCGCCTTTGTCTTGGCTGATGACCGTTATGAACCCTAAAAATACTTGGATAAGAGATTTCTTTCGGGTGCCTTGCTCTGTCCTAGGATTTGTGTGTATACAGAAGGAAATCTGACAGTCTTTGGCAGTAGGGAAGATTGGGGTACAAGGCCTACAGATATGAAACGAAGAATAATACAGAATGCTTATTATGTAGTACTAGCCTGAAGTGCAAAAAGAATTAGATGGAATGGGCTGAATGAACTGGAGCGTTTTCTTTAGTAAGCGTTGCAGGCAGCAAACATTCGAGTGAGTGCCCTCCAGGTGGGAGGCAGTGTGACAGACTAGTAGTGTTACGAGGAAAGGCTTTGTGGAAAAGATAGAATTGAAAAGGACACAGAGCAAAAATACCAGAGATCTTGTCAGTATTGGGTGCTTAAAATTGCCATAGCAGAGTGCAGTCATTAAATAGCTTGTCTTGGGGACTTACATAGCTTTCTGATTTTGCGGAGTTCTAGCTGATTTGGTTTCTATACAGAGTCTCAAGTTTCCAGGTGAAGTGTAGTTATCTCTAAGATCTCCCAGAGATTCTTAACAGCAGAGACTAGTAAAAAGGAAGGATAGACTAAGATGTCTCCACAGTGGCTCTGTTGACATTTGGGGCTGGATAATTCATTCTTGTATGGGGCTGCCCTGCCTGTATTAAGATGTTCATGAGTATCTGTAGCTTGTACCCAGTAGATGCCAGTGGCATCCCCACCCCTTCTCCTCCCTCTCCCTCACAAGTTACAACAAAATGTCTCCAGATGTTGTCAGATATCTGCACTGTAGTTATTTTGCCCCCAGTTGAGAAATACTGAGGTAGACTTGTGCTCACTTAAGCAGCCCACCCCTACCATTGGAAAGTACCTCATGGAATTGTCATCCTTTACAGGGAACAGCAATATTAAGACTCTCTGGAAGGCTAGGCTGTGTTCTCATTATAATCCAGGCCAGATTACCTGTTTACTAGATTGTCCAAACTCTGCCTTGACAAGCTGCCTGCCTTTTGATCATTTTAGTAACTAGTTCTTCCAACAAAAGTTAAAAGAGAAATGAAACCTAAGTAAATATTTTGGCTTCTTTGTTTCTGACTTTGTATCCCTCTATGTGTTAGTATACATGGTTTACTGAAAACAGCTATGGTATAAGCCCAGAATGTTTTAACTCCTTTCATCCATTCATTTGCTTAGTAAATTGCATGTGTTGGATTGCATGGATTGAAAGTCTGCTGTGTGCCAGCTAGTGTTGCTATTGAGTCGATCTTCTTACCCTCAGAGTTTACATTCTAGGGAAGACAGACTGTAGGAGTAAACAAATCAATAACACAATTTCAGGTAGTAAGTACTAGGAATAAAATAAAGGTATAGAGAGTGACGCAAAGAGCGGGGTGGAATGTTATTTTGGTCAGGTAACAGCTGTAGGGAGGTATAATTGAGCAGGGACAGGAATACTAAGAAGCAAGCACTAAAGAATTTGACGAAGAGTTTTCTTAATAAGTAAATAGAATACCTATGGCAGTGGGAAAGCAGATGTAAAGATACAGAGATGATTTGTTTAAAGAAAGGCAGTAAGTTTGTCATAAACGAAAAATGATGAGTGCAAAGGGTAGAGTGAATTTATTTCTCTAGCCAACATTTAAGTAGGCCGTATTGTGAGCTAGTTAGGCAATGCCTTAAGAGTTAAGGATTAAAGAAACAGAAAGTGTGATTCCTACCCTCAAGTTGCCCACAGTCTAATGAGAGAAAGAAAGATAAATCGATAAGTGATTGCAGTCCAGTAAGACAGATATTGTAGTAGTGGTGCGCAGAGGGTCTTATGAGAGCATAGGTGAAGGGCAGCTAACTTACGCTGGGGGAATTGTGGAACAGCTCCAAGAAATCAAATATTTATGGAACACACACTGAATGGTAGCCAGACTCTGTGCCTCGTTGTTCATGGGTGGTCTCATTTAATACTTAAAACAGCTCTGAGAGGTAGATAATCTTTTGGTCCATCATTACAAATGAGAAAACTGAAGTTCAGAGAGGTAAGCAACTAATCGAAGTTAGTGTGTGGCATGGATAGCTTCTGAACTCAGAGTTCTTACCATCACATTACCTGACCCACCACACTGGATTAGATTCTTCTGACATACGCTATCAAAACACTCTACTTTTTCTGATCACTTGGTATAATTGGTAATTACGGAGTTGTGTGATTTTGATCTCTCTCTACAGAACCCATCCATCTTTCTCAGTTCATCGTCTCCTTTCCTACCTAGCACAGTGCCAGCACCCCAGCAACCAATAAATATTTTTTTAATAAATAAGCTCTGCTGCTTATTCAAATATTCTTACTAGCCAAGAATCACAAAGGGACCCTAACTTTTCCATTGGGTATATTATTTACATACTGGAATCCTTTTGTTGTACTTTGGTATGTCTCTGTAATAACTTGTATCATACTTAAAAGTTAAGAATGGTTAAAACCTCTTAAGTTTTAAATTACATTCAAAACTAAATACCCTTGGGAAAACGCACTTAAATATGCATCTCGTGTTTTCTTTCTTTTTTTATCTACCTCTTTGTTACTTTCAGTGCTAATACTTATTTTTTTGTATTGATGCTAAAATAGTTAAATGTAGGAAGCATAAGGGTAAAAGAGTTAAAAATAAGGAGTATAAGAATAGTAAAGTGCTCGGTTCAGCACCACGTGTACTAAAATTGGAACAATACAGAGAAGATTAGCATGGCCCCTGCACAAGGATGACACGCATGAAGCGAATATGAAATTCGTGAGGCATTCAATTTTTTTTTTTTAAGGGGTATTAAAGACACTAAGAACATTGTATTCTAGAGAGTTGATCCCTCGGTAATTGAGAAAATTTACTTGTTACAAGAAAAGAAATGTGGAGGCATAAAAACTAATGCTTTATTATGTGAAATATCTGTTAATTCTGGGCACTGGTTGCCTGCATCCTGGTCAGATATTTTTACTGTATGTCTCTGAGTACTTACTTCTTTTCCAGGCATAACAAAGCAACAAATATTCAACCCTGCCATAAATCATTGGAAAGTTTGCTCTTTTGCCCAAAGGAAGAAATATAATAGGAAAACAGTGTTTGATAGCCAAATTGCAATGGTAAAATGTAAGAGTTTTTAAAATTCTTACTTTTTGTCTTTGTTTCTAGCTTTTTACCTGCACCTACTCAGCTGTCTCAGGACCAGCTTGAGGCTGAAGAAAAGGCACGATCCCAGAGATCACGACAGACCTCACTGGTCTCCTCCCGAAGAGAGCCTCCCCCATATGGTTACCGGAAAGGCTGGATACCTCGGTTATTAGAGGTAAACGGTTTTGCTGAAATTTATTATAGTACCTTTGTAAAGTAAATGTAAACCCTAAAACTGTTGCATATGAGTTCCAATGTGATAGAGATTCTAGCTGTGAGCTCTCAAGACATGTACTTCCCTCAGAAGATTGAGCTTTTTGTTCTTGCTTATTCTCACTGCTTTGTGATCACTAGAGAAGTATACCAATGTATGTCTCTTATGTCAAACTGTTAACTCATGTACAGAAGAAATTAACAGACCCTTTCTAAATTGGGACTTATAGTGTATGGAAAATAATGGGGAAGTAAGAGAGAAAAATGAAAGAATGGTTTTATTTTCAGGTACCTTTCCTTCCCCCTTCCCTACGTGCACAGTGCCACATCACCCTGAAGAAACAATTCTTCTCCAGGGAAAACTGGCAGCATTTGCTTTTCTGATTTCTTTCCTGTTAGTTGTAGTGGATAGAACACTGACAAGAAGATTCTTTTTATTAGTTTTTTTTTCCTTATAGCTGTGTTCCTTACTATTTGTGTGACCCTGGACAGATCCTAAGCTCTCTTCCTCTGTTTTCTTATCTTCAATGGAGAATGTACAGCTTAGATCAATTTGGGAGAAGGTATAAGAGACAGAATTTGATGGTTAATTCAGAGGCAGTGAGGGAGAAGGAGGAATCTGAAATGATCTTTTTATGTCTCTAGCTTGATCGCAAAGAACAGACATTGTTAGCAGCACTTACTCTCCTCATTACTCAGGATCTTGTACATCAGTTCAATGCATATTCCCTTCCCTAATTCCAGGGGCAGAGTGCCCATGCTTGATCACCTTTTTTTACCTAGGGAGAAATGCAGACACTTGAGGCTTGCCTCCCCAAGGCCTCTTCTTTCTTCTCCATCTTTGTATTTTCATTCTGACTCCTGCAAATTTTCCTCCTCCACTTCCCAAGGGATATACTTGCCCTATTAAAAATCTCTGTGCCTATTCATTTGTACCCAGTTATTATAATTTTATCACTTTGTTTTGTTCTGTCTTTACATGGTTATAATTTTGCTTCACAAATAGGAAGGGTCAAGTCCTAAACTTTTTTTCATATGCCTCCAAGTGGTGATCATGAAATTAATTATTCATTGGATTGAAATATGTTGCTCACAGTTCTGGGTAAGATGAACTTATATCGTATTTATTCCCGTCCATGGTGGGCAAACTAGCAATGAGTTACAAACCTCTTAATTCTACCCAGCATTGGTCACACTGGAGATCTTGGGGATGCCCAAACTCCAGTCCGGGGGGTCCCAGGAGGTCATCACACCTTGACCTGCCTAGGGATTGGTCTTCGAAAGGTTGTCACGCCTCAACCTGTTCGGAGATCCTCTAGTCCCAGGGGTCCCAGGAGGTCGTCACGCCTCGACCTGCCCAGGGACCCAATCCTCGGGAGGCCATCACACCTCAACCTGCCCGGGCATTCGATCTCTAGGAGGCTATTGCACTTCAGCCTGCCTGGGGGTCTGCACCCTGACCTGGGGACGCCTGGCTCTCAGGTTGCAACAGTTCTGGGTAGGATAAACTTCAGAAAGACTCACCCTTAAGGAAATCGAAAGAGGTCTTTTTCTTTTCTCCCTGTCATGACTGTCTTTCAGATGGGAAATAACCAATCCACTTCCCGGCAGACGCCCTTGAAATATATCCTTGATAACTAGAAGCTGTTCGACCCTCTAGCTCTAAGGAGAAGTCGTTTAAAATTCTTCTGTGCCACTGCGTGGCCACAGTATCCACTGGGGGACGAGGAACACTGGCCTGAGGATGGAACTTTAAATTACAGTACCATCCTGCAATTAGAATTATTCTGCAAAAGACAAGGGAAATGGACAGAGATCCCCTATGTCCAAAAGTATGGGATTGTAGTACGCCCTAAAAGTGAGCCCACTAGGCAAATGGTGTTAGGTACAGGCAACCAAGAAAAGGAACCCCCTCGTGAAGGCTCCCGAGTTGCCTGGTGCTCCTTCCTCGTACCCAAACGTGCCCCCATATCCGGGAGCACCTCCTCCACAAAAGCCAGCTCGAGTATGTCCCTTAGTTGAAACTGGAGGAGAATTCGGACCAACCCGGGTCCATAAGCTCTCCTCCCTCTTAGAACTAAGGCAGATCAAACAAGACCTGGGAAGCTATACAGATGACCCAGGCAAATATATAGATACATTCCAACATATTACGTTGGCCTTTGACTTGACGTGGAAAGACATCATGGTCATATTTAGTCAAACTTTATCTGATCCTGAACATACCAGGGTCTTAAAGGAAGCCCGGAGGTATGCAACAGGGCTCCACATGTCCAGTGATAGATACCCAGTAGGGGAAACTGCAGTCCCCTCCTCTGATCCTAATTGGAATTATAATGACCCTGAGCACATCTAGGAAAGAGATCATTTTCTAATCTGTGTGAAGGCAGGACTGAAAGCAGCCCAACAAAAAGTAATTAGCTATGCCCGGGTCTCAGCAATAACTCAGGAGCCCAATGAGAACCCCATTGCCTTTCTGGTGAGGCTAAAAGAAGCACTCCAAAAGTTTACCAACCTGGACTTAGACTCTTACGAGGGACGGGTGATTTTATTTTTTATTTTTTTAATTTTTTAAATTTTATTTTATTTTTAAACTTTACATAATTGCATTAGTTTTGCCAAAAAAAAAAAAGAAATATGTTGCTCAGCACCTATGTAAAAGCAACTGTATTCTCAGCCTCTCTCCTTTGTCATTATTCCTGCCTGCCACATTCTTTGTACAGCCTCGAAGAGGAACAACACCCAGCTAAATCATGTCTTCTCCTGACATATTCCCTGGTGGTTTTTTTTGTTTGGTTGGTTTTTGCTCAACTATACTCTGATCTTTATTAATTCTAGTGTCTGAAGGCCAGCCTTCTGACACCTCTGAAAGTATTTTTGTTGTTGCTTTTATTTTCACTGATAATGTAATTTGTAAGAAGCAGAGCAAAATAAATGATTATCAAGGAGGCCATAATGCTCCCTTATCTGGGGCAAAAAGGTAGTACTTGCCGTTATCTAATAGAAGACTGGAGTGTCTCTTTTAAGGGATTATAGATATTCTGCATTTGGCCTCCCGGTAGATTAGAGTGAGGATGGCAGGCTTCATCTACATACAACAGAAATTGCATCTTTACTTGCATTTCAGCATCAGGACATTTAACATTTAGTACTATTAGTTTTTAAAAGCTTGCATGACTATCATAGGGTTCCTATATCCTGGTAGAGCCGACCAATTTATTTGAAAATGAAACCAAAATGGCCAGCTGATGGAAATATTGTGAATGCTTCTTGAGGAGAGTGAATATTCTGTGGAAGAAAGCATTTTGTTCTAGTTTTTAAAGTAAAAGCTGTGATTTTTTGGCAAGCTTAATGACCACATAATGCCACATCTACAGTCCTGAAGTACTTGTTACAGTTGAAGAACTCTAGCAAATCTGAGCATATGTCAGATTGATGGCCTACGTACAGGTAGGACCATTCTGGGAAATGTTTTAACTATTTTCTGCCTAATTTACAAGAAAACATCTTCAGCTCTATTATTTGTTTTAAAAGATGTCAAACCTTTCTTTAGCAAGTAAGCTTTTTTTTTTTTTTTGCAAGTAAGCATGTTGTACCTAGAAAATCATATATCTAGGATCTGATGAGATATTTCTTGAAGGAGGAGGACATATAAAAGTGGCTATTTTCATAAATTTTTTTCATCAAATCCCCTCTAAATGATTAATATTAATATATTTTTTCCTCTAATTTCTTGCCCTTTCTTGAGCTAAGATACTTCAGTTTAGTAGGAAATGTAAAGGCTTTTGGAGTCAAAAGATACGGGTTCCAGTCCTTATAGCTATCCATGAGACCTTGGAAAAATCACTTTTAATTTTTCTAAACTTATTTTTTCCATATGAAAATATGAAGTGTTGAAGAACTATAAGAATTAAATGATAATATATGTGTGAATTATATTTTCTAAGTTTTAATAAGGTACTAAGCAAATATTGACTATGCCAAAGCCTCTGTGTGGATCACAACAAACTGTGGAAAATTCTGAAAGAAATGGGAATACCAGACCACCTGACTTGCCTCTTGAGAAACCTATATGCAGGTCAGGAAGCAACAATTAGAACTGGACATAGAACAGCAGACTGGTTCCAAATAGGAAAAGGAGTACGTCAAGGCTGTATATTGTCACCCTGCTTTTTTAACTTATATGCAGAGTACATCATGAGAAACGCTGGACTGGAAGAAGCACAAGCTGGAATCAAGATTGTCGGGAGAAATATCAATAACCTCAGATATGCAGATGACACCACCCTTATGGCAGAAAGTGAAGAGGAACTCAAAAGCCTCTTGATGAAAGTGAAAGAAGAGAGTGAAAAAGTTGGCTTAAAGCTCAACATTCAGAAAACTAAGATCATGGCATCTGGTCCCATCACTTCATGGGAAATAGATGGGAAACAGTGGAAACAGTGTCAGACTTTATTTTGGGGGGCTCCAAAATCACTGCAGATGGTGACTGCAGCCATGAAATAAAAAGACGCTTACTTCTTGGAAGGAAAGTTATGACCAACCTAGATAGCATATTAAAAAGCAGAGACATTACTTTGCCAACAAAGGTCCGTCTAGTCAAGGCTATGGTTTTTCCAGTAGTCATGTATGGATGTGAGAGTTGGATTGTGAAGAAAGCTGAGCACCGAAGAACTGATGCTTTTGAACTGTGGTGTTGGAAAAGACTCTTGAGAGTCCCTTGGACTGCAAGGAGATCCAACCAGTCCATTCTAAAGGAGATCAGTCCTGGGTGTTCATTGGAAGAACTGATGCTGAAGCTGAAACACCAATGCTTTGACTACCTCATTTGAAGAGTTGACTCATTGGAAAAGACTCTGATGCTGGGAGGGATTGGGGGCAGGAGGAGAAGGGGATGACAGAGGATGAGATGGCTGGATGGCATCACTGACTCAATGGACATGAGTTTGAGTGAACTCCGGGAGTTTGTGATGGACAGGGAGGCCTGGTGTGCTGTGATTCATGGGGTCGCAAAGAGTAGGACACAACTGAGCGACTGAACTGAACTGAAGCAAATATTATTAATTTAATAAAACTTTAAATTGAATGTCCATATGTTAACTTGAATGATAGATCTTTTTTGTAATTTTAAATTTGACAGACTTAGCTTATCTCCTTTAAAAGTCTTAATTCTGTCTTCTAAATAATTATATATAATCATCATTAGAAATGTACACTCATTTCTGGATGCTTCCTATTTGCTTCTCATGAAGCAGTGAATAATAGTATCATGTTCTTAAAATCTGAAGAAGAAGTATAATTCTTTACTTTTTCTTTTTTTTGGCTGTGCTGCACAGCTTGCAGGATCTTAGTTCCCTGACCAGGGACTGAATCCAGGCCATGATGGTGAAAGCCTGGAATCCTAACCACTAGGCCACCAGGGAACTCCCCAGTTCTTTACATTTCTGCTCTAACCGTAGCTTGACCTGTCTTTCACTAAGAAAATTATGTATGCTAAAATGAAAAATACTTACACTAAACATTTTGCTTAATTTGTTCCTGCCATGTACTTAAAATCCAGATCCCTGCCATGATCTAGCAGCTGTTTCATGATCTGATGTTTGTTGTCTTCCCATACAGACTTAATCACTTATGTGTCTGCACCTCTGCCCTTAGTAAGCTACAGCCCCACTGGACCTCGTTTTCTAGAACATGCTGAGCTCAGTCTTGAAGCAGGGCCTTCACACTTGCTGTTTAATCTGCCTAGAAAATGCTGCCCTCAGATCTTCCCATGACTGATTTCTCATCATTCAGGCTTTACCTCATACTACCTCTTCACAAAGGTTATCCCAACCACACTATCAAAAACAACCTGTCTTCCCAGCCCCTTTATTGCTTTCAAGGCATTTATCACAAGCAAAAATTATGCCTTTTATATCTTTGCCCACTAAAATGTACACTCCATAAGATCAGTGACCCCTGCTTTGTTTACTGCCATTTCTCTGCCGCTGCTGCTGCTAAGTCGCTTCAGTTGTGTCCGACTCTGTGCGACCCCATAGACAGCAGCCCACCAGGCTCCCCCGTCCCTGGGATTCTCCAGGCAAGAACACTGGAGTGGGTTGCCATTTCCTTCTCCAATGCATGAAAGTGAAAAGTGAAAGTGAAGTCGCTCGGTCGTGTCCGACTCTGAGCGACCCCATGGACTGCAGCCAGGCTCCTCCGTCCATGGGATTTTCCAGGCAAAAATACTGGAGTGGGGTGCCATTGCCTTCTCCAGCCATTTCTCTAGCATCTAGCATAAGGGCTCAATAGTTACCTGCTGAAAGAGTGACTATATCTTAAATCTCAAATTACTATTATTGAACATTCTTTTTATTTCTCTTTATTTATATAGGATTTTGGAGATGGAGGGGCTTTTCCAGAGATCCACGTGGCCCAGTATCCCCTGGATATGGGACGAAAGAAAAAAATGTCAAATGCATTGGCCATTCAGGTGGATGCTGAAGGAAAAATTAAGTATGATGCAATTGCTCGACAAGGACAGTCAAAAGACAAGGTAACCCTCTCATTGATTTTTTTCCCCCATTGATAAATATTTCGTGAGAAGTTTTTTTTTTTTTTTTAATTGTGTGAAAATGAAAATGATAACTCTTTGGCCATTTAGTTTATGTTAAAAGTAACAATGAAGTATACTTAGGCTAACTGAAGATGACTTCGTAACAGTATGAACAATATGATATGGCTTCATAACAGCAATGCCTTTTTCCTTAGAAATTCCTCAAATTGATGATAAGTTTATATATATTAATACTTTGGGATTCCATGTATTTGTTTTACATTTAAAAAACAATTCTTGTTTCCCTTCCAGTTTTATTGAGATATAATTGACATATAGCATCATATATAAAAAACAGTTCTTTTATAGTACTAGCTTTTTTAAGTGCTAGTAAATTTTTAAAAATCTACAATTCTGGCAGTCCTAAAAAAACCAAAATTTAGTTTTGTCTATAATCTTTTCTATTTCTCTTCCAAAATACGTACATAGTTAATTATTTTAATGGTTCGTTTGAATAGAATAAATCACATAAACTTCTTTCCCCCTTGATTAAGTACAAAACTGGCACTTGCTCATTTTAGGATGGCCCTGCTTACAAAGTAATCCAAAGACCAAAAATAAAATTTATTTAAAATAATCTCATCATAGAGCAGCCACACCCAGAGCCAAGGAACTGTTTTTAAGACCTAGTCTTTTTCTTATAAATAAATACTCCAAATAGAGATAAAATATCTCTTTAGAATTGAATGTATTAGGGACAGTACCTGAGAACCTTCAATACCTATCCTTTGCTTCTTCTCTCTCTCCCAAACATTCTCATTTTACTCTCTAAGGCAGCACTAATGATACATCATTGTTTGCTCCTCCATTATGAATGCTAGTTTAGGGGGAGAACAATTATGCAGTCATGCAAATTTATATCTCAGATTTCAGCTGGGCTCCCTTGATGTTCCTCCAAGCTTAATTCGTACTCTTCTCTATCCTCTCTCAGTTTAACAGGTGACTCGCCATCTATTTGCAGATAAGACCGTTGGAAGAAAATTGTTGGCTTTCTTTATCTTGCACTTGCCTTTTTGTCTTGACTGTTCCTTTTGTCACTATAACAAATCTCCTATCTAAACCTAGTCTTGCCAAGTGTATTCTTGTGTATCCTAGATCTCATCTCTTCCCCTTTCTTTTGTAACTTCACCTTTACATGTATTCCCACTTTATATATATACACATACAAACATATGTATCTTTTTTTTAAATAAATGACATTTTAATTCTCATAACTCCCATAGACTTGATTTTTTTTTTTTTTTTTTTTACTTTTACTGTTTTAAAGATTTTTATTAGTACATAGAGGTCTACTTCATTAAGAAAAATCTACATAGATTTTCATGGTGGCCTTGTGCCCTAATTGTTTTTAAACATTGAAAATGTCCAGTTTTTTACTTTTGCAAGCAGTGCTTTAGTCAAGATCCATATATAACATCCTTTTCCACATCAGTGTTTTGTGTAACGGCTTCCCTGGTGGCTCGGGGGTATAGAATCCACCTGTCAGTGCAGGAGATGCAGGTTCCATCCCTGTGTTGGGAAGATCCCCTGAAGAAGGAAATGCCAACCCACTCTACTATTCTTGCCTGGACAGAGGATCGTGGTGGGCTACAACCCACGGGGTCACAAGAGAGTCAGATACGAATAAGCAACAGCAACAGATTTGTATAAAATAAATTCTTAGTAGTATATGTATTGGGTCAGAGGATATTCACATTTCACGTGTGACATATAATGCCAGTATGTTCTCTAAAAAGCCTTTGCCTAACATTCATTCTATTCTGTTGTATTTCCCTCAGGCTCTCCATCTGTTAGTGACCATGATTTATCTTATTTCTTTAACATTTTTCAGGTATTTCCTTCTCTGCTACTTAGTTCAGACCCTTATCTTTTCTTGCGTAATTTACTGCAGCAAAATCTGAACCCCTCTGCTTGGCATTTGTCTTACCTGCATGAAAAAAACGGTAGTTCATGTTTTTCTGTTTCTCTCTCTGTCCCCGCCACAAACACAGCATAAGCGCGCACACTTAAAATCTTTCCATAATCTTTAGGATGAGAACCAACCAAGCACCTAATGACACACTTGACCTCTTGCTTACCTTTCTAGCCTAGCATCAATTTTCACCAGAATATTGAAATCCAAAAAATGAAAGTCCAGTTTTAGCCATTCTGTTTATCTTCAGTACAAAATTATCGACATTACAGGTTGTTGTTACAGAAGAAGAAACTTTCAGGCATTCCTTGTAATATGTCTGCTATAAGGAACTTCTTGCAGTTCCCCTGTTATGACACATTTTTACCTTGGGAACTTCCCCTGTGTGCCCTCTCATGCTAGGGAAAGTCCTTTCCGTGTTCTTTTTTACGACTAAATTCTCTTACTTTCAACTCACTCGTCTCTATTCCAGCGTAATCTCCTTGGCTGGATTGGGTGTCCTTTCTCCCTGTTCCCTGTGGTTAGTAGCAGTCATCACCTTTTGTTGTAATTATCTTTTCACTAATAACAGTCTATGACGTTTAATTATAAGCTCCTTGAGTACAGAGATTATGTCTTTATTTTCCTTTTTGATGCCTAACTTAGTGCCTGACACCTTGACACACAGGCATTCCAAAGTGTTTGTTGGGGGAATTATAGCTGTATATTTTGAATAATGGAGAACCACTTTTGCCTGGTTGCTTAGACGGTAAAGAATCTGCCTGCAATGCGGGAGACCCGCATTGGATTTATTTCCTTCTTGCTGGACTTTATACCCCTGGAATACACATTTGAATTCCTTACACACTTTTAATAAATATGTGCTTTATTTTTTTTTTTAAGTAGATGGATTAATGTATAAAGCTTTTGAATGGATTTAATAATTCAACATTAACTATGCATTGGTATTTAGAGGAGGGGGACACTTCTTGACTGTTTGGGACTGTCTTGAGCGTTGAATTATGTTTAACATCACTGGCACTATCTATTAAATGCCAGTAGTGCCTCACCTGCATCCCCACCATTGTTTTAACCAGGAACACTTGACATGTTTTCAAAGATCCTGGGAGGGGAGTTGGAGCTGTTAGCATTGCCCCGTGTGCAAACCACTGATTTTCCTGTGGTAATAGGAACTGGCTACTAAGTGTACAAGATAAGATTTTTTTACAATTCATTATTCAGGATGCTGATATGCAGGGTCCTTGACCTAGGATGAAAAGGTTTGTTGGATTATTGAATTTGCACTGTATTGTAGTGATTTCTGATTTGTATCAGAGGGATCTAGTATTCTTCAGAAACCAGGGACTTTTCACTGAAATATTAACAGTGAAAGAGCAAGAATGGAAAATGCTTGGGACTTCCCTGGCAGTTCATTGTTTAAGACTCTGAAGTCCCACTGTAAGGAGTGAGGTTCCACCCCTGTTCAGGGAACTAAGATCCCATGTGCCATGCGGTATGGCCAGAAAAAAAGAATGGAAAATGCTAGCTCTAGATATAAGAGGTGAACAAGGCAAAGTTCCAAGAGATCATATTCTAGGGCAAGTCTAAGGTCATTGATCTCTCTAAATGTAAATACTGTGTATAAGACTTAATGGTAATACAAAATTGGGAAAGAGAAAAAAATTTAATGTCAATAGAACTAAATCCCTTTTTTGTCCAATGGTGACTTCAGTGGTAAATCTTTAAAAGTGTTTACATTTTTCCATCTGAAATAGTTATATAGGAAATGTTACATATATGATATTACCTAGAAGAATGCCTTCAACCCTCCCCACCTGAAAAAAAACCTCCAAACTTTAAGATAAATTTTATGTTGTTACCTTGTTCATAATGTATCACAAACTATAGTGTTTTGATATAACCAAAAGATAGTGTTTTCTTTCTACCTCTGAAACGATAGATAAATTGACAGGCTTATCCTTTTAGTCAATCCAGTCCTTTGCCAGTTTTCAGTCATGAAAAAAATTCTGTTTCACAGATGAGTTACTACTTTATCTTGTTCACAGAGCTCATTTGTGCTCCTGATACCTTCAAAAGTATATTGTATTTTTCAGATAATCCTCCCCAGTCCCTTTGTCTCCTGAGATACGAGTTTCTTCAGCACATTTGGTTCTCAGGCAATAAAAATTTGGGGTTTTATAGTTAATTACCTTGGAGGAATCTCGCTCTTCAGATGTCCTTCACTCAGCTTTGTGAGATGCTAGAATCTTATTGATGCTCATTTAAAGGGTTATTAACTTTGGAATACCCAAACAAGAAGCAGCAAATGGCTCTTGTATGCTAAATTAGTATTGAGACTTTATGTTGAGCATGTATGACTATGAGGGAGCCATTTACTTAAAATCCTTTCCTGTAATGATTGCTGTCAACAGTAGTTAACTCTTCATAGTTTTGGTAGTATTTTCCAGAGATTGTTATGTAACTTTTAATTCTTAAGATACAGATTTTTCCATCCTGAAAAGGTGTTCGATTTTGAGGTCAGTTACTGGCTGTGTGATCTTAACTCACTGAGCCTTGCTTTTCTCACTAGAGTGAGCTTCAGAGCACCTTCCAAAATGAACACTCTGAGAGAATGGTGACACTGCTGCTGCTAAGTCGCTTCAGCCGTGTCCGACTCTGTGCGACCCCATAGACGGCAGCTCACCAGGCTCCTCCATCCACAGGCTTCTCTAGGCAAGAACAGTGGAGTGGCTTGCCTTTTCCTTCTCCAGTGGTGACACTAGTAGCTCCCATATCAGTAAACATGTTTTGTGGTTAAAGTATGTGTACTTCTTACCTGCTCCCTTTTCTCATTCCTGAGAAAGACAAGCTAGAGATTTTGGCCTATATCCATGATGCGGTTTTTCCAGGAAATCAGAAGCTTATATAAAACATTCTGCAATCCCAACATGTATACATACACCTTTAACATAGAATAGAGTATCTGTAAAAGTCATACATTCATTCATTTTTACAAAAACTATTGACTGAAAGCCTCCTGTGGACCAGGCATTGTTATAAGCACTGGAAGTACTTTAATGAATAAGAGATTCCTCATCAGTGATACAGGTATAATCGTTGTGCACACCAAATAGGGTTTGTTTACAAAAGTTAAATTTATTTATATATATATATATATATGTATATATATATGGAGAAGGCGATGGCACCAGTACTCTTGCCTGGAAAATCCCATGGATGGAGGAGCCCTGTAGGCTGCAGTCCATGGGGTCGCTCAGAGTCGGACACGACCGAGCGACTTCACTTTCACTTTTCACCTTCATGCATTGGAGAAGGAAATGGCAACCCACTCCAGTGTTCTTGCCTGGAGAATCCCAGGGATGGGGAGCCTGGTGGGCTGCTGTCTATGGAGTCGCACAGAGTCGGACACAACTGAAGCGACTTAGCTGCAGCAGCAGCATATATATATATATATATATATATATATATATATATATATAAACGAATTTAACTTTTTGTATCAACCCTATGAGGGTGTGCACAACGATTATACCTATATCACTGATGAGGAATCTCTTATCTTATATATAAGGAATCTCATATATATATATACACATACATATATATATAAACAAAAGAACAGTGGCACAAAATATGTGCTTAATATATGTTAGCTGTTTTGTTATTACTTTAATGGTGAAGACAAAGATTTAAAACAGATAATTTTGTACTGTGAGCAGTGCTTTGAAGAGAGCAAATAGAGTTCTGTGACACCAAATGATTGGATGGGGAGGAATTGCTCCTGTAGCAAGGGTAGTCATAGGAGGCCTCACTCTTGCATGCGTGACCTTTGAATCAAGACTCAGGTTGAGAATCCAGTTGAAGAACTGGGAGCAATATTCTGTAAAGGTCCAGAATTGGGGGAAAGCAAGTTGTTAAGTTGTCCTTTCTCTGTATGTGTGTTAAAGAATGCCTAACTCAAGCATCAAAACCTAGAATGCTGCTTATTTGTAAAATTTCCAATACCTCTATTTTTCTATAAAATCTGCCATGTAGGTTATTATGGAAGTATTCAAGAAGTATACATGAGCGTGAAAGTCGGTAATATTCTATTTGGCAGAGGCCCACCGATCAGAAAACAGTCCTAAATGAGTGTGAAATAAGGTGTGTGTATAGGTTTTTTTTTTCCATGGAAGAATGTGTTCTGGGTTTTTTGACCATGGCATATGTTCATTTTCTTATCTATGAATATAGATGATGCGATAAAAGACAAACATTACAAGTAGGGCCAGGTCAATGAAATTTTTTAGGCCCACAGGATTTGGAAACTATTCACTAACCTGACTTAAATTCCAGTGAGTTTGTAATCCAAGATAATAGTGCTTTAGGCAGTTTATATCATCATTAATTTCAAGTCCTAGTGAGCCTCAAAAATAGGGATCACTGATGCGTAAGATTTTGTTGGCACAATTTATTTGGATACTGACTTGATTAGAAGATCTCAAATAATTTAAATGCATGAGGTCAGAGGAAAATTATTAGCTTTTATAGCCAGGGCAGCAATTTGTGTATATATTTTAAGCTTCCTTGGTTTTAAAATCTAAAAGACAAAATCTGTGTCCTAAATTTATAAGTGTGCTGAGAGGACATTTTGACTTCTGAAATGACTTAATGAGGTTGCTTCTCTTCATTCTTTGCTTTTCTTAAGCCTGCTTGTGTTTGAACATTTTAGGTCATTTATAGCAAGTACACTGACCTGGTTCCCAAGGAAGTCATGAATGCAGATGACCCAGACCTTCAAAGACCTGATGAAGAAGCCATTAAAGAGGTAACTGGGAATTGATGTATGTAATTATTTTAGATGAGTTTTTACATCTTCATTAACTTTCAAAGCACTCATTGTGGCATTTATTATTTCAGATAACAGAAAAGACAAGGGTAGCCTTAGAAAAGTCTGTGTCGCAGAAGGTTGCAGCAGCCATGCCAGTCCGAGCAGCTGATAAACTGGCTCCTGCTCAGTATATCCGGTATGAATCATGCCTGGAGGTTTTAGCTTCATGTTGGAAGTGATTAGAGTTGGGGGTCCTGATATTCTTTCGCTATCCTTAGTCATAATTGTAAATGCAGTTTTTTGAGTAATTACTTGATGTCTGTTGATTCTTAGTGCAAATGGTAATTAGAATTTTTTAAGATACCCACTTTTAAGATATTAGCTGTTATGCTATTTTAAAGCATTTTTTTTACTTTTAGAAATTAACAGTTACACAGACTATATGACGTAAACCACAGTGATTATAGTTTTCCATTTTAAAATTATGTGTATAATATCTATATAATAACATTAATACATTGGAAATATTGTATAATACAGTACTACTATAATTATTTGATAGTATGCTATAAATATTAATAATGTATTAATATCATTTATATAATAATAGCCATCCTTATAATACTTCTAAATTTTGAGGAATTTCACTCAACTAAATCTTTATGTGGAAAGATGATTCACATATAGATATTAAGGGAAAACTCAGAGCTGGTAGGGCTGCTGCCATTATTC
This sequence comes from Bos mutus, assembly GCF_027580195.1. Taxonomy (NCBI): domain Eukaryota; kingdom Metazoa; phylum Chordata; class Mammalia; order Artiodactyla; family Bovidae; genus Bos; species Bos mutus. Next base: position 96,945,557 of record NC_091626.1, read on the forward strand.
TTTCTGCTTTATAGCCTATGATTATTCAGAAACTACTAATTTTAAGTTGCTTGCTGAGGATATTATTTTTTCTTCAAGTGCAGACTTACAAAATAGGTTCTATTTTCTAGACCTCTTACTTATTGAAATTGAACATGGTACTTAGCATGGTTCAAAATGGACTGTGATGGATTATTTGCAAACTAATACAACTCTAGTTTACATTCTGCTTATAACTCTGAGTTGCTGTTAGTTCTCTTACCTCTGTTACTATCTGCTCTGCCTAAATATTACTGCAATTTTCTATTACTGCTTTGTGAGAGAAACTGACAATGTAGTCCAGCTTAGGATTGTAATAAAAGTAAAATACCTGTTGAAAACTTCAACTAGTTAACACCTGTAGTTTCATCTACATTCCGTAGATACACACCATCTCAACAAGGAGTGGCTTTCAACTCTGGTGCTAAACAGAGAGTTATTCGGATGGTGGAAATGCAGAAAGATCCAATGGAGCCTCCAAGGTTCAAGTAAGTAGGTGGTTTCATGAGAAGGCACCACTATTCCTAAAAAAAAAATAATCAAAGGAGGGAAATGTCCATCAGCATATAAACAGGTAAACAAAATGTGGGGCATCTATACATGGAGTGCTTCCCTGGTGGCTCAGCTGGTAAAGAATCCACCTGCAATGCGAGAGACCTGGGTTTAATCCCTGGGTAAGGGAAGATCCCCTGGAGAAGGGAAAGGTTACCTACTCCAGTATGCTGGCCTGGAGAAGTCCGTGGACTGTATAGTCCATGGGGTCACACAGAGTCAGACACAACTGAGTGACTTTCACTTTCATACATGGAATACTGTTAAGCCATAAAAAGAAACAAACTTTAATACGTACAGTGACATGGGTGAATCCCAAAATAATTCTGCTGAGAAGCTAGACAAAAACAAGTACATACTGTATGATTCCTTTTATATAAAACTCTAGAAAATGCAGACTAATCTATAATGACAGGAAGTAGATCAGTGGTTGCCTGTGAGGATGGAGGGAGTGTGGATAGGAGACGAGAGGAAAAAGAGGCATAGGCAAAGGGGCATGCAGAAACTTGGAGGTGATGGGTATGTTCAGTGTTTTATTTGTGATGATGAGCTCACACAAGTAAATTGTGTTTACGTGTGTCAAAAGTTAATTGGATTGTACATTTTATGTATAGTTAGTTGTACATTAGTTGTGCCTCAATAAAGCTGTTGTTTAAGAAGGCAAAATATTATTATTGGATGAAATGATGATAATATGGTGGAAGTGAAGTGGGTAGTGATGATGATGACACAGTTGGCTGTTTTAATAATTGTTGAAACTAAGCAGTTGTGATAAGAAAAACAACTTTTGAGGAAAACAGCTTTTCTCCCGAATTGCTGCCTAGGCATGTTGTAGTATGATGACACTACTCCCATGTAGAAACTGGACATTTAAATTAGGACTTGCATTTAGGATGCCAGTCATAAGTTCCCACTTTGCCTTTCCCAGGGAACATTTTAAAATATAGTTGGCTCTTCATGTCCACAGGTTCTGCATCTGCAAATTAAACCAACTGCGGATTGAAAATAGTCAGGAGAGTTTTCCCTGGGAGTAGTGGTTAGCACTCAGGGTACAAGAGTTCGATGCCTGGTTGGGAAACTAAGATCCTACATGCCACATGGCGTAGCAAAAAGGAAAAAAAAAATTCCACAGAGTTCTCAAAAACGAAACTTAAATGTCATGCCCACCACAACTATTTATACAACATTTACATTGTATTAGATATAATATAGAAATGATTTAAAGTATAAGGAAGAATGTGTGTAGTTTATATGGAAATACTACTCCATTTTGTGTAAGGGACTTAAGCATTCATGGGTTTTGGTATGTATCCTTGACGTCCAGGAACCAGTCCTTGGATACCAGGGGACTACTATAACCACTTAGGGTTAAGTCCCAGGAAAAGTTAGACTTCTCTGTCCCAGCCAGCTAGGTATTACTACCCTGCTCTCTGTCTTCTGCTCACTTGTGGCCTAGGACAGAGGATTGTTCTTCCTCTAGTTCTTTGCTCTCTCCTTACTCCTCACTTCTGGGGTCTTTCAGTTCAGTTCAGTTCAATCACTCAGTCATGTCCAACTCTTTGGGACCCCATGAATCACAGCACGCCAGGCCTTCCTGTCCATCACCAACTCTCAGAGTTCACTCAAACTCATGTCCATCGAGTCAGTGATGCCATGCAGCCATCTTATCCTCTGTCGTCCCCTTCTCCTCCTGCCCCCAATCCCTCCCAGCATCAGTCTTTTCCAATGAGTCAGTTCTTCGAATGAGGTGGCCAAAGTACTGGAGTTTCAGCTTTAGCATCATTCCTTCCAAAGAACACCCAGGGCTGACCTCCTTTAGAATGGACTGGCTGGATCTCCTTGGAGTCCAAGGGACTCTCAAGAGTCTTCTCCAACACCACAGTTCAAAAGCATCAATTCTTCGGCGCTCAGCTTTCTTCAGAGTAATAATAAATCTTGTGACTATGCTTCATTGTGTGGATGTATTAAAACTGCATCTTAAATTGAAATGACCCAGTTGGGTTTCACTTCTCCATATTGGGAGCTTGGATGCTGAGAGGGCTATCTGAGGACCCTGTGTGGGTGGCTTGTGCCCCTTTTTCAGCAGGTCTTAATCTGCACATTCTTGATTGAATACACCCGCTTTAGCTTCTCAACACATTGGTGTATAATAGATGGACATTCATTATACACTCTTTTGTTTTTGTGTCTGTTTGAAGCTTTACGTAATAAAAAATGAGAAAGAAGACTTGAGTTACTGACTAAAAAGGAAAAATGTATATCATTCTGTGGTTGTGCTTTGGTTTATCCTTCAGGATTAATAAGAAAATTCCTCGGGGACCACCTTCTCCTCCTGCACCTGTCATGCATTCTCCTAGCCGAAAGGTAATCTTGGCTCTAGTTTAAAATCTCTTTTTGTACTCATGATTACTAATTTATAAATAACCCCCTATAGAATACATTCTAGATGTCTATATTATTACTTTTCACCAAACGTATTGTTTCTTAACTTGTTTTTCAAAATCACATAGGGACCCACTCAAGACTGTAACATGTGGTTCCATAGTATGAGAATGTATATAAAATGTTAGCTGTTAGCTTTATGATTAATAACCTAACCCCTGCTTTTAATGGAATGAAAAGGGTCTGCTGTTTGAAAAGATGTTATCATAGTTGTAGGAAGTAAGTTCCTGGGATCATTAGGTCTGTAATTGATAGTCCAAGTGACTTTTTTTTTTAGGTATATTTTATTACGCATCTAAAAGAAAAAGTTCTCATCTGGAAGTAGTCACATCAGTTTAAATATGTAAAAATATTAACCAGCATTTGTAACTGTCAAAAATAGATTATATTCCATGTTTTATATTAAAGTTATTACTAGAAACCATGATGTGGGAACATAGTATATAGTGCCACTAAGCAAATGGAATTAAGACCTTTGATTAAATCAGTGTATATTGAACTATCTTTGAAGAGAAAGGTGCACTTAGTTTTTTGCTAGACTATAAATCTTAAAAATGTCTCTTCTTCCTCTTTTTTCGCAACACAGATGACCGTGAAGGAGCAGCAAGAGTGGAAGATTCCTCCATGTATTTCAAACTGGAAAAATGCAAAGGTAATTAACTTGTCGTAAATTTAGTGTCTTAGTGTTAGAACCTCCTGAAAAACACCCAGGTAGGACCTTCAGCCTGGGTTACTTGATGAAACCTCAGCATATCAGTTAGCTGAAGGTTTTCCAGAAGGAACACCCAACTTATACAACTTTTTTCTTTTTATGTTAATGTATTAGAAATGTTAGTGTTCCAGGCACATGAGTTCCATGCAGATTCTCCTGGTAAAATGTAATTATTGGAAACACATAGAGAAGGAATGAGTAGATTGAAGTAACAATATCAGTGAAAGATACTATTCTTTAGAAAACCTAAATTTATATCTGAAATTCTTCCTGAAAGGATTTAGATCAATTTAAATAATCATATGACAAAACAAAATAAATGTTTGGCTATATTCAGTGCTTTCATTTTTAAACTATTTATTTCTGTTTATAACAATGCATGAATAAATTATTTAAATCCTATGTATATATACTAATCACCAAAGCATCTAGGAGTCATGAATAATCTGTAAAATACTGCGAAGTAAGTTTCCTTATCACTATTTCCTTTTCCTCCCAAATATTTCATGATTCTTTTTTTAATGGGTGAAGAAGGCCACCTCAATCCATGATTTAAATACAAATTATTCCTTAAAGGAACTTAGGGAATTCCCTGGCAGTCTAGTGGTTAAGACTCGGCGCTTTCACTGCCAAGGGCCCAGTTTGATCCCTGCTTGGGTAACTAAGATCCAGCCCACAAGCCTTGCAGCACAGCCAAAAATAAGTTATACACTCATCCTGAAACAAAAGGATTGTTGGGTAGTCTCGTTTGGTATACCATACATATTTATGTGTGTATAACTATGAGGCATCTTGAGCTGTCTGTAACACTCCTTGAATTAGGAATAAAGACCATGGGCAGGAGGTCATTATTTAGTAGTCTACTCAAAAGTCTGAAAGAATAAAGCTAAGCGTGGAAGTTACATAAATGTTCAAGCATATTCCTTAAGTTGTTGAAATAGGATGCAGAATTTCAGAACAAAGAATCTTAGTTGTCTAGCAAACTTTTATCTTTTTTCTGTTTACTAAAACGTTTAGGGTTCCAAGAATCTGATAAGTCATGAAAGCAGTGCAGCAGATTAAGCTACCTGTAGACACTCTGATTTTAGTGCTTTCTTCTACCTTTGTATAACTGTTAGATTTACTTGATGAGCAACTCTTTAGCTATTTGGTATTGATTTCCTTTTATTATAACCCAAAATTTAACATGAGAATCTGTTTTCCCAGAGCTTGCATTCTGAAATGCTAGTTCTTCTGCTTATTAACTGTATGACCTAGGCTTCCTACCTCAGTGTCTTCACCTGTGAAATGGAAATAATAATGTTACCAGCCTTATAGAATTGCTGTGAAGGATAAATGAGGCCATAAATATAAAATGCTTAAACAGTCCTCCACACGAAGCGCTACTGTTAGCTGCTACTACTGTTGCTTAATTACAAAAAGAGATGTAAGGAGAAAGAACTTAAAATGGTTGTCAAAATGGACATATATAAATCTAGTTTTAAAGACTCTATAGTTGCTCTTTGGTGACCAGTGTTTTCTGCCTGCCTTCGTGCTAGGGTTATACAATTCCATTAGATAAACGTCTGGCTGCCGATGGAAGAGGACTGCAGACAGTTCACATCAATGAAAATTTTGCAAAACTGGCCGAAGCCCTCTACATTGCTGATCGAAAGGTTAGTCTGTTGTAATTAAGTTGTTTAATGCTCTTGATAATTTGTAAATCTGTTCAAAATTACCTAAGATACTGTTACTTGGGCTACATTGCTGAGTACCCAAAGAGGCTCTCGCATGTGGTATGTGTTCCAGAGATGACATGTGCTGGTGGCAGTTCTGACTCAGTCTTGGCCTTTGTAAGCTCATATACGTACCCCACTACTGGTGATTCATCTTCCCCACAACGTTCTAGAATAATGGTGCTGCACTAGACTGATCCCATTTTTGGGAAGGTTGGCACCTACTCTTCCTGGGTTTCATAATTTTTCCCTATTTCTCTTTGTCTTCCAAAAGATGGCATCGAAGGGAAAATAAACATACCAATGTATTGAATGCTACAGAAAATGGCATTCATAGTATTGGCTGTCTGTTAATATTATGGTATTAATATGTGTCTTTTAAGTTTACATGCATCAGGGTGTGGACATAGAATATACAAGAGTATATCTTCTGTGTCACAGTGAGCACCCTTATGTAAATTACTTCTTGCTCATCTATACTACGGCTATATCTTGAGTTGATCTGATTGATTTTGAAAACATTACCAATTCCTATTATTGATGTTGAGAATTGCTTTATTGCTTGTTTAATTTTATTTTTTAGATTGTTTCTAAAATGAAACAGTGAAAAAGCATTAGTGAAACACTGACTTACAAGATTGATTGGAGTCAGAGTGAAAAAGCCGTTAGCAATGTCGTCTAGGCAAGTTATCTTTTGTAGACAAGAATCTGTTTTAATTAGCAGTAACAAATGTGAATTCTTCTAACTGTTCTTTCAAGCCAGAGTTTAGTCAGGAAATTAAATGACAACTGTAATTCTTTATCCCTGATAGTATCTTATTTAACATCTAACTTCACTTACAGGCTCGTGAAGCGGTAGAAATGCGTGCTCAAGTAGAGAGAAAGATGGCTCAAAAAGAAAAGGAAAAACATGAAGAGAAACTTAGAGAAATGGCCCAGAAAGCCAGAGAGAGAAGAGCTGGGATCAAAACCCATGTGGAAAAAGGTATAACATACTTGTTGTTCAGTTGCTAAGTCATGTCCAACTCTTGTGATCCCATGCACAGTAGCCCACCAGGCTCCTCTGTCCGTGGTGTTTCCCAGGCAAGAATACTGGAGTGGGTTGCCATTTCCTTCTGCAGGGGATCTTCCCACCCCAGGGATCGAACCTGAGTCTCCTGCATTGGCAGGCGATTCTTTACCACCTGAGAAGTCACCAGGGAAGCCCTGACATACTCACTACTGAATTGAATTTACTTTATGAATAATATTTATCTCAATTTAGAAAATCTCAGCTGTTTTTTTACTACATGCAGAAGTAGTGCATACATGTAAAGAAAATATAGATATTTCAGAAATAATGTAGAAATGAAACAGTAATTTCTGCCTCATTAAGTGGAAGTAATAGAAAAGAATGTGTATTTAAGTGTGGCCTTTAATATGAGACTACACCAGAATTTTTTAAAATTCTGAGTGGAATACTTTTTAAAATCACATATTATTCAAATGATAGGCTTAATTTTCTCTTACTTTTCTGGAAACTTAGAGAAAAGAGATCTCAGACTGAACAATTCAGCTCCCCCAATGGTAAACTTAATCCACAGTTTTTCTTTTAGGCCTTTAATCATTTTCTCTCTCGCTTTATTTAGTGATCTACAAAAATATTGTGGTATATGTGCTATATTAATTCAGTTAGAGTGAGAAGACTAATTCTAATTCAAGAACATGATGAGGGTGGTTTCAGTAATAATTCCTCGTCTAGTATACTTATTCAGTTCATGTTGCACACCTACTAGGTGCAAGGATTTCATCTAGACACAGTTTTCTGCTAGTCAGGTAGGGGATATAGCAGTGAACATTTTAGGGAATGTAGACAGACAAAAAAATGTTAATCATATAGTGTATTAGAAGATAATAGTCACTATGAGGGAAAAAAAGAGGAAGAGTATGTAAAAGTGCTAGAAGGAGGGAGTGGTCAGAATAGACCTCACTTCCGAGATGGTAACTTTAACAAAAAACACTTGAAGAAAGTAAGGAAGTGAGCCATATGGATACCTAAGGGAAGAGCATCCCAGATAGAAGGAACAGCCAGTGCAGAGGCCCTGAGTTGGGAGTGTATCTGGTGTGTTTAAGGAAAAGCAGGAGGCCAGAATGGCTGGATTAGACCCAGAAAGCTAAGTAGAGATGAGGTGTCAGAGTAGTTAGGGCAAAGTGGCCAGATCTTGTGTGCCTTTTATAGCTTTTATTTCAAGTAACAAGGGAAGCAATCTGAAGAGTCTGGAGCAGGATGACATGATCTTGCATATGTTAGAAGGCAATGGAATGGTTATCTGCAGGAGCAGGAACACCGTTAGAAAACTTTTGCAATAATCCAGATAAGAGATAATAGCAGGAGGTAGGTAGTGAAAATATGTCAGGTACTGAGTGTGATTTGAAAGTAGAGCTGACAAAATTTGCTTATGGATTCGGCATAAGAAGGAGAGAAAAGGAGTCAAAGATGACTCCAGAACTTTTGACCTAAACAATTGAGAAGGATTGAATTGCTATCTACTAATATTGGTAAGACTACACTGCGGAGAGATTTGGGAAGGAAAGATTAGGAATTTAGTTGTAGATATGTTATGTTTAAAATGAAGGTGTCAAGCAGGCAATTGGTTATAGGAGTCTAGAATTGAAGGGAAGTAATGAAGGTTCTGGCTAGTAACCCACTTCGTTGCATATATATATAAATGTCTTAAGGGGGCATAATATAAAAAACCTACCTGTTGTAACCTAGCCACTGATGATAACTCAGAGTAAAACCTCTCTGTATCTAAGTTCTCTAAACTGATTTAAAAAAACAGGATGGTTCTTGAGAAGGTAGTTAAAATTTTTAGAAATCCTCTTGCCAAATATTAATAAGAACTTACCATTTATTAAGCATTTATTATGGCAGGTGCCGCTCTGAGCACTATATTACTTTATATAATCCCTACAGCAACCCTATGCAGTGATTCTATTATTGTCACTATTTTACAGAGGAGGCGACAAAGGCTGAGAGGGGTCAAGTAATGGGTATAATTTCACATTGTTGATCTGTCATAGAAACAGGATTTGAACCCAGACAGTCTGACTCCAAAGCTCAAGCTCTATATTATATTTCTTCTATATCTACACTATATCCCTTCAGCCTGGAGAGGGTAGAGAAAGTGAAGATAGATATAGACACAGTAGATGAGATGAGGTGCAACCAGCCCAACGTATCATGAGTAAAAGGTTCTTTATTTGAAGTCAGTCTTCGAAAATATAAGTATGAACTTTGCAAATTCTTTTTTCTGGCATTTTATTATGAAAATTTTAAAACACGTAGAAATATTCTCTTGTTCAGAATATTAATAGTGATAAGTACAGTGATAAAGTCATTTTCACCTGTGTCCACACAGAGGACGGGGAGGCACGTGAGAGGGATGAAATCCGGCATGACCGGCGAAAAGAGAGACAGCATGACCGGAACCTCTCCAGGGCAGCTCCAGACAAGAGGTGGGTACTCTGAGGTCAATGTGAATTGTGAAGAGTGACTTTTGTGAACCTTCTAGAGAGGAGTGTTAGTCCACTGAAACCAGTTTTGCTTCTCTCCTTCCTCTTCAGGTTGATAGCTTCATAAACCAGCACCTATTTTCTTGCCCTAAACTGCTTAGTCTGCCTTAGCAGAAGAACTGACTATGCCTGAAAGTGAGCTTTTCTTCCATTACCTTGTATTGTCAGCTAGGGTTGAGAAGGATGGGGATACACAAAAAGAGAATTCAGATCATATTTATGAAGAAGAAAGTAGTGGATATGCTTGTTCTGATCTGTTCTTTTCCTGCTTCAAATGGTGAGACAGGTTGATTTATCATGTGCCTGCTCCTCTAGACAGGAAATAAGCTGCTGGACCTTTATTGAGGTCCTTTCACATGCAGAATACTGTACTGAGTGAGTACAGTGGGGGAGAAGAGCAGCTTTTGTAAGAAGTGAAAGTCAGCCTCTCTTCATGAGCAGTTTCACTTAAAATTCAGAAAGATAGAGCTGTCATATGAAATTGCTTGGGAAAACTGACAGAACACTCTTAATACAGACTTAAAGGAAATACATGTATGAACACTTGGAATAAAGTAGAGATGGATTCATGAAGTTTGTGGTTCACCAAAGGCCGAGGACTGAAATTGATGAAAACTTGAAGAAATGCTGTAATACAAGAGGTGGAATTCTGAGTGAGGGTTAAATGCAAATATAAAACATTTTCTTTCCAAATGAGCAGTTTTGAATGCTCTCATCCTCCTGTGAGCTAATACTATGGTTTTTTAGGTCATATCTTAAACAGATTCCTGCTGGTGATATTCTTTGTTGTTTAATGGCATATTTCATCTCCTTGAATAAGTGAAGTCATGGAAAAGCAGAAAATCTGAATTTAGAGTTTAAATGTACAGTATAGAACAGAAAGGAATGAAATTTGAAAGTACACAGTTAATGATACTCTCAGTCTGAAATTCCTAAGCTGTAAAAGTCAAAATGGCTCTGTAGATAAATTGAGCCCTTACAACCAGTAAAGTGACTGAGAATTGATAAAATAGAAAAGCTTTAAACTTGTGCTTGGATGAAAATTAGATTGTCTATAGAAATCATTTTAAGACCTGAACCTCTAGTAAAGTAAATGATGACAGTTATCATGGTATCATTGTGATGTAGATTACATACATACCAAAACAGCAGGGGAATTAAGTTCACCTGAATGTCAAACATCATACTGAGTAATCCAGTCATTAGACATATTTTTCTCAAAAATTACTAAATGTTGTTAGGTAAAAATTGATTCTGTCTTATTGAGAGTGATTGATGTGGTATACCTAATTTGCATCCAGTCCCCCTAACCCTTTATAATAATAGCAGATACAGACTGTAGCAGTTTCATATCTCAGCATGTGTTACAAGAAGATTGCTTGTATTAAGAATGATTCTTTTGAGAAAGGACAGCCTCTTCTATAGGTGCTATTGGAAAAACTGGATGGCTACATGCAAAAGAAGGAAAACCTTAAACCATGCACAAAAAACTCAAAATCAATTAAGGATTTGAATGTGAGACCTTAAACTGTAAAAATCCTAGAAGAACACATAGGTAGTAAGCCCTTTGACTTGATGTTAGCAATGATTTTGTGAATCTGACTCCAAAGGCAAAGGAAACAAAGGAGAAATAAACAAATGGGACTGTATCAGACTAAAAACTTCCACACGATGAAGGAAGCCATCATCAGAACAAAAAGGCAGCCTACTGGGTGGGAGAAGATACTTGCAAATCATATATTCGACATGAGGTTAATATCCAAGCTATAGAAAGAACTACAGCTCAACTAAAACCAACCCAGTTAAATGGGCAGAGGATCTGAATAGACATTTTTCCAAAGAAGACATGCAGATGGTGAACAGGCACATGAAAAAATAATCAACATCACTAATTATGAGGAAATGCAAATCAAAACCACACACCTGTTAGAATGGCTGTTATCAGAAAGACAAGAAATAGCAAGCATTGGAGAGGATGTAGAGAAAAGGGAACCCTCATGCACTGTTGGTGGGAGTATAAATTGGTGCAGTCAATATGGAAAACACTATGGAGATTCTTCAAAAGATTTTCCATTTCTGGGTATTTATCTGAAGAATATAAAACACTAATTCAAAAAGTATAAGCATCCCTCTGATCACTGCAATAAGTTCATGATCTGAGCCACAGTCAGCTCCTGGTCTTGTTCTTGCTGACTGTATAGAGCTTCTCTTCTTTGGCTGCAAACTAATATAATCAATCTGATTTCGGTGTTGAATATCTGGTGATGTCCATGTGTAGAGTCTTCTCTTGTGTTGTTGGAAGAGGGTGTTTGCTATGACCAGTGTGTTCTCTTGACAAAACTCTATTAGCCTTTGCCCTGCTTCATTCTGTATTCCAAGGCCAAATTTGCCTGTTACTCCAGGTGTTTCTTGACTTCCTACTTTTGCATTCCAGTCCCCTATAATGAAAAGGACATCTTTTTTGAATGTTAGTTCTAAAAGGTATTGTAGGTCTTCATAGAACGGTTCAGCTTCTTCAGCGTTACTGGTTGGGGCATAGACTTGGATTACTGTGATACTGAATGGTTTGCCTTGCAAACGAACAAAGATCATTCTGTCCTTTTTGAGATTGCATCCAAGTACTGCTTTTCGGACTCTTTGGTTGACCATGATGGCTACTCCATTTCTTCTAAGGGATTCCTGCCCACAGTAGTAGATATAATGGTCATCTGACTTAAATTCACCCATTGCAGTCCATTTTAGTTCAGATTCCTAGAATGTCGACGTTCACTCTCACCATCTCCTGTTGGACCACTTCCAATTTGCCTTGATTCATGGACCTAACATTCCAGGTTCCTATGCAGTATTGCTCTTTACAGCATCAGACCTTGCTTCTATCACCAGTCACATCCACAACTGGGTATTGTTTCTGTTTTGGCTCCGCCCCTTCATTCTTTCTGGAGTTATTTCTCCACTGATCTCCAGTAGCAAAGTGGGCACCTACAGACCTGGGGACTTCATCTTTCAGTATCCTATCATTTTGCCTTTTCATACTGTTCATGGGGTTCTCAAGGCAAGAATACTGAAGTGGTTAGGTTGCCATTCCCTTCTCCAGTGGACCACGTTCTGTCAGAACTGTGTCCGGTTTCTTAAATTGAAGAAAGAAGGGAAAACCACTAGACTATTCAGGTATGACTTAAATCAAATCCCTTATGATTATACACTGGAAGTGAGAAATAGATTTAAGGGCCTAGATCTGATAGATAGAGTGCCTGATGAACTATGGACAGAGCTTTGTGACATTGTATAGGAGACAGGGATCAAGACCATCCCCATGGAAAAGAAATGCCAAAAAGCAAAATGGCTGTCTGGGGAGGCCTTACAAATAGCTGTGAAAAGAAGAGAAGTGAAAAAACAAAGGAGAAAAGGAAAGATACAAGCATCTGAATACAGAGTTCCAACAAATAGCAAGAAGAGATAAGAAAGCCTTCCTCAGTGATCAATGCAAAGAAATAGAGGAAAACAACAGAATGGGAAAGACTAGAGATCTCTTTAAGAAAATCAGAGATACCAAAGGAACATTTCATGCAAAGATGGGCTCGATAAAGGACAGAAATGGTATGGACCTAACAGAAGCAGAAGATATTAAGAAGAGGTGGCAAGAATACACAGAAGAACTGTACAAAAAAGAGCTTCATGACCCAGATAATCATGATGGTGTGATCACTGACCTGGAGCCAGACATCCTGGAATGTGAAATCAAGTGGCCCTTAGGAAGCATCACTACGAACAAAGCTAGTGGAGAATTCCAGTTGAGCTATTTCATATTCCAAATCCTGAAAGATGATGCTGTGAAAGTGCTGCACTCAATATGCCAGCAAATTTGGAAAACTCAGCAGTGGCCACAGGACTGGAAAAGGTCAGTTTTCATTCCAATCCCAAAGAAAGGCAAAGCCAAAGAATGTTCAAACTACCGCACAATTGCACTCATCTCACACGCTAGTAAAGTAATGCTCAAAATTCTCCAAGCCAGGCTTCAGCAATATGTGAACCGTGAACTTCCAGATGTTTAAGCTGGTTTTAGAAAAGGCAGAGGAACCACAGATAAACTTGCCAACATCCGCTGGATCATCAAAAAAGCAAGAGAGTTCCAGAAAAACATCTATTTCTGCTTTATTGACTATGCCAAAGCCTTTGACTGTGTGGATCACAATCAACTGTGGAAAATTCTGAACGAGATGGGAATACCAGACCACCGGACGTGCCTCTTGAGAAACCTATATGCAGGTCAGGAAGCAACAGTTAGAACTGGACATGGAACAACAGACTGGTTCCAAATAGGAAAAGGAGTACGTCAAGGCTGTATATTGTCACCCTGCTTATTTAACTTATATGCAGAGTACATCATGAGAAACGCTGGGCTGGAAGAAGCAATGGCTGAAATCAAGATTGCCGGGAGAAATATCAATAACCTCAGATATGCAGATGACACCACCCTTATGGCAGAAAGTGAAGAGGAACTAAAAAGCCTCTCGATGAAAGTGAAAGAGGAGAGTGAAAAAGTTGGCTTAAAGCTCAACATTCAGAAAATGAAGATCATGGCATCTCGTCCCATCACTTCATGGGAAATAGATGGGGAAACAGTGGAAACAGTGTCAGACTTTATTTTGGGGGGCTCCAAATCACTGCAGATGGTGATTTCAGCCATGAAATTAAAAGACGCTTACTCCTTGGAAGGAAAGTTATGACCAACGTAGATGGCATATTCAAAAGCAGAGACGTTGCTTTGCCAACAAAGGTCTGTCTAGTCAGGGCTATGGTTTTCCAGTAGTCATGTATGGATGTGAGAGTTGGACTGTGAAGGCTGAGCACTGAAGAATTGATGCTTTTGAACTGTGGTGTTGGAGAAGACTCTTGAGAGTCCCTTGGACTGCAAGGAGATCCAACCAGTCCATTCTGAAGGAGATCAGCCCTGGGATTTCTTTGGAGGGAATGATGCTGAAGCTGAAACTCCAATACTTTGGCCACCTCATGAGAAGAGTTGACTCATTGGAAAAGACTCTGATGCTGGGAGGGATTGGGGGCAAGAGGAGAAGGGGATGACAGAGAATGAGATGGCTGGATGGCATCACCGACTCGATGGACATGAGTTTGAGTGAACTCCGGGAGTTGGTGATGGACAGGGAGGCCTGGTGTGCTGCAATTTATGGGGTTGCAAAGAGTCGGACACAACTGAGCAACTGAACTGAACTGATGATCACTGCAGTGTTATTTACAGTATTCAAGATGTGGAAGCAGGCTAAGTACCCATTAACATATAAATAAAGAAGGTGTGTGTGTGTGTGTGTGTGTGCGCGCTAAGTACCCATCAACAGATAAAGAAGGTGTGTGGGTATGTGTGTGTGTGTACACATTAGAACTCAGCCATAAAAGTGAAATCTTGCTGTCTGTAATAACCTGGGAGAACCTTGAGGGTATTATGCTACATGTAATAAGTCAGAGAAAGAGAAACAGGGTGTGATTTCACTTACGTGAAATCTACAAAAAACAAAAACAAAAACTCATAGAACAAATTGGTGGTTATCAGAGAAGGGGGTTGAGGAATTAGTGAAATGGGTGAAGGAGGTCATTTGTATGGTGATTGAGAGTAACTACACTTTGGTGGTGATCACTTTGTGTAGTGTTTACAGATGTCAAATTATAATGTTGCAGTCGTGTATTTTTCCTCAAGGGGGAAAAAAGAAGTCTCTGAGCAGTTCTTTTCTGTATCAGGAATGCCTAATTATAAAACCCTATCTCTTACAATAATCATGTATCTGAAATACTGTAAGAAATGCCATCGTAATTATGCCTTATCAAGGAATATATATGTTCATCAGATGTGAACTGGACATATTTATTTCCTCTGCTTCTGATAATGGTTGTATTGAAGTTGAAATTCAGCTTGTCTGTGAAGAAGTTTCAGTTTGCGCCATGGTATTTCAAAACAGGTCGAAACTGCAGAGAAATGAAAATCGAGACATCAGTGAAGTCATTGCTCTTGGTGTGCCCAACCCTCGTACTTCCAATGAAGTTCAGTATGACCAAAGGCTCTTCAACCAATCCAAGGTACACAGAGTCTGGAAACAGCATGTCTTAAGTGTTGATACAAATACAACCTTCAGGGAAAAGAAAATTAGCATGTGAGACATTTGCATCAGCCTAAGGTATGCTAGCGTGATGGAGAAGAAAAAATTAGAAATTGCATATTGTAACTTAAGAAACAAGTTAGAATAGCTCTTAGAGTTGGCTCTTAGAGTTGGCTAGGATTTGAGACACTGTTAGAAAATGAAAGAAATTAGGTAGTAAAACTTGGTTCTGGTATGTGAGTCTTTTATTTCTAGAACAGAGCCAGTGTCCTATAACAGTGTCTCTTGGGTTATTTTTTGTCGATATTTGCAAAAATAATTTTTTTAATGCTATAAAAACACAAACTTGGGATCTTTGAAAAATGAAGCTATAAAACCAAAGTATTCATCAGAAAGTCTGATTTTAGTATCAGACTAGAACACCTAGTGTTCTAGTATCTAAGCTAGAACCCCTTAGGCCTGAGGAAGTACCTTTATGTTTTCATTCACCCAACATTGATTATCTACTGTATGTAAGTCAGTGAGATCAAAGGTACACATCTTAACACTCAAGGAACGTGCAAGTCTACTGGAAAAGACAGATACATGTATATCAATAAAGACAAGGCAGACTGTGCTAACAATACAGAAGTATAAATGTCTACTGGGATATAGAGGGTTCCCATCGCCCCCTGCAAGGCTGGGAGTCACCCTGTGGATTGTTCCAGGAAACATGCTGAAAGCATAGTATCCGAGTCACAGCAGGACAGACTCACGGACACACCAGGTGGGTGACAGGGTACACACGTCCCCAACACGACTGTAACCACATTAGAACCCAGGTCCTCACCCCGACCCTGCACCAGCTGAGTCAGGGCCTGGCTTCCCGCTTCTAGGCCATAACCGTGGTCCAACAGAGACCATGACCCCTCACACCCCGGGATACTGTTTTGTGAATAACAAAGTCTACCTTCGAAACCAAAAAAAAAAAAAAAAAGTTGTGATGAAAAGTTTTATCAAAAGGCACATTCTTATATTAACGAACCATTACAAAACAAACTTGTTGACTTGAGATTTTCATTGAGAATATTGTGTTATGCTTCGATAGTGTTCTCACACAGTTAAGGGGTTTAACATTATTACTGTAAATGGTGTCAGATAAAATGTTTTGTAGTTCTTTCATCTTGCCACTATGTCTGCACAAATGGATTGTCAAGTGCCTGCTTATACTGCTATCCTCCAATTTTAAAGACCACTTTGCTAAAACAGTCATTAATGAGTACCATGTTTAATGTAAGGACCCAAAGGTGATAACGAAGAAAAAACACTGGTTTTTTTTAATTGAAAGATAATTGCTTTACAGACTTTTGTTTTCTGTCAGACCTCAACATGAATCAGCCATAGGTATACATATATCCCCTCCTGTGACCATTTTTTAATAACCTTTTTAATTTGTAGTTCAGATTGTTGGAACATGTAAGCTGTAAATGAGCAAGGGTTTACTCTACTTAAGAATGTAATGCGATTCAACTTTTAATAAAAATGTGTACACTTTTAATGTCTGTTTTTCCACAGGGTATGGACAGTGGTTTTGCAGGTGGAGAAGATGAAATTTACAATGTTTATGATCAAGCCTGGAGAGGTGGAAAAGATATGGCCCAGAATATTTACAGGCCCAGTAAAAATCTGGACAAGGACATGTATGGAGATGACCTAGAAGCCAGAATAAAGACTAACAGGTACCAGGGCAGACGGCTCAGTTTTAACATCTACACCAGTGAAAATAAAGTGGTTCATAGTCATTTCTCTTTTTCCCTAGATTTGTTCCCGATAAGGAGTTTTCTGGTTCAGACCGTAGACAAAGAGGCCGAGAAGGACCAGTTCAGTTTGAGGAGGATCCTTTCGGTTTGGACAAATTTTTGGAAGAAGCCAAGCAACATGGTGGCTCTAAAAGACCCTCAGATAGCAGCCGTCCCAAGGAACATGAGCATGAAGGCAAAAAGAGGAGGAAGGAGTAGATACTTTGTTCAGAGTGAACGAACTGTTATTGTTAACCCTAATGATGCAAGTCATATGGGGAACACTTTGTACATGGCCAGGATAAAAACCAAATCTGGGTGTCAGAGCCCAGCACTACTTTTTATTACAGGAGAGGGAGGGGGGTATGGAAAAGTTCTACTTTGAATTATTTAGTTTTTTTAAAAATGGGTTGTGTTTGTGCTTCTCCCACCTTTTGGCATTTATAGAAAATACTGCCCCACACGTGAAATTAAAGCCACTTCCTTTCAAGTGACATTAGTACTTTGGGGTTAATATTTTGTCTAAAAATGACTGCTTATGAATAAAGTGACCCCGATCATAGCAAGTAGAAAGAAGGATGTTCACATATTGGAACTGTCCTGCCAAATGATGTTTGCCCCTGTAGTGCTCTGTTAATTTGGAGTGGGGAAAGTAAGCTCTTGCTTGGTGCAACTATTTGTTTCAAATAAAAACATTTAGACAAAACTTCCTCTTTTATTTACTTTATTCAGTAGGCAGTGAGGGTCTCAAAAATCTTTCTCTTCATCAGATGTTTGGTCTCCTTGTAAAGCTTTGGGTCTTTGAGGTTGAACATGGAGCTGGGGGAAAAAAATTCAGCACTGTAAGGAAAGTCATTGTCTGCAAAAACATTAAAACCGAAAACTGCTGTTCTATGAGGGATCAGCACCAGTGAGCTGATCCTTGTACTTATTTGTTCCTTGTACTTAAGGCTCCCTGAACTCCCATTAAAAATTGTAAATCAGTCTGGCCTAAGGTCACATCAGTTCAGTTCAGTTAAGCTCAGTTGTGTCCGACTCTGCAACCCCATGAACTGCAGCACGCCAGGCTTTCCTGTCCATCACAAACTCCCAGAGCTTGCTCAAACTCATATCCATCCAGTCAGTGATGTCATCCAGCCATCTCATCCTCTGTCATCCCCTTCTCCTCCTGCCTTCTATCTTTCCCAGCATCAGAATATTTTCAAATGGGTCAGTTCTTCGCATCAGGTAGCCAAAGTACTGGAGCTTCAGCTTCAGTGTCAGTCCTTCCAGTGAATATTCAGGACTGATTTCCTTTAGGATGGACTGGTTGGATCTCCTTGCAGTCCAAGGGACTCTCAAAAGAGTCTTCTCAAGGTCACATAGTAAGTGGGAAAGTCAGTATTTCAACCAAGGTCTCCCTGCTGTTTCCACTGTTCCGTGTTCCATGTATCTTGCTAACCATTAAAATGTCTTCTTGTACTTAAGTCTCCAGACCTTTTACAACTGGGAACTCTCCCACCATCACTGTTCTTTAACAAACATTAAGTTACAAATCATCCAAAATCCCTTTCATTTCACACTTCTGACCTATTTAACTGGTATACAGAAAACTCACATGATATGATACAGAAAAATACTTACCTTTACTCCATCAATAACATGATTTTCCTGTTGTAGTGCATTGTGAAGTTCTTCTTCTGAAGAAAAGTGAATCCAACCCATACCTTTGTGAAAGCCAGTCTCTTTGTCCTTAAAAATTCAAAATTTAGGAAGAAATTAATAATCATGAACTTGAGAAAGTTTCCAGGTGTTCCAAATTAAACCAACTTTTTCATCTGCTGAAATGGAATACAAGACATTTTAATTTAAAAGTATCAAAAACCCTGCTTTAATACAAATAATCTTAACACGCTCTCTAAAACGTGAGCAAAGTGCTTTTTGTGTTGTTCAAGATAAAAAGCACACTAGTAGCAATAGTCAAGGGAAATTTTATTAAAGAAGTACTCTTCCATCAAAACCACTATGAGGTACCATTTCACACCAGTCAGAATGGCTGTGATCCAAAAGTCTACAAATAATAAATGCTGGAGAGGGTGTGGAGAAAAGGGAACCCTCTTACACTGTTGGTGGGAATGCAAACTAGTACAGCCACTATGGAGAACAGTGTGGAGATTCCTTAAAAAACTGGAAATAGAACTGCCTTATGATCCAGCAATCCCACTGCTGGGCATACACACTGAGGAAACCAGAAGGGAAAGAGACACGTGTACCCCAATGTTCATCGCAGCACTGTTTATAATAGCCAGGACATGGAAGCAACCTAGATGCCCATCAGCAGATGAATGGATAAGAAAGCTGTGGTACATATACACAATGGAGTATTACTCAGCCATTAAAAAGAATACATTTGAATCAGTTCTAATGAGGTGGATGAAACTGGAGCCTATTACACAGAGTGAAGTAAGCCAGAAGGAAAAACACCAATACAGTATACTAACGCATATATATGGAATTTAGAAAGATGGTAACAATAACCCTGTGTACGAGACAGCAAAAGAGACAGTGATGTATAGAACAGTCTTATGGACTCTGTGGGAGAGGGAGAGGGTGGGAAGATTTGGGAGAATGGCATTGAAACATGTAAAATATCATGTATGAAACAAGATGCCAGTCCGGGTTCGATGCACGATACTGGATGCTTGGGGCTAGTGCACTGGGACGACCCAGAAGGATGGTATGGGGAGGGAGGAGGGTGGAAGGTTCAGGATGGGGAACACATGTATACCTGCGGTGGATTCTTTTTGATATTTGGCAAAACTAATACAATTATGTAAAGTTTAAAAATAAAATAAAATTTAAAAAAAAAAGAAGTACTCTTCCTGTTTCTAACTCACTTCTAGAAACTAGGAAATTAAGCCTTCAAACCTAAGTACATTTATGGTGATTTCTGAAACTAATCACCCTCGTCACGACTACCACCATTATCATCACATGCTCCTGAGGAAAAAGGAAAAGTTACCTTTACTTACCTACTTTACACTTCTGGGTTAATTTAAGCAATCCTACTATTTACTTTTGTGCAAAAACCAAGAGTGTTTATCATCCAACTTATTCATCAGATTCTGGCTTCCCTATATTTTCCTGTTACATTACACATTAATTTTCCTACGAATCAAAGACTTCTGTTGTTTAAAATCTGTTAACTCCAGGTCCTAAGTTGTTATTTTTTATACTTTTAAGAGGTAAATGGCAACCAAGAAAAATGTTACTTTTTGGAGAAACTTTTTTTAATATTCCTCAAAAAATGCCAATTTCATACACTTTGTAAAACTATTTTTTCAAGCTTACTGATTTTCATGTCTGTAACACACATGCCTCATTCTTTTAATCAGCTATAAAAATGCCATTGTATCAGTGAATTAATATCTTTTCAACCAACCCCACTGATGAACACTTACCTTCTTTCCAATTATATTACTAAACAATGCTGTTTTGAACATCCCTCACCTCACATTTCTGTAAAATCAATCTCTAGAAGTGGAACCTCTAGATCAAAGCAAATCCTCTTTTCTTTTTGTAACTTACTTTTCATTTTGGCTGCACTGGGTCTTTGTGGCAGCACACAGGCTTTCTCTAGAGTCAAAGGTAAACCTTAAATGTTGACAGATTTTGCCAAATTACCCTTCAGTGACAGTATCAGTTAAACTCAACAATTTTAGTACCAGTTTCCCTATACCTTCACTACAGCTGGATATACATAATCCGTTAGATTTTTGTAAGGCAAGTAACGTTAAGCCAATAGTTAGAATTTAAGTTACTTAAAGTTGATATTTTACCACAGCCTTTTCAGTGCCATGAGGAAAAAAGCAGTTTTAGTGAAGCATGCGTAAACTCTAAGTGTACTCATGTCACACACCCCAAAACACAATCATTTAAGAAAGTCCACAGAAAAATACAGCTCAGGATAAAGAACAAATTTATACACTTGATTTTTTTTAAAGACTTTTTTAAGTAAAGGACTCTATTACTTTATTTACTTAATTATTTTTGCAGGATGTTAGTTCTCCAACCAGAGATTGAACCCACACCCTTGGCAGTTGAGAGAGTCCTAACCACTGAACCGCCAGGGAATTCCCATAGCTTGATTTTTAAACCCTCAGGAGGAAGCAAAGAAAATGTAACAAACAGAAACACACCAAAAGCACTCAACCTGGGCTTCCCTAGTGGCTCAATGGTAAAGACTCCACCTGCCAGTGTTGGCAGGAGGCGGGTTGGATCCTCGGTCTGGGAAGATCCCACATGCCCTGGGGCAACTGAGCCTGTGCACAGCTACGGAGCCTGTGCTCTGAAGCCCAGGAGCCGCAACTGAGCCCATCTGCCACAACTACTGAAGCCCGTGTGCCGTAGAACCTGTGCTCCGAAATGAGAAGCCTCTGCAATGAGAAGAGAAGCCTGTGCAGCAACAAAAACCCAGCACATCCAAAAAAAGCACTCAACTCCGTGAGGATAAAGGTGAAAATTTTCTCCACCAGTTAAGTTTTATGATAAATTAACCTCTACTCTCTCAAAGTCCTTATTATAATACTGTAATAGACAAAATCCCAAAATGGCCCCAAGACCCCCATGTGTTCCACCATGTTACCCCCTGTATAGTCCTCTCCCCCTGAATGTGGGCAGGGCCTATGACATGCTTCTAAACAAAAGAATACAGCAAAAGTGACGGGATGCTGCTCCCTTGAACAGGAAGATGGGGTGTCCCTCTGAAGACTAAATTATAAAACTGTCGTAGCAGACTAGAGAAACTCCCTTGCTGACTTTGAAGCAAGCTGCCATGTTGGGAGAAGGCCTCCATAAGAGAGATGTAACAAGGTAACAAGCAACTGCAGGTAGTTTGGAGGACCTGAGACCAGCCTCCAGCTGAAAGCCAGCAAGAAAGCAGATACCCAAGCCCTACAGTTGAAAGACGAATTCTACCAAAACCCAAGGGAGCTGGGAAATCAGTCTTTCCCGGCTGAGCCTCTCCAGCTGACACACACCTGGATTCTGCTGCTCCGGCAGACAGACACCTGCATTGCCTCTTACGTGAATCCCTGAACAGAGGACCTAGCAAAGCTATGCCTGGACTCCTGATCTCTATAATCTGTGAGATCATGTGTATGTGTTGTTTTGAGCCATTACATTTGTGATAATTTTATGCATCAATTAAAAAAAAAAAACTACCACAAATGCCTCGAATACCTAGGATAAGGCTTTTTGTTTTGTTAAATCAATATCACCCATAATTTAATCAACAAAGACTGAACAGCTTCACTCCATTACCAATTCATGTAAACTGATATGCTTTGACAAAGAATAATCAAAAATTAGAGGAAAACATTATTGCTTTTTTTAAAAAAGGTAATACTCACAAAAGGAACAGTGCATTTTCGTACATGGCCAAATTGTGCAAAGTGTTCTCTCAGCTCACCTGTATAAGAAAAGAAAACATAGTAAGAGTTTTTTTTTTTAGTTATTGTATTATCCTCCATCCTAGATTAAGATAGAAACCAAGAGGGGTCCTAGAGCCCCCAAACTCCTTGTGAACAATGGTAGTTTGTATTTCTTGCAGCTTTAAGATCCAGGAAACCGTTATGGTATTGATTATAAAGCTGTAATTTACTAGATTTGGGGAGGTGTTGGGGTGGGGGAGACATGGGCAGATAAACTGCTGAGCTGACTTAGTCTTCATCCCCAGCAAGTACTGAGTCTTCACCATACCAGGTACTATGCTAAATGCATGGATTAAAATCCCCGTGAGATGATCACACAGGAAACAGTTAAACAATCACAATACTGTGTGTTGTTAGCTATATTAGAGATTTCCAAATAAAGTCTCAATCTCAAGAATATCTGCAAAAATGACCATGGATTTTTACATTTTGGTGAGCAAATGTAAAAACCTTAACTCTAAACTACAGTTGACAAAAAGCAGTGTTGGTAACAGAAATCAGTACTCATCACTCCCCAGCTTTCTATGTCCAGCCTAAGCCTATCCCATGAACTTCAATTTTTGTAATCATGAAAACAATTATCGTTTATTGAGTACTTACTCTGTATTGAGCACAAATCTAAGCACTTGTATTTACATATAAATTCATTTAATATAATCAACACCCCAGGAGAAAGGTATTATTGACTCCATTTTATGGCTGATGAAACTGAGGCACAGTGGTGAGCCCTCTTCCCCCAATTACCTTCCCTTAGGTACACACATTAGGAGAAGGCAATGGCACCCCACTCCAGTACTCTTGCCTGGAAAATCCCATGGACGGAGGAGCCCCGTGGGCTGCAGTCCATGGGGTCGCTAAGAGTCGGACACGACTGAGAGACTTCACTTTCACTTTTCACTTTCACGCACTGGAGAAGGAAATGGCAACCCACTCCAGTGGTCTTGCCTGGAGAATCCCAGGGACGGCGGAGCCTGGTGGGCTGCCGTCTATGGGGTCACATAGAGTCGGACACAACTGAAGCGACTTAGCAGCAGCAGCAGCAGCAGGTACACACCTTAGGTTCTGAACTGTGGTGTTGGAAAAGACTCTTGAGAGTCCCTTGGATTGCAAGGAAATCCAACCAGTCCATCCTAAAAGAGATCAGTCCTGAATATTCATTGGAAGGACTGATGCTGAAGCTGAAACTCCAATACGTTGGCCACGTGATGTTAAGAACTGACTCATTTGAAAAGACCCTGATGCTAGGAAAGAATGAAGGCGGGAGAAGGGGACGACAGAGGATGAGACGGTTGGATGGCATCACTGACTCAATGGACATGAGTCTGAGTAGACTCCGGGAATTAGTGATGGACAAGGAGGCCTGGCGTGCTGCAGTCCAAGGGGTCCCAAACAGTCGGACACGACTGACCGACTAACCTGAACTGAACGAGGTTACACAACTACCTAAAGGCCAAGTTGGAATTGTAACCCAAGGAGAACAGCTTCGGAGTGCATTTCTCAATCTATACACAACGTCCTCTGTCCAGCTAACAAAGAACTCACAGGTTTCTCAAACTAAACACATTTCAACTTAACTACTCATCTTCTTTCGATGTGCTTCTCCTACATTCTAATCACCAAATCCACCAACATTAAAAACCTGGAGGTCATTCCTCCCTTTCCCCCATTCCGTACTCTTCCCCATTCAAGTCATCACGAAAATCTATCGATTATTCTTTGATTAGCTTAAGTGAACCTGACTCCTCCTCCTATCACTACCCTGAACTCTTCACCTATGAACTAAACTACAGAAACTACCTCTTGTAACTCTGAATCCGTCCCCACGCTGCAATCAAAACAACCCCTTCTAAATCGTAAATCTTAAAAGTTTCCAAGTAATTAAAGCTGTAAATTCCGAAAGGCTGGAGACCGTGAATGGGTGCCCCCAAAGCTCAAGGGGCATCCCTTAAACGGCTAATTGCTGACAAATTTCTTTCTACTCACTGGCTTGCTCAGGAGCACACTCAGCCTCCTTAATCCAGCCACCACGGGGATTTAAGTGCTTCGCAGCAAGCAAGGCTTTTCAGGATTGCTCGGACCTAAAGATTCTGCCCCTACTACATTTCCAACTCACTTGAGGCCGCCGTCCAGGGAATTTTTCTGACAAACGCAACCGGCCGGCCGATGTTTGTACGCAGCGCCATAGCGCCCCTCGCTGCCGGAGCCGCCATCTTTAGGCCGAGGAACGTCTAGTGACCTGAGGTCGCGACCCCGGAAGAGCCTGCCTAATCCGGAGCACGGAAATCAGTTTCCGGGTCAGGGGAGGCTTGACAACGAGATGGGGAAGATGGCGGCGGCAGTGGGTTCCGTGGCGACGCTGGCGGTGCAGCCTGGGGAGGACGCGTTTCGGAAGCTTTTCCGCTTTTACCGGCAGAGCCGCCCCGGAACCGCAGACCTGGAAGGGGTCATCGACTTCTCCGTGTCCCACGCAGCCCGCGGTACGGGACCTGGTGCCCCCAAGGTACGGAGAGAGGAGCGGCGCGCTCGGAAGCAATGGTCTCGATGGGCTCAGTAGTTTTGGCTCTGGGACTTAGTTACTCGTGACATGTGGAATCTTCCCGGACCAGCAATTGAACCTATGTCCCCTGCGTTGGCAGGCGGGCTCTTAACAACTGGACCACTAGGGGAGTCTCTTAAGATATTCTTAAATGCCAGGAAACCTTCATAGGTCCCTTAAAAGTTTAATTTATAAGTAATTAACAAGGGTAAAAAGTTACGAGTTTCGGTTAGAGGTTCCATCGAAAAGAGAACAACTATGGTGCTTTTAGTAAACAAAATTCCTTGTGTTTTATTGAAAGATTTTTTTCTGATTAGGGCACTCCAGCCGGGTGTTCCTCAAAGCCCTGTTTAAACACCGTGTTCAAGTTCCTCACAAGCATTATTGTTAGTCCTAACCAAAGGTAGTCTGTATACCAAACACCTTTGATAATTCAGAATCTTATAAAAAAATCACAAAGGTGTGGTATCGTAGGAGAAGATAGTGTTAAAGGTCAGCTCCTCATAACGACTTCAATTTTGTATAACTCTGTTGTGTTTGTTAGTACATAGATGAGGAAACTGAGGATCTAAGATATTAAGTAACTTATCTAAGTCTTATATCAAGTAAATGGTAGAACTAAGTTTGTTGTTGTTGTGCAGTCGCTAAGTCGTGTCCAACTCTTTGCAGCCACGTGGACTGCAGCATGCTAGGCTCCTCTGCCCTCCACCATCTAGAGTTTGCTCAAATTCTTGTCCATTGAGTCAATGATGCTACTAACCAGCTCAACCTCTGCTGCCCCCTTGAGTCGGCTCTTGGCATCAGGCGGCCAAAGTATTGGAGCTTCAGCTTCGGCAGCATTCCTTCCAGTGAATATTCAGGCTTGACTTAGGACCCCAAACTTAGGACTCCTAACTGCCCCACATCAGAAATGCCTTTAGAGGTTTGAGATTCTCACAGTTAACCTGTGAAATAGCTTTAGCCTGCTGACTTCTGTTTGCTTCCTGCCAGGTGGTGAAATCCCAATTAAATTTGTCCTCAGTCAGTGACCATGATGCACTCAGAGCAGGACTTGAGCCGGTCAGCAAGTGGCAAGCCTACGGACTCCAAGGCTATCCTGGTGAGTTCAGTTGAGCTCAGAAGGCAAAAATTACTCAATCAAAGTTTGTCTAGTTTTGGAGAAGGAGTAAATAGACAAAGAAGAAAACTAAATGTACAAATGTTCTGCTCCCAAACCCCTCCTGAATTCTTCCTTGTCTAAGATGTCCGTTTATTTGGCTAGAATAGGAGTCAGTAATGCCTGCCTTATAGTGCAGGAAGTGACAAACCAGGTTCAAACCAAAGATCAGAACAGTGGCTCTGGGCTCCCTGCCGCAGCTCTGAACAGAAGAAGTACTTTGAATTGATAAGAGTAACTCATCATGTTCACTCCAGTCAAAAATCCCTACATTCACAAATGATGTAACAACTTAAAAGCTGTTGCTGTTATCAAGACTGAATTTTTGAATAGAAAACTACAGTTAATGAAATCAAAAGTCCTATAAGGCGAAATAATCTAGATTTTTGAATTTCAGTGATGTCAGGTAGAGAAATTAAGATAATAATGAAAAGTGGGTAACATTATTAACCTTTTTTCTAGGCTCATGGGGCCATTGTTGATTAATTATCATGAACCATTTAGTGTTTTTCAGCATTGTTTTATATAATTCAAATAAATTTTTAATTAAAGTGTGTTCATTGTTTTTTAGCATAGACACAGTGCTGTTGCATAAATATAATGCCTTATTTGGCCAGACGATCTTATATCTCCATTCTGTACCTTGAAGACATAAAGTTAACATTGCACTTGTGATTTCAAATGCAGGTCAAAAGCAAGAGAAATTCCTTTAAAAATTTAGTTTTTGTTGTTCCAAGAGCCAGGTCTGTGTTACAGCTGTTAATACATTATGACCACTGAAGTGTATATGTTGCCATTGTGGGAAGAGGTAACAACTTTCACACTTCCATAAAAGCCCACATGCACTTTTGTGTCTGAAGTCACGAAGGAAACAGCTGAGTGGTGGCTTTTACATATGAAAGCATCGCTCTTCGTGCGTTTGGATAATGAGCATCTGTCACCAGTAGTGATTTGTGCTGCTTTTATTCCTGAAGGCGGCCTTTACCTTTCGTGCCTTGCTCTTGTGTTCATGGCCATGTTTACCAGATTGTTCAGGCTGAAAAGTTACCAGCCCCAGTTTGGTTTTCTGCTGTGCGTGTTGGAATATAGGCATACCTCATTTTATTGTGCTTCACGGATAGTTTTATTTTTTTACAAACTGAAGTTTTGTGGCAACCCCGGATTAAGCAAGTCTTTTGGCACCATTTTTCCAACAGCATTTGCTCACTTTGTGTTTCTGTCACATTTTGGTGATTCTCGTAATATTTCAAACCCTCCAGCAGCAAAAAGGTTACAGCTCACTAAAGGCTCAGATGATGGTTAGCGTTTTTCAGCATTGTTTTATATAATTCAAATAAATTTTTAATTAAAGTGTGTTCATTGTTTTTTAGACACAATGCTATTGCATAAATAGAATACAGTATAGTGTAAATTTTATTTGCACTGGGAAACAAAAAATCTTGTGACTTGGAATACTCGCTTTATTGCAGTGGTTTAAAAGTCAAAGTATCTGAGGTATGCCTCTACTTGGTATTTGAAGTTTTCTGGGATTTCACACTTAGGCCACATCATTTGAGTTGGTCCCTCATTATGTCCTTAAAGACTTTATTCTGTCTTTCCTGCCATCATATAAGCTGCATTTAATAGAAGTACAACGTCCAAGACATGGGAAATGAGTCTCACCTTACTCTGACTTGATCAGAAGGATTATGTTTACTTCAGGATCCTGCATATTCTAAAGGAACCTGAGTAAACCACAAGCTGTCCTTACAAGAGTGAGCAGGAAGGTGATGGGTCTGAAGACCAGAGACTGAGTCTTGGGTAGGGTAGACCTGAGGGGGACCACGATAACATCCAACATTATCCTACATAGAAACAGGTGGAAAGCAGTGCATACTGGGGATTAAGGTCTGACACCAGACTCTGGGTTCATGTCCTGGCTCCACCACTTCGTACTGTGTGATCTTGAGCAAGTTTCTTAATTCTCTTGGCCTCAATTTCTTCATATGTAAAATGTGTCAAAAGATAGTACCCACTTTATAAGGATAGGATTCAATGTGAGTGTACATGTAAAGTACTTAGGTCAGTTTCTGGCACATAGTAAATGCTCAGTAAATGTTAGCTACATAGTTAGAGGCATTTATCAAGAAGAATTGAAAACTGATTTGTGGTTGCTGTGTTTTAAGACCTAAGACCAATGCATGAAAAATTAAAATTAGGCAAATTTTAACTCCATAAAACAGCAGTTGTCTGGAACTGACTGCCTATAAAAGTGTTTAATTTCCTGTCACTGTTCAAACCTGAATTAGATCAGAAGTATTCTTCGTTTAATGTGATATCTTTAGGAATATTATAATATTCTTATTTTGTAAAGTGGTGATAACAGACAGTCATTTATTGGAAAATTTTCTCATATCTTTTTTTTTTCCAAAATATCAACGCTTCTATCATTCTTAAATTATTTGGAGAATTTGACTTATACGTGAAATGCAAAAGTGACCTCCGCACTTCTCAGTGAGTGTTCATTCCTGTCCTGAATTTTAGAGGAAGAGGGGTGCCTTCTGTTCAAAACCACTCTCTTCACCTTTTGATCCTGCCTTTTACCCCTTCCAGCTTCCAAGACCTCCCTGTGTTCCTTTTCCCTCTCCTATATTCAGCCAGTTCCTTTCTGCTGGCTCTTTGCTCATCATCTGTAAGCATGCTTAGGTCTTTCCAAACTCTCCCCTTATTCTTCTATGGCTCCTTCTCAGCCTTTGTTTCCCTTCATAGCCAGACTTCTAAAAGACATTATCTGTATAACTATCTCTACTGCTCTCTCCAGGTGCTTCTTAAAACAGAGTTTTTCATCTGTCTCTAATTCTTAAGAAAGTGCATACAGTGTATGTTTGTTGAATGTTGATGAGTGAACCGTTACCTGTGCATATGATTCCAGTTGGCATTGTTACTCCTCTTTTACAGAGGAGAGATGGCGAGGTATTTGCATACTGGACAGATGTCCATACTGTCTTTCTTCCCTCTTATAGTAGTCAAAGATCAAAAGAGGCAGAAATCACAACAGTCGTTTTAACTGAGATAGTTTAATAGTAAAAAAATAATAATTAGTTAGATATTAGAAAACAGAAAAGGCAAAAAGGTAACACTGAGATATCAGAGAAATAGTAACTACAGGAAGCAGCTTCCACCTCTGTGAATGATACTTGGTGAAATTTGAAGGATGACTTGGCAGTTTTAGTTCTGAAGTTTCCTTTGGGTTAACACAATTAATAATTGTGTAATACTTGTTTCTCTTGAGAATAACCCAAAAAGCCAGAGATAATTGCATAGTGATAGATGTCTGGCAACCATCATCAAAACAGCTTTTTATTAACTTGAAGGAATACCTCTTCCTCTAAAACTGGAGTGTAGGAATGAAAACTTATGTTTATGTGTAGAAGCATTAGCAAAAGGAGGTGTGGAGTAAATAATAAAGTAGGGGATAGAAGGATGTCAACAAAAATAAATGATCTGATTAACTGACGGAGAATTTCCTCCTCTTCTTTTTCTCTCGTTCATCTCTGTATAGGGTTTATTTTTATCTCAAACCCCTTCCTCCCAGGTTACCAGTGGCACTGGGTAAAGCAGTGCCTTAAGTTATATTCCCGGAAACCTAATGTGTGTAACCTGGACAAGCATATGACTAAAGAAGAGACCCAGGATTTGTGGGAACAGAGCAAGGAGTTTCTAAGGTAAGTCATACAGTCACAGTAAATCATTAGTATTCAGCTCAGGTCATCACAGGTCTTTAAAGGAACTACTCTATAATAGTTCAGTGAAAGTAACTGACCTGCTTTTTTTTTCTCTAATGTCCACTCAAATACAGCACAGTTATATTCTTTCCCCCAGGAACATTTGGACAGACGCTTTGACAGTTATAGTAAATTGAGATCCATTTTAAACATTAGCTTATCATAGCATAGATAATGAGTTCATCCTCGTTAATCATTAGATAATCCATTTTTATTCAGCTTCACCCTTTTTTCTGCTTGAAGAGAGTTCCTTTGAAGCCTTATAGTATCCTGAAGAGAGTAACACTAAAAGCCTTCTGCTCTCCAGGATGAAGTCAGTATTACTTTCTGTTTAATGGTGGCCAGCTGTTCTTCATGAAAACTAGTCTTTGTACCTTAATGTTGTTTCAGCTTTCATTTATTCTACAGATATTTTTTGAGGGTCAGTTGTGTGCCAGACATGATGCTAAACATTGGAGATACACAGTACAAAGATAAACAAGACCCTGTCTCGGCACTCAGGAGTGCATAGTCTATGGCAGGAACTCAGTATCAACAGGAATAAGATAATAGAGCTCAGAAAGTGTTAGAATAGATGTTTATGAAAATGCTGTGGGGAATCAGAGGAAGAAATAATTCTTCCAGGCAGGAAAGAGGTGTCAAAGAAGGAAAAATGATTTTTTAATTGGGCCCATTATCCTCTTTTTTTTTTCTCTATCCATTTGAAATGAATCTTCAAAAACAATTAGGTGTTTGCCCGTCAGAATAGTAAAATGGCTGTTTGGGGTAGAGAGAGCAGCCTTAACAAAGGCAGAGTAACGTGTTCCGTGTTACAGGAGCACAGAAGGCATGCATTCATGTGTTTATTCCACAAATGTCCGTTGGGTTTCTGCTGTGTCGGATTCTGTGCTTAAGTGTTAGAGATTCAAGACAGAAAAGACACAGTTCCTGCCTTCAAGGAATTGTAGGTTAGTCATAGACAGAGATATGTGCACATATAATTAAATACAATTTGGAAAGTACAGGGATAGAGTTTGTAAGATAATGAGTATGGTCAAGTAAGTGGCTAGATTGAAGATGGAAGATGCTTCCCGAAAGTCCTAAATAGGATTGGCAAGAGATGACACCAGAAAGGTTGGTTAGGGCCAAGGGTAGTGATGTAAAGCATTGGTTCGAGAGTCCGATTGCCTGGGTTCCAATCCTGGCTCTGCCAGTTACTGGCTTTGTTGACTTTTAGCAGTTTAACTTTTCTATGCCTTGTAGTAGTAGTCTTTTCCTCATGTAACAGTGTTAGGATTAAACAAGATAATATGTGAGAATTCCTTAGAACAGCCTGTTAAAATCTTTGTATCAGTTTTGTGTGTGTTGTTTGGACTTAATTTTCAGAAACTATGTCATATTAATTGTTTAATGATACAGTTTTCAGAAACTATGTCATATTAATTCTAACAAGGAAATAGATGATTTTCTTAAGCTGAAAGGAAAATAACAATAAAATGCATTGGTTTTCCTTTAAAAATCCTCTTGGTCTGTAGGTTATGTTACAAACAAAAGCAGTGTGGAAAATCCTGCTATTAAATACGTCTTCTGTAGAATTCAGAGCAAGTAAGGAGAAGGCAATGGCACCCCAGTACACTTGCCTGGAAAATCCCATGGACGGAGGAGCCTGGTGGGCTGAAGTCCATGGGGTCGAGAAGAGTTGGACACGACTGAGCAACTTCACTCTCACTTTGTACTTTCACGCATTGGAGAAGGAAATGGCAACCCACTCCAGTGGTCTTGCCTGGAGAATCCCAGGGACGGTGGAGCCTGATGGGCGCTGTCTACGGGGTCCCTCAGAGTCAGACACGACTGAAGCAACTTAGCAGCAGCAGCAAGGGAAGATCCTAGCTGAGTGAAATTAGAGAGCTTAGAGTTTGTTAACTAAACCAGCCTCTGTTTTCAAAAAATTAATTTTTGTTTGTTTGTTTCTAACAAATGATTCTCTTGAAATGCCAGTTGTCATCTTCCAAGATAGCTCAGATGAATCTCTGTAATAAATCATCCCGTAAACAATAGTGAGATACTTTTTTTTTTGGTCTAATAAATTAGAAAAAATACAAAATGTGATGGTATACCTTCTGTTGTCAAGGGTTGGGAGAAATTGATATGCTCAGACATTGCTTCCAGCCCTGAAAATCAGTTAGGGCCTACTTTTCCTTCTGTCACTACAGGATAGATGCTTCAGTTTCCTCATCTGGGAAACAGAGGGATTGGACTGGAATAGCCATTCAGGGTGGCTGAATCATGGTCAGAGTCACCTAGACAGTACATGCCGGTTCTCCCACGTTCCCAGAGCGTGTCAGAAAGGGAGAGGTTCTGTGGTTCATAAAGATTTCCCTAGAGATTTTGGTTATCTACTGTTACATTCACAGTAAGAACCTCTGAATTAGAGGACCTCTAAGAATCCTTTCAATTTTAACTTTCTAGGTTTCTGTGGTCGGGGCAGAAGAAACTTTTAAGTAGAAAATGAAATATTTGGGACATATAACCAAAAATAGATGTGTTCACAAAATTAGGGCACCCCAATTTTATGTTTTGTTCAGTTTGTTGTCAGTGAATAGTGTAGCTAGAGATGCTCACACACAGTCCAGTAGTTGGGTGTAAGCATCTTTATTGCAGCATTGCTTGTGAGGGGAGGATGAGAAACAGCTGTCTGTCGGCAGGATTTCACCTCACCTGCATGTCTCTCTGTGAGCAGCTTTATTACAGCATGCTTTACAGTGGAGGGGAGGGGATGAGACACAACCTGAGTGTCAGCAGCAGCAGATCAAACATGATAGACCCCAGTAGTAGCATCAGGCACCATACAGCCACTGAGAAATCTCAACTCCAGCCCTCCAGCAAATACAGTAGCATCAACAGTCGTGATGAATAAAATCATTCCTCGGTATCTCCATCATATCCACGCTGGTCTAAAGCCACCGTCACTCAACTGCAGTGGCCTCCTAACCCGTCGCCCTGTGTCTGCTCTCGTCTCTCTCCAGTCTGTTTTCAATACTCATCTTTTATAGTTCTTATCTGCAGTACCGCAGTTCAGTTCTGATGCTCATCATCCAGAATCAACACAGACATCACAAGTTAAAGGCATGGTCCTTAGCCAAAGTCCCCTCACTTCAGACACCACCTCCGAGTTTGGGAGACCCCCAGTCTGTGCACACTTCTGACCAACTGGGTACAAATTCAGGGGAGTTCCCATGTCTTGGAACCTGTGATCTCCCTTCACTCAATAGAACAATTAACAAAACTCAAGAAAGCATTACACTTATGATTATAATTTTATTATAAAAGGTACAGATCAGGGCCATCCAGTGAGGAGACTACAGAGTGATGTCTGGAAGGATCCTGAACACAGAGTGTCCGTGACCTCTTCCCAGGGAATCAGGACATGTGGCGCTCACAGGAAGCTCCCCCGAGGCCTAGTGTTCGCGGTTGTAATTGGAGTTTCGCCCCTTGAGCGTGATTGATTTGGTCATGATTGAACTCGGTCTCCCTGCCTGATACCACTTTCTAGCTTGACAGGCCCACATCCCGAGTCATCGCCTTAGTATAAATTCAGGCGTGGTCTTAGGGTCCATAGTGAATAACAGATACTCCTATCCCTTCCCTGGTGGCTCAGACAGTAAAGCGTCTGCCTGCAACGTGGGAGACTTGGGTTCGATTCCTGGGTCAGGAAGATCCCCTGGAGAAGGAAATGGCAATCCACTCCAGCACTCTTGCCTGGAAAATCCCATGGACAGAGGAGCCTGATAGGCTACAGTCCATGGGGTTGCAAAGAGTCAGACATGACTGAGTGACTTCACTTCACTTCGTATCCCTTCCAGAAATTCCAAGGGTTTAAAAGCTTGCCCTAAAGAACCAGGGACAAAGACCAGTCAGATTCTTTGTGTACAATCCCATCACACTTAAAATCAAATGTCTTTATCAAGACTATAAGGCCTACATAATCTGACTCTCCCACCTCAGCTCCTGTTCTCTTTCGTTTATTCTCCAGCAGTCCTGGCCTTCATTCAGTTCCTTATACACTTTAGACGTGCCCAGATTCTTTGTACAAGCTGTTCCTTTTACCTAGAAAGTTCTTTCCTAGATGACCAATCAGTGGATTGCTTCCTGTTGGTCTTTGTTCTGATATCATCTTGTGAGATGATTCCCTTATTTGGTTAAAAATAGCACACCACTCCCCACCCCTATTTCCCTTCTTTATCCCTTTGCCAGTGTTTTTATTCTCCGGTGCATGGTAGTTACTAAATAAATATTTGTAGAAATAATTGGTTAATGGATACTTTTTTATACCTCTTGAATTTTTTGAATATATTATCTATTCAAAAATAACTTCAAACAATAGGACAAAGGGAAAATGTATATTTAAATAAAACAACTTTGCTTTATTTATTTCATAAGTTAGCGTATGCAATGCTTTGTATCCATTTTTGTATTCAGTGTATGTGAAGGCTTTTTTCCATTGATATTTTCAGTACGGAAGCAGAATTAATCCCTTGCCCTTTCTTCTTCTTTAAGACTTTGTTTATGATGCTGTTATAGCATGTATCGTAGTGAATCCCGGAATCTGCCCCTTCTCCTCCCACTGTCTATCCTGCCCCACCCCCAGACCGTGAAAATTTTGTAGCCTTGGTGCCAACCACAGTTCTTTATATGTATTATAAGGTGCTGAGTAAATATTAATTTTAAGTAAATTGTTAGCTTCTCTGCTAGCCCAGTAAAAGTATAATGCTAAACTTGAGAATGGTTGATGAAAGACTGTATATAGTATCTTTCCATCTTATTTTCATTCATTTATTAAATAATGTGTATTTATGCTTTAGGCAATACTTGGTGCTAGCATAGATATGAAGATTAAAACTCAGCCCCTGCCTGTGAGGAAGAGACTATTTAAGGAGGAATTCAGGTACTTTCATATTTACAGCACTAAAACTGTATGCTTTAATAGAGGAAGCTGCAAAGTTCTGTAAGGGAGTGAGAGACTGAGTCCAGGATAAAGATTTCCCCGAAGAAGTGTTTAAACTGTGCGTGAAAAAGCAAATTAGAAAAATCGAGAGTTGAGTAGGAGAGGAGAGAGCATCTCAGAAAATTGCATGGTCAGAAACATAGCCATGAAAGGTCCTTGTAGGAAATGCTTGGAGACAAAATGAGAAAGGTGAGGACCAGATTATAAGGGGGTTTCCATGCTGTATAGTGTTGATGAAAAATTAATTGATCTAAGAAAGAAATGGAAATATTTTATTTGAACCAAGCTGAGGATTATTACCTGGGAATAGCATGTGAGAAAGCTCCAAGAACTATTCAGCTGTTAGAAGTCAAGGCATAGTTGCTTAAGTTTTCTGAGACAGAGAGCTGTGTATGAAATGATGGACTGTTGACAGTTTACAGAGTCTGTTTCTACGCATCCCCTTATAAGATCAAAAAGGAACGTTATCTTTTAAGGAGTTATCTTACTGATGTTGGGAGAATGTTGCTCTTTATATGAGCAGGTATTTCTGCCAATGGGGGAGGTTTGATCAATGCATAATACAGATACACAATGCATAGTAAGGGGGAGAGAGGGAGCTTAAAGGCAAAGAAATTTGTTTTATGTTTAAATTTTTCTTGTCTTGTCATAAAATACAAATTTTTGTCACAATAAGAAAATGTGGACTTTGTCCTTGTGAATGGGGAATTCAAAATTAGTAATAGATTTTTCACTTCAGAGAATTTTTGTGGCAGTGCAGAAAATGGACTGCAAATTTAATCATTGCAGAAAGCACAATTAAGAATTTAGCTTACTAACGCATGCAAAAGATAATGCAGGCCTGGTAGAGACATTGTCTATAGGACTTGGTAAGCAGAAGACTATGAAAAGTAACAGAAAAGTAGTTAAGGATTAAACACAGATTTCTAAGTGGCAGGTAGATTAAGTTTGGGCAAAGTGGGGGGTATTCCAGATTTATTGAGATATGATTGACATATAACATTGTGTTATCCAAGGTGTACAACATAATGATCTGATACATGTATAATTTCAAATGATTATCACAGTAAATTTCATTAACATCAGTTACCTCACATTGTTAAACAATTTCTTTTTGTTTTAAAAACATGTCTATTCTCGACTACTTTCAAATGTACCGTTCAGTATTAACTATAGTCACTGCACTGTACATGGGCTTCCCAGGTGGCGCTAGTGGTAAAGAACCCTTGCCTGCCAGTGCAGGAGACACAAGTGGGTTTGATCCCTGCGTCAGGAAAATCTCCTGGAGAAAAGAATGGCTACCCATCCAGTATTCTTGCCTGAAAAATTCCATGGGCAGAGGAGCCTGGTGGGCTACAATCCACGGGACCGCAAAGAGTCGGTATGACTGAGCACACACGCTCCTCCAGAACCTCTCTTCCAATGACAGGTTTTTATCTTTGACTACCTTTACCCGTTTCATACACGCACACCCCCGCTCCCCAGCACCTCTGGCAACCACCAGTCTGTTCTGTATCAGATTTTTTTAGATTCCACATAGAACTGTGATCATGCAGTATTTGTCTTTCTCTGATTTATTCCACTTAGCATAATGCCATCCAGTTTTATCCATGTTGTCACAAATGACAGGATTTCCCTTTTTAATGGCTGAATAATACACCCTACTTTGTGTGTATCACAGTTTCTTTATCCATTCATCTGTCATTGGAAAGGCAGAAGAAAGAAAGCAACTTAGGTTGTTTCCATGTCTTCGCTACTGTAAATAATGCTGCAGTTATTTAATTTTGCAAAACAGTGTAGCAATTTCTCAAAAATTAAAAATAGAACTATTGTATGATCCAGCAATTCACCTTCTAAGTATATATCCAAAGGAAACAAAATCACTATCCCAGAAATATATCTGCACCTCCATGTTCATTGGAACATTATATACTGAGATTTTTAATGGAAAAAAGATTGGAGGAAGACGAAAGTGAGCAAAGATAATCCTTAGTGTAGTTTGGGGCTTATTGTTTTTGAAATGCCTGTGGAGTATCCACATGGAGATGTCTCTGCCTTTGGAAATGGAGAACTGAGCAAAGTTTAGTGAGAGCAAACTTTGAGCAAAGTCAGGTGAGGGACAGAGGGATATGGGAGTTACACAGGAAGACCATCATCATAAAGCAGTGGGAGTGATGTGGCTTTTTGTTTGTTTTTGTTATGAAAAACATAGAGAAAAGGCAGCTGGGCCTAGGAAGCATCAGGTCTGGGTGAAAAAAATTACTATTGGGAGCCAAGGTAGGAAAATGTTTCCAAAATAAGACAAGGACCAAGGCTTAGGATTTGATGATTAAATGGTATCATTGAAACTAGTTTTTGTAGAGTGTAAGCAAAAGTGACATCTCAGTGAGAAGAGAGAGTGGGGGCAGCTGATATTGAGTCCTTGGGATGATTTAATCGTGAAGAGAAGGAGAGCTATGGAGCAGACAGGCAGGACTTAGGGTACCTGAGTAAGAGGTTGTGTGAAAAGTGTTTTTTGTTGTTTTTTTTCTTAAGTTTGTGGAAATGTTGAACATTTTTTTTATAGGATCAAGAGGAAGAAACAAATAAAAAGGAAGGTTGGAAATAAGAGAAGAAAGATAATAATGGAGAAGGGCCTCAGAGGCTACATCAGGGAAACGGGAGAGAGTGTAGGTGAGAACTGGCCTTAATGGAAAGAAAGAAAACCACTGCTGAGACCAGGAAGGAAGGACAGAGTAAGGACTTCACACAGTATAGAGGTGTAGGAGAGGGAAGTTGAAATCATTAACTGGATCCTCTGAGTGGGCCTCTGTGTTCTCTTTGTCCTGGAAGGGAGTAGGGGCAGGACTGAGCACTTGAGACAAATGGTGAAGGTTTAGAACAGAAGGTAGAAGATGAGATAAAACTAACATTTACAAGATAGCCAAAGGGTGTTAGAGTAGAATTGGATGTCCGTTTGCTCTGGTTTACTGAGAGATTCAGGTTAAGAAGAGAAACAAAACTGTAAGTACTCAAATACTGAAAAACTGGAGTTCCAGGGACCTGAGATGCAACTTTAGGTTTAATGAAAGTGAGGGACTAGGAAAGGAAGAAGGACTGAAGGCTGTGGTTGTGGAGGGAGATATTCAGAGTGGTGAAAGACAGTCCCTAAATCTTTAAAAATGATTGGAGAAGCAATACCTGTAATAGGATATTGAAGGTTTTCTGTCATAAGCAACTTCCAGATTTCTGTCCTAAGTGAGAACGTGGTTCACTCCCTTGAGGCAAGGAAGAAAAAGACTTCAGTGCTTACCCACTGCATGGAGAGCGGGCAAGCAGGACAGGACTTCATTTCCACACAGTTCAGGTTCAGTTGAAAGCAGTGCTGTAGAACGAGACTGCTGAGAGAAATGCTAACACTTACATAAGGGTTTTCCCCTGACAGAACCTGAGCACAGTGCTGAGTGGGCATTCAGCAGAGGAGAAGGTGCAAGCTCTGCCCATCAGTCATCTGCTGGCTGCTGCCTGAAGGGGCAGCACGTTTCTGTTAGCAGTGAGCACCAATAATTAGGGTCATACCTGCTTGAAAACCTTCTTCTGGATAATTGGGTGAAGATTTAAAGTTAGGTTAGATGGCATCGTTCCCTGCATTCCTTCGGGTGGGTGAGCAGCTCCATTGCCAGTAAGCCTTCTTGGCTTCTTCCTTTTAGGACAAGTCAGGCTTAAAAAAAGAACCGCCCACCCTTCCCTTCATTAACCCCTCAGTATTTTCTGCCTGAAAAAGATGTGGGAGCATGTGAAACCTGGTTTGAGCCTAATACTATTCACAATGTTCAAATGAATTTTTTGGAATCTTTATTACCCAGGAGGCCCATGGGGACCGGAAGAGTCCCTGCTGCTGCTAAGTCGTTTCAGTCGTGTCTGACCCTGTGCAACCCCATAGACGGCAGCCCACCAGGCTCCCCCGTCCCTGGGATTCTCCAGGCAAGAACACTGGAGTGGGTTGCCATTTCCTCCTCCAATGCATGAAAGTGAAAAGTGAAAGTGAAGTCGCTCAGTCGTGTCCGACTCTTAGCGACCCCATGGACTGCAGCCCACCAGGCTCCTCCGCCCATGGGATTTTCCAGCCAAGAGTACTGGAGTGGGTGCCACCACCTTCTCCAGAGAAGAGTCCCTAGGTGCTACTACAAAAAGAAATGTCTAGCACAGGCCAGTCCTGCTCTCACATCTTGAAGGCAGTTGTTACAGTGATTGTTGCTACCTTCCTTCCAGAAATCCTATACAAAAGCAAGAATAGAAGTCAGGTTTTCAAAAGTGGATATGAAATAAGGGGTAGAATTTCATACCTGCATTATATAAACACACATATGCACATTTTCTCCTCAAAATGGCACACTCAGAATTAATCTTTTACTAAGCAAATTTTAAGCTTTTTTTTTTTTTTTTTTTCCTTCTGTTATGAGAACTGGAGTTAATGCCTGTGAAAGTATGGCTCTTAAAAAAAAAAAGAAAAGAAAGTACGGCTCTTCTCTGGCTGCTTTTGCATCCTGGACTGGTGCCCCTCTATAATATTCATATAGGACAAAACCCAAAGCCTTTTCTATAGTGATCAGTTAAGGTAGAAAGAGATGTTTTTTTGGTTTCCTAGAAAAACAAAAATTTTAAAGTTCATGTTAGAAGCTATATCTTCATGCTTGGTTGTTACTATAATTTTTATTGTTTTACTAAGACCATAAACTCTGTGTTGGTTATAATAATGTATACCCTGTTCTTGAAGAACATTAGACCCCATCTTTTGATGAAAAGCAGTTTATTGGTATTACCTCAAATGTCTAAAACACCATCAAATTTTCAGAGCTGCCTTGTTACCTTTATTTGTACAGATCAGTCTGGTTTGGGGTTCTTTGTCAAGAATAAAATGATCTCTTACTGAGAGAAATAAAAGGTTGTGTGTGTGTGTTTGGCTAGAATAGTGTTTCTCAAAGTGTGGTCCCTGGATCAGCAGCATCAGCATGGTTTGAAGAAGCCCAGTGCCCAGATTTTTACTGGAGGATGGTACATAGGCAATCTCTGCCTGACAGGTACCAAAATTCACACTCCCAGAAGGAAGGCATGTGTTCAGCATAAACTGTATTGTTTATAGAGACACCATAGGAACAGTGTGCTTGGCCAAGGGCCAACCTGAGATAGTCTTTTCAAAGGATAGAAGTGGGACCTGCTAGGTCTCTCTTCTTCACAATCGTGCGAAATAAGTTAGTATTTGATCCATTTATTTTATTTAGTTACTGATCTTGGTGTTGGGGCTTTCCTGGTGGCTCAGTTGGTAAAGAATACGCCTGCAGTGCTGGAGACCTGGATTCGACACCTGGGTTGGGAAGATCCCCTGGAGGAGAGCATGGCAACCCATTCTAGTGTTCTTGCCTGGAGAATCCCCATGGACAGAGGAGCCTGGCAGGCTGCAGTCCATGGGGTCACAAAGACACGATTGAGCGACTAAGCACACACTGGTCTTGGTGTATGTCTATGTTACAGTGTCCTTAGAATGTAAACTCTTTGAGGACAGACAGCATCTACCCTGTAAGCTATCAGACATCAAGATGAGTGCCATTTACACTGTGAGCCTATAATAAATCCTTTGCTTCTGCTCACACTCTCCCTATATTGCCTACTACATCACTTCTTGTTTAAATGCCTGCCGTTCTTCAATGCCATATTCAACTCCCCAACTTTACCATGAAGGTTTAACTGATTAGACTGTTGACTTTGAACTTTCCTTCTTCTGATTCTGGTGGTCTTGTGCTATCCATTTTAGTGCTAGATTTTATATGGCCTTAAAATTTCCCCTCATTTCTTCTTACACTTATCTGTCATCTCCTGTCAAAATATAAACTCCTTAAAGCAGTCCAGTCTTTTCTGCTTTAAAGAGTAGTGGTTCTTAGATTAAAAAAAGAAGATTGATTAATGATGTAAATTACATAGAAAAACTAAAATGATTAGGCTTAGCATTCTTGTATTTTTAGATATTTAGAGGTAAATCAAACAAGCAGGCTTCTTTAGAAAAAGAGTAGTTAAGAAATTCTCTGATGGTCCAGTGGTTAGGACTCCATGCTTCCCCTGCTGAGGGCCCAGGTTCAGTCCCTGGTCAGGGAACTAACATGCTGCAAGCGATGCTGTGTGGCTAAAAACTAAAAGAGTGGTTAACCCCATAGATTTGATTAGATTATAATTGCAGAAAGGACACCTCCATTTTATAGAAACCTCTTGTGGTTTAAATAAGGTAATGTTAGAAACCAAATCAATTAAAGTGGCCGTTAATTGTTAGCTAAGCCTCAGGTTTTAAGTTGTTTTGTGGGGTTAAAGAAGGTATGTTAAACCAGTAATTTTTTATTGTATACTGTATTTTGCCAAATTTTTCCCCCCAAGCTGCAGTTCCAGGAAGCCACCATCATTCTAGACATAAAGTAGCTGTAATTAATCATGTCCTGCTTTCAGCCAACGAAATTGTAAATGTTCTATTAGCCAGATTTTCAATTATCCATAGGACTCTGTCCCATTTGCCCTGGACAGGTAAAGACATTTCTGTTGTCATTTTATCATTATTGATATTCTGGAGACTCACCCTTTAAAATTGATCCCATTCAGCAGAGGATTTAGAACCAAGGATTAGGAATTAGAAATGCTAGCATATTTTTGATGGTATTATATTCTTGGTCAACTCATTTATCTGTTCTAATTTCTCCTGAGGAGATCTTGGCTAACTGCTTATATAGATACCAAATTTAGACTCCAGGATCCATGCAACACACTATTGCTGCCATTTGCAATGAATAAATCATCTTTTGTCTCCAATTTTGCAGGTGTAAAGAAGTGAATAAACGGAGACCCCGCAGTTTGCTAGAGAAACTACGCTGGGTGACCCTTGGCTACCATTATAACTGGGACAATAAGGTACTCAGATTTTCTTGCTAATTCCATTGATTTTCATTTTTATGCTTCTTGGGCCCACATAGTTTGACTTCTTTCTGGCTAAGCTTAAAGTATCAGATTATCCATTTGTGGGAGGGTTTCTTTAATATATTCCCTCCTTTAAAATCCTTTTGATACAGAATCTGAAGAGGAATGAATAGTTTATCAAGAGAAAAGTACTTTTTCATGTGCTCTCAGATTATATTATTTCATCAGAATCCATTGATGCTTTCTCTGGGGAGGTTTCAGGGATATAGGTTTTTCTTTCCTGTATTCATGAGGAGTTTTCAATTATAATCTTTAGTTCCATTGTTATTTAGTGTTTGTTGATTATTTTTTACATAATATGTGCCTGGAGTGAAAGAAGCTCCATGTCCTTACAGTGTTCTCTTCCATCAACTCACAAAAGAACTTTCAAAATCTAGATTCCTTTGACTGCTATATAAGGTCTGTGCAGGGGAGAGATGGGAAAGAATGTCTGCAGTTAAAGTTCCATGTTTTCTTGAGGTACAATTTCTTCTTTCCTGACCCTTGCGCTTCGGAAAATGCCTCCTTTATCCCTGGCATCTCAGTGCCACTTTTCTCAGGTGTTTGCCACCAAAAGGACTTAATTCTGAGGATAAACTGAATCAAATTGGCATGAACCATCTTCCTACTAACCAGTTACTTAACAGCTCTGTAGTTTCAGTCAATCCAGCTTATGAATAAATTATTAACTACTCAGTAATAAATGTTGCTCAGAACTATTCATGATATAAGTCTTATTTTCAGTGATACAGCTTTAATGGAAAACCAGACATCTGTATTTGGGGAAATAGCCATGTGGTTTTCTTCTGGTTAGACAGCCTGGATTTGAATCCTGCCTTCAATATGGCTAGTGTCTAACCTCCCAAGACGATTGTGAGGATTAAACGATTAATGCCTTTATAGTGCTTACAGTAGTGCCTGACTGTTCTAAGCAGTTAAATTCATTAACACAATAAATGTTAGCTTTTTGGTTTTTAAGGTACTAGTTTTATTGTAGATACTGTTATTTCCCAAGGACCTCAGAGTTAGCCTCACTTACTAAGAAAAGCATGGTGTGAAAAGAGTCAAAACACACTGAATGGTTCATCAGAGAAAAGTGGAGGAGAATTAAGAAGCAAGAGCAGTGCACAGGGAATTCGGTCGGGATAAAAGCCCAAAAGCTGACTGTTCTGTTACAGCAGAGGCGACCCAGTGCTGTAAGTAGTTTGTCTTGGACTAAAGGAAGGACTAAAATGAAATGGTAGAGAAAACCTTCTCTGCTGCTGCTGCTGCTGCTGCTAAGTCGCTTCAGTCGTGTCCGACTCTGTGTGACCCCATAGATGGCAGCCCACCAGGCTCCCCCGTCCCTGGGATTCTCCAGGCTAGAACACTCGAGTGGGTTGCCATTTCCTTCTCCAACGCGTGAAAGTGAAGTCGCTCAGTCGTGTCCAACTCTCAACGACCCCATGGACTGTAGCCCACCAGGCTCCTTCATCCATAGGATTTTCCAGGCGAGAGTACTGGAGTGGGGTGCCATCGCTTTCTCCAAAACCTCTAACTACACTCATAATTTTGAGAAATTAAATAGGAGCTCTTATTTGTAGTACAGGAAAAAAGAGAAGAAAAAAGTAAAACAGATTCCAACTGAAGAGGCTTGGCCATCCATCAGAGACTTTCAGAAAAGTCTGATTTTTCTAATCAGATCTGAGGTTGATTGAGTAACAGGAGGACTGAGAGAGGAGCATCAGATCAAGGAGAAGTGTCGGCTGCTGCTGGCTCACGAAGCCCTCAGACCCGGCTGCTGCCTTGTTCTCAGAAATCGTGTGTGTTTTGTATGGAGAGTGTTCTGGCCTTTAAGAGTTGTGAGCCTTAGGTACAAAAAATAGAGGCAGTTCAGGAAGGTAAGTGTGGAAAATTACTTCCATTTTAAGGTCCTGACTTGACCATAGTGTAAGTCAGTTTAAATGTTTTGAGCATGTCAGCCCATCAGATTGACCATTGAAATCACAGGAAGCTATGTTGCAGACTAGTTCTTAATTGATACACTTTCTGCCTTCTGTCCCAGGATCCCATCCGGGATACATTACATTTAGTTGGCATGTTTCCATAGGTACCTCTTGGCAGTGACAGAGTTCTTAGTTGCCTTTTTACCTAAGAGAACTCTCATGTTTGGGATTAGAGTGGGGCTTCCCTGGTAGCTCAGCTGGTAAGGAATCCACCTGCAATGCAGGAGACTCCAGTTCAATTCCTGGGTTGGAAACATCCACAGGAGAAGGGATAGGCTACCCACTCCAGTATTCTTGGGCTTCCCTGGTGGCTCAGCTGGTAAAGAATCCGCCCGCAATGCGGGAGACCTGGGTTTGATCCCTTAGTTGGGAAGATCCCCTGGAGAAGGAAAAGGCTACCCACTCCAGTACTGTGTCCTGGAGAATTCCAGGGACTGTATAATCTGTGGGGTTGCAGAGTCAGACACGACCGAGCAGCTCTCAGAGAGAGGTGTGATTGCTCTGTACAGCTGACCCCGTGC
The DNA here is from genome assembly GCF_027580195.1 of Bos mutus. Classification (NCBI taxonomy): domain Eukaryota; kingdom Metazoa; phylum Chordata; class Mammalia; order Artiodactyla; family Bovidae; genus Bos; species Bos mutus. The sequence continues at coordinate 96,989,825 of NC_091626.1, forward strand.
GGGGTGAATTTGCCAGATCTGTCATTGCGTAGCGTGGTGCCTACCATATCATAGGTGCTCGGTGTTTTGAATTGGCTCAATATCAGATTGCTGGATGCCTCAAAAATGTGTGGCTATTAAGAAGACAAACTTTTACTTTTGTGTATAAAAAGCTTTATGTATAAAAGAAATGGGCTACAAGGATATATTGTGCAACACAGAGAATATAGCCAATACTTTATAATAACTACAAATCGAGTATAATCTGTAAAAGTTTTGAATCACTGTGTTGTACATCTGAAACTAATATAATGTTGTAAGTCGGCTATACTTCAATAAAAAAAAAAAAAAACTTTTCAGGGCTGTATTAATATTACATGTGGTAGGGAACAGACTTACGGTTGCCGAGGGGGAGGGGGTGGGGAAGGGGGGAATGGGAGTTTGGGGGTAGCAGTGCAGGCTCTTGTATATAGAATGGATAAACCAACCACAAGGTCCTGGACAGCACAGGGCACTATATTCAGTAAACCGTAATGGAAAAGAAGGTAAGAAGGAAGTAGGCATAGGTATAACTGAGTCACTTTGCTGTACAGCAGAAACTGACGCAACATTGTGAATTACTCAGTCAACGTACTGCATGTAAATTAGGTGATTTTAAAGTGGTAATTAATCGTATGCCACAGTTTTCTCTTTTCCTGAGATCATTGTTTATTTTTCTTATTTTCCCTGCTTTTATCAAAGAGATACTCAGCAGATCATTATACACCTTTCCCTTCTGACCTGGCTTTCCTCTCAGAGCAAGTAGCTGCTGCCTGTGGATTTCAGGGTTTCCGAGCTGAAGCAGGTATCCTGAATTACTACCGATTAGACTCCACACTGGGGATCCATGTAGATAGATCTGAACTAGATCACTCCAGACCCCTGCTGTCATTCAGGTGAGTTGGGTCTAGGGATTTTGAATTACCTTTTATCATTTTATTCCTTTTTTATAAAGCATTTTTAAGCTTAAGTAAATAAAAACATTAAATTTTTTAAATGAGTGAACTTAATAATCTTTCACTTCTGGGCATCTTAGAAATGTACTGTAAGTAAAATTAACATCGACTTTTTGGGTAATGACCAAGTTACAATTAATATTTCTGTTTAAGATGCATGGATTCTGTCTTTCATAATGAGAGGTATTGTGAGTGTCTGTGGAATAGATGAGTGGTAAAGACCATAAGGCAAAGGGAGCGATCTTTTTGAAACAGAGAAGAGGAAAGCACAGAAGCCCGAGTAGTTTACTCTGCTTGTCTCCCTGAATGTAAGTTTATATTTTTGCAGAGTGCTACATCTCCAGAGGAAAGTGCCTGAACAGAATCTTCTTAACTGCCTTATCTTTAAAATGAACAGAAATGATAAATATCTAGTAAAGAACCCAAATAAATTTTTATTTGCTTGTTTAATTGCTTCAATCTATTTTACAGTAGTTCTGTGGTCTCTAATAAGTTTAAATAGCAGACCATGGACTAGTCGCTCACAGACACAAACCAGAAAAGAAGGATCTTAGCACACTTTAAAAAGGAGGACTGGGGCTTCCCTGGCAGTCCACTGGTTAGGACTTGGTACTTTCATGGCCATGGGTCTAGTCTCGATCCCTGATTAGGGAATTAAGACCCCATGAGCTACACAGCACACACACACCCCATCCCAAAAAGAGTATTTGGAAGCAATGAGTATCATGCCGAAATTAGAAAACTAGTGCAGCTGGCAGTTAACTTTCCCAACCGTGGCTAACAACAGAAACTTACTACTGCGTGGTGTTTTACTTCACAGCTTCGGACAGTCTGCCATCTTTCTCCTGGGTGGCCTCAAAAGAGACGAAGCCCCCACCCCCATGTTTATGCACAGTGGTGACATCATGGTGATGTCAGGTTTCAGCCGCCTGGTGAACCATGCGGTCCCGAGGGTCCTTCCCAGTCCAGAAGGGGAAAGCCTGCCTGGCTGCCTCAGGACGCCTCTCCCAGCTGACCTCCCCAGAGACTCGGTGGTGGATCCCTGTTCTGTGGAGGACTGGCAGGTGTGCGCCAGCTACTTGAAAACTGCTCGTGTTAACATGACTGTCCGGCAGGTGCTGGCCGTGGGTCAGGACTTCCCTTTGGAACCCATGGAGGAGAATAAAAGAGACATCGCCACAGAAGGTTCCTGCCATCTGGATGATGACAATAGCCAAGTCAAACGAGCGAGGTTAAACCCTGACTGCTGAGACTTGGAGAGCCCATTCTTGTACTCCGACAGGTTCTACGGGAAATGGCTTTGCTGTTTTGTATTGCCATCGACTTTAGCACCAAGACAAGCTGAAAACAGAGACAGGGAAAAACTCATCATTGATCACACTGTTGCCTTAGAACTCATCCTGAAGAGGAAGCTGATTAACCGCTTTGTTAGAGAAGCGTTTGACATTGTCCAGTCCTGGTTAGGCTTTGGCGCTAATGCACGGAGAAGTCCGAGAAGGTCTGACTTTCCACAAGAGCCTTCTCAGCCTTGCCATCACCTTTGAGCGAGGTAGAAGTGCGTTTCCATGTCTCTGGAATCTTTAAATACCTCAAGTTTTGCTGATGGGAAACATTATTCTCCTTTCACCACCCTATCTAGAGATTTGTGGTAAAATTGTGGTTCCATGAACCGACCATTAGTCTTACCTTAATTCCAATCAACGTTGAATTCTTTGGACTTCTCTGGTCTTCACAGAAGAATCCTATACACATAACTGGAAATCACACCTCCTAGAAAAGAGATTAATCACAGCTATGTCTCTTGCCTAAAAGGTAAACACACATACACCCAAGGAAAGAGGAACAGTAGTTTCTCCAGATGTCTTTTGGGTCTGTAAACACTTCCGTTGGCTTTTAAATGCAGTTTTAATTGTTGGACTAAAAAAATGCTAAGGGTATTCTGTAACTGTTTTCTCCATGAATAAACTTACTCAATTTTAAATTAAAGATCGGTATCTGTGTTTGAGGGTGAATGTATCTGGGATTAGTTTTTTTCCTATTTTCAGTTGCATATTGTTCATGCTATTGAAGCCCTCTAGCTGTTTCTGCCCTAAGTAATCTTTGTAGCTGTCTCACAGGAGAGAATATTCCTTGACATTCTAGTCACTCTTTTGTTGTTGTTGTTGGATTATAGACAGTGTGGAAAATGCATGAAGCCCTGAGTTTTAATCTGTGTCCCCCCACTACTCACTATATCCTGAGCCTTTAAGTTACCTTATGTTTCTCTGGACCTCAGTTTCCTCATTCATAAAATGAAGATAATGTTCACTACCATCTTCCTAGATGGATGTTGCTATGTCAAACAGTAATGGAAATTTAGTGCCCCTTTCTAGGGACATGATATTGCCAATATCTTATTACTGTATAGACTCAGAAACACCCCAGCTTATCTGTGTGGATGACTGACCAGAAGCTGCTTTGTTACCTGCTGCTTGCGACACAATTTGCCAAACTTTGATTTCTCCTCTGTCCTGCCCTTTTTTTTTTTTCTTGAGTGTTAAATAATTGAGTTTATATTGTAATCTTTGGTGGGTTTTTTTTACAGGAATAAAAATTAACAGATTCATCCTTTATGTGTAGCTGGATTCTAAAATTAGTTCATAATAGGATAATTTTATATAATTAAAATTACCACCGAGAAAAAAAATCCCTTAAATTTTCCGTGATATATATTATATGAACACTGTGTGCATTATGTGTGACTCACTGAAAACCAACATGTCATTCAGTAAATCAGCAGTCAGCTTACCCTTCAGCATTTGAATAGGTGGTTCTTTAGTCAGCGGATTGTCAGATGAAGGTGTTGGCTCGTGGTCAGGGACAGTATTTTACAAACAGCGCGTGTTCAAACTGCTTATGGAGTGAGGTGCGTGCGCTGTGAGAAGCAGGCCCGCCAAGAGGACAGCAGGCCCCTCATCAGCCAGGCTTCCTCTAAGGCTGTGCCTGTGGACTCGTCTGGGAGGTGGAGGGGGCTCAGCAGGACTCTTTGCACAATTCAGTTCTCGTTTTTATGTATATTTACTTCTGTGAGGCACATATACTTGAAGATGTATGTAATGCAACTCCACTTTGACACAGGAAATTACACAACTCAAGAAAAAGGGAATAAACTGGTGATGACTCGTACCCAATTTTTAGTTGTCTACCAGAAATTTTCTAAGTCAAGGGTCAACAAACTAACTCACCTCCTGTTGTCATATGACTATGAATAGTGTTTGCATTTTTAAGTGAAAAGGGGCGGATTAGAAGAAGATTAGTGATACATGAAAATTATATGAAATTCTTGTCCATAAATAAAGTTTTATTGGAACACAGCCATACTTAATTCATTTACAAGTTATCTGTGGTTGCTCTCATGCTCAAATGACAGAGTTGAATAATTGTAACACAGACCACGTAGCCTACAAAATCTAAAAGATAGGATCCAGCCTCTGTGGTAAAGGTTTGCCAACAGCTGGAAAGGAAACCAGACCCCTCGAAAGGGACCTGAAAGCAAGAGAAAAGACCAAGTGGAGGATTTTTCTTTTCTTTATTATTTTATATAAAAAATGCCAGGATAGATATTCAGTGTGATCTGGGATATCTGCGGTGTCAAGAGTCATGAATGTTAGTTCTGGGGCAATTGCCACGCTAATACTCTGCAGGTGGGAAAGTAACTTGCTATAACCTCTGAGGCTCACTTTGGCATCCTGTAACCTGTAATGAATTCTGCATCCCAGTTTGGTCAGGGCAGTCCTCAGTGATGTTTCCTTTTCCTCTCAGAAGGGTTCTGGTTTGATGACAAATTATACGGTCGTCTTAATTATGTTTTAAAATCTGTACCACCTGACCCAGTAGATTTCACTTCTAGTTGAGTCTAAGGAGGTAATTAGAGCTGTCTGCAAGATTTTTGTGGAAAAACATAATAGTGAAAGTTCGAAATAAACTCCAGAGACAGGAGTCAGTTGATTAAATTCATGTATGTATTCAGTAAATGGTTTTTGTGCATTTTATTCTTTCCACAAAGCACTTGGCTTTGTGGTGTTTATTTCCTTGTGGAAATGACATAACCATACACTGGAGAACTAAAGCCGTTAAAATTCACGTCTTGGAAGAACAAGTAGAGATATGAGGAAATACTTGTATTTAATGAGAAAATTCAGTTATGAAACCATGCATAGTAATCTAATTCTGTACAGATTGTTTACTATTTTAAAAAAGTGGAAGGCTTTGTATACCAAAGTGTGGATGATGGTGGGAGTATAATTGATGTTTCTTTTATTTGTGCTTTTCTGTATTTCTAATTTTTTGATTGAAAATCTTTTAAAATCATTTTTAAAATACAGCACGCTTGAATTTCTTTTAAAAAAATACTGTCTTACCTAGTAGTTCTGCCTCTGCTTGAAATATATTAGAATATAAATCTTAGGACATAAACATTGTCTAACAAGAGGAGCTTGTTTGATGAAGCTGTTTTATGTAATAAGATACTATATAAACAATATCACGTTTTAGAGATCTCTTCAGTGATCAGAAGAAATGCTCGATATGTTAACTGAAAAACAGCTTAAAAACAGTATATACAAGCATTTTACCAGTGTGTTTTGTATGTGCACAAAAAAGGCTGGAGGGTTATAATATATCTTGCAGATTTTCTACAGCAGCGTAGATTGGTCTTTGGAAGAAGGCTTTGGGATGCGTTCTGGAAAGGGGCAGGCAAGGTGCACAGTGCACTCAGCAGCAGCAGCTTCGTAAAGTGTCTGCTTGCTAAGTGCCCTCATCAGTGCCCTTCCAAGCTCAGAGGGACCCATCAGGCCCAGAGGGATCTGCTCACTGCTCTTGGTTTATTATCTCAGGAGAGCTGCTTTGTTTCCAGCACCCTTCATCAGGTTTTTCCTGAAGGATCCCAGGCCCACAGTGAGACAGAGATACGTTCAACAGACAGACTCAGCAAGACTTGGCTTGCCATGTTCTGATTTTCCCAATTTTTCACTAAAGTGAAAGTGAAAGAGAGTGAAAGTCGCTCAGTCCTGTGCGACTCTTTGTGACCCCACGGACTATACAGTCCATGGAATTCTCCAGGCCAGAATACTGGAGTGGGTAGCCTTTCCCTTCTCCAGGAGATCTTCCTAACCCAGGGATCAAATCCAGGTCTCCCACATTGCAGACGGATTCTTTACCAGCTGAGCCACCAGGGAAGCCCAAGAATACTGGCGTGGGTAGCCTATCCCTTCTCCAGCAGATCTTCCTGACGCAGGAGTTGAACCAGCATCTACTGCACTGCAGGCGGATTCTTTACCAACTGAGTTTTCAGGGAAGCCCACTTTTCACTAAGCTAGACAGTAAAGAATCTGCCTGCAATACAGGGGACCTGGGTTCGATCCCTGGGTCAGGAAGATGCCCTGGAGAAGGGAATGGTTGCCCACTCCAGTATTGCCTGGAGCATTTCATGGACAGAGAAACCTGGCAGGCTACAATCCATGGGGTCGTGAAGAGTTGGACACGACTGAGCAACTAACACTTTGCTTTCAACCTGGTCTTAAGCCCTTTTCTGTTTTCACTTAATCTAAAAGGTTGGTTTATTAGAGCAGGGGAAAAAAAAATAAAAATCCTAATACCCTAGGTATATTCTGGTAAGGCAAATTAGACTGGTAATGAGGTGGAAAGGAGTCCAAGGAATGGTTATTGATCTCAGTGTGAGTGAAGGGCTGGCAGACATCAGTAGGAAAGACACCTCACCTATTTCCTCTGCTTCAAAGATTACAGTGGAAAAAGCAAGGCAAATCTAGTTTCTTAGCCTGGGTAGGAAATGTTTATTGATATTGCTTTTGATCAACTATCCTCTCCAAACTTGAGCCCTCATGAAGATAAGTTTGTTGGCTGTCAATTAGTTTTATCGGTAAAACAAATTTTTGACTATATCTGTCCATCCTAAAGGAAATCAGTCCTGAATATTCATTGGAAGGACTGATGCTGAATCTGAAACTCCAATACTTTGGCCACCTGATGCGAAGAACTGACTCATTGGAAAAGACCCTGATGCTGGGAAAGATTGAAGGCGGGAGAAGAAGGGGACGACAGAGGATGAGATGATTTGATGGCATCACCGACTCAATGGACATGAGTTTGAGCAAGCTCCAGGAGATGGTGAAGGGCAGAGGAGCCTGATACACTGCAGTCCATGGGGTTGCAAAGAGGTGGACATGACTGAGCAACTGAACAGTAACAATAAAATCACCTGGGTGAGGCCTACCTTCACTACCCTATTCAAAATCTCAGTCCCATTGGTGTTCCTCATCTTCTTTACCACACTCTCTTTTCCATAGGATTGATGACATAAAACTGCATTATAAGAAATAAGGAAATAATTTTATTGTCCCCCCCACACTAGATTCTGAGTTCCCTAGTTCTCTAGAAGAGTGGCTGGTACATAGTAGTTTCTCACTGTACATCAATACCTGTTGACTGAATGGGTGCCCGGTGTTGACAGGGTGTGTGAGAATGAGCCTGCATACATTCAGATCAGATCAGATCAGTCGCTCAGTCGTGTCCGACTCTTTGCGACCCCATGAATCGCAGCACTCCAGGCCTCCCTGTCCATCACCAGCTCTCGGAGTTCACTCAGACTCACGTCCATCAAGTCAGTGATGCCATCCAGCCATCTCATCCTCTGTCGTCCCCTTCTCCTCCTACCCCAAATCCCTCCCAGCATCAGAGTCTTTTCCAATGAGCCAACTCTTCGCATGAGGTGGCCAAAGTACTGGAGTTTCAGCTTCAGCATCATTCCCTCCAAAGAAATCCCAGGGCTGATCTCCTTCAGAATGGACTGGTTGGATCTCCTTGCAGTCCAAGGGACTCGCAACAGTCTTCTCCAGCACCACAGTTCAAAAGCATCAATTCTTTGGCGCTCAGCCTTCTTCACAGTCCAACTCTCACATCCATACATGACCACAGGAAAAACCATAGCCTTGACTAGATGAACCTTTGTTGACAAAGTAATGTCTCTGCTTTTGAATATACTATCTAGGTTGGTCATAACTTTCCTTCCAAGGAGTAAGCGTCTTTTAATTTCATGGCTGCAGTCACCATCTGTAGTGATTTTGGAGCCCAGAAAAATAAAGTCTGACACTGTTTCCCCTGTTTCCCCATCTATTTCCCATGAAGTGGTGGGACCGGATGCCATGATCTTCGTTTTCTGAATGTTGAGCTTTAAGCCAACCTTTTCACTCTCCACTTTCACTTTCATCAAGAGGCTTTTGAGTTCCTCTTCACTTTCTGCCATAAGGGTGGTATCATCTGCATATCTGAGGTTATTGATATTTCTCCCGGCAGTCTTGATTCCAGCTTGTGTTTCTTCCAGTCCAGCGTTTCTCATGATGTACTCTGCATATAAGTTAAATAAACAGGGTGACAATATACAGCCTTGACGTACTCCTTTTCCTATTTGGAACCAGTCTGTTGTTCCATGTCCAGTTCTAACTGTTGCTTCCTGACCTGCATACAAATTTCTCAAGAGGCAGATCAGGTGGTCTGGTATTCCCATCTCTTTTAGAATTTTCCAGTTTATTGTGATCCACACAGTCAAAGGCTTTGGCATAGTCAATAAAGCAGAAATAGATGTTTCTCTGGAACTCTCTTGCTTTTTCCATGATCCAGCGGATGTTGGCAATTTGATCTGTGGTTCCTCTGCCTTTTCTAAAACCAACTTGAACATCAGGAAGTTCACGGTTCACATATTGCTGAAGCCTGGCTTGGAGAAATTTGAGCATTACTTTACTAGCGTGTGAGATGAGTGCAATTGTGCGGTAGTTTGAGCATTCTTTGGCATTGCCTTTCTTTGGGATTAGAATGAAAACTGACCTTTTCCAGTCCTGTGGCCACTGCTGAGTCTTCCAAATTTGCTGGCATATTGAGTGCAGCACTTTCACAGCATCATCTTTCAGGATTTGGAATAGCTCAACTGGAATTCTATCACCTCCACTAGCTTTGTTCGTAGTGATGCTTTCTAAGGCCCACTTGACTTCACATTCCAGGATGTCTGGCTCTAGGTCAGTGATCACACCATCGTGATTATCTGGGTCGTGAAGATCTTTTCTGTACAGTTCTTCTGTGTATTCTTGCCATCTCTTCTTAATATCTTCTGCTTCTGTTAGGTCCATACCATTTCTGTCGTTTATCGAGCTCATCTTTGCATGAAATGTTCCCTTGGTATCTCTGATTTTCTTGAAGAGATCCCTAGTCTTTCCCATTCTGTTGTTTTCCTCTATTTCTTTGCATTGATCGCTGAAGAAGGCTTTCTTATTTCTTCTTGCTATTCTTTGGAACTCTGCATTCAGATGTTTATATCTTTCCTTTTCTCCTTTGCTTTTCGCTTCTCTTCTTTTCACAGCTATTTGTAAGGCCTCTCCAGACAGCCATTTTGCTTTTTGGCATTTCTTTTCCATGGGGATGGTCTTGATCCCTGTCTCCTGTACAATGTCACGAACCTCATTCCATAGTTCATCAGGCACTCTTATCTATCAGATCTAGGCCCTTAAATCTATTTCTCACTTCCATTGTATAATCATAAGGGATTTGATTTAGGTCATACCTGAATGGGTCTAGTGGTTTTCCCTACTTTCTTCAATTTAAGTCTGAATTTGGCAATAAGGAGTTCATGATCTGAGCCACAGTCAGCTCCTGGTCTTGTTTTTGCTGACTGTGTAGAGCTTCTCCATCTTTGGCTGCAAAGAATATAATCAATCTGATTTCGGTGTTGACCATCTGGTGATGTCCACGTATAGAGTCTTCTCTTGTGTTGTTGGAAGAGGGTGTTATGACTAGTGCATTTTCTTGGCAAAATTCTATTAGTCTTTGCCCTGCCTTATTCCATATTCCAAGGCCAAATTTGCCTGTTACTCCAGGTGTTTCTTGACTTCCTACTTTTGCATTCCAGTCCCCTATAATGAAAAGGACATCTTTTTTGGGTGTTAGTTCTAAAAGGTCTTGTAGGTCTTCCTAGAACCGTTCACCTTCTTCAGCATATCATCAGTGTTTCACACAATTTTGAGCCAGCACTTCTAGGTATCTTCCCTATAGAAAAGCCTGTCCAGGCACAAAATGATACATGTAAGATGTTCATTCCAGTGTTCACAACAGTGGAAAACTGGAAACAACCCAAATGTTAACCAGTGGGGAAAGAGTTGTTTGGATTATGGTTCATACACACTATGGAATATTAATACTATGGAGCCCTTCACAAGAATGTACAGACATGAAAAGTGCTCTCAGATATATTGGATATCTTGGTTAATGAAATTTTCAATAACTTTCAATTGGTTATTGAAAAACATGAAATGGTAGAATTCTATGTACAGTGCACCAACTAATATGTAAAAACTAAACACGACTATCGTCTGTAGATACATGTACCTGTGTGTAAAGATGGGAAAAAAGATGCATCCAAATGTAGTGGAAGGAGGAGGACGGGAAGGGAGTTTTTACTTTCTAGGTTTTGTGTGTGGTCTGATTTTTTTTTTATATAAGAACATATTTATGCACTACTCATAAATTTTTTAAATTATATAGCAAACCCTGTAAAGAATTGTATGCAGTAATTATATGAAAAATGGAGGAAATTCATCTTTTTTTCCCCAGACTCTCTGTAAGTTTCCTCTTATAAATAAGAACAGGTACTCTGTTAAGTGGACTTCCCAGGCGGTTGTAGTGGCAGAGAACCTGCCTGCCAGTGCAGAGACTCGGGTCCAGTCCCTGGGTCAGGAAGATAGATCCCCTGGAGGAGGCCATAGCAACTCACTCCAGTATTCTTGCCTGGAGAATCTCATGAAACAAGGAGCCTCACAGGCTACAGTCCATAGGGTTGCAAAGAGACACGACTCAATCAACTTAGCAGGCACACACTCTGTTAAGTGATGCAGAAAGCACAGTTTCAGCTACTCCCACAAAGATTTCTGGATTGGGTTCTCCAGGGGCTGACTAGGGAATGTATGATTCTATCCATCCAGGCAAGAGAACCAGCCTCCATCGTGTTTGGTTCTGTCCTGAGCTCAGGTGGCTCATCGCACCTGGAGACCTTATTCTCCATCCACCATGGAAACACCAACGTGGGCTTTGGTTGCTAGGGCGGTAAATAGTCAGCCTGAAGGTTGAACCAACTGGTGAGGGCCACAGTCGTCCTCTGAAAAGGATTACTATATTCTAGGGATGTTACTGGACAGATGAAATTGAAGTCTGCAGGGCCCTAAATTTATTATCTGTTAGCTCTGTGGTGAGGGAAAGCAGGAGGAGAGACCAAATCTGCTGTTTGGGGCACACTGGTGTGCGTTCGTGCACGTCTACTTTTCCTGGGCATAGCACGTGTTCCCTTTTGTTAGGTGTTAACTGTCCTATCCCCAAAGTGACATTAGGCCTGAACATGTGCCCAACCCTTGGCCAGCTACTCCCACTGCTCCCATCAAAAGGAATCAAGCACTTCCTCGGAGTGACCAGTTAGAGACCCTACACACTTTGCTTCTTCATTTTTAGGTGGTGTTCAACACAAAGGCTCTGGTCTCAACAGCTGGAAAACACTCAAGTAACCACCTTGCCTGGGTTCTGGCCATGGACAGTTCTTCTCTTACCTCTGAAGACAACCATGCCGTGTCTGTGCTGTTATCCAACTAGTCCTGCCTTTGGAAGGATCACTCCAGTGGTGGAAGGACTGCCTACACGCGTTGAAGAAACACCGGCGTTGCTGCTGTCAGGCAGGCGGCAGCAGCCCTTGTTATTTATTAATCCAGCATCTCTGCAGCATGAGTCACTGTGTTTTGTGAATGTGATGGGCACTGTTTCTGCCCTCGGGGCTACAGTGAGTGGGAGAAACACCTCCGTGAACAGGTAATTAAATATGCCGTGATGAGCCAAGAAAAGGGTGCAGCCGGAGGGGCATCCAACAGAGCTGGGAGGAAAAGGCTTCCAACAGGAAGGGACATAATAGCTGGCGAAGAATGAGCTGGCCTCAGCTTCACTACCCTCCCGTGCGGCTAAAGACCTTTTATTATCTCTATTGTTTCTTTGGTCTTATGGGAACAAAAGCGTCTGGAAACTTTTGAGGACCTTTTCACACCTTAATAGTTTATGATCCGGTAGGATTCATTCATTCTATTCACAGCCCTTAGCAATGTCTGCTGTCATACCTTTTGTTCTCTTATGTGGGTCCTCCAAACAAAGAGCTAAGAGCAGGCTTTCCTTGTGTTGTTCACTGATAATTCCCTGACATCTAGAATATTGCTTGTATGTGCATGCATGCTAAGTCACTTCACTCATGTCTGATTCTTTGCAACCCTATGGGCTGTAGCCTGCTAGGCTGCTCTGCCCATGGGATTCTCCAGGTAAGAATACTGGAGTGGGTTGCCATGCCCTCCCCCAGGGGATCTTCCCCACACAGGGATCGAGCCCAAGTCTCTAAGACTCTTGAGAGTCCCTTGGACTGCAAGGAGATCCAACCAGTCCCTCCTAAAGGAAATCAGTCCTGAATATTCGTTGGAAGGACTGATGCTGAATCTGAAACTCCAATACTTTGGCCACCTGATGTGAAGAACTGACTCATTGGAAAAGACCCTGATGTTGGGAAAGATTGAAAGCGGGAGAAGAAGGGGACGACAGAGGATGAGATGGTTGGATGGCATCACCGACTCAATGGACATGAGTTTGAGTAAACTCCAGGAACTGGTGATGGACAGGGAGGCCTGGCGTGTTGCAGTCCATGGGGTCTCAGAGTCGGACACGACTGAGTGACTGAACTGAACTGAGAAGCCCATTGCTTGTACATAGCTGCTCAATAAAATACTGTTGAATGATGGAAGAAAAATTTCCCAGGCAGCCTTTTGTGAGGGATTTACCGTTTATCCTGAGCAGGGATGTGGCTAGCAAAGGTACTTCCAGTGTCATCAGCCTAACCCTATCCAAGTGCTCCTCCTGCTTTAATGAGGAACCATTCCGCTGTAAGACACAAGCCTATCAAATTACGAAAAGTACCCAGGGGCAGGAAATGCAGAGCCTCTCTGAGAACTGCTGCTGCTGCTGCGAAGTCGCTGCAGTCGTGTCGGGCTCTTAGCGACCCCACGGACTGCAACTTACCAGGCTCCTCCGTCCATGGGATTTTCCAGGCAAGAGTACTGGAGCGGATTGCCATTGCCTTCCCTGAGAACTAGAGGCCGAAAAGCCCCCGGACCACAGCAGCTCCCATACTTCCTCCCTTCCTCTCCCTCCCTAGTCTCTGCCTGTGTCTGCTTCCTGGGATGGCAGACCTTTTTCTGATTTTCCTTACACAGAGCTGCCCCTGAAGTTGCCCCTTCAGCCTTCCAGGTTGGATACAAATAGGTAATTAACCCGGATCCAAACTGCTGGAAGAAAATCTGCTCAATATTCTTCTGATCCCTCGTGGTCCCCGGTCTGGTCAGCAGTGGCCAGAGATGCTGGGACACTTTCCTCATCAGAATCAAAGGTAGGATACAGGACTTCCCTGGTGGCCCAGTGGTTAAAGAACCTGCCTTTTAATGCAGGGGACACAGGTTCGATCCCTGGTCAGGAGCTAGGATTCCACAGGCTGAGGAGCAGCCAAGCCCATAGGCCACAACTACTAAGCCCATGCGCCCAGAGCCCTTGCTCTGCAACAAGAGAAACCGCTGCCATGGGAAGCCCGAGCAGTGCAACTAGAGAAAGCCTGTGCACGCCAAAGAGCCAGCACGGTCAGAAATAAATTAAAGAAATCAAAGGAAAGATAATGGGTGGAAGGAAAGGAAATGATTAGTGGAAGAAATGATTGGCATCTCTACCGACATGCATCGTACAAATTTCCTTCTAGAATGAAGTGCTGGAGAAAGTTAACCCCAGATCACTAGACCAGGAGATAATAGAAGGGGGAACCTATCCATGGCTTTGTCCAAGCCCCTTCACCAGAGGTTATACTCTCAGGGCTCCCCCAGACAAAATTCATCAGTTGCCCCCGTGACATCCCTGCTGCTTGTTGCCTCTTGGGCTTTGTTGAAAGGTGGGAGATGGGGGTGAGTCATCTGCTGCCCCCGCAGCTCCATTGCTTGGGAGACCAGAGGCGACTGAGGCGCTTTCAGCCAGAAAAATATAATTTAAGGCCTTGGCATCTGGCTGGGAGCAGAGAGCTATGTTGCCATGGCAATGCCTCGCTTCATTTAACAGCAGCATATCCCCAAGTTTGGTCACATCCACACTCAGGCACATACAGCTCCCTGTCTGCGGCCCCCACGACACGCACACACATACCTCTGGCAGAAATCCCTCTGCAGAAGTGAAACCCATTCCTGAGCCTACCTCCCCGTCATAGACACCCACGCCCATACCCTTTCCTGCAGTACCTCGGCCAATCGTGTGGGCTGCAAAAGCACCTCCAGACGGCACGGAGCCCTCCAGGGAATTTAGAGGGCCAGATGAGTGCAGAGCCCCTGTGACAGGTCCACGCGGAAGACTGCTGGGGTCCCTATGCTTTCCGGCCTTCCTAACACACATCCGTCTTCCTTTATAAATCTCCTTTATGCATCTCCAACCCCTTGTAAATCTCTAACCCTTTAATGACTCCCAAGAGCATAGGAAAGAGAGGAATAGTGGCATCTGGTGCACAAATGCACTATATTTTCTAAAGAGGAAAGGGGTTAGGCCAAAACCCTGCAGGTACTTATCCAGAGACCCCTAAGCACCTGCTAAGCTTCTGTTTCTGCCCCTCCCTTAACTCAGGCAGCAGTGGACAGGATGGATCAGGGCAGGGAGACCTGGGAGCACGAGGATGTTCACAGCAATGCTATTTGAGGCAGGGAACAACCAGATACAGACTAAACGTCCTTTTGCAAGGAATAGGTAAATAAATTTAGAGAAAGAGAAAAGAAAGAAACTATAGATATTTCACCAGATTCCCAATGATAAGAAATAAAATGTCATCAGACTTGGAAATAGCTGCAAATGTGAAATAGATGTGCATATTATTACTGAGCTATCAAAATGGATGATGGGGATTGTCTGTTCTCTTCTGGATCTCTGCCACTGCTTGCTGATCATTAAGTAATTTTCAGAACCACATTTCCACCCGTAAAATGTAATGATTCTCTTTGATGAGGTCTTTGTGAAAAAAAAAAAAAGAGTGATGATTTCACACTTACACAATATTCCTGCAAAGACGGTTTGGTCCACTGGCATTGACGATTTAATAAAATAGTGCCCACAAAGGCAAAGAAAAAGAAGATGAACTAAAGAGAAAACAGAGCACCTCCGTTTTAACATGGCAAGTTTAAAGCATCACAATTCCCAACATGTCTTGTTATGTGCAGAGCATGGTGCAAAGCATCAAGTTCCCGGGACACAACAGGGAGAAGCAGAAAAAGAACTGAGACTATTAGGAAGATGCCAGCGATGAGTTGTCACCTGGGGTGCCAAACCCACAGGGAAGAAGAGGTCCCAGGTCGCACGCCTGGGATAGGACCACAGACAGGTGGAAGGGAAGGCTGTGGAGAAGGGAACTTCTTCCTCACTCCTGACATTTTCTTCCAGAGAAGGAAGCTTAACTAGTGGAACTTCTGGAACTCTCTCTGCCCCACTGCTCCAGTGACTTGCTGTTAACTTTGGAAAGAGTACTTGGGCCCCCTTGACTCCGCCCACATCTTGTTTCTCTTGGGTAACTGTTCTCCCCACCTTCTTGCTTTTACTCTTTTTTTTTTTTTAAGGAGTAGGCATTTTACTTATGTATTTCAGAACAATAAAGACTTTTATTACACGAACTGAGGTAGGAGGCAAGAGGGTTTATTTTTGCTTTTTTATTTATTCTGTTTTTTTGTTTTTTTTGAGACTTGCAGGATCTCAATTCCCCAACCAGGGACTGGACCTGTGGCCCCTGCATTGGGAGTGCCAAGTCTTAACCACTGGACCGCCAGGGGAGTCCTTACTTTTACCCTTAAAGAGCAGGAGGTCTGTCTCCAGTCAGTGTTGGGACCGAGTGGGTAGGTCTGCTTAAATTCTGGGGCTCGGTATTAGCAAATTCCGTTGGCTAAAGAATGGTCTCTGACCGCCAATAGAGGTACTATTTCACCTTCCATACTTACTTTTGTTTTACACCTTGACTTATGCAAAACTCAGGTGGAAATAAGAATGCTAACACTTGGGAGCCACTTGAAGCCTGTCGTGGTTATCCGCTGCGGCATAACAAACTCCCCGCAGACTTTGTAACTTAAAATGACAAGTGTGTTATGTTTCCCAGGGGTGGCTTAGCGGAATGGTCATGAGGCTGCAGGTCAGGCTGCCATGGTCTGAAGCTTGTTCAGAGCCAGAGCATCAGCTTCCAGCGTGGCTGTTGGTCAGAGGCCTCAGCTCCTCCCTCTGCAGCCTCTCCGCAGGGCTGCCTGTGGGCCCCTGACACGGGAAGGCTCCTCCAGGGCAGTGATCTAACTGACAAAGTGGGGGACATCACCAGGCCTTTATAACCTAGCTTCCAAAGTCAAACGCCATCACTTTTCTCTGTATTCTTTAGAAGGGAGTCCAGCCCAGAAGGGGAACTCAGCTCCATCTCTCCAGAGGAGTGTCAAAGAACTCAGGGATCGTTCTTTTAAGAACCACAGAGTCCTGAACAGAGGAAAAGTGACTCTTCTGTCTCACGTAAGAAGCCAGGCAAGAGCTGGAGAAGGAGACGCCATTCGTTCAAGCAGTTTTTTTGTTTTTGGCTGAGCCTGCCTGGTGGCACGTGGGATCCTTGTTCCCTAACCAGGGATCAAACCTGTGTCCCCGGCACTGGAAGTGCAGAGTCTTCACCACTGGACAGCCAGGGAATTCCCCCTTCAAACAGCGTTTATCGCCCACTAGCTTGTGGGCTTCACGCTAGAGATCACGTGGAAGGACGAATAACACAAGGCCCTTCACTGAGTATCTGGTGAGACCGGACACTTCTTTGACTCCCTCCTTTGACCATGTCCCTCCCCTCAAGGCGACTCATCCACAGGCCCTGCAGAGGGGCCTAGCCAGAGTACTGCACCCCCTTCTAGACTGTGCTCTGAGCAGCCAAGACCCCCAAATGCGCTTCCCAAATGGCCCAAGCCTCCTAACTGCGCCTTGCAGTCCTCATCGTCAGGGTCATTTTCCCACCCAGGTATGCACCCCCGGCCCACGGGCTACTTGCTGGGGTGTGGACGAAGCTTGGTCATGCAGACTGGGGTGTGCTTTACACATGGCGTGGAGGTGAGGAAGGGACAAGAAGAGAAGGAGGATGGGCCGGGGGGGTGGGGGGCGGCGGCCAGACAAGAGGTCAATTGTTAGACGCACGCAGGCCAAGGTGCCCACAGCACACCAGGGGTGTTCCTTTTCTTCCTAACTTGCCAGTGCCCTTGTCTATCATCTAGCAGGCCTGTCTCAGCCAAGGGCCAATGTGGGTCGGACTTTTGCTGCCTTGGAAGCATCCCTTTGCAGCCAGGGACCAGCAGAGCATCAAGAAGCAGTGAGGTGGCACTTCTGAGCCCAGGCCTCCCTCTAGTGACCAGTCCGGGGAGAACAGCGAGAGGCTCCTGGCCACTCTTCTGAATGGACGCCCCTTCCTGAACCTGCTTTCCAAAAATGGTATCTGATCCTGTGGTGCTTGGCTTAGACACCTCAAAAACAAAGCAAAATTTCTCCAGCTCCATGGCCCCTGCATCGATCTTCGAGGGAAAAGCAACGCCCACGCCTCTGTCCAGTGGACAAGGTCCTTCCCAGAGCCAGCTGCCCCCGGCCGCCCGCCCCATCCGCACCACCACCTCACCCCAACCTCGCCTCCAGCACAGTGCTCACCCTTGCGCTTCGGTCAGGCCAGAGGGCTCACTCTTCCCCACTCACCAAGTGCTTTTGAGCCTCTCTTCTTTTGCTGGCAGCAAACAGCCCACCTCTGCTCATCAAACAGACTCTTACTCCCACCAAAAGACTCACTTAGCTTCTCTGTGACTCCCCTGGGGGAGAATTCTCGACCTCTCAGAGGGTCTCTTTGAGTGCTTTTCTACAGAACAGCGGCTAACGCGGACTGAGCCATAATGCCAGTCCCAGCACTGAGGCCTCTAGTGACATTATGTCATTGAATCCTCACTAGAACCCCAAAGCCAGGAGCTATGAGCATCCCCATTTTACAGACCAGGAAACTGACAGGAGCAGGGTTAATCGTATGCCCGTGGACACACCAACAGCACATGAGAGTCTTATTCCCATGGACACACCAGCAGCCACCATGCGCTCTTGAGCTCCAAGCTGCCTCCTCTGAGCGTGGCTTGTGCATGGACTTGAGGGCCCCTGTGACTCCTGCCTGGAAAGGCCTCAACCTAGTTTCTGAGCCAATGGCAGACAGAAAGGGTTGGCTTTGCCTCCCACGCCTTTTCTCAGGTCCTCTGGTTCTCTGAATCTTGATTCTGACTGAATCTCTCATCTTGTTCCAGATTCAAAGCCAGTCACACATTGTTAATAAGGAAGGGCAGACCCATGGGCATAGTTTGCAGTTTAAAGATTAACTAAGAATAAGAAACAGGGTGTAACTTTGAGCTGGTTGCCAAAACAACTGATTCTTAATTCCCATCTCTAAATTAATAAACCCAAGTCAGCCAGGACCACCAGGGTTTGTGCTGACCCAGCCAGCTGCTCCCAAAGGAGGGCTGCCCACAGTCCCCACTGTCCCCCGTCCCCGGCAGAACCAGCCTGTGTCCCCACGCCCCCCACCCCCAGCCCCTTCTTCCTCCCGACGGCATTCTCTGCTCTCTGTCCTCTAATTTAGGCAACAAGCATTAAGGAAACACTTTTTTGTCCACCCAAAGTACTCGAGTTACTAGGTTGTTACCGTGTCTTCCTTTTTTTTCTTCAAAATGAAAATACAGGATTTTGTTTAAAAATTCTTCCTGATTATGAAAGTAATACAGTCTGGTGAAAAATACAAGCACACACATGTTTACAGTAGAAAGTGAAAGTTGCCAGCCCTTCCACCAGAACAAGATAATCACTGTTTTCAGTTTAGTTTCTAGCATTCCACATGTGTGTATGTGATTCCATATTAATCTGAGTTGTAAATGAACACTTTTCTCATGGTAATTTCATTCCAGCAGTCCTGGGTTGAAGTGATGCTGCTGCTATAAGATCCAGGTCAAGAACCATCCAGATTCACCCAAACAGAATTTTCCAGCTTCCATCGGGAAGGGTTAAGAAGAGGGAACCTTTGGTTCCAGAAGATTCCTGAGGTCCTTATACCGATTGATCATAAAAGGTCTGTGTGTAAAGTGACCTTTACTAAAGCCATACCGATTGATCATAAAAGGTCTGTGTGTAAAGTGACCTTTACTAAAGCCATAGATAGGAAGTCTTTTTTATACCATTTCCTCAGAGCCAGGCTCCTACTTACTCATATCACTAAAACTAAGGGAGCCCACTGATGCGGTATTTCCCTTCACAGTAAGGAAACTCTGCTCTCCGGGGTACTTTGCTCTCTTTTCTTTAGAACTCAGCCTAGGATGGCACAGCTTTCATACCTGGTTCCTGTCCAGAGGAGCTCACAGGCTGTGGGAACAGTCCTCCCTCTCCAGGGCAGGAGGCAAATTTCTCCATAAACAGAAAAATGCCAGACTGTGTAAAGCAGGACTCATGCTCCAGTGGCTGACTCATGTCACCACACCCCAAGAGACGGAAGCGTAAAACCAGAAAAGCAGTTTGATCATCTTCTAATAAGAAGTAGATCCTGTAAACAGATTGATAGGCTACTTGCGTTTGCTGACCACCAGTTTCTCTCCCTGTGACCTTATGATTACAAATGAAAATACAAATAGAAAAATGAGCACGATAACAGTTCCATTTGCTCTGTTGAGTGCCTACTGCGTGCTAGGTACTGCGCTGAGCATTTTATCTTCATCTTCTTAAATTAGTCTCTCTACAACACTACACAGCATCACCAGCTCAACGGACATGAGTTGGAGCAGGAGCTGGTGATGGACAGGGAGGCCTGGCGTGCTGCAGTCCATGGGGTCGCAGAGAGCCGGACAGACTGAGCGACTGAACTGAACTGAACAACACTACGGTGGGTACTATTTTTATCCCCACTTTGCAAGGGTGTTCAGAAATGTTTATAGCAAATAAGTAGTGGACCCATGGTTCAAACCCAGTTCTTCATGCTCCTGAGGCCCAAGCTCTGAATTTCCCACCCACCTGGCCTCTCCTTCCCTTCTGGGAAACCGGATTGCAATCTGGACTCAGACCAAGAGGGCGTTGTGCAGAGACTAGAACACAACTCAAATGCAATGGGCCTCTTCGGAGCCTATCTCAACACAGTGATGTACAGGGTCTGCATCCCACATACAGAGTGTCCACTGCGGTAGCCATCGTCCATGGAGGACTTGAGCATCCTCGGGTTTAAGTACCCACAGGGGTCCTGGAACCGAGGAATCACTGTACAGAGACAGCACAGATCTGACTCCAAAATCACCAATGCAGAAGGTCTATTTTCCTGAAAAGAAAAAAGAAAGTGAAGTCGCTCAGTCGTGTCCGACTCTTTGCGGCCCCATGGACTGCAGCCTACCAGGCTCCTCTGTCCATGGGATTTTCCAGGCAAGAGTACTGGAGTGGGTAACTAGCCTGGTAACAGCTAGACTTTACAGCAGTCCTTGGAATGGGTTTTCCTGGCATGTCTATGAATACGCATGAACACCTTGTAAACGGGACACTGAATGAAGTTCTCGTGTGTGTGTGTGTGTGTGTGTGTGTGTGTGTGTGTGCTCACTCGTTCAGTTGTGTCCAACTCATTGCGACCCCATGGACTATAGCCCACCATGTTCCTCTGTCCATGGAATTTTCCAGGCAAGAATACTGGAACCGGTTGCCATTTCCTATTCCCGGGGATCTTCCCAACCCACGGATTGAACCCATGTCTCGTGTGCCTCCTACACTGGCAGGTGGATTCTTTACCACTGGGAAGCCTCTCCAAAGGCACTATCCACAGATGAAAAGGCAACCCATAGAATGGGAGAAAATATTTGCAAATTCCTGATAAGGGATTAATGCTCAATATCCAGAGAGCTCCTGCATATTCAACAACAACGTTCAACAATGAAGAAGCAACTAACCTGACGATAAATGGGCATGGCTGCTCATGGGAAATCATCCAGCGTGTACACCCAAGGAGAACATGCCCTCTGCACTCAAATGAATGCAGAGCAAAGGCCAGGCGTATCTCCTAGAGACTTGCTCTTATCACAGGGTAAAAGTCAGTTGGGCAATAAAAAGTGAATGCGTAACGTAACAGATGGTGATAACATAATATAAAGAGTTTAATATTTGTTCTAAGATGGGTGCTTCTAGTCTGACTTTTATACTTATGATAAGAATAAGCTTAGTGCCTAGTGATTCATCTTTGAAATAAACTTTCTCATTTTTACCTCAAGCTTGCTAAGTCACTTCAGTCGTGTCCGACTCTGTGCGACCCCATAGACCGCAGCCCACCAGGCTCCCCCATCCATGCGATTCTCCAGGCAAGAACACTGGAGTGGGTTGCCATTTCCTTCTCCAATGCACGAAAGTGAAAAGTGAAAGTGAAGTCACTCAGTCGTGTCCAACCCTCAGTGACCGCATGGACTGCAGCCTTCCAGGCTCCTCCGTCCATGGGATTTTCCAGGCAAGAGTACTGGAGTGGGGTGCCATTGCCTTCTCCGGGATTCATTTAATTATAATCCTTGAAGTTGTCAGTTGAACTTTTTGTTTTCTAATGAATCCAGCTTCTCTAGTGTCTTGCGATGGTAGACCGTATTGTTGTTTAAGAGTATTCTCTGTTTCTCCCTTGGATAAGATTGTGTTACCTTGCCTTGTTGACATCAGGCTTGCCCTTGTGATTTGTTTGGGGCAATCAAATTTGAGTGGAAGTGATCTGTGTCACCTCTATAGCCAGCAGTTGCTTATCATTGTCCTTTCTTCTCTGGACCACAATGAGGAGAGCCAGGCTCTGGGGTGAAGGCAACATGGAACAGAGTCTACTCCCTGCTGGATAAAGAGCCTGAATGAGAAATAAACCTTTGTCACGTGCCACTGAGATGTCAGGATTGTTTGTTTCGGCAGCATAATCTAACCTATCCTGACCAAGACATGGGCAAACGAAGCAAAAATACTAACTCTGATAACACAATAGATTGCAAAGTTGTCGATTTTTTTCCTGTGTATCAAAATGATTTATATTTTCTCATTGATTGAGAAGTAAATACCATAAGTTTAAACTCATAAAGTAATTACATACCCATCAGATGCTCTATATAATGATACATAAAATTACAGCTATATATACCAGATACACACAAATCACCCTCCCAGGACAAAGCTTAGATAGGAAACTGTCAACGTTTGCTTTTTTGCAACTCCCCATTTAAGCACCCGTTGCAGAATAAACCCCTTTCCAACAGACATATTTTTTCTTGAGAGAGGCCAATAGCTTTAATCAGCCTATTGTGTCAGGTTCTGCTAACGTAGAAGGCATTCTGCCTCTTGACGTGGCTGTGTATGTCTCAACTCAAATCCATTATGAGTGAAATATTTTCAAAGTATTGCTGTAATACAGGTACCTGGGGAAAAAAAAGCTAGAGTAGCAAATGATAAGTAAACTCTCCCCCGCTGCCCCAGTCCCCAGTACCACTCTACAGAAGTAATCCTGTTAGGAGTGTCTCATCAGGGCCAGCTTCCAGGGTACACTATCCCCGAAGTCGCCCAGATCTCCATGCTCAGTATTCCGAACTTGGTTTAATGCTCTGCCATTACCATCTGAAATTCTTAATCAGTTTTGAGCAAGGGCCTAGCATTTTCATTTTGCACTGGGCCCCCAAATCATATTGCTGGTCCTGCTTATGTATATCCTTCAGAAACATTTCCATGCATGTACAAGCATATGTTAGCTTATTTTATTTTTTTTAAACACAGTAGCTCATCAAGTCCTTTTCTTCTTCCCGGGCGTGCAGAAAGACCTCATTTCTCAGCCTAACTTTCAGTTAAGTTGGAACTCTGTGACTGAGCTCTGGCCAGTGGAAGGTAGGCAGAAGTGAGGAACACCACCTCCAGAAGGATCCCCTAAAGGGACATACCCACTCTTCTGCACAGTCCTTCTCTCGTGTGGATGGCTCTTGATGTTTGCACAGGAATGAAGGACTCTGAAAGCATACCGTCATGTGAGAGGAGGATCCCGTCATGAGTCATCCCTGAAGGGCGAGCCACTTGGAAGAACCTCTAACCCACATGAGACTGCAATTCTATCAGGCTGTGGCCTCTTTGGGGTGATTTATTACAGCCGTTGTAGTGTTAATTACTGTAAGACATACACAAATAAGATCATACTCTGTGTGTGTACACATTATGTGTGCATGCATGCTAAGTCACTTCAGTTGTGTCCAACTCTTTGGGACCCTACGGACTGTAGCCCGCTAGACTCACCTAGCCATAGGTTTCTCCAGTTCGAATGGTTTCGTATGCCCTCCTTCAGGAAATCTTCCTGACTCAGATATCCCAGCCATGTCTCTTATGTCTTCTGCATTGGCAGGCGGGTTCTTTACCATTAGTGGCACCTGGGAAGCCCATATATTACATATATATATATATACATGTATGAAATATGTATATAAATGTTTATATATATAAGTATCATATATGTCTTTAATATATAAATATTATGTATACATGTAAATGTCTTTGGCACCTTTAGCGTCCCTGGTAGCTCAGCTGGTAAAGAATCCACCTGCAATGAAGGAGACCCTGGTTCCAATCCTGGGTCAGGAAGATCCCCTGGAGAAAGGATAGGCTACCCACACCAATATTCTTGGGCTTCCCTGGTGGCTTAGATGATAAAGAATCTGCATGAAATGCGGGAGACCTGGGTTCAATCCCTGGGTTGGGAAGACCCCTGCAGGAGGGCACGGCAACCCACTCCAGTATTCTTGCTTGGAGAATCCCCATGGACAGAGGAGCCTGGCGGGCTACAGTCCATGGGATCGCAAAGAGCTGGACATGACTGAGTGAAGTGTTCTCATCATATGTATGTTGAATTTATACTTTAATTCATTGTGAGTTCTTTGTAGGCAATTCACCACAGCTCTGAGTAATGACAACCTAAGCGATGTGTATCAAGTGCAGAGCAGGAGAATTTCTACAGAACCCTTTGGTCCGGATCTATTTACCTCTTCTCCTTCCTCTGTGTCAAAGCAGAACTGACACCTGTAGACTGTACTTCTTGAGCCAGCTGGCTTCCTGTTGGGCCTGGCCAACGGAAGACAAGAAATGAGGCGGGAGAAAGGGAAAGGCCAGAGTATTTTCTACTTTTCTCGTTGCCTTGATGCATCTTTAGCAGCTGCTGCGTGCTTTTGGTGCCTCTAGCTCTTACTGGACAGGCCCTCCAGAGTTCTGACTAAAACTAATTGATCCAGGCCCTGGGCTCCATAACACCATCTCCCTTCTTCATTATCGACTGAATGGCTGTGTCCTCCCCCTCCCCAAATCCATATGTTGACGCCCTAACCCTCACTGTAGCTGTATCTCCTTGTAAAGGAGATAGGTCCTTTACGAGGTGATCACGGTTAAATATGCTCATCAGAGTCCTGGTCCTTCTAAGGAGACACACCAGAGAGCTCTCTCTCTGTCTCTTTTCCTTCCCCCTTTATCTTCCCCCTCACGCACAGCACAGTGAGATGGTAGCTTCCTAGAGAAGCGACCTCAGAATGAACCCTACCTTGCCGGCACCTTGATCTTGGACTTCCTAGCCTCTAGAACTCTGAGTAATAAAGTTCTGTTGTGTGAACCACCCAGTACACGGTCTTTTATTAGAGCATCTTGAACAGATGGAGACCCCCTTCCAGCGGAGAAGGACTGGTAGCTGCCTGGCATTGCTCATTTCTGAGCTGTCTCACTGTTCTCCTTCCGGCTTCTCAGCTTTTCTATTGCCTGTTGTCTGCATTGAACTCCCTTTGTCTCAAGCACTCACCGTGGTTTCCTTTCTCCTGGCCAGACCCTGAATGACTCACTCCCATCCTGCTCAAAGACGTTGCATGGACTCAGACATATTCAGCTCCCTTCACTGACAACAGTGTGCTACTTAAGAAAGATGTTACTGGGGCTTCCCTGGCAGCTCAGCGGTAAAGAATCTGCCTGCCAATGCACGAGATGCATCTGGGTGGGGAAGACCCCACATGCCACAGAGCAACTGGGCTTGCACACCACAACTGTTAAACACGTGCCCTAGAGCCCAGGAGCCACAACCACGAGGCGCGTGTGCCTCATAAAATCCTTGAAACCCTGGAGCCCGTGCTCCACGAGAGAGGCCACCACAATGAGGAGCCACACGCCACAAATAGAGAGTACCCACTGCTCACCACAGCTAGAGAAGAGCCCACACAAAGCAATGAAAACCCAGGACAGCCAAAAAGAAATTAAAAAAAAATTTTTTAAGACATTATCAAATCGGACTGGCCTGAGTTTGAATCCTGACCCCACCCACTTCCTGGTTTAGTCACCAGAGTGTCACTTTAGTCTCACTAAGGCTCAGTTTCCTCATCTGCAAAATGGTGATAAAAACACATAGCTGAAGTCTAGCTCACGAAGGATACAATGCTTGAAAGGGGGCTAAGCATAATGCCTGACACACAGGACGTGTTCAGTAAGTGTTAGCTAATATACCAGGAGGAGGGACAGGGCTTGGTGAGAAGCTGACATGACTGGGCATAATTGCCAGAATCTTCTTGTAATTTGCGATGTGTAGTCAGTCTCCTAATAGCACGGGGAGCCTCTTGTGCAGCATCCTAGGAACTTGTTTATAATCCCTTATTTATAATCAGGGTCCAGAACACATTATGGGAGAGTCTCAGAAAGTCTGGTTGGTCCTGATTTCCTAATTACTGCAGAGCACCTTACATTGGCCCTGTCTTTTTTCTTGTCCTGCCTCCAGCTGGCCCTGAACTTGCCCTAAGTTTCTGGGCCTTTAACCAAAGAACCACAGTATCTGCAGTCCTCTTTCCCTTTACCTCTCACTCCCTCACATCTCAGATTCTCCCAGAATCTGAGACTTCCAAAGTCATCAAAAACCTAAGGAACTGCTGAGAATTCCCAACCTGGAGTCAGCAAGCTTTTTCTGTAAAGAGACAGATAGTAAATATTCCAGGGTTTATTTGCAGGCCACTTACAGTTTATGTGCTAACTACTCAGATCCACCTTTTTTGTGTGAATGCAGCTGTAAGTGAATGGGCATGGCTGTGTACCCATCAAACTATGTTTATAGAAACTGACAGTTGAATTTCATATAATTTTTACTTGTCAAAAAATATTATTTTTCTTTTGATCACTATTAAAGAAGTTATCTTTTTTTAACTATCTAAAATATAAAAAAATATTCTCAGCTCTCAAGCTGTACAAAAAACAGATAGCAGGCAGAATTTGGCCTGTAGGCCATAGCTTTCTGATGGCCTGGAATTTGGATGGAATTTTCTACTCAAATCCCTGTGCCTTTTTAGTTGTGGCCCTCTTCCTTTCCTTCTTTGCTGTGTGACACTGGGTAAGTCACTTAGCCTCTCTAAGCCACAGCAGGTTTTTTTTTCTTTTGCACTAAATTTATTTTTCAGTTTTATGAGATAGAACTGGCCTTCATTACAAGTTTAAGGTGGACAGCAGCATGATTTGATTTACATATATTGTAAAAGGATTACCATGATAATTTTAGTTCACATCCATGGTCTTCAGTTCTTTATCAGTAACTCCAGAGTAGCAGTAGATGCACGTTTATTAAAACCAGTTCTTCACTGAGGATGGGGCAGGAGAGCAGCTGTTGGTTTTGCTGTTACTGTTTTCAACCTTTTTGTTTGTTTGTTTAGGCATCCAGGTAAAAAAAATCTCATTTCAACAGAAAGTTCCCCTGGAATTAATCTGGGAAATTACTAAATGATCCAGTGGTTCCAAATCTTTTTCCTACCTCCTCATTCTTTACCCGCACAAAACAAATGCAGATTTCAAAGAGTAAAGTGGATTTGGCATAAAAGTTTACTTTCCTCCCTGAGAACTCCCTTATTAGACGATCAGTATGTTTGTTCATCATGGATGGAGGAGCCTGGCGGGCTGCAGACCGTAGCGTCGCACAGTCGGACACGACCAAAGCGACTTAGCAGGCACGCATGTTTGTTTATGACCTGTTTATATATTTGTTCTAGGCACAGAGTTCCATACACTCATTAAAGAAATATGTGTGGATCGCCCCCTATGTGCAGAGCACACTGGATGTTCTGACTTCTTAGGGAGGAGCCCAGTCATGAAATAGGAGTGGGGGAGCGGGGGAAGGGGGCTGAGTGCGGTGGGGACGGACCACGTAGGAATGCGGAGAAACAGGGAGGGGCAATTAGTCACCCTGGCTTCTGGGTTCCCAGAACCGTCCCCACTGTCATTCCCAACCCCCTGCTATCTTGCCTCCCCGATTTCCTTCCGGTGCTTTTGCCAAACACAGGCTTCAGTGTCCCCGGCCAGCGCATCCCTTCCGCCGTTGGTCCTTTCCCAGCGCGCAGGGAGAGAGGGCAAAGAGCTTGGGTATCACACCCTTCTCCCCCGCGCGCCCCCTCCCATCGCCCTCCTTCTCGGAAATGCCCCCCGCCCCACTCGCAGCTACAGCCCCCACCGCTGCCCTTTATCAGTTCAGGACACGTGGGAGCCTGGCGACCCTCGGACCTCCCCGCGGTGTTCCGATCTCCGTAGGGAAACCGAATCAAGGCTGACCCCAATCTGTTTCTGTGACCTTTTCTGCAGAGAAACGCGGCGGCCTGCGATTGCTAGGGAACGCAGGCAAACACAAGTTCCCTGTGAGCTTTCAGCCTAGAAAAACCTCCAGTCCGGGCCTTCACTCTTGTGGGGCGGGGCGGGGCTGGGGGGTTAGAAGAGAAAACCACCCTCTTGGTTTTCTCGGGACAACGCTGGTTTTTCTCCAGGGCCAGTCCTTTCTGCCCTTATTTCTTCACTCACCTCTCTTCCCCACTCTTGACTGAAGAAAAGTCCTTACAAGATCGAATTTTGACTTCTCTTCTGAGGAGTTTTCAGAACCCCCTGGGATAGCTGTTACCTCTCTCAGCTTTTCATCTGCTCTTGGAATCTGTTCGTCTCTCTCAGGCTGAGTGGCCCCTTGGCACCCACTCCCTGACAGATTTAACCTGATTTTTAATCTCCCTTCCTCTCTTCTTGACCCAATAAGATAGACACTTTGGGGTAGCTTTTAGCCCATGCCTGTCCCTTCTCTGAGGATTTCACACACAGAGAGAGAATTAGATTTCTGGGTGTACCCTCAGCAGCCATGTTTGAGTTTAAGCACTTAAACCGGATCTTTACCTCCATGGTGTTAACTGGACCAGAAAGTACGGGACTAACAACTGGGCCAAGCCCTTTCTTTCTTCTAGACTTTGAAGATGCTAATAGCAACCTGAGCTGATCTCTTAGATGCAGGAGATGCAGGCAGGGAGGGCTTTGCCACCTGAATGTCGAATCAGTGAAAACTGGTCTGTAAAGAAGAAAGGACACAGATTCTCAGAAAGAAGGAGAGTTGAGGCTGGAAGAGTAACTCCCTAAGGATGCAACAGCTTTCTTCTTCCTACTTCCTGACTTTGGAGAGCAGCTGCCCTTGGCTTCCTTGAAACTCACAATAAATGTGGTATGTAAGTCTGCGTGAGATAGGATGCAAGTGGCTTCGATGGGTGAAGAATCTGCCAGTATCTTCAGTGAAGGCAAGGGTGTTAGTTAGTTGTGGTGCAAGGAAGCCCCCCCAAAAGCCATTTTAACGGAAGTTATTTTGTATAAGAATATGTAGCATTGTCAAGTGAGCATAAACAGAAGATAGGGAAGACAGCAAAATCTTTGAAGAGTTCTATATACAAGTGGAAAAGAAATGGCTGCCTCACCGTAAACAAATTCTGTTTAAATATGTAAACATCATTGCCCCATAGAACACACATGCCACATAGCCTAGGGATGAATGACTCTTCTAATTTGTGTCACTTTTAACTATTTTTTAAATTGAGGTATGATTTACCTAGAGTACAATTCAATTTATATCATTTAAAATCAATAATACATAGTATTCAGAGTTGGTATGGACATCTATGAGTCCTTTGTCACAATTAATGCTCTCTTAAAGAGTAAATTCTGTGTGTAGAGTTGGTATTTCTATTTTTCTTATACAACTACAAACATTTATTAACTGCTTTGAGATGACAATTTGATAAATATGACACTCATTTTCAGTTCAGTTCAGTTCAGTTGCTCAGTCGTGTCTGACTCTTTGCGACCCCATGAATCACAGCACGCCAGGCCTCCCTGTCCATCACCAACTCCCGGAGTTCACTCAGACTCACGTCCATCAAGTCAGTGATGCCATCCAGCCATCTCATCCTCTGTCATCCCCTTCTCCTCCTGCCCCCAATCCCTCCGAGCATCAGAGTCTTTTCCAATGAGTCAACTCTTCAAATGAGGTGGCCAAAGTACTGGAGTTTCAGCTTTAGCATCATTCCTTCCAAAGAAATCACAGGGCTGATCTCCTTCAGAATGGACTGGTTGGATCTCCTTGCAGTCCAAGGGACTCTCAACAGTCTTCTCCAGCACCACAGTTCAAAAGCATCAATTCTTTGGCGCTCAGCCTTCTTCACAGTCCAACTCTCACATCCATACATGACCACAGGAAAAACCATAGCCTTGACTAGATGAACCTTTGTTGACAAAGTAATGTCTCTGCTTTTGAATATGCTATCTAGGTTGGTCATAACTTTCCTTCCAAGGAGTAAGCATCTTTTAATTTCATGGCTGCAGTCACCATCTGCAGTGATTTTGGAGCCCAGAAAAATAAAGTCTGACACTGTTTCCACTGTTTCCCATCTATTTCCCATGAAGTGATGGGACCAGATGCCATGATCTTCGTTTTCTGAATGTTAAGCTTTAAGCCAACTTTTTCACTCTCCACTTTCATTTTCATCAAGAGGCTTTTTAGTTCCTCTTCACTTTCTGCCATAAGGGTGGTATCATCTGCATATCTGAGGTTATTGATATTTCTCCCGGCAATCTTGATTCCAGCTTGTGCTTCTTCCAGACACTCATTTTAATCAAACATAAATTTGGGGTAAATTTTGGAGGTTAGATTTGATGAAGAGACAGTATCTAGAACCCATATGTCATTAACGTTGCCTAAAAGTGTTGAGAGTCTCCTAAGCATTCCTACCTTTCACTTCTTGTCATTATGTTTAACATGAGCAGTATAAGGGACATCTGTTGCTTATGTATGCCCAACACCCCTTTTTCTGCTAAGAGCACCCATCTCTTCCATTTGGAAAACTATTGTTCTCTCATTCTTAGATTCTGTGGCTCAGAATTGGAGGAGTGGGTGGGCACAAGATTCATGCCTGACCAATCAACTTACCATCTGCCTGAGACATGTGACCTGAGCTGGGCCAGTGGGAGCTTCACTAGGAATCTCAGTGAGACCCCGAAAAAGAGGCATTCTCTCTCAGTTGAGATTTTAAAGCCGGTGGAAGGCAAGCTTGCCAGCCAGCCGTGCGCCATCTTTACCATCGCATGGTGGCCCCCTATCCGGGAATGAAGCCAACTCAGAGAGACACTAAACCAGAGATGGAGACAGATTCTTGATCACAACAGATCCAGTCAGATCTACTCTACCTCTTGTCTTTTTGGTTATGTGAGCCAAACCTCCTCTATGCTTAATCGAACTTGAACTCAGTTTCAAAACTCGCAAGGCAGAGTCTTGAGTAATACCACCACCATCATCATAATTGTTATCTGCAGCACCACCCCTCCTTCCTGGAGCCAGAAGCAAAAGTCCACATCCTGAAGCAGAGCCACAGATGATCAGAATAATCAGAGGACCAAGTGCCCTTGGGAAATGCAGGGGTGCAGTGCAGGTGTGGCGGTTGAGTAGGACAGAGGAGACACTGGCAGAGAAGTGCTTCTAGAGCAGAGGAGACACAAGGCAGAGTTCTACCACTAAGAGACAGGCTGCAGCTCCCTGCTCCCCGAAATCTCATGTCTCATTTCCGAGTTCTGACTGTAAACGCCTTGTAGCGTGGGTGCTCAGTTGCTCAGTTGTTTGACTCTTTGTGACCCCACATACACTTTTTGGTTGGTTGTGTGCCACCACCCCCGTGGACCAATGTGACCCAGACTCAGCCAGTCAGATACTCTCTCCCATGACTGACTCAGGTAAGTGACTCAAGGATGGAAGAGCTCATCAGAGCTCATTTATTTCAGTGGTGGTGCGCTCACCAGCTTCTGTCACAAACCCTTGCTAAGGCCCATGCTGCCTAGACCTCTGGCTCTCCTCTGGCTCTCCTCTGGCTCCTGAGTTTTTCGAAGCCTGGTCCCCCAGTCTTCAGCCAGATCTCTAAGCTGCAGATAACCTTCCAATGAATTTCCACCTGTGCAAGTCAGTTCAGTTCCATTCAGTTTAGTCTCTCAGTCACATCTGACTCTTTGAGACCCCATGGACTGCAGCATGCCAGGCCTCCCTGTCCATCACCAACTGCCAGAGTTTATTCAAACTCATGTCCATTGAGTTGGTGATGCCACCCAACCATCTCATCTTCTGTCATCCCTGTCTCCTCCTGCCTTCAATCTTTCCCAGCTTCGGAGTCTGTTCAAATGAGTCAGCTCTTTGCATCAGGTGGCCAAAGTATTGGAGTTTTAGCTTCAACATCAGTCCTTCCAATGAACACCCAGGACCGATTTCCCTTAGGTTGGACTGGTTGGATCTCCTTGCAGTCCAAGGGACTCTCAAGAGTCTTCTCCAACACCACAGTTCAAAAGCATCAATTCTTCAGCGCTCAGCTTTCTTCATAGTGCAACTCTTACATCCATGCATGACTACCGGAAAAACCATAACCTTGACTAGACGGACCTTTGTTGGCAAAGTAATGTCTCTGCTTTTTAATATGCTGTCTAGGCTGGTCATAACTTTTCTTCCAAGGAGCAAGCATCTTTTAATTTCATGGCTGCAGTCACCATCTGCAGTAATTTTGGAGCCTCCAAAAATAAAGTCTCTCACTGTTTCCACAGTGCAAGTCAGGCAGCATTAACTTGTGTTGCATGCAAACGAGACACCTCTTTGACAGTGCAGGCCAGCTGCTCCTCCAATGATATAGCCTAGTTTCTCTTACTTTATTTCTCTTCCTAGGCTACGTCCTGCATGGCCCTTTATAATGTGCTTTACTGGAAGCCTCCTCCAAACAATTGTTATTTGTCGTTTTCATTCTCATTCCTTGTAGTGGATAATGATAGGCTTGTTCTTTCCCTGCAGTGAATCCTCCTTCTCTGTAACTGATTCCTCACCTCCAACAGCTTGAACTTGGGCTTTGGCCATCACTGATTGCTCAAGCATTAGATATCTTATGCTGGGCCAATCAGAGTTCTGTCTCCTAGGAGTTTATAAACATAACCTGCTGCTAAGTCACTTCAGTCGTATCCGACTCTGCGTGACCCCATAGACATCAGCCCACCAGGCTCCCCCGTCCCTGGGATTCTCCAGGCAAGAACACTGGAGTGGGTTGCCATTTCCTTCTCCAATGCATGAAAGTGAAAAAGTGAAAGTGAAGTCGCTCAGTCGACTCCGACTCTTAGCGACCCCATGGACTGCAGCCCACCAGGCTCCTCCATCCATGGGATTTTCCAGGCAAGAGTACTGGAGTGGGGTGCCATTGCCTTCTCCAAAACATAACCTAGGGAATGTGAAAGTTGTAAGCGACTACAGTTAAACCTCAGAAGTGATGTTCTAGGGGAAAGGTCTATAGTTTTCTGTTGCTAAGGTTTGGGATTTTTTTCTGGGTCCCAACATTTACCTATCTTGAGGAGAGATCTAATAAATATACACTTCTTGATTGTTGTTGTTCAGTCGCTCAGTGGTGTCCGACTATTTATGATCCCATGGACTGCAGCACCCCAGGCTTCCCTGTCCTCTACCATTTCCCAGAGCTTGCTCAAACTCATGTCCATTGAGTCAGTGATTATCAGGGAATGTTTAACAGGAGGATTCCTACGTGCTGTTTCTCACAGTCCTTTGTTTCATTTTAAGTGGAACAGCACGCTGCCCCCAGGAACTGAGGTCATTATGTGACACACGCTTGAATCTCCTTTAGTAAAAATTCTGTTTATGACAAAACTGCTTAGTCTCGATCCCCTTTCTTGAGATATGGATTGTCTCCTTATCTTGTGACCATTATTAATCTCTTGTTCCCTTGGTAACAGTTGCTGTACATTTGGTTTTCTGATCTTTATCATTGTTGAAAGAAACTTCTTGTACCACAGGCTTTATATACTCACAGAGAAATCATTAAAACACCTTCGCTCCATCAGAGCTTGGCTCCCCGTGTCTATCTTTCTCTCTCTCTCTCTCGGGCTGATTGTTTGGAGCACAGAGATCCGTCTTGGTAAACCAGGGAGTATCAGCCTCTCTCTTTCACTTTGTTATCATCGCCTCTGGACCACCAGGTCCCTGTGCATTAAAGGACCCCAACAAGTGGCGCCCCAGAACAGGGACTCTGGTACACGTGCATTTTGGTCGGAGGGACTCGGGACTTATTGAGGTCAGGACCTATTGAGGTCGGTAAGTACTAAGACATGGGTCAAACAGCTGGAAAGCCCCATCATTTCTCTACTTTACTTCACCATTTGTTTAACGCTCAGAGACTTTTGGTTTCGTGCTAATGAATAGAGGCTTGCTTTCAAACAGTGGTTAAATGTAATCCTTGGTTCCCTGATAAATGCAGTTTTGATTTAGAAATCTGGCACCGGGTCAAAGAAAATGTTGAATGAGCCACCAAGAAAGGAAAAAATATTCCAATTGATTTCTAGCCCTCACAATATTCAACAACAGACAAAACACTTATTGCATGAATATGAATGAGATGATAAAACTTTACAAAAGGGCCTAATTAGAACAACATAAAATATTTCAAAATTTTCTTACTAGCCCTGCCCCGGCTGTTCCAAATGCTCCTCCTCTACTAACAGGCGCAACTGCAAAAGTCTCTCCTTTGTTAAAACCTAATGAAAGTTATACTAATTTTTTAGCTAGATTAGAAACTGCTATTTCCCATACTGTAATCAGAGAAGAAACCAAGAAACAGCTAGAGAAATTACTTGCTTTCAGATTACTTGCTTATGAAACTGCAAATCAGAAATGTCAGAGAGCTATGGCTACAATTCTTGAGACTGGGACTATTACTGATTATTTAAAGGCTTGTCACAATCTAGGATCAGAAACTCAAAAGATACAAAGGCTAACTGAAACAATGGCTACTACCTTTAAAAAGGGAAATGAAAGATGCTTTACATGTGGAGATAAAAACCATTTAAAAAGAGACTGCCCTAAGAAGGCTAATAAAAACCCTCTAAGAATTCACCCTCGCTACCTTAGAGGAATGCATTGGGCCAAAGACTGTAAATCTAAATTTGATATTGAAGGAAAACCTATTCCAAGAAACTCCAAACAGGGGACTCCCCAGGTCCCCTACAACAAAAACCAGGGGCAAATTCTATCTTTTACCGCAAACCCTCAACATCCGGCAATGCTGCCATCAATATACCAGCCCCAAGTGATTTTTTTCCTTTACCCTCAAGCAGTCCCTTCTAGAGTACCTACCGGACTTTTTGGACCCCTGCCCCCACAAACCTGCAGTCTTTTATTTGGCTGATCTAATTTGGCTTCTAAAAGAATCACTGTTCACCCTAGAATAATTGATTCAAATTATAAAGGAGAGATTCAAATTATGATGTCATGTCAGATTCTATGGCAATTCAAAAAGGGGGACAAAATTGTGCAGTTACTTCTTTTGCCTTCAGTTCAGTTCAGTTCAGTTGCTCAGTCGTGTCTAACTCTTTGCAACCCCATGAACTGCAGCATGCCAGGCCTCCCTGTCCATCACCAACCCCCGGAATTCACTCAAACTCACGTCCATCGAGTCGGTGATGCCATCCAGCCATCTCATCCTCTGTTGTCCCCTTCTCCTCCTGCCCCCAATCCCTCCCAGCATCAGAGTCTTTGCCAATGAGTCAACTCTTCGCATGAGGTGGCCGAAGTACTGGAGTTTACATTTCTATTAACTCCTCTAATAATGTATGGACAGGCAGATTCGGCAGCACAGATCAAAAACAATCCTTATGGACATCATTGGTATCTGACTATGCCCAACTAAATATAAATATCAAAATTAATGGTAAAAGATTTTCTGGTCTCCTTGACACTGGATCTGGTATTACTATTATTTCCAAACACTTATGGCCCAAATCCTGGCCTATACAAAAAATCTCTTACCGAACTGCAGAAATTTCTCAAACCAAAATACAAGAAGTTTATCAAAATGTTCAAATCTACCCATATAAAGGACCCCAACAGGTCATGCCGTCCAACCATCTCGTCCTCTGTCATCCCCTTCTCCTCCTGCCTTCAATCTTTCCCAGCATCAGGGTCTTTTCTAATGAGTCAGCTCTTCGCATCAGGTGGCCAAAGTAATGGAGCTCAGCTTCAGCATCAATCCTTCTAATGAATATTCAGGATTGATTTCCTATAGGATTGACTGGTTTGATGTCCTTGCAGTCCAGGGGACTCTCAAGAACCTTCTCCAACACCACAGTTCAAAAGCATCAGTTCTTTGGCCTTCTTTATGGTCCAACTTTCACATCCGTACATGACTACTGGAAAAAACGATACCTTTGACTATACCGACCTTTGTTGGTAATGTCTCTGTTTTTTAATACACTGTCAAGGTTTGTTATAGCCTTTCTTCAAGGAGCAAGCATCTTTTAATTTCATGGCTTCAGTCACCATCTGCAGTGATTTTGGAGTCCAAAAAAATAAAATCTGCCACTGTTTCCTTTGTTTCCCCATCTATTTCCCATGAAGTGATGGGACCAGATGCCATGATCTTAGTTTTTTGAATGTTGGAGTTTTGAGCCAGGTTTTTCACTCTCCTCTTTCACCTTCATCAAGAGGCTCTTTAGTCCCTCTTTGGTTTCTGCCGTAAGGTTGATGTCATCTGCATATCTGAGGTTATTGATATTTCTCCCAGCAATCTTGATTCCAGCTTGTGCTTCATCCAGCCCAGCATTTCGCATGATGTATTCTGCATATAAGGGACTTCCCTGGTGGCTCAGACAGTTAAGCGTCTGTCTACAGTGTGGGAGACCCAGGTTCCATCCCTGGGTCGGGAAGAATGGAGAAGGAAATGGCAATCCACTCCAGTACTATTGCCTGGAAAATCCCATGGACAGAGGAGCTTGGTAGGCTACATACAGTCCATGGGGTCGCAAAGAGTCGGACATGACTGAGTGACTTTACTTACTTTACTTACTCTGCATGTAAGTTAAATAAGCAGGGTGATAATATACAGCCTTGACATACTCCTTTCCCAATTTGGAACCAGTCCATTGTTCCATGCCTGGTTCTAACTAATCTACATATAGATTTCTCAGGAGGCAGGTAAGATGGTCTGGTATTCCCATCTCTTGAAGAATTTTCCACAGTTTGTTGTGTTCCACACAGTGAAAGGCTTTAGTGTGGTCCATGAAGCAGAAGTAGATGTTTTACTGGAATTCTCTTGCTTTTTATATGATCCAGTGGATGTTGGCAATTTCATCTCTGGTTCTTCTGCCTTTTCTAAATCAGCTTGAACATCTGGAAGTTCTCAATTCACACACTGTTGAAGCCTCGCTTGAAGAATTTTGAGCACTACTTTACTAGCGTGTGAAACGAGTGCAATTATGCAGTAGTTTGAATATTCTTTGGCATTGCCTTTCTTTGGGATTAGAGTGAAAACTGACCTTTTCCAGTCCTATGGCCACTGCTGAGTTTTCCAAATTTGCTGGCATATTGAGTGCAGCATTTTCACAGCGTCATCTTTTAAGATTTGAAATAGCTCAGCGGGAATTCCATCACCTCCATTAGCTTTGCTTGTAGTGATGGTTCCTAAGGCCCACTTGACTTCACACTCTAGGATGTCTGACTCTAGGTGAGTGATCACACTATCGTGGTTATCTGAGTCATTAAGATCTCTTTTGTACAGTTCTTCTGTGTATTCTTGCCACCTCTTCTTAATATCTTCTGCTTCTGTTAGGTCCATACCTTCTGATTAAGTTTTCTAACATTGGCTTTGTTGTTTAGTTGCTCAGTTGTGTCGATTCTTTTGCCACCCCATGGACTGTAGCCCCAGCAGGCTCCTCTGTCCATGAGATTTCCTAGGCAAAAATATTGGAGTGAGTTGCCATTTCCTTCTCCAGGGGATCTTCCCGACTGAGGTGTTGGACCCAGGGATCAAACCCATATCCCCTGTCCTTGTCTTCTGCATTGCAGGTAAATTCTTTACCGCTGAGCCACCAGGGAGGGCCCCTTATCTGCAGTCAAAACAACCTTAATTCATAATCTCCATGTGATATAAGGCTCCTTGGAGGTAGGACCAGGTTTTCATTCATTCATCCATTTATTCATTGATAAACCATTTATTGGACATTTACTGTGTTTCAGGCACTGTGGTAGGCGCTTAGCACACAAAGATAAATTAGACAAATACCTGAATTCAAGGAGCCTGCTCTCTGTCTAGTTTGGGTGTAAATGTCTTCAGTCAATCATTCATTCATTTAACAAATCGTTCATTTATTTTAATGAACTAATTGTCACCAGCACTTATTTACATGACAGGCCCGAGTACTAAATGCTTTTCTTTTTTTTTTCTTTATATTATACTCCAAAATATGTTGTCAAAATCAAAATTAATAAAATATCTAAAAAATTTTGGAAGACAATTTTAATGGAAATGTATTTAAAATTTTTGAAAAATATCCTATTACCTTGAACATCCATCTACAGGGAAAGGTTTTCCTAGGCTCTGGCTACATGACCACTGGTGAACTGGATCCAAGGTGAAAAACTAATTGAACGATCCAGCCAGTCTGTTTTGCTAGGGCGGTTTAATACATCCCAGTGTCAGGACTAGTACTTCTAGTTCCCCACTCTGCATACAAGCATACAAATGAGTCATGATGCGTTGTGCCCAGGCAGTTTTCAGATTTTTCTGATAATCAGAAATATAGGCAAATACAGATGGAAAGCAAACACAGTAGCTTCAGAGTCAATGTAAGTGGATGTCCTGTTGTATTTTTTGAGTTAGATTTAGTAATATTTACATTCAATAGTTTCGGGTGACCATCTTGACACCTTTAAACAAATTTATTTTCTTCTAGATAAAAAAACAAACAAACAAAGTCTAATGTAATGGGTTTTAGTTGGACCATTAAGCAAGAAAATTGCAAAGAAGATTTAATCATCATATCCTAGTATAATATACATAAACCTTGACTGGTTTGCTCATTCCTGGAAGTCAGCCTCAGGACAGTATCTTAAGAATAGGACTAAGAGGCCAGTAGCAACAGATTAATTTCAAATAAATTGCGTAGTAGTGCTAGAAACTAATGAAACTCTAACTAAATGCTTTTCTTGTTTAATTCTCATAACAACTCTATGAGATATGTCCCAATTTGCAGATGAAGGAACTGAGTCACAGAGAGGTTGTGAGGCTTTGCCAAAGTCACAAAACTAGGTGCTGGAGATGGGTCTCCAATCCTGTCTGACTACAGGGCTCTTGCTTCTAATCATTGTGTAACCTCCTTGTCAAAATAAAGAATCCCAAAGCACTGTATCATATATTTACAGAGGTGTGTATAAAGTTCACAGGGAAGAAAGTGACTAAGTTGGCTAGGAGGTTGGAGTTCAAAAAAGGTTTCACAGCAGAAGAGATCTGAGCAATCTTGGAGGATAAAAGAGTTGTATAGAACTCTTGCATGGCGCCTTGCATAGAACTTTGCATATAAACTCAATAAAATAATGATAAGGCTGCTTAAGCCTCTGGAAGCAGTGGTTTTGCTGTTTGCATAGAGGCTAGGGGTGTTTCCTACTGCCTTCTGAGGCATGCTTTTTGTGATTTAGCAATGGTGGGCATGATCATTAGATCCTTTATGTATTATTTCATGCTTCCCTGGTGGCTCAGTGGTGAAGAAGCTGCCTGCCAATACAGGAGACTCAGGAGAATACAGGGTTCAATCCCTGGGTGGGGAAAATCCCCTGGAGAAAGAAATGGCAGTACATTCCAGTATTCTTGCCTGGGGGAGCCTAAGGACAGAGAGGCCTAGTGGGCTCTAGTCCATGCGGTTACAAAGAGTGAGACATGACTTAGTGAGTAAACAACAACAGTAATGACAAAATCATTTATGCTCAAAAAAACTTTGTGAAATAAGTAGTATGGGTATCAGCTTTGGGAGATGGGTGAGGAAAAAAAGACTGATGTTGGATGACTTGGTGACTATGTGGCACACATGGTGAGTAAGTGGCAGAACAAGACAAGGACCTGGTGTCTTACCCTCTGGAAGGCGGGACTGACTAGCAGGATTCCTTAATCTAGCCAGATTCCTTAACCTTTACTCTCCTGTTCTAGGCTTTGCTGTTTCCAACCTCTATACCTGAGCTTCTGAAGGGTCCCTCTTCTAGGAACCCCTACTCCTTCCTCCTCATTTGCAGCTCTCCCAATTCTACTCATCTTTCAAGATCAAGCTCCCTTGACTTCTCTGGTGGTCCAGTGGTTAGGAGTTCACCTGCCAATGTGGGCAACACAGCTTTGATCCCTGGTCTGGGAAGACGCTCCCACACTCTAGCCACCTGATGCAGAGTCCACTCACTGGACAAGACCCTTATTCTGGGAAAGATTGAGGGCAGGAGAAGGGGGTGACAGAGGATGAGACGGTTGGATGGTATCACTGATTCAATGGATATGAATTTGAGAAAACTTCAGGAGAGAGTGAAGGACAGGGAAGCCTATCACGCTGTAATCCATGGGGTTGCAAAGAGTTGGACATGACTTAGTCACTGAACAACAACAACTGGGAGGGTTCCACATGCCCTGGGGCAACTGGGCCCATAGGCTACAACTGACAAGCCTGCATGCCCTAGAGCCTGTGCTCTGCAACAAGAGAAGTGAGATGAAGTGAAAGTCGCTCAGTCATGTCCAACTCTTTGGGACCTCATGGACTGTACAGTCCATACAATTTTCCAGGCCAGAATATTGGAGTAGGCAGCCTTTCCCTTCTCCAGGGGATCTTCCCAACCCAGGGATCGAACCCAGGTCTTCTGCATTGCAGGCGGATTCTTACCCTCTAAGCCAAAAGGGAAGCCCAAGAATACTGGAGTGGGTAGTCTATCCCTTCTCCCGCAGATATACCCAACCCAGGAATTGAATTGGGGTCTCCTGCATTGCAGGTGG
Source organism: Bos mutus (assembly GCF_027580195.1). Classification (NCBI taxonomy): domain Eukaryota; kingdom Metazoa; phylum Chordata; class Mammalia; order Artiodactyla; family Bovidae; genus Bos; species Bos mutus. Next base: position 97,030,140 of record NC_091626.1, read on the forward strand.
ATTCTTTATCAGCTGAGCTATCAGGGAAGCCAGAAGCCCAGGCACTGTAACTAGAGAGTAGCCCCTGTTCACCACAACTAGAAAAAGCCCAAGGAGGTAATGAAGACCCAGCACAGCCAAAAATAAAAATTAAAAAATAGAACTACCATGTTGTTCAGTCGCTAAGTCATATCTGACTTTGCAATTCCATGGACTGTAGCATGCCAGGCTTCCTTGTCCTTCACTATCTCCTGGAATTTGCTCAAACTCATGTCCATTGAGTTGGTGATGCCATCCAATAACCTCATTCTCTGTCGCCCTTTCTCTTCCTGCCTTCAATCTTTCCCAGCATCAGGGTCTTTTCCAGTGAGTCAGCTCATCACATCAGGAGGCCAGAGTGTTGGAGCTTTAGCTTCAGCATCAGTCCTTCCAATGAGTATTCAGGGTTGATTTGCTTCAGGATTGACTGGTTTGATCTCCTTGCTGTCCAAGGGACTCTCAAGAGTCTTTCTGAGCACCACAATTTTAAAGTATCAATTCTTTGGTGCTCAGTTGTCTTTATGGTCCAACTTTGCTCACAAAAGTCTGTATAGTCAAAGCTATGGTTTTTCCAGTAGTCATGTACAGATGTGAGCGTTGGACCATAAAGAACCACCATATGACCCAGCAACTCCACTCATGGTTATATATCTAAACAAACAAAAGATATATGCACCCCAATGTTCATTAAAAAAGAAAGATCAAGCTCACTCCACATCTTCCTCCCAAGCCTTCTCCAGGTTCATTCAGCCCACTGTCTAAGCCCCAATTAAACCCCTTACCCCTGCTTCCAATCAGATTCCTGCCCTGAAAACTTCCTATATAGAAAGTCTAGACTTGTCACAGCCAACCAGCCTTCCTCATCAGAACTCCTGTTACCTAATCACTCCAGCCTTTGGTCAGACTTTCATTTTTGTTTACTTCACGTATGTACATCTTTTCTCTTGTAGAATGTGAAAGGAATACCATAAACTTTTTTTGGAATCATACATGTATTGACCTCCCTGGTAGCTCCGTCGGTAAAGAAACTGCTTACAGTGCAGGAGACTTGGGTTCGATCCCAGGGTCAGGAAGATCCCCCAGAGAAGGAAATGGCAAGCCACTCCAGTATGATTGCCTGGAAAAATCCCATGGACAGAGGGTTCTGGTAGGCTACAGTCCATGGGGTCGCAAGAGTCCAACACGATTTAGTGACTAAACCACCATTTCCTCTCTAATAACTATGGGGATATAGATAAAAATAGGTGAAAAACAATGTATATAAATATATATAAAATGCTTCTAATATAAGTATTGTGATAGGTGCAAGGTGCAAAATGGCTCATTAATAGAATTCTTGCAATGAGTCTATTAAGCAGGAAGTATTCACTCCATTTTAAAGAATCAGGTTTAGCTTCTGGTTACTGGCAGACCTGGAACAAAACCAAGTTTCTTGACTCTCTGTACAAAAGAAATTGTACAGAAAACCCTGAAACTGAACAGATGTGAAGGGCAAAGAGACATGTGAATTATTACTTAAACTGTGTTACTTAGGATGAGCATTGAAGAATGGTGAGGCAATGTCAAAAAAAAAAAAAAAGGTATCGTGTAAAGAAAGAATTAGCTAATTAAATAGAAGGCTGGGACTCAAACCGAGCACTTCCCCGGAGGCAAAGGCAGAGAGGGCGCCACCAGTCCAGGAGAACCGGGAACCCGCTCTAGAGACTTGGGCTCAGCCCAGCTCCCAGGTCCAAGCTGTCCCCCTCCAACAAACCCTCCTGACACACCCGCGGAACCGCGTCGTTCTAGCCCGTGACTGGCCAAGCGGAGCGAGGGTCCGCCTCCTCCCCCGCTCTTGATTGGCCAGCGGCCCCCTCGGGCGCACGCCACTCTTGAGCGCTCCCCCCTGCCGGGTCTCGAGCTCCCGGGGGCCCCGCCTTGGGCGCGCCGCAGGCTTCGGCGGGAGTGGGCCCCGCCCCCGCGTGACGGCCCCGCAGGGAAGCGGCGGCGGCGTGCAGCCATTTCCGGTTTCGGGGAGGCGGGAGGGACGCAGAGCGGGACTTCGGGGCGGCCGCTCCGTCGGCCGCCGCCTACAGAGAGCGTCTGCCTGTAGCCGCCTGGGTGCCGCCGGGACGATGCGGCCGGATCCCGGAGGCTGCTGCTGCCGCCGTCGCCCGGTGCGGGCAAACAGCTGCGTGGCGAACGGGGAGGTGCGGAACGGGTACGTGAGGAGCAGCGCCGCGGCCGCCGCAGCCGCTGCCGGCCAGGTACGGAGGGACCGGGCGGCCGGGGACCTGGGGGCCCGGTGCCCGCGAGCCGGCGCCTGTGAGGAGAGGCGGCGGGGAGGTCGCAGTGACCGTCCGCGGGGCTCAGGGGTGCCGGCGGCCGCGTCCTGGCGCTGACCCGGCCTTTCCGCGGCCCGGAGGCTCAAGGGCGGCCGCTGGGGCTCCCCTGTGTCTCTGCGCCTGAGGTCTTCCCCCACCTCACCCCACACCACCCGGGAGGTCTGGCTCTGCTTCTGCTCCCCGATCCCGCCAGAAGTGGGTGCTGCCACCCTGGGGAGGCAGGGAGTGCCCCCTGCCCCTCGGAGCCTGGGAGCGTCCACTGGTGGGCTCTTGGTTTTTTTGTTTTTTGTTTTTTTCCCCTCCGGAGGCTCCCTCCTCTAGCCCTTTCAGGTGGTTTTGCTTCCTCCTAGAAGCTCTGAAGCCCTCCAGGGAAAACCACATTTAGAATCCTCAGGAGGCAAAGAAAAGTTAGGAGGTGGTACCAGTTGGAAACGCACCCAATCTCTTCCTTACCCCTTTCTGCAAAGCAAGACTTTGGACCACAAACCTGGCAGTGAACCCAGTCCAGAGGCTTAAAAGCACTATGGTCTTGGTCCTAAAAGCACGATGGTCTTGGTCCTAGGTGAGAATCTCCCCTCCCCCATCCCCCCCCATCGCCCCCGCCCCATCCCGGGCTCCAGGTTGAATCAGGTGGTCCTTTTGACCCTTTTGCAGGAGTGCTATCACGCAAGGGGATTTTTTTGCCTTGTGATGACTTGTGATGAGGGAAGTCCAGGTGTGTCAGCAGTAAAGAATCCCCCTGCCAATGCAGGAGACGCGGGCTCCATCCCTAGGTGAGGAAGATCCCCTGGAGAAGGAAATGGCAACCAACACCGGCAGTATTCTTGCCAAGATAGTCTCTTGGACAGAGGAGCTGGGAGGGCTAACAGTCCATGGGGTCGCAAAGAGTCAGAGGAGACTGAGCCCAAACGCACAACTTGCAATGAGTCTGTCTACTAATTCACCAAGGCTGAGTCACCAACCAAGCCCTGGCATTTCTGAAATATTTTGAAAAGTTCCGAATTCAAAGCAGTAATGACTGTCAACTTTACAGTTCTGTGGACTGATAGGTATACTGAAATGTGTTTTTAAAGAGAAGCTGGTTAAAAAGATCAAAGGTCAGTGTTGGTGGAAGAGTGTTGTGATATTTGCGGTTGACTTTAATACTGGTAAATCTCATTAAGAAATTAAGGAAATTTTTTTTTTTTTTTCAGAAGTAGTCTGTTCCCCATAGCAGGAAATGTGCCTGTTGTAATTTGGTATTACCATAAATATGTGCCAGCCTTCTCCCCCAATCGGTAAATACAATAGATAGGTCTGATACTGTCTGGCATGAAACAGAAAATAGGTGTTTCTCCGGGTCTTGTTGAGATATTAAGTCTGTAACAGTTAGAGGGGAAATACTTAAAAGAGTCTTGGCCTCCCCTGAAGTTTTAAGGCATTCTGCTACTGCTGCTAAGTCGCTTCAGTCGTGTCCGACTCTGTGCGACCCCATAGACAGGCAGCCCACCAGGCTCCCCCGTCCTTGGGATTCTCCAGGCAAGAACACTGGAGTGGGTTGCCATTTCCTTCTCCAATGAATGAAAATGAAAAATGAAAGTGAAGTTGCTCAGTCATGTCCAACTCTTAGCGACCCCATGGACTGCAGCCTACCAGGCTCCTCCATCCATGGGATTTTCCAGGCAAGAGTACTGGAGTGGGTTGCCATTGCCTTCTCCATACACAGACTCAAAAAAGTTTTGTTTCCATTTTTGAAGCAATAATTGTGTGAGACAGGAAGTGATAAGAATCAGCTCATTATAAGCCCATTGAAAAAGTTGTTTTCCTAGCAATGGCTAATAAGATAAAATTGTTGTGTTACAGACGAACAGGGAAACCTAATGGTGGAAATCGGAAAATACATTGCAGGCCAACAAGTGCATTATGGTATTTAAGAGTGAGGAGGAAATCAAGAGAAAGATGTTCACACGTTAGAGGTGCTTTGTGTTTAAGTGCTCTTTTCACTTAACATACTTGTGTTTGGAGTTAGTATTCATAGTAAATAAGATTTTTCCGTCCCATAATCCTGAATTGTTTAGCACTGGTGGACATGACATTTCTTCAGAGATTGCTGACTGATACACTGAAGAAATATTAAGCTGCTGAAATGAAATTTAAAATCTATATAATTGGGAAACTTGACTTTTTCTAATATATCTTAGTGAAAAATTTCACTCAAGACACACAGGTGGTATTTGGAAGAATGGTTTGGTGGAGTGCCCAAAGAATACTAGGGGCTGCACTATTCCTTCTAGAAAACAATTTCTCGTGAGTCTTTTTTTTTTTTTAAGACAAAAACTTTAGGTATTAACTTTTATACTAATAGGAGGACTTGGCTGTGGGGTGTTGTTTTTCCCACTTTGTTTTTTTCTTAAGCAAAAGAAATTTCATGAGAGCAAGAATATCTTTAAAATATTTTTTAGAGTTGTGTTTGTTTTAACTGAAGGGATGTGCTGTGGTGCCCCAGAGCACTCTAGAGTTTCTGGGGGAAATATGGCAAATTATACCATAAAAATACACCTAAGATGTTAAGTGCACAGACTTGCGTCTTGCTTTTACTAAAAAGAGAATGTAATGTGGTTTTTAAATCTGAGATAGAAGTTCATTTCCTCACATATTCCACTTTTTTGTTTTTGTGCCATGCCCTGAGTCATGTGGAATCCTAGTTCCCTGACCAGGAATCGACCTGAGCCCCCTGCATTGGAAGCATGGAATGTAAAAAACCACTGGACAGTCAGGGACGTCCCTCATTTGTCTTTAATGAACAGAAGAGAAGTTAGAAACTTCTAAGATCCCTCTACGCTCTCAGGAGTCTACGTTGCTGTGTTTGAAGGGATGAATGTGTATGCTGGCCTCTTTGTTGGATTTGGGTTTAGAGTTTAAGTAAATATCAGTAGATGCTGTGGTAGAAAGGGCAGTATGAAACAATCAGATATTATTGTTTGGTTTTGTGTTCTGTTTTCCAATTTTTTTTTCCCCTGTGGTAAAATACACGTAACATAAAATTTACCGTCTTAACCATTTGTAAGTGTCCAGTTCAATGGACTTAATTCACGGTGTCCTGCAACCATCCATACCACCCATCTCCATAACTCTTTTCATCATGTAAATCTGAAACTCTACCCATTAAACAGTATCTTCACATTCTCTCCTCCTTCCAGTCCCTGGTAACCACCATTCCACGTTCCACTTTTTTGTCTTTTGGTGACTGGTTTTTTTTTTTTTTTTTAGCATAGCATCCTCATGATTCACGTATGTTGTAGCATGTATCAGAATTTCGTTCCTTTTTAAAGCCCAAATAATATTCCGTTGTGTGTATATATACCACATTTTGCATAGCCATACACCTGTCAGTGTACACTCCAGTTGCTTCCATGTTGCAGTTGTTGTGAATAATGCCGCTGTCAGCCAATAACTCTTAAACTATGCCTTCAGTTCTTTCTGGTATGTACGTAGACGTGAAATTGTTGGATCATATGGTATGTTTAATGTTTTTGAGGAAACATGCTACTGTTTGCGGAGAAGGCAATGGCACCCCACTCCAGTACTCTTGCCTGGAAAATCCCATGGATGGAGGAGCCTGGTGGGCTGCAGTCCATGGGGTCTCTAGGAGTTGGACATGACTGAGCGACTTCACTTTCACTTTTCACTTTCATGCATTGGAGAAGGAAATGGCAACCCACTCCAGTGTTCTTGCCTGGAGAATCCCAGGGACGGGGGAGCCTGGTGGGCTGCCGTCATGGGGTCACACAGAGTCGGACACGATTGAAGTGACTCAGCAGCAGCAGCAGCAGCTACTGTTTGACACGGTGGCTGTACCACTTCACCTTTCCATCAACAGTGCGCAAGGGTTCCAGTTTCTCCACGTGCTCACCAACACTTGTTATTTTCTGTTTGTTTTTTTTCTCTTAACCGTAGCTATGAGATTTATAGGAGAAAAATATGTATGTATCTACACCCACTCCTATGTAATTTCCTAAGTGATAAAAGTCCTGGAAGCATCTTTTGTTCTAATATTTGGTCTTCCACCTCCAGTTTCTGACTCAGTTTCACATTTCCTGGATAATAGAAACATCTTTTGTTCTAATGAGCTGACTCTTATTTGGCTCCTGAATGTGAGCCCCGCTCACGAAAAAAAGACCAAGTCATGATTAGAAGCTTGGGATTTGGGACTTCCCTGGTGGTCCAGTGGTTAAACATCTGCCTTGTAATGCACAGGACACGGGTTCAGTCCCTGGTCGGGGAACTAAGGTGCTATATGCAAAGGAGTGACTGAGTCCCAGCACTGCGACGGGGTCCAAACGCCACTGCCACGACTAAGACCCGATGCAGCCAAAAATAATAAAACCAGAAAAGAAGCTTGGAATTGTCAGCCCCACCCCCAGTTCTCCAGATAGGGGAGAGAGGCTGGAAATGGAGTTAATGATCAATCATGCCTGCGTGATGATGCCTTTATAAAAGTCCAGAGAGGACTGGGTTCAGAGAGCTGCTGGGTTGCTGACCACGTGGAGGGGCTGGGACAGCAGCGCACCTGGGAGCTTTGTGCCCCTCCCCACATTCCTTGCCTGCCTCTCTCTTCCATCTATATCCTTTGTTATCATCTCCTTTTATAACACACTGGTAAACAGTGAGGAAACAGTCTTCCTGGGATCTGTGAGCTGCTCTAGTGAATTAACCAAACACAAGGAAGGGATCCCCAGAGCCTCTGATTGGTCAGAAGCACAGGTGATAGCCTGGACTTGATACTGGCATGTGAAGTTGGGGGTGGAGCAGGGCAGGCTTGTCGGACCGAACTCTTCCCTGTGGGATCTGATGCTCTCTCCTGGTAGTGTAGAAGCGAGTTAAATTGTAGGACACCTACACTTGAAACTAACAGCATTGTAAATTAGCGATATTCTTCAGTTTTTTTAAAAAAGGGAAAAAATTGCAGGACACCCAGCTGTGTCAAAGTATTGCTTGGTGGTATGTAGCAGCCCCCCTCCCCACTGGTCCCCCCCATCCCCCCGCACACACATGTGGTCAGAAGTGTTAGTGGTATGGCAGTGTGAGAATTAAGGAGAGATATCACAGGAAAATTAGGTTTTTTTTCTGTACAGTAGCCATCCTTAAAGGTGTAGACATTACTGTTTTTTAATGACGATGGTAGATAAGAGTTTTCACAAGGAAGAGAAGCGGTAATTTTTCTTCTCTGCCATTCAGAGGGAGTGAGAGAAGAGAGTCAAGATTTTTTGAGGTAAAGGGTGGCAGTTAGTATTAGGGAAGCTTTGAAAGAGAATTGGGAGCTTTGGCAGAATTAAGAGCTGGAAGGAACCTTAGGGGTTTATGTAATTCAGTCCCTTTATCTATTTGTAGGACTTTATTAAAACTATATCATTAAAACTAATCTTGATAGATGATTCTATCCTATTTTTAAAGACCTCTAGAGGTTTTGCAGGAAATTTTCTTAGCAGCAATTTGGAGTGTTCAGTGATCTTAATTACCAAGAGTTTATTACTGTGGATTTAACATTTGGTTAAATAAATGCCATATTTTGGTTGCCCCTGAAATGTAGTACTGTTGGTTTCTACTTTTAAAGCTCCTTGTTAACATTACATTTTTTCTGTCTTCCATTTCTTTGAAGAACTTTTGAGATTTATTTACACATTTAACTTTCCTAAATTAGTTAACAATATAGAAGAAAAAAATGATCTGCCTTTGAGAGAGTTTGAATCTAAGTTTTTTCCCATTCAGTATCAGTTCAGTCGCTCAGTCGTGTCCAACTCTTTGCGACCCCATGCACCGCAGCATGCCAGGCTTCCCTGTCCATCACCAGCCCATTAGGAATAGTTTTATGAGATATTAGAAGAATGACACAGCCTTCTAGCTACCCCAGTAAATAAGATTTTATCTTAAGGAATTGGCGCACAAGTTATGTTCTTAATGTAAGTAATAAGATAAATAAAGTAGAAAGAACAAGGTACTGGTTTTGCTACTTAGAAGAAGGCAAATGAATAACTAATGAAAGGTGGTTTACTAAGTAGCTACTAGCTTTTGTTTCCACTGAGAGGAAACAGTACCTGGGAAAAGAAGTTGGTTATGACACAGGAACTGGAGGAGTAGCTAGAATGGTGAATATACCTGTTTAGGTTTTACAGGGCCTGATGAGACATCAGAAGACCTCAAAGCTTTGCAGAAATAATGTAACTGTTTACAACTCATGGGATTAGATGTTTGTTTCAAGTGCTTTTTGTTCCAAGAGGAAGGACATTTCAAGTCTTACTAGTTGGATCTGAAAGATTCCAGAGTCATTTGAGGAACTTAGGAATTCTCGTTAATAAAAAGTCTTGGGAAATGAGACCAGTATTTAACATATACATCACTGTATTCTTCTTTTCCCCGTACCTCCCCCCCCACAACGGTATTCTTAATATAGTATCTTAGAACTTGGGAATTCAGGGCAGGCAGGCTTGCCCATTTTTTAAGGTTGGCCTAGGTGGCCTAGAAACTTCATGGTGTTCTGAGCAAGTAGTTAATTGGTTGAGATTCAATTAGATTCCATTTTTGAAAGAAAGAAGCAGTGTTTATTGGCAGAATAGGCAATTGAGAGGGATGGGTAGAGGCTGTGTTCGCATTCTGAGTGGGTGTGCCTTACTTGATTAAATACGTGGTTTGTGGCCTCAAAAGCCAGTTGCCTTCTGAATTGCTTCTAAGAAGACTTGTATAATATAATTTGTAATTTGTGACTTAATGTGAATTAAGCAAATAAACCCTTTACTCTTGCCTGATTCAAGCTCAGAAAATTTATTGTAACATTTGTCTTTAAGACTACCTTCAAGACCCATTATGAAGATTAAAGTGGTGATTTTTCCTTTTGTTTTAAAATAGTTTTTCCTTCTGACTGTAGAAATAATACATGTGTACTGTAAGACCCTAAAGGGCTGGGACCCTGTGTTGGGGGCTCATTTTCGAATGTGATCTGTTGTAAATCAGTCTGCTGTTTTCTGGTATTTCTAAGTAGAGTAAAAAGTATGCAGTTATACTGAGACTATGCATGTGATCCAGTGTTACTCTATACGTTGAGGTTGGGGAAAATATTCAACGATTTTTATGATTTAGAAAGCTTTAGAAACTACAGATAAAGTACTGACCAGTCCAGTGTGGTGGTTTTGAATTATTCTAAATAATAAGCCTCTTTCTGCTTAATAAGTAAGCCCCTTCAGCAAACATCTCAGCTTTTACTATTTGAATTGTGCCTGGTTTGTGATAGGAACTAAGGAGATCTTAGTTGAAGGAATGAAGGGGTGGTGGCTGAAGCCATGGAAGTTGGTAAAGTAGATAGAAAAGGGCATTAAGCAAGCAGAGGAAGCACCATGGATGTAATATTGGGGAATCCTAGTGTTCTTGGGAGAAGATACACATGCACACACACACCACTGTTGAAGAAGGTTGATTGGGAGGGAAGAGAAGTGTTGGGAAGTGGTGTGAGAAAGCCCAAGGAAATGGAGGGTGTTTCAGTAAGGAGGGGTAAGCAACAAGCTTGGTGGTGAGAAACTAAGGATAATAATAGCCATAAGGGGCTTCCCTGGTGGCTCAGCGTTGCAGAGTCCCCCTGCCGATGCAGGAGACACAGGTTTGATCCGTGGTCTGGGAAGATCCCACATGCCGAGAAGCAACTAAGCTTCCGTGCGCCACAACTGCTGCTGAGCCTGTGCTCTAGAGCCCAGGAGCCACAGCTGCTGAAGCCTGCGGGCCCTAGAGCCTGTGCTCCGCAACAAGAGAAGCCCCTGCAGTGAGAAGTCCGCACACCACAGCGACGAGTAACCATGCTTGCCACACCTAGAGAAGAGCCCGTGCAGCAGCAAAGACCCAGCACAGCCAAAAGTAAATTTAAAAAATTTTTAAAGTGATAGTAATAGGTACCATTTACTGTGGTCAGAGCCTCTTCCGGCTTTTTTACCTATCTGATCTTCATAAGAGCTTGGGTAAGTGAATATTATCTCCATTTTACAAGTAAGACTGAATTCCAGACCATTTAAATAACTGGCCCAGGTACTAAGTTAACAAGACCAGGTTGCGTTCAGTTTTGTCTTAATCTGTTATGCCACTGGATTTGACAATTCACAACTTAAATTAATTTTTGAGGACTTTGGGTATTAGGAATGACAATAGATTTCATCTCCTGAGAGTTGGTTATAGAGGCTGATCTTTCTTTGGATTTTTCCTGAAATGAGCTAGCCTCTCACTACTGCCTACCACACATACTAGAAAAAATAGTTTGGAGCTTTACTCCCATCACACAAGCTATGCCTCACTCTGAACATATATTTCCAAAAGTGTCCTCTTTCTTTTGGCAGGCACATTTAGAAAAGAAGGGAATCCACATTTTTTTCCTTGCCATTAGGATAAGTTCCTGATTTTTTGTGAAGTTACCTCATATGGAGTGGACTAAGAAGTGCTTCCAAAGCCAGCCGTAAAATAAATCTACATTTTGATGTCACCATATTCCTATTGATAATTCAGAAATGCAGGCCTCCAAGTGTGCACGCACTGCTTGGTTTCCGTCAGCCACAGCCTGTGTGCTCTGGGCAGTGACGCTCTGCACGGGAGGCATCATTGTCTCTCACCACCCACATCTCTGCAGCACTTTGCTGTCTCTTAGACAAGCACCAAGGTACGACAGGTGGATGTTGCAGGAGACCTGTGTGCCAGTGCAGGTCTGCCCCAAATCCTGCATTTTCTTCTGAGCTCTCTTCCACCTCTAACATGTTCTGGGCCTGTGCCCTCCCCCTGCCTTTGTAGTGGGCATGAACTGGAAGGGCAGGCGGTTCGCATTAATTTCCTTAAAGCCAGTAAAGCACAGCTTTTGCACACACAGCATCAAACAGAATTAAACGTTTAGGAAAAATGCAACAGAAAAATTGCAGGACTTGGATACTGAAAACTACAAAAGCATTCTGAAAGAAATAAATGATCTAAATAAGTGCAAAGACATCCAAATGTTAAGGGATTGAAAGACTTAAGATTGGTCTACAAATTCAGTGCTGCTGCTGCTAAGTCACTTCAGTCGTGTCCAACTCTGTGTGACCCCATAGATGGCTGCCCACCAGGCTTCCCTGTCCCTGGGATTCTCCAGGCAAGAACACTGGAGTGGGTTGCTATTTCCTTCTCCAGTGCATGAAAGTGAAAAGTGAAAGTGAAGTCGCTCAGTCATGTCCAACTCTTAGCGACCCCATGGACTGCAGCCTACCAGGCTCCTCCATCCATGGGATTTTCCAGGCAAGAGTACTGGAGTGGGGTGCCATTGCCTTCTCCAACAAATTCAGTGCAACTCCTATCAAAGTATCAGCTGGATTTTTTGGTAATACTTAAATCTGGTCCTAAAATTCATATGAAAACATAAAGGACCCAGAATAGACAAAGTCTTGAAAAAGAAGAACAAAGTTGGAGGACTCACCCTTTCCAATGTCAAAACTTACTGTGGGGACTTCCTGATATTCCAGTGGCTAAGACTGCACTGCCAGTGCAGGGATCTCAGGTTGGGGCAGAACTAAAACCCTTATGTTTGTGGTCAACTGATTTTTCTACAAGAGTAGATAATTCAAGGGGAGAGAGAATGACCTTTTTTAAAAAGTGGTGTGGGGGCAGCTGGCACATGCAAAAAATAAAAGACCTAAATGTAAGAGTTACAACTACAAAATTCTTAGGAAAAAACATAGGGGTAAACCTTTATAGACTTTGATCAGGCCATGGTTTTTTTTTTTTTTTGTCCATGACTCCAAAAGTATCAGCATCCAAAGGAAAAAAAAAAGATAAATTGTCCTGGGTCAACATTAAGAACTGTGTTTCAAAGGAGACCATGAAGAAAGTGAAATGAAAATCCATAGAATGGGAGAAAGTATTTGAAAATCAAATCATATAGCAGATAAGAGGCCTGTTATCTAGAATGTATAAAGCACTCTTCTAACTCAACAGTAAAAAGACAACCCAAGGAAGTTCCCTGGTGGTCCAGTGCTTAGGACTTGGCATCTTCACTGTCATGGCCTGGGTTCAATCCCACCGTGCAGCATGGCCGAAAAAAAAAGACAAACCAGTGTTAAAACAGACACATGATTGTGATAGAAGTACCTGTTAGAGACCTCTGCTGTATACACTACAGGGTGATATCTTTATCGCCTCCTGTACAGGCATGGTTTGTATGTAGGAAAAGGAAGCAGGTTATTTTCAGGATAGCTAAGTTAATTAGTGTTAGTTCTGGTTTCCTAGAAACAGACATTTTCTTAGTAGGGGAAATGAAACTCAGCTTCTGTCTCAATTCATGTATAGCTGATAATATGAATAGCAAAAATAGCTAATTATATGAATAGCAAAAAATGAACACAAAGGTTGAGTTTAAAGTGAAAGTTTTAAGCCACTGATAATTTTTAAACAATCAGATTAAGTTATATTATCTATGAAATAATTAAAAGTAAATTTGATTCATAGAATATCTCAGGAATATGACTGAAAGTGAAAGAAAGTGTTAGTCACTCAGTCGTGGCCAACTCTGGGATCCCATGGACTTTCGCTCACCAGGCTCCTCTGCCCATGGAATTCTCCGGGCAAGAATACTGGAGTGAGCGGGTGGCCATTTCCTTAAGGGGAATCTTCCCAACCCAGGGTTTGAATCTGGGTCTCCCGCATTGCAGGCAGATTCTTCACCATCTGAGCCACCAGGGAATATGACTAAGAAATGGCAGTAAGTGGAAAATGTAGAAACTTGTATTCTCATCTTGACTTTCAATCCAGCTTTCCTGTGACTGGACAGATTGCTTAAATCTTCCTTGGTTTTGTCATTAGTCATGTGAAGAGGAAAAGTGAGACAACTTGAGAAATACTTGTGCTCAAAATGCTCCTCACTTTGTGTGCAGTTTTCATTCTGCATATTTATATGTAAACCCCTTTAGATAGTGTCCTTTAAAAAAGTTTCTCTATTCTCTTTTATCTCAAAAATCATGATGATCTTTGTCTTCTTTTTCTCTTAAAATTGCAGAATTCTTGAGGACTTGAAAAAGGACTACCTTTTATTTGCATCATCAAATACAGGGTATAGATCTTTACATATAAATAGAAATGAAATATTTGCTGAATGAGTGAAAAGAATGAGATGATCATGATGATTTTGAGCTCATTGGTAGAAAGGGGGCTCTGGGTTCCCAGAGTCTGATGTCCAAAAATTATTTTTGCAGTTTTAGAAATATTAAAAAAAATTAAACAGGAGGATTCTATACTTCTGGGGACATGAAATTAAAGGGAGGGATCAAGGTGTGAGAGATACCCCGAGACTTTGTTGTTATTGTTTAGTTACAAAGTTGTGTCGTACTCTTTTGCAACCCCATGGACTCAAGCCCTCCAGACACTTTTGTCCATGGGATTTCCCAGGCCAGAGTCCTGGAGTGGGTTGCCATTTCCTTTTTCAGGAGACCTTCCCAACCCACATCTCCGACATTAGCAGGCAGAATCTTTACCACTGGGCCACCAGGGAAACACATGTCCCAAGACCAGCAGTACTGAAATATAAAGCTACTCTGTGCTGCGCCTTCTCTCTCGTAGTCGTGCTCCTGTTCTCTCCCAGCCTCCTGGGAAAGCAGGGGTTTTTGATTGGTTGCTGGCTGTTATGAATAAAGGACCAGCAGAGACTAAAGTCATTTTTTTTTTTTTGGCCTTTTACCATTTGCTCTCTTACAGATATGGGAAGGGCCTGGGCACCTCCGTCTAACCAGGTCTTGAGTTTGGTGGGCTGGGCAGTTTTTAGGTAGATTCGGTTCACTCTTGTGAGGACAGTGTCTCAAGGATGGGGTCCGTTGTGTGTGTGTTGCAGGCTCCTCCCTCTATCGTGACCTTGCCTCCGTAGCATGGTAAGATGGTGGTTGACTGCACATCACCTTTCTAGTCATCTCCCTAGCTTCTCCAGCTCTTGATAAATGTCCTGTGCAGAAAACTGGTCACATATCCAGGACTCTTCACACCAACCTATATAGCTCTTATAAACTCTGTTGGTTTTTCTCTTCCTTGGTAGAGCTCTTCTGCCCATGGCAAGCCTAGTTATGATCTGTTCATGATCAGTTTCTATGAATACCGTGAGGAGAGAAAATGACCACTGATTTTAGCTCACTAAGGAAAGGCTCTTCCCTCTCTGGAATCTTAGTTCACCTTGTCCTCTTTGCATGGAAAACAGTTTCTCATTGTCTTTAAAACTACTTCTTGTTTTGAGTAATCTATATAGTTTTATCTAGGTTTTCTGTGAAAGTGATGGCTTGGCTCTACCTATTAACTCCAACTTGGAAGCAAAAGTCTCAGTGTTGTTTTTGATTTTTTCGTTTTGTTTTTGTTGCTATAAGTGTGACGTTTAAAAAAATAAAGTAGAGACGATCTCTTTACAATCGGGAGATAGGTAGTCCTGAGTAGGTAGGGTGTGAGATCTAATCTTTGTTGTCTTGCAGTCTTTGAGGATGCTGTCTTCAGTTAACATCTTCAACCACACCACATTCCAGGCCACAGGCAGAGAGGTGGGAAAGTGGAGGGAAAGCAGCACTTGCTGTTTGAAAGGACGTACTCCAGCCCTGGTATACCCATCATTTCTGTTCACTTCCTGTTGGCCCGAATTCCTCACACGGCTGTCTTTTGCTGCAAGAGAGATTGGGGAATGTGGTATGTAGCTGGGCAGCCTTGTACCCAGAGAAAACTGAAGAGCGTCCATCGCTAAAGGGAATTTAAAGAGAATGTATACAGGGGCCACTTAGCTGTTTCTTCCACAGTATGGTAGGAGGAAAAGCTCTAACTGGAGTGTCTTTTTTTTTTTTCCTTCCTCTAAACGATCAGTTTTCTTAAAATGTTTTTTTTTTTTTTTTTAATTTTATTTTTTTTAGCTGCTCTGTGGCCCTTGGACCACCAGGGAATTCCCTACTTAATTTTATTTCTTTACAAATTGAAGATGCAGTGAAAAATAAACTAATGAAGAGAAATGGGAGGTCTAGAGCAGGAGTATCCCAGGCTGGGAGCAGGCAAACCTGGTCACTGTCAAGCCCGGCCCTTGTGCTGCCCCATCCAGGTCTTCCTAGAAGATAACCATCAGGCACTGTCGTTACCAAAGCCTGTGGAGAGACTGTGTCCTGGCAGGAAAGGCTAGCCACCTCTGCTTTTCTCCCTGTCAGCCTCCAGCTTGGAGAGCGGTGTTTCCAGCAGGGGCTCAGAGTGAGAGGTGGGCTGGCTCCATGAGGTATTGCAAGTTGGTGATTAGGCTCCCTGCAGAAGCGTCCAGCGTTGGGGACTCTGCAGCTGGAAAGGAGGCTGATGCCTCTCCCGGGTCTCAGGACACTTTGCAGCTCTGTTCCCGGGCCCATTCGTGTCTGATAATGTGCCTCTCTCCACCAAGGGATCACCAGTTACTGCAGGAGAAGCTAATCAACCCCCCTCAGTGAGTGAGTTGGCTGTTGACTTCTAGACCCTAGAAGACTGACCACTTTTCTCTCCACTGTCTGTGGTTTATACCCTGCTCTTGTGCATGTGTGTGTGTTTATCCCGAGCATAGCAAGTTGTTGATGAAACACGGCTGAATTAGCTGCCCTTCTCCCTGAGATCCCTACTCTCCTCACCTGCCCTTCTCTTCTTGGAGGCTGGTCCAAAGGGACATGTAATATTGCGAGGGTCTGGGTGGCTCCAAAGCCCCCAACACCAAATCACATAGAGTGAGCTGAGAAACTGCATTCCTCACAACAGGATTAGCAGGAACAGGAGGGTAATGTAAAGGGATAAAGGCCCCTTCCAACAGCAGGGCATGGCAGAGTTGTCGGGTACCTGAGCCCAGAGTGAAGGTGTCCCTTACGTTCTTTTAAGGTCAGCTTATGTGACTTGCCAGCTGTGGAGCTGTCCCAGTTTCTCTGCTGTCCTGGTACTCTCTGGAGGCTGGCCTGGACCCTGTGCTGTTTACCCATGTGCTCTAGCCCAGTCGCTGTCTGAACCTCCTTGTGCCTGTGACAGAGAAGGTCCCCATGGGATCCTCCCCCACTCAGGCTCTTGTCTTTCACTGGGAGGTGTTGCACTGCATCTCCAGCTTGTCCTCTCATTTCACCATGATAAGCTTCATCTCTGTGCCCTCGGACCATCAGTGAGGCCTCGAACCTTCTTGGACAGCAGATTATCCAAAACTGGCAGAACATCCGACCACTGTGGTCTGACTGAAGGAGGTGATGCGGAAGAAGCTCTGTACAACACCCTGCTGGACAGTCGCTCCCACCAGGGAAGAGGTTGAGCTCATTCTCCAGCAAATAAATACCCCCGTTGCTTAGACACTCTAGATGCTCCAACTACTGGTTTAGTGGTCTTCTCAATGGGAGAATTTGCCAACGGTAGGAGCTGAGGGTAGGAGAAGACATTGGTCTCAGCCACGTCCATGGAGGTAACCAGCTGTTGGACTTATGCATGGCCATCAGTAGTGACCTCAGCTCCAGGACATCACTCTTGAACACAGAGTTCAGGTATACTGGGAGCAGCTTCATGCCCTTGGAAAGGATCAGCTGTCCTACAGAGGAGGAGCTCGCACAGTTCTTTCTGTAACAGGCCAACATCTGGGCACACCGAGTGATGACAGCGTCAGCAATAATCTTCACAGGGCTATTCAGAATCCCCCCGCCCCGCCCCAGGCTGTGGATGCAGAGCCGTGGCTGCCCTGCACAGCCGGGGTAGAGCAGAGCACACTGCAGGGCTCCACTCCCCTCATTGAGCCAAACGTTATGCCTAAACCCCCAGTCACCATCTTGTCCCCATCCAGCCCCACATCTGTTGTGTCACTCATGTAGAAAGCCCCAGAGAAATCTACAGCATGGACACTAGTGCTTGTCTGGACCCGCAGCACAGCATCAAAGCCAATGACCTTCTGTAGATCCTGACTTTGGTCTCTAAGGAACCGTTGCTGGTCATGCTCCACCTGAAAACAGGTATGTTACAGAGAGCCACCAGTGAGCTGGGGTACTGCAGAGAGCATCGCCATACCCACACACAGGCTCCGGAAGAGAGCAAGGTCTACACCATAGCCTTGGGCCACACATTCTTTGGCCAGGATCTGATAGGCACCTGGGTGAGGCTGAAATAGAGTCCTCTTGTCTACGCTGATCAACTTCCTGTCATCTCGGTTATTCAGTCTCCCTGGAGCCTCTGCAGTGAGCAGGCAGGTGTGGAACAGAAACAGCTTCCCTGGACACTCGGCAGCCTTCAGAGCCTCCATTCTGGCCTGGATAATTGGAGCAAATACTGTCTCTGTCTCCCTTGTGTCTGCAGATTTTTCTGGAATCTGATCCAATAAGCCGTGATAACTGCCCAAGACTCATTGACATTGACCAGGAAGCCATCCAGCATGTTACCCACATCAGATACAACCATCATCTGTAGTTGGGCCAGTGAGTTCTCTGCATGGTACAGGTGGAGCACCTTAGTACAGGTGACGAAGCCAATGGGGATCGCTGACTCTTCTGCCCACCCTCCGTAGGCAGAAAGTCTAACAGTACCTTGAGCTGCTCACAAAGGAGCCTAACAGGACCACTCCTGGTGCCATTATAGGAGACGTCAGTCATGAAGATGAAGGCAAAAGTCCTGGGGAACTTGGTGTTCTTGCAGTCATCCACAGTGGCCAAGAATTTGTAAGAGCCCAGGGATAGCTCAAGACCATCATAAGCACCCACATATTTGCTGGTATGAGCCGGATGTTGAGAACACTGGGGGTGGGGGAGCATCACTGATACAGCTGCTAAACAGCACTGGAAGCTTTTCCCTCCCTCAGGGAACCACACCAAGGGGCACACACATGGTTTGCAGTGATTGCAGTGCTAAGGGCCCGGTTCCCCATGGTGAGTGATACACAGTGAAGCCTCCTCTGGGGGCAGCCTTGCCGGCGGCCTGATGACAGCTGCCGGGGCACCTGAGCCTTACCATGTCAGATGGGCACGGGGTAGTGTAGGTTGTGCATCGGATGTATCGGGGGTTGCATTCCCTTGGTCATTCACCAGGAGGTTGGTGGTGACTAAGGGTGGCACCTGGCCCCGTACTCCAGTAACAGATGGCGCTGAACCCCGATTGTTCCTGTCATCCTCAGTAACCTCAGTAGGGCTTGGGATGGCATCAGGGTCCAAGTACTTAGGAGGCAGTGGTTGGGAAGCCCTGGCTGCCTTATGAAAGTGGCTGCTCCTGGGTAGGGACTTCATAATTGGTCCGAGGCCCCCGGCTGGTCCACAGGAACCGTTTTGTTGCAGCTGGTAGCCTAGCTTCTGGGAAGAGTGCATGTGTGGTTGTGGTCCTGGGGGCCAGTCGTTTGGATGTTGGGGGCAGAGCTTGAAGAGGGGAGGAGGACACATGACTGGGCTGGCTCTGGCTATCCAGCTCGGAGTGTGGAGCTGGAGGCCTGTGGTGGGACAGATTGCTGGGGAGGCTGGGCCCCAGGGTGGCCCTGAGGGTAGGAGCCGTACAGACCAGGGTTAGGGAGCCTTCTTGACACTAAGGGGCAGTGATGTTAGTGGGCCATAGCCTAGCCTCACAGTGGGAGGGCCACAGCCCTGCCCGTCTGCATTCCAGCCAGGTGAGCAGTCACCTGTGCCTTTGTCAGGGGAGGGCCAGAGGGCTGAAGCCAGCTGGCTGGCTGACCACCAGTGTTGATGGGGCTGACCCGGATGGCTGAGACCCAGGGTGCCTGTGCATCTGGACAGTGGAGCTTGGCCCATTCTGTGCATCTTCTTGGCCAAACTGGCCGTAGGCTATCTGGCCACAAGGGCTCTATGCTGTTGAGGCTGGAGGTGCTCCTGGGGAAGGTGGGGGAGGGGTTGGCAGGGAGCTTGGTACCGGGCCCTTGTCGGCTCCATGGGGCGAAGGGGCGGCTGTGGGTCCTGGTTGCCCACCATAGCTGGATGATAACCCTGAGTAGTTGGGTTGGGGTTGCCCAAAAGGCAGCCCTGGTGGAGCTGACCGGTTATCCAACCAGTGAGCCCGACTTGATCTCACCCAGCTCCAGATCCAGGCTTGACTTCATTGCTAACGTCAAGGCTCCTAGGCTCCACTTCCAGTTTCCTTGAAATCTTGTATTAAATAACCTATTACTTGCCCTTTGTTTTGTGATTTTTCTCCCGTGGAAAATTAGTCTTATTTAATGGTGATGAGCATGTTCTCTGTAGTTAGACAAACTTAGCAGACAAACATCTAAATTTTGATTTATGGCCTCTTTGATTTGCTGTCCTTTTAAAAAATGCTAGTTCTGACTTTCCCGCCTTTTTGGGGGGGTCTGTCATCATGTGTATTAATGAGAATGTGGGGAGAGGTTACTTACAGCAGGCAGTTAGAATCTGATGTCCCTTAATACAAAGAAGTAAGTACTTAGGATGTTAAGCCAGGTATCCCTTATCCTAGATAAGATCGTAAGCAGTATTCCAAATGCACAGAATTGATAACGTGGGGAGCCAGTT
Organism: Bos mutus; assembly: GCF_027580195.1. Classification (NCBI taxonomy): domain Eukaryota; kingdom Metazoa; phylum Chordata; class Mammalia; order Artiodactyla; family Bovidae; genus Bos; species Bos mutus. Next base: position 97,049,959 of record NC_091626.1, read on the forward strand.
TTTAAAATTTGCTAAAGCCCTAAAAGTTTTCAGGCTGTGCCAACATACAAAAAACTATTTTAGTAAGTGCAGGGAAAAAGTTCTAAAATATTTTTAACACAGAATCTGTGTCTGTTAAATTTCTTTCAGTTGATAGCAGCTGACTCTCACTGAACAAAAAGGCGACTTATTGTCAGGATGATGAGTATGCAAGCAAAAGGAGGGGTGGGGAGGCGTTGACGAGCCACTCAGAAAAGGGGAAATGACAGGAAGTAACGCAGTGCTGGGAGTTACTCCCTGCGGCGGGTGCGGACCTTTTCCCCAGGATATTGGCAGTCCAGTGCCCTTCAGACTCCTTCACCAATGAAATTTTAAATCCCCGCGTGAGAGAGTTAACAGGTTCATTTTGGCAGAGGTGCCTACCCCTGTGCCAGCCAGTTGGGAGCCAGGAAATCGGGTCCTACTGCACAGGTGTGACCACCAGGCGCCCACCCCTGCTGTGAGGGAATATTCCCAGAAAAGGGAGACTGATGTGACTCTGGTGGCCTTTCCAGTTTGCGGCTACTACAAAGCCAGGGTGGCGAGCGCTGTGTTACAGGCGCAGAACACGGTAGAGGTGGGAGAGACCTCAGGGAAGATGTGAGATTTGCGCAGACCCGCCCTGGCACACTATCTCCTGTGACATTCATCTGTCTTACCTTGATGCTTATCTGGAGACAGAGGACTGCTACAGAGATGCGGGTAGTGGGTGACGATAGGAACTCCCGTGCAGAGCACCACTGCCCAGAGCACACAGGGAGCCGCAGACTGAAATCACGCAGAGCGTACATACTTGGAGTTTGCAAGAGGAATATGGTCATGTGAAAATACAGCTGGCTCTGGAAGCATTTCTTAGTCCATTCCATCTGAGATACTAATCCAGAAATCAGGAGTTTATCCTGATTGCAAGAAAAAAAAATGTGGACTCCCTGCTTTTCAAAATGAGGACACTTCTGGAAATAACACGTTCAGAGTGTGGCATAGCTTGTGTTATGGGCGTAAAGCTCCAAACTATTTTCTCTAGTATGTGTGGTAGGCAGTAAGAGAGGCTAGTACATTGCAGGAAAATTCCAAGAAAAGACCATTTCAGCAGAACTGATTTTTAAGGAACAACACAGCATATTGCTGGAAATGAATAGGGTTCATTTAAAAGACATAACAGTCCTTTGATTGCTGAGGCGTAATGGGTGGTTCATATTGAATTTTAGTTTTTAAAATAGTGTCTGTCCCAAGCTCTCCTCCAGGTGGGCACATTCTGTGGTGCTAAGGCAGGTCCTGTCCCCCTGCTGTCACGTTCAGTGGGAATGTGTGTGTTTGCTTTAAAAGAAATCATGCTTCTGTGATTTTGTGTTTATATCACAAATGTAGGGTTCCATTTTCCAATAATTACTTCCTCATTATTGCTTCATTGCATAGTTGCTTTGTTTGCTTTTATGGGATTCTTGAAACCTCTGCTCAGGATTATTCCTTCTAGTTATTTTACAATGAAATCCCCCTCCTTTTTTTTTCTTTTCTGAAAGGAAAGAGAATGCAATACCTTATCCAAATCTTTCTTTTGCTATAAAAGACACTCTTAGGACAATTAGCAAAATCTAAATAAAGTCCATATTAGTACTCTAGCAATGTCCTGATTTTGGTAATTGTCCTGTAGTTAGGTAAGAGGATGTCTTTGTTTTTAGAAGTACGCACTGAAGTACTAAAAAATAAAGATACATTATAACTGCTGCTGACTCACAAATGGTTCATGAAGAAAATTCCCTATTATTTTCTCTCTCCACACACACACACACACACTTCTTTTTTCCTGAACCAGTTGAGAGTAGGTTATATGCATTATGTCCCTTTACCTCTCTCTTAGCTCAGGCTTCTCTAACAAAATACCATAGATAGGGTGGCTTAAACAACAGATGTTTGTTTCTCACTATTCTGGAGACTGGGAGGTCCGAGATCAAGGTGCTGGCAGGCTCAGTTCTTGGGGAGGACCCTCTTCCTGAGGACCCTCTCTTCCTGGCTTGTAGACAGACACTTCTCATAGTATGCTCATGTGGCCTTTCCTCAGTGGGGATCTCTGCCTGCTCTTCTAAGATCAGATGGGCTTCCCTGGTGGTAAAGAATCTGCCTGCCAATGCAGAAGATGCAGGTTCGATCCTTGGGTTGGGAAGATCCCCTGGAGAAGGAAATGGCAACCCACTCTAGTATTATTGGGATTACTGGGAAATCCCATGGACAGGAGCCTGGCAAGCTACAGTCCATGGGGTTGCTAAAGAGTCAGACATGACTTAATGACTAAACAACAACAGTCACGTCAAGGGCCTCCCAGGTGGCACAGTGGTAAAGAACCCACCTGCCAGTGCAGGAGACACAAGAAAGAGTCTCAGGTTAGTTCCCTGGTCTGGGAAGATCCCCTGGAGGAGGAAATGGCAACCTGCTCCAGTATTCTTGCCTGGAAAACCCCGTGGACAGAGGAGCCTGGTGGGCTACAGTCCATGGGGTCACAAAGAGTTGGATATGACTGAACACAGTCACATCAAAAGGGCCCCACCCTTGGGACCTAAACAGATTTATCCCCCAAGGGCCCAGCCTTCAGACACCTTCACACAGAAAGGCTTAGGCCTTTAACATCTGAATGGGGGCAGAGACACCAACACTCAGCCCCTAACATTCTGCCCAAGGCCCTCCTGTGCGTGCTCAGTCTGTCAGTCACACCCAGCTCTTTGTGATCCCATAGACTGTAGCCCACCAGCCACCTCTGTTCTAAAAGTCATGTTTTTTCAGTTCAGTAGCTCAGTCGTGTCTGACACTGCGACCTCGTGGACTGTAGCACGCCAGGCCTCCCTGTCCATCACCAACTCCCAGAGTTCACTCAAACTCATGTCCCTTGAGTTTGATGCCATCCAACCATCTCATCCTGTCTTCCCCTCTCCTCCTACCTTCAATCTTTGAATCAAGCATTAGGGTCTTTTCAAATGAGTCAGTTCTCTGCATCAGATGGCCAAAGTATTGGAGTTTCAACTTCAGCATAGTCTTTCTAATGACTATTCAGGACTGATTTCCTTTAGGATGGACTGGTCGGATCTCCTTGCAGTCCAAGGGACTCTCAAGAGTCTTCTCCAACACCACAGTTCAGAAGCATCAGTTCTTCGGCGCTCGGCTTTCTTTGTGGTCCAACTCTCACATCCATACGTGACTACTGGAAAAACCATAGCCTTGACTAGATAGACTTTTGTTGTCAAAGTAATGTCTCTGCTTTTTAATATGCTGTCTAGGTTGGTCATAGCTTTTTTTCCAAGGAGCAAGCGTCTTTTAATTTCATGGCTGCAGTCACCATCTGCAGTGATTTTGGAGCCCAAGAAAATAGTCTGCCACTGTTCCCATTGTTTCCCCATCTATTTACCATGAAATGATGACCAGATGCTATGATCTTCGTTTTATGAATGTTGTGTTTTATGCCAACTTTTTCAGTCTCCTCTTTCACTTTAATCAAGAAGCTTGATGTTTTCAGTCTTCTCTTTCACTTCCATCAAGAGGCTTCATCATGTTTTATGGTGTGTGCTTATAGTCTTGACTTAAAAAATTTTTATTTGCCTTTTTTATTTTAGGAAAAAAAATATTACCATTCAAGGAAATGTATCTTGCTATTAATTGGCATTCTTTTTTTTTTTTTAATATCCTAGATATTTATTTTCCAAATATTTTCTTCCATTCCATTGGTTGTCACTTCACTCTGATGATTGTTTCTTTTGCTATGTAGAAGCTCTTTAGTTTGATGCATACCCACTTATTTTTTTTTTTTAGCTTACTAAACCGATTTTATTTTTTAACTTAACAATAATGTATTGATTTTGCCATATATCAGAGTGACCCCTTGATGATTAGTACTAACAGTGTCACACTCTGGTCTGCTCAATGTAAAATCTTTTAACCTGGAGGGAATAAAATGCTAATTTTTTAAATTGCTTTGTTGTCAGTATAATTATCAAGTTAGAATGACTGAAAGGCTTCTTAGGAGCCCTCTTGTGGGGTGAATCCAGAATATAAAATAACCCTGTAAGGGCTTATAGCCTGTGTTACTTGAGAGTGAACTTGATCTCCAGTTCAGTTGAGACCAGAAAGTGTCAGATCTGAGTTCTAGGGGTGTCCTAACATTAATTGGGTAATCTCCGTAAGTTAATCCCTTCTGTGATAGAGCAAAGAGCATAATGTGCATTTTCATTTACAAATATTTGTTGAGCTGCAAGGTGCCAACTTTCTTTAATACATATAGTAATAAAAGGCCACTTCCCGCTTGACTTGCGGAATCTTAGTTTCCCAACCAGGAATTGAATCCGTACCTGTGGCAGTGAAAACACAAGAGTCCTAACCACTGGACCGCCAGGGAATTCCCAGAAGGAAACATAATTGAATACTTACTGTTTGTTCAGTTCAGTCGCTCAGTCATGTCCGACTCTTTGCAACCCCATGGACTGCAGCATGCCAGGCCTCCCTGTCCATCACCAACTCCCAGAGCTTGCTCAAACTCATGTCCATTGAGTCGGGGATGCCATCCAACCATCTCATCCTCCGTCGTCCCCTTCTCCTCCTGCCCTCAATCTTTCCCAGCATCAGGGTCTTTTCAGATGAGTCGGTTCTTTGCATCAGGTGGCCAAAGTATTGGAGTTTCAGCTTCAGCATCTGTCTGTCCAATGAATATTCAGAGTTGATTTCCTTTAGGATGGACTGGTTGGATCTCCTTGTAGTCCAGGGGACTCTCAAGAGTCTTCTCCAACACCAGTTCTAAAGCATCAATGCTTCAGCGCTCAGCTTTCTTTATATTCCAACTCTCACATCCATACATGACTACTGGAAAAGCCATAGCTTTCACGAGATGAACATTTGTTGACAAAATAATGTTTCTGCTTTTTAGTATGCTGTCTAGATTGGTCATAACTTTTCTTCCAAGGAGCAAGTGTCTTTTAATTTCATGGCTGCAGTCACCATCTGCAGTGATTTTGGAGCCTCAAAAAATAAAGTCAGCCACTGTTTCCCCATCTATTTCCCATGAAGTGATGGGACCGGATGCCATGATCTTCGTTTTCTGAATGTTGTTAGCACTTAATAAATCCTATCCTGAGTGCTAGTTGTACAGTGAACAGAAATCAACCTGGTGCTTTCCCTTATGGAATATTATACACATATTGGGTGATAACACCATTATTTTTATTTGAATCACGTCAGAGTTCACATTTAGCATTCAGATGGTAAAGAATCTGCCTGCAATGTGGGAGAGACCTGGGTTGGGAAGATCCCGTGGACAAGGAACTGGCAACCCACTCCAGTATTCTTGCTTTAATAATCTTGCCTGGAGAATCCCGTGGACAGAGCAGCCTGGCAGGCTACAGTCCACAGGGTCACAAAGAGTTGGGCACAGCTGAGCGACTCACACACACGTGCTTTGACTGAGGCCACGTTATAGAAGTTGCTTCACAGTTGAATCTCAGTTCACTAAAATGCATTTAATTTTATTAAATGAAGCTATGAGAGAATCACACAATATTTCAAAGCAAACTAAGGATTAAACTTCCTGCTTCCTGCTCAGTCCAACCAACTGTGTAAATTTACATAGTCTTGCTGGTTTGGGTGTGTCTGAAAATAAAGGCAAATGTCTTTTTTAAAGAGATCCACCCACAGCATTCCTGGCATATGTATCTCCACACATTTGTTAGAGACGTAGGAACTCTGAAAATTGCCTTACTTTTTATTCGTATGTTCTATTGAGAAAAAACAGTTTAAACAATTTCAGAGTTAAAAGGTGAGTTAGGTACTGGTATTCAAACACAGTGTTCTTACAGCAAAATATTTTTATAGTTTTTTTTTTTTTAAAGGGTCAGGATGTTATTTTTCTTGTGTTTTAAGTGATCTTGATTTTGCTTTGTCCAGCTTAATAGCTTGCTTACATGTTATTACTTTTAAACAATTTTTTAATCTTCAAATATTGACTTATTTTTAACTATTCTATTCTGAACACTTTACAGCTTTGCTCTTGCATAAAAGTTTACTATGCACTAGATGTTAACACAGACTTCCATCTCTCAGGAAGAGATGGATAAAGACCTAAGTCAGTTTTATGAATAGTTTTCAGAAGTTCTTTAGGCATCAAATTGAATTAGTACCAACAGATTCCATGTATCTTGCCTATGCAAATGTCTTTCCTCCATCAAATATAGTAATTTCTTCCCAAACTGTTCTGACTTGTAGCATTCTAGTAGCTTTCTCAAGCTAACATTCCCAGGATACAGAAATCTAAAATATATTTAGTCCTTGGATCAGGTTGCCTGAGAGGCCAAGAAAGAGTCTTCTATTCCTTTGGAATTCTTCTTAACTCGAGTACAGTGCTCAATTGAAAATATATGTTCCTGGTAAATTGTGATTATAAATTGTGATGGAAAGGGAAGCCTGGCGTGCTGCAGTCCATGGGGTCACAAAGAGTCGGACAAGACTGAGCGACTGAACTGAACTGAAATTGTGATTGACCATCCTCACAGCAGTTGGTTGTTTCAGAGTTAGGATTAAAAGTACATACAAACTACTTCAGTGGAAATTTACTCTAAAGCAACATTTCCATTAAAATTGAACAAAGAGTAAAAAGTTTTCACCTATGGGATCAAAAGTATAGTACCTTGGTGTTTATGTGTTAAAATTTGGATATCCCAAAAAAAGGAAGCTAGGCATAATCTTACAGTGTTTGGAAAGAGTCACTAGGTCAGGATGAAGGAGAACAGAATGATTTCAGGACTGTTACTGATCACTCTAACAGTTTTTCCCCTCGTGTTAGATTTCACTTTGCTTTATACAATGCTGGATCACTCTTATGTAAGCATTTGACTTTTGCACATAATTTATTTGTGTTAGCACTAACAACAAAGGCCAGTATAAACTGTGAGTTTTCATAGGGCCTCGTGGTGATAATTATTTGAAATGCTATGGCTTGATGACTTTAAGAATATAAGCTAGTAAAACATTTATGAATGTTTTATTTTATTCTAAAACTGAATTTACTTTTGATTATTTGTAAGCTAATATGCCTGTTTTCAGAACAGGCTTTCTCTTTGTCCATTTCTGTTTTCTTCATTAGAACAAAGAAAATTATGCATTCTCCAACTATACCATTTTAGGATCTCTTTCATAAAATAAAACGATAGAAATCAGTGTTAAGTGTTTTTCTTAGACAGTCCTTCTTCCCTTGTTTCTCTTTGCTGTTCATCTAAAATATATGTAACTTGAAACTTATTTCCATTGAAAAAAATTGTGCCCTGCTTAGAACTTAGTGGATGTTTGGATTTTTTTTTTTTTTTTTTTTTGACAATTACTTAGAGAATTCTGAAGGTTACACATCTGTCGGGACTCAGATTTTAAGTAGTAATCTTTTGCTTACCATGACTGAAATAAACATTTTTAACTTCCCTTTTAGATACATCATGTTACAGAAAATGGAGGACTGTATAAAAGACCCTTTAATGAAGGTTTTGAAGAAACACCAATGCTGGTTGCTGTGCTTACTTATGTGGGGTATGGTGTCCTCACTCTCTTTGGATATCTTCGAGATTTCTTGAGGCATTGGAGAATTGAAAAGTGTCACCATGCAACCGAAAGAGAGGAACAAAAGGTAATTGTCAGTCTTTGATTCTGTAAATGGAAGCCTCTTATCTTGCTATTTTCACTGATTTTTTTTCTCTAGGCATTGGGTATACATTAAAATTTTAAAAAGTAATAATAATCTAGATGCAGTTAGATGAAAACATTCCACAAGGAAAGTGAGGACAAGAAATCAGAGGATCTAACATAATTTCATCATCACAAAAATCTATACTTACTTAATGGCTAAGAAAGCTGCAGTTCACAGGTTAAGCAATGTTTCCCAAGATGTGTGATGTTAGAACTGGCTTGTGGAGACGGGTCTGTTCACAGTACCGTATGGTGTCCCAAGTTGTGTACAGTCTTCAGGAAAGATCGTGTTCTTCAGAACACGTGTTGTGTTTTGTCATACACGTGTTGTACACTCCTGTCTTGTTCACAGGTCGCCTCTACTCCCCAAAACACAGACCCTCAAGCAGAATGTGACTGAGCTACTCTGTTTCCATGGAAGGCAGTCTTGTTTTAGTCATGGTAAACAGAGATGTAATGCTTGTCTCTGGGGAGGAGACCATCTTCCCCTCACCTCACTTTTCTCTGCATACTCCTTTGTGCCTCTGTAGTGAAGTATAATATACATGTATTATCTGCTCTTTAAAAAATTGTTGTAAATCAGCTATACTCCAATAAAATACAAACAAACAAAGCCTAAGGTGTCTTGTACTAAGGAACAACAGTATGTTTTTTCTCAAACCAAAACTTTCGTTATGGGCATTTTTTAAGTTTTTCGATTTTATTATTTTAAATGATAAAAAATTTTCTTTTTCCCATAATAAATGTTTTTTTTTCCTTTTTCCATTGAAAAAAATAAGTAAATAGAATCAGAGTGAAATAACGTCCGATCTTGCAAAAAGCAAACTTGAGTGTTCTCGCATGGGAAGTATGGAGAGGGTGGCCCTCCAGGCCAGGGCATGTGCTCGATCAGAGAAGGGATTCGGAAGTTGGGCGCTTGTGGCCCACCGAACCTCTCACTTTCATGGGGCGGCGTAAGAGGAGCGAGGCAGACGTGGCGGCGGTGAGACCAGCACTGAGAGGGGACAGTGATACTGGGAGTAGATGGCGAGACGAGGGGAGGGGAATAAAGCGCCAGGAAACACGGGGGAGGAAAGGGCGTCCTCAGCTCCTAGGAGGCGGAAACCAGTCAGCATGGGGATTGGGGATCCTGAAACTGGGAGAGCTGAGGAGCCAGGCCCTCTTCTCTCAGTCAACCATGCTGTCCCCTCCCCAGCCCCAGAGCCACAAGCTGCCCTTCCTTGTTGCCCTAACTGACGCAAGCAAAACCCTGCTTTCTGAACTCTAGAACTCATTCTGAATGCCAGCCTAGAAAGTGCATGTGTGAGAAGCTGTGTTTGAATGTTTGGTAGGCAGCGAGAGGTCCTAGGCAGTTTTGAGCAGGGGAGTGACTGGAGAGTGTGCACAGCTGGTGTGTGCTTTCACAGTGTGATGGAAGAACAGATGAACCCGTGGGATGCATCTGAACTCCTTTGTGAAGGAGGACATTGTCTTCGGAACTTGTTTCACGTCTCCAGAGGGTAAATTGACTGTTTGGAAGCATTGGGACTGCCTGTGTGTGTACTTCACTTTGTGTAGAAGGATTGGAACACGTAGATTTTCTTCTTAAATCTGATTCTGTTGAGGAAACACAAACACTTCAAAATCATAGGCCTTTGCAAAGCACCGTGCAGGTAAATAGTACTTGGATTATATGCAGACGTAGAACAAAAAAGTAAGCTGAGTAGCACAGAGTGAATCAGGAAATAATTCTTGAAGGAAGTAACGGGAGGAAAAAAAAGAAAAAGGAAGTAACGGGAGGAAGTATGTAGAACAGAGGGGACATTTACCTATAGAGTTTGTTCATGGGACGACCGTACTCAGTCATTCAAATCCATTTCAGTAGGATTTTCATAGTAGATGGCATTAGCAGCTAAAACCTGAATTCTGCCATTTTCTTGTAACGGTTCAGCTTTTAGAAGGGAAGGAAGGTTTCTTTGGCTTTATGGTAGATCGTGTGCGTCTTCTTATGCTGGATTAGATGTAGTGAGAGGGATAGGCCATTTTTAAAGTGTTGGCACCGGAAAGAGGGGAGGGAAAGTACTTGCTTAGGATCGTAAAATGCAAATATAATGTTGTTACTTTCTTATTTTCCTGAGTGAGTGGTGCTTGTAACCACATCCTTATTTTTTCCCTCATTCCATTACAAAAGAGAGCCTCTTAAACTATTTATGTTAGTTCTTCTTTCTATGTTGCTTTGGGTAGAAATGAACCACACAGTCATGCTAGTAAAGGTGAGTTTTGCATAGGGGTGTTCTGTTTTACATAACTTGCATAAAATTGTTGGAATTCTTTACTGCTTGATTCTCTGTTACTAGTGGTGTTTTGGATGAAAATGTTTTTTTCTCAGTCTGATTTCTTTATTATGTGAAGTGAAGCTAGTAGTCAGAAACATGTATGTGATAGATAACAGTAAAAGCTTGAGTTAATAAAAATGTTCCAACATCTAAATAGGAAATACCCAGAAGTCAGGGGCAAATCATGGTGGGTAGTTACCACACGGGCTTCCCTGGTGGCTCAGCGGTAAAGAATCTGCCTGCAGTGCTGGAGACTCAGGTTCAGTCCCTGCATCAGGAAGATTACCTGGAGGAAGAAGTGGCAACCCACTCCAGTCTTCTTGTCTGGAGAATCCCCATGGACAGAGGAGCCTGGCGGGCTGCAAAGAAGCGGCCACAGCTGAGCGACTAAGCGCAGCACATCGCCAGTTAACAATGTCGTGATAGTTTGAAGTGAACAGTGAAGGGACTCAGCCATATATATACTTGTATCAGTCTCCTCCAAACTCCCCTCCCATCCAGGCTGCCACATAACACTGGGCCAGAGTTCCGTGTGGTCTACAGTAGGCCCCTGTTCGTTATCCAACACTTTTTTTTCTTCTAATGCTTGTTTATTCATTTAATTTTGTCTGTGCTGGGTCTTCGTTACCGTGGGAGCTGCTGTCTTCTAGTTGCAGTGCTCGAGCCTCTTGCTGTGTGGCTTTTCTTGTTGGGGAGCACAGGCTCTAGGGCTTTAGGGCTTTAGTAGCTGTGGCACGTGGGCTCAGTAGCTGCAGCTCAGGTTCCAGAGCACGGGCTCAGTTGCCCGGCAGCATGTGGGATCTTCCCTCATCAGGGATCAAACTTGTGTTTCCTGCGTTGGCAGGTGGATACTTTACCACTGAACCTCCAAGGAAGTCCCCTGCTTTTTTGTTTTTTTTTTAAACAGCTTTATTGAGATATAATTCATATACCATGAAGGGCACCTGTTTAAAACGTACAGTTGAATGATTTTTATTACTATTTACAGAAAACATACAGCCAGCACCATAAGCTAATCTTAGAGCGTTTTCATTATCTGAAAAAGGAACCCATATGCAATAACAATCTCCCTTCCTCCCTCACCCCACGCTTAGTAGCCACTAATCTACTTTCTGTCTCTAAACATTTCATATAAATGGGATCATACAGTGTATAATTTTTTGTGTCTGGCTTCTTTCACTTGGAATGTTTTTGGAATTCATCCATGTATAAAAAGTGAAAAAAAGTGAAAGTGTTAGTCGCTCCATTGTGTCTGACTCTTTGCAACCCCATCGACTGTGCCCACCAGGCTTCTCTGTCCATGGGGTTCTCCAGGCAAGAGTACTAGAGTGGGGTGTCATTCTCTTCTCCAGGGGATCTTCTCGACCCAGGGATTGAACCCGGGTCTCCTGCATCACAGGTAGATTATTTACTGTCTGAGCCACCAGGGAAGCCCCATGGTGTAGTATTTCAATTATTCATTTTTTTTTTGCTAAATCACATTTCATGGTATAGAATAGTTGTCTGTTTTTATTTCTTCTAGGGATTTCTCACTGGGCATCTAAATCTAGAATAAACCACAGAAATGTCACCACTTTCCCCTTTTGCACTAGTGATGTTACTAGGTTTGCAAGAGTTTCCCTGTCACCTATTAGGCTTTTTTGTTTATAGCAACAATGTAGCTTTTTTTAGAAAGTTTTTTTGACTTTTGAATCTTGAGGTCTCTGTTTCGTTATTTAGCTGTTCTTTGCATTCAGCAGTTTGAAACTGTTTTTACTGTTAACTCAGGATGTGGAAGTTTAAAAAACAGGTGTCCTATCCCCTATGCTCAGTCATTCCAAGTTTAAATTGAGTATCGTTGCAGTGTCAAACTGGCAAACCGATTTCAAAATGCTTATTATGATAAAGTTTAAAAACAATAATAAAATTCATAGGTCCCAGAGATTGCCTGTAAGCCCTCAACAGCTCTTAGATCCCAGTGTAAGAAACCATGTTGAGGTTTCCTTAGATTTCAAGCTATATTTTGGTTTTGTTGCTTCTCATTAGAACCTTTGGAAAATGCCTTAACATCTTTGGTAGTAGATGACTGAAAATGTAAAAGAACAGTCTTCTCTACCTAAGTGTGGCTGTCCAGGCTGTCCAGTAGAGCTGGTCATGGATAACACAGGCCAGTGCTCTGCTCCTGGTCACTGCACAGTCAGTGCTGGCGTCTGGGATTCCTGAGTCAGCTTGGCCTCAGTTTGTCCTATATCACATCATTGCAAGTAGCATAGATGGTTATTTCTCCCATCTCAGGAAAAAACCTTCTCTCGATCCTTTCTCCTCATTTACGGCTCCTTTCTTCTTTTAAAGCAGAGTTCTTCAGTGTAGCAATGTCTTTCTTTCTGCTTTCCACTGAACCCACTCCAGTCCAGATTTTGCCCCAACACTTCAACTGAAACGACTCCCATATTGCAACGTCTTAGTCCTTCTCAGTCTTCGTCCTGTTTGGCCTCTCAGCATTTGACCCGGTTGGTCACTCCCTCCTTCTGAAGCATTTTGCTCACTTGTTTCCTAGACCCGATTGCCTGTTTTCCCCCTGTCTTTCTGGCTGTTTTCTCTCATCCTCTCCTGCTGCATCCTCGTCATTTGCCCACCTTCTCAGTGTGGATGTAGGTGTGGCACAGGCTTCATGCTTAGTCCTCTTCTCCTCTCATCTGTACTCACTCTCTTGGTGATTTCATCTGCTGTTTTGGTTTTCAGTGCCCCTCTGTACGACGAGAATGTCTAAATACATGTCTCTAGCACTGTCTCCTTCAGTGGGCTCTGCACTGTGTAGGTAGCTGCCCACTTGGCATCTCCACATAGGCCCCGCAAACTCTGCTTGTCTAAAACTGAGCTGACATACCCTTCTCTAATCAACCAGCAGTCTTCCCTATCTCCGTGAATAACAGTTCTCTTCTTCCAGTTGCTTAGGCTTTGGAGTTACTCCTCTGTTCTTCTTTTTGGCATATGCCTTTTGTGGTCCATTAGGAAATTCAGACTTCACCCCTTTTAATCAATCTTAATTTATCACCTGCTGCTGCTGCTAAATCGCTTCAGTCCTGTCCGACTCTGTGCGACCCAATGGACGACAGCCCACCAGGCTCCCCTGTCCCTGGGGTTCTCCAGGCAAGGACACTGGAGTGGGTTGCCATTTCCTTCTCCAATGCATGAAAGTGAAAGTGAAGTCGCTCAGTCGTGTCCGACCCTCAGCAACCCCATGGACTGCAGCCTTCCAGGCTCCTCCATCCGTGGGATTTTCCAGGCAAGAGTGCTGGAGTGGGGTGCCATTGCCTTCTCCGAATTTATCACCTACGCATAATTTATTGTTTACTTAGCCTCTCACTCCTCTGCTCCAGGCACACTGGTCTCTTTGCATTTCCTTCAAGGTTCTAAGTAAGTATACTCTTGCCTCGATGCCATTGCACTTGCTGTTCACCTGCCGGGAAAGCTCTGCCCCAGGTAGTCTTGTGGATGGTTTCCTTGCTTTCTCTTCCTCATTGTACCCTGGCCACCCTAGCTAAGTTTCAGCATGATGCTAGCATTTTACATCCTGCTTCTCTGTTTGATTTTTGTTTTCATTAGCACTTTCACTACTGACATACTTTATATTTTATACATGTGTCTTGTTTCAATATCTGTTTCTTCCACCAAAGCATAAATTCCACAAGGGCAAAGAGTATTACTTTCTTTTTGTTCACTGTATAATCGGTGCCTGAAAGACTGCTTGGCACATGTTAATGTATCATATTACACATTCAGTTAAGTGTCTAAGAGGTAAGTGCTAAGATGTGAGTGGTGGTAATAATTACAGTGAAAAGTTCTGGGCTTTGAACTGATGTATTCACAGTCCTGTGTGTGTTTGTGTGTGTATGTATACATATTCAGATGCAGACACACAGATGACCCACTTTTAGATTTAGAGAAAACAAATGTCTCTAATCTTGAAATCTCATTTTATGCTTTCACTGATGTTACAGAAAGAGCAAGGAAGTGACCTCCTATAACATTAAAAACATGAAAGAACACACAGTAAGTAACGTGATTTACATGAATAATAGGGAAGGCTCTTGACCACAATTCAGAGATTTTAAAGTCACTAGCTTAATACTTTTCTCAGGTTATTTCACCTGATTGTCTTCATTAAGTAGAGCTAGAGATGACATTGTTAGTTTATAACACCCCTAGCCACATAATGTTTTTTTTTTAATTAATTTTTATTGGAGTTCCTTTACAATGTTGTGTTAGTTTCTGCTGTACAGCAAAGTGAGCCAGCTGTGCATGTGCATATATTCCCTCTTTTGGGTTGCTTTTCATTTTTGTTACTTCTTCAGGTGGGAATTATATAGGATTTTCAAATTCTCTTAATTTAAGTATTGAAACAATTTTGTCATGCTTCAGCTATCTCTGGACATACCTTATGAGGTTATTTCCTTCTCTAGAAAAGGAAGTGTTGCCAAAATAAAAATTTAGACCATTAAAGACTTTTTATCATTAGCCTGTCTCTGATATGCGGTATCCTCTTTGTCATGCTTCCTAGGTGGCTCAGTGGTAAAGAACCCACTTGCTAATGCAGGACCTGCAGGGATTTGACCCCTGGGCTGGGAAGATTCCCTGGAGGAGGAAATAGCAAACTCACTCCAGTGTTCTTGTCTGGATAATCCGTGGATGGAGGAGGGGGTGGGTGGGGGGGTAGTCCGTGGGGTCTCAGAGTCAGACATGACTGAGCACACACACAGTCAGTCATCCTGTTTATCACCATGAAATGTCTTAACAGTACTGTAGTAACCCATAAACAGCATTCAGTTCAGTTCAGCTGCTCAGTTGTGTCCCGACTCTTTGTGACCCCGTGAATCGCAGCACACCAGGCCTCCCTGTCCATCACCAACTCCCAGAGTTCACTCAGACTCACGTCCATCGAGTCAGTGATGCCATCCAGCCATCTCATCCTCTGTCGTCGCCTTCTCCTCCTGCCCCTAATCCCTCCCAGTATCAGGGTCTTTTCCAATGAGTCAACTCTTTGCATAAGGTGGCCAAAGTATTGGAGTTTTAGCTTCAGCATCAGTCCTTCCAGTGAACACCCAGGACTGATCTCCTTTAGGATGGACTGGTTGGATCTCCTTGCAGTCCAAGGGACTCTCAAGAGTCTTTTCCAGCACCACAGTTCAAAAGCATCAATTCTTTAGCACTCAGCTTTCTTCACAGTCCAACTCTCACATCCATACATGACCACTGGAAAAACCATAGCCTTGACTAGACGGACCTTTGTTGGCAAAGTAACGTCCCTGCTTTTGAATATACTATCTAGGTTGGTCGTAACTTTCCTTCCAAGGAGTAAGCGTCTTAATTTCATGGCTGCAGTCACCATCTGCAGTGATTTTTGGAGCCCAAAAAAATAAAATCTGACACTGTTTCCACTGTTTCTCCATCTATTTCCCATGAAGTGATGGGACCAGATGCCATGATCTTCTTCAGTTTTCTGAATGTTGAGCTTTAAGCCAACTTTTTCACTCTCCTCTTTCACTTTCATCAAGAGGCTTTTGAGTTCCTCTTCACTTTCTGCCATAAGGGTGGTGTCATCTGCATATCTGAGGTTATTGATATTTCTCCTGGCAATCTTGATTCCAGCTTGTGCTTCTTCCAGCCCAACGTTTCTCATGATGTACTCTGCATATAAGTTAAATAAACAGGGTGACAATATACAGCCTTGACGTACTCCTTTTCCTATTTGGAACCAGTCTGTTGTTCCATGTCCAGTTCTAACTGTTGCTTCCTGACCTGCATATAGGTTTCTCAAGAGGCAGGTCAGGTGGGCTGGTATTCATCTCTTTCAAAATTTTCCACAGTTTATTGTGATCCACACAGTCAAAGGCTTTGGCATAGTCAATAAAGCAGAAATAGATGTTTTTCTAGAGCATTTTTAAAGCAAAGGTTTCTGGTGTGTAGCCTTCAGTTTCAGTGGCCGAAGGTTTGGAAGCACCCTGATGTTTCCCGAATAGCTACGTGCCTTAGTGTCAGCAGACACAGTGGGTTTTCTTGCGGTCAGATGTTAAAGCAAATTGAGTTACATGCTGTTGAGCCAGGCAGTTCAACAGACTTTGTCATGTAAAACTTCTGTGTGAGATTTATTGAAAAATGCTCTTTCCTTTACTTTTTAACCTGTTTATTGGTTATATATAACCAATATATACATATGTACACCACACATCTTGAAAGGTTAATAAAAAAGTGGATGTGGTTGTAATGAGTGCTTATATAAGTGAGCAGTGATGAAACTACCACCTTAGAGGTAACACATTGCTGTCACGTCAGAAACCGCACCCCCACATGTCGCTTCTCAGTCCTGCCTTTTCCCTCTCCCTTAGGCTAGCGATTGTCTTGACTTTTCTTTATGGTTTTATCATCTGCATGTATATCTATAAGCAATACAATTTAGTTAAGCCCAGTTTTGAACATTCTATAAATGGATTTGCATTGTGTGTATGTTTTGTGCCTTAGTTTATGTATTCAGCATAGGATTCAGCTGTCTTATGGTGTACTTCTGCTTCATTTGTTTTCATCGCTGAATAAAATCCCAATGTAAGAGTATAACTAATAAAGTTTATCTACTCTAGTGTCAGTGGACATTGAGGCTTTTTTTTTTTTTTTCCAGTTTTTGTCAGTGACTCATAAAGCTGCTGTCAGCTTTCTAATATATGTTTCCTGAACATGTATCTATGAATTTCTCAAGTCTTAGAATACATGGGTTATAGAATATGCATGTCTTCAACTTTACTAAATAGTAACAAACTTTTTCAAAGTGATTGTACTATTTTTTACACTTACCAGCTGTGTTTGAGAGTTCTCATTGTTCCACATCCTAACCAACAATTACTATTGTCAGAATTAAATTTTTTTTTTTTGCCAGTTCTGGTGTATTTATGTCTGGTATCTCATTGTAGTTTTAATTTGCATTTCTCAATTGCCCAATTAAGCTAAACACCTTTGCATTATGTTTAATGATTATTTGATGTTTCTATTTTGTGAAGTGCCAGTTAAAATCTTTGGCCTGTTTATCTCTTGGCTTTCTGTTTTGTTTTGTTTTTTTCTTAGCTGTTTATAGGAAATTTTTATGTCCTCTAGAAGACATTTTACAATTGTCTAAGCCCATTTTGTGACTTGTCTTGCCACTCTGTGTATATCTTTTTTAAAAAACTTATTTGTTTTTGATTGAAGAATAATTGCTTTACAGTATTGTGTTGGTTTCTACCAAACATCAGCGTGAATCAGCCTTAAGTTTTCTGTGTGTGTCTTTTAATGAACAGAAGTTCTTTTAAAGTAAGCAGATCTATCCGATGTCTTCCTTTATGAATAGTGCCTTTGTACTTTGTTTAAGGTATTTTGTTCTAAATCTGTGAATTTGTTTTCCTGTTTTCGTTGCGTTTTAAATAATAAATATACATCAAATCACATGAAAATACCAATATTTGACCATTTTTGAACTGCTAAAATGATAATTTCAATGTGATTCAGTCTAATAAGATAAAGAAGGAAGAGCATATATCTGGACATAGTATAGATGTGTAAAGGTGTATAATATGGCTGTATATAATATGGTTGGTAAGTTAAACTTAGGTTGTGATAGAAATTATTAATTCTTTAAAAATTGCTTCCCTGTGCTATAATTAGTACCTATTTTACCTATTTTTACATGAGAGAAATAAACTAGCTGTCAGAAAGTGGGCCCCTGGCTTTTGACCTCTGCAGTTCAAGTAAAACATTCCCTCAGGGATTCTTGTCATCTGTGTCACTTACTTCCTGTGGCTGAAAGACTGGTTTGAACGCAGAATAAGCACAGGCTTGTTCAGCCATTTTTCTATATGGATGTATGTACCCGCACATGGCCCCATTATTCGGCTTTTCAGAGAAAGCTTCTTTGTCATGGGGCCAAAATCCTTTTATACAGTATATGCTGGAGTTTTATTTCTTTATTTTTTAGCTGCATTGTGCAGCTTATGGAATCTTAGTTCCCCAACCAAAGACTGAACCCAGGCCCAACAGCAGTGAAGCCCCGAGTCTTAACCCCTGGACCACCAGGGAATTCCCTGGAGTTTTGTCTTGAGACATTTGGGAAATGCTAGCTTTGCAGCCGGAGAAAGCAATGGCAGCCGACTCCAGTACTCTTGCCTGGAAAATCCCATGGACAGGGAGCCTGGTAGGCTGCAGTTCATGGGGTCGCTACGGAGTCGGACACGACTGAGTGACTTCACTTTCACTTTTCACTTTCATGCATTGGAAGGAAATGGCACCCCACTCCAGTGTTCTTGCCTGGAGAATCCCAGGGACAGAGGAGCCTGGTGGGCTGCCGTCTGTGGGGTCGCACAGAATTGGACACGACTGAAGCGACTTAGCAGCAGCAGCTTTGCAGCCATCGCTTATTATAGCCTGTCTCTCACACTGCCGATGAACTGCAAGCTCAGCTTTTACTCCTCTACCCCCAATGTGGCTCTTATTTATTGGGTTGGAGAAAAGGTTTGTTTGGTTTTTCCTGGCTCTAGTAGCACTTAGTTGTCTTTAACTCATTCAAAAATTTTGTTAGATTGTATTGTGACAGGTGTTATATCAGTGTGCATTTTAATAAAATTATCAAAATTGCTGAATTTTTGTGTAGCTATTTAAATATTGAAGATGGAAGAGAAAAGAAAAACATTTTCTCCATGTTGAGAAAAGAAAGTGGAAGTGTTAGTTGTTCATTTGTGTCTGACTTGCAACCCTTGGACTGTAACCCACCAGGCTCCTCTCTGTCCATGGAATTTTCCAGGCAAGAATAGTGGAGTGGGTAGCCATTCCGTTCTTCAAGGGATCTTCCCAACCCAGAGATCAAACCCTGGTATCTTGCATTGCAGGCAGATTCTATGTTTTATTATTTCAAGAAAGGTAAAAATGCAGCTGAAACACACAAAAAAATATTTGTATGGTGTACAGAGAAGGTACTTATCTATCAAAAGTGGTTTGTGAAGTTTCATGCTGGAGATTTTTCACCAGATGATGCTTTACCATCGGGGAGACCAGTTGAAGTTGATTAACTAATGTGTCAAATCGAGACATTAATTGAGAACAACCAACATTATAGCATATTAAAAAGCAGAGACATTACTTTGCCAACAAAGGTCCGTCTAGTCAAGGCTATGGTTTTTCCAGTGGTCATGTATGGATGTGAGAGTTGGACTGTGAAGAAAGCTGAGTGCCGAAGAATTGATGCTTTTGAACTGTGGTGTTGGAGAAGACTCTTGAGAGTCCCTTGGACTGCAAGGAGATCCAACCAGTCCATCCTAAAGGAGATCAGTCCTGGGTGTTCACTGGAAGGACTGATGCTGAAGCTGAAAGTCCAATACTTTGGCCACCTCGTGCAAAGAGTTGACTCATTGGAAAAGACCGTAATGCTAGGAGGGATTAGGGGCAGGAGGAGAAGGGGATGACAGAGGAAGGCTGGATGGCATCACTGACTCGATGGACGTGAGTCTGAGTGAACTCTGGGAGTTGGTGAGGGACAGGGAGGCCTGGCGTGCTGCAGTTCATGGGGTCACAAAGAGTTGGACACAACTAAGCAACTGAACTGAACATCATATCACACAGGAGATAGGTAACATATTCAAAATATCCAGATAAAGCGTTGGAAATAATTTACACCTGCTTGGTTATGGTAATCACTTTGGTGTTTGGATTCCACATAAGTGAATAAAAACCTTCTTGACCATGTTTCCACATGTGATTCTCTACTGAAATATAATGAAAAGTTCCATTTTTATAACAAGCTGTGATGGGCAATGAAAAGTGGATACTATACAATAATGTTGGAACGAAAAGAGATCATAGGGCAAGCGAATTGAACACCAAAGGCTTTGTTGGTCTTCATCCAATTAATTCCAACAAGTATTGCTTCCTCTTAGAGCAACTGAAAGCACTTGACAAAAAGCATCTGGAATTAGTCAACAGAAACTGCATAATCTTCCGTCAGCATACTGCAAGACTGCATGTTTCTTTAATGACCAGGCAAAAACTGTTACAGCTTGGCTGGGAAGTTCTGATTCATCTGTCATATTCACCAGACATTGCACCTTTGGATTTCCATTTATTTCGAACTTTACAAAATTCTCTTAGTAGGAAAAATTTCAACCCCCTGGAAGACTGTAAAAGGCACCTGGAACAGTTCTTTGCTCAAAATGATAGAAAGTTTAGGGAAGGTGGAATTATGAAGTTGCCTAAAAAATAGCAGAAGGTAATGGAACAAAATGGTGAATATGTTCAGTAAAGTTCTTGGTGAAAATGAAAATATTTTTTATTTTTAAGAATCTGCCTGCAGTGCAGGAGACCCCAGTTTGATTCCTGAGTCGGGAAGTTTGGTTGTATGCTCAGATGGTAAAGAATCCACCTGTAGTGCTGGAGACCTGGGTTCGATCCCTGGGTTGGGAAGATCCCCTGGAGAAGGGAAAGGCTACCCACTCCATTATTCTTGCCTGGAGAATCCCCATGGGCAGGAAAGCCTTGCAGGCTACAGTCCATGGTGTCACAAAGAGTCGGACACAATTGAGTGACTAAGCACAGCACAGACCCACTTCAGTATTCTTGAGCTTCATGGTGGCTCAGATGGTAAAGAATCCACCTGCAGTGCGGGAGACCTGGGTTCGATCCCTGGGTTGGGGAGATCCCCTGGAAAAGGGTGTGGCATCCCATTCCAGTACTGTTACTTGGAGAATCCCCAAGGACAGAGGAGCCTGGTGGGCTGTAGTCCCTGGGTCGCAAAGAGTTGGACACGACTGACGAACTAAGCACACAGCACACAAAAAACTGAAGAAGCTTTTTGGCCCACCGAATATTTGAGTAGTAAACTTCCAGTTGTGACAGACAGAGCATCTGTGGATATTTTCTCTTCAGTTCAGTTCAGTTCAGTCGCTCAGTCATGTCCGACTCTTTACCAGTTGCAGGGGAGATGGTATCAGGTACCACAAATTCCTGAGAACTTTGTGACTTTACTTCAGCTTTATTTAAGGAGATTTTTATCTACTGTGAGGTTTATTTATTTAGTAGGCACTTTAGAGTCCAGTGTCCTAGAAGGTTGTTAATTTTAAAGTTTTATGTAGAGCCTTCTTTAGCAGTGAAAATCTTTTACAGAATAAGGCTTAAAGTTTTAATATTTTTGATTAGCTTATTTAAAAGATTAATTTGGGTTGGCACCAAGCCCAGATCTGAGGGCTAGAAGCTCAGTAGTTTGCTGACTGTTGTGAAACTCTGGTACAGTTTTCTTCTGTTTTGTTTACCAATTACCCTCAGGTAGACCTCATGTGGTCTGGTCACTCTGCTCTGAGCAGAACATTATGTCTTAATTAAAGCTCCACTGTGACTGTATTTTTTACAGACTTAGAATTTAGCATAACTTATAAGGGAGATCTTTAAAGTCTAAAGTCTTGATCATGGAAATTCATTTTGAGATTTTTTTAAAAACTCCCATCCAAGGAAAGAAACCTAAGACATGTGTCTTTCTATAACCTACCTTTTAGTTTTTCTTATTTATAATTCTTCTTTGGATTAATTTCCTTTTGATCCTTGAAAATATGCAGAGAATGGAATCTGAATTTTGGAATTATTTTTCTTGGTTGAAATTGGAATTATAGGATTTTATGGCATTTCCCCTAATACATTGTGGGGAGAGATGGAGCAGAGTACAGTGTTATTAAGGTTATTAGAAGGGAAAATCATTTATTGACAGAATTGTACAACTAAGTTTTATTTTTATGAGGTCTGCTTTACGAAGTTAAATTCTTTGACCCTACTTTCATGCAATCGTGTAGTGACTTGCAACCATTTTCTTAGAGCTCATCGGTCAAAGCTAAGTGATTTTTATCTGGTTGAGTTGTTTTAAAACAACAGAAAGAATGGATGCCTTCCCAAATGTTTTCCGTATCAGTTTATTCTGAATAGCTGACCTCTCCTTCTAAAGTGCTCTTGTACTATGAAAAGAGAAGTTGTGCAGAGAAACTCAGTTAAACATATGGCATCTCACCATTCGTTGGCAGGACTTTGTGTCATTGTACCAGGATTTCGAGAACTTCTACACGAGGAATCTCTACATGAGGATCAGAGACAACTGGAACCGGCCCATCTGCAGTGTGCCTGGAGCCAGGGTGGACATTATGGAGAGACAGTCTCATGACTACAACTGGTCCTTCAAGTGAGTCTTGGTTGGGAAATTATTTCAGTGGATTTCTTCACCTCAGAAGATTTTCTGTTGCAGTTAGAGTATTCTGTCAAAGCAGGAGTAGAAGTATTGAGAGTGCAATACAGCATGATTAACTTTCTTGCATGTTGTTCATTGTTTTGGAGATTTTTAAAATGCATCTCTCTGTGACATCTGCCACTGTTGGATTATAACTGAAAAAAAATTGGACTTACTGAAAAGAACACACACAAAGAAAAATTGTCCTTTTTTTTGGGCCGTTTAGTAGAGTCAAGTGTCTGAATTTATTTATGGATATTTTGATTTCTCAGATGATTCAAGGAGTGTTTTTACTTAAATGGATTGAACTGTTTAGAAAACCAGTTTTTTTAATTGGAGGATAATTAGTTTCTGCCATACATCAACATGAATCAACTATAGGTATATATATATGTCCTCTCCCATTTGAACCTCCCTCCATCTCCCACCCATGCCAGTGCTCTAGGTTGTCACAGAGCACAGATTAGAAAATTTTATATATTGATAAAATTTTGTTTATATTGTGCAAGCTTTTCATGGTTGTATGGTCATTATTATTATCTTTTTTTTAAAAGATAATACAAATAAAGTGAAGGTCTCCTATGAGAACTAACCACTGTCCTTTTGCAAATCCACCTCCCCACAAATGCTCACTTCCTAGAGATGACCATTATTATCAGTTGATTGTATATTATTCCTCCAGATATTTTCTGTGGCGTATGTATGTAGTGTATTACTGGGGTTGCACACAGTGTTTTGATTATGGGATCTTAATATAGAAAGTATTTTACATCTTGCTTTTTTGCTTGCTGACATATCAGTAACATCTTTCTTGTGCCTATTCACAGCAAGCTCATTATTTGTAGTGGCTACTTAGTATTCTAAAATATAGATACATATAATGTAGAACACATTGGGCTGCCTCATCCTATCTTAAAAACCCCAGATCTCTGAGTTAAGACAGCAGTAGTTAATTCTTTGTCTATACTTCATGACCGTCTTAGACCAGTAAAGCCTCTGAACTATGATCCTTATTCTGGGGTCCAGGGCTGACTGTTCTTCCACCATGTGGAATGTCACTGATCCATGTGCCCGAGAAAGGGACATGGTAGGTGAATTGTGTAGTAACTTGAAGGATCCTTAAGCATATATCCTTTTATATGTGTGTAGGAATTGCTCAGTCAAAAATATGTATTGAGTTGGCCAAAAAGTTCATTCAAAAACGATAGGTTTGTTAGGTAAGTACTGCCAAACTGCCCTCCAAAAGGAAAAGATACTCTTATCTACAGCTTATGAAAGTGTCCTGGCCAACACTGAATATGGTCAGATTTTCTTTTTTTTTTTTTAATTAAAAAATTTTCAGAGTCATGCTGCATGGCTTGTGGGATCTTAGAGTTTCCTGGCCAGGAATTGAACCCAGGCTACAACAGTGAAAGCGTCAAGTCCTAATCACTGGACCGACCACCAGGGAATTCCCATGATGTAGTTAGTTTTTAAACATCCCTATTGATAAGTGAAAATTGATATTTTGTTTTAATGTCCACCTTCCTAATTGGTAGTGAGTCTGAGCTGCTTTTCATGGAGACCATATTCTCTCTTAATTCCTACAGATGGTGCTTCCTTTTGTATTATCAATAAGTTTATTATCACATGTGAGTATTTGACTTGCTCCTGAATTTCATGAACTTTTATGTTGTTGAAATACAGGTACACAGGGAATGTAATTAAAGATGTTATAAACATGGGTTCCTACAACTATCTCGGATTTGCGAGGAACACTGGACCATGTCAGGAGGCAGCTGCCAAAGTCCTAGAGGAGTATGGAGTTGGAGTGTGCAGTACTCGGCAGGAAATTGGTAAGCATAGGCTATTAGTTTGGTCAGCTCATGTTCTTAACTCTTTTTCTCAGGAGGGAAAATACTGATACAGAGCTAGAATATGAACATCCAAATACATACTTTGCTGTGGAGTTTAGATCAAGTAAAGAATGCTTTATTTTTCTGAAGTGATGGATGATTTTAATGCTTCAGTGTGTTTTGAGATATTTTTATCTTTTCCATTATGTTTTACATACAGACTATCTCTAGAAAAGTTCCATTAGGTATTTGTTTCATTTATAGCTTTAATGTTGACTTTATTGGTTAAATGATAGTGATTGAGAGAACTTTTTACTGGTATACTGAGCCCATGGGCAAATGAGGGTTAACCTGCTTCCATACTGGTAAATTGGGGCTAATAGTAATTCCTACCTTATAGGGCTGTTTCAAGAATTAAATAGGCTGATTCATGTAAAGTGCTTATACCGTGGTAAACCCTCAATAAATGTTAACTCTTTTATTATTATTACAAGTCTATAAAACATAAAAGCGAACAGTTGTCTACAAAGAGATTTAGTTTATTTAAGCTCAAAGGAAGAGTCTTAATTTTTGTATCTTGTTGAAGAGAACTGATAACCATAAGAGTTATAAGACAACTTTCTGGATATTTATTCCTGTGGATCACCCCAAAACTTAGTAGGTTAAAGAGTTGTTCATTATGGTTTCTCATGGGTCTAGAGAATGGCAAGTGCTGCTGGGTCGTTCTTCCTTGGGATCCCCAGTGATGTGCTTAAGGGAGCCTTATGCAGTGATGACACAGAGTGACCACACCTTATATCTTTATGGCCCTTTATGAATTGCTCGAACATCTTATCTCTTTTGATCTTTATAACAATGTCATGAGGTAGATAGAGCAGATGTTATTATTGGTGTTAAACAGATAAGAAACAGAGGCCCAGAGAGGATAAATCACTTGCTTAAGCTTTAAAGAACACACAGCATCCTAATTCAGCAGTTTTCTCTCTCAGCATCGTTTCTCTTCTACATGTAGCCAGTATCATTGATGAACGTTGTTCCTTATGGATTTGAGCACTGATTTAAAATCATAATACAAAGTTAGGGAATGTGTTCTTTAACTCACCTTTTGCTACGTGACAAACCATTCCAAAACTTAGTGGCTCAAAACAGAAACATATATTTATTTGCTTGTGATCCTGTCATTTGGAAAGAACTTGACATTTATCGCAGCTCCACGTGGGGTCAGCTGGGGTATTATGACTGAGGATAGCGTATCCATGATAGCATCACTTGCATGTCTGGCACCTCAGCTGATGGTGAGCCCTGCCCCTTCCTTCCTTAGTCTCTAAGAGCCCTTCCCTGTCCACATGATCTCTCTTTATCAAAGCTTTCTAGACTATTTTACATGGCAGCTGACTTCAAATGTATAAAAGCAGGTGCTGCCAGGCCTCTCACGGCATAGACTTGGAACCAGCACGTGTGAATAGGAATGGGAGACATTGTTGGCAACCCTCTTTACATAAGTGCCACAAGTGCTGCATCTGATTTTATCCAACTGTTGTGTCTTTATGAGCCTTGACTCTTCATGATACTGACTCCTTCACTAGACTTCAGTCTGAAAAGCTTATAACACAGGCTGTGGTTTCTTTTTCTAAAGTAATGAGTACCTCTTAAATTTGAACTTTGGTGACATTGACTTCATTAACTTCTTCACACAGGAAACCTGGACAAGCATGAAGAACTAGAGAAGCTTGTGGCAAATTTCTTGGGAGTAGAAGCTGCTATGGCATATGGCATGGGATTTGCAACAAATTCAATGAACATTCCTGCTCTTGTTAGCAAAGTAAGATTTAGTCTGTCACTTAGGAAAGCTCCCTCATGTATATCTTCTTTTGTTTTGTAAAACATTCAGGCAAGCCGGAAAAATTTTGTATAAGTGTATCCCGTGGAAACTTAACATCAGTTGAAGCTTTTTTACTGGAACCCATGATTTTTTTCTGTATTGCCTTTAGATGACTGTTTCTTCATTTCGTTTTAAAGGAATTCTTATAAATAAAATCTCATAAAAGACTAAAATAATGGGAGAACGGATGTTTAGTTTGGAAATTATTAATCAGGTTGTTTCTTCTAGTAGAAAAATATGAAAGTATATAGGTCCCTAATACTTGTTGTTACTGTAATGCACATTGTTCAGAGATATATGGGCAAAGTGTGTGTGTGTGTGTGTGTGTGTGCGCACGCACGCACATTGAGCGTCCCAGGTGGCACTAGTGGTAAAGAACCTGCCTGCCAATGCAGGAGACATAAGAGACTCAGGTTTGATCCCTGGGTTGGGAAGATTCCCTGTTGGAGGGCATGGCAACCCACTCCTGTATTCTGGCCTGGGGAATCTCCGTGGACAGAGGAGCCTGGCAGGCTATGGTCTGTAGGGTCACAAAGAGTCAGACATGAGTGAAGTGACTTGGCACTCACATACACATACATATATATATATATATATATATATGCAAGAGAGAAGATTTAAACACAACTATATTGATGTCACATTAAACATAAACGGTTTGTATTTCTAAGTAGAAGACGGATTGTCAAGTTAGATTAAAAGTTTTTTTTTTAAATTAAAGACACAGGCTAAAAGTAAAAGGATGGAAAAAGTTACAGCATCTAAACAATAATAACAATATGATTTATGTAATATTTAGTATATAATAAGCTAATATTTTATACTATCAGTATTATAAACAAAGACTTCAGAGCAAACTGATACCTTTGCCATTGTGCAGACTTTCCCTACTAAAATATAATTATTAATGGTTTTAGCGTTTTGTAGTTCGTCTAACTAAACCTTTCCCCTCAGATTCTTATCTTCCTCTCCTGGTGATTTTGCAGGGTTGCCTGATTCTGAGTGATGAACTGAACCATGCTTCACTGGTTCTGGGAGCCAGACTCTCAGGAGCAACCATTCGAGTCTTCAAACACAACAGTGAGTTTGTTGTGAAATCTACTCTGGCTTCAGGATTTAGGATTGTTTGGATTAGTGGCAGTGGTAACAATTAGTTACATTAACAGTTGAAACTGTAAATGAAACTGAAGTACCAATACCTAAAATATAAGTTCTGGTCCTGTGTTTTAAAAGTTACTATCTGAGTTAGACAGGTGCGGAGACGCTTCTGGAAGTAACATCACAATGGCTGCCCAAGGAGAACCCCAAGTTCAGTTCAAACTTGTTTTGGTTGGTGATGGTGGTACTGGAAAAATGACATGCGTGAAGCGTCATCTGACTGGTAAATTTGAGAAGAAGCATGTAACTACCTTGGGTGTTGAGGTCCATCCTCTGGTGTTCCATACCAACAGAGGACAGATTAAGTTCACTGTATGGGATACAGCTGGTCAGGAGAAATTTGGTGGACTGAGAGATGGCTATTATATACAAGCTCAGTGTGCCATTATAATGTTTGACATTACATCAAGAGTTACTTACAAGAATGTGCCTAACTGGCATAGAGATCTGGTACTACGAGCATGTGAGAACATCCCAGTTGTGCTGTGTGGCAACAAAGTGGATATTAAGGACAGAAAGGTTAAGGCAAAGTCAGTTGTCTTCCACCGAAAGAAGAATCTTCAGAATGATGACATTTCTGCCAAAAGTAGCTACAACTTCGAAAGGCCCTTCCTCTGGCTTGCTAGAAAACTGATTGGAGACCCTAACTTGGAGTTTGTCGCCATGCCTGCTCTTGACAGTATTGAGAGGTGCAGTCTTGTTTGTTGCTGTCATTCGCATTCCTTTGCGTTTAGAATCAGAATGAAGTTGTATTTCAAATATCTAAAAAAATAAAGTTACTATCTTTCTCATTGGAATAAAAATAAAGGCTAAAGGAAGCCTTTCGGTACAAAGTAAAACATTGTTCTTTTTCTGACTTTGAACTTTTTCATCTTCCTTGTTTATAAATCACTTGTTCAGTATGCATTTATACTAGATGCCTGTCTTGCCATAATATTGTGGGTATTGAAGTGAAATAAAGCAGGCTTCCTGATCTCCAGATCTCTGACTGGTTGCTAAAGAGACTGTAGACAAACCACTAGTTAGAATACAACAGACAAATACTGAAATGCAGATATGAACAGGTGCCATAAAAGCAGGGAAAAGTGGCACTAGGCCAAGACTTTCCCTAAATGGAAATATCTTAGTGCATTATTAAAATAATTGTAATAAAAATGCATAGCTTTCCAGGTTAAAATGCTCTCGTGTAGTGAAGAGATATGACCAAACTGTTTAATATCATCTTTTACCAAAATGTGTACACAAAGGTCTAAAAGACAGAAGAAGTCTTTTAGACAAAAGTCAGACAAAAGTCTGAAAGAAGGTACACTCAAATACTAGATGTATGCCTCTGGATGGAAGGTTTATGGATGGTAATAACCTTTCGTCTCTGTCTTTGTCTGAAATGCTTTACAATGAGAATGACACATACAGCATTTTGTTTTATGTAAGCGGGATTTATGAAGCACTGTTGTATGACTTGTTGTTTTCTTGAAGCACACTGGGAACTATGGCGGTACATGCGCCTGCCTCCTGTCAGAGTGAGGTGGCAGGCTGTGCTCTCATTCAGTCCGTCCTTCCGTTGGAACATCCAGGCTGTTTCTGAGTTTCTCTGCTAGAAGCAGTTCCACCTACATTCATATTTTCCTCACTAGTCTGATTAGTGCCTTAGGGTAAATTCCCAGCAGTCTTTAGAATGCATGGTTAAAATGATAGACATTTGCTATACTTTTCCAGATTGCCTCCAAGCACTGTACAGATTTTTACTCAACAACACCTGAAATCAAAAACAGTGACTGTTTCTACTTACAGGCCAACATGTATCATTTAAATGCTTTCCTAATCTAATAAGTCCAATAACATTAATTTTTATTTATTAGGTGTTGAGCAACTTTTTATACAGAGTTATTGTCTTTGTATTTCTTTGTAAATTGGTGATTTTCAAACTGTTTCTCTTTTTACGGGTTATAAGAGCCCTTTGTGTTGCAGTATTTTTTATTTTTAACTTTGTTTTTAGTGTCTTGCCCTGTGGACTTGCTGAAAGGTTGATGTCACATTTACTGTTTTACGACTTTTGTTTGGATTTTGTGTGATGGCCTTTCTCATTCTCAGATTATTCTCTTACTTTTTCTTCTGGTCATTTTGTGGTATGTTTTTTGTCTAAATCTCTAATTTACATGGGATTTGGAGAGTATACTATGAGAAAAGTATTGAATTTTGTTTCCTAAGTAGATAATATGGTCAAGAATTCGGGTATTTTCTTTCATGTAAAATTTTAAATCAACATTTTATTTTTCTCTTCCTTTCTCTGTATAAACAGAGGAAGCTAAAACAATGAGTCCATTTTTACTTGTCTTCTGCTAATTGCCACACATTGCCCTCTCTGTGATCAGAGGGCAGCTTCAGATCAGATTTTTTACTTTGTGGGAGCATCTCCTTTTTCTGGGTTAGATAGCAGATAAGATTGCTTTGCTATGAATAACTGAAAGTGTAAACAGTCAACTTTTGGCCATTTTATTTGTGTTTTCAGTGTGTGTTCTTATTACCTTACTTCTCTTTTCTACCGGTTATTTTATAAAGAGAGCAAATCCGTGTGACTTTGTAACCCCTCCCTTCAGTGATGAACAGTAACGAACCAGATTTATGACAAGGGTGTCTCCCACCCCTGATAAATATACCCTAAACTTCATGTTGCATACATTTTTGGGCGGAGAACTCTCAAGGGCCTTGTTTCAGGACATATATTTTAAGTGTGAAGTCTGTAGTGGTAGTAACAGTGGTCTTCCAAGTGTTTATCTTTAACAGGAAAGTTATTCTCCTTAATGGCAGTACACCCGCAAGTGTTTCCTAGGCCTGGTAATTGCCGTAACAGCAGAGCCCCAAGAACTTGGTTGTAGACAGACAGCTGGTCAAGTCAAACATGGAACAGTCTCTACTGATTGCCAGGCTTGTTTAACATATAGATTCATGCCTGTCCAGACTGGTGTTATTTCTAACCACTACCAAGATAAAACTACTTAACAAGCTTTTATTGAATATATCCTAGGTGAAAGGAAATGGGATATGCACTTAGAAGTTTTTCTCCCATATTTGCTATTTAGAAGGTGTATGTGTTTATAGTAGTTTATTCTCATTTTCTTACTCAGCTTTCTTTATGCGTTTACTTCTGAATGGATGACTAGGATTAAAGATACATTTGATTGTTTAAATACAAAAACAGCTAAATGAAATTTCATGAAAAAAATCGGTCATTTCATAAACATGCTAACCAACTAAGTCAACTTTACCACACTCATTTAATTGAGTTTCTGGTGTTTTTGAACACTTGTTACATTTTAAATGAGATTTTAATTCAAGTTATCGGTAACCTACCCATTTTGCCCCGTTTTTGTTCTGTCCGATTCTAAGTATGTTAATGTCCTTTGCTATCTGAGACATGCTTCCTGAATAAGAAATGTATATTTGCATTTTAGGAATAAAGTTAGAAAAGAGGAAGATACTTTGTGCTGAAATTCTTTTTTGTGTGCTACAGATATGCAAAGCCTAGAGAAGCTGTTGAAAGATGCCATTGTTTATGGTCAGCCTCGGACACGAAGGCCCTGGAAGAAAATTCTAATCCTTGTGGAGGGAATATATAGGTAATCCTGCTATATTTATTCTGTCTGATTTGCCACATGAAGTCATAGAATTTTTAAGTTGAAGGGGACACTAATCTAGACCCGTTTGAAAACTAAGGAGACAGAGTTTCTGACTTGTTAAAATACCTGGGTCGCCTTTATTCTTTTCATCATGCTATATATATCATCTCCAAGTCTCCTTTCTTTTTGGGTCCATTATTTTTCCACTGTTTGTATAGGGAGTTTACACATAAGGAAAAGAATTAGAATATGTTTTCTAATGTGTCAGAACAAATTACATGCCATTTAATTTTAAGAAACATTTTATATTGTTTACCTGTTTGCAGCCTTTGTATTTATTCTTCCACCTCCTAATGTTTTTTATTCTTTCGTGTAACTTTAATTACACATGCAATATGTGTAAAGTCAAATGTTGCCTGTAATTACAAACTTTAGAAGAATCTACTGTGACCTCTGTCCCTCTGTGGTGAATTAAGGTCACTTGTATTCTGGTGTTTGTTTTAAAAGATCCAATCTCCTTTCCTCTGGATATCTGCCTAGCCATGGCATTGTCTGTCATTGCCAGTTTAAAACCACAAGCAGCATTGTCAGATCATTTTTAAAAGCAATGAACTTATAACAATAAAGTGGCCACCTCCTGGTTTTGAGAGTTAAAAAGTCTCCGTGTGTGTGTGTATTTTCCCCTGTTTTGCCAGCATGGAGGGGTCTATTGTTCGCCTTCCTGAAGTGATTGCCCTGAAGAAGAAATACAAGGCGTACTTGTATCTAGATGAAGCTCACAGCATCGGGGCTCTGGGCCCTACAGGACGAGGCGTGGTGGACTACTTTGGCCTGGATCCTGAGGATGTGGACATCATGATGGGAACATTCACAAAAAGCTTTGGTGCTTCTGGAGGATACATCGGAGGCAAGAAGGTAAACGGGCCCTGACAATCGAGCAGTTAAGGTACACTAAGGCCCTGGCTACTAGATTTAAGTTTTGAGGAGGTAGAGTCCCGAACTTGGATGTGGACATCCTGAATTTGTTTGTGGATCAGGTACCTGGTGCCAGCAGGCTTCAGACTTCAGCTCCCCTCTCAGTGCCTCTGATAAACCAAAGGCGGGTTCTGTTCATTGTTGTCTTCCTTTTGGAGCTTCATTCTAAAGCACATCCTGGTCTGAGGACAGAATACCCTCTTGTATGAAAGAGCACACAGGGTGCTGCCCGTTCGCACAGTCTTCTGTTGAGCCTGAGTTGTGCTCGCTATTTCAGACACAGCAGGCATATCATGGGAGCCAGTGGGACAGAAGACCAGTTTCTTCCCCTACTCTTGGACTCAAATGCGTCTTGGGTGAGCATCAAGACAGGAAGGAAAGAATTACTTTGCTGGCTCTGGTGTACTGCAGGGCATTGTCTTTGCCAATCCAAAAACTACATAATGAACTCCGGGGTATTTGAAAATCAGTATAGCATGGTGGGAATGGTTGAGCCATGGAGACAGAACCCTAGGTTCGGGTTTGAGTATTTTCCTAACTTTGTGAGACCTTGGGCAAAGTACTTAATGTTTAAGTTTCCTTATCAGTAAAACAGAGAGAAGTGTGCCTGGCTCACATTTGTAGCAAGGGCTTAACAAATAATACATGCCCGTGCTATAATGTGGAAATAACCTTGAAAGCATTATGTTAAAGAAGTCAAAAAACCTCACCAGTTACAGTATTTCTTTTATATGATATATCCAGAATAGGCAAATCATAGAGGCAGAAATAGGTTAATGGTTGCCGGGGCAAAGGAGATACGGGAAGTGGAAAGTGACTACTAACGGATACGAGGTTTCTTTTTGAGGTAAAGAAAATGTTCTAAAATTAGATCGTGATGAAAGTTGGACAGCTCTGTGAATATACTGAAAGACACTGTATTACACACTGTGAAAAAGAGAATACTATAGTACATGAGTTGTGTATCAATAAAACAGTTATTTAAAAAATCTATACACAATGTTAGGAAAAAACCACTGTATGTCGAGTATTTGTGCACGGTACTCTAAATGTACTTAAATTTCTCTTTAAAATTTGACCCTGAGAATCTTAAAACAGGGACTTTCTCTTCATCATTGATTCCTTTTAGAGAAACCCCATTTTCACTGGTTTTGGTCAGGTTCGATGGATTTTTGCCCTAAATTTTTGTTATTAGGAAAAGACTATCTCAGGCTTACTTTGGAGAATTGATTGCTTTTTGGTAAGATTTGTTGCTACACCAAAAGATAGAAAAATAATACTCTGGGAGAGCATCAAGATACAATATATTTACCTTTTTATATTGGGTTTTGTACAGTATTTTGTATTTTCGAAGTAACACACTGCACTGTTTCCTGGTTGCATTTTGTGTTTCCTGGTTTGGGTCTGAAACATAAGCTTCTTTGTATGCACATTTTATTTAAAGACTTAGTGAAGTTAAAAGGCATCAGAGAATAGGGATATATAATTGATTGTTTGGAAATTTTTCTTACTGGCAGACAAGGTTTTGGTTTTGTTTTTTTTTTTCATTCAGTGAGATAGCTTTAATGATCTTAGGAAAAAACCAGTAAATTTCTGTTTAATTTCTGCCACATTTATATCATTTTATAAATCTCTGTGTATCTGGAGGATGTTTAATGTCTTTAAAATTGACATTAGAGAACTGTCTTTCTCTTACTCAGGAATGTAAGGATGGGCTTTGCAGGCATGGGGTAAGATGCAGATGATATTTTCTGTAATACTTAGAAGTAAGTCATATCTAAAAGCAATCCAAACACTTTCTTGTTTAATTTAGGATTGTAAATCTGTTTATAATATTAAATTATATGTTCTCTAAATTGAGGTCTTTTTTAAAACTAGTTTTTCATCCTTCCATGTTGTGGCATGTTTAAAAAACAAAACAGGAAATTCCCCAATGGTTCAGTGGTTAGGACTCCACACTTTCACTGCTGAGGGTGTGGGTTCGGTCCCTGGTTGGGGAGCTAAGATCCCACAAGCTGTGCAGGATGGCCAAAATAACAAACAGAACAAAGCCTAAGGGCGTTGCATGTTGCTGTTTAGTTGCTCAGTCACGTCCAACACTTGGCAACCCCGTGGTCTGCAGCATGCCAGGCTTCCCTGCCCTTCACTGTCTCCCAGAATTTATGCTCAAACTCATGTTCATTGAGTCGGTAATGCCATCCAACCATCTCATCCTCTGTTGCCCCCTTTTCCTTCTGCCCTCAGTCTTTCCCAGCATCAGGGTCTCTTCCAGTGAGTTGTCTGTACGCATTAGGTGGCCAAAATATTGAAGCTTCAACTTCAGCATCAGTCCTTCCAATGAATATTCAGGACTGATTTCCTTTAGGATGGACTCATTTGATCTCCTCGGTATCCAAGGGACTCTCAAGAGTCTTCTCCAGCACTACAGTTTGAAAGCATCAATTCTTTGGCAGTCAGCCCTCTTTGTAGTCTAACTCTCACATCCATACATGACTATTGGAAAAACCATAGCTTTGACTATACTGAGCTTTGTTGGCAAAGTGATGTCTCTGCTTTTTAATATACTGTCTATGTTTTCCATAGCTTTTCTTCGAAGGAGCAAGCACCTGTTAATTTCATGGCTGCAGTCACTGTCCGCAATGATTTTGGAGCCCAAGAAAATAAAATCTGCCGCTGTTTCCATTTTTTTCCCCATCTATTTGCCATCAAATGACGGGACCAGATGCCATGATCTTGTTTTCTGAATGTTGAGCTTTAAGCCAACTTTTTCACTCTCCTCTTTCACTTTCATCAAGAGGCTCTTCAGTTCTTTACTTTCTGCCATAAGGGTGGTGTCATCTGCATGTCTGAGGGTATTGATATTTCTCCCAGCAATCTTGATTCCGGCTTATGCTTCCCCCAGCCCTGCATTTCACATGCTGTACTCTGCATATAAGTTAAATAAGCAGGGTGACAACATACAGCCTTGACGTACTCCTTTCCCAATTTAGAACCAATCCGTTGTTCCATGTCCAGTTCTAGCTGTTGCTTCTTGACCTGCACACAGGTTTCTCAGGAGGCAGGTAAGGTGGTAGTCCCACCTCTTTAAGAATTTTCCACATTCCAACAAATGCGGATCCTTTTGTTGTGATCCACACAGTCAGAGGGTTTAGCGTAGTCAGTGAAGCAGAGGTAGATGTTCTTCTGGAACTCTCTTGCTTCTTTTCTAACCCAGTTGTTGCTGACAGTGTGCTCTGCCCGTGGTGGTGGGCCTTGTGTCTCTGACTGACGTCCCCAGTCAGGGCTGTTGAAGGGAGGAGGCTTCCTTCACCTGGGCGGAAGGCAGAGAGGTTGCCAGTGCACCTACCCACGGCCTCTAATGACTTGCCTCTGTGCCGTCCCCAGGCGCTGATCGACTACCTGCGGACGCATTCCCACAGCGCGGTGTACGCTGCGTCGCTGTCCCCGCCTGTGGCAGAGCAGATCATCACTGCCATGAAGTGCATCATGGGGCAGGATGGCACCACCCTCGGTAAGGCCTGCTTTCCCTGGAAAGTTTCCTGGACTCAGTTAGTACTCAGCCGCCAGACGTGCTCTGTTTTCTTGAGGTTTTTTCCTAAAATGAGGAAACAGGCATACTTCTGGGCAGAGCTGACGGGTGTGTGAGGTCTTGGTGTCTATGGCCACTTTTCACTGTGTCTGCACGTGCCGGGACAACTAGCCTGGCTCACTGTAGCCAGGCTCCACTGACTCCCCAGGCTATGGTTGTCTTGTCTATAGACGGTGAGGCTTTAATCTCACTGTCCTACGTATTCACGGTAAGTCTTAGGTGATAAGTCTTCAGGGTCTTGAATTGTATAATTTCATGTGAAGGTGTAAATAATTCACTGGGTAGTGATGTTTCATTTCCATAGTATATAAAAGCTGCTGTTTCCATGAATTAGTGTCCTTTATTTAATGCCTTTTAAATGATTTTCTACTTTAACATACAATAATTAATAAAGGTCATCCTGAATCTATTTTTTCTGTCCTTGGTAGGATTTGTAGTCCAAACTAGATGCCCTGACTTAAAACATCCTCAAGTGAACAGTGTTCACTTCCTGATACTTGACTTTCATTTTGTATCACTAGAGGGCAGTGTTGACTATAGAAACATTATAATAAAAGAGGAGCAGTTGGGGTTTTTGTTTTTTCACTTTGAGAAGAATCTCCATTGTGACTATGAGATATACATTTGCTTGTTGCTTTTTTAATGCTTCTAAAATCAGTTTTACTCTTGTAAAACATTATCAGCCTTGATAATCTCCAGTCTTCAGCTATGTAATATTTTGTGATACGATTGATCTGGCTTGCATTGAGAAACAGGAAGAAAGTAGTGCATCTCATTTTCATTGATTTGAGCCTGTTTTCTTAAATCAGAATTTCACCTTAATATTTTTTCTGATCTGTGATACATACATTGTTGTTAGCTCTTGGAAGTGTTGATCATTTAGAAAGTAATTCAGTAATGTTGTGAACACTGCGTGTAGCTTTGTGAAAAGCTCCCTGTTAATAGAACTACAGTGTTATCTTCTTTCTTATAAGGTATTGCTGGAAATAGTGTGCTTTGACCTGAGTATACATATGTGCTCGTATATGTAAGTGTATGCGTGTCTCTGCTCAGACAGGTATATGTATATACATAGCTATTATTTATCTAGTTATTTGATACAGGTTTAGATGACTAAAAAACGAATGTTAACAGTTATCAAAGTTACCTTGGATTATGTCTTTGCCCGATCCTAGAGCATGGATCCGAGTGATGTGTGACCTCTGGATAAATGACTCATCTGTGCTAAATGACGAAGTCTAGGCTCTACTGGTAGAGAGAAAATGAAATGTGATAATTAGATAAAGGCTTTGGGTTAGCACTTGTTTTCCAGTTTATCTGTTGCCTCTGTAACCACCCTCTAAGCTTAGTGGTGTGACACAGCAGCTATCTTAACTATGCTCACAGATTCTGTGGGTCAGGAGTTCAGTCAGGGACGGCTTGTCTTTGCTCAACAGTGTCTGGGTTGAACTTGGAAGACTGATGGCTGGGGGCTGGGAACACCTGGAGACGTCTTCCCTCACACATCACCTGGGCTGGCATGACTTGAAGGTTGGACTCAGCTGAGCTATCCTCTCCATGTGGTGTGAGTCCTCATGGCCTGGTGACCAGATAGGATGCTGCAGAGAGCATGCATTCCCAAAGGACGTGCTGAAACCCCACAATGTTCTCTGATCTGCTGTTAAGAGCGCGTCACCAAGGCCAGTCCAGATTGCAGGGCACAGGGGACCAGACTCCACCTCAAGTGGGAGGCAGGTTGAAGAACTTGTGGCCATTTTTAAAACTTGCCACCACCAGCTTTTAGATAATATATTTTAAAATTAGTCCCTAAAACTTCTAATTAGTATGACAGACTTCTGTTGGCTACATTGTTTCTCTCAAAATATAGGATAATAAAATTCTAACCAAAAGTAGTTAGTTTTTTTTTTTTTTTTTGCCACTCCATGGACTGTGGCCCAACAGGTTTCTCTGTCCATGGAATTCTCCATGCAAGAGAATTCTCCACTGGAGTGGATAGCCATTCCCTTCTTCAGGGGATCTTCTTGACCCAGGGATCATACTCAGATCTCCTGCATCACAGGCAGATTCTTAACTGTCTGGGCCACCAGGGAAGCCCCAGTAAAAAATACCATTTCTTATACAGGCTGCTACCTCATCCTATTTAAGTTGGGCCTGATTTTTTTTTTTTTTAGATTTGAGTGGGTTAGGGTAATACTTTTATGGCATTGTTGAACGCATCTTTTCATTGTCCTTGAAGAAGAAAAGGTGGAATCTGGCAGTAGCCTTTTCACTGCGCTTTAAGGTAACCTTTAAAAAAGAGGTATCTGCAATTAATTACCTGATGTGATTTTATAATAGAAGTCACCTGCCTTGAGAGAGACTTAATCTCATGTGTTCAGAACATTGAATCCCATTAACTCTGCAAACATTGAGTATCTCACTACGTATTAATATTACACTCTGTAAATCAGAATCCGTAGACAGTGAACATCCAAGCAGATCACTTGAATGAGCTGTGTACTTGGGGGTCACTGGGGATGTAGAGAGAAGGCAATGGCACCCCACTCCAGTACTCCTGCCTGGAAAATCCCATGGATGGAGGAGCCTGGTAGGCTCCAGTCCGTGGGGTTGCTAAGAGTCGGGCACGACTGAGCGACTTCACTTTCACTTTTCACTTTCATGCATTGGAGAAGGAAATTGCAACCCACTCCAGTATTCTTGCCTGGAGAATCCCAGGGACAGAGGAGCCTAGTGGGCTGCCATCTATGGGGTCGCACAGAGTCGGACACGACTGAAGCGACTTAGCAGCAGCAGCAGGGGATGTAGAGGATAGTGGGCTGTTGTATTAATCCCAGAGATTACCATGTCATAGAGAAATGGAAGTTTTATTAATCATTCACCAAATACTTGCGTGCCCACAGTGTGTGGTAGGTGCTGTTTCTAGGCACTCCTGATTCATCAAATAATAAAATACCCCCTGATTCCTGCCTTCTGGGGTTCTAATAAGGGAAATAAATTACACAGTTGCCAAAAAGTGGTAAGTACTCTGGAAAGAAGGAGGAAAGTATATGTTGGGTTCTGGAGACGCAATTTGCAGTTTTAAATAGGGTGGCCATTGAGAAGGTAAGATTTTATCAAGCCCTTGAAGGAGGTGAAACTTTAGCCCTGAAAATCCAGGGCAAGAAGGCCCTGAGATGTAGATGACTCTGTGTTCAGCAGGAGCGTGGAGGCCACTGTGGCAGAAGCATAGTCGTATAGATGGAGTGCATGAGGGGGGGTGAGCAAGGTGGGTCACAGATAGAGTCTTATCCTATAGGAGTGTTAGGTTGATATGAAAACACAGGCACACTGGTTCTCTTGCCTTGTATAGTACCAAACTCAAATTCTTGAACAGTTTTCTGTGGGCTGCTTAATATAGACAGACTTGTGGCCTGTTTCCCAGAGGTTAGGAATTTTATAGCCCCTTCAGATTTCATGAAAAGTACAGACTATACTATATCCATGCTTATCTTTTGAAGGAATTTGTCTGGAGATCAGATTTGCTTAAGAGCTATACTGATATTTTTCTCTGAGTGAATTTCAGTAGTGCAGTGAACTGGAAATGAGGGAAGCAAAGTGTGACCCATATATGAACAGAAGAAACTTACATAATACTATTGATGTTGCAAATGAAAGAACTCTTTCTTTACTTAATGGTAAATATCTCACATGTGAATGTGAAAGTCACTTAGTCCTGTCCGACTCTGTGTGACCCCATGGACTATACAGTCCATGGAATTCTCCAGGCCAGAATACTGGAGTGGGTAGCCTTTCCCTTTCTCCAGGAGATCTTTCCAACCCAGGGATCAAACCCAGGTCTCCCACATTGCAGGTGGATTCTTTACCAGCCCTATGCAGTCCATGGAATTCTCCAGGCCAGAATACTGGAGTGGGTAGCCTTTCCCTTTCTCCAGGAGATCTTTCCAACCCAGGGATCAAACCCAGGTCTCCCACATTGCAGGTGGATTCTTTACCAGCTGAGCCGCCAGGGAAGCCCAAATACCTCACATATGATTTCTGTTTCGGAATAAGAGGGGCAAAGATAATGTAATGTCAGAGCTTAGTGCTTAGTCCTGGATTTAATGTTGGTTTAAGGGAATATTAGGAATAAGAAGCTGGCTTTCTTTTTGTGTGCTTAATATAATTTTCTGACTTTGTTATCAGACATACAGGTATTAAGCATTATTTGAAATAGCTCATTTTTGACATAATATTTTCTCCTTTTTGTAAGACATAATAGTTTTATATACTTGCACACCTTTAATTTCTCTGTTGTGTAAACTTATTTCACTGTGAACAGTCCTTCTTGTGGGGCCACTCTAGAAGTTTTCCCTCACCAAAGAGGATGCTAAGCCAACAGAATTCCATTGTAGACGGGACTGAAGACAGAGAAGAGTCACCAGAAACTTGATTTCCTTTTTCATTTATTTTTTCCTCCTTTTTCAGTTTCAGATAATTCAGAGAAGTGTAGGACTAGAGGCTCCGAGTAAGCTGCAGTTAGCACAGCGTTTGTTGGCTTGCTTTCACCCTGGGCCACTTGTACTCCCCCCTACACGTTCTGGTTTCATTACCACACCCTTGCTTTGAGACCCAGATTCACTTTTCTGAAGACATTTTATTCACAAGATATGTGTGTGTGTGTGTTTTAAGATCATGAATTTATGTCTCTCTTCTCTAAGCTACTCTCTTACTGGAATTGTTAGCGTTTTGTATATGATCATAAATTTGTGGCAGATTTCACTTTTGAGACTGATTTAGCAACTTAAGGGGCTCATACATGATCTCTACTAAAGTATTTATTTTCTTTCTTGGCCCAGTATGGACCCTGTTCATTTGCAGGTCTCTTGTTTCTATACAAAGATCATCTTTCATTATGTCTTTCATTTTTAAATGTATGTATTGTTTTGTTTTTGAAACTTCCTACAACTTCTGGGGAAAAAATGGAAATTGTAGGGAAAAATAGGAACATTCTAATCTTCCTTGGTGTTCTTGCTTTTCCCAGTTGGTATTAAGGAACCGGGAGCAGGGGAAGAGAGCTAAAAATTATGAAAAAAAAAGTCACAATAGTTTAAAATGTTTGTCCCTAGATTTCATGATGTAGACCTGTAGTCATATGGCAGCGTTAATGTCTGTTAGCACGATGTTTTGAAATCTTTTTCTTATCTGTAGAACAGTCACAGACTTACATAAAAATTGGAAGTACAGCACACAAAAATACTTTTTTTCCTGAATCATGGCTGATCTTATGCTCCATCATCCCATGTGCTTTAGTGTGTACTTCCTACAAAGGCGTTTTCCTACGTGACCATAATACAGCCGGTCAAAGCAAGAAGCTTGCATTAATACATGAATATTATTTAATTAACTAATGTGAACATGCTGTCTGTCGCTTAGTCTCAGTCAGTAAGAGTGGCACGCTGCTGTTGTCTGTTCCTCAGGCCGTGTCCCGAGGGTGTGGAGTGGGGGCCAGGGTCACCCGTTGCACTGAGCTTTCTCGTCTCTCTTGTCTTCTTCAGCCACAGTTCCTCAGTCTTTCCTGAACTTCCATGACATTGACACTTTTAACAATTACAGGCCAGTTATGATACAGAATATCCCTCAATTCAGGTTCATCTGGTGTTTCCTTGTAATTAAGATTCAGCCTACCTGCCTTTTAACAGGAAAAAGGCAGAAGTTATGCTGCTTTTTCTCATTGTATCCCCTCTTCGTCGTCTCAACTAAGTATAGTATAGGGCTGTCTTCAAGTTCTTTAGGTCTGGAATCATAGCCGCCTTTCCCCATATCTGAGTCAGAGTCTGTTGATTCTGTCTGCCACTTCTGCTTATTCCCTCTGCCTCGTGACTATTTTCAGGCCCTGACTCCCTGTTTCTTAAACAGTTGCACCGCTCGTAACCGCCTTCTCTCCAGTCTCTCCTGTACCACCTGTTACAACCCTCTGTCGTTGTCTGCCTGAAGACGCCAAAGCAGAGGATAACGGTGCTCAGTAACTCCTAGGTGCTCATAGAATGAAGTCAAATCTGTAGTTTGATTTTTAACCTTATCTTTTCCTGTTTGTACTCTTATTTAAACCAGTTTGGTACCTCTGACGATGCTGATCCTCTTGTCACCCAATGCTATTCATTTTTCACAACAAACTGAAGTGCTGTTTTTTATGATGCCTCTGTGTTGATACATGTTTTTTCTCCCAAAAACTGTGTTTCACAAGTTTATAGTTTCACACATTTATTGTCTCACAGAGCTAATGCTTAATGTTTGAACACAGTGTTTTCTTCAAAGTGTATAAATCAATAGACTTACTTGCTAGATGTCATTGTTGGTGTCCCAGTCCTAAATACTAAACGTGTAATGAAATCTCTAAGCTTTTACATTGCAATTTTTAAAGGTAAATAAGGTTTTTATTTAAATTTTTTTCATCTTTTATACAATTTTAATTTTACTTTCCATTTATGGTTATTACTAAATATTGGCTCTATTGCCCATGTTGTGCAGCACATTCTGAGCCTACCTTACTCAACAGTTGGTGCCTCCCACTCCCTGGTGGGGGAACTAAGATCTCACAAGCTGTGTAGCATGCCCTCCCCAAAAAGATAGTCTTTAAATTTATGAAGATAACTAGCCACTACGAAAAATTTTAAATTAGTAATATTACAAACAAGTAGTGGTGATTAGTGGACAAAACATGGAAAGGAGGAGTCCAGATAGATGCCTTGCCTAGACACCATCCAAGAGTGACAGAAAAAGCAGCAGAGGGGCAAGGATGCCCTTTGGCATTTCTGTACCAGCCATGAGGAGAGCCTGAAGCAGAACCTGCAGCTTCTTGCTGGGAGTGGGAATGGAGGTGACTGGGTGGAGGAATGAATCTTATTTTACCAGATTGAATATGTTACTTTTATGATTAAAACCTTTTTGTTTTAGATTCCAGAGTACATTAATAACTTCCATGGAAATAATCCTGCTTGAGGTTGAAAGTAAGGCTTAAACATGCACTCAAGTAGTCTGTGGTTGATTATTGATAAATGTTTTCATCTTTCATGTGGAAAGACATGTTATTCTTTGGTGACAGGAGTGTAGAGCCTTCAGAAAAGCTGCAGCATGCAGGGCAAGTTGAGATCCTTTCCCTACCCTGCACTGTGAGCGTGCCTTTCTTCTTTCTCCCAGTTTTTTCCGCATTTCCTCTCCAAACCGTATGACTAGAATGATGAGTAGATCCTGAGAGCCATGTTCCCTAGGAGCCACAGTAAGGTAGCAGTGGTGGGGAATTGTGCATTTACTCTTGAGTGGACACGTGAAGTTGGAACAGGCTGGTGAGTAGGAAAAAAATAGAGGAAATTCTGACAAATTGCACAAGGCATTTGAAATTCCAGATTTTACTTCACACATCACTAATCTACATCCAGTAATGGAAATGTAGCTGTAAGATCTATTCATGAATCAAGGCAAAATGTCTGGCCAAAGCAACTAAAATTGTGTTTTTCCATTTTCCAGAGCTGGGCTTTCATGTGTTTTGATGTCCAAAGACACAGTCCGTAACAAGCATAGCACCTAGCTTAGTGTCTGAAATCTAGTAGCTTTTTGATAAACTTGCTGAACAAATGAATGCACACATGATCCAGAAATACTAGAAAATGGATGGATAGGTTCTTAAAGTAAGTTGTTGTGTGAAAGTGAAGTCAGTCAGTCGTGTCCGACTCTTTGCTACCCCATGGACTATACAGTCCCTGGAATTCTCCAGGCCAGAATACTGGAGTAGGTAGCCTTTCCCTTCTCCAGGGAATCTTCCCAACCCAGGGATCAAACCCAGGTCTCCCACATTGCAGCCGGGTTCTTTACCAGCTGAGCCACAAGGGATTAGCTGAATATTAAAGCCAGAATGGCAAAATTATGCAACAAAATAAGCTAGTTAGGTGCATCTTACTGATAGATTGTAATATGACAGAAATAACTTTCTTTGTAGAAACTGTACTTTTTGTACTTCTTGGTATTGAGGGGAACTGAGAGCCCATTGGGCAGATTGAGGTTTAATTAAAATTGAGTTTGGCTCATTTGGATTAATTCCTGTAATAGACTTGTTAATGAGGTGCTAAACGATCATGTTGAGAATCCCAGGAACTGTCCAAAGCTAATTTAGAACTGAGAAGGTGTTTTTTACAAAAACCCTTCCGGGGGGGGCCCCCACACTGAGGGGGCAGGACTGTTAAAGAAAATAGTCTTTGAAGGGGAGGGAGTGGTCATAAAGAGAATTTCCGACACCCACTGGTTATGTTTGGCAGGCAGGCTTCTCCTTTGGTTGAGCCTGGGTCCATCCTTTCTGATTCCTATGCTTTCTGAGGCTAGGAGTGCTTGAATTCCAGTTTTTTTTCTTTATTATTACATGTCTGCTTTTATGTAATTTGTTTATTTCACTATTAGATTCATCTAAGTAAAAGTCAAGTTTTCTAGTGAACACATTTTTATTCTTAGCCACAGTACAGTTTAACAGTGTAATACTGAGAGTTAGAGTAGATCCTTTTACTTGTAACTTACTGCCTAGAACAATGTTAAGAACTATTTAATTCTTCATTTATCAAACGTTTCTCAAGCACTTACCCTGTACCCTGTGGTGGCTGTGCTGCTGAGGGTGCAGAGTGAACAGTGCA
Organism: Bos mutus; assembly: GCF_027580195.1. Lineage (NCBI taxonomy): Eukaryota > Metazoa > Chordata > Mammalia > Artiodactyla > Bovidae > Bos > Bos mutus. Next base: position 97,093,956 of record NC_091626.1, read on the forward strand.
TGACCTCGCCATTGGGAGTGCTCACAGTCTAGTAGCAGGGCTGGGATCCTGGGGACTGGTTTCAGAGCTGCAGATAAATTCCTCTTGGTTCAGCTTCCCCCTTCCTTCATTCTCCTCCTTCCTTCTCCTCCCTCACCACCCCACCAAAGAAAAGGAAGCTTATACTTCCTTAAATCCAGCTAACTATTCAAAGCAAATTCAGATCTTACTGATTTTATATTTCTTACTAATCTTTCTAGCCACGTGGATTTTTCCTATGGAATATATTACTTTAGAAAAATAACCAGCAATCAAAGAAAGATTTTCCTTCTGTAAAGTAGGCTATTATCTTGCAAAAAATATTTTTAATTCATGGCTTAAGCATTCTGAAATTAGCAAGCAGCATAGCCACTTTATAGGTAGAGGAATTTGAGCTCACACATAGGACAGGTTTTCTTAATATCTGAATAGAATGTGGCTTTCCTGAATTCCATCCACTTCTGGTTCTGAAGTTCCTTTAGTGATATTTAACATCTTATTAAAATAGACTACTATTTTATAACGTATTTTTAATTTTCTTTTTTCTGGTCTGCAAATTAAAACAAAAAACCGCTAAGTTTAGTTATAATTACTGCTGCAAATGAAAGCCTGCTACCTCTTTCCTCCCCATGGATCAGTAACCCCTTTAACCTCCCTCTCTGCTTCAGAAATCCATGCTGAATACTCAGGAGCTTCTGTAGCATGGTTTGTCTATTTCTTCTTCCACTCCCATTTCTTTTTTATTTTTTGTAGATGATACAAAATTTTTTTTTTTACTTTACAATATTGTATTGATTTTGCCATACATCAACATGAATCCGCCATGGGTGTACACGTGTTCTCAATCCTGGACCCCCCTCCCTCCCCCCGCCACCTCCCTCCCTGTACCATCCCTCTGGGTCATCCCAGTGCACCAGCCCCAAGCATCCAGTATCCTGATCGAACCTGGACTGGTGATTCATTTCTTATATGATATTATACATGTTTCAATGCCATTCTCCCAAATCATCCCACCCTCTCCCTCTCCACAGAGTCCAAAAGACTGTTCTATACATCTGTGTCTTTTTTGCTGTCTTGCTTACAGGGTTATTGTTACCATCTTTCTAAATTCCATATATATGCGTTGGTATACTGTATTGGTGTTTTTCTTTCTGGCTTACTTCACTCTGTATAATCGGCTCCAGTTTCATCCACCTCATTAGAACTGATTCAAATGTATTCTTTTTAATGGCTGAGTAATACTCCACTGTGTATCTGTACCACAGCTTTCTTATCCGTTCATCTGCTGATGGACATCTAGGTTGCTTCCATGTCCTGGCTATTATAAACACTGCTGCGATGAACATTGGGGTACACGTGTCTCTTTCAATTCTGGTTTCCTCGGTGTGTATGCCCAGCAGTGGGATTTCTGGGTCATAAGGCAGTTCTATTTCCAGTTTTTTAAGGAATCTCCACATTGTTCTCCATAGTGGCTGCACCAGTCTGCATTCCCACCAACAGTGTAAGAGGGTTCCCTTTTCTCCACACCCTCTCCAGCATTTATTGCTTGTAGACTTTTGGATCGCAGCCATTCTGACTGGTGTGAAATGGTACCTCATTGTGGTTTTGATTTGCATTTCTCTGATAATGAGTGATGTTGAGCATCTTTCCGTGTGTTTGTTAGTCATCTGTATGTCTTCTTTGGAGAAATGTCTATTTAGTTCTTTGGCCCATTTTTTGATTGGGTCGTTTATTTTTCTGGAATTGAGCTACAGGAGCTGCTTGTATATTTTTGGGATTAGTTGTTTGTCAGTTGCTTCATTCGCTATTATTTTCTCCCATTCTGAAGGCTGTCTTTTCACCTTGCTTATAGTTTCTTTTGTTGTGCAGAAGCTTTTAATTTTAATTAGGTCCCATTTGTTTATTTTTGCTTTTATTTCCAATATTCTGGGAGGTGGGTCACTCCCATTTCTTTTTTCCCAAATCCAAGTACTAATAAAAATTTCTTGCCACACAAGTGGTCTCCTTGTTTCAGAGTTTGTTTGAAGCTAGCTATTAAGATGTCCACAGGCAACAACAGGCTGGAAGCTAATCTCTGAACAAATGTAGACTTGTTCATTTAGTAGAATATTATTAATGCACAGCATAAATAAGGAGTTTGAGGATGTTCCCCTTGGACAGGAAAAGAGCCTTGAACTATTTTGGAGAAGATGTGGTAAGATGATATAAGGGAACTAAATTTTTTTTAAGTAATTTTGTTTCTTGATGTATTTTTTATTTTTGGCTTCACTGGATGTTTATTGCTGCGTGGGCTTTATCTAGTTGCAGTGAGCAGGGGCGACTCTTCTTGGAGGTGCATGGGCTGCTTCTTGCAGAGGCTTCTCTCGTCGTGGAGCTTGGGCTCTGGGGCACGCAGGCTCAGCAGTTGTGGTTCCCAGGCTCTGGAGCACAGGCCCCGTAGTTGTGGCGCACGGGCTTAGTTGCTCCTTGGCAGGTGGGATCTTCCCAGATCGGGCTCAAACCCATGTCCTCTGCGTTGGCAGGCAGATTCTTTACCTCTGAGACACCAGGGAAGCCTGGGAACTAAACTCTTTATTAAAAAATACTGTGAGTCATATTATTATTATTTTAAGATTGAAGTAGATGAACTACTTTAGATTTATTTCATAATAAAATTGATTTAAAAGATTTTTCCATGATTTGATTTGTTCAGTTAGCTGAGACGAATGACCATTTCTTCTCATCACTTACAATTTGGCAACTTTATAGCCTAATCTCTGTTTTCTTTGTTGAAGAAGAATAACTTTTTCAACCTTAATATGGTTGGAACTGCTTTTTTTCCCCCCAGAACTGTTTTTGATGGCTTTGTCCAGGGGACTTTATCCTAGATTTTCATCAACTTTATTGTAGTCTATTATACTTAGTATGTATAAATAAGTGACAAGACAGATGGACTCTTCTCGATTAAGAACCAGATATTCTCCTTAAGGCTTTCCTTAAAGATTTGAGAGCTTTTTGAAGAGGAATTGATTTTTTTTTTAATTGTCACCTGTGGTTTAGGAAAAAATAAATGATCTAAATACTTGTATCTGCCTGCCATCTGCTTTGACAGTGGAATGAGTTTCAGAAGGACCTTATTAAGGTACATTCTTTTCAACTGTTTCAGACTTTGTCCATGGACCACCTGCACCAAAGTCACTTTTAGTATGGCGGTTTCTAACCTTGCTCACACACAGTAGTAGTCATTAGTAATAATGCCTAATACCTAATTACAACAGCCCCTTTGCAGACCTAGTGAATATCTGGGGATGAGGCTCTTATAAGTTTTTATTTAAAAGCATCCCAAAGGATTCTAACGTGTGGCACCAAGTTTGTTGAAAATGAGGATTCGAGGACATCCCTGGTGGTACAGTGGATGAGTCTGCCTGCTAACATAGGGGACGCTGGTCTGATCTCTAGTCTGGGAAGATTCCATGTGCCGTGGAGCAGCTAAGCCCGTGCACCACAGCTACTGGGCCTTTGCTCTAGAGCCTGCGAGCTGCAACTACTGAAACCCGAGTGTCTAAGGCCCTTATTCTGCAATAAGAAAAGCCACAGCAATGAGAAGCCCACACTCACTGCAGCTGGAGAGAAGCCCGCACAGCAACGAAGACCCAGCACAGCCAAAACATTAGTTAATGAATTAATTAAAACAATGAGAGAACATTGAAAAAAACAAGGATTCGAGTCCACTCCACCAGACCATGAGTCTTGGTGGACAAGACCATGCATTTTAAAGAAAACCTAAGTTAATAATGCAAACTAACTTTTAAGAGATTTGAGAGTTGTCTTTTTCTCTCTTCCTTTTTCTTGAGCTGGGTTACATCAGTGAGAACCAAAAGCAACTCAACTGATTGGTGGTGATTGGGGAAAGGAAAGGAAAGGACAAGATATTTGATCTGTTTTCTTTTAAAAAGAAAAATAAGACAAATATTGGCATGTGGAACAGGAGTTTGATGTTGATGCTAAGTTGTCTGTCTTCACTGGGTTTGGAACTGAATGCATTGATGCTTCCTTCCAAAGAACTGATGGTCCTTGCTGAATGCATCAGCAGCAAGAGTGAAATTAGAACCAGTTAGGGGAGGGAAAAGAAACAACGAAGAGATCAGGGGCATATGGTCAGGCCTCTACAGGCTGGCTGGAATTTTTTTGTTTTAATGCTACTTAATGTTTTTATAGCCTATTAATTCAGAATCTCAAATTCTTTTGTACCTAACCTACAAAAGCCTTGCCCATTATATACTCTTCTTTTTCCCCCTAAATGTTCAGTACTTGTTCATTGCCTTGCCTTCTGCCTCTGAAACTCTAGTTTAATTCCAAGCCTCGCTTTATTTGCTAACGCCCTTCACCTGCCCATGGGTGCTTGACCACAGTAGTCGTATTTCCCCGTTGCTTCATTTCTGTCTAAAAGTAACCATGTAACATTCCGGTACCAAAGGAGGACAGTGGGACAGTCTTTGGGCAAATTAAGCCTTTCTGTCCTACTTATGGGCTGGCACCCTTTAAACCTCAGTTCCTCAATTTCTGAGGCACTTGGCCTCTTTTCTTCCTTTTGTTTGTGGCCCTCTGTTTCTAACCATTCTTTTAAATTCTTGATTATATTGAATCAACAACTTAAAGCCTTGGCCCCTCTGCCTGTTGCACATCCTGCGGCAGTCCTCAGGAAATCCTAGTTTTGGGCATTGAAACTGATTAAGGGATTAAGCTGCTGCTAGGGAGAGGGTGCCGGAGAAGGCAATGGCACCCCACTCCAGTACTCTTGCCTGGAAAATCCCATGGACGGAGGAGCCTGGTAGGCTGCAGTCCATGGGGTCGCTAGGAGTCAGACACGACTGAGCGACTTCACTTTCACTTTTCACTTTCATGCATTGGAGAAGGAAATGGCAACCCACTCCAGTGTTCTTGCCTGGAGAATCCTAGGGATGGGGGAGCCTGGTGGGCTGCCTTGTATGGGGTCGCACAGTCAGACACGACTGAAGTGACTTAGCAGCAGCAGCAGGGAGAGGGTGCAGAGAAGGCAATGGCAACCCACTCCAGTACTCCTGCCTGGAAAATCCCATGGACGGAGGAGCCTGGTAGGCTGCAGTCCATGGGGTCGCTAGGAGTCAGACACGACTGAGCGACTTCACTTTCACTTTTCACTTACATGCATTGGAGAAGGAAATGGCAACCCACTCCAGTGTTCTTGCCTGGAGAATCCCAGGGATGGGGGAGCCTGGTGGGCTGCCATCTATGGGGTCACACAGAGTCAGACACGACTGAAGTGACTTAGCGGCGGCAGCAGTAGCAGCAGCAGGGAGAGGGTGATAAACCATGCTCGTGAAAGGAATTTACCTACAGTGCTTGGTGTTCACAGAGCTCCTCTAGTTGCCGAGAAAAGAAATAGAAATAGTGTCGTTAACAGGTAGTAGATTCAAATACTTAGATGCGTGCGGTTGCAAAGAGTCGGACACGACTGAGTGCACTCACACATACACATGCACTCTTGTAGGGAGTTGAAGAGCTGAAGGCCTGCTTGAGAACAGCATCCCTAGACTAGGGAGAGGCAAGCCGTCTGCTTTGACATTCATTAATTTGACAGTCGCCCAGGTTGTGCACTTTGATATTTGTCAACAGTCTAGCAAAACAGGGGCTGCGTCTAGAGCATGGTAAACTCATTTTGCTTCAGTGTTCCAAAGTTACTGAATTATTGCTTCCTGAAAATCCCTTATAAGTATCCATTTTACAAGACTGTTCACTATATTTATTTTTCTATTCCCTTGGGCTCTTAAGCCCAATGGGAAGATTTCCTGGTGCCCTTTAACTGGGGCCAAAATCATTGCAGATGGTGACTGCAGCCATGAAATTAAAAGACGCTTACTCCTTGAAAGGAAAGTTATGACCAACCTAGATAGCATATTCAAAAGCAGAGACATTTGCCAACAAAGGTCTGTCTAGTCAAGGCTATGGTTTTTCCAGTGGTCATGTATGGATGTGAGAGTTGGACTGTGAAGAAGAAAGCTGAGCGCCAAAGAATTGATGCTTTTGAACTGTGGTGCTGGAGAAGACTCTTGAGAGTCCCTTGGACTGCAAGGAGATCCAACCAGTCCATCCTAAAGGAGATCAGTCCTGGGTGTTCTTTGGAAGGACTGATGCTAAAGCTGAAACTCCAGTACTTTGGCCACCTCATTCGAAGAGTTGACTCATTGGAAAAGACTCTAATGCTGGGAGGGATTGGGGGCAGGAGGAGAAGGGGACGACAGAGGATGAGATGGCTGGATGGCGTCACCGACTCGATGGACATGAGTTTGGGTGAACTCCGGGAGTTGGTGATGGACAGGGAGGCCTGGTGTGCTGCGATTTATGGGGTCTCAAAGAGTTGGACACGACTGAGCGACTGACCTGAACTGAAGTGTTATTAAAATCAGTCTGCCCTGCCTTTTGGCTAATATTTCTTTTGTTTTAGGTAACATTTTTTAATAGTATACTTCTTCCTTCTTTCTCTCAGATCATGTGAAAAACGTGAACAGATTAATTCAAGTTCCAACATAGTGTGGTTTTAAAAATAGCTTCATTGATGTTTTTCTTTAGGTCCTGTGCTATTCTCTTTCACCACTACTGCCTTCTCTAGTCCCTTTTGGTATTTTAAGATATTTTTAGATATAGTGATGCTAATTTTTCACCTACATCTCTGCACGTGTTCATGTAGAAGTTAAAGAACTGATGACCTTAAAGGTCAGTTGACTCCTGTCTTTGCTGGCATTCTTTTGTCCCTCTTGCTCTCCTTTCTAGGAGGCCATGAGATGCTGATTTTCACGAGGCATCTTGTCTGGATACTTGTGACAAGTACATCATTTATTGATCTAGAAAGTGCTGTGATGAGAGTTCAAAGTGTTATCTGCTCCCTCCGTGCCCCCGCCCACTTTAGAGCTGATCAAAGAGGGATCATTAGTGATTAAGAAAGATGAGTCAAGAAGAGATGCTTCTTCAACAAAAAAAGCTTGATGAGCTGGTTAAGAATGAATCCCTATTCTGCCCAATTCATATACTATGGTATCATCTAAATGTGAATAATATATATATATATATATATATATAAAATCATAAAATAGAAGTTCTTTCATGGTTTAACCTTAATAATTATCAATATATTTCTGTTGACATGAAAATCAACTGAAGTATCTATGCATTTATAAGATTCATAAATTAAACAAAAATCATCACAATTGTAGGCAGATGTTTTACTGTTTGAGCCACCAGGGAAGTCTATATCAAAATTTTAACAAGTACAAAATACTTGCTACAACTTGTAGAAAAGGATCCTCCCCCATTTTTACCTTTACTTATTCAAGTTTTTTTTTAAGCAAATATTTTGTTTATTTTAATGAAGCTAATACAGACAGTGTCCGTTTAAAACCACTCTCCCAGGCCAGAAAGTAGCAAAAAGAGCAGTGTTCTGTTGTAATCACGTCTACGTGAATTACTTTAACTACTAATGAAAACTAGAACTTTTCTGGGATCTTCTAATAAGGTTTTTCTTTGGTCTTAAAACGCTGTCTCTTCCGTGAAGCCGTATTTGGAGTTAACCATTGTTCTCACCACCTCTGTCACCGTGACGCCAACCTGATACTCCTCTTCTTTTGGTCCTGACCCTCAGATTTTAAAATTAGCTTCAAGCTAAGGAAAGATCATTCTTCATAGTTCAGTTCTCTGAAAAACTTCCATCTCCCACTGAAAATCCTACTCCAGGAGCGAAGTGATCATATGCCTAAGAACTGGAAAGTCATTAGAACCGCTGACATTAATGGATCTTATTTATCACAAGCCTGCAAATATGCAGTCCTGGAAAAGGTGGCCTCTTTGTGCACCCATGTTATTTTTAAAACAGAGGGCGATACAACAAGGGCTGAGGTTGGATCACCAAAATTCAGCACAAGGAAACAGACGATAGTGAATCATGGGCACAGGAATCCAAATCACAGCGTCTTTTAAAGAGACGGGGTATCAGCTTTCAATTCTGTTTTGAACGCCACGTTACAGAAGAGCTATTTTTTTTTTTAATTTTTTTAAAGGATTAAGGAAAAGGAAAAAAAAAAAAGAATGTAAACTGTTGAATGACCCTCTTTGTTCCTGAAAAACTTTAATCACATCTTCTTCCTCCATTCCCAGTTCTTTTGGAGTGTGATTATCCTGACCTTCAAAGAGAAACCTGGGTGAATTCACAGGAGCTCCTTGTCTTTGACAGTGTGATTCTTTGAGTTTCTTGAAATGTGTCATCATTTTCACTTGGAAGTGAATCTCACTGCTCTCTTGTCCAGTGACCTTGAGTTTAATATATTCTCCTTCCTTCTTACCTGTCAAATCCTCAGTTGAAGGTTTTGCCTCCTGGTCAGACCTGGTGACAGAAGCTTCCCCAGGGGTCTCCATACAGCAGCACTTCACTTCAGGGTTTACAGATTCATGTCTGTGCTCCACAGCACAGCACCAAGTCTGGAGGGACTTCACTACACCTTCTGCTTGTTCAATTTTTAATTATTTAGTAAGCTCTGCTCTTGTGGGAATGTATAGAGAGCATGGTCACAAGAATTTTTTATCCTAAAATAATTTGCTACTATATGTAATTTTGAGTAATGTCTACCACTCAGTTTTTGTCTGAGCCACACCTCTTCAGTGACAGGTGCTCTATTCCCAGAGACCTAGAGAGCTGTTTGTCTTTGCAGTTGACAAAGGTTAAAAGTGCTAAAGAATCCTCCTGCCAATGCAGGAGACACAAGAGACTCAGGTTTGATCACTGGGTTGGGAAGATTCCCTGGAGGAGGAAATGGAAACCCACTCCAGTATTCTTGCCTGGGAAATCCCATGGACAGAGGCGCCCGGCGGGCTACAGTCCATGGGGTTGCAAAGAGTCGGAAATGACTGAGCACACACAAAGGGTAAAAGAAGTGCTTGGTCAGTTTAGTATTTGATATGAGAAGTGGTTCTTATCTCTTCCTTCTAACCAAAACCTTTTAAGTGAAGTACAGTAATTATATGGATTAATATTCTTTCCAATTCTATGCTTGTACTTCAAATGGTAGAACTGGGGATTGCAGCCGTTTGTGGAGCATAGTAAGTAGAAAAGAGAGTAGAAGATAAGTGGCTCTAACAGCAGTTAGAAGTTATTTTTAACTTCTAAGTAAAAGTATGGCCCTTATCCAAGAAATGTTCTATTAAGTATCATCTAAGTCCCACAGCACCTGGAATAACTTGGTCAAATGAATAGATTGCTGGCTCTTGGAGAGATTCCAAGCTTTCTAAGACATCCATGCCACAGTCATCATCATAAAACATCTGCTGAACTTTCCCGTGCAGTATTTTTATAGGGAGGATAGAGGGAAAGAGGAAGAGAAAGAATTGGCTCACGCAGTTACAGGGACTGAAAGACTCCAGGTCTACAGCAAGCAAGCTGGAGACCCAGATGATTTAGTTCAAGTGCCGTCAGTCTCAAGATCCGGGAAGAGCTGGCGCTTCAGTTCAGGTATGAAGGCAGGAAAAATAATAACGTCCCACCTTAGCAGGCAGGCAGCCTGGCAGGTCTTATTTTGTCCTATTTAGGCTTTCAGCTGATTGATTGTGGCTCACTCACACAGGGCAGTCAGCCAACTTAAATGTTACTCATTCACAACACCCTCACAGACACAAACAGAATAATGTTTGATTAAAGATCTGAGGCCCATGGAGCCCAGTCAGAGTGACACATAAGATTAGCCAGCACAGTATTCTTAATTAGTCCACTCTTTTTGAGTACTAAAAAATTTTTTTCTCCCTCCCACCCATTCCCCTCCCCCTCTCCTTAATACTAAAATTTGCCTTTAATGTTTCTCAGCTTCAGTAGAAGTAAATAAGTGAGTAAACTCTTGTCTGAGCTTGTCAGTTTTCCCCCCTCCATATTGGGCTTGGCAGTGAAGACCCAACTTTGGACTCTAAACTCTGATTTCCTTGGAATGTTGACAGTTTTACAACATAAGGTTCAGTTACCTTTATATTTTAGTTTCTGCTCATTAATTGATTTTTAGTTGGTCCCATGCACGATGTTTATATCCTCGTCAGTTTGCTAGAAAGTAGATCATCAGTAACAGCCAAGAACAAACTGATTTTGGAACTTTGTTATGTAATTCTAATTAGTGAAAGTAGGAGACTAACAAGGAAAACTCTGGATGTGAAGTTTATTTGTACAAATAAGAAGATGTGTTTTCATGTTCTGATTTAAGTTCTGATTTTGAAATTCTTTTTTATATATTTTGTTTGAGTCCTCTTGCTGCGTAAGTATATGGAATTTTGGGATCGGTCTGTTAAGGATTGCAAATGTGGAATTTTTAATACCACCTTTTTTTTTTTTTTTTGGCTGCATTGCATGGCTTACAGGAGCTTATTAATAGCTCCCGAACAACAGATTGAACCCAGGCCCACAGCAGTGAAAATGCTGAATCCTAACCACTGGACTGCCAGGGAAATCCCTTTAATACTACATTTAAATATATCTGCCTACTCATTCATTCTTATTTTGTTTATAGAAGCAATACCTGCTCATTTTCAAAAACTCAAACATATATCACATAAAATAAACAGGAATAACCAGTGTCAGTTATTTGGCATATAGTCTGCATTCTTTTACATGGACATATATATACATATAATGCTTCCCTAGTGGCTCAGATGGTTAAAGAGTCTGCCTACAGTACGGGAGCCCTGGGTTCTGGGTCAGGAAGATCCCCTGGAGGAGGAAATGGCAACCCAGTCCAGTATTCTTGCCTGGGAAATCCCATAGAGAGAGGAGCCTGGCGGGCTACAGTCCTTGAGGTCAAAAGAGTCGGATACGACTGAGCAACTTAATACCACATATATACATATATACAAATAGTATACATATATACTGCAGAAGGCAATGGCACCCCACTCCAGTACTCTTGCCTGGAAAATCCCATGGACGGAGGAGACTGGTAGGCTGCAGTCCATGGGGTCGCTAAGAGTCAAACACTACTGAGCGACTTCACTTTCACTTTTCACTTTCATGCATTGGAGAAGAACATGGCAACCCACTCCAGTGTTCTTGTCTGGAGAATCCCAGGGATGGCGGAGCCTGGTGGGCTGCCGTCTACGGGGTTGCACAGAGTCGGACACGACTGAAGTGACTTAGCAGCAGCAGCATACACACATAAAAATAATAATTTTATTAGTGTTATTTTTAGCATAGCATATACATAGCACCAAATGATTAGAGGAGTTTGACTAGTTTGACCACCTAAAAATCAGTGAACAGAGAAAGTCATTTAAGGGAGGGAAGAAAATGAGGATATTGATTGCCTTTTTAGCAGTTTGGGTGGACAATTTCATTCTAAGGTTATTAGAATTTACTCCATAATTTTGGCAAGAACAAAAATCAGATGGGTTCTGCTAGGATACAGATGGTGCTTATGAATAACAACACATAAGGAAGTCCGTCTCAAGGAAATCAGTCCTGAATGTTCATTGGAAGGACTGATGTTGAAGCTGAAACCCCAATACTTTGGCCACCTGATGCGAAGAACTGACTCACTAGAAAAGACCCTGATGCTGGGAAAGATTGAAGGCGAGAGGAGAAGGGGATGACAGAGGATGAAATGGTTGGATGGACATGAGTTTGAGTAAACTCTAGGAGTTGGTGATGGACCAGGGTGGCCTGGCGTGCTGCAGCCCATGAGGTCGCAGAGTCGGACACGACTGAGCAACTGAACTGAACTGAACTGAACTGAGGGGCATTTTTGATTGTCATAGACTGGCCTGTGCAGAGGTGCTATTGGCATTTATTGCCAAGAGGCCAGTGGTTCTGAATGTTCTGCAGGGCACTAGACATCCTTGACAACCAAGAACTGTCATGCCCCAAATGCTAATGGCAGTCTTATTGAGAAACATTGGCAGTAGTTGACCAAAATTTTGCACGATGCCCCCCTTTGGAAGATGGTGGATGACAGAAATCTTATAATGGAAATTGGAAAGAATGCAGGATGAGAGGAAGTCTCTGGGCACCATGTCTTCCTGAGAGCAGAGCCAGACAATCGAGGTGATGTGGTATGGACCCCCTGGGCTGAGGTGTTGGAGGCAGTGTGAGTCAGTGACAGATTGCTAAGAGGCAGGTGAGTCTCCAGGGGGTGGGCTGTCAGGGACCAGCAGTAACTTGTAATTAAACATGGTTACTCTGTTCTCCTTTTACATTCCTTTTACCTAACATTTATTAAAAATTAAAAAAAAAAATTTATCTTAGAGTATAGTTGATTTACAATGTTGTATTAGTTTCAAGTACACAGCAAAGTGATTTAGTTGTACATAGTGTTTCAGGTGTACAAGCTTTTAAGTTTAATTAGGTCTCATTTGTTAATTTTTGTTTTTATTTTCATTACTCTAGGAGATGGATCCAAAAAGATGCTGCTGTGATTTATGTCAAAGAGTGTTCCGTTTATGTTTTCCTCTAAGAGTTTTACAGTATCCAGGCTTACATTTAGATCTTTAACCCATTTTGAGTTTATTTTTGTGTATAGTGTTAGAAAAATCTCTTATTGCTTTTACATGTAGCTGTTCAGTTTTCCCAGCACCACTTATTGAAGAGATTGTCTTTTCTCCATTCTATATTCTTGCCTCCTTTTTACAGATTGATTGACCGTAGGTGTGTGGCTCTGTTTCTGGTCTTTGCATCTTGTTCCATTGATCGATGTTTGTCTTTGCCAGTACCATACTGTTTTGTTTACTGTAGCTTTATAGTACAGTTTGAAGTCAAGGAGCCTGAGTCCAGGTCCGTTTTTCTTTTTCAGGATTGCTTTAGCTGTTCAGGGGTCTTTTATGTCTCTGTACAAATTTTAAGATATTTTTTTCTATATCTGTAAAAAATGCCCTTTGGTAGTTTGATAGGTTGAATCTGTAGACTTCCTACATAGTATAGTCGTTTTGACAATACTGATTTTTCCAATCCAAGAACATGGTATATCTTTCCATCTGTCATCGATTTCTTTCATCAGCATCTTGGAGTACAGGTCTTCTGTCTCCTTGCTGCTGCTAAGTCACTTCAGTCGTGTCCGACTCTGTGCCACCCCATAGATGGCAGCCCACCAGGCTGCCCCATCCCATCCCTGGGGTTCTCCAGGCAAGAACACTGGAGTGGGTTGCCATTTCCTTCTCCAAGGCGTGAAAGTGAAGTCACTTAGTCGTGTCCGACTCTTAGCAACCCCATGGACTATAGCCCACCAGGCTCCTCCATCCATGGGATTTTCCAGGCAAGAGTACTGGAATGGGGTGCCATTGTCTGTCTCCTTAGGTAGGTTTATTCCTAGGTGTTTTGTTCCTAATATTTCCTTTCGGTCAGTCCTGTTAATACAGAAACTAGAGTAGATCAGTGAGTGGTTAAAAATACAGTCTGAAACCAGAAGAATCAGTTCAGTACTGGTTCTTCCACTTGATTTACATAACCTCTCTGGATGTTACTTTAGTTTTTTCAGCTGCAAAATAATTTTTAAAGTTGTTTCTTTGATATTTGGCAAAACTAATACAATTATGTAAAGTTTTAAAATAAAATAAAATTAAAAAAAATAAAGTTGTTTCTAAAAGGAAGAGGTGAGAAAACCTTTTTTCTCTCAGAAGTTATTGATGTGGTGTATGAAGATGCTGTGGTTTAAGTTTTGAGGATAAAAGGAACTTGAATTCATTTTCTTGGCCTGGGCTTACTTTGTCTCTTTTGAAAGTTATCATTGTGCTTGCATCTGAGATTTTTCTGCCAAGCCAGCTATTTACAGTTCTTGGAATTAATATGACAGCAATAGTTACCACACACCTAACTCCTCCTTTGCATAACCCCAGAGTACTTTCAGCTGAGAGGGAGATGGAGCTGTTGTCCTGATATTGGATTTAGATATTGCACCACTAGTGAAAGAGAGTGCTAAGCTGATTTTTTTTTTTTTCATAATTTTATTTATTTATGGCTGTAGGGCTTCCCTTGTGGCTCAGATGGTAAAGAATCTGCCTTCAATGTAGGAGACCTGGGTTCGATCCTTGGGTTGGGAAGATTCCCTGGAGGAGGACGTGGCAACCCACTCCAGTATTGCCCAGAGAATCCCACAGACAGAGGAGTCCATGGGGTCGCAAAGAGTCAGACATGACTGAGCAACTAAGCACACACACTTATGGCTGTGCTGGGTCTTTGTTGCTGTGTGGACTTTTCTCTAGTTGGAACAGCAGGGGCTACTTTCTAGTTGCCATGTGCGGGCTTCTCATTACAGTGGTTTAGCACAGGCTCTAGAGCACGCGGGCTTCAGTAGTTGGAGTTCCCACGCTCTGGATCACAGGTTCAGTAGTTGTGGCTCACCGGCTTGGTTGCTCCACAGCATGTGGGATCTTAGTGGACCAGGAATAGAACCCATATCTCTTGCATTGACAGGCGGATTCTTTACCACTGAACTACCAGGAAACCCCCCAAGTTTATTTAAATCAATACAAATCAATATGTGCATCCATTCACTTATGGAAGACTACAAAGTAGTGTCTTATCAAGAAGTAAGGCTGGTTAGTAGTTGACTTTGTAACATTTAGACATATAATAACTAAAGCTAAATATAATTTTTCCTTGATTAGAAATTACTTAACTTGCAAAGGGTAACGGAGGAAGCATTTATTCAGCCTGGCACTATGCTTGCTATGTTATGCAGTTTCTTTCCTTTAAAGGGAGTTAGTACTAGAAGCTTCCAAGATTTGGGAATAACCTTTGAAAACAGAGTCTGCATTTGAGTTACCTGGTATTGTAAAGACTTGTTTAAGAAGTCTATAAGATATAAGCTCCAGTTTTAGATATCAGTGGAGACACATGTTTAACGTAGGCAATTTACTCAGGATGACTGAGTTGGTCCTATTTTTTTTTTTTTTTAAAGAAAATGGTTTTCAAGAGAAAAACCGCAGGAGTGAAACATGTTCCTTTTCACTCTAGATTACATAGTCCAACCAAAGTGAAATATTTTTAAAAATAACCTTCCAAATAGCAAAAATAAGACCTTGGACAGATGGTAAACTGAAAGATAGTAAAGTTCAATTCTTAGACAAAATGTATTAAAGAGATATTATGTGAAATACCCATAATGTAATGTTTTGGTAGTATAGATTAGAAGGCGATAGGTAGTATTTTTTCATATTTTATCCTGACTTATGTCCCATAACTCCTAATGCTGAAAACTTAACTGAAACCATTCTTGGGGCTGTATGTTCTGTTTGCTGCTAAGTCACTTCAGTCGTGTCCTACTCTGTGCGACCCCATAGACGGCAGCCTACCAGGCTCCCCCGTCCCTGGGATTCTCCAGGCAAGAACACTGGAGTGGGTTGCCATTTCCTTCTCAAATGCATGAAAGTGGAAAGTGAAAGTGAAGTCGCTCAGTCTTGTCTGACCCTCAGCGACCCCATTGACTGCAGCCTGCCAGGCTCCTCCGTCCATGGGATTTTCCAGGCAAGAGTACTGGAGTGGGGTGCCATTGCCTTCTCCGCTATGTTCTGTTTGCTGCTGCTGCTGCTAAGTCGCTTCAGTCGTGTCCGACTCTTCGACCCCATAGACGGCAGCCCACAAGGCTCCCCCGTCCCTGGGATTCTCCAGGCAAGAATACTGGAGTGGGTTGCCATCTCCTTGTTTGGGGGACCCTAAACTGGGAAAACCCTCATCTGCTTTGACATTATGACCTTTAAGAAGAAGTGGGGAAGGGGGAAGAAGTTCTTCAATTTCAAATTCTTCCAACCCATTATAATTAACTGGAAAGTATGAGTCTGAGGAATAGCAGTACTTTTATTTTTCCCAGGAAGCTAGATTATGTCAGCATAACCAGGAAATCTAAGAAGATTAGGAGCTGTGTAATGGGGTATAATGTGACTTAGGGGATCAACTCTGAACACCACTCATTGATGTCCTTTATTTTGGAAGATTTCAGTTAATACTGAAAATGTTATTTTTGAAGTTGCAGACTCAAACTTTGGTTGATTATAAGTTATAGTAAAAAGCTCATCAGCTAAATTGAAAGTTGTATTGCTCTGTAAGCAGGTGTGAAGTGAAAAAAAGTGTGAAGTGTTAGTCACTCAGTCATGTCCAACTCTTTGAGACCCCATGGACTGTATGTAGCCTGCTAGGTTCCTCTGTCCATGGCATTTCTCCAGGCAGGAATACTGGAATGGGTAGCCATTCCCTTTTCTAGAGGATCTTCCAGAGATTGAACCTGGGTCTCGCACATTGTAGGCAGGTTCTTTTCCATCTGAGCCACCAGGAGGCCTTGTAAGCAGGTTTTAGATACTTGCTATATTTTTTGAAGCCTAAGTTCTGAGTAGTTAGCACTAATGGCCATTGAAGACAAAATGTCTGCTCCCTTTTGTATTCCTTACTTTGTACATTGAGGTTATCTTTTTTGTTTGTTTTTGTTTGTTTGCTTTTTAACCAGTCCTGAGACTTCAGAAAATTTGTAGCTCGTAGAACATTGTTCTGATCGATAAACTGTCTGGAAGGGATGTCTGGAATGCAGTTGTACAACTGCAAAATCTGTTTAGCAATAGTTAATAAATGTAACTCTAAATCTAACTCTGTTTTGTAAAAGTGATTTAAGGTTATCAATGTATGAAAGTGAAGTTGCTCAGTCGTGTCCTACTCTTTTCGACCTCGTGGACTGTAGCCCACCAGGCTCCTCCGTCCATGGGATTCTCCAGGCAAGAATACTGAAGTGGGTTGCCATTTCCTTCTCCAGGGGATCTTCCTGACCCAGGGATCGAACCCAGGTCTCCCACATTTCAGGCGGATGCTTTAACCTCTGAGCCACCTGGGAAGCCCTATCAATGTATGCTGCTGCTACTGCTAAGTCACTTCAGTCGTGGCCGACTCTGTGCAACCCCATAGACGGCAGCCTACCAGGCTCCTCCGTCCATGGGATTTTCCAGGCAAGAGTACTGGAGTGGGTGCCATCGCCTTCTCCGCTATCAATGTATAGTGGTTGTCAATACATAGATAGTTGTGATGTTCCTTCTAGTCCATCTTCCTCCCTTTTAGGCTTTCAGTTCAGTTCAGCTCAGTCACTCAGTCATGTCCAACTCTTTGTGACCCCGTGAATCGCAGCACACCAGGCCTCCCTGGCCATCACCAACTCCTGGACTTGACTCAGACTCACGTCCATCGAGTCAGTGATGCCATCCAGCTATCTCATCCTTTGTCGTCCCCTTCGTCTCCTGCCCCCAATCCCTCCCAGCATCAGAGTCTTTTCCAATGAGTCAACTCTTCTCATGAGGTGGCCAAAGTACTGGAGTTTCAGCTTCAGCATCATTCCTTCCAAAGAAATCCCAGGGCTGATGTCCTTCAGAATGGACGGTTGGATCTCCTTGCAGTCCAAGGGACTCTCAAGAGTCTTCTCCAACACCACAGTTCAAAAGCATCAATTCTTCGGTGCTCAGCTTTCTTCACAGTCCAATTCTCACATCCATACACGACCACAGGAAAAACCATAGCCTTGACTAGACGGACCTTTGTTGGCAAAGTAATGTCTCTGCTTTTCAATATGCTATCTAGGTTGGTCATAACTTTTCTTTCAAGGAGTAAGCGTCTTTTAATTTCATGGCTGCAGTCACCATCTGCAGTGATTTTGGAGCCCAAAAAAATACAGTCTGACACTGTTTCCACTGTTTCCCCATCTATTTACCATAAAGTGATGGGACCGGATGCCATGATCTTCGTTTTCTGAATGTTGAGCTTTAAGCCAGCTTTTTCACTCTCCACTTTCACTTTCATCAAGAGGCTTTTTAGTTCCTCTTCACTGTCTGCCATAAGGGTGGTGTCATCTGCATATCTGAGGTTATTGATATTTCTCCCGGCAATCTTGATTCCAGCTTGTGTTTCAGTTTCCTTTAAAGAATTAAATCTAATGATGCCGTCACAACCCACTGATCCCTCATATTCATTTTACTTCGCTCCTTAGCATAAAATGTATTACAAGAAGTTGAGGAGCTGCAATATTAACTACACATACATATTTATTTTCTCTCTCTCTCTCTTTCATGCCAAGCTGTAGATTTTTACTGAAAAGATCCTAAAAATGGCTTCATTCTAACAAATTGCCCAAAAGGACCACCAACACAGTAAGGTTCATTTGTAAAGTTCAGGAGAATCAGAACAGGGGTTCTCTCTAAATTGCCTTTATGCTTTTTGTCACCCTTAAAAGTAAAGATTTATGTTTGAAAAATAGAGAAGAATGCTGATTTCTTATATTACCATCTGTGTTCTCTCTGAGGCAAAGATCAAGACCTTTTAAGAGTTAGTATTTTTTTTTAACAATGCTAACCTTTTCTGTTTTTAAATTTTTGTTTTTAAATTGTTTTTAAATTTGAATTTAAAAACACCCTATACTTGCTATAGCTTTGCAGTGAGAAAACTCTTTAGAAGTAAACTTGGAGGTTGAACTTAAATACCATGCTTCTTGTATTAATGTTAACTGGTATTTTATATGATGTTTAATTCAAAATGGATAGCTGTGTTGTCTTTAAAATTCAGTATCACCTCATAAGAGATAACCACTTTCCTAATATGTATAACTGCAAAAGTTTACTGATTTGTAAGTAACTTGGCTGCTTTTCCTATTCTTATCTTTGAAATTATTAGGTTGAATCAGAAGAAACTGCCTTTTTAAAGTCAAAAATAGTCAAATATTGGTATCTTCTTGATTCTGCCCAGTAGTTTTTGTTGGATAAACAGACCACTTAATTTCTGGGTTTCTGTGTGACTGCCATTTCTAATTTAGTTCACTTCTTTCTCCAGCGCTGGTCTTGATTCTTCCCCTCAGTCTTTATTCTCTGCTCACCACTGATGATTGCAGTTTGCTGTTGCAGATGAGTTTATTGGAAGTACTACTCTCTGCTTGCCTCATCCTTGCCTGCGTCTGCTTAGGCTCCCTCGCCCGTTCATCCCTGTCCCATTCATTTGCTAGTAAGTGCTATTTAAAAAGTAAGGTACAGATGCATGTGTGCATGCATGCTCATTCACTTCAGTCGTGTCCAACTCTTTGCAGTCCTATGGACTGTAGCCCACCAGGCTGTTCTATCCATGGGATTATTCGGGCAAGAATACTAGAGTGGGTTGGCAAGCCCTTCTCCAGGGGGTCTTCCTGACCAAGGGATCAAACCTGCATCTCCTGCATTGCAGGCAGATTCCTTATTGCTGAGCCACCAGGGAAGCCCAAAATACAGATCTTGTTACCCAGTAAAGGGATAAACACTTCAGAGTTTGAAACAGACATAATTTCTGGCTGTAGTGTGAAAGCAAAAGCACTGAACTGGAATCAGAAAACCTTGATCTTCCTCCTACTGAATGAAAGGCCTTGGAGAAAATAGTTTAACATCTATGGGCCTATTTTGCTGTGTGTAAAGTATAAATACAGTTGACTTGTGTGCAGTGCAGATATGAACTGCCCAGATCCACTTATATGTGGATATTTTTCAATAGTAAATACTACAGTACTACATGGTCCCTAGTTGGTTGAATCTGTGAATTCAGAGACACATCCAGCTATTGAGTCTTGACTATAAATTATATGTGGATCAATCCCTGTCTTACTAACGGTCAACTCTAGTACATATTTTACCATATCCTCCTAAAGTAAGTTAGAATCAAGTGAAATTGAGCTGTTAGTTGCTAATTATAGTAATTCTTTCCTTATTTGGGCATGACTAAGATGCTTAAATATATATTTAGGAGGTAAATTTTTATTGAAGTATAGTTGATTAACATTGTTTTAGTTTCAGATTATAGCATGGTGATTCATTATTTTTGCAGTTATATTCTATTGTAAGTTAATACAAGATAATGAGTCTAATTCTCTTGTTGTTCGGTCCCTCAGTCATGTCCAACTCTTCGCAACCCCATAGACTGCAGCACACCAGACTTCCCTGTCCTTCACTGTTTCCTGAAGTTTGCTCAAACTCGTGTCCATTGAGTCGATGATGCCATCTCATCCTCTGTCATCCCCCTTTCCTCCTGCCTTCAGTCTTTCCCAGCATCAGGGTCTTTTCCAGTGAGTCAGCTCTTAGCATCAGGTAGCCAAAGTATTGGAACTTTAGCTTCAACATCAGTCCTTCTGATAAATATTCTTTCTGGGTTGATTTCCTTTAGGATTGACTGGTTTGATCTCCTTGCTGTCCATGGGACTCTAAATAGTCTTCTCTAGCACCACAGTTCGAAAGCATCAGTTCTTTGGCACTCAGCCTTCTCTGTGGTCCAACTCTCACATCCATACATGACTACTGGAAAAACCAGAGCTTTGATTGTACGGGAGCTCTGTCCGCCAAGTGATGTCTGCTTTTTAATACACTGTGAAGATTTGTCCTAGCTTTTCTTCGCAAGAGCAAGTGTCTTTTAATACAGTAAATTCTCTTGCTTATCTATTTTATATCTAGTAGTTTATATCTGTTAATCCCATAGTTTTAATTTGTTCCTCTCCCCTTTGGTAACTGTAAGTTTGCTTTCTAAGTCTGTTACCATTTTGTAAATAAGTTCATTTGTATCACTTTTTTAGATTCTACATGTAGGTGATACCATGTAACGTTTGTCTTTCTCTGATTTACTTCACTTAGTATGATAATCTCTGGTCTATCCATGTTGCTGCAGATATCATCATTTCATTTTTTTTATAGCTGAGTCATTTTCCATTGGGTGTGAGTGTGTGTGTGTGTGTGTGTGTGTGTGTGTGTATGTATCTCACATCTTCATCCATTCATTTCTCAATGGACTATTATGTTACTTCCATGTCTTAGCTATTGTAAATTAGTGCTACTATGAATATCAGAGTGCATATCTTTTCAAATTAGACTTTTCATCTTTTCCAGATATATGCCCATATAAGTGATATCACATAATATTTGTGTCTCTCTGACTTGTTTCACTAAGCATAATATTCTCTAGGTCCATCCTGGTTGCCACAAATGGCATTATTTCATTCTTTTTGTGACTGAGTGATATTCCATTGTGTGGGTTCATATATATATATTCCACGTCTTAATTCAGTCATCTGTGGATGGACACTTGGGTTACTTCCGTGTCTTGGCTGTTGTAAATAGTGCTGATTCGAACATTGGGTGCATATATTGTTTCGAATTAGTCTCTCCTTTTTTTCCAGATTGCCAGGAGTGGAATAGTCAGATGATATGGTAGTTATATTTTTACTTTTTTAAGGAACCTCCATGCTCAGCCTGGTGGCTGAGTCACTTTACGTTCCCACCAGCAGTGTACAGGGTTCCCTTTTATCCACATCCTCTATTTAGGAGAGAATTCTTTTAAATCTGAACTGTATAACTGCCAAAATGAAAGTTGGTAATCTCAACTCTGATGTTCATTAACGTGTAAATAGGTAAACAAATTGTGGTGTATCTTTGGTAAGGAATACTGTTCTGCAATAATAAGGATATACAAGTTGAGAATTTTAACTGCCTGTTCCCAGTATCTTCCAGTTATGCATGTGGGTGTTAATTTAGATGTATTTTCTTCTGGGACTCTTCTTGTCAGGGAACAGATGACAGTGAATGGCGAGACTGAACTGTCTACTTCCTTTCATTACAGAAAACATGCTTAGAATGATATAGCAATAAGTGGAAGTGGTGAGGTCTAAATCTCTTGGCATTTCTTCTTTTCCTTGATAACTTTTCTAACAGAAGGTAATTTGTGGTAAGAAAAAGGTAGCAAGTTGTAAAATAATACAGGAAAAATTAATGTATATGGAACTTAGCAAATTTGTCAGTTTCTTTAAAAATCTTTAATAAGATATCATTTATATACAGTAAAATTCACTAAAGTGTAATTCCATGAGTTTTAACAAATGTATGCGGTCATGTAACCATACCGTAAAGTACAGAATATTTTCATCACCCCTGAAAAGACCCCTCATACCCCTCTTCCGTCAATCATCTCTCCATTCCCTGGCAACCACTAATCTGTTCTATCACTATAATTATGTCTTTTTAAGAATTTCCTATAATTGGATTCATAAGAGTGTAATCTTTTGTGTCTAGCTTATTTCATTTAACATAATACTCTGCAACTCATAATCATTTTTGTATTTTTCAGTTATTTTTATCTCTCTTCATCACGTTTCCTCTGTTTTTCTGAATGGATGGAGCATTTTTATAATAGCATTTTTCATCCTTGTCTGCTAATACTCTGTCATTTCTGCTCTGTTTCTCTTGATTGACCTTTCTCCTAGTTGCTGGGTCATATTGTCCTGTTTTTTGAATGCCTAAATTCTTTTACTACACATCATGACCTTGTGAATTTCACATTATTAGGGACTGCATTTTGTTATATTCATTTATGTAATAATGTTGGACTTTGTTCTTGGAATCAATTGGATCCTCTCAGGACTTGCTGTTGAAGAGTGTTTGGGTGGGCCAGAGCAGCTTTTAGTCTAGGGCTAGTTTAGCTCCACTACCGGTGTGATTCTAAGGTCTTTCCATTCCAGTTGGTGAAAGTAGAAATTGTTCCCCGCTCCGTAGGAGTGCTGGGAATTGCTTAATCTGCTGCTTTCTGGTGGATCTCCCCGGACTCTCATGGTTTCTTCTCCTGTGTGTGCAGCTCAGCCCTTTGCCAGAGGCTCTTCTGCAGGCCCAAGAGCTCTCTTGGTGCACTTTCCTCCTCTCCTTTTGTGCTGCCCAGTAAATTCTAGCCACCTTAGCTTCCCCAACTTCAAAATCTGTTGTCTTCAGCGGACAAGACTAGGTCCCTGCTTCCGGAGCAGCCTGGGAGCTGTCTCTAGGTGGTATGGAGGCAGTTGCAAGACTCACTTCTGGTTTCCTTCCTCTCCAGGAGGACAGTTGTGCACTGCCTGTGGCCCAGTGTCTGAAAACCATTCTTTAATATACCCTGTCCAGCTTTCTGTTGTTTACAAGCGGTTCAGTAAATCCAGTTACAAGAAGTACAGTAAATCCAGTTCTGGTACTCTTATCACAGCTGGAACTGGAAGTCTCTTACTCTAAATGTAGAGTAAGCGTGTGTGGGTATTTCTAGGGGAAAGTTAGAGTATGTTGCTCATCAGTTATCAACATAAATGTAACATACTTTAATGTCTGCTTTAATATTTGTAAGATGTATGTCATAACTTAAGTGATGTTCTTCAGTGTTCACACTAATCTAATCTACGCTTGTGTTAGCTTCTCTGGTCAACTTAAAATTATTTACATAAAGAATATTAATTTGGGGTTATTTGTAGCAAACTTACCTAGAGTAGTCTCCACATCAGTGATGGATATGTTAGTGTTTTGAGTCTAAGAACATTTGTTAATCATCTGTATTTCCAGTTGATTGATTTATCTTTGAGCTGTATGATTATATTTTTAAAAATATGAATCTGCTGGATTTCTCATATATGTGAAAAAATGACCACAACCTTCCTTATTTGTGAGCAGATTTTGAAAACTGTTGAACAGTTCTTAGCCCTTACAAGCTGATTTTTTGAGTTTGTGTCTTGCTCTCTATAACAGAACAATTGTTTTGGGACATCTGTTCGTAGATCGACGTCCCATAAAGTCAAAACCAGGTCAGATATCTAGTCAGCAGTTCGAAAAATGTATGCCTTAATCCATTTGTGTTTAGGAAAGATGAACGAAGTAGGGTTAAAAATATGATTTTTACATTACACGGGTATGCTGCTGCTGTTTGATAGGAGTTTTAGGAAAATGGTAATACAAACTCAAAACTCAAGAAGAAAATGTGGGACTCTCTGATCTTATATGTAAAATCATTTTGCAGCAAGGTTTTTGGAATAAATATTGAAGTTGAGAGACCTTAATTCTAGTCAGCTGTGCCACTTATTATCATATGACTGTAAGCCAGGCACAACCTTGTGAGTCTCCTAATATAAATATATGTATTTATATATTATATATTGTATAAATATTTATATAAACGAATTGGTAGTAAGTGTCTTACCTACTGTGAAGGGTGGCAGGGTGTTAAAGGAGGCGGCACCAGTGCACCTGTTTGAGGACGCCTGTGAGCCACTGGCAGTAGTGGGAATACTACTCCTTAAACTTCATTTTGTACATTACCATGAAATCTACATACACTCAGCACTTACCATGACAGAATTTACCAAAGCAAGATATCTTTGTGTCTTTTTATATTCCATACAGTTTACTGTGCAAAAATTATTTTGTTTCCCTCCCCATGATTTTCCAGGCAAAGAGTGTATTCAGCAGTTAGCCGAAAACGTCAGGTATTTCAGGAGACGTCTGAAAAGCATGGGCTTCATCATCTATGGAAATGAAGATTCTCCAGTGGTGCCTCTGATGCTCTACATGCCAGCCAAAATTGGGTACTTTTTTTTTTTTGGTTGTGTGCGTAGGCTTTCTGATTGTGATCCACGGGCTTTTCACCACAGTGGCTCCTCTTGTTGCAGAGCAAGGGCTCTAGAGTATGCAGGCTTCAGCAGTTGTGGCACATGGGCTCCGTGGTTTTGGCTCACAGGCTCCAGAGCTCAGGCTCTATAGTTGGGTTGCACGGGCTTTACTTGGCTCCGCTGCATGTGGGATCTTCCTAGACCAGGGATCGAACCCATGTCCCCTGTATTGGCAGGTGGATTCTTAACCATTAAGTCTCCAAAATTGGGTACCTTTTTGCAGATGACAGATCAGCCTCTTATTAGACTTAA
Organism: Bos mutus; assembly: GCF_027580195.1. Taxonomy (NCBI): domain Eukaryota; kingdom Metazoa; phylum Chordata; class Mammalia; order Artiodactyla; family Bovidae; genus Bos; species Bos mutus. The sequence goes on from NC_091626.1 coordinate 97,118,666, forward strand.
GATCTCCCATGATGTGAGACCAGGGTTGTATGTTCTGTTAGGTAAAATTGTCTTGGTCACATTATGTTAACCTTCATTTGCTAGATGTGCCATTGAGTAAACAATGGATTACAGTTTGTAAAATGCATTAACTTGTTAGTCTTTCATTAAACAAACATTTGAGTTAAGTGTACTCTTCTACGGGGTTAAGATAGGTCAGTTAATAAACCACAGAAATAGAAATCCCTGTCCTTGTGGAGTTTATGCTCTACTGGGGCATGAGTCAGACAAACAATAAATAAGGAAATTTGTAATATGTATGTTAGAAGGTTTTAAGTGCCATGGGAGAAAACAGAGTAGGATAGGGGGTGAGAGAGAGTGCCTAGTGGGTGGGCAGATTACAGAATTAAATGGGATGGTCACCCCTGGGTGGGCCTCAGTGGGAAGGGAAGATGATATACAAGCTGGAACTCATAGCTGAGCAAGTTAGCCACTTGGAGAATGAAGCTTCTGTCCAAAGGCCATAATATGGGAACATATTCCTTCCACTGCTAGCCAGTGGAAGACTAGCAGGAGGTGAGGGGCTGAAGTGCAGTGCCCAAGGGGGGCAGTGAGCCATGAGGTCAGCCGTGTAATTGCACAGTTACCAGATGTGCGCAGTGCACCAGCCCCTTTGGCTTGTGCAAGGCATATATAATGGAAATCTTTGCCCTGAAATAGCTTTCGGTGTATTTGAGAAGCACAGATGTATAACAAAACCAAAATATATTTGAAAAGCCGATATGAAGTGGATAAAGGAGTCATCTGCGTAGTCAGTAAAAAGGGCACATCTTTTCAGAGTTGAGAGTTTGGGTCTTAAATATAAATTCAAATAAGGATCATTTCTCAGGTTTAAGTGAACTCAGCAGAGAAGCAAGTTTTTTCTTCACCTTTGAATATCCAGTGCCCACCATAGCTCCTGGCACTCAGCAAATGTTTATTAAAATGAATTATTATAGGAGGGGAAATTAAATCAGGGAACCTGGGAGTATGGTGGTCCAGGTGGTCATCTGAAGATGGGATGAGCTGGCCTCACACACACCCAGGAAACCCTGAATGCCAGTGGCAGCTCAACACCTAAATCGATCCAGAAAATGCATGGTCTGGAAGGCTAATGCTTGGTCTTTCTACCAGCAGAAAAACGTCCATATTATAGCAGATCCTCCACATCCTTAGTCTTAAAAATTTTTTATACTGCCAAGCCTAACATTTCAAGGACCAGGCTTAAACTCAAGTTCATTTTGAAACCTCTGAACCACTGTTACATATCAGGGACACCTTAAAGCTACCACTGCAAATTACTTTGACAAGCCTTATTAAAAATTGGTCTCTGCCAACACTTATCCTTTCACCTTTCTGTGAAACCTTTTGGGAGAAGACCACTTTAGGATTGAATAGAGTCTTTTTGTAAACTGTCAGCTTTAACTTTCACAGAAGTTAGAAGAAATTCCTAATAGAAATCTCTAGTGCCTTTAAGAGTTTAAATCACTCAGGACGGCAAGACCTTTGTACTGTGTGCTTTATTATTCTTCCTAGTTTCTTGTTTTCCCTTTGCAGCGCCTTTGGACGGGAGATGCTGAAGCGAAATATTGGTGTAGTTGTGGTAGGATTTCCTGCTACCCCAATCATTGAGTCCAGAGCCAGATTTTGCCTGTCTGCAGCTCATACCAGAGAAACGCTTGATACTGTAAGTAGACACTTTCACTTTGATATGCTGCTGCTGCTAAGTCGCATCACTCGTGGCCGACTCTGTGCTACCCCATAGACGGCAGCCCACCAAGCTCCTCCATCCCTGGGATTCTCCAGGCAAGAACACTGGAGTGGGTTGCTATTTCCTTCTGCAATGCATGAAAGTGAAAAGTGAAGTCGCTCAGTCGTGTCCGACTCTCAGGGACCCCATGGACTGCAGCCTACCAGGCTCCTCCGTCCATAGGATTTTCCAGACAAGAGTACTGGTTTGCCAGTGCCTTCTCCGTCACTTTGATATAAATATACCTTATACTAAGAAGGCCTGTGTATCAGGTGAAATCAATCATCTGTTGGTCCTCATGGTCATTGAGCACCTGAGATAGATAGTCACTGGTAGACGAGGGAGCACACAGTGCTGTTTAATACATGGCTGTTAACAAAAAATTGCAGAACTGTTAGCATCACCCACCAGATCCTGTGTGATCAGGGCTCTTGGGAAATTTCTGGCTTCATCTTGTTCCACTCTCTCCTTCATTATAGTCTCTACAACTCTTTATTCTCTTTCTATTCTAGCTTTCTCTTGCAAGCTTTCCCACCTGTTTTTCTGTGTGTGGAAGTTTCTCTCTTGATCCTTCCCTCCCCTTTGTCTGGCTGACTGTTACTCATTTATCACATCTCCACGTAGACTTACTCAAGGGTTTTTCCAAACCCTCTTGCTAGATGTTTCTGAAAATCCTAAGACTCTTGCCTAGAAAATTCTTTACACCTGTAGTTATTTAATGGCAGTCTTTTCCATTAGGTAAGTCTTAAGCAGGAACTAAGTCTATTTTTTTCATTCTGTGTGCCAAGCATATAATAGGAACTCATAATTATTACTGACTATAAAAATTTATGGTCTCTTAATATGTTCTCGTCTCTTGGTATTTCTTTAATATGCTATTACCTCACACATAAGACTTCAGACTTTTTAAAGCTTTAAGGTGTTCCTATGTTGGGTGCATTTAGTTCATTTCAGTTTAGTTCAGTCGCTCAGTCATGTCCAACTCTCTGCGACCCCATGGACTGCAGCATGCCAGGCCTCCCTGTCCATCACCAACTCCAGGAGTCTACTCAAACTCATGTCCATTGAATCGATGATGCCATCCATTGATCTCATCCTCTGTCATCACCTTCTCCTCCCACCTTCAATCTTTGCCAGCATTACAGTGTTTTCCAGTGAGTCACTTCTTTGCATCAGGTGGCTGAAGTATTGGAGTTTCAACTTCAACATCAGTCCTTCCAATGAATATTCAGGACTGATCTCCTTTAGGATGGACTGGTTGGATCTCTTTGCAGTCCAAGGGACTCTCAAGAGTCTTCTCCAACACCACAGTTCAAAAGCATTAATTCTTCAGCACTCAGCTTTCTTTATAGCCCAACTCTCACATCCATACATGGCTATTGGAAAAACCATAGCTTTGACTAGACAGACCTTTATTGGCAATGTCTCTGCTTTTAAATACGCTATCTAGGTTGGTCATAACTTTTCTTCCAAGGAGGAAGCGTCTTTTAATTTCATGGCTGCAGTCACCATCTGCAGTGATTTTGGAGCCCAAACAAATAGTCTGTCACTGTTTCCATTGTTTCCCCATCTATTTCCCATAAAGTGATGGGACCAGATGCCATGATCTTAGTTTTCTGAATGTTGAGCTTTAAGCCAACTTTTTCACTCTCCTCTTTCACTTTCATCAAGAGGCTCTTTAGTTCTTCTTTGTTTTCTGTCATTAAAGTGGTGTCATCTGCATATCTGAGGGTATTGATATTTCTCCTGGCAATCTTGATCCCAGCTTGTGCTTCATTCAGCCCAGCATTTCTCATGATGTACTCTGCATATAAGTTAAATAAGCGGGGTGACAATATACAGCCTTGACGTACTCCTTTCCCGACTTGGAACTAACTGTTGCTTCCTGACCTGCATACAGATTTCTCAAGGGGCAGGTCAGGTGGTCTGGTATTCCCATCTCTTTAAGAATTTTCCACAGTTTGTTGAGATCCACACAGTCAAAGCGTTACATCTTCCTTGGGTTTATGCTGTATGGGACTCTGCACTTTCTGGACTTGGGTGGCTGTTTCCTTTCCTATGTTAGGGAAGTTTTCTGCTACTATCTCCCTATATTTTCTTAGGCCCTTTCTCTCTCTCTTCTTCCTCTGGGACTCCTATCATGTGAATGTTGGTGTGTTTAATGTTGTCCTAAAGGTCTCTAAAACTGTCCTCATTTCTTTTAACTCTTTTTTCCTTATTCTTTTCCACTCCAGTGATTTCCACCATTTTATCTTCAAGTCACTTATCTGTTCTTCGTATTCATTTATTCTGTTGATTCCTTCTAGTAGAATCACTAATAATAAAAATATTCCTTCTATTTTTCATTTCAGTTATTGTGCTGTTGAACTCTGTTGTTTATATTTTCTAGCTCTTTATTATACATTTCTTGTACCTTCTTGGTCTGTGCCTCCATTTTTTATTTTTCCTGAGATCTTGATTCATCTTTATTATCATTACTGTGAATACTTTTTCGGGTAGATTTCCTGTCTCCACTTCAGTGATTTGTCTTCTAGGGTTTTATCTTGATCCTTTGTCTGGAACATATTCCTCTGCTGTCTCACTTTGTCTTAACTTTCTGTGTTTGCAGTCTCCATTACGCAGGCTGCAGGGTTGAAGTTCCTCGTCCTTCTGGTATCTGGCCCCTGGTGGCTGAGGCTGGTCTAGAGGCTTGTGCAGGCTTCCTGGTGGGAGGGATTGGTGCCTGCCCACTGGTGGGTAGAGCTGGGTCTTGTCCCTCTAGTGAGCAGGGCCATATCAGGGAGAGTGTTTAGAGACAGCTGTGGGCTCAGGAAGTCTTTAGGCAGCCTATCTGGTGATGAGTGAGCCTGTGTTCCTGCTGTGTTGGTTGTTTGGGCTGCCGCATCCAAGCACTGGGTGCCTACAGGCTGTTAGGTGGGGCCAGGTCTTGGTGTCAAAGTAGCAGTCTCCAGACTCTAATGAGTATTCCCCCATACCTCCACCACCAGTGTGAACCACAGCCACCCCTGCCTTCCCTTGGGGACCCTTCCAAGACCAGCATGTAGGTCTGGCCCAGGCTTCTATGGAGTCACGGCTTTTCCCCAGGGTCCTGGTGCATACAAGACGTTGTGTGCATCTTCCAAAATGGAGTTTCTGTTTCCCCCAGTCCTGTGGAGGACTGTAATCAAGCCCCACTGGCCTTCAAAGCCAGATGCTGCTCCTCCCATTGCCAGACCCCCCACCCCAAGCTGGGATGCCTGACACGGGGCTCAGAACTCTCCTTCCTATAGGAGAAACTCTGCAATGTAATTATTTTCCAGGCAGTGAGTTGCCCACCCATTGGGTGTGAGATTTGATTGTATTGCGAATGTGCCCTTCCTGCCATCTTGTTGTGGCTCCTTTGTCTTTGGATGTAGAATATCTTTTATGATAGGTTCCAGTCTTTTTTGTCAGTGGTTGTTCAGCAGGGGGTTGTGATTTAGAGAGAGGATGAACTCAAGTCCTTCCACTCCACTGTCTTGTCTCCAGCCTCTTTAAGATTTCAGACTTCTAAAAAACACAAAAGGATTTCAAACTTTAAATAAATACTACTTTCTAAGAGTTTATAGAGCTCTAGAACATATTTGCATAAAATTGGTTGATAGAAAAAAAAATTAGGTGATAGAAATATCAGAATATTAATTCATGGGAGAGCTACTAATCTTAATATTATGAATGCATGTTTTAAAAAGCTTAATTTTTAAAAACAGCTTAATTGACATTTTAATTTTCTTAACTGCTAAAGATTTTGATTTTTTTGTCCCTATTTCTTCATAGCAAATCTTCTACAAATATGGTATATTCTTAATCATCTGACACTGAAATGGGATTCAATTTATTGATATTATATCTTTGTTTTTCTTCTTCTTTATTTTTTTTGAGATTTTTCCGATAGATTTTCCCTTTACTCAAAAATCTTACTGATGAATTTCTTCTTTCATTATTTTTTAACCCAGTGATACCAGCTTCTCTTCCATCCTGTTTGGGTATTTAAGAGTTTCAACACACCTTTTAAAAAATAACTGTCATTAAAAGCAATGACTAAAGTTATTCACTATGTCTTCTAAAAATTTTTACTCCTGATAACTAAACAGATTCATGAAATAACTTAGCTGTAATCAGGTATCTTGGTAGATTTCTATTGCCAATAGTGTGTTTACCAGTTGACAGTTCTGATCTTTTTCTCATAATATCCATTGAAGGATTATTTGACTTTGCCTTCCATTTAGGTTTTTTAAGCATAAAGTTTTTTTTTTTTTTTTTGGAAACTGCAGGTTTGTTAAAGTCATTTTGTCTTAATGATTTTTTATGGAAGTAAACATGAACATTATGAGATACAAATGAAGTTTCATTTATTAATAGGCCCTGAGACATGCTTCTATATATAGGAAATGCACTATAATTCACACTAAAAAACTAACCTGCTATAGCTAATAAATATATTCAGCAAAGTTGCAGAGTAAAAAACACAAAAATTAGTGTGTTCTATACACTGGCAGTGAACACATGAAAAGGAGATTAATATTTCATTTACGATAGCATTCAAAAGAATAAAATACCTAGGAATAAATTTACCAGGGAGGTGGAAGACTTGCATATGAAGCTGTAAAACATTGCTGGAAGAAATGAAGGAAGACTTAAATAAATGTAAAGATAGCCCATATCCATGGACTGGAAGATTTAAGTTTATTAAAATGTCAGTTCAGCAAGATCTGTACAATGGCTATTTTTGCAGAAATAGGAAAACTGATCCTTAAATTCGTATGGAACAGTAGGAGGCCCCAGATCAGCAAAACAATATTGAGAAGGAAAATAGAAGTTGGAGAACTCAAACTTCCCAATTACAAAACTTTCTACAATGCTACAGTAATTGGAATGGTGGAGTACTAGCATAAAGATAGACTTGTAGACCAATGGAGTAGAGTCAAGAGTCAAGAAATAAACCCAAATATCTATGGCTAATTGATTTTCAACACGGAAGCCTAAGACTGGTTAATGGAGAAGGTATAGTCTCTTCAATTAATGGTACTGAACAGCTGGATAACCACATGGCCAAAGAATGAAGTTAGACCCTTACAGCATGGATGAGCCTTGAAAACAGGATGCAAAGTGAAAGAAGACACAGAAGACCGTTCATATGCAGTGTCTAAAACAGGCACATCCACCGGGCCAGGAAACAGATCGGTGGTTGTCAGAGCCTAGGGGAAGGAGGAACGAGGATTTGAGTATGGACTATTTTTTGAAGTGATAATGTTTTAAAATTAGATAGTGATGAAAGTTGTACAACTCTGAATATACCCAGAAGCACTGAATTATGAACTTCTAAGAGGTGAATTTTGTGAATTATATCTCAGTAAAGCTATTATTTTTAAAAAGGAGAAGAGCAGAATTGTCAGCTTGGGGATGTGCAGCTATTCTAGAATATTCTCTTATTCAAAGACCATATGCAACCCTATAATTAACATGTTTTTCCCCTAAGAACTCATCTTACCCTGTCATCCAGAAGTTCAGTGTAGACTATTTGTTAACAAACTTTGATACTTGTAATGGTTTCTTATTCCTAATCTAAGCAGGTAACCTCACAACATGGCCAGCAGTTTGTAGTTACGGTTTTCTCTTTTATGTCAGTAAAACCTGTTCATCTGAGATATTTGTTATAGTATCAGTCTACATTCCTTTGGGCTGCGGTGGCTTTCTTGCTCATTTTCTTTTTAAATTGATGAACAATATCATGTTCTTCTGAATATCCTTTACTTTGTGATTTAGTAAGTCATGTGTTGTTTTAAATTAGTAAGTCCTATATCAGAGGTTGGGAGAATAAATGGCTTAAGAGATTCTCTCAGCTGAAATTCAATCTTAAATTGTTTCCATATGGAACTTTTAATTAAACCTCTCCTCAAAGGTACCACTGTTCTGATAGCCTATTGAAGTCCAACTCTTACTTGCTTTTTATATTTTTCACATTTGGAGTGAAGAGTATTTTTTTCTTATGTTAGGATAAATATGCAATACTTTTTATTAGTGTCCCCCTCCCCATAAACACTGATTTCTTAAAGGCTAAACTTAAGAACAGTTGAATGTGCCTATTACCTAATAATCAGCTGATTTTCTTTTCTGAGCTAGATGGTGTACATTTTCCTGTGTAATTATCACCCTGAGTGGACAGATGATGCATATGATGTGATGGAGATTTGGAGAGCCACAGTCAGGCAGCCGGGCTTCTACCTTTTCTTAGTCTAATGAGGTAGTGTCCCAGATAGAGCCATTCTCACCATAGCCGAGCCTATTAGACTCACGTCCACAGATGCCTGTGGAGTGAACGACAGTGCTGGAGAGCTGCCTTGAACTGAAAATGCAGTCTGTGACCTGTGCCAGGTGCTTTTATTAGAAAGCCTTAGAATCCAGGATTTCAGAATTTTGGCCATCGTCAATGGATTGCTCTGAGAAATTCCCATTACACGCATCACACATCCCTTTCTTGCATGTGACTCTCTGTTCTCACTCTCTGTGTGCTGCTTTTTGGAAAGTTAACTGTGAACCATGATTTGTATACTTTGCTGTATGTATGTATACTTCAACCAGGAGTTGGGTTTTGTTTGTTTTTAAGTGTATATAGGAAACCGTAGACAGATTATGAGGTAAGACTAGTGTAGCAATTAGGAAGAGATTTTTCACTTCATCACTTGTCTTAGTGTTTTAATTTTTATAAGAAACATATTATCTTTGAAAAATAAAAGAGCAAACTTTACCAACAAGAAAGTTATACTGAGAGTTTTGATGGAAAGACAAGATAGTCTGTCCACGTTAGGATTTGGGGGTTTAAAATCAAACCTGAGTTTAAATGCTGACTGTTCTTTCTTTTTTCTTACTGAGTCTGCACAGCAGTGCATTTGGGGACTTTCTTCATCTCTCATCTAGGAAGCATCCCAATGCCAACTTCTTATTGCTTTTCTGGTAGTGTGATACCAGAAAGAACACATACTGGAGGATAAAAGGAGAGGTGACAAGTTGTAGCCATCCTGGCCAATTCAGGGTACACACTCCTTCTTCTAGAAGCATGTCATACGTTGATTAATTATACCCTTCATCCTGAATCCCTGCTGTCCACAGCCTGTTCTTCATGGTCAGCCTGATGTCCTTGCTCAAAAACCTGCTCTTTCCACTGCCAGACTCTAGACTGCTCAGAGCAAATGCACTGGGCACAGCCTACCTCAGGATGGCCGTGCCATGATGATTTTTAGAAAGGTGAAGCAGCAAGTGTGCCTTCCTCCTCCTGGCTCTGACTCACTCCTGCTGTGTCTTGTGTACTAGGCTTTAAAGGAGATAGATGAAGTCGGGGACCTGCTGCACCTGAAGTATTCCCGTCATCGGTCAGTACCCCTCCTGGACAGGCCCTTTGATGAGACGACATATGAAGAAACAGAAGACTGAGCCTTTTTGGTGCTCCGCTACAGGACCTGTCTCACTCACCCAGGAACTGCATGTGGCCTCTCTGAGCCAGTGGCAGGAACCACACTTCCGTGGCCATCTCACGTGAAAGACATTTCCTCAGCTACTGACGGCGGCCACCTCCACTCTCAGCGGCGTTTTGTAAATAGTGAGAAACTGCTGCACATCCTTCCTTCGCTACATTTCACCTTAAAAAAAAAAAAGGGGGTGACTCACTTTGCTTTTTTTTGTCTATTAAAAAAAAATGTTTTATTTTATAACTATTCTACTTGTGAAATCACGCTGACCCTAGCCCGTCTCTGGCTGACCACGCAGGCTGTTTCGCTCTCGCAGCCCCCTCCCACTCCTGCGCCCGGCCAGAGCTCCTGCCGTCCCTGGCCCTCCTTCCTGGGGAGCAGGTGCCTCCCACTCACCTTCAGTCAAGGTCTCAGAGGCTGCCAGCCTTGGAATCCCTACTGAGCCAGTCACGACACAGTCCACCAGTGTTTTAAAGGTGACTGAAGTCTAGCCGTGTGAGAAAGGCAGTCAAGACTAACGTTGCCGAAACTGCCCCCCTCCGCTTGGAACTCTCTCTGGCCAGGAGCCTCTGAGGCTTGGTCTTTGTCCGTTTTGTTCTGGCCACCAGAGGATAATCCTCCTTCACCATCAAATGTTTCTCCATAATGGTCACCCTCTGAAGGTTATGTCCAGTTTCTGGGTGTTTCCCAAGCTACGATCTGACACTCCTGCCCCCTCTTTAAGACACGGAGATTGCACCCACTTACCACCCTGGTCAGACCTCGGTGCTGAAGCTGATGCCCAAGCTCTCTGCTCTGTGCAGAGCAGCCCCTCGGTGATCCCTCCTCCTGCCAGCATGAGAGGGCAGGGGCCGTGTGGAAAGAGGTGGTGGCTCCTCGTATCCACAGAACGTCTGGGTTGGTTATTACTGCTTTCTACTTTTCAAAATTATGACAGCCTCTGCCTGGGTCTGGGTCCAGATCAGGATTGAAACTGATAAAGGAAAATGTGGGTGAACCCCCTGGAGGGCTCAGAAGGTGTTTGTCACGTTCCTGAGTTTGCTAGCTCACCCTCTCAAGAGGATGGCCTCTGTAAGTAGCACTCTCTGAGTGATGTTGCTCTTTCGCCCTCAGTGTCCTGGTGCAGTTCTCAGCTGGCATTTGGGCCTCAGGGGCTCCATCTCCTTCCGTTACCTCCTTGTTTCTCCCTGAGAAGTTCTGAACACACTTTCACTAACCTGAGATCCTCTTTTGACTCCGTTTTCATTACCAGGCAAGGGAACATCTTTCAGTGAGCTTTATACTGCTTGACCAAAGAACAAATCCGAAAATCACCCTGTTAAAGTTCTTACTTTTTTTTTTCCGTTGACCAAAGCTTAAGTGAAGAGAACTTTGGACTTTTTTGTACCCAGGATCAGCTTTTAGTAGCCATCCAGTACTACAGGGGAAGGAGTGGAAACAGAATGAAGACCTGTGTGTGAAAGCAGTTTTGTACATTTTTGAAATCGCTCCTTTTATCGGCAGAAAAAATTCTCAGTCCAAGTTCTCTCTAGACATCTTGTCACCAGATGTGGTGTTTTGTGCTGAAACGTTTAGTGGAGGACATAAACGATGCTGTTGCTGGTAAAGTTCTGTTTTCATGTCTTAAGTTATCTTAGGTCACTCTCAGCATCTGAGAACCTTAAGCCCTTGAAATAGTTGGAGGTTTTATTATACTTTTTTAAAGAATTAAAAAAAAAAATGAGCCAGGTAGAGATGCAGGGACTGCATTTAGCAGGTACAAGTTGGAGTAAAAAAGACTGTGGTAAACTAAGTAATTAGTCGTGTAAAATAAAATACATTACTAACAATCCCTGCACATCTAGTCCTCACCATAGAACCCCATTAGAATACCAGAGAGCTTTTGCTGGTATAGAGTTTGCAAAAGTCACAAACTTTAAGCCATGAACTTAATGGCCAGTCTTTAATTTTGACTTGCATGAAGTCACTGCAACTTAAAATGTCAGTTATGTGGGCATTTTAATATATATATATATATATATATATATATATATATATCACTTTGCTATGCAGTTATTTCAGGATAAATGCAGTTAAGTTATAGGTTTATTTTGAAGTGGAAAAAACTGTGATCTCACCAAGCACTCTACTTTCTAGAGGAAAAAACATTATGCACACTGATTGTCTCTTCCTGAAACTGTAATGTAAATCTAGGGTCCAGTCATATCACAAACACCATTATTTAACCATGTACTTGGGAAAATACAAGTGTATATAAATGAAGTCATTGGGAATGAGTAGAAACAAACCCAAAACAAATAAGTGTTGTTTAATACATGGTTTAACACAGCCTGCTTCAGGAATCCGATGGGATTCAAACAGGTATCTGCTAACCATTCCTACCAAAGCTGATCCATCGGACTTAGCTGATAGAGGTGTGACTAATCCTTACTACTTCTTCTCATCCCTCTTTTCATGTAGCGTTGTCTTCATCCATTGCAGGTTTATATGACCGTTTTGTGCAGATCGCATCAGAAACCAGGAAGTATATAACTAGGGGACATCAAAATCACATCCAAAGAATTGATCAAGTGGCAATGTCAGATTCTCCTCCCATCTTTATTAAAAGCTTTGCCCTAGAATATGGCGTGTGTTTTGGAACAAGTAAATATTGAAAGGGAAGGTTCAGGGTTAAGGTCTTTGGAACACCAAACTTTTCACTTTGCTTTGGAACATTTTTTCCCTTTAAAAAACATTCTGGTCTCCGGAGCCCAGAGTACTGCTCCCTCGTTTGAAGAACTCGGCACCTTTAGTCTTTTCATCACTATCTTAAACTTTTGTGATAGGGTATTTCAGTTGGTCAAACAGGCTTCTTCCTTATGTGGGGATGGAAGGTGAGCAGAAGTAAGGGACACAGCTTCTGAGGGCTGTGTGTTTGCCTGGTGCCTTTTCAGAAGCCAAAGCTGTTTATTCCCTCTCACCTCCCTTTCCAAATTGATGAGGATCTCTGGCAACTTGTCATACTGGGTTAGGCAGCAGCACAGAACTGCTAGTCACATGAAGAAAGAGAATTCGGGTTCTTCTTTTGTATGAATTTGTGGCAAAACCACCTTCAGAAGGTTGAATATAATTGACTGTCGCCCAGTTTTCTCTTTTTTTGGCCACTCCGCATGGCATGCAGAAGTCTAGTTCTGCAGTCAGGGATCAAACCCGCGCCTCCTGCAGTGGAAGCGTGGAGTCTTAACCACTGGACTGCCAGGAAAGTTCCTCCTGGTTCTTTTGTAATAATACAAAGAGTTGCTGTGACCACGTTCCCAGGGTGTCTCTCTTGATGTTCTAGGTAAGCCAGAATAGGTTTTAATCTCTACTTGCTATAACCTGTGTGGTTAGAAAAGACGAAAGAGTTCTTTTCCTCTGTCCACCGTCAGGAACGTCAAGAATTGTTGAGCACTTCATGCAGGTAAAACCAGTGTAGCCCCAAGGGGTAATGAAGGGGGAGTTAGGAAAATCACAGGATTCGTCTTGGCCATTGAGCAGCTGTCTGCTTCAATGCACCCTCAGCCTGTAGAGTGATATGCTGCTACCTGCCTAACATGGAAGCTCAGTGCCCAGGGCATCTTAATCCATGAAGCCAGTTAATCAAAATATCTTCCATTCTCTCCTCAGCATTACCTCCATGAAACACGGTGTTCAGACTCCTGGCCAGTTGCCATGTGCCCAGATAGCTAAGTTAGACAGCTGGCTTCCTGCCTTATCGTACAGAAGAAATGTCAGGACTTGCCAGTAAGCCCTTTGCTCTTAATGTGTAAAAATGCCATTGCCCCTTTAGTCACTTCCAGTACTTCTGAGCACCTTTCCTATAGATTGAGCCTTTTCTAGGGAGGAGACTGAAGGGGCTAGCTCAAGCCCTCATTGGGAATGATCTAGTCTCTGCTGAGTCTGGAGTTATCACATTCCCAGTCATTCTTGGGAAGGACTTGGGGGAGCTGTGGTCAAGGTCTTGTTTACTACAGAGTACACATGATAAATGGCCTTATAAACTGAAATTCTTTGTGGTATGATGAGTTTATTCAACTGACCGTAAAGAATTCAGTGGTTATCTTAAACTGCCGTTACTATGTTTTTAATGAAGCATACCCAAAGCTCTGTTCTTCTGGAGCAGTTGTGGGGAGGTTGAATGAAAGGTAAAAGTTCGTTCGGCGCCCTGATATTGTGCCAGGCGTCCTGCCTTGTTGCTGTCTGCGTGGATAGTGGATCCTCCCATAGACGAGGAGCCTGGAGCCCACTCAGTGTCTGCTTTTTCCACCACGGTTCCAGAGTTCCTGTGCACAGCTTTGTCGCTTGGCCCAGGTCTTCTAAGAAGTGTGGGACATATCCCTGGCCAGGGTGGAATGTCTTCACCCTTAGCATTAGGTCTTGTTCCCTCAGTTGTTAAGGGTTGGAACAGTAAAAAGCATCCTCAGTGGTTCTTCAGAGGAGACTAGTGAGGTCACCAAGACAGCCAGCATGCAGACACAGTCTTAATGATCCCTCTCTGGATAAAGGCAGCTAACATTAAGAGAAGGGGGAAAGATAAACGAAGAATAGAGACATAGCTTATGGGGAGCTTAGCTCTTTATTTTGTTGGCCTGTATATTTTTCATTCCTGAAAAACTGGAATTTGCAAGAGGTGCTGTGATAACCCTTCTCCAGCCCTGTAATGCTCGTATAATCTGAGAAAGAGAAGGGAAATATATAAATTAAATTTTTTAAGATTTAGTATTGTGTTAAAATGTCACCCTGTCTCCCTTCTTTGCTGAATGATTTTTTTGTTTTGTTTTTGATTTGTTGGATGATGGTTGAGCTATAAATAATGGCTTGGGGAAGGTGTATCCATTCTGAGAGTGTATGTTAAGAGCTGAAGGGGAACTACTTGAGATGACTTAAGAATCATCCCATGCAAATACATTGTTTTGCTCCAATAAAATACTCGAGAAGCTGTATCTGCCTTTATTCATTCCGCCAATAAATACCGAGTGCTGTTCCCACGCCAGGCCCTGTGCAGTGTGTCACTCAGTCATGTCCGGCTCTTTGCAGCCCCATAGACGGCAGCCTGCCAGGCTCCTCTGTCCATGGGATTTCCCAGGCGAGAACACTGGAGTGGGGTGCCATTCCCTTCTCCGGGGGATCTTCCTGACCCAGGGATCGAACCCATAGCTCCTGTACTGGCAGGCAGATTCTTTACCACGGAGCCACTTGGGAAGCCCAAGAGGAATTCACACAGGGAGTCATTAAGGTGGGGTGGGGGAGACCTTTGGGTTCACAGTAGCTGGAACAGTAACAGAACAAGCTAAGATTTTAACAACATAACTCACCCCCTCTTCCCACCTTGTACTTTGTCTGGGTCATCACAGCATTCAACCAGTAAATACCGAGTGCTGTTTCCATGCCGGGCACTGCACTGAGCATCACAAACGAAAGAAGTTAGGGTTCCTACTTTCAAGTAAACAAATAAGCACATGAACCAAATACATTAGAAACTACTCAGTGCCGTGAAGGAAAGGCGAACGACGTGAGACGACTGGAACCAGTGTCTGGTTTAGACAGAGGTGATAGAGGAGACTTTTCTAAGGAGTGGAGACTCTGGAAGAGTGTGGTTAATGGTCACTGAGGAAAGGGCCAGTGGTGAGGTGGGGCTCACGAGGTGCTGGCCTGCTGCACAGGCTGTTGTGGTGAGTTTATCTCACTGGGAAAATGAGTGAAAACTTCTAAGCATTGGAAGGAATATTCCCTAGCATGCTTTTTGGTAGACAATGACAAATTGATAAAATGTGTATGGAAATGCAAAGGACCTAGAATAGCCAAAACAGTTTTGTAACGGAACTTACACGTGTATATGTGCTCAGTCATGTCCGACTCTGTGGCCCCCGTGGACTACAGCCCACCATGTTCCTCTGCCCATCGAATTTTCCAGGTAAGAATACTGCAGTGGGGTGCCATTTCCTACTCCAGGGGATTTTCCCGACTCAGGGATTGAACCTGATTTCAAAACTTTGTGCAAAGAAAACTGCAGTAACCAAGAGTGGTATCAGCCAAGCAGTTGATACTAGACTAGTCACAAAAGAGCAATAAAACAGAATAGGGAGTCCAGAAGTAGACCCACACCTGTGTGGTCAGTTGATTTTCACACATGCCAGGTTAATTCAATGGGAAAAGGACCTCAACCCTAATGTAACATAACAGTTAAATCATTGATCTGAACATAACAAACAAAGCTGCTAGGAAAAACTATGAAAGAAAATCTGTGATTTTGGATTGCTGCTGCTAAGTCACTTCAGTCGTGTCCAACTCTGTGTGACCCCATAGACGGCAGCCCACCAGCCTCCCCGTCCCTGGGATTCTCCAGGCAAGAACACCAGAGTGGGTTGCCATTTCCTTCTCCAATGCATGAAAGTGAAAAGTAAAATTGAAGTCGCGCAGTCGTGTCCGACTCTTAGCGACCCCATGGACTGCAGCCTACCAGGCTCCGTCCATGGGATTTTCCAAGCAAGAGTACTGGAGTGGGGTGCCGTTGCCTTCTCCAGTGACTTTGGATTAGGTGCAATGATTTCTTCAGACACAAAAAAGGCTCAAAAAATGCTGATAAACTGGACTTAAAAAGCAAAAAATAGGAAAAGGTAACAAAAATGTAGGCACAGACTGGGTTAAAATATCGACAGAACATATATCTGACAAAGGCTGTCTAGAATATATAAACAATTCTTAAAGCTCAGTAAGACAAGACTATTGAGTAAAAAATAGGCAAGAGATTTGAACAGACACTTCACAAAAGGAATACTAGTGGCCAGTAAGCACATGGGAAAATGCTCAGTATCACTGGTTACATCAGTTCAGTCGCTCAGTTGTGTCTGACTCTTTGTGACCCCATGAACCGCAGCACGCCAGGCCTCCCTGTCCATCACCAACTCCTGGAGTCTACTCAGATTTGTGTCCATTGTATCGGTGATGCCATCCAACCATCTCATCCTCTGTCATCCCCTTCTCCTGCCCTCAGTCTTTCCCAACATAAGGGTCTTTTCAAATGAGTCAGCTCTTCGCATCAGGTGGCCAAAATACTGGAGTTTCAGCTTCAACATCAGTCCTTCCAGTGAACACCCAGGACTGATCTCCTTTAGCATGGACTGTTTGGATCTCCTTGCAGTCCAAGGGACTCTCAAGAGTCTTCTCCAACACCACTGGTTACTAAGGAAATGCAAATTAAAACTGCAATAAGCTGCTACCACTCATCCACCTGCTAGAATGGCTAAATTCAAAAAGAATTACAATACCAAGTGTTGATGAAGGGGGGAATGCAAAATGGTACAGCCATTTGAGAAAACAATTTGGCAGTTTTTTGACAGCAGTTTCATCCAAGAGAAGTGAAAACATATGCATAGAAGATCTGGCACTTGAATATTCATAACTGCTTTATTCATAATAACCCCAAAATCAGTTCAAATGCCATCACAATTAATAGGAAAAGAAGCAAAATGGTCATGTGATGGAATACTACTTAGCTGTGAAAAGGAACAAATTACTCACAACTAGATGGATGAATCCCAAACATGCTCAAAGAAAGAAGCCAAACAAAAGAATAAATAAAGATTATACACAAAATTCTAAAAAGGCAAACTAACCTATGATGACAGAAAGTGGAGAAGTGCTTACCACGAGCCAGGGGTGGGGAGGTAGGGATTAACTGAACAAAGGGACTAAAATCTTGACTCTAACAGATGTAAAAAGGAAAGATTTTTATTTAACTCATTGATGAGGAAACTGTTAAGTGTATTACAACCAATTCAAAGGAAATTAGAAAACAAACTTTATGGGGCAGGAATATTAAATGTACAAATGACAAAACTGATTTCTTTCACACTAGGGGTGGTAGGTCAGCTGAACCTCCACAGGACAGGACAGAATTTGCATTTAAATAGAAAAGAATTATTTAGCTTTGCTGTTAGTTACCTACAACGTTCAAAGTTGTAAAACAGCTCCAAAACAAGGAAAGACTAGAATCAGATAACTCAAAGGATGCAACTGTAGACAATGCATTGTTTTCCACTGAAGCATATTTATTCTTCCTGCAGTTCACCAAAGGAAACTGGAGTTCTGAGAAATTTTTGTATCATGATGATGGTAGTGATTACCTGGATGTATACATTTGTCAAAACTCATTCAACTATACAATTAAAATAAGTGTGCTTTAGCCTTCCTTCAGCTTCTCTGACCTCTGAGTTCCAATGGACAGATGCAAGCACTTGATAATTAGGGAAGGGAGAGGAGGCCAGAGCAGAGAGAAACAGTCAAGAGCAGCTTTGGGGCAAGGTCCTGGTTCCCCATCAAAGGATACACACAACAGTATCTTGGAGCTATTCTGCAGGTAGTGTAACCCCCTCCAGATGGAAAAAATTAATGATTAATGATGGTATGCTGCCCACAAGCATGTACACCCCAGACCAACTGGACCTGAAGGATGATGGTGTGGACTCCTCCTTACCTCACCACCCACCCACCAGAAGAATGTCCACTAGCTGATCACGCTGTCTTTGAACAATTACAATAAAACATCGGACTTTCCTGGTGGATCAGTGGTAAAGAATCCACCTTGCAATGCAGGGGACATGGGTTCAATCCCTGGTCCAGGAAGATTCCACATAAGCCCGCATGCCGCAACTAGTGCAGCCAAATACATCTTTAAAAAATAAAAATAAAACTTGTCACTATCTTCCCCAAGTTTGGACACTTGGGTTTTGAGAGCATTAGTCCACTGTGTCCCTCTTGCCTGGTAAAGCAATAAAGCTACATTTTTCTACTTCACCCCCCAACAAAGAAAACTAAAATAGGTGTGTTTGTTGTAAGTAAGTTATACCTCAATAAAGTTGATCAACAAAAGAAAAGATAAGCAACAGCATTTGGGAAGGAGGGAGTGAGAACAGGAGTGAATACAGACTTATCAGGAAGCTATTATAGCTGTTCAGGTAAGGGGCAGAGGGACTCCCAGTGGAGTGGTAGTGACTGAATTGGAGACAGGTAGACATGAATGAATGAACTCATGATTTTCAAACTCCATGTTTAATCTGGTGCAAGGTGCAAAAGTTTGATGAAACGACAAAATATTGAACTGGATGTGAAAACCATTTTACCAAAAAAATCCTTAAAGAAAACAACTTCACATTTAGTAAAAGCAATAGGGCATAGCAGGTACTCAAATGCTAGGTTTCTTCGGGCTAGTATTTCAGTGTTTACCGGGAGTTTTGACATGTATACACTAGCCATCTTATTGCTGCTACTGCTAAGTCACTTCAGTCGTGTCCGACTCTGTTCGACCCCATAGACGGGAGCCCACCAGGCTCCCCCGTTCCTGGGATTCTCCAGGCAAGAACACTGGAGTGGGTTGCCATTTCCTTCTCCAATGCATGAAAGTGAAAAGTGAAAGTGAAATCACTCAGTTGTGTCCCCATGGACTGCAGCCTACCAGGCTCCTCCGTCCATGGGATTTTCCAGGCCAGAGTACTGGAGTGGGGTGCCATTGCCTTCTCCGGGCCATCTTATTAGGCTGAACCATATGAAATTACCCATTTTGACCCTTTTTACCCCAGAATGGCAACTTCGTATGTGCTGTGCTTAGTCACTCAGTCATGTCCGACTCTTTGTGACCCCGTGGACCGTAGCCTACCAGGCTCCTCTGTCCATGGGATTCTCCAGGCAAGAATACTGGAGTGGGTTGCCATGCCCTTCGCCAGGGGATCTTCCCAACCCAGGGATCAAACCCAAGTCTCCTGCATTGCAGGCAGAGTCTTTACCATCTGAGCCACCAGGGAAGCCTGGCAACTTCATATAGCTCAATCTAATATAAGTCCTTGGATTCTTATTTACTCCTCACACCTGTGAGGTGAGTAACCCCTCCCCATCCCCCACACTTTTACAGATGACAAAAGCACCCACCAAGGGGTCAAATAATTTGCCCAATATCACCTGCTTAGTAAATGATAGCAGCAAGGTTCAAACCCGTGACCGACTCCAGACCCCGGCTATAACCCCTGTGATCCACTGCTCAGAACACTGGACCATTCAGGGTGGAGCTGTCCGCGATGAGAGTGGTTTCTTAGAAATGTGTCCAGTCTCCTAGGAGTTTCTAAGGCTAAACCAGATCCCAAATGGAACCCTAGGGCCAGGTTTCTGGCCATCCTTCCCAGCATCTCCCAGGATCTGCTGTCCCTGTCCAGAATCCGGGCAGCCTTTGTGCTGCTCCATATCCCCTGGATAGGCATCTCCTAATTACGCCTTCTGATGGCTTCTCACCTACCTGTCCAAACCCCACCCCACCTGCCCTGTGTCACAGGGCTCACTGTCCCTAACAGCCCCATCCGGGCCTCTAAAATCTTCGCTGCCACTCAGAGTTCCTGATCGTTATCACAAGCTGACTCGCACGCTCTACACGGGAGGATCCCTGCACGAGTGTCTGGCTGGAGGGCTTCGGGGGTCCCACTGTTTTACCCAGGATGGCAGGGCAGGGCAGGATCTTCCGACCACTCTCTCAAATGTGGCTGGCTGCTGTCACACCCGAGTCTCAGCTCTTTCCTGGCTCTTGAAGTGCTCAGAGAACACCAGGGGGAAAACTGGGTGCAGAGTAGTAGGTGTTTTACGGGTCTCAACCTCCTGCAAGGGAGCTGGAGGAGCTCTAGGGGAGTGATTTCCAGGCCGTCCTTCCCCAAGCCAACCTCCCTAGGTTTTGGGCACATTTGCCCAAAATCTGAAGGCTCCCGCGTCTTGGGCTGCGGCGCGTCCCTTGCTCGCGAGGCCCTGGCGGTCCGTGAGCCCCGGCGTCGCCCACCGAGCGCCCGGGCAGGTGGGGGGCGGGGCGGGGGTGACCCCGCCGGGGTCGCAGCGCAGGACTGGAGAGCGCGGTCGGGAGGCCTCCACTTTCCCCGAACAGGAACTCGCTTGGGGCTGCGACGGCGACCGTGGCGGGGACCGAGGGCGGGGAGACGGCCGGATCACAGGAAGCTGCCCGCAGGCCCAAGACGCGTCCACAAGCGCGGGCGGCCAGTCCTCCAGGGAGGGCGGGAGACACCCCGGGGGAGCCGCGCGCCTCCGCGGAGCCCCTGGCCTTCGCGTCGGCCCCGCGCTCGCTTGCCGGGAGGAGGCGAGGCGGAACATCCCCACACTTGGCGGAGCCGGCGGGAGGCGCGGGGGCGGCGGGAAGAGCCGCCTCGGGAGGGAGAGGGTGCGGCGCCTGCCCTGCCTCGCGGGTCTCCTCCTGGGCGCGGTGCTGCTGGCCGCGGTGCGAAGGCTCCCCCTGCGGAAGCCGCGGGGCCCCGGCCGGAGCCGCGCGAAGCTGGCAGAGGTGAGCGGCGGGGCGCGCTCGGTCCTTGCTCCTCCAGCCCGCGAGGGCGGGCAGCCGGGGCCCGGCCCCGACGTCCCCGAGCACCCGGCGCTGGCCCGCTGCCCCCGACCTGCGGGGGCCCCCACCCCCGGGGAGAAATTTACTTGTGGGCGGAGTGGGGTGCGGAGTCATCCCGGAGCCGCCCGGCTTCCTCTCCTGTCCGCCCGGCGCGTCCCCGCGGCTGCCTGGCCCTGAGCGAACCTCGCCGGCAGCGGTGCCGGGCCGGGGCGCGCTCCTAGAGGAGGGTGGGCGAGGACCCCCGCCCTTTGCGGGCCGGCGGGCGGGGGTTGCTGAGGTCCCGACAGTCCAGTCCCCCACCTCCGCTGCAGCCTCTTCAGTCAGATCTGCAAAGGATTTGAGTCCTTTGGGGTGTGAATTGAGGGAAGGTGATTGCAGCCATGAAATTAAAAGACGCTTACTCCTTGGAAGGAAGGTTATGACCAACCTAGATAGCATATTCAAAAGCAGAGACATTACTTTGTCAACAAAGGTCTGTCTGGTCAAGGCTATGGTTTTTTCCAGTGGTAATGTATGGATGTGAGAGTTGGACTGTGAAGAAAGCTGAGTGCTGAAGAATTGATGCTTTTGAACTGTGGTGTTGGAGAAGACTCTTGAGAGTCCCTTGGACTGCAAGGAGATCCAACCTAAGGGAAATCTGTCCTGGTGTTCATTGGAAGGACTGATGTTGAAGCTAATACTCCAGTATTTTGGTCACCTGATGCGAAGAGGTGACTCATTTGAAAAGACCCTGATGCTGGGAAAGATTGAGGGCAGGAGGAGAAGGGGACGACGGAGGATGAGATGGTTGGATGGCATCCCCGACTCAATGGACATGAGTTTGAGCAAGCTCTGGGAGTTGGTGATGGACAGGGAGGCCTGGCATGCTGCAGTCCATGGGGTCGCAAAGAGTCAGACACAACTGAGCGACTGAACTGACTGACTGAGGTAGTAAGTGGGGGTCCTCCAACTGCTGGGTGGGACCTTTGTATTACTAGGAGCTTGGACAAGAAGAAGAGGCCAGTAAGAGGTAGAGGAACACTTTCTGGGGCCAAGCGGGGGTCTGTGAGTGGGCTTTTGGATAAGCCTGAAGTCAAAGGAGTGAGACCAAAAGTAGTTTCTGTGCTGTGCTTAGACCCTCAGTTGTGTCTGACTCTTTGGGACCCCACGGACTGTAGCCTGCCAGGCTCCTCTGTCCATGGGATTCTCCAGGCAAGAATACTGGAGTGGGTTGCCATGCCCTCCTCCAGGGGATCTTCCCAACCCAGGGATGGAAGCCAGGTCTCCCTCATTGCAGGTGGATTCATTACTGCCTGAGCTGCATGGAGAGAAACCCCTGTCTGTCAAAACCCAGGTCTCCCATCACTGGTCGTCCTCAGCCCACCCATCCCTCCTGGACTGCTGTGGACACTCATCCCATGGGAACAGACCCTGCCAGACTCATTCTGGGGTTTGCATGAGCAGGCCTGTATGGTATGGGTCCTGCCCTTCCCCTGTGCCCTGCAATTCCAGGAGGAGACCAACGTGGTCCTCCTTTTCCAGACTGAGGGCCGAGGTGTGTGTAGGAGAGTGCTGTGAAGTAAGAGAGCCCCAGCTTGGGACCTTCTTGGTGCTCAGGTTGCTGAGGTCACTCCGGAGACAATGGGAAGGAGGCACCTCCCATCACTGCGTTTTGGAGCTTCCCTGGTGGCTCAGTGGTAAAGAATCCACCTGCAATGCCAGAGCCACAGGAGGCACGGGTTCTATCCCTGGGTCAGGAAGATCCCCTGGAGGAGGGCATGGCAACCCACTCCAGTATTCTTGCCTGAAAAATCCCATGGACAGAGGAGCCTGGCAGGCTACAGTCCATGGGGTCCCAAAGAGTCAGACAAGACTGAGTGATTGTGCATGCACACACTGCATTTTAATGGGGTCTCTGTGGACCACTGTCTATCCATATTTTTTTCACAACTGCCCTCCCTCCTAAGGAGATTTTTAGACTCTATTTTGTTCTAAGTACCTCCCCCCATGAAATTTTAATACCACATATATACTGTCTGTTCATGTACTATGGCCCTTTGGAGTGTTACAAACCATTGTAACACTTCGATTTTTTTTTTTTTTTTTTTTTGCCTCTTCCCTGATATCTAACTTTTGCCCCTATTGAGAGTACATCCTATGGACCAAGGGTTTTCAGCCTTCACACCGCAGTCATTTTGGGGTTGTACAGTTCTGTGCTGTAATGTTGTAGAATGTCTAGCAGTGTCCCTGGCCTCTACCTACTAGGGGCCTGTAGCACCCACCACCCACCCCACCCCCAACAGAACCAGACATTTTCCCCGGAGAGATACCTGCTTTCCCACCCACTGTTGGGAGCCACTGCTGAGGACAATCCAGAGGAACCGAACACCCTCTCGCCAGTCCCACCTCGGGGGTGGAGATGACAGTGGAAATAAAATTAATTAATTAAACTGGCATTTTTCTAGCCATTTGGCATAAATACTTTAGTATTGTACTTACCACTTTATATTGTGATTATCTTTAGTATGTTTCTGGATCTGCCCCCAAGGCCAGCCTAGAGGATGAGTTATTTCAGAGCCAAAGTCACATCCCAGCCCTAGTATAGAGCCTGGCATGCGCACTCAGTCGTGTCCAGCTCTTTGCGAGCCCATGGACTATACCTATCAGGCTCCTCTGTCCATGCAATTTCCCAGGCAAGAACACTGGAGTAGGTTGCCATTTCCTCCTCCAAGGTATCCTCCCAACCCAGGGACAGCACCTGGGTCTCCTGCATTGCGGGCAGATTCTTTACTGTCTGAGCCACAGGGAAGCCTGCCTTCTGTTCTAGTTAGGAGCAAACAGCCAAACATCAAGCAGCCTTAAGCAAACGGCCGCAGGGCCCAGCATTCTGTGTGCCAGGCCTTTGTGTCCTCACATGAAAGGCAAGGAAACTGACAGTGGGTCCAGTAACTCATCAGCCAGGATCCAAACCCAGCTCTGCTTACTTCTTCAGGCTCTGGGCACCTAACCCTGGCACCCACCACTTCCTTGGCTGGCAAGGGAAGACCCTGGGGTAGGGCAGAGGAGAGTTGGGGGCTTGCAGCCGCAAGAGGGTGATGGAGGTTAGAACTAGCCAAGAGAGAAGAACCGAGAGAGGGCAGCTGCTCTGCAGCAAGGACTGTCCTTCAGGAAGGATCCACCCCCCAGGGCAGAGCTGGGGACACTCATGCTGTGGCAGCAGGGGCTCCCCCATGGTGGGAGGAGGCGCTTTGTGAGGGCACAGGCTGAGATGAAGGACTGGACACAGAGGAAGGAGCCTCTCCAGGGATGCTGTCCAGGGCAGCGTCATGCATATGTGTGTGGGTGTGTATTTGGGGGGGTGGGTACTTGGCAATTCAGTCCTTGTCCATCGTCCAGCCAGTTACCCAGCAGCAGGGCCTGGACTGCAGGAGGAGCCTTGGGGATTGAAAGGTCTCACCTGCCAGGTGGGTGGCACCTAGAAGCAGGTATTTTTCTAGCCTAATGGGTGAGTAAGTGACCAAAGGGGGACTGGCACCCAGGCCTGTGTGGGGCCAATCCTGTGGCCTTGCCCTCTGCCACCTCCGGCACCTGGGCTCCTCCCTCCACTTTGACTATGACCTCCGTTCTCCCCCCAGACCATCCTTCTCGCTCTGAGAGCTTGGAACCACCGGCAAGCCAGGTGAGGGAGAAAGGGAAGGTCAGGAACGGGGCCCCGGAGGCGCGGCTGCTCAGTGGTCCAGGCAGGTTGCAGCCTCCTCGCTGGATCTCGGTGTCCTCACCTCGCCCCTGCCACTCTCACCTCACTCAATGGTTCCGGGGACCAAAGTGAAGGAGGCATGAGAAAAGCAGAGCATCCTGCTCTAGTGTTTTGATTGTTTGACACATTCTGTACCCTGGAGTGGCAGGCAGCGTGCCAGAGGGTGCAGCCCCTGCCTGGAGGTGGCAAAGCTCAAGGGTTGAGAGCATGGGCGCTCCAGCCTTATCACCTGCCTGCAAACCTGCTCTGCCAACCCCCTGTGTCAGTCAGTCAGTCATTTCAGTCGCTCAGTCGTGTCCAACTCTTTGCGACCCCACGGACTGCAACATGCCAGGCCTCCCTGTCCATCAGCAACTCCCGGAGTTTACTCAAACTCATGTCCATTGAGTCGGTGATGCCACCCAACCATCTCATCCTCTGTCGTCCCCTTCTCTTCCTGCCCTCAATCTTTCCCAGCATCAGGGTCTTTTCCAATGAGTCAGTTCTTTGCATCAGATGGCCAAAATATTGGAGTTTCAGCATCAGTCCTTCCAATGAACACCCAGGACTGATCTCCTTTAGGATGGACTTGTTGGATCTCCTTGCAGTCCAAGGGACTCTCAAGAGTCTTTTCAACACCACAGTTCAAAAGCCCCCTGTGTAACCCCGAGCAAGTTACTTCACCTCTCTGATCCTCGGCTGCCTCCTCTGGGAAGCGAGGATGATGCTAGGGCCTGGTGTGTGTCAGTGCCTACAGGGTGCCCGGGAGCAGTGGCCCCGTGCAGAATGACAGTGGGTTCTCTAAGCGCTTCAAGATGGCAACAGCAGGGCGATAAGCCTGGCGCAGGTACGCAGGTCACACAGCCTGAAGCCAGCCCTGGTGCTTGGAGGGCGTGTTCCGAGGTCTCCACGGTGGGGCCAGGGTGGGCTGGGTTAGAACAGCACATGCCAGGGAGGAGGGTGACGTCCAGCCCCGTCCCCCTGCCCGTGGTCCTCTGGCCGTTGACTGCTGGGACCCCAGCACCTCCGGGAAGCTGGAGTGACTGTGTGCAGCCTGGCTCTGGAGGGTTCACCTGGGCCTCAGAAGCAGGTGGTTAGAGGAGGCGGGATCCTGCAACTGGGTTTCATTATCTGGAACAAGTTCCCGACCCCGGAGAGGAGGTATGAGAGGAGGAGGCAGGGGGCCTGTGAGGGAGGCTCGAGCAAGGCAGTAAGCATTTGTAGGGGGAGGCTCTTGGGTTAACTGGAAACACGTGGGTCAGGGCTGCCCTGCCAAGCCTGGGAGGGTATGCGTGGGCCCGTGTGTATGTGACAGAGAGAGGGGCAATGGATGGTGGGCTATAACTTGGTATATATCAGTGTATCTCATGTTTATCAGGGTAATGGCACCATCCCCCGAAAGAATGGAATTGTGTATTTGTACACACGGGAAGCTCCACATTTGAGCGTAACAGATGTGGGAGGTGGCCCCGTGGGACAGAGCAGGTCTTCTTACACAGGCTGGAGCCTCGGCAATTGCTTGAGAATGTCCTGGAGGTCCGTGCACTGCCTGGTAATCCTGCCTCGGTGGTAGGGTGGCGGATGTGCTCATCAGACCAAATAAGATGTAAAGAGCTAACTGTGATGGCTAGAGGGCTACTGCCCCCTCTCTCTCTCCGAGAACGATCTATCACCTCCCTTCAGTGACATTCACCACACGCTTGCCGTGTGCTAGGCACCATGCTAACCCAGCCATCCTACAGATAGGGACGGCCAGCCATTTCCCTAATATACAGGGGGAGCAATTCAGGGAGATTAAGTAACCTGCCCAAGGTCACACAGTAAGTGTCCAAGTTGGGGTTTGAAGCCAGGCAATGTGGCCTCCAGCCTTGCACTCGTTACCCCCACGTTCAGGGACCAGACAAGAAGATGAAGGCGGAGGTGCTCTGCATGCCAAGGTGGTTGCCCTTGAGGGTTATTGGCCTCAGCATCTGCACAGGCACCTCTGCACTGATGCCTGGGCGTTGAGATCCAGCAGAACTGCAGATGAACACAAACTCCTTTAGTGTGACCTGCGAGAGCTTATGTAAATCCCTCGCCCTCTCTGAGCCTCCACAGCCCCATCGTTAACACAGAGATAGTCACACTCACCCTTTGGTGTTGCTGGCGGTCATCCACAGCAGTGATTTACTGAGCGCCTGCAGGGTGCCAGGCACCGTACTGAGCACAAGATACATGTGAGCAAAGCAGACAGACATTTCTTTCTGCCCAGGGCTGACACTTACTAGCTGGAGTAAGTGTCAGAAGGTACATAAAGGACCTGGCCGGGGCCTGGTATGGAAGACATGCTCAGACGATGCTCGGGTGCTCTGCCCACCTCCCCACGGGCTTCACTTCCTGTTGTCTGAGGGCTTTTGCCAGCACTGGGACCTGCTCTGAGCTGTTCATGGCAAGCCAGACGTGGCTGGAGTGCAAATCCTCTCCCACACCCAGCCTCCCTCAACCAGTGACTGACGGGTAACTGGGGCTCCCAGAGGGACGCACGCTAGTGGTCCACTGTGGTCACTGGCTTCATGGAGCACTTTTTATTAGCTGCCTCCCTTCCCCGACTCACTCTCGGACTCCCCACTTGGTCTCCAGGGATTACCTTCCAAGGGAACCACTTGCCCTTGAAGCTTTGTCTCAGGGTTGGCTTCTCAGGGAACCCAGACGAAGGCCAGATAGCCACCCCCACCCTGAGGGGTTCCCCAGGGGCTGATACAGGGCAGGAGGCTCCCAGAGAGGAAGGGAGGGTGCATGGCTGTGAAGTTGAGCCAGGGCTTCCTATGGGCTCTGCTCATCATCTGGCCCGAGGTGGCACCAGGGCAGGGAGGGCTGGGAATGGATACTTTGAACGCCCGCTGGGTACCAGCTCTGTCCCATCGCTGTTTCCAGTTACAGATGAGGACGCTCACTGAGGTTACACACCTGCCAGGGTCCCACAAGTCAGAAACCAGGCCACCACTGGGATTCAGACCTGGCAGCCTCTAGAGCAGGGTTTCTTAACTAATAGCACTGTCGACTGGAAAAATCCTTGATTTCCTTGCTATGAAAGGGCTTCTCCGGTGGCTCGGTGGTAAAGAATCCGCCTGCAATGCAGGAGACACAGGAGAGGCAGCTTTGATCTCTGGGTCAGGAAACTCCCCTGGAGGAGGAAATGGCAACCCAGATGCATTGTAAGATCTCTAGCTTCTACCCACTGGATGCCAGCAGCACTCCCTCCTGTGATAACTATTAATATCACTGCCAAATGGCGAAACACGGCGCTTATGCCCACCAGGCTGGGCCATCTAAATCACCTGGAAAGGCTGCAGACCCTGAACTCCTGTTCCCCCAAGTCTCCCTTCTCTGTGCTCAGAGGCTGCAGACAGGCTGACTACACAAAGTCACAGGGACAGGTAGGAATTATGGGTGGGAACTGCTAGGAAGCCATCATCTGGGGAAGCTCCAGGCCTCCAAGACTGGCCGGTGAAGGTGTTGGGTTGTTGCCCTACTCCTCTGTCCATCCTTTACTCATCCACCCTGGCTATCTGGACCAGAACACTTTCACTCAGAATTTCGAGTGCTGGTTGAGACGGGCCCAGGGCTGCCCTGGGACCAGGTGTTTAGGGCAGGTGCCTTGGAACCAGGCATCTGGGGACCACAGAGGGGTCAAAGGGGAGAGATGTGAGAAATCAGACTGATTCAGTCCCTGACTTGTGCAGTAGACTCTCAGCGCTCTCACCTGTAGGGCTGGAGCATGATGATTAAGAGTGTGGACTCTAGGCCCAAGCTGTCTGGTTCAAATCCTGGTTCTCCCACTAAATGTCTGTGTCACTCCAGGCAAGTTACTTGCCCTTTCGGTGCCTTAGTTTTCATTATCAAAATGGAGATGACAGCTAGCACTGACATCTGAGGGTTTTGGGGAGGATGAAGCAAGCAATTAAGTATTTGGAATAGTGCTGGGCACACAGTGGATGCTGTGGAAGTGTTGGATAAGTAAAATTCTGACAGTCCTTCCAGGCAGGAATTATTGTCCTCATTTTGTTGATGGGAAATCACCAGATTGAATGAGCTGGTAAGAAGAACTGACTCTCCAGATCCATGTTTTCCAGTACTACCACACTGCCCAGCTAGGAAGTAGAAGGCAGGGTCAAGGCTGTGGCCTGGGTGAAGCAGGGTCCAGAGGCTCCCGGCCCCTGAGGCTCACGGGACAGAGCTGGACAGGCTCGTTCTGCCCTGGTGTAGGGACCTGGGCAATGGGGCTGCAGCCTGGAGGTAGGTGCTGAGCTCCCAGTGTCCCAGTCTGAGCAGAGAAGGCCAGAGAAAGAGCCAGAGACATCCAGGATCTACTTTCACTCACTACTTGCGCTGTAGCAAGGACAGGCCCAGTGTGGACCTCATGACACTGGCCAGCAGAGAGAATTGACTGGCAGACAGACGGACACACCCACAGCCTGGAAATCCGGGCCCCAGGTGGGCAGGCAAAGGAAGCTATAGCTGTGGTTAAGGATGCCAGGGAATACAGACCCTACATGGATGACTTGGGAAGGCCAGGTGGCAGGGGGGCGTCAGAGGGGAAGGGTCCAGGGCCGCTGCCCACACCTGTGTCAAGGCTCTCCGAGCCCCCTGCCCTGACCTGGGAGGGCCGGAGTGTCTGTTCTCTGACAAGGGCCCTGGGGGATTCTGAGGCTGCGAACTGGACTTTGGAATTGCTGCCTAAAACACCTCCCTTCCCCTCCAGGCCTCCGTTTCTTCCATCTGTGAAAGAGGAGGTGGGATTGTGCCTCTTCCGTGTGTAGAAACCTGATTTGACCCCTCCTCCTCATGCCTCACGTTGGCATCATTTCACCCGAGCGCTTTGGGGGCATCGTCCACCCTCTGAGGTGTCAGAGCAGACGTGGCTTTGTGTAATTAATTTATTATTTGGCTGTGCTGTGTCTTCGCCGTGCTGCTCAGGCTGTTCCTTGCAATCATGGGTTTAGTTGACCCACGGCCTGTGGGATCTCAGCTCCCCATCTAGGGGTCAAACCCGCGTCCCCTGCACCGGAAGGCAGATTCTTTACCACTGGACCACCAGGGAAGTCCCCAAACAGACATGTTTGGGTGCGTGGTCACAAGTGGGTATGTGACCTGGTCTGGCCCCAAACCTCCTGCCTCCCCCCTGCTCCCCACCCCCTCCCAGACTTTCCCAGGTCCACATGGGCCTTGACCTCAGCCTCCCCAGATCCCAGCTCTCCCAGAGAAGAGGAGGAGACCCCTCTGCTCTCCAGGGCCCACCTCCAGGCAGGGTCACGTCGACACAGATGTCGGGCGCTCCCTGAATCAGCACCCCTGGTCCTAGATAAGACGCCCTCACCTGGGACCCTGAAGGACGCTCCCTTGCTGCTGGAGCTGCAGAAATTGCCAGGATTGACCAATACAGATTTGAGTGCCTTGAACCCCAACATCCAGGTGAGGGCTACAAGGGCGGCCATGACCCAGCGGATTCCTGGAGAAAAGCTGGGCTCAACAGCTCAGCTCCGAGGTCAGGCATCTCATCCTGATCTCATCTCATCCTCATCTATTCCGTGGAGGACGGGGGTCCTGTGTGGGTCAGACAAGGTGACTCTCATGCCCCACCTATGGAGTAGGAGGAGTCGGGCTTCCCCACCTCTTAGCTGCAGACCATCACGTGGCTCTCACAGCCTCTATCGCCTAGATGTTGTTGTTCAGTCGCTCAGCTGTGTCCGACTCTTTGCAACCCCATGAGCTGCAGTATGCCAGGCTTCCCTGTCCTCCACTATCTCCTCGAGTTTGCTCAGATCATGTCCATTGAGTTGGTGATGTTATCTAATCATGTCTAGTTAGACCATAGCAAGGGGCAAACAGCACCAATCTGACAGGGCTATCATGAGGACTGAATGAGCAGAGAATGTTTCTTGAGTGGCAGGCGGTTCCTGGAATATGGGCAGAGTTCAAGTAGAAAGCCCTGAAGGTCTGATCTTCCCTGGCCAGGCCCACTCCTTACTACAGGCCCCTGAAGAAGAATAGGGTAGATCGCCCACCAGAGGGGCTTTATGGGAGAGAAAACTAGAGAGGTTGGTGGAATTCCAGCTTACAGTCTTCACTGTCAGCCCTGAATCCCTAAAGATAATAATTCCTGCATTTTGTGTACCATCTACAGCTTATAAAACACTTTCACTGAAAGAAAAAACCACAAAAATATGAAACACATAACATTCTAAAGTTGTTTAAAAGTATGCGTGTGTGTATCCGTATATCTAAACTTGGAGTGTTAATTACCAAAATGTTACCTGTCACAAATGGAATATGGGTGATTTCCCTTTTCTTTGTATTTTGTTGGTTCCCCCACCCAATTTTGTCCTTTGACCTCATGTTACTTCATAATAGCCCCAAAATGATGTTTTTAAAGTTCACATTCACATAAATGATTTCACGTTATTTATTTTCTGTCCACAAAGTGGTGAACAAGAGCCCTTCCCCGGGCTTCTGGGGGGTTTGTTGTCACTTGGTCTCATTTTCTGGCCCTACAATGAGGAAGTGGAGGTTCAGGGCTGTTGGTGGCCCCAGCAGCTGGGCAGTCTGTGGGCTGCTGGAGCCAGAATTCAAACCCAGCTTCTCATAAATGAGTGGATCTCCAACCTGGCACGTTAGAACTATCACATCTGGTCCCATCTCACACTTGTTAAATCTGTCTGGGGTGAGATTAGCGGGTCAGGAATCTCCCTCAAATTCTGATGCAAGGCCAGGGCTTAGGCTGTGACCCCAGCTGCCCCAGGGAGACCAAGAAGGTTGACCAGAAGAACGGGCTGGTTTAGAGAAGGGGTTGGACCTCTCCCCCTGACCCTAGGCCTATCATCTCCCTCCTCTTTGGAGCCTGGCTCTAAGGCCTCCCTCCGTGGCTGGGTGTGTCTGTCCCTCTGCAGGTGACTATCGACGTGGTAGTGGATCCCCAGGATGAGCTGGAGGTGGACCTGATGGCTGAGCCCAACAATCGCTGGTCCGAGGGCGCCCCCTGCTGGCTGCCTGCTGAGGAACTCTTCTGGCCTCTCTCCTGGGGCTACTCAGAGGGTGAGGAAGAGAGGCCCGTCTCAAGGGCAGAGCCTCAGGGGAAGAGCAGGAGGAGGAAGAGGAGGATGATCCCCCAGAGTACAGTGAGGGTGAGGACCAGGAGGACAGTGAGGAACACGGTAGAGATGATCAGGAGCCGGGCTTCAGTGGGGCCGCAGGAGGCTGGGAGCAGGGCCCACTGTCTCCCAGAGACTGGGCCTTTGAGGAGCCTGATCGCTACGGTGAGTACCCCCATCTTGACCTCCCTGGCTGCTGCCCCTGGAGGTCCTGAGCGGAAATAAGGGTGACAGCTTCCTGGGCAGGGGCAGTTGTGGAAGTCTGGAGCTTAGGCCCTGTACCAACACCATCATCAGCTCAATAGTAACACCCAAGGCTTGCAAAGGCTTTTATTTTTTAAACATTTGACTCTACAATAGCCCTGAGATCCCTTAAGCAAAACAGGCATTTGTTAATAATATTTATTTACATCTATCAGTTTTCCAACAAATTAAGAAATATTATAAATCCCACCACTCACAACTGACCTCAGACTGTGTGAGTCTGAATCCTGGGTCTGCTGCTTACCAGCTGAGTGACCTTGGGCAAGTTACTTAACCTCCTGGG
The DNA here is from genome assembly GCF_027580195.1 of Bos mutus. Taxonomy (NCBI): domain Eukaryota; kingdom Metazoa; phylum Chordata; class Mammalia; order Artiodactyla; family Bovidae; genus Bos; species Bos mutus. The sequence continues at coordinate 97,150,708 of NC_091626.1, forward strand.
CCTCGCTTCCTTCCTCTACAAAATGGAGATGGGCACCACCCTTACTACTTGGAACTAAGTGTAGAGAGTGGTGAGTTAATGCTTTTAAAGTCTAAGTACATAGTAAACAAGGTATTGGCGATGATTATTTTAGAAAGCAAGATGACAACACAGACTGTTCAGAAAATATCACCTGAAACCTGCCCCCCCCACCCCCCGCCCCGCCACCATGACAGGCATTTTTATTTTTGCGTGTTGCAGTTCCGGTTTTCCCTGGGTAAGAATGTTTCACGCAGTGTTACAGCTGTACTTTCCAGAGCCCTAGTGACACATCATTGGTTCAGACTAAGTCATAGCAGGCTTTCCCTGTTTTACCAGAGTCACGTAAGCTAACAGGCAGAATTTTCATGATTTTCGACATTTCTTCTATTGATTTTTCTTAATCACTTGGTGCCAGCCTGTTCAGACCTGCCTGGGAAGTGAGGAGAGGGCCAGGCATGTGTGTTGAGTACTTCAGGGGTTCCAGTGAGAGCCCTGGTGCATTTCGGGTCCCTCAGAGCAGGACTGGGTCACTAACGTGGGGAGCAGGGACATTCTTTAATACCCCAAATGCCAGGAAAGTATTGTCAACTATGGTTTTGATTGCCATAAAAGTGTAGCTTAAAGATGTAGGCGGACTTTTCCAAGGTCCCCAGCAGCGATCAAGTGGCCTCCAGATAGCTTTGCTCTGTGTTGCTATATGGGCACAGAAGGGGTGACTGGGGTTTGTGACACCTCCTGCATTTGCCCAAGTGTTCACTGCACAGGGGTGCCAAGCTGAACAGGTGAGTGGGGCTGAAATTGGACCCCTGCTTCATCCACTAGGGGAGTCCTGGCCCCAGGGCTGCGTCCTGCAGAGGAAGGGGGTGCCTTTTGCTAATTCACACCAGGGCACCTCATGGGCTCTGCCCACTCACACCTGGCTCCCTGCCTTGACCCAGACTATGAGCTTCAGGAGGAGTGGAGCCCCTGGTCTCTCTGCAGTGGGAGCTGTGGCAGTGGCCAGCAGAGGACTCAGCCCTGCAGCTACACCTGCATTGCCTCCAAGTCCTGCGCCTGCGACCTGCCCCCGTCCTGGTGAGATGAGCCCCAGCGCCTGCAGAGGGAGTGGCTTGCACTGTCTGAGCCTTGTACAGGGTGGACTCGGGAGAGGGGAGCCAGGAAGCTCACAAACGTGGTGGTCCTGCCCCGTCCCAGGTGGCTGTGGGCACCACAAGCCTAGTGAAGGCTGGCGCCCACTGGGGGCACAGACATGCCCTGTGGCACCACCAGCCTGGTCTCCTCTGTTCCCCAAGGTGCCGAGGACAAGGACCCCTTGGGCTTCCACAGTGAGAGGTGGCAGCCCCTGGCGATGCTATGGACACGCTCCACCCAGGTCAGTGTGGGGGGCTAGCCCTGTCCTCTGGGGGTCTGGAGGAGAACCTCTCTCGGAAGGGTGGAACCTCACTGCACTGGCAGGAATAGTGCCTCCTGGATGCAGAGCACATCTTTCAGCTGGAAGGTTAGCCTCCCCAGCAAGGGGACCGTAGCACTTCTGAGCAACCCCCTTGCCAGGCCCACTGGCCTTTCCCAGCCTGATATTCCTGCTGAGAAGGTCTTGAGGGGAGCCACAGAGCTTGGGAGATCATCCAGGGGAACAGAACAGGACAGGGACCTTGTAGCTTGCCCTCCCTGGTCACTCTTGGATGCTCCTGGCAAGCTCTGTCTGGGGAGCAGGTGCTGTCAAAACTGGTCAGGGTCCAGAGCTCCAGACCGCTCCTTTCCAGCAGTGAGGAGCAGGCCACGCTTTCACCAGCACACTCCCCATCTGTGTCCCTGGCGCTCATCTGCACCCCCAAGGAGGCAGGCAGCTGCCAGCAGCCTCCTTGCAGTTGACTCCTGTGCTCCATGCTGCAGAAGCTCGCTGAGCCAGGAAGGTGCACCCAGCCCTGTGGCGGGCAGGAGATTCCCAGAAGACTTAAGTCCGGTCCCAGCCTTCAAGGGGCTCGGGTCTTAGAGGGAAAGATGCACAGGACCAACTTAGGCCCAACACTGCCAAGTGGGCCCTAACGGTCTGGAGCAAAGAGGAAGGAGCAGTTTGTTCTGTGTGGTCAGAGAAGCCACATTTCCCAACAGAGGGAGAGAGGAGGAGGGCAGCATAGACACAGGGACCGCTGGGGGCCCAGAAGGATAGAGTGAACCTGAGAAGGGTAAGGTTAAGAACAGGAATAGGCCAGTGAGAGTGGTTAAAACAGGGAAATATTTTCTTACCGGGAGACTGAAACAGCTGTCCCTGCCCCCTACCACCCCAGCTCCTTCCCCAAGATCCCAGGATCTTTCCCACCACCCCGCATCTAAAAGGACAAAGGGTAGCTCATCGGGGCTTGCTGGCCCCCTCCTCTAGCCCCTTGGCCGTTGTCCATGTGGTCATGGCATGTTGCTTCAGCTTGCCTGCGTGGTGATATGTGGTCTCTCCCGACCGTGTTGGCCAGGTCGTTCTGCCCCCAGCTCGGGTGTGAGTACCTCCCCGCCTACCCGTTAAGATGCCTCCAAGCCACACCTTTGTACTGGCCCTTGAGTAACCCCCACCCCACCCAGGGGCTGACCGGTCCCTTGTTCCCCTGCCACCTCCCCTGCCCTCTGCAAATGTGGACAGCTGTGAAAAGTGGCTGAACTGCAAGAGTGACTTCCTGGCCAAGTACCTGAAGCCAGGTGCTGCGGGCCCTGCCCAGCTGCCCATGCGCATACGCGTTGGAGGCCGTGTCCAGCGCCGTGAGCCTGTGGGAGGAGCATCAAGGCCGCAGCTTCCGCTGGAGGGATGCCGGCGGCCCGTGCGAGCGCCTGGACGAGTACCGGTCCACAGCCCCTTCTGCCTGCGCTCTCTGCAGCACGCCGGCAGCCCAGCACTGCTGCTACGACGTGAGCAGCCGGCTGCTGACCCGGGGCAAGGGTGCCGGCGCGCCCGACTTGGTCAGCACCGACGTCTCGCCCGAGCTTCACTTCAAGGTGGACACGCTGCCCTGGATCCCGTGTAAGGCGGACTGCACCCACTACCACGCGGTGCGGCCCGCCAACAATGGCCGAGCCTGCGCGGACAACCCTCCCGAGGAGGAGTACCTGGCCCAGTTGCAGGAAGCCAAGGAGTACTAACGAGAGGCTGCCGCGCTGGACAACGTTTCCTCGCAGGACCCCCGCCTTCGCCCCACCTCTGCCCAGACCTGGTGAGGCCGGCCTGGAGCCTCGAGCCCTCTGCCTGGGAACCTGGGGCGGGCAGGTCAGCACGGTGTGGGGTCGGCTTAAAAGGTGTGTAAGGGGCCCAGGGGGAGGAGCTCCGCCCCCTCCAGGGGCCCAGGGGGAGGCCGCAGGGGCTGCCGGGAAATGCGTAGTCTGTGGAGAAACTCCCAACACGCCTGACCACCCGTTTTTCTCCCTTGGCATGGGAGCAGGGGTGAGCCGGGATCTCCACACGCAGGGGTGATTCCCGGAACCTGCGTTAAGTCCCCCAAAAGCCCCAGACCCGAGGGCCAGCCCTGCCACCCCCGCGGCCCGCCGCCGACGCCGCCCTCGGGCCAGCTGCCTTCCTCGGCTCTGAGCGGTGGCACGTGGCCGTCTTGCCCACCCCTGCTGGGAGGGTGGTCATCAGCCCTCCCACGGCTGCTTCCCATGGAGGTTCCAGTGGAGACCACCTCAGTCTAGGGCCGAAGGTCCGCTGTGGAAACATAAGTGGATAGGCTGAGGCAGCCAAGACGAGGCAGGATATCAGAGTGGGGCAGGGATCGACCAGTTCTAGGGGCTTTCTTTGTCCAGCTCACCTCTGTTCTATCCAACTCGTAGGAATATTGTGGGGCTGGGAGATCACACCACCCTGACTGAGCACAGGGTCAGGCCTGGGGAGGACTCGGAACCAAAGCAGGGTGGGTCAGGTGCTGGTAGGGCGAGCTGGTAGATCAGTTCTCCGGGTGTGTAGGTAGGTGTGTAGATGTGTGTTAGGGGACAGCCCTGGTGTGTCTGTGTCTGTGTATTAGGGGACAGCCCTGGTTTACAGTGTTTGGGCAATTTCTGTGGTGTAAACATACCCACTGTGGCCCACTTCAAGCTCCCAAGGTGATGTCGCTGAATGCACTGAGCTCAGACCTGGGAAGAGACGTGTATGATCAGCTCTGCTAGCACCTTCTGCCTCTTCCCTGCCTCCCCTCACCTTCACCTCCCTCTCCCCTCTGCAGCCATACTTCTTTGCCTTCTGTGGGTTGAAATGCTGATGTCCCAGTTGTCTCTGTTCACAAAAGCCTCTAAAAGGCTGGTCACTAACCCTTAGACAGCTGCCTGAAGCTCTCTGGGAACTTCAGCAACAAAGCACTTTATTTTCTAATTCTGTCTGATAAAGAATTTGAGTTCCCAGGGGAGCAGAGAACTGTAGGGAGCCCTTGCTGACCTCTTAAGCCAAGCTTGCCTGGGCTGTGTTTGTAATTACCTAACCCAGCTGAGCTTCCCAGGTGGCGCTAGTGGTAAAGAACCCGCCTGCCAGTGCAGGTAAACAGAGGAGATGAGGGTTCAATCCCTGGGTCAGGAAGACCCTCTGGAGGAGGGTATGGCAACTCACTCCAGTACTCTTGCCTGGAGAATCCCATGGACAGAGGAGCCTGGCGGGCTACAGTCCATGGGGTCGCAGAGTCAGACATGACTGATGTGACTTAACACACATACAACCCAGCTGGGCAGACAGAGATCCGGGGTGCAGAGCTTACATGGGTTAGGTTATCTTTACTCAGACTCATAAAGGGTTACCTGAGAGGCAAGGAAGAGCTAGCAGGACCTCAGGGGCACATTCAGAGTCCTTTGGTCAGAGAGAGAAATTATATTGACACCAGAGGAAGTGGCCCTACTTCCCCAAGGAACTTGCTGCACGGGGATCTGATGCAGAGTTGTCCCAAGGACTACCCCTAAAAGATGGCCAAGGTGGACCTGTACCCTGCCTTAGTTGGTACCCTTACCATACACTCCACTGTCACTCCAAGCATTTGGGGAAGTCACATCAGGAAGCCAAATGAGACAAGGTCTGTTCAGAGCCGCTACCTGGAGAAGCTCAGAGAGGCAGATGTTTCCAGTTACCATCACACCTAAAGGTAAGTGTGTTAGTCTGGTCTGGGATCACAATCTAACAATGCTGGTGCAACTAGAATATTACAGGATCAAAGAGGGCAGCATCTCAGGTCCCTAGATGGGAACCAAGTTCCCTTCCCCGTCTCTTGAATGGGGAATTCAATAGGATTAGCACTAGGGAAGCCTACGATTAGCACAGGAATGTTTTAATTATGTTTTAGCAGAAACTTAAAAAAGATACACCAGAGTCTGTTTTCACAGGAAACTAATTTTCCTCCTAATATAATTTACCTTGACACTTAAATACACTATCTAAATTTAATCTATACCTAATGCTGATCCCATGCAAAAAAGATCTTCACAACCCAGATAATCACGATGGTGTGATCACCTAGAACCAGACATCCTGGAATGTGAAGTCAAGTGGGCCTTAGGAAGCATCACTACAAACAAAGCTAGTGGAGATGATGGAATTCCAGTTGAGCTGTTTCAAATCCTGGAAGATGATGCTGTGCAAGTGCTGCACTCAATTTTCCAGCAAATTTGGAAAACTCAGCACTGGCCACAGGACTGGAAAACGTCAGTTTTCATTCCAATCCCAAATAAAGGCAATGCCAAAGAATGCTCTACCGCACAGTTGCACTTATCTCACATGCTAGTAAAGTAATGCTCAAAATTCTCCAAGCCAGGCTTCAACAATACGTGAACCGTGAACTTCCAGATGTTCAAGCTGGATTTAGAAAAGGCAGAGGAACCAGAGATCAAATTGCCAACATCCGCTGGATCATCGAAAAAGCAAGAGAGTTCTGGAAAAACATCTATTTCTGCTTGATTGACTATGCCAAAGCCTTTGACTGTGTGGATCACAATAAACTGTGGAAAATTCTGAAAGAGATGGGAATACCAGACCACCTGACCTGCCTCTTGAGAAATCTGCATGCAGGTCAGAAGCAACAGTTAGAACTGGACATGGAACAACAGACTGGTTCCAAATAGGAAAAGGAGTTCGTCAAGGCTGTATTGACAAGGCTGTGGTGACTATTGACAATAGTCACCCTGCTTATTTAACTTATATGCAGAGTACATCATGAGAAATGCTGGGCTGGAGGAAGCACAAGCTGGAATCAAGATTGCCTGGGAGAAATATCAATAACCTTAGATATGCAGATGACACCACCCTTATGGCAGAAAGTGAAGAGGAACTAAAAAGCCTCTTGATGAAAGTGAAAGAGGAGAGTGAAAAAGTTGACTTAAAGCTCAACATTCAGAAAACGAAGATCATGGCATCTGGTCCCATCACTTCATGGCAAATAGATGGGGAAACAGTGGCAGACTTTATTTTTTTGGGCTCCACAATCACTACAGATGGTGACTGCAGCCATGAAATTAAAAGACTTGTTCCTTGGAAGAAAAGCTATGACTAAACTAGACAGCATATTCAAAAGCAGAGACATTACTTTGACAACAAAGGTCCGTCTAGTCAAGGCTATGATTTTTCCAGTAGTCATGGGATGTGAGAGTTGGACTATAAAGAAAGCTGAGCGCCGAAGAATTGATGCTTTTGAACTATGGTGTTGGAGAAGATTCTTGAGAGTCCCTTGGACTGCAAGGAGATCCAACCAGTCCATCCTAAAGGAGATCACTCCTGGGTGTTCATTGGAAGGACTGATGCTGAAGCTGAAACTCCAATACTTTGGCCACCTGATGCCAAGAGCTGACTCATTTGACCCTGATGCTGGAAAAGATTGAGGGCAGGAGAAGGGGACGACAGAGGATGAGATGGTTGGTTGGCATCACCAGCTCAATGGATACGAGTTTGAGTAGACTCCGGGAGTTGGTGATGGACAGGGAGGCCTGGCATGCTGCAGTCCACGGGGTCGCAAAGAGTCAGAAACGACTGAGCGACTGAACTGAACTGAATGCTCATCCCCCTCCTTTCTAATATAATTTACCTTGGCACTTAAATACACTATCTAAATTTAATCTATATGTGCTGCTAAGTTGCTTCAGTCGTGTCTGACTCTGTGCGACCCCAAAGACGGCAGCCCACACCAGGCTCCCCCGTCCCTGGGATTCTCCATGCTTGGCAATTATGCAGCCCCATTTTTAAATCTGTAATCTAAGTGATACTCTAAATTGCTACTGTGTCAAGCCACAGATGAGAGAAACTAAAAGGGGGGCTGGAAAGGAGCTTTGAAGGACTGGGGTGTTGATCAGCTATAAAACAGTGTTTATTCAAACTGTACAAAGGAGAAAGAGACACTGTGCAGGTGGCTGCGGGCTTAGGGAACACCTGTGTGTGAGGAGAAACAGTTGCAGCGGGGGCACTGACCCTGCTAAATGGAGGATTTTAGGAGTGGCTGGTGTCAAAGCTGGGAGGAGCCCAGGAAATAAAGAGAGGGCCCTCCCCTGCTGTGGTCCAGTGTAGGCTGTCCTAGCTCACCTGGCTGTTATTCTTGTCTTGGACCCCGGGAGCCATCTGTGACCACACATCCAGCAAGAACACCACCGCTGTTTCTAACTTAGCTGCCTTGGCCACCTGGATGGCTTTGCCCCATTCCCCCCACCCTGGGTTACCTCATAAAGGTCTTTTGCCAGGCAAGACTGGTCACATTGAATTCTAACTAGTGTTTAAACAACCCATAGTACAAACCTGCCAGATCCTGCTGATGGTCCTGGTCTCTTGGCAGACAGGATGTTTCAGCTCCTTTGTCTCATTATTCACAAAAGGGACTCAGATGTGCTTCCTTGTTTCCTCCATTACAGTTAGATTTTCTTAACATGTTGAAGTGCTCCTCAAAATCCTTCCTTGGTATCAATGTCACCTGGGATATTAAAATGTAAGCTCACGGCTACACCCCACACCCAGGACGAGTCACTGGGGTAGAGTCCACTCTCCTGCATTTAACAGGTTCCTCTCAGGTAGTACTTTAGTTGAGGTGAACCCTTAGCCTAGGATTTGGAATTTGGCCAGTTAACCAGCTTTCCTGCTTAAAGGAAAACTGGGGGCCTGGGAGCCCAGACGTCAGCAGGAAAGGGATCTTCCCAACCTAGGGACCAAACCCAGGTCTCCCACACTGCAGGCGGATTCTTTACCAGCTGAACTACCAGGGAATCCCCAGGTAACATGCTGCCAGGTGCCAGAACTTCTCTGTCCATCTCTAATGCTCTCGTGAGTGCTAAGTCGCTTCAGTCGTGTCTGACTCTTCATGACCCTATGGACCAGGCTCCTCTGTCCATGGGATTCTCCAGGCAAGAATACTGGAGTGGGTTGCCATGCCCTTCTCCGGGGGATCTTCCTGACCCAGGGATAGGTCTCCTGCATTGGCAGGTGGGGTCTTTACCACTGTTACCCCCTGGAAGCCCCTAATGCTCTCATAGTTAGCTATTACACCCATTTTACAGATGAGGAAATTTGTCCAGTTTGTTAGGTGGTGATATTTACAATTGAAACCCAAGCCAAAGTTTCTAGCTCTGGCATTCTGCTTTTTAGGCTCTGATACCTAACCAAATGCTGTCAGTGAGACCGAAGTGGTAAAAATTGTAACAGCATCAGTACTGGGGATGTGAATGTTGCTGAGCTCTCACATGACAGCTACTTTGCCTGGTGCTTTTTTACTAAGGCACTTGTAAACTTTGCTTCAGAGTTTTCCTAGGTATTCTGGAATTGGTAATTTTCCAGCCAGGTGTGAAAGTGGTGCTTCTTTGTTACCAGTCTCTGTGTTAGAAGGGGGTCCGTTTGTGTTTTTTTTTTGCCACACCACATAGCATGTGCTATCTTTAGTTCCCTGACTAGGGAATGAACCTGTACCCCCTGCATTGGAAATGCTGAGTCTTAACCACTGGACCACCAGGGCAGTTCCACAGAGTTCTTGATTTGATACAAGCTAGAGTCCAGATACTTTATTTTTTATAAAAGTACTTTTCGGACCCCCCAGGCAGCAGACATAATGCCCAATTAGACGAAGATTGCTTCAGTCCAGCACTTGAGTATTTCAAGCCAGGGGGTGGGGGGATCTTGGGGGTTCTAAATTATCCAGACCAGTACTGACTTTCTGCTTTAATTACATTTTGACCAGCTCATATTGGTAGGCTTAGCCTGCAGGGATCCATGCCACTTAATAAAACAGGCAAAAATAGATGAAGGAAAGCGCTGTGGCTGCAGGGAATGGTGTCTGGATCAGAAGACGCTGACTCACCCCAGGGTGGACCCGGGTGGGACTGGTCCAGGAAATGACCCTCCCTGTGCAGGCAGTTGGGCTTCACCCGTGGTGCTAGTGGTAAAGAACCTGCCTGCCATCGCAGGAGACATGAGATGCAGGTTTGATCTCTGGGTCAGGAAGATACCCTGGGGGAGGGCATGGCGGCCCAGGCAACTATTCTTGCCTGGAGAACCCCCATGGACAGAGGAGCCTGGCAGGCTACAGTCCATAAGGTTGCAAAGCTGGGACATGACTAAACACGCATGCATGTAGGTAGCTTTTCACTACCTGGAATACGGCAGCCTGGACCCCACTAAGGTCAGTAGCACTGACCACTCGGTCAGTGGTCAGAAGCTTGTTTAATGGAACCAGGTATTTCAAAATACTCTTAACAAGGATTTTCAATTTTTCCTCTTTCTGGGAGTAATAGGCCTGGAATGTCCTACTCCAGGAGGGATGCCTAACATGCTAGAAATGTAGCTGCTGTGGGGATGAATGCAATGACAAGGCAGTAGGCAAGTTTGGACTTGAGCATTGGCTCTGCAGTTTCTCTGCTAAATTATCTGTGGTAGGATCTGGGGTATCCATTAAGAAACACAAGGACCAGGTTCTTATAAAACAGAAATGGTGGTAGTATCTATCTCACAGGGCGGTTGTGGGGGCTAATGAAGTTACTGTAAGGAAACTGCTTAGTGCAGTGTCTGGAACGTAGAAACTGCTCAATAAACAGAACCTCAGTGAACAGAACCCCAGGATCCACAGGGTGGGGAATCTCTGTCTGCATCTCAAACCAGCGCCTGGTGATCATCTTTTTGCAAGAGGGTAAGAGGCCATGGGGAGTGGGAGCCCCAGGATGCCACCTCCACCAGCCATGGAGTTTATTGGTACTGTTTACCGCAGAGTACCATCCCCACCCCTGCCAGGCTACATTTGACTGCCCTTTTTTGCCAGTCTTCATTATGAAAGGATGTGAGCTCAGGAATGCTTGCTGGTGAGAAGCAGGCTCCCTTCATGCCTCTTGATTATGTACATTTAGCCAGAAGAAGACAAAACCCTTTTTAACCTTCAGGGGAACTCTAATACCAGCCACCCCATCAACACAGGTTCCAGACATGCATGTTTTTTAAATTACGTTTATTTAGCGTATGTACACATAAAAGAGAAATCACCCTCTGTTCCCACCCAGCAGAAAACATGCACAAACCCAAGGTATACATGAAGGGACAGGGCCCCAGCCCCAAGTTAGTGGTTGGGATGGTGCAATCCTTTGAGTCACAAGCCCTGGTCAGGAGAGGGCTGGACTGAAGTGTTGGGCAGGCTGTACCCCCGCTGCGGGGCCTAAAATAAGCGCGCACCATAGCCAAAGGTCTGTTTGATGCCCTCAAAGTAGTACCGCTGCCAGCCCTGCCTCGTCCTCTCCTCCTCTGGGGCGGGGATGCCTCGGCCTTCCATGCACAGCTCAGTTTCTCCGTTCTTATCGATGAAGGTCAAGGTGATGATGGCAAAGTGCCCTGGGGGAAGGCAGAAGGGAGGGAGGTTTCAGATCCAGGGTTTCCATAGGGGCCTGAGGCGAGGGGGAAAGAAAGGGTTCTGGGGGTAACAGCAATGAACAAACATGCTTGCTTACCTTCTGGCCAAGATTTAAACCTCCATTTCATCGCAATGTATTTCTCAGGGACCTGAAATAATCAGAGGTCAGCCTTTTTGATATTTGCTTTCTCCCAGAAGAACTAATTTTACCCCACGAAGGAAAAAACTATAGGAAAGTGAGAGAGTCCAATTGTAGCATTCCTTTGAAAAACAAAATGAGCTTTTACTGACCCAAGAGATTAAAGTCTTAAATTTATCTACAGAGCTGGAAAGAAAAAGGCCGGGAGTGGGGAGGAAGGGACACATTATTCTTCTAAGCTGATAAAAGCCACGTCCTGGCTAGCAGGAACTCACCAGATCAGTGAATTCTCCAGAGACATTGCCGTCTACCAAGTGAAACTTGCCACCTTTGTCTGCTTCCAACATAGCAGGAGCGTGGGTGAAGGCCTGAACGAGCTGCAGAACAAAAGGAGGTAGGAAGATGTGCGGCTCTCGGGGGGACCCAGGAGAAGTGCTAGCCGACACCTGCGTGCCTCAGCTCTCAATTCCAAAGACACTACTCTGCCCAAGAACCAGCTTCAGGTTCTTTTCTGTTCCAGTAGAGACCACGCTTCAACTCAAATAATTCTTTCTAAATCCAGGATGCTATTACATTGGATCCATTTACTTTTCTAACATGAATGATTCCAGTTGTTCCCACTTACAGGACCCAAAATTAGTACAAGAAGAAAAAAAAAGGCAAATCCACTTTAATGAGTGGTGGCTTGAACATGTCTTTCCTTTGCCTCTTTGAGAACAAGGAAAGTCTCGTGGCTCCACTCAGCACTTTTCTGCAGTGAGAGGATGTCCCCACAACTCTAGTCACCTGGAACGGCAGACGCCAGGAGCTGGAAGGACAGGACTGTACTTACCTCTTGGGTGGTAAAAACTCTATAGAGCTCCTCTGGTGATGTCAGGAAGCTTTCTCTAAGGGTGATCTTACAAGTGGGGATTTTGACACCAACGGGTCTGGCCTGGGTTTTTGAAGGAGCAGACTTAGCCTGTGGAAGTGGCAGTGAAACTGTCAGTTTATAGAGTACTGGTGAGACCTCACTTCACAGGGCTGCAGGGACACACTGCCATTCACTCTCACAAACCTTGTCACCTCCAAGGCTAAATTACTCCAGGGGCTCAGAGGAAATGTATGTGCATGGGCATTTCTGTGAGGAGGGGGATTTTCTCAGCACTCTCAGTGCCACTCTGGGTGAAAGAAAAGTGATACTTCTTTAAAGCCCATGCCAGAGGACACACTAAATCATTATGTACTTCTGGAGAGTCCTGTGTAATCCTCAAGCAGAATGTCTGTTTAAATAGTCAGAAGCAGCACCCCCAGAATATCCTTCCGAGTGTGACAAAGGGGCAGGAGGGCTGAAAACCAGGTGCTGAAGCCAAACCAAACAAGCGCCAACTCCAGAAAATAGTTTGTGCTCCCCTCCAGTGCAATGAAATCAGTCAGTTTCCTGTTAGGTGAGGTCAGTGACCTAAGTAACCTCTGACACTTTGATGAGAACTTTAATATCAAAGGATGAAACGTAGATATGTTATTTTAGATGCATACAGGGGAACCTGCGTTCATAACCTCCTCACTGGTGTTAAATACCAAGAGTTGGACTCTGAAGCCCCTGATGGCTTGATGGCTTCCATTTGCTCTAGGAGTCTGTCGTAAATGAATAAAAACCAGGTTAAAGATGGGGCAACATACAACTACATTCTGTGGACCCTGAAAAGCAGCACCTCTGGCTCGGAGGTTAGGGTGGGAGAGAAAAAGCTGAGATACAGACTTAAGGAAGAGGCAGTGTCTCAACTCCCTTTCCAGACAGCCTCCTGCCCCACCATGCAGGGATACTGGTTACCTTGCGCTCCTCAGTTTTCAGTGCTGGCGGCCCAGCTGGGTCTACTGACTCTCCATTCATTGTAGGCAAGATCATACCCTGCGTGAATTCTGAAAAGACAAAATCCAGCTCCTGGAAGTTATTTCTTGGGAGCTGAGATTTGGGGCTTCACCGTAGTTCACAAACATGGCCGTCCTAACTCAGGAGGAGGTAATGACAACAGAAGGAGGAGTCGATCCATTTTACGTCTTTCCCTTTGATCCATGCCACATGGGTACCTGAGTGTATCCTACAGAATGCAGTATGGTCATTAGGATTACTTGAAACCCCTGACTCAATCAGAAGCATCACAACTTGTTAAATGTGTGTGAGGTCTACTGCGGATGGCAGCCAATGACTGCAGCGGCACTTCCAAAGCCTTCAAGAGTGGGGAAGATGCTCACAGCTGCATATTTAGTCCCCTTCTCCACTCTGCCGTACCTCTGTAGGACAGCCACAACTATTAGGGCATCAGAGCACTGGTTCCCACCTCTACACTGGCTCCCTCTGATGGTCACCAGAGGTACTCCGACACCCAGACCAGATCACGTGGGCAAAGCTGGAGTTCAGGGGGACAGCTGAGAGGACTACTATTCAAGTAATCCTAAGAACAGTCCAGGACTGTGCTCAATCTGGAGATGCCGGGTCTTTAGATCAGTGAGTCCAACAGAAATACCACCTCAGCCTCAAATGTAACACTACATTTTCTAGTAACCACCCTAAAGTGGTAAAATGGACAGGTGAAATTAATTTTGACCACATTCCCCTCATATATCCATTCTACCATTTGTGTGTTGTCAGTATCAGATAATTGAGATATTCTTCTTTTTAAAAAAATACCAAGTCTTCAAAATTTATTACATATTTTATACTCAGAGCACATCCCAATTTGGACTGCCACATTTCATGTCCTCAACAGCCAACGCATTAGACAACACATCTCTAAATCTTTCCCTACTTTACAGACTGATTTCAAGATGAAATAAGCCTTCTCCGCCCAGATTTCTACTCATTTACTAAAGAAAGAACTGTCAAGCCCCTTAATTAGCATCTGACAGGTGGAAAACTATCTTCTCAAGGCACTTATAACTACTCAAAGGATACCTGTTTTGAGGGTGCTGATGTAAATTCCCATTGCTTCTCTTAGAAGTTTCACCCCTTCTTCCTTCATTAAGGCCACGAGATTTGTGTCAGGCTCATCTTTGGCAAGGCTCACACTAATCTGAATGAAAGATCAGAAGTAGGTGGTAAATAGCTTGAGAGGCACCCACATTGGGAGATGTAGGTGCCGAGCAGTCAGATAACCGCTGACATTTGCAAAGGAAATGCATGACAGTTGAGGTATTCGTACAATCCCCATGAGTGTTTCTTCTCAAGGTCTCTCTGCTACCTACTGCCAAGACAAAAGTGGCTAATGTTAAAACTCACACCACTCACTAAAGCAAAGTAACTGAATAAGCATAAACTGCTCGGGAAGCTCCTAATGGCACCACAGACCCAGAAAGTCGTCTGCAGACTGGGGTTCTGAATGCTTAGGCCAAGCCTGGTCTGTAATCTTGAAGACAGATTATTTTTCTCATCTGAGAATAAGAGGATGTAGGAAACTCAGACAGATGAGGAATTGGAAAGCACAAACCTCCACTTCATCCACGCTATTTTCATCAGACAAATTGGGGATCTCCACATGGCCCTTGTACTGCACTCCAGACTTAGAGGTACCTGTCAAAAGTAATGCAGTATTATCAGTCTCCTCCTCTTCAGGCTAAGTCTTCTGCTCTGGATGTGTAACTAGTATTTTGCTTATGCTTCTTTTGGACAACTGCACCTACCTTCTTTATTTTGAGAGAAGGTGGCTGCCACACTAGAGGCAACCATTGCCCCCCTCCCTGAAATGTCTTTCCTCATCAGATTTCTGGAGACTGTGTTACCAGTGTGAGACTAAGAGCTACGTGAATTCAGCACTAGCCTGAATTCTGCTGAGGAGGACCTAGGTTAATAGCTAATACTGGCAGTTTTGCTAAAACGCTTGTTTTGAAAATACAAATTTGTTCCAATGCTATAGGTATATTAAGTGACAATTTGATTGTAATATGAATTTCATATTTGCTTATATGCACTTTCATCCACAAAGAAACCCAAACAGAGCTAAACAGAGCTGCATAGGAAAACACAAAACACATGTCTCAAACGTTAATCTGACAGTGACCTCAGTTCACCACGTGTGTTACAAGCCACACCATCCACGACTGGTATTATAATGCTCCTTCTGATTTCCCATGACACTCCTTCCATCACCTCACAATAACCCAAGTACCTCAGTGCCCCTGATGCCCACTTTCACAAGCAAACCTCAGGTTTTTGTCAAGGTAAAGCACGATATTTGTCAAATGATTTACGTTCTTATGATTTAACGTGTAAACTGTGCCACCAATTTTTACATTACTAAATTTAAAAAAATATCACTGATGAAGCTTTTGAGCATCCTGTCATGTCCCTAACCCTATCTTCCCTACAAGCTCTGTGGTTTTTGTTGGAAGTTTCTGCATAGTGTGGTGAATTTTAGAAACACGTGTCACGTTATAGCAGAACTGACTGTGTTTCAAAGTTAACATTATTTATCTTTACCTCTCTAGGCCTCAGTTTCTCAATCTATAAAAAGGAGGCTGGGAAAGATGATACCTATGGTTTCTTCCAGACTGCTATGCTTTAAAAAAAAAAAAAAAAAAGACAAAAATACATTTTGCCTCTGTTACCATTCAGTTGAGAAGAATTTACATGTTTTGCCCCATACATGTACTCTTTTAACTCTACTGTCTTTCCTTCCTGTCAGGACCATCCAAGGATGGCCCCAATTCTATCCTAATATCCTCACAAAAAAGACATTAAGCTAGAGAATAAAACCAGCCCCAGTTATAATCACATGCAAGCAGCATTATCACAGCACTCTAAACTATTAGGTTCACACTGGAATTAAAAAAACAAAAGCCAAAAAACTCCCATAGCCTACTTTCAAGTCATCCAAGAGGCAGAAATAGCTAGTCTGAAAAATGTCACATTGTATGCTCCCAAACAGGACAAGGCCCAGAGGTTCAGCAGCCCAGTTGCTACATCAGTAGGGACTTGTGAGACCCACAGACAGGAGACCCATTTAGTGTCCTGCAGCGGCAGAAAAATTTCAACATTCGATACTGCTTCCTATAGGACTCTAAAGCAGCACTATCTCCCTCAAAAAAAGTTCATAACCTCTCAAAAACTGTTCTCCCTGGCTCTTGAATAGGTCAATCAAAATGTGATTAACCCCTGTCCTAAAAGCCGAGCACAGACTTACCTGTCCAGTTTAGTTTGACGCTCCACTCATAAAAGAAGATAAGTTTGCCTTTGCGATTGTTAATGGATGCCTCTCCATCAAGCTTACTCACTTCTGTCACCTCGCACTTGCCTTCCTCATTTTGTACACGTACAGCCAGGAACAGTGTTTTCAGCTTATCTGTGGACCAGTTTGAAGCATCCCTTTCTGTCCTGCAAAACAGAAACAGAGCTATGGACCAACAGCCAAATGAAGGATACACTGCTTGCTCTACGCAAGAGCACCCAAGGCTATACGAGGCTGGAAAAGAACACAAAAGCCTCAGTCCCACTCCAGTATGTCCACAAATGTGTTACTCTTTTAGGAAGACCAGGAGTCAATAAGGACTGTCTGCTGTATAGCATGACAGTCAATTACTGTCAATAAGGACTACTGCTGTATAGCATGGTTTCAAACTTAATGGAAAATTCTGCTTTCCTTTCTCAGCATGATGGTGCTGGGGTCAGTACTGAATACTTTAACATGGCGCCCCCGTCTGACCAAATGGAAAACTGTGCGCTTCTGAGGTCAGGAGCACACAAGGGGGCCGCAAAACGCAGCGCTGAGCTAAAAGGTCCAGTTAAGAAGAAACCAATAATCTTGATCCCATTAGCGCAGTGTTTTGACCTATCAAATTCAGGCTGTGTTATAAATTTTGTGCCCTCCAAATGGCCCTGAAAACAATGAATGTCCAGGGTTTTAAAACAAACAAAAATGAAAGCCAACCATTCTATGTTAAGAGGAGAGGACGCAGGCTGAAATACAAAGGAAAACTATCTACCTTCTAATTTTCTAATAAACAAAAGTAAGATGAGCTACAACAGAGTAAAACTACAGTGTACGCCCAAAGTTCAGTGGACTCAGAAGGAATAAGAAAATATTACTTGCAGAACATTTCATGAAAGAGAGTAGGCTTTTAAGAGTGGTTGGATTATAAACTATGATTGCCCGGCAACCAGCGGCAGTCCCTGGAGCGACGATACAAGCAACTTAACAGTTCCGGGTGAGAGGCCACGGAGCCTTGGAGCATCACTCAGTTGTGAGCACTTGCAGATCACGTTCTAAGACCTGGCTTTCTGGAGTGAGGCAGCGATCCCTTATGACTGACTTTTAATTCCAGCCGAAAGTCGAAAAAATAGTAACTCCAACCCTCTCGAGCCTAACACTGCAATCTCTCAATACTAGACACGGCAGTTTTGGGTCTCAATGACGCCTCCGGCCACGTGTGAGAAGCATCTCTCCGCTCAGGCTGAATGCAGCAGCCAGAGGGGGTACGTCCTCCTGTGTGAAACCCCCTCGTCTGGGATGCAGTCTTCTACGTCGTCCCCCCACCCGACCTCCGGGCTTCCCCTCCACCCAATGAAACGGAGGTCTGAGGCTGGAGGGGCCTGCGACTTACGGACCCCTGGAGACAGGAAGGACCCACGCCCATCTCCTGCCAGGCAGGGCTGCCTAGACCCCAGTAGTGTTCCGGTCAAGGTTCCAGGGTACCCTCCGGCGCAACCCCGGCCCGGCCGCAGCGCTCCCTCGGCCTGGCCCGCTGGCCCTCACCAATGCCAGTTGTTGACGTTGGTGGCGTCCGCCCGCTCCTCCACGATCCAGCGTGGGTCGCCCTCACCCCACTTGGCCATCGGCTCTCCTACCGCGCCGCCACCAGCTCCCGAGCAGCCACAGCCACAGCCTCAGGACAGCCCGGTCGCGGCCGCCCGGCAGCGCCTGGAAACTACTAGAAGAAGCTGCAAGATCCTCCTGGCTTGCTTTTCCCTCCACCCCCCCCGCCCCTCCCCGCCTTGACTTCCGGCTCCGCCTCCCTCCCGCCGGGTACGTCGGCTACCCCTCCCCGGACCTTCGCTTCCGTTTGTTCTAAGGAATCCTTTACACTCCTTCGAGTTATGCCCTGAAAGGCCCGAAAGGCGACAGCTCACACGACCATTCCTCACCCACAGAGACACACAGGACACGTTTCATTGTTTCCCTAAACCCTTCATCGGCCCCGCTTGGCCTCACGGGAATTGTAGTCTTGTCGAGTGACCCACGGGATAACCTCGGAAGGTCGAGCTGAAAGGAGAGGAAACGGGGTTAGGCGCGGTGCGCTGGGGATTCTGGGAGTTGTAGTCAAGAGGCCGCCGCGGCCTGTCCCGGCAGAGCCTGATTGTAGGGGCGAGAGGAACTACAACTTCCAGCATGCCGTGCGGCGCCTGTCTCGACCCTTGGTTCCTACCCCCACCCCACCCTCCCGCCCCCTCCTCGGGACTATCCCCTTCCGCCCCTTTTGTATGCCGCACAGCCTGTCTAGAAAGGCTGGACCCTCGGCGGCGAAGTCTGACGCTGACCTGAGAGGGAGGGCTCGGTGTGGAAGAGGTGAGGGTGTCCCAAACTCCTTGGGCTACATATCTGGCCGAGTCCAGCCTCTCCGCATCCATATCCTTTCCCCTCGTTGTCTGAGGCGTCCCTCGACCTCCCTGGCTTGACTGTTAAATCCAGTTCTTGCGATCCCTGGGCTTGCACTCGGGGTTGGGGCCGCGAGCGAGCCCAGACAACTGATTTTGAACAAGCATTTATTGTACTAAGGTTCTGGGCTCTGGCCTCTGCGGTGGATCCTTGTTTCCTGGACCCTTCGCCCACAGAGTCTTCCTAGTTTAATCCACATTTCCTCGTCTCAGTTCGTCACCTCACTTGTGTAGGCCTGGCTTTGAAAGAAGATAAATGAGTCCGAATCTAACTTCTCACAGGCTGGTTTCTGCGGTGTCCTGAGGCGGAGAGCGTGTTGGTTGTAGATATTCTTTGGCCAAGTCGTTTTCCATCCTTTGTGGTATTCCTGCCCTTCCCTCAGATCTACTGCCCTGTATGGTGGGATCTCAGTAAACAAGTGACAGGGACAAGCCTTTGAAGTGTTTTAAATAATTTTGAAGCACCTTTCTCAGCCCCTCTTAAAATTGTAGCTGATTGCTTTATAAATTTTAGAGCCGTTAAATTATTGTCTTTTTTTACTTGCTGAGGAAATATAGTTTCTGACTAGCGCTAGAAGTACAGATTGGTGTCAAGCGTCCACTGCCTTTGCGTAATTAAGAAAAGATTCCAGAAATCCTCTGGTGGATTACAGAGTTTGTTAAGACTCATGCTATGCCTATCTGTAGATACTGTAGTAATGACCTGCCCTCAGTTTTCCCTAGAGTGATAAAAGAACGATGCAAATCAGAGTGGAAATGACCCAGGAGATAGAAAACCTGGATAGGAGCAACTAACTTTAGCTTAAAAACTTTGGTACTTAATCCTTTTGTGCCTCATTTCCCTCATCAATGAAATGGAATCTGCTAGGCCTACTTTGAAGAGGTGTTCTGAGGCTTTGTAAACTGGCACCTGTACCATAGACGTTTACCTGCTCTGTGGACATCTTCAGTGTTTGTGATGGCTACTCAGAGTTTTTATATCAAAATTTTAAACTTTAGGAATGCTTAGAAATATTTTTCTAGCTTTTTCCAAGGTATTGATTTATTATTAATAAAAATTAATACTAAACAGATTTTTGTGTCAGCACATGTGCTTTCCGTGTGGTTCACTGGCTTCAGCCTTACAACAGTCTTCCCAGGTATGTTTCTGTTGTTAAGTCCCATATTTACAAATGGCAGAGATAGAAAGAAGGCAGAAGATACACTAAAAGGAGCTAGCCTTTAGTATTTACTGTATACTGGGGACTTTTGTTAGCTCTTTCTTGACTCCTGTTTATTCTTCACTGCAACCCTGTGAGGTCGCCTGTCACTTTCTCCAAGGCTTAGAAGTGAGATTATTTACCCAGGTTGCTGAGAATTGGAGAGACTGACATTTGAATTCAAGTCTGCCTGACTACAAAGCCTATGCTTGTTGCAATATAAGGGATGATATTTTTTTTTCTGCTAGCTTTTGTATTTGATTTTACTCACTGCATTAAATATACAAAAGGATGTTTAAGCCGTGTCTGGGTTCAGTAGAAATCAGTTAGTGATATCTGCCATGGGGAAGGATCAGATGGTAAACACTTCTCAGCCTGCTTTGCCATTCCCAGACCCCCTGACAACACACGAAGTGAGGCAGAGTGTGTTAAGGCCATTGGGAGTCTCAGTGGGTCTGCCGTGGGGAGTGTTTCTTAAGCTTCTATTGAGAAAGGTGCTACTGAAATAGAAAAAGCAAATCCATCCTTTAGAACTGGATTCTCTGTAGCCTTTGGAGTTATTTTTGGCACTGAAAAATTTGGTACCTGGTTCTTGGCTTAAATCAGTTTTCACTCTAATCTAGTTGGCATGGATAGTTTAGTTTGTGATTCTAAGGCAAAACTTTTTTTCAGGGTGAAATCTAATTTTAGAATAGTTATGAGAGGGACTTGTGGTGTTTTGACTGATTCTTCATAGACTTCCTTCTTTGGCTATGCCCTCGTTTCCCAAATTTTGGCCAGTACTTGTTATTAAATTAATCATGATTTGAAGTTGAAGTTACAAGCAGGCTAATTCAGCTTCCTTTAGTTGCTTACTTGCTATCAGGAATTCAAGAAGCACATGAGAGAGTAAGATGTCTATGAGTTTTTATTCTCTGCGGTATTCCCAGAGCCTAGAACAGGGCCTGAGAGGTGGCACGCAACAGATACATGTTGAGTCCATGAATGTAGTTACCATCTGTTTTGTTTATGCTTTGATTAACCTTGTGTATCCAGCAAAGTTCGTGATGCATTCTTGTAACACATGCCTGGTTTGTACTTTTACCTTTGTACATACTTTTACTGGGGCTTCCCAGGTGGCACTAGTGGTAAAGAACCCGCCTGCCAGTGCAGGAGACCTAAGAGACACAGGTTCAATTCCTGGGTTGGGGAAATCCCCTGGAGAAGGGCATGGCAACCCACTCCAGTATTCTTGCCTGGAGAATCCATGGACAGAGGAGCCTGGTGGGCTACCGTCCATAGGGTTGCAAAGAGTTGGACACGACTGAAGTGACTTAGCACGCATGAGAGTGTATAAATTAGAAAAGGTATATATGCTCAATACTGTGTTGTAGGGTCCTTCAGAGAGGGACTGTGTTTTGTACTTCAGATATCCCTTACGTAATAAAACAGCTGACAGAGCACCTGAGATGGTGTTGTGAACAAAGTAGCTGCTGTAGGAATGAATGACTACTCGTGGGTTATCAGGCAATCAAAAGTGTGATTGGATTGGTTGGAGACCCAAGGATCTGATTTTATGTGGCCTCTGCAGTATTTTCTTCACCAGACGCTTTTTGTGCATCCCTGACTACAGCAGGAAGTTTGTAGTCCAGGAACCCAAAGCTTTTGGAGCTCTTTTGAGGAGAATCCAGAAAGAGACATACAGTATATCTCTCTTCCTCTTCCTCCAGATGAATCGGACAAAGGGTGATGAGGAGGAGTATTGGAATAGCTCCAAGTTCAAGGCTTTCACCTTTGATGACGAAGATGATGAGCTCTCACAGGTGGGTTTCTGTGAACACTCGCCGAAGTTCTCACCCCTTTCCACTGTGTACCCTTTCCCTTGCATCCTTGGTAACCTGTCTCAATTAGGCTCAGCAGTGCTTTCAGTCACATCTTTACAAGACTCTTCATGGAGAAGAACGCTGGGCAAAGAAAGGAATTGTAAAAGCCAACTCCCTGCCCATTTTCCTTTACATTCTTAAGATGATTCATTTCTTTGCGTTGTGTTTTTTTTCCCCCAAGAACCCATAAGTCTTTTTTCATGTGGTATAATTATTATTTTTGAAGGATGAACTGGATTGGGAGTTTTGTCTTTATCATGTCTGTTTTACAAATGAGGGAAACATTCATTTTTGGAAAGATGGATAAACTCCCTACAAAGCAAGTCAATACCAGGAATAGGATTAGAATTCAAAATCGGCTTTGACTCTTCCTAACCTTTTGCCACTGGACTCCAGTGTTGGCTAAATAGCAGTTTCTTTTCTTGGCAAACATCTAGTGGGCTAGGCATTCGATGGCAGAAAGGTTAAAATATTGGCCATTCTCAAGTCCAAGTTCCTCAGCCTTCTTGGCTGTCAGAGGGAGAGGTGAGAAGTGGTGACTGCCTAAGCGCCCTGCCTGGTGTCCGTCCACAGTTAAAGGAATCCAAGCGGGCAGTGAATAGCCTTCGAGACTTTGTGGATGATGATGATGAAGATGACCTGGAGAGAGTCAGCTGGACCGGGGAACCTGTGGGAAGTAAGTACAAAAGACCCTGGGAAGGGATTAATTATTCAGGGTTCTTAACATTCATAAAGTCTCCTCAATACTTGTCAGGATAGGGAACAAGGCTAAGCTGTTTTCAGATGAGCATACATCTGGAAATTTACCCAGGAGAGGGTACTTGGGGAAATAAGGCAGTAGTTTCCATACGGCTGTCTAGGTCTGCTATCTGAGGGCTAATGTTTGGGTGGCTATTTCAGACTTATTTGGGGTGCTTGTTAAAATTAGATTCCTGGGCTTCACTCGAGAGACTCTGCTTCAGTAGGTCTTGACGTTGGGTGTGGGGTGGCGGGTAGGGCGGGGTCTCAAATGACAATAAGCACTGCTAATGTTCTGATACGCAGTCATATTTGAGAACTGCTGACTTAAATGCTCACAACTGCCTGGCAGAACTGACTTCCTTAGCCACCAAGTCTCACTGCCTAATTGTTCTCTGATACCACTTAACACCTTTGCTGGGCCCATCTGATTAAGCGTAGTTTTAAAGGTTTGTTTGTTTGTTTGTTTTAATGGGAAATACTGTCACATGATTTAAAAAGCAAAAAGTATTCAAGGCGTACTGTAGTAAAAAGGATTCACGGCGTACTGAGAAGTTTCCCTCACACTGTCACGCATCTACTTAGTTCTCAGGCCCTGCCAGCCCCAAAACAACTGCTGTTGTTTGCTTCCTGTGTGTTCATTTAGAGATGCTTTCTGCTTGTGGAACTACATATAGGAAAATGAACCCCGTTTTTTACACCAGAGGTGGCATACTTTATACCCTCCTCTTTTCACTGGATAATATAGCTTGAAGATCTTTCCAAGTGTTCTCATGCTGCCTCTCCCTTTTTAAAAATAGCAACATAGTATACACGGTGTGGAATTCTCATAATTTATGTAACCAGTCCACTGTTGATGAGCATTAGATTGTTTCCAATCTTTTGTTGTTTATATTGCTGTTCTTGTATTTTGCCCATGTAAGAGTATCTGAAAGTTCAGTTCCCAGAGTAGAATCGCTGGCAGAGGGTATTTGCATCTGTGTCGGTTAGAGGTTGCACCGATTTGCACTCCCACCTAGCAGTGTCAGAATGTTCCTTTTTCCCACAGCCTTGACAGCACAGGGTGTTCTCAAACTTTTGGGTCTTTGTCAATCTTATAGGGGGCAAGTGGTATCTCAGTGTGCTTTTTAAAAATACTTATTTATCTTCAGCTGTTCCGGGTCATTGTTGCTGCGTGGGCTTTTCTCTAGCTGCAGCAAGCAGGGTCTACTTACTAGCTGTGCGCAGGCTTCTCATGGCGGTGGTTTCTCTTGAAGAGCCTGGGCTCTAGGTGCACGGTCGTCAGCAGTTGTGGCACGGGAGCTTAGTTCCTCCGTGGCCTGTGGGATCTTCCCGGCCCTGGGATTGAACCTGTGTCCCCTTGCGTTGGTAGGCAGGTTCTTAATCACTGGACCTCCAGGGAAGTCTTAACTGTACTTTTAATTTGTGTAATTCTCTTACTAAGAGTGTGGTCAAGCACCTTTTCGTATGTTTAACAGCTACTTGTATTTCCTTTTCTTTGATCCATTTATTCATTTCCTTTGCCCTTTTTTTCTGTTGATGGGTCTATGTGATTCTGTTCTTTCTCCCTGCCTGAGTATTTTAAGTCCATGTTGACAAGGGACCAGGGCTTCTGATGAAAAGCTTTTAGAGTTTATTGGAAAGCTGGATGTGGTGGTATTATTTTGGATGAGAATGACTGATCTACATCTTGCTGTCTCACAGGTATCTCATGGTCCATCAAAGAGACTGCTGGTAATAGCGGGTCTAGCCACGAGCGTGAACAGCTGAAGAACCGAAACAGCTTCTCCACCTATGCACAACTACCCAAACCTGCTTCTACCTACTCTCTGAGCAGCTTTTTTAGAGGTGAGAGCGACGGTTAAAGGGACAGAGTCCTTTTCTTTGTTCCGAAAAACCACGAAGGCTGTGATTTTCATTTACTCTATAAGAAAAAGATACTGAAGTATAAAAATCTTTGGAGCTAGCAGTTAGGGATAAGAAAGGGGGAGAAATGAGGGAAATTCAGAGGGGTTGGACTGGGTTTCTTTTTTTTTTTTTTTTTAATTTTTTATTCCTTTATTTCTCATGTGTTCCCCATCCTGAACCCTCCTCCTCCTCCCCTCCCCATACCATCCCTCTGGGTCATCCCAGTGCACCAGCCCCAAGCATCCAGCATCGTGCATTGAACCTGGACTGGCATCTCGTTTCATACATGACATTTCACATGTTTCAGTGCCATTCTCCCAAATCTTCCCACCCTCTCCCTCTCCCACAGAGTCCATAATCCTGTTCTATACATCAGTGTCTCTTTTGCTGTCTCGTATACAGGGTTATCGTTACCATCTTTCTAAATTCCATATATATGCGTTAGTATTGGACTGGGTTTCTAAAACATGATAAACAAAGCTGACATCAACCTTGTGACATCTACTCAGGAAATTCGCCTAGGTCAGAATTCCCCCCTACCCCTGTGCTCAGGAAATTTGCCTAGGTCAGAATTCCTCCCTACCCTGTGCATCTCTGTTGGGAAGCCTTGTGCACTGCTGGGGGTAATGTAAAATGGTACGGCCTGTGTGTGGAAGACACCGGAAGACTGTGGAAGACAGCGGAAGACTGTGGAAGACAGTTTGGCAGTTTCTCAAAAAATTAAGTGTAGAATTGCCATATGATCCAGCAGTGTACTTCTGGGTATATACCAAAACGAATTAAAGCAAGGGTTTAAACAGGTATTTATACACCACGATTCAGAGTAGCCAAAATATGGAAACAACACAAATGTTCATTCACTGACGAATGAATGAACAAATGTCCATGCACATGCAGTGGAATATTATTCAACCTTAAAAAGGATCAAAATTCAGATACGTGTTACAACATGGATGAACCTTGAGGATATTATGCTGAGTGAATGAAGCCAGACATACAAGGATTCTGTGTGATTCGATTTCTGTGAGATGCCTAGAATAGTCAGATAGAAATAGAAAATAGAATAGTGGTCACCAGGGAATGAGAGTAAGGAGGAAAGGGAGTTATTGTTCAGTGGGTACAGTCTCAGTTTGAGATGATCAGAAAGTTCTGGAGATAGTAGTGATGATTGTACAGTGTGGATGTACTTAGTACCACTGAACTGTATCCTCCTTAAAAATGGTGATGTTTATGTTAGGTGTATTTTATCACAATTAAAAGAAACAGTTCCTCAGTGCCTTTTATTTCCACGGTACCTCAGATTTCTGAAGTTGAATAAAAGCTTTTTTAAGCCTTAAGTTCTTATAATTTCACAAAAAGGTTCTGTGTGCACTGCATCCTAAACTGAGTCTGGATGGCTCTGACTTTAACTCTTGGCCTTATGTGTTCTTTATCTTTAGGGAGAACTAGACCTGGAAGTTTCCAGTCCCTCTCTGATGGTAGGCATGGACTCTTTTCTCTTGATTACTGGGAGATGTTACTGGTCTGGGGTACAGCCTAGGGAGTCATGGGGACAAGTGATAATTAGATGATGGCACTTCTGAACCTATCATCATTATTAGAGGAATTTTCTGGTGCTGAATAAGCAGCTTGAGACCATTCAGGCTGTGGGGTCCAAGGGTAGCATCTAGGGATGCTGTCTTTGGGTAGGAACTGAGATCTACTCGGACTTCCCTACTTGGGGCCATAAAAATACCTTGGGAGCCCGCAAGTCAAGCAAAGGAAGCAGTGGAAGAAAGGAATGGCAGGAAGATGGTATCCTTCTCAGTCCCTTGCCTGTTCTTTTGCAGCTCTGTCAGACACACCTGCCAAGAGCTATGCTCCAGAGCTGGGGAGACCCAAGGGGGAGTATAGGGTGAGTTATATCTTATGATGGTCAGGACACTTTACACAGTTTGACGAACTTGGACATTTGTTATCTTGCTTGATCTTCCCAAATCTCTGAGCAGGTGTTATTTTAAACCCCTCTTAGAAATAAGAAAATTGGATCTCTAAACATTAGAGCTTGCCGGGAGTCTCACAGCTAGTTACATGGTAGAACTGGAACTTAAAATTTTTAGTTTCTGATTCAGCCCTGGTGTACTTTCCTTATCCATTATACTGCCATTTTTTAGGTTGTGGTTTGAAACTTTTGATCATCACTGTGGTCTAGAAGCTTGGTGGAGCTCATATTCACATGAAGCACATGAAAAAGCAAATTGACTGAAAAGGAAAAAACGATATCATAAGGTCCAAAAAAAGAACATGTTTCTCTCTTTTCCGTCTGTCGGCAAAACCATTCATTAGAGTCCCAAAACGGCCTCTACAGGCTGAAATTCTCAACCACTTACATGTTGGGCTGCTAGCTTTGTCAGTTGATCCGTTCCCTCTTTGATCCAATTCGTCCTGCCTGTAAAATCTCTGTCCTGGTTGCTTAAGAAACTTAGGACCAGACCATCCTAGTCTTGGTTTTTTTAATCTATCTTCTGGGCTTCCCTGGTGGCTCAGACGGTAAAGCGTCTGCCTGCAATGCAGGAGACCCGGGTTTGATTCCTGGGTTGGAAAGATCCCCTGGAGAAGGAAATGGCAATCCACTCCAGCACTCTTGCCTGGAAAATCCCATGGACGGAGGAGCCTGGTAGGCTACAGTCCATGGGGTTGCAGAGTCAGACACGACTGAGCGACTTCACTTTCACTTTCAGAGACTAAGACTATAAGCATGAGGTGAGGAGCTGATGCACTGATAATTCTGAATTCCGATCCTTTAATTTCCTATAATTCATGCGTTGCTAATATTCCAGGATTACAGCAACGACTGGAGCCCCAGTGACACAGTGCGGCGCCTCAGGAAGGGCAAGGTAAGGCCCCTGGGGAGAGAATTCTTGTGGGAATTGGAATTTGTCTATTTTGGAAGCTGAGCAGCTTGGCCTTTCTCTTCAGTTTTGTTAAATGAAATGATTTTCAGGAGGAAAACCATTCCACTAAGATGGCAATTCAGCTGCAAAATTTCTAATTCTCCACGGTTTAGTGTTGTTTTGATGGGGAAGTGGGAAAAGAGTGATGGATGAGAGGGAAAAGTAGTGCCTTTAAGAGTGAGAGCAGATGTCTCATGTTTAGGTCTGTGATCCAGTGTGAGTTAATACAGAATATATGGTGTGAGGTACAAATGGACATTCATTTTTTTCCCATACGGTTCTCTGTTTGCTCCAACACTGTTTGTTGAAAAGACTATCCATTTCTGCATCGGTCACTTTGGTGCCTTTGTTGAAAATGAATTGACTGTATATATGTGTAGGTCTCTTTCTGGACTGTATTCCAGTTCATTGATTTTTTTTTTGTCTATCCTTATGCCATTACCATTCATGACATTGTACAGGAGACAGGGATCAAGACCATCCCCATGGAAAAGAAATGCAAAAAAGCAAAATGGCTGTCTGGGGAGGCCTTACAAATAGCTGTGAAAAGAAGAGAAGCAAAAAGCAAAGGAGAAAAGGAAAGATATAAGCATCTGAATGCAGAGTTCCAAAGAATAGCAAGAAGAGATAAGAAAGCCTTCCTCAGCGATCAATGCAAAGAAATAGAGGAAAACAACAGAATGGGAAAGACTAGAGATCTTTTCAAGAACATTAGAGATACCAAGGGAACATTTCATGCAAAGATGGGCTCGATAAAGGAGAGAAATGGTATGGACCTAACAGAAGCAGAAGATAATAAGAAGAGGTGGCAAGAATACACAGAAGAACTGTACAGAAAAGATCTTCACGACCCAGATAATCACGATGGTGTGATCACTCACCTAGAGCCAGACATCCTGAAATGTGAAGTCAAGTGGGCCTTAGAAAGCATCACTATGAACAAAGCTAGTGGAGGTGATGGAATTCCAGTTGAGCTGTTTCAAATCCTGAAAGATGATGCTGTGAAAGTGCTGCACTCAATATGCCAGCAAATTTGGAAGACTCAGCAGTGGCCACAGGACTGGAAAAGGTCAGTTTTCATTCCAATCCCAAAGAAAGGCAATGCCAAAGAATGCTCAAACTACCGCACAATTGCACTCATCTCATACGCTAGGAAAGTAATGTTCAAAATTCTCCAAGCCAGGCTTCAGCAATACGTGAACCGTGAACTTCCAGATGTTCAAGCTGGATTTAGAAAGGGCAGAGGAACCAGAGATCAAATTGCCAACATCCGCTGGATCATCGAAAAAGCAAGAGAGTTCCAGAAAAACATCTATCTCTGCTTTATTGACTATGCCAAAGCCTTTGACTGTGTGGATCACAATAAACTGTGGAAAATTCTGAAAGAGATGGGAATACCAGACCACCTGACCTGCCTCTTGAGAAATCTGTATGCAGGTCAGGAAGCAACAGTTAGAACTGGACATGGAACAACAGACTGGTTCCAAATAGGAAAAGGAGTACGTCAAGGCTGTATATTGTCACCCTGTTTATTTAACTTATGTGCAGAGTACATCATGAGAAACGCTGGGCTGGAAGAAGCACAAGCTGGAATCAAGATTGCTGGGAGAAATATCAGTAACCTCAGGTATGCAGATGACACCACCCTTATGGCAGAAAGTGAAGAGGAACTAAAAAGCCTCTTAATGAAAGTGAAAGAGGAGAGTGAAAAAGTTGGCTTAAAGCTCAACATTCAGAAAACGAAGATCATGGCATCTGGTCCCATCACTTCATGGCAAATAGATGGGGAAACAGTGGAAACAGTGTCAGGCTTTATTTCTTTGGGCTCCAAAATCACTGCAGATGGTGACTGCAGCCAGGAAATTAAAAGACGCTTACTCCTTGGAAGGAAAGTTATGACCAACCTAGATAGCATATTCAAAAGCAGAGACATTACTTTGCCAACAAAGGTCCGTCTGGTCAAGGCTATGGTTTTTCCTGTGGTTATGTATGGATGTGAGAGTTGGACCGTGAGAAGGCTGAGCGCCGAAGAATTGATGCTTTTGAACTGTGGTGTTGGAGAAGACTCTTGAGAGTCCCTTGGACTGCAAGGAGATCCAACCAGTCCATTCTGAAGGAGATCAGCCCTGGGATTTCTTTGGAGGGAATGACACTAAAGCTGAAACTCCAGTACTTTGGCCACCTCATGCGAAGAGTTGACTCATTGGAAAAGACTGTGATTCTGAGAGGGATTGGGGGCAGGAGGAGAAGGGGATGACAGAGGATGAGATGGCTGGATGGCATCACCGACTCTATGGACATGAGTCTCAGTGAACTCTGGGAGTTGGTGATGGACAGGGAGGCCTGGTGTGCTGCGATTCATAGGGTCGCAAAGAGTTGGACATGACTGAGTGACTGAACTGAACTGAACTGATGCCATTACCAAGGCCTTGATTATTGTAGCTTTGTAGTTAATCTTGAAATCAAGTCACGTAAGTTCTTCAACCTTATTCTTCTCTTCCAAAATTATTTCAGCCATTCTAGATCCTGTGTATTTCCATATTAGCTTGTCAGTGTTACAAAAGAGCTGCTGGCATTTTGACTGAGATTGCATTGAATCTGTATTTCAATTTTGGAAGAATTGATACCATAATAACTATTGGGTGAAAATGGATCATAGTAGAATAAGTGCTAAAACTATAAAGCTGGAAGAAAATTTAGGTGAAAGCCTTTGTGATCTTGAGTTAGGCAAAGACTTACTAACCAAACATACAAAAACCATCAGACCAAAAAGGAAAATGGACTTCACCAAAATTGAGAAGTTTTGTTCTTTGAAAACACTGTTAAAAACACGAAAAGACCATTGCTGGGAGGAAATATTTGTAAAATACATCTTATAAAGTGTTTTCTCCAGAATATGTATATAAAAAATGATGATGTATCTTCAGTAATAAGATAAGCCATCAAATTTAAAAACTGGCTCAAGTTTTCACCAGTTACATCACCAAAAGCTGTGTGAATGGCCAATAAGCACTTGAAAAGATGCTCAACGTTATCAGTTATCAGGAAAATGTGAATTAAAACTGAGATACCACTATACAGCCACTATAATGGCTAAGTTTAAAAATACTGATCATACCAAGCGTTGCTAAGCTAAATCGTGTCAGTCGTGTCCGACTCTGTGCGACCCCATAGACGGCAGCCCACCAGGCTCCTCCATCCCTGGGATTCTCCAGGCAAGAACACTGTAATGGGTTGCCATTTCCTTCTCCAATGCATGAAAGTGAAAAGTGAAAGTGAAGTCGCTCAGTCGTGTCCGACTCTTAGCGACCAAGTGTTGGGAAGATGCAAAGCAACTGAAACTCTCATATGCTGCAAACAGGAAGGTGAAGTGGTAAAACCACTTTGCAAAAGAGTCTGACAGTTTCTTACAAAATCAAACACACATGTAATTTAATCACTAATAGACATTTACAATTCAGGAGAAATGAAAATTTGTTCATACAAAGACCTGTACATAGATGTTCATAGGAACTTTATTTATCATAACCTTTAAAGTGGGAATAACCTAAATATCTGCTAGTAAGATCCCTTGTCAGATGGACAAGGGGAATTTTTGTGGTAATGGAAATGTTCTGTATCTTGATTGTGGTAGTAGTTAACATGGGATTATTTACTTGTCAAAACTCACTGAACTGTACACTTAGATAGGGTAGATTTTATATGATATAAATTGTACCTCATTAAAAAGAGAACAAGTTGGGACTTCCCTGATGGTCCAGTGGTTCAGAATCCACCTGCCAGTGCAGGAGATATGGGTCTGATCCCTGGTCTGGGAAGATGCCACAGCTAAGCCCGTGTGCCACAACTACTGAGCCAGTACTCTGGAGCCCTCGCTCCGCCACTGCTGCAGCGCGAGCTCCAGGGCCTGTGCTCCCCAGCAGCAGCAGCCACTGCAGTGAGAGCCTGCACACCGTCACGAAGAGTAGCCCCCGCGCCACAACTCGAGAAAGCCTGCACGCAGCAACAAGGACCCCGCACGGGCAAAAATAAGGAAACAAGTTAATTAAAAAGAAAGAAAAGTTGGTCTCAGATAGCCAGTCCCCTGCTGTCCCCTCCAGTGGACCCCACACGCATCCCCCGTGGTGTGGCAAACGCTGCAGGGCCTCAGGAGTCCCTGTGCAGAGAGCCCTTCTTCCTGGGACACCGCGTGGCCGGAAAGGTGGCCGCCGCCTCGCCTGTCATGCACCGCATGTTCCTGGGGAAGCTCGTCCTAAACCATTTCTATAGGACCTGCTTCTGGGTCCAGCTTTCATATGTAGCAGAGCAGCTCCCTCACTGCGATCTACTGAAAGGTGGCGCTCAACACCAGGGTTTGAAAAAGCAACAACCAACCAAACAAGGAAAAACAAGTTTTTTAAAAAGGGAAAAAAAGAGGCAAAAGAGAACAAGTGATCTCCTTACCTGTTGACTTTGGCAAGCCTTCATCAGGACACTAGCATCTTCCAGGGTTGCCCAGAAAATCCCATGGATGGAGGAGCCTGGTGGGTTGCAGTCCATGGGGTCTCTGGGAGTGGACATGACTGAGCGACTTCACTTTCACTTTCCACTTTCATGCATTGGAGAAGGAAATGGCAACCCACTCCAGTGTTCTTGCCTGGAGAATCTCATGGACGGAGAAGCCTGGTGGGCTGCAGTCCATGGGGTCGCACAGAGTCGGACACGACTGAAGCGACTTAGTAGTAGTAGTAGTAGTAGTAGTAGTAGTAGGGAGGGGTAGTGGGAACCTCCTGGCTCATAGAGTGTTGAGGGCTGTTGTGTAAAGTAAAGAGGCTCTCCTTGGGGACCAGCGTGTGTGCTCAGTTGTGTCTGACTCTTTGTGACCCCACGGAGTGTAGTCTGCCAGGCTCCTCTGTCCATAGAATTTTTCAGGCAAGAATATTGGAGCAGGTTGCCATTTCCTCCTCCAGGGGATCTTCCTGACCCACACAGATTAAACCCATTTCTCTTGCATCTCCTGCACTGGCAGCTGGATTCTTTACCATTAGTGCCATTTGGGAAGCCCCAGGTGGCTCAGTGGTAAAGAATCCACCTGCAGTGCAGGAGATGTGTGTTCATTCCCTGGGTCAGGAAGATCCCTTGGAGAAGGAAATGGAAACCCACTTCAATGTTATTGCTTGGAAAATCCAATGGACAGAGGAGCGTGGCAGTCTGCAGTCCATGGGGTCGCAGAGTCAGGCATTACTAAGCGACTGAGCATGCATGTATGCGTTGGGGATATTTCAGGTCATTCTTGCTCTTCCTCAGTTTCCAGTGACAAAGGAATATAGGAAATGGTCCTCTTCCTTGCACACCAGTTCTATTCTTACCTGGCAGGTCTGCTCACTGGAAAGGTTCCGCTCCTTACAGGACAAAATCCAGCTCCTAGAAGAAGCAGTCAGCATGCATGATGGGAACGTCATTACTGCAGTGAGTTGTGCCTTTTTGTTGTTTAATTATTGCTTTCGTCAGTTTCTGAAAGTCCAATCAGGATAGATTTTTTTTTTAATATCTATTTCTTTATTTGAAATATAGTTGATTCACAACCTTTTTGTTTCGGGTGTACAGCAACATGACTCAGTTATATGTATTAATATATATATATTTCAGATTCTTTTCCCTTATAGGTTATTATAAAATACTGAGTATAGTTCCCTGTGCTGTGCAGTAGGTCCTTATTGGTTATCCATAGGATGGACTTTAATGTCAAGTAGAGACACTGGATTTCCTCTTGAAGTAGAAGATTCCCAGAAGTATGTGTTCTAAAGGCTCAGTTTGCATTGTGTGTGACACTCTTGATTATGACCCAGAAGTGGTAGGTTGGCTACTTTGTGTCCTCAAAAATAATCTGAAGGCCGAGAAATGTGACAGCAGCCTCTCCCAGAGGGAGGGAGGTGTCTCTTGCCATAGGGGCAAGGGCGTGTAGACTCCCAAGACAGAGCTCATTCCACATGTCCATCACCTGTCCTTTCATCACACAGAGAGAGAAACACCTTGTCTGGACCTGCGAAGACTCCTGATGAGTTGCTGGCCTCATTCCTAGTCGTCAGGTGCTCAGACAGGGCCTTGTGTTGGGAAGGTTACACAGGGTGATTCATTCTTGGTTCTCTTTTCCTCTAGGTTCTGATCTTCCTGAAGAGGACATTGAGTAAAGGTGAGCGTGGTTTGAGGGAAATCTTTAGTCAGTAAGATGTCTGCTACACTTGAAGGGAGAGTGGTCTCGTGGCTTTCATACCTAAATTCACCAGCATCAGGTCTACTTTTGGGATAGCTGGGGGGTCCTGAGGCTTCAGAGTACACGCCTCAGCCCTGAGTTGTTCCTCCTGTCGAGTGATAGCTACAGTAATTAAAAAGCCCCTCATTTACTGCACAGATGGATGGCTGTGTTGGTCTGAGGAGGTGAAAGACCAGGCTCAGGGCCTGCTGGTTGGGTTGGTGAGAGCTGAAAGCTAACACAAAGCCTTAGCCTTGCCCTGGACCCTGGAGTGTGTTGCTGGTGGGTTGAGCCAGGGGTGCGCACTATGGTAAACCATTCCTAGCTTCTGATGGACTTTGAGGAGATTATCTTAAGAATGTGTGAGTTGGGGGGTACTGATTTCCTGTTGAGTGATAGCTTTAATCCTTCCCCATCTAACTCCTTTCTTCCTGCCTACCAGAGATCCTCTTCCGAGAGCTGGAGGTGCGGCAGGTTGCCCTGAGACATCTCATTCACTTCCTTAAGGAGATAGGTGATCAGAAGCTGCTTTTAGACCTCTTTAGGTAAGAACCGATCATCTGGTCTGTAAAGTTTGTTAAGTACTTAGTTCAGAGCACGCTGGGTGATACTGCAAAGAGACACTGCCCCTTTTTTCTCGAAACGCTTATTAGACAAGATATAATAAGGTGATAGGAGAAGGCAGTGGCACCCCACTCCAGTACTCTTGCCTGGAAAATCCCACGGATGGAGGAGCCTGGTGTGCTACAGTCCATGGGGTCGCTAGGAGTCAGACACGACTGAGCGACTTCACTTTTACTTTTCATTTTCATGCATTGGAGAAGGAAATGGCAACCCACTCCAGTGTTCTTGCCTGGAGAATCCCAAGGACAGGGGAGCCTGGTGGGCTGCAGTCTCTGGGGTCGCACAGAGTCGGACACGACTGAAGCAACTTAGCAGCAGCAGTAAGGTGATGGGGGAATTCCCTGGTGGCAGTGGTTAGGACTTGGTGCTTTCATTGCCATGGACCCAGGTTCAGTCCCTGGTTGGGGAACGAAGATCCCACAAGCCATGTGGCATGACTGAAAAGAGAGAAAGAAGGAAAAAAATGTGATGGGATAACTAATATTGCACCACAACCTGTAATAAAGTGACCGTGTTAAGAAATCAGGCTCCAGAGTCAAGCACCTGTGTTGAATATTTGTTAAGAAATCAGGCTCCAGAGTCAAGCACCTGTGTTGAATATTATCTCCATCACTTAGTTCATAGCATGACGTTGAACAAGTTCCTCAACCTCTCCAAGCACCAGTTCTCACGTTTGTAAAATGGAAATAATGTTGCCTACTCCACAGGTCATTATGAAGGTGAAAGGAGTTCATGCATGTAAAGCACTCAGCATAATGCCTAGTCTGTGGTATTAATGTTTATTAACTATTTTCTTACAAAAGACCGAGACTAAAGATGCCTTTTTTACTTGGTCCCTGGTGATGCCAGTGAGAAGCACAATGGAAAAGCAGAAGAAGCAAATGCAGTTTTCAATCAGGATAGCTGAGGAGAACCTCATGGGAGTGATTAGGAATTGAGTGGGCCCTGTGGGACTGGGTCGGGTTCTGATGGGTAGAGAGGCAAGAAGCAGGCATGTCTGCTGGGGGCCTGGGGAAGGGGGTGCCCATTGGGGGCAGCTGTCTTCTGCCATGTTTTCCTTCCCTATCTCATTTCAGTTGTTAGGGACTTTTTCCCACTCTTAGCTTAAAACAGGTGTATTATGTCCTTTCTTCAGTGTCAGGGCAGGGGGTGGAGCCTCTGTTTAGGCTGACATGTGCCCTGAGGTAACTTTATTTACCCAGTGGCCTCCGCAGAGTGATGAGCTTTCCCAAAGACTCAGGTGGGGAGGGCACACGGTCAGGGTCAAGATTAGAGATGGTTAGCCAGGAATTTGTAGAAACCGCGTTCAAGACGAGCTGTTCCCTCAACCCTTTCTTCCCTCTCTCCCTCTTTCTTTTCTTCCTTCCTTCCCTCCGAACCAACAAGGCTTTTTTTAAGCATCACCTCTATGCCAAAGTAGTGATATTAATTATAGTGGTCCTTGCAGAGTGAAAAAGCAACCAGATGACAAAAAGTCCTTGTTCTCCAAGGCCTTACCACCTTTGGGGAGAGACAAATGCATTGTATGTTGTACCTGAAAACAACGGGGCTTCCCTGGGGGTCCAGTGGTTAAGAATCCACCTGCCAATGCAGGGAACACGGGTTCCATCCCTGGTGTGGGAGGATCCCATATACCCTGGAGCAGCCAAGCCCGTGTGCCACAGCTACTGAAGCCCTCACACCCAGAGCCTGTACTCCGCACCAGGAGAAGCCACCACGGTGAGAAGCCTGCACGCTGCAGCTAGAGAGTAGCCCCGGCTCGTCAGAACCGGAGAAGGCCTACATGCAGCAGTGAAGACCCCTCAAAGCTAAAAATTAAATAAATAAATCTTAAAAAAAAAAAAAGAAAACAACAGAGGAGGATAGTGTAGACAATCTGTTTCCAAGACCCCTGACAGAGAAGAGTGTTTTCATCTTTAAAAAAAAAAAAACCCAGAAGACTACTGTGGGCTAAGGTTTTGCAGAGGCTCTGAGCCTTTCTGTCAGAGCTGTTGACATCACAGAGTTACTAGTGCCCACGACATCTTCCAGTTTCTGCTCTTCACTCAGCTCGGTAGATCGGGCACGTGTTCTCAAGGGGTTGCTGATGGTAGAGAGTTTGAGAAGAGAAGGGCTTAGCTTGTGTATGGAGGCAGATGAGTTCGGATGATGTTTCTCCTAGAACACTCATCCTGTTTTGTGAGGTTATACTGCCACGCATCAACAGATAAAAACGCGCTGCTCCCTTCTGCTTCTTCCCAGGTTCCTGGATAGAACAGAAGAGCTTGCGGTAAGTGTGGCCTTTGTTTCAGTTGGGGGCCTCTTTAGAAAGTCTAAGCCAAAATCCAGCCTACTGCACTGATTGACTATTTCCTTTCCTTTGGTATTGGTTATATCTGGGAGACAGGGGCTTCTGGGAAGCCTGAGAACAATCCAGATGATGTACTGCTTTGTGTCTTTTTATATGCTCTTTTTGATTGGGCTTCTGAATAAATTTTTAAAAAATAACCAAATGAAAACTGGCCTGGTCAGTTTGGAGTTTGTTTCTTAATTTCTAGTTGTTTTTAGTTCTTAATTTGTAGGAGCTTTGGGGTTTTGGCTTCTAATACCAAAGACAGTATTGAACAAACAATATTGAGCAAACAGGGATAAGAAATCAGATACAGGTCATGAAGGACGATCGGTCAAGCTGCTGGTAAGGCACCCAATACACATTTTGGCTGAGAGCTCAATGACTAAATGTTAAAGTTGATTTTGGACAGATTTTCACCATTGTAGATGAAACTCTTGTAGTATAAGAATGAACCTGAAATTTTACCAAAAATGTAATTTTCTTATTAAAACTTCAATAATCTATTTAAAAGGTTTGACATTATTGTGTAAGAGTAAGGATTTCTCGTTGCCATCGATGTCAGAATTATTCTTTTAGTCACTGTACCACACATTGGTGGTAATACATTTTTAAGCTTTGCACACCAGAGTATAATTCAGGAAAACGTTTTCAGTAACATTTTGTAAAAGGAATTTGTACTTAATACTCAAGGTGTGGGAAAATCTCAAAACCTTTTATCTTAATCTCTTCAAAATGATTAGGAATCTGTAGTACTCATTTTGAAAAGCTTTTTCGTTTATATTTTTAATTTCCATAGGTTCAAAACTATAAAGAATTTTCTTCAGATAGCATTCATATAGTTCAGTGTTTTGAAGTTTGATTAATCAGTGAAAATAAATGTGTTTTGGATAACTCATTTTTATCTAAAGCTTTCATATTTTCTTCATATTCTCTGTTATGTTTGAACTGAAGGTGATTTATCATGCATGCTGTTATATATGCATTTGGAGTTTTCCAACCTTATAAACCCTGGAATTGGCAAATCCGATTGTCTGCTTTTAGTTTATCCTCGTAGAATAGGACAGTCTCCTAAGAACAACTTTTTCTTGAAACTAGTGGCTGTTGTATTGGATAATGCAGTTAGAGATAATAATTTTGAATCACTCTTCTCCCGCACCCCTCTGCCATCTATTCCTAGAAGAATCTCTAGTGATGAAGAGTTTAGCTTTCAAACATGGAAAACCTACTGACAGAGCTAACTCACCCTTCTGAGGAAAAGAAACAGCTCAAAGTTCTTCTCTGTTTTTTGTAGCTGTCCCATTATCGAGAGCACTTGAACATTCAGGACCCCGAGAAACGAAAAGAATTTCTTAAGACATGCATTGGGTAAGTGGGGGAGAAGTGTTTTTCACTATCAATACTGTTATATAGAACAATGAAGAGATTAAAAGAGGGTAGGATGGATAGATGGTTGTAGGGAAAGGCTAACAGTGGGTCATACAAACATGATTAAAGATCGTCTCATTCAGTGGTTCCAAACACTGTTCCCCCATAGAGTTTTCACTGATTGGTGATAAACTGAGAAAAATAAAGACAATGTAGAGAGCTTTCTACTAAAGCTAAATTTATTTAATTGGAAAGACTGCGTTTTATTCAGAGATTGTCTCCCCCCCCCCACTTCTTTTTGGTAGAAAAATGAGTTATAAGTTTTTTGTGTGTGTCCTAATGTATTAAAAAATCGGCAACATCTTACTTATGTGTTGTTTTCAGTGTTACCAGTCCTTGAAACCCCATAGTCCAAGAATTACTGGTTCAGTCCAGCTTTTATCCAGAGTATAAGTCCCTGTGAAAACCAGCCCCACATACTCTTCTTCCAGGGGTGGGGCACACACTCTTGGAAGTGGCTTATTTCCTTGTTGGACAGCCTTTATTACCGCAAGTGCCTCCTTATACTGAGCTGAAACTTGCTTCCCTGTTTATCTTTTAAGACAGGTGTAGAGCCCACCCAGTAGACCTTACCTGAGGTTCAGTGGTCACAGTTCTTTCTTTCAGTCATTCCTCATGTGACATGATTGCCAGGTTTCACATTTAGAAGTTTATGTCAGTACAATCCTTAGTTTTAACTTTGGCAGCTACTGAGCCAATATGTTGTATGGCCTCTGGTAAACAGAGAAGTTAGAATACTGAAGTAACTGGTACCTTTTGCTGTCTTCTTTATCACTTCTAAAAATCAGCTGTGGGCTCACACTTACCTGGGAGAGTGTAATTGAATTTCAGAGTTCTTCCTGGAGTGAGTGGAGTAGAGGAATAAGACAGTACTTTCTGAAGGAAGGTCTGGGAACTGGGCATTTAAAATCTGGCTTCTATTCCTGGCTTTACCCATTGAGTTGCCAAATGACTTTTAGGCAAGACATTGTTTGTCCGTCAACTTCTTCATGTGGAAGGATATAATGTAGTGTTAAAGATGGGGCCCTTGACATCATGTAGAACTCTTGAGATCTTTACCAATGTACAGACATAATGCCATGCTCTGTAACTTGAGTTTTATCTTATTACTCTGCATTAAAAAATGGCCAACATGTCAGTGCTCCTGAAAGACAGGTCAGCATTGACATTAGGCAGTGACCACAACCCCCAAGCCTCCCTGGGATGTGGATGATGGGCAGTTGGTCAGGCGCACTCATTGGCTGAGTGACCTGTTCATCAGTCATTGCACCGCCCACAATGAGGGGATTCTGCCTCACTTCTCAGCAGAATCACTAGTGACTGTATGTATTTCGTGGACTTGAAGGCTCCCTGTCTAATTGGCAAAACCATAAGTATAAAATCCGGGCCAGAGGTCGCCTCTTTTTCCTGCTTTCTCTCTGCCTTTCAGGGATGCTCTAAAGGGAACAGAGATCAGAATTGCAAAGCCCCATGAGCATCTTAGACTTAAAGTGGTGACCTGGATTAGGTAGGTGTGTTTCTTGTTTGAGTAGAGAATGAGGTACTAACCTTCTTGCCCTCTCTCCCAGCTTGCCCTTTTCAGCAGAAGATTCTGCACACATACAAGACCATTACACACTCCTGGAACGTCAGATCATTATCGAGGTTAGAATCCTTGTTTTCATTCTTTCTACTTAAGTGTCAAAGCTCTGTGTCATTCAGCAGCTAGGAGACTTCTGCTCGGCCCACATACGTCATTTCTGGTTACCCTTATTCTAAGAGTCTTTCATTTTCTTTCTCTGCATGGTGGCCTTCCCTCCACTGCCTCCAGGCATCTTTTCTTTTCTCACTTGCTATTAATCTGGAGCTATTTCCTCTTCATCCCAGAACTCTGTTCCATCACTACTTCTCTGGTCTTCCTCCATCCAACTTAGATCATCATTTTCTGGATCTTAAGCTCCTCGGGGCTCTCCTAGGCAGTTTCTTTCTTTTTCTCCTCTTCGCCTCTTTCCTGGGGTAGGATACACATCTGCTCTAGTATTACAGGCTTCTCTCCTGCCTCCACTCCATGGACACTGTTCTTTTTTTTCTCTTGGCTCACTCCACCACAGGCAAACGATCGGCATCTAGAATTAGCGGGACAGACTGAGGTCTTCCGGAAGCACCCCCGCAAAGCGTCCATTCTCAACATGCCGTTGGTGACGACGCTCTTCTACTCCTGCTTCTACCACTACACGGAGGCTGAGGTGCGGGCCACATGGGGGAGAAAGGCCCACGCGTTCTCACTGCACAGGGGGGCATCCTTCAGAGCCTGTGTTTCAGCGTATCTGTTCACAGTGGGTGCACATCATTCTTGGCAGCCCACCTGGGAACTGTTCCAAGAGGGGGAAAGAGGTCTGTATGGGTTCGCGTGGCTTCCAGTGAGCTGGCCTGCCCTAGAACACATCTGCCTGACTGGTGCTGGTGCTAAGAGCATCTCTGGTCAGAGGCCCAGAGTTTCAAATGGATTCCCACAGGGTAAAGAACAGCAGCAGAGGGTAGTTACCTGTGCATACTTAAAAAAGTGGTCTTGAAGAAGTGCGACTTTAGTGATCCCATAGGTGGACATGATCGTAACAATCATAGGATTAGCAAAAAATTGGGAAATACTTTATACCTGTTAATCTAGTGCCCTTAAGCTAGATGGTGATGTCCAGTTAGACCTGATAGAGCTTTTGTCTTAAATTAATTTCCAGGTTTAAATGGTTACAGAGTGAAATGTAGAATGTCTAGCTAGTGGACAAGAAAACAGGAGATTGGTGGCATTTGAGAGAGTCAGTAACACCAAGATTCCTTCTCCACTTTCACCCTAGGGGACGTTCAGCAGCCCGGTCAACCTGAAGAAGACGTTTAAGGTAGATATAAACTGGGCAGTGTTTAGAAAAGTAGTAGCGGAATCGCTCTGTGGGGTAGGCGTTGCTTTAAGGTAGATATAAACTCGGCAGTGTTTAGAAAGTAGTGTCAGAATCGCTCTGTGGGGTGGGCGTTGCTTTAAGGTAGATATAAACTCGGCAGTGTTTAGAAAAGTAGTGTCAGAATCGCTCTGTGGGGTGGGCGTTGCTTTGTAACCTGTGCGGGAAGTGCCTTGGCGTTCAGGGGTCAGGAGAACGGAGTGAGTCTGTGGGAGGTGAGGGAGGCCTTAACTGAAGAGCCCGCAGCAGTGCGGGGCTTGGAGACCCAAGAGCTTTGTGGATCGTAAGGGGCAGAATCAATACCAGGGACTATTTTTGCCTGTCTTTCCAGAACTCTCAAGCCCCTCCCCTGATGCATTTCTGCTTCTCTTAATTTCCCCGGGCCTCTGCTTTCAGATCCCAGACAAACAGTACGTGCTGACAGCGCTGGCCGCTCGCGCCAAGCTCCGGGCCTGGCATGACGTCGATGCCCTGTTTACCACCAAGGTGGGTGCCCTGGGGCTGTCAGCGCTCCGATGGAGATGCTGTCTTGCCATCCCACGCCTCCTGGGAGTCTCAGGTTTCACGCCTCCTGGGACACTCAGGTTCCAGCTACTGGTTGACATTTTTCCTTCAACATTTTATTTTCCAAAGTTTCAGATCTAAAGAAAACCAAAAGAAAGAATAATTAACAGTTTTCACCTACTTAACGAACTTGCTCACATTTTTGCCATGTTTGCTTTCTCTTGTTCTATATGTTTTTTTTTTTTTGCTGAAACATTTGAAAGTAAACTGCAGACATCACAATACTTTAACTACTTAAGTATTGTTCTCATTTGTAACCACAGTATTATCATTCTCGAGAAATTTAACGTTAACATAAGAATATTATCAGGGAGTTCAAGAAGCGGGGACACATGTATACCTGTGACCGATTCAAGTTGACGTATGGCAGAAGCCATCACAATATTGTAATTATCCTCTAATTTAAAAAAAAATATTATAGTACATATAAATTGATTAGCTCTTTAGAGCTGTTTTTTGTTTGTTTTTGTTTGCTGTCCAGATCGTCAAGAATCTTGCATTCCATTCGATTGTCATGTCTCCGTTGGTTTGCAGTTTAAATATCTATTTTTCCACTATGGGTTTGACAGTTTTTTGTTTTCTGCCTTTGCTATTTAAATAGAAACATTAACTATGAAAGCAGTACATGCCTGTGTCAAAATCAAACCCGCTGTGAAAGTGAGAGGGTAAAAAGTGAAGTTCCTCCTCCACTGTCCACCTCCTTTCTCAGTCCCTTCCTCAAGGCAAGCACTGTGAGAAGTTTGACTGGTAGCTTTCCAGACCTTTCCTCATGAATTTACAAATAAAAATTTATGTAAATATAAAGACGTTTAAAAAAAAAAGCGACTTCACTTTCACTTTTCACTTTCATGCATTGGAGAAGGAAATGGCAACCCACTCTAATGTTCTTGCCTGGAGAATCCCAGGGACGGGGGAGCCTGGTGGGCTGCCATCTATGGGGTCGCACAGAGTCGGACACGACTGAAACGACTTAGCAGCAAAGACGTAAAGGGTAGGATTATTCTACCCAGAGAATTTCATACTATCAATGCAAGTATTGTTAATGAAATTGCTTATTTCATTTAGCTGTATTTCAGACTTTTCTGCATTTGTGCCTATGCAAGCTAAGAACTCATAATACCTCTCTTTTCCACCCTCCTGAATTCCTTGACTTTGCTGAAACCCTCATCTCTCTCCCTTTCTTTTTCCCCCACCTCCCATTCATCCACTCTCACCAGCACGTCATGCTGGTCTTACCACAAAACGCAGAGAGACTAGCTCAGAGTGGGTTGAATTTGTCTGACCTGCCCATGGCCACCCCATCTTCCTTTTTCAGAACTGGCTGGGCTACACCAAGAAGAGAGCACCCATTGGCTTCCATCGGGTTGTGGAAATTTTGCACAAGAATAGTGCCCCTGTCCAGGTAATGGTTCCCAGAGAGAGTCGGGTACAGGGTCTTCTAGGAGACCTGACTTTCAGCCTCTTACTGCTCAGCAATGGGGGACTTGACCTGCTCTGGTCTTATCTTAAAGGCAACATAATGGTTGAACTGCACCTCAACCTAGAAAGGGCCAGGGAAGGAAGTTCTGCTCAGCCTTTAGACATATGACCCCAGACCACCCTTTTCTGAGGAGCGTCTGCTGTGTTCAGCCAGAGGGAGGCACACTACTCAAATGATACAGGAGAACTTAATGAGAAAGGCCGTCAAGGAGCAGGGGGTACGGGGGGAGGTCAGACCCAGGGCACACCTGTTGCTGGCACGGGGGTCTGGCTCCAAGATGAGGAGGAGTGGGCCCTTCTCTTCCTTTTCGGGAGAACATGGATTACTGCAGAAAGTCTACCTCATTGCCCATTGCAGACCTAGTCCTGTGGTTCGTGATGGGAATTGTAGACAGCAGGCACTGACTCTTTTGCCTTCTTCAGGACTTTTTCCCTACCTTTCAGAACTCTGGGTTTAATACAGCTGAGAATCGTTAATCAGAAGTACTTGTTTTCACAGGTATTACAGGAGTATGTCAATCTGGTGGAAGATGTGGACACAAAGTTGAACTTAGCCACCAAGTTCAAGTGTCATGATGTCGTCATTGATGTGAGTCCCTCAGAAATGAGAGCCCTGAGTTAGACCTCAGTGGCCAGTGGGAG
The DNA here is from genome assembly GCF_027580195.1 of Bos mutus. Classification (NCBI taxonomy): domain Eukaryota; kingdom Metazoa; phylum Chordata; class Mammalia; order Artiodactyla; family Bovidae; genus Bos; species Bos mutus. The sequence goes on from NC_091626.1 coordinate 97,194,171, forward strand.
GCTTCAGTCCCAGGGCCTAGATCCTGAGGTGCTGATGTCAGTTTCCACTTAGCTCATAGTGTGGTCTGGCAAGCGTTAGTTTGGAGACCAGCTCTCCTATATGATTTGCCCAGTTCTCTGACTGGGTTTTCTCTGCTTTTATAAATTCGTTGCACTCGGAGAATTCATAGAATGAAATCAAGCCACATAACCTCTGCAGACGTCTCTTGAGTGTGAAGTTCGGTGGGTGCTTAGCCCCACTGTCATCCCACCGCAGCTCCCTGGCTTCTCTCGGAACCTTGGCTCAGAGTGGGAGAGACAGAAGGAAAGGGGCCCTTCTAGAGAAGGTTGACTGGAGGTTTTTATTGTCATTTCTTTTGGTGACAGACTTGCCGGGACCTGAAGGATCGTCAGCAGTTGCTCGCATACAGGAGCAAGGTGGATAAAGGCTCTGCCGAGGAGGAGAAGATTGATGCCCTTCTCAACAGCTCGGTGAGGGGCCCGCTTGCCCTCCAGTGGGCTCACGAGACAGTTACCAGAGGAGCGTTGAGCACAGACTCCCGAGGCCTGAATGGGATTGCTGTCAGCCAAGCCTGTGGATCTCTTGATAAGGGTCTCCTGCGGGCCTACACGGCAGAAGTCACTCCTGAGACGTGGGATGACTTAGGGTGGTCTGGGGACCTTGGCTGACACTGATTGTAGTGCTCTGATCATTGTTAAACTCATCAGGTAGGAAGGACTAACCACTGGAAGTTAGAAACAAACGTTATAGAATCAGAATATGCAAACTGTAAAGTTTCCTGGGGCTGGATGTGACCTCCCTATTGGAAGAAAGAAGTAGGTGAAGTAGATTTTAGCTACTTTTTTGTCAATTAATTAATTTATTTTAATTGGAGGAAAATTACTTTACAACATTGTGATCGTTTTTGCCGTACATCAACATGAATCGGCCACAGGCATACACGTGTCCCCTGAATTTTAGCTGCTTGGGGAGCACAGCTGCCTCCTCTCTCATGGCATGGAATTGCTGAGCTTATTGTTAACGTGGAGCTTCGGTCCCAGTTAGGTATTTTGGAATCTACCACAAGCTAAAGCTAGTGAATCTTTGAATCTTTGTCCTGAGGAGCACAGAACCAGAATAAATGCCCTAAATCAGGCTTACATAATAGGTACAGATAGGTGTTTCATCCGTCTCCAAATAAGTGAACTCCTCTCCCCCACGTTAAGTTTTTTTTTCAGCCTTCTGGCTCCATCTTTCTTTTCCTTACATTACCTACCTGGAGTCCTTGTTTTATTGAACTCTGTCTGCCTATCTGTAGGGATCCGTGAAAACTGATGATTGTTTGTTTTTTTTCCCCAGCAAATTCGATGGAAGAATTAAGTGGCATCAGCTCCCTTGCAACCTGCCTCATTTCTTCCTTTCCTGCCTGTGAAAGTAGAGAGCACTCTTCTTGGGAGAGTTACAGCATCACATCACTGGGGCCCGTCGTCAGCAGGCAGTGCCTGCCACCCGTGGGACAGAGACCAGCGCCTGGGCACCGACAGCCTCAGACCGGCCTTCTGTCCAGGGACTGTCACCGAAGAGCCAAGATCTAAAGCTTTGCCTCATGAGGGAGGCTCTTCACCTGGTGCTCACGTGAAGGTGGGAATTAATTTCTAGGTTGGGCCCATATTGGGCAAGATGGCTTTTGGTCCGCAGAAAGTGACTGCTCCAAAAAGGAGGTCTCCTAGACCGAGAGGTACCGGTGTCGTCGGGCGGCCACTCCACTGCCCTCAGCTGATTGTGACCTTGGACTTGGTGCTGGACGCTGGCATCTGCTCTGCAGGAAGTCAGCAGGGAACCGGAATGGCTGTCTCCCGGGGGGTGCTCAGGAAGGGCTGCCCGCCTTGCCGGGACCTGTTGGAGGCGCCCTCACCCCAGACTGTACAGAGTCTGCCACCTCGCTGCAGAGCTGGCCCACCCCGCTCTGCTGCCCTGGTCTTCCCTTTACAGACAAACTGTGGTTCCTCTCTCCTCGCACCCCGGGGAGCCTGGTGCGAGAGATGAGGGCCCCCTCCTTCCCATTCCTCCTCCTCCGACCCAGGCCCCCCACCGTACATGAGTTAGCGGGGCTGGGGCACGCGTTCCCTTTCTGCACACACGTCCTTGTTTCACTAGGAGCTTCCACAAGTTTCAGCAGGGCTCACCTCAGCAGCGTTTCTGGTAGGTGAGCAAGAGGGAGGTTTTGGCTTCGCAGTTGGTTTTCGAGAGGATATTCTGTAATGCCTGTGTCCTGTATTCCTGTGCCAGCGTGAGCTTTTCTTCTCTGTGACTGACCTGGGTTTCCCAGACACGCCTAGACGCCTAATAAAGCCATTTCTTCCTTGGCGCCTTCTCTTTCCCTCCTGGTTATTTTGTGCAGAGCCGTGAAATCATTGCCCTGTCTCTTGGGACCGCTACAGCCCTGCCTGGGTGACTGCATGTACCGGCCTGTCAGCACCTCAGGTTATGGAGTAACAGTGCTTATGGCAAAGTAGGGCCGTGTGCTTAACAGAGGGAACGCCACCCCCGGCTGAAGACCTGGCCTCTTGTCCCAGCTCTGCCACTGACAAAGCTATGTGGTGCTGGGCGAGTCCCTTTCTTTTCAATCTCATTGTCTTCATCTGTGAGAGGAAGGCACGATTCTCTCAGGGCTTGTGGAAGTCTGCACTCCTGTGACTGTGGGAGTAGGGGAATTCAGTTCAGTTCAGTTGCTCAGTCGTGTCCGACTCTTAGCCACCCCATGAACCACAGCACGCCAGGACTCCTTGTCTATCACCAACTCCCAGAGTCCACCCAAACCCATGCCCGTTGAGTTGGTGATGCCATCCAACAATCTCATCCTCTGTCATCCCCTTCTCCTCCTGCCCTCAATCTTTCCCAGCATCAGGGTCTTTTCAAATGAGTCAGCTCTCCACATCAGGTGGCCAAAGTATTGGAGTTTCAGCTTCAACATCAGTCCCATCAATGAACACCCAGGACTGATCTTTAGGATGGACTTGTTGGATCTCTTTGCAGTGCAAGGGATTCTCAAGAGTCTTCTCTTGAATTGAGTGGGGCAAGTGGTTGGGGGAAAAGACAATACTGGTAGAGAGACAGCAGGCTTTCAGGCAACGTGGTGCTCCTCTGGGGCTGTTTTGCCCCCCAGGAGACGTGTGTCAGTTTCTGGAGACACTTCTTGCTGCCACAACTGGAGGGAGTCACTGGCGTCTAGTAGATAGAGGCCAGGGATGCCACTGAAGAGCCTGCAGGGCACAAGCAGCTCCCTACGGCACAGAATTAACCTGCCCTCGAAATCAGTAGTGCCAATGAGGAGGAAGCCTGCTGTCGGGATCAGACTCGATCTTTGGCCCCTCTGCTTTGCATCTGCTCCTTCACTTTGCATTTCCAGGTAACTTCATGTTTGGTGCCTCTCTGATCAACCCTCTTTTTTAAAAAAATTCATTTATTTCTTATTTTGGCTGTGCTGGGTCTTTGTTGCTGCAAGTGGGCTTTCTCTAGTAGTGGCGAGTGGGAGCTTCTCTAGTTGTGCATGAACTTCTCGTGGTAGTGGCTTCTCTTTGTTGCAGAGCACAGGCTCTAGGGCGTGTAGTTGTGCATTGGCTTAGTTGCCCCGTGGTATGTGGGATCTTCCTGGACCAGGGGATGAACCCATGTCCCCTGCATTGGCTGGTGGATTCTTAACCACTGGACCACCAGAGAAGTCCCCCCAACTGTCCTGCTGTTGAAGACAGTGAAGCAAAGGTGAAAGTCACTCAGTCGTGTCCAACTCTTTGTGACCCCATGGAATTCTCTAGGCCAGAATACTGGAGTGGGTAGCCATTCACTTCTCCAGGGGATCTTTCCAACCCAGGGATCGAACCCAGGTCTCCCACATTGCAGGCAGATTCTTTACCAGCTGAGCCACCAGGAAAGCCTAAGAATACCGGACTGGGTAGCCTTTCCCTTCTCCAGCAGTTCTTCCAGACCTAGGAATCGGACTGGGGTCTCCTGCATTGTAGGCGGATTCTTTACCAGCTAAGCTCTCAGGGAAGCCCTGCTGTTAAAGAAATGGGAGTTTAATTTGCTAAATTGTGCTGAAAGGAATTCCCTGGCCGTCTAGCAGTTAGGAATCCGCACTTTCAGTGCCGAGATCTCAGGTTCAATACTTGGTTGGGGAACAAAGATCCCACAGGCTATGAGGTACAGCAAACAACAACAAAAATCGTGCTGAAGTTATGGACTGATCTTCAAACAGATACTGGTGACTTAACCAGCCTATGAGGATTCATTCAGAGAGGCAGAACCACTAGGAGTGTATAGTCCACCCATCTGTCTGTCTAATCTCCACGTGGAATTCATTACAGGCCCTTGACCTTGCTCAAGTAACGGCAGCTGGTTAAATGGTCTCTGAAAGGTTGTCTTCTCGTCTGGTCTTAGAGCTGGCAATCCAAAGGGCAGGTGGTGGGGAAGGGAAGGTGGATAAAAAGTGAGGGAGGAGGAGCCAGAGCCCACACATGGACTGGAACTCCTGCCAGTTCTCACCTCCTCCAACCTGACGAAGTGGGTGACCTGCAGGGGCAGCTCACTGGTGGCATCTGTCATGCAGCGGAACACACGTGTGGCCCAGGAGCGTGAGAAGCTGCAGGAGGATCTGGGGAAGGTATAGTAGTCGTCAGCTCAACCACTGCCCCCAGACAGCGAAAGCGCCACCCCCAGCCTCGTCCACCTCCAATCCTGCAGGGAAAGCTCTCCGGCGGCACACCCTAACTGGAAACAGACAGGGAGAAGATGCTGGAAAATGTAGTTCCCCCTAGCCACCTGCATGTGTCACAAAGCCACAACCAGCGGATCCCCGTTTTCAAGAACGTGTAAGTAAAGGATGGATCTCGAATCCAATGCTGGTACAGCAAACCTGTGCCTCGTTGTGCTGAGCTGGGAGGTTTTGTGCTTCCTTTTCCTTTGGATCAGGAAACATCACTTACAACATTCGAGTGGCTCACCCAATGTTATGCGCTTTCCTGGTGGCTCAGCGGTAAAGAATCTGCCTGCAAGGTAGGAGCCTCAGGAGATGTGGGTTTGATCTTCCCTGGGTCAGGGAAGATCCACTGGAGGAGGGCATGGCAACCCACTCCAGTATTCTTGCCTAGAGAATCCTATGGACAGAGGGGCTTGGTGAGCTACAGTCCATGGGGTTGCAAAGAGTCAGACACAATTGAAGCGGCTTAGCACTCACCACAACCCACTGTTATGGTCTAAGGGAGGGTTTCTTAGACTTGAGACCTTGTTTGCTCTTCACCTCAAGTTCTGGAGACTTTGCTTTTAAAGAGATTGAGAGCAAAGTGACCTAAGAGCCCTCCTAGAAAAGGGATTAGAGAAGCCAGACACTAAAGGTTGCATTTTGTATGATTCCATTCATGTGAAATCAAGCCTGAATATTCATTGGAAGGGCTGGTGCTGAAGCTGAAGCTCCAATTCTTTGACCTCCTGATGTGAAGAGCTGACTCATTGGAAAAGACCCTGATGCTGGAAAAGATTGAAGGCAAGAGGAGAAGGGGGCAACAGAGGATGAGATGGTTGGATGGCATCACCGACAGTGGACGTGAGTCTAAACAAGCAAACTCCGGGAGATGGTGAAGGACAGGGAAGCTTGGCGTGCTGTAGTCCATGGGGTCGCAAAGAGTCAGACGTGACTTAGCGACTGAACAGCAACTGTTCATGGGAAATAGCCAGAAAAGGTAATTCCACAGAGGCAAGAAACAGATGTGTGGTTGCCTAGGGCTGAGGGGGTGGGTGTGGGGTGGAAGTGGGGAGTGACTGCTTCGTAAGGGCCAGGCTTCCTTTGGAGGGGGATGAGAAGGTCTTGGAGCTAGAGGTAGTGGGTGAGCAACACTGAATGTATCTAATTGTTCACTTTTAAATGGCTGTTTTGTGAATTTCACCTCAATAAAATTTTCTCACAGTTATCATTTTTGTGTGTGTGGTGAGAACACTTAAGATCTACTCTTGGCAAATTTAAAGTAGACAATGCTGTATTGTTACCTGTAGTCACCATGATGTACATCAGATCCCCAGAATTAATTTTATCATTTATTATTTTATTTATTATTATTTATGCATTGAATGAGAAATTTGTATGCAGGTCAGGAAGCAACAGTTAGAACTGGACATGGAACAACAGACTGGTTCCAAATAGGAAAAGGAGTACGTCAAGGCTGTATATTGTCACCCTGCTTATTTAACTTCTATGCAGAGTACATCATGAGAAACGCTGGGCTGGAAGAAACACAAGCTTGAATCAAGATTGCTGGGAGAAATATCAATAACCTCAGATATGCAGATGACACCACCCTTATGGCAGAAAGTGAAGAGGAACTAAAGAGCCTTGATGAAGGTGAAAGAGGAGAGTGAAAAAGTTGGCTTAAAACTCAACATTCAGAAGATGAAGGTCATGGCATCTGGTCCCATCACTTCATGGTAAATAGATGGGGAAACAGTGGAAACAGTGTCAGACTTTATTTTTTTGGGCTCCAAAATCACTGCAGATGGTGACTGCAGCCATGAAATTAAAAGACGCTTACTCCTTGGAAGAAAAGTTATGACCAACCTAGATCGCATATTCAAAAGCAGAGACATTACTTTGCCAACAAAGGTCTGTCTAATCAAGGCTATGGTTTTTCTTGTGGTCATGTATGGATGTGAGAGTTGGACTGTGAAGAAGGCTGAGCGCCGAAGAATTGATGCTTTTAAACTGTGGTGTTGGAGAAGACTCTTGAGAGTCCCTTGGACTGCAAGGAGATCCAACCAGTCCATTCTGAAGGACATCAGCCCTGGGATTTCTTTGGAAGGAACGATGCTGAAGCTGAAACTCCAGGACTTTGGCTACCTCATGCGAAGAGTTGACTCATTGGAAAAGACTCTGATGCTGGGAGGGATTGGGGGCAGGAGGAGAAGAGAACGACAGAGGATGAGATGGCTGGATGGCATCACCGACTCGATGGACATGAGTCTGAGTGAACTCTGGGAGTTGGTGATGGACAGGGAGGCCTGGCGTGCTGCGATTCATGGGGTCGCAAAGAGTCGGACACGACTGAGTGACTGAACTGAACTGATGCATTGATTTCTTGAACACAAAAAGGAGGGGCTTGAAAAGTTAACTCCTGAGTAGTGCTAAGATTTGAATGATATTGGAGTGTGCAAAAAAAGAATAATCTAGAAGTCCAGAACCTTCTGCTGGGAAAAGGAGGATCCCAGGCTGCCCTGGTATAGTATTCTGAGAAGTAGTGAAGGAATTCATGCCCTCATGGCGTAGGTCTGAAAACCTCTAGGTGGGCTGGCCCCTTTAAGACTCCAAGCCTGAAGTAACCTGGTAGCTAAGGAGTCATAATGACAACTTTCCTGGGTAATCCTCCCTGAAAATGTAGTTATTACCTTCCAGGATGAGATGTCCTGAGGATCAGAGCCATCTTTTCCTCAGATTGGTTGGTGAGAGATACACATAGAGGGGCTAATACATCTCTGGTTTCATTTTCTAAAATCTAGATGTCCCTGCTCTAGACAGAGGGCCGTGGTATTTAGTTTGGGTTCTTTTCTACCCTGTGGGAAAAGAGAGTTTGGGGAAAGGGGTGAATTTCTGTGAAATGTGGTCTTAAGTGTCCAGTCCTATCTCTAAGAGAATGGAAGGGAAAAACGTCCTGGCCCAAGAGCGCCTGTGAAACCCATTGCTCATGGAAATACAGGTGCTGGAAAATGTGCCTGGAGCCTACATGGATCTTGTCCAGGTTTTTCATGAATCCAGTATTCTTGATTGATGGGTGTAGGCTCAGGAGTCGCTCAGTCGTGTCCAACTCTTTGTGACCCTATGGGCTGTAGCCCACCAGGCTCCTCTGTTCATGCGGTTTTCCTGGCAAGAATACTGGAGTGGGTTGTCATTTCCTCCACGGGATCTTCCCGACCCAGGGATTGAAACTGCATCTCCTGGATCTCCTGCACTGCAGGCCGATTCTTTACTGCTGAGCCACCAAGAAAGCCAGATTCACAGGTAGTCAGTGCTTAGGAATCCTCCAGGACTCAGACTCAGAGAAGTGGATGGGAGCTGCCAGTTTGGAACTGGGAGGGGAGGTGCTGAAATCGCCATCAGGAGAACCAGGGACTTGGGCGCATGCCCTGCTCTTTCTTGGGGGACAGACGGTTGAAGTGATTGGCATCTGTCACTGCAGTAGATGCTGGCTTGGAAATGGACCTGCTAGAGGATCTTGAGACCATGAAGTTTGAGTCCGGGATTCATGAGGAAGACCAAAGCTGGCTGTATTTGCTGGGCCGTTCTCATGGTCTGATGACCAAGGCCTGCGCCCACGCAACCTTCTTCTGCAAGCTACTCCATAATTTGAGGTACGCTGGGTCCCTAGGGTCAAGTAGATGGAGAAGAATCTCTGCAGAGAATCCAGATGACTTAACTTTTTATATTGGAGCATAACTTTGGCAGGGGGAGTGTCTTCCTGCCTTGTGTAACCTACACTGAAGCACTCCTGGTCTGAAAGCACCAGGGAGACGCAAATCAGGGTGCCTTGGCTGTGGTTATGTAATGTGGCATGGATTAATGGTGGTTTCCTTTTGGTGAGTAGACTGATTAAATCATCCATTCACCCATCCATTCATTCACTCTCATCAGGACAACCAGCTTGTCTTCCACAGATGCTAATGGTGGGCCATTCCATGTCTATTGGCTGAAAATGGGGGTCATTTTTTTTCTTTTCGGGCTAACAGTGGAATGCCTCCTCACAAGAAAGCTTCCACGGACTTTGGGGGTCCCTATGGCCAGATGACTTGCCTGAAAACAGGAATACTGATTTTCAAAGAAACTCTCAGTCCAGTCCTGGCTTCTTGACACTTGAATAAGAGGCATGTGAGAGCCAAGTACTTAGGACTAAGGCTCCTGGATTCTGTAACTCTAGGTCACTCTTGGAGCATTTGTTGCCTCCCAACCCCACCCCCTCAGTCTACTTCTCAGTTTACTTTCCTCTGACATTAGATTAACTCCCAGATGGGGGGGCCCAGATCCCAGTCAAGCATATTAAAGGTATAGCACATACCTGAGGAGGCAGAGGACTCAAGCAGTTTGCTGACTGATCAGATCAGATCAGATCAGTCGCTCAGTCGTGTCCGACTCTTTGCGACCCCATGAATTGCAGCACGCCAGGCCTCCCTGTCCATCACCAACTCCCGGAGTTCACTCAGACTCACGTCCATCGAGTCAGTGATGCCATCCAGCCATCTCATTCTCTGTTGTCCCCTTCTCCTCCTGCCCCCAATCCCTCCCAGCATCAGAGTCTTTTCCAATGAGTCAACTCTTCGCATGAGGTGGCCAAAGTCCTGGAGTTTCAGCTTCAGCATCACTCCTTCCAAAGAACACCCAGGGCTGATCTCCTTCAGAATGAACTGGTTGGATCTCCTTGCAGTCCAAGGGACTCTCAAGAGTCTTCTCCAATACCACAGTTTAAAAGCATCAATTCTTCGGAGCTCAGCCTTCTTCACAGTCCAACTCTCACATCCATACATGACCACAGGAAAAACCATAGCCTTGACTAGACGAACCTTTGTTGGCAAAGTAATGTCTCTGCTTTTGAATATGCTATCTAGGTTGGTCATAACTTTTCTTCCAAGGAGTAAGCGTCTTTTAATTTCATGGCTGCAGTCACCATCTGTAGTGATTTTGGAGCCCAGAAAAATAAAGTCTGACACTGTTTCCACTGTTTCCCCATCTATTTACCATGAAGTGGTGGGACCGGATGCCGTGATCTTCATTTTCTGAATGTTGAGCTTTAATAAGCCAACTTTTTTCACTCTCCACTTTCACTTTCATCAAGAGACTTTTGAGTTCCTCTTCACTTTCTGCCATAAGGGTGGTGTCATCTGCATATCTGAGGTTATTGATATTTCTCCCAGCAATCTTGATTCCAGCTTGTGTTTCTTCCAGCCCAGCGTTTCTCATGATGTACTCTGCAAATAAGTTAAATAAGCAGGGTGACAATATACAGCCTTGACATATTCCTTTTCCTATTTGGAACCAGTCTGTTGTTCCATGTCCAGTTCTAACTGTTGCTTCCTGACCTGCATACAAATTTCTCAAGAGGCAGATCAGTTGGTCTGGTATTCCCATCTCTTTCAGAATTTTCCACAGTTTATTGTGATCCACACAGTCAAAGGCTTTGGCATAGTCAATAAAGCAGAAATAGATGTTTTCTGGAACTCTTTTTGCTTTTTCTGTGATCCAGCGGATGTTGGCAATTTGATCTCTGGTTCCTCTGCCTTTTCTAAAACCAGCTTGAATATCAGGAAGTTCACGGTTCACATATTGCTGAAGCCTGGCTTGGAGAATTTTGAGCATTACTTTATTAGCGTGTGAGATGAGTCCAATTGTGCAGTAGTTGGAGCATTCTTTGGCATTGCCTTTCTTTGGGATTGGAATGAAAACTGACCTTTTCCAGTCCTGTGGCCACTGCTGAGTCTTCCAAATTTGCTGGCATATTGAGTGCAGCACTTTCACAGCATCATCTTTCAGGTTTTGGAGTAGCTCAACTGGAATTCCATCACCTCCACTAGCTTTGTTCATAGTGATGCTTTCTAAGGCCCACTTGACTTCACATTCCAGGATGTCTGGCTCTAGGTCAGTGATCACACCATCGTGATTATCTGGGTCATGAAGATCTTTTCTGTACAGTTCTTCTGTGTATTCTTGCCATCTCTTCTTAATATCTTCTGCTTCTGTTAGGTCCATACCATTTCTGTCCTTTATCGAGCTCATCTTTGCATGAAATGTTCCTTTGGTATCTCTGATTTTTTCTTGAAGAGATCCCTAGTCTTTCCCATTCTTTTGTTTTCCTCTATTCTTTGCATTGATAGCTGAAGAAGGGTTTCTGATAGGAAGCATAAACCTGTGGGCTGCCTCCAAAGACGTGTGATGAGAAACCAACATGGGAAACTCTCAGGAGGCACCTTCTATTTGGAAGGATTAGACACAGTGGGAAAACGCTCTCCTTTTAACCAAAAGAGAAGCCTCACATAGAATGTGGCCACTGCCCCCAGACAGCGAAAAGCGCCACCCCAGCCTCGTCCACCTCAATCCTGCAGGGAAAGCTCTCCGGCACACCTAACTGGAAACAGACAGGGAGAAGATGCTGAAAATGTAGTTCCCCCTAGCCACCTGCATGTGTCACAAAGCCACAACCAGCGGATCCCGTTTTCAAGAGCGTGTAAGTAAAGGATGGATCTGAGATCAATGCTGGTACAGCAAACCTGTGCCTCGTTGTGCTGAGCTGGGAGGTTTGTGCTTCCTTTCCTTTGGATCAGGAAACATCACTTACAATTATGCGCTTTCCTGGTGGCTCAGCGTAAAGAATCTGCCTGCAAGGTAGGAGCCTCAGGAGATGTGGGTTTGATCTTCCTGGGTCAGGAAGATCCACTGGAGGAGGGCATGGCAACCCACTCCAGTATTCTTGCCTAGAGAATCCTATGGACAGAGGGGCTTGGTGAGCTACAGTCCATGGGGTTGCAAAAGAGTCAGACACAATTAGGCGGCTTAGCACTCACCACAACCCACTGTTATGGTCTAAGGGAGGTTTCTTAGACTTGAGACCTTGTTTGCTCTTCACCTCAAGTTCTGGAGACTTTGCTTTTAAAGAGATTGAGAGCAAAGTGACCTAAGAGCCCTCCTAGAAAAGGGATTAGAGAAGCCAGACACTAAAGGTTGCATTTTGTATGATTCCATTCATGTGAAATCAAGCCTGAATATTCATTGGAAGGGCTGGTGCTGAAGCTGAAGCTCCAATTCTTTGACCTCCTGATGTGGAGAGCTGACTCATTGGAAAAGACCTGATGCTGGAAAAGATTGAAGGCAAGAGGAGAAGGGGCGACAGAGGATGAGATGGTTGGATGGCATCACCGACAGTGGACGTAAGTCTAAACAAGCAAACTCCGGGAGATGGTGAAGGACAGGAAGCTTGGCGTGCTGTAGTCCATGGGTCGTAAAAGAGTCAGGCGTGACTTAGCGACTGAACAGCAACTGTTCATGGAAATAGCCAGAAAAGGTAATTCCACAGAGGCAAGAAACAGATGTGTGGTTGCCTAGGGCTGAGGGGTGGGTGTGGGGTGGAAGTGGGAGTGACTGCTTCGTAAAGGGCCAGGCTTCCTTTGGGGGATGAGAAGGTCTTGGAGCTAGAGGTAGTGGGTGAGCAACACTGAATGTATCTAATTGTTCACTTTTAAATGGCTGTTTTGTGAATTTCACCTCAATAAAATTTTCTCACAGTTATCATTTTTGTGTGTGTGGTGAGAACACTTAAGATCTACTCTTGGCAAATTTAAAGTAGACAATGCTGTATTGTTACCTGTAGTCACCATGATGTACATCAGATCCCCAGAATTAATTTTATCATTTATTATTTTATTTATTATTATTTATGCATTGAATGAGAAATTTGTATGCAGGTCAGGAAGCAACAGTTAGAACTGGACATGGAACAACAGACTGGTTCCAAATAGGAAAAGGAGTACGTCAAGGCTGTATATTGTCACCCTGCTTATTTAACTTCTATGCAGAGTACATCATGAGAAACGCTGGGCTGGAAGAAACACAAGCTTGAATCAAGATTGCGGGAGAAATATCAATAACCTCAGATATGCAGATGACACCACCCTTATGGCAGAAAGTGAAGAGGAACTAAAGAGCCTTGATGAAGGAAAGAGGAGAGTGAAAAAGTTGGCAAAAAACTCAACATTCAGAAGATGAAGGTCATGGCATCTGGTCCCATCACTTCATGGTAAATAGATGGGGAAACAGTGGAAACAGTGTCAGACTTTATTTTTTGGGCTCCAAAATCACTGCAGATGGTGACTGCAGCCATGAAATTAAAAGACGCTTACTCCTTGGAAGAAAAGTTATGACCAACCTAGATAGCATATTCAAAAGCAGAGACATTACTTTGCCAACAAAGGTCTGTCTAATCAAGGCTATGGTTTTTCTTGTGGTCATGTATGGATGTGAGAGTTGGACTGTGAAGAAGGCTGAGCGCCAAGAATTGATGCTTTTAAACTGTGGTGTTGAGAAGACTCTTGAGAGTCCCTTGGACTGCAAGGAGATCCAACCAGTCCATTCTGAAGGACATCAGCCCTGGGATTTCTTTGGAAGGAACGATGCTGAAGCTGAAACTCCAGGACTTTGGCTACCTCATGCGAAGAGTTGACTCATTGGAAAAGACTCTGATGCTGGGAGGATTGGGGGCAGGAGGAGAAGAGAACGACAGAGGATGAGATGGCTGGATGGCATCACCGACTCGATGGACATGAGTCTGAGTGAACTCTGGGAGTTGGTGATGGACAGGGAGGCCTGGCGTGCTGCGATTCATGGGGTCGCAAAGAGTCGGACACGACTGAGTGACTGAACTGAACTGATGCATTGATTTCTTGAACACAAAAAGGAGGGGCTTGAAAAGTTAACTCCTGAGTAGTGCTAAGATTTGAATGATATTGGAGTGTGCAAAAAAAGAATAATCTAGAAGTCCAGAACCTTCTGCTGGGAAAAGGAGGATCCCAGGCTGCCCTGGTATAGTATTCTGAGAAGTAGTGAAGGAATTCATGCCCTCATGGCGTAGGTCTGGAAAACCTCTAGGTGGGGCTGGCCCCTTTAAGACTCCAAGCCTGAAGTAACCTGGTAGCTAAGGAGTCATAATGACAACTTTCCTGGGTAATCCTCCCTGAAAATGTAGTTATTACCTTCCAGGATGAGATGTCCTGAGGATCAGAGCCATCTTTTCCTCAGATTGGTTGGTGAGAGATACACATAGAGGGGCTAATACATCTCTGGTTTCATTTTCTAAAATCTAGATGTCCCTGCTCTAGACAGAGGGCCGTGGTATTTAGTTTGGGTTCTTTTCTACCCTGTGGGAAAAGAGAGTTTGGGGAAAGGGGTGAATTTCTGTGAAATGTGGTCTTAAGTGTCCAGTCCTATCTCTAAGAGAATGGAAGGGAAAAACGTCCTGGCCCAAGAGCGCCTGTGAAACCCATTGCTCATGGAAATACAGGTGCTGGAAAATGTGCCTGGAGCCTACATGGATCTTGTCCAGGTTTTTCATGAATCCAGTATTCTTGATTGATGGGTGTAGGCTCAGGAGTCGCTCAGTCGTGTCCAACTCTTTGTGACCCTATGGGCTGTAGCCCACCAGGCTCCCCTCTGTTCATGCGGTTTTCTGGCAAGAATACTGGAGTGGGTTGTCATTTCCTCCACGGGATCTTCCCGACCCAGGGATTGAAACTGCATCTCCTGGATCTCCTGCACTGCAGGCCGATTCTTTACTGCTGAGCCACCAAGAAAGCCAGATTCACAGGTAGTCAGTGCTTAGGAATCCTCCAGGACTCAGACTCAGAGAAGTGGATGGGAGCTGCCAGTTTGGAACTGGGAGGGGAGGTGCTGAAATCGCCATCAGGAGAACCAGGGACTTGGCGCATGCCCTGCTCTTTCTTGGGGACAGACGGTTGAAGTGATTGGCATCTGTCACTGCAGTAGATGCTGGCTTGGAAATGGACCTGCTAGAGGATCTTGAGACCATGAAGTTTGAGTCCGGGATTCATGAGGAAGACCAAAGCTGGCTGTATTTGCTGGGCCGTTCTCATGGTCTGATGACCAAGGCCTGCGCCCACGCAACCTTCTTCTGCAAGCTACTCCATAATTTGAGGTACGCTGGGTCCCTAGGGTCAAGTAGATGGAGAAGAATCTCTGCAGAGAATCCAGATGACTTAACTTTTATATTGGAGCATAACTTTGGCAGGGGGAGTGTCTTCCTGCCTTGTGTAAACTACACTGAAGCACTCCTGGTCTGAAAGCACCAGGGAGACATAAATCAGGTGCCTTGGCTGTGGCTATGTAATGGCATGGATTAATGGTGGTTTCCTTTTGGTGAGTAGACTGATTAAATCATCCATTCACCCATCCATTCATTCACTCTCATCAGGACAACCAGCTTGTCTTCCACAGATGCTAATGGTGGGCCATTCCATGTCTATTGGCTGAAAATGGGGGTCATTTTTTTTCTTTTCGGGCTAACAGTGGAATGCCTCCTCACAAGAAAGCTTCCACGGACTTTGGGGGTCCCTATGGCCAGATGACTTGCCTGAAAACAGGAATACTGATTTTCAAAGAAACTCTCAGTCCAGTCCTGGCTTCTTGACACTTGAATAAGAGGCATGTGAGAGCCAAGTACTTAGGACTAAGGCTCCTGGATTCTGTAACTCTAGGTCACTCTTGGAGCATTTGTTGCCTCCCCAACCCCCAGCCCTCAGTCTACTTCTCAGTTTACTTTCCTCTGACATTAGATTAACTCCCAGATGGGGGCCCAGATCCCAGTCAAGCATATTAAAGGTATAGCACATACCTGAGGAGGCAGAGGACTCAAGCAGTTTGCTGACTGATCAGATCAGATCAGATCAGATCAGTCGCTCAGTCGTGTCCGACTCTTTGCGACCCCATGAATTGCAGCACGCCAGGCCTCCCTGTCCATCACCAACTCCCGGAGTTCACTCAGACTCACGTCCATCGAGTCAGTGATGCCATCCAGCCATCTCATTCTCTGTTGTCCCCTTCTCCTCCTGCCCCCAATCCCTCCCAGCATCAGAGTCTTTTCCAATGAGTCAACTCTTCGCATGAGGTGGCCAAAGTCCTGGAGTTTCAGCTTCAGCATCACTCCTTCCAAAGAACACCCAGGGCTGATCTCCTTCAGAATGAACTGGTTGGATCTCCTTGCAGTCCAAGGGACTCTCAAGAGTCTTCTCCAATACCACAGTTTAAAAGCATCAATTCTTCGGCGCTCAGCCTTCTTCACAGTCCAACTCTCACATCCATACATGACCACAGGAAAAACCATAGCCTTGACTAGACGAACCTTTGTTGGCAAAGTAATGTCTCTGCTTTTGAATATGCTATCTAGGTTGGTCATAACTTTTCTTCCAAGGAGTAAGCGTCTTTTAATTTCATGGCTGCAGTCACCATCTGTAGTGATTTTGGAGCCCAGAAAAATAAAGTCTGACACTGTTTCCACTGTTTCCCCATCTATTTACCATGAAGTGGTGGGACCGGATGCCGTGATCTTCATTTTCTGAATGTTGAGCTTTAATAAGCCAACTTTTTCACTCTCCACTTTCACTTTCATCAAGAGACTTTTGAGTTCCTCTTCACTTTCTGCCATAAGGGTGGTGTCATCTGCATATCTGAGGTTATTGATATTTCTCCCAGCAATCTTGATTCCAGCTTGTGTTTCTTCCAGTCCAGCGTTTCTCATGATGTACTCTGCAAATAAGTTAAATAAGCAGGGTGACAATATACAGCCTTGACATATTCCTTTTCCTATTTGGAACCAGTCTGTTGTTCCATGTCCAGTTCTAACTGTTGCTTCCTGACCTGCATACAAATTTCTCAAGAGGCAGATCAGTTGGTCTGGTATTCCCATCTCTTTCAGAATTTTCCACAGTTTATTGTGATCCACACAGTCAAAGGCTTTGGCATAGTCAATAAAGCAGAAATAGATGTTTTTCTGGAACTCTTTTGCTTTTTCTGTGATCCAGCGGATGTTGGCAATTTGATCTCTGGTTCCTCTGCCTTTTCTAAAACCAGCTTGAATATCAGGAAGTTCACGGTTCACATATTGCTGAAGCCTGGCTTGGAGAATTTTGAGCATTACTTTATTAGCGTGTGAGATGAGTCCAATTGTGCAGTAGTTGGAGCATTCTTTGGCATTGCCTTTCTTTGGGATTGGAATGAAAACTGACCTTTTCCAGTCCTGTGGCCACTGCTGAGTCTTCCAAATTTGCTGGCATATTGAGTGCAGCACTTTCACAGCATCATCTTTCAGGTTTTGGAGTAGCTCAACTGGAATTCCATCACCTCCACTAGCTTTGTTCATAGTGATGCTTTCTAAGGCCCACTTGACTTCACATTCCAGGATGTCTGGCTCTAGGTCAGTGATCACACCATCGTGATTATCTGGGTCATGAAGATCTTTTCTGTACAGTTCTTCTGTGTATTCTTGCCATCTCTTCTTAATATCTTCTGCTTCTGTTAGGTCCATACCATTTCTGTCCTTTATCGAGCTCATCTTTGCATGAAATGTTCCTTTGGTATCTCTGATTTTCTTGAAGAGATCCCTAGTCTTTCCCATTCTTTTGTTTTCCTCTATTTCTTTGCATTGATAGCTGAAGAAGGGTTTCTGATAGGGAAGCATAAACCTGTGGGCTGCCTCCAAAGACGTGTGATGAGAAACCAACATGGGAAACTCTCAGGAGGCACCTTCTATTTGGAAGGATTAGACACAGTGGGAAAACGCTCTCCTTTTAACCAAAAGAGAAGCCTCACATAGAATGTGGCTTGTCATGCTTAGATGGAAGCTCCAGAGTGTAAAGACTCCATTTTTCACAGAAATACAGAACAACTATAAGTGAAGTGAAAGTCGCTCAGTCATGTCTGACTCTCTGCAACCCCATGGACTACACAGTCCATGGAATTCTCCAGGCCAGAATACTGGAGTGGGTAGCCTTTCCCTTCTCCAGGGGATCTTCCCAACCCAGGGATTGAACCCAGGTCTCCTGCATCGCAGACAGATTCTTTACCAGCTGAGCCACCAGGGAAGCCCCCAAATACTGGAGTGCATAGCTTATCCCTTCTCCAGCGGATCTTCCCAACCCGGGAATCGAACCAGGGTCTCCTGCATTGCAGGTGGATTCTTCACCAGCTGAGCTATCAGGGAAGCCCCACAGATATCAAGATCATCCTATAACAACATAAAATGATGCCTATGTGTTCAGGGGTCAGACCTTGTTCATCTTGGGCAAAGGAAACACATGCAGAACCAACAGTGAGTGAATCTCCAGAAAGAGTGGCCTCAAATCCTTGATCCTCCCTTTCTCCGGTCTGTTTTCCCGTATAAACCATTTTCTTTGATAAATCATCACATTGGAGAAAAAGCTAAGTTACGTGATTTCCTGGGTGTGTGCAGAACTGAAATAGCAAACCAGGAAGAGGAGGTGTATGGTAGGAGAGGAGTGCACTTGTCCTGGTGGAGATGGAAATGGACCACTGTCCACGCAGGAAACAGTGGAAGGACTGGCTCCCTGTGTTCCGGGATAAGGTATGATGGTGGCTGTTCACAGTGATGGTCCTGTGGCCAATAGTTAACAGTCAGACCTTGTGTTTAAGAAGGCAAGGAAATGCACAATACATGTAACCAAAAAAGAGTTCATTTAAGAAGGTTTTAAACAAGTGCTGATCTTTTGAAAGGGGTATGCTTTACTCTTTGGAAAATTCACTCAGGAGGAACATTTCATTCCATCCAGAGAAGCTGGGTCATTGTTGTGGTTTAGTCATTAGGTCTAGTCCGACTCTGCGACCCCATGGACTGTAAACCACCAGGCTCTTCTGTGCATGGGATTTCCCAGGCAAGAATACTGGAGTGGGTTGCCATTTCCTTCCCCAGGGAATCTTCCCAACGCAGGGACTGAACCTGCATCTCCTGCATTGGTAGGTAGATTCTTTACCGACTAAGCCACCAGGGAAGCCTGAAGCTGGGTCAGTGGCACATAGTTGGAATGCTTCTCTCTGAAGGACTTAAGGTGGTGCAGCAGGCTGCATTTGAAGAAGTTAAAGCAGAGAAAGTCAGAGATTGACAGTCAAGAAGGGCTAAGGGCGTGCATGTCTTTTTAAAAAAATTATTTAAATTGGAGGATAATTATTTTGCAATATTATGGTGCTTTTTGCCATACATTAACATGGATCTGTCATGGGTGCACATGTGTCCCCCCATCCTGAACGCCCCTCCCACCTCCCTCCCCACCCCAGCCCTCTGGGTTGTCCCAGAGTACTGGCTTTGAGTGCCCTGCTTCATGCATCGAATTTGCACTGGTCATCTGTTTTAACTATGGTAATATACATGTTTCAATGCTAGTCTCTCAAATCATCCCACCCTCCCCTTCTCCCACACAGTCCAAAAGTCTGTTCTTTACATCTGTGTCTCTTTTGCTGCCTTGTATATAAGATCCTCGTTACCATCTTTCTAAATTCCATATATATATATATGTGTGTTAATATACTGTACTGGTATTTCTGACTTATTTCACTCTATAATAGGCTCCAGTTTCACCCATCTCACTAAAACTGACTCAAATACATTCTTTCTCATAGATGAGTAATATTCTATTGTATATATGTACCACATATCTGCCGATATGTAATATTCTATTGTATATATGTACCACCATCTGCCGATGGACATCTAGGTTGCTTCTGTGTCCTAGCTATTGGAAACAGTGCAGTAATAAATGCTGGGGTACATGTGTCTCTTTAAAAACAGTGGTTAGATGCCACGAAGTAGGTGGCAATGCCCTAACCGTATGCCTGTTGTCAGGCCCGAGAGTCTCTTCCATCCTTGTCAAGGGGAGTGCTAACCTTCTCTCCTTTCATACAACACACGTGCATGTCTTAATATTTGTGTGTGTCTGTGTTCATTCTCCAGAGAATCATTCGCCAGAAAATTAGTACTGGAGAAGCGAACCTCTAAATGTCACTTGACTGGGTTGCGTGAAGAAACTCAAGATGACGATGCATTAAAGGTGGGCATCATCGGAGGCGGCCACCTTGGGAAGCAGCTGGCACACATGCTGCTCCAGTTCATCCCCATCCCTGCTGAGAATCTGCGGATCTCCACTCGGAGGCCAGAGACCCTGGGTGAGGAGCACTGGGCAGGCCATTTGGAAAGGGGCCCTCGAAAGAGGAATCCTTGCATACAGCTGGCCGAGTTCTCAGCTTGCTAGCCCTGAGAAAAGCTGGAAAGTGTTTTTTTTTTAATTTCAATACTTAATTTGGCTGCACTGGGTCTTAGCTGCGGCACTTGGGATCTTTAATCTTCATTGTGGCATTCAGGATCTTTTTTCAGTCTCGGCGTGTGGGGTCTAGTTCTCCAACCAGGGATGGAACCTGGGCCCCCTGCATTGGGAGCACAGAGTCTTAGCCTCTGGACTACCAGGGAAGTCCCAGAAAGATTTTTTTTAAAAACTTCTTCCCTAAAGCGCCTTTCTTTTCCACCTAAATATTTATATCCATCTCTCCTCCCTGCGCCCTATGGCCAGATATCTTTCTGGATCTTTGATTCAGAGATGCTTTCCAAACAGAATTCAAATCTTCTAACTGGACCAGTTAGAGTCCAAGTGGTTTACTGCTTCCAAACATTTGGCCTTGTTTTTTAAAAACACCATTTACGGGGGACTTCTCTGGCTTTCTAGTGGTTAGGACTCCATGCTTCCACTCCAAGGAGCATGGGTTCGATCCCTGGTTGGGGAGCTAAGATCCTGCATGCCATGTGGCAGAGTCAAAAAAATAATAATACCACGTACTGAAAAAAATTTTTTTAATGTTTTGCAGTGATTCCATTTATTAACCTCTGGTGGTAGAAATCAGAACAGTGAGTGCTTCTGGGGAGACTGAGAAGAGGCCCCAGGGAACTTTCTGGGCAGATGTAGACATTCTGTTTCTTGAGAAAGGTGCACGTTCCTTGGATGTCTGCATTTGTCAAAAAGAATCAAACTATTTACTTCAAATCTGTGTGATGCACTGTGTGCAAATTATATTTCAATAATTTAAAACATGTAAAATAATACATGCGTGTTATAAAAAATTGAGAAAATTACTCTATAGGAAAGTAAATAATAACTACCTATAATTTCCTTATCAGGTTATCATTGCTTTTCCATTTTTTCTTCTGATTATATCAGATTATACCAGTAACTAAAACTATGCAAAGCTTTTTGTATCCTGCTTTTAAAAACAGTTAATGGATCATTTGCATATTATTTGACATTCTTGAAAATCATGATTTTAAGGTTGTACAGTATTCCTAAAGTATGACTTAAGGTAATTTATGTAACTGTGCCTTACTGAGTAGGACTTCCTGATTCATAATTTTTTTTTTAATTGCTAGGTCAAAGAACAGATACAGCTTTATTGAGATACACTTTGTATATAATAAATCGTACATTTTGAAAGTGTATAGTTTGAGGGACTTCCCTGCTGTTTCAGTGGCTGAGACTCCATGCTCCCAAGATAAGGGGCCTGGGTCTATCCCTGGTCAGGGAACTAGACCCCAAATGCCGCAACTAAAGACCCCACATGTCGCAACTAAGACCCGGCACAGCCAAATAAATAAATATTTTAAAAAATATTTTTAAGTGTACAGTCTGATGTTTTGACACCTGTATGCTCCTATGAAAGCATCAACACAGTCAAGTCATGAACCTCTCCACCTCCCTGCAGGTCCCACTCAGGAAACCACTGATCTGATTTCTGTCACTACCAGTTAGTTTACATTCTGTAGAATTTCGTACAAATGGAATCATACAGTTTGTACTTTTTCTTGGCTCTAAATTAGTTTTAATTATTTTTTTAATTGAAGTATAGTTGATTTATAAGGTGTTATTTTCAGATGTACAATAAAGTGATTTAGTTATACATCATATAAGTATGTATGTTCTTTTTCAGATTCTTTTCCCACATAGGTGATTACAAAATATTGAGTGTAATTCTCTGTGCTATACAGTAGGTTTCTTTTTTCTTAATAGTTTTATTTATTTATTTTATGGCTGCACTGGGTCTTTGCTGCCGTGAGGGTTTTTCTCTAGCTGCAGTGAATGGGGGCTATTCTCTAGTTGCGATGTGTGGGCTAGCTCATTGCGGTGGCTTCTCTTGTTGCAGAGTACGAACATTTGGGCGTGTGGGCTTCAGTAGTTCGTGGGCCTGAGAGCACAGGCTCAACAGTTGCGGCTCATGGGCTTAGCTGCTCCGTGGCATTTGGGATCCTCCCCAACCAGGGATCGAACTCGTGTCTCCTACTTTGGCCGATGGATTCTTTACCACTGAGCCACCTGGGAAACCCCTCAGGTCACATAAGTACAATCAAATGATTAGCTACCAAGGAGTGGCTTTAGCAAGGACATGAGTTATTATGTTTCTCTCTGTGTTTATAAATATCTTGTTGACATTAAATTGTGTACACTTTACTGAAACTACAAGCAGAGTTTCCCAAACTACTCCTGTCCTCTTCCCTCTTCCACTCTCTCAGTCACTTTCTCTCTCTCCACCAGTTCAAGCCAGTTAAGCTGTTTAATTGTGTCCCAGTCACACAATTCTGTTTTATAAAGAGCATGTTTTATTTTGCTTTGGTTGCTTGTCTTTACCTGATCAGGGACCAAACCCACGCCCCTGCAATGGAAGCCCAGAGTCCTAACTACTGGACTGCCAGGAAATTCCCAGTCACGTGATTCTCGAAGCTTCAGCTTTCACTTCTGTAATATAGGGATATATAGTTTATAGGGAAATATTATATCCCTATAATAGAGGGATAATACTGGCCTCTGCCTCATAAGGTTCTTGTGAGGATTCCCCATTGGGGGTTTAGTCACTAATTCATGTCCGACTCTTTATGACCCCATGGACTATACCTCTCAGCCTCCTCTGTCCATGGGATTTCCCAGGCAAGAATACTGGAGTGGGTTGCCATTTCCTTCTCCAGAGGATCTTCCTGACTCAGGGATCAAAACCAAGTCTCCTGCATTGCTGGTGATTCCTTACCAACTGAACCACCAGGGAAGCCAAGGATTCCCTCAATAATGTGTCTCAAGTACTTCATACATCACCTGATACATGGTAAAGTCAGTAAACTGGAGCAGAAGGCTTTGTTCAGACTTTTCTCTTTCTAAAAAAAAAAAAATCTGAAAAATTCTAGCATTTGGTTTAAACATGAGGTCAGGATGAATTATCTAACAATCTCGAGCACAGCTGTGGTGGCATCAGCTGTCGTAGTCGTGGGGCCAGGGCTTTGCTGTGTGGCTTTTAGAAGCCATAAGGGAATTTCTTCTGATTTATGTGGTGACAAGTGTGTATACGTGCTAGGTCACTTCAGTTGTATCCAACTCTTTGCGACCCTTTGGACCATAGCCTGCCAGACTCCTCTGTCCATGGGATTCTCCAGGCAAGAATACTGGAGTGGGTTGCCATGCCCTCCTCCAGGGAATCTTCCTGACCCAGGGATCGAACTGGTATCTCTTATGTCTCCTGCATTGGCAGACAGGTTCTTTACCACTAGCGCCACCTAGGAAGCCACACCTGGTGACAAGACTTGAGATAAAATAGTTGCCACCCTCTCCCCAAAGTTGGGGGCTTCTCTAGAGGCTCAACTGGTAAAGGATCTGCCTGCAATGCAGAAGACCCAAATTCAATCCCTGGATCAGGATGATCCCCTGGAGGAGGAAATGGCAATCTACTCCAGTACTCTTGCCTGGAGAATTCCATGGACAGAAGAGCCGGGCAAGCTACAGTCCATGAGATCGCAAAGAGTCAGACAGGACTACAATTTTCACTTTACCCAAAGTTGATGTTGACTCCGAAGTCTTCTGTATTGTGATCTATCTGACTTCTTTTATTCCCTCCCAGATGAATTCAAGAAACTGGGAATCCAGTGTTTTTACCAGAACGCTTCTCTGGTGGGATGGGCCAATGTGGTATTCCTCTGCTGCCTGCCATCTCAGCTGCCTAATATCTGCGTAGAAATTCAAACCCGGCTTGGGAAAGACTGCATTGTGTACAGCTTTGTCTCTGCCATCCCAGTATCCAGGTATCTTGTTAGGGTGAGCACAGGGCTGGCAGGACCTCTCTGTCACCTCATGTCCACCCCCGCCCCTACCTCTTGGAGTTGACCATTCCCAGTCATGAGGTGGAAGCATCTTCATCAGCAGAAGGGCCCAAGCCAGCCTTTGAAATTGTGTCCTCCCCTTTTTTCCATCAACACCACTTGCGGGTGGGGCATTTTCTTTGATGTGCAAATGTTTAGAGCAGAAACAGAGCATTGTTTCCACCTACTTGGGGCTTCCCTTGTGGCTTTGCTGGTAAAGAATCCACTTGCAGTGCAGGAGACCTGGGTTCGATCCCTGGGTTGGGAAGATCCCCTGGAGAAGGGAAAGGCTACCCACTCCAGGATTCTGGCCTGGAGAATTCCATGGACTGTATATATAGTCCACAGGGTCACAAAGAGTCGGACACAACTGAGCAACTTTCACTTTCACCTACTTGAAGTTGACTCGTGTTCCCTTGTATCCGGGTCAACAGCATGAAAATTGATGGAGAGCATGTGTCAGATACCCTTTTGGTACATCTAGTGCTGGGCCCAGCGCCTGGCTCGTGGTAACTTTCAATAAGTGTATCTGAGGAGGATGGGTGAACCGTCCGGCTAAGAGGTTGTCCCACACCTGCATTTGCCTCTGGGCTGTGCTGTGCAGGGGACTGTGTGGTTGGGGCTGGATGTGCCCTCCGTGGATCACGTCCAGTCCTGGCTCTGCACTCCCTGCCTTGATTGCTTTACTTGCAGGTTGAAACTCCTACTGAATCACACTAACATCTTGAGGCCCCAGTATCAGTGTGCTGAAGATCTTGCCCACATCTGGGGGGCCAATGAGATCACCGCTGCTCTCCAAGACCCCGTGATTCTTCAGGCTACCTGCCCCTACAGTCCTGCTGGTAAGGGCTCACTATATTTTTGGCACTTTTGAAAATTACCTTCCTCTTGACCTGTTGCTGTCTTATTAAACCCTGGTGTGGTTGTGCTGAGGGTGTGTGTGGGGGGGAAGAACATGCTAGATGCTAGATGGCATTCTCAGCTACTTAGGTTTTATATGGGAACAACTTTGGTGGCAAAAAGCAGCCTTTTTAGGGACTTCCCTTGTCAGTCTAGTGGTTAAGAATTTGCCATCCAAAGCAGGGGGTTCGGGTTTGACCCCTGGTTGGGGAGCTAAAATCCCACATGCCTCGTGGCCAAAAAAACCAAAATATAAAAAAACAGAAGCAGGGCTTCCCTGGTGGCTCAGTGGTTCCACCTACCAATGTAGGAGATGCGGGCTTGGTCCCTGATCCGGGAAGATCCCTCATGCTGCAAAGCAGCTAAGCCCTTGTGCCATAACTATTGAACCAGTGCTCTAGAGCCCCAGAGCCAAAACCACTGAAGCCTGAATGCCCTGGAGCCCACGCTCTGCAGCCAGAGAGGCCACTGCAGCGAAAGGCCCGTATATTACAACTAGGGAGTAGCCCCCGTCTGCAGCAACTAGAGAAAAGCCCGCGCAGCAGTGAAGACCCAGCGCAGCCAAAGATAAAATAAATACTTAAAAATGTATATGAAAACTGAAAGCCGCTCAGTTGTGTCCGATTCTTTGTGACCCCATGGACTATATAGTCCATGAAATTCTCCAGGCCAGAATCCTGGAGTGGGTAGCCGTTCCCTTCTCCAGGGGATCTTCCCAACCCAGGGATCGAACCCAGATCTCCTGCATTGCAGGCGGATTCTTCACCAGCTGAGCCACAGGTGTGTATGTGTGTGTATATATATATATATGTGTATATATATATATGTATATATAAACAGAAGCAATATTGTAATAAATTCAGCAAAGACTTTAAAAATGATCCACATTTTTTAAAAATCTAAAAAAAAATTTTTTTAAAAAGCAGCCTTTTTAAAGGAAAAGTTGAGAAGTGTGATTAATCAGACCTTCTAAGGATGAGTTGGAAACAACTAGAGAGGAGAGCCTGTTTAAACAAAAGAATGCAGCCTCTGGGACCAAATGGCTTTTCCTTACTGTAATCTTGCAGTGCGCCTTATTGCAAGAACCATTCCAGAGATTTCCCAAGATGCATCTGTCATTAGCAATGTCTACATTAACCTATCTGTAGGTAGGGTTAACACATGACGTGTTATAAAGGGCACACCCAGGGCTCTTGGTCTGGTAAAGAAGTTTACATAACCAAACTGTCTTGGACAGAAGGTAGCTGTTCACTGTCTGGGGTTTGTCCTCGGTTCCCTGTAGACCTTTTTAGGTGGTGCTCACTGGTGTTTCCTTTCTCACTGATGTTTAGGGGGAATAAGCCTCAACATCAAGTGGCTGGAGGGGATGTTTTATGCACTCTTAAACTTCTGCACAGCAAAGGACATGCCGCACCCCCAAGTGCTGCAGCATCTGAGCGAGCTGTTCTCCTCCCAGCACCTCAAGGCCTGTAGGGAGGACGAAGCATCACCCCTACAATTTCAAGCCCAAGATTTTGTCAGTCAGATCTATGCCAAGAACCTGTCTCAGAGACGGTAGAGTATCAGACGGTGGCCATTCGAACTTCTCCCACACTGTTGTCTTAGCAGATGTTTTTTTATTTTTCCTTTCATGTTCTTTTAAAAATTCATAAAAATAATACATTCTTAGGAAAAAAAATCCAACTAGTGGAGAAATGAGAGCCCTCTTTTGCCCCCACCCCAATCCCTTTTTATAGACCACCTCTAATCGCTTTTGTCTCTTCACCTTATGTATTTACAAACATATATGTATATTAGCATTATAGTATAATGTGTATGCATATCTGTATCTATATGTACATTTTAGAAACATGGGGACTATACTCACTATGTCATAGGTATCGCTCTGTGTTAGTACAATAATATCTACTTCATTCATGAGCATGGTGTAGGCATCTGCTGGATACATTTCTTTTTTTTTAATTAATTTATTTTTAATTGGAGGATAATTGGTTTACAATATTGTGTTGGTTTCTGCCATACATCAGCATGACTCAGCCCTAGGTATACATATGTCCTGGTGGATATGTTTCTTTAACAGTATTTATTCATTCTATTTCCTCTTGATGGCGTTGTACCCCGGCCCCACATTTTGCATAAAGGAACTGCTTTGAACATTTTTATCCTTAAACTTTGCACACTTGTACCAGTAGAATTTCTGGGTCAGAGGTTATATATATTTTATGTTTGACAGATATTCCTAAATTACCTATCAAAAACATGATGCTTACTTATATTTCCAGCAATAGTGTACGAGAGTGCCATTTCACTATAGTTTCATAATTATTAGATCATTCTTATTAATCTTTAATAATCTAATGGGGACAAATGGTTGCCCTTGTTACCAGAGACTTCCATGTCACTAAATCCACCGGATACTTTTATCTTTTTATTTAAAAGAATAGATACAATTTTTTTAGAGCAAGTTTAAGTTTACAGAAATATTGAGCGGACGGTTCCCATAGAGCACCTGCCTCCTGACCTGCAGTTTCCCCTACAACCCCCTCGCGTTCACATGGCAAGTTATTATTCCTAAAGTCCAGAGTTCATGGGATTCACGATTTTCTTGTTAGTCGTGGTAAAATACACAGAACATAGAATTTACCATTCTTTTTTAAAAGTGTTTATTTATTTTGGCCACACCTCACTCACAGCCTTTGGGATCTTAGTTGTCCGACCAGGTACTGAACCTGAGCCACCTATAGTAGGAACGTGGTCACGGGACACTTCTAAATCCTTTTCTTTCCTGGCTATTTAACATAGCATCCTTCCTGAAGCAATTGCGTCTCTTAGTCTTCCTGATATACTCACATGCTCTTCGTTTTCTTCCTGTCCCTTTATCCTGCCTTTCCAGGTCCTCTTCTGCCCCATCCTTAAATCTGGGAGTTTTCAGGGCTCTGTCGAAGCCTTCTTTTCTCATTCTACACTTTGTTCTTGGGTGGTCTTTTCCACTGTGGAGACTTAGGTTGCCATCTTTACTCTGCCAGCACAGGACTCCATATGCCTAGCCTAGATGTCAGTTCTTCATACCCACCATCTCCACTCAAACTCCATGTGTCTAAAAGCATCCCTGCTCGCATGCCTGCTCTTTCAGTGTTTCTGTCTAATTACACGCTCCTTGGAAGAGTTGTTCAACCCAAAACCTGGAAGAAATCCTTGATTGTCCCCCTCCCCTGCTCCCCCCCACCTTTTTTTTTTGGCTGTGCTGGGTCTTCGCTATGGCATGTAAGCTTCTCGAGTTGCATTGCATGGACTCAGTTGCCCTGCAGCATAGGGATCTTAGTTCCCTGACCAGGGATCAAACCGCGTCCCCTGCATTGGAAGGTGGCTTCTTAACCACTGGACCACCAGGAAAGTCTCTTATGTTTTGTATTCTAATTAATCACTAGTGACCTGTGACACACTTTCAGTTTGGGCATCTTCCTCCCCCCTTTTCCTAGGACTCCCTTTGCCTCTCTCTTATGTTGGATCTCTTTTTCCTGGACCCTGTCTTCCTCTGGCTTCATCTACTTCTTCATTATGATGGAATATGTTTTCCTGTACTAGCTTCTTCCATAAAGGCTGTGTGGTAATTTTTAAGGACTATGTATGACAATGTTTTTATTTTACACTAATATTTTATTGAAAACACAGCCAAGGTGTAGAATCTAGGTTAGAAATAATTTCCCTCAGAATTTTGAAGGCAGCGCTCCATTGTCTTTCAGCTTTTAGAGTTGCTGTTCAGAGGTAGAGGGCCATTCTAATCTTCAGGCCATGCTTGGTCTGAAACCTGTTTGTTTTCTCTCTGGAAGCTTATAGTATCTTTTGATCTCAGCATCCTGAAATTTTATTATGTGTCATGATGTAAAGTGAAGTGAAGTCGCTCAGTTGTGTCCGACCCTCAGCTACCCCATGGACTGCAGCCCACCAGGCTCCCCTGTCCATGGGATTCTCCAGGCAAGAACACTGGAGTGGGTTGCCATTTCCTCCTCCAATGCATGAAAGTGAAAAGTGAAAGGGAAGTCGCTCAGTCGTGTCCGACTCTTCGCGACCCCATGGACTGCAGCCCACCAGGCTCCTCCGTCCATGGGATTTTCCAGGCAAGAGTACTGGAGTGGGGTGCCATTGCCTTCATGATGTAGGTCTATTATAATTCACTGGATTGGACGCTTGGTGGGCCTCTCCCTTTTTTTCCCTTAACTTAAAAAAAAAGAATTGTACAATATAACATATACACAGAAAAAGTACGTATTCCATAAATTCATGAATATACAGTTTAATGAATTATTGTAAAGCAAATATACATGTGATTGCCACCTATAAAAGAAACAGACTATTCAATGGTCATTTTCAATCTGCATGTGAAGTTCTCCAATTTTCTCCAATTATGCTTTGATAATTTCCTCCCATTCCCTGTTTCCTCTTTTCTTCCTTCTGAATATTTTATAAGCCCAATATTGGATCTGCTGGGCTGATCTCTTGATTTTCTTAAGTTCTCCTATTTTCAGTATTTTTGTCTTTTTTCTCTGCTTTCTGAGAGATTGCGTCAACTATCTTGTTTTTGTTTCTGCTACTATATTTAGAACATATTTTCATTTTCAAATATTTCTGTAGTCTCCAAATATTCCTTTATCGTGTAGCATCCTGTTGTCATCTTCCTATGCAGTACCATGTCTTATCCTTTGAGAATGTAAACGATAGCGTTTTTTTAATCCTCTGAGAAGTCTGTTTCCTTTGGAATTTTTTTGATCGTTTGTTATGCTCTCCATCATTCATTTTAGAGATTTTCTTTCAAGTATATGGAAAACCTTGACTTCCTGCTCATATTTAAGATCCTGATTACTGAAAAGTTGCTTGGAAACTCTGTGTTTGCTACCATGGTCTCTACTGTAGAGTGATTTGATCAGCTTTTCCTTCTGTTCAGTTCAGTTCAGTCACTCAGTCGTGTCCAACTGACTCTTTGCGACCCCATGGACTGCAGTTCACCAGGCTTCCCTGTCCATCACCAACTCCTGGAGCTTACTCAAACTCATGTCCATTGAGTTGGTGATGCCATCCAACCATCTCATCCTCTGTGTCCCCTTCTCCTCTTGCCTTCAGTCATTCCCAGAATCAGGGTCCTTTCAAATGAGTCAGTTCTTTGCATCAGGTGGCCAAAGTATTGGAGTTTCAGCTTCAGTATCCGTGCTTCCAATGAATATTCAGGACTGATTTCCTTTAGGATGGACTGGCTGGATCTCCTTGCTGTTCAAGGGACTCTCAAGAGTCTTCTCCAACACCACAGTTCAAAATTCTTCAGCGCTCAGCTTTCTTCACAGTCCAACTCTCACATCCATACATGACTACTGGAAAAACCATAGCCTGGACTAGATAGACCTTTGCTGGCAAAGTAATGTCTCTGCTTTTTAATATGTTATCTAGGTTGGTCATAACTTTTCTTCCAAGGAGCAAGTGTCTTTTAATTTCATGGCTGCAGTCACCATCTGCAGTGATTTTGGAGCCCCCCCACAAAAAAGTCTGTCACTGTTTCCATTGTTTCCCCATCTATTTGCCATAAAGTGATGGTACCAGATGCCATGATCTTAGTTTTCTGACTGTTGAGTTTTAAGCCAACTTTTTCACTCTCCTCTTTCACTTTCATCAAGAGGCTCTTTAGTTCTTCACTTTCTGCCATAAGGGTGGTGTCATCTGCATATCTGAGGTTCTTGATATTTCTCCCGGCAATCTTGATTCCAGCTTGTGCTTCATCCAGCCCAGCATTTCTCATGATGTAATCTGCATATAAGTTAAATAAGCAGGGTGACAATATACAGCCTTGACATACTCCTTTTCCTATTTGGAAACAGTCTGTTGTCCCATGTCCAGTTCTAACTGTTGCGACTTGACCTGCATACAGATTTCTCAAGAGGCAGGTCAGGTGGTCTGGTATTCCCATCTTTTTCAGAATTTTCCACAGTTTATTGTGATCCACACAGTCAAAGGCTTTGGCATAGTCAATAAAGCAGAAATAGATGTGTTTCTGGAACTCTCTCGCTTTTTTGATGATCCAATGGATGTTGGCAACTTGATCTCTGGTTCCTCTGCCTTTTCTAAAACCAGCTTGAACATCTGGAAGTTCACGGTTCATGTACTGTTGAAACCTGGCTTGGAGAATTTTGAGCATTACTATACTAGCGTGTGAGATGAGTGCAATTGTGCAGTAGTTTGAGCAATCTTTGGCATTGCCTTTCTTTGGGATTGGAATGAAAACTGACTTTTTCCAGTCCTGTGGCCACTGCTGAGTTTTCCAAATTTGCTGGCATATTGAGTGCAGCACTTTCACAGCATATCTTCCAGGATTTGAAATAGCTCAACTGGAATTCCATCACCTCCAGTAGCTTTGTTCATAGTGATGCTTCCTAAGGCCCACTTGACTTTGCACTCCAGGATGTCTGGCTTTAGGTGAGTGATCACACCATTGTGATTATCTAGGTCGTGATTATCTTTTTTGTATAGTTCTTCTGTGTATCCTTGCCACCTCTTCTTAATATCTTCTGCTTCTTTTAGGTCCATATCATTTCTGTCCTTTATTGAGCCCATCTTTGCATGAAACGTTCCTTGGTATTCTCTAATTTTCTTGAAGAGATCTCTAGTCTTTCCCATTCTATTGTTTTCCTGTATTTCTTTGCACTGATCACTGAGGAAGGCTTTCTTATCTCTCTTTGCTATTCTTTGGAACTCTGCATTCAAATGGGTATATCTTTCCTTTTCTCTTTTGCCTTTCCCTTCTCTTCTTTTTTCAGCTGTTTGTAAGGCCTCTTCAGACAACCATTTTGCCTTTTTGCATTTCTTTTTCTTGGGGATGGTCTTGATCCCTGTCTCCTGTACAATGTCATGAACCTCTGTCCATAGTTCTTCAGGCACTCTGTCTATCAGATCTAATCCTTTGAATCTTTTTGTCACTTTCACTGTATAATCATAAGGGATTTGATTTAGGTCATACCTGAATGGTCTAGTGGTTTTCCCTACTTTCTTCAATTTCAGTCTGAATTTGGCAATAAGGAGTTCATGATCTGAGCCATAGTCAGCTCCTGGTCTTGGTTTTGCTGACTTAAAACAAGAGCTTCTAGAGCTCTTCTTAGAGCTTCTCCATCTTTGGCTGCAAAGAATATAATCAATCTGATTTCAGTATTGACCATCTGGTGATGTCCATGTGTAGAGTCTTCTCTTGTGTTGTTGGAACAGGGTATTTGCTATGACCAGTGTGTTCTCTTGGCAAAACTCTATTAGCCTTTGCCCTGCTTCATTCTGTACTGCAAGGCCAAATTTGCCTGTTACTCCAGGTATCTCTTGACTTCCTACTTTTGCATTCCAGTCCCCTATAATGAAAAGGACATCTCTTTTGGGACTTCCCTGGTGGCTCAGATGGTAAAGCATCTGTCTACAATGCAGGAGACCCGGGTTCAATCCCTGGGTTGGGAAGATCCCCTGGAGAAGGAAATGGCAATCCACTCCAGTACTATTGCCTGGAAAATCCCATGGACAGAGGAACCTGGTAGGCTACAGTCCATGGGGTTGCAAAGAGTCAGACACGACTGAGCGACTTTGCGGGCAGCGAGCTCCGCCCCTGGCAAAGGTCATGAGGAAGGAGGCCTGGCATACGCAAAGGCGGGATCAAGCCTCAGGAGTCTCCCTGGAAATTCTCGAGCAATCTACCCCCAAAACCAGAGTCTGCCTACTTTCTGCTTTGTGCTTTCACCTACACCTCTGACTTTACGGGGGGCTGTCCCCCACTACCTCTCTGAAAATAGAGTTAGCTTACAGCTCCAGTTAATTCCTGGGTGTGACAGTGTTTCAACCTACAAACTCCCTTGGAAGTCCTCTAGCCTGCCTGAATAGGTTTTTCCGGCCACATGTGATTGCTCAGAGCCTCCAAACTGAGAGGCATGAGATGTTCTAAACTGTCTAAATACAGATTCCTTTGAGCAGTCAAAAGATTGATTAGAAATTGTATTGGTGAAGGGATTTTCACTTGTTGGGCCAATGTTTGCTGCTAAGTCTCCATATCCCTTACCTGCTGTGTCCCTGGCAGTGTATTGATTAATATAATTGGTGTAAATAGTAGCTTTAATGTTTGTAACCTGGGACCCTTGAATTAATTCTTTTTCTTGTTATAGCCCACCACACCTTTGCTCTGTAGGAATGCAACTTTATCTAATGCTTTTTTGGAGGGTGGCTCCTGACCAACCACCTTTAGAGAAAAATAAGTTTTCTGAAGAAAAGGTCTTAAAATGTTAACAGGCCTCCGGGCCAGAAGATGATGCAAATCACCTAAACTTTTGCATATGATAAGTTTGCAGGAAGAAAGCCTGGCTTACTGCATGACTCTACCTCTTCCCCCATTATCCTCTATGCATAACTTAAGGTATAAAAACTACTTTGGAAAATAAAGTGCGGGCCTTGTTCACCGAAACTTGGTCTCACCATGTCGTTCTTTCTCTTACCTTCTGGCTGAATTATTCAGCCTCTTTTCTCCACTGAATTTCCTCACTGAGCTATCCTTATTTCAGCCTCTTTTCTTCACTGAATTTTACTGAGCTATCCTCATTCTATTACTCTTTATATCCTTAATTAACATTTAATTAAGCAGTTGTTTCCTGATCCTCGCCGACGCCGTCCCCGCTTCGAATTCCCTGGATCCACCGGGGCTGGACCCCGGCAAGGTGTTAGTTCTAGAAGGTCTTGTAGGTCTTCATAGAACCGTTCAACTTCAGCTTCAACTTTGGCTTCTTCAGCATTACTGGTTGGGGCATAGATTTGGATTACTGTGATATTGAATGGTTTGCCTTGGAAACGAACAGTGATCATTCTGTCATTTTTGAGATTGCATCCAAGTACTGCATTTCAGACTCTTTTGTTGACTATGATGGCTACTCCATGCCCACAGTAGTAGATATAATGGCCGTCTGAGTTAAATTCATCCATTCCAGTCCATTTTAGTTCACTCATTCCTAAAACATCAATATTCACTCTTGCCATCTGGTTGACCACTTCCAATTTGCTTTGATTCATGGACCTAACATTCCAGGTTTCTATGCAATATTGTTCTTTACAGCATTGGACTTTATTTCCATCACCAGTCACATCCACAACTGGGTGTTTTTGCTTTGGCTCTGTCTCTTCATTCTTTCTGGAGTTATTTCTCCACTGATCTCCAGTAACATATTAGATACCTACTGACCTGGGCAGTTCATTTTTCAGTGTCTTATCTTTTTGCCTTTTCATACTGTTTATGGGGTTCTCAAGGCAAGAATACTGAAGTGGTTTGCCATTCCCTTCTCCAGTGGACCACGTTCTGTCAGATCTCTCCACCATGACCTGTCTGTTGGGTGGCCCTACATGGCATGGCTCATAGTTTCATTGAGTTAGACAAGGCTGTGGTCCATGTGATCAGATTGGTTAGCTTTCTGTGATTGTGGGAAAGACTGAATATTGGTATCTTTAAGTCTTTGGGACCCAACTTAGGGAAAGAAAGCTGCATGTGTATAGGGGTAGTCTTATCATTCAGAGTATTTTTTCACTTTATGTCTCCCCTTTCCAACATATCCTTGCTACTCAAACTGCCTGACAGCCATGCCAGCATCTGTGCATTTGTTTAGAAATGTAGATTCCAGGGCCCCACCCCAGATGTATGGAATCAGAATCTGCACTTTTACAAACTCCCAGGTGATATGCCCATTACAGTTGGA
This sequence comes from Bos mutus, assembly GCF_027580195.1. Taxonomy (NCBI): domain Eukaryota; kingdom Metazoa; phylum Chordata; class Mammalia; order Artiodactyla; family Bovidae; genus Bos; species Bos mutus. The sequence continues at coordinate 97,228,550 of NC_091626.1, forward strand.
GAAATGCTGCTCTACAGTCTTTTTTCATCAGATGATGTTGGAATGGGAGGCAAGGGATATTAATCTTTCCACTATCATTGTAGTTTCTCAAATTATCTTTATATTTCTAATCTTTGTTTTATAAAGTTTGAAGTCATATCATCTGATGCACAGAAGTGCATATTTTTATACCTTCCTGGTGGATTAAACTTTTTAATTCTATCCCCCTCCCTTTAAAAAACTTTTTAAAAGATTATTTTGATTCACATGCAGTTATTGAGAATACAAAGAAACCCCATGTGCCCGAACAAACCATAGTACAATAGCTATATGTAGGTATTTGTAAAACTATAGCCAATACCACAACCAGGACATCGACACTGACACAGTCAAGATGTAAAACAGCTCTGTAACTAGGGATCCTTCGTGTTGTTTCTTCCTAAACTGGCAACCATTGAGCTGTTCTCCATTTCTATGATTTTGTCAGTTCAAGAGTACTATATAAATAGAATCATGTATTGTGCAACTTTGGGGACTGGCCTTTTTCATTCAGCAAAATTCACTGGAGATTCATCCAGGTTGCTGTGTGTATCAACAGTTTGTTCCCTTTTATTGCTGGGTAGTTTTCATGGCATATGTATGTACCACAGTTTGTTAAACCATTCACTTGTTGAAGGACATTTGGGATGTTTCCGGTTTTGGGGTATTTATTATGCATACAGATGCTCTGAACATTCATGTACAGGTTTTTGTATAAACATAAGTTTTCATTTCTCTGGGACAGATGCTTAGGAGTGCAATGACTGGTTGCATAATTTTTTTAAGACACTACGAAACTGTTTTTCAAAGTTGTTATTTCTTTTTACAGCACTAGGAATGTATAATTCAGTTTCTCTACATCTTCACCAGCATTTGGTGTTGTCACTAATTTTTGTTTTACCATTACACGTATAGATCGATTCATGGAGAAGTGACATCTTTATAATGTTGAGTTTTTCCATCCATGTACACAGTATATGTCTCTGTTTATCTTATTTCATCAGCATTTTGTAGTTTTCAGTACACAAGTCCTTTACATGTTTTGATTTACACTAAGTATTCCATTTTGTGTGTGTGAAAGGAACTACATTTTTAATTTCATTGCCCAAGTGTTCACTGCTAATATATATAAACAAAATTTATTTTTCTGTGTTTATTTTATATCCTGTGACCTTGCTGAATTCATTTATTAGCTCTAGGAGATTTTTTTGTAATTTTTTGGGATTTTTCTACATAGACAATAATGTCATCTACAAATACTGATGACTTCAGTTCTCCCTTTCCCATCTGTATGCCTTTTATTTCCTTTTCTTGCCTTATTGCACTGGCTATAACTTCCAGTGGTATGTTGAATAAGTGTGGTTAGAGCATATATCCTTGCCTTACTCTTCATTTTTTAAATACTCTAAAACTCTACATCTTAATGTTTTTAACTTGAATTCCACTATAGACTAATACTTAACACTGCCCCATTTTTATTTGCATGTTAACTCTCTTTCTTTCTCTTTACAGTTGAAGAGGTTATCTTTTTTTTTTAAAGAGGATATTGTAAAAGAAATGAGGTCTCTCCCATTTCTAATTTCTGTGATCCTCTTATGTATTTTCTATCTAAATTCAAGGAAAATATACCAAAAAGGATGTTGATTTTATTATCATTCCCCAATTATGAATGCCTCCCCAAATGTATTTAGAGAATTGTACATGTGAAAACTCATAAGTACAATTAAATCCACATATTGAATAGATCCAGATGAAATTTTAATTAAGAGTTTTAATTAGTTTGGTATAGAAAATGAAGAACCTTATTTCCAAGTGGAGGAAAACTTTCTTTAAAGGCAATGTTTAACAGAAAATCAGATGTATTGAACAGACATAAAAAAGTAACAGTATTTTTTTTCCCTACCCCAGGCCTTTCCCCTTGTTTGATCTGACTACTGTGCAACTCAAGGAAACTCCCTTTAGCCAGTACCTCTCAAACAGCACTACTTTTCAGGACTGCTTTACCCATCTGTATTGTGACTCATTTGGCATCTCCCTAACCAAAGAACAAGAACAGCCAGAGGTTTCCACGGGTTCTCCATCCCAATAAGAGAAGAGACCTCTCAGGAATCATGAATTTTTCTCCTTCTAATCAGGTAGTGCTTTGATTATCTCAACTGTCAGTGGAAGTCATGTGATTGTCTGGTGTTTCCCATATGTTAGGCAGTGAGGAAATTAGAAAATTGTACTGATGGCTCTTTAAAATTTAGAATAAAACAAGCAGTTCTTTACATCAGTATGTTTGGGTGTGTCTGGCTTTTGGAAGCAACTGAATGAAACTACATAACCTGACACATTTAAGTAAGCTGCTTTCCCAGCAACTAAATATCAGTTCAGTAAATTCAAATTCTCCCTCATCTAAACACTAAATTCAAGAAGCTATACTGTCATTATTAGATGGTTACATACTTTTTCTGTAGCATTCTTTTCCTATAGCAGTATGTAACTACTTTCTATACAGTATATACATTCCTATAGCAGTATGTAACTACATTCTCTACAGTATATACATTCCTATAGCAGTATGTAACTACATTCTCTACAGTATGTACATTCCTATAGCAGTAACTACATTCTATACAGTATATACATTCCTATAGCAGTATGTAACTACATTCTCTACAATATATACATTCCTATAGCAGTATGTAACTACTTTCTATACAGTATATACATTCCTATAGCAGTATGTAACTACATTCTCTACAGTATGTACATTCCTATAGCAGTATGTAACTACATTCTCTACAGTATATACATTCCTATAGCAGTATGTAACTACATTCTCTACAGTATGTACATTCCTATACAGTTACATTCTATACAGTATATACATTCCTGTAGCAGTATGTAACTACATTCTCTACAGTATGTACATTCCTATAGCAGTATGTAACTACATTCTCTACAATATATACATTCCTATAGCAGTATGTAACTACTTTCTATACAGTATATACATTCCTATAGCAGTATGTAACTACATTCTCTACAGTATGTACATTCCTATAGCAGTAACTACATTCTATACAGTATATACATTCCTATAGCAGTATGTAACTACATTCTCTACAATATATACATTCCTATAGCAGTATGTAACTACTTTCTATACAGTATATACATTCCTGTAGCAGTATGTAACTACATTGTCTACAGTATGTACATTCCTATAGCAGTATGTAACTACATTCTCTACAGTATGTACATTCCTGTAGCAGTGTGTAACTACATTCTCCACAGTATGTACATTCCTATAGCAGTATGTAACTACATTCTCTACAGTATGTACATTCCTATAGCAGTATGTAACTACATTCTCTACAGTATGTACATTCCTGTAGCAGTGTGTAACTACAATATGTAGCTACAGTAGATAGTTACAGTCTTTTCCTGTAGTAGTGTGTAGCTAACAAATGAAACACCTTGATTTTCCTACAGTTTGGATAGAAAAATAAGATGTGTGGTAAACAATCACAGTGTTCTTGCCTGGAGAATCCCCATGGACAGAGGAGCCTGGTCGACTACAGTCCAGGGGGTCACAAAGAGTCGGACACGAATGAGCAACTAAGCACAGCACAGTTCAGATTTATTTCAAGTTTTGCAATTGCTTTATGTCAATCAGAATAGAAAACAGTATTAGTAACAATCAAGTTGAGAAAGGATGGTGGTGACTATGCTGTCACTAAACAGAACTATTTTTAGCCAAATGTTAAAGTACTTTCGAACAAAGCCATTCACCATACATTGAAACCACCAAGGTCTTAGGTTAATCATTTACATTTTTCTCTTTTGCATGCTTGTGAGCCAAGCAGACTCAATGGTACTATCTTAAATGGTCCAAGATAAAATTTTGTTAGTCTGCTTGGGGAAAAGATTAGGTTCACCATCAAATATTAATATTCTTGGTATGAAAGCTAAATTGAGGCACTGTTCTTTCTCTCACTGGGAAAAATAAAAAAGGATTCCTTTGAATATTCATTCAGGTGTAAGGAACTGGATAGGGTACAGTGGTTTTTTGGATTAAGAAGTGTCCCTGGGAAGAGAAAGAGAAGTGAAAGTCTATGAAAGGAATCGGAGTCATTCAAGCAACAAAAAGTATTTTTAATTTCTTGTGAGCAGTCCAGTCATGCGTAGCCGCTGGTCTGTATTTCATTTTATAAAAGTCTGGTGGTACCGCATAGAAAGCCTTGTAGACAAACCCCAGACCTACTCCATGGTCTGTGATACTTCTATAAGCCATGCTGTTTTAACGGGTAAATACAAATCTAAAAAGATATTTAAAATTTTTTGTTCTCTGATGCCAAAAAGGAATGAGAACTCCCCCCACCCCTACTTTTTCACAAAACATTTTCTTTTAAAACATGTAATTTTAATCCTTTTTCTCTGTTTTGGAGATGTATGCTAATATTTTTTTAAAAGTGAATAAACCTTCTGCCAGTTTTCCATCCCAGGACGGTCTTCTGGGGGCAGGGCTGTTGGGGCCACTTTGAAATGTGAGCATTTCAGGGGCACTTTGTCTTCCTGACGCTGGGAGTTTAGCCTAAGGGCTTGGCTCCAGGTAGTAACTTTCTGTTTGTCATAAAGATATGAAAAGTTTTAATTTCTTTTGGATACAGACAGTTAACATGTCAAGAATAGATCATATCTGCCTGGCTATATAAAAGAGTAAGAGGTCTTTGTCTCAACAATCTCTTTAGTGACCTGCCTATAATGGGCATCACGGTCTGATTTAATGCTGATTCAATAATTATCTGGGATTATCTGAGCTGGCAGGTGATTTTACTTTCAGTTATGTTTTCCCAATGTGTTCCAAAACCAGATGAAGTAGAAGAATTTATCAGGAAGTCTTACAGTTACCCCGAAAGAGAGCTGTTGCTATCTTTGTTTTAACAAGGGGCGAAGTTGAAACATAAATAAAGGGAGGGCGCTGTGAGTCAGTGGCAGAACTAGGAATGGACCAGCAGTTCAAACTCTGATTCTGAATGAAGAGGAGAAAGAAAACACAGAAATGCCTCATTTCTTCCCCCACATAATTTAGTTTGATTTTCAAGTTAAGTGAGCCAGCTTGCCCTACAGGTCAGTGGACTATAATGCTGCGTCATTTTCAAGGGTGGCCACCCGTGGAGCATGATCCTGTAATCCCACTTCTCGCGCAAATTCAGACAAGGTCAAGGAATCAGACTTAACTCCACTATGACCTTTTCGCTCTAAAAATAAGCCAATATTGTCTCTGTAGGGAAGGCGGATGGAGCGTGTGAATAATGGCTCTTCAATTCCCAGCAGCTTCCGGGTATGCCGAGAAATTACCTGTAATGCAAGGATAGCTTTTTAATGGGAATTTCCTGAAAATACAACTATAATTGAGTAAGTTTTACTTAGTTTCATAGACCTCTTGAATGCTAACCCCTCAAGCTAGTTCTATGAGGAAATAAAACACTGAATACACTGAAAGGCTTCCCACCCTGGAATTATCAAAACACATTTCTTAAGAGAAACATCACATGATTTATCTTTCTACTTAAAGATGTTTCTAGGCCTTTGGATCAAATAGGCACAGATGGGTTCATTTCTCTTTTTTTTTGGCTAAGCAATCTGACCAACAATATGAGCAGATAATATGTTCAGATTAGGAGCCATGACTTTCTCTAGGAAGGTTAATAAATAACTTGTCTATAAGGGGCTCAGTTAATAATCAACTAAGAAAAAAATCATTACTCAAATAGTTATTTGGTGCATTGGACTGGAAATAAATCTCAAACACTAAAAAGCAGACATTAAAATTCCAGTTAAAATGCATTAGTGCTTATACTTGTGTATTTTTTTAAAATACTTTTGCCAGAATTTTCAATGTCTCTAAAATATAGTTTGTATTCACTGAGTACCATGCCACTTGATATGCTCGATTAAACTGTCATTGCACTTTCAAAGTCTAGTTTTAATTGTAGATCTGCTATAACATTGCTATTTGAATTCATATTCTGCCTCTGGGTGAGAATGTAGTCCATGAGACTGCTGCTAGAATACAGTCAAAGGAGTACGTAGAATGAATTTGCATTTGTTTAAAAATACTGGCCATAGTTACAAGACTGTAAAATTCACACCACAGATATTTCTAAGCCTGATGCAAAACAGCCCAGAAAGTGCATTTTAGACAAGATAGCTTTCTTCTCAAATCTGACTTAAATTGGAGTTGTTCAGACTCTAGGGGTGGTTGTAGGTAAAGGACAGAGTCTGTATCATTGCCTTGCACTCCTGGTGGGAATACTAATTGAGGTCTGTGGCCACTGAGGTTTCAAGATTCAAAAGACAGACACAGAGGAGTCCTTTAAGCTGAGTTCCAATTAAATGTGGAAGGAATGGAGAAATAGGGAATCATCATTAGAATAACAGTAATAACTGATGCAAAGCTTTAAGGTGAAACAGGTAATTTGCATAGCCTCAAACTACCTCCCCCAGTATGTTTAATACTGGTGGTATTAACTCTAGGTCTGTGCTGTGCTGTGCTTAGTCTCTCAGTTGTGTCCAACTCTGCGACCCCATGGACTATAGTCGACCAGGCTCCTCTGTCCATGGGGATTCTCCAGGCAAGCATACTGGAGTGGGTTGCCATGCCCTCCTCCAGGGGATCTTCCCAACCCAGGGATTGAACCCAGGTCTCCCACACTGCCTGCAGATTCTTCACTCCCTCCAGGAGGCAGGGAGCTTAATTCTCCTCCCTTTGACTGTGGGCTGGACTCAGTAACTCACTTTTGATGAAGAGAATATGAAAGAGAAACACAGTAACTGTGGTGAAGAAATTTGCAGACACCACCTTAACCCAGTGATCAAAGTCAACATCTCCAGTAATAGATCATGTCAATGCCATGTACTTCCTGCCATGATTAACTGATATCATCATCTGTGTGATGGTTTCCCCACAAAGTATAATTCCATGGGAAACATGAGACAAACTGAGGGAAATCTACAAAATACCAGGCTGCTGCTGCTGCTGCTGCTAAGTCGCGTCAGTCGTGTCAGACTCTGTGCGACCCCATAGACGGCAGCCCACCAGGCTACTACTCTTCAAAGTGTCAAGGTCATGAAAGACAAAGAAAGATCAAGAAATGGTCCTATATTGGAGAAGACCAAGGAAACAGGACAGCTGAATGCAATCTCCAACTGGATCTTGGAATGAGAAAAGGACATCAGTGGGAGAACTGTAGAAGTCTGCATCAAGTCCATAGTTTGTTTAATAGTTCTGTGCTGGTGTTAATTTCTTTGTTTTGATAAAGGTATCCTGATTACATACGATGTTAACATTAGGGGAAACAGGGTTAAGAGTACATGGGAACTCTCTGTACTATCTTTGCAACTGTTCTGTAAAACTAAAATTACTTGAAAATTAAAAAAATTTTTTCCATTTAGTGACAATTGCTGACATGTTGTTTGTGACATGAGTTGTGCTATTTAAGCAGCTTGCAACAAGGCAGGTGAGTAAAATTGCTGAGGTATTATAAAGCTGGTAAGGCTCTACTTTGAAATATACAATCAGGCATATAAAAGGAATGGGCAATTCATCAGTTCTTCTACAAATATTTGTCACAAGGTTATCTGTTATCTTTTGTTCACTTGGACTGAATGGTTAAAAATATTTTGAGAAATAATTTTTTAAGACAGAAAGCTAAAGTAAACGCAGTGCTATCTTGTCTATTAATAGCTTGTCCTTAGAGTAAGTAGGGACAAGAAAAGGACAATATAGAAATATTTTCTCCTTTTTTACCAAACGAGTGTATCACTACAAATGGGAAACACAGAAGAGCAGTTTCCAGAGCTCTCCTGGCCAGGGAAGAATAATAATTAGTGCTTCTTTTCTTCTGCACTCCTCCCAGTCTAATCTATACATTTAGCTCTTCTCTGGTCATCTTAGTATGTCCTAGGAAGGACAAAGGGAAAGGTGAGTTATTTCTATAGGGGAAGAATGAGTAGTTGCAAAATTATGAAAGTAAAAGGAAGTTGAAGAGAACAGAAACTGGCCATGAGTTAACTGCAAGGCTTATAAATGGGACTTCCCTGGTGGCTCAGACGGTAAAGCGTCTGCCTGCAATGTGGGAGACCTGGGTTCGATCCCTGGGTCAGGAAGATCCCCTGGAGAAGGAAATGGCAACCCACTCCAATTTTCCCCTGGAGAATTCCATGGACAGAGGAGCCTAGCAGGCTATAATCCATGGGGTCCCAAAGAGTCAGACACGACTGAGCGACTTCACTTCACTTATAAATGGGAAGCACAGTTTATATGGGATCCAATTTCTTAGCAGCCATGTCCAAAATTCTGTACACTCAAGCAACCTGTCCTGACTCCTCCCAATCTCTAATGCCTATGAATGATGATAATTGAGAGTTGGCATGAAAAAGATAGCTACATGGCTTAAATGTTGTTATGAGATAAAATTGTGGATGTACTGTACTAGTGCTATAATTACAATGGTGCAGTAACAAACGCTTAGTGTATCAGTAAGGAAGGTATCTGTGGTATGCTTAAGGTCACTTTTGATCTCTAAAAAGTTACCTGTATCATAGTGTATAATTAGCTTTTTTTACGTGGACCTGTCAAGCAAAGCTTATGTAACATACCTGTAGGAATATCTTGATCTTTGTTACCCTAGTGATTTCAAGGAGAGGCCATATTTGTCTACTGACTTTGATAATAAGTATTCCAAAGTTTGCTTATTCAAACTTTTTGGAATATAAGGAGAGACTACTGGGTTCATCATTTACTCTTGAGGATTTCAGAAGATATTTAAGACCTCTTGCTTCTTGCAAGACTAGAAAAAGCATAATTAGAATTTTTATCATTCACATTGATATTGTACTTTTGGAATGAAAATGTCAAGGAAAGCAAAATGACTTGGCAGACTCTTAATACGTTCTCATGATGAAAAGTTGAAGTTTTTGGTGTTTAAATGTTTTAGGAATTTATATTACAAGTTACTGTACATTTTTGCAAAACTTTTGCAAAAACTTTTGCATAAACTTTTGCATTTCTGTTCCTTATTTTTATTTAGAAAATTGAGTACATTACATACATAGGTAGAAATTAGAGCTCATAAAAATGGTTGTAGTATCTTTGAACATAAAAAGGAAAAGATATTTACCTCATAGTACTTGGTAGCTACATGAAAGCATGATTGTAATTAATAATTTGTAATAAGTTGCCCTTTTCTATATTATGTATATGTGGGTTCACAGTTACAAAATTATTCATTTAAAGAGGCAATATTTAAAAAAGAGGCTATATAGTACAGTGGTTTAAATAGAGCATGGATTGGGATATTACACAGAATATATTTGAATCCTGGCTCTTATTATCTGAATGATTTTGTGTAAGTTGCTTCACCTTTCTGGCCTCAGTTTTCTCTTCCGTAAATGGGGATTAAACGAAGTGATAGATGTGTGGTGTCCAACATAAAGTAAAAACTCAGAGAGGATAGCTATTGATGGAGTACAAGAGACTAAATGTTCACTTCAGTTCAGTCGCTCAGTCGTGTCCGACTCTTTGTGACCCCACGAATCGCAGCATGCCAGGCCTCCCTGTCCATCACCAACTCCCGGAGTTCACTCAGACTCACGTCCATCGAGTCAGTGATGCCATCCAGCTATCTCATCCTCTGTTGTCCCCTTTTCCTCCTGCCCCCAATCCCTCCCAGCATCAGAGGCTTTTCCAATGAGTCAACCCTTCGCATGAGGTGGCCAAAGTACTGGAGTTTCAGCTTTAGCATCATTCCTTCCAAAGAAAACCCAGGGCTGATCTCCTTTAGAATGGACTGGTTGGCTCTCCTTGCAGTCCAAGGGACTCTAGAGTCTTCTCCAACACCACAGTTCAAAAGCATCAATTCTTTGGTGCTCAGCTTTCTTCACAGTCCAACTCTCACATCTATACATGACCAATGGAAAAACCATAGCCTTGACTAGATGGACTTTGTTGGCAAAGTAATGTCTCTGCTTTTGAATATGCTATCTAGGTTGGTCATAACTTTCCTTCCAAGGAGTAAGTGTCTTTTAATTTCATGGCTGCAGTCACCATCTGCAGTGATTTTGGAGCCCAAAAAAATAAAATCTGACACTGTTTCCACTGTTTCCCCATCTATTTCCCATGAAGTGATGGGACCAGATGCCATGATCTTCGTTTTCTGAATGTTGAGCTTTAAGCCAACTTTTTCACTCTCCTCTTTCACTCTCATCAAGAGGCTTTTTAGTTCCTCTTCACTTTCTGCCAAGGAATACGTATTTAACAATTTAAAGGATTTCTTTATATCTTGTTGTCAGAAAAATGAGTTTATATATTAACAAAGATAATTTTTTTACTGTCTAAATCATATGACTTATGGAATTATATAGTTCTAAGGGCTGATCAAGAGTTACCTAGGGAGAAACTCCTTGGCAGTCCAGTGGTTAGTACTCTGTTCTATTGCTGATGAGAACTCGGGTTTAATACTTGGCCAGGGAACTCAGATCCTGCAAGCCATGTGGCGTGGCCAAAAAATAAATAAAACTCACCAAATTCCCCTTGGGTGGGGAAAAAGAAAAGAAAAAAGGAGTCACCTAGGGAACAAATTCCAGGGCCTACCAGAGACCTAATGAATCAGAAGCTCTGGAGCCTGGAACCCAGGAATTTTTTTTTTTTTTTTTTAAGTCTCACTTGATTCCAAAGCCTATCCAAGATTAAGAACCACCAAGGCAGAGCATTTATGGGCAAAAGTGTAATGAATGAGATGGTATGTTGAGATGGGAGGTATTTAAGCAAAGGTTAGAAAAGAGATTATATATGGGAAGTTTTATATACTACAAAACACTATACATGGAGGGTACTGTTATGCAAAGATAATCATGGACTGTTGGTGCTGGAGAGATCTTAGGAAACTGAGATCCAGAGAGGTTAATGTTAACTTGTTTCAAAGTTAAGGAGTAGAACAAGCAAAACGCACATGGTGGTGTTGTTTTTTTTTTTTTTTTTAGTGCCATATGGGTATTAGAGACATAAAATGCAGGACAGCTTTGGAGGTGAGGCTACCATGGGCTGGGAAGATCGGGAAAAATTTCCTGGGGAGATGAGAATTGGCTGGGGTCATGAAGGATGACTAAGATTCATAGTAGTCATGCAGGGGGAGGGGGAACTGAACAAAGATGTATTAGTAGGAGGAGGAATGCATGACACAGGTTTTCGAGGGTGTGAGCTTGACCTGTGAGGCTGGAGCAGGAGATTCATGGTGGTGGGAGAACACTTGTGGAGGATCCTGAATCCTAAGCTAAGGAGTTGTGTGTGTGCTTAGTAACTCTGTTGTGTCCGACTCTTTGCAACCCCATGAACTGTAGCCAGCCAGGCTCCTCTGTCCATGGGGATTCTCCAGGCAAGAATACTGGGTGGGTTGCCAAGCCCTCCTCCGGGGGAATCTTCCCAACCCAGGGATTGAACCCAGGTCTCTCTCATTGCTAGAGGATTCTTCACCATCTGAGCCACAAGGGAAGCCCACCACTGTAAAGCTAAGGAGTTGAGACTATCTAAAGAAGGCTTCTGAGGAGAATACTGTGTAAATGGTTGGAAAGTGACAGTCTAAAATCAGGGCCCTTGAATCCAAAGGGCCTGTGCTGTGCTACATTGGTTCGGTTGTGTCCAACTCTATTGTGATCCTATTGTGAGCCCACCAGGCTCCTCTGTCCATGGGATTCTCCTGGCAGGATTCCTGGACTGGGTCGCCATGCCCTCCTCCAAGGGATCTTCCCAACCCAGGGACTGAACCCATGTCTCTTGTGTCTTGTGCATTAGCAGGTGGATTCTTTACCACTAGCACCACCTGGAAAGCCCCCAAAGGGACTATAGACAGAGGCTAAAAGCAGGCTACTGGAATGTTGTGTATATTCTAGTAAAGGTCTGATAAAGGTCTGAACAAGTGGGAATGGAGAAAACCAGATACTATAGGAGGAGAGATAGTTCTTGGGATCTTTGTGGGGAATCAAAGGAAAGAGTGGAAGCAACCACTTTGAGCCTGGGGCACTGGGAGTATGATAATACCACTGGCAGAAATCGAAGGCCAGGTTGGAATAAAAGGAGGTTGGTTTGAGATAGATGGTAGTACTGCTGCAGTGCTCTATCAGGAAACCATACACAACTCACCTTCATGTCCTCAAAATCTGTTATCCCCATCTGAGGGAGGTTTGAGCAGTTTACATGTATGAGTTTTCGGCCACTGATGAAGTTTGTGGTAAAACACTCCTGTCGGTACAATGAGAACATCACTCAAAAGATGGATGGCAAATACAGGAAGAAAAAGCAAGAAAGAGAAAGGGAGGAGGGAAAGAAGGAAAGAGGCAAGGAGGGAGGGATAAAGAAATCATGTTTGTTGCTAGCGCTGTACTGAGAAAAAATAATTTTAATAATCCTAATAATCCTACATATTTTAAACTCAATTAAATTTCATAATGCTGCTTATTTTTATTTTTTGGGGGTATGATACAACCAGTGCTTCTTTCTTACCTGAACTACATTTTTAAGTAGAGAAGTACCAAAGATTTCAGATCTTGCGTTGTTTGTAGTAGCCTAAGAACATACTTGGCAGTGAAATAAGAGGATTCACTCCATTTTAAAAAGAAAACTAGTCTTGGTTAATTGGCTATAAAAATTAGTACTGGTGGGTGATCACAATACATATAACACATTTGGGGTAGATACTAACAATACAAGTTCAAGTTAAGGGAGCTGCTAATAAAAACAAAGTACCAAAAAGTCTACCTCAGGGACTTCCCTTGGTAGTCCATCCAGTGGTTGAGAGTTCGCCTTCTGGTGTGGGGGATGGATGCAGGTTCCATCTCTGGTCGGGGAGTTGGGATCTCACATGCCACAGAGAAGTTACCAAGCTTATGAGCCGCAATGAAGACCCAGTGCAGCCAAAAAATAATTTTTTTAAGCTTAAAAAAAACCCCAAACCAAAAAAATCTACCACGGATGAAATCTTTTTAGGAATACAGATTTCTATGAAAAGAAGCCTATGTAAATTAGTCTTTATTCAAGGATTGTAGAGAAGTATAATCACTGTGATGAATAGGAAAAACAAATGTGACCTTTCCCTCCTCTCCCAATATACAAATATATGTATATATCAGTGCAAAGGCCAAAATTAAAATCCAAGTTACCTCTACCATCGTCCATGCCTGTCCTACACTTTTTCCAGTGAAGATGCAAAATCTCAGGTAAGGATAGAGGAATAAGAAGTAAAGGAATGAGAGTATGTAACATACACACACAAATGTTATTTTTGTGTACCTTGTATTGAGGGAAGCCTAGCTGGCAAATCCACGTGGCAACTTTTTCTGGGCTCCATTGAAGATACTCAAATTGTAGATCAGAATTTTTTTCTGGCTGGGTGTCTCTATCTTTATATACCAGTTTCATTGACTCTAGGGACAGATCTTGCTTTTCACCACAGGACTCTCTTAAATCCCTCTGAGACTCAGAGAAAAAGGAGTAGAACTCATAATTGGTATCAGAAAGCTGGAACAGATTTTGGAGTTCTTTAGAAAACTCATAATCTGTATTCACTGAGTCTATATCACTTACTGGAAGAGGCTCTAATACATAGTCTTTTGAAACTTTAGTTTCTTTTATTAACAACTTTCCTATTGGATAGTCAGAGTACTCAGCCTCATCCCTGTTGACAGAATGTTTAAATTTGATTGCTTCTGGCCTATCTTCCTTGGCAAATTCTACAGGTGTCTCTTTTCTAAGTAGTTGCTTGGTTTTATCCAATAACTCTAAATCTATCTCCCTAGTTGGCTCTGTTTGTGTCTTCTCTTGTTCTACAGGTGTCTCTCTTCTAAGTAGTTGTTTGGTTTTATCCAATAACTCTAAATCTATCTCCCTAGTTGGCTCTGTTTGTGTCTTCTCTTGCACCTCTGGTTTGATCTTCTGTGGTGGCACTTGACCTGTTTCTTCAGTTTTCTCTGGTTCTTTCTTTGGAAACTCTGCTTTAGTTTGTTCTGGGGGCTCTGGACCCTTCTCCTCAGTTGACTTTCTTAGTGTCTCCTCTGATCTGAACTTCCGTGATGGTGTTCGATCTGTCTCCTCGGTTGACTTTTTCTGCTTATCTTTTTTATCTACTGGTTTGGTGTCCTGTGGTGGCTCTAGAACTCTCTCTGAAGTTGACTTACTTGGTGTCTCCTCCTGAACTTCCGGTATGGTCTTTCCTGATGGCTCTCTAACTGTGTCCTCGATTGGTTTTCTTGACTTTTCCTCAGAAAACTCTGATTCAATCTCTTCTAGTGGCTCTGGAGTTTTTTCTTGTGTTTCCTCAGTAGCTGTACTCGGTTTCTCTTCTGGAAACTCTGGTTTGGCCTGCTCAGGTGACTCTGTCCTTTTCTCTGTAGGTGACTTACTTTGTATTTCCTCTGGATTCTCTGATGTGGTCACCTTTGGTGGCTGTTGATCTGCCTCTTCAATTGCTTTTCTTGGTTTCTCACTTGGAGATTCTGGTTTGGTCGGCTCTGTAGGTTCTAGACCTGTCTTTTCATATTGCTCTCTGAGTGTCTCCTCTGGAACTTCTGGTTTGCTCTCTTCTATGGGTACATCCTCAGGAACATCCCGTTTGGCTTCCTCCTCTGGTTCCTCATGCTTTCTGTCCACAGGGCTTTGCAAATCCTTCAAAAGCTCTCTTTCTATCTGTCCAAAAGTCTCTGATTTTACCTCTAGGGGAATCCCTAGCTCAACCTCGCTGAAAAGGTCTATCCTGAACTTGTGGGGAACCTCTTCCAAGGAGGTCCAGGTTGGTTTTAGGTGCGGAGGCACATCTTTAGCACTCTCTGGTGTCTTCTCTTTGAAGGCCTCTTCCTCTATCTCTGGCTGTGGCTCTTGGTCAATCTCTACAGGAATCTCTGGGCCTGCCTCTGCCACGCTGCCTGGTTCGATATCTTCGGTCATCTGAAGAAACTGAAGTTTCGGTCTCTCAGTCTTCAGGTCTTCGTTTTCGTCAGAGGGGGAATCGTAATCCTCTGGGACTTCAGCCATGACGCAGATGAGCCGTCGCGCCCAGGCCGCCTAGCAACTCCAACTTCCGACAGCGTCTCTATGGAGACTACGACTTCCGGCCAGGTCTCAAGGAATCTTCCCCCTCCCCGGGTTTTGTTTGTTCTTTCAAGCACTGACTAAAAATCTGCCATAGCTGACTGAACTGAACAACCCCCCTCTGCCCCGCCCCCCGAGCCCGGGTCGCCAGCCTCCGGTGACCAGAGCTCCCGCGAGGGCGCGGGGGCCGGCTCGCTGGCCCTTCCGGCCCGCGGGCTCCGCTCGGCTCTTCGCGGCGGAGCTCGGCCTTCGGCTGTTTCCGGAGCTCCCGGCGGCGGGCGGCAGAGGCGCTGCGGGCGCGGGCTGCAGATGTCGGACCCACGGGCGGCTGAGGGGCCGGGCGTCTGGAGCCCCGCAGCCCGCCGAGGGCCGGCGCGCGGCCCCGGGGACGGCTCGGGAGTGGAGGGGAGCCAGGCGGCCGCCTCAGGTACGCAAGGCCGGGCGCCGGCGGGTGCGTGCCGCCGGCCTCGGGGCCCCGCGCTTCGGCGCGAGGCTCGGGCGAGCTCCGTCCGGCGATGCCTGGAGGAGCGGACCGGCCTGGGGGGAGCACCTTCGCGCGCGGAGCCCCTGCCTCGCCTCCTGCCCGGGCCACGACCCTCCTGCGCCTAGCACCCCCATCCCGGCCGCTGCCATTCTCCGGGCTTGCTCTTCGCTCGAGATTATTTTCTACTTCTGTTTTCGAAATACCTTAGTTCCTGCCCGCTTCCTTTCTTAGATCAGCCCGGGTGGTAGTGACCGAGCTGCTGTGCCCCCGGCGGCTCTTCAACCTTCAGCATACGCCCGCCCATCACTCCTTGGCTGCTGACCCCCGACCACGCCGCCCTGGCTGCCCCAGGGTTTCTGGGTACCCGCCCTGATCCTCACCTCTGTCTCAGGTCCCAACCTTCTTCCACGCGCCTCTCCGCCCGCATCCGAAGAGGCAGCCTCGCCTTCATCTGTCCAGAATCCTATTTGCTCTAGCCTCTTTCCCTCTCCTCCACGCCCTGCACCTAGGCCCCCCGCACATCATCTTGCATCCTTTTCTGTCCATCAAGAGTGGGCGGGATGAAAAGCAGAGTTGGAAGTTATGTAGGCTCTGGGGTCTCTTTGAATGAACATAGCGGCCAAGGCAGGAAATAGCGTCCAAGTAGGAACGTTGGCGACCTGCCTCATTCTCTGGGACCCTCTTCTTGTTCAGGAGACTTATCTCGTTTCTACCCACGCTAGTTTCCTCCGTGTGGATTGCTACATTGTTCGAAGGCGAAAGTGTCCCGCGGTTGCACTTTTACGTTTCACGTCTCCTTATCTCTACACGGAATGCAACTGAAAAGATACTCCTTTGAAATACAGAAGGGCAGGTGGAGAGAGAACTGGTCTCCCCAAGTAGCAAGTATGAATTAACTTTCCAGTTCTGAAATTAAAATCGACCCCATATAGTACAGGTGGTCCATGGAGCCTGCGTTGGAGGCTGATTCTTTCATTTACTTGGGCAAGTTATTTTTCTGTTTGTTTCCTCATCTATACACTGTAGTACCTGCCTGAAAGACTGCTGGGAGGATTGCATAGACCAGTGTGTATGAGGCGCTTGGTGCCTAGCCCAGGGTATGCAGATTACTGGTGTTCCCCATTATTGTGAGAATAAGGTCTGTTTTTGCGCACTGAAACTCCATGTGCGGTCAGAGGTGTTCTTGAATGTGTATCTTCCAGCATGGTGACTTTCTTTGTCTTTTTCTTCTGTCCTAAATAGCTCCTATTTCCTAATGGGCCAAAGTACTTGGGACACACACACACAAACCCCTTTGAATCACCCAGCTTTTTCCTTTTCCTGTGACTTTATGTTCTCTTACTTTAAAACGTTTAACAATTTTTGGCTTTTTCCTTCTTACGAACTCTGATGCTTTGTAGTAAATCAGAAATTTTAAGCCTACTTTCTGAAAGATTGAGCAAATGAACACTCAGAATGTCTCATTAACATCTGTTCCTTGCATCTATCAATATTTATAAATTAAGGCTTTTTTTTACTTCCTCTTTAGATCTTTGTGGCAAATATACCCAAGCACTTTAAATATAAAGGCCTTAAGAATAGTCCAGAAATGTGTTGGAGGATAGTGGGTTTGTCTCTGAGTGTGTCTCCCCCCAGCCCACCCCTTGTAATTGGTTCCTGCGTTCACATTTTCCTCCCAGGACTTGATAGAAATACTTAGGATTACTTCCTTCCTCTTGCCCTCAGAAAGCAGGGTGAGTGTTGTTTCTTTTATGTTGTGTAGGGGTTTGTTATTGTGGTCCGAAACAACCTCTTCCCCTTAAGGTAACATTTGTTGTTAATAAAATAGCTAATAAAATAATAGTAATGAGAGCTTACAGTAATTGAATGCTTACTCTGTGCCAGAATGTGGAAAAAGATTTCCTTGTATTATCTGACTTAATCCTGTCAACAGTCATTTCCTCCCCATTTTACAGAGCAAGCTACAGCTGAGAGAGGTTAACTTACTTGCCCAAGTTAGGTGTGGAGTTTTCACCATCTGTATGAAATTGTTACTTTGTTTTGATGAAGTTCCCAATAGTATATTTATTTTTTGGCCATTAATCAAGCATTGATATTCTCGGGCAGGTAATGGTCTTTGCCATCAAGGGGTTTTTAGTTTGGTAAAATGAGAGTGCCAGGAAGAAAAATCAACAATTCAAAACTTCATATAATTGGGTGTCTTTTATTGCAGTTGTTTATGTGCGTACCCCCAAGAAGTCGGCTGGAGGGTGGAGATAGAGCCTATCTTGTCTATTTCTCTCCTGGAGCCCTTGATGTTGTGTCCTAGGTGTTCTGGAAATGCTTGCCAGATTGTGAGACGAAGTCTCAACATACATAGAGATTTGAAGGAGCATCCAGTGCGTATCAGGAATGTTCTTTAGGTTAAAGCAGTGGTTCTCAACTAGGAGAGATTTTGCCTCTCC
The DNA here is from genome assembly GCF_027580195.1 of Bos mutus. Classification (NCBI taxonomy): domain Eukaryota; kingdom Metazoa; phylum Chordata; class Mammalia; order Artiodactyla; family Bovidae; genus Bos; species Bos mutus. The sequence goes on from NC_091626.1 coordinate 97,246,626, forward strand.
TAGGGGACATTTTGATTGTCACTTGGATTGGGAAGGAGAGGAAGCGCCATCACTGAGATACTGAGACTCAGAAACTTCCCTCCATGTATAGGAAAGAAGTAAAATATTAGTTGCTCAGTCGTGTCCAACTCTCTGCGACCCCATGAACTGTAGCCCACGAGGCTCCTCTGTCCGTGGAATTTTCTAGGCAAGAATATTGGAGTGGGTTGTCATTTCGTTCTCCAGGGGATCTTTCCAACCCAGGGATCGAAGTGGGGTCTCCTGCTTTGCAGGCACATTCTTCACTGGGTGATCCACCGGGTGAACATCCTCCAGTGCACAGGACTGCCCCCACACAGAGGATTATCTGGTCCCAGGTCAGTAGCGCTGCTGTCGAGAAATCCTGAATTAGAGTTAAGCTGGGTTCCAAAGCGCTGTGGACAGCATGCATTTGCCTTAGCTCAGAGGTGTGTAGGCTTGGGAGTAAACTCAATACACAGCTTCAAATTAGGAGTTTGATTGAATCCTTGTGCCGCCTTCCTCTGAAAAATGACCCAATGAGTAAGCAATGGAGTAACCAATAGAGACCTAAAAATGAAATCAAGAGGTTTCTGTCATCCTTTCTTAGAGGGAAAAGTGCAGTAAGAAATGAGATTGGACATGCAGTTGTTATTGAATTAAGGGTTTAGATGTCTCAGTGTGTCTTATTCTTTCAAAGCAGGAATTTATAATTATCCAGAATAACTGTGACTTGTTTTTTAAAAGTATTCTCAATAGAGACTACCTTTTCAGGGTCTTCATATTTGTCAGCTGAGGTTTTGATTATGAACTAAGAAAAATGTTGATGTTCTGAACTAAGCTCTCCGGTGGTCATAGTGTTCTTGTTGCTTTATGAACTGTAATTATTTTTAATAGTCTTTTATTTGGGGCACCTGGGTCCTTCAATTCCCAAGAGGAGAGAGTGAGCACTCGTTATAGAGTGAAACTGAGGCATACGTTACATCACTTAAGAACAGGTCTTTTCATTCTTTCATGGCTTGTTTGTTTGTTTGTTTGTAGTTTAGGGAGCTTTGGGGAAAATAAAGGGCTAAGTCTGTTATAACCTTGAAGTCAGCAGTAGAACTTGGTCTGTTGTATATGACCCTGAGCTATCAACTCATGTAGACCGTCAAGGACTGCAAACAGGTCAGGTGAACTTGAACTTGTTTGTTATTCGTATGTAGGACTTAGAACAGTGCAATAAGTCTTTCTCCAGTTTTGGAAATGTTGCTTATCTGTGGCTATTTCAATTTCAATTAAAATTTTAAAATTAGTAGTTATCGTGTTGGATGGAGCAAAAGAGTGGATGTCCATGCCAAAGAGTCCCTGTGGTTTTGGGGTTTCTATTGTAGTTTTATATCAAAAGAGTATAAATTGCTTCTGCCTGTGGTTATTTCTTTTTTTTTGCAGCAGTTGTGTTTTTATGCGGTTGAGGTGGTCCATTTAGTCCCGTCATAATTCTGTTTGTAACGGTACAACCGAGGTTTGTAATCTGAATGACCATGGAGTGTGACCCACTCCCGAGGGCTAAGGAGAAACTGGATCACATGGACGTGGTCTCTGGATTTGGTTGGACTCTAAACTCAGCTGGTTTCTTTTCGTTTAAGCTTCTTGAATCTATAACCATGTAACCTGCTTTTGGTTCCTCTGTAGTTGAATCTAAGAGGCTAGGCTAATTATCTCTTCGCCACCTGTTTAGTGAAGGGAAAGTCCTATGAGACCTATTCTGAAGAACCCTGAAAAAGCCGGCGTTTTGGTTCTCTTTGTAGAGAGTACAAAGTACACACTACATTTAAATCTGTAGCATGACCAGAATGTCTAAAACCTTATTCTGGTAACATAGAAAGAAAACATATTTTTAAAATTGTCAGATATAAAATAAATTATTTTAAGAAAATTTATTTTTTCCTTCTCACTTTTGCTATAAAGGCCATCAATTCAAAATTGAGTTATTCTCTCTCTCTCTTTTTCTTCCTTAGTTTTTTTGGTCTCATCGTGTGGCATGCAGGATCTTAGTTCCCCAACCAGGGATTGAACCTGTGTCCCCTGCAGTGGAAGCTTAGAGACTTAACTACTGGACTGTCAGGGAAGTCCCTAAAAATTGAGTTATTCTTTTTTAAAATTGTTTTTGGCTGAGCCACGTAACTTGTGGGATCTTAGTTCTCTGACCGGGGATTGAACCTAGTCCTCAGGCAGTGAAAGCAATGAGTCTTAACCACTGGACCGCCAGGGAATTCCCTAACATTGAGTTATTCTTGAGTTTCCCGTTTCTTCTTTCTGTTCATTGTTTCCAAGACTTGGGCCTTTCAGTTACCACAGTCAGAATTTTTGCCACGTTAGAGAGTACATTCTAATGGTTATTTTTTTTTCTTTAAATTGATGTTTAAAATATTGTTTCATTCTAAATAATATTCATAATATTACTAGTTTGATGCATCAGTTTTCCTAAGACATATGAAAATAAATACCATTCAAATAAAAAACACTGTCCTAAGTACCATCCACATTTGCAACACTTGTCCTGGTTTCTCTGTTCTCTTCTAGAAATACTTGTAGAATTGGTCTACATTTGGCTGACATAGTAAAAGCTATACTATAGAGAAATTGGCTTTTTCTTCTTTATAGTGTTCTTAACTTTACTAACTAAATTTAGGAAACCTAAAAAGCTGTGTTTGTAATTGTTTTCTTTCTCTGTAAAACAGGACTGTATCTTCAACACTTTAAACTTCTGGAAATAAACTATATTTCTTCTTTTCTTCCTTCCTGCCTCTTTAAATCCAATTACAAGTTATTTTAACAGTAGTTCTTATATAATTTAGTGAATATCTTTAACCTTAAAAATCAAAAGCAGTATCTCTTTTCACTCTTTTCCCCTGCATATATTCAGTCTTTCAGATGCTATGGGAAGTGGCTTTTCACATATGAAAGATGCTCAGCCTAACTCATTGTGAGGAAAGTGGAAGTCCTAACTGTGTTGGGTAGTTTGATGTCTCACTGGTGATAAGGGTGTGCAGAAACAAACACTTTCATGCATTGCTGAAGGGGGTGGAAATTGATACAAATGCTATGGAGGGCAATTTGTCAATATCTTTCAGAATTACAATATATGTCCTTATTGCCCCATTTTTTCCAGGAGTTTATCCTATAGATCACACACCTGTTTAATTAAAACAAATACAAGTTTATTATAGCATTGCTTGTAATGGTGAAAGATTGGAAAAAACATAAATGTCCATCAATAGGGAACTGGTTAAATGAATTATGGAATACACTGCCAGTGAAATATTAACCAGCTGTGGAAAGGAATGAGGAAGTTTGTTATATATAGTTACGGAAAGGTCTCTGAGATATAAGTGGAGAAAACAAAGCATGTGTTAGGATGTCTAGTATGTTCATTATTTGTATGAAAAAATGTATATATATATTTTTTTCTTTTTATACACACACTTTTTTAATGTAAAATATCTCTGGAAGACTACACAAAACCTAATAACATTGGAGGTAGGGACTGAGAATGGAGGAAATTTTCTCTGTATACCTTTATGGTTTTTGAATTTTGAATAATGTGCATATATTACGTATTCAGAAAAACTATACACAAGTATGTTATGAGATTCTTCACTGTGTTTATTTTGTAAGTTACAGCCATTCTACATATCTCTTTTTGCTCATCAGGAACTGACTTCTGGACTTTTTTCTCTCAGATGAAATTTCTATGAAATACAGTTTGCAAATCTGCTTAGGGATTATTTTCTTACTTTTTTTAATTGAAGTATAGTTGATGTATAATACACAGATTACAGGTATACAATATAATGATTCATAATTTTTAAATGTTATACTCCATTTATAGTTATTATAAAATATTTGCTATGTTCCCCATGTTGCACAATATATCCTTGTTAGCTTATTTTATTATGTTACTCTTTAAATCCACTTCTGTCTTCCTTTGTTGTGCTGTGCTGTGCTTAGTCTCTCAGTCGTGTCTGACTCTTTTGCGACCCCACAGACTGTAGCCCACCAGGCTCCTCTGTGCATGGGATTCTCCAGGCAAGAATACTGGAGTGGGTTGTCATGCCCTCCTCCAGGGGATCTTCCCAATCCAGGGCTCAAACCCAGGTCTCCCACATTGCAGGCAGATTCTTTACCATCTCAGCCACCAGGGAAGCCTTGTTTTTGTGCTAATTTTCATTTCTGTCTTAAAGTTCAATGTTATCGAAGTATTCATTATGACTCACTACATACAGAGGCTTACACTGTTTTCCAGTGACAGACAGAAGGCAGACTTTTAAAGTTTCTGTTTTGTTTCCATTTTATTCACTAAGGTATCTTCAAACTGAAAAGGGGCGAGGCAATGCAGGTTTCTGTTTTGAGTAATGGCAGACTAGATAATTGGGGTTAGTTATCCCACTGGAGACAATTAGGAGATAATTGTCGAAATATAAATATCTGCTTAAAGATCCTGGAGATTCATTACTCAGGTAATGAATGATTATTAGACTGTGATCCATGTGAGGGCAGAGAGAGAGGGGACCGAGGATCAGAGTTCAATTTGGGGTTCTTCTCTCCTCTGAGAGGATATGCTGGACTCGTAAGTGGACAGACTGAATGACAAGACTGTGAAAGCATGTCTCTGAATTAAAGCAACAGGGATTAATCAAGTAGGGGGAAGCGTTTCTCTGGGCTAAAATCTTGAAAGGCTATGTTCTAGAAGTAAGGGTAAGTTAGAAGCAGGCCATTGCAGAGACTACAGCTCCGCTTCAGAAACATCTGAGTTCATGAAATTGGGTTAAGATTACCCCCGGTGTTAGTGCCCCCTCATTATGGAAAAAGCAAAGCCAAATCTTTTCTGAAGGGTCACTATAGTCTTCAAATTATTTTGACAAACAGTTTTGTGACACAGTTTCTGGCATGTATCAGAAATGACCAGATGCATGAAAAGACACAATCTGAACAAAAATCAAACAATGAGTAAAACTGGATCCACAGGAACATCAGATTTTAGAGTTACCAGATACAGACTTTAATTATATTGTAATACAATATAATTCAACTATACCATTATACTATAGTATAGTATAGTGAATATACTATTCAACTATACTTCAATTAAAAATTGTATTTACTGTGTTCAAAGAGATAAAAGAGAAGCTTGAGAAATTTGGCAGAAAATTGAAATTTATAAAAATAGAACCAATGAGCAATTCTGTAACTGAAAAATACAGATGAAAATGAAGAACTCTGTTTTTAGGTCTAACAATAAGTTATTACACCTGAAGAGAGAATAGTGGACTGGAAGAAAGGTCAGAAGAAAATATGTAAAATACAACAGTGGAGAATTCAGGAAAGATGTAAGAGACGTAGAGGATGTGGTAAAAAGTCTAACATTCACACAGTCCTCCTAGAAGGTGAGGAGGTCAAGAATGGACAGAGAAATATTTGATGAGATAATGGCTGTGAATTTTCCAAAACTAATGGAATCTACAGATTCATAAAGCCTTGTATATACCCCCAAGCAGGTGTATATAAGTAACAATAGGTACACATTAAATTAAAACTGCTATAAAACCAAAGCAAAGACAAAATATTACAAGTAGCCAGAAAAAAATTACACTTTGCCTTCAAAGGAATAGTAATTAGGCTGACATCTGATTTATGCACAGAGCAATGAAAGCTAGATTATCTTTAGAATACTGAAAGAAAATAACTACCAATATAGAATTTTTCTTAGTTAAAATAGTCTTCAAGAATGAAGGTGAAATAAAGATATTTTCAGGCAATTAAAAGCAGGATTTATTACCTACAGGTAACTATATTCTTTAGGCAAAATCAAAATGATTCCAGATGAAAAGGAAATTGCAGTTTAATGTCCCTCATTAACATAGATGGAAAAAGTCATTAGCAAAAGATTAGCAGACTGAATCCAGCCTTATGTATGACCAAGGTGGGGTTTTACAGAAATGCAAAGTTGTTTTAACATTTTTTTTTAAGTCAGCTGTATAATCACCATTTTTATACAGTAGAGGATTAAAATTGCCAGTTTAATAGCAGCAGAAAACAAAAAAAGTGGTAAAATTCAGCCCCTACTTATGGTTCAAAACTCTTAGGAAAGCTAGGATTAAAAGGAAACTTTCTTAATTGGATAAAGCATATCTACAAAACCCCCACAAGCAGCATCAAACTTAATGGGGAAATCTGAAAGTTTTCCTTTTAAGATTAGGAATAGGACAAGGTTGCCCACTCTCGCCACTTGCTTTTCATCTTTTACTGAATAGCTAGAACAGTCAGGCAAGAAAGAGACTATATAAGGATTTTAAAGGAATCCTAGTGAACCTGTGGTTTGCAGACGATGACTGTTTACACAGAAAGTCCAAAAGAGTCTATAGATAATTTATCAAATTAATAAGTTTGTCCAAATTGTTGAGTACAGGACAATATGCAAAATTCCATTGCATTCATGTATACTAGCAAAGAAGTTAAAAATACATATATATGTATATATAATTTGGCATAAAGTTCAAGTACCTAGGAATAAACCTCACAAAATATATGTAAAAACTTTATGCAGAAGATTATATTATTATTGAGAGAAATTAAAGAATATCTAAGTAAATGGAAGAATGTATCATATTCGCAGTTTGGAAGACTCCATATTGTGAAGCTGTCAGTTCTCCCCAACTTGATTTATAGATAAAATGCAATCCCAATAAAAATCCTAGCAGGGTTCTGGTGGGCTTTTAGGGTGGAATTTGACAAGCTGGTTCTAAAATATATATATACAAATGAAAGGCCATAAAATTGCCAAGACACTTGAGTAAGAACAACAGATGGTAAGGTTTGTTCTATCATGTATCAAGACTTAAAAAAAAATTTATTGGGCCCTCCCTAGTGGTCCAGTGGGTAAGACTCCATGCATCCACTGCAGGGGGCTCAGGTTGGATTCCTGGTCAGGGAACTAAGATCCCACATGCCACGTGGCTCTGGCAAAAGAAAACATAAATGGATTAAGGCTTTTATAGAACAGCCCACTAGGCCCTAGAAATAGAATAAGAGCCTGGAAACAAAATCTTTGATTTGCAACAAAGATTGTACTGTGGAGTAGTGGAGAAGGAATGATAAGTGTTGCTGGTAAAATGCTGGGAGGGATTGGGGGCAGGAGGAGAAGGGGATGACAGAGGAAGAGATGGCTGGACGGCATCACCAACTCGATGGACTTGCGTTTGAGTGAACTCCGGGAGTTGGTGATGGACAGGGAGGCCTGGCGTGCTGCGATTGATGGGGTCGCAAAGAGTCAGACATGACTGAGCGACTGACCTGAACTGAAGAGAAAAGAAAGGAAAAAAAAGCCAACTTCATCCTGATCTCATACACCATAAACACAAAAAAATCAACTCCAGTTGAATTGTAGATCAAAATGTGAAAAGAACCACAACAAACTCCTAGAAGATAATCTAGAATATTTTCTTGATCTCAGTGTAGGGAAAGATATCTTAAATAGGACAAACAAACACTAATAAAGGAAAAGATGACAAATTTTGAATTAAGAACTTTGGTTCATCAAAGGACAGCATTAAGAGTAAAAAGGTAAATCACAGAGTAGAAGCATGTGTTTATAACACATATGGTTGATAAAACTTGTATAGAGATCTCATAAATAATGAAAAGAATTCAGCTCTCAGCTTTTGGCTTGGAGGAGGCCAAGGTGCGCCTTTGTTTGGTTGTCCCTGATCCAAATTCAGCTGACACCAGCTGCCTGCACGCCACAATCCCTTGTTTCTTCTTTTTGTTTGATGCATTGCTTGAATGCATCATCTTCTGTCTCTGACAGTTGTCTGCTTAGCCATCAGCTTTTATATGGCCTGTGAAGGCTTCTCTCAAAAGGTAGGCTCAGTCCCTTACCCAACTGAGGCTCTTCACAGAGACCCAGTGAGTCTGTTTTGGTCTCTGGTATCAATCCCAGATTTTGGGGAAGAGAACTGGACACTTCGAGGCAAATATTCACCCAAAAGCAATGGCCAGCATTATGTTCGTTGGTCACAGGACTGCCCCTTCAAGGCTGTGGACAGGGGAAGTTCTTTTTTAAAATAATTTTTAAAAAACATATATATTTATTTTTGGTTGTGCTGGGTCTTTGTTGCTGTACAGGTTTTCTCTAACTGTGGGAAGCAGGGACTACACTCTAGCTGTGGCGCGGGCTTCTCATTGCAGTGGCTTTTCTTGTTGCCAAGCATGGGCTCTAGGCATGTGGGCTTCAGTACTTGTGGCACATGGGCTCAGTAGTTGTGGCACCCAGGCTTAGTTGCTCCGCGGCATGTGGGATCTGCCCAGACCAGGGATAGAACCCATGTCTGGTGCATTGGCAGGTGGATTCTTTACCACTGAGCCACTGGGGAAGCCCTGGAGAAAGTTCTTAAGAAAGAGTTGTAAACATCTCTAATATAACATCATTCTCTATATAACAGTGAAAGAGTTGAAACAATCTGTAGCTCTAATAGTAGAGGCTTGGGGATTGGTTAAAGAAATTATGGTACAGCATATGGGATAATATGCAATATGGACCTAACAGAAGCAGAAGATATTAAGAAGAGGTGGCAAGAATACACAGAAGAACTGTACAAAAAAGAGCTTCACGACCCAGATAATCACAATGGTGTGATCACTCATCTAGAACCAGACATCCTGGAATGTGAAGTCAAGTGGGCCTTAGGAAGCATCACTACGAACAAAGCTAGTGGAGGTGAAGGAATTCCAGTTGAGCTATTTCCAATCCTGGAAGATGATGCTGTGAAAGTGCTGCATTCAATATGCCAGCAAATTTGGAAAACTCAGCAGTGGCCACAGGACTGGAAAAGGTCTGTTTTCATTCCAATCCCAAAGAAAGGCCATGCCAAAGAATGCTCAAACTACTGCACAATTGCACTCATCTCACACGCTAGTAAAGTAATGCTCAAAATTCTCCAAGCCAGGCTTCAGCAATACGTGAACTGTGAACTTCCAGATGTTCAAGCTGGATTTAGAAAAGGCAGAGAAACCAGAGATCAAATTGCCAACATCCGCTGGATCGTGGAAAAAGCAAGAGAGTTCCAAAAAAACATCTATTTCTGCTTTATTGACTATGCCAAGGCCTTTGACTGTGTGGATCACAATAAACTGTGGATAAATCTGAAAGAGATGGGAATACCAGACCACCTGACCTGCCTCTTGAGAAACCTATATGCAGGTCAGGAAGCAACAGTTAGAACTGGACATGGAACAACAGACTGGTTCCAAATAGGAAAAGGAGTACGTCAAGGCTGTATGTTGTCACCCTGCTTATTTAACTTATATGCAGAGTACATCATGAGAAACACTGGACTGGAGGAAGCACAAGCTAGAATCAAGATTGACAGGAGAAATATCAATAACTTCAGATATGCAGATGACACCACCCTTATGGCAGAAAGTGAAGAGGAACTAAAAAGCCTCTTGATGAAAGTGAAAGAGGAGAATGAAAAAGTTGGCTTGAAGCTCAACATTCAGAAAATGAAGGTCATGGCATCTGGTCCCATCACTTTATGGGAAATAGATGGGGAAACAGTGGCAGACTTTATTTTTTGGGGTTCCAAAATCACTGCAGATGGTGATTGCAGCCATGAAATTAAAAGATGCTTACTCCTTGGAAGGAGGGTTATGACCAACCTAGATAGCATATTAAAAAGCAGGCATTACTTTGCCAACAAAGGTCCGTCTAGTCAAGGCTATGGTTTTTTCAGTGGTCATGTATGGATGTGAGAGTTGGACTGTGAAGAAGGCTGAGCGCCAAAGAATTGATGCTTTTGAACTGTGGTGTTGGAGAAGACTCTTGAGAGTCCCTTGGACTGCAAGGAGATCCAACCAGTCCATTCTAAAGGAGGTCAGTCCTGGGTGTTCTGTGGAAGGAATGATGCTGAAGCTGAAACTCCAGTACTTTGGCCACCTCATGCAAAAAGTTGACTCATTGGAAAAGACTGTGATTCTGGGAGGGATTGGGGGCAGGAGGAGAAGGGGACGACAGAGGATGAGATGGCTGGATGGCAACACCGACCCGATGGACGTGAGTTTGAGTAAACCCTGGGAGTTGGTGAGGGATAGGGAGGCCTGGCGTGCTGCAATTCATGGGGTCACAAGGAGTCGGACACGACTGAGTGACTGAACTGAACAGAACTGAAAATTATTTTTTCAGCCCCAGGAATTCCCAGGGGGTCCAGTGATTAGGACTCCATGCTTTCACTGCCAAGGGTACAGGGTTCGATCCCTGAGCGGGGAACCAAGATCCCACAATGTGACAAAAAAAAAATTTCTTTAGTCTGATTTTATTGACTCTGAAAAATTTTCGTAAATAATTTCTCTAATACTAGGTACATGTCATTTTAGAAATATAAGTATATAAACATAATTTGTATATAAATATTTATATAATATATACACATATAAATATTATATATACATTTTTATTTGTAATGAACCCTAGAATAAGAAGCTGTGAAACATTAATGGAATAGTTACTGGAAAGCTGTATTAATACCTGAGCTAGTAGGTACTGCAGTCCAGCAGATCAACTCGTGGTACAAAATCGTCTATTAGAACCTATGGTTTCCATGCCCCACACAAAGTTGATGGCTGTGGATAGAGGGGGAATATATAAATATATGGATGTATACATGTATATATTTATCTATATATATGTGTGTGTGTATTTCTGAAAGGACATGCACCAAAAGGTTAACAATGGTTATTTTTGTCTAGTGGGATTGTGTTTGGTTGTTTTTTTGTTTTGTTTTCTGTGTTTCCTGATTTTTCTACACTGAATAATGGATTATTTGTGTATTAAAGTCTGGAAGAGTAACTGAAAAATGTTTTCTACCTGTATTTAAGTCGTTATACAATGAGCAAAGCATGTGTTTATGTCATTTCAACTCCCTGTGCTGTGCTCAGTCGATCAGTCGTGTCCGACTCTTTGTGACCCCCTGGACTGTAGCCCGCCAGGACAGAATTCCTGTCCGTGGAATTCTCCAGGCAAGACTACTGGAGTGGGTAGCCTATCCCTTCTCCTGGGGATCTTCCCAACCCAGGAATCAAACTAGGTTCTTCTGCATTGCAGGCAGATTCTTTACCAGCTGAGCTACCAGAGAAGCCCTTCAACAACCTAATTTAAAATAGATAATATGGATACTTAAAGTTCTGTATTTAAGTTAAAAATTTTCCAAAAATCTGTTTCAAAAATAGAGCCTAGGAGAAGCTAAGCTTGGAATAAGTTTATTTTTATAAGCCCTTGGAGATCTCGATTGATTTAGGCCAATGGGATAAGTTTGCAGTTAAAAAAAAATAAATCTAGAGCCCAGTTAATATATTACATCAAGAAATGCCGTGTCCTTATTAAGAGATGATTGTGTCGATGTACTCTGCATGGTTTAGAACACATCCGGAAGAGTTGTCCATTTTAGCTCTTTACTTGCAGCGGAACAAAGAGAAACAAGATGAGGCCGGCAGCATCAGAGGTTGTCTGAGGGATGATGGAGAGAACTAGAGGTGGTTGGCCAGGGAAGGAACTTGCAGGAAATGTGATAGCAGTCTGTAAATATTTGAAAGGATATTGTGGGGAGTAGCGATCGAAGAGCAGAATTTATTAGGAAGCAAATTTTACTTAGGTCAACATAGGAAAGAGCTTTCTAGTCTCATTATCTCTCGGTGAAAAGGGCCTCTTCACAGATGGCTGGACCCTGGGGAACAGACTGGGGACCCTGGGGATTTTTGTCTTAGACCCAGTTCCTTTGTGGAGAGGTGTGAGAAAACCTCAGTCCTCCTCCTGTGTTTCTCCTTTCCTCTGTTGCGCTCCCACGTTCCCAACACTTCTAATCCTAGGTGTATGGAGTACTTGCCCATGCACTGAGCAGTTCTGCAACACCACCTGGGTGTCCTACAGTTGAACTCAGTGTTAAACACGCTCTGCCTGGAGATAGTGTCAGACCCCAGTCGTTGAGGGCTTAGTCCTACAGAACTGCTCCCGCCCCGCTTCAAATGCCAAACAGCAGTAGTAGGTCCCCAGGTTACCCACAACTTCCATCAGACGTGATTACAGACTAGAGGCTCCCACGACCTCCTCCCCCTTGGATTTGATTATTTGCTAGAACAAGTCAGAGAACTCAAAGAAACACTTAGGTTTACCAGTTTATTAAAAGATATGGCAAAGGTTACAGATGAACAGTCAGATACAGAGGGCGAGGTCTGGGAGGGTCCCAAACAGAGGAGCTCCTGTCCCCGTGAAGCTGGGGTGGGTCACCCTTCTGGTATGGAGACATGCTCACTGAACTGGCAGCTCTCCAAAGCCAATACTTTTGGGATTTTAATGGGGGCTTCATAATGTAAGTGGGATCCATCACTGACTCCATCTCCAGTCCCTCTCCTCTCTCAGGAGAGTGGATGGTGGGGCTGAAAATCCCAAGTTTCTAACCATGGCTTCTTTCTGGCTACCAGCCCCCATCCAGGAGCCCAAGAGTCACCTTATTAGAACAGGAGACCCTTATCACCCAGGAAACTCCACAAGATTAAGGAACTCCGTGTCAGGAACCAAAGTCAAAGACCAAATATTAGAACAAAAGGTAACTCCTAGTGCTCTAATCACTTAGGGAATTGAAAGGTTTTAGTTCTGTGCCAGAACTAGGGGCAGAAACTAGTATGTATGTACATATATAAAAAATATGTATGTATTTTCTATTATCTCACAGGAAATTTGGTTGCAAAAGCTCTAAGGTCTTTCCACTTATGAATTGACAAAAAAAAAAAACAAAGAACAAAAAACTGATCCTATTCATATACAAAAAAAAAAAAGACAAAAGTTGAGTCACAAATATTTGCTTGTCATTTATACTTTTATATTGCTACCAAACTCTGAAATTTTCAGTGTTTGAGGTTTACGTCAGTGAGTTGTATTTTATATTGAGAAGTGAACTTTGGGCTTCAGTTTCTTGCTGTCTTTACTAGAGGAGGTTCACCAGGGGTTATCTAAACACACTGAAGCAAACGCTTTTCTGAGTGCTCACAGAAAGGCTAAATGAACACACCGTACAGCTTGGTAGCGCCTAATGGTTGCGGTTAATCGCCTGGGCTTGCATCCTCTCTCTGTGTTTTCCTTTGCTTGCTTGCAAAGTGCATCCACCGTAGGCTTGTTGTGAACCGCGTCTTCATGGCATATTTCACATATGTTTTCCTTGAGGATGCCCAGCAGCTACTCAGTAAGTCATTGGTGAGTGAGTACATGGATGAAATGACAAAAACCCTTTACCTTATCCTGAATACACCAATGTGAGCTGGTCGAATGTAGAGGTGGCAGTCTCTGCTTTGGCACTGAATTCCAGTTCATTTCACTCTACATTCCATTCTGTCCTTTATGTTCTACCTAATTTAACCATTTGATGTCTGTGAAATGGGATCCTTCAATTAGGATTAATTTTGTGGGGACTTGTTTTGGGAAATGACTTTTTTTTTTTAATGAGTGGGTTATAATGGTCTTGAGAATTCTTAGATATGAAGACTTGAGTGATTTATGTACTGGGCCTCCCAGAGTATAAAGTTTGTGCCTGGAATATTTTTAGAAAGAGCAAGTTAGATGAAACTGCCAGGTTTTTTTTTTTTTTTAAAGACATAAGATAATTTTGATTGTGTTCCCTCTCAAGTATTGAATTTTTCTTCCCACGATTTTCCAGAGGATGAAGATCTAGAAAACACCAAGGTCACCTCTGTAGCAGCTTCTGCCTCTGATCCAGAGCCCGATTCGTCACCCTACAGGTAGGGACCACAACTACTTTGGATATTATGCTTCTTGGGGTTTTATCTTCTGAGGTTGTAATTGATGAAAAAAGTAAACAGCGACTTCAAGGGGGAAGACAAGTTGAAGTAAAGAGCATGGAATGTTTTGTCATTAATTAATCAATCCTTAAGCATGTTAGGGCTTCCTCAGTGGCTCAGCCGTAAGGAATCCGTCTGCAGTGCAGGAGACTTGCAGGAGATACTGGTTTGATCCCTGGCTCGGGAAGATCCCCTGCAGGAGGAACTGGCAACTCCATCCAGTATGCTTTCCAGAAGAATCCCATGAACAGAGGAGCCTGGCGGGCCACAGTCCATAGGATTGCAAAGAGTCAGACATGACTGAGCGACTGAACAACAACAAAGTGTGTTTAGGGGCAATGTCAGCTCTATCTCAGGTTATAAAATTTTCTTTTACTCTCAGAGAATAAAACTGTAACAAATAGTGCAGTATCTTCATTTATCTCCTCTTGAAGACCAGGTTCAAACGTTAAAACATTTAGAAACAGAGACTTTTAAGAGAGTGTGTGTTTGGTTTTTACCCATAAAATTCACACACACGCAGAAGTACAGCATTGGAGGCAGATTGTCATTGTGTAATTTTCAGATTAAATCATAGTGATGATCTTCAGATTGTCATTCTTAATTTCCCACTCCACCCATCTCATTCACCTGCCATTACTGGTATCAGAGTATATAGCAGAAAGGGAATAGTAGTACTGAGTCCTGAAATAAGTGGAAGCCTCACAACATTATTGGAATGATTAATGAAAAACCGTGCTGTGCAGGTGGGTATTACAGTCCAGCTGATCAGCTCATGGTATAGTACTGGCCAGTGGAATCTGTGGTCTCCATGCCCCCCCCAAAGTTAACAGCTTGGGGTGGGGGAACGTCAGGTTTTTTTTTTTTCTTGGCCACACCACATGGCATGCAGGATCTTAGTTCCTCGACCAGGGATTGAACCTTAGTCCCCTGTAGTAGACATGTGGAATCTTAACCACTGGACCACCAGGGAAGCCCCTCCATGATTTTTTTAAAATATTATTTCTTAAGTAGAAATTCATTCTTCCTACCTTTGTATATGAAATAAAACTTTTTCCTCCAGAATTCAGACAATGGAAGATAATAATGATTACTGTAATTATAATAGAGTTGGTGATAATAATATAATAGCCACACTTTTTTTAATGTCTGTCTGTAATAATGATGATAAAATCTTGTGAGTTAGTTGCTCAGTCGTATCCAGCTCTTTGCGATCCCATGGACTGTAGCCTGCCAGGCTCTTCTGTTTGGAATTCTCCAGGCAAGAATATTGGAGTGGGTTGCCATTTCCTTCTTCAGAGGATCTTCCTGACCCAGGGATTGAACTCAGGGCTCCTGCATTGCAGGTGGATTCTTTACCATCTGAGCCACCAAGGAGGCCCCAAATAAAATCTTTCTTTTATCGAATATTTGTTTGCTCAGTATTGAATTAGGTGTTTAAATGTGTTATCTAATTTAATCCTTGTAAGAAACCTAATGAAATAAGTATTTTTTTTAAGATGAGGAAAATTAAACAGTGAATGTAGTAATTTGCCCAAGTTCACACAGCTTTAGTTTTGCTTGCTCTAAAACTTATTCTCGTAAGTAGCAATATAAGGGTTCTGAGTTCTATGCTTAGAGCTACTCAGTTCAGTTCAGTCACTCAGTTGAGTCCAACTCTTTGCAACCCCATGAACCACAGCACGCCAGGCCTCCCTGTCCATCACCAACTCCCGGAGTCCACCCAAACCCATGTCCATTGAGTCGGTGATGCCTTCCAACCATTTCATCCTCTGTCGTCCGTTTCTCCTCCTGCCCTCAATCTTTCCCAGCATCAGGGTCCTTTCAAATGAGTCAGCTCTTCGCATCAGGTGGCCAAAGTATTGGAGTTTCAGCTTCAACATCAGTCCTACCAATGAACACACAGGACTGATCTCCTTTAGGATGGACTGGTTGGATCTCCTTGCAGTCCAAGGGACTCTCTTCTCCAACACCACAGTTCAAAAGCATCAATTCTTCGGTGCTCAGTTTTCTTTATAGTCCAACTCTCACATCCATACATGACCGCTGGAAAAAGCATAGCCTTGACTAGACAGACCTTTGTTGACAAAGTAATGTATCTGCTTTTTTTTTTTTTTCTGCACCATCCTGTGGTTTATTATTTTTTTTAATATAAATTTATTTATTTAAATTAGAGGCTAATTACTTTACAATATTGTATTGGTTTTGCCATACATCAACATGAATCCGCCACGGGTGTACATGTGTTCTCCATCCAGAACCCCTCTCCCACCTCCCTCCCCATACCATCCCTCTGGGTCATCCCAGTGCACCAGCCCCGAGCATCCTGTATAATGCATCGAACCTGGACTGGCGATTCGTTTCACTGTCTCTGCTTTTTAATATGGTGTCTAGGTTGGTCATAACTTTCCTTCCAAGGAGTAAGCGTCTTTAAATTTCATGGCTGCAGTCACCATCTGCAGTGATTTTGGAGCCCAAAAAAAGTCTGACACTGTTTCCCCATCCATTTGCCATGAAGTGATGGGACCGGATGCCATGATCTTAGTCTTCTGAATGTTGAGCTTTAAGCCAACTTTTTCACTCTCCTCTTTGACTTTCATCAAGAGCCTCTTTAGTTCTTCTTCACTTTCTGCCATAAGGATGGTGTCATCTGCATATCTGAAGTTATTGATATTTCTCCCAGGCAGTCTTGATTCCAGCTTGTGCTTCCTCCAGCCCAGCGTTTCTCATGATGTACTCAGCATATAAGTTAAATAAGCAGGGTGACAATATACAGCCTTTACATACTCCTTTTCCTATTCGGAACCAGTGTGTTGTTCCATGTCCAGTTCTAACTGTTGCTTCCCGACCTGCGTACAGGTTTCTGAAGAGGCAGGTCAGGTGGTCTGATATTCCCATCTCTTTCAGAATTTTCCACAGTTTATTGTGATCCACACAGTCAAAGGCTTTGGCATAGTCAATAAAGCAGAAATAGATGTTTTTTTGGAACTCTCTTGCTTTTTCCATGATCCAGCGGATGTTGGCAATTTGATCTCTGGTTTCTCTGCCTTTTCTAAATCCAGCTTGAACATCTGGAAGTTCACAGTTCACGTATTGCTGAAGCCTGGCTTGGAGAATTTTGAGCATTACTTTACTAGCGTGTGAGATGAGTGCAATTGTGCAGTAGTTTGAGCATTCTTTGGCATGGCCTTTCTTTGGGATTGGAATGAAAACTGACCTTTTCCAGTCCTGTGGCTACTGCTGAGTTTTCCAAATTTGCTGGCATATTGAGTGCAGCACTTTCACAGTATTATCTTTCAGGATTTGAAATAGCTCAACTGGAATTCCATCACCTCCACTAGCTTTGTTCGTAGTGATGCTTCCTAAGGCCCACTTGACTTCACATTCCAGGATATCTGGCTCTAGGTCAGTGATCACACCATCGTGATTATCTGGGTTGTGAAGATCTTTTTTGTATAGTTCTTCTGTGTATTTTTGCCACCTGTTTTTAATATCTCCTGCTTCTGTTAGGTCCCTACCATTTCTGTTCTTTATTGAGCCCATCTTTGCATGAAATGTTCCCTTGGTATCTCTGAATTTTTTAAGAGATCTCTAATCTTTCCCATTCTGTTGTTTTCCTATATTTCTTTGCACTGATCACTGAGGAAGGCTTTCTTATCTCTCCTTGCTATTCTTTGGAACTCTGCATTCAAATGGGTATATCTTTCCTTTTCTCCTTTGCTTTTCGCTTCCCTTCTTTTCATAGCTATTTGTAAGGCCTCCTCAGACAGCCATTTTGCTGTTTTGAATTTCTTTTTCCTGGGGATGGTCTTGATCCCTGTCTCCTGTACAATGTCACGACCCTCCGTCCATCGTTCATCAGGCACTCTGTCTGTTAGAACTACCAGGTTATTACATATAAGGATCCTTTTGGAAGACATAATCTCCTCAAGGCACTGATTGAAAAAAAGTGAAAAAAGTGTTTGTCGCTCAGTCGTGTGTGACTCTTTGCGAACCGATAGACTGTAGCCTTCTAGGGTCCTCTGTCCATAGAGTTCTTCAAGCAAGAATACTCGAATGGGTTGCCATGCCCTTCTCCAGGGGATCTCCCCAACCCAGGGGTTGAACCCAGGTCTCCAACATTGCAGGCAGATTCTTTACCACTGAGCCACCCGAGAAAGAGATAGTTCATATTCTCAGCAAATCCCCTGAGGAGAATGTCCTCTGTCCTTCCATTTTCCTTCTCCCACCTTTGTTCTGCGCATGTTGATTTGTAGGATCCTTGGGGAATGGCTTTTGGTACAGAACTGATTTCTTTTTCTTCTTAAGAGTAAATGAATATTTTGAGTGAAGAATATAGAATATTCTTAGAAAAAGGGAGATACATTGTTCAAGTTTTTTTTTCTAAAATCTAGTGTGTGAAGAAAAAAAATCCAGCGAGTATGATGCCTGAAGGCTGGTGTTTGTGTTTTTTATATTTTCGCAACGGAAATGGCACGGCTCTATCTTTTCTAGTGAGGCTGGCTGGCTGACCTGGCTCTCCCTCCCTTTGGGATGGCCTCCCTGCTCTGGGTTAGCATAAACCAGAAGGCTTACAGTGGGTGTTTTTCCCTTACCTGGTTCATCATCAGCATCAAGTGATTTGCAATTTATTTTTCCCCAGATACCCTTCACTAATTCTTTAGAGCATAAAATGCTAATGTGAATATTAAATTTATGTAGCTGTTGCCTGTCCTGTCTAAAATATTTTTCTAAATAAGCAGAACTGTATTTGTGCAAAGTAACATACACAAAGGCAAAGGAGAGGTTAGATTTTAGGGCCATACACAGTAAGCTCGGGCTGATGGTCAGATTAACTGTGTGTTCTCACATTCTGAATAGTCCTCTTTTGTTCCCAAACGAAAGTTAACTCACTCATTTAATCACTCAACAGGTTATTTGTTGAGAGCCCGCTATTACCTGGCAGTGTTCTAGGCACTGAAGACACCATAAATGAACCAACAATCCAAGTCCCTGGTCTCATGCTGCTTATATTCTAGTGGGGGAGGCAGATGGAAAAAAAGTGAACATTGTATTTCATAAAATCTAAATTGTCATCAACTATAAGATGCAAAGAGTCGGACATGACTGAGCGACTGATCTGATCCAATAAGATGTACTGTTATTTTATATACCACAAAGAAAGGAAAGAATGCCCAAGATAGGCTAATAAGAGACTCCCCAACACACATGAAACTGGGACCCCCAAAACCTGCACCTTCAGTGAGAAGAGAAACAAAGAAAGAGATCATTCGACACAGAAAAGGACCTGAGGGGCAACTTGAATGTCTCCGCCTTGGCACTGAGCGAGAGGAGGAAAAAACTCCTCCCCTGAGAGTATGAGCCAGAAGTCTGTTATCTGAACTCATTCTGCCAGTGTGATCTAAACAAAACTCTTAGACACAACTCAATTCAAGTCGCCTCAGTTGGTGGCATTCCCAGGCCCTGGCAGGGATTCCATGTCATTCCAGGCCCCAGACTGTTTTAAGACAGCAGCAGTTTTTAGGACATCCTGTATATCAGCTGTATTAAAGTCAGAAAACAAAAATGTGTCTTGCAATCAACAAAAATATGGTACATAGTACATCAGGCAGTCATAAGTGCAGGGTAGAAAAATAAAGCAGGGTAAGGGTGTAAAGAGTGATGGGCCAGGGAGAGGAAGCATCCCCAAAAGCAATGGATGAGCAGAAGGGAAGAAGGAGGGAAGCAAGCCCTGAGAAACTGGGGGAGGATTCCAGCTGAGGCCATGTTGTTGTTTTTGTTTAGTCGCTAAGTCGTCTGACCCTTCGCGACCCCGTGGACTGTGGCCGGTCAGGCTCCTCTGTCCATGGGATTCTCCGGGCAAGAACACTGGAGTGGTTAGCCATTTCCTTCTCCAGGGGATCTTCCCAACCCAGGGAGCAAATGCCCATTTCCCGCATTGGCAGGTGGAGGCCATAGCACACCCCAGTGTCCTTAGGTGAGGGAGAGTGAGGTGTTTGAGGACTCAGGAGAGTGAAGAAGCCATTGTGACTGGAGTGGACTGGGGAAGGCAAGAGATCATTCTAGGAGATAAAATCAGAGTGCAGAGGGCCTTAGGGTTCCACGGGACAGGCTCGGCTGTGGACGCTGCGCATGCAGAGGGAGAAAGACCCAGTCCCTGCCATCAAGCTCACCTCCTCATAGAGGAGACAGTTAATAAGTAGTGTCAAGGAACCAAATTGGACTCTCATTTCTGGGTTTAAGAGAATAAAATAGACTCACAGCCTAGACCAATTTACACTTTACACGGGATAATCAACCGCAGGTCTGATCTTCGTAGTAACTGCCCCTTGTTTGTTTTGAGGTAAGTTTAAGTGACTTAGATATTGTAAACGATGGCTCTGTTTTATCTGAGGAAGAGCTGATTTATAAACTAGAAGTGATTTTTCTTGTTTATGTTCAGAAAGAAAGAAGAAAAGAAACTAATGAACTCCAAAGTAAACCCTCTGTTTCCCCATGCAGTTTATAGTATTGGTTCCCAGTCGTTCACTCAGCCTTTCTGAGGACATGGGCGATACCCTAAAGCAGCAGCTCTCAAAACTTTACACTCTTAGAAATTATTGAGGACCTTAAAGAATTTTTATTTATGTGACTTATATCTATCAATGTTCACCATACTAGAAATTAAACCTGCAAAATTAAAAAAAATCATTCATTCATTTAAAATAACAATAAGGAATTCATTACATGTTAATATTAATAACTTGGCTTTAATGAAAAACAACTAGTTTTCAAAGAAAAATAGTTCAGTGAGAAGAGAGATGCTGTAAATCTCTTTGAAGTGAAGTTGCTCAGTCGTGTCCAATTCTTTGCAACCCCATGGATTGTAGCCTACCAGGTTTCTCCATGGGATTTTCCAGGCAAGAGTACTGAGTGGGTTGCCAATTCCTTCTCCAGGGGATCTTCCCAACCCAGGGATAGAACCTGGGTCTCCCGCGATGTAGGCAGATGCTTTTACCATCTGAGCCACCAAGGAAGTCTTTAATGTCTGCATTAACAAAAGACAGTTGGATTCTCAGGTCCGCTTCTGTGTCCATTCTGTTGTGATATCATATGTCAGGTAGTGTCTGGAAAATGCTTAACAAGATGAAAAAAGGCAAACAATATTTTAGAATTATTATGAAAGGGTTTGACTTCACACACTGCCCTGAAAGAGGAGTCTTAAGGATGCCAGCGGTCCCCAGACTGTACTTTGATAACTGCTTCTGTAAAGATTCCACCCCACATTTTGATGGCAACAGATTTTCAAGAGGCCTGGGATATTGCACTACAGCCCTGGCATTTAACTCCACTTTTCTAGTCTCTCTGAATCCAGAAGAAATGGAAGAGAGAATATGTTATTCCCTTGCTTCTTTAAAATTAGCTATTAGAATAGTTGTATCTGAAGTCATTGGAAGAGTAGATTAATATGCTTTAAAAAGGAAAAAAAGTGGGCTTCCCTGGTGGCTCAGTGGTAAAGAATCTGAGTGCCAATGCAGGAGACACAGGCTCGAAACCTGATCTGGGAAGATCCCACGTGCCTTGGAGCAACTAAGTCCCTGTGCCATAGCTACTGAGCTTGTGCTCTAGAGCCTGGGAGCCCCAGCTGTTGAGCTCACGAGCAGCAACCACTGAAGGCCTTGCACATCCCGAGCCCGTGCTCCACAAGAGAAGCCACCGTAATGTGGAGCCCACACACCACCACTAGAGAATAGCTAGAGAAAAGCCCGCGCAGCAACAAAGACCCAGCACAACCAAAACTAAATTTAAGAAAGAAGTATAAAAGATCATACTTTTTTTTTTTTAAAAGAGGAAAAAAAACTGGTTGCCTTGCTTTTATCACCCGTGAACTGGCTGTGCGCTGAGTAGCAGTGATAAGACGTGAATGGAAACACTGAACTGCTCCTGGGATAGCAGGGGAGAGCCTTGCCTTGCTAATCAGTCTACACTTCCTTTCTATTGTGATCAGTTTCAGGCTTGGGCGGGGCCTCCTCCCTTTACTTCTAAGGGCAGCTTTCGTGTAGAACAGAACCGGGATTCCAGCCCCTCTTTTGTTGAAGTTCTGCTTGGAGCAAATGGCATGGGTCCCAGAGTGGGGAATAAAAGCCAGACCTGCAGTCCACCTTAGACAACTGACCCGTGTATTTACTATGGTTCTCGGGTCCTGGGACCTGGCATTGTCCGTCCTGGATCCTCACATGGTATCACTGCTTTACTGTGGGGCCATTTCAGCCCAGGGCGTTGGTCAGCTGAAATGACGGTGGACCTAAATGCCAGAGGAAAGCAGGAGTTGGGGGTGCCCTTGAAGGCTTTTTTTTTTCCCTTTCATTCTGAGTTTCTCCAAGACTACTGTACCTTTTAGAAGAGTCCTTGAGGGGAATTCCTGGGCAGTCCAGTGGTTAGGTCTCCATCCATGTTGTCACTGCCACGGACCTGGTTCAGTCCCTGGTCGGAGAACTAAGATTCCAGAAGCCACATAGATCAGCCAAAAAAAAAAAAAAAGAGTCCATGAATTGACATGCTGTCTTCTTCTGGGAGGTCACAGATGGTGTCTCCAGTGACAGAGGATGCCACAGAAGATAAGCAGAAGGCCGCCCGTGCCGGGGAGGCCCAGGCCTCGGTGGAACAGGAATTGCTGTCTGCTGACCAGACCCAGATCCTCAGCAAGGTCGGGAGCACGTTCTTTCTCTCTGAAAAGCACAAGTTTGGATGCGTTTGGATAGATTGGAATTAGAAAGCACTGCCATCTTACGCTTAGTTATGTGGGGAACAATCGTGTGTATTGTCCCCAGGTCCCTCACTGTACTAGCACCCAGTAAGCATCTGTTCAAGAAATGAAGGGTTATAATGAATGTTCACATGTTGTCTAAAATCCTGTCCATCTGAGGAGCCCTTAACCATTGAATTATGTATTAGTCTCAGCTTTCTTGTGGTAGATCTACTTGGGACTTATGGTAAAGATTCCATAGAAGTGGTACTGATAGCAGTGGTCTCCCTGCCTTGGAGGGAATAGTTGTTCGTATCATTATTAACATATACATTATGTATAATGTATACATATATACAGAATACATTATATATAATATATACATATTAACATATACAGAAGAACAAATGGTGTTGGTGTCAGTAAAGACAATTCCAGGCATTATAATTATATTTGTATAATGCTTTATAGTTTACAAAGCCTTTTTATCCAACAACACTTCATTTACCCCTGAGAACAGCGCCGTGAGACAGGTACTACTACTATGTTGCTACTTTACAAATGAGGAAACTGTGGTTAAGAGCTGGTATTGACTTTACTTTGCAGCTAATAAGTTGCAAGCTAAATCTTTGTTTAACCTTCTGGAAAAGGAAGGACTCATTTAAGGAAGTTAGTCAAAGTCTGGTTTAACTCATTTAACAGTGGTGATAAGAGCTGAAGGACTCTCTAGAAACAGATATTATGAGAATATAATCTGGGAGGATTACTGCATCCATGTATTCATTCATTCATTCATTTCTTGCAAATGTCATTCTGACACTTGACTGGAGTCACTGATGTGAGCTGTCTCACGGATGGGCTCTTCCGTGTTGGCAGTAGGTGTGCATTTCTTCTTAAGTTGCCTACCAACTGCTTGGAGAAGGAGCAGGAAATTAAGGCACGATGGTGCGAAATAGGGGAATGCTAATCTGAGTGGTTTGAAGTGAAACCCACTAGGGAGAGGCCGCTGTCTCCTGCTATGGGTCAGTGAGGGCTGTGAGTATCGATTGACATTTGCACTCTTCTATGCAAGTCAGATGTCTGGCAGTGGGTATACTGTTGAAATGCAAATCCTGGGGCTGGTCTAAGGTGAGATTGTGATTATTTATAGAACATTGTTAGTGGATGAGGCAGCCTGTGTCAGGTGGGACGTCCAAGGTGTGCCACGGGTGAGAGACAGGGGGACAAGGGAGCCAGAGTAGGAGCCGGGTTCTTTCTCTACAGTACTTTGATGGACTGATGGACAGCGATCTGGAAGGAACCTCTGGACGGAAATTGTAGCAGGAGGACGTGTGGCTGAGTGAAGGCCCAGAAGCAAGAGCTGTCCTGAGAGGAGCTGTGGGGAGGGGCTGTGCAGGCGTGGCCAAGAAACACCGCAGACGGGAAAGTCAGTAGCAAACCTTGAGGATGTTTGTGGGCCAGGTTTTTATGAAGAGTCTGAAGTGGGAAAGTAGCAAAAAGCTGAGAGAACATGAAAGAAGCTCTAAACTAGGGAACATGTTGGTGGCATGAAAATAAAAGTGGGTAGAGTTTATTACAACCTGTGGCTGGAGGAGAGAAAAGGAACGTTGACCAACGGGGGTCAGGAGACTTGTGAGTCAGGAGAGCGGAGGTAATAATAATAAGGCAGGGCTGGCAGCCTTCAGTTGGAAAGAGGCCAATAGGAACCTGCCATTGCATATGTCCTGTGACCAGAACTCTCTTGTGCAGATGGCCAGGTACCACGGCCCACAAAGGTCTGGGGACATCGTGATGATCCAGTCTGAGCACACAGGAGCTGTCGATATTCTGTCAGCTGATTTGGAATCTGCAGACCTGCTGGGGGACCACAGGAGAGGTGAGACCTTTGGGGGCGTAGAAGGTGTTTTTGTTTTGTTCCTGTAAGTATTTAAGAAGGGCAGGCAGATAGATGGAAGGAAAGAAAGGAAGGAAGGAGAAAGCATCAATTACATACGACCAAAAGAGGAAGAACACCAGTGTCTGAATAGAGTAGCTCTATTCGGTTTATATATATATGGTACTCTGTTTACTGTATATATGTCTGGTACTCCATCCTGGGGTGTGTGTGTATAGATAAATATTTGTGTATTTATTTATAATAAAGTTTAAAAGAGACCTGTTTCTTGAGCTGAGCAGCTGACCCACCTCAGGGCAATGCTCCCTCCTTCCTTGTGAACAGAAGTCAAGGAAGCCAGTAGGAAGAACGTCTTTGACTATGACCACCTCCCCTAAGCAAAAGGCCGGGTGTGGCAGCGTTTCCTCGGGGTTTCTTTCTCAGTAGTAAGCAGTCTGTCCTTTCAGTCTCCCCACCTCTCATGGCTCCTCCGTGCATCTGGACCTTTGCCAAGATGAAGGAATTCAAGAGCAAGCTGGGCAAAGAGAAGAACAGCCGTCTGGTGGTGAAGCGGGGGGAGGTGGTGACCATCCGGGTGCCAACCCATCCCGAGGGGAAGCGTGTCTGCTGGGAATTTGCAACTGATGACTATGACATTGGCTTTGGAGTTTACTTTGACTGGACCCCGGTAACCAGCACCGACATAACGGTGCAAGTCAGTGATTCCAGTGAGGATGAGGACGAAGACGAGGAAGAAGACGAGGAGCTCGAAGGTACATTGAATTTGAACATAATTTGCGGTCTCCTTTCCTGGTTCAACCTAATTTCTAGCAATCACCAAGCGATCACTTCCTGCCTTGTACCCGTCCTCCTGTTTCTGAGAATGCAGGCAGAGAATCCCTTTCAGCTTTGCAAGCCAAGTTGAGTGATGCAGGCTGAAGTCAGACCCTCTGAGAACATTCTGGTGGGGTAGTAGTGATGCCTGAGTGGAAGGCCTCTGTTCTTTTTAATCGGTACCTGGCTGTGTTGTCCTCCAGGATCTGCTGGGGACGGGGGTGGGTTGGGGCAGGGAAAGGGGTGTTGTGCTGCTGTGTGTAGAGGCAGTGTTTTTCAGATCACGTATGTAAACCTGAGATTATTTTTTATTTCTCTCTTAGAGATATTTATATTTCTTTCTCTGTGGGATATTTACATTTCTTCTTGGTCTGGAACCAAGCTGAGTGACTGCAGTTTGCCAAACATACCCATTCTCTCCTCCTTCCAGACTGTCACAGCTGGCTGACTTCTGTTTACTTCTACCTTCGTGCCCAGAGCAGTTTTAAAAATAGTCTCTGTGCTATATTCCAGTCCTTACTCACAAGCCTACTCACAATGGCCCTAAGGCTGCCTTTATTTTTTTAAATAAGCATTAGCCTTATTCCTTGATTTTCCCATATCATCCTACAGTCAACCCCTTAACTTGCTTCTTCATGGAAAAGCAAGTCTATAGGGAGGTCTGCATGTATTCAAGAAGGAGGAGAACCTAGGATCTTATTTGTTGCTCCTCAGGGGACCATTAGGGGTTTGGGGGTCACTTGCTATAGCACCTTTACCTGCATTTCCTACTTCCTTTAGTGAGTTCTTTCACCTGTTGAATCTTCCCTTCTTAAATATCTTGCCCTCCCCCTTGGAAATTTCCAGATACTCCTTGGAAATTTCCAGATACTCCTGGAGCTAGGAAGGCTCTGTAAGGCTAAATCATTGTTTCTCAGTGCAAATACTGTTGGCATTTGGAAGGAGACACTTCTTTGTTGAGAAGGTACTATCCTGACATTTAGCACTCCTGAACCCTTGAGCACTAAAGGCCAGTATCACCCACTGGT
This sequence comes from Bos mutus, assembly GCF_027580195.1. NCBI lineage: Eukaryota > Metazoa > Chordata > Mammalia > Artiodactyla > Bovidae > Bos > Bos mutus. The sequence continues at coordinate 97,272,967 of NC_091626.1, forward strand.
CACTCCGATGGCCTAGTTGGAGGCCACTAGACATTTCCAAATGCCCCGTGGGGGGAAAGCCACCAGCTTGTTACCTGGTTCATCTTCTTGCCTTCAGGTAGGCCTTTTTGTTCTCTGAATTCATAGCCGAACACTCTGCCCTTTGCTCACGCAGACCCCGTCCCAGCTGGAGACGTGGAGCGAGGCTCCAGGAGCTCCCTGCGGGGCCGCTACGGGGAGGTCATGCCCGTGTACCGCCGGGACAGCCACCGAGACGTGCAGGCCGGCAGCCACGACTACCCCGGCGAGGGCATCTACCTGCTGAAGTTCGACAACTCCTACTCCCTGCTTCGCAACAAGACTCTCTACTTCCACGTCTACTACACGAGCTGAAGGCCCGCCGGGACGGGACGCAGGTGGCGTGCGCCGGCTGGAGCAGGCTGCCAGCTGGGGCCTCTTGTCCTGGATAGGCAAGGGCTCCAAGCTGAGCGTGGGGCGCCCGACCCTCCCGCCTTGTTGGCGGACCTGACTGTTGGCCCCATCCGTGTAGCTTTGCCCCGTCCTTGGCTTCCGCAGATGGTGGCGTGGTACCCCTGCTCTGTGGTCCCTGACTCACGCTCTCGTTGCTTCCGACTCCAGCAAAATCTCTCTGCGGAGGACACCCATCAGGCCAAAAGCCTAAAAGGAAGTTGGGTGTTGCCTTTTCAAAATAGGTTTGTTTTGGTTCCAGGTGTATGCTTTCAACTGCTGCGCTCTCCTCTTGCAGAGCCTTCACGCAGGCGAGTTTAGTGGCCACCCACTCTCTTCACTTTTCGAAAGGACAGGAAGAGGGAACAGCACTCTGTCCGTGAAGGAGCCCAGTGTCGGGGATGCGGAAAGCTCTGGCCAGCCTCTCACCACTGCCGTATTCCCGCCTGCTGGTTCTGCCCGTTCTCTAGCACAGGCTGGGAGCCCTCACTGCCTCTGGAGGGCTGGTGATTTCACCCTGCCTCTCCTTCTCTCCTTTCCCTTTTCTAAGTCTGTGCCATCACAGCAAGAACTTCCATGCAGTCCAAAGTGATGATCCCTGTAGTCTAAGCTATTCTGGGAAGAAAAACTGCCTCCATCACTTCCTATTTCAAGAGGCGGTGTTCCTTTCCAAGGGCCCTGGGGGTGGAAGGGGGAAGGGTGGAAATTAGGTACTGGGTTGATCTCAGATGCCACATCTCCGGAAGTCAAGTGTTACTAAATCATTTTATGTATAATCAAAGAAGGAGGGGTAGATAATCTGAGAGAAGAGGTTAAAAAACAAAACAACACTCCAGATTCCCCACCGCTTTTTTTTTTTTTTTCGTCTTTAGAAAATGGGTGATATTTAGAAATTTTGCTTTGGGACCAGTCAGATTTCCTAAGTTTCTAGATGTCTAGGTTGCTTGCATTCAGGGCTACAGGCTTTTGGTGTTCGAAGTCTCGAAGGGGAGGTGGTCATGAAGCCTCACTGCTGCTGCTGGTCGGCTTTGTTCTTTTACCAGGCTGAAGCCTGTACGTTCCCTGGGGACGGCCTTTTCCACGCCATGAAACGGGCGTGCCGCGGGGAGCTGCCTGCAGTGTCCCCAGAGGCACGTGGTGGCCAGGCCCCGCCCCAGCCAAGGAGGAGGCACGTCTGCGACCATGTACCTCCTCCTCTTATTCCTTGCGTCAAGCCTGTTGCTACTGCCTTAGAATTCTGAGGAAGAATTAGATTTATTTATTACTTTTATTTATTGTTAAAGCCACATTTCACTTCACCTTTGAAACAGTTCCCATCTGTTTCTCAGAAGGCTTCCTTCCACCTGCCCTGAGACACTGAGGCCCCCTCTCCTGTGGAGTCTAACTAAATGGAGATTTCAGGCAAAGACGGGGAGGGCTGATGTTCCACTCCTGTGGGGTCAGTCCCCGTGAGGCTCTGGGAGGGGTCTGCCCCTCCTGAGGTGGACGAATGATGCCCCCCCGAGCCCAGCCTGCTGCCCGCAGCGCTCCCTGTGAGGATCTCTAGGTTGTGAGGGAATCTGCCCGTTTGTCCAGGATTGAGTGAATGTAGAGGACTTGACCAGCCAACCAGAGGCATCCCGTGATGCCAGGACTGCCAAGCCCTCCGCCTGCTCTGAGGAGTCAGCTGCGTCACGATGCTTCCTTTGGCTCCTTCCTTCCCTATGTGGGAGCCTCACACCACACCTCCCCTCTGCACAGAAGCAGAAACTCAGCGACCAGGGCTCCCCACGACAGGTCCGTAGCGGCACCTCCGTCACGAACAAAGGGCGCTAGAGCCGCACCGTCTGTTCCTCTGGGAGCACAGCCCCAGGTGGGAGAGGATGCGGGGCCCACCGCAGCATCCCTCCTCCTCCACGCGGCCTCATACCTCCATTACTTTACGTCTGAGTGCGTTCTGTAGAGGATTATACACTGGCCCAAATCTCTATGCCCTGTAAGAAGTTAGTAACTATTCTAGCAACTGCCTATTGAGGCGCTGAAAGCAAACTCGCTGTGCGGTCATCCCATCAGGTAGCCGTGTGATCATCACTGAAATTGAATCATGCCTTAGCTAATTGAATAGAATCTTTATAAAATAATTTTCTACCGAGCTCTTCTCCAGTCAGCTAAAGGCTGGCTTATTTTTCCTGTTTATTGTTAACTTCCGACTTTCTGTTAAGACGGAGCTGTCAGGTCATTGGAGGCTCCCTGGGATGACACTTTCTGTTGTTGATTTTTGCCACGAGAGTCTCTGTATACTTGTTTTCTTTAGAATCCTAGTTCTGTTGCATCCAGGAAGCCTGAGGGACTCGTTCCCATCGCCTCAGTGTGCCTGTTATTGTCTGGTCACTTTTGAAGTCCTGGACATTGTTATATTTCATTCTGTACCTGTGTTTCGTTAACAGTCAGTGCTTCTTTGATCCATTCACACACACACACACACACACAAATAGCTAAAAGAAGATATTTTCACCATCTAATGAATTTACTATCCCATATTAAGTCATCTGAAATAACTGAACTTTGGGGACAAAATATTACCTATAAAACACATGTAATTACTGAGAATTTCATGGTTCAGCAAACCCTAAGAGGTCGTCATTTCCTTAGTCTCTCTCTCTCTCTCTCAGTTTACGGAACCAAACAATGAAGTGAAAATCACTTGCTTTCACCTTCACCCTGTTCTTTAGAGCATAAATATTAATGTACAATGGAAAGAAAGTACTTCCCAGTAGGAGAGACTGGAAGTCTCTCCACAAGGTGGCCAAGTTCTTAAGTTTCTTTGGTTTATTTAGTTTTGCTACTTTGTTGAGAGATGGGACATTTAGAAAGTTTAGGGTGTTAATTTTTCTCAACATTTTATTTTGAAAAATTCTCAGCAAACAACATTTAAAAGAAGTATAGTATAAGCACCCTTATGTATATCCATCACGCAGATTTTAAAATTATAAACTGCTAACTTTTAAACAAAGATGATTCTGCTGTTCTGTTCCTTTTGACAAGTGTCCAGTAGAGTATTCCCTTCACAGACATCACCTCTCCAGTGTCAGAGAGTTCCTGGTTTTTAGCAAACTCACCTCATTCAGTGCCAGTTAACCAGGGAGGTGATCCTCATAAAAATGTTTCCTGTTCTCCATTTTTCAGAACTCATGCTATATTTTCCCTTTTGTACTCTTGCCTGGAGAATCCCAGGGACAGAGGAGCCTAGTGGGCTGCCGTCTATGGGGTCGCACAGAGTCGGACACGACTGAAGCGACTTAGCAGCAGCAGCAGCAGCAGCAGTAGGCTCTAAAAGCTAATGTTTTCTTCTCTATCTGGCATGTCAGAGTGAAGGTAATTGTGAAACTGCTTTCCACTGGAAGGACTTTTTTCTGATCTCTGTTGCTTTCCAACATATCCTCAGGACTGAAATTAACACTTGGATCCTCAGACATAATGTAGCTTTAAAATGGAAGTAGGTAGTAACTTGAAATTAGGCCATTCTTAGTTTTTTTTTCCTTAATTGATTCATGCACTTTAAAAATATTTTTATCTGTTATTTAGGAAAGAAAATCTTATACTTTTAAAAAGTATATATTGTCCCTTATAATATATATATGGAAGAGTTTTAACTGAAAGTTTCCTGAAAGCTCACTATCTTATTTTGATCAGTGGGTTTAGATATTACTATAAAACATCATTTATAGAAAATACCTGTATGTTTTTGATGAGCCCTATCCAGTCCCACTTTGAAAGAAATTAGGTGAAACCCAAACCCAAAATATTTTTATGTTTAAGACCACTTTTCTGCAGAATGTTGCCTTTTAACCCCAAAGTATAAGGTTCTAAGGTACAGAGCTGAGTGACCCCTAACATTTACACAAAAGGCTATTGTTTTAGAGGAAGGGATAGGAGTGAAAAGGATCGTGCAGCTTGAGGAACTGCTCTTTTTTTTTTTTTTTTTACATTGATAGTAAGGAATGAAAACGAGAGAGAGAAAAGCTATTAAATGTATCCCAGAATCTTGCTCATATACTGATTCTGTGTAGTTCTTTAGTTTGCTTTTCATCCATTGAAATTTTTCTTTTGGCCAGAAACCTCACTGGTTCTCACTGTGCTTGTTGGAGACATCCCAGACTCACTTTGCTTTCTTTTCCAACAAGATTGCCTTTGGAAATATTTTTGAGTAGGTCTCCTCTGCTAAGTGTAACCCTGACCTGAGGATTGACTTCACCTCTATACCCTCTGGGACTTGTGGGTCCAGCGCCATGAAAAAAGATGGTGACTTTAGAAAGGCTAGGAGGAGTTCCTGCTATGTCCCCGTAGCCTCAGTTGGTTTTGACTATGGCCAAAAAGGGATGAAACAGATCCATTTTGACCAACATCCCGGAATAGCCTCAAGCCACAAAACTTTTTGTGAACGAGCTGTGCCCTCTGTAGGCTGACCTCCCTGTGAGGGGTAGGAATCTATTTCCCTTTCATCTTGTGTGGGCCAGTCATACACACACAGTCAATGGGACCAACAGACAGACGCAATTTGGTCTTCCTTTTAGAGCCTCCATTTAGAATCTCTCCTGGGTCGAAAAAGTTCACACCAACCTCTTTAACTAGTCTGTTTCCACCTAGCCAGAAGCGTAGACCTTTTGGAAGCCTGAATTTGCTAGAAGTGGAAAGGGCACCGACCCTATAGAATCTTAGTGGTCGAAAAGAATTGGAAAGTGAGTTTCCGTATGAAGGAAGGTGGTCTCATTTTTTTGGTGAGGGGTAGCTTGTTAAGGGATTCAAGCTCTTTAGAGAGCAAGTCCTTGTATTCATTGTATCTGATTGAGCTCATGGAGCCACCATGCATGAATCTTTGGGGAGTAAGTAGGGGATGGGTGTTTAAAACTAGTCACAAGTTGGGTGCTTCCCAGCAACCCAATATATGGTGAGTGTCCCTATGACCGAAGTCCCAGTTTTCATGCATGTGGGATCCTGTCCCTAGGTCCTCATTTCCACACAACTGAGAGACAGAGAGGGGCGAGACCCATATCCAAGTTTACATAATTAACCAGAATTAGATAATAGTGTGAGCTGAGTAGATAAGCTGATCAGCCTTGGCTGGAAGTAGGGCTGGGAGGGGTATGACTTACAGCCCCACCTTGGGATAGCTGGGTGGGTAACTCCTGTGTGACTGTGCAGTTGGAACTCTCCTTAAGCTCACCAAGTGAGTGAAAAGGATGTGATGATGCTATACTGATGGGGATGACACACTAATTGAGTTGGCTGGGAAACAGAGCAAGGCCTCCGTCTACGGGCCCTAGACCCTGTCACCGGCCATGTGTGCGATCTCAGCGTGAGGCGGCAGCTCTGCAGGTCCGCAGAGTCTGGCTTCAGGGCCCACTGAGGGGCCAGTCTAATGTGGGCAGTGACTCTGGCCTTCCGCAAAGGAGAACCTCCTGAGAGTCTGTTCCCATTGGCCTCTTTTCTGGGAATGGGTGGCGGCACCCTGGCAAGAGCTGCTTTGGTTCTTTTGGTACCTGGTTAATGATCAGTGTCACCCACTTGCTCTGTCCAGCCAGTCCAGCACCTGTGGGCACGCCTTTGACATCTACCCAGTTATTTAGGTAGTGAGATTAGGGCAGGATCTGGGACCCAAAGGGTGAGAGAAACTTTGCTAAGTATTGTGTGGCCAGATTTCAGAAATCACCACTCCCTCTGGGGCGCTGCCCTGTCCCTCATGAACCAAGAAGGCCAGACAGAGCCCCTCCTATCTTAAAGTCTCGTCACTAGTCTAAGAAGACGCAATTAATTACCTAAACCCTTGTTAGTGGGGGTTCATTTACAAACAGCAGTGTCCTCAGAAACTAAGTCCAAAGGCACAAGACTCTGGCTTTGAAATAATCTGTAGTCCCGGTCACTGGTTTGAACTCACAATCTGATTTCTTTCAGTCCCCCAGGTATGTGGACCAGAGTTGATTTCATGGCTCTTCTTCACTCTGATAAACAGATGAAGAACATGTATGCCAGAAATTTAGAGATACAGGCTTTTGAAAAATTAAATTCCATAGTTCTCTGTCATTTTAAGCTGACAGGTTTGATTCATCTAGGGATAAAATATGTGAAATGGTTTCCAGGGGATCAAGTACATATATTTTCTGAATGTTCTGATACAGGATCATGAACAATTGTAAAGTTTTGGTTTGAAATATGATAGTATATGGGATAACAGAAGAGCCTTTAACTCACAGTCAGGTAAAGGAGCTCTCCTCCTGAACCCTTTTCCTCACTCAGGTTTGAAATGCCTCATCTGTAATGTTACCTGTAATTGATTATTACCGTTGGTTTTCAGGTTCAGTCAAGGATCACATGGAAAACATTATCCTAATTCTTTCCTCTCCTCTCCTAAGCAGCATATTTTACTGAGAAATTTAAAAAATTTAAAACTCCACTAGCATCCTCTTCTGAAATGATTGTCCCATAAATGAATCTGTTTTTTATTTAGTCAACCTAAATTATTTCCATTTAGCTATGTTCAAGAGCAAGTAAAGTGTGGAGAAAGGAACCTCATCACCCATGACTCTGCTGTACCCTTTTCCCTTAATAATGGGAAGTGTCCTGAAATCCCCAGAAGAAAGCTGCTTTGTAATCAAAGTGATGGATTATAAGAAAGCCAGTCTTTGGGTAAGGATAATTGGAATAGAGGAGGTGCTTGAAGATCTCCTAAACTACCTTATGCCATTTAGCTTGTGTTTCTGAAAGGCCTGCTTTGGCGCCATGCACTGAGATCTATCAGTTGACTGAAAGATGATCATGCTTTCTTGGTAAATGTTTTTAAGCAACTGGCAACCACCAAGGCGTTCTTTCCTTATCATTCTGGATCATGCACTGATGCTGACATTGCAGAAAGGGGTCTGGAAGGGAAACAGTGTCACAGCCTTTTCTCTAAAATACACGGTATCCCAAGCGATCATTTGTCACAGTCAACTAGTTATGTGTTCCCTTTCATGACAAATGCTGCCAGCATCGCCTATGATTTCTAAGAACTCTGAACCAAATTGTTATTTGTTATGTCCTGCTGAGTGGTTTTCCCTTTAATAAAATACTGTATTTCCACTACCCCGTGGCACTGAGCGTGTTGCCTGATACACATGGGATCCTGAGCTATTGTTCCTGAAATAGCTCAGTTCTTGTGTTTTTATATTATGTAACCGTTTTGTGATGCTTTTGTGCATTCTTTGTCTTCTCTTCTGAATTTTGACATGTCATAAATAAACTTTTTCACTATGCACCTGAAACATCTGAGTTATACTTTAATTTTTAACATTTTTTCTTCATCTCTCTGCGTCTTAAGAGGATAAATGTTCTTTAAACCTGTGAATTATTTTATAATCTATTATAAAAATTTAAGAAAAATTAACAAGAAAAAGTTAAGAGTGAGATTAATGATAGAGCTTTCATCCGCATTTAAATTAAAAAATATATATGTATATATATATATATTTGGCTGTGCCGGGTCTTGGGTGCTGCACGTGGACTTTATCTGGTTGTGGAGCACGGGCTTCTCATCGCCACGGCTTCTCTTGTTGCAGAGCATGGGCTCTCGACCTGCTGGCTCAGTAGTTGTAGCATACAGGCTTAGCTGCTTCGTGGCATGTAGGATCTTCCCAGACCAGGGATAGAACCCATGTCCCCTGCATTGGCAGGTGGATTCTTTAACCACTGGACCACCAGGGAAGTCTGCATTTAAATTTATAGCTGAGTATGAACTGGGATCTGGGCTTGGCCCAAGGGAAGAAACGTTAAGAGTTGTCGTTTAGTCACTAAGTCATGTCCAACTCTTTTTGCAGCCCCAGGGACTGTAGCCTGCTAGGCTCCTGTGTCCGTGGGATTTCCCAGGCAAGAATACTGGAGTGGGTTGCCATTTCCTTCAACAGGAATCTTCCTGACCCAGGGACTGAATCAGTGTCACCTGCATTGGGAAGCAGATTCTTTACTACTCAGCCACCAAGGAAGCCCCTAAGTTTAGAGTGATGATTACTAAATAGAACTTCATTTGTTTTGTTAGTATTTGATCCCCAGGGATGTCCATTTTCCGGTGGGCTGACTCTATTCAAACTAACAATCAGGACTTTGGACACCACAGTAATCATTGAACATAGTCTGGGTAATACTCGGCCTACTTTCATTTGCGCAAATGATACTGTAAGATACCTTCGACCTGCCTTACAATGCCGCCTCTGCACATCCTTGGCGTGTACTCCAGAACAGGAAGGACTCACATCTGAGCAGAGGGGCACCATTAAATATTTTCTTAAGTGATACCTGTGGTCCTAAGATAAGCCTGTTTATTTTCCCCTGCTTTCTTTTACCACATATGTATTATAACTTACTTTAAAAAAAAATGCTGAAATTTTTATTTAATTTTTTTTTTTGGCTGAGTCGGGTCTTCATCACAGCAGATCTTCGTTGTAGCCTGTGGGATCTTTCCTTGCAGTGGGAGGGCTTCTCTCTAGTTATGGTGCAGGGGCTCAGTAGATATGGCGTGTGGGCTTGCCCCACACTATGTGGAATCTTGGTTTCCTTGACCAGCGATCAAACCTGGGTCCCCTACATTGGGAGCTTGGAGTCTTAGCCACTAGACCATCAGGGAAGTCCCTGGGGATCTTTAATGCATTGTGTTTGGGTATGCCAAATATACTATGTCACTGATGACACAGAACATATTGGAGATAATTTTCTAACTTTTGTTTTATTTTTTTCTGTAAATGGTTGTTTTTCATAGTTAAATCATTATCACTTGGCTTTTGCTGCATGAAATCTCATCCCCACTGAAATCAGGAAGCATATGAACAGGCATCTCTTTTTTTAATTAATATTATTTTTGACTGTGCTGGGTCTTCATTGCTGCTCACAGACTTTCTCTAGTTGTGGTGAACAGGAGCTACTGTAGTTGTGGTGCTTGGGTTTCCCACTGCAGTGGCTTCTCTTGTTTAGGAGCACAGGCTCTTGGCAGGCAGCCTTTTGTAGTTGTGAAGCATGGGCTCAGTAGTTGCGGCTCCCAGGCCCCAGAGCACAGGCTCAATAGTTGTGGCTCATGGGCTTAGTTGCCCTGCGGCATGTGGAATCTTCCTGGACCAGGGAACAAACCTCTGTCTCCTGCATCGGCAGGCAGATTCTTATCCACTGGACCACCAGGGCAGTCCCATTTTCTAACTTTTAAAGGCACTCTTTATATGATCTGTCATTTCATTGACCCTGACATTGTTCAGGATCATATACATGTGTGCAGCCACACACTGCAGCCCTTGACATCCAGTCTGACGTTCTTTAGCTCATGAAGTTCTTGCTACATTCAGCAGACATCTTAGTTCAGGTATTTGCCCTAAGTGGGCTAATGCCTGCTTTTGACCTTGGGAACAAGAGCTAAATAAGCTATGTTCAAAGATTAGGAGGAGCCAATAGAATGAGACTTATCTTATGAACATGTATATCTACCTGCTTATCCAGTAGTTAAGTTTGCTGCTGTCCTTAATGATTATGTAAAATTGCTTGGAACAAAATCGTTTATATTTTGATATGTTCTTAAAGATTTCCTGGCAGCACCCCCATTCTGCTTTCATCCTTCAAAAGTATTTATCAGGACTTACTATTTCCCTGGTGGCTCAGACGGTAAAGCGTCTGTCTATAATGCAGGAGACAGGGTTCAATCCCTGGGTTGGGAAGATCCCCTGGAGAAGGAAATGGCAATCCACTCCAGTACTATTGCCTGGAAAACCCCATGGACAGAGGAGCCTGGTAGGCTACAGTCCATGGGGTCGCAAAGAGTCAGACACCACTGAGTGACTTCACTTTCACTACTTCCATAGAGCTGGAAGATTCTCCATATCTAATAACCAGCATTAAGTCATTCCAATATCTGTTCTTCATCCACTATGGCCACGCCCACTGCAGAAGGAGGGCAGATCAGACCTCCCTGCGGTCCTTGGCATCCTGGGATTAGGTGTCTACGGATCCGTCTTCACAGATCTAACAACTGATGTGGAAATAAAGAAGGACCTGCCTTTTACCACTCGGTCAGCCATGGGGGAGAAACGCTTCCTGGAAAATATCCTCTCAATAGGAGATGGCTTTTGGATTGAGAGATATATCTGAACTCAGCCCCCGCCCAGTCAAATAAGAATTTACTTGCAGACTTGAGAGAGTTGCAGAGGAGGTCATTTTAAAAACCCTCTATAGAAGCTTAATTATTGCTAAGCATTGGAGCCACTGTCTGACCTCTAGAGAAAAGTCTACGCACTTGGGGAAATATTTGCTTCTTCATGATCTGCCAGGGTCCTAAAAGAGGAAGAGACATTCAGGGAGGGAGAAGGTAACCAGCCATGATTGTATAGGGAGGGCATCTCTCAATTTCACCTGCATTTATGGAGTGAGGCTAGTCGCTGTGCTTGGAACTGGCGTCAAGAGAGACTGGTCAGTATTGCAGCCCTAGAGGAGCTTGAGGGAGCTCTGCCCTCACACAGGGGAGAAGGTATAGGAATGTTGCTTTCTCCCTACAGCACAGCTAAGTTACTCTGGAAATAGAGAAGAGTCTTCTCTTCTCGCCCATGTATCCAGCCCCAGGTTCTGGGAGGATGGTTTCCTAGGGGGAGGGGCTGAAGCTGGTCACATCTCAGGTCTCTGCATTTCTGAGCAGCAGGGCAGCTACCCATGTTGATGCCCTGGACACCATGGAGGCCCCAGGGCTGGAACACAAATAGCCTCGGTAGCTTTAAAACCGCAGGCCTGGAACCCCACAGATGTTCTCCTTTCTCAGGAGTTGCGTTGTTCAGTGAGGCCACAATGCTATGCATCCGGCTGCCCCCCGCCCCATTCCTTTTCCATCCCTCAGCTGGTCCTGAGCTGGTGGCTTCCCTGGGCCTGCCTGCTCTCTGTTCCTTTCAATTCCCCCTGGTTCCCTCACCTCCACAGTCCCAGCCTCCAAAGCTCACAGGAAACTCCAGAAAAGCTGCAGCAGCCTCTTGGGAGCTGAGTTGGTTCTGGGTTAGTTTTCTCCTTGGTTCCAGGTGAAGAAGGCGGCAAGAATGGTTCCCAGCCCTGACCTGGAGACCGTTTTGCTATAGACTGTGTGAAGAGCTCTGTGGCTCAGGTTCTTTAAAACACAAAAGTCTCCCCTTCACAAAAGCATCATGTAATAAGGAGGTGGACTGTGGTCCCTCTACAGCTGAGAACCACAAAGGTTAGTCAGCCACATCTCTGGGTGGCTTAAGTCATGGATGTGGGGACGCCTGAAGAACCCAACCCAGTGTTTCTCGGCAGCTCAGAGTAGCCCAGAGTGAGTTTCTTTGGTTTAGACACATCTGTTTTTGTGGGGGAAGAACAGGTTTGTCTGGGCTCGGGGAAAACCAGAAGACAAAAGGAAGGCCTCAGAAATGTGACGACTCCAAGGATCTCGCTGAGACCAGAGGAAAAGTCAGTGTTTTATCTCTACCCTACCCAACCCACTGCTGGTATTCACCTCACAACATGTGTCAGAAAATTCATGTTGAACTAGAGAGGACCAGAACTATGAGAAAAATATAAAAATGAGTTTTGTGCATGAGGATGGTTTCTACAAATGCTCGATAACGGAGGCTGTATTGCCTCTACCTCATTTAGATTTCCTTAAAATCCATTCAGCTTTGGCCACCAGTTTTAGGATGGATGATGGAGGCCCTAAGGTTAAACAGGTTAATTTTTTTTTTTTGACCGCACTGCAGCATGTGGGAGCTTAGTTTCCTGACCAGGGATTGAACTCTTCCCCTTGGATTGGCAGCACAGAGTCCTAACCTCTGGACCTGCAGTGAAGTCCCAGACAGGTTAATATTGTGCTACCCATCCAGGAGAAGACGTGAGTTGAAATACATCAGCTCTTGGACATTATCTCAGATCAGACATACAAGCAGACAGGCATGATGTTTGGGCAGTGAGTGAGAGCTGGACAGGTCAATGTCCAGAAGTCAGTGGGGAGGCATAAGCTCAGCAAGAGCAGGGGCTGCAGCTGCCTTATCCAGTCACACAGCCACAGCCCCCAGCCCCCAGCCCGTGGGGTGGGAATGCTCACCACATGCTGGCTGACTGAGTGGAAAGAGGGGGTCCATTAGCAGCTGGAGCAGGACGGCCATCAGCCCCCGGCCCATGGGCGTGGGAAGGCTCACCACACCCTGGCGGACTGAGTGGAAGGAGGCGGGTCCATTAGCAGCTGGAGCAGGACGGCCATCAGCCCCCGGCCCATGGGCGTGGGAAGGCTCACCGCACGCTGCCGGACTGAATGGAAGGAAGGGGGTCCATGAGTAGCTGGAGCAGGACGGCCCCCAGCCCCCAGCCCGTGGGCGTGGGAAGGCTGCCGGACTGAGTGGAAGGAAGGGGGTCCATGAGTAGCTGGAGCAGGATGGCCATCAGCCCTGGCCTATGGGGCGTGGGAAGGCTCACCGCACGCTGGCGGACTGAGTGGAAGGAGGGGAGTCCATTAGCAGCTGGAGCAGGAGGGCCCCCAGCCCCCAGCCCGTGGGCGTGGGAAGGCTCACCGCATGCTGGCAGACTGAATGGAAGGAGGGGGGCCCATTAGCAGCTGAAGCAGGACGACCCCCAGCTAGTTTCTAGGAGGAACCCCAGCCCACCCGGCTCGTTATACCAAGTTCCCCATGAAATCGTTCAGACTTGGGGCGTAGGCTCAGCTTGTCTCTGTGTCTGGAGCCTTGTCCTAGACGTGGGTTCTGGCTGGTGCCTGCACTTCCCAGAAGTCTGATGGGCTTCTCTGTCGCCTGGAAACGAGGTGGGGAGGAGGGAGGGGTGGGAGGACGTGGTAACCTCAGCAGTGCTGGCAATCGCTTTGGATTATTTGGGCTTCCGAAGGCACCTGTGAGTGCGAGGCAGAGCCAGCTGTCACCTTGATCTGGCAGCAGCACCCCAACTGGCCAAGCCTCACTCCTGCCGCTTACCCACTGCTCCTTGCAGACCCCACTCTCTCTGGACGGCCAGGGAGCGCAGCCTGAAGTGTGGGGCCCCCACTCTTCCCCCTGAGCTCAATCCCTCTTTAAAATCCACTGGAGCTTGAATCACCTTCAAAGTCCAAATCAGGTGACCGTTACAGATCCCCAAGTTGAGATTAGTCTCTGATCTCAAGGTTTCTTGGAGACAGCCCAGGGGAGCCTGATGCAGCCAGGCGAGTCTGGAGCAATCTGGGGAAAAGGGCCCAGAGGGCAGCAGAGCAGGACACACACAGCCTCCCTCTCCACTGCTGTGTTTCATCTCCCTTCCTGTGCTTCTGTCTGTCTCCACTGGGACAAACTCGCTTTGGGACCACAGTAGCCCACCTTGGTTACTGGAGAGCCTGGAACCCAGGTCATCTAAGAGATGAGATGCCACCAAGGAGCCCAGGATGAGAGGGAAGAGCTAGGTGCCCTGGGATTGGAGCTCAAGAAAAGGGGACTCACAGGGACTTTTCTGGTGGCCCAGGGGCTAAGACTCCGAGCTCCCAATGCAGGGGGCCCAGGTTTGATCCTGGGTCAGGGAACTAGATCCCACATGGCTGCAACTAAGAGTTAACAAGCTGCAATTAAAGATCCCGCATGCTGCGAGCAAGACCTGGCACAGCCAAATAAATAAGTAAATATTTAAAAAGAAAAGAGAGGCGACTTCCGTTTGGACTGGACACATATATCTTAATTCCCCGTTTAAACCTCAGTTACACAGGGGAAGATAAATCTCAGGTATAGGATATACAAGTCATCTTGTTTCTTTCCCAGAAGTGACCCCAATCTCCCCACAGAGAGCGGTAGGGAGATCATCTCTGTCTAGACGTGATCCTGGTTCTGGCTGCTCACTGCCAGGCTTGGGGACCTGGTCCAGGGAAGCCCAAGGTAAGCTGTTACCAGGTTGGTCTCCTGAGCTCACCAGTTGGAGGCTGTTTATGCTGCCCGTGGAGGAGCCTGCCTCCATTCCCAGGACCATTCACAACGGGATGTATCCTAAATATCAAACCCTGGGGTTGGTCCAGAGAACGCCACCCCTGAAGATGAGGGGCTTGGCTGAGAGAGCCTTAGAAGTGGTACCACTCTCAGCCCTGGGCGCTCAGCTGGTCACAGGATGCTCTCTCTCCTGCTTCTCATACCTGTTCTCTCCTGCTTCTCATACCTGTTCTCTCCTGGGTCTTGTCTGACTCTCTCAGGCAGGCTTTGGGGCTTATTTTTCTTCCTGGCCCTTAGGTCCCGAGGGCCAGGCCAACCACAGGGGGTGGGCAAGGGGCTGGCTGACTCTCCTGGTCCAGACGCAGGGGGATTCCAGCCAGGAAGACGGTTCACCTTCTGGAACCCAGCTCAGCTTTAAGTGACACAACACAGACACCTGGGCTTTAGTTTAATGATCAGATTCCAGGGTGGGCTGTCTCGGAAGTCAGTTAACAGTCGAGGAGATGAGAAGACGCACGCAGACTTCCTCATGGCTCCGGTAAACTGGCCAGACGTTTCAGCCTACATTTACTGCATCCTCCTGACTGCCTGGGACCCGGACACCAGGTAACCTCCTGCCTTACCCACTCCCGCATCCTCCCACCCCACCCTGCCCACGGGTGCCAAACGAAGGGGCGAGGCAGAGACCGGTCCGGTGGGAAGGCAGAGCCAGTGCGAGGGTTCAGGTCTTCTGCCTCTCTGCAGTCAGGGCTCGCTCATTTCCAGGTAAGTTCGGCCCAGGCCGTGTCGCCCCTGCACCCCTCCCTGCCTCCCGCCCCAGCACCAGTGGGGCGCAGTTTGAGAGCTAGGCCCTCAGCTCAGGGGGTGTATCTGGCTGCCGACAGGGGTGAGACACGTGGAAGGCCTCCAAGGCCAGCAGTGACTTGTTGATGTGGCTGATGGTAGGGTAGGGGGTGAGGTCCACCTTGAACCTGGGGCAGAGAAACATCCATCTAAGCCGAGGTCCGCAGGGCACAGCCTGTGGGCGGCGGGCAGGGCTGGATGAAGCCCCTGGGGCTGGCCAGCGCAGGCCTAGGAAGGCGGCCTGCCAGCTGGGGGCTGCATTCATAGGGAGCTCTCTGCGGAGGGGCGGGTCTCCTGCAGGACCATTTCCCGCTGTTCCCACTCAATGGGAACGGGCTGCCGTGGCAGTCTACACGACTTACATGTGTAAGTCTGGTTCTGGGCTCTCATATACAGATTATCTCCCAGCCATTTCATGAGCTTCTTGAGGGGAGGGAATGTGTCTACACATTCCTGTTGCTGCTGCTGCTAAGTCTCTTCAGTCGTGTCCGACTCTGTGCGACCCCACAGATGGCAGCCCACCAGGCTCCTCTGTCCCTGGGATTCTCCAGGCAAGAATACTGGAGTGGGTTGCCATTCCCTTCTCCAATGCATGCATGCATGCTAAGTCACTTCAGTCGTGTCCAACTCTGTGCGACCCCATGGACAGCAGCCCACCAGGCTCCTCTGTCCACGGGATTCTCTAGGCAAGAGTTCTGGAGTGGGTTGCCATTTCCTTCTCCAACACATTCTTGTTAGTGTTTCCATAACTGTAATAGTCCCTGGAGTGAGAAATGGCAACCCGCTCCAATATTCTTGCCAGGAGAATCCAATGGACAGAGGAGCCTGGTGGGCTACAGTCCATGGGGTCCCAAAGTCAGGCACAGCTGAGCAACTGAGCACACGCATGTGTATGTGCGTGCTCTCTCTCTCTCTCTCTCTCACACACACACACACACACGCACAGAGCATTGCTCAGCACGATGCCTTCCACAGAGAGGTTCTATCTAGGCCTTCCTGAAGGGCTGATGGGAGGAAAGCAGAGCTCACTGCTGGGCACAGACACACCACACGGGAGAGAGCAGGCTCTCAGAGAGTCTCCTTCAGGAGTGTCCACCAGGTGAGACACCCCCTCCTGGGAGCAGGGACTATGAGGCATCCCCTGGGCTGTGGTGGGCATGGCAACGGTGTTACACCGGCTTCTCCTGGCCGTCTCCTATGGGCCACAGTGGCTGCTGTGGCCTGGCACAGGGTGGGGGTGGGGTACGTTGGCCAGTCAGGGAGAGTCTGCATGAGATGTCACCTCAGTAGATGAAGTCAGGGCCTGACAGTAGGAGGAAGCTGGGTGTTTTGAGGGGAGCGGCCAGGAGGAGGAGAAAGGGTGCCGTGGCGCGCTCTTACCTGTCAGCATTTGCCACCTGTGGCGCTAAGCACAGGTCAGCCATGGACACCTGCAAAGAGGGTCAGGGGGGCTTTCATCAGGGGGTGCACCTCAGGCTCACGCTGGTGCCTGTACCGGGGTGCTGGCCTCTGACGCTGCCATCTGTCTCTGGCCCTTCTACCCACCCCAAGGCTGCCCTCCCCCTGCTTGTCTCCCGTGGGCCCAGGCGGGGTCTGTCCCTTGGGTAGAAACACTTCTCCCGGCTAAGCTCCAGCTGCCCTGACAACCAGCTCTGTGGGTAGCCAGAGAAGGCCCGCCTGCCTCAGTGGACAGTACTGTCCTCGTTAAAAACCACCAGCATGTAGGGAGGGCGCCCAGCAGGGACGGGATGCCTCTGGGTGCAGGCTGGGGGTGGCGCTCGGGAACCAGAATTACCACAGGGCCAGGGCCTCAGCCTATATGAGCCGAGGATGCCTGAACCCTAGAATCCTGTCACTGGAAGGGAATGGAGACACTGTCTAGTCTAATCCCTCATGTGACAGCTGGACCACCTCTGCATTTTGGAGACGAGGTCTTTGACTTGAATACCTCGAGGAATGAGAAACTCACTTCCTCTTGAGGCAGCTGACCAAGGGGACCACAGGAGCGCCCCACAAGCCAACTTCTGCTTAACACAGAGGGTGCCCTCCCCCACGCCCACCGCAGCCGCCTCCTTGGGAAGCTCTGGAGACCGAACCTGCCCCAGGCTGGAGGGAGGCGGCTGAGTCTCAGGGGGAGACAGCGGCAGCCTGAGGCGGCCCGGGGAGGGGCTTACCTCGTCCCCCACACAGTACCTCCCTGCCGTGCTCTGCAGGATCTGCTCCAGAGCTGTGGGGAGGCAACACGGCGACTCTCACTCTGGGCACGGAAAGGGGAGATCAGCCTTTCTGGGCTTTGGCATCCATAGCTATGACACGGGCAGCTGTCTTGAGTAGCAAGGCTGGAGTGTGTGCTGGAGGGAATGCGGCCATCGGGCCTGGAGATGGGTGATGGGGTGTGGGGGTGCCTGCCCTCGGCAATTGCAGCTACTCTTCCCTCCCGAGAGGACAAGACCTGCCGCTGGCCAAGGCAGTGGTTCTCACGCTGAGGGGCGCCGCGTTGCGGGCCTTGGCTTCCTGCCCGCAGTGGGCAGTGGAGCAGAAGCTGGGCCTCCTATCTTCCAAAGGTCTCGGGCGTGAGGGTCCCAGAAGCACCAGGGGTTCGGGTCAGGTTTGGTTGCTGCCCAACCCACTGCCCCCTC
Organism: Bos mutus; assembly: GCF_027580195.1. Lineage (NCBI taxonomy): Eukaryota > Metazoa > Chordata > Mammalia > Artiodactyla > Bovidae > Bos > Bos mutus. The sequence continues at coordinate 97,290,824 of NC_091626.1, forward strand.
AGCCCTGCCCATCATGCCACCACTGTCAAGGCCAAAGGGCCTGGGAGGTTGCTGTAGATGCCCGGGGCCCTGGGTGTGAGGGCCATTTCTCTGAGAGGTCACCAGGGGGCAGCTCACAGGAGCGGGGACTCACCATTAAAGCCAGAAGTGATGGCCTGCTGGGCCCAGGTCAGCTGGTTCTCCTGTCCCACCTGCTTCAGGACAGACAGGTTCTGTGTGGCCCAAGGAAAAATCAGGGGTGAGCTCTGGGAGCCAGGCTGAGCTCACCCACTCCTCCAAGGCCCCTCAGGCAAGCCCAGTTCTCATGCGGCCTTTGACTGTACACCTGTCCTACCCTGGACCCTGCGAGCTCCTTCCTCCCATCTGGGCCCCGGGTTGGAAGGGAAGTGACCATCTTGGAGGCCACCTTCTCAGGCTGCCCCAGAGTCCCCTGCAGTCTGGAAGCCTGTGACTCCAACAAAGACGTGGAAGGTGGGGGTACACCCCAAGGCCTCTCTCCCTTGCGTCCAGTGCTTCTCCGTGACATGGTTCCTTGTGAAGAGGGGGTGTTGATACAGGGTAGGGGGCAGGATGGGGGAGGCACACAGGACTAGCTTTCAGGAGATCCAGATGGATGTCTGTCTGCTCTAACTTCCTTTGTTAAAAAAAAAAGCAACAAGGGGGCACAGGTGCACAGTCCGGGGTCTGTCACTCTTGAGTCACTCCACCTCTCTGGGCTATTTTCTTCTTTTTTGGATCCTTGAGACTATACAGTCCATGGAATTCTCCAGGCCAGAATACTGGAGCGAGTAGCCTTTCCCTTCTCCAGGGGATTTTCCCAACCCAGGGATTGAACTCAGGTCTCCTGAATTGCAGGCAGATGCTTTACCAGCTGAGCCACAAGGGAAGCCCTGGGCTATTTTTTTATTTGCAAAGTCACTCCATCTTTCTGGGCTATTTTCTTTTTTGCAAAGTCAGGAGTTAGCACAGATGAATTTTTTAAAAAACAGATGAACTCTTTTAACACTTTTCTGTTCTGCTACTGCTGCTGCTGCTACGTCACTTCAGTCGTGTCCGACTCTGTGTGACCCCATAGACGGCAGCCCACCAGGCTCCCCCGTCCCTGGGATTCTCCAGGCAAGAACACTGGAGTGGGTTGCCATTTCCTTCTCCAATGCATGAAAGTGAAAAGTGAAAGTGAAGTCGCTCAGTCGTGTCCGACTCTAGCGACCCCATGGACTGCAGCCCACCAGGCTCCTCCGTCCATGGGATTTTCTAGGCAAGAGTACTGGAGTGGGGTGCCATTGCCTTCTCCATTTCTGTTCTACCAGTGACAATTAAAAAAAAATCTGAAGCGAATCCCAGTCTATGACAGAGAACAGGTGAAAGGGAGGCTGCTCTGGGTCAAGGCAGGACCTGGGTGGCTCACCTCTCCCTGCCTCCTAGCCCCTTCCCACCTCAGAGGGAGGTGGTGCCTCTGGAGGTGTCCTTGGAAAGCTGGGGGCCCCCGGGGGATGGGTATTTTCTGGCTCCCCTCTTCCCTCTGCCCCACAATCCAGGGCCAAGTCCCTGAGGGTCCCCTCTGTCCTCCTGCCCCCAGCCCCCACCCACTGACGAGCTGGGTGCCGAGGGTGGGCTCGAAGGAGCGAGGGGAGGGAGGGAGTGCACACACACAGGAGCTGCACCTGCAGGGGCTGGATGCCACTGGCGATGAGGTCGGACACCATGCGCACCTGCGCCCTCTTCTTTGGGTCCCGAGGCAGGAGTCGCGGCGTGGGCCGGGTCTCCTCCAGATACTCGATGATGGCCAGCTGTCCAGAGGGGAGCAGTGAGACAGGGACCAGAGGGGATGGCCGATTCCTCCTCCTGCACTCCTCCACTGCACTACGTCGTTCAGTCATGTCCGACTCTTCGCGGCCCCACGGACTGCAGCCCACCAGGCTCCTCTGTCCATGGGATTCTCCAGGCAGGAATACTGGAGTGGGTTGCCATGCCCTTCTCCAGGGCATCTTCCCGACCCAGGGATCGAACCCAGGTTTCTTACGTCTCCTGCATTGGCAGGCAGGTTCTTTACTACTAGTGCCACCCGGGGAAGCCCAAATCACCACCCCACCTTTTTTATCCTTCTTACCATCCTCCCCTCGAGCCCCGTGAAGCCAAGAGGCTCCCCAGGAGGACAAGCTCATTTTGGGCCCTTGTCCTGCTGAGCTTGGGCTCCCCCCATGCTTAAGTCTCCCCTCAGTTTCCAAAGCAAGCGGGCAACCTCCCTCCCTCCTGCGTCCCTCCTAAGAGCTGGGCGCCCTGGGTAGACACAGGCAAGGAAGGTCCGTGAGGTCCTCTTGTCCAGGCCCCATACTCATGCGGGGTCTCCCGAAGCTTCCACTTACGGACTGGCCGATGGTGATTCCATCAATCTTCAGGGCTGGCACCTGCTTCATGGGATTCAGGGCCTGGAATTCTTCAGAGAACTGTGGAGACGAGGCTCTGGTGGACTGGGCGGCCGGGGCTGAGCCAGCTAAAGCAGAGAGGAGCAAGCAGGAAGCCCCCAGCCTACTGCCCACCTGCACCCACCTCCCTGGGGAAGGCCCTGGCTCCAAGGCCCCGGGTGACACCTGGGGGAATCCGTGCAGAATCCCGAAGCCCAGTGGCTGCTGAGACACAAGCTTTGTCCCAGTGGCCTGGCTGTGTGCTTGTCCCTGCACCTCGTATGTGGCCACCAAGGCGCCTCTGCAGGGTTCACCACCCGCCCTCCTGGAGTCGTGCTGTGGTATAGCTCCTGGAACCTGGGCCTCCCCATGGCCCCGGCAGCTGCTGCACAGCCTGCTGCCCTGTCCCATGAGGGAAAGCCAACAGCCTCCTCCGGCTGTGGGGACTACAGGGCACAGGACTACAGGGTTCATCCTCATGGGCAGAAGTCTGCATCCCCTGCTGGGCCCCTCTCCGAGGCCTCTGCCTCCTACATCGTGGCCTGGGGGTAGCCTCCTTACCTGCTGGCCCCCATCCTTTGTGAGGTTGATGGCTACTGTCTCATAGTCGATGTTTTTCAAGGCCAGAGCTAGGAGAGACGGGAGACGGCAGTTGGGTGACCGCCTCCGACCACATTCCCAGGGTGACCAGAGAGATGGAGTCTTCTTTCTCTGCACCACTGGGGGAAGTCCTGGGCCCTGCTTCCCATCTCCCTTGACCAGCATCTGCTCTCCTACCCCAGGGCCCTGACGCTCTGTCTCTCTTCCTCCTGGGCTCACTGTATCCCCAGGGGAGGCCTTTGGGGAGCCCACGCCGTGGGCTCCTGGAGGAGAGCAGGGAAGTGTCCCCGTCATCTCTGCCCCCTGCAGGGCCTCACCTAGCAGGGAGCGGGGCTGATGTGTTGGAGACACGCACTCATTTCCCCAGCCAAAGCCATCTGAGGGCTGAGGGAAGGCACTCAGTGACCAGGCAGGGCCCACATGGACTGATGACATTCTGGTTCTGTTTAGAGAGGAAGCCCTTTCTAATCCATTCTCTTTGTTCTTCGGGTTGTTGACTGCAGATTCCAAGCAGGGTGCTGGGACTCTCTGGTGGTCTCAGAGAGGCATAGCTGGGACTCCTAGTGGCTGGATTTCCTCTCCTCCTCCTTTGATGTTTCCCCACCCCCCACCACCCATCCCGGCAAAGTGAGGGTAAAACAGTCAATCGCAGTGGAGGAGACTGTAAAAGTGTGCGCACTTGTGCATTAAAATACGGCGATGACCGGCATCAGGCAAAGGAATGAGGGGAGGAGGCTGAGACATGTCACAGTCTGCAGAGCCTGGAGAACACTGGGCTCTGTCAGCTGTGGTCAGCTCCACCCTGGAGGGTGAGCGTGGTCGGGCCGGGCCGGAGGCCAAGGCACACCGGGCTCACAGAGACAGCGCCCACGCTGCTGGTCTGGCCCAGCCAGGGCGGAGGCTGTGGGCCGGAGGAGGGCGTCTTCTTCGAGGAACGTGTCCTCCGGCAGCCCGGTGCTCTTGCCCACCGAATCTAGCAAATACCAGGGGCCTGTGGGAAGAGGGGGTCGTGGAGGATGGCTTCGTAGTCAGGACCGGGCTCCTGGTAGCAGGCTGCTGGGGTTCAAATGCCATCACATTCACCCGCTAGCCTCATGGCCTTGGGCAGGTAACTTCATGAGCCTCTGTGCCCGTTTCCCCAGCTGACAGGCAGCGCAGGGTAGGAAAGAACATGGACTCTGGAACCAGACCAGCTGGGTCAAATTCCAGCTCCGCCCCTTACTGGCTACGTGACCTTGGGCAAGTACCCTTGGGCAATCTCCCTGTGCCCCAGTTTCCCCACCAGTACAATGGTGACACCAGTAATAACTCCCTCCTAGGGTTGTTCAGGTTTAAATGGAGTCATGGACACAAAAGCACTCAGCACCATTCTCTCTCGGCAAGAGCCTATGACTCTGAGCTTGGCCAAGGGCTGAGTGAAGCTGAGCGAGAGAAGGGTCAGATGAGGACTGAACCAGAGGGGCCGCGGTTTCTCCTTCCCTGAGGCCTCTGGGGTTGACACTGGCCAGTTCTGTTTAATTTGCCAGATCAAATAAGATAAGAAGTGAGGAATGCCAGCTGTTCCCTGCCAGTTACCAAGGACCTCTGAGTTCTCTGAGGTTGCCTGAAGCATGGTTGCTACAGGGCTTTGGAGAGCAGTGTGGGAGAGGTGGCGGGTCCAAGAGGCAAAACAGCCCCTTCCTTCCTCTTGTTGGCTTTGCAAGGTAGACATGCCTTCAAGGCTGAGGGCTCCAGGAGATCTGCTGGGGGTGGTACCCTGAAAAGCTGGTACCCAGCTTTTCACCCACACTTCCCTCCACCCTACCCCACCCTGGCTATCAGTGGAGGCACAGCTCTTACCGATTCGAACTCTCCATGAGCAGGAGCTTCGGAAATAGGAATAAAGGATGGGCTGAGGAGAGAGGAAGAGGAGGCACGTTAACCCATGCTTGGTGGGTTCTCAGCCCCAGAAGTCCACTGGAGGGGAGGCAACTCCCAGCCAGGAGGCTCCCAGCAAGCCAGGCCTCCTTCCTTAGGCCTGCATCAGGAAAATTCAGGCCAGACTCAGAGCTATCTGGGATAGAAGCCTTGGGGGTCGTGTGGTGACTCCAACTGTGCTGTCATGCGTCCCTGAGGTCCCAGGGACTCCCCACAGGGGAAGCCAGTCTGCAAATGCTTTCCTTACCTTGCTCGATTCAGCCATGCTGCTGTGGTGACCCCTGGCCTCTCAGGGAACATCCACTCTCATAGAGCTGCAGGGCAGGGGGAGTAACTCTAAAGGGGTGGATCCTACTACCAGCCAATGGGAAGCTGGGCTAAACAGGCATCAGGGGAACTTTGAGTCTGGTCAGAAGGCCTCTTGAACTTGTGGGAAGCCTTTTCTGCTTCTGGTGGAGCCGGGTCTGGTGTCCCGGGCAGACAGGAGGCGTAGTTTTGAGGTAGTAGTTCACGTGGTGCAGTGGGCTGGGAGCTGGCATACCTGGGGTCTGGTCCCAGGGCAGGAACTAGCTCTGCATGACTGGGCACAGAGCCCTGCCTTCTCTAGTCTTCAGCTCCCTCATCTGTGAAACGAAGGGTTGCCCTAAAATGACAGCTTAATACCTTCTGACAGTGGCAGAGATATTGGGAAATCTAATTTTCTGAGCTTTGGTGCCCATCTCTTTCAACATTCCAGCTACCAGTCCTCCATGCTCTCAAGTGATCTCATTAAAACAGCTAGGGAATATGCCCATTGACTCCAAAGCTGAGGTCACAAGCTGGCAGCCCACAGTGTTCTGTTTGGTCTATACTGTATTTAAAAACCTTTCAATTAGTTGCTAACATTAAAAATCATATTGTTTTATATATAAATCCTGTTGCCTGTTTTTCCTAAAAAAAAAAAAAAAAAAAGTCTGGCGATACTGGACTGTTTTCTGCATAGCAACACTGACCAGAGACCATTAATAACCCCCTTTAGAGAAAGCACGCCCTCTCAGATCTGCCATGGTCCTGTCCCTCGTTTTTGTTGCTTTAAAGCCCCTGAAGGCAATAGCATGTGAGACATCACCTCTAAACTTTTGGGACTCAAAGTTAGTTTCTCTGGTGCTTCCAGGTACCCAGCATTTCAAAGCAGAACCCAGGACAGAATTACCAGTAATTAGCACTCATGAATCTTCCAGCAGACATATATGTAGCCTTATGGATGAGGGAGAACTCAACAGAATTTCTCAGATTACCCGTCTACCATCTCTCTATAGACACTTCACCCAAGTTTCTTTCTGCTTCTGCAGGCACCAGGTCACCAAGCTGCTTGCTACTGAGTCATTTCCTAGGGAGGTCGATAAGAAGTCTAGGGGTCCCCAAGGAGAGAGGGGTCTGGAATTCTCAAGGAGGAAGAAGTTCAGTTCAGTTGCTCAGCGGTGTCTGACTCTTTGTGATCCCATGAATTGCAGCACGCCAGGCCTCCCTGTCCATCACCAACTCCCAGAGTTCACTCAAACTCACGTCCATCGAGCCAGTGATGCCATCCAGCCATCTCATCCTCTGTCATCCCCTTCTCCTCCTGCCCCCCATCCCTCCCAGCATCAGTCTTTTCCAACGAGTCAACTCTTCGCATGAGGTGCCCAAAGTATTGGAGTTTCAGCTTCAGCATCAGTCCTTCCAACGAACACCCAGGGCTGATCTCCTTTAGAACGGACTGGTTGGATCTCCTTGCAGTCCAAGGGACTCTCAAGAGTCTTCTCCAACACCACAGTGTAAAAGCATCAATTCTTCAGCGCTCAGCTTTCTTCACAGTCCAACTCTCACATCCATACATGACTACTGGAAAAACCATAGCCTTGACTAGAGGGACCTTTGTTGGCAAAGTAATGTCTCTGCTTTTGAATATGCTATCTAGGTTGGTCATAACTTTCCTTCTAAGGAGTAAGCATCTTTTAATTTCATGGCTGCAATCACTATCTGCAGTGATTTTGGAGCTCCAAAAAATAAAGTCTGACACTATTTCCACTGTTTCCCCATCTATTTACCATGAAATGATGCCATGATCTTCGTTTTCTGAATGTTGAGCTTTAAGCCAACTTTTTCACTCTCCTCTTTCACTTTCATCAAGAGGTAACGATTCCTCTTCACTTTCTGCCATAAGGGTGGTGTCATCTGCATAGCTGAGGTTATTGATATTTCTCCCGGCAGTCTTGATTCCTTCCTTGTGCTTCCTCCAGCCCAGCGTTTCTCATGATGTACTCTGCATAGGAGTTAAATAAGCAGGGTGACAATACACAGCCTTGATGTACTCCTTTTCCTATTTGGAACCAGTCTGTTGTTCCATGTCTAGTTCCAGTTCTAACTGTTGCTTCCTGACCTGCATATAGATTTCTCAAGAGGCAGATCAGGTCGTCTGGTATTCCCATCTCTTTCATAATTTTCCATAGTTTATTGTGATCCATACAGTCAAAGGCTTTGGTATAGTCAATAAAGCAGAAATAGATGTTTTTCTGGAACTCTCTTGCTTTTTTGATGATACAGCAGATGTTGGCAATTTGATCTCTGGTTCCCCCGCCTTTTCTAAAACCAGCTTGAACATCTGTAAGTTCACGGTTCACGTATTGCTGAAGTCTGGCTTGGAGAATTTTGAGCATTACCTTATTAGCATGTGAGATGAGTGCAATTGTGTGGTAGTTTGAGCATTCTTTGGCATTGCCTTTCTTTGGGATTGGAATGAAAATGAACCTTTTCCAGTCCTGTGGCCACTGTGGCCACTGCTGAGGAGTGGCCACAAGGAGGAAGAAAGGACAAACTTTTTTTGCTCTACATTCCTTAAGATTATATAACAATGTATCCTGCCAGAGGACAGTCTCTGGATTATACCTTCTGGCTAATCCTGTTATCTTAAAATGTAAATTATGGGAGTAGGTTTGGTCTTTACAAGGATTAGATAGATAGATAGATAGTGAAGTCCGACTCTTTGCAACCCCATGGACAGTAGCCAACCAGGCTCCTCCGTCCATGGGATTTTCCAGGCAAGAATACTAGAGTGGGTTGCCATTTCCTTCTCCAGGGGATCTTCCCGACCCACGGATTGAACCCAGGTCTCTGGCATTGTAGGCAGACGCTTTACTGTCACCAGGGAACTTTTTACAAGGATTATATAACAATAATGTACCTTGCCTGAGACAGTCTCTGGATTAAACCTTCTGCTAATCCTGTTATCTTAAAATGTAAATTATGGGAGTAGGTCTGGTCTTTACAACCTCCAGACATTCTTTGGATTCACTGGAGAGTATATAACTCCATTGCCTTAGAGAGTATATAACTCATTGCATTACTCCATAGCAAGAGGGTACTCTTTCTACCCTCTTCTGATGTCTACGTCAGAAGCTTTCTCTATCTCTTTTATACTTTAATAAAACTTTATTACACAAAAGCTCTGAGCGATCAAGCCTCGTCTCTGGCCCCGGATTGAATTCTTCTCCTCTGGAGGCCAAGAATCCCAGCATCTTTGTATAGTTCAGCAACAACCTTTCACTACCTGACCCTGCTTTCATCATCCTCGAAACACCAACTCCACTTTCCATGCAGGTAAGGACACAAGTGGGAACCCAGTCCTCCTAAATTAGTTCCTGAGCCTGAGAGTTTTAGTCTATCCTGAAGGCAACTTTCATGGGGAAAGTGAAGATAGTTCTGGCACAGAGGGCAAGTGATAGGCGGCAGACATCCTTGGAGGAAGAGTTTGGTGGCCACAATTAGATGTACCCTGCTCCACGGTGCCTCCCTTTCCTTACCTGGTTAGGCTGGAGGGGGCCCCTGAGGCCCAGAGGCAGCAACTGCTGAAACAGAATGGAATCTCTAGAGAGCCGCAAACAGTAGCTTAGAATCTCTGAAGAAACACCTTACCTAGTTACTGAATGTTATACCTTTGACCTGTGCTAAGGGTGAGCACAGAACCACTGTAAATGCCATTAAGCCTTCACGTTTCCTACTTATGGGCCACCAGCAGATATAACCAAGGGCGGTTTCTGGTCTCTCTCTTACCAATGATACCTGCATAAACCATTCCATATTCCTTTTTGCATTTGCAGAGCTAAATTTTAAAAGTTAAAAGAGTGAAGTCACTCAGTCATGTCCGACTCTCCGCGACCTCATGGACAGTAGCCCACCAGGCTCCTCAGACCATGGGATTTTCCAGGCAAGAATACTGGAGTGGATTGCCATTTCCTTCTCCAGGGGATCTTCCTGACCCAGGGATTGAACCCAGGGCTCCTGTATTGCAGGCAGACGCTTTACCATCTGAGCCACCAGGGAAAGTTCTATTATTATTAAAGCTATGCTATATTCCACCTGATGTTCCTGCCACCTTCCTTTGAGCTACAATCGCTGTTCTCACTCTTTAATAAAGAGATTGATATAGCGGTTTGGGGACAGGCCTGGGAAATGCAAATTAAAACCGGTAAAGTCTCCAAGTGATTGTTATGACCACAAGTGCCACCACCTCCCCTTGGCACTCTCTCAAAATGCAAACAACCCTGGAAGGCTATTTGCTAACTGTTAGACCCGATGTTGAAGCTGAAACTCCAATACTTTGGCCACCTGATGCGAAGAGCTGACTCCTTGGAAAAGACCCTGATGCTGGGAAAGAGTGAGGGCAGGAGGAGAAAGGAGGAGGGGACGACAGACGATGAAATGGTTTGATAGCATCACCGACTCGATGGACATGAGTTTGAGTAAATTCCGGGAGCTGGTGATGGACAGGGAGGCCTGGCGTGCTGCAGTCCGCGGGTTCGCAAAGAGTCGGACACGACTGGACTGAACTGAACTGAACTCAACTGAGACCTGTAGGGCTGACCGCCGGGAAAAAGTACGCAGGCCAGTGTGCAGAACAGGGAGACGAGAGACGGTGCTAGGAAGCCCCAGCGGGTCGAGCTGGGGGCTGGCGAGACCAGCACGGAGGGTACGACTAAAACAACCTGCGCAACCTCGAGTTCCGTGCCTCGGGCCCAATCCCCGCTCCAACCCACAAACAGTGCAACGCGCAGGCGCAGAGCCGAGTCCGAGCGGCGCACGGCCTGCTGGGAGTCTTTGTGGGAGCTGTGGGCGGGGCCGAGCGTCACCTTTGACCCCGGCCCCAGGTTTGTCTCAGTGTTTCTAAGCAGCGGCCCCTCGCCTCAGATACGCGGCACAGACCTTCCCTACTTGCATCTCGCGCTGCGGGCGGCCCCTCCTTCCGGGTCAGGAAACTTCGCGCCGGCGACTCTCCGACTCGGCGACGATTCGGGCCCAGTGGGACCCTAAAACGTCAGAACTTCGGTTTTAGTCTGGGTAGAAGAGAGGGTCCGGCCCCCAACACGTCAGAACTTCAGTTTTGGTCTTGGTAAAGCGAGGGGCCGGACCCAACACGTCAGGACTTCGGTTTTGGTCAGGGTAGAAGCGAGGGGCCGGACCCAACACGTCAGGACTTTGGTTTGGGTCTCGGTAAAAGTGAGGGGCCGGACCCAACACGTCAGGACTTAGGTTTTGATCTGGGTAGAAGCGAGGGGCCGGCCGAGCATGCGCCCCAAGGTCTCGGGTAGCTCGGCCCACCCCGCCGCCACGCCCCCAGCCCCGGCGCCGCTGGGAGCCGCAGCTCTCTGAGCCCGCCTTCTCCCCGGGCCGGCGCCCGCGCGTCATGCTGTGCGCCACTAGCCGCCTCCTAGCGGCCCGGGAGGCGAGCGCCCTCCCCGCCCACCCCAGAGGCCGGGCCCCGGCGCCGCGCAGCCGGCGCAGGGAACTACATTTCCCAGGGCACCCCGAGCTGCCCCCTGGAGACTTCTTGGTGGGGCGCTTCACGAAACCCAGCGTGCCTACGGGCCGGAGGGTCATCCTGAGGAAGGGAAGAATGCCGCCGGCCGCCGGCGGAGGCCTGGCGGGATCCGAACTGCGCCCCCGGAGGGGCCGATGTGGGTCCCAGGCGGCTCGGGCCGCAAGCCGGGACGTGGCCACGGAGGCGGCTACAGCGCGGAGCCCCAAACGGCCTGCTCTTCCGAGCTCGCGGCGCTTCGAGGCGGCCGGCCGGTGGGCCCTGCTGGCCCTGGTGACGCTGACGTCCTTCGCCAGCCGCTTCCACCGTCTGGACCAGCCGCCGCACATCTGGTGAGTGCTGGGAGGGTCTGGGCAGGCGCCGTGGCCACGAGGAAGGAGGGGCGCGCCTTCTCATTGGCCCGGGGTCGCGGAGGGGCGGGATTCACAGTGGGAGGGGCGGGGCCCGCTGGTGGGTGGGGATACAGGTTGCTGGTGGTGGCCTTTGGCCAGGTGCATCCTTCGGGAGAAGGAATAGATTTTAGCTTTGGTGGGTGGCAGTGAGATTCCTCAGTATGTGAGGAAGGAGTCTTCCTGTCTTGCAGATTATGCTGCAGTGCCTCACGTGGCTTTTAAAGATGCTCTGAACTTTCCCAGGAGAATTGGAAATCCTCAGTATAGAATTTCCTCAGCCCGAGTTGCTAATCTGCAGGGTGTCCGCGCCTCAGTGGGCGGGGGTGGTGGGGGGTGGGAATGTTCCTACTGGTTCCTAACAGGTTTTCAGGAACCTGAACAACTTGTGTGTCCATGGGTGATAACAAGGGTCCCACCTGGCAGGTCTGGGGTCATCCTGTGAGGAGAGACGTATTTTCTTACAGATTTTGTTGGACTGAGTTGCAGGAGTCAAATTCATTTAAAAAGCTTCAAGAGTCTCCAGCTGGAAAGAGGAAGAGCTTTATATGATCTGAAAATGGTTAATGTGTTTGACCAAAAAGTGATCCTATGTTTTCTTTGCATCACTGAGAAGAAAGTTAGTGTAGAGGTTGATAGAAATGGAACTCCTTGACTAAAAAGCAAGCGAACAGATTATCAGGTTATCCCACTTGGAAGCTAAGGAATTAGCTTGTTATTATTTCATGAGTGCTGACCGAAGATATGAGACTCCTGGGTCAGAGTCAAAAGACTTACTACTCATGGGAGAGGAAGCAGGATGAATATGGGCAAGCTGGGTTCAATTTCTCATGGCCCGGAAACCCCCCATGGTGGCGCTATGGGCTCAGATGGAAGACCTAGCACACAGTGGGTTGCCTTGCAACTAAGGAACAACAAACCCAAGGGATTTACTGTTTTATAGCAAGCAATAAGCAAGCATACTTCTTGTCCTAGAGAGAGACGTTATCTCATCTCTCAAGGCTGCTGGATGCAAACACAACTTTGGGAAATGGTTCAGGTGAAATGGAATCAAGGCCCTGCATTCTGGGCATACCCAGAGAGATATGTGGAAGTACAAGAGAGCCATGGAGGACTGTCTTTCCCAACAGGCTCACTGCTTGATTTTAAGCTGTCTTGGCTTCTAGCAAATCTTCATATGAATGTTCAGCTCCATTGGCTACTCTGGGTAGCCTGACTCACAGAGGCATGGACCAAGTCTGTTTAATTTGTCTCATACAAGACTTGATTAAGGCTGCTGTCACCAGGACTCAAAGCAGCAGGGTGAGGCCAACCTGTGATATTAACCTATGCCCTCCAGGGTCCTGCATTTGGCCACCTAGGAAGAATTATATGTGTGGAGGAGTTGGGAGGAAGGACCAGTAAGTCTTATTTCAGATAGCTGGGATGTAATCTAAGGCCGGTCTATTATCCATTATGGTCTGTACACAGATGTTTAGACTGACCTCTGGTTTTTGGTGTCATTGCCAATAAGAGTTCTCTCATTAATAAAGCAACTCCCATTCCCAATGGAAAGACATTCCAAGGCCCAGTTCTTCCCTACATTCTAACATATTATCTGAAGGGGTGCATGTCAGTGCAGTTCAGGATTTTCTATTAAATTTTATTGGGATTGCCACAGATTTGGTTTAGACCACCATTTCAGTGATTTGGTTAAACCACATGGGCAGTGAGTGTCACTGAGTAGTTGCAGCGTCTGTCACTATATAAGGTATAACCTGTGTGGATCACAGTAAACTGTGGAAAATTCTGAAAGAGATGGGAATACCAAACCACCTGATCTGCCTCTTGAGAAATCTATATGCAGGTCAGGAAGCAACAGTTAGAACTGGACGTGGAACAACAGACTGGTTTCAAATAGGAAAAGGAGTACGTCAAGGCTGTATATTGTCACCCTGCTTATTTAACTTACATGCAGAGTACATCATGAGAAACACTGGGCTGGAAGAAGCACAGGCTGGAATCAAGATTGCCGGGAGAAGTATCAATAACCTCAGCTATGCAGATGACACCACCCTTATGGCAGAAAGTGAAGAGGAACTAAAAAGCCTCTTAATGAAAGTGAAAGAGGAGAGTGAAAAAGTTGGCTTAAAGCTCAACATTGAGAAAATGAATATCATGGCACCTGGTCCCATCACTTCATGGGAAATAGATGGGGAAACAGTGTCAGACTTTATCTTTTTGGGCTCCAAAATCACTGCAGATGGTGACTGCAGCCATGAAATTAAAAGATGCTACTCCTTGGAAGAAAAGTTACGACCAACCTAGATAGCATATTGAAAAGCAGAGACATTACTTTGCCACAAAGGTCCATCTAGTCAAGGCTATGGTTTTTCCAGTGGTCATGTATGGATGTGAGAGTTGGACTGTGAAGAAAGCTGAGCACCGAAGAATTGATGCTTTTGAACTGTGGCGCTGGAGAAGACTCTTGAGAGTCCCTTGGACTGCAAGGAGATCCAACCAGTCCATTCTATAGGAGACCAGCCCTGGGTGTTCTTTGGAAGGAATGATGCTGAAGCTGAAACTCCAGTACTTTGGGCACCTCATGCGAAGAGTTGACTCGTTGGAAAAGACTCTGATGCTGGGAGGGATGGGGGGCAGGAGGAAAAGGGGGTGACAGAGAATAAGATGGCTGGATGGCATCACCGACTTGATGGACATGAGTTTGAGTGAACTCCGGGAGATGGTGATGGACAGGGAGGCCTGGCGTGCTGCAATTCATGGGGTCACAAAGAGTCAGGCATTACTGAGCAACTGAACCGAACTGAACTGAAGGTCCCTAGGGTGTCAGGAGAAGCATATGAATCTGTATCAGTCATACTTCCCAGGTGGCTCAGTGGTAAAGAATCTGCCTGTTAATGCAGGAGACAGGAGACTTGGGTTCAATCCCTGGGTTGGGAAGATCCCCTGGAGGAGGAAATCCCAACTCATTACATTATTGTTGCCTGGGAAATTCCTTGAACAGAGGAGCCTGGTGGGCCACTGTCCATGGAGTTGCAAAGAGTCAGACATGACTGAGTGACTGAGCATGCATGCATACTGATAGAAGGTGGTGTCATTCTTTGTTTTTGCATGTGAAGGGAGATCCATGTTGGGGATTAATGTTGATATCATCAGGTACATGAGGATAGTTCAAGACTGGCCATGTACACATGAGTTTTTCTGATTTTGTAGCAGGGTGATAGATTCAGCAACAGGTCAGATTGCTATATACAGCTGCCAGTTGCCTTAGTTGTATCATAGTGTTTTGGCAGTATGGACTCTGGGACTAGGAGGCAAACAGCATTAATTATTTCCCTTCTCTTTACATTTTCAGGGTCCTAAGATGTTCCTTCCCTAGTTGGCAAGGTTATTTCTTTTTTTTTTTTTTTCCAATGTCATTCTCCCAAATCTTCCCACCCTCTCCCTCTCCCACAGAGTCCATAAGACTGTTCTATACATCATTGTCTCTTTTGCTGTCTCGTACACTGGGTTATTGTTACCATCTTTCTAAATTCCATATAGAGGAAGGGGGAGGAAGGAGAGAACTAGCGGTAAAGGGGGCGGGGGAGGTGCAAAGGGCGCGCTCGCGCGTCACGTGAGCGGGACGCGCCGTTCTTCCGTCGGCCAAAAAATTATTTAAAAATAAAATAAAATAAAATAAAATAAATTCCATATATATGCGTTAGTATACTGTATTGATGTTTTTCCTTCTGGCTTACTTCACTCTGTATAATAGTCTCCAGTTTCATCCACCTCATTAGAACTGATTCAAATGTATTCTTTTTAATGGCTGAGTAATACTCCATTGTGTATATGTACCACAGCTTTCTTGTCCATTCATCTGCTGATGGACATCTAGGTTGCTTCCATGTCCTGGCTATTATCAACAATGCTGCGATGAACATTGGGGTACATGTTTCTCTTTCCCTTCTGGTTTCCTCAGTGTGTATGCCCAGCAGTGGGATTGCTGGATCATAAGGCAGTTCTATTTCCAGTTTTTTAAGGAATCTCCACACTGTTCTCCATAGTGGCTGTACTAGTTTGCATTCCCACCAACAGTGTAAGAGGGTTCCCTTTTCTCCACACCCTCTCCAGCATTTATTATTTGTAGACTTTTGGATCGCAGCCATTCTGACTGGTGTGAAATGGTTCCTCATAGTGGTTTTGATTTGCATTTCTCTGATAATGAGTGATGTTGAGCATCTTTTCATGTGTTTGTTAGCCATTTGTATGTCTTCTTTGGAGAAATGTCTATTTAGATCTTTGGCCCATTTTTTGATTGGGTCATTTATTTTTCTGGAGTTGAGCTGTAGAAGTTGCTTGTATATTTTTGAGATTAGTTGTTTGTCAGTTGCTTCATTTGCTATTATTTTCTCCCATTCTGAAGGCTGTCTTTTCACCTTGCTAATAGTTTCCTTTGATGTGCAGAAGCTTTTAAGGTTAATTAGGTCCCATTTGTTTATTTTTGCTTTTATTTCCAATATTCTGGGAGGTGGGTCATAGAGGATCCTGCTGTGATGTATGTCGGAGAGTGTTTTGCCTATATTCTCCTCTAGGAGTTTTATAGTTTCTGGTCTTACATTGAGATCTTTAATCCATTTTGAGTTTATTTTTGTGTATGGTGTTAGAAAGTGTTCTAGTTTCATTCTTTTACAAGTGGTTGACCAGATTTCCCAGCACCACTTGTTAAAGAGATTGTCTTTAATCCATTGTATATTCTTGCCTCCTTTGTCAAAGATTAGGTGTCCATATGTGCGTGGATTTATCTCTGGGTTTTCTATTTTGTTCCATTGATCTATATTTCTGTCTTTGTGCCAGTACCATACTGTCTTGATAACTGTGGCTTTGTAGTAGAGCCTGAAGTCAGGTAGGTTGATTCCTCCAGTTCCATTTTTCTATTTTATTTTTCTATTTATTCTATTTATTCTATTCTAATTATTTCCCTTCTCTTTACATTTCAGGGTCCAAAGATGTTCCTTCCCTAGATGGCAAGGTTATTTCTTTCCTCCCACTGCCATATAATCCCTGTGTCCCACTTAGTACCTGTAATTTCACCTTTACTCCAGTTATTGCCTACTACTAATGTCCAGACCTTTCTGCCATGAGCACTGTCAGAAAATTGACAGAGACTTATTATGCCTCCCACCTTGGCCCACATGAGCTATTGTAGAGGGTCTTCACAAGCAGTGTATTCAACCAAGTGATCTTTATTTTTACCTCACTCCAATGAGAAAATGTAAGTAACTGAACTAGAATTAAGTTAGAATCCTATAAATCTTGCACCCCCACCCCCCACCCCCAGGCTGATCTGGAGTTGCTGTTAAGGGAGACAGACCAAGCCCAGGAATCGTCCAGGAAGAATCTCAAATTTTCCAATAGGTTTTTATAATGCTCCACCCTTTTTATCCTGATCATTACCCAGTTGGTGGCCAAGAGGAGATAAACACCTAGTTTTAGGTGGCCAAACTATGTGACTGAAGTGTATGAACCAAGTGGAAGTGAGTCAAGTATAATCAGAAATCTTTTTGAGAAGACTGTTTAGTGCTTGACAACATCCGATACCTGTGGATGGTCTGGAGTTGGAATGTCATTGGATAATTTGACTGCTGGGCCATTGCAAAAAAAAAGAAAAAAAAAAGGTACACCATTGTCAGACTGTAGATGGTTTGGAATGCTGAGAACACGACACAGTTTAGTTTTAAGGGCCACAGTGGTATATCTACAGGAAGGTGATTGGACTGGAATAGCAGTATCAACATTGTAACCTGAAAAGGTGGCAGCAGCTGCAGGGCAGCGGTGATAGCCTGGAGAGGGGAACAAAGTCCTGATATGGTCAGTTTCCTTGAAGTGGGCAGGGTCAGTGCCCCATGCAGTGTGGCTTCCTTTACTACAAGACAAACAGGCCAGCTTTTGTTAGGCAGCGCAAGTTTCCGCAATGTAGCAATGGCCTCTGCTTTGGAAACAAACAACCCTTTACTTTGTACCTCAATGGTGGGAGATGTATTTCCATGCCTGGTGTGTTAGTGGCAGCAGGTGGTATCCTGGCAGTGATGGCAGTGGTCAGGATGGTGCAGGTTTGATCAACAGCTTGATTCTAATCAGTCTTAATAAAATACTGGCGTTTACTGGGGGCATCTTCATGAGAGATCCAGATTGTCCCATTGACAGGCAGCCATGATTTTTTTCCATGATTGGCTCCAAAGAAGGGGGCTTTAAATTTCTTAATATATATAGCCTTCCAAGTGACACACCAGATGGTTAGGCCAATGGAAAAAGCCTAAGAGTAAGTAAAAATATAACTTGTCTGTTTCTTAAGAATATCATCTAAGGCACAGGCGTTGACTTTTGATTCAGTGCATTGTGCCAGTCAATTATCCCTTTTTGCAGTCGTCTTTCCAGAGTTGTCAGTGGGGCTGGATGATAGCTGCTGCCCTGTGGCTACCATCTGCTTTTAGTTTAGCCAAACCATCAGTAAACCAGGCACAAACATTAAGAGGAAACTCTGGGAATCAAGACCTCACTGAGTCAGGGGCTTTGCTGCAGGTGGTGGAGTGGAAAATAGTTTCTTCGAAAGGGACAGCTAACACCTCTGTTTGAAAAATCAAGATGCTTCTAGGGCCAGGCCAGCTATGCTCTTGAATATACCACTTCCGTTTCACCAACGAGGCTTACTCAGCAGTTTCCTTGCTAGCCACAGTTTCAAAGCAGCACGATCAGGCCAAAGACTATGGTTCAGGCTCTTCTTAATTTCAACAAGAGCTTAGGAGTAGGTTGATAGTTGCTTCTTTTAAAAGATATGTACTTGAAGCCTATGTCCAGCAGATGGCATTGCTTTCATAGAGAACCTGCCCACCGCCCACCCCCGCCCCCGCAACCCCATTCCATCTTTAAAGCTGTAATGTCCCATTTTTGTGATTATATTGTTTCTCTAGGACCCCTTGGGAGGGGACAGGATCACCTCTGACTATGCAGCAGTCCCTGAATGGGATAATCTTTGACATGTGTAGGATAAATACAACAATGCGTCCAGCAGTGGGAGCCACAACAGTAGTTTCAAGGGCCCCACCCACAAGGGCACTTTACCTTCCCTTCCCAGATGGGAACTTGGCTCAGACGACCCTGTCAGTCGAATCTGGGTGCTTTCCCTGCTCTTTGAACTAACAAGTCTAATCGGCCTGCATCAGGAGCTACAGACAGCCACCTAGAGATTATGCTGCTCCCAGGTGGGGAGTCTGGGCAGTGCCGGATGCAGGGGGCAGGAGGAAGCCTTTCTTCCTTGTAGGCCCTGGACAGGTTTGCCCCACTTCTTCCCAGTGTACTTTCCTGTGTCTTGTGAGCCCCTGGGCTTAGGGACCTTCTTCTTTCAGTCCCTGTGCTCATTGCTCTGGTCCTCCCTGCAGTCCTCGGCACTTTGGTAACCCCTGCACCTGGCAGATCGTCTCCGAAACTCTAAGGGATTGAGTAGGGCTCCTGTATCCAACAGGACCTTGAGCTTGAGTCCCCTCTCCTCACCATGCTAAGATGAGTATGTGTGGCCTTTATAGTCCCCTTTAGGGACAGGGAGACCTTAACCTCACCTTTCATCATTTTTCTCTTTGAAGCAGCTCAGATTGTGGCAAAGGGGCGGGATCATGGGACCCAGAGGGACAGAGTGGCTCCGAATCTCTGAGCCAGGCACACTTTGAGCTTGAGCACACAGCTCACCCAAGGACCTTTCAATGTTTTCACTCTGCCCAGAGTTCTGTATGGACTAGCAAGGTCCTTACTGTGGGCACCATTCAGGTAAGCTTTGGGAGCTCCGTGATTCTTCAGCTGCATCCATATTGCGGCTCCTCAGCTAATTGCCCCATACTGATAATTACATCTTTTCCTGCTTTTACCCAGAAGAATGTGAGCAGTAACCAAGGCAGCATTCAGACAGTTTGTTTCATTTCTGCCTCTCTCCACTCAGCCTCATTCATAGATAGGCCAGGGGAAGATTCTTACTACCTCCCTTCCCCACCACTTGGGCAAGAGCATTTACTACCAGATCCAGGGAGTCTTCTGTCATCCCCTACCCCTGTCCCTGAGGGGCCTTGTCCTTTCTCTTAAGGAAAGCTATAACTCGGAATCCTTTGCTCATCAGGGTTTAGGGTTTTATTTTTACCCTGTGTGCATGCTTAGTCACTTGTCATGCCTGACTCTTTGCAGCCCCATGGACTGTACCCCACCAGGCTCCTCTGTCCATGGGATTCTCCAGTCAAGAACACTGGAGTGGGTTGCCATTCCCTTCTCCAGGGGATCTTCCGGACCCAGGGATCGAACCGACGTCTTCTGCATTGGCAGGCAGGTTCTTTAGCACTAGTGCCACGTGGGAAGCCCTTGTTTTTACCCTACTCACCAACTGATCAGTTAGTCTGTCACTGTTCTGTGGATGCTGCCAGGAGACAAAGTCCTGGGTCAGAGACAGCCGATTTCATTTCTCACAGTACAGCAAGCAGGATGGGCATCAGTATGTTGGCATCAGCTCCGCTTGCCCCTAGTGTCCCATGTGATGCCCTGGGCCTGGATGAATGCCTGCACATGCAGTGGGTTGCATCACAGCCAAGGTGTATGGAGCTTGGGGAATCCGCTGTTTTATAATAAGCAGTAAACCAGACTGCTTTCTGTCCCAGAGGGAGATTCTGTGTCTTTAGGTTGCTGGAAGCATAACCCAGAGAAATGGCCTGAGTAAAGAGCTATCAGGACCTTGCATTCTTGGCATATCCTGCAAGGTCTGTAGGAACCCGAGAGAGCCTGGGAGGACTATCTCCCACCACAAACATGCAGTGGAAGCCAAGAGGAAGTGTGAATATTACTACTAGTTTTACTTGAAAGTAAAAATCTTATACTCCTTTATCAGTATGTTTCCATACAGACTTTGAAACTAACCACAAATGTTGGGACAGTTTAAATAGTGCCCCGCATGTGTGGGACTACAGTCTGCAGAGTTCTCTCACATGTGTTACTCGATAACTCCCTGGGAGATGGACTGGCAGATACTATTATTGTCTGCTTCATGGAGATGAGAAAAGAGGTCCAGAGAGGGTGAGTGACTTTGCAGGGTCACGCTCACCCTGGGTGGCGGTGCTGGGACCGGGTCTCGCTCTTTGTCTACAAGTCTGTTTGTCACTCTGCTTGGAAGTTATTTTCTCCGTTTGACATCACCAGGTCACCATCCTCATTTCATGTCAAGCCCTGCGCTCAGCAGATGCAGGAGTAGATTTACCCTTCTGCCTAGCTATTAGAGCCAGGGAGTAAGACAAACAAAAGAGCCCTGTATTTTTGCTAAGAGCATGTTTTGCCCCTCATGTTGTAGGTCAGCGATAACTGCTTATTGAAGCTGACCTGGGGATGGATAGTCACTGGAAAGCAACTGCTCCTCTGAGCTGCAGGGAGAGACTGACACACACCAAGGGCCAGGTCTGCTGGATAACTGGCCTGCCACTGTAAAGCCCGCATGTAGTGGGGTGAAAGGCTTA
Organism: Bos mutus; assembly: GCF_027580195.1. Taxonomy (NCBI): domain Eukaryota; kingdom Metazoa; phylum Chordata; class Mammalia; order Artiodactyla; family Bovidae; genus Bos; species Bos mutus. The sequence continues at coordinate 97,311,489 of NC_091626.1, forward strand.
CTGTGGTTTTGTAGAAGAATAGGATTTTTACGTTGTGTTTAAAAGCTAATGTGTTAGAATCACTTCTTTCCCTGCAAGGTAATTTGCAAGTAAATAATGAGGATGGGCTTTAGATTGATTGTTAACTTAGTGAGAAAGCTCTTACTTTTTATAAAAAGTTCAGTTCAGTGGCTCAGTCATGTCCAACTCTTTGTGACCCCATGGACTACAGCATGCCAGGCTTCCTTGTCCATCACCAACTCCCAGAGCTTGCTCAAACTCATGTCCATTATTATAGCAAGATCAGAGTTCACAGTCAGAGGTTAATTATCACAAGGTTGGGAGCAAAATCAGACTGCAGCCCACAGTGTAGTTTGTAACAGCAAGAATAACGTAGTTTTTAGTAGTCTTGGGGTTAGAAGTTAGCAGACTTGGAAGAAAACTTATTGCAAAACTTTTTATAGTATAGGAAACTCTTTGCTTTTTTAAAATAAATAGAAACTCAAGATACAGAATAAGTATAGATTTAACTTAAATTTATGATGACAGGTTGGTATTTGCTAGCCTTTATCTTCTGTCTAAATGCAGGTTAAGGACCAGCTTGATGTCTTGTTTCCTCAAACTACTTGCATTAAAAGCACTTTTTTTAAATCCAGATTTTCTCATTAATTGCTTGAAACTTGTAGCCTTTGGTTTTAACTGTAAATTTAACCGTGCTGTATTAAGGCTATTTGGGTTGTATGATGATGTTAAGAATTTCATTTCTCTTTCTGTTTTCTTTTTAGTTGGGATGAGACTCACTTTGGAAAAATGGGAAGTTACTATATCAATCGCACCTTCTTCTTTGATGTGCACCCACCTCTGGGAAAGGTGAGCAGTGTGGTGGACTGCAGTCTGCTAAGGGTTGGAGCCCAGTCTTAGGTTGGGGTTTAATTCATGGGCTTATAGAAAGAACACTCTGACATCCCAGAACAGCTGTTTTCATGGAAACATTTGGTATTTTTAGGAGTTCTCTGGGCTCAGAAATGGAGTTAGAATCCATCAACTGAAGGGTGGATACAAAATGTGGTATTCTATATAAGATGGAATATTATGGAGCCATAAAAAGAAAGAAGTATTGACACATGTTGCAACGTGAATTAATCTTGTAAACATTATGTTAAATGGAAGAAGTCAGACATAAAAGGCCACATATTATATGATTTCATTTATATGAAATATCCAGAATTGGCAAATCTGTGGAGAAATTTACATTAATAGTTGCCAGGGCTTCCCTGGTGGCTCAGTGGTAAAGAATCTGCCTGTAATGCAGGAGACCTGGGTTTGGTCCCTGGGTGGGGAAGATCCCCTGCAGAAGGAAATGGCACCCCACTCCAGTATTCTTGCCTGGAAAATCCCATGGACAGAGGAGCCTTGTGGGCTACAGTCCATGGGGTAGCAAAAGAGTTGGACGTGACTTAGTGATTAAACAACAACAATAACAAGGGGAAGGAAGGTTGGGCAGTGACTGAAAATGGGTGTGGAGCTTCTTTTTGGGGTGATGAAATAGTCTGGAGTTGGGTAGTGGTGATGGTCACACAACCTGTGAATAAACTAAAAGCCACTGAATTGCACACTTTTTTTTTTTTATTTGATTTTATTTTTAAACTTTACAATATTGTATTTGTTTTGCCAAATATCGAAATGAATCCGCCACAGGTATACCTGTGTGAATTGCACACTTTAAAATGGTGAATTTTATGGTACGCACTGCTGCTGCTGGTTAGTCGCCCAGGTGTGTCTGACTCTTTTCGACCCCATGTAGCCCGCCAGGCTCCTCTGTCCATGGATTTCCCAGGCAAGAATACTGGAATGGGTTGCCATTTCCTTCTCCAGGGGATCTTTCCCACCCAGGGATTGAACACATGCCTCCCACTTGGCCAGTGAATTCTTTACCACTGAACCACCCGGGAAGCCTGGTTTATGTTACATGAATTTTATCTTATTTGAAAAAAGGAAGAAAAAAGAAATAGAGGGAAAGAATCTGTTGCAGAAGTAGTTAGGGGAGCTGATTGTCTACAAGGGCAGGGAACTCTTTTCCCCTCCCTGCTCACAGCATGTTGCTTGGCCTCTTCCTTTCACATGGCTTCCAATTAGAAATTCCACCAATCAGAATTCATCTTACTCTCCGAGAAACAAACACTCCTAAGAAGACTAATGGATTAGCCTGGGTGTTTACTCAGTCCTTTCTTCCTAACTGGAGGCTGAGATTTTTGGTACCAAGGGGACAGGAATTGGCCTGGTATGAAGTGTTCTTGGAGTGTGGAGTACTTGGAGCTGAAGGCAGGGGGTGAGAGGCGGCATGGGTGGTGATTTGTGACAGGTGGGCTTAGGGGCAGGCACCAAAGCATGGGGTGGGGGACCAGGAAGAAGGCCCTGCAGGTTTCAGGAGAGGAGAGGAAAAAGAGTTAGGTGACCTATTTCAAAATTAGCTCCAAACCCAGAGAAGAAGCAAACAATGTTACGCTTCTTTTTGTCTCCTTTATAACAACAATAAGAGAGCAGCAGTTGAACAGTCTCTTTTAGTCACTGTAGATGCATTAACTTACATAATGCTCAGAACAACCTTATGCAGTAGGTACTGTTCTATCCTCATTTTACAGAAGGGGAAAGTGGGACTCAGAGCCATAAGTGGTTTGCCATAGGGAGTATAGCCAGTAAGTGGTAGAGTCCAGGTTCAGCCTGGCTTACAGTCTGCTGTCTTAACTATCATACAGCTGCCTCCCTAACTTGCCTCGCCCCAGTACTGGGGCAAGTACATCCATTACCACTGTAGACTTAAGCCACAGAACCTACTGAATATTTGCATTGGTCCGGCCTGGGAACCAGCTCTGCAGAGATTTTTCACAGGAAACCCAGCCCTGTCTTGCATCTGGAGAGTGCCTGTCCGGTTTTGGAGTCCACTAGCGCTCAGCAATTCATGGGGTCACAAAGAGTTGGACACAACTGAGCGACTGAAGTGAACTGAACTGAACTGAGTGCTCAGCGCAATGAGAACAGTGGCAGCGTTGTTTTTGCGGAAGCCCTCCCTTCCTCCCATCTGGTTCCTGTGTGAAGGGAGAAATGGGAGACTTCTTTGTAAGGCTGCCACCAGGGAGTGCGGTCCGTCTGCTTGTGTTCTACCTGCTTGAAAGACTGATGCGCAAAGCAGCTTCCATAGGTTCTGAAGCCAAGCTAGTCAAAGAATCAGAAAGCCCCATGGGAGCTGGTGGTCCAGTGGTTGACTTCACCTTTCAATGCAGAGGGTGCAGGTTGAGCCCTTGGTCAGGGAGCTAAGATCCACGTGCCCTCAAGGCCAAAAAGCCAAACTATAAAACAAATAATATTGTAAAAAATTCAATAAAGACTTTTAAAAAAATGGTTCACATAAAAAAAAAAAAAAAAAAAAAAACCCTTGAAGTGGTGACTAGGAAGTTTTCTCCTATAGTACTGAGGCCAATGCCTGCTGCTTCACACTGGCCCCAGCCCCGAGTGCCGGGGCTCCAGGGAAGTGGGTGCTTTAAAATAAATAAAAATGCCTGCACATAGCAAGAAATTTGATTTGTATAGAAGGAAATAAAAGGTCAAAAGCTACCTTCTCTCACATTTCTATTCCTCAGAGGCCACCAGAGCCACCTTTATTAACATTTTCTCATATATCCTCTCAGAAACTTTATACAAATACAAGGGTGTATACATTTATTCACGTGTATATATTAGTACACAGGAACAGCACATTATGTATGCAAATAGAAACAGACTAAAATTGAGCAACTTGTGTTTTAAATATATCTTACCTTTTTTCCACATCAGCATATAAAATGTACCCCATTCTTTTTAGTGGATATATAATATTCCATTATACACGTAAGCCATAAATTATTTTGCCTCTCTTCTACTGGTGGGTATTTACGTTACTTCAGTTTTGAGTCATTACAAAAGACCATGCAGTGAACTTCCTTGTACATTTGTCTTTTCATAGTTGTGCAGGTGTGGCTAAAAGAGCCTCAGCAGCTGAACTGAAGAGGCAAAGGATGTGCACATTTAGATTTGAGTTAGACATTGTTAAGTTATTCTGCAAAATGTGATAATATATGTACTCCCACCAACAGTGTATGAGGGCACTTGCTTCCCTCACCTCATTGCTAGCACTGGTGGGATCACACTGCCAAAACTTTGCTAATTTGAAAGTAAAAAATGGTATATAAGTGTTTCCATTTGCATGTCTTCCTAAATTAGACTGAAAATTTTTTTTGTATGTTTATTAGCCATTAGTGTTTTGTATTTTTATGACAGCATTTTTTTCTAGTGAATTCCTCTTATTCATACTGATTTGAATGAGTTCTTGAGTTAGAAAATTAGCAAAGTGGGCTTCCCTGATGGCTCAGATGGTAAAGAATCTGCCTGCAGTGCAGGAGACCCAGGTTTGATCTCTGGGTTGGAAAGAGCCCCTGGAGAAGGGAATGGCAACCCACTCCAGTATTCTTGCCTGGAGAATCCCATGGACAGAGGATCCTGGTGGGCAACAGTCCATGGGGTTGCAAAGAGTCAGACATGACTGAGTGACTAACACACGCGCTTTTTTTAAGTTTTATTTCACTTGTTAAATTTCTAATTTAATTTGTTATTTTTGACTGCTAGATCTTTGTTGCTGCTCAGGCTTTTCTCTAGTTGCAGCCAGCGGGGGCTACTCTTCATCACAGTGTGCAGGCTTCTCGTTGCGGGGCTCCTCTTGTTGTGGCGTGCTGGCTCTAGGGCTTGTGGACTTTAGTAGTTGTGGTTCCCAGGCTCTAGAGCACAGGCTCAGTAGTTGTGGCTCATGGGCCTAGTTGCTGCATGGCATATGGGATCTTCCCGGACCAGAGATCGAACCTGTGTCTCCTGCGTTGGCAGGTGGATTCTTTACCACTGGGCCACCTGGAAATCCCCTCAGGACTACTTTTACCCTTATGGGAACTGAGAGGGTACTGAATTTTGAGTGCTTGTTCATTGCTAGGCAGAGTATCAGGTGTTTCACCTTTGGCATCTGCTCTGAGCCTTACAGTCATCTGCGAGGAAGGCTTTATTACTTGTAGTTCAGAGAGTACTAAGTATTGTCCCCAATTAGAGACCTCATATGGGAGGCACTGAGATCCAGTCACCTGTACATTTCCTCCTGCTATGCCACCAGCCCAGCTGTCTGGGAATTTATGCACCAGGTGGGCTTGTCCTCTGAGATCCCAGGTGGGAAGGAACATTCATTTGGTTGTCACTTCTCAGTTTAAGTTCATCTGGGTATTCAGATGGCTCTGTCTTCTCAATACTTTATATTACTTTATATTAAATTAATTGACATTAAATATAACTTCTGGACTTTTGGATTCTTCTTTTTTTTTAAATAAGGATTTATATTAATTTACTGCTGAGTTTTGGTTTCTATGTCTTGACATGGAACTATGGAGAGTGACTCTGTTTAGAACTACTTAGAGAAAAAAGTGAGTTAGTGGTCCATATCTGAGCCCCCAGAAGCAGCGTTGCTGGGCAAGGCTTTCCCTCCACACAGCCCAGCTCGAGCGCAGGGCTTGGGCCCAAGCAGCCTGGGGCTGTTACCAACGCTTGGTATCTGCTGACAGTTCTTAGGTTTTAGCTGCTTCTGATTGATTATATGTGTGAAAAAGCAAGTTTTACACTATTGATGGTCAAGGAAAGAGAAATGAAGAGGCCGATCCTCTCGAGCGTTTTGAGGGATTCACAACTCACAGGCTTAGTTTGCAGTTGATGTGTTCAGTTTGGGGATGTTCCAGGGTGGCCTCCCTTTGGAAGACTGGCAGTAGGAGAAACCAGTCCCTGGCCTTCTGGCTTAGTTTCCACCAGGACTTTTCCCTTCCGCTCCGAGAAGGTGCATCCATCTGCGTTCTCCTCCCCATTTTCTCCCCTTCTCTCTATGCCTGGTGTGTAGCCACTTGGCCTCTTTCCTTGCTCCTCATCCTGACTTGGAGCCTCATTTTCCTTTCAGTGGTGCAGTCTCCCAGGAATCAGCCCCTACCCACAGCCTCCGTCCATGAGCTGTCGTGTTTTACTTCACAGCAAGTGAAAAAAGGCTGAATGAGGAAGCCCCTCACTAGCCCTACCCTTCACACTATGATTATTTTCTTTTTAAGTACTCAGTCTTCACTGTACCCAAGGACTTGGCCTTAACACAGGAGAGGATTTGTTTCAAGCCGTGAGCTCTGTAAACAAAAGAGTCTTTGCTCTGCAGCAGCTGCCGGAGAGCAGCTCCCCCACTCTTGGGGGCTCCTCCTGTGGACGGTTGTCGGGGAAGCCAAGGTCTGGGTGCAGCTGGGAGGGGAGTGTGGAAGAGACGGAGTCTTCTCTCCGAGGCCTCTCATCTTTATGTTCTGCCTCTCTACTCAGATGCTGATTGGTCTGGCTGGCTACCTGAGCGGGTACGATGGCACCTTTTTGTTCCAGAAGCCTGGGGACAACTATGAGCATCACAGCTACATGGGAATGAGAGGAGTAAGGCTTCCTGACTTGCAGTTGGCTGCCTGAACTCTGGGGCCACACTCAGTCAGAAATGTTAACAGTCAGAAGCCCTCAAGTGGTGGCAGGTCTAGGAAAAGGGACTTTGGGGAGGTGGGGGTGATTGGACCCATGCCCTGTAGTCAAGATTCAGAGCTGGGGTGAGTAGGAAGAGCTAGAGAGAACATAGGTAATACGGGGATGACACAGGTGGGAGCAGGCCCAGCCTGTCACCTGTTACCCTGCCTATGAGCGGCATCAGGTTTCAGATCAGAGGGCAGCCCAGGACTCAGGCGGCCAGGAGGCTGCTGCGGCCCTAATGTGGGCCTCAGCACATTGGCAGGCTACATGTCCTTCCTCTGTGGCCACAACTGCTGCAGTACTGCCTCCCTCTGAGGCCTTTATTGACACGTTAGCACCCCCACCCCCCGTGACCAGGTTCTTCCCTCTTTTCCCCATGAAGATTTCAGGCACACACAGGTTTTCTAGTCTTTTAAAGGAAGTGTATGTTTGCCCAGTCCCACTGTGCCCTGAGTTCCAGCACCAGCCCTGACAGAACATGGCAGGGCCTAAAGACCCAAGTGTCTGGATACCCCATGCTGCTGCTGCTGCTGTTAAGTTGCTTCAGTCGCATCTGACTCTGTGTGACCCCATAGACTGCAGCCCACCAGGCTCCTTCGTCCCTGGGATTCTCCAGGCAAGAATACTGGAGTGGGTTGCCACTTCCTTCTCCAGTGCATGCATGCATGCTAAGTCACTTCAGTTGTGTCCGACTCTGTGCGACCCCATGAACAGCAGCCCACCAGGCTCCTCCTTCCACAGGATTCTCTAGGCAAGAATACTGGAGTGGGTTGCCATTTCCTTCTCCAGGGCACCCCATACCTAGAGCTAAATTGGACCTACGGGAACCATCCTCCAGTGTGGAACTCTCAGAGCGGGTTGCATTTGCAAATCCCTTCCCTCAGGGAGTTCAAAGCAGTTTAGATAAAGGTCATGTGATTATTTGGGCTCTAGTCTTTGGCTTGCTTGTGCAGTCATATCATACTGTTTTAAACAAGGACTGTCTACTACCCTCAAGTTCATCACTCTTGAGTGATTCTGTGTCTTCTTAATGATGTTTGATCACCACCGAGCATACAGAATTGGATATCAGCCTGACTACGATCTTGCTATGGAAGTGAGAAGACCAAATATAACAGCCTGTTGCCTTTCACACCAGGGCACATTGCTTTCTGCTAACAAAAAGTGACAACCCAAATGTGAGAATTTCCATTCCTTTGGGTTTGTCTGATTACTTTTGATGGATATGGTAGGGGACTAGAGAGAACACTGGTGGTTAAAAACAAAACAAACCGAAAAACAACTGTCCAGATGCTAAACCGTCAAGCTGTCTTTTTTGTAAAATCAAAATACAACCTTTAGATTAAAGAGTGGTTCCTGGTGTGATTGGATAAAAGGACCAAGGGAGAAAAAGCAGAAACAGCATTAGAATTCTCTAAAATATTAAAATATCTTGAGAGCTATTTCTTTCCTTACACCGGTTTTTGTAACAGAAGCTAGCGTCTATCAAGAACTTTCTGTGTGGTAATAAACTTTAGCTCATTTAATCTAAAAAGTAAGCCCTGGGGCTCCCCTGGTGGTCCAGTGGTTAAGAATCTGCCTGCCAATGCAGTAGATGGGTTCAGTCCCTGCTCCAGGAAGATTCCACATGCCACGGGGCAGCCAAGCCCGTGTGCCACGACTACTGAAGCCCCTGCACCTAGAGCCCATGTTCTGCAACGAGAGAAGCCACCACAAGGAGCAGCCTGCACACCGCAGCTAGAGAGAGCCCACACACAGCAACGCAGACCCAGTGCAGCCAAAACTAAGCAGATAAATAAAAATTAAAAAGTACGTCCTCTGAGGTAGGAGTGTTTATTTTTCACAGAAGGGGAGGCTGAGATACAGAGATACGACTTTGTCAAGGTCACAACTAGCAATGATGGGTTGGTCCAATCCCAGAGTCTCCCACTTAAAACCAGTGTGCCCTCCTCCCCACACCTCCCTGGCTGAACTTCGCTGATTTCATGTCAGTGCACAAGTTGGTGCTCAATGAAAACGTAAATGTTGCTTGATTTGATACTTCACTGTTACACTACCCTTTCATATTTAAATGTATTCAAAGTCATCATGTCATGCCATCCGTCATCAGGGCCCTCCGTCTCAAAAGACCAGTTTGTACCAAGTCAGGTAGGTCCCTGATGCTTTGCTTAGTTGGTCCCTTGACTGCTTTCCTGTCCTTCCCTAGTTCTGTGCATTCCTCGGCTCCATGCTCATCCCCTTGGCCTACCTCACCGTGCTGGAGCTGTCCCGGTCTCTCTCAGCAGCGCTGCTCACGGCCGCCCTCCTCACCTTTGGTAAGTTGTCCTAGACCACGTTTCTTGAGAAATTGACTGCCACTCTATGAATGTAGCTAGAAATCAATGCACTTGAAGATCCTTGTCTGTGGGCCTAGTTCTGAAGTAACCTTAGGATTGGGTAAATGTATTCCAGATTTCCTTTTACTCACTAGTGATACTTACATATACGAGTACTTGTATGTAGCAAGCCTTTATAGTATTGGAGGTGTGAGAGAGTATGGGTAATCCCAAGGAATAGATTATCTCTAAGTTATCTGCATTTGAGTTTGGAATGCATAATACATGTATGTGTGCTTGTGTGTATGTGTGTGTTTGAAGGAGGCTTACAGTTCTAATTCAACTAGTATTAGTTTGCAAGATTAGTTTGCATTCCTTAAACTAATTTCACCTGAATGCAAGGGCATATGCCTCCGAGGCAGCTGGGTGACAGAGGAAAACAAAATAGAAATTTAAATTATTTCTGTGGATAATCCTCACATGGATAATTGAGAGTTGGTCTGTAGAAATTGATCCTGTTGCTAGCCTGGCTCATATGAGAGTGAATTCATAATCTCATTGAGCTTAACATTTAAAGAAGTCTAAACCAGTTTAGATGGTTACTTTAGGGGTGATTCTGACTTTGCCCTGACAGATAAGGTTGCAAGATTATAGAATCTCCCTCTAGAGGACTGGTGGCTTTTTCCTTGGGTCTTTGATTTCCCTCCTCAGTAGTTCATTTATTCATTTTTCATTCAACAACTACTTTCAAGCATCTACTTTGTGCTAAGCCACTTTCTTGGCCTCAGAGGTTATGCTGATGAGATAGGACTATCATGGAGCTTGCTTACTAATGGGGCAGATGACAAATAAACAAGTAAATTAGTAAGTTTAACATTCAAAAGAGTAAGTACAACATAGAAAATGGGATAGGGTAAGAAATAGAGTAATACAGGGTGATTCTGTTTTAGGTAGGGTGGTCGGTGAAGAGCCCCCTGAGGAGGCGGCCTTGAGCAGATATCTGCGGGGACAGCATGTACTGTGGTCCTGGTGCGAGGCAGCCCTTGGGAGGTTCAGAGAACAGCAAGACACTGAGCCCAGAGCAGAGCATGAGAGCAAAGGAGGCTGGACGGGTAGGGAGACCAGGGCCATCTCGAGGAGTTTGTTAGTCTGAGTGAGATGGGAAGACATTGAAAGACTTAAGCCAGGCCATGATATAATGAAGTTTTGTTTAAGAAAATCACTTCAGCACCTGCATGGAGAGTCAACTCCCAACACAGACTTCATGTGAAATGGTTAAGATTCTATTCTGGGTATATGTAGTTTGTGGCTGTGTAAGCATGATGGCAGAACTTTGGATGGCATGATGGCAGAACAAGGCAAGAGCCCTTGTTTCAGGATCACTCTGTCTGAATGAATGACACGATCCCTTCTGGGGTCAATGGCCTGAAAGTGTGAGATGCTGTTTCATATCACTGGGCTTTGGTGTACCCCAAAGCTGTGTCCTTCTGCTTTCCAGTTGACTCACTTGCCTATCTAATCTTGACTGCACAAACGCTTACATGCAGTTAAGCCCAAGGGGAACTGTTTCTTAATGCTGGGGTGTTTTGTTCTCAGGGGGCCCTGTCTCTGATTCCACTTTTTGACCACTGAGCTCATGTTTTTCAGACACAGGATGCCTCACTCTGTCCCAGTACATCCTCCTTGACCCCATCTTGATGTTCTTCATCATGGCTGCCATGCTGAGCATGGTCAAGTACAACTCCTGTGCCAACAGGTCAGCAACACCATCTCTGGGAGGGGGTGTCAGAAGCTGTGGCAGCTCTAGAATTTCTATAACGTCCAGGGTTGGGGTGGGTACAGTGCCTAGAGGACTTGTCTTGAAGCTGAATTTCAGGCAAGTATACTTTAAAAAAATATTTTAGATTGCCCATTTTAGATCATAAAAATAGATTTACAGAAGTTTTCTATACTTTTATTTTTGCTTTCCTAAGACTAGGAAAATATCAGTTGTCTTTTTCAAGAGCCTTGTTATTTTTACAAGGGTGGATTTGGGTGGGGGTTTATGTTACTTTATGAAGGAGTCCTAATGCCTTCCCCCACCCCACCAGCTAGCCACTCCTGAGCACCAGTGCTGGTTAGGAGATCCCAGGACAACTTAATTCTTCATGTGCTCTGTCCTAGAGGGGAGGGCACCAGACTAGGTGTTGCCTGGGAACTGTTTGTCTCCCTGCCCTCAGTCCTGACCCAAGGATGGGAATGATGTACACAGAGGTTGGCTTGAAGGGCCCACATGGATCAAGAGAATCCCTGCAGGCCCTGGTCAGTCCTAAAGCTGCTCTGGAGGGCCTGGTCTTCTTCCAGAAGAGTCCTTTCCAGATCATCCTTTGCCTCTAAGAGAGTAGAGTAGGTCATTGCATCCAAACCAAAACAGCTGGCTCTGCCAAGGCTTTTCCAGAAGCAACCTGATTTCACGGCAGCCAGGCCATGACTTCGAGCTCTCTCTGGGTTTGGCTTATCTTCTGCCTGCACCATATGCCCTCCCACCTGCCATTTCTTGAGTACATACTATGTGCCAGGTATTGTGCCCAGAGCTTAGGGTTCAGGAACACATAGATCTTGACTGTTAAGGCGCATTTGCTCTGGTGGGGGTGAGGGTGGGGAACCTGGGGGTCTGCAGCTCTGAGCACTAAGTGCTCTAATACAGTAGACCTTGGAACCGACTGCCTGGCTTAGCACCGTGCTCCACTGCTGGTGGCTGTTTCATGACCTCTCTGTACCTCGAGTCCTCGTCTGGAAGAAGAGGCTGATGACAGGCTCTGTCTCCATGAGGTTGTAGTGAAAGTTAAAGGGTTAATACAGGGTGTGGTAATGGGGTTTCCATGGGGCTTCCCTGGTGGCTCAGCGGTAAAGCATCCACCTGCCAATGCAGGAGATGTGGGCTCCATCCCTGGGTTGGGAAGATCCCCTGGAGGAGGAAATTGCAACCCACTCCAGTATGCTTGCTGGAAAAATCCCATGGACAGAGGAGCCTGGCAGGCTACAGCCCATTGGGGTCACAAAGAGTCAGACACGACTGAATGACTGAGCCCCCTTGCACGCACTAGTAAAGTGCTCAGAACAGTGCCTAACACGTAGTAACACTCAATAATAGCTGGCTTTTACAGGGGACAGTCCACCTGAATCCAGTGGGCTACTCTGGATTTTCCTTTTTCTTCCACTTGATTGGTCACCACTGAAGAATAAGCTCTTGCTTATTTGACGCCCCTTACTTACTTAGCCAGGGCTGCCATGACCCTCCTCCCCAGAAGAATCGTGCTCTCACGTTGCTCCCGCAGTCTCAGGGGTTTCACAGACCACATCCACCTCGGCGCCATGTGTGGTCCCTGAGGTTGGGAGCCCTCACGAGAAAGGCCACAGGGCAGCCTCTCAGAGTCCGGGGACCTCTGCCCCTCCCCGCGCTGCACTTGCTATTGAGTTTGGTTCCAGCCACCAAGCTGAACTCTGTGTCTTGTTGGTTTTCAGGCCCTTCTCTGCCCCCTGGTGGTTCTGGCTCAGCCTGACCGGTGTTAATCTGGCTGGCGCTCTGGGGGTCAAGTTTGTTGGCCTCTTCATCATCCTGCAAGTGGGGTGGAACACCCTTTCAGACCTTTGGCACCTGTTTGGAGACCTCAGTCTTTCAATGGTAAGAACCCAAGCGCTTGTAGAAACGTCTTTGCTTCCTAGAGCCAGCAGCATTTCTCCATTTCTGCTGCAGGGGGCAGAATGGCTGTGTTCCGGGCCCCAGGTAGGCTGGATCCAGCTGCCCTCTGGAGGGCGCAGGGCAGCAGGGGATGGGCCATGACCAGCGGCTGGACAGGGAGAAACGGAGAGGATGGACTGACATCCTTGGGGTTCTCTTTCGGCTTTCATTCCTGCGTTGTTTTTTAAATGCTCTACAAATGACTCATTGGAAGAAACCCTGATGCTGGGAAAGACTGAGGGCAAGAGGAGAAGGGGGGCGACAGAGGGTGAGATGGTTGGATGACATCACCGACTCAATGGACATGGGTTTGAGCAAGCTCCAGGAGATGGTAAAGGACAGGGAAGCCTGGTGTGCTGTAGTTCACGGGGTTGCTAAGAGTCGGACATGACTGACTGAACAACAACAAATGATCCAAAGGGATCCTGTTCCACTGGGTTCAGCCACGTGTATGGCAGACACTGACTGCATGGGACTGTGTAAACTCAGTGGGCTGACTTTCTGAACTTACAGTTTTCTCTTCCTGACCCAGAGTCTCCAGACTTGGAGGCCAGTAAGGGCCTTACAGTTTATTACAGTATTATTAAGAGCTGACTCTGTGTCCTGCATTATGGAAAATGCTTTACCTTTATTATCTCATTTCCTCCTCATAACAGTCCTGTGAGGCAGGTAGTTATCACCCTCTTGACAAATGAGGGAAACAGACCTAGAGAGGTGATATTGTTCCCAAGGTCATACAAGTAGTGAAAGGTAGATCTAGGATTCAGAAAGGAGAGGCTGACTCCACACCTACTGCTCTGCTGTAACACCTCTCCATCACCTCTGGCCCTAAGTCCCAACAAGTTCATTTAGAAAATATAGACAGACCATCCAGTGAGTGTGAGACCCAGAACATGCAGATGAATAAAACAAGATTCCTGCCCTCTAGACACGATGGAGACAGAGAAATAAGAATGAAAAGAAAAATATAAGTCATGTTCCAGCCAACAGGTGCAGTGAGAGCACAGAGGAGGGTGCAAGCCCAGGCTCAGGCATTCCAGGAAGGCTTCTGGGGGAAAGCTGAGGCCCAAAGTGAAGATCAGGAGCATTTATTCATGTTCACGTGGTGGGTGAGGCCAGTGCAGTGCAAGAAGCATAGGGAAAGTGCTGGGTGTCAGTGTGATTGGGAGGGACAGGAAGTGGGGAGTGATGATGCTGAGGATGCAGGTCACGCCTTGTCAGCTGCCTGGGGGCAGCCCAGGCCCTGGGTGAGCATGTGGACAGGTAGCGGAGGGCTGGCCAGCGTCAGCCCTGGCAGTGCTTGGTTGGTTGGGTGTTATAAGAAGGCTTAGGGTTTCCACATACCTTTTTCTCTTGATGGCCATTAGTTTTTCAGTTGTTTCTGATTATGACTTACATATGGGCTGATGTGCTCAGTTGTGGCTGATTCTTTGCGACCCCATGGACTGCAGCCCACCCGGTTCCTCTGTCCGTGGAATTTTCCAGGCAAGAATACTGGAGTGGGTTGCCATTTCCTTCTCCAATGACTTACATGTAAAAACTTAGAAATAACACACACATCAGGCATAAGGCATAGTGAAGCCTCCTCTGCCCAGTGCTGGTACTGACTCTGTTTGCAGGTGACCTTGGGAAAACACCTGACCGCTCGCATCCTGTGCCTCATAGTGCTGCCACTGGCTCTCTACATTGCCACCTACGCTGTCCACTTCATGGTGCTGAACAAAAGGTACCGCCAGAGCCTTGCCAGTGTCTCGCTTCTGTCCTTCTCTGTCTCTAAGCCCATGGAGGAGCCGCGTGATTTCCTAGGTCTGTGGTTGGGATGACCCGAAGGGGACCCAGGGTTGGTTTCCTCTGGGTTCTGTCTTATGGGTACCCTGGCCTGAAGGAAGAAGAGAAGGCCTTTGTAGCCAAACTGCCTCTTGTCACTAAAAATAGTCCCCTTGTGCTAACAGGGATGGGGGACCATGAGCACGTACAGTTGGAGTGAGGGTAATAATAACAAGGACACCAGCAGCTCCCATTTAGACGGTAGCAACTGTGTCAGAACTGTGCTCAGTGTTTTGTATACATTATCTCATTTAGTCACAACAGTTCTTTTGATTTTTTAAAGTCCCCGATTTGTAAATGAGACGTTGAGACTAAACGAGGCCAGGTACCTTACAGAGCTCGCCTAACTAGCAGGGGAGCTGCAGTTGGACCCAGTGCCTCTGACGCCGTCCCTGTGTCTGCCCACCGCACCGCACTGCCACTCCCCTGTGCGTGTGTGCTTCGCTGCTCAGTCGTGTCTGGCCCTTTTGTGGCCCCATGGACAGTAGCCCGCTAGGCTCCTCAGTCCGTGGGATTTCCCAGACAAGAATACTGGAGTGGTACGCCATTTCCTTCTTCAGGGGATTTTCCCAACCCAGGGATTGAACCCCCATCTCCTGCACTGGTGGGAGGATTCTTTACCACTGTACCACCTGGGGAGCCCACCACTCCCTTGTATGTCTTTTAAACCATCCACTCAGAGCTCTTCCCAGGGCTCCTGGGAAATCGTATTTTCACTCCTTTAACTGTTCCCTTCCCCTCCGCCCTCCCCCGCAGCGGTCCCGGTGATGGCTTCTTCAGTTCTGCCTTCCAGGCCCGGCTTTCAGGAAACAACCTTCACAACGCGTCCATCCCCGAACGTGAGTGTCTCTCGACCTTTACAAAGAGAGAAGGGCAGGAGGGATTCCTGGGAGTTGGATTGGAAAAGACGATATGATAGCCTGAGTTACTTTAGATGGCAGAGTGGGAGAAAGATCCAGTTAAATCTGGTCTGAGCACTCATGAGGGTGAACAGGGACACAGAAAGTACAGAGGAGGGCGTCCTGAGCAGTGAACTCTTTGATCAGAAGACGGCTTGTCCGATATGGCTATGGGAAGGTAACAGAGGGAACCTGGGGGCGGGGGATTGAGCCCTTTGGGGCTAATGGTCAGTTCCCACCAGAGTGTCCTGTTCACAGAGAGTAGTTGAGTGCGTGTTAGCCATGTTGGAGGCTATGGGGCCTGGAGTAGGATCTCTACGTGATGTGGCTATGTGAGCTCAGTATATTAAAAGGGAGTGCAGAGCTCTGGGGATCAAAGGTGTAAGAGATCACTTCTGTAGGGGGTCAGGGGGCAGGGATTAGAGGCACACAGAATGAGATAGGTTGGGCCCAGGAGATTGCTTCCTGGAGTCATGGACAATGTCCTGTGGTCTCTCCAGGGCCTGGAACACAGTGGGCCCACCCAGACTGTGGAAGGAATGAGAAATAGGAAAGCAGGTAAAAATTGGCTTGGAAAGGTAGACGTTGGGTTCCACGTTGGCTTTGAGAAGCTTGAGGAAACCCACGCAGCGGGGCCTGTGGGCTCTTAGCTGAGGTTTTCAAAGGAGTCCTTTGAAAAGGGACAGTTGATGCTGGGCGTTGGCTGTGGTCTGAGAAGAAGCTGTAGAAAGAGAAGAGGACAGGGAGAGGTCAGGTCACTGGGGAGTGCAGGGGAAGGGCTTTGCAGGAGCAGTCCAAGAAGGAGTGTGGGGTTGAGGAGGGAGACAGCCTAATCAAGACGCAGCCATGGCCAGCAGCGTGCGGGGCTGTGTGTGCTGGCCAGCATGAGGCCTTGGAAGGATGATGCTGTGGGGTTATCAAATTGCTACTTGCCATTTAAAAGGCCCAGTTCAGTTATGCTCTCTTCATTAAACCATCCTCTTCTCACCCTTTGGGCAAGAATTTATTCCTCCCTTCGCTGGGCTCCCACCATGTCACACGTTGTCACACCTTTGCTGGAACATGGGCACATCGTCCTATGCTGGTCACTGTGTGAGGTCATCGTCCTCAAGACTGGTCTCTGCTAGGTCCACAGCCAGGCCTCCTCCACCTTTGCATCCCCTGTGTAATTCATTCTTTTGATCAAAATGAATGAACAGAGGAGGACAGGAGTGCCCAGCTCAGGTGCAGGGAGACCTGTTTCCCTGGAGTGGGGATGGGTGGGCAGCCGCCTTGCAGAGCATGGAGAGGAGGGGCAGTCCTGAGCGAAGAGGCTTCTTCCCCATAACCCAGGGCCTGTGGTGGGAGGGATGGATGCTCTCGGGTAAGCTGTTTACTGTGGGTTTTTTCCCTTAAATTCAGATTAAAAACCCAAAATACCATTGAGCAACTACTGCATGTGGTAGATTCAAAAGGCACAAAATGATATGCAGTGAAAAGTCTATCTTAACAGCCTGTCTGTCTTAACATTATATCTTGGAGAACATTCGAGATGAAGACATAAATACTTTCTCCTTGTTTATCCCATGGAATGTATATAGTAGACCTTGACTAAAGGACAAGTTGTTTCTGGTCTTTGCTGTTACAAACAGTGCTTTGATAATAGCATTGTGAAACCCAGCCTCTTCTGAAGTGCTTTGGAGTGGGGAGGGGCAGGGAGGGTGCAGGTGAGACTATGGTGACCTCCCCCTTGAGGTGACTCCCTTGGGGTGAGGAGGCAGCTGCGTGTCTTGCTTTCCGCAGTCCTGGGCCCAGTGGAGTCTGTTAGAGGGTTGGTGGGTCCTGTGGCTTCAGAGCCGCCCCCAGCCCAGTCAGGGGCCGCATCCACCCTGGGCCAGCTCACACCATCTGCTGCCCTCCTCCTCCCAGACCTGGCCTACGGCTCCGTGATCACTGTGAAGAACCTGCGGATGGCCATCGGCTACCTCCACTCGCACAGGCACTTCTACCCCGAGGGCGTCGGAGCCCGCCAGCAGCAGGTCAGTGGCCCTCTGTGCACTCGCACCGCAGCCGCCGCGCTGATTGCCGTGTCCAAGCCCGCCCTTCTCTTTTTGCCTCCCGTCCTGTCCCGTACTCTTTCCCCTGCTGGAAACACCCTGCCCCCTCCTGTACCCTTTTCTCTTTTCCCTGGCTAGCTCTAGCGTCCCAGGCTGCCACTGGGGACTTCCCCTCTGACCACCACGTCCCGCCTCTTCCTGGTCCTGGATCAGGTGTGTCTAGTGTGGGTGGTGTTCTTGGCACCCTTGATGAGCCTGTGTGGTAATTGAGCTGGGAGCGCTTCCTTCCTCCTGTCTCCTTGCTGTGCAGCTGCTGGCTCCTTGGAGGCTTGGGTGCCTGGCTCGGTGGCCGGCACAGAGTGGATGACGAGCAGAGCATACAGGTTATAAACCCAGATCTGGGAACCAGACTAGTGTATCTGAGTTTGAATCCTGGTTCCACAAGAGTGTGACTTTGAACAAATTCCTTAACCTTTCTGTGCTTCCATGGGTCATCTTTAAATTAGGGAAAATAAATGGTACTTCTCTCCATCTCTAAGGTTGTGAGGATTGAGGGAGATGATCCATGTGAAGTGCTCATTGAAGTGTTAGCCATGAGTATCATCTGAACGAGCGAGGAACACTGTCCGTGTCCACGTGACAGGGTGGTCGGTGTGGCTGTGGGGACAGTGCCTGAGAGGGAGGAGGGTGTTAGAGAGGTTGGTGGGACCGGCTAGTGAAGAGGCCTCCAATAGATTTAATTTTGTTCTGCTGACACTGGGGAGAAAACTTATTGAGAAACTTATTAAGAGATAAGATGTGATTAGGTTGCTAGTTTAGAAAGACATCTCTAGCAGGAGTGTGATGGATTGGAAGGAGGAGCAGACCAGAGGCAATAGTCATAACAAAGGATGGTGAACAGTCCTCAGGGAGAGGTGGGGAGTGATTCAGGGCCCAGAGACTGACACATGTCGGGTGAGCCATATCAGGTCTGTAGTCTGGGGGTCAGGAGGTCAAGGTGCATGTGTGATGATGCTGGTTCACTGTAATCAGAAAGGGAGGAGGAAGCGTGGCTTGGGAGACGAGTTTGTGGTGTGTTTTCTAGGCCTGGGGCCTGTCTCAGGAAGGAGACATGAGTGTGTAGCATACAGGTGTTAGTGACACAGTGACATTGCCCTGAAGGGGTGTGCAGAGGGGAGGGCAGCGTGTAAAGCAGCGTTAAAGGCGCTCAGAGTGGCACTGGGGAAGCAGCTGAGAAGGAGGGAGTGGACGGGGAGGCTGGAGGAGAAGGGGAGGGCCTGGCAGCGTCTCCGGGGGCAGGAGACACTGGCAGTTCAGGTGCTGCAGAGACCGCGGAGAAGGAGGCCTGGGCAGGGCAGTGTGGGAGGCCTGGCAGCTTGACCAGGAGGCTTCTGTGGCGTGGTCAGGGTCGAGCTCCCAGCTCTCAGATGGGTGACCTGAGGAGAGGGAGGGAGGAGGGGGCTGCAGGGCTGGCTGCTGTCCTGAGAAGCTTGAAGTGCAATTTCTCTTCCTGCAAAATGGGCGAAATCGTTACTCTGTGAGAAACTGTTGCATCTCAAAGTGTTTTATTATTTCCTTATTTACTAGAAAGTTGACCCAGAGTATTGGGTTTTGGTATCAGTTTCCCATTCTGGGCTCTCTGCTTGTCTCTAGCGCAGTGGTTTTCAGCCCTGACTGCGCTTTTTTCATAAAATCCACTGGAGAGCTTTTAAAAAATTCTGAGATTCTTGCTTAATCAGTCTGGGATGGGGCCCATGCCTTGTGTATTTTTGTTTCAGTTTTAAGCTCTACAGAGGAGTCTAACATACAATTTGCCCTTCTGTGGTGATACCTTGCTACTGATGTCATGTAGTAACAGATGTGGTGACTGGGAACCTCTATACTGTGACTTCCCTGGTGGCTCAGGTAGTAAAAAATCTGCCTGCAGTGCAGGAGATCTGAGTTCAACCCCTGGGTTGGGAAGATCCCCTGGAGAAGGGAATGGCAATCCATTCCAGTATTCTGGCCTGGAGAATCCCATGGACAGAGGAGTCTTGGCAGGCTGCAGCCCATGGGGTCGCAAAAGAGTCGGATACAACCGAGCAACTAACACTCACTCACTCATACTGTGCAAAGAGCTGTGTTCTGAAAGCCCTATGAAGCTGGTCCTAGTGCTGCCCACCTGAGGCCCATGGGTGGAGACATGAAGTCGTGAGAGTTCTCCAGCGAGCATGTGGGCCAAGGGATAGAGAGTCTGACTTTGTCACTGACTGAGTCTCTGAGCCTTCCTCACCTGTGTCTCCATCAGTAAACTGGGGGATTGGACTTAATAACCTCTAGTAGCCCTCCCTGCCCTGTAGGTCAGTGTCTTGTCAACAACTCTAGGTCTTGATTTTTAAAGTATTTTAAAAAAAGTTAGACATGATCTGAGGACCAGTGTTTATCCATGTAGATTGATGTACAACATTCTATTGTAATAGGATACCTATGTTCCTAGGAGACCTCATATTATAAAAAAAACTTCATTGTAAAAATAAATGTTTCAGTGGGAAAAAGACGTCATGGACTTACATTCATAATAAATAAATGACTTTTCTAATAGGAACTTTAATAATAATGATTTTTGTAAAAAAACAACACAGAGTGCCCCTATGAGCACCACAAAACCATAACATCCTTGAGTAAATTCAGGTTGGGTGAAGTAGATGTATGGGCTATTGTTTCAGAGTTTGAACTTAATTTCTCTATGGCTGCCAAACTTTTAACTTCTTGTATGTTCTTAATACTGTTGTCCCTAATTTTTTCTGAGAAAGCAAGAGCCACTGAAACAAAGCAACCATAATATATGCATAATTTTTTTCCCATATGCTAATTCCAAATCACTTTTGAAGTAAATGTCATGTTTTATCCAACTGGAGTTATTAAAACTCACGTTGTAAGAGAGAGGTGTTTATTTCTGTTGCTTCTGGGTGTTTATGTGTTTGTTTGCATGCTTGACACGATTGTATGTATGTAGTCCATCCTGGGAGCTTTGGATTAGCTGGCCAGGTTTGAATCCTGTCTCTCTAGCTGACAGGCTGTGTGACCTTGAGTGGAATTGCTTAACCTCAGTTTCCTTGTAAGTAAGGTGAGGGTAGCCATCGTACCCACAGCCTAGAGATGAGACGTGCCCAGTGCTTAACACAGGGCCTGGCAATAGATGGTAGCCCTTTCCAACAGCAGCAATTTTATAAGCCTTTTCCTGTGCTGGTAAAAAAAAAATGCCCTGAAATGTTTTCTGTGTAATATTCTTTCCTGTGGACATTCCATCATGTTAACTATTCTTTTGTTATTGGGGTTCCCAAGATTTTTGCTGGTCGATTAATCGCAGCATTACATACGTGTACATGGGCACACACACAGACGCGCCATTTTTAAAAATTAGTATATACAAAATGGCTGTGGCTAAAATTTCAGACTTCTAGGACAAGATATTAATAGAGCTTCTTCCATTTCATTTGGCCACATTCTAGAAAACATAATAGCCTGAATTTTTCATGTAGAGAGTTTGAGGCATGGTCTTGATGACTTTTTAAAATGCACTAAATCCTCTTTGTGTGCTGTAGACTGTGTTACACTGTGTTGTCATGTTTCCTGCCTCAAGGAGGCTGGAACTTGAAAGACAGGGAGGCACAGAGACCAATCAAAAGGGCTTTTGTGGGAAGATGCCTCTAAGTGCTGAAGGAAGGAGGAAACGCACTTAGCAAACACTGCTTCTGGCCCCGTCTGGAAACACGGCCCCTCGGGTGGGTGGCTGGGGCTTCTGAGAGAGCCCGGAGCAGTCCCGGCTCACTGCTGACTGTCCTGTGGCTGACTGTGCTGATGGTAACACTCTCCTCCCTCCCACCACCCCCTCCTTCCCCCACCCCCCCAGGTCACCACCTATTTGCACAAGGACTACAACAACCTGTGGATTATTAAGAAGCATAATTCGAACTCAGGTAATGCGGCAGAGAACTGATGCTTCTATTGTTACTTACTCTGAGCCTTCCTTAACATTTCTCATGCTTCCAAAAGAATGGTTCTAGGATGGGCTTTCCTGAGCATTCTTTGCCATCTTGACTGATCTCAGTTATCCTTTCAAAAGTGATTTATTGAGCCCCCGCTATATCCCAAGGACTGTGGTTGGTCTAGGGATAAGCAGTGAGCTAGAGTGATAAGATCAGGCCCTGAGAGCTGT
This sequence comes from Bos mutus, assembly GCF_027580195.1. Classification (NCBI taxonomy): domain Eukaryota; kingdom Metazoa; phylum Chordata; class Mammalia; order Artiodactyla; family Bovidae; genus Bos; species Bos mutus. The sequence goes on from NC_091626.1 coordinate 97,333,064, forward strand.
CATTTTGAAGCCAGAGAGCAGGCCGAGGCTCAGACTTGGTCTGGATGAGGTTCCCTGGGTACGTACCGGGGACACACAGTCGCTGCTCTCGTCTGATTTGGAGCACAGCAAGCCTTGCAGACCCCAGCGTGTGGTACGGCGTGGCTGTCCGGATGTGATAGAGGGCCGCTGCCCACTGCTCATCCCAGAGCTGGGCCAGTCAGTGGGAGACCCGTGGGCCTGCCAGCCCTCTGGCTAGCCTTGTCTAGGCCTGCACAGCTGCCTCTGAACGGCCTGGGCGAAGCAGCTCTGAAGCACACCTGGCCTCCTGGGGCTTTGTGGCAAGGGCTGTGTCTGTATCTTCTGTTTTTTGGACAGACAGCTGGCTACCTGCAGGCTGTGCCTTCTGCTGCAGTTGAGAAGAGAAGAGAACAGAGGGCGTCTCCCGCTCACCTGCCGATTGTCTTCTGCCGCAGGTGTTCACTGTGACTCCTCGGCAAACACCTCCTGGCTCAGCCTGTCTCGAGTCAGCTGCTCCTGGTCTTCATGGAGAAGTGGCAACTTCTCATCTGAATTCATCTTCTCTATTCCTTTCCCCAGCTCCTCTTATTGCCATGGTTTTCTGACTAGAAACGTGACCGACATGACCAGTGTCTTTGCACCTACTCCTCAGTAATATGAACTATGACACCATTGTGTGCCTGCGTGCTCAGTCGCATTAGTCATGTCCAACTCTTTGCGACCCTGTGGACGGTAGCCTGCCAGGCTCCTCTGCCGGGTCTGTTCTGTACCCTTATAAGACTGGTATAGATTGTGCTTTGACTTAACAGGCCAAATATAAGTGGTCTATTGCAATGAGGATTTATGAGGGAAGACCAGCTGTCTTTCTAAAGTCAAGTGGGCACAGACCAACTCTTTAAGCATCCCTGTTCTGTTACCCTGTTGTAGCTTCCAGGTTAAGGTGGCTGCGTTTCACCCAGTAACGAAGGAGTCGTGTGAAGGCAGGTCGCCCCAAGCACTTGGGAAGTGGGAACTGTCTAGATGAAGGGTTCTGTGTTCTTGATGGCCGTGAGTGCCCCTCCCCCACAGGCCCATGTGAAGTAAAACTTCCCTCCCCGTTGATGTATCTGATCTGTCATCTTGCTGATTATTCTTTTTAAGAGACCTTAGGAGGCAGCGTAGGAATGGGCATCTCTCCAGCTGAGGTCTCGAATTCTCTTGCGAGCCAGTGATTTGTCCTGGTAGATCTCTTTCCTGACCTTGAGTGTTGGTGTCCACTCCTGGGACAGAAATTTGCAAGGATCCTTCCGTGTTGCTCTGATTACTGCCACTTTCCTTTTCCACTGTCGTCACTTCATTAGATCTTCATTGGTCTTGACTTCTTGATGATATAAAAGTAGTCCTTTTCTTCCATCATTTTCTTTGGTTCACATTGATCAAGTCTATTGCCAGAGACAAGATAATCACTAGCAAAATATGCAGGTTTAACGTTTGATTTTGAAGAGAGCTGCGCAAATGATCATTTGCATGGGATTAATATTTGGCAGACTTTATTTTTACTACCCAAAGGAAAATCTTATTATTTATCTTCCCAGCTTAAAAATCTTCTAGTTGGGGGCTTCAGTGCTTGGCCAATAAAGGCCACGTTTCCCAGCCTGGCATACACAGTCTCGCCCTACTTGTCCACCCCCTGGCCGATTCCCATTCTCCTTTCTGCCTGCCTTAACCATGTGAAGTCATTTGCCATTGATCAAATGAGTTTTTCTCTTTCCTACCTCTGTGCCTTTTCCCCACTCGTTCACCTGACAAAATTCTCCCTCTCCTTTAAGAGTCTTTTCAAGCATTATCTCTGGGGCACGCTTCCCTTCTCACCTCAGACAGTTGGCTTTGGTCCCACAGCATTCTGTCAGCACCTCAAACAGGAGTTACCACATTGTAAATACTATAACTCTTTACTGGTAGGCCCTCGATTAATACTAGTTTAATGAGTGAACGATTTCGGACATCAGTGCTTGTTTCTTCTTGGCAGATCCCCTAGACCCTTCACTCCCAGTGGAGTTTGTGAGACATGGAGACATCATTCGACTAGAACACAAAGAGTAAGTAAATTTGCTGTTTGGCATAAATGAGTGGTTTGAGCGCCAAAGGTAGGGAGCTCTTTTAAGCAGGAAATAAACAGAATCAGATGTGGACCAAGCCCTAGTAAACAGAGCAAGGCTGCTATGCTAACATGGGAGAATAATTACTTTGCCTGTTTTGGCTTTGGGAAGCTTTGGACTTTGAGTTGGACTTTGAGGGTACCTTTCAGTTTCCTTTTGCCCAGGGGCAGCTGGGGGAGGGCGGGGGAGAAGTATTTGAATGGCCCAAAATTTCTTCGTAAGAGGTTGCCTTTAAAAAGATATGAGTCTGTTTCTGAATATGGCAAACTAGTTCACTTCTCCAGTGTTCTCCCTGAAAATAACTCAAAATGCCAGAACAATGTAAAAGCATCTTTTGAAAAGCATGAAGAACCGACAAAATAGTAAGGAATTACTACATCAAAATCTCAGTGAAAGGGGAAATACAGAGAAAAAGTGGGATGCTGTGGCCCTGTCTGCCTTGTACCTACGATCTTGATTTTGAGCTTTGGTTTTTGACTGCCTCTTGAAAGAAGTTTTGAAGGCCAAGCTTTAGGCTTACCCAAAGTGGTGAGTTATTGTGATCTTCACTTCAGATTTATAACCCCCAAAGGCTTGGTGTTAGGGTAAATCTGCCCTATCTACCTATATTCAGAGTTTATTTGGGAAGTCAGAGTGCCCTGGGGGTTAAGGTTTGTCAGGGAAACAAAATCTGGTTCCTGAGAAGTAGTGATTACCAACTGATCTTCATATGGATTTGCAATCCAAATTCATTTTACATGGATTGTCTGAAAATCTTCAAGGCATGAATTTAAATGAACATAATCCTAGATGTGGTAATGTCTCCTGGGTACCTGGCCAAAAGCAAATGTGAATCCTCTTTTGGGAAAGAAATGTTGTTATCCATTCCTATAAATCGTTTTTCAGTAACAGTGTACCGAAAAAGTAACCAAACACTCAAGGAAATAGGGCACTACGTACAAAATGAATGGGAACAGTAGATGACAGAAGCAGCCCTGCAAAAGTTTATGTGAATTATCACATACAGATTTTTAAAATAAAATCAGTGGTTATTATATTTATATATATATATATATATATATATATATATATATATATAAAAGCTATAAGCAGTGTTTTTTCCCTAGTCAGTAGGATTATGGATACTTTAATTTTATTTTTATAATGAACATTGACTACTTGTTATGGATAAAAGTAAGGATTATTACAAAAAGCAAAAGTAAATAAAATCTCAGTTAAACCCTGCACTTCCTGCACAGATCCCCACTTGGTAAAACTGACAGGAGCAGAAACAGTAGATGGGAGGGAGGAGGTTTGCCTGTCTCTGGCATATGTGGATTACAAATGTTAATTTTCTTCCCCCTAAAGCTGCCTCATAAGTCAGACTAGCTTGCCTCAGACCACCAATGTGTTCAGTCATCCCCTCTGCCCACTGCTCAAGTTATGGGTGAACAAGAAGTGGAGCCTTTTTCTTGGCACGTGATCCAGTACTCCGGTTGGTCTGTCCCTCCTGGCTTGGGCAGCTCTCCAGTTCTCTGGGTATTTCTTGTGGGTGAATGGGCAAGAAGGTCCTGGTTTGTTGGATTTAGTAGTTTTGATTCTAATTTTTCTTCCCTGAACAGATGACTCTGAATATCCTGGGTAAAAGAAGAAACATCACACATCTCTTTTCTTCAGGATAATGGCACTTCTCTCTCTTCATTTCCAGGACTTCTCGGAACTTGCACAGTCACTATCACGAGGCCCCCCTGACCCGGAAGCACTATCAGGTCACTGGCTATGGCATAGTAAGTGAGCCACTCGAGTGTGAGCAGGACGCCAAACATTGTGGGGCCTGGCTCAGCGCCATGAGGCGGAGCGGCCTTCCCAGAATTCCGGAATGTTCCTAACGATTGGCTGCACAGGGACTCTTAGCATTCAGGAGCTTTTTGGCTAGGCTTGCTGTGGGAAAGGCCGCCTGTGAAGTCTATTTTTTTCCATCTCTTGCCTCTATAATAACCATGCCATTTTTATGTTCTGACACATAATAAATGTCAAATATGAATACTATTTGAGTCTCTTTTAAAATCATATTGTACTTAGAAGCCACAGGGCCACAATATGAACCCAGAGGAATATACAGGTCTATCCTTTGCTAGATCCCAAATTCTCATTGGCTTTATATTTACGGATTACCTCTCTGTTCTGCAGAGGAATATTGTCCACCTTGCTTTTGGATTTTTCCTTCTTGGGGTAACGCAGCTTATTGAGGAAGCTCTATGAGTACTTACAACTTGGGAAGGAGTTTGAAAGCAAATACACCTAGTGGGAAGATAGATTTATGACCAGCTGTCTAAGTTCCCTTCCAAGGGCTTTGGTGCTTCAGTAAAGACTCTGGGTTCCTTAAGGTAGAGTTCCCAATCCTCTTTCCATTTGCTTATCCCACATTATACTAGAGCCAAGACTCTGAACTTCATCTTTTTCTGGTGGGCATCTCCTGATGAGAATTAGACACAACTGTCTTAATTTCCACAGTATGATATCTAGGCTAGACATTCCTTAGATGGATGAGTGTCCATATGGCCATGGTGACAGATGCAAAGGACCCAAATTTATTTCTGTTGGCTCATAGTGATGTCTTGAGTTTAATTTAAGGGCAGAAGCATCTATTTAGAACTTAAACTGTAGTTCTGTGAAGTGAAGGATTGGACTTCAGGTTCCAGGCTTCATACTACTTTTGTTGGTTGTGATAATGAGGCCTGGGGAAATGGCAGTCACGTGGGATGTTCCTTGGGATGTTTCTCTGGCCCTCTTTTTCTCTTTCCCACCTCAGTCACTTAGGCCAGTTTGGTCTTTGACCTCTGTAACATGATGGCATCTGAAAGGCTGGCCATCTCCCTTTTTTGATGCGCCTTCTCTGAAGTCATCTTATTAATATTTTCTTTGTATTTTTTTCTTAATTTATGTGGCAGAATGGGTCAGGGGACTCGAATGACTTCTGGCGGATTGAGGTTATAAACAGAAAATTTGGAAACCGAATCAAAGTGCTGAGAAGTCGAATTCGCCTCATCCATCTGATCACAGGTTGTGTCCTGGGCTCCTCGGGAAAGGTCCTGCCCAAGTGGTAAGTCTCTGGGGGTTTGGCATCCCAGCAGTGGCTCATGCTTTTCCTTTCACACTTACAAGGAGAATGCACCGAACTTCCATTCCCGAATGATCAGTGTTCCCCTCGTGTTTGGTTTTTCTTTGTGGTGGATGGAGGGAGAAAAGCCATCAAGAACTTTATGGAGCCCAGAGCTCCAGAGTTCCTGTGGTGTTTCACGTGTTGTAATAGTTGAGCATTTATATCTCAGGCCTGTGATAACTCTCTGGTTCTGTGTCTCTAAACTGGGCATGATGTAGGCTAGACTACTTCTGGGATGGTCATGAAACAGAGAAGTGAGAGGCTGGAAAGAGCATGACCGCTAGGTTGGAAAGAGAAGCGTTCCATGTGGCTGGACAGCACTGCTGTCTGGTGAGTTTCAGGTCTTCTGAGAGACATTGTGACTCCTTTTCACAGGGGCTGGGAGCAGATGGAAGTCACATGCACACCATACCTGAAGGAAACCCTCAGCTCCATCTGGAACGTGGAGGACCATATCAATCCCAAATGTGAGTGAGGTCATGTCCTGGGCTGGCTCTGAAGGGAACATCTCTAAGTCATTCTTATCTGAGGAAAATAACCCTTTACAGACTCTGCTGCCATGGTATCTTATTGTTGCATTGTCTTCCTTTTTTAAACCTAGTCTCTTCATATGAATTGTCTGCATGGGCAGCTCCTTTTTCTGCCTGCTCACTTAGACTTCCTATTCTTCTTAAATTCTTCTCCCACAAGTGACCAGTGGCCTCACTCGGGGCCAGAGCTGGTTGCCTCTCACTGGATTTGACTCCTGCTGCCGCCTGCAATGCAGGTCCCTTTGCTTGCCTCCTTCTGGGCTCTCTCTTCCCTCTGTGGTTACCTCCCTAACCTCAAGGCTCAGAGCAAGCTGGTGCTTTCCCTTTCTGCCCCTGCATAGGCTCCTCCCCTCCCCACATCCAGCTGAGGCTATTACAGAAAGTGATGGCCACGGCCCTTGATCGATCCTGTATTTATACTCCCAGGCTCCAATTTGACATTTCCGGTCCAGTGTCATCTTCAACTCAACGAGTCTCTGAGCTCATCCTCTGCCTCCTAAACTACCCCCTTTAGGCTTGATTTTTCTTCTTCATGCTTCCCACTTCATTCTTACCACCTAATTTAACCAACCAGCTAATTAACTAGCTAATTAAACAATTCACTGACGAGTATGCTGGGAGCCATGTAGGGCCCTGGGGATGCCTTGGTGAATGAGATAGGCTGGGTCGCAGTCCTCACAACCTGCTTCGGGTGTGGGAGCTGCATTTGGGGCAGCACCATCATGAAGGGTGATGGCCCAAGGGCTGTGGGTGCCTCTGGTTGGGGGTGCGGTGGGGTGGGGCTTTTCATCTGTTGCCATTGCCTCCCTCAGAATGCCTGCTGAGTGCTACAGGCTGAGGGAATGATGGAGAATTCCTCAACACTCTCACAGGCTTGTTAGCTTGTCAGGAAGGTTACCCTCAGACCCTGGCAGCAGAGTGGATATCATGGACAGACAGCTGTGAGGAGAGGCTGTGTGAGGAAGGTTCACGCCTCTATCTTTCTTTTCCCAGTGCCAAACATCAGCCTGGAAGTGCTGCAGCCCAGTTTCCCTGAGATAATGCTGGAGTCCCACATGGTGATGATCCGGGTACCGTGACCCCTTCCCACTGGGAAGCTTCTCCAAGAAGTCTTGGGCATCCGCAGATTTGGATCACAAATCAGTAACCATGCTATAGGCCCGCTGCCCGCTTGTGGAGGACTCTGAAAGTGTCTTCACATACTGACTTAAACTTGGTCTTCCAAGGCACTGAATGATGGTGGTGATGCTGCTGGTGGTAACTTTGTGAACACTTATGCAGCTCTTGTGTGCTGGGCACTACTGTAAGCCCTGCACATGTATTAACTCACTCACTACTCATTACAGGCCTCCAGAGATTCTGTCCCCAGTCTACAGAAGACAGAACTGAGCATAGAGGTTAAGGGACTTACCCAGGGTCACAGCTAAATGGAAGCGGTGGATCTAGGCCTTCAGAGTCAGTGCTAGTGACCACTACACTCCTCTGCCTCTAAGTGATTCTCAGATCTGTTCAAGTGGCAGAGCCCCTGAACATTACAGTGCTCTTGGCTGAAAATCATGAGACACTGATAGTTGATTCCATAAATGAAATTAGAATCAGCTAGGATGAAAGGCCCGGAGAAGGCAATGGCACCCCACTCCAGTACTCTTGCCTGGAGAATCCCATGGATGGAGGAGCCTGGTAGACTGCAGTCCATGGGGTCGCTAGGAGTCGGACATGACTGAGCGACTTCACTTTCACTTTTCACTTTCATGGATTGGAGAAGGAAATGGCAACCCACTCCAGTGTTCTTGCCTGGAGAATCCCAGGGACGGGGAGCCTGGTGGGCTGCCGTCTATGGGGTCGCACAGAGTCAGACACAACTGAAGCGACTTAGCAGCAGCAGCAGCAGGATGAAAGGCCAATTTGAGTGTGCTGTTTATATGCAGCATAAAATCCCAACCAGGACCCCACTCATGTTCCCAGAGAGAAACAGACTGCATAGGGGGCGTGGTTGGTGCTTTTCAAGGTTTTAAAGACTCACTGTTTGTGCTCTGTCATTAGTAGCTGACAGCTGACATAGGTTTAAGAACAACTGAGAGACAAAATCTGTAAATTGAGAAAATTCTACCCACTAGCTTAAAATTTCCCCCTTGAATTGGAAAACCCTCCTGCAGTTTTGATGTAGAGGGAGAAAGCTCTTTACTGTGGCTTCTGGAAAACTGGCGCTCTGCAGGAACAATGTTTAGAGCCAGGTTTGTGGACCTCTGCATTGATGCAGAGAGCAGTAGCTCTTGTTTTTTCTTTCCTGGTGAGCCACTGTCAGTTGGTCTCTCCTGGAAGTGATTATGTAAGCAGCACTTGGTAAATACAGTTGACTTATTTCAGCAGATTAAATTTAAAAATCCAACTTTTGTCATTTTTGCACATTGGGAGGTGATGAGTTGACAGTAACCAATCTCCGGGTCACTTCTTCCCTGACTCTGTGCTTGTAGCTGTCACTGTGGCCTGATGACAGAGCTCTTTTGAATATATGCCTGTCAGTCAAAATAGTATTTTAGATCTGGGTAGAATTTTAAGACTAAGTCTAAATAAATAGTCTCATTTCTTCTTTCATTATCTAAGAGGTGGAATCAAAGAAGAAAAGAGACATAAGGAAACTTTGTTATTCAACGGATGTAGAGTCACAATGGGGAGAGAGATCAAAATTGTCTGGACTGTAGAAGCTGCAGGGCATCTGTTAGCTGAGCAGGGGTCTCAGGCCTGGGCAGAGAAGGCACCATGCCTGCTGAGGTTAGCTGGAACAAGCCCCCTGGGTACTAAGCATAGAGAACAATGCACAGATATTCAGATTTTCCTTGCTTCCATTTCTTGGTTTACTAAAGGAGCTCGGTTTCTGAAGAGTTTAATGTGTAGGATGCCCTTGGCTTGTTCTAACTCTGGCTGGAGTCCCTGGTTTAGGGCTGAACCGTACTGGCTGGAAGGAATTGATTTCCCTCAGCAGTTGCTCTGGGGTCCAGAATGATTCATTCTTCATTGTGAGGTTCTTAAGATGGCCATAGTGGTTGAGGGGCTGTGCAACTGGCCCATTTGGATCTGACACCCCCCTGTACTTTCTACCCTGAAGGAGCAACCCAGCCACCATAGGGAGGCCTGCAGACAACTCCCAAGCCCTTGAGGCGTTGGGTTAATAAGGCCCTGGCTGGTGGTTCAACGAACCAGGCCTGGATTTTTCTTGAGCTAGACCCGTGGTCCTTATTAGAGCACGGTTTGTGCCTCCGAGGGGGTATTTAATGATGTCCGGAGATGTGTTTGGCTGGCATAATGGGTAGGGGTGCTCCTGGTATCCAGTGAGTAAAAGCTGGGGCTGCTCACCACTCTACACTGCACAGACCAGCCCCCACCGGAGACATCTGCAGCCCAAAGTGTCAGAGTGCCCAGGTGGAGAAACTTTGACCTGACTCCTCCTTGGGAAATGCCTTCTCAGTCTGTCTGATGACGAGGTTGGCGCCTTGTTTTAGCAAAGGTCTGATTTTGCCGTATGAAGACAGGTTATTAGATATTCTTGGCTGGTGGACTGAAGGGACTGAGACTGAGTCCTTCAGACTAAAGTGTGCATTCTCAACCGGGGGGTAATATATTCTTAGAGGGCGAATAAAAGGAAACAGTTTTTTAATGTATAAAACACAGGTATTCATTCATTATATAAACAGCTAAACGGAATATCTATAGTATTAAAATGTCATGAGGGGACTTATTCTGCTGATTGTTTTGCAGTATATACCAATGTTAAGTCATTATGTTGTATACTTGCACCTAATGTTATATATAAATTATACCACAATTTAAAAAATGCTTTAAATGTCACTGCAAGGGAGTGTTTAAGGAAAATATATCTTAAAAATATTGACTGGGGACAGGTAGTAATGAAAAAAAATTACTGAGAAACACTAGGCTAAAGTAACTTTTCCAGAGTCCAGGAACTTAAGAGTTCTGGGTTTGGGTTTGAAATTGGCCTTTCAAGGAAACAAATAACTGAGCCCTGATTTTAAACGCCCCTCTCCTCATCCTCTTGACACCTTATCCTTTGCCAGGAAGATGGATATATATTTTGTGCCAAGGGAAACAGGCCTGTCATGCCTCTTTCCCTCGAGCAGAGAGTCTGAGCAGACTGTCTCTGCCAGGACATGGAGGCCTACTCTTTGGGCTAAGTGGGGCAGCTGTGGTCAGCAGGTGTGCGGTGACTGAGAGTGACCCCTGACTCTCCCCTGCCAGCGAGGGAGAGGGCAGAGGAGAGAGGGCTTGTCTTGACATGTGGCCACACATCAGAGATGCCCGACCCTCACGTTCCTGTCAGCCTTCTAGAGCTCTGTCTGGACCAGCTTTTTCCTTACCACTTTCCTGCAGGGAACAATGGCCTCAAGCCCAAGGACAATGAGTTCACGTCCAAACCCTGGCACTGGCCTATCAACTTTCAGGTAGGGCCCAAAGCGAGAGCTCCTCCCCGGGAACGGAGCTGAGGAGGAGGCTGTGGAGCCTGGCTGACGGTGGGGGGATGCTGGGGTGGTGGGGGCAGGCCTTGCCGGGCGGAGGGTGGCCGGAGACGGGCTCTGGCTCTGCTTGTGCTCGGCTGGACCCAGCCTCCCCAGGGAGCTCATGGAGAAAGTGCCCGCTCCGAGCCTCCTGCCTAGGCTCCCTGTCTGTGAAAAGTGGCTGGTCTTCCTTCCCTGGAGACTCAAGCGGCTGGGCGGGGCTGAGCCCTGTCCCCACTCTGTGTCCTTTGCTCCACAGGGCCTGCGCTTCTCAGGGGCCAATGACACCGACTTCCGAGTGTATCTACTGGGCAACCCGGTGAGTGCCCCGCGTGCTGCGGTGGGGCCCTGAGCGTGCCCGCAGTGTGCTGCTGCCTCCTCTCACCTGCCCGTGCCCGTCTCCCTGCAGGTAGTCTGGTGGCTGAACCTGCTGAGCATCGCCCTCTACGTCCTCTCAGCGAGCGTCTTTGCTGTGGCTGTGCAGAGGGGCGCGCATCTGCCTGTCGAGGTTGAAGGTCGGGTCCCTGGGCTCCCCTGTGCCCACCTAGCAGCCCGAAGGGTGCCCGCACTTGGGGAGTGCTGGCCTGCTGATGGGCCATCCTCTGCCTTTCCCTCCCTTTCTTCCCTTCTCTGTGACTTTTTAGAGCTCAAAGCACCAGATGCCTAGTGCTGTGTTAAACCCTGTGTCCTCCCAGCAGAGTTTATTACCTGTTTATGGATTAGGAAACTGAGGCACAAGGAGGTTAAGAACCTTGTCCCAGTAGGTAACAGAACTGAGGTTCACACCCAGGTGGTCTGCGTTCAGAGCCTTCACTGTTGACCTCCACACTCTGTGCACGACTGCCCATTTTTTCTCTTCTGCTCTCCTGTCCTCTAGTCAGGAGCAAAGCAGCCCCCAGGCCGTGGGCTGCAGCATCCAAGACGTTCACACAGGTCCTCTGCTGCCTCTGCAGCTCCGTGTCTGCAGACATGGTCCCAGGCCACCCCTCCCCAACCCCCGTCCTCTCCTGTGCCCGCACCCCTGCCCCGTCTTGCTGCAGAGATCTGTGTGGCAGCAGAGATGCGGGAGCTGGGGCCGGAGGCCGGGCGGCCTGCTCCTGGGGTTGGGCACCCCTGCTGGGGGTGCCCAAGCCTCCCGGGCCAGGGAGTAAGCAGTTCCTTCTCCTGCCAGCCGCCGTAGGGTTGTTCACCCTGGGGGGTGAGGGACGGAAGGCCCATTCGGGTGACGTGGCTCCTGTGAGTCACATGGCGAGGAAGGGGCAGAGCTGCACGGGGCAGGCTCCATACCCATCCCTGTCGGCTGACCAGGCTGTGCTGCTTGGGGCTCAGGGCTGTCCCAGGTCCTGCTGCAAGGAGGCGGGCAGCTCCTGTTCGGCTGGATGATGCATTACTTCCCCTTCTTCCTGATGGGCCGGGTCCTCTACTTCCACCACTACTTCCCCGCCATGCTCTTCTCCAGCATGCTCACAGGTCAGCGCTGCCCTCTGGGACCTGGGTGATGAGGGTGGGCAGGCCGGACGAGACCACCGTGGAGCGGCGGTGCTGGGGGAGCTCATCTGCCTCCCCAGAAGATGTCCTCCGACGGAGCAGTGAGGGGTTTCCCTTCCTCCCCAGGCCTTCTGTGGGACACCCTCCTGCGGCTCTGTGCCTGGAGCCTGGCCTCCTATCCGCTGGCCAGATGCGTGCACGTGCTGGGCATCCTGAGCCTGCTCCTGGGAACTGCCTACAGGTGAGCGCCCGCTGCACCTGCATGGCCGACCCCCCAACCCCAAGGCCTCAGCCCTGGGTGCGTTTTGGAGCCCCTGTTGAAGCACACTGGTGCTTGGCTCTGTCTCCAAAGGTTCGTTCTGGTTTTGTTGAGCCCAGTTTGGGCCCTGTCAGCCACGGTTTCCAAAGCCCTCCACGTGACCTGAAGGGGCAGCAGGTGGAGAAACATGCACTAACGCCCTGCATTCTCACCTCTAGCCAGCGGCTCCCAGCTCTGCACCTCTCTGGCTCATGTTGGAGAGCACCCCTCTGCAGTTACCTGGTTCCTAGCTGGCGTGGCTGTCAGCGGGGGGCAGGGGGGCAGGTGGTAGAGGGTCGCCAGGGGGTGCAGTGTGGCTCAGAGTAACTGCAGGGAGGATGCTGTTTGGCAGGCCGCCCCCTCCCCCATCTCACAGTCTCACAGATCTGCAGTTGAGCATCACTGGCCTTGAGGGGCCAGGGGCAACATAAAGTCCTGAACTGGGAATAGGAGACTTGTGACCTGAGAGCACATCCACATTTTAACAGAGAGTCTGGGCCACACAGCCAATGACCAGACCCTGGACTGCTCTGTCTCCTGGGCCTCTTGAGAAGAGTCCTTTTCCCTTACTGTCATTAAGTCGCTCTCTTTCAAGGTCCCAGAGTATGGTGTCCCCACGTGGTGAAGTCACACAGGCGTGCTGACACCTCAGGGTGGGTCCCGTAGGTAGAGAAGGTCTGAGGAGCTGAGCGTCAGGGGTCTCAGGGCTCCCCGCCTCCGCCGAGGCCCTAGGGTGCCAACTGCCACCCCCCCCCCGGGTTCTCCCCCACAGTTTCTACCTCTTCCACCCTCTGGCTTACGGGATGGTAGGTCCCCTGGCCCAGGACCCCCGAAGTCCGATGGCCGGGCTCAGGTGGCTGGAATCGTGGGACTTTTGAGGCCACTGCGAGGACTCCAGCCTGAGACCAGGACCTTCGTGGGGACGGCCAGCTGTGGAGCCAGTCCCCGGACCTTCCAGCCGTGGAGGAAGCAGCCCGAAGAGCCTGTGGACTTGCACTGCCTGCCAGCACGCAACCCGCTGGGGAGCACTGCGGCCCTGCTCCTCGCAGAGGCTCCTCCACTGGCTCTGCTCAGCCACAAACAACTTCCCTCTCAGCCCCGTCCCCCGTGAGTGGATGAGTGTGAGCGTGCGTGTGTCCGTGTGCCTGTGCAGTGTAGACCATGGCTGTGGACAGTGGAGCATCATAAACTCTAAAAAATCGTCCAGGGCTACAGTAGTATTTTCTGGTGTTTTTTTCTCACTGGATTGGGTTGTAAGATTCATCAGAAATTCTCAGCTCCAGGAAGGCTGACTGCACTGACCCCGCCTTGGGGAATTACCTCGGGTGGAGCCGCCAGGATCGTCAAGGCTGTGCCGCCCTCCTTCCCGCAAACAAGCAGATCCCTAAGCCAAACACCCCAAGCTGGAGGGCCCGCCTCCTGCCTGCAGTGTGTGCTCAGGGGCCCGGGCCCCAGTGCAAGGCAGCCCCGCTGGCCCTCCTCAGCCCTCGGCTCCTTGCCGTCTGGGAATGCTGGGCGTGTGGTTGGCGAGGGGCACGGCACCCCATCCCTGGTGCTGTGTCCTCAGGGCCTGGGAGCCAGGGGCGACTAGTGGCTGCCCATCCCCTTCCTTCTGCATCCAGCCTGGCTGTGAGGTTGGGACCCATGCTCTCCCACTGGCCCCTCTCCTAGCACCCAGGGTGAACGTGAGGGGTTGGGCTGAGCTCCCGGTGGGGTGTCCGGGGCCAGGTTGCCCGGCCTTTCTGGGCTAGTGCTCCTGTCACTCACTAAGCTTTCCCCATGCCTCCTCCTCTGGTCCCCAGTGCTGATGCCCTCCTTTCTCTCTGTTTCACCCCCCTTCCTCTGGGTCACTGTTTCACCTATCTCCTTTTCCCCAAGGCCCCAGAGCACCTAGGCATGCATCAGAACTTCTCTTTACCACCTTGAAGCCCAAGCAAGCAGCTCGGAGCTGTTCCTTTTACTTCCTCCCCAGATGAAAGAGAGAAGGAAAACCCTCGGGCCAGAACTGAACTAACCCAAGGCCAATCCCTCAGCCCGCCTTCGTCCTCCTGGTGCATGATAAAGTATTTTTTTTTGTCTCAGAGGACTGTAATGCTTCAAGGTTTAATGATGAACCTCTTGCTACTTTCCATCTTTCCTCCTCTGTAGCCCCCACCAGCTCTGCCAAGGTCAGAGCTCTTTCGAGCTTTGCTCGGTGGTTGCCACGGAGACTGGAAATTGGTCCCAAGGACAGGCTGTGCTACCCACTGGGTGGTGGGGAGGGAAGCTTCTGGCCATGCTCAGATGCTCAGACCGACCATCATTAATGTTAATAGAGGAAACGCAGTCACATCCAAAGCAAGGCAGGTTTGTTAATTAGATCTGGGGCCCCCGTGACCTCCCTTTCCCAGGGCTGCAGCCCTTTTGACTTCCCCTAGCAGGAAGCACTGCTGCCGGGTGCTGAGTCTGGGCTGCTTGCTTAATTGCGTTTCTGGAAGGGAGGGAGAGCAGGGATGGAGAACCTCTGCTGTCCCATGCCCCCCAGCCCCCCACTTCTCTCGCTCAGACCAAGTTGCTTTCTTCTGAGCTGGGGGCAGGGGGCAGCCCTCTGGGTGGGCTCTCCTGGAGATGGAATGCGGGAGACCCTGGGCTTGACTGTTTCAAAAAACAGTGGCCCCACGCTGACAACTGGGAGGTGGTGGCTGCTTCTCCCAGTGCCTTACTGCCTAATAGGAACTCGTTGGAAGGGAGGTGCCCTGAAGGAGCCAGAGGGGCAGCCACTCTGGTGAGGGCAAGGAGGGCAAATGCTCAGGTGGCCTCCTGCCCAGCCGCCCTCCTAATCTGGCCACCCCGGGGACAAGAGCTTCCTTGTCTCTTCCACTGCTCTGCGGAGATGGGAGAAGAGCTGTCTGCCCACCCCACCCCTCCTTTGCCCAGGCTGGCGCACGCTTGGCCAACACAGCTCCAAGGACCCAAGTTGTGTTGTTAGAAGATGCTGGAGAAAGGGGCTGTCAGAGCCATGCTCTGCACATGGGCTCCAGCCCCCGGAAGAATGTGACACGTCCCGCAGACGTGCTGGTGGAGGAAGGAGACATTTGCCAGCTCAACCTCCAGCCAACTTCTTAAACCACATTTTACATTAAAAAAAAAATTTTTTTTCCACAGATAATCAGAGGCCATTTACTTTTGTAATAAATAGCTCTTATTTTGAATGCCATGTTGTTCTTGTTGTACTTAATTGAATCTGACTTGCCCTCTGGCTCCCAGAACGAAAAGAATGTTTGGAGTGCAAGAACCGTTCCATTGTGTCTGGAGTCTGAGCCATTCTGACTCCAGCAGAGGCCCTGGGCTGGGCAGGTGAACCCGGCTATAGCAGGAGACACTGAGGCCCTCTCATGAATAAGGTTACTTGAGTAATGTTGGTTGTTACTTGTATTTATTTAAACTTATTCCCAAATAAGCAGGAAGCTGGACCTTATTTTTCCCTCTCTTAACCTCGTCACACAAATATAAGGAGAGAGAGAGAGAGCGTCCACTTTGAGACAGCTGAGCGGCCCAGCACTGCAGCACTGATGTCCATTCTGCTCCCCAGAGGCCCCCGTCTTGGCAGGCGTTTTCTCATCAGGGGTCACGTTAAGGTCCGAAGGAGGTAAGAGCTGATGTGTTTTGGACCGTAGCTGAGGGAGGAGAGGAGTCCAGTGTACTGTGAAACCGAGGGTCTTTGGGGCTCCCTGACCACGCCCCCCTCCTGCTTAGGACCAAGAGGAGCTGGAGGGAAGAGGAGGGAATCCTGCAGCCCCTCGGGGGGTAGAACTGTCGAGGACAAGCAGGCTAGGAAAGGACCAAAACCTTCCTGGCACAGCTCGGTTTACCACCTCCCAACACGTCTGTGACACCCGAGTCCTCATAAAGGCCCAGTGAAGTCACAGCGTCTTTGTTCCCGTTCCACCCAGGAGGGATTCCATTCCTTAGCCGAGGTGCCACGAGCAGTCAACAGTAGAGCCAAGGCTGGGTTTCCCAGGTGGCGATAGTGGTAAAGAGTCCTCCCGCCAGTGCAGCAGATGTGAGAGACCCGGGTTCAATCCCTGGGTTGGGGAGATACCCCTGGAGATGCTAAGTCACCTCAGTCGTGTCCGACTCTGTGCAACCCATAGACGGCAGCCCACCAGGCTCCCCCGTCCCTGAGATTCTCCAGGCAAGAACACTGGAGTGGGTTGCCATTTCCTTCTCCAATGCATGAAAGTGAAAAGTGAAAGTGAAGTCGCTCAGTCGTGTCTGACTCTTACCGACCCCATGGATTGCAGCCTACCAGGCTCCTCCATCCATGGGATTTTCCAGGCAAGAGTACTGGAGTGGGGTGCCATTGCCTTCTCTGTCCCCTGGAGAAGGGAATGGCAAACCCACTGTAGTATCCTTGCCTGGAAAATTCCCACGGACAGAGGAGCCTGGTGGGTTGAAAAGAGACAGACACGACTGAGCACTCAGCAGCAGCAGCAGGGCCTCGGCACTGAGTTGGGCTTTTTCTGCTTCTCCAGCCTGGTGCTGGGACTAGAAGCACCTGCCCAGGACAGCCTGGATCCCCTGGGGAGAAGGCATAGCCTCAGATTAGCATGTTCCTTCGCACCTGCTGCCTAAAGCACCGACAGCTCGTCCAGGGCCCGGTGTTTGCTGGTGCAGCTAGACCAGTGGTCTTCTGGGAGGGAAAAAGCCTTGATCTGTAGCATCTGTCCAGTCTCATGGTGCAGATGCTCCACCATGGCCTCTTCCAGGCCACTAACTTGATTGATGTCACTGAGAAACTGGAAAGACTAACCCAGTTGGCTCTCCCAAGCCATCTAAGAGCCAGCTCCAGCACCCTTTTGACCCAGACCCGGTGACCTTGCCTTGGACGGAACTATGGATGCAGCTCTTGCTCACAGTCCATTAAAGTGACGGAGACAGTGGAGCACAGAGGTTTGGAGGAGGGGCCAGGGTCAGCCTTGAGGTCAAATACTGGCCCCACCACTTACGAGCCAGTTACTTAACCTCGTTGCCTCCATTTCCTCAACAGTAATACAAGGGCAAAATAAACAGGATCTACTTGACAGAGTTACTATGAGAATGAAGAAAGGTAATGACTCAAAGTCCCTTGCATAGTATCGACATGGATCTCAGAACGTGTTAGCTGTTTATCGTTGGTGATAAAGCAGCCTCCGTGACAACACTGGCCCTACAACACTGGCCTCTCCTCAATTAGAACCTCATGCCCAAGTCTGTGGGCAGATGCCGGGAGTGGGGCTTTTGTGACTTTTCCCCAGCCTCTCAAATGTGGAGTCCACCCCTGTGTCTCCTGATTGGAATACACCACCCAGACCGCAAGGCTTAGGCAGGTTCCTGGGCCTTTTCGCTCAGGGGAGCGGAGATAAGAGAGCACTTAGCTCTCTCCTCCTGCCTCCTCCCGGCTCTAAAAAGGCAGAGCGAGTGCTGACTGCACCGCTTACTAGCTAAGGCCATCAGCTCGCTAACCCGTCAGACTCCAGACCCTGCCCAAAGGAGAGAAGAGGCAAGCAGCATCCCGAGAGTAGACTGTTGCCAGGAAGTGCACACTGGATGGAGTGGGAAGCCTTAGATGAGCCAGCAGGCCTGCACGGAGCGCTGGGCATCTGGGCACCGAAAGATAAAGGTCCCCAGAGATACACGTGGCCCTCCCCACTACCTGCCGAGCTGGCTGCAGGGCCATGGGACGCCGACCCGGGAGTCTAATCCCCGAGCACCCAGCTTTCTCCCTTCAGCCCCCAGGCCCTTTGTGCTCTTCCTCGGGGATCTCTTGGACGCCTTAGGACACACGCCAGCTGCCTTGCAGCTTTGCTCCCCTGCTCCAGCCCAGAGACCCCCAAGATGTGAGGAGGGATGGGGAAGAGAGAAATAAGGTGTGCTCCAAAGTCCCGCATCCCTGGAAGAGGGAGAGAAGCGAGATGGTTTTGCGAAGTTTGCCTGGGAGCAAGAAGAGTGCTGCTGAGGCCCTCAGGCCTGATTCAGGGCCAGCAGAAGTTCTAGAAGGCAAGGATTCCATACTTCATGCCTAGCACAGGGTTGGCCAGCAGATGCTCTAGAGGGCAAGGATTCCATACTTCATGCCTAGCAGAGGGTTTAGCATGGAGCCTCAGCCAGTTCATGCCTGAAGGGTACACCCACCTTGTACCCACGGACCAAAGGAGGTGGGCTGAGAGGTTCCTGAAACCCCACTCCACCCCCCTTACCACACCACCGAGGAAACTGGAAAAGAGGCGGGCAGACTGCCGGCGGATAGGCTTGGAGAGGACATAATGAAAGACAAGTGAGGATCTTGTTCTTTAAAACAGGGACCACTAGGCCTGGGCTGGGGCCCATGGCACTTGCAGGCTCGAAAGAGAAAGGTTCAGGTCTATTTAACAGGTGACCAACCTTACACCCTGAATGGCAAATTCAGGAGATTCTGTTTCATGAACTTCAAATTAAAGAAAGAAATAGTGCTTCTATTTAAACGTGTACGAAAGTCTATTTAAAAATCGCTGAATAGTAGAAGGTTCTTGCTGAACCCTCTCAATTGTCCAGGCACTGGAGTGCTCACCATTGCTGCACCTGAGACCCCACCCCTGGCCAAGCAGAGCTGGGGTTAGAACCGGAGCTGACAGATTTCTAAGGATGGAAGCCTCAAGAAAACGCAGGCCTGGCTGGACACGGCGGTGGTCTTTGCCCTGTCCCTAAAGCTGAGCGCCCTGGTGGCCCCCGAGTGTGCCGGGGTGCTTCAGTCAGTAACCAGAGCTAGGGCAGACCCTGCCCAACCCTTCGCGGCCCTCGCCCGGCTCCGCCTTGTCACACAGGCAAGCGCCCTGGCCTTCTTCCACCCCCACCTCGGGGCTGCAGGAAGGAGACCTGATGCCAGGGGTCGGATGCGAAGGAGACCTGGTGCCAGGGGCCGGATGCCTCCAGGGAGCGTTTGCGTGGGGTAGCGGAGAGGCCAGCAGCTCCAGCTCCCTGCCCTAACTGCTGCTGCTGCTGCTAAGTCGCTTCAGTCGTGTCCGACTCTGTGCGACCCCATAGACGGCAGCCCATCCGGCTCCTCTGTCCACGGGATTCTCTAGGCAAGAATACTGGAGTGGGTTGCCATTTCCTTCTCCTTGCCCTAACTAGTAAGTGGTAAAATTGTCACCGGATGAGAAACCGAGCTCCCCAGAGGCTCGGCGATTCCCGTGAAGCTCTGAAGCCCTGTCCTTTCCCAAGCCGCCAAGTCCGCGGCCAGAGTCGGTCGCCCGGAGATGCGCGTCTATCCGGACGGAGAGGGGCGGGGGCCGCGGCGGCTTTAAAGAGCCCCAGGCGGGCGGCGCGGGGCGGGGCGCAAGGCATAGCGGCCGGGAGCGGGGGTACCTGGAAGCGCCTGGCCGGCTGGGGCGCCTCCACCTGGGCGGGGAAGGAACGGTGGCTGGACCATCCGCGCCCCACCCCACACACTCCCCGCCACGCCCCGCGCCCCCGGCGCCCCGGCCGAGGCGCGGGGACCGTAGGAGGCGCCGAGTGGCCGAGGCGCCGACTGGCCGCGTCGCCGCGGAGATGGCGCGGCACGTGCGGTGACGGTGCCTGCGCCCCGAGGGTCCCAGCCCTGCGCCCCGCATCCCCGGGGCGAGCATGGAGCTCCCGGAGCCCGAGCTGATACGGCAGAGCTGGCGAGAGGTGAGCCGCAGCCCGCTGGAGCATGGCACCGTCCTGTTCGCCAGGTGAGGGCGGCCCGAGCGTCCCCGGGGGTGCGGGGAGCGGGGTGCCTCTCCAGGAATGAGTCGGAGGCGGCCGAGCCGGCGCCGGAGGAGCGGGGCGCGGCGACTAGTGGCGCAGCCCCTGCGGCTCTTCCCGCGGCGGCCGCGGCGCGTCTTGGCGAGCGCGCACACCCCGCTCCCAGCGGAGCTCTCTGGGCGCCGGCCAGGGTCCTCTCCCGCCGCCCATCTCCCTATACTCTGGGCCCCGCGCTGCGGCCCCTCCCCGGCCGTGTGCCTCCTGAGTGTTCTTTCCCTGGGAGATGACTGCAGGGGTGCCCACCGCTGTCCCTACGGAGAGAAACCCAGGTGTCCCAAGGGCCTGCGTGGGAAGACTGTACTGGGCGCCTGGCCCGCCCGGCACGGGGTCTGGGCCCCGGAAATGTGCACTTCCAGTAATCAACTTCAGGATAAAGCTTTCCGAGGAAATGCCAGGCTAGGACCTGAGACCCTCCAGGGAAGGGAGGACAGATGCTCAATTCTCACCACCCCAGAGGGGTGAGGGAGTGTGCAGACCCCAGAGGGGAGGGGAGGCTGCCTTTAACCTCAGCTTGAGGGTGTCTAGGTAGCCCCTCTGCCCTCACCAAGAAGACATGCCCCCTCACCATGGTTTTTCAAGAGCCTTGGCTCCTTTAAGTCAGCCCAGAACTTCTGAAGAGGTTTTTGTAAAGCCTCCCCCTTGCAAACAAAAAGGGACTAAATTCACAGTCTCCCTCCCAGATATGGAGGAGAGCCTATACTTGGGCCTCCAGCTTTCCCCAAACCCGCTCTTTTCTCAGGCCCCCTCTGGCCATGCTGCTCCCAAGCTGTGTGGCTTGAGACAAATGATCAGCCTCTCTGGGCTTCTGTTTCCTCCTCTATAATATTGGGTAACAGTTACACCCACTGTTTAGGATTGTGAGGGGATACCTGAGTAAACCACGTGCAAGGTACTCAATGCTCAGAAAGTGTTAGGGCTTCTGAATACTAATTATTATCGTTGCTGGGCCAAGCGCCTTTGGACAGGATGGGACTGGGGGGTTCTGATCCAAGAATGGGAGGGAGGGGAGGAGAAGGAGACAGACGGCGGGAGGGGGAGTCCCCACCAAGGACTCCGGGCTTCCTGTTTCAGGACCCCTGCCTGTCCCAGCCCACACCCCTCCACGGTTTATGGGAGGGGCTTCCCTATGAGGCCTGGGGAACATGTGTTTTCCATGATGCGGAAGAGGTAAGAGGGGCCAGCGGCAAAGCTGGCCAAGCGATGCGTGCCAGGCTGAGGGTGAGCTGGAGTTTACACCCCAGGCTCTGCGCACCTTCCCCTGCTGCAGGGCAGCCAGGGCCCATGGAGCCTGGAGGGGCGACCCCCCCAGGGCTGACACCGCGCCTCCCCGCGCAGGCTGTTTGACCTGGAGCCAGACCTGCTGCCCCTCTTCCAGTACAACTGCCGCCAGTTCTCCAGCCCAGAGGACTGCCTGTCTTCCCCCGAGTTCCTGGACCACATCAGGAAGGTGAGGGGAGGTAGAGGGCCTTCCTGGGGGAGAACAGGAGAGAGAGAACCGGGGATGGGAGAATTCCTTTGGCATCCTGACCCAGCCCTGGGCTGTGCCCCTTCTCCTGCTCCCTCCTGTTGAAGGCATCTGCCGCTTTCCCTCTGTGCTGAACTGGGCAGAGTTGGGGCACCCAGTCAGCCAGCTGCTCCCAGCTCAGCCCTTTGCCCTCGGACTCGTCCCTTGGCTCCTGTAGGTGGTGTTGGTGCTGATCCATCAGGGACCATCTCCCTGTAAAAACCAAGCTGGGGTTTTCTTAGAGGCTGGTGGCTCTTACAGGGCCTCAGCGTTCCCCTGTCCCAGGAGGATAATACTGTCCAATAGGTGTGTCTAGGGCTTTGAGCCCCTCAGCAGAAGCCAGCTTCCTTCATGGCCTAACATTAGTAGTCTGGCTACCATATGCTGAACGCCTGCTGTAGGCAGACACAGGCTGCCTTTTGTCTCTGATCCCAGATAAACAAGGGTCTTCTCTTCCTTCTGGTTGGGACCCCCAGGTTTGGGACTGGTTATGAGCAGGGGCAAGGAGTTGCTCTGATCTCCGTTTCACCGCGACCTTGACTTTGGCAGGTGATGCTGGTGATCGATGCTGCGGTGACCAATGTGGAGGACCTGTCCTCCCTGGAGGAGTACCTGGCCGGCCTGGGCCGGAAGCACCAGGCAGTGGGCGTGAAGCTCAGCTCCTTCTCGGTGGGTAAAGGGGCCCTTTCTCTCTCCAAAGCTCCTGGCCTGAGGCCACCACTCTCTCCCAGGCCCCTCCTGTCCACCTGTTCATCTCTCCCTCTCCTAAACCTTCAGGTGACTGCATTGTTAGGTACTTGCTGTGTGACCCTGGCACTGCCTTGACCTCTCTGAGCCTCCAATTTTTCTTCTCTGGTGTGGTTTCTCTTAGAACCCATAGAAAGTGAAGGAGCCTCTGGGATTGCTGCTCAGTTTTATATCGGCATGCATAAAACCATCCCAGAACCAAACTGGCTTAAAACAATGACTTCTGATTTCCCTGGGCTCAGTTGAGCGGTTCTTCCGTCCCACGTGCTGTGGCTGGAGTCACGTGTGCACTGCATTCAGTTGGGAGCTCAGCTGGGGCTGCAGTGTCCAAGATGGCCTGTCATCCTTTGGGATCTCTCTCCCTGTGGCCCCTGATCGTTCGGTAGTGGAGCTGAGCTTCATTCCAGAGTAGCTGCTGAGCTCCAGGAGGGAGTATTCTAAGAGGACAAGCCAGCCTCTGCTTGTATCACTCACTAATGCCCCACTGGCCAAAGCCAGTCACATGGATGAGCCCCGTGTCAAGGGCGTGAACCCTTGAGGGCCCCCTCACAGGGGACCACTCACCTGATGGCCCACCGCACGGTCCAATCACCTTGTCAGATGTAAGCACCTTGAGGAAGGGACTGAGTTTGTCTTGTCGTTCTCTCCATCCCCAGCACTAGTACAGCATCTGGCCTTTAGTGTGTATTCAGGAAATATTTGTGGAATAAATACACTGTATTTTATAATTAATAATTAAAAAATGAGAGCCATTATTATTGCTGAAGACTTACTGGGTATAGATGCTGTGCCAAGAGCTTTTAGTAGATGATCTCTTAATCATTCCAACAATCTGATGAGTTGAAAGTTTCACTCATGAAGCAACTGAGGCTCAGAGAGGTTACCTAACTTGCTCAAGGTCACACAGCTCTCAAGCACTGGAGTCAGAAAGTGAACTCAGGATGGCAGAGCCTGTGCTCTTAACCTCATGACTGCTGTCTTGCAGAGAAGGAAACAGGAGGGACAGTGACTTTGCTTGGTGTGAGCTGGAAGTGCCAGGCAACCCCTCACCCCCGACTCATGGGGTAGTCGTGAGGCTGGGAGTGGAGCGAAATGCTTCGTTCGCTTTAAAGCCTCACCTTTAAGTGGCACCCAGGGACTGGGGGGCAGAATCCTGCTCAGGAAGCATGGACCCCGTGCAGGAGAGCCAAAAAGCCCAGGAGTCCTTTCCAGCCCCCAGCCTGTTTTCTCAACTGTGGAATGGGGGCATGCCTCCCTGCACCTAGAAATGACAAGTGTCCCCCTTGCCTCTGCAGACGGTGGGTGAATCCCTGCTCTACATGCTGGAGAAGTGCCTGGGCCCTGCCTTCACACCCGCCACTCGGGCTGCCTGGAGCCAGCTCTACGGGGCCGTGGTGCAGGCCATGAGTCGGGGCTGGGGTGGCGAGTAAGAGGCGGCGCTGCCCAGCGGTTTCCACCTGGTGGACGCCCCCGCCTGTCTGTGTCTGTCTGTTGGTCTGTGTCCATTGTAGCCCAGGCTCCCCTAGGCCTCCCTGCCTTGTGGTCCTTGTCCCCTTGGCTGTGCCAGGGAGGTGATGGAGCAGGGCTGGGCCTCAGTCCTGCTCACCCCCAGTCGCAGGTGGGGTGGCTTTTCCTTTCCGATTTCCTCGAGTTTCCCCTAGCTTCCTCTCTGCCAGCCCAGCCTTCCCCTCTGGCCCCCCCACCCTCCTCCAGGAGGAGGAGCAGTGTTTTGGCGGCAGAGGTGGCATGGGGCCCAGGGAGGGGGGGAGGCACGGGGCTTTGAGGGGTGGGCGCTCCCATCCTCCTACCTGCCCGGGTGAGCCTGGGCTGAGGCAGGCAGTGGGCTGGCTGAGCTTCGAGCACGTTTCCAGCTCTCCTGCCCTCAGCACGTTTCTCTCCCAGCAGTGTGTTTGCTTTGCACAAGGAGAGAGGCGCGGGACAGCTCTGGCCTTCGTGGCAGAATCCCAGGCAGCCGGAGCAGGTGGCCGGGAGACCAGCTGGCTCTGTGACAGGGCCCCTCTAGGTCTCAGTGGGGAGCAACCTCTCAGATGACCCCCGATAAAGTAGTTTTTCTTTTCTCGTGTCAGGTGGGAACTCCCCTGTATCTCTGTAGGAAGCAGCTATCCAGCCAGGGTGGGTGGGCTAGGGAAGGGCCAGGAAGCTGGGGTCTTCCTTCTCGAGAGACCTGAGTCTGTTCCCCAGCCCTGACTCCTGCAGAGCCTGAGGCTTATCCCCCGCCCACCCCCACCCCTTTCTGCCTCTGCCCACACCGACAGCAGGTCCAGGGCTCCTATATTTAATACCTGCTGTGTGCCTGTACCTGGGCTTCCCAGGTGGCGCTAGTGGTAAAGAGCCTACCTGCCAGTGCAGGAGATGTAAGAGATGCAGGTTCGATCCCTGGGTCGGGAAGATCCCCTGGAGGAGGGCGTGGCAACCCACTCCAGTATTCTTGCCTGGAGAATCCCCATGGACAGAGGAGCCTGGTGGGTTATGGTCCATCGGATCTCAAAGAGTCGGACACGACTGAAGCGACAGCATGCACACACGTGTGCCTGTACTTAGCAGGGTTGATGGACAACAGCAGGAGAGTCCCCCTTCCCACGCTCTGAACCGTCTCCACTTTTATCTTTTGCTGCGTGCCGTGGTTATATAAACTCACGAGAAATAAACCTGTTCTGTGTGCCTCTCTGACCCTCTGGGACTGGTCTTTTCTTTGGCGTTGGCTTGTGTCCAGATGAAGCTGCAGGGTGGTGGATGGAAGGTAATGTGGGAGGTCGGGGTCAGGAGGATCAAGGCCAGAGTGGGTGGAAAAGAAGGGAGGTGTGTGGGGAAACCAGTGGCTGAGATGGAGCAAGGGGTCTGTGGTGGAAACTGGCCGGCAGGGCACACAGCCTGACTACATTTCCCAGTGTCCCTTGCATTTAGGTGAGCTATGCTACTGAGTTCAGGCCAATGGAATGTGTGGACATGCGTACCACTTCCAGACCTGGTCCCCCCAAACTCCTGCCTGCTCCTCTGTGCTCTGTCATCCTCCAGTCATCTTGATGCAGATCTCAGTGACCTTGAGGGCCATGCCTTGAACATGGCAGACTCACAAGGTGGAAGGAGCCTGAGTCCTGGATCACTGCTTGCAGGACAGCACCCCCTAATTAGAAGTGCCTTGCAGCATCCAAGCGCTTCCCCTGAATGTAGTGCAGGGGCTCGTTCATTTTAATTTTCTAGGAAAGAGACAAACTTGTGTTTGTGCCATTACACATTTGGGGGTTGGTTTATTTCAACACATACCCCTACGTCTGGAGTCTGAAGCAGTTCACTGGCCGGGGGTCTGGGAGGCCACGCGCTGGTGGACAGGGTGAGGCCACGAATTGAATGGGCTAGGTGTCAGGACAGCAGCGCACAGCAACAAATCTTGCAGGGTTTCAGAAGAAAGCTTCTAGAACCTCTTTGGAGAGGTAGGTGCCAATCCCAGAGTGGACTTTTTAGGGAGACTAAATGTGTTAAGCTAGGGTATACATATTGGAGTTGAAGACCAGCTGTGAGTGTAAGTAAGTGTGTGTGTGTGTGTCAGGAGGAACAGGCAGGCAACCGTAGAGAGACAGCCAGGTAAATGGGGAGTGAGTGACTTTAAGAGTGGCCTTCATCCAAGCAGGCTTGGGGTTACCCCCTGACTGCTCCTCACTTACTCCTGGCCTCCTATGTGTGGGGCCCTGGAGCTGGGCTGTGAGTAGCTGGAGGGGCTGCACCCGGGCCAGCTGTCCTCACCCTGAGGTCTGATTTTCTCAGCCCAAGACCAATGCCACCAGTGTTAGCAGAGCCTCCCTAGCTGCAGCCAAGGCCTCACTTTTGTTAAGCTCTGGAGGCCAGGCCTGCCCGGCTCTGTGACTGCAGACCTTGGGTCTGGAGCACGTTAGGAATGCTTTTCCCCACTGGAGCATCAAAGGGATTTTTCTCTTGATCCCCATAGGCTCCCATGCGGGGGGGGCCCACTCTGCTGTGTGACCAAAGAGTGGCTCAGACTCAGGTGGCCACGCCGAGCCTCAGGCTCCTGAAGCCTTGACACCCACACCGGAGACGGGGTGACCTGGCTCCGGACGGGCCACACCCCCTCCTCCAATGTGTCTGGAGCCATCCTAAGCATGGGTGCTTTTGCCTTTCCTGAAGGTCTTTCTTGCACTTGTGCGTGTCTCCAAAAGAGTTGTCCTTCCTTGTCTTTCTCATGTCCTCATTCCCGTGAGAGGATGGGAACCCATTTCTGCCAGGCTTTCTCTCCCCCGCCCCCAGCTCACCATCAAGGTTACCAGTAGCCTCCATCCTGCCCAACTCAGGGGTTGCGTCCCAGGCTTCATTTTGCTCTTCTGCTCAGCAGCGCTTGGACGAGTTGAGCACTTTGGTGAGCACTTTTTTCTTTATTTTTAAACTTTTTATAGTGGAGACGTGTTAACATACACAGAAATCAGAGCCTGATGGATCTCCAGGCACCCTTCACCCCTGCATCTGCACTGAGCAACTCAAGACCTCTTCCTGACTTCTAATTTTGCTGGACAGTTTCAAAGCTAATCCCAGATTTCGTGTTCTTCCACCCATAAGGTCTTCCATATGCTTTTCTAGCCAATTTTTTTTAAAACCTCTTAACCCACGCCATCAATGTACCCACCAGGATAAACAGTTATCTCAACATCGCCAAATGCACAGTCCATATTTGAATTTCCCTGGTATCTCAGAGATGTCTTTCTGCAGCTGGTTCATTCAATTCAAGATGTAATCAAGGGTCACACACTGGTTGCGCCTCTTAAACGTCTCGTTTTCTTCCAGCCTCTTGCTCTCTGCCCTGTGCCATTGATTTGTGGGTGAAACCTGGTCATTTGTTCCATGGCTTGTCCAGCATTTGACCTGGCTGGTGCCTCTTGGTGGCATCTCTGAGCTCGCCGGTCTCTGCCCATATTTACTGTCAAGTGTGGTTTCAGGTGACCCCACGCCCTCCCCTCTGAGTCCCTTTCTTCCCTGACTTCCAGGACGCCAGGCTCTCCTGGTTTCCCCCCTTCCTCTCTGCAGCTCCTTCTCAGTCTCCCTTGCAGACTCTCCTCCCCATCTCCCTCCGACCGCCTCCGCACCTCTGCCTGCACCCCTGGAGGTCGCAGCCAGTCCCACGCTTTCCACACCATCCAGATGCTGAGGGCACCAGAGTTCACCCCTCCAGCCTAATTCGCCTCTACTCCAGACTCTGTCTCCAGCCACCCGCCCAACATTCGCATCGGGCACCATCTCAAAGGTAACCCAACCCAGGTGGAGCTCTGGGTCTTCTTCCCAGACATGCTCCTTTCCAGCTTTCTCCACCAGTGTAGTGAACCAGTTTACTTGCTTGTTTGGGCTGAAGAACTGGGAGTCATTCTACCTCCTTGCTCAAACCTCACGCTGAATCTATCCAGGAATCCGGAATCCCTGTACCAAATCTCACTCCCTCTCTCCTCTTTTGCTTACCCTCTCCTTGTCTGAGCTACCGTGTGGTTGCTCCAGGCTGCCCTCATCACAGCCCCCAAGGGGGCTTTCTGCTTCCGTCTTGTCCCCTCCCTGCGGCTTGTAAGGGGGTGTCTCTTCCCTGCTATGAATCCTCCAGTGGCCTGGCCCATGGAGCCCCGTAGCCCCCTCAGACCCCACCCCACCCCTCTGCCCCTCGCTGACTCTGCTCCAGCCACTGCGGCCTCCTCTCTGGTCCTTGGCCCCTTCATGCACTTGTTTTCCCGCCCCCTTCACGCCCCCTCCACTGGCTCACATGTCTGGTTCCCCCGGAGCTTCCCCCAAGTCCTCCCCATCTCCAGACACTCTCCCATCCTGCTTTGTTTTTTTCTTCATAGCGCCTGTCCCGACATCCCACTACGTAAATGTGTTAATTGCACTTACATTCCATTGCAATCGACACGGGAAGGCTGTCAGGAAAGGCACTTTGGGCTCTGTGTTTGGAGGGGAGGGGAGGGGCGCTTCAAATCATGGCTGAAGGTGCTGAGCTAGGCAGAAGTGACCCCCGAGGCTGGTCTGTGTCTCTCTCCGACCCAACAGTAGTACTTATTGCCAAGGAAGGTGATTACAACAGAAGTTGTACCTGCGCTAGGCGTTAATCACTGTAAGCCCAACGGCAAATGCTTCCTTGGGCCTAACCTTTGGTTATCTGCCAGGCACCTGCTATTTCAGCTCTTTGGAGGCAGAGTGAAGGGATGAGAGGTTATCCAGCCTGTGCATTTGTAACTAGGTACAGGCTACCGGGGGCTTTGCCGGTGGCTTCCCTGGTGGCTCAGACGGTAAAGCGTCTGTCTACAATGCGGGAGACCCGGGTTCAATCCCTGGGTCGGGAAGATCCCCTGGAGAAGGAAATGGTAATCCACTCCAGTACTATTGCCTGGAAAATCCCATGGACAGAGGAGCCTGGTAGGCTACAGTCCATGGGGTCCCAAAGATTTGGACACGACTGAGCGACTTCACTCACTCACGGGCTACAGGGGGCTTTGCCGGTGGCTCAGCATCAAGAATCCTCCTGTCAATGCAGGAGACTTGGGTTCCATCCCTGGGTCGGGAAGATCCCCTGGAGAAGGAAATGGCAACCTGCTCCAGTATTCTTGCCTGGAGAATCCCCTGGACAGGGGAGCCTACAGTCCATGGGGTCGCAAAAGAAGTCGGACATGACTGAGCAACTAAATGACAACCCCTTCCCGGAGGGGAAGGCAGTGTGAGGTGCTGGGACCAGCTGCCCTGGTTCCGGGAGGCTGGGATGGTTTCCTGATGGCTTCAGGAGAGCCTTGCCCACTCAACCCTCCTGCACCCCAGAGTCACTGGGGGGATTGTGTGAAACAGAGGTGATCGGGCCCCACCTCATAAATTCTGGCTTGTTCAGTGAGGCGGCCTGGACGTTGGGATTGTTTACAATCTCCAAGGAGACTTCCACCGGCAGCTGGAATAGAGACCCAGTACTTGAGGCTTGAGAGAGGCTGGGCTGCTGGTTGTCAAGGCCACGGTATCTCAGATGTTCAGAAAACAGCCTCTGTTGAAAAAAAAACCTGCGTGCTGTCTTCCCAGAAGCCGGACTCCACCACGCTTCCCCAGGGCCTTTACAGAGCGAGCTTTGCTGGCAGAGTCGGCCAGCACAGAGTTCCCTGACGGCTTTGGGAAGGTGGCCGGGAGCCGCCAGAAGCTTGGCCTCCACAGGCAGAGCCTCTGGGAGCCCAGGGCCCTTCTGCTTCCTCCCAAGCCCTGCAGACCCCAGCCCGGCACTCAGGGTGGTGCTCCAACACCCTCCAACAAGAGGGTGCTGGCATCCTGGACTGCCCTGGCACCAGGCCTCCCTCCTGGCCATCTGCCCAGTTCCCCTCCCCAACAGCCCCCACCCCTGTTTCCAGGCCGTGGAACCCAGCCCCTCTCGTCCGGCCAGGGTGGTCTTCCTGCTCTCCTCTCCACTGAAGTGTCTCTGTGGATTTCATCTGACTCCACTCGGAAACTAATAGTGTTGAGGGGACAGGGGTCCGGGGCGTGGGGCCTGGACCCCTGGCCAGGCTCACACCACGGGCAGCTTTGAGCCCACACCCATGAGTGGACCATGAAAGCTTGGGGAGAAGGTCCGGCAAGGGTGCTCCCGAGCACCCCTTGGAAATCGAGCCCTGAGAGTGCCCTCTGCCCTCACAGGGGGCAGTGACAGAGGAAGCCCCCCTCCACACCCCATTCCCTCTATCCCTGCAGCTGAATCTGCTCCATTCAATAATGGACTGAGCGATTGACTTCCCGTCCTCCTGCTTTCAGGGTGAGGTGACCAGTGCAGGGACATCGCGCTGCCTAGAAAAAGGCCCAGAATCCTGGTCTCCTAGGCGAGGACATGTCATTGTCCCCCAGGGTAGGGAAGTTTTCCTCCTTGTCATGGGCACGACAGCTGACATAACTACCCTTTGCTAGAGGGTTTTCTTGTTCCGTTCAGGCCTGACGCGGCAGCCCAAGTGCCCAACCTCTCCCTAACCTCTCCCTGCCCCTGTGTCGCTGGCCGAGGCTGGTACAGACCTGAGCCTCGCCTGCTGCCTCTGCCGGGGGCCTCCATGGGTCAAGTCCAGCTGCTCATCGGGCCAAGAGCCAGCTCTCAGGGAGCAGCACTCAGCCTGGAGCTTGTGCTGCCCAGGGGAGGCTGCCTGATGGCTTCTTAGGTAGCTCAGGGACCAGAAAGTTCTCATCTACTTCCCAGGTGGTACAGTGGCGAAGAATCCACCTGCCAATGCAGGAAACACAAGAGACATGGGTTCGACCCCTGGGTCAGGAGTAGGAAATGACAACCCACTCCAGTGTTCTTGCCTGAAAAATTCCACGGACAGAGGAGCCCGGCAGGTTACGGTCGTGGGGTCGCAGAGAGTCAGATACAACTGAGCACACACCTTTAGCAGACGGGTCAGGGGACTTTCAGAGCACCCGCAGTGGACTTCTGGTCTCCCCAGGAGACCAGGCAGCGCTTGCCAGGCCTCCTTCCCCTTTGAGGCCAGGGGCCAGGGAAGGCCTCAGGGCTCAAGGGATTCCCAGGGAGACAGCTTTTGGTCTCAGGCGCCAAAGCCACAGCGCAAGACGTGTGCTCCAGCCTGGCCACCTCCGGGAGCTCTGGCTCCTTCCAGATGGATGGGAGGCCCTGCTGGGTGGGTTCAGACGCAGAGGCACAGGCCAGCTGAGGTTGGGAGGACTTGTTTATTCAAGGCACAGTCATAGCATTAATAACAAGAAGGTTCGGCGTTCTGGCACATTCCTTAAGTGGTGGTGGCCAAGGGAAGTCCACACGCCCCACTGGGGTCCCCAGAGGATGCAATGCTGCTAATAGGCACTTCGCTTCCAGAAGCATCTGAGGAAGAGGCAGGCAGGTGTGGAGCTGCCCTAGGCCCAGGGAGGGGCGCTTCTCGAAGACTCTAGGCAATCCCCGGTTTGGGAGGCAGCTCCCTCTAGAGAGGAGCAGGTCTGAGGCTCTGGGGGTTGGGGGAGGCCGTGGGAGACAGATGGGGCAGGGGGCGGATGGGGAAGGGGGCCGTGGATGGGGTGGATGGTGGTAGGCGGAGGCCAGTGGGTGAGACCCGCGTGGGCCGAGGGTGCAGGTTGGAAGGGAAATGCCCGAGGAGGGCCTGGCTGTGCCGTGGCAGGCCCCAGGCTCACCCACGCAGCCAGCAGTGGCCGCGCGAGGTGGAGCGGCTGTGGCCGGGGCCCCGCTTGATTGCCCTGGGTCTCCAGGAAGAACAGAGACGCCAGGGGACTCCAACACTCCCAATACCCTCCCCATCTTCTTTCAGAACCAGGCAACCTTTGACCCAGGTTCAGAGCCGGCAGCTCCAGCCCTGTCGCCGTGTTATCTGCTGGGACCCTTCCCGTACGCAGCTTCCGCAGACTTAGGGGGACGAGGCAAGAGCAGCCACCGCAGGACTGGTCCAGTGGGGACCACGAGACGGGGGCTGGATGCCAGCAAGAGGTGCCAAGAGAAAAGGAGCCCTCAGGCCAACTTCCGGCAGGACATGCCCGCCGGACACCTGGGGGCTGGCGGTGGGTAGGGGTGCCAGAGTCGCCATCTCCCTGTGGCGAACAAGGCTCCAGGCCGGGGGTCCTGACCACTCTGCTCTGGAGGGGACCCTTCCCCTTGACGGCTGGTGCAATGTTTAGGGAGCAGGCCTGTGGGGGCTGGGATAATTTCCTCCTTATTCAGACCTGGATAGGGTAAGACCCCCTCCTCCCCCCAGCTGACTCAGGCTCTCTCTGGAAATTAGCCTTCGTGCCGAAGTCGGGGCCGAGGTCTTGGTGGTGGGGTGGTGGGATGGGGGCAGAGCAGGGCTTCTTACCCCTCAAGTGCTATTTCTCCTCTGGGGTTAAGCTTGGAGCTTCTGGAGCCAGGATGTGGCCAACAAGGGGAGCAGAAGTGAGGCTCAAGTGATCTGAGCTCAGGAGCACCCATGTGCCCAGGAGCTGGTGGCCAACACCCATGCGAGGCGGACACGAGTGCCACCTTCAGGAGGTTGGCTGCAGGGATCCAGGCCTTTGGAGGACGGAGCTCAGGAGAGCCCTAGGGCACACAGACCCCGCCTGGCGCGGCTCGTCCCGGCCCACCGTGGCCCCTGCAGCCCTTCTCTGTGTCTCCCTCGGCCTGACCGCCTGGAGGTCCTGGTGGGCCACCTGTCACCGGAGGCCAAGGCCTGCAACTCCCTGCCTGGGGCGAGGGTGCC
This sequence comes from Bos mutus, assembly GCF_027580195.1. Taxonomy (NCBI): domain Eukaryota; kingdom Metazoa; phylum Chordata; class Mammalia; order Artiodactyla; family Bovidae; genus Bos; species Bos mutus. The sequence goes on from NC_091626.1 coordinate 97,365,418, forward strand.
ACCAGAGTCCTTCCTACTCAGGATTCGGCTCCTCTGGGCCCCAGCTGGTGGCCGCCCTGGGAGGGAAGCCTGAGTCTGCCTGTCTATGGGGGACATGGTGCCCCCGACTCCACCACCCACAGGGAATCCGCAGTGTCTGAGCCAGGACCACGCTGGAGGCACTCTTCAGCCCAGAGTGCAGGGCAGCCCGGAAAGGAGACATGGGTCCTGCTTGGAGCCCAGGGAAAGGCCAGTCAGTGCCTGGTCTGCAGCACGGGCTTCTCACCCTAATCTATGCCCCCCACCTTGGCTGGGGGCTCAGGCACTCAGATGGGTATGAGGCAGGGGCAGCTCTCAGCAGCCACATGCTTGACCCTGGGGGTCCTCTCATTAGGCCCTGGGGCTTGGGGGAGGCATATCTGGTTTCTCATCATTTGGCATTTTGGGAGAAGACACCCCCTCCTCCCCGCCGCCCCGCCAACTCCATGAATTCTGCCTCTGCCCCTCCCGCCTGACAGTAACCAGCCCAGGTGGCTTTCATCAGAATGCACACAGGTCCCATTTAATGAGCCCCGCTGCCCTTGCAGGGACAGACAAGAGAACAAGTCTCTACCCTGCGGCTCCTGGGACCCCTGATGAGGAGCGGGGGACAGAAAGGGGCTCAGTCGCCTCCTTCCCGTCTAGGGTCTCAGCCATCCCTTCCTGCCGGTGGGGTGCAGGATTTTTCCTTGCGGCTCTCCATGTGGGGAAGCTGGGAGGAGGTGGTCCTCTGTGTCTTGGGTCCTCCGCAGACTGCAGGGGAGGGATGGGGCTGGGAGGAGGGGTGGGGCTGGGCAGTCGCAGAAGCTCCTCGGGCAGGGCAGCTGGTGGAAGGATGGGGAAGATCCCAGAGAGTCTTCTTCCTGCCTCCTCCTTAGGCACACCTTCTCCCTCGTGACCCCAGGAAAGCCCTCCAAGCCTTCAGTCTCTGTGCTCTGGGCTCCAGCCATTGTTGCCAAGAGGCAGGGCTTGCCTGTATCCTCCGTCCCATCCTGGGGGGGCCCTTCTAGACTGCCCAGCATCTCCTGTTCGAGCTGGTCAGCAGGCCGGGGTCTCCACGTGGCCGAGAGATACAGCCAGGGCTCTGCTGGAGCCTTCCCAAAGTCTGCAGGATGTGTTGGGGGGTCGGGCCAGGGTGCCCTGCTGCCTCTCTCTGCCAGGCCCTTCCCCTGGCAGCTACTCCCGGCTGGAGTTGCCAGGTGGAGGCCTGGGTCCTGGTCAGTGATACTGGCTCTGGTCCCCCAGTTCCAGCCCTTCCTGGAACCGGGCCGAGTCCAGCTCCCTCGAAAAGGCCCTCACACCGCTCTCCTCTTCTCCCTCTTCCGGCTGTCTGCTCATGGTGCCGTAGGTGGGCTGGGCTGGGGAGGAGGCGGGGGTCAGGTTCATCTCCGGCTCTTGCAGCACGGTGGCCACATACAGCTGCTCAGGACAAAGAAGGGAGATGGGACGAGGTCACACCCGGGGCGAAGCGAGGTCACGTCCGTCTGGGCACACCCCCCCAACCCTGCCCACCCCACCCTGACGCTTGACCTTTCTCGGGGCCCCCACCCTCTAAGCCGTGGCTCCTTCCTCCCCCGGCAGCCTGCGTCCTGGCCAGCCGGCCCAGTCTGCCTTCCCGGTTGTTCTCGAGCACGCCGCGGGCACCTATATGTTCCCTGGGCTAGTCAGCGGTCTCCTAACTCCCAGTCCAGTGCTCCTTCAGCACACGTGCCGTTCAGTCTTGGTTCCAGGTCCGGCTGAACCCAGGGGAGATGACAGGCTCCCTGACACTGGGGTCTGGGGGGAGCCCCCATTCCTGAGCTAGTGCACTTTCTACTGCAGCTTCAGAGATGCATCCAACACCCTGGGCTGCGTCACTGGCCGGCCCGTGAATGAGGACTTGAAACCGAGGCTGCCGTCTGAGGTCTTGGTCATGAGACCTCTGAAGTCCAGGCCCGGGCTCAGGAATGCCTGGGACAACAGCCGAATAGAAAAACACAAGAAGTAACAGGGATGGGCTGTCTGTCGTCCTTTGAAGGGACTTTGAAACCAACTCCTTATTTTGAAAACAGGTAATTATTGGATAGAATGAAACCTTTTCTGTAGGAGTTTATTAGAGTGAGACTAAACAGCCCTAGATGATGAAGGAACATTTTTTTCTGCAATAGAATTTAGATATTTTCATAAGGCCAAAGTCAACCCCACAGATGACTTTTGGGTCCTCCAGGAAAAATGGTAACTGAAAAATGGAAAAAGCCAGCAGTCATCCCTGAACCCGGGAGTCACTTTAGCATCATAAATGGCAATAAATGGGATATTATATATCTCCTGGTGTGACACAGAGCACTGCCGGTGATGTTCTAGGCCCTAGTGTTGAACTTGAATCTTCAATTCCAGCCTTTGAATCTAACTTCTAGTTTTCAGGAAATACAGGAGATACTGTAACCTCCTGTAAGATATCATGAAGAAACAGCCAGAAAAAGCCAGAAGATGGGGCCTTCTGCAGGACTACAGGCTTGGTCTTTCCAACAAGTCATGAAATAGAGATGGTGCTGAAATAAAAGGGACATGGGCAGGGGCCAGATTAATCCAGCACAGACCCCAGGTTGGATCCTGGTTTGGATGAGCTGTAAAATATATTTCTGGAACCGTAGGGCAAGTTGAATATGGACTAGGTATTTGAAGAGGTAAAAACGTATATATGCAGGAAGACGGAGATTGTTAACTAAAAACACAGGTTATGAAACAGTGTGCAGTGTTACGACATTTTAGAAGAAATATATATCTGCAAGAAAATACATTGAGGTGTCAGTGGTCATTGCAGGTGGCAGAAATATGGACTTTTATTTTCTTATTTTGGCTTGTTTTTCCCCATAGTTAGCTACAACGCTCAGAAACCTCTGTTATAATAATGAAAGATTTAAAAAATCAATTCCAGTAATTTCTTTAAAAAAAAAAAGCTCACACTCTGGAGTCTAGCAGACCTGGCTTCAAACTTTGTTCTGCCGTTTTCTTGCACAGTAGTACCCTAGGGTCTAAATTAAGTCAGGTCTTTGAGCCTCAGTTTCCTCATCTGTAAAATGAGGATAAAACCCCCCGCAGTGTGGGTTAAGTGCAAAGATCAAGAGCAAGAATGCTGAAGCGTCTAGTTTGCAAGGTTTCAATAACCAACTGCTGACAATATTCTGGAAGGGTCATCTTAGAAGGGCCCTAGGAGAAAGGCTACGTGGAGAGAGACTCCTGCTCGAAACTTTTGTCTCTCCTGGTACTGAAGCTCCGTCTCCCCTGCCACCCCCCAGAGTTCACTGGGCCCTCTCTGTGGGGCTCGCTTCAGAGCGAGGCCTGTAGTTCTGTGTGCCTGGCATGGGCACGTCCTCCCACTGCTGTCTAAGGGGTCCCCTCTCCCACCCACTCTGCGAGTGCTGCCCGCTCTGAAGTTGCACCCGGCCCAAAACAGTCTTTGGTTCCCTGATGCCCTGGATTCTCTCTTCTGGGCCTTTGCACAGGCTGGCCCTGTTCCTAGAGTGCTCTCCCCGACACCCTCTTCCATCCGGCAACCCCTAACTCTCCCATGCCGGGAGTCTGGTTAGACCTCCCCTTTTCCAAGAAGCCTTCCCTGAGTGCCAGGGCTGGCTGGTGCCCTTCTTCAGTGCTCCTCCAAGGCACCCTGGCATCGGGGCATGGGCCGACCCAGTACCCAGCTCAGTGCATGCCTCGGCAGCCCAGCATCCATCCGTGTGGCCAGGTTTTGGCGTGCGCTCATGCCCATCTCCAGGCTGAGCCACGAGGGTGGGAGCCAGCGCCCAGCCTGCTGGACCCCTGCACGCAGAGTCCAGCCTCGTCTCCTCTCAAGCTGACAGGCTCACTCGTCTTACCATTCCATGCAGACCTCCAATAGCTCGCGGCAGCTCTGTCCGCGCCATGCTGCCTGGCACCCGTGCCCTTGGCGGCAGCCTTCGGTCCTGAGGCCGAAGGACCCCAGCAGACCCCTGCGTCTACACGACTGAGCTCGCTGAGGCTGAGTCCGCCCTGCCCTTTCTCTTCCTCTCTGAGCTCCTTCTATAGTGTGTCCTGTAGAAATTCCCGGATCTTCTATCATTCTGAAGGCTCTTCAGCCAGGGCCACGGCAGCAATCTGACCTGGGCCAAGTCCTGCTGCGTCAGAGGGAGGAGTCCGGGCACCCCGTCTCCTCCCCGATACCCAGGGTGGACGCTAACCACTGGTGCCCCCACAAGGCTGCTGGAGAAGCCCATCCCTGTAAGCACCCCACCTCCCCACCCCGACCTGTCCCAGGGCAAAGGCACTGACTCACAAGGGAGGTTGGCGTGGAGGAGGTGCTGCTAGGCTCCAGGTCAAACACGGTCTCCATCTCCTCGGGCTGCGGCGGTGGGAGAGACAGGGAGGGTCAGTGAATGCGCCCCAGCCCCGCCCTCCCCATATCCAGAGAAACCCGGACCCTAACCTCAGGCTTAAGGGGCCCCCCGCTCCCCTTCAACTCATCTTCTGTTTTTCCAGACCTGCAGCCCAGCTGGCCGGGCTGAACCCTCGGGGGACAGAGTGAAGACTGGGATGCTGGGGAGACCCTTCTGGAAGGTTCCATCCCCAAGGTCCACAATGAGAGCTGTGGGAAGCTGTGGTGCAAAGATGAGCCTACTGCTTTGACTCCAGGAGAAGCCCTGACTTCAACAATACCCTCTTCCCTGCCAGGTTTTCCCTTTTATCTGAGATGAAGGTCTGAGTCCCTTGTCACCTTCTGTCTCTAGAGTGGACACTTGAGCAACCAGATCCCACGACACTGTTGCATTGGGAAGAGCCACGGATGTTGTCTGCCCAGGTGCTTCACTAGCACCGACTCAGGCCAGGGGATGGAGGAGGGTCCGGGGAGAAAAGGAGTGAGCACCTATGCCAGGACCCCAGAGATGGGACCACCGGAAGCAAGAAGATCCTCTTCTCAGAGGCTCCCTTCTCCAGCTCAGTAGCATGCTAGTACTTGAAATCAACTTTCTTTCTTATTTAAATTCATTTGAAAAGGAAATGATTCACTATTATAAACAAAAATCCTGTGTCAGCTGCCATAAACAAGGTCAGGTAGAAAAATAAAGGTGTAACCATGAAAAACAGAAAACGTTTCTGTCCACTGGAAATCATTCCAGTACGCTTCTAGAGTCACCCCACTTTAGGAAGTGCGGATCTAGAGCACATAGTTCTGTTGGCATGGATGGGCTCCCTTCTCTAATAACTGGCTGGGCCCCGAGACCCTAATGCTGGGAAAGATTGAGGGCAGGGGCAGAAGGGGGCATCAGAGGGTGAGATGGTTGGATGGCATCACTGAGTCAATGAACAGGAGCAAACTCCGGGAAATAGAAAGGACAGAAGGCCTGGTGTACTGCAGTCCACGGGGTTGCAAAGAGTCGGACACGACTTAGCGACCAACCAACAATGCGGCAAAGAGTCAAAGGAGTCATGGGGCCCAGAGGACCAGGCCTCCCTTCCAGACAAGACCAGAGTATCCTGAGATTCTTCAAAGTGAGATGACTGTTCCCCTTCCCCAGGATCTCATTCTTACCACCCCCTCTTTTACTCCTTCACTCCATCCTTTCTCTCAACCCTCCATCCCTTGGAATGGCCCCAGCAGCTCTGTGGCTGGACAGGCTCACATCGTAGGAGGGATGGGCCAGCCTGTGGTTCGGAGGAGACGTTAGAGGGGGGAAGAGGAGAGGACGATGTCTTCTGCCCTGGGAGGCCTGGTTCTGGGGCCAGTGCAAGCACACATACAGAATGCACACCCAGCACCTTCTGCCCATCCCACCACCAGAGAGAAAGGCAAGAGCCTCTCGTCGCTCTGACGCTGTGGGCGCCCCAGGCAGCGGGCGGGTCCTCTAGCTGTGTGCGCCCCGGGGAGAACTTGAGGGAGGAAAGGCAGGCTGGCAACTCACCTCATAGTTAGTCCTTTTCGACATCTTCCCCAGGAATGTGGCAACGCAGGCCATTATTATGGAAACAATAAGGGTGGTGAGGGAGAAGATGGTGATGGCATGCTGGGACCCTGCAAGGAGGAGGAGAGGCATGGGCTTGGTGCCTGAGGACCAGAGCTGTGTGCGGGGCGCTGGCAGAGATGCTGGCCCGGCTGACATATGCCTGGGGCCCTGGCCCGGCACCTGTGCAGGAGTTTGGAGCCCAGGGCAGAGATGTCTCTGCCCAGCTCTCCCCTTAACCACATAATCAATGAGCCCCACCCAGGAACATCATCTCTCTGTGCTACCTGACCGGTTTAGAATTCGGCATCTGGCGTATTCCACGAAAAAAATTCATTTACTCAAACAGCCACTTAGGTGTCCATTAAATGTCCCCCTAGATGTCAGCCACCTTCCATATCACGGTCCCTGGGAAGTATCTGAGTCATTTATGTCACTCCCTCAGGTCACTCATTTATGTCCCTGTCCCCAAATGCAGTGACTGACCCACACCTTCCCTTGTAAGCCCCCCCCTTTTTTTTAAATTCTTTTAAATTTTATATTGGAGTAGACTTCCTGCAATGCAGGAGACCCAGGTTCGATCCCTGGGTGAGGAAGATCCTCTGGAGAAGGAAATGACAACCCACTCCAGTATTCTTGCCTGGAGAATCCCATGGACAGAGGAGCCTGGTGGGCTAGCGTGCGGGGTCACAATCAGTCGACTGAGTGACTGACATGACGACTACTACGGTTGATTAACTGTGTGGAGTTAGTTTCAGGTGTACAGCAAAGGGATTCAGTTATTCATATACAGGTATCTATTCTTTTTCAAATACTTTTCCCCATACAAGTTATTACAGAATATTGAGCAGAGTTCCCTGTGCTATACAGTAGGTCGAGGTTGGTTATCTATTTTAAAAAATAGCAGTGTGTACATCTCCATTCCAAACTCCTACTATGTCCCTCCCTGCTCTACCTGCTGGTAAACATAAATTCATTCTCTAAATCTGATTCTGTTTTGTAGACAAGTTCCTTTGTATAATTTTCTGCATAGAAGCAATATCATATGAAATTTGTCTTTGTCTAACTCTCATAAGCCCTTTTGAAGTAAGCATACTCTATTACATGTGCTAATAGCACGGAAAAGCAATTCAGAATTTAAAAGTCACTTATGTTTCGTTTGGGGATGTTTGGTAACCTTTTCACGACGGCAGTTTTCTAAGTACATGAATATTAAAAATCAGTCTTTACAGTCGGAAGTTATTGCAAAATGACGTTTATCGTTGTGTTATTATAAAAGCAAAAAATGGTAAACAACTTCAATATCCCAACAACGTTGAACTGACTAAAATTGGCAGAAATTAATGCAGCCATTAAAAGACACGTGCTCTAACAGTATTTTAATAATGCAAGAAACTGCTCAGAGCATAATGTTCAGTGAAAAAACTCGGGCTGTAAGTCTGACTAGAATAAAACGGATCCACAGTTTTGTAAAGTCAATCCGTAAACCCCCTCTTACTCTGCCCTGTCCTCTAAAACACATGCACAAAGTGAGGTCTGGGAGCAGCAGACGGGAGGCTGTAGGTGAGATACCAGGCATTCAAACTCTAATCTTTCCATTTTTTTCTATTTTTGATAATAAATCTGTAGTCTTTTATACCTAGCAGAAAAGTCTTATTAAAAAATGAAGTCTGCCAGGGGTTTCCCAGATGGCTCGGGGTAAAGAATCTGCCTGCCAATGCAGGAGATACAGGAGACGAGGGTTTGATCCCTGAGAAGACACCCTGGAGTAAAAAACGGCAACCCACTGTCAATACTAAAGGAAATCCACCCTGAATATTCATTGGAAGGACTGATGCTGAAGCTGAAACTCCAATACTGTGGCCACCTGATAAGAAGAAGTGACTCCTTGGAAAAGACCCTGATGCTGGGAAAGATTAAAGGCGGGAGGAGAAGGAGATGACAGGATGAGGTGGTTGGATGGCATCACAGACTCAATGGACATAAGTCTGAGTAAACTCCAGGGAGTTGGTGATCCACAGGGAGGCCTGGCGTGCTGCAGTCCATGGGTCGCAAAGAGTCAGACACGACTGAGCGACTGAACTGAACTGACTGATGATAGATACTGTAAAATTTTATTTCCTGCCAGCCTTGAGTTAGAATGAAGGAGTAGGATGTTTTTGTTGTGGAGGTGATTTCCCTGAAAATTGTAAAGCGAAATGTATATGGTCTGGACCACACTGGTGCCACCCTTAACTTCAAGGTCAGCCGGGACTCTAACACGAGCCCCCTGGGCCTACAGAAGGCGCTAAGCGTGGCCGTGCTCCACGAGGAACACCTCGCTCCTCCCAGGGCTTGGCGTGCTTCGACAAGAGTCGTCGGTGAGGGCGACTGAGCGGTGGGGGAACAGACGGAGGCGGGGTGGCCGGGGGGGCTCAGCACGTACCTAAGCGTAGGATGGAGAAGAAGAGCATCCAAACCAGCCCCAGGAGCGGCGCGAAGATGGCTTGGTGGATGGCGGCCATGTGGATCTGCTCGTTGAGTTTGGTGGGTGCGTAGGAGTAGTACATGTTATAGCGGTCCGTGACGTGCTTCATGCACAGGTAGAGCAGCCCTGGGGGCCGGCAGACGGAGGCAGGCTCAGAAGCCATCCCAAGACCCTCCCCTCCCCTGGGCCCGAGATGCCAGACACAGGTCAGCCAGAGTGGCAAGGGGGCCAAGGACAGGCTGTGGGAGTCCCGTGGGGCCGATCTTGCGTGCCCGGCTGCTTCCCTTGAATCCTAGAACCTATTCTGTCATTTTGGTTAAGTAGTCATTCCCTAACAAGCATCCTCTGTAAATAGCCATCCAACCCCAGCCCCCCTGACCAACCTGGCCCCCTCCCCTGCCCTTCTGATCGGCTGGCCCCGGGTCTCCTCCTGAGCCAGGAGGGAGCCGGATGCTCTGGGGGTCCCCCTGGGTGGGGGCCTCAGGGACAACTCACCAAAAGGAGCAATGATGGGGCAGGTGATGCTGTACGCCATCACCACGCTGAAGACATTCATCATCCACGCATACTCGCGCCCGTACTGGAAGTCCATGGCCTGGTTCTGGGGCAGAAAGCAGGGTCCGCTTGGCATGGCTGCTTCTGCAGCTCCTCATCTGGCAAGGCAGCCTCCCCTCCGAGAATGGTGTCGGAGGAGCACCTGGCCCCTTCCGCCCACCAGGGCTCCCAGGTCACTCCGCACTTCTAACAGGCACCCCCCACTCCAACACCCGCCCAAGGGAAGCTCCAAGGGCTGTGTCAGGGAAGGGCCTGGCCCTCACCATTCGGATGTTCACTCTCTCTGGCTCCGACCTGGAGAAGACGAGGCGGATGGTGTACAAGAAGAGCGACCCCAGGCGCATCAGCTCCATGCCTGTGCCAATAAAGGCTGCCGTGATGACGTAGTTGACAAAGAAGGCGCCATTGTCTGGCAGGAACACACACCTGGGTGTGGAGGAGGGCGGGAGATGGCCACAGAAGCCGGAGAAGAGGGAGAGGGCAGAGATGTTGGGAGCAAAGAGGAGAGAGAGGAAGAGAATTGAAGGGATGGGCAGTGGGTGGAGATAGAGATGGGGAGAAGAGCTTTCAAATACAGTCATCCCTTGGTATCCGCAGGTGGTTGGTTCCAGGAGCCCCTGCGGATATCAAAATCCAGGGATGCTCAAGTCCCTTATATGAAAATGTCAATAATATTTGCAGATAACCTATGCCCATCCTCCTGTGTACTCTTGTCTCTAGATTATCTGTAATACTAACACAATGTAATCAGCTGTAAATACAACTAAACGCTATGCAAGTGGTTGCCTGCACACGGCACATTCGAGTTTCGCTTTTGGAAACTTCCTTGAATTTTTTTCCCTGAATATTTTGATCTGCAGTAGGTCAAATCTGAAGATGTGGAATCCGTGGACACAGAAGGCCCACTGTATACATGCGTTTCCAGCCCAGTGTAATTTAAACAAGGGCCCTTTTGAACAAGGATAGGGGTGGATGGGTTAGGAGACACATGCACTGGCTTGATCTACAGAAGGGCTGTGAAAGAAAACAAAAATAAAGAAGGGCTGTTTGACTGGATCCACAGACCCTGGAGAGCTCACAGGTAGACTTTTGGGGGTCTGTGACCTTGAATAGGGAAAAGATTGCATCTTCACTTTCTGCAGTTTAGCACTTCCTCCCATGAAGAGCGTGGGCAACACATCACAGGCATGCCAGCCATGGCTGTGAGTCTGTCTCCAGTTGAAGTGAGGTATTTTCATATCATGTTGTATCTATTGCTGAGCATTCACAACACCATTTGCGTTCATCATCTCTTCAAAATGATGCTAGTTATTAAGCCACTACATTAGACATGTTAAATTCACATGATTGAGACTTTCCTGTCTGCACACGTGTTGCTAGCTGGCCAACTTCGGCTAACAGCCATTCAGCCACCTGAATGGATTGTCACACTGCCTGTTCTCACATTGGTGACCCATGCATCTCTGTCATCTATACAGTTCTGATAACTCCCTCAAGAAGAAAAAATCTGTGAGTCCCTGCACATATTTCAGAACTCCTTCAAAAGCTATTCTTTCTTGAGGGCATCAAAGGTGAGTCATGAACTCACAATTCTTCTCCTTCTCATATATTTACAAACTGTATTAAAAATAACGACCTAGCCAAAGATGAACTCACTTATCTTGGGAAAAACTAAGCTTATTACAATTACAGTTTAACTGTAGAAAGCTTGGAGAATTCTGGCTCTTGCCCTGTAAAGCAAGCTATGAAAGGTTGCATGGCATTGGCAACAGCACATCTTTGAAAAATTGGGACTTTCAACATTTGTAACCCTAAAAACAAAACAAAGCCAAACAAAAAGAGAAACTGGCTGGACGTCCAACAAGACCTGCATGTTGCCTTGTCAAAAATCCACTCCTCTGTTCCAGTTGAATGTTCTTCTTTTAGCTAAGTAACATCAATTTTCACATGGATGGCTTTAAAACAATAAAATGTAAGTTTTGCTTGCTTCCATTTAGAATGCATTGACCTATTATTAAAGGTATTAACAGAGATTGTATCATACATTTGAATTCTAAAATATTTTCAATAACTGTATTTTGACATAACCAGTTTTCGTTATAGCCCAGGTATTTTGTACATTTAAAGAACTGGGCTTCCTGGGTGGCTCAGTGGTAAAGAATCTGCCTGCCAATTCAAGAGACATGGGTTCAGTCCCTGGTCTGGGAAGATCCCACATGGCCCGGAGAGACCAAGCCGTGCATCTTAACTACTGAGCCGTACTCTAGAGCCGTACTCTAGAGCCGGGGAACTGCAACTTCTGAGCCCACTTGCATGACTACTGACACCCGAATCCTAGAGCCTGTGCTCAACAAGAGGAACCACCGCAATGAGAAGCCCACGCTGCTACAAAGAGCAGCCCCCGCTCTCAGACTAGAGAAGAACCCGTGCAGCAGTGAGGACCCACACAGCCAAAAATTAATAATTTTTTTAAAAGAAATCTAATCAGAATCAACTCAACATTGTACAGCAATTATCTTCCAATTAAAAAATATATATATAAGAAATCTACTCAGAGTATATATAAAACTGGCAAAATCTGAACACGCTCTGTGGATTGTATCAATGTCACTTTCCTGGTTTTGATACTGTATCTTAGTTATGCAAGATGTGACCATTGGGGGAAACTGGATGAAGGGTGTATCAGTTCAGTTCAGTTCAGTCACTCAGTCGTGTCTGACTCTTTGTAACCCCATGAATGGCAGCACACCAGGCCTCCCTGTCCATCACCAACTCCCGGAGTCCACTCAAATTCACATCCATCGAGTCAGTGACGCCATCCAGCCATCTCATCCTCTGTCATCCCCTTTTCCTCCTGCCCCCAGTCCCTCCCAGCATCAGGGTCTTTTCCAATGAGTCAACTCTTCGCATGAGGTGGCCAAAGTACTGGAGTTTCATCTTTAGCATCATTCTTTCCAAAGAAATCCCAGGGCTAATCTCCTTTAGAATGGACTGGTTGTATCTCCTTGCAGTCCAAGGGACTCTCAAGAGTCTTCTCCAGGACCACAGTTCAAAAGCATCAATTCTTCAGCACTCAGCTTTCTTCACAGTCCAACTCTCACATCCATACATGACCACTGGAAAAACCATAGCCTTGACTAGACGGACCTTTGTTGGCAAAGTAATGTCTCTGCTTTTCAATATGCTATCTAGGTTGGTCATAACTTTCCTTCCAAGGAGCAAGTGTCTTTTAATTTCATGGCTGCAGTCACCATCTGCAGTGATTTTGGAACCCAGAAAAATAAAGTCTGACACTGTTTTCACTGTTTCCCCATCTATTTCCCATGAAGTGATGGGACCGGATGCCATGATCTTCGTTTTCTGAATTTTGAGCTTTAAGCCAACTTCTTCACTCTCCTCTTTCACTTTAATCAAGAGGCTTTTTAGTTCCTCTTCACTTTCTGCCACAAGGGTGATGTCATCTGGATATCTGAGGTTATTGATATTTCTCCCGGCAATCTTGATTTCAGCCTGTGCTTCTTCCAGCCCAGCGTTTCTCATGATGTACTCTGCATATAAGTTAAATAAGCAGGGTGACAATATACAGCCTTGACGTACTCCTTTTCCTATTTGGAACCAGTCTGTTGTTCCATGTCCAGTTCTAACTCTTGCTTCCTGACCTGCATATAGGTTTCTCAAGAGGCAGGTCAGGTGGTCTGGTATTCCCATCTCTTTCAGAATTTTCCACAGTTTATTGTGATCCACACAGTCAAAGGCTTTGGCATAGTCAATAAAGCAGAGATAGATGTTTTTCTGGAACTCTCTTGCTTTTTCGATGATCCAGCAGATGTTGGCAATTTGATCTCTGGTTCCTCTGTCTTTTCTAAAACCAGCTTGAACATCTGGAAGTTCACGGTTCACATACTACTGAAGCCTGGCTTGGAAAATTTTGAGCATTACTTTACTAGCGTGTGAGATGAGTGCAATTGTGTGGTAGTTTGAGCATTCTTTGGCATTGCCTTTCATTGGGATTGGAATGAAAACTGACCTTTTCCAGTCCTGTGGCCACTGCTGAGTTTTCCAAATTTGCTGACATATTGAGTGCAGCACTTTCACAGCATCATCTTTCAGGATTTGAAACAGCTCAACTGGAATTCCATCACCTCCACTAGCTTTGTTCATAGTGATGCTTTCTAAGGCCCACTTGACTTCACATTCCAGGATGTCTGGCTCTAGGTCAGTGATCACACCATCATGATTATCTTGGTCGTGAAGATCTTTTTTGTACAGTTCTTCTGTGTATTCTTGCCACCTCGTCTTAATATCTTCTGCTTCTGTTAGGTCCATACCATTTCTGTCCTTTATCGAGCCCATCTTTGCATGAAATGTTCCTTTGGTATCTCTGATTTTCTTGAAGAGATCTCTAGTCTTTCCCATTCTGTTGTTTTCCTCTATTTCTTTGCATTGATCGCTGAAGAAGGCTTTCTTATCTCTTCTTGCTATTCTTTGGAACTCTGCATTCAGATGTTTATATCTTTCCTTTTCTCCTTTGCTTTTCGCTTCTCTTCTTTTCACAGCTATTTGTAAGGCCTCCCCAGACAGCCATTTTGCTTTTTTTGCATTTCTTTTCCATGGGGATGGTCTTGATCCCTGTCTCCTGTACAATGTCATGAACCTCATTCCATAGTTCATCAGGCACTCTATCTATCAGATCTAGTCCCTTAAATCTATTTCTCACTTCCACTGTATAATCATAAGGATATATAGGAATTTTTTTTTTGGCAATTTCCTTTGAATCTACAATTATTTGAAAAAGTTCATTCAGAGGAGGAGTCCCTGGGCTTTACCCCCAAAGGGGTTCATGGCACAGGAAATGTTAAGAGGCTGCCTAATGAGAATGTTGGCATTCATTCATCTCTACCTATATGAGCAGATAAAGGATAGGCATATCCAGCTGGTGTGAACCCACAAAAGCCCCAGTGAACACTGGGAGTACACCTGAAACATGCACTCTGGTACTCACTGGAACCTGACGGATGCCTGCTCCAGATAGTAGATGTCAAAGAGCCAGTGCAGAAAGACGTCCAAACTAGAAGCAAGAATAAAGCAGACCTGCCATTAGTGAATCGATGAACTAAGGCCTGGGGTTCCATTTCTCTTGGGCTGGCTTCCCTCCTTCCAACCTCCCTTGCCTACTCCCCGAAGACTCTCGCACCTTAATATTCCAGCTGGCCAATCCACACTGCCTCTCTTCTTAATGGTGCCCACCCTGTTCCTGACTCTTTGACCTTTCCACTCAAGGCCTCCCCTCCAGCAAACCTTCACCAGCCTTTTCTCCCACAGCGCTCTCTCCCTCTTCTGAATTTCTACTGCACATTTCCCCCACCTTGGGCTGCCAGGCAGCTGGGAGGGATGGCTTGTCTCCGCAGCTGGATGATAAGCACTTTGAGGGCAGAGTTCATGGCTGACCGCTTAGAGTTCACATGATACCTGGCTCATGCTAGGCTCATGACAGGCACTGGACTGTCATTTGAGGAATGGATTTGCAGCAGTCACAGGTGGGCCTACAGTATCTGAAGGAGGAGGTTCCGACTCTAGGGTGAGCCTGGCTGAGAGAGGAGAGATAACTGGAGTTGAGGTACCTGGTCAGTCCCATAGAGGGCAGAATGACCACCATGAACACCAGAAAGACATAGCACTTGTGCGCTATGATCAGATTCTGACTTGTTCTGGAAGGAAACAAAGAGACACATGATAAGAACCAAACGACTGACTACAGAATGGAGAGAGAGAGAGACGGCCACCTGGGCTAGAAAGCAGTTTCATAGCACAAGTCAGTGCCATCTCCACAGCGCACTGAGAGCCGTGCTGTGTCTGGGAGCAGCAGGAAAGAACGGCATGATCAACTAGTGATGTCTGCCATGGGCAGAGGAAAGGGAAGGGAAGGCTCACACATACCATACACTTGACGCCCCTGTTGCAGGGACATCACTAACAACACTTAGAATCCTTGCAGCATTTCAATAAGCAACATGAGCCTTGGCCGTAGGAAAGCCCAGGAAGGATTTCTGTTAAGAGAAACCTCTTGGCTTACTGCCTGATAGGATGATAGAAACTTTGGGAGCAATAAATAACTTTTGAGACCCATGCAGCTTTCAGTCCAGAGCAGGTCCATTTTGCCCCAAGATATAGTAAATACTTCCTAAGTAATTAGCTCCTACCACAGAACTATTAGGGCTAATAAACAGGGAGGGGCTCTTTGTTTAAAATATGGCACCGTATGGGCTACACGGGTCTTCAGTCAGATTGAGGGCATGGGCTCCTCTGCGATGACCGTAGCAGCCCTTCTGACTTTTTCAGACAAGTCCTGTTTTCTCGCTCCCATCCTCCGCCCTCTCCCTGGCATTCCTGCCATTTCTGCCCACGGCTCCAGGCCCTCAGTGCGTGGCTGGAAGACGAGGGAGCAGCCTGAGGAGGGCTTGGTTTCGGGTATCTCAGCATCCCTGAGACAAACCAGTCCCTTCTTTCCAAAGACAAAAGTATCTGTTACTTTTTTGGGATGGTTTTGGGCATCAAAGCCATCCTGCATCAATTCCATTCCCCAGGTGAGACAGGAAGCTGGAGCACAGGGCTGGTGGGGACGAGGGAGTGGGGAAAGAAGCTGGTGCCAAGGGAAGGATAAGAGGGGAGGCCCCCAGCTCACCTGGTCCAGTGGGCTTCAAGGAAGGCAGAGAGGTAGACGATCAGAGGCAATGTCACGGTAAAGGCCCAGAGCAACACAGACGGGAAGAACTGGGTCACGATGGGGCTCTGTGTGGGCGGGTGGAGGTGGGGCAGAGAGAGGTCAATGCGAGAAGCCTGCTCCCCCTCACAGGCCTCCCCTGCCTTCTCCCATACCTCTGGCCACTTCTCCATCTCAGTCCCAGAGCGGGCCTCGTGTCCCTGAGGCTGCACAGTGGGCTGGGGCCTTTCTCACTCAGAATCTGCCTGGCTGGGGCAGCCAGAGGCTGACACCTCAAGGTCAAGGGGCATCCCCAAGGGGTGCAGGCCTCCTATGCTGAGATCACTGGAGGGACGGCCTAGTCTGACCCCACCGACTTGGCCCCAAGGCCACAGCCACCTGCTGTCACTCAGGGAGGAGACGCTCAGACTTTAGGGAGGAGACACTGCTTTTACCGCCATGTTGTGTGAGACATGGTGGAGAAGGGGAGGGTGTGGTGTGAGAATTCCCAGGCAGAGCTGTGGTGCCCCAGCCTGGGGCCTGTTGTGAAGCTGACAGAGGAGGGGGGCAATGAGAAGCGGCAGCACAAGGACTTGGCTTGACTGTGTGCACGTGTGTGCATGTGTGTGTGTGCATATGTGTGTTGCGTGTGCACTTCCATGTGTGCGCCTGCATGTGTTTTGCTGGAACAGGCACGGGGATAACATGAAAGAAGGGGCCTTCTAGGATCACTGCAAGTGTGCACGTGTGTATGCACACATGTGTGTGCATGTGTGTGTGTGCATGTGTGTGTGTGCCTGTGTGTGTTTTGCTGGAACAGGCATGGGGATAACATGAAAGAAGGGGCCTTCTAGGATCACTGCAAGAGCCTTGAGGCTACACAACTTGGATATGGGCCCGTCCAGCTCCTCGGAACTCCTCTATGCATATGGCAGGGACGGCTCTTGTGGACATACCCAGGGCCTGTGTGTCCAGAAGTGAGGCAAGTGGAACCAGAGCCAGAGAGCCTACTCCTCTTGAAGGGCTGCCCTAGAACTAAACTCTGTCTTCCCCACCGTCGCCTTATCTTCACACCAAGGATCTCGGCTCTAGAGAACGTGGGGTAAATGGAGCTGTCACGCTCGCCCCACCCTCTGCTGCTCTTTCGTACCTCTAGCTTGACCCAATCTAAAGAAGTCCTCCAAGCCCATCCCCCCAAATTCAGCCCAGAACTTGCCTAAGGCTCCCCCACCCTTTAGCCCTAGTCCCTAAGTCGGGCAGTGGCCCACATGCATCCTCTTTAGAGCAAAGGAGACCCTGGGCCACCACGTGCACCCACTGCCAGGGCCACAAGTGTGTGTGCTCTGGAGTCACGTCTCAGTGGGCCCCCCATCCCATCCTCGCCGGAGCTCTTCCTTTGTCTCCTGGGGGGCCCCCGTGCCTGTGAGTGGAGGAGGCACCTGCAAATTCTCGATGGGGCGGGTGACGTTGTACAAGTCGATGGTGTTGATGATGATGGCAGGCGTGGTGAGGAAGAAGAAGAGGAAGAAGAGGAGAGCGTTGATTGCGGTAAAGCGGGCCCACCAGTGGCAGCGGCGGACGGACAGGTGCTTCCTGGGCGGGATGGAGGAGCGAGGCGCGCTTAGGGCCGCGGGCCTCGGCCCTCAGACCCAGCCACGCTGCTTTCTGCGTGCCAGCTGTGGGCCAGGCTGCCCTGGTCTAGTTCAACGCTGGGGGCCCACGCCTGCACGCGACAGCCCTAGGCCTTCTCCTATCACGCCACTTGTCAGGCTCCGAATACATCCCACAGGTGAGCCAGAAGAATGATCTGAATTCTTTCCACAGGAAAAACCTTTTCCCCAAAAGGTGGGTGCCTTCTGTGCTTGTGGGGGGGTGGACTTGGGGGCAGGCAGAGGCTGCGATGCCCAGGAGAGACACAGCCCAGCAGGGGCCGTATGTGGAGGAGGAGGACAGGCCCTGATTCTTTTCCCCATCCTACAGGCGTCTTCCATCCCAAAGGAGCTCAAGGGAGAGGAGACAGACAGAGGGGGCTTACCAAATAATGTCCTTGGGGTGCGGGGCACGGACTACCCTCCAGCGGTAGGACTTGACGATGGTGGTCACTGAGGACTCTTTGGGGGACATCCCACAGTGGATGAACTTGTAGTCCTGCAGAATGCTGCGGAGACGAGGAAGAGACAGAGGTCTGGGGGTGAGGAATTCTTGGAGACTTGGATATGTCTCTCCTGACCTTATAGGTGGGCAGTTCCTCAGGCCTGGTCACTGGAGGAAAGGGTGTTAGAGGGATGGACTGCCCAGGAAAAGAGGGGACCACGCAGTTCTCAGTTCATGTCTTGTCCCCCTATTGGTAGTGACGGCACAAAGACATGCTCTTTCTGTGAGGTTGACAGGGGAGGTACTCATTTAGCCTCCTCTTAATATCAATAGCTACCGACTGTTCCAGCCAGTGCCTGACACTGTGCTAACTGGTGAGTCACATCATCTTAGCTGCATAGATTACTGAAGACACAACCAAAGAGGGGCGGGTGCTGGCACTGGGGCCCCATCTTGGGTTTCCTAACTCACATCTGCTGTAATTAAACCTGAGATCCCTCTCTACTGAGCGATGGTTCTCAGAAAGATATGTAGATGTCTCACACACACTAAATAGGACACATATTCCTTCTTACCCTTCCAGGAGGTGGACAAGGAAGATATAAGTAACCAAATTTGATGAATAAGAAACTTGAGGGTGTAACTAACTTGCAAAATTGCACATGATCTGTTGCCCTGAATTCTAGCCTGTGCCATTGTTCCTTTGCAGGGTCAGGGCAGGTGAAAACAAAGCCTTGTGAACGATCAGGCTCCCTCGGGGAGAGGATGGCTCCATCGTCCTCAAAAGACTGATTCTGAGGCTCCTATGTATTTGACCCAGGCCTAAGATTCCTTCCAGAACACTCCAGAGCAGATCTCATCCATTCCTTATCAAGATGGGGCTGCCAGTGGCTGGGGCAGAAGAGGGAGGAGCCTGCAAAGCTATGAAACAGAGAAGGCTTGCAGAGGAGAGGAGAGGAGCAGGAATGGCAGTTGGGTCTTCTCTATGCTGACTCTGTCACTCGCGGTGAGGGGAAGGGTGACGTAGGGGTGATGGGTAATGAGGGGCAGAAAATGGGTATCATTCTTGTCAAGGCTTGGAAGAGGAACCAAGAGGCCAAGGGCTACGCTGACCACTTCTGGGCTGAAGCAAGGATGTATGGGGGTGGGGAGCCCAGGACCTGGGTGTCTCTGGAGACAAGCTGAGCCCAGCAGCTGGAGGAAGACGCACGTGGCCGTGCTCTGGAAAGCAAGATGGCATCTGCGATGCCCGTGAGGAACAGGGCGGGGCCGAGGGGAGGAGGGCAGAGCACGGCATGACGGAGGCAGGCACTCTCCCCTCCTCCACTCCTCCCCTCGGCTGGAATGGGGGTGGGAAAGGATGGTTTCGGAGAAGCAGAGGCCCGCTCTTGGAGCCGGGATGGGCGCAGCAAGCAGCTGCCCGCCCCCCCGCCCCCCAACCCGGCACTCACTGCTTCGTCATCCTGGAGTCCTGGAAGGTGACGAAGATCAGGTCCAGACGCTTCAGCCGCGCGCGGTTGAGCTCAGCGTTGAACTCATCAGTCAGCTGCTCCTCCAGCTCGCTGTAGTACTGTTCTGCGTCCACCTAGCGGGCCAGACGTGGGCCTCAGAGCTGGAGCAGCCAGGGCTCCAGGAAGGCTGCCTCTCTCCCCCCGGGGGCACAGGCCGGTGAGGGGCGGGGATGGGGGTGTGTCTTGGTTCCATCCCCAGCTCCCTAGGAAGCCTGGCAAAAAAGCTCAGGACCCCAGGTGGGCTCCCAGGTCCCAGCTCTCCAGAAGGAAGAGGCTGTCACTTTGAAACAAGTTCCCTGCTCTTAGGTCTGGGGAAAGGGAGGCTTCCCCAGGGGTGAAGGGGTGCCTTTGGCCTCGGGGTGGACTCCGGAGAAGCGACAGCCTTTTCGAGTGCCTGCAGCATTTTCAAGTGAGGGAATCATGCTTTTTTCTGAACTGGCTAGATGAGTTCAGTCCCGCCAAGGCCTCCTTCTAGCCACATGGGCGGGGCGATAAGATGGAGCCCACAGCTTTCCAATGTTCCCGTCCCAGCTCCTTCCCCCGAGGCCGGGCAGCCTGCTGTGTTCTTGCTGGTCCTCCCCACCAAGCCCCGAAGGGAGCAAGAACCAGCCCCGTCCTGGATCACTCTGGGAGGGGGAGGCCCCGAGAAAGGCTCCTCTGCCTTCTCAACAGGGAGACAGAACATGCTGGAAAGGAGAACGTGAGCCAGGGGCTGCTCTGAACGGAGTCTGCGGCCCAAGGATGCAGGCCTGGGATACCGCCGGGGGCCGTGGACGGAGCCTGGAGCCCCGGTGCCCCAGCCCCTGTGACGCGCCCCCGATGTCCGCGCCAATTACCTCTTTGAAGCAAGCCCAGCACCTGCAGAAGCACAGCCGGGAGCAGGGGTGGACCTTGATCATCACCTTCCCCTTCTTCTTGGCCTTGGCGGTGTAGTAGAGCCGGCCCCGCATCGCGTGGCGCCTGCCAGCCAACAGGTGACACGGTGAAGGGTCTCGAGGTCAGAGGCCGAGCAACAGCCTCCCCTTCCCTCCCCGCCCCAGATCCAGACAGGTCTCACCGCAGCCTCACCTCTGATCGTCCAAGTCAATCAGGGTCCTGACGTCATAGCAGAAGTGGACTCTGGTCACTACGCACCCTGGGTAGGCCTCGCTGAAGCCAGGAACAAAGATGATGAGCCAGCCTGTGGGGCTGGGGACTTCCCCTTTCCCTAGAGCTACAGCCCACAGGGCTGAGGGGCACAGCTCCCAGGGGTTCCCGGTGCTTGGATGGTAGAATCCACCCCCTGGCTCCTAAGCCTGGACATCAGGATTGATCCCTGTAAATGAGAGATTTGCCACATCCTTCCCAGATGACACAGAACAGGGCCAGGGAGCAGAGCTGGACATTGCTGCTCACGGACAGATAATTAGCTTCTAGGGTTTGGAACTCAGGTCACAGAAGGGGCCACAAGATAAGACGACCTGTTCTAGACTGGGCACCGCGGCTGGAGGGTGACCGGGAGGGGGCCATCCACGCCTCAGCCCACCCCGCCCCACTTACTGAAAATGCTTAATGATGATCTCTGGGTCTTGGATGTCCGTGGGGACATAGGTGATCATTAGTGTCCTGGTGACCTAGGTGGGGAAGGTCAGTGGAGAAAGAAGATTGCTCACACAGGAATTCTGGGTCTTCCGGTGGCCCTCAACCACCTGGAGCAGGTCGTCTACTCACATCAGGCTGCCTCCTTGCTGGGTAAGCCAGGTGCCAGCTTCCCCACCCAGCCCACGTCCCTGAGGTCAGCAGGCAGGCAAGCTACACCTCTGTGCATCCTGTGCCCCGTGCTCCGCCCGCCCCCCACACCGGGAGACCCCTTGCCATGGATGGCTGTAGTCAGGGGACGAAGAGTCAGAGGCTGCAGGGAGAGGTGGAGGGCTCAGGGACGACCAGAGCTCCATGACCTGCAAGGGCAGCTCATGCTGTCTTGCTGACCTCCGGGCTCCACTGTTCCACGTGATGCCCATCTCGAGGGGACATCCCTATCATCAGACCAGGGATGGGGAGTTGGAAGGTCAGCTGGACTGTGGGGAGGGAATGGGGAAGTCCCTCAAAGTTCACATGTTACTCTGTGAGTGGGACGTGTCTTCCTGAGCCATCGCCTCGTGGCCAGCATCTGTAAACTGTGCTGCTAGAGAGGGGAGTCTGGGCGGAAGCTTCTGGTGACAAGACAGAAAGCTGATGTGGCCGAATCCAGATGGGCCAGGAGTGTCTAAGCCTCCTGGCAGGCTGAGACATTCAGGGTTACCTTTCAGGGGTGTGTGCAATTGCATTCTGGGGTGTGTGCAATTGTGTTCTGGGGTGGGGTAAAGGGAATCTGTCCTTTAGGATGAAAGGCTTGAAGAAGCCCATCTCTCTTTTATCTGCCATCTTCCCTCCCGCTAGGAGACTCTACCTGCCTAGTGGTCCTTCCTGGGATCACCTCCCAAATAAGTGAATACTACTCAAACCCTTGTCCCAGGTTCTGCTTGGGAGGTGGGATGGGAGAAATACAAACCAAGACAGTGAGAACACAAAGAGGCAGCCCATGCGTTTCTGACCTCAGGGAGATGGGAGAAGGGCCAGGAGTTGGACGCAAGAGTGGGCAAAGTAGTCAAAGTATCTACCCACTGGGAGCACTGGCCACTGAAGATGGAGATCACCCCCGCCACAGTCAAGGCTTCAGTTTTCCAGTGGTGGGGAGGTCCAGGGGTCCTTGGAGAGGGTCCAGGGCAGCAGGGGTGTAGCAGGAGGATGTACTTGGGGGCAGCTATTCACCAGCTGGTTTGGAAGGGTCTCAGTGGTTTCACAGCCCAGACAAATGTGCCAGGTGACAATTCCCAGGGATAAGCAGAGGAGGCCTCCCTGATCGGGCAAGACTGCCTGGTGTGCAGACCACGACAAGCTAGGATGCTTCTGAAGGCTGGGAGTGGGATGGTCCAGCTTAGGGGGGGTAGCAGGGGGAGGGGCTCTAGGTGAGAGGGCGTGGTCCTGGTAGTTCTTTTCACTTACTCACCGCATAGCTTTTCCTGGGCACAAATCCTAAGCAGTGATGAGTCATGAAGAGGAGGTTGGTGATGAAGTATAAGAAAGCAAAGATGCTATGTAGCCACAGGAACTTACTCCTGCCAAGAATGAGACACGGAAGGCGTGAGACCCCCACCCCACCTCCTCCCACCTCCCAAGGGCCACCCTCCAGTGCCTCCAGACACTCAGGCACCTTGGAAGGGGATGGAGAAGGGGCTGTCCACTCCAACGAATGAAGGCTAGCGTTGCTCGACTGTTCACTATATGCCAGACGCAGGGTGGGAGCAGATGCTCTGTGTACATTTTCTCACTAGACTCTTGGACCGTGTGAGTGCGGTGCTGTGAATGTCTTTGTTTTACTCGTAGGGAAACAAGGGCCAGAGTGCCTGCCCAAGGCTACTCTTGACCGTGGCGGTCCCAGGAGGGGAGCCCAGAACTGCAGAAGCACTTACACTCTTCATACCGTGTCACGTTGCCCCCTGCCCACCCCCCACACCCCCTGCCACTGCACAGCTGACCATGAGGCCAAGCAGAGCAGGCCTGCAGAAAGGAGGGCCTGCAGATTCGGCTCACCTCCCTGGGGCAGGAAGTGTTTGGGTCCCGGGGCTCTGCACTCACGTGAGGCTGTCCCAAGGCACCAGGCCAGGAAGGCTGCTCAGAAACAGGGCCCGCCTTATTTGGTGCAGTTTGAGGACAGAGAGGCTGCCTGGCTTCAAAATATCTCATCACTGTTCCCCCGCCCCACCTCCTCCGCCTGGCCTTTCACTTCACTTTTCCCATCTGGCTAAATGCCTCTCTCCTCAGTTTTCTCAGAGAGGGCAAGGTGACATGGTCCCTGAGGGACGCTCCGGCTCTCTGGATTTAGGAAAGTTGAAAGGGCTCTTGGCCGCCCTATTAGACTTCACTTCTTGTTGGAAGTTGTGGACACCGCACTTATACCAGCGACTGGGCGGGGAGAAGCTGCTTAAGCTCTGCTCTGGCGCCGCCAGCACCCGGGGCGGAGCTGGCGAAAGGGGGCCCAGCCTTTCTGGTGCTTTTGGAGTTTGGTGGGGTTCGCAGGGGTGCAGGGTCAGAAGATGGGGTGGGGTAAAGGGAGGTGGGGTTAGGAGCGCGCAAGCCCACTCACACCTGCTGGAAAGGCTGCTTAGGCTCTGTCAGGAAGCCGGCCATGAGCCCTGGGGGGCCTGTTGTCTCGGCCGAGACCAGCAGGGCCGCGTCTGGGTCCTACAGATTGCTCTGGCCACCCGAGGGGTTGGCTGATGTTAACGTCCACAGGCTCCTGAACCATGAGGGCTGGAGGGGCCTTAGAGCTCATGTCCAACAGCCTTTCCGCCACCACGGACGAGGGATGAAGCTCACAGCAGGGTGCTCTGCCCCAGACCCAGGGCCGGCTAACAGCAGAGCCGGGGCAGGAACCCAGCTCCTCTGGGTCCTTAGTCTCGTGGCTGTAGGCATCAGGTCTGTGCTTCACTCAGTTCCTTGAGGCCTGAGCTGAACTCTTTTGTGGGCAGAGGAAGCAGTACCTTAAACCTCCACTTACTACAGTGCTTCTGCCTATCGGGAGCTAGACATAACCAAGCAAAGAGGACCACCTTGCTGGGACTTCAGGAGTGACTGGTTTAGCTAGTTCCATCCATTACAGAGATGGGGACACGGAGGCACCAAGAACACTTCTCACGAAGAGAAGGCAGTGTCTGGCATCCCACTTGGGACCTGGGTTCCCAAAGAAACCAGGCCTTTCTCGTCAGCAAAGAGGAGCCCATGTTTTAGACTCACCATCAGACCACCTCTCCCCACCAACATCCACCCCCTCCCCTGCCCCGGCCAGTAGAATGGGAGGTAAGAGGATCAGGTACCTACTCTGTGGAGACATTGACAATTGTGGTCCGGCCAAAGTGACTATCCCGGTCTGAAAGAGAAGAAGGTTGCCAACCTCAAGCCTGGCTCCTCAACTGGTTGGGCACCAGACCCTAGAGTTACCGAGTGAATGCCTGGGGCCTAGAAACGCTTGCCTACTTCCTGCGCTTCCTTTTAGTTCCCCAGAGCTTGTTGCAGGAGACGCAAGAGACATGAGTTCCATCCCTGGGTCGGGAAGATCCCCTGGAGTAAGAAATGGCAACCCACTCCAGTATTCTTGCCTGGAGAGTCCCCATGGACAGAGGAACCTGGCGGGCTGCAGTCCACGGGGTTGCAAAGAGTCAGACACGACTGAGCGACTAAGCTCGAGCACCAGTGGCCGAGGAGAAACAGGTGGAAACCTGAGCAATCAGCGCACGCCTGGCGCCGTCTGGACATTTACACACCACCCAGTTGTACGGCCCTCGTTCAGCTCTGTGTCTGCACTCACTAGTGAAATTTTGGCTGCTATTCACTGAGCACCCACTACAGGCAGCGTGCGAAGCACGTGACATGCATCGTCTTTATCCCTATGACCACTGAGGAAACCGTGGCCTGGGTACATTGTATAAGATGAAATAATCTTCTGGGAAGCAGATGTGGGTAAACGGTGGGGAACCATAAGTTTTCAGTCTCTGAAGGCCAACCCTCCTCACCCACCACACTACTGTGTCAAAATCTACCCTGTTAGGAGAAATGTTGATGGACTCCAGATGAGAAATTCTGCCCCTACGACGCTGCGTCCACCGGAGTGGGTACAGCCAGAGATCCGGTCCAGGGATCTTGGCAGTGGGTCACACGCCATAACAAGGCCTCCACGAACACCTGGCCAGGTACAGTGTGGGTCATGGATCATGGATAAACATTCGGTCTTAGACTGAATTACACTATCTGCCTTCTCTGCGCCAGACCCTGGGCCAAATTGGTACCCAGAGAGGTATCACCTGTGGTTTCCACGTGAGGGAACCAGAAGCACAGGTTGCCTAAGGTCCTATAACTAATCCTGAGAAGTGCAACTAGAAGTTAGAGTTTGAGATGCCCAAGCCCCAAGCTCTGTCCCACCAGCTGGGTTGCCTCTTAGGTCTAGCAGGCTGGGCTCAGGGTCCACAGAGCTCCACATACCCAGAACATCTCCAGTGTAGTTGATAGGCAAGATGATGCCCAAGGAGGGGATGCAGAGGATGAGGATAAAGATGATGAGGTGGTACTGGAACATGATGTAGATCCGGGCATCGTCTCCACACCTGCTAATCAGATCTTCATTCCTGGAGAAGACACAGAGATGGGGACACTGCTCAGGGGCCAGTGTGGCCACAACTCAAGTCAGGGGCTGAGGGAGCAAAGGGCGAGGAAATGACCGCCCCATGCCCGTGTCTTCATCTTCAGAAACATCCCTCTTCTCAAAACTTGTTAGGCCTGAAATGGGTTTCACTGAATTTCATAGGCGTATCAAAGAAAGAGGCTGCAGATAACGCACTTGGGAATCCAGAAGCACTCTTAAATCAGGCATTGATTTCCTCTTTTATTGCTTCTTCAAACATTCCTCGTGCCTGCCATGGTACAGGTACTGAACAAACCGTTAGTGATAACAAGATTCATCCTATTTTTCAAAAAGCTGCTCCTTAAAAACCACAATGAGCTAAAAACTTCAAACGACAATGAGCTATCACTCCATACTGCCAGACTGGTCAGCATCGGAAACTTGGTGAGGCAGGTTCTGAGAGGAGGTGCTGGTGAGGGTGTGGGGTGCTGGGAGCTCTCTCATACTCATGGGTACTGACTCTGGCAAGGCCACTTTGGATAACAGTTGACATTATCCATAGAAATCGACTATATGTACACCCTATGGCCTAACAATTCTACTCCTAGGTTTAAAACCAACAGAAATACATGCACATGGGCATTAAGAGACAAGGATGAGAATCTCAGAGATGCATTATTTGTAATGGCCCCAAACTGGAAAGAACCTAAATGTCTATCAAAGGTGGGATGGACACAAGAATGAAATACACACGCAGTGAGCTGCATACATCACATTACGCATGAACGCAATGTAACACTATACACAGATAAAGATGGATGAGCACAGCTGAACCCCACACACGTAATGCGGAGTGAAAGAGGACACACACAAACAATACATGCCTTATCATTACATACAAAGTTCAAAAACAGGCGATACTGAACTGAAGAGTTAGAAGTCAGGATGCTGGTTCCCTCTGCAGAGCAGGGAGGTGCTAGGAGATTGGGAGGGTGCAGGAGGAGAGCTTCTGGGGTCTTGGCAATGCTCTAATCTTTATCAGGAGGGAGGCTGTGATAACTGAGCTGGACATCTATTTTTTGGGCACATCTCTGCATGTTTGTTAACTCCAGTTAAAAATTTTAAAAGCAACACATGCTTATAATAGAAACTTCGGAAAATACGAAAGAAGAAAATCATTCGCCTACAATCTCATCAAACCTAAGACAATGGGTATTAATCATTTTGGTCAATTTCCTTTAGTTTCTTATTATATTACTGGTTTACCTTAGTGACTGTAGGATAAACAGCATTTAGTGGCTCAGATGATAAAGAATTTGCCTGCAATGTGGGAGACCTGGGTTCGATCCCTAGGTCAGGAAGATACTCTGGAGAAGGGAATGGCTGCCCACTCCAGTATTCTTGCATGGAGAATTTCAAGGACAGAGGAGCCTGGTGGGCTACGGTCCATGGGGTCACAAAGAATCAGACACAACTGAGCGACTAACACTTTCACTTTTTTCCCACTTTCCTTCATTTCACATTTAATCTGGCTGCTGCTGCTGCTGCTAAGTCACTTCAGTCGTGTCTGACTCTGTGCGACCCCATAGACAGCAGCCCACCAGGCTCCCCCGTCCCTGGGATTCTCCAGGCAAGAACACTGGAGTGGGTTGCCATTTCCTTCTCCGATGCATGAAAGTGAAAAGTGAAAGTGAAGTCGCTCAGTCGTGTCCGACTCCCAGCGACCCCATGGACTGCAGCCCACCAGGCTCCTCTGTCCATGGAGTGCAAAGTACTGCAGTGGGGTGCCATTGCCTTCTCCATATTTAATCTTAAGTGTTTTCTAACAGTTTAACATTTTGTCTAAATATTTTTATAACTGCACAGTAATAATGGTGACAATGGCCTGTTTGTGGATTCTTAGTTCACACTTAGCCCCAAGGTGCACACCTGCCCCGCCATTGGTGCACGTACCATAGTTTACTCACCCTTGCCCTCTGATCAGACTTGAAGGTGGTATGCAACTTATAGCATCCAGTCCAATATTCAGGTTTATTTTTCAACAATACTACAATGTACAGCATGTCTTCAAGGCTTTCAATATCACCATTTCAGTAATTTAGAGCTCTCAACCTTTTTTTTAAACTTCAAGCTGTTAAAACACTTCCTGCCCTGCATTTGAGAATTAAATCCCAAGAATGGGGTGGATGAGGAGTGGTGAGAAGGGAGAATGAGGGGAATATCCCCCTGCAGGCTTGGGGTGCCCAGATCTGCTCACATGATATAAATAGTGTGCCTGAGGCAGGGTGAGAGCCTCCAATCAGATAGCGAGAGCAGATGGGACCGAGAACACAAGAATATCGTTTCTGGACTAGCAATTCCCTCTGCCCCTACTGGGCTCATTGCTCCATCTGCACCGGAAAACCCAGGCTATACTCAGCAGCCTATGTTACAGTTCTAAGGGAAGCCTGAATTTTTGAGCCTATCTATATTCCTCTATTCAACTCTGTCCTCTTCCCACCGTTCTTTAAAGTGCAGCCCCCATGACGTTCCAGGCACCACCCTCTCTCCTACTCATGATGAATTCTTGTCTCTGCTTGAATCGCTTCCTGTCCTCTACCTCTTACTGGAGACTCGCTGTACCTGGCATCCTTCTCTTTCACCTTTAAGGCCTCCTCTCTCTACAGCCACCCCAACTTCTTCCCTTTCAACGACAGCCAGGTTCAAGTGTCCATGTTTCAGTCTTAGAAAAACCCGAGAAGCTCCTCAAGCATCTGGGAAGCTCCTTCACCAGCTTCCCTTCGAGTTCCATCCAATATCCTTACATCCCGGTCCCACCCACTTCTTGAAAAAAGGTGACTTCCTTTCTCAGCCTCTACTCCTTGGACGTCTCCTCATGCTGGACCTGCCCTCCCAGGGGAGACCCAAGTCTTCAAAGTCGACTTCCTTTCCTGAGCACTCGTTCTAGTCCGGCTCGTGGGGTTGGAGGCTGCAGAGCACACCATGTCTGGAGCCTCGTGCCTGCCTGGTTACAGCGAGCTGCTGCCCTAAAGAATGCTGCCTTTTCCTCCTGCCCCAGCTATTCTCTCCCTCACATCCTTTCTTATCTTGATCCCTTGGGTGAACCATCTGCTCCCATGACTTCAACCACAACCTCTTTGCTCCCATATCCCAAGTCTAAATTTCCAGCTCCAACCTTTCTCCTAAGCTTTATTTCTGTTTTTCAATAGCTTGACCATCAATTCCCATACTTGCCCTGGTTCTGTGTTATCAATTTCCCAACTCATTCTATCTCCTCACCTTCCACCTAATGGTATCACCGCCCTTCCCAGAAACAAGACCTCGACTTCTTCCTCTTTCCTAACCAGGTGGAAGCCAGGTGGAAACCACGACCCGTTGACAGTCGCCCAGAGCCTCCCTTCCCATGTCTCCTCCACGTCAATTCCCTGGTCATCACCACCTCTCACCTGGACACTGGGAAAGCCTTCTTAGCTGCTTGCATTGCCTTTGGCCTCTTCCAACTGCCATTCACCCCTCAAACTTCTGCCTACAAACAGACATCATCCTGAGTTTCCTGCTCAAAAACAGGCACTGTCTTTCTGCTGCCTCTAAGTCAAAAGCCAAGATTCTCGGGATGGCAGTCAAGATCCCCACTGATCCTTCCGGCCCAATCTTTTATCTCGTCTCTTTCTATGTACTCCTGCTTCTAGCACACCACAAGATTTACCATCTCTGGACACTCTCTGCCATCTCCACCTCAAATCTTTGCCCCAAGAGTCCTTAATTTCTGATTGAGCCCTCCATATCACGATGACCAAAATTCTTCCCATTCTTCAGGGCCTCGCTCAAAACCATGCTTCTTCCAAACCCCGACATTGGAATTAAGTTCTCATTCTCCAAAATGCCTTTTGCACAGCAGTTATGTGCTTCTTGTGAGAACTTCTGTGTTGTGGGTCTGGTTAACCTTTGTGTTTTTGATTAGACTGAGTGGGCTTTGTGCCCTGGGTCTTTGGCTTCTGCAGGAAGGGAGGGTCATGAAATGGATGAGAGACTGCAGGTGAACTTTTATGTTTCTCTTAATGAAACTGCATTTATGCAAGCTTGCACATGCTTTTCAAAATAAAGCAAAACTAGAGAAAGTGCCAGGAAATAAAAGTCTTCCCTCCACTCCCCAACATGGGGCTAAGGGTCCTAACCCCCACACAAACTAGTTGTATCACTTCCTGGGGACTCCAGTGAAAGATAAAGGAAGAAGAAAGGCCAAGACCATGGGGAGTCCTCCATCAGGGCTGGGGCTCAAACACCAGAGACTGCCAGTCCCAAGGCCAGCTCTGGATTCCCAAGGGCCAGTCAGGATGCCCTGCACCCCTGTGGGGGTCCCAGGTCTGGGGAAAGAGAGGTGCTCCGGTGTGGCTCGTGTGGGTTGGGATGGGGTCTGGGGGCAATATCTGAACGCTCCCAGCAAGGCTCTTGAATGGTGGACGTGGAGACACACGATGGAAGACACTCTAAGAGCCTTGGCAAAGAACCAAATGAGCAGGTCCAGGCGGACCCCTGTGCAGTGGCCTCTGAGGAGCAGTTAGGCAGCCCCCTAAGGCAGGCATCCCAGGCAAGGCTGGACCCTGGAGGAGGGGGTCAAAGGACGAGAAGAGCAGGCTGGATGGGAGCTATTTAGGGAGCACCCAGGAACATACAGGGCTCTGAGATGGAGACAGAGCTGTGTGCACACAAGTAAGTGTGTACGCACATACGTGTTCATGCAGTAGAGAGAGAGAGCTCTGACAAGAGTCAGAGACTGGTTGGGATGAGGCAATCAGGAGATGACAGGCCTGGCGGGGGGGTCTCTCTTCTTGCCAAGGGCGTCTGACACTAAAGAGATCCAGAAGATGCCGTGGGCCAGGGGTTATCCCTCCAGAGTGGGCACAGAGGCTGGGAGACAAGGCCTGCCCTTCTCTCCAGTGGTTTTGGTTTTTTCCACCTCGGCAAATACGAGGAATGACGTTCACAGGAGAAAAGCAAACAACACATGGGAAGGACTTCTTTTTCCTCGTGTGGCCCTCATAAAAGCATTTTTACAAGCCTGTGAAAGGGGTCCTTTCCTGGGAACTGTGGGAGAGGGAAAACGGGCTGCGGGCACCCCCCAGTTTCCATTTCACCAACTGGAAAGCATCCTTTTTCCCCAGGCTGGGCTGCGGGGGGCGGCCGGGAGTGGGGAGTGGAGGCTGGCGCACAGAGTTCAGGCCCCAGGTCCAGTCCTGTGGGGAAGGAGACCCGCCCCCCACCCTCCAGCAGATGAGGCCCCGCGGCTCAGAAAATTCAGGCACTTACTTCATGGTGATGGTGTTGAAAAACCAGGAATAGAAGCCCTGGGGGGGAAAGGAGAGAAAGTGTGAGAAACCCAGCGCTGGGACGTCCAAGACAGCCAGGCAGTGTCCGGGGCTTCCTCCCCAGGCAAGGCCCGGACGGGAATCGGTGCTGAGGGGGATGTCTTTCGGGAAGTCGGGCATCCTGTGACAGGAAGTGGGGGCCTGGGGGGGGCCTTGGACTGGAGGGAGAGAAGGCACTCTGGGGTGGACATCAGTTGCTTTCTGTTTGTCTCTCACTGCTTCGCTCTGGGAAATGCCCCTCCCCCGGCATGTGGCCCAGTGGGCTGTCCCTCAGGAAGGCTCCTGCCAGTTGACCAACAGGAGCATGACCCAAGTGGGGCCAAACAGAGCGCTCTTAAGGGAACTGACATGGCATGGCTTCTTCTGGGTTCTTGCCTCTAGGTCAACACCAGGCTGCCTGGAGGGGCTTGGTGAGTCTCTGATGCCACACGCAGTAGTCTGCCTGTGACAAAAGCCCAGCCAGATGAAGAAGGACCAGAGAGGGATCCTGGTGGCAATGCTGGATTTCCTGGATCCAGCTGGACCTGAAACAGACACCTCTAATTTCTCCACACTCAGGCCACACATCACCCTTTTGTTATAACTGTGAGCGGGAGCTGGTTTCTTCTTCTGCACCTGAGAGTCCTGTCGATTATGCCTTTCTCTCAGGGTCTTGCTGTCTGGAGTTCCCGGGTGACGGGAAAAGGTGGCCTTGGCCAGAGACTCGGGGCGGGGGGAAGCCTGGAGAGGGGTCAGCTTAGGAACTGTGTGCTAAGATGGGTAGAGGGCGATGGCTGTAAAAGCCACCAGATGTGGCAGCTAGTTAAATTGCTCTGATGCATGCTTGCTTCTGAGATTCCGGAGGGTTTGGCAAAACCTTAGAAAAGGTTGCAGTTCCTGATTGACCCCATTTGGGTCATGAGCACATCAGTGAACTGGGCAGCCCACCTCTCAGTTGAACCACGTGGATTACAGAATAGGTATTCAAAATGTGGTGCTGAAGAAGACTCTTGAGAGTCCCTTGGACTGCAAGGAGATCAAACCAGTCAATCTGAAAGGAAATCAACCCTGAATAATCATTGCAAGGACTGTTGCTGAAGCTGAAGCGCCAATACTTTGGCCACCTGATGTGAAGAGCCGACTCTTTGGAAAGGTCCCTGATGCTGGGAAAGATTGAAGGCAGGAGGAGAAGGGGTGACAGAGGATGAGATGGCTGGATGGCATCACCGACTTGATGGACATGAGTTTGAGCAAGCTCCGGGAGTTGGTGATGGACAGGGAAGCCTGGTGTGCTGCAGTCCATGGGGTCACAAAGAGTTGGACACGACTGAGCGACTGAAGAACAACACATTTCCCAAAAGGAAGCAAGGAGAGGCTGGTAAACACGAAACAAAAGGAAGTTCCTTGCTACCTTCGGTGTAAGGCCCACCTTCCAGGCCTCCTCGCTGTGTTGGGTGGGTTGACAGTGGGAATGCCTGTTGGGGGAATCATTCCCCTAGCTATGACCTAGGGAACTAAAATAGGGATAAAGGCCTGGGTATGAGGCAGAGCAATGAAGGGACAGGGTACGATGGTGGCAGTGGAGACTGGGCAAGTCTAAGGCAGGGGGTTAACTGCTAGACAAAACTGGGCTTGACTCTCAAGGCTGGCCACCCCTCCCCACATGGAGAGCCTTTCCCCACCACCCACCGTTGGGCCAGCTCTCAGTTCATTAAGACAGCAGGCAGGCTTGCTGACAGACCCTCGTGGTTGTGTGGAGCGGAGGACCATGAGTGAAAGGGCAGAGGTCGAGAGTGGAAGTGTGGTCTATACACTCGTGCAGAGTGCACGGACACAGCTGTGTGAGTGACCATGTGTGGATCCGTTCTCTCTTTCTCTCTCTCTCTCTCACACACACACTTCCCTGCATACACACCATAGCTCTGAAAGGCATAAACCATTCTGAAACCTTTGCAGCCAAACAGCGGGCCTAAGAAGCAGACGTATCTTCTCTCTTCTCCCCGCCCTGAGGAAATGGTCACAGGCTCCCAGGAGCCTGCTCAGCTGGAAAGACTGAGTGACAGTGGTCAGTCCACCCACCTCGGTGGCCCCATCCTCCCCGATCCTGCCACGCCTGTCCCGACTTGCTCACGGCACTATGGGAAGACCGGTTGGCTTCACTCATGCCACTCAGCCAGGCTAGGGGCTCGCTGCCTGCCTGGGACCCCTCACCATACTCTCCCTCTGTGTGTAATTTATACCCTCATCTGTTTGACTGCTCCACTGCTGCCATAATGATTTATCTTCTAGATATTTTTAAAATAAAATGTCACTGTGCAGGAAAAAACCACTACAAAGGCAAAGTGATGTTTCCAAAGGTAAATCTGAGAATCACCTTGCAAGGTAGGTGTGACCTCATTCGACAGAGGAAACCTCCAAGACACGAACTGTCTGAGGCTCCTGGCCTGGCCTGGGGCAGGTCTTGGCAAGGAAAGGGACTGGGTCTCTTGGAGGGATGAAAATGGAAGGAATAGGGCTCTACCTACTCCCTGCCTCCAGCAAATATGTATCAGATACTAATGACATGGCAGGGTGGACCAGATGCTGGGACAATGGCAAGTGAGACCAGACGACACTGGTCTCGAGGGGGGAAGTGGGAACACTTGACTGATTGCAGAACAGGGAATTGTCACAGTTTGGGCTAAGAGCACTGAAGAGAAGGAGTGCGTTTTCCATGAGGCTAAAACAAGAGATTGGGATCCAGAGGAGCGGACAAGGATCCCGGGAAAGTAGTGTTTGAGCTGAAATCTGAACAGAGCGTGGGTGTGTTAGCCAGAGAGGGGCCAGTGGGGAGGGGGAGAGCAGGTGATGGGTGTGAGGCGAGAAGGAGGGTCAGAAAGATGGCCAGTGTGGTGGAGGGTGGGGCAGTCGGGAGGAAAAAGAGAGATGGAACAGGTGGGCAAGAGGCCCAACCACAAGCCCATGGCAGTTGATTCCAAGAGCATTAGGAAGCCATTGAAAGCTTACACAGGGGACCCTGTGTCCCTGTTCATGGAGTTCACTCTGGATGGAGTAGGGGGCACGCGTGGACCAAAAGAGATTGGTTAGAGGCTACCATGCTCACCCAAACCAAAGACTGATGGAAGCTGGACTGAGGGGTGGTGGGAGAGGTGGAGAGAAACAAAACTGGGAAGGCGCAAGCGACACAATTAGGTAACAAGCCAGCCATGCCCAGGGGCCTGGATGAGAGCAGCAACACGTACCTGAGTGGGTGATGGGAAGAGTCAGACCAGGGGTCCAGGGACAGGTGGTTGTGGGGGTGAAAATCACAGCATATTGAATCCGAAATGCCCTTACAATATTTTGAAGGCCACTGGATAAATGGGGCCAGAGCTCAGAGGAAGGTTTAGCTGGAGATAGGAATTTAGGAGGGATCCATGTAGAACTGGGGACTTCCCTAATAGCCCAGTTGGTAAAGAATCCGCCTACAATGCAGGAGACCCCAGTTTGATTCCTGGGTCGGGAAGATCTGCTGGAGAAGGGATAGGCTACCCTCTCCAGTATTCTTGGGGTTCCCTGGTAGCACAGCTGGTTAAGAATGTGGGAGACCTGGATTTGATCCCTGGGTTGGATCCCCTGAGGAAGGGAAAGGCTACCCACTCCAGTATTCTGGCCTGGAGAATTCCATGGACTATATAGTCCATGGGGTCGCAAAAAGTGGGACCTGATTGAGCGACTTTCACTTTCGTGTAGAACTGAAGTCGTGAGTGAGTATGGATGACACGGCTTGGGGCTGGGGAGTCTCCTGGCTTGGAGGCAGCACCGACAGAGGGAAATCCCGGAGAGCAGGATGCCACGGAAGCAGCCGGAAGTGCTTTCCTCTGTTCAAGAAGGGAAGGCGGCTCTGAGAGGTGAGATGAGAAGCGAACCGAGGAGCGGCCTTTGGGTTTCGTGACCTGGGGCTGTGTGTGACCCCGGGGCTGTCTGGGTGGGAGCCACGGGTGAGAAGGGGGTGAGGAGTGGAGGTGGCAAGCCAGACCTCTCTTCTGAGTTCCGCTCAAGACCACCCAGCCCTGGGCGCCACGCAGAGCACGTCAGCTCCGCCCGTCGCGTGGCGGGACCCCTTGCTGCCTTTATCCTATGTGCCCTAACCACCACCATTCTCTTGCGCCCCAGGAGGCAGCTGGGGTCAAGTCTCTGTGTTTCCGCTGGGGAAACAGGCTTGGCAAGGTTGAGGCGTTTGTCCGAGGTCAGGCTGCCGGGAGCGTGTGCTGTGGCCCCTGCCCGCGAGCCGGCGCGTCCTGCGCGTGCCCGGGCCGCCTGTCCAGGACCAGCGCGCCCGCTCCCGCGCTCCCCACGCCAGCGCGCCCGCCCCCGCCCTCCCCGCGCCGGCCCCCCAGGACCCACCTTGTCCCTGTGCTCCATCTCCAGGGAGATGTCCGAGGGGGACGTCTTCTCGCTCTGCTCCCCATAGACCAGTGAGGTCAGGCTGCCGGCCAGGAAAGGGGAGGTGGACAAGGAGAGGAGGCTCTTAGGCGCCTGCCTCGCTGTCTTGCCCACTCCCGGGGCCCCTCCCGCCCAGGAGCAGACACACCAGCTCTGGGCATTTTGGGGAATCATGATCCAGACTGTCTGAGACCTGAGAAGAGTGGCCTTGGGTTCAGAGAGGGCTGCCCTCCGGAAGTCACCTCTGTGCTGGGAGGGACGAGCGGGGTGGGGGTGGTAATGAGATGCCACCTGCTGACACCTGTGCGGCTTGGGCACGGGTCAGAGCCGTGTCCTGGTCGTGGCAGCACATGCCCCGAGGAAGCTGGATCCCCACCCCGGCCCCTCCTCACCTGTCATTGTGTATCAGCAGAGCCAGGCGCCCGTAGTCCCACGCGGCTTTCCGGAGGAAGGAATAAACCAAGACGATGACCTGCGGGCCAGGAAAGGGGCAAGAGTGTTCACAGACGCCTTCCCCTCGACTCACCCCTGCATTCCCAAGGGTGAGGGCCCCAAGGGCTCCCCTCTGGGTGGCCAGCTCTGTCAGGGTAGGGGTCATGCCTTTTTCAAGGCCCAGTGCCCAGCAGCATCCTGGCACAGAGGGGTTGCTCAGAGTTGGTTGAATGAAGGTGGCACGTTTAGAACAATGAACGAGAGGTCTCCTTGAAGAAACCATCAAGGGGCCAGATGGGAGGCTCAAGGGCACTGGCCAAGGGGGGACCTTCGGACAAGGGTGCAAGAAAGAGAATCAGGGATTTGGCTGTACCCAAAGACCCCTCTTCTCCAAGGTGCACCCGCCCCGGGCCGCCCTGGGCAGGCTGACCTTCAGTTGGTTCCCGCCGCTGTGGCTGGTGGGACACAACTACAGACAGCTGGGGCCCTTGTATCCCTTGGGAAAGCTGGACCATGTGCCCCAGTGAGACCCCTCTGGTTTGCCCTCCGCAGTGCCCAGCACTCACCACCCACAAGATGATGTTGAGGAACAAAACAGTAGGGATGCCCCCAAAGGGCTGCCCCTTTAGGACAGTGTTCCGAGAGCTGAAGCAGTCGTCCACCGTGAAGTTCCGGGGCTTTCCCACCATGTTCAGGCTGCTCGGCAAGACAGTCATCCTGGGAGGCTCCCTGCTGGAGAGGGGTCCCCAGGTCAGACTCGAGGCCCCCCTCCCCCAAACTGTGCAGGATACAGAAGCCTGTCGGGGAGCTGGGAGGGGTACGCTGAGCTTATAACTGGTCAAGGCAAGCTCAGCCCTCAGACGGCACGCAGGCCTGTCCCGTAAGAGACCAACTTCCTCAAACCCAGGGCCGAGATGGCAGAATAGCCCAGATGCATTAGTAAACGCACATCCGGTGGGCCTTCCTACTTCCACCTCTGTGATGTTTTTCTTGAACAAACCTCACAAAGGTCTCAGGGAGAAAATATTCAGTTTGGAGGATGGAACCACCACATCACGGGACACCCTTGCAGACAGGGCCATTAACGATCGTCTTTATCATCTTACGACTCTCTGGTCCAGTTTCCAAGGAAGGCAAATCACTTCTAAGACTAAGTAATGTAAGAATGTGGAGTGCCTGGCACACCACAGGGACTCGCTATTTCACCTTGAACTTGACCAGAGAGATCAACACCCCTTCAGGGTCGTGAGCCAATGCAGTAAGCCTGAGACTCAGATGCAGGGTTCACGGTCAGGGTCATCCGCATTCTTCAGGCCTAGGTAAGAGGGGAACGTGTGAGTGAAAACTGGAGGGAACCGGCAGCTGCTTGGACACATCACTTGTTTTGGCTCCAGACTACTACATCACACCCTAGAGATTCTTCACTCCCATTCAAGAAAAGCAGGCTGGTTCATCCAACAAATATTTGGTGAACAACTGCTTTGTGCTAGACTAATAGTAAGACCAAAAAAAAAAAAACAAACCCTCCCTTATGGAATTCTTGTGGGGAGTGAGAGTTCAGGGGTGGGAGTGAGGTTAGGATTATAAAGAGGGTGATTAGGGAAGGCCTCACAAAGAGGATGCCGTCTGAATAAAGACGTGAAGAGGGAGCAGACCATCCAGCTGTGTGGGAAGGGTGCTACAGGCAGAGCAAAAGCCTGGGGTTGGTGGATGGAGTGGCAGGGGTGGGGTGGGGGGTGTCGTGTGGTGGTGGAAGCTTGCCTGGAGCGAGGAAGAGTTAAGGGGCCAGTGTGGCTGGACAGGGGAGAGTGAAGGGCATGGGGGTGCCTGAGCAAAAGAGGGACATGAAGTGACTCATAGTTTAAAGGGGTCACTTGTACTAAGACTAAATGGGGGTGAGGGCAAGTAGAGAGGGTCAGTTGGGAGGAATTTGTGGCAAGCCAGGCAAGAGACCTTTCTGGGGAAGACTGAAGGCGAGAGGAGAAGGGGACAACAGAGGACTAAATGGTTGGATGGCATCACTGACGCAGTGAACATGAGTTTGAGTAAACTCCAGGAGTTGGTGATGGACAGGGAGGCCTGGCATGTTGCAGTCCATGGGGTCGCAAAGAGTTGGA
The DNA here is from genome assembly GCF_027580195.1 of Bos mutus. NCBI lineage: Eukaryota > Metazoa > Chordata > Mammalia > Artiodactyla > Bovidae > Bos > Bos mutus. Next base: position 97,403,232 of record NC_091626.1, read on the forward strand.
CCCGACTGAGCGACTGAACTGAACTGAATCGAGGCAAGAGATAGTGGAAGCCTGGACTGGGATGGGAGCCGTGAATCAGTGAGAAGAGGGTCAGACTTTGGAAATATTTTGAAGGTGGAGCCAACCAGATTTGCTGATAGACTGCATAAGGAGCATGAAACAGAGGAGTCCAGGATGACTAAGGCTTGTGGACTAAGCAACTGGAAAACTGGAGGTGCTGTTATTGGATGGGAAAGACAGGAAGTGCTGGGTGGGAGGTGCAGGGCGGGGGGGCTGGGAGCTGGGTCGTGGACACGCTGGGCAGGCGGTGGGCTGTGTGTCTGCAATGCAGAGCAGCGATTGGAAACACGACATGGGAGTGGCCGGTATGGAGACAGATCTTGGGTTTTCCTACTTACTGCTCGCCTGTCTGCCTAATTTGCCCACCATTTTATTACCCCAGGTCACTGGTTAACACATTCACACTAACGTGTTTAGCCAAATGTACAATTATTAATAGTTTATATTGAGCACAATATATTTTAAACAGTAAGCCATCTGCTGGAGAGTCAGAGTAGAAGCTATGGCATTCCTGCGGTCTCTTGGCCGATGGGGCCGGCATCTCAGCCTTCGCAGGCTCTGGGTCAGCTGCGGCATGAAATGACAGTTCTGCCGGTGGCCACTAGGGGGAGCCCTTGTTGAGGAAGCAGGTGGAAAAAGGAGGCAGGCACGTCCATTAAGTTTGAAGGCCTAGGGGAGAGATTTTGCCTACTTGAATCAGTTCTCCAGGGAGCCTCTCAATCAGGCCTGGCGGCCCAACTCAGCCACGGGTGTGCTGCAAAGAACAGACGCAGTGGTGAGTCCCCCAGACTTAGGAACCCAGGCTGTCTTTGCTGGTGGCACCCTCCCCCAGACCCCTTCTCCTCCCCTTTAAGCTCCAGATGCTCTTTCTTTATCACATATGTGTTTCGCAAGTAATTTTTCACCATCTTGCTTGCTTTTTTCATTTTTGTCACTGTATCTTTTGAAGCACCAAAGTCACAAATTTTGACAGTCCAATGTATCAAATTTTCTTTTATGGGTCATGCTTTTGGTACTGTGTCTAAGAAATCTCTGCCTAACCCAAAATCTTAAAGATTTTCCTTGATGTTTCTCTGTCTTAGAGTTTCTGCTCTTACGTAAAAATCTGTGATCCATTTTGAGTTAATTTTTGCATATGGTGTGAAGTAAGGGTCTAAGCTCATTCGGGGGAGTATGTGGCTGTCCAGTTGCCCAGCACCTTTAAAAGGAGGGGAATAGTTTATAAGCCCTTCTCTGGGCTGTCTGGGGACTGGAACCAGGCCAAGGATGTGAAAGAGCTTGGTGAGCTGCTGTCCAACCACAAGGACTCAAGACTGTTATTATTTGGTTGATACTGTGTGTGATGAGCTCAGGAAGGGATCCCTGGGCTGTGAAGAGCTCTGGTTCCCATCTGGATCTAAGAAGGTTTTGAGTTCTGGATGCTTTCTTTTTACTCATCAACTCCCACTACGTTAGTCTCTCTTATTCTGAAAGAACCGCCCCCTTTCTCCCTCCGTTTCAACCTTCCAGAAAGAAGGACTGCATACTTACTATAAGCCAGGCATCATGCCAGGCTCTAGGAGCCTGGCAGACATGGCTCCCACCTGCATGAGGCTCCCAGACTCACTGGGGAGACACAAGCACACAAGGCATATGCTTCTGAACTCCAGCACTCTCCTAGCCCAGGGCCATGGGGAGGACTCACCAAGGAGTCTACACAACCTTCTGTGGGAAAGTGACCTCTGTGCCTGGAAGCACAGTGCGGTGGGGAAGCGTGGGCAGAAGAAACCGAATTGGCAAAGACGCGGAGCAGAGACAGAGCACGGAGGTTTGGGAAAGTGAAAATGAACACTCGCGGCTCCAGTGTCAGTCGCCCGTCTGTTCTTTCATTTGTTCATTCATTCATTCAACACGAATTCATTGAGCATCTACTCTCGCCAGGCCCTGTGCAGACTCTGGAAGTACAAACACGTGTTCCTCCTCTTTAGGGAGTTCACAGCCTTTGGGATCCGGGGAGAGGCCTGGCCCAGACTGCTGTTCTGCCTGGGAGGACCCAGCTACAAGGTTCCAGCTTCTAAGTGTAGAGTGGGGTGGAATCTAGCCAGCAAGGTTGGGTCAGGTGCGGGCTTTCAGCTTATCTGCAGCCCAGCCTTAAGGGGAGGTGAGGAAGGAAATGAGAGAAGACAGCCTCACCCCCACCTCACTACCGTCCTCAGCTCTCTCAGCAGCAAGCAGACGCAGTAATGAGGGAGGTTGTTGCGTTGCCATGGAAACACAGAGTAGCACCCAACCTTTTCTCCTCACCCCTACACCATGCCTGGACCTTCGTCCTCCCTTCTTTCCAGAAGGTGAGCATTCTGGAGGTAGAGCTAGCTCTTGTGTGTGAAAAAGAGGACAGAACGTTTTCTGGCAATCAGAGCATCAGCCCCCAAAATAATAAAACTTGAAATCTGAGGGTGTTAAAGGAGCACAGAGCAGGGCACCAATTTGCCTGGTGCAGCAGGCATCAAGGAACTCTTCTCTTTGAGCATGAATTTCACAGCAGAGCACAGGGATGCTGGCTATTCAGGGCATCTCTCTGGAGCCAGATTGCCTCGGCTTAAGTCCCAGAACCACGCTTGCTAGCTGTGTGACCCTGGACAGTGACTTCATCACTCTGAGCCTCAGTTTCCAAATCTGGAAAGTGGGGATAATAAGAGAACTGCCTCTCAGGGTTACTGTGAAGATGAAATAAGATAATTTGCACAAAGCCCTTCACATGGTGCTTGGTAATCTATGCGCTCAACATGAGCCAGCACCAAGATCACTGTCATTAGCTTATTTGTGAAATGAGCGGCCCAGACCGGACCATTCCCAGTCTCCTTCCCCCTACTCTGCTCTGCAACAGGCAAAAGGAGAGATGGAGAGTGAGGGAAGGACTTTACTGGAGCCTCAAACTGCAGCATGTGGGTGGTGCTGCTTCTGCTCTTCCTGGACATGAAAAGTAAATGTCAGCCTTGCTTTTTGGACCCAGGAGGGGCAGCGAGAGAGGATGTTAAGGTTGGCTGGTGAGTTGGGAGTCTCAGGTCTCTTCAGTTGCACATCTTATCTGATAGGGAAGTCTGAGGCCTTCCTCACCTCCCATTTCTGCCCCACCCTAAAATAGCTACTTCTAGCTTTATTGACTACGCCAAAGCCTTTGACTGTGTAGATCACAACAAACTGTGGAAAATTCTTCAAGAGGTGGAAACACGAGACCACCTTACCTGCCTCCTGAGAAATCTGTATGCAAGTCAAGAGGCAACAGTTAGAACCAGATGTGGAACAATGGACTGGTTCCAAATTGGGAAAGGAGTACGTCAAGGCTGTATGTTGTGACCCTGCTTATTTAACTTATATGCAGAGTACATCATGCGAAATGCCAAGCTGGATGAAGCACAAGCTGGGATCAGATTGCCGGGAGAAATATCAATAACCTCAGATATGCAGATGACACCACCTTTATGGCAGAAAGCAAAGAGGAACTAAAGAGCCTCTTGATGAAGGTGAAAGAGGAGACTGAAAAAGTTGGCTTTTAAAAATCAGCATTCAGAAAACTAAGATCATGGCATCCAATCCTATCACTTCATGGCAAATAGATGGGGAAACAGTGGAAACAGTGAGAGACTTTATTTTGGGGGGCTCCAAAATCAATGCAGATGTGACTGCAGCCATGAAATTACAAGATGCTTGCTCCTTGGAAGAAAAGCTATGATCAACCTAGACAGCATATTAAAAATCAGAGACATTACTTTGCCTACAAAGGCCCATCTAGTCAAAGCTATGGTTTTTCCATAGTCATGTATGGATGTGAGAGTTGGACTATAAAGAAAGCTGAGCGCTGAAGAAGTGATGCTTTTGAACTGTGGTGTTGGAGAAGACTCTTGAGAGTCCCTTGGACTGCAAAGAGATCCAACCAGTCCATCCTGAAGGAAATCAGTCCTGAATAGTCATTGGAAGGACTGATGCTGAAGCTGAAACTCCAATATTCTGGCCACCTGACGGCGAAGAGCTGACTCATTTGAAATGCTGGGAAAGATTGAAGGCGGGAGGAGAAGGAGACAACAGAGGATGAGATGGTTGGATGGCAAGACCGATGCAAAGGACATGAGTTTGAGTAAACTCTGGGAGTTGGTGATGGACAGGAAAGCCTGGTGTGCTGAGGTCCATGGGGTCACAAAGTGTCGGACATGACTGAGCAACTGAACTGAGTTGAGTCTCCGGTGGCACCAGCTGGAGGCTCAGCAGTCCGAGGCCTCAGCAGAGTTGAACTGGCTTTGTCTTTATAACTCCTCTTGCCCATTCTAGGCTTCCAGACCTGGCCTGCTTTCAGCTCCTGCTGTCCCAACTAGCCAGGCCAGCACCTTCCACCATGGTTTCTTCCAGGAGAGCTGGCCATCTCAAGGCCAAGTCTTCTGTGTGTGCTCAGTCGCTCAGTTGTGTCCAGCTCTTTGTGACCCCATGGACTGTAGCCCGCCAGGCTCCTCTATCCATGGGATTTCCCAGGTGAGAAAACTGGAGTGGATTGCCATTCCCTTCTCCAGAGGATCTTCCTGACCCAGGGATCAAAGTCATGTCTCTTAGGTCTCCTGCATTGGCAGACGGGTTCTTTACCACTAGTGCTCCCTGGGAAGCCCCAAGTCCTCTGTGGTTGAGCTCAGATCCCAGAGTTTAGCTGATTCAGGAAGCCTTAGAAGGGGCCAGTCTTATTAACAGCTAACATTTATTGAGCACTTATTATAGGAAAATAATACCAGCTCATGTAATCTTCAGAAGTACCCAAGGGTACTAGAATCACCCCTAGATGAAATAGAAAGTGAAGGCTCAGAGAGGTTAAATAACTCACCCAAGGTCATGATGTTGGTAAGTGGCAGACCTGGCCCTTGAACCCAGGCAGTTCATAACCCTCTGCTCTGATACCCCCAGGCCCTTTGGGCCTCTGCTGGGCTGCAGAGCTGGGCAGGATTCAAGAGGAGGGAATGACTTTTCTTAAGCCCTCATCTAGAGATGGAGCCTTTCCCAGTCTCTCAGGGTGGGGCAGAGGAAGGTACTGTGGACTGAGGGATCCCAGGAGAGCTGGGCTCCAGGCCACCTGTGGGCACGTGTCTTCTCTGTTCTGGCCTCCTGTCTGTAGGATAAGGGGTTTGGTTGGGAGGTCTCTGAGGACCAGGCTGGAGCCAGGATCCCAGGTGTCCCAGAGGCGCAGCCAACACCCACACAGCCGGCAGCCTGAGCTGACTCTGCTCCGCTATCCCCATGAATTCTCAGGAACTGGTCCACAGGGCTTGGCCATTGATTTGTAGATGAGAATCACTGCAGCCACTCGCAGTGTCCAAGGGGAAGGAGCTGTGGATAGGGAGCTGCCCAATCCTGTCTCCAAGGCCTTTCCCCACCAGAGCACACGAAGCCACAGAGCATGCCCTGCACCCTCCTGCCATCTGGCCTTCTCAGCCTCTTCAATAATTCAACACCTTTTGTTCATAACAAGAAAGATTATTTTCCATGATTCTGGACTTAAAAAAAAAAAAACCAAAAAAACACAGCATTCCTGGCCTTGGGCACGGGTCCCATTTCCCCCCCTCTCTGGGTCTTTCCTTATATCCCATCCCTGCCCTCCACCCTCAGATTCTGTCCCCACCCCCACCCTTCCAGGACAAAAGCTCAGGTTCACTCTCACCGCTGGGGGGTTCCTCTGGGGGACAGGGAGGAGGGGAGGTGGCTGTTACAGTGAAGGTTCCGATTCACGTCTCTCCCTCCCCGCCATGCCAGCTGGCTATGACTCTTCCCCTAAATGTCAGTAAGTCCTTCCTTGTTCTGAACTGCCCTTGAGTCTCCTCATATTTTCACAGCTAAGGTTGGACTTCCCTGGTGGCTCAGATGGTAAAAGCATCTGCCTGCAATGTGGGAGACCCGGGTTCGATCCCTCGGTCAGGAAGATTCCCCTGGAGAAGGAAATGGTGACCCACTCTACTACTTTTGCCTGGAAAATTCCATGGATGGAGGAGCCTGGTGGGCTGCAGTCCCTGGGGTTGCAAAGAGTCAGACACGACTGAGTGATTTCACTAAGGATGGTTTGCCCAACATTACACATAAAGAAAATGGGTCAGAAGCAAGCTAAGAGATTTGCCTAAGGGTGGGGAAGTTGGGCTTCCCAGATGGTGCTAGTGGTATAGAACCCGCCTGCCAATGCAGGAAGAGATGCAGGTTCGATCCCTGGGTCAGGAAGATCCCCTGGGGAAGGGACTCCAGTATTCTTGCCTAGAGAATCCCACGGACAAAGAAGCCTGCTGGACGATGGGCCACAAAGAGTCAGACACGACTGAAGCCACTTAGCATGCACACACAGGGAAGTTGGTAGATTTGGGATCAGAACTTGAATTTTCTGGCTCCCCATTCAGCACTCTTGGGCATGGACCAGTGATGCTCAGCCTGGGGTGGTGGACACTGGAATTACCCGGTAGGTGTTAAGTAGATCCAGAAGACTCACACTGCACTCCAGACTTCAGATATGAGAATCTCCAGTCAATTTATATGTGCAGCCAAGAAAGAGAAACAGGAGCTTAAGATTTCTAGGGTTATTTGATCTAGATAAGCGGTTCTTGAAGATCTAAAAGGTTTTCTGACTCCCTCTAAATAGGCAATGAGGATGAAGAGGTTTGGGGATAAAGGACTGCAGCTAGTGTCCCTAAAGTCGTGTCGCTGTGGGGCAGCTCATGAGACTGGTCCTTATATTCATCTCTCAGGAGATCTCCCTTCCCCCCTCCCAGCTTGTTCTGAGTCAGTGGAACATTCACCAGAAATATAAAGAGACCCACACCACCTTTTCCTTTGAATCCCCAAACTCTTGCATTTCTCCCTGGGTCAGAGGTTAGTGGCCTGGCCACTTCTTCCTGGGCAAGAATACTGGTGTGGGTTGCCATTTCCTTCTCCAGGGGATCTTCCTGATCAGGGATTGAACCCAGGTCTCCCACACTGCAGGCAGACTCTTTACTGTCTGAACCACCAACGAACATAATTACATCTATCCTGCCTATATCAGAGTCGTTATGAAGATTGCTTAAAGGAGACAGTACATGGAGACATTTTTATAAACTATAAGTACCCCAAATGGGGTTGCTGCCTTTGCTATCCTCTTTCTAGGATTAAGGTCAGCCTCCATTCAGAAGCTCCTGAATGGTCCCCTCCATCATCCCTGTAGCCAGCAGCCCCAGTGTAGGGTGAGTGGGTTGGGGTCTCTCCCGCTAAGATCAGAAGCGCACTCAGCACCACGGACAGCACCACACCAGGCCGCTCTTTTCTGGGGCTGCTTCTCTCTGCCAGGGTCCTGTGAGCAGTGCTCGACGATGCTCCTGGCCCAATAATAATGCCAGAAAACAGCTACTGAATGAGTTCTGTGTGCCAGGCACTGTGCCAATTCTCTTAATGCATCAACCGGGTTAACAACAAACGTATCAGATTGCCTGTTGGCTATGGTCAATGGCCTTCGGCACCCATTCCCTCCTCTTCCCAGTATACCTTCCTATATTGCAGAAGCTAGAAAGCTGAAAACTACATTTACAACACTCCCTTGCAGCTGGGGTTTTAAATAGACATCGAGTTCCATCGATTTATATGCACTGGAGATAGATTTATAAGGCCTGCTGCCCTCTCTGCGTTCTGCTGACAAACAACGTTGAGGAGGGGAAGGAGTTATCTGCAGCAGATCAATGCCCAGATCAATGCTCCCAGGGAGGAGGGGCGAGAAGACACCCTGGGGTAGGTTGCAGAGGCTCCTAGGTCCTGGCTTGCAAGAAAGAGAACACAGAATTCATGGCTCCGGTAGTCCCATCTTGGCTGTGGCTCAGAAGCAGTTAAATCAGCTCTGCTCTGTTTTGAAGACCCAGGTTCTAGCATTAGAATTAGAGTATGTAATTCTCTGGTTTAAATTCTGTTTGCTTAAGGTTTACTTAAGGTTCTTAGAGTGGTTTTTGCTTCCTGTGCTAACGATGGGGAGGCACAATTATTACCCCATCTTGGGCATAGAGAAGTTAAGTGATGGCCGAGTTCAGGCGAGCAGTGGGACCTGAGCCCGGGGCAGCTGACTCCCCAGCCCCCTTACCAACCATTTTTCCATGTGCCACCCCCAAGGCAGCGAACTCCAGCAAACATCCCAGGAAATAGGAACAAAGCTTCTAGGAGGCTAGAGACAGAAGCTAAGTGGAGAAGAGAAAAAGCTGACAGAGAATCCCAGGGACGAACTCCAGGCCCAAGTGGACACAGCCCGTGACAAATCCTAAGAAGGAGGGGGAGGAGAGGACATGGATGTTTGTGGAGGGCCAGACGGGGCCACCACGCATGCCTCACAAGCCAGGTCAGAGGTGGCAGCCTAAAAGGTGGATATCAGTAGCCCCATTCTCCAGGTAGAGAAACTGAGGCTCACAGAGGTCAAGCAATGGGCCTAAAGCTACACAGCTGAGGAGAGACAGAGGCAGAATTGACATCTAAAAGGTCTGGTTCCACCGCATCACATGACCTCTGAAGGCACCATGTGAGCAGAGAGCTGCCTGGCCCATTTGGGGAAGGCTATATTTCTGGGCTTCAGGAAGACAGCACCCCACTCCCCAACCCAGGATCTCTACTACATCCCAGGGGCTCTCCTCTAACCAGGAGGAAAGGCTGCCGGAGTAGAGGGGGCTAGAGTGCAGCCAGGGGAGACCGTAGCCTCTTGGACCCGGGGTGCAAGCTGAGTGTGCCGGCTCGCCCTTCACCGCCTTCCCTCTGGGTGCTCCCCCACCCTGCATGAGTCCCTATGCTTGCTGGGAAGATTCCTCCCCTTGCCCCCCAGACTCTGCACCCGCACCCAGAGCCCATGCTTTTCCTATGGCCCGGAAGCCAGTGAGCCGCCATTACTGTGTCCAAACAGGGCTGGAGGCAGGGGAGAGGCAGCAGTGGGAACGACATCAAGACCCCGCCCCTGGGAGCTGGGCGGTGACAGGCACACACCGGGAGAAGGAGGGACAATGCCCTACTTGTGCTGAAAACACAAAGTAAGGAGTGAAGACAGCAGGCTATAAAGATGGCGAACTAGATGATTTCAGTTCAAAAAGAAAGGCAGGGGCAGGATATAAAAAACCAAAATTATACCTGTAGAAAAAGACCAGCTATCTCTGGGTGGTGGGACTATTTTACTAGCATTTGAAAAGTATTTCCTGAATTTGAAAAACCATTAAACATAAGCATATATTATTATTTATAATTAGAAAAAAATCCTATTCAAAAAGGCAGCCTTGGTATTTCTAGGATGTGAGAGTTGGACTATAAAGAAAGCTGAGAGCCAAAGAATTGATGCTTTTGAACTGTGGTGTTGGAGAAGACTCTTGAGAGTCCCTTGGACTGCAAGGAGATCCAACCAGTCCATCCTTAAGGAAATCAGTCCTGAATATTCATTGGAAGGACTGATGTTGAAGCTGAAACTCCAATACTTTGGCCACCTGATGCAAAGAGCTGACTCTTTTGAAAAGACCCTGATGCTAGGAAAGATTGAAGGAGGGAGGAGAAGGGGATGACAGAGGATGAGATGGTTGGATGGCATCACCGACTCGATGGACATGGGTTTGGGTGGACTCCAGGAGTTGGTGATGGACAGGGAGGCTTGGTGTGCTGCGGTCCATGGGGCTGCAAAGAGTCAGACACGATTGAGCAACTGAACTGAACTGAACTGAACATACAATCAGCTTCTCCTCATCCTTTGGCATCAAATCCTTTTCCTTCACCGCTTTGAGGGGCCACATCGTGACCAGCTCCCACTCAAGCTTGTCAATGGGGCAGAGAGGGTGGAGAGGGTGCAGGGGCCAGGCCCTTGGGGTGGCCCAGGGGTTCCTGTGCCGGCTGCCTGCTCAGAAGGAAGAGTGAAGGTGAATCTGAGGCCACTCCTTCCCTGCTCCATCCACAGGGCCTGGCTGGGCCAGGGGCACCATGTGGGCCAAGGTGGCCATTAGCCGCCCCTCCCTCCCCAGGTCAGGAGCTCCCCCGGCAGCTGCGGCGCTGGCCGCATGGTGAAGACCCAGGTGCAGTAACCAGGGAGGGGGCTCCGTGGTGCCCAGGGCAGCTCTCACCTGAGCAAGTGGGGGCCAGCCTCCCTCCCCAAAGACCCCACATCGATCAGTCAGTGGAAGATCAGGACCACTAAGGCCCCAGCAGCGTAACTGGGGCAGTCTAAACCTAGATCCCCGTGGGGAAGGGAATAAAGGAGAGACAGGAGCCTCCTGGGCTGGCCTGGCCTCTGGACTGTCTCCGCGGTGCCTGACAGGGGCACGCATTCTTCCAGGTGGCGAAGTGTGTTCACAGTCATCATCCCTCCTGACCCCCAACAGCCTGGTGGCAGCAGGGGTAATGACTGTCCCCATCTGGCCCAGAGGATGCTGAGGCCCAGAGAGGGTGAGGAGCCTACCCAGGGTCACACAGCCCACAGTGGTAAGGCAGATGGAGGCAGGGGTCTGAAGCCAAGGCCTGAGACTTTCCATAGCTCCTTCTGACATCTGAGCTCTTGGCTCCTGGCCTGCTCCAGGCAGAGGCCCCCTTGGCCCTAGGACTCCTCCAGTCTCGTCTGCCCCATCTCCCGAGAAGGAGCCTCAGCTCCAGTGGATGGGCAGCCCCGGTCCCTCAAAGGCTTCGGGTTTCTCTGCCCTCTCCTTTGTGGAAAGGCCTCGTGAACCTCCCCACAGAAGGATGCTCCACCGTCAGGCCAGCTCAGCTTCGCTTCCTCCAGGCTCCCTGGGTCTCAGCAAGCTCATTGTCCCTTCATGTACCCTCTCCTGCGTTCTCTAAGGCCGGTGGCACTAAGAAGGATGAGATGTACCTCTCCTTCCACCAGCCACACTCTAGAAGGGATGTGTCAAAGGCCTTGGCTGAGAGGCAATTATAACATACAGTCTGTAAGAAGGGACAGAACTCACTGGGAGGGCTGCGGAGCCCAATTGATGGTGTCCAGGGACCCTTCTAGGACCAGGTGAGCCTTAGGGGTCCTGCAGGTCATGATGGAATCGTCTGAAAGGGCTCTCTGTAGCTCTTCTTGACATAGCCAACAAGGCCTGCCCATGGCTCCAGATCCATCTCACCCACCTCTCCCCTCATTTCCACCCCCTGACCCCTCTGTCTGTCCCTCAGTGCCTGAAGCATGCCACCTTCCCTCCTGCCTTTGCATATGCTAGCCCTCCTACCTGGAGTGTTCCCCCTCCCGCCCCTGAGTTAACTCATTTTCCCACTAGTTAATCTCATTCTATTTCTGCCTCCTTAGCAAACAGCTCCAGTCCAGGTCAAGCCCCCACATCTCATGCTTCACGGCATCCTGGGAGACAGACAGAGCTTGGTGCTTAGGTGTGGGCCCCTAGTGAGACTGGACTCCTGGGATCCAAACCCTACCTCTGCTACTTACTAGCTCCATGTCTTTAGGCAAATGTCTTAACCTCCCCGGGCCTCAGTTTCCTTATCTGTAAAGTGAGGATGTTAATAGCCTCTACCTGGCCGGGTGAATGTGAGGATTACATGAACCAATTCACATGAAACACTCAGAACAGTGCCAAGCACACGCCCATGGCTCAGTACAGTGAAGTATTATTTCCTTGTGAGTAACTGGTGCATGCATGCCTGCTCAGTTGCTCAGTCAGGTCTGACTCTTTGGGACTCCATGGACTACAACCCACCAGGCTCCTCTGTTCATGGAATTCTCCAGGCAAGAATACTGGAGTGGGTTGCCATTTACTCCTCCAGGGGATCTTCCCGACCCTGGGATCGAACCCACATCTCCTGTGTCTCCTGCATTGCGGGCAGATTCTTTACCATTGTGCCACCTGGGAAGCCCCCGGGTACCTAGTCCCTCTGATGTTTATTCATGGAATGACACAGCAAATGGCTGCCTCCCTTGGTGAATGGAAAGCTCCTTGATGACAGAGCCCAGGGGCTGTATTTGCTCATTATTTTCTCTGCTGTGCTGGGTAGAGCACAGCGCTTTACAAATATTTGTTGAAGAAAGGGATGATCATCAGCGGAACTAGGGCGGGTCTCATCTGGCCCCGTGATCTCAGACTCAGCATCTTGGCTGGAAGGGCTCTTACAGACCCTCTACCCCAAGCCCCTCCTTCCTCAGATGAGCGAAGGCTGCTGCTGGCTCGCATTTCCGCAGCTTGCAGTCTCACAGGAAGCGCTACGGCTCCACTCGGTCCACCCCCGCCCCCCCCACCCCCCCCCGCCCCGGCCCCCCACCAGGCTCTCCTCATTCAGAGGATCCGGGGAATGATGAAATCTTGGACCGAGGTATCCATTTATGTCAGAAAAAGAAAGTGAAGTCACTCAGTCGTGCCCGACTCTTTGCGACCCCGTAGACTGTAGCCTGCCAGGTTCCTCCGTTTATGAGATTTTCCAGGCAAGAGTACTGGAGTGGGTTGCCATTTCCTTCTCCAGGGGATCTTCCCAACCCAGGGATTGAACCCAGGTCTCCCACATTGTAAGCAGACGCTTTACTGTCTGAGCCACCAGGATTTAGTGGGGGAAAAAATGGTGACAAGTCATCTGGTATCTGAGTGTTGGGGGAAACATCCACGCCCTCCGCAACCTGGTGAAGCTGCAGGCTTCGATTCAACCTGAGTTATTGCTGCAGTTTCCGTCTCCGTGGTAACAAGTCCGCACTGAGCTCAGCAGCGGCTGGACCCCCGTCCCCCAAGCTAAGCTGCCTGCAGTAGGGCTCCCTCCTCAGCCTCTTGTCTGATGGGCTCCTCTGCAGCGGACTGAGAGAGGGGGGCAGCTGGGATGGAGCCACGGCGGAGGAAGGCCCCAGTCCATCTGCATCCGCCAGGGGAGGAAGGTGCCCGACAGCAGGAGCGAGCAGGGGGGATGCTACGGGGCGCCGTCCCAGCCCAGCTCCCCCTGCCGTCAGAGGGGCTCTCGTAGTGGACTGTGTCGCAGGCTGGCGGGAGGCGGAGAGACCCAAGAATCTTGCAGCCAGGAGGCTGAGCCCTGGCCCACGCAGGCCAACCAGCTGTTGATGATTTGCTGCTGTGCAGACAGAGCCAGCCTTCACTGAACGCCTTGCTCTGCGTCCCGCACTGGACTAGGATGTGGGGAGGACGGCAGGGGGCTCTGCCCTCGGTGGGCACCTGGTCAGGCGAGAGCAATCAGAGCAAAGAGGAACCGGTGCCCTGCCCGGGCCTGGACTTTTCTCAGGAAGGAAACTCAAGAAACTCTTGATGGGGCTGCCTCCTGGGAAGGGAATGAGATGGAGGTTGAGGCAGGGAAAGGAAGGATGACTTTCCATGATATCCTCCTTTCTACTCTTTGGATTTTGTACTAAGATGATAACTAACCAAACCAAAAAAAAAAAAAAAAGGCCAAACAAAGATGACAAGCACCACATGACAGTTACTACCATAGGGGCAGCAACTCCATGCTGGGCCCGGAGAAGGGGAATGGGCAGCCCTGACATCAAGGCACTCAGAGTTCCCATCTGCAAGGGTGTGTGTGTGGTGGGGGGGGAGGGTCAGTCTCTGTACCTTGGGATGTGTGGACCTACTGGGCTGAAAGTGCATCTCTACCTCCCACAGCATATAGCCTTTATTTGGATAATATGTATGGTGATGGCAGGTAACTGAACTTATTGTGGTGGTCATTTTGCAACATATGCAAATACCAGATCATGTTGTATAACTGAAACTAATATAACATTATCAATTATTCTTCAAGTAAAACAAGACAACCTAAAAAAATTACAACCTTATTTAAAAATAGGGAATCTGCAGACATACTGGGGCTTTCCGGGTGGCGCTAATGATAAAGAACCCGCCTGCCAATGCAGGAGACCTGAGAGGTGTGGGTTCCATCCCTGAGTTGGGAAGATCCCCTGGAGGAGGGCATGGCAACCCACTCCAGTATTCTTGCCTGGAGAATCCCAAGGACAGAGGAGCCTAGTGGGCTACAGTCCACAGCGTTGCAAAGAGTCAGACACGACTGAAGCGACTTATCACCAAGCAGAGATGTTAGTTAAAACGAAGCTATACTGCATTAGAGTGGGCCCGGAATTCAGTGGCTGCGTTCTTCCAATAAGGCCACATGGAGAGACACGCAGAGAAGAAAGCCACGCGCAGACAGAGCAGAGATCAGCAAAGGAACACCCAGGGTCATCCACCCACCAGAAACTGGAAGAAGCAAAGAAGGCGCTTCCCGCGAGCCTGCAGAGGGAGCACGGCCCTGCCAGCAGCTTGATTTTGGACTTACAGCCTCCAGGGAGAGGAGGAGAGCAAACGTCAGTCACCCGGTTCATGCGTTACAGCTGCCCCAGAAGACGAAGACAACGGGCCCATGCATTTGTGTCTGTGTATCCTGAGGTGTGTGTATCAGTGGGTTTGGAGTCTGTGTGTGTCTGTGTGTGCTTGGGAAAGTATTTATGGCTGCAACTTGAATTTTAGGTGTTGTGTGTGTTTTGGGGTACATGCATGTTTGCATGTTCATTTATGTGCAGTTTTGTGTGTACATGTATGTGTGTGTGTGTGTGTGCATGTGCTTTGGTGTGTTTGAGAGCTGATGTGTATACAGTCAACGATCTCTAAAGTCTCTCTTGGTCCTAACTTTCCAGAAGCCTGCCCTGGGGCTGCTGCGGCAGCAGAGGTTGGCCTTGAGGGAAATGCGGGCCAGGGGTAGAGGAGAGGGATCAACAGCAAGGCTGGGTTGGCACAGCCCCTCCTCTGGTCTAGGGCCGCCTGGGAAAGGGGGTGGTCTGCGGGGAGGGTGCCCTCCATTGCACCTGTTCTGTTGGTAAAAGGGTCTCAAGGTTAGGAGTGTGGGTCTTACAGGAGCCATATCTTGCCAGCCTGACAGCCTTCTTGGAGTCCTTCAAAAGAGCAGAGACCCCTGAGAGAGAGAGACCCCCTCCCATGAATCCGAGTTACTCTAAAACATGAGAGCAGTGGTTCTCAAACTTTGGTAAACTAGTGTCACCCGGAGGGCTGTTACACGGCAGATGGCTGGGCCCCACGGCAGAGGGTCTGATGCAGCAGGTGTGGGGTGGGGCCTGAGGGTCTGCATCTCGAATAAGATCTCGGGTGATGCCGACACTGCTGGACTGGGATCTTGCTTTGAGAATCACCGCGTTAGCGCGTACAATATGGGACGGAGTTCCTCCTCCATATCCCCCAGGCCTTGCAGTGGGCATCCACATCTTTTAGGACAGGCCCCTGGAAAAGTCAGGGCTGGCGGGCTCAATTCTATTCCATGGTCTGCCTCTCACAGTCACCCACCCACTCGTGAAATCATTTATTCAGTAAAATAATGGGCCCTGTTCCCTGCACTCAAGACACTGACAGTCTAGGCACAAGATTCCAGTGGGTACACAGATCCACCAGGAAACCAGGATGGCTCTGCCTAAATGAACTCCAGAGGCCCGCTGAAGGGATTCTGGGAGCATTGAGGAGGAGCCTTTGGCTGAGCCTGGAGCAACCCGGGAAGGCTGCCTGGGGGAGGTGTCAGCCAAAGTTAGCTCTTAAGAGAGGAACTACCGACCGTAGTCACATTAATTGAAGGCTCACTGCCAGGCACTGTGCTGAGACTTTGCAAACATGCACTCTTTCAAGACTCACAATAAGAGGGAACTATTGTTGCTGGGATTTCTTTGGAAGGACTGATGCTAAAGCTGAAACTCCAATACTTTGGCCACCTCATGCGAAGAGTTGACTCATTGCAAAAGACTCTGATGCTGGGAGGGATTGGGTGCAGGAGGAGAAGGGGAAGACAGAGAATGAGATGGCTGGATGGCATTACTGACTCGATGGACGTGAGTCTGAGTGAACTGTGGGAGTTGGTGATGGACAGGGAGGCCTGGCGTGCTGCTATTCATGGGGTTGCAAAGAGTCGGACACGACTGAGCGACTGAACTGAACTGAACTGATTGTTGCTGAAGGGAGATTTGAGCCCAGCCTGCTTCCGGTAGCCACGTTCCCAACCTTGAGCCTATGTGGGGATGGATCCTGACCTGAAGACGAGTTGTGGTGTGGAGGCCAGGGCGGGGCATTCCAGGAGGGGACTGCGTGTGCACCCATGAGGAGAGGGAGGTGGGAGCAGAGGTTTCCCCCCAGCTGGAAACCACTCCCTTGGGCAGCATTGGGGAGGGACAGCAGGGATCTGCAGAGAGGCAGAAGGAAGGTGCTCTGTGAGCACAGCTGCTCCAGTGAAGCTGGGAGCCAGATGGCAGAGGCTGTGGGTCTGGCTCACATGGTTTCCCGTGGCCTGGGGCCAGAGCGGGGACACAGGGGCCCAAGAACCACAGGGCTACAGGGCTGGGGCACTCTATTTACAGATCTGCTTGTGATGAAGCTTAGCCCCGAAGAGAGGCTAAGGGGTGGCTGGCCGGCACAACCTCCATGACTTAGGGTGGCCCCTCAGTCCCTGGCCCCCAGGCAGCCTCTGGGTGGTTATAGGGGTCTCTGGCCAGCCTTGTTACAACCTTGCTCTCACCTCTTGGCAGGGAGGGTAAGGAAGGCCACTCTGAGCCAGGCTGAATGAGTACTCAAATAGGGACCTGAATGCAGAGGATGGAACCAGAGGGTATGAGGTTCAGCTGCAGCAAGAGGTGTTCTAATCAGACGCAAGAAGAGCACTGGCCTGGGACACTCAAGGGAGAAGAGAGATTTTCTTCTGGGGAAGACACCTAACCTTGTGTCTTTGTGACAGTCTGTCTGTCTGGAAGACACACGGTGGAGATTTCTCTCTCTCCTCTTTCACGACTTCTCCAGCAAATCTCACCCATGCTGTTAGTTCCTTTTCTCCTTTCCTGCTGGCTTCCCATTTCTGTCTTCTTTCTCTGAGCGGGCAAAGGCTCCCCTGGGCTTGTCTCAGTGTTGCTGGGGGCCTTTGAGTTTGGGCACCCTCCACCCAGCCAGTTGTTCACTGAGCCCTCCACCTGCTGGAGGTGAAAGAACCACAGACTCTGCCTGGCAGGGGAGAGATCAGATAGTTCAACCAAGGCCCACATTCAAGGCAGAGTAAGGGCCATGCAATGAGAAAGATACAAGCCAAGGTGATAGGGCTGAGAGACCAGGGCCTCAGGGGGTCAGGGAAGGCTTCAGACAGGGACAGGTGGGATCTCTCGGCTGGCAGAAGACAGTGGGGGCAGTCTTCTGTCTGGGCAAAGGGGGCAAATGAGTAGAGAAAGGAAGCATAGAGGGGAATATTCCAGAAACGGCACGTTAGATTGACTTGACTGCAGAGGCTGGGTGAGAAGAATCTGGTATGATAACAGGCAGGTGGGGGACCATGAGGTCCTGAATTTCAGGCTGAATGATTTGCATGTAATACTGTAGCCAGCAGGGAGCTGCTGAAGGTGCCAGAGGAAGAGCATGGCATTATCTGGGCTGAGACTGGAAGGGAGTCCAGATTGTGCTCCTATGCTAGTAGCTCCTGAAAGGCACCTGGCCCTGATTCTGAGGCCACTGACTTCTCAGAGGGTTCCCAAGGGGAGCAGACAACTGCTGTCTCAAATGTCACTGTTTTGGTGAGACCTGTCCTGATGATCCAACCAGTCCATCCTAAAGGAAATCAGTCCTGAATATTCACTGGAAGGACTGATGCTGAAGCTGAAACTCCAATACTTTGGCCACCTGATGCAAAGAACCAAGTTCTTTGAAAAGACCCTGATGCTGGGAAAGATTGAAGGAGAGAGGAGAAGGGGGCAACAGAGCATGAGATGGTTGGATGGCATCAGTGACTTGATGGACATGAGTTTGAGTAAACTCTGGGAGTTGGTGATGGACAGGGAGGCCTGGCGTGCTGCAGTCCATGGAGTCGCAAAGAGTCGGACATGACTGAGCAACTGAACTGAACTCAACCATCCTGATGATCTTATTTACCAATTCTGGCACTCCCCCTTTTCCTTCTCTGTGTTTCCGTCACATTCACTGCCTTCTAACATCCTTCATCTGTGGTTTATGCTGTTTATCATCTGCTCCACCCTCATTGGAATGAAGGCCCCATGAGGAAAAGGCCAATGTCTGTTTTACTTGCTGCTCAATATTCCAGTGCCTAGCATAGTGCCTGGAATCCCAACAAATCCATCCATGTGTGGAATGAATCAAGAGAAAAATTCCACCCTGCGTGAACCAGCGTCTGCTTTGTCTCCTCCCTGTCACTTTGCTCCTGGCTTCCTGAGCTTGGCAGCACTCAAGCGGAAAAATCTGAGAAAATCAGACAGAATTCTGCTTCTTCCCTGCTGTGCCTCTCACCCTTGCCAGAAATCTGGGAAGATTTGGACCGTTCCTTCTCCCTTCCTCTGCCAAAAACACTTCCCTTCATCTTGGAGTAGAGGCCAGGCAAGGAAAATTTCAGTCAAGGGAAGCAAGAGGCTCGCAGGCCTGAGGCAGCCCCACCCAACAGCCTGGAAGAACTCTGATGGGCTCATTGGAATAACTGCAAATTATTTTGCAGTTACTAACAAGCGCCCACCCCAGCAAGCACTGTAGAGGAGCTCTATGCATTTTGTTCCATTTGGGCCTCCCATTAACCCTATGGAATGGGTATTATCTTCCCATTCTACAGATGGGAAAATAGAGGCTCAGAGAGCTAACTGATAAGGCCGAGTTCTTCCCACCAGCTGAGGGAGCCCCAGTTTGAACACAGGTCTGTCCTCCTCCAAGCCAGTGCTTGCTCCTCTATGGCACACAGGCTCTCTTCTGCAAGAGAAGCAGCTGAGATGCAGCGAGAGGGGCTTGCTGAGTTCTCTGTCCAAGGCATCGTCAGATCATGGAGGTCTCTGCTGGCCTCGGGCTTCCCACCTGAGCTATCAGGAGCTGAGGTTTTGGCCACTTCCCAATGATGAAGGAGGACAATGATGTCACATCTGCCACCCGACCTGAGCTCATCAGAGAGTGAGTTACAACTGTGGGCACTGCTTGCTGTGGCCTGTGGCCAGGTGTCCGATCCTCACTTCTGTGTGCACCAAAAGAGCTGGAGTCGAGGACAGGGCTCCCTGCCTTGGCGGCCCAGCAGACACCAGGGACACCAAACCTACCCCTGTGTGCAGATCCAACGCCCAACATCCAGGGCTGCTCACAGCTGGGCCATCACTGGGGAGGTGGAAGAGCTTGGCTCAACCCCCAAGCTGCACATTCCCAGCCTAGGAACACAGTTAACCCACCTTGAGGGGAGAAACCCTCCCTCTCAGTAAACATCACTGATTCCTTATGTGCAAGGAAAAGAGAGGCTTTCTGCCTTTGAGGCTCTAAAGGACAGAGTAGAGCATAGTCACTAAATAGACCATGGGGAACCATGGATGATTCTAGAGCAGGTAAGTGGATTAGGAGGTGAATCAGGCAGCAGCAGTGTGGCTGGGGGAGAACCGGCCTCTGTAATGACTCCAGCTAACGTGTTGAGCACTTACTGAGAACTTGAGATTGTTTCAAGCTTTACAAATACTAACTTTAATCTTCTTAGTAACCCTAGGGTACATTGTTATTCCCATTTTACAGATGGGAAGACTGATGTACAGTGATCTTATCAGCCTTGTAGGTGGTGGCGTTGGGCACTGAACCCACCTACCTCCCAAGCCTGCCTTCCTTACTAGTATTCGTTGCTGCCTCTTGCAGTGGTCTGGGCTGGGCAGTGGGCAGGGCCAGAGGGAGGGAAGTGAAACACTGCCTATGGTTAAGACTCCTTGCCTCAGAGAGCTCTCACGTGGCCAGACCAGGAAATCATAAGGGAGATGTGAACATCAGGCACTTTGATCTGCATGGAAAAGAACTGTAGCGAAGATCACTGTTATTGATAACAGCGACAATCACAATGTTCTTGGACAACAGCCCAGACAGGATAACTTCTTTCACGGAAAAGAGATTTTAGAGACTCTCCCACAGAGAAATAATATCACAGTTATAACCTCCCTTGTCTATCCAGTCCTTTCCTGATTTTATTTATTACCTTATTTACTTAAATGGTGGCGCAGACGGTAAAGAATGTGCCTGCCATGTAGGCAAACTGAATTTGATCCCTGGGTCAGGAAGATCCTCTGGGGAAGGAAATGGCAACCTGTTTCCAGATTCTTGCCTGGAGCATTCCATGGACAGAGGAGCCTCGTGGGGTTGCAAAGAGTTGGACATGACTCAGGGACTAACACTTCTGTTTACTTAAATGGAGGAGAAAGCCTCACTTTGGTGCTGACCTGGTTTTAATGCCTTCTAGTTTTGGATGTGTGATCATCACCAGTGCTCCTTTCACAGAAGAGGATGAATTTCTGAGAGTCACCAGGTAGATGGAAGGAGAGGGAAGGATGTAGGGCATGGGGTGGCTCCGGCCAGGCAGGGGGGAGGCAGCTGCACACAGGAAGGGCTGCCTGAGACCCAGGGCTTCCTGTGCTGTTTTGACGTGATTTACACTTGATGCCTCTGAGATGATCGGCTACATTTTAAATGACACTATTGATACAAGCAAGGCTTAAGAAGTTAAAAGAAATTGAGGTTGGAGTATATCAAGAGTCCTTACAGCTCCAACAGTCTGTGAAGATACCATCTGTCTTAATCTTCTCCCAAGGAAAAATTATCAAGAGGCAGTGAGCACTCAGAAGAGCTGTGTCTGACTGGGTCTAGCCTGTCCCCACACTGGGGTCAGCTGGGCAAGAGCCGCTTGGGACCCTGCTGGCAGTTCAGCCTGGGGGCATCCTAGCCAGAGCCACACAGCCTCTGGCCCCCTTCCCGGGTCTCGGGAGCCGGGGTCACCTGGGGACTGTCCTCCTGGCCTCTCCTGTTAGGTTGTGGGTGTGGGAGGGCTGGAAAGGGCCTTTGCTCAAGCGATGAGCAGAGAGCTTGAGGAAGGAGCTGGCAGTAGGGACTGAGCCCTGCTGGGTGGGATGAGAGCAAAAGCGCTTACCTGCAGCAGCAGGTGAGGTCAGGGGGCTCCCAAGATGAGCTGTCACCGGCTCACCCTCCTCTTAATCAATCCCCAGGTGCTTCCAAGTGTCCTGGCTGCGTCTCCGCTTAATTCCAGACCACAAAGCAGGCTCCTCCAAGACTCTGTCGCATCGGGACAAAGAAGTGCTCTCAGTGCAGGTGGGCATGGATCCCCGTCCTCCCTGAGGCTCCTCCCCCAGCCCAAGCAGGCCAGGCCCTCCCAGGACCACCAAGCTTGTCAGCACCGCCCCGCCAGGTCTGCCTCATGGGAACTCTGATGGGGTGAGGGGCACCCTATATATGCAGACATAAGCCCTGGTCTGCCCCTCTACTCCACATCCAGATGCCCAGCCCTGGGGTAGGTAAACCAGGGAGCCATCCTTCATCCAAGATCAACAGAAGCCAGGAGGAAGCCAGAGGACCGTGAACAACACTGTACCGGGAGTCCTGGCATCTGTGGCTGCTACTTGCCCCTGGTGAGGTAGAGCACCCCACTTTCCCTCAGTGGGGTGTGAGCTTCAGTGTGGACACACTGCCTGCAGGGCTGAGCTGGGGAGACCAGAGGCCCGTAACCACCAGGTGACTCTGAGTACAATCAGAATCGCCTGGGGTGGGGTCCTGCTAAACTGCAGGTTTAAGGGCCCTATCCTAGCCTGTTGAATCAGACTCTACAGGAAGGTGCCTGGAAACGTGCATTTTAGCAGGTTCCCCACATGGATGCCAAAGAAATAGGACTCACTGGACTATGTGTGCTGGGAAAGGGTTGACAAGTCCAAGGATGAAGCTTTGATCATATGCGTGAGGGGGTCGTTGGTCCCTTTCCTAAAAGCAGCATCATAGGAGCCCAGTCCCTGCAGCCAACCAGCCAGGGGCCCTGGGCAACTCGCTGAAACCCTCTCTGGGTCTCTTTTCCTTGTGGACAAAAATGCAGGTTAGAGATGATCTCTTGGGCCCTTCCAGGTGTAAAATTATCAGTTTTAAAAAAAAAGGTGAACCCACTGAGAAATGAATTTTAAAAGGAAGTTCATGGAAGCATTTTAAATAGTATTCTCCTTGTATCATTGGTTTTTTTCTTTAAATTCACTTTTTGAATTCTGAAAATAACATACTTATGTAAGGGGAAAGAAATCAAACCATTCAAAGTAATACAGAATGAAAAGTCTCCCTGCTATCCCAGACCTCTGTTCCATTCCCCAAAATAAACACTTTCTTCAAGAATTTTCCCATTAATACTGAAAAATATATATATATATATATATATATATATATATATATATGCCTACATCTTTATTTTAAACCCAACTGGGACCATATTCCCAGTACTCTATCTTTGTTTCTTAGTTATTTCACATCACACATCTCTGCATACCAGGAGATAGATCTTTCACTCCTGTAGCTGTCGTAACCTCCCACTGAAGGACACACCACGATTTACACGAATCTATCCCTGTTGGCGGAGGTTTAGTTTGCTTCTATGCTTTTGCTGCACAGACACAGCTGTAGTGAACATCTTTGATGATACATGTTTGTGCATACATGTGAGGTTAGCTGTAGGATAAATCCCCAGGGGCAAGGAGTTGAAGGGTGAAAGTGAAAGTGAAAGTTAAGTCACTCCATCGTGTCCGACTCTTTGTGACCCTGAGGACTGTAGCCTACCAGGCTTCTCCATCCATGGGAGTCTCCAGGCAAGAATACTGGAGTGGACTGTAAGGAGTTGAAGGTTCAGTTCAGTTGAGTCGCTCAGTCGTGTCCTACTCTTTGCGACTCCATGAATCACAGCACACCAGGCCTCCCTGTCCATCACCAACTCCCGGAGTTCACTCAGACTCACGTCCATCAAGTCAGTGATGCCATCCAGCCATCTCATCCTCTGACGTCCCCTTTTCCTCCTGCCCCCAATCCCTCCCAGCATCAGAGTCTTTTCCAATGAGTCAACTCTTCGCATGAGGTGACCAAAGTATTGGAGTTTCAGCTTTAGCATCATTCCTTCCAAAGAAATCCCAGGGCTGATCTCCTTTAGAATGGACTGGTTGGATCTCCTTGCAGTCCAAGGGACTCTCAAGAGTCTTCTCCAACACCACAGTTCAAAAGCATCAATTCTCCGGCGCTCAGCTTTCTTCACAGTCCAACTCTCGCATCCATATATGACCACTGGAAAAACCATAGCCTTGACTAGACAGACCTTTGTTGGCAAAGTAAAGTCTCTGCTTTTCAATATGCTGTCTAGGTTGGTCATAACTTTCCTTCCAAAGAGTAAGCATCTTTTAATTTCATGGCTGCAGTCACCATCTGCAGTGATTTTGGAGCCCCAAAAAATAAAGTCTGACACTGTTTCCACTGTTTCCCCATCTATTTCCCATGAAGTGGTGGGACCAGATGCCATGATCTTCGTTTTCTGAATGTTGAGTTGAAGGTTAGGTGGATTTAAAATTCAGGTTTTGCTAGATTGTCCTTCAAAGAGGATGAACCAGTCTGCACTGCCCAGCCATCAAATTTTTAAGCTTTGCCAAAATGTGAGTTGAAAATGACATCTTGTTTCAGTGTGTAATTCTTTTAATCTCAGAAAAGGCAGGCATTGCTTTCACGTTGATTGGTGGCCTTTGCATTTATTTTTCTGTGAACTATGTTCTTTCTAAATTAACTCACTGATTTTTAAAAGATTTTTTCTAAAGACAATTAATTTTTTGTTATGTGCATTACAAATTGTCATTTGTCTTTTTTTTTTTACTCTATTTATGGCATCACTGCTTACAGAAATTTCAGATATTTCTATAGCCCAAAATATTTTCTACTAGAGGATCCTAAAAATATATGCTCATGTTTTCCACTGGTATTGTTAGGGTTCTTTTTCTTTTTAATCATTCTTTTACTCTTTCCTTCTTTAAAATTTTCTTTCTAGATTTTATTTTGGTGTTAGGAGTGTGGTGGGCCCAGCTTTATTTCTTTCCCCAAGGGGCTGGTTATCTCAAAGTCATGTTTGAATAATTCATTTTCTCCCCACCCACCCTCCCTCTTCCAGATTCAAAATATCAATTTAACTATATTAGGATGGATAACCGGAGAAGGCAATGGCACCCCACTCCAGTACTCTTGCTTGGAAAATCCCATGGGCGGAGGAGCCTGGTAGGCTGCAGTCCATGGGGTCGCTAAGAGTTGGATACGACTGAGCGACTTCACTTTCACTTTTCACTTTCATGCATTGGAGAAGGAAATGGCAACCCACTCCAGTGTTCTTGCCTGGAGAATCCCAGGGATGGGGGAGCCTAGTGGGCTGCCGTCTATAGGGTTGCACAGAGTCGGACACGACTGAAGCGACTTAGCAGCAGCAGCAGCAGGATGGATAACAAAGAATCAAATATTTATTCAAATTCCACCTTCACTGGATCTAGGAGAAGTTACCTAAAGCTTCATGAGCCTCAGTTTCCTCATCTACAAGTGACGTTAACTGAATTACGTAGGGGAAAATATAGGGAAATGTGGAATTTTTCAGGCAGTTCACTAAGAAAAATGCTATATTATTTCTATGGATTTTTGGATATGTGTGATACCTGTCAGCTTTCTGACACATTATTTGATATGACTTCATTGTAATTCTAAGTAAATAAATGTTTCTAACTTTAGGAAACATTAAGGACAACAGTAGCAACATCTGCATAGGGTTACTGTGAGAGTTCAACGAACCATTTGAGCAAAAGGATGTAGAAAGATAAAACTATATGCTCTCTACAGGAAACTAACCTTTGCTGTAAAGACATACACGGCTTGCAAGTGAAAAGATAGAAAAGATACTCCACGCAAATGGTAAACAAAAGAGACCGGGGTGGCCACATTAACATCGGATAAAATAGACTTTAGGTAAAAATCTGTCACAAGAGACAAAGAAGGATACTACACAATGATAAAAGTCAATTCCCCAGGAAGAAATAACAATTATAAATATATATGCACTTAACAGCACAGCACCCAAATATATGGGAAGCAAACATGAACAGAATGGAAAAAAGAAACAGTAACGCAATAGGAGGAGGAGATTTCAATGAACCTCTTCCGCTAGTGAGTAGAACAATCAGACAGAAGATCAATAAGGAAACAGAGGACTTGGAAATATTCAACACTATTCATTATCATAGTAATTCAAGTCTATGCCCCAACCAGTAACGCTGAAGAAGCTGAAGTTGAACGGTTCTATGAAGACCTTTTAGAACTAACACCCCAAAAAGATGTCCTTTTCAATATAGGGGACTGGAATGCAAAAGTAGGAAGTCAAGAAACCCCTGGAGTAACAGGCAAATTTGGCCTTGGAATACGGAATGAAGCAGGGCAAAGACTAATAGAGTTTTGCCAAGAAAATGCACTGGTCATAACAAACACCCTCTTCCAACAACACAAGAGAAGACTCTATACAGGGACATCACCAGATGGTCAACACCAAAATCAGATTGATTATATTCTTTGCAGCCAAAGATGGAGAAGCTCTATACAGTCAGCAAAAACAAGACCAGGAGCTGACTGTGGCTCAGATCATGAACTCCTTATTGCCAAATTCAGACTTAAATTGAAGAAAGTAGAGAAAACCACTAGACCATTCAGGTATGACCTAAATCAAATCCCTTATGATTATACAGTGGAAGTGAGAAATAGATTTAAGGGCCTAGATCTGATAGATAGAGTGCCTGATGAACTATGGAATGAGGTTCGTGACATTGTACAGGAGACAGGGATCAAGACCATCCCCATGGAAAAGAAATGCAAAAAAACAAAATGGCTGTCTGGGGAGGCCTTACAAATAGCTGTGAAAAGAAGAGAAGCGAAAAGCAAAGGAGAAAAGGAAAGATATAAACATCTGAATGCAGAGTTCCAAAGAATAACAAGAAGAGATAAGGAAAGCCTTCTTCAGTGATCAATGCAAAGAAATAGAGGAAAACAACAGAATGGGAAAGACTAGAGATCTCTTCAAGAAAATCAGAGATACCAAAGGAACATTTCATGCAAAGATGGGCTCGATAAAGGACAGAAATGGTATGGACCTAACAGAAGCAGAAGATATTAAGAAGAGGTGGCAAGGAATACACAGAAGAACTGTACAAAAAAGATCTTCACGACCCAGATAATCACCATGGTGTGATCACTGACCTAGAGCCAGACATCCTGGAATGTGAAGTCAAGTGGGCCTTAGAAAGCATCACTACGAACAAAGCTAGTGGAGGTGATGGAATTTCAGTGGAGTATTCCAAATCCTGAAAGATGATGCTGTGAAAGTGCTGCGCTTAATATGCCAGCAAATTTGGAAAACTCAGCAGTGGCCACAGGACTGGAAAAGGTCAGTTTTCATTCCAATCCCAATGAAAGGCAATGCCAAAGAATGCTCAAACTACCACACAATTGCACTCATCTCACACGCTAGTAAAGTAATGCTCAAAATTCTCCAAGCCAGGCTTCAGCAATATGTGAACCGTGAACTTCCTGATGTTTAAGCTGGTTTTAGAAAAACAGAAGAACCAGAGATCAAATTGCCAACATCTGCTGGATCATGGAAAAAGCAAGAGAGTTCCAGAAAAACATCTATTTCTGCTTTATTGACTATGCCAAAGCCTTTGACTGTGTGGATCACAATAAACTGTGGAAAATTCTTCACGAGATGGGAATACCAGACCACCTGATCCGCCTCTTGAGAAATTTGTATGCAGGTCAGGAAGTTACAGTTAGAACTGGACAGGGAACAACAGACTGGTTCCAAATAGGAAAAGGAGTACGTCAAGGCTGTATATTGTCACCCTGCTTATTTAACTTATATGCAGAGTACATCATGAGAAACGCTGGACTGGAAGAAGCACAAGCTGGAATCAAGATTGCCAGGAGAAATATCAATAACCTCAGATATGCAGATGACACCACCCTTATGGCAGAAAGTGAAGAGGAAGTAAAAAGCCTCTTGATTAAAGTGAAAGAGGAGAGTGAAAAAGTTTGCTTAAAGCTCAACATTCAGAAAACGAAGATCATGGCATCCGGTCCCATCACTTCATGGGAAATAGATGGGGAAACAGTGGAAACAGGGTCAGACTTTATTTTTCTGGGCTCCAAAATCACTGCAGATGGTGACTGCAGCCATGAAATTAAAAGACGCTTACTCCTTGGAAGGAAAGTTATGACCAACCTTGATAGCATATTCAAAAGCAGAGACATTAGCTTGCCAACAAAGGTTCGTCTAGTCAAGGTTATGGTTTTTCCTGTGGTCATGTATGGATGTGAGAGTTGGACTGTGAAGAAGGCTGAGCACTGAAGAATTGATGCTTTTGAACTGTGGTGTTGGAGAAGACTCTTGAGAGTCCCTTGGACTGCAAGGAGATCCAACCAATCCATCCTGAAGGAGATCAGCCCTGGGATTTCTTTAGAAGGAATGATGCTAAAGTTGAAATTCCAGTACTTTGGCCACCTAATGCGAAGAGTTGACTCATTGGAAAAGACTCTGATGCTGGGAGGGATTGGGGGCAAGAGTAGAAGGGGACGACAGAGGATGAGATGGCTGGATAGCATCACTGACTCGATGGACGTGAGTCCCAGTGAACTCTGGGAGTTGGTGATGGACAGGGAGGCCTGGCGTGCTGCGATTCATGGGGTCGAAAAGAGTCGGACACGACTGAGAGACTGATCTGATCTGATCGACCAACTAAACCCAGTGGACATATACAGAACACTCCTCCTAAGAGAAGCAGAATACATGTTCTTCGCAAGTGCACACAGAATATTCTCCACGAAAGACTGTGTTTTAGGCTGCAGCGAGGGCCATGGCACAGTGCCTGGCACAGGGGAACTACTGTTCATTGGTGACTGCTATTATCATCACCACCTAGTAACTGTGTCTGGGTCTTAACAGGTATTTTCTGTTTCCTCTATCTATGAGCCAGTTCCATCACTCAACAAGTATCTGTAATTGTGTGTGAGGCCCTGTTCTAAGTGTTGAGAACCAAGAGTGAGCAGCAGTAATAAGAGCTGTTCTTCTCCCCTCCAGTTAGGCTCACTTTTAATGATTTTTAGCACCTTTACTGACATTATATTTTCTTTCTCTATATTGCAAAACAGGCTAAAGTTATACACAGGAAAGCTATACGTTTTTGTTCTGAATAGTGATTAGCAGTCATGTTAGTATGTGCGTGTGAGTGTGTGCACTCAGTTGCTCAGTCATGTCCAACTCCCCATGGACTGTAGCCTTCCAGGCTTCTCTGTCCATGGAATTTTCCAGGCAGGAATACTAGAGCAGGTTGCCCTTTCCTCCTATAGGGGATCGTCCTGGCCCAGGGATTGAACCCTCATCTCTCGCATCTCCTGCATTGTCAGTCGGATTCTTTACCACTGTGCCACCTGGAAGTCCCATCTTAGTATATTCCTTTATTATTGCTAATAGTTTTTCAGTGGACTGTCTTGTTCTTTTTTTCTCCAGATGGCCAATCTTATCATCTACAATTTAAACTGATAAACTGGTCTCCTTTCATAACCCATATTTTCAAATTTTGTATCGGCTAGCACTTCTAGAGAAGTGTTAAAGGATGAAGGTAACGGTGGTCACTTTTTCCTTGTGTGTATGTCTCTGTACACACATACACACACACACACACACACATGTAAAATTTTAAGCAATATCCATCTATTCCTATTAAATACGAGTTAAAATCAGGGACATATGTTGAATTTTATCAAATGCCTTTTAGGCATTTTAGCATTTATGGAGCTGTTTATGTCAGTTTCTCATCTCTTTTGAACTATTGTTTTGTTCAATTATGTTAATAGTTTTCCTAATATTGAATCTATATCTCTGGAAGATAGCCCCACTTGCTCATGGTGTATTCATTTTCTAAGCATAATGTTGTGTGATTCTATTTGTTTCTGTTAATATATGAATTTTGCACCAATATTCATAGATGAGATTTTTTCTAGTATTTTTTCTCTTTTCCTGTGTGGGCTGTTTCTGTCTGTGTTGTGCAGGCTTCATAGACTATTATGGAGTGTTTCCTTCTCTATGATCTCGCACAGTTGATGCAGTTTAAAGAACATTGGAATTCTCTCTTCCCTGAAGGTTTGATAGAAATTAAGAGCTGTTTAAACCTGGGTGTTTGGGAGTGGAGTTTATGAAAATTCAGTTTCTTTCATGATTATTGGTTTGTTGAGGTTTTTCTAGTTCTTCTGGGGTCAAGCTGATGATTTGCATTTTCTCAGAGAACTATCTGAGCTTCTCTGGTGGCTTAGATGGTATAGAATCCACTTGCAGTGTGGGAGACCTGGGTTCAATCCCTGGGTTGGGAAGATCCCTTGGAGAAAGGATAGGCTACCCACTCTAGCATTCTTGGGCTTATCTGGTGGTCAGAAGGTAAAGAATCCACCTGCAATGACAGTAACCTGGGTTCGACCCCTGGGTTGGGAAGATCCCCTGGAAGAGGGCATGGCAACCCACTCCAGTATTCTTGCCTGGAGAATCCCCATGGACAGAGGAGCCTGGTGGGCTACAGTCCATGGGATGGTCGCAAAGAGTCAGACACGACTAAGCACAGCACACAGAAAACTATCAATTTTAGCTGATTTTCAGCTAAATGTGCGTGTGGTTGAGCACAGTGTCCTTATAGAATTCTATTTTGTCTGTATCACTGGCTACGTCTCCATTTTAATGTTCAGTTTTACATATTTGGCTCATTCTTCCCCCTGCTCACGTTAGATTATCTACACTTTAAAAAAATCATAAAAGGACACGTGACTGTTTTTTTTTCAAGACCCTATTTACTGTGTGTACATCCCAGAAACGGAGGAGCTAGAACGAGCTCAGGATGAGAATGAGGAAGGTGGCAGGGGACGGGCAGCTTGGCAAACATTTTAAGAGTACAAAGAGGAACTTCCCCGGTGGTCCAGCGGCTAAGACTCTATGTTGTCAATGCAAGGAGCCCGGGTTTGATCCCTGGTCAGAGAACTGAATCCCACAAGCCACAAGCAAGAGTTGACATGCTGCAATACAGATCCCACGTACCGCAGTGAAGACCTGGCAAAGCCAAATAAATAAATGTTTAAATATTTTTTAAAAGTACAAAGAGCCTGCCCACATACTCCCTGGCCTTGAACACCCTAGATCTCCTTTCCCCAACTCCCCCACCCAGTTAAACCCACCAACTTCCAGTCTTCAATACCCAGCTGCCACCTCCTCTTGCAACCTTTCCTAATTTCCCTGCGAAAAGCCAGTGCCTTTCCTCTGATGTCTTGGATTACTAATTTATTTTAATTTTGAAAAATTTCAGGTCCCAAAAGGTTAAAAGTATAAAATCAACGGAATTAACAAATGTTCATATTCTGTGGGCCCAAATCAACTTAAAAGCTTTCGCACAGCAAGGGAAACCATCAAAAAATGAAAAGACAACCTACAGAATGGGAGAAAAATCTTTGCAAATGATATGACAGACAAGGGCTTAATCTCCAAAATATACGAACAGCTCTTACAACTCAACAACAGCGACAACAAAAAACAACTCAATCAAAAAAATGGGCAGAAGACCTTAATACACATTTCTCCAAAGAAGACATACAGATGGCCAGTAGACATAGGAAAAGATGCTCAACACCACTATTAGAGAAATGCAAATCAAAACTACAACAAGGCACCACTTCACACCGGTCAGAATAGCCATCATGACAAAGTCTACGAAGACCTAACGCTAGAGAGGGCGCACACTGCTAGTGCGAATGGAAACGGTGCAGCCACTATGGAAAACTAAAAATGGAATTACCATACGAGCCAACAATTCCACTTGGGCATATACCCAGATAAAACCATAATTCAAAAAGATACACGCACCCTTATGTTCATAAGAGCACTATTCACAATAGCCAAGACATGGAAGCAACCAAAATGTCCGCTGACAAATGAATGGATAAAGAAAAGGCACTACATATACACAAGGGAATATTACTCCCATAAGAAAGAATGAAATAATGCCATTTGTGCTGGTCTTGGGAAAGGGAGAAAGACAACAAATACTGTACCATACGATATCACCTATATGTGGGATCTAAGTGAAAGTCACACAGTCGTGTCCGACTCTTTGTGACCCCATGGACTGTACAGTCCATGGAATTCTCCAGGTCAGAATATTGGAGTGGGGAGCCTTTCCCTTCTCCAGGGGATCTTCCCAACCCAGGGATTGAACCCCAGTCTCCCATGTTGCAGGCGGATTCTTGACCAACTGAACTATCAGAGAAGCCCGTGAAATCTCACATGTGGCACAAATGAAGCAATCGACAACAGAAACAGACTCACAGACATAGAGAACAGGCTAGTGGTTGCCGGGGGGCAGGGTGGGGGGAGAGGAGGCCTGCGAGTGTGGGGTGAGCAGATATAAACTCTCATATATAGAATAGATAAACAACAAGGCCCTACTGTAAAGCACAGGGAGCTATATGCAATACCCTGTGATAAACCATAGTGGAAAAGAACATAAAAGTATAATGTCTATGTGTGTATAACTGAGTCATTTTGCTGTACAGCAGATATTGGTACAACATGGTAAATCAACGACACTTCAATAAAAAGAAGTTTTAAAAATACAAACGCTAACATTCTGTTATTTTTGCTTCCAATCTTTCTTCCTAAAAGAAGTGTTACGGACAAATTAGAACTCGTTTATTTTCCCGTCAGTCTCAGCGACTTCCCTCCACCCCTACAAAGACTAGCACAAGCGCGAACCTGGTAGGTATTACAGCGTTGCAACGTGCTTGTGCCCATAAAACATAGATATTGTTTTGTGATTTTTATTAAAATTAAATTTTCACTAACGGCACTATTCTGCAATTTCCTTTTTTTCACAATAATGTTTTTGAGACTGATTCATGATAATACTATGAATACACGTGTGTATATACACCAGCTTTTTTGAGGCATAACTTACAAAACATAAAATTCCCCAGTTATTTATATTGTAACTGCTGCGCAACATCACATCTTTGTCTACTCCATCATTGTGAGTTGAGACCTCTTTTTCTGTGTTTCGAACACTGCTGCCCTAGATATCCTTGGAACCGTCTCCTTATGCACATGCGTGAATTTCTCTGGGTAATTAGTCAGCCAGATGTGAAACTGTTGGTCATAAAGGATGTACATTGTCACCTTTAACTGCCATTGCCCCAGCGTCCCCTGGTGTTTGCACTGCCATCATTAGAGCATTTCTGAAGCGCTTGTCACCATCCGGTGACTCGCCTACCCGCCCCTTCCCCGTGAATTACTGGAGGGCATGTCTGTGACTGGCACTCAGTGAACACTTGATAAATGAAAGGATGAGCTCACCGTCTAGCAGAAGAGACAGACTCAAAATAAGACAAGTGCATTAAGGGCTGTGAGACCTCCTCTGGCCCGGGGTCCAGGGAAGGCTTCATGGAGGAGGTGGCGTTCAAGTCGGGGTTTGAAGAACACAGAGACTCTGAACAAGTGAGGATGGGGATGAGGACAAGGACTGGGCTGGGAGAAGGAAGTGGGTCAGACAATCCAGGGCATGTTCGATTCGCTGGAGTAATGATTCCTGGCCGAGCTGCAGGTAAGGGTGTGTGCATTTTGTAAAAACTTCATTGGATTTCCCCCCACTCCCCACACAAGAAGAGCCTCTGAGCTGGAACAGGATGAAGGAAGCAGGCGGGCAAACTGGAAGAGGTATCTGGGGCTTACTCCAGGGTGAGTCTTCAGTGGCAAGCTCTGGGGAGCCTGTGAGAAGGAACCAGGTCAGAGCCTAGCTCAAAGATGATTCATTCGATGAACAGGCAGGTAGCTGCTCAGCCTCTGGAATAAGGCCTCGGTTAGAGAGAGACTGCTCCTCCCAACCTCTTTCCCTCCTCTGTCTCTGGGGAAAGATCAGGGCAGCAGGCAGCAGGCCCCAGGCCATGTGCTCCTTCACTTTGCAGCTTGGGGGCCCAGGTCAGGGGCTTGCACATCACTTACCCACTCCCACCACCCCATCACCCGGCCCCTCCAACCCCGCTGCTCTGGACAGATGACAGGACCAGGGCTCCAGGGAGCCACTCCATGAAGTATGGAGCCAGGACCTGGCATCCTGAATACACCTTTGGTGTGTCCCAGGGGGGCAGGGGCTGTGTGGGAATCTTATCCTTCCATTTTTTCTGCTGTCCTTCAGCAGAACCCAGCTCTGGGCACCCTGCCCAGAGTGGAGGGGAAGGGGAAAATGCACGACCTTCACTCCCAAGTCCTGTCTTCAGCAACTTCAGCAAAACCACCAGCAGTGACAGCAGCAGGTGACCTGAGGGTGTCAGCCATGCTCAGGGAGGAAGAGCCCTCTGCTGCAGACAGACCAACCTTGGGCCGGTGTGGGCTCCGCCATGTCTGTGCATGGGTGTGGCTGTGGCTATCACCACCTCTCTGAGCCTCAGCGTTCTCATCTATCACCTGGGCTACTCACGCCGGCTCACAGAGGATTAAAAGATAATGACAAGGGGACCTCCTTCATGGTCCAGTGGTTAAGAATCCACCTGCCAATGCAGGAGACATAGGTTCAATCTCTGGTCCAGGAAGATTCCACATGCTGTGGAGTAACGAAACCAGTGTGTCACAGTGACTGAACCTATGCTCTGGGGCCTGCGAGCTGCAACTCCTGAGCCCATGTACCGCAAGTACTGAAGCCCGAGCACCTAGAGCCCATGCTCTGCAACAAGAGAAGCCACTGAAGTGAGAAGCCCGTGCACCACAACTAGAAAGTAACCCCTGCTCGCCGCAACGAAGGCTGAGTGCAGTGGTGGCTGTTCAGTTGCTCAGTCGTGTCTGACTCTTTGGGACCCCATGGACTGCAGCACGCCAGGCTTCCCTGCCCTTCACATTGCTCAAGCTCATGTCCATTGAGTCAGTGATGCCATCCAACCATCTCACCCTCTGCTGCCGTCTGCGACAAAGGGCAGCCCCTCTAGTAAAAAAAAAAAAAGAATGACAAGGAACATGAGGTCACTGAATGGCACCAGGATCTCAGGCCAGGGACACTGTTCAGGGCCTGAGGAGGCCTCCCCAAAGCCTGGCCTAGTTCGCAGGCCAGGGCATACTAGGTCCCTGCCCAGGAAGGGTCCCTGACCCAGTACCAGCCTATTTGTGGTACTGAAGGACACCTCTACCCCCCCAACACACACACACACGCTGGCTCTGAGATGTTCCCCTCTACAAGGTCTACAGGGATCTGAAGCTCTTTTTAAGGGAACAGCTCAGCTCCAACAGTGCCCAGAGCCACCAACACTGTTGGTCAGCCGCTGCCACCGAAGCCTGACCAGCTGGCCCAGAGACCCCAGGACCACTGGCCACTCAGCAGGTAAAAGGGTAAGCAAAGGGAAAGAGGGGGGCTCCCCATCACCAGTCTCATACCAGACACTTTTCTGCTTCCCTCTGCTGAATGGTCCAATGCACTGGGGGTTATTCTGAAAGTGAAAGTAGCTCAGTCGTGTCCAGGTCTTTCCAACCCCACGGACTACACAGTCCATGAAATTCTCCAGGCCAGAATACTGGAGTGGCTAGCATTCCCTTCTCCAGGGAATCTCCCCAACTCAGGGATTGAACCCAGGTCTCCCGCATTGCAGGCAGATTCTTTACCCAGCTGAGCTACCAGGGAAGCCCCAGGGGTTATTCTACCATGTTGTGAAGGGAAGACTCACAGAGGTGAAGTGAGCAGGCAGTGAAGCAGATGGAAGCCCAGCTCCCAAGTGCCCTCAGGTAATGTGTGTGCCAGCCTCCACGTTCCCAAGCCCTCCATCAAGCACAGCTGACAACCACATGAATAGCTCAGCAAACAGCCATCTGTCTCCCTGGCCAATTGGCCAGAGGTGCGTCTTGCTCATTGGTATCTCCACAGACCTCAGGATGCGTTGCTCTTTTGCCAGGACCCCGTGGCCTGAGGCCAGTGTCCCTCTGGCTGGACTCGATTATGAGAAGATCCAGTCAGGGGGAGGAGAAGGCTCCTATCTCTGGGGCCATCTTCTTTGGCGAGGCCACTCAGTCATGAGTGTGGCAGGCTAGGCTTCTGGCCAAAAGCTCGCCTGACCTCTCTATCTCCGATGCTCTGAGGCTGCCAGAAGCCGCAGCTCAGCCTGAACAAGGGTCTGCAGGCACAGGGCAGGGCCGGACCTCAGTTACCCTAGCCCAGCTCTTCAGAGCCTGCCTTCAGGGTGCTTGCGTGAAACAGCAGAACGGAAGGTGAAAAAAGCAGAAGGCGGGAGCCCAGGACACTTAGATCCTGGTTTTCTAAGTGGGGGTCCAGGCTTCAGTTCCCTTTGGGAATACTACTGATCACCAGGAAGCAGGAGGCGACAGTGGGGCACCCTTCCCCCCACCCCCGCTTCTGCAGGTTCCAGGACCAACCCCAGGCGTGCTGGGAAGGACCATGGCAGCGTGGGTGCAACGCTGCCCTAGAGCACAGCACACACTGGTCACTGATGTTCTTCTAAAGCGCCCCCTCGGTTGGCCCCAAGCAATCCAGACACACTGTAACGAGGACACAGCATGCCTCATGAGCTGCCCACATTCTCATCTCAGCTTCCCCGTCACCCTGTTTTGCATGAGTTGCACCAGCCACCTCCTGGGCAAGAACAAGGGGCCCAGGGTACACCACCCCTGCTGACGTGGGAGTGGCCTGCAAAAACCACTGCTCTCCCAGAGAGGGAAGAGGAGCAAACGCTGTGCCCCAGCTCAGGCGAAACAGTGCACCAAGAGCTGCCAGTCTTACTCGTAGCTGAGCGCTCCGCCTAAGCACTTACAGTCCAGCCTCCCAGAGTGAGCCTGCCCATGGCCCCGAATACCCCGCAGCCTTCCCACACCCTCAACACGCTGTGCAAAGAGCTCCCAGCACTTGATACCCATGATCTCTGTGGCTCTTCCACAAGCTGCTTCTGAGGAAGAAGCCAGACTAGAGAGTCCAAGGGATTCAAGAATCAGGGGGGAAGATCGGGTGTGTGAGCAGGTCCGCTGTGCCACCAGTCACCTGCATTTTACGGTGTGGAAATTCTGTGAAATGTCACAACGGTGGAGAAGGGGGAGAGGAAGTCCTCAGGGCCCCAAAGCACAACCTGAACTGGGCTGGGGAGAGATGGTCTGCCTTCCAAACCCAGAAGCGTGCCCTAGACTGGCCACGGGATGGGAGGTCAGGCATCCTTCATAGAGGAAATGGCCACCTTTCCCCCATTGAGGCAGGAAGTAGATGGCTTCAATTCCAGAGTCTCCAGGAATAATTCCCCACCTGCAATAAGCACTTGACATATTTCCCAAGCCCCCCACCCATCTGAGGAAGGTGTTTTCATGCCCAGCTGTCAGGCAGGGAAACCTGGAGGGCAGAGCGCCAGCTAACGGGGCTCGGTCCAGAACCAGGTACTGTGCCCTGTAAGTGGTTCTTCTCCAGCAGTCTCAGAGCCTACCTCTGCCCCGCCAGCCCGGAGGGGGCACCACCAGCATCCCTGGATCATGGGGCTGGGGCCTTTCTCCTGGAGAAGGGTTAGAAGGAAGCCTGAGAGGGGGGTGCAGAGGAACCAGACCCACCGTGAGTACTCCTCTCTCTGGCATTGTACTGTCACTCCATGGGCAGCTAGCTGTCATATGGTTTACTGGGAACCCCACCCCGTCCCACAGGGTCACCCCAGGATTACTGTGGTCATGACGGAGCGCAAGGCATGCTGTGCAATCACCAGGGGCCAGCTTTCAGGGGCTCTGTGCTCAGAAGGTGTGTCTGAAAAGCATCAACTCAAGCACCAGGCACAAGGTAACTGCTCTGCTCATGGGCTGGGCAGGACCTCCCATCCTAAGATGCTGGCAGAGAGATAGCTGAAGTCCCCCATGCCCCTGGGCCCCCTCCATGGCTGTGACCACAGCAGCTAGCCCCAAGGCCATCTGGCTCAGAGGTTTAGTTACTAAGTCGTGTCCAACTCTTGTGAACCCGTGGACTGTAGCCTGCCAGGCTCCTCTGTCCATGGGATTTTCCAGGCAAGAATACTGGAGTGGGTTGCCATTGCCTTCTCCAGGGCTCAGAGAGGCCCACAGAAATTGTGTATCCACTGTGGGTGCATGGCAGGAAGGTAGCCAGGTGCCTTTAGCTCCCCTCTTCAGGTTGCTTCTTTCCTAAGAAACTTGAAAACACATCTTAATGGAGGAGAAGATGCTGGAGCTGTCCCCTCCCATCAGGAGGTCCTCACAGCCTGGCCTCACTAGGGTGCTGGGGGTGAAGTCGGGGAGGATCAGAGAGGAAGGGGCCTCATCCTGCCGGCCTGGAGGTAGGCCAGGCAGTCAGGAGACCTGGGTGCAGGTGAGAGCCCCAGAACACCCTCTGCGACTCAGCTCCCTGGCCTGCCCAGTGATGTTGCCCGGTTCCAGCTCTAAAATAAAAGACGGCTCTCCCCCTGCCTCAGTGTCCCTCCAGAGAAAGCCAGCCGAGCCAGGGAGAAGGAAGGCAAGGTAAATTCAGGAAAAGTTCACCTCCAAGGGCAAGAGTCCATTCTTCCCGGGAACAGGAGCTGGGGAGAGAGAAAGGCTGGACCACAGCGTGTGATGCTCAGAGAAGGCGGACTCGGCTCTCCGTTCTCCCACCTCTTCTCCCGGGAGACGAGGCTGTGAGAGGAGAAAGTCCACCTCCCTATTCCCCGCTCTTCCCACTGCTGCCTGGGAAGTTCCACTTGACTTTCATCAGGGCTGGTACACGAGACTGAGGCCGGAAGGGCCTTCTTCTCCCGGAAGACAATGCTCACTCTCCGCCCTGAGCCCTCAAGGAGAGCAGGGGCCCGGTAGCTCCTCTGCTCAGATGAACATTTTATTTCCTGTCCTCAGACAATTCCGCCCCTGAGATGTTCACACCATGATACTCCGGAGCCTCTCACAGAAGTCTTATGCCCCTGCATTCTCAGGAATGGGGAAAGGGGGGCCCTGGGGGAGGGGGCGGGTGGGAGTCCACCCCAGCTTGGACCAGAGGTCTAGAGAGCAAGTTTGACCCCTGCCCTTCCAGAGAGCATCAGGTCAAGGCAGTACCTAGGTCAGCTCTGTAGGACCGTGCTAAGCGACTCTGGGGGGAAGCCACCGGCACCACCACCACCACCCCACCCCCCGCCCCGCCCCGGGCCACGGTGTCCCCAGGTCCATCATCCAAATCCAAAGTTTCTCTCTCAAGGCCAAGGTGAGGATGGAGGCAAGAGCCTTTCTTTGAAAGCACAGGAGAAAAGGTGGCGGTATTGTGCCCCTGAGGGCCCAGAAGTCCAGCCCACTCGGCACGGAATGATGACCATCCCCACCCCTACCCCCCACCCCCACCCCCACCCCCACCCCGCCCCGCACCCGCTGCAGCGCAGCGCTGACGCTGCTATCACTCAGAGCCGCGGGGAGACTGCGGGGGAGAGCGCACCCTCCCAGGCCAGCCCCGCGAGCCGGAGGCACAGCCCCCGGGAATCCCGGCGTGGAGGTGGTCCGGAGAGGCAACCAACAAGGCAGGCGGCGGGGGACCGCCTCCTGTCCACCCTCTACCGACCCACTGAAGACGGTCGACCGAGCCACGGCCCCCTCCTGGTGGGCGGCTCCTTCCACCCTTCCCCCGGGTCCAGGCTGGGGGAGAGCCCGAGCCACCGGGGAGTATGGCGCAGTCTCCCCCGCCCCCATCCCTCAGGGTCCGAGGTCCCGGAAAGCGTAGAGCCAGCAGTCCTGTCCCCACCCATCACCACCCCTACCCCTGTCCAGGACCGGGATTCCGCGCCCCTTCTTCCAGCCGGATCGCTTCTGGAGCATCCCACCCGCGTGCTCACCACGTCTGCGCCTTCGGCGCCACGGCCCCAGCGCCAGGCAAGGTAGGCAGGCGGCCGGAATGTGAGGCCAGGCGACACGCTCCCTACCTGGGAGGAGACTGCCCGCCGGTCCTCCTCCGCGCTGGCCTGCTCGAAGCCAGCCCCACCTGGCAAGGGACGGTCAGCAAATTCCCCGCAGCATCACCATGGGAGCGGCATCGCGGCTCCTCCCCGGCCGCCGCCAACCTCGGCCCCGCCCCAGTGCTGCTGGACCGCCGGGGAACCCAGGCTGGATTTTTTTCCTATGCAAAGGCCCAGGCTCCGCCTCAGAGACCTTGTAGCTACCAGGAACCGTCTGCAAATTACCACAGCAAATCTACAAGGCTGCTGCTCCCTTGTGGGAGACACTCGGAAGCTCTGGGTCCCCAACACCAGAAGCTCTGGTCTTGCTGCTCTCCGGCTGTCCCCTACGTCAAGCTCTCCTCCCAGGCACGTCCGCCTTGCAACCCACCCAACCCCGCCAGAAAAAAAGTCAAAGCTAGGAGAGACGTCCAGCCCCGCACAAAGGTAGCTGTGCTCAGCCCCGCCCAGGGGCCAGTACCCAGTTCTTTCTTCTTCCCCAGCAAAGGGAAGATCTACAGATTGACCACAGCCCTGCCCGGGAGGCCCAAGAGAGTGGGTTTTGTCTTTTCTAGTTTGCCATGGACCACAGTTCCTGTAGGTCTCCAGTTTTTTTTCAAAGTCCTGGCTACTCTGCTAGAGACACTTGTTTTGATCCAGGAGGCAGGTGCCAGTGTTTGAACCCCCAAAGGTCAGTGTACGAACTAAGTGAAAGTGAAGTCGCTCAGTCGTGTCCGACTCTGCGACCCCATGGACTGTAGCCTACCGTGCTCCTCCTTCCATGGGATTTTCCAGGCAGGAGTACTGGAGTGGGGTGCCATTTCCTTCTCCAGAGGATCTTCCAAACCCAGGGATGAAACCCAGGTCTCTCGCATTGTAGGCAGACGCTTTACCATCTGAGCCACCAGGGAAGTCAAGCCACTCTCCCTTCTCCCAGGAAGGGGCCT
This sequence comes from Bos mutus, assembly GCF_027580195.1. NCBI lineage: Eukaryota > Metazoa > Chordata > Mammalia > Artiodactyla > Bovidae > Bos > Bos mutus. The sequence goes on from NC_091626.1 coordinate 97,443,007, forward strand.
CAGCAAGTTTATTTAATAGACCTTATCCAGTAATTGCAGTACAAGGGCTAATGGGAGAGGCGGGCTGCTGACCAATCTTCGAAAGTGACTCTTTTAACAGTCATATAATGCTAAGATATTGACAGAGCTGCTCGCAGTCCACTAAGAAGGCCATAGTGGAAATGTGTGAACATCGAGTCATGAGACACTGCGGGTCCGAGGGTAGCTAGGCTTTCATGCGTTGACTCCCCATAGGCAGCAGTGCTCCCCCGAGGCTGGCACACCCTGGTCATGTCTCTCCCTGCCCTGCACCTGCCCCCATCCCCTCCACCACCCCCAGGGTTCTTTTGAACCAGTAGTGACAGAGGACAAGATAGTTGGATGGCATCACTGACTGAATGGACATGGGTTTGAGCAAACTCCAGGAGATAGTGAAGGACAGGGAAGCCTGGTGTGCTGCAGTCCATGGGGTCGCAAAGAGTTGGACACAACTGAGCAACTGAGAAACAGCAAAGTGCCATCAAAACTCCAAATGAGCCACTACACATTCTGCTGAAATCCGTCCATGTCTTCACTCACCACCCATTCATTTATTTATTCATTCCTGGGACAGGAAGGCTTTTGGATTATCTATCATGTAATAGCAACAGTGTATCAAGGGCCGGTTCTAGTCCTGGCTCAGCTATTAGTGTGCTGTGCAATCTTGGGTAACTTGCTTGATGTCTCTGTCTTTATTTTTCTTTCTCATCTGTAATCCTGAGAGGGGAGGGCTAGTTGGGGTGTAAGGCCCCTTGGACCCTAACATTTCTATTCCTCTCTTTAGGATAAAGGCTGGTGGGAACAAAGATAAACAAGGTAAGCACAAAAGTAATGTTTAAGACCGCTAGCTGCCTGGATTCACATCCCAGTTGGGCCATCTAAATATGGGACTTAAACTCTCTGAACTTCTTTCTTTGCATATGAAAAATGGGGGGAATAATAATAACAACCTTAAGAGGCAGTTGTGAAGATTAAATGAGCTATTGTACACAGAGTAAATGTTTAGTGAATATTAGTTGTTGCTTTTGCTGCTGTTGTTCCGATACAGGTGGAAGAGAGTAAAACCTGGACACAAGCAGCATGTCCTTTGTCTGTGCTTCCTCATTTCAGAACTAGTGTCTGACCCCAGAGTGAAAGGAGTAAGCCTCTTAAGTATGCGGGTAATAGCTGTTCTTTTAGAAGGATCCCATGTTAAGGGGAAAGAACATGGTCTTTGGATCTAGTTGAACCTTGGTTCAAAACTGGGCTCTGTGGTCTCCCCTGGTGGTGCAGTGGCTAAGGCTGTGAGCTCTCAATGCTGGGGCCCTGGGTTTGATCCCTGGTTGGGGAACTAGATCCCACATGTCACAACTAAGACCCTGTGCAGCCAAACAAGTAAATAAAAATAAATATTAAAAAAAAAAAAACAAAACTGGTCTCTGGGCTTCCCTGGTGGCTCAATGATAAAGAATTCACCCGCCAATGCTTGAGTCTCGGGTTCCATCCCTGGTCCAGGATGATCCCACGTGCCTCAGAGCAACTAAGCCCGTGCACCGCAACTATTGAGCCTGTGGCTCTAGAGCCCGGGAGCTGCAACTACCGCCTCCACGTGCCACACCTCCTGAAGACTGCACGCCCTAGAGCCTGTGCTTGGCAACAAGAGAAGCCACCACAATGAGAAGCCCACGTACCGCAACTAGAAAGTAGCCTCCGCTTGCTACAACTAGAGAAAAACCCACACGGCAACCAAGACCCAGCACAGCCAAAAATAAAATAAAATAAAAAAACCCAGGGCTCTGCTTCTTACTAGCTGTGTGACTTTGTACTAGTTACTTAACTGCTCCAAGGTTAATTTTCACATCTGTAAGATGAGTATCATAATGCACATGAAAGGAGTCTAATAATAGTATCTACCACATGGATCCACATGGAATTCCAGCTGAGCTATTTCAAATCCTAAAAGATGATGTTGTGAAAGTGCTGCACTCGATATGCCAGCAAATTTGGAAAACTCAGCAGTGGCCACAGGACTGGAAAAGATCAGTTTTCACATTCCAATCCCAAAGAAAGGCAATGCCAAAGAATGTTCAAACTACTGCACAATTGCATTCATTTCACACGCTAGCAAATAATGCTCAAAATTCTCCAAGCCAGGCTTCTACATTGCGTGAACTGAGAACTTCCAGATGCTCAAGCTGGATTTAGAAAAGGCAAAGGAACCAGAGATCAGATTGCCAACATCCATTGAATCATAGAAAAAGAAAGAGAATTCCAGATTAACATCTATTGCTGCTTCATTGACGACACTAAAGACTTTGGCCATGTGGATCATAATAAGCTGTGGAAAATTCTTAAAGAAATGGGAATACCAGACCACCTTACCTGCCTCCTGCAAAACCTGTATGCAGATCAAGAAGCAACGGTTAGAACCAGACATGGAACAACGGACTGGTTCCAAATTGGGAAAGGAGTACGTCAAGGCTGTATATTGTCACTCTGTTTATTTAACTTATATGCAAAGTACATCATGTGAAAAGCTAGAATCAAGACTGCCAGGAGAAATATCAATAACTTCAGATATGCAGATGACACCACCCTTATATCAGAAAGCGAAGAGGAACTAAAGAGCCTCTTGATGAAGGTGAAAGAGGAGAGTGAAAAAGCTGGCTTAAAACTCAACCTTCAAAAAACTAAGATCATGGCATCTGGTCCCATCCCTTCGTGGCAAATAGATGGGAAAACAATGGAAACAGTGACGGGCTTTGTTTTATTGGACTCCAAAATGACTGCAGATGGTGAAATTAAAAGATGCTTGCTCCTAAAAAGAAAATCTATGATGAACCTAGACAGCGTATTAAAAAGCAGAGAAATTACTTTGCCAACATAGGTCTGTTTAGTCAAGGCTATGGTTTTTCCAGTAGTCATGTATGAATGTGAGAGTCGGACTATGAGGAAAGCTGAGTGCAGAAGAATTGATGCTTTTGAACTGTGGTGTTGGAGAACTCTTGAGAGTCCCTTGGACTGCAAGGAGATCAAACCAGTCAATCCTAAAAGAAATCAATCCTGAATATTCATTAGAAGGATTGATGCTGACACTGAAGCCCAAATACTTTGGCCGCCTGCTCTGAAGAGCTGACTTTTTGGAAGAGACCCTGATGCTGGGAAAGACTGAGGGCAGGATGAGATGGTTGGATGGCATCACTGGCTGAATGGACATGAGTTTGAGCAAGCTCCAGGAGGTGGTGAAGGACAGGGAAGCCTGATGTGCTGCAGCCCATGGGGTCGCAAAGAGTTGGACTCAACTGAGCAGCTGAATAACAGCATAGAGTCACTGTGAATATAAAAAGCATGTCGAGTATTTAACTTAGTTTTTCACAAACGGAAGATTCCCAGCCAGTGTTAATCTCTCCCAGGAAGGACCTAGATCGAATGGAGGGGAGGCCCTAGTACTGAAATTTCCAGGTGTCCTTGACTGAGTGTCCTGTGAAGAGACTGAGTAGTGGGTGTTCTAGTCCAGACCCAGAGCAGCAGCAGCAGCAGCTTTCCAACCCCCTATGCCAAGATGCCATCCACACAGAACCTAGGAACCAGCCTCCCTGGATGAGCCATATCCCTTAACATACCCTCTACTGGGAACCAAGGCCAGAATGTTCTTGAACATGGGGCTTAGGAGTTTAGGCTTTACTTAGTAGGCAAAGGGAGCCATGGAAAGTTTTTGAACAGCAGCTACAGGATAAAATTGCTGAGCCAGTACCAACCCTCTCCAGTTCCTGGAGGCGTCAAGTATGTACAATACAGGGAGGTACAGAAGAGGAGGGAGAATCCACGGGAGTACCAGGTGGATTATATGGTGGGCCCCAAAGAGACGACCCCACGTCCCAAACAGCTGAACACCAGCAACCTAGATGAGTGTCAGGCTGGTAGAAGGTGCTTTGTAAAGGTGTGAAGGTGTGTGGGTATGAATAGCTGAGGCTTTTATGAATAGCTGTGGCCTTGAGAATCTTCTAGAGGAAAGTTGCTTCTGGTCTGTGGGTGCTGAAAACATTTTCATGTTCTCACTCATGTGGATTGAGGTGGAAGATCTCTGAAAGATGATGAGAGTTGTCTTTGTGACTGCTTTCTTAACCTCTAGTGTCTTGTCTGGGAACATAATCCAGAATAACAACGAAGACCCAAAAGGCATCTGAGCAACCCAAACAGATAGTACTGTCAACTGTCCAAATCAGACGTTTTATCTGCAGGACAGAGGCTTGTGTCTTCAGTGACAGCCCACCTACGTTTATTCTACACAGTTTCAACAGCTCCATGGTGGCAGAGACTACTGAGTGTCCACTTAGGTCCTTTCTTTTGCTCTTTCTTTTAGCAGTAGAGCCTCCAAGGTTAAAACCTGGATACACAGCTACCCTGTTAGAGACTACATATCCCAGCCTCCCTTGCAGGCTGGTGCAGCAATGGGACTAACTTATAGCCAATGGAATGTGAGTGGAAGTGATCTGTTTCATCTCTGGGCCACATTCTTAAAAGGAAGTTGCCTGCTCTCCACTGCTCTTTCCCCTTGTGCAGACTGGACCATGGACATGGGAATGGAAATGGGGGCATCTTTGATGCTGCTGCCAAGGACAGCATCCTAAGGTTGGCCGGTCAACAAGACCTTAAGAACCTGTTTCATGATGACCTAGAGGAGAAGAGCCCTGGACCATTGACACCTTGGTCTCTGTGACAATAGCTGGACCAAGAGCCTTACTGATAAACCTGATCATTCAAGCCCACAGTAGATGGGGAGCAGCATATTGGAAGGAGAAAGTTTTCATTAAACTGAAAGCACAGTGAAATTAGCAAAAGCCTAGAGTGAGAGGAGAGGAAACAGCTGTAAAACAAACTCAGAGTTTGGGATCATTCAGTTCAGGATCATGCCAAGAAGCCTTGGTGGCACTGTTATATTACAGGATAATGTTGGAAATGGTCACAACAATCTTGAATCATTGCTAAGTCACTTCAGTCGTGTCCGACTCTGTGCGACCCCATAGACGGCAGCCCACCAGGCTCCCCTGTCACTGGGATTCTCAAGGCAAGAACACTGGAGTGGGTTGCCATTTCCTTCTCCAATGCATGAAAGTGAAAAGTGAAAGTGAAGTCGCTCAGTCATGTCTGACTCTTAACAACCCCATGGACTGTAGCCCACCAGGCTCCTCCATTCATGGGATTTTCCAGGCAAGAGTACTGGAGTGGGGTGCCGTTGCCTTCTCTGCTTGAATCATTAAAAGAAAGTTAATTGTGACAGAATATTTTATATTGAAAGAAAAGCAACTATGTGATATATTTAGAAAGTAAATATGATAGAAAATAGTTGACATAAAACTTGCATGCTTAAGGGTAGACACCTTCGGCATCTATTCAAAATAATACCTTTCCTGATGGGCCAGAAAGTAGAGGCTTTGATTCACTGATATGTACCTTCTCCCCCACTAGATTATAAATCCTTTTAAGATCAGCTTGTAGGGACTTGCCTGGTGGTCCAGTGGCTAAGACTCCCAAGGCAGGGGGCCAGGGTTCCATCCCTGGTCAGGGAACTCGATCCCACATGCCACAACTAGGAGTTTGCATCCCGCCAATAAAGACCCTGTGTGCTGCAAGTAAGATCCAGTGCAGCCAAATAAATAAATATTTTTTTTAAATCAGATTGTATCTCCTTTTTCTTTCTATTCCTAGTATCTGGCACAATGATGACTCAAATAAATATTCCTTAATTGCTAAGGGGGTGAAATCTGTGTTACCTTAGATTCCAGAGCTTAGTGGTTCCACGAGCTGATGTGGACGATTGAGCAGTGAAGTTGCCTGAGGTCCCAAAATACCCTGATGGAGAGCTTCAGGAGCATAGCCCTCTTAGCCAAGAGTGTTAAGAGCCCAGGTTGACCCTACTCCTGTTGTCTAGAAATCATTTCATCAGAAACACTCTCTTGAACTCAGAAGGCCAACATGCTCAGGATTTTCATTGCAGAACTGGTTGTAATTCCAAAACCAAATACAACTGAACACAGCCTACACAACAGGGCGTGGCCTTTCTGCACTGTCCAGATGAGATGTTCAGGAAAACTCAAAATGGGAGGGAAAAAGCGGGAGGCCCGGGAAAGTTAGCTCGGCGTGCTCACTGTTGGTTTCACATCACTTCGACTCCTAGGATTTTAGGTTTCAAGGCAGCAGAGCTACACTGTTGTCCCCATCACCCCAAGGCTGGTGCTGGGTCAGATTGCTAAGCAGCCTGTAAGAAGGTGGGGGATGGGCCTGGAAGTAACGATCTTGAAAGTCCGCAGATTTTGCTATACGATCCAGAAGTAAACGTAGCCACTGATAGGGACAGTGTTTCCAAGGCAGAACTACATCACTATTAACACTTTAAGTGATAATGCAGATACTGTAGGGTATCCCCTGCCCCCAAGAGCCCAGTCAAGACTCTGCAAGAAAGTGGGTCAATTTTGGGAGCTTGGACTTCTGTCACAACACCCTCTTATCTGTCTTTCCCGCCAACTCGTTGGAAAAGACCCTGATGCTGGGGAAGATTGAGGGCAGCAGAAGAGGAAGACAGAGAATGAGATGGTTGGATGGCATCACCAACTCAATGGACATGAGTTTGGGCAAACTCTGGGAGATAGAGAAGAACGAGGAAGCCTGGCGTGCTGCAGTCCATGGGGTTGCAAAGAGCTGGATATGACTGAGTGACTGAACAACAGCAACAACAATAGGAATTTGATTTCCTGTTCAGAAGGTAGGGGAGTAGCATATTGGGATTTTCATGTCCTCTGTCTAGTCAGAGGACACACACACAGCACAGATCCCTCACTGGAAGCAGGACTTCCAAGGATGGTGGGCCCAGAGTGGAGAAGACAGAGCCCTCTAACCATGTGGTCCTCAAGGCAGAGAATCCAGGCCTCCCCTCTGCTGGGACAGCCCTGGCCTCCCTGCCCTCCCTTACCCCTGGCCTCAGGCTGGGTCCCCACTCACCAAGGCCCCACCAGGTAGATGCTCTTAGCTTGCAGCAGCCTCTTTGACTAGTACTTCTGTCCTGGAAGAGATGAAAGTCAGGACTAGTTGGGGGGTGGTTGTGGTCTCTGTCATTCAGCATGCACAGCCACTACCAATGATCAATATTGGAAACTGCCGGTGGGCGAGGTCAGAGGCGGATGCTGGTGACATCATAAAGGAAGCACCACTGTCATGATGGAACTCTGGGCACGTGTCGGAGAGGGAGCACTTTCCTAACCAGAAATGAGCTAAACTGAACATTTCCAGGGCAGATCTGGAGGTCTAAAGCCTGCACAACCTCACCTCCATCCTATCTTAAGCCTAGCTGATGCCCTGTAGGATCACGTCATGAAAGACTACTTGGAAACTATATTATCAGTGGTGAGCATGATATAATATATGCTGAAGTAGAAATATAATGTGTACTTGAAACATACAATATTATAAACTAATGTTACCTCAATAAAAAATTAATTAAATACTTGGGTACTCATTTGATATTTATTGAGGCTAGAGACCATCCCTGACTCCCACCCGGAGCGGATCCTCAAGGGGCAGAAATATGGGTTTCTTATAGGATTTCTTCTAGGCTGCAAAGTGAGGGTCCTGTCTCCATGGCCAGGCTCTTGAAAGCAGCTCTGTTGTCCTCTGGGAGTTGGCATCAGTTTCTGGTAATGAACACGTTCTTTGTTTTATAACCTGCATTAACTTTCTGAAATACAGTATACAATTAGAGAAGTATATATAAAATAGAAATGAGCACTGTAATGAATAATCATAAAGCAAACACTTATGTAACCATTACCCAAGTCAAGAAATAGAACATTATACCAGACATTTCTCTGTTCAGTTCAGTTCAGTTCAGTTCAGTCACTCAGTCGTGTCCGACTCTTTGTGACCCCATGAACCACAGCACTCCAGGCCTCCCTGTCCATCACCAATTCCGGAGTCCACCCAAACCCATGTCCATTGAGTCGGTGATGCCATCCAACCATCTCATCCTCTGTCGTCCCCTTCTCCTCCTGCCCTCAATCTTTCCCAGCATCAGGGTCTTTTCCAATGAGTCAGATGGCCAAAGTATTGGAGTTTCAGCTTCAACATCAGTCCTTCCAACGAACACCCAGGAGTGATCTCCCTTAGAATGGACTGGTTGGATCTCCTTGCAGTTCAAGGGACTCTCAAGAGTCTTCTCCAACACCACAGTTCAAAAGCATCAATTCTTCGGTGCTCAGCTATTTTTATAGTCTGACTCACATCCATACATGACGACAGGAAAAACCATAGCCTTGACTAGACGGACCTTTGTTGGCAAAGTAATGTCTCTGGTTTTTAATATACTGTCTAGGTTGGTCATAACTTTCCTTCCAAGGAGTAAGCGTCTTTTAATTTCATGGCTGCAATCACCATCTGCAGTGACTTTGGAGCCCAGAAAAATAAAGTCAGCCACTGTTTCCACTGTTTCCCCATCTATCTGCCATGAAGTGATGGGACCAGATGCCATGATCTTAGTTTTCTGAATATTGAGCTTTAAGCCAACTTTTTCACTCTCCTCTTTCACTTTCATCAAGAGGCTCTATAGTTCTTCACTTTCTGCCATAAGGGTGGTGTCATCTGCATATGTGAGGTTATTGATGTTTCTCCCGGCAATCTTGATTCCAGCTTGTGCTTCTTCCAGCCCAGCGTTTCTCATGATGTACTCTGCATATAAGTAGGGTGACAATATACAGCCTTGATGTACTCCTTTTCCTATTTGGAACCAGTCTGTTGTTCCATGTCCAGTTCTAACTGTTGCTTCCTGACCTGCATACAGATTTCTCAAGAGGCATTTCTCTGTATTGCTGTCCAATCACACCCCTTTCTCCTCCATCTGCCCTCCACCAAGAGATGCTGCTGCTAAGTCACTTCAGTCGTGTCCGACTCTATGCGACCCCATAGTGGGTTGCCATTTCTTTCTCCATCCACCCAGAGATAGGCTCCTCTTAACTTTAATGGTAACCTTCACTTCCTTTTCTTTATACTTTTACCACCTGATTATTAATCCCTAATCAATAGAGTTTGGTTGTGTTTCTTTTTAAAGTGGATATTAATGGAATTTATTCTATATATACATAGAATCTATTATATATACACTTATATACTTATACTTCTTGTTGGGCTTTTATGCAACATTGTATTTTAAAAAATTTATTCAAGGCCTCCCTCAGAAATGTTGCCATGTAAAGACATTTTTAAAAATTTTTATTTATGTATCTATTTTATTTTTGGCTGCGCTGGATCTTCATTGCTGTGCACAGGCTTTCGTTGGTGCAGAGGGCGAGGGCTACTCTCTAGTTTCCGTGTGTGGGTTTCTCTTTGCAGCGGCTTCTCTTGTTGCAGAGCACAGGCTGTAGAGTGAGGGCTCAGTAGTTGGGGCTCACTGGCTTAGTTGTCCTGTGGCATCGTCCCAGTTCAGAGATCAAAACTGTGTCCTCTGCCTTGGCAGGCATATTCTTAACCACTGGACCTCCAGAGAAGTCTAACATTGTATTTTAAACGTTCATTCAAGTTGTGGTGTGCAGCTGCTTATTCATTGTTATTGCTTCATGGTACTCCTTAGCTTGACTCTGCCGTAATTAATTTATCCTGTTTGGTGGAAATTTCTGTTTGTCAGCTTGTTTTCCAAAACAATGCCCCTGTGCCTGGTACACATGTGCTACACAGTTTCTGTAGACCAAAAGTAAAGTTGAGGGAATGATTGTCCACTTTGGGGGTGCATGTCTTCAGCTGTACTAATTAATGCTGTTTCCAAAGTAGGGTTGTATCAGTGTGTACATCTACCAGCAGGGGGCGAAGTTTCTGATGGTATCCATCCTTCCTGATATATTTGACACTGATGGTCTTTGTGACTATCCTGGTAGGAGTTTTAGTAGTGTCTCATGTGGTTTCAATACACATTTCATGAATTATTGAGATGAGGTATATGATCACAAATGTATTGACCATTTGGAGTTCCTTTTCTGGAGATATTTGTTCAAGTCTTTCACCCATTTTTATTTTAAGTTGAGCTGTCTTTTAATTGATTTGAAAGGTATTATAAATAGCCTTGCAATTATCTGCTCCTGTTTTGGGTCTTGCCTTTTTGGTCTATGGTGTTCTCAAGTTAACCAGAGTTTTAAATGTTAATTTAGCAAAATTTATCTATCTCTTTGTATCATATTTAAGAAATGTTTCCTGATTCTGAGGACATAAAGACATTTTTCTGTACTATCTTCTAAAAACTTGAGAGTTCTTTTGCATCTTGCAGTTAAGTCTATACCAACACTCATCAGTGACAATGGCTGAGGAGGTAACTCCAGAAGTCTGTCCCTCCCCAAAGGCAGTGAACAAACTTGCAAAAAACTATCAGAGTCAACTTTTTTGGAACTCTGGAAACTACCTGAAGGCTTGTAGCATCCAGGAAATGCTTCATCGAGCAAAAAACAGCTGAATCTCAGTAAGAAAGCTTTACGGTATTTTAAAAATACACCATTTTTTAGAGTAATTTTAGGTTCACAGCAAAATTGGGCAGAGATTTTATTTGCCCATGGTTCCACATATGCTCAGCCTCTTTATCATCAAAATGAACTCCCATTGACACATCATAGTCACACAAAATCCATAATTTATTTTAGGGTTCACTCTTGGTGTTGTACAACCCAAGGGTTTTGACAAATGCATGCTGACACTTAGCCCCATTATAATAGCCTCAGAGCAGTTCTATTGCCCTAGAAATCCTCTCTGCTCTGCCTATTCATCTCTCTCTCTCTTTCACTACTGGTTCTTTTACTGTGTCCATAATTTTGCCTCTTCCAGAATGTCATGTAGCCTTTTCAGATGCTTCTTTCATTTTCTTATTGTTCAGTTGCTACGTCATGTCTGCTTCTCTGCAACCCATGGACTGCAGTACACCAGGCTTCCCTGTCCTTCACTGTCTCCCGGGATTTGCTCAGACTCGCCCGTTGAGTTGGTGATGCCATCCACACCCTTCTTTCAGTTAGTAATATGCATTTAAGTTTCCCACATGTCTCTTCGTGGCTTGAGAGCTCATTTCTTTTTAGTGCTGAATTCTATTCCATTGTTTGAATGTGCCTTAGCTTATTTATTCACTCACCTACTGAAGGACATCTTGGCTATTTGTGAAGGACATCTTGGCAATTATGAATACCTGGCAAATATGACCATCCATGTGCAAGTTTTTGTGTGGACATAGGTTTTCAGTTCATTTGGGTAAACATTAAGTGGTCTAACTGCTGGGTCATTTGGTAATGTTATGTTTAGTTTGGTAAGAAACTGCCAAATTAACATCTAAAAAGGCTATACCATTTTTCATTTCCACCTCAATCAGTAAGGGTTCCTGGGGCTCCACGTCCTTGCCAGCGTTTGATTTTGTCCGTGTTCTGGATTTCAGTCATTCCAGTAGGTGTTTTCTGCTACCTCGTTGCTGTCATAATTTGCAGTTCTCTGGTGACATACACCATCGAACATCTTTTCACGTGCTTGTTACACCCTGTATATCTTTGCTAGGGAGCTGTCTGTTCAGGCTTTTTGCCTGTTTTTAAATCAGGTTACTAATTTTCTTCTGAGTTTTGAAAAAAATCTTTACATATTTTGGATAACAATCCTTTATCAGATATGCCTTTTGCAAATATTTTTCTCCATCTGTGGCTCATCTGTGTCTTTCGCAGAGCAAATGTTTTTAATTTAATTAAGTCTGGTTTAACAATTCTCTCTTCTGTGAATCACACCCTTTTGTTGTGTGCCTGTTGTATCCAAAAAGTCATCATGTCAAAGGTCATCTAGCTTTTCTCCTGTGCTGTCTTCTAGGGGTTTTATAGTTTTGAATTTTACATTTAGCTCTATGATGCTTTTCGAGTTAATTTTTTTGCAAAGGGTATAAACAAATTCTGATAGAGTTTGCCACTGGTAGATCTTTCCCGTGACAAATGCTAAAGGGAGTCCTTAAGGCTGCCATGAAAAGATAATAGACGGTAATGCGGTTCTGTATGAAGAAATAAAGAACACAGGAGGTAGCTGCACAGATCAATATAAAAACTAGTATTAATGTATTCTGGGTTTGTAGTTCCTCTCTTTCCTGTATGATTTAAAAGATAACCACATAAAGCCAAAATTATAAATCTAGGCACACAATATATGAAGACATAATTTGTGACAGTACAGCATAAAGGTGGGTGTAGAGCTATACAGGAACAAAGTTTTTGCATACTATTGAAGCTAAGTTGATATTAATCTGCACTGTGTGTGGTCTGCTAAGTCCCTTCAGTCCTGTCCAACTCTTTGTGACCCTGTGGATGGTAGCCTGCCATGCTCCTCTATCCATGGGGTTCTCCAGGCAAGAATACTGGTGTGGGTTGCTGTAGTGGGAATTTCTAATAATGTACTTTCACAGCCTTGAGAAATTTCTTAGAAATAGCACCTGGAAAAACAGCATACATATATCAAGAAACTGTGTTGATGATTATTTTTCATGTTTTTCTTAGAATAATAGCCTTGTTACAGACCCCAAGGCCAGACCCAGAAGAGAGTATGACTGGAATCATGAAAGCATGGACCTTGGAACACCGGGTCGGCGTTAGGTGTGAACACTGCCTACACACTTGCTGATTGTTCCCGAGACTATCCCAGAAGGGAATGGTCTGGGGTGAAAACAGGGAGATCGGGACTATGTCAATGTAGTGTCTTAGGAAAGACAGATCAAAGAAAGTTTTGTAGTCTGCAATTAGGAATAAAAACTGGCCTCAGAGTGGACTCGCACCTCAGTCCAGTAGAGGCTGTAGGTCCCCTGACCCATTGCACCAGTTTTTGTGTTCTGTTTTAATTCTCGTAGCTCGCTCCCGGACCTTTAAGACAACAGGCTGCCATGCCCTCTTCCAGGGAATCTTCCCAACCCAGGGATCCAACCGAAGTCTCTTAAGTTTCCTGAATTGGCAGAGGGGTTCTTTACCTCTAGTGCCACCTGGGAAGCCCTTAGTCTGCACTAGATTATTGTAAATTAAGATGCTTCAAATTAAGATGTTAGCTGTAATCCTCAGGGCAATCATTAAGAAAATAACTCAAAAATAGACAACAAAAAGAAATAACAAGGAAAGTAAAAAAGTGAAAGTGTGAACGTTGCTCAGTTGTGTCTGACTCTTTGCGACCCCATGGACTATACAGTCCATGAAATTCTCCAGGCCAGAATACTAGACTTGGGTAGCGGTTCCCTTCTCCAGGGGACCTTCCCAACTCAGGGATAGAACCCAGGTCTCCCACATTACAGGAGGATTCTTTACTGTCTGAACCACCAGGGAAGCCCAAGTATATTAGCAAATAAACAAAATAAATATATATTTAACAGAAAAGAACAGTGCTGGATAAAATAAAGAACAAAAATAATATAAGACTTAAGAAAATAGCAAAATAGCAGAAGTCCTTCCTTTTCAGTAATTACTTTAAATATAAATGGATTAAACTCTCCTATTAAGAGGCAGAAACCAGCAGAATAAATTTTAAAAAGACATGATGCAAGTATAAACTGTCTGCAAGAGACTCACTTTAGATCCAAAGACACAAATAGGTTCAAAGTGAAAGATGGAAATAAACTGTCCATGCAAACAATAATCAAAGGGAGCTAGAGTGGCTGTATTATGTCAGAAAAATAAATTGTCAGAAAAAATAAACTCGAAGACCAAATTGTTACAAGAGACAAAAAATGGCATCATATAATGATAAAAGGGTCATTTCATCGAATAGATATAACAATTATAAGAGCTCCCCTGGTGGCTCAGTGGTAAAGAATCTGCCTGCCAATGCAGGAGATGTGGGTTTGATCTCTAGGTCAGAAAAATCCCCTGGAGAAGGAAATGGCAACCCACGCCAGTATTCTTTCCTGGGAAATCCCATGGACAGAGGAGCCTGGCGGGCTACAGTCCATGGGGTTATAAGAGGGTCAGACGTGACTTAGGGACTAAGCAACAATAACATAACAATTATAAACATAATGATAGCGACAGAGGCATCGAAACATATGAAGAAAAAACTGACAAGATTAAAGCGGTAAATAGACAATTTGACAATAAAAGTTGGATACTTCAGCACTGTTTTTAATAGTAGAACAACTCTATAGAAATCAGCAAAGATAAAAAAAAATACTTGCATAACATTATAAAACAACTAGTCCTAGCAGACATCTGTAGAACACTCCACTCAACAACAGCTGCATACACATTCTTCTCAGTGCGTACTGAGAACCCAGTGTGTGTTGAACATTCTCCAGGACAGAATACAAGTTAAGCTATGAAAGAAATTGCAGGGCGTTTAAGTATATAAAATATCTTCTCTGACCACAAATATCTTGTATTATGGTCTCTGATCATAATATACAAAATATTCTTCTCTGACCACAGTGGAATAAAATTAGAAACCAATAATAGAAAGAAATCTAGGAAACTCACAAAAATATGTAAAAATTAGCACATGTTTAAATAAACTTAAAAAATATTTGGTTCTCTGTGTTTAGGTTCAATTTCTCAAGTTCCAGAACAAACCTGGTGATAACTTGACTCAGGTTGGATCAAACCTGTAGATAAGTTGGGTGATTTGACATTTTTAAATTATTGAAACTCCCAATCCAAGAATATGGTATATCATACCAACAGTATGATAAGGTTTTACCATTTTTCCTATAGAGGTCTTGTACATCTTTTAAAAAATTTATTTCCAAATTCCGGCATTTTTGTATTTAAATAATACATTAAAATGTTCCCATTTTCAAAATACTTGTTTTGCTATATAGGAATATAATTGATTTTTATATACTGACTTTTGTATTCATCACCTTTGTTAAACTCTATTTATTTTAATAATTCCTAGATTATTTTAGATTATACAAGTTTATCATCTGTACAATTTGTTTCTTCCTTTCCTATCTGTAATGAACTGAATTGTGCCCCCCTCCCGATTCATCTGTTGAAGCCCCAACCCTCAGTGTGATTAAATTTGAAGAAAGTGCCTTTAAGGAGGAGATCAAGGTAACTGATGTCATGAGGATGACCTTAATGTCAGGAGGATGACCTTAATGTCATGAGGATGACCTTAATGTCATGAGGAACCTTAATCCAGTAGGATTGATGTTCTTGCAAGAAGAGGAAGAGGGACTTCCCTTGTGGTCCAGTGGCTAAGACTCTGGGTTCCCACTGCAGGGGGCCCAGGTTCGGTCCCTGGTCAGGCAACTAGATCCCTCATGCTGAAGCTGGAGTTTGTGTGCTGCAACTAAAGATCCCGGTGCAGCCAAATAATTAAATAAATATTTCTTGTAAAGAAAGAAGAAGAGAACAGGAGCTCCTTCTCTCTATGCCCAGAGGAGAGCCCAGATGAGGACACAGCAAGAAGGTGACCATCTGCCAGGAAGGAGAGACTCTTCACCAGAAAGCAACTCTGCTGGCCCCTTGATCTTGACCGTCTAGCCCCCAAAACTGCAAAAAACAAATTTCTGTTGTTTAAGCCACCCAGGCTGTGGTATTCTGTTATGGCAGTCCCAGCAGACTAATATAACACCCTTACACCTTTTTCTTTCTTTCTTTCTTCTTTTTTCTTCCTTCCTCCCTCCCTCCTCCTCCTCTCTCTCTCTTCTTTCTGAGCTAAGATGTAAATATAAAATGTAATAGTATATTTGTCTGTTTCCAACCATAAGGGAAAACTTTTATTGCTTCACCACTAAGCATGATGTTTACTCTAATTTTAATAGATATCCTTTATCAGATTCAAGAAGTATCCCTCTCTTCCTAGTTTATATCATGAATAGATGTTAAATGTTATTATCGGTCGCTTCACAGTAACTTTTTTTCTCTTTGACATGTTAGCGTGGCAACTTACAATGACTGCTGTGACTTCTTATAGATTTTGTTTTAATTCTTTTTTCCCATGCAGATATCGTAAGCATTTATTTCTTTTAAAATAGTAAGCATATATTTCACATCCTGTGATCAAGGATTCCACTGCTTCAAGTCATTTGTTTCTGTTGGCTGTTCTTTCTGCTGGTTCTTACTCACACTGTCTTGTTTCCTTGTGTGCTTGGCTATGTTTTACTTAATTGTCTGCTATACAGATGGACATTGCATTTAAAAAGTATTTGCTGAAATACTTTGAGGCCTAGGGTCATAGTGCTTTCCCCAGAGAGGATGTTTATTTGCTTTTGCTTTTTAATACTGAGGGCTGCCATACTGGAAATACCTTAAGTCTTGTTAAAGTATGGAGGTTTTCTTGATCACAGGTGTGACAAGAACCTGGCTAAAAGATTACACAAAACTTTATTTCTAATTCATTGTTACACTGAGGACTTGTCCTTTTGGGTGCTAGCTTAAAGTTTTTGTTCATTCGCTCAGTCATATCCAGCTCTTTTCAACCCCATGGACTGCAGCATTCCAGGCTTCCTTGTCCTTCACTTTCACCCAGAGTTTGCTCAAATTCATGTGCACTGAGTTGGTGATGCTATCTAACCATCTCATCCTCTGCCAGCTCCTCCTTTTGCCTTCAATCTTTCCCAGCATCAGGGTCTTTTCTAATGAGTTAGATGGCCACAGTATTGCAGCTTCAGCTTTAGCCTTTCCAATGAATATTCAGTATTGATTTCCTTTAGGACGGACTTGTTTGATCTTGCTGTCCAAGGGACTCTCAAGAGTCTCCTCCAGGATCACAGTTTGAAAGCATCAATTCTTTGGTGCTCAGCCTTTTTTATGGTCCAGCTCTCATATCCATATATGACTACTGGAAAAACTGTAGCTTTGACTAGATGGACCTTTGTTGGCAAAATAGTATCTCTGCTTTTTATTATGCTATCTAGGTTTATCATAGCTTTTCTTCCAAGGAGCATTTTTTAATTTCATGGCTAGAGTCACCATCTGCAGTGATTTTGGAGCCCAAGAAAATAAAGTCTATCACTGTTTCCATTTTATCCCCATCTATTTGTCATGAAGTGATGGGACTGGATGTCATGATCTTAGTTTTTAGAATGTTGAGTTTTAAGCCAGCTTTTTCACTCTCCTCTTTCACTTTCATCAAGAGGCTCTTTAGTTCCTCTTCGCTTTCTGCCATTAGGGTGGTGTCATCTGCATATCGGAGGTTATTGATATTTCTCCCAGCAATCTTGATTCCATCTTGTGCTTCATCCAGCCCAGCATTTTGCATGATGTACTCTGCATATAAGTTAAATAGGCAGGGTGACAATATACAGCCTTGATGTACTCCTTTCCCAATTTGGAACCAGAGTAGATGTTTTTCTGGAACTCCCTTGCTTTCTCCATGATCCAATGAATGTTGACGATTTGATCTCTGGTTCCTGTGCCTCTTTGAAACCCAGCTTCTACATCTGGAAGTTCTTGGTTCATGTACTCCTGAAGGGTTTTGAGCATAACCTTGCTAGCATATGAAATGAATGCAATTGTACGGTAGTTTGAACATACTTTGCTTCAAGTATGGGAGTTTCAACTCACCATTTTGGGTGGCCTAGCAGCCAAAGCCACAGCCCAAGTTTGCATCTTTCTCTTCTAGTTTGCAGTGTCTATAGAGCTAAAGCATCTTCCTCACCTTCTTATCAGCTGTTCAATGTCTTTAATTTAGAATATGTAATTCATATACTTTTAAGGAAACCCTTTTATTGAGACATAATTCATATGCCATATAAATCACTCATTTAAATGTACAATTCAATGGTTTTCAGTATATTCACAGATTCGTGCAGTCATCACCAAGTCTAAATTTAGAACGCTTTGTCACCTCCAAAAGATACTTCATACCAATTAACTGTCACTTCTGTTTCCCTCCACCTTCCTCCCCCAGCCCTAGGAAAACACTCATCCACTTTCTGTTTTCACAGATGTGCCTATTCTGGACATTTCATAAAAATGGAATCGTCCAATATGTGGTCTCTTAAGACTGGCTTTTTTCACTTGATGTGATATTTTCATGGTTCATCCATGTAGTCCATTTCCTTTTAATGTAATTATTTCTATGGTTGGGTTTAAATCTACCATCTTGCTATTTTTTTTCCCATTCATCCCATATGTTCTTTGTTCTGTTTTTTGCCTTTTTTCTTGCCTGAGTATTTTTTAGGAGTTCATCTGTTGGCTTATTAGTTATTCCTTTCTCTTTTCTAGTGTTTGTTCTAAAGTTTACAATGTGCATCTTTAATTTCTACCTTTAAATAATGTTACCCTACATCACATGTTACACAAGAAACTTACAACATTGTGTTCCTTTTCTTCCTCTCCTGTCCTTAGTGCTTTTTTGGTCATGCATTCTACTTCTGTCCTTATTATAAGCTCCACAGTACATTGTTATTATTTTTGCTTAAGATTTTAATCTTTAACATAAATTTTTGAATGAGGAGAAAATATTTTACTTTCACCATTTTCCATATTTATTTATTTGTAGAGATTTGAGTTTCTACTTTTACCGTTTTTCATATTTATTTATTTATTTCTTTGTAGAGATTTGAGTTTCTACCTGATATCATTTCCCTCAAGCCTTCAATAGGTCTGCAGATGATGAGTTCCCTTAGCTGTATCCCTGGAAACAAATCTAGGTTGACAATTCTTTCTTTTTTCTGGTAAGATGTTAAAAATTTAGTTCCATAGTCTCCTGACTTGTATTATTTCTACTAAGTAATCAGATATTATTCATATATTTTCCTTCCTGCATAAATATTTCTTTTTACCTTGGCTCCAGGAAAAGAAATTTTTTTATCATTGATCTCATTGATAATGATCATCACTGATAATGACATATCATTATCATATCATTGATTTTCAGCAGTTTAAATATGATGTACCTTGGTGTCATGCTCTTGTGCTTGGCAATGGTTCAGGTTCTTGGATATGTGCATTTATATTATTCAAAAAATTTGAAAAACTTTCAGCCTTTATTTTTCAAATATGCACCCCCTCGATGATATGGAATAATTTTATATATTATTCCCATTGATATTGTCACAGGCTACTGAGACTCTATTCCTCTTTATGGTCTTTTTTCCTCTCTGGTTCTCCTGTAGCCCCTTTAGAAGTCATCCAGATCCTAATGGAGAACCTAAAAGTCCTTCTGCTACTGCTGCTGCTAAGTCGCTTCAGTCGTGTCCAACTCTGTGAGACCCCATAGATGGCAGTCCAATAGGCTCCCCCGTCCCTGGGATTCTCCAGGCAAGAACACTGGAGTGGGTTGCCATTTCCTTCTCCAATGCATGAAAGTGAAAAGTGAAAGTGAAGTCGCTCAGTCGTGTCCGACTCTTCACGACACGAAGAGACCAGAACCAGCCGTGGTATTCTAATCAGCACAACCACCCATCCCCTCCTTTCAATAAGCAGATGAAGATGATCAGAGAGCAGTCAGTCCCAGGGGAGACCAGCTACATAATTTTCCAGGATATGTAACGAGTAGCTCCTTGTTCAAACATCATAAAGAATTTCAAGACAACCCGGCATTTGACCAAGTGTGGGGCCCTCCTGGGCACAGCAAATGTCCCCAGGCTAAGAGCAGGAATGCTTGGTTTTCCCTCCACTTTCTGGATGTGGAAGGAGGGTTGCTAGAGCTTATCCCCAGAGAGGCGGTGCCTGTGGGAGAGAGGTGGACACCCCATTCCTTAGTTGAGTGCCTGCCGACTGGTCAACCTATCCCGCCTTGGGGTGAGGTGGGGGTGGAAAAGAGAATGAACAGAGACAGAGCCAGGCAGTGAAGGTGGCCTGCACACGCCCATTTGGCCAGTCAAGGACGCAGGGATTTCCTGTGGGTCAGTCCCTCCTAAGGAGGAAGAATTCCAGTGGGGGGGCATCCAGGGGCAAGAACGGACAGGATATGTTCAAAACAGCCTAGCCAGATGACGCTTCTCCCCAGAGAACCCAATTGCTCACCCCACTTGAAAGACGTCACCCCCAGGAGACACTTGTCATCAGGAAGTGTTGGCCCAGAGAACAAAACCTGTGGTGCGAAGAGCTGACTCATTGGAAAAGACCCTGATGCTGCGAAAGATTGAAGGCAGGAGAAGGGGACGACAGAGGATGAGACGGTTGGATGGCATCACCGACTCAATGGACATGAGTTTAGGTGAACTCTGGGAGTTGGTGATAGACAGGGAGGCCTGGCATGCTGCAGTCCATGGGGTGGCAAAGAGTCGGCCATGACTGAGCGACTGAACTGAACCGAACTGAACCCCCTTCCAGCTCTTCCACCCTCCATTTATACCCCAACCTCAAACTCAAGGGAGGTCAAGGCTTTCTGATGGGGGAGGGAAGGAGGAGAAGCCCCCTCTCCACTCCTAGCATTGCTTGGCACTAGGGGAGGATCACCCTATATTTGCATTTGATGTTTAGCTTTTAAATTGGATTAAACTAAACTGGATTTTTAATCATTTAAAAATACTAGGGAATTTGATCAGAAAACTTGAAGTCTGCCAGGAATATTTTTCGAGAGAAGACCTTTGACAAAGCGTGGGTGAAGGCGGTGATAAGAAACAAAGCAACAACATGTCGCGTTTGATCCTGTCACGTTCAGACTTCCCCACAAACCAGGTCCACATGAATAGGAATAGGTCTGAAGGGTGTACAGCTGGGTATCAGGTAACAGTCGGGCTTGGGGATTTTGTACAAAGACAAGCAGTGATCTTTAACAAGGGAGGCATTCTGTCCTCCACCCAGGCTGCCTTCCGAGTCTCCAGCCCGTCCACTCATTCAGTCCCCATTTATAAGCAGCCTTGCCCCATGGCGGGGAGAGGAGGTGGGATGTTGTGGGGCAGCCCTCAGCCAGCTCTGGGGGAGGGGGGATGAACTCCATCCTCAGCCTCCCCACCCCACAGCTGTATAAGCCCCTCAGGACACAGAGACCCAGCCTCATTCATCTCTGTCTCCCACAGCACCGGGACAAGCCTCATGAAAGTCTGAAACATCGGAACACCACCTCAGAGCCAGGAAAGCGCCCATCACCAGGGAGGGGCCAGGCGGGCACAATTCGCAGGGGGCTGGGCCAGGGGACGGGAGGATGGACATGGGCACACAGGATGAGCAACTTGGCCGCAGAACGGTCCATCACTCTGGGCCGTTCAGGATGACTGGTCACCCGAGGGCAGGATCGGGGTTGGATGGAGCGGGGAGGGCGGCTTGGTGGAAATGCAGTGAGGACAGAGAGCGGGGGCTGAAATGGCAGCGGAGGGCGGGGCTGACACGAGCTGCCTTTCCTGTGTTCCTGCGGCTTCTCCACCTTGTGGGGGAACAAAGCCTCTCTCTGCTGGGAGGGTGTGTGTGTGTGTGTGTGAGAGAGAGAGAGAGAGAGAGAGAGCGAGCTTCCTCTGTCTCCCCCTCTCTCTCTCTCTCCCTCCAGAAGGCCTGCCCCCTCCTTCGAAGCTCCAGTGGCCATGACTCAGCAGGAAAGCCAGACCTGCTCCAGCGCAGCTGCTGAATGCCCCCATCACCACCCCCCCCCACACACACACCGCCAGCTCCCTGCCGGGCTTCCCTTCCTCGGCACCCACATGGAGGATCAGAGGCAAGGATATCTCTGACCCCATCAGAAAGACAGGGGGCAAGAACCCAGAGCAGGGAGCGGGGCAGACTGAAGGCACAGCCTCCCTTGCTGAGAGGAGGGATGATGTTCCCCGGGCTCGGAGAACCTGGAGACAGGGCAGAGCCAGGGTCCCTGGCGATCAGGGACCAGGGGGTGGTGAGGCCGTGGGTGAAGCCAGCACCGCCCACAGCTCTCTGTCTCAAAGTGACCACCAGACCGCAGATCAGGTATGTGGCTTCCTGCCAACATTATCAGCGAGGTCCTGGTTTCTCTCCCCACTCTTGTCCCTGGAAAGCTGGTGAGGACGGCCTGCGCTGTGAACATTCTCTTGCCCTCCAAAGTCGCCTCCACGATCAGGCAGCTGCTAAAAGTTCCGCCATCAGACTCCTACCTAGCATGGGTAGTTTGTGAAGGTGTCACAGGCTTTAAAGAGCTGGTTCCCCTTGCAGGTGCCACCTACCAGCTGGGTGGTCGGGACCAACTCCCTGGCAGCCCTCGGGCTCTGTGCCTTGATCTAGCAAGTGGGAATTAGGAGCCTATGGGGCAGGGCTGGGATGAGGGTGCAGGAAAGACGATATTAACATCTGAGCCCTCATTCACACCCTGGGGTGCCTGAAGCCCCTTCCTGCAGAACCGGGAATGAGCAGGCAAAGGGGTGTTTTAAAAGGAGGCAGAGGGGCTTCCCTGGTGGCTCTGTGGTAAAGAATCTGCCTGCCAGTGCCCGAGACACAGGTTCGATCCCTGGTCAGGGAGGATCCCACACGGCTCAGAGCAACTAAGCCTGTGCACCACAACTATTGAGTCTGTGCACTCGAGCCTAAAACCACAACTGCTGGGTCCACACGCAGCAGTTCCTGAAGCCGGCCTGCCTGAGAGCACATGCTCTGCATCAAGAGAAGCCGCCGCAATGAGAAGCCAGTGCACTGCAGCTACAGAAAAGCCCGCACAGCAACGAAGACCCAGAACAGCTCAAGATAAAAATAAATTAATTAAAATTATTAAAAAAAAAAAAAAAGGCAGAGGAGAGAAAAAGATGAGACTGAGTGGTCTTGGCCTCAAGAGGTGTCTCCTAGGCAGGAAAGATAAGGCGGTGGGGGTCAGGAAGAAACACTTGGCAGAATCCTACCAGCCTCTTTGCCCAACTTCCCAGGGCAACCACCGTCACCTCTACTGTGTGGCAGCTGATGTCACAGGGCCTCCCCGCTCATGGCTGCCCTCATGTCACTTCAGCCAGACTCCACTCTAGAAAGGGAGGGGAGAGTAGTGTTGGGCACACTGTGGGTGGGAAAGAAGATGCCGTAGCTGGACCAGCAGGACAGGACGATGGGCAGCTGAGAGCATGAGGGTAGTGGGTGCACAGTACTGACTGTTGCCAATGGTGATCATTACAACAGAACACAAGTGTCATTTACATGCAGGGAGGAAAGAGCAGGAAGTTCAGGGCTGGCAAAGCCCTTCACGACATCGGGACCCAGGTTCCTTGTGTATCATTTCCTCACCATTCTCGGTATGCATCTCGTGGTCCAAAATGGTTGTTCAAGTGCCAGCCATCAAGCCAACATTCCACCAGTAGGAAGTATGAAAGAAGGCTGAGCAAGGACATACCCTCTCTACCGAAGGACACTCCTTGGAAGTTATTTTCATGATTATTTCATTTATCTCCCATCAGTTAGAACTTAGTCACATGACATATGTAGGTGCTGTCTTTGAGTAATTCTTGTTCTGTGGTCTTATGGTTATTGGTAATTTCCCTGGTTAATTTATACTGAGGAGCTTTCTAGGTAGAGATACCCACCCTGTAGGCAGGGGATGGTACCTCACAGGCAGAATATGGTAGAGAATTCTCATGGCTCCTCAATAAACGTTTTCCTTTTCTTCCCCAGGAATTGGATGCCCCTACAGTAAAGACTAATTTCTTTGCACCTACATATGGTCATGTGACTAAGTTCTAACCAATAGGAGATAAATGGAATAATCATGGATAACTTCCAAGGAATGTCCTTCTGTAGAGAGGGTAGGTCCTTGCTCAGCCTTCTTTCATACTTCCTACTGGTGGAATGTTGGCTTGACGGCTGGCTCTTGAACAACCATTTTGGACCACGAGATGCAAAATGGTGAGGAAATGATATACAAGGAGCCTGGTCCTGATGTCATGAAGGGCTTTCCCAGCCCTGAACTTCCACCTCTACCGTGAGGATGACAAGTACACCTGAGGGACGACGGAACAGGGCACTGGAAAGGGCTTGGTCTTTCCTGACACTGCAGAGTGCCTATATTAACCGTGGAAGGCCTGCCTCTAGGCTTAATATACCCGAGCGGGCAATACACGTCTATCTCAATTAAGCCAATTCTACTTAGAGTTTCTTGTCCCTTCTCAGCCAAATTCTAAGGGAAACTCAGTGAATTTGTTCTCTGTTTTTTGCTACTATGAGATGGGCAGGGAAGACGCCAGCTAAGCCTCTCTTGGTCTGGACCTTGGAGGATATTTAGTGATGTGGGCCTAAGATACTGTCCAATCAAGAAGTGGCCTAGGAGTCACAAAGGAAGGGACTGGGCAAGGCCTTTTTCTCCTCAGAGTCCCAGCAGACAGGCACCTAGATTTTAGCCCAGGGAAATGCAAAACAGACTTCTGACCTCCAGAACTGGACAGTGAGTGGACACTTACACACATCACAGCAGGAAATGATCCCTTCATGGAATCACCCAGCTATCATAGGAAGAGAACATGGAGAGACACAGATCTGAAATCCACCTGACAGCCAGCAGAAGAGAGATGGAGCTTCCAGAAAGATTAATTTCCATTCCCGATATTAACAGTTTTTGAGTTGAACTCGCCCCTGCCACATTTAAACAAGACTGTTCTTCATTTAATGAATTTCAATATAGGAACAATAGTAAACCTAGAAGAAAGAGTATAATTGAAAAATATTCTGGCTTTAATTATTTCCTGTAAAAAGATAATCCCTTCTCTTTCAAACACCTTGATGGCGAGGGAGTTGGGAGGGAGGGTCAGGATGGGGAACACATGTACACCCATGGCTGGTTCATGTGAATGTATGGCAAAAACCACCACAATACTGTAAAGTAATCAGCCTCCAATTAAAACAAAAAACCAAAGAAACAAAAATTTTAAAAAAAGAAACAAGGAAGGATTCTCCCTTAGAGATTTGGAGGGAGCATGGCCATGCAGACGCCTTGATTTTGAACTTCTGGCACCCAAAACTGTAAAAGCACAAATTTCTGTTGTTTTAAGATACCAGGTTTATGCAGCATTCACAGAAAAATAAAACAGTGATGTTCTGAAATTAAAAAAAAAAAACACCTTATATAACAACACACAGAAGTGTTTAAAAATGTGATGAGATCTCAAGACTCAGAAACAAGATGGTGATTTTGCTAACTTTATTGCCCCTTCGGGACTGTGAGAAACTGAGAGGTAGAGATCACCGTAGCCCCTACACACGGAAGATCCTCAGTGAGTGTTTACTGGCAGACTGACTTCTGTTTGGAGCAGAGACTGACGCACCCCTGGGGATGGAACAGTGGTGGAGACCAGGAGAAAAATGTGTTGGGGGAAGATGACTCTGGGGGGAGGTGATAAAATAAGAGTCAGTGTGGTCTGGGGCACACCCCTGCCCAAATAGTGTAATCCTCCTGGGGTCAGCTGGGAAAACCCTGTGTATTATTAAGACAGGATATTCCTAGGAAGGGTGTTTTACAGCTACCAATGGAGCAGTCATGTTCTGGGTTGCATCTGTTCCTCACAATCTCAAGAGCACGGATGATGACTGCACTCTTTCCAGAAGAGAAAGGTAGGTCCCAAGACTGCAGAGTCACTTGCCCAAGACCACTCACTAGGAAATGCAGCAGCTGGAACTTTAACCCAGGGCTTCTGATCACAAACACCCCCTTCTTTGGAACAAAAGATGCAACTGGGGATTTCTGGCTCTAAGTTGCCATCTCCCCTGAAATCTCCAGTCCAACACTAAGGCCCTGGCTGTGGTTTATAGAGCCCTGAAGTGAAGAGGAGGTGTGACAAGGCAGGTTATGTCAGGCAACCTCTCAGCAGATTGGAGGGCTGGTAGACAGGAGCACCGAACAGTGGAGAACCCAAACAGTGCATTTGCACAAACATACACACACACACACACACACACACACACACACACACGCAAAATGCCCCAAACTCAAATGTTTTACTGCCATCTACTGGAAATTGTCAAAATGATCATGTAAATCCATGCTGACTCAAGTGTGAAAATGATGCCCCCTGGAATTGTGAAGTGCAGAACCTGAACAACCGTACTGGGTTAGATGCATCTTCTCTTGCCTGGCAGAATGGAAAAACACAGGGCCTTGGAAATCATGGTAACTAGAGTCCTGCCCTCATCTTTTAGTCCCTGGCCCAAACAGAGGTTCTGTTGTGGTCGGTCTCCCATAGTTTTGCTGCTCAGGCTCATATAGACTCTTTTCATCCTTCCTTCTACTTTGTGCACATGTCCTGAGCATCTGCTCTGGGCCAAGTCCCATGCTAGGCTTTGTGGGAACAACATGGGCAGAACCTAGTCCCTGCCTTTCATGAGCTCGCAATCCAGTGGAGAACAGGACATGAAAAACCTTACATGATATAATGCAGAGAGACACGTGTCAGCTGGACTTGGGGGGCCTAGGGGAGGTTTTCTGGCTAGAGGGACAGCTATGTCAAGCCCGAACTAATTTAATAAAACAGGCAGCGGGCCAGGCAGTGTTCCAGTGAAGGGGCCACACCTTCAGGCAAAGGCCTGAAGGCTAGAATAAGCTTGCAGCCTACAAGGCTTTGGAGTGAGATCCAGGAGGGCCCCAGGTGGGTCTTTGGAGTTCCAGGGGTCCCAGGCCATGCCCAAGGTGGCTCTCTGAACAGGTGGGCCCTGGAGACAGTGAGTCAGGGGGCAGCTTCTGGCTGAGGCAACAATGGGGCTGGGGCATCAGCTCACTCAGTCCTTACAACCCCTGGTGAAGAAACACCAGCACGCCCACATTCTGTGGCTTACGCTAAGTAACTCAGAGAGGTTAAGTGACTTGCTCAACGGCACAAAGCTGGAGCGTGACCGAGACAGATGGGATTCAGGTCTGTGACTCCAAGTTTTGGCCATGGCACCCATGGGTCTTGTATGTGTGCCTGCTGAAGGATGCCAGGGAGGAGAGGAGACTGGCTTCCATCCTTATCAAGGCCCAGACTTAGAAAAGGAAAGGAAGGGGGCAGGTCCTCACAGGAGAAAACAGCTCCCCACGGCTCCCACCCACTCGGCCCAGGCAGTTGAAGGGTCAGGGCTCAGCAGCACCCCCAAAGGCGGTCCACCCTTATGGGTTTCCCTCAGCTCTCTCAGGAACAATGCGTGTTTCCTCTGCAAGGACCTCAGAACAAGAGCCTTCCTGCTTCTGCTGCGCTTCTGAAGACGCTTTTTGTTTCTCTCTCAAGGCTTCAGGCTCTTACAAGAGTAATAGAATACTTAGTAGGGTGTATTTTCCCATCTGGATCAGAGAAAGCGTGAACTTCTATCCTGGGCCATTTGGTCCTTCACCACGTACTAGCTATGAGTCCTTGAACATTTTCCCAAGCCTCTGGCTCCTCTCCAGTAAGATGTGGATAATAGCTCTCAAACCTGGCAGTCTGAGACCTGCAGGAGATGATGCATAAGTCCCAGACGTGTGGTCACCATTTACCCTTCTCCCCAAGTAGTCAACTGTCAACTTGCTATGTAGGGGATTCCGTGGCCAACAGTCTTGACCTTCTCCTGGCACTGTGATTTACCACACGCACACACACACACACACACCCAGAGGGGTGACTTGCTCAGGGATAACAGAGGCTGTGGCACAGTTTCCTTTAGAAGCAACCGAGAAGCGATGGGCATGCAAGCTCACAAGATGCCCAGCAGAGAGCCCAACCCAGAGCAGAGCTGGGTTCAGTCGGCACTGTCTTTCACCCTTTACTTCACCTTCAAGCCCTGGCTAGAGATGCATGCAGGTAGGAGGGCTTAGGGCGCCCGTTAGCCTCCAGGGGCTGAACTGTTGGCATAATGGGGTTTGAAGTTTACAGTTTCATTTACTTGCAGGAAAAGGCTTTCAGTTTGCTACTTGGCCAGCTTCTGGAAGCTTCCATTACACCTGGGAGCAGGGCCACCCAACCCTTGAGGTTCAGTTTCCTCATATATAAAATGAGGCTAGTAACATTTACCAAGACGATCATCGTGAGGATTACCGTGCAAGGAGTACCTAGAAGGTCTAACGTAATACCAGAAAAGAGGTAAACCCAGAAGAAGGTCTAGCTATGATCCTACGGTGGAACCCAGGAGGGTTTGGAGGTATCGGAAGGAGTCTACTCTCAGCCATCCAACTGCCAACTACTATAGGAGGTTGAGGAGGCAAATGCCACAGCTGTTTTGGAGCCAGGAGCCAATCTCTCCTTGCTCCACTCCTGTGATGGCAGGGAAATGGGTATAAACTTTCTGGGGGGGTAGTTTGGCAATAGCAGTCGTTTAGACCCAGCCACTCCACTTCTTGGAATTCAGCCAAGGAAATAATCATAGAGTTGTTTGTGCTAGGACGTTCATCGCAATGTTACTAACAATAGTGAGAAATTGGAAGTAATATAAAGTTAGAGATGCACTCAACACACCCTTCGGCTAAATGCCAAGTGGCCAAGATCAATCCTGTTCATTCAGCTGAAGTCCAAGCCAACGTCTAATATGACCTTCACGAAAGGAGTTGTACTTCGTTGTTAAAGAAGTACATCTAAAATGTTATCAGAGATTATTTGTGATGATAATTAATTTCATTAATGAATGTCAACGCTTAACTGTTTAACATTTTAACACAAGAATAATTCTTCTCCAGTGCTGGCAGTTAACGAGCTTGCTCCTGTATTGTATATTACGCACATTTGAGTTAATAAATCGATGCTTCTTTCAATTGAGGGTGGTGGAGGAGTGGGACCCTCACTTGTTCTAGTAATTTATTCTTTTCTTCATATTATTTATATTTCTTCCCACATAGGGTCAAATATGATTTGCCATGGATAGTGTTGCACATCACTTAGAGGTTTGCCTCCTCGGGAAGCTGGTAGACATTCTGCTTTTAGTTTGTCTTTACAAGGTGTAAATAATTACAAATAAGCCTTTTGATTAAAGTTTCATGCCCTACACAGAATAAAGTTACTAAAAGTTGACTACATTTTAAAAGATTATTTTGTTTAGTGTTACAAATGTTAGTAACTCAATTCTACAAAAATTAAAATTAAATATAATCTAATCTCTATTATTCTGCTTCATACTATTATTTTAATATTTTATTATTATTTGCCTTAAAAAGTATCTTCTAAAGGAATTTGGCTGACAATATTTTTATGAGCTATCAATGTTTCCTTCTATATTTAAATACTCGAAATGCTTAATAATGAACTCTGTACAAAAAAGAGACAGTGTTTATAATTATCATGTTGCTGTTCAGTTGCTCAGTCCTGTCCAACTCTTTGAAACCCCATGGACTGCAGCAAGCCAGGCTTCCCTCTCCTCCCAGAACTCGCTCATGATAATCATGCATGATATGCATTTTACCTTTGCAGTAATAAATATATATATCTATTCTCTGTTGATAAAATTTCAACAAACAGAGCACAAGAGAAGAACTCATTACAAGTTACATCTAGAAGGTTATCCACACTTGAAGGTGATTATTAGCAGTAAAGCCAAATGCCATGCCATGTGTGTATAATGGAGATTATTTTGCTTCGTGGATGTGAAGGTTACGTAACACGGTCACACTCATGGGTCATGTGCAAGTCCAGGGAACCCAGAAATGATGCTAATGTCTGAATCGAGCTTTTCAGCCTTTCAATGACCATGGCTGAAGATGAAGCTGAAGAGTGTATTTTGTTGAGATATCAAGGTCAAAGCCAAATTGTGAGGCATCCCTACAAAACCATGTCTCTTCTGTAAGCTGTCCATTGAAAATGATGTGGAAAACGTATGTATCAGCATGGAAGAACTGTTTTATTATTGTTGAATTTTAAATACTGGTTATAAAAGAGGATGAAGTTATGAGCCCACATTTGTAATTAAGGGGGCAAAGTCCAAATAAATAAAAGATTGAAAGACACATACAAAACATTAATGATGATTATTTCTGGGTTTAGGATGAGAGGATTTCTGCTTTATTTTTAATACATTATTTGTATTTTCTTGCAAAACATGTCACTCATATGATTTTTTAAAATTAAAAATATTTAAAATGTATCTCTTCTGTCTCCCCTTTCTGTTTCACCCAGGGCCAGATTTCAAGCTTGCTGAGCTGGCCAGATGGTCTGGGATACTGACCACAGCTGCCTGTATTGCTCACTGTCCATGATCATTTGAGGTCAAGGCTTTGGCAGGCTGGAGCTGCCTTTCCTGGGCCTGTTTCTGGGAGGAGAAATGCCAAGAGGAAGTCAAGGGTCAGTGAGGGAATAGGGAAGGGCAGTGGGTAGTAGCTCCATCTGCCCAATGAGGAGCTGGAATCTCAGAGAGGCTAGAAGTGCCAGGAAAATCTTGCATCTGTCCCGAGACCTGGGGGATAAATAGCTTGAATATGTCTAAACCTTTCTAGTAGAAGAAAAAACTCCAAAGTTGTCCCCCAAATTAATTTTCCTTTTCTTTTTTATGGGGCTTCCCTGGTGGCCCAGGCGCATCAATATAATTCACAAATTTTAGCTCATTACCTAGCTACTTGCAGCTATGTGTGGCCATGTGAGGCTGCCCAAGCGGTGCCAGTGGTAAAGAACATGCCTGCCTATGTAGGGCACGTAAGAGATGCAGGTTTGATCCCTGGGTCAGGAAGATCCCCTGAAGGAGGGCATGGCAACCCACTCCAATATTCTTTCCTGGAGAATCACATGGACAGATGAGCTTGGCAGGCAACAGTCCATAGGGTCACAAAGAGTCAGACATGACTGAAGTGACTTAGCAAGTACTCATGCACACAAGCATGTGGCCACATTCTGGCGATAAGTTCTAAGTAAGTTCTGGGCGATAAGAGGTAGTAAATGGATGTGTTACATGCAACTTCCAGGAAACACCCTTAAAGAGAGGTGTATATCCTTTCTCCTTTTCTCTTTCTTGCTGGTTGGAATATGACTATGATGGCTGGGGCAGGAGCAACCATTCTGGACCATGAGGCAACATACTTGGGATAATGGAGCAACAAGGTAGAAAGAGTCTGAGCAGCTATCAGAGAGCCTCCACAGCAGCCCTGGATTTTCTCCTTTAAACTTCACTAAAGTGAGAATAAATTTCCATCTTAGCTTAAACCAGTATTTTCTTGGGATTTCTATCACATGTCATAGAACCTACTCTTTTTTTAAAAAAGATATTTAATGCATACATAACTTGATGTTACATTTTTAAAATTTTTATTTATTTTTGGCTGCACTGGGTCTTTGTTGCTGTGCCCAGGCTTTCTCTAGTTTCAGGGAGTGGGGGGTACTCTTCATTGCGATGCTTGGGCTTCTCATTGTCGTGGCCTCTCTTGTTGCAGAGCACAGGCTCTAGGCACACAGGCTCCAGTATCTGCGGTACATAGGTTAAGTTGCCCTTCCACATATGGGATCTTCCTGGACCAGGAATCAAACCCATGTCCCCTGCACTGGCAGGCAGATTCTTAACCACTGGACCACCAGGGAAGTCCAGAAACTAGTCTTAATTAATTACAACAGCGTGAGTGTGCGTGCTTAGTTGCTCAGTTGCGTCTGAATCTTTGACCCGATGAACTGCAGGCAGCCAGACTCCTCTGTCCATGGGGGTTCTATCTCTTATTTAGTAATTCTATGCCAGCCATTTTTCTAAGTGCTTACAGATGTTATCTGATTTAATCTATGTAACAGTCCTGTGCGTGTGTGCAAGTTCAGTCGCTTCAGTCACGTCTGACTCTTTTTGACCCTATGGACTGTAGCCCGTTGGGCTCCTTGTTGCCATTTCCTTCTCCAGGGAATCTTCCTGACCCAGGGACCGAACCCGTGTCTCTTGCATCTCCTGACTGGCAGGTGGATTCTAGCGACGCTAGCGGCACCAGGAAGCCCAAGTCTCCTTGTGTTAATTCTAATCCCCACCCTACCCCATTCCCTGTCTCCAGCAAAAAGCTCATTCTCTCTACATCCTGCTTCACTGAGAAAAGATTCTGGCTGGCTAATTCACGCTATGATGTAAGAGATCGACATCAGCATGGTAAGTTCCCTTTCCATAAGAAAAGCTGGCTCTTTAATCTTATGTCAGTGTGAGGGTTTAGGTGTAAGAAAAACAGAAGGAACCACACTGGGTGAGGCCTAGCCACTGGAATCAAGTAGCTTGAATTTTATCTCTGCAGCCAGCAAGCTTTGCAATCCTGGCAAATCTCATAACTACTCTGAGCCTCCACTTCCCTCGCTACACAATTAAATAGAATCAGGCTTTCACTGGGCATGGGTGCTGTAAGGATTAAATGAAATAACCATTGTGAAAGCTCTGGCCCCTTATCAGCTGGGTACACAATAAGTGTCAGTAGGTATCAGTCTTTACTTAGTGGAATTCTGTTTATCTGTTTTTCCCTCTAGCCTATTTTTAAAGGTCAGATTTTGAGATATAATTTACATACAGTAAAGTCTACCCTCTTGAAGTGCACAGTTCTACAGTTTTGACAAACATACAGTTATGTAACTACCACCACAATCAAGGTATAGATTTTCACACCTGGATTGTCCCTTCAGGCACCTTTTCCCCCAAGACTGTTTCTTATTCATTCTAGTATTTACTGAGTACCCACTGTGTGGCAGGCTCCATGCTAGGTCTGAGCTACAGAAACAAAACTGACAGGTAAGTCCCTGCCCTTGGAAGCTTATAGTTTATCAGAAGGAAGGAGACAATAAACAAGCAAATAAACAGACACACAAATAGGATCCTCATCGAAGCAACGAGTGCTCTGCAACAAGCAGGATTTTTTGTTGGTTAGTAGCCAGGGGGACTATTTCAATTGAAAGGGCAGATGCCATCTTTGTCATTTAAAATTCACAAGAAACGCCTCAGGTTAGTTAAAAATCCCCATTTAATGGTCAGGGTATCTGAGGCTCAAAGTGGCTAAGTTCTGTGTGACTGGAACCTCCTCGAGGTCACACAGCAAAGTGAATGGGAAAACAGGGCTTCAAGTCCAAGTCAACAGACACCAAAATCTCACACCCAAACACGTGGTTTTTTCCATCATATCACACTGGGCCCTGGGCCATCGCTGCTAGAGCAGAGGAGAAACAGATGCAGGTGGGAGTTCAGGGTGTGAGGTCTGGGCTGCTTGCTGCTCTGCACCTGTAACCACATGTCCGAGAGTCCTACAAACAGCCAAGGGCACAGCAGTGACCTCAGCCTCCAGGTCTGCCCTCCTCCTCTAATTGAGATGTCAACCTTCTGCTTCATTCCCTCCCTTCTTGGACACCTGGCATTGCAGGGCTCTCCACAGAGACAGCTGATCTCACCCTGAACCTCCATCACAAAAACATAAACTGAGGTTGCATCAAGCAGGTGAGGGTCCACCCTCTCCACCCTCCCTTCCTCTTCTTCCCCCCTCATCTTCCTTCTCCTTCCCTCTGCTTTCTACCTCCTTTTTCATTTCCCTCCCTACACCTCCCTCTTTCTCTCTCCCTCTGCCTCCTTCAGCCTTTGAGATGAAAGGGCCAATTAATCTTGCTGCCACCACCCCTGTCTGCTAAGCTGTGTACTGGTCCACAGGCTTAGGCGTTCCTACCAGGACTGCCTGCGCAGTCCCTGGAAACCATGGCTAATTGGTAAAAGATTGCATTTGTTTTCCCGCAGCCTGAACATTTCAAAGAAGACTCTGCCAAGTCCAGTGAACGTCTCCACTCTGATGCATCCATCACCCAGGAGACCACTGAGGTTACCTGTCACCCAAAGGGTGACGTTCAGACCTGCTGCTCCTACCTTGACATGTGGCCTTGGGTGATTGAGCATCACTGGCTTAACCACATCCACACTCTCCAGCAGCACAAATGGGAGAGCATCTGATTAACATGGTGCAGCCTTTATTTATGTAATTTTACACAAATTACTTACTTAAAGAGAGACTATGCAGGTCTTCTATTCTAGGGAAGTATGCCATGTACCTTTGTCTTTTCTGTATGTTCTAGAAAAGTTAACCGTCAATGAGATGTTTACATGTTAAGTCACATTTTAAATCGAACACAGGCCAGCCTTACAAATCAACATGCCGCAAATCTCTGAACCTCAGTTTGCTTGTAAGAAAAATGGGTTTAATAATGTTTCCCTAGCTAGCTTACAGGACTGTTGAGAGACTTGCGGAATGAAATTTTAATTTTGTGGCTGCACTTTGTAACCTGCAAAGTACTTGATTGCATTAAAGTAATATCATTAAAATGAAGATGTAGTTGGCCAACCAAATTACCACCTCCAAATGGAAATTCTGTGATAACCCAATTTTCATGTATTTGGCTGGCTAAGACAAGGATTGTACTTGTATCTTTTTGGAATCCAGGCAGGCAGGGATGGCGTCTCGCTGAACCTTCTGAGACTTGGGGAGCACTTTGTGGTTGCCCCTGGCTACGACTTGCTTTTGGCAGTAAAGAGCATCCTGTCTGAAGAGGTCTATTAAGATCTTAATTTCAGGGCACCAGTTAGCCTTGAGACCCCAGCCTGTCTTCATGATCAATCTGAAATAAGAGCACAAGAATGAATGAAACCCACTTCCCACAGCCTCCTGAGGTATGGCCCTTGCATCTTGGAATATTCTCTGTCTTAACACTTGAGGTGTAGGGCCAGACATTTGTATGGTTCCTCATCCAAGGGAGAAGCCGCTTACTGTGCAGTTTTTCTCTTTGTACACAACATTTTGAGGCAAATGGAATAATTGCCCCTGGGGAGGGAGTTCATTTTATTCAGATAACATCACCAAATAGCAAGATTTGTGGCACATATTTCTGAGAAAACGCTCAGCAGCAGTCAGATGCCTGTCTGTGTTCCTGCTCCCTTGGGATTGCCTGCAGGTAGAGTCATAGCTAACTATGAGAATATACGATAAGGGAGATGCAGAGTGTGGTTTATAAATTATTTTCTGATGCTGTTTATGGAGGATGAGACTATAGTTGGGGTGGATGATGGCGGGATGCAAGATCAATAGGAAATATGTCCTCATCAGACACTCCAAAGACCTTGGAACATAGCTACTTCTCTCAAAGTCCAGAATCAATTCATCACTGATACACTTGTACTCAGCATCCCTTCTGGACGAACCATCATGTTAGGAGACATGGAGGAGACCCCCAAATACTTCCCACATAGACCAGGAGCTCTCACTTTAGTTGGAAAGATAAGATGTTCTTGTGAATAAAGATAAGAGCCCAGAAGAGAGACAGGCAGGAGGAGGAAAAAGCTAACACTGTCCAATCTCCTGCCAGGACGAGGCACTTATTTTATCCCATTTGACCATCACCATCACAAGGTAACACCTTCATCTAATTTTATGGATGAGAATACTAAGAGCAGAGAGGTAAGATGACTTTGCTCCAGGTGCCACAGCAGCGGTCAGGGGCAATAAAGTGTCCGTTCTTAGTCTGCTTAATTTTGATGGGGCCAGAACTGAAGTTTTCAAATTGCCTTCCCTATTGATTTTGTCAGAGATAATCACCAACTTTAGAAAAACAAAATAACACTTGGCTGTCCTTCCTCTTCCCCAGTTCACTGAGTGGGGGAGGGGAGTGCTGGGGAACCAGCTCTAGACTTGAAGCTTTAATGTCCTTTTCGGTTGATAAACCATATTTCTAAGCAAATAATTGCTCTTGTCCATTTGTGTTTTCAAGGCCAGATCTCCATCTCTTTCCTGGCTGAATGCTCCCTTCCCCCACCAACATCTTCCCACGTTCCTTAGCTTCTCCTTTCTCCCTCTCCTTCCCTCCCCTTACACACACACACACACACAATCAGACACACACCTTCCCACCACACACCCAT
The DNA here is from genome assembly GCF_027580195.1 of Bos mutus. Taxonomy (NCBI): domain Eukaryota; kingdom Metazoa; phylum Chordata; class Mammalia; order Artiodactyla; family Bovidae; genus Bos; species Bos mutus. Next base: position 97,478,598 of record NC_091626.1, read on the forward strand.
ATGCAAAATAAAATTAGAAATACCGCCTGACTCTCAAGGTATTTAGGGAATGGAGATCTTCAATCAATACAGCCAAGTCCTCCATTCCCTCCCTCCCAAGCCAGGGTGAGAGGCAGACAGAGCTTCTGAAAATGGTCCAGACAGCCATGATCTTGACACAGACTCTAAAGGAAAAAAAAAAAAAGACCATTTGTGCTTTCCTGTGCCTGCCCTCTGGCCATCAGGTCTCACAGGGCTGCCAGATTCTCAGAGGCCAACACCTGGCAAGCTGTTCTTTTGCTTATATGTAAGACCCTTGCAGAACACAAAAAGGTTTCCTGGTTGTCTTTTTCATTTTGATGCCTACCGTTAAAATACAGAGAAAATAGTATCTGATGCTTCAAAAATATAGGCTGAGCTGATAAGCATATTGTCCTCATTTTAAGGGCTTATTCTTGTTTTAATCAACCAGTTGAGGAAGCAATAAACAATTACTCGTTTATGATGTTTGCCTTCATCCAGAGGAGTGTAACAGGGTAGTGAGGTGATCTCTGACACCTCAAGAAGCCGAGGTGGTGGTGGTGCCCATATTCCTGCAGGGGTTCTAAAACCCTCTCTGCTCCCTCCAACCTCCATCTGACACACACTGGCCAACTGTCCCCACCCTCTTGGTGCCGCTCAGTACCTACCTCAGACTAGTGGGGTCAGAAAAAAGAAAGGAATTAGGAGGAGTGAGATGGGGCCAAGACTCCAGGCAGACGCTCCTGGTTCAAGCTGTTCAAGCTCTGTGTCTGGATAAATGGTTCAGTTATATCCCTTTCTCCCAAGTCAGAGCTCCCTCTGGGTCTCAGGGTGATGCTGGGCTGTGTAGAGGCTGAGAGCAGCTACATTAGTTCAAATCCAGGCTCTGCCACTTACCCGCCGTATGTCCTTGGGCATGTGAACTTAGCTCCTCCGTGCCTCAGTCTCCTTATCCATACAACGGACGTCACAGAGCTTCTGCTGAGGATGAACAAAGCTGCCTCATGCTAAAGGCTTAGCATAGTGCCTGGTTCCCAGTAAGGGCCCAACAAATAGAGTCAATAATTACAAATGAATGCTCAAATAGCGTTCACCCTGTGCAGGCACGGTTTAAGCTCTTTACATAGATTGTTGTCATATAAGCTCACTTCTCTCTTTTACAGATGGAGAAACTGGAATCTGAAGATCACCCAGCTGTGAATGATGGACATTCAGACCCTGGGGCAGACAGGCTCCAGGGTCGGGGCTCTCAAGCCATCACCACAAGGACACTGATCTTCAAGGGTGGTCGCCCCCCAGGGAAAAGCTGAACTCCTAATCCCCTCCGATTTCCTCAGTATGAGAAGGACGGGAGAGGATGGAAGGGTCTCAGCCACAGTGGGGAGGGAAGGAGCAGATGACGATGAGGGAGCCTCCACATCAGGGCTGAACCCAGAGCTCACAGCTGGACTGGTGGCTGAAGTCAGGCGGGGAGCCCCAGCCCGCTCCAGAGGAACGAGGTGGGGGAAGGTTGGGGAGGGGAGCAAGTCCACGAAGCTGAGCGGGGTGGCCAGAGCGCCGCCCCCAGGAGGGAAGGGAGGGTTGGCGGGGCTCTGGGAAGGGCGGGGTGGCGGGGGGATGCCCAGCTGCCGTCCCCGCCGCCTCCTGGCCCCCACTCGCCGGCGCCCAAGTGGGAGGACGGCAGCTGCCCGCTCCCTCCTCCCGACACCCCCGCTACCTGCCCGGTCCCCCAGCGAAGCGTGAGGAGGCTGAGAGCCCGTGGGGCCGAGCCCGCAACTTTGCAGCCTCGGGGAGGGCGAGAGCCGGCGTCCGGGGCTCCTCTTGTCGGCGACCAGAGCACGGTGAGTTCCTCTCCCCACCCGCTCTGCGGCGGCGCGGGGGGCGGCTTCCCGGGCGTCTGGGAGGCGGTGGCCGCCCAGCCCGCGGCCGCCCGCGCTGTCTGTCTCGCCGGGGCCCCGGCTGTGCCTCCCTTCTCGGCGGGCGAGGCCGGCGCCAGTGCTGAACGGACAGCTCCCCGCGCGCTAGGGCCGCCCGGGCGGTCCCCGCGGTCCCTTCTCCCGCTCGCGGCTGGGGCTGCGGCCGCCGGCCGTGCGCCCCTCGCAGCCCCCAGCCCGTCCTTCTTCCCGGCGCCGCGGCGCATCTGGAAGCTGCTCCCGCGGCCCCCCTGGCGACCGGCGTGGGGAAGACACTTGCTTCTCGCCGGAGCCTGGGTTGCCGGCACTCTGGGGGTGGGCAGAGCCGCCGCCGCCGCAGCCCCCCCCGGAGCGTCTGGCGGAGGGGCGGTGAGGGGCCCCCAGCGACCAACCCCAGTGGTCTCAGCCCTGCGCCGAGACCCCCGCCGCTGACAGAGGCCCGCGGTCCCTACGGCGGCCGCCAGTCTCCTGGGGGCTCCGGCACCTGCAAAGGCGACTCCAAGGTGATCAGTCACCCGATTGGCACGGGACAGCCTGGACCGAGGCCTCATGGCATTCGCCCATCCTGGGTGCAACAACCCTTCCTAGAACTTTTCTCGAGTCTCAGGCTCGCCTACTCCCGAGCCCCTGGAAAAGTTCTCGCGGGCGCCCAGAATCCTATTTTTCAGTGGCTTCCGAAGCTGGGCAGGAACCGGGACTGTGAGGGGCGAGGGGGGATAAATGTATTGGTGCGGGGCTGCAATCCGCGGCGGGGGTAGGTCCGCTGAAAGGCTGGCCAAGCAACCACTTCTGTGCCCGGGGAGAGCTTGTTGGCATCGAAAGGGTTTCGGCGGCGCCATCGGGGTTGTTTGGGTTTCTCGCACCAGGAGGGCGGGAGGCAGGCGCAAAGTGGGTGGCGGTGGGAGGGGGCGCAGGGGGATTTTAATTTCGTCGCCTCTTTGCCAAGAAATAGCTAGGGCAGTCAGCAGTCGGAGAGATGGACTGAGCAAAACCAGCTGACCCTGGTATTCCGGTGTGCCCCCCCACCCCCGCCTCCTAAATGTGTGTGTGAATGTATTGATTGTTGTCATTGATTTTTCTAAGAAGCCAGGTGGCAGCGGCTGCTATGTGTACACTCAGACACACACAAACACAGATACACAGGCGCACACACAGATTACACACATAGAATCACACACAAGGAACAGCCCCCCACACCCCATGCAAACATCAGGGGACCCACAGGCACATGTACCCCCAAAGCTCTTTGGGGTATGGGTAAGATTGCTGAGTACTGCTCAAGATGAGGGGTGGGGCAGAGAAAGGGGAGGTGAAACAGGATCGTCAGGAGGTCATTTCCATCTGCCCCCACCCCAGATCTTCTGCTTTGTCCTCCTAGGGGTCGGAGGGAGAAATCTCAAACCCAGGCACGTTTCCACTGCCATAGAGGAGAAGAGCCCTAGCTCCCCTCCCCCATCCCATCTCCTACAGACTAGGAACAAGCCCTTGACCTAGCCTTCCTCCTGCCTGACTCCCGGGGGGCTCCAGGGTGCTGAGGTTGCTCAAAAATGGAGGAGGCAGACACCAGGACGTAGGGCTTGGCCCCCAGAGGCCATGGTGATCTCAGGGTGTCATGCCTGCTGGGTCACGGTTAGGGAGAAGAGGAGGGGCGATCTAAGGGACGTGGATTTTCATGGAGCAGAACAGACAGAACTGGGGAGCACCCTAGGGCACCCTCGGGACACTGCGGTAAGTCTCCCTCTCCTTGGACCCTTAGGAATGTGATCGAGGATGCTGGCCCTGAGGCTGCTCAACGTGGTGGCCCCCGCCTACTTCCTGTGCATCGCCCTGGTGACCTTGGTGCTGCAGCTCTTCCTGTTTCTGCCCCGCATGCGTGAGGACCCCACGGCCGCCCGCCTCTTCTCGCCCGCCCTGCTCCACGGGGCGCTCTTCCTGTTCCTCTCCGCCAACGCCCTGGGCAACTATGTCCTGGTCATCCAGAACTCCCCGGACGACCTGGATGCCTGCCAGGGGGCTGAGGCCAGGAGGGCCCTGTGCCCCCCGCCCAGCACCCACTTCTGCCGCGTGTGCGCCAGAGTCACCCTGAGGCACGACCACCACTGTTTCTTCACCGGCAACTGCATCGGAAGCAGGAACATGCGAAACTTCATCCTGTTCTGCCTCTACACCTCGCTGGCTTGCCTCTACTCCATGGTGGCCGGCGTGGCCTACATCTCCGCGGTCCTGTCCATCTCCTTCGCCCACCCCCTGGCCTTCCTCACGCTCCTTCCCACCTCCATCAGCCAGTTCTTCTCTGGTGAGTGGGCCTTGGCAGGCAGGTTGGGCCCTACATGGACACCTTCCACCTCAACCCTACATTTGCCAGGTTTAGCAAATAATATACAGGATGACCAGTTACACTGTAATTTCAGATAAAACAATGCTTAACTTTTCATTACAAGTATTTCCCGAATATTGCAGGGGATACATTCATACTAGTTTTTTTGTTTGTTGTTTGTTTTGTTTTGTTATCAATTTGAAATTTAAACTAACAGGGCATCTATGTCACCTGGCAACCTCTCTCTCCACCCCCATCCTCATTCATTATCTCATTGGGTGCCACTGTCCATGCGCTCATAGAACTGTGGCCATCCAGGTAATACATCTGCTCTGTAGCAGGCAGGGCTGAGTGCTGGCAATCCCTCCATGCAGCCTGGAGGTAGCCCCACGCTATGACCTTCCTCTGCCTGGACGCCAGTCCGGCTCACTCATTCCTCCAAGGACTTTGGCCTCTAAAGATCTTGCCAACCAACTACAGGAGGGTTGACCAGGGTGCTGGGCCAGTCCTGCCCTTCTACCCATTATATTTGACCCCACCAGGTTGTTCTCCGGTCTACAGATGGCTCAGAGCAAAGAGCACCCTGGTTGGAGTTGTAGTCATATTTAATGACTCCATCTTCACACCAGTGTCATGGGACTGGCGGGGCATCTGACCCTCCAGGAGGCTCTTACACCTGTAGGAGTCAGGTGTGTGTGGGCCCTCACACTGGGGTCAGCTAGGCACCCTGGTGAGGGCTGTACCTTGTAAAGTGTACCCCAAGGAGACTGGGGTATCAAGGCCCAAAGGGACCTGGCCCCTGGTGGCAGTTCTTACCACCTTACCTGGCCTTGAAATCTGCCCTGACCTCATTTCCTTCACTTCGCCCACCCTGGCCCTGACTGTCTTGGTTCTTACAATCAGTAGCATATATATATATATATATAGACAGGTAGCCGTGTGTGTATGATGTTATTTCCGTTTCTCATGAAGAAACAGACTCAGATGGGATCAAATGGCTGTCCAGTATCTTTATTTACGAATGACAGCCTCTGGCCTGCCTCCCAGGTCTTTATAGACAACACACAACAGCTCAGGACAAATGGTTTGTGTCCTCCCCCACTGACCTTTCAGGGACAAAGAAAGACAGAATACAGCTACTTCCACTGAGAACCCCAAATGGTTGTGGTATGTCTGGGCTGGATGCTCATATGAAATTCTGCTCTACTCTGGGGAAGCAGCATCTTGGTCTTTCGTTGGGGCTGTAGCCCAGTCCTTAGACAGAGAACTTGGTGCCATTTGGCAGTGGGAACACAGAGGCCCAGGAAGGACTCAGCAATGAGGGCTGTCTTGAGGGCTGGTGGTTGAGTTGGGCCCAGAACTCAGAGCTCTCGGGGCCTTCTGGACCCAGGCGGGCGCCAGCATGGGAGGCTGCCGGGGACTGAAATAACCAGGCTGGGGGAGGGCAGGTGGGTGGGTTAGGGGGTGGAGTGTGAGCACAGCAGGTGGAGGAAGGAGGAGAGCCAGAGAGCCTGATAACACTTCCTTTTCCAAGTAGTCTTATTCACATAAAAATGGATGCTTCCTAAGGGAGGATGTTGAAATGGTTTGATTTGAGATAAGCCTGGCCTTGAGGACTGTCCATATGTGCTAGGTTTGGGAGACAGGAAAGTAAGGAAGAGAGACCTCTTGCTTTAATCTGATGGGGAAACAGAGCCAGTCAGTCCCTTTCTTGGGGCCCAGATCCTGGTTCCAGCAGAAGAATAAGCCCCACTATCTTTTACCTCCTCGCCAGACCCCCTAGTAAAGGAGGCCTCGATTTCTAATCTCCAACTGTCTCATCTCACCTTCCTCCTTTGCCAGGCTTTCATCTTTCCCCTTGGAGAAGGGAATGGCAACCCACTCCAGTACTCTTGCCTGGAGAATCCCATGGATAGAGGAGCCTGGCAGGCTACAGACCACGGGGTTGCAAAGAAGTCAGACATGACTGAGCGACTAACACACACCCACACACACACACACACACATCTTTCCCCTTGCCAGCCTTTCTCTCCCCTGCCCTTACACACACCTCCCCTATTCAGCTTCTCCCTCACTTCTTAACACAAATGGTTGAGGCTCCCCCCGACTTCTCATCTGCTCAGGAAGCTGGGTGGATAGGAGGGTGTTAAAAGGAACAAAGTTGCCCAGGCTGACCTGTCCTCAACTGTGGGGCTGCTCCTAAAGCAGATCTGCCACCAGAGTATGGGATGGCTGCGAATGTGGGCCCTGGGGGCGAAAACTGGGATGGGTCTTCAGATGGCTACTGCCCACACACCCTCAGTTGGTGCCAGAGAAGGACTGGCCAGTGACATTTTTAGAAGTTGTTCTTTCTTTTGGCTTTATGGGACCACGCAGGTTGTGTCACCTCTCTGAGCCTCATTCTTCTCATCTGAGAAATGGAGGTGATGCCATCTGACCTGTGTTCATGGCACTTGGAAAACTATGCCAGTGTGGTAGGTGCCAAAAAAATCCAGTGGACAAATAAAAAGGTTAATGTTTGTTGGGCAAACTGTATGTGCTACTCACCATGCAGATCTTATTTCAGCCTATCCTCAGGACAAGTCTGTAAGATAAGTATTATTATATAATTCTTAAAGACTCAGCAACCAAAGGTTAACGAGGATAAGTTGCTTTGGAACACACAGTATCAAACCCAAGATTTGGACTCAGGGCTCCTAGCATCCAGAGCCCATATTCTTCCTACCATACTGCTTTCCTGGGGCTGCCCCTCTGAAGTTGCTTCTTGATGATTGAGCCACTTTGGGAGGGAGGGAGCTTCTTATCCCTGGATGGATGTTAAAGATCTGGGTGACGTTCTGTCAAAGGTGCTTGGTGGGAAACCGGGCTGGAGAGACTGGATGGTGTGACCGTTTCAACCCATTAGGAAAATTCTGTGATTTTCTAAAAGGAGCAGAGCTATTATTAAATAGTTCAGAGGAGCTGAGGCGGCCAGGCTAGGCATCTTCAAACATTTTGAGAGAAAACAGATCCCCAGAATAGCCTTTTATAGCTGCTGCAAGGGGCCAAGGCAAGGCCACAAGGTCTTTTCTGTATGCCTTGATTTGTGTCAGAAAAAAAGCCTGTGGAAAACAGCTTCCGTCAGCCCAGGCTTGTCCCTGAGGCTGCGTTGCAAGGCAGGCTTGTGGTTGACAGCTCTGATGTTCGCACATCCCAGCTTGCAGGCCCTCTTTGCCTGTCAGCATTCCTGCACCCCAGAGGGCACCGTGGTCCCAGGGTCCTTCATCCTACACGTGGCTGCCTGAGCTAACCTGACGAGGAAGAAGTGGGTCAGAGGCATGGCACAGCCCAAAGTGAGCCTATTCCACTGCTGTTCCCTGCTCCCAGTGCAAGCCAGCTGGACTGAGCGTCCCATCCCTTGGGCAGTGGGACTTATCTGTCCCCAAGTTTGCCAAGAGAAACTTGCTATCAAATCTCCTAGGGCTGAGGGCAAGACAGGGATGCTAATGAGCAAACCTGAGTCATATCCACATCCTCTTGGTTGCTGGGTCCAGCATTGCTCAGATTGGAAAAGTTTTAAAAGCCCAGCCCTCAGGAATCTGGAAATGGAAGCTAGGGGAGATGAGAAGAGGTCCTTGGGGGTCAGGGGAAACTGGAGAAGGGAGGTATATGGTTGAGATTTGCAGGGATGAGTAGGTTGTAAGGTGGGGTCTCTGGCAGGCACTTGCATCTCACTGGAGGGAGTGGTGGTGAGCTTGCCCTGCAGGAGAGAGGGGCTGAGGAGGGCTTTTGAGTTCTCTGCTAGGCCCACTGCCCTGATGGCTGGGCAGGTGGAGGCTGCCAAAGTTGTAAATCAGCCAGGTCTCCAAGCCCTGGAAAGGAGAAGGAGAAAGCTTGATGGTCTTAGGAGTTAAACTTGAGCCTCTTTTGGAGGTAATCTCCTTATCTGTGAAGGATGCTGAGCAGGGAGGGCTGAGCTGAGTGTGAACCAGAATGCTGGCCACTGGGCACACAGTGTCCCTGAATGATGCAACCCTGTGGAATTATTGCTATTCTATCCACTTTACATTATGAGCAAACTGCAACTCAGAGAGGTTAAGAAACTTGTGAAAGGCCACAGAGCTGGGAGATTCAAACTTAGCAAGGACCGACCACTCCAGCTCGGAAGGAGAATGGTGAATCACTTACTCAGTGGATGTTTAAGCCAGTCATGCAGAGTGCTGATTTAGAGGGGTTTAATGGAGGTTCAGCTCAAGGCAGGGGGCTAGACTGACAACCTTGGGGGCCTTTTCCAGCCTTAGCAAGCTCTGATAGGACAGCTCTGGTCGAAAGTTCCAGTGGCCATACTGTCCTCTTTTTAACATTGATAATTGAATTATCCTCTGCACTGCCCTGAAGCTCGTGACTTCTTCTTGATGACGAGGCCCTGTTCTCCATCATGCTGTCACTTTCCTGAATCCTCCCAGCCAGTGCTCACAGCTCCGAAGTCAGCAGGCTTTGCAGTCCAGACAGTTGCCCAAGCACCATCTCCCTGTCCAGGGTCTTCAGCTCACCCTTCTCTCCTTCTGAGAAAACCCCCTTCTCCCTGTTTCTAGCCCCCAAAGAGAAGGCAGAGAGACAGATGGGAAGCACTGACCCTGAGCAAAGGTTAGCATCTAGGCACTGCCCATAGGAGTTTCCTTTCCTTCTCCCCCACGTCCCCAGCGCTCCTCTCTCGCCTCAGAAGCCATCAGCACTAAGAAAAAGTTAGGACAACTAGTCCTCTCCCTCGCCACAGCGCTGAGACTGCTACAAAATGTAGTTTCAGTCTCATTCATCTCCCTCTCTCCGGAGCGGAAAGCGCCTGCCTGGATCGCAGTCTCCTACGTGGCCAGAATGTAAAGTGAGTCTGGTGTTTCCCCGCCCTCTGCAGGAGCTGTCCTCGGTTCTGAAATTTGTTTTCCCCGCCCTCTGCAGGAGCTGTCCTCGGTTCTGAAATGTTCGTCATCCTCATGCTTTATCTCTGGTTTGCCATTGGCCTGGCCTGCGCTGGCTTCTGCTGCCATCAGCTGCTGTTGATTCTCCGGGGGCAGACCCGCCACCAGGTGCGGAAGGGGGTGGCGGTGAGGTCCCGGCCTTGGCGCAAGAACTTACAGGAGGTCTTCGGGAAGAGGTGGCTGTTGGGCCTGCTGGTCCCCATGTTCAATGTTGGAAACGAGAGCTGCAAGCAGCGGGACAAGTAGCAGGTGCTCCCATCACTCCTCTGCGTGTGTGTGTCTGTCTTGACTCCTTGTGAACATGAGACCACAGCACCCCGTCTCCACCCATGACCCACTACAACTTTGGACTGGTAAGGTCCTAGCATCCATCCCTGGTCTATAACACCAGAGAACTGTGTTGGTTCTCAAGGAGGAAAGATGGCCACCCAGGCATTGCTAGGCTCCCCCATGAGCCAGCCTGGTGGCTGATTACTGCTCAGAGGCCTCTGTTTTTGTTTCCATCCCTTGGGTGCCTGCTTTCCCCCTCTGCCTGGTCCATACACTCTCTACCAAGTCTCTTGTCATCATTGCTATCCGCTAGAGCTTTTCCTTTCAACCCTAGACTAGGAGTGGGGAGCGGATTCTTACTGCTGGTATGATGCTCCCTAAAGGCCTGAAATCTGGCAAAAATGTTTAGAATGACCACGGGTGAGAGGCAGCCAAGTCAGCTCTGCCAACTGCTAGTGAGGTTGGGAAAGGAGGATCGTGTGTCCTCGTCTCTGTGGAACTGTGGACAGTGGAAGGAAAAAAGAACTCAGTAGCTTGCTGCCCAGCCCCCAAGTTGCAAGGCCTTTTCTCTGGGAGATAGAAGCCAACAGCCTGAGATTTTCCAGCTGCTGTCTCCTGTCCTCCCCACCCGAGCTGGGCCCCCCAGCCCAGTCCAGGACCTGGCTGGATGCTTCTTTTCCCTGGCACTCTTCCAGCCTTTGCCATTGGTCTCCAAACTCCAGGTCTTCCATAGATGATAGGAAGACAAGGGAGAAGGGAAGGGAGATACTGATGAATGAGAGAGGTGTGTGACTACACAGCCACATAGATGAGGGCACGTGTACATGTCTGTGTGTGTGTGGGGTGGCTGGTGGTGAGGAATGTTGTTACGAAAATAGAGTCAGAATAGGAGGAGAGAGGGTCACGCAGAGATTGGGCACTGGAATATTTTAGGACTGAGAATGAGGGTTGCAAATGGGCTTATTTCTGAAGGACATTCTAGCAGCTAAAGCTGCTCAATGTTTGAATGGTTGCCTGGGGATATAATGAGTGTCCCACAACTGGAGGTATTCCAGAAGGGACTGGGCAGTCATCTAATAGGTGTGCTGTGGAAGGAATTTCTGCTCAGGGCCAGGGAAAGGAAGCTCCTTTCCACCCCACGACTCCAGTGTCCTCTTCCTGAGCACAAAAGGACCCCTTGCCAGGTCAGGAGGCAAGGCGTGCTGCAGAGATGCCTGGGAGTTATTTGCTTTCATAGAGGATGAGGCAGGTAGGGAGGGGTCTGAAAATCATGATGCAAACTTTCAGGACCACTGGGTATTAATGCTAGTTGAGGGTGTCAGCATTTGAGATCAGGGGCATGGAGCCATTTCCGGAGCAGGTTGGGGCAGTGGTGGGGAAAGCAAAGCTGGAAGGGGATGCTCAACTCCGAGGAGGGAGACAGGAAGAGTTGAGGCTCAAGAAGGGGGGAGCAGAATATAGGGGTGCAAATAGGAGACCAACCCTGACTGACTCGGGATGAAGGCGCTGCTGTGCGTTCCGGGGCCCAGATGACCAGACCCCTGGGTTATATGAGGGAGTGGAGACAACACAAATGATCCCTCCTGACTGGGTCCCAAGGCCGTTCTGCCATCCAGCCTGCTGAAGCCCAGACTCTGCAGCGTCCAGCTGGTGGTCACAGCGACCCTGACCATGGCTGCACAACACCTCACAACACCTTGAGCTCTTGAGCAGAGCTTGGGAAGTTTCTGCCTTCATGCCTCCAGAGAACTGATGTAGTAACAGTGCCTCCCGCTCATACTTCTCCCTCTTATATTCATGCATTCATTCATGCCTCCTGCTGTATTTATTGAGCACCAACTATGTGCCAAGTCTCTATCAGGCACTGGTATACAACACTGAACAAGATGGTGAGATCCCTGCCTCTGGGAGCATCCCGTTGCTGTCCCCATGCACTGACTCCCACCCCCTGAAAAATGGTTACTCTGCTGTCTCGTTAGACAGCAGGACAGGTCATTTGGAGGGGAAGGATGTGGCAAAGGGGGTGAAACGGGGCTCCCAGGCTTCCAGGATGGAGGGGTTATTGGGGGGGGGAGCATGCTCACCCTCAGTTCTGACCACACTGAAGCAGTGGGAGTGGAAGAGGAGCAGGGAGACCCCAAAACTCAGGCTTGGAAGCCAGCCCTGCCATGCTCCAACTCCTGGAGGCTCAGCCCTTGTGAAGGAGCAAAAGACAGATGATGCAGGGAGTCATCTCCTGGCTGGTGGTGGGGAGGTTGCCAGGTGTGGGGCTTGAGTAATATTTGTACACATGGCTGAATATTGTCAGTAAAGAACATCAATAAAATATGTGGTTTTAAATTGGATTTGACGTGGTTGCTTTGGCAATGTCATTGGTAGCAGGGCTGGCCAGGCTGGAATGCACAGACACAGTCATACTAACTGCTAAAATGCTGAAGGTAAGAATTAACAATGCTTCTGTCCCAGCAGGTAAATACCCACTGTCCATAATCCACCTCTGCTCTCCCAGCTGCTCCTGCTCCTCCCCTGGGGTCCCGGGCTCTCCTCGCAAGTCAGCAATGAAAAGGGCAATGCCTGGCAGCTGCATGGGACCCCCAGGACCCTGCTCCTGCCCTTCAGCCAGTGCCCATTGTGAGGGGTCAAGGTTGTGCTGTGTGGCTGGTAAAAGCGTGGGCATCACCTGGCTGGAGACAGGTCTGCATGCTAGGATCTGCGGACCCACAGGCACCAGGGATGGAATGGCTAACCCTGCCTCCTCCTCCCTCTCCTTCCCATGTCAGAGGACAGCTGAGGAGTCCACCCAGTCTTCCATCTCATCCAGAACTCAGCAGCACTGAGAATCAGCCAGGGAGCCCTGCCCTCTCGGCTCCTACAGTATCAGGACACCTTGAGCTACCCAGCCCTGGGAGCTGCTTGAGGGCATTGAGGCCTGAGGGAGGGCCTGGCCCCTGAGAAGGTGAGTGGACATAACCTCTGATGGTATCCAAAGACCTGCAGGCCTGGACTGATGGCGGACACAACTGCAAAGTGCTTGCTACTTGGGCTGTTGGAGAACCTCCAGCCTAGGCCAGTGTTGTATACAGTCTGCACTCCCTGAATGCTCACCACCAGGCAACCAGCAAGGCAGCCCCTAGATACGCTGGGGCAGGTGGGGAGGGGGTGCATGGAGTTGCGGTCAGTCCTCAGCACTTTCTAGAGCAGGAGCCATCTGTACTCCACCAGGCAGAGACATCTGCCTTGTTCACCATCTTGCCCTGGATGCCACCGGCGGCTAAGCACATAGCAGATGATTGATAAACACTGACCGAATGTTTGCACAGGTCAGTGCTTATTCGCACGTCCCATATGTCTTCTTCCCCTAATGTGCCCAGCACTGGATTCTGCACACAGTGGGGCTAGAAGACAGATGAGACAGCTGTTCTCCAAGGGTTCACACCCTGGGAGAGGTTCCTGGGAGTGCTCGGAGGAAGGAGAGAGAATACCCAGATGTAGGGGACTTCTGGGTGGGTAGGGTAAGGTAGGGGAGGGTAGATGAGGTCTCAGCAGGTGGAGGGACCTGGGGAGGGCTGCCCGGGTGGAGGGAACAGGCCTGGAGCCTTGGAGTGAGTGTGGAATGGTAAGCATAGGGGACATTACAGAAGGAGTTAAGGCTAAGAGATGGGACCTGAGCAGAGGGGCCTTGAATGCCAAGCTAAGAAATCTAGAATGAATTTGACAGGTCATAGGGAATACTTTGGCTACCTGATGCAAAGAACTGAGTCCTTGGGAAAGACCCTGATGCTGGGAAAGATTGAAGGCGGGAGGAGAAGGGGAGGACAGAGGATGAGATGGTTGGATGGCATCACCAACTCGATGGACATGAGTTTGAGCAAGTTCTGGGAGTTGGTGATGGACAGGGAGGCCTGGCGTGCTGCAGTCCATGGGGTCGCAGAGTTGGACACAATTGAGCGACTGAACTGAACTGACTGAGGGAACCATTGAAGGTTTGAGCAAGGGGATTACCTGATTAGATCTAGAATTCAGAAATGGAGCCTTGGCAGGTAGACTGGAAGTGGGAGGGACCCGATAGGAGGCATTTGCCACAGTCTGAGTGTAGTGTAACCAGGGTCTGGGTGGTTAGCGGCTGTGGGCTGGTAAGGAGGGGGGATGCCAAAGCCACTTCACAGACAGGGAGCATGACCAGAGAGCTACTGGGGAAAGATCCAAAGTGATCCTGAAGGGTAGAAGTGGGGTGATCAGGGTGCCCTCTAGAGGCAGGCCAGCAGGAGCCCTGGAGTTGGGAGAACGTGACTCTAGGTGGGGTCCTGGGTGGGGTTCAGGGCCCCCTGAAGCACTTTGACACTGTCACTGGCCCATCATTGGCTGGCAGTTGATGGTGTCACTAATAACCACCCTGCAACCCTGAGTGGAAGAAGAGGGTCAGAGCTTACTTTAACGTACAACTCTCTGGCTCCCAAAACCGGGGGTCAGGAACCATCTGCCCGTGGCAATAGAGGTCACAGGTCCTCTGGCCTCCACACCCAGTATCAGATGGAGTGATACACTGGGCTCCTCAATGTTCAAGAACCAAAGGAGCTTTGGGATAACGATGTACTTGAGGAGACCTAAACCATATCGCCCTCACTGTAATGAGGAGCCAGTCCTAGGTCCTAGCAGGCATCTTTCAGCCAGTCTCCTCCCCTAAGAACACAGCTGTCCCCGTCATTCCATGCATTTGGCCCCCCAAGTTTCCTGGCTCCTTTCTGTTACCCTGCATCTTCCGACTGGCCTCACTGCTCCCCCTGCTTCTGGGCATGCTCTCAGGGATGCTTGAGAGGCAGCCCCTCCTGCTGGGGAGAAAGGAGGGCTGGGCAGGGAGCAAGGATACCTGGCTCCCATCTTATCCCAGGTGCTATAGAGGTGAGGCAGAACCCTGGTCCTGCTCACCAGCCAAGGTGAGCCTGTTGGTGTGGTGAGGTGGGGAGGGGAGCTCAGCTGTTCTTGATGTTGGTCTCTGCTTCTGCCTTCTTCCTCCCTCTCTGGGTGGTGCAGGCCCAGCTTCTCCACTCATTCCTTAAACTTTCATTGATGCCGACCCAATGCCAGGCAAGATGCCAAGAACCAGGCAGGTGAAGACGACTGAGACCCATTGCTTAATCTAGGGGAGTTCACTGGCAAGACAACCAATGACAGATGGTTGTGGTTCCCACGTATGAGAGCATAGATGGGAGGGAGAGGGACAAGGTGTTAGGGAAGCCTGGGGGAGAGCACTCACTGAGCCATGGGTAAGCTGGAAGACTGCCCAGAGGAGGTGACACCTGGCTCACACAGGATGAATAGGAGTTGGTTGGGCAGAAAAGCAAGGCTGTGGGTGGAAGTGGGGATGGGAAGGACTATCCAGAAGGAGGGATGCCAGGTGATTTCTGGGAATTTCAAGTCTCCATGTACGAGGGATGGGATCATGAGTAGGCAACGTGAGGCCACAGCTGAAGAAGGTTTTTAGTCTTGAGGGCACGTGCTCCCTGTCTCCTCCCTCTGATCACTTCTTATAAAACCTTGACTCAGCCTAAACCTTGGCTCCTCCTAGGTCCAGGCTGTCCCACTTGTGTGCATCAGGCACAAACTAATGTCTAGATCAGCAGGGTCCTCCAGGTTGGAGTCTAAGGCAGGGGGTCATGGTCATTGCTGAGAGTTTCAGCCTGAAGCTGCTGGAGAGCTCAACTGGGACCTCTTTCTGGGCCCAAAGAGGGGCCCCTGGGAACTCCCCCATCCCTCTTTCCTTCCCACCCAGACTCAGCAAATGGGGTTGGAGGAAACTGTTTCTGTCAAGATAGCCTCTGGGAGTAGAGTAGAATTGAAAAGCTGAAAACCCTGAAACGCAGGGAAGACTGCATGATGCACAATCTCCTGTCTTGACTGGTGAGGCCCACATGCCCCTTGTGGCGTGCTGCCCCCTGGTGGACAGCCCCACAACCACATGCCTCTTCCACCCGCCTAGCCCTCTCCCAGCCCCACCACATGCCATGGGGTATGTAGTCCAGCACTGGGGGGATCTTCCTCGACACTTGGCAGCTCTAACTGACTGCCTCCTGCGTGGGTTTGTCTCCCAACTCTACTGTAAGCCGTAGAAGGTGGGAGTGGAGATGATGGATTGCCCCGGATTCCCCCACACCTCGTGCAGAGTGTGGGCCACTGATGCTGCTCTTGCAGTAATTCTGCTGTGAGTGATAATGACCAACATTTTCTGAGCATTCTTTACCTGGCAGATCCTTATCATATACACACTCTACCCGCACTGTTTATTCCTCACAGTAACCCCTCGAGGTGTGCTTTAGTATTACCTCTGTTTTCCAGATAAAGGAACAGAGGCACAGAGAGGTTATATAATTTGCCCAAAGCCTTGTGGCAGAGCTGGAATTTGAACCCAGGCTGCCTGCTCCTGAGTTTATCCTTCTAACCTGACACTAGTTGGTCTTTCTACACGGACTGTTGTAGATACCCAATAAATTTCCTGCTGAAAAGTAACCACGAGTCGAGCTTTTATTCATCAACTCATTGACTGATGGATGCATCCAGCACATTTATTCAGCACTAGGTGTCACTTCCTGGTGGCTGAGACGGTAAAGAATCTGCCTTCCATTCAGGAGACCCAGGTTCGATTCGTGGGTCGGGAAGATCCCCTGGAGAAGGGAATGGTAACCCACTCCAGTATTCTTGCCTAGAGAATTCCATGGACAGAGGAGCCTGGTGGCCCACAGTCCATGGTGTCCAACAAAGAGTCAGACATGACTGAAGCGACTAAGCACGGACTCGCTATGCGATAGGCCCTGGTGGGGACAAAGAGGCCCAAGGCTCAGCCTCTGACTTCATAGAGCAGACAGTCAGCTGTGTAAGGTGGCCGTGCAGATGGAAACAGGCTGACTTCAGAGCCAGTGAGGTGAATCTGGTTCCTCCCAGACTGATGATGATGGCAAGCTGCCCTGGATGAAGCAGCTTCTTCTAGAGGCTGATTGTGGAGGCCTGAGGACAGTACAGGCTGGGGACCCTCCTCCAGGGCTCAGGGACAATGCCCAGCCAGCCGGAAAGGCCTGAGCTGTCTCTGGGCTGCTGCCCTCCCAGGCAGTGTTGTGGCGCCTGCAGGAGGGGACGAAGCGCTGCCAGGAGGCTGAGCTCAGCATCTCTCACACCCACCCCTGGGGACCAGAGCAGGGGAGGCACCAGAGACTCTGAGACGGCCTGGGCTCCGAGGAGAAAGCAGTGCATGCGTCAAAGCTCACCTACAACATACGGGGAGAGAGAAGCCTCCGCAGGGCCCGGAGGACAGCCCGAAGCGAGAGCACGTGGTAACGTCCTCCCGGCGGAAGGCAGCGGATGGCCCATGGCGCAGCAGACGGAGCCGGGCGCTGACCTGGAACCCTGAGCCGACAGAGCTGAGAGCCGGGGCTGGAGGCTTCCAGAAGGGAGCAGTCCTGTGTACGGGATCCTTTCCAGAGTCTCTGTCCCCAAATGCCCCTTTCTGGCCCTCTCGTAATGCCTGAAATCCCCACCACCAATATCTCCTTAAAAAAAATAGCACTGCCCTCATCACCACCAAATTCCTCCTTTCAAATTCTGGGATTGGCTTGAGCTGCTTTCCTTTCCTGTCTCATAGTGAGCTGAGAGTTGGGCCAGACATGGCCTGAATGGGGGATTTTCTCTTATTTTTTTGGCTGTCTTGTATCTTAGTTGCAGCATTTGGGATCCAGTTCCCCAACCAGGGATCAAACCTGGGCTCCCTGCATTGGGAGCAGAGTCTTAGCCACTGGACCACCAGGGAAATCCCTGAATGGGGGCTTTTAGATAGAGAGGAAGCGGGAGTGGCGTCCAAGACGTGGTGCTCTGAGGGGAAGGGGGACCCTGCATAAGCAGAAGTCAGGGTGGGGGGCTCACATATCCCCTATCCAGTAAGTGGCATCTTGGAAAGATCACCACACTGAGTCCAGAGTACCCAGGAGTTCTGATGCTGAGTCCCTGTGTGACCCCGGGCAACTCACTGTCATGACTGGACACTGGACTCTTTTTTTAAAATAGTTAAATATGCAATGTTTAAAACTGAAACCTAGACAGCATATTAAAAAGCAGAGACATTACTTTGCCAACAAAGGTCCGTCTAATCAAAGCTATGGTTTTTCCAGTGGTCATGTATGGATGTGAGAGTTGGACTGTACAGAAAGCTAAGGGCTGAAGAATTGATGCTTTTGAACTGTGGTGTTGGAGAAGACTCTTGAGTCCCTTGGATGGTAAGGAGATCCAGCCAGTCCATCCTAAAGGAAATCAGTCCTGAATATTCATTGGAAGGACTGATGCTGAAGCTGAAACTCCAATACTTTGGCCACCTGATGCGAAGAACTGACTCATTTGAAAAGACCCTGATGCTGGGAAAGATTGAGGGCAGGAGGAGAAGGGGACGACAGAGGATGAGATGGCTGGATGGCATCACCAACTCAATGAACGTGAGTCTGAGTGAACTCTGGGAGTTGGTGATGGACAGGGAGGCCTGGTGTACAGCAGTCCATGGGGTCGCAAAAAGTCGGATACAACTGAGCAACTGAACTGAATGCAATGTTTATTACTGTAATTCACAGTGTTTCAGGTATATAGCAAAGTGATTCAGTTGTATGTATATTTATTTATATGATTCAGTTGCGTGCATATATATATATATATTCTTTTTCAGATTCTTTCCCATTATAGGTTTTTACAAGATACTGATCCCTGTGCTATACAGTAGGTCGTTGTTTATTTTACATATGGCAGTGCATATCTGTTCATCCCAAATTCCTAATTGATCCCTCTCTCTTCCTTTCCACTTCAGTAATGATTAGTTTGTTTTCTATGTCTGTGAGTCTACTTCTGTTTTATAAATTAGCTCATTTGTACCATTTTTTTAATCCACATTTAAGTGATATCATATGACATCTCTTTCTCTGACTTATTTCACTTAGTATGATCGTCTCTGTCGCATCCGTGTTGCTGTAAATGGCACCATTTCATTCCTTCCGATGGTTGAGCACTACTCCGTGTAGATGTATATCATATATTCTTTATTCATTCATCTGTCAATGTACATTTAGATCGTTTCCATGTCTTGGCTATTGTGAAACAGTGTTGTTATGAACACTGCGGTACATGTATGTTTTTTAATTAGAGTTTTTGCCTTTTCCAGGTATGTGCTTAGGAGTGGAATTGCTGGATTGTGGGGTAACTCTATAGTTTTTAAAGGGACTTCCCTCCCGTTTTCCATACCTGCTGCACCAATTTACATTCCCACCAACAGGGCTGGAGGGCTCCCTTTCTCCACACCCTCTCTGGACTTAGACTTATCAAGAACTGGACATTCTCAGCCCTCAGTGGGACACTTGGTCTGAATGACCCCCCCAAAGGGGCAACACAGAGGGCAGCGGGAGGCTTCTGAATTGTGACCCCGAGAGGCTAAGCCTCAGGAGAGCTGACTTCTAGTCCGGATCATGTCCTAGATTCGCTGGGTGCCCTTCCACCAGACACTGGGCTCGGTCTGGCAAACTTCTGCCTAGCGTGATGTGCAGTGGGCAGTGGGGGAGAAGGCAGGAAGGGTGCTTAGGCAAAAAAAGCAGTGAAGAGTAAGCATGACTCCAGAACTGGAAAGACACAGGAGGTGAAACCACATATGAATTAGATTTTGACAGATTCCAAGCCAGCAGCGCCAGGAAAAGGGCTGTTGCTGCTTTTAACCAGGCTGGTAAGGGCTGCTCCCCAGGTCCAGGCGGAAAGGGCCCTGGGAGACCCGAGGAGGGAGCCGCCCAGGCGGCCAGTAGAGCCAGCAGCGAGGTCCATCCACCTGGGCACGCCTGGCAGTGGAGGCCAGGACTCCCTGGCAACGTGCTGGGTAATTAACGGAGAGAGGGGCAAGGAAGGGGAACGACTGCTAGCCGAAGAAAGGATTTAATTAGCAACGCTTTCAGGAGAGAAAATTAAATTACAGGAAACGGTGGTGTACTCCGAGGGAACACGAAACCCCTAAACCGATTGCTCAGACCCCTGCGTGGGCCAGGGTCGCAATTCCACTGCCCGGGCTCACCCCGTGGGTGCAGGACCGCGGGGGGCTGGGTGTTACCCTGGCTGGACTGCGCTTCCGCGTCGCGTATGGGCATCCCTGGGGCCCGCCAGGGCTCGCTGCCGTGACTCGGCTCGGCGGGAAGGGGGCGCCCGCGCCCCGCAGGCCACGGTGGCGCGCCGGAGAGGACCTGGGAGGCGATCCAAGCCTGGAGGGGCCACATGGGGTGTCTTCTCCTCACCGGAGCCGGAGCCGCAAAGACCTTCAAGGGGCAAAGCGGCGGGATCGAGGCCCAGACTCACGCTGCCAATAGTGGTCTGACTCATCTCGTCTGAAAAGTGGGGAGAACCAGCCTGATCCGGAGAAATAGGGCCAGAGAGTGCGAGGACAAGTCGGCCTCCTCCACACCCTGGCCCTTCCCCCATGCATCACCTCCTGGGAGTTTTTGGCGTCCAAGATCTTCGACCTCACTCTCTTCCCTGCCCCTCTGCATCCACAGGAGCCTGGTGTCCCTCTACCCCGCCCCACTGCACCTCCCCCCACAACCTTGCAGTATTTTTTTTTTCTTTCTTATAACAACAGCAACCATCCTTGAGCTCAGGCTAGATCCAGGCCTTCAGGTGAGCACTCTGCCTAGGGAAGAAAATCACTGAATAATGACCACAGCCCAGATCAGCAGAAGAGGAAACTGGAGTTCAGAGAGGCCAAGGGTGTCACCCAGGAACACACAGCTGTCAAGCGATGATGTTGACGTCATACCCCACTGGCCTCTGAGTACTTGATCTGCAGGGGAGCATCGTTTTTGATCCCCAGTCCCTGGTAACAGAGCTTCTCTCCTATTGGGCACTCAATAAGGATTTGTTGAACAAATGGTGGGTTATCTCCTTGTTTGTCAGAGAGGGTGTAACAGCAGAGAGGCTGTGAGGCTGAACCGAGATGGCGTGTGTAAACACTTGGCTGTGTACCTGGACCGCTGGGAGCTCCTGGAAGCTGCTGCCAGTGCCTCTCCAACTTGACAGTGTGCAGGAATCACCTGGGAACCTGCTAAAAATGCAGATTTGCAAGCAGATGGGCCTATAATTCTTCTGCACTTCTAACAAGCTCCTGGAGATGGCCATGCCCTGGATCGCACTGCACCGTGCAAGGCTAGTCCCTCTCCTTGGCCCCAAGCCCAAGCCCACAAGGGGGAGCCACTGCAGTAATTCCCAGTTTAGTGTGCACGTCCTCTGCTGCTGCTAAGTCGCTTCAGTCGTGTCCGACTCTGTGCGACCCCATAGACAGCAGCCCACCAGGCTCCCCCGTCCCTGGGATTCTCCAACACCGGAGTGGGTTGCCATTTCCTTCTCCAATGCATCAAAGTGAAAGTGAAGGCGCTCAGTCGTGTCCGACCCTCAGCGACCTCATGGACTGCAGCCCACCAGGGTCCTCCGTCCATGGGATTTTCCAGGCCAAGAGTACTGGAGTGGGGTGCCATCGCCTTCTCTGGCACGTCCTCTAAGGAGCCTTAATTACTGGCAGGGGTGGGAAGGGAGGTCCTACCTCCCAGAGAATCTGACAGAATTGGTGTGGCCTGGCCATCGGGATTTTAAGGCCTTCCACTATGGCTCAGACTGTAAAGAACCTGCCTGCAGTGCAGGAGACCCAGGTTCAATCTGAGTCGGGAAGATCCCCTGGAGCTGGGAATGGCTACTCACTCCAATATTCTTGCCTGGAGAATTTCATAGACAGAGGAGCCCAGTGGGCTACAACCCATGGGGTCACAAAGAGTTGGACACGACTGAGCGACTGACACTTTCACTATGCAGCCCAGGCTAGACCCGCTGCCCTGGCGGGGCGTGTGGCAGTAATGTGAGCAAGGGGGCCTGAAGTTCGCCCAGTACACGTGTGAGGACGGAATGTGCGGAGGCTGCAAGCTGAGTCACCAGCCAGGAGGCTGGGCCAGGTGTGAGATTACAGCGATCCTGGCTAGGGTGGGGCCTGCAGTCAATACCGATTCCTCAATAGCTCCCCACCCCTTGGTGAACCGCCCTAAAGAGGGGTGAGGCTGAGGACTGGGGAGCATGCTTGCCAAGTACTCTGCGAGGTATGTGCTAAGGAGGGGAATCTGTTTTCAGGGCAGCAGAGTGTGGAAGTCTGGCAGGGAGCTGGGCTGCTTACAGCCTCTTTGGGTCTATGTGACAGGCTGTGACCCTGGACACAGGCCAGTCCAGCTGGCCCATCCTCGCCCCTTCAACTGCCTGCTTCACCTGCAGTAACGATTGTACATTTAGTTCCTTGAGCCCCCCTTCCCCCCCGCCAACTCTACACCTTACGGCACAGTAGCCTTTTGTTATGGCACAGTAATCTAACAAACTTGGAAGTGAGGCCCAGGGAGGTTGTGTAACTTGCCAGGATCATGCAGAAACCCAGGTCCAGGTCCAAAGTCGTATTTCCCTCTCACCATGATGCCTCTACTCAGGCTCTGTGTGCGCGTGCAGCTCTTCAGTCATGTCCGACTCTGTAACCCCATGAATTGCAGCACACCAGGCTCCTCCGTCCATGGGATTATCCCAGCCGGAATACTGGAGTGGGGTGCCATTTCCTCTTCCGGGGGAACTTCCCAACTCAGGGATTGAACCCTCGTCTCCTTCATGCGGATTTTTTACCCCTGGGCTACCTGGGAAGCCCCTGTCTCTTTCCTTTGGCTAAAATGCTGGTCCCAGCAGCTGATGCTGGGAAAGATTGAAGGCCGGAGGAGAAGGGGATGACAGAGGATGAGATGGCTGGATGGCATCACCGACTCGATGGATGTGAGTTTGAGCAAGCTCCGGGAGTTGGTGATGGACAGGGAGGCCTGGTGTGCTGCAGTCCAAGGGGTCGCAAAGAGTCAGACGCAATCGAGCGCCTGAACTGAACTTCCTTGCAGCTTATCCAAACTCCACCCGACGCCAAGGCTGAGCTCAAATCTCAGCTCACCTTGCATTCCTTTTGAAGCCTTGGAGAGCTCCTGCAACTCTGGTCTGTAGCTGACCTGGGCACGTCACACCACCTTGCCCTGCTGCTCTCTCTGTGAGTCACGTCTCCTGACTCAGCTGTGAGGGTTCCAAGGTCAGGGCCACGTGGGCCCTGGGCCTCAGGAAGCGTTTGGTGCTGCCAGGACTGGGCCTTGGGTGAGGCAAGAAGGTGCCTACAGTGCAAAATTTAAGCAGGTGTTCAGGCCTGGGGTCGTGTGAATGCTTCTGCTGGCACCAGCTGGGGGGAGGCTGAGGAAAGCAGACGCAGGTGCTGTTGTGGGTGAGCCCTAAGGTCTGAAGGTGCCACCAAACAGGATAATCCGCTTTCTAGAACTCTCTCCTAGTGTACTGGATGTTGGGAGTGAAACTTATCAACTCATATACTGTGCCTCTATCAACAGTTCTATTCTCAATTAGCAGTTTAACATGAAGGACTCTTGCCCTAATCAAAGGATGCTAAAGCCAAAGATTATCAAAACATTAATCTTTGAAACAAAAGTAGGAGTGGGCCATATCACCTTGCCCAGGCTCACACGCCCAACTCTGGGTGTGTAAGACCTGGTGAGACACAAACCATCAAAGGAGTGATTGACTGAGGGTCTCTTCTACCCTCCCACTCCAACAGAAGCAGAGAGAATGGGATTCTCCAGGCAAGAATACTGGAGTGGATTGCCATGCCCTTCTCCAGGAGCACTTTCTTCCCTTGATTAAAAAAAATCAGTGTGAGAGACATTTATGCCCGGGTATAAGCTCTCCCACATTTCTCAGTGCCCTGCCGTTAATGGGGCCAGGAGGCCAGTCCTGCCACTGCACAACGGGCAACCCTGGTAACTGAGCCGTCAGGGGCTTCAGAGTGTGACTGAGCCTGGAGAACGCCTCAAGAACACAAGCAGCACAAACTTCCAAATACATCCGTACTAGACAGACAAGCATCGGCTTGAGGCTTTAAAAAAACGTCTTTGAAGTTACCCTGGCCCACCTGGCCTCACTGACATCAGTGACCATCAGTGAAAGCACCGCGTCTGACCCAGGCCTGGGGCTGCCTTGTCCGCTACGGGTATCCTGGGCTGTTGGCTTGGGTGGTCCACCGCCCTTCCTCTGTGTGTCTTGCTTAAGTGAACCCTCAGTTGCATTTACCGAGCAGCCCAGTGACAGGTGAGCAGCCCCGAAGCCTTGCTGGAGAACAGAGGAGTCAGAATGACTCATGCTCTGTGGGGACCACCTGACCTCCAGAACCAGGCTTTCCTGCGTTTGTCGAACAGGACGCAGGGCCTACCGAAGGTGCAGTGTATTTGTGGGTGTCTTTCGGCTTCTTCTCTTCCCCTGACTCTGGGGTGACATGAGTTTGTTATCAGGGCTGAGCAGAGATGGCAATTTCAGCTCAGCTCTCTGGAGTGGTATTAGGGTTTTCCTATCAGCAGGCAGGAACACATCTGGGGTTTCTGGCCAGGACTCGGGAGCTGCCATGCTATCGGCCCCGGACGAAGGATGGGCTCCAGGCCAAGCGCTCCCATCTGCCCAGGCAGCAGCCCAAGGTTTGTGGGTGCCTCTGGAGAACAGAGGCCCTGGCCCACCTCTGTTATACAAACATTTACCAGAACTAGCGAGCAGTCTTCCAGGGCCCCTGCAATGCCTGAGATGAAGTGAGGTTTTAGGAAAAGTAAAGGCAGCTATTTTTACTCTCCTGCTCGCCAGCCACTCCGACGGCCTTGTCCCAAAACGCTCATCATCCGACCTGACTCACGCGGGCTGGCCTCGGGGTCCTACTTCAGTTTTCATTCCCTTTCATCTCCTAAGAGCTTCCACCTACTCCCTGTGTTACTCTGCAGGCTTTTCTTTCTTTCTCGTCTCCTCCAGATGCTGTAAATTTGAGGCAGGACCCACACAGGCTGTTCTTTCAAGCAATTCTCTCATGTCTTGCATAACCATCCTTCAGAAAGAGATGGGAGTGCCACGTGTTGTAAGAATGGAGGAGGAATTCTGAGAGGAAAAAGCCAAAGTGCTCACAGGAGTCCAGGGATCCACAAAGCACCTCCTTCCGGGAAACCAGTTAAGAGGCTGGGTTGAGACTTGCTCTCTTCCCATTAGCTGTCAATGAGATTTTGGTAGAAGACGGTGTTAATTATTCCAAGCAAAGGACAGCCCTTCAGGGGTGGAATGCCATCACGTGAATTCCACTGCTGGGCTTCTGTGCACAGAAGCTACCTTGCTCTGTGGAGCAACTGAAAAAACACTTCAGAGACATCTTTTTTTTTTTGTACTTCACCATAATCTCAGCATGTCGAGTGGACCGAATGTCTCCTCTTCTAATGAAGGAAACAGATAAAGCTGCTTCCTGCTACCTCTTTCTCTCCAGCTACTCTGCTCGTTCCGTGTCACCCAGGCAGACCTCATCTCGTCTCTAACACCCCTCCCGGTGGGGATGAAAGGTGACACCCAGAGCCTGGGTCCAGAATAAAGTCCTGACAAAGTACCACCATATCTGCACAGTCTATGACTATTTACCATTAAAATAACTGTAAATCAACCTAAGAGGCTCCTTATAAAACATGCAGCAATATACTGTCTCAAAAGAGGCTTCCTAGCACGATGCACAGAGCGGAGTACCACACAGGTTCAGGGGAGGCAAAGGGAGTGGGCCAGAAGAAGAAGTGTTAAAGGCTGTGGGTAGAGAAATCCAGAACAAAATAAAAGAACACTGACATACTCTCTAAAACGTAAAATCCCATTAAATGTCCTTCATTTCAGAGGAAATAGCTATTTGCAGCTGACTGACTAGGAAAGGACACAATTTGATTTCAGTTCAGTCATTCTATCGTGTCCGACTCTTTGCAACCCCATGAACTGCAGCACGCCAGGCCTCCCTGTCCATCACCATCTCCCAGAGTTCACTCAAACTCACGTCCATTGAGTCGGTGATACCATCCAACCATCTCATCCTTTGTCTTCCCCTTCTCCTCCCACCTCCAATCTTTCCCAGCATCAGGGTCTTTTTAAATGAGTCTGTTCTTCGCCCCATTATTCTCCTTTGGGGGTAATATTTCTTCATTTGAGAGCAGTCTTTTATATGCGAATGAGTGAATCCATGTGAGCTCCAACCAGGTAATCAAAATCAAAGCAGCCTGGCAAAACGCTTCTCCCAGCCACATATAATAAGTTTAGAATCTGACAGAATGCTTTAAAATCAACTAAGCACTAGGAACCTGCTTTGTGGGCACCCCAGGGTTTTCTTTAAAATTTAACAGATTACAGGCGGTCTCTGACTTAGGGTTTTCCGGCTCTACAATGGTGCAAAAGAGATGGGCCTTCTGTAGAGACCCTACTTGGAATTTTGATCTCTTCTCTGGCCGAGTGACGTGCGGTACAATCCTATGTCCTCATGGTGGGCAGCTCCCGGTCAGCCATGCCATCGCGAGGGTCAACAACAGATACACTCACCACCATTCTCAAGACAGCTGTTCTGTTCTCACTTTCAGTGCAACAATCAACAAACTACGTGAGCTATCCAGAGTCAAAAATGCACGATACACCTAACCTTTGTTAGCCCCTATGGTGGCTCAGATGGTATAGAATCTGCCTGCAATGCCTGTGTGAGATGAGCTCGCCCAGCCGCAGGCTGATGTGTGTGTTCTGAGCACATTTAAGGGAGGCTGGGCTAAGCTATGATGGTTCGGTATTTAGGTGGATCACATGCATTTTTGACTTAGGGTATTTTCAACTTATGATGGGTTTATCAGGATGGAACCCCACAGTAAACTGAGGAAGAGCTGTTATTGTCAGATAACATACCATCAGGCTCGCTGTAATACAGCCAGAGATCTTACACGTGGTTACAGCTGGGAAGCACCCCAGAGAGGACAACTTCCGACGCTCCATTATTCCACTGAGAGGAGGGATGCCTATCCAAAGTCAGCCGGCCAATGAGGGACAGATGGGAGAGGTGCATGCAGGGCTCTGGACCCCACCGCACCAGGCCACGCTCTGCAGTGATGCCCCAAGGGACGTGGATGAAGCGGACATGCTTGCAACAGGCTAGTGTCTCCACACGCAGGAATCACGCCAAAGGGCCAGGAGCAACGGTGAGAGTGACCCAGCTCTCCCGAGCCTCTCAGGATCCACTCTGGGCTCCCATGTCTCTGGTCTCCATCTCTTATGGGAGGCTGGTTCTCTGTTTCATGAGGGGCCACTTCCAGCCATATTTTGAAAAGTTGCTTAAAAAATTGTGTAGGATAGGAATAACGCTGTAAGAATTAAGACTATGACAATCCTTCAGGACTTTAAATGAGGATAAGTTTCTTATTTTCCAGTGACTTAAAAAAATCCCAGGAGGGGTGTCCTGACTGGCCTCAGGACAGGGAAGACTCGACAGATTTCCCCACTGAGATTCAGTAGGTGAATTTTGAGGAGGAGCAGAGTCTCAGGAATCAACTCAGAGAAGTATGAACGAAAAGGCATGGAGAGGCACTCATTAAGGACCTCCCTGTAGTAGAAAGATCTTTACTTAATGTGGCTTTAGTTTATCCCAGTAGACAACTACAGTGGTTTTGTCATTTAAAAATTCCGTATGTGAAAGTATCGTATCAGATGGAAGAAACCAATGGACTGTATTCTCTTTTCTCCTCCCAACCTACCCAATATAAACCCTCCATGACTCTAGAGAATAATGTCAAACCACCCATTTATCTTAAGAGTGCCTGCATCGCCTTTAAGTTCACACTGGTGGGAGTCTGAACAGTGAATTTCCACAAGTTCAGTGTCTAATCTCAATATCCCCAAATACCTTGAGAATATGTGTATGAAACCTTTATCAATCAAACATTTACTCTTGATTTCAGTGTTTTAAGCAGTTATAAATCCCAAAGGCCAAATAGTTTTCAAGTAAGTGACTTTTATTTTTCTCTGACGTTTCACAGTCAATTTCTACAAAACTTCATACTTCCTCAAAAGAATTCACATTTGGTAAAGAAACCTCTACCGTAAAGAATTCATAGCTGGAAAGACACTTCAATATATGCACGAGAGTTACTGTTCTGCCAAAGGAATCAAACTCAGACAATACCATAATCAATAAAAGCAAGGAGAGTGTAATAAATTACAAATGTCACCAAACTCCATTCCCATAACCAATTAAATCAGCAGCTTTTTCTAGATGTCTTTCAACACTGCCAACACCATCTTGCCAAAACTTAAGGGTTGGTGTGAGTTAAGAACGGCTCTCAGAAAACAACAGCTTTGCCGCAGAACTTCAGATGAGATCAGGTCACGCATCAGGAAGACCGTGACTACTTACAGCCGTGTGAGACCAACGCAGGTCCTTCCGTCAACTCTGAGGTTCCTCCACTTGTCTGTCTGGCTTCTGGCCCCACACGTCTGCTAGTCTCAGTGGATGTCTCTTTGGTGGACCAGCTTCTCTAGCTGGCTTCATCTGCTTACTCCTCCACTAGGGAAAGACACCCATGCCAACAGCCTAGAGGGACTCACGGCACCAAGTTACAAGATCAGAGAGGAGCCAGGGTGGGTGCTGCTTCCCCCTGCCCCTCAGCAGCGAGCACTGCTGATGGCTTTCGGCATCTTTGCCTGACAGGAGGGAAGTGCAAACCTTCATCTAGGAAGAAGAGTCCAAGACGCGTACGGCTCCACAGGGGAGTTTTCCGATGGCGTAAATTTGGTTCTCAGCAAGTGTGTTCAGATTTTTGACTCAGTAAGACTCATGCCTGGTGCCCAGGCTGTTCTGAATGCACCTGTTTCTATGGCTTTGCTGCCAAACATATTCTGCCAAAAAGGAAGCTTCCTAGCATGGTGTGCAGAGCGGAGCTGCGGTAGCACCACACAGATGGAGGGGAGGCAAAGGGAGTGGGCCAAGAGAAAAAATATTAAAAGCAGCTGAGCCTGCTTAAGGACCTATTTGCTCCGATTTCTGAAACTCTTCCGGAAAGCACATGGCAGGTACTAATTCTGTGTTGATCAGGAGAGTCTAAGAGAGTTTACCGGGTTGTTTATTTCTAAACTGTGTTTGAGAACAAAATGCAGGCAATTCAAAGCCTTGTAATTTTAAAACTATATGAAGAGTTATGACTACATAGTAAATATGAGCATTAGCTTCTGGCCTTGCAAGAACTTCAAGACGATCTTCCTTGCAGAAAAAATGAAGTTGGTCATCCAGGATTTCTTAAGATTTTCAAGAGAATGAAATTTTTTAAATGGGAGGATAAGAAGTTGGCAGCTTTACAACCTAGAAATCTGGTTTACAATGAAGCCAGAAAAGTGTGTAAAACCTGCAAGTCCTCATAATACTCTTCTACTTCACAGAACCCACTATACCTCTGGCTTCACTGCCAAAATCCGACGCATAAAAGAAACACGGAAGACTGCTCCACATCACTGTGACATCAGACAAATGAAAACTCTGGATGTGGAAAGAAAATGGGTAACAAGAATGTTTTCCAATTTTTTGTAGACTTGTATGTCATAACCTTGCAATGATTTTAATTCAAAGTTAATCAAGCTTAATATTTTCTTTCTTCTTTTGTAAAAACAAGCAGGAAAAAAAAGTGGTAGCAGAGGGCTGACTTGGATTACACAATTGGAAACCATGAAGCTGTCTTTAAGATTTTAACATATAAAACAGGTTGCATTGTTTCAAAAGGAGAGAGGAAAAAAAGGCATAAATTACTAGAATCTTCCAGCTCCTAACCAAGAGATGCTAGCCATTTCTCCTTTCTTTAGACTGCATGAGTCAAAAATGCAATTCATCAACTGTAGCTCCAGATGGTCCTAAATCCATTCTATACTTTACAAATCTGAAGTATTTCGCCTACCAGTTTAAGAAAAATCTGGCTTATGATTAAAGTGTAAGAGTTAACAGTGCTACTCTTTCTCTTTGACTTTCAAGTTTAAAAAAACAAAGCTTTTAGTGATTAAGTGCTTGCATCCGAAGAGCAATCTGTGCCAAAACATTTCAGGTTTCTGCCAAAGGGCACAGGGCCTTGTGGAAGGCAAGCACCCTCCTCTTATATTTTCGTCTGTGACTAAGACCTTCAAGGGAAGATCCATGAAGGGTTCCTCATGTCACCTGCTCCCTGACTTGACAGGTGCTGCTCTGTGCGCTCGTCTGCGTCACTGCACCCTCGATCAGGGCTGGTGAGTGGGGTGGCGGGAGGTGACAGCTAGCAGGGCCCCGCACAATCACCTCTCACATTTTGCCCCGTGAGCCATCAAACTGCCTGCGGCTGAGGAAGAGGGACTCAAGGGCACCCAAACCTGAGGTCCTCGCTGGAACAGAGACAAAGGTAAACTGCATAGACCACAGGTTAAGACAGCAGCCAGGTCCTGGCGTGTGGCTTCGTAAGTGAACCATTGAACAGTCTGAGTTTAAAAGGAAAAGATCTTATGTAAGCTTTGGGAAACAGGAGTAGTAACAGTAAAAGAGTTAAAAAGAAGCACTCAAGTAACAGGAGAATATGCCTTCGATGTTATATGTCTGGCTGCTCAGAGAATGCTTCCAGGTCACTGCCGGTATGACCTGACCCTGATGATAAAGATGCCTGCAGCCTGGCCCAGGCCTGAGGAGCCCTGCTCTTAGTGGCCTCTATGAACAGCCGGGTCTGCTCCTTGAGCTGGTCGAGTTCCACCTGAGTTGCCTGGTTCTGACGAATCAACTCCTTGGTTTTCAAAGTGATCTCCAGCAAACCAGATTTGTGCAGGACTACCAGGGTATTCTGAAAGCGCCTGTGCTTGCTCTGCCGCTGCTCTGGAAAGCTATCTGGGCTGCGGCAGAAGTGCTCGGCGGCCCACAGAGCGGAGCTGTAACTGGCCGCCGGCGGGGACAGCGGGGAGCTGCTCTCCACCCCGTGCAGGGTACTGTCAGACGCACAGACGGGGCTGGCGGGGGAGGCAAAGGTCAGGCTGGGAGCTTTAGCCACATGGCTGCTGGACACTGGCTGCAGAGTCTGTGGACTGCCACCTGCCACCAGGGAGGGCACGCCCTGCAGAGCCGAGTCCTCGGCAAGCTTGGTGCTGGGGGGCGCGGGGGTCGGGGGCTGGGGTGGGCCAGCACCGGTCTTGGTTGGCTCGCGAGCAGACAGGCCGGAGCCGAGTCTCTCAGTACAGACCTTCTTCTGCATGCCGCCTTCTCGTTCTTCTGCACTGTGGGCAGGGCCCCTTTTGCCAGGGTGAGGAGCTATTTTGGTGTAAGAATTGAGAATGGGCAAGTAGTTCCTGGAGTCCGATTTTTTCTCACCAGCGTGACCCGGGCTGACAGGAGACGGGACAGGCGGATGAAGGAATAAGAGCTGTGGCTGGGCAGAGATCACTTCAAAGGAGGGCTGGACAGTCCACGACTGGAGCTGGGAAGAGCTGCTGCCCTGCAGACAAAGGGAAAGAGCGGCAAACTGCTTGTTACCCGAGGCTGTCCATGGGGCAAAGCACATACTCAGATGGAAGGACAGAGCTTTCCACACACGGGGTAGCCCTTCTTGATAAGACGAGATGAAAGTGGCTTCAATATTCACTTGAGTCTGACAGCGCAGATTTTCTCTCTTAAGGGAAAACTGGAGGAAATGGC
Organism: Bos mutus; assembly: GCF_027580195.1. Classification (NCBI taxonomy): domain Eukaryota; kingdom Metazoa; phylum Chordata; class Mammalia; order Artiodactyla; family Bovidae; genus Bos; species Bos mutus. Next base: position 97,509,660 of record NC_091626.1, read on the forward strand.
TATCTTTAATTCAAGTGCTGTCACTCAAGAAAAAGAAAAGCGTAGGTAAGTGGAGTAATGACGTAGTCAAGGCCACAACTGAGGCAGTAAAAGTATGGACAGTACGATTTGCTGGCGTAAATTAAAACGTGCTTGTCTCAATACCATAAATGTGACTTTACACCAAAGTAAGGTCTTCCTTTAGTTACTTGTGGAATTTCTTTTACTTGAAATCAACTTTTGATTAAAAAGTTACATATTTTTTTTAAAAAGTTACCTATTGTCAGGAGTCCACAGGTCTGCTTTTATGGCAATGACCCTCAACAACCACAAAGCTCTGCAAGGCAGTAACAGCCACCACCTGCGGGGCTTCCACACTGGGTGTGATTTCACATGGCTGTCTCAGTATTCTCCTGTCTTTGGGCCTGGCTGGAAGCACAGCTCTCCTCACTGAAATGAGGAGATTTGAGAATAAAGTCATAAACACCTGAGGCCAGGCAGAGAGAGCCCTGACAGAGGCTCTCCCCCTTGGTGGAGTCACGTGATTTATCTGCAGAAAGTGATGCTCCCACGTGGGCACCTGATTTGCATACATTTCAGATCCTTAGGTACCTGGTTAGGAACTCTTAGCCAAGTTCAACTACAGTGCATCTCCTGTGCAAAGGGTGGGATGACCTGGAAAGTCCATTCTGGAGTCCTCCTGGTGTTCAAGTATACTGAGAGGTGCTGCAATAACAAGCAAGCAATGCTGGGCCTAGCAACCACGCTCCCCCAGCAGAGGAGACACAGAAATCAGGAGTCTTTCAAAGAAGACATCAGCCCAGTGCAGCTCAGCCACAAGCAAAACTTCAGGCTGTCCCCTTGGTCAATCACACCACAGGGATTGACCTCCAAGGCAAACAGACCCAGAAAATACCCAGTTCATTGCTTTCCCAAGATTACTCTTTCTAGTGCTGCTGTTATGCCCACTGACTTAGTCTGTTTGTACCAATTATTAGATTTGTACAAGGATACCACTCTTGTTAAAATCATCTAAGGGAATACCAGACAAGATTTTAGACCTGCACAGGATCTCAGGATCATTTCACATAAAGCCTCATGTTAAAGATGAGGAAACTGAAGTCCACAGTGATGAAATAATTTGTCTGTAAGAAGACATAGTCTGGTGACAGAACTGGAATCAGACTCACAAGAGAAAAATACCTAAAACCAAGCAGCAATAATTAAGACATTATATAATAAGCAAAGATTTTTAAAATTTGAAATGTGCTGGAATTCTAGCATATGTGAAAACACAAAACTCCTAGACCGCTCCATCAGGTCAGTCTGCCCCCAAGCCTCCTGTCTCCTGATCAAGCCTTCCCAGTGGGTCTTTATCCTGAAGACGACGGCTCTGCTGGGCCCGCCTCCTCACCAGCAACTGCGGGCTGTTCTCTGCCTTCAGGAGCTACAACACCCACAACAAAAAACACAGACGCCTAAGAAAGAGCGACAAGGGGGCCGGAGAGGAAGGCAGAGAGGAAAGAGCAGGAGACAGGAGTTCTGAGGAGCACTGGTGGGGCCTGAACAACCTCATTTGGGCTCCATTTCATGTCTTTATTCAAATCTCCTCGTTTCAGAGAGGAGAGCCGTGCTTCCAGCTGACATATGATTTGTCAAAGCAAATACCTTCAAATTCTTTTTCCAAACTCACCAGGTTGCCTTGTTGAAAATCAGTTTGAGTTGCTCAGTGATAACTAGGTAAGAGTTAAGACATTAGGGTTTCCTATCAGGCTACAGCCATGTTCTTCCACTTAAGGTGGGAAGGTCACCTACACACAGCCAGATTGCAAACTTCACTAGCTTCAAGCAGCCTCATTAACAGAACCACGAGAGGACTAGTCTGTTTCAGAGAAAAGCAGGATAAGGTTACATGTTCTTTAATTAAGTTCATGCGACTGAGTTCTCTGACTCAAACACTGGAGCTAAGCTTAGATTTTTCATCTAAATCTTTTCTTTCGTATCTAGATAATAACCACATAATTTGCATAGTTATATAATAAAACCTGAAACAAGGTACTATTCAATTCTATGGCAATGCTGTGTGGAGTCTGCTGGTAAAGTCATACCTATACCAAAGAGTTGCTTTTTCGCTAATAACATAGCTCTGGCTGATTACTAAGAAAATGCTCAGAATATAACATGAGAAACAGGGAAATTGCCTCTACTTCTTAAATACTTCTCAAAGTCCCCAGGGAAATTCAAATTAAAAGAGCCTTTTGCTTCAACCCTAAACTCTGTTATATCTTAGATGTACTGTGGAATAATAGAACATTTCTGCTTGGTTCCTTTAAACATGACTAAGGTATTCCAGACACCTTTGGACAAATGAGGGGCGCAGTCTTACTGTCTGGAAAATGAGAATACGCGTCCTGCCTCTTGTATTCCTTTCTTCAGTCCAGGTCAGTAGCTAAAAGGCCACGCCCTCTTCCCAGGAGCACAGCACTTGTTGGTGTGGTTTCTGGTGGTCTGCTTCTCACATCCCTCCTTGGCGCAAAGAAACTCTGTGCACAGGAAGCTCAGAAACTCGAGTGTGCAAAGAAGTGACGAGCGCGCGGTCCTCCTCACCTGTTTGACCAGCACATTCTTCATGACCACCATGGGGGACAGTGTTGGGAAGGCTCCGCTCGCGGGCTTGGAGCTTGGCCTTGGCTTGTCCTCTCGGCTCCAGCCTAAGGCGCTCAGCATGTCCTCGGACTCCATCTGCTCGGCCGAGCTCAGGCATTCTGAGCTCCCATCTGCTGGGCAGAGAAACAGTCAGTTCACTCAGGCTCCCAACCAGTCCTCCTGGGGAGCCACAGACCCCCTGAAAGCGAATGGAACATTTGTGATCCGTGCTTTTGAGAATTCTTCCAGCATGTCTATCTTTCATGGGATTCTCAATGGGATGCATAATTATCCCTCCTACCCCAAGAGATTAAGGATCACTGCCCTAGGACAGCAGACTCCATTCTAACTCTCTTATAGACAAAAGCCAGCATCAATTAGGGTTCATGTAAAAGTAATCATCGCCAATCTACAGAAGTGGGTAAAGGCTTCAAAGTTAGCTCATTACTTTTAAGAATCTGTGGTTGAAAAGGGAGAGGAGTGTGCATGGAACCTGAGAAAAGATGAAGATCTTTAGTGGCTCTGGGCACCACATGATGTAGTAATAACCAAAACAAGTAACAATAAAACCCCAAGACTTACCACTTTGCTGAAACTAAAATAGATGCCTCCTAAGTTCCCTAACTGTAAAAGTCTGGATAAGTTCATCAAGCGGAGGCTCAGGATGTCTGTCTTTGTTTTCCTCCTCCACCCAGTTAAGCACTTCCTTTGTTAGTGTCCTAAATGCATGGTGAGTGTGCCTACTGGGGATCCTGTACAACGGGTGATGGAAAGATTCTCTCCACGGCCAAGAAAAGAAGGTTGCTCTACGTGACATCCATAAAGAAAGGACTTAATTAGTTCCTTGCTGGAGTAAACCAAGAGACTGCAAGTAAGGAGGCTGGGAATACCCTAGATGCTCGTCAAAAATCTCAGTGTCGTCTGGATGAGGCAAGACTGGAATGTGACTATAATTTAGAAGACTGCAACTGTCAACACTTGCTTTAATCAGATTCTCCAGAGATGCTTTTCAGAAATTATGGGTCTTGGGGTCTTCCCCTCAATCTATGGAATTGATTTATCTGGGGTCCAGGCACACGTATTTTCACAAAGCACCACAAGTAATCCAGATGTGTACCTTTAGTTAAGAACTACTGGGCCGGAAACAAAGAACTTCAGAAGAAAAGTACGTACCCAGTACATGTATCTTGTTTTCTATGCAAATACCATTCTGCATGAAAAGGAAACCCGGGCTCCTTGGAGAAATGGCTGATGTCTTTGGCAGGGAAGCCTAGACATCTTATTGTCTAGGCTAGAAAGCAAGGAAGCGCTCAAACACAAATGCGAGACACGTCCAAGACACAGGTGCCATCTAGAAGGGACCCCCACTGACCCAATGTGGGACGACCTGGTATCAGAAAGAATACTGATAATGGGTTGACAAACCAAATCAGAAAAGAATTCCGTGAATCCCCAGTGATGCTCAAAAAAGGGGGCAGAGAAGTGTTTCCTTAAAGAAGATCAACAGCTAATAAAATGTAAAGGAATGATACAGAATTAGATCACCATTTTTCAAACCACAAATTTAATAACTGGTTCAGGTAAGCATCATCAATGGATGCAAAAACCAGGGTCAAGAGGCTGTTGGCAAAGAGTCACACAATTGTTGAGTCACACAATCTCAAAGTATCATCCCACAAACTGCTTATTAACTACAAAGAGAAAGGAATACTTTCATAATAAAGAAATCAGGTCTACAATTACTCCCTTAATCAGAGCATCACCAAGAATAAGACAAACCTAGGAGTCACCTCATGTGTTGCAATGAGGATATAACATCAAAAATTTAGTTTTCTATTTAAAAAATGTTTATTCTGTTTCTAATACTGGGGAAGCTACCAGAGAAGTGCAGTGTGAAACATCCTACAAAACAACAGGCCTAATCATTTAACGATGCTGATTTCATGAAAAAAAGAAAGGAGAGAAAAGGGAAGACAAGGGAACTGTTCTAGACTAACGAAGATCGAAAAGACAGGACAATGAAATGAAATGCACAACCTTCAACTGAGTTCTGCGCCCAAAACAAGCAAATATACAAAAAAGACTAACAGTTATAAAGGACACTACTGAGACAATGCGAAAAACCTAAATATGGACTCAGCTAATTAATAACTGCCAATTACACATCCCAAGGTAACTGAAAGGATAACTCCAGCAGCGATGACACCACTGGCACCTGGCCAGAAGTGGCTGGAGGCCTTCACTAGGACCACCTTCTGGGGCACATGAGTCTGAGTATTTTTAAGACTGCCTTATGTCGGAACAGCACAAAACTTCTTAAAGCACTGCTGCATTGAGAACAGGAAACTTTCAGAAAAACTACCCAGACTGCGCAACATGCTACAAAACAGGCGGCCTGATGGAGCTGAGGTTGTTAGAGGAAGTACCAAAACGGCCGCAGTATTGAGAACAACAGGGGGTGGGGTTACGGTCAATATTTATTTTCTTCTCTGCATGTACCTAAACTTCTAAGCTTCTACAATGAGCATATATTACCTTTATGATATATATAAAAAAAAAAAACAACAAATATGATATTAAGACAGAAAGAAAAAAAAAAGACACTAGGCCTGCAAAGTTTCCCAAACCTGTTTGATCACAGGCATCACCAGAGACACTTGTAAAAATAGGAAACCCACACTCCAGGCCCTCCCCGCAGACCCTCCATGTCACAATCTCCAGGAGAGGGGCCTGGTGTTTTTTAACAAATGCATCAGACGAGCCTTATGATGAGGTGAGCTTGGGAAACAATGTGAAAAGATTGAGAAGAAAAACCCAAAGAGCTATACGCTGGCCCTAACTTTCCTGAACTGCCCTTATTCTAATCCCTGACGCGGTGCTCTGCTCCTTTCTGAGCAACAATCTACTGGTAACCTGGCTTCCCCTGCAGCTTGACCTACAGAGAGAAAATTTACCAGTCTAAGGGTGAGAGAGTTCAGGGTTCCTAAGAGCTGCATTTCTCACTATAAATTCATAAATCGACAAGATGGACTGATTAGTCCTGTGGGCTGGAAAACAGAAATCTTCCTCCAGGAGAGGGCTCTGCTCTCGGGATGTTGGCCCAGATCAAATCCCCTGGCATCACCCCTCTGCATCCCCTGGGCCAAAAATGTTGCCACTCAAGCCGTATTTAAGCCACTACTCTCAGACCTGGAGATTAAAAAAAAGCCTCAGCACAAAATTACAAGATTTACTGGGTATGCAGCTAGTTGTTCCAGAAAAACTAGGAAGAAAAAGTGTCCTGCTTTCTCGTCTCTAATAGGTCCTCAGGTCTGGAATGGGGCCAGGAGACTCACAGACCAAGCACAAAGAGCAAACACTGGCAGGGATGAGCTGTCAGGAGGAAACGTTTTTAAACTTAACAAAATACTTTCTTAGAAAAAAGATATCTTAACAAATTATATACTACCTTTGTTAAATTTGTTATATGTGGTGACAACATGCAGTTTTTTTTTCCAATGTGATTACTGGAATGCAGGGTAACTGCAATATAACTATTCCTGTGAGAAAGGAGGAAAGACAACAGAATTACGAGTATTTTATATCTTTTCTCCCATAACCACTTGCCACAGTGGGAAACGTGTAAGATTTGAAGTTGAGAGTCTGAGCTGAAAAAAGACGTCAAACCATTCCTTCAGAACTAACCCCACTGTGACTCTGATGAATACCCTGCCATGTGGCAACAGAACTACCATTTTAAGAGACCAGAGAGCCATTCATTTCTCCTGTGGGTGAAATCTTCCCATCCTTATCACACAAATGAGTTTTACGGAGGACATTTTTCAGGTAAATCATTCACTACAGTGTAGAAAGGATAAGGTAATTTTAACCTGAAAATCCAGAGTCCTTATCTGACTCAGCGGCTGCCAGGCCGAGCTGACGAGCCGCCTTTTTCATCTCTGAGCCCTTGCTTGGTTTGGCTGACAGCCTTCGAGAGCCCTCTCTGGACGGGTTCTTCCTCTCCATGTTTTACTGGGCAGCAAGGGGACTCATCAGTACTCTTTTCATCTGGACGGCCCTGTGAAAAAACAACAGTTACGTAAGAAGTCACTGCCTGGAGAGCTGGGACAGGTGAGCAAGCTGTGAGTAAAGTCGGGGCAAAGGACACGGGCCTCACCCACGTTCTCTGCAGGCACTTTCTCAGAGGTCTCAGCTGACAAAGGCTACACGTTTACTCAGCAGGAGAATGGTTTCCACCCAAAGGCAGGCTCACTGTCCTCTCCCTGCCCTCTAATTCCATTACAAATGCAAAGCACACAGACCATTCAGTGGAAGCTTTGTAAACTGCTAACAAAGGCACATTTGATTAGCTCTCTGGAATGCTCCCTGAGGGAGAAGAGAGGAGAGGGGATGCCTACCTCGGACCAGGCCTGCTTCCCAGGATACCTCCGCAGGCCCGAGACTTTCTGCCACCTCCCAGAGTGTAGTTTCTCAGATTAACCTTTCAGTTCTTTAGAGGTAGTGAACAGAGAAAAAAACAACTCCTTATATATGCATGCCACATTCTGGCTTAGAAAGTGCGTCTATGCACACGGAAGACCAGATACACAGTGCTTTGATCCACAAACGCCCGTAACACTATTGATGTTAAGATTATCTCATTTGAGCCTCAAAACGTCCTTCTCAGTTGTTATCCCATTTTACAGAAGAGGAAGTTGAGGCTCAGATAAGTTATATTCAGTCATTTTAAAATATTTCCTGAGCGCCTGTTGTGAACTAGGCATGGTGCTAGGAACTGGGGGGTACAGAGTGAATCGAATAGACCTGGTTCCCCTCTTCCTGGAGAGACGCCTAGATTTGATCCAGTGACACACAGCTAGTTCAAAGCAGATCCAGAAATAGGTTAACAGCGCAAACTGTGAGACCAATGAGCCCTTCAAGATATTTTAACAGGGCCCTCTGAACAGCCAGGGCTTCCATGGTGGCTCAGATGCTAAAGAATCTGCCTCCAATGCAGGAGACCTAGGTTTGATCCCCAGGTCGGGAAGATCCCCTGGAGAAGGGAATGGCAACCCACACCAGTATTCTGGCCTGGAGAATTTCAGGGACAGAGGAGCCTGGTGGGTTACAGACCATGGGGTCGCAAAGAGTCGGACACACGCCTGAGCTTAACACTTTCACTTTCTTTTCTGAACAGCCACGGAATGGCAGCTGGAGAGGCGGCACAGTAAGAACACAGGATACTGCAGGGATAAAGAGAACAGCGGACCAACAGGTGAAACAACAACAACAACGCAACTGGTAAGTGCTCCAGTCTGAACGTCTGTGTCCCCCAAAATTCATATATGGAATCTTAATCCCCCAAGATGATGGTATTAGGAGGTGGGGCTTAGGTCACAAGGGCTTCACCTCATGGGATGAGTGCCTTAGGCTCCAGAGAGGTCCCCAGCCCCTTGCACCACAGTCAGTGAGAAGTCTGTGACCCAAAAGAGGGCTGTCCCTGGACCATGCCAGCACCCTAAGCTTGGACTTTCAGCTTCCAGAACTGGGAGAAATAAACTTCTGTGGTTTATAAGCCAAGCGGTCTGTGGTGTCTTGTCATGACAGCCCAAATGGACGAGGTGGTACGTTTAAGCTACAGCTGGTGGCATTCTTATTCATGATTCATTTTCGACTCCATCCGTTCATCCTTCTGAGTAGAGAGAAACATGGGCCCCCTGTGAGACAGCTGCGTATCTAAAAACACCCTCAAAATGCCGAGTGTGAAAGTTTCTGCTAATACAGGATCTAGTGAAGAACATCAACCACTCCAGAAGCAGAGGAGGGATTGGAAATAAAATTAAATAGAAGCCAAGGATGCTTACAGGCATCCTTGAACAGCTCTCTTGCTCTTTTGCATACAGTAGAAGTGGACTAATGCATGCATGCTGATCAGAACGAGCCTGAATTAAATACAATTACCAATAAAAATTAGTCTGTACCGTATCTAACTCATTCAAGGCCAGCGGCTTCCCCACTCAGTCCGCTCCATGCTGAGCACTCTTTGATGGAGCACATTTAGTCCCACGTGCGTGAAAGCACCTGTCACACCTCTCATTAAAAAAAAAGACAGCGCTAAGTCGTGTCCGACTCTTGTGACCCCATGGACTGTAGCCCACCAGGCTCCTCTGTCCATGGGATTCTTCAGGCAAGAATACCGGAGTGGGTTTCCATTTCCTTCTCCAGGACTTCTTCCCAACCCAGGGATCGAACCCAGGTCTTCCAGGCCCTGTCACACCTCTCATGGCACTATGCAAAAGCATGTCTCTCCAATGGACAGCGAGGAAGTCTGACAGCACGGACAAGTCAGTTTAAAAAGCAAAATAAAATGCAAAACTGTTCTCTAATTAAATATGGGTCCTTTTGTATGAAACCCAACAAGTGTATACTGCTGTCTGAAACTGAACAGAGGGCTTCTTCAAAAACAGCAGCAGCTCTCCCTGGTGGATGGGCCATCAGACTAAATTCAAGCCTGACCCTGCTACTGATTTAGATTGGGAAGGTAGCTTATGGCTATTGCAACTAATTCAGAACGTGACAAAGTTTCACATTATCTTATGAAATGGATTATTTTACAGGCATTTGAGATAAAGCATCCCAACTTCTTCCACAATCCTTGCAACAAGACAAGGAACAAGGTCTTGCTACTGTTATTAAGCTGCAGTCAATGAACAGAAAATACACAGGAATTTATCCTGCTCATCTGAGAATTTTCAGGACAATACTGATAGTGGGGTCAAAATGCTAAAATGTGGACGTTAAAAGGAGAACAGATGTAAAAATTTTAGATTCTGGGGAATTGGTGGCAATTGGAAATAGAGACTGCATAATCTACTTCAGAATAAGAAAGTGACTGCTTTCGATGTGGAAGTGCTAAAAATATGAAAGCCTCTGTCCTAAGTAAAATTCTCTTTCAGCAGTCTCAGTGTCCTGGAGAAGTTCAAGTGGGCATCAGAACAAAGGGCTACATGCCATCCGACCTTTCCCCTGAGAGACGTGCTTCCCTCCTGGGAGTGGCGCTGAAGATGCCAGTTAGCCAGTGAACAACAGACCCGTTCATACACAGCACAGACGAGGCCCCCGACCACAGAGAGGCAGAGCGACGGCACTTACCACTGGTGGCCACGATGGTGGCAAAGTCCGAGAACTTTAAGAAGATTATGTTCCTGGTTGTTATCATTTTACAATAAAGTCAGATGCTCATAAGCTGACCAGGCGTTGAAGATGGGTTACCAAGCTCATACCCACTGTGCCATCTCTGACTCCTGGCACAGACTGGAAACCACGACAACTGTCTTACACACATCTCAGATCCATGAGCCTAACTCTGCATTAGAAGGACTCCGAGCTAAGCTTGAATTGACCTGAAAAAGGCCTCTTATAAGTGCACATGTAACACACGATCCAAAAGGTTCCCAGAGAGAGCAGTATACACTAAAACTCCCAACAGAAAGTGAACCAATATATCTAGAGGTTTACATCCATAGGTGTAAGATAAAAAATTCTAACAAGCGTGGCACGGCACTTGGTTCTCCTATTTATGCACTTCTTACATTAGACTTTAATTATCTGTTCATCTCTTCAGCCTCAAGGGTTGACTTCATCTCTGCAACCTCAGCCCCTAACAATTCATGTGTGAGGTATACTCAGAACAATAAATTCCAACAAACCTTCTGTCCTGCCAAGTCTCAGGACAGCTCTAACAGCTTAGCTGTCACCAAAACACCTGAACGGCTTGAAGGTCAGGAGTCTGCATTTCCTGGTCACCTCAAACACCATGGTCACCTCAAGATTTAATGTCTAGGTCTGGTCTCTTGCAGGAAACAGGTATTTCATCCACGCCTCATTTTAAGCCACCCCTCATTTTGCCTTTAAATCCAGCAGCCAAACTAAAGGTTGGTCTAATCCACAATCTCTATGGAGATTCAGGCTTCTGATAAAAAGGAGGCCCAAGGTACACAAGGGAAGGATCTGAAAAGCTGCTTGCAGATCCCTCTGTAATAGACAACTTGGCAACTTTCCTGAGAGCTCAAGTTCCCTTTAAAATGTGTCACGTGTATAACAGGCGTGCACAGACAGAGATGTGCGGTGAAAGCCCAAGCAGAGGCTTAAATACAATAAAGATACACCACCAGAGAAAATTAAGACTTTACCACCCAGAAAGCCATGAGTAATCCCAGTTGGAATTATAAATGCATTACTAGGTTTTTCTCTGAAGTCATTTTTTCTTGGTCTGCATTTTCAGAGATACCAATCTGGGGGGATGTCTGTGGATTTTAACAAAGGAGAAAAAAAAAACCACCAGCCAACCGTCTACCTACATCGCTAATACTCCTCTTCCCTTTCACAAACATTTGCATGCTTCGATTTGGCTGTAAATTCTGGTCAAAGGTCCCGAACCCGGATTCCATACAAATGTCCTCAGGTATGTATGGCTTACTCATTTTGCTCTTTCAAAGATTAGATGAGACTAGAGAACTTCCTCAAAACCCCCTGCCTGGAGAAGAGTTCGCAGTGAACAGTGCGCACCGCCCCTCCCCATTCGCACCAGCCCACGATACATCTGCGCCAGACAGCAGGAGCGCCCTCCAGGCACCCACCAGCCTGCCGGCTCAGCAGGGCAGAACTGGGCAGACCCTTGGACTGTGCTGTGATTGGCATGCCACCAGCCTGCCAGGGCAAACGCCCAGGCCATGCAAGTACTACCAGGACTTGGGCAATCACAGGGAGCCTGGCTGCGGCCCGGTGCCCTGGGGCCTGGATGGATCGGAGGTCCCCTGAACCCACACACTGGCAACCACTCACTCCGTACCTGGCACTGGCCACCTTCTCGGCCACCTCCCCGCCCCCTGGCACCACGCCTGGCACAAGCTGGTCACCCGGGGGGGGGGAAGTACCAGCAAAGTGGGTGACAGCGAGTCTCTGGAAAAAGCACACCTGTGCCCCGGGTCCAGATTGGGCGCTACCCACCCCGCGCCCCTACCCCACAACCCCAAACCGGGGCGGGGGGGCGCGGGCAGGACCCTCACAGGGTTACCAGCGCTACTTGGTCCCCACACACAAACCCCTCCTCACCCGTGACCTCCTCTCCCACGCGGTCCTAACCCTCGCAACAAAACCAACCGACTAAACGGGGCAGGGAGCATCACCCCCTGCTCCAATCACCCCCAGCTCCCACCATCTGGCCCTCGGCACCCCGAAAGTGCCCGCTCTCCGTCTTGCCTGTTCCCTCCTCCTCTCCCTGGCGCCCGCTTCCTCTCCGCCGGCTCCTCGCCCAAACCCCTTTCCCCTACCCCCGCAGCCCTCCGTCGCTCACCTAGGACCGGGGTCGCAGCTCCACAAGCGGACGACCCGCGGGTACGGCGGCGCATGCGCGAGCCCGGCCTCGCGGCTCCATGACAACCTCGTCGTCGTCGTCGTCGCGTCTCAAACGATCCCCCCTCTCGGCCGCCCGCCCATTTCTCCTCCCCACTCCCCGCAGCCTCGGCAACGGCTTTCGCCAGTCACGTGACGCGGCTCGGATGACCCGGCACCACCGAGACTGCTCGCTGTTCTGCTAGAAGGGCCCTTGGAGGCGCCCGCTCTTCCCGTCTCAGCCGGAAGACGACGCCGGCACGTCGTCCTCGGGGGGCGGGCGTCCTTCAGAGGTCGGCGCTCTATCCGTGGAAGGCGGGCATCTCTATGGTTAGTAGTTCCTCAGGCCAAACCGCCATTTTGTACGGGGACCTTGTGCTACAGGAGCTGCAGTGGAGCAGGCGTGGGGCGCAGTTCTGAGGCGGGGTCTGGAGAAGCCGGGGCGGGTCGGCTTCTAGCAGACAAGGCCGGAGGCGTGATTCTTCTTAGGGCGTGGGTGGAAGTCAGTCCGGGAGAGCGCTCTCGGTTTGTACCCCGAGACCCCGTCGGCGTTGGGGACCGGGACGGGCCATAGGCTGACTTGCGCGCAAGCCCGAGCGGAAGCAGCCGGGCAGCTTCGCCGGGTCTCGGCCCGAAGGAGGCTTGCCCGGACCGCGCCCCCACCGTCCCCAGCACTGCTCATCTTGTTGCCGAGCCTGTCGCGGCGTCGGTTTGCCTTCCTTACCTCCAGACAGTGCTTCACGTGGCAGGGACGCAATCAGTATTTTTTTGATGGGTGATTTCATGTCATTTGATGTATGACTCATTGTGCGACTGACCGAGATGTTGAGCTTCAAATGGATTCTGTTTCTCAGGCCAGTTCTTGAAGTGTCACCACGAACAACGTGTTATCAGCTAAACAAACAAACAAAAAAAAATGGGGTTGCGATCAGTTGAAATTCCGATGCATTGAGTCAGTGAAGGTTACCTCCTAAATTAGAAAAAGTTATTTTACAGCTGGAAAAGGGGACACGGAAGAATTTAAAGATTGCCACCGGTAGAGGCAAGTTCTGGAGCGACCCTGTCCAGTAGGGTAGCCACTAATCATGAGGGGGTACTGAAACTGATTAAATGAAATGAAAACGTGGGTGTTTTCTTCATTCAGGCTGTGCACATTCAAGTCCTCAGCAACCACGTGTAGCTAATGGTTACTTGGTTGGACAGTGCAGATTGTGCAGCGCATTGATTGCCAGCATCATTGAAAGTTAGTGTTGGATCTAGAAGATGGGCAGGGTAAATTTGCCCTCTGTTGGTAATTCAAGCCTTGTAGAGTCATAGGTAATCCCATTAGTCCTCCAGACACAGATAATGCTAATGCATTAGATGTATTTATTAGCATAAGCTCTACCAACAAATAATTGAGTGCCTGCCGCATATATGGCTTTTGTTTAGGTGGTGGAAGGACTGTTAACAATTATCAAGTAATGAAGAGCCAGGCAGCTCTGCATGTATTCTCTTTCGTGTGTGTGTGTGTGTGTGTGAGTGTGTGTGTGAGAGAGAGAGAGACAGAGAGTTCTGTCATTGAGTTGTGTCTGACTTCTTTGTGACCCCATGGACTGTAGCTGTCAGATTCCTCTGTCCATGGGATTGTCCAGACAAGAATACTGGAGTGGGTAGCCATCTCCTTCTCCAGGGGATCATCCCCACCCAGGGATTGAACTCTGGTCTCCTGCATCGCAGGCAGATTCTTAGCCATCTAAGCCACGAGTGAAGCCCATTGTCTTACTGATGTCTGTACAAGTTGATGAGGTCGCTGTTTATTAATGTTTCCATGTTTTAGATGAAGGCACTGAAGCTTTTGTCCATGATGACAGAGCTCCTAAGCCCTGGATCTAAACCATTAGGCCATACTGCCTCTTCTGGAGGCAGAATAAAACTGTCTGCCCTCAAATACCTTAGAATCTGATACAGGAAATACAGACATGTTTTAATAAGTTGTATGAGAGAGAATATGATAAATGCCAGTGGATTCTGAACAAAATCTAATAAAATCAAAGGAAAAATAACCTGCTTGTTTTCTGCTGTTGAAGTAAAGCTTTAAGAAGGTCAGGTAAAAGTAGGATATCCAGTAATGGAAGTGGTTGAGAGCAGGATACATACCAGCCAAAGAGAAAAAGTGAAATAAGCAAAAGCATGAAGATTATTTTAATCCTCCACAAGTGCAAATAAGTCATACTTCCCTGGTTTCACCTATCTAATGACCAGACTGCCATGCTGTATCAGTCATTTGAACTTCAAAAACAGATTTGGTAGTGGAACCAAATGAATCAGACTAGTTTACTGATAGGCATAATTTTAACTGAGTACTGTATGGTTCTATTGTATATAATTAGATACATAGAATAACCATGAAAATGGTTATTCCATTTCCATTTCCATTTCCATTACGAGGCTAACCAACGTAAAACTTTTTCTTTCTTTGCTGATTCACCGGGTTTGCAAATCAGCATCCTCTGATGACAGTCTCCTATCAAAGTGCCATGAGTTCTTTTAATCTTTGTCGTCACACTCAGGGTTCTGTGACGGAGAGTGGTTTTCCAAGCACCGTCTCTTCTTGCTGTGGAATCCTTTCCAATTTGAGTCCTCAGTACCAGTCGTGGTTTAAGACTCATTCTGCCACCACCACTGCCAGCAGGGGGAGACCTGCTCCTTTAAATGCTACTCTTGCTGCTATTGCTGCTAAGTCGCTTCAGTTGTGTCCGACTCTGCAACCCCATAGAGGGCAGCCCACCAGGCTCCCCCATCCCTGGGATTCTCCAGGCAAGAACACTGGAGTGGGTTGCCATTTCCTTCTCCAATGCATGAAAGTGAAAAGTGAAAGTGGAGTCGCTCAGTCGTGTCTGACTCTAGCGACCCCATGGACTGCAGCCTACCAGGCTCCTCTGTCCATGGGATTTTCTAGGCAAAAGTACTGGAGTGGGGTGCCATTGCCTTCTCCGAAATGCTACTCTTAGGGGTTTGCAAAAAGGCTTCTTTTCCTTTCTGCCCTCACAGAGTGCCTGCCACACAATGGAGGTCAGGAACTGCACCTCTGCTCAGCCTTCTTTCAGACCATGTGAGGATTTGAGTTTTCAGTCCTACATAGGATGCCGCAAAGAGTTAACTTTGTGCTGAGTTTTATTTGAAGATATTTTCAAGTATCCAATCTAGTATATAATTTGCAATATAAGTAATTCTTTAATACTTACTTTAACAAAGTTGAATTTAAAATTAAAGTTATTTAAAATTAATTAAAATAGTGAAATAGCAGTGAAGGTATTCAAAAGATCTAATTTCAAATCCCAGCTCCTATTGATACCATTTTACAAAGGATGGGACATTTCAATATCTTCCCTCACATAAGACACAGGAAAGAAGATAGGCCATAATCTCACAAGTCAAAAACTGAATAAT
Organism: Bos mutus; assembly: GCF_027580195.1. Taxonomy (NCBI): domain Eukaryota; kingdom Metazoa; phylum Chordata; class Mammalia; order Artiodactyla; family Bovidae; genus Bos; species Bos mutus. The sequence goes on from NC_091626.1 coordinate 97,525,089, forward strand.
TGCTGCTTTATGAATTCTCATTGCTATTCTTATTTTTCCAGTTTTGCTGAGGAGCAGTGAAAACACCACAAGGACTGGCATTAGTTCTTGAAGCAACACTCGAGAACCATCTTTTTTTTTTCCCCTTGAACCTCAGTTTGGCCATCTGTAACAGTTATCCTGAATCTGGCATTCAGCGTTACTGCTGACCACAGATTTTTGAAGAGGATTTGATGGAATGGTGGTTATGTGTGTGCCCCCAGAGTCCCACCACCATGGTCAGTGAGCGGAGAGGAGGGGGATGTTCCAGTCTGTGTGTGGGGATGGCAACCAGCAGGTCCTGGGCTGGCAGAGGCAGAGATGAGTGACAGCAGGATGCATATTCCATTTTTCCTCAAGAATCAACTGCCTAAGCCCCCACCATCCAGGTTAGTTCTCAGCTCATATTTTTAGGGCTATCTGGAAGAACAGAGACAATAGAAGGACATCTGGGTTACAGTCATGGTGTCAATATACTAGGCATGGGTTTTATTTCAGGGACAATGGAAACCTCTCCCACAAAGCTCCCCATCTTCTTGCCCAAACCTGAAATTCCTCAAGTATAAGTGCTCAACCTGCAGCTGCTCTAGAACCCAGGACAAATTCTCTCATCATAACTGACACAGAGTGCTATTTCCAGACACTGTCCTAAGTGACTTGCCCAGATTTACTCCTTTAATCCTCCCACAGTCCTGTGACATGGTTGTGGTATTGTTCTCGTTTTACAGAGGAGACTAAGGACAAGAGGCCATGTCACTTGCCAAGGTCACGAGTGGTAAGCGGTGGAGCAGGAATTGAATTCTGAAGTCCTTGCTTCTGGCCGCTCTGCTAGGCTGCGTGTTTGGTGGAAATGGTGCTACCATGCCCTTTCCCGCTGTGCTGAGCAGGAGACCAGTGGGGAGCAGAGCCCGAGGCACTTGGTCCAAGCACTTGTGTGGGAAAGGATGCCAGGAGTGGAGACTGGGCACCATAAAGGCAAAGTCTGCAGAAAACACCTCCAGCTGATCCTCTCTTTCTTTCACTCTGCACATGGCAGAGAGATTTCTTGTGTGTGACAGGGTATATGCTGATTTCAACCCACACATCTTTCCAAACCACTCAGCAGCTGCCTTTTGCTTGTTTTATCCCCTATCTAGAATCTTTCCAGTGGAAAGGTTTTTAAAGTGTCATCTCCCCTCACTGAAGATGAAGTCTGTGATTTAAACTCACAACTTTTTCTCTGGATGACTCCGAAAGCTGTTCAGTTGTCCCTTTGGGTAGACCAGTTTGACTTTAGAAGTTCTCCTTGGCCTTGTATCTTCCCTCCCTTCTTGTAAACAGCTTTCCAATCACAACTGAGTTCCCCACCGTGGGCTCACCAAAGACAAGAAATACAGGCCAGCACAGCAGAAAGCCAGACAGAGCTGTGCAACCTGACACTCCAGTAGTAGGAAGCTGGCTAGAGAGCCCAAGATAAGAGGCAGCCTCCACGTAGACATCAATCACTCTTGAAATTGAACGCTTTCTGTGTCTTGTGGCTTGATCTAAACTGGTTTGCACTGTAATTTCTTGGGTACCCATCTCCCCCACTGGGTCTAAGCTCTTTCAGGGCAGGGATTATACTGAATGTTTTTCTCCTACAAAGCAAGTTCTTCATAGTAAGCATTCAACCAACTTGACATCAGGGGGACCCCAGGTTCCTGAAAAGTTGACAATGGGCTTCCATATCACTGACTGGACTTCAGAGAAGGAAGACACCGCCAACCAGGATGGTGAGGGGTTTCCAGGGCCTCTGGTGCAAGGGTTGAATGGTCATGCCTTTTTATTTTATTTTGTTGCTCCACTCTCTCCCACCTCCAGGCCTTTTGCACATGACTGTATGTGTCCTTTTGAGAGGCTGGAGTGAAGGTGGCTGCTCACGGGTTTTGCTCCACACTTGTGATTCTGGCAGAGAAATTCCAGAACCTTGTGATTCTGGCAGAGAAATTCCAAAACCTTTGTTGCTCGTGCTGCCTCACCTCACCGCATCCCAGTCTTTGGAGGGTCTGTTGTGCATTTGCTCAAAAGTGCCCTTGAATTCTCCCTCACTTTCGATTTGGCTCGTGGCTGACTTATTTGGAATCCCATGAAGCACCATGTAAAGACTGGTAGTCAGAGATGACGAATGCCATGGCTTCTGTTTGCAGATGCAGAAATGCCCCCGAACTTCCCCACCAGTACTCCCCTTTCCAGCACCAGATAGGCTGGTGAAGGCTAAGGCCTTCACTCCACATGGGTGGGCCAGCTTGGCGTCAGTCAGCATCTCAACAGGCTGGATAAATCAGGATGGCACAAGATGTTGGGTTCAAGCCTTGCCCAGTTGTTCATCAGAACTACCTGGTTGATTTTATCTCCAACTGATTACCTGATCCCAGGGTCCAAGATCTTAAATCTCAAACTAGAGACTGAAAAACAAGAAATTTCCTAAAAAAAACTTAAGCATTAGTATCATATCTGTGGGAACAGGGAGTAGACAGATATCCTTTTTTTTTTTAATTTGGGGGAGTGGTCCTTTTGAAATTCATATGAAAAAGATGAGTACTCTTAGACTCCCAAATCTGAAGTGGCATTTAAATTGAAGCCCTTTTCTTAATGTCAGAGACGCTTTCTGACATTCCTTATACATTCTGCAAAGCTTTATTGGATTTTTCAGTCTATTTTAAAGACTAGGATGTCTGTACCTACAGCGGAGTAAGGCAGCTCATTTGCCTAAAATGTCTGGGAAATCATTCCAAAGAAATTACTGAGAGTATTCTCTTCTGATATAAAAGAGTAAGGTTTATTCACCCAGAACTTGGGTTTCTTTGAGATGTTGAGTGTCCCTTTTAAGACTTAAAGGCTTCTTTTATTCAGTAAGATTTCATCCCAGCTGGAGTCATGGGACCCGCTGATCTGGAGCCCTTATTGAATTGACAGCATCCACATGCAGAATTTCAGGGCTTTTGGTCCCCTGCTTTGTGGACAGGGATAACAGGATCACCCACAGGACTTACCCACAGGGTAAATCCAAGAAAATTCACTGGATGTCTTGTGCTAATAGTTTAACGAAATTCTCCCTCCAGCACTTTCTGACAGGGCCTGGGGATTTTCTCCAGTGTTATCACATTTCGGGAGAGATGGTGTCATCCAGGTGTAGGTGTTCTTGGCCGTCCTTTACCTATTGTCTCCTCAAGTCACATATAGCCGAGAGAGCAGATGACAGGTTCATCTGTATTACACGGGGAATTACCAAGTGGTTGCCTGGCAACTCACGCAGCACAATCAGCATGGTCTCTGTGGTAGAATGTAGAGTGGTTGACTTTGCCTTTCGAGAATGTCTGTTTGCATATTTCTTTTGGGCTTCTGGAAAAAATAGGTCATGTTTTCCTGGATTTGAGGCTATTAAAATGGACTTCTGTACTGCTTTACAGCACAGAAATTTAGTATTCATTTTAAAGCAGCCTGTTATTGTCAGAAATGACAACGATCTGATTAAATCATTAATGCAGCAATTGCATCAATTAAATTCAGTTCAGTAAGCATCTTCCATGTGCCAGCTACTATGCTAAATACTGTCAGGAGTTATAAGGATGAACAGGTATGGTCCCTGTCTCTGGGAATGTGTGTGTTTAATTGATGTATAGAAATCATTTGTTTACACATGTGAGACAGCTGAGATGGATATGTAAAAGGAAGGTATTGTTATTTGGAAGAGTTCCTTAGTGTTTGATCAAAGGATTTTTCCCTTTTATTTAGATTCCTTCCTTTACAGCTTACAGCTGCAATCAGTTCAAAAAGCTGCAATCAGTTCGAAATCACTTTTAAGACAGAGCTCTTACTGGAATCTCAGTAATTAGCAGCTTTTAAACAGCTCTTTTGGAGTCTGACCCCACCAGTGTTGTCGGGAGGACGGCGCTGCCCTCTGTCTGCACTGCCATCTTCCCGTGTGATTGCTGCTGAGGCGTTCACAGCGTGCCCCCACTCTAGTTGACACATTTCCGTTATAAGAAGCCACTTGCTTTTCTTTGTCTACAGTGCCATCAGCCTCCCTCCACCTAAGGAGGGACTTTGGCGTGTTCCAGATCTTGCATTAACGAGTCTTTGAGCTTGACCCCTTGAGCGAGGTCTTTCCCATCTGGTAGACCATGGCTAGAGAGCACCCGGGTTTGACTAGCCCCTTTCCCTGGAGTTGATTCTCCTGGGGGATTGATTTGGCATCTTTTCTTCCCCAGGAATCTGCCAGGCCATGGAGTGAAAGATCTGTCGGTTGCAGCACTGGTGCCCAGCCCGGCACACACTCACTGGCCACCCCTTCTGAATGGACTCGGAATCCACAGATGAAGGCGGTAGCTTCCGTGGGTAGCTGTATTCTGGCACCAGAAATGTCCCCCCGCCCCCATGTTTTGTGAACCCACTTGCGTTCCACATCCCAGGCGGGACCGGCAGCTTGCTCATCTCTGCTGCCCAGTTCCCTCAGACGCTTTGCCATTCGTGAGAAATCACTCAGACCTAGACTTCCCGTCTTCACACAGAGCGCCTGACCTTTGCTTCCAGACCCAACGTCAAGCAGAAGGGGACGCCAGGAAGGGGACAGAGGGGAGAAGGGCAGTAAGTGAGCCGGCACTATACAGATGTTTTCCTGATGCTTTCTTGTTGCATCCTCTGGGCAGCTTCTGTAGCTCTTGGCGGCCCATTCCCCAGGTGAAGCTCAGACGTGTGAATGCCTACTGCTCTAAGGAGCCCTGATGTAGCCTCCTGTCTCCAAGCACCTTTTCACTTAGGATCAGACCAACCAACATTCACTGTGTGCATTGTACCTCCTGAGGGTCCAAGGACACATTAAAGACCAGGACACAGTCTCCACCCCTGAGAAGTTCACAGCGCAGAGTTGGTAAGTGCGATAATGAAGATGCTGAACATGGACAGAAGACCAGTGAACTCAGGAAGAGGGTGGGAGTCAGGAACAGAGAGAGTCAGTTCAAGATCTGGAAGGTTAGCAGACAAACGGAGGCCTCTCTGTTTACCTTTCAAAATGGGCCTGGAGCAGGGTCCCTTTTAACAGCCTTCGATGTTGGGAAATCCTTGACTTCTTTAATCTACCTCATCCACATTGCAGCCTACCCCACAGGTCTTCTCATTCCAACTTCAGCTGAAACAGCAAAAACCTTTGCCTCATCTCCTGATCATTTAGAAACCTTTAGCAATCTGCTGCTCTGCCCTAACACAGAAAAGAGTTACTTTTTTTCCTTCCGGCCCTGAGCCCTAGGATTCCCCCAGGGGGAATCGCACAGTGTGATAAGCTAGTGATTGCACTGTTTTCATCAGTCACATTTTTACAAATAGGTAGACTCATTCATGGGAGAAGGCGATGGCACCGCACTCCAGTACTCATGCCTGGAAAATCCCACCCACAAACGGAGGAGCCTGGTGGGCTGCAGTCCATGGGGTCGCGAAGAGTCGGACACGACTGATCGACTTCCCTTTCACTTTTCACTTTCATGCATTGGAGAAGGAAATGGCAACCCACTCTAGTGTTCTTGCCTGGAGAATCCCAGGGACGGGGGAGCCTGGTGGGCTGCCGTCTATGGGGTCACATAGACATGACTGAAGTGACTTAGCAACAACAACAGCCCACCAGAGAAGGGGGAGGGGAATCAGGGCCGTCAGCCAGTGGGAGAATTGCTCTTGGAAGAAATCTGCTCTGTAAGCATATTTCACGGCATCTTTACTAAAGATGGGATGTTCAAAGTTGAATGGCACATAGAGGAAAAGAATAAAGTGCAGTGTTTCACAGCAGCGCGTCAGTAGACTTCACCAGCCTAGGGTGCCAGTGAGTTCACAATGACATCCAGACTCAATCTTGCCAGCTCTGAGCCCCTCTGGAAGGTCTGTAGAAGTCCCTGCTTATCTTCTGTCCTGTCAACTCTTCCTCAGTCACTTCTGGAGGCCCCTGAGGTGTCTCCCGAGGAGACGGGGTTAGATCCACTTTGCTGTTCCATTGTGACCTCCCGCTGATGGTCCTACTCTTCACAGCCCCTTGGATAGAGTACCTAGGGACCTCCCTAATGGTCCAGGGGTTAAGAGTCGGCCTGCCAATGCAAGGGACATGGGTTTAATTCCTGGTCTGGGAGGATTCCCCGTGCCATGGGCCACTGAGCCTGTGTGCAGCCCTACTGAAGCCCGTGCACCCTAGAGCCCATGCTGCGAAACAGTACAAGTGACTGCAGTAGGAAGCCCACACATCACGACCAGAGCAAGCCTGCATGCAGCAACAGAGAACCAGTGCAGCCAAAAATAAGATAAACAAGATAAATGAATAATTAATTTTGTAAAGAAGTGCACCTCATCAGCGTGTGTGTCTTCAGTAAGAACACTGTTCTTAGAGCGATCACTCCTGTTGCCTGGGGATGCCGTTCTCTCCTGGGGCCACTACACCACCAAGTTGCCAAAGCAGAGGGCGGGATAGATCTATAGGGAACCAATGCCCTTCTCACTGATCTGTTGCCCTTTACAGCCCGTGTGCCCTAGCAGAACCGCTGGTATCTTTTAGTTGCTCAAAGTCTCACACGATTACTTCTCTCACCATCTATCAGGCTAACTCTTTCCTCCCTGGGGCTGGAGACAAGTCTCTCAGGCAGGATGCAGGATGGCAGCTCCATCAGTTCCTTCCCTTACTCTGACCTTCCTCCCCAAGGAGCTCTGCACCCAAACAAAACAACCCCACAAAGCAAAAGGAGTAAAACTCAAACCCTCTACTTCAATAAAAATAACAAAACTGTGCCAACTGATGCAAACAGATACTAATACCTGGGGTGGAGGTGGAGCGGGGAAGTTGGTGGTGTTCTGTAAGCTCCCTCCCAGAATTAACAAAAGCCAGGAGTACTGATGGAGAAGGCAATGGCACCCCACTCCAGTACTCTTGCCTGGAAAATCCATGGACAGAGGAGCCTGGTAGGCTGCAGTCCATGGGGTCGCTGAGGGTCGGACACGACTGAGTGACTTCACTTTCACTTTTCACTTTCACGCATTGGAGAAGGAAATGGCAACCCACTCCAGTGTTTTTGCCTGGAGAATCCCAGGGGCGGGGAAGTCTGGTGGGCTGCTATCTATGGGGTCGCACAGAGTCGGACACGACTGAAGTGACTTAGTAGCAGCAGCAGCAGGAGTACTGAGGCTTTTTTGTGTAACTTGAAAATAAAGTAAAGATTACCCACCCCATTCTTAAAGGTCCCTCTTGTTTCCATGGGATGTAATGCATGAAAGTGGCTATCTCATGGGCAATTGATGAGGGTGTCATTTAAGAGAAATTAGCAGGACTTCCCTGGTGTTCCGGTGGCTAAGACTCCAAGCTCCCCTTGCAGGGGGCCCAGGTTCGATCCCTGGTTGAGAAATTGGATCCCACATGTTGCAACAAAGAGTTTGAATGCCGCAACTAAAGATCCTGCAGGCTGCAATGAAGAGAGAAGATTCCTGCGTGCTGCAACTAAGACCCAGTGCAGCCAAATAATTTTTTTAAAGAGAAATTAGCAATGGTGGCTGTCAAATGGGATTCTTGCTCTACAAGAATTTTGATTGTAGACTGGAATCATGTTTCTCTAAAACAACAACAACAAAAGCCAACCAACACAGAGCAAAACTATTTAGATCCAGGTAATGCAAAAGACAAAGACAGAAGTGGAATTTTCCTGAAAGTAGACTTCATGGTATGGTAGACAGAGCTCAGGGAGTGGCATTAAAGATATCAGTCAAATTCAGGCTTTGTCACAACCCGTGGTTGGTTTCCTGATTAAATCTCTTTCCCTCTCTGGGCTGCCATTTTTCAGTTTTGAAAGGCAGCGAAGATTAACGTCTGCCCTCCTTTCCAGGGTTGTGAGAAGGGGATAAGACAATGTAAGTGAATGTGCTTTACAAGCTGTAAAGCGTTTGTTGTTCTCTAAAGGCACGCTGGAGGAAGGAAATACAGCAGCTGTCACATCCATGTGACTTTCATGAGGCTGGTGGGATCTTTCCGGGGGTAGCTCCGTGTCTACACATCATGTGTCTTCAGCCCAGATGTGAGGTCTGGACCCAACAGAATCCATCTCGACACGGTGCCTTGTCCTTGTTTTAAGGCCGAGTGGGAAATAGTCCATGTCTCCTCCACTGCTGAAGCCAGTCCTAGAACCAGAGGCAATGGGACTGACTTAGTGCACGTGTGTGCTCGCTGACATGCTGACATCAAGCATCCACCCACCTCCGCCATCAGGGGCCAGCTGTTCTGAGCCACTTTCCATCTTGGAATCATTGGTACACTTTCCCCAGCATCATTCTTCATGTCGAGAGCGCTGGTGACTGACGCAGCTTATCTTAAAAGAGTTTTCACTAGTATCTTTGGGATTTGTTTTCCAAGGTGGGGACACTCTTCAGGTTTTGATGCTGGTACTTTCTTGATCTTGCAGGAGGGATGCTGCATAAGCAGGAATTAAGTAACACCAGTACCAGGAAAAGCAGAACCCTGCTCTGCTACCTGCAGACCTGGAGTTTTGGGGGCTGGGACCTGCCTGAGGTCAGGAATGCAAGTCAGCAGCTACTTTACACCTTCTTCAAATGGTGAAAGGAACTATAGAATCTGGCCGTTATGGTCTAAATATATTGTAAGTTCAAAACTCAAGTGTTGGGACTTCCCTGGCAGTCCAGTGGTTAAGATTCTGCCTTCCAATGCAGGGGGTGCAGGTTTGATCCCTGGCCAAGGAGCCAAGATCCCACATGCCTCACGGCCAAAAAACCAAAACGTAAGGAAAAAAAAAAAAGCAATGTGCTTAGTTGCTCAGTCTTGTCTGATTCTTTGTGACCCCATGGACTGTAGCCCACCAGGCTCCTCTGTCCATGGGGATTCTCTGAGCAAGAATACTGGAGTGCATTGCCATGACCTCCAGGGGATCTTCCCAACCCAGAGATCAACCCAGGTCTCCCGAATTGGAGGTGGATTCTTTACTCTCTGAGCCACCAGGGAAGCCCTCAGAAGCAACAGCATAACAAATTCAATAAAGACTTTTAAATGGTCCATGTTAAAAAAAAAAATCTTAACAAAAATATGTGTTCTGTTACTAAGGTTGCTTGTTTAAAAAATCCATCTTTCACCATTAGCTTTGGCCAACAAGGGTATCTGGGACCAAGAACACATAGGATCTCTATCAAATGGACACAAAATGCCACTTCCACACAATACATTCTTTCCAGAACTGAGAAGAAGCCTCAGTAAACATGAAATGGCCAGTGGTATGCAACAAAGTGCTTCCCTCGTGGCTCAGATGGTAAAGAACCTGCCTGCAACGCAGGAGACCCAGGTTTGATTCCTGGGTCGGGAAGATCCCCTGGAGAAGGAAATAGCAACCCACTCCAGTATTCTTGCCTGAGAAATCCATGGACAGAGAGGAGCCTGCTGAGCTATAGTCCATGGGGTTGCAAAGAGTCGGACACGACTAAGCAACTAACACACGTGCAAAAGAGGCAAGTAAAGGCCGACACGGAACTTTGTCACTCTGTTCTTGAAAGAATAATATTTATGTGTCCAGTATTTAGTCAACATAACAATGTGTTGCCACTGTTTCCTCCTGGTGCGAGACACGAAATTATGAAGAGGTAGATTTCTGGATCTAAACAGGAAGAGATGCTGTCTGCCCCGGAGGAAGATTCCTCATGTGCATTAATGAGACAATAAAAAATAAATAAGCAGCTCTTCTCTACCTATTATTCTAAATCTTCATTGATAAATCACTATACCTCACATGAACTTACAAATTTTTGTAAGGTGTTCATTTTAATTTGTTTATACAGACAAGAGCCTCACAAGAATATTTTCCTGAGGCCTGACTTAAAGGTGGCCACTGCCTGGCCAATGGTGTCATGGGTTTCAAAGATACTAGAATATGAAAATAAAAACTTGCATATTTTTTTTCCTGCAGTCCTTGCAAAGTGTCATTGCATCTTAAAATAGCGGAAACACAACAATTTACTGGCTTAGAAAAGATAGGCATTTCTTTTTCACTTGAGATAGTCATTCCAGGCTAGCAGGAGGCTCTACCTGGTCCTTCAGGGATCCAGGTTCCTGTGCATTTTCCTCTATCATCCCTTAAGGCATCATTCTCACTTGCACAGGCAAAGCCTGGGTCTCAGGCAACTTCTTATTCTGGTTCAAGGGAAGGAAAAAGAGTGTGCATGGCACACCCACCATCTTAAGGTCTGGTCAGCTCTTCTGTTCATTTAGTGTTAGCTTAGTCTCACGGTCACACCTAACTGCAAGGGAGGCTGGCAAACGCCGTTCCTAGCTGGGAAGCTTTGAGCCTAGTGGCAAATATATACCTATGAAAGAGGGGGGAAGGATCCTGATGAAACTCTGGTGGTCTCCATTTCAAGAAGCCATTTGAAGGAATCATGACAGTTGCTAGTTTGTCCCAGAGACACCTAAGAGAGTGTTTGTCACCTGGAGGTTGATGTGGATGACCATGGCACAGCCTTTGCAGTGCCATTCAGTCAAGTCCTCCTTGAACTCTCACCGGTCACCTTGATGGATGAGCTTATGAGCCCCCTTTTGGTCTAGACTGTGGTAGGGACCTGTGGCTTTTTGTCATCTGGAGTCCTCTCCCCTGGGCTTTATGGTTTTCCTCTTGGGAACCCTTTCTTTTCCATCTTTGGTGCCCTGCATGCAGAGTTGACTGTGCTCTCAGATCCGGAGGTGGGCATATGACCACAGCCTGGCCAGTTAGGCCTGCATGTTCTCTGGCCATGGTGTTTTGCTTGGTGACAGACTCTTGACCAAATCAGAGCCAAGAAAATACAATGATACTTTTGCAAGGCCTGCAGGAAGAAAAACACTTCCCCTTTTTCCCCTCCACAAGTCTCCAGCCTGGGAAGATGTAGCACTGGAGCACTGGTGACCATCTGGGCCCTCTGAGAATTCCAAAACTGAAGAGCAGAATCCAGAACCAAGTCCTGGTGACATTGTTTGAGTCTCTGGTTCAAGCTGGGCCTGAGCCAGCAAGGTGCCTGAATCCCTGGTCTTCTCAGTTACAAGTGACAGCATCCACCCCTCACCCTTGTTAAGTCATCTAGAGTTGCATCCAACAGAGCACTAACTGAGACACCCATGTAGATTTGGCCTCTTTTGTCCTGGAGTGAGAATTCCCTTGAGGTATGTGTGGCCAGCTTTCCCCTGAATCTCCTTAGCTGTGTAGTCATTGAATGAGAGCTACTCCTAGCCAGGAATGATTTTACCCCCAGGACATTTGGTGGTATCCAGAGGCAATTGGCATGATAGGGGGGGAGTGGGGAGGGGATACTATTGATGTCTTATGGATGGAAGCCAGGCATGGTCCTAAATATCTCACAAAGCACAGGATTTCCCCCACCACAAAGAATTATCCAGCCCAAATACCTTTAGTGCTGAAGTTGAAAAGCCCTGCTAACCCCACACTGTCCCTTGGACTGCAAAGAGATCCAACCACTCTAATCCTAAAGGAAATCAACCCTGAATACTCATTGGAAGGACTGATGCTGAAGCTGAAGCTCCAATACTTTGGCCACCTGATGTGAAGAGCTGGTTCATTGGAAAAGACCCTGATGCCGGGAAAGATTGAAGGCAGGAGGAGAAGGGGGCGACAGAGGATGAGATGGTTGGATGGCATCACCGACTCGATGGACATGAGTTTGAGCAAACTCTGGGAGGTAGTGAAGGACATGGAAGCCTGGCGTGCTGCAGTCCGTGGGGTCGCAAAGAGTCAGACACGACTGAGCGACTGAACAACAACAACAAACCCTATGCAGCTCTCAGCACTCTGGAGTTACTTCCCAGTTCGAACATTCTCTGAGGAACCGAGGCTCCCAGAAGGGCTGTGTTCTCACCAGGGAAGGCCTCATTCGGAGATTCTCCTGGGCTTGTCAGCTCCAGGCAAAGTGACAGCAATTTCTTCATGATGAAGTTCTTCGGGAAACTGATCCAGGAGTGTTGCCGCTGGCTGTTGGAGGGCTGTGACTGCCTCTTGGCACCAGGGCTCGAGAAAGAGAGAGAAATGGGTGGCCTGGTGACAAATGGGATTTTATTTAGGGCCTAGCATCTTTTAAAGAGCGTTAGGAGCCCTCGGTCCTACAGACTGTGAAAAACTAGGCTTGTTTATGTCCTGAAATATTACTGACATCATCAGCATGAAAAGCGCTTTTCTCTGAAATATAGAGAACAACAGTTGCTACTCCCTGCAGCCTCTGTGCTGGGGACGGCAGGCTTTTTTAGAAGCGCTGACTGTGGAAGGGCCCTGCTTTCCAGGCCTCTCAGCCCCACTTGCATTCCAGCCTAATGCCTCTGCTCAGCTGGGTCCTCGCTGGGAGCTGGAACCTTCTTGGTGTGTGTCTGATCCCAGCAGGGACCTTCCGCGGCTTGTGGGCTGAAGACCCTGGACTCTCGGACTGCAGAGCCCCAGCTTCTGCCTGGTCCTGTGTTGAATCTCCAGGGCCCTTCTTTTCAGAGCCCAACTCCTAAAGAAGGAACAAAGCTTTAGTCCCAAGCTTGGTGCAAGGACAGTGTAAGAGAGGAGACGCAGAGGCAGCCCTTTCCCCCCACCGCCCCTCAATAATACCAAGACACTGAAAGGACTGTTCAGACCACCGCTCCAACATCCTCGGGGAATTTTTATTTTTTTTAGCAGAACTTTCTCCACTGGTGCTCACTCCTGTCTTTGCTCAGGCCCCTCCCCCACTTAGTTCAAGTGTGAAAACCGAGCTTTTGGAAAAACAGCTCTCGTTCCCAGACAAGGCTTGTCCTCCCAGGAACCTTCCCGCCAACCTCATCCCTCGCCTCCCCATCCCGGGGTGAAGTCAGACTACGGCGGGTGAAGAGTTCACAGGGTGTGGGTGTTTTGCACCGGGACAAGGAGTCCTTTTTTTTGCCCCCCTGTTCTTGGTGTCGTTTCCAGACAGATAGGAAGGAAACATGAGTAAACAGTCCTCAGATCTGGACAAAAGCTGAGACGGCCTTTTCTTCAGGAACTTCCCTGTGGGTCAGTCAAGGCTGTGCCCTTGGCCGGGTGACGCACACAGGTGGAAATATAAGACCCAACTTGCCTTCAAACCCTTGAGCTCAGCAAAACCAGTCCCTGAACGTGGGATGTGATCAAAGGGCAACTCAGCTTGTGCCTCTCACTGTCCGCTTGAACTTTTTGCTTTTGGCCATGCTGCACCGCTTTGTGGGATCTTGGCTCGGGGCTGAGTGAGAGTGTGGCGTCCTAACCACTGGACCACCTGGGAATCCCCGCTGCTTGAACTTTTCAGCCAAGGAGGCAATTCCCCGCTTCACGGATGAAAGCCCAGCTGACCCCACACCTCTTCTGGCCAGGCTCAGGTATGGCCCTCCTATGTCACAAAGCCCAGGATCGATCCAGAGGTCTAAAGCAACTGGTTATAGATATGACATGATGCATTCATCTTCCTTCAGAGACCTACCTGCCTCCTGCTCCACGGTCTGGAGTTGGGGTGCTGGCCTTCAGGGACTTGGCTGTGGGAGTTCTCCGTCTGTTTTCTCATCTGACAGCCTCCGCTCCCACCTGCTGGCAGCTTGCAGGGTCTAAGGGAGAGAGGTGAATGGTGGGGGGCAGAAAGGAGGGGATGGAAGAATACGGAAATTTTTCTCTTTTTTTCTTAAGAAACTTTTTCAAAAACTTTATTCACTTTTTGGTTGTGCTGGATCTTCTCTTGTTGCAGAGCACAGGCTCTGAGCTTGTGGGCATCAGTAGCTGTGGGGCACGGCTTAGCTGCTCCACAGCATGTGGGGTCCTCCCAGACCAGAGATCGAACCTGCGTCTCCTGCACTGGTAGGTGGATGCTTCACCACTGAGCCACCAGGGAATCCCCTGCAGTTCTTCCATGATTGCAGAACTGCCAGCTCTCTGAGCCTGGCAGATGGCGAATGCTGTTTCCCAGGGAGTCCCTTGGGTGCTCCAGAGGTTTCCATCTCTGAGGTTCCCAACCTGCATCTCTGGTTCAGGTAACGGCCAGTGACGTCCATCTTCAGCTTCAAGAATCCAGCAGTCCCCTCCGCCTTCTTCCTGCCCATTAGGAGGCGCTACAGGACCTCAAATGATGCTTCGCTGAGCCTCTCTCCCCAGAGGCCCATGGGGAAGCACTCACAGGGCCCCTGCCCAATCCAGGGCAGCCGCTCCTCTTGTGGGCTCTGCCATCACATGAGAATTGCTGGGGATTCCCTGGTGGCTCAGTGGTGAAGCATTCACCTGCCAGGGCAGGAGATGCAGGTTTGATCCCTGGTCTGGGAGGATCCCACATGCCGCACAGGCCTGTGGGGGCCCCCGGCTCTGAATGGCCTATAAAACCTATACCAGAAGACTTGAGATCGAGGTGATAGTGTCCCCAACTCCACTGGGGTGGAGCTTTCAACATAGCTTTACTCTCTCAATTTCTATGTCCAGATCCTTCTGTTCCCTTGCTCTACCCTTTGTAATTTTTATTTTTTGGCTGCACTGCATGGCTTGTGGGATCTTTGTTCCCCGACCAGGGATTGAACCCGTGCCCTTGGCAGTGAAAACTTTGAGTCCTAACTGCTGGACTACCAGGGAGGTTACCCCTCTTTATACTCTTGTCCGTAGAGGGGCGCCCAAGTGCTGTGCAACTGGTTTCCCATTGTTTCCTAGTGAATACCATACATGGGGGTGTGTCTCAGGCTGAGTTTGCCACCTGATGTCCTGAGAGCCAGCCTCCAGGATGGCCCCCAGTTACCCTCACCTCCTTATAGTCACCCCCTGTGTGGTCTCCTCCCACCCTGAACAGGGCTGACCCTTGTACCCACTACATACCTACAGAAATGAAGGTATGTAACTTGCAAGGTTAGGTCATTGCTGTGGGCCAACTGTGTACCCCAGAAGGATATACTGAAGCCCTAATCCTGCCAAGGGAACATTTCATCAAAGATGGACTTGATAAAGGACAGAGATGGTATGGACCTAACAGAAGCAGAAGATATTAAGAAGAGGTGGCAGGAATACACAGAAGAACTGTACAAAAAAGATCTTCATGACCAAGATAATCACGATGGTGTGATCACTGACCTAGAGCCAGACATCCTGGAATGTGAAGTCAAGTGGGCCTTAGAAAGCATCACTATGAACAAAGCTAGTGGAGGTGATGGAATTCCACTTGAGCTATTTCAAATACTGAAAGATGATGCTGTGAAAGTGCTGCACTCAATATGCCAGCAAATTTGGAAAACTCAGCAATGGCCACAGGACTGGAAAAGGTCAGTTTTCATTCCAATCCCAAAGAAAGGCAATGCCAAAGAATGCTCAAACTACCACACAATTGCAGTCATCTCACAGGCTAGTAAAGCAATGCTCAAAATTCTCCAAGCCAGGCTTCAGCAATACATGAACCGTGAACTTCCTGATGTTCAAGCTGGTTTTAGAAAAGGCAGAGGAACCAGAGATCAAATTGCCAACATCTGCTGGATCATCAAAAAAGCAAGAGAGTTCCAGAAAAACATCTATTTCTTCTTCATTGACTATGCCAAAGCCTTTGACTGTGTGGATCACAATAAACTGTGGAAAATTCTAAAAGAGATGGGCGTACCAGACCACCTGACCTGCCTCTTGAGAAACCCGTATGCGGGTCAGGAAGCAACGGTTAGAACTGGACATGGAACAACAGACTGGTTCCAAATAGGAAAAGGAGTACGTCAAGGCTGTATATTGTTACCCTGCTTATTTAACTTATATGTGGAGTACATCATGAGAAATGCTGGGCTGGAAGAAGCACAAGCTGGAATCAAGATTGCCGGGAGAAATATCAAGAACCTCAGATATGCAGATGACACCACCCTTATGGCAGAAAGTGAAGAGGAACTAAAAAGCCTCTTGATGAAAGTGAAAATGGAGAGTGAAAAAGCTGGCTTAAAGCTCAACATTCAGAAGACAAAGATCATAGCATCTGGTCCCATCACTTCATGGGAAATAGATGGGGAAACAGTGGAAACAGTGTCAGACTTTATTTTTTGGGGCTCCAAAATCACTGCAGATGGTGATTGCAGTCATGAAATTAAAAGACGCTTACTTCTTGCAAGAAAAGTTATGACCAACCTAGATAGCGTATCAAAAGCAGAGACATTACTTTGCCAACAAAGGTCCATCTAGTCAAGGCTATGGTTTTTCCTGTGGTCATGTATGGATGTGAGAGTTGGACTGTGAAGAAAGCTGAGCACCGAAGAATTGATGCTTTTGAACGGTGGTGTTGGAGAAGACTCTTGAGAGTCCCTTGGACTGCAAGGAGATCCAACCAGTCCATTCTGAAGGAGATCAGCCCTGGGATTTCTTTGGAAGGAATGATGCTAAAGCTGAAAGTCCAGTTCTTTGGCCACCTCATGCGAAGAGTTGACTCATTGGAAAAGACCCTGATGCTGGGAGGGATTGGGGGCAGGAGGAGAAGGGGACGACAGAGGATGAGATGGCTGGATGGCATCACTGACTCGATGGACGTGAGTTTGAGTGAACTCTGGGAGTTGGTGATGGACAGGGAGGCCTGGCGTGCTGCGATTCATGGGGTCGCCAAGAGTTGGACACGACTGAGAGACTGAACTGAACTGAACTGAATCCTGCCCTGTATTTGTAAATATGACCTTATTTGGGAGTAAGGTCTTTACAGATGCAATTAAAGGTTGTAATGGATTAGCTCAGGCCCTGAATCCAATGACTAGTATTAAAAAAATGCAACTCATTCTGTTTCAGGTTATACTGGGGCTCCAATACAATAAATATATCAGTATCAGCTATCTATTGCCGTGTAACAGATTACTCCAATACTTAGTGGCTTCAAACTATATTAAACATCTATCATCTCACAGTTTCTGTAGGCCAGGGACTGCGGAAAGGTTTAACTGGATGTTCTGGCTCCAGGCTTCTTAGGAGGTAGCAGTCAGATGTCACTGAAGGCTGCAGTCATCTGAAAGCTTGACTGGGGCTATAGGACCTGCTTCTGAGGAGGCTCATTCACATGGTGCCAAGTTGGTGCTGGATGTTGGTACAGGAGGCCTCAGATCCTTGCAATGCGGACCTCCCATAGGTCTAATTGAATAGCTTCATGACACGGCAGCTGACTTCCTGCAGGACGAGCGGTCCAAGGGAGAGCAAAGGGAAAGCCCTGATGTCTCTTACGACCGTGTTCGTTTCTTTGAGCTGCCATAACAAAGTACCACAAATAGGGCATGACTGGTTCATAGCACCAGAGCTTCTGCAGATGCCTGGAGGCATGGACTCGAATCCTGCCGGGACACTGTTTTTTTACATAACGTTGTCTCTGTGGAAAGATGGGGCCCAAAGTTACAGGATCTCATGTATGCCCTGCCGGCTTGGTTAAGTCACTCCCTTTGGGGATCTTTTGAACCATGACACATGAGCTGCTTCGTCTGAACCAGCACAAACCTAAGGATGAGAAGGCTGGCCCTCACCTTCATCCTAGCCCTTCTTTTTTAATTTATTTTATTTTATTTATTAATATTTGGCCGTGCCGGGTCTTCATTGCTGCTCTGGCTTTCTCTAGTTGTGGAGAGTGGGGGCTGCTCTCGAGTGGTGGTGCTCGGGCTTCTTTTGTTGTGGAACATGGGCTCCCAGGCTCTAAAGCTCAAGCTCACTAGTTGTGGCACACGGGCTTAGTTGCTCCGAGGCACGTGGGATCTTCCCCAATCAGGGATCGAACCCGTGTCTCCTGCATTGGCAGGTGGGTTCTTTACCCCTGAGCCATGAGGGAAGCCCCATCCTAGCCCTTCTTAGTAGTGGGGTTTCCTAAAGAGGTCGAATTAGAATTTGCCACCTACAGAAATCTTCCAGGCTGGCTCCTCCCAAGGTCAAATTGCACACCATACAGTTGAGAATAGCCACTATTTCTGGAGCACCTACTCAGCACCAAATGATTTCTCTAATCTTCACAGCACCCTCCAAGGCAAGAGAGGCAGAGACCTGACTCCAACCCAGGCCTATTGAACCCTAAAGCCCTTCATGTCCACTCACCTATCATTGCCCCAGAGGGTGACTCAAGGGCATTCCATTTGAGGAGTCAAGCCAATGCCCCAGAAATTGGGATTTTTCTCCAGCCTCGAGGGATTACCATGGTCAGTAGACACTGGGAGAAGTGAGGTTGCACAGACTGTTGGTTAAACAGAATGGAGGGGGGTCTCATGTCAAATTGCCCAGGCCTGAAACCTAGCCTTCCCTAATGCTCCAAGTCTCAAATTCTTCCTCTGACCCTTGGGAGTGAAAGCGCATACCTGCACGGTTGGCTGGAAAGATTAAATCAGATAATGCATGAAATTCATGGCAAGAGTAAAGAGCCATTTACACTTTTCTTCTATTAATATTATAGACATTATTGTTGACATTACCCTCCCTCCACGGCCTCTAGACTCTTAACATCAAGTCAATATTGGAAAAGGGGCAAATTGAAACGCTGTCTATCTGGAAGCAGATGGAAATGTGCGGCTGGGTGGCTGTTTTCTGGGTTTTGGAGGGATTCTTTTTCAGCTCTAAGACAGCTCCCTGTGAAAGGTGATGAGCCTGATTAATTGCAATCAGCTCCTTTCCACATAATGAAGAAAGTTGGATGTCGTCCTGTGGCTTTCGTCCAGGTGCATGCAGTTACCCATTGTGTCCACAGGGTGTCGCTATGAATCATGCTTCGATGGTCAAGGTTGCTCAGTGTTGTCCCCACTGTTTGCAACCCCGAGGATGGTAGCCCACCAGGCTCCTCTGTCCATGGGATTCTCCAGGCAAGAATACTGGAGTGGGTTGTCATTCCCTTCTCCAGGGGATCCTCCTGACCCAGGTATCGAACCTGGGTCTCCTGCCTTGCAGGCAGATTCTTTACCATCTGAACCACCACCTGCCCACAAACCCCAGGTGCTCAGGGCATGGAACTCATTCCAAGACCCCCATGCAGGGAGGAGACGCTGCCAGGGGCTGAGCATTATTCAGCAACACTCTTTGAAACCCTTCTTGACCCTACAACACTGGAAGTGGAAGGGGAGCTGTGGTGGCAGGAGTGACTTGACCCAGGTGGCCAGGTACAGAGCTAGACGAGTATCAGGGAGGGTCTCCTCCTCTCAGTCAGATGTACCAACCGCTGCATTTGTCCTGTGTGTGTATGAGCTGATTGGAGGGCGTGGGAGCCTGATTTCTGGGTCCCTGGTGATGGTCACCTCTGGGAATGTGATTTGAAGACAGGGTTCAGGGTGACACTAAATGTCCTCTGTTCCTTTGCCTTGAACCCTGGATTCTTCTGGGTGGCCGGCCAGCTCCTGGGGCTCTCTAGGCTGCCTTGCTGATGGCTGCTATTCTAGTGGCCAGAATGAGGACGTTAGCCATCTTCATCACTAAAGTAGCAGGCACTCAGAGAGCTGGCCCTCTGGGAAGAACGCTCGGTCCTAGCCGCCCTTTACTCCCCCTCGCCCAGGAGAGGGGTGTCTGTGGTTCTTGGGGAGCCTGGGCAGTGGCTAACATGGTCGGGGAGAGGTGGGAGAAGCTGCCCACAAACACTAAGTTCTCCAACCAGAGGCCTTTTTCGGAGCTTACCTGATGTGAGGCTCGGGTTGAAGCACCAGAGGTGTAGGAAGCTGAGGCTCAGGCGCCATGTCACCCTCACCTGCACGAAGGGAGGGCTGACGTCCGTGTGGTCAGTGCTCAGGAAGCTCGTTTCCCTCGGATCCTTCTGGAAGGGGCCCGCACAACCCCGTCCCGAAGCATGGCTCTTTCTTTTCTGGTGATCAGGAGCTTCTGTGGTTTCTTTTCCCTCCTTCTTCATTTTGCCAGGATCACCTCTCCCGCGGTGGAGCCATTTGCCTTGGGGCTCCGGTCCTCGTGATTATGGGGGGGCAGGGGCTGCCTCTGAGGATCTCGGCCTTGGGGAGGGGGGCTCAGCCTGCAGAAGCTAACAGTGCAGGGCATTTCCTCCTCCGTGAAAGGGCACCGAGGAAGGGAAGAGGGCCTCGGGCACTGTGCATCTGGACAGAGCGGGGTCAGAGAGAAAAGGGCCCCTGGGCGAAGCCTCCACACCTCCCACTAGTCAGGGGAAGTCTTCCTGGAGCAGGTAGGAATCTCTCCCCCACCCTCAACCCAGCACATACCCGCTGAGATGTGGAAACGACAGGAGAGAGAAAGGAAGGTCCAGAATTATGGATCTGTGACTATTTTTTTGGAGAGCTGTTGGGGGTAGGGATGAGGACAGGAAGATGTACAATCAGTCTGGGATTGGTTTATTTTTATTGCTTTTTAAAATTATGTGGGTAATTGATGTTCATTGAGAAAAAGAGAAAACACAGATAAGCCAAGACAACAAAAATCATCTGTTAGCATCCTGGCAAATATCCTTTTTCTATGATTAGATACATAGAGAATATTTTCTTTCATTAATAAAAGGTTTTCTTACTGTTTTTGTGTTGTTGTTCAGTTGCTAAGTTGTGTCTGACTCTTTGTGACCCGATGCACTGCGGGCCCCAGGCTTCCCTGTCCTTCACCATCTCCCGGAGTTTTCTTAAACTCATGTCCAGTCAGTGATGCCGTCCAACCATCTCGCCCTCTGTCGCCACCTTTTCCTCCTGCCCTCAATCTTACCCAGCATCAGGGTCTTTTCCAATAGTTTTAAGACCTGCTTTCTTCCTTTTTTTTTTTTTAAACAGAACAATAGACTAGGGCATCTTTTCAGGTCAACAGATAAGTAGACTTCATCTCCATTGATGTTATTGGCTCCAGGGTATTATCTGGTGACCGGGAATTTCCCTGGTCTTTCTGCCACCTTCTCCTGGGCACCTGCACTGGGCTTGGCACTGGATGTGTGTCCTTGGCATTGGGGAAGACGGGAGACCAGCAAGGAGGATGTAAGGAGGAGAGACACGCAGTGGTCGCAGGCCCAGGCCACACGAGGGCAGCAAGCCCCTCTGGAATGGGGGCCGCCTCTCTCTCACCCACCTCCCAGCCTGCTTGTGGATGGACAGCGCCGAGACCAGCTGCCACCTGGACCCAGGTGGGGAGGTGGAGCAGAGAGGAACTTCCACGGTCTTCAGGCTGAGATGGCCCCCTGCAGCCAAAGTGCTCCCTGGCAGGCAGGGTGACCAGTCAGGGCTTACTGGTCCGGAGGGGACTGGGTAAGCTCATGAGAGAGTCAGAGAATCCAGACATGGAGGAGATGGGAGAGTCTTTCCACTCAGCTTCAGCAATCACAAGCAGCAGCCCCACCCAGGCCCAGGGTCAGCCCTGGGAAACTGACCAGCTCAACCTGGTCTCTGGGACAACCCGGAAGAAGAAATGAAAGTGAAGTAAGCAGGGTAGCACAGGGGTTAAGCCCACAGACTTGGAGTTTGATGGGGACCTGGCTTCCAGTCCTGGCTCTAGCATTCAGCAGCTGTGTGACCTGGATCAAGTCACTTAACCTCTCTGAGCTTCCATTTCCCCACCAATAAATTCAGAGCAGCTTCTACTTAATGGTTTTGTGAAGAAAATTGTCGGATCATATCCATAAAGTACTTGGCACACTGCCCAATGAATGTAGCTAGAGTTATCTTTTCATCATTAGCCGGTAAGTCGGCCTGCAGAGCCAGGAGACAGCTGCTTACAGAAAAGAACATGGTTGCGTGTTTCCCTGTGTTCATCGCTATTGCTGGGTTTTGTGTGCAGGGCTACGTGTGGGTGTGGGTAGCTGGGATCTAGAGAAGGAAGAAAGAGGGGGGGGAGGTGCAGGGTGGGGGGTTTATAAACCTAGCTGCTTTGAAACCAGGAGAAGTCTCGGGTCACCCTCCTGGGTAAGGAAAAGGCTGGATCTGTCCATGTTGTACCTCCCCAGTGCCCTCCGGAGCCCCTCCTCCCAGAGGGGCAGGGCAAGGGGGTGCAGCTGGATAAGAAGACCTGAGGTGTGATGCCAGCACCTGGATCCCAGCAGGGCGGGGGGTCAGGGGAGGGTGGGTGGGGGGCGTGTGCTCAGCTGCAGCATCCGTAGGCCCAGGGGCGGGGTGGAGGGCAATCTCTGAGGATCACTGCCTGGCTGCCAGATGGTGCCTCTAGGGGCCCACGGAAGGGGGCGGGTCCCTTGACCTTGAGCGGCCAGGGCCCTGTGAGTTCCTCTGGGTCCACCCTCCAGGGAAGCTGGCATCCCCGCTGGTCTCCTGGCCTGCGCAGTGGCAGCCTGGGCCCCGGACCAGCCTCCCCATCCCAGCAGGCCTGCTAATGAGGAACGGCTTCTCCAAAGACAGAGGGCTGTGAGCCCGCAGGTAGACCGCTGGTGGATGCTGGAGGGTGAGTGGTGTCCTCCTGCATTCCTTTAACTCCTCCCGAGAGGTCACCACGGGGTCTCCATCACAAGCGGTCTTGAGCCTGGTGTGATTTTCTCCTACAATTTCATCTACTCCCTGGACGGCCCCCAGTGCAAGCCGCTGACAGTCCTCAGTCTTTGCAATTGATTTCCTGGAAGCGGCGGCCGGGCCAGCAGCTAGTGATGGATGCGCGCTAGCGGGCTGGGGGCGGAGGAGGCTGGCTGCGCCCTCACAGGGCGCAGGTTGGTTGCGACCCAGCTTGGCAGGGTCCCTCACACGCAGGATGCACACACTCCTGCCTCCTTGCTCGACCTCGGGGTATCAGCGCCTACAGAAAGACTGGTGTCTGTGCACCGAGACGCATGGGCGAGGACGCTGGTTGCAGAATTGTTTGCGTGAGAAAGAACTGGAGACCCCTTATCTGCTCAGGGGAGCAGGGAGGGGCTGCTGCATTCTGCTCGTGGACAGGGTCTCTGGGACTGTGTCGTGGCGCCATTTACCTGAAACACCAGGCTCCCCAGAGTCAGACCTGGCAGCAGGGACCCTGAGTGAGAGAGTGAGTGGAAAGGCAGTGGTTGAATCAACTGCGTCACATCCACAAGGGCAATATCTGCAGAAATTAGAGAAAAATAAAGCAACAGCAGATATGCATGCTTCATATATGTGGTCATGAAAAAAATGCTCAAGATATACTGTGATGGGGGAAAGTTGTGGGGTGGTATGGTCATCTTGATCCAACTGATGTAAAAGCAAAAAAAACCCAAACATCCTGGCATCATATACACATATGTGTGTGTGTGTGTATAAATGCCCAGAAAAAGTCTGGAATGACATACAGCCAACTGCTGATACAGGTCGCTGCTGGGGAAGCAGGGATATTGGGAAAAAAAGAACTTGTCACTGTTTCTCTCTTTACTTCTGTGTTCACATTTTTTTCTTCAATGAATACGAAATTCTTTAATGGGGTAGTGAATGATACTTTCTGTTTTTTAATCAACCTCACCCTCTAAGGTATTTCTCTTGTTTTAATTTATTTTTTTATTGAGGATAATTGCTTTACAGAATTTTGCTGTTTTCTGTCAAACCTCAACATGAGTCAGCCATAGGTGTACATATAACCCCTCCCTTTTGAACCTCCCTCCCACATTTTTTTATGGAGGGAACAAACCTGGTGTCAAGAACAGCGCCCTCCTCTCCTTGGTGCTCCTTGCCTGCCTCCCTCGAGCTCCCGTTCCCCATTGTTCTTCCTGGGACAGTGAACTCCCCCAGAACCCTGGCTGGGAGAGCTGGACCTGACCTGGGCCCATATCAAAGTCCCGTGTGGCATCAGAGTGGGGACCGGTCACGGCCCAACCTCCATCCTGGCCTTCCCTGGTGGCCAGCTTCTCCAGCTGACACTGCAGAGACAGCCTGCGGGGTGAAGCCCCTCCGAGGTGTGCCTGCAGCGGGGAGATGTGTGGGAAGGAGCTCAAGGGGCTGCAGCTGAAGCTCCTTTTTTTAGGGACCCCCTTCCAGGGGCTGAGGGTGGAAGGAGGGAAAGAAGGGTGTTGTCTCCCGCCTCAGGCCCCACAGGGAGGCTGCTGGTGCCTTCAGCCAGCGAGCCCGGGCCTCTGGATCAAAGGAGTCAGGGCAGGACCATCTCCAGGGCCAAGCCAGGAATCCCTAGATTCCAAGCCAGCACCACCCTGCTCACCTGCCAGGCTTGGGCAGGGACTGCGGGTATCCAGGGCGCTGCTCTGACCGAGGGGCCCTTCCATCCTAGACGCCTGTGTCCGCTGGACCTGCAACAGGCCCAGCCTCCATGGCTCAGCAGGTGGAGGGATTTTGCCTTCCTTCTTCCTTGTTCTAGAAGGAAGAACAGGGGCAGGGCACACGGGTCACACACCTCTGGTGTGCCAGAAGCCTCGCTGGGTTCTTGACACTTAGCTCATTCACACCTCTCAGCCATGCCATCCTGCAGGTGAGGCTCACAGCTTCGGGGGTAGGGGGACTTAACTACTGGCCAACTCGGACCAGAGATGTGAGCCCAGGTCCCTCTGCCCCAAAGGGCTGCTCTCTTCCTCTATGCCCAGTGTAGCCTCACTCCTCCGCAGGCTTCAGGGAGGGTGCGCTTGTCACTGGGGAGCAGAGGAAATAGCAGTGGAAGGGCCTGTGGTAAGGACCTACGCAGGGCAAGGGGCCCAAACCAGCCTCCAGGGTCTCTTGAGGGCTCTTGCTGCTCGCTGACCAGCTCTCCAAAGGGGGCTGCCTCCAGGGAGTCCTCCTTGCTTTCCAGCCCTCCCAGGACTCCCTGGCTTGTGATGGCTTCAGTCACTGGGCTCAACGCTGCTCTGCTGGAGACGGATCGGCCCGGCCTTGGCCCTTCTCGTGGATTCGTTAATCCTTCCTCTGGTGTCCCCACTCCTGACCAGCTGGGTGGGACCCCCTTCCTCTAAACCCTCACCTCTTCTGGCCAACATCTTTTAGCCAAGATGGGGTTTTCTGTCACAGCAAATTGGCCAAGTCTGATGATCAGCGTGGCTTAGATCCCTGCTCTGCCTCCAGTGGCCAGGTGACCTTGGGAATGTCCCTGAACACCTCTGCACCTCAGTTTCTCCATCTGTAAAATGGGGATGATGGCAGTGGGACTCTTAGGGCTGTACATCAGCAACACACACGTCATCAGAATGACTCCCAGCTGGTGGCGGGCACTCAGTACGTGTCCACAGCTGCTGCTGTCTCTCTTCCTCCATGTGCCCCAGGCGGGATGGGTCATTCCACAGAACTGCAGCTGGGAGGAAATCACAGTGGGCTGGATGGAAACCAGCTTGTGGGCCTGACGAAACTGACATATGGTGCTTTCCTCAGAGCTCGTGGAAGGGAAGTCCAAGTTCAGATGCCCGTTGGGGAGATGCGGAAGACAGAGAAGGGAAATGAGAATGCGTTGCAGATGTTCTAGTTTGTGGCTCCCTACCTCCCGTCGAGCCTGCGGCCTCCAATTCTCAGTCCGGTTTGCAGGTCTCCACATCAGGAGGGAAGATGGAGGTGTCTCTTCTGCAGGAATTCCTTGAGCATCTTGTGAAAAAGCCTCATGGAGAGGTGGGCCAGCCCAGGAGGGGCCGGGGAACACTGGCCAGGCTGTCTTAGAGAGATGCAGAGCGCCTGGCCCTCTGATGAGCTCAAACTGCATCTCCGTCAGTCCCCTCAGGTCCTACAGTGACGGCTAACAGTAACCCTGGGGACAAAGCCAAAGCCAGCATCTCCAATAGGCTGTGTTTTCTCCTGGTTTCTTTCTCCCTGCAACAGATACTTGAAGAAATGAAATGCTTGTTAATAAAAATAATATCCAGAACCCTCACAGTTCAGTTCAGTTCAGTCACTGAGTTGTGTCCAACTCTTTGCAACCCCATGGACTGCAGCACGCCAGGCTTCCCTGTCCATCGCCAACTCCTGGAGTTTACTCAAACTCATGTCCATTGAGTCGGTGATGCCATCCAACCGTCTCATCCTCTGTCATCCCCTTCTCCTCCTGCCTTTAATATTTCCCAGCATCAGGGCCTTTTCCGATGAGTCAGCTCTTCGCATCAGGTGGCCCAAGTTTCAGCTTCATCATCAATCCTTCCAATGAATATTCAGGACTGATTTCCTTTAGAATGGACTGGTTGGATCTCCTTGCAGTCCAAGGGAAGAGAGTTCCCAAACCCTCACAATTGGCCCTAAAAAATACCTGGGAGCTCCTTTGCTGGAGTGTTCATATTCCTCTGTCTCCCCCACGAGGCTGTCCTTGAGGATAAGACAGTCTGTCCTGCTCACCACCGTGTCCCGACATACCAGGTCCAAACAAACAGTCATCGATACGCCTCTATGGACGGAATGATGGGAGAAGGGATCTGAAAGCCTGGAAGTTCTGACAGCACGTGTGAAAGGGCCTCGGACAGTGTCCAGCACACAGCAGGGACTCCACAAATGCCACCTGACTCGGTAGTCCAGGGGCTGTTTGGTCGTCACCAACTCTCATCTGTTTCTGCGCTGACCCCTCGAAAACGTCCAGCTAGGGGACTTCACCCAGCCTCCATCCCCAACCCCACCACCCTGAACCTGGCTTCAGCTGCTGGTAACGTCAACACCCAGCCAGCTCTCCACCCAGTGGGTCATAGCCAGCTGCTGCTGCTGTGGCTGGGATTTCACTGAGATCCGGACGCTTCTGGAGAATAAGAAGTTTCCATTCTAACTTCCTTTCCCAGCGCTGAAGATGGAGGCACTTCTCCAGCAGTGGAGTCCACCGTCTCATCAGTACTTCCTGGAAGTCAAAACACTGGTGAGGTCAGGTGACTGGTCAGAAGCCATATGACGGAGTCACTTTTGTCCTCTCTCCTCAGCCACACTGGACCCCTGGGTGACCTGCCACTATACCTGAGGGTCCCCGGGGCCAGCAAACCCTCTGGCTGGGCTTCTTGATGATGGGAACTGGTGTAGGGCTGTACCCTTTAGGATGCCTACAAGGCCCAGGTGACCAAACCCTGTTCGGCTCATCTCAGACCACTTCCCCCTTGCCAGCTGCAGGCCCCCCTTCCAGCTGCACCAATGTGCCCGCTCCTGCCCACTTCCGGGCCTTTGCATTAAGCCAGTAAGTGTCACATTTGAGTGGGCCTCAGAATCTACCCCCAAGAGATCCCAGATTTCTCCGCCTCATCCCCAGAGTGTCTGATTCAGTCAGTCTGGGTGAGGCCCAAGAATCTGCATTTCTAAGAAGTTCCCAGGCGACCTCATGCCGCCGGTCCAGGGACCACGCTTTGAGAAGCGCTGGTATAAGCCATCCCCCTCATCTGTCACTTCCTTGGGAAAATTTCCTGGACTTTTCCAAGCGACATGAGTGTCCCCAGTTATATGCCTTTGTGGGAACTCGCACTTCTCCTCATGGCACTTAATCACATTTTGCATTTACTATGAATTTGTGAAAATGTTCAGTTGATGCCAGTCTCCCTCTTTAAGTGTATATCTGTTTTGTTTCCCATTGTCTCCCTGGTGCCCAGCAAAGTGTTTTGCACATAACAAGTGTTCAACAAACAGTTGCTGTGGGAATGAATGAGTGAATGAATAAATACACGCAAAAGACTTTCAGAGGCTTGTCCCAGTGACCACCGGCTCAGGCAACTCTGGGCTCTAGTAGCACAGTGAGGGGAAACAGGGGGATGGTTTGGGGCACAGCTTCGGGGGTTCACACACAGTTGGTGTTACCAGCTGTGTGACCTTGTGTTGGTTGCTTACCCTGTCTCTGTGTTGCCTTGCTCATCTGCACAGCAGAACCAGCAAGGGTACCCAGCTCACAGGGTTGCATGAGGTAAACTGAGTAATCCACCCAGAGTGCTTACCATGTATGCCTGCCACATAGTTCAGTTCAGCCGCTCAGTCGTGCCTGACTCTTTGCGACCCCACGGACTGCAGCACGCCAGGCCTCCCTATCCATCACCAACTCCTGGAGTTTACCCAAACTCATGTCCATTGAGTCAGTGATGCCATCCAATGCTATCTAAAGCTATTCTTATTGTTCTCAAAGTGCCTGCCAGCGAGGCCCTGCTTGCTTTTATCAGACCCCGTCCAGGGGTCAGCTGCTAGAGAGTTCCCTCTGGTGGACTTAGGTAAGACCTAGACCAAGGAATTAACCCAGGGGTCTGCCTTTGGCTGGACTTTTCCAGAATCTGCAACCCCCTCTTGCCGGGGCTCAGTGATAGCTGCATGCGGTGTTTGTCTTGGGGGAGGGTGTTGGGACGTGGCTGTTGCCCCTCTGCCCATCCCCACGGGCCTGGAGCGGGCATTTCTGCTCTTCCCTCACTGCCTGCCTGGCATGGAGCTGACTCACCACCAGGAGGGGATGGTGATTAGTATGCAGGGCAGGTACTGGGAGGAAAGCTGTCTCCACGCAACAGCTCTTGATGCATTTCTCTGATTAATGTGGCAGAAAGAACATTGCAGCTTTTTCCTGAATGGTCGCCACGTGGAGCCGGAGTCATTAGCATCACGTCTCCCGCTTGCCATGACCTGCTGACCACCCTAAGTAGATAAAAATGAAAATGGCCAAGACAGCTGGCAAGGCCCAGAAACAAACTGCCTGGTGGCTCTGCAGCCATGGGAGAGTCTTTCATGTGGAAGGTTCCGGAACGGTCCCGCCTTCCCCATCCTCCCGCAACACCCCCCACCCCATAAAGCCGACCTTAAAATTTCTGTTTCTGTCATTGCTGGTCCCCAGCAAGGAAAGAACCCCCTTTCCGGGCCTTGGAGCCCGAGTCTGAGCATAAGCATCCCTGCCTCTCCCACAGGTGGGTGTGCCCAAGTGAAAGATGATGGGAGGAGGGGGAAGGGATGCCAGGGGGAGGGATCAGACTGGGTGAAGGACCCTGGCGGTGGCAGGAGGTACCTAGAGCATGGAGTGGGTCTCTGCTGGGCAGAGAGGACAGGTGGGGTGCAGCAAGAGAGAAGGCTGGGGATCCAGACTTTATCCCGAGGGCCACGGGGAGTCACGCTGTGTGGAGGGACGGTAACTCGTGGGGAGTAAGACAGGGTGCTCTAAAGATCCCTCCCTCTCCAGTGTGATGGATACTGGGGACTCACGGAGAAGTGAGGGGAACCGACCGGAGGCCATTGCTGCCTCCAGGCGGGTGATGCTGCTGCCTTGAATTAACACCACATGTTCCTCAGGGCACTTCCTGTGCAGCCACTGGGAGTTAGGGCATCTATCTGCAAACCTGGGAAGACAAGTGCTCACCATTGCTCAGGGAAACTGAGGCAGGCTGGGGTGACTTGGGAGGTGACAGCCTCCCCAGGATGGGCATGAAGGTGGGGAGAAGCTCCTTCTGTGTCTTTGGTCTTTCCTTGGTTCTGTGGGGTTGGATTCCTGTGACCGTGCTGTTCTGAATAATTGTTTTGGGATCCCCCCCTCCGCCCACCTACTTTGCTGCTTTCATTCTCTGGGTCTCAGTGTCCCCATCCATGCAGGGGGAGAGGGTTGGCAATCTCAGAGAATGGTCCCTGGGCTTCCTGGGAAGGATGATGGTAAGGCAGCCCCAGGTTGCAAGCTCAGGCCAGCTCCATTCTTCTCCGCCCAGTGACGCCTCTGCCACCGTTATCTCCCCCACTGCCCCAACACACATCGTTATCACTGCCTCATTTGGGTGGTGGTCTTCAAAGCCAGCCCCACCTCTTCCACTTGCTAGAAAACAGGCCTCTGGACTCAGCCTGGGGCCTGAAAGGAATGAGCAATGGCGCTAATCGTGGAGTCGGCAGGAGAAGCTGGGAGGAGGCCGCCTGGAGACAGAAATCATCTTGTGATGCGCCAATTACCGATCAGCTGGGACATAATTGCGGGGCTGCCATCCCGGCTGCTGGAGGTACCAGGCCTCCCTCTCGTTAATCAACGATAATCCAGAATTACGACCCTTAATGATTTGCAAAGACACTTAGGCACACACGCACACATGCTCTCGCACGGACACAAGTAATTGATAATCAACCATGTAATTTGAGGCAATAATTCTGTCCGGGCCAGATGACAGGCTCCACCCTGCCAGCAGAGGGGAGCCGGAATCACAGCCGACTCCGTGACGGCTGGCGGCTTCTCTGGGGGATGGAGGCTCTTTCCCTTCTCTAGGGTGGGTGCCGAGGGGGCCCCCAGTTATCTCTGGGCAGAAGGAGGACAGAGATTTTTGTTTGTTTCCTACTTTTATTCATCTGTATTTTCTAATTATTGCACATTAGAACTTTTGTAGCGTTTAGAAACATCCTTGCTATTATTGTTTACTATTGTTCTTTATTCAGGGCCCTAAACCAATGGTCTCTAACTTAGGGAGCATTCAAATCACCCAGGGAGATGGTTAGAGAGGTGGATTTCTAGAGACTTCCCTGGTGGTCCAGCGATTAAGACTCCTGATTTCTGATGCAGGCAATGTGGGTTCAATCCCTGGCTGGGGAAGTGAGATCCCACAGGCTGCCTGGTGTGGTCAAAAAGTAAAAGTTTTGGAAAATATGTGGATTCCTGCACCCTGAGCCTGGAGATTTAGACTCAAAAATCCAATGTGAGACCTAGGAATCTGCATATTTAATCAGCATCTCAAATGATTTGGGTGTAGACTGTCCACAGACTGCACTTTAAGAGAAGTGCCAGTCACTTGGTCGTGTCCACCTCTTTGTAAGCCCATGGATTATAGCCCACCAGGTTCCTCCGTCCATGGGATTCTTTAGGAAAGAATACTGGATGGGTTGACCATTCCCTTCTCCAGGAGATCTTCCCAACCCAAGGATCAAACCCAGGTCTCCTGCATTTCAGGCAGATTCTTTACCATCTGAGCCACCAGGGAAGCCCTTTAAGAAGAAGAACCCTAAAACAATGGCTCCCAACCCTGATTGCACATTGCAATCACTTGAGGAGATTTTCGAAAATTCTGATGCCTGGGCTCCAGCCCCAGGATCTAATAAGACTTAACTGATCAAAGTGCACACTGGGCATCAGGAATTCTTTTTAAAGGCCCACAGGTGATTCCAACCGTCAGCCGAGGCTGAGTCCTATGCCTCATCACTCCAGGTGGGCTCCACTGGCATCTGTCTTCCCAACCTGTTTCTGTTCTTTACCTTGGAAACCTCTACCTCAGTTGTCTCAAACTTTAACGTGCATATGCATCACTTGGGATTTTGTTAACGTGCAAATTCTGTTTCGGGAGGTTGGGGTGGGAAGGCTGCAACCCTAGACACAGTTCCAGGGGACGATGATGCTGCTGGTCCTAGAGAAGGGGAGTCTCTTTTCCTTTGTTCAAGGCCGAAGCACGTGGATTTTGGTGCCAGAAAGTCCTGTTTATAGCACTCTTCCTCCGGGGGGAGCCGGGTGCTGCCTCTGCAAAGTAAATCCAACCCACTCTTGCGCAGGTGGCTGAGTGCCTGCAAGTCACATGTTTGGTTCTTTTAGGGTCCTGAGAATAAGACGTGCTCAGTCTAACTCAGGTGATGGGGCCCCAAGAAATAGTGGGAAATGGTACCTTTCCCGGAGGAAAGAAGATAAATTATTCCGAAGTTGGGCACAGAGTATGAAGCAGTCACTGGCCTGGGGGCCAGGTAAGACAAAACACAGGTATGTCCCACGTGGCGGGGGCCTGGTGGATGAATTCCTAGAAATGAGAGCTTCCTGGAGTTAGGCCTGGGAGGAGGGCTGGCAGTGGGGAGGCTGGGGATGGTTGTTTGTCTCCCACCATGGCCACAAGCATCTCCCATTCCAGGATGGGCATTGGCCATGTCCATCTACAGGACAAATCTATTTACCCTCCTCCTGAACTTGTTATGGCCTCGTGACTTGCTTTGACCAGCAGAATTCGGTGCAAGGGAGCTATGCCATCTCCATGGCAAGCCCCTTAAAGAGCCTGGCAGCTTCTGCTTTCATTCCTTTGGAAGCCAGCTGCCATGTAAGAAACCAACCACCCTGAAGCCACCATACCGGCCACATGGGGGAGGCCACGTAGGGAAGTGCTGAAGTGCAAGGCATGTGAATAAGTCTTCTTGGTCCTTCCCTCCCAGTCCGGCTGCCAGCTGAGTGCAGAATGATCCCAGCTAGTGCCACATGGAGCAGAAGAACCAACCAGCTGAGCCCTGCCCAGATTCCTGACTCACAAAATCAGGAGAACCAGTGCACTGTTGCTTAAAGCCACGTCTTGAGTCCACTGTTATATTGCAATAGAGAATGAAAACGCTTGGGTTCCTCTCTCAGTTCTGACACCCATAGGCAAGACTAGTATGCCTGTCAGACCTCAATTGCCTCACCTGCAAAATGAGAGTTAAATGAAATCATGCATCTAAAACCTGATGCCAAGGGCCTGGCGCACTGCTCTGCTCACCAGATAACCGTAATTTATGAGTATTAGTGAGGCCATGCCAAGGTCCCCATACCTGTGCTCCACACGGATTTGAGTGACAGCCATTCAAATCCTCTTGTTCCAGGCCCTCACATGAATGGCCATCATTCTCCTCTGATGGAAACGGACTGTCACTGTGGCAGCACCCTGGCTAAGAGCAGCAGCTTCTGAACCAGGAAAGCATGGATGTCTTCTGCCAGTTTCTAGCTCTGTGACCTCAGGCAAGTTATTTAATGTCACTGAGCCTTAGTTTCTTCACTGGAAGAGGAGTCAGACTTCAGAGGAAGTCAGCCTAGCTCCTCTTCCAGGAAGCCTATCCTGATTAACTTCTCCCCACTACATGTCTCTAAAGAGCGTTTTGTGGTGTCCTATTTACAAGGCAGGTGCTAACTTCTGAACTTTCAGAAGAGAGCTGAAATTACCTATATGGGTTGGAAAAAGGGTATGGAGGACCCTTGACCATACTTCATTAACAAAAATAGCTTTCCTTCGTTGAGTCTAAAGAGTTTGTAAGTGCTTTGCATGCATTGTCCTCACAACACGCCTGTGAGGGAAGGACCGTTGTCGCCAGGCCCCCTGTGGGGTGAGGGTCCTGACCTTAGGAGCCAGGTGGGGCCCTGCAGTGGACACTCGCTTGTTGCTGTGTCCAGCATGTTTGTGTATATGAACGCTACTCCTTTTCCCTACATATCTTAGGGACTAATAACAAAATATGCAGAAGAAATACTTACCGAAATCAAAACAGATGATTTCTTGTCTAAATCAAGCCATCTCCCCTGACTTCAGGGTACATCCAGAAGTGGCTGACTTCTCACTAACCTGGCTACTATCCCCCTGGTCCCAGCCACCATCCTTTGCCTCCATCCCTTCACAGTCCCCCTGCTCTCCCGCCGTTCTCCTCACCAGAATGACCCCATTCCCGTGCAGGAGGGATGATGTCACCGTTGCTGAAAGCTCTGCAGTGGCTCCATCTCACTCAGAGTAAACACTAGGGTCCTCCCAGTGGCCCTCACAGCCCAGCACCATCTGCTCCTGACCGTGAGTCCCATCCCCGCCCCTGTTCTCTCCAGGACAGCCTCTCTGTCATCAGGCATGCTCCTGCCTTGGGGCCTTTGCATCGCCAGTTCCTCTTTTACCAAATGATTACCAGGTCCACTCTCACCTCTGTTAGATCTTTACTTAAATGTTACCTTTTTAGTAAGATCTTCCCTGACCGCTCCATTCAACATCACCCCCCCCACCCCATCCTGGGGCACCAACCCCTCTTCTTCTTTGGTTTTCTCCACAGCACACATTACCCTCAAATGTCACATTTGTTCCATTTGCTTATTTATTTTTCTCTCACCGCCCCCCCCCCGCAACACTCACACACAGAGACACACAGTAGAATGTAAGCTCTGTGTGGGATTTGTGTTTATTTTGTTTACTGCTATTGCTTCAATATGCTTCAATAGCTCAATAACTGCTATTGCTTCAATATGCTTCAATATTACTTCAATATGCTTCAATAGCTCAATAACACCTTGTTACATGAATGAATGCAAAAGTAGGCATACACACAGAGTGTGAGATGATACCACAGACTTCCTCAAAAAGTAAACCTGGGTAGTTTTGATACAGATATTAAAACATCCCTCTAGCACTGATGAGTTTCAACCCTGACTTTTGCTGTATGTGACCGTGCACGTACACAGTAAGGGCCACTGGGAGCAGAAATTTGTTGGTTGTGGCAGTGATGGTGGATCTTAATAAAAAGTCATTGGGAACATCTCTCCCCATCCTCAACAAGCCCCCAAAGCCATACCAAGGGAGACCAGATTCACCCAGCAGTCTGGAAGAGAACAGGGATCTGGGAAGACAAAGGCCCCCAGCAAGTGACACTAAGGCGAAGCAGTCCAGTTAACTCCAGCAGAAAAATCCGCTGTGGCCTGGAACATGCAGCGTGGGGTCTTGCCATCCCAGCCCCCGTCCCCACGGCCCTCCCACATCCACTCCAATGCCCTCTCATTAGAGGTTAGAGCTCAAGGGTCCAGAGTCAGGGGTCTGCCGGGGTACCTAGTTGAGGGGTGGGAGAATCTGGGGAGACTGGCACGCCCCAGGAGCACAACAGGGTCCCTTCCGAATGCACCAGAGATCCACAGGACGGGAACAAAGGATGAGGCTCCCTTGAGAAAGTATAGTTGTTGGTGGTGGCTTTTAACTCCCTCCCCCTCCACACCCCACCAAATACAGCATCCTTGAGATCCACCCTAGGGTCCCTCCTTCTGGTAGAGGGGGGAGGGGTAGAGAAGACTTATGAGCTACAGATGAGGAGACTGAAGCTCAAAGGGTTTAAATGGCCTGTCCAAGGTCATTCCACACGCGGCAAGTCCAAGATGCAGGAAACTTAGCTCACTGCTGTATCCGAAACAGCTTCTGACATGGTCTTGGAGGCTGGGTTGGCTCAAAAACTAATTGGCTCCCCAAACCTAACTTACCTGTCACTCATTTTGTCTGTCACTCACTGTCAGTCATCCCTCCAAAAAACCTGGCAAGTGGCCAGGTGGGCCACAGGTACTCCGTGGGTGTTGGGTTCAACATACCAGGCAGCAGCAATCACGTTATGCTAAGGAGGAATCCCCCTTCCCGCCCCAGGGCTCCAGAGCGGGCAGGCCTGCACCTTTTGCCCTAAGCCAGCAGGGGGCGCACACACATTGTTTCCAGTGGGCTTCGCACCAACCTCCCCGGGTGCCCATCGCGGTCTTCCCCGCCTGTGCCTGTGGGCTGCACACACAGGGCACCCCCTGCCCCGCACACCTTGAACCAGCCTGTTTAATGTCAGGAGCCTTCCAATTGTGCAGTTGTCCCCAGCAGGCAGCCCCCCAGCAATGCATAGTATCTAATATTTACTGAGTGGTTTCTAACCCAGGCACCTGGCTAGGCACTTGACAAGCTTCACCAACTTTACAAAAAAGAATGCTAAGCTTGTATTTTCACCTCACTTTAAAAACAAGAGTATTGAGGTTTGGGGCCGTTAAGTGGGTACCCTTAAGACCTCCCCTTTCTGCTCCAAGGTGGGGAGAATGTTTGGGGCGGGGGCCGGGGCGGGGCACTGGCTGAAGCCAAGGCCTCCAGAGAGAGCAGGATTGGAAAGAACCCTCCCTAGAAGAGGACAGTTCCTACCCCAGTTCTGCTCCCCAAAGCTCTGGGCGGGCCCCTGGAGCAGGCCTGCCAGCTTCGTGCCGCTCTGGTGGGGCACCCAGGGACACTTCCTCTTCGGTGTCCGTTCCAGCCACCTGGCACACACGGGGGGGTGTCCTGGGTGGTGACGCTGGCAGTGTAGTGGGAAGGGGAGGGCCGGCCTCGTGGGAGGAGAGAAGGCATCAGGGCACATCACGGTGGACCAGCTGGCTCACGCCCCCTCTGACATTTTATGTGTAAGGAAACAAACTCAGACCGGGGAGGCCACTGGCCCAAGGTCACCTAGCTTGTGATGGCAGAGCCAGGGCTGGAACCCCGGTCTTTGAATGACCAGGCTTTAGCTGACCATGCTATTTGGGGCCTGGAATTGCCTCTTTCCCACCACCCAACTGCCCACCACGTCCCTGCCATGCTCCATGTCAGACCCTGCCCCTCCTGATATAGGCCCGGCTTCCTGCCCTCCTTTTGTGAGAGCTTCTCTCCCTGTGTTGGAACCGTGGCTCTTTAACTGGCCTGTTGCACCTGCATTCTATTCTGGGTTAACTTGCCTCCTCTCTCCCCAGTGGATTTTGAGACAAGCGCCAAGGGATAGGGCAGTCCAGTGGATACGGCACTGAGCCAGGCACTCAGACACTTGAACTTGAACTTGGCTGAGTTGCTGACTTGCGGTGTGCCTCAGGGGAGGTCACTTCCCTGGGCCTCAGTTTCCCCTGTGGTCTCAGGTCAGGGCGTCTCAGACGCTGTCCGTGGAGTCTGCCTCTGGCCAGAGAGGACAGGGCCCTGCACCAGATTCAACAGCAGAAACCTTGCTTTTTTTTCCTTAAGCATTTGGGTTTTTTTTAAGGTAGAATGGAGGAAGGTTCTGAGGCTAAGAGAAGTTTGAGCACTAATTTGAGGTCCTTTCTACTCAAATCTTGCTGTCCTTTGTATCTCTCTCGCCCCTAGTCGGCTAGCTGGGGTATGACATCTTGCACAGGATAGTCTAGATAAATATTTGCTGACCAAATTGAATGTCAGCCCTGGGAAGCAGGGCTGTGCTGAAGCTGACTGGGCAGAGGGGCCAGGCAAGAAGTAAACAGCCAGAGGGCAGCTGGAGGGAAAGGGGGCCTGGAACCAGACCTATGAAGGAAGAAGGCCTTCATAACAAGGGCGAGACCGCCTCGCATCTGTAGCTTCTGCCCCGCTTCCTCCTCCGGGTTGTCTGCTGGCTTGCCCCGACAACCCTCCTGCAGGGGCTACGGTGTCCTTGCACACACCCTGCCCCGTGCCCTGTCAGGGCCGCCCACACAGCTGGGCGGACGTGAGTCTGGCAGACACTGGTGTGGCTGAGCGCTCCTGGAACGAGGTTCAGAAGGGCCATGGGGCTGGCACGGAGGAGAGCTCTGGCCCGGTCAGCCGGCCAAAAGTCAGGCGGGACGCCCGGCCCCAGGGCCCCCAAAGGCAGGCCTGTCGAGGTGCTGAAGTCTGCGGGGCCTCGCTGGGTACTCTCGGAGGGGTGGATGTTGTGCGCTTTCTGTCAGTGGCAGGCCATGTTCTGCGTGGTGTGGGCATGTTAGTTCTGCTTCCAAATCTTGGCTCCTCCTGGAGCTACAAATTACACTCTAGCCTCCGTCCCAGAGCAGGGCTTCCATGCTTCAGGGTAATCAGGGACCACCCCGACTGCACAAGTGTGGCCGCCCACGATCAGAAAATCCTGTGTCGTGCAGGGTTTAATTCTGACCAGGGTAAGAGGAAGCCTGAGCAGTACAAAGGAACGCCATTTTTACAGTGCCAGGAAGCCCCATCAGGACGCTTCCTGACATAACGGACGAATTTCACTGTCATCTTAGTTGTCATTGCAGTGCCCGCCCATCTCTGTGCGGCTCTAAACCTCACTGCATAACCATCGGTCATGTCTTTGGGGTCCTTCATGCGTTCACCTCAGAACATCTCAGAGGAAGCTCCTTAATAATTGCTAAGAATTAAACATGTGCAGGTACTTTATCAACTTTATTTTGTTTAGTCATCACCACTACTCTGCGAAGCTGATCTGTTAGAATCCCTTTAGCTACAAGTAACAGCAACCTTAACAATATTGGATGAAGATGGGGTCCCTCACTGAACAGTGAAGGGACTGATGATCTCAGAACAAAGTTCAGAGATAAGTGGCCCCAAGTGCTGAATGATGCCACCAGGACCCCAGTTCTTCCCACAGTTCCGTTGTCATCCTTAGCGTGTTGGCTTAGTTCTCTAAGTAGTTGCCTTCATCATAACAAAATGGCTGCTGTGGCTCCAGCCATCAATCCAGACATAATGGCCAACTGCATAAGGACAATTGTTTCCTTCATGTTTTAAGAGGAAGGGAATATTTCCTAAAACAACTCTCCAGACATAGCCCCAAAGATCCCTCCCTACATTTCATGGACTAGAACTGAGCCATAGATCCATCCCCCAAAGAATCCCTGGCAAGCGGAACAAGATACCAAGATTTATTCCGACTAATTAGGGTTTCCCCCTTCTCGACCCTGTGTACAAGGAAGAGGGGGTGGATTCCTGAAAAAAAAGTTCAGGGCACTAAGGAAGAAAGCGACTATTGGGTGGTTATCAACAGTATCTGCCACACAGGTAATTATTATCTACATTTTACAAACAGAAATGAAGTAATGACTTAAAAGTCACAGTAAGAGGGAGACTTCCTTGGTGGGTCAGTGGTTAAGACTTGTATGCCTCACAGTGTGGCCAAAAAAGTAAAAGTTACAGGAAGAGGCCAAGTTAGGATTTGAGCCCAGAATTGTTCAACTCTAAAGCTCTTTCTACTATAGGATACACAAAACACTATTCTATATCTCCTTGTGAGTAAGAAAGATTGTTATATGCACCTCTATTTCAAATTCTTGCTGGAACAAGGAACAGTATAAATGCTCAGACACACATCTTATTTTACTATCAATAAAATTATCAGAATTTACATTAAGGTATGTATTTATTAGCATTTATTTAGGGCCTTCTAGGTGGCTTGGGGATAGAAGGGTAAGCTCTGGCCCTAAATTTCATGAATCCCCAGTTGGGGAGTTGCAAGAACAGATAACAATACTTTGTGAAGTATGCAGACTGTCACTGAAGAAAGAGCAGGGATGTGCTGGAGACCAGTTTCACAGGAAAGGCAAAAATACTGAGTTGGGCTTTGAAACATGCATAGAAGTTTGGTCAAAGAAGATGGAGGGGAAGCATTCTCTCTAGGCAGAGAAAAGAGCCCTGCAAAGGCATAGGGCTTGAAAGTTCATGCGGCGTTCATGGAACAAAGGGGGATTTAATGTGGTCAGAAAGGAATTGAGGGGCAGGAAGAGGCAGAAAGGAGATTGGAGGCAGTTTCCCAGGGGCCTTGCGTTCTAAGCTAAGGAGTTTGCCTTGATTCTGTTAGGCGCCTGGGAGATTTTTTTAAGCAGGAAAGTAATGCGATCAGATTTGAGTGATTTTGAAGACTTGGAACCCGTAATGAACCCAAGTGAATGTGAGTGGGCAACGTGAAAGAAAGGAATCAATGGTTCAGACACAGATGCATGCTTCAGACATGTGGATCCCTGTGCAAGTTAAGTCACAGAGAAGGAACGAGAGCTCTCCCCACATCAGCACCACATCCGGCTGTCCTTGGGGCCCGATGTGCCCACACTAAGGTGTGTAGGAGCTTCCAAAGGCTCGAGAAAACCACAGAGACTGTGAATAACTGGATTCTGTGTGTGTGCTCAGTCGTGTCTGACTCTTTGCGACCCCACAGACTGTAGCCCACCAGGCTCCTCTGTCCGTAAGATTATCCCCAGAAGAATACTGGAATGGGTTGCCATTTCCTTCTCCAGGAATAACTTGATTAAAGTATCCATACTGAACGAACATACTGACTCTGAGATTACTACTAAAAGGTCACATTGTTTACTATATTTTAGGCACTCTGCTAAATACTCGATATATGTTATCTTATTTAATTTTTACAACAATCTTATAAAGAAAACAAAGTAAAAGTCTGTCTGACTATGCGACCCCATGGACTGTAGCCCGCCAGGCCCCTCTGTCCATGGAATTCTCCGGGGAATTATACTAGAGTGGGTAGCCATTCCCCTCTCCAGGGGATCTTCCCAACCCAGGGATCAAACCCAGTCTCCTGCATTGTAGGCGGATTCTTTACCATCTGAGCCAAGGAAGCTTGGGATAAATCACATTGCCAAAATTTGATGTGTATAATTTATGAAAATAGGAGGAACCTGGAGGTTGGCACGAGTTACACAATCACATAGTGTGGACTCTGGATTCAGACTCAGCTGTGTGTGATAAGGACTCTAGAGTAAGGCAACCCTGAGTTGTAACTGCAGCCACCACTTATTATTACAGCTGTGTGACCTGGGACAGGTTGCTTGACCTCTCTGAGCTTCCTTTTCTTTATCTATACAGTGCGGATAATAACGGAAGCCCCTTCCTTAGGTGTGGATTGGAAAAGAGAATGCATTAAAAAACTCTAATACAATGCCAGACATAGAAGAGGTGCCCAATGAATGCCAGCTGTGCCAGTCATCATTGTTATTACTATCCAAAGGCTGGGCTGTTAAGCACCTTCCCAACCCACTGTGGAGCTTCCCAGTTGGAACTATGGTAAAGAAACCACCTGCAAATGCAGGAGATTGAGATGCAGGTCTGATCCCTGAGTCGGGACGATCCCCTGGAGGAGGGCATGGCAACCCATTCCAGTATTCTTGCCTAGAGAATCGCCATGGACAGAGGAGCCCAGCGGGCTACAGTCCATGGGGTCCCAAGGAGTCAGACATGACTGAAGTATCTTAGCACGGGTGCACAACCCGCTGGGGGCTGGTGTGTGTGTGTGTTAGGGATGTGGGGGGTGGAGCCTTCTGAAGTCAGTCTGTTCCCTGGGCAGAAAGGAAAGAGACTCTACTACAGGAACCATGACAATGTTATTGGTAAATAATCTTCAGATTCACAGGCCAAGCAGAGCCAGGAGCTGTGTCCTTTGGTTTCCAGCACTGCAGACCCCTGCTTGCTCCTTCCTCTCTTTAGGTCTCTGGGCCCTGCCGGCCACAGAGGATTGACTGAGAAGGAAGCCGCCTTCGCACTGAAGGTTGGCGGGAGCGGCTAGCTCTGCCCTCATTCAGGGTGGCCCTCCTATGGAACTGTTCCCACTCCTTTTCTCAAGAACCAGCGTCAGTGGAGTGTCTTTCCAGGAGAGCCCGGCTCCCTTTACTTTCAAGAGCTGTGTCTGCCGGTGAGGGGTCCGCATCACCCTGGGTCTCACGGACGCGCCTTCTGGTTTTGTGTGCAGATGTTCCTGATACATGCGTGCATGCAGCTGTGTTTGTGCTTCTGGTCCCAAGGAAAGTTGTGCTGGCATGGGCTGGGGGTTGGCACCACCTTGGCAGCAAGAGCCCCAGGACACCTTTTTTGTCCATTACATTCCACGCCTGGCTGGGCTCTCTGCCTGCTGGGTGAGTACTGACCCCCTGCACTTTTCCAGCTAAATTTCCAAGTGTTCTTTAGGCAGAAACTACAAGTGCTGTTAACTTGAGAACGAAGTTTGGAGCCTGGCACCCAGCTGTTCTCCGCCCATCTCCTGGAGACTGGGGTGCTTCACACACAAACTGACACAGAGGCAGCTGCGGTCACGAGACTGAAAGATGAGAACTGGTGGACCGGCTAAACCATACCTTCGTCTCAGCGCTTTTTGGGTGTGCACAGACCTTTCCGGTACCGTCTGCCCTTTTGCTTGGCCGGCCTCTTGCATAAGACCTGGCTGCCCCCAGCTCAGTCTTTCTGAAAAACATGCTTAGTCCCCCCTCCAGAGAAACTCAAAACACAGACACTCGTTATGCGTTTTCCTGGAAGCATTCTATAGCTCCAGCCTGGGAAAGCTTCCAAAAGTTTTCTGAACCAAAGATAATAATAATAATAATAAAGAGGTGGGGGAGGAGAGAAGTTTGGGCAAACGTTCCAGTTGATTAATGTTCAAGGGAACAGACTTGGATTGTAGGGAAAGAAAAAAGGAAGGGTTTTCCAGGTCAATTTAAACATTTGTGCTGTTTGCTTTAAAGGCAATTCCAAAATCGCTGGCCTCCCCAGAGCGATTTTTTTGGAATCTACCCAGAGGGCAAAAACTTACCGTCCCTTCCCCCATCTGGAAAGCTTTCACACCAGGGGCCCTACTCATTCTTGAGCTCTGGCTTCAGAGAGAAGGACTTTTCCAACCTTCCAAGATTCCTTGCCCTCCCTCACCCGGGTGACCCACAGGAGTTTCGTTTGCTCCACCCTGCAGCAGCTGCATTCCAGCTGTGGCGTCGTGAGGAAACATTTAAGAATCCTCTGGCCAGAAAGGTAGATGAGAAATGTGTCCTCATGACACCTGAACGTGGGCGGGGATCTACAAACAGAGACACCCCGAGGAACAGATTCTGGACTTTGGGTTCCCTAGGCGAAGAGCCAGCTGTCAGCTAACAGGAAAGGTTTTTAGTGGTCTTACGGATAAACGTGCTGCCTGCCCCCTTCCCCTCCCCCCCAACCCCCGCTGAGAAATGCAAGAAAAGGAAAGTCAAACAGATTTGTGAGGCAGTCAAAAAATATTTTCACTTACTCATGAGCGCTCATCTTTTTAATTAAAGCACAGCCTCTTGCTCAAAACAAGCCTTTGGAACAACAGAGTAAACAGAACCTTAATTTAGGGATTTGCCAGCTGATGTTGACTACTGTGGGAAGGTTACAGCAGCAGCTTCGAGACAGACGGTGGGGCGAATGTCTCCTAGGAACTTGCCTTGTCTTCCAAAGATGGGAGGGTTCAGGTGCAGAGAGGGGGACCTCAGAGGCCAACCAGGGTCCTTTAAGTGCATCGAAGTTGGCCAGACAGGGC
Source organism: Bos mutus (assembly GCF_027580195.1). Classification (NCBI taxonomy): domain Eukaryota; kingdom Metazoa; phylum Chordata; class Mammalia; order Artiodactyla; family Bovidae; genus Bos; species Bos mutus. The sequence continues at coordinate 97,567,348 of NC_091626.1, forward strand.
AAGCCTGAGCAAATGGCTTTTCTGGAAGCTGAAGCCCTCAGCAGCTGTCAGGACAAATGCCACCAGGCCATCCTGGTTTCTGGGAGTGCTCAGCCTTAACTGGGGTCTCTCCCTTCGGTCTCTTTGCCATCATATTATCTTCCGCGACTGCACCGTAGCCCCTCAGGTAGAGGATAGCCCACCTCACTATCTGGCTCGAGAACAGCTGGCAGCAGCTGCTGAGCTCCACACTGTTTTATCCTGGCCTCTTCATTTCCTGGCTCTTGAGATTCCATCCCTTTTCCCTAGCATCCATGGTAGCCCAGCCAGACAGCAACAAATTAACCGCCATGGAAATGCTCTGAGAACTCAGTATCCAAGGTGAGGACCTCCATGAAGTCCTCCACGAATTCCTGGTGCTGAAAACGGATATGGAAATTTAGTAGGAGAGCTGGGGCCCTGTGTCCCAGGGAGGCCCCCCTCCCACCCCTGCCAGCTATTGTGAAAGCTTCCTTCTACCTACTTCTTCCTGGTTCTGCTGTCCCACTTCAGACACTGCCTTACCATCCGCCACTTAACATCCCAAGGTCACCAGTGCCTTGGCCAGCACCCCACCCCCACCCCACAACCCACTCACTTTCCACGCGTGTCCTTTTAGATGCAGTCTGGATGGTTGCCATGGAGAGCACTCCCACCCCTGGTACCTTTGGGGGCTCTGAGACCCCAGAAGGAAAGCACCAGGAAACCCCAAATCTGCTCCCTCCTGAAAACAATGACTTCCAGGGTCCGTGCCAGACACATTCACAGGACCCGAAATAGACTCATTGTCCTCTTGTGCAATATCCAGGAATTTGGTGAAACTCATCATATTTCAGGTTACCGATAATGCAAGTTTGGAAACTGAAACAGGAAGGAACACAAGCTGAAAAAGCTTTTATCCAGCCCACAGCATTTCTCTTGCCAGATGCAAGACAGTTTGGTGTTTTTCTCTTTTTTTGGTTGTTGTTGTTTTTTGTTTTTTTCCAGCAGTACTTTGGTGGGGTTAAAATTAGCTGGCAGCATTCTGGTCACATGCTAGACAGCAAAACAAAAGGGAGTTGTTCCCTGGCAGCCCCTGAAGCAGACCTTCCTAATCCATGGACTTCTGGGAAGCCCACTCCTTGGGTCCTGCAACAGAAGGGCCACACCACCGACTCCCCTTGGTCATTATCCTACTCTAACAGGCAGAGCTTGGGTAGGGTCTAAGCTGTTTGGGATCTCAGGGTGTGCCTCCATTTAGAAAGACACTGAGGCCCCAAAATGGCTTTTTCGGATCTTCCCATTTGGGAGAGGAAGGTTGAAAAAAGGAAGAACTTTTGTAGGCAACAAAGCAGCAGACACCACAAGGACAGAGAGAGATGGGGGGAAGTGGGGGGAGGAGATAGTGTCTGCAATGTGAGCATGGGCACCACCTTCTGGGGGCACGGGCTGCTCTGGGCATGGGTAAAGCGTGAAATCATACATCTGAGCTCCACGTAGCCAGCACTTTGGATAGATTCTTTATCTATGGACCCTGCTGATAGGGGCTCATCATGGTCTGCTTTGTTCTTTCCAGCTTAAAACTGTCACCAGAAGCCCTGGATGAAAAATACAGCCTCTGATTCATACACACAGTCAGGAAACATCCCTTGCGTTCAGTGCAGAAACATGTCGGTCAACCTGGGAAAGAAATCACCACCGCGAAGTATGCTTTTGGCTTGCCAAAGCTTAGCAGCTGTGAGAGCCAAAAATTCAGCTGCCTGGATTTTCTGGGGAAGGTGGGGGTGAGTATTGAGTGGGTGGGTGGTATGGGGTGGGGGTGGGAGAGAAAGAGGGACTTTCTGAATCACCTGATTTCTGCCTCCAATTCCTGTTTAATTCCAAGCCAGAACCCACCTCGAAACGTCTCAAAAGCCAAATGCTCCTAAAAATTGCATTCAACACTATCCCTTCCAGCCTCGCGCCTGCTGGCAAGGTGAAGCAGATGGCTCTTATTGATTAATTTATTTATTTGGAAGGGGCTCCTCGAAGTAAGGAAATTCCAGCGAGACAGAAAGCCTAGACCAGAACTGCCATGACAATCACAAGCAGACAATTAGAGACAGGCAGGTTAAAAGACACTGTGGCGAAGCCCCAGGAACCCGGGCATTTTCCATCTTTCTCCCATCCAGCCTCCATGTCAGCCATGCATTTATGAAGAACTACCTCATTTGGTTCAACCTTCTGTGGTATTCAAGGGTTTGTGTGAGCTCTGTAGAGCCTGCTTTGTCAAAGGGGCTTCACAAACCAAACAGGCCTCTGACTTGGTTCTTATCCTGAAGCCCTCATTATACAGACAGACCCAACAGAAATTCCCACTGCCTTAACGCCCAGCACAGAAAGTCCTCTTTAATAAACATACACCATTTTCAGTGGAACAGCCTCAAGGTGTCAAAAGTACATAAAGGTCTGAAAGCTGAAACCCTAGATAAACAGTATGCTGAAATATATTTAGCAGAAAATATTGAAAGCCACAGGAAAAATATGTTCTCTTCCTGGGATGTTAACGAAGGTTTAGGTTCAGGAAACCTTCAGGAAATAGCGAGTTGGGTTGAGAAGGAATACTGCTCAATGTAAATAAATCACTAAACCTCCTTGGCCTCCACAGGCCTTGGCTGGAATGGAGTATTTCATTTTTTCCCCCCATTAAACAGGCCACCCGGAGAGTTGGTATTACAGATCTGAACTTGTACCAAATCTGAGTGTGCTATTTTGTTTCTGTACATTGAATCAGACGGTGTTTCAAACAGAAGCTTGGGCAAAATGGGGGTGGGGGGGAAGCAGCCAACCAGACAGGCGCACCCTCACTCTCAGCATAAATCAAAGACCTGTTCCACCTCCGATCACCCAACGTCTTGTCTCTGACAGTGACATATCCTCTGTTTTTGTTGCCTAGGGTGATGTCATGCTCATTCTAAAGCCCAAGAGTTCTAAGGGACTGGGTTGCCTCTGCTGCAATAGGATGCCTTCAGAAAGACCCAAGATTTCCTGAAGTCTCTGGGTAGGTAGGGAGAACAAGGAAAGGAACGGGCACCCAACTCTCCCCAAGATGGATGCTCCATGATGTAAGTGGCTGGCTAAAATATCTGGCATCTTTGCCGGTTTAAGTTGCCAGCCAAATATTATTAAAAAGATAAAATAATACACGCAACTGTGCAGAAGGCAGGACTGGTGTGTTTACATCCGGGTTGTGATGACTCAAAAGACTTGGACTTGCTGAAAAGCTCTATTAAAAACACAGCTTTGTGAGCTCCCCCACCCCGCCCCGCCAGGGAGCAGAAGGAAGCAGGAGAGGGGTGGCGATTGTTTGGGTGGGAGGTGGGGGGTTTGGAGGGTATGGTGACCTGCCTAGGGGATGGTTAAGGAGGCCCGTGGGGCTGCCGGTGGCACTGAAGGCCAGGGAAGTGCTCAGAGGCTCACGAAGCTCGGCACCAGAGCGGGGAGGGTTAACCTTTTTTTCCAGAACATTGATTTCACCATCTCACCGACTCGCGGGAGGCGGGGCGGGAGCGCGGAGCGAGAGCCTGCCGCGCCGCGAGGAGGCTGCGGATCACAAGGCCATTCTGATAGCCTCCCGTCCCCATGGCAACCGCAACGGCATTTATCAGTTCCTTCTGCGCACAGGCACAGCGAAATCTGCATTGCACATGGCAGGCTTCCAGCATCCCGAATGAAAGAGCACTTTGAACGGCTGCCAGGTTTGGGAAGGAGCAGAGCTGTCAGGGCTGCTTAGAGCTGGCAGTTTATACCGGGGAGGCTCTCGCTTCCCAGAATCCTTCGGGCCTGGCGCGCTGCCAAGTGCTTAGCGGAAGCTAAAAAGTAACTCGTTCCCCTCCCCCTCCCCACGCTCCCTCCCCCCCTCCACGCCATTCACCGCAGCAGCGCTCTCAAAAATTTTCCACATGTCCTGTGTCACCCAGTGCAGCCTGTACAATGAAAACCAGAACGCCGGCTCCCCATGGCCGGTCTTTTATTAATCACTGGGCGAGGGAGGCCAGGCTGGGATCAAGACACTTTACAGTCTGGAGCACCAGGTCTCCTCTGTACCTGCCAGAACCCACTGGGTGTGAACCTGTGTGCGGTGTGCGTGCGTGCATGTGCCTTTTTTCGGCCTGAAAAATACATTAATAAAAATAAAAGCAGCTCCAGGACTGTAGACACCCTGAGTAGAGCTTGTAGACACCCTGAGTATGGGACCGCCCCCCGCCCCGTAGGGTGGTTGGGGTGGGGGGTGCGGGTTTTGGTTGGGTGCTTCTCAGCTTTCATTTAGGTTGGGGAATTGAGGTCATGCAGGCAGCGTTGTTCAGATCCAGCCTTTCCAAGAGCCTTGGGGAAGAGGGTTGTTATTGAGAGCGGAGTCTTTTCCGGAGCTTTCCTCGAATCTCGGGTGTCCGCGGTGAGAGCTCTGAGACCACCGATGGGAAGGAAGCTGGGAGATGATTTTCAATGGAAAGTTTACCCGATAAGTTCTGACTGTCAGGCACAGCCCAGAGCACAAGGGCTTCTACTAGCAGAAGCCGCAAATTGGCAAAGCATTCACTGTGCTGAATCTTTTTTTTTTTTAATCATAATCTACACTGAGATCAAGGGCTTGGGCTTTATTTTCCAGCACAAATAGAACGAAAATTGTCTGCTGCTTAGGCGGTTGGATAGAGTTCAGGAAAACTATGTCTGGCATTAATTCCAAAGTGGAGGTTTTGGTTCAAGCGAGGCCCATTAATTTCAGTAAACTGTTTTCACTAGTCCAGACCCTGCTGTGCAAGGACTATTTATTACCTTTTGCTAACCTGATGTCTTCAGAGTTGTAAAGCAAAGGGGAAAAAAAATCCAGGGAGGAGACATCTATATCTTGAATCAAATGGGTTCTGCACCTTGCCTTTGGGGGCCATGTTTTATGGGGCATTTTCTGTCCCTGATTTTTCTTAATCAGACTTTTTCTTTTAAATCCATCTTGCAATGAATTTGAGGGAGAAAAAAAATCCTGATGGAGAGGATCCTGGCGAAAGCAAATATCTGTCTCCTGCCTCCTTCAGAAGGGTACCTCCCAGCCACAGGGATGTTTTGTGTGTCTGTCCCGGGCTTCCAGGCTGCAGGTCCAGTGCAAAGCCCTGACATGAGTCACCCTGACCATCCGGTCTAAAATACACCAAGACAGTCAATTTTGGCGTTTGTTCTCCCTAGGAATTTTACTAGCTGCCTTAGAAAAGCACATAAATTGCTTCCCCCTCCTCTTTTTTCCATGCCTCCTCTCTTCATTCCCACCCCTCCCCAGTCCATGTTGATGTCATTTCAAAGGCAAGGATGAAAAGGGGGGATTTGTCAGGCGGTCAGGTTTGTGAATGTGTCTTTCCAGCCCCCCACACACACACACACACACACACACACACACACACACACAGGTTTGTGAATGTCTTTCCAGCCTCCAACACACACACACCTGAGAATGTTAATCAGAATTAAAAGCTAGTCAGTACTATTAAAGCATCAAACATGAAGACTTAGAGAAGGAGGGGGCATATGAGGGGTAGAGGCAGTGGAATGGAATATACGGAATATAATTCAGTCCTCTGCGCCGACTTGTTAAAATAAAGGAGGGGAAAGGTAGCACCAGTTTGGTTAGCTTGTCAAATGTCAGAATTTCTGGTCTTTTCCTTTTAACTACTCTCCCCATTCGCAACCCCCGCCCCGCCCCGCCCCAACACAGTCGAGTTTTGTGCCTTTCCCAAGTGTGATTAATCTCTGGCAGAGGCCAGAAACAGGAGTAGATTTCTTGGCTGCCCGTTCTGATAAACAGTCTGTTCTTGGGAAGAGTAGGTGAAAGTGGCGTAAGGGAGGGAGTGGGGGTGGTGATCTGCGGGCCTTGTTGGGGGGTTGGGGGCAGGGGGAGGAGGGGAGGGGAGGGGGCTCTGTAGTCCCGCCCTCCCGGCAAATGCAATTGCCCTTCCTTTGGAGCGCGTGGTTTTGGGGTGGGTCAGGTTTCCTGGCTTTCAGAATGTGCGCAGACACTGGGCCCATTCTTGCTGCCAGTTCACGGCGTCCAGGAAACGTCGGAGGGACACCGAGGGCTCGGGGAGGGGTTGGAGAGCGCTCCGGAAAGGGAGGGGACGGGAGCCCGCGTGCCTGAGGATTCAGACCCCAGGTCGGATGCTCCGGCGCGGCCGACCGCGGGCTCCTACGCTGGGAGCCGCCCAGCGGGGAAACCGAGGCAGCCACCGGGAAGTCTCGGGGTGGGGAGAGGGGGCGGCGGCGGTAGAAGTATTGTAAAGCGAAACTGGGAGAGCCAGAAGATGTTCACAGCAAAGAGAGGGGCTATTTCGCGGCCTCGAAGGCCGCTGGTATGGAAACTCCATAGGCAAGAACACTGGCTGTGGGTTTTGCAGCGGGTTCATTGTGTGGGCAACCAGGCAGCGAGCGGCGATATGAAAACGTGGGGAGGGGAAGAGTCTTGGGCTGAAGGGAAATCAGTGCCGAGAAGGCTGCGCGCGGCTGGGAAATGTCACCAAGGAGAGTGCAGTGGCACCGAATAAATGATGAATAATCGGCTACCTTTTGGGAAAGGAGTGTAGTGTAAAATTATTAACAAACGCGAGAAACCCGCGTCTTCTCAGCCTGAAAAGCAAACCCTCACCTCCTGCCTCTCCTCTCCAACACACACACACACCCCACCCCACGTCTACCCTGCATCCAAGCCGCCTCGGCTAGGCTCGTTTTCCTTTGGATTTAATTACATGAAAATGCTGAACAAAAAACCTGTAATTACACCCTTAGTCCCTGCCACTAAGGCCCAGCACACTTCCTGCTTAGTTTTGTTTTTTAAAGAAGAGGTCATTGCCTCTTTTCATTTCAAATTGACCAAAACAAAAAAGTAAAAGCCCCCAATAAATCCCAACTGCCGCGAGCTTCGGCAGCATCAGGAACTGGGGATGGGAAATCCTTGTTGGTCTGGGAGAGATGAGGAGACAGCCTACCCTGGCCATTGTCTCCTCCTATTTTTTAGGTCCAGAGGCAGTCACTGTTTGTCCATCAGCCCAGAAAAACAGAGATGCTGAGCTGGCCAGGGGGACGACTGAAGAGTATGGATCAGGCCTCAATTCTTCTATTTTACCTAGAAAGATTTTGTGCTGGAAAGGAGATTCCTGACAATGGCTTGACTTTCTACACCCCTAGGTATTAAAATAGAGATACTCACTGTAAGCCCCCAAAGTTTGGAAAACAGGTAATATCGACATTTGGCAGATGAGGAAACTGGGCCTCGAGAAATAAACAGATTGCTGTATGTCAGTCATGTGGCTGGTGGGATTGTGTTGTACAAGCACTGTCTCTGATGACTTTGGGGCTTTTTCTTCAGGAAAACTAAGACACCTAGGAGTAAATGGAAGCTTCTAGATTCTGGGCTAGAGTCAGTCTGTTTTCATTCATCATTAGATTCCTAGGGCTGAGAAAGTATTCTCTAAATAGTTGAGTAACCTAATGAATGGCAATGGAAGGGCACACGTTGAGGAGCTAGGAGATGGAAACCCACTAGGCCCTCTGGCACCCAAGTTTCAGCTTTTAAACAAAATGTAAGTGATGAGAATAGCTTCACACTCATCCAGACACGCCAGGCTTGAATCCTCTGGGTCTGGCCAGAGAGGGAAGTTGAGGTTATCCAGATGGCGGTCCTCTAGATGCGTCAGGGTTGAGGGCTATCTTATTCCCTTGATTTCCAGCTCCTGTGGTACCTATGCCAGGCTTGATTATCAAGGTACAGGCCTCTCCTATGCTAGAAGTGCTTTGAGGAGTAGCCTGCCATAGTCATCAAGCGGCCCCCCCAGACCGAGTACAGGACAGTACCTATTGGGTGGCTGCACACAGAGTCCGTATTACCTGAATCTGGTGAAAGCAAAGGTTTGTTACTTGACGTCCGGGTTTGGAAAGAGGTTACTCTCACCATTAAGTGGATCTTCTCCACTTCCTTCTTTCATCATGCAGCCTGGGGGTCCTTCTCAGGTGTGGACATTTAAAATCTATCAATAGCTATCCTCAGTAAGTTCTAAATACTTCAGCATGTGGTACAGCTTCAGATTTTCCTCCATCACCTCTACCTAGAGGCAGGGTATAGAATACCCAGGAAGGTCTCAGGGGATGCCTGGGAATCATGGCTACACAATTTTGCTCAAAGACGAATGGTGACTGATTTTAACTCCCCCAGAACTAGTGCTAATTTATGCATAATCTCCTATCTACGGGCACAGTGGTGGCATTCTTCACCTGGAAATTTCTGCAGGAGAGACATTTTAACCTTCTTGCAGTTTCTTACAGACAGGTAGGGTACCCCCACCCCCACCCTCCAAAAAAGGCTGGCACCACTGGATCAGAAGAAGGAACACTGGATTTAGAGCCAGAGAACCTGGTTTTCAATAATTCTAGACTAGCTCTGGATGTGCTTTCCTGACCTACACAGGAGTGTTGAAAGTAACACCTAAGTCACAAGGCTGGTGTGGTGATTGGTGAGATAATGTCTGGGAAGGCATTTCAGAGCTCTCAACAACTGCTGGTCATTCTATTGTTCATAATCGCTTCCATTTTATTAAGTACATTATAATATTTATCTTCCACACAGGCCAGTGAGACCAATTATACCTAAGACTAAGAAATACAGGGTCAGGTGATCTGGCCAAGGTCACAGAGCTATTTAGGGTCAGCCAAGTCCAAGTGGAACATCATAATGTTAAGTATATACTAAATGCTAAGCGCCTCCTCTTTCTCTCTCCCGAGTTGCAGGTTGAACCGCCTAGCTAAGCAAGATGAGTCCAAATACTTGGCGATGTTCCTAGCCCATGCACCCCAACCGAGGACAGCACTGATGGCTGCCCTTGGTACCAGACTTGACCGAGGACAGTGAGGCCGCCGCGAGGGCTTCCCGCTCTGACGCCCCGCCTTCTGGCAGCCCCAGGGCAGGAAAGCGCCGGCGACGACGGGTCTCCGAAGCCCGGTGGTGGAAACCCCCGGTATCTGGTGTGGGCCGGTGGGAACCCGCGGGCACGCTGGCTCCCTGCTCAGGCCCCGGGCGCACGCGGGATGGGGCGGGAGGGTCTGAGCACCTGTGGTCCTGACCGCCCGCCGCCCGCCTCTCCGCCCACTTTCGCCCTCCAAGCCCCCCTTCCCGATTTACCCCACTCCTTGGTGTGTGGGTGTTTGTTTTAACCCAAACGGATCGGTGAATAGCACCCTTGTCTGGCGCTTTCCTCCTCCCCAACCTCTAGAGCTGGTCCCTGAAAGGCTCATTCCAGGGTTCCTTGATTTTGGGGACCTGAAAAAACACGCGCTTTTGCTAAAGCCAGCGTTGCCCCCCCGTGCCCTGGCACGCTGGCCAGGAGAGGAAGCGGGGAGGAGGCAGGAACCAGACGCGACTCCCCCGCCCCGCGCCTTTCTTCTCTTCCCTGCTCCCCGCCCCTTCAGGAAGAAAGCAGTCAAGAGATCTGATCGCTCGTTGCGGCCGCCGCGCCAGCACCAAGCACTACGTCCTCCTCTCCCTTCCACCCAGTTTTGCACGGAGCGCCCGGCTGCCCGCGCGCCTGGGGCTGGGCAGGTCCCGGCGGGCGGTGCAGCCTCCCCTCCCCCCGGGGCTCTTAGCGAATCACGTTGTTCCTGGGATTTCACGATCTAGTGGCTCTTGCGTAACCCTATGCCCTGGCCTAAATTAACTTTTTTTTTTTTTAAATACCAGGATTAATCCTTTAGGAAAAGGCAAATACTTCCGTCACGGAACCGGCCTGGGAGTACATGTGTAAATCACCGTGCTGACCCGATTCCCTCTCCTCCAGCCCCCGGGGTTGAGGGTGGGGGTTCCTGGCCTGGGGATGGGGGGCGCCCAGCCCACACGTTTATTTTCATCTACTTCGAGGCGGCTCTAGCGGGCCGAAGAAATGGGTCCTGCTGACTGCTGGCTTGAGTGTTACCAAAAAAGGCCTTTCTCTTGCCTGAGAGCTTGGCCCGCACTTTGCAGTGGGGTGACGCGAGGTTCAGCCCGGGCCTCCTCGGCCGAGCCAGCTGGCTGCAGGATGCCAGGACAGGGTCTCCCCGTCTCCCCTGACTCTGCCACAAACCAGCGGGGGCGCGGACAGGAGGAGACTGCAGGGAGCTTCGAGGTGCATGGATCCAGCTGCAACCTTCTCACCTCTAGCGGAGGTGTCGCCTCCGGAAAGGCCAAGTGGAGAGCTGACCTTTTGCTCCAGTTTTAAAGCTGGGTCCTCCGAGGATGCCAGCTCAGATGCCAAGCTGCGGGTGGTGTGGGGGGACCAGCCACAGTTGAAACTTTGGGAAATTGCAGGAGTTTCCCCTTGCGCCAGATTGACCCCTGACTTGGCCAGTCTCCAAGACACTCCCCGCCCCCCAACCATTCTGTCCCAGCTGTGGGTCTCTCCACCTAGTGTCTTAGGTAGAAGCCCCCCTTCCCTCACCTTGCTCAATTACTTCCCATTGTGGAGGCAATATTGTCACATACAATTCTCCAAGGGAAATTTCTCTCCAAAATATTGATACTCTTGCCTCTCACAATCACTGACACATCCCCAAACAGGGCTATCTCAAGTGGTTAAGATGAAATTTATCACCTTCAGTGATGATGATTCTTTGAGGGGAAAAGTATCAAGAGAGCTATGCCTTTTAAATTAAAGGATTACAAGACTGTAATGGAAGTTTGTTTAAATGCATGTTTATTTCTAACTTGGTGTGTCTGAGGATACCCGGCATATATGTGTGTGTGTGTGTATCTTCTTTAGTAACAGCAAAGGCAGACAAGGAGATGGAGACATATGTGTGTGCATACCAAACATAGCACTATGACACAGAATCCGACTTGCTTTCTCTAGCAGCCTGGCTAGAGGGTTGGGGCTAAGTTGCTTTCTTCAGTATTTTTTGGTTTAATAATGGGATAGGCTGAATAAGTATAAAGGCATAGATTAACTAGCCAAGCTAAAGCTAAGCAGCCTGGAGCCCCAGGCTGGTGGGAATGTCGCTCTATTTCCTAGCCCTGTGTTTTGACTCACTCCAGGGTAGCTGTGGTGTGGGGAGGGTTGAAGTCTGGGAGGGTGAGGCAATGCTTCCAGCAGCTCTTTACAGAGGAATCACTGCCGGGAGCCAGCGGCCTGCGAAAGTTTATTATTGTTGGGGACTGCACAGTGAGCTCACTGTTTTGCAGAAACAGAAATCTGACTGCTTTTGAGATGAAAGAGGGGCTCCCTAGGGCTCTTCCTCCCCCCTTTCTCCCTATTCTTAAAAATTCACCTTCTTTTGCACCCTAGGACCCCAGAATGAGTGGAATATCAGGGTGCTGGGGAGGGCTGAATGGGGGAAAACAGGTTCTGAAGGTCAAGCGTCAAAATCAAAATACTTCTTGTTGCTTCAGCTGAACTTTTTTTTTTTTACAATTAGTAGTACTAGTAGTGATAAAAGCAGGGATCCTTATGTTCTATGTAATTTACAAAGTATTTCTATACCTTAATCAGCAATAGTACCATCAATATCAATACTAACCAGCACTTACAGTTTCCTGTATACCTGACACTGTTCCACACACTGTGTGGCGTATTTATGCTACAGTCTCTGGCAGTGGCAGGTCCACAGCTTCTATGGAAGAAGTAAATGGCACAATCTATTTGAAAGGGGATGGTGCCCTGCAGTTATGAAGATGTATTTGCATAGCACTTTACATGAGAATTGTATGTAACAAACTGGGGGTGGGGGGCACACTGATGGAAATTTTAAGCACTCCAAAATACCACTGAGAACCTAAACTTGTCAAAAGCAGCATTCAAAACAGATTTACAGTATTCAGATCCCAGTTCTGTCTCTCATGGATGTGTGACCTTGGACAAGTTATTTAACCTCCTTGTTTTCTGAGCTTGTAAAACACAGTTAGTAGTAGAATCTACCTTGTAGATAATATTGAAGGTTTAATGATAATATAAGTAAACCACCTAACAGTGTCTGACCCACAGCAAGTCAAAATGAGTTATAACAAGAAGTAAAATAACAGCTCAAACATTCCTAATTAAGTTGGGAGCTCGGATCCCATTTTACAGATGGAAAACAGAGGTTATGTTAGGCTAAGTAATAGCTCAAGGTCACACAGCCAGTAAGAGAAAATTCAAGTGTGTCAGACTCCAAAATCTGAAATTCCATTACATGGCCACCCTTCTCCAGCCTTGCCCAGGACTACCTTAGTCTTCATAGAGAAAAAAAAAATTTTAAGTAGACCCGATACTTGAAAGAATCAATGGAAATGCCCCTTTGACCATCATATCTGTTTCGCAATAAACACTAATGATGAGACGTGATCTTGTAACCGAAAAGAAATCATGACCTTGCTCAGCCTTCTGGGGCCCTATGGAATGAAATCACAGCACAGAGAAAAGAATTTTGAAAACGGCGGCGGTGTTTTACAAAGCTCTATCGATATTATTAAATGACTGTCCCCACCTTCTTTTTATCAAACCGGGGAAAACCACTCACCTGTTTGGTCTCTCCAGCACCTCCCCCTCCCTGCCCCCAACTGCAGCTGTGCGCAGCCAGTAGACTGTTTTCCTTAAAGGCCTCCGGGGGTGCTCGTAGCTTCTTTAGACACTCAGCCAAAATTTTTAAAGAGTGCGGCTTGGGGGGAGGGGTATCTCACCCTGAATTCATTTTAGCTCCGTCGTTGAAGCTCAGGTTCCTATACCAGGGCACAAAAACAAAAGCGAAAAGGCAGTTTCTGGAAAATTGGAGAACAGCTAGTTTTGCAGGTGCTTCGGCATCAGGGGTAGTAATGAGTGTAACATTCACACGGGGGGGGGGCGTGGATGGGGGGAAAGAGGTTTGATTGCAGATGAAATATGCAAATTTTATATTATGAAATTCACAGCGAAAAAAACCTTGAGACAGGACACATTTAAATTCACTGTCCGGGGGGTGGGGTGGGTGGCGGCGGGGATGGGGTGGGGAGCGGGATCGGAAGCGACGCTCGTGGTTTTGAAAAGCGTTTTAAACTTGGGAAAGCCGGACGGGGAAAGGAAAGGTCATCGTCTGTTTTAATTTCCAACACCCCCCTCCCCGCCCCAGCCCTGGACTTCCAGTATCAGCTCGCCGGGCCTCAGCTGTTGTACACACACACACACACACGCGCGCGCGCGCGCAAGGCCGGGGGGGAGGGGAGGGCGGCGGCGCGGAGGAGGGGCCAACTGGGAGGAATCTGGGCGGCCTGCCGCGCATGCGCTTTTCCAAGCAACAAGTGGGCTCCACGGAGGAAGTGTAAAGGGGAGGGGCGGCGCGGGGTGGGGGGAGAACTGGTGCAGAGCGCGGTGGTGACGTCAGCGCTCCGCCCGGGCGGCATCCCGCGCGGCCAAGCCCGGGACAGCGCGAGCCGCAGCGCGAGCGGGAGCGCCGCGCCGCGCCTCCGGAACGTAGAGTTTTAACAATCACAACCCCACATTCCGGGCGAGCGCTAGCGGGGAAAGGGATGCGACCCGGGCCGAGGCGCCGCGCGAGCGCCCTGCAGCCAACGTGAGCGCCGCCAGCTGCGGGGAGCCCCCCGGCGCCGCCGGCCAGGCCCGGGGCGGGCGGGCGGGTGGGTGGAGGGGCTGGGGTCGGCGGCGGGAGCCTGCTGGCGTGCACGCCTTCTCTCCTCGGCTCTCGTGCGTCCTGGAAGCAGTGACCGCGGCGGCTGCACTCGCGGCCGTGCACGCCCAGCCGCCGCCAGCGGAACGGCCGGCCGACCTCTGCGGAGGGGGAGAAGCGCCTCGCGGCTGCCAGCTCCTCCCCCGACCCTCCGGGGAAGCCGCGACTTCAGCAAGATTGGACCCGAGCGCCGGGTGGCACTGCACCCTCTAGCCTTCGTCCCGGGGAGCCTGGAGGGGAGAGGACGCAGGTCGTAGGGGGTTCCCCCCCCCACACCCCGCCAACCAGGGGAGAGGAAGAGACAACCCCTTGCGAGCTTCCACGCACCAGCTTATACTCCGGGGAGGGGGCCAAGAGCCAACGGCCGCCAGCACCCGGCCACCCTCGCCCCCTCCCCCGCCCCGGGCCCGGAGCTTCCAGTCTGGGTCCGCGACACCAGGAAGAAGGCGCCGGAGCTCACCTCGCGACGAGACAGCCGCAGTAGGAGGAGGTGGGGGCGAGGAGCCGGGCTGCACTCGTCTGCCGCCCGGGCGGTGGAGTCGCCGGCGGTGGACATTAGCGCTCGCTCCAGCCCCTGGGGCAGAACTTTCTCGCCCCCCCCCACCCCCCGCTTCCTCCCCCCGCAGCCGGACTCCTGCCCTAGCCGGCCGGCCCTCCGGGAGGAGCAGGCGCCGCGGAGACAGCTCGGCCGGGGGAGGGGGCCTCCCTTCCCCAGGGCCGGCATCATGTCGGCGGCGCAGGTGTCCTCGTCTCGGAGACAGTCTTGCTACCTGTGCGATCTGCCCCGCATGCCCTGGGCCATGATCTGGGACTTCTCGGAACCCGTATGCCGTGGTTGCGTCAACTACGAGGGCGCCGATCGCATCGAGTTTGTAATTGAGACAGCGCGCCAGCTGAAACGGGCGCACGGCTGCTTCCAGGACGGCCGCTCCCCCGGGCCGCCGCCGCCCGTCGGGGTCAAGACGGTGGCTCTGTCGGCTAAGGAGGCGGCGGCGGCAGCTGCAGCGGCTGCGGCCGCCGCGCAACAACAGCAGCAACAACAGCAGCAGCAGCAGCAGCAGCTCAACCACGTCGATGGTTCCAGCAAGGCTGCGGTTCTGGCGGCCCCGTCCGGCCTGGAGCGCTATGGCCTGAGCGCGGCCGCCGCGGCCGCGGTGGAACAACGCAGCCGCTTCGAGTACCCGCCACCGCCCGTGAGCCTGGGGAGCAGCAGCCACGCCGCGCGGCTGCCCAACGGCCTGGGGGGCCCCAACGGCTTCCCCAAGCCCAACCCGGAGGAGGGACCCCCGGAGCTGAACCGCCAGAGCCCCAACTCTTCTTCGGCGGCGGCATCGGTGGCGTCTCGGCGCGGGACGCACGGCGGGTTAGTGGCAGGGCTGCCTAACCCAGGGGGTGGCGGAGGCCCCCAGCTCACCGTACCCCCCAACCTGCTGCCGCAGACGCTGCTTAACGGCCCAGCCAGCGCTCCGGTGCTGCCTCCGCCGCCGCCTCACGCCCTGGGCAGCCGTGGGCCCCCGACGCCTGCGCCCCCAGGGGCCCCCGGGGGCCCCGCTTGCCTCGGGGGTGCCCCCGGCGTTTCGGTCGCCTCGTCCTCCGCGGCGTCCTCGACCTCGTCGTCGGTGGCCGAGGTGGGCGTGGGTGCTGGCGGCAAGAGGCCCGGCTCGGTGTCGAGCACCGACCAGGAACGCGAGCTGAAGGAGAAGCAGCGGAACGCCGAGGCTCTGGCGGAGCTGAGCGAGAGCCTGCGCAACCGCGCGGAGGAGTGGGCCAACAAGCCCAAGATGGTCCGCGACACGCTGCTCACGCTGGCCGGCTGCACGCCCTACGAGGTGCGCTTCAAGAAGGACCACTCGCTGCTGGGCCGCGTCTTCGCTTTCGACGCCGTCTCCAAGCCCGGTATGGACTACGAGTTGAAGCTGTTCATTGAGTACCCCACGGGCTCGGGCAACGTGTACTCCAGCGCCTCCGGGGTGGCCAAGCAGATGTACCAGGACTGTATGAAGGACTTTGGCCGGGGTCTCTCCTCTGGCTTCAAGTACTTGGAGTATGAGAAGAAGCACGGCTCCGGGGACTGGCGCCTCCTTGGAGACCTGCTTCCCGAGGCCGTGCGCTTCTTTAAGGAGGGCGTGCCCGGCGCCGACATGCTGCCCCAGCCCTACCTGGACGCCAGCTGCCCCATGCTGCCCACGGCCCTGGTGAGTCTAAGCCGCGCCCCCAGCGCACCCCCGGGGACCGGGGCCCTGCCGCCCGCCACCCCCTCGGGCCGGGGCGCAGCCGCCAGCCTGCGCAAGAGGAAGGCGTCCCCCGAGCCCCCGGACTCCGCCGAGGGCGCGCTGAAGCTGGGCGAGGAGCAGCAGAGGCAGCAGTGGATGGCGAATCAGAGCGAGGCCCTCAAGCTCACCATGTCGGCCGGGGGCTTCGCGGCGCCGGGGCACGCGGCAGGGGGGCCGCCCCCGCCGCCCCCACCCCTGGGACCCCATTCCAACCGGACCACCCCGCCCGAGTCAGCCCCTCAGAACGGTCCGTCGCCCATGGCCGCCCTCATGTCGGTGGCAGACACTCTGGGCACGGCGCACTCGCCCAAGGACGGCAGTTCGGTGCACTCCACCACGGCCTCCGCGCGGCGCAACAGCAGCAGCCCGGTGTCACCGGCCTCCGTACCCGGGCAGCGCCGCCTGACGTCGCGGAACGGGGACCTGAATTTACAGGTGGCGCCCCCGCCGCCTAGCACCCACCCGGGCATGGACCAAGTGCATCCCCAAAACATTCCGGATTCCCCTATGGCCAACAGCGGGCCCCTCTGCTGTACCATTTGCCACGAACGTTTGGAGGACACGCATTTCGTCCAGTGCCCCTCCGTTCCCAGCCACAAATTCTGCTTCCCTTGCTCTAGAGAGAGTATCAAGGCCCAGGGGGCTACCGGCGAGGTGTACTGCCCCAGCGGAGAGAAATGCCCCCTAGTCGGGTCGAATGTACCTTGGGCCTTCATGCAGGGCGAAATCGCGACGATCTTAGCTGGGGATGTTAAAGTGAAAAAGGAGAGAGACCCTTGAACCAGAAGATAACCACCCCTTTTGCCCCAGACCAGCTCCTCCTGTCCAGAGGGCCCCTTCCCCAACCCCTTGACCGCCCCCCTCACCCCTTCGCGCCCAAGATGTAGAATTGTGAATATAACAAACTGCAAAAAGTTAGTCTTATGTATAGACATTATTTTCGTTGTATGTTTCTATATTTTGAAACAAAGGTATGTTAACTTCTTCATTTGAAGGATAAGCTGGTTTGTGTTAAGTATAATAATTGGTTGGGTCATTTGCATCATATTCGTTAGCATTTATTGGTGGCAGAGTGTTTGCCTAGGTACAGAAGTAATAGCCCTTAGCAACGACTGCTGCTGGTGTGTATTTTTGTAAATGTTATGCACTCACTGAAAGGAAAAAAAAAACACACAAAAGAAAGTGACTTTTTTTTTTTTTTTGCCAAGGCCAGTGTTGCTGCCTAAAAAAAAAATGATGCTATAAAATGGTGAGAGCTTCTTTCTGAACAGCCCCAAGTGTTGGAGTCTTCACTTTATTTTGTTCAGTTTTGTTCTGTTTTTTTTTGTTTTGTTTTTGTTTTTGTTTTCTGTTTCCTTTGCAAAATGGTAAGGGGGGTGTTGGGGGTGGGTGGGTGTTTTTTGTTGCAAGTTGGTGAGGGAAAATGTTTTTTGGTTTGTTTCTACTGACCTGAATGTGTTGGATCTTCACGTGTTGTTTTGTTTTTGCTTTATTGATGCACGGATGCTTTTTGAACAGTAGAGCGAAATGCTAGACATGGAGAATCTGCTCTGTTTGTCCTTTATACATTTCTGTAGTTAACAGAACACTGTAATGTGCCTTGGAGCTTAGTAACTTGTAATAAATTCAATTGATATTAATTCTGCCCCGAGTCAGCAAGTGTGTTTTTCCAGGGCTAAGACTGCACAGCTGCACCAGCAGGGACAGCGCCTCACTACTTCCGACAGACAGAGAGTACAGCCGCGCACCGGTGCCTTTGAAAGCCCTCAGCGGTGGCCTCTGTAGAAGGCCCAGTGCTGGCTGACCGCTCCTCCCCTTCTGTACCAGGCTATTTACATTCACCTCTGGGGCGGGACAGTTGCTGACTAAGCGATCTCTGTTTACTCTTCAGCATCTCTGCTTCCCCACCCCCGCCATGCGCACCCCAGCTGCAAATGACTTTGTCAGGGATGCTTTTTTGGTCCCTTGCCCTGTGGCCCCGAGTATATGCTGATACCCAGTGCAGCTGTGACTTAAGGAAGTGGGATGAGGGAAAGCAGAAAAAAAACTGGGGTGCTTTGCCTCCTAGATGTGGCAGAAATCACTGTTGTCGTACATTTAAAGCAAAAAGTGCCATGGAGTTGGGAGCCGGCAGCAGGGCTGTGGAAGTGGGAAACATCCATTGTACTCAGGAGAGTTCTAGCAGCTTCCAGTTCTGCACTGGAAGCAGTTTCACTTCATTCGTGATACGTTTCCTTCTCACCGCCCCACATCCCCCCCTCCCCGCCCCGCTTTTGACGATGATTTTTAAAGCAGAACACCTAGTTGGTTGCAGAGTGGGAGAGAGAAGGGGGGAAAAACCCAAACCCTGTTCCTGGGGCAGTGGTGGCTTATGACAGCAAATAGAACCCATTCCCACTGGTTGAAATGCAGTTATTCATCTAATCAACTTTCTGGTGGCATCTGTGAGGTACAGAAGGAAGGGGATGGGACTGGAACATCCTTTAGGGACTCAGAGCCCCTTGATTGAGCCTAGATGGGAACCAAGGGAAGGCAAACAAACCTGGTTTGAACCTTGTACTTTCCTGGAGAGTTAAATGGAAGGAAAGTAGAAAATGAGATGGAGGAAGCAAAAAACCAGATGCTATCAGAAATCCACTCCTGGCCACACCCCATTCCTGGTGGAGGTAAGCTGGACCCAGATCTTTATCACCAGAGGAATAGCAGAGGCCAGAGGTATAGCAAATAAGGAAAGAGACTGGGCAATCCCCACCCCACTCAAATCAAAGGGTAGGGCGGTGGGTATGGGTACAGATGAGTTCGGGGGAAAAACAAATCACTGGTTGGCCCAGAACACCCATGTGAAGATTGGGTTGGTGTTCTGACTTGCTGTTAATAACCCTTTTGGTTTCTGTTCGTGCTTTGCCACCACCATCCTTGAAGTAGTGGAAACCATGACTGTGTGTGTGTGTGTGTGTGTGTGTGTGTGTGTGTGTGTTTGAGGGTGTGGATAAATGGCAATTGATGGATCTGCAGCAGTCTCTTAATCCTGGTACTCGGGAGGTGCCTGTCTCACCTCTTTAAGAATCTCCCCACATATAAATAGATGTGCGTGTCAGCTTCCTGCAAATGTGTCCTTGCATTTTCATCTGCTGCCAAGTGTTGTATTGGTGCTTATGAGTCATGAAACCTATTTTCATCCTCAGGGGTAATTATCTTGGGGGGTGATAATGCATAGCAGACCGTAGGAAGAGTTAATTCTAAAACCTATCCTCGCCTGGCTACCAATCACACATTTCACTTAAAGGTCTGGGTTGGCTTTTTCTCATAAGCTCATTAATAAAAACCAAGCATGTTTTGCCTGGAAGATCCTCTGAGGTGCTCCCCACCCCCACTCCCACTGCGCACACACATAAAATGGGTAAACCTCAGCAGCCTGAGAATACAGAGATAGAGTGTCACTGGTGTGATTTAACCACCAGTGAATGAAGGTGCGGTGGGTGCAGCCATTGCCCTTGAGCTGCTCATGGCACCTTGGGCGTGTGGATGACGGGGTCTAGGTGTGAACCTGGTGAGCACTGCCCAGTGGTTCCAGGGGGACGTTGGCCCTGTTAACCTGCCTCTGTGTGCACGTCTGCTCCTGCTCACCTGCCACTGAATGCTTCATTGCTACGGTATTCCTTTCAGGAACTTGAAGGATTACAGAATCCTTGATTTAGTGCCCATAGGTAGACAAGGGGCCTGTCATTAAGAGCTGAGAACTGTAGTTTGCTCTTCCTTCTTGTGGCTGGGTGCATTATTAGCAGAAGAGGCAGAGCTGTAATAACGAAGCCTCCAGCACAGGCGGCCAGTTGGGTTTCACTAAGGAAACCTGCCTTGATGAGACCTGGGGGAAGGGAAGGAGGGAGGTGCTGAGAGGGAGAGCTGGAGTTTGGAGTGGAAGTGAATTATAATGGTGCAGTTAATTAAAGTTTACCATTGCCCAGGGCCATTTGTTAAATGGCGGCTGCCTCTTCGCTCTTCTTTTTTTGAAACTGTGACCTTTCTCATTGCTCTGACCTATTCAGCTGCTAGTCTGGTTGCCTTAACCAGTCTTGCTTTGATCCCTCAGCTAGATTCCACCCTGACGCCATCCACAATTGTACACCCAGGAAGTGATTTCCTCTCCAGCACAAGAGGATTCTTGTGGGTTTCAGAGGTTCAGACGTAGGTCTCTGATGAGCTAGGCTTCCTTCATCTCCAGTTCACCCTGGATCTGCCCACCTCCTCCATTTCCTGCTTCTCATTGCCTTCCCGCCGCTCCCCGCCAAAGTGGCTAACACTTAAAAAAAAAATCCATATCGCTTTTATTTATAGGCATTGTTTGTGCAGTGAATCTGAGCTGGATGTTTCTTTGAGTGGGTACTGGGGTGGGGCAAGGAGGACTTAGTTCAACAGCTTTGACAGAATAGGCTGATGGGGGTCAATTTTTGACCTTGATCTCCACCAGTGAGGACAACTCATCCTGTCAAATAAGTCTGGCATTCACATCTAAAACCTTCAGCTCATGTAGGCATGCACACCTATGTTGTTAAACATGATTTCAGGGTGCATTTTCACAAGCATTCAGCCCAGGCTGTTGATGTAATGAGTACTGAAATTCACTTTTGTTTTCTCTTAATACTTTGTCAAATCACGGAAATCGGAACAGGGAATGACGCTTATGGGCATCTAGTACAATGTTTTTAAACCTTTCTGGGGTCAGAAAAATTTGATGAAAATGATGGATCCTTCCTTCAAAACTATGTGCCCCCACACAAGGTCTTGCATACATTTTCTTTCCTTTTTAATACAAATTTTATGTATTTATATTTAAATGGGTAATATGTTCCTTTGGCTCAAAATTCAAAAGATGCAAAGGGGAATACAGTACAACTGTAAGGTCTTCATTCTACAAGTGGCCCCTTGGCCACCTAGTTCTCTTCTGGGACACAACCAACGTTACCTGATTTTTAAAGGGGTTCACGCACATCTAAAATCCATCCACGGACCTTGAGGTTAGAACCTAGGTCTAGTCCGTCCACCTAGTAAAAATGAGGACCCCAAGGCACAGAGAGATGACGGAACCTGCCTAAAGTCACACAGTGGCAGAGCCTGGGCTAGATTCCTAATAGGGAACAACTCCAATGGACTTTTAAAAATTAAGGACATTGGGCTTAAGTAGAGCTTTCTATGAGAACAGGTGGTGATCAAATGGGCAAACCGTGAGAGAGTACCTAGTGGGGTGGGGCTCAGTATTTTTAGTAGCTCTTAGAGGACAGGGCGGAGAAGGCCATGGCACCCCACTCCAGTACTCTTGCCTGGAAAATTCTATGGACGGAGGAGCCTGGTAGGCTGCAGTCCATGGGGTCGCCAAGAGTCGGACACGACTGAAGCGACTTAGCAGCAGCAGCAGCAGCAGAGGACAGGGAACAAGCATTTGTCCCTTGGTCTCTTTTGCAGCTATAGCTTTTGAAGAAGGGTATGTTGAGAGGAGTGTCTAGGCTTTTGACTGTAAATATCAGGTGGGTCTTGATTAGTGGAGTCCTCTCTGAACCTCTGCGGAGAAGGCAATGGCAACCCACTCCAGTACTCTTGCCTGGAAAATCCCATGGACAGAGGAGCCTGGTAGGCTGCAGTCCATGGGGTCGCTAAGAGTCAGACATGACTGAGCGACTTCACTTCCACTTTTCACTTTCCTGCATTGGAGAAGGAAATGGCAACCCACTCCAGTGTTCTTGCCTGAAGAATCCCAGGGATGGGGGAGCCTGGTGGGCTGCTGTCTATGGGATTGCACAGAGTTGGACACAACTGAAGCGACTTAGCAGCAGCAGCTGCAGCTCTGAACCTCTGAGCCATGGGCCCACACACCACATTCCCCTTTGCTGATTGGAAACTTTTGAAGGTTTAAAGATGGTCAGATAAGGAACCGTTTGAGTATGGAGATAAGAGGTAGGGAGACCTGAACTCCTGCCAGCTTTCCTTCAACTTGGAGCTTCTCTGTCCCCTCCCTGTCGCGCCTCTCTGCCTGGCCACCTAGGAAACAAGTGGCCTGCCAGGTGCTGGGTAAGTGCACACTTCAGGCCAGCCTTCGAGGAAGGTGTGAGGACCCTCATTTTATAGACATGCCATCTGAGCTCAGAGATGTTAAATAATGAAGGCCATCCTTGGTATTCCATTCAAGCCCAGGGCAGCCTAGAGCCAGAACTCCTCTGTTGCTCCATGCAGGAAGCCTCTGACTTCTGACACCACAGGACCCAGGAAACCCAGCTTCAGAGCTTGAGCCGGTTCCCCAGCCCTCTCCCCATCTCCCAGTCTCCACGGTCTCCAAGGCTAGTGAGTGAGGCTGTCCCCAGGAGAGGGCACTTTCTAGGCTCGCTGTGCTAGGGACACACTGCAGTGCTGTCCAAGCCATATTTCCAACCAGGGATTCTGGAGCAGGGTTGTTCTTCAGGAGTCTCCCCCCAGCTGCCTCCTACCCCTAAACTTCAGTAAAAAATGATCTGCGACAGCTTACCTCCCTGGGGGCACCATATTGTGAGCCCACAGTTGGTGGATCCGCACTGCAGACTCTAGAGAAGTGTCACAACCTCCCAACTGGCCTCCCATGGGTTCCAGTCTCCGCCCACTCCAGGGCAAGGACTCTGCAGCGGGCATTTCTTTTACATGCCTTTAATATGTCATCTCCTTGCATAGAAACCTCCCTTGGCTCTCCATTGCCTGCAGAATAAAGTCCAGTTTCTTTAGCACAGCAAGCAAAGCCCTCCACCATTCTTCCATCCCAAGAGTAGAGTATCTTAATTTTTAAAAAGGTATTCCAAATACATGGCAAAAAGAAAAAAAATCCAACAGCATGAACAGGCGCTCAGTGAAAAGTCCATCAGCCTCCTTCCCTTCCAGGCCTTCAGTTCCCCTCCGACAAGGGAAGCACTGTTGACAGTTATCTTGTGTGTATTTTCGACAGTATTAGACGCACAAAGAAGCTCAGATTTATAATATATATCTCTTGGGTGTAGATCTTAGGATAAGCCAAAGACAGAAAGGAAGGTCCAGGGCAAGGAAGTGGACTTGGGTCCGTGCCCCGGTCTGAGTCTGGGGGCAGGGGGGTGTCCTCTCCTCCACAGTCAGGGATTAGCTATTAGGTTTTTTTTTGGCTCCTGGGCAAGTGTCTGTGTGTGTGTGTGTGTGTGTCTGTGTATGTGTGCATGTGCATGCCCTTGGCCCAACCGGTGCACTTAAATCTACGTCACTATGGTGCCAGCCTTGGGGTCCCTACGCCAGCCTCACTGTGGCTTGGGGGGGGGTCTCTGGAAGGAATGCGGGTGTGGAGGAGGGGGCAGTGGCCATGAAGACCAAGTATCCCCTGCAGTGCCCAGCACTCTCCTCTACAGTCGCTTTCCTCTCCCTCTGCCATGCCCCAGGGCAACTCGGTGTAGCTGGCAGAGCGGCTTCCCTAGTGACAGACTGACCAACGGTGGCTAAATAAAACAGCGAGGGAGAAACAGTATTGAGTGCAACCTCTGGACCCACAGAGGGCTGGGCTTTGTCGTCTGCTATTTCCTTTAGTACGGAGGCTTTGAGACTGCTTGTTGTAATCTCCTTTGACAGGAAAATACCCACGGTAGGTACTATTATCCTCCCATTTTACAGACACGGCAACCAGGTCACAGAGCAGCGAGTAACCTCCGCCGGCCTGCCCTCACTGCCCCTCTCACTTCTGAAGGTTGTTCACACGCTCCCCAGGCCCCCGGCCCCCACACCTCCCTCTCTACCAGGGCACACCCTTCCAGGGAGGCCTGGGTTTTCCCTGCAAGGAGGAGCCAGCTTGTGAAATCCGGAACCATGGGCAGTGGTTCAGAAACCGCAGCTCCAGGCAGGAGGTCCGGACTGCTTTGAGAACAGGTCTGGGGCGCTGAGGGTGCTGGGGGCCCATGCTGGCGGCCAGCACCCAGGGAGAGGCAGCTCTGGAATGCCGGGCCATGTGAACACAGAGGAATTAGCTCTGCGCCCCTGGGTCTCAGCCCAGACAGTCACGTGACCCCCTCCTACAAATGTGCAACCCGCACCCTCCCCCCGTCACCCAGCCCCAGCCATCACCACCGTTTGCCTAGAGTGTAGGCAACTGATTCTTAACTTGGAAAGTTGCCAACATGCCCCTTCCAGTGGGGCGAGGGGACCCAGGGACTAGCGGGGGTGGTGGGGGAGAATGCTGGAATTAGGATCGTTTTAGGGGCGGGAGGAGGAGGAGGAGAGACTGCCTGGCTGGGAGCTTCCCAGGGACCAGGGGTCCCAGAGCTGGAGCTGCCTTAGGTTCCCCCCCTTAGCCAGGGGGCTAAAATACCTGGCCAAGCCATCTGCCGGGAGGTGGCTCCTCAGACTGCAGGCTGCTTCCAGCCCCAAAAGGCCTCCATGTTTCCTCGGCGACTGAGTAACACAGCCAGAGCTGGGGAAAGGCAGGGTGCCTTAATCCACTCCTACCTGTGCTTGGGGGGGCCCCCTCCCCTACAGGGGCAGAAGGGGTCAGCAGGTGGCGGGGGGGCGGGGAGGGCCTCTGAGAGCCTGTGTCTCTTTTTCCTAATCCTGCAATGGTCCAGGTCAAGCCCTTCTCCCTGGGAACCAGCTGAGTCAGAGCCTGTGGACACTCCTTAT
This sequence comes from Bos mutus, assembly GCF_027580195.1. Lineage (NCBI taxonomy): Eukaryota > Metazoa > Chordata > Mammalia > Artiodactyla > Bovidae > Bos > Bos mutus. Next base: position 97,591,938 of record NC_091626.1, read on the forward strand.
CCCTTCATCTCCTGTCCCACCTGCCAGTGGCTTCTTCCCAGGGCCCTCTCTCCTCCCCACGCAGGCACAGTGCCTGGAGCAGGGTTCCTGTCTCCTCCCCCCTCTCCACCCCCTCCCCTGCCCCAGGCAGGCGGCAGAGGCCGACAGGACGATGGCCAGGCCATTGCTTCCATTCGCCTCACCTTCCTTGCACCTCCTGCTTCTCCTTCAACACTTAGCAAAAGTCCCTACTTCCCTGAAAACTTATGTTCACCCAACAGGCCCCATCCATCGACATTTGGGTTAAAAACCTGGCTCTGCTGTTAACTTTGGGTACATCCTTTGGTCTCTGAGTCTCAGTGTCCTCCCGGCGGATGGGAACACCTCTCACCGGGCTGCTGGAAGAATTAACGCAGTGTGTGTCAGTTTGTTGCAACACCTTGCCAGTCGGCGGTTGTCATTACCCTTAGCTGTGCTCCGCTGGGGCCCCGCCCATCAATGACAACACTTAGCACCACCACCCCCCTGCATACACACTTTCAGCGCAGGGAGGGGATGGCTAAGTGTTATGACCACAGGGCCCCAGGAGCACAGATCTGGATCACTGGGAAAGATGATCCCCCTTCCATAAAGTGGGGCCTGTGAAGGAAGGAGAGAAGGGGGAGGAAGAGGTTGGGGGCAGGAGAGTAAGTTTCCACCACAGAAGGATGAAGAGTTGGCTTGGTTTGGCTGGAATGTGGGAAGAAGTGAGGCAGAACCAGCAGGCAAGACCTCCTGAGCAAAGCTGAGGGGCTTGAGATTAAGCCTGCAGGGCACTAAAGGATGTGTGAGCAGAGGGACACTGTCTGATGTGCCATTTGGAAAGATCTTTCTGGCAGCAGCATGAGGACTAGACTATCTGGAAGGAGAAGCAAGCATGAGAAGCCAGCTAGGAGGCGTCTGCGGTGATCCAGGCAAGAGGTGATGAAGCCAATTCAGGAGGGGCTGTGTGGGGGAGGGACTTGGGGAGGGGTTGGGGGCGTTCTGAGAGCTGTTAGGAGGAGAGCTGGCAGGTGCGTGAGGGCGAGGCGGAGGAAGGAAAGAGGCAAGCTCATCCTCAGCTCAGGTGCCCAGGAAATGCCACCGGTGTAGGGGAAGCAGTCTGGTCAATTTGGGACACTGGCCTGAGGTGCCATGGGCAAGCTCGGGGCGATGGCAGGTGAACCTGTGGCCCTCCGCTCTGCAGACAGGTCTGGACAGGAACTGAAAGGCGAGGTCTGCCTTGTGGGTGGTCGTCAGAGCTGTGAGTTTAGGTGAGGTCCCTGAGCAGAAAAATGAGAAGACAGCGGAATGCCGGGAGCACTCACCTTGCAGGGTTGGAGGAGGTGGGCCTGGGAGGAGAAGGGCAGCAGGAGGAAAGGGAGGACAATCACAGGAGGTCGAGTCCCGCCTGCCAAAGCAGATGCCGTGGGATGGGGCCCCAGGTGCTGCGCCGAGATGGAGGAAAGTGAAAGAAGAAAGTGAAGTTGCTCAGTCGCGTCTGACTCTTTGCAACTCCATGGACTGTAGCCTAGCAGGCTCCTCTGTCCATGGAATTTTCCAGGCAAGAATACTGGAGTAGGTTGCCATTTCCTTCTCCAGGGGTTCCCCACCCAGAGATCGAACCCAGGTCTGCATTGCAGGCAGATGTTTTACCATCTGAGCCACCAGGGAAGTCCCAAGATGGAGGAAGGTAGGGCCCAAATGGTGTCTGTTGAACTTGGCAGCACGGAGGTCCCTGGAGACCCTGGCCAGAGAGGTTTGTGACGAGCTGGGATGCAGTGTACTGGGGGGAAGGCAGAAGGCACAGCTGGTCCCAGGGTCCTCGCTCTGGAGGGAAGGAGCGAACCTGGCAGCCAGGGGGCAGGGGACAGGAGTCTCTCTGATGCAAGTTGAGAGAGATGTAAGCATGTTTACAGGGAAAGGGTCAGAAGGAAAGGTTGAATATACAAGAAGGGGGATGGGTATGAATGAGTGACAGGCTGGAAGACGGGAGAAGACAGCAGGAGAGGCTGTAGAGGCTACTGGAAAGTCAGATTAATAGTAACTTAAGTGCTTACTGTGTGCCGGGCACCATAATGGGCCCTTTCCCAGGTCAGACAGGGCACCTTGTAGGCAGGTATAATAGTAGCTTGTACTGGAGTCAGAGCCCCCCTTGGAACCAGACCCCAGTCTCTTTGCTCTACTGAGTCACCATGGGACCTCCTGAACGTTCCTCCTGAGACAGACTGGGACCCGGGACCCTTTGCTGCAGAGCTGCAATACCTGCCCCTGGACACACCTCTCCTTGAGCAACAAAATGCGAAGAAGCTAATATGAGATTAAAAATAACTGCATGCATGTGCAGTTGGGGCAGATTCTGGACTCAAAAGATATAAAGAGACCATAAAGCCGAACTGCCACTTTTGAAGATCTTGGAGCAAAAGCAGGGAGTCAGGAGCAAAAGTAGGCTACTAGGCATGCCCCCTGCACACAGCAACCTAAGGGGTGGGCAACCCACCTAAGCCACCCCTCTGGCTCAACCCCTGGACAACCCCTACCCTCATTGCATATAAGGAACCAACTTGTCCCCCTCGGGGACAGAGCCAGCAAGGGAACCTGTCGTTTGTTCTCGCTCCCCCTGCTGTAGCAGGGGCAACCGATAAAGCCTTGCCTGAACTTGTCTGGCCTCTAGTCAATTTCTGTTGATTGGGGAAGGCCACGAAACCCTGGCTGGTTACACTCTCAGAGCCTTCATCTCTTCCCAGGCCAAAGGGGTGTGTGATGCCCACCTGCCAAGCTATGGGGAGGATGAGGTCCCGTGTGTGAGTGGACATGCCCAGAGCAATGTCAGGCACCCAGGTGATGCTTGTTATACAGAAGCTACCTCCACCACTTCTACAAATGTTGGAGCAGTGGCCAGGCACTGTTCTAGAATGAAACTGTTAACCCCTGGAGCCTCAGGGAAGGGCCTAGATGGTTAACTGTTCGGCAGATGAGGAAAGAGGGTGTCTCCAGCAAGGATTAGGAACTAAATGAAGGAGGAGGTGCTAGGATGCATTAGTCAGAAGAAAGTAGAGCCTTTGCTCTGTAACTTGGGCTCTCAGATAGCCGCACCCCAGCTAAGACGGCACGCCATGGGCCGAGTTCTCCAGAGCCCTAGTTACACGTGGATGTGACTTGGAAGATGAGGGTGTAGGGTCCTGAACATCCGAGGACCGCCCACTGGGACAACCAGGCTGGTGGGCAGTTTACTTCCCAAGGTCTGTCCTCTTGCGGCCCTTGAAATCCCACTTGGGATTTCCCGGTAAAGGGAGAGTTTGTTCTAGGGAGAGTGTGGGTTCTGGGCAGGACAGGTTTCATAAGCATGGACCTGGGCACACTGGGCACCATGTTTGAAAGGGATAGTTTAATGCTTTTGCTGTCTTGAAATTCTTCGTAATTTTGAACAAGGAACCCTGCATTTTCTTTTCGGCTTGAGCCCTGCAAGTTACATAGCCTGTTACATTTCTAAGGTCAAGGGTGATTGAATGTCCCCTAGCCCATAACGGATGTGGCAGGGCCCACGCTGGCCCCTGGCCCTGGACGTGATGGGCTCAGAGAGGGATGAGGGAGGCAGTGTGGGGCTCTGCCCTTCCAGAGGCCCAGAGCAGGAGTGAGTCCTGTGGTATTGAGTGCAGCAGGCTGGACAAGAGTCAGACAACAGGGCTTGTGTCCTCACTAGGCAGCTGTGTGCTCTTTGGTGGGCTCTGGACTTCTCTGAGCCTGTTTTCCCATCCGCAGACTGGGTCCAGAGTGACCACATGACAGGCGCTCTGAGGGTTAAATGAGGAAACGGGCAGAGAGTGCCTGGTACGTAGTAGGTGCACAGCGGGTATTTGCTGGTGGGTGCCTCTTGGGCCCAGAAGGCTGTTGCTTTGTGAATAGTATGCTCCTACTCTAGGAGACGATGGGAGAGAAGGCACCAAGTCCCTGCCCTACCCTGGAGGGGACACAGGGGGCTGAGTACCATCCTGGGAACTGTCTTCCAGGAAATGGGCTGCCAGGTCCCCCTCCAGAGGGGCCACCATCCTTGGGCACTTGACTGCCAAAGTGAGCAGTTGTTCAGTCACTGAGCTGAGCCTGACTCTTTATGACCCATGGACTGTAGCCCGCCAGGCTCCTCTGTCCATGGAATCCTCCAGGTAAGAATAATACTAGAATGGGTTGCTGTTTCCTTCTCCAGGGGATCTTCCTGGACCAGGGATTGAACCCGCATCTCCTGCACAGGCAGATTCTTTACCACTGAGCCATCAGGGAATCCAGGAGAACAAATGCAAGGCCCGGCCCAGGGGTGGCAATTCCAGACTCGCCCTGGGGCCCTGAGCATTCCTACCCCTCATTCACATAACGGTCTCACATCGTAGTTTCCCCAGATCCCCTCCTGCTAGAGCTGTTCTCCCTGTGACAGTGCATGGCCCTTCTCTCTGGAAGGCCTCCCCCTCCAGGGGATAGAGCTGTGGGCTGAGATCTCCTGCTCCTCCTCCTCAACACCCTCTTGTTCCCTCCTCTACCCCCTTTCTGATCCTTGACTTACTCTGAGCTGGATTAAGACTTCCAGCTTCCCTCAGAGCTGAGAGGTTAGGGTGCACCCCCCATCGCACCCACTCACAAACAAAGTCAAAATAAAAACCACCCTAAACCTGAAAATCAGTGTGACAAAGTCTAACCAAGCTCTGATTTTTTTTCCGGGACAACTACTGCCTTGCTATTTTTGAAATACTAAGAATTAGCTTAAAAAAAAAAAGCCAAACCAAACACTTTGTTGATGCCCTTTTGCTGCCAGTGCCCTAAGCACATGCTTAATCTGCCTGTTAGGTAACTTGGCCTCGCCTGCCCCCGCCCCTGTGCCAGAGCGGCACAGAGGCCTGGCCTGCAATACGGGGCATTGGGCCACTCTGCCCGGAGCCTTCCCCCAGGGAGAGGGAAGCCCTGGGCCAATCAGCCCCTCCTGAAGAGGTGATGTCAGGAAAGCCCAGAAGGTTCCACTCCACCCCTGCCATGGGCGCACCCTGTCCTCCCGAACGGAGCAGCCAGGGCCAGCCCTGGGCCCCCTTCCAGTCCTCCAGCTGGCCAGGGACGGCCAGGCTGCATTAGTGGCCAGGCCTGCCGCCCTGCACTCCACACCTGTGGGCAGGTCTCCCTGCCCTAGCGCCTCCCCTTCCTGCTGTGGGAGAGGGAACTTCTGAGACAGGCTTTTCCAGATCCTGCTTATAAACCCCGGTTAAAAATAATCTCTGCGTGTCTGAGCAGGAGAGGGTAGGGAGGTGAGGTGGTGGGAGACGGAGAAGGCAGGCAGAAGGCTGCAGACCAGCAGGAAGACCAAGCCTCCTAGCTGATATCCAGCCTCCTAGAAAATTCCAAGTGGGAGGACCTTTCAGAGCACTTCATTTTGCAGAGATAATACAGGCCCAGAAAGGGGGCAGGTCATTTCCATAATTGTCAGGGGAACAGAGCCCTCTGGGCCTGGCCCTAGCTCCTCCCTTTGCTCTGAGTAAAGCGTGAGGCACTTCCCGATGGCTCAGCAAGTCTAGAATACGCCTGCAATGCAGGAGAAGCCGGCTCCATCCCTGGGTTGGGAAGATCTCCTTGAGGAGGAAATGGCAGCCCACTCCAGTATTCTTGCCCGGAAAATCCCATGGACAGAGGAGTCCCTGGGGTCGCAAAGAATCGGACCCACTGAGCACGTATGCACAAGGCCTGAGGACTGCCCCCCGCCTCCGGGGCACACCTTCCCTGAACACCCCCTGATAAAGCCAGAAAGCGCCCCCACCCACATCCCCAGCATGCGCACTGCTGCCCACTCTCCTGCTCAGCTCTTTTCCTCCCCTGCCTCCAGCACCTATCCAGCTTGTTCCCCTTTTACCTCCTCAAGGAAAGGGACATTTATTACTGTGTCTGGCATGGTGCATATGAAGCCATGTATCCCTCTTGATAATAAACCAAAGCTGGAGGTCAGATGTTTTCTGGAGGACATTTTGTATTCCAGGGAAGAGAAGGAAAGGGTTGGTGAATTCTGAGCAGTTTACGCGTGCAAGGCATTTCCCTTACGTGTGACTTCCAAGCAAGGCTTAGGGCAGAGCTGCAAAGGATAATCCATCTGAGAGGTGAGCCCTGGAGCCAGAGGGCTTTAAGGCACTGGCTTAAGTTCACAGAGGAGCAGTGCTCAGTTGAAACCTGTCTCCCACCCACTCCTTTGCCTCCACAGCACTGCAGCCTCCTAGCCCAGCTCTAAGGATGTGGTCTGCTGCAGCAAGCACTCTCTGGGCATGATGTGACTACACTCTTGCAGCACCCACCAGAGAGCTACTGCTGCCACCTCCTTTTACAGTGGAGGAAACGGAGACACCGTGAAGTTAAGGGACGGCCATCCCCCAGTAGACAGAGGAGCTAGAATTTGAGGCTAGGGACACTTGGCTTCTTGCAGGCCTGTGCTTTTAATCGGACACAATCTGAGCCCTTCCCAATACTTTCAGCCCCTCATCACCTTGGCCTGGGAGGTGTGGGTTTCAGGCTGGCCTCCTGGAATCTTCTCCTGGCTGTGGGTTCTCATTCTGCAGCCATTCTGGTTAAAGGCTCAGGGAAGGAAGGGGCTGAGAGTGGAGTTTGAGATTTGTGTCTCGCCCTTTTTTTTAGAGTTTTAGTTTTGTACCTGCTGTTCTGGGGGGTGAAGTTTGTCTCCTTCTTCAGGAGGGGCTTCCCTCCAGAAACGTCCATGAAATACACAAATGTGGATTCTTGGAAAGAGTTCCTTCAGGCTCTGGGATTAGACCGAGGGCAAGCGTTTCTTCTGTACCAGTGTTCTCACTCTGAGCCTTGAATTTCTTTTAAGTAGAGAGAATAGTGCCTGCTTCGAAGAAGGCTAAAGCGGGTCAAATGAGATGATAGATTATTGTAAACAGTGAAGTCATTTATGGTCAGTTTTAACGCATTGATCCTCTTACCTTCCTAAAAGAAGAAGTCAGTTTGAGGGACAGTGAAAGTGGCTGGGGTAGTGACAAGCTGGGCAGACGGGCTGTTGATAAAGTGAATTTTGTCCCAGAGCCCTGAGACCTCTGAGCTACAGGGGAGAGGCTGCAGATGGTTCAAGATTTGCTTTGCCTGTGCCCTATCCCCCGGGGCCCTGGTGGATCAAGAAGCTGGCTTTGCCTGGGCTGCCTTAGGAAGCTGCATTTTCTTACAAGGCCCAGCCTGGAGTGCACCCTTCGCCCTTCCAGAGCACAGGGCCTCCGTGCTCACTGTCAGACAACAGCAGTGACATTCTCCCAGCTGATTCCACCCCAGGGTCCCCCAGAGGGGAGGGGCTTCTGGCCTGTCTGAAAGGTTGACGGGTTGCAATTGACAGGAGCTCTTGTTCCCAATCTGCCCAGGTGGCTGCGGGGAGTTTAGAGGCTGGGGGAAGACATGAGGAACCCTCACCTAAATGGAGCCAGGCGACCACGGCACCAGGAAGAGAGAGCTGCTGCAGGTGAATGTGGTCTCACTGGCTTATGTAACCATTCCCCTTGGCCCCCACGGAACATACATAAACAATAACTTGGAATAGCTATCGATCTGGTTGAGGCAGGTCATCAAAACCTGGAACTGTCCCTGCCAAACAGGAACATCCTGCCCTCTCAGCTGAGCAGACGCCTGGCTTATGGGGGGAGGAATGAGTGATGTAATCAGGCTCTTGAAGCCAGGAAGCATGGATTGTCCTTGCTGTGTTGGGTCATCTTCTCAATTATCACTTATTCAGCATTTAAAATGTGGCCGTAGTCTATGGCCATACCACCCTGAATGCGTCTGATCTCGTCTGATCTCAGAAGCTAGGCAGGGTCAGGCCTGGTTAATACTTGGATGGGAGAATGTGGTCATAAATAAGCAAAAGTCCATGTTGATAGGCTTACAATGTCTCGGGGAAGAGTTCCAGAAACGTAAAATTTGGTAATAGAGGGGCAACCGCTTTAGCTTGGGTAGTTTGGCTTGGGTTTTGATGAGCAGATAGGAATTCACCGAGCAGGGAAGGGAAAAATCCCGAGTCTTACTTGTCCGCTGGTTTAAGATGAAAAAACAGCCCTGTGCAGAATACATGAGTGCTGGGAGGTACACCGAGGTGGCAGGAAAGTGTGACTCAGGGATGAGGCTGTTCTGGGTCTGATGGTAGATCTTCCGGATATAGCAATTTTGGCTTCGGCCCCCCTGGTCAGGCCTCCAGCCCTTCTCTGGGCTCTGCTGAAAGAAAACTTGGCCCAAAGCAAATTTCTCTCTCTGAGTGGGCCAACCAGTGTCTTGATAATTAGCAGCACAGAGGTCAAGGGAGGACTTTAATTGGTGCCCTGGAGAATAAAAATACACAGATGGGAGGCCCTCCCCATCTCCCTACCCTCTGCCCTCTTCCCCACCTGCCCTGGCCGCAGCCACCAGGCAACTTCATCTCTCTTAACCTGTTCTTGCTTGGTCTTGAAATAGCTTGGCTGAATCCTTGACATGCCCTTTTCTAGGCCTCTCACTTGACTAATGATGGCCATTTCCAGTTATTCCTTAGGTCCTGGCATTGCACACACAGCCTGACTAGCCTGCAGCCCCATAAGAACTCTACAGGTAAGTCCTCTTGAATGGCAAAAGCCCACAATCCCAAACCAGCTACAAAAACTGACCACAGGCAGTCACTTCCCCGGCATCCACGCTCACCATTTTCAGGACCAGGTGGATCAACTGCAGGGCAGAGCTTGTGGAGTAGGCACACCTGAGCTGTTTGTGAACATGGGCCCCTCATCACTTAAACATCAGGGAATGCAAACCATGCACGGCCTCGGTCTCAGCTAAATTAATTTGCATCTGCCTTTAGACGAGTCACAAATGTGTCTGATTATCATGTAGTGTCTCTTTTCAAGTTAGAGTTTCCCCATGTGGCAAGTGAGAATGGTGCTTCGTCACCTATTTTATCGAAGCAAAAATCAAGACATTAAAGATGGATTTGCTCACAATTCCTTTATTTAGCAGACACCTATGGAGCACCTACTCTCAGCCATTGTCTCTGCAAACACAGAGCATTCAGGAGGAAGCAATACAAAGGGCCTGTCTTCAGGAAGCTTGCATTCTGGTGTGGCAGACCAACAACAAATAAATACTTCAAAATGTGTCAGTACATGTCATATACTATTTAGGTGGATAAGGTAGGGAAGGGGAGAGTGGTTGACAGGATGGGGAGAGCGTTGTTTTATACAGTTGGTTCTGGAAGGTGACGTCAGAGAAGAGATCTGATATATACACGAGGCTAGGGTGTTCCATGCTGTGTGTCAACGTCATAACCACACTTGCACTGCCCTCATTCTTTTATCTCTCTGCTGCTGGCTCCGTTCAGTGAGGCAGGGACTCTTTGATAAAAAGGATGACAACTACTCATCTTTGGGTCTTCAGTTCTGAATGTGACCCAAGGGCTGTTTGCATGTTTCCACCTCCCGCTCCCAGAAGGGCTCGTGAAATACTCCAGGCTCAGTCCAGGAACAGTGCCTGGAATAGAGAAAGTTTCTGAAGGACTGCGCTGCAGATAGAATGCATGATTAGAAGCCCGCAGTGGGTGGGGCGAGGTACGGGCCTGGGGGACGGAAGCACAGGCTAGGAGGGAGGCAGGAGTGATCTCTAATTTCACTTCCTGGCAGTTGATCCAGTGGTTTCATGTTGGTCTTCTACAGAAAACCAATTGCAAACATCTGGGGATGACAGAGGATGAGATGGTTGGATGGCCTCACCAACTCAATGGACATGAGTTTGCGTAAACTCGGAGAGTTGGTGATGGACAGGGAGACCTGGTGTGTTGCAGTCCATGGGGTCGCAAAAAGTTGGACATGACTGAGCTACTGAACTGAATAGTGCTAGTTACTATTTACTAATAGTGTAGTATTTACTAGTAGGACTACTAGTACTATTTACTAGTAGTGTGCTAGTTACTGTTCTAAGCACTTTATATACATTAATGCATTTACTCCTCATAAAAGCCCTGTGGGATGGATGCTGTTTTATAGGTCAAGGTTCTAAAGCACAGAGAGGTTAAGTGATTTGGCTAAGGTCACACAGCTAATAATTGGTAGAGCCAGAATGTAAACCCAATGTTCTTATTCTTTTTTTTTTCCAATGTTCTTATTCTTACCCCATTGTTTCACACCCCATACCCTTACCTCAGAGACTGGTTTCCTAGATCTTTAACTGAGACATTTGTGCTCTCAGTCTCTGGGATGAGCTAGAAGGTTTTTGAGACTCAGCTTCCACGAAGGTAATAGTTAAGCAAAGGTTTCAGAAAAAAAAATTAAGTATTTAATTACAAGTAATTTAAGACATTTTTATACTGTAATGATGACAGATATAAAACCCAAAGCCAAGTGAATTTTTAAGATAAAAAAGGAGAGAGCTTTCCAGGAAATGCCTGGATGGGGAGTTGACGGGGAGCTGCAGGGTTTCTGTCCCCACACTCTTCTCTCAGCTCCTAGCCGGGGTGAACTGCTCTTGTCTGTGCCTCTCTACCCTCCATCCTGGCACAAGACGTACACAACTGCATACACACACACAGGGTATCCCCAACCACTGTGACTGTCTGGGTAGAAGGGATCGCGGGCCATGGCAGGTGGAGTTGCCGTGTCCCTTTCTGATTCTCCTTCTGTGGGCCCAGGCAGCTGAGCCAAGAGGCCTGGCAGGGAGGCGGCGGGGCCTTGGTTCTCTGTGGGAGCTTGCATAAGGCTCAGACTTTCTGACCTGTGCCCGAGGGGCGGTGTGAGGCCGATCTTCCCGTAACACCACCGAGAGTGCCACCCAGGAGGGAGCAGGCAGGAATCTCCCGGTCCTCTGCACCTGAGCTGGAGTCCAGTTCACAGGGCCCAGGCCTTGATGTTCCCTCCTTCAGGCTGAGAGGCGTGTTCCCTGGCCCACATTCTCGGCGTGTCTGTGTGTGTCAAAGCCATGGGCTGCAGAAAGGGTCCCTCTGGGGAGAGACAGGGCCCACGGGAGTTTTAAAAGGCCGAGCAACATGGATGAAAGCGGCCACTTCCACCCACGATTGATGACAAGGAGCTGAGGTGCCTCACAGAGGAGGACAGGCCCAGGAATTAATGTGCCGGCGTCTTCATTGACAAAGCAAAAATAAAAGCAAACACGCCTGCCAAGGGGGTGAGTCATGCAGGGAGACAGCAGTGGTGGAAGGAAAAGGCCAAGGATGTGTGAGTGTCTGGGGGTGGGAGGAGGGGGAGGAAGGGCTTGGGCAGGGAGAGCTGAGAGGGAGAGAGAAGGAACAGGATCCTTGGTGAGGAAATGCATGAGTGACAGAGAAAGAAACAGGAGCGGGTGTGTGCGAGAGGGGTGAGGAGAGATGTGCTGTGACTGACAGGAGGTAGGCAGGCAGGGGTGGGGGGCGATGGGCTCCCCACATGCCACCTTCGGCCACAGCGGCTTCTGGAAAGCCCTGCCGTTTGGAGTGAGTGAGGGACGTGTGCGGAGAGGTGAGATTTCATTACCTTTCCCTTTGTGTGATATTTTCATGTTAGAAATCTAAGACTGGAGCTATAAATAATCCAGTCACAGCTGCAGCATCCTGGAGATTTATGGTGCATGCCAATGCCAGCCAGCTTTGGGCTGAAGGAGGGGGGGGTGGCTTTACTGAAGCCAAGATGAAAGGCTGGTTCTCCAGCGCTCAGCGGCCCTCCTCACCCGGTCCTGCCCCCCGACCTAGTCAAGCCCTCCCTCCTGACCCACCAGAGACCCCGGGGCAGAGAGGAGCTCGTGAAGGCTTAGCCCTGCTCGTCCGTCCTGGGCAGCCTGGAGCCAGGCAGGAGCCCCGAATGGGCAGCTTGGGAAGGCTGGGGAGACAGGGAAGGGCGGGGGGACAGGGTGGGCAGAGGTGCGTGCCCTGCCCTGGGCTTCCACTGTGTCGGCTACCTCAGACAAAGGGCAGGCTGGTGGTCCCCGGTGGGGTCGACAGGTGGCCCAGACACAGATGGGCTTGGGCCTGGTGGGGTCCAATGGTTCCCAATCCTTATTCTCCTCTACGAAATGGGGCCTTTTTCTCTGCGTCTCAGCAAAGACTGCCCAGCTGTGCTCTATGCAGGACTCCGTGGGGACTGGGGAGTCTCTATGTCCTGGAACAGGGTGGGGGTTTCCTATTGACCTAAACTTGGGGGCTTCTGGGTGGAATGGTGACACCAGCGGGCAGAGGCAGCCAGTGTGTCTTGGGCCGTGAGAGGGCAGGGCAGGTCTCCCCGGACCAGCTCCGGGGCCCTGCCTCCAGCCGGGCCGTGAGGGCAGATGGAGGAGGTGAGGGGAGACGTTTGGGAGGCCAGCCATGGGCTCGTCCTCTGGGCCCCTGGGGCTGGAGGAAGAGGAGGAAGGTAGGGGTCTCAGGGAGGGAGGAGCTGATTCAAGGTACCCTCGCGACAGGCCAGTGCTTCCCTGCATCTTCCCACCAGAGCGCTTAACCCGCTGTATCCACCACAAGCCCGAGGGGAGGCTTTCTGAGGGCAGGAACATGCATGCGGGCTCTGACGGCAGCCCGGTGACAGCATGGGCCCTGGTGCGGGGCATCAATCCTGCTGACCGGTCAGACTCAGTGATGGTGTGTGCACAGGCCCTGTGGACCAGAGCCCCGGGAGGGGGTGTGTGCAGAGGGAGAGGCCAGAGCCCCGTGGGTCTCCAGACCCCTCTTGGTCCCTCTGGCCAGTCCTCAGGCTGCCGTGTCCAGCCTTCCTGCCGGCTCTGTGGCCTAGTTACCTCAGGCACCAACCTGTCACTTTGGAGGTTTCCGCTTTGCTTTTCTTGTAATTCCCTGAGCAAATATTGAACATCCAGAGAGACACCCAAATCCTGGGTGGGGCTGGGGTGGTCACACAGCTGGCTACTTCTTAAGGGCAGTTCGGTCAAGATAAACTCACCTCAGCTGCAGGCTTCTGGAAGAGGGAGGCTCCTGAGGGGTGAGTGGGCAGGGAAGCAGCTTTCCCTTTAAGGATGAGGCTTCCTCCTGGGAGGAAATGTTTGCCGCAGGACCGTTGACTTCAGGGCAGCCACACAGGGTTGTGACAGGGTCTTGGCTTGGGGCCAGGGCAGTCTGTCCTTCTTTAGCCTCCAAAGGCAAACCACATCTGTGAATGGGATACACACAGGAGGATTCACTTTCCTGGGGTGTCCTGGAGGCAACTCAGCTGAAAACACAGATGACCTCAGAGCAAGCTTGCCTAACATGGCAAAGCCATGACGTTCAGAAGGGGAACTGGGAGCCTCTGAGGGCCTCCCTGAGGTGTGGCTTAGATGCCACCTCCTCTGGTCATTCCTGGTGCTCCTGTCAAAGTACCACTCACCACCACATGCATCAGCACTCTGTCCTCTCAGGGTTCTTACTGTGAGCCCCTGAAATGGACTCTGACACTTCTAAGCACAGGAAAGATTTGTTGGAAGGATCTAGGGATGCGCGCAACATCAGCAGGAGGTCCAGCTCGAAAAGAGGCGGGAGGAGCAGGATCTAGGTGATGCTAGGTAGTGAGCAGAGACATTGCTTTACCAACAAAGGTCCATCTAGTCAAAGCTATGGTTTTTCCAGTGGTCATGTATGGATGTGAGAGTTGGACCATAAAGAAAGCTGAGCGCCGAAGAATTGATGCTTTTGAACTATGGTGTTGGAGAAGACTCTTGAGAGTCCCTTGGACTGCAAGGAGATCCAACCAGTCAATCCTAAAGGAAATCAGTCCTGAATATTCATTGCAAGGACTGATGCTGAAGCTGAAGCTCCAGTACTTTGGCCACCTGATTCGAAGAACTGACTCATTGGAAAAGATCCTAATGCTGGGAAAGATCAAAGGCGGGAGGAGAAGGGGATAACAGAGGATGAGATGGTTGGATGGCATCACTGACTCAATGGACATGAGTTTGAGTAGGCTCCAGGAGTTGGTGATGGACAAGGAGGCCTGGCGTGCTGCAGTCCATGGAGTCACAAAGAGTCGGACATGACTGAGCGACTGAACTGAACTGAGGTAGTGAACGTCGTTGCCAAGGTCACACTGCAGGGCAGTTTGCTTAGCATGCCTTTGCTGGCACCACCCTTCTGCCATTCATGGTGTGATGATGGCTAATTTTATGTGCCAACCTCCCTGGGTTACGGGATGCCCTGATATTTGGTCAGACATAATTCTGGGTGTTTCTAGATTAGATTAGCACTTGAATCTCTAGACTGAATAAAGCAGGTTGTCCTTCCTAATGTGGGTGGTCTTCACCCAATCAGGTGAGGGCCCAAATAGAACAAAAAGGTGGAGGAAGGAAGAATTGTCTCTCTCTGCCTGACCGCTTGAGCAGAGACCTCGATCTTCTCCTGACCTTGGAATGGGACTTAAACTATCAGCTCATAAACACCTCTCAGGAAGGGAAATTCCCGTCCTCGGCCCCTAAATAGGAAAGGAACATTCTGGAAGGCTTTGTCAGTTTGCTCATCTAGAGCTCCATCTTTCTATCCTTCCCCGCTGACTCTGAAACCCAGGAGGCTGACCTGTGTGGGCAACATGAGCTGAAGTCTCATGCCTTCTGGCTTCTGGTTGGGTCTGTCCAATGGGAGGGCCCACTGGAGGAGTCTAGAGGGTTCGAGGAGAGAGCTTGGGGCATTTGTTCCCCTTGCCACTTTCCTTTGGAGGTATGGCTCTCTCCAGCTTCCAATCATCTCCCTCCTGTCCATCAGGGTCTTAACCATTCTTTTTCGTTTCTTGTGGCACTGCCTACCCTTGGCAAACAGTCCCTTATTGAAAGACTCCCCTGTTGCCCTGTTTGCTGGTAACACCTCTTTCCAGCTGGAACCTCAAATGATACAGGAAGTTGGGAGACTGGGAGGCAATAGAGCCCCAACAAATGCTCACAATATGGTGGTACCAATGCCCAGGGGGGCAGGCAGCCTGATTAGGTGGCAAGAGCATGGACTTGGGAGACAGACCTCCTGGAGTCTGAATTTTCACCCCAGCTCTCACTACCTGTGTGAACTTGGTCAAGTTCCTCAGCTAGGCTGACCCTCCTTTGTTCTTTACCTGGGAAATAAAAGTTAATCTGTATCCCCTGGGTTTGTCATGAGAACTGAATGAGAGATTTATTAAAGCACTTGTCACACAGGGGACCGGTGATGGCCCAAGGGGTCCACCTTGTGTGTCTGCTCCAACTGACCAGTCATGGCTCCTTGAAGCCCTGTGTGGAGAAGAATTCTGACTCCCCATCCTGGCCTGGAGGTGATGGGCACACTCACGATTGGTGATGGCGGTCATGGTGTGGACCAGAAAGCGGCAGTAGAATGAGCTTACATTTCCATAGCAGACACTCACTGAAGTATGGCTATCAGTTTTCCTATTTCTCTGCTCCTTGGGAGAAGACGTAGGATTCTGCTGGCCTCAGAAAGGCCAGGATCCTGCTGGACCAGTGGCTGTTTCCACCAGCACTGCCCAGGTCCCAAAGTCACTGAGCCTGCTGTCCTGGCTCAGCACAGACTTCTTTGGCAGCAAGGATGCTCCAGCCAGCCCTATCTTTTAATCAGCAGACTGCGTCAGCCCTGTCGGGATTGTTTAAGGTCTTCTTCCTCCCGGGACTTTCTTGCTCTTTTCATCCTCAAATACCAACCTTACCCTCCCTGCCAACAGATCACACACACACACACACACATACACCCTGCCATGTTCACCACCACGTCCTCATAGTAAGTTACAGGGAATTATTGATATTAACTCAAGTTTTTCCACTCCATATCACCCCACTATCCACATCTCCCATTGTCGCCTGCCCCAACTCAGGGGGCCTGACGTTATTCCAGCAACACATATCAGAGTTGGATGAAGGTAGAAGGAGTAGAAATCACAGCCACAGGCATCCTATGGGGCGAGCTGAAGAAGCCTCAGTGATCACCACGTGGCCCCTGGAGTAACTAGAGGAAGAAGGGAATAAGAAATCCTTTGCACACAGAATGTTCTTTCTAGTTTCACCGGCACGTGGAAGGAACCTTTGCTTATTCACTTATTCAAGACATATTTACGGAGCACCTCTATGGGCTGGGTACAGACAGCTGTCTGCCCTGAAAGGGAGACAGCCAAGTAGAAGCCGGTGGGTGCTGAGCAGCTCAGCAGGAGTGCTGAGATGGAGATGAGCACGGTGGGGTGAGGGCGGGGGGACGGGCTCTGATTGGAGCCACACCGTGGGGCAGAGATGACTTTCCTGAGAAGGTGGCTCTCCTGAGCCCAGTCTGGAGGGAAAAGGAAGCTGCTCCAGGTGGCACTGGGGGCGGCATGTGCTAGGATCTGAATGGGTGTGAGTTTGAGGAGCAGCTGCCAGGTCACTGGGGCTGCGGCTTAGAGCCAGAAGGGAAGGTGTTCTGGGAGGAGCCGATGGCAGGGTGGGGTGGCGGGGTAGGGGGGTCCTCCAGGGCCTCTCTGAGGAGTCCAGAGTATCCCAGAGTAGCCCCTAGTCCTGCTATGTCCCCACCTTCCAGCCTGTCCTCTGCCCTCCACCGGGCTTAGCAAGCGAGGCCTCAAAGAAAACCTCCATTCTCCTCCTCCTGGGAACTGTAGGCCTTCTCAGGTATTTGGGGGCTGACTGCCCCCATGCCCTGCGAGTCCTTACTCGCAGGACTGATGGATGAGGGGGTGGATGGGCAGGAGGGTGGCTGAGAGAAGAGGAGCTACACAGCTGGAGACCAAGGTAACCTGATAAATGAAGGCTTTAGTGCAGTCTCCCTAGTAACTGGCTGACCCAACCATCAGGAGTAATTTAGGGGAAAGCAGACATGTGTTTGGGCATTTTCCTTCTCCAATGACTAAGTGGGTTTACAGGTCCCTCCTCCTCTCATAAAAACCCTAACACCTTTCCCCAGGCACCTCCCCTGCCCAGACCTGCTTCTCTTTGGAAAATGGGGCTGGTGTGCCTGTGTAGCTGTGTAGAAATGTGTGTAGCTCTGTGTGGGTATGTGCATGAAAGTATCTCATATATGCATGAGGAAGTATAAATGGGAGTGTGTGAGCTTGCGAGTGCATGCAAATATCTCTGCTGGTGCCATGTATGGGGGAGCACTTGTGCATGAGACTTGTCAGCCTCTGTGCACACGGGGAAACATGAATGCACACATATGCACATGTGTCCAGAAGAGTCTGGGGGGTCTTTATGAGTGCGGGGGTCCTTGAAGCATGTGAGTGCTCGCAGTGAGTGTGCATGGGATTCTATGCAATTGGCCAGCATGATTGTCTTTGAAGGGCAGAAGTTGCTGAGCTGGGATACATCCATTAACCAAAGCAATAAAATGCCCAACTGGTCTCCTTGTTTCCCTTCTTGTAATCCGTTCTCCACCCTGCAGCCAGTGTGAGCTTTTAAAATTGCAAATCAGATCACGTCACTGCTAGGCTGAAAGCCCTCTGAGGGCTACTGGAATAAATCCAAACTTCTGATTATGGCCTGGCGGATACGTCCCCCATCCCAGTCTGATCTTTGTGGCCTCATCTCCTGCCACTCCGCAGGCAGGCACCCGCTGCCTCAGTCACACAGGCAAGAGCCTTTGTTCTTGTCCTTCCCTCTTCTGGCTCCCTTGGCTGCTGGGCACTCTCCTGGCTCCAGATTTCAGCCTGATATTATCCATGGGGCATTCTCTGACCACCTCCCTCCAGGCCCCCTCTGTGCTATCACTCCAACTTCTTTTCTCTCTAGTGCTAAGTCAGTTGGGTCTGAAAGAGGTGCTGAGACAGAGCGAGGTGTGCACAGGGTTTTGTGGGGAGCAGCCCCTAGAAAGGAATAGAGAGGACCCCAGAATGGGCAGAGCAGGGAAGGGCCAGCTGACCACAATATAGATCTGATAAGGTCTCTGCCAGCCTCCTAAGTGCCTGGAGCAAAGACCGTCCACGAGAGGAGTCCTGAACTGGGTGGAAATGGCTAAACCTGACCCCATACCTGGCCTCAGTCAAGGGCTGGAACCATCAACACAGAAGCTAAGGTTGAAGAGAATGAGAAGGCAAACCACAGATGAGAAGAATATTAATACTTGCAAAAGACAGATCTCAGGAAGAACTGGTATCCAAAATACACAAAGAACTCTTAAAACTCAGTAAGTTGATTAAAAAAAAAAAAATAGGCCAAAGACCTAAACAGACACCTCCCTAAAGAAAATATACAGTTGGCAAATAAGCATATGAAGAGATACTTCACATCATGGGTCCTCAGGGTATTGCAGATTAAAACAACAATGAGATTTTACTATATACCTATTAGAATGGCCAAAATCCAGAACAATGACACCACCAAATGCTGTTGAGGATGTAGAGCAACAGGAACTCTCATTCATTTCTGGTGGGAATCAAAATGGTACAGCCACTTTGGAAGATGGTTTAATGTTTTTTTTTTTCTTAAACAAAACTAAACATACAAAGAACAAAAACAAAATCTGAACATACTCTTCCCTCATGATTCAGCCACTACACTCCTTAGCATTTACCTAAAGGAACTGAAACTTGTGTCTACAGAAAAACCTGCACACAGATGCTTGTAGCAGCTTTACTCACACCTGCCAAAACTTGGGAGCAAGCAAGATGTCTTTCAATAGGTGAATGGATACATAAACTGTGGTACATCCAGACAATGGGCTCTCAGTCAGCGATAAAAAGAAATGAGCTTTCAAGCCATGAAAAGACACGGAGCAATCTTCAATGCATATTACTAAGTGAAAGAAGTCAGTCTTCAAAGGTTACATAGTGATTTTAACTATATGACATTCTGGAAAAGGCAAAACTATGGAGATGGTAAAAAAGATCAGTGATTTCCAGGAGTTAGGCGGGAGGGAGAGAGGATTTTCAAGGCAGTGAAACTCCTCTGTGTGACACTGTCGTGGTGCATATTGTCCAAATCCATAGAACGTACAACACTAAGAGTGAACCCAAGTGTGAACTATGTACTTTGGGTGATAATAATGTGTCAGCGTAGGTGCATCGATTACAGCAAATGTACCGTTCTGGTGGGGATGTTGATGATAGAAAGGAGGCTGTGTGTGAGGGGGCACAGGAGTATGTAAGAACTCTGTGCAATTTTGCTGTTAACTTAAAAATGCTCTTTTAAAAAGTCTATTAAAAAAGAAAGAAAGGGGACTTTCCTGGTGGTCCAGTGGGTGAGGCTCCATGCTCCCAATGCAGGGGGATTCTCCCAGCGTTTGATTCTTGGTCAGGGAACTAGATCCCACATGCTGCAACTAAAACCCAGTGCAGTCAAATAAATAAATAAAAATAAATTTTAAAAAAAGGAAGGAAGAAAGAAAGAAAGTCCTCAGACTTTTCCCCTGGACGCCCTTCTCCTCTCTTCCCACCCTTACCCTGTCCTTCTGCTGTGCAAGCATTTTCTGACTTCTTCACAGGAGGACACATTTGCTAGGCATATCTGTCTGTCCTTCTCTTTTATGTTTGCCCTAAGTCTTTGTTAAAGGTTTTCCAGGGGGTTCCCCTGTGGCTCAGTGATAAAGAATCCACCTCCCAGTGCAGGAGACACGGGTTCGATCCCTGGTCTGGGAAGATCCCACATGCCATTGAGCAACCAAGCCCATGCTTCACAACTGTTGAGCCTGCATGCTAGAGCCCAGGAGCTGCAACTATGAAGCCCGTGTGCCCTGTCGCCCATGCTCTGCAACGAGAGAAACCACTGCAATGAGAAGCCCGCACACCGCAATTAGAGAGCAGCCCCTGCTCGCCACAACCAGAGAAAAGCCCACACAGCAATGAAGACCCAGCACGGCCAATAAACTAATACATAAATAAATAAAATAGAGATTTTCCAGCTCAGGGGCCAGCCTGGCCTGGAGCTTTTTCATCTTTGCCCTTCCTTTGCCAATCTTGCAAGCCCTCATTTCAGCTTCCTCCCAGTCTATGAAACTTCTAGAATCTCACCAACAAAGGACAGCTATGATCTGCTCTAGAAGCCCTGTCCTGGTATAAATATGTCCCCCAACGCTCAGCTAAGGAAAAGGAAATTCAAGAGCAGAGAGAGAAGAAAATCTTGGATGCCTCATTAGCAGCACCTACTGAGAAGCTTTATCTTGCCTCCTTTGATGTCAGAGTGAAGCAAGAGGAAAGACCTTCCCTCCCTGTCTCCAGGAACAGAACTTGAGGGGCGTCCACAGACTGGGCGCCATTTCCATTTCCCAGGCCACATTAAAACTTCTGGAGACATCAAGCTGCAAGAAGGTTAGGCCTTCTCTGTCTCCCTGAGCAGCACACCATAAATCAATACTGAGCACAAACGAGTGTGATGAAGTCCTTCAACGTTTTGAATTTTCCCATCACGACTATGGTGAAGTTCTGTGTGTTTTGAAATATGTAAAATTCTTAAATGCTTTTCTTCTTTGCCGGGTCCCTAAGGGTGGGTTTGGTCTTGCCCGTATCTGTAATCAGCCCAGCTGAACTTCCTGTCCCCCACCAGGCCTGCCCTGTGCTGAAGCTGCAGAGGGTGGCTCCGGGCTGACCTTGAGGATGTCAGGGGTCGGTACAGGAGAACAGGCCTGGTGTGGGGTGGGGGTGGGGGGTGGTCATATAGTCAAGCTCAGGGCTGATGAGGAACGAAATAATTAGGGATCAGGAAGGGCAGGGTCTTGGATGAGCCTCGGGATGGGTCTTTCTCCTTGGCTAGGGTAGCTCAGCTTAGAAAATCAAACTTGAATCAAATTAACAGATAGATGCTGAGGTCCATTGCAGACAAAAATGTAGGCTAGAGTGTGAGGCTGGAAGTAGGATCTAATTATGCCTGGAGGTAGCAGCCTCAGGCTCCTCTGACCTGGGGGCGGATCAGATGGTGGGATGGAATGGTCACGTGCCCACTGTGAGGCTGTCTGTCAGCTCAGATCCATTCCCTCTGGTAAGTGTTGGAGGATCCTTCCTTCCTTACAGATGGGCAAACGGAAGCCAAGGCCACACATGTCCAGTGAGGGAAGAGCCTGGCCTTCTAGTTGAGTCAGTGTGGAGATTTGGCCTCACAGTGATCCTCGGGGTCCAGAGTTGGGGCCCCTCATGGGTGACTCTTACCATCACTTGGCTCCTTCTGAAGGTGGAGGGAAAGGGGAACAGTCTACAGGCCTTTCTGTCATAACTGCATATTTAGTCCTACTATGGGCTACTGAAGTGAAGTGAAAGTCGCTCAGTCATGTCCAACTCTTTGCAACCTCATGGAGTATCCAGTCCTTGGAATTCTCCAGGCCAGAATACTGGAGTGGGTAGCCTTTCCCTTCTCCAGGGGACTATGGGCTAGGCACCCAGGTAAATGCTTCAAATATATGGTCTCATCCACACAGCCCCGTTTTGCAAAATGGGCCTCATTTTGCAGACACTCAGAAGGGAAAGGGACTTGCCCAGGGTGACACAGAAAGCAAGTGGTGGGGCCTTCTGGCCCATGAGTGCGTGTGCAGAGCCCATCTGGCTTCCAGCTAAAACCCAGGTCATAGCACCTAGCGCAGTGACTGGTGTGTTGTAGGCAAGAAATAAGTATCTGGTAAAAGAATGAATACATGAATGATCGTGCAACTCCTTCTGGTCCCAAGTCTGTGTTCTTTCCTCGGTTTCCACCTAGTCTGGGGATCTGGAAGCTGCCGGCAAAAACCCTGGGTCTTCCTGGTGGGAGAGGTGCCCAGGGTGGGCTGGTCAGAGTACCCTGGGGGAGGGGCTGCAGCAGCCCTGGTGTCACCCTGGCCCTGCACAGCCGCTCCTGCTGACCACGTGCGGTCCCCGAGGACCCCAGAAGGAAGGGGTTCACCACAAAATAAACATACAGGCTGTACATCCAGTGATTCAGAAGATCCTGCTGTGCCCGCCTCCCTCTCCCCTCAAACCTTCCTGTTGCCATGACAACTGACCTCACCAAACTGAAGCTCGCTGAGGCATCCCAATTAACCCTTTTCTGACACAGCAGGGCCCTCCGTCACACCAGGTCGCCTGTCTACGTGGCCTGAATGCCACTAAAAGATGAGAGGTGGCACTGTGGGCGGAAGTGGAGGCTTTAGGGGCCCAAGGGCCTGAGTTGATTTTTGGGGCCAACTGTGTGAACCTGAACAGTCCGGGACCCCCAAGGGGTTGCTATAAGGGTTCGATGAGGAACTCACGGTAATACCCAGTGGGATCCTTGGCTCAGTTAAGGCGACTCACAGGAGGAGCTGCTCTGTGCACAGATCCAGCCTGCTCCTGTTACTGCAGGGCCCCAGGGCACGTCAGTGGGAGGGCACACGCCATCACAGACACACAGAACAGTGATTCATATGGAAAAAAAGGAAGCCCACAGCCACTCAAACTGTATGAAGCCTGGAGGTTGCCCTGGGAGATCCCCATCAAATAGCCCATTCATTCCACCTTGAACTCAAACCTCTCAAGGTCCCCCTGGGCTCTGGGACTCCCAGAAAGGGACGGGTCTATGCGCTCAGAGAGCAGGGCTGAGTGGGATGAGGGGAGAAGGTAGGGCAGGGCCTGGAATTCTGGATGTCCACTTGGCAGAAGTGAGTATGGGGCCACCTGCTGTCAACTCCAATAGAGCCAACGGGACCCTAAGGGAAGTGACAGCAGAGAGCCCAACGAGCAAGGCCGAATTAATGGCCACTGTTTACTAAGGATCAGCCAGGGGCTAGAGTGATCAATGCAAATGAAGCCACATACCCCCTGCCCTCCACTGCTTAAAGCTCTTTGATGGGTCCTCCCTGCTGTTGTCACCGGAACCCAAACCCTGCGTGCAGCCCACACGACCCTCGTGTCCTGGCCGCTGCCCACCTCTCAGCTCACGTTGTCCTCAGCCACTCTGCCCCCAGCACTCAGGCTTTCTTTGGCTTTTGTTTTGTTGGCCTCACCATGCAGCTTGTGGGATCTCGGTCCCCCTGCTAGGGACGACTGAACCCAGACCCTCAACAATCCTAGCCACTGGACCATCAGGGAAATCCCTGTTTTGTTTTGTTTTTTCCAGACAAACTGTGCTTCTCCAGCCTCAGAGCTTTTGCACACGTAGATACCTTTACCTGGATGCACATTTACTAGCTTTCCCCAGTTTTATCAGTTGTAAGAGACACGCTTAAAAAGACCGACTTGTACTCTGAGATAATTGCGGACTACATAAAAATTGCAAAAATTAGTACAAATAATTTCCATATTTCCTTCACTGAGTTTCCCCCATCGTTGGTTTTTAGCATGCTTACATCTGTCCGGTGTATTGGATGCTAGAGCCATTTTTGTGTATTTCTGCCCAACTCCCTGGGTAGTGACTTCATGTTGGAGGCTTGAAACTAACTCGTGTGGAGGCAGAGAATTTACAGAACAGAAACTAGTAATCAGGGACTTTCCCCCTAGGAAGTGCTGTTAAACATTTACCACCATGCTACCCTTGTATCAGTCTCTTTTCTTTCTCTCTCTTTGTGTGTGTTGGGGGGCCTTCCTAAGGCCCACTTGACTTCGCACTCCAGAATGTCTGGCTCTAGGTGAGTGATCACACCATCATGGTTATCTGGGTCATTAAGATCCTTTATGTATAGTTCTTCTGTGTATCATGCCACGTCTTCTTAATATCTTCTGCTTCTGTTAGGTCCATACCATTTCTGTCCTTTATTGTTCCCATCTTTGCATGAAATGTTCCCTTGGTATCTCTCATTTTCTTGAAGAGATCTCTAGTCTTTCCCATTCTATTTTTTTCCTCTGTTTCTTTGCATTGATCACTGAGGAAGGCTTTCTCATCTTTCCTTGCTATTCTTTGGAACTATGCATTCAGATGGGTGTATCTTTCCTTTTCTCCTTTGCCTTTAGCTTCTCTTCTTTTCTCAGCTATTTGTAAGGCCTCCTCAGACAGCCATTTTGCCTTTTGCATTTCTTTTTCTTGGGGATGGTCTTGATCACCACCTCCTGTACAATGTCATTAACCTCCGTCCATAGTTCTTCAGGCACTCTATCAAATCTAATCCCTTGAATCTATTTGTCACTTTCATTGTATAATCATAAGGGATTTGATTTAGGTCATACTTGAATGGTTTGGTGGTTTCCCTACTTTCAAACGTCTTCAAATGTCCTGACAATGTCCTTTATAGCAAAAAAAAAGAAAAAATGTCTGCTGTGTGTATTATGTAAATATCTTGTTTTGTATCCCCTGCTAGTTATAGCATCCACTGATAATTTTTTCCTAAAGAATATTCTTTCCTTCCCTATTCATTTGTTTATTCATTAATTTATTTATATCAAGATGAACTCATGGATTCTTCTTTTGTTTTTTGGGTTATAACTTAGAAGTCTCATGATTTATTTCAGTGCTCAAATTATGCCAGATTTGTCCAGGAGAAACCATTTCAGGCTGAAAGTGAAAGTGACGTTGCTCAGTTGTGTCCGACTCTTAGCAACCTCATCGACTGCAGCCTACCAGGCTCCTCCGTCCATGGGATTTTCCAGGCAAGAGTACTGAAGTGGGTTGCCATTGCCTTCTCTGATCTCAGGCTGGCTCCATTCTTATTGACATGTTCTTGATATTATTTTTTCCTTTAAGCACATCATCACTTTCTGGCACAACAAAATGTTTCAGGGTCATCTTATACTTTGCCCGAGTGAGCCCTGGAATTGGCTGTTTTCCCAAAGTGCCACTGTTCCTTTTAGTGGAGAATGGCATTTAGAAACCAATGTCTGGGAACTGGGGTGCTCTGTGCTTCTGAGGAAGAGACACCTGTTAAATTTCTGACAACAGGATGCATTTTACAGACCACGGTGTGTACCGATCCACTGGTCTGGCATTTGACTCTTTTTCCTTCTGGCTACTTTTCTATTCAACCTGAAGCTGAGCTCAGCAGTGAGTCCTCTGCCAGGACTCCATTCCCACCCTTCCTGCCCTTTTCTCTGCCCAGTTCACACACCCTTCTGTCCTGTCTTCCTTTTCCACTGAACCACAGCCAGAGAGCCCGATTTTACACCAAACAAGCTTGCTGCAGGGCACAGTGGATTTCTCTTGGATTTTACTGTATTCTGACCTCTGTCTTTACAGATCTTTTTTGTTTGGAATTGGGTGGAAGATAGGAAACTCCTCTGGGGCTGAAGGAAAGTCTAAAAGAGTTTTTTCAGTAAGCACAAAATAACATTTCTAAAGGTGAGAATGCTCTGTGTCATGGTTAATTAGTAAAATTTTTCTTTCTTGGTGATATCTAAAATAATATTGTTTTAGGGGACTTCCCAGGTGGTCCAGTGGTTAAGAATCCGCCTGCTGGTGCAGGGGACTTGGGTTCGATCCCTGGTCCAGGAAGATTCCACATGCCACAGGTCAACTAAGCCCTCGTGCCACAATTACTGAAGCCTGTGTGCCCTGAGCTCATGCCCTGCAACAAGAGAAGCCACCACAGTGAGAAGCCCGAGTATCACAGCTAGAGTAGCCCCCACCCCCTGAAACTAGAGAAACAAAGACCCAGCACAGCCAAAACTAAATACGTTACAATTTTTAGTTATTTTAAAACTAAATATATAAAATAATAGTGCTTTAGATTCAGTGAAAAAGATCACACCTGTTATCCTTCAGAACAGACTTCCCAGTTCTTCCTCATGAGTGCTTTTCCTCCATAGCATTCAACACAATCGGTAACAGATTTTGGGGTCACTATTGGTTCATATGGGTTTCCCTGGTGGCTCAGACAGTAAAGAATCTGCCTGCAATGTGAGAGACCTGGGTTCAATCCCTGGGTCAGGAAGATTCCCCTGGAGACGGGAATGGCAATCCACTTCAGTATTCGTGCCTGGAGAATCCCACAGACAGAGAAGCCTGGCGGGCTATATAGTCCATGGGGTTGCAAAGAGCTGGACGTGACTGAGTGACAACCACTTTCACTTTCACTGGTTAATATTGGTCAGAGCTGTATCATCAATGCCTGGCACATTGATGCTTAGTAAAACTTTGTTGAATGAATGCCTGAATTAATTTTATCTTCTCCATAATCTGTGAAACAGAGATGACTTTCTCTACTTTACTGATGGGGAAACTGAGGCTCCAACAGCCAAGGTTTGTTCAACACTGTTGCCCCAGTAACTGGTGCAATGGGACTTCAAATCTGGATTTGTTAGAATCTAACGTGCGAGCATGGAGAAGGCAATGGCAAAGTCAGACACGACTGAGCGACTTCACTTTCACTTTTCACTTTCATGCACTGGAGAAGGAAATGGCAACCCACTCCAGTGTTCTTGCCTGGAGAATCCCAGGGACGGGGGAGCCTGGTGGGCTGCTGTCCATGGGGTCGAGCACAGTCGGACACGACTGAAGCGACTTAGCAGCAGCAGCAGCAGCAGCAATATGCGTGCAAAGTGTTTCAGTGGAGGAGATGCTTTTAGTGGAGAATTGAATTGAGTTTTTATTCCCATGATGAGTTTTGCCGCTGAAGGAGTTTCTAAATTCTTAGAAATTAGGGCAGCACAAAAATGATCCAAAGGAGGACACAGAACAGGGACTGGTGCTGCAAAAGTGGCCATGAGGGGCCCTCTGGGGCACCATATCCACTCATCTCATGGTTTGCCATATTCCCACTGGAGTATGGAAGGGCCCGGCAGAGGCAGGCTGCAGGGACTTGACCTCAACCATGAACCCCATCCCCCAGCTCCCCATGACTAGCTCTGGGGCCCGCCAGGGTGCCTTCTATGGCAGAAGACACTTCTCCCAGGGGCTCCACCATGCCACCTTCCCTGCCTCCTACACATGCCCAGCAGTTGGGCAGAATCGAGGTTACACCTCTGCTTTAAAGATGGGGAAACTGAGTCTCCAAGGACAGAAATACTTATCAGAGAGGAAGTTTCGCCATCTGTACAAGGGAGGATTGGACTTGGTGATGTCCAAGGCGGTTTCTCCAGTTCTCCGGATAGTGGTTTAATGGCCAGTGGCCTCCTCCCCACCTCCCCTCCTCCCAACCTTGGGGCTTTCCTGCCCTGCTCCCAGGGGAAACAGTGCTTGCATCCAATTGCTTCCCTTTGAACTGAGAGTCAAAACACAATCCTCATTTACATTTCAAAGGCCCCAGTGCCTGATCTGGATCAGGCACCCCATCCACCTGGTCTCTGAAAGTCCCTGTCCTGGCCTGGCAGCTGGGATGGCCTCTCAAGAGATGAGTTAAGCACCTTTGGAGACGATTTGAGAAGCGCTGAAAGACATTTCCACTTCTAAACAGATGTCTCCTAGAAATACCGCAAAATACAATAGCTACTCACACTTCCACATGTATACATGTTAGATGCCAGGTACTCATTAAATCCTTTACCACAACCCTGTGAGGTCGGTGTTATTATTTCCCCATTTTACAGATGAGGCCACAGAGGCACCAGAAGGTTAAACTTGTCCAAAGTCAAGATGGAGAATTTGAACTTCCTGCGTGTTCACTTTCACTTTTCACTTTCATGCATTGGAGAAGGAAATGGCAACCCACTCCAGTGTTCTTGCCTGGAAAATCACAGGGACGGGGGAGCCTGGTGGGCTGCCATCTATGGGGTCGCACAGAGTCGGACACGACTGAAACGACTTAGCAGCAGCAGCAGCAGCGTGCAAGTGCACGACCACTACACGTCAGTTCAGTTCAGTTCATTTCAGTCGCTCAGTCATGTCCGACTCTTTGTGACCCCATGAATCACAGCACTCCAGGCCTCCCTGTCCATCACCAACTCCCGGAGTTCACTCAGACTCACGTCCATCGAGTCAGTGATGCCATCCAGCCATCTCATCCTCTGTCGTCCCCTTCTCCTCCTGCCCCCAATCCCTCCCAGCATCAGAGTCTTTTCCAATGAGTCAACTCTTCGCATGAGGTGGCCAAAGTACTGGAGTTTCAGCTTTAGCATCATTCCTTCCAAAGAAATCCCAGGGCTGATCTCCTTCAGAATGGACTGGTTGGATCTCCTTGCAGTCCAAGGGACTCTCAAGAGTCTTCTCCAACACCACAGTTCAAAAGCATCAATTCTTCGGTGCTCAGCCTTCTTCACAGTCCAACTCTCACATCCATACGTGACCACAGGAAAAACTACACGTCACTACCCCTGAAATTCCATTCTTGGCTATCCAGGCTCTTATTTGGAATACAAACACCAGGGAAGATAGCCTTGAAACACCAGCAACTCAATGAAAAGCTAGCCGGGGCCTGCTGGGCTGCAGACCCACTGGACGCTTTAGGGTTTTCAGGCCCCCGGCAGAACTCTGGGCGGCTCCACCCTCAGCCTGCCCCTCCCCTCCTCACTGCCCCAGGGCCAGCCTTACACACAGCTGGGCCTGCAACACAGGTAAGAGGGGCTGAAGGTGGGCTAGAGATCACCTTGGTTTTCAGACAGGCCTGGGGTTCCCAATGTCATGAAATGTCAAGGGCAGGCCCCCAGCCTGTTCTTCCTGAGGGGCCTGGGATTGCTGGATCATATGAGAACTCTAATTTTTAGTTTTCTAAGAGACCTCCATCGGAGAAGGCAATGGCACCCCACTCCAGTACTCTCGCCTGGAAAATCCCATGGATGGAGGAGCCTGGTGGGCTGCAGTCCATGGGGTCGCTAAGAGTCGGACACGACTGAGCACCTTCACTTTCACTTTCATGCATTGGAGAAGGAAATGGCAACCCACTCCAGTGTTCTTGCCTGGAGAATCCCAGGGATGGGGGAGCCTGGTGGGCTGCTGTCCATGGGGTCGCACAGAGTCGGACACGACTGAAGCGACTTAGCAGCAGCAGCAGCAGCAAGAGACCTCCATGCTGTTTTCCACAGCGGCTGCACCAATTTACATTCCCGCCAACAGTGCAGGAGGGTTCCTTTCTCTCCACGTCTTCTCCAGCATTTATTATTTATGGGCTTTTTGAAGATAGCCGTTCGGATTGGTGTGAGATGATACCCCATTGTGGTTTAGCTTTGCATTTCTCTAATAATTAGCGATGTTGAGCATCTTTCCAAGTGCCTGTTGGCCATCTCTGTGTGTTCTGTTGAAAGATGCCTGTTTAGCTCTTCTGTCCCAGCAGTATTTGAACCTCTGTTCCATGCAAGAAGTTCACAGACTGAGAAAACCTGACAGTCCTGGTAGAGGAAACGGGTTGGCATTTAAAGTTCATTCAGTCATGTTTAGCAGCGTCTACCATGTACCAGGTGCTGGGGAGACAGCAGTGAACAGATGAAGTCTTTGCTCTCAGGGAAGCACCAACCACAGACAACAGAAGGCCCTCTTTGGGGGCCTTTGTGTCTTTCTGCCCCTGTTGGTGGTGAACAGTTGTCCCTGGCTCCCTCTCCCTGACCCCGAGAGCCCAGGGAACAGAGGCCAGATTCAGGGCTGCTCACTGAACATTTGTTTTCTGCAGAGTCCCCTTAGCTGGGTCTGGTCCTCCACCTGTCCCAGCGCCTCTGGCTTTTTCCCCTGGGCAGCTGTCCCTCCTGACCCCACTCCTTCCATCTTGCCTGCCTCCCTCTCTCCCCGACCTTGGGGTCACTGGCCGTGGTTCTCAATCCTGGCTGGCCATCCACGTCCCTGGAAGTAACTTCAGAAAGCACAGGACCCCCCGGGCATAGTCAAGACTCTGCAGGTGCGAGAATGGGGTCCTGGCTTCTGATATCTTTCTGGGGCCATTCCAGGTTGAGATCTCGGCTCCAAGGGCCTACAGGGAAGCCCCTGGAGTGACTTCCCCAGCTTTGACTTGGAGCAGCGATGCGCTGTAAGCCAGGGGCTTTGGGAGAAGACTGACTGGGCATCTGAAGGCCAGGTCAGAGGAGTCAGGACTGAGCCCAGCAGGTCCAGAGAGGGATGCTCAGTTGTGAGGCTGATCTCCAGGAGGGGAGGGAGGGGTGGGCACACTCTGACTCCTCCCCAGGCCTCTCCCAGAGCTCTCTGTCCTCAAGGCTGCAGAGGGCTCCTGCAGCACAGGTCAGGGAAGAGGAGGGGAAGACGTGGAGAAGTAGGTAGGGGCAGCTCTGTCTTCTCTCTCTCCTTCCCCTGTTAAGTCCTGCTCGTCTTTCAAGGCACAGTTCTAATTTCACCTCCTCCAGATAGGCTTCCCTTATTACCCAGATGAAAACCAACCCATCATTTCCTCATAGGACTTCCCCAAGGATTTCCTTGGGATTCACTCTGTATACTTAACTCATCAAACTTAGATTGGGAAATGACTCTGAAGCTAGTCCACTCTCCTCTACTTTGGGCAGGCCTCCGTGTATACATCTCATGCATGTGTACCACTCAGCCTGAGGTCAGAGCCCCCCACATTTGGGGCCACCTGCAGGTATAGGAGCTCGGTTCCTTTGGCCACATCGTTCCTCTGCAGCGGGGGCAGGGCCTGGAAGATTGGGAGCACGGTCTCCTTGGGCCCTCTGGCCCCAGGCCAGGACTCTGTCTTTGAGGACTTTTCCTGGGAGAACCAGGGGAAGGTTTGGCCCATCCAGAGTGACTGGACACTTCAACCAGGAAACCTGCTGTGTGACTCTGGGCAACCAGCCCTCTTTGTGGATATGTAGGGCGGATACCAACCAGGGTTCTTGGCCTTCTCCATGAACAGAAATTGACTAGAAGCCAGAGAAGAAATTTAGGCGAGGCTTACTGGGGATCCTGTACCAGGTATAGGACAGAGGAATAACAAGTAACAGGTTCCCTTGCTGGCTCCCTGCGGTAGGGGTGAGCCCTGGGGTGAGGGTAGGAGGTGTCCCGGGGGTTGGGCGTGAGGGGTGGCTTAGGTGGTTTGCCCATCCCTTTGTGGTGTTGAGTGTTAGGGGGGCTTGCCCAGCACCCTGCTTTTGCTCCCAACACCGTTTTTTTTTTGCCTCCTGACTCTTAAGAAATGGCAGTTGTCTGTGTTTGTGTGTGTATATGAATTTTTTGTATCTTTTTGGTCCAGTATTTGCCCCAACTGTGCATGCACAGGGTTATTTTTAGTCCCATATAGTTTCTTTGTATTTTTGAAGCTGGAGGAGAGGTGTGTTTGCAGCTCTCATTGAACGGTCCCAGGTCCAGCCTGGGAGGGTTTCCCTGGGTCTCATTGCCAGACCAGGGAAGGATCAAGGAGCTTCTTCCCCTCACATGGAATATAAGAAAAGCCCCATCCAAAAACAAGCAAAGAAGCCCAGTGAAGGTTCTGAATTTCTCCAGTCTGACCTTTTCATTTTTTTAAATATCACATTTGAAATGTTTTTTCTCGCTTTTTTGGGTGTCTTGCTTTGCTGGTGACCTCAGCAGTACATGTTATTTTGTGTGCTGGGAAATCCAGCTTTTGGTGTTGTGTGTGGGTACAGATTTCTACGTATGGGTTACATTAATATATGCACGCAGCCTATATGCACACACACACACAAATCACATCACACCGTGTTGAATCAGTGGTTTTCAGGCCTGCCTAGGAAGTAACAAAAATCCCAGCGTTGCAGTTAAAATAAATCAGAACAAGGAGTAGGGCCCAGGTGTCAGTAGTTTGCAAATCTCCCCAGGTGATTCCCTCTGTGCCATCACAGCTAAGAAGCTCTGATACAGGTGGCAGCTTCCTGACAGAGTGCCTTTATTGAACAGTTAAAAAGAGTGAGCTTTAAGACTCTGAAATTAAGGGATGACACTTGGAAAGAAGCAGATGGCAAAAAGGCTTGGCCTGGATGCAGTGTTCTCACCTTGGAACAAGACCATCTCTGCGGTCCCACCCAAATCTTAAAAAATGCTTTGGCTGCAATGGATATGCTCAAAGAGGAGAGGAAGGCCTCCTGGGAGA
Organism: Bos mutus; assembly: GCF_027580195.1. Lineage (NCBI taxonomy): Eukaryota > Metazoa > Chordata > Mammalia > Artiodactyla > Bovidae > Bos > Bos mutus. The sequence goes on from NC_091626.1 coordinate 97,623,613, forward strand.
GCCCAGACCCCCTCTCTAGAGGCTCACAGATCCTGGAGTCCTGAGTATCCATAGCTGCTTCCTTTTTTAAACCAGGGGGTATAAACCAAGGGGACTCCTGTGCACCTCCCACAGGAGCAGACAGCAGCCGGTCTGAGCTGCTGGGGAGCCAGGATTAGGGAGAGATTAGTGAGTGTGGTTTAGAGGGGCTCTGGAGCCTTGCAGCCAGCTCAGAGGCCTTCGGTCCAAAGATAGCAAACAGGAGAGGATGAGACAGCACGTGGAAGGGAGGGGGCAACGAGGGAGAGGGGACAGTTGGCAAGCTGATGCTTGGCCCATGAAAAAATCATTTATTAGCTCCTGTTTTTAAAACAGTTTTAATTACAAAGCTAAGATATGTTTGTAAAAACCTGGACAATATTGAAGCATACAGATGAAAAATGAAAAGTTCTTTTTCACCTTCAATTTCCTCCTGAATTCTACTTTCCACTATCATCATTTTGGCATATGTGCTTTCAGACCATTTTCTATATATATGTGTTTTCTATATACATTATTTTTATTGCTTTTAAAAAAATGGATTATTCTCTACATATTATTTTGCAACTTGTGTTTTAAATACTACACCACAGACATGTTCTGTGCCTGTTCCTAAGTCAGAGTTACTTTATTCCTTTTGACAGCTGCCTAGAATTCCAGAGCCTGCTATGATTTATGGGACCACTACAGTCAGCATACTTGTTCAACGGTTCTGTCAGATGCCTTCCTAAAAGTGGAATGGCTAGTTCTGAAGGCCTGTGCTTCTCTAAATGGAATGGATTTTGTCCAGCCATCTCCCCCAGATCCTTTGCAGACCCACCGATGTTATCCGTAGACCCACTATGTTATCCTCCTCATAACCTCATCTGCATTGGGTATTACCAATTTCTTATACGTTTCCCAATGTAAACGGAGGAGTGTTAACAAAGCTTAAACAAAATGCAGTCCCATGAGGCTTAGCCTCCAGTTTCCTGTCTTCCAGATGGGGAGGGCGAGGGAAGTGGTATCTGTCAGCTGCCTGCTGGGAGGAGCAAGAGACTCTGGTGGGGTTGCTGCCCTCCCCAGAGCCCTCGCTGGAGCCCTTGAGGTGTTTGTGTGAGGGGCTCCGTGACAAAGGACCCAACAGCCCCACCCAGGGGGTCACAAAGGTGGGAAAATGCCTTGTGTCAGGATGGGTCACCTGAAGCCAAATGGTCTCAGCTCAAGTGCCAGCCCGCTCTGCCCTTCCCAGCAGCTCCTTTCAGCCTCTCTCCCCATCTATTAAGCGGAGGTGATGGAGGTGCTCCTAGGATGAGGATTAAGCAAACGGATATTTGTGCAGAACAGCACCTGGCAAGAAAATGTTAGAGTGGGGTGAGTTCCCAGTTGATAAGGCATTCCCCACGGCACACACACCCCCACCCTACCCTGCTCCCCGGCACACACTGGGTCCAGCTTCTCTCCTTGGGGGTAACCACTGTTAACAGTTCGGTGCCTATCATTCCAGACTTCTAGGAAATCTAGACACGCGACTTTCACGTGCGTGCAGGTACGTGTGACAATTATAAAACTGTCCCGTGGGCACACTCTTTCCCTTACGAGTCTTCTTTTTAAATTTTTTAAAACTAACTTTATTTTCTGAACAGGTATTACATACACATGGTATAAAATTGAAAAAGTAAGAAGGTAGAGAGTGAAAAATTAGCATTCTTCTCTCCTCAGTGTTCTCACTATTTAAGTTCTTATTGTTATCAATTTCTTGAGTATACTTCAAGAGATACTTCAAGCATTTTAAGAAACATATTCGCTCAGACTTTTATTTTTTCTCACACAAATGGTAGTACACTTGACAGAATCTTCTCCACCCTTTTTTTTACCTAATGAAATATCTTGAAATATCTATATCTTTTTATTTCACCACATGTATAGTTTTAAAAAAAATTTTGGCTGCATAGAATTTCACCGTTAGAAGTTATCATCACTTCTTTAATCTGTTTTTAAGGAAACTGAGATTTTAAAGTATTTGGTTTATTAATAGACTATAATAAATATTCTTAAAAGAAGTCATATTTATAAAGCCAAAGAAAACCTAGCTAAAATTGACTTAAACTGATAAACAGTTTGAAGACTCAGTAACTGCACACTGACTTCTGTTTAGCCCCTTAGTCTCCCTGTAGACTTGGCTCTCTGACTCTTTTCTGTCCTTTGATATGTGGACTTTCTCTTTAGGCTCCATTCACCTCCACTGACTTCACCTTCACCAACTCCAGGGTCTTCCTGGGTGGAACAAAAAGGCTGTACCAGACCTCCCTCCTCAGATCACACCATCCAAGGCAAGGCAGAATGTGTCCCCTGTATCTTCTACAGGAGAGAAAGGAAGTAACTTGTCCCCAGAAACCCTGCAAACCACAAGCATCTGCTACATTCTCCTATCACTCGCACTTTTCATTTTAATAGTCTATCAGGAACGTTGTTCCTATAGATACACCTATTTCTCTCTTTTTAAAGTGATTTCACGTTCTTAATTGTGTGGAGTTACCATGGCTCCTTTGCTCGCTTTCTCTCTGATAGACAGTTAGGCATTTCTGTTTAAAAAAAAGCAAAACAACTTACAATGTTGAAATGAATGTCTGTACTAGCTAGGATGCAGTTCTTTAACAAAGACCCACAGTAACAGGTGCTTAAACACAGGAGTTCTCTCTTCAGCTTCAGCAGGTGTTTAAGCATTCATGGTGGACAGGGTGGCTCTGCTTTAGTCGGGGATGCAAATCACCTTTATCTTGATGCCCTTGTCTATGAGATTGAAGAAAACTCAACACCACACTTTCTGGGTCCATATTCCAGCCATTGGAAGTGGAAGAGAGGAAAAATGGAAGGTCACTTCCCCCCAAGCACACCACCCACAAGGTACACATCACTTTGCTCACACCCACTTTTGCCAGAACTTGGTCATGGGGCCACACCCAACTGGAAATGGAATCACATTCCAGTAGGATGTGCCCCACAAAAAGTTGGGGGTTCTATTGCTAAAAGAAGAAGAGGAGAAAATAAATTATGGAATAATTAGCTACCTCTGCTACAACATCCTTACACTTTTTTCTATCAGCAGCCCTGTATTTTGGGGGGATTGAATTCTTTTTATTTATTTGGCTGTGTTGGGTCTTAGCACATAGGATCCTTGTTGCATCATGTGGGATCTTTCATGCAGTACACGGATTCTCTAGTTGTGGTTGGCGGGCTTCAGGAGTGGGTGTAGTTGCTCTGTGGCATGTGAGATCTTAGTTCTCCGACCAGGGATCGAACCCACGTCCCCTGAAATGCAAGGTGGATTCTTAACCACTTGACCACCAGGGATGTCCTGGATTGAATTCTTTTTGATACCCGCCGCCAAATATTTCTACCACTGTATGCTCCCACTGACAGCTCTCGGACTGATGCTTTGCCACCCCCCAAAACTGTAGGAGCAGCCACCACCACCACAACTGCAAGCTTACCCCAGTCTATTGCTGGCTGTGCCCACGGCATGGGCTGGTGACTCTGTCCATGCGCCAATCTCGAGTTCTGTGACTGTCCTCAGTCTCCTGACTGTCCTTATTCTCTAGCTCTGTGACTGTTACCAAATTAAGACACTTAACTCTAGTCTGGGTCTGAGAGAATCTCAGCTTCTCTTTCAGTCTTGGAGTTAGATCTGTGATGGAGGGAGTGTACCCCGAGAGGGGCAGCTTTGCATAAAATGACATTTAAACAGAGGGAGGTGATGGCCCTACCCTGCACACTGGCAGAATGTAGCCAGTGGGCCATGTTCAGATGATGCTAAGAGCCAACAAAACTGTACTGTGGTCACAAGAGAGCTACCCATGGCAGAAAGAGGCCTGAGAACAGAGGAAGAAACGAATGCAGAGCAGCGGGAGTGTTTAATCTAGGGAACAGGAGACTGAGTGTGGCTGGTGAATACTTCCTGGACCGACTCTGGAATGGGAGGGGGCAAGGCCCTGTTCCGAGAAGGCAATGGCACCCCACTCCAGTACTCCTCCACTCCAGTACACCCCACTCCAGTACTCCTCCACTCCAGTACACCCCACTCCAGTACACCCCACTCCAGTACTCCTCCACTCCAGTACACCCCACTCCAGTACACCCCACTCCAGTACTCTTGCCTGGAAAATCCCATGGACGGAGGAGCCTGGTGGGCTGCAGTCCATGGGGTCGCTGAGGGTCGGACATGACTGAGCGACTTCACTTTCACTTTTCACTTTCCTGCATTGGAGAAGGAAATGGCAACCCACTCCAGTGTTCTTGCCTGGAGAATCCCAGGGATAGGGGAGCCTGGTGGGCTGCCGTCTATGGGGTCGCACAGAGTCGGACACGAGTGAAGTGACTTAGCAGCAGCAGCAGGGCCCTGTTAGGTTCCACGTGGCCCCCAGGGGTGGGCATAAAATGAGAAAGACTCTCTTAAGAAATGTAAAGCTATTTCCATGACACTTTACCAGAAGGTGAAGAGGATATCTGGGGCCCACCAGGCCCCCCACTGAGCTGACCTAACCTCAGACGGCTCGCCTCTCTCCCTGCTGCTCTCCAACCTCGAAACCAAAACTGCTCTCTGCCACCACCACCACCGAAACTGCTCTCACTGTCAACACATCCCTCCAACTCAAGGAAGCTTTGCTGGCCTCATCTTCCTGCCCCCGCAGCAACAGGCCACACCCAGACCACATCCCTCCCCTGGAAGCTTCGGGTTTCCTCCAAGCCACCCTGAGCTGTCCACCTCCCCTCTTGGCTCTCCCTTGATGGTCCTTTGCTGGTGGCGTGTCATCCTCCTGCAGTGACTTCTCTACTGTAGACCTTCACTCCTGCTCACACTGCACCTCACCCTGTCTTCCATTACCATCATGGGTGGGTGGCAGTGCCAATCTAGAACTCTGCCCCTGTTCAGGGGTACAGAGCAAGTAGCCAAAAGCTCAGTGTTCCACAGGCATGTAAAATTCAACTTGTCCAGAAGGACTTTGTCATCCACCCCCTCAGTTCAGTTCAGTTGCTCAGTCGTGTCCAACTTTGCGACCCCATGGACGACAGCATGCCAGGCCTCCCTGTCCATCACCAACTCCCGGAGTTTACTCAGACTCACGTCCACCACGTCAGTGATGCCATCCAACCAGCTCATCCTGTCATCCCCTTCTCCTCCCACCTTCAACCTTTCCCAGCATCAGGGTCTTTTCCAGTGAGTCAGTTGTTCTCATCAGGTGGCCAAGGCATTGGAGCTTTAGCTTCAGCATCAGTCCTTCCAATGAATATTCAGGGCTGATCTCCTTTAGGATGGACTGGTTGGATCTCATTGTGTTGTAGCCACGCGTTGCGGGAAACAAACTCACTCAGAAGGACAATGCAGATAGTGGAGTGCAGTTTACTACACCGGCGGGCCCAAGGCAGAGTTGCCTCTTAGCCAAGGACCCCGACCAGCATTTGTGAAAATCTTTTATACCCCACGTGTACGTGTCTGAACCCACCACTCCAAATTCCTTGAGACTTACATCAACCAAGGAAAATACAATCCCAATAACCCATCATTCACGTGCTATGTGCTCATGTGCTCAAACAGTCAAACAATTAGCCAATAATCAGTAAACCTGAGGTTACACTCCGATAGATACAGAAAAATTTATGGCCTGTCTGGAGGAAGGGGTGATTAGTGTATGGTTTCTCTTAGGCGATCAGTAACCTAGATACAATCTTCAAGGTTCCCCTGTCTGGAGGGGGTCTTATCCTTCTGTTGTTGTTTTCATAGGCACTAAACACAGAGTTCAGAGTCCATTGGAAAGGTGGCCAAGCATGATCAGCATGAACAGGCCTAAGATGGAGTCCTATGAATTCCTTCTTCACTTGTAGTCCAGGGGACTCTCAAGAGTCTTCTCCAACACCACAGTTCAAAAGCACCAGTTCTTCGGTGCTCAGCTTTCTTTATCGTCCAGCTCTCACATCCATACATGAGTACTGGAAAAACCATAGCCTTGACTATATGGACCTTTGTATCCACCCACTACCCTGCCACCCATCTCTTCTTCTGGTAGGGAACAGAGAGGACCACCGTTTAAGCAAGAACTCTGGGTCACCCCTGCCTGCTTCCTTTCCCTAACCTCCGTATCTAATAGATTCTGCCTTCTCAGTATCTCTCAGGTCCATTCACTTCCTCCCATTGCACTACCACCTCCTGACTCATATCTCAGTGTTCAGTCTTGTCCTCTAACCCATGGATGCGGTTATGTCCCTCTGACTTAAGACCTTCCCAGGGCTCCCCATCACCTTCAGGACAGAATCCAAATGGCTTAGCAAGCTTTCAAGGTTCTTTTAGATCTCCCTTCTTCCTGCCTTTGGGGACCCCAGTTCCTTACGCTGCTCCCCTCTCGATGGGCTCCAGCCACCTCACCAAAGATGGTACCACTCATAGGCAGCTCCTTTGGCTTGGAATTACGCCTCTCTTTCTTCCTCTGGCTAACAGCCAATTCCAAGGCCTTCAGGCCTCAGTGCAGACTTCTCCCTGCCTCCAGGGAGCCCTCCCTGGCTGCCCCAGGATGGCTTAGCTGTCCCCTCTCTGTGGCCTCCCTCGCACCATGGATCAAGCCACAGAGCCTTTGTGCACTGTTTCTACTTGCTTGATTGTGTCTCTGTGTCATCAGGCTTCTAGAAGCTGGGTGTGCAGAACCTTGCCCAGGTCCCTAGTATGGATCACTTGAAGCCTGGGACAGAATGCATTGGATAAATATTTGTGGACAGGTGTTGAATCAAATACCTTACTAACTGGGTGCAGCTCAGGGCTTCAGCAGCGGCCCTCACGTTGAGAAAACGGCCAGGGCACCAGGGTTAAGAAGCAGATGGAGAGTGAGAGCGACTAGAAAGTGAAAGTAAAGCTGAGTCGGGAGGAAAGCGCCCAGAGGGTGCAGACTGGGGAGGAGGGGCCGGCCAAGAGTTCATTCAACCCAGTCTAGCGAGGGAGTTGTCGGCTTGTGCGGGGGTGGCGCTGTGGGCGGGGAAGCAAGCAAGCGAAATGAAACAGAGAGAAAAATGTGTTTTGTAATTAGTCATTGCCCCCTGGGGTGATGCTGGGAGTTTTCACCGGAGGTGGGTAGACCAGATTTGCAAAATGACAAACAGGGGCTAACCACCAGCTGGGGCCACAGTGGGGCTTCCGGCCCTGGTGGCAGAAGTCGAGCTTTCTAGTTTTTTCTCTGTCCCGCCCCACTATGTTCAAGATTCTGCCAAATTATGGAAATGGGAAGGGAAGGCATCTGAGCAAAGGCTTTCCCAGGGGCCAAACCTGTGTTTCCTGACTTCCACGGAGGCTGGCCTTGGCCTCTCTGCAGGATCTTAGGACGAGGGACGGGACAGGTTGGTACTCCCCACCGGGAAGGCTCTGAAACAACCTTGTATCCAAAGACCTTGATTACTTTGCCCAGTGGAGGTTCTTCAGTTCAATTCAGTTCAGTCGCTCAGTCGTGTCCGACTCTTTGCCACCCCGTGGACTGTAACACTCCAGGCCTCTGTCCATCACCAACTCCCAAAGCTTATTCAAACTCATGTCCATCGAGTCGGTGATGCCATCCAACCATCTCGTCCTCTGAAAGGCAAAGTGGAGGTTCTTGGGAAACAGGAAAACATTCCAGAGGTGGGGATTCCAGAACTAGTATCCCCAGCCCTCCCCTCCTGCTGAGGAAAGCAGCGAGAATGAGCATGGCGAGGTATAAAGGGGAAACGTCCTGTGCTTAGGAAAGTGGGGGTCCACTGCTCCCCACAGACCCTCCTGGGGAGGCTGGAACCAAATGTCAGGACCAAGAGACCCCTGACCCTCATATGCAAATAGGGCGCCCTGTGAGATTCATGCTTTTATATCCAGAGCTAAGTCTTCCAAACTTAAAATCAACATCCTCAGTGAGAAATGCATTTCGCATGAGTGTTTACATACCCTGAAACAAGCTGTAGGAAACTATAGGTAAGTGTTAGTTGCTCAGTCGTATCCAACTCTTTGCAACCCCATGGACTACAGCCCACCAGGCTCCTCTATTCATGGGATTCTTCTCCAGGCAAGAATACTGGAGTGGGTTGCCATTTATTTCCTCCTCCAGGGGATCTTCCAGACCCAGGGATCGAACCCGAGTCTCATGTATTGCAGGTAGATTCTTTATCATCTGACCCTCTTTTCTTTTTATCATATGTAACCCATGCTCATGTTTTTCCTTTCTATTTCTTTTTTTAAAAAATTCTGAATGCAATCCACTGAACTGATTTCTTGATCCACTAGTGGGTCTCAATCCGGTTGCACTGGGGATGTTGGTTCTTCACTGTGCAGGGTCTTCAACCCTTGACAACTGGAATTTGTTTCTGCTGAGTTCCTTTCTCCATGGTCTACTTACTAACACACCTTCCACCAGATCTGCAGTCCTCGAAGTCACCACCTTCATCAGGATATCTCATCTGTTCATCTGATCCCAGGACCTTCAGGATAGGCAGGGAGCCGTGTTACCGGCAGATTATGCGAGATAAGAATAACACAGGAAGCCCACCAGGTTTATATTGGGTGGTCAGGTGAGGGTGGGGGATGGGCCACTCTGGGTTGCAAGATTATTGCAAAAATAAAATACTTAAGCAACAGTAAGGGGTTGGCTGACAAAATCACACACCAGGAAACCTAGAGCTAGGTGGTTCCAGAGTTGGTTAAGCGATCACTTGGCTTTTGGGGGGTTTTTTTGCCTTTGGTTGTCATCTGCCAACCTTTGGAAATGTTTCTCCTTACCTTAGTCTCTGAGACTGCTATGTGAAGGGGCTTTGTGGGTGGCAGGAGAAGGGAAGGGTGGGGCCTAGGTTTCAGCTGGCAGGGTAAGTGAGTGAGTCACTGGGTGGCTGGGCCCCTTCAGCCCCATGTAAGGACAGGCTGCAGCCGCCCACTGCCCGCCTGAACTGTGTCTGGACAGAAATGGGCATGTCTGCTTTGCAAAAGGCCCCACCTCATGCTTGGATAACCCTGTGAATCAGGACGGCCAGAGATGCATATCATCCCTTTTCTCCCCATGAGTCCCAGGCCCCCAAAGCGGAAATGACTCCTGGCCTCACCTAGAAATCCAGGCCTGAGCTGAGAAGAGAACTAGTGTCCTGTCTCCAGTGTGGTACTAGAGTTCCTGGAGCAAGAAGGGCCAATCAGGATACAGAGAAGCTTTCCGGTGCCCCTTTCTCCTTTAGGCTTGTTTCTAAGTCCCATCTCCAGGCAACCAGACGCCTGGTTGTGTCTCCTACCCACATGGCCCATTGTCTGCTGGTTTCCCCGGGAGAGGTAGAGGCAGGGCTAGGGCAGAGCGTGGTGGCCGTGGAGTGCCTGGGGGTGTCTAGGTCTTTGGTAGCATCTGATGGTATTGACTTAGCTACAACGGAGGTCTGGTAGCCTTTGGGACTGTGTGTGAGCGGGGAGCACCCTATCTTAGCCACTGGACCACCAGGGAAGTCCCAAGGAAGTCTACTTTTAACAAAGGAGGGCAGGAATTGGGCCTGGGAGGAATTTGCTATAGGAGCTGGTGCTAGAGAGTGTGGTGCCAGCATATGTGGGTGCTGTGGGTGGGGGTGGAGGGCCATCTGAAGTCTAAGCTGGTGTATGTGTGTGTGTGCAGGAAGAGGGCAGATGGTGTAGACATTCAGGACTGGGAACTGGAACACCATGGTTCTTTCCGCCACGTCAGCCCTGTGATCTTGGAACTTAACCTCCTAGAGTCTCAGTTTTCCTAGCTGCAAAATGGGGATGCTAGGAATCTCCTTCACAGGGTTGTTAAGAAGATCTAGACAAATGGATGTGAGGGTGCTCCCAGGAACACAGAGGGAGGGCTCCTCTGGGGGCGGGCTGGGGGAGGAGTTCTGCTCCTCCCCTTGGGCCCTCTCTGGAGCTGGGGTGTCAGGTAGCACTCAGTTTGAAGATTAGGGCAGGGCAGCTCCAAGCTCCTGGACTTTGGTTTCCTCCCTCGCTTCCTTGACTGCCCCAGGCAGTAGTAAATCAGGTCACCACTTGTCTTTCCTCACTTTAGCTGTCATGCACACGGCTCCTGCCCAGCTCCCAATCCAGGTCACCATCTTCCACGCCTCTCCCTTCCCCAGTGGCCAAAGAGATGGCCTCACAGTGCTTTTGTTCTTGAGTGCTTGCTGTTCATTAGACCCTGGCTGTGTGCCTGACACTGGGCCAATTGCTTTAGGAAGAAATAGCAGCTACCCTTTGCAGCATGCGATCTGCCAGTCTCCATCATGAGATGGGCTTCCCTGGTGGCTCAGACAGTAAGGAATTGCAGAAGAGGCCCATAATTCAGGAGACCCAGGTTTCATCCCTGGGTTGGGAAGATCCCCTGGAAAAGGGCATGGCAACCCACTCCAGTATTCTTGCCTGGAGAATTCCATGGACAGCCTGGTGAGCTACACAGTTCATGGGGTTGCAAAGAGTCAGTAACTGAGCGACTAACACTTTCACTTTTATCATGAGATTATCTCTTTTAGGGAGATATGATCACGTCTGCTGTATGAGTGAGGAGACGGAGGCTCAGGAAAGGTAAGGATCTCAATCAAGGTCAAGCGACAGAGCCAAGGCTGAAACCGAGATCTGTCTGATTCCAGAGCTTGTGTTTTTAATCCCCGAGGTCCTGTGTTTAGAGGACAGTGGACAGAGGGTGCAGGTGGGAGATGGGGCTGCAGGCACCAGGGGAGGTCAGGTAAGGGTCATTCTGGGAGTCAGGGAGCGGTCTGGCGGGAGGATGCTGGGCCTGAAGGAAAGAGGAGGGGAAAGGCCTGCAGTGTGATAGGGAAGTCCACACACACTCACCTAGACGCCCACACGGTATACGACACCCAGACACACACACACAGGGCAGAGTCCCACATACCCCCCCAGACACGTACAAGGACCTCAGCACAGGTGGCGCTAGTGGTAAAGAGCCTGCCTGCAATGCAGGAGATGTAAGAGACATTGGTTCGACCCCTGGGTTGGGAAGATCCCCTGGAGGAGGAAATGGCAACCCACTCCAGTATTCTTGCCTGGAGAGACCCATGGACAGAGGAGACTGCGGGCTACAGTCCATGGAGTTGAAAAGAGTCGGACACGACTGAGCACACATGCACTCAACAAGACACACACACACACATACGCACATGCACCTAGAAGACGCACACAGACCCAGAGGTGCACGCGCACATTGACACACCTCAGACATCCACAGACCCAGTGACACACAGACTCACGCACACAGGCATAGAGAGGGAGACTCCCACGTGCACACACGTCCTGGAGGGAAGGGAAGGAGCAGCCAGGGCCGCCTCGTTTCCCGGCCTCCTCCTCTAAGGTGAAAGGAAAGCCTTCCCCAGAAACGCTGAGTCAGCAGCGGGTGACAAATGAGCCCGGGGCAGCGGGTTCGGGCGGGAGCGCTTAGCATGCGGACTGCGTCGTGCCAGCGCCAGCCCCAGTGGGCGAGGGGGCAGGGAGAGCCGGCTGCCCGCGGAGGGGGAGGCCCCAGGGAGGAAGTGACTCACTTTGACTTTGCAAACACCGGACCTGCCGCTCAAGGTCAAGCAGCAGGACTGCCAGCCGGCTTCCTGCAGGGAGGAGGGGTGGGCCCAGCTAGTGTGGGAGGGTGGGGCTGGATGCAGGTGGGGAGGCAGACAGGGGCCTGGCCCTCCCCGCTGTGGCGGGGCTCTACCACAGTGGAGGCCGGGACGGTGCACGGGGGAGACCCCTGAGTGCTGAGGTTCGGCTCAGGAATGGCCAGGGCTGGCTGGGGGAAGGGGCACTGATCCTCCGGTCCTTCTCCAGTCTCTAACACTGCCCCACCCACCCCACCCCGCTGCCCAGTGGAATCCAGTGCGAGGGCACATCACAGCAGCCTGAGCGGCCGCAGCCACACCTGGCCGGGCCGTTCTGGCCTCTTGCCCCCTGAGATCTGGCCCCACTATGCCCCAGTGAGATCTTTTCAAGACATCAATCACATGAGTTCCTCCAACAGCTTCCCGCTGCACCAATAATAAATGCAACCGCTGGTGAGGAGCATCTTCCAAGTGGGTCGCTCTTGACAGTGAAATTAAATTTCACTATTAAAAAAACGACACCAGGACAACGTGCATGAATGGGGGTTGTTCCGGGCAGGCAGCCCTGCTTTGGGCTTGTTCGAACCTCAGAGACTTTGTCCTCGCCCCACCTTTGCCCGGCTGCCTCAGCCTCTGGGTAAATGTCTGTCGCCTCCTCAGACAGCCTGTCCCTTAATGTCCTGCTGCCAGTCACGCTCCACGCACATCCTCTACTTTATTTCCTTCATGGCATCTACTGCTACCTGGATTTATCTTTTGTTCGTCCATTTACTTCTTTCTTGTCTGTCTACTCCTCCCTCCATAAAAGCTCCTTATAGATACATATGGCTTCCCAGATTGCTCAGTGGTAAAGAATCCACCTGCCAATGTAGGAGACACAAGAGACGAGGGTTCGATCCCCGGGTGGGGAAGATCCTCTGGAGAAGGACATGGCAACCCACTCCAGTATTCTTGGCTGGAGAATCCCATGGACAGAGGAGCCTGGCGGGCTACAGTCCATGGGGTCACAGAGAGTCGGACACAAGTGAGCACACACACGTATATACATAGGCCGAACCACATGGCTTACAGTATCTTTCCCCACCAGGGACTGAACCCAGATCACCAAGTGAAAGCCTGGAATCCTAACCAGTAGACAACCAGGTTACTGGTCACCATAAAAGCTTCTTGACAGCAAAGACCTTTTCTGTTTTGTGTGACCCTCCCTGTGTCCCCAGTCCCTAGAACAGTGTCTGGGACAAGTGGTTCTTAGTAACAATTAATCCGTGAGTGTGCAGATGAGGGGAGGCCTAAAAGGGAACACAAGACCTCAAAGGGCGGGCGTGCAGAGACTGCGTCAGGTACAGGGGCAGGCCTATGGGTGTGAGCTACCAGGGTAGACCCGGCCCAAGAGCAGCAGGATGGCTCTGGAGTAATCCAGACCCGGCAGAGAACTTTTCCTCTCTCTGTGCCTTTAGCTCAGTTGGTAAAGAATCTGCCTGCAATGCAGGAGACCCCGGTTGGATTCCTGGGTCAGAAAGATCCACTGGAGAAGGGATAGGCTACCCACTCCAGTATTCTTGGGCTTCCCTGGTGGCTCAGCTGGTAAAGAATCCACCTGCAATGTGGGAAACCCTGGTTCGACCCCTGGGTTGGGAAGATTCCCTGGAAGAGGGAAAAGCTATCCACTCGAGTGTTTTGGCCTGGAGAATTCCATGGACTGTATAGTCCATAGGGTCACAAAGAGTCGGACACAACTGAGCGACTTTCACTTTCAGAAAATAAGAATGAGTACACTTTCTCTTCTGTGTTATTGATGACTCTGGGTCCCCCACTACCCAGATGTCACTTCCTCTCTTGAGACACACTTGGCCTGCCTGGGAATCCAGAAGTGGAGAACTCCTTTCTGTAAGGAGCCTCTGGGAGGTGCCAACCCCATTTCCATTCCAGGTCCTGCCAGGCCACAAGCCTCAGTTTCCTCTGAGGCCAACAGGGCCTGAGCAGGGCTCCCTGTTCAGAGGCTGACCACTGGTTACAGTGAGGTCAGTCCATCAGTTCAGTCGCTCAGTTGTGTCCGACTCTTTGTGACCCCGTGGACTGTAGCACACCAGGCCTCCCTGTCCATCACCAACTCTCCGTTTTTACTCAAACTCATGCCCATTGAGTCTGTGATGCCATCCAACCATCTCATCCTGTCATCCCCTTCTCCTCCTGCCTTCGATCTTTCCCAGCATCAAGGTCTTTTCCAATGAGTCAGTTCTTTGCATCAGGTGGCCAAAGTATTGGAGTTTCAGCTTCAGCATCAGTCCTTCCAATGAATATTCGGGACTGCTTTCCTTTAGGATGGACTGGTTGGATCTCCTTGCAGTCCAGAAACTAGACAAAGTGTTCATGTCCTGGCTGTGTGGCTGTGGTGTCACCTCTGAGCCCAGAGGATGTTTCCTGCTTCTGACTTGTCAGTCCTGTCTTCTCCATCCCCCCGCCCCAGACTGTGGGTCCAGTAAGATAAGGATCATGACTTATCAGTGCTTTGGAAAGGATTCCTGTCAAAGGAGGCCCATAAGGGAATATCCTTAGTGGAGATTTACTCCCAGGGGTACACCCGGGGCACAGGAAGCTGCTAAGTCCTCTTTCTCCCCCAGGACCAGTCTTTCTGCTCCCCTAGCCCTCACTCCATCTCCATGAGCTGGTCCCGAGGCTCTGGCCTGGCCCTTCCAGCTTCGGGGTGGGGAAAATAGAAAGTGAAAGTGGCCCTGGGAAGGAGGTCACCCCAGGGAGCACGCAGCCTGCCAGCTGCCTGCAGAGGGACCCCAGTAAGGGAGGGCAGCTCCTGGCCCCCAGGCCCCCTGCCCTGGGGGACCTGCACAGCTCTCAGCCTGGCCCGGGCCTGGGGCTCCTTCCTGTGGCAGCCCCGGGCAAAGCAGGATGACTGAGCAGTGAGAGGGTGGCCTGAGGCCACCGCTTCAGAGTCTTTTGTCCTGACTCAACCTCCTGCGTGGGGGAGAGAAGGGGAGGGAGGCCCTGGCAGCAGGGGTTTGTCCTGTGGGGTGGGTCAGGAGCCAGAGTGGCCAGCTTGGCTCCCGGGTCGGGTCAGGATGCTGTCTGTCTCAGCCCAGGCGGCTCTCTGCAGGGCCCCCTTCAAAAGGGAGCCCCGAGGTGTGGGTGGGGGCAGAGGAAAGTGACAGCAACAAGACAATAGTCTCAGTCAGCTTCCAGCCAACCACAAGCTGGCCCGCGCCAGCCAGGTGCCTCACGAGATCGCAGCCTGGAAATAACACCTGGGCCACTGGCCCATCCTCGTTCTTCTGTTTGTTCAAGAAAAAATTTTGAGTGTTCTTTGTGCACAAGACGCTGTTCTAGACACAGGGGGCAAGCCATGGAAACAGACATATAAAAAAATCCCTGCCTTCATGGAGCTTACATTCTAGTGGAGGGGAAAACAGCCAACAATCAAAGAAAAATAGTACAGTAAGTAAAATATTAACATAATAAAGTAAAATAACTGAAACAGTACATAAGCTGGTGATAGATGCTGGAGAAAAATAAAGAAGGGAAAGAGGAAAGGGGTGCTGAGGTGGGGACAGGTTTGTAATTTTAAGTGGAGAGGGTACCTTGCTGAGAAGGGGACATTGATTCTGATTCAGTGTCTCTTTAATTTGTGTGAAAAATCAAGGATGCAGATATGATTATCATCATCCCCCTGAAGGTGAAGGAAATCAAACCCAAGGACGAGTCCAAGGTCAAATGTCTGGGAGGTGGAAGAACTAAAGTTTGAGCCGAGGCTGTGTCTGTGTCTGTAACCACCACGTGCTCTTGGGCAAACAGACAAAGAGAGGACAGAATGGAAGGGAAGAGGGAAATAAAGGCCGTATGGAGGCCTCGCAATGGTGGCCATCTGTTTTCCAAACTGAAAATCAGAACACAATCTGAAAAGATTTTCCTGTTGCTCATAATGAGAGTGGCTGCCTGGGAGAGGTGGTTTGGATGCTAGCCTGAATGGTGGGATTTCTGAGACATTCCAGTGGCTTGTGGGGCCCACGAGGCAGTCCAGGGGTAGGGCATTGCCATGGCAACCCCAGCCTAGCCTCAGGGCCAAGAGCCTGGTGCGGGGCCACATGGCAGAGAAGCCACACTGGGCATGGACCCGAGACTCTGCGGGCCCAGGGCAGCCAACACTGAGCAGACAGTGGAAAGTGGGGAAGGGGATGGCCCACAGCCCATGTTCTGGGCCAGTTGGGAGGATGGGCTGGCAGGTTCCAGAAAGCCCCCTGGCAGGCATCTGAGAGGCATGTGGGGCAAGAACCTAGGCTTTCCTGTTGGACAAGTCTGGCTTGGAATCCTCCAGCTCTCTGGCCCTGGACAAGTCACACAACTTTGATGAGCTTTTCTCTCCATCTGTGAAATGGGGATGTTCACTCGCCCCCAGATAGTTGCAAAGATCATCACATTTTGAGATACTGCATGAGTTGTACACCAGGCTGCAGACCTCAGACGTGGTTCCTGCTGTTTGCCTCCACCCCGTGGGGCACTGGGGACCTGCCAAGGTGGTGAGCGGGTGAAAGGGGAAGAACTGTGGGCCTTGGGAAACGGATGGCCCGGTCAACCAGGGCATGGCAGGTTCCCAGCCAAGCCCTGCACGTGGGCTGGGGCTTAGTCAGCAACCAAAGAACAATGTCCGCCCCAAACAGCCAGGCCCGCAGTGCGAGCCCTTCCCCCAGCTCCCACCATTGTGTAACCGTAGTGCCCTGGTCCATAGGCCTCTCCACGTGCTCACACCTGCTCTGGCATCCTGGGGGCTCCAAGGCCCACCATGCCCTCTGCTCAGGTGAGCAGCAAGGTGCCCCAAGGTGGAAGAAGGCCATGCCCATTGCTCCTGCGGGTGTTGCTTTCCTTTCTGCCAGGGTGCCTGAACTTCCCAGTAAACTCCTGGCTGCCCCCGCTACTGCTTCTGGAAGATTGTCCTCGAAGAAGGGAAAGAACAAGGGACTTAAAGGCTTTTGCATCCCTCCCATTTCCATGGGCTGAGGTGCACCTGCTCTGGCCACAGCGATGGCAGAGTTGAGGGCAGCTGGAATCCAGCCCAGTTTTTTTTACCAACAATTCATTGTGTGACCTTGCGCATCCTTTCTAGGCCTCCTTTCCTTCGTCTGTAAAGTGAGGGGTTTAGACTAGATCGTCTCTCAAGTCTACCTGTAACATCTAAATGATGGTGAAACTGTTTACCTCAGACTGGGACTCGAACCCATATGGCTGGGACTTGAACTCAGCCAAAACCCTGCTTGGGACTTGAACCCATGTGGCTAGGACTTGAACCCAGCCAAAACCCACAGTACCTGGTTTCAGGAGCTAATGAAGCTCAGGTTCTTGATGTCTCATCACAGAAAGAATTCAGTGAGAGACAAAGTGATAGGTAAGTGGATTTATTCAGATACAGAGAGACGCACACTCCACAGACAGCGTGTGGGCCATTGCAGAGGGTGAATGCAGCCGTGAAATTTGGTATGGTTAGTTTTTATAGGCTGGGTAATTTCATATGCTAATAAGTGGGAGGATTATTCCAACTATTTTGGGGAAGGGGTGGAGATTTCCAGGATTTGGGCCACCGCCCACTCCTTGGTCTTTTAGCTGTGGAACTGTCCTGGTGTGTTGATTGAGGATTAAGGTCTAGTCTTGTCTGCCATCTTGGTCCCATTTGATTCTAATCGGTTTTTGTTGTGTCCTCGGGCTATATCATTCTTTCAAAAGTTGTGCCTTGCCCCTTTCCCTCCTGTTACAATGGCATGCGCTGAATTTTCATCCATTTGTTCGTTCCTGGCACTTATCACTGTATTTTGTTTGTTTGCTAGTTGTCTGCCTTACTCCACGCCAGTTACACGAGGGAAGGGGTTTTGTTTGCTTTGTTCACTGCCGTATTTCTGCCACCTCCAAGAGGGCATGATGGAGGGTGGGAGCTTGCATTTGACTGAGTCATGGCAGGAAACCGATGGCTGCAGGCTCGAACGGGGACCCCTCAGAGAAGCCACCCCTCAGAGACAAGGCAAGGAGGACTGAAGAGTACCCAGGGCTCACCACAGGGTAGGGGGTGGGCCTAAGGAAGCGTGGCGGAGCTGCGCTGTAGGAGGGGACAGTGGGGGGACAAGAGCTGAGGCCTGTGGCTGGAGGAAACAGCAGCGTCATCCTATGTCCCAACAGGGAAGTGAGTGGGGAGTAGAGACCCCTACTCTTTCTCCTCCTGCTTCTAACCTCGGGCCACAGTATCCTCTTGGCTGAATCCAAGCAGAAGCTAGAGAGCTCCCTGGCACAGTCCTTAGAGGTCAGGATCCTGGGCACAGACAGGGTGGGAAAGGGCAGACTTGGATCTGGAGGGGGGTACATGGCGGCCATTCACTGTGCGTGTGATAAACAGTGGCTGAGCACTTGCTCCATGTCAGAGTTTGCACACTGGAGACAAAAATGTGATGCGAACGTTGGCAGAGCAAGGGCTCTGTCTGCCCTAAGGCAGCTCGAACATCCCTCGCCTGGTTCTGGAAAGAGCCCCCGCCACCCCGCCACCACGACACACACACACCCTTCCCTCTGCCAGAGGGCCTCCCTTCACTATCTGATTTGGGGGCAGCAAGTAGGTAAATCAGTCTGATTTACAAATTACATTGACAAATGGAAATGAGGGCGAACTGTTGAAGGAGGGGGAGGGGCTCAGGAAGGCAGGGTGTGTAGGGGCTTGGAGTCGGGGGAGGGTGTGGGGGGGGCGCTGGGTGATGGGAACTGGTGGCCTGAGTCATGAATCAGCCCACAAGAAGGTGACCCTGGAGTTGTGGTTCAGGCTCCAGAGTTTGAAGGGTTCTAATCCCACTCCATCAGTCTTTTGATCTTGGGCCTTGGTTCGGTTTCATCACCGCCGAAAATGGGTGAAGGGGTGGATATATAGGGCGTAGGAATTTGGGGAGGATTAAAGGAGAATCTGCAAAAGGTCTAGCCCGGTGTCTCTGGGGACACCAAGAACACTATTATTATAATTAGAAACAAGGGCTACCATCGCTCCTCCCCACCACTCCCCCCCCCCCACCCGAGCACTATTCCATTTCTCTCTGGCAAGCGATCGCCACCCCCTCTCCAGCTCCATTTAGTTCTGAATGTTTTAGGTCATTCTATGCCTGGCGTTCTGCCAAGGCTCTGACAAAGACAGGAGTTTCTGCTCATTCATCCTAATGCAAGTTTCTGCGTTTAGGACAATAGGGGGAAAAAAATGCATGAAAGGGCTCGCTGCCTGTGGAGGGGAAATCTGCTTAGAATTGAAAATCTGAGTTCTTCCTTGGCCCAGCTCTCTCCTCCCAGCGCTTTGGCAAAGGCTGGCTGGGAGAGGAAGAGGAGGGGGAGGAAGGAGGGGTGCGGGGGAAGACCCAGCCTAGGACCACCGAAGGGCGGGCTGGGGCTGGGGCGCAGGGGCGAGGCCCCGGCTCGCTCGGGTGAATGGGTTTCGGGTGGCTGAGGAAGCCTGCCAAAAAGGCAGAGGGAAAAGGCTAGGCCCCGGGTGGCGCTGCCGCGGCACAGTTTCCATGGCAACACCAGTTGCGGCTGGGGCCAGGCTCCTGGCCGCCTCCACTCAGCTCGCAGAGGAGGACGCATCTGACAGGTCGCCTTGGCCCCGTGCGTCACCAGCCGGTGCCACCCTGTTCTAGGCACCAGTGCTGCCGCTCCCTGGGGGAGATGGGGTCCAGGAAGTTGCCCTACAAGCCTCTGGATAATGCCCAGGCTTTATTCAGGCTGGGATGGAGACACGGCACGCCATGGAGCCAGACAGGAGCTGGGGATGGGGCCATGGACAAGAACAAACCAGGCCCTCCCCAGCTCCCTCCCCGCCCCTCCCCCGCACCCCGGGGGCCGGTGGGCCTTCAG
The DNA here is from genome assembly GCF_027580195.1 of Bos mutus. Classification (NCBI taxonomy): domain Eukaryota; kingdom Metazoa; phylum Chordata; class Mammalia; order Artiodactyla; family Bovidae; genus Bos; species Bos mutus. Next base: position 97,643,077 of record NC_091626.1, read on the forward strand.
GAGACAGGGCCAGGCCAGATGTGTTTGTTAAAGATGCCTCTGGAGGGCCCTGGAGGATGGATGAGGTTGGTGGAGGTGAGAGGTTTGGTTAGGGTTGGATGGATGAGAGGTTAAGGGGAGGTTACAGGGAAATCCAGCAGAGGGACAATGGCCTGACCTAGGGCACCAGCAGGAGCCGGGGGAGATGAGAGCTCTTTAAGAAGTGACTGTATCTGGTGCTTGGATGCAAAGGGTGATGAACTGGAGGAGCCCAGCACATCTCCCAGAGCGGCAGGTAGGTGGGGCTGTCTCCATGTCTCCAACATGGAGAATAGGGAGAGGAACCCTTTCAGAAGAGAACTCCTTCATACCATTCTTATCTAGCTTCTCCCTCGGCCTCTGAGCCCACCAAGAACTAGATCACAGCACAGTTGTTTACATTTGACAAAAGGGGAAGAGATAAGAAAGTGGGGGAAACAAAATATACAAGGGCGCTCCACTCTGATTGTTTCCGACCAGGGTTCCTGGCTTCCTTAACCAGTAGAAATTGACCACAGAGGCCAGACATGAAATTTACACAAGGTTTTATTGGGGCTCTTGCCTCAGCAGAGGGAGCAAGAACAAACAGGTTCCCTTGCTTTCTTGCTCCTGGAGAGGGGGTAAGCTGGTTCCCTTTTTGGGGTGAGGGTAGGGATGTGTCCAGGGGTCAGGCCTGAGGGGTGGCTTAGGTTATTTGCCCACCGCTTAGGTGGTATCATATGCAGGGGGCATGCACATGTGCAGTATAAACTGCTTTTGCTCCTGACTCCCTTGTTTTTGCTCCAGGTTCCTCAAACCTGGCAGATGGTTTTCTTGGTCTCTTTGTATCTTTTGTCCAGAGTTTGTCTGGGACTGCCCAAGCAGATAGTTATTTTCAGTCCCATATGGTTTCTTTGTATTTTGTTGCTGGAGGAGAGGTGTGTCCAGGTGCAAGCATTGCAGCTCTGCAGCAAAGCGTCCCATGTCCCAGCCTGTCTCAAAAGACACACTGTCCCCTGGATGCGTGCAACCTGAAGGAGCCGGTGCTCAGACCAAGCGGTGCTGACCCCTCAAATGCAGATGGGTATCTGGTGGAATTTTGTCACCACTTTGTCACCAAACAAGTGCAGTCTTTCTGTTTTGTCTTGCTTTGGTCATCTTGGTATCCAAATCATTTGTTACGGTTCTATTTTATTTTTACTCCCTGCGGAATTCCTTTTACAAAGCTTGTGTCAGGGTGGAACCCTGTTTCCTGTGCCCTGAGACAGGTCTACCTGTGAGAGTATCTGTTTGCAGCCCCCTCCCTTGTTCTAAGTAAGTGAATGGGGCAAGTGGGCATTGAACACGGAGGACCTGGCTGTGCTGACCTTGGGCTCTACAGGAGGAATCTCTGCCACTTTCCTTTATGCAACAGACCTCTGTGTCTAAAGGGCTCAGTGGATACAGAACTTCCCAGGGACACAGCTACCTATGTCGTTTTTATGGGGACCCAGCTAGCCAAGGGTGCACATCATTGGCTCCCTCCCACCTACTCTTGTCTTTCTACTCATAACTCCTGGGTTCTTGGTGAGAAAATAGTGGCGGATAAGGGGGAGTTTGGGTTATCCAGGGCAGCTCTGTGTTCCCAGCTCTCAGACCTCCCCGATCACCTTCTCTAATATCCTACCTCCCTCTAACTCTACTCCCAAGACCTAGTTTCTGCTTTTGCTGTATTCTCACCACCTTCTGTAATTATTTTGTTGTTAACGTGATTATTATCAAAGGTTTATGGTGTGAGTGTACGGTTCTTGAAGCAGGGACTTTGTCAGTATGGTTCACCACTAAAGTTTCAATCCCTTAGAATGGTTTCTGGCCATCAGAAAGTGCTCAGTTTTTGTGAAGGAAGAATTACTAAGTGAATGAGTGGACAGACAAACCCAAGAGAACTGGCCAGTTTTTCTTCAATGCATTCCTCCTCTGATGGGGTTCAGGAGGCCCTTGGGTGATTTTTTTTCCCATGTTCATCTCTCTGTTTCCAAGGAGGGCTGGACTCCAGATATTCCTGTGTATTTGGCAAAGGTATTATTTATCATCCAACACACATTTGTTGTGTGCCCGTGGATGCCAGGCCCACTGTGAAATGCAGCAAGTTCAGCAACGGAGCAAGACAAACAGGGTTCCCGCTCTCGTGAAGCTGATACGTTGGTGTGGCAGCCAGACAATAACACGAATGAGTGACTAAATACATTGTAAGTGACACAGATGAAATGAAAAAAGCCCTGTAATGGAGGATCTAATAAAAGCAGGGTAGTCACAGAAGGTCTTTCTGAGAAGGTAATGCTCTAGCTGAGACCTAAAGGTTTGGAAGGAGCCAGGCCTGTGAAGAGATAACGGAGTGATGATGTTCCAGGGCGCGAGGCCAGCAAGTGCAAAGGCCCTGAGGTGGGAAGAGATTTGGTGTGCTCCAGAAGGCCGGTGGTCAGGGAGATGGGGCAGAACCTGGTGTTGAAGGGCCTTATAGCCTATGGTGAGAAATTTGGTTTTTTAACTGAGGTATATTGGCAACCAGACTTCCTTAGTGGCTCAGTGGTAAGACTGTTGTTGTTTAGTCGCTAAGTTGGGTCCAACTCTTTTGCAACCCCATGGACTGTAGCCCGCCAGGCTTCTCTCTCCATGGGGTTTCCCAGGCCAGAATACTGGGGTGGGTTGCTGTTTCCTTCTCCAGGGGATCTTCCCAATCCAGGGATCAAACCCACTTCTCTCGCACTGACAGGTGGATTCTTATGCAGGAGAAGCAGGTTTTATTCTAGGGTCAGAAAGATTCCGTGGAGAAGGAAATAGCAGCCCACTCCAGTATTCTTGCCTGGGAAATCTCATGGACAAAGGAGGCTGGCGGGCTGTGGTCCATGGGGTTGCGAAAGAGTTGGACACCACTTAGCGACAACACAACAACACACTGACAACCACTGTCAGGTTTTCCCAGGTGAACGATGGGTTCTGACTCACGCTTTGGCTTCTGGATAGAGAGTGAATTGGGGGTGGGGTGGAAAGCAGGATCTGGAAGTGGAGAGAGGAAGTGAGTGGCAACTTCGGTTAGGGTGCTGGCCACAAGCAAAGTGGGTGGAAAAGAGACCAGGCAGGTTTTGGGGGCGGGGGTGGGAACTGAGAGGACCCTTCAGGGTGGAGACAGGGAGGGAATGAGATGCGTCTCCACGATGCCCAGCTCTCTGGCCTGAGGAATCCAATCAATCTGGTGAGCAACACAGGGCTCAGCTGCTGTCAGAGAAAGACCTGGTGTCCCTCCAGAGTCTACCAGGGCTGGGCAGGAAAAGATTCCACTTCTGCTACATAAAGAGCCCCCCGTGTGCATGGCACGACGTGGGGGTCACGAGCAGAGTTGTTAAGTGTTGGTGTTATCCACCGTGCTGCATGGCTTTGAATCATCTAATTCTTTCCCCAGTTCTGGCGTTTGAAAGCATGCCTGGACCCAGTGGTTTGGAGATAGAGTGCTCTACCTCTCAAGGGCCTTTCTGCTGAAGGGGAGCAGCTTCAGGCTCCAGAGGGCAGAACCAGATGGTGGGAGGCACAAGGATGTGGATTCTAGCTCAACAGAGCAAGGAAGAGATGGCTGATAACCAGAGCGTTTTCACAGGGATGAGCCTCCCATCTCTGGGTGTATTCAAGCAGAGCCAGTCAACCCAGGAGCCTAGTCAACAAGGAGACTGGGTTCCTGTGGTTGTGAACACCCCTTTCCTCTAGCCCGCCACCCCCCGCCCTGCAACCCACATTTCAGGAGTTCAGCAGCTGCCGCCTCCCATGGTGGGCACAAAAACCCCTCTGCCGGTTAGCTAAGACTAAGCAGCTAAGTCACAGCTAAGCCTGCCCTGCTTGCTCTGGGTTTAACAATCTCTGCTTTCTCCCTGCCTGTCGTGGCCAGGGGAAGAGCAATCCCCAGCGTGGGTGGAGCAGTGGGGCCCGGCTGATGCCTTGCAGGCCTGTCCGAGGCCTCTCCGCTTTTCAGGAAAGGGTGTCCTCCGTCTGCAGGGCTACTGCAGCCGGGCGTGCTCGCCAGACTCCTGCGGGGGCATTCCAGGGGCCTCGTGGATATGAGGAGGGGGCTCTCCTGCCCTAAGGGATGGGGGGCAACCTCAGCTCCCCGACCTCTCCCATCAGCACCCCTAGATGGACAGAACTCTACCCGGCGAGTCCTGGGGGCCTGGGACCCGCACAGGCGGAGAGACTACAGGCCGTCTGGTCCCAGCTGCGGCGGAGGGTGGGTTAACACTTCCAGCAGGCTCTGAACTCTGCCAGGCGTGACTGCTTGGCTCCAGGGCCAGTCTCAGCTGCTGCAGTGAATCCCTTTGAGCTTCCAGATGGAAGAGAGTTGGCACGTAGTGCCCCCCTCCGGGGAGGGCCATGGTGTCCTGCTTGTAGGGGAACCAGGATCCTTGGTGTGAAGGAGCTGTCCTTCAGGGACAGGACTGCAAACTCCTCTTCTGTCAAAGCGCTGATGATGGTAATGAAAGGAATAATGCCAGGCAGGAGGGAGGGTATGAGTGGCCCTGCTGGAGGAGCTGCCATGGGGAGGGGAGGGGGTCACCTAGCTGGGGTGGGCTTCCCCATCCCTTGGCTGTGGCCCCACACTTGGGGGCCAGTGTGGAAACAGCAGATGAGCATTCCTGACTTCTCAGATTGGGGGCCCAGTTGAGAGCAGACAGGTTGTAGGTGGGTGGGTGGGGGTGCTGGCTGGGGCCACCCTGCAGGGTGGGGTGGCAGTGGGGCCTCCAGGTTGTCCTGGCCAGCTGACCCTGTTATTTTTAGCTCTGGAATGCTCCTCCCAAGCCCCCTTCTGTTCTGTTTATCTTGCTTTTGTGTCTGTGTTCCTCTCCAGGAAACCAGTGCAGCAGGAGTGGGATAAAGGGAGGGAAGCGGGGAGGAGATTGGGGAGGGGGGCTGATGGAATGGGAGAGTTTGGTGAGGGCCTGGGCTGGAGGAAGAGGTGGGTGCAGCTCCAGCCCGCCCCTTCCCCTCGCCCAGGGGCTACATCTTTCTCTTTTTCTGCATTTCTTGGGGTCGGGGCCCCCAGGAAGCCTTCCTCCTCCTCCACCACCCCGATACACACACTTGTCGTCAGCCTAGGCCTTGGGCAGTCCCGTCCTCTCAGCCGTCTCCTTGGGACCTTGGGTGAGGTCAGACCTAGATGAGGGGTGGGAAGGGACAGCCCCCAACCCCTGGCCCTGGGTCAGGACACTCTGGGATCCCCTGAAGGAACTCCTCTGTGAAAATGGCGTGGGCAGGGGCACTGGGTGAACTCGGCTCTCAGTCCTTGTAAAATGGGAACGACAGCCACTCCTCTCTGTGAGGGGACTGTCGGGGGCTGCAGGAGATGGATATGAAGCCATCCTGACACCAAGGGGAAGCTGCGAGTCTGTGCTTAGGGGGTCAGTCGCATCCCATGGGGGGCCTCCCGGGGAGGCGGTTCAGCAGTGCTTGGAGGAAGCCACCTGCCTCCCCACAGCCTCCCTTAGTCGCTGCTTGGCTGCTGAAGCTCTGGTTACAGGCGTGTGTCACTCACCCACCTGCTCCTCTCCCTCCCCCGCCTCTCGGGTGCTGGTGTGCACCCTGCTGGGGACAGGGAACACCTGCATGGGCTGCCAGAGGCGGGGGCTTCCAGAAGATAGCCACCTCCTGCCAGCAGAGGGGAGGGGGCGGTATGGGAAGGGGAGGGGGGTTTAATCCTGAAGTTTCCACGATGATTTTTCCTGAGTCAGGTGGGTGCACTGTCTCTTCCTGTCTTTTCCTTTAAGCCGCCTTCTAGGGACAGGCCATCAGCCCTCAGAGAGGGCCTGGCGACACCTGGAACCGGAACTCCAGGGAAGAGGCCCCCACGATGACAGTCAGCAGTGAGCCTTGGTCCTCCTGGGGATGCTGAAGGAGCAGCAGAGGCATTCTGGCCACTAGCTGCGGTCAGAGGGTCAGTTGATAAATGGCTGTGCAGCCTTGGAAACTGTGCGCAAAGCGAGGTGGGCTTGCCCAGAGCAGTCCTGGGTGCAGGCGAGGGAGAGGGAACCATCTGGGGCGCCCACTGTCCCCGGGGCGGGCAGGGGGCCTGACACCACCTAGAGACGGAGGAGAGGCAGCAGCTGCTGTCCCCGGAAAGGCACTGACCTTTAGAACAGGAGACAGAAATAGCTGGGGAGAGGAGAAGAGAACCATGCGGGGAGGTGTCCAGGCTGGGCAGGGGCAGGCCCAGACACAAGAAAGGGAAGAAAGCGCTGCTCCAGACACTCACTGTGCTGGCATTTCACGCACTTTCACTTATTCCCACCCGCCCCCCTCTCCAGCCTGCGGGTACTGGCATCACCATTTCGCAGATGAGAAGACTGAGCCTCAGAGGGGGTGTGGCCAGGCTGGTAATCAGCAGAACTGGGACTGAACCAATCCCAGCTGGCCTGGCAGTCCACTCCTCTACAATGCCTCCGGGCCCCCTCCTGTTCCTAATTACCCCACCTCGCTGGGGTGTTGTGGGGTGGGGATATTTAGCTGAACTGGCACTTGCCGCTGGTCTGACATGAGGGAAGAGGAAATCCTGTCATTGAGGCCTGCTGCTAAGTCATTTCGGTCATGTCCGACTCTTTGCGACCCCATGGACTGTAGTCCACCAGGCTCCTCTGTCCGTGGGATTCTCCAGGCAAGAGTACTGGAGAGGGTTGCCACGCCGTCCTCCAGGGGCCCTTCCCGACCCAGGGATTGAAGCTGCATGTCTTTACGCCTCCTGCATTAGCAGGCGGGTTCTTCACCACTCTTGCCACCTGGGAAGCCCCAGTAGGGCCTGGAGTCCTTGAAAAGTGAACCGCAACTACTGTTGTTTCTTAGGTGACCCAGAGCCCCTGCATTTTGGGGCCTGTGAGCCCCAAAATCGCCTGTGAGCGATTTTCCTTCCCTTCCTTCCTCACAGAGAGAGGGATGGTCACTAGCTTCCCACCCACTTCCCCTCAATTGTGCTGGGCCGAGTCTCGGGAGACCCCTCCCCTTCGACAGTGGCAAGGATGAGCTTGTTGAAAGGCCCTTGCTCAAGCCACAGGGGGCCGGAAAGGAAGGTGAGAAGAGCAGACTCAAAAATAATGCCGGCTGGCTGGCTGGTGCCCCCCTCTCCCTCCCCACGGACAGCTCCCCAGCCTGGGCAGCTCCCAGCTGTTTCTGCTTATCTGAAGCCAGGGAGGCTGGTTGCCTGGATACCAGAGCTCCTGATTAGCAGTTAGGTCCTTCTGGGGCAGGCGGAGCTGCGCATCCACAGCCAGCTGGGCGTGGTATCCCCAGGCTTGGCTGAACCAGCTCTTGGAAAGGTGGTGAAGGAGGATTCAGGCAGGCGGCAGGGATTGGGGTGGGGGGCGCACTGAGGAAAAGACCCCCTTTGCCAGGAGTTGGCTCAAAGTGATGCTTTACACTCAGAGAATCTGGGCCTTGCCACTTGCTGGCTGTTTGACATTGGTCCTGTGAACCTCTCTGAGCCTGTTTCTCTGCTTCAAAGAGTGGTTTAAAGAGTAAATATGATGATTAGCTGAGTGCTCAGAGCACGGTGACCTTAACCCTTTGCCCCCACCTGCTACAGTCGGGCCCCTGTGGACCCTGTTGTCCATGTCCTCCAGGGAAGCTGTGTGTGGTCCTCCCCGTGGCACCTAGAGCAGCCTGGGGACTGCAGGCTGTGGAGCCAGGCAGGCGCTGGTCCAGCCCTGCCTCCTCATTTTGGTGCCCTCCCCACTCCTATGTGTAGCTGGGGGCTGGGAGACAGGCCTGGGGTAGAGTAGAGAAGACTGGACCAGAGGCCTCTTCTGAAACCCATGCAGAGCAGGCCGTGGGTCTGGATGAAAATCAGCAAATGGCTAAAAGGCCCTGGTGATCCTTGAGGTGTGTGTGGTCATCACAGACGCTCTTCTTGACCCTCCTGCCTTAAGAAAAGGGCAGAAAAGGAACGGGGTGGCGGGGGTGAGGAGGGGCACCATTTCCCTGGGGCCTGGCTCTCTCTCTCTCTCTCTCTGAATGGAGCAGGAGATGAGGCTGTGTCAGTAGCACAGGGAGTGGAGCCCATGAATAATGCAGAGAGTAGCTTGGGGCCACTAGAAAATGGTCACCAGCCCATCAAAGCAGAAAGTGGGCCTCGAATACAGAGTGGAGGGGAGCCTGGGGGCTGGAGTGGGAAGGGAGGGCTTGGCGCTGCCCTTGGGGCTCTGGGCTGAGACTCGCTGTCCCTGCATTGGTCCTGGGGTTGCATGGATCTCCCCATGGCACCTAGAGCAGCTTGGGGACTGCAGACCCGGCCTGACTGCTGGCCTGGCCTTGCAGCTGGTTAGGGCAGGAGGCAGTGCCTAGCCATCAGTACTCTTCTAAGCAGGGCAGTTCAGTTCAGTCTCTCAGTCATGTCTGACTCTTTGCAATGCCATGGACTGCAGCATGCCAGGCTTCCCTGTCCATCTCCAACTCCTGGAGTTTACTTAAACTCATGTCTATCGCGTTGGTGATGCCATCCAACCATCTCATCCTTTGTCGTCCCCTTCTCCTCCTGCTGTCAGTCTTTCCCAGCATCAGGGTCTTTTCCAATGAGTCGGTTTTTCGAATCAGGGGGCCAAAGTATTGGCGTTTCAGCTTCGGCATCAGTCCTTCCATTGAATATTCAGGATTGATTTCCTTTAGGATGGACTGGCTGGATCTCCTTGCAGTCCAAGGGACTCTCAAGAGTCTTCTCCAACAGTTCAAAAGCATCAATTCTTTGGCACTCACCTTTCTTTATAGTCCAACTCTCACATCCATACATGACTACTGGAAAACCAAAGCTTTGACTAGATGGACCTTTGTTGTAGACTTAGAGATAAACTCGCTCAGGCAAATTTCCAGAAGCTTGGGAACTGGGGAAACTCTAAGGGAGGGATGATGCTTAAGAGTCAAGGGAAGACAGTGAACCCCATCATGAGGGGTTTGGGTGGAGGAGACCCCCCAGCTCTCCTCTAGCTTGCCCTAGGCGGCCTCAGAGTTGCACATTTGGAATTTTTTTTTTTTTTTCCCTGAGTTTAGAGGAAATCTATGGAGGATTTGAATAGAACAGAGACAAGATCAGGTGTGACTGAGCAAATCCACTCGGGCTGCTAGTGGAGACTGCAGGGTGGCCAGAAAACCTGGAGATGTGGATAATGGGATGGTGTCCTGCAAGATCAACAAACCGTTTATTCTGTACTCAGTTTTGCCTCCAGCCTTGCTGGTCACACTGTGATCTGGGAGAGCGGGAATGTGGCAGGGAGTGAAGGGACTGTCAGAGGCGTCCAGGGCCAGGGGCTGGTGTGGCCGAGGGCTGGGCGGGGTTTGGGGATTGAAATGACCACATTGAAGTGACTGGCTTAGTTTGCCTGGTGGGGAGAGAGGCCTCAAAGGAGGCTGCTTGGCTTCTGGCCTGGGCAACTGGGTGCTGGGGGTTGGAGATGGGAGCCTAGTATGCAGAAGAGAAGCCCCGAGAGGCTCAGGGAGCTGGGAGGTGATAGCTGGAAATCAGGTCAGGAGTTGGAGATGGGGCCTTGCTGCTGCAATGGGCCCTCTGAGTGGTAGACCAGCAGCCCTGCTCCTGCACACCCCCACCCCACCCCCCAGCCCACAGGAAGACAGGGGCCAGGTGAGGCTCCGTTAAAGTCCTTCTGGCTGGGGCCTGGGGCTCTGGGTAATTGCTCAAAGCCCAGGGCACTCCGAGGCTCGCCTTCCCTCTGCTAGCCGTCGGGCCCTGGAGCAGCCCCATGAGGCTCTTCCCCATGGGCGACACCCCAGGAGAAAGCCTTCCTCCCTCACCACCTCCTTCTCTGCCAGCAAAGTGCCCCGAGGGGCTCTGGTGCCCTGGCAAACACCTGGCAAGGGGTGCCCTGGGGTGTTGCCCTGCAGTGGTGGAGGTTGAGTGCAAGCCTCCCCCTCCAGGGGTGAGTGTTTATGCTCTCAGTTGCCTCCCAGCACTCCTTCTCTAAGGGCTCCTGGGCCTTCTCGCCCCGTCTGCCCACACACAGCTGCGCTGGGAAGGGGTTTCCCGTCAGTCCCCATTGGTGTGCAAGCAATCCAATCACGGGACCAGCAACAGCCTCCAGGGAGGGACAGCCCGTGAGTCGCCCGAGCAAGGGAAGAATGGAACAAGATCAGCGAAAATTGGAGGGATGGGATCTTAATCAGGCTGTTTGGGGATGCCCAGAAGGCCAGGAAAGGCCGCAGAAGAGCAGGGTGCTGGAGGGGAAGAAGCTCTGGGGCTGGCAGGAGACGGAGGGTCCCAGCAAGCTGGTGAAGACAGGTGGGTGTCAAGTCAGGTGGGAAACAGGGAAAACAGATCAAGGTGTGCTGGCAAGGTCTGGGAAATACGGTATTGTTTCTTCCCGTGTGCTTCATTCATGTCTACATCCCTGCTGTGTTCCAAGGAACGTTCCAAAGATGCAGAGATGGGACACAGTCCCAGTCCTGGAGCAGCTCCCCAGCTGTGAGGGGCAAAGACTGGGCAAGGCCCTGGGAGTCAGGGCCCAGATGAGGCTAGAAGGCTGGCGGGGCGGGGGTAGTGTATCCTGGAGATGGTGTGTGTGTGTGCGTGCACACCCAGTAGCTCCATTGTGTCCGACTTTTTGCGACCTCATGGACTGTAGTCTGCCAGGCTGCTCTGCCCATGGAATTTTCCAGGCAAGAAGACTAGAGTGGGGTGCCATTTCCTACTCCAGGGCATCTTCCCAACCCAGGGATTGAACACGAATCTCGTATGTCCTACATTGAAGGCATATTCTTTACAATGAGTTCCACCTGGGAAGCCCCTTGGAGATGGTGGACCTGACTTAATCTACCTGGAAGGAGAAGTAGCAGACGTCTGGGGAGAGGAGCAGTGGTATGAAGGCTGAGAGGCAGGGAAGAGTTTGGTGCTTCTCAAGAGCCACAGTTAGGTCGCAGCACGGCTTAAGAACAATTTATGTTCGTGTGTGTGTGTGTGTGTGTGTACACGGGTATATGCGTGTGCACCTACATGCACAGGACCTTGAGAGTTGAGTTGGGGGCACAGTAGGTTAGAGCCACCTCGCCAAAGGTCCTGTGTTCTCCCCTGGAAATTTCTGGATCTTGACTTGAAGGTGGAACATATTTAGATGACATGGAATGACGTGGTAAGATCTGTGTCTCGAGGACTGACCGGAGCTGGAAGCGGCTGGCTCGGGAGCGGCCGCAGAGACCCCTGCTCAAGAGGACCAAGGCCTGACATGACACCTCACACTTATGGCCTTGTCTGTGCCAGGCGTTGCTCTTCTCTGCAAAGAGGAATTCACTTGATCATCGCGACAGTCCTATGAAGCAGGTTCTGTCATCCCCACTTTACAGGCCATGCAAGTGAGGCCCAGGGGGTGAAGTGACATTCTCAGGTTACCACATGGAAACAGGGGAGCCAGGACCTAGTCTGGTCCCAGAGTCGGTGCTGGGCGGAATGGGCCCGGCTGTCAGGATGGTGAGCTAGGACGGACTGAAAGGATGTCAAGAAAGAAAAACCAGGCTGACTGGAAAGCTTTAGAGGGTTGTGGGAGCACAGGAGAGAGAAAAAAGATGAGGGTGAGGGAGTCACATAAGAGTCCCCCGCCCAAAAGTCATACGTACCGGAACCTGGAAATGTGACCTTATTTAGAAATAGGGTCTTTGCAGATATAGTGAAGTTAAAACGAGGTCATACTAGAACAGTGTGGGCCCTAGTTCCAAAGACTAGTATCCTTATAAGAAGGAAATATGGGCCCAGGTACAGAGAGACCTGCAGGGAAAGCCATGTGATGATGGAAGGAGAAACTGGTGTAATCAGTCTACAAGGATTGCCGGCAACCATCAGAAGCTGAAGAAACAAGCTGCTTGCCTCGAAAAACCTTCAGAGCACGGCCCTGCTAACACCTTGATTTCGGACGTCTAGCCCCCAAAACCGTGAGAGGATAAACGTCTGTTGCTCTAAGTCATCTAGTTTGTGGTAATTTATCACAGAAGCCTTAGGAAACAAATAATCTGTCCCACTTCAAAGGAACCGAGAGGAGGATGCTAACGTATCTAACGTGGGCCGGTAACACTCAGCACAGAAGGAAAAGCCAGGCATGACCCTCTAGGTGAGCCTTAAAAGAAGAATGTTGCACCGGTCTGGAAACGAGATTCTGACCGTGTAACCGTGACAGATTCTGATGAGAAGGAGAAGGGGAGGAGCCTAAGAGACGAGGTGCATCATCGCAGAGCTGGCGGATGAGCTCAGACTGAGAAGGACACGTTCAAAGCTGGAGGAAGGGCACAGAACCAAGGACAAGAATAAAGGCGCGTCTGAGCTGGCAAGAATAGAACCCGTCCCGCTGCACCCCGCCTGGGGCTGAGGCTTGCAGAAAGGGCCAAGGGCAAGACAGCGTTTCAGAAGATTGGAGAGGGGAGAGGGAAAGAAGGGAGCTTTAAAAGTTTGGCTAGAATCAGGAAAACCTGCTTGGGGTGAGGGCTAGTTTAGCTTTCATGGATGACAGATACACCCAGATGCTATTTGTGGTTGATCTTCTCTGTAAGGAGAAAAGAATAAGAAGCATGGCTTTTTTTTTTTTTTTTTAATGAAAAGAATAGCACAAATATTAGCGAGAGAAAATTGGAACCCAGGACTGGGGAGAGGACATAGCTGTAAGAAGATGAGATCCCCATCACAGGAGGCATTCAAGCAGAGGGTAGAGGAACTTCTCATCATGGGTGTGGTAGAGGTGATTTCTCTGAGACTTTATAGACTGGACACAATCCATTGCTGGGCCTTCTGACCCTTGGTCCCCCTCCCACTCGCACACCACAGTGAAGGAAAGCTTGATAGTATCCTAGAGGCGCTCTTGCTTGCTTGGCTTTGGTGAGGAGGTGGTATAGAATGACAGCATCGCTTTCAGAGCCTTGGCTCAAACTGGGTACTTCTGGGCAAATCGGAACCTTACGATACGATGGCTTCATGACCTTAAAAGTACAACTCGGATATTCAGTTTGTTTTTTTTTAAACCGCCAAGCACTGAATGCAACCCCTGTCACGAAAAATCCTGATCCTCCTGCATTCTGTGCCCCTGCCCAGCCCCGACCCTCTGTGCCTCCCAGTCTGTTCTTGGTGGCCTTAGGCCTCACCGAGAAGCACAGAGGAGCAAGGCGAGGGCCTCTCTGCTGGGTGGTGGGGACAGCCAGACCCTGCTTTCCTCCACCTCTGCCTTTCCCGTTTGTTTTCCTCCTGTCCCCTTCTCTGCCTTTAAGGCTGGCAGGATTAGCTGACAGGGATGAGCCCGGGCCCCTGTCGTCCGTCTGTCCATCCAGTGAGGGGATGGTGGGGATGCTCACGTGATCCGTCAGACTCCCGCCCCCCGACCCCCCCACCATCAAGGATTTACGAGGTGCCTCGAGGTCCACTCCCCGTGTGGTGACTGCAGGTGGGAGGGAAGGAGACAGAGACAGGGTCGCCCTTGGCTGGAGGACAAGACTCTGCAAGACATTTTCTTTGACCTTGAGAAGTCCTTCCACCAGCCCTGCCTCTCTGGAGACCTAGACGGGGGTGTCTGGAACTTACCCTGTTGGTGGGCTGCTTGCACACATTCTCTAGCTCAGTTGAGCCCAATTCCCGGTCTGGGAGACAGGGTGAGTGCAGGACCCAGGGCCGCTGTGGGTATCAAGGCTGCAGTCACCTTGATACCCGCAGATGTCAGAGTCTCGCTCGGCCCGCCCTGCCCTGGGCTGACTGCCTTTCTCCCCTGCTCTGCCTTTAGATCCCAGCCGCCTCTTTTCAGGCCCAGTGGAGCGTCTTCTCACCTCTCTGGGCCCCAGCGTGTGATGCAAGGGGCCGGGTAGTCATGCAGCCGCCTGCTCCCCTTTCAGGAGAGGAGCCTCCAGTCTCTGGAGTCTTTCAAGTGCCTTTCCCTTTTTTTTTTTTCAAGATCAAACAAATAAACCTGTTGTTTATTCTTTTTATATACAACATCTGATGGCCGCAGAAAAGAAGCGAAAAGGGTGTCTAATAAGAGTCACCACCTAAAAAAGTCACTAGGAGCATTTTGGTGGATATGATGTTTTCTGTCTTCCCCAGACACTGAGAATTCATCAGAGACAAGTCAGGCAGGGCCCCCGAGCTTTAAGAGCGCACATGTCAGTGGGAAAAATGACACGTAACCTATGTAACATCTACTGACGAGCAAGACAGCTCCCTCTCTCCTCTGCTTCCATCTCTCCTGCCATTGATTTCCTCCCCAGAAGCCTTCCTTTGGTTTCACACATCTACTCTGTGGCAGGAAGAGGCTTTTGTGTGTAACATGAGGTGCCGGACACACGTCTGGGGTGGGCTCTGTTCTGGGCGGGGAGAAGGCAGCCAGCACCTTGTCGGAGGCAGGATGATCAGGGCTCCTTGTCTCAAGGCTCCTTGTGCCCCACGCTGCCTGGGATCGACGGCTGTACCGCAGGGCGTGGAAGGAAGGGCTTCTTGTAGATGTGCCCTTGGGCCGAGTCACGGCGACAGCCGAGCCAGGGACCAAGACCCAGTTGACTACCAAGATGCCAGTTGCCAGGGCGGGGAGGGCTCCCGTTGCTCTTTCTTGCCTCCCAAGTGGTGTGAAGGGGAAGGAGGGGTGGTGAGGTGATGAGGAAGGCAGGGAAACTGAGAGGGGAGGGGAGGAGAACCAGCCTCGTTTCTATAGCAACCACACATGTGAGCCAGCTGCTGTCACCATGGAAACAAAGGGGAGCCTGCTCAGAGGCTGAGCGCTCTCAGGGGAAACACAATTTTTGACAAAAAAAAAATACCCTTTGATAAAAATAAAGAAAAAATAATGAAAGCCACCCACTCTGGGATTCGGGGGCCCTGCCGAATGAGGTGACAAAGGAAAAGAGGGGGGCTGGGCCATGGGGGAGGAGGCTGCAGCCTGGCACTTCTGCCAGCTGCAGAGAGTTGCCGAGTCAGTATTTTTGAGCCAAGGGGGGCTTGGAGAGCACCCCACTTGATGGCTGAGGGACGGAGGTCCAGGGAGGGAGGCAGGAGGCTCCCTTCGGGTCCCAGGGCAGGAGGAAGCAGCTCAGGGAAACCCAGGGGCTCTTGGGAGAAGGGAAGGGACACACTGGTTCTAGCTGGTGGCTGACTGTAGCCTGGGGGCTCCTCTTGAGGCAGTGCGTGGAGATGGGGGCAGGGAAGAGAGACAGAAATGGCCAAATTTATGCCCCTTTCCCTAGAGTAGGGGGTATGGCAGGTGTTTTGGCCTCTTTCTTCTCCCTCTACTCCATCCCCTCCCTGGTGGCTCAGTGGTAAAGAATCCACCTGCCAATGTAGGAGATTTGTTTGAATTCTATCCCTCGGTTGGGAAGATCCACTGGAAAGGAAATGGCAACCCACTCCAGTGTTCTTGCCTGGAGAGTCCCATGGACAGAGGAGCCTGCTGGGCTATGGTCCATGGGGTCACAAAGAGTCGGACACGACTGAGCGACTAACACAGACACACACACACATTGCTGCTAAGCTCAGCTTTCCAGGGTTTTGGCTGTCTCTCAGGGGACCAAGCCCAGATGAGTCCCCACCAGCAGGGCTGGAGAGAACTTGTCAGCCAGAGCCCACAAGGGAGCCTCCTAGTCTAAAGGCAGGAGGGGAGGAAGGGTGGAAACGCCCAGAGAAGGATGAGCTGGCTTCTCCAGGGAAAGCCTCACTCAACCTAAAGCATCAGCATGATGGAGGCAGGGCAGCCAGGCAGCATCACGGGGCGCTCGGTTCTAGACTAGATATTTGGCCAGGAGGAGACGCTCTTGGTAAGGGGTCCCGTCCAGGGGCGATCAGTCAAGACACAGTTATTACAAGAAGGTGAGGGCTTAAAAAACAACAACAAAAAACAATCAATGCTTTAATACAAGGGTTTCTGAACTGCAGGTTCCTTGCAGTACAGCCGGCCCCCGGCCACAAAGAGACGCAAAGCGGGGGGCTCTGAGTGCCCTCCCAGTTCACCGGGAGCTTCTCTGCTCCTCTTTTTTATATGTTTTTTTTCTCCTTTCTCTCACATAGCACTTTCCCAAATGTCATCTCATGTGCTGCCCTCTGAGAACACAAGAGAAGCAGATGTGCTCAAACCCATTGTAAAGTAGAGGACACAGCCTCAGAGAGCTAGAATTCAGACCCCCCAGCTCCAGAACCAGACGCCGAAGACCCCGTTTCACAGGAAAGGGACAATGAGACGTAAGTGAAGGTGCCCTCTGACAGGCTCTCCCAACCTCTCCCTGAAGAGGACAGAGGTGAGAGAGGACGTGATCCACGGACGGCTCAGGTCAAGGACCCAACAGCCAGAAGTGATCTTGCTGCCTCTTGCCCTGGAGGTCCCTCCCCTCTCTCCTTGGGGGCTTTGTGGGGTCTCGGCCAGGGGGTGCGGGGACCCCCGGGAGGGAGAGGTGAAGACCTAAGGGGTGGCAGGGCCTGGGAGGGTGGGACTCTGCCCTCAGCTTCCAGGAGCGCCTCTTGCCTGCTTGTCAGCTGCCCTGGGCTCTCCCCACCGCCCCACCCCACTCCTCAGCCTCCAAGGCGGAGACCACGTGGGTGAGTTGCCATGGAAACTACGGAGTTCTCTTTGAAAGCCAGGCTGGTGGAATCAGAGCTGGCTGGGGGAAGAGACCCCGGCTGGGAACTGAGGTGGGGCAACCACACCTGTTTGGCCAGTGCCCTCCGGGGCTCAGCCCTTCTCACCAGAAACCGTCTGTTTTTAGGTTTCACCAAGAGCTCTTTCCCCATAGATGACCCGCCTCCCGCGGTCCCATGGCTGCTGCCCTCTTTCCCCACACCCGTCTGAGCCCCGTCCTGATTCCCCAGAAAAGAGGGAGTCGATTATCCCGGTTATACAATACGGGGTGGCAAAAACCCAAGAGAGACAGTTTTTGCCATACAAGGGGCGGGAACGGAACCTCAGGGATTATCAGGATTAAAGGATGTGTGTGTGTGTGTGTGTGGGAAGGAAGGGGGCCCGCTGGGACATGATGCTCCAGAGATGGGAACCCGGACCCCTACCCCATCCCCTACCCACCTGGTTCAACAGCAAGAAATCTGGCTTGGGCCAGGAAACCAGAAGGCTCGGAGTCTGACCCGAGATGGAGCCAGGGGCTTGAGCTAGCCTCAGTTAGAGTCCCCCCCAGCCACACCCAGGCCCCCCTGTGCCCTGCACAGGCCTGGTTTACAGACTGTGCTGGGACTGTGCTTGGGTCTTGTTGGCTGTCACTCTGCCCTGCCCCCCACCACTACTCCCAGTGATAGCAGAGGAGTTAAAAATTTTCTTTCTGCACTTTGCTGTGTGACTTGGGGCAAATTGCCTCCTCTGGCTGAGCCTCAGCTTCCAACCAAGAGGTAAAAAAATAAATGCCTCATAAGGTTGCTGGGGATTAAAGCAGACAATGCATTCGAAATGCTTAGCATCGCACCTGGTGTCAACAAAAATAGAAGTATGATTACTATTATTACCTATCCCTCAACATCCCAAACAAGCCCCATCTCCTCCAGGAACCCTTTTTTCTTCCAAGGAGAGAAAACTGGCGCTCAGACAGGAGCAGCCACCGGTGCCAAGCACTTCCCGTGTGTGCGTTCTCTCCCTGCGTTCTCGCAGCCACCCCAGGATGGAGGTGCCTTTGTTATTATCCCCATTGCACAGAAGTGGATGGTGGGGTGCAGAAAGTGTCTTGCTCAAGGTTATCTGCTGCTAAGAAGCAGAATCAATATTTCAAGCTCAGCCTGTTTGGTTTTAAAGCCTCATGCTTTTTCTATTACAATGTGCCCCTCCTATATAAAACAACCCCCACCCCTCCCCAGCCCTTTGCTTCCAGTTTGAAGCAGGTTATGATTGCTTCTAAGTTCTTCCTTCTCACCTGGACTCACCAGGGCAGAGAGTAAGGAAGTAAGCAGAACCAGGGAAGGTGAAGATTCAGACACTCCCTGCTCCATGGGCTGCACGCAGCCGGGAGCTAGGAGCCAGGTGGGGCATTTGTGAGAAGCAGGTGGCCTGGCATAAGAATCCCGGCAGGGAGAGGGTTCCAGGTGCCCTAGGGGTCGTCTGGATCCCGTGACAGACTCTCCCCAACCCACTCTGATTTTCTGCTCTGCTCTGACCTTGGTTTCTGGACCCCAGTCTCCCAGGCCAGGGCTGGGGAGGGCTTGAGGGATGACCTTGACCTGGCTTTGTCTGCCTGGGGATTCAAAGTGTCTCTTTTAGGTGAAGAGAAGAGAGAGAGGAGGAGGTGGAGGGTAAGCGGGGAGAGAAAGGAGACACAGGAGGGAAGGAGGAGGAGGGAGGAAATGGGGAGGGGAAGGGAAGAGAAGCGAAGCTGCTGGAGGAGCGGGTGGAGGGAAGGACACAGGGGAGGGAGGCAGGCGAGGACGACTGGCTGCCAAGTGTGATTCTGAGCTCTGAGGGAGAAGAAAGGATGAGAAAGCAAGAAATCCGCTTCAAGAGAAGGATGGAAGGGGGAGGGCGATGAGGAAGGGCGAGAAAGTGAACGAGGGAGAGAGAAAGCTGCGGGTGGGGGGGAGGGGAAGGAAATGCACGGATGCGGCCTGGGGTAGGGGAGAGAAAGATGAACAAAGAGGAGATTGAGCAGCTGTCCCGTCTCCCTTCTGCCAAGGGAAGGCTGTGAGTGAATGCACTGGGAGCCAGCCCTGCTTGGTCTCAGTGGCTCCTGCCTGGCACCACATCCTTTCTGGCTCAGCAATTTCTTTGGGGGGTGGTAGGGGGTTGGGAGGCACGGGGACACCGTCCTCCGCCATCCATTCCTTTTCTGGAGCAGCATCTTGTCTGAGGTCCCAAGGAACCTCCCAAGTCTTCATGGCTAGCGCCTGGTCCTCAGAGTTCTCCCCAGGGGCACTGTCCCGGACCACCTTTCCAGAAGCTTCCAAAGAGGCAGAAACCAGTTGCTGAGCAGGTGTGCACGCAGCCAAGGAATTCTCCCTTCCTCTCCCTGCTGAAACGTGACACGGTTCTTCTTCGGAGGCAGTGCCAAGCCGAAGGCTCCACTTTAACAAAAGAACTGAAATGAACTGAGATCTTAGTCGGAACTCAGCAGGTTGTGGGTTTCATCTCATCCAATCTTCACAGCAACCCTAAAGAGGTCCATACTGCTATTGTTTCCATTTTCCAGAAGGGAAAGGACAGCTAAGAGGGGCAAATGTTGATCAACAGGTGTTGATTTGTCCAGCTCACACTGAGGAGGGACCTGGGGGTCTAACTGGTGGAGACAGAGGTCAAGGCCTTCCTGAGATTTAAATCCAGGGCAGGGGCTGAGGCTGCAGGATGTGGGTGCAGGGTTGGCAGCTCTGAGGGGCCATGGGGGAGCTCATGGTCTACGATGGTTCTGGCAGGTCTTGGAAGTCTCCGTGCCTCAGTTTCCCCACCTGACATCAGCATTGCGGGAGGAATGTGTTGGGGTGGGGTGGGGGCGGAGGAGCTGGCCTGAAGAGCCAGGGCACAAAGTGAGGCCCTCTGTGTGGGTGGTGTCCACTTGGCAGGGAGGAAGACCTGGCCATGTGGAAGGAAAGCTGTGTAAATAGCATGCCCTTCCCATCAGGATCTCCAGGGAAGTCTGGCTGGGTTGGTAATACAGCCCTGCTTTCATGAGGCTTCCATGAACCTTTCAATAAAGCGCTTTGATCTATGGGCTCACTCACAGACACACACACACACACACACCTCATACTTATCTTCACAGCCACCTTCCAGGGCACATAAAGTATGCCTGGCTTTATTTTATGAGGCTGGAGGAAGCCAAGGTCACTCAGCCAGCAACAGGGAGAGCAGATGGAGCCTGGATGCAAAGGCAGTGTGATAAAGTTGCTGCCCTCAAGGGTACCCCGTGGACGTCCAGGGCAACAGCGGGTCCTCAGCACCCACTCTGCGCCCAGGCCTCATCCCCTCTCCCACCTCCACAATACCCAGGGGGGTCATTCCTCAGACCCTGCTTATGCTATTATTCCCTTGGCACTGCCCGGCAGCCTCTCTGAGTCCCTCTCCAGCCTGAGTGAGGAGCTTTGCCTGCCCCTCATCGCCCTGCAGGGCCCTGCTAGATTCTTCTGTCACCTTGGGTCAGGGTCCACGTTAGAGTACAGGTTTGGCAAAGGGCTTCCCCTCTGACCCCCCGGCCCCCCTGCCCTGCAAGATGGCAGCTGCCCTTCCCCAGGGACCAGGGATGCAGCCGCTCTTGTAGCCTGTGGTTACCATGGTGACGGCCCTCCGTTGGTTTCCGTGGGGGGCGGTGGTGAGGGCTGATGTCAGGGATGGCATGTGTGAGCGCCTGCACTGTGTGTCCATTTTCAGCTCCAGGTGAGGGGCGGGGGCCCTCAGGGAGTGGGACCCCTGCCTCCAGGTGGGGGGCTGTCTCTCCCTGAAGCACTGTCTCAATAAGCTCAGCTGCATCCTGGGGGCAGGGAAGACTGCATGAGAGACTGGAGGACACTGAAGTGAAGAAGGATGCTCCAGAAGGAAAACGGGAGGTTGGGGGGGCAGGTGGAGATGGGCATCCATACAGTTGTCCAAGGCGGAAGGCCTGGGTGGAGGCGGGGCGGGGTAGGCAGGAAGGAGGGAGCCAGGGCGGCAGAAGGGGGACCAAGAAGGATCCAGAGCCTCAGGGGGGCAGACCTGGGGAGGGCTGGGCCCCTTATTTCTGCCATCCACAACCCCCACCTTCCCGGAGTGGGTGGGGTGGGTGGGGGTCTCCTGCTGCGCTTCCCCCCCAGGCCGAGAGAAGGTCCCTCTGCTCCTCCGACATGATCTGTAATTTCCGGCAGACATTTGAGGTCCCTGACATCTGCATAATGTGGGCCAGTCTCTTAGCAACGGGGAACAGCTGTCTGGCATTTCCAAGATTAAACTGTAACTATACACGGTCCTTGCCAGGGGGAGGGGGAGGGAGAGAGGGGATAAACACTGCCTCCTGGCATTTTCAAACTCATTTAGCTTTTATTCATTTCCTGCCTCCAGTAAAGAGGCCAGAGATTCAGGCTGGGCCAGGCTGTTCCACCCCTGTCTCTACCATGGTTGCTGAGGTTGCAGATGGCTCTTCACCCAGATCTTTTGGCTCATGGGAGCGGGGAGAGGGGTCGGGATACAGCACTAGCCTCTTTGGGTTTTATTGTATTTGTTTTATGTAGGTGTGGTGATCCTGGCACACACAGGGTAAGGTGCTGCCCAGGAAGAAAGGCTGTGTGGTCCATCAGTTGAAGCCCCCAAGGTGGCTCCAGCCTGGTTTCATTTCCTCCAACTCGCTCCATGATCTTGGGCCAAATCCCTTTTACCTGTCTGCACCTCCATCTCCCCGTCTGTAAAAGGACATGATTCTTCTACCATCCCGAGGGCTGCTGTGAAGATAAAACGAACACGCGCTCAGGCAGTGGAGCCCTGATTGATGGTGATGGTGCCTCTCATCCCCAGTTCCCCCACCTGCTCATCATCCATGTCAGCAACCTCAGGCTCTGCTCTGGGGGACAGAAGTGGACGCAGTCCATTTTCCCCCGGGAGCCACCACCTTGAACTCCTGTTCCCTGGAGCAATGACTAACCCCGAGGGACTGAAGCCGAACTCGGCGGTCCCCATCAACATCATCCCGGGGCCTGGGCAGCTCCTGTGTCCCAGTCCTGCAGCCGGCCCTGCCGGCTCCTGCCATTTGGCCGCAGCTCCTGAACTCGTGAGAGTGTGGTGTTTTGGTTTTGCAGCGAGAAGGAAAAAATTAAAGGCCGGGTGTGGGGACAGGAGAGGAAGAGGGAGGAGGAGGGAGAAACCCTTGAGCGGCCTGGGCCGGCCAGTTCCAGGAATGCGTTCTCGGACATCAGTGCCAAAGCAGTGACCCAGGCGGGGCGGCCAGGCCGGGAGAAGGGAGAGGCCGGCTCCAGGGCGAGAGCTTGCCTCTTCCCCACCCCCCTAACCCTCCCACCCTGGCTGCCTCTGCTGACTCATCGCCGCTCCAGCTGGCAGGAGCCTTTTCTGGGGATGGCTGTTGCTAAGATTCCTCGGACATGACTGATTACTTCTCCTCGAGCCTGGTGAAAACATGTTTGTAGATTGCACGCAAACACACGCACCCGCTCCTGTGGATACCTGCCCACGTGGGTTTTGTGCCCAAGTGTGTGTCTTCTTCACCCAGGTCACCAGACATGCCTCCTGTTGTTCCCCAAGATTCCCTGACACTTAGCTTAGCTGCTAAGCCCTAGGGTCCTGAAGAAGGGCGCAGACACGCCAGGTTTCCCCCACCCCGGCCAGTAATTCAGGCAGTGGGGCGGCCGCCAGTGTCTGGGCCTGCTTTAATCTGAAGGAGTTTTCAGGTTGCCTTGAACACATTCTTGGCCTCTGTCCCTCCTCCCCTCCCTGGGTTGCTCAGTGGCCTTCATTCTGCTGTAATGATCTAATCTTCCCTTCTCCCTCTGCCTGCCAGTTTTTTTGATGTTTGCTGTTCCAGGCACTCAGCTGGGAGCTGGAATGTTCTAGAGCTGGATTCCTGGCCTGGACCTGACGCCCCAGGGGGCTCCTGGCGGTGGGGGAGTGGGGAGAGCTGCCCAGTGGCTCTGTTGCCCTGGAGAGGGGGGACCGCAGTGAGGATTCATGGATGACAAGTGCTCGGTCTTTCTCTGGGCTCTGCCGGGCCCCAGAGTCTTGGCTGGGGGGGTCCAAGGGCTCGGAGCGGGGGGATGTCAGCGTGCAGCCGTGGACACCCAGCCTCTGGTTGCCAGCGCCGCGTATGAGCTTAGTCACCTTGGGCTCTTGCTGCCTTGGTTTCCCCACCCGCTGGGCTGAAATTGGACTCCTTGAGGAGCCTGCCAGGGTTTTACCATGACAGGGCTTGGCAGGGTGCTTGGGCACCAGGCAAGGTTGTTTGTCACGGGTTCTCGCCGGGGTGGAGGGGCAGGCGGGCCCGTGCCAGCACGGAGCCCACGCGCTTCCTCTCGCCAGCTCTGCTGGGCTCAGGCTCAAGTGTGGCTTCTTTACAGGGACCCACCCCGGGGGCCCAGATCCCATGAGCAGGCGCTCTCAGCCGTGATTTAGTGGCGGTTGCTAAGGAAGGCCTGGTACCCAGCCTGGAGGGTTGAGCTGTGGCCAACCTGGATTCGGTAGGCGAGGCGAGGCTCCCGCCAGCCGCAGGAAAAATCCTCTTTTCTGAGCTCAGGGTCCTCTGGCCTAAGATGAAGACAAGGCCGGGTTCACGGCTCCTGCTGATTTTGACATGAGATGATGCAGGGCAGGAGTGGAAATGAAGAGTAAAGCAACGACAAGATGTAAAACGGGCTTTAGGCATCAGTCTGTTGCCTAATGCTCCTGGCAGCGGGACCCGTCTACTCCAGGGACCACTGCTGGGACCCCAGAGTTCAGCCTCTGGGCTTCCAGGCACATGAGCTTCCTTTTTGACTGTTTTACTCTGTAATTCCCAAACCTGACAACCCAGATAGAAGCTCTAGCCCCCTCCTGGTGAGAGTAAGGCTAGCAAGCGGGGTGCTGGCTTTGTCCAGTGCGGCTGCAGTTGGGGGTGTGGGCCAGCTATTTTCCAGATAAAGGAAACAGAGGTGCAGAAATGTAAAGAGAATGAGATTGTTAGTCGCTCAGTCATGTCCGACTCTTTGCGACCCCAGGGCATGTAGCCTGCCAGACTCCTCTGTCCATGGAGGAAGAGGAGTATTTTCTCCAAGGAGTATATATCTCCAAGCAAGAATACTGGAGTGGGTTGCCATTCCCTTCTCCAGAGCATCTTCCTGACCCAGGGATTGAACCCGGGTCTCCTGCATTGCAGGCGGATTCTTCACCGTCTGAGCCACCAGGGAAGCCCAGAGTTGTAAAGAAGCATCTAGTAAGTAATAGGGCCAGGATTCCAGCCACAGAAGTTTGTCTCCAGAGCCCAGACCTTAACCACGTCCCTTATCGTCTCCCCGTAACTGTCATGTCCCAGGATGGCAAAGCAACACCAGGCACTTTCACCTTCCCCGCTGTTGCTATGGGCAGAACAGAAAACTATTCCCATAGTCCGTTTCCAGCTCGGCTTCAGCCTCTGCCCTCCGGGGAGCCCACAGATTGGTGTCTCGTGAGATGAGCGTCATGGCCAGTTTTATTACTTCATTCGCTGCTGAATGACCTGAGGCAGAGTGACCTTCAGCCGCTTGGACTGTCTCCTCCCCTTCTGTATCGTAGGCTTATGGGACTCCTGGCTTCCTTTGTTGTTCTGACATGCAACAGATCTTAGAAATGCCTTCTTCTAGCACAAAGTTACAGATGCTACCGATGTGCCTGCTCTCAGACGCGCAGACACAGGTACACACACATGCAGAGACACATAAAGGAGCAAAGTCTTAAACAGACCCCGCCAGATCAGTCAGGTTTCTGGGAGTCTTGTGTGTTTGTTGCATTTTCTGCGCTAGGAATGATCAGGGAGCAGCTGTGAGCAAACACTGACTAGCTGGGCTCTCACACACTTGTAGTTATCACGAGCTTTTTTAGCCAGTGCTGCACACACACAGACACACACACGTGTTCTTGTTCCTGAGTCTTGTCTTCCTGTCTAGACCCAGACCATAACGCATTTGGGAGGAGGATGCATCCCCAATACTGCTTGCCATGGTGCAGCCTCCATTGGGTGATCAGTTTGTCTTTGTGCTTTGATGGGTAAAGGAAGGACAGTGGGTGATTTATGCTAACAGAATTTTTTAGTTCGATGCATCCACCACCCTTCTGATACCTTCAGTAGCCAGTACCGGGACCAAATCCCTCATCCCTCTATCTAAGCAGGCTTCTCACTCAGCTCCCCCATGCCGACCTCCCAGCGCCTGCAAAGGGTGCATCCTGCATCCCTTTGACCTCTACCCATCCCCTCCCTTCCTTTTCCATTTCACACACAGGGCTTTGAGTCAGTCACACACATACTGCCTTCTTCTCCCCCTCAACCCCTTTGATTTTCCTTTCCGGGGAAGAGCTAGGTGGAGGCCTCTGCATGGCTGTCAGAAACAAAAAGGCTTGGAGCTGAAGGGGCTGAGCCCCAGGCCTGTGGGAGACACCCGGTGAGAGCCTGTGTTCAGTCGCTCAGTTGTGTCTGACTCTTTGCGACCCCATGGACCTTAGCCCACCAGGCTCCTCGGTCCACGGGGATATTCCAGGCCACCCCATGAATGCAGTGAAAGGAATACTGGGGTGGGCTGCCATTTCCTACTCCAGGGGATCTTCCCGACCCAGGGATTGAACCTGCACCCACTCCTCCTCATTTAGACATTCCCTCCCTTGAAGCCCGCCTGGGGAACCGGAAGTACCAGAACTGTAACCGGACCCCTGGGAGCCGCAGGGTGAGCCTGTGGCAGTCTTCAGGAGGGTGGGGCCTGAGGAAATTAAAATGCTCCGAGTCCTGCTGCAATACCCAGGGCCTCCAGTGCGTGGCGCCTCGGGGTTTAGAGGCTGGAATGAGTGAGTGAAGTCGCTCAGTCGTGTCGGACTTTTTGCGACCCCATGGACCGTAGCCCACCAGGCTCCTCTGTCCACGGGATTTTCCAGGCAAGAGTACTGGAGTGGATTGCCATTTTAGGTGAGGACAAAACACACGTGCGTTCATCCGTCTCCCTCCACGGCCCGAGGAGGATGGGAAGGAAGCCAGTGATGGTGCCTGCTGGCTTCTGGGCTCTGGTTAGGCTGGAAGTGACTAGTCTGAGCCTCCCCTGCCCACCTGACTGTACAGCAGCTTTGCTTGGGGGTGAGGTGAGGCGGGGGCGGGGGCGGGGGCTCTGCTCCCTGGAGCTGAAGAGATGTACACAGTGTACGTGGCCCTTTCTGTGGCGGGGGGGTAGCCCCAGGAAGCTGAGCAGAGCTCCTGGAGCCGGCTTGCTGGGATGGGGGTGTGCCTAGCATCATCTCCCCCTTGTGTCAGTTCAGGCCTGGGATGAGACCTCTGCTGTCCCCAGTCTCATGGAGCACGACGCGTGTCTTTGTAGGGGTGCTTCTCCTGGCCTTGAGGCCGGGGGACAGGGCCGCCCCTCTGCTCCACCCGGGCCTCCTGCCTTGGCTTCCCCAATCCCCTAGGGTCGGTGGGTGGAGAAAATCCTCTCGCCATCATCGTCGGCCTGCTGGTTACACAGCGACCCCTGGTGGTTATTGGGCACCATTACAGGGAGCCTTTTATGGGGTCCTTGGTTCCAGCATGACTGCAGCCATGAAGTAAAAAGACGCTTACTCCTTGGAAGAAAAGTTATGACCAACCTAGACAGCATATTAAAAAGCAGAGACATTACTTTGCCAACAAAAGTCCGTCTAGTCAAGGCTATGGTTTTTCCAGTAGTCATGTTATGGATGTGAGAGTTGGACTGTGAAGAAAGCTGAGCGCCGAAGAATTGATGCTTTTGAACTGTGGCGTTGGAGAAGACTCTTGAGAGTCCCTTGGACTGCAAGGAGATCCAACCAGTTCATCCTAAAGGAAATCAGTCCTGAATGTTCATTGGAAGGACTGATGCTGAAGCTGAAACTCCAATACTTTGGCCGCCTGATGCGAAGAGCTGACTCATTTGAAAAGATCCAGATGCTGGGAAAGATTCAAGGCGAGAGGAGAAGGGGACGACAGAGGATGACATGGTTGGATGGCATCACCGACTCAATGGAGATGAGTTTGAGTAGGCTCTGGGAGTTGGTGATGGACAGGGAGGCCTGGTGTGCTGCAGTCCATGGGGTCACAAAGAGTGAGACACGACTCAGCGACTGAACTGAACTGAACTGGTTCCAGCACCCCACTGGGCATCTGAGCAAGGGGTTGGGTTGTGTGCATGTGCATGTGTGTGTGTGTTTGGGGTGTCTCAGTCTATTCCCACCATTTTCCCCCAGCCCAGAGTCCTGGGCACTGGGGGACAAGGATATAAATTTTGGAAGGATTCAATGCTCCATGTCACAAGGACTTCTGAGGGCCTGTCCAGGTTTTGATGAGGTAACTGTTGGCCAGTAGGATTGGATGAGGTTTCCAGAAAGGTCTTAGAGGGACTTGACCTGGGTTAAGCCCTCTGCTTCAGCTTGGGAATGTTTGGGGGCAAACTTGCCCTCAGGGGTGAGTTGAAATCTGTGCCACGCCCTGAGCCAGAATTAACAGATCCTGGTGGGGACCCGCTGGGTGATCTGATTCCACACAGTTCCTCTGGCAGCGACCATTCCCCCACCCCACCCCCAAACACACCAAGGGGCTGCACCTGTGTGCTTTTAGGACCGCAGAATGAATGGGAAGGGCTTTGAGCAGCCGGTTGTCCACCTCTTATTTTTCACACGACTTAGGCAAGATATGGGGCTACTGAATGGAGAACCGCCCCTAGGGCACCTCCCTCCCTGGAGGCCAGGCGGCAGCAGGTCACTTCCTGTGGACTGTGCCAAGCTGGGAACCAAGTTGGTCCTCCCTCAGAGCACTGCCCGGTGTCTGAATGCAGGGCCTTCCCTGCCGATTCTCTCCGGAGGTCATAGGCACTCTTGCTTTTCTCTCCTTCCTCAGTTACTCTGGGTTGAGAAGTGCTGGATTTAGACTGGTGGGCTGGAATCCAGTTTCAGAGTATCACTGTGTGACCTTGATTCCCAAACCATTTCGTGCCTCAGTCTCCTCATCTGTATAATGGTCATGCAGGTACCTTCCAGTTTTTGAAAGGTTGCTTTATGCCACTTTGCTTTTGAAAAAGACCATTAGTACCTGTTTTTGCTAACTGAAATCCAAAGAGGATTTTTGCTTTTATGATAAAAAAGGTATAAAGTGAAGACAGCATTCAGCGTTCGTTTTGCTGCAAGCATTATATAGAGGCAATGCACACCCCAAACAGTGAGGGTGGCCCCACCAGGCTCGTTCCCAGGAAACTATACTCAACATGTCAAACTCAAGTCACTTCAAGCTTTGAACTGTGTCTGAGCATCTGTTTCTTCCTTTCCTCAGTTCAGTTCAGTTCAGTTCAGTCGCTCAGTCGTGCCTGACTCTTTGTGACCCCATGGATTGCAGCACGCCAGGCCTCCCTGTCCATCACCAACTCTCGGAGTTTACTCAAATTCATGCCCATTGAGTCGGTGATGCCATCCAACCATCTCATCCTCTGTCATCCCCTTCTCCTCCCACCTTCAAACTTTCCCAGCATCAGGGTCTTTTCAAATGAGTCAGCTCTTCGCATCAGGTGGCCAAAGTATTGGAGTTTCAGCTTCAGCATTAGTCCTTCCAATGAATATTAGGATGGACTGGTTGGATCTCCTAGCTGTCCAAGGGACTCTCAAGAGTCTTCTCCAACACCACAGTTCAAAAGCATCAATTCTTTGGCTCATCAATTTCTCTCCTAGGATAGCTACTTTATTTTATGCCATTTCAGCAAACAAAATGTTTCATAGAAACACTCTACTTCCAGGTAGTGGGAGAAGCTTGTAATGCTGCCTACTTGGCAGGGCTGTTATAAGGACTTAGTGAGTTAAGGTATGGAAAATGCTTAGAACAGCCTAGAAGAGACTTCCCTGATGGCCCAGTGACTAAGACTCTGTGCTGCTGATGCAGGGGGGTTGGATTTGGTCCCTGGTCAGGGAACTAGCTCCTGGAGAAGGAAACGGCAACCCACTCCAGTATTCTTGCCTGGAAAATCCCATGGACAGAGGAGCCTGGCGGGCTGCAGTCCATGGGGTTGCAAGGGTCGGACACGACTGAGCGACTACACCCCCACCACCACCAGGAAACTAGATCTGCTCGCAACTAGGAGTTCAAATGCTGCAACTAAAGATCCTGCAACGAGGAGCTCGGGCAACAACTGAGACCTACGGTGGCCAAATAAATATTTGGAAAAAAAAAAAGGAACAGCCTGGCATGTAATTACTGCTGAGAACGCCGGCTAAGAATCATTTCCCCACCCCCCACGTGGGGCCTTCTGGTGGAGGTGGAGGGGAGTGTGTCTTGGTCGGCTTCGGCTGTCATAGCAACATGTCATAGACTGGATGGTTTAAAGAGCAGACACTTATTTTCTCACAGTTTTAAAGGCTGCCACATCTGAGATGAGGGTTCCAGCGTGGTCAGGTTCTGCTGAGAGCCCTCTTCCTGGTGAGCAGACGGCTGCCTGCTAGCTTTCAGCTCACCTGGACTTCCCTCAGAGTCTGTGTGGGAGAGAGATTTCTGTCCTCCTCTTCTTAAAAGGATACCAAGTCTATTGGTCAGGACTGTACCCTTATGATCTCATTTAATCTTAATTTTTAAAAATTTTATCTTTATAAATATTTTTAACACCAAAAACATGTTGTATTGGGGTATAGCCGATGAACAGTGTTGTGATAGTTTCATGTTGACCTCACTTGATCTTAATTGCTTCTTAAAACCCTCGTCTCCAAACACAGCCATATTGGGGGTTAGGGCTTTAGCATATGAATTTTGAGAGGAAACAATTCAGCCCATAGCCGAGTGGAACACTGCTCCGAGAACCCAGGTGCTGTGGGCACACCCGCCAGGGACACAGAGACCCAGACCTTTTTTAGCCCTGTGGCAGGAGCTGGTTTTCCCAGGGGGAAGAACGGTATCAATCTGCTAGGAATCAACCAGGCCTGATGGGCTCCTCTGTCCATGGGAATTCTCCAGGCAAGAATACTGGAGTGAGTTGCCTTTTCCTCCTCCAGGGGATCTTCTGACCCAGGGATCGAACCTTTGTCTCTTATGTCTCCTGCATTAGCTGGCGGATTCTTTACCACTGGGAAGAATGCGTTCTAAGCCCTAGGTCCCTGCAATTGCAGTGCCAGGGGGGTAGACTTCCCCTGATGGGTGCCAAATATTGAGGGCAGAGCTCATGTTGATGTGTACTATACCCCAAGAACCCCTGCTCCCCATCTCTCCAACCTAGGGAGAATCCACTGCTGTGAGCTGTGCATTACCAATCCCACTTGCCTATTTTCCTGGGTGCTGTGCAGCCTGGGGCAAGGACATCCTTTTTCAAGGCGGGTATCAAATTTGAACTTGAAAAACTTGCATGGTGGCATTGGGTCTGGGTTAGGTTAGATCTCCCCTTCATAGGGCTGAGGTTGAGCCATGTCAAAGCACATGGCGGGTGAGATGTGTGGGGCAGTTCTGAGGTTTGTTGCCTCAAGCTGGAGATAAAAGCTGGTAGATTCTGCCCCTCCATATGCTCAATATCCCTTCTCATAGCCCTACTGCTAAAGGGCTGTACTAGTTAGCACTGTTTCCGTTGTAGGTTATTGAAACCCAAATTAGACTAGCTTAAGCAAAAAAAGTATCACTTTCAGGCACAGTTTGATCCAGGGATTTAAACAACGTCATCAGCCTTTATCTGCCTCTTGGGTTCTCCGCTAGACTGTGTTCTGTATACTGGCTCTGTTCTAAGCTGGTAGCCTTAGACTCATCTTTCCAACCTAACAAGTCCCTAGAAACATCACTTCTGTCTTCCCTAAACCAGGGAAGAGTCTCAAGTGGCTTGCACAGGAGCATGTCCATCAGTGAACCAATTAGCACGGGGAGGGACCTCTGCCTGGGTGGTGGAACACTTGCCCATCCCTACACTCTTGAAAGGGGGTTGTTGTTGTTTAGCAGCTAAGTTGTGTCTGACTCTTTGGGACCCCATGGACTGCAGCACACCAGGCTTCCTTGTCCATCACTATCTCCTGGAGCTGGGGGTAGGGCAGCATGATTGACAGCTGCCCCGCTACCACCTGGAGAAGGAGAGAAGCTCGCAGGGTGAGTAGAGGAAGCAGGAGGGGAAGTGAGTCGCATATGCAAAAGCCATGGCTGCCACCTTCTTCCAAGAAGGACCTGCCCAGGCTTTTTGTCTACAAATCAGAACGTCAGCGCAGGAGTGTTCAAGCTCATCAAGTCCGCCCCAGTTTACTAGACAAAGAGAGCTGAGGCCACGGTAAGTGCCTTGCTCAAAGTCATCTTCTAGTCTCCTGCAAAGGCATGACATCATTCCTGGCTCCAGCTCTAATTATTCCAGTCAAGAGCCAAGGGCAGTGGCCAGAGGGCTGTTTGAGAATCCCCTCTTCTGCCAGAGAGCCAAGAGGTGAGGGGGTTTGGCAGCGGGCTCTTTGCTGATCAGCCCAAGGCATTTGTCTCCCCTGCTTCTTGCCCTTCTCAGGATTTACAGGCCAGGAGCCCCCACCCCCCACCCCTTCTCCATCTGTCGCCTGCTGAGGACAAGGAGACTGCACATGGCTATCAGGGACCAAGAAAGTGTGGCTGGGAGACTGGCTAAGAAGGAAGGGGAGGTTACCAAAGCAGGGAGCCAGATCTCCATGTGTGGGAGTGATTCATCTGAGGGTCAGAAAGCTGTGCAGACTTTTAGAGGGGGGTGCCATAGGTTTGAAAAGCATAGTAAATTCTGATCAACGTGGGACTGATTCTCAACCCAAATCATTTACAGGTGCTGTCTTCATCAGGGGTCTGAACTCGGGGCAGGACATGAAGTTGGGCGAGGAACCAGAAGGGAAGGCAGCCGCCCTGCCCTCCCTCTGGCCTCATGATCTCAGGTTTTCTCTCCATCTCTGTGCACATGGCCACCTGGACCCGCCTTCACATGTCCTCCATGTGACCACCCACCTCCCACCCTACCTGCGTCATGCCTGCCCTTCCACTAGAGTATTGCTCTGCTTTCCTTTCGCTCCAGAAATTCTCCTGTATCTGCAGACCGGCTAGGGTCGTGCCTTCTCTAGTGGCTGCCTTGGTGGCTCTGACCCTGCTTTGCCGCCCCAGGGGACATTTCACTATGTCTGGAGACATTTGGGTTGTTGCCTATGGAGGGGTACTCCTGGCCTCTGGTGGGAAGAAGCCAGGGATGCTGCTAAAACACCTTATTCTGCATGGGATGGCCCCCACAGCAGAGAATTATCCAGCCCAGTGTATGAATGGTGCTGAGGTTCAGAAACACTGCAGCTTAGAGGGCCTGGGGCCGTGTTCCTCAGCTTTGACTCACTTCCCTCAGGCTGAACCTCCTCCTCCAGGAAAGCTGGTTTGCCTGGGTTCAGATCCCAGCACCCCTCCGTCCGCTAGCTGGGTAACCTTGGGCAAATAACTCAGCCTCTCTGGGTCTGTTTCTCATCCAAAATGGGGTGTACGAGAGCATCGACCTCATACTGTTGTGAAGGGTAGGTGACTTTCAGTGCAGTTCAGTTCAGTCCCTCAGTCGTGTCCGACCCTTTGCGACCCCATGGACTGCAGCACGCCAGGCCTCCCTGTCCATCACCAGCTCCTGGAGTTTACTCAAACATGTCCATTGAGCCAGTGATGCCATCCAACCATCTCATCCTCTGTCGTCCCCTTCTCTTCCCACCCTCAATCTTTCCCAACATCAGGGTCTTTTCAAATGAGTCAGTTCTTCACATCAGGTGGCCAAAGTATTGGAGTTTCAGCTTCAACATCAGTCCTTCCAATGGAAGGTGACTTTACATCATCTATATATTAGAGGACTCTGAGATATATGTATATATATATACACACACACACACATATATACATATACAGAGAGAGAGAGAGAGCTGGGCTGTGAGAAAGCACTCACTATATGCCAGTGGTATTTACTCAGTGGTCCTCTGGGTTGACTCTCCCTTAGGGAACGTTTTGGAAATTTCCTGTACCTTTGAGGGTGGAGGTGAGTGGATATTGTCTTGTACTGTAGTCTTGTCTGAGAATTTACCTGTTGAAAATTGTTGTTTTATTAGAAACTTTTTTTTTTCCTTTCTAGGGCATCAGTTAAGGCATCAGGTTGACAAACAAATATTATGTTTCTAGATAGGTTATACTATCAACAAATTTACTTGCAGGTTATTGAAGAATTACACAGTATTTTTAAACGTTTGCAGGTGTGTTGTTGTGGCTTATAAGTTTGAGGTGACTGAGCTCACGGGACCACTCTTATGATTTTTGAGTGAGATCCCCATCCCACTCCATCCAGTTACCAACCAGGGTTCTTTGCCTCCTTAATCAACCAGAAAATGATTGGAGGCCAGATGATCCAGGCAAGGCTTTACTGGGGCCCTGCTATGGTTTTTCCTGTAGGATGTGAGAATTGGACTACAAAGAAAGCTGAGCGCAGAAGAATTGAAACTTTTGAACTGTGCTGTTGGAGAAGACTCTTGAGAGTCCCTTGGCCTGCAAGGAGATCCAACCAGTCCATTCTGAAGGAGATCAGTCCTGGATATTCATTGGAAGGACTGGTGCTGAAGCTGAAACTCCAATACTTTGCCACCTGATGTGAAGAGCTGACTCATTTGAAAAGATCCTGATGCTGGGAAAGATTGAAGGAGGAGAAGGGCACGACAGAGGATGAGATGGTTGGATGGCATCACTGACTCAATGGACATGGGTTTGGGTGAACTCTGGGAGTTGGTGATGGACAGGGAGGCCTGGTGTGCTATGGTTCATGGGGTCGCAAAGAGTTGGACACAACTGAGCGACTGAACTGAACTGCTCAAATGGGGGGAGAGAGAAGAAGCAACAGGTTCCCTTGTTTGCCCTGCTCCCCACTCCCCACTGAGCCTGTCCCTTACGTGGGTGAAGGTAGGGATGTGTCCGGGGGTCAGGCCTGGGGGGTGACCTAGGTGGACTGCCACCTCTTAGGCGGTGGTCTGTCCAGGGATGTTTGCAGTACCCTGCTTTTGCTCTCACGGAGAAGGCAATGGCACCCCACTCTAGTACTCTTGCCTGGAAAATTCCATGGACGGGGAGCCTGGTAGGCTGCAATCCATGGGGTCGCTAAGAGTCAGACACAACTGAGCGACTTTCATTTTCCCTTTTCGCTTTCATGCATTGGAGAAGGAAATGGCAACCCACTCCAGTGTTCTTGCCTGGAGAATCCCAGGGACGGGGGAGCCTGGTGCGCTGCTGTCTATGGGGTCGCACAGAGTCGGACACGACTGAAGTGACTTAGCAGCAGCAGCAGCTTTTGCTCTCAACACCCTGTTTTTGCTCCAGGATCCTCAAAAGTGGCAGTTGGGTGTTTTGATCTCTTGGTGTCTTTTGGGTCAGAATTTGCCCCAACCTCGGCATGCGTGGGGTTATTTTTAGTCCCATACGGTTTCTTTGTATTTTGTTGCTCAGGGAGAGGTGTGACCAGGTGCAAGCATGTAGCTCCGCTGCAAAGGGTCCCAGGTCCCAGCCTGTCTCACCCCTACCCTCTAAACTGAAGACTTGGCACAGAGGCACATGTTGAAGCAACTCTCCGCAGCTCTCTCCCTGCCCTCCAGACACACCCAGGATGAACCCGATCCAACACTGCCCTCTGCCCTCCTCCACCTGCTCTGCAAGCGCAGGCCCGCAAGAGTGGACCTCAACCGCGTGGGCACGCAGAGCCAGGCTGGGGCACCCCCAGCAGAGGCAGGCACCCAGCCCCACCTGCTGCCTGGTCTAGAAAAAGTCCCAGTGTTCTGAGGAAAGGTTTCGCTTCCCACTGCACTCTCCCGTCCACTCAGCCCCGGGCTCCTGCATTTCAGTGTTGGTCTGGACTCCATACCTTCCCCTCCCCGAGAGAAACACTCGGTGCGCTCTGTCATATTTATCCTTGTTATGAAATGATTGTTGTAAGAAAAAATGGACAGTCACAGAAATAGAAGTCACACCTTCTCCTGTTATACAGAAACAATTCTGCTAATATTTTGATTTTTTTCTTGGAAATCACACCCCTGTGTTCCATTTTATTTTTTAACAACCCATTTGCACATGCTGTTTTGTAACCTGCCTCCCCACCACCCCCCACCGCCCACTCAGCTATGTATCTTAAACATCTTTCCAGGTCATTAAATATTCTTCTACCAAGAAATGTCAATGGCCACCCAGTGTTCTATAAATAAACCATTATTTATTTAGCCAGTCTATTGATTGCTGGACATTCTGTACCTCATTCTTGCCCTTGTCTGAACGCTGGCTCTGCTACTTAATGGCTGTGTGATATCGGGAAAATCACCTCCTCTTTCTGAGACTCGGCTTGTTGGGCTATCTGTCCCCTGAACTGTCTAGTACCCCGGTGCCCTGGGGTTTTGCTTTGCAGAGCCCAGGTTGACATTGACGTGGCGCTTGGCATGATGCCTGAGACGCGTGCTCCAAAATGTGTCCTGAGTGTGAACCCTCATCCTTTTCTCTGCTGCCCCTTCTGCCTCTTGTTCCAGAGCTTCTGGTTCATCGTGGCCAGCCTGAAAAACTGTCCCAGGGCATTCCTGTGACTGTCATTCTCAGTGTCTCTGGCTCCTGGCTGCAGGAACAAGAGTTTGTCATGCCCTCTGCACTGGAAACTAGCTCCCAGGGGGATCTAGACTCACGAGCAGGCCAGCTTCTTCCAGCTGACCCCAGATTTCAGAGCAGATCTCTTAAGGCGGAGCCTTTGGGAACTCCCATGATGCAAATCTTCCCACCCTTCACCTCTTCCAGATGCGTGTGCTGTCAGGTCTGACTCTTTGCGACCCCGTGGACTGTAGCCCCTTGGGCTCCTCTGTCCATGGAATTCTCCAGGCAAGAATTCTGGGGTGGGTTGCCGTTCCCTTCTCCAGGGGATCATCCCAACCCAGGGATCCAACCCCCATCTCCCGCATTGACAGTCATATTCTTTACCTCTGCACCACCTGGGGAGCCCCTGGACTGCAGTACTTCTTCACAAATCAGGGCTCCATGGGCCAGCTCTCAATCTTCCATACCCTTTTAGGGGAAGGAGAAGGGGCATGAGCTGCCCACCTCAAACATCCCATGTATATGGTCGTCTGAAGCACTGGAAGGGCTCTGACCGGGCTAAGAGGTTCTTACTCCTCTGGACCTACCTGGTAAGCACAGGGCGGGGTGGGACGGGAGCAGGGGAGAGGGGGGTGTCAAGGTACTGGGAAGGCAGGAAGGGTCATGGGAGAGCAGGGAGGGTGCGGGCAGGGAGGCAGAATCGCAGATAGGCCTCCAAGTATTGAGAGGATCTTATCCTTTCCAGAGTCCCAAAGCCATATGGAGTCAGTGTCCGTCAGTCAGTTCAGTCGCTCAGTCGTGTCCGACTCTTTGCGACCCCATGAACCGCAGCCCGCCAGGCCTCCCTGCCTATCACCAACTCCTGGAGTTTACCCAAACTCATGTTCATTGAGTTGGTGATGCCATCCAGCCATCTCATCCTCAGTTGTCCCCTTCTCCTCCTGCCTTCAAGCATTCCCAGCATCAGGGTCTTTTCAAATGAGTCAGCTCTTCGCATTAGGTGGCCAAAGTATTGGAGTTTCGGCTTCAGTCCTTCCAGTGAATATTCAGGACTGATCTCCTTTAGGATGGACTGGTTGGATCTCCTTGGAGTCCAAGGGACTCTCAAGAGTCTTCTCCAGCACCATAGTTCAAAAGCATCAATTCTTCAGTGCTCAGCTTTCTTTACAGTCAGTGTAGAAACCTTTAAAACTGAATGTAACTCATTTCAGTTTAGTGAGGGCCTACTATGTGCTTGCTAAGCACTGGCAAAGGATGCTAAAGAGAAGAGAAGAATCCCACGTTCTGTCCTCCACAGGGAGTGCTGTCACCCTTTGAGGGTAAATACCCCTCATTTTCCGAGAACTGGCCTTCTTAAATGGGATGGTCAGCTCCCCTCTGGCACTTTGGGGGGATTTCCATCAGCATGGTAGAGGCAGGAGAGCCGGCCAGGACAGCTCTGGGTCAGTGGCAAGCATGGTGTGACTATCTGCCATAAGGGACTCACCCTTAAGGGCCTGGAAAGATGCTGGGCTCTGCCCCTTTAACTAATTGGCCTTGTTGTCGTTCTTGTGAATATTTTAAAATGGTTTCTTACTCTCTTCTTGTAGCACAATGGTTCTCTGCCTGGCATGAGTTTGTCCCCCAGAGACATGTGGCAACGTTGGGGACATTTTTCGTTGACACAGATAGAGGGAGTGCTACTGGCATCTCGTGGGCAGAGGATGCTGGTAAACGCCGTGCGATGCACAGGGCAGCTCATGATTTGCGATGCGGTGGAGAAGCCCTGCTGTGGCTTATTGGTTCTGGCCACTGTCTCTGTGATTTCTCTAATAGCATCTCTCCCCATTTCCAACTCGGGATTTCCAGTCCACCGTGGGCTGGGAAACTGGTTAATCAAGCTTGCTAGTGGGACAGGCTGGGGCCCGGGACCCTTTGCTGCTGTGCTGCAGAGCTTGTACCTGGACACACCTCTCCTGGAGCAATGATATACAAAAAAACTGTATGGGACTAAAAATAACTCCATGCACCTCAGTTGGGGCAAATTCTGGATCCAAAAGATACAAAGAGATCAAAAAACCCAACTGGCCACTTTTGAGGCGCCTGGAGCAAAAAACAGGGTGTCAGGAACAAAAGCAGGGTACTGAGCATGTCCCCTGCACTCAGCAGCACCAGAGGGGTGGGCAGAATATCTAAGCCAGCCCTTTGGCCTGATCCCTGGGCCCAGTCCTACACTTAACCCATATAAGGAACAAGCTTGCCTCCCCTCACCTTGGGGAACAGGGCGTAAGCAAGCAAGGGAACCTGTCATTTGTTCTTTCTTCCTGCTGCAGTTGGGGCCCCAATAAAGCCTTGCTTGAATTTCTTGTCTGGCCTGTAGTCAATTTCTATTGATTGACCAAGGTCAAGAACCCTAGTT
Source organism: Bos mutus (assembly GCF_027580195.1). Lineage (NCBI taxonomy): Eukaryota > Metazoa > Chordata > Mammalia > Artiodactyla > Bovidae > Bos > Bos mutus. The sequence goes on from NC_091626.1 coordinate 97,680,605, forward strand.
GGTAACACTAAGTGCTTCCTAAATAAAAAGGAAGTGTGGAATCCAGCCCCTTGGACAACACATGGGGCCAGCGCATGAGCTTCGGGAGCCTGACTCAAGCCTGGCTGGGCCTTGGAGACTCACTGCAGGACTCAGTGACTCTAGCAAAGATGGGAGATGCCAGGGACAGTGGTCCTGGGCCTTCAAGAGGAGTGTCCATTCACAGAGCGCATTCGTCAGGGCTCTCTGGTGCCGGAAGGATGGCTTCCTCCCACCAGCTTGGACCTTGGCCCGCTCCGCTCCTCTTTGACTTTTGCCCATTCTCTTTGACTGCTGGATCCTGGCATCTCTGGTTTCTGTTCCCAACATTCCAATCCATGGCCATTTCCCAAGCTCCACCCTGCTCCATGATTTGTCTCCTCCTGGCCTCACCTCACAGCCAGGAAGACAGAACAACAGGCCCTCTTTCTTCTGTCTGGGTTTTCCATAGTGTTCTGCGTGGGCAAGGGGACACACTCGTGACCTCTGGGTAAGTGAGGCTTTACCGTATTTGGTTTGGGAACGTACCACATGGATGATGTGCCAACGCTCTGTTCCAAATTTTTCAGGACTTCTTTGCTTATGATGGATGGAAATGAACACTGGCTGAGCTAAGCAAAACAGGAAATCTATTGGAAAGACCCCAGAGGTGTCTCAAAAATTCCAGGGCAGGCCTGCTTCTAGGCCTCAAGGATGTACTGAAACCAGGAATGGGGCACTGTGGAAGCGCAGAGAGTTTCTCCTCCCATCTCTGTTTCCTGCCTCTCACTCTCCACCTATAGCCTGTTTTTCTAGGATGTACAGAACACAGGGTAGAAAAGGCAAAGTGAAAACAACATGGCTTCTCTTCAAAGGAGCAACTAATCTGGGCAGGAACCTCTTGGTTCTGATTCAAAACTCCGAGGGAAGGACTTGGATTGTAGGTATGCAAATAAAACCCTAGGTATCCAGGGTGACGCTTATATTGGTGGCCAAGACAGGACACTGAACCAGAGCTTGTCACAGATGCAGTGGGAGACCTCCCATTTGGAGTGATGAGCTGTGAATAGCTGGGCTGGGATGAAATGAAAGCAGAGACACTCAGTAGTGCTAGTCTTGGATGGGGAGGGTCTGGCTTAATTCTACTCAGACTTTTAGGAGGAATTATGATAGCCTCAATCCCCAAGGAGCAGTCCATCTGATGACAGAGTCAGACAGACACGCAGATAGAAAACTGCACACCGAGCTGGAATGTCGAGAAAGATGATGCAGACAGAGTGCCCTGTATGTGCCAGAGACAGCAGCATTCCTCGGCTCATGGCCCCTTCCTCCATCTTCAAAGCACATTACTCCAACCTCTGCTGCCACCATCCCATGGAATAATGGGATTACCTCCTTTCAGTCTTTGACCTTCTTTCTTTCTTCAGGCTTTGACCTTCTTGTCTCCCTCTTAGAAGGACTCTTATGATTATTAACACATAGGGGCCCATGTATTATCCAGTATAATCTTCTCATTCCAAGATCTTTTTATCACATCAGCAGAGTCCCTTTTGCTACATAAAGTAACACATTCACAGGTTCCAAGGATTAGGATGTGGACATTCTTGAAAGTGAAATGTTCATCACTTAGTCATATCTGACTCTTTGAGACCCCATGGACTATGGCCCATCAGGCTCCTCTGTCCATGGAATTCTCCAAGCAAAAATACTGGAGTGGGTAGGCAGACATCTTTGGGGAAACATAATCTGGCTTCCCGCAGCCTCCTTCACCACCCTTCTTGCTTTCCTCCAAAGTGATTGGATAGTCTGGGGATGGCATGACACTCCTGGGATGGGCAATGGTCAGCTGCGGTGGGGGAGCAGCTCCAGCTTTGGGCTTTCTGGATTAAGTCTGCTTAAGCAGGTCCTCTTCCGTGGCTGGGTCCAGCCAGGCCCTCAATCCCTGGGTTCCAGATTTTCTGCCTGTGACTGGAGGTTTCATCAGGGTTCTACAGGGTTGAGGAAGGGAGTTGGAGGTCCTGCCAGTTCTGCATCCGGCTCTGCTTTAATAAAGCTGACTCTTAATGCAGGTCCCTGATTAGCTCCTTCTGGTCTACTGCTGATGGGCCAAGAGCCCAAGGTGGGAGACGTGAATGCAAAGCTCCCCCCGTCTGCTGTTAACCATGTGCTCACAAGACCACCAGAGACATGAGGGAGCGTGAGTAAGAAGTACGATGCCCAAAGCAAGGAGGGTAAGCATCCCCATTGTGCTGCACATGGAGGCGTAGTAGAGTTTTACATTCTACACTGGGGTTACATTTCGGAAAAGACATTAAAGCAGATCCTGGGAGCATGTTCAGGAGGAAAGGACTAGAAACATGTCACATGATGAGCAATGACAGGAAGTAGGAGAAGAATTACCATTTGTTGAGTGTCTCAGTATTAAGATACTTCACATGGAGATGCTCTAATCACTCCATAAACCCTTGAGAAAAGCACATTTATCCTCTTTAAGAAACAAGCAAACAGGAGCTCAGATTGCTTAAGAATATCTTCTAGAGTCATTTGGGAAAGGAAGGGGTCAGGCAGGACTTGGAGTTGGGGGGTCTATCTGACCCCACCCCCTCAAGTCAAGGCATCGACCTTATTCCAATGTTGCTTCTCGATAGAAGAATTTTGTCCAGAGAAAGCCTTTGAAGCAACTTCTAGTTGCCTACCGAATGGTCATTCTTGCTTTTTCCTGTACCAACAGCACTGTCATTTTAGCTGCGGCCGCAATGAGTCCAGATTTCAACAAACAAGACATATCCTATAGTTCTTTGCAGCTAGTGTAGTCCATGCAACACAATTTCAGCCGATGTGACGAAAGGAGAAGTCTGCTGGATGCTTCTGGAAAAGCTTTGTTTTCTCATTGCTTTCCATTTCTTTCTTCCTGCCTGGAGTGTGGATTGGCGTCTGGAGATGCAGCAGCCACCTTGCAACTGTGAGGCAACCACAAGGATGGGAACTACTAGTGAAGGGTGGTGGAGCAGAGGGATAGAAGGAGGACATCAAGAACCTCACAGAGTTGTCACAGTGACTCGGGGTGGCCTGGCCCTAGTATAACGTGAAGAAGTAGCAGCTACCTCTGCATTCGCTTAAGCTGCTGCGGTCTCTTTCCATTTCACACAGCTGAACCCAATCCCTGTTAGTAAAATGGGACACAGCACTCTCCATACCTGCCTTTGGAAGAGGGTTTAGAATTTTCTTGTGTTGCCAGGGACTGTGGAAGTTTCAGGGAAACAGAAACTGGCTTAGCAAGATGGAGAAGCTTTGAGCTATGCTCTTAGTTCTTGGCCTCAGTGGAAAAGCTGACGAGGAGGTGGGGCAGATCTTACCATGGGAGAGTTTGAGCAGGAACTGAATGATACTAAGTGGGGCCAACTGAAGGGACAATGTTTGGATTTGAACAGGGCTGAACCAGATGAGGTCTGCATAGCTGAGCATTCGAGAAACCCCGTTACACCATCACCTGACCCTCCTAATTATGAGTCTTTGCAGGATCGTGCAGTGGGCTCTTTCCCACATGCATGGGGAAGGGAATAAGCCTCCCCTGATAAAACAATTCCCAGGACTGGGATAGCCTCAGAAGGAGAATTGCAGAGGTTGGCTGTGATGAGATGGCTGAATTAGATAATCTGGTTATGCTGACTTTGTGTTTTACTTTTCCCTCCAGATCTCCCACTTCTATCATGTTGTCTCCCAAGAGGTGTACCCTTCAAAAGTTTCTCAATTATAAGTGCCATACAACCCCCAAAAGGGAATTTCTTGACTCAGTTAACTCAAAGTCTTAGAGGTTGCTATTTTCAGGTCTGTTTGGATCAGGTGCACAGATTGATGTCATCAAGAGCCTGTTCCTTCCTTCACTTTCTGCTGCTTATCCTTGAGCAAGCTTCATTCTCAGCCAATTTTTGCCTGGTGGTGGCCAGACAGCTATCAGCAACCTTAGACTTACATCATAGCAACCCATGCTGGTGAGACAGCAGTTTTTTCTCCAAGGAAAATTGCTGAGGAGGGCTGTGATTGGCCCAGCTTGGGTCACATGCCTGCTTCTGACCAATCATGGTGGTCAAGGATACCCGGTGTTCTCCTTGGTTAGACCTGGATCATGTGCTCCTCTTTGGAGCCTGGCAGACTGCTCAGTCTTTCCAGGGCTGAGAGAAGGGGTGGAGTCCCACCAGGAAAAAGAATTAGATGCTGGATGGGCTAAAGCAACATACAGTCTCTATGTTAGGGGTGTTTCTCTCCCTTTCACTCTCTGACTGAAGGCTACACTCTGATGTTGGAGCCTAGTCACCTGGTAAAAACCTAAGTCTTTCCAAGACCATTCTACCTCTCCTGGAGAAAAGGGGGAACATTTTTGGGCTCTTTAGGAAGTATAAACTCAGTTTAGCTTACCAAGTAAAAGCTTATGACTTCAGTGTTCATTTCAACTGGGATTGGCTACTGCTTTGTAAGATCCCTACCTGGCTTAGCTTCCTTTGCTCTTATTCTTCACCTGCTGCTACCTAGAGGGCACAGATCCGAAGTAAAGGTGCTAGGCCGTTTGACATCTGGATTTGTTGTGACTCTGCCAAGAAGGCTTCTAACTCTACTGTCCTCTTCAGGCCCAGTCACCATTCTCTTCATGGAGAAGGACGAGGTGTCTATATCTGTTAGAATGAATTAGGCAGCATATGGCATAAGTGATGTGATTAAGTCCCTGCAGCTTCCTTCTCATCCCATCTTGGGTCTCTGGCTCTGATGTTGGCTGCTACTTTATAAGCAGCCCTAAGGAAAGGTTCACGGCTTCCCAGGTGGCTCAGTGGTAAAGAATCCGCCTGCCAGTGCAGGAGACCTGGGTTCAATCCCTGGGCTGGGAAGATTCCCCCGGAGAAGGGAATGTCAACTCACTCCAGTACTCTTGCCTGGGAAATCCCAAGGACAGAGGACCTGGCAGGCTAACAGTTCATAGGGTCGCAAAGAGTCAGACACGACTGAGTGACTGAGCACACACACACACAAGGAGAGGCCCACGTGGGGAGGAAGTGAGGCCTTCTGTCAGCATCGTGTGAGTGAGCCATCTTGGAGCAGATCTTTCAGCCCTACAGACAGCTTGACTGTAACCTCAGGAGAGACCCTGATCCAAGAACCACCACTTAGTCTGCTCCCAGATTCCTGGCCTTCTTATCATGTCAGATGATAAGTGTTTGTTTTTTTTAGGCCACTAAGTTTTAGAGTAATATATTATGTGGAGGCTGGAGAAGGAAATGGCAACCCACTCTAGTATTCTTGCCTGGGAAATCCTATGAACAGAGAAGCCTGGCAGGCTCCAGTCCTTGGGATTGAAAGAGTCAGACCCGACTGAGCGACTAAACCACCACCACCGTTATACGGCAGTAGATAATGTATACGCCGCATCCCAAATTACTGTCCAAACCAATGTCGAAGATATCCTTTGAAAATGAAAATCTACTCAAGTAATTTTCCTTTTATAATCCTGTAGCTATCCACAACTTTCAAGGTAAAGCCCTAATTTAAAGCTTAGCACACACGCCCCCACCCCGGTGTCTCTCTGCCCAGCACCCAGGCTTCATTTCCAGGCATCCTCTTCACCCACCTTCGTATAGAACTGTTGGCACTTCCTTAACCAGGCCAGGCTCTCTTTAGGCCTAGTCAATGTTGTCTTTCTGCCTGGGTTGCCCCATTTTTTCTCTTTCTTTAGCTAAGTAACCCACCAACCAATGAATGAACAAGCGCCTAAGCAGCCCTTGAGGTCTGTGGCGCATGGGCTCTAGTTGGTCCTGTTGACCTTCACATCCTGGTATTTTAGCCAAAAGACTATGGCCGAGACACGGGTGGGGAGTACCTAGAAGTGAATTCCTGCTTGGAAACCCTTCACAAGTTGTCCCTGAGTGAGCTAACCAAGAGCTGCTGGCAGGTTTTGGCAATGCTGACATGTCCTCTGTAATTACTCTCAAGTTGGCTCATGCCTATGTGTCTTATTTCCACAATACAAGCTCCATGGTGATACCTGTTTACCTTATTCCTTCCTCCTCTGTCAGTCCCATTCCACCGCTCCCCACTCCCCTGGGGGTGCTCGGTGCCCACGGTGTACTCGCCCCGTGAATGCCAGGGAGGGCTGAATGAGGGGGACGGCTGGGTGGTTTGCTGGCTCAGGAAGGCAGTAGAGCCTTCTGGTCTGTTCCCCTCGCTGTTACAGGCAGCCTCGCTCCCCCATTCTTTTAGGGCAGGTTGCCTAGAAGCAGAGCCTGAGGCGGTCAGGCGAAAATGTAAGCAGGGAAGGGAAGTAAGGGGCTAGGGAGGATGCTTGGCAAACAGGTGGGCTCGGCAGAGGTCTCACATCAGCTGGTCCCACGAGGAGCTCGGGAGTATGAATGGCACCAGGAGTTTGTCCCTTCCTGAAGCACAGAGACTGGCCTGATGTATTCCGGTATCATCCGATCATTGCTCCTGTCTGGAAACAATCAGCATTTCTGGCCAGACAGCTCCAGTAGGCTAGGGCAATTCTCAGGAGTCAGTTGAGAGCAGCTCACACTCACAGCAGCTGGGGTTGGGGTGGGGTGGTGGGGTGGAGGAGGTGGGTGCCAACCTGGCACAGGGAAGCAACTTGGATATGCAGCTCCTGGCCTGAAGCTGCCCCTCTGCATCCACCGACCCCCAGGTTTAAGGCTGCCTGGAGCCTCTGAGGCTGGGGGCCCAAAGCAGCCCTTTGGTCTGCCTGTGGAGCTGTTTATGAAGGAAGGCCTGGTAGAGGGTGGGATAACCACCCACCCCATTCATGTCCACCCGGAACCTGAGAAGGTGACCGTATTTGGACATAGAGGCTTTGCAGATGCATTAAGTTAAGGATCTCAAGGTATAACTATCCTAGATTTGGCTTCCCACGTGGCACCAGTGGTAAAGAACATGCCTGCTAAGCATGAGATGTAAGAGACACAGGTTTAAGTCCGTGGGTCGGGAAGATCATGCCAACCCACTCCAGTATTCTTGCCTGGAGAATCCCATGGACAGAGGAGCCTGGTGGGCCACAGTCCATAGAGTTGCAAAGAGTCAGACATGACTGAAGTGACTTAGCATGCAGATTTGGGAAGGTGGGGCTAAATCCACTCTCGTGTCCTCATGGGGCTTCCCTCGTGGCTCAGAAGATAAAGAATCCTCCAGTAATGCCGGAGACGTGGGTTTGATCCCTGGGTCAGAAAGATTACTCCAGTATTCTTGCCCGGAGAATCCCCATGGACAGAGGAGCCTGGCGGGCAACAGTCCATGTGGTCGCAGAGAGTCGGACATGACTGACCAAGCACAGCACACGGTGTCCTAAGAAGAGAAGAGGACGCACAGAAACATGGGGCAGAGACACTGTGATGACAGAGGCTCGGGCTGGAGGGATGTGTCCTCAAAGCAAGGAACACTGGGAGCCTCCGGAGGCTGAAAGAGGCAAGGAAAGATCCTCCCCTAGAGCCTTCAGAGGGGCAGGGCCCTGCGGGCACCTTGATTACAGACTTCCAGCTTCCTACATTGAAAGTGAAAGTGAAGTCGCTCAGTTGTGTCCGACTCTTCGACCCCATGGACTGTAGCCCACCAGGCTCCTCCATCCATGGGATTCTCCAGGCAAGAATACTGGACTTGGGTTGCCATTTCCTTCTCCAGGGCATCTTCCCAACCCAGAGATCGAACGCAGGTCTCCCGCATTGCAGGCAGACGCTTTAACCTCTGAGCCACCATAAAATTCAATTCCATAAAATTCTCCTGCACTTGGACAGAAGAAATTTCTGTTATCCTAGGCCACCCAGTTTGTGGTAATTAGGGTAGCCCTTGGAAACTAATACAAGCCCTAAGGCCTGTTGCCGTGGGAAACATAGCCCCACACCCTCTACCTACCCCATCCCTGCCACTCACTTCAATTAGTTCCCCTCCCTGAGCCTCAGTTTCCTCCCTTGTAACTAGAGAGGAGTCAACAAACTGCTGGAGCACTAGGCTCACCGAAGAGTCCCAAGCTTAGTTTATTCAGTTTAATTAGAGACAGGCCAGTTCCCAGGTGTCCTTCCATAAACCCTGCCAGGGCCTGGCCCCAGATCCATGTCAGGTGAGTCTGACCCAGCAGGTCGGCGCCTGCACCTGAGGCTCCATACGGACATTCCTGGAATTATAGGAGAGAAGGACACAAAAGAGCCTGCAGATACACGCACATCTTTGATGGGAGGGGAGGAGTGGTTGGCTCTGAAGAGGGGGTCCCAAGGCTGGTGGCTGTCTGCTGTCTGAGGTTTCCCATTTTTTACTCTATGGCTTAAAAAAAAAAAAATCAGCATGTTTTAAAACAAAAAGAAAACAGCCCTGTGCTTGGAAATAAATATTGAACAAAGAGAAGGGAGTTCCTTTGCTCCTCCCTTGCCCCACCCGCTGCCAAGTCTCCTCCAGCAAATCTGGCCACTGGGTCTACTGGTGTATTTGTCTATTTGTCTGTCTGCTGCCGTCTGCGGTGCCCAGCAAGGATGGAGGGCCCTAGGAGGGTGGATGGTAGGCTTGGTGCCCAGGAGCCTCACAGCTGGGAGTGGAGGAGTCCACACACAGCAATCAAGTGTCTGCAACAGAGGCTGCAAAGTAGCCTCGAGAGGCAAGACGCAAAGGACGGGTGTGTACTGTGACAGTACAAAGCCTTGCAGTCAATTGTTATTATTATATTTTATTAGCTAAATTATCAAGTGAGTGGTGCAGACAGTAAATCCTGTGGGTTCCGGGGAAGGAGAGAGGGCTAAGAATTTGATGGCTGCTGCTGCTGCTAAGTTGCTTCAGTCGTGTCCGACTCTGTGCGACCCCATAGATGGCAGCCCACCAGGCTCCCCCATCCCTGGGATTCTCCAGGCAAGAACACTGGAGTGGGCTGCCATTTCCTTCTCCAACGCATGAAAGTGAAAAGTGAAAGTGAAGTCGCTCAGTTGTGTCTGACCCTCAGCGATACCATGGACTGCAGCCTTCCAGGCTCCCCGTCCATGGGATTTTCCAGGCAGGAGTACTGGAGTGGGGTGCCATTGCCTTCTCCGAATTTGATGGCAGGGAGGGCTTGATGGAGGAGGGACGCTTCCAGCTGGATAACTAAGGTAGGAGACCTGACCTGGGAAGGGGTGTTTGGCGCCTCCTACGCACAGTCTTTCTAAGCAGCGCGTTTTAATGTAATTTGGTGATGCGAGGGTTGCTAAGACCAAGATGAAGAGGCGTCTGGAGCGGTGCTTCTCCAGCTCTCTGGGCCAATTGTTTTCTTTGTCATTTCTAATCAATGGCGGGCCCTAGTCAGAATGACCACCATTAAGAAGTCTACAAGTGCTCGGAGAAGGTGTGGAAAAAAGAGAACCCTCCTACACCATTGGTAGGAATGTAACTTGTTGCAGCCATTATGGAAAACGGTATGGGGGTTCCTCAAAACACTAAAAATAGAGTTTCCCTATGATCCAACAATTCTCCTCCTATGCATATACCCAGATAAAATCCACATACGTCCCCCTATGTTCACAACAGCACTATTCACAGCAGTCAAGACATGGAAGCAACCTAAATGTTTATAGACAGATGAATGATTAAAAAATACGTGGTGCATATTTACAATGGAATATTACTCAGCCATAAAAAAGAGTGGAATAATGCCATGTGCAGCAACATGGATGGATCTAGAGATTATCATACTAAGAGAAGTAAGCCAGAAAGAGACAAATATATGCTATTGCTGATATGTGGAATCTGAGATACGAGACAAAAACAGGCTTACAGACATGGAGAACACACTTGTGGTTGCCAAGGGGGAGGAGAGATGAGGGAGAGAAGGACCGCGAGTTTGGGGTTTGCAGAGACTGTTACGCATCAGGTGGATAAAACCAAGTTCCTACTGTATAGCACAGAGAACTGTGTTCAGTGTTGTTTAGTGGCTAAGTCGTGTCCAACTCTTTCACAGCCCCATGGATGGTAGCCCGCCAGGCTCCTCTGTCCATGGAATTTCCCAGGCAAGGATACTGAAGTGGGTTGCCATTTCCTTCTCCAGGGGATCTTCCCAACCCAAGGATCAAACCCACGTCTCCTGCATTTCAGGCAAATTCTTTACCAACGAGCCACTGGGGATTCTGTGATAAACCACAATAGAATAGACTATGAAAAAGAACATATACATATATGTTATAACTGAGTCCTGTTGCTGTACAGCAGAACTTAAATTGTAAATCAACTAGACTTCAATAAAATTTTTTAAAATGGCCGGCTTCTATTGTAAAACATAACACAAAAGAATTGGGAAAAAAATGAAATGGACAAGGGACATACAAAATACAAGTAAAATTTTTGTATTATTATTAGATTCAGCTGTCGTAAGTTAACTTTGCCGAAATGATGGGAAAGCATCTAAATGTTTGCAGACACTTTCTGTGCTTGTCCCACCCTGGACCTGAGCAAGCGGTTTGCAGAAGGGCCCTTGACGGCACTTTGAGTAGCCCCCGTTCCAGAGAGAGCCTTAGAAGGCAAGAGGCGAACCGCAGAAAAGATGGCCACAGGGGATGCCTTGGAGACATGGCTTCCCAGCCCCACCCCGCCCCTACCACTTCTGGGCTTCTCCCCCAACTTTTTCTCTGACTACGCTTCTGCTCAGAGTAGCCCCTGGGGAGGCAGGAGGCCCAGGCAGGGATGTGCAGCGTCCTGGCCCATTAATAATTCAGAATGCCTTCACACTGTGTTATTTAAGTTATTTGTTTGACATCAGTTTGAAGGCGAGACTGATCGGGGGTTGAGGCGGGAGGCGGGGCAGGGTAGAGGAATGAGCCTGTTTCTTCTTTACTCTTCCGGGAATTTGGCCTGACCTGAGCTGCTGACCCCTCTCTAACAATGAACACCTGCAGGACCAGCCCGTCCTCTTTGGAAGGTGCTTCAGTAAACAGCTCTTGTACTGAGCTTATTCGTTGGTGAAGGCCTCTCTCTCCAGCCCCTAAAACAGCTTGGCAAAATGGGTCCTCTTCCTGGGAAGTGCCGGAAAGCACAGCCACCCAGACCGGTCATTGGACCCAGCGTTTGCACCTTCTCCTGGGTTAGTGCCTGACCAGTGGGCTCTGTTAGGGGGCGGTGCATCAACTCGTTTCCCTGCTATGATGGGCACGATGATAAATAAAACCGAAATAAAAATTACTGCCCTCTCTTGACTCTTGACTTCAGACGCTGAACTCAGCACTTGACACTCATCCTCTCGTCTCATTCTCACATCCCGAGGAAGGAAGTGTGACTATTATTCCCATTTTACAGACAAGCAAGCTGAAGCCGAAAGTTGTATGTGGCCAACAAACTCACACTGGTGGTGGGTGCTAGAGGCAGGTACAGCCTAGTCTTTCTGACTGGAAGCTTGTATTCTGGACCAGGGTGTGCAGGCAGGAGTGAGTGGGGAGCAGGAAGAGCCAGAGCAGGCTGAAGCTGAGTTTCTCTGAAAGGAGCTGGACCAGGGACGGTACAGAAAGCCAGCCTGCAGGGGAGCCCTTTCTGGTCTATGGCGGGGTTGGCGGGGGGGAGGGGGCGAGATCGACCATCATCTCTGTTTCCTTGGAAGAGGAAGGAGGTGGCTCTCGGGCCCTCCTGTCCGTGGTTCTGGGCCCCAGCTCCCAGCAGAGGACACTGTAGGTTATGACCTCAGCAGTGGTTCTTGTGGGAGGGCTTTATATTCCTTCCTCTCCCTGAAGCAGTGAGACAACAGGCAAGTCCTAGCTGACCAGGAAGCCTAAGACCCCCCTCAGGCTTGAAACTGCGAGATGATGAATCTGGACGCAGACTTGAAGCTTCTACTTTGCTTAACGGTTACAGATGGGACATAGATCAGGCGAGACTAATTGCCACCTTCCTTTGTTCCCCTTCCCCATCACCCAGGGAGGAAGACAGCTGGGCATTGGGTGGGGAACTCAGTGTGCATCTTCTCACCTCCGCCCTGGCTGGGTGAATCCTCGGGGCCAGACTCTAGAAGCCCTGGTTATATTTGAGTAACTAAGAGTAAAGGGACCAGTGGCTGATTTCTGGCTGTAGCTCTGGGAAGACAGTCAGTCCATGGAACAACTGACTGGTTCAAAATTGGGAAAGGAGTGCGACAAGGCTGCATGTTATCTCCCTGCTTATTTAACTTCTATGCAGAGTACATCACACGAAATGCTGGGATGAATGAATCACAAGCAGGAACCAAGATGGCTGGGAGGAGAAACACCTGCAAGGAGATCAAACCAGTCCATCCTAAAGGAAATCAACCCTGAATATTCCTTGGAAGGAATGATGCTAAAGCTGAAGCTCCAATAGTTTGGCCACCTGATGCGAAGAGCCAACTTATTGGAAAAGACCCTGATGCAGAGAAAGATTGAAGGCAGGAGGAGGAGGAGGCAGCAGAGGATGAGATCGTTAGCTAGCATCATCAACTCAGTGGACATGAATTTGAGCAAACTCCGGTAGATAGTGGAGGACAAAGGAGCCGGGAGTGCTGCAGTCCACGGGGTTGCAAAGAGTAGGACAGAATTTAGTGACAACAACATGGAGTCCTGGGCAACCCCATCGGGAGTCCCCAGACCCCTCGATGGGAATGTACCCCTACGTCTTTCTGCAGGGGCAAGGATGATGCAGAGGCCGGGCTAGGGGCTGGAGGGATCTGGTGCGGGTGTCAGGCCCAAGGACAGCGTATGAGCTACACAGGGTAGATCAAGATTGAGCCACGGACTCCAATGCACCAATCCTGGGAAACTGCCTGGACCCCCAAAGTTAGAATCAGCCCCAGAGAGGAGGAGGTTAATGAGCGAAATCCTGATTGTAATGGAGTTTAATCATGAAACAATTTAGAAACCACTGCAGTGACTAAGTTTCTCTGGAAGTTATCAAATTAAATTCTGTGTTCTTTGAGATGATAGAAGGATGAATGTGGTTTATGACAAAAATCAAGCTTAGTAATGGGAAAAAGAAAATTTACATGTTTGCATGTCAGAGGGTAAGGAATGTGGAATTGAGTCCAGAAATTGAGTCCAGCCTTGCCCAGGAATTCCTGCCCTGGGGATCCCAGGAGGCTCAGCCTTCCAGTCCACCCCAGGGTGACCACCCTGGGATCTCCACGGATCTCCTGGAGCAAAGGGACTGTGTGGGGGTGCCAAGCGAAGATTCATCCTCGTGGTGCTTGCCTGCAAAGTGCAGGGGGGCTCGTTCTGGGCAAAGGAGAGAGAGAAGTCCATGGGGAATGTGTGTTTTCATGGTGCCCAGCTCAGGGAAACCGAGCACATATTGAGCATCTATGTTTCCAAATCTTGTCAGACAAGAACACATCAACTCAATTCTGCACGAAGAATAGATGTCATGTGCACGCAAACCTGATGAAGCGTAATTGACAACTGACCACACACGAACCCATCATGGCTCAAAGACTACACACAGTACTCACTCTTCACCTCCGCCTGCGAGGTGGGATTGATCCCGGTTTATAGAGGAAGAAACGAATACCAGTGAGGTCAAGGTCGTGGAGCTGCTGAGTTAAGTGCTCTTGTCCTTTGTAGGGCCGTAGACTCACCCGGCTCCCAGGTGCTGGCTGTCCTTGAATCACAGAGCCTGGTGAGACCTCAGGACCTCCGAGGCTGAGCCGGTTTCCCTCCTGCCCAGCCCCTGGGGAGGCCCTGCAGAGTTGGGGAGCCAGGAGCCAGCACCCCGTCCCTCTGTACTTTCCAGCAGCCAAATGTGAATGCTGTAACCTCCGAGGGGATGACAATGCCCATTCTATCGGCTGTTTCCAAGCTTTACACGCAAAGCCAGCGGCGCTGTCTGATGTCAGGGAGACTGAGGGGGACAGGTGGGAGGGGTCAGAGGTGTAGAGGCCTAGAGGTCATGGCTAAAGGTCGGGGGCCAAGAGTCAGGCCTCAGGCAGGAACAGAGAAGTCAAGGCAGGAGGGGAATACGGTTGTGGGGAAGCTCTGCTCAGGGGTTTCTGAGAAGCAGGAAGTGGAGGGCGGAGGGGCGTCTGGTTATGCAGGAGCATTTGGCAGGGACCCCTTCCAGGGTCGGCCATGAGGGCCGTGCTTGACTTTCAGAACTTCAAGGCCCTGCGGGTGTAGAGGGGGGGGCCCTCTTACTCTCCAAGGAGATGAGGAGTGAAGACGTGTGTTCTGCAGCTTTGTAGACTCGGGAAACCTGGACGTGAGCCAGGGTATTTCTGGATTCTTTCAATGTTGTTATTGTTCAGTCACTCAGTTGTGTCTGACTCTTTGCGACCCCATGGACTGTGTAGCCAGCCCACCAGGCTCCTCTGTCCATGGGATTCTCGAGGCAAAAAATATTGGAGTGGGTTGCCATTCCCCTCTCCAGGGGATCTTCCTGGGCCAAGGATCGAACCTGGGTCTCCTCCATTGCAGGCAGACGCTTTACCATGGGGGTCCTTCGGGAAGGTTCGCCCGGCCACTGGGAATTGGTGCTAGCCGTGGTATGGGGGAAGGTGAGGAGCGGAGACAGGCTCCACCACGCTGGGGGCCAAGTGTTCCTGGGGGGGCCTCAGGAGCCCTTTCCCAGGACGGCCGTGTCCACTTCCAGCTTGCTGACACCCTGAGTCTGAGAACCAGGCCCAGAAGTGCTGCTGGGCCATGGGAATGTGGGGGACGCAGCTCGGGCCAGGGCCAAGCAGAGTTACCGCCGTGGAAAAGGGCGATGCTGGCCGCGGGGGCACCCTCTGAGCCAGGCACGGCGCCCAGCCCCCCAGGATGCCTAGTGACACCCACAGCGCCCCCGGGAAGGGGGCGACCATTTCCCCCCTTACAGGTAAGGAAGCAGCAGACGAGAGCTGTCGCCTTCCGCCCAGGCTCCTGTGGCCGGTCAGTGGCAAAGCTGGGCTCTTACTTCGGAGCTCTGACCTGCTCTGCGCCCTCAGCATCCAGCCCAGGAGGGGCCTTCGTGATGCTAGTGGCCCTGGTAGCAAAACCTGCCCTGGACGTGGTTTTGAAACCGGTAAACTCATCGACCCTTTTGTCCCCTTCCTTAAAGTCTTCCCTCGTAGCTCAGCTGGTAAAGAATCCGCCTGCGAGGTAGGAGACCTAGGTTCGATCCCTGGGCCAGGAAGATCCCCTGGAGGAGGGAATGGCTACCCACTCCAGTGTTCTGACCTGGAGAATTCCATGGATTGTATAGTTCACAGGGTCACAGAGAGAGTCGGACACGACTGAGCGACTTTCCCTTCACTTCCTCCCCTGCAGAAGTCTCACTGCCAGTTTGACCGAATTGCCTCCCTCACCCTTTCCTCTGGGTCTTTCTTGAGGTTGGCTGGCCCAGCTTCCCGCAGACACGAAGAAGGGAAATGCTGCCAGGGGTTCCGGCCTCTCCCAGCCTCCCTGAGAAAATCTGCATCTTGATGGGGAGCGGGTGAGCGATTCTGGGATCCTGGGAGATGCTGGGGAAGGAGCCTGGGGTGGGGGTGGGGGTGGGGTAGCCCAGTTCTCACCCTCTGGGCACAGAAGGTTGGGGTGCTGGGTTAGGGCCCGCCCAGGGTTTCTGGCTCCTGCCTGGAGCCCTCTGCCAGGAAGGGCAAGACTCCGCCGGGCTGGCTTCTGAAAACTGGGCCAGGCTCCAGGCTGAGCCTCGGGCAGATCCCCAAGGCTCAGTCTCGCCTCTTTCCCCACCCCGCAGACCGGGCTGGGCCTCCTCTCTGCCCTCTTTTGTGGAGCCGAGGAACCCAGGGCCAGTTCCCTGCCTGCCAGCTGGTTTCCCGGACCCTGGACCAGCTGTGAGCGAGGGGGCGGGAGCAGCCGCTGGCCTCTGGGAAGTGGAAACCAGGAGTCAGGCAGCCGAGGCGGGCGGGTTTAGACTGGGGCAGTGAGGCCAGCAGGCCTGGGCAGCATTCTGGAGGAATTTCTGAATTACCTCCTGGCTGGAGACTGGAGGCCAGAGCGGGGGCCCTGGGCTGGTCTTGCTGGCTGCAGCCTTCCCGCCTCGGGCCGGTGTCTCTGCCCGCCTGCCTAGGCATCGCAGCATCCTCTGATGGACGGGTGAGAACTCAGCTCGAAGGAGGTGGTCAGGGCTCCCCCTCCCCTATTGTGAGGGGGTGGAGGGGGCAAAGAGGGAGGGGTGAGTTCTCCCCTGACCTTGGCCTCTCCTGCCCCTGGTGAGCTCAGGGCTGCTCTGCATCTCCCCTGCCCTCCAGAATCACAGGTTCCACCTGGCCAAAGTCGAGAGGAGGCCTCTGGTGTCTTCATCATCACTGGAGTGTTTAGGGGGTGGGGGGTGGTGGTTGGTCGCTCCAGCACCCCCCAATTCTGTCCCCGAGATGGGACGGCTCTCGGTGTGCCAATGTCAGGCAGGACCGGACAAAGAGTCTGTGGGGCTATATCTGTTAGAAAATTATTAAGAGTCTGACGACAGTGACAGCAGAGCAGGAAACCAAGCCCCAGGGCTTCCTAATTATGGAACCCCCCCACCCCTTGTGACCGCACAGGCCACACCCATAAAACCAGCCCTGCTCCCAGAAAGTCCTGGGCCCTCGAGGCCCCACCCTGTCTGTCTCTTGGACCTTGGCTGGAAGGCAGATCTGACCAGGAAACCCCAGACCCCCCCCAACCGCCACCTCTGCTCCTTCACATCTCATGCTGTGATCAGTGTCATCAGTGATGCCCCACCCTGACCTCCCCCACCGGGGAAACTGAGGCAGCAAGAAGGGCCTGGGGACTCCCCCACCCCTGATGGTGGGAGGAGGGATGGTGGGGGTGGCTGAGCCCAGGCTCCCCTCAGCGGCCCAGGGCTCTGGGCAGGACTCGGTGGTGGGGCGGTTGCCGCCCTAGACTTCAGATCTCCATCAGGACCGTCCCCTCTGCATGGGAGGTGGAGCCGGGAGCGAGGGGGGTGTTCAGTGTGGCTTTACCAGCTGCAGACCCGGCATCCGCCGGGCCAAGCCCGGTCGCTTTTTTCTTGGTCTCCCCAGCACAGCGGCTGGCTCAGCCGCCCCCTGGCAGGATGACTGCCCCTGGGGGATGGTGGGGCCCGATCCAGGAGTGTACTGACCTGGAAATTGTGCTGGGCTCTGGCAGCGGCGCCTGGCCAAGGTCAGGGAGCAGGCGGGAAGCCGGCCCTCCAGTTGCAGGGAAAGGCTGAGTCCGGAGGGAAGGTGGGCCTGACCCGGCTCCTCTGCCCTGGCCGCCACAGCCTGGGTGAGCTCGTTCTGACTGCAGCCGCACCCCCAGGCTCCCACCGGCCTAGGGATGAGAAAGCTCGCCACCCTCCGCTTAGGGTGCACCGAGGACCTGGCCAGGGGTCCTGGGCGGTCTGTGTGCGGGGTCCCATCGACTCTCACAAAGCTGTAGGCGGCAGGTCTCACTGTTACTGTCACAGTGAGAGTCAGATTAGCTGGAAGCTGGTTCTAGGCCAAAGGGCTGCCTCGCTGTCCCCATGCTGCCCTTCTGCAGCAGTCATCAGAGTGGCCCTGTTGGCGTGCCTGTCTGATCAATGTCCGCCTCTCTGATTGGGCTTAAGCCCCGTGTCCCTGAGTGGAGCTGCCCCTTGAATTCACATCTGGCCTATGGCGACGCTCAAGGTTCTGACCCTGGTGCCACCCACAGGGCCTGGCATGTGGTAAGACCCCCCATAAAGAACAAGGGAAGGTGGGAAGGGGTTGCGTCAGGAGTGCCACACGGGTCGGCAGGACGCCCAGCCTGCACCCCTACCCGCTGGCCTGCCCCTCACCCCTGCTGAACCAGAGTAGGGCCAGGTGGGGCTCTGCATCGGCCAGGGGCTGGGAAGGGGGCAGAACTGAGTGTGGGGTCACCCTCTTCACCACTCTGTCAGGGTGTCCACCACTGAGGCTCCTTCACTGGAGACACCCCCCCACCCCGAGCTGGCTGGTTCCTGGCTGATTTATCGCCTCCCCAGCTCTGTGAGGCGGGGGTTGCGGCAGTTGGGAAGTCTGTCCCTGTGAGGTTGGGGGGCCAGGGAGTGTGTCACCAGGGGGGCCTCTTTTGGAAGAAACACCCATGTGGATTCTTCCCTGCGGATCCGCCCTGGGGATCTCCCAACGGGTGTCCAGTCCCCCGATTTTCTGGTGCCCTTGCAGCATCTGCTTCCACCGATTGGCCAGAGCCACAGCTCGGGGCCAGTCGTCCTGCTGTTGGGAGCCTCTGTGGGTGTTCACCCCAAACGCATCTGCAGCGGGCACTGCCAGGGTGCCCGGGAGCGTGTCTGCAGGAACAGTTCTCAGGAAACCCCACAGCGGGGCTGCTGAGAGCAGGGACCGCTTTGCTCGTTCTCCCATCTTTGACTGTATCCACTGAGTATCTCTGCGTTTCCCCCCTGCTCTGCCCCAGGAATGGTGCTCGGCGTGGGGGTCTATGTGTGGACAGTTCAGCCCAGACTCCAGGGGCTCACGGTCCAGTCTGGGATGAGTGTACTATGCCTGACATCATATTTGTAAATTTGTATTTTTTTTTTAAAGAGGGCCCCTAAAAAAAAAAAAAAGAGGGCCCCTGTTTTGTAAGCTCAGGCTTCAAGAAGCTGCATCGACGGTGAGGGGGCAGACTGAGGGTTCTGACCCAGGCCACTCCTGTGTTGCTGAAGCCGGCTGCATTGCTGCCTTTTTGCAGGCACCCAGTAAGAATTCCCAGGTGGCTCAGTGGTAAAGAATCCACCTGCAATGCAGGAGACATGGGTTTGATCCCTGGGTCAAAAAGATGCCCTGGAGAAGGAAACGGCAACCCACTCCAGTATTTTTGCCTGCGAAAATCCAAGGACAGGGGAGCCTGGCAGGCTACAGTCGATGGGATCTCAAAAGAGCTGGACCCGACTTAGAGACTAAACAACAGTAAGGATTTGATTTCCCTGAGCCAGTCTGGAATCCTGTTTTCTTTTTGTGTTTTCCCCCAACCCTGCCATAGAGCTGAGACCGCGGTCCTGAGTCAGAGGACTTGTGGGATTGGAGCGCCCTCTGCTGGCAAGATCGAGGTACAGCCGGGAGAGTGGTACACCCTCAGGAGCAGCTGCATTGAAACCCTGCTGTTAGGATGCTGGCAGGTGGGTCTAGGGGTTAGTACACAGGCAAGCCTTTCCTGCTGGGCGTGGACACATTCAAGGACACATACCATGCCCTGTAATTCAGATGCGAGCGTGTCTTTGCGTACACATCTTCCATTTCTGCTGCGCCTGGGATGACATCACCTGGGGTCTGCCGCAATGCAGTTAATGGAGTTAGCGTCAACTCCACAGGTTAAGCACTGGGTCCCCACACACTACTCCACTGTGCTTCCAGCCACAAGCGGGGTTCTCCAGGACCAGCATGTCTGACCAGCCAGAAACAAAGTAGTGAGTTCCCATGACCCTTCAGGTTTGGTAATTCACTACCCTAAACCCTCAGAACTCACTGTTTAAGTGCTGTTCTGTTGATGGCAGTTTCATTTATTTTATAAAGGTTACAACTCAGGAGCAGCCAGATGAAGAGGCCTGCAGGGCAAGACCTGGGGGAGAGGGTGTGGAGTTGGGGCACGTCACCTCCCAGGACGCTCCCCAGAATCCCCCACCCCCCCCACCCCCGTGTCCAGCGTTTTCATTGGGGTTTCATTACTTCTCACGGTGTAGGCGGGCCTGATTGAACACTGCCTAATGAGTGACTCAGTCTCCAGCTCCCTGTCCTTCTATTGGCTGAACAACCGGTCAGCTCACACCTGTGGTCTGTCTAGGAAGCTATCTAGGTGGGGCCCACCCTGAGACCCCTCATTAGCATAACAAAGGCACTCCCCTCACTCAGGAAATTTCAAGGGCTTTTTGAAGCACATGCTAGGAACTGGGGAAAAGACCAGTTCTTTTCACATTATACCATAGCATATGGGGGCTGGTTTCATTCATCCCAGGCACATCCAGCCAGTCAGCTTCAGTTCAGTCGCTCAGTCCTGTCTGACTCTGCAACCGGATGAACTGCTGCACGCCAGGCCTCCCTGTCCATCACCAACTCCCAGAGTTTACTCAAAATCATGTCCATTGAGTCGGTGATGCCATCCGACCATCTCATACTCTGTCGTCCCCTTCTCCTCCTGCCTTCCCAGCATCAGAATCTTTTTGTAAGGAGTCAGTTTTTCACATCAGGTGGCCAAAGTACTGGAGCTTCAGCTTCAGCATCAGTCCTTCCAATGAATATTCAGGACTGATTTCCTTTAGGATTGATTGATCTCCTTGCCGTCCAAGAGACTCTCTAAGACAGACTCCCTAAGAGCTGGGAAAACAGCAGAGAGGTCTCCCAGGATCACAACACTGTCCCTCCTTAAAAGGCCCCGCTGAGCCCCGGAAGCCGCTCCCCTACCCCACCCCAGTGCCCTCAGTTTCTCTTCTTCTCCAGAATGTCTCCTTCCTGAAGGAGCACTGTCCCTTTCCTCTAGTTCAAGGTCACCGTTTCCCTTTAGTTCAAGGTCAGTGTTTAGGACACAGGCTTGCCTTGCCAATCATTGCTTTCTTTTGTTTAAAAACTACCAGACAAAACCAATCCCAAGCCAGGTCCCCGCTTGGCAGGGCAGCCTGGTCCCCTGAGGACATCACAGCTTGCCACCACGAGCACCGCTGACCCGTGGGTGGCACTCAGAACTATCCCCTCCTCCCCACCACAGCTCAGAGGCTCCATCCAACCACACAGACACAGATGCCAGAGGGAGGTCTCTGTGGCCTTAGCTTCTTCGGCTGCCAGCTCCTGAATCGAGCCCAGAGTGCGTGTGTCTGGTGTAGGTCCAAGCTACAAATCCCAGCTGCCCCTCCCAGAGCCTGTAAGGTGGGACTCTCCCAGCCCAGGAAGGGGCTTCAGATCTTAGGAACCAAGAAAAAGGCCAGATGTCCACCTCATCCCGTGTTGCCCACAGCACGCTCCTGGTCCCTGGCCCTCCTGTCTCCCCCTAGTTCTTAAGATTCTGGACATATTCCTTTGATTTCACTCAAGAGTTAAACCAAAGCCCGAGACTGGAATGCTTCCCGCCGTGTTTCAAAGACCCAGTACTTGGGTGTTTCAAAGATGGCTGCTCAGTTTGGCCCCTAAGGTGCCTGCAGGACCTTCAGCTCCCTGCAGACCTCCCTCAGAGGAGAGGAACTCCTCTGTGATGAGGGCATGCTTATATTAAGGACTTCCTGTGCCAGGCCGGGGGTTCAGTGTTTCACACGCAACTCTGTGGGGGAGTGGGTACCATTATCATGCTATTAACAGATAAGGAGATGGAGACTCAGGGAGGATGAGTGACCAGCTCAAGGTTACAGAGCTGATGTAGGTCTGAATCTCAGCCTTGCTTCTTACTAGCAGAAGACTTTGGGTGAGATGCTCAACTTCTCCATGTCTGTATTCCCTCAGCTATAAAATGCGGATGATCACAGATCTCACCGCACAGGGTTCCTGAGAGGATGTAGTTAGTGCACATATGTCTGGAGAAAACCATAATTCAAAAGCATGCATGCACCCCAATGTTCATTGCAGGACTATTTACAATAACGAAGACATGGAAGCAACCTAAATGTCCATTGACAGAAGAGTGGATAAAGAAGGTATGGTATATATACACTGAAGTATTACTCAGCCATAAAAGTGGACAAAATAATGACATTTGCAGCAACATGGATGGAACTAGAGATTGTCGTACTGAGCGAAGTAAGTCAGACAAGACAAATACCATATGATATTGCTTATATGTGGAATCTTAAAAAAATTGAACAAATGAACTCATTTAAAATCAGAAGTAGAGTCACAGATGTAGAAAACAAACTTATGGTTACCACGGGGGAAAAAAGGAGGAAGAAAAGTTGGGATTTATATTTGGGAGTTTGGGATTGATATAACTCCCAATTTTTCTTCCTCCAACAGATAACTAACAAGGACCTACAGTTTAGCACAGGGAACTCTACTCAGTACCCTGTAATGATCCATATGGGAAAAGAATCTAAAAAAGAGTAGATATATGTATATGTATAACTCATTCACTTTGCTGTACACTCAAAACTATCTCAGCAGTACAAATCAACTAAACTCCAATACAAATTAAAACAAAATAAAGAGTTAATGCACAAAACCAAACTGAGTTGGAGAAACTGAAAAATGTAAACTTGATGAAATGGGGGCACTGAATATGAAATAGAAAAAGTGAAACAAACTGGATAAAAGTAAAAGATCCTCCATCTCTTTTTTGGTTGTTGTTCTTTCTCAAGCCTTTATCAAGCATGGTAGAAAGGCTTTTGTGTGTACGTATATATATATAGTGTATATAATATAAACATATATTTTAGAAAATATATTAGTTTTTGCCTAGCTAAAAAATTTATGACATTTTGATTCTACTTGTCTTACTTAGTATGAATAGAATGCTCAATTGCTAATTTATATTCACTCAAAACTTTGATATAGTTCCCTGTGTTTTGGCATTTAGTGTTACTGCTGAAAGTCTGGAAAGCTTATTATCTTAGTGATTTAAAAAATTATATGAGGCTTGAAACTTCTAATCCAATTCTGAGAATATAAAGAAATACTATGTTGTACAAAAACAAGCCAAAACAAACAAAAAAACCAGGATATTAGCATGTGATGGGCTTCCCTGGTGGCTCAGATGGTAAAGAATCTGTCAGCAATGAGGGAGACCAGGGTTCAATCCCTGGATCGGTAAGGTCCCTTGGAGAAGGAAATGGCAGCCCACTCCAGTATTCTTGCTTGGAGAATCCCATGGGCAGAGGAGCCTGGTAGGGTACAATCCATTGGGTTGCAAAGAGTTGGACATGACTGAGTGACTAACACACACACACACACACACACACAATTATTACTAAAGCACAAATTTTGTTCAAACTTCATAAAATTTTATGCTGGCGTCCACTATTTGCTTTATGAATCTTATTCAAAATTCCACATTGTATTCAGTTGCATTGAGCTGCTTCAGCTGCATGCAGCAAATTCTGGTAAATTCTTTTCATTTTTACAAATATTTTCTAATTTTCCTTGTTACAGTTTCTAAGATACACCCATCATTAAAAAGTTGACATGTAATTTTCAAATACATGGTTTTTTAAACAGTATGTTTGATATTACTTTCTCACTTAGGTGTTTTTCTTCTCTGCAATCACCCTCGCTGGTTTTTCGGTCTTCTGACTTTCTCGAGGCTTTCAATGGCTAAATCAAAGACTTCTCTTGGTAAATGTCACATCGTACTTGAAAATATGTGTTATTTTCAAATATCTTTTGATATTGATTTCGAACATAATTCCACAGTGATAACAGGCTGTATGATTGCAATACCTTTAGACCATGAAATTTTTGCACCTCGTTTCATATCCCTGGATGTGTTCCAGTGTCTCCTAGTTTATAGTCTATGGAAACTTGAATGGAATTTGTATCCTACTGTTGTGTGAAAATTGTATAAATCTTAATTATGTTGAATTGGTTCATGGTGCTTTTCAGGTCTACTATATCCTACTTTTCTATATTTTCATTCTATTAATTTTTGAGAGTTTGATATTGAAGTTCCAACTAAAAATCTTAATTTATCTACTTAAAAAATAGTTGTAATATATAGTGGAACTGTATGTAACTTTGTCCTGTATTTTCCAAGTCTCCAGTAAATGTATTATCATACTTTCATAATAAAAAAAATAGCAAAGCTAAGTTATGCAGAATACATCATGAGAAATGCTGGGCTGGAGGAAGCACAAGCTGGAATCAAGATTGCCAGGAGAAATATCAATAACCTCAGATATGCAGATGACACCACCCTTATGGCAGAAAGTGAAGAAGAACTTAAGGGCCTTTTGATGAAAGTGAAAGAGGAGAGTGGAAAAGTTGGCTTAAAGCTCAACATTCAGAAACCTAAGATCATGGCATCCGGTCCCATCAATTCATGGCAAATAGATGGGGAAACAGTGGCTCACTTTATTTTCTTGGGCTCCCAAATCACTGCAGATGGTGATTGCACCCATGAAATTAAAAGATGCTTACTCCTTGGAAGGAAAGTTATGACCAACCTAGATAGCATATTAAAAAGCAGAGACATTACTTTGTCAACAAAGGTCCGTCTAGTCAAGGCTATGGTTTTTCCAGTGGTCATGTATGGATGTGAGAGTTGGACTATAAAGAAAGCTAAGCACCAAAGAATTGATGCTTTTGAACTGTGGTGTTGGAGAAGACTCTTGAGAGTCCCTTGGACTGCAAGGAGATCCAACCAGTCCATTCTAAAGGAGATCAGTCCTGGGTGTTCTTTGGAAGGACTGATGCTAAAGCTGAAACTCCAATACTTTGACCACCTCATGTGAAGAGTTGACTCATTGGAAAAGACTTTGATGCTGGGAGGGATTGGGGGCAGGAGGAGAAGGGGAGGACAGAGGATAAGATGGTTGGATGGCATCACTGACTCAATGGACATGGGTTCGGGTGAATTCGGGAGTTCGTGATGGACAGGGAAGCCTGGCATGCTGCGGTTCATGGGGTCGCAAAGAGTCGGACATGACTGAGCGACTGAACTGAACTGAACTGAAGTTAGTCATGGAAGGAGGGCATGCCCTGGGTACCTGCACTTCAGCTAACCCCCTTTGCTGCCTGGCCATCTTTGACCAGCCAGCCTCTCTTACTCCTGCCTGGCCCCTCTCCTTCTACCTTGGTCCTCAGCTTCTGCTGGGGTCCTCCTGCCGGCAGCCTCCTGACATGGCAAGCTGCTAAAGCGCGAGTCAGTCCCTCGTCAGTGGGTGGGTTCCTTGTGTAGTGCTCCCTAAAGGGAGCAGGGCTCTTTCTCAGGTCTTGTCCAGCTCCGAGGTGGGCTGGCTGGGGGTGGGGGCCTGAATGTTTCTGGAGCTTGTACTGAGCACCTGATTTTCTTCCTCACTACAAGACTTCCTGTAGCTCAAATGGTAAAGAATCTGCCTGCGATGCAGGGTTCAATCCCTGGGTTGGGAAGTTCCTCTGGAGAAGGGAATGGCAATCTGCTCCAGTATTTTTGCCTGGAGAATCCCATGGACAGTGAAGCCTGGGAGGCTATAGTCCGTGGGGTTGCAGAGTCGGACATGACTGAGCGACTAACACACACACACACACACAAGGGTTCATGGTCGATGTGAGTGACTTTGCTTCATAATGAGGACAGGTCTGTCCAAGCATCAGGCTGCTGGACGCTTTGGGGCTCTGACATCATGCCAGGCTCCTGGGGGCAGAAGTTTGGGAAGTCAGAGAAAGGGCAGAGCAAGGACCACAAAGCAAGCTGATTCAACAGTCCTCAGGTGGACTTTTGAAGCTGACCTGACACCTAGTGGCCATAAGTAGGAACTACACCACACCTGGGCAGGTTCCAGAGTTGCTGCAGGCAGGGTTTCAGCTGGGCCTCCGTGATGGGGGTGTGTGTCAAGGGGTGGGCCGGAGGGTCTCGGATGGTGGCTTCTCCATATGTCCATCGTTCCTCCAAAACTACACACGCAGAAATAACTTTGATAATAAAATGTGCTGCCTTTTCTCTTTTAGGCAAAAGGTGAATAAAAACATTTTGAGAAAACTTTGCTATTTTCTTTTTAAATTTTTTTTAACTTTATTTTATTTTTAAACTTTACATAATTGTATTAGTTTTGCCAAATATCAAAATGAATCCACCACAGGTATACATGTGTTCCCCATCCTGAACCCTCCTCCCTCCTCCCTCCCCATACCATCCCTCTGGGTCGTCCCAGTGCACCAGCCCCAAGCATCCAGTATCGCGCATCGAACCTGGACTGGCATCTCGTTTCATACATGCTATTTTACATGTTTCAATGCCATTCTCCCAAATCTTCCCACCCTCTCCCTCTCCCACAGAGTCCATAAGACTGTTCTATACATCAGTGGCTCTTTTGCTGTCTCGTACACAGGGTTATTGTTACCATCTTTCTAAATTCCATATATGCGCGTTAGTATACTGTATTGGTGTTTTTCCTTCTGGCTTACTTTGCTGTTTTCATTGATCCCTTGAGAGTCCCTTAGACAGCAAGGAGATCCAACCAGTCCAACCTAAAGGAAATAAGCCCAAAATGTTCACTGGAAGGACTGATGCTGAAGATGAAGCTCCAGTACTTAGGCCACCTGATGTGAAGAACTGACTCATTGGAAAAGACTCTGATGCTGGGAAAGATTGAAGGCGAGAGGAGAAGGGGACGACAGAGGATGAGATGGTTGGATGGCATTGCCGACTCAATGGACATGAGTTTGAGCAAACTCCAGGAGATAGTGAAGGACAGGGAAGCCTGGCGTGCTGCTGTCCATTGGGTTGCAAAGAGCTGGACACGACTGAGTGACCAAACAATGAATGAACAACAGTCTACAGTCCGTAACAAATTTTGATGTAATAGCCTCATAATCCTCTGGGTTCCACCCAGACACCAGTAATTATTGGATGCTCAGTTATGAGCATGGACTTGATGGAGAATTTCAAGGGTTATAATAGTCTTAAAAGGCAAGCTCCTCGACTTCAAGGGGATCCGATTTATTTGGGGAGTCAAATATATCTACATACCCTGATGGGTGGGGTAGATGTGAGTTTCAGCTCAAAAACTCCTTCTATTGCCTTCTTTTCTTTTCATCATCCTAATTTTGACTCTGAGCCCATATGCTATGCTATGCTATGCTAAGTCACTTCAGTCGTGTCCGACTCTGTGCGACCCCATAGACAGCAGCCACCAGGCTCCCCCATCCCTGGGATTCTCCAGGCAAGAACACTGGAGTGGGTTGCCATTTCCTTCTCCAATGCATGAAAGTGAAAAGTGAAAGCGAAGTTGCTCAGTCGTGTCTGACTCTTAGCAACCCCATGGACTGCAGCCTACCAGGCTCCTCCATCCATGGGATTTTCCAGGCAAGAGTACTGGAGTGGGGTGCCATTGCCTTCTCCGTCTGAGCCCATACAACAGTCTAATTAACAGAAATTCAACTTTAGGCTAAGACTCTGAATGAGGGAAGGGAGGGAAAATAAGCTGTGGGGAGGGGGACAGATTTTCAGATCATGATTCCACCACATGTGCAGAAAGGGCTTAACATCACCTCCACCCTTGATGAAGAAGTAAAGTGAACCCCGAGGGCTGGTGCCTTGATTCCCAGGTGCCATCCCAGCACTTCCCTGGTGCTCCAAAGTGTGGCCCCTGGGCACCCCCAAACTCTCCCAGCTTTCCCTCGATTGCCCAAAGCAATTGCCAGGTGCATGAGTTTTTTCATCTCACCCTCTTGTTTTTATTGAGCACCTACTATAAGCAGGCACTGAACAGGTACAAAGGACAGTTCCTGCCCTTGTTCGTCCCAGAGGCGGCTGGCGGGCTTAATCAAAACCCCTGAAGGCACCCATTCCCCCCGCCGGCTCAACGTATGCTGTTCTTGGCTACACCTGCTCTTCTTTTGCTAAGCTCCTCATGCCTCCCCAGTTTCCCAAGGAATTTTACAAAGAAATGCAGGATGGCAGATCCCTAGAACAGGCGGGGGATCTTTGGTTTCAGCTGTCCCACTTTTCAGGTGGAACCACGAGGCTCCAAGGTCAGGTGGCCAGGCTGTGCCAGGCTACACTGGATGCCAGCTCGCTCCGTCTCCCGCCCGGACTCTCTCCAGGTGACACCCTGGCCTGTGCGTCCAGAGGCCCCGTCCTCACTTCCTGAGCACCTGCTCCCTCTGCCACTTCCTCCCGAGTCTCAGCCATGCCCCCAGACACAGTTTACAAGCACGGTGGCAACTGCTTGCGTGCGCTGACCTTTCCCCCACTGCTCTCATTCTGTCGCCCAGCAACCCCACACACTCCCAATCTGTCTCATGGCTCTTGATGAGGCCGCCAAGGATGGGCCCCCTAAAACCAGAGGGTGCTCCCAGGGGAAGGGCAGGCCACCAGCAGCCCGGAGACCCAAGCCAGACTTTATTGGCTGGCTCACAGCCCTGGCCTTGGGGTTTGTCCACCGAGGTTTCAGCCAGCTCTCCGCCTCCTCCCCTGCCACCAGCCGACGTGCCAGGAGTTCTCTGTCGCCGAGACGTCTTTCCAGACTGGACGTGTTGCTATGACCTCGTCATTTTCAAGAAACTGGATTGAAAGGTAAGGGGATAACGCTGAGTGCCAATGCAGCCTAGTAGTGGCTGATTGCCGAGAGTGTTTAGACAGGCTCGAACCCCAGTGAGACCATGTGTAAACCCCTCTCTCGTCTTGGCAAAGCAATGCCCGAGGTGAGCTTCAGCGTCCGGACAGGGATGAGGGTGGGTTTACGTTGTCAGCTTTGGCAGCAGATTTAATTTTAGAATGTGGACGTGCTCCTCCTGGGTCCGAGCCACCCAACCCACGTTAGACAAACAGGTGTGTAGACACGACATACGAAAGAAAGTTGGTGACTGTTACTTGTGGCAGCAAAACTTTGGAAATAACCTAACAGTCGGTAAGAGAGTCTCTTTCTGCACGGTGATATACCACGCGGTGGTTGAAAAGGCTGAGATAGATCTAAAGATACTAACGTGGACAGTTCGCCCAACCATACTGTAAGGCAGAGCAAGGTCAGAGGACTGTGACAGTATGGTTCTGTGCATGTGTGTTAGTTGGTCAGTCGTGTCTGACTGTGACCCCATGGACGTAGCCCACCAGGCTCCCCTGTCCGTGGGATTCTCCCGGGAAGAATACTGGAGTGGGTTGCCATTTCCTTCTCCAGGGGATCTTCCCAACCCAGGGATTGAACCCAGGTATCCTGCATTGCAGGTGGATTCTTTACCATCTGAGCCACCAGGGAAGCCCTGGTATGCTTCTATTTATGATAAGAGACTCTGTGTGTGTGTGTGTGTGTGTGTGTGTGTGTGTGTGTGTGAGGGTCAAATAATGTATAGTAAAATACTGTGAGTCTACCACATGCCAGCTAGTGTTCTATGTGCTTCATAGGCTTTAACTCATTTAATCCTTGAAAGCTCCCAGCCCTATATACAGATGGCGAGACTGAGGCACCGGGAGGTTGGGTAAACTGCCCAGTTCCACAGGAGTGGAGCTGGGGTTGGAACCAAGGTGGCCCGGTCCCAGAGTCCATGTTTTTAACACTTGGAGAACACACGCACGCACACGCACGCACACGCACACACACACACAGACACACACTTGATTGCAAGTATGTGGGAAAAGTTCCCGAAGCATGCATCTGGGCTTGCTCACAAGCGCACTCTGGGGGCAGCAGGAGCTGTGGGGGCAGGTGAAAGAGTGCCTTCATTTTCTCCCTACGGCACTTCTGTGGACTTAGGCCTTTTACAAATAGATATGATTTGTAACAAAAAATGATAATTTCAAGCAACAATAAAAAAGAAAGATAACTCTGCTCTTCAATCGGAAGTAACAGAGCTGCAGTGTGTGTGACCGCAGGGGAATTCGAGGTGCCCGCTAGAGCTCCCCACTTGGGTCCTGAGGCCCCAGCTCCGCCTCTTGATGGCCACACGGCCTCAGATGAAAACTGGAGGGTTGCTGGACCCGACCTGATCTTCAGCCCTCTGCCTTGGGCTCCTCCCACCAGTCCCAAGGAACAGGAGGTGGTGCTTTAGAGAGGGCGGGTTGGGGTGGGGGGCCCTCGAGGTGGGGTGCACGCCTGAACCACCCTGCTGGGGCGATGCTTGCTGGATGATGGTGTTGCTCCTGACCAAGAGCATCACGTGCCAGCCCCTCATGCGCATTGTCTCCACTCTATTGTTAAGAAACGCTCTCGGGTGCTGTGGTTATCACCCCATTCTAAACACTTGGAGACTGAGAGCCCTGCACACAGCCTCACCCTTACTATTAGAGCCGAATTACAGCAGAGGCAGCGGCTCCTCCACGAATGAGGGACTCTGACAGAGGCAGGGACAGAGGTTCTGGGGGAGGGCCGTGGGGCAGGATCAGACAGGGGCCTCCTCCGGCAGTCTCCTTAGGGCTTCCTCAAGACACGCAGCTGCAGGGCCATGTGCAGACCAGTGGGTCCTGCAGCCTCAGCCCGGAGGTCTGGCATAGGGAAGCAGGTGCCCGGACCATGTAGACCTGGGTCCTAAGGCTGCAGCTGCCCCTTTCTGGCTGCAAGCACTTGGCTCCATGCCTTCCTTCGCTGAAGTTCCGTTTCATCCTTCACAGTAGGGTGGGGAGCACGCTAGTGCCTGTTGGGTACTGTGAGAATCCGGGCACCTGTCTGCTGACTGGTGGAGTACTTGGCATGTGGTAAGGGCCCATGGATGTTGGTCACTGTTATGATCATTGTCAAGGTCCTTGTTGGTCTCTTCAAGGAGTTCCTCACCTGCCTGGCTGCCTACGCTCCAGGAGAGTTGAATGACCCGTGGTTCCCCATGGTGCCTCTGTCCTCTCGTCTGTCTGTCTGACACCCCGTCCCCACCCCAGGGCCTCGCCCTCTGCTCCATGCATCCCCATCGCTCCAGCATGGCCCCTGGAGCCAGGGTGCCTTAGACGGAACTGGGGGCCTTCCGGGGGGTAGAGGGGCAGCCTAGAGAGGTCTGGGCAGTGGGGCCGGGCTGACCTGAAGTCCACCATGCCTGTCTTCTCGCCCAGCTTCTTTATCAGCTCCCTGACTTGGTACCGGTTTATGGGGACCTTGTTCTGCTGAGGAGGTGGACAGAACATGCAAGGTCAGTGGAGCTCTCTGCTCCCCGCCCCCGACCTCCCCATCACATACACACACACACCACAGTGCTTCACTCACTCGCCTTGG
Source organism: Bos mutus (assembly GCF_027580195.1). Taxonomy (NCBI): domain Eukaryota; kingdom Metazoa; phylum Chordata; class Mammalia; order Artiodactyla; family Bovidae; genus Bos; species Bos mutus. Next base: position 97,711,250 of record NC_091626.1, read on the forward strand.
GCCCACAGCTGGCAACTGAGAGATCCGAGGGAGCTGAACCCACACACCCTGCAGGGCAGGAAGAAGTGCCCCCGACACCCGGGGGTCACTGCCCAGACCCCCGAGCCTCTCCTTTCAATCTGGGGGGCCCTGTGGGGGAAAGAGGTGGCAGTCCAGGTGGAGTGGGCGGCAGTGACTTTGCAGTGTGGGAAGTTCATCCTTCCCTCCCTGGTACCGAGTCTAGCCAGCCCTCTTCAGGCCCAGCTCCGAGGGTCCTATCCCCACTCTGGACCCCACAGAGTCCTATTCTTGCAGGGCCCATCCTTCCTAGGGGTGCTCTGGAGCCAGACCTGTTCACATTTGCATTTCAAGGGTTCCTCAGCACCTCCATCATATCCTGCACTTGAAGGTGTGGGATTTCAGCCAAGACGATACAGCCTGAGGTAAAATACCGGGGCACTGGGATGTGGTCTCTTATCCTACACCCGTGTGGAATCTGCCCAGTAGCCAAATGCAATGGGGAGAAAGACCTTGAAGATGAAGCACGTGTGTCTTTGGGCAGCATCGTGGGTCATCAGTGGCACCCAGCCATGCAGTAGAGAATGACGTCAGGGGGTGATGGAGGGAGGTTTAGCTGTCCCTCTGGGTCTCGATAGAGGAGGTGGACCAGCTGGCTCCTCACAGCCAGCGGGGAAGCTCTGTGAAATGCTCGTGCGTGTCTCTGTCTGTCACACACCGTGCACACACGCACACCTAGTGCCTGCGGCCACGAGGCATCCACCTACCTGTATCATGGCTTTCCGGAACTCGCCCACAGGCATCATCATCTCTCCACTAGGGTTCAGGCTCCTGAAGAAGTCCAGGACGGAGATTTTGTTTTGGTCTGCGTAGCTCTGGGAGAAGCAGGAGACACCACGAGCTTTGTAACATCTGTACGAACCCCCTACCCCCATCTCCCGCCCCACCTCCGACCCTCCACCTGCCCAGACTGAGGTCCGGCAGAACCACACATGATGCTTCCCACGTGTCTGTCCCACCCGGATGGAGCAGGCTGTCCTGCCGGTCCACATCCCAAGGGCGGAAGGATAGTTGCCGAGGCTGTTAAGCTTCCACAGCATGGAGGGAATAGGGCGGTGATCATATGTATGTGCACTATTTAGCTTTGAGGTCGCCCCTGCTAAGACTAGTGGAGACGGTGCTCTGTGGATGTGAGAGGGCTGTTGTCAGCTCAGAGACCCAAAGACCAAACCAGAACCATGTAGTGGGACGGGCGGAGCAGGCTCCTGGAATTCATAGGATTCTCATTATTTCATTCGAACATCCTCATATGGAGATGTACTGTGTTAGAGTATTTTAAAAATGATATGTCATTGTTTTCCATTCAAAGATAGTAGCTACTCACATTTTAAGGTAATTTTAGATTAATAGAAAGAAAAAAATGAAAAATTACCCATAGTCCAATCCCACCGCCCAGAGGTAACATCTTGACGTACATTTTTTTTCATCTGCCTGCCTATCTATCTAACATCTTTCTACCATACATACTGTTTAATAAAATGCACTGTATTATATATTGTGAGCTCCTTTCCAGTATCATTAAGTGTTCTTTTGGTTTCTTTTTAGTATCTTCTGGTTTATCTTTCCCTCTGACTCTCAAAAGCCGAAGGCAAGGCGCAGCTGCGCTGACAGGTATTTTTGCAGACACCCTTGCTCACAGAGGAATTCCTCAGGGATCACTCTCCTCTCCCTGTACCTCCCTCTCAGCTGTACTCCGCTGACCCCACCCCGGGATAAATCCCGGACCCCCATCTCTAATTCCACATCCCCAGCAGCTGCTTGCCAGTCCATACCGAACCCCACTGACACCTCAATCCAACAGGTCTGAAGTGAGCCTGAGTCAGCTGGATTCTGTGATCCCTGTTACTGAGGGCTGCAGCAGCTACACCCACTCCAGTTCCTTCTTACCCACCTCTATAGTGTGTTACAGAGGCTGGAAAACCAAAGACCAGCCTTCCCTAAGCCCCCTTGAGGCTATGGGTAGGAACGAGATGGTTTCACCAAGCCCTTTGGTGAGATGCATGTGTGACCCGAGTGCTTTGGCAGCTTGGGGGGGTGGCTTCCCGATTCTGCAGGTGATTCCTGGTTGGGTGTCTTCCTGCCCGAGGCAGAAGGGACAGCCCTCCTGGTAACCCAGTTGGGGTGTCTGGCAACCTTTTCTGGAATCTAAACGTGGAGGCTTTTCTTCAGCCCTCTCATGTCTCTGGGGTCTCTTTCTGGTAATTCATTCCTCTTTGCTTAACCTAGTGGAGTGGATTCTGTGGTCTGCAACTTAGAGCTTGACTGGCGGATGGGCCTGTCACTTTGGGAGGTGTTTTGGCAAGACCCAACATAGTTCCTGCCCTGGAAGAGTTCAGTTTTGTGGTAAAAGGTGAAGCAGAGGGCTGTGGTAGTGTGTACCAAGGGCATTGACTCTTGACCAGGGAACCTGAGAAGGGTTGCCCGAGGAAGGGACACTCAAGTGCAGACCGAGGGAGTGCGGAGGAGGGGGTGAGACACAGAGGGCAGGAGGAGCAGTGTTCCAGGCAGAGGGACCCAGAGCTGACTTTAAGGGATGCAAAAAACAATGGGGAGAGATCCAGTGGGGCTGAAATGGGAGGGTGGGGAGATGGGAGGGATGAAGTCAGAGTGGGTAGAGAGGGCAGGGGCAGCTTCTTTTCCCCACTGGACTTCCCTATGCTGGCAACATTACCATCATTCTTTTAGTCCATTGGGCTTGAAATTTGTAGTTATCTTCACCTCTCTCCTCTTCCCACAGGTCTCTCTTCTCCCAACACACACATACCCACACCCACACCCACACACGCAGACACAACCACTCACCAGGTCCTGGAGATGTTCCGTAAGGATATCTCCACTCCCATCGTCCTTTTCAGCCAAGTTGCCGTTCTATATCTAGAATACTACAAGCGTGTCCTCATTGATTTTCCCATTCTCATATTTACCCCCTTCAGTTCTTTTCTCTCCCTGTTGCCAAAAATACTCTCCCTCAGTCCTGCTGGATTCACATCACACCCTCTGCTCAACAACTCTCCCTGGCTCCCTGCTCCCTGACTTCAAACCCAACTCTGAGCCTACAGTCTGAGGACTGCTGCGTCCAGCCCCAGCCTCCCTTTGCAGCCTTGGTTCCCAGGCTTCCCTGTGAGACTGGAGCCAAGTGGTTCTGTTCCCACCCCTCCAGACACACTGCAAGTGACTCCCTGTTCACTCCTTTCTGGTGGGAGTCCCTCTCCCTCCATCCCTCCCTCTGGGGCTCACCTGCACCCTTTCTGCATGTCAGGGCCCTTGCCCCAACCCACCTCTGCCAGGAGGCATCCTTCCCTGCTTGCCCAGTCCTGCAGTGACCTCTAGTTTGGATTGTACTGACACTTGCTACCTTGGTCACTTGTTTATTATTTATCATCTGACATTTTCTATTGGAAATGACTGTATCCCATCTTCCCAGCCAGATTGTTGGGCCCCTGAGGGGAAGGCCTATGGTTTACATTGTATGTGTGGTTGGGTCTCTCCTCTGGGATTCCTTTTCTATATTGTTTTAAAACGAGGAGCAAGGGCACTTTGCACTAGAAAACTCCATTCCCACTCTACTTGCAAAACAAATTTCTCCTCTATTCACCTGACATCGATTCACTGATAAAGATATAAAGATACTTGATACTGCTTTGCTTTCTAGAACTTTTCCTACAGTGAGAATTTTCATGCAAGAGCTCTTCTATTTGGTTCTGAAACTAAGGCACAGAGGTCCTGTGGCACATGCCATGCAGAATTGCCTTTGCAGGGCACTCTCCCAGCTCCTGCTGCCCCGGGTGGTAACAGTCCTGCCCCCAGCAGCACACCCCTCGCCTGCACGTCCAGGGCGGAGCCGGGAGTGAAAACCCCAGGCCTGGGCAGTCACTGCTCTGTGAGGTCATTGGACCAGAGGAGCTATAACATCCCTTCCAGCTCTAACACTCTCTGAGTTTTATTTCCACTGTTACATCTTTTTCCTCTCACTGCCAGACACAATTTAAGACTGGAGCCAGGAGCAGGTGACCTCTAGATATAAAAGACTTACAGATTTCTCATTAGTTGAAGCCACCAAATACCCATGCTGACCACAGGGTCAGGATGTCTTTGCATCCTTACCAGCTATTGGAAAGAGCCTCTGTGAATTGTGTGCTGGTCACATGCCAAGTATTGTTCTAAGTCCATCATGTGGAGTATAGAATTTAACCTTCACAGCAGCCCTGCTGGGGTGGGTACTATTATTATGCCCATTTTACAGGTGAAGAGACTGAGGCACAGAGCAATTCAGTGACTTGTCTCTGGTTGTAATGGAGGAGCCTAGCTGGTAGAAACCATCCTGTTCCACGGCCCTCCCTCTTTAGCCAGTTCCATGCACTTCCTTTCCTCTGGGAATCAGGAAGCATTGCTGATGGATCTGAGAGTCAGAGGGGATATCCTGCAGCTGAGAATCCCTTGTCAGACAGGACCATGAACACGCTCCGGGGGAGGAGAAATTCTGGGAGCTGAGCCAAAGGTTAACGTTTTCCGGGGCCTCTGGGGGCTCTTTGAGGGAAGCAGGGCTCACCTGGATCAGTTTCACGGGGTTCGTCCATGTGAAGTGGGTTTTCTTGGCCGAGGGGGCTTGCACTGACTTGTATATCACATCCAGCTGGGGGTGGATGGCACACACCCCATCCAGGATTTTCACGAACTGCTCAGACACCAGCACATTCTGCAGCAGGGAGAGAGGGGACCTGTCGGGCAGCGGGTGCTGCCGTCATGCCATCTCCCAGACCGGCGGGCTCCCCCCAAGCAAAGCCACGTGTTGTCTTTTCTAGTTTGTTCTGCAGTGCTGCTCCCAGACTGGGACACGGCTGTCCTTTGCTAGCACTGGCAGTTTGGCTTGTGAGTTTCCCACGTGATCTGGATCAGGTGTCCTAGCTGGGCGCTGGTGGCCTGTCACCGCCTGTCAACTCACTCTGCTCTCAGAAGGTGAGCCTAGTGTCTGTGTGTGACAGACGGGCACGGCTGTGGGGTTACATGACTGGCCCCCAAAGGCCCTGAAAAGCCCATTTCTACCCCAGTGTTGGTCTTCAGAGCTGAAGCCCTAGCAGAGAGCCCCTCATTCCAGCCATCTGGTTGCACATGGGGAGCCCCCGCCTTGTGGAAGGGCCTCCATGCCCTCTTAGAGGCTGCAGGAGAGCACGTGCTCTGTGTGATGGTGTTTGATGAAACCTGGCCTCCGTGGGTGTGCTCCACCGGCTTCATCCCTCAGCTGCGGCTCTCAGTATCTTTTGCCTTTTCAAAGAACTCAATTCGTGCTAAGGGCTGAAGACTTACTCCCTCTCCTTTGTAGGTATTCTAGAGAAAGTTCTAGAAGCATCTACAATGAAGGGATTCCAACACTACTTAGAGTTATGGTGGCATCATGTGGAGTGGCAAGAGAAACTCCAGCTCAGGGGTTTATATGCCGCCTTAGGGTCTAAACAGCATCACTTCCGACATTCCCTCAGACACCCCAAGATAGTGCTCGGGTTCACACCTTCCAACCTGCACTGCAGGGGGTGGGAGGAGCCGAACTCTAATGAACTCTGGACCCAGGGGCTGAGGTCAGAGGCAGCAACACAGGGTGCAGGTCAGAGCTGTGGGACAAGCAGAGAGCAGGCCTCTGAGGAGGAAAACCAGGAGCACAAGGAGGAGCCAGGGCTGGGGAGGAGGAGACAAGGGAACAAAGTGAAAAGGACAGCAGGTGTGTTTTTATGACACTTTATAATCTGTGGCAAATATAAACCCAATTTTTACTCATTATTCAGTTCTAAGAAGCTTGGATTTCAAACGCAAAACATCATCCCTGATAGACTTGCAAGGTATTAAAGTCTTAACAAAACCCCAATTAGTGTGGCATTAAGCAAATGTGAAAGGACTTTTCACACTTCACCTTTACAGAACTCTAGAGTGGGAGGCAGAAGCCCTGGTTTACTCCTCGCTGCGTTTCACACCTGCTGCGTGGTCCTGGGTGAGTGGCCTAACCTCTCTGTTTCAGGTTCTTTACGTGTAAAGCAGGACAATGAGGACGAGTACTAGTCATGGGTTGAATCGTATCCCCACAAAAAAAGATGCTGAAATCCTGACCCCAGTATCTGTGAATATGACCTTATTAAGAAATAAGATCTTTGCAGATGATCAAGTTAAAAATGAGGTCGCTAGGGTGGGCCCTAACCCGATACGACTGGTGTCCCTGTAACAAGGGAACACTGGGATACAGAGACGGAGCGTGACACCTGAGGCTGAAGGCAGAGATCCAGGGTGAGGTCTCTACAAGCCAAGGAACAGCGAAGATTGCCTGCAAACTACCAGGAGCTAGAAGAGAAGCAGGGAGCAGATTCTTCCTCACAGTCCTCTGGAGGAACCGACCTGACCAACACCTTGACCTTGAACTTCTAGCCTCCAGGACTGTGAGACAAGACATTTCTATCACTTGAGTCACTTGCTTTGTGTACTTTGCCTTGGCAGCCCTAGGTCACGAATACATTCTACCTACTTCCCAGAGTAGAACTAAACGAGTTGGCACCTATAAAATGGCTTTGGGGCTTAAAAAAAAGAGTATAAACTGATAGACAAGTATAGGATATTGTTGGCAACAGCTCCTACCTCTGGGATGATTCAGGCCAGAGTACCCACAGAGTGGAGTCACCTCCGCAAGCTTCCCGCCTCCATCTAGGTTTTTTTTTTTACACTCAAATACTACTCTGATTAGAGTAGGCTGAGTCATGAAATGAAAACACAGATTTGGACGTGTTTTCATACTCAGATTCTAAAAATCCTGTGATTGTGGAAGCATTCTAAGGCCCAGAGCCATCCATCAACAAAGCTGACTGCAGACAGGTCTGTTCTGGGGTCCCCCACCTTTGATTCTGGTGTTCCTCCTCTCTGCCCTCAGGCCTGCTCTTGGGGGTGCAGGTCCTGGGTTCTCAGGATCGGGCAAATAATTTTATACCATGATGTTACTGACTGACTGGCTACTCCAATGGAAAGGACCTCTGGAGGAGGGCAGAGTTGTACCCTAAAAGGAGTGTTTTGTCTTTTCTTCTCCTGGAGCATGTAGGCCCTGAGGGCCAGAGCTGTTGGCACCTGGCACGGTGGCCATGGCAACTGGCATGCTCCCTGAGTGTGAGCGAACCATCAGATGACTTACAGAAATGTCAATATCCTCCATCCTGGATTTGGGGTTCCTCTTGATGGACAGGATAAGTAACACAGCCCCATCCATACTTATGGGGTTCAGGAAAAGCTGTGGGAGGAAGGGAAAGGCAGAAGGAGGCAGAGATGGGGGCAGAAAAGGCTGGTTCAGAGCACGGTTTCCATATATCCCCGTCAAACCACAGTCTATGTCTTCCTTCCAGATTTCTCTGTAAGCACCCATCTCCCTGTCTGTCTGTCTGTCATCCATCCACTTGTCCATCTCACTGCTCATCCATCCATCCATCCAACAAACATCGACTGGGGCCCTGCAACACGCCAGTCACTGGGATAAGCACAGGCAAGCATGACAAGGATCTAAAATGAAAATATTTGGTCACTGTAGAAAAAATTTAAAAGCAGTAGAAAAAAATGTTAAAATCACCTATATTTCACTAACCAGAAAAAAATCTTCGTGGCCATTTTGCTGAGCTAGTTTTTTAGTCTTTTAGAAGTCAGATTCTCTGAACTTGCCTTGGCTTCGTCGGCCCCCAAGGCTGAGTCCTTGGCAGGCTGAGTCCGTTCTTCTGTCTGAATCACACTCGGTGCCCATCCAGGCAGGCCAGCCTCTCAGCTTCCCCAGTCACTAGGCGGCCACCTGGAGTGGTCTGCCATCACCAGGCTACTTCCACTGGTCAGAACCTGACTCCCTCTTGTCACCGCAACAGCTCTAGGGTGACTGCCCTCTTGAACGGCAGCTCATCTCCACTGATTCCTAACTCCCGTTCTTCCACCAGCACTCCCACGTCTGTGGTCCCCCTGAGTCACCTACATATCTTGCGGGAGTTGGAACTGCAGTAGAAAGCCAGGTAGAGCTGACTTCCCTCTGCCTCTTGCTAGCTGACAGGTCACACAGCCTCAGTCTTCTCATCTGACAAGTGGGGTTACTGGAGCCCACTTGATGGGGCTGGGCCAGGAATAAGGAGACAAATCACTTGAAACAGATCTTGGCTCAAAGTAGGAGCCCCAGAAAGGGGACCTGTTAATACAAGGCCTCATTTTTCATCAATTGCCAACTTCCGAGGAGCTTCTCTGTTATAAATTAGCATCTATAAGCAAATTAATTTAAAATGAAATACATATTCATTCATTTACTTAATAAATATTCATTGGGCATCCCATGGACAGAGGAGCCTGGTGGGCTACAGTCCATGAGATCACAAGACTTGGACATGACTTAGTAAGTCCTGTAGACTCAGGACTACTATCCTGTAGACTCCTGTAGTCCTGAGTCCTAGCGGAGTATTATATCCCCCGTACCCAGGACTCTGCTAGGTACAGGTGATATTAATGGGCAAACCCGAATACGTCTTTGTCCTCAGGAAGCTCTCAGGCTAGTGCGTGACAGACAAGTCACTCAGAACGAGAATATAAAGAGGAACTCTGGGGAGTTCTAGGAGAAGGGGTGAACAGGATCTGAGGGTTCCCTGGGGGTGCCTAGGGTACTGGGGCTCCCACTGTGTTCTGAGGCAGAATAGCAACTGAGGCCAGTCAGGGGAGCACTGTGGGCTAAGGAAGCAGTGTGGGCAAGGTCCTGCAGGGAGGGAGGTGAAAAAGCCCCTGCGGTCTCCCCTGGTGGTCCAGTGGTTAAGAAGTGAAAGTGAAAGTCGCTCAGGACTCTTAGCAACCCCATGGCCTGTACAGTCCATGGAATTCTCCAGGCCAGACTACTGGAGTGGGTAGCCTTTCCCTTCTCCAGGGGATCTTCCTGACCCAGGGATTGAATCCAGGTCTCCCACACGGCAGGCGGTTTTTTTTACCAGCTGGGCCACCAAGGAAGCCCAAGAATACTGGAGTGGGTAGTCTATCCCTTCTCCAGGGATAGACTTCTCAACCCAGGGATCGAACCGGGGTCTCCTGCATTGCGGGTGGATTCTTTACCAGCTGAGCTACCAGGGAAGCCCATGGTTAAGAAGCTGCCTGCCAAGGTAGGGGGTGCGGGTTTGATCCCTGGTCCGGGATGATCCCACATGTCATGGAGCTCCTAGACCCTTGCACCACAACTACCGAAGCCCGAGTGCCTAGAGCCTGTGCTCTGCACCGAGAAGGCACCGTAATGAGAAGCCTGTGCACTATAATGAAGACCCAGGGCAGCCAAAAAATTAAAAAAAATAAAAAGACCCTGAGGCATTGGCTGGAGCATAGGAGTTGGGGGGAGGGTAAACTTGAAACACACTGAGGGAGAGGACTGGGTTTGAGCCATGGAGGCCCTGGGGGATGGGGGGCTTAAGCTGGAGTAGAGTAGGTAGGGTGGGGTTAGAAGCCAGATTTACACTCAAAAGGCAAACTCTGGCTGCAGTGTGGAGAGAAACTGGAGGAGGGGATTCCCTGGCAGTCTAGCGGTTAGGACTTGGCGCTTTCACTGCCCGGGCCCGGGTTCAATCCCTGGTTGGGGAACGGAGATCCCGAAAGCCACTTTGTGAAGAAAAAAAACCTGGAGGAGACCCAGATGGGAGAAAGGAAAACCAGTTAAGAGACAAACTGCTACCCTGTGCCAGGTGAGAGTGGAGAGTGTGACACTGAGTTTACAGAATAAAGCCAGCCAAGAATGTAGATTTTTCTCTCCAGCAACATCCCAACCCACTCCCGCTCCCCTCCCTGTCCCCACACACACAGATACACATGTGCATGCACACACAGGGATGCAGGGACACATACACAGATGCACACCCACTGACGCACACATGCATGGGTGCAGAGACACACAGACATGCAGTTACACACACGTGGAGGCACACACACACACATGCACACACAAGCTGTCCTGTCTCCTGCCCGGGTGAAGCCTACCTTCAGAACTTTGAGGCTTTCATTCAACTCCAGGGCTCTGCTGATTTTGGAGAGCCCGTCGTTGGTGATGTTATTGCTGCTGAGGTCTAGGTAGGTCAGGTAGCTGTTGAGTCTGAGGACCTCCCCTAGGGCTGCAGCCCCCTCGTTCCCAAAGCTGTTCATGGAGAGATCGAGTTTCTTCAGCGACACGTTAGACTGCAGGGAGAAGGGAAAATAGCGCCAGCATCAAGGCTGCAGGCAACTCATCCAGCCAACGTGCCCCCATTTTTGTCCCTGGCCGGCTTCCAGACAGAGTGCTCAGTGGTCCCCGGGAGACAGACGGCCAGATCTTTCCAGATCCCTCCCAGCTGGGCTCAGAGTCTCAGAGCTCATTCTCTTTGGGTGAAGGTCATTCCCTTCGCCCTGAGTTAAACTGCCCCTTTGAAGTTACCCCCAGAGGTGCGTATGAGGCCCCAGTAGGGCAAGTTTCCCTGGGAGGGATTTGTACTAAAGGAGGACATGCATTCAGGAGTTGTGGGAGGCAGACTGACTGTGAAGAGCGCCTGAGGAGGTCTCAGATCACTGTCCTCAATGGTGACCATGGAGAAGGGGTTCAAGATGGTGGACAGAGGGCCTGGTCATCCTCACCTGGGCTCAACCCTGGCTCCACTCCCGCAGGCTTACCCGGAGACCATTGCACAAGGCCACCACTCCCCGGATGTAGAGGTGGTTCCAGCTCAGATCCAGCGACTGGAGCCCTACATTGATGGCTGAGGGAGGGGAGGGCGTCATCTCAGCCTCCCCCACCTCCCGGAGAACCCAGGCTCTGGGTTGGCCTGAGATCCATGAAATTGGGGGTAAGAATGGCTCAGTCCTCATGCAAAGCAGAACACTGAGGCAATAACTTGTTAGTTATCCATTTAAACACAAAATGACAAGGGGATTCCCAACGCCACAGAATCGTGGTAAGATACTTGTACATTGCAGGTGGCAAACGTGGGATACACTCTGAACTGTCTGGTCAGAGATGTTTTCCTACTAAAATCTGTTTGCTCCATCTCAGGGCAATATCACCCCTGAGACTCTTCCTAGGTAGACAGTATAGTATGTAAGGTGAGTGACACTTGCAGATGTTTCCCATGGCATCCCTCACAAAAGTGAGGTTTGTGACTCACAGGGGAGGGGTAAAGCATAACACAAATATCCACCTGGTGGAAAATCACACAGTCGTTAACATAGATGGAGACAGCATGGGAAACAGGGGTAGTTTACATAGCGAGACTGCGGTGGGCATGGCGAGGTCTATCACGTGGTATTTTCATGGAGACCTATGGGAGCAATGGGGCCACAGAATGTCCATCCAGAACTTTAGGGATATAGCCAGGTGGAAGCGGGGCGACATCAGGCTTGTCTAGGAGTTGGGTTTGCACTGAAATTGCAATTTTTAAAAAACTTAAAGGTGCTTTTGATTACAGCCTACATAGGGCTGGGAGAGCATTCTATGTAAACACGTCAGCTTTGTCATTTTTATATGGGGAGGGCGGATGTGCTGAGGACACTATTGGGAAGAGAGACTAAAGTGCTCTTGAAGGACACTGAGTGGGAGGAACCGCCTTCAGGCCCAGGAAAATATGTTTTTCTGTTTTACTTTTTTATGCACAGAGTGCTCTGTACTGATCATGTCTTTCTCTTGTGTCAACCACCAGGACACACTTTTAGGAAAATGCACACCACCTTCTGTTGTATTGAGAACAAACTTTTCTCCTGCTTTCATTCTCTCCCTGGCTGTCTCCCTCAATCTCTTCCTACCCTTCTTTGCTCTTTTGTGCCATGTCCCCCACTTAAGTTATATTTTGCACTCCTGTTCCTCTTAAATGACCACAAAGTTAAAAGTTTAATTCTGTTCTCACCACTTCCTAGCTATGTGACCTTAGACAGAAGGCAGAGATTCGCTCAGTCATGTCTGACGCTTTGCGGCCCCACAGACTGTAGCCTGCCAGGCTCCTCTGTCCATGGGATTCTCCAGGCAAGAATACTGGAGTGGGCTGCCATGCCCTTCTCCAGGGGATCTTCCCGATCTAGGGCTCAAACCTGGTTCTCCCACATTGAGGCGGATTCTTTGGCTTACTTATCCTTCCCTTACTTCTGTTTTCTTATCTATAACATGGGAATGTTAACCTTTACAAAAGTTTTTTTTTGTAAAGATTGATGTAAAGAGCCTAGCATGATGTCTGTCACATAGCAATCATCTAATATTTGGTGGCTTTAGTACACAAAAATTTTTGAAAGCTGCAATATAGTATGGTGACAACCATATTAAAACAGAAGTTAGTCTGTCTCATCTTAAATTTATGTTTTAAAATTTAATTTTAAAATGTTTGACAGTTAGTTTTCAAAGGGAGACTCAAAATACCCAATAGTTCATTTACACTTTGCTCTTCCGTCCCTTCCGCTCCAGCTGAAGATCTTGCCTCATTGCTTCGCTGAGGAAGCGGCAGCAATGGGGTGAGAGAGCTTCGCCCTCCTAAAGTGCTATCTCCCAGCCCCACTGCCCCCCACACCCACTCTTGGGCTCCCCACTCTTTTCAGTGAATGATGGGTCCCTACTGCTCTCAGGCCACCCCTCCATGTTTGTTATAGATATTATCGCCTCCTGTCTTTTCAAGGACTTCGCTCCTATAATTATGTCCTCCTCCTTCTCCAGCATGTTTCTGTTTCTCTTCTTCCTATCAGCACTTCCCATCCTTGCAAACCTTCCTGGACTCTATGCCACCCATCTTTCTTTTCCAGCCACGTCTCAGTGGAGCGCCTGGAGTTGCTTACAGGGCCATTTTCACTTCTTTGCATCTCATTTTCAACTCAACCCACTCCAGTTGGGTTTGCATACCCCCTCACTAGTTATCTCCACGCTGGCAAGTCCTGTGGTCACTTTTCTGTCTTCTTATTTGATCTCTAAGCAGTACTTCACCCCGCTGACCACCTCCCCCTTCTTGAAAATGCTCCCCATCGCGTGGCTCCTTGGTACCTCACTTTCCCTGCTGTTTGACTCATCACTCCCACTCCAGCTCCTCCTCCTCTGTGACCCCTTAAAATGTTGGAGTGACCCCGGGGGCAGTAGGATGGCCCCCTACTCAACTCTGTCTGCACTCTTCGCCTGGACGACCTCATCTGGACACATGGCCGTGGCTTTAAATACCTCGCAAATATGTTTCCAGTTCTGACCTGTTCTCCACACTCTAAACTGACCCAGCAAACCACCTTCCTGACGTCTCCGTGTCGGCGTCAAATGGGCATTGAAAGCCCTTCCTGGCCAAAAGCAGACACCTTGACTCCTAACTCCTGCCCCTCTGTACTGTGACTCCCTGAGTTCCCCTCACTGAGTAAACACCACCTCCATCTCACCAGGAACTGAAACAAAAGAATCACGAATCTATCTTTATCTCTCCCTTTCCCTCCCTCTTCACATCAGCAAGCCCTTTTGGCTTTACTTCTGGAGCATATTCTGAATCCATCCCCTCCGAGAGCCCCCTGGTTGAGCTCACGCTGTGATTCTGTCCCCCAGTCACCACGCCTCCCTCTTCCCCTCCCATCCTCCTCGGATGCAGGAGTCACGGAGTGGGTCTGAGCCTCCCAGCTGTCCCTCATCATTCCCACGCTCACATCCTTCATGATACGCCATGCGTTGAATGAAGCCCAGGCTCTGTGGGTGTCATAGCTCCAACAGCCCGACGTGACGGGCTGCCCGCCACCTCAACGACCTCTCTCCCTTCCATTCTCCTCCCCTGTTCCCTGTACTTCAGCCACACTGTCTCCCCAAGTTCCTCAAACAGGCTTTCTTCCTGGAAAGCTATATAGCACGGCTGTTTCTTCTTTTATATTCAGTTTTCAACAAAGAGCCGCCTTCCCTGGGCGGTTTCCTCTCCCCTCCCCATCTAGATGAGCACTCGGTCCCCACTGCTAGGAGTCCTCTCTGCTTCTATTCATTTCCCCAGGAGAGAACGTTTAGTTTGTTTTCCCCCCTTTATAACACTTTTGTTATAATGAACCTCCTCGGACAGCTCTCTCTGTATGCACGAGACCTTCTCTGAGACACCTATAGAGGTGAACTGCGTCATAGAATATATACATTTCCAATATATTACTGCTGCTGCTGCTAAGTCGCTTCAGTCGTGTCCGACTCTTCGCGACCCCATGGACTACAGCCCACCAGGCTCCTCTGTCCATGGGATTTTCCAGGCAAGAGTACTGGAGTGGGTTGCCATTGCCTTCTCCGTAATATATATTACTAAATGTAGTCAAATTGTTCTCCAAAGTGCCTTTATCTAGCAGACTTGTGAGTGTCCCTATTTTTTGTTCATTTTCACCGCAATTGATATTCTCTGATGGGAAACTGTTACAGCTCTGCTAGATGACAAAGGAAATCTGTTTGTGGTTTTCTTTTGGATGTTTTTAATTACTGAAGAGTGCGGACACTTGGTTTTCTTTGGTCACTGTCCATATGCTTTGGCCAGTTGTTTTATTTTTTTTACTGGGAGTATTTATCACTGCCTAATTGAGCTAGAGAAATTTTCGTCAGTATTCTGAACAGTAATCTTGTATATTTTACAAATGTTCTACATTTCTACTCCCTAACGAGTGCGTGTCTTCTATCACTGCCCCATGATTTCTTTTATCATCTGAAAGTTTTCACTTCACTGTTGCCAAATGTATGACTCGTTTTTGCTGCAGTTTCTGCCCACTGTTTTGTTACAGTGTGTGCCCATTTCTGTTTAATAATCTTTAGCCTCCCTGAGGTCATCTCTCTGTATTATTTCTCATAGAAACGAGTTACTTTTATGTTATTCTAATCTAATTATTTTGAAGTTTTTTTACTTCCCACATTCAGATGTTTGCTCCCTTCAAAATGAATTTGGGGTATCGTTTACATTGCTTTTTATAATCAGAACTGTCAATAACAATAAAGAAACAGGAGACGAGCTCTGACAAGCCATCCTACCCTATGTCCCTCCCTTTCCTGGGCCCCTCCCTTCGCAGCAGGACTCACCTAGCATCTGCCCCAGGTACTCGCCTGCCTTGTCACAGAATTTGTTGTGACTGAGATCCAGTGATTTAATTCTGTAATTGTTCTAGAGAAAGAAACAGGGCAGAGAAAGGTGATTTTTGTCTTCTCTGTCTTCTCTGCAAATGCCTCACTTGGAACACTGCGATGGGGGCCCGCGTATGCCGAAAATTAAGTAGGCTAGTGTTCTTAGACGGAGGACCGTTCATTTCCTGTAGAACTGTTGATGACTGCTAGGAGAATTTAGCACCATCCAAACAGTCCTACCAATTGCTGAGGCTTTTGATAGGACTGGAGTCTGAACACTCAGCAGCTCCCTACACCAGGCAAGTGGTCTCACTCCTTCCTGACGCTCAGAGCCACCCATGTCCCAGCAGCATCGCTCACAGGGCTGGCCGCACCCGCACCCCTGCCTTCTTACCGACAAGGCTTGACAGAACAGCTCTGCAGATTCTTCCTTGAAGTTATTCCCTGCAGTGAAGGGGGTGCGTTAGCAACGTTCTTCAGACTAAGGCTCCCTAACCCTCCATATCTTAGTCCTGCTAGTGTCTTGCCTTTGGAACAATCGGACATAGAAAAGGTGGCAAGTTCAGCAAGGACGGACTGTATAGCATGTGGAACTCTTCTCAGTGTTACGTGGCAGCCTGGATGCGCGGTGGGTTTGCGCAAATGCTTAAAGCAGTGTTTGGGCACAGAGGCACACACGGGGAGAAAGGCAGCTCATTACCATCTCTTTAGTGCTCCTTCCCTTCTCTCTCTGCCCTGACTGTGCAGGGAGTTTCAGGAGTTGGTACACCATGCCCTGAGCCTCCACTGATAGCATCAACCTCTGGCCTTGTGCCTAAACTCTGTGATGTTCTAAAAATGCTAATTCAAGTCTAAGCAGCAGAGGTGGGCCTGGAGAGATGAATGAGTCACTTACCATGCGTGCAAAATCGAAGGGTGCCAAAAATCTCAGCAATTGCGATGAATAAGATCTTAATAGTTTAAAATGCAAATCAATGTAAAAACATCTATGATGAACCAGAGTTTAAATAAAAGCAGGATCTGACCCTGTACTTCATTCCAATCTGTCCCTGTGGGATTCTGTGGTTTATTTAAAGTGTTGATATTTTTCTTCACCCATGGATTTATCTTTGTATTAATTTTGGCTTTTAAAAATGTTGCTTTAAGATGTTATTTACTTGGTTACTGAGTTTTTTGTTGCCCCTTAAGTTCTGCGGCTGAGGCGAGTGCCTTCCTTGTCTTATCCTAGCCCTGGCCCTGCTAAGGAATCCATTGATAAAACACTGGTGATTTGCGGGGAATAGATGACACAAATTCTTATCCCCAAATTTCTCCTTGAAAGTTTAATAAACCGTATGTCTCTAGCACTGAGAAAGCGCTTGGCACATAGCAGGTGCTCAGTTAATCCTGAATGAATGAATGAATGAATGAATCCATTGAAACACAAATACTTCCTTGGTTGTTTCTGGCACCAGTACAATGAAATGAGATGAGAATCTAGTCAGTGTAGAAACTTATGTGATCTGTTACTCAAATTGTTGTATTTATACTATTTGTTACCTGTCCTGCATTGGCTGTAAGAAATTATTTGGAAGATAGATGAAAAATACAGATTCTTAGCCTTTTCCCCTAAAGATTCTGACTTAGCAGCCTGGGATAGGACTGGGAAGTTCGTGTTTTTGCAAATAACATTCTGGATTAATGTTATATTAGAGGTCTTAGCCAATACAACCAAAAAACTCTCCAGGAGCCATAAATACTGGAAAGAAGAGACAAAAACTTCCATTGTTTGCAGACATTATCACCTACATAAATAATCAAGAATATTAACAAAATGTCAGAACTAGTAAGATAGTTCAATAAAATGATTGACAATAGGCTCAATGTACAAAAATTAATAGCTCTCATGCTGCTGCTGCTAAGTCGCTTCAGTTGTATCCAACTCTGTGCGACCCCATAGACGGCAGCCCACCAGGCTTCCCCGTCCCTAGGATTCTCCAGGCAAGAGTACTGGAGTGGGTTGCCATTTCCTTCAATGCATGAAAGTGAAAAGTGAAAGGGAAGTCCCTCAGTTGTGTCCGACTCTTAGCAACCCCATGGACTGTAGCCCACCAGGCTCCTCTGTTCATGGGATTTTCCAGGCAAGAGTACTGGAGTGGGGTGCCATTGCCTTCTCTGATACCAAGAATAAAGTAATTAGAAAAAGTGGTAGAAAAAACATTCTATTCTCATAAGAATGAAATGATAAAGACCTAGACATAAAGCTAATATGAAATATGCATGACTAATAATGAAATAAAACTATAACAATTTATTGAAGAACATAAAAAAACCTGATGAAACCAAGTTCTTAAATGAAGCTATTCAATATTTTGAATATGTCTGATATTTCCTGAATTAACCTAGAATATTAAATATAACTCCAACCAAAATCCCAATAAGTTTTTTTAATAGAACTTGACAAAATGATTTAAAAATTCACCTGGAGGAGAAACTGTCCAGGAATAGCCAAGATTACTTTGAAAAAGGTCAAACTTTGTCCACTCAAATATTAAACACATTATTGTTGTTGTTTAGTCACTAAGTCATGTATGACTCTTTTGCAATCCCATGGACTGCAGCCTGCCAGGTTCTGTCAGTGGGATTTCCCAGGTTGGAATACTGGAGTGGGTTGCTGTTTCCTTCTCCAGGGTATTTTCTCAACCCAGGGATCAGAACCTGTGTCTCCTGCATTGCAGGTGGATTCTTGCACTGCAGAGCCGCTGGGGAAGCTCAAACATATTAAAATATCTAATATAAGCATATAAGTATAAAACTAATATATTGAATGTTACATACTTGATATATTTTATAAATTTCAACTAATTATAACATATTATAATTTTAATATTTTAAACAAATACTAAAACAGTACAATGTTGACATAGAAATAGCTAAATGAAATGGGATAGAGATTCTAGAAAGGAATCTATATTTATATGGCAATTTAACATATGATGGACTTCTCTGGTGGCTCAGATGGTAAGGAATCCACCCGTAACGCAGGAGACCCAGGATCGATCTCTGGGTCGGGAAGCTCCCCTGGAGAAGGGAATGGCAGCCCACTCTAGTATTCTTGCCTGGAGAATTCCATGGTCACAGGAGCATGGTGGGTTACAGTCCATGGGGTCGCAAAGAGTCACACATAACTGACTAACACACACTTTAATATATGTTAAAATGGCATTCAAGTTAGTCAGTAAAGGATAAGTTATTCAATTAACGAAGCTGGGCACTTGGCTATGAATTTTAGCCAGGTGAAAATAACACATAGGATTTCTACCTAATGCCATGAACAAAAATAAATTCCAGATATATTAAAGATCTATGTGGGAAAAATTACAAAAATATTTGAAGAAAATAAAATAAAATACTTTAAAATCTGAAGTAGGAAACAGTTTTTAAGCAAGACTACAAAAATCAAAACCGTAAAAGAAAAGACTGATGAACTTGACAACAGTAAATATACAAACTTTTATATAAGAAAGCGCCAGGCGTGAGTGCTAAGTCGCTTCTGTGGAGTCTGAGTCTTTGCTGCCCCAGGGACTGCAGCCCACCAGGCTCCTCTGTCCATGGAATTCTCCAGGCAAAAATACTGGAGGGGGTTGCCATTTCCTTCTCCAGGGGGTCTTCCCCACTCTGGGACTGAACCTGTGTCTCTTGAGTCTCCTGTATTGGCAGGCAGTTTCTTAACCACTAGTACCACGTGGGAAGCCCTTCATAGGCTCACCTGAAAGCTGAAGACTGAAAAGCGAGGAGGTGTTATTCTGGAGGAACTCGGAGAGGATTCTGGCCCCCTCCAAGCCGAGATCATTGTCGGAAACATTCTAAAAGGCAAGAGAACACTTCTGTACGTAAAAATCCCACCAAAGGGCCCTGGTTAACAAATGATGGGGGGTGGGGGCTTACTTGAGGCCTGTCCTAAGGACATAAGGTTGGGGTAGAGAGAGCAGGTGTTAGGTCGAAGGACTGGAAGGGTTAGGGAGATTAAAAAGAGGAGGAGGAAGAGAAAGAGGAGGACGAGGAGGAGAAAGAGGTAGAGGAGGAGGAGAGGACCCCTGGTTTTTCTGATGTTTCATGGCGAGGCCCTAGGCTGGTCTCAATTCTCTGAAGCTGACCTCAAAGACTCCCCCCACCCTCCCCAGTTTCACCCTGGTATTTTAGATAAGCACATTGCATTTTTTTTTTGGAAACCCAAGATAACTATTTGGAGGGTTTAGTATGAAACAACTGATAAACAAATTAAGAGTAAGCAATTATTGTAATTCCCTTCACTGGTTCCTGAAGCATGAATTACTGTGCTCGGAAGAAACTGGGGTATAAATGGACACAGTCCATTCAGGCGAATGGGAGGGACTTTACATAACTTTGCCATTATGATCTTGGTCGTTTTTCCCCCTTCTTTTTCCAAGTTTTAAAACTGTAGTAAAATAGACGTACACACGTTTGCCATCCTAACCATTTTGAAGGGTACAGCTCAGTGGGCTGAAGTACACTCATGCTGGTGTCCAACCATCGCCAATCATCTATCTCTGGATGCATTGTATTTTATGAAATTATCTCGTGACTTTATTTTCTTTAAGAAAGTTCACGTTAAGGCAACTCTAAAGAAGTTTGTCCATTTAGGGACTTGTGAGGTCAGATGGAAATAGGTTCTCAGGGTTTCCTATGCCCATGGGGAACCTGGTCAGCCTCTTAGGGGTGGAACTTCCTCTGAGAAGTCACTTCTAGTGGGGAGGAGCCCCCAGATTGAGAGCAGAAAGCCTGGAGGCTGGGCTCGGGTAGGGGTCTCTGGCTTGTCTCGAGTGGATTCTGAGGCCCTGAGTGTGGAGGTAGGAACAGGCAGGACCGGGCACAGCACCATCTCCTGAAGGTAGTAGTTTTCCTGCAGCATCTCCACCAGGCTCAGGATGCCCTCCTCCGTGATGCAGTTGTCCGCCAGCTCCAGCGTGAGGACGGTCGTGTTAGACTTCAGCCACCACAAGGGGAGGGGGAGAGAGAGAAAGATGGATGGTGACAGAGTCAGTTCCCTGCCTTTGCCCAGAACCCATCAGCCCTCTTGAACATCCTGGCTGTGTCAGAGGGTATGGAGGTGCGGGCTAGCAGTTCTGGAGTGGAGGAGTGGCTAGCAACAGGGGAATAAGGCAGGGCTACTGCCATCCCCATGAGTTTTGTTTCGTGGTTGTTGCTTCGTCACTAAGTCACGTCCGACTCTTTGAGACCCCTGGTGGACCGCAGCCTGCCAGGCTCCTCTGTCCACGGGATTTCCCAGGTAAGAGTACTGGAGTGGGTTGCCATTTCCCTACTGCAGGGGATCTTCTCAACCCAGGGATTGAACCCGTGTCTCCTGCATTGGCAGGTGGTTCTTCACCACTGACCCACCAGGGAAGTTTTGCTAGGACATGCTTCTTCTGGGCACCTCCTTTCCCAACAAGGGATTCCCAGAGGGGATTTAGAAGGGGGACATGACAACAGAGTCCTGCAAAGGGGAAGGCGCAAGGGTGAGGGGAACAGATTTTAACCATTTAGCCTTGAGGAGAGAGGCCTGTGACCTACTCCAGGATTAAGGAGAAAGTGATACATTTCAGTTCAGTTCAGTCACTCAGTCGTGTCCGACTCTTTGTGACCCCATGGACCGTAGCTCGCAGGGCCTCTCTGATACATTTAAGAACGGTATTCAAGCCTAACGCATCTCCTGTGCCATCTTGCTCAGAGGCGTCTCTTCTAGTCTAGGCTTAAGGTTTATCTGGACTCTCTGACAGTCAGGATGTTGCCTCAAGGCTGTTTGGAGGGAACTGGAGCTTAAATACTTTCCTAATTGATTTTTATGGGAGTATAATTGCTTTACAATGTTGTGTTAGTGCGTGCTGTACAGCAAAGTGAGTCAGCAATACCCCCTCTTTTTTGGAGTTCCTTCCCATGCAGGTCACTACAGAGCATTCAGTAGACCCCCTGTGCAATAGCATATGGTCTCATTAGCTATCTATTTTACACATGGTATCAATAGTGTATGTATTGCAATGCCAATCTCCCAATTCTTGCCCGCCCTTCTCCTTTGGTACTGATACGTATTAGAACCTAAATCTTAAATCAATATCTACATGCAAGCTAGTCTGCATTTCCATAGGGAACAAGGCAAGTGGAAATGACTAGCATTGCAGCAAGAGGGACTGGGGTTAGCTCTAACCACAACTTCTGTCCTTCCCTTCCCCACCTCGTTCCCTGTGCAGAAAGGCAGAGAGAACAGATTAATCTTTGGATCTGAGCACTTTCGAAGCCCACAAAGCCACGAGAGAAGTAGAATGTGGTAGGAGCTCTCGTCTCAAGCAAAGGGAGAGTGTCACAGAGCGAATTACAGCCACGCAGGGAGGTCCTCCGGGGCCTTCAGGAAGTGTCCTCTGGCCTCAGCTCTCTGCGGGGAGGGGGTGGTGGTGGCAAAGCTCAGGGGCCCTCCCAGTCTAGGCGTCATTTAGCAGAAACTGGGACTGAAGGGCCACTTTCAGAGTCGTCCTGGGGGCCAGCACAGCGTGTGGTGCGGCGGGTGGGCCCGATCGCCAAGTCCATCCACATTCATTTCACAAGGACGAGTATCTATTTGTCACCCTCTGTGCCAGCTGCCCAGGAAACAGGGATAAACAGAAATCATCCCTCCTCTGCAGGGGGTCCACAGCCCACTAAGTCCAGGGGCATGGAGATCGGCGGAGGAGGGATAGATCCCAGGAAGTATGAAAATGACCCCTCCTATCGGGGCGCTCTTCATCTCAGCCAGGGGAGAGCATGACATGTGAGAAGTTCAACTGTACCAGAGATATCAGTAATAATTAAACGTTCAGTCCATGGGAATGTCACAATGATTAATTGTCAAAGGGGTGATACAGAGAGAAGAAAAACTCCCCCTAAACAGAAACTGCTGTTCCTGAGAGCCAAGCGGCCCAAGTCCTGAGTGGATTTCATTATATTCTATTTTTTTTTCCCCATGAAGCTCATGAGGTAATGGTGCATTCCTAACACTTCATTAATCAGTCTTTCAACGCTCCATAAATTTCAAGATGGCTTTGTTCTTTCTCTGCTCTTCCCTCCCTTCCCTCCTCCTTCTGAGGGTCACGTTCAGTGACTTCTTAACGAGCACGCACTAAGTGTAAATGCTGTTATAGATTCAAAAATGAGTGTTTTTTTTTAAATCAAACTTTTTCTTTACTGTCCTAAGTGAACCAACAGCGTTATACTGACATACACCTGCTACATTGTCTGTTTTCCTGAGGTGGAGTCAGTTGTGCGTGCGGAACGCTATATAGTAAGTTCAAGGTCAAGTCCTTGTTCACTCATGCCGGGCTGAGTGAGAACATTATTCCTGTGGGAAAACAGGATTCACTCTGCAGTGTGATCTTGAAGAATTACACCTAATGTTGCCAAAGGCAGACATAGAATTGAATGGCTCAGTAGTGAACTCATTTATCGAAAAGGATAATGGAGATGGAGGTCTTGGAATGGAGACCTGGCTGATATTTTGTCTTGTGTTTTCGCACTAGCATTTGGGCCCTTGCCCAGATCAGTTGCTTTTCCAGTGTCCACAGCCTTGTGCCTTTGCTTCCTGGATATGAAAGAACACAGACTTTCAAGGTCTGGGTCTCTAGTAACCTCTTTCTTAGGAGCTAATGGGCATCCATGCCTATTGGGGAAACAGCTGATAGTGATGCAGAGTCTGGGATTCCAGGTGGTTCAGTGGTAAACAACTGGCCTGCCCTGCAGGAAATGAAGGTTTGATCCCTGGATTGGGAAGATCCCCTGGAGAAGGAAATGGAACCCACTCCTGTATTCTTGCTAGAAAATTCCATGGACAGAGGAGCCTGGCAGGCTGAAGTCCATGGGGTCATAAATGAGTTGGAGATGACTAAGCAGCTAAACAATACCATGCAGAGCCTAGGGCAAGGTGGGCAAGGAGGTGGCAACTCAGGTCCCACAGTAGGGCTCTCTGACTCTTGGGCCCACCACCCTGTCAAGCCCCAACTCTGCCAGGCTTCATGTGCCCGCACTGGCATGCTCACCACCAGGGCTATAGCAATAGCCTTGGTTCCGTTGGGGCCCAGCCCATGGTGGTTGAGGTTTATGTAGGACTCCTCCATGTTCCGGATGAAGTAGGAGACGGGCACTACGCCCACCAGTTTGCAGGCCTCCAGGTACAGCTCCTTTTGTCCAGTGGTGAAAAATTTCTCGGTATCTGCAAAAAAAAAAAAAAGATGCCAGAGGAAGAAGCGGAGTTTCTCTTCTTCCTTTGCCTTATCTTCCTGCTAACCCAGACCACATTTGATTCTGACTGGTGTCCTCTCTGCCTGAGGGTCTGATCCTATGCGTGTATGTTCCTCCAACTGGAAGGTCAGCCTGTGGTGGGAGACTCTGACTCCAGAAAACCCCGTGGGGACGTTTCCCTTTGGTAAGAGAGAAGGTCCCTGGTTTTAGATTCCAAACTACCTGGAAGAAACGATGTGCTTCACTCCCATCTTCCCAGGTTGACTGCGAAAGGGTGTGTAAGGGTGACCTTAAGGATGTGTGAGCCCGTCTGTGCCCACCTGGGGACACCTTTGAAAGGCCAGCCAGACAAAAAGCTGGTGGTTTGTTGACAGTTGAGGGAGTTTCCACCGCAGTTTTAGTTTCACTGTGCTCAGTCGTGTCCGACTCTTCTGTGACCCCATGGGCTGTAGCCCACCAAGGTCCTCTGTCCATGGAATTTTCCAGGCAAGAACACTGGAGTGGGTTGCCATTTCCTCCTCCAGGGGATCGTCCCGACCCAGGGATCAAACCTGCATCTCTGTGTCTCCTGTATCGGCAGGTGGATTCTTTACCACTAGTGCCACCTGGAAAGCCTTTAGTTTCATTGCCACTGTTAAAATGTGAGCCACAAAGATTTATGAAAGATTTAGAGAACTCCCAACTAGGAAAAGCCCAAGTAGGATGCAGTGGGCTTCTATATGTGCAAGAATGAAAAGACTCCCAAATCCATTGGAAACAAATACACTTGGGGGCTGGGGGCTCAGTTCCTTGGACTTTAGACTAGCCTGGCTAGTGGGCAGCAGGCGGTGGGGATGCCCCACGACCCTGTCCTCATTGAACAAGCTCCACTGATGCTGAGCTTCCCAGGGCCACCTGGGGTCTAAGCCAGCATCTGTTTTCCCTTCACATCCCTGGG
The DNA here is from genome assembly GCF_027580195.1 of Bos mutus. Taxonomy (NCBI): domain Eukaryota; kingdom Metazoa; phylum Chordata; class Mammalia; order Artiodactyla; family Bovidae; genus Bos; species Bos mutus. The sequence continues at coordinate 97,735,567 of NC_091626.1, forward strand.
CCTTTGGCCAACCCACCCTAAACATTTCTAAGACGGACAACGAAAGCTTTGTTGGTGGAAAGACAAAGTCTTTGCAAGCAAGTTGATTTTATAGGCACAGCTACAAATTGGCCTTCTTTTCCAGATGATTGTAGACCAGGGGGTTTTTCGAGCTTCAGCACTATGGACATTTTGAATTGGATCATTCTCTTCTGTGAGGGACTGTTACGTGCAATGTAAAATATTTAGCAGGATGCTTTTCTTCATATATTTCTTTTTGGCTATGCCATGCAACTTGGGGGATCTTTCCCAACCGGGGATCGAACCCTGGTCAGGGAGCGTGGAGTCTTAACCACTGGACCACCAGGGAAATCCCTGAGCAAGATTCTTGGTCTCTACCCGTGAGATTCAAGTAGCATCTGCCCCCTCACCCCACCTCCAGTTTGCCAAGTGGCCCTTGGGGTGCAAAATAGCCTGGTGTACAGAAAGAGCAGAAGTAACATCCGTCTTCTCTCGCTTCTGTTGCCTCTCCACCAGCTTGCTATTCCTGCCCAGGCTCCTGTCTCGGGCCATCATGGGAGACTTCCCGCACCATCCTCAGTATCTCAGCACCGCTGCTGGGGCGCTAGAAACTGGAGGAGCTGAGCCCTGAGTTTCCATCCAACACAGAACTGTGGGGCCCAGATTCACTCCTTAGAGGTTCCTGTTTGCCCAAGCAGGATAGGTAACCCCCAGCTTTGTCCTTGGAACTCACTCTGTTTGCAGTCCGCTGACCACTTCTAGCTGTATTCACTTTAGTTATATTTTCGAGGCCGTTTGCAACAGTCTTATCACTTGCCGGCCATGGGTGTGGGGAGGGGGAAAGAGATAGAAGCCGGAAACTGGGATACAACCTCCATTGTTTCTATCTGACACCCCTCTGACCTTGTAAAATTGGGTGTTGCGATCAGCGTCAGCAGCAACCTTGAAGTGGGAAAGAAGTTAGAAAAGGGACAGCAGGATTCCCGGGGGGTGGCAGGAGGAGGTCTGTGTCGAGGGTGAGGTTGCAGGTTGACTATGAGGGGGAGGTGACTGCGCAGGGGAGCCACACAGCTGAATTCGGCAGAACAGCCTCGCCCATGTGTCTGCAGCCACTGATCACACTGCACCCCCCCAGCTCCAGAACACAGGAGAGGAAGGGGTTCAGTCTGGGGAGTCTAAGGCCAGTGCATCAGGCGGGGCCAGCATTGTTCTGGCTCTGCTTCCTGTGTCCTTTTTCCGCACCTCCTTCCTTGAGGGGACCGGGAGGGAGGAAAGGGTGGAGGTGACGTTTGCAATAACCCTCAGCCAGAGCCCCCTCCCATTGCCCAGACACCCTTGGATTTGTTGAAGGAAAATATGGGGCCCTCGACCGGGGGTAACAAGAACTCTCCTGTGAGAAGAGGAAAGTCGCCAGCATGCCAGATGGGCCCCAAATCCTCCAGGGGCCCCTGGGATATGGCATACGGAGGGCAGATGGACCAGGTGGGGTGAACATGGAGTCAGCAGACGCTGGCAGACTTCTCGGCCACTTGCACAGTCTTTCTAAACCTCAGTTTCCTCCCCTATAAAAGGCAGGTAAATAATGCCTACCTCCTGGAACTGGTACAAAGGTGGTATAGAGGCCACTTGCGGAAACATTCAGAAAACCGGAAGCCCCTGCCCTTTTATTGGTCCAGCTTTCGACAAGCTGATGCAATGGGCATGGGGTAGCGGCGACCGCCACCCCCAGGCCGGTCTCGAGGAGGATGAGGGATAACACGGAGCACAGCCACATTCCCTCCACAGCATGTCCCTCCAGGCAGACCCTGGGTCGACAGCAGGGACCGATTTCTGCAGCTTCTGAGCAGGCAGGCGAGCCACTCCTCACCCCTCAAAGGCCTACACTCACCTTCGATCTCAAGATCTGTCTCTGAGCTCTCCCGGGCTGGTTTCTCTTTCTCAACAGCCACGGGGGCTTCAGCCTCACAGTAGAGTGTTTCGTTACTGCTCTGCAGTGCAGACACACTGTCGCTCTCATCTGGAAGAAAAACTCAGCTCCTAAATTCTGGAAACAAAAGCCATCAACCGGCCTTTCCCATGGAGGCCAGAACTGGCGTTCCTGCCCCTCTGTTTCACTAGTCAACGACCTGGGTCTTGGCTGCAGCCACTGACCCCAGCCTTATATGGCTCAAGCGTGCCCTCAGCCCTCTTGGGGGGTCCTCACCCTATGAGCCCTCCCTTCGCTGACACCGGGCAGCCTCCTGTGCTAACTGCCCTCCGTGTTTCCAGGAGGCTTGCCCCTGTCCCAGCCCCTGGGTTGGGCCAGCCTTGGATGTCGACTACTTGCTTCCTCTTTTCCTTCTTTGTGGCTTGGGTGGGGTTCAGGGTCTGCTTTACTCGTTCAGAGAAAGGACATGTATGGATGCAGAGGCTTCCTCATTGGCAGGCACAGAGGGCAAGGGGCAGGGCAGGTGACTTGGGTCAAATGTAAAATAAAATGGAACAGAAGCAGTCTCAGGGAACCAGAGGGCTAACTTGATTCCTAAGGATTTGACCTAAAGTTTCTCTTCCTTCCAATCCAAATTTATGACCATGCAGAAGGAAGAGCTTGCCACTCTCCCTGGGTTGAGGGGTTGAGACTAATTGCTATGATTAAATACATGAGTCCTGGGATTTCCTCACACCAGGCCCCTGCACTTGCTAGATGGGACTTTTCTGTCACTGGGCCTCTGATCTGAAACCAGTCCTGGGCTCTTTCCTACAAGCCACACACAAAGGTAGGGCTAGTCATGCCATGTCAGCAGGATGCAAAGGTCTAGGGAAGCCAGGTTGCACCACCAGGTGCCCTGTCAGAACTCAACCAATCTACTCTTTTAGGTGGGCTGAGCATTCATGGCAGGGGTCGCAAGTTTTGGCCACCCAGGTTCTTAGAGAGTAGGGTTCCAAATAAGCTCAATGGAGATCTGTGTCTTTCTCAGCCCATGTCCACAGACCCAAGCTCCAACATTTATTTCCCAGTCTGTAAGTCAAGGTCTGTGTGACAAGGGGTAGAAATATTAATAGCAGTGGTCTGACACTTAGAAGACATACAGCAGCTTAGCCATCAAACATAGCCATCGAAAAGTGATGGTGTCCTAATTTCTTCATTACACAATGTTGGAATTCCATCCAACCAGTGGAATGTTGCTAACTGTTGAACTGGCTATCCAGAAAAAAAGAAAATCCTGATTTGTTAGCCAATGTAGTGATGTAAATATTCCCAACATGGCAGATTCCCAACTACCAACATGATATTAACCAGCTCACAGAATGAAAATTAAAGTCATCCAGAGCTGGTATGAGCTAGTTCTAGCCCAGCATTGCATGAAACTCTCTCGCTCCCTGTTTGGCCAGCCCTGCAGTCATCACACATTATCCCAAATCTATAGGGTCCCAGGAGAAGAGGGAAGAGGGCTTCTGGGTCTGCACGGTCACTAGGCATTACACTTGAGGCAGCCGGAAGGGCCTGAGTGGTGAGACATGGGACGCATTTTCACCTTTTGTCTCAGGCTCAAGAGGTTCGTCATTGTCCATGGTGCCAGGGCCCTCTCGGGGGCTGCTGCCAGCTTCTTGCCACCCTTCTTCTGCTTCCCTAAGAAGCTACCGGTCCATCCACCTCTGTCTCAAAATTTATGTACTCTGCCCTCACCCAGACAGATCTTAGGCAGGGAGCCTGTAGTTATCGTTCCATCCCAGCAAGCCCTGGGGAGAGTGGGGTTTGGTGGGATGTGCCTGGATTTGACCCCAACTCTGTCTGGGAGAGGGAGCTACTTCCTAGGATCATCAGGGAGAGAGATATAGCTCTATTCCTGGGAGCCCTGTTGAAAGGATGCCCACCACCTGCAACTTTATGACTTAGGACCCACTTTCATTTCATCTTCAGCATTCCATGACCTCATGCAGTCATTGTGATCCATGTGGGTAGACCTGGTAACAGCGAGCCTCCCACCTCTTGGTGACCCTGGCAGTCATCTTTTATGTCCACTGGGGCCAAGCCCAGGCTTGGTTGTAAGTGTGCAGGTGTGGGGAGGTGCCTCTCAGTGGAGTTGTATTTCCCTCTGAGTCAGGACCAAACCCAAGCCCCTTAAAAAAGTGACCGTGAAGAGCCACCGCCATGTTCTTCTCTCAAGGTGGTTGTGCTTCAGGTACGAAATATTTCAGTGATGGGTGAGGTCAGTTTTCTTCTTCTCAGTTCTTCTTGCTTTTTTCTTTCCCCCTTGGGAGAGTATCCTCAACCTTGGAGCAGAAGATCAAAAGCAAAGCACGACAAACATATGTTCTATCACTACAATTGGGTGCAGCCAAAGCACTGTTCAAACTGCTGGGCTGCCTAACTTGAAACCATTCAACCATCATTCCCACGCCTGGCTGTTTTCACATGCCTTGGAGTTGAAGCTCACTTGCGTTTTACTGTCAAGAGAATCTGGAGGCGTGTTTGTTCCTTCTTGATAAACTATCAGCACATCAACGGGCAGGTCAGTGACTGGAGGGCTTGGGGATGTGAGAATCCCTCTTTGCCACTCAGAAGAATGATGAAGATCTGGGGATGCATGTAGGGAAAACATAGTTAGAACCTTGAATCAAAAGAAATATGTAAATCTGAGACATGACTCATTCCTCCAGGCATTCATTCTGAAAATTTATGGAGCATCTGTTACATACAAGGCACTAAGATAAGCACCACAGTGGGGAGGGGAATGCAGACATGATTAAGACTTGGGTCTTCCAGCGCGTGTATAATACAAGATAGAAATCAACATGGCCTCTCCTAGGTTGTGAGGGTCCTGGGCAAATACTTTTGGCAGAGCTTCTGTTCAAATAAACAACTTGAGTCATCCTAAATCAGCATGACAACATTTCTAGCGGTCCAATCTCCTGTGGTTCTGTGAAAGAAACTGAACAGGCCAGAAGAAATGGGCACCTCCTAGGATAACTTGGTAGGCATGAGTCCAGAAGACCCTAGGGATATCTGGTCAACCCCCATACTGGAGCAGAGGATAAGAAAGTGAGGTATTTCTCTCTTAAAAGAGAAAAATGGTGACCAGAAAGTATTTAGATCCTGGTCTAAGCTCTGGGTGCTCTGCCTGAACGGTGCCATGTGGTCTAAGGTACCACAGGTGAATTAGAAAATTTGAAGGAAGGCATCTCAAATAGCAACTGAACAGAGACACCACTTATCTGACTCTAAAGGTAGTACTGGCAATTGATAAAGGTTGTGCTGGGGGGCATCATGGCCTCACAAAGAGTGATGCTGGAATGGGGTCAGAGGTTTACAAGTGGATTCAGGGGTTTTGCCTAATATATGTATACAGATAGATGGATATAAATATAGACATGTGTTATGCCGAGATTATTATACATACATATATTTTCTAACTTTACGCACTGGAAGGGACCAGAAGCAGAGACAGCTTAGCAGTGACGAGCATGCCAGTGCCCAGATCTAGGTTTCTATTTTTCTTGGAAAGGTGGGTAATTTCTGTGGTGCCAGCAAAGAAGGAAGGGATCAAAAACAAAAGTAAAAAAAAAGGGGCATGTAGAAAGCGCACAGGAGCCAACCTGAACGAGCTCCCATAGCCAGAATTGGAATTTGAAGAGCAAAATAAATGATAGTATTGTGCTGTGACCCAAAGGATAAAATAAACATCTACAAGCCCATATTATTCATGGGCTCTGAGCAAACAGAGGGGAGGGAAAGGGCACTGGGTGAGTCAAGTTGTCATTCAAAGCAGCTGTATCATTTTGAATTCCCACAAGGAATATATGAGCATCACTTGCTTCAAATTTGCACCAATACTTGATATTGCCAGTTTTGCTTTTGAGTGTCATTCTAAGAAGTGTGTAGTGGCATTTCACGGTGGTTTTCATTTGCATTTCCTTAATGACTAATGACGTTGAGCATCCTTTCATATGTTTATTGGCCATTCCTTTATCTTCTTGCTATTTGTTCAGATCTTTCGCCCATTTAAGATTGGACTGTTTAATTTTTCATTGAGTGTCAATGTGTTCTAGATATAAGTGCTTTGTCAGAAATGCGATTTGCAAATATTTTTTCTCTCAGTCTGTGGTTTAGTTTCTTACTCTTAACAGTGTCTTTCACAGAGTATACAAATTTTAATTTTGATGAAGTCAAATCGTATCAAAATTATCAATTTTTTTCTTTTATGGATCATGCTTTCAGTGTCATATCTAAACTCTCTACCTAGCTCAAGTTCAAGTAGATTTTTTCCTGTTTCCTGTTATTAGTTTTATAGTTTTAGCTTTTACATTTAGGCCTATGATTCATTAATTTTTTTATCATGATAAAATATACTAACATAAAATTTGCCATTTTAACACTTTTAAGTGTACAATCCAGAGACATTAATTTTACTTACAATGTTTCATAACCATCACCACTATCCATTTCCAGAACTTTTTCTATGATCCACTTTGAGTTAATCTTTAGATAAGGTGTGAAGTATACAATATACATATAAATGCATGCGGATGTTACATGTCCCAGCACTATTTGTTGAAAAGCCTGTCCTTTTTCCATTTATTGGAGAATTTTTTTTTAACCAAAAAAACCCTGTTTATTTTGTATTGGCGTATCAGTTCAGTTCAGTTCAGTCACTCAGTTGTGTCCAACTTTTTTCGACTCCATGAATAGCAGCATGCCAGGCCTCCCTGTCCATCACCAACTCCTGAAGTTCACTCAGACTCATGTCCATCGAGTCAGTGATGCCATCCAGCCTTCTCATCCTCTGCCATCCCCTTCTCCTCCTGCCCCCAATCCCTCCCAGCATCACAGTCTTTTCCAATGAGTCAACTCTTCGCATGAGGTGGCCAAAGTACTGGAGTTTCAGCTTTAGCATCATTCCTTCCAAAGAACACCCAGGGCTGATCTCCTTTAAAATGGACTGGTTGGATCTCTTTGCAGTCCAAGGGACTCTCAAGAGTCTTCTCCAACACCACAGTCCAAAAGCATCAATTCTTCAGCGCTCAGCTTTCTTCACAGTCCAACTCTCACATCCATACATGACTACTGGAAAAACCATAGCCTTGACTAGATGGACCTTTGTTGGCAAAGTAATGTCTCTGCTTTTCAATATGCTATCTAGGTTGGTTATACTTTTCTTCCAAGGAGTAAGCATCTTTTAATTTCATGGCTGCAGTCACCATCTGCAGTGATTTTGGAGCCCAAAAAGATAAAGTCTGACACTGTTTCCACTGTTTCCCCATCTATTTCCCATGAAGTGATGGGACCAGATGCCATGATCTTCGTTTGCTGAATGTTGAGCTTTAAGCCAACTTTTTCACTCTTCTCTTTCACATTCATCAAGAGGCTTTTTAGTTCCTCTTCACTTTCTGCCATAAGGGTGGTGTCATCTGCATATCTGAGGTTATTGATACTTCTCCCGGCAATCTTAATTCCAGCTTGTGCTTCTTCCAGCCCAGTGTTTCTCATGGTGTACTCTGCATATAAGTTAAATAAGCAAGGTGACAATATACAGCCTTGACTTACTCCTTTTCCTATTTGGAACCAGTCTGTTGTTCAATGTCCAGTTCTAACTGTTGCTTCCTGACCTACATACAGGTTTCTCAAGAGGCAGGTCAGGTGGTCTGGTATTTCCATCTCTTTCAGAATTTTCTACAGTTTATTGTGATCCACACAGTCAAAGGCTTTGGCATAGTCAATAAAGCAGAAATAGATGTTTTTCTGGAACTCTCTTGCTTTTTCCATGATCCAGCGGATGTTGGCAATTTGATCTCTGGTTCCTCTGCCTTTTCTAAAACCAGCTTGCACATCAGGAAGTTCACAGTTCACATGTTGCTGAAACCTGGCTTGGAGAATTTTGAGCATTACTTTACTAGCGTGTAAGATGAGTGCAATTGTGCGGTAGTTTGAGCATTCTTTGGCATTGCCTTTCTTTGGGATTGGAATGAAAACGGACCTTTTCCAGTCCTGTGGCCACTGCTGAGTTTTCCAAATTTTCTGGCATATTGAGTGCAGCACTTTCACAGTATCATCTTTCAGGATTTGGAATAGCTCAACTGGAATTCTATCACCTCCACTAGCTTTGTTCGTAGTGATGCTTTCTAAGGCCCACTTGACTTCACATTCCAGGATGTCTGGCTCTAGGTCAGTGATCACACCATCATGATTATCTGGGTCGTGAAGATCTTTTTTGTACAGTTCTTCTGCGTATTCCTGCCACCTCTTCTTAATATCTTCTGCTTCTGTTAGGTCCATACCATCTCTGTCCTTTATTGAGCCCATCTTTGCATGAAATCTTCCCTTGGTATCTCTAATTTTCTTGAAGAGATCTCTAGTCTTTCCCATTTTGTTGTTTTCCTCTTTATTTGCATTGGTCGCTGAGGAAGGCTTTCTTATCTCTCCTTGCTCTTCTTTGGAACTCTGCATTCAGATGCTTATATCTTTCCTTTTCTCCTTTGCTTTTCACTTCTCTTCTTTTCATAGCTATTTGTAAGGCCTCCTCAGCCATTTTGCTTTTTTGCATTTCTTTTCCATGGGGACGGTCTTGATCCCTGTCTCCTGTATAATGTCACGAACCTCATTTCATAGTTCATCAGGCACTCTATCTATCAGATCTAGTCCCTTAAATCTATTTCTCACTTCCACTGTATAATCATAAGGGATTTGATTTAGGTCATACCCTGAATGGTCTAGTGGTTTTCCCCACTTTCTTCAATTTAAGTCTGAATTTGGCAATAAGGAGTTTATGATCTGAGCCACAGTCAGCTCCTGGTCCTGTTTTTGTTGACTGTATAGATCTTCTCCATCTTTGGCTGCAAAGAATATAATCAATCTGATTTCGGTGTTGACCATCTGGTGATGTCCATGTGTAGAGTCTTCTCTTGTGTTATTGGAAGAGGGTGTTTGCTATGACCAGTGCATTTTCTTGGCAAAACTCTATTAGTCTTTGCCCTGCTTCATTCCGTATTCCAAGGCCAAATTTGCCTGTTACTCCAGGTGTTTCTTGACTTCCTACTTTTGCATTCCAGTCCCCTATAATGAAAAGGACATCTTTTTTGGGTGTTAGTTCTAAAAGGTCTTGTAGGTCTTTATAGAACCGTTCAACTTCAGCTTCTTCAGCATTACTGGTATTGGCGTATAGCCAGTTAATAATGTGATGGTTTCAGATGGACAGCAAAGGGGCTCAGTCATGCATATACATGTATCCATTTTCCCCCAAGCTCCCTCCCATCTAGGATTCCACTGAGCAGAGTTCCATGTGCTATACAGTAGGTCCTTGTTGGTTATCCATTTTAAATATAGCCGTGTGTACATGTCCACCCCAAACTCCCTAACTATTCCTCCCCTCAATCCTTTCCAACCCCGGCAAGGATTTATTATCTTTATACCACTGTCAAAAATCAATTGACAAACCAAAACCACATAATCAGCATCTAACCAGAATGTACTTTAAGCTACTAGTTTGTGAGATAAGCCGCTATGGTGCTGGGAGGTGGGTCTAAGGCACTCAGTGGGTAGGCAGTAAACTGGCTCTACAGTCAATCCACAGAGTGGGGCAAGAGAGACAGTCTTTGGGGAGAGGGAACTGTAATTTTGATCGAAAACGAGTCAACAAGAAAGCCACCCAGAGCAAGGTATGGCCAAATACTAAGGGAAGGACTATTCTCTTCTTTATTGCCAATATTCATGTTACGATCTATTCGTTAGTGGGGATCATGGCGGAGGGACCCTTTACTATCCTATAACCATTTATACCACCCTTATAAATACTGGTAATGTTCTACGGTCCTTATATGTGTTTCAATTTTTCACTCAGTTGTGTCCGACTCTTTGTGACCCCATGAACTATACAGTCCATGGAATTCTCCAGGCCAGAATACTGGAGTGGGTAGCCTTTCCCTTCTCCAGGGGATCTTCCCAACCCAGGGATTGAACCCAGGTCTCCCACATTGCAGGCGGATTCTTTACCAGCTGAGCTATGAGGGAAGTCCCCTTACATGTACAAACACATTCAAATTCTCTAACAGCTATTATAAGATGCTATTTTTATTCCCATTTTATAGATGAGGAAACAGCACAGAGAGGTTAAGTTACTGGCTCAAGGTCACACAGCTAGAGCTGGGATATAAGTGAATTCAGTCTGGCTGCTGCCTCTCTACACTGACCCTCTTGCCGTTCCTTGAACAAGACAAGGTTGTCCCCCACTCAAGGCAGCTGCTGTTCATGGTTCAGAGGAGGGTCTGTGCTCAGGTTATGTATTTCAAGAGTTGGCAAATTAAAGTCTGAGGACCCAGTCTGGTCCATTGCTTGTTTTTGTAATAAAGTTCTGTTGAACACAGCTGTGATCACTCGCTTAGGTATTTCTGTGCCTGTTTTCATGCTACAATGGTGAAGTCATGCAGTTACTACAGAGATCCACGGCCGGCAAAACCAAAAACATTTTCTATCTGGTCCTTTAGGAAAAAGTTTGCTGTTGTGTTTGATGACCGTTAGTATGGGATAACTACCGAAGGTCCTAATATTCCGTAGGAAGGAGTGGAGAGCCAAGGGTCAAGGATAGCAGGCAGAAATCATGTAAGGAGGCGGGAGGAGGAAGCAGAAGCACAGAAAGAAACAGAGCCTTCATTATTAGGTGTAATAATATCCAGTTTTATGTAAGGGCTGGTTTTCTTTAAATGGCAACTGCAAATCAAATTGGATTTCAAGTATGTGGGAGACTCTGAAAGAAAGGCACTTTCAGAGTTATTTTTTAAAGCAAATAAACTTTTGCAAAATACATAGAAGTTCCCCATTATGTGTCTACTTCTGCAAGTTTGGGTTTTATTATGCTTGATTTCCTTAAGAACTGGAGCTCTTCAGAAAGAAGGATTTCTTATTAATTAATTATTAATGAATGAATGTGTTGAATATCTTGGTACTGAATATCTGTCTGTCTTCTTTGGAGAAATGTCTGTTTAGGTCTTTTTCCCATTTTTGGATTGGGTTGTCTGTTTTTCTCGTATTGAGTTGTGTAAGCTGCTCGTATATTTTGGAAATTAATCCTTTGTCAGCTGTTTCACTTGCTATTATTTTCTCCCATGCTGAGGGTTGTCTTTTTACCTTGTTTATGGTTTCCTTTGCTCTGCAGTCTTTTTGTTTGTTTTTACCATGTTATACTTTTAAAAAAAATTATTTCTTTTTAATTGAAGGATAATCGCTGGGCGATGGGGATAGAGTGGGGAACCTTGTGAAGGATACAGTATACTGAGAGGTACTGATGAGTGAGCAGACAGTGACAGTCTGGAACCCAGAGTAAGCGAGGATGTTTCAGAAACAAATAAGGAGGGCTGCAGTCCAGATGTGGGCAGTCATGAGTCTGTAGGCAGGTGGGTGTTAGAGACCTGGAAATGCTTTCTTGAGGAAGGAAGGTCTAGGCTGAAACTTGAAGGTCTGTTAGGCAGTAATTAGGTGAAGGCAGAGGGCAGGGTAGGCCCGGTAGGGAAGGAGAGGTATATATGGCTGAGAAAAAAGCATGTAAAAGTCTCTACAGCAAGTTACAGTCTCCAGCAAGGCTGGAGTGTGATTCTCCCTGCAGATGAATTGTGGTGGGAAGGAAGAGCTAAGAGGAGATGGGAGGTGAGTGGAGGGCAGTAATGAAGTGTCTTTAGTGCTATGCTATGGAGTTTGACTGTATTTTGAGGACAGTGAGGGTTTGCAAACAATTTTTGGTTTTGGCCGTGCTGGGTGGCATGTGACATCTTAGTTCCCAGACCAGGGGTTGAACTTGCACCCCCTGCACTGGAAGCACAGAGCCTTCACCACTGGATCACCAGAGAGATCCTCCAAAGAGGGTTTTTTAATTTATTTATTTGGCTGCGTCGGGTCTTAGCTGCAGCCATGAGACGTTTGCTGCTGCGCTCAGGTCCTTTCACTGCAGCGCACAGACTCCCTAGTTGTGGCCTGAGTGGTCCAGAGGGCACGGGTTCAGTAACTGCAGCACGTGGACTTCGTAGCTCCACGGCAGGTGGGATCCTAGCTCCCCAACCAGAGATCAAACCCAAGTCCCCAGTATTGGAATTGCGGAGTCTTTTTGTTTGTTTGTTTGTTTGACCATGTTAGACTTAAAAAAACTTATTTTTTAATTGAAGGATCATTGCTTTATAGAATTTTGTTGTTTTCTGTCAAACATCAGGATGAATCAGCCATAGGTATACATATGTCCCCTCCCTCTTGAACCTGCCTCCCATGTCCCTCCTCATTCCACCCCTCTAGGTTGATACAGAGACCCTGTTTAAGTTCCCTGAGACATACAGCAAATTCCCATTGGCTATCTATCTTACATATGGTAATGTACATTTCCATGTTACTCTTTCCATACATCTCTCCCGCTTCTCTCCTGTCCCTGTGTCCGTAAGTTTGTTCTCTATGTCTGTTTCTCCATTCAATTCAGTCAATCAGTCGTGTCCAACTCTTTGCGACCCCATGGACTGCAGCACACCAGGCTTCCCTGTCCTCACCAACTTCCAGAGCCTGCTCAAACTCAAGTCCATCGAGTCAGTGATGCCATCCCACCATCTCATCCTCTGTCATCCCCTTCTCCTCCTGGCTTCAATCTTTCCCAGCATCAGTGTCTTTTCCAGTGAGTCAATTCTTCACATCAAGTGGCCAAAGTATTGGAGCTACAGCTTCAGCATCAGTCCTTCCAATGAATATTCAGGACTGATTTTCTTTAGGATGGACTGGTTGGATCTCCTTGCAGTCCAAGGGATTCTCATGAGTCTTCTCCAACACCACAGTTCATCTGTTGATGGACATTAATCTGTCGATGGACATTAGGTTGCTTCCATGTTCTAGCTATTGTAAATAGTGCTGCAATGAACATTGGGGTGCATGTGTCTTTTTCAATTTTGGTTTCCTCAGGGTATATGCCTAGGAATGGGATTGCTGGGTCATAGGGTGGTTTTATTCCTAGTTTTTTAAGGAATCTCCATGTCATCTTCCACAGTGGCTGTATCAATTTACATTGCCACCAACAGGGCAAGAGAGTTCCCTTTTCTCCACACCCTCTCCAGGATTTATTATTTGTAGACTTTTTGATGATGGCCATTTTGACCAGTGTGAGGTGATATCTCATTGTAGTTTTGATTTGCATTTCTCTAACAATGAGTGATGTTGAGTATCTTTTCATGTGTTTGTTACCCATCTGTATGTCTTTTTTTTTTTTTGACTTTTTAAAAAATTTATTTTATTTTTTAACTTTACAATATTGTATTGGTTTTGCCATATATCAACATGAATCCACCACAAGTATACACGCATTCCCCATCCTGAACCCTCCTCCCCCATCTGTATGTCTTCTTTGGAGAAATGTCCGTTTAGGTCTTTTCCCCACTTTTTGATTGGGCTGTTTGTTTTTCAGGTATTGGGTTGTATGAGCTGCTTGTATATTTTGGAAATTAATCCTTTGTCAGCTGTTGCATTTGCTATTATTTTCTCCCATTCTGAGGGCTGTCTTTTCACCTTGTTTATAGTTTCCTTTGCTGCGCAGAAACTTTTAAGTTTAATCAGGTCCCACTTGTTTACTTTTGTTTTTATTTCCATTACTCTAGGATGTGGGTCATAGAGGATCTTTGCTTTGTGTCATTGAGTGTTCTGCCTATGTTTTCCTCTAAGAGTTTTATAGTTTCTGGTCTTACATTTAGATCTTTAATCCATTTTGAGTTTCTCTTTGTGTATGGTGTTAGGAAGTGTTCTAATTTCTTCTTTTACACGCAGCTGTCCAGTTTTCCCAGCACCACTTATTGAAGAGGCTATCTTTGCCTCCCTGTATATTCTTGCCTTCTTTGTCAAAAATACAGTACCCATAGGTGTGTGGGCTTATTTCTGGGTTTTCTATCTTGTTCCATTGGTCTATATTTCTGTTTTTGTGCCAGTACCATACTGTCTTGATGACTGTAGCTTTGTAGCATAATTTGAAGTCAGGAAGGTTGATTCCTCCAGCTCAATTCTTCTTTTTCAAGACTCCTTTGGGGAAGCTTGGAGTCTTACTCACCGGACTGCCAGGGAAGTCCTGCAAAGAGTTTTTTTTTTTTTTAATCAATTTATTTTTAAATTGAAGGATAACTGCTTTACAGAATTTTGCTGTTTCCTGTCAAACCTAGCAGGGTGACCTGACAAGATTTGCATGGGGAGAAAGATTGTTCCAGTCACAGTGTGGAAAGTGGACGGAGGGTAGGAGAAGGGCCCACAGCAGTTAGAAGTGACTGCAGGGACAGAGAAGACTAACTAAATAAATATAAAGAAGGCCAAACCACCTGGGCTTGGGGACAGAACAGATACAAGAGTAAAAGAGGGGAAGAAAAAGCAGGAGGCCAGGATAACTTGATAAATGTGCAGAGGACGGAAGAGGTAGGGCGGCAGAGCTGGGGGGTGGTGGGGAAGGCAGTGAGCGCAACTTTGCGTGCGGTGGGTCTTTGAGGTGCATCTGGGACTTCCATTGGAGGGGTCTACAGGAGAAGGATTTAGGAGTCTGTGGCCCAAGAAAAGGGTTACAATGTAGATATGTGGGTTATGTGATGCCATCTGAAGCTGCTGCAGTGATGAAAATTGCACAGAGGCATTTTAAAGAAGGAGAGGCCAAGGATAAAATCCTAGAAACACCCTCATTGAAAGGTGGGTGTTCAGAGGAACAGAAGGAAGAGGTGCTAGGACAAAACGCCCACAGAGTTGGAAGGAAAGTAAGAATGTTACAGAAACCCGAGGAAAGAGACTCTTGTAAGTAGGGGGAGTTATGCAAATTTATAGAGTTTTCAAGAAATAATGACGCACGAAGAGTGTCCTTTGAATTTATCCATGAGGAACGTATCGGGGACTTTGGTGGGGAGTCAGCAGAGTGCTGAGGGTGGAAGCTACAGCTCAGTGAAACCAAGATGAATGAGGGCTGAGGAAGGAGACTGGAGCAGGCAAGTTCTTTCAAGAAGCTTGGCTGTGACGGAGATGTGGGGAGATGGGGGAATGGCTGGAGGGACATGGGCTGAGGGAATGTCTCATAATACAGGAGTTATCTGAGCATGATTACATGTTGATGGGGCTTCCCTGGTGGCTCAGATGGTAACAAGTCTGCCTGCAGTGCGGGAGACCCAGGTTCGATCCCTAGGTCAGGAAGATCCCCTGAAGAAGGAAATGGCAACCCACTCCAGTATTCTTGCCTGGAAAATCCCATGGTTGGAGGAGCCTGGCAGGCTAGAGTCCATGGGGTCACAAAGAGTCGGACACAACTGAGCGACTTGACTTCACGTGTTGATGGGCAAGAGTTGGGGAAGGAAAGGAGAGGGATGAGCAGAAGGAGCACAGTCTCTGAGGAAGCAAGAGTTGGGGGGTGGGTGGGAGCCCAAGACGGTGGAGCGGTCAGCACTGTGCTAGGAGGGAAAGAGGAAAAGTTGGTGATTGATGCTGGCCGGCGTGTTGGTGCGGCAACCAGGAACAGAGTGTTCACTGAGTGGTTCTGTTTTTTCCTCTCAAGTTGGTAGGGAGATGATCTTCAAAGCAGGAAGGGAAGCAACAGAACAGCAAGTCTGAAAAGAATGGCCATTGTGGAAATAGGAGGGAGAGCCCTAGGGAAGAACACAGGATGGCTGCGGGGAGGTTACAGGCTAAAATGAGGCTGCAGACCAGCGCACCAACAGCTCTGCTTTGTGCCGTTGGTAATTATATTCCCTGGCACTCGGCAGCCCAGGTGTAAGAGCCAAGAAGGAGAATATGGTTTAACTTACCTAGGCAGGTGTTGTCAAAGAACAGAGGGTAAGACTGTGGATAGCAGGAAGTGACTTAAAATGGCTCACGGGTTCGATGGAGTTAAAGAACAGATGTTGCAGGGGTGAAAGTGAGAGAGGCAGAAAGCCGTGAGGTGATCCATGAAAGCGGGGGGTGTGAATTTATGATTTCAGAGGTGGAGCGGTATCCGATGATGGTACATCAAGGGTGTTTGGAGTATGGTGGAAATGAGGTCACCAGGAGGTGGTGACAGTGAGCTTTTCAGATTTGGGGTGGTTTACCCACATTGATGATAGGAGGACTTTGAGGTAGGGCAGACTGTGAGTCCGGGGCTAGAGTTTTTGGTGAAAGAGAAGTGGGCCTCCTGAGGTCAAGAAAAGACTGGGGTGAAGCTTTGATGAGTGCTTGGTACATTGCTGATGAATATATTGAGTGCACAAATCAGGGAAAGCATGAATGAATGAATGCATCAACTCAGACCAATCTGGCACATTCTTCCAGAACAATGTTACTAGGAGTATACGGTTACTAGGGACTTCGGTATCCTTGAACTATTCAGTGGGTGAGACAGATGTCTATCATTGCCTGCACTATAATCACAGTTGGGAATGAATTGTGGTCCCTTGTTCAGAATATTTCTGACATGAGGCTGCAAATGGTGTAGATGATACTTGTAATTTACCTTTGACTGGGGAGGTCTGAGGCTGCACTTTTCCCGATCAAGTCTCCTTGGATCTGCAATTATGGCTTGCTTAGCAATGCTACATTATAGTTTGGAAGACCCTCATTTCTGCCCAGAATTGTGGAAGATGACACTAACGTTAGCAGTAGCCATAGCTGTTTTTGGCCTAAGTTCAAAAGGATATATTTAATAATAAACACTGAGAACTTACCCTGTGTTGGGCAATGTGAGGAAACTGAGGCTTCAAGAAGTTAGGTAATTCCTCAAACAGAGTCAGAGCCATGATCTGAATTGAGGTGGTTGCACTCCGAAGCTTGTGATGCTTTCCAACACAGCTGACTATGGATCAGGAAAAAAATGAAGCCAGCCTCACTTAATTGACTTAAGGAAAAGTCTCTGAAAGAACCTGGCATCAGTTGGCCTGACACATTTTGCCCACATGTACATTGAATAGCCCAGCTGAGGGTAGGTCCTGTAGCAGAGAACATGTATTAGGATAACTTGGTGAGTGTTTAAGGGCCCTGTATCTGACCTGTTAAGTCACAGCCCTGGGATAAGAGCTTTAGGAAGTTGTATTTTAAAAATATTTGCAAGGGCTAAGGGAACCATAACTTAGTCTCCAGATATGGCTTCCCAGGTGGCTCAGTGGTAAAGAAACTGCCTGCAATGCAGGAGACCCAGGTTCCATCCGTGGGTCGGGAAGATCCCCTGGAGAAGAGAATGGCAACCCACTTCAGTATTCTTGCCTGGAGAATTCCATGGAGAGAGGAGCCTGGTGGGCTCTAGTCCATGGGGTTGCAAAAAGTTGGACACGGCTGAGCCACTAAATACACGCACACACACACAGAGTCTCCAGATAAGTGCCTTGATTTAGGATCTGATTTGGAACTTATTGGGACAAAATGGAAGGACATGCAAGGAAGGTTTATTTAAGCACATATTAAGGAAGTCAATCTGATTTGGGGGGCTCCTTAGGTAGTTATGTGCTAGTTCCTAAGAGGCTTCCCAATCTTCAGGTTACCCCAGTGGCCTCTGCTTCATCCCTGGAGAAGGTAAGAGTAGGATTGCAGGAAGGCACACGCCGCCTCTAGAGCTAAGGGGCCAGGGTGGGAAGGCCACTGGTACTGACTCCTCCTTCCTCCTTCCAGCCTTGCAGTGTTATGATGTACCCAGCTGGTCCTGGATCTGGTGACTCTCCAGAGGGCTTCCCGGAACAACCAAGGCGCCAGTCCCAAACCGGAAATCGCACGGCTCAGACACTGGGTACTGAAACTGGGGATACCGAAAGGTCGCTCCTTCTTTACAGTGTGGTCAGGCAGGCGATGGATGGAGAGTGGGAAAGGGGAAGACAGGATTAAAGAGGTCTGGGTAGCACAGAGCTGGTGGAAGAACTGGCCTTATTTTAGTGACACATATTTTGTTCTGTCAACAAGGTTTCGGGACTAGATAAACTATCTAGTCCCTACTATGTGCCTGGCATTGTCACAGACACCCGGAGGAAAATGAACCAACCAACCAGATTGGTCCGGTTGCCTTTGTGGAGGGTTCACCACCTCCCTTTTTGGCTCCCTTAACAGTGGGACACTCCCTTTCTTCCAAATTACGGGGGAAAGGGCCCCTTTGGAACAGGATGAGGCAGGAGACAAAATCGTATGTGCTGAAGCAAGGAATGGACTCCATGTGTGACCTAAATCTGAGCTGAGGAAGAGAGTTAAGAAGAGGAGAAAAATGAGCAAGAGTTTTCTGTCTCCAATGTAAGCAGAGAAGGGCAAGATCACAAAAGTCATGCTGGGTGAGACCTTAAAGAGACAAAGTCTAGCCCCTCATTTTACAGACGTGGTAACCGATGGAAGGAATGGTTAGGTGGCGCACCCAAGGTGGACACTCAGTCAGGTGGCAGAAGTGGAAATAAAACCGTGGACTAGTAATAACACTACGGGGGCTGCAAGGAGGGGTTTAATGTCAACTGCCGGAGCACCAGCTGCCGCCGCCTCCGGGAGCCAGGCCCTGCCGGCTCCGCTCGGTTGCCTTGGGAACTGGCTCCCAATCTTGGCCCTGCACGCCCAATAAAGTTGTTGTTGAGGCGCAGCGGGGTCACGTGAGCAAGGCCGGGGAGGCGGGGCGCGGAGCCGGAGAGGCGGGGTGGGCCCGGGGGCGGGGCGGATCCGGGGGCGGGGCTAGTGAAGGGAGACTGGCTCGCCGCGGCGGAAAGAAGGGGCGGCGGGCGCGGGCGGCCGGCCATGATTGCGTCGTGTCTGTGTTACCTGCTGCTGCCGGCCGCGCGCCTTTTCCGCGCCCTCTCAGGTACCGGCCCCGCGTCCTGAAGGGCGGGTGCCAAGCCTCCAGGCCTGCCTTGGCAGGGCCTCCGCGGGGTCTTGGGCGGCGTGCGTTGCGCGGCCGGCCTCACGACCGGCTTATCCTGGACTCCGTGAGGCCCAGGCCTGGCCGGCGACCCTCGTGGGCCGCACCCCCCACCGACCTTCTCACGCCGGTGGCCTGGAGGCGTCGGGCCACAGTTACAACGTGGAGGCGGCTGGGGGAGGGGCGGGAGCCCCCCTCTCCCCCACTTCTGGCCCCGCGGGCGCGGAGAGGCGCCGGGGCCCGCTGAGTCACTTCTCGGGGGGTCAGGGAGGGTTGGCCCCCTTGGGGGCCCAGGCGAGTGCCCGAATTCTCCGTGGACAGGCGCCCTTCGGCCTTTTAAGGGTCTGTGTACTGAAGACCTGGACTTGCCTTGCCTTCCCCTGGGTCGACTCCACAGTCGCCTTTCCCAGCTGCCTCTCTGCGGAGTCGTTGGTTGCAAAACAACAGAATCCAGAGACACGTTGAAACCTCATCTTTGAAGCCATTGTTCCGTGCGCTTAGACATGTCGTGGGTGGAGGCAGTGCTCAGCGGCGGCCTGGAGAAGAGTTACTGTTTAACTTTGCCAGGGTTTGCCCGCGCACCCCATCCCTGGCCTTTGACTTTTCCGAGGTTCTTAAGAGACCATCCGTTCCTCTCGGAGATCGCACAGAACTCCTGGACTTCTCTTTGGCATTTTAGGGGACAGGACAGACTAAGAAGGAGTTTTAGAATAGAGTAATTTCTATTTCTTAGAAATAGGTCCAGCTTTGTGCATTCTGTGCTTTTGTGTGTGTGTGTGATTTCTGTTCATATTTCATATAAAACACTTAAAGTATGTACATGCATGTTTGTATCTGCCCACTAGAATGCAAGCTCCAGGAAGGCAGGGCTGTCTGTTCTGCTCACTGTTATCTACTGCTAACATACTACCCAGACTATAGTAGGCACTCAATTCAGGAATCCGAGAATGTCTTGTGTACGCATACATACTCCTTAGAAATGAGGAACTCCACAGAAGCCATTGCTTTCAGAGGACCATCTCATATTCCTCTAACCATGTTGCTGCTGTTTCTTGAGCTTTGCTAGCGTTCATAATGGCAGCCTCAGTGACCTATACTTAGTGAGCTCTAGTCCAGAGGTTTCTTGACCAATAGCCAGAGTTTTGGCCCCCCTCCCACCCATAGGTGTGGGCCTCCCCCCATTCATAGGTACACACCTGTTAAAGTAGTCCCATTTGTATTTGTGCATTTGGCTTCTACAGATTTTCTATTTTTAATAAAAGAATTCTGCTGAAAGACACAAACCACCACCAATCAAAACCTGCTAAATTTGAAAACTAGTAACCTCACACATATAAATCAAAGAACTTCTGCCATTTGGTGTAAATAGAGGATGTTTCAAAGGGCAGTGAATTAGCGAGTCCCTGAGACTAAAGCCAGCAACCAGGCACGTGGGTGTAAAGCGGGGTCTCCCACTCTGAGTACTGTTGACATTTGATGGTTCCTGGGGAGCTGCCTCTCTCACTGCAGGATGCTCACAGTCTCTCTGTCCTATAACCACTAGATGCCAGCAGCGTCCCCACAGCTGGGGCGACCGCTGTTTCTCCAGACAACGTGGAAATGTTCTCTGAGGGCAGAATCACCCTCGGTTGAAAACCACTTTGAGGTTTGAGGGACCTATATCCACACAGGCCATAAATAAGAGTGTCTTTCAACATTTGAACCATTTTGAAGTTTTTCTTGCCTTAAAAAAAGGAACTTATGAAATGTGTCTCCAGTGATGGAGGGACATCATCCATGTCACTTGGATGATATAAACAAGTCACCTAGTGTGTGTTGGTTGGGGGACGTTTTGTTTGCACCACAGCACTGTGCTTGGATTTTTGGGGCTTCTAATTTTAGAGTTTTTCCCACCTACTTTCTTTTGCCTGTTGACTGTCATTGTGGCTGCTGTAGCAGAGAGGTGGCAGCTGTCTCTTGCTGTGAGTTGTTGGCACCTTCTGATTGCAGCCTCTAGAGCGCTATGGAATGGGAAAGCTGATAATGATATTTGTGAAGATTTATGAGTAGAGTAAATAGCTTTGGGAAGAGGACCCCAGGCCTTTGCTAAAAGGTAGATTGTCCAGATTTTGAGACACCCTTTTTGTCTACTTCCTATTGGAATGCATTCATAGACGGGGAAATTTATAGAACTAGAAATACTCTTGGGAATTATCCAATTCACAGTTCCCTCGTCCTCATTTTGCAGTCAAGAGTAAGTCCATCTCACTAGGGGCATTGTCTAAGGTCACACAGCTTTGTTCATTTCAGTGCTGGGCCACAACCCACAGTTATGATTATGGTCAAGTGCTGGTTCCAGGGAGAAGGCAATGGCAACCCACTCTAGTACTCTTGCCTGGAAAATCCCATGGACAGAGGAGCCTGGTAGGCTGCAGTCCATGGGGTTGCGAAGAGTCGGACATGACTTAGTGACTTCACTTTCACTTTTCTGCATTGGAGAAGGAAATGGCAACCCACTCCAGTGTTCTTGCCTGGAGAATCCCAGGGACGGGGGAGCCTGGTGGGCTGCCGTCTATGGGGTTGCACAGAGTCGGACACGACTGAAGCGACTTAGCAGCAGCAGTAGCAGCAGCTGCTTCCAGTGTCATGTGGCTCTTAGAACCAGAGAGTTGAAGTTAATAGGATTCTTAACCTCCAGACAAAAGGAGTGTGGTTATATGTGATCATCTCTGTTCTCGAGTATATGGGATAGCCATTCTTATCATTCACGCACAGAGTATTTATCAGATCCCTACCATGTAAATTACTTTTAAAGTACTTTTAAAATACTTTTAAAGTACTTAGAACAGTGCCTGACACATAGTAAGCACTTGGCTCTGGTGATGATTATGTTCCAGACCCTAAAACGGGCAGGTTCAGTGATGATACAACAATGAGCACGGTGGATATAATTCTTGTTTATATGGGACTTATTGGCTTTCCCGTGGCTCAGTGGTAAAGAATCTGCCCGCAGTGCAGGAGACCAAGGTTCAAGCCCTGGGTCGGGAAGATCCCCTGGAGGAGGGCGTGGCAACCCACCCCAGTATTCTGCCTGGAGAATCCCATGGACAGAGGAGCCTGGCAGGCTACGGTCCATAGGGTCACAAAGAGTCGGACACGACTGAAGCGACTGAGCACGCACGCACGTGAGACTTACGTCAGAAGTTGAGAGAGGAGTGTGAGTTGAATGATGCCATCATCTTGTAACATGGTATTTTGGCTTTCTTTTTAGATGCTTTCTTCACATGTCGGAAAAATGTCCTCCTGGCGAAGAGCTCGTCCTCCCAGGTAGAAGGCAACTTTGCCATGGCCCCTCGGGGCCCCGACCAGGAGGAGTGTGAGGGCCTGCTGCAGCAGTGGAGGGAAGAAGGGTCGAGCCAGGTGCTGTCAACTGTGAGTGACGGTCCCCTTGTAGATAAGGGACTCGCCGAGAGCAGCCTGGCCCTCCTGATGGATAATCCCGGAGAACAGGATGCTACTCCGGAGGACACGTGGTCCAGCAGGCAGCTGAGTGACCTGCGGGCAGCGGAGAACCTGGAGGAGCCTTTTCCCGAGGTGCTAGGAGAGGAGGAGCCGCTGCCGGAGGTCGAGGGCCCAATGTGGGCAGCAGTGCCTGTGCAGACCGGCCGCCAGTACACAGATTGTGCCGTCCTCCCTGTGGGTGCGCTGGCCACAGAGCAGTGGGACGAGGACCCCGCGGTGGTGGCCTGGAGCATCGCACCGGAGCCTGTGCCCCAGGAAGAGGCTCCCGTCTGGCCCTTTGAGGGTCTGGGGCAGCTGCAGCCTCCCCCAGTGGAAATCCCGTATCATGGTGAGTCTTGACAGCCGGTTGAGTGAGCTGGGGCAGCGGTCGTCTCGGAGGTGGGCAAAGCCGTTGCTAAAGAGAAGGCCCTTTTTTGTGGAGCTCTGCTGCCACATTTTGGTTTTCTGAGACTTGCAGCGGCAAATCCAGAGGGGCCTTAGAGGTCATTTCATCTAGCCCTGTGGCCTTTTGAGATGAAGTCATCAAGGCTCGGAGAGGTGGCAGGACATGCTGAAAGTCATGTAGCTAGGTAGTGGTAGAACTGAAAGCAGACCCCAGTTCTCATTCTCTGTGTTATTGATTCTCTGGAGGAACCTGGGGTAGGGGTGGAGAGCTCTCAGGGACTCCGCTCTGTGCCCCAAACAGGATAACTCCATTTTTATCTGTGTTACATATTGGGCTTCAGTTAAAATTTGGAGAATGAGGGCTGTGCCTCACATAGGTTTGCAATCCACTCTACAGCTAGCTCCCTGCTCCAGAGGATATAGGGGACACATTACAGTTTCTGGTTTTATAGGCCCTTCTAGGTGTAGAGGTCAGAAAACAGCCAAGGCTGAGATTACTCTAGAAATGTCTTTAATCTCAGATGACTGTTAAGCGCATTCATCTGAGTGATTCCCCGGAGACCCATGGCTTTATCAAAAGTGAGGAATTGCTGGCCATGTTTAGTGAACTTTCAGTTCAGTTCAGTTCAGTCGCTCAGTTGTATCCGACTCTTTGCAACCCCATGAATTGCAGCACACCAGGCCTCACTGTCCATCACCAACTCCCGGAGTTCATTCAGACTCACGTCCATCAAGTCAGTGATGCCATCCAGCCATCTCATTCTCTGTCGTCCCCTTCTCCTCCTGCCCCCAATCCCTCCCAGCATCAGAGTCTTTTCCAATGAGTCAACTCTTCGCATGAGGTGGCCAAAGTACTGGAGTTTCAGCTTTAGCATCATTCCTTCCAATGAACACCCAGTGCTGATCTTCAGAATGGACTGGTTGGATCTCCTTGTAGTCCAAGGGACTCTCAAGAGGCTTCTCCAACACCACAGTGCAAAAGCATCAATTCTTTGGCTCTCAGCTTTCTTCACAGTCCAACTCTCATATCCATACATGACCACTGGAAAAACCATAGCCTTGACTTTAGTGTACTAAATACCAGGTATTATGCCAGGTACTAGGGATACAGTGGTGAACAAGCCAAGATCATCTCTGGCTTTGTGGAGCTTACTCTGGTCTGAGGCTGTCCTTAGAGTGTTGTTCAGATCACCACAGAAAGGGATGGATTACAGGGAAAATGAGAAAGGGAACTTTGTCACAGTATCAGAGCGCCAGGAGTAGAGATGGTAGGCCCTGTGGATAGCATGGACTCAACCACGGACCTCTTCTTCCCAACCCCTTTGCAGAAATCTTGTGGCGAGACTGGGAGGATTTCTCCACTCAGCCAGATGTTCAGGGCCTGGAGGCAGGGGATGGCCCTCAGTTCCAGTTCACTCTGATGTCCTATAATATCCTGGCCCAGGACCTAATGCAGCAGAGCTCCGAGCTCTATCTGCATTGCCACCCAGACATCCTGAACTGGAGCTATCGCTTTGCGAATCTCATGCAGGAATTCCAGCACTGGGACCCGGACGTAAGCGAAGGCGGGCGGGGAGGGTGGGGTGGATGGGGGTGTGCCATCTTGCATTTGCTCCGGACCCTGGCTGTTTCCCTGTGCCCTTAGAAAAATGAGTTCACCCACAGTTGTTCATGTGATTGGAGCCCGGCTTAGGATGGGAGCTTGCTGCCCGGTGTAAATGAGTTTTGGACAGATACTAAGACGCCTCTCCATAGGTACACCCTCGCTAGTGCCTTTGTGCAGGGAGGAAGACTTGAGGGATTCAAGGAGCAGGAAAATCCACCTTCACTTGGGGCCTGTTCTTTGCTGCAGTGGCAATCGGGGAAGAGTCAGCCCCCAGAGGAAGTGTCAGTGTGGCCCAGCCTGAGACCCACGGCAGCTTCCCACGTGGCTTCAGCATCTGCTCATGGGGAGGGAGTCGCACTGCGGTGCCCTCCGTTACCGTGGAGTGACTGGTCTCTGTGTCGTTTCCCCAGATCTTGTGTCTCCAGGAAGTCCAGGAAGATCATTACTGGGAGCAGCTGGAGCCCTCTCTGAGAATGATGGGTAATGCCGCTCCCTGGCGCGTGTGCCAGTCTCTTTTCCTCCCACCCTGTCTGCCCTCTCTTGAATGCACCATCTCTTCTTTCTTCTCAGTAAACCCTCTCACCTGTGAGCTAGCTCCCTCGTGTGGAGTTAGAAGAAAAACAAGAGTCCTGAAGTTTTAAAGTAGTTCTGACGTCCATTGCCATTTATTTACATCTATTTACCAACTCTCTGAGGCTGAAATTATTATACCCATTTTATAGGGAGGAGACTGAGGTTCAGAAAATTTGAGTGGCTAGCTCAAAGGTCACAAAGCTATAAATAAAAAAGCTCACAGCTTGTGGAGCCTGGACTCCAACTTGTCTCACCCTGGAGTCCATGCGTTTCCTATCACACCCTTCTGTCCCTCCTTCGCCTTCTAGCTGCACAGCCATCTGGTTACCGCTGTAAGGGAACCTCTGCAGAACCCAGGGATGTGTCAGGGCACGGACTCCCCCGTGTTGAGCAGCAGGAGCGGTCACTGGGTGCACACACCTGGGCTACTGCCATCGGGTCAAGGGCCCTGACCCATCTCCTTGGCGGGGTGTTCCTTGCAGGCTTTACCTGTTTCTACAAGAGGAGGACCGGGTGTAAGACAGATGGCTGTGCTGTCTGCTACAAGCCCACGAGATTCCGTCTGCTCTGCGCCAGCCCCGTGGAGTACTTTCGGCCTGGCTTGGAGCTCCTCAATCGGGACAACGTGGGCTTAGTGTTGCTGCTGCAGCCACTGGTCCCAGAAGGCCTGGGGCAAGTCTCGGTGGCCCCCTTATGTGTGGCAAATACCCATGTCCTGTACAACCCACGGCGGGGCGACGTCAAGCTGGCCCAGATGGCCATTCTCCTGGCTGAAGTGGACAAGGTGGCCAGGCTGTCAGATGGCAGCCACTGCCCCATCGTCCTGTGTGGGGACCTGAACTCTGTCCCCGACTCGCCTCTCTACAACTTCATCAGGGACGGGGAGCTCCAGTACCACGGGATGCCAGCCTGGAAGGTGAGATGGGAGCAGCCACTGTGGGGTTGGCTTAGAGGGGGATTGGGTTGCAGCATGCAGGGCTGCTTGTGGGGCAGGGACCCAAGGGACACCTGTGCTGCCTCCCTCCGGCTTTCTCTTGTCCTGTTGTTAGCTCTGGTACCCACACCTGGAAGTTAGGAGCTCTTGAGTGCCTTTGGTATACTGGAATCCTTTCAGTTTTTATCATTAATTTATGTTTAGTTTACAAGTACATAAGTAAATGCACAGATGTACACAAGTACCTCTCTATAAGGATTCAAGGATTATTACATGACTCTAAGGGGAGACGTGGGAAAGGCTGGTAATAAAGCAGGCTTAAGACCAAAGCCTGCTTTATTACCGGCCTTTCCCACCTCTCCCCTTAGAGTCATGTAATAACTGTTCAGAGTTTGGTGGTGTTCTTCCAGGTCATTTTCTGTGCTTTTGCAGTGCTACCTAAACTGCTGTGGTGATGTAACTGTCATAGTCTCTATTTGTTAATCACTTACTCTGCCAGATGCTATTTTAAGCACTTTACCTACGTTAACTCATCAGTTTCCACAAGTTCTATCATTGCTTCTATTTTAGAAGTGAGAAACCTAAGGCAGAGAGAAAGTTAGGTCATTTACTCTCTCTAGTTTGTGCAGGTTGTTAGTGGTGGAGCTAGGATTTGTAATCAGGCGGTCTGGCCTCAGGGCTCTTGCCCTCCAATACTATGCTGAGACTGCTTCTAACAGCTGATATCTAATCTATTGTATGTGTTTATAAACGTGACATATTACTGTATATTTCATTTTCTAGCTTTTATTTTTTTTACTCAACAATGTACATACGTATCTATCTCATTCCTATTGACTGCTGAATCTTTGTAACATAGCTGTATTACAGTTTTATTGTGGTTCATTTAGCCCTGCTGAGGAGCATTCAGCTTGTGCTGATTCCTTTATATGTCACTTAATCTCCTTGTTTCTCTCTTTTGCCCCTGCTGATCCAATTTGTTCCTTAACTTTTGGCAAGGCGCAGTGGAGAAAGGACGTAAGATGACTGAATTATTGTCGAGTCCTTTGGGCTTTTATTTTAATGAGGTTACTTAAGTGCCAGCGATGTCCTGGTTGCCACATGCAAAGAGGAAGGCATTATCCTGCCAGGAGGCTGCTGCTGTTACCAAGGGGCTCAGGGAATGAGAAGTAGACTTGAAAAGGGCCTCCCACATGACAGCTGCCATTAAACAAAGTGATTCAGAGCACTCATTTGGAAGCCAGACAGTCCTGCATTCAGATCCCTGCTCTGCCACCTTGGGCAAGTTACTTCCCTTCCGTGAGCCCCATTGGCCTCATCAGACCCTGGGGAATATGATGAGACCTACTTCTGAGGGTCTTCTTTGGTGGATTCATTAAAATAATGCACATAGAGTGTTTTCCAGTTCCTGCTTCAAAGGGAGCAGTCAATAATTGGTAGTGGTTATTGTTGTCGAGATTCTTGGTTGTCTGTGGTATTATTATCCCATTCAATAGGAGAGGATATTGAACCCAAGAGGTGTTAACTGACTTGCCCAAAGTGACACGGCTAGTAAATGGCCGTTCAGTTGAAGGTGTGTTTTCTTCTGATGGCATACTGAAAATGTTTGTCCTTTGCGGGCAGAGAGATTATCTCCCCAGCACATGGCTAGTGTCTTGCACATAGTTGGCATTCAAATATTTGTTGTTTGTAAATGAAATAAAGGGGATTTTGCTACACGCATTGGAGATGTGCAGATGACTGATGCTGCCGAATGTTTCCCCTACTACGTTCGGTCCGCTCCCAGGCTGCTCATGGGCTTTGACCGAGGACGGTGGCGTAGATACGGTAAAGTGCTTTGGTGCATTTCCCGTTTGGTTTGACCCTGTGATTTCCCAGTAATGGGCTTTAGATGCTAGACTTCGATCCAGAAGATCCAAAGATCCAAATAAACCTTTTCCCATGGCAAATTAAAGCCCTTGAAAGCGGATACTCCCTGGCAGAGTAGTGTAAATTTTTCCAAGGTGAAATTCAGGGGACCCTGTGTTCACATGGTTCTCTTCTCTTTGTTTCACATTATTCTCTTTCCCCTTATCCCTGTCTCGTGGACATTGCAGTGTTTCTAATTAACAAAAAATAGCTTTAATTAGTTCCTTATGTTTAACTTTCCCCTGAGACTGACGTGTTTTGTATGTAGTGTGTGACTGTGTGTGTGTATGTCCGCATGTCCCCAAACACGGGCTTCTCTCTTTCTCCATCTCGGATTCCTCATTGCCGTCTGCTCTTTGCTCATAGGTATCTGGACAGGAAGACTTCTCCCATCAGCTTTATCAGAGGAAGCTGCAGGCCCCACTGTGGCCCAGCTCCCTGGGTATCACTGACTACTGTCAGTATGTCACCTCCTGTCACCCCACGAGCTCAGGTGAGCACGTGCCATCGTCTCGCTTGGTTGTCCCTCCCTGCCCATTCTGGGAGAAAGCTGGCACCTCATTGACAAGAGAAGGCGTAATTCCCTCAGTTTTCTGAGCACATTCCTTTATATTTTTCATCGTCCTCCTCGTGGTCCCCCAGTGAAATGGACAACTGTCCGTCATAGCTTTTGGAAAATCTCCTCGTCTTCAGGGCCAGACTCCCTCTGTGTCCCTGCACTGGAAGCTTCTTGGGATTGAGGAAGTCCCAGCACGTGACTCCTCTTCCTTTCTTTCACTGTATGGCTTTCCCTGGTCTACAGAGAGACGCAAGTATAGCCGAGACTTCCTGCTGCGTTTCCGCTTCTGCAGCATGGCCTGCCGGCGACCTGTGGGACTGGTTCTTCTGGAAGGAGTGACAGACACTAAGCCAGGTAACGGGGGCTCAGCTTGCTCCCTGACTTGTCCAACTAAGTGAGCTTGGTCTTCTTTCCTCTTCACTTCTGATGTTTGTCAGTTATGTGGGTTTTTAGTCTTCTATAGGTATAATTCTTAGATATCAGCTTCTGGTAAAAAATACACTTAAGGGGAAGGTCAGTGAGGTTCACTGGCCATGTGCAACGTGTTGAGAACATGGACTAGGAATCAAGAGACTTGGGTTCTAACCAGGTTTGAGTATGCCAGAAGCTTTGTAAGCTAAAGTTGCTAATACATACCTAGCATGTGTACAGCATACATGAGAGAGAAAACAGACGTGAAAATCGTAAGGTGACAGTACTCCTGGTTGGAATAAAAAGTTACTCCTACTGGGAACTTTCAGATGGTACATAGCAGAGTATATACTTGACATTGTCCACTTCTTGTCTTTGAAACTACTACTGCAAAGCAACAAGGAGAATGGAAAAGAAAAAAAATCAAACTCCATCTTTGAGAACGCCAGGAGACCTGAAGATATCTGAAATTGGGAAGCACAGCACAGGTGGAATGGCTGCAAGAAGCACTGGCAATCCAGCTGGAGGAGGTGTGGAGAGACTTGTCTGTGGGACTGTGTATGAATCTCAAAAAGGACCAGCAGGGTTCATTTCTCATGGTGAGGCGTGAACCTTGAGGCACAAAATCAGAATCCCTTGTTTCATCAACAGGAATAGGATCGCACAGGTTGTGAAATGAAATTGCATGAACCCTTTTGGTCCAGAGAGGCATTGGAGGAAAGACTGATCAAGGAATCAAGCCATCTTTGCATGAAACAGTCTGTTTAAGTGGCAGGGGGGAGATGAAATGCTTACGGAGCTGCACATTTCTTTTGGCTGGGAGACGTAAAGGTTAAAAGGACTCACACAACCCTGTGTCATAAGGAAAATGCCCATTACTTGGAATGCAGATCCAGAGGATGAAATGTAAGCTGCTGAGCTCAGGAAAGAAGTGGAATAAAAAGTGAAAAAAAATCACTTAAAATTAAGCCAAAATTAGATGCAGCACAAGAGAGAAGAGGCATTGTTGAAAACAAGAGGCAGAGGCCAGGAAAGATAGAAAGTGCTGGGGAGAATATGACGGGAGTGGGAGTTACAGAGATTGAACATATACATAATAGGCATTTACAAGGAAGAAAGCCAATAATATCATGGCACAAAAGGAACATTTGAAGGTAGGACATAAGGAAGATTTTCCCCAGATGAAGAGATCTGAATCTTTGGATTGAGACGGATGTACCACATCTCAGGGAAAACTGACATAGGAGAATTGACAGTAAGACCTCCTAATGAAGTTAACAGAAGTCAAAGATGAAAGAATCTTTTGGACAACTGAACCAAAAAGAGTGGGATACCTTTTTTTTTTTTTTTAAATCGGGCTACCTTTAAAGGTAAAAATAATTAGGTAGGTTTCAGATTTCTTAAAATTAACATTCGACTTTAGAACACTGGAGAGCAAAGTTTCCAGGAAAGAAGGTATGTCTCAAGAATTTTATACTCAACCCAAACTCATTCTTTTTTTTTTTCCAAACTCATTCTTGAAGAAAATGCTAGAAGAATAACTTAAGATGACCAAGCAGTGACTGAAAAAACTGTAGTATTAATAAAAGGACTGGTGGTAAGCAATGAACTCATTGTTTTCTTGAAGGAATTTAACTTGCACTGGCATTTTACACAAAGAAGTGAGCATTTCAATGGCTTGGGTTTTTTTTGTTTTTTTTTTTTAATTGCAAAGCTCTAATGTATTATTACAGCTGTGGTGGTAACAATAAAATTGTTCACAGAGCGACTGGCATGTGCCAGGAACTGGGGTAAGTGCTTGTATCAGTTGGACTTAGGCAGGGAAGCTGTGGATGAGTGTTTTAAGAATTCAGAATCCTCAAGTTAAACAGTAGTAGGATCCCACATAGGTAATTCCATGTTAAGAAGAGATTGTTTTTAAAAAATCAGTACTGTACTTGAAACATAAAATAAGCATTTTGATTTAATAACAAAATAAGAACTTTAAATACATACTGACAATCACTTTGTAAGTAGAATCATTATGTAGGGGGAAAATATCCAGTTCACTAACAGTGCCCAATAATAGCAGTATTTTCAAAATTGAGATTAAACACACCCATCCTCCACAAACTGTGAACATGCCTTTCTGTTTGTTCAGTAGCCCCATCCAGGGCTGAACAGGCTCCTGATGAATCTTTTTTGAAGACCCCAAGTCTAAAAAGCTACCATCAGTTTTAGACCATGGGTAGAAAGACGAGTTCAGTACGAGGACATCATAGTGAGTCATCTTTTTTTCTGGAGGATTTGTTTAGATGTGCTATCAAATAATATTTCCAATCTGCTGCCAGAGTCATCCAGCCCAACTGTGCACAGTAAAACTTGCCAACTTGACTGTGATACTGACTTTAATGGGAAGCATCTGAGTTGCAAGAGGAGCTCAGTGGTAGGTAGTGATGGTCTGACTTTCCCACAAGTTGACATTGGATGTGCTAGTGTGTTTTACATCACACAAATGAAAAAAAAGAAACACTGTGATTCTCACGCTCCCTCATTCTCTTTTTGAGGGAATACTTCATAAGATGGGAATCTAAATTTTAAGTCCCCCTGTTATAAATATTTTTAACTATTAGTGGTTTCTTCTTTCCAGTATGGTTCTTAAAGACACCGAAAGGGGTTACTGTGTTTTCTTTTTCGTGAGCACTTGCATATTTCCATTTATTTACAGAGCTTTGGGTCTTTTAACATGAAAGAATAAACCGTGAGCCTAGTTAAGTGCATTCTAGGAAAAAAAAACAGTTGCCAATAGATGACTTTTGTAAGACAGTGGACTAACTACTATTTACAGGAGAAGGCAGTGGCAGCCTACTCTAGTACTCTTGTCTGGAAAACCCCATGAACAGAGGAGGCTGGGAGGCTGCAGTCCATAGGGTCGCTAAGAGTCGGACATGACTGAACGACTTCACTTTCACCTTTCACTTTGATGCATTAGAGAAGGAAATGGCAACCCACTCAATGTTCTTGCCTGGAAAATCCCAGGGACGGGGGAGCCTGGTGGGCTGCCGTCTGTGGGGTCGCACAGAGTCAGACACGACTGAAGTGACTTAGCAGCAGCAACTACTATTTACAAACTGGCCAGATGGCCACAGAGCAAAGGCGACCTGATCAGGTTTTGAACCTGGAAAATTCAAAGTACAGTTTTCGCACTGGCCTATTTCTGCACAACTTACTATCCTTTTCCCAAGTATTTGCAGACCTTACTTTCTCTGCTGCTACCAGTGCTGAATGGTTCAGGAAGCTGTCTTAGCTCAGATGGGGGCAGCTGGGGCCAGTGTGCTCATGAGGCCTGGTGGGGCAGGCAGAGGCGTGGGTCCCTTGTAACTGCCAGAGAGGTGCTGTTCGTACACAGAGCTGCAGGAGGAGAACTTGCTGCTGAGGGAATCCGTTTTCTTTCTCTTTGGTTTTTCTTTTCATGTGCTAACAAAAACAAAAACACTTGATTTTTTTTTTTTTCTGTTTTTTGTTCTCACACTTGTATGAGGTTTTGGTAAGGGTAAAGGTCTAGTTTGGAAAGTAATTTAGTCCATTGTCTTGCAGGCTCCAACAGAGGATGAGATGGTTAGATAACATCGCTCACTCAATGGACATGAGTTTGAGCAAACTCTGGGAGAAGTCTGCTTCTATTTTGATTCTTGATCCTTTCTTTGTATGTCACATATTTTGCCTCCCTGAGACTGGTCATTCTCTCTAATCCCTTGATTTCTGAAATTTCATGATGGTTTGCTGGTAATATTTTTTCAATAATTTTCTACTTTCTGCTTCCTGTTTTTGGAATTCCTTTTAATTG
This sequence comes from Bos mutus, assembly GCF_027580195.1. Taxonomy (NCBI): domain Eukaryota; kingdom Metazoa; phylum Chordata; class Mammalia; order Artiodactyla; family Bovidae; genus Bos; species Bos mutus. Next base: position 97,768,063 of record NC_091626.1, read on the forward strand.
GATATGGGCTTCCCTTGTGGCTGAGCTGGTAAAGAATCCTCCTGCATTGTGGGAGACCTGGGTTCGATCCCTGGATTGAGATGATTCCCTGGAGAAGGGAAAGGCTACCACTCCAGTATTCTGGCCTGGACACAACTGAGCAACTTTCACTTAATTGGATATGGTGGTTGTTTAGTCGCTAAGTTGTATCCAACTCTGCAACCCCATGGACTGCAGGATGCCAGGCTTTCCTGTCCTTTGTTATCTCCCAGAGTTTGCTCAAACTCATGTCCATTGAGTGAGTGATGTTATCTAACCATCTCATCCTCTGTTGGCCTCTTCTCCTCCTGCCCTAAGTCTTTTCCAGCATTAGGCTCTTTTCCAGCATTAGGCTCTTTTCCAGTGAGTCTACTCTTTGCATCAGATGGCCAAAATGTTGGAGCTTCAGATTCAGCATCTGTCCTTCCAATGAATATTCATGGTTGATTTCCTTTAGGATTGACTGGTTTGGTCTCCTTGCAGTCCAAAGGACTCTCAAGAGTCTTTTCTAGCACCACAATTCAAAAGCATAAATTCTTCAGTGCTCAGCCTTCTTTATGGTCCAACTTCACATCCATACATGGCTACTGGAAAAACCATAGCCTTGACTATAGGGACCTTTGTCGGTAAAGTGATGTCTCTGCTTTTTAATACAGTGTCTAGGTTTGTCATAGCTTTCCTTCCAAAGAGCAAGTGTCTTTTAAATTTCATTACTGCACTTAATGTCCACAGTGATTTTGGAGCCTAAGAAAATAAAATCTGTCACCGCTTCCATTTTTTCCTCTTCTATTTGTTATGAAACAGATGCCATGATTTTAGTTTTTTGAATGTTGAGTTTTAAATCAGTTTTTCGCTCTCCTCCTTTACCCTCATCAAGAGGCTTTTTAGTTGCTCTTTACTTTCTGCCATTAGAGTGGTATCATCTGCATATCTAAGGCTGTTGATATTTCTCCTGGCAGTCTTGATTCCAGCTTGTGATTCATCCAGCCTGGCATTTCACATGATGTACTCTGCATAGAAGTTAAATAAGCAGGGTGACAGTATACAGCCTTGTTGTACTCCTTTCCCAATTTTGAACCAGTCCATTGTTCCATGTCTGGTTCTAACTGTTGCTTTTTCACCCACATACAGGTTTCTCAGGAGGCAAGTAAGGTGGTCTGGCATTCCCATCTCTTTAAGAATTTTCCAGTTTGTTGTTATCCACACAGTCAAAGGTTTTCATGTAATCAGTGAAACAGGAGTAGATGTTTTTCTGGGATTCTGTAGCTTTTTCTATGATCCAACGAATGTTGGCAATTTGATGTCTGGTTCCTCTGCTTTTTCTAAATCAAACTTGTACATCTGGAAGTTCTCGCTTCACGTACTGTTGAAGCCTAACTTGGAGGATTTTGAGCATTACCTTGCTAGCATGTGAAATGAGTGCAGAAGCAGAAGATATTAAGAACAGGTGGCAAGAATACACAGAAGAACTATACAAAAAAAATCTTCATGACCCAGATAAACTGATGGTGTGATCACTCACCTGGAACCAGACATCCTGGAATGCGAAGTCAAGTGGGCCTTAGGAAGCATCGCTCTTGGCACAGGTTTCATTCCAATCCCAAGGAAAGGCAATGCCAAAGAACGCTCAAACTACCACACAGTTGCACTCATCTCACACGTTATTAGTGTAATGCTCAAAATTCTCCAAGCCAGGCTTCAGCAATACATGAACCGTGAACTTCCAGATGTTCAAGCTGGATTTAGAAAAAGGCAGAGGAACCAGAGATCAAATTGCCAACATCCGTTAAATAATTGAAAAAGCAAGAGTTCTCAAAAAACATCTGCTTTATAGACTACGCCAAAGCCTTTGACTGTGTGGATCACAGCAAACTGTAGAAAATTCTTCAAGAGATAGGACTACCAGACCACCTGACCTGCCTCCTGAGAAATCTGAATGCAGGTCAAGAAGCAACAGTTAGAACTGGACATGGAACAACAGACTGGTTCTAAATCCGGAAGGGAGTACGTCAAGGCTGTATATGTCACCCTGCTTATTTAACTTCTATGCAGAGTACATCATGTGAAATGCTGAGCTGGAAGAAGCACAAGCTGGAATCAAGATTGCTGGGAGAAATATCAATAACCTCAGATATACATATGACTCTTGCCTTATGGCAGAAAGTGAAGAAGAACTAAAGAGCCTCTTGATGAAAGTGAAAGAGGAGAGAGAAAATGCTGGCTTAAAATTCAACATTCATAAAACTAAGATCATGGCATCTGGTCCCATCACTTCATGGAAGACAGATGGGGAAACAATGGAAACAGTGAGAGATTTTATTTTCTTGGGCTCTAAAATCACTGCAGATGGTGACTGCAGCCATGAAAGTAAAAGACACTTGCTCCTTGGAAGAAAAGCTGTGACCAACCTAGATAGCATATTAAAAAGCAGAGACATTACTTTGCTGACAAAGGTCCATCTAGTCAAAGCTATGATTTTTCCAGTAGTCATGGATGGATATGAGAGTTGGACTATCAAGAAAGCTGAGCACTGAAGAATTGATGCTTTTGAGCTGTGGTGTTGGAGAAGACTCTTGAGAGTCCCTCAGACTGCAAGGAGATCCAACCAGTCCATCCTAAAGGAGATCAGTCCTGAGTGTTCACTGGAAGGACCAATGCTGAAGCTGAAGCTCCAATACTTTGGCCACCTGATGCGAAGAACTGACTCATTGAAGAAGACCCTGATGCTGGGAAAGATTGAAGGTGGGAGGGAAAGGGGACAACAGAAGATGAGATGGTTGGATGTCATCACCGACTTGATGGACATGAGTTTGGGTAAACTCCGGGAGTCGGCGATAGACAGGGAAGGCTGGCATGCTGCAGTCCGTGGGGTTGCAGAGAGTCAGACATGACTGAGCGACTGAACTGAAGTAACATGTTGTATGGTAAATCTCATTGATACATATTAAACTCTGAACTTCAAAGGCAGAGCAAAGACAAGTTTTTAAAATATCCACAGGAAATTCCTGAGACTTGGCCATATATCAAACTATCAATAGTTGTGACACGTGGGCTTAGTTGCTCCTTGGCATGCGGGACCCTCCCGGACCACGGATTGAACCCATGTCTCCTGCATTGGCAGGCAGACTCTTTACTACTTAGCCAGCCGGGAAGCCCCATTCCTAGTTTTTTTTAGTGTTGTGAGTTTTGTTTTGCTTTTAGTTTGGGTTTTTTATTTCATAAAGGAGTGTTGAATTATGTCAAAGGTTTTTTCTGTCTATTCAGATGATCATGGTTTTTGTTCTTCGATATTCTATTAATTGATTTTCAGTTGTTAAACCGTTACATTTCTAGGATAAAAATACTTGGTCATAATATATAACAATTGCTAATTCAGATTTTCTTCTTTTTCTTGAATGAGTTTATGTAGTTTTTGTCTTTTTAGGAATTTTTCCATTTTACCTAAGTCATCTAGATTGTTGGTATACCGTTTTTAACTGTATCCTTATAATTTTTAAATTTCTGTAAGATCGGTAGTGATGGTCCTCTCTTTTAATCCTGGTTTTAGTAATTTGAGTCTTCTCTTTTTTTCTTCGTCAGTCTGTCTTAAGTGTTTGTCAATTTTGTTGATCCTTGTTATTCTATTTTCTTAGTTTGGATTGTTAAACAAAATACCATAGATGAGTGGGTTATGAACAACAGAACTTTATTTTTCACTGTTCAGGAGTCTGGAAGTTCAGGGCCCAGGTGCCAGCGTGGTCTGGTTCTGGTGAGGACTCTGCTCTGTTTGCTAACTGCCAACTTGTTGCATCTGCACACAGCAGAGAGAGGGTGAGACAGCTCTCTGGGATCCCTTTTAAAAAGGCATCAATCCTATTCATGAAGGCTTCACCCTCAATGCCAGATTACCTCCTGAAGGCCCCACTTCCTAAATGCTGTCCCATTGAGGGTTAGCACTTAAACATATTTTGAAGAGACACAAATATTCAGTCCATAACACTTACTAATGTCAGTAGTTGTTGTTTCGTTGCTAAGTCATGTCTGATTCTTTATGACCCCAGGAACTGTAGCATGCCCAGTAGGACCTGTAATAATATTCGCTCTTTCTCTCCTGATAATGGTAACGTGTGTCTTTTTTTCTTTGAGTGTGTGTGTGTATATATATAGGTATGTGTAAGTACGGATGCATATATGTGTGTAAGGGTATACATACATATGTATGTGCATACATATGTAGATATGTGTAAATACACAATGGATTGTGTGGGATAAAAGATTCTAGAGGAATACACCAGGGATTTGGTAATGTTGGTTGCCCCTCGGGAGAGGAATTGAGTGGCAAGGGCCCCAGAGTAGGACGGAGACTTTTCACTGAGGTTTTTCTCTACATTTTGGTTTTTGTAACCATGTAACTGTTATTACCTATTCTAAAACTTAAAGTGTAAATTTTTTAAAAAGCTGCTGAACCAGGGAAGAGATGTCTGCGTCAGAGGCCCCTGTCTGTCTGCTCCCCGAGGTTCCTGACTCCGGTCCATTGTTTTCTTCCTCCTTTCATGTTTTTTCTTTCCCTTTTCCCTTCTGGAACAATCCAGTCAAGGATCTGACTGCCGTTTCAGGGTGCAAAGTTCTGACCCTCCTTCCCTGTCTTTGAGTGATAAAACTCCTCTCTCCGGTCTTCTACAGAGCGACCTGCTGGCTGGGCTGAGTCTGTCATTGAGGAAGATACATCTGAGTCTGAGCCGGATGTCCCCAGGTAATTTTCTTCCAGTTCCCTCTGCTTGCATCGCAGCTCCATTGAGGTGTATTAGAGATGCTCCTTTTGGCTTTCCTGGGCCTGATTTGGGGGAACACTTTGCTGAGTTTTCTCTTCCCCCTAATATGTGATAAGGTTATGGAGGAACATACAGGTGTGCAGAGGCCAGAGGCGATCCACCCAGGTTCTTACAGATGAAAACCCCGTGCACGTTTCCTTAGGGCGTAAGGCCTCACAGAAGAGCCTGCTGACCCACAGACAAGGGTACATGAGGTATACACTTCACCAGGTAGCAAGAGGAGGGTGGGGGATAAGGAACATCAACAGGGCTGAATATAAATGTGTCTGTTTCTAGGCTGATTTAGCGAAGACTCTCCATCTCTGGTTAGCATGGGAAGGAACTTGCTGAGGTTGAGTTATTTGGGGTCATCCATTAAAAAGCTTTATAAAATCCACAGAGAAGTGACCCTGGGAGAAGTTCAGTAGCGTTTGCTGACTGGTTATCGCCCCCTCCACCCCGTAGGACTGCAGGCACCATCCAGCACTGCCTACACCTGACCTCGGTGTATACTCATTTCCTGCCCCAGCACGGCCGCCCAGAGGTCACCACAATGCCCCTGGGTCTGGGAACGACAGTGGATTACATCTTCTTCTCAGCTGAGTCCTGCGAGAATGGGAACAGAACTGGTAAGCCTGGTGGATCCTGGATTCCCAGACGCCACCCCCAAGAGTCTCTGGGAGCTGATGGTAGGTCAGGCATCTGATCACATGACTTGGGCTGCTGCGACCTGCCTGGCAAAGGAGCAGATCTCAGACCTGCCTGACGCTGGTCATCCTCATCGTACTTCCCTTAGGCCCTTTGCCCGGCTTCTCTTTTTATCTTTGTAGCAGAACAAGCCATCCCTCCTTTCTCAAGATGAAAATAGAGCACTCGGAGGTGATTGGATTTGTTCAGTGCAGCTGGCTAGTGAGGGTCTGGTGAGGTTAGAAACCCAGCCAGTTTCTTGTCCTCTCGCCCCTCACTGTAGTCACAGTGTGGCAGTCTGCCAGCCCCACGCCTATTTTCTTTAAAGCATGTCTTTTACAGTGTTTGGGTTTTATGTTTAAAAATCAGATTTTACACAGAAACTCTCTGACTTCTCTCGGAAAATCGGAAGATCTTGTAATTCTGGGCTTGGAGGTGCATTCTCTAGTTTGGTACAGCCCCCGAACCCACTCACTCCATTCACTGACATATTATGGAGCGTCCAAGAGGCTGCAGGAGGTGAGAGGGAGGGTGGGTGGCTGAGAAGATGCAGCGTCTTGAAGGTGAAGCTCCCACAGGCCCCCTCCCGCCCCGGGACATGTGGTGGTGGCTGCATCGCCCACCGGCCTCCGCTCTGTGCTCCAGATCGCAGGCTGTATCAGGATGGAACCCTCAAGCTCCTGGGCCGGCTCTCGCTCCTCTCTGAAGAGATCCTCTGGGCTGCCAACGGCTTACCCAACCCCTTCTGCTCTTCAGACCACCTCTGCCTACTGGCTAGCTTCGGGATGGAAATCGCGGCCCCATGATGGGCTCCCAGGGGAAGAGCGCTTCTTCTCTTCCAGAAGAGCTCATCGGATGAGACTGTGGAAATATCCCACGCTTCTGGAAACTTAGATCCAAGAAACTTAACGTCCCCTCCCCACCCCCTCCTCATTCCCTTCTCCCCCACGGTTAGATTTTCTCCAGGCCTGTCCACATTCTCTGCCTGTGGTCCCTGCCCCGCCCCAGCCTCTTCCTAACCCTGTGCCACATGAGGGGGTGGCCTCGGGAGAGGCACAAGCGGGGGGTCCCCCCTTCCCTCCATGTATCCAGCGCTGCCCACTGATTTTTGATTACCAGGGTTGCGGGAGCTACTGATCTCCTTGGTTATTTGTTTTTAGGCCATTTCTTGGTGGTGCCTTCTGACCCGACCTTCTCCCTGCCTGAGACCCGAGGGCCCAACCCTCCTGCAGACATGCACAGACACGCACATGTTGAGACGCGCTCTTCTGTGTGGTCACGCCTGTCTCTGACCAGCCTGCTTGCCACGCTGGGGCCGTGGGTCACGGGCTCTGCTCTCCCTTTATCTTATGTTTCATTAGGCATTCATCTGGCCAGCCAGGGGGTCCTCTCCATTGGGGCTCTGGAACAAGTGGGCCCCGCAGACTTGGGTGCACTTCCGGGCTTTGCAGCCTCTGAGCCTCCTGCCCAGAGCGCCTCACCAGCCTGCGTGCTTTCCCCAGGGCTGGGCCCTTTCCCCAGGCTGCCCTGTGGCGGCGGGTGGAGGGTCAGTGGGCAGAGAGAGTGGTTCAAGGTTCAGAGCGCTTCAAGGCTGAGTAGAAAGAACTGTCAGAAAACTCTGGTCTCCCTGGAGGACCGGGGTGAGGGTGGGAGTCCTGGGGCAGGAGAACAGGCAGCGGACTCGAGACCTCAGGGACTTGCCCTCTTGCCTCACACACCTCAGCTGCAGCTCTCTGTTCCTCTCCTCCCACTGCTTTTTACTGTTTGCTGCCGACCACATTCCCTTCCCTTTTTTTGCCCATAGAAAAGCCCGAGATTGAGCCCAGGCCAAACCTTCTCAGTAGAAAGGCGGCCTTGGGCACAAGTGGCCCGAGACGCGGACATGGCAGTGCTTGAGGGTTTGCTCCAGCTGGCCCAGCCTCCGCTGCTGGTTGTCCCTGCTTTCCCCCTCTCTGGCCCATTCAGGGGGCTCCCTCGCCCACACGAGTCACTGCAGGCCTTATAGCCTTTCATTGCTGGGCATGGCGTGGGGTGTTCCTGGCCGGCTCCTCCTCACACCTCCCATCACTCAGAGTAGCTGCTGCTGGCCCTGCAGATGTGGCCCCCAGAGCGGGACTGGAGGATATAGCTGAGAGAGGCTAAAGTTAGGGACAGTTAGCTGAGGTTCACGTTTTTTTTTTTTTTTTTTTTTTTTTTGAGAGCCAAAGACCCAGCTTGGATTCTGCTGCTGCATTCAGGGTTATAAGCTTTCCATGCCTTGGTTCTGGGGGATTTATCTCTGCGTGTGTATTTTTAAACATTGTTTCCTGGGTACTGGGCATGTGCCTGTCTGAGCCCCAGGCCCATCTGTCCACACCCCACCATCCATTCTGTTTGTCTCTTCCTGGACATCTCCTGAGGTGGTCTCCTTGGTTCCTAGAACTAGGGCCCATCAGCTCTTCTCTTCTGCCAGGCAATGTAGTTTAAAAATGGCTAAAGATGGCAGAGGGCAGGAGCTTAATAGATAATCTTTTCCTTGTTTTCTTACTTGTTTCTGTTTTGGAAATGAAAGGGGGGTTTAAATGGTCATTTGAATTCTCTTTTCCAAATAAAGGTTTACCTTTTTCCCCCCAACTGTTGATTATTTTATTAGGATCCCCAAGAGCATGGGGGAAGGGAAGGCCTGGAGAATGAGCCGGGCAGAGAGCAAGAGATTGACCTGGGATGGGGCCTCTAACCCTACATCTAGACCACAGAAAAGGGTTGTCATCTCCCCTAGGTAACTGAGTGGATGCCCACTGCTCTGAGGAACAGGGCCTGCGTGCAGCCTCCTGCCCCGACCTTCAAAGGGTGCAGCTCTCTATCCTCTCCCAGCTCGAGGAGAGTGGTCCATTCAGCTGCTTTCATTCGTATTCTATCTGCTGCCCTTGTCTCTCCCCCTAGTCCGAGCAGAGGAGGGTCTGTGGCAAAAAGCAGGACGAGAGAAGCGTTTTCCCTGGTCAAAGCTGTGGCAGCTGCATGAGGCGTGATGCGCATGGCCGATGCCTCTCGCCGCGATTTCTATTTCTGATCATCATCTCTTCCCTATTCTGGAGCCAGGCCTGAGCTGCGGGCCATCTGTTGCTGGAAAGCTGTCCCTCCTTTACCAGGCCTCAGTCCGCTGGGAGTTCTGTCTTCCCCCGGCCTCCTCACGAAGCCCTTGTGCCTGTGGGGAGAAGCCCTGAGGCCAGGTGGGGTTTAACGCCTCACCTGAACTGAAGCCCAGGCTCCACACCTTTAAATCAGTACCTGAGAATCTGTGTTACTTAAAGCTCCCCGGGCACCAGTGGAAACACCTGGGTTACGATTCAGCAGAAAGAGAATTTAGCCAGGGATTAGGATCACCGCCTGTTGTCTTGGCCTGGTTGCTCAGTGGTTGTGGGTGAGTTAACCCCTCCCTGTGTTTCAGATATCTTGGTGAAATGGAAATTAAAGTAGTATTGTTTTCCACTCATCAGGAATTTTCAGATCTGAAGTTACATTGTTTGAAAGGATGCTAGGAATCCCAGAGTATTATTGGTAATTACAGTAATTGGCAATTATTGGTAACAGTTGGGAGTTAAGGATGTCTATGGCACCCCACTCCAGTACTCGTGCCTGGAAAATCCCATGGACGGAGGAGCCTGGTGGGCTGCAGTCCATGGGGTCGCTAAGAGTTGGTCACGACTGAGCGACTTCACTTTCACGCATTGGAGAAGGAAATGGCAACCCACTCCAGTGTTCTTGCCTGGAGAATCCCAGGGACGGGGGAGCCTGGTGGGCTGCCATCTATGGGGTTGCACAGAGTCGGACACGACTGAAGTGACTTAGCAGCAGCAGTTTCCCCTAGGCAGTCTGGACAGTTCTCGGCTCGGAATTCTTTTATAGCCCCTAAGCTCTGAGGCTGTCCCCAGGACTCCTTTCCTGGCCTGAAGGGCTTCCCCGCGGTGACCTGCATTTACACAGCATCTGCACGGGGCGTTGATTCAGGGCTGTCAGGGCGCTTCCCTTTCCACGATCAGTTCAGGTGCGCATGTCTTACCTTTACATCTGAGGAAGCAGAGATCGCAAAGAGGGAAACAGACTCTCCTTTGCTTGATTTCTTGCCACCCAGCTCCTCAGAACACAGCGTCTTCTGGGAGTAGGAGGGCCAGGTTGTCTTGTAAGGCAGACACGGGGCTGGGTCTTGGAGAAGGGAAGCAACCAACCAGTCCACTGCTGGCTTGTCTTAAGCCCTGTTTTTTTTTATCTCCTTCCCCATGTGTAGCTACTCACCGGGGGGTGGGGGGGTGGGGTGGGGTTGTTTCTTGATTGGTTACTTAAGGCAAAGCGTGGCTTACCTCCCCCTGGCGGGGAGCAGGCAGGGGCCTACCTCCTCTAGTTCCCTCCCCCCCGACTGCTCCCTATGTTTAGGGAGAGAGCTGCCCCGAGGCCCTACACTTCCACACTCTTCCCCCTGCACCTCTCCCATCATTTCTCTCCCCAACAAACCGGCCTGGTAGGGTGAGCTTTCCCGGGTTAGGAGGCTATGACCTTAAGGTACCTCAACTGGAAAATTGCCTTCTGCCCCACCCTCGTCAGTTACCATGCCCATAAGGCCGGAGTCCTCACACAGCTAGCGTGGAGGCTCCACACTTAACATCCTTCCAGGTCTTGTCTTTCCCACAACCAAGTCCTTTCTGGCTGGGGACTGGAAGGACCGCACATCCCCATGTGGGCTGCTCAGGGTGCGGTCCCCTCAGGCCAGCTGAGGTGGCCCGTCTCCACCACCTGCCAGGCCTCAGCGGGCCCCTCATCCCTTGGCAAACATGGTAAGTGTTACCAGGCGGCCCGCATGTGGGACGGTCGACTTGGGCTTTGGTGTGACCAGCACCCTGTCACCACTGCCCTCCGCAGTCGTGGTCAGGATCCTTGTCAGATCTTGGCAAACGGGGGTGCAGAGCTTCAATCTCTTCATGTCCAGGGCTCTGAGAAGTGCCACCTGCCTTCAGAGGTCCAACCCACGATAGTCATGTGCCTAAATTAGGCAGGCACGTGCTGCGAGCTTGAAGCAAAGGGAGCAGCAGGAAATGTGGCCATCCACCCAGTAGGCTGGCTTCTGGTCCTCTCGGGAGCCTGTGACGGCACTCAGCTCTGCGTCAGTTCCAAGAAAGTGGCCGTGCGGTATCCACGGTGAGCCTGGCTGACTTGTGACCAACTCAGCCCAGCACTTAACTCAGCCCCTTTATGTATGAGAGCAGTCCAGGGGCCCACGGTATATGAGCCCGCATCACTGAAACCCACCTACAAGGCCCTTTACCAGCTGGACTTGAATATGTACATTTCACACACTGCCTTTTGTGTGAAGGGGGTATAAGCCCAGTTATTTACAAACTCTGGTTACCTTTATTGAAAGGCTCGTTTTTTGGTATCATTTAAGCTGGATTTAAATGATCCTGTAAATAACTGCCTCTTTTTAATGGTGTACAGTCCAAGCCCTTCATGGATCCCAACAGACCACCTCTCCTCTTCCCAGTGGCCACGCCTCACCACAACGCTCCTGAAAGTGAGGGAGTCTTGCTGTGCTAGGGCTTTCTGGGGATTGGCTGGGATAAGAAGTAGGAAATACGCTCCCTTCTCCTAAGCCTAGGGTTTCCTTTCAAGCTGAACGAAAGGAGAGCAGAGAAGTAGGGAGCAAGGGTTACAGGGGAAAAGATGCCTCTGGGCAGGTCAGCTTGCAATTGTTTGGACTTGCCTTAAAGCCTGGGAAGAGGTCCAGGGCTGGACGGACAATGCAGAGGAAGAAGGGGTAACGGGTAGAACCAGGGGTGTTTTCCAAGCTGTGTCTTTAACCTCCATAGGTTCTGCACTGGCGACCGTGGTGAGAAGGGACTTGAGATCCCCGTTGCTATGGTTTTCTGAAATAGCCTCCTCTCCCAGGAGAACACCCAGCCTTCCTCCTCCTTCCTTCCTGGTGGATGGCTGGGGACTAGGAGAGGACAAGCTGGGCTCTGGAATGCGCCTGGGGCCTCCAGGGGGGCGGAACTGGCTGTTTGAAGGAGAAAGGGCTTCTTTTACAGTCAGCAGGAAAGATCTCCCAGACAAGTAAAAAGGGCCAAGTGGCTTCAGCAGGCTGAGGGGTGTGACAGTCTGGGACCCCAGAAGTTTATCATGACTGCCGGGGCTGCGAGGTGTCCTGATGACTGGTTTGGGGCTCCCCTCAACCTCTGATCAGGTTCTACCCCCAACCCCCACCCCATCCCCCCAGAGCTGCCGTGGCTGACAGTGGGAGGTGGGGCGGCTGCAGCCCCAGCTCCTGGAGGGAAGAAGACAAGGCTTACAGCCCACACAGCTGAGCTGGGGGGAGACTTTATTCTTTTCAAGGAAAAAGTGAGAACAGGAATGAGACGAAGTGTAAAAGGGGAAGGAGGGGGCAATACTGATACGAGAACAACAAGTCCAGTACAACACGGCAGCCAGCTGACACCATCACCAAGCCCCAGGCCAAGCACACCCGATCTCTCCTCTCATCAGACTTGGAAGAAAACGGGAAACTTGGGACTCTGGAGCACCAAGATGGGGTGGGGGTAGGGGGGTGGGGTCAATACCGACAGACTTGCAGCTAGCACCTGGCCAGCCCTGCCTGGTCTGGGTCAGACCTCCCCTCCTACCCCACGCACCCCTCTTTAGGGCACACCTCCCTGCCCTTCCCTGGTTTCTCAGTGGGACGAGGGAGGTGGGGAGTTCAGCACAGCGGGACTCTGGCACTCAGAACACAGTCCATAGGCTAGGCCCCCAGCTCACACTTTCCTTGTACTTCGAGGCCAGAGGGTGGGCCTGGGGGAAGCCAACAAAGCTAAGCTGAAAACCACCCAGGCAAGGGACCCAGGCACACAGGCCTCTGGGCACACTCCTGGTCAGAAGGAGACCCAGTCCTTGGGCCAGGAAGTCAAGTCCAAGTTGGAAGCGGCGGGGAGGGGAGGATGCTGTGAGATGACCCAGGGTCAGCAACCAGATGTGGCCAAACTCGGGCTCTCCCTGCAGCTAGGCTGGCCCTAGGCTTCGTCATGACACCTAGGGGTGGGAGGTGCAGCTCTCCGTACCTGGCCACGCTCAGGAAGGATGGGGTGGCTGCTGAGCGGGGCCAGGGGATGGTGACTCTGCTGAGGCCACGGGAGGGAGAGGACCCGCAGGTGTGAGTGGGTGGGACACGGCTAGAAACCCAGGTTCCCAGTGTTCTGACCTGGCAGGCCGCACAGGGTACAGGCAGCCCGGCCTTGGGGAGCAGTCACTATCCGGCTGAGCCAGCCCACCTTCATCACACAGCTTTCTCTGACCTCCCCTGACCCCTCCCCAGCCAGAAGCCCCGACCCCCAGGGACAGAGGAGCCCACACCGAGTGCTGGGAGGCAGCCCTGAGTCTGGAGGAGCCGGGCCTGGTCTCTCATGGGAAGTGAGATGAGGTGATGCTGACGATGGTGACTAAGGCCCCAAGTCCCTGCACCCTGCCTCCCCAGAAACTCTGCAGCCAGGCCGGCCCCGCGCGGAGCAGAGCCTGTGTAAACACGCCCAGGAGGGGAGGAGGGCTTGCTACATATATTTGAAATGTGTTAAAAAATAAATTAAAAAAGCACCGCTGTATCCCGTGGGTGTCCACAGGCCCGAGGTCTCAGCGAGGAAATGGGGAGGTGCTAGGGGCTTCTTGGTGGGGGCGTCGGCTCCCTCCCCCGGCAGACAGCAGCTGGGGCTGGGGCTGCATTCTGCTTCCTTCTCCCCAAGGGGCTCGGGAGGGAGACGGGGGACCAGAGCACCCCATTGGGTACCCGTGCCAGGAGCAGCTCTCCCCCACATCCCTGACCCCAGCACCCCCTCTCACGTCTCACCCTCAAGCTCTGTGGTTCACCTGCCTGGTGGACATCACAAGGCACCTGCCTCCACACCCACAAAAGGCCCTGTTTTCAGCCTCATGCCTCCCAAATGGATCCATCTCTGTCCCAGGTGAAGGTGTGAACGTGGGGCCCCCCCTCCTGAAAACTAGGATGGGATGGGAGGCTGAGTTGGGGTTCACAGTGGCCCCCAGACTGCTCTGGCCGTGATGTAGCCCAGCAGGCTGCTTAGGCACCTTGCCAAGGGTCCACTGAGCCAGGAGGAACCCAAGGGAGTGAGCAGCCGGCTTCTCTGCCTGGCCTGACTCTGGGCCAAGATCTGCTGGTCTGAAGAGCTGCCAGCTCGGTGCCTCTCCTGGTGGGCACCCGCGTCAGCAGACGCATCCTGTCTCCATCTCTCCCTTTCTTGGCTCCTCAGGCCTCATCCATCTCCCCAGCAGACTGAGAACAGCACTGTTTTTATTCCACTCCACCCCTCTTCCCTGGTGGCTCAGACGGTAAAGCGTCTGCCTACAATGCGGGAGACCTGGGTTTGATCCCTGGGTCGGGAAGATCTGGAGAAGGATAATGGCCTCCCACTCCAATATTCTTGCCTGGAAAATCCCACCCATGGAGGAGCCTGGCAGGCTACAGTCCATGGGGTTGCAATGAGTTGGACACGACTGAGTGTCTCTGGTCTGCAGGGAGAGTCGGGTGGGAAGGAGGCAGCTGCTCATCTGGGAGCAGCCGCTGTGGCGAGGATGCTGCCCTCGGATGTCCAGCCTGCTCTGGGACACCTAGAACTTCCATCCCTTCCATCTCCACGCCAACTCAGTGCATCCATCTCCCCAGCCCAAGCTCTTACTACTCTCTTTAAGATTACAGACAGTCATTCTTTTTCGGGTTGGGCTTTTAAATTTTCTGAGTTGATTGCCACCATTTAAAAATCTGCATATTTCACATAAAAATTCAGAATTCTGCAATGAAAAAACATCTGGTCATCTGGTATGCAGGGCCTGCCTTTAGATCCGCTGAGCACCAGCGGCTGAGGCTGGCCTTCTTTAGTTGGCCACAGTCCCCACCCAGCCCTGCAGCCCTCCTTCAATCAGCTGCTCGGCCCTGGGGGAATCTGAGTTCACAACTCTGGGCTTTTCCTCTTTCAGAGCTCAGTCAGGCCCTCAGTTCCTAGGCAACCTTATTGACAGTTGCGTCTCAGTATTAAGAAACCTTAATGGTCATCTCTTCCAGTTATCCTCCCGTAACCTAAATCCGGTCTATAGCTTTCTAGATGACAAGCAACCATCTAATCTTTGCTTGAATATCTCCAGCAAAGGGGAACTCACTACTCCCCGTGGTTCTAAACTCTCCCTCACCTTCTTTTCTCACTTACAACCCCCAGTTCTTGGGCTCTGCCTCTCCCCAGTGGCCACACTGCACCCTTTGCCTTCCACCTCTGCTGTTGCTTGAGCCTCCAGAACCTTCCTCCAGTTCCGCCAACTTGTCTCCACAACTTCTCCCTTGCCCTCCAGGCAGATGGTGCAGACTCCAGCAGCTCAGGCCCTTCCCTAAGGAGCTGCCTCATGCCCCAGGCCGGATCATCACTGGGCCCTCCACACCTAACCCAGGCTGCTAAACAGGGAGCGGGGGCTGGGATACAGGCCTCCGTGGCCAGGTCATCATTTCCCTAGCAAGGGCTGAGGTAACAGGAAGCGGGAGCAGTCCCTGGGGGCCTCCCGACCCAGGCCTGAGGGTCCCACCCCGTCCTCAGCCATGGTTTGTGGACCCACCAGGTCTGTTCAGATCCCCACAGGCACGCTGAGCCCAGTGCTTCTTCTCTGGGCCACCGGCCAAGCCCGGCCCCTCTGCAGGGAGGCCCCAGCTGCAGCAACAAGCAGAGCTGGGCTGAACAAGGGGGCCAAGGAGGGGTCTGGGAACTCTTTCCCCCAGCGGCTCTCTCCCGGGCTTTCGTCCAGCGCATCCCAGCACTAGGCGCTGCCACTGGGCAGTGTCCACCCACGTAGCATTGTCCATGGGGCTCCAAGGGCCCTCCTGGGTCACACACTCTGGCTCTTGGGGCACACGGGGCCTGTGCTAAGCTCCCGATATGGACCATGCAGACCTTTCTCGGGGTGCTTCCTACCCTGCTTTCCTTTCCCTGGGTCATGATGCTGCCAGGGCAGACAGGACTGGAGAAACATCGCTCCCCTGTCATGCCACGGCCCGAGCGGAGCTGGGAGGTTTCCCATGGGGAGGATGGACCCAAACCCCAGACACACGGGCAGGGGTACCAGCCAGAGCCGGCAACCCCTCCTCACCCAGCCCCACGACACTTAGAATCTTCTAAGCACTGGCTTTCCGGCCCCTGGCCAGATCCACTAGTTTTTAAGTTTTTTTTCCCCAATACTTTAAATTTCAGGTCATCAAGTTAAAACCTCAGAATTCAACTCTTCACTGCCTCTTGGTCCACAGGTAGAGGGCCTAGCCCAGCAGAGGGACAGCAGCTTGGGAAGCTGAGCTGGGACACACTCGCCCCGTCATCAGCCCCGCGTTCCCCAGGACCGAGGCTGGTCTGGCTGGAGGATGCTGGTCCCCAGGGAAGTGGGTGAGGCAGGGGGCGCTGCCACCCGCCTTATACCCGGATCTGGTACCCATTGAGGTCTGGCATGGCTTTGGGCTCTGAAGGCTTCTTCTCACCGGAAGGCCTGCAGGGAGGGGAGAAGAGAGGAAGGGGAAAGGGTGAGCAGCCTCTCCGGGAGGTGGGAGAGCAGGGAGCCAGGGTGGCTGCCCCCCAACTCCCACCTCCCCATTCTCCAAGGTGTCCCAAATGCAGCAGGAAGGGTCCCCGAGGAAGTGCGTTTCTGGAAACCCCCAACCCCCCTTGCGAGCCTGAGTGTGGGCCCCACACTCTCTCAGGAGCTACTGCTCTTCACTGAGGTCAGCGACTCTGGCTGCAGTTAAGTGATAAAGTAACAGTGAATCCCTGTGAGGGACCCTGTGTTCTCTCTGACAGCCTCCCAGGTCAAAGTGAAGGAGGCTGGCTATGGGAGGCAGCGAGGTGCCCCTGACACCAGAGAGGTGTCTCCAGAAAAGTGAAAAAGTAAAGTCGCTCAGTGGTGTCCAACTCTTTGCGACCCCATGGATTGTAGTGCACCAGGCTCCTCTGTCCATGGGATTCTCCAGGTAAGAATACTGGAGTGGGTTGCCATCTCCTTCTCCAGGGGATCTTCCCGACCCAGGGATCGAACCTGGGTCTCCTGCATTGCAGGCAGACGCTTTACCATCTGAGCCACCAGGGAACCCCATATAACCTGGAGGTGTCTCCAGAATGACCTTTAAAGCAAGAGCCACACTGACACAGAGGAGACAAATCTGACGAGGCCGCTGGGTGCTTTATCCGAATGCTTCTGCCGGCCGGTTACAGGCAAAACCCAGACTCTCATGGGGCAAAGGTTACGCTCAAAGCCACCAACTGGCTGCCATCTGAGGTTAAAACCTTTTCCAGCGATATTCCTGGAAGAGCTCACTGTTGGCTGGGCCCCACCCTTCTACCATCCCTCCCCCAGAGCCTATTCTGCAGCTCTGCAGTTGTGGCCTCGGACCTTCCCCCGTCGGCCTCCTGCTGGGCACCAGGGTGCCCACACAGGGTAACCAGTGGGCCAGAGATGTCCTTCTCCCTGGAGAAACGGGACTTCATTGTAGCTGTTTCAACATATGAACAAACCCACCCTTCCAGTGGGGGCGACAAAGAGAAGGGTGGGAATGCGAAGAGCTTGAGGGGAGGTCAGAGGGAGGGGAAGATGAGCGGAAAGGATGAAGCCTTTTTCTGCACCTTCCCCCCACCCCCAACTCCTCCAGGAAAGGGGAAACCCAGGGCTCACCGCCTTTCGCTGCGGCTGTTCCTGCGGTGGGGGCTGGACTGGCCCCGCTGTGGGGAGGACACATCCTTCTTCCGGTCCTTGGTGGGAGACGGAGGGCCGGTCCCTTTGCCGATCTGGGTGGGGAGGAAGACACACAGACTTGCTCCAGGACCGCCCCAGAGTCTGTCCTGTCCTGACAGAGCCACAAGCCCCAAAGCTGCTCTGGGCAGAGCCCAGGAAGCCTCAAGCCCTGCTCTGCCCTGTCTCGGGGTCTTCCTGAACCTGTTTCCCAGGCGCTAAAGTGGCCAGGGCCTTGGGGGTTCCACAGCAGGGCAGCCCAAACTCCATGAGCCCCTGAAACAGCATGGACGTGGACAGCAGTGACTGGGGAGGGTTCATGGTGGCCCCCGAGAAAAGGGGCATTTACTCAGGCCGGGCAGAGGGGCCAGCCGGAGAAGCAGCCCGTGTCTGAGCTTGGGGCTGGGAGCCTACAAGACCCACAGGTGACACTGGTTATCTCCAGTTAATCAGAAGCTCAGACTAGTGGCTATACCTCTGATGAAGGGGAATAAAGGAGGTGGGTGGAGCAAGTGAACTTAGGCGACACAGTCCCTTTGAGCTGAATTTTCAAAATGTGGGGTATACAGGACAGGTGCTGGAGAGGGGTGCAAATAACATGGGAAGTCTTAAGCACCAAACAGATTGGGAAACACAGCACTCGAAGTTAGGTAATGCTGGCTCCAGCTCTAGATCCAACCTGCTCCCCTGAAGGTGGGGTGACACTTGGGCAGCTGAGCACCCAGACTTCCACAGGGAGGGACAGGGGGGAGGACCAGCTCAGGAGGGGAGGAGGGCAGCCCCCGAAAGCAGCAGGGTCACCTGCAGCTGCCCTGGGGAAGGAAGGCACCGAAGCTGTCACCCCAAGGTCTTGGTCTGGGGACTGGCGGGGCAGGGCGGCCGGGACTCCTGAAAGCACCTGCGACGTGCCGGGGTTCCCCATCTGGAGACTGAGCCACAGGCCCATCTGCCGCCCACAGGCTGCAAGCAAGTCTCTGGGCTCCCTGCACCTCAGTGTCCCCCCCTGCCTGCTGCGGCCCTCCTGCAGTCTTGGGGAGCAGCAATGGGCGTGAAACTGCCACTGTCACGGCTATGGCCCCAGGCTGCCCGGAGAGGCAGAGCGCAGAGCTGCAGAGACTGGGCAAAGGGGAGGGGCCAGCAGGCCCCACGGAAGGCACCCCCAAGTACAGGGGGACAAACATCTCAGCAGCTCAGCCCACTATTTTGGGTCCAGCAGCTCC
This sequence comes from Bos mutus, assembly GCF_027580195.1. Taxonomy (NCBI): domain Eukaryota; kingdom Metazoa; phylum Chordata; class Mammalia; order Artiodactyla; family Bovidae; genus Bos; species Bos mutus. The sequence continues at coordinate 97,786,553 of NC_091626.1, forward strand.
CCCTCATGACCCCTGCTCACTGTGGCTGGGCAAGAGGGAGAAGGAGCCGTCCCTCCTTGTCTCCCCAGAGTCTGACCCGCTTCTCTTTTCTGACTTTCCCCCTGGGGCTGGGGGTCAAGAGTCGGGATGACAGGGGTGATGGAAGCTACTGCCCAGCCCACACTATACCACTCCCTCCAGACAGGCCATGACTCCCCACCAGCCTTGACTCGCAGCCCTTCCACCTGGATGGCAGCACCCCTACCCAGGCCCAAGCCCAGCTCCCCTGCAGCCCAAACAGAGCCTCCCCAGGGCTGCCCACCTGAGGTGGCTGTCTCATCAGCAATGACCTTTGAGCGAAGCCCAGAAACTTCCTACCCTCACCTCCCCAACTCCTGGCTCCACCTCCTCCCAAGAAGATGGGGGTGGGGATGGTGGGTTGGGAAGATGGGGGAGGAAGGGGGGACTTCCCTGGAAGAGTGAGCCTCTAGGAAGCGGCATCTCCACCTCTGCCCTTCCTCCCCACCCCTGCCCTTCTACCCTCAGCCCTACATTTCCATTGACCCCCTACCCCTTCCATCCCCACGCCTGCCCTTCTGCCCTCACCCTTGCCCTTCCACCACCACCACCCCCCACCCCTGCCCTTCCACCTCCACCCCTGCCCAGGCCCTGGGTGCCCCGGGCAGGGCAGTGCGCACGCACCTTGAGCCGCATGTCGCGGGCATGCCGCTCCAGCTCCTTGCGGAAGTCCTCGCGGCCCAGCCTCTCCACGTCCAGGACCGAGTGCTTCCACTCGATCTGCTCCACGCTGTGCGGGTCGTGGGACACGCACTGGCCCAGCTTCACCTTCTTCAGCACGTGCCAGCAGCGGCCGTAGGCGGCCTCGTAGTCCAGCACGAGCTCGCTGAGCGTGCGAAAGGCCGGCGGCTTGTACATCAGGTCCTCGCGCCGGCTCATGCCCAGCGCCCCATAGCGACCCCCGAAGTTCACCCCCAGCACGATGTGGCGGAAGTAGTTCCCTGAGAAGTAGGTCTTGAAGCTGATGGGGAAGCGTTCCAGGGTGGGCATGCTGTTGGTGAGGTAACTGGCCGCGCCGCCGCAGCTAAGGAAACGGCTAGAAGCAGGAGCGGGGCTGGGCGACCCCATCCCACCTACCCCACCCGGGAGAGGCTGTGTGAGCCGCCCCAGAGCCCAGCTCTCCAGTGCGGACCCCAGCTCCCCAGCACGGACGGTGGGTGTTGCTCATCCACATCCTGTCATCAGACTTGGGCCCTGCATACAGTAGGCACTCAGTGAACTCAATCTCTATGGGTCAGGGTGCTCAGTGATTACCGGCTGCTGCCATGACGTCAAGCAGCCCTCACCAAGTAACAGTGAGTAGGGCACCTCGAAATGCCGGGCCTTCCAGAGTGGTGGGGTGAAGGAAGGGTGAGACAGGCCCTCCGTCCACCAGCCTGTCTGTCTCCCCCTCACCTCCCTCCTCCCCTCTGTCGCACACACAGCCCTCTTCACCCCTGCCCTCCCTCTCACACGTGCTGATACACACGTGTGCATCACAGATGCACAGACAACCCTGTTCTTTTCTCTCACCGCCCCTACCCCTCCATGCGTAGATACTGTGCCTGCTGCTCTTCTGATAAAACCAAGGCTGCCAGCAGCCTGGGGGGCCGTCAGCTGTCCACTCCAACCTCCACGGAGGACTGTCTACACCAGCTCTTTTCTCTGGCTGCTCCTCGGGCCCTGCTGGCTCCTTCTCAGGCTTGGCTGGGACCCCTGACCTCCCTTCCTAAAGCAAGTCTGCTCTAATATTCCCCATGGCACATCACCACAATCTGTGATTATTTTTCTTATTTCTTGGTTTACTTGCTTATTTTTTGTCTCCCTAGCTAGAACGTAAACTTTTGAGAATGGGGACCACCTTGTCTGTCATTTATTTTTATTTTTTGCTGTATCTCTGGGGCCCAGCACAGACATGGCACATGACAGGCACTCAAAACTCTTTTTTGAACAAACGGGGAGAATGAGATGAACAGGATAAAAGCTTGGTGTACAGACCAGGTCGACACTGTGTCCAGTGTCCAGTGTGCTCCTGGTCGTTTAACTGTATTAACAAATTTGTGGGATGGCATTGCCATTGTCCCCTCTGCAGAGGAGGACTCCGAGGCTCAGAGGTGCTAAGGAACTTGCTTGAGGCCACAGTGAGGATAGCAGAGCTAGGATTCAGGTCCAGGTTGGCCTGAGCCTGCAGTCTGCATGCAGTCACTGCCATGCTCACCAGGCCTGACTCCTTGCAAGCAAATGACTGGGAACACAGATGAGCCAGGTGCAGACTCTGAGTGCAGTGAGGATGAGACCAGGAACAGACTTAGTTCAGAGCGTCCCTTGTGTTCAGGAGGGGGCCGTGGCAGTTCTATGGGGACAGCAGGGTGGTGTCCTGTCCAGATGGGGGGCTACTCCTATTTTCCTCCTGCCCACAAGCCAGCAGATAACCCCTGGAAGGCCTCTGGGACCATGTGATCCCATCTGGACCAGCTTCTCTGTGTGCTCATGGGGAGGGGAGCAGGGTCTCCCTCCTACAAGGGGGTGGGAACCTCCACTTTGGAGCGTGGTCCTGAAGGAGAAGCAAATGTGGGGTGGTGAAGGAGGCGCTGGCAGCGGCTTGGAGTCCTTGGGCTGGCCTCACACTCATCCCAGCAGAGAACCCTTTGGACAGGGCAATGCTGGTGGGTCTCTCTGGGCAGCAAAGGACTGCCACAGAGGGATTAGCCCTCAGGGAGGAGGACTGGGGCCACCCCTGCACTCTCTTTGTACAGGTTAGGCAGGTATGTCTATGGGAGTGGGGAGTACCCCCTCTGATCCCCCACAGAGAAGCTGTGCTCCTGGCCTGTGAGCGTTGTCTTCTCCCTGACCCATCTGAGCAAACGATTCCTCCCTGTTCCATTAGGCACCTGCCCCCTCACCCTGCTGGGCACAGAGCCCAGTGCCTACTCCAGGAGTGGTAGATGGAATATTTACAAGCCTTGATAGGTACAGGGAAGAGTGTGGGGTGGGAAAAGATGAGTCAAGACTGGCCTTGAATTGGTAAAACTGAGTGATGGGCACATGGGCTGCACTATGTTAATTTATGCTTATATGAGGTTAAAATTTTCTGTAATTAAACAAGGTAGGATTCAGGCAGGAACCACTTACGACAGAGAAATGGCCACATGCCAGTCTCCTAACTTTGCTTTAACTGGGGATATTGGGTGCCCCCTCTAGGGGCCTCATCTGTCCTACCTAACTACTCTGGTGATCCAGCTATAGGTCCAGTTCTACCCTTTGGGTGGGGGAGAGACTGAGAAACCCTTTTTATTATTTTTTTAATATGCAGATTTACATTTAAAGATCAGGGGATGTCCACCATCTCCACAGATCCACATGTCTTGGAAATGCCAACAGTTGGGCATCCAACCTGCTTCTCCCGGATTCTTTGGTTCTTGGAAATAGCACAGCAGCCTTATGAGACCATGAGCCGTGATTTGTGGTTTGGAGAACAGGGTCACTGTGTCCACTGCTCAAAAAAAAAAAGCTGCCCAGTAAGCCTTGGAAGTTAGCAACTGAGGTGCAAGAGACTGAGCCCCCCTCAAACTCCTTCACTTTGGGGCCAAGTTCGTGACTTCTGGGAAAGGGAGCTGGGAGGGCCCTTCCAGAGGAGGAAGATGGCCCTGGAGGTGTGAGTAGCTGGCCACCCCCTCCCAGACCTCTCAGAGGAAGGATACATTCCCAGGATCACCGCTTCCAGGCATTTGATTGGCAGAGCCTCTTTGGTCATTTCCTTGGCCAGGTCCATCAGCCTGGGGGGTTGGAAGGCAGAGTCATTAGGACAGAGGCTCCAGTCCCCTCTGGTGAAGGAGCATTGGGAGGTAGACTAGATGGACAAAGACTCCCCTGCCTTCCAAGCTGCCGCAGCTCAAGCCCAGCACCTCCCCCTCACATCCTTCCTGAGCCTAAGGGGTCAGAGAAGAGACAACCACTGAAGATAAGGAAAGAGGCCCTTCCCCTTTCCCTTCTGTCCTTCCATTTCCTTCTTCCTTCAGAGTCCTGCTGCAGAGTCCTCTGGAGGGGAGGGTGGTTGGGGGTGGCGTGCAGTGGTAGGCAGGTCTTTGAAAGCCACTGGGCTGGGGGCCTCCTGTAAAGATGGTGTTTGGGGAGTGCATGGGATAGCATGCCAAAGAGGCCGGAGACCTTGGCACTGATCTTGTTTCTTCTGGAGCACAGTGGACACCCGATGGAACTGTGACTTCTCTGAAGAGCCTTTGATTGTTGTAACTGCTCCTCCATGGCTAGCCAGCTCCCTGGAGCCTGGACATGGGGTCTCAGGGAATTAGCTGCCCAGTGACTCCCCCATCTGCTCTTGAACTTGGAATTCAGGCCACTTTAAAACAGACTTATCTCTGAAGCCTGGTTCCTCCCTCCTCACCAAATGCTGCCCCCTGGCCCTGGGAATACAGCCTGGCCACTGGCTTTGCAGGGCAGGGTGTCAGACTCCTCCATCCCATGAGGCTGGAGCTGGGCCTGCACACTCAGCAGGCACAGGACAACAAGAGCAAAGCTTTGGGGTGAGGAAGGCTGCTCTCCCCCCGAGGGCTTAGAGAAGGGGTAATTAAGTAATTTAGCTAATAAACCATCTAAAGCATTTTTCATAAGGAAGTGATCATGGATTGATTATATGTGGGGCAAGATGTAAAATTCATATTCATCATAAAAGCACAGGGTTTTAAACCTGTAGACAGCTTTGGGCTGAGCCCCCAGGCCCACCTGTGGTATTCACTCTCCACTCCACTCTGCCCTAAGGGTTTCCATGGGGGTGAATCCAGCCAGGGGTCTACACCTGGGGGGCAGAATGGGAAGTGAGACATGCAGTGTTCTCCCCAGTAGGGTCCCTGCAGCTCAATCACTGGGCCTTGTACCAAATGCCCAGAATCAAGTCCAGAAGGTAACTGGGGGTGATGCCAGGGAACAGAGAGAAGGGGGAAGACCCTCTCCTGTGAGGCCGACCTCTCCTAAAAGGAAGATAAGGGTCACACACAGACATCCACTTGGGACCATCCTCTGTCATCACCAAGGCAAGCAGGTGGTCTGCCATCACCCTCTTGGCTCAGAATGGATACTGGGGTTCTCCCTCCTGGCTCAGCATGGATATTGGGGTTCCTTTTCCTCAAGGGAGCCCTGGCTGCCCATCTTGGCTAGAATCCCCTCTTTAGGACGTCCTAAGGGGAGTCCCACGGTGGTACCTGCTTTGCTGGTGGGCTCTCCTGGGAAGACTCTCTGCCTGCCTGATAAGCTTCCACCCACAGGTGACAGAGGGGCCCCAACCAGACCAGGGTCTGTGACCTGGTGCAGAGGGACCTGTGCTCCCCACACTTACCCTGTCAGAGGTCTGCTCTTCTTAATTTCAAAGAACTGTGTCCCTGTGTGATTGTACCTGCGGGTGCTGGTTAAGGGCTCTCTGGCTTGATCTGGAAGAGGCGTGTCCCTCTGCCCCCATCCGGACCCCGGGGGTCCAGCACTCCTCGGGGGTGCAGGCCGGGTAAAGACCCCACAGAGGATGCTCAGGGTGTGATCGTCTGAAGGGACAGGAGGGCACAGCACGCTGCTGGCTCCTTCCCCCACAGGGCCCCTCTCTGTCCTCACTCATCCTCTGTTCCCAGCTTTCCTCTCCAGGAAGGAAGCCAGGCAGAAGGCAGCCATTGGCCAGGGCCGGGAGACAAGCCTGAGCCCTGGACAGCTCTCAGCAGTACTTTATGTTCCAATTGGTGAGAAACAGCACACACGGACAGGAGAAGGCTGGGGTGGGATTCCTGTGCGGCTCTGTTGCTGGGTGCTGCTCCCAAGCTAACCGGCCCCTCTCCAGGCCACCAGTCCCCATCTCTGCCCCTTGCTCTCTCCCCCCAAATTGGGCTGGACCCAGTTTTCAGTAACCAGTCTGACTATTCTTCTGCTTAGGACCCATGCCTGGCCCTTAGGGGTCCTGCCATCTTGGACAGAATCAGCAGCGAGGAGGGTCAGAGGGAGCCAGGTGGAAGAGCTCCAGGCAGGGCCCAGGGCTGGAGAGGCCCAGCTCAGAGACACCGGGGAATCCCAGGCTTGGGGGCGTCCCAAGGCTCTTCCCCTGCTGGGCAGCTGGCCTTCTGCCAGGGAGGAAAAAGGCGCAGAACTAGGGGATACGTCCAAGATGTGGAAGCTGTCTCCTGGAGCATAAAAGTCCTTTTTCTCCTCCATCTACCTGCTGCTGCTAAGTCGCTTCAGTCACGTCCAACTGTGTGTGACCCCATAGACGGCAGCCCACCAGGCTCCCCCGTCCCTGGGATTCTCCAGTCAAGAACACTGGAGTGGGTTGCCATTGCCTTCTCCAACATCTACCTGCTACCTCCCCCCAACACACACCCTTTCCCCCAACACATACTTCTTTTAGACCAGTTTTTAAACAGCCCCAAGGGAGCTTCCCCCTTCTCTCTCTCTGCTGGCACCAGAGGGTCAGCAGAGGAGGTCTGGGCCAGTGGACCTGGACTAGGCTTCCACGAGCAGGTCACTCAGGACACCCTGACCCCATCACACGGAGGAGGACGCAGGAAGCAGGGAGGCCAGAGCAGGTGTGGCATTCATCAGACAAACCCGCTCCGATACCCGGGAGGACATGCGCTGTGCGCACGACTCCGGGGGTTCAGAGATGCCGTGTGAGTGGCACCCCCTGGAGTCGTGGGGTGCAGCTGCTTGGCCCAGTGCCCTCCGGCCCTGTCTGGAAACAAGCCCCAGCTGGCTCTGGACCAGCCGGATGGCGGCCGTGACTCTGACCACGGAGGATACTGCAGCTCCCTGATGTAGCGCTGCACTGCTTCCAGGCGCTCAGGGACGGGCGTGGAGGGCTGGAACGTAGGCACACTCGGTATGGGGATCTGGGCACGGAGAGAGAAAGCTCTGGTCACGGAGGGAGGCTTACCCTGGAGCTTCCAGCCCGCTGGACACCCAGATTAGCCCCCAGAGAAGCCACGTCCCAAGGAGGAGCTCCCCGCTCCCTCCTTCGCTGAGCTTCTCTCCCCCCCAACCCCCACCCTCCCATTGGCCACTCCTCACCCTCCTAGCCCTTGACGGCATTTCTGATCTGGAGTTTATGTCGATATTCCAATTTTATGCTTCTTTCATAATTTTAGAAAAAAACACAGGCTGACTGCTTAGAATTTTACATTTCATGAACTTCAAGGTGTCCCCAGGAATGTTGATCTTGAAGTTAAGTTCATTTGGGTTTGGGGTTCAACTCTGGTTCAAAGTCCAGTTGACCAGGTGTCCCTGTGCCTGGTGAGCACACCCTCAGCAGGTGGTGTCGCCCCACTGCATTTTGTATCAGAGCACAATGGCCAGGCCTTCCTGCTCCCCTGGGAGAAAGAAGGACGTGCAGGGGGAGAATGTGGTTTGGGACAGACTTGCCGGGGACTAGCCTCTTTGGAAGCGTTCCATGGAGGCAGCAGGAGCCCTGGCTCTCCTGTCTTGCCAGTGCCACACCTACAGCAGCATGGCTAACCGGGCATCTGGACAGTCCTCCTCACCGGATTAGACTCTCCAGAGTTTGGCCAGACATGGGGAGAAGGGGCTGTCACGGGGAGAGTGGGGGTGTGGTGGGGAGGGGTGGGTGAGGACTGGGAACCCTCAGCCTGGGCTGCCCAGGTGCTGGCAGTCAGGCTAGGCTCTGTGGCCTCCTGGAGTTGTCCCTCGGCAACCCTGCAGTTGTCAGAAAAGCAGCCACATCTGGGTGTGTGTCCCCAGGCCACCCGCTCCGGCCTGGGGAGCCTGAAGGCTGGCAGTTTGCTGCAACAAGTCAAGTGTGGCTCAGAAGCCAAGGGAAGCACCCACCAGGTCCTTGGGGTTACAGGTCGGGCTTTCCTGGGTAGAGAGGAACCAGCTTTCCAGGTCCATGGCCCAGCCCCCTGGGGTCCCCCTTGGCTCCCAGCACTGGCAGCTCTGAGGTGGCCTCAGGGCTCCTCACATGACGAGGCCCCACCCTGCCACCCTTAGGCCTCAGCCTACTCCCCAGCAGGTGGGGGCTGCTGAGCGCATCCATCTGTACAGGGAGGGAAGGGCCAGGTCCAGCGGGAGCCCATGGCGGGGCTGGGCTGAGGGATGCGCTCCCTATGGGGCGGTGCGGGCACAGCCTCTCAAGTAAGGTGGCCGGGGATCTGACACGAAGGAAGTGAAACACCAGTGATTCCTGATGGCACCACAGCCTCTGACAGGCACCTACTTGCCCCAAAGGGCCAAGGCGCAAGGGAGAAAGCCCTGCCCAGGAGACGACTCTGCATGAACTTCTTCCCCAGCCCTGCCGGCCCCCTCCTTCCGGTCTGGGCAGTCCCCAGCCGCTGACACCTCGGTCTGGAGGCAGCTACTTCCCCTTTCACACCCCCCTAGTTCAGTTCAGTTCAGTCGCTCAGTTGTGTCCAGCTCTTTCTGACCCCATGGACTGCAGAATGCTAGGCCTCCTTGCCCATCACCAACTCCCGGAGTTTACTCAAACTCATGTCTGTTGAGTCGGTGATGCCACCCAACCATCTCATACCTGCTGCCCCCTTCTCCTCCTGCCTTCAATCTTTCCTACCATCAGGGTCTTTTCAAATGAGTCAGTTCTTTGCATCAGGTGGCCAAAGTATTGACGTTTCAGCTTCTGCATCAGTCCTTCCAATGAATATTCAGGACTGATTTCCTTTAGGATGGACTGGTTGGATCTCCTTGCAGTCCAAGGGACTCTCAAGAATCTTCTCCAACACCACAGTTCAAAAGCATCAATTGTTCAGCGCTCAGCTTTCTTTATAGCCCAACTCTCACATCCATACATGACCACTGGAAAAACCATAGCCTTGACTAGACAGACCTTTGTTGGCAAAGGTCTGGCAAAGTAATGCTACTGCTGCCCAAACTGTGGCCACTGCTTAAAATCAGCAGGGGGATAACAGCCCCAGATGGGGAGTGCTCTGTCTTCCTGCCCGGCCACCATGTACAAGACAGGCTCCAGAACTCTCTGAGGGCCTGGCTGGACTCCTTGGGTCAAGGATACAGGGTGGGAGAGCTATCAGAGGAATGACGGAACCATTTACTATAAACGGCACAGCACCTGGCTTTTTCAGGTGGAAGGTCCCAGGCAAGTCATCTCCACTTCCCATGAGGGCATTTAGTGACTTCTAGGAGCTTGGGGTAGAGACTGTAAGTACACCCTCCCCCGAGACATTTCAAACAAGGAGGGCTCTGTAGTCCAAGAATCCTTTGAGCAAGCTTGCACAAGCCAACCCTGGGCCAGGGCCGGGTGGTACCATGAGGGTATCACCTGCCATCTAGACACAGGACCCAGGAACTAGAGGCTCTGTAAGAACTAAAGGGCTCCAGAAAAAAAGTGTAGAAAGACCCTGGATTCATGAGTAGGGCCTTAAAGGACACCACCACTGTGGCATAGCTGGAGGGAGCTGACGGCTGTGACATGTTAACTCATGTCAACCAACAGGCCAGCATCTTTCTTCTGAATGTTCACAAAAACAAAACAAACAGGTGAGAGTCTGTATATCCAAATAATCAGACCTACTGGAGGGCTGGCAATCCCTCAACCCCCACCCCAAACCAGGAACTCCAGAAATGCTCCCTTGCTGCAGAGCAGTGGGGTTAAGTGGGGTACAGTGGAGGAAAGTGATATTGGCCCAGATCCATCCAGGAATGACTCCTCCTCTACTACCAAGGCCCAGGGTTACCTTGGCTCCAGGAACCCCCTGAAATCCTGAGTCCTATTAAGGAACAGAAAGGAGTCTTGGGGGAGGTCAGGCAGCCTGCAGCTGAGTGTGTGGACAAGAAGCAAGAAATCCTAGAGGCTGACAGACCTGGGCCTAGAACCAGCCCATCGCTGTCTAAATCCCAGCCCTGCAGTTTACCGTCTGGAAGCAAGATCCTTACCGTCTCCATGCCGTGGACACCTCACCTGTAAAGTGGGTGCCAAAACAAAACCAACCTCAGAGCCTAGATGAGACACTGCATAGCCAGGTCTTGGGACAGGGACGGGCACACGGCAGGGACTTGGCTCCTGCCCACTGTCGCTGTTATTCCTGGGCATGTCAGACACTGGTCAGCCCATGAGGACGCTGGCAGTACTGCCTTTTTGAGGGGCGATGTCCAAATTCACCTTCTGCAGGAGCTCAATGTCTAGAGCCGCAGTCAGAAGAACCTGGGCAGCTGGGTCTGGATGCCTGACCACTGGGCTTTTAAAAAGGTGGTGGCAGGGGACTTCCCTGGTGGTCCAGTGGTTAAGAATCCACCTACCGATGCAGGGGATGTGGGTTTGATCCCTGCTCCGGGAACTAAGATCCCACGTGCCGTGGGACAACTAAGCCCACGTGCTGCAATTACTGAAGCCCCTGAGCACTTTAGAGCCCATGTTCTGAAACAAGAGAAGCACTGCAACGAGAAGCCATGCACCGCAACAGGGAGCAGCCCCCACGGGCCGCAACTAGGGAAAAGCCATGTGCCTCAACGAAGACCCAGCACGGCCAAAAATAAATAAATAATAATTAAAATAAAAAAGCTAGAGGCAGCTTGAAACATCAAGGAGACAGTCTTACAAAGGAACACAAATGGCTCCTGGATCTGCGATCCTTTTAGGAACTGTCGCCCGTTAACATACTGGTGTCACCCTTTTAGAGGACATCTCCTCAAAAGTGCCCGTGGGGTGGTCTCTCCAGACTCTATTTGCTGAGTACGTATGACAGCTCACCCACTTCACAGGCTTTATTTCATCAATTCCTCCCAGTGACCCCTCAGAAGTGGGTATTGCGCTTATGCCCATTTTATAGCTGAGGAAACTGAGGCACGAGGAGGTTGCGTTCCTTTCTGGAGACCCAGGATTTCAACACGGTGGATCCAATGTTTTATTACACTACACTGCAGGGACCTCAGACTCAACCACCTGCAGGGGCCGCACTGGTGACATAAACAGGGAAGGTGGACTGAGAGAGCAGGTGGGGGTCTGCGGCCACCTGGGGGAGGGGAACCAGCCCTCAGCCCCAGCTGCCTGCGCCATGTGGGGTCACAGATTCTCTGCTCTCAGATCTTCTCATTTCCTGAAAAAATCTGGATTCTGATGTGAAATCTCCCCATTTTGAATTCTGGCTCACCTGGTCTTTTTAAAACATTATTCTATCCCCCCAACTCTTGGCGGACTACCCAAGTGGTGCTAGTGGCAAAGAACCTGCCTGGAGGAGGGCCTGGCAACCCACCCAGTATTCTTGCCTGGAGAATCCCCATGGACAGAGGAGCCTGGTGGGCCACAGTCTAGAGGGTCACAAAGAGTTGGATACGACTGAAGTGGCTTAGCACAAACTCCTGGTCCCACTACGGTGTAACCTCTGCTGCCTCTGTGTTAGCTTCAGGGCAGGGCCCCTTGGGGTGGGGGTTGGGGCAACCCAGTGCTGGGTCCACGCTGCTGGCACTCTGGGATCAGACCCTGATGCCTCCTGGACATCTCCACTCTGCCCAGACTCTGGGGCCAAGACTCCTGCTCTGGGCCAAGATAGAGGAAACTGCCCCCCCACACTTTTCCTGTGGTTTGAGGAGGCGGATTTGATTTAGGTCATACCTGAATGATCTAGTGGTTTCCCCTACTTTCTTCAATTTAAGCCTGAATTTAGCAACAAGGGGTTCATGATCTGAGCCACAGTCAGCTCCCAGTCTTGTTTTTGCTGACTATATAGAGCTTCTCCAGATGACACCACCCTTCTGGCAGAAAAGCGAAGAAGAACTAAAGAGCCTCTTGATGAAAGTGAAAGAGGAGAGTGAAAAAGTTGGCTTAAAGCTCAACATTCAGAAAACTAAGATCATGGCATCTGGTCCTATCACTTCATGGTAAATAGATGGGGAAACAGTGGAATCAGTGGCTGACTTTATTTTTCAGGGCTCCAAAATCACTGCAGATGGTGACTGCAGCCATGAAATTAAAAGACGCTTGCTCCTTGGAAAAAAGCTATGATGGAACATATTAAAAAGCAGAGACATTACTTTGCCAACAAAGGTCCATCTAGTCAAAGGTATGGTTTTTCCAGTGGTCATGTATGGATGTGAGAGCTGGACTATAAAGAAAGCTGAGCACCAAAGAATTGATGTTTCTGAACTGTGGTGTTGGAGAAGACTCTTGAGAGTCCCTTAGACTGCAAGGAGATCCAACCAGTCCATTCCGAAGGAGATCAGTCCTGAATATTCATTGGAAGGACTGATGCTGAAGCTGAAACTCCAATACTTTGGCCACCTGATTCAAAGAACGGACTCATTGGAAAAGACTCTGATGCTGGGAAAGACTGAAGGCGGGAGAAGGGGATGACAGAGGATGAGATGGTTAGATGGCATCACTGGCTCAATGGACATGAGTTTGAGAAGGCTCTGGGAGTTGGTGATGGACAGGGAGGCCTGGTGTGCTGCAGTCCGTGGGGTCACAAAGAGTCAGACATGACTGAGTGACTGAACTGAACTGACTGAGGAGGGAGAGTTTCAATTCTCTCAATCCTCTCACAAAATCCCTTCCACACTCCTGTCAGTCATGACACCCCCCACAGACAATAGCGTTATTCCCTCATCAGTTTCCTTTCTATGTGTGAAGGTTGAAGATGACGAGATGACATTACAAGACCAGTGGCTAATAAGCTCGTCAATTTTGTTTTTAGTCCCTTGAAGTGGTGACAGTTCTACAGAGGACCATTCACACTCTCCCAGAGCCTGATTTAGACATCAGCAGGATGGCTAGAGAGCCATCTGCTAATCCCTGACTTGCTCATGTGGGAGAAGCATGTGGCTCTGGCTTCACTGGGACAAATGCTGAGTGAGACCTAGCTGCCCCTCCTGATGAAGGGTATGGACAGAGGGAATGAACACCCAGTAATCAGTACCAGTCTGAGGCATTACAGTTTCTTAAATGCTTTAATATAGGGATTCCCTGGTGGTTCAGTGGTTAAGACTCTCCACTCAAAGTGCAAGGGGCCTGGGTTTGATGCCTGGTCAGGGAACTAGATCTCACATGCAGGAATTCAGAGTTTGTATGCCACATTAAGATCCTGCATGTGCAACTGAGACCTGGAACAAATTTTTTTTTTTAATATATTAAAAAAATGCTTTAACACATTTTGTCTCATTTAACTTCACTACAATCAACACCACTCTCAACCTCAGATGAGAAAACTGTGGCTCAAACAGGGGTCTGCTTGAGTTTATAACTAGGCGGGTGATTGGAACAGATGTCCTTATCCTCTGATGCCATACTTCCTTTTCCAGGAATTTATCTCAAGGAAATAATCAGAGCTGCTGCTGCTGCTAAGTCGCTTCAGTCGTGTTCGACTCTTTGCGACCCCATGGACAGCAGCCCACCAGGCTCTTCTGTCCGTGGGATTCTCTAGGCAAGAATACTGGAGTGGGTTGCCATTTCCTTCTCCAATAATCAGAGGTGAGTCCCCAAATTTATGTTGTAGAATGGGCACCACAGTGTTCATTTTAAGAAAAAATTATTGGAAACAATGGCCAACCACAGGGAATTAGTTAATTCTGAATTAGCTCAGAAGGTGATTATGTAGCCATTCAAAATCAAATCATATTCAATTTCCCTTGAAAATATAAGGCAGTAGCTCAACTCTCAACCTGGGGATTGTCTGAATTCAGCTTGTCCCAGAAGATAGTCTCTGATGGTTCTACCAATAACTTAGTAAAAAGAGAACAAAACAGGCCACCTGTTTCCATGTCTAATCCACCTTAACTGCCACTCTCTGGTCCCTTCCTTCTCACCTGGGCAAGTACGCATAAGCATGGGCTCCGACCTCTGTCCAACTGACTTTTCTTAGGGAATTTCAGGTCTCTGCATTTGAGAGAGTATTTCCTTAGTCTTGAACCATAACTTTGGGGGGAAAAAAATCAGGCGTGTTTTTCCACCAAGTACTATAGGGCACAGAATGTTTCAAATACTCTTTCATTCAGCAAATGCTTACAAGTGCCGGTTCTGTGCCAGGCACACAGGAGGCCTTGGGAAGACAAAGATGAATGAGACTGCCTTGGCCCTCATGGTGACACAGCTGAAGGCCAGTCGTCGTGAAAAGTGACTGCACTTCGTTTTTGCCATGCACAGAAAAATGCCTGAACTTTGCCCCTCTCCACGGCCCTCTTCTAACTGCCCTGGAACCTCATGTCCTACGGAGCAGAGGCCCTGGAAACGGAAGACCTGTGGGGAGAGACTCAGCCCTGTCAGTTACTGGCTATGGAGCCCTGAGTTCCTACTTGAGTTTTCAGCTTCCTTGTCTGTAAAAATGGGTCCTCAAACTGCACTTCATGCACAACGCTCTTGGAGAATTCAGCGAAACACATGAAAATATTTACTCAATATCTGAAATCCTGGACCGTCCTCAGTCATTCATTCTCTGCCCACTGCTCTCTGGCTTAGCGAATAAGATGTCAAGGCACCCGTTAGTGTTATTAAGTTTATCTGCTGCTCTGCCCACAACACATGGGCATTTTAAGAGACGGAGGAGGACACTCCTAGAAACAGGGCATGTGGACCTCACAAAACAGCCTCAATGGCAATTAAGTAAAAGTTCTTCTGGACAGGTTCAACCTATCTATATTTTTAACACTTTACCAGTAACTCCCTACCCCAACAGAAAAAGTGGCACTTTGCTCTGGAAGCCCCCAAGTCACTAAAACCTTAGCTCCCCCCCACCCTTTGCCCCCCGCCAAGCCCCAAACAAAGCCCTCACCTTGGGCAGGTCCGTGGCCCCGCGGATCCGCTGAGCCACCTTCTCTCCATCGGGGTGGATCTTGGCCACGTGTTTCCACATCCTTTCCCAGGTGGGCTCGTCCACAGGCAGCCCACCCCGGTTAACAAAGAAGGGGATGCCTCCATCTCGTAGGTCCTCTTCCCCTTCTTCTTCTGGCTCATCATCTCTCTGGGCAGAGGCTCCTTCGCTGGTCTCCAAACGCCGGACCCCAGAGGGGACAGCCGCGGCAGTGGGGGCAGCGCCGGTACTGCCGCCCCCGACAACCTTCTTCCCCCCTGGCATCCCCAAATCCTTGACTGGTGGGTGGGAGGACGTAGCAGCAGGCAGGGGTAAAGAAAAAAAAAGGTGGCTCACAGGAGGCCTCCCACACACCAGCTGCAGAGATAACACATGGCCAAACAGAGCGCAGGGCACCTTTAAGAAACCAGGGCGTGGCTCCGTACAATAAAACACTACTTGATGCGGAGGGGGTAAAAATCAGTGCCTCAAAGTGAAGTGCTGGGCAGAGGGGCTTGGTTGTCCAGGGTGAGCCTTAGAAGCCTGGTTCTTTTTGAAAAACGGGATGTAGAGAATACATCTCAACTTGGCAGCTTTCACCAAAGCACCCCCCACCCCCTTTGAGAGCGAGAACAATACCGGACAGCAGTCTGGGCTGCCCGAGGAGAAAAGCCGGAGGGAAACTGAGGCCAGGCAGCTCAGATCTGCGGCCACGAAAGGGTCGAGGCACGAGTGCCCACGCCGACCGGGCGCCCCAGGTCCCAGTTTTTTGAAGAGCAACAAATTCCTCTACAAAATACCGCACGCTCACACCTGTGCGTGCTCAGAGGTGGGGGGCCGAGGCGACTCCAGGCCGGGAGTCGGCTCCGAGGTCGCGACCCCCCGGATCGCAGGGCGGCGATGGGACGCGATTTCTCGGATGCGACGAGTCTGGGAGCCGAGACTCGCAGCTGGCAGGGGCGCGGGGAGGGGGCGCGCGCCAACGCGCACATTCCACGCCCGCCGCCAACTCCCCGCACAAAGTGGGCTTTGTCTTGGTTTCCTGTCCTCTCGCACCCCCGCCCCGGGCAGGAGCAGTGGAGCCCCCCGGGAAGGGCGCGGCGGGGAGGCGAAGCGGGGAGCGCCCAGGCCCCGCCGGTCCCCAGCCCGGCGCGTATCAGCGGGCGGATGCCGGGCACCCGGCGCCGCGCTGCGCCAGCCGAGCCATCGCGGGGCGCGGGTCCCGGTCCCGGGCCTCAGCTGGGAACGCTCGGGCGGTGCGTAGGGTCACCGAGCGGCGGGTTGCGGCCACAGGGTCGCCGCCCTGGATCGGCTGCAGCATGGGCGGTGGCGCGGCCGCGACGGGCAAAGGATGCTCCGCGGCTGTTCGCTCGGCCTCCCGCGGAACCCCCGCCTCCCCTGGCTAAGGGCTGGAGGCAGGACCGCGGGGCGGGGAGAGCAAGCCTGGAGGCTCGCGCAGCCACGTCCGCGGAGGAAGCCGGAGCCGAGGGGCAAAGCCTCTGGGAGGGCCGGCTACGCTAGTCCCCCGAGAGCAGTTTGCTGCGCGCGCGCGCGGGTCCCCGCGCAGGTCTCGGCTCCGGCGAAGCTTAGGCCAACCGAGCGGGCAGGCGGCGGGGTACTCTGCCGGCCTGCCGCCCACCCGGCTCGACTCTGGCCCGCGCCGCGCATGCGCTCCGTCCCCCCCTTAAAGGGCCAGCGCGTCCCCGCCGGGGCCTCCGCCTCCCGCAGCCATTCTTCACCCCCAAGTCATGACCGGGACGCCGGTGGGCGTGTGCTCCCTTCTTATCCCCTCTCTGGGAGCCGCGAAGCCGGAGCAGAGCTCCTGGAGGGTGGGGGCGTGAGAAGTGTTCGCAACGTGCCAAAGCGAGCGCAAACTCCACGGAGATTCCGGGCTTGGAAGGCTAGCTGTTGGATACTTCCTAGGGAGACTGCCTGTCTGGGGCGCTCAGGGTCTAGAAACTAGACTATGGCCTGGAAGTCCAGGGTCCTAGACCGGATTCAGTGGTTGATTTCGCGTGGGGACGTCCAACAGATCACTGCCCTCTGTGGACCTCGGTTTCCCCCATCTGTCAGCCGAGGTCTTCCCACTGGGTGAGCAGAGACCTCCCAGCGCGCGTGTTCCTGAGAGGAGGCTATCCAAAGGTCAGGATCACGACCTCTGCAAGTGAAGGCTTAAAAACCCATCCGCTTCCACCCCGTGACCTGCACCGGCGATAGCGGGGTGCGCCGGCTTCTCCCCTTGTGGGCCTCCCTGGACTCTGGGAACCCTGACGCACACGACGGTGGCGGGGTGGGGGTTGGGCGCGGTGAGGGTGCTGCGCCTGGGTCTTAGGACCGTGACCCATGGGAGGCGATGGCTAGGGAGGATCAGCCGGCCCAGAAAAATGGCGAAAGTACGGGTCACCTGTTGTGTGCAGGGCGTGGCGGGGTGGGGGGTGGGCAGGACTGCGGAGACCCAAGACACCCTCCCTGCTCCTCCCCATTCCACAAAGTGGTGGCCTGAACCAGGAGCAAAATCAAGGAACTTGACCAAAATACCAAAATGAGACAGCTGGGGTGACGGTACATGCTTTGAGACTCTTCCCTTTGCCCCTCCACCAGCAGTTAGAGTGAAAAAGTAAATGCAGCTTCCTGGGCCCCCTGGCAGACAGATTCAGCTTCCTTAGGCTGTGATTGCTGCTTGTTGTTTCTCAATGTCCCCAGGGCTGGGACTGAAAAGGCCTTGGAGAATCCCGAGGTACTCAGTGGTTTATCATCTGTTCCTTAGAGTTGCCCCTGGTGTCTGAATCCTGGGGCCCCTAGATCCAGGAGCAACCTCTTGCTGCCTCCAGTGTCAGAAACCGGGGGTGATCAGAAATGGGAAGGGTCAATGGACTTCAAGAAAGCTGGTTAAAGGACTTGTCTGGTGGTCCAGTGAATAAGACCCTTCCCTTCCGATACAGGGAACATGGTTCAATCCCTGGTCAGGAAATTAAGATCCCACATGCCATGTGATCCTGCCAAAATAAATAAAGGCTAGTTAAGAGGGAATGCTTTTAAGATCTTGAGGCAAGAAGTATTGAATGCAGGAGGAGAAAGGGACGACAGAGGATGAGATGGTTGGATGGCATCACTGACTCAATGGATATGAGTTTGAGTAAACTCCCGGAGCTGGTGATGGACAAGAAGGCCTGGCGTGCTGCAGTCCATGGGGTTGCAATGAGTGAGACACGACTGAGAGACTGGACTGAACTGAACTGAGGCAAGAAGACTCTAAGCTGGTGGATAACACCAGGGACCAATAATTGCAATCTATTCATTGTTTTGGTGGGGAAACCCAGCCTCAGAGAATCATTTCCTCAAGTCACACAGCTAATAATTTGAACTGAATTCTTGCTTCTCCAGACACTTAGCTTTCATCAGGCATCTTGCCTCTTGTGCTAACGAAGTGGTTGTGGTTGTTTTAAAGTAGATGTGCAAGTTCTTTACCACTTTTCTCAGAAGACAGAGTCTAATTACCTTCTCATTAATGTGGGCAGGACGTAGTGACAGGCTTTTCATGGATAGAAGGTGGTGGAAGTGATGGGATGACGCCTGAAGCCTAGGTCATTAAAAGGTGACATATCCTCTGTCTCTCTCCTTAAAGGAGGCTGTCTCCTACTCTCTGAGGACGCCCACCCTGGGAGCCGAGCCGCCACGTTGTGAGGAAGCACAAGCCGCATGGCGGAGGTGACACGAGGTGACCTGGCGATACCTTCAGCTCAGCTCAGCTTGGCTCTCGGGCAACAGCTGGCCTCAGCCACTGGACGGGTGGTGAACTGAGCTGATTCTGGCCCCAGCATTTGAGTCTTCCAACCAAGGTCCCAGATGTGGAGCAGAGACAAGCCAACCTCACTGCGCCCTGTCTGAATTTCTCTCCCACAAAAACTTGGAGATAAGAAGTGATCATTAATGTTTTAAGCCAGTAAGTTTTGAGAAACTCTTGAGATTTTATTATTTATTACATTGAGATTTATTATTGAGATACTTTATTATTATACAGCATTAAGTAACAAATACTGTGGGTTTCCTGAAACGATAAATAGTAAAATAGATTGGGGGTATTTATTCAAACAGTAATACCTATCGAGCACCTTCTATGTGCCTGATTCTGTACTAGGGACTGGGGATACAGTGGTGAATAAGAGGGACATGGTCTTTGTCCTGGCAGGCCTGTGGTCTACCAGTGGAGGAGATGTTTAGGCACGATTCCAGTAGAGTGCTTTGCTAGATGCTTTAATGCATGGTACAGGAGTGCTTACCCCAAACAACTTTCTGGTCAGGTGGGTTGTTGGGGAAAGAAGAAATGAGTTGGCCACAAGGCCAGCATGGTCTTGGCCAGAGACTTTTCTGTAGTGTATTCTTAGAAGTTGTGAGGGATGGGTGTCAGGCAAGGAGGGTGGGGCATGCAAGTAAGTTAGAAAATGGCCAAACTGGAAAAAGATGTATCTAACGCTCTCTCATTTTAGCTGAAAGCCCAGAAAGGACTAGTGTCTTGCCTGGTGTCACACAGCTTGTGAACTGGGCCCAGATAATGTGTCTTGCCTCAAATCCTCTCATGATTCCCCTATACCAATGCCCAGAGAGCAATACTACTAACCAACACTTGAGTAACTCATTATTTGGCTCAAAGCTCTATGAACGTTGTCTGTCTTCACAAAAATGCTGGAAGAGGTTCAGTTCAGTTCAGTTCAGTCGCTCAGTCGTGTCCAGCTCTTTCCAGGTGAATCACAGCACACCAGGCCTCCCTGTCCATCACCAACTCCCAGAGTTCACCCAAACTCATGTGCATCGAGTTGGTGATGCCAGCCAGCCATCTCATCCTCTGTCATCCTCTTCTCCTCCTGCCCTCAATCTTTCCCAGCATCAGGGTCTTTTCCAATGAGTCAGCTCTTCACATCAGGTGGCCAAAGTATTGGAGTTTCAGCCTCAGCATCAGTCCTTCCAATGAACACCCAGGACTGATCTCCTTTAGGATGGACTGGTTGGATCTCCTTGCAATCCAAGGGACTCTCAAGAGTCTTCTCCAACACCACAGCTCAAAAGCATCAATTCTTCGGCACTCAGCTTTGTTCACAGTCCAACTCTCACATCCATACATGACTATGGAAAAACCATAGCCTTGACTAGACGAACCTTTGTTGGCAAAGTAATGTCTCTGCTTTTTAATGTACAATCTAGGTTGGTCATAACTTTCCTTCCAAGGAGTAAGAGTCTTAATTTCATGGCTGCAATCACCATCTGCAGTGATTTTGGAGCCCCCCAAAATAAGTCTGATGCTGTTTCCACTGTTTCCCCATCTATTTGCCATGAAGTGATGGGACTGGATGCCATGATCTTAGTTTGCTGAATGTTGAGCTTTAAGCCAACTTTTTCACTCTCTTCTTTCACTTTCATCAAGAGGCTTTTTAGTTCCTCTTCACTTTCTGCTATAAGGGTGGTGTCATCTGCATATCTGAGGTTATTGATATTTCTCCCGGCAATCTTTATTCCAGCTTGTGCTTCCTCCAGCCCAGTGTTTCTTATGATGTACTCTGCATATAAGTTAAACAAGCAGGGTGGCAATATACAGCCTTGACGTACTCATTTTCCTATTTGGAACCAGTCTGTTGTTCCATGTCCAGTTCTAACTGTTGCTTCCTGACCTGCATATAGGTTTTTCAAGAGGCAGGTCAAGTGGTCTGGTATTCCCATCTCTTTCAGAATTTTCCAGTTTATTGTGATCCACACAGTCAACGGCTTTGGCATAGTCAATAAAGCAGAAATAGAAGAGGTTAGGACAAGTTAATTCCCATTTTACGGATGAAGAAAGGATGCACGGTGAAGCTAGGCAACCTAAGTACTTAGTTCAGGAGCTGGCACATCAGTGACTTTGATGATGACAAGGATGATGGTGATAATGATGCCTAGCTCACATCATGTATCACTGTTGTGATCATCACACTCCAGACTAATGTTCTGAAAACTAATACACAGATGCCTAGCTCACATCATATATCACTGTGGTGAAACTCTGGACTAATGTTTTGGAAACCGATACACAGTGTCTTTATAGCAACACCAAAACTGATATTAATTTGCTCCAACTCATTTTCTGTTCTTGTGACACTGAAGCTAGAGTAAAATTGCTGGAGAGGAGAATCTGGTTGACGTAGCTTGTGTCTTGGGCTCACCCCTTGGTGGGAGGAGGCCAGGGCAACTTCATTAGCTGTCCCCAAAAGACTGCAGATGGTGGTGGAAGAGGGGCTGCCTTAAATAAAAATGGGATCCTGTCAGTAAAAGAAGGACATGGAAGTACACCATTGTAGATGTGTTTATTAAGGATACTCTATGTTTGCACTGTCCAATATGGTAGCCAGAGTCATGTGACTATTTGAATTTAATTAACATTAGATAAAATTTAAAACTCAATTCTTCAGTCACACTGACCGCATTTCAAGGACTCAGTAGCCACCTCCCATTTACAGTTACTGTTCTGAGCAGCACAGATTATAGAACATTTCCACCATTGCTGAAATTTCTATTAGACAGTACTGCTTTGGGATTATTACTTGGAATCCAGCTCTTTCTGCTCTTCTTTTATTCCATACATTGTGAATATGGAAATAGCCAAAAAGGCGAGTCAGACTCTTCATTCATTTATTCAGCAAACGCATACTAAGTGTCCACTCTGAATCATACATTATTTTAGGCTCCAGGATGCCTGGAAGGGATCATGGAGATATTTGGTCTAATGGATCTCACATGAGAATCATCTGGGGAGTTCTTTAGAGTACTGATACCCTGCCCTTCCCTGGTGGCTCAGGTGGTAAATAATCTGCATGCAATTCAGGAGAACTGGGTTTGACCTCTGAGTTACGAAGATCCCCTGGAGAAGGGAATGGCAACCCACTCCAGTATTCTTGCCTGGAGAATTTCATGGACAGTGGAACCAGGTAGGCTATGGTCCATAGGGTCGCAAAGACATGACTGAGACACACACACACACACACACACACACACACACACACACACACACATGCACACCACACCCTTCCCAGCAGAGATTCTGGTGAAATTGGGATGGGGCATGCACACCCATAGGTTGGAACAGCTCCCTGACTGATTCTAATGTGTAACTGGGCTTGAGAACCACTGCAATCTGGTCTGACTGGTGACGTGAGTTGCTTTAGATAACCTGAAAACCTGAGTCAGCGTGGGTCTGACCTCCATCCTGGGCTTCTTACAACAGAATCAGAGTTCTCCCTGCATTTGGCATCTGTCTGAATCAAATGCACAGTTCTCAGAGAAGAATGAGTCTGCTCTTCTTTAGTCCAAAAGGAATCCAGTTCACTTCCGATAGAGTGCCAACAGAACTCTGGTTTTAAAATGCTTCTGTTTTAAGTTGTTTGAGTAGTTTTTTTGCCTGGAGCTGTGTTACTCAGCCAAGTTGGTGAAAAACCTATATAAAGATAGCACCCTTTCCTGAGCCTCTACTATAGGTCTGCTCATTAATCCCCAGGACGTTCGGAAGGTAGGTTTGCTAATATCAGTTTATAGATGAGCAAACAAAGATGCAAAAAGATTGAGAATTATAACTCATCTGACTTGGTACAGTTGGGATTCCAATCCCAGAGTTGGTACTCTTTCTCCTTCGCCACCTGAGACTACCCCGTAGTTGAGAGTGCAGGGTGACTGGCAGACAGTGGTGCCCTGCTCTGGATCTGCGTGGAAAAGGAAGCTTTGTGCAGGTGAGATGCAGTCCTTTGTGGGTCAGGGGAAGCGCCAAAGCTGATGTGACCCAGACAGTGAGCTCAGAGAGGGTCCTGGGAGCCTGGAAGGAAGAAAATTCAGAGATAAAACAGGGGAGGGGATTTGGATTGGAGTTCTCCTTTTCGCGGATGGTTGTGCCTGGATTCCTTTTATTAAGGAAATTAAAGGGATTTGGAGAAAGCAGCTAAGAGCAGTGTTGTACCTGGAGCAGTTAGTGCTTAAACACCTAGAAATTATGGTGTATGTTTGGTGTGGTGGTTGGTTTAGTCACTAAGTCATGTCCAACTCTTGTGACCCCATGAACTGTTGCCTGCCAGCCTCCTCTGTCCATGGAATTCTCCAGGCAAGAATACTGGAGTGGGTTGCCATTTCCTTCTCCAGGAGATCTTCCTGATCCAAGAATCGAACCCAGGTCTCCTGCATTGCAGGCAGATTTTTTTTTCCGGACAGAGCTAAGAGAGAAGCCCATGTTTGGTGCGAGCATTAGCTATTCTTGGCCTGGATTCCTGGGGGCTGGCAGAGTGTCTGTGTCACCGTGTATCTTTGCAGTCTGAGACCCTGCCTGATACTTCCTGGGCAGCCTGGCCTGGCCTCGGGGGGCTGCGAAGGGGCAGGACTATTGTGCTTATTCCAGAGAACTTTAACAGTGAGGGAGGGAGATCGCGTGCCCCTGCCATTCTCTGGGGCCACCTATTTAAGATCCAGACCGTGGAGAGTAGCAAGGGCTGGACTCAGAATGGATCGAGGTTCGTGTGCATGGCATTCAGCAGGTCTACGTGGGAGTGAAGCCACGACTGGCCATAGAAAGAGCAAAGGATATCACAGCCAGAAGGACCCTGCTCGTCCAGGTTTCATTTCAGAGTTGGGAAACTGAGGCTCAGAGAGGTGACGAGACTTGCTGAAAACTGCACAGCCTGTTATTGGCAGGGACCACAGTGGCATCGTCTCCCTTCTCGTCCAATATGCCTTCCCTGATGTCTTTTTTTAAAAATTATTTTTGGCTGTGCTGGGTCTTTGTTGCTGCCCGGGCTTTTCTCTGTCTGTGGTGAGGGAGAGAGACTCTCTGGTTGCAGTGCATGGGCTTCTCATTGCAGTGGCTTCTCCTGTTGTTGGGCACGGGTTCTAGGGTGCATGGGCTCAGTAGCCATGGCATGTGGGCTCAGAAGCTGAGGCTCTCGAGCACAGGCTCAGCAGTTGTGGCACATGGACTTAGTTGCTCTGAGGCATATGGGATCTTCCCGGACCAGGAATTGAACCTGTGTCTCCTGCATTGGCAGGTGGATTCTGTACTGCTGAGCCACCAGGGAAGCCTCTCTTGATGTCTTCGGTATCAGGGAAGAAGCCAGCAGTAGATGAGCCCTTGACAGCTTTACAGTGCAAAGGGATAGAGTTGGGCTTCTCACACTTGTTCCACAATGTGGCCGAGCTGGGTGTATCTGTAGGTAGATGTGGACGAGTGTGTGTTTAGGAAGGCTCTGTTCAATCTGGAGGACGGAGTGGTGGCCTCTCCCACTTTCCAAGCAAATCATACTTATCCAGACTTGCTTCCCTCCTTTGTTAGGAAATTGGCGTTTCCTTTGACTTTGTTCTCCTCGTCCTGTGGCCTGGAGGTGTTTGGCTACTGGCAGGTTATCGAGTTGGTCAGCTGGGTGGGAATGGCTGGATGGTGGCAGCTGCTCCCAAGCACTAGCCAAGGCTCTGGCTGTAACAGAAAGAATCAAAGTTCAACCTCCCTGCTCACTGGAAGGACCCAAGACTTGGTGGCAACAAGAAGCAGATCCTGTTCTGAAATAGTGGTGCATCCTAAGGACTAAGCAAAACCATTTATGGGTTGTCGGACTATAGGTCCATGAGGAGGGTTAGGCTTATTTCTTGAGCCCTGGCTTTCAGGCAAGATTTCACTTTAGTCCAACCATTTCTGAGCACCTGCTTTGTGCATGGCATAGCCTAAGATGCTATAGGTGATGTAAAGATATGTAAGACATTACTGTGGCCCTCTGGGTTGTGTCTAGGAAGACGAGACCCTATAACTTGCTGAGCACTTACCACGTGCCAGGTGCTGTCTACAGAGTTCTATATCATCTTTACCATGACCTTGCAAATTAGGATTCCAAGTTCCATTGTCAGATGAGGAGATGGCCTCAGAGAAGCTAAAGGACTGTTTCTGGGGCCTCGCCAGCAGGTGACTGAGAGCCAGGTTTCAGAGGCTGTGTCCTTTCTACTATCCCAGGAGGCCACCAGCTAACCACAACACCTGGCAGAGTCAGGCCAGTGCCCCGACACAGGCTCAAACGAGGTGTTTGGAGAGCATTGAGGAGGGAGAGATGCTCTCTAATCCAGGCAGTGTTGCTTGGTTTTAGGCACTGCTGGTGGTCGGGGCTGCACGGTTCTTGATTGTGATGAGCTGTCCCTGTGCGTTGTGAGATGTTCACAACATCCAAGGCCTCTACCCGCTAGAAGCCAGAAGCAAGTCCCCACTTGTGACAGTCACTCCCATTGGCAACCTCTGGTTTTAGGTAAGCAGAGCCCTTCTAGCTGGGCCTAGGAGAATCTCATTGATAAGACAAGGGTTTGGGTGATAAATAAAGGATGGGAAAAGAATCATTTGATTAGTGTGTTCCTGCTTGACAAAGAACGTCCACTCAGATTTTCCAGTTTGGCCTTCCCACTGGCCCTGTGACTCGCTCTTGTCACATACAAAGCAAAGGACAGTCACATGAGTTGCCCCAGGACCTCAGTGCCAGCTGTGGGCTTCTCCTGGATGGAGCAGGTCCTCTATAGCCAGCTCCTTCCTGGCCTCAGTTAGTTCAGCCTGCACTTATTGCCCAGTTTTTAACCTATGGCCCCTACTCTCCTTCCAGGGAACTTTTAGGAAATTTATTTCATCATCAACCCCCCACCCCATACCCAGCTAATGCCACCACCGAGTACAAACACCTGCACTTATTGTGTTAAGGGCTTTGTAGTCATCACCGGCACCCCTTGAGGAAAGTGTTCTTATCATCAGCATTCTGAGGCTAGAAGAGGCGAAGCAGCATGTCCGAGTTCACACCTCTGCTAAGCGGCAGGACTTGGGCCGTGGTCGTGAGAAGTAGCCGGAATGCCCTTCCCACCCCATCCATCGTGCAGAGGAAGAGGAGGCCGTGTTTCTGGTGGATCTCCCCCCCGCCTGCCCCGTGAAGGGCAGTTATCAGGCTTGTGTGGCATTCGGCTGTCAGGGAGGGCTTCCTATGAACAGGGCAGAGCGCCTAGTTGGGCTGCAAGACAAATGGGTGGCATATGTGCCCCAGATCAGCAGCGCACAATGGGCTTGTTATCTCGCCTCTGCCAGCAATGAAATAACAGTCTATTATTATTGCAGGAGGCAGAGAATAAATAAACACATTTGGGGCTGGGTTCTGAGATCATTTTTCCCTTCATGCTGATCCCTTCTCTTTGGGATCGTGACCCCTTTGGGACCATTAGATCCAAAACTTGAGGGTTTTAGTCCCACAGAGTCAGACCAGCAGGTGCTGGTAGGTCCAAAATTATTCCTCGCAAGGAATCTTGAATTTTATGTTATGTCCAGCTCCATCTCTTCTTGGTGCTGCAGGGAGACAGAAGGTGAGTGATGGGACAGTTGAGGCATCCCTGGAGATGCGAGAAAAGAGTATCCTGGCCTGTTCTCACAGGCAGAGCTATGTTTGAGACCACATAGACTGTCAAGTTCCAAGGTTTCATGGCCTCTTGCCCCTCTCTGCCTGATACCAGGAAGTGAAGATCCTAGGAGTGGGCCTTTCCTGGTGGCCCAAAGGTTAAAACTGTGCTGCTAATGCAGGGGTTCGATCCCTGGACAGGGAACTAAGATCTCATATGCTGCTCGTCCAAAAGATTAAGAGAGTGACCCTTGACCTTCTCAAGGGTGAGAGTTGGTTACTAAGCCCCTGAGCCTCCTTGCTCCACAGGGGGGTAATTTTAGGCACATTTTATATAATCTCCACAAGGGGCCCCCAGGACTGAGCCTCAGCTGCTCACAGTTTTACCCCTCTCATTAACAAACCACGACTTTTCTCCTTTCCTGTCACTTCCCCATTTGCTCACCAATGCCTCAAGCGATCACTTCCTCAATAAGCAACCTGATTGGACTAAAGGAGCATCTTGGTAGCATTTGGTAGAAGTGCAAAAGCAGTGTCAGAGTGTGCATCAGAATCTGGGGACTCCTAATGGAATGAATGGCTGGGCCCCACCCGCAGAATTTCTGCTTTAGCAGGTCTGGACGAGATCTGAGAACCTGCATCGTTAACAAGTTCCCAGGTGCTGCTGTGGCTGGTCCAGAGCTTCACTTTGAGAATCATGTGCTAAAGCATACTTTTCAAAAAGATAAAAACAGCTGTCATACATGTATAAAATGACTATGTGTTAAAGATTTATTTGTTATATAATGAGAGAACTAGGAAGTTGTTAAAACCAGTTAGAGGGAAAATTTGAACAGAATTATATAAACAGTCGGAGAAGGCGATGGCACCCCACTCCAGTACTCTTGCCTGGAAAATCCCATGGACGGAGGAGCCACGTAGTGAGCAACTTCACTTTCACTTTTCACTTTCACGTATTGGAGAAGGAAAGGGCAACCCACTCCAGTGTTCTTGCCTGGAGAATCCCAAGGACCAGGGAGCCTGGTGGGCTGCCGTCTATGGGGTCACACAGAGTCGGACACGACTGAAGTGACTTAGCAGCAGCAGCAGCATATAATCAGTAATATTGAGATGAATTTGCCAATGGATGTAAAACTACTTAATATAGAGCAATGAACTGGAATGGGGTTCAGTTCAGTCAGTTCTGTCACTCAGTCGTGTTCGACTCTTTGCGACCCCACGAATTACAGCATGTCAGGCCTCCCTGTCCATCACTAACTCCCGGAGTTCACCCAAACTCTTGTCCATCGAGTTGGTGATGCCATCCAGCCATCTCATCCTCTGTCGTCCCCTTCTCCTCCTGCCCCCAATCCCTCCCAGCATCAGAATCTTTTCCAATGAGTCAACTCTTCGCATAGGTGGCCAAAGTATTGGAGTTTCAGCTTTAGCATCATTCCTTCCAAAGAAATCCCAGGGCTGATCTCCTTTAGAATGGGGTTAGTTTTTCTAAAAACTAGTGTGTCTCTATAGGAGAAATTAATTTTCACTTTCATGGCTAAGAAACATTTGCATTACTTTCAGTTTTTCTACAACTAAACGTCTATCCTTACAGGGTTGTAAACTAGCTAAGACCATAGAAGGACAACCATAAGCCTGCATCTTTGTGGAATCTGACAATCTCCAGAGAGCCCCTGGATCATTTGGAGGGCTTGTGGAAACACAGCTTGCCGGGGCCACCCCCAGAGTTTCTGCCAGGGTTGAGGAGATTTGGAGCTCTGACTTCTTAAAAAGACTTCCAGCCGATCTTCCCGTTCTTTGCCCCACCTTCACCCTCACTTCCAGAGATTTCTGGCGCCTGATGTTTGGGGCAGGCTATGATCCTTCTTTCCCTAGCACTATGTAAGTATTTAACTTTCTCTACTGGCTAAGCTGTCAGCTCTTTGGCCATTTGCTTTCCGGTGTCCAACGTTTTGTTGCTGTCACTTCCTCTCCTGTTGCTCTGTCATCGTGAGTTTCTGATTCCCTCCTTTAAAAATCCACATCCCTTTGTTGCCATTTTTGTAGAGTTTCAGAAGGAAGTGGCACCCACGGAATCCATCGTCTTGCCTCATGAGCCCCGTCACAGCACTCTGAAACGTGCTGTGGCCTGATTATCACTGTGCCTGTTTTAAAAGTGAGGGAAGAGACACAGAATTTACTTGACCATGAATCGACTTTTTCAGATCCCATTCCATTCCAGGCTTTTTCCACAAGAAAGATCATTCTAGCATGTTCTGGTGTTCCAAGGTCCTTTCACAGCGTGTCTCTCATTGGCTCCTCATTACAGTCCAGTGAGACAAGCAAAGCAGATATGAGAGTCTCCTTTTTATGACTGTGAAGACTGAGCTCTGAAAGCGGAAGGACTTGCCCAAGATCATACAGCTTAATGTGCTTTAAGCCTACTATTTCCAAGTTCAAGTTCCCAAGGTCAGTGTCCTTCCTCCTGATGACTCTCAGTTCAGTTCAGTTGCTCAGTCATGTCTGACTCTTTGCAACCTTATGGACTACAGCACGCCAGGCTTCTCTGTCCATCACCAACTTCCGGAGCTTACTCAAACTCATGTCCATTGAGTCGGTAATGCCATCCAACCATCTCATCCTCTGTCATCCCCTTCTCCTCCCGCCTTCAATCTTTTCCAGCATCAGGGTCTTTTCCAGTGAGTCAGTTCTTTGCATCAGGTGGCCAAAGTATTGGAGTTTCAGCTTCAACATCAATCCTTCCAATGAATATTCAGGAC
Organism: Bos mutus; assembly: GCF_027580195.1. Taxonomy (NCBI): domain Eukaryota; kingdom Metazoa; phylum Chordata; class Mammalia; order Artiodactyla; family Bovidae; genus Bos; species Bos mutus. Next base: position 97,815,497 of record NC_091626.1, read on the forward strand.
TGATATCCTTTAGGATGGACTGGTTGGATCTCCTTGCAGTCCATGGGACTGTCAACAGCCTTCTCCAACACCACAGTTCAAAAGTATCAATTCTTCGGCACTCAGCCTGATGACTCTAGGGCCGCTTTAAAGAGATTTTTATATAATAAAACATCTGTGTGTGTGTGTGTGTGTGTTGTGTGTGTGTGTTTGTCTGTGTTAGTCGCTCAGTTGTATTAGACTCTTTGCAACCCCATGGACTATAACCCACCAGGCTCCTCTATCCATGGGATTCTCCAGGCAAGAGTACTGGAGCAGGTAGCCATTGCCTTCTCCAGGAGATCTTCCAGGAATCAACCTGGCACTCCACACTGCAGGCAAACTCTTTACCATCTGAGCCACCCGAGAAGCCCTATCCAGTTACTCTACATATATTTGCTGAATGCCTGCTGTGCACCTGCCGCTCTGGGTGCTGGGCTTCTAAGGAAACGAGATGACCGGGAGTAGCAGATACTGCTGGTGCTACCCACACCCATGTCTCTCATCTCAGAGGTCACCTGCAGACAGCTCCTGCATGTGCTCATGGCCTCCTGCCTCTCTGCCTGAGCTATCAGGGAGTGAGGATCTTAGGAGTGACCCTCGAATGATCAAGGGTGGGAGTCGGTGGATAAGCCTCTGAGCTTCCTTGCTCCACATGGGATACTTTTAGGCACATTTTATACAGTCTCTATGAGGGACCTCTAGGACTGAGCCTCAGTTGCCCACAGTTTTATTACACTCCCCCCAGCCCATTAACACACCATGGCTTCCTCTTTTCCTATCACTTCCCCATTTGCTCATATATGCCTTCTGGGATCACTTCCTCAATAAGTGACCTGCTCTCAAATCCTTATCTTAGGGTCTGCTTTTGGGTGGTGAGGGGTGGGGGAGCCACACGAAGATCCTGGGCTTCTAAAATCCAATTCCCTGCCCTTTTCCTCCCACCCTGAGGACACAGTCACCTCTCCCCTCAATGGTATAAGCTGCAGGAAGGAACGGACAGTGCTATTCATTCTGTATCTCGGGTGCTTAAAAAACTGCTTGGTACACGGCGCATGCTCAAAAAAATATTTGTTGATTCCATGAATAATGAGTATTGTTACACTGATCATAAGAGAGAGGAGTCCGAGAGACTCTCATGGAATGATGTAGGAGTAAAAAAGCAACAACGTCTGCCTCGTTTTTGTGTTTTAGAAGTACTGTTAATATCCTGAAGATTTCATTTTTGGCCATTGTCTCCCCCAGACCAGCGGAAAGAGGAAGGAGGTGGGAACCTGAGCTGTGGTCTGTGGCAGGCAGTGCTTGCCAGGAGAGGGAGGGTGCCTGTGAGGCTGGCCTTGGAGAAGCGGCTGTGAGTCACTAGCTCAGACTCAGAGGCAGCTGAAAGTGAGGCCATTAGCACCGCCGGGGACTGTTCCCGGGAAGAAGCCAGCTCTGACCTTAGTGTGTTCTGTGCAGGGGAATTCTTGTGACACTGGAGCGGGGAAGAGAAGCTGAAGCAGAGCCTCAGCTCGCACTGAGCGCTAGTCTACACTAACTCTCAGCAGTAGTTTCAGGAGCTTGTAGGTTGGATGACATCTTGTATTAAGTGTCTTAAGTCCCTGAGTTTTGATCGAAGGATGTGCTTTTTGAGTTCTTTTTCCTTCTGAGGCCATCTGGTGGCTATTGGGGAAAATTCAATCTCAGACTGAGAAGCTGGTTTTTTTTTTCAATGAGAGTTTATTCCAGACCAGTAATTCTCTTCTTGGCCTCTGATGTCCGCCCCCCCCCTTTTTTTTTTTGGCTGTTCTTGATTCTATAGTCTCAGCATCTTGGTTAATCAATAGCTACTGGGAAAGATGCCTTACGGGCGTGTAGAATCCTGGCTTTCCAAAATGATGTGTCCTGTAGTGTTGGTGAGAAAGAATATCTCAGATTTGCTTTAAGTTTCGTATTTTGCAAACTTTCCCCAGACATTATTTCCTTTAATTAGTATCTCTAATATTTGCCCACTACAATTGCCTAAAACATCACCTATTGCCTCTGTCACTTGACAAAACATACCTAAGACCTGTTCACTAGAAGCAGCATATCATTGAAACAAATTCAAGAAAACCTAAACAAATCAAAAACTAGATCATTTTCATAGCTTGGAAGACATAATACCATGAAGATGTCAGTTCTATCCAAATTCATCTTTAGATTTAGTGCAATCCCAATCAAAATACTGGCAGATTTTATTTTGTGGAAATGGACAGGCTGATTGTAAAAGTCATATGGAAATTCAAACAGCTGAGAAGAGTTAAGATCATTTGGAAGAAGAAAAAGAAAGCTGGGAGACGTATGCCAGCAAGATCAAGATGTATTAATATTATAAATCTGGAGTACTCAGGACAGTGGGGTATTCCCACTTCTACTCCATTTTGTTTTAAGGTTTCCTTGTTTGTGTGATTCTGAAGCCTGGGATGGAGAGTGTAGGAGGCATAGAGGTCCCAGTGTACATCTCTGCTTTCTTTCAGTTGTCTAAACCAGGCTAGGGCAAACCTTACTATAGGGTTTATGCAAGAACCATTACTGGTGACTCAGGGCTCTACTGGAGATTCAGGCAATCCATATTTCCCCCTGGAGTAAAGCACCCCTTTGTTTAAAACTCTGTGATGATTTCCCATTGGATTAAGGACAGTCTCAGCTCCTTAACTGGAGTTAAATAATCCTTCTGGCCCCTGCCTGCCTTTCCAGCCTGACTTTTTTCTACCCTCACCAACCCTTTTGGACGCCTTCAGTTCCTTAGCGACTCACAGACTCCAGTCCTGGGTTCTGGCATTAGTAAGTACATCTTTTGCTTGGTGTGTTCCTCTTTCTCCTGATCCTCTGCCTCCCTGTTTGGCCCACCCTTACTGGCCTCCCATGCTTAGGTTTAGACTTTCATTCCTTGGGGAGGGTGGATCCTGGCCTCCTTAGATTGGGCACAGTCCCCTTGTCACATGCACAAGGCACCCATTGCTTCTCCCTCTTTAAAGCACTCTGCACCCTGGTTCAGTGTCTCTCCTTCCAGCAATGTGACAACAGGAATGTATCAGTCTTGTTCACCACCTGTTCACATGTTTCCGGTTTCTAGAACAGTGCCTGGCACAGAGGAGATGCTTAATCAATATCTGTCAAACACAGGAATGAATACATGGATGCATAAATTAAAAAAACAAGTGAAGCTGCCTGCAATGCGGGAGACAGGGGTTTGATCCCTGTGTTGAAAAGATCCCCTGGAGAAAGGAATGGCTGCCCACTCCAGTATCCTTGCCCGGAGAATTCCATGGACGGAGGAGGCTTGCGGGCTACAGTCCATGGGGTAACAAAGAGTCAGACACTGACTGAGTGACTTAACACTGTCACTTCTTTCATAAATTAAAACCTCATACTTGAAAGGCTGACTTTGTACAATCAAACCTCTTAAGTCTCGACAAACTTCACAGTTGGGCAAAGACCAGCAGCTGACGACACACTGGTGCCACGAATGAAACCAGAAGTGCTGCTTCGGGCCTTTCCCCCGTTGCCAGAGTCTGCCCTCTCGTCTAAATGCTTGTCGGACCGGGCCAGAGAGTGGCTGGAACATAGCTGAGCATCTCCACCCCTGGAGCAGTAAAGCCAGTGTGGGCTCGCTGTGTCATCTTTGTGTGTGGAGTACAGAGTGTGGACCCGTTCACTCTGGTAGGCAGGAGAGAGACTTTGTTCTGAGAATCAGAGGTTTTGTCTTGTGGTGAGTTATAGCAGGAAGCCATGTGATGGGCGAGACCAGGCCATGTGCATCACGTAATGTCCCTGGAAGGCACTGCCTCTCGGGCTGCGTTTGCTGTTTTATGTGTTGGCATTGCATAAAATAAGCCACGTGTTTATGTTTACCAATTTATTTGTTCACATAGTTCTTCATTATGATGAAAGAATAAGTCTTCAGTATGACAAATTTAGAAAATGCATTCAGACAAAAAGAAGGAAATAAAAATCAAGTAATTCCATATCGAATAGTTCTGGGAAGCATACAGCCTAGGGCCTGAAAATGTTTTCATTTCAATTTCTCTTAAAATAAGAAGAAAAAAATGAACATATAACAATGAATCTAGCATGGATTCTATTCATCTTTATACTGGTGCCATCAAAAATATAATTTTCAGGGCTTCCCTGGTAGTCCAGTGGTTAAGAATCCGCCTGCGAATGCAAGGGACACAGGTTCCATCCCCAGTCTGGGGGGATCCCACATGATGAGTCTGAGACACCAAAGCTTCAAGTCTGCTCAAGAGTCCTTTGCCCCAGATGTGGCATAGACACAGTGGAGATCTAAAGGAACATGCAACAGAGACATTGGGGCAACCAAGCCGGTGCCCACAACTCCTGAAGCCCTCACTCTAGCGCCCATGAGTCGCTACTGAAGCCTTTTCTCTCGAGACCTTGAGAGAAGCCGCCTCAATGAGAAGCCCACGCACTGCAACTAGAGAGCAGCCCTCGCTCGCTGCAACTAGACAAAGCCCATCTGTAGCAAAAAAGACCCAGCACAGCCAAAAGTAAATAAATAGCTAAATAAAGTAACATTATCATTAACAAATACATATAATTTTCAACATTTTTTTGGTGAAGGAAGACATCCATGAAAGCAAGATTTCCTAAGGCCCACAAATGTCATGAGGTGATGCTGGTAGAAATAATCACTTTTAATATTTTGTTGTTAGCTCCCAGTGCACCCGTATCCTGTTTATGCAACACATGTTTACACAGATGTATATTTATATTGATTTTACAAAAATTTTAAAAAATACATTTACTCAGATTTATATATATTAACAACAATGTATTGTTGTTTAACATGCCTTTCCACATTATCAAATGCTCTTCTAAATTGTTTTTCTTAAATTCAAATAAGTATTTAACTATAGAAATAACACTTTGAACATCCTTCTTCATGCCTGCATAGTATTCCAATGAGTGGAACCTATTTTTGTTGTTCCCAGGCTTTTGCTATCATAAATGACAGTAAGATAATCATTCTCACAGCAAAATCATTGAATCTATCCATGATTATTTCCTTGGAGCGAATTCCTACATGTATCATTTTGAACTTCATACACTATATATATATTAACAATGGATAAATCCGAGTGCAACTTGGATCTTCTTTGACAACTGCTGTAAGACACCCCAGGGCTTTGTCTTCCCTGTGGTGATGCTGCAGCAGCCTCTCCTTGCTTTAGGATGGACATGTGTGAGTATGTGATCATGGGAGCCTGGGGAACCCCTGTGTCCTGAGGTCCCCTCTCAGTGTGCGATGGTAACTCAGCAACTATTAGTCAAATGAACCAGTGGATGAATGTATACTTGGTGTGAATGTCAGTTCACAAACTCAGATAGTCAAGAACATTAAATTCTTTGTATTAAGTCAACTTGGGTTTATCCCATGTGTTGAACTGCTGAGAAGTTAAATTTCAGTGATTACTGAGTCTCCCCCGCAGCACCTGTCTTTTCCAGTTAGATCTTGAAACCTTAAGCTCCAAAACCTCATCTGAAATACTCTGCTTGTCCTGTGTCCCACTGGCTACTCTGAGACCCCGGTGTCTGTCTTGTATGTTCCTTTAGATCCTCGCTGTGTCTATGCCACATTTGGGGCAAAGGACTCTTGAGGAGACTTGAAGCTTTGGTGTCTGGGGCTCAGCACCCCTAGGTATACCAGTTAGCCGTCCATCCCTTCAGGTCTTGCTGGAAAGAGATGCAAGGCTCTACACTGCAAACTGGAAGATTCTCTCTTGGTACTCTTACTATGAGGACATACCTCTTCACTACATTTTCTTAGTTCTTATCTCTCTCTTCTTCAACCTTTCCACCCCCCAAAAAGCAAAGGAGGCATTGATTTACAGCTCTCTTGCTTTCTGTGCTGCAAAATCCAGAAGGTAAGCAATTTCAAAGGGCCTGACTTCTGGCTTGAAATCAGAGGAAAGACAAATACAGTGGAGAGCAAACCCAAGCTAGAATCTGCTGTAGATGGAATCATGAAATGTTGATGTTAACAGCGATACCTTAAAAAAAGAGACTCCTTGTTATAGTCATGCAGTTGCCTTTGGGACAGGCTCAGAAGTGCTCATCTCAGCACTGGAGAAGTGGGAACTCTGATGTCATTTAAGTAACTTCTGCATTTTGATAGTAAGAACAAATCCCACAGATGCATACTTGAGCAAAAAAAGGTGTTTTTTCTTGTTCACATTTTTTGATCCCCCCCTCACCCCCATTTTGGGATTGATGTTCTCCTATGCAAAGCAGACCTGTATTCTTGCAGAGTTCCCTTGGCATTGAGTTATGTGGGAGTGAGACGGTGGGAAACTGTATGATTTTGAGAGGAAGTTGGCTTTTGTGAAGGCTTTGTTTGGAGTGTGCCATAACTGCACCTGCATTTCTTGGAGTGTCTTACAAAGAAACTTCCTTTTGAGAGTCAAAATGTTTCAACTGAAGTTGTTTTCAACCAGAGGGAAATGTTTGAGAGCTCAGCCTTTGTTAGCTCAAGAGCATTGTTTTATCTGTGGTGACTGAAACAGTAATTTCCTATGGGAAGCCTTTGCCATTGAAACAGACTTTGATTTTAGAAGCAAATGTTTTGACTTTAAAGGTGGCATCCAAGAGTTACAGCTTCTTCTAATAGCTCCCAGCCATTTATTGTAGTGCTGTTGTAGTAAGATTCTTGGGCTTGAACAAGGAAACCTGCTCGGCTAATGTTGAGAGTGTTGAGAGGTGGTGTGGTTCAGCAGTGGGGAGCAGACCCCTTACAGCCTGGCTGGGGGGTTTTCAGTCCTCACTGTGCCGCTTCCAAGCTGGAATCTTGGGCAAGTGATGTAATTGTTCTGGATCTCAGTTTTTGCATCTATAAAAGGGGGGTGATGATAGTATGCACTTCCCAAGATTGGTGTAATTACTAAAGAATTAATGTAATAAAAAGCCCTTCAGTCAGTTCAGTCAGTTTAGTCGCTCAGTCGTGTCTGACTCTGCGACCCCATGAATCACAGCACGCCAGGCCTCCCTGTCCATCACCAACTCCCGGAGTTCACTCAGACTCATGTCTATCGAGTCAGTGATGCCATCCGGCCATCTCATCCTCTGTCCTCCCCTCCTCCTCCTGCCCCCAATCTCTCCCAGCATCAGGGTCTTTTCAAATGAGTCAGCTCTTCGCATCAGGTGGCCAAAGTATTGGAGTTTCAGCTTCAGCATCAGTCCTTCCAATGAACACCCAGGACTGATCTCCTTTAGGATGGACTGGTCGGATCTCCTTGCAGTCCAAGGGACTCTCAAGAGTCTTCTCCAACACCACAGTTCAAAAGCATCAATTCTTCGGTGCTCAGCTTTCTTCACAGTCCAACTTTCACATCCATACATGACCACTGGAAAAACCATAGCCTTGACTAGACGAACCTTTGTTGGCAAAGTAATGTCTCTGCTTTTGAATATGCTATCTAGGTTGGTCATAACTTTCCTTCCAAGGAGTAAGCCTCTTTTAATTTCATGGCTGCAGTCACCATCTGCAGTGATTTTGGAGCCCAGAAAAATAAAGTCTGACACTGTTTCCACTGTTTCCCCATCTATTTCCCATGAAGTGATGGGACCGGATGCCATGATCTTCGTTTTCTGAATGTTGAGATTTAAGCCAACTTTTTCACTCTCTTCTTTCACTTTCATCAAGAGGCTTTTTAGTTCCTCTTCACTTTCTGCCATAAGGGTGGTGTCATCTAGAGAAATCTAATAAGGGCCATAGCTTTAGTATTGTATCCATATTAATTTCCTGGTTTTGATTGTACTGTGACTACATAGGGTACTATTATTGAAGCAAGCTGAGCACAGGGTACACAGGAAGTCTTTAGTATTTCTATGTGAATCTAAATCTATTTCAGAGTAAGAAGAAAGAGCACCTGGAGGGGGCCTTCCCAGGTGGTCCAGGAGTTAAGACTTCGCCGTCCAATGCAGGGGGTGCGGGTTCAGTCCCTTGTTGGGGAACCAAGATCCCACTTGCCTGGAGGCCAAAAAAGCAAAATATGAAACAGAAGCAATATTGTAACAGATTCAATAACAACTTTAAAAAATGGTCCACATAAAAATATCTTTTCAAAAAAAGCACTTAGAGGCACTATATTTGATTGTGTGATTCTTTGAATAAGGTTTGTCTTTGACATGAGGCTGTAAGTTCTCTGAAGTTACGGCCCATGACTGCCCATCCCCCAGCACCTAGCCCAGTGCCTGGCCCATAGAAGGCCTTCAGTAAATATTTGAATGAATACAGAAGTTGAGATGCTGAAGGGGCTGGCCAGTAAGTGCCTAAACAACCAAAGAGAGACAAACCACTTCCTGTATCTGGGGAGTGGGAGGAAAGAGGCAAGAGGGCCATGCACTGATTTTTAGCGGAGCCTTCAACACACACTCATGCTCATACACATACACACTGCAAATTGGAAAAGTAGTTTGAGCCCATGGGGAAGGGGATATTTCCCCCCCTACTCTTCTTGAGTTCTTTGGGCTGGTCAAATAATTAAATTGACACAAAGCAGATGAGCAGGAGAAAGGAAAAAAAGGCAACTTAATTTGTATGCGTGGAGGTTTCATAGAAATAGGGCCCCTGGAATGACTAAAGCAGACTGTGTTTATATCATTTTTCGACAAGGAAATAATTTTTTTGTGAAGATTAAACAAGGGGCCTTGTGCTTGGGATAGCAGACCAATGAAGAAGTGACAAAAATTGTTTATACTGTTTTCTTAGCCTTGAATTCCTTAACTCTGGTGATAAGGAAACTTTCTATGCTCCTGGCATAGGGAGGATACTTTCCCATGGGAGATTTATTTCCTCCTTTCAGGGGGGAAAGAGAGGGTGTTGTAGTGTTTCTTTTTATATTATTTTTCCCCCCACTGGCTGTTTCCTAGGTAACTTTAATTCAAAATAATCACTGCGTCATAGCTTGAGGCAGACTGCTCTGAGTCCCAGCAAGTCCAATGCCAGAATTGATAGTACGCAGGGCAATGGCATACCATCAGGACCGCCAGGTGATTCCTACAGTCAAGTAATGCAGCGGGCGTTCCTCAGAGCTGCAGGTGACCACAGGAACGTGGGATGGACCAATATTATCCAAATCCTGGGTGGCTCGGTTTGGCAAATAAATGTAGATATTGTAGGGGAGGCATAACTTTATCTCTACCCTTTTAGGGTCTCTGCTGGCCCCGAGAATTAAACTGACATAAGACAGAAGCACAAGCTGGAATCAAGATTGCAGGAGAAATATCAGTAACCTCAGATATGCAAGTGACACCACCCTTATGGCAGAAAGTGAAGAACTAAAGAGCCTCTCGATGAAAGTGAAATAGGAGAGTGAAAAAGCTGGCTTAAAGCTCAACATTCAGAAAACTAAGATCATGGCATCCAGTCCCATCACTTCATGTCAGATAGATGGGGAAACAATGGAAACAGTGAGAGATTTTATTTTTTTGGGCTCCAAAATCACTGCAGATGGTGATTGCAGCCATGAAATTAAAAGACGTTTGCTCCTTGAAAGAAAAGCTATGACTAACATAGACAGTATTAAAAAGCAGAGACATTACTTTGCCGACAAAGGTCCATCTAGTCAAAGCCATGGTTTTTTCAGTAGTCATGTATGGATGTGAGAGTTGGACTATAAAGAAAGCTGAGTGCCGAAGAATTGATGCTTTTGAACTGTGGTGTTGAAGAAGACTCTTGAGAGTCCCTTGGACTGCAAGGAGATCCAGCCAGTCCATCCTAAAGGAAATCAGTCCTGAATATTCATTGGAAGGACTGATGCTAAAGCTGAAGCTCCAATCCTTTGGCCACCTGATGCGAAGAACTGATTCACTGGAAAAGACCCTGATGGTGGGAAAGATTGAAGGCGGAAGGAGAAGGGGATGACAGAGGATGAGATGGTTGGATGGCATCACCGACTCAATGGACATGAGTTTGGGTAAATTCTGGGAGTTGGTGATGGACAGGGAGGCCTGGTGTGCTGCAGTCCATGCGGTCACAAAGAGTTGGACATGACTGAGCAACTGAACTGAACTGACCGAAGACAGATTGATAGGAGAAAAGTATACAGATTTTCCAGAGGACAAAGACGACCCCCCAAGAAACCAATAGGCCACAGTGCTCATACGCTAGGTTGAACAAAGAATAGCAATTGTGGAAAAATTGCTAAAGTTCAGTCACTCAGTCGTGTCCGACTCTTTGCGATCCCATGAATTGCAGCACTAGTGAGACTAAAGGGAGATGAGAGTAATCTTAACAAGGTCTGTTTTTGTACAGATTTCTCTCTGCCTTGACTTCCCATCTCTGGTGGTTCTTTCCTCCTGTTATCAGGAGCGTTAACTGAGTCAAGTCATATGGCTTGCAGCACAACAGGCCAATAAATCAAGAGACGAGCTGTTGGGGCAAGGAGTAGTGACTTTATTTGGAAAGCCAGCAAGACTGAGAAGATGGAGGACGAGGGTCCCAAAGAACTTGTCTTACCTGAGTTAGAATTCAGGCTTCTTTTATAAGAAGAAAGTGGAGGGAAGGGGGAGGTGGCTGATCGTTGCAAACTTTTGGTTCCGGAATCCTTTGTTCTTGCAATGTCCATGTAGGTCTGGTCACAAAGTTCCTATAAACCTCCAATGAGACAAATGTTATTCTCTGTTCTGCAACATTTTTTTTTTTTTAAATCTCTATGTGAATGGAAAAGTGTTACACCTTTAAAGGTCAGAGCCTTGAGAATGGGCCATCCTGTGTATTTCAGGCTACAGACAACATTCTTTTGCAAAAGGTGTAGAGCCAGCATGACTCAGCACAGACAACAGAGCACACAGGTGAGAGCTAAAGGGGTAGAACCGGTGTGGAGGCAAGGTCACTCTTCTCTGTTACAGGAGGGGTCTTTCACACGGGAGTATTAATTCCTGCCTTCAGCGGGGAAAGGAAAGGTCAGAATGACATTCTTGCATCTGCTATTCTTTAGCTAAAAATAGCCCTTATGCCAACGTGTCATTTCAAAAAAATTTTTTTTTGGCCATGCCACTTGGCCCATGGGACCTTAGTTCCCTTCAGTTCAGTTCAGTCGCTCAGTCGTGTCTGACTCTTTGTGACCCCATGAATCGCAGCACGCCAGGCCTCCCTATGCATCACAAACTCCTGGAGTTTGCTCAAACTCACGTCCATCAAGTTGGTGATGCCATCCAGCCGGTGATGCCATCCAGCCATCTCATCCTCTGTCGTCCCCTTCTCCTCCTGCCCCCAATCCCTCCCAGCATCAGAGTCTTTTCCAATGAGTCAACTCTTCGCATGAGGTGGCCAAAGTATTGGAGTTTCAGCTTTAGCATCGGTCCTTCCAATGAATATTCAGGACTGATTTCCTTTAGGATGGACTTGCTGGATCTCCTTGCAGTCCAAGGGACTCTCAAGAGTCTTCTCCAACACCACAGTTCAAAAGCATCAATTCTCCGGCGCTCAGCTTTCTTCACAGTCCAACTCTCACATCCATACATGACCACTGGAAAAACCATAGCCTTGACTAGACGGACCTTTGTTGGCAAAGTAATGTCTCTGCTTTTGAATATGCTATCTAGGTTGGTCATAACTTTCCTTCCAAGGAGTAAGCGTCTTTTAATTTCATGGCTGCAATCACCATCTGCAGTGATTTTGGAGCCCCCCAAAATAAAGTCTGACACTGTTTCCACTGTTTCCCCATCTATTTCCCATGAAGTGATGGGACCAGATGCCATGATCTTACCAGGGATGAACCCCATCCCCCCTGCAGTGGAAGTGCAGAGCCTGAACCACTGGACCGCCAAGGAAGTCCCCAAAGTGGCATGTTTTGAGATGACACATTCTGCCACCTTCATCATCTTTTCCTGTATTCAAATGCTAAATGCAATCACAGTTACTTTAATGCTGTTCTAGTCTAAGGAGTGATGGAATGCTATTTTGCTAGAATATCCTGGGAATCAGGGAAAGAGGGTCAAGCTCAAGAATTACGCTCTGCCACTGGCAGCATCAGAGTCACACCAAGTGAGTGATAAGCCCACCAGGATATCACAGAGTTCAAACTGATAGCACTATTTATGATTTGAAAGTATGTTAGAAATTGAAATCTCCTTTGATGTATTTGTGCCTCTAAGAAATACAAAGGGTTTTGGTGAGAATTAGGTTTCTATATTACAGAGTGTTAAATCAGACTTTTCAAACAATTCCTAGGCAAAACTTACAGAATCCAAAAGCATTTCCTAGATGTTATTCACAATGCCTGAATTACAAAGAGTTTTATTTAGGGTTATTTCCCATAATTCCAAATACTTGCAATCTAGTGTTTTCCTTTGATATACACCCTACCACTGGGGAGGGTAAGATATGTAACGAATACTCTATAGTTCATAGAACTGGACAGAACCACTTCAGAACCTGTCTATGAAACCAAATATAATCCCTTGTCCCTGTTTTGTAAATTAAAAGACTTCAGTCTCCCAGGCCTCCCATGAGTCTCAAAAGGTTGGTTCAAGAGTTAATGACTAGGAAATGTGAAGATGTAGAAACAAAGAATAACTCTTGGGCTGGGAAACTTGTAACACTTTAGACTATAAATCTGTCACACAGCAGAATCACCGAATACCCAGTTCCCTGGAAGATAAAGGCTTGACATACATTCCTAAGTTGTTTTTACAGTAAGCAGATTCCCTACCACGTGAAAACTGGTGACCACAAGCACATGGACCCTAGGCCAGTTGAAACCAAAAGGTTGATGATACTTGAAACCACTTCCGTGCCAACCAAGCCGAGAACTGTTCATGAGCTGATTGCGAGCCTGCGACCCCTCCCTCACATTGCCTTTAAAATACCTCCCCTGAAAGTCATTGGGAAGTTAAGGTCCTTTGAGCATGACCTGCTCCTTCTTATTTGGAGCCCTGCAATAAATACTCTTGAACACTAGTTTACTTAGGGCTTCCCTGGTGGCTCAGATGGTAAAGAATCAGCCTGCAATGCAGGAGACCTGGGTTCGATCCCTGGGTTGGGAAGATCCCCTGGGGGAGGGCATGGCAACCCACTCCAGTATTCTTGCCTAGAGAATCCCGTGGATAGAGGAGCCTGGCAGTCTACAGTCCATGGGGCCGCAAAGAGTCGGACACGAGTGCACAACTAAACATAACAAACATAATAAATGCTCTGGACTTCCCAGGCGGCTCAGTGATAAAGAAACCAGCTGCAAAATGGGAAACACAGATTCAATCCCTGGGTGGAGAAGATTCCCTGGAGAAGCAAATGGCAACCCACTCCAGTATTCTTGCCTGGGAAACCCCATGGACAGAGAAGCCTGGTGGGCTACAATCCATGGGGTCGCAAAAGAGTTGGACACGACTTAGTGACTGAACAACAATGACGACAGTAGATTCTCCGCTTTTCTTTACCACTACCTGGTGTCAGTAGATTGGCTTTCCTGCACGTGAGTGAGAGGACCCAAGGTCGGATCCAGAGTGCCCCCAAGTAGGCACCTGGTTCTTAAAGCCATGAACTGTGTCTGTGACTGTGGATCATCTTTGGTGTTCTCCACCACCCTCCTCATATACCATATTGTTCTGCAAATTGTTGGTAGTTTATATTGGCCACGCTGCACAGCATGTGGCATCTTAGTTCTCTGACTAGGGATTGAACCTGTGCCCCCTGCAATGGAAGCGTGGCATCTTAACCACTGGACCACCAGGGAAGTCTCATTGACAGATTTTGTAAAGCTCTCCACTGAGTTCTATTACCATATATAGACTTAATATATATTTATTATATTACTATTACTAGTAGTAATATTACTATTACTAATAGACTTACTGGAGAAGGGAAAGGCTACCCACTCCAGTATTCTGGCCTAGAGAATTCCATGGACTGTATCATCCATAGGGTCACAAAGAGTTGAACACTACTGAGCGACTTTCACTTCCCTTCACTTCCACTTCCTTCACAATTATCTTGCTATTATATAATCAGTTGCATTTCTAAAAATTCTTAATGGTGTTATTATAAAATAATTATGTGTTTCTTGAAACAAATGCAAAAGGTACAGAAAGGTGTAAAGAAAATAAAATCAATCATAATTGTACCATATAACAACAAGCATGGTTCACAGCTTCACATTTAACCTGGACTCAGAGATATTTTTCTGCACAAGAGTGGATTTACTAGTGCACAGTTAATAACTTGGTTTTTTTCACCCAATTATTATCTAGAGATTTCATGTCATTAAGTATAGATCAACGTCATCATCTTTAATGATATTATGTATGGGCTGTAATTTCAACCCCTATTGTTGAACATTTAGGGTATGGCCATATTTTCTTTATTATATGTTAAAGTTTAGTGGATATCTTTGCATATACTTTTAGGGAAAGATCGCTGGGAGTGGAATTATTGTGACTACAGTTTAAACCCTGATTATATCCTAAATTGTTAAAAGACATTGAACACATGGACATATGTCTAGTTTCCCCACCTTGACCATAACTTCTAGAATAGAAGGCTTGTATGCCTAGGTGTCCTTTACAAATCCTAGCACAGCCCTGGGGACTGGCAGTGGTTTTGGCTGCAAGTTATGGAAACCAGCATAAGAGTAGTTTACATCAAAAAGCTGCTTAGTTAGCTCACATAATTAAGAAGTCTGGGTGTAGACAGCTAGGGGTTGCTGTAGCAGGTGGGTAGTGTCACCAGGGACCTGGGCTTCTTTCCCCCTCCATTTCAGCACACCCCAAGGACGCTATGTCCTTGGGCTTGCATCTGACCATGGAGGATGCCTGCCTCATCACCAGGCGTGCTATCTTCCCACACTCTCATCCAGAGAGGAAAATATTTCCCAAAAGCCGCTCATGGAGAATTCCCCTTCTCCCTTTTGGCCCAGAACTGGTTACAAGGTTTCTTCCAGCTGCCAAGGAGACTGGAGAGGTGAGTCTTTGGTGTTTCCAGCTCCTCCTGTGAGAGGAGGAAGTCAGGAAAAGGCTGTTGGGTGGGTCACCAACAAACAGAGCCCAGTGCCAGGGCTCACATCTGCCCTGAGCTGGTATCTAGATCATCTCCTTTCTCCCTTCCTCTTAGTCTCCTGTGAAGAACTAATTCGTGTGGTGTCACAGTAGCTGTGGCACCCTCTGGGACAGTGTTCTTGGGACTGCCTGGGACTGACAAAGACTCTTGAGTCAGGCTCCTCTGAGCCCACTTCATGACTATGCCCTAACCTCAGCCTGTCCTTGCTGGGCTTGCATCAGCCCAGTTGCAGTAGCAAGAATCCTGCTAAGTAGGTTTAGGGAGATTCCCCCACCCTTGATAGCTGATCACTCTGGCTGTCTTGAGCAAGAATCCTGTTGATTTAGCAAGAATGCCCCACTCATGATGTCTCCTCTTAATGATTTCCCATCCACTGATATCCCGTCCCTCTCCTGGCTCCTTGGCTATAAATCCTCACTTGTTCTTGTGTTGGGAGTTGGGCCTGATCTCTCTACCCTACTGCAATAGTCTTGACACCTACTATGATGGTCCTAAATAAAACCTTCCTTCTCATTTCAATAAGTGTCAGAATTATTTTTTTCTATAACAGTTATGCTACCCTGACTTCTTCCCACCTGAGCATTTGATGGGGCTTTTTACTTGTTCTTGTGGGGGTCCTCCAAGAGAAACTCAGGCCCCATAATGGCCTGGGGCTGTGGAAGGTGGCACCACGGATTCTCAGGGATTGAGAAAGACTTGGATCGCTTCCAGTTTTAAAGGCTCCCTGTGAATTAAAATACAAAGAGCAGAACCCTAACAACATTATAAAATTTGATTTATTTTAAATGTTTGCCTTCAACAGATTAGTCCATTAATACAAAGGAAACACCGCAGTGGAACTGGCTGGGATGATCATTGAATTGGTGAACAATATTGACTCTTGGCGCACTGCATCTGGGGTGATCAGAATGAAGGCAAGCTTCAGGTTGAAGGTTGAGCATCATCTCCTTAAAATGCAGGTCTGTGCTTCTCAGTATTTCATTTGGAGGTCTTTGTGAATCTAAATTTGAGTGACTACATGCATGAGAGACCCCAGAAACAGCCCTCCAGAGAGCCCTGTGATCCCCTCAAAGGACGCAAGGCCTCAGATGCCACAATTTCACAATTAGCCCCTTGTTTCATTTCTTCCTGTCTGATTTCTCCTTCCTCTCCAGTCCCTGCGTCCCTCCTCTCCCAAACCCTCCATTCTCTTTTGATCCTTTCTTCCCCTCCCCTTCCTTCCTCCTTTTGAAAGTTTGGTCCTCTTGGGCTTTGGGAAGGACTGGAATCTGGGATCTGACTGGGAGGCTGGCAAGGAAGAGGGGAGCGTGCACCTGTGGGGTCACACAGGGGTCGCATCCGCTCCTGCCTGGGAAGGCGGAACTGAGGCTGGTGTGTGCTTCCCTGCCCTGGGGGGTGGGGGGTGGGGGTGGGGCAGACCTCCCCCCATCCCCTCTGCTTCAAGTTCCTGGATGTGGTTGTTGTTGTTTAATCGCTAAGTCTTGTCCGACTCTTCGCGACCCCATGGACTGCAGCATGACAGGCTCCTCTGTCCTTCGCTCTCTCCTGGAGTTTGCTCAGATTCATGTCCGTTGAGTCAGTGATGCTGCTCTAGCGGGATGTGGTGACACCCAGCAGACACTGACATGATAAAAGGATCAACAGCGTCCACCACCCCAGCATCATTTCTCCAGGATTGCTCTTTGTCGAGGAGTTCCTTAACCACCTCCAGGCGGGAAGCATCTTTTTCTTTTTCCTATGACCAGAGTGTATTGGAGGGTGGGTGGCCTCTATTTCTGCAGTGGCCACTACCCCTAGTGCTGATCAGGAGTTTGATTAGTTGAGGCCGAGAGCAAAGAGACACGGTCCTCGTGTCCTCGATTTGGGGTGAAATCCTGGAACTCCTTGGCTCTGAGTGTCTGTCCTTCTGCAGCACCAACTTCCCTACCCCATTTTTTAAAAAATCTCAGAGTCTTAATGGAGGCAAGACCCTAATAGTGTGGGGCATCTGGTCCTCGTTATTGGCCCCCCAGGTCACTCCGGAGCTGCCTGTCAGTCTCATCCACATGGCCCTGGGGAGGAGGGGGATTCTCTGCTGCTTTGCCTCCCAGAAACTCGGAGCCCCCCGGGGCCCTGTCTACACAGGCACTCCCTCCCGGGGCTCTGCTGTGGGCATCCTGGGGGGCTGTGCCCCAGACCAGGGCGCAGACACCCCCTTGCTTTCTCCTCCGACACCAACCCAGGCAGAGCCTTTCCTGGACTTTTCAGTCATTGCCTACAGTCTTCTCTGTTCTTCCCAAGTGTTTAGACTTCGGGGGTTGGAAGTGGAAGTGCTCACAGGCAGGTCTTAGCTTCTTCCCCTGTCACTCCTTTCTTGAAAAGAAAAGAACAAAGAATTCAGGATTTGCCTAAAAGAGGAGGGAATAAATATCTCAAAAATGTGACCCCGCTTCTGAGCACTCGCCACACACGACAGATCCCGGCCTGCAGGAGGTGGTTGTTGAAAAACGAATGAGTGAGAGAACGAATGGAAGCTGGGCGCCTGGCCTAGAGCTGCAGCTTGGAATGCACATCCCAGCCCCTGGCTGACCTGTTCCTGTGTGTCCCAGTGACCTCATCCATAAAGGAAGGATGCGATTAAATCATCTCCTGGATTCCTTCCAGCCCCCTAAACTCTAGATTTGGTGTCCACACAGGAAAAAAAAATGCCATCATTCCCCTGACCTTGACCAGGGCAGAAAGTTTCCTGAGTAATTCAGGCTCATGCACACAATTGCCTCCAAATATTTTTCCCTTCTCTCAAATGCCATCTCCTCGAAATCATCAAAACAAGCTGTTGAGAGGGCAACATTGTAAGTTTGTTGCTTACAGTGATGTGGAGAACCACACCCAGAGCAGGAGGACCAAGCTGGGGGATTTACTGAGACTTTGAAGACTGGCTTTAGGTGACTCTTTCAATGTAGAGGGCCCATGTTTGATCAGGATTGCTAAGAACTGTGATTTAATATTTGTGCCGACTAAAAAAGATGCACAACGTGAGAGTTGCGGGTTAAGTTTTATTTGGAGTGATTTCTCAGAGCTGTCACTATGGTAATTTTCAAACCAAGCTAAAAACCAATACAAATATAAATGAATATATGTTACTAATAATAAATATAAATGAATATATGAATATATGTCTTTAGCTCATTATTAATGAGAGCTGGTGAAATGTCACAACTTGTTCAAATGAGAAGTCAAACGCAAACATGTATGGAGTAAAGGAATGTTGAAATATGTTTACAAATAGATGGAAATTAGCTTTTTTCTTCTGGGGAATTGAGAGGGAAGTCAATTGAACTTCCATAGGGCAGATTTTATTTATATGTCCATAAACAAGAGTTATTTGCATTGCTATCACTTATCTCCAATTTACAGAGTTGTAAAATAGCTCAGAGGCCATGAAAGAGTCCCCATAGCATCACAGTCAGGTCACCTGGAAGAGTGTGCTCTAAACGATACATAGTTTTCCCCTGAAGCACGTTTTTTTTTTTTTTTTTTTTTTTCCTACACAATATTTATAAAGCACTTAATACTTGCAAGAAGTGGTTGAATACACTGGAATGGATAGTCTGCTTGGGGACTCAAGGCACAAAAACCTGAGCTATTTCTTTCCATCATTCTGATCTGTGACGTGTTGACTATAGTTCCTCCAAGTGCCACACAATATTTACAAATTGGGCTCCATCATAAGGTTTCCCCTGGGGAAGAACAAAAGGTTCCACTGCTCTAAAAAAAAAAGTTTGAAAACATGGACCCTTGTCCAATGACTGCACTTTTATCAAAGAGAAAGTTAAGGTTTGGAGAGCGGAAGTGACCTGCTCTAGGGCACAGAACTTGTTAACAGACCTTCGGTTGGAAGATGGGGTTTGAGGATCAAGAAGTGTTCCTTTTGGCATTAGTCGGTGACACAAAGAACTCTCCTGGAAGGAAGGACTTAGGGAACAGGCTGTGACAGATGGTTTTCATCTCCTGTGCCCTTGGATGCTGGGAGCTTCAAGCAAACTTGCAACCTGTGTTAAATATCATTGTTTCGAATCCCTAATTAGACCTTGGAATTTGGCTTAAATGCTGCTTAGAGGATGTTCATTAACAGTGTTGACAGGGACACTCAGCATTTGTAAAATTCTTTACAGTAATCTAAGTCCTAACATTGTTCTGGTGCGTTAAGGAAGCATGTTCGCTCCCAGCTGAAAGATGACTTAAGTTCAGAGGATGGAGACTGGCTGATTCTGAGTTGTTTTTCTAACGTTCCCACTTTGAATTCAGAGCTTTACAATCCTTGCTTTCATCAGCCCAAGGAAGCTCCTTGCTGAATTACATCCAGGCCTTAATTCGCCAAAGTTGGAGTCATCTGCTCTTGGCATTTCCTAACCAATCTCAGTTTCCTCTCTCTTGGCCATCGTGTTGTCAAAAACCCTCATATTCTTGTTTGCATGACCAGTTTATAGAGGAGCTTTGTCTCCACAGACAGACCGTGGTTCCATCTGGCCCTGCCACCGAGAGCCTTGTGATTCCAGATGGAAAAATCCCATCCATCCCCCAGTTTCCAAAGCAGCCCCCCTCCCTGGGTTGTTTTATCTACAGCCAGCAGCACAGAGCCTCCACAAACAGTCCCTGCAGGGGTGGAAAGAGCCACTAATGAGGGAAACAGCTCTCTTCCATCCTCAAACCCTGTGAATGGAAAAATTCACACAGCTGGCTACACTGGTTGACACGAAGTGCTTTAGGACAAAGAAGCTGGGGAGGACTTGCCTTTATCACAGTTGTTAGGAAAAGGTCTACTGGTAAGAATAACAGTAATGCCAAGGAAAATTATAACTTTTCATCGTGACTGTAGCTATTCAACCATGTGAACTCTTTTTTTTTTCTCTCTCTCCAAAAGATATCTTTAAGGAGCCCTAAGCATTTAGCTGGAATCTTTTGCTCCTGACCAGTTTTATCCATGTGTGTGTGTTTGGGAGAATAAAAAAGAAATGACCTGATTTTCTTTTGACATTCTTCTCTCTCATCCACCAACCAAAAAAGAAAGAGGAAGAGAGGAGGAGGAGGGCAGAGGAGACGCGATCTGAATTTGAGGACCAAAATCCCAGCCACCCGGAGAATGTCTGGGTTCTCCCCTTCTCCCTTCTTCCTTCTCTGTCTCACCGCCTCCCCTGGAGGCATCTGGGGCCTCACTCTCACCACTTATTTCTTCCCCTCTCTGCTGCAAGGGAGTCCAGATCTTTGGTTATCTGTTGATCACGTTGCAGTTTATCTGAGCCCTGTGCTTTCAGAAAGCTTGAGAGCTAAGACAGTAGAGAAATTGCCAAGGATAACCCTGCCTTCACAGATTCAGCTTATTCCCATCCCACCCTTCAGATAGGACCCACCCCGCTCCTGATGAGATCCATCCCGCCCTTCAGATGAGACCTGTTGTCCACTGTCCTCCCCACTCTCTCGCCTTTATAAAACCCCAGGCCCCCCTGCCTTTTCTCTGCGATGTCCTTCTGCCTTAATGAATGACCTCCCTCTTGTAAGAGCCTGAATAAGATCACCTCCTTAATTATCCGCTGCTGCCCATCCTGGGAGTCTAAAATAGAACCATAAGCACATTTGGAGTTAAGAAGGGGAATCACCCTAGCTGGTCTCGGGAAAGACATGAACATCACCCAGTTAATGGACTGGAGGTAAGGGTTCCCTGAAGCATGCATCCTCCTTCTGGCCGTGTTTTTCGCTTCAACATCTCAGAAGCAGTTGCCTTAAGAGGGAGTTTATAAATATACCTATGAAACAAAACAAATTCACACTGTGAGGTGGAGTGGTACAGGAGAGGAGGTGTCCTGGAGACTCTGTAGGTGCGGGGCAGGGGCAGTTTTGTTTCCTTTACAAAGATCGGGGGTTGCTCGATGACCCACTGACTGCCGGACTCTTTCCCATTCAGTACTTGTTCTCTTATATGTTGCTACTGCCGGGGGGTTGTGTGTTTGTACAGGGTTGCCATTTGTCAGAGATTGTTCCCAGAGGCCTGTGAGACAGAGACTTTTATTGGGGTCTGCTGGAGGAAGTTGGCTTTTCAAAATCAGGAAGCTTTTGGCTTGTTAAATAGAAAAAGGCAATGGCTTCTTTGGCCCTAGTGTGAGAGAGGCTTGGGAAAGCCAGGTCTTAAAATGAGCTGCTGCTCCTGCTAAGTCACTTCAGTCGTGTCCGACTCTGTGTGACCCCATAGACGTCAGTCCACCAGGCTCTCCTGCCCCTGGGATTCTCCAGGCAAGAACACTGGAGTGGGTTGCCATTTCCTTCTCCAGTGCATGAAAGTGAAAAAGTGAAAGTGAAGTCGCTCAGTCGTGTCGAACTCTTAGCGACTCCATGGACTGCAGCCTATCAGGCTCCTCCATCCATGGGATTTTCCAGGCAAGACTACTGGAGTGGGGTGCCATTGCCTTCTCCCTTAAAATGCACACTTACTGCTAATATCTGGTAGTTTAATTAAAGAAAAATAGTGCCCATAGTCTCAGTATCCAAACATAATAGGTGTTTAGTGTTTTCATTTTATGTATTAGATTTCAATCTCACATTTTTACAGTTAATGGCAGAACCAATTTGTGTCTTTACACTCTTAACATTATGTCATACAATAATTGTATTATTATGTAATACTATATGATATAATTCCATTGGGTTAATGCAGCATATTTTATCATTATTAAACCTTTCTCCTGATATTAGACTTTCAGCTTGTCTTTTTTTTCCTAATGTTGATAATACTGCAATTAACATTGTTATATATATATAACTTTCTTCTTTTGAAGAATGAAAGATAAATAACAGAGCTGATAAAAGGATTAATTAAGCTCCTATAATAGTGGTTCTCAAAACTTTTGGTCTCAGGACCTTTTTATGTTCTTAAAAGCAATTGAGAACCCCCCAAAACTTTTGTTTATATATTTGATATTTCCCATATTATCAAGTATAACAGAAAAATCTAAATACTTATCAATATATTTAAAAAACAATAAAACTCCATTGCATGTTAACATAAATTACGTATTTTTATGAACTATAACTAATACTTTTTCAAGTAAAGAAATTTATGAAAATGCCGTTGTTTTTTCAAATCTCTTTAATATTTAGTTTATCCATTCTCATATGTGCTTATGCATTGAATCTCTTGTGATATATTGTTTTGATGGAAGTATGCAAAGAAAACTGCCTTCCCACGGATATGGGATTGGAAAAGGGAAGGGGACTCCTTAGGAGTCCCTGGACCATACTTTGAAAAACATTGTACTACCATTGTACTACCAGCAGCATTGTACTACCAGCAGCACTCTGCTGGATATTTTTCTGATATATTTGCACTCAGAGATTAGCTGATACTGTAGTTCAATATTGCATTTTTTGAAATAGAGGTTCTGAGGAGCAAGCCCCATGGCTAAAGTCACCCAGCTGGTTGCAGTCACTTTAGTTTGCTCCAATTGACTTGGAGGCCTCAGCTGTCCTTTCGTCCGTTGCTGCAGAGGGCTTCTGGGAGCAGAGAGCGTAAAGGATCCCAGACTCCAAGTGCTCAGCAGCCAAGGGCTCGCCAAGTTCACAAATAAACAAGACGAATCTAGGCAAACATCCCGCTCCGTCTGTGGAAGAGTAATTCCTAGCTCTCCCTCTCTCTCTGTCAGTATTCAGTTCAGTCGCTCAGTCACGTCCGACTCTTTGCGACCCCATGAATTGCAGCAGGCCAGGCCTCCCTGTGCATCACCAACTCCCAGAGTTTACCCAAACTCGTGTCCATCGAGTCGGTGATGCCATCCAGCCATCTCATCCTCTGTCGTCCCCTTCTCCTCCTGCCCCCAATCCCTCCCAGCATCAGAGTCTTTTCCAATGAGTCAACTCTTCATATGAGGAGGCCAAAGTACTGGAGTTTCAGCTTTAGCATCATTCCTTCCAAAGAACACCCAGGACTGATCTCCTTTAGGATGGACTGGTTGGATCTCCTTGCAGTCCAAGACTCTCAAGAGTCTTCTCCAACACAACAGTTCAAAAGCATCAATTCTTCAGGGCTCAGCTTTCTTCACAGTCCAACTCTCACATCCATACATGACCACTGGAAAAACCATAGCCTTGACTAGACGGACCTTTGTTGGCAAAGTAATGTCTCTGGTATTTAAATGCTATCTGTCAGTATTACATACCCACAAAAAAGTGCACACATCATTACATGGCTCTACACATTTTTCAGAAACTGAGGACACCCATATTGTTATCTCTTTTTAAGTCGATTTTTGGATGACTTCTGTCAAGAGGCAGGGTGGGATAATACAAAAGTAAGTTGACCTGGGAGAATTTGTAAACCTGAGGTCTACCGATCTCTTGGGCTCTTTCTTCTTCTGTAAAGGTTTGGCCAAAAATATCTCACCAAATTTTTGTCTACCCTTAACCTTCTATGAGTCTGCATGGGGATATTTCGCAGGACTGGTTTGTGGGAGGGCCGCTCGGGGATCGTTTCTGTACTTCAGATTGGACTAGCTGGGGGAATAAAGCAGGAAGCCTTCCATCTAGTGGTGAAAATGTGTATTGCTGTTTTGTTCAACTTCAAGGCTGAGCTTTCGGAAGCAAAGTCCTTTTCTTCTCATCCTCACCTGCCTTAATTACATAAGTTTTAATTGTGCTACAGTCACAATACTTAATTGTCTCAGCTACAATATAATGAGTGAAGGGAATACACTTGTGATTTGGCTGACCACATGAGAAGGGGTGCCCGTTGCGTTCATAGTTAATCGTTCTGAAACACTGGCTGCAGGCTCTGCTATGCCCTCATGCGCACTTTGGGCAGACCAGCAGGAAGGCTGAAATTATAAGTGTCCAAGGGATCCTATGTCTGCCTTAAGACTTCAGCCTCCAAGGAGGGGCACTAGCTGGAGTTCTTTTCTAGAGCATATCTTTAAAAGGGGGATTGTTGGGACTGTCCCGTATTCCAACTGATTCTGGTGTTTACCCATGAGATGGGCTATTATAAAGAACAAAACTCTGGGCAGAGGCAGGGAAGAAGTCTGAGTTGGGTAGCAGTTGGCTGGGTTTCGGTGGAAGAAGCAGCCAGGTGCTGGAGGTGATTAAGAATTATACCTCCTTCGCTTGGCCCCACTCAGAGCCTTGTTGTAGTGAATCAGGCAGGGATGAAATCTCAACAGATAATCCATTTCTAGCTGGTAAAGAAACTTCATGACATGACCAAGGTCTGGCAGGGGAAACAACAGTTGTGACACCCAGCCTTGAGACTACGAAGAAACCAGCCTACAGTACCATCATGTGCCCGGCCAAACTGAATTTCAAAAATAAGAATAAAAGACGTTTTTATGTCTGTCTACCTCTTCGGGGGACAAAAGAGGAGTTGGCGGGTTAGACTGATCCCCACTAGTTTACTCATTTTAAATAGTTATTGGACATTTCCTAGGAAGCCAGGCTCTGTATTGGGTGCTGGAGTTCAGAGTGGCAGAAATGCACAGTCTGTATCCTGGTGGAATGTATAGCCTAGAGATGAAAAGTGAATGAATAATTATATAGTGTACACCTGGGGAGTCGTTGACTGGCGATACGTGTGAGTTAGGGAGGGTGTGTGTGAGGCAGTAATAAAAGCAGGTGCAAGATGGTGAGACAGGAAGGGACAGGGTGCTTTCGGGGAAATGAAAGACAGTGGGTTCTGAGAGAATGGGGAAGTGGAGGAGATGAAGCTGGAGAGTGGGGATGGGAGGACACCTCATGGGTTTGTACCAGCTTTATCCCCAGAAGAGTGGGATAAGGAAGAGGGGCGTGGTCAGAGTTGCATTTTTAAAAAGAAAATGTATTTATTTGGCTGAGCTGGACCTTGGTTGCAGCATCTGGGATCTTTCTCGTGATGTGCAGGATCTTTTCAGTTGTACCACGTGGGATCTAGTTCCCTGACCAGGGATCAAACCTAGGCCCCCTGCCTTGGGAGCACAGAGCCTTAGCCAGTGGGCTACCAAGGAAGCCCCCGATTTGTACTTTTGAAAGCTCACACCGTCTTCCCTGTGCTGTACGGATGGCATGAGCACACAGGAGGGGATGGGAGGAGGAGAGAAGCCAGTTGGGAGGCCACTGTAATAGCTCAGGAGCGAGGTGATGGGGGTCCGAGCTAGGGACGTAGAAGCGAAGGGTGTGAAGAGAGGACTGGGATTGCCAGGCTTCCCCAGGGGCCACAGCTAAAGGCTATTGTAGGCTCCTGGAGTGAAGGGTTGTGATGGTTAGTGGTACCAAGTCCAAGCTGGTACTTCTCAGTGTACAACAGGCCAATAAATGGAGAGATGTTGGGGCAAGGAATGGTGAATTTATTTGGAAAGCTAGCAGACTGAGAAGATGGCAGACTAGGGTCCCAAAGAATAGTCTTCCCTGAGTTAAGAATTCAGTCTTCGTTTATGCTTAAAAGGAGAGGGAGTATGGTTGGTTGCTGCACACTTCTTGGTGCTGGAAAATATTGCTTCTGCTGCTCTCCACATATGTCTGGTCACAGTGTTTTATAAACCTCCAAGACAAATATTATTCTCTGTTCTGTAACTTTTTATCTCTATGTGCATGGAAAAGTGTTATCCTTTTGAAGTTCAGAGAATGGGCTATCCTGTGTATTTCAGGTTATAGGCAACGTTCTTAACTTGAATCAAGAGTAGTAGAATACAAAGGTTAAAGCAAAAGAAACAGATACAATATAGAGTCAGATTTGTATTGTATTCCCTATTGTATCAGGACCTTGGTAACCTCCTGGGTAGGGATAGGCTACCCACGCCAGAATTCTTGGGCTTCCCTCGTGGCTCAGCTGGTAAAGAATCTGCCTGCAATGCAGGAGACCTGGGTTCGATCTCTGGCTTGGGAACATCCCCTGGAGAAGGGAAAGGCTACCCACTCCAGTATTCTGGCCTGGAGAATTCTATGGACTGAATAGTCCATGGGGTTGCAAAGAGGTGGACACCACTGAGCGACTTTCACTTTCACTTTGAACACTGTATCAGGACCTTGGTAACCTCCTGGGTATGCGGCTATAGGACACAGGCTCCTTTTGATTCTGAGCAGCGCCTGAGAGAGTGAGTCGTCCATGCAATATCAGTAACAGGACAAGGTTGTCTTATCATTGTTAATGAGGAATAATTTTAGAGATTTTCATTAATGAAATAAGAAAATAAATGAAATAGTCCGTATGAATGTTATTAAATTATCTTTCTGTCAGGCCGGATTGCAAACTTAGTCTCTAACAAATGATTAAAATTAATAACTATTTCTAAAGACTATTATTTAATTAATTTAATTTGTCTGCACTGGGTCTTAACTGCAGCACGTGGGATCTTCCATCTTTAATGCGGTGTGTGGGATCATGAGTGACAGCACGTGAAGCCTTAGTTGTGGCATGTAGCATCTAGCTCCCTGACCAGGGTTTGAATCCGGGCTCCCTGTGTTGGGAGCATGAAGTCTCAGCCACTGGACCACAGGAAAGTCCCCTAAAATTAATGACTATTAAAATTACTAGTAGAATTTTGAAAAGCAGTGGTGTCCAAGATAAAGATACAAAAATTAATAGCTTTTCTCTTTATTAACAAATGGAGAGATTTACTTCATACTCTTAGATGAAACAACTTATAAAATATAACTTCTTGCAAAATTAATATATAAGTTCAGTGCCCTTCTAATCAGAATCCAAATATGTGTGTGCATGTGTGTGTGTGCACTTAAATCAGGATTAAGTGATTTTAAAGGCTTACCTTGTTGATTCGGTTGTCTAAATTTCTATGTCTTTGCTCAATTTTTGCCATTTGATCTTATACTGAGAATGGTGTGTTAAATTTTCCCTGTAGTGTATTTCTTTCTGTTTTTCTTTGCTTTTCTGTTTTATATAGGAGGAACATTCACTATCCCCACCCAAGAATAACCACTATCTTTGTTCTGACACGATGCATGTGTGTGTGTGTGTGTGTGTGTGAAGTCGCTTCAGTCGTGTCCAGATTCTTTGCAACCCCACGGACTGTAGCCCACCAGGCTCCTCTGTTCATGGGATTCTCCAGGCAAGAATACTGGAGTGCATTGCCATGCCCTCCTCCAGGGCATCTTCCAGACCCAAGGATCAACCCTGCATCTCTTATGTCTCCTGCATTAGCAGGTAGGTTCTTTACCACTGTTGCCACCTGGGAAGCCCCAGTAAGGCCAGTCACTTATAAATTACTGTTGTGTCATATATTACTGACTGTATATGTGTGTGTAACTGTTCATATTTTAAATTAGTATTATCCTTGAGAACAATTTAACAATATTTAGCACATGCTCTAAGACTGTTAACAGACTGTGATCTATATTTTATTTTTTTGTAAAACTGTGTGGCTTTAGAGGAACAAACAAGCAAAAGCAAAAATACAGTTTAATAGCTGTCTCTCTTACCAACGCTGAGTCTCTCAGTCCTGGGTGTGGGGGTAGGGATGGGGGGGCATTCTTCCAGTTTCTGTTGCAGTTGAGTTTGTTCATTTTGGAGCTCCAAGACAGGCTTGCTGTCAGAGGATTCTGGTGCTTCTTGCCTCTGAATGAAGGACAGCTCTGGAATCTGAGGGTCTGGGCAGAGGAAGCCAGAACCCTCTCTGTGCTATTCCATTTCATATCATTCTAAGAAGTCCTGGTTTTGATGCACTAAATTGATCTCAACTGATTTGAGAGTGCTGCACCACGTGAGGAAGTCACTGTACTGTTCCATTCAGAGGCCAAGAGTCTGGTAATAAATTGTTCAGAGTCACATACTCACAAATGGCAGAGCTGGGTCTAGAACCCTAGTCACCAGGATTAAAGGCCAGGCTGCCTTCCCTGCATCATCCCGGGAGGCCCGTGGGTGCATCTTGTGGGTGTGACATAACCTCTTCCTGGGAGGTCACTGGGTCAGAGTGCACAGGGCAGAGGTCAAGTCTCTGCGGACACAAGCAGTGTACAAAGGGCCCCCACTACCACACTGGAGGCCTCATAGAGCCACCTACTCCCTGCCCCGCTGCGCTTTGCTCAGGGTCAGACTCAGGTGCTACAGCACCAACAGCTCTGCTCTGCAGCCTGGAGTTCACAGCAGGGAGGGTGTCTGGCTTCATTTCAAGCTCATTCACATGCTTAGTTAGGCTAGCGATATTTTGCACATATTGAACAATTATTTTCTCATCACTTTCCAGCTGTTAGAGAAACGTGCATCAGACCCATTGTTTGACTAAGGTGCCTGAGTCAGCGGAGCCTAATCCCAGGCCATTGCCTGGGGGCTATGAACCTCATGGATTTATGTGCTTAGTTGCTCAGTCGTGTCTGACTCTGTGACCCCATGGACTGTAGTCCGCCAGGCTCCTCTCTCCCAGGCAAGAATATTAGAGTGGCTTGCCATTTCCTTCTCCAGCGGATCTTCCTGACCCAGGGATCAAACTAGCGTCTCCTGCATTGCAGGCGGATTCTTTACGTGCTGAGCCATCAAGGAAGCCCTGATGGATTCATACACTGTCATTTTTGCCATCCTTCTCCTCTTCTCCATCCTTCAAAGTTCAGCTGAAGCCCCACTTTTGCCATAATGTCTTCCCTGTCCATTCTGACCTCACAACTCCTTCCCTTCTCTGAAGAACTCATCGTTCTCATTTTGTAAAGTTTATACTTTAGAAACTGTCTTGTTTCATATTGCATTTTATTTCATGAAGGTTGAGACTCAGGCTTATATACTGGATCCACCACTGTTTATCTCAACAAGTCACTTAACCTCTCCCCATCATAAATTGCCACATTTTAGGGCTTTTATGAGAAGTGCAGGAACTGGTATCTGTAAGGGCCCAACATGTTGTATGATCTTTATTATTTATCTAACATACATTTGTCAAGTCCTTGCCATGTGCAGATACTGTGCTTTCCTAATTAAGAGAACTAAAGTGCTAGGGTTGCATTAAGGACCGTGGGAATACAGTAACAGAAATCCTGGTCTCTGTTCCCTTGCGGCTTATAATCGAGTTGATGTTACTGAGCTTTGTACTGCTTGTTTCACAATAGACAGGCTGACCAATCGAGAGGTGAGTTGTTGGGGGCAAGGAGTAGCAACTTTATTCGGAAAGGCAGCAAACCAAGAAGACGGTGGACTCATGCCCCAAAGGACCATCTTGCCTGAGTTGGAATCCAGGCTTCTTCTATACTAAAAGGAAAGGGAGTAAAGTCAGACATTTCCTGATTTCGGTCAGCCTCCAGAGGACATGTGTTAATTTCTTCTTCTGTGTAGTCATTCACAGGGGGGTCTGGTCAGGATATTTTCTATGAGCTAAACAAAGGTATTGCAGCTTAATGCTCATTACCTGAAAGTCAGGGTTCTCAGAGATGGATCATTATGTATAATTTAAGCGACATCCCTTTAGTGATTAACTGGTAATAGAATGCAAAAGATTCTCCCCTATTACGTTGGTCAAACTCACATGACAGGCAGTGTGTGATTATGTGCAGAAAGGAGCCCTGTCTGTGACAGATGCTAGAGAAGGTCAGAGCTCTATATGTGTGGGAAGAAGAGGAAATGCCAAGAAAACTGGGATTTTTCTTCATTCAATGCTGTCCCCAGTGCCTGGAGCCATGCCTGTGGGTGCTCAATAAGTAAAAGTGAATACATGAATAGCTTGGAGAGATCTTCAATATGTCTGGGCTGTGCTTGTCAAATTACAGGTCAGGAAACTCAGTCCTGAGGTCAGCCCCCTATAAGGTCCCGGGGAATCCAGACAACTGGGCTGGGAGCCTCCTGGTCATTTTCTTCAGGACCCTCTCCCTTTTGCCTCAGGCCAGGGTGGTTGGGTCAAGCCAGATGTGCCCTGGAATCTTAATACTACAGATGTACCCTGTAGTATTAATACATGGGTTCTATGAATTTGTGATGACTTAGGTAAGGGTTAAGCTGCTTTTCCTTTTAAACTATCCAAGGAGTTCCCCAAATGATAAGAAATATGAACAGAGTTATATGGAGAATGTTTAGTCCATTTGAAAGTAGTTCAAGAATTTTAGAAGCACTCTTTTCAAAACAATCAACTTGCTATTTTACCACCATTAATTAATTGGCAGCTACAATAGCCCAGAAAGTTCCACATGGCTTTCTCTATAAACACATTGAATACTCACCTTCAAGACTTTAAAAATAGTCTGTGCTCACACTGGTATTTTCCTGAACTGGGAATTTGAGAAGGACACCTTCTGTTCAATCCTCTCCACCCAGCACACACAGAGAAAAATTTAGAAAATGTAAAAAAAACATAAAAAACAGCCCAAATTCCGCATCCCCACATTCTCCACAATCTCATTTTCCTGCAACTACTATTGTTAACTTCTTGGCTTAATCCCTTGTAGTCTTTCCTTTTTCTTATGCTTTCCCCCACTAGTTTAGTTGAGTTCACTCTGCATATTTAATTTTGTTGCCTGTTTCTTTTACTAACATCAAAGCATAAGGTTTTCTCCTTTCATGTTAAGCTCTTTCTAAGTCTCATGCTAAATAGCGGCACAATACATCACACGCAGCCCATCTAGGGATTTCAAAGCCTTGTGAAGACGTTCTCCTCTTTGCTAGAGAGCTGGCTTCTCTTATGTTGTGGATGGGGGCCCAGAAGAATTTGGAGGATGCTTCCCTTGGTCTGTGGGGGCAACTGGTCCTGGGAGGTGGCTCTCCAGAATCCCTTTTGTAGGGCTGGCTGGCTCTTCACCTCCCAAAGCCTGGCAGGAAAATGCAGCAAGTAGCATGAAGCCAACAGGGCTAGCTTGGGAACGGAGAAGAGCCAGCGGAGAATAAACCCAAGCCCTCAAAATATACTTGAATGAGGACACAGCTGCCCATTAGAATCAGTACTCAGAAAGCCCAAGAAACCAGCACTTCCTGTTTCTATGACAACTTGGATGGGCTTGGGAAAATCACTTCATCCTGTCTCTTTGGGCTTCCGTCCGTCTCCTCTGCCAAGTGATGGG
This sequence comes from Bos mutus, assembly GCF_027580195.1. Classification (NCBI taxonomy): domain Eukaryota; kingdom Metazoa; phylum Chordata; class Mammalia; order Artiodactyla; family Bovidae; genus Bos; species Bos mutus. The sequence continues at coordinate 97,846,527 of NC_091626.1, forward strand.
CATTTCTCAAGCTGGGGAGCCTGGTGGTATGCCAAGGGAGCCATAAGGTCATAGCACATACATGGCCAACCTCTTGGAGCATTCATTTTATTCAATTATTTCCGAATATCAGTTAAAACATAAAAACAAAGATGGCTACCTCAGGGAATAGAATGCAAAATGTGCTTTTGTTGTAAAGATGAAGCACAAGTCTTCAAAAAGATTTAGTGCCAGACAAACCAAGATGATTGGTCACCCCGCTCTGAAGCCTGACTGAGCACCTATACCACCTGGATGGCTCTATAAAAATGACAGAGACACTCTGATTCAGTGGGCTAGGAATAGTTTATCCTGAGGATAGACACACAGTTAAAATACAAGGTGGGGAGTGCTTCGAGAAGACACATGACGTGACGGTTAAGAGGCCAGGGCTTAGATGTCAGATCTGCTCATGCTCACCAGCTGTATGCCCTTAGGCAAGACAGGTAACCTCTCTGAACAGGTTACCTGAACAGGTAACCATCCATGTCCTCGTCCATGAATGAGCTAACAGTAGGACTGAGCTCGCAGGGTTGCAGGCTTTGGGAGTTAATACAGTAAAGTACTTAGCAGAAGTCCTGGTGTGTCATAGGTTACCAGAGATTTAACTTGGTTTTGCAAGAGCCCATGTAAGTTTAGGTGCTTCCCTGGTGGCTCTGATGGTAAAGCAACTGCCTGCAATGCGGGAGACCCGGATTCAAGCCCTGGGTCAGAAAGATCCCCTGGAGAAGGAAATGGCAACCCACTCCAGTACACTTGCCTGGAAAATTCCATGGATGGAGGAGTCTTGTGGGCCACAGTCCATGGGGTCGCAAAGAGTCAGACATGACTGAGTGAGTTCACTTTCACTATGTAAAGTTTAATGTGCTTTAGGAGCACAGAGAAAGGAGCCCATGAGTCTGTTGGGGAGACCTGGGAGTCGGGATGGCATTCCAGGTGGGGAAGGGCATGTGTCAGAATGCAGAGATTGGAGCATGGGTGCCTGATGAGGCAGTGGCTCTGCATTCAGGGCAGAAGGGACGAAGATGGGAACTTGGATGGGGCCGTGTCTCCAGCCTTTGTGTGCACAGGAGAGGACTGACAAGTGGGAGCCATCAAAGGTTATAATCCAGGAGAAATGCTCCAGGCTTGTGACTTAGACCATACCGGTTGCTGAGGGTGAGAGGCTGCTGGGAAGTTCCAGGTGAGAAGTGATGAAGGCATGAGTTTACTCTGGTCAGGGTAGCTGAAAGGCACACAGAGTGCCATCCTGTTAACCCAGCCCAGTGTGGGCCGCTGAGCCAGAGCGCTGCCTTCCCCTCGGTCATCATCGGAGTGACCTTCCCTCTGCCAGCAAGGGCCCCAGGCCTCTGTCATCTGGGCTTGGCTGGCTCTCTCCTTCCAGCATGCAACTCCAGACTGTTCTCACCATTTCATTTCTTATCTGATGGCTCCATTCCATGTACACCTGTGGAGCATGTATATTTCCCTGAAGTTTTCATCAGGAGGTGAAAAAGAAAGCTTGCATCACATTCCTTGTTATAAAACTCATGAAATTCTCCTTTAAACATCTCCACTCCTTCCTTAGTTTCTTTCCAGCTGCCAGACACCTGGTTCCTCTATTTCTGCTTTGATGGCCTCTAAAACTGCCCTTCTCCAGTGGCTCAGTGGTAAAGAATCTGCCTGCGATATAGGAGACCTAGGCTCAATCTCTGGATCGGGAAGATCCCCTGGAAAAGGGAATGGTAACCCACTCCAGTATTCTTGCCTGGAGAAATCCATGGACAGAGGAGCCTGGTGGGCTGCAGCTATTTGCTGTGGACATTGCCAATTCATAGGGAAAAAAGCTAATGATTTAATGGCAAAAATGGCAAGGGACATAAAAAATTCATAGAAGAAAGAAAGTTGATCGCTGAGATTAAAAAAAGATTCATTCTTTCTGACAATCAGAAAATACATATTGAAAAAAAGATATAATTTTTAACCCATCCGCTTGACAGAAGTTTGAAACAAAATGTAGAGAGAGGCACTGTGAAACAGTTTTGTAGGGATGCGAACTAGTGTTCTTTCTGGATAGACTCCTGGTGGTGTTCATCCAGAATCATTCAAAAAAAGAGTTTCTAACCTAGTAACTCTCTCTACTTCTCAGAACTTTTCTGTGGAAGCAATTAGCCACTCAAGTGAAGATGTTCATTCTACTGTTTGTGATAGAAAAAGGAAATTTAAACAGCATTAGAGAATGACTAAACACACCATGGGTTTTCCTGGTGGCTCCGTGATAAAGAATCCGCTGCCAATGTAGAAGATGCAGGTTCGATCCTTGGGTTGGGAAGATCCCCTGAAGAAGGAAATGACAATGTACTCCAGAATTCTTGCCTGGGAAATCCCATGGACCGAGGAGCCTGGCGAGCTACAGTCCATGGGGTCACAAAAGAGTTGGACACAACTGAGCCACTCAACAACAACAAAGCATGACATAGCTTGTCCAGATAAAGGAATATTTGCAATATAAAAATATTGCTTTAGAAGAACTTTTAATGGCATGGGCAATGCTAGTTATATAAAACCAGGTGAAGAAAGTGAGATAATAAAACTGCATATATCAATAGCGAAAATGTGCATAAAAATAATGGAAGCCAATAAAGCATTAGCCTAGTTTCCCTCAAAGCAGTTTGTATGTGCTTGTTTACTTTTTTTTTTTTCTTTCATCAGACTATGTGACTCCAGCGGCTAGAAATTAGGTCAGTTTTGTTCTGGATTCTTAATCAGCTTCTTGTTCTATGTTAGGCATTCTTTAAGTTGAATGATCGGATGTGGTGGGAGTCTATTAATATTTTCTTCTTTATATCTGGTATTTCCCTAATTTTCACAATAAATATTATGTTACAACTCTTTCTGCAGCAAATAATAGAAATGGAATTCAAGCTGGTTTACAATTTGTAATGGGCAGAATAATGGCCCCTCAAAGATGTCAGGTCCTAATTCCTGGAACCTGTGAGCATTACTTATTTGGGAAAAGGACCTTTGTAGATGTGATTATCCTGGATTATCCAAGTGAGCCCTAAATGCCATCACAAGTGTCCTTCTAAGAGGAGGGCAGGGGAAGATTGGATGCAGCCTGAAGAGGGGCAGTGTGGACACAGAGGCTGAGGTGGGAGTGATGTCACCACTAGCCAAGGAATGCAGGCAGCCACCAGGAGCTAGAAGCAGCATGGAACAGATTCTCCTCTGGAGCGAGCACTGCCCTACTGGCAGCCTGATTTTGGTCCAGCGATACTGATTTCGGGCTCAGGATTTCAGAATTAGAATAAATTTCTGTTATCTTATATTGAATTTCTTATATCTTATATTTAATTTCTTATATCTTATAACTTGGTGACTTATGTCATCAAGTTTGTAGTGATTTGTTATAGCAACCACAGGAAGCTAATACCCCCAAATGTGTAGAATTTGGGGCTTCCCATGCTAAGAAGCTTTGAGTGGAGCTGACTCTGAGGTCCTCAAACAATGTGGTTCCAACCCCAGGACTGAGTTCATTTTTTTCTCCCTGTATCCACACATAAACATTCAGGGAAAGATTCTGATTGGTCATCTTGAGTCATGTGCCCAACTGCTGGACCAATCACTTAGGCCACGGGTAGGGTCAATACTGTGATTGGTGGCCCTGTCAGAATCCCATGGAATGTGGGAAGGATAGTGCATCAAAGGAAAGACAGGGAGGTGGGAGTAGGATGCTAAGCTCAGGATGCAAGGGGTATTGGGCAAAGCAACAGAAATCCAGAGAAACATATATGTGCTCTGAAAATGAAAAACGATAGTCTTTCTCAGGCTTCATGAACTTTCCTAGAAGCCCTTTATTAATTTCTGAAACCTAGCCAAGCTCATAGACTTTGAATATGAAGCGATGGCAAAGATCATCTGGACCCATTTCCTCATTTCACTGGGAAGCTGAGGCCTAGAGCTGGAGATTAACTTTCTCATGGTCACACAGCTAGTAGGCTGCAGAGCTGAGGCAGGACCTGGAGCTGATTCCCAGTGCAACTGCGGCTTCTCTGTCTCTGCCAGCAGTTGGCACACCTCCTACCTCTAGCACCTGCTACCCTGAATCTGGCCTAGAGTCTAGGCCCTGGTACTTCTAGGGTCTTTGTCTCTCTCCTCACTCCCCACCTAGGAAGGTAGCTCTGAGAAAGACGCAGTAGGACCATGCCATTCCTGTCACGTGACTTTTGGACCCAGTTTATTCACCTGCAGATTATAACGGATAACAATTCTTACTGGAAAACATTGTGAATGAATATGTCTGTAATTACCAGCACTGCAAACATAATAATAATAATAATTGACACATTTGTTGAGCTTGCACTTGTGGGCAATAACTTCCCTTAGTTTCCTAATATGCATCTACAGGACCTCAGCTCATTCAAATGAATTTTCTTCGCTTCTGACCTGGTTTCAAGCTGTCTGCAACTTTGTCCTTTCTTTCTCCAAGACCCTGTGTTAACTAGACTTTTCTGCACCTTATCATTTTTTTTTTTTGATATGGATCAAGCCCGAACCAGATCAAAATGTATTTTTTCCTATCATCTGCTACTCATTCCTCTCTGTTCCCATCTAATTAAGCAGCAAAATATTTTCCTTTATTCTCTTTTGTGCAGTATCTTTAAAGACTGTTTTTCTATGCCTTTTATGTGCTCAAGTTCATATATCATGTGTCATCTTTTACTTGTTTTTTTTTGGATTTTGTCTTCCTAAACCATCACCCATGTATCTTTTCTTTTCTTCTGAAAAAGGTTACACTTAAAAAAATTATTTCTAGGGTAATGCATTGCCTACAACAATGTGCGGTTCGTGAAAAACAACCATTAATTGGTGTTGATGAGAGTTCATTTAGAGTTTTTGGCTCTCACGAATTCACTCACTTAGCTTTGAATTTACATTGAGGTTTGGTTGTTACATTTAGGGAAAGAATGTATTCTCAGCTGAGGTTTTAGTTGAAAGCTACAAAAGTGACTCTTTTGGAAGGGATGTTGGGAAGCCCCTGGCTGTCTGGGAAGGCTGAGCAGTCGGTTGGGGCAGATATGGGGAACGGGCACCCGGAAGTGCAGAGATAGCACCATGGACCAGCCCAATGATGACAGAGCTGTCACCACCACTGTTCAACACTGGACATCCCATTTGCCCGGCCTTACTGCCAGACACGGGTGTGGGGCTGTGGGCACAGCCACCTCCTGGGCCTGGAAACCGGATGTTGCCATGAAGGCAGGATCTCCATGGTTCTCACTTCTCTGTGTCTTCATGGGTCCTGAGATTAGGTCACTTGTCCTCGTTCCAGCTTCCATGGTGGGAGGAGAGCCCGGTTTCATCCAAGAATAATTCTCAGATAACCACGCCAGATGGAGAAGGGCATGGCAACCCATTCCAGTGTTCTTTCCTAGAGAATTCCATGGACAGATGAGCCTGGCGGGCTACAGTCCATAGAGCTGCATACAGTTGGACATGTCTGTAGCAACTTAGCAAGCACCCACGGCAGAAGCCCCATTATTCAGTGGTGAGCGGTGCATCACGTGTTACCGCGGTGTGTCTGTGTATTAGGTCAAGGAGCAGTGGATGTGTAAATTGGCCATCTCTCAAAAATGTGTTAGTCGCTCAGTCATGTCCGACTCTTTGTGGCCCCATGGACTGCAGCCCGCTAGACTCCTCTGTCCATAGGATTTCCCAGGCAAGAACACTGGAGTGGATTGCCGTTCCCTTCTCCAGGGGATCTTCCTGAGCCAGGGATCGAACTCAAGTCTCCTGCATTGTAAGCAGATTCTTAACCATCTGAGCTACCAGGGAAGCCCACTTTTCTCAGAAGTGCCAGTTAAAACTTTATGCTCCAGGGACTTTCCTGGTAGTCCAGCGGTTGAGAATCCACCTGCCAATGTAGGGGACATGGGTTCGATCCCTGATCCAGGAAGATCCCCCATGCCATGGAGCAGCTAATCCCACACACCACTACAACTGAGCCCTCCCTGTAGAGCCTGCCTGCATGCAGCAGAGAAGACTCAGCATGGCCATAAATACAAATAAACTTTCTGCTCTGTTGTGGAGGGGGTGGCTCAATGGAAACATTATCACAAATGTCACTTAGTTAGAAACACTTCTTCCAAAATTTTTTTTAGGTTTTGAAATTGGAAAGTTGACCTCTAAAATTTGCTAGCAGTCTCCTGTTGCTGGAAGGCAGCTGTCAGTTCAGCCTGGGATTTTTTTCCAGTTAGGTTATTCTGGAAAAAATCTTATTTAAACTCTTAGGGTATGCAAATGGCACGACTAATGAGTCTGTGTGCCGCAGCTAAGACCCAATGTAGCCAAAGAAATAAAAGTGAAAGAAAAACCTTGTTTAAAAGTTAAAAAAAAAAACAAGCTACAGACTGGGGAAAAATAGTTGCAAACTGCATGTCTGACAAAGGACAGTATGTTTCATGTATATATGAAACATTTATATAATGCATGTATATATACATATATATATATGTTTTACTCAACAGTAAAAAAGCCAACAATTCAATTAGAAAATGTAAAAAGACATAAAGAGACATTTCACTGAAAATTATATACACATGGAAAATAAGTACATGAAAAGATATTCAATGGCTAAGCACAACGAACTGTAAATTAAAACTATAGTAAGAAGCTTCTGCACATATATCAGAGCAGCTAAGATACAAATTAGTGACAATATCAAATGTTAGTGATGATGCAGAGAAACTGGACTTTGATAAACTGATTTTCAGGCAGAATGTGGAAAGTGTCAGCTAGTTTCTTTTGGCTGCCTGTGATAAGGTATGGGGAGAGAGGGATGAGCTAAAAAAGAATTATTCAGTTTGCAAGAAGAATTCAGAGTGACTTCTAGAAAAGCCAGGATTTTATGGGCTGGAAACCAAAACTACATCTTAATTCCATTCCCTCAAGCCAATAGATTATTTTCAAAGTAATGGCTTCAGAGTAAAGATTGAGTCAAGAGTGTGGCTATCAGACCCTTAGATAAGACTTCTGAAGTTTATAGTGATTTTATTAGATCTGCTCAGCTAGACAAAAGGGTTCTCATTTTCTAAATGCAGGGAAAGCCCTATCTAAAAAAGAATTGTGAGTGTGGCTGTATGGCATAAAGCAAATCAGAATCAGATAAATTGGAAACCCACAAGATCTCTGTGAAAATTGTATTGGCAAAAATACTGCCAGCTAGGACTAAAAGGCATTAAGTTCAAAATACTTTGTTCAGTCACTCAGTTATGTCCAACTCTTTGTGACGCTGTGGACCACAGCACGCCAGGCTTCCCTGTCCTTCACTATCTCCTGGAGTTGCTCAAACCCATGTCCACTGGGTCAGTGATGCTATCCAGCCATCCAACCTCTGTCGCTCCTCTTTTCCTGCCTTCAGTCTTCCCCAGGATCAGGGTCTTTTCCAATGAGTTTACTCTTCGCATCAGGTGGGCAAGGATTAAGCTTCAGCTTCAGTCCTCCCAATGAATATTCAGGGTTGAGTTCCTTTAGGAGTGACTGGTTTGACCTCCTTCCTGTCCAAGGGACTCTCAAGAGTCTTTTCCAGTACCACAGCATCAATTCAAAAGCATCAATTCTTCAGCCCTCAGGCTTCTTTATAGTCCAACTCTCATATGCATACATGACTACTGGGAAATCCATAGCTTTGACTGTTTGGACCTTTGTCGGCAAAGTGATGTCTTTACATTAATAAAAACTAATTAATTGTAGCTACATACATTAACATAGATAATGTGTTATCTGTGTTATCTAATATTGGGTTTTTCTTATGAATACAAGATTGGTTAAATGTTAGACAATGAATAAGGTAATTCACCATATTAACAGATTCAAGGTGAAAAAATCATACAACTTTTTTTTAAGCAGAAGAACTTTGGCAAAATTAAAAATTCAATTATGATTAAAAAATCTTAGCAAATTTTGAATAGAAGGAATCTTCTTTAACCTAATAAAGGAATGTTAATAATATATTAACAATGTCAAAATTAACTGTAAAATGTTGAAAGCATTCTCTTTAAAATCAGGAGCTAGACATAGATGTCAGCTTGCATCACTTCCATACATCATATTGGAGGTCTTAACAAGTGTAGTAATATAAGAAAAAAAAATATATGTAAGGATTTGAAAGAAAGAAACAAGCTTACCATTTTTCAGATGATATGGTTGTCTATAAAAAATACCAAACAAATTACAGGTAAAATTTTTGAACTAATGAGACAATTTAGCAAAGTTTCGGGATACAAAATAAATGTTTAAGCCAACTGCAGTCCTGGATACCCGTGACAACCCTATAGTTCCTCTTGTAGGGGACATATATACCAAGAAACTTATAAAAGAATGTTCAGTGTCCCTGTTTATAAAAGCAAAAAACTGGAAACAACTAAATAATTATCAGTGGTGAAATGGATCAATAAATTAGGGTGTGTTCATACAGCAGATTATTATACATCAATTAACACTGATTAACTGTAGTTACATATATGAATATAGATAATTCTCAACAAACCTCACAAAATGTTGAGGGAAAAAAAAACACACCTCAGAAGAATAATACTGCATTAAATAATTTACATAAAATTCAAAACGAAGCAAACCAAAAATACGTATAGTTTAGTGAGATATAAATGTAGTAAAATTTTAAGTAAAAACAAAGGACTGATTAATTACATGTAAAGATATTATCAGAAAGGGACACTCAGAGGGATTTGAGAGATATGGAAGCTGAGTCACGGGTTCAGCTGAGTCATGGGTTCACAGATGCTCATTTGTTATTTTTAAATGGTACATGTGCATCATTTATACTCTTCCATGAAGCATTGCACAATAAAAAACCAAAGCTTTAAGAACTATTTATTTTATGGGACAACTCCCATTATGAGGCTTTCCCCAAACCAACTTCACCAGCAGAACGAGTGGTACCCTTCTCATCCACGCCCCATAGATTTACCTCTATCAAAGTGTGTGGCAATTTTTCTATCATGATGTGCTTATTGCTATTGGTGGTGGTGCTCAGTCATGTCTGACTCTTTGTGACCCCTTGGACTCTAACCCACCAGAGTCTTCTGTTCATGGGATTTCCCAGGCAAGAATACTGAAGTCATTTGCCATTTCCTCCTCCAGGGCATCTTCCCAACCCAGGGATCGAACCTTCGTCTCCTGTGGCTCCCGAATTGGCAGCCAGATTCTTTACCACTGAGCCACCGGGAAAGCCGTGCTTGTTGGTGTTGCCACCTAAATGGTGAGCTCCTTGAAGACAAGGTTTATTATTATTCTTATTTGCCTTAGTATCTTTGACACTCAGTGTGAGATGCAGTTCACAGTATGGGCTAATAGAATTTTGTTTTTGGAGAATGACAGGGTTAGTTGTTGCTGAAAACTGCAAACAATATACAGCACATATGCACAAGCACACACAATGGTTTTCCTCTCAGTTTTGCCCTACATTAGAATCTAGTGGGTTTCTTTCTTTTTTTTCTGTTTAAATATTGATTTATTTGGCTGCGTCAGGTCCTAGTTGCGACCCTCAGGATCTTCGCTGTGGCTCCTCTAGGTGGGGCGTGAGGGGTCAGTCGCTGCCGGGCAGGCTTAGTTGCCCTGCCGCATGTGAGATCTTAGTTCCCAGATCAGGGATCGAACCCTCATCCCCTGCATTAGAAGGCAGATTCTTAACCACTGGACCACCAGGGCGAGTCCCTGGTTTTCTGAACCTTGTTTTCATCCCAACTCTTTCTTCTTCTTTTTTTTTTTTAATTCAAAACTCTAGAAGCTTTGAGGTGTATGTGTGTGTGTTTGTTTTAGGGGGAGGAGATTGGACAAGGTTGGGAAGTGAGAAGAGGCAGGGAGGAAAAAGAGAAGGTGTAGATATTCAAAAGTCGACCAGCCCCTCATTGAGACTAAGGGCCAATTTCAGCAAAGCTAGGTGTGCCTAATGCCAACCAGACTCTCAGGATCCCTGACTTTGTCTTTTAGCCCTGCCCTTCCCTTCCCTTACTCTATCCTTGCTCCCAACTGCCCACCCCCGCCCCCAGGCTTCGATCTCACTCTCAAAATCCTGACTTGAAAATCTCTTTCTAGATGTTGGTTGAGACCAAATGCACTCACGAACATTTGTTTTTCATTAGGGGACCACTTATGGCAAACCCCCTGCAAGAACCCTCAAAAGGCACCTCCAAAGTGCTCTTTTAGGCACCGTAACAGACAGATGCAGGATTAAAACTTGGAACGATGTTTTAATCCATGGGCATCTTCCTTTCTGATCTGCCCACCTTCCTGAAGTGCATCCAGGGAGCTTTAAGCCCTGCGAGAAATTCTTATTGTCTCTTAAGGGGACTTTAGTTTTGTCTGTTTCTAATCTTCAGTGATTCCATAGTTGCTGTAGACTGTGTTGGAAGCGATGGTAACATATTGCTTATTGAAGTGATGGTGAGGGTAAGGGTGTTGATGACGATGAGAGTTCTATCCAGTGCTGGGCTCTGGGATGGGCACTTAAGATTTATTTATTTTAAAGATTTATTTATTTATATTTATTACTTTTTTTTTTTGGCTGCACGGGGTCTTCTTGGCTGCATGCAGCCTTCTCCAGTTGCAGCGAGTAGAGGCTACTCTGTTGCAGTGCTCGGCCTTCTCATGGTGGTGGCTTCTCTTCTGGAGCACAGGCTCTAGGTGTGCAGGCTTCGGCAGTTGCAGTGCGTGGGATCAGTATTGCAGCTTACAGGCTCTAGAGCACTGGCTCAGCAGTTGTGGCACATTGGCTAAGTCGCATGTGGGATCTTCCCGGACCAGGGATTGAACCGGTATCCCTTGCATTGCAAGGAGGATTCTTAACCACTGGATCACCAAGGAAGCCTTGGGCTGGGCGCTTTAAATGCTTGATTTCTAATCTTTAGAACAACTTACAAGATAGTTGGAATTGTTACCATTTTACAGATGAGAAAACTGAGGATTCAGGAGTTTAAGGACTTGCCAAGAGTCCCACCCTTGGGTGGTCTCCAGGCACTTATGGTTGCACACCCTCTCAGTAGGAATGTTTTTGAATTTGCATGCACCTCTGTTAATGTCTATTTATTTATCCACAATGCATAAATTAATCCCATTATGGAACTAATTAGTTGCTATCTCAAGGCACCGAATGTGCCTAGGGCAAAGTTTACTGTGAATAATAGTGGATGTAAATCCACATTTCAAATACTGTTCTTGATAATTTTTCATACTTTTTTTTTTCCTGGTCAATTGCTTGTCAGATGTAATTAGAGTAACATTATTTTTGCCTCCTAATATGGTTGACAAAGAGCTTGTCCCAGGACCCAGAGAAGTTTCAGCTCTGCCATTTTTCATGTCATCTTGCGGTTTTAAGCTTCAGTCTCTAATTGTGGTTTTTGTGAGAGTAATTCAGTTAAACCTGGATAATATTACCCATAAATTCACTTAACAAGGCAAAGACAAATGGAGCAGGACAACACCTAGAGAGCCAAGTGGACGCTGCCGCAGACTTGCTCCCTCACCCTTGACCCTGAGTCACGGGGGCCCTGGGCATGCAGGCTGAGGCAGAGAGAAGGCGTGAGACCCTTCATTACACAGTAGCAAAGCTTAATTTACTCTTTTTTCTTTGTTTGTTTAGACTTGAGAAGTGTGTAAATAATTGTAAAAGCTTTCAATACTTCTGCGCTTCATCCTGTGTGCCCCACAGCAAACGCTGGCTAAGCAGGGGTGCCTGGACATACGCAGGGCTCTCTCTCTCTCTCACCCGTTCTCCGTCCTTGGAAGAACCACCTGGTGTCACTTCTCCATCTGATTGGAGAGCAAAACTTTGCAACCCGCCGCCAAGGCCCATCTGAGATATCGGTCTCTCTCTTCCCTCCTGTATTTTGTTTCCTGCCCAAACAGAAATGATGGGCTTGAACTTGAGAGGAAAGCCCCTCGGTGGGAGGGAGAATGAAAAGTGTTTAAGCCTTTTTTATTTATATTTTTTAGAAAGTATCTGTGTCTCCCTTGATTTCATAACAAACTATTTCCCTGATTCGGAGGGGCTCAGGAACTGTTGAATAAATGAAGGGAGGAAGGAAGAAATGAATGATGGTTTGGGGGTGTCTGAGATGGTTGGAGGAAGGGGGCCAGTTGGGAAACGATTGGCTGGCAGGACTTGGGGACCTCAGAAGTCCTCGGGCACCTGCCTTTGAGAATTAAATGACATCTAACCTTGGTCAGCATTTGGAAGGACACTTTTTGTTCAAAAAAGAAAAACGTTACCGTACACTGTGATAAGACCATTTCCTTTCTCACAGCGTCTCCTTTAATGTCAGGTCTGAAATATGAAGTCATTAGGGGATATTAAAACAGTGCTGACAAACTAATTAACAAAAGACATTACGCCGGATGGGCTCAATTTATCCTTTTTAATGGTTCTTATAAATGGGTGCCGCCAATTAAAATTAATAAAGATTTACCAGCGATCGCCCGGTGTACATTGCTAAGAAGCGCCGCTGAAGGTCGGCTTAAAGTCAGCTTTGTTGGAGCTGCAAGTTTGGCTCTGGAGCGGCCAGTCCCATGGAGTCTCCCTGCTTTTTTGTTTCTCCCTGGTTGTTCCTCCTCTGGCCTTTCTTCCTTTGGCTCCGAGCCTGTGAGTCCATCTCCAGCTCCAGCTGATCCAGCACTGCCCAAGATGCCCCAAAATTAAATACATAAAGGGAAGAATAATACGCTGTGCCCAGTCTTACGCTCGCTGGTCTGAGTTTTCACGATTTGCATTGTGGCATTTCTGCCACCACTTTGGGAAAGTGCCTTCTAGGTTTGTTTAGCAGACCTTGTGTCTTGAAATCCAGCCAGGCTGGTTTGCCCTGAAACCTCCTGGGAGTCTTTGAATTCCTGGGAGGTGTGGGTGCGCCAATACCATAGGTGTGGACTTGGAGACAAGGCCAAGGGAACTGACCCCAAACTTGAGTTTGGTTTCTCTGGAAGCAGGTCTGGAAAGAGTGGGGGTGGTTGCTACTCAGAGAAACCCTATGGTTACTCTTTCTTCTTTTTTAAAATTTTCTTTTATCAAGGGTAGTTTCCTTTCGTGATGCACACGATGGCCCCTAATTGATCTCGCTGAAAGCGAGAGATACCTGCGATGTCCAGGGGACCTTGCCTCCCTTGTGAAGCCCCATCACCTCCTCTGACCACTTCTCCAGCCCCGGGCCTGAGCAGCTGCTCAGCTGGAGCTCTTTACTCCCAGATCCAAGCCTCTGTTATCTGGCAAGTGGACTGGACTTGGCTCCACTCAATGTTGGCCCTCCTCAGGAATGGGCTCCCTTTGCAACGATGGGTTCCATTCCTAAGCGTTCAGTGATGGGGGCCAGATGAGCTCCTTGAGACCTTCAAAGAGACCTTCCTTGGCTGGGAGGATAGGAGATGGGCAGGGCCAAGTCTGCACCCTTCCCTCCGGGTCTAGATGTAGTTGGGAGTAGCAACGGCTGGGGACGAGAGAGAAGGGACGTCCAAAGATGTGGTAGCATCTTGGAGGTGACTGCCCCCGCACCCTGCAGAGCTGTCGCTGGCTGTCAGAGGAGGGGGTGACCTCAGCACCCTGTTCGGTCAGGGGAGCCTGAGTCGGAGGCCTAGAGACTCGAAGGAAGTTCCTTAGGGCATAAGCTGATGGGTGGGAGTCACAGGAGCCCGAAACGGGGTTCCTTGAGCTGCTGGAATGTGACGTGACGGGTGCCAAACAGCCCCTTCTCCTTACTGTCCAGGCTGGTCTCCATCCTGCTTGGCTTGAAGTTCCCAGGCTTGGAGTCAGTGAAAGGGTGCCTGCTAGCTGTTAATCTCAGCTCCAGAAGATCCCAGTTAACGCTGCTTCCCTGGCTCACCTCCTGACATCCAGGAATGCAGGTAAGTTTATCAGATGGACTGGGTGGTGTTCTGAAGATCAGGACAGGTACATCAACAGGGTACAGGTGAGGCAGGAGGGAGCCTGAAACAAACCAGGCTCGAGAGAGCAAAGGAGCTCATAACCATCTTTCTTTACTTCACACTTAACTCAGTACCTGTTTTTTCCTTATGTGCCCTTGATACATAAGGGATTCTGTGCTTGGACTCCTCCAAGAGCGAGGTCAAGGATACCCTGGCAGGTACTTGGATGCAGCTTCTTGAGTAAGATCTAGATTTCTGATGACTGTCCCAGCAAGACTGTGTCACCTCCTCCTACTGCCCATGGCACTGTTGGGCTTTCTCTTTATGGGTCTCCTGAGAAAAGGCCACATTTAGGATCATTTCAGGGCAGGTACCGTGGGAAGAAAACCGCCTTAGAGTCACCTAGACGAGGGCTCCACCACCTCTGGCTGGGTGAGGTTGGAGGTAGGCTTGTAAACGCCCAGCACTTGATTATATGGTTCCCTTCTTTGTAGCTTTTTCCTGAGTTCCTGCCACTCCCATCTGTTGACAGAAGGATGGGTTAACAGCTGGTAAAGAATGCGCCTGCAATGAGGGAGACCTGGGTTCAATCCCTGGGTTGGGAAGATCCCTCGGAGAAGGGAAAGGCGACTCCAGTATTCTGGCCTGGAAAATAACTATAGTCCATGGGGTCGCAAAGAGGTGGACACGACTGAGAGACTTTATAAAAAATAGTGCTTAAAAAAAAAAATAGTGCTTTAATATCTGGGACTGTGTGGTTGGAGGAAGAGACATGCTTGTCAAGTCAGCTATGTTTGTTCAAAGAGTCCAAGGAAGACCCGAATCCTTTAGTCTCTCCAAAAAGGAAAGAACCAGGAAGACTTAGAAAATCAGAGGAATAATACTGCAGTGGGATCTGTTTATTCTGGGTCATCTGAGTCAAAAAAGCCGGAGCTAGACAGGCTCTTGAAAGCAAGGGTTGAACGCAAGAATGAGGAGCGACAACCCCACGGAAAGGGTGAGGCGGGTCCATTCTCACCTTGGAGGGTCAGTGGGTGGAGAGGGCTCTGCTACCTTCTCTGCTGCCCCCTCCCCACTTTCCACCCAACCCTCAGCTCCACAGGGAAAAGAGGAGAAAGGGCAAGAGAGGGACCCCACCGCAGAGCCCCTCTGAAGGCCGTGGGGAAACCGTCATGGACGATGAATTCACGGGGAGATGTGACCTCCAGAGAGCCTGACTCCCTGGGAGGCATTAGCCACGCTCCTAATCGTGCGTTTTATTGTTTCTAGCGTCGCACAGCAAGTCACCATGTGACAGTACATTAGAGGCAACAGAGCGAGTTAGGATAAATAGACTCTGTCCCCTCACAGAGCCTCCTCTCTCGGAAACCCTGACGCAAATGCCTTCTGAAGGCCAGAGGGGTGAAGAGTCCACGAAACAGCCTTGAAGAGAAGATTCCCAGAGAGTTTCCAGGAATGCCTTCAGCCAAGTCAGTCTTAAACAGCAGGATATAAATAGGAGTTGAAAATTCGAATGCTCCAGTTATAATTTAGTAACAAATTATAACTGGATTATAACAAATTATAATCGGATTATTTACCGGTTGAGCCATCTGGGAAGCCTGGAACAAATGTGAAGAACCAACTTAATTTTAGCTGTAACCCCTCTCTACTCCCAAATTATGGCAAAGGCGATTTTAGGGTTTAATGTGACAGCGCCCTCTGCTGGGAAAGGCGGTGGAGAGTAGTTAAAAGGCCACTGGACTTGGAGCCCTAAGTGAAGTGCAGTGAAAGTTGCTCAATCATGTCTGACTCTTTGCGACCCCGTGGATTATATAGTCCCATGGAATTCTGCAGGCCAGTACACTGGAGTGGATAGCTATTCTCTTCTTCAGGGGATCTTCCCAACCCAGGGATCGAACCCAGGTCTCCTACGTTGCAGGCATATTCTTTACCAGCTGAGTCACAGGGGAAGCCCTTGGAGCCCAAAAATGCTCTTGAAATCTGTGGCTCTTTGCTTGTTGCCAGGGTGACCTTGAATAAGTGACTTAACTTCTCTACGTTCTGATTGCCTCAACTATCTGTCAATTGGGAATTATAACCCCCAACCTTACAAGAGTCACAAACTGTTGTGGGACTCAGATAAGACCACGTACCTGAAAGTGCTGTGTTCATAAATGCGAGAGGTAATTAGATCCCCCCTAAGGATTTCATGGGCTTCCTAAGTGGCCCTAGTGGTAAAGAACCCACCTGCTAATGCAGGAGGCATAAGAGACCTGGGTTCAATCCCTAGGTTGGAAAGATCCTCTGGAGGAGGGCATGGCAACTTACTCCAATATTCTTGCCTGGAGAATCCCATGGACAGAGGAACCTGGTGGGCTACAGTTCCTTGGGGTGCAGAGAGTCAGATACGACTGAAGCGATTTAGCACACAGGGGAGGATTTCAGATCAAGTAGGAAGTAGGGCCTGGAGGTTGTGTCCCTAATGGAGACATTAACTAGCATTTATTATACTTGAGTAGTTAACACTCTTGTGGGTTGGACACTTATATCCTCTTTTAATAAATGAGAAAAGGTTCAGTAAAAGTTTGTCCTGTGTGGTCATACAACCAGGGACTACCAGCACTTAGACTCGAACACATGTATTCTATTAATAACTCTCTAGCTCACACCATTTCTGTTATATAAAGCTGGCTTTGATCTGTGTTCCAGAATCCTCTGGCCAGGACTCCAGGGCTCAGTGATTCTTCCTAAGAACCATGGTAAGGACACAGTGGCAATGGACAAAGTTAGACCCCAGTTTCTGTTATCCATCCAGAGTTTTGTGGCCTTGTATGGGGGAGACTGTCATTCACTTGGTCCATCTTTGTTCACTTGGATGGATCCATCCATCCATCCATCCATCCATGTGCCTATCCATCCTTCCAGGAGACTTAAGGGTGATAAAAAAGGACAGAATTTAGAGTCAGAAGAAGTGGGTTCCAATTTCTAAGGCAGAGTTTCTTTCACTTGCTAATCTATATTTAATGAACTCTCTGTGTGACTGATGCACATGTAGGTTTGGGAACTGCTGCTCTACAGGGTTCGATCCCTGGGTCGGGAAGATCCTCTGGAGAAGGAAATGGCAACCCTCTCCAGTTTTCTTGCCTGGGAAATACCATGGACAGAGGAACCTGGTGGGCTACAGTCCATGGGGTCGCAAAGAGTTGGACACAACTGAGTATACACACACACAAACTGCATTATCTTAACTTCCAGTACATTCCAAGCTGCTCAAAGAGTAAAAAAGTCAAACGTTACTCTGGTTTAGGGTAGGGGACTACCCTGCGGACTCTGTCTTGGACGGCAGATTATCTCTGACTTCCTGTGAAGTGGGGGTGCTCTGGTATACCCTCCTTTTTCATCCCTGTTCCCCCAGTCATTTCTTTTCCCCTCAGCAAAGGGACAGTCTTCTCTGATTTATGACACTCAGAGTTGCTCCTGCTCTGGGTTCCTCTTCTCTCCCTCCTTACACTGTAAGCGGGCACTTTCTGGAATCCTAATGGAGGAGGAGGAGCCTTGGGAATACAAACCTGACTCTTCTGACAGTAGAGTCTACGCTCTTTCTGCCACACAAAGCTTCCTTGCGTACCATTGGGGCTTAATAACCAGTCATTTACTGAATGTTTCTCCTAAGGTATTCTTGACCAAAAGATTTGCCTCAGACAAGCTCCTCATGGTCATTGGGAAACCAGACCTCTGTAATGGGCATTATAATAATTCTTACTGGTTATAACAGTAACTACTGCATCCAGCAAAATTTATTGAGCACATAAGTGCCAGGCGCTCTCTTAGATCGTTTACATACATGATCTCAAAAACAGTCTGGGAAAGTCTGTGTTGTTATTTCCATTGTAAAAATGGAAGAAACTGAGGCTCAGAGAAAGTGAGCTGGCTTGTTCAAGGTCACAGCTAGGAAGTGGAGAATCAGGGTTTAAAGCCGTGTCTGTTAGTCTCAGAAGCCCATATTCTTTGCAATATTCCCTCTTTATGACTTAATAAATGTTAATCGGGCAGATCTCCCAGGAATGGTGTGAACAGCTTGACTTCCACTCACATTGAGGCTGCCTGGTCTTAGCAGTCCACATGGGACCCTGAGAAACAGTGGCCAGGACCATGTCCAAGGAGTAGCCGCTATGGACGCAGCCGCCATCGTTTCGGTGGGACTGAGCTCCATCCTCACGAGAGAAGGGAGACGGATTGAAGTCCTCTTGGCCCATAGAGCATTGCAGTTACTTGAAAAAATGCACGCAGTGGAAAGAAATGGAATGTTACGTTTATCTAGAACCTCATGGCTCAGTGGTAAAGAATTGCCTACCAGTGCAGGAGACTCAGGAGATGTGGGTTCGGTCCCTGGGTCGTGAAGATCCCCTGAAGAAGGAAATGGCAACCCACTCCAGTATTCTTGCCTAGAGAATCCCGTGAACAGAGGACTCTGTGGGCCTGGTTGCCATAGGGCTGCTAAGAGTCAGACACAACTGAGTGACTGAAATGCACAGCACATGATATGTTACAAATCACTTCAATATTCAGTATATGCTCCAATAATCCTCACAGGAGATGGAGAGGGGTGTTATAATTGTTTCTAGTTCTTTAGATGAAGATGCTGAAGCTCAGATATGATAAGTAAATTTTCCAAGGTGATGCAGCTAGGAAGTGGCTGGATGGGATGCAGCTGGCATGCAAATCCAGTTGTTCAGACCTCAACCCCACCACTCTATCTATTAGAGCCAAGCTTCTCAAAATTTTCAATTGTGAATGAATCACCTGGGCATCTTATTAAAACTGTAGGTTCTGGGACTTCCCCAGTGGTACAGTGGGTAAGAACGTGCCTGCCGATGCAGGGGGTATGGGTTTTATCCCTGGTCTGGGAAGATTCCACATGTGGTGGAGCAACTAAGCCCAAGCACCACAATCACTGAAGCCTGTGCTCTAGAGCCCGGGAGCCACAACTACTGAGCCCGTGTGCTGCAACTACTGAAGCCCAGGTGTCTAGAGCCGGGGCTCCACAACAAGAGAAGCCACTACAATGAGAACCCTGTGCACTGCATCCAAGAGTAGCCGCCGCTCGCTGCAACTAGAGAAAACTTGCACAGCAGTAAGAACCCAGCACAGCCAAAAGAATAAGCAGATTCTGATTCAGTAGATTTGGAGTGGGGTCTGAAATTTTGCATTTCTAGTGATCTTTCAAATGATGCCCATGCTGCTGGGAATGGGGTCTCCATGGCCTCGGGACACGGTGGGTTGTGGAGGAGACCACCACATGGTCTTCACGTAGCCTTGGGGATGTGAGAGCGTCACTCTATACATGGCCAGCTGGGCAGGTCCACGTCTTTGGGAGCTACAGACCCTAGAACTTGGGCTTGAAGATTTTCATCTGAGCCTGGTGGACCAGCAGGAAGCATGAAACCTTGGCCCTGGGGCATTTCTTGTGCTGAATGGCCCCTGGCCACATGTGGAGGCTCAGTGCTCTATTTCTGCCAAGAGGCTGTGATGTCTTCCTAGTGCCAGGGCTGGTGGGCGAGAGAGGGCGTGGAGGTGGGGCCTGAGCAGCCCTGCCTAGCACAGCCACCTCGATGACCTCAGGAAACGGGGCGGTAGGGAATCTGGTGGGGCAGGAGCTAAAGCAAATATTTGTAATTTAGGAATCCAGAATCTCAAGGTGAAATTCATTTTAACGATGTATTTTATTTACCTTAATATGTAAAAATACTATTCAACTTAAAATTATTAATGAGATCATTTCCTGTTTTTCATCCTAAGTCTTTGAAAGTCAGTATGCATTTTATACGTCGTGTTTTGCATGCTGTATCACTCAGTCGTGTCCTCCTCTTTGCAACCCTGTGGACTGTAGTCTTCCAGGCTCCTTAGTCCATGGGAGTTTTTTCTGGACAAGGATACTGGATTGGGTTGCCCTTTCCTCCTCCAGGTGATCTTCATATACTTTGGTGTACCTCAATCCCAACTAGCCACATTTCAAGGGCTCCGTGTCCATGTGGGGCTTGTGCCCACCATCTTGGATGATGCAGCTCTAGAACATTCATGGATAAGCTTTAGGGAGGTTGTGAATCCCTTGAAATTGGTTGCACATGTTTGTTTCTGCATGCTGCTGCTGCTAAGTCACTTCAGTCGTGTCCAACTCTGTGCGAGCCCAGAGATGGCAGCCTACCAGTCTCCCCCGTCCCTGGGATTCTCCAGGCAAGAACACTGGACTGGGTTGCCATTTCCGTCTCCAATGCATGAAAGTGGAAAGTGAAAGTGAAGTCGCTCAGTCCTGCCCGACTCTTAGTGATCCCATGGACTGCAGCCCACCAGGCTCCTCCATCCATAGGATTTTCCAGGCAAGAGCACTGGAGTGGGGTGCCATTGCCTTCTCCGTTGTTTCTACATACATTGTGTATTTTTTATGAGGGGGTGTGTAGCTTCATCAGATTTTCAGGAGCATTAGTGACCACCACAGGATGAAGATCCACCAATCCAATAGAAAAACGTAAAAATTTCTCAATCTTGTGATATCCGAAACTTGGCATTGCAGTGCTGGGTGGGGTGCCCTGCCTGCCCTGCTCAGGGACTTCCAACACCTCTGGCTGCCTCTGATTTCAGATAGTTTACCCAAGTGTATGTGGGTCAGAAAATGTGGTTGCCAGATGGATGGGAGGGTCAACCCAGGGCTTGCTGAAAAGCAAGGAAAACTGTCATGGGAGAGGGGACATTTCTTGCTGTTTGCACACCAATATTGTTCCAGGATTTTTGTTTTAGGATGAACTTCCAAATCACCAAGAAAATGGAAATACTGTTAGATTCTCCAGCTCACAAGACAGAAGTAAAGAAAATGAAGTAGCTGGCTGAGAACTGTATGTAGGTGTATTTCAAAGGTCACCCTCCAACTCTCTCGCAGATCCCTTTCTTTGAAACAAACATCAGCTTTTGAATCACAGGAGATGATTTGAAAATACAGGGACTTCTGGGTGGCCTTGACCCTTTCCTGATTTATTCCTGGAGCAAATCCAATCAGAGGATTCATCCTCTGTACCATCCTTAGCCTGCTGACAATGGATGGGCTTTATAACATGTAAGCTATCTACACAGCCCTGAGAATTTTTCTAGGGAGATCATTATAAGATTTAATCAAATCGTCAAAGAGGTCCCTGACCCTCCATAAGGTTCAAACCACTGTTCCATACTCTCCAAACAGTGAAGATTAGAGCTGAGAATCTGGGTCTCCCTCTGGTCCTGGGATGCCTCATGACATTCTCTCTGGTTTACCCCCGTGGAGAGCCAGGTCGAGAAGCCATCTGCCCATCACTGCAGTTCATAGAGAGACCATAAGGGCTTCTGTGTCTTCAGAACCCAGGCTGGACTCACGTGAATAGCCTGAAAGGTCCTCTCCAAACCCTTTAGTTCAGTGTCCTGGGCCATTGCCTGTGTGACAGCTAACTCACGATGTAGTTCTTTTGTTTTTAGTTTATTTGATTGAAGTATGGCTGATTTCAATTCAGTTCAGTTGCTCAGTCGTGTCCAACTCTTTGCGACCCCATGGACTGCGGCACGCCAGGCTTCCCTGTCCATCACCAACTCCCGGAGTTTACTCAAACTCATGTCCATTGAGTCAGTGAGGCCATCCAACCATCTCATCCTCAGTGATTCAGCCATGCATACCTTGTGCATTCTTTCTCATATTCCTTTCCATTATGAATTATCACGGGATACTGAATATAGTTCCCTGTACTATATAGCAGGACTTTGCTGCCAGGCCCCTCTACTCATGGGGATTCTTCAGGCAAGAATACTAAAGTGGGTTGCCATGCCCTCCTCCAGGGCATCTTCCCAATCCAGGGATCAAACCCAGGTCTCCCGCATTGCAGGCCAACTCTTTACCAGCTGAGCTACCAGGGAAGCCCCGTTACTTATCCATCCTATATGTAATAGCTTGCATCTGTTAATCCCAAACTCCCGATTTTCCCTCCCCTGCCTCCCCCTTGGCAGCCATAAGTCTGTTTTCTGCGTCTGAGTCTGTTTCGGTTTCACAGATAAGTTCATTTGTGTCTCATTTTGGTTTCCATAAATAAGTGACTTGTCTTTCTTTCTTTCTTCACTTAGTATGAGAATCTCTAGGTCCATCTTGTTGCTGCCAATGGCACTATTTCATTCTTTTTTATGGTAGAGTAGTATATTGTTGAATATATGTACTGTATCATGATGCAGTTCAGGATTCTGTGACCCACTGTCTCCACTGCTTTCAGCTGGTAAAGGATCACTGGTACCAGGTGAGCCTCCAGCCCAAGCAAAAGTGTGAGCTTAATGGGGTTTTTATTTCAGTCCTTCATTCTGGATGTAGAAGATATAAGAGTTAGATGGGGACGTTGATTTCATCTGGGCCCATCCATTCATGTGACAGATGAAGAAACTGAGAGGATGGAGTGATAAAGTGACTTAAGAACACACAGGCTGTAAGCTGAGCAACGAGGATGAGAACACAGCTCTTCCCCGGATCGATACCTCCTTCTCTCTCTTTCAGTGCCCACAGCCTAATGTGGTTAGTGTCCTCAGATGACTCAAGGTGTTCTAATTTCGGCTCAGCCACGTGCTAGTGGTGAGACCCTTGACAAACCACTTTAACTCTGAGCCTGTCTTCTCAGTCTGTAAAGTGGGGGTAATCAGATCTACATCCTGGGTTTATTGTAAGGACTAGATTTTGAACTGTTGTGTTGGAGAAGACTCTTGAGAATCCCTTGGACTGCAAGCCGATCCAACCAGTCCATCCTAAAGGAGATCAGTCCTGAATATTCATTGGAAGGACTGATGCTAAAGCTGAAACTCCAATACTTTGGTTACCTGATGTGAAGAACCAACTCATTGGAAAAAACTCTGATGCAGGGAAAGGTTGAAGGCAGGAGGAGAAGGGTACGACAGAGGATGATATGGTTGGATGGGATCACTGACTCGATGGACATGAGTTTGAGTAAACTCCAGGAGTTTGTGATGGACAGGGAAGCCTGGCGTGCTTCAGTTCATGGGGTTGCAAAGAGTCAGACATGACTGAGTGACTGAACTGAACTGAGATTAGATAATGTGTTAAACATTTGGCACAGGGTCCAATTCACAAGTGCTGAGTAAGTTGTTATTACTGGGGTTTCCCTTCTTCCTTCCCCCAAATCCCTAAGGCATCAGTCCTCCTGACCCATCAAAAATCCCTGTCCTGGGTTCTATTCAGGCAGGAGCAAGGTGACTGACTAGCTGATTAGCACTGAGGGTCAATGGACTTACTTGTTGTGCTGTATCTTTCAGTAGGGTGTGAGTTCAAGGAGGACAACAGTCAGCTTCGCTCATCACTGTCTCTTCCCAGAGACCAGCTCAACTCTGTGTCCTCTATATTGACAAAAGCAGAAGCTGGGGGTGGGGAGGCATGCTGATTAACGAAAGCAAGTTGAGCTTGATGAATTCATTCATGCATTCAACAGATACTCACTGAGGGCCTGCTCTGTGTCAGGAGCTGTTCTAGGTACTGAAGATGCAGCAGAGGAAAAAAACAAGAATAGTAGTAATAATAATAAAACCCCTGGCTATTGTGGGGCTTACATCTTAGCTGGGGGAGACAGGTACGTATAAACAGAACGAATGCCCATCTCTGATGCTGGTGCTCGGGGGCAGGGGGAGCAATGTGGGCAGCAGGAGTCCTCCCTTTGACATTTCCTTCTGACTCCACGAGCTTTGCCCACTGATGGTCAGTGGTCTCTCCGAACGGCTGTTTCTCAGCACCCTGCTTGCCCCACCGGGACTCTGAAGACATCCTCTTATAGAGAAACAGCCCAGCTCTCCCTCCTTTCCCCTCCCCTCTCGTCTCATCTTCTCTTCTTTTCTCTTTCTCTCTCTCTGTCTTTTCCCCTGCCTGATTAAAATTGTTGTTTGTAATCTTGCTTCGGAAATCTCTGGTGGAGTGAGGGGAAACTGAAGCAAAGTGAACAGAGCCTAACTTCTCTTAGGATCCCTCATAAAGTGAGAGAAGAGAAGACTTTTAGGTTTCAAATATTTCTTTCCCGACAGGCATTTCAGAGTTTGAGACGTGTTTCGTATGTTTGAAGCTGTCACAAATGGCATCCAGAAACAGGGGCTCTGGTTTTGTGCTTCTGGAAACTGATCTGGAAAATGTGAAGGGATGTGTATGGGAGAGGATGCGTGTGTGCACGCTCGGTCCCTCAGGCTGTCCGACTCTTTGCGACCCCGTGGACGGTAGCCCGCCAGCCTCCTCTGTCCATGGGATTCTCAAGGCAAGAATACTGGGGTGGGTTGCCATGCCCTTCTCCAGGGGATCTTTCCAACCCAGGGATCGAACCTACATCTCTTATGTCTCCGGCATTGGCAGGTGGGTTCTTTACAACTAGTGCCTCCTGGGAAGCCCATGGGAGTGGGTGCTCAATGTTAGAACTGAGACCGAGAAGGTTCACTGAGCCCAGTTCACTGAGAAGGCACTTTCTGGTTGTCGGAGCAGTCCAGTAGTGGAGTGGGCTTTCTGGGCAGGGGGAGAGGACATGCTCCCCAACACTGGGACAGTTCAGATGTGGCTAAATGGACACTTGGGGGGAATGTTAGAAAGGGAAGTCAAGCTTCTAAAGGAAGAATGAACCAAATGAACTTCAAGGTCTCTCCTAAACCTGAGAGTCCATGGCTTCTAAAGCATCCTGGAAAACAAGAATATACTTCTTAAACTGAACGCAATATACTTGAAATTCTATGTGCCAAATAATGGAGCATTAAAATATAGTAAAAAATGGACAGAAACAGTATCAGCAGGAAACTTTACCACATCTTTCATTCTATAAAAGTAAGTAAGAAAAAAGCCATAACTGAAGAAATCTAGATAAATTCCTAAAGGCAGAAAATAAGGTAGAGTGCATTTTCTGTCCACAGTGTAATAAACCCAGAAATAAATAAGGAAATAGGGAATTCCCTGGTGGTCCAGTGGTTAGGTCTCTGTGCTTTCCCGCCACTGCCAAGGGTGTGAGTCGGGAAACTAAGATCCCATAAGCCATGCTGTATGGCCAAAAAAAGAGAAGAGAAAGAAAAATAAACAGTAGTGAAAATCTTTTTGTGTGTTCATTCCGGTCACAACTGTTCCTCCCCCGTCCCCCAAAACTGTATCTTCTGGCTTTGGACTTCCAACAACCATTTATTACAGTTTCACCCCACCTCACAGGCCTTGATCAATTGATTTATGATTGGACACCAGACGGGCCAGGGTTTCCAGGAACTTGGAGTTGAGGCACAGAGAGAGGCATATTATCTCCCAGGTGGCTGGAGCTGTAATAAACAAACCTGAGAATTGTCCATGACCATGAGGTGTCATGTGAATTTAAGACACAAGAAATAAGTTGGCAAAAAAAAAGAGAGTGAAATAGATGCATAAGAAAGAGTAGAGATTAGACACGGAGAAAGGCTCCTGATGACTTCCCAGTCACTGAGGTGTGTCTGTTAAAAATTTCACCTGTGTTCTTGCCCTTGGAGTACACAAAGCCTTATATCCTTATCAACAATTCTCCTCTTTTACTTAAGTCAGCTGGAGGTTTTCCCTTGGAGTAGGATACTTTTAACTCACAGGAGGGCTTCCCTGATAGCTCAGTTGGTGAAGACCTGGGTTCGGTCCCTGGGTTCAAACTATTTGAAAAACTTAAAACTCTTAGCAACTCTTAGGTCAATAGTAAAGTCAAAACTGAATTTTTATAACATTTAGAAAATTATTTCAATGAAAAATGTACAAACTGTAGGTGAAGGATACAGTTAAAGCTGAACTAAGAAGAAAACTCATAGCCTTAAAAAACTTGGAGTTGGGGATACAGAACCAGATGGCCTATTGAAAAATCCTTTTCCTACCACTCAGTAGCTGCATAATCTTGTGAAAATTAATCATTTTGTGCCTCAATTTTCACACCTGAAAATGGATGTAATACTGCTACTTATGTCATAGGGCCTTGTGACAATAAAATTAATACAAATAATATTCTTAAAACAGTGCCTAGCATATAATATTATTAATGCTAACCATTGATTAAAGTAATAATAATATGTAATAAAACATGAATAGTGAAGCCATTTTTTATTAAGGCATAGGCATCAGTCCTGAATATTCATTGGAAGGACTGATGCTGAAGCTGAAACTTGAATACTCTGGCCACCTGATGTGAAGAACTGACTCACTGGAAAAGACCCTGATGCTGGGAAAGATAGAAGGCAGAAGGAGAAGGGGATGACAGAGGATGAGATGATTGGATGGCATCACCGACTTGATGGACATGAGTTTGAGTAAGCTCCAGGAGTTGGTGATGGACAGGGAAGGCTGGCGTGCTGCAGTCCATGGGGTTGCAAAGAGTCGGACATGATTGAGTCACTGAACTGAACTGAGGTGGCACTGGTCAGCCTCAAGGACATTTTAGGGTGCCCAGGCCACCCTGTAGAGTAAGTCAGTCCAAGGCTGGCTTGTCCTCTCTTCACAGAGCTGTTCCTGGCTTGAGCCAAGGGCAGGAAAAGAACTGGGCTGCCACTGAGCTTCTCAGTGCAAGCATTAGAAAGGAACACGGGGGCCACGTTGGTGCGATGACCCCCTCCTCACTTGACATGAGGGGTCATGAGATGGGAGAAAGATTTCTGTGGCTCCCAGTGGTTCATGATGTTACAGGTCACAGAAGGGACCACTGGGCCTGAAGATAACTCCCTGCCCCCTCTTACCACTGATATCCTGAATTCCATGATCAGAGGCAGATGGCTCTTCTCTGCTGAATCCTGGGTTAACCACGCTCCTCACCTAAGGCTGCCAGTTACCTTCTTATCTTTGCAGATGGAAGACAGAGTGACCATCAATGCTATGCATTTCTTTTTTAAATGCATTTAAAATTTTCATTTATTCGTGTCTGTGCTGGGTCTTTGTTGCTGCATGGACGTTTCTCTAGTTGCGGTGGGCGGGGGGACGACTCTCTATTTGCGGTGCACAGACTTTTCATTGCGGTGGCTTCTCTTGTTGCACCGATAGGCTCTGGGGTAGGAAGGCTTCAGCAGTTGCGGCTCTCAGGCTCTGGAGCACAGGCTCAGTAGTTGTGGTACACGGGTTTAGTTGCTCCACAGCATGTGGGATCTTCCTGGATCAGAGATTGAACCTGTGTCTCCTGCATTGGCAGGCGGATTCTTTACCACTGAGCCACCAGGGGAGCCCCTAGAATATGCATTTGTAAGGGCGGCCATGTGGTCTGGTGGGTTGGGGTGGGGGGCCCTAGTGAGGGGTGGAGTCCCAGGCCATGGCCATCTCATCATGGAGAGAATCTGTTATCTATCTGATAAAAACAGGATGCAGGAATGAGTACCATTAATCCTGCTTAATCCTGCCTGGGCTGCTTGAAGTTCTGCCCAGGTCCTTGTGTTTTAGCCCACTGACTTGGCTTCGGAGGAGATGTGGCCCCACTCTGTGGGGCTTCCTCCTCCCCCAGGAACCAGATGTGCTGTGCTCTGCAGAGTGTGTGAATCTAGGCACACTCAAGACAGCGCTGCCGTGCTCCTGGGTCTCAGGGCAGCCACCTGATTGCCTGCCACCCTATACTTTGGTTCTATCAATTCAGTTCACTTCAGTCACTCAGTTGTGTCCGACTCTTTGCCACCCCATGGACTGCAGCATGCCAGGCTTCCCTGTCCATCACCAGGAGCTTGCTCAAACTCATGTCTATTGAGTTGGTGATGCCACCCAACCGTCTCATCCTCTGTCATCCCCTTCTCCTCTTGGTTCTATATTTGGGCTATATTTTGGTTCTAAAGACCACTGATCCTTAATACATTAATAACAGGCAAATTCATTATCTGTTGCTCCTCTACTGAGTGCCATATGCTAGGGATACAGCACTGAGCAAGGCAAAGTCCCTATTTTCACGGAGTTCACATTTCTTTTCTGACAAAAACAAGAGAACAAGCACAGATGACATTTCCGGAAGTAATCAATCAGTGCTTTAAAAAACAGAAAGCAGGCTGGGAGGCACAGGAAGTGATAGAGAAGAAGGGACAAGTCTAGGTAAGATGGGACAGTTGTTCAGAAACCTGAGAGATCCGAGGAGCTATGCAAAGCGCTTTGGGAGAGTGTTCTGTCTGAGGGGACTGACCATCAAGTCCTGGGGAACTGACTTTGCACAATAGTAAGAAAAAAGTGAGCCCAAAAAGTGGGGCAGAGAGGCAGGAGCGGGGGGTCTGACCCTGATGGACAGATCCAACAGAACTGGGCTTTCAGTACAGTGGGGAATGGGAGGTGACTGCTTCGTTTAGTTTTGCCATCCTCAGGCCCATGATGGATTTAATGCAATGACATCCTGGGATGAGCCCTGGATGGTGAATTGAGAGCCTGAGAGTCTGGCTCATCTCAGCTACTTGTTCGATGTGTGACTGTAGGCAAGTCCTTTAACTTCTCTGTGGCTTAATTCCTCAACTGTAATATTAGGGAACTAGAGCATGCTTAGTCGCTAAGTCATGTCCAACTCTTTGTGATCCCATAGACTGTAGCCTGCTAGGCTCCTCTGTCCTTGGGGTTCTCCAGGCAAGAACACTGGAGTGGGTAGCCACGCCCTTCTCCAGGGGGTCTTCCTGAGCAAGGACTGAACCTGCATTGCAGGTGGATTCTTTACTGTCTGGGTCACCAGGGAAGCCCATGCAAATTTAAATGTAGGGGCCTCTTCAGTTCCAAGAACTTGGAGCTTACAGCCAGGCACTATTTTTCAGGTGCAGGAAACTAGGCTGTTATTTGAGAAAGAAGAGGAGGGAAAGAGGAAGAAGCAGAGTCCCTTCCAGACTCTCACCTCCTTGCCTCTAGAGACACCCAGCAGAAAGGGGGCCATCCTGCACCACAGGAGGGACTGCGCTGGAAAGAGATGGAGGCATGTTTCGTCCTGACCACAGTGCCACACAGCAGTGCCAAGTCATTTGGAAAATGAATGGGATCTGAAATTCCAGTCATCATGAGAGCATCCAGGGAGAAATGAAGGAAACAGGGAAAGAGCCAACCAGGAGAAACAGACTCGCTCACGGAGGACTGCCTTGGAAATCTGTGTCCTTGAGGGCTTGGCACACTTTTACCCAATGATGAAAAAGTGGAGAGAAGCAAACATAAAGTTGGGCAAAGCCCCTGAGAGTGAGACTGAAGCTGCAGGCAAGGCTCAGCCAGTGGGCGCAGCAAACAGACACGGCTGTTGGCAAAGCCTCCTGACCGTGGGCAGTTCTGGGTCAGAGTCCTCTTCCCTCTCTTCTCATGAGACTGAAAGTCCGTTTTTCTGCTCGTGAAGGGAGGCACAGAAACGTTCCACTGTGGGTTACAGCGCAGGCAAGAGTCATTCTTTGGAGTCAAAACCACTTGAGTTAGAATCCTAGCTCATCTAGATGTATGACCTTGGACAAGTGACTTAAGCCTTCTAAAAAAAAAAAAAAAAGGTGGGTAGGGATGGGGTATGTGCAGGGGTCGTGTTAATGTTGAATGGGGACTCTCCACCTGAGTCTGAACCAACTCCTCAGTAAAACAAGAGTCCTCATAGGGAGATTCCAAATCACCCTTATTGCTGATAAAGGCCAGGTAACATGCAGCTTGTATCTGCAAGGCCAGAGGATTTCCTGACACTGAGTCCCAGAACCGACAGATTTATCTGGCCACCGGCATCCCTGGACCCATATAGCCCCAGTTAAACTTAAAGGATGGGAGAGCAAAGGGGTGGGCCCTCCAGAAAGGGCAGAGAGGCTGGTGGGAGGATGCTGTTTGGCACATACCCAGTTTCTCCTTCTGTGAAACTTCTATCTTCTGTGAAGATGAGCTGCTCCCTAAAGGAGTAAGGGGTTGGAGAAAGCCTGAGTGTTTGAGTGGGTGGCGTTGGCTCCACAGGGAAGGGAACTCAAGCAGGAATAATCTCAACAGGTAAAATGAGAAAATCTGTATGATGCGCTTAGCACAGGGACTGGTATCTGGTAAGTGCGCAGTAAATAGCAGCTTTCAACAATATCTTCAGCCTGACTTGGTTCACTGGTTATTTCATGCAAATATTTATTGAGCATATGTTACGTGAAGAGCTTTGTGCAGCCACTAGGGAAGATGTAAGACAGCGTTGAGCCCCAACTCTTCACCACTCCCACTGTTCTCCTGCTATAACCACTGTTTCCGACTCCTCTGTTGTTGTTTTACAGTCGTTAAGTCAAGTCTGACTCTTTGCGACCCCATGGACTGCAGCACGCCAGGCTTCCCTGTCCTCCACTATCTCCTGGAGTTTGCTCAAATTCATGTCCATTGAGTCGGTGATGCCATCCAACCATTTCATCCTCTGGCCCCTCCTTCTCTTTTGCCTTCTATTTTTCCCAGCATCAGGGTCTTTTCCAATGAGGCAACTCTTCGCATCAGACTCCTACCTGATAGTTATTAATTGGATACCAGGAGCTCACGTCAGTTCCTTATATGCACGCTCTCATTTAATCCTCAAATCTCAGCTCTGAAGTGGTTATTGTTATAGCTACTTGGCAGTTATGTGAGACAAACAGTAACAAGTGCTATACTCTCGGACACACAGAGGGAAAGCTCAGGGCAAGACTAAAGCCCATGATGGTTAAATAGCAACATACGTCAATGCAGGATGCCAGCCGTGTCCCTCGGCAACCACCTTCCATGGCCCATCACACAGGCAACGAGGACCAAGAGGTCCCCGGGGGTGGCATTGGAGTGGTGTGGCCTTGCCATCAGCAGGAGGGAAATGCCGGTGAGGTGGCAGATAAGTACTTCTTTACGACACTTTCCAAGCCATTTGGATGTGACTTTGGATGTGGCTTCCCCTTAAGGGACATCAACTCGGAAGAAATAGAATTGCCCCAGGGAGTGAATGAAAGCAAAGTAGGCGTAAATTCAGGGGGCAAAGGACCAGCTTCACAGCCAGCCATTCCTTAGTGCTGTTTGTGCTGGCCTTTTGGAACTCACATGAACTGGTGGGTTTGGGATCGCATCGTTGCTTGGGGTCCCTTTGGCCAGAGCTTTGTCTCCTTTTTTGACGGCAGGGTCACTCACCCTCCTTCTGGGGTTCCCTCTGCCAGTCTCTAGCACTGCCGCCTTCAGGAGGGACTGTTGGGCCAACACAGTCAGTCTTGAATGTGGGGGGCAGGGGACATCTCCCCAGGAACAGCCCTCGCAGCTGCCCGGGGCCTCGTTTTGTCCCACAAGGGCCCGCTCTTCTCACTGGTTGCGGGGCGGATGGGGGGGTGGGGGAGTGCTCAGTCCTCAAGCAGAAATTAGTCCCAAAGCAGCGCTCATCCTGTCTGGGAAAGAGTTATTTTCAGCGTGTGGGGTTTAATGGGCCACCCTCCCCACCCGATTTTTAATAATGTTGCTAACGAGCCAGAGCGAAAAACTAACATAATTCACAGGACAGAATTATTAGAATGAGCGGGACCCACGCAGGAAGACAGGCACCTACTCACGGAGGGAGCTTTCAGCGGAAAAAACAGGCAAACCAACAAGGGCACAGAGGAATGGAACTCACATGCAATCATTTGGTGTGTGTCCTAGGCTGGGTTTCCCGAGGAGCAAGGAGAGGCAAGGATTTAGCTGGGAGGTGATTTCGGGAAGCCCGAGGGTGGGGCGGCGGGTGGAGGGGACAGAGGGGAAGGGAAGCCTTCACTGCTGCAGGGAACTGGAGGTTTCTCCTGGAGAATCTGGAACCAGGGTAGAGCTGAAGCCTCAGTGCTCCCTCTGAGGAGCGAGGTACCTGGGGTATTTAAACAACAGCTCCCGCCAGTCCTTGGGCTGAAGATGTGCTATGGCTCAAGTTTGCCTTGTCGTGGGACGGTAGAGTGTGCTTTCACTGCCAGAGATGTTCTCCTAAATAGAGATGCAGATGCTGGCTGATTCATTGGAAAAGACCCTGATGCTGGGAAAGACTGAAGGTGGGAGGAGAAGGGGACGACAGGGGATGAGATGGTTGGATGGTATATCCAATTCGATGGACATAAGTTTGAGCAAGCTCCCGGAGTTGGTGATGGACAGGGAGGCCTGGCATGCTGCATTCCATGGGGTTGCAAAGATCAGACATGACTGAGCGACTGAGCTGAACTGAACTGGTGCTGGCGGGTGGAGGTGAGGCCAGCCAGCTCAGAAATGGTACGGAGCCCCAGCCTGTGGTTGGGGCTCTGACACTGTCTGCTGCAAGGAGGGAGCTGGTGCCTTCTGGATGTCATGGTCCCCGAATCCTCCCGGTAACATGATAATGCAGGTGATATTGTCTACACAGGTAGGGAGCCCAGGGTCAGAAAGCTCCAGTGTTTCTCAATCAGAAGGTTGTCTTTCCAATGTAGTGTGTTTAGCATTTTTGACTTGCCCATTAAATGCCAGAGGCATTCCCCATCCCGGGTCATCCAAGTGGAAGAAAATATATTGCCCCCCCCCACACCACATGCACACAAGTGCCTGGAGGGGAGGATTTCCTATAAGGCAGGTCTTCCTTTGAAACCACTTCACATTCTACCCCAAGGGCATATTTATTGATGAGACTGAGATTGAGTTGATCTTGGGCACTGTAATTCTTGGAGGACACTTTACTGGACTTCTGTAAAGTGGGTATCCTTAAACTGAGCTCACAGGAGCACTGGAGGATTGAATAGTGAACATGAACACAGAGCCTGATATAAAGTAAGTGCTCAGGCAATGGTGGTTGTTGCTCAGTCACTAAGTCATGTCCAACTCTTTTGTGACCCTCCCATGGACTGTAGCCCACCAGGCTGCTCTGTCCATGGGATTTCCCAGGCAAGAATACTGGAGTGGGTTGCCATTTTCTCCTCCATGGGATCTTCCCAACCCAGGGATGGAACCTGCATCTCCTGCATTGGCAGGTGGGTTCTTTAACACTTAGCCACCAAGGCAATGGTAGCTATTGTTATCCATTGAGGAACTCTATTTTTTCTTGGCAGTCCTATTAATAGCAGTGTAGAATCAGACACTCAGTTGTGTCCGACTCTTTGCGACCCCATGGACCGTAGCCCGCCAGGCTCCTCTGTCCATGGGATTCTCCAGGCAAGAATACTGGAGTGGATTGCCATTCCCTTCTCCAGGGGATCTTCCTGACCTAGGGATTGAAACTGGACCTCCTGCATTGCAGATGGATT
Organism: Bos mutus; assembly: GCF_027580195.1. NCBI lineage: Eukaryota > Metazoa > Chordata > Mammalia > Artiodactyla > Bovidae > Bos > Bos mutus. Next base: position 97,879,614 of record NC_091626.1, read on the forward strand.
CTTTACTGACTGAACTACAGGCAATCCTATTACCTAATTCATATTTTCTTTTTCTCTCATTTTCTTCTTACCTACTCCTAATTTCTTCCCCATTCTTTCTCTTTCAATATATCCTGTCCAAACTGCTATCCCCTCTCCTACCCACTTCCATCCTTCATGAGATCTTTAGGGCAGAGGAAAGAATGGATGCTTCAGTCTCTGTCCTAAGGTGAGGTTGGTCTGGCCAGAGTCACCTGTAAACTTGGAGGAGCAGGCAGAGAAAGGGCAGCCAGGCCCTGGACCCCAAGCGTTAGGAAGATTATGTGGGTGTGTTTAGAGAAGCGGGAAGGTCTATGTATGTTGTGTACGCAATGCGCACACCAGACCAGCCACCCACACACTCACTAGAAGCAAGTAAGTGCAGCCTTCCCAAGAATTTACACAGATTTCTTTTTTTTTCCTTTTTTTTACTGTGCAGACAGGTCTTTCACGTTTTCAGTCAAGTTTGGCAACTTCTATGATATTCAAGTTATGCCCCTTCCAGAAGCTACTCCATGGGGAATTCAGTCTGGCTAACTTTTGTCTGGATCAGGCCTGGGTCAAGGTTACCAGCTGGTTATGAGCTGACTGTACAGAGAGGAGCCCCCGCTTGTTTCCAGGCTGGCGGCAGGTCCGGGCTCACTCAGGCTCCGTGCTTCCTTGCCCTCTGCAGATGGAGGGAGGAGTCAGACCCGTGTGAGCACCACTGCTCCGTGTGTAGGATGGTGGGGGCTCTGGGTGGGTGAACTTGACCCCTTCAAAGTGACCCGGATCAAGCTCTTGTAGGCAGGATTCAGCCGCGGTTGTTCACCCGAGAGGAGCCTTTATCTGTGTGAAGCACCCCTTTGCATGAGAGTCATTATTAATCACTCGATAGATCCAGCACAACCCTGCCCTGTGCCAGGGGTGTCGAACACACGGTTCCGTTCCTCACCACTACTCTCAGTTGGTAATAAGGTTCCCATTTTACAGATAAGGAAGCGAATTCAGAGAAATCAAGGATTCGATTGGTAAGGCCACAGGGAAGCTAGTGAGAAGCACAGCTGGGGTCAGGATCTTTTGGTCTCCTACATCTAGCCGAGGGTTTCTCAGCCTCCGCATTTGCTGACCTTTGGGGACAGGTCACTCTTCCTTGTGGGGCTGGCCCCTACGTTGCAGAACGTTTAGCAGCATCCTGAACCTGTACCCACTGGACGCCAGTCACACTTTCCCCACTCCCACCAGTTTCAAAAACAACAACAACAAAAAAAGTCTCCTTCCAGACATTATCCCTTTTGAGAACCACTAACCTAGCCCTTTCTAGGGGAAAACCTCCATGGTATACTTCTACAAAGAACTTGGTAAGAGGGTGGCCTTCAGCCCTAACTCCGGACAACACCTGTGCCCTGGTTTCCCTTTCAACCTCTCCCTCAAACAGCTCCTCTGTTTGTCAGGCCTGTGGCAATTATTTTTTTAATTAAAAAACAATTTTATCTATTTATTTTGGCTGTACTGGGTCTTTGTTGCTGCACTGGCTTTTCCCTACCTGCTGTGCGCGGGCTCCTCAAGGCAGCGGCTTCTTTTTTTATGGAGTACAGGCTCTGGGATGCACAACCTTCAGCAGTTGCAGCACACAGGCTCAGGAGTTGTGGCTCCCAGGCTCTAGAGCACAGGCTTAGTAACTGTGGCACCTGGGCTTCGTTGCTCTGCGGCATATGGGATCTTCCAGGACCAGGGATCGAACCTGTTGTCTCCTGCATTGGCAGGCAGATTCTTTACCGTTGAGCCACCAGGGGCCCTGTGGCAATTATTTTATCCATCCATTCACTCACTCATCTATTCAGTGACTACTGAATGCCTGATCCACAGCAGGAGGCAGAAATAAATGAAAACTCTTGCCCTCATGGAGGTAATATTCCAGGGAACAGAAAGCACTGAATAAATGGCATAGCCTAGGTACCTGCATGAACCCTTTGCATTCTCACAGCAGCCACTGTTATTTTCATTCAGAGGTGCCCAGTCTGAGACACCGAGGGGTTAGAGAGCCCGCTGGGATGGCAGCTTGGAAGCGGAACAGTTGAAAGTTAAACCTGCGACGTTGGCCCCGACCTGTGTGCCTGACCCCTCCCTTCTCCGGCCTTTCCCAGTCTGCCTCTCCTTCCGACTGCATTGGCTGTTGCCCATAGTGGCCTAGTGGTTTTTCAGGCTCCGGGGATTCTAAAGCTTTCATCTGCTCCCCACACTCGGCTGTCCGCTTCTCTCTCTCTTCCGTTGCTGTCCCCGCTGGGAACCAGGCTCAGATCCTGGCTCCATCATGAAATCATGAGCTCCTCTGTTCCTGTAAGATTTCCATTCTCAAGTCCTTTTGGCTTTTCAGACAAATCTCTCATCTTCATCTGAGTGATCCAGAAAGGCAACCATTTTTATCCTCTTTTTATAGATGAGAACACTAAGGACTCAAGAGGTCAAATGCCTTGCTTAAGGACACTCGACTAATAGAGATTAAAATTTAGCCTTATCTTCCGATCAGACTTTATATGATGAACAAATTGTTTCAGATAGAAAGTTAATCTCTGCCTCAAGAGGTCCTAGAAGGTAAGGACCACAGCTTGAGGCATGTCTGGATCTCCTACACAGAGTCTAGCACTTGCGTTGACTCAAAGAACTGGAGCTATGAAGCCCAAATTGCAAGGATGTAACCCAAACTTGTGTGCATGCGTGCTCAGTCCCTCAGTCATGTCTGACTCTGTGACCCCATGGACTGTGGCCCTCCAGGCTCCTCTGTCCACGGAATTTTCCAAGCAAGGGTACTGAAGTGAGTTGCCATTTCCTTCTCCAGGGAACCTTCCTGTTCCAGGGATTGAACCTGTGTCTCTTGTGTCTCCTGCATTGGCAGGTGGATTCTGTACCACGGCACCATCTGGGAAGCCCCCACTTATGTGTCCTAAAAATTAATGCTCTGAAAGTCCACCAGATGGCAGTGTTTTCCCCGTGAAAGAGAACATTTCTAAGCCAAAGTGGTGCGTGACTCAGAGGCTAGGTTGAAATGATCAAAGAATTTGAATTTGAAGTGGTTTGCGCACACACACACACAATGTTTAGAATCTTGCTGAGCTTTCAAATGTTGATGAAATCTTAAGGAATATTACTAGGCTGTAAGTAAGTGTTAGTCGCTCAGTCGTGCCCGACTCTTTGCGACCCCATGATCTACCAGGCTGTGGTAGAGCATAAACATGATTTGTGCTCTTGTCTGACCTTTGCCATTTTCTAGCTATATGACCCTGAGGAAGTCACTTCATGTCTCTCAGCTTTTATTTTTCTCATCTGCAAAATGGGTGTAAGAATTTCTGCTTGGTCTCTGTCACAGACAGGGCTACTGTGAGGCTGAATTTGGACATGTGGAGCTATAGATGACTTTATGGATATATGCTATTCTATTTATGGATGTCACGGAATTAATTTAACTGTTAGTTCAGTAGTTCATTTTGTAATGAAATGCTTTTCCTGAAATCTTGCTACTCAAAGTGTGGTACACAGACCAGGAAAACTGGCATCATCTGAGAGTTGATTAGAACTGTGTAACTCACCCTAGGGGATTCCCTTGTGGCTCAGTGGTAAAGAATCTGTCTGCCAGTGCAGGAGACACGGGTTTGATCCCTGGGTCAGGAAGGTCCCTTGGAGAAGGAAATGGCAACCCACTCCAGTATTCTTGCCTGGAGAATCCCATGGACAGAGAAGCCTGGTGGGCTATAGTCCATGGGGTAGCAAAAGAGTCAGACACGACTTAGCTACTAAAACAACAATAAGAACTCATCCCAGACAACTGAATTTTAATAATGTAAAATTTTAACAAGATCCTGAGGTGACTCAAATGCATAGTTGGATAGGGAATAGAAAATTCCTCATTTTTGTGAGTTAAGAAAATAGCTAGAAAAGTTCTGGAGTTTGTTTGGGAGTTAATACTGAATTAGTTCAGTTCAGCATCCCCTATAATACGAGAAATATTCCCTAAGATGAGCCTGAGGCATGTTAAGCAAATTGTTTGCAAAGCTCAAAAGACGTATCTGTACCCAAATTATGCCTTAGGGAGAGTGACTTGAAGTTGAGATTAAATATTCCCATGTTAAAATTGATCAGGACAGGCTAGAGTATGTTGCAATGACAAACAGCCTGCCATTTCAGTGGCTTGTTTCTGGAGAACAGCAGCAAGAATAACCCCAAGAGGTACGATGCCATTGCATGTAGGCAGGGGGCTCTGCTCAGACACTCAGGGACCCTGCCAATGGAGCTGTCACCATCCCACATTCTTCGGGAAAAGAGTCCAGAGGGTCTTGGGCGGCCAGTACAATAAAATGTTCAGCCTGAAAGTGACCCCTGGGGGCAGGGTGGTGGGGGAGGAGGTGCAGTCCTATCCGGTGTTTGGAAAGTACAGAGCTAGAACTACCGAGCGAGCAGTGCTGATCACAACCACAAAGGTTATCCCGGATTTGTTCGGAGCAGTGGCTCCCAGAACAGGTTGTGCAGGAGAATTGGCTAGGGACAGCTTGTTAAATGTACAGATCCCAGAGGCTCCATCTCAAGGATCTAACCGGCACCAGGAATCTGCTTTAACAAGAGCCCTGGGGATTCTGATGCCCTCCCTCCAAAGACCAGCATCTGGAAACCTCTGACTTTGAGCACTCAACCCCATCTTGAACATAAAAGACGCTGTGTTCATGTTCTAGGGGTGCGGTAACACGTGACAACCAAAGTGGTTGTTTCAGACAGAAAACATTTATTCTCTCACAGTTCTGGAAGCCGAAAGGCTCAAACGAAGGTCGGCTCTTTCTAGAAACTCTGAGGGAGGCTCTGTTCCCCCCTCTCTCCTGGCTTCTGGTGGCTGCTGGCGATCCTCGGTGCTCCTTGGCTCGTAGCTGCAGAGTCCAGTTCCCAACTTCTGCCTCCGTCTTCACAGGGCCATCTCCTCTGTGTGTCTGGGTCTTCTGTCTGTTATAAGGACACTTGTCATTGGATTTAGGGTGCAATCCAGGCGGCTCAGACAGTGAAGGGTCTGACTGCAATGCAGGAAACCCAGGTTCAATCCCTGGGTCAGGAAGATCCCCGGGAGGAGGGCATGGCAACCCACTCCAGTACTCTGGCCTGGAGAATTCCATGGACAGAGGAGCATGGTGGGCTACAGTACATGGGGTTGCAAAGAGTCAGACATGACTGAGTGACTAACACTTGCCAGGTAATCCAAGATAATCCCATCTTAAAATCTCTCATCCATCTGAAAAGACCCTTTTTCCAAATACGGTCACCCTGGGGGAACATACTGGAGATGTGTGTGGGGGTGTCCACTCTTCAATCCACTACAGACTGGCATCGGCATAGAATCTAGTCTCCCGTCCTCTCTGGACAGCTAAGACAGGGCTCTGAGAGCCACACACCACAAGGGGTCAGGCAAACCTTATTTTTCTGCTGTTTCCTGAGGCACCCTCGGTTTCCTTTAAATTTGGGGAAACGGTCCACACGCTGCTGAAGAGCGTCACCCAGGACAAGCTGCCGGCTGGGATCCTGGACCCAGCAGTCAATTTTCTCCTCATCGTCCCATGCAGAATAGAGGGATTGCATGGCATGAGTGCAATCATGAGTGCAAGCTTGCTGTGCCAGCCCCCTGGAGGTTACCTGACGTTTCAGTAGCCTCAGACCATCCCAGGACCCGGATGTTAACTCCTCAGCCTGAGGGCTATGTTCTTGAAAACTCCAAAGGTTGGAGAATTCCAGGAGGGTGGTTGTGAGAGATTACCAGGGAAATAGGTGCGGGCCTCCAGGTCATCAGATGAACTCTTATTTTTATACTCTCTAAGAGATGAGAGTAATGACAGAACATTAAACAGAACACCTCAATGTCATTTGACACATCTTGAATTAGTAATAATGGTCTTGCAACAATTATTTTCTATTTAAGTAATTCCTTTGCTCTCCAGAAGCGTTTAAGCGCATTCGGGGAGGAAATAGATATTCATCTTGGCTGGGTTTTGGAGATCATGCCTGGGAGGGGGCACATCCTTTCTGTGTGTGGTTTTCCATCGAGGACCAAAGGTTTTGGAATGTGGCCACACTGATCCCTCAACTCACTCTCCTTAAGTCACAGTCTGGAGAGAGACTCCTGTGGTTCCTCACTTGGGGGATTGCTGAAGGGGCACTTGGAAATATGTCAGGTGGTGATTTAGTCGCTAAATCGTGTCTGACTCTTATGACCCCATGGACTGTTGCCCGCCAGGCTCCTCTGTCCATGGGGATTCTCCAGGCGAGAATACTAGAGTGGGTTGCCATTTCCTTTTCCAGGGGATCTTCCTGACTCAGGAATCGAACCCAGGTCTCCTGCATTGCAGGCAGATTCTTTACTGCCTGAACTACCAGAGAAGCCTTAAAAAAAAAAAAATGCATCAGGGGCGCTAGACTTGGCCTCAAGTGGATTTATAGCAAAAGGACAGGGTTACTAGGAGTTTGGGAGCATTGACCCTGGCCTTCCTGTCAAACTGGCCCCAGTGCCTCAAGCTGTCAGCTCTGTGCTCACCTCCTCAGAGATCCCTCCGGCAGTCAACCGATCCTGCTCTTCACTGCACTTACTGAGACTTCAGTCTGTGGTCAAGGATGGTTTTATTGTTTAATTGGCTTTGTGCTTGGCGTCTCCCCTCCTAGAAGGGAAGCTCCCTGCAGGCAGGGGCCTTGCTTGTCTCTCCCCCTCCATAGTTGCCCTGGAGCCAGGGAGAAGGAGGAGGGAGAGGAGCACAGAGGAGGAGAGGGCCACAGAGGGGACTGGACTTCATCCTGAGAGCGGTGGGAAGCCGTGGGTGTGTCTGCAGCCTGTGCGTGCGTGTGTGAATAGCACAGACGACAGACGATCAAGCTCTGCATTTTGAGAAGACTCTGCACTGGGGGACGCACTGAAGATGGACCGGGAGTGGTCAGCGGTGGGCCTGCCAGGAGGCTCGTGTGGTCATTCAGAAGGGAGATGGTGGTCAGGGAGCTCCAGTCCGTGAATGGTTTCTCAGCACCTAGTATGTGCCAGGTACTTTTCAGGAAACAAAACAGGCAAAGGTCCCTATCCTCGAGAGTTGACCTTTCAGTGAGGAAGAGACAGAGGGTAAACATAATATACATAGACGAGTATGTTGGGAAATATTTATCATGTGCAATGGGAAAAGAAAAGCAAATCGAACAGAGTTGGTGAGATTGAGGCTGAGGGTATTTGATGGAAGAGATTTTGGGGAGATAAAATTGGTAGTGTTCTGGGACCTCCCTGGTGTTCCAGTGGTTAAGACTCTGTGTAGATAATGCAGGCAGCCGGGGTTCAATCCCTGGCCAGGGGACTAGATCCCACATGCCACAACTTAAAGCCCAAATGTTGCAATTAAAAAAAGAAAAAGAAAGAAAGATCTTGCATGCTGCAAGTAAGACCTGGTGCAGCAAAAAGAAAAAAAAGGTGATGTTCTATGATGGAGGATCAAGTTGCAGATTAAGGGAGAGAGAGGTGTCAACTCCTAAATTTCTGGTTCGTGCAACTGAAGAATGGCTTAAAAAGAGTGTTTAGCCAAATGCTACTCAAGTCTTTCTGATTCTGTAGCCCTGTGGGCTCTAAGACAGGGTCTGGTCACCTGTAATCTGGTCTCTGCATGCCCGGAGGTCACCCTGCTGTGAGAAGCCCCTGTCCTGGATTTGCCACATAAGGACATGCCACATTGCTCTCTGTGCATGGCAGGTCACGCTGTGGGCACCTGGGGCTCCTGTGGCGTCTCCATCAAACCTTGTCCCTGAGGCTGGCAGCATCTGCCCTTGCTTGTGTCTGCTCATTGACGAGGCTCAACAAACGTGCAGCGCGGCCCGCTGCTGCCGTGGGCGGGCCTGCTGCCAGCATCCCCTGCGTGTCCCAGCCCTTACCGCTTCCTCCACCTGCTGTGTCCTCCATCCCCTGAACAACCTTCCAGGGGAAGGGATATTTGTGGAATGGATTTCGTCTCTAAAAAAAATTTGAGATATAGTTGATTTACAATGTTGTGTTAATTTCTGCTGTGCAGCAAAGTGTCCCAGTTACGAGCAAATATATGCTCTTTCTCATAGTCTTTTCCATTATGGTTTATCCCAGGATATTGAATATAGTTCCCTCTGCTATACGGTAGGATATTATTGTTTATCAATTTTGTATATAATAGTTTGCATCTGCTAACCCCAAGCACCAAGTCCTTCCTGCCCACATCCCCCGGCAACCACAACTCTATTCTCTGTGACTGAATCTGTCTCTGTTTCAAACATAGGTTCATTTGTGCTGTATTTTAGATACTGCATATAAGCGATATCATATGGTATTTCTTACTTCACTTAGTGTGATTATCTCTAGTTGCATCTATTGGGATGAATTTCTTGAATTGGCCTGGGAGCTGGGGCCCTGAGCTTTAGGAGTTCCAGGATCCATCTGCCTCTTCCTAGGGTATCCTGGGTCACTCGCCAGGGCTTTGCTGGTTGGTGATTTCCTGTGACAACCCTGAGACAAGTCTGAACAGTCTCCACTGTTCCCTCCCTCGTGACAGGCTGAGGCTTCCTGTCTCCTTGGGCATTTGCCTGTCGTGGACAAAGGGAGATGACGGAATAGCAACCATGAGTAACAGGATCAAGTGCTTCCGATGTGCTGAAGAGTTTTCCGTGGATTATTTCATTGAAGCCTCAGAGCAACTCTATGAAGTAATTGCTATTAGTGTCATCTTTCTCATTTTAGAGATGATGTAACAAGGGTCGGAGAGCTTGTACAAGTTACCCAAGGTCAGAGAGCTAGCAAGGAAGGTATGGAGCTGGATACACACCCAGGCCAGCTCTTGTTCTGAACCACTCTGGTTTCACTGTTGAAGGATGAGGACGAAGGTCGTGTGGCCAGGGCTTGGAGTTTGGGACTCCAGTCCTGACTTTGTACAGCATCACGTGCCAGTTTGGAGCCAGCCCATTTGTTCATTCACTGACTCATCGAATACTGACTCCCTGCCTTCTCGGCTGGGGCTGGGGGAACAGTGAAGGGGGTGGGGCCTTGCATGAAGAGCTCACATGTAGCTTTTGAGATATGCACGCACATCATCTGGGTGGTGGAGGGGTAGGTGCTTCTTGAAGAAGGAAGAGGAGGGGGTGACAGTGCTTGTCTTGTGGAGGGGTGGGGGTCTGGGAGGACATGGCCTTCACGTGGAGCCTTGTGACAAAGCATTTGCCAAGGATCTCCAGATAGAGCAGTGAGAGCAGGGGTACGGCCGTGTCTGGAGCATCTCAGAAACTTCAGGGTTGCCCCATACTTAGAGCAGAATTTCACAAGGCCTGGGACCGACAGTGAGAATCTACATGAGAACCTTCTGGGCTGTGTGCAGTGAATGTTTGCTGGAATGCAGATTCTGGGCTCCATCCCAGACCCACTGAACCAGAATCTTTAGCTAGCATGTCAGCCAGCGCCTCAGGCACTTCAGAAGCACTGAAGCTGGGCGCAGGCGAGGAGCAATAGGACAGCAGTCAGTGCTGGGGTCATAAAGAGGTCAGCAAATGTTTCTGGAAAGGGCTAGAGAGTAAACGTTTTAGCTTTGTGGGCTAAGATGGAAACTGAGGATACTACAGAGCAGCGGTCCCCGACATTTTTGGCGCCAGGGACCAGTTCATGGGAGACAATTTTTCCGTGGACTGACTGGGGGGAAAGTTTTGGGATGGTTTTGGGATGATTCAAGCACATTACATTTATTATGCCACCACTGATCTGACAGGAGGCAGGGGCTCAAGTGGTAATGTGAACGATGGAGAACAGCTATAAACAGAGATGAAACTTTGCCCACTCACTCACTGGTCACCTCGTGCTCTGTGGCCTGGTTCCTAACAGGCCACGAACTGGTACTGGTCCATAGCCCGGGGGTTTGGGACCCCTGCTATGTAGGTACTAGTAAAGCCATTAAAAAATGTAAGAGCAGGTGGTGGGTGGACCTGGACCACCTTGGTCTGACTGCAGTCTGCTGGCTCCTGTTTTAGAAAGTTCCCTGTGGACAAGACTGGGGATGGTGGAAGTGGAGACCCTGAAGCTCAGGCCACGTCCAGGGCAGTAATGAGAAGGCCTGAGTGAGGGCCATGGGACTCCCAGACGGGACAGGAGTGTTGAGAGGTGCTTCAGTGGAAGAAAGGAAGGGACTGGCCAAGGGCTTGGACAGGAAGGCTGGGGCAGAGCAAGGAGTTAAGGATAGCAGAACTGTTTGACAGATGTTCTTGTGTGGATGGGGACACCATTGGGTTATGATACATAATCATCCCTGTGAAGGTGGTCGGGTGCTGAGCACAGGTCCTGAGGATTGAAAAAGCATCTTGTCTTGGACCATTTGAAGGTAACTCAGGACCTTTGTGGAGTAGTTTTAGGAGAGTAATGGGAGTCACATGTCAGAGGGTTCAAGGGGAATAAGAAGACAGGAAATGGAACACGTCAACCCACTGCGTCCCCCAGGTTCTGATCGGCAGGCACAGCCAGTGAGTGCTGGTCTCAGGAGCAGAGCTCAGGAAACATGCAGTCTCTCCTGCCCTGTGCTCAGACAACTCACCCAGGGGCTCCTGGGTGGGGATTTGTTCTTCTCACCTCATAGGTCCTCAGCACCTTCAAGACTTGGTGGTTGTTCATGCATGTGTGTGGAAGTGAGGGGCTGTCCTTTCCAATACCCAGGACGTGTGTTCCTGCAGTACCATGGAGAAGTAAAGCACCACACCCCACCTTTAGAAGTAGATGTCCTCATAGACTGGCGCTTCCCAGGCGGTGCCGTGGTAAAGAATCTGCCTACCAGTGGAGGAGACGCAAGAGACCTGGGTTCAATCCCTGGGTCAGGAAGATCCCTGGAGTAGGAAATGGCAAACCACTCCAGTGACAGAGGAGCCTGGTGGGCGATAGTCCACAGAGTCACAAAGAGTTGGACAGGACTGAGCATTTATGCCCTCATAGACCCACTCCAGCGTTCTTTCCTGGAGAATCCCAGGGATGGGGGAGCCTGGTGAGCTGCCGTCTATGCGGTCACACAGAGTTGGACACGACTGAAGTGATTTAGCAGCAGCAGCAGCAGACCAAATATAGTGTACTTCTACAGAGTTTTGTCCTCTGGCAGATACCGTAATGTGGTAGAAAATGTACTGGTTGGGAGGGTGGAGACTGGAGTTAGAATTCTGCCTTTGCAATTGGCAGCCTCATGGTTCTGTGAAACTGTTTAACCTCTCTGAGACAGAATTTCTTCCTCCAGGGGCTGGGCAGCATGATCTCACAGATACAGTCTAGGTTTGAAATCCTGTTCCTCTAGGATGCCTTGGCAGATGCCTTGTGTGGTTACAAGCACCCAGGGTCTTGTTTGGAGGCCTCTCTGGGTTCTGTCCTGAGTGCTGGGCCAGGTGTGTGCTGGGTAGGGGGGCGGTCTCCATGCCCACCTCTGCTCCACCCCTCCAAGTTTTGCTCAATACTCCCGAGCTCCTTGCCCTGTAGTCTACTACAGGGGCTCCCTAAACTCATCCTACCCAATTTCATGTCAAATTTTTCTTTGACCATTGGGGAAATGAGGAAATAAAGACAATGTGATGGTTTCTTTTAAAGCTAAGTTTTCCTTTTTTTTTTTTAATGTAAAGAATTCCTCTTTATCCAGAGGCCATTTCCTTTCAACTTTTAATTGTTAACATGTCCGTTCTTGTATGAAATAAGGGTGATGGGAGATGGTAGTTGTGTCTACTGACCTTACCTAGGAAAACAGATGTTTAAGACATCTGTTTGGGTGCTCTCTCTGATTTTTTTGATATCTTATTATCCATGAAATCCTAAAGTCTCTAAGCCAAAGTTCTATCACCAAGTAGGAATAATAACAATATGTACTTGGACAGGACTGTTATGTAGATTAATTGAGATATTGGATGCGGCACAAAGTCTGGGATATGCTGATCACTCTTATTAGCCACTAGCCTCACCCCTGACCCCCATCTCCCCACTTCCCTCAGACAAGCTGGTGGACCTGCTCTTGAGAGCTCAGAGGAGGACATTGTTGCTTGCTGTTTAGTCGCTAAGTCGTATCCAACTCTTTCCCAGCTCCTCTGTCCATGGGATTTCCCAGGCAAGAATACTGAAGTGGGTGGCCATTTCTTTCTCCAAGGGATCAAACTCTTCCCAACTCAGGGATCAAACCTGCATCTTGTGTGTTGGCAGACAAATCCTTCACCACCGAGCCACCATTGTTATTTACTTGACATTTTAAAAATCAATACAATTATTTCATTTAATTAAATGATAAAGAAAAATGTGGTAATTTCATCAATAGAAAACCACCATCACTCACCACAAGTAGAGGGTAAACACATATATAACTGCATAATCATTAAAATAAAGAATTGTCTGGGAATATCATGTAAAATCATCTAAAATTTTTCTGTTTATCACTTACAATATGCCAGCTACCCTGGGGTTAAAAAAAATTACATATACCAGGTCAACTGAAGACAAACTTCTTTCCTGGCATAAAATTCAAGAAAATATTTATTTCAAAAGAAGCAGAAATTCCCTCAAATGAATATTCCTTATGAATCCTAAAAGATCAGAGTGCAACATTAAATCTCAACACACTGACTCATTTTCTGTGGAGAGCTGAGCGAGTAGCAAGACAGGCAGGTTGTTTCTGAAGATCTAACTCAGGAGTCTGTAGACTCTTTCTGTGAAAAGGATAGGTAGTAAAGAGGTTTTGCGGGCCTTGTGGTCAGAGTTGCAATTACTCTGTTCTGACCTTTGTATCCTGAAGCAGCCAAACATAATTAACAGACAATGAAATTTGAATTTCATATTACTTTCGCATGTTACAAATTTTTTTTTTTTTTACATTTTCCCAAACATCTAAAATGTGAAAATCAGACTTCCCTGGCGGTCTGGTGGTTAAAACTCTGCTCTTCCAATGCAGCAAAGGTCTGTCTAGTCAAAGCTATGGTTTTTCCTGTAGTCACATATGGATGTGAGGTTGGACCATAAAGAAAGCTGAGTGCCAAAGAATTGATGATTTGTAACTCTGGTGTTGGAGAAGACTCTTGAGACTCCCTTGGACTGTCAAAGCATGGATATTGCATATTGGATATGCCGCATTGCATATCCAAAAAGGAGATCAAACCAGTCAGTCCTAAAGGAAATGAAGGACTGATGCTGAAGCTGAAACTCCAATACTTTGGCCACCTGATGTGAAGAACTGACTCATTGGAAAAGACCCTGATGCTGGGAAAGATTGAAGGCAGGAGGAGAAGGGGACGGCAGAGGATGAGATGGTTGGATGGCATCACCGACTTGATGGACATGAGTTTGAGCAAGATCTGGGAGTTGGTGATGGACAGGGAAGCCTGGTGTGCTCCAGTCCATGGGGTCCAAAGAGTCAAACATGACTGAGCGACTGAACTAAACTCAGCTTCCAGTGCAGAGGGCATGGGTTCCAACCCTGGTCAGGGAACTAAGATCCCACATTCCTCAAAGTGCATTGAAAAAAAATCATCCCAAAAACTAAAACCATTTTTAGCTTGTGTGCTGGACAAAATGAGGTACCGGGCTGGATTTGGCTTGAGGGCTATAGTTTGCTGAGTCTTGGTCTCACTGAATCCAGGGCTTGGAGAACTTAGTGAACTGATAGCATCTGTCCATTTTTCCTCCCTCTCCAAACAGTGCAGAAGGGCTTCTCAGAGTGGCAGCAAAGTCTTGTAAGGGGTTGGTGGCAGTTAGGACTAGAACCCACATTTCTCAGCTTCCACCTCTTGTACCCTTCCCCCCTCTAGATTCTGCCTCCCTGGGTGATGGAAGCGTTTACTCCATACAAGGTCTGACGTATGTCTCTTTCCAAATAGCATCTCACTTAATCTTCCCAGCATCCTTTGTGTGGTATTATGATCCTGTTTTGCTGGTAATGAAGGAGAGGTTTGGAAAGGATAGGGATTCAAAAACTGCTAAGTCACGGAGCCAGAATTTATACACATGTCCATTTGATTCCAGGGATTTTGCTAAGGAATTGGCTTGACTTTGATGAAGAATCCTTTGCCTGTCTTCTTTCTCTCCCCGCTCAGGCTTATCCCCCACAAGACTGCTCTTTAATTAGAAGTGACTGGCTTGCAGGGACAGAAGACATGGCCCCACGTCTCAGTAGAAGGTAAACTCTGTGATGGGCAGAGAAAGTGACAGAGAGCACACAGGGGAGAAAGGCTTTGTTTTGTTTTTTCCTGGATTCTTCTTTTTAAAATTAGTTTGATCTTACTTTACTTTTTTAAAATTGAAGTTTAGTTGGTTAACAATATTAGTTTAAGGTGTACAAAATAGTGATTCAGTGTTTTTATAGATTACATTCTATTAAAAGTTATGATAAAATACTGTGCTATGTGATACGATATACCCTTATAGCTTATTTATTTTATACATGATAGTTTGTGCCTCTTAATCTCCTACCCCTGCCTTGTCTTTCCTTTCCTCCCCTTTCCTCTGGTAACCACTAGTTTATCTTCTGTATCTTCTGTTTTGTTCATTTATTTGTTTTATCTTTTAGATTCCACATATACGTGATATTAAGTCAGACAGAGAAAGACAAATAAAAGTAATTTTATTGACGTATAGGAAAAGGGCACATGTTGAAACATTTGATGTTTCAACACATTTATATAGCCATGAAACCCTCCCCACAATCAAGAGAATGAGCGTAGCCACTGTTCCCTCTGCCAAGCTCTTCCTGTGCCTTTTGTAATGACCCCTCCTGCCCCTCTTCTCCTCACCCCATCACCAGGCAACCACAGATATGCCTTTTATCACTATATATTAGTTTTCATTTTCCAGAATTCTATGTAAGTGGAACCATATAATACATATTCTTTTTTGTCTTAGTCTTTCCCTCAGCATAATTATTTTGTGATTCATTGAAATATGCATGAAAATTTCCTTCCTCTTCTTGGTGGGGAGTATTCCAGTGTTGATATACCAGAATTTGTTTATCCATTCACATGTCGATGACACTGGGTTGTTTACATTTTCTATTTATTGTAAACAAAGCTTCTATGAATATTCATATATATGTTTTTGTATGAACATCTGTTTTCATTGCTAGGAGTAGAAAGGCTGGATCAAAATTAGGTATATATGTATTTTTTGTTTGGTTGACTTTTGTTTTAGAAACTGCCAAACTGCTTTCCAAACTGGTTGAAAGTTCCATTTGCTACACATTTTTGCCAGCATTTGATATGGTCATTCCTTTAAATTTAAACTTAGATATTCTGCTAGGTGTGTGGCTGTAACTTGTATTTTCCTAGTGACTAATGATAGTTTAGGCCTCGTTAATTATCATTAGTAACTAATGATAGTTTAGTTTTTAACTAAAGATAGTTGAACATCCTCTCATGTGCTTAGTTGCCATCTGTGTGTCTTTTCTGTTAAAGCTTCTGTTCAGATCTTTTGCTTATTTTTTTATTGTGTTATTTTATTATTGAGTTTGGAAAGGTCTTTATTCTGAACACTTTTTTTTTTTTTTGTCAGTTGTATGGTTACAAATATTTTCTCCTAGTTTGTGGCTTGCCTTTTCATTCTTTTCACTGTGTCTTTGAAAGACAAGAAGTTTTTTTTTATTTTGATAAAGTCCAACTTATCTTCTTTTTTCTCTTGGTGACTTACCTAAAAAAAAAATCTTTGCCAACTCAAGATCACAAAGGTTTTTCTATTATGTTTTCTTTTTGAAGTTTTATAGACTTGGGTTTTACATTTAGATCTATGGTCTGTTTTGAGTTAATATTTGGATATGATGTACAGTGTGGGCAGAAGTTCAATTTTTTTTCCACGTGCATATTCAATTGTTTCAGCACCATTTGTTGAAAAGACTGTATTCTGTCCACCAAATAACATTTATACTCTTTTCAAAAATCAGTTACTCCTGTGTGTGGATCTATTTATGGATTCTCCATACTGTATCACACACTCCTAGTTATTATGGCTTTATGATGAGTCTTGAAATCAGATGGTGTTAGTCCTCTAACTTTGTTCTTCTGAAAGCCTTTCCTTCCCTCTCATCAGAAAATAAAGCTAGAGTGCATGTGGAGAGTTCTAGTTCTAGTTCTTTGCCTGGTCACAGACTTGAGAGAATCTTCAAAAGCAATTGTTCTCCACCCTTGGCATCTCTGCTTAGTTCTAACAGCTGTCCTGGAGACCCCTGAAACCCTGAGTCCCAATCAGTCTGAATCAAGTGGTCATGTCTTGTGACCTGAGAGCTGGAGTCAGTGCCCAAGGAAAAGATGGTCTTTGGGACACAGTGATCACCACAGGGAGGCCCATGTCTCACCTGGCTTATGAGTGCCCCTGAGTGCTCTGTGTTGGATTGTGATAAGCTGACCCAATAAGCATCTCTCTTGGGGAGTAAGGATATGAAATACAGACAGAGGTGGGGTTAGGGAGCAATGGATGATCACTGGGAGAGGAAGTTGGACCACCTGGTTCAGCATAATTGCCATAGAGATCTTTTGAAAATGCAAGTCTGAGCAGGTCACACCTCTGCTGCAAATGCTTTGTTGGTCCCTCTGCCTGGAACACACAACCTTGACCCCGGTCATCTCACTGTTCCTCATCCTCCAGTCTCAACTCAAGGTCCACAAGGCTTCCTCTAGGTGTGCTGGGCCCCCTGCTTTGTGCTCTTCCTTTCTGAATACTCAGAAGTTGGTTAAATAGTTCATCAATGTTGTCTTACTTTCCAGCTGAAAAGGGGACCCTGTCCTTCTTGTTCAACTTTTTAAATTTCTGGAGCTGAGCACTTGGCACATAGAAGATGTTTAGGGAATGTATGGATGAATGAAACAATGATGTAAGATATCCAGCATAGCAAATTACACCTAGGAGATGTTTAAGGTATGGCTGATGGAAGGAAGGAAGGAAAGAAGGAGGGAAGGAAGACTTCTGTACTCTCTAGCCTTGGGAACTCTGAGACTTAAAATAATAGTATGGCCACAGAGATGCCCTCCACATACTCCTTGTGCATCCCGATCACTTAGAGAGACATAAAATAAAAATTCCTAGGTCCTACTTTTGGTCTACTAATAATCAGAATACCTGAGATTGGAGTAAACTTGGAAATCTGTATTTAGAAAAAAAAACCAGCAACAAACACCTAGGCTATTCTGAAGCAGCCCATTCTAGAAGACCTTTGTGAGAACTTCCCATTTACAGTAAGCAGGGTTGTATGTATTCCTGTGGAATTCCAGCCCTCTTCTCTACAGCTGCTCTGTCCAATGCATAGCCACCTGGCATGTGTTACTATTTAAGTTTAAACCTAAATTAATTTTACAATTTGAGTTTTTCATTTACACTAGCCACATTTTCAGTGCTCTACAGCCACGTATGATGAATGGCTGCCCATCCTGGACAACACAGACGAGGATCGCCACAGAAAGCTCTGCTGGGCTGTGTTGTCCTAGAGGGCATTGCTCCTCTCCCATTCACAGTCCGCGTGCTTTGGTGGAATTGATGCTATCCACAGCTCCATGAGTGCTGACCAATCATGGTGTGGTATCTGACTCAGGTCATAGTCCGAGCAAGTGTTGGGACTTTTGCTTAAGTGGCCGTCCAAAGACATTCTTTCTTCCACTGATATAAAGCCAAGTGTGGGGCGGTTCAGGCTGGAACTGTTGGCAGCCGTTTTGTTCTGACATAGAACCACAGAACGAAAACAGCAGAGAGGGAAGCAGAGCAAGAAAACCTGAGTCTTGATGATACTTGTTGAATCTTTAGGCAGAGGTTATGCTTGAAGAGAGAGTTGTCATTTCAGTGAGCCAAAAAATCCACTCCCCCCTTTTTTCTACTTGAAGTGAAAGTATGATGATTAAATACATGGAATGACCATTGCAAGTCACTTCCTCTAGACCCCTCATTTTCCTGTTTGTAAAATGGATAGGATGAAATAACTCGTTCAATCCATTCTTCAAACATATATTGCACATGTATTTCCAGGAGTTTGTGCTGAGTACAGAATAATTTAGATTCAGTCTTTCCTGCAGAAGCATTAACCTGACTGTAACACACTTTAAGGACAGCTTATTGTTGATATGGACAAAGTGCTCTGGGCTCACAAAGGATGTTCTTGACTTGATCTTGGTCAAGACTTCACTGTGGAGGTGACATGGAGCCTGGATCTTGAAATGTGACTAGGGTTTTTCTTGGCAGAAAAAGTAAAAGAGGATGTTTTAATTTAAAACTAAACATGAGCAAAACTCCAAATTAAGAAAGCTCAGAGTGCACTTGGAAAAGAGTAGTTCATTACGTGCTCAGTCACTTCAGTCATATCTGACTCTGTGATCCCATGGACTGTAGCCCACCAGACACCTCTGTCCATGGGATTCTCCAGGCAAGAATACTGGAGTGGGTTGCCATGCCTTCCTCCAGGAAATCTTCCCAACCTAGGGATCGAATCCAAGTCTCCTGTGTCTCCCATATTGCAGGTGGATTCTTTACTGCTGAGCCACCAGGGAAGCCCTAGAGCTTAAAATATAAGAGGTGAAAGGATGGGCTACAGACTAGGAGAGGTTGGTAGGACCTGGTTACCATAGCTTTGAATGTCATTCTGGGGACGTGGGGCTTTCTTCTGCAGGCGAAATAGAAGTAGGGAACTCTGATGATCAGACCCGCATTTGGTGAGATTACACCTGGGAACAAGAAAGACAGATTGATGATGGGGAGAGATGGGAGGCGGCAGGACCAGTTGGGAAGTTATTACAGTTGTGGAGGTGGAAAATGAGGAGACTAAACCATGCATTCAAGACTAATTTGCAAGGTGTTATGTGCTGGATATCCTGAATTCGTATATAGTAGGTGCTCAAAGAATGTTTGTGGAATAACCATTGCTGAGTGATGAGGAGCATGTTGTGGGAAAGGATGGATTGATTATCTGAAGATTGAGTCAGGTGATGTGTGGAAGAGGGTGAAGAAGGGAGTTGGTGGAGGTGTCAAAGCCTGCTGCTGCTGCTAAGTTGCTTCAGTCGTGTCCAACTCTGCATGATCCCATAGACGACAGGCCACCAGGCTCCTCTGTCCCTGGGATTCTCCAGGCAAGAATACTGGAGTGGGTTGCCATTTCCTTCTCCAATACATGCATGCATGCTAAGTCACTCCAGTCGTGTCCAACTCTGTGCGACCCTATGGACAGCAGCCCACCAGGTTCCTCTGTCCACAGGATTCTCTAAGCAAGAATACTGGAGTGGGTTGCCATTTCCTTCTCCCGTCAAAGCCTGAATAGAAGCCAAATTAGGACACCAGAGACTTTTACAAAAGCAATTGTAGTGCAGTGGCAGGATTGGAAACTGAATTGCAATGCACTGAGTAGTGAAGGCAGCAAATATGGTGTCTTCTTAAAGGAGATTAGAGGGCTGAGAAAAAAGAGCAAAAAACAGTAGCTGGGAGTGAGAAAAATGGAATAATGGACCTGTCGGTTGTTTCACCAACTTCTGTTTCCCCACTTCTTGCTTCCTGAGAGAACCCCCACTTTGTTAATGCTTCCATCCCACCAGCTGAAACCTTTTTGACCTCAGAGTCCCAGGGATGGATAGTGACTAATCTAAGGCAATCACAGTAATCTCTTTCTTCTTTGCCATTAATAGGTTCAAGAACATCAGCTTAAGTCCATCAGTGCAGGGCATTCCCTTCGCCACTGTTACCTACTGTCCAGGAATGGGCACTTGACCTTGTGATCCAATCAAACTGATCAAGGAGTGGCCATGGCCGTGGCTGCTACCAGCAACAATATAACCTCCTTGAGAGAAGCCAGTGTGAGGACAGAGAGCTGAACTCTGATTTTAATGATACCTGCAGACCATCCTACACACAGACATCTCACTAATGTGAGATAAAGCATTTTGTGGTTGTTTTAATCATTTTAGTTGTTGAGCTTTCTGTTACATGCAGCAAAAAGCATCATTGATTGATATCATCAGATTTTATTTTATTTGGAGTTGCTGAATACTCAGGGTGAAAGTTCAGAGAAGAGGAAGAATTTAAAAAACCCAAAACAGGGAAAGAAGGTCAGATTCCCAGGAGTGGGACTGGTTGTGCTCAGGACTGTTGGGGGGAGGATCTGGCTTGGAAAGAAACTTCTTCCCTGTGCTGCAGAAGGGAAAGAGATACGAGAATATGAATAAATTCAGAGGGAGAGGCAAGCTGATGGAGGATCTATAAGGACCCTTAGGACTTTATTGCCTTGCATGTAGTCAAGGAGGTGTGTGGCATCAACTGATAAAATCAAGCGTATCTGGAAGCACGTGTGGAGAAGAATCACCTCCCCTGAATGATCAGAGGCATCTCCATAGGGGAGGAGGACTCAGAGCCAGCATGTATGGAGTTGGTACAGAGGGCAGAGGGGTAGAGTGTTGGTGGTGCTGTGCTTCCATTTCTCTAATCTCATTCATTTATTTTTATTTTAAAACTTTTGGCTGCACTGGGACTTTGTTGTGGCTCAAGGGCTTCTCTAGTTGTGGCACTTGGGCTCCAGAGCTAGAGGGGCTCAGCAGTTGCAGCCCAAGGGCTTGGTTGCCCCACAGCTTGTGGGATCTTAGTTCCCTGATCAGGGATCAAACCCTCATCTGCTGCATTGAAAGGTGGATTCTTGGCCACTGGACTACCAGGGAGGTCTCTATTATCTCATTAAAATGCCACGTTCTTGAGAAATGTGCTGAAGGGACAGGGAGGGACCGGTTTGGCTGCAGTGGGAGTTCAAGATGGAGAAAGTCATGCTGGGGTCAGATCCCAGAGGGTCTTATGTGCCAGGCTGGGATTATTAACTTTAATGGGCTTTGATCGGTATTTCTCACACTTGAGTGAACAAAAAAATTTCTTGCTAACACTTCTGACTTAAAAATTATTATTAATACAATAGAATATAGATATACACAGACATCAAACTAGGTGTACACTCCTTACGCTTATATATTTTGTATGAATCATGAAACTAAACCCAATTTACAAATTAGCTACAAAAAGGCATTAAACCAATAAAATTCCACATTAAGTTAGTGGACTAGATAATGATGTTTGCTGAAACTAAATTGCCCCTCACAAGGCAAGTATGACACTGACTGTTACTGAGAGTGATGTGCTGATAAATTGGTTTCCAGAGAGAAAGAAAGCCTGTTTCCCAGAGTTTGCTGATTTCCAGGGTGCACTTTCTGTTTGGCTGCCATCACAATCGCTGTGTTCAATGACTGGCTCTCAAAATACCTGAAAATTAAGCAATTGGCTCTTGTGAGCTGGAACAGGCTGGTTCCAGCACATTGCGGCTCTCTAGGTTCTTTTGAACTCACATGCCTAGTTTTCTTTGTGTGCTGTAATAACTCAATTGTTTCATTCCTTTCCTATTCTAATTCCTACAAAGGCTATGTTTATCTGGGCCCAACAGAGTAGCATAATTTTATCTTTACTTGGGTGAATGTATCATTTACATATTGGTCACTATTCTTTTTTCTTCAACCCAAGACAAAAATGTAAGTATTTGTCACAATTCAAACCCATTCCATTTCAAAATCCATATAGTGAGATTTTATATAGTAAGGGATGCTGAATTACCCAAAGTTGTTTGGTTTCTGAGTTTGGGATCAGATCAGATCAGATCAGTCGCTCAGTCGTGTCCGACTCTTTGTGACCCCATGAATCGCAGCACGCCAGGCCTCCCTGTCCATCACCAACTCCCAGAGTTCACTCAGACTCATGTCCATCGAGTCAGTGATACCATCCAGCCATCTCATCCTCTGTCGTCCCCTTCTCCTCTTGCCCCCAATCCCTCCCAGCGTCAGAGTCTTTTCCAATGAGTCAACTCTTCACATGAGGTGGCCAAAGTACTGGAGTTTCAGCTTTAGCATCATTCTTTCCAAAGAAATCCCAGGGCTGATCTCCTTCAGAATGGACTGGTTGGATCTCCTTGCAGTCCAAGGGACTCTCAAGAGTCTTCTCCAATACCACAGTTCAAAAGCATCAATTCTTCAGCGCTCAGCTTTCTTCACAGTCCAACTCTCACATCCATACATGACAACTGGAAAAACCATAGCCTTGACTAGACGGACCTTTGTTGGCAAAGTAATGTCTCTGCTTTTTAATATGCTATCTAGGTTGGTCATAACTTTCCTTCCAAGGAGTAAGCATCTTTTAATTTCATGGCTGCAGTCACCATCTGCAGTGATTTTGGAGCCCAGAAAAACAAAGTCTGACACTGTTTCCCCATCTATTTCCCATGAAGCGATGGGACCGGATGCCATGATCTTCGTTTGCTGAATGTTGAGCTTTAAGCCAACTTTTTCACTTTCCACTTTCACTTTCATCAAGAGGCTTTTGAGTTCCTCTTCACTTTCTGCCATAAGGGTGGTGTCATCTGCATATCTGAGGTGATTGATATTTCTCCCGGCAATCTTGATTCCAGCTTGTGTTTCTTCCAGTCCAGCATTTCTCATGATGTACTCTGCATATAAGTTAAATAAACAGGGTGACAATATACAGCCTTGACGTACTCCTTTTCTTATTTGGAACCAGTCTGTTGTTCCACGTCCAGTTCTAACTGTTGCTTCCTGACTTGCATACAAATTTCTCAAGAGGCAGATCAGGTGGTCTGGTATTCCCATCTCTTTCAGAATTTTCCACAGTTTATTGTGATCCATACAGTCAAAGGCTTTGGCATAGTCAATAAAGCAGAAATAGATGTTTTTCTGGAACTCTTTTGCTTTTTCCATGATCCAGCGGATGTTGGCAATTTGATCTCTGGTTCTTCTGCCTTTTCTAAAACCAGTTTGAACATCAGGAAGTTCACGGTTCACATATTGCTGAAGCCTGGCTTGAAGAATTTTAAGCATTACTTTACTAGCCTGTGAGATGAGTGCAATTTTGCAGTAGTTTGAGCATTCTTTGGCATTGCCTTTCTTTGGGATTGGAATGAAAACTGACCTTTTCCAGTCCTGTGGCCACTGCTGAGTTTTCCAAATTTGCTGGCATATTGAGTGCAGCACTTTCATGGCATCATCTTTCAGGATTTGGAATAGCTCAACTGGAATTCTATCACCTCCACTAGCTTTGTTTGTAGTGATGCTTTCTAAGGCCCACTTGACTTCACATTCCAGGATGTCTGGCTCTAGGTGAGTGATCACACCATCGTGATTATCTGGGTCGTGAAGATCTTTTTTGTACAGTTCTTCTATGTATTCTTGCCATCTCTTCTTAATATCTTCTGTTTCTGTTAGGTCCATACCATTTCTGTCCTTTATCGAGCCTATCTTTGCATGAAATGTTCCTTTGGTATCTCTAATTTTCTTGACGAGATCTCTAGTCTTTCCCATTCTGTTGTTTTCCTCTATTTCTTTGCATTGATCACTGAAGAAGGCTTTCTTATCTCTTCTTGCTATTCTTTGGATTAGCATTCAGATGTTTATATCTTTCCTTTTCTTCTTTGCTTTTCGCTTCTCTTCTTTTCACAGCTATTTGTAAGGCCTCCCCAGACAGCCATTTTGCTTTTTTGCAGTTCTTTTCCATGGGGATGGTCTTGATCCCTGTCTCCTGTACAATGTCACGAACCTCATTCCATAGCTCATCAGGCACTCTATCTATCAGGTCTAGGCCCTTAAATCTATTTCTCACTTCCACTGTATAATCATAAGGGATTTGATTTAGGTCATACCTGAATGGTCTAGTTGTTTTCCCTACTTTCTTCAATTTAAGTCTGAATTTGGCAATAAGGAGTTCATGGTCTGAGCCACAGTCAGCTCCTGGTCTTGTTTTTGCTGACTGTATAGAGCTTCTCCATCTTTGGCTGCAAAGAATATAATCAATCTGATTTTGGTGTTGACCATCTGGTGATATCCATGTATAGAGTCTTCTCTTGTGTTGTTGGAAGAGGGTGTTTGTTATGACCAGTGCATTTTCTTGGCAAAAGTCTATTAGTCTTTGCCCTGCTTTATTCTGTATTCCCAGGCCAAATTTGCCTGTTACTCCAGGTGTTTCTTGACTTCCTACTTTTGCATTCCAGTCCCCTATAATGAGAAGGACATCTTTTATGGGTGTTAGTTCTCCAGTGGACCACATTCTGTTCTGACAGAAGGGAATGGCAAACCACTTCAGTATTCTTGCCTTGAGAACCCCATGAACAGTATGAAAAGGCAAAATGATAGGATACTGAAAGAGAAACTCCCCAGGTCAGTAGGTGCCCAATATACTACGGGAGATCAGTGGAGAAATAACTCCAGAAAGAATGAAGGGATGGAGCCAAAGCAAAAAGAATACCCAACTGTGGATGTGACTGGTGAGAGAAGCAAGGTCCGATGCTATAAAGAACAATATTGCATAGGAACCTGGAATGTCAGGTCCATGAATCAAGGCAAATTGGAAGTGGTCAAACAAGAGATGGCAAGAGTGAATGTTGACATTCTAGGAATCAGCGAACTGAAATGGACTGGAATGGGTGAATTTAACTCAGATGACCGTTATATCTACTACTGCAGACAGGAATCCCTCAGAAGAAATGGAGTAGCCATCATGGTCAACAAAAGAGTCCAAAATGCAGTACTTGGATGCAATCTCAAAAGCGACAGAATGATCTCTGTTCGTTTCCAAGGCAAACCATTCAATATCACAGTAATCCAAGTCTATGCCCCAACCAGTAATGCTGAAGAAGCTGAAGTTGAATGGTTCTATGAAGACCTACAAGACCTTTTAGAACTAACACCCCCCCAAAAAAAGAGTTTGGGATAACAAATACCAAAAATTCAGATAACAAGGAATATTAATCCCATTTAAAAATTTTTGGATTTTATTCAATTCCTGAGTTCAAATGGCAAGTATTTGGATAGCAAAGGATGCCTATTGTACTATTTGGGACCAAAAAATTGTGGATTAGGGTAGACATGAGTACTGTAAGCTATCTTGACAGTGTTTAGTTTAAGTGGGCTTCCAGATGACCCAAGATATGTTTACATTAATTTTTAGATAATTGTGGAAGTTAAAGCACAAATTTAGGAATGCATATTTGTTAGGAATGCTTATGGCTGCAGGTAATAAAAAACCCAGCCCAAAGCAGCTTAAACCTTGGATGTTTATTGCCTACTTATTAAGAAGTCCTTATGTGGATAGACCAGATTGGTCTGCAATCTCAAAATGACACCAAGGATCCAGGTTCTTCTATCTTTACCATCCAAGAATGTTGGGTTTTTAGCCTGATGTGCGTTGTGTCAAGATCATAAAATAGATGCTGTTCTGAGCATTGTGTCGTCATTCACATCAAAGATAAGCAGGAAGAGGCAGCTCCAGATCTGTCTGTCTCTGGTTAAGAGAGCAAGTTTCTCTAAGATCCCTCTACCAATTCATCCATCTCAATAGCCAAAACCTGATCATATGGTCATTTCTAGCAACTAGAGAAATTGGGAAATACTGTGCTTGGCTTTCCAGACTTTATAGTGGAAGACAGCAAGGGGATCATAGGGGAGGTATGGGAATGACTTCTGCATGCCAGTGAAGACCATCTGAGTGAAATTCGTAGGATCTCTGTGTGTATGTCTGTGGAATACTCAGCACCCAGGCACCCAAGCTTGGGAATCTGTCCCAGGCAACTATCCATAGTTCCAGTCACTGGTGTTTGAGAGCACTAACTGTGTACAGAACATAGATTAGATACTGTGCAGGAGGGGACCACCACTGAAGGACACACACACACACAAACACACACACAGAACCTCTGACTTTGCAAGACTTATCGAGGGGCTTACTAGCACATCACTCTGTGGGGCTAAGGTCTTAGGGGGGTCTGGATTCTTCATGGGAAACTTCCTTGTCTTGTGTATGCATGCATGCTTAGTCACTCACTCATGTCCAACTCTTTGCAACCCCATGGACTGCAGTCCACCAGGCTCCTCTGTCCATGGGGATTCTCCAGGCAAGAATACTGGAATGGGTTGCCATGACCTCCTCCGGGGGATCTTCCCAACCCAGGGACCCAACCCAGGTCTCCTGGATTGGAGGCAGATTCTTTACCCTCTGAGCCATCAGGGAAGCCTTGTCTTGTGTGTAGTTTTCTGTCTTTGAATTGTGAGGATCGACCATTGAAGATAGCACAGAAGAGGTTCGTGGAGCCCAGTTTCACTGGAATGAGAAATTCTGACCATGAGCCCAAGTCATAGATCAGATGTCCCATGTTGGAGGCCATAGAGCTGCAGGCCTAAGGTGGACTGTGCTCAGGCATGGGGGTGGCCAGGAGATAAAGGAGCTCTGGGGGGCACTGTGGGTGCCCTGGTCCCTTGCATTTAGAGGCAATGAAAATCCCACTGGCCTGGGAGTCGGGAGATCCTGGTTCTAGAAGAACTCCCAAATGAGTCTCTTGACCTTGATGGATCTGAGTGACCTTGCACAAGGGCTGACACCCAACGGGTGCTCCATAATGCTGGCACAACCTCGCTGATCTGTAAGCTCTTACCTGTCCTGCTCAGCACCTAGATCTGTGGTAGAACGCTATATTTGGAAATATGTCTAGAATTTAAAGGCAATATAGAATCTCAAGGTATTTCTTTTAAAAAATATCTATTTTTAATTTATTGATGATTGCTTTACAGTATTGGTCTGATTTCTGTCATACATCATTGTGAATTAATGATAGGTGTATGTATGTCCCCTCTCTTTTGAATCTCTCTCCCACCTCTCACCAATTCCCACCCCTCTATGTTATTACAGAGCCCCAGTTTGAGTTCCCTGGGTCATATAGCAAATTCCCACTGGCTCTCTATTTACATATGTTAGTGTATATGTGTCCATGCTACTCTTTCCGTTCATCTCACCCTCTCCCCCTTCTCCCCACCCTTGTCCATAAGTCTGTTCTCTATGTCTGCATCTCCATTGCTGCTCTGTGAACAGATTCATCAGTACCATCCTTCTAGATTCCATATATATTCATTAATATATGATATTTGTTTTGCTCTTTCTGACTTACTTCACTCTGTATAACAGGCTCTAGGTTCATCTACCTCATTAGAACTGACTCAAGTGCATTCCTTTTTAATGGCCAAGTAGTATTCCATTGTATACATGTACCACAGCTTCTTTATTCGTTCATCGGTCAATGGACATCTAGGTTGCTTCCATGTCTATTTACAACAGTGCTGCAATGAACATTGGGGTACATGTGTCTTTTTCAGTTTTGGCTTCTTCAGGGCATATCCCTAGAAGTGGTATTGCTGGGTCATATGGTGGTTTTATTTCTAGGTTTTTAAAGGAATCTCCATACTGTCTTCCATAGTGGCTGAATCAATTTACATTCCCACCAGCAGTGTAGGAGTGTTCCTTTTCTCCAAACCCTCTCCAGAACTTGCTGTTTGTGGATTTTTTGATGATGGCCATTCTGTGTGGTGTGAGGTGATATCTCTGTAGTTTTGATTTGCATTTCTCTAATAATGAGTGACGTTGAGCATCTCTTTGTGTGTTTGTTAGCCATCTGTATGTCTTTGGAGGAATGTCTGTTTAGGTCTTTTTTCCCACTTTTTGATTGGGTTATTTGTTTTTCTGGTATTGAGTTATATGAGCTGCTTGTATTTTTGGAAATTAATACTTTGTCAGTTGTTTCATTTGGTATTATTTTCTCCCATTCTGAGAGTTGTCTTTCTACTTTGTTCAGTTTCCTTTGCTGGGCAAAAAGCTTTTCAAGATATTTTCGTAGTCATAGCAGAGGAAGGAAGAAGGAAAGAAGTTCTCCTAAGGGGTCTGTTGTGGGCCTGGCATCAGGTCAGATGCTGTTACATAACCTCTCTCTGAATTCTCATATCTGGCATCCCAGCACAGGAATATTATTCCTACCCTTGTAGACGGGTTCACTGGGCCTCAGAGAGGTAAAATAACTCTTCCCAAGTCTCATAGCCTGTGAGAGGTAGAGCTAAGCTTTTGAAAATTCTGCACAAGAGTTTGGCCTCAGGCGAGGATAGAGATTTCAGTAAGAGTAAACACCAAAAAGGGACACCAAGAATTCAGAAGCTGGAGGAGGCTAAGAAGGAGCTGAACAGGCCCCAGAAAAGTATGGGGACTGTTATAATTAACTGTGCTCAGTTGCTCAGTCAGGTCTGACTCTTTGCGACCCCATGGACTGTAGCCCTCCAGGCTCCTCTGTCCATGGATTTTTCCAGGCAAGAATACTGGAGCGGGTTGCCATTTCCTACTCCAGATGGATGGAAATGCTGAGCATGCCCCTCAGAGCCATTTCTCCAAGCCTCCGCTCACATCTTCCACCTTCCCCTCCCCCAGCATCAGGCTGGACCGGTCTGCACTGAGCCAACCATCAGCTCCCTGCCCACCTCACCTCTGGGCTCCCCACCCCCTGCCTGGCCCTTCTAATGCCTCCTCTTGCTTTTACTTCTCCTGCCAAGTTCTGTCATTTAAAGCCCCCTAATTTAATAGGTTTGTCTCATTATTTTGATTAATCATATTAACTCATGTTAATTAAGAGAGAGATTTAAGCAGTGACAGAGGTTAATGGAATCAGCCCATGTTCTTCTCTGGCTTTTGTTGGGGGGCACTGATGGGCATGGGGGGAAGAAGAAGGGAAAATGGGAAATGGCCCATCAGCAGGACCAAGCCTGGGACGAGCCCGGGAGTCTGTAAAGCGGGAGGGGAGAGAAACGTATCGAGGAAACGATCAGTTACCAATCAGAGTTGCCTGTTAATTGAATGTCTGATTTTATTAATGATGGAATTTATAAAAGTCCTTAAGAAAAGAAAAGAATTTAGTCAGTTCAGCAGTTAACTGTGAAAATTAATGCAGAGGATATAAGTTAAAATGGCCATTTTATTTGTCTTCCTTTTTCCCCCTAGTGGTGGGGATGAAATTGGGCACATTATCTCAGAGGGCTTTTTCATCTCTGGTCCTCGATTCGGTGCTGAAGAAGCAGGCAGTTGGGCCCATGGCCTCAACCTGACTATTGGGAGCAAGAAGCACACCTACTTAGTTCTGGACTCTGTGCTGAGCAGCTTAAATGCATCTTTTCATTAAATCCTGTAATGACGCCCAAGGTCTCCTTTAATAGAGGAAACTGAGCAAGAGATGCTGTGTCACTCATCCAAGATATCAGAGATTGAGAGCCTCAGATTTGGGCGAAAGGACTGCGCATGGTAACTCACTCTGGTGGCTTCAGGTCCAGGCAGGAGCTATGATATCCTCCCTAGATGTCACTGGCCTTGTTGGAAAGGACCTTACCTGGAGAGCTGGGAAGGGGGTCAAGGCAGGTGCAGGGCTTCACCTCAGCTGATGACCTTCTCTCCATGTCTTCCAAGTTATCCCAGAGCCAAGAAGGGCTGGTGTTACGGACTTAAGTGTGTCCCCCAGAAAGACACGTTGAAGCCCCAAACCCCCAGGCCTGTAAATGTGACTTCTTTTGGAGATGAGGTCTTTGCAGATGTTATCAAGGTGAAGTCATATAAATTAAGATGAGCCCTAGTACACAGGACTTCCCTGGTGGCTCAGATGGTAAAGAATCTGCCTGCAGTGCAGGAGACCAAGGTTCGATCCCTGGGTCAGGAAGATCCCCTGGAGAAGGAAATGGCAACCCACTCCAGTATTCTTGCCCTGAGAGTTCCATGGGCAGAGGAGCCTGATGGGCTACAGTCCATGGGGTCGCAAAGAGTTGGACATAACTGAGCAACCAGCACTTTCCCTTTCACTAGACCAGTGTGACTGGTGTCCGTATCATGAGAGATGAAGGGGCACAGACACAGAAAGAAGACTATGTGAAGAGGAGGCAGAAATTGGAGTGATGCTACCACAGGCCAAGGAGTGTCTGACAAGACACTAGAAGGGAGGAGCCTCCGTGGAGGTTTCAGAGGGACCATGACCCTGCTGACCCCTTGATTTTGGACTTTCAGACTGGAGAGAAGGAAACGGCAATCCACTCCAGTGTTCTTGCCTGGAGAATCCCAGGAACAGAGGAGCCTGGTGGGCTGCTGTTTATGGGGTCGCACAGAGTCGGACACGACTGAAGTGACTTAGCAGCAGCAGCAGCAGGCAGTAGAACTACGAAAGAATAAACTTGGGACGTT
This sequence comes from Bos mutus, assembly GCF_027580195.1. Lineage (NCBI taxonomy): Eukaryota > Metazoa > Chordata > Mammalia > Artiodactyla > Bovidae > Bos > Bos mutus. The sequence continues at coordinate 97,909,687 of NC_091626.1, forward strand.
TTGATCCAATCCTTTATGGTTATCTGCTATGGCAGTTCTAGGAACTAATACACCTGCAGGAGCTTGACTGAATTTGAAACTCTTTTACTTGGATTCGTCAAATTTAGAAAAATTTTGACCCTTGTTTCTTCAAATATATTTTCTCCCTCTTCCCACTTCTGGCATTTCAACTACATACGTATTTGACTACAATTGATATTTTCCCCCAGGTCACTAAGGTGCTGTGTGTGTGTATAAATAACTTTATTCTTTCTGTGTTTCAATTTCTGTGGTTTCTATTCTTGTATCTTTATTTATTTTTCTATCCATTTATTTACTTTGGCTTGTCAGGTCTTACCTGAGGCGTACAGGGTCTTGGTCGCGGCGTGTGGGCTTCTCTCCAGTTGCGGTGTGCGGGCTGCAGAGTGTGTGGGCTCTCCAGGTGGGGTGTGCAGGCGCGGCAGTTGTGGTACACAGGCTTAGCTGCCCCGTGGCATGTGGGATCTTAGTCCCCAGACCAGAGATCGAGCTCGTGTGCCCTACACTGGAAGGTGGATTCTTAACCGCTGACCACCAGGGAAGTCCCCCTATATCCTTAAATATTTCATTATTTAATTGCTGTATTTTATAAGTTTTGTTCTTCTGAAAGATCTAATCTGCTCAATGGGCCACCCAATGGGTTTTTTTAAATTTCAAATATATTGTTTAACTTTAGAGGTTCCATTTAGTTTGTTTTCACATCTTCCATTTCTCTCCCCATTATTCATGTTTTCTTTTTAAATATTTGAGATATGTATAAGAGCTATTTTAAAGTCTTTTAAAGCTCATCACCTCTTCATTTCTGTGTCTGTTTCTATTGACTTTTTTCTTTCTCTTCGTTATAGATCACATTCTTGTTTCTTTACATGCCCAGTAATTTCTGAATGGGTGCTGGACATTTTGGATGTTATGTTATTAAATACCTGGATTTTACTGTCTTCCTTTAAAGAGAAGAAAAGTTTGTTTTGATAGATTGTTGAGTTACTTGTGGATCAACTTGATGTTTTCTAAACTTGTTTTTAAGCTTTGTGAGGATGGATCTAAAATAGCCTTTACTCTATTACCTATATTATTAGGTTATTACCCTTCTGGGGTCTTTACTGAATGTCCCTGGTGTTCATTTGACATCTCCCTGCCTTTGTGATCAACAGTCTCAAGGAGGACCCCCAGGCAGATATCTGGAGTTTTCTCTCTGTATACCTACTTCCTTTATCTTTGGTACTCTGTTCTTCAAATTCCAGCCACCTTGGCCTACTCCAACTCCAATCTCAGTTTCCTCAATTCAACAAAGTTGCTCTCTGCTTGGGTTTTCAGGCAGAAAAGCAAGATGGTTGTTTCCTTCCTTGGTCCTGTGATCGAGGGATGGTCCTGATCACTGTTCTCTAAAGTCTGAAAATAGCCATTTCATATATTTTTTAGACTTTTAGCTGTCTTTATCAGAGGGCACGTTGTATGTAAGCTACTTCGTCATGGTCCTTAAGGTCACTGAGCCTGCCTTTGTGATCTGTACAATGGGTATAATGGCCTCAGAGAGTTGTTTTGATGCTTAGAAGCCTCTCTACAAACAATCACAGTGTGAATGTTTCTTATTTAACCTCGTGACTTCCTCACGTTGTCCAAGGTCAGTCCTGCATCTTCTCCAGCTCTCCCTCTTGAAGGATTGGAAGTGAGAGGCTGTTAATGTGGCAGAAAGCACTGTAGTTTTCCTGAGGACCTGTGAAGGCCCTGCCCTGAGGATATAATGCATAAAGGTCTCTCCAACTTCTTCAGGGTTCAGACTACTGTATTTGACAGGAGAGTATACGTGCCATCTGTCTACTTTATCCAAATTTCCAGTGGCTGCTAAAGGAGTTTAGGAGGACAAATTGGAAGAAAGGCACTGATTCCCTTGAAGTGCCATGTCATTAGCCATTTCAGAAACAGAAGTGCAGGTACTCTCATTTTGCCATCCTTGCTACTTCAGAGGATTAGCCTGTCTGGAAGACCCTTCTGGATAACTGGCAGCCCCAAGAGAGTATTTGAGTATCCCTGCTCTGTGGGATATATTCAGGGCCATAGGTCCAGAGTCTTCCTTCCATCATAGTTCCTGACCCTAAGTAAAAGCTTAGAAAATGCACACTGAGTTATTTTCTACATTTCTCCCAAAAGGTCCCACCCTGGTGGTGTCATTCTTACCTACTCTGTCTTAAAGATGTGAAGTCGCTCAGTCATGTCCAACTCTTTGTGATCCCATGGACTGTAGCCCACCAGGCTCCTCCATCCATGGAATTTTCCAGGCAAGAGTACTGGAGTGGGTTGCCATTTCCTTCTCCAGGGGATCTTCCCAGCCCAGGGATCAAACCCGGGGATCCTGCATTGTAGGCAGATACTTCACTGTCTGAGCCACTAGGGAAGTCCATTCTTAAAGATGACTGTGTTCTAAAACTTTCCGCCCAGATGACAGCTTTTTGTAGAGAGTATGGGAAGGTCTCCATGTCTGGGGAAGAACCAGCATCGACATGTGGTGAAGAACATGTGACCAGATGGGGCAGAGGAGAGGAGCTGGTGGAGTTTTCAGTGACTTTGATAGTGTCCCCCAAGTTGTGATGCATGACTCGGTATCACAGTCTGGTTTAAAGGTAGAAATATGAACCAAGAAGAGATCTACCCGCAAGTGCTCCTGCTGTGCTGCTCACGATGTTATCCACCTTCCTGTCACAGTACTTCTCAGCTGTAATTGTAGCAGGACGGTCGTGTCTGCCTCTTTTACCCTCCTCATCCTTGCCCTTCCTCATCTGTCAAGACTAGCAAGAGAAAGACTTTTCTGTCTCACAGCTGCTTCACACCGAAGAGTCTAAAAGATGAACTCATCTTCTGTGAGGATCCACTTTAGCCTCCAAGGATGGAGCCAGGAACTCTGGGGAGAAGTGATGAGGTGGGGTGGGTTAGAGAAGAAACCAAAGATACAAGCTAGGAGTAAGAATCTCTTCTACTTTTAAAAATAATTCTGTTTATTTTTGGTTGTGCCGGGTCTTCGTTGCTGTGAGTTGTGGAATGTGGGCTTAGTTGCTTCATGGCACTGGAATCTTCCCAGACCAGAGATCGAACCTGTGTCCCCTGCAGTGGCAGGTGGATTCCTATCCACTCTGCCACCAGGGAAGTCCAAATTAGGAGTAAGAGACCCCAAGGCATCCATTTAGGGCAGAGTTTGCCTGGGAGAAAGGCAAGCTAATGGAAAAAGTAAAGATGTTTTTCAGCATCCTCTGTGTCCCCTCTGTGTTTGGGGTTGGTTAAATCAGTAGTTCTCTGCCCTGACTGCACATTAAATTCACCTGGATAGTTCTTATGAAATACTGGTGTCCTTGTCCCCCACCTCAGATATTCTGGTCTAAGGTGGAGCCTTGGCATCAACAGATTATAAAGAACCCCGGGTGATTCTAAGAGTTGCCGTTACTAAAAACCACTGTGCTGTGCGTGCGTGCTCATCTGTGTCTGACTCTTCATGACCCCATGGACCGTAGCCCATCAGGCTCCTCTGTTCATGGAATTTTCCAGGCAAGAATACTGGAGTGGGTTGCCATTTCCCAGGGGATCTTCCGGATCCAGGGATTGAACCTACATCTCTTGCATTTCCTGCATTGGCAGATGGGTTCTTTACCACTACATTACCTGGGAAGCCCCAAGAACAATTGCAACAAATAGGAATATGGTTTTTTTTCATCCCTGTGGGTTCTGAAAATCAACCACAGCTGAACCTAGTGGCAAAACAGGGGTTCATGAGTGGAGCAGAGTCACGTGCAAATCAAGAATGAGCAGTAAGAAGCCATCATTATGGTTGGTCCTCCCTGAAGACCCAACACTTTTGGGTTTGCATTGTTGCCAAGAGCTTAGCATGAAGGATCCAGGGCTGAAGTCTCAGCTTTTTTTGTCAGCTGTGTAGCCTGGTCAAGTCACTTAATCTCTCTAAGTTGTATTTTCAGCATCAAACAGAGGGTCATTGAAGGTGTCTAGCCCAGTAGGTGAGAGTGTGTGTGGATCCCGGAGCCAGTTTGTTTTAACACCTACAAGCTATGTAGCTGATCACATCACTTAAGCACTCTGAGACAAGGTCTTCTTATCTGTAAAATGGGAATAATAAAACTCAAAGGGTGGTCGGGAAGGTTAAGAACATTCCTACACGTAAGGCACTTAGAATAATACCTGGCACATTGCAAGTGTGAGCCACTCAGTCCTAACTCCCCCAATTCCTGCTAGGATTGCCTGGCTACTTCTCCTTCCTCTAATCTGCAGGATAAAAGGCATTTCCTTCCTCTGGGCTGCAATCTTTTATTTGCCCAAATAGGCAATAAATATATATTTATAAAGAAAAATTTATGGATATGGAAATATTTGCTCAGTTGGCCTTAGAAGGTCACATATGCTCAAAATATCCTTGCCTTGATAGTGAAGGTGGTAAATTTATAGGCTGCTAGCTGAGGCTTGGAACTGCCAGTCCTGAAGGTGTTTTGTAGGTGTTTGCTCCACTTCCTTTTTCCTGTCTGTTTTGTAGGTGTTTGCTCCACTTCCTTTTTTCTGTCAGCGAAGCTGGAGAGGGTTCCAGTCTGGAAGAAAAACAGGAATTACTTAAAAGGTTCAAGGGAGGTGCTCTAGGAGCTCTGATGAACCCTGGATTATAAAGGATGAGGATGAGAAGGGTGGAGAAGGGCATTGTCATGGGATCAGCTGAATTTGCCTTCCTTGCAAACTTCCTTCATTCTTTTGTAACAGCTCCCCGATTTTCCTCTGGGAAACCACTGCTTCCCACCCTAGCTCCAATGGAAGGAGATATGAATGAATTACTGTTGAACACCAGCCGATCTACCAACCACAGTGACTGGCTGAGGGATGGGCCCCTGACTCCAGTTCATCCCAGAGATTCATTTTTGTGGGTTTGATTTGATTTGTAACAACCTTCAAAAAAGAACCTCTTTTGGCTTGTGTTCTGAATGTTATCTCCTCTAATCCTTGGTAATTTTGTCCTGCGTGATTATCTCCGTTATAAAGACTGTTAGTGTGAGGTTTTTCTACTTTTGAAGGTGGTTTTTGTATACAGGGAATAGTTATGTAGAGTTTTAAACATTAATGTGCAGTAAACTAAAATTAGACATTCAAAGCTCCAGTTCTTCCATAGGCTTTTTTTCCCATTGTTTTCATTGTGATTAAAAAAAACAAAAAACAAAAAACCATGTAACATAACATTTATCTTCTTAACCATCTTAAAGTTCATTGTGCTCAGTCGCTCCAGTTGTGTCTGACTCTTTGGGACGCTATGGACTGTAGCCCAGAATAGAGGAGCCCAGGCTCCTCTGTTCATGGGATTCTCCACGCAAGAATACTGGAGTGGATTGCCGTGCCCTCCTCCAGGGGATCTTCTGGACCCAGGGATCGAACCTGTGTCTCCTGCACCTCCTGCATTGCAGACAAATTGTTTAACGAGCCACCATGAAGCCCTTCAAGTTCATTAGTATTAAGTATATGCACATTGCTGTGAAGCAGACCTCCAGACCTTTTTCATGTTGCAAATCTGAAAATCTGTACCCATTAAACAACTCCCCTTTCCTACCTCCTCCCAGCCCCCCAGTAACCACCCATCCATTTTCTGCTTCCATAAATTTGACTTCTACAGGTGCCTCATGCAAGAGAAATCACACAATTCTTGTCCTTTGGTGACTGGTTTATTTCACTTACCATAATGTCCTCCAAGTTCATCCATGTTGTAGCATGTGACAGGAATTTTTCCATGGGCTTTTAAGATAGGCTGACACATTTTATTATTCTAAGTCATTTTAACAAATCTTGTTATTCTTATTTTAGCAATCACTTTAAGGGACTCTTGAATTCTATTTTTCCCCTTTTTAAAACCTTGTTCATTAAATACTTTTGAGTATTTAAAATTGCATTTGTAAATGAGATATATTTGTTTTCCTCCATAAGTATTTCCATTTCCTCACTTAACAAACAAAACCTTCCCAATATAGCCAAATAATTCTCAAAAATCTATGAAATTAACTAGTAATATGAGTATAGTTCTTCTTAAATATTCTAACACTTAACTACATAAAATGCTACATTTTTCACAATGTAAAAATCCCAAGTCTTAAATCAATTATGTAATTATACATTTTAAATTGGAGTAGAAAGCACTCACTCCAAAGACAAAAATTCCTTAAACTTTGCAAATATATAGGATATTAAATTTTTAAAGACTTGCTAATGCAAAAATATTAGGATATAATTTTGATCTCCTTAAATTTTGTTTCCCTACTTGAGTTCAAATTTTCCTGGCGTTGAACGAGGTGTGTTCCTTGGAAAACAATGACATCCCGTTAGCTGAGGTTATTGATGTTGAGGTTTTGCCAGGATTCTACCTGGATTCAGATCCATGCTCCTTTTGGGATGCACTAAATCTTATTTATGGTTGCTATAATGTCAATGCCTTCACAGCTCACAATGGGTAGTGGTGAAGTCTACTCAATACCCATATATCCACATTACATGCGTCCAGAAACCCAGCAACTGCCAATTAGGTGGTCAAGATTTCATCGTCCTTTTTTCCCCCCTTTTCCTTTTCTCTCAATTTTATATATGTCTCCTTTGCTAGGTAGGAACTTAATGAAATTCGGCATCACTCTTACATCCTTCCTGTCTCTTTCATATACATATAACACATGTGTATTAATGTGATATCCTACTGAGCATTGTGGATGTCTCACTTGGTTTCCTCTGTTTGGCAGTTACATTGTGTGATGCCGTATCACTGGCACAGATAAGGAAACTGAGGCCCAGAAAGCTTACTTGGCTCTTCTAGGTCTTTCTGTGAGTCAGAGACATGGCCGGGATTTGGTCTGTGTATTAAGATGCCAGTGGTTGCTCTACTCCTCATTGCAAATGACATGTTAGGCATTTACAGGTCAGGGTAGAGAGTTTATATAACTCCTTTAAAAATAACTACTCCATCAGTCAATCAACAACTATTTATTGAGCTTGTGCTCTGAGCCAGGCTGCTGCCACGGTAGAGCTCATAGCCTGGAGGAGACCCATGTTGGCTGTTGGCAAAGAATAGAGAGAGACACTCTGGGAAGTCATAGCAAGGAGACTTAACCCATTCAAAGGGGCCAAGAGGTTTCCTGGAGTGGCCTTGAAGGAGGGTAAAAATTCAGTAGGCTGAGGTGTGTGGTCAAAAGCATGGCTGGAATGGGGGTGGAGAGAAGTCTATGGAAGCCTTGATCTCAATGACACACTTCAGGATTTTAGGAAATATATTAATATGACTCATGAAAAGACCCTGATGCTGGGAAAGATTGAAGGCAAAAGGAGAAGAGGGCAGCAGAAGATGAGATGGTTAGATAGCATTACTGACCCAAGGGACACGAATTTGAGCAAACTCTGGGAGACAATGAAGGACAGGGGAGACTGGCAGGCTGCAGTCCATGGGGTCGTAAAGAGTCAAACTTGACTTACCAACCAAACGACAATGACAACAAAATTGATATGCCAGTTAAGATCATGAAAAAGAAAAATTAGAAGAAAGAGTATGAAAACCCAAGACACGGAGAGAAGCTGGGCAAATGATGAGTCATTTTTAATGTGATCATTCTTCTGTTAAGAGTGGCCAGGTCCTGCTCCCCATCAATTCCATCTTCAAGTCAACCTTCTCAGATGTTAAAACTCCCGGTGCCATCTCCTGCCTCAGGTTGGCAGGTGGAGAGAGACTTCCCTGAAGAGGAAGAGCAACACGGCCATCTCTCCCTCCCTTCCTTTCTTTCTCCTTCCCCTCTCTTTGGCATCAGCTTTCTTGAGCTGCTACTAAGTGCCAGGAACTGTGCTAGGGGCTGGGTTACAATAATGAGCAAAAACACAAGTTGTCCATATCCACCAAGAACCCATGGCCAGGCCTGGATGAGACAGTTATGAAAATCCTTCTACAAAAGATTTTGGTGCATAGAGTTTTTTGTTTGGTCGGTTGTTTTATTGTGTACAGTGAATGTAATACACATAAAACTTGAACTCATATCCTCCATCAAATAAAATTCTTTGACCTAAATACTCCTTTAGGAAGTTTCTTCTTATAAAGTTTCCACGTATTCTACCTTCAGATTTTAAGGCTTCATTCGTCAGATAGATAAACACACACACAGGAGCATGCATGTGTATTAAAGAGGCCACTGCATGGAAAATAGATGAGGAAGAAATATCAAGAGAGCCTTATCAATCGGGATATCTTATTATCTTTAGAGAGAATCCCAACCCCTGACTGAAAACAGATAAGGGAGGAGAGAAGCAATGATAAAAGAGAGATCGTTGTAATATTTTACTCTGTATAAAGCCAGGTGGTGAGCTGTGTGTCTCCAGTAGTTTCTGGGGTGGAATTCCTTTATTCCATTTAGAGGCCCTGACACGTGTGGACGTGTGTGTACCCAGCGATGTGGGCTGCTGTCCCTGGTCCCTGGCGTGCGTGTTGCCTGGCCTATCGGCGCACAGCCCTGCTGTGGATGTGGGGAGCATCCGCTATCTTCTGAGCCCATCCATATGCATGTGTGTCTATATCCCAGCCGTGGTCGGCATCATTCATTTCCAAAACCAGCATGCATTCATTTTCATAACTTTTTGTTCCATTACAATATTAATGGGACTATCAATGGGAAAGGACAAGAGAAGCATTTTTAATGTTTATCTGACAGTTGCAAATTTCACTTGAGGTTGTTTACTGGGATCTGATTGTTGGCAGAGAGGAGCAGGAGAGGCGGCAAGATTAATGGGATCACAGGAAGAGGAGATGTATTTATGGGCCTTCTGAACACCATCTAAGAGTAATAAAAAGTCCTGCCGCACCCTTCCCCAAGTGAGACTTAAGAAGTTTTAAGTGCTGAGAAATGAGGGATTGTTTTAATTAACTTCCATCTAATCCAGGTGGCCTGTTCAAAGTGAATCATGCTGCATTTATGTCTCAGTCTATTAAAAATTAGACACGGCCCTCTCCCATCCCCCACCTCACATGTCTCTCTCTCTCTTTCTGCCCCCGCCTCCGGTCCCCCTCTGGCCTTGGATTGCTGTCAGTCTGGCTTGCCATATTTTTTCCCCTCTTTCTTAAACTCCTATGCCATCTCAAAGGGAGAGAGAGCCTGGTGGGGCCTTTGACCAGAAAGGCAGGAGAAAAGGAAAGGAGGATTCCAGAGGTTTCTAGGGAAGGGAGGTGATGGATGGGAGAGAGGGGCTTCGTGCTTCCCCCCAAACTTTGCTCTCTGCTTCTGGCAGCTTGGAGCTGGAGCAACATGGCAATAGCCCCCCAGATACCCCAAGAACCTTGTGAAAGACACCTTTGTGGGATGAACGTATTGTGGTGCATCAGAGCACCCATACCTGCACCTTCTAGTAAGAGATCTTGCTGCAGTAAGAGACGTTTCCAGGAACGCGCCCCAGGGATGCTGGTTTCTTCCCGGTCCTGGCTGAGCTTTCCTTCCTCCCAGGGTCCTCCTTGGGATTGCCAGCTGAAATATAGAACATTCAGTTAATCATGGATTTCAGGTAAACAATGGCTAGTTTTTAAATATAAGTGTATTTCAAATATCTCATCAAACACTTAAAAGTATTTTTCATCTGAAATTCAAATATAAATTGTGTCCTGCATTTGTTAAATTTCTTAAAGTTGGGCAACTCTATCAGGGAGAGAAGCCCCACCCCACGTAGGTATTTTGATCCTAGATTCTGACACTGTGTTAGGTACGTTCAGAACTGAATTGTGAGTTATTTCATCTCTCTGACCTTAGTTGTTTCATCTGTTAAAGAGAGGCAGCAATCACCTGTTTCTACACATATGACGGGAATTAAATGACATTAATCCTGCCAAGTCTTTGGAACAGCGGTGAGCAGGTTTTTTTCTGGAAAGGACCAGATAGCAAATATTTTAGGTTTTGCAGCCCAGTTGATCTCTAGTACAGCTACTCCACTCTGCCAATGTGATGAGAAAGCAGCTGTGATGATACGTAAACACACAAGTGTGGCAGTGTTCCAGTAAAGCTTGGGTTACAGAAACAGACAGCGGCCCCCTTTTGCCCAGGGGCTGGAGTCTGCTGAGCCTTGGCTTTGAACACCGCCAGCATGCTGGAAGTGCTTCTAAGTGCAAACCACTGTTATTACACATAGTAACCCATCTTCAGGCCAGGGCTGCTGGGCAATATGAATTGACCATCACCAGAAAGCTCTCCTTGCCTCTCAATTGCCTACTGATGCCTGAAATTCTGCTGAGAGATTCTGTGTCCTGGTCTAAATAGCTCTGGAAGAAGCCACTCCTTAGGTATGGCTCCTTAGTTCACTTACCGGCACCAACCAGCATTTAGAGAACACAAGCCCTGCCAGCTCTGCACACACAGGTGCTGTTCTTTGTTAGTCACCTTCACACGCATCCACAGAAGAGAACACTATGACTGCAAGCATCTCTTTTATTGCTTTTCACTCTACTGCAGTTCACAGGTACCGTGGTTTTTTATTTTTATTTTTTTACAAACTGAAAGTTTGTGGTAGCCCTGTGTCAAGCAAGTCTATTGGCTCCATTTTTCCAACAGCATTTGTTCATGTTGCTAATTCTCACACTATTTCGAGTGACTTCATGATTATTATATTTGCTATGATGACCTGGGATCAGTAATATTTGATGTTCCTCCCATGATCCCCTGAAGGCTCAGATGATGGTTAGCATTTTTCAGCAATAAGGTGTTTTTCAGACATCTATTGCACACAATTGACTCCAGTACAGTAAACAACTCTTATGCATATGTACTAGAAAAGCAAAAAAATCATGTGACTCACTTTATTGCAGTATCTGTTTTATTGTGGTGGTCAGAAACCAAGCCAACAACATCTCTGAGGATCTGTGTCTGCATCTTATAATAAGCAAGCTAACTGGGGCTGTGAGTAACTCATCCTGAGCCACACAACCAGTCAGGGCCAACATGAACAGTGGATCAAGGCCTTGGGCTTCTGCCCAAAGTTTCTGGGCTAGGGGAGAGCTTGTCAGAACTTGGTAGGGCTCAAACCCTCTCAGTTGACCAGTGTTGAAATTAAGGATCATCAGCTGGTAAAGAATTTGCGTGCAATGTGGGAGACCTCGGTTCAATCCCTGGGTTGGGAGGATCCGCTGGAGAAGGGAAAGGCTATCCACTCCAGTATTCTGGCCTGGAGATTTCCATGGACTGTATAGTCCATGGAGTCAAAAGAGTTGGACATGACTGAGTGACTTTCACTTTATACTCCAACCTCTGAAATGGTTCGAGTAGGACAAACCTGAGGTTGGCAGGAAGGGATGAGACAGATGGAGTTAGGAGGAGAAAATGGCTTAGGAAACTTGGAGGAAATTATTAAAGGAAGTCAGTTTTTCCCAAAGCAGTGCTATTTCCCAGCTTCTGTTCATTGAGTTGGGAGGCACCCACAGCAGTTTTCATCACTTACCTTCCACCTTCTAGGCACTGTCTGGAAAGCCAGGTCCATAAGGACACAGTGCCGGGTTTTTCTTAAGTCTCCACCACTGGACTGGGATGCTTGTACCCAGAGCTTCTGCCTCCCTCCTGCTCACCCCTCCGCCCCAAATCACACCTGTCTGAAATTAAGAGCACCATGTGAAAACAGACGCGCGCTGCAGGTGTATGGAAGAAGCCTGCAGGCTCGCCGCTCCCCAGCCCTGCCTCCCACACTGACTCTGAACCTGCAGAAGGAGCCCTGAGCCACAGAAGGGGTGGCTCCAAAGTCTGGCAGAGTGCCAGTGCCCGAACCAGCTGCGAGCCTTTCCCTGCCCCAGGTTCTGACTTTGTGAACAGAAGTGAGAATTCACAATTCTGGAGCTACTGGAGGTTTTAAATAAGAGGTACAGGGGCTAACCCACCGGGAAGCACAGAGCAGGAGCTGAGGGGCTGGGTCCATGCCCTGCCCTCTCTCACTATCAGTGCCATCAGGGTAATGACCTTGTCCGAGGCATCTCCAAACCTGCCAGGAGATGCCTCAGTCCACTGTGTGCCCCTACTCAGCAACCCAGCGGAACAGGAAAAGAAGAGTCGAAAATCTCGTGGCTAGTCCTTCTCTCTGTCACTAAGTAGCTGTATGACCAGAAGCCAGCACTCAGCTTCTGCCTCAGCCTTTTCGTCTGTCAAAAGGTAATTAGAATATGTTCTCAGGAGATTCCAAGGAGAACAGAGGGGAGTGAGCAACCGGGTTCCGGAGTCAGACTGAAGAAAGGTCACAACGAGCTCCACCTCCAACTGCGCTGTGAGCTTCATTGCCTCCTCTGTGCAATGGTTATAAGAACAGCACTGAACTCTCAGACCATCGCCAGGGTGATGTGTGTGAAGGGCTCAAACCGAAAGTGAAAGCGAAAGTGTTAGTCAGTCGTGTTTGACTCTTTGTGACCTCGTAGACTGTAGCTCACCCAGGCTCCTCCGTCCATGGGATTCTCCAGGCAAGGATACTGGAGTGGGTTGCCATTTCCTTCTCCAGGGGATCTTCCCAACCCAAGGATCGAACCCTGGTCTCCTGCACTGCAGTCGGGTTCTTTGCTGTCTGAGCCTTTAGCTTTATTCCCCAGCTCAGTGTCAGAGAGGAAACCCACAGTACATGTCAGCCATTAGCAGGATTTCACTCCTTCAGTAACTATCTTTTGAGCACAGACCGCCTGCCGGGCTTCAGGTCTTACGTGTGCGGTGAACGTGCTGTGCTTAATCGCTCAGTCTTCCCCGACTCTGTGCAACCCCATGAACTGTAGCCCGCCAGGCTCCTCTGTCCATGGAATTCTCCAGGCAAGAATAGTGGAGTGGGTTGCCATGCCTGCTTCCAGGGGATCTTCCCAACCCAGGGATCGAACCCAGGTCTCCCACATTGCCGCCAGGTTCTAGCCCGGAGGGGTCTTCTTTGTGTGGCTCACAGATGGTCTCGCTTCCCCCACCCCCACCACACCAGCTGCCCCTGTGGGCCCCTGTTGCAGCTTCCGTTCTTCCCTATTCCCCTCTATCCTGTACACGACAGCAGAAATCATCTTCCTCAAGTCTGCTCTCTCAAAATACTCCTTGGGGACTAGTGGATCAACACCCCTAGAATGGAAGACCTGCTCAGGAATGTGAGAGACCCCCCGCCAAGTCAGGGAGGTTCCTGTTTACTAAACACTGCACTGTTTCTGCCTTGGCAAGCCTTCCTCATACCCTAATGGCAGCAAGGAGACCCACACCCCGCTTTTCCTACAGATTTTCTACATCTGTGGTACTTCCCAGGCCTCTCTGGAGAACTTCATCTAGATGTCCACATCCCTTCACACACTGCCACCGTCCATAATCTCTTCTTTGCCCAGATGCTAGTGTCAGGATCAGGGTTCTAGTTTTGGTCAATATCCCTCTCAGATGAAAACGTGGGGGCATGTTGGCTTTCTGTCCATTCAAAGTCATGCCCATAGGTAGGCCATTACGTTGAGAATCAAACTCAGCATCTACCCTCTGTGAAGCTCCTCTGGCTTCTGACCTCAGCCTGAATCCCAAATAACAAGCCAGGAGGGATGCTGAAATACTGCACTGCAGGCCCTGGAAGGCCCCAGAAGCTGGTCTGCCAAGAGCTCACCCAGTCTCCACCCATCAAAGTCACCATATTGGTAGTTTCAGTTGCTGCTGATGGGAAATGGATGAATAAGAGGGAGTGAGGAGGTTTGGAAGGGACGAGAGGCCTATATGTACCATCTGTGAGAAAGGCAGAGGGGAAAAGGGAAAAGCAGAAGAAACGTACTTTGGAAAGTCCCAAAGTTTTGACAGGAATCTGCCCCTCTGCCCCCCTCCCTTTCCCATCTGTTTTGGAGAAACGTAAATGTGCCCGTGTTCCCAGGTGACTGGCCGGCGGGTAGCCTCTTTGGAATTCTGCGAACTGGCCATCTGTCGTCCTGTAATAAATGATAGCTATAAAAGAAAGTGATTATGGCGCCGATAGGGGGAGAGGCATTTGTTTATATTCTTATAATATGTATCAGATGGAATAGAAATTATCACTTAAAATTGACAAATGGAGAGCAGGGTTCTTTGGAGCGGGAGTCAGGGACACGGAAGCCGTGATGGGTCTGTGGGCAAACTTTATATGACCAAGTGTCAGGGACTAGCACAACCCCAGAGCTTCCCAGAATCACAGGTCCCTGAGGGTAGGGACCCAGAGTCCACATTTCTCTGGACGTCTTGGGTGTGCCTTTGGTGGATGTGACTTAGCTTGTATGTAAGTGGGTCATCTGCACCCACCCATCCTCCCCCCCTCTAACCTGCTAGGAAAGGAGAAGGGGTGTGTCTCTGAAATCAGCACAAAGCTAGATTTGCCTCCTCTGTGTCTACGGGATCTACTTGACCTTGTGACTCCTATGTATGCCCCCCCAACCAGTGACTACCCCCTACTTGATTTTCCCCTTCCAGACAAGCTTTCCCAGCCTCAGATGTGAAGCCTGCCAATTGGGTTTCTAACCTCTGACTTAGCCCTTCTCTTCCACCCCATCCTTGGCCCCCAGCTTGCCTTGTTTCCTGTCCTTACAGAGCTGCATGCTTCCTCTGAGGTCCCTGGGGGCTCACTTCCCTAGCATGTCTCCCCGCATTTCTGGTGCAACCCACATCTCCCGCATCTTAGCCCAGCCTGCAGAGTGGCTAGGGCTCACGTCTTCCAGGGACAAGCAAAAGGCTTGAGCAGCTTGGCTGCATCCTCATCTCCTCCCGCTCACACACCTTGGCTAAAACCTCCAGTCTCTTCGGCTCTACAATGTGGTATTTTTTCCAGGTCCTAGGATGATAAAATTTTATATTTATTGAGTGCCAGTTAGGCAAGGAAGGTTTTATTTCTCGCCATCTTCCAGTTGGGATAATCGAGCATCAGAGAAGTTACATGACCACGGTGACAGACTAGGAAGGTCAGAGTGACCCCCTATTCATTCCTTGCAGTGGCTTCTTCCTCCTGATTAAGACCTTTAAGGCAATCAGAAATGTTATTTTGGTTTTCAGATACTCTTCACATTCTTCCCTTCTTTTTGATAATTTGACTGTATTTATATGCATTTATGTAAACATAAAATTACATTTATATAGGACTTCTCTATTGGCCCAGTGGTTAAGACTCCACGCTTCCACTGCAGGAGGCATGGGTTCAATCCCTAGATGGGGAACTAAAATCCCACATGCTGTGTGGTGCAGCCAAAAAAACCACGTTTGTATATTAAGCATATGTTTCTGTACATTAAATATATTTGCATTTTGCATGCTCATCTCCAGCCTCGGCCATGGTTTCTCTGATCATTTTGATTGTCTTAGTTCAGTTTTTAGCAGAATCCTTAGGAGGGATCCATGGGGATTTTTTTAGATATTCAGAAGTGTGTCTGCAACCTTCATGCTTGGCTCTCAGTTTGTATGGATGGGACATCCTTTCCTCACTTTTACTGTCCTGGCATATCTTTAATATACTGACCAAGTATCGCTGTTGAAAAGTCCGATGACAATTTGACTTTATTTACCTTATAAGTGACTTGGCCTTTTGGGGAGCATTTGACTGCAATCAATCCTTTCCCCTTGCCCTTGTCTCAGGGGACTGTGTGTTCCTGGACTGTAAGGACAAGGCTACAGGAAAGACAGCTTTTCTAGCTTTCTGCTCAAGACTTAGCTCTCCACTTAGTTGTTTTCTTGAAGTGAAGGAATGTGACCTCTTTCTTTCTGAGACTCTGCTCCCCTCCCCAGCTTTTATCTCCAGTGCTGTCCAACAGGACTCCCTATGATGGTGGAAGAGTTTTATGTCTGCACTGTCCAGTACAGTAAGCATACAGCGGAAGCCTCTGGCCACAGGTGGCTGTAAGAAATAGGAACACGGCGGAACCCCGGACTCTGTTGGTGGGACTGTAAACGGATGCGTCCACTGTGGAAAGCAGTGCGGAGGCTTCTCAGAAAGCTAAAAATCCAACCGCTATACGACCCCGCAATTCCGTTCCTGGTGTATATCCACAAAACCGAAAAGCTAATTCCAAAAGATACATGTACTTCAGTGTTCACAGCAGCATTGTTGATAATTGCCAAGGTACGGAAACAACCTTAAGTGTTCATCAACAGATAACAGATGAATGGGTAAAGAAGACGTGTTATATATCAAAACACACACACACATACATACACACAGAGATGTACAACAGAATACTCCTCAGCCATAAAAAAGAACTTGGCCATTTGCAGCAACATGAATGGACATGGAGGGCATTATGCTGAAATAAGTTAGACAAAGATTAACATTGTATGATCACTTATATATGGAATCCAAAAATACAACAAACCAGTGACTATAACAAAAAAGAAGCAGACTCACAGATGTAGAACAAACTAGTGGTTACTAGTGGTGGGGAAGCGGAAGGTACAGACTATTGGGTGTAAGATAAGTTCAAGGATGTATTGTACAACACGAGGAAAAGAGCCAACATTATGTCGTAACTGTAAATGGAAAGTAACCTTTAAAAATTGAACAGAGAATTTAATTAATTGTTTGTTGTTCAGCCGATAAGTCATGTCTGACTCTTTGCGACCCCATGGACTGCAGCATACTAGGCTTCCCCATCCTTCTAACTGTGGTGCTGGAGAAGACTCTTGAGAGTCCCTTGGATTTCGAGGAGATCCAACCAGTCAATCCTAAAGGAAATCAACCCTGAATATTCACTGAAAGGACTGATGCTGAAGCTCCAATACCTTGGCCCCTGATGCGAAGAACTGACTCATTGGAAAAGACCCTGATGCTGGGAAAGACTGAAGGAAAAAGGAGATGGAGGCAGCAGAGGTTGAGAAGGTTAGATAACATCACTGACATCATGGACATGAGTTTGAGCACACTCACATAATGAAGATAGTGAAGGACAGGGGAACCTGAGATGCTGCAATCCATGGGTTCTCAAAGAGTCCGACATGACTGAGCAGCTGAACAACAACATCCCAGCTAGTGTCCCAAATGTGAGCAAAGCTGGGAAATGTAGTTTTTAAGTTGGGCACATTGCCCAATATAACAGTATAAGAATGTTGCTAGAGGAGAATTATCTAATGGCACCTAACCTTGCTGAGCACTTATTCAATGCTGCTTCTGAGCACGCTACATACATCACCTCGTTGAGTACCTATAACAACTCCATTAGATGGAAACTATCATTACCCTTGTTTTCCATAAGAGAAAACTGAGGCATAAGGATTTAAGTAGTTATCTGACATGGCAGAGCCAGGATCTGGATCCGGACACTCTAACTCTAGAGCCAGAGCCCTTGACCTCTAGGCAGTGCCCCACCTGACGGAGGCAGAGAGGCAGGGCAGTTCCACCAGGGATGGAAGTTACCAGCACAGGCTGAAGAGAACCCGCAGAGGGCATTTGATCCGGGCTGGTCCCCAGTGCTGCCGTGGGGGCACCAAGTTCCTCCCTGACTCAGGTGATTCCCACCCAGGGCCTCTCTGCCCTCAGCCCATCAGGTCCCCAGAACCTCCCTCTCTGCTTCCATCTGCACGATGTCTTAGGCACAGCCAGTGGCCTGGTGAAGAGTCTGGCCTTTGGGGTCAGGAAAGCCAAGTTCAAAGCCATTCTTTGAGACTCAAGCAAGTTCCCCCTCCTCTGAGATGCACCCCCTTCTTATCTGGTGCCCAGCCCTGTTAATTCCTGTCCCCTCCTGTCCTTCTGTCTATTGTTCTGTCTTGGCCTTTTATTTATTTATTTATTTTCGGTTCTCCTCTGTTTTTTCTCAAGCAGCATCCTTAATTCTTTCTTTAAAATAAATGAAACAGTCTTTCAACCAGGGCTTAGTTTTTACATACTCACTGTCCCGCTCTCCCTCTTCCCCACTTCACCCCTCCCTCCGTCTTTTCCCTCATCCCCCCAACCCTGCAGGTGCTGCCTTCCCCAGCCCCGCACCTGGCACTCAGCCACCCCCTGAACTGCCCTGGGAACCCGCCAAGCCAGGGCCATAAACATAATGGAGCTGGCATGGCCCGCTCCCCAGGGCTCACCCTGCAGTCACTCACTGTCGCCAACAGGCCCAGAGTCCCCAGCTCCCTTCCCAGGGCTCAGGAGGAGAGAGCCCAGACTGAAGGGGACTTTGATTTTCCTCCAAGGGCCTTTGCCTTCCTTGTTTCTGCTGCAATCTCTCCTGCCTGCTCCGGGCCCCCTTGAAAGAGTTTTTTTGGCCCAAGTGGGTCTCTCTCCTTCACTTAGTTCAGTTCAGTCATTCAGTTGTGTCTGACTCTTTGCGACACCTTGGACTGCAGCACGCCAGGCTTCCCTGTCCATCACCAACTCCTGGAGCTGACTCAAACTCATGTCCATTAAGTCGGTGATGCCATCCAATCATCTCATCCTCTGTTGTCCCCTTCTCCTCCTGCCTTCAATCTTTCCCAGCATCAGGGTCTTTTCAAATGAGTCAGTTCTTTGCATCAGGTGGCCAAAGTATTGGAGTTTCAGCTTCAGCATCAATGAATATCCAATATTCCAATGAATATTCAGGACTGATTTCCTTTAGGTTGGACTGGTTGGATCTCCTTGCAGTCCAAGGGACAATTAAGAGTCTTCTCCAACACTACAGTTCAAAAGCATCAATTCTTTGATGCTCAGCTCTTTCACTCATAAACACTAATTTATTAACAAGAATAATCAATGGTAGCAACAGATAACTTGCAAGGGATGGAGATAGCATTTTGGTAATGGAGGGCTGCACCTTCTGTGATGGGTGGGCTGGGACACCAGGGCTGGGTCTCCTGTCTTCCCTCTGCGTCTCCTCTGACCTTGAGGCTCTGACTTGTGGGTAAAGTTACTTGCTCTGCTACCAAACAAATCTACAGAGCTTATCTCATTCATCCTTAGAGCAACCCCACTTCACTGGTGAGGCAATGCCCAAGTTCAAACAGCAGTGAGAGCCATGCTCCTACCATGAGGCTGCCTTGATTTGTGGAGACAATCTGCTTGTTTCAACAGGATCAGAGAGGAGTGTAGTGGCCACGAGCCCCCTGCAGGACCCTAACCAGTCCCAGGTCTGCCTGCAAAGCTGTGTGAACTTGTGTGACAGAAATCACAGCTACCCAAAGCCATTCCAAAGGCCCCTCTGTTTTACCTGTCTTGCTCTAAACAGGATGCAAACTCACATACTCATTTTCCCAGTGTCTTGCAGCTAGACATGGCCATGTCACTTGGGTCCCACCAGTACCTGCAAAAAGAAGTTTGTAGAAAACTCCAGGGAAGGTTTTTTACCGTGGATAAAAGGGGAGGGCCTTTCTGCCTATTCTATTGCTTCCTGCTTGGCATAGTAGTATAAGGATATAATGTTGGGAGATGAGGCAGCTGTTTTGTGAGCATGAGGTGGTAAGCTTAAGAACCCAAGCCAACATATGGAAGGCTGTAAAGAATATGAATCATAGAGCACTGCCCCCAAGCCTCAGGGGCTTCCCAGGTGGCACAGTGGTAAAGAATCCAGCTGCAATGCAGGAGACACAAGAGATGCAGGTTCAATGCAGGAAGATCCCCTGGGGTAGGAAATGGCAACCCACTCTAGCCTTCTTGCCTGGAAAACTCCCATGGACAGAGGAGTCTGGCAGGAGTCTGGCAGTTCATGGGGTCGCAAAAGAGTTGGACATGACTGAGCATGCATGCAATGCAACTAGGCTCCCAAGCCTCAACTTCCATTCCCAGATGTATTATTATGGGAGGAAAAGAAACTTCTATTCATTTACATTTTTGCTATAGGCAAAGTAAATTCCCCCACTTCTTGGGGATGACCCACCACTGCCCTGCCAAGTTCCTTCTCTGCAGGATTGTACAATGGGCACTCTAGGATGGTGGCCCTGTTTGCTGGCTGCTACCTTTGAGGCTACTCAGTCACATGAAAAGCTCTTCAAGGAAAAGAGTCTGTCTTCTCTTCTCCTTATTTCTACCCACTGCATGTTATTGTTTCTCTTCTACATCTTGCTGTTTCTATGAATTCTCTGCACTGGTGCAGCCTGTCCACAGGGGCGGGGATGGGGTTCAGCAGGTCAGAGAGCGGGGATCCCGCACTCTCTTCCTTCCACTGTAACTGATCGGGGCTACTTTTTAGCCCTTGAGAAGGACTTCCCTTGTGCCACCTCTGGGCCCTGTTGGCCGTCTCTTCCTCACCTACCAGAGGCAGCAGTCCCCTCCTCCTCTCCTCCGTTTCTGCCTTTGGAAATCCTGTCCATCCTTCAGAGCCCAGTTCACCTCCTGCCCTGACCACAAAGGCTTCCTGGACGACCCCGCCCATCTTCCTTTGAACAACTCAGGCTGCTGTATCCGCGGGCGATGCTCTAAATGTCTGAGAACCAGCAGGTCATGGGCACTGGAGGGTGGGGCTGTGTCCCAGCTGTAAGTAATCATAAGGCTCTATGCGGCTCCCCAGCTGAAGAACAACCCTTGGAAGCCACGCAACTGACACCTGGCCTCGGCTGACATAAATGGTGAGTATTTCAGAAAATTTTAAATCTTTTTTGCTCTTTATGGTGATTAAATTGTAATCACCATACAAGTCACACCTTGTTTGACTTTCTCTGGGCTTCCCTGATAGCTTAGCTGGTAAAGAATCCACCCGCAATGCAGGAGACCTGGGTTCGATCCCTGGGTTGGGAAGATCCCCTGAGGAAGGGAAAGGCTACCCACTCCAGTATCCTGGTCTGGAGAATCCCATGGACTGTATAGTCCATGGGGTTGCAAAGAGTCGGACACGACTGAGCGACTCTCACTTCACTTGACTTTCTCACCATACCTAGCCTAGTGCCTTCATCAAGTGTATCTATTAGAAACACTTTGAGGTGCAAATAACAGAAAGAACCATTATTGTGTTTTCAACAAATACAGGGTTACTTTTTTCTCTGAGAACAGTCTGAGAGTAGATGACCCTGGAGATAGTTCAGTGGCTCAACAGCATCAAGGCCAGCATCTCTGCAAGTCTCTGGGCTTTTAACATATATATATATATTTTATTGTGGTAAAGGTCACGTAATACAAAGCATACTTTTTAAACTATATTTAACTGTACAGTTCAGAGGCACTAAGTCCATTAACATTGGTGTGCAACTCTCAATATCATCATCTCCCAAATTTTTCATCTTCCTAAACTTAAATTTTGTCCCCACTAACTCCCCATTCTCCACCCCCCAGCCCACGGCATCCACCAATATACTTTCTGACTCTATGAATTTGACTCTTCTAGGTATCTTGTGTAAGTGGAATCAAACAGTATTTGTCTCCACCTAATTGCCTGTCTCTTGGCTTTTCCTTCATGTTCAAAACACAGCTGTCACAGCTCCAAACGGAAGACAAGGAACAGGGACTCCAGCAATAGCTATTCTTTGCGTCTTGCTCCTCTCCCTTAAATTTTATTGGCCATGTAGTGTCACATGACCATCCTTAGCTGCAAAGGAGGCTGTGAGCCTAAGAATCTAATAATTCCTTTTGTAAGCCTGAGGCAGAGGCAGGCTAGAAGTGAGGGGCTGGGCTGGGCGTTGTATTAGACAGTGGGCCACGAGTGTCCGCCCCACCATACCTTGATGAATGAATGGATCTAAGAGAGGGTTTTCACTTGCACAAGTCTGTGCTATGAAGGAACCCAGGGATCTGGTTTTCAGAGCCCTATGTGGTCACTGCCTCATCAGAGGTCATGCCTGATGAGAGCTTGCTCCCAGCATTCCCTCAGGATCATCTTCCCTCTCTCCTTCACCAGGCCCCCTTGTGGGCTCCCCTCGATTGTGGAACCCCAATAAAGCTCTCCGCAGCTAGAAGAGGCAGGAAGGGGTCCATCCCATCTGCCGCCGGTCCCTGCCCCCATCCTGTCCATACAAGATTGATAATGAAACCAATACCTTTCACCAGCGTAATTTTCATATTTAATGAGCGTGACTCAAAAACTATTACATTAATTAGTCAAATCCCACAAACCGTTAATGGTGCACGCAGTAATTAATACCGTATTCAATTAAAAAATGACCTGTTTCGGGGGCTTCTCCCAGGTTAGGGGTTTCGGGGGCTAGGAGTGTTTGCTGACAGGCTGGCAGAAGCCCCATGGTTGCTTCTTGCCACTGCTCTTTCTTTTCCTCTTTCTTTTCCCAGCGCTTCGTGGAGGCAGAAGGTGCCGGGAGGACACGGTCCTCCCAGCACAGCCCCACTGGGCCTGCGACCGGCTTCCCCTCTGCTTGGCTGCTCACCCCCTCGCCCCTTCCCCCTCTGCCAACCGACAGCCTACTTGCTGTGATTTATGGGAGGGCCTGGCACAGGGCTCACAGACTGGAAAATTTCCAGTTTACACAAGAATTCCCTGAAAAATGAGCTTGGTTAATTTATTTCTTTCATTAACGAGTTTGAACTGTGAGATAATCTTTCTGAGCGTCCCCCATGTGCCCACCCTGCATGGTTCACACATGACAAGCTGCATCCTTGCCTGTGCCCCCTCCCATCTAGGCAGGACCTGGGGCGGCTGACAGTTGGTGGGGGGGGAGTCTCAGCCTGTTGGCCTGTCTGCTGAGACTAGGGGACTGTGGCCGACGGGGGATCCCCTTGTCTCCCACCCTGTTAATAACCAGGATTGAAGCTGGGGCTAAGTCAATGAGACCCCTTGGTTTCGTGTTTTCTCATTGTACTTATAGAGGGCATGTCCCTGCTTAGGCCATGGGCGGCTGGGAGGAGTTTATGTCAAAACAGTTCTCAGTCAGGAACGTAAGGCCAAAGAGTGGAGCTAGGATGTGCCTGCAGGACCCACTGGAGGGCAAGGCCTGAGATCAGGCCCACCCTCGCCTGTGTGGCTGGAATGAGAGGGCACCCCCCCCCGACCTGTGGTTTTCCCACTTCTGTTTCTCCAGGACACCCTGGCCTGCACCGCAAGCTTTGACCCTCTGCTGCACAGCTCCCTCTTGACCATCCATCTGGCCTGGGGTGAGCATGTTGGAGGCTTGACTCACCTCCCAAGGGTGGATCCAGGAAAGAAGCCCACATAGACACTGAGGGCCCAGCGGACAGGGAGGACGCAGAACCTGTCTACAAAGGGGCACGGGCATGGCTCTGGACTCCTTGTCCCATGGGGAGGGGCGCAGCTGCAGAAGAGTGACTGTAGGGGCACAGGGACCCCACTGCCTGGGTGTAAGGGCAGATCTCATGAAATTATGGTGGAAACACAATTGAAAACCAGAGGAGGAGGACTTACCTGGTGGTCCAGTGGTTAAGACACCACACTTCCACTGCAAGGGATGCAGGTTCAAGTCCTAGTCTGGGAATTAAGATCCCACATGATGTGTAACATGGACAAAAACAAACAAAAACCAGAGCAGGACAAGGTGAAGCCAGGAAGAGGCCGCATAGTCTCTGGGTGGAGGACCTGGGCTTTGGAGCAGGGCCGCCTGGTTAGAATCCTGACTCTGTCCCTTTCTGGCTGTGCAACTATGGGCAAGTTATTTAACCTCTCTGATCTAAGTATCTCGGTTTGGATGAGGATGAAAATTGTTTCCTCAAAGGACTTCTGAGAGTCAGATAACCTAAGAATGCATGGAGCTCACTCTCTGACACATAATAGGGATTCAATTAGTGGAAGTCAGTATTGTCATATTAATGGGAGCATTATTAGGAGACCTAATGGCAGTGCTCTGGAAACATCCAGGCTTGTAGTGGATGTGGTGGACTCTGGAGGCACCTGCATCTACTCTTTACTGGCTGTGAGATCACATGAACTTCCTGGGCCTTGGATTCTTCATTTCCAGAACAGCAATTCTAAAAGCCACCTCACAGGACATTATGCGAATTAAGTGGAATAATGCATGTTAAGGGTTTAGCACTTGATGAGCACTTAGACAACATCAGTTATTATTATCTGTTAAGTGTCTGTTGTTGTTGTTCAGTCGCTGAGTTGTGTCGGACTCTTTGCGACCCTGTGGACTGCAGCCTTCTTTGTCCTTCACTGTCTCCTGGAGTTTGCTCAAACTCATGTCCATTGAGTCGGTGATGCCCTCCAACCATCTGGTCCTCTGCCACCCTCTTCCCCTTTTACCTTCTATCTTTCCCAGCATCAGGATCTTTTCCAGTGAGTTGGCTTTTCACATCAGATGGCCAAAGGACTGGAACTTCGGCTTCAGCATCAGTCCTTCCAATGAATATTCAGGGTTGATTTCCTTTAGGATTGATCTGGTTTGATCTCAAGAGTCTTCTCCAGCACCACAATTTAAAAGCATCAATTCTTCAGTGCTCAGCCTAAAGAGCCTATTGATGAAAGGGAAAAGGGAGAGTGAAAAAGCTGGCTTAAAACTCAGCTTTCAAAAAACTAAGATCATGGGTTCCAGTCCCATCACTTCATGGCAAATGGATGGGGAAACAATGGAAACAGTGACAGACTTTATCTGTCTGTCTCCAAAATAACTGCAGATGGTGACTGCAGCCATGAAATTAAAAGAAGCTTGCCCCTTGGAAGAAAAGCTATGACAAACCTAGACAGCGTATTAAAAAACAGAGACATTACTTTGCCAACAAAGGTCCGTATAGTCAAAGCTATGGTTTTTCCAGTAGTCATATGGATGTGAGAGTTGGATATAAAGAAAGCTGAGCGCTAAAGAATTGATGCTTTTGAATTGTGGTGCTGGAGAAGACTCTTGAGAGCCCCTTGGACTGCAAGGAGATGCAACCAGTCCATCCTAAATGAAATCAGTCCTGAATATTCATTGGAAGGACTGATGTTTAAGCTGAAGCTCCAATATCTTGGCCACCTGATATGAAGAACTGACTCCTTGGAAAAGACCCTGATGCTGGGAAAGATTGAAGGTGGAAGGAGAAGGGGACGACAGAGGATGAGATGATTGGATGGCATCACCGACTTGATGGACATGAGTTTGAACAGTCTCCGGGAGTTGGTGATGGACAGGGAGGCCTGGTGTGCTGCTGTCCATGGGGTTGCAGAGTCAGACACGACTGAGCGACTGAACTGAACTGAACAGCCTCCCCCATCTATTTGCCATGAGGTGATGAGACCAGACATCACGATCTTAACTTTTTGAATGTTGAGTTTTAAGCCAGCTTTTTCTCTCTCCTCTTTCACCTTCATCACGAGGCTCTTTAGTT
The DNA here is from genome assembly GCF_027580195.1 of Bos mutus. Lineage (NCBI taxonomy): Eukaryota > Metazoa > Chordata > Mammalia > Artiodactyla > Bovidae > Bos > Bos mutus. The sequence goes on from NC_091626.1 coordinate 97,934,809, forward strand.
TCTTCTTTGCTTTCTGCCATTAGAGTAGTATCACCTGCATATCTGAGGTTGTTGATATTTCTTGTTTCAGTCTTGATTCCAGCTTGTGATTCATCCAGCTTGGCATCTCACATGTTATATTCTGCATAGACGTTAAATAAGCAAGTTGACAATAAACAGCCTTGTTGTACTCCTTTCCCAGTTTTGAACCAGTCAGGTGTTCCATGTAAGATTCTAACTGTTTCTTCTTGACCCGCACACAGGTTTCTCAGGAGACAGATAAGATGGTCTGGTATTCCCATCCCTTTAAGAACTTTAAGAGTTGGTTGTCTATTAGCCCATCTAAATATTTGGGGTTCATCATTATCGTCCTCCTACTAACAGCGCTACGGGTTAGATATGCCCATGCATACGAATCTCCAGGGATCTTACTAAAATGACTCTGATCCAGCAGGCCGAGGAGTAGTCTGAGAGTCTTCATCTCCACCCAGCTCCCAGGTGATGCTGATGCTGCTGGTCCACGGACCACACTGTGAGGAGCAGGATGTTATTTTATGTACAAAATTGATGTGGAAGTGGAATTTCTGAAAGGTCATATTTCTTGTGCCTGATTAAGACTCAACAACAGAACTAGGATCCAAACAAAGGCATGCGGACTCTAGAGAACCCAGAGAGAAAATTGTTTGGGATCTGAAAATGGTCAATAAATAAGAATTTGATGGTGTTCCAAGTCACTCCAGGGGTACTAACCGCATTTGGCCTTATTTCAGTGGCTTGTGGCACCGTGGAGATCCCGGACCTCAGAGAGTTCCCCCAGCCCAGCTCCTGGGTGCATGTCTAAGTCCTGGGAAAAGCAGGCTAACACGTAATTAGTGCTACACACTTTAAGTGCAGTATCTTCTGTAATCTGTTTGCTTATTCTTGCTTGCCTCAGTTGCCTCCCCTGAAAAATGTGCATAATAACAGTTCTTATGTCCTAGGATTGTGTAGGATGACACAAGTTCTTTCAAGCCAAGCACCAAAAACAGGGCTCCTCACGAGGGAACGGTGTGGCACAGAGGTGAAGTATGGCCTCTGGAACTGAAGGGTCTGGGTTCAAATGCTGGCTATGTCATTTAGTAGATGTGCGACCTCTGGCAGTTGAAGTTAATTACCATGTGCCTTAGCTCCCCACTCTGTAAAAGGGGAATGATAATAGAAGTGAGGCGTAAATCTCTTAGAACAGTTCTTGTTTCATACGAAATGCTATTTAAGCCTTATTATTATCATTCATCTTCATACAAAACCTTTGAGACAGTTACTGTTGTCTTACCTGTGTTTCTGACATGGAAACTGAGGCTCAGAAACTTAATTTCTTGTCCAAGGTCATGCAGTCGATGGCAGATCTGGTTGCAAAAGCAAGCATTCTGACCCTAAATCTGCCCTCACCTTCCTCCCTAAAAAGGTTGTCTTTACTCCAAATCTCCTCGAGCAATTGGGTGCCCAAGCCAGCACTACTGGCAGGGGTTGGGGGGAGTGGGGAGGTGCTAAGAGGAATTCTCCCTCCTCCGTGCAGCAGAGGTGGTTCCAGGACGCGGGAGTCCCCAGGGGACAGTGTGTTAGCCAGGCCCATGACAGGAGGGGGCCATGGTATAGGATGTGGCAGCAGTAGCCGTGGTGGGAGCTTCTGGTACAGGAAGGATGCTGGGTTCTTTGGGAGGCCTGGGTGATGCCCACCACCTATGCCAGCCTCAGTAAAGGGGGTTTCTGGCAAAGCAGCAATATTGGTGGCTGTGCCCATGTCCCACCCTCCCAGCAGCCACAGGAGCAATGCTGATGAGGGCGAGTGTTCTCAGTAGCTGGGCTGCATCCAGCCAAGGAGGCAGAAGGGTTTTGCTACCTGCGGGCTAGAGGGCTTGGTAATGAGACCAGAGGACATGTCTGTTAGGAATTCCCAGGAAACATCTGGATGGACTTTGACCGATAATGGGTAGTGGGGAGAGCTGGAGAAGTACTGCTCGTTGCTGCTGATGCTACTGCATTTTTATCTCCAGATCCTGGAGATGGGAGGGAATGGGTCTTCAAACACCCCAGCTAAGCTGTGAATTCCTGGAGAACAGGAACCACACTTTATTCATTTTCGTGTTCCTCATAGGAAGTATGCCACCTTGTCTTACAATTAATCTGGCTCCCCTATTTGTTGAATAAATTAATCTAAACCAATATATGAAGTACTATGGATTGCATGTTTGTGCCCTTCCTCCCCCACTCCTCATTCATATGTTGAAGCTTTAATCCATGATGCAATGGTATTAGAAGGTGGGGCCTTTGGGAGGTTATTGGGTTTAGAAGAGGTTGTGATTGTGGAGCCCTTATAATGGGATTCGTACCCATTTAAGAAGAGGAAGGGACCAGAGCTGTCTCTTTCTCGGACATGTGAGAACACAGCACAAAGGCAATCTACAAGCCAGGAAGAGGGCCCTCATAGGAACTCAAACTGGCCTTCTGATCTTGGACTTCCACCCTTCAGAATTATAAGAGAAAAGAAACTGTCATTTAGGCCACCCAGTTGGTATTTGTTCTATCAACCTGAGCTAAGACAGAGAGGGAAAGCAAAGGGCTAAAATACTCTGGCACAGAGATGGCTAACACCCAGGCTGGGTTCAAGGGGACAGGGATGGTCAGGGGGCTGTGGGTGGCATCAGCCCTACCAGTTCTTCAATCCCACCTCTCTCCTCCACCAAATGTATTAATGCCTCCTTTACTGTGCTAAAATGCAATCCACAGATAATATAACCTATGCATGCATTTGTGCTTTGTGATCCTATAGATCACATGTCCGGCTCTTTGTGATTCTATAGACTGTAGCCCTCCAGGCTCCTCTGTCCGTGGGATTCTCCAGGCAAGAAAACTGGAGTGGGTTGCTATGCCCTCCTCCAGGAGCCCTTCCTGATCCAGGGATCAAACCCAGCTCTCATACATTGCAGGCAGATTCTTTACCGTCTGAGCTACCAGTCTATAATCAATTCAAAATATGAGCTAAGAATTTACAAAAGGAGTTGGAAGCTTGCACTTATTTGAGATTCACTATAAATTTGACAGCTCCAAGTACAGACCTATACATACTGCCTAATGAGTGAAATACTGTAAGTTGTGTCTCCATTTTGTGATTCCATTTTCTAAAATAGTGAACAGTCTGTGGCAAGTCTTGAATAAAACAAAGTTGAGTTTCACTTTGATTTACAAGAGTTGAATTGCTGGAAATTTAATAATGTTAAAACGTCTCAGAAGGTTGTTTTGTATTTGCATGTAAAAAAGTGGTCAGATCCGGGCTCAGATCATTCAGATCAGGTTTTGCAATTACATGAATGTCCAGTAGAAGTTCTGAAATTCACATGAGACAAGAGGCCATCTTTGTCATGCAGGATTATCCTGTGTGTTTTTGGATGCCAGTCTCCTTGGACACACCCACTAAATGCCAGCTGGGAAGCCCAATCATTGAAATCACCAACCCCTTCCCCTTATACACCAAGAGCCATTGTCATTGTCATGAACTGGGTCCCTAACCTCTGTGTGTGTAGTCATTCAGTCATGTCTGAGTCTTTGTGACCCCATGGACTGCAGCCCACCAGGCTCCTCTGGGATTCTCCAGGCAAGAAAACTGGAGTGGGTTGCCATTTTCTTCTCCTAATTTCCAGGCAGGGGTTATCGTCTTGAATTTGGGCCTATAATGCCAAGCTTTCCTTGTTCCTTCCACTCCAGGAAATTTCTTGAATCTTCAACTCCCTGCATATCTTTCCTCAACTCTGTATTGCTTTAACATGAATGTCACCATCATCCTTATGAATGAATGAGATTTCTGAAGCCAGGTCCCAGGCATTGACCTCCTGGATATAGCTGCTGTCCTCCTGAGGAAGGAGTCATCTTCTTGGCTGGGTGCAGAGGGAGAGATGAGACCCTGCCACTATCCTCACAACCCTCCCCATTCTGCAACCCAGACTCGTGCTGGAGCCCAGGGCCTGCACCACTTGCTGCTCCTCAGGCAGCACTATGGAATTTGGAATTTGGGGAGGAGTTCCCACCACCCTACTACACCCTGAAAGACTTAACTGCTCAATCAACCTTTATGTTTTCTTATTAATAAGAGGAAAACATGTAACTGGGAAAGAGACGTGATCCTTGGCAAAGTTGATCTCAAACAGATTCAAAAGTGCCTGAGAACTGTGCAAATCCGAGCAAGTCATTTAACTTTCTGAGTCCTTGTGTCCTCAACTTATGCATGGATCATGTGAAATAGTTTAAGAGAGAGAGCTCTATAAACTATAAAAAATTATATTAATATGATAAATGGCCATTACCTTTATTATTTCAGCCAGTCCAATGATCCACTTAAATATGCCAATGAATACAAGAGCAGTGGGTGGGAATCTTGAGTTACAGGAGCACAGGATACACATATTCTTCAAATCCATCATCTAGACCAGGGGTTGGCAAACTGTGGCCCATGGGAAAATTTGACGCCCCCGGCCTGCTTTTCAAATAAAGTTTTATTGGAACAGAGCTGCGCTCATTTGGTTAGATACTGTCTTGGGCTGTTTTGGCACTGGAACAGCAGAGTTGAGTTGTTATGACAGAAAGCAGATGGTGTGCAAAGCCTAAAATATTGATATTTACTATCTGGTCCTCTACAGAAAAAGTTTGCTGACCCCAGGTCTATACGGTTGACAGAAAGATGTGTCTAAAGTGTAAAACCATGTCCCAACCCACTCTTTCAATGGTTCCTGATGGTGAAGGAATAAATATGTTAACCCGGAAGACAAGACTCTCCTTAGCCTGGCTTGAGCCCACGGCCAGCTTCACACTTCTTCTTTGTGGCTTCTTCAACGTGGGAAAGATTGAAGGCAGGAGGAGAAGGGGACGACAGAGGGTGAGATGGTTGGATGCCATCACCGACTCAATGGGCATGAGTTTGAGTAAACTCCGGGAGTTAGTGATGGACAGGGAGGCCTGGCGTGCTCTGGTCCATGGTGTCCATGGGGACATGACTGAGCGACTGAACTGAACTGAACTGAATGCTAGGTCTTCACTGTGGCCCTCAGGCTTTCTCTAGTTGTGGCCCTCAGGCTTCTCCAGTCACGGTGTGTGGGCTTAGTTGCCCCACGGCATGTGGAATCTTGGCCCCTAACCAGGGATGGAACTCATGTCCCCTGCTTTGTAAGATGGATTCTTAGTCCCTGGACCACCAGGGAAGTCCCCAGCCTCATTCTTCTGCTCCAAACTGCATGCTTTAAAAAATAAGCTGCTTTCTTCTATTCCTCTTGCTCAGTGCTATTTCTCCCTGCACGCCTTTGCCAAGAGTGCAGGTTGGCTCAGGATAGTTCTGGCCGGCTGACGCCTGAATGCCTTTCCCAGGTCATACTCAGCCCTCTTAGTCCCATCCCAGGAGGCCTCAGCCCCTCTGTCCTTGAAACATGTTTCTGGCATGTCCCTGTCAGCCTAGGAAGGCCCTGAAGGAGTCGCATCACTCAGCAACTTGGCTCCGGGATGTGTAAAGCCCCAGCTCCATGCCTGTCACCCAGGAAGTAGCAATGAAGAGCCACTCTTATTATAGATCACCACCTTTGGGCCAAGGCCCAGAGCACTCCAACTTTCATGGGGCCTAGAGGAGTCAAGGGGAGAAGACTCCCTCCCCTGCTGTCTATCTGCCACTCTCTCTCTATCTCCTCTCTGGGAGACGGCAGGGACTTTTCTAATGCAGGTAGCACTATAATTTCAAGTGCTCTGTAATGGCTCTTTTGTTACACAGATCCTTAATAGCATTTCCTTAGAATGAGATTGAGCCCACAGTCATTCTACACCTCCTGCAGACTGGAGTGTAATTGCTGCTAACAGACAAAGAGGTGGGCTTCCCAGATGGCTCAGTGGGTAAAGAATCCGCTTGCCAATGCAGGAGATGTGCATTCGATCCCTGGGTTGGGAAGATCCCCTGGAGGAGGGTATGGCAACCTGCTCCAGTATTCTTGCCTGGAGAATCCCATGGACAGAGGAGCCTGGTGGGCTACAATCCATAGGGTTGCAAAGAGTCAGACAAGAATGAAGTGACTGGGCACACACGCACACACAAAGAGGTAATTACTGGGTAACCTGCCTTCTGGTTTCAAAGCAAACAATTAACATGTGGTGTGCTCTTAGGGGGTTTGAAGAATGTTACTGTTGTGCCCAATGGTGCCTGAATCTTTGTCCTACTTGAAAAGGCCCAACGATCCAACCAGTTATGGGACCACTGAATCTTGGCTGAGATGGGACATGGAGGTCCTATGGTAAGCAGAATAGTGGCCCTCAAAGGTGTCTACATTCTAATCCCATGAACCTGGGAATATGTTACATTATGTGGCAAAAGGTAAGTAAAGTTATAGATGGAATGAAGGTTACTAGTCAGTCGACCTTCAAACAGGAAGATTATCCTGGATTATCTGGATGGGACCAACATAATCACAAGGCTCTTTCAGGATGGAAGAGGGAGGCAGAAGAGGAGAGCAGAGAGATGTGATGGGAGGAGGACTCAACCCACTGTTGCTGGCTTTGAAGGAGGAGGCAGGGGAGCATAGATCAAGGAGCACAGGTGGTTCTAGAAGATGGAAAAGGTGAGGGAACAGACTGTTCCAGAGCCTCCAGAAAGGAGCACAGCCCTGCACTTAGATTTTAGTCTAGTGATATTCATGTTAGATTTCCAACCTATAAAATTGTAAAAGAATGCAGTTGAGATACCAATTTAGTTTCCAATAATATCTCTTCATGGTGAAAGTCAATTTTTCTGTCTATTGAAATGGATGAAGACACTCCAATAATATTAAGTCAGTAGGCTTCTAATGGTATTCTAAAAAAAAAAAAAAAAAAGAATGCATCTGAATTTTTTTTTGGGGGGGTGGGGGTTGCTGCATTGGGTCTTAGTTGCAGCACTCAGGATCTTTGTTGCATTAAGCGGATCTTTCATTGCCATAAGCAAACTCTCTAGTTGTGGTGCGTGGGCTTAGTAGCTCCATGGCATGTGGGATCTTAGTTCCCCGACCAGGGATCGAACCCATGTCCCCTGCATTGCAAGGTGGATTCTTAACCTCTGGACCACCAGGGAAGGCCCTCTGTGTTGTTTTAAGCCACTACGCTTGTGGCAATTTGTTAGAGTAGCCATAGAGAACTAATGTGAGACCTTCATTTACCCCAGCTTTTTACTTGATATAGAAACTCCTCAGTAGCAAACCTGATTTATGATCATCAGCCTCTGCTGGAGGACTTTGCGTAACCTGGAGCTCAGTCCTTAAGTCATAGCCTATCGGATACTGATTGGCTTTCATTGTTGAAAAGTGCTTCCTCTTGGGCTTGAAATCTGTCACTCTTCACAATCAGACACCCTCCCTTGCTCTCCAGTTGTCTTGGCTGACAGAGTGTTCCCTTGGTGCCTCCACCTCTGTTCAAAGTGATTGATTCAGCATGGAGCTTGATTCAAGCCAGAAACACTGGGCCCAGTGAGACCCAATTCTTGGACTTTGGTAGGATGGTACTGTTAAGAAAGAGGCACTCTTCTCATGCGAGACCCAGGAATCCAAAATTTACAAGTACCCCAGCTTACTGTATTGCATGCTCCACGGGTCACCTCATGGGTGTTGTTTATCTGGAATCTCATGTCTGAACCCCACACGTGTGGACTCAAACACCAATCCCGAAGGTGACTTTTATGCAGGATCTTCTGAAGGCAACAGAAGGAGTGTTTTGGAAGACTTGAATCTACGTGAGAATAAAATGTGGGTAGTTTTGTTAAACATAAAAATATATAGTTAATTACAAACAATATTATGGGGCTTCCCTGGTGGCTCAGTGGTAAAGAATCTACCTGCCAATGCAGGAGACATGGGTTTGATCCCTGGTCCAGGAAGATCCCTGCAAGCCATGGAGCAAATAAGCCCATGGGCCACAGCTATTTGAGCCTGTGATATAGAGCCCGAGAACCATAAGTAGTGAGCCCACACACTGCAGTTATTCAAACCTGCGTGCCTGGAGCCTGGGCTCTGCAACAAGAGAAGACACCGCAATGAGAAGCCCATGCACCAAAACTAGAGAGTAGCCCCTACTCGCCACAGTAGAGAAATCCCGAGCACAGCAGTGAAGGCCCAGCACAGCCATATGTATATTATATACGTGACGGAGTCCCCCTTGCCCAGTTTACACTCACTCTCACCAGAGGCCTTATCAGCTTGCTAAATAGTCCACCAGACTGACTCCCCCAGGCCCAGGTCCTAGCCTCAGGACAAGTGAAGTCTTCAGTGCTCCCACGGGTGATCAGGGTCAAGGTGTTCTCAGGAGCCCCTCCAGGGGGACAAGCACCCTTTCCTCTTTGGAAGTTCCCCAGGTCTCTTCACCTTTTGAACTTGGCCTTCTTTGCCCTTTGGATGGAAGCCCAGTCCAGGTACCAGCCATGCTCTCTCTGCTCTGAAGGGCAAATGGGAAGTTGCCACCAGAAGCTCTGTGGTTTGGGGCCACACCATGATTTCCTGGGACCTGGAGCTGAAAGTTAGCAATGCTGCCCAGGGCCCCCACATAGGGGTCCTCAGAAATACTTCTTGAATAAATGAATGGATGAGAGCAGAGAGGAAGGAGAAAGAGAAGGGGACAGGAGAAGAGAGTGAGAAAGATTGAGAGAGAGAGAGAGATCTTTCTTATTGTTTCCTTTCCTACCTTTGGGAGTGAGGAAGTGAGAGGGAGGGCGGGAAGATAAAGGACTTCTCTAGAAATCCTTTATTCCATTTTATTCCATACAATAACTATTATAAATGCCCATTTGGAATACAAACATAACAACCATACTAACTTCTTTCAATGTCTACTTGGCTGGAATAAACAGCCACTTTAACAAAATTTCTATCAAAATTACATTGCAGGCACAGTAACTAAAAGATGGAAACCACTCAAATGCCCATCAGTGAATGATGGATAAACAAAATGTGGTATATCCACACAATGGAGTAATATTTAGCTGTAAAAAGGAATGAAGTACTGCTACATGCTGGTCTTCCCTGGTGGCTCATTGGTAAAGAATCTGCTTGCCAATTCAGGAGACATGGGTTCAATTCCTGGGTCAGGAAGATCCCCTGGAGAAGGACATGGCGACCCACTCCAGTATTCTTGCCTGGAGAATCCCATGGACAGAGGAGCCTGGTGGGCTACAGTCCATGGGGTTGTGACTAAACAACGGCAACTGGTACATGCTACCATGCGGATGAACCTCAAGATGTGAAGTGAAAGAAGCCTGACACGAAGGTCACCTATTGTGAAGTTCCATTTACATGAATTACTCAGAATAGGCAAAGCGTCCGACAGGAATGAAAGAACACGCATACACGCACGCACACCGCCTCTGGTGGGAGAGGGTTGTCTCAGGCTTTCCCTGCCCTTAGAGCAGAAGACTCGGCAGCTCTCTACAGGTCTCATGTCTGAACACAAGCTGGTCTGATTTCCAAACACGTTTTCCCATAACTGTACCCCTCTGTTATGGGTCAAATCCGGTCCCCTAAAAAGATACATTTAAGTCCTAAACCCTGTACCTGTGACTTTTTAAAATCAAGTTAAGATGAAGTCATTAACTCCAGCATGACTGATGTCCTTATGAAAGAGGGACATTTGGACACAGAGAGAGAGCCATGGGAAGAGGGTGGTAGAAACTGGAGGTAGGTCGCCACACGCCAAGGTGTGCCTGGAGCTTCCGGAAGCTGGGACAGGCAAGGAAGGATCCTCCCCTCCAGCCTTCAGAGGGAGCCTGGCCCCAGAACCGTGAGAGAAGACATTTGCATTGTTCTAAGCCACCTCGTCTGTGGTGCTTTGTCACCGTGGCGTCGGTACCCTAACGCACTCTTTCCTCGCTACATCTCCAGGAAGAGAGAGAGAACAGACGAACTTGGGAAAGCTCACCGCCTATGTGAGGATCTTTAATTGCTTCACAGAGTTGAGGATCAGGATGTTCACCTGTGAAAGAAAAAGGTTTGGAAAGTGTTAAGCCCCAATGCCATGGATTATTACGAGATAATTATTCTATTATTGTGAGAGCAGGACCAGTTCCGACCGTCCAGCCCTTCTTCTCCCTTCCACACTCATAATTATCACACTGCTAGCTTCTTAACCACTTAGATTCCTCTTTCTGTCAGCTCCCGTGTCCCTTCTTCCACTTTACACCCTGCAAACACGAAGAAGCGATGGCGCTGACAGCCAGGTTAGGGACGCGGGGCGGGTTCACCCCAGCTCGGAGGAGGCGCACCGCACACAGTCAACTTACCGCAGGGGCTGGGAACCCCTGTCTCCCTCCCGGCGTGTGCGTGTGCACTCATGTGTGGCCCCGGAGCAGAGGGAGAGAATCCAGTGATATTTCACACAAATGAGAAATGTTATTCTGCAGATTAAAGCCTCGCCGAGCCTGGTTTTGTCTTTATTTATGCTTTTCCATTTCCCTCTGCGCTGACATGGGTGCCCACGCCGCGGAGCACCGAAGGACGTAATTGGCGTGCTGAAGGATTGTTGAGTGGCCCGGACGCTCCCTCGCAGGCCTCCCTCCCTTCTCTCCCCCATCTGTCACCATCTAATGTGACAAAGTTTTTATCGGGCATTGAGGCACAGGAGATTAAAAGTAAATACTGCAATCAGGAGGCAGCTGGGGAGAAAATGCAGCGCATTTCACAGTAAGCTGCACAGCTCATCAGGGTAGCCTTGTGGCTCCCAGAGGCACGCGTGATGGGGGAGGGCGAACTCCAGGTGGGGTGGGAGTGGTGGGGGAGAGAGACAGGGGCCCAGGCAGCTGACTTTCACACTTGGGTCAGTGATAAATAGTAAAACGATAGCAGCCACCATATGTCAACAGCCTACCGTGTGCCAGGCACTTGGACCGGGTGATTTGGGTACATTTTCTAGTTTAATCCTCACAATGCTGGTGTACAGTTAGAATGGGCTCCTGCTTCCAAAGCACCCAAAGGGCTTCCCTGGTGTAAAGAATCCACCAGCCAGTGCAGGAGACACAGGTTCAATCCCTGGTCTGGGAAGATCCCGCGTGCTATGGAGCAACTAAGCCCATGTGTCACTACTATTGAGCCTGTGCCCGCGAGCCTGTGCTCTGCAACTAGAGAAGCCACCATCATGTGAAGCCTGCGCACTGCAACTAGAGAGCAGGCTTGCTGCAACTAGAGAAAAGCCTGCACAGCAACAAAGACCCAGCACAGCCAAAAAAAAAAAACTATAACCATAAGAAAAAAAGCACCCGAAGCCCAGAGAAGTCAGGAACACACCCAAGGTCACACTGCTGGTGAGTGGCCAAGGTTCCCTCCCTCCTCTCATCTGTTCCTGCCCTCTTCCTTAGTGAACACATAGTGGGGTTTGCAAGATAAATGATCACAGGAGAGCTTTTGTTTGATTGCATCTTCATTACTATTTTGCACTAAACCACAAGCTTCTACCACTGATTGATTCAATCATATATTTGTTCATTTAGAATCTAAGCTCTATGTTTTGTGTGTGTGACTTTTTTTTTTTTTTCTATTTGGTATCTCTGGCCCTTAGAATATTGTCTGGCATATAATAAGTGCTCAATAAATATTTTTTGGGTGCTTGAATGAATGAGTGAATGAATGAATATTGGTCCAGGATCTCCTATGCAACTGTTACTAGTGTGTGGTTCCTAGATCCGCAACAGCATCCTGGAAGTTTGTCAGGAATGCGGAATCTCAGGCATCACTCCTGATCTGCTAAATTAGAACCTGCATTTTGACAAGCTCCTCAGGTGGTCTGTGTGGTTTGCTGAAGTTTGAGAGACACTGGCATATACTAAGGCCCTTATCTTGATGGCCTAGTCTTTCCAGCTTCCCCATCTTGAGTGAAAGAGATTGAACTTCACATTTATTTCTGTGACTGCTTTATGCCATGCATTGTTAAATCCTGTTGAGGACATGGATGAACACCTGAAAATCCTTCTCCATTTGTCTCCCTGCCCCTTGCCTTTTTCTCCTTCTGTCCTCCCTTCTGGTCCTAGACGTGTTATCCTGGGCAATAGTAGATCCTTGAAATCTTTGTAATGGGCACTGCCCCAGCCACAGTGCTCTTTCCTGAAGAGCTGATCACCTCTCATGGGGAGGAACAGAGGAGGTGAGAAGAAAGAGAATGCCACCCTTCTGAACTTTGAGCCAAATAAGCCTTAACTTGTAGTGATGCTTTGGAAAATATGATTCATTTCCATTTTACAGCTAGGGAATGGGTTCAGGAGGAGGAGAAGCCCCAGGAAGATTGGTGACACCAAACACTGAGTCTTATAGGGTCCTTGATAGAAAGATGTAGCACTGGCCAGATAGTGTCTGCGTGCTCTGAAAACAATTTCCATTGTGGAGCCTGTGTGGTGTCCTTCCCCTCCTGCTTCACAGCTATGAGCACCACTGCCTTGAGGGAAAATATGTGTCACTGTGATACAGTCTCATGGTCCAGCCTCTAATACTGGCAGCCTCTAGCTGCCAGCCTGCAGATAATCTAGGATTTAGGGTCAGAAAACATGAAGTCAACTACTCAGCAGCATCATAATCACATTACCTCAAATAATTTTATCAGGTACTATAAATTTAAATGTTTTTCACATTTTTTTATATTTCCAAAATCAGAGTGCAACTTATAGTAGATAAGTACATTTGATAGATTGCTTTATTAAAAAAATCTTTTAAAAACAGTTGCAATCAATGGCACCTTAGAATTGAGAAAATATGGTTGCTGCTGCTAAGTCACTTCAGTTGTGTCCGACTCTATGTGACCCCATAGATGGCAGCCCAGCAGGCTCCTCTGTCCATGGGATTCTCCAGGCAAGAACACTGGAGTGGGTTGCCATTTCCTCCTCCAATGCATGAAAGTGAAAAGTGAAAGTGAAGTCGCTCAGTCATGTCCAACTCTTAGCGACCCCATGAACTGCAGCCTTCCAGGCTCCTCTGTCCATGCGATTTTCCAGGCAAGAGTACTGGAGTGGGGTGCCAGAAAATATGGTATTAAGGCCCTAATGGAATGGGACATAGCACAGGTACATTTTGATAAATGATAAGGAGCTTAGGAAATGTGGAAATGAGACTAAGTTAATAATCACTGAATAACTATAATTAATACTACTTACATTTTATGTCAATTATACATTTTCTCTAATTCTTAAATAATTCCACAAGAAGATAATGTGACTGTAATCATTTCAAACATGTGTATGTTGTGGTCTCCACCCTGTGGTCTTTCCATTTAATAACAGCTTTATTGAGATGCTGTTCACATGCTATAAAATTCACCCTTTGAGAGAGTACAGTTCAGATTTTACTGTAGTCCCAGAGTTGTGCTTGTGGTCTTTTTATCTGGATTTCTTGAGGATCTGATTTTATCTCTGATGTCTGCCAACTTTCAGTCATGTTAGATTATTTCCTCATGTGCTTTGTAATTTTGGGTTGAGAGCTCATTTTCAGGGAAGTTTTATGTGTGGAAATACTCTCTTGATTGGATAGAGGACTCTAGAAGGGAGTCCAGCAAGGAAATTGGTGGCTCCTCAGCCTGAACCTCAGTGCCCCTCCTAGGGGATGGGGCAGCCTGCCATGCATGACTATTGAGGGAGCCCTGAAGACCGTAAGCCTTGCTCAGACGCCTGTGTGCTAACATTTTTGTCAGCAGGACCAATGCTGCCCCCAAAGCAGGGCACAAGCTCCTTGAGGGCAGGCACTGATCTTGCTCACTACCGTTCCTCCTGCATCTAGATCAGTGCTAGGGTTGGTGAGTGCTCAATAACTAGCTGTTAGAGGAATTAGTCGTTCCCCAGGGATTAGGACATGGATGTCTTTGGGGGGCCGTTATTCACCCTCCTACAGAAAAGATCTTACAAATAAACTTTTCAACTTTCTCAGCGTAGAAAAAACGACAGAGGTCCATCAAGGTCTGACTGGCATGCGGCCCTAAGCTCCTCGTTTTACCTACTGCCTCCACTGGTTTACGTGTTCAAAGGAGAGCAGAAAACGAGCAACCGGAAGTCATCTGAGCAGTGTCCCGGGAGAGGACAGATGTGAGTGGAGCCTGAAAGGAGAGGAAGGACAAGGCTTCCTGGGGGCAGAGAACGCACAAGCAGAGCAGCTGGGAGATGTCAGTACACTCAGGAGTCTAAGTCTAAGGCCTCCACCTAGTGTCACAAGCAACTCCCAACTGTGAAACTGAAAATATTTCCAGACATGTTGCCAAGCGTCCTCTAAGGGATAAAATCGTCCCTGGATGAGATCTATGGGAGTGAACTCCATAAGCCTAAGTGTCTAAAAGTTATCATTCCTTTGTTTTCCCCAGTAAAGTAAATTTCTTTTAGGGCACACTTTATTTTTTTAATTGAAGTACAGTTAATTTACCATGTTGTGTTAGTTTCAAGTGTACAGAAAGTGATTCAGTTATACATGTATAAAAATATATTCTTTTTCAGATTCTTTTCCATTATAGGTTGTTATAAGATATTGAGTATAGTTCCCTGTGCTATACAGTAGAATCTTGTGGTTTACTTATTTCACATATAATAGTGTGTATAAGTGAATCCCAAACTCCTAAATTATCTTCCCCTTCTGCTCTCCCCTTTGCTAACCATAAATTTTTTTCCTGTGTCTATGAGTCTGTTTTTGTTTCATTGATAAGTTTATTTGTGTCATATTTTAGATCCCACATATAAGTGATGTCAAATGATATTTGTCTTTTCCTGTCTGATTTACTTCACTTAATATGAAATCGCTAGCTTCATCAATATTTTTCCAAATGGCATGGTTTCATTCTTTTTTATGGCTGAGTAATATTCCATTGTGTGTGTGTGTGTGTGTGTGTGTATAGCACATAAGACATCATTCTTGTGCTAGTTTATTATTATTTGACTGCCACATGCTGGCTATATGCTACTTTGGAGGCAGTGCATGTCCTTTTTCTCCAGGACCCTATGGAGAAAATATGAGGTCCAGGTTAAATGGAAATTTGGAGAGGGCCTTAACAAACAAGTGAGGAAAGTGTTTTTAAATGGCTGAACAGCACTTTAAAAAAAGTATTTATTTTTGACTGTCCCGAGTCTTCATTGCTCTACTTCTCTACTCTTCGTTGAGTTGCTCAGGCTCCTCATTGCGGTGGCTTCTTTTACTCCAGAGCACAGGCTCTAGAGTGTGGGCTCCACAATTGTGGTGCATGGGCTTAGTTGCCCCATGGCATGTGGGATCTTCCTGGACCAGGGTTTGAACCTATGTCCCCTGCATTGGCAGGTGGATTCTTAACCACTGGACCACCAGGAAAGTCCCTGAATAGCACTTTGTATGCAACAAATACTCCTGCCTTGCCGCCTCAGCCACCGTAAACTGGCTGGAAGAGGCAAGAGACCAGCTCTGGTCTCAGCGGCTTCACCACCTGCTGGGTGACCCAGGCAGCCCCTTCTCCTCTTTAGGCCTCTGTTTCCTCACTAGATGGACGGTGAGGCCCCTCAACATGTCCACTGGTTCTGACCATCAAAATGGCCATGGAGCAGGGAGAGACAGAGCCTCCCGCAGGAGCTGGGAAGATGGCCCCCCTGTGGCAAGTGGGAACCCAGAAGGGTTTTGAGCCAAGGCAGTGGGTCCACCTGGATTTATTGTTGTTGTTCAGTCGCCAAGTCATGTCAGACTCTTGGCAACACCATGAACTGCGCACACCAGGCTTCCCTGTATCAAGAGCTAATTAAAGGTCACCATGGGCAGAAGACAAGTTTCCAGGGATGGTGATTAAAGATGCTACTTAAGACCAAATGAGGGAATTCCCTGGTGGTGCAGTAGATGATAAGAATCTGTCTGCAAATGCAGGGGGCACGGGTTCGATCCCTGGTCCAGGAACATTCTACATTCCTTAGAGCAAGAAAGCCCGTATTCCACAACATCTGGGCCTGCACTCTAGAGCCCTCGAGTCACAACTACTGAGCCCACGTGCTGCAACTAGGGAAGCCCCTGTGCCTAGTGCTCCACAACAAGAGAAGCCCCCGCAATGAGAGGCCTGTGCCCCACAAAGAAGGGGAGCCCCCACTCCCCGCAACTACAGAAAGCCCACGTGACAATGAAGACCCAGTACAACCAAAAAATAAAAAAAACAAAAGAGACTACTGTTTCTGCTTCCCCAGAAGGAAAGAATCACTCAAATGCGCATAGAAATAAATGTCTCTACTGCTTTCTTCCTGTAGCTATTACAATGTGTATGAGAGGAGAAAGACAAAAAGGTCCAAACACCTGCCTTGTGTCCTGTTGCTGAAGACAAGTCCTATAGTAAATGGTCTTTGCAGGGCAGGACAGCGAGCTTTGGAGGGTCAGGTGAGCCTAGAGGAGAGGCCATCACAGGGTCTAGATTACTCTGCATAGTGAAGTGAGGGAGTTGAGTTTCTGGGAGAAGGTGGAGGAAAGACATTGGGGAAGAGGGCATCCTGGTGTCTTAAGGGAAAATCCATAGAGCTTGGTGTTGATGGTCCATCAGTGATGAGGGAAAGGAGGAGTCCAGACTGAATCCTTTGTCTTCTGGCTTGAGAAATGGAATGACCGCCACACTGTGAAGTGGGGAACATCAAAGGGGACCATGTACCTGGGGAGGAGTGGAGATGATGAACTTGGTTTTGACCTTGTTTAGTGCCTCACAACTTCCAAGTGGGAGAGTCAGATAAGAAGCTGGATACACAGCACTCAGGCTTGGGGGAGAGGCTGGGCTAAAGTCATCTGAGTGGGGATCGCATGTCTACAGGGGCAGCTGGGGCTCTGGCGGCAGGGGATTGGCTGAAGGAAATGAGGCAGGGTGAGAAACAGAGGCCCCTGGACGGAGCCTTGAGGAGTGCTAGCAGAGGAGGAGCTCACAGCCAGAGCATCCTCTGCCCTCCTTTACAGGATGCCAGGGCCCAGCTCTGAGCCACTGAGGCCTCCCAAAATATGGGCAGCCCTGGCAGCACCATCTCCTTGTTGTCTCTGTGCTAACAAACTAGGGCTAATCAGTGTTGTGTGTGTGTGCGCTTAGCTTCCACGAGCGTGTGTGTACCTGTGTTTTTTGGCTTCCATGTACAGTGGTGTGTGCGCTCTGGCTGCTGTCATTATGCTGCTAATGGAAATACTGCCACGGATCGCAACTCTCAATTAGCTCCCGGGGCGATCGCTGTGACAGCCAGTTACAGAACAGCAAGGCCTAAAGGAATGAATTAATTTGTAGTACACGGCAGTTAGAATCACCGCGTTAGCCACGGACTCGACAGCCAGAGACCGTGATTAGAGGAGCTGGGACCACTGGTCACCAGCGGGGACCCAGGAGGTGCCTCCCCTGTGGGCCTGACCTGGGGGAAGGGGATCCGAGGGACGTTGAGGACCTTTGCCAAGCTCAGGACCACTCTAGGGCTGTTCCATGCACCCCCTGGGACGAGGGCGCCGGCTGGCACACGGCCAGACTGGAAGCGTGGGGTGCCAGGAGCTTTAAGACAGGGGTGAGGCCTGTTCTCTCCCTGCAAACTGGACCTTCTATTGTCTCATTTTGGCTGGTGTGAGGTCAGGGGTCTTCAGGGATGGAGTTTTCAGTGAGGGTGAAGCATGTGGAGGGACAGAAGCCGCCCTCTCCCCACAAGTGTCTCTCAGTATTCTTTCTTTTCTGATTTTTCATTGAGGTGACACTCATACAACACAGCTGACCATTTACAAGTGCACAATCCAGTGGCATGTCATGCGTTCACAATGTTTACAACCACCACCTTGCTCCAGCTGCAAAATGTTTTCATCACTCCAGAAGGACATCTCATATCTTTTATGTAATCACACCCATTCTCCCTTCCCCCAGCCCCTGGTAGCCATGAATCTACTTTCTGATAACGTGGATTTACCTATTCTGGATATTTCATATAGAAGAAATCATATAATACATGACCTTTCTTTGCGTATGAATTCTCAGGATAATTTAATTGTTAATATTTATAAATCTCATTATCAAAAATTAGCCACATAATACATGACCTTTTATGTCTGTCACTATGTCAGAGTTATGGGAAAAGATACACATACACAGCCCTGCCTGAAATACTTGTCATGGGTGATGCCCTCTGCCATCTTTATTTTATTCCCTTTTGTTAAAAAAAAAAAAAGTGTGGATCAACCACCCCAAAACTGATTTTCTGGTTCACACATGGGTTGTGACCCACAGTTCGGAAAGCCCTGGTGAAACCAAAGCAGAGCTTTGGGGACCCCAAGGGCTTGTCCTAACTGAGTAGGGCATATGCCTTCTTCTAGGGCCTGATGGCCTCTAAGGTTTCTTTAAAGCCAACTCACTATGTATTTATCTAGAAGTTAAGATGCCTGTCTAGCCTGTCTGAGCTTAAGGAACCAAGCTTAAGATGATCCTCACTGCTTGTGTGTGCAGATATTCATGGCCATGTGGTCCACGGGAAGCCCTGGGGTTTGGTATTTATGATTTTTATTCTGTCGTGTCAATTTAATTAGGTTATTGTTGTCCTTGTTCAGTCACTAAGCTGTGTCTGACTCTTTGTGACCCCATGATCTGCAGCACCCCAGGCTGCCCTGTCTTTGACCATCTCCCAGAGTTTGCTCAAACTCATGTCCATTGAGTCGGTGATGTCATCCAACCATCTCATCCTCTGTTGCCCCCTTCTCCCCTGCCTTCAGTCTTTCCCAGCATCAGGGTCTTTTCCAATGAGTCGGCTCTTTGCATCAGGTGGGCCAAGTATTGGAGCTTCAGCTTCAGCATCAGTCCTTCCAATGAATATTTAGGGTTGATTTATTTTAGGATGGACTGGTTTGATCTCCTCCATTATAGTCCCACGTTATTCAAACACGAATTGAGGCTTTGCTCTGATGATATTGTGGAGATGTGATAAATGCCAAAATCAGCTGACTTTAAGAGAGATTTGGGGATCCCATGGTGGTCCAGTGGTTAGGACTTGGCACTTTCAATGTGGTGGCCTGGGTTCAATCCCTGGTGGGGGATACTAAAATACCTAAAGCTGTGCAGCACAGCCAAAAAAAAAGACACAGAGAGAAATTAGCTTTCAAAATCTGGATGAATCTTTTTTTTTTTTTTGAGTTCTCTCAGAGTATTAATCCACATTATTTTCATTTTCAACTTCTTTTTTTAAACATTTATCTTATTTATTCTTGGCTGCGTTGGGTCTTTGCTACAGCACGCAGCCCTGCTGCACGCCGCTGCTGCTATCGTGGCAGCGAGTGGAGGCTACTCAAAGTGTGGTCCTCGCGCCTCTCACTGCCGTGGCCCTTCTCGCTGCAGAGCAGGGCTCCAGGGTGCTCGGGCTTCATTAGTTGAGGCACATGGGCTCTAGAGCCCAGGCTCAACAGTTGTGGTGCACGGGCTTAGTTGCTCCATGGCACTGTCCCTTGCAATGGCAGGCATATTCTTAACCACTGGTCACCAGGGAAGCCTCCATTTTCGACTTCTTGTATTTAGTTTTTTTTTTTTTTTCCATTAAAGATTCAATACACATGTGCACAGTTAAATGAGAAGTAAACTACAGACCATCATGCTGGAAGCATAGACACTTAAGGATTAGCAAAGGGTTTGTCCAGAGAACCAGAGGAAGAAGCAGTCTAGAGCAGACGGCAGCAAGCTCCAGCCTCATCCTATTTCTGTAACACGGCCACACCATCGGTTTACCTATCATCTATGACTGCTTGTGCCCTCCTCTACAGAGTGGGTAGCTGCACCAGAGACTCCGTGGCTCAGACAGCCTAAATTATTTGCTATCTGGATTTTTACAGAGAAGTTGCCAACCTGTAGTCTAGTTGGACAAATGCTGAGAACCCAAACCAATAAACTTACAGAAATAAATGAAAGACTCATTGCCTGTTAATTCAGGGGCCCACATGGAACTACTTAGAATGGCTTTGCTTCTTTTATTTATTTAATTTTGGTTGCACTGGATTTTTGTTGCTATGTGCAGGCTTTCTCTAGTTTCAGTGAGTCTGGGCTACTCATCATTTGAGGTTCGTGGGCTTCACACTGTGGTGGCTTCTCTTGTAGCGGAGCACAAGCTGTGGGCACGGGGGCTTCATAGTTGCAGCTCAGTAGTTGGGGCTCATCAGCCCTAGAGCATGGGCTCAGTAGTTGTGGCACTTGGGCTTAGTCACTCCATAGCTTGTGGAATCCTTCCAGACAAGGGATGGAACCCATGTCCCCTGCGTTGGCAGCAGATTCTTATCCACTGCACCACCAGGAAAGTCCAGGATGGACTTGCTTCTTCCATGGGGGTTAGCTTGTGAAGTCAACATGTAAAGCAAAAATCACACACAGTCAAACTTATCCTGGGAGGTCCCCTGAAAGTTGTCATGTTGAAGATTGATCTACTATTTCTCATGAAGTCCAGCACAGCCAATTTGCCAACATCTACAAACCCATTGTAGGCATTTCAACAGTTATTCGTGTAAGGTGCAAGGAACTCCTATGGGTAGCCTCACTAGTCCTGAGAACTGTGAGCTCACATCTGCAGTGGAATCAACTGCAGTTCTGAAAGCAAATCACATATAGGCTGGCAATGTTTACAGGAAATAAATGATTAAAACCCCTAGACTAGCATTCCCCAGAAGCTCTCTCATTTGGAAAATTGCAAAAGGAAATGAAGAGAAGTGGGAAATGTTTTGCCAACAAGAAAGCTAGGGGAAAAAGTCCTCTTAAACATATGTTGAAAGAGACTTTATATTTTATATCTATATCTTTGTCAATTACCTCAATTATGAGTGAGTGCAATAAACATTTAAATATTAGTGATTAGAAAACTGATTTGAAAGAACATTCCCAGTATCTTTGAAATGCTCTGATGTGGTTAATGTCAAAATGAGACACTAATTTGCGTCCACTGTATCGGCAAAAGGGAAGTTGGATTACACTAAGCAGGACCAGGATGTGGGGAGCTGAGAACTTACGCGTTGCTGGTGGGAGTAAATAAACCCACATGAAGAGTGATTTGGGAGTGACTAGTAAAGGTGAGATGTGCACATCCAAAGTGAAAATGAAAGTGTTAGTCACTCAGGTGTGTCTGACTCTTTGTGACCCCATGGACTGTATGTAGGCCACCAGGCTCCTCTGTCCATGGAATTCTCCAGGCAAGAATGCTGGAGTGGGTTGCCATTCCCTTCTCCAGGGAATCTTCCCAACCCAGGTATCTAACCTGGGTCTCCCACATTGCAAGCAGATTCTTTATCGTCTGAGTCACCAGCTCAGCCATCCTAGCACTTCAGCTTCTGGTTAGATACGCTAAAGCAACAGTTCTCAAAGTCTAATCCCAGAACTGCTTCGAGGGGATCTACAAGGTCAAAACTTTTTTCAAAATGACATTAAGCTGTTACCTGTCTCTTTTCCTGTCTTAGCATTTGCCCTGATGGTATAAAAATAAAAGCCACGGTGCATAAGGCTACTGATTACTTAGCATGGATCAGTGCGGTGGCCCCAAACTATACCCAGCCATCATTGCATTCTACATTCTCATGCACTTTGTAGGGGGAAACCAGTTTTACTAAAGAATGTTCTACCTAGGGCTGTAAAGTTTTTAATTTTTAAAAATCTTGACTCCAGAGTCCTTGACTTTTTAAAATTCGTGTGATGAAATGGGAATTGCACATAAGGAAAGCCCTTCTGCTGAATACTCGAGTACAATTGTCTGGAGGAAAAGCACATACAGAACTATCTTGAGTTGAAAGATCAGCTGGCCAGTTTTTTCATGGAACATTATTTTTCCTTGAAAGAATAATTCACAAGCTAGTAATTTGGGGAATTCCCTAGCGGTCCAGTGGTTAGGACTCTGTGCTTTCACCACCTGGGGCCCAGGTTCAATCCCTGGATGGGGAACTAAGATCCCAGAAGCCTTGCTGCATTGCCCAAAAAACAAACAAACAAAAAATCACAATGGTTATTCAGATTTGGCTATTTGGCAGACATTTTTTCAAAAATAAAGTGAGTCCCTCACATTAAGGAAAACAACTGATAACATACATTGCTAATGATAAAATTGGAACTTTCAAATTTTAAGAAACTTGTATCTGCCACCATGAGCGAGATAGCTTCCCACACTCGAAGTCTTTTATGATAAGATCAGAGGTGATGTTAATGAACTTTTATGCTGAAGTGTGCCAACATTGGAAGATCCACAGGATGTATTTTCTGAATAATCAATGTATAATGTATAATAATCAATGTTACAAAAATCATGAGTAAAAGATCAACTCAGAGTATGAGATAGACCATTGCATTTTAGTGTGAAGTGAAAGTCGCTCAGTCATGTCCGACTCTTTGCGATCCCATGGATAGTCCATGGGATTCTCCAGGCCAGAATACTGGAGTGGGTAGCCGTTTCCTTCTCCAGGCGATCTTCCCAACCCAGGGATTGAACCCAGGTCTCCCTCAACTGAGGCACCAGGGAAGCCCTGCATTTCAATGTACAAAAAGTTAATTAATATGGTTTCAGATTTCACATTGCAGCTGGTCTTTAAGAAATAACCATTTGTTGAACTTTGGCATATTGTCAAACAATATCCACAGTTACCTGAAATGGCTACTAGATTACTCTTTCCTTTTCTAACTATGTGTCTATGTGAGACCAATTTTTCTTTATAGACTTCAACCAAAACCATATAATACAACAGGTATTAGATTTGTAAAAATGAATGCTACTCATCTTACTGTATTTATTTCAAAAAACATTATTTTTATAAAAATTTATTATCTAGATAACAATGACCCTATATGCGAGACAGCAAAAGAGACACAGATGTAAAGAACAGACTTTTGGACTCTGTGGGAGAAGGTGAGGGTGGGATGATTTGAGAGAATAGCATTGAAACATGTATATTACCATTTGTGAAATAGATCATCAGTCCAGGTTTGATGCATGAGACAGGGTGCTCAGGGCCAGTGCACTGGGATGACCCTGAGGGATGGGTTGGGGAGGTAGGTGGGAAGGGGTTCAGGATGGGGGGACACATGTACACCCATGGCTGATTCATGTCAATGTATGGCAAAAACCACTTTGTAAAGTAATTAGCCTCCAATTAAAATAAATTAATTAATTTTTTAAAAAGACAGAAAAATATTTATTATCTATATTAACATGGAGTGGCTTATTATTGTCTTAATTAATGAGTACCTATGTTTTTAATTCTCAGTTTTATTTCTAAACTGGTAGCTCTGATACCTATTGACAGATGTAACACCCTCACACAAAATCTCTTGGGGGCCTCAAGAATTGTTAGACTATAAAGGACTCCTGAGGTCAAAAAGTTTGAGAAGTGTTACCTGAGAAATCAAACTCTCCCACAAATACACAAGGAAATCTGTATAAGGAATTTCATGTGTTACTGTTAGAAATAGAAGAATTGGGAAGAAACTAACTGTACTTCAGTTGAAGAATAGATGAACTCTAGTTTAGGATTTAATGTCATACTAGTTAGCAGTTGAAATCAATAAATTAATGAAATCAATGAATGTATATATATGTGTGTGTATGAATGAGTTAAAAAATCACAAAATTTAAAAAGCAAATTGCAAGAGACTATCAAAACAATTTGATATAATTTGCAATTTTTAATTATAAGAAAAATTGTTTATGGAAGCATATGTGTAGTAAATATAGTAAAAACATACATATGAGTAACTTACATCACCTTCAATATACTGATTTTTTTTTAAGTACAAGTAGGAGAGAAAATGTAAGAAAGTAAGACTTATACTATAGATCACAATATTTCTTAAAAACTAAAAGTTCTAAAGCAAATAAGTTAACATTAGATACTTAAGAATTTGTTTATATTATTTTCTATAACATCCTGCATGTTTCAAATATGTTTCTGTTTCAAATAATTGAAGACAAAAAGCGTTTTTCATTTCAGTAAATGATTTATTTTGAAATAGAAATACAGAATTTTTTGTTGTTGTTCAGTAAGTGTGTTTCTCTTCATTCCCGCTAAATGGTTGTTGAATGTGCACTTGAGGATTATCAACATCAGTTCAGTTAAGTTGATCAGTGGTGTCCGACTCTTTGCGACCCCAAGGACTGCAGTACGCCAGGCTTCCCTGTCTATCACCAACTCCTGGAGCTTGCTCAAACTCATGTCCATTGAGTTGGTGATGCCGTCCAACCATCTCATCCTCTGTCATCTGCTTCTCCTCCTGCCTTCAATCTTTCCCAGCATCAGGGTCTTTTCCAATGAGTCAACTCGTCGCATGAGGTGGCCAAAGTATTGGAGTTTCAGCTTCAGCATCAGTCCTTCCAATGAATATTCAGGGTTGATTTCCTTTAGGATTGACTGGTTGGATCTCCTTGCAGTCCAAGGGACTCTCAAGAGTCTTCTCCAACACCACAGTTCAGAAGCATCAATTCTTTGGTGCTCAGCTTTCTTTATGGTCCAACTCTCCCGGCCATACGTGACTACTGGGAAAATCATAGCTTTGACTACACCAACCTTTGTCAGCAAAGTAACGTCTCTGCTCTTTAATATGCTGTCTAGGTTTGTCATAGCTTTTCTTCCAAGGAGCAAGCGTCTTTTAATTTCAGGCTGTAGTCACCATCTGCAGTGATTTTGGAGCCCAAGAAAATAAAGTCTGTCACTGTTTCCTTTGTTTCCCCATCTATTTGCCATGAAGTGATGGCACCAGATGCCATTATTAGCATAACCTGTATTAAGTCCAGCTCAGCCTGGGGAATCCTCACACCTTTGTCTGGCCTTGTGACAGGGAAGTAAAATGTATAGGGAGAATTTTCACTTTCTCTGTATTGTTTCAACTTTTCACAATAATATTTTATCAGGAAAAAATTAAATACATTTCTATTGTGAAATAGCACAAAATTATGTCCTTCTGTTTTCATTTTTTAAATAATATTGAGACCATGTTCTTCATCCCACTGTGAAAACTGATTTTTATCATTTAACCTTTAATCATATTCTACATCATTAATTTTTAATATCAGGATGTTCATGGCTGCCTAATATTCCACCATACAAACTGCCATACATTAAAAAAAAATCACTTGCATGTTTAGTCACTTTGGTTGTTTCCAGCTTTTTGCCATTATAAAAAAGTGTTGTGATGCATCCTTTTACATGTAATTTTCATTTTTATTTTTGATTATGAAGGAGCTTAGAACATCATTCAAAAAGTTGCTTCTCTGGCATATTGACTATTTTGAGTTAAAGGCACGTGAAAAATAGCAAATATAGGAAAAATTCTAATCTTCCTTCTTTTTCTTAAAAAGTGAAAGTGAAAGTCGCTCAGTCATGTCCAGACTCTTTGCGACCCCATGGACTATACAGTCCATGGAATTCTCTAGGTCAGAATACTGGAGTGGGTAACCTTTCCCTTCTCCAGGGAATCTTCCCAGCCCAGGGATCAAACCCAGATCTTCCGCATTGCGGGTGGATTCTTTACCAGATGAGCCACAGGGAAGCCCTTCTTAAAGGTAGGAGATAAAATTCTCATATGAAAAATGTCCTCCCTGGGAACTCCCCTGGTGGTCCAGTGGTTAAGACTCTGAACTTCTACTGCAGGGGGTGCTGGTTCTATCCCTAGTCAGGGAACTAAGATCCCACATGCCACAGTGTATGGCCCTCCCCTCCCCCCCAATAAGATGTTTTCCTTATACCAAGGAAAGTAGCATTCTTATGAAGGACAAAAAGTTGAGACTAAGAGAATGCTATAAAAAAAGACTCTGTTAAAATAATTATTATCTTTCATTAGCCTCCCCTCATAGTTAAGTCACTTTTTCACAATGGTCCCTCTTTGTTCAATCTAATATAAAACCAAGGAGGTTTTGCCATTTCTTTGGGTCTTCCTGTGTCATATAAGATATTTATTAAGTATCAGTTTAGTTCAGTTGCTCAGTCGTGTCCAACTCTTTGTGACCCTATGGACTGCAGCACTCAAGGCTTCTCTGTCCATCACCAACTCCTGGAGCTTACTCAAATTCATGTGCATTGAGTTGGTGATGCCATCCAACCATCTCCTCCTCTGTCATCCCCTTATTCAGTATATTTGTATGCTTTTCTCTCTGTTGATCTGTCTTATGTCAATTTAGGGGCTTTCCAGGTGGCACTAGTGAAAGATATAAGAGGTGGGTTTGATCCCTGGAAGAGGGCATGGCAACACACTCCAGTATTCTTGCCTGGAGAAGCCCCTGGACAGAGGATCCTGGTGGGCTACAGCCCATAGGGTTGCAAAGAGTCAGACATGACCGAAGTAACTGAGCAAGCATGCAGCACATGTCAGTTTAATTGTTATGCTCAGGCAAAAGAACCCTAAAGAGTAAAGGTAAAATTTGGCCTCTCCAGTGGTTTTCTGAAATCTTAACTGTGTCACTTCTCTCTGGCCAAGAATTTAGCCTTTCTGAGTCCCAAACAGGACAGGAATGACTCCTGATGGGGGAATCCAGAGGATTTTGTCCTCTGGTGGATAGCTTGCAATGTCTGGAGACAGTTTTTGGTTGTCATATCTGGAGGAGGGAGAGGTTGGGGCAGGCATCTAGAGAGTAGAGGTCAGGGATGCTGCTAAACATCCGGCCCTACATGGAACAATCCCCAGAACAGAGAATTATCCGACCCCAAATGTCAATAGCACCCCAGGTTGAGGAACCCTGAAATAGAAAGATCATGAGTGTCCCTTCCTGCCCTGAAAAATCGGGCCTCAGAGACTGGCTAGGGCTGGAAAAAAAGTGTGATCTCACTCTGAAGCCCTCGAGGGGGGATGAGCACAAGGAGTGTTCCCAAACTGCTCTGACTCCTCCAGTCACTGGAGGCGACTGTTAAATGTTCAGAACCAGCCCTAGAGCGTTCAGGGTGGGGCCCAAGAATCTGTGCCTTGGTAATATCAGAATCTCCCGAGGGCTCTCTAAGCAAGATTGGGGTGGGTCCAGGAATCTGGGTGGTTTGTTGTTTGTTTGAAACTCCAAAAGTGATTCTGAGGAATGTATCTTGAAAGTTTATATCTTTAGCTTTGAGGGGTTTCTGTGGGAGTTACCTGCGTATACATTTATTTATTCATCATTCATTCATTCACTGTTGTTCAGTTGCTAAGTTGTGTCTGACTCTTTGCATTCCCGTAGGCTGCAGCAAGTCACACTTCTCTGTCTTCCGTTATCTCGCAGAGTTTGCTCGAATTCATGTCCATTGAGTCAGTGATGCCATACTATCCACAGGGTTCTCCAAGCAAGAATACTGGAGTGAGTTGCCATTCCCTTCTCCAGTGGACCCTGTTTTGTCATAACTCGTCACTGTGACCCATCCATCTTGAGTGGCCCTGAAGGTCATGGCTCATAGCTTCACTGAGTTACTCAAGCCCCTTCACCATGACAAGGCTGTGATCCATGAGGGGGTCATTCATTCATTGTTGTTGTCATTCAGTTGCTAAGTCGTGTGTGACTCTCAGCGACCCCATGGGCTGTAGGACGCCAGGGTCCCCTATCAATCTCCTGGAGTTTGCGCAAACTCATGTCCATTGAGTTGGTGATGCCATCCAACCATCTCATCCTCTGTTGCCCCCTTCTACGGCCCTCAATCTTTCCCAGTATCAGGGTCTTCTCCAATGAGTTGGCTTTTCGCATCTGGTAGCCAGAGTATTGGAGTTTCACATGATCTTTGTTTTTTGAATGTTGAGTTTTAAGCCACCTTTTTCACTCTCCTCTTTCCCTTTCATCAAGAGGCTCTTTAGTTCCTCTTCACTTTCTGCCATAAGGGTGTTGTCATCTGCATATCTGAGGTTATTGAAATTTCTCCCGCCAATCTTGATTCCAGCTTGTGTTTCTTCCAGTCCAGCATTTCTCATGATGTACTCTGCATAGAAGTTAAATAAGCAGGGTGACAATATACAGCCTTGACGTACTCCTTTCCCAATTTGGAACCAGTCCGTTGTTCCATGTCTGTTTCTAACTATTGCTTCTTGACCTGCATACAGATTTGTCAGGAGGCAGATAAGGTGGTCTGGTATTCCCATCTCTTTAAGAATTTTCCAGTTTGCTGTGATCCACACAGTTAAAGGCTTTAGCATAGTCAATAAAACAGAAGTAGATGTTTTTCTGGAATTCTCTTGCTTTTTCTATGATCCAACGGATGTTGGCAATTTGATCCCTGGTTCCTCTGCCTTTTCTAAATCCAACTTGGACATCTGGAAGTTGATGGCTCACGAACTGTTGAAACCTCGGTTGGAGAATTTTGAACATTACTTTGCTAGTATGTGAGATGAGTGCAATTGTGCAGTAGTTTGAGCATTCTTTGGCATTGCCTTTCTTTGGGATTGGAATGAAAACTGACCTTTTCCAGTCCTGTGGCCACTGCTGAATTTTCCAAATTTGCTGGCATATTGAGTGCAGCACTTTCACAGCATCATCTTTTAGGATTTGAAATAGCTCAGCTGAAATTCTATCACCTCCACTAGCTTTGTTTGTAGTGATGCTTCCTAAGGCCCACTTGACTTCATACTCCAGGATGTCTGATCCTGGAGTGAGTGATCACACACCTAGACTCAGACGGTAAAGCATTCACTTTCAATGCGGGAGACCTGGGTTCGATCCCTTGGAAAAGGGAAGATCCCCTGGAGAAGTGGAATCTTCCAGAGGAAGACTGTGGTTCCTATGGGGAACCGCAGTGGCATTTTAAACAGGATTCCCTGGGGAGAGAACAGGCTCTGGGCAGAAGAGTTGGAGAGGCCTGCAGCTGGAAGCCTCCCCTTCCCACCGCACAGACACCACTGCTCTTCTCTGAGGTTGACTCTTGATCACTTAACTCATCGGTAATATTTACTGAGCATCCACTAGGTGTCGGGCACTGTTTTATGCACCAGGGACACATCAGGCCAAAATTACTGTCCTCATGGAGCTTACATTCTTGTAAAAGGAGACAGATCCTAAGCAAAATAAACACAACTTACAAAGCGTGGTGGAAGGTGTCAGCACTCTGGGGAGAATGCAGCAGAGCTGGGGACGATGAATGCTGGACAGGGGTGCCCACGGGGGTGTGTGTGCAGTTAGGTGCTCAAGTTTTAAGACTGTTCTCTAAGACCTCACTGAGACTATGATGTTTGAGGGTTTCCTTTAAATCTCACATAGCAGTCTCAAGTCACAAGTACACGTGTGTTGGCCGAAGGAGCCTTGTGCCAACAAGATTATCCACCCCTCTAAGGGGCAGAGTGGAAGACAGAGAAGCTGTGCTACAGTTCATGAGGTTCAAAAGTCAGACACGACTTAGTGACTGAGCAGCAACAAGGGACAGAAGCCACCTCTCTGGCCTCTAACCTTGTTCATGGGGCCAAACAAAGAGCTGGACCCTCGTGGGCATTCAAAACTACTTTTTGGATGAATGAAAGAAAAAGAAATGCATACATAATTTTAAAAAATGGAATGAATGAATGGAAAGGGAAAGGAATTGTGCACGCTGGAGTTTGGCCGTCTGGTCCAGGTGTTATAGAATCTCTGCTGCCCTGGCCCAGCCAGCCAGAGACCCTCTTCTAGGGAAGAAAAGGCTGAGACTTGGGCAGGGGAAAGCCCACAGTGGGATGGGGAAGGGTCCCCAGGGTGGGGAGGGTAAGGAGGGATGAGGTGGAGGGAAGTGGAGGGGGCAGAGAGCAGACGGAAGAGCTAGAAGAACAGGAGGGGAGAAAACAAAAGATCAATAAGAGCAGTGGGAGGTGACAGCAGCTAGCCAGTGAGCACTCCTCCCTTGATTAGAATTCATGAACTCCCCTCTTACATTAAGGCTTTATATGACACCTGGCCTTTAATGCAAAGCTGGCTGCGAACATTAAAAATTAAAAGCCGAAGGTAGGCTACATCCATCTCTGATAGCGCAGCTCCCCTCCTATCTGAGGTCTGCACAAAGCTATTACACATTGATAAATTATTTGGGGTAATAGCCGAGATATTACATTGTTTCTGAGTGAAGGTAAAATCTCTCCCTGACACGGGCATTTATCAGGAGTGCCTTTCATCCTATTTATTATGGGCCAGGTGAGCAGGGGCTGCAGCCGCCTGGGGTGTGTGGGCTGGGCCCTCTTCCCTTCCCCCACCTCCCCTCCTTCCCTCTCTGCCACTCCCTTGATGGGGCATTGATGAGCTTGTGACAAGCTAATTATTAACTTAAAGATCTGCACTTCACCTTAAAACAGGCAGGGGCCACTGCAGAAGAGGGAGGTTCGGTTACTAAACAAACACAGCATGGGTCCCTGACCCCACCTTGGCCCCACCTGCAAAAACTGAGTCTCGGCCCATCTCAGCCTGCTCACAGTCACTGGGAAGAAATACAGCTAGTGCTCCATCTTGCCACAGCCTCAGCCTCCCCTATCCCATTCTGCAAGCTGGTAGCCAATCAGAGTTGCTGAATTATTGCTCTGCAAAGATTGAAGGTGGGAAGAGAAGGGGATGAGATGGTTGGATGGCATCACTGACTCAATGGACATGAGTTTGAGCAAGCTCTGGGAGTTGGTGATGGACAGGGAAGCCTGGCATGCTGCAGTCCATGGCGTTGCAAAGAGTCGGACACGACTGAGCGACTGAACTGAACTGAAAGGGATGAGGGCTCTGAGGTCTTCATCCCAAAGCCCCCACCCAAAGACACACACCACAGGTCCATCCTGAGTCGAGGCTGGATGCCCTGCCTCCTGCTGGTTCCCAAACTGGTATATCAGCTCCTCTTGCCCTTCCCTAGGCTTTTCCAGCCTCCACACCCTCACTCCAAACTCCTTGACAGTGTCCTCTGTGCTGACACTCCGGGAAGACAGCCTTTGGAACTTGGTGGGGGTGGTTTAGTCGCTCAGTCGTGTCCAACTCTTGTGACCCTATGGACTGTAGCCCACCAGGCTCCTCTGTCTATGGGATTCTCCAGGCAAGAATACTGGAGTGGGTTGCCATTTCCTTCTCCCCTGGAAGTTGGGTGTGATGCTAAGCAAGTCGTTTAAACTTCCTGAGTCTCGATTTCCTCAACTGGAGAAGAAACATTACCATCACCATCACCATCACCATCACCATCCAACCTCTTGGCATTGCTGTTATAACAAGTCACATCAGGCTTGGCTGGGCATTGGTACAGAGAGCCTCATAGGTGGTGTGTGTGTGTGTGTGTGTGTGTATGACAAACCACCCTGAAGAGGAATAGCTGTAGATGTGGGCCGTCTGGGTCCGGGGCACTCAGGAGCCGTCTACTCACAAACACTTTTGGAAGAAGCATCTCCTCCAGGAAGTTTTCCGAGTGCCTCCTAGTTTCCAGGCGCTGTGCTCATCAGTGATGCGACAACAGCGAACAGAACAGCCCTGTTGCTGTTCTCCAGCGGCTCCCAGCTATTGGAATTGGCCTACTGTCCCCGGCAGGGAGAAGCAAGTGCTCTGGGTGGTTTTTTGTCTCCAAGGCTCACTGGCTTTCCAACCGTGCATCTGAGTCAGCTCCAACTCCCATCAAGAGCTTGGCACCCGATTGGCACTCAATAACCATCTTCGGAATGGATGAATAGAGGACTGAAGTGAATTTCGAGTCCCACGTGGACCAGTGTGAGCTTGCTGAGTCTCACTGGGCCTGAGGTATAT
Organism: Bos mutus; assembly: GCF_027580195.1. Classification (NCBI taxonomy): domain Eukaryota; kingdom Metazoa; phylum Chordata; class Mammalia; order Artiodactyla; family Bovidae; genus Bos; species Bos mutus. The sequence continues at coordinate 97,966,370 of NC_091626.1, forward strand.
AGTCAGTCTTGCTTTCTAACAATCAAAGGCTGCCAGCTCTGCTCAGGGGAACTGCTCATCTTCAAGCCCCAGCCAGTAAGATGACCTCCAGAAAAAAAGGAAAGTGCCCTCTGTGGTTGGCTAGAAACGAGAGCTCAAGTCCCCTCTGCTGCCAGAGGAGCCAGATGTCTGTCTTCTTTCTAGAATGTCTGCCTGATGGCCAGACATGCAGGGAACCCACCAACCAGCCAGAGGAGAAGGGTAAGGTCGCCACAGGGTATGCACTCCCTCTGAACTCAGCTTTCCACTCAGGCCGGGAGGTGGCTGAGTTTGCAGGACAGGTGGGGACTGGAGGAGGTCTGGGATGAGTGTACGATGGCAGTCGTTCTCTACAAACCCGGCCAGCACCTCTCCAGGCTCCCTCTCTCGAGCCAGCCCTCTTGAACTTAGGCGGGACCATCTGACAGCTTCTCAGTTTTGGCTTCAGCCCTGTTTCCTGACTCTCTAGTTCCCTGAGTCTGTTCTCTGTCAGCCAAGGCCAGCCCCTCCCTGCCCTGCACCCAACCATGCTTCCCAAAGCCCAGGGAGGACACCTGAGCCCTGATGACAGATGAACTTGGGCATCTCCCAGAGTGCCAGACCTGTCTGACTATGCCAAGGTTGGACCAGCTCCTTCTTGATGGATGTTTTCTTATTAGGGAAAGCAGGAGTGACTCTCAGCCACTACTGGGGGCTGTTCTCGCTTCCCGCCGGGCCATTCTGATATCCCTGCTGGCTGAATGGAGAGTCGCACTGTCCACTGCGGAGAGTGGTCTTATTGAATAAGTGTGATAAACCAGAATAACGACTGAGACGTTGCTCTGAAAGGTTGATTGTGTAAACCTACACGAAAGGGAAAGCCTTCCAAGGTTAGCTCAATGATAGAGCGATGGCAAGTCATCATCAGATTAGCAGCTGGCACTGAGGGTTCACTGAGTGCCAGGCACTGTGGTAAGTCCTTTGTAGTCAGTCTCTCATTTAATCCTCATAAAACACCAGGAGGTCAGTTTTACGGAGGCTCAGAGGGGTGGAAATGGGGTGTGATCCTGAGCCTGACTCCAAACCAAATGCTCTCAAACATGACACCGGAAGGGATCTTCACCACTAGTTTATTCATCTCTTTATTTCTACATAAGGAAACTTTATTTATTTCCCAGAGAGGGAAACCCATTGCCTAGAATCAGCAGCAGAGTTGGGGAATGGATGCTAAGAGCCCTGATTCTAAATCCAAAGCCTTTCTCATCTGCTCCCCACCGGCCTCCTCCCCTCTCTCCTGTCCCTCCAACGCCGAGGGAAATCACCAAGGTGCAGAAGGGACCCAGAGCCAGGACAGCTGGGGTCTGAATGTGAACAAACATTGCCAAACAAACCGGCAGTGTAGACATGCACCCCAAGGGAGCTCCGGGAAGCTGGATCTAAAGGTGGAAGCCAGAGTCAGGAGCCAAAGAACAACTGGAGGTAGGGAGTATGCAGGTGCCCAAGGGCCCAGTGGTGCAGGAGTCAAGGAATTCAGAGAAGACAGCGGAGGCCCCGGTGCTGAGGGTGCTTTGGAACGGAAGTTGGCAGAACCAAGGGTCTGCTGACAAAGGAAAGATCTCAACAGGCCTGAGATAGAACCGCCAAAGGAAGGCAAGAATGATGCCAGCTGCGGGTGAAGGCAGAGATGGAGGAGGCAGCAAGGCCCTGTGGCGAGAAGGAGGAGGGTGTCTAGTTACTCACAGGAGAAAACTAGAGGCAGCCGGGTTTGAGGGATGGGTGGCGGCGGTAAGAAGGGTTTAAGAAACCCCTTGGGCTCAGGCAACAGTCTGACCTGGGGCCACACGTGGCGGCTTGGAGAACCTCGTGGTTTACTGTTGATCATTTTGGAAGGAAAAGGATGTCAAGAGCATCTTAGGAATTTTTCCCGAGCATCAGATAAATATTTTTCCTTTGTTATTTTCACAAGCAACTGTTATAAATATTTAACTGGCACAAATCACTTTTTTTGGCAGACTGCTTTTTTTTTTTTTTCTTCAATGGAAATTTGTATTGAGACTGGACCACGTGGGAGCCTGAGTTTTTGAAGGTGGTATATTTATTCAAGAAAAAAAAATTTAATGATAAAAATGTGATACTGGTATACCTAGACCTTTTGCACAAAATCAATTTTAAACTGATTAAACTGAATTTTTAAAATGTTGGCCAGGAGGGGTAGCTGGTGTAGGACATTGTCTTGATTTCTCTTTCGTGAAGCTTGCCAGGGTCCTCAAAAGCCTTTCCATCTCCGAAACTAGTGTTCCAGCCAGGTGGAAAATGTGTTCTCGACCTCACACTTTTAAGGACAGTAGATGGGCTGGGAGAGAGACTTTTCACATCAGATAGCAGAGGAATCACCATCCTTCAGGATGCACAAGCAAGCCAGCCTTGCATCTAAAGTCCTCGCTAATTCTGCCTGCTCCTAATCTTTGTAATATTTCAAGTGGTTTTAGACTTGGCTGTTCAGAGTTACGAGGGTGGGGGTAAGGAGGAGGAGTGACGTGTTTCTACAAAGCCGGTGCCTCTGCACCCAGAACCTGGTAAGGGGGCAGTGGTCAGAGGGAAACAGAGGGAGAGAAAGATATCAAGTGTAGTAATCAGAATGAAAAATGGAGCCACGGTTACTTTAAACAAGAGCTAATTCATCACAAGAACGAGTGGATAAGTAGCTGAGTTTCAGGCGTTCAGTAAGTTCCCGTTATGCTCCAAAAATTATTCCACCCCTGTCTGCATGCTCCCATAAATCATCTCTTCTTCACATCAGCTCCGATTACCAATTACTCCTGCCTGTAACACGCTTTCCTTGCCCAACACCATCTGATGGGGCCTTGCCTTTTAATTTTTCAAATGCCTCCCCACCACCACCCCCAGCTTTTCCTTTCTTCTTTCTCCTCCAGTCTCCCCCCTTCCCACCCCCATTCTCCTCTCTTTCTCTCTGTCATCTCTTTTTTGCACAAAGCTCCTGCCCACATCCCAGGCCCCTGCCCACCTGGCCATCTGCACTGGTCCCTTGGGAAGCCGTGGGGAAGAACCTCCCCGGGTAGCAGTGGCCTTGGGAAAGCCTTCAGAAAGTGTGAGATGGATGCAGTGTCCATCCTCGGCCTGCTTCCTGGTCTGCAGACCTGGATGGAGTTTGAGTCTACGGTTCTGACAACCTGTTGGAAAGGGATGTGGATTGTCCCTAAGAGAACTTTACACTCCTGCTGGCAGCTGGCATGATGACAATGGTCGCTGTAAATATTTATCATGCCATTTATGGGCTGCTGGCCGTGTTTGATGCACAGAGGTAGTGAGTCTCTGCAGGGCATTAAAAATTCCTTTAGAAGCAGCCCTGCCTTCCAGCTTCATTTCTGTCCCTGACGTAGAATCACCCAAAGCTGTGTTTTCTACGCTGTAATCACTGTTGTATCACTTTCACAATTTTGGTCAAACTGCAGTACTATATGTGCCATATTTTCTTAACATTAACTTTAGATTTCAAATTTTAACTTTAAGCAAAAATTCATGAACTTGTGTACTTAAGGTGGCAGTTATATTTTTCCCAATATTATAAAAATACATGCTTAGCTCCTGTACCAATGGACTAATAACTTCGTACAAAGCAGCATCCGCAGTGCACATACTACAGGCTGGCAATGCATCATTCTCTCCTGGACACCCAGGTATGTGGTGTGATGGCTGACATGGGACCAGGAGTCAGAGAAGTTAGGACCTCCACGAGTGTCTCCACGCATTCCAGCCCCACCTCCAGGGACCGCATCGGGAGGTCTGCTGTACTGCCCAGGCCCAGAAATCCAGACACGGACAAGTACCCCTAGCGGTCTCTGCTTTGAGAAATACTGGTCTAGCCTGTGTTTCAAATCTGATCAGCTTGGGGACCTTATAGAACTCACTCATTTCCTTGTCTCATAATTGCTTTAACTGGGAGAACCCTAACTAGCCTTCCTACCTCATGGAGATCAGAGACAGCCAAACCTGACAAGCCAAGGAAGGAATGGATTGTGTTCATGAGGGACTGGGAGGCATAGCCTGTGCCCTCCATGGGGACAGGAATCCAGCCCTGCCACCCTTGGGCTTTTGCGTGCTGAGCTAGCACTTATGTATTTTAAGCTATTCACTTATGTATTTATTTTGGCTGTGCTGGGTCTTCGTTGCTGTGCACGGGCTTTCTCTGGTCGTGGCGAGCAGGGGCTACTCTCTAGCTGCGGTGTGCGGGCTTCTCATTGTGGTGGCTTCTCTTGTGGAGCACGGGCCCCAGGGCGTGCAGACTTCAGTAGTTGCAGCACACAGGCTCAGTTGTTGTGGCATAAGGGCTCTCGACTGCAGACTCAGGAGTTGTGGCCCTCGGGCTTAGTTGCCCTGTGGCATGTGGGATCTTCCCAGGCCAGGGATCGGACCTGCGTCCCTTGCGTTGGCAAGTGAATTCTTAACCACTGGACCACTAGGGAAGCCCTGCTGTCTGTTTTGATTAGATCTGAAAACTATAGATTCCAGCAGGTTTGAGAACCCCAAAGGAGATTCCAAGCCAGTTTCATGATGGTCATTTAAATTATGTACAGACAGGGTTTGGAGATATTAAAAGTCACGCAGAAGCCCCAGGTGGAGACTAAGGTGCTGCAAACAAAGTATCTAAGGTGTATCATTTAAGGAGGAGCTGACTCTCTGGGCTGACCCCCTGTACTTGCACAACCCTGAGAGTTAGGGTCTCCTTAAATGCTGCAGGTGTCTTGGCTGCCTCCTCCTCCTCCCCCCGCCCCCCCCAACTTGCCTGGCTTGAGGGAAGCTGCAGGGTGGTTGGATCCTAGTCCTTACAAGCCAGGGTAGAGTCAAGGGTTAACTGAACTGCCAAGGGGACTGGCACTATGCCAGGTATACCCACACAGGTGATACCTTCTAGCCTCACAGGAGCCTACAGTGGAGACATCATTAATTTCACTTTACACCTCAGGACCTCAAAGCTTAGCGAGGTTGACCATGCTGCCCATTAAATAGAGAGAAGGGAAGGAACTGGTAGATCTGGAATTTGAACTCACGACTCGCAATGTTATTTTCTCTTCACTGTTGACTTCCCTGTTCTCGTCCAATGTTAGTTAAAATAGAATTGATTCCACCTCACAGATGAGTCCAGTGAGACCCAGACTCCTCATGTTTTCTACGCATTTAATAATTTACTGCTTTTAAATCACTCATTGCTCTGCAGGATTTTAGGTCATTCATATTCATTTAGCTCTCATATCCACCCACCATCAAGCATGACTGAGTGGCCATCCGGTGAGACACAGCAGAAAATGGCAAGGCTTCTTTTGGGAGATCTGAGAAGTCAGCGGAGAGACGGAATTAGCTAGAGGTAATGAATGAGACTGAGTTAAGTAACAGGAGAGAAACATACCAGAAAACTTAGGCTAAAAACGATTGTCAAAACATCACAGAACTGGCTTCTAAGCTACCATGGTAAACACAGCAGCTGTCGTTAAGCAATACGAGTGCCCCTACTAATCGCATGAGACAAAGGTTCCCTCCACTAACCTGTAAGCGTAATTCATTGCTGAGAATATTTACCTGAGGGGCACCGACAGGAGCAAAGCCAGGAATTGTCATATGGGATTAATAATAGTAATAATGATAGCTGTCACTTATCAACTGTGTGTGTGCTCAGTCATGTCCAACTCTTTGAGACCCCATGGGCTGTAACCCACCAGGCTCCTCTGTCCGTGGGATTCTACAGGCAAGGTTTTCTTGAAATGGGAAATTCCAAGAATTTCCAATGGGCAGAGTAGGAAATCCCCTGCCATTTCCTACTCCAGGAGATCTTCCTGACCCAGGGATCACACCTGCATCTCTTGCATCTCCTGCAATGGCAGGCAAGGATTTTTTTTTTACCACTGTGCCACTTTGAAAGCCATGCACCTCATTACTGAATAGGCACTTTCGAATGTTTCTTCATCTAAGCCTCACAGCTCTAGTAGAAGCAAGCATCGTTATAACCCTCCATTTTCAGAGTGGGAAACTGGTCCGTCAGCAGCTTGACCACAGTCCCACCATCAGAAGTGGCAGGCCTGATTGAGAGCAGATTTTTCCAGCGTGGCCTGTCTTCCTCGGCTGTGACCAAAGCTGCCAGTCACAGGATGAAAATCACCTCTCACTATTGAAGGGATATATTAAATAAGTGACACAGACATTCAAGTTAATTAACTCTTCTGCCCCCTGCCCTTTCATTTCATAATCAATCCAATTTATCTGAGGCCGAATTTCCTCATGTCTCCTATTTTATTGAAGTCCTCTCTTCCTGTATGTACAGGGTCTGTATGGAGTTCTGGGGGCACGGGTCTCACCAGAGAGGGGTGACACAGAGGGGAGACACACAGCAGATCGGGCACCCAGGAGAATCTGCGTGCTGGGTGAGATTGGAGTGAGGCCATTGATAGATAGCCGTGGTTCTCAGTGTGCGGTCCAGCAGGCAGCGCCTGGGAACTCATTAGGACATGTAATCCTTGGGCCCCATCCCAGAACTACTGAAAACCTAGATGGACCTAGCAATTTGAGGGCTAGTAAGCCCTCTGAATGATTCCAGTTTATTACAGAGCTTGAGAAGCACTGGCATGAGAGAGTAGCTTTTCAGCTGTGACTGCAGGTTGGCATTGCCCAGGAAGCTTTCAGAAATAACCGATACCTGGGTCCCACCCCAGAGATTCTGACTGATTGGCTCTGGGGTATGACCTGGACATCAGGATCTTTTCAAGTTCCCCAGGCGATTCTAGAGAGCAGCCAAGGTTGAAAAGTTCTGATTTGGAGAATCAGTGGACTCAAGATTGCACACCAGCTCAGTGCCCCTGAGTGATAAGGCAGCTGGGCCCCCATGGGTGCAAGAGTTCAAAGTTGTTTCTTTGCCCTGGAATTCTCCGCAGCCAGAAGGCTGAGAACTAAGGCCCTGGGAGCTGGGAGGTAGGTAGTGTGCTCTCAAGAAAAGAACCTGGACTTGGAAACCAGATGATGGTATTCCATTCTGTAACTACCCCCTCTTCAACCTGGCTGAATGCTAGAAGCATAGAAGTTGCTCAGAAAAGAATGAATTAGATGAGACTATTTAAATGAAAGAGTTTCTCTCCCAAAGCATAGTGTTTACAAAGCATAGTTGATGTTTACTAAGTGCTTGCTATGTGCCAGGACCTAGACAGCTTGCCCTGTCTCACTGAGTCCCACCATGGGCTCTTTTTTTAAAATTTGGGCACGTCGGGTCTCAGTTGCAGCACATGGACCCCAGTTGTGGCGTGTGGGCTTAGTTGCTCCGAGGCATGTCGGAATCTTATTTCACAGACCAGGGATGGAACCCGCATCGCCTGTATTGCCAGGCAGATTCTTAACCACTGGACCACCAGGGAGGTCCCCCACCATGAGGTTTTGGTTCCACCGTCCTCCTTTTACTGCTGAAGAAGCTAGACGAGAGAAGTTCAAGTAACGTCATGCAACTTAGAGGTGGTAGAGGCAGAATTTGAACCAGACCCTGTGCCTATACCTCAGCATCTTCCTGCCACTCAAGTACAAACTCCAGACCTGTCAGGTCAGGGGCAAGGAAATATTAACAAGAAAGGTGATCCATTCCTGAGTGACTGGGAGGTGAGGGAAATTAATCAGGGCCCTTAAGTGGCTGAGAAATGAACCACCTATTAAAACCTGTCTTTAATAAGAAAAATAAAGTCAGGAAATGGGTGCAATTAGTAAGTCACAAAAAAAAAAAAAACAGGTAAAGGGTCACTTAGAAAAATTAAATGCTAGGGAGATGTATAAATCAGAGCACACGAACTGAAAGGTCTGGCCAGAATTAGCTAATGAACTTCAGGAACTCTTGACATCTACTTTCAAAAAGAGAGTGAACCACGGGAGACTGCGTGGAGAGGAAAAACATGGAAATGGGCTTGAAAAACGGGAGGAAAACCGATTCCAGCAATTTCACCCCAGGGAAGTCATAAGTTCTGTTTGTAGGCAAGCCATAGAACAAATTTTATGATTAAAAATTTACGATAAATTTTACGAGTAGAAAATCCAGTAAGCAGCTGGAGGGCAACGGAGGCCTGAGCCATAAACTGAGATGGCAGGTTTACGCAGACGTCATGCCAGGAAACCACAACGCTTTTTTATTCTAACTAATTTGTAATGTTAGTGGGAATAGGGTCTGTTGAAGATTTAGTGTTTTTTGATTTTTAGAAAAGCTTTTGATTCAGTGTCTCATGAAATCTGACTGGCAAAATTAATTTAAATTGGCATGGACAGGGACCGTCTCTGTGATGGGGCTTGGCTGAAGGCCTTTAAAAAAGGTGTGATAAATGGAAGCCATGAACTGGAGGGGCAAGGGGCGGGCCCAGGCTGCTGATGGCAGATGTGAGCTCAGCAGAGGCAGATTCCAGATCATGTTGATGGTCTCCACGAAGGTGAGGTTAATGACTGATCATTTAGAGCTGCATGTCTAATTCAGCCAGAGTGACACCAACAGGGGAGGGTGGGAAACCCGAGAGACAGGAAAAGGACAGAAATATCCCCAGGAAACAGTGTGTGCTATGCAGTAGGTGCCCAAGACCTGAGGAACCAAGGTCTACCTGGCCAGAGAAATCTGAGTCCAGGTCAATATCCCTCAAGATCCCCAAGGGATGGGGACATATGCAGGTGGTCAAAGCTGGAAGGGGTGCATTAATAGAAATCCTGCCTTGACCGGCAAAGGAACTTATCTCACACGTAGGAAGTAGAGAGGTAAGTTAGCTTCAGGCATGGAGTGATCAAGATGCTGGCTTTCTTTGCCCTTCATTGGCTCTGCCTTCTCCCAACATGTTAGTGTTATTCTCAGGCTGGCCTTCCTCAAAATTGGTAAATGGCTGGGGTGGGGTGAAAGGGGTCCCCATAAAAGATATGTCCATGCCCCAGAACCTGTGAATGTGACCTTATTTGGAAAAGGGTCCTTTGAGATGTAGTTAAGGATCTTGAAATGAGATCATCCTGGATTGGCCTGCTGAGTTCTAAATCTAATGACAGGTATACTTATAACCTACAACTTATAAAATCCCCTGGAAGAGGAAATGGCAACCCCCTCCAGTTATTCTTATCTGGAGAGTCCCATGGCCAGAGGAGCTTGGTGGGCCGCAGTCAATAGCGTTGCAAAGGGTTGGACACGACTGAAGTGACTTGGCATGCACACGTACTTATAACAGACAGGAGGGGACACAGGTGCAGAGGAGGAGGCCAGGTGAAGACAGAGGCAGAGACTGGATTATACAAGCACCAGCCAAGGAATGCTTGGAGCCTCCAGAAGCTGGAGGCGTCAAGGATGCTCCCCTAGAGCCTCCAATCCTGGCAACGCCTTGATTTAGGACTTCTGGCCTCGGACCTCTAAGAGAACATGCTTCTACTTTTTAAAAACTAGGTTTGTTACAGGATTTGTCTCAGGAAACATGCAACACCTACTAGGGAGCTGTGCAACTTTGCTCTCAAGCAGCCCATCTTTGTGGGGCTGTCTTTCTGGTGAGACTGAAGAAGTTCCTTCATAGAAGCCCCAAGAAGGCTCTCCTCACATCTCGTTGGCTGAAATTAGCCCAGCCTTGTCCCTGAATCAGTCACGGGCAAGGGGCTGAGAACAAGTTGTGTGACTTCCATTCAGCAGCTGGGTGGAATGGGTGACACCCACCGGCTCCTTCTAGATGGTGGAACCTGGCTTCTCCTGTGAGGGTCCCATGGCGCAGACCGTGATGAACACACAATGTGTGTGAAGAAGGACCCTTTCCTATGCAGTCACTGAGCTCTAGGGGCTATTTGTTTCTAAGGCCAACCTGACTAACACAGAGGGGAAGATCACTGACGTTACCTGGAAGAACTGGCAGAATTTTGATAGGACGGTGTGAGAGATAGTCCAGGCAGGCAGAACTGCATAAGCAAGAAGTGAAGGTCCAGTGTATTCAGGGAAAGATGGATGAGGAAACATGTGCTGGAGAGGAGGAGTAGGGCCCAATCAGAGATGGACAAAGGTCCCCCAGAACAGAGTTTGGATGTGAAGAGGAGGGAATGCTGGTGACAAGATAAATTTAGAAAGTTGTTGCTAAAATCCAAAAGTGCTAAGGCCCTGATACACGGAGGGGCAGTGAAGGAAACAACAGTAGTAACAGTACTATAGTCACAGCTGCCACTTATTAAAGCCCCATTGGAATTTCCCTGGGGTTCTAGTGGCTAAGACTGCACGTCCAATGCAGGAAAGTGAAAGTCGCTCAGTTGAGTCCAACTCAACTGAGTTGGACTGACCCCATGGACTGACCATGGAATTCTCCAGGCTAGAATACTGGAGTGGGTAGCCTTTCTCTTCACCAGGGGATCTTCCCAACCCAGGGATTGAACCCAGGTCTCCCGCATTGTGGGCGGATTCTTTACCAGCTGAGCCACAAGGGAAGCCCAAGAATATTGGAGCGGGTAGCCTATCCCTTCTGCAGCAGATCTTCCTGACCCAGGAATCGAACTGGGGTTTCCTGCATTGCAGGTGGATTCTTTACCAACTGAGCTGTCAGGGAAGCCTGGCTCCAATGCAGGGGTTTGGGTTCAATCCAATGCAGGGGTTTGGCTTCAATCCCTGGTCAGGAAACTAAGATCCCACATGTCCCATAGCACGGCAAAAAAAATTTTTTTAACTAATTAAATAAAGCCTCATTTATTGTGCCAGGCACAGTGCTGAGTGTTTTATTCTGATATCCTAGTGCAATAGAAGGTTAGGCTGAGGTGGGGGCAGCCAATGCAGACACGACACAGGTTAACTCCAACCTAGCCAGACCTCATGTCTCGGGCTGAAACAAGTCTGTTCTGCCTCTGAAAGCTTCCACCACAAGGACTGCGAAGGACAGTGGCCCTGAACTCCCATGAGCCTGTTGTCTAGGCTGTGGACCCACTGGGGAGGAGACAGGTCTGGGGACCAGGGCCACAGGATCACAATCCAGGGAGGTGAGCCCTCTGCTGTCCCGATCAGAGATGCATTGCTCAGGGGTAACGAGGAGAGTGTGCTTCTCTCTCCAGGGGACTGCTGGGCTGGCGTGGGTTTCCTGCACTCAGCCACCTTGGAAGCGGCAGACCCGGAGAGACAGTACAAGAAACTCCCACGTGGCCTGTGAAGAACATCACCTCCGCTGGGGTGAGGAGGTACAACGCTGTAAGCCAGCTAAGGGCTTACTGGCTCATGTCACAGAAAGGTCCACGGGTAGGTGTGGCCCCACGTGGGGCTGAGACCTGGGCGCTTTCATCCCTCCTCCCGTCTCTTGGCTTTCTTGGCCTTGCTCATTCTCTTGGTGGCAAGGCTGACCCTGGTAACTCCAGGCCTTCCTGGTCTTTGCAGACAGCAATCCCGGGGAAAAGGACAGTGCCTCCTTCACTATGCTTTCAGCAAAAGCCCCGGGGATGACCCTCAGTGGCACTGCTTGGGTCAGGTGCCCACCTCCAGGAAAGGGGTAGCTTAGCTCCACCTCAAGCTCGTGAACCAAGGACGGTGGGAAAGTGGGGTCTTTGGTTAGGTTCCCCCAAAGACAGACCCTGAGATAAGGGTTTGGGGGCAGGTGTTTTATCTGGAAGGTAGCCCCAGAAAGCATCGTTGAAAGTGAAAGTGCTAGTTGCTCAGTCATACCCAACTCTTTGCAACCCCGTGGACTGTAGCCCGCCAGGCTCCTCTGTCCATGGAATTATCCAGGCAAGAACACTGGAGTGGGTTGCCATTTCCCTCTCCAGGAAATCTTTCCGACCCAGGGATCTAATGCAGGTCTCCTGCATTAAAGGCAGATTCTTTACTGCCTAAGATACCAGGGAAGCCCCCATCATTAGGGGTGTGGAAAAGGCAGATGGGTAAGTGAAGAAACAATAGAAGGGTGTTAATGAGCAGGTTACACTAAGGGCCACTGGGGCTCAGCTCCACCAAGGGCCCCGGAAGATTGTGTGGAAGAAGCTTTGAAGTTGTCCCACCTGACAGCTGAGGAAGTGGGGCATTTACCCACCAGTGCACAATTGATGTTCAGCTAAGGATTGCTCCCGGGGATGTTAACTCCCCAGCATGGCTTACCTGCTCCAGGCACGTGGCCTGAACATGTTTCTGTGGGCAGAGAGAGCCCTCCAGCCGGTGCTCACTGTGAGAATCACTGGTGTGTTTGAGATAATTGGTCCTCTCTGTTGTAATTGGTCCCCAAGGGGAGGTAAGTAGCTGTTACCAAAAGCAGAGGATGGGCCTGCAGGGCAAGCATAAAGAGCAGATGTCCATTGCAGCCAAGCTCCTGACAGACTGCACCCTGGACAAGGCAAGGAAGCTGGTTTATGATCCCACCTCCCCAAATTTGTACATGTTTCTGGATAGAGCATCTATAGATTTCATCAGACTCTCAAACAAGGTCTGGTCTTACTTCCAGAAATATTAACAATCCTTTCTCTAAGGGATAACCTGATAAAACTGAAGACCTCACCACTCCCAAAGGATTCGTGCTACTATCGGATGATGGTAGATCCAAACAAGTACATCACTAATGGTAGAATTTCAGGCTCCATATCCCACAGGAAGTCATCCTCTATGGTTAATTAGATTTGATGATTGGATCACAGCTAGTAACACTTATTACTAACTTGTTGAGCTCTTTTAACAATTTTTGAAGCAGAAAGAATAAGAGTTATCTCACTTTATGAAACAGAAAACTGAGGCTCAAAGAGGTCACACAGCAGACCAAGACTGTAACCTGGCTCATCTAACTGCCAGTGATTCCTCCATTGCTGTCCCACAGGTGAGAAAAGGCACAGCCAGGAAAGTGCTTGCTCATTCACTGGGCTTTATATCTCCATCTCAGAGCGCTTTCCTTTAAGACTTTCCCTGTGGTCCTAAATCTTCCCCCAAACTCAGACCCCACAGGGGCTGAATGGGAAAAAAATCAGAGTGGGAGAAAAACATGGGTCTCCCAGGAGCCAAGTGCAGAAGAAGACTCAAGAGAACACCATATAATAATAATGGCAAACAGTTACTAGGAAGACAGGGAAATAAAGGTCTCAGAGTCTCTAAAAGCTAGCAGTTGTTGATTTTTCTGTCACTTGATTGAGTATTTTTACCCTGTCTGTGGCCTCTTATATATGCACAGGGCAGTGCTCCCACATGTCCAGGGAAGCAGAATCTTTGTTGGTAATTGCTGGGTACTCACGCCAGAAAATTGTGCCCTACCCTAAACCATGAAACCTGAGTTAGTCACTCAGTCATGTCTGACTCTTTGTGACCCCTTGGCTTGTAGCCCACCAGACTCCTCTGTCCGTGGAATTCTCCAGGCAAGAACTGGAGTGGTTTGCCATTTACTTCTCCAGGGGATCTTCCCCACCCAGGGATTGAACCTGGGTCTCTCGCATTGCAGGCAGACTCTTTACCATCTGAGCCACCAGGGAAGCCCCAAATAACTGAAATCAACTCTCCAACGTTGGTATTCACAGTACGGACACAGCTCAGGAAACTAACTTGCAGAGCTCGTATATGCCCAGGAGGGTTGGCAGGTGTCCTGTGCGCCTATGACACACAGGCTTCGTGAATGTCCTGTTACAACGGAGGGCAGAACCCTTGGCTCTGAAGGCCGACTGTCTGAGGATGGACCCAGCTCTAGTGTATCTAAGTTTTGTGACCTTGGGCAAGATTCTTAATTTCTCTTGTCCTTTTGTTTCCTTATCTATAAAAAGTGGATAATAACATTAGATACCTCTTAGATTGTTTTGAGGATTAATTGAATATATACATGTGTGTGTGTATATATATATATATATATACACACACGATACTTAAAACTGGCACATAGAAGTCAACAATTATTGATTCTATGGATTATTGATAAGTGAGTGAAGGTGTGAGAGGTGTTTAGCTCTGGAAGAGAGCTGCTATTTGTAGAAGTGTCCCGTGAAGGTCCGTGACAACTTCTAAGGTGCTCTTATTCCTGCCCTATCAATGTTTAGAGAACTGCCTGCAAGAAACATCACTGCTGTGTTCCTGCCCAGCTGTGGCTAAGAGGTGGCAGGCTGTGGAGTGGGTGTCTTGTGTAGAGAAGCTTTAGATTTGCTTGGATTTCACTCCTAAAAGGAAAGAGGGCAGGCAGCCTCCCTTAGTTCAGCTGGGGACATTAGAAGACAATGGCCAGCTCCCCAACCCCCTCCACCTCCAAGGACTTGTTAAGAGGAAACTGCCCTGAGCTGAGGATAGAAGAAGATGGACTATTAGATCAGGCATATTTCGAGGACTTCTCCCTGAGAGTCTTGAAGATGAATGTGGAGGCTTCCTGTCTGCATTGGGGTCAGCCAGTTTTATTGCCAGAATCACTGCCCTTCCTAACTCTATTCACCCCTGTGAATCTTGCTTGCCAATATTTTTTTTTTCCCAAGGCAGAATCTCACTATTTTATTTGATCTTCACATTAGTTATTGCAAGATAGTGAGACAGGTACTATTTTATCCCTATCCTAGTGTTAAAGAACCAGAAACACAGAGGGGTTAAGTAACTTGCCCAAGGTCACACAGCTATTAAGTAGAAAAGTCAAGTTGCAAACCCAGACCTCTGAGCCCCATTCCAGAACCATGCTCTGAACTCTGCTAACAGTTGCCAAGGAGATCAATGTTTGTAACTCCTTTCTGTGTGGCCATCAGTGATCTGCTCTGAGCGATTAGGACATGAGCTGTCTTGTTTAGATCCCTAATTCTTGGCTGCTCTGGCTCTGCCCTTGTGTGTTGCTATGATGTCCAACGACCCCAGAAGATGAAGCGTGCCAAAGTTCCTGCAGGTTTTTCTGTTTGTTTTTGAGGATCTTAGGAGTAGTGGTTTGGGACTTTCTTTTTTAAAATTAATTAGTTAATTCTTGGTGTCACTGGGTCTTCATTGCTGCTTGCGGGCTTTCTCTAGCTGCAGAGATCAGGGGTTACTCGTTGTTGCGGTGCTTGGGCTTCTCATTGTGGTGCATCTCTTGTTGCAGAGCACAGGCTCTGACACTCCAGCTTCAGTTGTCCTCGCCATTTGTGGGCTCAGTAGTTGCGGTGCGTTGACTTAGTTGCCCTGCGGCATGTGGGATCTTCCTGGACCAGGGATCGAACCTGTGTGCCCTGCGTTGGCAGGCGGATTCTTAATCACTGGGCCACCAGGGAAGTCCCTGTGTTTTGTTAACGGAAGAAAAGATCAAAGAGCTTGCCCTAAAAGTTCCCAGCTGGATGACCCAGAGACAGTGGGGATGCCAGGGAGTGGAGAATCAAATGCAAAAAGAGAAAGCCAGAGGCAAGACAGCCAAACTTCCAGTAAATTCTCAGTTTGTCAAAGGCTGGCTCTGCCTGGCACCTTCCACCCCAGGCACCCCCTCCTGGGCCTCCCCAGCCCCCAGCCCCTGATCAGGATGCAGTGTCACAATGCGCTGTTTTTAATCCTTGCTAGATCTCTTTTATTTTTTTCCCCCTTTGCTGGGCTTCCTGGGCTGTAATTTTTCCCTCTGTGCCATCCATCACAGACACAACGTCGCTTGTGCAAATTAAAATGCACCTCAGAATAATAAAAAAGGGGCCTTCTTTCCCCCCTCCTTTTCCTTCCCAGCAGCAACTCCTCAACACAAAACATTTGTCTCTGGGCAAGAGCCCGAGCATTAACCCTACATGTGCCATCACCAGGCCCATACAGCCCCAGTAGCCTCATGCAACCAGTGATCAGGGCCAGTGGCGGCAGCTGGAGAACCGCAGAGAAATGAGCCTGGTGCTCGCCACTTTACTGCGTGCGGACTACATACTGGATGCTGTTCATACATCGCCGCTTCAGTCCTCATTGTAACCCGACAGGGCAGGAACTATTGCTGTCTTCATTTTATAAATGCAGAGCTGACTCATTGGTAAAGACCCTGATGCTGGGAAAGATTGAGGGCGGGAGGAAAAGGGGACAACAGAGGATGAGATGGTTGGATGGCATCACCGACTCAATGCACATGAGTT
Organism: Bos mutus; assembly: GCF_027580195.1. NCBI lineage: Eukaryota > Metazoa > Chordata > Mammalia > Artiodactyla > Bovidae > Bos > Bos mutus. Next base: position 97,982,375 of record NC_091626.1, read on the forward strand.
TGAGCAAGTTCCGGGAGTTGGTGATGGACAGGGAAGCCTGGCGTGCTGCAGTCCACGGGGGTTACAAAGAGTTGGACATGACTGAGTGACTGAACTGAACTGAACTGAGTGGGGTTTAAGTGCTTTGCCTCTTTCATTGGTGCCAGAGCCAATATTTGAATACTTTGACTCCAAAGACTATACGGTACTCTTGTTACTATAAGTGTGGTTCATGGACTGGTAGCACCATGGGCATCACTTGGGAGCTTGTTAGAAATGCAGAATCTTAGGTCCTGTCCCAGATCTACTGAACCAGAATCTGCATTTTAACAAGATACCCTGGTGATTCACATGCACATTAAAATTTAAGAAGTGCTGCTCTAAGCTATTCTGCTACAGCTGTTCTCACCTGCTCCTCAGTTCAGTTCAGTTGCTCAGTTGTGTCTGACTCTTTGTGACCCCGTGGACTGCAGCACACCAGGCCTCCCTGCCCACCGCCAACTCCCAGAATTCACTCAAACTCATGTCCATTGAGTTGGTGATGCCATCCAACAATCTCATCCTCTGTCGTCCCCTTCTCCTCCTGCCCTCAATCTTTCCCAGCATCAGGGTCTTTTCCAATGAGTCAGTTCTTCGCATCAGGTGGCCAAAATATAGGAGCTTCAGCTTCAGCATCAGTCCTTCCAATGAATATTCAGGACTGATCTCCTTTAGAATGGACTGCTTGGATTTACTTGCAGTCCAAGGGACTCTCAAGAGTCTTCTCCAACACCACAGTTCAAAAGCATCAATTCTTCAGCTCTCAGCTTTCTTTATATTTCTTTAATTTCTTCAGTGCTCACCTGCTCCTCACTCCCACGAATTTGATGTCCCCACCTTGATCCGCCAAGAATGGGTCTTTCCTAGGGATGGGTCTGGAGCTCCAGTGGACTCAGCTCAAGCATCCTCTCCTCTGTGAGGCCAGGCACCAGAAGGGTTTGACCAGGCTCTTTCCTGGGGTCTATTTCCATCTCAGCAAGTGTGATAGGTCTTGTACTTATTTTCCACGTGCTGGCTCCACCTCTCCAGGGTGAGCTCTGTGAGGCTGCAGTTGCCCCTTATTTTGTTCTGCCCCAGTAGTAGTACCAGTGCAGTGCTTGGCCCCTAACCACAAGACCAGTGGTGAGCCTTGATGTGCCTGCATCTTAAGGCTCACACACACACACACACACACACACACGCATGTATTTTAAAAGTCATACAAAAGAGCTGGAATAGGCATACTTCCTTCTATTACTTCCACTGCGTAAAGCTAGAAACCCTGGACATTCCATGTAAAAAAATTAAAACGCTCTGAAAGGTGAAGAGAAGATGGTAGACCAGGTAAGGATGTTGAGACCCAAAGCACAACACGACGGTACATTCTCTGGGTTTTCGTTTTCTCTCATAGCCCCCCAGAATGGAAGCTGAAGAAGCTGGCAACCTGCGGATACCAATAAGCACAGAATTTTAAAAGCTCATACAAAAGCCCACTCTTCCCATCCGAAGGATCAGACAGAAAACTTTTAGGTGATAACTAATACTCTAGCTAAATACCATAGGAGAACTGAGGCCACACCCCCTCTCCCAGCAGCAAAGGCCAAGGGAGAACCTAGACATCCGTCCTTGCCAGGCTGTGATGAGGCTCCCTAACCCTGCTTCAGGACAGTGTCAGGGGAGGCCATGTAGGGAGCTGGGAATTTTATCCCCATCAGTCAGTAATGAGGCCCCTCCCTCACTCTGGGGTGTCAGTGGAGGCCAAGTGGAGAGCAATAATGAGGCTCTCCTACTCCTCTCAGCCAGGAGGAGCCACCCTCACCCAGGAGTAATAAGGAACCCTGTCTTCTGCCCCATCTGGCAGTTCAAGGCTGTACCTGCCTCATCCCCTGCTGGAGTGATGTCAGAAAAATAAGCAGCTAAAAGAGACGGTTTAAATAAGATCCAGAGTTTCATAATATAATACCAGGTCTTAATGAAAAGGTATCATACCAAGATTCAAGAAGATCTCAAACTGAAAAGAAAAAGACAAGCAATAGATGCCAACATCAAGAAGATGTTAGAGATGTTAGAATTAGTTGACAAAGATTTTTAAAGCAGCTAACATTAAAATGTTTCAATAAGCAACAAGCATGCTTGGGAAAAAATGAAAGAAAAAAGTCTCAGAAAAGTAATAGAAAATATAAATAAAAACAAGGTGGAGATTTTAGAACTGAAAAGTACAATAACCAAAAAAAAAAAAAAAAACAAAACTCAGTGGATGGGTTCAGTAACAGAGTAGAGCGGGCAGATGAAAGAATCAGTAAACTTGAAAATAAAACAACAGGACTCCCCTGGTGGTCCAGTGGTTGAAAATCCACCTGCCAATGAAGGGGACATGGGTCCCTGGTCCGGGAAGATTCACATGCAGTTAAGCAACTAAGCCTGTGAACCACAGCTACGGAAGCCCACACACCTAGAGCCTGTGCTCCGAAACAAGAGATGCCGTCGCAATGAGAAGCCCACATGCCGCAACAAAGGGCGGCCCTTGTGCACCACGAGAGGAAGTCCATGTGCAGCAACAAAGACCCGGTGTGGCCAAAAATAAATACATTTGAAAATAGAACAACACCAGACTTTAAAAATGAATCTTCAGACTCTAACTAAAGAGCTAACAGTTGTGTCATCAGAGTTCTGGAAGGAGAGAAGAAGGGTGTGGTTGAAAAGAAATCATGATGAAAACTCACTGAATTTGACAAGAGACATAAACCTGGAGGTTCAGAAGTTAAGCAGATCACAAACAGGACAAACCTAAAGAAAGTCACACCAACACACAAAATAGTCAAACTTTTGAAAACTAAAAGCAAAGAAAAAAATCTGGAAAGCAGCAAGAGAAATGGCACATAACTTACAGGGGAAAAATAAATAGCAGCAGGTTTCTCATTGGAAAGCATGGGTCCAGAAGGAGGTGGCACAACAGTTTTCAAGTGCTCACAGAAAAGCACCATCAGTCAAGAACCCCACATCCAGGAAAAAAAGAAATCCTCCAGGAAAAAAGGAGGAAGTCAAGACATTCCAAGCTGAAGGAAAATTGAGATGTCGTTGCCATTAGAGCTGCCTTAAAAGAATGGCTAAGGGAATTTAAACAGAAAGAGTAAAAGAAGGAACTCTGAAACATAAGGAAGAAAGAGAGAATACAGTAAGCAGAGATTCAGGTAAATATTGGTACAGCAGATTTTCCTAAATTACATTTGACAGTTGAAGCAAAAAAATAGTCTGATATGATCTAAATGTGTGTGAAAGTGAAAGTCGCTCAGTCGTGTCCTAATCTTTGTGACCCCATGGACTATAGAATCCATGGAATTCTCCAGGCCAGAATCCTGGAGTGGGTAGCCTTTCCCTTCTCCAGGGGATCTTCCCGACCCAGGGATCAAACCCAGGACTCCCACATTGCCAGCAGACTCTTTACCTGCTGAGCCACAAGCAAATATTTAAAGCAATTATATATGATAAAGGAGGGTAAAGGAATATAAAGGGGAGTAAAGTTTCTACAGTTCATTTGAACTGATAAAGTGGTGATACCAGCAGATTGTGATTTGTACATATAATAATTAAACTTTGAGTCTCAAGGGAAAGATCAAACAGAAGATTAGACACAACAGGGAAGAACAAATACAAATAAATGTGAAAGATAGAGACTCAAACATTTTCCAGAATTTAGTTCAAAGAGGCAAAGATTTGTAAAATATGAAAGATGTTAAATGCGTGTTTGGCAGTGTGTGATCCAGGATACCCCTGTCTGTGGTCCCAGAAGGAGAGAAGGAGAATGGAGAAGAGCCAGTGCTTGAAAGAGATAAGACCTGAGGATTTCTCAGAATTGTTGAGAGACATCAATCCTCGTGTCCTGGATGTCCAAGAAACTCTGAGCACAATAAACTAAAAGACATTCATCTCAAGTACATCACAGTAAAATAGCATAACATTAAAGAAAAAGGGATTTTAAAAGTAGCCAGAGAGAAAAAACAGATTACTTACAAAGGAATAACAGGCAATGGGTCACTTATCAATAGCAATATTGAAAACTAGAAGACAGTGTTAATATTGTCTTCAAAACGTCAACATAAGATCTAAACTATTTTCTAAGATCTAAAGAGTCCCTTGGACTGCAAGGAGATCCAACCAGTCCATCCTAAAGGAGATCAGTCCTGGGTGTTCATTGGAAGGACTGATGCTGAAGCTGAAACTCCAGTACTCTGGCCACCTCATGCGAAGAGTTGACTCATTGGAAAAGACCCTGATGCTGGGAGGGATTGGGGGCAGGAGGAGAAGGGGATGACAGAGGATGAGATGGCTGGATGGCATCACCGACTCAATGGACATGAGTGTGAGTGAACTCCGGGAGTTGGTGATGGACAGGGAGGCCTGGCGTGCTGCGATTCATGGGGTCGCAGAGAGTCAGACACGACTGAGCGACTGAAATGAAATGAAAGTACCACGTATGAAGGAAGACTCAGTTTTTCTACAGTTAATATTTTATTAAGTGCCTACTATGTTCTAGGCACTATGTATGAATCATCAGTTTGACGAGGTAAGCATGATAATTCCCATTCTCATATATGGGAAAACTGAGGCTCAGAGAAGCTAAGAGACTTGTCCAAATCCTCCTGATTCTAGAGTCCATGCTCCTTACTCCTCACTGAGGAGGTGCATCTTAGATTAACAGCGGGCTTTCCAGGATCCTTCCATTTCAAGGCTGGATTCAGGATGGACATTTTGAAGACAGGAGGCTATCTATTTGAGGAGATGGAGCTTTAACTCCCACATATCAAGTTTGCCACTTCCACCTGGAAAACCTTGGCAAGCCTGTGCAAAGTGATCAGGTCTTGGGTGGAAGAGCTTTCTACACTTGGTAATGTCCTGTGAGTATGTGTATGTGTGATGCTGTTGGGGGGCAGAGGGGCTAGGGAGAGCCATTCAGCTCTATTCTCCTTTCTCTGTCCTTTATTTTTACCTCTCATGCCCATCTGGCATGTCCAATACTGCCCGGCTTGGACAGTCCTGCCATGATGTTATAATATCATTTACCCTGCACAGTTGCCATGAAACAGTGAGCAAATGTCCAGAAGAACACCCTCCCCATGTGCCCCTCCATCAGGATTGCTCTCCTCTCTGCTGTCTTCATCTCTATTGGCAACATCTGATGCCATGATCTGTAACTGGCAGTGAGAATCCAGTGACAAAAATGCCAGAATGAGGTGACCACTGTCAACAGTACCCAGCCAACATGCTTCCAGTCCCCAGTGGAAAAAATTAAGCAAAAAAATCGTAAAGAAACAAACATTGCTTTTCTGTGGGAGGAGAGGAAAAAAAAGTGGGGAAGCAAAGGGGAAGAAAAGTGGAAATCCCCATTATTCTTAATCATTACATGGTGTATTAGAATAATATGATTATTCATTGGCATTCTAATTAGGCTTAATAAAGAGTAATGGTATGAGAGAAGGCCTGGAACATGTATGGTTTTGTATGGTACACATATCCCACGCTGCCAGGGAAACACAGGACCCACACCAAGTCCAAGACCTAAGGACTCAGAGGCTAGAACAGGAAGTAACTCAGGTCAGCTGGTGCCCAATTGTAGCTGATGGTGGGTGGCTCTGCCTTCATGGCAGTGAATTCACCATGGACTTCACAGTTCTTGAGGCCATGTCTCCAAAGTGGCCATTCGGCTGGACTCCTGGTTCATGGTAACGATGGATTTGCTTCCTCCCTCCCTCTCTTCCTTTCTTCCTTCCTCCTAGTTTCTGGGCAAGATGGGGCTGGTTAGACTGTGGTCAGCATGGGCAGTGAACTGGCCCAGGATGAGGAAAAAGGATAAAATATAGCTTAAAGTCCTTCAAGCCCTAGGGGCTACATGGGTGTGTTAGTTGTAATGGGTTTTACTGGTTTTTAAAAAAAAGGTCAGAAACTTATTGTAACAAAGGCTTCTTCTCATTTATCCTACATGCTAATCACAGGTCAGCAGGAGGCTCTACTCAGTGTTGTCAGTACTCTAGGATTCTGATTGATGGAGGAGCCACCATCTGGATCATGGCAGGTTTTCAAAGTAGAGGGAGGGAGAGTTCTGGCATTAAACGCTTCAGCCTAAAAGTGACGCTTGGTAATCCTGCTTATAGCTCATTGACCAGAAAACTCACATAGTCCCTACCATGTGAGGGCATGGGCTGCGGCACAGGGCGGGCAGAGGAGTGCAGTCCTGCTGTATGCTGAGCAGGTGGGAAGTTGGAAATATTTGGTGAATAGCATTAATGAGTTTAAGAGGCTCCATGGTTCCAAGCTCTTTTGTCATGAGCTTCCCCAGGCTTGTGGCCATCAGCTACTCAGTTGTCAAATATTTGCTGAGGGCCTATTCTCAGTCCATCACTGGGTTGGATTCTGGAGATACGGAGGTGAATAAGCCATGACCCTGCCTTCAAAGACCTTACAGACTTATGAGGCAGGTAGACAAGTAAACAAAAAACGGGGCGCATAATTCTAAGTACTATGATAAGTAAATGCAGTTGCTGTGGAAACGCATAATCTAGGCTGAGAAGTCTGGGCTGTCTTCTCTTTTTTAATTGTCATTTGTTTATTTTATTTTTGGCTGCGCTGGGTGTTCGTTTCTCTGCCCCGGCTTTCTCTGGTTGCAGCGATTCGGGGCTGCTCGTTAGTCGCTGTGCCTGGGCTCCTCATTGATGGGGCTTCTTCTTGTTGCAGAGCATGGTCTGCAGAGCACAGGCTTCAGTAGCTGCAGCTAGCAGGCTCTAGGGTGTTGGCTCCATAGTTGAAGGGCACTGGCTTAGTTGCCCCGTGGCATGTGGAATCTTCCTGGACCAGGGATCAAATCCATGTCCCCTGCCTTGACAGGCAGACTGTCAACCACTGGACCACCAGGGATGTCCTGGGCTGCCTTCTGAAAGGAGGTGAAGCTTCAGTGGATCCTGAGGATTAAGGAAGGAATGAGGAAAAAGAAGAAAGGAAGGGAATTTCAAGCAGAGGGATTGGTATGTGCAAAGGTTTAGATGCAAGATGCTTTCAGAGAAAAATAAAATGTGACTGGTGAGGGGTAAGGAATGCAATTAGTAAGAGATGATATTGGAAAGGTAGGCAGAGGCCAGGTCATGAAAAGCCTTGTCTTCCATTCTGTAGACTGTTAATTCATTCCCCAATTCATATCCCACTTACATTGCTACATACTTAATATCTTGGGCTTTCCTGGTGGCTCAGAGGGTAAAGCATCTGCCTGCATTGTGGGAGACCCGGGTTCAATCCCTGGGTCAGGAAGATCCCCTGGAAAAAGATCCCCTGGAAAAGATCCCCTGGCAACCCACTCCAGTACTCTTGCCTGGAAAACTCCAGGCACTAACCCATTATATTGTTATCTCACTTATATTGTTATATATAATTCATATCCCACTTATATTGTTACATACTTAATATCTTTATTCAAATCACTTCACTTTTTTTAACCTTATGTAACTACTTTAGCCTCTTGCTAAGCAAAATATCTGTAGATCATATTCAAGCAGGTTAGTAATATATTCTCTAAGAAACATTGAAAGGAGCAGCAGGAAGCCATCAGGGTCTGGAGGAAGCAGCAGGAAGCCATCAGGATCTGGAGCTGCATTTTGGAAACAATCCATTGGTTGTTGGGTGAAAAAAAAAAATGGCTCAGATGGGGTAAGACTGGAGACAGGGACAACAATTAGGAGATAACAGCGAACAATATTTCAGGTGAGATACATTGGTGGCCTGACCTGAGCAGTAGGAATGGGGATGGATGACAACAGACAGAAGAGCTTGGTTTTAAGTTACGTAACGAGTGGTCTGTGGTTGACCAGTTGGACAGTGTAAGATTGTTGTGAAAGAAAGGCTGGAATTTGTGTCATGCTTTGATTCTGCACAAGTCCACTCTATGTTGGCTGCTTAGATTGTTTTTTAGAACAAGGCAGGGCATAAAACTATCATTCAACCTGTCAGTGTTTCCTATTTGCTGGCCACGCACTGGACACAGAGGATTCGAGGTGAACGAAGCCTCTCCTGTGCCTGTAGGATCTCAGATACTCAAGACAGCTTCCTCAGCCAGCCAAGCAGAGGAGGAACAGTGTGGCCTGGAGGCAGTGCAGAGGCAGGGTGGGAAGCGGGGGCGGCTCAGAGCTTCTCTTACAGAAGTGCCGCCCAACAAGTTAGAATAATGTTCTAACTGCCCTTTCACAAAGACCACCAAATTCATATCCCACTTATATTGTTACATACTTAATATCTTTATTCAAATCATCTCACTTTTTTAGCCTTATGTACCTACTTTAACCTCTTCCTAAGTAAAGTATTCAGAAAACTAAGATCATGGCATTAAAAGATGCTTACTCCTTGAAAGGAAAGTTATGACCAACCTAGCTAGCATATTCAAAAGCAGAGATATTACTTTGCCAACAAAGGTCCATCTAGTCAAGGCTATCGTTTTTCCAATGGTCATGTATGGATGTGAAAGTTGGACTGTGAAGAAAGCTGAGCACTGAAGAATTGATGCCTTTGAACTGTGGTGTTGGAGAAGACTCTTGAGAGTTCCTTGGACTGCAAGGAGATCCAACCAGTCCATCCTAAAGGAAATCAGTCCTGAATATTCATTGGAAGGACTGATGCTGAAGCTGAAACTTCAATACTTTGGCCACCTGATGAGAAGAAATAACTCATTGGAAAAGACCCTGATGCTGGGAAAGATTGAGGGCAGGAGAAGAAGGGGACAACAGAGGATGAGATGGTTGGATGGCATCACCGACGTGATGGACATGAGTTTGAGTAAACTCTGGGAGTTGGTGATGGACAGGAATACCTGTCGTGCTGAGGTCCATGATGTTGTGGAGAGTCAGACACGACTGAGCGACTGAACTGACTGACTGAAGCAAAATATATGTAGATCATATTTGGGCAGGTTCGTGATATTTTCTCTAATACACATGGAAATAAAGCAAAATGAACTTTAAAAATAAAAAAAAATTTAAATATCCATAAGCCACCAGAAGACATTCCATATTCATGCTTTGAGAAACATGGTCCTAGAAAGGAAGGACTAAAGTCCAAAACTGTGTTCCTTTTCTGGGTCTGCTCCCTAGGTGCACAGGTGAACTCCCTTCACCATCTTCATACTCAGATCTTTTTAGCAAAGATGAAGCTTCTGACCTCCACTCTTGTTGAAGTTCTTTTCTTTCCAGCTACTCAAGGTTTCAGACATTCAATAACACACTTGCTAAGGGTTTCTTATGACCAGACCCGCTCCATGAGCCCATGGAGGGCACTCAATACCTCCTTCCTTGTTAAATGCTTTTGGACAGTGTTGGATCAATGGCACTTCCTGAAGTTATATGAACGGCTGACTTACCTGGCCTTGCCTGCTGGCTGGGAAGCAATATTCAGGTCACAGGTGCACCCATGTCTGGGCTCAGGCTTGGAGGAATTCCTTTGGTGTGAAACACCTGGAGTCACTGGCATATATGACATTCTCTCAAAGGACCTCAGAGTTTTCTCAGAATTCTCCTAGGGATTCATAATTGCTAGATGTATGTCCTTTACTCCCAGGAACAGACAGTAAAGTTTAGCAAGATTGCTACCTCTTTATTAAAATTCTTCCCCAGGCAAGAGGCAGCTTTCTTGATAATTCAATCTGTGTCATTTCCAGTCACTTTCTGATTCAGGATTCTAACAATTTATCATCAAGGTCACTGATTGTAAGCATTAGACAGTGACCCCGGAGAAAAAGGGATTTTATTTGAGCAACACAGGACAGTTCAAAGAACTGAAGTGATGGGGAATCTGACCTTAGGAAAGGCAGCACCTGGGCAGCTGGGTAGCAGGACCGAGGGCAGGTCCTTTAGGGGGACTGCCATCTGGTGACCCTGCCTCCGAGTCTGATTGGCCGAGCTCGGCTCCTGGCCCTGCCGCTTGTTGGGGAAGCCAGTATGATTGACAGCCTTGCCAGGACCATGTGGAAAGTGAAGGGTGAAGTGGGGTGCTCTTATCATAAAGAGAGAAAAAGGTTGAGAAAACCACAGATATCCATTGCTGAGTTGCACAAGGAATAACAGAATAAAAAAATTGGAAGGTGGTTTAGAGTTCATTTACTCAACCCAACAAGTTAGGGGTTAGGCTTCAAAATCACTGCAGATGGTGACTGCAGCCATGAAATTAAAAGATGCTTAGTCCTTGGAAGAAAAGTTATGACCAACCTAGATAGCATTTTGAAAAGCAGAGACATTACTTTGCCAACAAAGGTCCATCTAGTCAAGGCTATGGTTTTTCCAGTGGTCATGTATGGATGTGAGAGTTGGACTGTGAAGAAAGCTGAGCGCCGAAGAATTGATGCTTTTGAACTGTGGTGTTGGAGAAGACTCTTGAGAGTCCCTGGACTACAAGGAGATCCAACCAGTCCATTCTAAAGGGGATCAGCCCTGGGTGTTCTTTGGAAGGAATGATGCTAAAGCTGAAACTCCTGTACTTTGGCCAACTCATGAGAAGAGTTGACTCATTGGAAAAGACTCTGACGCTGGGAGGGATTGGGGGCAGGAGGAGAAGGGGACGACAGAGGATGAGATGGCTGGATGGCATCACAGACTTGATGGACGTGAGTTTGAGCGAACTCCAGGAGTTGGTGATGGACAGGGAGGCCTGGTGTGCTGGGATTCATGGGGTCGCAAAGAGTCATACACGACTGAGCGAATGAACTGAACTGAACTGAATCAAGACCCAGAGAGGTTAAATAACATTTCCATGGCAAAGTCAGGCCCCAAATCCAGGCCCCAATCCTCTGACTCTCAGAGCATGGCTTCTTCCACTTCACACTCTACAATGGACAAAGGAAGAAAATACTGCACAGTTAAGTCTCTGGGATCTTCTCATCACCCCAGGTGATTTACTGAAATACAGCAGGTATGTTTCAGTTTGCTTATTCTTGGTGTATCTTTAATATTTTATTTGCTCTATAAAAACTGCTGCTGCTGCTTCTAAGTCGCTTCAGTCATGTCTGACTCTGTGCAACCCCAAAGACAGCAGCCCACCAGGCTCCCCCGTCCCTGGGATTCTCCAGGCAAGAACACTGGAATGGGTTGCCATTTCCTTCTCCATTGCATGAAAGTGAAAAGTGAAAGTGAAGTCGCTCAGTCACGACCGACTCGTAGTGACCCCATGGACTGTAGCCCACCAGGCTCCTCCATCCATGGGATTTTCTAGGCAAGAGTACTGGAGTGGCTTGCCATTGCCTTCTCCGGCTCTATAAAAGAGGGTGGGAAAAATGTCCTGCAACATTTGTGAAAGCCAACACCATCTGGTTGACCCCAGGTGTGTGTGTGTGTGTGTGTGTGTGTGTGTGTGTGTGTGTAAGTTACTCCAGTCGCATCCAGCTCTTTATGACCCCACGGACTGTAGCCCACCAGGCTCCTCTGTCCATGGGATTCTCCAGGCCAGAATACTGGAGTGGGTTGCCATGTGCTTCTCCAGGGGATCTACCCGACCCAAGGATGGAACCCGCATCTCATATGTCTCCTACATTGGCAGGTGTGTTCTTTACCACTAGGACCATCCAGGTATGGAAGGGAGCAGTAGGGTCACACGAGACCACTACTGCCCAAGAAGGGGACATTGAGAAGGACAGCTGGCTCGGGTTGACTTCCCTCCCTCTCAGCAACCCCAGGGTACCCATCTCCCCCTAGTTTCAGAAGACACCCCAAGGAAGATGAATTGGGCTGTTGACTCTGAGCAGAAGGGGACCGAGAGCCTGCGCCTCTTCTGAACGCAAGGCACTGCCTGGTGCCTGCGTCTTGGAATGTGCTGGCTTCATTGCTCTGACAGCATGAAAGATGTTTGGTTTTGTTCCCAGCGCTGTTATCATTTATCATCTTCTTGTAAAAGTTGGCACCCTCTGCCTGTTCCCCCTTCCTTCCCTCGCTCTCCCCATCCCCATCTCCAACCCAACCTCATTCTGCCCCTGAGGGGAGCCCTCTTGCATTTACCCCAGAGGAAATTCTCCCACATTGGCTCCCAGGAGTGCTCCAGGAGACATCCCAATTGAATTCAACTCATAAATATGTCCTGAGCAATTCCTCTGGGCAAAGTAATGTGTTTGGGGCTTTGGGTGGTAATACATAAGTAAGACAAGTCCCTGACTTCAAAGGACCTTGGATTCAGACCAGGAAATAACTAGGAAGTCCTGGGCAACAGAACACAGGCCTGTGCAGAGGGAGGGAGAAGGACCACAGGTTTGGAAAGTTTGGGAGAGGCAGAACTGACAACCTTTCAGGGAGCAGAGGCTGTTGGGTGGGAGATGGTGGAAGACAGAAGGCATGGGGGAAGAGAGAAAGGAGAAGGAAAGATGAAAATGTCAATATTTTCAGAACAAAGTGGCTGAGAACACAAAGAAATGAAAATGGCAGCTGGAAGCGGAGCTATCAAATTTGAGCTAATTTGAAGGTGGAAGAGGAGAAGCCAGTGGAATGGGCAAGGTTGAAGGTACAAGAGAGGAAATCACTGATGAAGCAAAGGCCCCAAAGGGGCTGGGGCAGCGCTGCCTGTGGAGGGAAGTCAGAACTCATCTTATTTCAAGAACAAAAGTGAAAGTTGCTCAGTCGTGTCCAACTCTTTGCAACCCTATGGACTATACAGGTCAAGGAATTCTCCAGGCCAGAATCCTGGAGTGGGTAGCCTTTCCCTTCTCCAGGGGATCTTCCCAACCCAGGGATCGAATCTAGGTCTCCCTCATTGCAGGCAGATTCTTTACCAGCTGAGCCACCAGGTAAGCCCAAGAATACTGGAGTGGGTAGCCTATCCTTTCTGTAGTGGATCTTCCCCGCCCAGGAATGGAACTGGGGTCTCCAGCATCGCAGGCAGATCTTTACCAACTGAGCTATCAGGAAAGGCCTCAAGAACAAAGAAAAGGAAGAAATTGGTGTGTGACCATGAAGAGAAACTTGGTGATAAAAGGAAGCTGCCATTGACTCCATCTTCTTAGTGAATCAGGAGCTGGGGTCCCCCAGTTAAAGGGTGAAACTGACTTGGAGCTGGCCTTAATAATACTGGAAATCGGAATATCTAATGAGGGAGAAATATAAATTAAAACATAAAATAAAAATTCTGATCAATGACAGAGTGGTCTAACATTAAGCCCCATGCTGAGGTGCAGTCTCACCCCCGGGCCTTTGCACATGCTGTTTTTACTGTTTAGAACACACTCGGTTAATGTTTTCTCATCTTTCAGAGCCTGGCTTAATATCATCTCTTCAGAGTGACTCTCCCCAGTATTCCCACCTGAAGTAACTTTCCTCCCCATCCCATAACTCTCCATCTCAGCTCCTTTATTCTTTTCTATCCCTCACACGTATAGTTACTTCATTAACTGCTGCTGCTTCTTTTTTAGAAAACCTGTCTAACCCAAGTAGTATGGAAGCACCAGTGAAGCAGAGACCATGCTTATCTTGTTTACCACTGGATCCTTAATGTCTTCCCATGTATCAAACACAGCAGGAACTCAACAAATAGTTGTTGAGTAGAGAAATGAATGTGTGTTTGGAGTAGAGCTAACAGCAAGCCTGAGTGGTTTTCCCCAAGGTTGAGGACCACAGGCAGAAGCTAAGATGGGACTGGGTATGCAGGACATGTATCAGTGGTGAGAAGTAGGGGGAACCTGTGAAAGATCAAGGGAAGGAACCAAAGTTGTTGCAAATGGTCCAGAAGGCAGAACCAGGATGGGGCTGAAATGAAAACGAAGGCAGAGCTGGGTTCAACCCATAACTTTGTGATTAGATGTGTGCAGAAATGGCATGGATTGCCTAAGGTGTAGGGTTGCCAGATTTAACAAATGAAAATATAGGACACCCAGTTAAATTTGCATTTCAGATCAACAACAACAATCTTATGCAGTATTTGGGACATGCTATGTCTCCCCAGGTGGCTCAGTGGTAAAGAATCAGCCTGCCAATGCAGGAGAGGTAGGAGATGTGGGTTCAGTCCCTGGGTCGGGAAGATCCCCTGGAGGAGGAAATGGCAACTCACCTCACTTTAACAATATATATAAAGCATGTCATGATAGGTGCATTTTACCAAGGGCAGTGTTACAGAGGTCATTCTGTATTTCAGTGTTTGCAGCCCATGGAAATTTCAAGGATGGAGGAGCCTGGCGGGCTACAGTCCATAGGGCCACAAGGAGTCGGACACAACCGAGCATGCATGCATGCTATGCTAGAAATTATTCTTTATTTGTCTGAAACTCAAATTTAACTGAGCATCTGGGATTTTTTCTGATAATTCTACCAGGACGGTAAGTTTTTGTCCTTGAAGGTATACAAGCCGAGTCTGGAGCACCACTTAGAAGACCACTGGTTGAGATAACAGATGGTGGGCTTGGGTTGAAGAGCCCCACCCCACCTCCAATCGGGCATCCAGTTTCCCCAGTTTTCCTGGGACAGAGTATCAGGCATGGGGCATCCTCTCTGCTCCCCAAGAAGGATTGAATTCCCTGTCCCTGAGCCTGGCAGCTCCTTGTTTAGAGCTTGTCCTTCAATTGCCTGCAGCAGCATCCCACACCCTGTAACCCCATCCAAGAGCAGCTAGCCTGGGGCAGGGGTGTGTGTATGTGTGTGTGTGTGTGTGTGTGAGCTTGCACACGCGCGCTGCCTTAGGTCATCTCTCCGCTGGGCACAGACGTGGACCCACTCACCCACCCCTCCCACACCAGGGCTGGGCTCCCTCCCCCAGTGCACCTGATTGAGCCCCTCTCCTGGGTGGCCAGCCGTCACCCACCCCTGGGCTGCCCCCTCGGCCTGCCATCACCACGAGCACTCGATTAGGGGATCTGAGTGACTTACAGGGGCTCCTCTTCCCCAGGGTCGGTATTTGCATTAGGTGATGGATGTTGAGATGTCATCTAAACACATCTGCACTTTGCATTTTAAACAAAGCAATTTCCAGAGGAAGCTGGGGGAGCTTTGTCTCCTTCCAGGAACATTTCCTCTGAGTCAAATTCTTTTTTTTAGGGGGGGTGGGCGGCAGTACTTTTCCTCTACTGGTCTCCTGTTTACTCCCCTCCCCCACCCCACCCTCCTGGTAGTGACCCTGGTGTGGAGCAGGAGATTACTTGTGTCAGAGGATGCAGAGGACATAGAATGAAGGGCCAGGCAGGGACCACCTAGCTCCTCCTCCGTGGCAGACACTGGCACCCCCTCCCCATGTCCACGCTGCAGGAGACCTGTGACCAGGAAAGTGACCTTTGACAGAACCAACCACACACCAGGCATGATTTGAGGGACACAAAATACCTGCTCCCGCATCCCTGTCCACCTCCACCACCCAGGGTACCCTCAGATCCTCTATGTTTTATTTGGGAACATAAGATCCCTTCTGTCTAAGCTCTGACCTCTGATAGCATATAACCAAGGCTTTTCCTCTGATAAATGAGTCTACCCCTTCCATCCAGGGATCTTATTCCTGGAATTTTGTCCCTAGTAGTATTGCTTTCTTGGTGGCTCAGATGGTAAAGAATCTGCCTGCAAAGCAGTGACCTGGGTCTGATCCCTGGGTCAGGAAGGTCCCTTGGGGAAGGGAATGGCTACCCACTCAGTATTCTTGCCTGGAGAAATTCCATGGAAAGAGGAGTCTGGCGGGCTACAGTCCCTGGGGTCAAAAAGAGTCGGACACGACTGAGCGACTGACACACGTTCACGCACACAATGTGGTCAGAAGGCCAGCAGCATCACCCCAGCTCAGTGACCTACAAGGGGCGTGATTTAGGGCAACGTCACTTAACTGGCAAAGCAAGGGCCCCTCCAGAGGCCCCACTGTGATCGTACACGTGGGCTGCACGGCACAGAAGCCTCCCTGTCCAGCTGAAATACTGAATATTAGTGAGCTGACCTGGCTGGGCAGCAAGCTGGCCCTGGCGGGGGCGTGGGGGGAGAGCAGACATCTGTGGTTCACATGGCTTCTGTGAGGTCTTGTGGCTCTCTGATGTGGGAGAGATCGGGGAAAGGACACTCACTGAGTGCCTGCTATGTGTCTGGCCCTTAAATAATCAGTCTGAAATATGGTGTGGTGGTTAAGAGAGATTTTAATTGAACTCAATACAATGAAAAGTGAAAGTCACTCAGTCGTGTCCGACTCTTTGCGACCCCATGGACTACACAGTCCATGGAATTCTCCAGGCCAGAATACTGGAGTGGGTAGCCTTTCCCTTCTTCAGGGCATCTTCCCAACCCAGGGATTGAACCCAGGTCTCCCACATTGCAGACAGATTCTTTACCAGCTGAGCCACAAGGGAAGGCGCTAACTCAATACAGACTTGGATTCCACTCTGAGCTCTGTGACCTTATGCGAGTTGATGAACCTTTCTGAGCTTTAGTCACCCACAGCATGAAAGCAGCAGCATTCACGTCAAACACCCATCATGAAGAACAAACAGGGCAACGTGTGTAATTGGGATGTAGCTGTGGTCCCACTAACATGTAACCCGTTAGCACCTTTACAGGGTACGGTAAGCTCCGTTGTGCAGATGGGAGGGGAGGTGCCTCACTGTGACCACACTGCCAGTGAGAGCAGAGCAGGGACTTCTGAGCCTGGGCCAGTCTGAATCCAAAGCCTGTGCTTCATGTCCATTACAGGTCCATGGAGGATGGAAAGTTTGACCCACAGTCTGTAATTGCAGAGACAGACCTGACAATGGCCCTTCCCTGCTTGGAACACTGCCACACTTTCCCACTTGTTCTGGGATAGACAGCAATGTCCTCAACTAGACTGACTGTGCCATGTGCAGTCTGGCCCCTCTGATTTCCAGCCTTCTCTCTTCTGCCCCTTTGCCACCAACTAAGCAATCAATCCCTCATAGCTCAGTGGGTAAAGAATCTGCCTGAAAGGCAGGAGACTCGGGTTCGATTCCTGGGTTGGGAAGATTCCCTGGAGAAGGAAATGGCAACCCACTCCAGTATTCTTGCCTGGAGAATCCCATGGGCAGAAGAGCCTGGCAGGTTACAGTCCATGGGGTCTCAAGAGTTGGACATGACTTAGCGACTCAACCAACCAATCAAATGATCTTCCAGTTGCTTGGGCAAGCCCAGAGCATATCAACCTCTCTCTGTGTATGTCTCTCTCCCGGAAATGCTCTCCCCAACCTCACCTGGCTTCCTCCTCTCCTATAGATCTCAGCCTCTACCTGCTCCTGAAGGATGGTTACTTATACAAACCCTGCTCCTCCAAAGACCAGGTTGGTTGCCCTATTACATGTGCTCATATATTGCTGAAAGTCTCCTGGATAAGATGCCCTCATAAACCATTAGTTCGATATCTATCTTCTCTGCTAAACCAGGGGTCCCCACCATACCCCAAAATCTAGTCCTGTGCCAGGTGATGAATGAGTAAAGAGAGGGGGCCAAAGTCATTAGAATTTGTCAGGCCTCACTAAGAAAAGATGGTACATCCTGGATCAGAAAAGATTTGCCTTTCTGGGTGTTCCCCTAAAATAGTCACTGGCCTTTGAGTTTGGAGGTGGGTCCTTGGAAGGGCATTTCCTGGGTCTGTGGAACCACAGAGTGTACAGTGGAACCTCAGGGCAGCTTAGGGTCAGCTCTCTGAGATTCCAGGTAGCATCTGTTCTTTGGGGTGAAGTGAATTTGCATCTGAGGCAAAATGAAGTATATGACATGGTGAGGTTTTCAGTCTTCCTCCACTGCACTCCGCCCATGCCCTCTGCTCAAGAAGAGACTCTGCTTATTGGATCAGCTTGTAGGTCCTCTTTAGCTTGTGCAGGAAAGTGGAAAGAAACTGGAGAGGCTGAGCTGATCTAGGTAACAAAGAGCTGAATCAGGGACGGGGCAGCTGAGAAGGGGCACCCCGAAGGTTGAGTTAGGGGGAGCTGGGCTGGGACAGAGTGCACAAGAAAGATTTCCATCAGCAGGTGCTGCCTAGGAGAGAGAGAGATGAAAAAAGAGGTTTCTGATGAGGTTTTGCTGTGCATTGATCATTTAACATCCCACTGGTGGTGGTAAGGGTATGCCAAGGGTAAGACTAATGTCACTTTTTAATTATTTGTGGTTGCTGGACTGTTGTTTCTTTGGAAGTGACCCAAGAACAGGCACTGAATGTGGCATTGTGGCTTCATCTGTAACATGTAATTTAATGAGTCTTGAGAAGGGGGCCAGTGTAGTCCGCGTGGCCCATGTGTTGCTCTGGAATCTTCTCTCCTGTATGTCAGACCCTGGCTCAGCCTTGCTCCAAACTTGATGTAGAGCTTGTCATGTGCGTCTGTGGGAGGAGGGGATGGGAGGCCCCTGTGGTCCATCTTCTCCATAGGGGAGGTGGGGAGAGACTCCTCAGTAGCTGAGTGCAAGCCACAGTGTCCTGGCTTTGGCTTGTGACAGCTGCCAATGGGGTCTTTGCACCGATGAGCTAAGGACTGGGGCTGAGAAGCGGGGAAATGGCTGCAGAACTTCCTGGGAAAAATAAGTTGGAAAAAGGTCTCCTCTTGTAGAGAAGACTTGCCTTCCAAACCGTAAGACATGGGACTTGGGCTATGCCCCAGGTTCCCAGCCCATCCCAGGCCAGGGAAGGAAACGATAAGCCCACAAACAGAGCCAAACATGTAAGGACAGTCATGGGGAGGGTCATGTGGGGCCAAGAGGAAGAGGAGGTGGAGGCACCTACGTTCTTGTTCTTCATCCTCAAACAGGGAGCACGTGGTCTACTACAAAGGCTCCCCACTGCTTCCAGACTTGAAGCCATAGGTGCTATCTTTCTTCCCCCCAAAATGTTTGCTATTAACGGCAACCAGATCGGCCTGACTGCAGAGACTGCAGAACTGAAGCCCTCTTTCCTCGCACCTCTAGGTTGAGTCTGAGTAGGAACGGTTCACACAGAGTGTGGGATGCTTGCCCCAGCCAGACCTGTTGGGGTCAGAGCAAGACCAGGTAAGGGAGAGGTGGCATCTTGGGGGCAGGAAGAGCTTGGGAATGACAGTTGACACCTCCAAATTCTGTTCCCTGCAACCCTAGGGTTATTTATTTTTTTTCCTGATAATGCCCAGAATATATGTAAATCACAGTTTCTCAACCTCAGGACTCTTGACATTTGGGGTCAGATTGTCGTTTGTTGTGGGGCTGGCCTGTTGCAACCTGTGATGTCCAGCAGCATCCCTGGCTTGCACCCGAGATACCAGTAGTGCCCCCAGTGTGGCTACAAAAGATGCAGATATTGCCAGATATACCCTTGGGGGCAAAATTGGCCCCATTTGCGAACTTCTAGTCTAAATCGAGTCAAGCAGTCCATCGCCCCACAGTTTTTGAGATTCAAGGGTGAGATTATAATTTAGGCTCATTTCTCACAACTGTCAAGTAGGGATATAAAATGGTAACTACTAAGCCCCTTCTGCTCCCCCAAATCTGTGTTTCTAAGATGAATTCTACTTTACTGCCTTTGAGGCTAGGTAGAGAGCCAAGGTGGCTGTTGGCTCGATGAAAGAGAGCTCACGGCTGGTGAAGATGGTCAGTGCTGACATCTGCTCTCTAGGGAGCCGCATTCTTTCTTCCCTATTTAGCCGACCTGACACCTGGCACCTTCTTGATATCTCCCCTGGATCTTCAATGGCCTCTCAAAGTAACAGAGTTAATTCTCCCAGCCAGCCCCTAGAGTTGCCTCCACCGAGTATTCTCACCTTATTGGATGACAACGCTGTTTCTAGTTGTTGGGGCTAGAATCTCTGAAATCACAAGTCCCCCTTTTCCCACACACACTCCATATCCAACATTATCACCAAATTCTGGCGGCTTCAAAACTGATCCAAAACCCAAGCATTTCTTAGCCAAGCTCTTCCCATATCCTGGTCTAAGCCATGGTCACCCCACCTGTGGTCTCTTAATTGGTCTTCCTGCTTTTATCCTTGTCCTTCTCTGACCTGTCATCAACACATCAGCCAAAGGCTCCCGTTGAAATGAGATCATAGCTCTTCTTTAATCAAAACCTTCCACTTAAAGTGAAAGCCACACCTCCTGTGGCCCCAAGCCCCCAGGTGGTTTGTGCTCCCTCCCCCATGCCTCTCCCATTGCTTCCACCCACCCTCGTTTTCTTGATGTTCACTGAGCATACCAGGCATACTCCTACCTCAGGGCCTTTGTACGTGCTGGTCCCTCTGCTTGGAGAGTTCTTCCTACAGATGCCCACGTGACCCTCACCTTTCAACTTTCTATTCATTGAAACATTCTCAGTGAGGCTGCCCTGACCACTCCTTTTAAAATGATATCACCACTTCCTTTTCTTGTTCCATCCACCCCTCCCCTCCACAGCCTGTCTTTTTCCCCTCATGGAACTTATCACATCCTGCCCAACTTAGAACCTGGTTATTTTTGCTCATTGTCTCTCTCTTCCTCCCACTAGACTGTGTTCACTATGAAGATAGAGACTGTGCCTTTTCTCTTTACTAAGGTAGTCTCTTTGCCCAGAAAAGTGTCTGGCACAGGACAGACCCTCAGTACATATTTGTTGAATGAATGAATGACCCTTCCCCTTTGATGCTTCAAATCCTTTGCTAACACAAAACGGGGATATTTGGGTGGACAAATTAAGAAAGATAAAGAAATGGATGAAAAAATGAGCTCTTAGCTAGCCTGATCACAATTATCTAGGCAAATTGAAGTACAGAAAATCCTAAAATACAGCCCAATAAAAATTTCTATTTTTATTACATTATATAATGCTATGGCTGACTGTTTTTCATAACTGTTTAATACCAGCTGTGTGTGTGGAAGGGCCGTGGGTATACATACATGTGCACATGCACCAGATGTAGGTGAATTGAGAATTTACCTAAAATAATCCACATCGGGTACTTTCACTTCCATGAATACTTAACTCATGCTCAAGACTTGCTAGGTGTTGATTCAGAGACTGCCATGTGTCTTTTCTCTTCCAAGAGCTTCAGGGAACTTGACTGCTCACTGAAAGTTGATCAGACCTTGAGCTGTCTAGGTGTGTGGGTTCTGTGGGTATCATAGCTGGTTGGTTGCCTCCTAGACTTTCAAACCAACTCTTTTTTGAGGCTGCTAGACTGATGTCTGCTACTGGCCTCACCCCAAGGTGGTCACAGTGAGGACAGGCACAAAATTCACTGGGATTCAGAATGAAGCCCAGATATTTTCCATGGTTGTAGGAAGATTTTTTTCCCCCTCTCTATCCATGATGCAAAATAAAAAGTTGGCAGTCTTCTTGTTACTATTAAAGAGGTTAGTGTGAAGACAAAGCATACAGACAGAAGAGGGCAGAACTGAGAGAATCAGAGGCATAGAGCCAGGGTTCCATTGACTTTGTGAACCTCTGGATCAAACCCTACCTGATGCCTGCCCCCATTTATAGATTTCACATCTATCCAATGCAGTGAGTCCAGGAAGCCCATATAAGCTGGGATGTTTTTACCTGCAACAAAAAGCATCCTGATACAGTCCTCTTGCTTTCTTTCAGGCCCTTCCTTCTGCCTCTCACAGGACCTGAGTGTGCGCTGAGGGTACAACACGAGGGTATCCTGCACGGTCTGTGTCACATGCATACATACAGACGCACTTCAAAGTCCTAAGGCAATGGATTGTTTCTGGTTCACGTATATCTGATGCTCCATTTTTCTGACACAAAGGAAAATAATAAAGGGCCTCACTTTTATTGTTTCAAAGCCTGAAAAGAAGTAGACGGGATTTTCAGACCGCTTAATTTACATCCCTGAATTTTGCCGCTGAACACATTTTAATGCCCATTTGAACCCCCAGAGAACCCCGAGGCCAAGTTGGTTCTCCCGATGGCCTCTCCTAGCATCAGCCTGAGACCTGCAGGCAGTGCTGTCCAGCGGACAGCCCGCCAGCCAAGATAATGTGTTAAGAGACTCTCTTGATAGGCTGTTCCTTATTTATTAGATTCCAGATACATGGGACCAGGATGGGAAGACTCCTAGGGCATTTGGGAGAGCACATACAGAGGTGGGAGTATGTACAGGGTGGTGATGCAATAAGGGACCGTCATTTTAAAAAATATATACATCTTAAGAAGCCATTCCAGCCACATTATCCTTATTAGAAAATAAAACAATCTCCACATAGTGCTTTTCTTTGGTGCTCTTCCGTGGCACGGGCCTCTGTCCCCTCGCCACAACCCCCTCTGCCTTCTGTTGAGGGGCTGGGGGGACCCTGGAGGGAAGGGTGGCCCCTGACCCAGGGGGCGGGTGCAGACTCCAGCTCCTCTAAGGCCCTGCCACTGCCTCCCACCCAACATCCTGCTCTGGTCTTCCTACTCGGTTCTTAAATTGTGCCCTGGGGAATCACTGAAGCTTCCTCTGTACCAAAACTGCGAGCCCTTATCAAGGTTCACATGTGCCAAAGCCAGTCTAGAATCTCGAGAAAGTGTGGGGACACGGGCACCAAACAAAACCCAGCCAATACCACCTTCTCTGTGGTTGGATTTTTTTTCCATTTTATTTCTTGGTTCATTTCAATGACCTGTATCATGAGAGTACAACTGAGAAGGGTTATGTCCTCTTTACAGATTTCCAAGGAACAGTGGATTTGGGGGGAAAACTTCAGTTTTGTTCTGTTTAGGTGGGATGGGGTGTCCTAAACTCTCCTCGCTTCACATCCTCCGCTAAGTCACCCCCCTCCCAACTTCCTCCCCACTTCCCAGGGAGGTCCCAAAAGCTGGCTAGGCTCCCAACTAAGAAGTTGGCCTGTAAACTTCTCTGAATGCCAATGGATCCATCAAGTACGCACCAGGGCCTTCCCCACTGAACAGACTTCTCATCGTTCCCGGTACATTTCCTGTTGCCATGAGAGTTTTTTAATGTAAAAGCAGCAGCCACCTCAGTGGCACCAAGCCATCAGGATCATGGCCACCCTCTGGTATAAAGGGGCTCTAACGCTGGCACACTGGCAGATGCATGAACTCCGGCAAGGCAAAGCTGCCCTGTATATGCAACAACCACCGCCCACAAACCACCTGTTGCACTGTTAATCAGAGGTGCTTTTTCTAGAAAAGATGGACAGTGACGACCAGTTGTGAACTAGCCCCTGCAGCGGCTCACAGCTCAGGTCCTCACGCTCGAGCAGTGACTCTAACACAGAACGGGGGTGATGAGATGCGACCCTCTGCTCCCTGCCTCCTTGAGCACACAACTCAGTGAGAGGCTAAGGGAGTCAATGAATGGCCCCCAACAGCTAAGCAGGCCTGGGTTTTACCCCTGGTCCCTCAGAGGCACCTGCGCATCTATCCGCCCAGATCAGAGACTGCACAGGATGCTAGCAGCACCCTGGATCATTCCAGTGCTGCCAGACAAATGACTCTGGCCTTGAAGACTCCATAGACAAAAAAGGGAGGGAGCATACTTCGCTGGTTTGGAACCCCTGACATTTTCTCCATGAAGGTATCTGAGAGCAGCAGATGGGATTTAGCCAGCTCTCATGCCTGGGGTGACCTTAGCACATCCTGGAAGAAAAAGTTCAGAAGGAGCCGTGTCTGGGTGTGGAGAGGCAGAACCAGCTGCTTCCCTCGGAAGGCTGCGAGGCTGTGGAGGAGGATGCCTGGCCTCCTGGTCCTGGGGCTAGGTGGGTGGAGCTGCCTGCCTTTCAAAGTGACAAGAGGTCGGGGGTAGAATGTGTTGGACTCCCCGGGAAAGTGTCCCTGGCAGGACTGCTCTGATCTCTGCTTTAGAAGACAGCTGATTGGATGGATGCTTGAAACTCCTTCAGCCATGGGAGGTCCTGTAAACTGCTCTCAGCCAACCCCATGAGCCCCAGATGGTGTGTTCAAGTTGCCCTCCCCCCAGTCCGAGTGGGTTATAACGAACTTTTATAGCCGCTCACTGAAATGGGTGACCCACTGTTCCCATTCGGCCAGGACTGGACGGTTTCCTGGCAAATAGACTCTCAATGCCAAAACGGGTCCTGGGCAAACTGGGGTGGTTGGCACCTTACACAACAGCCTGATGGACTGGTAGGGGGTGGGGGTCTCCTGCCAGAAAGCTGGCATCTGAGCACCCGGGGAGCTACGCTCTACCTCCTTAGTCCAAGGATGGCGGGTGCAAACCCTCCTGCAGCACTGGCTCACCCTGCCCTTTGGAGGGCAAGGGAGGGGGCATCCTGGTGTCCACTGATCAGGCAGGCTGGTGACCTCTGTGGAGCCCCTGTCTTCAGAGTTCCCTTGCCTGCTCATCTCTGCTTCTGGGCCTTTCTGTGCTCAGCAAAGCTTGGTCTGGGCCTCTCCCTATTCCACCCGGGTCCTCCTAGAGCTGCCAGCCTAGAATCAAGTGCCCAGGGTGCCCTCGGAGGGGCCAGGTCCCTGCATATCCCTCAGTACCCCAGGCCCACCTGCTCTGGACTGCCCCCAGGGAGCGGGAGAAGCCTGCAGAAGAGGGGGCGCTGGGGCGTGGTATCTTGGACCCTGCTCTGCTCTGAGCCAGCACCGTCCCCACCTGTGGGCCCTGAAGTCTTGGCTGGTGGAACCCACAGTGGGGGTGAGCTCTGAGGTCGGGCAGGAAGTTGCAGTGGGGTTCCTGGGGTGCCGGGGTGGAGAGGGAGGGGACCCTGGGGCAGCAATGGAAGGCGGGTGGGGGGCGCACCAAGGGGGCGGGGTGACTAGGAAAATCCAGGAGCTCTGGCGGCTAGTCCCTGATGGTGAGCTGGGCTGGCCTGGGAGCCTAGGTGAAGACTGGAGGGAGGAAACCTTCTGGACTGCGGAAGGCGTGGGGCCTCCTGGGGGGCAGAACCTCAGAGTAGGCAGGGCCTCTGGAAGAAAGTACCTGCTTTCTGGGAGAGGAAAGCCTCCGAAGGTATACCCCCGCCTGAGTATGCCAGAGTCCTGGCACTAAACACTGCCCGCCCAGGCCGTGGGTGGAGGCTGGGATGGGTGGGTGGGGATGTCGGAGAAGTGGTTACGAAATGTATGTGCTGCCTCCTGCTGATCAGGTGGGGAGAAGTTGCCTTTCCTCCTTGGTGGTCTCCGGCCTCAGGGGGGAGTGAGCTCTGGCCCAGGCCTTGGCATTGCCATGGCGGAGGAAAAAAACACAACATACCAAATGAAAAAAAAAAAAAAAGAGCCAGTTACAGATGAGCCCCGCACCTGCCTTTCCATCCCCGTACCCCCCGCCCCTCCAGCACCCGGGACTCTGCACACAGCCAGGAGGCGAGGAGCCCCTTCCGCCGCGACGGCTCACGGCCATGATACAGGACTTGAATGTTGAGGCTGGTGGCTGTGGAGGTGTTTGCGTCGGTCCATCCGACTGTCCTTGGGCGGGAGTCCGTCCGTGGGCCGGGCCATCAGACCTTGGCCTCCAGCATCTCCAGGAAGAGTTTGTGCATGGGCACCTTGCCTTGCAGTTTGATGCTGTAGAAGTGCTGCACCGCCTTGGCGGCCGTCTGCCGCAGCAGGGGCAGCGTCAGCAGCAACTTGCCCGTCCTCCGAGGCTCCTCGTGGCGCTGGCTCAGCTCGTAGTCCTGCAGCGCCTCGTGCAGCAGGTCCTGCAGCTTCTGGACCGCCTCCAAATCCTCAATGTACATGGAATCTGCGGACACAGTGGGGTGGGCATTAGCGGTACGACTGCGGAGCGCAGCCCCGGGTGTAGGGGGCCCCCATCACTGCTTTCAGAGCCTTCCAGACCCTCACGTTACAGAGACAAAACCAGGCTCAGAAAGGTTAAGAAACAGGTCTGAAGTCTCAGAAGCCAGTGACTAGAGCTGGGGTTCACACCCAAGGAGAGATCTGTGCCTATGGAAGACTTTTCTTAGATAACCACCAGGAGGCGGCAGTGAAGGGTTTGAACAGGAGCAGTGAAGGGTTTGCCCCAGAGGTGGGGCGGGGTGAGGGGGAGAACCTCTGGCGCCAAAGTGGTGGAATTGTGATCTTGCCCCCTCACTTGCTAGCTCTGTGACTTTCAGCAAGTTGTTTCATTTGCACCTCATGTTCCTCATTTGTGAAAGGCCATAATACCTAGATCTACCTTGAGAGGCTAAATGAGTTAGTACCCATCAAGGGCTTAAAATAGTACTTGTCACAACTATGATACCATCATCACCAGAACCATCACCACTACCACCATTATCTTATACCTTCACAATCGTCAGCTTATCACCACTGTCATATCACCACCACCATCACCATACCATCACCACCGCCACCACCATACCATCACCACCGCCATAACCACCACCACCACCATAAATACCACCACCATCACCATCTTATCACCACCATCATCAACTTATCACCATCATGATCATCAGTTTATCACCACTGTCATATCACCACCATCATCATCACCACCATCACCTCCATCATCACCATCAGCATCTTATCAGCATCATGATATCAGCTTATCAGTCATATGATGTGATCAGTCATATCACCGCCATCATCATCATTATAGTCACCATCATGATTTTATTGTTACTGCTCCCACTCGGCACCAGCTCGAGTCTTCAGTGCACTCCCTAACCTTACAGAACAGTTGTTACAGTTGCATGTACACAGATAAAGGGGCTGAGTTCTGCGTCTGGGTGCCCTGAGGTGGGGCGTATGGGGGAACTGAGATCGCTTGGCTGGACAGGTAGGGCACAAAGAAGGGAGATGCTATTGGGAGTTCTAGAAAATCCTGGGGAGGGCTTTGGACTCTGGCCATGAATTCCAAGTGAAATTTACCTAAATCGCAGAGGGGCAAGGAGGTGCCGGCCGATGGCTGGGTTACAGGTGGGTCCAAGTCAAAGCAAAGTGGAGCCCACTTCCTGGCCTCTGGAAAAATAACCCACCTTCTTCTGACATTCCTTAAAGATATTGAGCCTCCACCCTGAAGTGCAGCACCCAAGGCCTGTCCAAGGTGGGAGGATAAGGGTGCATGTGGGTCAAGTGAACTGGAAGCTCGGGGTGGGTCACCACGGACGGCTGAGCAGGTTTCCCAGACTCCTCAAAGGAACAGCGCAGTTCTTTGCATGCTGTGTTTGCTAATTTTTTTTCCTTTCTATGCTGTGTTTGTTTAGCTACCAGACTGCTGAGGGCAGCTGTACCAACTGGCTGACCCCAGTGATGCCCTCTGACCTTGTGGCCCCTGCACTCAGCCCATGCCTCCACAGGCCCTGCCTCTTTCTCTTACGAGAACAGCAGTAGAGTGAGGTGGATGAGACTCTGGAGCCTTAGATGCTGTGTGACTTTGGCCAAGTTACTTAGGCTCTGAGATTGTTTCCTTGTCCATGACACAGAGCACATGAGGGTGCACGCCTTACAGGTGAGGGCTAAATGAGCCAGCACGTCATTAGGCACTCAGTAAGCAACTAATAAATGTTGTTATTATCGTTACTTTGAGAACTCAGAAGGCAGGAGATGCCCTTGAGGGGCTGGCCCCATACCTGAGATTCCCCCACAGTCTTCTGCTCCTTGTTGCTAAGGCAGTGAGGACTCTTCCTTTTGGCAGTTGGGGGAGAAACCTGGCTCCATTCCTACACTCTTGGCTGATTTCAGAGCATGGTCCCTGTAAGGCTGTGACCTGTCCATCCAGACCCCATGCCTCCTGCCAGCTTCCTCTCCCCATCACCCCGCCCTCCCCAAGGAGGCCAAAATTGGCAGCTGCCTTCGACCGAAAATGAAATAAAATAACATTGCAAGATTAATTTCTTTGCAATCTATCAGCGAGTCTGTATTGATGGCATTGATAAACTGTTAATTACAAAATCAATGGCTATGAATTTTTTTCTGCTGTCAAGGAGCCTTGGAGAGGCCAGGAGGGGGTGAAAGACAGCCAGCTGGCTCCCGAGGGGCTGTGTTTTGGGGCAATAGCCTCTGAGGTGCTCCGGCCCACGTAACCTCAGCAGAGGCACCCACAGTGGGTTGCCTCCAGGCAATGATCTCCTAGCCCTTCTCTCCTCCAGCTAACACACTATCTGCCTGGATGACTTCCCCCTGGCTGCTGGGAACAGGCCATGTCCCCGGAGGCTTTCAAGGCTCCCTATACCAACCCCATTCCACTCCACTCCCTTCACAGTCCTGGAGCTCCGGTCTAATACCAACAGCTCTTCTAGCCTAATCTCTCAACAGGCCTGTTCTTTCTGTTTCCTGCCTGCACCTGGTCACTCCATGACTCAGCCAAGGTTGTGGGCATCACAAACTCCTCTTTTCCCACTTAGAGCTCTTGGATCTGCAGAGAGCTGCAGGATGGCCTGGTAAACACCACGGGGCCAAGAAGTCCAAGTTCCCGGCACTCTGTCGCTCACGACAAAGCATGTACTCAGGTAAGCTTGATGCTAGCTGAAGTTCCTGATGGGCTCTGTCAGTCTTTGCATGGGTGCTCAGTCACTTCATTCATGTCCGGCTCTGTGACCCTGTGGACTGGAGCCCACCAGGCTCTCCTGTCCATGAGATTCTCCAGGCAAGAATACTGGAGTGGGTTGCCACACCCTTCTTTCTCCAGGGTATCTTCCTGACTCAGGGATCAAACCCAGGTCTCCTGTGTCTCCTGCGTTGCAGGCAGATTCTTTACCACTGAGACACCAGGGAAGCCCGTCAGTCCTTAGGAGTTTCATGTGTGTGTGTGTGTGTGTGTGTGTGTGTGCGCATGCATGCACTTGGATATGCATGTGTGCATGTCTGTCTGTATGTATTGAGATCAAGACAAGAGTAGCTGGCAGAGCTGAATAGTCCTCGGAGAGCCCTTGCAGTTTGTCCGTGGGGGGTGAGGTGACCACTGAGCGGCCTCCTACCTCTTCACACTCCTCTCCTGGTCCGGGCAAGCTTGAGCTCCTGGTCTCTTTCATGAGAAGTGGTCAGGAGACTCCAACAACAAGGATGTGCCCTTGAGGGTCTGGCCAGCCCTGCTGCGTCTCTCTGTGCTCCCCAGTGTCCTCTGCTCTTATTGATTTCCTCTCCTCCTCTGCCCTCGCAAACCCCCAGCCCCTCTATGACCACTGACTACAATGCCTCCCTTTGAATAGGAGAGCGTGCAGGGCTGTGAGGGTGTGAGACTCGGCTGTATGACGTGTGATGACCGAGATCTGTCCCCTACATTTGTCAAAACAGATAGAACCGGACAACACAAAGAGTGCGCTCTGCTGGCAACTCTGGACTTTGGTTAATAATAATGTATCAACATTGGCTCATTAATTGTAACAAATTACCACACTAAGCCGAGATGTTAATAATAGGGGAAATGGTAACAGGGATTGGAGGACATGGGTGGGCTGGTGTGTGGAACTCTATGGAACTGTACCTGATCAGTTACTCTGTCAACCTGAAACTGTATGAAAAAATCCCAACAGCATTAGCATTCTCTAACAAAGACTACATTGCAATTTTGGAATCCCAAGGTGTGGGTAAATGGTCTCTACAGAGGTATGTAAAATGTTTAATTCTTATTTTACATTAGTTTTTTTTTTTTTTAATAAAAGGGATTTGAACTAAAAAAAAAAAGCTTCCCTCTGTCTATTAGGTTGGGTTTCTTAGAAGCAGAGACCGACACAGGGGTTCAGGTGCAGGGGATTTGTGGAGAGTGTGCTTTCAGGAGAAAAGGTGGGAGGTAGGATAGAGCAAGGGTAGGAGCAAGCAAGGTAGGGAGGCAGCCTGCTTGGCTCTGATCCCACTCCAGGAGTCCAGCCTTTTGTTCTCCTGTGTGTGTCTGCCATTGGCTGAAGGTGTGTGTGGGGTGTGGGGAGTTGATGGAATCCTCCAAACAAGGCAGATAAAGGTAGGTCTCTGGTGAAGGGAGAAGCTATGAGCTATTAGCAGCAAAATTCAGCAGCTGGGGCACGGGTGTGTTAAGCTAGTGAGGGGGGGTCTGAGTGGGGCACCAACGGCAACCCCTGCCTTCTCCATGAAGCCATTTGTTAGGGGGCCAGCTGTCCTGCTTTTCCAGGAACTGCTGTTTCTCAGGACATGGAACTTCCAGTGAAAGTGCGACAGCATCAAGCAAACCAGCTGGTTATCCTGTCTGTACATCTGGAACCAGCTCTCCTTCTTCCACACACTGATAACACTTGTTTCCTCAAATATTAATAATAATGACAATAATTGATATTTATTGAACATTTCCTCTAGGCAAAGCACAGAGGTAAGTGCTTATTTAAAAAACATTTAAAAAACAAAAGTGCTCAGAGGAGGGACAGAGATGTTCCCACTTTACACACGGGACAGAGCTACGGAAGGTTGCCACACTGCTACTAAATATCACAGCTAGAATTCAAACTTGGGTCCCATTTCCACTTGACTGAGACTTGAGCAATTGACTACTACATGCGCCCAGCAGCAGAATTAAGTGTCTGCGTGCCTGACACTCTTTCTTTAGGAGAGGGAGCCTACCTTTCTCCTTCTTCTGCAATCCCCACCCCAACCCCCGGCACTTGGCCTGGTACCTGCAGAGGGCGGACACCTTCTGAGTGTGGACACAGGTTATATTTAAGCTCCCAGATAGTCTAGTCGGAAGTTGGTAGGTAGAGGCTAAAACAACTGGAGTGAAGCCTCCTTTTTAATGCCAGGAGGGTTTTCTCTCTTGGGCCTGGGCAATTTGAGCAGGAGATTTAAGGAGCCTGTATAAGCTTGGAGTTGGTTTTGGAATCTGGGGACCTGGGCTTAGGTCCCAGTACTCTTTGGCTGTGTGACCCTGGGCAATGTGCTTCAGCTTTCCAAGCCCCCAGTTTCTCCATTTGTAAAGTGGGCTTAAAATGATAAGACCGTTGCTCATAGGGTTGAATTGTAAGACAAAATCGGTTCACGGCTAATTGATTTAATAGGCTGCATACTTAAGTGCCAGGCATGTTGTAAGCATAATTTTACAGAAATAAATCCCTTCCATAGTCTTCTGGGGTGGAATCTTCTGGACTGTTTGCTATTCCCATTTTACTGATGAAGAAACTGAGGCACAGAGTGACGTGAGGCACAGACTTGCTCAAGTGACAGGATTTGACTCTTAGCAACTGGGTTCTGCTCAAACGGTAAAGCATCTTTCTACAATGCGGGAGACTACTCGAGCCCTGGGTTGGGAAGATCCCTTGAAGAAGGAAATGGCAATCCACTCCAGGACTATTGCCTGGAGAATCCCATGGACAGAGAAGCCTGGTAGGCTACAGTCCATGGGGTTGCAAAGAGTCGGACACGACTGAGCGACTTCACTCACTCACTCAACTGGGCTCTAGAATCTGTGCCCTTAACCCTCGTGCTGATCTGCATGGCAAGGGCCCAGCAGAGGGCTTAGGAAATACTGAACCAATGCCAGCCTTCGTCACCACCTTTGCGACTCCGGGCCACCTCATGCACAACCTTTGGTGGCAAGAAGCTCTAGCATCATCATGCCACTCCTGCTCCTTAGAGCCACCCTAATCGCTGGCCCCAGAGCTGTGCATGCTCCCCTGGGCCCCAAGACCTGTCTGAGCTCCCCTGCAGGCCCCACCCTTGCCCGTACCTGAGTTGGCCAGGGCCAGGGCCTTGAGCGTCACGAACTCCTCCTTCTCCACCTTGAGCTTCTTGTACCTGCGCACCAGCTGCAGGATGGCCCGGTAGAGCTCCAGCAGCCCCGCGAGGCGGGAGTGCTCCTCGTCCATGATGTAGTCCTCCGCATACACCAGCTTGTCGTCGTAGGGCAGCGAGCGGTACACGATGCCCAGGATAAGGATCTCCATCCAGGCGCTCTGCAGCAGGCTCATCTGGTCCCCCAGCGAGAGGTTGGAGAAGCCTGCCGGGAGAGGGGGCCAGCAGGGTGGCAGCGGTCAGGTGGGTGGGCTGGGGTGGAGGGCAGAGGGGGAGGGGAACCTCTGCCTGCCCCTCCCTTCCACCTGCTGGACTCACGGTCCTTCCTTGGTGAATGAGTCAGATGCGGAATTCATGGAAAAGACTTATATAACGAGAGCTCAGTCAACGTTGACAGTTGTTATTGTCCTTGTCCTTGTTAGTTCTATATATTTTTCAAATGTGCGACGAGGCTTTTTGATTAACCAAAGGCATTTGTAATTTAAGGAGCTCCTGAATACATAGTAGAATCAGGAAGTGGCAGGACAGGGTCCCCTCCACTGAGAAGCTTCCAGATCCCCCTCTCTGCTCAAAGCAGGGGAGGCGTGGGGGTTTTAGAGTGACATCTGATCCTTAAGGTGGAGTCTCAGCTGTACGGAAGCAAGGGGCCCAACCAGGAAGGAGGAAATCACCTGCTCCCAGCCAGTGACCCCCTAGTGACCACAGCTGGGGCTGCTAAGTGCTCAAGAGCCCTCGGAGTCAGGGGGCACTTTATCACGGGCAGCCTATCCTCCCAGAAGTCAGCCCCGCTGGCCTGGCCATCACTCTTCACCTAATGATGTCCTAAGCAGTCCTGTATCCTGTGAGCTTGGATCATGGCCGTTTCCCCTTTGGAAAAGACCCTGATGCTGGGAAAGACTGAGGGCAGGAGGAGAAGGGGGAGACAGAGGATAAGATGGTTGGATGGCATCACCAAACATGAGTTTGAGCAAAGTCTGGGAGATAGTGAAGGACAGGGAAGCCTGGCGTGCTGCAGTTCATGGGGTTGCAAAAAGTCAGGCACGATTTAGCGTTAAACAACAAGCATGGAGTCCAGAGTGAAAGAAGGTTAGGGGCGGGGATGGCTCCAGAATTATGACACCGTCTTGTTCAGTGTGCTCTGGAGATTGCCTGGGCTTGAATCCCCATTCCTCATTTACTACCTGTAGGCTGACCTTGGAGGAGCTGTGCTACTTCCCCAAACCTCAGCTTGCTCATCTGTGAAATGGGTACAACAGTAGTGCCTGTTTCAGAGAGCTGCTGTGAGGCCTAAATGAGACGACAATTATGCAACATACATTTACTGAGCTCTTGCTATTATTAGTGATGAGATGAAAAGTCTTTATCTGCGAAATGAGAAGGATACACTGGAACTGAGTTACATGTGCACTTAACTTGCTGCTGCTGCTGCTAAGTCGCTTTAGTAATGTTCGACTCTGCGACCCCATAGACGGCAGCCCACCAGGCTCCGATTTAAAAGAAAGAAAAACTAAAGGAAGGAAAGAAGGAAAAGAAGGAGGGAGGAAGAAAGCTGATTTTCAAATATCTTGATTACTAAACGCAAGGCAGTAACTTCCACCGAAACTCAGGAGTGGATTCCAACACCAACTGCGCCAGACACACCAAAAAGGAAAGGTACCCACAGAGTCATGGCACCCCACGTCTGTCACGGACAACTGAGATTAAGAGATCTCCCTAGGAGTAACTCTTCTTGCGTAGGACTCTTGCTGACCTAGAACCTCAGCCCGCTTAGATGCAGGGTTCTGATTTGGGGTGAGAGAACAAAGAGAGATGGCATGTAGGAAATACTTAGCACCTCCCCCCTGTACCCCCAAATTCCCCTGCCACCCCAGCCACACACACAATCAGTGCTCAGCAAACCTGAACCAGGAAGGTGGCGATGGCTGTAGCTGTCACTGTCGTTGTAGTTGTTGGCATGCTACTGACACGACTCTTCTCCCCTAAAGCCTGGAGGTCCTGGGGGTCCCAAGCTTCCAGACTGGCCCACTGACCTGGGTTTCCACGGAGTCTACTCCACTCTCACCTGCTGTCCTGTCTCTGAGAGCCACTGTCCCTCCCTACTTTCCAACCAGTGTAACCAACCAGTGCTCAACTTTAGGGGGTTCCCAGGGGATGAAGCCCCCTTCACTAGCAGGTCCCCCGTTCCCAGTGAACACCCTTCTTAGTCTGATCACTGCGGTTCACAGGCTGATCTGTAGCCCTGGGGCCTGGGATCACCACCCGGCTGCTGGCACCCCCAGGTGACCGCCCACAGAGCTGGAGTGATTACTCTGAGGCCACGGGGCAAGCGTGGATGGCTGCGCCTTCCCGGGGGACAGGCTGTGGCACACAGGGGTCGGGGGCGTGTGCTGTCGTCCAGACCCAGCGTGGGAGCAGAGGACGTGCGGCTGCCTGCAGTGGTGGGGAGAGCCGGGAGGTAATGAAAGATAGATAGAAATGGACATCCAATTTCCCTTATCGAGCCTCTGAGCGGGAGAGGCCTGGGGTGACATTAATTAACAGATACCAATCAGCCAGCATGGGGGTGTGTGTGTGTGTGTGTGTGTATGCACGGACGTGTGGACTGCACTGGGGGTGTGGGTCTCAAGGCAGACAGACTGGGAGGGAAGATGTAGGAGGTGGATGGGGCGAAATTAATAGACAATTGAATTGGAAGGTGGCAGAGAAGGAAGGCGAGCTGGGCTTCTGGAAAAGAAGGAGAAAAGACCCGTACGAGGTTCATCACTAGGAGACCATGAGCTCTGCCCCTCTGTTCACCCCACAAATACTTACTGAGCACCTACTAAGTGCCAGGCCCTGTGCTGGGCACTGGGGACAGACCGGCCAGCTTGAACCAGGGCCAGGCCCTGCCTTCATGAGCTCGGTCAAAAGGGAAAGACACACCCCAGTGTGTGTCTTGTGAGGTTTAGGGCTGTCAGAAAAGCTACCCCGAGAGGAAGGGCTGAAGATATGCAAAGGGGGAGTTTGGCCCAAATGAGAGAGAGTCCAGGCGGCTTTACAGGAGAGGAAGCTTTGGGGCCGAGCTCTGAAAGGCAAGTGGGGTGTGTCTGCGTGGACGGCTGTCACCTCTGGGCTCCTGAGAGCATGGTCTCCCCCACTGCCCAGCACCTGGCCTGCGGCAGAGGGGCTCCACAAACATTCCCAGCACAGAGGAGGGAACGGACAGACGCCACTGGGCCTCGAGTCCCGGGTGATGAGAAAACAGGCCAAAAGAACAGGGTTGGACCCTCTTAGTCCTCTGGGCAGGATTCCAGGTTGAGCTGCCTTTGCTGATCCTGTGTGAGTCAGAGACAGGCCTGCAGGGCAGGGGGTGTGGTGGAGGTGTGGTGGCGGGATGAGTGCCTCCGGGACGTAGGGTCAGCACCTGAGGGTGCCCTGGGGCCTGTGCACACACCCCCGGCTAGGATGGTTTGGGGAGTGACTCAGCCCCTGACTCTCTTTCTCCTTCAGAAGGAGCTGGAAATAGTGTTCAAAATCCAGCTGCATGCTCCGAAGTGCTGCCCGGCGGACAGAAGCGGCTTCATGTTGCAGGGATGTGGGGAGGGGGGAAATAGACTGGATATTTTCTAATATTTGAAACAGTCTGAATATTTTCTAATGTTTGAAAAAAAGAAACACTAGAAAAAAAAAAAGAGAAGTAAAAATGACCTCTAGGAGACAGGAGGGGGAGGGGGTGGGGATGGACCTAAGAGTTCTCCATACACATTTTTGCCTAGTTTGATTTGCATGTTGAAGAAGTAAGATTAAATTAACCGTAACATAAAAGGCATGTTCCTATCCACCTAGCCATCTCACTATTAGGAATTTCTCCTAGAAAGAGAAGTATGTATAAACACACAAAGGTACATGTGGAAGGGATGTTGGCTAGATCCATTTGTAAGGACCCAAAGCAGGCAACAAGCTACACGCAACCCATGTCCTTAAATAGAAATGTACTAAATGTAATTATTAGCTAGGTGAGTGGTACATTAGAAGCCACTAGAGAGAACCACTTGTGCAGATGTGGAAAGATACCCATTGCCCAAGAAGGATGCAACTGTTAAGGGCGTAGATGCCAGAGCCAGCCTGTCTGTCGGAATCGCAGCTCTGCTGACCCCTTGGCTGTGACCCTGGGCACATTTTTCTGTGCCTAAAATGGGAATAATACTACTACTTACCCCAAGGGTTTGTTTGGGTTAAATGAGCTAATGCATAGACCACTTAGAAGAACACGTCTTAGCACACAGTAATGGCTACTAGTTCATATAACTAAATGAACACAGCAGAGTGTAAAGCAGTGTTACAGGAGGAGTCACGGTGGGGAGGGGACACACACGCGCGCAGGCACACCCACATACACATACGACGCTACTTAAGAAAGATGGGTATTTGGAATACATCACTTCCACCCCTCTACTGGAAGCAGTATTCTTTTATTAAACCCAAACAAAGGAGCTGAAGCTCTCTTCCCTGCCCTTCAGCAATGCACCCTTCACTTCTGCATTTCTGTGCTGGGCTGGGTCTGCCCCTCCATCAGGTGACCAGCAATACCGAGGCAGAGGGGGCTGCTGGGGGAAGCTGCGTGGGGGGCTGCCCACTGCCCCTCTCTTCCCATCTGTCCTACCTTGAGCTCTGCTGCCCCCCCGGAAAGTTGCTTTATCGGCACCAACTGATCTAATAACATTCAGGCTCTTCCCAAGACCCCATCCCCCAGTGATTTGACAGCATGAGCTCCTAGAATTAAAAAAAAAAAGAGCACATAATTTGTGGCAAGTGGAGTTCATAATCTGTTAATTTATTATCGTTTCTGTCGACCTGGAGGGCCATTAGCAGAGGTAATAAAGGGAGATATAATTATAGGATCTGAGGCCACTCCAGACACAGCTGCTGTCACTCGGCAGCCCATATTTCATCGGCCGCTGGCGTTCTTTCCCCAGGGTGAGCCAGACGGTGGCTACCTGGGCGCAGGGCAGCCCAGGGACCCTCTGTGAGGAGGCCTTTTGGGGGGCTCCCCTGCAGAAGTTGTGCACATGTCAACCTGGGCCGGGCAGGGCCGGCTGGGGGGAGGCTGTCTGACTGGGGCACCCTTGGGGCTGCCTGAGCTGGGAGGATAACAGTTAATAACATCTGGGGGCGGCAATTCATCAAGTGATACCCACTGCCTGTGCTGCCTCTTGTTCTCATCTCTCCCTGCCGGGGAACCAGAGGTGGACACTCTAAAGACTTGGGCTTGTCCTCTGGGCAACCTAATACTTGGAAAATTCAACTCAAGGGGATGGGCAACTTCAGACTGACTTAAACAAAAGGACAGCTGCTATTCTGAAGGAGTCTGAATCACCCCCAAGCTAATCCACTGGACACACCCTTGCAGAAGAGTGTGTTCAGAACCACCACTTCGTGGCAAATAGATGGAGAAACAATGGAAACCATAGCTCCAAAATCACTGCAGATGGTGACTGCAGTCATGAAATTAAAAGATGCTTACTCCTTGGAAAAATGCTATGACAAACCTAGACAGCGTATTAAAAAGCAGAGACATACTTTGCCGACAAAAGTCCGTCTAGTCAAAGCTGTGGTTTTTCCAGTAGTCATGTATGGATGTGAGAGTTGGACTATAAAGAAAGTTGAGTGCCGAAGAATTGATGCTTCTGAACTGTGGTGCTGGAGAAGACTCTTGAGAGTCCCTTGGACTGCAAGGAGATTCAAACAGTCCATCCTAAAGGAAATCAGTTCTGAAAACTCATCGGAAGGACAGATGCTGAAGCTGAAACTCCAATACTTTGTCCACCTGATGGGAAGAACTGACTGATTGGAAAAGACCCCGATGCTGGGAAAGATTGAAGGCGGGAGGAGAAGGGGATGACAGAGGATGAGATGGTTGGATGGCATCATTGACTCGATGGACATGAGTTTGAGCAAGCTCCAGGAGATGGTGAAAGACAGGGGAGCCTGGGGTGTTGCAGTCCATGGGGTCGCAAAGGATTGGACACTGAATTGAACTGAAAACTATGGAGGAAATGCAGGGAGGTGCCAGCAATGAGTTTATGCTCAGATGACCCTTCCTTCTGGCTAAGCTGGTGGCTCAGTGCCGCATGAGTATGTCTGCTTCCGTGCACAGCACCTAATGCCCTTCTGGACTTTTCCTCCATGGCCACTGCCCATCAATCCTGAAGACCTAGCTCAACTCATGTGCTGAAGCCCGTGGCATCCCTCCTGCCTCTGTGTTCCATCCTGTGGTTTTTCCTGATGCATTTGATAACTAAGCCTCTTCCTTCGCATGAGTGAGATACAGGAGGTGGGAGATGGGTGAGTAGACAGGAAACAAGATTGGTCTTCGGGGGTAATTGTTGAAACAAGGTAATGAAGGTTCATGATACTATTTGGTCTACTCTCCCCTTGAAATTTTCCGTGAAAAAAATCTTTTTAAAGTTATCTATATTATTCCCAAAGGAGACCCTTAGACCCTTAGGGCTCCAGAGGTGGAGCTTAGGGCAGAAATGAATGGAATTATTTGTATCAGCCACAACTCCAAGCAAGAGTGTGTACGTGCATGCTAAATCGCTTTAGTCGTGTCCGACTCTGTGCAACCCTCTGGACTGTAGCCCACCAGGCTCCTCTGTCCACGAGGAGTCTCCAGGCAAGAATACTGGAATGTGTTGCCATGCCCTCCTCCCGGAGATCCTCCTGGCCCAGGAATCAAACCCAAGTCTCCTGCATTGGCATGTGGGTTCTTCACCACGAACGCCATCTGGGAAGCCCTCAAAAGAGCTCACGTACAGTTCATGTGCAATGTGTGAACATGCAATTTCGCTTCAATAAGTGCAGCAAAAGCAGATCTGAAGCACCCTTTGTGTTAGGCTCTGGACCAGACGACACTGAGGCGTGAGGTATGGTTTCCTGTGCTTAATTCAGGGCAGCGGGTTGGGTTCCTCTCCAGGGCACTAAACTGAGCCGATGTAAGAAGCCAGTCCTTCTGTCTGTCCAGGAACCAAGATGGACAGTTGATGACTCAAGCCCCAGGATGGGGCCCTGACTTGTATAAGCCTGCTCTTTCTCATTCTAAGGGCCAGTGAGCAGGTCTTCAGATAAGTTTTCCATCTAATCTGAGATGGGATTAAGTCAATTAGTTTAACTGAATCAGGTACTTGATTATGTCATCACCCTTAATATGAAGTTTACATGCAGTGGCAGAAGACCCTATTAATTAATTTTACCTTAAACACTAGAAGGTCAGGCCCAAATAATTCAGCATGCAAATGTATGCAAAATAGGCAAATTAGCATTTGAGACAGACAAATGAGCCCCTATGTTTATTTTATTTTTTAATCAAAAGGAATTCAGCTCTGGACAAGGAGAAATGATGTGAAAGGAGGCTTTTAATACTATTAGCAACGACAACAACCATGGTCATGGTCTCTGCCATTTATCAAGTGCCCACTATGTGTGGGGGCTGGGCTAAATGTGCCATAGCCTCCCAGCAACCCAAAGGAGTGGGGGGTTGGGGGGCTGTTATTCACAGGTGGGGACTCTGAAGCACAGAAAAATGAAGCATCTCACACTGGGGCACCAAGTATCTCTCTCTAAACCAGTTAGGACCGAGCTGGGAGGAGGGCCCAGGTCTGCCTGAATCCTCAGCAACCATCCTGCTCTGCTCACTGCCCTCTTGGCTGGGCACAGACAAGAAGTGGAGCTGGGGGGGTGAGAAGGAAAATGGGCGCAGGGGACGCAGTGACTCCTGGTTCTTCTCCACCCCTGGGAGGCACTGTGGGCATGAGGTGGTCAAAAAAGGAGGCAGTGACCTGCGGGTCCACCAGGAGCCACTCCTGAGCCATTGCTGCGATGCAGTTATCTGGTCAGGCTGGAAGAGGAGCATGTGATGGGAAGCGGGGTGTGCGGGGGGGCCGTGCCCCATTTGGCCCTGGGTTAGTGGAGCAATCCAGGCTGAGGTGTCTTAAGCAGTGGCCTGACCCCACATTGTTGCTGAATCAGCACAGGGCAGATTCAAAAACTACTGAGTGTGTAATCCTAAGAGGCTGAGCTCCTTAGTAAGGGCGCTCCAGCCCAGATCCCCGGGGAGCCCAGCCCTGAGTCAGGGAGTCCCTGCTGAAGGAATTCTAGGCTTCCTGCCAACGGTGATACCAGCAACATCTCTGAGCTGTTATCCGCAGGAAGGCTCACTCCCATAAGTTGTGCACATAGCATTTTATATAAGGACTTTCTGACCTGCCCCAATCAACTGTGGGCCTTGGCATCTGAGGTTTAGGACACCTTTGCTACAGAACCACGAATGCTGTATTCATCTTTCAGAGCCAGTGGCAAACACAGAAGGGATCTACAGACAGGAAGATAAACTGTCCCATGTCACATAGCTAGGAAGAATCCGAGTCCACCATAGGTCACTGCCAGAGGGGAACAGGCTGTTTCCCCGACATTATGAACCAAGCCGTGAGAACTGTAAAGGAGCAAACTGCACAGACTTTAGAAAGCCCCTCAGCAAAGGTGTGATGTAGAGGATGTGGGTATCTGTGTCTACATAAACAAATTATAAAAGTCAGCTCCTTCCTTTTATCCAGTTTTAAAAGGCTGAAGGGAGGGTCTGGAGCCACAGGCAATGAAGAGAAGTCTGGATCACCCAAGACCTGTTCATTACATATACTTCTCATGCCAGAAATGATCTTAAAATCACAGGATCCAAATTAAGAGACTGGCCTCCCTTAAGATCAGGCAAAAGGGAATAGCGAGCATATGGCAGATGTCAAGGACATATCAAAAGCATCCCACACCTGCTTGCATTTCATCCGCATGTCAAAGTGCACGAAGGAGGTAGTGCTGGTATTCCCTGTGTGCAGAGAGGTCAGGTGACCTGCCCTGGGTCACGCAGCTAGGAAGTTGCAGACCTAGAACTCGAACCCCAATCTGATTCCCAAGCCCACGCTCTTAACCACTCCACTTCACTAGTAGGAAACAAGAGAGTCAATGCCTCTTCTATTTCCCAGTATATGATCAATATGGAGAAAACCCTGTTCTTTGGCCTTTAAGGATCCAAAGAACTTGCTTTGATTGTTACCTAATGTAGAAGCAATCATAGCCCCACTAGAATGCTAATCAGGAGCATCACTGGACCCTCCAAATGCCTGCTCACCTCCAATCTCACAAAGAGAGAAAGGATCCCAGAGAAGAACAGGCTTGCCAAGATCCCACATGGCTCCTGGATTCCGGGCTCCCACGCATCAGAACCAGAGCCATGGGGAGAAGAGCTGCTAGTCTCTGCCTACACCCTCCCCCAGTCCCGTGTCTCTGTGGGACTCACCTGGGATGTGCTTGGCCCAGCCAATGATGACCACGAGCTCCCTGTCTGCCAGGTCACAGAGAGTGGTCAGAGCCTTGATGTCGCCCTCTGGCATGCCGGGTGGAGGCATGGCATACAGTTTGTCCGGCTCAGCCACCAGCAGGTAGGAGACGATTTTAGTCACTGCAAAGACCAAGGGGAGAATGTAAATGCCTGGGGAAAGAGGAAAGAGGCCAAGGCGGAGCCTGAGATGGCTCTGGAAGAAAATCTGGGTCCCAGGGAGCCCTAGGAAGGTCAAACATGTCTCAACCCTACTCCCTCCCTCCCACCCTGCCTCCCCCTCTCCCTTTCTTCCTTTTTTTTTTTTTTAAATTTTACTGATGTATAGTTAATTTACAATGCTGTGTTAATTTTTGCTGTATAACAAAGTGACACAGTTTTATGTATACATATATATATATATACACACATATACATACATATACACACACACACACATATATATATATACACACACATTCTTTTTTATATTCGTTATATTGGTTTATCCCGGGACATTGGCTATAGTTCCTCGTGCTTACAGTAAGACCTTGTCATCCATCCCCATTCGATGTGTAATAGCTTGCATCCCTTCCAACCCCCAACTCCCTCCGTCCTTCTCGCACACCCCCTCCCTTTCCGACTCCATAAAGTTGCTGGCAGTGATGATTTGGGCTGCTGGGAAATATCCCAACAAGGGAAGCTGCCTGGTAAATTCTCTTGAGAGGACCCTGATTCAAGTGGGAGGTGAGGGGACATGCTCTGGAGACTGGAATCATGCTGCATTTAGAATCCCGTTCTGTACTTCCTGGTGACTCAGATGGTAAAGAATCTGCCTGCAATGCAGGAGGCCCGGGTTCTATCCCTGGGTTGGGAAGATTCCCTGGAGAAGAGAATGGCAACCCATTCCAGTATTCTTGCCTGGAGAATTCCATGGACAGAGGAGCCTGGTGAGTTAGACTGAGCGACTAACACCTTCACTTTCTATAAATCCCATAGGAAAGATCTTCTGAATGAAGCAATGAAGCCTAAAGTACTTGATGCCAAGGCCAGACCCTGGTGCCCCTCCTCGGTGGTCCTCAGTGCCCCCATAACCTAGTGATGTGAAGGCAGCATTTCCCCAAAGGACGCCAGATGTTCCAGCAACAGAGGCTGGCAAAAGGGGTGCGGACTGCCCTGCACTCACATGGCTTTTTAGCAGGAGGAGAAATCTGTAAGCTCAGGTATGGGCTGCTCTCTGAGTCCAGCCGTCGCTTGTATTTCTGGCGGCCTCCACGCACTCGGTCGAGGCGCACACCTGTTGGAGAGGAAAAGAAGGTCTCAGAGTTGTTCAACATCACCAGCAGTGTCAGCGCTGACTTCAGAATACCAGTAATGGCTAAATCTTTCAGGGCTACATCCCGATGGCTGTTTGCACCTGTCCCATGGCCAGCCTCAGGCCAGGTGGTTGGACAATCCTAAGATAATCGTCTTCACAGTAATGACCCATCCCGGTTTCCCCTAGGCCTGGCCTGCCTTTCTGGAGTCAGCATCCTCCTGAAATCCCTTCCAAGCAGACTTCAGCTCTTGAGTCTTTCTGTCCAGAAGGCAAAGCACAGCAAAAGCACTCCTCCAAGTGTTGGGGAAAGACAACGCATCATTTTAGATCTGCTGTGAATCCAAGCAGGACTGAGTTAGCTTGCCAAGAGAGGAAAGAAATCCCT
The DNA here is from genome assembly GCF_027580195.1 of Bos mutus. NCBI lineage: Eukaryota > Metazoa > Chordata > Mammalia > Artiodactyla > Bovidae > Bos > Bos mutus. The sequence goes on from NC_091626.1 coordinate 98,024,921, forward strand.
GCCATGAGTGATACATCCAAAGAGCTAAATAAAATAATGACCTTCAAACTTTTCACACAAGAAGCGTCTAGATGGAAGGCACTCATCACAAGCGTCAATTTCTGGATCCTGCCCTCAGAAATTCTAGGGTTCAGTTCTGAAGTCTGTCTTCTACATAAATGCAGACGTAAATGTCTTCTACACAAACACCACCAGATGGGAATCAGGTGGTCCTGGTCACACCTGGAACATCAGTGCCGAGAAGGATGTGAACAGCAAGTGCAAAAGCAGGTGTGGCCACACCACACTGACACCCGTTTCCAGTGGAGTAAGGCCCGACCCTAGGGAGACCCTTTATTGTCACCGAGTCCATACCACCTTCATGAAACCCACCCCACTCCCAGCTCCTGCATTCTGGATACACATATTGTTACCACTTGACACTCCCACCAGCAGGCAGGGCGGACAGGCCCTCCTGTGGGTTCCTCACCCAAGGGCACACACACCTACTTGTAGCCACCAACTTGTATGGCCTGCCCTAAAAAGATGGCTGGAGCCCATCGACTTAGCTCCAAGTGAGAACACCATAAGCAAAGTGGCTCTCCTTGCCTCACCACGAGACGGACCGTGACTGGAACACGCAGGAAGTCAAAGACAGAGTCCAAGGCCCCAGAGGAGCAAGCTCGGGGGCTTCACCTTCTCGTCCTTTCGCCAAAGGTCAACAGCATCACAATACGGAGCTCCAGCCAGTTGGTCTTCAGGGCCCTGTCTTTCCCTGGTACTTCCTCCTGCCGGTCCTACCTTCTGCCACCTTCCCGGCCCACAGGGGAGTGCCAAGGGCCTGGAGGCTGCTGTAAGCACACCCAGCCAGGCTGCCCAGAGGGAATGTCTTTTAGGGGGCAGTCACTGCTCGGCATTTCGTCAGCAGTGTCCATTTTACTGCACAACTGGCGCTTTTGTATCTGACGATGAACATGGCTGTAGTAAGTTTTTCCTTTTCCAGGACAGGGTCTACCCAGCGTCCCACCCCTGCTTCCTATTTCAAGGCAGCTCCTCTCTTGTCTTCTTATTAAGGAGGCCAGCAGTATTACACTCAGCCACCGGGGTGTGGGCAGCCCTGGGCCAGACTTTCTTGGTTAGGGCATCTCCCGTGCCTGGGCTCTCAGAGGCTTTCCTTGGTCCTTGTCTGGCTAAGTGTGGTCCTTAAGCCTCCTGACGAGTTTCCAATGAACTTCCCTTCTGCGTCAAGAGTCAGAATGGTTTGCAACTGGCCACATCTATAGTGGGTGCTCCAGGACCAGATGCTGAGATAAGGCGGGCAGTTTATCTGGGAGGCGATCGCAGGAAGGAAGTCAATACAAGTGTGTTCCTGAGTGGACCACTGCTGTGGGCAACCGGCTCAGCCTCACTGCAGACCCGGGGAGGCAGTGTAGAACATGCCTTAGCTACGGTGCTGGGGACAAGGGCCACTGGGGCGTTTAGCCACTTCTCCCACAGTCACTGGCAAGTCACAGGTCCGGGTTGAGCAAGCTCTGGTGGCCAGAGAAAGCCCTGGGCAGAGCCGCAGTCATGAGGTGGCGGGTTAGCACACAGTCGATAGAACCCTATGTAGGTGTGTGTGGGGCACCAACCGCTGCCTCCTTCTCGAAGTGTGGTCTGTGACCAGCAACAGCAGTAGCAGGGCAGAGCTTCTTAGAATGCAAGCTCTCGGGGCTGGCCCTGGGCGGAAGCTGAGCTAGCATTTCAGCAGGGTGATTCGTAGGCACAGGAAGAGTTTGAGCTGGGCTGCACCACAGCCTCCGAGCAGACGTGGCTGAATAATCCACTTCCATCAGCACCTCGGGAACTTGAAGGGGCAGCTGAATCCCATTCAGCAAAAGACCAAGACCCGTGTGCCAATGGGACTCACCCCTCCCAGCCCCTTCTGGGAGGGCAGAAGGAGCAAGAACATGAAGGCAGGAAGGATGGTCCCCCGTTCCCTGAAGAGTCTTCCTGACCCCGTCCTGTGACCCAGCCTGAAGGCACCTCAGCCCTGCCTACTACCCCCGAGGAGAATCCAACCCTCCACCAGGCTTCTCCGCCTGGAAAGCTGGCAAGACCGTGAGTGAAAACGCCAGGCAGCAGGCACAGAGGACCGTGAGGACCCCCGTCTCCTGAGCACCTACTATGTCCTAGGGTCTGACCTGGAGTCCAGAGTGGGCCCCTTCTCCACTTCACTGGCTTTCTCTGCTAGAAGCCAGTCTCATGAAGTCCCCCCTCCCACCCAAGCTGCCTGATCCCAGACAGCTGTCAACAGGACAGGGAGCTGCTCAACAGGGAGAAAAGGAGGCACCCACCCCTCAGCGGGGCAAGGAGCTGGGCATATGCCACCTCCGTCCCTGCCTCCCCGTCTAATACACTCTGTCCTCACACAGGGCCTGGCACTTCGTGGGTGTTCAAGAAAATCTTGATACATGCATGAATGGACCTGCCTCCAACCCCCACCCCCCAGCCCCCATCCAGGCTGGGTGCTTCTTCCCGGGCTCCAATAACACACTGGGCTTCTTCTAATTAGGCACCCCTTACGACCAGGGGCCGCTCACCATCCTACTCCAGGGGTGCCATGGCACCCAGTGCACCACGTGGGTGCTTAGAAAACAGAGCTGTTAGTATGATCATCACCATCATTAGTACTCTTCCCCCAAGTTGTGTGCAGCCCTCTGGTAAATCACATCGACAATGAGAATGTGAACAACCAAGCTTATGGTGGAATTTCTCTATGTGCTGCCATATTTAGCCCACAAGGTATACAGCTGGGGTTATTATCCCCATTTTATAAGACAAACTGAGGCTCACAGAGATTTAGTAATTTGCCCAATAAATGAACCAATACCCAAGCTCTTTGCCATTCCAGGGTATGACATCCTAGGGCACAGCAGGTATAACTTCTCTAAATTTTCTCCTCTAGATCTTGACAGCACAACGGTCAATAGCTGCAATCAATAAGTGTATTGATTATCAGGTTATTCTGTTTAAAAAAAAAAAAGGAGCCTGTAGGGTTTGATTATGCACAAATTGATATCTGGCATCGAGGTTTGTTTGCTCTCCTTGCTTCCCGTCTGCTTTTCCAAGTCGTGCTCAGCTCACAAACCCAAATCCCTCCAGCCCACAGGATCCAGTGATCGAGGTCCCACGCCGGCTCCGCCCTTACAGGTTGGGCAGCCTCAGCCACGTTGGCTCTCACGGCCTTGGTCTCAGTGTAGAGATGGAAGCTGTGGTTATACCAACTCTGCTCGCAGCATGTGGCTTTTGCAACAAGAGACAAAATAGTGGGGAAATGGTTGGTAAATCGGAAAGTGGTTTCAGTAGCCGAGCGAGGCCATTACTCCCATGGCTCTGGGTCCCAGCACTTCACGTGCCACCTCCAACTCAACAGGCTTTTAGTGGCCAGGGTCCCGTCTGCCCCAGTTCTGAGATCTCCCTTCCCCATAACACTGCCCCACAGTCAGGGTGTATCAATGACCATTTAGGGTAGAGCTGTCCAGGGTCATAGATCCTGGTTGGGGTTGGGCAGATGGGCCCCCATCTAAATGAATAGCCCAAACCATCCCAAAGGCAGTTCATATCCTGGACGCACCTTTGAAGGCCCAGTTCAAGTATTATCTCTACTGGGAAACCTTTCCAGACTCCCCTGGCAGAGCTGACCATGCCATTCTTGGGCTCCCTTTGTCCTTTCTGTGGTACAGCCACCAAGGTCAAAACAACTCTTCACCATTGTACACCATGCGCCCATCTCCCTGGTGGATTGTGGGCAACTCCTGGACAAGGACTTTCATTTATCATTGCAGTCCCGGTTCAGCACCCAGCTTATGGGAGGCAATCAAGTGTCTTAGTAAAGTGATGTGCCCGTTAAAATGAAGCCCTTCCGACTAAAGAAACAAGAGACTGTCCAGGTCTGATCCTTTCCCAGCTTCCATTTGTCTCTCCAGCCTCCAGAAATTCACTCTCTCAAGGCAGCCCATTCCTCCTGAAAATTTCCCCTGGTACTGACCTAAATTCTGTCCCCAGATCACTTCCTACCCTGCATTCCATCCACAGGATTAACTCCCTTCCACAAGACAACGCTTTATGGACTTGAACATCCTTGGACACCCTCCTTCCATTAAGCCAAGCGCCCTTTATTTCTTACATTTGTACAGTGTTTTCAGACCAGTCACCTCCTCACCTTCTATGCATTTGTCTTTATTGATATGATCTGCTCTGCCCTGAGAAGGTTCAGCCCCTCAGGGGCAGAGACAGTGCACAGAGATCTGCATTCCTTGGCACTCGGCCAAACAGACATTGGTCTGTGCTTATACTTACTATCTGCCAATGTGCGTGTTTTTTTCCTTGACTCTGCTGCACATATTTAGTGAACAAGAAGCAGCCCCTTCCCAAGAGGTAATGGTATGGACTGGGTTCTCATCCAGAGAGATACAGCAGCATCCTGCTGCTGCTGCTAAGTCACTTCAGTCGTGTTCAACTCTGTGCGACCCCATAGATGGCAGCCCACCAGGCTCCCCCGTCCCTGGGATTCTCCAGGCAAGAACACTGGAGTGGGTTGCCATTTCCTTCTCCAATGCATGAAAGTGAAAAGTGAAAATGAAGTCGCTCAGTCGTGTCCGACTCTTAGCGACCCCATGGACTGCAGCCCACCAGGCTCCTCTGTCCATGGGATTTTCCAGGCAAGAGTACTGGAGTGGGTTGCCATTGCCTTCTCCGAGCATGTTGTATCATGAATCCTTTAGAGGTGGATCACCAAATTCTAACCATTGGGTCTAATAGACATTCTTAGTTGTCTACCCAATTTTCATTCCATTCCCCCTTTTCCATGCTAACAGGATCCAGATTTTCTTCATACACACAATAAGCCCTAGCTAGTCTGAGCAATTTTGTTTCCTACATTTTCAGTCTCCCTGGTAACCGAGGCTGGTCATATGGCCTGGTTCTGGCCCATGGGATATAAGGGGAAGCCCATGGTGGGAGCTTCTGGGAATGGTTTTGCTTTTCTGATAAAAGAGACAGACATTGTTGGTGCAGCTCTTTTTGCCTTTCTTCTGCCCTGACCTGGAAGATGAACCCTAGAGCTGTGGCAACCACCTTGCAACCATGAAGCAGCCATGTGAAGATACCAAACACCAGAGAAGAAAGGCAGAGCCTGAGCCCCTGATGCTGTGACCGAGAAGTCCATGCAATCGCCCATCTCTGGACTTCTTGTTTGGCGGGGAAATCAATCTCATTTATTGATGCTTAAGCCACTAGCAGTCAAGTTCTCTGTAACTTGCAGCAAAAAGCAATTTTCACTGATACGATGTGCAATTACTTTTTAAATTAGGATACTTAAGTCTTAACAAACAGCAAATGGAAAGAAAATAAAGGTGGGGATTCGAACCTGAAATGAGAGTAGACTTATTGTTTGTGTTCTTATATTAGTGAAATATATAAAAGGCAGGCTTAGGGAGCATATTAAAATACTAAGTAATTTACAGTTACTGTCTGGGATTATTACATTGTATCATCTTATTGATACTTTCTGAATTTAAAGAGGCATCAATAATATTCTCAGGTAAAGTATACCAGATCTCCAAATACTATAATAAATACTTATCCTTTGCTTTAATGACTGTTCAGTACAGTTTAATCCCTTAACATGTGCAGGCCAAAATAAAGTATTCATAAGTGTGTCATTTGAATACAAAAAAGGTTGATAATTGCTGGAATACATGTACCATGAAGACTGAGGCCTTTAGCTGAGCCCAGGCCCGGATAAGAACCTCTCCTCCTTCTTGGCCAACATGGTAACCCCCTTAAATCTAACAGACATAAGTATAAGATGAAGTTCACCTCTCCTGACCAGTTGCTCCCTGGTGCTGCCCCTGCTGTAAATGCTGCATGTGTATTATTTCATTTAGGGATTGCAACAACCCTATGAGGGAGCTTCTATTATTATCCCATTTACAGATGGGGGAAAATGAGTCACTTGCCAAAGCCTCATAGGAAGGAATGTGATCTGACGCCAGAGCCCAGGCTCTCAACCACTCCTGCATGCTACGTCTCTCAAGGGGCCCTGAGTCACTGTGGTGGTAGAAGAAATGCAGTGGGGGGCCAGGGCCACACTGCACGCCCCTGGGGACCATTCACCTGCAATTCCATCTGAATGTGCCCTGGAGCTGTGCCTCCCAGCGCCCTGCAGTCTGTGTGTAATACACCTAGAACCACTGAATTGTACACTTTACCTGGGTGAATTATATCTCAGTATAGTAATCATATAATCATATATAAATATATAATTACTACCTGCTTTTTTCATTTGAAAAGCCCCTGATGCTGGGAAAGATTGAAGGCAGGAGAAGGAGATGACAAAGGATGAGATGGTTGGATGGCATCACCGACTCAATGGACATGAGTTCGAGTAAACTACAGGAGTTGGTGATGGACAGGGAGGCCTGTCCATGGGGTCGCAAAGAGTCGGACACGACTGAGTGACTGAACTGAACGGATAGTAATTGTATCTCAAAATAGTAATATGCCCGGTACGCAGTAGGCACTTAGTAGGAATCTCTTTCCTTTCTTTGCCTAGGAAAGTGGTAGTGTCTGCCTTGAACTGCCTCATGGGAAGAGAGAGAAACACACCCCCTTAGTTATAACTACTGTGGGTCAGATGTGTTAAACAAAACCTCTCAAGAAACCAAGATTCAGAGACGCAGAGTACTGTGCCCAAGGGCACACGGTGCCAACACAGGTACCCCCCTGAATGTGCTCAGCTGAGCCCACACAGTCCCCAACCCCCAGGAGCCTTATCCCTGGGCTGGTCTCCCTACACTTGCAATGCCCAACCCCACTTCCCAGCTCAGGGCACAGGAAAGAGCAAAGAAGCTGCTGGGCTGCTCTGGGAAGAAACTGCTTGGAGGTGGGGGGGATAGGGGGGTGCTCCCCCAAGCCTCTGCCCCATCTGCTGACCTCTCCAACCGACCACAGGCATGTCAGAGCAGCCAGGGCTGACGGCTGCTGCGCCCTAGATCAGATGACCACTTGCTGACTTGTAAGATCAGGCTTCTGACTTTTTTCTTAATGAAAGTAAATAACTCCTGCACCCCCCACCCCTCAACTCCCCGCTTTCTTCTCCAGTGCCCTCCCTAAGCTGGCCGAGATCCCAGCCTTTCGGAAGTAAAAATAGCAGAGTATGCAGGGGCGGCAGCAGCTGCGGGGTAGGGGTGGGGGGCAGTTTAAGTTTCTTTCTTTTATCCCAAGAACTAAAAATAACCAGGTAAAGCTGGGGAAAGCATGGCCCCGCACCTGGCCCACAGCCTGTCCCTGTGACAGGCACTGAGGGTCACATTTCTCTTCCCACAGGAAACGCTCAGGCAAGGTTCTGAGCCTGGGTCTTCTCCTGTCCTGACACTGCAAAATTGTCATAGTCAAGACCCTTCTCTTCCCCCTAGAAATCCCCCCCCCAACCCGGCTCCCACCCACACCCACCCAATTGAATGTCCTTGGTTTATTAATGATGTATACAATGCTGTGCAGTTTGCAAAGCTCTTTCCACATCTCATTTGATCTGTGTCACAAAATTGAGGGAGAGAGAATATGTGATTATTACCATGCCCAAGTGAGAACTGAGGCTCAGAAAGGTCAGAGAACTCTCTCAGGGACGCACAGCCAGGAAAGGTCAGAGGGAGGATCTGAATCTTGATCTCCAAGGTTCTATCATCTGCTCTGAACTTGAGACCACCCATCCCGTATGACCATCAGAATGTCCTGAGAGCCTTTGAACGACACAGACCTTAAGGGCTTACCCCCTTCAAGGTTCTGAGTCAACTGGTTCTAAGTTAATAGGGGAGATATACAGGAAACGGTAATTTTGCAATCACTCCTCTAGTGACTCAGATTATCTACCAGGCCTGGGAAGCACTGCACTAAACCTGTTTTACACGGTACTTTTGTCTAAGCAGTGTTCCTTCCAGGAGGCTTCGATGTTGACTCTGTACCTATAAGTTCTACCAAACTATAGCTGACCCCTCTCCAGAAAGAGAAGCAACCCCCTCTAAAGGTGATAGGAGGACCCTGGGCTCCGGAGGGCCCAGGGACTGTGGGTCACGTGGACATGCTGATGCCCACCTAGCAGCCTAGAAGAATGCCCTAAACACTCATCCACAGCCCCTGCACAATCTGGGCTCCCTCCAGCCACCTGTCCTGCAGGGGTTTCTGGGTGACAGGTGAGCTCACCTTGCTGTCTCAGGCAGGACAGCTATCTTGGGCTGCCTTTCACCCTGCTGCCGTATCATAATATGAAGTGTGCCTCGCACTTGGCCCCCTACAAGCTCAGAGAATGAAACCTTGCAGGTGGATAAACACACATGCCGCCTAGTTCTCCAGGGCTTGTGCCAGCTGCTCCAGAGTGGGTGAGATGGCACTGGGGGATGAGGTCCTAGCCTTCTGCCTTTTAAAGAAGTGTCCACTCTCTTGCTGCTCTCTCCTCCGGACCCTTCCCACCCAGAGCACTATGTCCCCAAAGACATTTTGGCAGGGCTGAGTTATCCTTGCATTCCCACCTACCAAGAAGTCTCTAAAACTGAACACCTAACCAGGAAAAGCTGTTTCAGCCCAGTCTCTCTTTCCATTCCCTTCCTCTTCTTCTCATCTGGGGACAGGCTCTAGGCTACTGGCCAAGGCATCTACAATGAGTTGGACTGGGCTTCTTAGGAGGAATTCCTGGGACTTCCCTGGTGACCTAGTGGTTAAAACTCTGCCATGCAATGCAGGGGACAAGGGTTTGAAGCCCGCTCATTGCAACTACTGAGCTTGTGCACTCTGAAGCCTGTGTGCTGCAATTACTAAAGCCCAGGCACTCTGGAGCCCACACAACACAACTAGAGAGCCCGAGAACCACAGCGAAAGATCCCACACGATACAGTGAATATCTCATATACCACAACCAAGACCCAACACAGCTAAATACATTTTAAAAAAAAAGAATGAATTCCTGTATAACCAAGGAGACTAGATTCCCCCCAACTTGATTATTTACTAGCTGTGTGGCCTTGGGCAAATCACTTGAACTCAGCTGCACTAGATCAGTCATGGCAAAAAGCTGTGAGCTACACCACCACCCTCCATTTCCTAGTCTGTGGCAGACATTGCTAATCAACCACGACACTCTTGCCTACTGATTCCGGGTTCTGCCTAAGAAGCCTTTCAATCACGCATTCTAGGCAGCTGCCCCACACCCTAGAGTTGACAGTTCACCTAAAAGCAGTTTGCCATCCTGGAGCCAGCTCACTGTACTCAAAAGTCCAGTCCAGCAAAATCCAAGACCAACATGGGGAAGGCAGATCAGGTATGCATCTTTACAGTAGCAGGTTAAGAAAACACATTTAAAAAAAAAAATTGACACAGAAGTACAAACTGTAAAGGAAAAAACTGATAAATTCAATTTATTAATATTACTAACTTCTGTCCATCAAAGACTCCATAAAGAGAAGAAAGCTGCAAATGAGAAAAATGACTAGTAAAATGGCCAGAATATATGGAAAAATTGGGGACAGGCTCAGATAAGCACCTCGTGGAGCACAGCCCTGTGCTGGGAAAGATTGAGGGCAGGAGGAAAAGGGGATGACAGAGGACAAGATGGTTGGAGGGCATCACTGACTCAATGGACATGAGTTTAAGCAAGCTCCAGGAGATGGTGAAGGACAGGGAAGCCTGGCGTGCTGCAGTGCATGGGGTCACAAAGAGTTGGACACAACTGAGCGGCTGAACAACAAGAACAGCATATCGTCTGTGGCCGTGTTCACATTACAACAGCAGAGTTAAACAGACAGAGACCTTGTGGCCCACAAAGCCAAATGTGTGTATCCGGCTCCTATAATACAGAAATGAAAATAAATGAATTACAGAACCACACAAAAAGAAGCATTCATCTCAGAAATACTGACTAAAATAACCAAGATGCAGAAGAATATGTACAGTATAATTTCATTTAAAACTAAAAAACATGATATGATTCAAGATACAAACCTATGATAAAACTACAAAGAAAGGCAAGGAAAAATAATGTGAAATCAGGATAATAGTTGCCCCTGAAAGTAATGAATGGGGGCTTAGACACAGAGGGAACCTCAAAAGTAAGGGTAAAATTTCTTTTTCTTAGATCGTATGGACAGGACCAGTAGTCTTCCTACTTTACATGTGTTTTTGGCAAATAACAATGCCTGTCCTTTAAGATACGTTCTTTTCTTTTTCCATGCTGACACAGTTTTAGTTGGACACATGGCAGTCCCAGCTAAAGACTACAGTTCCCAGACATCCTTGCACAGATGTGTGGCCATGTGACTAGATTCCACCAATGGGCTGTAAATGGAAGGAACTTGTGCCACTCTGGCTCCAGCCATTGGAATGATTTGATGTAATGATTTATCTCCCAGACATGGGGATAACTGGGTCCACTTGCTAAGGATGCTAAAGCTGCCTAAACAGTCCTGGATCACCCTTGGCTCTTTGGACTATTTAATGAGAAAGAATTAAAATTTCATCTTGCTTAAGTCTGAGTTTTTTGTTTTGAGGAAGGCAGTCTCTTTGTACAGAAGTTTAGACTTACCTTAACTAATACAATATACTGTAAATATTTTTCTGGATCTACTAGATGCTTACTTTTTAAGGGATTGTTTTGCTTGTTTTTGTTTGTTTTTATTTTTAAAGTGGATGGATATACTAAGTGCTGTCAACTCTTCAGGAAAGTTGCATTGAGAAAGGCAACAGGGTAAGACAGCAGTAGCTGAACAGAGATAAAGTCTGGATCAAAGTCCAGATGTGAAAGTGAAAGTTGCTCAGTTGTGTCCAGCTCTTTGCAACCCCATGGACTATACAGTCCATGGAATTCTCCAGGCCAGAATACTGGAGTGGGCAGTTCCCTTCTCCAAGGGATCTTCCCAACACAGGGATTGAACCCAGGTCTCCCATATTGTAGGCGGATTCTTTGCCAGCTGAGCCACCAGGGAAGCCCAAGAATACTGGAGTGGGTAGCCTATCCCTTCTCCCACAGATTTTCCTGACCCAGGAATCAAACAGGGGTCTCCTGCATTGAAGGTAGATTCTTTACCAGCTGAGCTACCAGGGAAGCCCTAAGTATAGTTGTGGGTTTTTTAAATTAAATTTTGTTTCTGTGCCGATGAAAATGATCCAGCAGTGAGGAAGGTTTGATGGGGCTGGAAGCAGACATGATACTATGTGAAGTCCCTGATAAAGAGGAATGCAAGTTAGAGCAGAGGTGGGGAGATTGACTTTTGATAGGAATAGAAATACTTCTAACAAGAGTGAAGATGGAAAACAAGTGGGAAGGTTTGTGGATTCAACAGCAGGAAGTTTAGAAATTCCCTATTTAACTGTTTCTATTTTCTCAAGCAAATATGAAGCAAGGTCATCAGCCAAGGAGCAGGGAGGGAGGCTACGGGAGATTCAAAACTGCCCTCTGGAACACAGAAGAAATCAATGATTTAGCACAATGTGGAGTCTCTCAAATCAATGACCGACATCTTACTTTGTGGTACAACTCTAGGGGCTTTCTCCAGTGAATGGAGAGCAAGATGAATCAGGCGCTATCATCATTTCCGTTTTACAGAGGAGAGGGAGGCTTAAGACGTAAATCACCCAAGGAGCTGATAGATGTGCTACTGGGGTTTTACAGGGTCTATATGACCATTGAACCTGTTATCCAATGTCCAATGAGCCAAAGCCCTGAATGAACAGTAAGAAGAGCTCAGCACAGACAAGACCATCCTCTGCGACTTCGTTCAATCAACACAGTTCCTCACCAGAGTCATCAAGTCATCGAGGCTGAGTGGCCCCAGGTGTGAGGCCACACGGGAAGATATTGGGAGCCATCAGCTAGCTGTGTGTGCCTGTGCATATGTGCCTGTAGGGTGGAAAGTGGTTCAGGGCGATACAAACATCCATCAGAGTTCTTGGGCTCTAGTTCAAAACTGTTCTCTGAAGTGCTCAAGAGTTGTTTTGTTTCAGGACACTAATGTATTTTAGAAAAGAAAGAGAATTTTTAAAGGCAAGTCATCTCTCATCCTCTTTCTTCATTCATAGGGCCAGAGAAGTGGTATTTCTGGCATGGGCTAGAGGCAGGAGACTATAAATACAAAGCCATTAAATCCCATGCAGCAGGAACCTGATCGGGGCTGCCTTTTAATTTCCTGACATGAGCTGGCCACTAACCCAATTACCCAGAATCCCTGGAGGAGCCCTCTGCCTTCCCAACAAGCACAAAGAGAGTGAGAGCGTATTGCATGGACGGCAGCCCAGCTTTCACGGAAATCAAATATCTTTTAGAAAACACTTGGGGAAAGGCAGGCCAGGGGCTGAGGGGAGGAGGAAAGGGAGCAGACCTGGGAGGCTGGGGGCCTGAGGGAGGTAAAGTGAGCTGAGGAGAAGAAGTGTGCAGGGACAATCTGTGCAGGGTGATTTGCTGAATTTCCAGATGTGGGGGTGGGGGAGGGGGGTGCTGTGAAATGTAGCAAATGGTTTTCCAGGTACTCCTGGCTTAGGGGCCATGAGGCCACACCCTCACCCATCAGGGGAGACTGTCTCCACAGTCGTCCCAAGGGAGACCCTCTCATCCTCATTTTAGACCCCAGATGGGGTCCGCCCAAGGCAGATGCCGCCTCTAAGACTCCCACGAGCAAATCCAGGAAGAGAATCAGGGCAGCTGGACACCAATGTGCCCCGCCTAACACAGTGGTTGGATTTTCGAAAAGTTGAGACCATCTTTGAATCAAATACTGTTTGAATGTACCAGGGAAGCTGACCTCTTAAAGCAAGCCCACAGTGGATCTTACCAAGGAATTGTCCCATCTGGGCCTCACCTTGGCCTGGTGATGGAGAACAGGTTTCAGCATCAACACCCCTGCTCCACAGGTGAAGAAACAGGCGTCAAAGAAACAGCAGACACGGCAAGGACACCTCAGAGTCAGGAGAGGACGTGGGCACCAACTCAGCCCAGAGCAGATTTTGTATTCAGTTTCTTATAAAGAGAACCATCACCCTTTCCCCTGAAGATACAGATTTTCAAACACTGGGTTAAAGTGAGACAGACCCTTGGACATCACCTAGGTTCCACAGCTGAAGCTTCCAGAGCCAACAGCAGCCTCGAGGCAGAGGCTGAGCCAAAGAAAGCCCCACTTCTGACTTCCCTGGCAGGTGCTAGCCACCCACCCCCCGGCCCCACAATCACATGGCAACCTCTCAGTCATTTTACTTAAGAAAGAAAGACTGTAAAAGGCAACCAGAGCTGCTAGATAGAAGAGGGAAACGGGTGGGGAGGAGGGGGAAGGTGGCCTTCCATTCCCCACTTCCCCGGACCCCTCCCCCAGAAGACCCAGGAGCCCAGAGCCTGGCTCCCCAACACCCGAGGCCCGCCATGGAGCCTTGAAGATGGCAGGCCACCTTGGGGAAGACTGGAGTCTGCATTTCAGGGGTCAGGTCAGAGTCTGAAAGGAATCAGAGGGAGGCAAGGAGTCTGTGCTGACTCTGGGGACCTGGGCTCCCTGCTCATGGTGGGGGCCAAAGTGGAGGGGGGTGGCACCCCCCAAACAAAAGTAGGAGCCAGGGTAGCTGCCAAGAGCTACTGCCTGGCAGAGACCCAGGCTCGGCAATAAGGTACGTTCCTCCTAAGGGACCGGTCCCCGTGGAGCTCCTGATCCCAGCACCTTGCCAAGATTCGGCACCATGGGACAAGCTCAATGAGCTAAACGGAAGCCTTGGAGCCTTTGTGTCACCTTCCCTCGCCAACTACGGGGGCAGGGCAGAGCGGGGAGGGGAGCGTTCTAGGGTCCGCACCTCCTCCTGGGGCCCAAGCTCCTGAGGGGCCTAGGGCCGGACCCCAGGAAGCTCACCATGCTCCCCCACCCCCCAGCAGCCCATGCCAACATCCCGGGGCACACAGCATCCATCTCACTCCTCTTAAATGGCTGGGCTGCTGTTGCCGATGGATTGCGCCCTTGGCATCTGCTTCCTGGCCTGTGTGGATCTCCCTCATCATTCCCCTTTTCTGGAGGTCACTAGGAAGTACCCCGACTCTCTTCCCATCACTGGGTAGTCCCTAAAAAAAACTCTGTTCAAGGGCTGCCAAGTGGCCTGGGGACTGAGCGGCCATCCCCACTTTTTCCTTCTCTCTCTGTCCCTGGGACTGGCAGCCTCCCCAAGCCCTGACCTGTGCCATGGGGAGGAGACACAGCAGAGCAGAGAAGCTCCAGGCCCTAGGCTCCGGGACGCACACCCCTCAAACCAGCGTGAGTCCTCACAGGACTTGGGTTTGTACCCTTCAAATTCAGGAGTATATTGACAGCAATCAGCTTCCTTCAGCTCCCAGTTCTTCGGATGCTGTGAAATATGCTGAGAAAGGCTATGCACCCCACCCAGGAAAGGCTGCTGGACATTTGGTCCCCAGCTTGAGTCAGGACCCTCACACCAGCTTCCCAGAACATCCTCACAAGCTTAAGTGCAAGGAGTCTCTCCAAGGCTGAGAAAGCCTCTGATAGGTTCCTTGCAGGATGCAGGAGAGAAGTCAGGAGACCAGTGCTAAGGCGCGCCTCTGTGGACATTTGTTCACAGTTTCCTCATCTGTGGACCCCAGGATGCTTTGGAGGAGCAGAAAGAACCTGGTGCAGAAATCAGGGGACCTGGTTCGGCCACTAGCTTGAGTCCCTCCTACGGAGGGGTGGACCAAAATTGGGTAGAATCAAATAGACAAGCCTTTCAGCAGGTCCAGTGCAGCCTGTTTCTAATCTAGAAAGAGGACTGACTCTGTGGTCGATTCCTCCACTCCCACTTCGCAGAGCAGCTGGCCTGTGAGTAAGAGTTGAGTGGCCTTCTCCATCTCAAAAGTGTTACATGAAGCAACGAGTAAGACACGCAGTTTAAAAGCTGATGAGACATGTCGACACTGGGGTGGTGGAAGAACTGGGCTGGGCCGAGGTGAAGGAGAAGCCCAGATTGGAAGACAGAGGGAGGGAGTCCCGATTTGCACATCACAACAGTATCCAAGTCATCCTACTAACAAAGCACCTCCAATTTGGGCCCTCTGGCCCAGGGGGCGTGGAGAAGAGGCTGGGAAAAGGGCCCTGGTCTCCTCAAGGCTGGGCTGTAGAAGCCTCTTCCAGCAAGGGCCTGCGTTCCTATCCTGTCCCTTCCTCTTCTCTCCTAGCCCCTCAGGATCAGATCATCTGATCATCAGCACACACCGTTTTTCCTGCCTCCTCCCATTTCTGGAAGGATCCTAGGGCCCCAAACCATAGAAGCTAATCTGTAAGAATTGTCACTGGTTCCCCTTCAAAGCGGAGGAAGGAGAGAAACACACACAGACCCCATTTCCAAGTACGCTACTCAATGAGGGTCATCAGCCTGAGCAGATGGACGGGGAAGGTGGTGGAGAGACCGAGAGCTGTGCTGTCCTAATAACGAGAAGCACGGTCACTTTAAATTTTCTACTCGCCACCCTAAAGAAGGTTAAAAAGAAGCTGGTGATGTCAATGTCATAATATGGTTTGTTTAACCCAGTATACCCGGATTATCATCATCTCAACACGTAACCATTTTTAAAATTGTTACTGCCGTATTTCATAGGCCTTTTCACCATCTTAGTGAGTTTTCGAAGTCTGGGGTGTGTTTTACACTTAGAAGGCGAGGCTCATGCCGTGTTGGATGGCACGGTGCTAGAGGAGAAGCGGAGGCATGGGTCAGAGAAGGGGAGGGCAGGGGACAGGGGAGGGGACCACACTCGCCAGGTGACGGCCACGTCCAGGGCACCTGCCGAAGCAGAGGCTGACCGCGGCAGGTGAAGAGTACAGGACTTGCCATCCTCGGTCTCAAAGTCTCTGCACCCCCACACTCCATGGGCCACTGAGCATCTCAAGCCTTCCTTCCCTGGGAGAAGAGAGAGGCTGCCTGTTCCCGAGGACAGCCTTTCCCAGAAGCACCAAGCCAGCTTTCTAAGGGCCGAGTGGGGCTGTGATTCCCCAAAGGACCGTTGGTGGAGAATGTCCAACCTCCTGCCTCCCAAACCCCTCCACCCGAGGGCGTGGAGAGCTCTGCAGAGGCTGGGGGGCTGCACATCTGCCTGCAGGGGATGTGAGATGGCAACCCCAGGGACGGGGCCCTCACCTGGGCTGCAGGGAGAGACCGGTGTCTGGGTGCTGCCCGGGGAGAATGTCCAGAGCTTGCTGGCATCTCCCAGGGGATCTGAGCCTCCTCAGGGGAAGGCGAGTTCACCCGCGACCCGGGCCTCGGTTTGGCCCCATGTGGCCGAAGAGGGGCTCTTACCTTCCTTCAACATCCCCACTTTGAGGCATTTCATGAAGCGACAGGCCTGGCAGGACTTGCGCCTCCGTTTCGTGATCTCACACTCGTTGGTGGCCGGGCAGCTGTACTCGATGTTGCCTGGAAGCAGACACAGAAGGGTTGCCGGATGTGTCGGGGCCCCCCGCCCCAACCCACTGGCCACAGGCTAGATGGGGATTCACTGATCAGCTCACCATTCCCCCCACCACCCCGAGGTCCCCACGGGGCAGTGGCTGTCAAAGGATAAAGCACTCCGAGGCACTTTTCAGGGTGTTTCCAGCTCTCTTAAACACAGAGACCCCAGGGCCAGAGGTCAGGTCGGCCAAGCAGCCACAGCTTTGAAGAACGGTCACCCAGTTTCAAACAAGCTCAGCACAAGATGTGAGGGTTTTTTTTAATGAAAAAGAATTTTTTTTTTTACATGCACTCAGTGCTCTATTTATTTATGGCTGCGCTGGGTCTCCACTGCTGCGTGGGCTTTCTCTAGTTGAGGCCAGCTGGGGCTATTCCCTAGTTGCGGTGCAGGCTTATGGCTGTGGGCATGTGAGATGGCTTTCTCTTGTTGCAGGGCACAGGCTCTAGGCATGGGCGCCTCAGTCGTTGTGGCTCGCGGACTTAGGTGCTCCGCAGCACATGGAATCCTCCCAGACCACGGCTTGAATCCGTGTCCCCTGCACCGCCAGATGGACTGCCATCCACTGTGTCACCAGGGAAGCCCTGGTCACCCACAGTCTTGAAGCCACCACTGACCTGGGACCTCGAAACTCACTGAGCTGACATTTTATCCAAGGCAAAGAAATTTTATCCCCCTGCTGACTGGTCCTCTGCCCTCCAGCCTGGGCCCCAACTCATGGGAAAAGCCTCTTGGCAGCTCTGAGCCCTCAGGTGCCAGGGGCCTACCTCCCACATCCCACGGCTGAGGCCCAGGCCACCCAGCTTGGCTGACCTTGAGAAAAATCACTTTTCTATCACCAAGTCACAGTTTCCTCATCTGCAAAACAGTGTAATAACTGCTAAATGAAGGATCAAGTAAGACCATGGATATAAAACTGCTTTAAAAATCGTAAAGCGCGATTCAACGGGAGCTGGTGAATTTATAAGCACAGTTCCTCACTGCAGAGGGAATTTGTGATTAATTTTCCATGTCACCCCTTAAATGGGTGATAATGATGAGTTCCATGAACCTGGCCCCATGCCACAGAGGCTGTGAACCCCCAAAAGACAAGAGGTGTGCTGCTCACCAGGTCATTACAATGGCCTGAAACCAGCTCCTGCCGCACAGAAGGCAGGCAAGACAAACTTGCGGAACGAACGATCGACCAAATGCTCACAGCAATTCCATGAAGTCAGTGCTCACACCATCCCGTTTACAGATGAGAAACCAGAGGTTTCCAGAGTGGTTCTGAGCCAAGTAACTGTATAAGTCTTGCTCAAAATGAAAGTGAAAGTGTCTGACTCTTTTGCCACCCCATGGACTGCAGCCCGCCAGGCTCCTCTGTCCATGGGATTCTCCAGGCAAGAATACTGGAGAGGGTTGTCATTCCCTTCTCCAGGGGAATCTTCCCGACCTAGGGGGTCAAACCTCGGTCTCCCGCATTGCAGGCAGACTCTTTACCGTCTGAGCCAATTAACTGATGTTCAAATGCTCTGGGAAGGCCACTATTCCTCTTCAGGCCTCTTCCTGGGAGGGCTGACAGCACAATTAGGAGAAGCTGCAGCTGCCTTTCTTATTTATTTTTTTTCCTTAAATTTTTTTGTTGTTGTTCATCATGAATTTTTTGCATCATTTCTTATTTTTATTTATTTTTTGGCCACTTCTCGCGGCATGTAGGATCTTAGTTCCCCAACCAGGGATTCAACTCACGCTCCCTGGGCTGGAAGCATAGAGTCTTAACCCCTCGGCCACCAGGGCAGTCCCTGGAGCTGCCTTTCTAACGTTGGGGGTGCAGCCTCTGTCCTGAGCACCCCCGTGGTCCACATTCATCTCACTAATGTGCACTGTGCAGCCATAACAAGCCTCGAGGCCAGAGGAAAGGCAATGGGGTTGGGGGGAGGGCAGGCGGGGTGGAACTGTCAGAGGAGCAGGGGAGGCAGGCACGAGGAAGACACAGCACAGGCCCGTGGACGGCAGGGGACCGCAGAGGACCGCAGGGGACCGCAGCGCTGTTTTGTGCCTATTTTGCCTCCTCAGCACCCGTCCCCCTTCCCAGTTGGTGCAGTCTGCTTGAGTCTGTGGTTTTCAGAGAACAGACTCTGAACTGGTACAGACCGTCCGTCCCCACCCCCATCCAGGTGCCACCTCCTCATGGAGCAGGGATAAGTAATGCCCATCACACCACCTGCCCGGATTTCCCTCCGGAACCCAGCTCGCCCAGCAAGGATGCTGCCTGGCACAGAGCAGCCTCCAAAAGGCCACACCCAGCCCAGGAAAGGGCTCAAAAGGGCAACTCCCAGGCCTGCCTGTCCTCGTAATCCCCCACGCATAACCCCCTCCATTTTAGCAGTAATAACAGCCACTTTTATTGTGCACCTACTATGCGCTCCCTCCATCCTCACGATGACCCTCTGGGACCCACTGGTGCCCCATTTCACAGATCAAGAAACTGAGGCCTGGGGAGCTGAAGTGAGTTACCCGAGGCCACACAGAGCCCCTGTGCCACCCCTGAACCCCACAAGGAGCTTGAGCACCTCAGACAGGCCCCTGTACCAACGCAGCAACTGAGCTGGTCTAGAGACAGGGGGGACTGCCCTCAGGTGTCCCTCAGTCTCCCCAGGTTGCATTTGGAAACCACTTACTATTGGATTTTCTGAGAACAAGGATGAACCATTTCCACCACCAAAAACTGCTTTGAGTAATGACACTGAATGAGTGAAACTCGCTCAGCCGTGTCGGACTCTTAGCGACCCCATGGACTGTAACCCACCAGGTTCCTCCGTCCATGGGATTCTTCAGACAAGAATACTGGAGTGGGTTGCCATTTCCTTCTCCAGGGGATCTTCTCGACCCAGGGATTGAACCCAGGTCTCCTGCATTGTAGGCAGATTCATTATTGTCTGAGCCACCAGGGAAGCCTGACCTCCCCAAGTAATGACATTATTGAGCTGCAATTACAAGGTGCCTAATATAGAGTACTCACCACAGCTCAGTGAGGATTCTGATTCCCATTTTTCACCAGTAAGAAGACTGAGGCTCACAGATGTCTATTTGCCTGGAACACCTTACAGATCCCTCCTATTCTTTTTTTTTTTCCTTAATTTTTGGCTCCAATATACGGCATGCGGGATCCTGGTTTCCTAACCAGGGATTGAACCTGCACCCCCTGCATTGGAAGCATGAAGTCTTAACCACTAGACCACCAGGGAAATTCTTCTCATTCTCATTCTTAAGTCCAGCCAGCACCATCTTTCTGCAGGGAGGGGGTCCAAAGGTCATTCTCTGTGGAGGATGGGAGGTAAAGAGGATAAAGATTTTGTGTGCCCCTCCCTTCTGTGACTTCCATAATCATCTCATAGGTAACTTGTGTAACTTCAGGGGAAATAACTTCAATATTCACATAAGCATGATAAAGTTAAAAGAGAAACAAGGAAGGGATAAATCAGGAGCTTGGGATGAACAGATACAAACTCTTATATATAAAACAGATAACAAGGACCTGCGTATAGCCCAAAGGACTATATTCAATACCCTGTAATAACCTATAAGGAAAAGAATCTGAAAAAGAATATATTTGTGTATAACAATCACTTTGCTGTATGGCAGAAATTAACACATTGTAAAAAAGAGAGAGAGAAAGGAGGAAACCCCATATATAAACCAATTCATCTGTCCTGGCTTAGAAGGCTCTGCAGAGTCTGTCCCTGGCCTCCATCCCACTCCCTCACCTCACCTCCAGCCTCACCTTCCAGTGCTCTAGTAACTATCAGTTCAGGGACTCCCTAGGCCCCCAGGCCTTTGTGCCGTAGAACAAGCCCACCCTGATCCCTCCACCCTCCTCCCTCCACCTCTTCGCCTCAGCTGCCCGCACCTCCAGGACCCCCTTGAGAAGGTGCTCCTTCTGTCCATCACCCGGATCACTGCTGTCTGTCTCCTCCTCCCAGACCACTCCTCCCCATAGTCCCCGTGCCTGGCACACAGTAGGCGCTCAACATACACTGAGATCTGACACTGACGAGGGTTTGTTATGAAGCAGCTGCAGTTCTGCTTTTCATATGTTGAATCTTTCCCTTTCCCAAGGTGAACATCTTCCTCTCCTATAGGTGAGAAGCTTGAGGCTCTGGTTCTGCTCTGCTCCACTGGGCTGTGGGCTCACTGGGCCTGGGGCATGGGGACTCGGGCCACCTTGAGATGTCACTTCCAGGCAGCTAAGTGTTTGCATTCACTGGTCTCAGCCCCTCGGCCAGCCCTGTCAATCCCTTGAAGGACAGATCCTGGGTTTCTCGGGGTTGTCACTCTAGCCTGGGGTCAATAAGTGTCTGTTGATTTGGTACCAGTGTTCTCCCTGGACAAGAGACTAAGCATTAACAACAAGAACCTAGAGATGTTCTTGACCCTGTGTGTGTGTGTGTGTGTGAGAGAGACAGAAATCTAATTTTATTTATTTATTTTTGTTCTCTTCAATTTGTTTTATGGCCCCAGCGGCTGGCTGCCAGCAAACCCAGGCTGGTGGCCTTGCCTTGTAATTTCTGTAAGTGCCTTCTCGATAAAGTGATGAGATTAATTCATCAGAATTCCTGTGGTCTCTGGAGGGCAGTCTAGGAGAGCACAGGGGCAGGGAGGGGGATACACACACACTCACACACACACACACACACTCATCACGGCTGAGGGGTAGCAGGGTTGGGGGTGGGCTCTCCCAAGACACGGACACGGCCAGCATCCAGCATAAATTCAGCATTCTGACTTGGGAGTGTGCCCAGCATAGACGCATGCAGACTCCACCTCGGGCAAAATCACTCGACTTCTCTGGGCCCCAATTTTCTCATCTGTCAAATGGGCACAGTATGTTCCCATCTCCTAAAGTCCTATGGATTCAGTGACAGAAAGCACATCCAGGGCGTGGTGAAATGCATGCACTGGGTAGCAAGCAATCAAAGTGAACACGCTCATTTTCACATCCATCAGGGCTGTCAGGGTACATGTAGACAGAGGACTCCAGGATGACTCCTTTCTAGGTGTCAGACCTGAGGCTAGCCACCAGCTCTGACATCTAGAACATGAGGACCGGGTCTCCCATGGATAGATCTCAGAGCTGATGCTGTATGTGTGCCTGTGGGAGGGGGCCAGGAATGATCTGGATTTTCAGTGAGATCTCGAGTTAAAGGGGGACCCTCCACCATCGACTCTCTTTGTGCCCCAGGAGACAGAAAAGCCCAGGGGCAACCCCATCAGCTGTCCTTAAACAGTTGCAGAAAAGCGGGTAAGTCCTCTCCCGGGGCTCAGGGATGGGGGCTGCAGGGCTTAGATAAACAGTTCTTGAGGAATTTATGGGCTCGGAGTCTGCTGGCTAAAACCAGAGCCTGAATGGCCACCGTCTTCAGCTCTGGAGTGATGGGGCTGGGCTGGTCCCACTTGGTCCCACTCCCTTATTTATATGACTCCTGAGGGACAGAGATTATCCCTGCCATCGGCATGGTCTTCAGCTCTCCACCCTTCCCCTCCTCCTTACCCTCCAGCTGATGATCTGATTCATGCCGCTGGCTTCAGCTGACGTAATTGGCAAGGACAAGGCAGCATGAAACTCTTACATCTACCTGCCTGCCGGATCCCTCCACCTGGAGTTCCCTTGGATTTCTCATACTTCCTCCAGCTGAACCTGTCCTCACCCAGACTTGCTCATACTCTGTCCCTTGTCTCAGCAAAGCCATCACTAAGCCACCTGCCACCTGGGTCAGAAACTGAGGGGGCATCATCGATGCATCCCTCTCTCTCTGTTACTTCTAAGGTCTTTTTCATCCTACTTGCCTGGTACTTCCTGCCTCCTTCCCCTTCTGCTGCAGGTCATTTCCATGACCATCATCTCTTGCCTCACCTTTGCACTTGCCTCCTTTTTTTGGTTGTGCCATTTGGCATATGGGCTCTTAGTTCCCCAACCAAGGACTGCACCTGTGTCCCCTGCAATGGAACTGCAGAGTCTTAACCATTGGACTGCCAGGGAAGTCCCTTCACTTGCCTCCTCCTGTTTCCGTTGTCCTTTCCAGTCTGTCTTTAGAGGAGGAAATGGCAACCCACTCCAGTATTCTTGCTGGAGAACTCCATGGACAGAGAAGCCTGGAGGGCTACAGTCCATGGGGTCGCAAAGAGTGGGACACAACTGAGCGACTATCATTCACTCACTTCCAGTCTCTCTACCCCCACACTGACCCTGGAGAGATGGAATTAACTTTCCTGTGCAAAATGCCTCACCGGATCTCTGGCTCATCACACACACTGACACTTAAGTCTGCAGGCCTTCCCAAGAGCCCACTAAAGGGCAGTCGGGGAGTGAGAATTGTCACCAAAGAATGAAGGAAGTTGAAACCAAAGAAGCCAGAGGGGATTCCAGATAAGAAAGAAGCCCTTTGTACTGCAGGACCTCAAAAGCCTCAGGTGTTGAACACACAGCAGAAGATGGAGGGAGGTATGGGATTGAAAATGGGAATTTGCTGGAAGTCTGTATTTAAGGAGCACCACTCCATGTGGCCACCAAGAATCTCCCCACAGCCTGCACAAGAGAAGCCAACTTAATTTCTGGAGAGCATAAGTAAGAGAATCGGGACTCAGGAATATGAGGCTCAGCAGAGGGCAGAGGGAAGCTGAAGCTGAAAAGAGGATGACTGAATATTGCAGACCAAACAGTGAGACCACTCAGCCTCACTCCCCAAGCCCACCTCCAGAATTCTAGCAGCCAGATGGACACTCCACCCACCACTCCCATCCTCCACCTCCTACTCTCCGACCTGAAGATGGGAAGAATGAACAGCATCAGAGGAAAGACAAGCAGATAAAAATAAGCCAAAGGAGAGCTCCTTCTGTACTTTTAATCCCTGTTGGCCAAGGATCATCACTACATTTTGGGAAAGCCTTCACTATAAGAACCAACTGGAATAATCAGGAGGAAAAATATGTGGAAAGAAACCAGGACAAAGCAAAGAGTATTAAAACCTCTACAAGCAATCGTCAGTATACTGTTTACTTGAGAAGGTAAAAATACTGTACTCAGGGATTCTCTGGAGAAGGAAATGGCAACCCACTCCAGTGTTCTTGCCTGGAGAATCCCGTGGACAGAGGAGCCTGGTGGGCTGCTGTCCATAGAGTTGCACAGAGTCGGACACGACTGAAGTGACTTAGCATGCATGCATGCATTCTTAGATAAGGAAATGGCAACGCACTCCAGTATTCTTGCCTGGAGAATCCCAGGGACAGAGGAGCCTGGTGGGCTGCTGTCTATAGGGTCGCACAGAGTCGGACTGAAGTGACTTAGCAGCAGCAGCAGCAGGGATTCCCTGGTGGCACAGTGGTAAAGAATCCACCTGCCGATGCAGGGGACATGGGTTTGATCCCTCGTCCAGAAAGATCCCACATGCTGTGGAGCGACTAAGCCTGCATGCCACAAATTTTGAGCCTGTGCTCTAGAGCCCAGGAGCAACCACTGAAGCCTGAGCACTCCAGAGCCTGTGCTTGGCAACAAGAGAAGCCACTGCCATGAGAAGCCCAAGGTCCACAACTAGAGCATAGACCGTGCTCGCCAAAACTAGAGGAAAGCCCACGCAGCAACAAAGACCCAGTACAGCCAAAAATAAATTAATTTAAAAAGTACTGTACTCATGAAACAAGAACAGCATGTGATAAAAGGGAAATATAAAATGGAGGGTATAGAAATTAAAATTATAAAAAATTTTGGACAGTAGGCTAGAAAAGATGTAGGAATTAGAAGATTGATCCTGGAAGCTGAAGATCCGACTCTTAGGAGTTTTGGAAAGAGCAGATAGTGGAGAGGAAGTTATTACCAAGGGAGAAAGGGAGGGAGAGAAGGAGGGAGGGATGAAAATGTTTAAGACCTAAAGAATATGTGTTTCTAGATCAAAAGGCCTGTTGAGAGTCCAAGAATGAATGAAAAAAGAGCTTGACAAAATAATAGAGGTGGAGAACAAATTAGTGACTGCAAGGCCAGGGAGGGGAGAAAACAGAAGGTGGTGTGCCTGTAGATAAAAGGGTGGTGCCAGGAACCCTGTGTAATGGAACTCTTTTGTGTCTTTTTTGTCTTGAAAGACAAAAAAAAAAAAAAAGATACTAAAAACTTTCAGTGAGAGAGTAAAAACAAGTCAAATACAAAGGATCAAGAGTAAGATTGGCCATCATATCTCAAACCACAAGGGGGAAAACTCTCTGTGCATACACAAATGCAAAAAACTCACGTGCACGTTCCCCACTCTTTTTTTCTACTCAGCACTCATCACCTTTGTTTATTTAGGTTGGTTATTGTCAGCTCTGTTTGCTGCTATTTTCAAACACCTAGAACCATACCTGGGAAAGAGTGAGGCTCAATATACACTTTCTAAGCGAATGAATCAAACTTCTTGACAACAGCACCAGAAGTTAGAAGGCAAAGCAGCAGTGGTATCCAAATTCTGGGGAGAAACTAGTTTCAACTAGCATCTAATATACGGGTTGAAGGATTGAGTAAAGGCATTTCTGCACTTCCAGGATGTCAACAATTTCCCCTGTGCTGTGCCTTCTAGCATGAGCCCCCTCCCCCACCCCCCAAAAGGGAAGGGCCGAAAAGAGGAAGAGCTACGATCTGGAGAAGAGAGGGTCCAACCGGGAGGAAAGACAAGGGAACATCCAGGAGGAATAGGCAGTAGGCAAATAGATTGACCGAAAAGTGTGATATAACCACATTCAGACAACGGGGAGATGGGGAAACGTATGTGTGTTGGGAGGGTTTGTATAATCGGAACTAACTCTTCATCCTCCATAACAGAAGTAAAGAGAAAATGGGAAATTGCTAAGTCAGTAAGTAAAGCTGTAAAGTCAAACTAGTAACTAAGAAGATAAAGGGCTGGAAGAAAGATTTTCTTAAACGACTAACTTCAGATTACAGGGGAAGGGGAGAGAGGTAGGGTCAGGGACTGTTATTTTTCATTATGAGTTATGCTTTGAGTCTTTTTAAACTATGTGCACGCATTATTTGGATAAAAGTTAAAAATGAATTTAACACTAATTGTAAAATTAATTAAAATTAAGTGCAAAATTAATTGTAAAGATAAAATATAACCTCCAGGGAAAAGCGCATGAGGCACTTTATGGTCTGGCTACCTCTGACCAGTCCACTCTGACTTTGCTTCCACCTAAGCCCCAGTCTTTCGGCTCCAGGAGACCACACGAAGCCTCTGAGCTGTTTCATACCTCCCTCCAGCTGAAACCCCTCCTGGTAAAGTCTTCCACATCCTTGGAGCCTCTGCACTCCCAGGGCCTTTTTTGGTGAGACCCTCTTGTTTTCTGTCCCAGGCAGGTTTATATGCCCCTTCCTGTTCGCCCCCAACAGGCCTCACCCATCACTCCCCTCCCCACCCCACTCCCAACTGAAAGCAACAGCTTAATGTTTCATCCTCAGGATTTTGCAAGCTGTCCTCCCTTCCGAACCATGTGCTTACTGGAGATAGAGACAGGTAGGTCTTTTAATTCTGTATCTCAAGTACAGTGCCGGCCACCTGAAATACCTGTTAATCAAATGAATTTAAAGCAAGAGCCCCCATGCAGAGAAACCTAGAATTCAAGGGTGACCTCCCAGTTGCCAAATGCAATCCCCTCCCCGGCCCTCCCTTCCTGGTCCTTCCTGAAGCAGCAGACGCCCATCACACCTCTTAAAACCCACTCCTCTGTTAGATTTCATCTCCCTTCTCTGCAGGGACTCTTGCAAGGTCTCTGACCGCTTCTGTTTTTATTGCATAGAATCTAAGATGCTTTCAACAGTAAGACTGCACCATTATTTTATATACCACCAAGAAAGAGAGAGAAAACATCTGCCAATCAAAGTTTGGCTGAGCTTCCTTGCCACTAGCATTTTCTTTCCCCCTTATTAAGAGCTTTCTGAGATTTAGGTTCAGATTTAATCATATAGCATTCTTGTGCATACATGAAAGGGAATAGATAAGAAAAGTAAATTGAAGATATTGCTAAAATTTCTCAGTGTGACTCTCCCGAATGAATCATTTTTGACCAAAGTCATTATTTTCATGTTTTTCCACGGAACTGTCATCTCTGCTAACAAAGGAGCTGATGATGCTGTGCTTTTCAAGTGTCCCTTGTTGTCTTGGGGCTTTCATTCCAGGTCACTGGCCCCTTTCTGCAAGTTTTTAAGGCGTTTGTGAAGGCAGTGACAACCCATACAGTTATCACGTAACAGACAGTAATCGGCCCAATTCAGAGATGTTATATGGCGGGAGGGCTTCCCAAGCGGCTCAGTGGTAAAGAATCCACCTGCCAATGCAGGAGATGCAGGTTCAATCCCTGGGTTGGGAAGATCCTCTGGAGAAGGAAATGGCAACCCACTCCAGTATATTCTTGCTTGGGAAATCCTATGGGCAGAGGAGCCTGGTGGGCTATGTCCATGGAGGTCGCAAAAGAGTCAGACACAACCGAGTGACTAAGCAACAACTAAGTAGGCTGTTAACTAGATCTCCTAACTGGACCATTAAAATCACCTCTTATCTGGTTTGCCTGACCTTAAACGCTCCCACTTCATTGCCAGAATTACCTTTCTAAAAGGAGATGTGATTAACTCCCTGCTCAGAAACCTTCAATGGCTTCTCATTGCCAAATATAAATAACGAAGAACAAATCCTATTTATTTAATACCAGGCACTAAGCTGTCATATACCAGACGCTAAGGTACACACTGTACTTGCCTGCCTCGTTTAATTTCTACAAGAATATCCTGGAAGCAGGAGGTATTTAGTAGCCCCGTCAATCCCATTTTATTGACAAGAAAATTAAGGCCCAAAGAAACTCAATAACTTGTCCAAGTTGACACCACTAAGAAATTATAAAGTTGGGAGTCTAAACCATCTGAAGCAGCTCATGCCAAAGTATTCCTCTGTTTCTGCCTCGTGGCTCAGAGGTTAAAGCGTCTGCCTGCAATGTGGGAGATCTGGGTTCGATCCCTGGGTCGGGAATATTCCCTGGAGAAGGAAATGGCAACCCACTCCAGTATTCTTGCCTGGAGAATCCCATGGACAGAGGAGCCTGGTTCATGGGGTTCGCAAAGAGTAGGAAACGACTGAGCGATTTCACTTTCACTTCCTTCACTTCCTTGAAGCCCTCCCATCAAAGGGTTTGTGAAGCCCTTTGACATCCGGTCTGACGCTCTGTTTCAGCCCCTTACCTACTCACTTCCTGAGCAGAGGGCACTCAACTCCTGTGGGCCTGTTTTGCTGTTCTTTCTACCAAGCACTTTCACTCCTCACTCCTGCTTAGCTGCCCCTTCCTCTGGGAAGTCCTCCCTGCTCTGCGTGGCTGACTTTCAACCTGTGTCTCACCTGACTTTCACCCTGGCTATGCCTCTGAAAAAAGGATCTGTGATAGTTCTTCCTCTCCCTCCCTCAGTGCCTTGAAGATAGTAACATTTTTGTGGGTTTAATTGATTCTTTTTGTGCACATGAGGAAATTGTCCAGAGCACCCCAGGCCCTGCTCAAGGTCAGCTGCTGGCTGGCGAGTGTCAGGGCTGGGCTGGGACAGCACCCCACTCCCAGCTCCTACTTACTCCTGGCTTTTTCTCTGCATCCTTGTCATAGTCTCTTTCCCCTGGGATCGCAGGCCTCCTTCTCCAGGACAAAAGGCCTGGCTGCCGTCCAAGGCAGGATAACACATCAATCACCCCCCCGCCCCCTCCCCCGCCCCCGCCCCGCCCAGTCTCCTCGGGGAGTTTCCTTCCAGGCTTGCAATCTGGGCCCCAGGTGAACAGAGGAAGCTTGGTTCCAGGGCCTCTTTCTTGTTCCTCCCCATCTTAAGGAGCTGCTCCAGGGGCCTCCTGGTGACCTGCAAAGTTGGCCACGTGCCCTGGGAACGCAGGGAGGGGACAGGGTGGTCGTACCCTCCGCATAGCCCTCATGGCCGAGCAGCGTGTGTTGTCAACAGCTTCCATTCCATCTAGAAGGAAATTCAAATGCGACTCTCACCAGGGCGCAGAACTGTGTCAGCCTCTCAGCCTCTTCTGCTTAGCCCTCACTCACTCACAACAGCCACAGTGGCCCTCCTCCTGGTCCTGAAACAAGCCTGCTGGTTCCTCTGCCTGGAATGCTGGCTCCAGGATTCAGTCACCTTCTGAACGTGGCCTTACCTAATCCTCAGACTAAATTAGGCCCCCTCTCTCAGCCACCTTGGGCTTCCCGAGTAGCTCAGCTGGTAAAGAATCTGCCTGCAATGCAGGAGACCTGGGTTCGATCCCTGGGTTGGGAAGATCCCCTGGAGAAGGAAATAGCAACCCACTCAGTATTCTGGCCTGGAGAATTCCACGGACTGTATAGTCCACGGCGCTTGTCTGGGTCTGTCATAATGCTCAAAATTCTCCAAGCCAGGCTTCAGCAATATGTGAACCGTGAACTTCCTGATGTTCAAGCTGGTTTTAGAAAAGGCAGAGGAACCAGAGACCAAATTGCCAACATCCGCTGGATCATGGAAAAAGCAAGAGAGTTCCAGAAAAACATCTATCTCTGCTTTATTGACTATGCCAAAGCCTTTGACTGTGTGGACCACAATAAACTGTGGAAAATTCTGAAAGAGATGGGAATACCAGACCACCTGACCTGCCTCTTGAGAAATTTGTATGCAGGTCAGGAAGCAACAGTTAGAACTGGACATGGAACAACAGACTGGTTCCAGTTAGGAAAAGGAGTATATCAAGGCTGTATATTGTCACCCTGTTTATTTAACTTATATGCAGAGTACATCATGAGAAACGCTGGACTGGAAGAAACACAAGCTGCAATCAAGATTGCCGGGAGAAATATCAATAACCTCAGATATGCAGATGACACCACCCTTATGGCAGAAAGGGAAGAGGAACTCAAAAGCCTCTTGATGAAAGTGAAAGTGGAGAGTGAAAAAGTTGGCTTAAAGCTCAACATTCAGAAAACGAAGATCATGGCATCCGGTCCCATCACTTCATGGGAAATTGATGGGGAAACAGTGGAAACAGTGTCAGACTTTATTTTGGGGGGCTCCAAAATCACTTCAGATGGTGACTGCAGCCATGAAATTAAAAGACACTTACTCCTTGGAAGGAAAGTTATGACCAACCTAGATAGCATATACAAAAGCAGAGACATTACTTTGCCAACAAGGGTCTGTCTGGTCAACGCTATGGTTTTTCCTGTGGTCATGTATGGATGTGAGAGTTGGACTGTGAAGAAGGCTGAGCGCCGAAGAATTGATGCTTTTGAACTGTGGTGTTGGAGAAGACTCTTGAGAGTCCCTTGGACTGCAAGGAGATCCAACCAGTCCATTCTGAAGGAGATCAGCCCTGGGATTTCTTTGGAAGGAATGATGCTAAAGCTGAAACTCCAGTACTTTGGCCACCTCATGCAAAGAGTTGACTCATTGGAAAAGACTCTGATGCTGGGAGGGATTGGGGGCAGGAGGAGAAGGGGACAACAGAGGATGAGATGGCTGGATGGCATCACTGACTCGATGGACATGAGTCTGAGTGAACTCTGGGAGTTGGTGATGGACAGGGAGGCCTGGCGTGCTGCGATTCATGGGGTCGCAAAGAGTTAGACGTGACTGAGCGACTGATCTGATATGATCTGATATTTACTGTCTTGCTTACCCACAGCTCCTGGCACAAAGGTTGGGACTCCATAAAGTTTCACGAAAGAACCAAACAACTGCTTCACAAGCTTCGATGTAAGGCAGCAGGTCCCCTCAAACATTGCTCTTTAGAAAATAGCAAGTTGCTTTATATCTGGGTCTTTGTGAGGTGTCTCTCATATCAGAGGTGCTGTGTCAGTCACTTCATACTGAACAGCAATTTGAGGAGACCCATTGCCCCAAGAAGACCCCAATTAAGGCCTGTCACCCAACTAAATCAATAACAAAGGCAGGAAGAAATTTAAAACAATTTTAGTTATTCCCAGGAACAGGAGTCACGATAGCAAACACTGAGAGTGAAAAGCAGTAGGTACCTGATATGTTGTGGAAACCATAATTATAAATTGACTCAACTACTTTTTTGCGTGCTAAGTCACTTAGTCATGTCCAACTCTGAGAGACCCCATGGACTGTAGCCAGCCAGGCTCCTATGTCTGTGGGATTCTCCAGGCAAGAAAACTGGAGTAGGTTGCTGAGCCCTCCTCCAGGGGATCTTCCCAACCCAGGGATTGAACCTGCATCTCTTACGTCTCCTGCACTGGCAGGTGGGTTCTTTACCACTAGTACCAGCTGGGAAGCCTAACTATATAAAATACGTAACGACAGACTTACTACCTAGCACAGGGAACTATGCTTAATATAATCACCTATACTGGGGCAGAGGAGAAGGCAACGGCCCCCCACTCCAGTACTCTTGCCTGGAAAATCCCATGGATGGAGGAGCCTAGTAGGCTGCAGTCCATGGGGTCGCTAAGAGCCAGACACGACTGAGCGACTTCACTTTCACTTTTCACTTTCATGCATTGGAGAAGGAAATGGCAACCCACTCCAGTGTTCTTGCCTGGTGAATCCCAGGGACAGGGGAGCCTGGTGGGCTGCCGTCTATGGGGTCGCACAGAGTCGGACACGACTGAAGTGACTTTGCAGTTAGCAATGGGGAAGAATCTGAAAAAGAATATATGTGTTTAACTGAATCATTTTGCTGTACACTTGAAACTAACACAACATCATAAATTAACCATATTTCAATTTTTTAAAACTGACACAACTGAAAAAGAACTATCCTAATGATCTAGGAAATGTACTTAGGGCTCCAAATAGAACTTTGAGAGACGGCAGCATATCCAGGCTCACAAAATCTCCCATAACAGAGATGGAGTGTGTGGAACAGAGGTGGAAGGAAGTATGCTCTGAAACACCACGCTGAGCAACTCGACCCAGAAAGTGGCTCTGGAGAAGGCAAAGACACTTTCATCAAAGAGTCATGCGAAACTTTGGGTAAACCCTGCCTTTTGAAAAGGAAAAGGTTTTTCAAAAAAGAATACATGGTCTTACAGAATGTGACTGAAAATATGCAAGCATAACAAACAAGCATGCTTATAAGTAAACGTGACTATTTTATCTAGATCCTAAAGGCTTACATACACACATTAGCCAAGTGTCTTTGGTTTGCCCTCATTGGGAAAATGAGAGATCACTTCAGGGATTGCCTTCTACTCAGACACATTGAGAACTTCCTACAGGCCAGGTACTGTGGAACGGCATGGGGCTCGGCGGAAAAATCGAGATAAATGTAATGCCTCAGGAGATGCCGGGGAAGCAGATGACCAACAGCAGTGACGGTACAGTGTAGGAAGTATCATCCGCGTGCAGAAGCTTCGCAGGAGCACACGGAGGGGCAATCAGCGGAACAGAAAGCAGGGTCCTTGCTGAGAGGGTCAGGGTTTGGAGGTACAGCTTAGCATGGACGCCTGGGTGGTCCCTCAAAAGGGCCCCTCACCACTGCAGTACTCATGACAAAGGTTTTCACTACTGTGGGTCAGTACCACAGCCCAGAAACCTGTGTGGGCCAGCCACAGAAAGGGGCTCCATCTCTCACAGGCCGACTCATATTGTCCAAATTCAGGGACTTGATGGATAAGCCTGGGGATGCCAGCACACTCAAGGAAAAATTGATCTGTCCAACCAGATTCTGCCTAACCATCAAGTTCACAGAGCAGAAGACCTATGAGGGACCTAATGCCAAAGTGCAGGGGGTTGTAAGTCCCCCCCACCGCCCCCCCCACCCCGCCGCAAAAAGTCAGAAAAATGTAAATCCTTTACGCTTTGTGGCCTGAAGGTCTGACTACTACTCTACCAAAGCACCAACACAGAGACAATATGTAAACAAACAGGTGTGGCCCTGTTCTAAGACGGCTGGATTCACAAAAGCAGAAAGCTGCCTGCAAACTGCACTTTGCCCACCTCCCCCATCCCCAAAGAGGCAGCCCCAGCACGGCGCAGAGTACTGAGAGCCCAGTAAGCAGTGAGCGCTCAGTAAATATTTGTAGGCAGGGAATGGGATTCTGAGGGCTTTCTCCCTAAGTCTCTTGTGACTCCTTGGTTCCCATAAATTTCTTCTATTGTCCAAATTCAGTGTAACCACTGAATGGAGCACATGGAAGGAACCTAAAGAGGGAAGGGAGGCTGTGAGCTAGCATGATTTTCAGACCTGTCCTGGCATTTACTTTGTAAATGGATTATTATTGCATGTGACTAAAGGCCCTGTTCAAAATGGCCTGAACATCCTCCTTAACTAGGGAGGTGCTTAGGAGACTACGCCCTGGGCTGGCAGCCTAAGGCAATGCCTGTAGCCTCGCCTGCTCTAAACCTTTGATTCTGGCATCTAGAGGGCAGGTACTCTGTGTCTCTCCCTGAAGCTCCTTACTCAGGAAAGTAAAGTCAAGTCGCTCAGTTGTGTCCAGCTCTTTGTGACCCTATGGACTGTAGCTCACCAGGCTCCTCTGTCCCTGGGGCTTCTCCAGGCAAGAATACTGGAGTGGGTTGCCATTTCCTTCTCCAGGGGATCTTCCCAACCCAGGGATTGAACCCGGGTCTCCCACATTGCAGGCAGACTCTTTATCCCTCTGAGCCACCAGGGAAGCCCCTAACTCAGCGCAGGGACTCAATTAATGCTCTCTTGGTTCTAAGCTCATCTCTGGGGTTGTCCAATTGTAGGTAATTTGTTTCCTCTTTATATTTTCCCCATATCTCTAAATTTCCTACAACTGTTATGCTCAGAAACAACAAAATCAAAATCTTTGTTAGAACAAAATCAAAGAATTGATGAAATAGCCAGAGCAATCCATCAGCTTTAGATGGACAGTCCCTGTTCCAAACATATATGTCTTTCTGGTTGAAAATGAATAACTCTTCCTGTGACTAAGAAAAGGGACAAGAGCAGGCCAGTTCCGATGGCACTAAATGCTCTGTTTGTCTTTGGGCTTCTAGGAAAAGATCGTTATCCTATTCGTGGGAGCAAATAATGAAGACTATTTACAAATCCTTCCTGTGGGCCCTTGCTGAGAATGTTCTTAACACCCAGGTTGCTGTCGAGGGTGTAGCAGGATTCTTGAGTCGACACCAGCCTCTGCTTTCAGAAAATTTGATCCAGAATTCTCCAGCACATTAAGGAATAAGGAGAGAAGAAAATGTAATTGTCTCTTAAAAGACAATTTTTCAAAAACTGACCTTCAGGAGTCTAAAATAGTGGCAATCTTACCAAGATTACATCCCAATTTTAGAAGAAAAACACTGCTCTTTCAGTGGCTTAAATTGTTTTAAACATCTCATGTTTATCCTTCCAATATCCAATGATATTAATTGGATATTGAACTGGGGGTTTTCAAGCCTGGCTGAGACTTAGAACTGCATATAGTGCTTTTCACATCTAGAAATTCCAGGGCCTCTTCCCAGACTGGGGGATGTGAAGCTAGCAGGGACCAGCATACATCCATTCACGGTGCTGAAGGCTAGCGCAGTGCCGGACAGAAAAGGGTTCCGTCAGTATTTGCTGAGAGAAGTTGGTACCACGCTCCTTCTGGGAAAGGTACAGGGAACTGGGGGCCTGGGGTTCTAGGAAAACTTACTTTTTTACTGTTGGAATAAAACAGTAAAAAATTCCTATGTACTATTTGCATATTTGCCATGCTTATATTTTTAAAGGGTCCATTTAATAAAGAAATTTATCTATAGCTAAAATGGTTTAAATCCTGTTAAGTTAAAATAATAATTGTACTCTTTAAATTAATGAGATCACAAAAACCTGCTTTGTAAGATAAAACAGATTATGTCTGTTGTCTAAGTAATAGTGTCTTAAGGGATACTAGGAAAGTGAAAATAATAACTGCAGACATTTATTTAGTACTTACTAAGTGCCAGGCCAAAACATAAGTGCTCTCTCTCTATATATATATATATATACACACACACACATATATATAAAATGCATTACTTACATATGTGCTTTATATATATATAATGCATCATATATAATGTATTTTATATATATAATACATACAATGCATTATATATATATATATAGTATATAATTAAGCCTCTTTTTAACAGCTCTATGTGAGGTAGCCATGACACCATCTCACCTTTCCTGGGAACAAACTAAAGCAGAGAAACTGAGGCAGCCCCCAAGGGCACTGAGCAGTAAGGTAAGGGATGGAGCTGTGCGACCCAGAAGCCCACCCAGCAGTTGGACAGGTCAACACACCGTTTCAACTAACACGTTAAACTGGAAACATCCTAGGACCCTTAATTAGTTTAATAAATAACTTCTCACAAGAAATTTAAGCAAATACTTGTTGACTGAACAAGCGAAGAATCATCCATGGAAGCTCAGCTTGCCTCTTCTAAAAGAGAAATAGGGGAGGAGGGCAAGGGAGGATACCCCTGGACCGCCAGGCAGGGCAGGGACAGGAAAGCACCCCTGAGTTTTCTCTAGTCTGGTCTGCAGTCTCTGTCCCCAGGGGACAGCATCTGCTCATCTCAGTGACCTCCACGAGCAGGGCTTTTGGTCTATCCTAGCGTCAGGCTGGCACTTAGTAGGAACTCACAGATAGTCAGTGGGATGCATGAAGCAAGGGCTCTACCTGTGACCTACTGTAGTAAGAATCTTGGTTACCATGCGCAGCCATCATTATCCCCTATTTACCTAGGACTCACTTCTCAGCCCTGGAGGGCTCTTTCCCACCCATTGAGAGAGGCAGCTACCCCATGGCCTTCGGAACATGACTCAGCCGATAAGCACACACTTTGTGAAAAGCCCTCAAAGATGGGCCACTCCAGGATGGGACAGGATGAGTGGTCAGGGTGCAGTGGGGGGGTGGGCGGCAGGGGGAGATCCCCTTGCTCTTCCCTGACTCTTTAAAGATGAAGAGGGTAGTCACAGTCCACTTGCGCAATTACAAAGTGAAAGTGAAGTTACTCAGCTGAGTCTGACTCTTTGCAACCCCATGGACTGTAGCCTACCAGGCTCCTCCATCTGTGGGATTTTCCAGGCCAGAATAATGGAGTGGGTTGTCATTTCCTTCTCCAGATGATCTTCCCAACCCAGGGATTGAACCCAGGTCTCCTGCACTGTAGGCAGATGCTTTACTGTCTGAGCCACCAGGGAACAAAACGAGAGACCCATTACAGTTCAAGAGGTCTGGAATTGCAGGGCAAATAGGGCTGCTAACATTTTCCCCCCTAAAATCAGCTCTTTAGGGTCACACATTGGACAGTGTTTCCCATCCTAGGCACACCTAGGCATTTGTGCAGATCTTCCGGGGTCCCCTAAGGGGCGGAATGCCATTTCAACAACAGCCTGCTAGTTAGAGCCCACATCCAGAATCCCAGGATGAGAAGCCCTGGGGAGACCGAAAGGAGAGTCTCCAGAACCTGGCATTCAGAGGCGCCCAGCCCTGCGCCGGCAGCTGGCTCTGGGGGATCACTGGCTCCCTGCCGGGCCGTACCCCCACCCCTCCCCGGCCCGGCCGGCGGCCCCGTACCTTGGATGGTCCTCTTGAAGAAAGCCTTGCAGGCCTCGCAGGAGGCCACGCCGTAGTGGTAGCCGGAGGCGATGTCCCCGCACACGAGGCACAGGCGCTTGGGGATGGCGTTGAGCATGTACTCGCACTTGATGGCCGAGTCCTCCATGAGGCCTCCGGCACAGTCCTCGTAGCCCTTGCGGCACGGGGTGCCTCCCAGCCCGGCGCCCGCGAACATGGGCGGCGAGTCCAGACCGTTGGCGTGGGCGCCCAGGGCTAGACCGAAACCGCCGCTGGCGTCCGACGAGCCGCTGGGGCTGTGGTGGCTGAGGGCATCAATCCCCGAGGACGGGCTGGACGGCTCGGTCTTGATGAAGGAGCCGCAGCTGGAGCCCAGGTGCCGGTCGTCTGCGGACATCCTGTTCAGCAGCCTGGGGACAGAGAGAGCAGGAGTCAGCTCGGAGAGGGTGCGGTGCGTGTGACGTCCCCAGGAATTAGCTCTGGGCTCCGGGCACCGGGTGGGTGGGGTGGCTGGGAGGGGCCTTATGCTAGGTATTGGTGAGATAAAATGCTGGCGGGGGTGGGGGAGAGGTCAATTGGGCTGGGGGGAAAAGGAAAAAACGGCACAGGCCACAGTGAGTTTCTGGCATTACCCCCCAGAACCTTCTGAGTCCTCAAAATGAAAACTCTGTTTGATCAACTTCAGATGAGGCACCCCACCCCTCTGCAAACTGCTAGTCTAAAGGGTGAAAAACGTGGTAACCTTCAGCCAAAATATCTGGCCAAGCTTCCCACGCAACAGTAATAGATTTGAAGTCCGAAGGCAACAGCTCTCGGACCAGACACCCTCAGAACCAGATCCGATGACCCAGTTCACCTGATCCACTCCCCATCCCCACCCCGACCCTGGGGCAGCAGGTAACCCAGCCTCGGAGCTTCCCCCGAAGGCCACCATCACTGAGACTGGGACCAGAGGTGCCACGTCACCTGACCAGGGCAAGAGGCAGGGCTTGTGGCTAAGGCATCAGCCAAATTGGCTGCCCCCTGGGGACCCCCTCTGCACCGGGGCACATCTGGAGGGTGGCCCCAAGGCCCCCTCTCTCATTCCCCTCTATCGCCCCAGAAGAGGTTGGCCTCCCCCTCAAGAGACTGTGCCTCCATCATGCAACACGAGGGAGCCCTCCAACCCCAACTCTGAGCATCACCTCGCTGATTCTTAACCGTAAGTTTCCACCTCTAAGCGCCCCTGCCTCACTGGAGAGTCAAAGGAGCAAGAACAGCAAGGCAGGATCACCACAAAGGGTCATAAAACATTTCCCATAAGGAAAATCCCTCCTCCCAGAACCACGATGGGTGGGTGGGAAGGCAGGCGAAGTATGACCCCCAGGACCAGGGGAGGGGCTTCTCTCCCATGTGAGCGAGAAGAGTGAAGGGCAGGGAAGTGCACTCAGGGAAGCCCAGCCACAGCCCACACTCAAGAGCTCTGGGCCAGGCAGGCCCTGGAGTCAGGAGGCTGGGTCAGGGTCCAGCTGTCCATCTGTCCATGTCCTGGCCTCACCTGGTGGAGGTACAGAGGAGGCCACGGCAGATGCCTGAGCAGCAGGTGGAAGTTAAGAAGGAAAGGTCCTGGAGAATGAAGGGGGCTGGAGAGGGTGGGAGTACAGCCCCGTTCATGGGAAGATGTCCCGGCTGGGAGGGAGGGAGGGTCCCAGTGCTGGAGGAGCTGGGAGTGCCAGTGCTGGAGTCCTACCTCCAGTGATGCTCAGAGGGAGCCCCCTGTTTTCTGAGCAGCTCACTGAAGAAAGCATTGGTCCCCGAGTGGGGAAGGGCTCTCCTATCACACCCACAAAGCCCACCCTCACAACACAACCTTGGCCACACTTAGCCACAACACCCAAGGCAGTCACAATGGGGAGGGGCCTCCCTTGTTCCCGGTCCCACCAATGATCTCATAGTCACTGCCCCTCCCAGAGGGCTGTTCCATCCGTCTACACTTGAACGTGTCCGGAGGCATTGCCCCGCAGACAGTTCTAATCAGAAGCTGGGAGCTCTCTCTGATAAGGATAAAAGATCCCTAAAAGGCTCCTACTGTCAAGAAGTTTATTATCTACTGGAATGTAGTGTTTGAAGATAGAGGCTCTCAGGTCTCTCTGGTTTCAAACTGAATATTCCTGAGTCTTCTGAGACACTTCTTCCGCTAGCTCCAGGTTCCCTTACACCTCTGACTGGTGCCCTGTCATGTCCCCAGGCTCCACATGGTCACCTGCCTCCCGTCCATCTATCAGCAGGTCCCTGGCGTGTCCTCAGGAAACCCCATCGGCCTGAGCAGGCACAGAGGCGCCTGTGGGTTCACCCCCTATGATGCCCTTGCGCTGGACCTGCAGGGAGAGTGGACTAGGTGCTCTTACCTTTATAATCCCCTCCCACTGCTGCTTTGTTGTTCAGAGGCTAAGTCATGTCTGACTTTGCGACCCCATGGACTGCAGCACGCCCGGCTATGCTGTGCTTCGCTATCTCCCAGAGTTGGCTCAAACGCATGTCCACTGAGTTGGTGATGCCCTCTAACCATCTTATCCTCTGTCACCCCTTCTCCTCCTGCCCTCAATCTTTCCCAGCATCAGGGTCTTTTCCAGTGAGTCAGTTCTTTGGATCAGGTGGCCAAAGTACTGGAGTTTTGGCTTCACCATCAGTCCTTCCAATGAATATTCAGGACTGATCTCCTTTAGGATGGACTAGTTGGATCTCCTTGCAGTCCAAGGGACTCTCAAGAGTCCTCTCCAGCACCACAGTTCAAAAGCATCAATTCTTCGGCACTCAGCTTTATGATCCAACTCTCACATCCGTACGTGACTACTGGAAAAACCACAGCTTTAACTATAGGGACCTTTGTTGGCAAAGCGATGTCTCTGCTTTTTAACATGCTGTCTAGGTTTGTCACGGCTTTTTTCCCAAGGGGCAAGCGTTAGGGCCCTGCCGTTCCCAGAAACATCCCAGGCCTGCTGTGACGAACACTGCAGGACAAGTCAGCTCCCAGACCCAAGCCCTCCTCCCTCAGGCTTACGAGTGCCCCAGAGGTTTTGGAAGACACATTTGAAGTCAACAGAAATTATTGCAACTGCTACTTAGTGAGCACATTTTATATACCACCCACTTCAGGTCTGTCTCTCGGGTGTACAAGAAGCTCGTGCCCAAGGGAAGCAATTGGAGAGCTCTACAGCCACGTCCAGTGAACAATTTTCCAAGTGTCTTCCCCAACCCCACGGCTCAGCCAGCCCTGATGGACACCCAGGCCAGGCAGCGGTTTCATGCCCTAAGCCTTGGTTTTCCCTCCTAGCCCTCTCCTTGAAGGCTTCAAGGGGCACAGGCACAAAGCAGTCTTTAGTGGGCTGAACAGCCAAGATGCACCCTGTCCAGGCCACCGCCTCCAGGCCCTGGCCAAGTGACTCTAGGACTGAGAAGGAAGCAAACTTGCCCCTCACCTCAGAGTTGGGACAGAAATCCAGCCACTAATTTAGAGCCTGGGCTCCAGCTGAGAGTCTGATGATTTCATTCCTGCAGGCTTCTCCTTTCGTGACCCTTATTTTGGCCCCAGGAGGAGACTGGTGGGCTGCAGTCCATGGGGTCGCTAAGAGTCGGACACGACCGAGCGAATTCCCTTTCACTTTTCACTTTCATGCATTTGAGAGGGAAATGGCAACCCACTCCAGTGTTCTTGCCTGGAGAATCCCAGGGATGGGGGAGCCTGGTGGGCTGCCGTCTGTGGGGTCGTGCAGAGTCAGACACGACTGAAGCGACTTAGCAGCAGTAGCAGCAGCAGAATGTCTATGCCAAGGAGCTTCAACATGTACTCCGGGCACCAGGGTGCCAAAGGCTGACCAGATAGGAGGACATGCCCAGCGCAGCTCATGATGTCAAGAAGCTCATCCTCCCACCAGGACAGACACTAAACAAACACATGTGTGCAGAGCGCCAGCAAGCCCGGGGGTGGGTGGGAAACTGCACTAATAGGGGCTCCCCGCTGCCCCTCCGGTCCGGTTTCATTCATTCGCTCTTTCATTTGCATTCTTTTTCCCTCCAGGAAACCTGCCCCTCCCCCCACCCATCCTTAACCTCTCTTTAATTCAAAAGCAAAACGTAAAGACAAAGGGAAAGAAAAGGGCCAAGAAGTAGTGGCCAGAGGAGCTGAGAAGAGAGAGTGAGTTGTGGACGTGCAGTGAAGACAGCCCTCGAGAAGGGGGTGGCGGCAGGTACGTGCAGCCGCAAAGTCAGGGGAAGTCAGGAGTGCACGTGTCCCCTTCAGTGAGCCGTCAGGATGTGGCTGGTGACGTCCCCAGAGCAGTGTCCTGGCATGGGCGGGGGTCGGGGGGGGGGGGCGGTGGTAGGAGCCACACAGGCCAGAGCTGCAAAAGGCCCGGGAGGCAGACAATCTTTCTGGAAGCCCGGGCAGAGGAGAGGGTAGGGGTAGGGGCTTCCTTGCACACCTTTACACAACACCGTCCACTTGAACTCAGGGGTGGTGGAGGCAGAGAAGGAATGTTTTTGTTGTTACTGGCGGTAATTTATCTGCTTCTTTGATGAGGGGGAGGTGTGTCAAGAATGTAAGGAACTTAAGAAATTTAAAAATTACTTTCCAGTTTGCCTGAAGCGACCCTGATCCCACCTACTGACCCAATATAATTATCCACCACTCCCCATGTCTCCCCAGAGGAGACAATGAATTCTATGTGAGTCTATGTTACATGCTAATGGTAAAGAGCAAATCAAGATGGAGAGGTTGAGATGACCAAAGATGAGTATCAGCTTTTCTCAAATTCTGGTCCAGCCTTCATCAGAGTCAGCCAAGGTGCTGGTTGAACAGGTAGCTTCCTGGACTGACCCCATGTTTTTGCTTAGTCGATAAGCCGTGTCCGACTCTTTTGCGATGCCATGAGCTGTAGCCCTCCAGGCTCCTCTGTCCATGGGATTTCCCAGCGAAGAATACTGGGGTGGGTTACCATTTCCTTCTTCTGGGCATCTTCCTGACCCAGTGATTGAATCTATGTCTCCTGAATTGGCAGGCAGATTTTTTTTTTTTTTACCACTGAGCCACCTGGGAAGCCCAGTCATATTTTGAACATTCATCCCTGTAGGTGGGGCCCAGAAGTCTACATTTTTGGTTCTGTATGTTGGTTTGTTTTTAGCACCGCAGCTGTGATTCTCAGAGGAGTTAAGTTGGAAACCTACAGGAATAACACAGGTGGTCAGGGGACCCGGTTGAAGTCCTCAAGGAATCTGGATGCCCCGGAAGAGAACTGAGCCGAGGCAGTACAAGGGGGAGGGAAGGTTGGCTGTGCAGAGGGGAAGTTTGGAGGTGGTCTCTCTCATCCCCCAGGCAGCCTTTCCTCATTCCATGGAAGGGGAGGTGAGGTCCAGAGATCTAGCGAAAGGAAGAAAGTTTTTAACAGCAACTGCAGGAGGAAGAGAGAACAGAAATCAGGAGCATAGAGGCTTACCAGGCCCCTTAACTCAGCCTGCAAGGCAGCAACACGGAAAGCTTCGGCCTGCGTTTCTCAGCTCAGGCATTAGTGACATTTGGGGCTGGTCATTCCTCACTGGGGGCCAGCCTGTACACCGTAGGTCGGTCAGCAGCATCCTTGCCTCTGGAAGCCAGTAGCACCCCCACCCCCAGAGACAACAACCCAAACCTCCAGGCACGGCCAGATGGTCCCTGGGGGACAAATTGCCCCTAGTTAAGCATCACTGACTTGGCTATTGGAGGGAAGGGGGAAGGCAAAGGGCCCGGAAGCTGAGGGTGTCGTTCGGAGATGGAACAATGTCAGAAAGCACAGAATTGGAAGACGGAAGGCCAGAGGGTGAGTAGGTGGAGTTTCCAGTGGGTGGAGGCTAAAGTACAGAAGGAAGAAGAACCCGGACAGCTGGAAGGATGGGAGGCTGGGTCAGGGAAGATCTCAGAGATTGGAGCCAGGATGCCAAGGCTCAGTAGGATGTGGCCATGGGGCTAGTGGCCAGGACGGGATGCAGGAAGAACGTAGCGTGGGGATGAGGTGGAGGTGTCGACACTTGCGCCCTGGGGAGGAGAGGGTCATGTGGAGTACACCATCTGTGGTTGGCTGGGGCCCAGTTCCCAACTGGTCGATGACTATTGACTTTATGGGAGGGGCCCACTGCCCAATCTGAGCTGCCTTTGAAAGAGCAATAGTCAGTGGTCTAAGTTCCCGGAGGCATTCTCTTCCCTCTAATTCAGCTCGTATCAGGAACACAGTTAGAGCTGCCCTGGGCCTCAATGTCACCACCATCTGATTAAAATGGCCCCCCAGTGCCAACCCAGGCCTGCCCCTGTTCGCGTCCAATGTGGGGCCCTTACCCCAGAGGGACCTGACCTCCTGGGATGCCTGAGCTTACTCTCTGCCTCTGCCAGATAATCACTTTGCTGGACAGCAAAGTGGGTTGGAGGTTTTCCTAGTACAGAGACCAACAGCACCTTGGAAGTTCTGAAAGAAACCCAAACCATTCAGCTCTTCTGTCATGAACCTAACCCTAACCCTAGAGGAACAGAAACTCCAGGGAATCAACAAGAAAGCGATCATCAGTTTTTTAAGCTGGAATCCCAGGGGTCTACCCCCTTCAGGGCCACTTGCTGGTGGGCTGGCAGAAGAAGCTTCTGGAGGAAAGAAGCCTCCTGGAGGGAAGAGGGATGGGCCAGCCTGATGAGCCTAGGGCCTGGCTCTCTGTCCTCTGCAGAGTAGAGTCCAGCCACCACACGCCAGAATTGGGGTCACACATAGAGGGGCTACCCTCAGAATCAGCTTTTGGCTCTGTGCCAGGCTGCCCTATAAGAGCAGAAACAAGCCCCCAAGTCACTTAATGGTTACAAGCCATTGCTCTGATGTGAGCCAGTCATAGTAGCTGTTGACTTTGAGTAAACAGGTCAACCTCTCTGGGCCTCAAGGTTCCTCATCTGTAAAATGGCCCCATCACAGCACCTCCTTCATAGGGCTGTTCTGGGTGAGCAGGGCCTAGATTGAGGGCCGGAGGAGGAGGCGGCGACAGAAGATGAGATGGTTGGATGGCATCACCAACTCAGTGGACGTGCGTTTGAGCCAACTCTGGGAGATAGCGAAGCACAGCATAGCCGGGCGTGCTGCAGTCCATGGGGTCACAAAGAGCCAGACGCGACTGAGCGACTGAACAACAACAATAATGTAGGCAAAATGAACATGCTGGGGCCCAGCACGCTCTCAGTGGACGGTGTCTGTCTTGTGATTCTCCTAGGAAACCCCTCCCAGAAAATCCAGCAGCTGGCTGCAGCCTGGGGTGAGCCCCAGCAAAGCTCTTCCCTCAACCAAGTCTAGAACTGAGGATAATTCCACAAGGAACTTACCATTTACCAGGAGAGAAAAGTAGTGGGTTAGGAAAATTAAGAGGATAAATAAGCCTGAAACGGGAATCCACTCTACAGAAGAAAAATAGCTTCTGAACACTTGAGAGACTCTTATGTACATTTCCATAATTAATTTGCTAACCAGAAGCCACTGAGCTGTTCAT
This sequence comes from Bos mutus, assembly GCF_027580195.1. Lineage (NCBI taxonomy): Eukaryota > Metazoa > Chordata > Mammalia > Artiodactyla > Bovidae > Bos > Bos mutus. The sequence goes on from NC_091626.1 coordinate 98,068,449, forward strand.
TAAAGCAGACCCTCAGATCCTCCAGCAAGGCTTTATTTGTTATGAATCAGCCCGCCAGGCACTTGAAAGTAACAGAGCTAAACTTCCTTTACAAATAATGTTAGAGAACGCAGAATGAGCCTTTATTGGAGGGATAAGATGAGGACCACGTGGCTAAATGTGAGTAATTGACAAGGTCCCCAGCATTCCTGTTGGGACATGGATTCATGAGGACTTATCACATGAGAGGGAGGGAAGAAAGGAAGGAAGGCGGAAGGAAGGGAGGGGCGGAGGGTGAGGAGGAAAGAAGTATCATGAATCAAGGCTTCTAATTAATCCAATTTCATGCATCTGAGTCCATTCTTCAGTCCATTCATATATATATATATATGCTTTTTCCCCTTACACTTATATATTTCTTTAATTCAAACTGACCTTCTCCTGCAGTAGTCTGAAACACCCATTTCAATACATAGTATTTTTATCTCTCATGAAATCTCGCAAGGCATATCTTTCAACGCTGGACCCATTTTCCTGGACAGACACCAGCACAGCGGGAATCAGCGCCTGAAAAATACTCAGAGATTCTCCTGCCTGACCTGGTGACCTTCAGAGGAGGAGCTGAAGACCCCAGAAGTTGTGACTCACTTAAAGACACTTACTAGAGAGCCAGGCTGGCTGGGGGCTGCCTGGAGACACAGCGGGGGGAGGTGACCTGTGCAGGGGAACAGGGTGACCCCACCCACCTGTCACCCTCCATCACCGCGTCCACTACTGCACCACCGGTCCCCACGTCCACTACTGCACCATCGGTCCTGTGCTGGTTTGATTTTTGTCTGGTCTCCTTAGGAATGCTTTCCTCATGCTCTCTTTCTCTCTCTTCCCTTAAGACTGGGACTTAAGACAACAAAATGACCCGGTTGCAAACTGGCTTCAGTAAGAGCCCGCCTATCCCTCTGTATGCTGCAGCTCAGGCAAAAATCTGTAATTAAGCATCTTGTCGTTAGAAAGATTAGTCAAAACCAGGCTGATCCCAGACAACTGATTGAAATCTCGTTCCACACAAATTACGGCACGGAAAATAATGATGGGTAATTAGTGCCCTTCAATCGGGGTTTTTATCCATGATGTCCCAGGCTGCATCCATCATCATGAGAAGAGAGAAGCTTCGCCAAAGCAGGAGGAGACTGCTGGGCACTGAGGGGCTGCCCCGGCACAGCGGGAGGGCCGGGTCCCCTGGCAGAGTTCCAGCCCACAGTGGACAGCCACTGGCTCTTCTTGTAGCTGTGTGCAGATTAGACAGAGGGTCCCCCTCTGGGCAGACCAATTCAAAACTTCAGTCCTCACCCCGGTCCTCTCAGGGGAGTGCCTTCATGCAGGGCCCCAAAATACCTAATGGCTCTCACTTTAGCCCATCTGGCTAAACTCTGGCCTCTGACACCACAAACAGATGTGTCTGGAGGAAGGACAGCTCATAATTTCAAAAGATGCCCCCAAACACACCTTGAGCGATCTTCCTTTCAATTGCTATTGGAGATCTGACATCCAGGAATCTAAACTCTTCTCGAGTCTGTTTTTATTTTCACCCCATAATACGCAGTGATACGGCATAAATATCCCACCTACTCTCACTGAACAAATTCGGCAGTTTTCAGATGACATTTAATCCTAGAGGTGCCGTGGTGTTGGGCCATAGACCTTAGTGGTTGGAGCTGGATTGCCTGACTTTGAATTCCAGTTCTGTCTCTCACACGTAATTTAATCTCTCTGAGCCTCAGTTTATTCATCTGTAAAATGGGGATGGTGATAATTATCCTGTGTATCTCATAGGGTAGTCCTGAGGATTAGTGAGTTAACACAGAAAAGAGCTTAGAACTATACCTGGGGAAAGTGCTCAGTAAGTACCACTAGCAGTTGCTACTAGCACTCTTTTGGTAATGAGGAGACAGTTTCCATTCAGTCTCTAATAAGTTCTGTCCCACAGCAAGCAAGCCTGTCTTGCTCCCTCTCCCCTTCCCATCATTCATCCATCGTGCATCCACCCATCCACCATTTAATCAGGCAATTGTGTGCTTCTCTGCATGCTGCAACTTCCACCGAGAAAGTCCCTTTTCAGACAAAGGGGTTCCTTATTCAGGCGCTACTAGAACCAACTGTTAGAACTAACCAGCCTCTCTTCTGGGAGCTGCCAACCAGCTCCAGCATTCTCTCTGTCTCATTCCCACACGCACACCGAGATGCCATAGGAACTGCCACATGTGTAAGGCTCTCTACCTGCTGGCCCAGCAGAGTGACCCAGAGCTGTGCTCGTGACCCATGCTGGGCAGTGTCTCTCCCTTGAGACCTTGGTGTCACAGCTGCCTCTCCAGGGACAAAGGCCGTTAAGATAGACATTTCCAAGTGTGAGCAAGGTCATACTTCACACCATGGTACAGCAAGAAAGACGAATATGGAAGCTGGCAGTAGAGAAGGGTGCCGGCCAGGGGCAGAGCCCCAGGAGCCTCAGTTGGCAGCTACCAGACAGCATGGCAGTGCCTATGTTCAGGGGAGCGATGATGCATGATTCCTTGCTGTGGCAGCTCAAATGGGGTGTTGTGACAGCTAACCACTCCCCCGCCATCTCATCCGTTCATCCACTCGCCCTCTCCCTCCTTCATTCATTTCAACTATTTCTTGAATATCCATGGTGTGCCAGATACCATTCTAGCCCCCAGGATGGATTGGTGTCCAAGGTGGACAGGTTTCTGTCCTCAAGGAGTGGCAACACTGTATTTCATTGACTTTAAGCTATACCCTTTTATTCACTTTTTTGTTTTTTTGGTCTAGTTTCTGTTTTTCTCCCCACATTTTAACATCTTGGCAATCAGAATGCATCTTGAATCGATGGCATGCCATAGCTTCATTTAATTAGCGGTTATAAAAATATGGTGTCTATGATGTCATAGATTTAATGAAATATGATAATAAGTATAGCTGAGATGGCCACGAGTTCACCAAAAGCAGCTTCACGTTCTGTCTAGACACAGGAAGACCACACTTCTCAGTCTCCCTTGCAGTCAACTGTGCCCATAGACTGGGTCCTGGCCAAGGGCATGTGGGCAAAGAGATGTGAGCCACTTCCCCATCTGGCCCATAAGAATCTCCCCTGGCCACTCCCTGCCCCGACTCCTCTCTCTCTCTGTCCTTCCCCATCTGCAGGCCACACAGGGTCCAGGTAGAGGCTCCAGGAGGGGATTCCAGTGCCCAGGGGCATGGCAGAGCCACAAGTTGGAAGGACCCTGGGCCCATGAAAAACTTCACGAAAGGCTATCCACCAAGCAGCTTCCCCAAAATGTTAGGTGGGCACGGTATCACCTGTCATGTTAAGCCACTGAAACAGGGGTTGTACTGAATATATGACAATAACCAGTGTTACCCACTCTAACAAACACAACCGGTAAAACAGCACAGTGATGAGCACTATGAAGAAGGCAGGAGGAGGAGGGGACGACAGAGGATGAGATGGTTGGATGGCATCACTGACTCAATGGACATGAGTTTGAGCAAGCTCCGGGAGTTGGTGATGGACAGGGAGGCCTGGAGTGCTGCAGGCCATGGGGTCACAGAGAGTCGGACACAACTGAGTGACTGAACTGAACTGAACTGAACTATGAAGAAAGAGAAGGGCCAGGGCACAGATGGCAGAAGAGAACAGTATCCGGACACAGTAGTCAGAAAAGGCTTCTCTGAGGAGGCGACAATTTTAGCAAAGCCGGAGCAAAGACAGGGTGAGAAGCATGGCGGGAGAGCTCTGAGTTGGAGGAACAGCAGAAAGACACGGGGAGGCCCGCGGACAGGGCCCTCTCCCAGCCGGTGGCACTTGGACCAGGCAGGAAATCGAAGCGCCCCTGCTCTGTCCCGGGGCCACCTGCCTGGGCTGAAGCCCCCAGTGATAAGGAGGTCAGTACTTTAGGTGGCAGCTGCTTCCATCTTTAGACAACTTAGATTTTTTTTGCAAGTTCTTTGTCAAGAGCCAAAATATTTCTTCTCTCTGGAGCTTTCGGTTATAGTTTGTACAACTCCCTCCCTCAGGACCTACGGAACAAGTCTAACCCGCTTCCACCTGACAGGCCTGCAGACGGCTAAAGGCGGCTTCCTGCTCCTTGCTGAGTCCTGTCCTCGCCGGAACACATCTCCTGGACCTAGAATCACTCCTGCTCACATTTTGCCCTCCTTTGAGAATAACCCATCTGCTCTGTTTACTCCTTATAAAAAGGAACATCAGAACAGAGCACAGGGACTTCCGTGGCAGTCAAGTGGATAAGAGTCTGCCAATGCAGCGCACATGGGTTTGATCCCTCGTCGGGGAAGATTCCACGTGCAGCAGAGCAACTAAACTCATGCACCACAGCTACCGAGCCCGTGCACTGCAGTGAAGAGTAGCCCCCACTCTCGGCAACTAGAGAAAGCCTTCACATAGCAATGAAGACTCAGCACAGCTAACAATTAATAAACTTTTTAAAAAAGACTTTGCCTTTCAATGCAGGGTGCTACGGGTTTGATGCCTGGTTGGGGAGCTAAGAACACGCATGCCTTGTGGCCAAAAAAAAAAAACCAAAACACTAAAACAGAAGCAATATTGTAACAATTTAATAAAGACTTTAAATTTGGTCCACATCAAAAAAATAAAAAGAAAAATCTTAAAAAAAAAAAAAAAAAAAGAGCACAGCCTTCAGGTGAGTTCTGACCAGTGCAGAGCAGTTCTGACACCTCCTTCATCCTCGATACCTTACTTCTGTTGATGCAACCCTAAATGGAATCGGCATTTAACTTGGCTCACACTGCTGACTTCTACTCTGCTCCTTGTGCGATCACACGCCTGAGGCTCTTTTGCCTGTGCTATTTATTCCTGGGCCTCACTGCCCGCTTCCTATGTGCATTCCTGCAGGGCAGTGTGCGGACCCAGTGAGAGAGACCACACTTCCATCCGCCACCTGGTCACAGCAGCGGCCCTTTGCATGTGGCCTTATCCACCGCGGGGATGACACAGGAAGCCTGGGGATCCCAGCATCCACTTCTCTCCCTGACTCAATTTTCCAGCCTTCATGCCAACGGGCAGCCTGGGCAGATGACAAAGAGATGTCTTAACTCATTGGACAGCTGAGAACCTGGCATTGCTGCCAACTGGGAACCCGCTCCTGAGCTCTGTAATGGTGACCATAGGAGGGCTCATTCTGTGCTGGTCACAAAACTACATGCACGACATTCCTGTCAACAACCTGTTATTCCCCCATTTTGCAGATGAGGAAACAAGGCCCAGAGGGGCTAAATATCTTGGCAGGGAACACATGGCCAGAAAGTGCAGGAGTGAGTTACAAGACGAAGGGGAGAAAGTTACAACATTCCTTGGTTCAATACAGCCAGGGCGTCCCTATCACAGCTTCAGGAAGGCAGGGGTCCTTTCCGCAGCTGCCCACTCCTCCCTGGGGTCACTTCAGGCCAGCCACACTGGCCTCCTGTGCCCTCCCACCACACCCCACCCCGTACATGAAAGCAGGGACTGTGTCTGCTTTCTCTGCTGTTCTCCACAATCAAGGACGCTTCCCAGTACAACAGATGTTCAGAAAATATTTGTTAAGTGAAGGAGACAGTGAGAGTTGGGTGGGATGTGAGGCTTACCCAAGGTCTGCCCCTCTGGCTGAGACAGGAGCAGGCCTGAGCCACAAAACAGAGCCAGAGTCAGGGCAAGGGAGCCAGCCAGCACCTCCGGAGCAGAGACCTCGCCCACCGTCCCACTGGAAGGACCTAACACTTGCCCTCAGTTCCCACCAAACTCCACTAGTCCTGGTGGAAAGAATTTGTGAATGATGTATGCATTTTTCTTACTTTTATTTATTTAAGTGCCCCAAACCATGTAATATGTTTGGAAGCAGCTTCGAGAAGCTAGCCTCTTAGATCCCCTGATCAAGAAATCTAGTTCTGAAACGTTAAAGAAGATATTTTAACACAAGAAGCAATGTAATCAATAAAAACCTGTGGGATGTAGGGTCAGAAAAAGCATGCCTCACCCTCGGAGCCAGGACCCTAACTCTGTATAAGTGAAAAAAAGCCATGACTGCTCCCTGCCCTCCCTGAGGGGACAGAAGCAGGCCCAGGCACAAGGGTTCTGGGCCCAGATCACCCAGGTTTGAATCCTGGCTTTGTCACTCATTGTCTGTGCTACCTTCTCCATGCCTCAGTTTCTTCATCTGCAAAATGGGTACTATAAAGATATTAATACTTACCTCTGAGAACTGTTCTGAGGATGAAATGACACAATAAATGGGAAACACCAACAGAGTGTCAGGGGAAACACTAACTGAAACTACCTGCCCTGGCCAGGCACCATAGTAACCATTTGCATGAGTTATTTTACGACAGGAGATCCCAGTAAGGAACACAGAACTAACAAGCCACCACCAACCGGAAGAACTTGGGAAAGGTCAAAAGTAGACAGGAAATGCCAGTCCATATACCCTCCCGGAATCTTTGTCGCTGGAATCCATTTTGGTTGAGTGATGTGTGCACGAGGAAGGACCCTGAATCAGAATGATTGGCCAGAGATAACCTGGAAACGAATCCCGTCACCATAAAACCTGAAACTGCAAGCCACATGGCAGAGCGTCTTCCTGGGCTCCCTCACCCTCCTGCTCTCTGGTGTGCCTTCCCAATGAGGTCAGCACATGCATCTCCTCGAACAATTCACTTCCGAGTGTCAGACAAGACCCACCCTCGGGCCCTGGAAGAGGTCCCCGTTCCCGCAACGGCAGCGCCTGTATGTGGTAAGTGCTCAATAAACATGCGCTGTTGCTATGATTCCCCAGAACTTGGGTGCAGGTCCTTCCAGCCAGAGCAGGAACGGTCTGATAATTTGGGTCTCAATGGTACCCCACTCCAGTACTCTTGCCTGGAGAATCCCAGGGACAGAGGAGCCTGGTGGGCTGCCGTCTATGGGGTCGCACAGAGTCGGACACGACTGAAGTGACTTAGCAGTAGCAGTAGTAGCAGTCTCTTCTAAAAACTGCATGTAAGAAGAAAGGCCGAAGCAGAAGTGACTCACTCCCAGGCTCCTGGGCCTTCCCTTAATCTGAGCCTTTGGGAGTGAGGAGGGGCTGGATTCACCAGGCTTGCCCTTGGAAGTGCTGTCACTTATCAGGAGGACTCCTCCAGATGGGGCATTTTGACTATTGATCTGATAAATAAACAGCCTGCTGGCTCGATCAAAATGTTATTTTGCATTTCAATGACTGCTCACTAATGCAACCTTCATCCCACCAAGATGCTGCTGGCAATGACACCAGCCCTGCCACTGGCTTGAGAGGTGGAGCCACCCCCTGCCAGTACCAAACAGGATTAGGGCCCTTCTCCCTAGGAAGTTCAGTTTCCTGGTGGCTCAGGCAGCAAAGAATCTGTCTGCAGTGCAGGAGACTCAGGTTCGATCCCCGGGTGGGGAAGATCCCCTGGAGAAGGAAATGGCAACCCACTCCGGTATTCTTGCCTGGAGAATTCCATGGACAGAGGATCCTGGCAGCTACAGCCCATGGGGTCACAAACAGTTGGACTGAGTGACTAATACTTTCACTTTCCCTGGGAAGTCAGAGTGGGGTGGGGAGGACAGCTGCTCCCGGAAGGGGAGGCAGGAGGATGAGCAGAAACGTCCTTGTCCTTGGTGATGGAGCACTGGAGGGGCAGGGGCTGCTGTCATGCCTGCAGGAAAGGCCCTTGGGGCGGCACGTGTGCCAGATTAGGACACCCCTGGGACCACAGGGTCAGGCCTTAGGGTCCCCACTGCTTTGTTGAGTGGCCTTGGACAAGCCACTACACTCCCTGCATCTCAGGTGCCACACTGGTAAACTGGACCCAAGAAAAACCACCCTATTTTCCTGGTTGGATGTAAAGACTCCATAAGAAAACAGACATGGAAGCCCTTTAGAGATTAAAAAAAAAAAAAAAAAAAAAGAATGCTGCTGTATTATTTAATGCAATAATTATACTAAATTTCCTTTCCCGGGCTTCCTGGTGGTCCAGTGGTTAAGAATCCGCCTTGGTTCAGGAAGATCCCACATACTGCGGGGCAACCAAGCCTGTGTGCCCCAACTACTGAAGCCTGCATGCCCCTTAGAGTCCGTGCTCTGCAACAAGGAGAGCCGCAGCAGCCAGAAGCCCGAGCACCACCCACTGCTGGACAGTAGCCCCCACTTGCCACGACTAGAGAAAACCTGTGCATGGCAACAATGACCCAGCACAGTCAAAATAAATAAATATTTTTTTAAATTTCTTTTCTTGTTTTTCCTTTCTTGTTTCGTGTTTGTGACCACCCGAGATGGCATATTAAAAAGCAAAGACATTACTTTGCTGATAAAAGTCCATCTAGAAATGGCAACCCACTCCAGTGTTCTTGCCTGGAGAATCCCAGGGACGGGGGAGCCTGGTGGGCTGCCATCTATGGGTTGCACAGAGTCGGACACGACTGAAGCGACTTAGCAGCAGCAGTAGCAGCAGTAGTCAAAGCTATAGTTTTTCCAGTAGTCATGTATGGACGTGAGAGTTGGACTATAAAGAAAGCTGAGTGCCGAAGAATTGATGCCTTTGAACTGTGGTGTTGGAGAAGACTCTTGAGAGTCCCTTGGACTGCAAGGAGATCCAACCAGTCCATCCTAAGGAGATCAGTCCTGAGTGTTCATTGGAAGGACTGATATTGAAGCTGAAACTCCAATACTTTGGTCACCTGATGTGAAGAACTGACTCACTGGGAATTGACCCTGATGCTGGGAATGATTGAAGGCGGGAGGAGAAGGGGACGACAGAGGATGAGATGGTTGGATGGTGTCATCGGCTCAATGGACATGAGTTTGAGCAAGCTCCAGAAGTTGGTGATGGACAGGGAAGCCTGGCGTGCTACAGTCCATGGGGTCACAAAGAATCAGACACGACTGAGCGAATGAACTGAACCGAACTGAACTTTCTTGTTTTGTAGGCACTTACTACGCACAAAGTACTTTGCACATACAAACTTATTTAATCCTCCCAATAACTCTGGATTTCTAGTCCTGTTTTACGGTGGGAGGATCTATGGGAGCACAGGTGGTGAGCCTCCCAGGCCACACAGCTGCTATGGTACATCGAAGGGTTGGTCTTGAATGCTCACCCATCCTGACACCCACTTTGGGGGATTCAATCACTCTGCCCAGAAGAAATGTGATGACTCAAAACAGCTACTTCTTCCTTTTCTTGGCCAGACAGGTTTTTAAAGGGGGCAGAAGAGAAACTCTTTCTCCTAGTGAGTCCTAGCTGGGAGGAGAGGCAGAAATTACTGACATTCAGAAAGAAGACAGCAGGTGTCATAGACACAATGTGTATGTCCTCCCCACAAAATACATATGTGGAGACCTAACCCCCAATGTGATGGTACTGGGGGCCTATGGAAGGTGACTGGGCATAAGGGTGGAGCCCTCATAAATCAGATCAGTGTCTTTATAAAGGAGACCACGGAGAGCTCCCTGCCCTCAGATCATGTGAGGACACAGTGAAAAGACTGCTCTCTATGAACCAGTAAGTGGCCCCTCACCAGACACTGAATTACCAGCACCTTGATCTTGGACTTGAAAGAAATAAATTTCTGTTGTTCCTAAGCCACCCAATCTATGGCATTTTGTTACAGCATCCTGAGCAGACAGACTAAGACCGCAGGCCTCCGCAAAAACACTTCTCTGGACCACCCAGGTATGGGGACCTGTGTCCCAAGGCCAGATACCAGGGCTAAGAGGATGAGGTGGCTGGTGAACACTCAGCCTGCTCAGTGAGATGCTAGGCCACTCAGAGATCTGAAAACTGGGCACAACTCATTAATGGGGGACTCGCAGAAGAGACGTCACACAGAACCAGAATTGCCAGGGCCTTGTCATTTCTGGGCAGAGCTACAGGGTGGTGGCCCTGAATGTAGAAAGTGCGAAGTGGATAGAATGGGAACCCAAATGTCAAGGGAAAGGCAGTCACAGGCCTCAGAGGCTCCTTTAGAAAGGACAGCCCACCCCTTCACCCTCTATGTGTCGTGGTGGGATTGAGGGTAGGCATTATCTTCCCTGATGGCTCAGATGGTAAAGAACCTGCCTGCAATGCAGGAGACCCTGGGTTGCGAAGATCCCCTGGAGAAAGGCATGAGTACCCACTCCAGTATTCTTGCTTGGAGAATCCTATGAACAGAGGAGCCTGTTGGACTATAGTCCATGGGGCCGCAAAGAGTCGGACACGACTGAGCAACTGACACTTCAGCTGTTTGACCTAAATGCCAAAATTGCTTTGTTCTTTGTCCTCATAGTATACACACACACACAAAGCTCCCCTTTTCAAAGGTGGAACATTTTGTAGTTTACATTTCAAGGTTTTAAAGAAATAAACAGCAACAAGGGTCTTCTGAGGTTCTTATTATGCTGAGCAGAAAGAGCCCAGTGAGTGATGAGGCTTCTGCTCTGGCTCCAAGGCTGTGTGTTCTTGAGACAGTCACTTGCCCTCTCTGGTCTCAGTCACTTCATTTCCCTTTCTGGAAAATGGAGACAGCCTAGCCATCTGCTGGAGGGGCCAGAAGACACAAGACACCAGAAAGAACACTGGTCCCAAGGTGTCCCTGGGAAGCAGGCCCCCGTCATAAGCCTTCTGCTCATCCTGGTTTCACAGGTAATTCAAGGGTTAAAAATGAAATCGCCCAAAGAAAAAGAGAAAACCCACATTACAAAAGGAAACACTGCCTGTTCTACAAGGCCTAAGATAAGACAACCTGGAGAGACTGGGAATCCATAAGTCTCCACTCTCTTGCCCTGTCATGTCCACCTGTCCCAGCCAAACGCCAGTCTGCCTGCTCCACACGACAGACCCCCTCCAGCCCAGGATCAGGGGAGCACGACTTCTGCACCCACATCCACTCCAGGGCTGCCTGCCCTGCCCACCAGCCAGCTCGGGCCAGGCTGAGCTGGGAGGAACACCAAATCCGGGCTCTCTCAGTTCAAGTCTCAGCTCTGCCCTTTCCTTCTTCCATGACCTTTAGCAGATTCTTGATGGTCTCTGAGCCTCAGTTTCTTCATCTCTTCAGTTCAGTTCAGTTCAGTGGCTCAGTCATGTCTGATTCTTTGTGACCCCATGGACTGCAGCACGCCAGGCCTCCCTGTCCATCACCAACTCCCGGAGTTTACTCAAACTCATGTCCTTTGAGTCGGTGATGCTATCCAACCATCTCATCCTCTGTTGTCCCCTTCTCCACCTGCCCTCAATCCTTCCCAGAGGTGGCTAAAGTATTGGAGTTTCAGTTTCAACATCAGTCCTTCCAATGAACACTCAGGACTGATCTCCTCTAGGATGGACTGGTTGGATCTCCTTGCAGTCCAAGGGACTCTAACAAGTCTAACCCATCTCACTGCCTCATGGAGTTACTGTGGGGACCAAATTATGATCTTATTTTCAAATCTTTGCAAAGTGTCTGCTTCCTGAAAAGTTGTCACACCCTCCCCATCATCCTCCTCACTCTGGCATTTCATAACCCTGGCTCCTGGAGAGGAGTGAACAAGGTCTTCAGGGCCATTGGTCCCACCAGGTGTCCCCCATAAAGGAAACCTGAATTTCTGAGCACTTTAGCATCCATCCAGGGAGCCATCACCAGGTCCTCCCTTCCCGAGGGAGGCAGGCTCACCCACTGTAAGGGGAGAGAAACCGAGAAATGGAAGGGTTTTTCGTGGGTAGGGGCACAGTCAGGATTTGAACCCAGGCCCTTCCAACTCCTGCATTCTGAGCTTGACCTCTGCCGTTTCTCCACCTCTCAACATCGTGATTCCCAATGGCAAAAGAAAGTTTAAAAAATACAAAAGCAAAATACTCAGCCAGCAAGCTTCAAAGCGGTCAAGGTCATGAAAACTAAGAAAAGTCTGAGAAGCTGTCACAGACCAGAGGAGATTAAGGAGATGCGACTACGGGATGCAGGGCGGCGAGGTGGGCTGAGTCCTGGAAGAGAAGAGGGACGGCAGTGCGAAGCGGACGAAGCCTGAACAGAGTTCAGCATTTAGTTAATAGCAACGTCCCATTGCCATTTTCGGCATTGTGACAAACACACCGTAGAAACGTCCAAAGTCCGTGAGAGGGAATGCTGGAAAGGGGTGCACAGGAACAGTCTGCAATATCTTTGCAAGTTTTCTGCAAAGGCAAAACTATTCTAGTAAAAAGTTTTTTAAAAAACTGGAAAAAATGTAAAAGCTCCAACTTTGCATCTTGAAGAAAAGATGAAGGGCCATGCGTGCTGACCTGTCTTTTGGATACATCTACCCCCAGCCACCCACTCCTCCTTCAGGGCCAGAGGCCTCCAGACAAGCCTTCCTCTTCCTGACTCTGCTTCTCCGCACACAGAGACCTGCTGGCACAGAGAGACCTTCTCCTCTCTCCACCACAAGTCACACACCAGTCTAGTCACACAGGTGATCACACACCAAACCTGTCACCTCAATTCCTACTGCTTCAGACTAAAGAAGTTGACCAGGAAAGTCCCCTGGCAGTCCAGTGTTTAGGACTCGGTGTTCTCCCTGCCAGGCCTGGGTTTGATCCTTGGCTGGAGAACCCGGATCCTGCAAGCCGCATAGTGTGGCCAAAAAAAAAGAAAAAGAAAGTTCACAAGAAGTGAAAGCCACAAGCTTGAAATGTGACGGTGACACGTAATAGTCACTTCAAAAGCACACACACACATACCCCACTGAAAACAACTTCAATGTTGGGAAATAAAGCCACACCCAGTGGGTTGAATTGTGGATGTTAGAAACAACAGGGACTGGAAGACAATGGTGAAAGCTGTTAGGGATAAAGCCCAGCCCCTGCCACGGTCTGCAAAGCTCTCCATGCCCTAGCCCTGGCTGCCTTTCCAACTTCACCTTCCATCTTCTCCCCACGATCCAGCCTCCTTTCTTGTCCCCACATATGCCAAGGGCATCATCACCTCAGGGCCTGTGCCCTGGAAAGATATACACGTCTATTCACAGTATAAAGAGTATGCATGGAAGATAGCATGCAAAAATGAAAAGAGAAACGATATTTGGGGAAATTAGCTGACCTTTCAAAAAACTTTTCTCAAACTATTGAACACGTACATGGTAGGAAACTGCATTAAAGACATGCTTTAATATCGTTCAGATGTCATTTACTTGCTGTGTGGCAAGCCACTTAGCCTCTCTGAGCTTCAACTGCTTCTTCTATAAAGTCGCTATTACATTCTGCTAGTCACAGGGTTGCTGTCAGGATTAGAGAAAATGAGAAGAAAGAGATAAGCACAGTATTTGGCACAGAGGGGTGACCTCCATCAGGGTCACTTCTCTCCATCACAGTCTGTTTTGTTTTGCTGTGGACTGAGGTCACCCCCTTCCCACAGCTTTTTCCCCCCTAGGGACTCCCCTCTGAAACCCTGTTGAACTTAAACCACAGGTAAGTTATCAATGCCGCAGTCTGCTGCTTATCGGGCTCCTGGAAGGCGGGGCCCGGGTCTCACTCACATCTGGACCTCATGGCACCTGGCTAAGTGCTGGGCACAGGCTCTCAGTGATGCTGAATGAATGAATGATTCACAGACCAAGGCAGGGGCGGGGGATGGTGGTATTTAGTTGTAGAGTTTTCATAGAAGTTTTGGGCGGAAAGGGACAAGAACACTCATGGAGTTCAATCTCCTTTCTACAGAGGAAGAAACACAGGTTCAGAGAGGGTAAGGAACTCACCCCAAGCCACTCAGCCAGGCAGGGCCAGGTGCCAGTCTCCACCAAGCCACGCCTCTGCCTCTCTGCAGCAGGTGCCCTGGACCCCAACAACCAGCCCAGGTCCTCTCTGTGGGGGAAGGTACAGACTGGAGGGAGGAGAGGGTTACAGAGTATCTCCTTCCAGTCAGTGATGGTGCTGATCAATCAACTCAATTAAATCTCGAACACGTCAAAAAAAAGTAATAAACATAAACAGCAGCAGAAAGTGATGACTAATAATCAAGTAAAATTGGATTACTTCCATGCTGACTGGTTAGGGCAGGGAGAGAAGTGAGAAAGTTCACTGGAGCCAGGGAAGAGAGAGAAACGGCAAGCTCAGCAACCCCAGGGGGCGCGGGGAGCCTGGGGAGGAGCTGCAGGGGCAGGATTCCAGACTCTTCCATAATGACACCTACCACCCAGCTTGGAACAATGTCCAGGTACTACTCCAAGTGCAGCCCTTACTTCATCTTAGCAGCAACCCTAAGAGGTCAGAACTACTCAGCCCCATTTTAAAGATGGGGAAACTGAGGGACACAGCAGTTTGGTCACACAGCTGGTGTAGAATAAGTGCTCATTTGGAGCCCTGTGGTCTAACACCAGGGTTTGGCTCTTAAGGACATGCTGTTTGCTCCCTGGGTTGTGGGGGTGGGGGTAGCTCTATGTGCCTGGGGATGAAGCACATTTACCTCACATAAAAAATAGTTACTACCTATTTATTTAACTTCATTTAGCACAAACTGACTGAGTCAAATAAATGAATGTTGATGATAAAGTGCCCAATACTGTTATGATAGCGTCACACCTGCCTATGAACTGGACCTTTGAAGCAGAAAGCAAGGGTGTCTAACCGTCCTCAAGGGAAGGAGGTCAGGGAAGGCTTCCTGGAGGAGGTGTCATCCTCTAGGCTGCCTTGAAGGACAAGTAAAGTGTTAGCCAGGCCAATAAGGAAAGCGGGTGTGGCATGGCCTCTAGGCAGCCCCACCACCAGGCGAAAATCACAGGTGGGAAACGGGAATAAGAATCAGAGATATCCTGGGATGGCTGGGACAGGGGTGTGTAGCAGCCAGGCAACTGAAGGCGTGACAGGCGTGACGGAGAGGCGGGAGGGGGCTCGTTCCAGAAAAATCCCTGGGGGCTTCATTAGGGAGCCTGGAAGTTGAAACATTGACGGGGCGGCTGCGGGGCTCCGGAGCATCTGCTGGGCTGCTGCTGCACACCCACACCCTCGGGGCGGGTCTGACCCGCCTGACGCAGTTCCAGCCGCACAGCCCTGACCCAGCGGCACCTCAGGGCCGCTGCTCCTCTCTTCCATCAAGGAAACTGAGGCTCCTCGCAGTCCCGGCCCCTTTTTTGGCCCACCCCCCTTTCTTTACAGTACAGATGCATGAGCAAAGCCGGCTATTTAAAGGAACCCCGCGGCTAATCCTTGGGTAAGCGGAAAATCTTTAAGCAAAGCTAATAATCGCCCCGTAATCCAGCTGTTACATAATTCTGAGTTTTACTCTACAGCATCAGAGCTGAGGTCCTCTGGTCCCTGCAAAACCTTTCACATGGGAAGTTTTACCCCTTTTACCCACTCTTTCCCCGAACCCTGCCCTCCCTCCGCCCCGCCCCTCTGGACTGCATTGATTTTCCCTGTTCTCCTTCACCCCTGGAGAAATTAAGATTCAGAATGGAGACAAAAGAGAACCAAGATCTTGATTTAAAGCTGGTAAATGGAAGGGAACAAAAATGTGAGATCATATTTCTTGAGCGTTTCTTGTCTGCCTGTCATTACACTAATTCTGCTTTTAAAAAACTCTACTATGTAATTCGGCTTTCCAGGTGGCACAGCGGTAAAGAATCCGCCTGCCAATGCAGGAGATGGGGGTTCGATCCTTGGGTCGGGAAGATGCCCTAGAGAAGGAAATGGCAACCCACTCTAGTATTCTTGCCAGGACAGTTCCATGGACAGAGGAGCCTGGTGGGCTACAGTCCATGGGGTTGCAGAGTCAGACTGAGTACAGCACTGTGTAAATAGAATTATATTTTAAATAATATTAGCTATGAAGTAATAGCAAAGTAATATAAGAACAGTACTATTCTTATATTCTGGTTGAGGTAACTTATACAGAGTAAATGAATAATGTATGAAGGGTGACCTTGACAGTATTACTAATAATTGCTAATATTTATTGAGAGCTTACCATGGGCCAGGTACCATGCCATCATAGCATTCAGACCTCCCAAGAACCTTATGAGGTTTATACCATTGCCATCTATAACCAACCGGGACCATCTGTAATCAACGGGCAGCTGATCTTAGGTTCTAAGACGCACAAGTATTGTATAGCACACACGGTCACTCAAACAAACCTTCATCCCCTTCCACACACACAAGTGCCTGGCAGAGAAGGGGACAGAAGGAAGACACCCATGAGATCCTGATGAAACAGAGAAGGATTCGCTCAACACCCTCTCCTGAGGGCTGCTGAATTGAAGGAGTCTCCCACCAAGATGCCCTTGCAAGTTTCCCCTCTTGTTTTGAACTTTCTTGGACACACACAGGCAAAATGGCAGCACAGCTCTTCAAGAGAAGAGCTGGAGAAATAAAAATCCAAGGGCTTAGGTTTGAGCAGACCTCTCTCTTTTCAGGACTGGCATGTGATGCCGAAAAGACCCCAGGACTTAAAGCCAGACCATTGACAACTTGGATCCTGGCCCCACCACTCCCCAACTGGCACTTTACCAATCCTAGCCTCCATTTCTCTATCTGTGAAATGAGACATCCAGGCTTCTCTTGCAGGTTTCTGGGGGGGGATTAAGAAAGCTGTTTATGCACACTGAAAACCTGAGAAAACATACAAGGTTCACAGAAAACTTAGTAACAGTGGTCACTATGGCGAGGGTGACTGTGAGACCAAGGACTAGGGGAGAAAGAATGACTCACTAGTCATTGCCTGTGCTCTCAAAGTGTTTGACTTTTTTGGTTATACATGTGAACATTAGCAGGCTTCCCTGGTGGCTTAGAGGGTAAAGAATCCGCTTGCAATGCAGGAGACCCAGGTTCAATCCCTGGGTCAGGAAGATCCCCTGGAGAAGCGACTGGCTACCCACTCCAGTATTCTTGCCTGGAGAATCCCATGAACAGAGGAGCCTGGTGGGCTACCGTCTACGGGGTCGCAAAGAGTCAGACACGACTGAGGGACTAACACCACCACCACCACCTCCCTGGTGGCTCATCAGTAAAGAATCCGGCTGCCAATGGAGGAGACACAGGTTTGATCCCTGGCTTGGAAAGATCTGGAGAAGGAATTGGCAACCCGCTCCAGTATTCTTGCCTAGGAAAAATCTCATGGACAGAGGAGGCTGGTGGGTACAGTCCATGAGGTCGTGAAAGAGTCAGCCATGATTTAACGACTAAACAAAACAATTACTTTTTAGAAAAATTTGAAAAATGAAAAAAAAGATACATATAGGGGCTTAATAAACTGGCAAGGAATGCAAGTTGCTTTAAAAGTTTGCTTCATTCTCCTGGCTCAGCTAAAATCATCAGAAATGCACTCCCTTGGCAATCCTGGGTACAGAGACACCCAGAACCTGGGCAGAAAGCACCTCTTTCATTTCCCCAGCCTTCCTACCATCTCCCTGCCCGACCCTCCCCAAACCCTCTCCCCACAGAAGCCCCCTCAGCTTGTTTGGCTAATGTATTTGCAAACCAAATTAGGGGCCCTGGCTCCCCAGGAGGTCCCCAAGCCAGTTGCTAGATGCAGGGAATTAGATACCATCTAGTGCTCAAATCCGATTAGGTTCCCCCCACCCCCACCCCACATGCAAAAGCCCACTTTCTAATCAATTTTACAAAGGGCCCTCTGCAGATAGACACTAATGGTATTGAGCTGAGATCTTTAAACCAAGTCTGCAAGAAGTTTGCAGAGATAAAATGTACACATTTTATAAGGAGAAGGCCTGTGGCCCCAGCGTCCTTCCCCTCAAAGAGAGAGGGGTGGGTGGGGTGGGTGGGGGCAGGTGGAGTGGGGTCACGGTGGGGCGGGGGACTGTCCACTACAGACAGATGCCATCCCTTCTCCAGGGACACCAGCCTCAACTTCTCTTTTTCCTCCCAAACTGAAGGCTCACCCCAGGTCATTCACGTTAAGGTTCCTTGTCATTTAACCAAACCAGAGGCCCAAGAAATGATCCAGCGACTGGTGTGTTCTCCTCTCCTAATTCTTGGTCCCCTACTCAGCCTCCCCACCGTAACCCCTGCTACCAAGCTGTCTGTGAATCTTGTATCTTTTGAGAAATTTTCCATGTGTATTCGTGCATAACTTTCTTTATCCCTCAGGGAAACCCCACAAAAGAAGCCTGGGTATCCCGTTTTACAGATGGTAAAATCAAGGCTCAGATTGACCAAGTACCAATTGGTGAGTGGTATAACACCTGGCTCTACCATTTACTACCTGCATGGGCTGCAGCATTAACTTAACCTCTCTGGGCCTCAGGCTCTGCAGCTGTATAATGGGGTGATAGCAATCTCCAAGGGTTAAAGAAATTGCTATCACTCCCTTTATATAGTTGCATCACCTGAGGGTTAAGAGCATGTGTAATGTGCTCAGAACATTGCCTGGTTGGGACTCAATGTTTAATAAAAGTGAGCTCTTACTTCTTTCCTTTACACCACCACCCTCACCAAATTTCTTGACACGCCTCAAATATTTTATAACTCTGACCCCTTTGTCTGGAATGCCTTTTCCCTCTTTCCTTGAGAAGCCTTCCCTTGCACTGTTTTCCCTCCTTCCTTCTTCCTCCTCAATGTTCTCCTGCACCTCGAGCTCTTCAAAAGAGATTTACTAGGCACCTAATGTGTGCACTGATGCTGAAGCTGAAGCTCCAGTGCTTTGGCTGCCTGATGCGAAGAACGGACTCACTGGAAAAGATCCTGATGCTGGGAAAGACTGAAGGCAGGAGGAGAAGGGGACGACAGGATGAGATGGTTGGATGGTATCATCGGCTCAATGGACATGAGTTTGAGCAAGCTCCAGGAGTTAGTGATGGACAGGGAAGCCTGGCATGCTGCAGTCTATGGGGTTGCAAAGAGTCAGACACGACTGAGCGACTGAACTGAACTGAACTGTGTGCAGCACTATGAATGCAGTGGCTGCCTGCAGCTCTGTAAATGCTTGTACCTCGGGGCATCATTTATCGGTTAAGTCCCTGAGGACAGAGACTGTCTCCTGCATCTCTGTGTCCTCACCGAAGGTGCCTGATACATCTCTGTGGAATGAACAAAAGAAGGAATCGGTGAGTGAGGCCAGCGGATTGGCAGCTGCCACCTGCGCTTTTTTGGGCCAAGGCCTGATGGCCCCTCAAACCTGCCTCCCGACCTGGGGATCCCAAGTCTGCTCTGCAGATGTCACTGCGGCTGGACACCCTGTCCTCGCAGGTGGCTGGTACCGTTGTGGCCCGCACAGTGTCTGCTGCTTGGAATCCGTCAGAGGCCTGGGTGGCCAGGAGCCACGGCCCAGTGTCAATAACCACCCAGCCAGGGGTTGTACCAGAGGGATTCGCAAGCCCTTTGCACAAGCACATCAGGTTGGGAGGATCTGTCGTGCTTCAGAGAAGCAGCCAACCAGCTGCCTCCACCCACACTGGGCTCCTTAGCTTTGGGCTGCTTCAGCTTCCGATGCCAGCAGCTCTGTGCCCTGTGCCAAGGTCATCAGGCAGTCACCGGTTACCCCTGCCCTCCTGGGGGCACCGAGACCCGCTCCTCCCAGATAGCACAGCCACTGTCACTGCTCAGAGATGAAGGCTGCAGCTAGTGTAAGCCAGGCTGGCCCTGCAGGACGTGATGTGCATCCCTGAGCTGCCTGTGTGACTGGCAGTGCCTCGATCCTCTGGTCTAAAAAGAAGAAACAGGGCGACTAGGACTAGGGATGCCAAAACCAGTCACATTTCTCCGTGCAGAGGACTCAGTGCCCCTGGAGAGGGGCAGCCCCCTGGCCCCATCAACCACCAAATCTGGAACCGTGGGCTCCAAGGTCACACTATGTTCCAGCTTGAGACAGCCCAGGGGCTCTGGGTTCTTGTCTTGATCTGCAAAATGCAGTGAAAGTTACAACTGGTACTCAGGGAGGGCTTCACCCAGTGTGGTCTACTGACCAATAGCAACAGTATCACACAGAGGGTTTGTTCAATTCAGATGCCGAGGCTCTGCACCTGACCCATGGAATCAGGGTTTGGGGCATGAGGCTTCAACATACACTTTAATATGTTTTCTGTGTGTGCATGCTCAGTTGCTCAGTTATATCTGACTCTTTGCGTCCCCAAGGACTCTAGCCCACCAGGCTCCTCTGTCCATGGGATTTTGCAGGCAAGAATACTGGAATGGGCTGCCTTTTCCTACTTCAAGGGATCTTCCTTACTCAGGGATTGAACCCGAGTCTCCTACATTGTCTCCTGCATTAGCAGGTGGATTCTTTATCACTGCACCACCTGTGAAACCCTAATATGCTCTCTGTTACCAAGACAGAAGTTTGAGAACCGCTGTCTGTGAGCCATGTAGTGAACACTCGGAAACCTCTCTGCAAACAGAAAATGTGTTCTGACTCCTGGGGCCACTGGCGCATTAGTTTATCATTTGAAGAGTGCATCTTCCTCACCTGAATCTCCCAACAGCCGCTGGAGGCGGGCAAAGATTCTCGCTCATTTAGGGGGTCCACAAGTAGCGTGGAGTTACTAGGTGCAGACACTGTCCAAGGTGCTGGAGACACCACCGTGAACAAAACACAATCCCATTCGGCAAGAGGCTCCAGACAGATCATGTGCAAGTAAACCAATGCACAGCAGAGGACCCTCCCTACTCCTTTGTCCTCAAAGTATTAATGGGTCCTTAACATTGCATCAAGTTAAGTCGCTCAGTCGTGTCCAACTCTTTGTGATCCCATGGACTGTAGCCTACCAGGCTCCTCCGTCCATGGGATTTCCAGGCAAGAGTACTGGAGTGGGTTGCCATTGCCTTTTCCAGGGGATCTTCCCAACCCAGGGATCGAACTCGGGTCTCCCATGTTGCAGGCAGACACTTCACCATCTGAGCCACAGAATCAAGCATCATATACTGGAGAAGGATGAAGGGCCATTTTAACTAAGATGACATTTTTTCTAAGTTGCTTTCTTTCTTTCTTTTTTTTTTTTGTATTGGGGTATAGCCAGGTGGCACTAGTGATAAGGAACCCGCCTGCCACTGCAGGAGACATAAGAGACATGGGTTCAATCCCTGGGTTGAGAAGATCCCCTGGAGGAGGAAATGGCAACCCACTCCAGTATTCTTGCCTGGAGAATCCCACGGACAGAGGAGCCTGGTGGGCTACGGTCCGTGGGGTTGCAGAGAGTCGGACATGACTGAAAAGACTTAGCAGCACCAGCGGCATAGCCCATTAACAGTGTTGTGACAGTCTCAGGTGAACAGCGAGGGAACTCAGCCATACATATGCATGTGTCCATTTGTGTAGGGGCTTGAATGAAGAGAAGGGGGGAGCTAAATGAGCATCTAGAGGGCTAGAGGAGAAGCACCCCAGGCAAGAGAACACGGCATCAAAGCCCTTTTACACGTGAGATCAACTAAACATCAGAGAAGAATCCAGAACACAGCCCCCCAACTCCTAGCCCCAGCTCCACCCACCATCCCAGGTGGCTCTCTGGAGACCCTGGGCTTCTCTAGGCATCACTTCCTCCTTCTTCCCCTCCCCATCCAGCCCCTTCCCTACCCTGAAATTCCCCAGGGTGGAACAGGGTTGGTCTGTCCACTCAGCTCTATATATACAGAACCCCTGGCCTGTGAACTTTTTCACAGACCCTCACATGTTTGAAATATGCAAAATATTATTCATCCCCAATATGAAAAGGAAAAACATGCAAAATCAAAAAAGTTTTAATGTTTAATTGCTACTGCTGGTGCTACTAAGTCACTTCAGTCGTGTCCAACTCTGCGCGACCCCATAGACGGCAGCCCACCAGGCTCCTCCATCCATGGGATTTTCCAGGCAAGAGTACTGGAGTGGGGTGCCATTGCCTTCTCCGAATGTTTAATTAAATGTCCACAAAATATAACATGATGTCAACTTGCCTTGTTAATGATGTATTCATAAACATTTCATCACACCTGAAAATAATCGGTAGGTTAATTTTTTTTTTTTTGGTAAGAATTTCTGAGTTGACTTAATGATTTGCAAGAAATCAGAGGTTATTGTAAAGTCAATGAGTTATTTGCATCACCACAATTCCAAAGGGTTTTTAACCTTTCCAAGCAACTTTTACAATAAAAATCATTTTAGTGAGGTATTTAATACAGAGGCTGTGACATAATTTGTGAAGATTTTAAACACCCTTGTTGGGGAGCGTGCAAGGGATCCAAACCTGGCTCATCACCCAGGGCCCCCCGATCTGCTCCCAGAGCTTGAGCAGGAAGTGGCCATGCAGCCCAAGGGTAGACAGAAAGGCAACCTGCCCTGCAAGAGGTAGTCCGGGAGGCAGGACACCGCCATTCTATCCCACTCCAACTATGCCCAGGGGTAGCAGGGCGAACCCCTGGGAGCAACCTCCACCTCTGCAGGGGTCCATCATCACAGGGAAAGGGCCTGGCCTCCTAGGTAGCTGCTCTCCCAGGCAGGTAGTGAGCACAAGGTGAAATCAGAGGCACACACAAGAAAAAGAGGAAATCAGAGTGGGAGGAGTTCCTGCCAAGGCCCCACAGAGACACGTGAAAGGCAGAGAAGCTTGGCAGAGAAGAAGACCTAACTTAACCTTGGTTTGCCAACGTGACCACAGGCCCTTGGAGATGCGAGGCTTTGTCTGTTTCCCTCTCCCCTCTGGGATCTGTTTGCTAAAATTCATGGATGTCTCACCCCAGATTCACTAGGAAAAACTGCCGGGCACACTCTACCCTCTCCGATCACGCCCATAACCTCAGCATGTATGTGTCTGTGTGTTAGTCGCTCAGTCGTGCCCGACTCTTTGTGAAACTATGGACTGCAGCCCGCCAGGTTCCTCTGTCCATGGAATTCTCCAGGCAAGAACACTGGAGTGGGTTGCCATTTCTAAACTCAACACTTAAGCTCCCAAACCACCTCACAGGAGAACTTAGAAGGCAGTTCCTCCCACTCTCTGGGCACTGGGCCATCTTCAAAAAAGTATTAATATTCAAAAAAAATATTAGTCTGACTACTACACCTCATTTATCATCTCTGGGTTAGTGACCAACTCGGCCAACAAACCAGCTCATGTGCTTGGTTCCAAATGACTTTTGTTTCTGATTGGGGGTGGGGGGGAGGTAAAAATCATTAAGGATATTCAAGACGCTGGGCTGGAGCCAGAGATGACTCTGAGCACCAGGGACCTAGAGGGGATACTGAGCAAGAGGGAGGAGAAGAGGGGGAGGGGAGGGAGACCAAGAAGGGGGAGGGGAAGAGGGGGAGGGGAAGGGAGACCTAAAAGGGGGAGGGGAGGAGGGGAAGGGGAAAGGAGACCTAAAAGGGGGAGGGGGAGGGGAGGGAGCCCTAAAAGGGGGAGGGGAGGGGGAGGGAAGAGGGAAGGAGAGGGGAGGGGAAATGAGAACTGGAGGAAAGGAGGGGATGGGAGGATGGAGGGAGGGAGACACAGAGAAAGGGGGGAGGGAGGAGGAGTTGGAGGAGGGGAGGAAGGAGAGGGGAAGGGGAAGAAGGCTGGGAGAGCTACCTGAAGTTTCCTGAGTGTGCGTGTGCTAAGTTGCTTCAGTCGTGTCCGACTCTTTGAGACCCCATGGACTGTAGCCCGCCAGGCTCCTCTATCCATGGGATTCTCCAGGCAGGAATACTGGAGTGGGTTGCCTTGCCCTCCTCCAGGGGATCTTCCCAACCCAGGGATGGAACCCATGTCTCTTACATCTCCTGCACTGGCAGGCAGGCTCTTTACCCCTAGCGCCACCTGGGAAGCCCCAGGTGAAGTTTCCTAAGGGGCTCTGCTAAAGGGGTGCAGTTCATACGAAGGTGTCAATTTTTCAAGGCATTTACTAAAAGATGACACTGAGTGGGCTGTCCATCCATTCATTCATTCATATTTATTGGCTACTTCAGTGCTCTGGATACTGCCTGGGAGTGAAAATAAGGTCTGTGATCTCAGGCAGCTTTTATTCTCTTGGGAGAGACAGATGATTCACAAGGATATAATACAATATAAACAATATAATACATACTTATAATTGAAATAATTTAAAAGTACTGTGTGATGCAGGAACACATTTACATGTGGTATGTGTGTACACACCTATGCAGACACATTCCCGTGGGCACCTCTGTGCCAGGAGCCAGCCCCTCCCTGATGGGTACCAACTGCTGAAGATAGATGTGGTCACACGTGTACACACACACACAGCTCCTCCTCTGTGGATCGTGTATGTGTGCTTGGTCGCTTCAGTCGTGTCTGTCTCTTTGCAACCCCATGGACTCTAGCCCACCAGGCTCCTCTGTCCATGGGATTCCCCAGGCAAGACTCTTGAGAGTCCCTTGGACTGAAACGAGATCAAACCAGTCAATCCTAGAGGAAATCAACCCTGGATATTCATTGGAAGGACTGATGCTGAAGCTGAAGCTCCAATACTTTGGCCACCTGATGCAAAGAGCCGACTCTGGATAAGACCCTGATGCTGGGAAAGATTGAAGGCAGGAGGAGAAGGGGATAACAGAGGATGAGATAGTTGGATGGCATCACCGATTCAATGGACATGAGTTTGAGCAAGCTCTGGGAGATGGTGAAGGACAAGGAAGCCTGGCATGCTGCCGTCCATGGGGTCGCAAAGAGTCAGACACGACTGAGCGACTGAACAACAAAATGTGCTTACATTTCAGAGGGAAAGGCAGAAGAGCTTTGGCTTAGAGTGTCCTGGCCCATGGTCCCCTTGCTGGTGACAGACCCTGCTCAGCTATGCATTTCACTGGGTGCATGAATGGCCCAGTGGCCCCAGGCTACAGTCCATGGGGTCTCAAAAGAGTCAGACACTACTTAGTGACTGAACAACAACATATATACATATATGTATATATACATGTGTGCATACACACTCACACACACACACTATTTGTTCTGATTCTCTGGAGAACCTGCAACCCCAGAAACCTTTTTCTCTTGAGAGCATCTTGCAGCCCTTCAGTTTCACAAATGCTTCAGGGAATGCTGCAGTTGAGGGTCAGAACTGAAGAAGGCTGTAGGCCTTGGCTCCCTCCCACTGCCCAGAAAGTGGGGCTACCCTCACCCTAAACCCTGGGGTGCTCTCTGTAGCAATGTGTCACTATGGATATGTGTCATATCCTATTCATCAGGATCCTTTAATCTGAAGGCTTCCCTGGTGGCTCAGATGGTAAAGAATCTGCGTGCAATGTGGGAGACCCAGGTTTGATCCCTGGGCTGGAAAGATTCCCTGGAGAAGGAAATGGCAACCCACTCCAGTATTCTTTCCTGGAGAATCCCATGGACAGAGGAGCCTGGTGGGCTACAGTCTATGGGGTTGCAAAGAGTCAGACTGAGTGACTCACACTTTCCACTTTCCAGGCTGGAAAGGCTGGAATGGGGATGAAGAAGGTGTGCTCTTTCATGGGGCTTCCCTGACAGCTCAGTTGGTAAAGAATCCACCTGCAATGCAGGAGACCTGGGTTCAATTCCTGGGTCGGGAGGATCCGCTGGAGAAGGGATAGGCTACCCACTCCAGTGTTCTTGGGCTTCCCTTGTGGCTCAGCTGGTAAATAATCCGCCCACAATGAGGGAGACCTGGGTTCGATCCCTGGGTTGGGGAGATCCCCCTGGAGAAGGGAAAGGCTACCCACTCCAGTATTCTGGCCTGGAGCATCCCATGGGCTGTACAGTCCTAGGGGCCGCAAAGAGTCGGACACGCCTAAGCTCTTTCACGAATGGCAGTCCCCAGTCTGTTTCAGGCTCCCCTCTTCTCTTTTGACACAAGCTGACACTAGGGGTTGAGCGCTTTTCTCCTCTGGATCCTCTCACAGGAGCATCTGGGGCTGCGGTGGCCGGTACAGTGGCCTGGCCCTGAACTGCCGTCACCACGACGGGTAACAGGAGCCTTTCTTCTCAGACATGCAGCTGAGACATGCATCTCCCCCCACTCCTCCTTGCAGGAGGCCAGGGGTGGAATCCAGGGAGGGTGAGGATGGCGCTTGGCCAAAGCAGAGAACTCTCCCCTCTCTGGGATTTCCAATCAGCTGCCCCTGGAACATCACAGAGCAGAGCTTAAGGGGGAAGAGCTTGCCTGGGTGGACGGAGCCCCCCTCTCACAGGAGCCTCTCCCTTGAAAAGTATCAGCTAGGAGCGCTTGCATCCTGTGTCCAGCACTCGCTGCCCAGGTTCCCTACAAAGCCTGTGGTCTAGCTGGTGGATGCCTGGAGTCTGGGTTCTGGGTCCTAGGCCAGTGGTTCCCCATTTTTCAGTCTCACAGAACAAACCCCATTCAAGCCACTACCACCGAATTTGGGAACCAATACAAAGTTGACTATTCTGTCAAGTAAGAAGTTTAATGGGGGCTGGGGTTGGGGAAGAACCCAGAATGACAATCATTTCATAAAAGAAGAGCCATTTTCTTAAAAAAAGAAAGAAAGAAAAGCCATTTTAGCATCCCAAATGAGGAAGGCCGTCATCTCAGAATCATGGAGACAACCTCGCCCTTGAAGTGACCGCCTTTAGAAGGCTCCGCTGCTACTCTTCCTTGCCTCATTTTGTTCTTATCTCTAACAGCCTTCAGACCAGCCTCTGAGGTCCATCTGCCGCTATTCGGGGTTCTCTGCCTTTCTCCCCAAGTTATGTTCTTGGCTTGCCATTTTCTTATATAGAACTTCTGAATTTTTACCTTTCCCAGAAGGGCTCCTCTGGAAGTTTTCCCAGAAGCAAAAAGGGCTCCTCTGGAAGTTTTCCCAGAAGCAAAATGCCAGCGGACGGCAGTACAAGAAAAGGGGATTTAAACACCCACTTTTAGGGCTCCCACTGCAGGCTAATTCTCAAGAGCAAATGATGTTCCAGCAGTTGGGATGGGGTGGGTGTCCTTCTTCCCTTTTGCCTCCAGCTAGACTCTCCAAAGCTCTGGCTTATTTGGCCCTCCTGGCTGAAGCAGCATGGGTTCTGCTCGGTAATTTGCAGATCTGCCTGGTAACACGGTAAGTTACAGGCATCTTGCTGGGCCGTGACTCATTCTGCACGGAGCAGGCACTGAACCTGACCCGTGGCTACCGCAGTTACCCAAGTTCCCCCGGACACCTGCTCGAACCACCCCGCCCCCGCCCTGGCCTTGGTGCTCCAAGTCTGCTCTACCAACAGTGGCAGCTGGTCAGGAGCAGCGGGGCGTGACTGTGAAGTCAGGAGACCACTTGTGACCGACTGATATTTATACACCCAGAGAGCGCTGTCCCCTTCCACGTGGTCACCTTGGGCATCTCTTCCCAGGTCCTGGCGATGCTGTCTTTGGTCAAAGCATTATTAAAAGCCCCTCTTGGGAACTGCCTTGAGAGCCAGATTATCTGAGACAGTCACACACTCACTTTTTCTTTGTAATCAGAAATCGCTTTGTCACCCAGCTAATTCCCCACACTTGCCTTCCAATGACCTTGGTTGCATTGAAAATGAAATCCACCCCCTTGGGGAGAAGACTTGCCAGCAGCAGGCATGCTTAGGGAAGATGATACAGATTTTGAGGGCCCATCACGGAGGAGTGAGGGATGGAGACACTGCTAGGCTGTGCCTTGCAGGGAGTCAAGTCTCACCATGGTTAGAGACTTGATTCACCCAGCCCTCCCATGTACCCAAAGAGCTGGGTGTGCTATTATCCCCATTATCCAGAGGCTAACGTCTAGTTATGATGACAGATCTACCAAAGGGGCTAAGCTAGGGCCTCAGACTCCCACACAGGGAGCTTCCTGTTGGACTGGTCAAAACATTCCACCTGTTTAAATCAAGATGTGAGTGCCGATTTAAAAAAATTAAGTAAAACATCTAACCAACAGATCATCCAGTCTCCTCCCCTTGTGCACAGTCATGTGACCATTTCCTCCCAAATGATCGGCATCTGCTGATTGGACATCTCTGCAAAGAGGGAAGACTGGAGCTAGGGGACACAGAGAGGCCTGATGGTAAGTTGGGTCCCCAACTTCTGTCCCCAACAAGACACTCTGGGGCCTTGGGGTCTGCACCTGCAAAGGGGGATTAGGATGGCCTTCATCCACCTATGCAAACGCACCCTTTCTGCTCCCCTACACCCCTTCAACAACACAGCAGAGGCCGAGCTGCATAAAATGCAGGAAGGCAGTGGAGAGACGGTTAGGAATCACGTAGACCCTTATCTGAATCCGACTCCACTGTCCACTAGCTGATCAACCGTGCAGTCAGTCTGGGCTTTGGTTTCAGTGTTTGCACAGCAAGGTATCCTGGGCTGTTGCAAGGATTCGGTGAGCATGTGTGTCTGATGCCTGAGAAGGCTGTCTCTGAATGAGATGCCCAACCCTAAGCACCTCCAGTCCCAGATGAATGTCCCCTTACTGCCAAGGGTGAGCCCTTGGGCACCCTCCCCTGCAGCCCTGACCCCCTCCCACCCCTAGACCCGCCAAGGCAGTGAGCAGCAAAGTGGAGACCACCCAGTTTCTTGACTGCCTCTAAACTCTGATAATATAAACAGTGACAAAAAGGGGGAGCAAACAATTTCCGACAGGGAGCAAAGAATACAAGGGGAACCATTTGTCACCCACGAGGGTGTCCAGCAAAGCAGACAGTGAGGCAGTTCTGGGTTCAAATCCTGGCTTTGCCTTGTTATTAGCTCTGTGACTTTGGGGATACTACTCAACCTCTCCGAGCTCTGGTCTTCTCATCTGTCAAATGAGAAAAATATGTGTGCCTACTCTCTAGTGCTGAGGGGGTGCAAAGACAAAAAAAAAACATAAAAACGTGCAGTGCCGTGCTTGGCATATAGTAAACACTTAGATATGTGTTAGCTCTTAGGGTGAGTGAACCAACTTTCTAATAAGTGCAATTTAGCTCAGGAGGTGCTGCCCCATGCTGTAAAGGTCAGAAGTAAAAAGGTGAGATGCTGTCCAACGTGGCCCTATGCAGGTCCACCACCTGCTCCCCACTGATGTGAAATGAAGGGTTTTTTTTTCCTAAAGGGCAAAGTGTACAACAGCGAGCTCAATCCAAACAGATTCTCCTTCCACTTACATACCCCTAACAACGGAGAACTCACTGCTCAGAAAGACAGTACACTTCTGAGGACCAAACATCTAGGTTAATCAAAGACACTCTCCTTTGCCCCAAATTACCCTACCCCCAATAATTCTATTATGGAATGAATCTAAAGCCAGCAACTTCTGACTTCTTAAAGCAAATACGGATCTGAGACTAAAGCCAAGATTCCCACGCCAGGGTCAAACTCTGCACAGTGTCACGAACTTTGCTGACACCCCAGATTGGGTACCTGGTGCTTTGGCTGTTTTGTGTGGGAAGAGGTCAGGATGCGGGGAAGGAAGCAGAGAGCTGGTAGCCCCAGGAAGTTCTGGTCCCTGGCCTGGCCCTGAATAGAGTCTTGTGGTCCTGAATCTCCCAGTGTAAACCCCCCACCACCCTGAGGTATCCACAGGATGGGCGGCCCTAGGCCCCCCAGGCAGCCTCTGGAGGCAGCATCTACCTGTGACCTTGAATCTGAAGGCCCGGCCCAAGGAATAACAATAAGAAATGTCACCAGACACAGCTCTCTTTGAGGGGTCCCGACCTGGGGAATTGGTGTCAGAAGACACGCGGAAAAGCCAGATGGTATGTTCCAGGGTCGCAGTCCACCACGGAGAGAAGCCCAGGGCCCCTTTCATGTCCTTTTCCAGTCTGTCTGCGCCAGGGAGGTGGGGTGGGAGGCAGAGGAGACACAAGATTAATGGTTTCCGAGGCAGGGGGCCAGCCGCCCACTCGTCCAATCACGCTCCTCCAGCGACTCCCCCAACCTGGCTCTGCCAGGCGTGAAGCCGAGAAAGACTCTGGGAAAAGGGGGAGGCCAACCCTTGCCTGCCCAGGAGAGCCGGGCTGCCTCATCCACTGTCAGCTCTACCCCTGGGAGCCCAGCCTGCAGGCAGACCAGCACCAGGTTTGTCTCAGCAGTTGCTGTGGGCCGAGGGATGACCCACCCTGGCGTGCTGAGCTGAGCACCGCAGGGGCCAAGGGGGAGCAGGTGGGCAGGGAAGCAGAGAAGGACAGAACTCTTTCTGGAAGTCCGTCTGTCCAGAGCAGTTGCTTCCAAGTTTGTAGAGGATCCTTTTTTCATTTTGATGTTTTTTCTTAGGCGCATTTGTGAGCATGCTTGCTTAAGTCAATCTCCTTAACTTTTAAATTAAAATTGTTTTCATAGAGAGCACATACTTCCATACAACCAAAAGGGTAAGGTCAAAAGAAAAACATCTTTCCCAATTCCAGGATTCCTAAGAAGGTTCCCCAGAGGTAACTCAAAGGACAGCTTTTTGTGTCTCCTTCCAGAAATTCCCAAAGCATATGCCCAGGATTTGGAACTTAAAAAATCTATACCTATGATTTGACTATATATGTTACTCAGCCATCTGCTTTTTTCCACTTAACTCTATGCTGTCTGTATTTCCAAGGGCTTCCCTGGTGGCTCAGGGGTAAAGAACCTGCCTGCAATGTAGGAGACGTGGATTCAATACCTGGGTTGGGAAAATCCCCTGGAGAACGGAATGGCAACCCACCCCAGTATTCTTGCCTGGAGAATTCCACGGACAGAGGAGCCTGGAGGGCTACAGTCCGTGGGGTTGTGAAGAGTCGGACACGACTGAGCGCCTAACACTTTCACACTTTTCATATGAACCTTGGGCTTTCCTGGTAGTTCAGCGGGGAAAGCATCCGCCTGCAATGCCTAGGAGGGTTTTTTAACATCAAAATTTTTCTTTCCCCTCTATCATAATCCTGGTACCTGTATTCTTCATCAGTTGGAAAATACATAGTAAACTCACAATTCAGTCATACTTTAACATGAGTTTGCAGGTTTCCTTTCAATGATCGCAGAATGTTTACAGATAATGCTTGGGCGTCGTGGACTTTGTGAGGTCCTGACAATATCCCTGTGTGAGCATTTAATAAGCACTATTGTAATAAAGTTTCCCATAGCCCTGTAAGGGAAGGGTTATCATTTCTATTTTTCGGACAATACCAGTGTGGCACAGAGAGGTTAGGTGACTCATCAAGACTGCACAAGGGGAGCCAGGGGTGCCGATGAATTCAGCCCAGTCTGACATCAAAGGCTCTGCCCTCTGCACCGCATCACAGAAGGGCAGTCTACTCCTGCGGGTCCACTAGCGCGTGAGTCAGGTGTCAGGAAAGGATTCCTTCTCCTTCCTCCATCGGAGGCCTCTATCGCCAGCCCGGCCAGGTGTATTTATGAATACTGCAGACCCTGATGCTGACATCAGGTCGGGGCTGGCCAGTTAGGTGCTGACCTCGGCCACGGACTGCAGCAGCTGGGGTGCTGCCTGAAAGTGCCCACAGGGTGGGCAACAGGGCAATGCATTCTTTTTTTGTTTGTTTTTGGTGCAAGCCATGGAGTGAGACACCAGGAGGGCACGTGGGAGCCAGACAGAGGACGTGGTCTTTACTGCCACCTGCCTCAAATCTCCCACCTTCTCCTCCACATGCGCTGGGAGAGGAATTCCTTGCCGTCTCCATCTTGGTCACCAAGATCAGAGCACCACCTAAGCGATGTGCCAGGAAGGAAGTGGGCCCCCAGGCCTGCATCGGGGACGGATGGCAGGGGAACCATGCGGCGGGGAGGTCTCCTTGCCTAGGACCGCCAGCTCATCTCTCATCCTGCCGGTTTCCATCTATTGAAACCCTCAATTCTCTGATATTTTAAAAAGGTTGGAATTGTTGAGTCTGTCCAGCACCCCTACGATTCTCTGTCTGGCTCCCGCAGTCTCGTTGCTGACCTGGGCATGTGCACACAGTGTGACAGCGGAACAGAGAGACGGTGACAAGCCCTGGTTGGTCCCGAGGCTCACAGATCAGGTCTTCCGGACCATGAGGCCTGGAAGCCCTCCCTGAAGCTAGAGGACCAGGAGGGTTTACATCAGAAAGTCAGGCCGTGCACAGCCCAGCGTGGGGCGAGGCCTGGCCTGGGTTCTGCACGTGAGCTGCAGGGCTATAGACAAGGCCCTCACCCGCCCAGGGCCTCAGTTTGCCCATCTGTCAAATGCCGGCCAAGGCAACCATGAGCCTCCTGGGTCTTCCCCAGCCGGGAAGGAAGGATCCTGCCCCCAGCGGGGGAAAGATCTGCCTTCTCCCTCTGGGAAGTAGGGAGTCCCACCTACTCCCCATGTGGGGCACTCAGGGGCTGAGTGGGCTTGGCCTGGCTGCCAGGGGTCCCTATTTTCTGGGACCCCTCTGACCAGGTAACTTTAATCTCCTGCCATAAAGGTATTCCATGCAACATCTAGATGTCATAACGTGTAACATTTTTTAGACAAATATATTTACAGACCCCCTTCAAAAAAAAATCCATTTCAGACCACTGTAACTATTTTCTTTTTTTTTCACTATCACCACCATAAAGCACTGGCAGAGTAAAGACTTAGGAAGTCAGGAGGGGCAGCAGAAGGGTGAATAAGGCTGACAGCCATGGGCACACTTGGGGCATCTAATCAGGCCAGGCTGGGGCCCTTCCCAAGGCAATGAGAGCCTTTTTACTGAGGGGTGCCAGTCCCGAGGGGGTGGGGGCAGGCAAGGCAGGTCCCCCACTGTGGTCCCTAGTCCTTCCTGGGATTGCTTTGCTGGTCAGGGGTGGAGCTGGGGAGGAGGACGCTGGATTTACACGAGAGAGAAAACCTCAAAGCCAAACCCAGGCCTGCTAAACACCGGCCACAGCATCAGACAAACCAAAGCTGGCTCCCTCTCCCCATGCCCCAAAGGCCACGTGCAGGAAACTGGCCCTTGGCACGTCCCCTCTGCACAGGCTGCGTGGAGGCCCTCGGAGGCACCGGCCAGGGGCCCGAGCTCCAGCTCAGGCAGGAGGACCGCTCTTGGCTGCTCTTTCCCAAGAAGGCTGACGCTGTCCTGGGCAGCGGAGCTGGGAGCCGCGAAGGGGTGGGACTTCATTCCTCTTCTTGCCCAATGGGCACGGATGTCCACACTTCTGGAGGCCTTGACCCTCTTGCTCAGCTGCCCCGGGGTCAGCTCAAGAGCCACGTGCCCTTCTCAGGGCTGTGCTTCCCCTTTCTGGGGCAGCTTGGGACCACGTTATCAGGGCGGGGGACATATCAAGAAGGGCAGGTCTGGAGGGCTGCGCTGTTTCGGCCAGACCTGGAATTGCAGCCTGGCTCTTCAAGTGGATCCCCTTGTCACTGTGAGCAATTCGCTCAACCTCTCTGGACCTCAGGGTCCTCTTCCATAAAAGGTGGATAGGGACCCCTAATTTACTGAGGCGTCACTGATAAAGAGATCATGCCAGCGAGCCCTGATCAAATACCAACAAAGCAGCTCCCTTCCCTTCCAAGTGGCTAAGATCTGGCACTTCCCGAAATCTACTCACATGGCCCAGGGACCATGTGACACTCTCCCTCCAGCATCCCTGAAGGCCAGGGTTCCTGCCTGCCCACACTCACATACCACCAGGCCCCTTGAGTCTGGGAACGCAGGGGCCCAGCCCATGGCTGCTCATGGGCATGCTATAACAGCAGCGGCAAGAGCAGGGCATGGGGGCCCCTTCCTGGTCCCACCTGCTTGCGGGGACCCACTCAGAACTGCAGTAACACAGGACAGAAAGCCTTCTGAAGACTTATCAGGCTCTAAATCCAGGCTGCAAGGATGGTGCTGGGCAGACGGAAATATGGTGGCCTTTAGAGAACCAGGGCATGTGTAAGTCAGAGGGGTGCTCCAGTGTGTCTCAGGGCTCAGGACCCCCCAGCCCCTCTAGGCCCTGAATACTCACAGCTTAACCCCCTGCCATGTATTCCCTGGGGAGAAACAGAAAAACTAGTTTCAGACCTCACCCACTCCCTCAAGCAGGCACTCTTGGTCAGTGGACCACCTGTGCAACTGTACAGGTGGCCCACTGTCCAATGCACAGATTTTCTCAAAAAGTATCCAAGCTTTCACCTTGTATTTATTGAAGGTTCCTCCACACCTGGCCCTGTGCTGCAGATTCACAAATAAATGGGACTCAGGCCTTTAAGGGGCTCGGGGTGATAGGACACACTCACGAAGAGGTGGGAAGGAGGGTGTAATTCTCAAGGCTGCCTCCTCCTTGGCAAAGTCATTTCTCAACAAACCAGGGATTCAGAGAATGAAGCGAGCTCCCATTGACGAGATGCACCCTTGGTCTGCAAAGCCATGCGGGTCTAGCTAGTCCCATGTCTGCAGGCTGGCGGTCCTCTCACCGCTGAAAGCAGGCTGTCTGTGACTGACTCTCTGAGCTGGGCCTCTCGATGCCAAAGGTCTGAGCCCGAAGCAATTTCCAGGGAACCGCCAGTGCAGAGACCTTCTCTGCGGCCAGAGAGGGCTGGGGTCTGAGAAACCGGTTGAGATGGAGTCTAGGAGAGCCTGGCGCACTCTGGCCCCCTCCTGGGCCGCTGCTGCGCTGGGAGCTGTGGACCACAAGCTCTCTCCTTCCCATTCTCCTGCAGCTTCCCCAGCAATTGCAACATGGCCAATGTAACCCCAGGGCAAGCTGATTACAGCATATGCACTAACGTGGAGATGCTCTGGAATAAATATTCCCCCCAACTCCCCAAACCAGAGGAGCCCTTGCCTCCTCCGGCATGACTGCGCTTCCCGGCATTTCCAGGAAGAGGAGCCGCCCCCTCATATGATCTAAGGGACCCACTGCAGCCACCTGGAGTGTGGCTATCCTTAGCATCTGCTCCATTTCTCTCCTGACCTCACCTGTGCCCGCCTCACCCATTCAGCACATTAGTGACTGCAGGGGTTCCAGTTCCTCTCCTGGCCTGGAGGCTTGAGCGCACCTCTCCACCAGGGCCCTTCCCCCCTGGAAAACGAGTGCTTTCTGCCTCCTGCTTTAGACTACTACAGTTAAACCCCATGGGCAAGGGTTCAGTAGGGAAAAAGCAATCATCTTACTGTCTAAGGAGAAAACTCACCTTCTGCTATCCGGGAAGGTCATGAGTTTTGATAAAATTTCAACAGGGACATGCCTGGAGCCGTGGGAAAGAAATACTAAAAAAACAGCCAACATTTCTTGAGCACTTACTCTGTACCAGTGTCTGCTTTAACTACTTTATATTGATCAACTTTTAATCTTTACAGCAATGAAGGGGGTCACTGATGATGAATCTGAGGCACAGAGAGATTAAGTAACTTATCCGGGATCACAGAGCTGGGATGTCATGAAGCCAGACAACAAACAGTATGATGGTAAATATTTAAGAACTGGCTGGAAAAGGCGGACTGATTTGCCTGCTTCTGTGGTATAAATACTCCCATCGTGGCCAGTTTCAAGCTACCAGTGTGACATGACTCGTGCTCTGCTGCTGTGCAGAGATAGGCAGTAACATAAAGTATTCCCACCATACGCACAGATTAGACGCAAATTTAGTTCAAGTACATAAAGGCAGTAAAATATTAGAAGTAGTGACTTTTGCTTTTTCATCCTGTTCATGGGGTTCTCACGACAAGAATAATGGAAATGTTAATGACCCAGATGACCACGATGGTGTGGTCACTCACCTAGAGTCAGACATCCTGGAGTGTGACGTCTAGTGGGCCTGAGGAAGCATCACTATG
Source organism: Bos mutus (assembly GCF_027580195.1). Classification (NCBI taxonomy): domain Eukaryota; kingdom Metazoa; phylum Chordata; class Mammalia; order Artiodactyla; family Bovidae; genus Bos; species Bos mutus. The sequence goes on from NC_091626.1 coordinate 98,103,986, forward strand.
AACAAGGCTAGTGGAGGTGACGGAATTCCAGCTGAGCTATTTTAAATTCTAAAAGGTGATGCTGTTAAAGTGCTGCACTCAATACGCCAGCAAATTTGGAAAACTCAGCAGTGGCCACAGGACTGGAAAAGGTTGGTTTTCTTCCCAATCCCAAAAAAGGGCAATGCCAAAGAATGTGCAAACTACCATACAATGGTGCTCATTTCACATGCTAGCAAGGTTATGCTCAAAATCCTTCAAACTAGGCTTCAGCAGTATGTGAACCAAGAAATTCCAGCTGTACAAGCTGTGCTTAGAAAAGGCAGAGGAACCAGAGTTCAAATTGCCAACAGTCTTTGGATCATAGAGAAAGCAACAAAAATCCAGAAAAACATCTACTTCTGTTTCACTGACTATGGTAAAGCCTTTGACTGTGTGGATCACAACAAACCGTGGAAAACTCTTAAGGAGATGAGAATACCAAACCACCTTACGTGCCTCCTGAGAAACGTGTATGCAGGTCAAGAAGCAACAGTTAGAACTGGATATGGAACAACGGACTAGTTCAAAATTCGGAAAGGAGTACATCAAGGATGTATATTGTCAAACTGCCTATTTAACTTACAGGCAGAGTACATCATGCGAAATGCTGGGCTGGGTGAAGCACAAGCTGGGATCAAGATTGCCAGGAGAAATATTGACAACCTCAGATATGCAGATGACACCATTCTTATAGCAGAAAGTGAAGAGAAACTAAACAGCCTCTTGATGACGGTGAAAAAGGAGAGTGAAAAAGCTGGCTTAAAACTCAGCCATTCAAAAAACTAAGATCATGGCATCCAGTCCCATCACTTTGTGGCAATAGATGGGGAAAAAGTGGAAACAGTGACAGATTTTGTTTTCTTGGGCTCCAAAATCATTGCTGATGGTGACTGCAGCCGTGAAATTAAAACACACTTACTTCTTAGAAGAAAAGCTATGAGAAAACTAGACAGCATATTAGAAAGCACAGACATCACTTTGCTGACAAAGGTCTGTATAGTCAAAGCTATGGCTTTTCCCGTAGCCATGTATGGATGTGACAACTGGACCATAAAGAAGGCTGAATGCCAAAGAATCGAGGTGTTGGATTTTGGAAATTGTGGTGTTGGAGAAGACTCTTGAGAGTCCCTTGGACAGCAAGAAGATCAAACCAGTCAATTCTAAAGGAAATCAAGCCTGAATATATCAAGCCTGATGCTAAAGCTGAAGCTCCAATACTTTGCCCACCTTATGGGAAGAGTGGACTCACTGGAAAAGACCCTAATGGTGGGAAAGATTGAAGGCTAAAGGAGAAGAGGGTGGGAGAGGATGAGACAGTTGGATGGCATCACCGATTCATAAGTGGATATGAGTTTGAGCAAACTCCGGGAGATGGTGAAGGACAGGGAAGCCTGGTGTGCTGCAGTCCACGGGGCGGCAGAATCAGACGTAGGTACTGAACCGAACAACAACCAAGTGAGCTTTGAGTACTTATTACCTTTGTTTTTAAGACAATGTATTAACTAGTAAGTTTATAGAATTTCATTTTTAATGATTGTGTTTAACCATCAGCTACAAAATTCCTAAATATTTAATGCTCGATTCTACTGAGCCAGTTTGAGCTGGTTCCTCCACACTACTGGGGCCAAGATTTAGACTCAGTCAGTCTGGAGCCAGAGCATTCCCTCCTACTCATTACACTATACTGCCCCCAAGAAGGGCACAGAGGTCCACCTAGCCAGGTCCACCTCATCCATCAACGGGGCAATAGCTGCCGCGGGGCCAGGGCCCTCCCGGCACTGCTGTTCCCAAGGCCATCTACTTCCCTCTTATGCCCCCAGAATGCCCCTTTACCTATATCGTATCTCCCTAAATTAACCCCGCCAGCACGCATCAAACACCTACTCCATGCCAGGTTCTGCTCTAGGCAGTGGGGACAGAGATGAAGCTGGTATTCCAGGGGCCAATGATGTAGTGGGAAAAGATAAGCAGATATTCAAATCCAACAAGTTACAACCCAGGCAGGAGCAGGGGCCAGACTGTCGCTGCAAAAAGAGAGATCCCTTCCTGGAAAGGGTCAGGGATGGCTTCATCAGGAGGGGAACATATGAGCAGGGTTTTAAAAGATAAATAGAAAGTTGCCCGGCAGACTGAGGGTTGGGGATATCCAACGGTACAAAGAGAGGAGAGTAGACCTGAAGCGTCTATTTAGATAGACGTCAGCCATAAAAAAAAGAATGAAATAATCCCATTTATGGCAGCATGGATGGATCTAGAGATTGTCATACTAAGTGAACCAAGTCAAACAGAGAGACAAATGGCGTATGATATCACTTATGTGTGAAATCTAAAATATGACACTTATTTATAAAACAGAAACAGACTCACAGACATAGAAAACAAACCTGTGATTACTGAAGGGGGAATGGGGAGTAGAAAACAAAAAAAAATAGACGGATGTGTTGTCCAGCTGAGGAGGGGACCAGACAATGAAAGAGAGGCAGAGGGGCTGAAAACACACTCTGTTTCCTGGCTGGGGGTCTCTGCATCAGTGGAGGGAGAGACAAGGAAGACACAGGGAGAAGCAATCCGGAGGACGATGCTGCAATTCTGTTTTGCATATGCTGGTGGGAGGTCCACCCGGGAGCCCAAGCCGGACACAAGAGTAGGATTCTGAGATTCAGACTTAGGAGTTATTGGAGAGCAGGTGATGAGAGAATGGGGGAGGGCTTGAGATGGGAGAAAATACAGCTTCAGCATCTGTTGATGACAGACTCAGAGGGAGGCATGAACCTCTGGAGGTTGCCCATGGTCCCTTGGAGGATGAGGTCAGGAAGACCGAAAGTTCCTTTCTCCAGCTTTCCTTTCCAGCCTGTGGCCCATGACACAGACTGAGGGCGTGGGGGGCGGGAACAAGGTCCAGTTCACTGTGGGCATTCTGCCTCTGCCTTTTTAGAATAAGCCATGTCCAAGTTTCCTCTTCTGCCTCCTCTCCAAACTGTGTGTCCGACCCACACAGTTAAGAAGGGGTGGTCTGAAAGCTGGAGTTAGAAGGCTAAAACTCTAGACCCAGTGAGTGACGTGTAACACTGGTTAGACTGCAGGTACACAGCAACCCAGCCCCTGAGCAAATCCCAGCTTTGTCAGCTCCGTGACCTTGGGCAAGTGACCTAGCATCTCTGTACCTTTGTTTCCTTCCCTGTGAAATGGGGATGGTGATAGGACCTAGTTCCTATTTTCCGATTAACCCCAATAGGGTTATTGTGAGGAGGCAGTGAGTTAACACGTGAAATGATCTTACAACAAAGCCTGGTACCCAGTAAGTACTCAATAAATGTTAACAACGGTTACTATTACTATTATTACAATTGTCCACCTCTGACTCTGCAGTTTATTTTCAGCTCTCTCCTCTTCCCCAGACTTTTCTTCCAGCAAATCCTAAAATGATCCCCAGGGAGTCAGATATCTTAGGAGAATTTGAACAGCAAGTGTCAATCAGGCCCTGAAAATGGTGCTAGCCATGGTGGTTCTGCACTTCCAGCAGCTGGAGGGAGGGCTTTCCTCGGGCTGAGTGAGGCCTGAGCACTGCCCAGCCTGTCTGGAGGTCACGGCAAGCCATGGAGGCGGTGAGCGTCCTGCGTCTGTCCGCGGGCATAGCGGGAGGTCATTGGCATACCAGACTAGGAAGTAACTACAGTGCTAAAAAGCGTGGAGTGTGGATCCGAAAAGCAGTTCTGAAACCAGAGCTGCTTTCTGAAGCCGGGGTTCTGCACCCAGTCCTCTAGGATCCTGCGTTTCTACAGGTTCACCTTCTGATATCCTCCACACTCCGTCCCACCCTCAGGAGGCTCTGTAGTGGGACGGTCACCCATGAGGTGCAGTGCCATTTATGGCCTGCAGGGGGCTCTAGAGCTCTTCCATTCCCCATACTCTGGGTGGTGAGGGTACCCCGCATAAAACAATGGTTGTGTTTCCCCGGGCTGAACTACTATGCCGCCCTGGGAGGTAGGCGAAGAAAAGCTGGGGTTCGCTGGTCCCCCGTTGGTGTGTCCCAGTTCACGCATGCCCTCAGCCTGCTGTATCAGGTTCGGGCCGTTGTCCTTGTCACATTACCACCTAACACTGATCTGGGCTGTTTCCTCCACACCCTCTTAGGGGATGTCTCCGAAGGGCCAGCCTCCTGTCCCTGTGTGGGAAGGCAGGAAGAGGTTGTTGCTGCTTTGGCCTTCAAGGTGCCGCAAGTGTAGCCTCCAATTGCTGGGGTGTCAGCCTCTAGTAATCCAGTCCCTCAACCTGTTTGTCAGAGAAACATCATGCAGAGACAAGTTCCCTAAAAGACTCTGCTTACCCTGTTCGTCCCCAAAGCAACATTCAGTAGCTCTGGGTGCTACGCTAGAAGACTTCATTCAGCAGACGTGTTTACCTGATTGCTACTCTATCGATATATTTGGATGACGGAAATGACTTGTACCCACTAACGTCTAAGGATATGACCAACCTAACAAGTTAACATCTGCAAAAAGTTAAAGATAGTCATTTAAAAAACAGTTTGAAAAAACTGCATATAATCATTCTTTGAAGCTTTGTCAAAAGTAGAAAAAAATAAGGGAAATGTGTTTCTTGATCAGATCAGTTTAAGAAAAACACCCATGGGTAGGGTTGCCAGATTTAGCAAATATCACATGGGACATACTTACACTAAAAAAATATTTGTTGTTTATCTAAAATTCAAATGCAACCAAGGGTCCTGTATTTTACTGGGCAACTTTACCCACAGTCCAAGGATAGAGGGATTCATTCAGAGGAAATTTCCTATTCACCACCTTGGGTCCCAAGTCATAATTCCTTCTATAATCCCCTTGTGTTACATATGGAAACCCAAGCCACATTGATCGCATTAAACCAAGTAATCGGTTCAAGCACCCCAATCTCGCTCCTGAGTAGGAAGGACTCTCATTGTGAAGTTGTATCAAAGGAATGAAAAGTAACTCCCAATAGATAACATAAAAAAATTAATAAGAACATCAAACATTTAATGTACTCCCACTATGTGCCTGACACTTGTGAATTACCTCTGTTTAATCTTCACAGCCACCCTGGGAAGTAGATACTATTCTGGAAACTAAAAGAGTATCTACAAGTCTAATTTCAGTACTTCTTGCAAAGACATGTAAATTTCTGGTCAATTACTTCCCAGGGAAAGAAAGGGGAGGGAAACAGAGAGACAGACTCCACTCCATCAACAAACCAGCTTATTCATAATGCAATGCCAGGTCTGTTGCTATTTGATGATGTGCCGATTCCACAGGAAACTGTCTTAATTTCAATGAATTATCACTGATTTGTATGGGTCTGTGGGAGAGAATTGGGTGGGAAACCCGTGTAACAACCTCCAGTAAGTTGGCCTTACAACTGAGGAAGACGTGTTACCCTTCGGGATAATAAACAGCTCATTTGCTGTGAATAAAGGCACACTCAAGCCACCCCGAACACTCGGTGACAATGACACGCAGATTCCAAATGTTCTCTGTAAGAAAAAACACCCTTTCTCCTAATCCTTCTTAAACTCAACAAGACTGATTGGTTTTTATTATTCATGAATTAATTTTTTACTCAGGGTCCAACAAGGGAATTCAAGCTATAACGTTTCTCACCGATGGAGGGGGCGAAGAAAGCAGATCTCAGCCTGAGCGGCACAGCCAGAGTGTTGCTGGGATTCCTTGTGGGGTAGGACGTCTTGTTTGTTAAATCAGATAATAATCAATTAATAACCCAAAGCTTTGGGTTGTTGGGTATTTGGCGGGGTGGGGGGTGGTGGTGGTAGAAATTGAGTAAGAATATTGAAGTAGAAAAAAATTACAGACAGTCCTGGGACCTTGGTATACTCAGGTGGCTCCGATTATGTTTGGCTGATAGTATTAGGCTGGTGTCTGAGGCTGTCTCCTATTTCCAAGGCACACAAACAAAAAAAGGGGGGCAGGGATGAGAGAGGAAATAACAAAGGCCAAGCCAATTTCAAAAGTAATGCACAGATGAGTAGTTTGCACGTGAGCAGGTTCAGATCTGGGTATCGCCATGAAAATTCACAAAAGGGTCACAGGAATCCAGAGGGGATGGCTTCCGGACACGGTCCCTCCGATCTTTGCATCCAGAGAGCAGGCTGGGATACCCAGGAACAGAGACAGAAAGCCCTGGGAGACGCTGAACGGCCGAGAAGGCGATCAAGGGTGGCAAGGTGACTTTGCCTCTCTCTTCACCCAGCTCTGTTCCCAGCTCTTCACATGTGCCAAGTCATAACCCCCTTGTCCTCTGTGTGCCTTTGGTCTGCAAACTTCTCCTGAGATCGCAGCCAGAGGCACTAAGGAACACTGGGGGCAAGGAGAGGCAGAGCACGGCATGGGTCTCAGCTGATCGTGACAGGAAGGTCAGAATCCTTTACAAGAAACATCTCTGCCTTACCAGTTCAAAGGCAACACACCTGGCATTTCTCAAGGGGGCTGTGTGTCGGACACTGTATTCTCCTTTACCTTTGTCTGTTCATATTTCAGACACCAGGCATTTTCTTTGCCCCTGGATGAATTTAGACATGCAAACCTGAAGCCTTGGCATGTTATGCTTGCAGAAAAACATTTACGTTTGGAGGCAAGACACAGCAACCCTCATACAGTTACTATGAGGGAATGGTTATGAGAATTGCTTGGCGCTTTGGGGGAAGAAAAAGCTACAAGCTGTTATTACTGTTATAATTATTACAACCATTGCATTCTTGCTATCATTTCTGTGAAAGCGGTGTTCTTTCTGCCAAAGCTTGTTAGCCTGACTGCTTAGGTAGACAATGTCAACATACCCACGGGACAAATGACAAAGAGTGAGGCTAAAGGAAAAGGCTGGATACTGCACTCTGCATGCAGGCTGAAGAGATGTCTCACCATCAAAAGCAATGTTTCCTCCCGATCGATTAGGAGGGCAAAAACAAAAGCATAGACCAGCTCATTCACTCACATCACCAGGATCCCAAACTAGAGCTCCAAGTGTGAGGAAGTGAGGTGAGAGAGCAGAGAGATGGAAAAGTTGGCTTCGAATAAAGTGTGGGGCATCCTGATCGCCTCTCACCCGTACCTCCTCGGGTAACAGACAATCAACCTGCAATGTGCTTTCAACAGGAGGTTTTTACCCTCTTTGATTTCCCTACCAAATGCAACCAGTGGGTCAAGGTCTTAATGGCTGAAGTAGAATGAGGTGGCCCGTAACAGCCATTCTGCTTTGGGACTTCTCTCAACCAATCATGCTCAGCACCTCAAAACAATTCCAACACACCCGAGCACTCACACACACATACTTACAAATGTGCTCAGGTAGACACACACACACACACACACACACACACACACGTACCCTATATGCCTTCCTCTAAAACATATAAAACCAAAGAGGGATAAATAAGCTAGAGCAAGTTGGAATGAAAATAGAGGGAAAACATAAGTAAAGACAAAGGACAATGTTAAATAGAGAGATACGAGAGAATTTCATTCGAAACATCACCCTTCACATCGTCAACCCCCCAACTACAGCATTTCCTTAGGACTGTATTTTCTTGTTCTCTGTCTTTCGGAAACCAAGAACACAGGAAAAGACCAGTGATGCTCAAAAACCTCTTGCTGGGTATCTTTTTAAAAATACAAGCCAGGTAAAAACACCAAAAACGTAAAGGTAAGTAAATATAATACTTTAAGAATTATATAACAAGAAAAGGGAAAAACATTATGAACGTAAGTTATTTTGAGCAGTTAAAAAAATAAAGTTAAAATAACACTTAGCATTGGGGTTTTGAAACTCACAGCTTCCTCCATAGGAAGACCTGACTCTAATTGGGCACTTCACATTGGTGCAATTTTAATGCAGTGTTTCAGTAAACACTCACGGTCAGGCGTGAGGCTGGCTGCTACTGTAATTGGCAGGAGAGGATTCTGATGTAGTTTAAAATGAAAACTGATCACATTTAAAACCAGGAGATAAAAACAAAAGCTTGTTGGAGTTTGTTTAACTGCCTTTTGACCTCCGGATGAAATGACATTGAGAAGCAAAATAACATTATCCAGAAAACCATTCCCAGAAAAGGCTCAATCCTGGGGACGCTGAATGACAGTGTTGAAAAGACGAATATTTTTTAAAGTCATAAGGAACAGAGGAGAGAAATTTAAAGGCGGGCAGGCGGGGGTGTGGAGAGGAAGAGAAGGAAAACAAAATTCTTTGGGACAAAACGTGTGTAGGTTAAAAAGCATGGCAAATGAAGATGTAAAAACAATTATGTCTCTAACCCCCAGGAAAACTTTTATTTGGAGCTTATTTTAACCCGAGACCACACAATCCTGAATTTAAGGCATTTAGCCAATAGATTTTTTTTTTTTAACCTCATCCAGTTTCATATCGAAAGTCCCATGGGCAAATGAAAACCAGTCTGATTTTCCTTGACGTAAGAATACATTTGACCTTTAGCGATAAGACTGTTGATGGCCATATCCAGGGAGAGAAGGGTTAGTCGGGGACCTGGGGAAGAACCGCCTGCCTCTTTGAGTGTGGCCATCTGTTCTCCGGGAGAAGAGCAGGCCGGCCTGCTCGCCCTCTCCAGGGTCTGCCAGCCCTACCCAGGCCCAGAAAACTGAAGAGAGCCTCTTAGGAAAAACTGAACTCCTCCGATGGCAGGGACAGCCAGCCCTGTTGGGTTGCTCTGGGCTCCCTCCCACACCACGGAAAAACCCCAAGGCGCACAGCCCCTCGCTGGAATGTGGCCACAGCCTGACCTCAATCCAGGCAAGGGGTAAAAGGCAGGCCAGCAGGGGCCGGCTTTAAACAGCAGAGCCCCTCGTCTCCCATCTGAAAGGGGAGCCCGCCGTGGCTCTCACACACGTGCACACACAGACACTTTCCTAGGAACAGATGCGGCTTTTGGTGCCTCGGCATTTGCAGACATCCTCTGTATCAGGGGTGTTAACGGCAACAAAAAAGAGCTTGACACTCTCTTAAGCCAATGCTTATAAGTAGAGGGGCTATTAAAATCCTTTCTGTTCTAATCCTGATCTACAGAAAGGCACTCTAGGTAGGCAGACACATCAGTGCACTCACAGGAGGGGTGGGGGGCTGGGGCCATACGTGGGCTCCAAGTTTCCCACTTGTCTGGTTTGTCCATGTCTTTTGCTGGGTGGTTGATCGTGGCAGTGCAAAGGGCTGGGGTGGTCTCTGCTCCCAGGGACAAATTGAGCCCGTGTTCTCCTACAGTCTGCCCCCACACACACATCGAGAGTGAGGGTACCCCCGCAGAACCTGCGAGCCAGCTGGCAGTCACAGGTGCAAGGAGGCCCCTCCAGAGCCCTGCTTCCCCCAGCGAAGCCCCTAGAGCCACTGACCAGCATGCACCCACAGTCCTCCAGTGACCTCCTTCCAGTGTGGCCCAGTAAGTGTGCCAGGAAATGCTCCAGCCTGCCACAGGGGGGGCGGGTCACACTGTCACAAGTGGTGAGGGTCACATGCCCAGTGGCCTAGGGAAGAAACACGCCCCCAGTGACTGACCTCTCCCAGGCACTGCCCTGACAACTGCTCCCAGAAAGCAGTCTGGCCCTCCCACCCCCTTCCCCGGGACAGCCCTGTCATTATCAGGGAAAGGTCAGCGGCCTCACTAGAGGTAGGGGGAGCGTGTGTGGGTGGGTGGGCGTGCTGGCCCAGGAAGGGTTAATCTGCCGGCCAGCCAGCACAGGGGTCACTCTGATGTACAGAGAAGTTGAGCATCCCAGTCCCCCAGAGCTGGTCTGCTAATTACATTTGCAATTATAAACACCGCAACCTCCCTGTGCAGGGACCTGGCCATACCAGCGGATGGGACAACCAGGATGTGAGCCTGCTGCAAGCCACCCCAGCCACACCAGGGGACACCGGGGGCAGTAGAAGCCCATGGGGCCCGTGGACCCCTCCTCCGAGGAATGATCATGCATTGACAGTTCCCCGGAGGTCCAACGCTCCTGAGCCTGAGAAAGGGGATGGTCAGCAGAGAGGAAGTCCAATCAGGAGTCACCAGCACTTGGACCTTTGTTTATCCCTAGAAGTCAGCAAATGGCCCCAGGGGCAGGAGGTGAGCTCAGATATGTCTGCTTCCAGTCCATTCTCCAGCTGAGCCCTTCGGGGCTTCCTGGCCTGGTCTGTGGACCCTCTGCTGGCGCCCCACACATCCTCTGGGAACCATGGCCACGGTGGAGGACATCGGAGGTTCAGCACTCAAGCTGTGCAATCCCCAGGGGACTGTTCTGCCAAAAGCCACCCAGCTTCAAGCCAGAAGCTCCCAGCAAAGTTGGGAGGAGTCCTAACGAATTCTGGGCAGACCTCCTGGTCAAGCTGGAAGAGACTGGGAGGACTGGAGCTTGCAGAGACAAAGAGCTGAATGATGGCTGGTAGGTGTGAAAAGGCACCAGCCTGGGGTGTTCAGGGTGTGGGCTGGACTTGACTTTGAAGAGGTGGATTAGGCTCTGCATCCCTGCTATTCTGTCCTCGTAAATGAGAACCACAAAGAAATCATACTGAGAAAACCACCTAAAGCGTCCAGAAGACACGTTCTAAGGAAGGGCGCTGCAGAACCGGGTCAAAAGCATCTCAGCTCTTGTCTAAATGTTTGACTGAACTCGCTTTCCTTTTGAATTCTGCTCATTCACACAGCCAGCTCCATAGCCCACCTCCCATGCAAACACCCTGACAATGTCTCTCCACCCCACACCTTCCTTTGGGCTGCCAGACTTGTACAGAGCTTCCCAGTTCCTGTGCTCAAAAGAAGCTGGGCATTTTGTAGAGGACTGAAGAAGGAGACAAACTCTCACTGAGTTTAGATTATCTTAAAATTAAAAAAAAGAAAAGAAAGCATTTGGCAATATGTCCCATTATCAGGAACACAAATCAAGCAGACAGAGTCACAAGGGCCCCCTGGGCTAGAGCCGGGACACTTCGAGAAGGCGGGGTTGTGACATGAAATCCCTACCACAGCCACTTCCCTCACAGAGCTTTCCCCGTAAGTCCCCTCTGTCTCTCCTCTCCCGGACTAAATGGAATATGTATTGATTCCTCCAAATCAATAGAATGAAAAGGTTCTTGTTTGGTGGGTCAGTCTGTTTCTTCATATACATTTGTTTAAGAAACATCTTTTTCGTATGTTCCAATTGTTGGTAAAAATTGAGGACTGTTTCTAAAATGGAGTTGCGGAAATAAGCTCCGAGAGGAAATTTCCAGTTGATGTCAAGATCTCACTCAGCTGGAAAGGGCCTTGCCCAGGACTGGGGCCCTCTGATTTCCTGCTAAGCTTGTCGCCCTCAGGCCTGAACAAGCCCATCCTCTTCCACGGCAGCCCACACCTTCCAGAGGGGGCTGCAGACACCGAAAGGTTTATTTCCTGGAGCCCCTCCCTCAGAAAACCAAGATGAATGTCCTCCCGTGATTTATTTTTAAATGTACCATTAAAAATTAATTCCCCCCTTTGTTTTTCTCTGGGTCACTGATTCTGAATTACCATGTGGCATTTTTCCTACTTGTGAACCCACATATTTTACCTTTGGGACAGTTTGTTCTCTGTTTCTTTAACATCAGCAAAGTGGTCATCGGATGGTGGGTGACGAAGCCCCCCCGCAACTCCCCAGATTGTCTGCCAAGGATCTCCATCGGGTCCGTCCCCAACGCATTTGTACACAGGCCCACACAAGCCAGCGCACTCACTCCGACTCTGCTGATTATATATGTACATAAAATATTGATTAGAAATGGTAATGGAGTCACCTACAGGATTGGCTACAGGAAAATGAAAATGAAGGAGAGAAAGGTATGAAGGTCCCAGTGTATCTGTGTGTGTGTGTGTGAAAGTGAATTTCTCACCTGGAAAGTGAAAATAACTCTAAAATATTAAAGATCGCTCTCTGTATATTAGCAGGTGAAAGGGAAGTCTGGGGAGTTCTTCCTCGCTGGACTGTGGTCCCTGCGCCCTTGAGTTTTTTTTTCAAGTCCGGGAATGTCAACTAAGGCAAATAGGTAGAAACTATCTGTACAGAGCACTCGAACCCACCCAGTCTCGTATAGGTTCCAGAGAAACCTCGGCACCATAATGGATGGATTCATTCTACCGTCCTTCCAACAAACCAGAGAATGCAGTCCTGTGTCTTGTCACTTTGCTACCAGGGGGCTCTAAAGCTACTTGTTGTGAAGCAGAGAAACACCGGGGGGTGGTGGTCAGAAAGCTGCCTCCCCCAACAGCAGCCTCCGACCTCTACAAGCTCGTCCTTGGCAATTTTGTACCCCAGTAACCACAGCAGAGGTATGCCTTCTCCAGAAGGCACGCACCTGTGTATGGGGGCCCGGCTCACTAACGCTTGGACTGCAGCCCAGCAGGTTTGGGGCTCTGAGAAACGGCATCTCACCGGGATGCTTAGATCCTCCGTAGAAGAAGCAGGCACGTTTCTGGCTTTTCCTGTGCCCCATGGAGTGAGAAGCTAATTCTTTGCAAAAACAAACAAACAAAAACAAGAAGGCTAGGGAGTCCAAATCCAGATCACTATCAGGCTTACTTTATAATTGATTTCCACTTCAAACCCTTCCCAGGCACCCAGGACCTCGGCTACCTCATTCCCCTTTGCTGCTTCCCTGACATTCCTTCTTTGCCCATATTTCTCCTCAAACTCAAGCCAGGGTTGCCGTCAACTCGATGAATTACCCAGCTGCTAAATCCCCCATCTCTCTTTGCTTTCCTGGTCAACATAATCAAAAGATGTACTTCCCCCATACAAAATTTCATATTTATTGACTGTGACTTGATCCAGGGACAAATACATAGATATTTCAAGCTCAACTAAAGAAGTCACCTCTGGAGAGATGAAAACTAAATAATTTAAATATCCAATATTTGTCGTACTTGGTAATTTTATGTGCGGAAATGCCCCACGAGCATCATACACAGTTCACAGTCTCACCCACCCAGGAGGTTTCTTTGGGGGCTCCCCCTCCCTTAGGGAGGGACCACCATACTGTGAAATGGGCCCCCACCCCAACTGCACCAGCCATACAAGCTGGGATCAGTATAACCTTTAAAGAGAATTAAAAGCCACTTTTCACACTGATGGAAATCTGAATCCAAGATCCCCCTCATCTCCTAATCCAATCGCCTTCTTCTGACACTCTGTTTCAATTCTGGCGGCACTGAAAGGACTCTCTGCCCAGGGAAACCCCAAAACTGGAATCAAAAATGTCAGCGTGGAGGCTGGACCCTGCGGTCGCCCCTCAGGAGACGCTGCTGTGAAGTTGCCTTCTCTCTTAGGCGCGGTCCACCTGGGGTTGGAGGTATTCAGTTCAGCGCTGGGCGTAATCACACTCACTGGGACCCCACGATATCCAGAGTATTGTTTTAGGGATGTCGTGGTTCCTGGGAGGAGGGGGTGGTACAAAAAACGAAAGGATGACCGAAGGAGAACTGACTTTAGTAGTTCAGCTTGCTTGGGTGGGGGGTGGGGGTGGGGGAGAGGAGGAAGAATAGCGAGAAGTTAAGCAGATCCACGAGAATCTAGAGTTTTCATTGTAGTATTATCTGAAGCCTTCCGGGGGAACCACATGGAGTGCGCCCACACCCAGACGCCCCGGACACCTGCCCGGAGCGCGGCGGCGCCTGGAGCGCCCGCGGGGAGCCCGGGACAGGTACCTGGGCAGGTGGGACGACGACCGCGGAGGGCCTGGGAGGGGAACGGCGGGTGGCCGGAGCAGGACCTCGCAAAGTCAAGGATGGTCGCGCGGGGCAGCGTTCGACCGTTTGGGGGATCAGTTGTGCGCGTCCCCACTCCGCGCACTCGGCAAGCTGCCCAAGTCCGGGGATCTGCGGTTACCCGGTGTCTAGCCCCGCAGCCCCCGCCGACCACCCGCGTGCAAGCGACTCAGACCACCCCAGGTTCCAGGGAGGCGAGCGCAAAGCCGCCCCGGGGCACGGAAATCACCCAGCACCGCCTTGCCTAAAGCCGAGAGCCAACTTTGCTTCCGCTGCAGCGTCCAGCCGTTTGTCCCCACTCCTGGAGGGAGGCGGGCATCCCGTGGCGGGGCATGCGGGGCGCAGTCTAACCCGGCCGCGCCGCCCGCACCCCTGGGAGCAGGTGGCGGGGGGGCTTGGGTCCACCGCGCCGCGTGCGCGCCCTCGGGGAGCCGCTCTGGGACCGTAGCGCGGGACCGTGCTCGCCTCTCTGTTTCCAAACCTGCGCGGCACGTTCAGTTTCGCTCCCTTGCCTGGACCGCTTCTGGTCCCCCGTATGAAAATAAACATTAAAGTCAAAGGGCCCGCAGGGACGCTTTCCCGAGTGGGGACGGGACATCCTTGAGACATTACCGCACCTGTTCTGGGCTCGCTCCTCCCCATTCCACAGAAACTCAAATATTTTCTCCCCGCGGGGGACGATCGGAGTGAATGCGAAAAGCTTTGCTCTTACCTAAGAGTGAGGGTTTGTCAAAATGCGGGATGGCGGGGCGGGGGGGAGGGGCGGGTGAGGGAAAAGTTAGAGTCGGGTTCACCCCCAGAAGGAAACCCAGAAAAGTGTGCGGTTTTCCCCTTCCGACGTCCCCCCCAAGTGCCCTCACCTCCCCCCCGCCACCCCCGGGGTCCCTGCCACTTCAAGAATGCCTAGAAGAACTGCGACACTCAAGACAGACGGCCGGACAGGCAGAAGGACAGACACAGACGGAGAAGCCGAGCACCTACTGGTTGTGGTAGCCGAGGGGGTCAGGGACGCAGAGTTCGGACACGTCCATCAGTCCCGTTTTAGCATTCCCAGTTGGTAGAGAAAAGGCGGCGGGGAGATCACGCGGAAGAGCGAGTGAAGGGCACCGGCGAGGTGCGAGTCCGGGTAGGGGCACGGTGAGCCGGCCAAGGCGGAGTGGGTGGATGGAAGCGCCGCGGCGGGGCGCGAGGGAGGCCGAGAGCCGTGCGCGCCCAGCCCAGAGCTCCCGCACTCGGGCACACACTCCTGTGCGGGCAGAGGGGATGCGAAGCGGTGGAGGCGGCTCGGGCACCAGAGACTTGGAGCCCGCTAACCCTACTGTAGCTTTAAGGCTGGGAGACTGATGTATGGTTTGGCTCCTATTGGCTATCTCTCAGGGGCTGGACTTAAAGTGACAGAATCGAGCTGGGGTGGGGGGAGGGGGGTGAGCCAGAGAGACTTCAATGGAACCAGGCGCTCGCGCGAGGTCCCCACCTCAGGAGGAGTAGGAGAACTGTGCTGTAGAGCCGCAAGGCCTGTCCTCTCGCCATTAAAGAAAAAAAAAATTTTTTTTTTAGCCCAACTGGCTGGTGGGGCTGGGGACTTGAAAGGTGTGCCCCTTATATATCCTCTCCACCCCCAACCCCCAGTCTGATCTTTTAACTGGCAAGTCCAGCAAACTCATCTCAGCCTTTTGGAAGGGGTCTTTTTTAAATTTAAAAACGAGACCCATTTCTCCTCCCGCCTATCAAAAAGAAGAGGCCAGCTCCTTAGAAATTCAGAGCCTCACACCTGGTGTTTGGTGCATAAAAGTGCAAAGGGTCAGGCCTGTAGGTGAGCCCCAGCAAGAGAGGGGATGCTTCCCTTCCCAGCTCTCATCACCTGGGCCAGTGGGTTCTGAACAGCTCTCACAGGACTAGACGGCAGGGCTTGATGCTATAAAACACTCAAGATGTATACAGTGATGTTCTCTTCATTGGCAACCCTCAGAAATGTTCCCAGGACACAGACACAAGCAAATAAATTCCTGTCTGCTTAGAAAAACACAACTATGGTTAAAACAACCAACTTACCAGCCACATCCACTTCACGGCACAAGTAGACACTTCAACATACACACCTGAATCCCCAGCTACGAACATACCTGCATCCCTGTCTGCTGCTGTCTCCATGAACCCGAGTATTACTGTACCAAAACCAGCTGTAAGTCGAGCCCCAGTCCTTCTTCTGGGGCTTGTCATCTTTTGAGATGTGCCAGCCACAGGGATAATAATCAATCTGATGATTCAAATGAGTGTGGGGAGGGGATAGGTATAGAATTATTTAAAAGGGAGGGGAAAAAAAGCCCTCAAGAGAGACCATCACCTTATTCTCCTATAGTCTACAAAAGACAATGAGCAGTAGGGGGGAAAACATCATTTTATCATCAGAATAAAGTCTAAATGGATTGTAACTGCAGGCAGTGTTCAAGCACTTCAGGAATAAAAGCAGGAGGGTTGTGAGAAACCCCAGGAGGGGCCGGCCGCCGGGGAGGGGCTGGGGAATGGGCGGCAGGACGGCAGATGATACTTGACTTGGATAAATGGAAGCTCGTGCAGGCTGGGAAACCGAGCTGAGGTTTTTCCTCTGTGCTGAAGTGGAGGACCGCGTGGGATTCTCCAGGCTCGGGGCGCTGGCAGGTATCTCACAGAGAGATGGATGAAGATGTCGGCTCTGTCAGTAGAGCCCCCAGCAGCCCTGGATTTTTTTTGTAATCACATAGGTACTTGGTTACATCGGAAATGGAAAGAGGGGTGCAGAGATCCAACCACCATGTCTTGCCAAGACCTCAGACTGGCTTCTCTGCATCCTTTCTGGCCCCTGGAAATCCACTCGCTAAGCACTTAGCAGCCAGGGAGCGCTTTGTAAAATGAACATCCAAAGTCCCCTTCGAAATTTGTTGCATTTAGGAAAGAGACCCCAGTCCTTCCCCATGGCCAACCAGCACCCCCCAGATAACAAGCGCCTATGTGTCTCCACGCCCTGTCTCAGCCCGTGAGGTGGCCCCCTCAGGCTTTGTCCCTGCCACCGAGGACGTCCCAGCTTCCAGATCACATCAGAAGCTTCTGCTATTTGCCTTGCTTCAGGTAATTTATTAGTTTGCAATTATACATATATTGGTATGACAAATACCACCCCCTGAATGCATGTGCGCGTGCGCGCGT
The DNA here is from genome assembly GCF_027580195.1 of Bos mutus. Classification (NCBI taxonomy): domain Eukaryota; kingdom Metazoa; phylum Chordata; class Mammalia; order Artiodactyla; family Bovidae; genus Bos; species Bos mutus. Next base: position 98,120,940 of record NC_091626.1, read on the forward strand.
GCACACACACACACACACACACACACACACACGCACCACTAGACTGTAAGCTCTGTAAGGGCAGGGACCTTGTCTGTTTTTGTTCACTGGAGAATCCCCAGTGTTTACCAGTGCCTGGCACATGGCAGTTGCTTGATTAAAAACTCTGTTGAATGAAATGTCAGACCATAGCAGTTTAGAGTGGGGCGGGGGCCGTCTGCTGTGGGGACAGGCTGGCTGCCCCTCAGGGACTTAGCTCCTAACAGGTTGTTTGAGATCCACTGGGTATTTTCGGGGGTGCACTTTTTGTAAACTGGAGATAGAGCACACTCAGTGGAGTGTGAAAAGAAAGACAACTTCACAGCTTGGAGTGGATGCAAAGCCACTGGGTGCAAATGAGGGAAAACAGAAAGTCTGTGTTGGTTCAAAACATATACACACTACTGTATATAAAATAGATAACAAGTACCTACTGTATAGCAGAAGGAACTCTGCTCAATATTCTGTAATGGCCTATATGGGAAGAGCATCTACACAAAAGCGGGTATATCTATAACTGATTTGCGTGGCTATGCAGCAGAGAAACACAACACTGTAAATCAACTATACTCCAGTAAAAATTAACATGAAAAAAGCCAGGCTCACGCCCGCACAACTGCTGTCAGCATACAAGGCACAGGGGCACAGGTAGCTAAGGGCCTCACCCCTGTGCCCTAGCTGAGTGTCCTCCAGGGCGAGAAAGAGGTCCCTGAGCTCCAGCCCTCTTTGGTCGTCCTCCTCTGCAGTGACTGTCCAGCCCCATCACACACGGCCCTGGAGCAGAGTTCTTCCTCCCTTCCCTCCATGGCAAGTGTGAGCCTGCAGACTCCACTGCAGGGGAGGAGAGGGCCCACCGGCACGGACACCCTGGGGAACCTGATCCAGCTGGCAGGGCCAGGCTTCTCCTGTGGTTTCCCAGGCAAGTGCGGCCAGGACACACACTCTTTGTGGGACCAGTTTTTCTCCTCCCCTCTGTCCCCAGCCAGCTCATGGCGGGTGGGGTTCCTTCCCAAAGCCAGGGTGGGTTCCGGGCCTCTAGCTGGAGGGCGAGTGCAGAGGATGCCTGGGCTCTGGTCCTGACCATTTTGCATGGCCTGGCCGAAGTCATCTCTTCTCCAGAAAGCAAAGGTGGTACTGGGGGGTAGAGTCAGGGTGGGCAGATCTCTTGGGCTCCCGCAAGCTCGGAAGTCGTTCGGCCCATCATCTTCTCAATCTTCCACTGCCCACCCGGAGCAGGTACTATTTCTAGCCCACCCCCACCCCAGCAAAAAGCTCTAAGCCACCTCTTTACTCTCCTCTGTCCCCATATTGGCACCCCCAGGTGGGCAAGTCAGCCCAAGGAGAATGGAACAAAAAGCATCGGACACAGGAATTGTGGAGGGTAGAAGGGGAACAGCAACTGACATATTTCTTGTGACACACTCCTTTAAATGGACATTTCTTACATTCACAAGACCTTATGGCTGGGGGGCGGGGGGTGGGAGTGGGGAGGGTTCGGGCAATCATTTAGAACCATCATCAGACTTTATAAATAAGGAAATTTTTAAGTGGCCCTGTGTGGTGGAGTGACCTACCCAAGGTCACACAGTGAAGAACTGACAAAGCATGGATTTCTACTTATTCTATTCCTAGTTCTTTGTATGCAGGTCTCTTCACTTTCCCTCCTCCCTCCTTCCCCAAGTTCAAGCTCTCTCCTAAGGAATATTCCACTCTTCCCCAAGTGGAAGAGTGTGGACCCTTCCCCAAGTGGTTTCCTTGGGGTTGGGTTCCAGGAGGCAGATAAATAGGAAAAGATTCCCAGACACTGCTCTGCCTGTTCTGTCCCCCAAACCTATGTTTCCCTGGATACAAAAAGCACCCAGTGTCTCACAAATAGCCGAACCCAGGTCCACACTATCCACCCGCTCTTTCCCATCCCAGTCTGGCTAAGTCCTAGAATGGGCTGTCTGAATGCCTGCACCTGGATCTTGAGGACCACTCAAGCTGCCTAGCCATAATCTATGCAGCTGAACCCAGAGCATCACCCGTCGCCGCAAATGTGGTGAAGATCTCCGCCCTTGGAGTGTGTGCTGTCTCGAGGTGCCTCCCCACCCTGCTCTGACACTGATCTTTTCTGCACAGGAAACAACAGCAGCAAGCAATGTCTCTCAGATTTCTGAATCCCCTCCCTGCACTGGCTACTCTCCAGCCCAACAATGAGGAGGCTTTTCTCCTCTTTCAAGCCAGGCAACCCAGCAGGAGGACCTGATGGCCTCATCACAAAAGACAAGACCCAATAGGAGTTTCTGGAGATTCTGCCACATTCTCCCTAAGCACAGTGAACGCGAGACACTAATTGTTTATAGCATCCCTGTCCCTCGACAGCATCCACCTTCACCGCACCAAGTTTCCAGGTGAGAACGATGCCTACAAGGCGTGTAGTTACTCCTTACCACCAGCCCAGGAAGGAGAGGGTGCCTCCATGGAACTGTCTGATCACAATCCACGCCAGGGTAAGCACTGTTCCACCCCAGGGTGAGCACTGGGGGAGGTGAGCTGGGAGAGTGCATCCATTGATGGTCCGTGAGGACTAAGATGGGCCCAGCCTGGACAGTGAGCCTGACCTGGGCATCTCTGGGGATCTTGCTGATCAAGCCAGGGCTCTGTGAACTCCTGGCCAGAGAAAATGTCCCCGACCACACACCCCTGTGGGCCCGCTGTCTTCTCAAGGCTTGAATTTTGGGATGTGGAGTTATATCCCCCTGTGCTGGTCAGCAGACTGGCAGCCCACTGGCTGGCACACGTCCCAAGGATCATAATGAACTGATAACGCTAATACAATGCGAGTTTGTGCTCCCATAATAGTCTCCTGCTGACAGATAAATGCTGCGGAAACATGATGGCTTTTCCTGAAGCTGTAAGGGGCTATTATTGGGGCAAGAAGGCTCGTGTCCTGTTGGCATTGCCACTGTGACACCAAAGATGAAATGTGAAGGGGGCTACGTCTTGAGTGGATAAATGCTTGGGGTCCCTCCCACCACTACTATCCACTTCATTATCTGAAACCCCTACCAGGGGTCTTGGAGGAATAACTTCCAGATATTTCAAAGCTCTGTGATTATCATTTTTTTTTCCCTGAGTCTCAAGATTCCATTCTCACTAACACAGCTGCATGGCATATTGAAGTTCTCTGTGTGCCCAAAAGATTCCTTTCCCTGTGCAAGACGGCAACTGCAGTGAGCAGGCAGGAAGGTGAGACGTGTCCCTCCAAAGAAACAGAGATCTTTCCCCTTCCTCATCTCCCGGAGAATAGGAACACATCATGACTCTAAGAGCTTTGCCACCTGCCCAATTTTGGGAAGAAGAGAGAGGAACAGGAGGGGGAGTACAAAGAGAGGAAGAAAGAGGAGGTACAGAATGAGGAGGAGGGTCAGTGGAGAAGAAGAATGTACCTTGATAGCACCTGGTACCTAAAAGGCATTAAACGTCTCGCTATTGACTGAATGAATGAACTGCCTAATTAAGTATTTTCCATTACAGTGGATGGTGGATTTTTATCAAAACTAATAACAAAGAAATCTGACCTTATTTTCATCTGTGTCACATATTAATTTATCACCCAATTTCTTGTGACTTTTGCATCAGTTTGTGCATAAAACATGGTTGATTTCAAATATCAAACAAGCGGTTTGTTTCTAGGGCCTTATCATCAGTAAAAGGCCAGATTTTCTTTGATGATAGCTTTTTTTTTTAATATATTTGTATTTTTTTCAGAGTTATGTTTTATTCAGTGGGAATTTTTAGAACTGCAAGCCCCCAAGACAGCATCTCAAGTGGCCCAGACAGAACCGCTCTGAGGAGGCGAGGGAAGGAGCCAAAACATACAGAAGTTTTGCAACGAAGGACAGGTGGGCTGAACATCAAAAGATGATTGTTAATTCAAGGAAGCCAATATCTCGAGTTAAGGAATTTAGCGTTTTTCTATGTATGGGAAGATGCAAGAGTCTGAGCTCACTGAAATCATTCCCTTCCTGTGCTGGATGACAGTTTTAACTGCCAAAGTCTCATGGTCAACAACTGGCCACAGAAAGAATGAAGAATTTGTTTGGCAAACTCAACAAATTATGCCTCCCGGTACATTTCTACTCTCAGAGACAATTACCTCAAAGAAATTATTAAATATGTGAAACTTTGGGAAAATTAATTGTAAGCTAACACACACGTGTTAAGTGTTGCCATTTAGTGGGAAACAAAGAAACGTGTTGGCTGAGCCTGTCTCCCTAGCGTTAATGATATAAAAGTCAACACGGGGAACGCTGAAACACGATTTCATTTCCTAATGGCTCAATTAAGGTAGAACTTCTTATTTCATTATTCTTTAGAATAAAATGCATTTCATTTTTGCTCTAGTAAAATGTTTTATGGAGAGGGAAAAACAGCGCATGCTTTTAGGTTTTAGGAAAAATCAAATGTAAGTGTTTTATAAACTGTAAAGTGCTCAAGCTATGTAAAACATGATTAAGATGAGAGCTTTCGACTGTGTTTTTACATCAGAAACGTGCTGGCCAGCAGTTACCTTCCCAAATGTAAATTGTAATGAAGCCAGTCGCATCAGTGAAGTCCGCACCGCCCGGAAAGAGGTAATTATGAGTGTGTGCTTGTTAAGCCACTTCACTCAGGTCCCACTCTTTGTGATCCCATGGACCGTAGCCTCCCAGGCTCCTCTGCCCATGGGATTCTCCAGGCAGGAATACCAGAGTGAATTGCCATGCTCTCCTCCAGGGGATCTTCCAAACCCAGGAATCAAACAAACCTGCCTCTCTTACGGCTCCTGCATTGGCAGGTGGGTTCTTTACCACTAGCGCCACCTGGGAAGCAGTTATGAACGGGTTAGTACCAATTCCAGATGAAGGCTCCAGCCTTGGGGCCAGGGCCTCCCCTTACAACTTCATCCCTCGTAAACAATTAGCAACAAGCTTCACTAGAACTCCTGTCTTAGAAGGCTTTGCCTTTCCAGGAAGAACTAGGCAAGGCAGGAAGGGAAACTGCAGGAGGACCAAAGAAGGTTTAGAGAAATAGAGAAGAAGGCAGTCAACGGTACAAGATTTAATATGGATAAACACCGGTAATACACTTGTCAGCAATGACCCTAGAATGAGCCAGACTGTAGGAGAGCTGGTGGAAGGGCAGCGATGCAGAGAGAGATCGGGGTCAGGACAGATAGCACATCAAGCATGGGCCTCCAGCTCAATGGCATGATAAACACTGCTTTGGGGTAATTCTACAAAACCCAGCCGAGCAAGGAGCAGCCATAATTCCTCTTTACTCTCTCTTACTACAGGCACTGATGGAATTTTATGCGCAGCCCAAGGGACTTGCTTTGAAAGCAGACTGGAAGGGTGATGAGGAAAGGACTGGAAGACTGGTGAAGAAGGTGTCGAGGCCTCCCGAAGGCTGTCTGAGCCCCACACGGCGAGGGACAGACGTGGGACCATGTGGGATGGGTTGCCCCTCTGCACTGAAGGTCAACACCTGTGTTCAGAGCCCGAGTCGCACGCGCACACTGCAGGCGTCGTCGCTGGTCCCCTCGACCGCCTCCTTTTTCTCTCTGGTTCAGCACCCCACTCAGGCTGAGTCTCACCTCCACGTCCAGTCCATGAGGGCTGGTTTAGTGAGGGTCCCAGACGATGCACCCTAGAAGCTCAGGAGGGTAGCTCCCTGAATTCTTCCCTTTTTTTCCCTGCCCTCTGAGCACTGTTTCCTGGTGTGGTTTCTCTTTATACGCCCTCCGGAAGAGACATGCACGCCAGACACCCTGCTAAGCAGGTGGTGGCCAGCACAGTAGGCATCACATCACTTTGCTTGGCATCTGACCTGACCTCCCTCCCCTTCCCGTCGCCCTCCTTTCCCAGGCCTTATACTTCTCCAATGAAGTGTCAGCATTTTGTGTGTGTGTTTCTTCTTTTTCTGTCTTTTATTTATTTTAATTGGAGGATAATTACTTTACAATATTGTGATGGCTTTTGCCGTACATCAACAAGAATCAGCTGGCCTCCGGCTCTGTTTTCTAGCTGAGATCAAGACTGAATCAGCAAGTGGCTCAGGGCCACTGACTTTCTCACAGTTCACACTATTTTATTATTTACTATGCCTTGCTTGGTTGGGGAGGAGGAGCGTAATGAGTGCGATGATTGATGGGTTATGACGGGTGGGCACTGCACTAGTAACAGCCTCACTGGCTTACAAAGGCGTAGGTGGACCTTGCCACACCCACCCATTCACCCATCCATTCAGTCTGCTTGGTTCCAGTTCAGTTGCCAAGACATTCAAGTCAATGGTGTCGTCTGAAGCCAACCGTCAGGACCCCTGGCCCAGCATCCCTTCTCCACCGCCCTCTCTTCCAGTACATGCTGTGCTCTCCCTTCTCCCTGGTTTTCTTCATCCTGAGCTGAGCCACTTCCTGGGGTGACCACGTGTGCACCCACCCAACTCTGTGCTTAGTTTTAGCCTCAAGCACCGGGAAAGTCCAGGGGCTTCAGGAATAGGTCTATGGTCTCACATGGCAAAGTCTCCAGGGGCAGGTGGTTTCCTCTTTTGGGTGGGCTGTCCTTAGCATACTGGCTGTCACCTTCGCCTGATCCCCCTAGAGGTGAAGCTTGCTTCTCGTGGCGTAGGTACCACTTCCTCACCCAACGTGTCCAAAGCTGGGAAGAGGGTGTGTGCATATGTGAGTTTATGCTGGGAGAAATGTCCCCCCTGTGTCTCTAGTTTGTTTGTCTTGATTTGATTTGATTCCAGAGGAAAATCTTTCTTCCCCACTGCAGCAGACTTATCCTCACGTCTTCTCAGCCAGAATCCAGAACCACACTCACCCTAAACCAGTCACTGTCAGAGGAGAAATGATTGCCGTGATTGGTTTAAAATACATTTACTCCCTGAAGTGGGGGGAGAGGCTCTCTGCTCCTGAGAACATTAATGTTCAGTGACAAGCAAGATTCCCTTCTGTTACAGGAGGAAGCAGGAAAGGCTATTGGGTGAGCAACCAACAGTGTCTGCCACACCTGGGCCGTACCATCGGCAAATTGGTGGCGACTGGCTGCCCATGGATGCAAGCAAGAAGGGGGTCACCATCTGACGGGATGTAAAAACAGTGTAAAGCTAACTCTTAAGCCATGCTACGTTGTGTTCTCACCTTGCTGCAGCAAGTCGAAACAATGTCAGTGATAAAACGCTCTTCCCAGGACTTCCCTGAAATCTAGTGGTTCAGACTCTGCTTTCAGTGCATCCTATGCAGGGTGTGTGGGTTCGATCCCCGGTCAGGGAATTAAGAACCCACATGCTGTGTGGCATGGGCCAAAAAAAGGCAAAACAAAACTGTTGCAGTTGCTGTTGGGTTTTAATAATATATGTACTCTTCAAAATAACATATTCTTATTACTTGTCCTTTAATACAAATTGCATTCCACCTGAAGGTAATAAGTCAGCCACACACACACAAACTTAGCTCTAGGGGTGTTTCAAGAGTCCATTCTTAAAAACGTGGGTTCAACCAATCTCACTTAAGGCCTGTCTGTGTCTTGACCCCTGTGGTACTTCCTAAACACATCCTTGTGTTTAAATGGTAAATTCAAAGTAAACAGTGACAGCACAGGGATTTCTAGAGACAGGGAAAGAACTCGACTTACTTCAGTCTTGTTATTCTATGTGAAATTTTTATTTGCATTTAAAATTTAAAACAGTGAAACAGAACTGTGAGATGTAATATTCGCAAGCTCAAATATTAGTTTTTACATGAAAAATCTTTCTGGATTTGAATAATAACATTGAAACATTGAAATGTGTTCATGATTTTGAACTGTTTATTTTTAGATTATCAACAGTCAGGAAAATAATGATTATTATAATGACCACTTGATTATATCCCAGTGTAAATTGGTTGTAGAGGATGGCAGATCCGGGTATCAAATATTCAGGGTCTGCCCACCCTATTATCTGTTGTTCTGTCTCTTCCTGCCCCCAGCTGGGCTGGCGGTCCTGAGAAACAGAGAAAGGTGACTGACCACATTTTCCTAGGGTATCTTTAAGGGATACCTCCCTTGTGGCTCATCTGGTAAAGAATCCACCTGCAATGCACAAAACCTGGGTTTGATCCCTGGGTTGGAAAGATCCTCCGGAGAAGGGAAAGGCTACCCACTCCAGTATTCTAGCCTGGAGAACTCTGTGGATTGTATGGTCCTTGGGGTCGCAAATAATCGGACACGACTGAGCGACTTTCACTTTCACCTTCATCTTTAAGGGAACCATCTCCAAATAGGTCATCAGTAACCATCCCTGTGGGCTTCCCTGGAACCTGTGGGCTTCTCTGGTAGCTCAGCTGGTAAAGAATCAGCCTGCAATGCAGGAGACCCTGGTTCAATTCCTGAGTCTGGAAGATCTACTGGAGAAGGGATAGGCTACCCACTCCAGTATTCTTGAGCTTCCCTAGTGGCTCAGATGATAAAGAATCTGCCTGCAATGTGAGAGACCTGGGTTCAATCCCTGGGTTGGGAAGGTCCCCTGGAGGAGGGCATGGCAACCACTCCAGTATTCTTGCCTGGAGATTTCTGTGGACAGAGGAACCTGGTAGGCTACAGTCCATGCAGTCTCAAAGAGGTGGACATGACTGAGTGACTTACACTTTCACTTCAACCATCCTTGAGCCCAGAAAGTGTCCACACAGCCCCTCAGCACCTTCAGTTTGTCTCCATTTACTCTATCTTCCTCCAATTGAATAATTCTGCCTGTGATCTCATACCAACAATAAAGACAGAAACTCTATTTCTTATTTATGATACGATAGATTCTTTCTTTTCGTCCATCACTAATATTGTAGCATTTTCATTTTCTCCTCTTTTTCCATTGCTCACTGAAGAACACCAACTCTAATATGACTGACTGTTCAGTGATGGGGGTGGAGGGGTGGTGGGGAAGGACCATTTATTGAGCATCACTCTGTGCTGGGCACTCAGCACTGTTCTGTTCTGACTCAAGGTTATCCACCCCACTTCACATCTGAGCTGGGTGTCAATACTTTCATTTTATCTGTTGAGGAGGGACTGGCTACCCAGTCCAGTATTTTTGCCTGGACAATCCCATGAACAGAGGAGCCTGATGGGCTACAGTCCATGGGGTTGCAAAGAATCAGACATGACTAAAATGACTGAGCACTAGCACACAGCCGATTAACAACGTTGTGATAGCTTCAGGTTAACAGCGAAGGGACTCAGCCAGCCATCCATATATATGCATCTATTCTCCCCCATCTATTTGCCATGAAATGATGGGACCGGATGCCATGATCTTAGTTTTCTGAATGTTGACTTTTAAGCCAGCTTTTTCACTCTCCTCTCTCACTTTCATTAAGAGGCTCTTTAGTTTTTCTTTACTTTCTGCAATAAGGGTGGTGTCATCTGCATATCTGAGGTTATTGATCATGATCACGGCATCTGGTCCCATCACTTCATGGCAAAGAGATGGGGAAACAATCAAAACAATGACAGATTTTATTTTGGGGGGCTCCAAAATCACTGCAGATGGTGATTGCAGCCATGAAATTAAAAGACACTTGCTCCTTGGAAGAAAAGCTATGACAAACCTAGACAGCATATTGAAAAGCAGAGACACTACTTTACCGACAAAGGTCCATCTAGTCAAGGCTATGGTTTTTCCAGGAGTCATGTATGGATGTGGGAGTTGGACTATAAAGAAAGCTGAGTACCGAAGAATTGATGCTTTTGAACCGTGATGTTGGAGAAGACTCTTGAGAGTCCCTTGAACTGCAAGGAAATCCAACCAGTCCATCCTAAAGGAAATCAGTCCTGAATATTCATTGGAAGGACTGATGCTGAAGCTGAAACTCCAATACTTGGGCCACCTGATTTGAAGAACCAACTCCTTGGAAAAGACCCTGATGCTGGGAAAAATTGAAGGCAGGAGGAGAAGGGGACGACAGAGGATGAGATAGTTGGATGGCATCACCAACATGATGGACATGAGTTTGAGTAAGCTCCAGGAGTTGGTGATGGACAGGGAGGCCTGGCGTGCTGCAGTCCATGGGGTCACAACGAGTCAGACACGACTGAGCGACTGAACTGAACTGATTCTCCCTAAACTTGCCTCCCATCTAGGCTGCCGCATAACTTTGAGCAGAATGCCAAAGGGTGAATTTTAACTTTCTATGACTTGGAGAAGGTGAAGGCAGCAGGAAGAAGACAGGAGTGGTGAAAAGAAAGTCTACTGCCAAGCCCCGCTTTGGCCCCATTAGGGCCAATTTGCTTGGTTGGAGCAGGTTCAAATCGGCAGCAATTCTGAAATCACCTGGATGCATGGGAATAGTTTCCGCAAACACCCAAGATAGCAGGATGCCCCCTCTGGATGGAGAATAAAGTCCCTAATAAAACAAGGAGGGCTCCTTACCCCATATTCCCTCCCTTTACAGTCTGAAAGGCCATCATGATATCAAACAGGTGGATTTATTTTCCTGTTTCTTCCAACACCCACCAATGCACATTCCCTTTTGTTCCTTGGAGCCTAGCTACCCCAGCCACTCTACCAGGGAGACTCACTTCTTGCCCCAGAAAATGCGTCTGTACAGAAATTTAGATTCAGAAACTCTTAACTGACAGCCAGTATGAGGGGTCACGGGAGAGGGACTTGCCCATCAACAGGAATGTTTTTGCCTATGGGATCATAAAGCATCATTTTAAAGCAGTGGTTTTCAAACTTCAAAAAAGAGCCCCAAAGAGTCTTTCATGGGATGGAAGTGTACGCAGCACTGTTACATAAAGCAGCAAAAAGCAGCTTGTTATGTTTGATGAGTTATCCCAGTCTCAGTCCTTCACCAACACCTCCAGGAAGTCCATGAACCACCTCTATGGAACCTCCAAGCCCCCTTGGAACATTCTTTGACAAAACGATCTCTCTAAAAATCAGTGTTCTCTCCCCTCCTACATTGTTGGTGGGAAGGTAAATTGGTACAGCCTCATGGAGAACAGTACGGAGGTTCCTTAAAAAAATAAAAATATAGCTACCATATGACCCTGCAGTCCCACCCCTAGGCATATATCTGGAGAAAAACATGATCCGAAAGGATACAAGCACCCCAATTGCAACACTGTTAAATTGCAACACTGTTTAAGATAGCCAAGATGTGAAAGAAACCTAAACATCAATCACCAGAGGAATGGTTAAAGAAGATACACACACACACACACACACACACACACACACACAGGAATATTACTCAGTCGTCAAAACAGAATGTAATAATGCCATTTGGAGCAACATGGATGGATCTAGAGATAGTCATACTGAGTGAAGTAAGTCAGACAGAGAAGGAGAAATATTGCATGGCATCCTATATGTGGAATCTAAAAAGAAATTGTACAAATGAACTTATTTATGAAAGAGACTCACAGACTTAGAGAACGAACTTACGGTTGCTGGGGGGGTGGCGGTGAAGAATGGGAGGAAGGGATAATTAGGGAATCTGGGATCGACATACACATGACTATGTTTAAAATGGATAACCAACAAACACCTACCATATAGCACATGGAACTCTGCTTAACGTTATGTGGCAGCCTGCATTGCAGGTGGATTCTTTATCGCTGAGCCCCTGGGGAAGCGACTTTGTACCATACCTGATTTGAAATCCACCTGTACTTCATGACACTGTTTGAGAACCAGCCACGGTTCGATACTCATACAGTACATGGTACCTGTACTGTACCCATCATGGGGGGAGGAGTTTTGGGGAGAACGGATACATGTATATGTATGGCTGAGTCCCTTTGATTGTTAGTTGGCTATGGTGAAAGTGAAGTTGCTCAGTCATGTATGACTCTTTGCGATCCCATTGACTGTAGCCTACCAGGCTCCTCTGTCCACAGCATTTTCCAGGCAAGAGTACTGGAGTGAGTTGCCATTTCCTTCTCTAGGGGATCTTCCCGACTCAGGGATCGAACCCAGTCTCCCACATTGCCGGCAATCGCTTTACCCTCTGAGCCACCAGGGAAGCTCCCTGTTGGTTGGCTATACCCTGATACAAAATAAAAGTTTTTTTTTTTTTAAGAACAGGAAAAGGTATATTAAAAAACAACAACAACACTGTTCTCCAAACAGCATTGAATCAATCAACAAATAAATAAATAAAACAAGAAACAGCTCTACTACAAATCAGACCCTGGCCTAGAATGGCATCCCCTTTGGAGGGGAAGTTAGAGGAAAAGTTGCAACCTGCCCAAACACCTTGCTTTTTTGTATCAATGCCCTTTGCCACTCAGAATGAGACCAACCCCATTCAGGTGGCCGCATATGTGAGCGAGGACCAAACTTGTCATCATGGGTAGTACAACTGGCTGGTTCCCAAACAGTGTCATGATGTACAGGTGGATTTCAAACCAGGTATGATATGAAGACGCTTCCCCAGTGACTCAGCGGTAAAGAGTCTGCCTGCAGTGCAGGAGACGCAGGAGAGATGGGTTCAGTCCCTGGGTTGGGAAGATCCTCTGGAGGAAGAAAGGGCAACCCACTTCAGTATTCTTGCTCGGAAAATCCTGTGGAGAGAGGAGCCTGGTAGGCTACAGCCCATTGGGTTGCAAAGAGTCGGACACGACTGATGTCTGAGCACACACACACAATATGAAGTCAGTTACCAGGAATGTTAATATTGGTAAAGTCTCCAGATTTGCAAGCATAATATTCGTAATCATTTAGTATGTAGTACTATTAAATGGCACTTAATAATATCACTTGCATTCACTTGTGTGGGAAGTGCTTTTTTGAGTAAGAGCAGAAGGTGTGAATCAAGATACAACTAATGTTTGTGAATTACAAGGAATGCTCTGATGCTGATGGGAAACAACCTCCAGGGAAATGCCTCCTGCTGTCTGTGTCGGGGGAAGCAGTTAGGAAGCACCAGTGAAGAGTCTGCCACTGGCGTCGGGGTGGTCTGAGCTCCAGCTCTCACTCTGTCCTTCATCAGCTCCGTGATCCCGGGATAACATGTAACCCTCTTATTCACGTTTCCTCTGTCTTTAAAATGGTTTGTTGCATGGTAGTGTGGGTACACACTTCTGTGGTGACTCAGACAGCAAGGGGTCCACCTGCCGTGCGGGAGCCCCGGGTTCCATCCCTGGGTCGGGAAGATCCCCTGGAGAAGGAAATGGCAACCCACTCCAGTTTTCTTGCCTGGAAAAATCCCATGGATGGAGGAGCCTGGGAGGCCCCAGTCCGTGGGGTCACAAAGAGTCGGACAAGACTGAGCGGCTTCACTTTCAGGCTTTCAGTGTGGTGTAATGCTCTTTGCTCAGTCGCTGGCACAGAATCTGTGACCAACAGACATTGGCTCCACCCTGTCCTTTCCCAAATGGGGGTCCAGACCTCAACTCTGTCTCTCCTAGGGATATCTTCTCCCCAGAACACATTCACTGTCCACATTGCATTTAGCCCTCCAGAAAACACGACAACTGAGGCTAAGGTGGTTGTTGTTGTTTAGTTGCTAAGTCATGTCTGACTCTTTGGGAACCCATGGGCTGCAGCCCAGCAGACTCCTCCGTCCATGGGATTTCCCAGGCAAGAATACTGGAGTGGGTTGCCACTTCCTCCTCCAGGGGATCTTCGAAACCCAGGGATCGAACCTACTTCTCCAGCATTGGCAGGAGGATTCTTTACCACTGAGCCACTGAGCCAGCCCATACAAGTCCCGCTCACAGCGTCCCTCTCTGCTCTACTGCTGCTCCTGATCCTGTGGGTCTGGAGATGGAAGGCTTTGCAGCAGCATCTTCCAAGCTGTGATGGGAGCACGACTCCTCTTAGCCTGGCCACCCTCTGCCCATCCCTCACCATGAGCTTCCCAACCGCAGAGTCCAAGTGTGGAATGCCTGGTCTATCATGGTGAGCTGCAGATTCTCATGCAATATCAAGGTCAAGACCACACAGTTAGGACCACCCACTAGAGATGCCTTTGAGTCTGCTTTTAATTTTTGCTGTGATTCAAACTTGGAATTTCATGCCTACCCAACACTCCACTGGAATCTGAGTCTTTCAACAGGGGTCAAAGGAACTGCCATTCCTATAGACTCTGAGGCTTACTCCATCCTTGTAAATCCTCTTACACACCAGTTAATAGCATCAGGTGTCACCCAGGCAACCCTCAGAAATGTGCATACTACTCTCACTTCTTAATCTTGGAAGAAGAGCCATCAATACGTGAAAATCCACCTCCTGGCCATTCCTTCTCCAAAGGACCAGTTAAGAGGTAATGAAGAGACCAGAGTGGCATAGTCTCCTACAGCTGGACTCACTTCACCTCACTGAGTGGCAGAGAAGGGACTGACTACCTGAGCTGGCCTTGCACCCCAGCCTCTCGTCTCAAGCGACCTCTCAACACCTTGAATGGCCTTAGACAGGAGCCCAGGCAGAGAGGTGTGTGAGCCCTGGACCCCACCTGTCTGGGCCCTGGGTAACCGAGTCATCTTGGAGATGTGTTGGGACCATCTCCAATGTAGGAAGGTCTTGGTGTAATGAAAACACAGGAATGGCTTCTCAAATGTATCCTTTCACGATTCCATGACCAACAATGTGAGACAGTCTGCAGGAAGGCCGAATGGCAGCCGCTCCAAGCAGGGTGCAAGCTGTGTGTGGGGGTGGGGGCGGTGGCGGCGAGGGGCTTGCCATCTCAAAGCCCCTGCTGGACACTATCTCGTGGGTCTAGTGAGGTCGTGATCAGAGGCACAGCAGTACCTTCCATCTGGTGAGGGGGAAATAAAGAAAGTCAGGCCACCTTCTGGGTAACACTCCTGGGTCCCTTCTTGCTGCTGTGTGTGTGGGGTGGGGGTTGTGGAATAAACAGATAATAAAGATTAATAGCGTGTCCTTGCAGTTCAGGATGGAACAACTCAGAAAGGCAGGCATGTGCAAACAGATCTGAGACCAGGGGACAGAACCAGAGTGAATCTTTATCTTCTGTTAAGGCTGCTTCCATGAAATGCCAGCCAATACAACAGAGCTTCATGATACAGCAGTCCACGAAGCAGCAGACTGGATGGGGTGCCCCACAGTCTCTGAGGTGCCTCGTTGACTCGATGAGGTGCCCTAAAGAGGAAGGGAGACCATTAGCCCCTGCCCGAACGTTCACAGGTGAGCAGGCCAGGATCCGCTGCAGAGACCCAGGTGTCTCAGATCCTCAGGGAGGGAGCAGGGGTGAAGAACAAGAACCCACAGGAGGAAATCTGGGTACCAACAGGAGCCCTACAGAGTCATGTAACCATCAGGCGGAGCTGCGTGGGGTGGGATCGCCACCCTCACACTCCAGGTGGCCCCCAGAGAAGAAGAGCAACACGACAGGGTGACAAGGATGCCAGTAGAGCACTCTCAGCTGGTCACCCTCTCCCAGAGGAGGCAGGAAGAGCAGCCTCTGGAGACCTTCCCACCCATGAGGCCTCAAAGGGCTTCTGCAGCACCCTCAGGCCACCCTAGACTGACCCCAGCCCGCCCAATCTTCAGTTCAGTTCAGTGCTCAGTCGTGTCCGACTCTCTGCGACCCCATGGACTGCAGCACGCCAGGCTTCCCTGTCCATCACCAACTCCCAAGTTTACTCAAACTTATGTCCATTGAGTTGGTGATGCCATCCAGCCATCTCATCCTCTATTGTCCCCTTCTCCTCCTGCCCTCAATCTTTTCCAGCATCAGAGTCTTTTCCAAGGAGTCAGTTCTTCGCATCAGGTGGCCAAAGTATTGGAGTTTCAGCTTCAGTATCAGTCTTTCCAATTAATATTCAGGACTGATTTCCTTTAGGATGGACTGGTTGGATCTCCCTGGAGTCCAAGGGACCCTCAAGAATCTTCTCCAACACCACAGTTCAAAAGCATCAATTCTTCGGTGCTCAGTTTTCTTTACAGTCCAACTCTCACATCCATACCTGACTACTGCCTGATCGTAGCCACTCCTTTTTTCCTAATACATCCCTTGTAGAAAAGTCAGAAAGTAAGGAGGGGTGGCCCTGGATCCAGCCACACCTGAGGACAGGATCTGCAGAGAAGTGAGCCTTGGGCTTCTGCTTCTCTCAGTTGGATTTCTTCCATTCCGTCTAAGCCACCAGGGAAGCCCTCTTTCATCCCCAAGGCCCAGCACACCCAGCTCTTTGTGTCTTGCTTCCTGGATGGTTCCCCACCGCTCACCTCCGCCACCCTGTTGTCCCCTTCTCCTGTCTTCTCCGGCCTGCCTTCCCTAGGGACTCCCTCCTCCACCAACCCCACCTACGGAGTCCATCCTTTCCCTGGGCTGCCCACGCAGCCTGCCCTGGGATCTACTCCCTGCCACTGCTGCAGACAGTTCCAAGAAGGGGGAGCGTGGTGACTGGGTGCCCACCAGCTCTGCCTGCACAGGGCCAGGGGGAGCGTGGTGACTGGGTGCCCACCAGCTCTGCCTGCACAGGGCCACATGCTCTGCTCCTGGGCCCCCGTCCATACATCCATGTGTAAGCCACAGGGCTTTGGGTGGGCCACAGGGACAGTGACCCTACTGACCTTGGAGGGTGGTTCTGAGGATGAACTGAGACGAGGCACACACAGCTCCCAGCATAGTGACTGGCCTAGGGTAAGTCCTCAATAAACTACTGTTCCTTCACCCCCTAAAAAGACACTCACCTGAGTTTAAAGGTACAATACCAGGCATCCTGATTTGTACCTCCCTCATTCTTGAATGCTTTTGCCTCTATGTCCCTTTCACATCTGGCAACACCAACATGAGCTTTGGCTAGAGTTTTTGGAAGGCATCGGTAAGGCCAATGAAAATCAATTCCTTCCGCACAGAGCCAAGTGCCAGATGACTGGAGGCACTGACACCTTCTGGTGTGATAGAATTATGATCAGCAAGACCTAACACCAGCTTTGGTTTTGCAGAAGGAAGACACTCATGGCCTTCCCCTACCATTGTGCTTGGAATCCCAGAGGGTTATCTTAGGGCAGTGACTCTCAAAGTGGGTTCCACAGACCAGCAGCGTCACCATCACCTGGGAATTTGCTAGAAATGCAAATTCCTAGGCCCACCCTAGACCTAGGTGGGATCCAACACTACATATTAACAAGCAGTCAAGTCATCCAGAAGATTTGGATGCATGTTCTGGTTTGGAAACCACAAATCTGAGGTTTCACAGCCATTAGGTACTGCTGCTGCTACTGCTAAGTCACTTCAGTCGTGTCCGACTCTGTGTGACCCCATAGACGGCAGCCCACCAGGCTCCCCCATCCCTTGGACTCTCCAGGCAAGAACACTGGAGTGGGTTGCCATTTCCTTCTCCAATGCATGAAAGTGAAAAGTGAAAGTGAAATCGCTCAGTCGTGTCCGACCCTCATCGACCCCATGGACTACAGCCTTCCAGGCTTCTCCATCCATAGGATTTTCCAGGCAAGAGTGCTGGAGTGGGGTGCCATTGCCTTCTCAGCCTTCCTGTTGTCCAGGTCTTTGGCTTCAAAGGATCCCAGAGAAAAGGACTTTTAAAAACAGTGATTACTAATTTTTAACAAAAGGAAATTTTAGGAGAAAAAGAAACCCTTACTAATCATTAGGCTACAGTTCAGAGTGTGTCCAATTAAACATGAAGTGGTCAGCCTTTCTGTGTTTTAATATATCATTTTTTTTCTTTTCGTTTTCAGCTTCTCGTTGAAGTAACATACGTACAGAAATGTCCACATATCCCAAGTGTACAGTACATGGAATGCTCATGACATGAATACATCTATGTACCCAGCACCTGGGTGCAGACGTTGAACACTGTCAGCAGTCCAGATGCCCCTTTCTGGCCACCATCCCTGCCTCATTCGTTTCCTTTTTTTTTTTTTTTAATTGTAGGAGTATTTCAATCACAGACAATTATTTTAAAGAAAAAAGAAAAAAAGGAAAGTGAAGTCGCTCAGTCATGTCCAACTCTTTGCAACCCCATGGACTGTAGCATGTCAGGCTCCTCCGTCCGTGGGATTTTCCAGGCAAGAAATTTTAAAGAAAGTCACCATACACCAGAATTACTGCGGTTGTCACTCATTCCCTTCGGCACACACATTTTATGTCGTTTAATATTTTAGCTGCGATGCACACATGTTCCCAGTTGTCACACACACTTCATAAGCATCACTGTAAAAGAGTCCAAGGACTTCCGTGGTGGTCCAGTGGTTAGGACTCTGCCTTCCAATGCAGGGGACACGCGTTGGATCCCTGGTTAGGACGTTAAGATCCCACATGCTGCAGGGCAACTAAGCCCATGCACCCCAATGAAAGGTCTCATGAGCCACAGCTAAGACCCACCACAACCAAATCCATAAATAAAAGGATCCAGTGTGATACCAGCACATCAAAGTCTCCATTTATTTCACCATTCTCCCATATTTAGGTTGTCTCCAACTGTTCGCTTCTGTAATGAACCTCTCTGGGCCTCCTGCTTCCTTCTTCCCTGGAATGAGACTGCCTTAGAATCAGCTCTCATAAGTGACATTACTGAGTCAAAGGCTCTGAATATTTTACTGGGGCTCTTTATTATTTGTACTGTTTTTTAAATACAAACTTCATTTCGTTTTGGTTAATAGTTCTGCACATTTCTGAGCTCCTCCCAGCATCTTACATTTCTGGGTAGAGATTCTTCTCTCCCACCCTTCTGTGAACTCAGAAGACTTTTGATAACCAAGGGGAGGAGTGGGGAATGCTAGTAAATTACAGCGCCTTCACATTAAGCTGCTGAGCAGCTGGGCAGGACATCAGGCAGGAGCCCAGACCACCCTCTCCCAGGTGCATGTGGGGAGGAGGGGGCTTTCCAGGATAGTGGAAGCCTTCCCTGGGGACCATCCCTCCTGGTGGTTCAGCTGGTAAAGCAACCACCTGCAAAGCAGGAGCCCCGGGTTTGATCCCTGGGTTGGGAGGATCTCCTGGAGAAGGAAATGGCAATCCACTCCAGTGCTCTTGCCTGTAAAATCCCATGGATGGAGGAGCCTGGTAGGCTACACAGTCCATGTGGTCGAAAAGAGTCGGACACAAATGAGCGACTTCACTTTCACTTTCCCCAGAGAGCCCCTCAGGAAGCTCTTAGTGGCCACGGGAGGTTGAACAAACCTGTTCCTCTCCTCAGGAGACAGAGATCGTGATGCAGACAGTTGGACAAGGGAGCTGCTGCTGCTGCTGCTAAGTTGTTTCAGTCGTGTCCGACTCTGCTCGATCCCATAGACGGCAGCCCACCAGGCTCCCCCATCCCTGGGATTCTCCAGGCAAGAACACTTGTGTGGGTTGCCATTTCCTTGTGTGGGTTGCCATTTCCTTCTCCAATGCATGAAAGTGAAAAGTGAAAGTGAAGTCGCTCAGTCGTGTCTGACTCTCAGCGACCCCATGGACTGCAGCCTTCCAGGCTCCTCCATCCATGGGATTTTCCAGGCAAGAGTGCTGGAGTGGGGTGCCATTGCCTTCTCCAGGACAAGGGAGTAGGACCCAGTTAAAGCCACAGAGCGATTGCAGGGCTGCGTGTGGGCCAGGTGGGACAGGAGTGTTCCTTATCCATGTGCTGCTTCTTCTCATTCCCAGGGACTCTCCTCTTCCCCTTGAGGGATGGGCAGTGCCAGGAGGGTAGGATGAGTCTCAGGGAAGCTCAGAGCTGGGAGGTCTGAGTGGAGAGCACTCATCTGGGGCCATGAGACACTGGCAGGCCCCCCTAACCCCTAGCCCAGGCCATGAGCCAAAAAGGTGGGATGGAAAAGATAGGCTGTGGGGTGTAAATGAAAACTTTCATTCTGTCATCCTGGAGACAGAATAACAGTGGTGGAGAGCAGTTTCCAGAGTTAATTCTCTGAGCTTCCTTGTGTATGAGGTGAGGTGAAGCCACTCAGTCGTGTCCGACTCTTTGCGACCCCATGGACTGTAGCCTACCAGGCTCCTCTGTTCATGGGATTCTCCAGGCAAGAGTACTGGAGTGGGTTACCATTTCCTTCTCCAGGGGATCTTCCCGACCCAGGGATCGAACCCGGGTCTCCTGCATTGGAGGCAGACTCTTTAACCTCTGAGCCACAGGGTTCTTATGAGGATGAATGAGTCAACATGAGGAAATAACTTAAGCACATCCAGTAAACCCCCCTGTCCACACCATGGGGGCCTATGCTTTGACTTGAAGACACGGCCGGTGGAGAAGGGTAAGACGTGTCTGTGATGCCCTTCCCGCCATCACTCATGAAATCTTAACCCTGTCCCCAGCTCCCCTGCCCCCACATTCATTCATTAGTCCATTTCTGGTGGAGGGGGGACGGGGGCCCCGGAGCAGATAAAGTCCATGACCGCCACGCTGGCAACTTCTATCTCAGCCTCCTTGGCTCCAGCTGGATGCTGACAGGACACTCCACTTTGCTGGGGCCTAGGGAGTCCCCAGCCCTTCCCTCCTTCCAGTCCCCTGAGGTTGCAAAGGAGAGGGCATCTGAACCTCTGAACACCAGCCACCAGGCTCCAAGGTAGTAGGTTCTACTTGCCCCCAATCAGAGCAGGGAGCGGGGGGCTGAGCCAGCCTGATTTGACAGGGGGGGCTTCCCTGGTGGCTCAGTGGTAAAGAATCTGCCAGCAATGCAGGAGATCCTGGGTTCGATCCCTGGGTCTGGAAGATCCCCTGGAGAAAGGAATGGCTACCCACTCCAGTATTCTTGCCTGGAGAATCCCTTGTACAGAGAAGCCTGGTAGGCTACATTCCATGGGGTCACAAAGAGTGGGACATGGCTGAGCGACTAACATATCCACACACACACAGGAAACTAACATTGAACACTTGTTTCCTGTGTGCTGGGTCCCGTGCAAGGGACTCTGACGCAGGCAGTTTCACACCTATGGACATATTATTCCCATTTTACAGAAGAGGAAACTGAGGCTAAAATAAATTAAGCTACTTGTCTTCTCTTGAGCATCCACTAGTGCCCAGCATGGCGCTGGCCACTGAAGGGAAGCAAATAGGACAGAAGACCTAATTTTTATCTTAAAGAAGTGTCCACTAGGGCAGGAGAAACAGGACCAGCCCAGAAATTCCTGCTGTGGTCCACATGCACACCAAGTCAGTGCTTAGCGGTGTGGCTCAGTGGAGTTCGGTGGGGACGCAGTAGAGGTGTGGTGAGGCTTGGACTGGGAGGGAGAATGAGGCAACCACTGCAGTCGTTAAGGGGCACAGGGAGTGAGACACGCCAGGGCCCATCTTGCATCCCGGGTCCCCAGCTGCCCTGGGTTCTCAACTCCTCCAGCCCCTGCTTGGCCCCCTCCACTGCCTTGGTCACGTGGCCCCCTTCAGCCTGCACAGAAGTCTACTGAAAAGGAAGCAGGATGGACCCAAAGGATGAGATCTTTCAAGAGGAGATCCTAGTGAATAAAACAAGTACTGATTTTAAATCTTCCCCTCCTTTGGCCTGGCAGACAAAGCCCAGGACCTCCCCCAACAAACCCTTCCACTCTCCATCCTCATGAGTGGCCCACCTCACAGGTCCTCATGGGTCAGCTCCTCACCTTATCCTTGTCTCTCACTCCCCCCTGGTCTGAGAAGCGGAGCACAGAACAATGCACTGTGTACGCACACCTGTTTGGTTCAGCCTGTGGAGTTGGTTGGATCCCTCAAAGGCAATACGCCCTCAGTCTTTCCATCTCTAAAATGGGACTAATGTGCATTTCCTCCCACTTCAGAGGCAATGGTGAGACATGTCCCTGGAGAAGGCAGCTGCTGTTTGAGCCTGGCTTCATCCAGTGGGCACCTGCTGTGTGCCTGTCACTGACAGAGCAAAGATAAACAGCAAGTGGCCCCAGCTGTCAGAGACTCCCGGCCCCCAGTCAGCAGAGGCAAACAAGTGACAGGCACCTGGAGAGAGGGGCCGGGGGCAGGGCTGGGCCAAGGGACGCAGGGAAGAACTCACAGGGGAGCCTGCCACGTGGGCGTCCTAGGGGTGAGGATGGGCAGTCCAGATGGACAGGCGGGGCATCCACGTACAAGGGCAGGCGTGCAGTGCCACAGCACAGAATTCACCAGGGGGGCGGCAGGACCCTGTGGTGCTGACATCAGTCTGGAGCCAGACTGCTAGGATTCCAAACCCTCATTCTGTTTGATCTTCCAGACGTCCCTAAGGTCTCTGAGCCTCAGTTTCCTCCTAGGTGTTACTATCCCTCTAGGTCTGACTTTTTTTTTCAGGGTAAAAGGAGTTATGCACATAAAGTGCTTAGAAGCCTGCCTGCCTGGCATGGGCTTGCTGCCAGATAACATTAGAGGTGATGATGAAATCCGAGGCTGGAATGCCCAAATAGGTCCACATAACAGGGCATGAACTCCAGCCTTAGGGGTTGGAAATGTCTAGATAGTCCAAGGTACGTGGGGTGAACCCCAAAGGGGCAAATTTGCAGACATCAGGGTCTTTTAGCCGTCCAGTCGATTTCAACATCACATTAAGGAAAAAAGTATTTGGATGAGGAGGTGTTTAAGAGTCACTCCTCAGATCCCTCCTTTCGGCAGAACCAGGATGAGGAGGGGGCCCTCTGCCCGTCCTCTCCTGCTCTCTGGAGGCTGGGTCGGCCCCTGGACTCTCCAAACCAGCTGCCCCGCGCACGAGGAAGGCCGCAGAGAGACACAGCTTTTCCTGTAGCTCTCTCGCAGGGAGGAAAGCCGCGGTCAAGGGGACCTCAGAACCGGAAGCCTCCGAGCCCGAGGACTCGCCCACACAGGAGTCTTCAGCGCGGCCGGCCCGTCCCAGGCCGAGCGCCACCAGAGGGCGCGCTGGATCTCAGAGTGCGCGGAGCTGCGGGCGCGGGTGGGGCGGGCGCGGGTGGGCCGGTGCGGTGCGCGCCACGCGCGCGGGGCTGGCGTGGCGTGGGGCCTGGGGACCAGAAAGAGAGCCTGTGTCCCCAGAAGTCAGCCCGGGAACGCAAGCACCAGGTTTTCCAGGGACCTAGTCCGGAGCAATCAGGGCAGAGGGCTTACAAAAGTGATACTGATCATACTAAATGTACATACTGCTCACTATGTACCACACACTGCAGTTAATCTTCACTAGGAGAAGGAAATGGCAACCCACTCCAGTGTTCTTGCCTGGAGAATCCCAGGGATGGGGGAGCCTGGTGGGCTGCCGTCTATGGGGTCGCACAGAGTCAGACACGACTGAAGCGACTTAGCAGCAGCAGCAGAACCCTAGGAGAATGATGCTACTTCTGCCCCGCTTTAGAGATGGAGAAACTGAGTCTCAGCACAGCTGGGATTTGAACCCCCAGGGACGGTCACAGACAGAGTCCGTGTCCTTATGCATCACACTGTACTATCTCTCTAGCAAGGCCTTCTCCTCCTTCTGCCTGAGGGTTCATCTCTTTCTCACTGGCAGGTCACTGGTTAAAGCAGCTCACCCCTTTCCTGCAGGAAAGAAGTGCGGAGCTACACTTCCACTCTGCAGGTCGGCATCACTCCAGCTGTAAAACTCCAAGAGCACACCACTGCCTCCAAGAGATTCTGATTTAGTTAGCATTTACTGAACACTTACTGTGTGCCTTACTGTGGGCTTCCCTTGTGGCTCAGCTGGTAAAGAATCTGCCGGCAATGTAGCAGATCTGGGTTCAATCCCTGGATTGGGAAGATCCCCTGGAGAAGGGAAAGGCTACCCACTCCAGTATTCTGGCCTGGAGAATTCCATGGACTGTGTAGTCCATGGGATTGCAGAGTTGGACACGATTGAGCGACTTTCGCTTCACTCACTACTGTGTGCCAGGAAGTGAATGAATGCCTTGACATCAGTCCCACACCATACTCCTGATAATGTGTGGATTGCGCGTCCTCATTTCCATTTTACGCCTGAGTCAGGGAGGTAAGAGAATTCTATGCGGTCACACAGTTACCCCTGACCGCCTCTGCCGCTCCCACCACCAACATGCATTTGTTCAGCAAATCCTTATCGAGCACTTACTCTGGGCCAGGTGCTGTTTAGATGCTGGGGACTCAACAGGACTGATGAAAACTCCTGCTTTCTTGGAGCTGACCTTCTTCATCAGCTCTTGGGAGTCCCCAGGGGCATTAACTCAGTTCTTTTTTCTAGATGCCTCATGAGAAAAGGCCGTGTGGATTGAACAGAAAGGAAACCAAGCTTTCTGCATAGGGTGCCACCTATGAGATAATACTCCTGACTTTCTCCTGGAAGAAAGGGCACCAATGGTTATTATGGGTAGAATTGTATCCCTGGTAGCTCAGTTGGTAAAGAAACTGCCTGCAATAACAAAGGTCCGTCTAGTCAAAGCTATGGTTTTTCCAGTAGGTCATGTATGGATGTGAGAGTTGGACTATAAAGAAAGCTGAATGCCAAAGAATTGATGCTTTTGAACTGTGCTGTTGGAGAAGACTCTTGAGGGTCCCTTGGACTGCAAGAAGATCCAACCAGTCCATCCTAAAGGAAATCAGTCCTGAATATTCATTGGAAGGACTGATGCTGAAGCTGAAACTCCAATATTTGGGCCACCCATGCAAAGAATGACTCATTGGAAAGGACCCTGATACTGGGAAAGATTGAAGGCAGGAGGAGAAGGGGACGACAGAGGATGAGATGGTTGGATGGGATCACTGACTGGATAGACATGAATTTGAGTAAACTCTGGGAGTTGGTGATGGACAGGGAAGCCTGGCATGCTGCAGTCCATGGGGTCGCAAAGAGTCAGACACGACTGAGCGACTGAACAGGAAGGTGGTTTATGAAAATCTAACCCCCATGATCAGGAATGTGACTTCATTTGGAAATATGGCTTCTGCGGATGTAATCAAGTTAAGATGAGGTCATAGCGGAGTACGAGATGGGCCCTCATCCAATGTGACTCATGTCCTTATAAGGAGAGAAGAGACGGACACACACATTCACACACATGCAGGGCGAGGCCACGTGACGGTGGGGATACAGGCTGAAGAGCTGCCACTGTACGACAGGAAACTCCAGGGCCTGCAGGCTCTCACCAGAAGCTAGGAAGAGGCAAGCAAGGCTCTTGCCTCTAGGTTTCAGAGAGAGCATGGTCCTGCTGAGACCCTGATTTCAGACTTCTAGCTTCCAGAGCTGTGAGACAGTACATCGCTGCTGTTTTAAGCCACCCCGTATGTGGTAGTTGGTTACGGCTGCCCTTGGAAACTAATGGTATTAACTTTTTTCCCCATCAGTGGGGATAAATCTGGCTTATCCACCCACTGGTTTCCTCACCCCATCCCTATAATGGTCAAGGTCAAGGTTTCCTGGTGTAGAGCTTGCGGGCTGCGACAACATCAGTCCCCAGCCTGTGGTCTCAGCACGGCCGTCCTCTACCTGTCTGAACTAGCCCATGATTCCCCCCAGGATGAGAAAGGTGCTTCCAGTTGGCAGAGGCAGGGCCGACAGCAGGCAGGTGTGCCCAGGCCCCCACACCTCACCTGCCAGCCTGGCTCTGCCAACTGCACTCAGCATCGCCAAAGCCCCGCATTACTGCTGTACTGCTTGTGGATTCCGGGGAGGGGAGAGGCAAAGGGAGGGGCAGCCTCACGCCAGTCCATCCAGCTGTGTCCAGGTGGCCCACGACAGGGGCAGACAGAGGGCACGAGCTTCGTGGGGAGTCACACATGGCCCAGCCCCCGTCTTAGCGACCACCCCACAAAGTGCCTTCAGGTAGCTGTCATTGTGCCTGGTTTGCCTGAGAGCTCCAGGTTCTGGGAGGCAGAATACGGACTCTATTGGCGTAGCATATTCTGGTTTGGTGATGCGAAAAGTGCCAGGTCTCAGAATGGTAGAGAGCCCCAGTCCCTCAGGGTGAAGGTATGGACACATGGGGACCTAGTGGCCTCTGTTATCCTGGGAGGTTGGGGCCCTTGCAACACTCACCTGGACTCTCCTAGACGGTCCTGTAGGCCTCCCTGAGGCCCTTCACCTCACTGAAATGACTGGGCAGCCTGGCTTTCAGAGGCAGCCCTGAGAGACCGCTAATTTGGTAAGGGCAGGGGCTCACAGTGACTTCCTCCGTCAAAGGAAGCTGGGCACGTGGCCCACCCTGCCCACTGCTGAGTCCTTCTGGATCGTCCGGTCCAGTTTACATGGGAAGGAAAAGAGCAGAGGTTCCATTCAGATGTCCCACCTGGGACTAGGGACGGCTTTGGCTGGAACCTCCCCTGGGGTGGATATTTCAGAAATCAGAGCAGGTTGGTAGGCGGCAGCAAGGGGAAGGATGCAGAGAAGAGACCTCCACAGCATTTGCTAAGAGAACGCTTGTCTTCCTCGTGAACAGGTACCCGATGAATAGGGTGAGGATGAGGAAGGGAGGACGGTTCGGGGAAGCTGGCATGGCTCTCACCAGACCCTGCTTCTCATCAAGGCCCCCAGATGCATGGATTCCCCTGGCACACCCCTATTCCTTCCCTCCCTCCCTCCCTTCTTCCCTTCCTTCCTTCCTTCTCTGTTGACTCATCATGTAACGAAACTTTAATGAGTTCTACTCTGTACCAGATAGGCCTCTAGGTGCTAGGGACTCAGCAGTGAGAAAGCAGACAAGACACCCTGCCTTTGTGGAATTTACCCCAGCGGACTCACCTCTCCCTTTGCCTTTTACCAACTCATTGCCTGCATTCTTCTCTTACAACCCACCCAGCTATTGGCAGCCACAATAAACACCAATTGGAGAGTCTAAGCCTCATTCACTCATTCATCCAAAGCCGTCAATGAAGTGCCTACAATGTGCAGGCACCATTATAGGCCCTGGACATCTTGGGCATTTGTCATGAGGCCACACCTCTCTGGGTGAAGAGCAATTGAAGAGAATTACCCCTCCCCGCCAGACCAGTCCATCTCGCTAGGCACAGAGAACACACAGGAAATGCTTGATTATTTGTGCAAATTGTACACAGAATCCAAAGGACAGTGGAAAAGCCAGTATTAAGCCAAAGTATGGAACTAGTTTGGAGAGCCAAGGAGGCCTTCCCCTCCTCCCTGGCTTCCTCTCCCGGCTCAGACCAGGATCATGCCTTGGTGACCACGGTCCCCTTGCACCCTTTGGAGCCCAGCAGACCACAGCCGGAAGCTGGTCTGCACTGGGCTCTGTGCCTCCTGGGAGTCATCTCCCCGCTGCTGCAGCCAGGCTGCTCTGGACTCAGGCCGCACCCCGCATCCCTCCCTCCTCACTTTAATTAACTCCACCCGGATGCGCTGACTCACTCGTGGGCTCTGTGACCTGCCTGGCTGCAGAGGACACCTCCTCAGACACAATTACATTTGAGGATGAAGCATTTCCTCTGGGCACAGAACAAGCCTGTGAAAGCTTTTGCAGGGGGAGTGGGGAGGGGGTCTGTTTGGAGATGACTCACGGAACAGGCCTCGAGGTGAGGGTGCGTCTCACTCAGACATTATCCGCCCGGTGGCTTCATGACTCTATGGCAGTTTCTCTTCTTGGGGGGAAGAAGGAATGTGTCTACCTTTCCAGACAAAAGGGGCCTAGTATACACATTGACGGAGTCATATCCAGCCCCAGCCAAGACACCTATGCTTAGAATTTCCTAAGCTCCATGTGGCAACCAACAGGTCCGTATGTATTTGACACTCTCTGTGTGCCTGGGGCGACACAAAAGACATGGAATATGATCCTTTATCCTAGAGGACTCCAAACTCCATAACATCCATCCCTGATATCCCTGAGATATTCTTAGTCCCATTTTCTGGATCAGGAAATCAAGGCTGGGAGAGACCAAGGGACCTGCTTTCTCAGGAACCACACTGCCTTGAAGAATGAAATTAGCTAAGAATGATTCTGCGGTCTAGCGCTGGTGACTGTGGAATAGCCAAGAAAAAATAGCCCAGTCCCCCTTCCTGATTTGTGTTTTGAAGACGCAGGAGAGAAACCTAGGAAATCAGCCTGCAGGGTTGCGATGGGACAGTGTTCTGGTGGGGTCTCTGTTGCCTTCAAAGCCCAGCCCTTTGCAAGTCTCTGGGGACCAGCCAGCCAGACCCCATGCCGGGGCCAGTCCAGCTCTGTGCCTGGCAGCATGGTGGGAGGTGGGGAAGGTCATTGGTGTTTCCTTTGCTGGGAGCCAGCATCTCTATCTAAATTAAAGCAGAGGAGTTTGCATTTTAATGATGATTTTTCCAGGTTTGTGCCACTTTGAAGTGGCTGTTATTAAGAATAGCGGACAAGAGAGGTCCAGCGGGAGATGTGGCACATATTTAATTCGAAATACACTCAGACACTTTTCCTATGAAGCTGATAGGGATGTATCCATCCACCCATCTGACCACCCAGGTACTTCCTGCCCAGGATTCAGGTTCGGGGAGATCAGTGAGCTAGACACACACGGTGCAAACCCTCCACAGCTAACCGTCTGGTGGGCAGCTGTAAGTCAGAGATACTCCGTACAAAAAGGCAAAAATCGAATCTGCTCCACCCCTAACCTCTCACTAGCCCTGAGCAACAAGATCAGGGTTTAAGCTCCACAGGAGGAGAAATGTCCCTCTGAACAGACCCTGCATGAGCAGGAGAGAGGAAGAAAGGAGGGGGCCACTGCTTTGGCCATTGACTGGGTGGTGACTCGGTGGGGGAGAAAGGCTCCTTCTGAACTGTTTGCTTGGAGTCCTTGACCTCGAAGTTGGCCTAACAGAGATGTCCTGGACCTTGGGGCCTGTTGGGACTGGCTTTGTGTCCTGCCTGGCTCCATCACTTAATAGCTGTGCAACTTTGAACAAATTACCTAGCCTCTCTGAGCCTGGAGTTCTTGATATGCAAAATGCAGTCATATCTGCCTGGAAGAGTTGCTGGGCAGATCAGTGAGTTAGTTCAGTACCTGCGCTATACCTGCCGTAGCATTAAGCATCCATAATAATAGCTAATAGTACGTAGCCTGTGCTGAGGGCTTCACTTGAATTCTTATTTAATTATCCTTCTCCCTATCTTCCCTGGTAGCTCAGTTGGTAAAGAATCCTGCAATGCAGGAGACCCCGGTTCTATTCCTGGGTCAGGAAGATCCCTTGGAGAAGGGATAGGCTACCCACTCCAGTATTCTGGCCTGGAGAATTCCATGGATAGAGGAGCCTGGAGGGCTAATGTCCATGGGGTTGCAAAGAGTCAGACACAACTGAGTGACTTTGACTTTCCCACTATCTTTCGTCCTCTCTCTCTCATACGCACACATTCATGAATGGATGCTATTATTACTTCACTTTACAGATGAGGAAACAGGACTCGGGGAACAGTAGCCAGCACAGGTAGTGAGAGACCTCGCTGGGATTTAAGCCCCATCTCTCTGGCCCCAGGGCCTGTGCCCAATATTTGTCCTTCTCACCACCTGCATGCACAGCATAGCCTGACAGCAGGTTAGGCTGGAGGCTGGACTCCTCCTTAAACCCACGGAGAATAACCCCCAGTTGGATGAGAAAAAAAAAAAAAACACATAGTCTAAATGAAACCATCTCCTTTCCGAGCGAGGCTGCTGCCCAGGCAGCCAGACCCCTAGCTTGTTCCAAGGGGCGGGGGCCGGGGGGGTGGGGAGACGGGATGGGGAGGCTCCCTTCCTGCTGTCTCCCCGGCAGTGGCACCTGGAGACCCAGCACATGTGCGCTGTGGGCAGTGTTTGCACCAGCGCGTGCCTGTGAGCGTGTGTGTTGGGGGCGATGTTATTCACAGCCGCTGGCCAACAGTAAATAAGACAGTGGGGCTTGATTCATGAGGTCTGACAGGAAATCTATAGCATGTGGTGTCTATAATCCGCACGCTACGACGTGGCAAAATGAACGAACAACAGTCCAATTACGGGATCCTGGTTGATCCCGGGCACACTCCTTAGACCGTGCAGGGCCTGACTCAGCCTGGCGGGGGGACAGCCCGTAGGAACGGCCGGTCTGATGCCCCCAGGTCTGGCCATGTGGACCCCAGCCCCCTGGAAGCGGCAGAGACGGTTGCCTGGGACACGGGAAGGGGTGGTCTGGGGGTGACGTTCCCAGCCGGCTCGCTGAGCACCTAGTGCCCTGGCATCCTGAGGCCTCGCCCCAGAAGACTCCCTCAGGCAGACAAAAAAGCTCCTATCCTCTCCGCCTCCTGTTTTAGAACCCAGGAAGCCCAGTGTGTTGCCCTGGCTGGGCGGAGTCATTTCAAGGTCTGGCCTTTAAAGTACTGAGAGAAGGCTGGGTTCTAGGGGCTCAGTGGGTTGGGGGTGTTAAGTCTCCCCTGAGGGCACATAGCAGTTCCCCGCCAGGTGTGACAGTTTTCCATGTAGCAGCTCTCCTTCACCTGTAGGGCAGAACCTGTAGCTCTTCTACCCTTTCGCCCCGATAACGGCCCTGACAATGTACTGCATCCAGTGAACATCCACGAGTGCAAGTGACCTTATTTAGAAACAGCATCTCTGCAGATGTCACCAAGTTAAGGAGAGGGCATGCTGGATTAGGGTGGCCCTAACATCCTTATGTATGTAGCTCAGCTGGTAAAGAATCTGCCTGCAATGCGGGAGACCTGGGTTCGATCCCTGGGTTGGGAAGATCCCCTGGAGAAGGGAAAGGTTACCCACTCCAGTGTTCTGGCCTGGAGAATCCCATGGACTGTGTAGACCATGGGGACACGAATGAGCTACTTTCACTTTCACTAACACCCTTATAAGAAGAGGGAAATCTGGACGCGGAAACACAGACACACAGAGAAGGCCACGTCAGACAGAGGCCGAGATGGGAATGATGCATCCAGAAGCTGAGGAATGCCAACGATTCTGGTCGCCACCAGAAGCTAGGAGAGAGGCACAGAACAGACCCTTCCCCAAAGTCTGCAGAACGAGCATGGCCCTGCCAGACACCTTGATGTGGGACTTCCAGCCTCCAGAATTGTGAGAGAATAAATGTCCGTGGCTTGAAGTCACCAGTTTGTGTGCTTTGTGACAGCAGCCTCAGGAAATGAGCATAGGCAGTGTCCTGCACACAGCAAATGCCCAAGCAGAAATGTGTGCGGAGCACCCGGAAGGTCTAAATTCAAGTCCTGGCTCGACCATTTAATTGGATCTCTCTGATCCTTCTCAAGTCATCCTGCAAGGCCCCCACACGGCAGCCAGAGCAAGGGTTCAATAGCAAAGATCTGATAGTTAACAGGGCAGGCTTTGCATGCATGCTATGTGCCAGGCCCTGTTCCCATCCTTTACAGGCAAGAGTTACGTTGACTTCATCCTCACAATTACCAATACGAACCATTTTACAGATGAGGAAACTGAGCCCAGAGAGGTTATGAAACACCCAAAGTAGCAAGCTAGTAAGTTCAGGGACTGAAATCCAGGCAGCTTAATTTCAGAATACAGGCTATCATCCACCACAGTTGTCATTGCCCCATTTAAAATCACCCAGTGTGACTTCACACCACACTTAGAATAAGATAAAAATTCCTTACAGTGACTGACAAGGCTTTGCCTAATCTATGTCTGACCTAACCTACCTCCCCAGACTCCCCGGTACATGGTTACAAATTCTTTATTATTCCTCCTGTTATGAAATGGAGCCTAATTCCTGTCCTCTTGAATCTGGACTGGCCCCAGGGTCAGGAAGATATCCTGGAGAAGGGAATGGCAACCCACTCCAGTATTCTTGTCTGGAGAATCCCCACCAGACAGAGGAGCCTGGTGGGCTACAGTCCATGGGGTCGCAGAGAGTCGGACACAACTGAGCGGCTAAACAGCAGCAGTGGCTAGCTTAGTCAACAGAATGAGGCAGAAGTGATGAGATGTGATTTCTAAAGCCAGATCAGAAGCAGCCATCAGCTTGGAATATTCGCTCTTGGAACCCAAGCGCCATGCTGTGAGGATGCCCAAGCAGCAGAGACTCATGTGGGAAGAACCTGAGGCTGCCAGTGGACAGTCCAGCCACCGGCCAGACCACTTGCTAGATACGTGGGGGAACCATCCACTCCAGCTCAACCCCAGTTTGATGTTTGAAAAGCAGCCATAAACCATTCTCCCCAAGCCTTAATCCCATGTTTCAGATTTGTGAGCAAGATGAATGATTTTTGCTGTTTCAAATACTTCGTTTGGGGAGGGGTTGATTACACAAGACTGGGATCCCGACAGCCTGGCTTCAAGACTCCGTGCTCGGAAGCACTGCATCACACCATCTCACCTGTTCTTAAAGCCACTCCAGGAGTTCACACCAAGTTCAGAAAAAACCACCAGCTCCTCACCATGACCTACAAGGCCCCGTGGATCCGTCTGTCCAGTTTCTTCTTGGACCACACTCCTCCTCACTGCCTTCCACCCGTTTCTGTCGCTCAACCTTCTCAGGCCTTTGCACAGGCTGTTCCCTCTACCTGGGCTGCTCTTGGCACCCCTGGGTCATTCTCACACTTTGTGCAGACGTCAAAAAGTACTGAACGGCCTTCCTTGCCCACCCTGTCTAGATGACCCTCCGTCTCCCCAGCCCCTGTCTCCCACCCTGTCTAGATGACCCTCCGTCCCTGCAGCCCCTGTCTCCCACCCTGTCTAGATGACCCTCCGTCTCTGCAGCCCCTGTCTCCCACCCTGTCTAGATGACCCTCCTGTCTCCCACCCTGTCTACATGACCCTCCTGTCTCCCACCCTGTCTACATGACCCTCTGTCTCCCCAGCCCCTGTCTCCCACCCTGTCTAGATGACCCTCCGTCCCCGCAGCCCCTGTCTCCCACCACCCTGTTAGATTCCTCTGTTGCTGTTTATTCCACTTTGCAGGGATCTCGCTCTGTTTACTCAGTCACGTTCCCATCTCCCCACTAGAACATAAGTGCCTCAAGTGTAGGAACTTGGCTGTCAAGTTTGCTGCTGCAATCCCAGGACCTGGCACCATGCCTGGCATGGAGTAGGTGCTTGGCAAGTATTTTCTTGATGGGTGAACGAGCGAATGAATGAATGAAGAATCCAGGCAGTTACTATTTATCACGTTCTTACTCTGTGCCAGAAAACATGCTAAGTAATGTGTTTTCTAACATGTAACTAACAGCTCTGTGGCATGGATGTTACTCTTGCCATTTTACAGATGAGAAAATCGAAGCTCACGTGGACCGAATTCAAACCAGGACTCTATGGTCCCATAGCCCATGCTCCGAGGCACTTGTTTCCTCACTGGGATGAAAGGGGATGATCCTATCACCTCTCAGGGTGGCCAGTGACAGGGGAAGGACGCAGGTGGAGCTACGTGTCAGGTGCTGTGAGTCAGGTGAAGGGATGCCTTTAGTGATCGGCAGTGTTTTCCTGATCTTGGAAAGGCCAGGAGCTCAGTGGGCTTCTCCCGCAGGCCTGCCTAGGGCTCTCGCCAAATTTCCCCTGATCCCCAATCTTGCTCATGATGTTCCTTCTTTCCTGCTAGGATGCCACCTCTTCTGAAAGGTGTGTGATCTGGAAAGGCAGAGGGGAGAAGGTGGCTCACAGCCACTTGGGACGGTGTCCTGGCTCATGGCTCACTCCTTCTCATGAACACCCATTCTGCCGCCCAGCAAGCTCTTCTCTGTTCTCTGGTGGGTCCATGTGTTAGCTCCTCCTCTGCACATACACCCTGATATGTCTAAGGTGAGGCTGAGGCTTACCCCACTGTACACCTTCATGGCCTCTTCCACCACCTGTCCTTCTGTGTCCCAACCAGCCTGGCATTCCGAAACTCCACCCTGGGGTCCCAATCAGCCCACGCCCAGGGTCAATGGCCTCATGAGGCGTCCTTGGGGACCATGAACTCTGCCTCCCAGAGCACCACCTCCTATGCCATTCTCCAACAGATTAGGGGCTGTCCCTTTAGAGAAAGGTGAGTCTGGGTTTGTTAAAAGCATAGCCCAAGAATTATCATCTAGGGACATTCTCGGATTCTCCCCAAGCCTGTGGTGCCCTGTCTCTTTGAGTTTTGAATGTTAGCCACTTGCTTGTCTGAGTGGTTTAAAGGAGATAACTTGACCACTAGAGGTAGGTTCAGATGCCAGCTCTGAGAGACAGTGGGTGAATTTATTCATCTCTCTGAGCAGGGATTAAGGTCTCTGTCGAGAAAGGCAATTTTGATCAGTTAAATGCTTTGTAAAGAGCTAGCACAGAACCTCTGTCCTCCACTCTATTCCGGAACCCTGAACCCATTCCTTCCTGGGACCCTGCAGGATGGAAGCACTGGAAAGCTTTTAAGCCAAGTCTGTCCGCCTCTCACTCCTGACCGAGGGGCCCGGAGACAAGTTCCCAGTGGTGTCAGAAGAGCTGGGAAGCCTTGGGGGACAGGAGGCCCCAGAGAGTGATCTCAGAACTGGTTATCGGGGGCCTGGGCCAAGGGATGTGAATCTGGGGTATCTGTGAAGGAGGCTACGGTGTGATATGTGGGGAAGGGGCCAGCCTCAGCCCCCAGCCTGAGAACCAGCAAATGAGGACCTGGGATGTTGTCTAGACAGGTGAGCGCCATGCAGGCTACTCTTCTGAGAAACACCAGGTCTCAGAAGGTGCCAGACACCTTCTGGATTAGAAGAGGGGGTCAGGCAATCACAGTCAATCTCAATTAACCCAAACAGCAGCTCCCTGGGTGTGGGGCCGGGCTGAATTTGGGTTCTTCATGTGCCACCTCTCCAGCCCCAAGACAGAGCAGTGATTATACCCATTCTCGTGAGGAAACTGAGGCTCAGAGAGAATAAACCATTCAACACACTCATGAGAGCACAAGCATCCGTGCCACCGGCTGTGTGGTTTCTGTCACCTCTGAGCCAGCGGACCTCACCCAAGGCAGGAGCCGCCAGCCCGCTGCCCTACACCTCATTTTCCACCCCCAAGTCCATCGTCCCTGATGATTTTCAACACTGCTGAACAGAAGACTCACCCCAGAAGGGCAGGCGGCCTCATCCTTGGCCTTTGATTATGTCAGCTGTCCCCACTCCCTAATAAAAGCTGCTCACCAGATGGATGGGAGGGGCAGGAAGACAGGCAAGGAGGGAAGCATGCACTTGCGCACACGCATTCAGTTCACGGCACAGCAATCCCACGAGTGGGCCTGACTCCCCCCATTTTGCAGTGAAGGTCACTTGAGCCCAGAGAAGTCAAGCTTCTTGTCTAAGGTCATAGGGACTGACTGACATGGAACCAAGAAGCCAGGCCATAACCTTCAAACCGAGAATTCCCTTGCTCTTTCTACTATGTTATTAAAAACACTGAGCAAAAAAAAAAAAAAGAAAAAGAAATTCAGAGTTAAAGGAAAGAAGAAGCATGCGTCAGGAGCTCAGAGGGTGGAGATGGGGACACTGACGTCTGTCCATCTCCTGGCCCAGCCTGCAATCATTCCGAGGGCTGTTAATCTGAGTCCACGTCCCTCCCGCCCCTGGGTAGCAGAGCCAGAGCCATTTCTTCCAGGTCGTTTGGGAAGGATGCTCTCCTTGGGGGGGACGGCCACTCGCCAGACCCTGCTGTCCTTTCCTTGCCTCCTGGGCTCCCCAGCCTGCCCCCCGGTTGTTATCTGTCAGTACACGGTAATTAGAGATGAGGCATGCTTGATAAAGATTGCCGCCTGCCCCAAGATGGAGCTGCCCTCTCGGACGTGTCTAATTAAAGTCCTGATTGATAAGATGAAGAAATCCCACCCGGATGGGATGTGTGCCGGCCTCTCCCCTCCTCTGTGCGTGCGGCCTCTTCGTTACAGTGGCGAGGGAGAGAGATATAAAGGACCCCAGGAAACGCTCCTACAAACCAATCAATACGTCCTTTTGTGCGACGTGGTGGGGCTGGGGCGCGAGGCTCAGCCTTTTGAACGCTTTCTGGGGCCGTGGAGGCAGCCACGCAGCTGGAAGAGCCCCTGTTGCCTCAGGCTGGTCAGGCTGGAAGCTGATCTTCCACTGGGCTTAGGTCTGCTCCCGGGATACCTGGCCCAATCCTCCCACTCAACCTGCTTTCTCTGTACAGCGAATCATAGTTTCTAGGATTCCTTGCAAAGCATACCCATGTCCACGCAGCTGGACACCGCACATCCTTCAGCAGCCTCGAGCTGGATGGGCGTGAACCCGTACACCAGGGGTGGAGCCCAGAAGCCACACAGGCCCCTCGACGGTGCAAGCGGAGTGCAAGAGAGAGGATGGCAGTGACAATGTCTTTCATCTGTCAGCACTCACCCCTGCCAGGCACATGCTGAGTGCATTTGTTACACCTCACTTCCTCCTCACCACACATCTTATCAGGTGGGTGCTGTTATTATTCCCAATTTAGAGGTGGGGAAACTGAGGCACAGGGAAGGTAGGTGTCTCACCCAGGGTCACAGAGCTGCAAGCCACCAATTTGATGCCAGAATCTATGCTGACTGACACCCATGATGCTACGGAGAGGAAATAAGCCATTGCACCCAGTAGACTGTCCTTGGATACACATATGTTATTTTAAAGAATTTTTAAGGGCCTAGAAGGATGGATAATAAATTCATGATACTTGTCACTGGCAAGGGAGGGAAATAATGGAGCTGGGGGTTGGGCGCAAAGGAGTCTCTGATTTACTTGTGAATTCTGTTATTAAATCAAGAAACACAAATAACATAGTTATCAGTTGTCAGTTTGGGGTGGTGGATACATAGTATTTTCTGTATTATTTTCTTAAAAATATTATTTTCTGTTTTTAAAGAAAACCTACTGGCCAAAGGGAAACAAAATATTCTGTTCTCATCTCTCCCAAAGTAGGGGAGAATGCATATGTTACATGCAATAGACTGCAATTTCCTTCTCAGCTCTGCCAAGAACAGGCAGTGTGGGGCTGAGATGCGCCCTCTGTCTATGAGAACACGCAGGTACCTGCGAGGGGCCATCACTGCCGAGTAATAGATGATTAGGGTTAGGTGTCCCGATAGCTCATCCCGGCTCTTCTGCAGGGCTGGACTGATCCTAAGGTGCCAGCTGGGGGCACAGGGGCTGGGCTGCGGGCTGGGCAGCCAGCATCGCCCTCCTCCAGCAGTCAGGGTGCTCTGTCCCTGCCCATCCCAGGCCTCGGCTCGATGGGATGACATAGTGCTGTACCAGCTAACAAACAGAAGTAATTTGATTAGCTTTCTCTAACTGGTGATAAGATCCTGACAAACCCTTTTTAATGCGTTTCTGGAGCAGGATGAAATCGTTTCATTCGGAGAGTAGGGGCCCCCCCCGGGAGGGAGTCGCCTTGAAGCTCCTTTAGTGAGAGGTAAAAATATGCCAATCATTAATGAGGGGAGAATTACGGAGACTTTAATACAATCAGAAAGAGGAGCCCTCAGGCAGCTCGGGAATAAAACCTGCCCTTAAATCTGAGAGAGAGAGAGAGAGAGAGAGAGAGAGAGGGCGGCTGGAGGCAGGAAGGAGGAGGCAACAGAAACACAGAAAGCAGAAGCCTCAGGCTCCACTGGGCAAAACAGCCCATAGCCCTGTGGCTGGTGTCCCCATGGGACCCTGAATCACATTAGGGACTCCTACCTCCCGGCAAGCAGGAGACACAGGCCAGGGTGGTAAATAATGAGGTTGTGTTCACTGAGCGTCCCCCTGGGGACAGTCCCCTCAAAACAATGACCAGGAGCTCATAAGTTCCTAGAAAAAGTCAGTGACTGACTGAAGCCTCCTTCCTAGCACCGCTGTGAGAACAAGAGCTTTGAAAATTTCTTTTCTGGAGTGAAGGGAAAGATCGTTTCTGGTGTCAAGAATTCCAGGTGGTGGAGCTTCAGTCAGATGAAAAAGCAAGCACCTGCCTCTTCCACAGCACACTCCCTGTCCCCTAAAAAGTGCTCTGCGTCCCACCTACAGCGCCATGGAAGGTGAGAGGAGGACCAGGGGTGTAAGAGACCAGTCTTCTTCCAGAACTCCGTTAGTCAAGAGGAGGGGCTGGAAAGACGGAAACTTTCCAAGACTTCCGGAAAGTCTTTCAGAAAGACGGTGTCCTTTTTCTGCCTGCCAGTGGTTTTCACAAACCCTCTTGTATATCTTGAGCCTCTCACTAAGGGGCAGCTCAGGGAGACCGACTCTGTGGTGAAAGTCCTCCACCCACTGGACGGGCAGCCTCAGGGCTGATTCCTGTCTCTCAGGGACACCGTCAGTCAACAGCATCAGAGGGTGTTCATCCATCTTTGGAGGCTCACTCTCTCACGGCATCTCCTTCTACACTTCTCATTGGCTCCACAGCAGCTACCAGCCTCCTTGCTGTATCTTGAACACACTGGGCCCGTTTCTACCTCAGGACCTTTGCACTTGCTGTGTGTGCCCTATGTCTGACACACTCTTCTCTGGACTTTTGCAGGGCTCCCTCCCTGACCTCCTCAGGTCGCTACTCAACCATAGCTAGGGCTCTTGGGGTCCCTTGCTTTCCTATTTCTCCATGAACTTACCTTTGTAATATACTAAATGCATTTATTGTCTTAGGTTTGGTTCTGTTTTGTTTTTATCTGTCCCCCTCAACACACATGAATGCTAAGCTCCTCAAGAAAAAGGATTTCCGTCTGTCTTGTTGACTACTGTTTCCCCTTGCCTAGGACAGGCTAGCACATGTGTTGGGATGGATGAAGAGTGAGGAGGGTCCTTGGGGCAGACTCCCTACTCCCATTCCTGACTTTGGCCATGTGGGGAGAAGCATGGGCTATCTGGCACTCCGGGGGAAGACAATGGAAGGGAGGGAGGAGATGCCAGCTATGAAGTAGGGGGTGTAGGGTGAGGAGGGCAGAGAGCTGAGTGCCCAAAAACCCAGAAATAAGGTCAGGGGAGCTCAAGGACTGCTGAGAGGTAGTGTAGACTCAAGGGGTCAGGGACTGCTCACAGGCCTCTCTGCCCCTCCATCTCAGACTGGTGGCTGTCTGCCACCCAGTCTCTACAAGCCCCTCTAAAACAGCGCTCAGGAAGTCATCCCAAGGCTGGGGCTAGCCTGGGGCAGGAAAGCTGCTCAGTCAAGACTTCGTCTTAAGCCCTTGGGCCGGTCCCTTCCCATCACTGGCCCTTGTTTCCTCTGGCTGAAACATGAGAGCAGGGCAGGAGACACCTCGGAGGCCCCCTAGCACTGCCTTCTGTGACTCCTGGAGGGCGTGGTACACAGCCTAGATGTAGCTAGCGATGGCTGCCAACTAAAAGGCAGCAAGTTTCTGCCAATGGGGTGAAAAAAAGGTCTTTGTGATCTATTTTACATGTGATAGGAGGCAGATGCCAGGTGACACAGTGTAGATTAGAGCAGAGTTGGGTCAGAATGTGTGTGTGTGTGTTAGGCGCTCAGTCGTGTCCGACTCCTTGCGACCCCATGAACTGTAGCCCACCAGGCTCTTCTGTCCCTGGGATTCTCCAGGCAAGAATACTGGAGTGGGTTCCTTCTCCAGGGGGTCTTCCTGACCCAGGGATTGAACCCGGGTCTTCTGCATTGCAGGTGGATGGTTAACTGTCTGAGCTACTAGGAAAGCCCAGTGCCTAGGTTTATATCCCAGCTCTGTCCTTTACTTGCTGTGCAACCTCAGACAAGTGGCTTAACCTCTCTGTGCCTGATGTTCTTCTTTGATAAAAATGGGTTGAATAATAGTACCTAGTCCATGGAGTTGTAAAGATTAAATAATATTGTATTACCTCTATTGGCAAAGTGTTTAGCACCTGACACATAAGGAGAACCTAATAAATGTCAGTGGGTGCTGTTATTAATTTATCACACCTGAGATCAGAGCTAGCTGAAGCAGGGCAGGGGCCTCCTGGCAGGACCCAGCCTCATAAATGTAAAGCAAGGGGGTGGAAGGTGGCACAGTCCGAGTATCAGGCAACTTAGAACAAACCAGCCAGCAAGCATTTATTGAGCACCTGCTGTGTACAAGACACAGTGGCAGATATAAAAGGAAGAATGGGACACCTGTTGATTTGTTTCATCTTCTCCACCAAACTGTAAACTCTGTGAACGTAGAGACATGTGTTTTCTGCATCACTGTGGCTGCCACACCCAGCAGTGCCTGGCACGTAGTTGGTCCTTCCTAAATGCTGGTGAAGATAACAGCAGGTGTGCATGAGAGCATCCTGTCCCCTGTGTCCCCACAGCCTCTTTTATGCCTCCCGCTACAGCACCTGCCATCTAGTGAAAAGGTTTATGGCTGACCATTTGCCTTCCCCACTAGATGGGGCCAGCAGGCAGAGCGCCTGGTGCATACCGGGCGCTCAGAGATTGGGAGATGGACAGAGGGATGCTCTGAGGACAGCAGAAGGGCCTGGGGGAGGTGCAGATGTGGGTAATGTGTTCGGAGAGGAGAGCAGGAGTTGGTTTATGGTGATTGTTGTGGTGGTCGAGCAATCAGGGAAGGCTCACTGATGAGATGGGATGAAAGCTGGACTCTCAACGATATCGGGAAGGGTGAAGAGCATTCCAGACTGACCTGGTGCAATGCTGGTCACCAAACAGGATGGGCTAGGAGGGCAGAAGGTGATCCAATAGAGAGCCGAGGTGCCACCTCCATCAGAGAAGGGCCAGTCAATCACCAGGTACCACCATGGCGAGGTCAGCCCAGAAGGCCAGCTCTGTGTACCCACCCCCAAGCCTGCTAGAAGCTCAGAGAAAGAAGAGTGACTCCAGGCCTGAAAGGCCAGGCAGGATGAATCCTCTACAGCCTCCACACCCATACAGTCCCTCACCACCCCCCTGGTCCCTTGTCCTTCCTGTAGATCAACTGAACCCTTAGTGAAAGTGCAAGTGCAAGTCGTGTCCGAATCTTAGCGACCCCATGGACTATCCATGGAATTCTCCAGGCCAGAATACTGGAGTGGGTAGCCTATCCTTTCTCCAGGGATCTTCCCAACCCAGGGATCGAACTAGGGTCTCCTGCATTGCAGGTGGATCTTTACCAACTGAGCTATGAGGGAACCCTTAGGGAGATGGTCAAGTCTCTGCCACTCCCAGCTTCTAGCAGCCATAGCTGATGGGCACCATCAAGCGTTTCGGGTTCCCCCAACCCCATGGCCTGCTTCTAGAGGAGTCACAGCCCAGAGAGAATGGCTTGCAGGGCATGGCACAGTCAGAGACTGGCCCTCTCTGAAGTCAAGGAGCAGCCCTGGCAGCAGAATGGGGACTGTCTTGTGGGCTGGGAAGCCAGCTCCCCTCCCCCCAAGCAGACCCTTCACGGGGCGGGGTTGGGGGGTGGGCAGCCAGCAGGGGCTGCCTTGCTGCAAATGACTCCCTTTGTCATTCTGTTTTGTTATGATTAAAAATGCATGTCGCAGGCGAGGCCCTGGAGTGGAACCCGGTTGAAAATTGAATCATTAATATTCCCCCTCCAGCTGATGCCCCGGTGCTTCCCAGACGGCTGTGAGTGGGAGGTATGCAACAGTTTCAGAGTCAAGCAAGATGGGGAAGACTGAGGGTTACACAAGGCCCCCAGCCAGGGCTCACACCCAAACCCTTGAGATGGGAACAGGTGTCAGGCCAGATCTCAGCACCTAGAATTTTCTCTCCAATACTTTGGTCACCTGATGCGAAGAGCTGACTCATTTGAAAAGACCCTGATGATGGGAAAGATTGAAGGCAGGAGGAGAAGGCGACGATAGGGGATGAGATGGTTGGATGGCATCATCAATTAAATGGACATGAATTTGGGTAAACTCCGGGAGTTGGTGATGGACAGGGAGGCCTGGCGTGCTGCAGTCCATGGGGTTGCAGAGAGTCGGACACGACTGAGCGACTGAACTGAACAGATCTCAGGCTCTGCTCACGGAGCTGTAAAGGAAACTGGCCTCTTGAAGACTGGACGTGGCGGTGGCCACCCCGCTGGCTTCCTCTGCTGCCTCTCAACATGCTGCCTGGCCACCAGCCTTTCCACTCTTCCTGCTGCTCTTTGTTTTCTGCCTTGACTGCTCTTCCTTCAGAGATTTATTATTCTCAGTTTTCTAATTCTTCTTATTAATATCTAACATCTAATAGCACTTTCTGCCTGCCAGGCATTGTTTTAGGTCTTTATGTTTATGAGCTTAATTCTCATAAGAAACTCAAGGGGCAGAGTCTATGGACTGCTCCATTTTGCAGATAAAGAAACCTAAGCATAGAGTGGTTTAGCAACTTGCCCAAGGTCACACAGCTAGCAAGCGGCTCCAGACTTTGTATCCTTAATCCCTGGATTTTCGCTTAGCTTAGCGGCAGCCACCCACTGAGTCCTTGAAATGTAGTTAGTCCGAACTGAAAAGGGCTGTGAGTGTAAAACAGACACAGAGTTCAAAGACATGGTACAAGAAGAAGAATTTAAAATATCTCAGCAATAGCTTTTATACTGATTACACATTGATAACATTTTGCTATATTGAGTTAAGTAAAATATAAAATGAATTTAACTTGTTTATTTTGACTTTTTAAAAATGTGGCCACTAGAAAATGTTAAATGACCCCTGTGGCTTCTATTTGTGGCCTGCATTCTATTTCCATTGGACAGCACCGTTCTAGCCCACACGGACCCTAATCTAGCTCTCTCCCAGTTACTCAGGCTGAAGCTTAAATGTCACCTTCTCGGAGTGGCGGGCTCCATCCTCAGAGAGAGGGTGCCCCACCATCCTCTCATGTACTCAGGTAGCGTTGGTTCCTCCCTCTAGTCACACAATAGATGCTCCATAAATATTTGGGCAAAGAATGATCTGTAAAGTGGCGGCGGGTGAGGGAGGCAGCGCAGTAGGTGAGGCTTTTTTATTTTCTTGACCCTTAAGCTGAGTTGAGAGGCAGGGAACCAATGCTACCTGCCCCAAGGCAATGACCATTGACCTGTGGGCCAGACCAAGTCTAAGAGCAAGGAGACTCCTAGTCAGCACAGCCAGGGAGGCACCCCTCTCAGCCTTCGGGTCTAGGAACCAGCCGCAGGGCCTCCCCTTCAGAACTACACAGACAGGGGCAGGGCTGAGAGGGAACAAGGCTGGGCCTCCACCTACAGGTCAATGTGGAGATCTCCAGGTTAGCCCCTGGACAAGAGAACCAGAGAAGGCAATGGCACCCCACTCCAGTACTCTTGCCTGGAAATTCCCATGGACAGAGGAGCCTGGTGGGCTGCAGTCCATGAGGTCACTAAGAGTCAGACACAACTAAAGTGACTTAGCAGCAGCAGCAGCAAAAGGACAGGCTGCTACAGAGCCCGCCCCACCTCACCTCACCACATCATCCTTCAACCTGAGAACCTCGGAGGGTCCAAGTTCAGTCTCCACCATCCCACTACACTTGGAGGGAAAAAAAATAAAGGATGAAGGCAGGATCTCGACACTCTGAAATCTCCTCTCCACCCCATGTGGTTTTTTCATTGAGCTACAGTTGACTTACGATATTATATGTTTCAGGTGTACAACATATGAGTCAGAGTTTTTAAAGATTATACCCTACTTATAGTTATTACAAGTGCAAGGAGATCAAACCAGTCAATCCTAAAGGAAATCAGTCCTGGATGTTCATTGGAAGGACTGATGTTGAAGCTGAAACTCCAATACTTTGGCCACCTGATATGAAGAACTGACTCACTGGAAAAGACCCTGATGCTGGGAAGGATTGAAGGCAGGAGGAGAAGGGGATGACAGAGGATGAGATGGTTGGATGGCATCACTGAATCAATGGATATGAGTTTGAGCAAGCTTTGGGACTTGGTGATGAACAGGGAAGCCTGGCGTGCCATGGGGTCACGAAGACTCAGACACAACTGAGCGACTGAACGGAACTGATAGTTATGATGAAGTGTTGCCTCTCTTCCCTGTGCTAGCATATATCCTATTAGCTTACTTACTGATGGCTCAGAC
This sequence comes from Bos mutus, assembly GCF_027580195.1. Lineage (NCBI taxonomy): Eukaryota > Metazoa > Chordata > Mammalia > Artiodactyla > Bovidae > Bos > Bos mutus. The sequence goes on from NC_091626.1 coordinate 98,164,633, forward strand.
AGTGAAGAGTCGGCCAGCAGTGCAGGAGACCCAGATTCCATCCCTGGGTGGGGAAGATCCCCTGGAGAAGGACATGGCAACCAACTCTAGTATTCTTGCCTGGAGAATCCTATGAACAGAGGAGCCTGGCAGGCTACAGTCCATGGAGTTGCAAAGACTCAGACATGACTGAGCGACTCACACTTTCACTCTACTTTTCAGTCGGTACCTCTTAATCCCATCCCGATGTCTTTAAGAGCAGGCACTAGGCAGCTGGAGCCCTCCCCACTGCTGGCTCTGTGCTATGAACCTCACAGATGTTAACTCGTGAGAGCCAGGGACTCTTTCATCTCAAATGTACAGATGAAGAAATTGGGGCGCACAAAGGTGCCTAGCTGATGGAGCCAGGATATGATCTCAGGTTTTCTGATTCTAGAGCCCCCAATCCTAACCACTGGGTGGTCACCACCGGGCACTAAGGCCAGGGGAAAACACTCAGCTCAGAGACAGGCTGTGAGGAGTCAGGCAAGGGCTGGTCCATTTCTAACGACCCCTCAAGTTCTACCGGGTGGATTTGAGATGGCAGCTATAGGGGAGAGGGAGGAGGCTGGGAAAGCCTAGCCCTCTTGTGTTAGCCCTTGGAGGTCTGTGCTCCCGTTCAGGCCATTTTCCTTGAATTCCGAGCTGAGGTTTACCCTAACACCTTTCCTCCGGGGCAGGGCAAAGCCACCCACGGACTCTCTAGCAGGGCTGTGTCACTGTTGATCTGGGGGCACAAGAGATGAAGGTTGCAGTCCATGCAGTCCATGGGGTCACAAAGAGTCGGACACAATTGAGCGATGGAACTGAACTCAACTGAGATGAAGGCTGAGCCCTCCATTGCCAGTCAGGCCCTCCACAGGCCAGCCAGAATCTCCCGTGTGCCCTCGGCCTGCCCCCTCACCCACCCCCATCCCACAGGACCAGCCTCTTCTCGCTCCCCCAGTCCTGGAATTCACTCTGTGCCTTTGCTCCTGCTGTTTCCCCCACTGGGGACACCCCCCACCCCCCACCTCCACTCCTGCCTCTCCTGTATTTGGTTTCAGATGGAAGCTTAGCTGGAATTCCGAATGCCTCACAGAGTCACCTGACTACCGCACCTGACTGAGGACCCACAGCCGCCAGGGGACAGAGGGCCTCTCCAAACATTGACTCCCAGGCACCTGCTTGACTGCGGGAGAAACGAGGCAGGGAGAGTGTCCCACATAGGGCAGGGGTGGCCCCAGCCTGGGGCCCCCTCAGCCTCACTTCAGGGACGCACTCAGCCACCTGTGTGGCCCCTGCAGACTTGGAGGGGTCTTTAGGTGGTCACCCACACGGTTCTGCCAACTGAAGTACAAGGCCGTTCTTTGGAGACATTCTCAGTGGCCACCTCCATCACCGTGTCCAGGCTGGATGCCAGTCAAGGCGCAGGGGTTCGGCCCTCCGGGAGACAGACACCTGCCTCTGGGGGCCCCCACTCTTAAGATTTCTGGGCCTTAGCCCTCAGGCCCTGGAGGGTCATAGAGTGTAAGCTTCTCAGAGCCCAGAGCCTATTCAGAAACCCAGGGCCCCTCCCTGCACCATGGAAAGTCCGGACGCCTTGCCACGAGGTGGCTGCCGCCCGAGGGCTGGCAAGCCGGTGTCAGGCACCCGCCCGTGGGAAGTGGGTGCCCAGCCAGTGGGGGAGACTGGCGCGGGCAGGGGCGTCGCTCATTGGCTCCTCCGGTCCCCACCCCTTCGCCCCAGACCCTCACCCCGCCCCGCCCCCGGCCCCGCTCCGTCCCCTCCCTGCCTCCCCTGCCCCCACCTCCCGAAGGACGAGCCAAGTTATTACAATAATGAATTAGCCAAGCCGCCTACTGCCGCCACTGGCGAAGACAATTATCCCCCCGCACATCCCTAGCCGCTGCCGGCTCCCTCATAAAGACAGGCTTTTGGGGCCGCTTTGTGCTTTGATTGGAAATGAAGAGATTGCTAATTAGGGAACACCTGCTGGGACCCGGGCTGGCTGGAACAAACGGCAGGACCGGGACGGACTGAGCGGCCATTTAAGCAGGGGCTGCGAGCGCCTGAGAACACCGGGGTCAGCTCGTCCCCCGCACCCCGGGGGTGGGGTGGAGAGAGCCCGAGCCACATGGGCACCCCAGCAATTTAACCCACCTCCCCACCCGACTCTGTCACCCCCACCTCGAAGCCGTAAACAAAGCCCAGACATTTTATGGAGCTTTTCACCTTTTAAAGGATGCTAATTTGTTTACAGGCGACTGTAATTCTGCTTGGGTTTGCATAGGTCAGTGCGTGGCTGGTGCCGGACACAGTTTGTGCTGCGCACAGCCGTTTCCAGCTGCGTGGCCGGTGTGGAAGGGCGCAGCGCCTCCAGCTCCCCGCAGAGGGACAGGGTTGGGGAAGGGGCGCACGGAGGTGACCTGCTGGCACCAGGAGGGCCTGGTGGCAGTGCCAGTCAAGGGCATGAGGTCACAGGGGGATTAAACCTGAGACTGAGTCGATTATTTACTCTTCAGCCGGCAACCACCTCCTTCTCCTCACTCCTTCCTGGGCCCTGGGAAAAACAAGCCCATCGGTGGCCCCTTTCCCAGAATGAAAAATCCAATTTAACACTGGAGTTAGTGGGGCCTGGTGGCCAAACAGACAGCCAGATGTTTTTTTTTTTTTCTGGCTATCTGAGGAGGAATCCCTAGGGAGCTCAGTGGTAAAGAATCCACTTGCCTAAGCAAGGAGATGTGAGTTCGATCCTTGGCTTGGGAAGATCCCCTGGAGGATGGCAGGGCATCCTACTTCAGTATTCTTGCTGGGGAAAAATCCCATGGACAGAGGAGCCTGGTGGGTCATGGGGACACGACTGAGCGACTGAGTCTACAGGCGCTGAATAAGAAACTCCCAACTCTCTCCAGCTATGCTGAGCAGACAGTTCCCTTCACAACATGACTTTTCAGTCATTGCTGTCTCTCTGAACTGGACTCACAAAAGTGTTTTGAGTAACAATTGTGTGCACTGAGGATTCCACACACACACACACACATCGCCTTAGGACATTCTTTTAAATGTTTATAACACAGTTTTAAGAGATCTCAGCTTTGGCAGGAAGACAAGTAGCTGTAAGTTTCCCGGGAGACTGTAGAAGGGGGTTCAGGGTCCAGGATGACCCGGTCCCTAGAGGTGACATCTAGGAGAGGGAATGTGAGAGAAGTCTTCTCTGAGAAGGGGATAAACAGTCGTAAATGTGTCTGTGGGAGCCGGGACATGGGACACAGGAGTGCCACCCAGCCTGGCCCGCGTTCAGGAAAATAGAGTGCTTCAGCAGAGCTAGCGCCTGGGGCTGAAGGGCAGCGAAGGGCAGGAGGGAGGTGCAGGTGAGGGCAGGGCCTAGGAGGTGTGCTGAGGGCCCAGGGGGGCCCTAGCCACGGTGGGGTTTGCAGACACCCACACTTTTTTAGGCTGCCTGCTGCTCTTGTGCCTGGATTAGGAGTATCATCCAAAGTCTTCCAGAGATGGTGGTTGTGGACCCCGACTCGGAGGTTGGGGGGGGTTCAGTGGCCTTCCAGCAGCACATCGTACTGCTGAGCCAATACTACACTTCTGATTCCTAAAACACAGGAGTGCATTTGGAGCACTGGTGAAGATGCGTGAGAAGTGTCTCAGTAACCCCTCTGCTGTCCCCAGGAGATGAGGATCATCACAAAGTCCTGCATCGGCGTGAGCCCTGGACTGACAGTCCTGAGCACTGGCCTCAGTTTTCCCGTCTACAGAATGGGGACGTATTCGTTACTCGTTTGGGTCTCCTACAGCTTTGATATTCCATAATTCCACTAAGCAGTGCAGTGTTGAGCCGCTGTGTAAGAAAGGCAGTTAGAAGTGTAAGTGTTACCAGAAATAAATCCTGGCAGATATGGCCAAATGACTTTCAATGAGGGTGTCAAGACCATTCAATAAGGAAATAGTCTTCAACAAACGGTGCTGGGAAAACTGGATATCCACATGCAAAAGAAGGAAGTCAGACCCTTAGCCAACACCGAACACAAAAATTCACCTGAAGACCTAAATGTAAGACCTAAAACTATAAGACTCTTAGAAGAAAACATAGGCAAAGCCTCATTACAATAGATATGCAATGATTTCTTGAATATGACACCAAAGGCACAAATGGGACAAATGGGGGGAAAAAAGACAAATTGGAATTCATAAAGATTAAAAACTTCCGTGCATGAAAGGACATCGTCAGGGGCTTCCCTGGTGGCTCAGTGGCAAAGACTCTGCCTGCCAATACAGGAGACACGGGTTCGATCCCTGATCTGGGAAGATGCCACATGCTGCAGAGCAACTTGGCCAGCGCACCACAACTATTGAGCCTGTGCTCTAGAGCCCAGGAGCCCCAGCTACTGAAGCCTTCACACCCTAGAGCCCATGTTCTGCAGAACAGAAGCCACCGCAATGAGGCACCTTCACACTGCAACTAAAGAATAGCCCCCCACTTGCCACAACTAGAGAAAAGCCCACGCAGCAATGAAGAGGCAGCACAGTCAAAATAAATATATAAAATACTAATAATCATTTTAAAAAACCAAAGGACTCCATCAACAGGGTGAAAAGGCAACCTACCAAATGGGAAAAAGTGTTTGCAAATCATATATTTGATAAGGGATTAATAACCAGAATACATAGAGAACTCAAAACTCAACAGCAAAAAGCCCTAAACAACACAATTAAAAAATAGGCAAAGAACTTGATTAGCTATTTCTCCAAAGAAGGTGTACAAATGGCCAATACGCACGTGGAAAGACCATCATCCCTACTCTTTAGGGAAACACAAGGCAAAAACACAATGAAATAACACCTCACATCCATTAGGACGGCTACTGTCAAAAAACCCCCAAATAAACAAATTTAAAAAATGGAAAAAATTAAGCGTTGATGAGGATGTGGAGAAATTAGAACCTTTGTGCACTGTTCGTGAGAATGTAATATCACACAGTCACTGTGGAAACAGTATGGCAGTTCCCCAGAACATTAATAATAGGGTTACCATACAATCAGGTGATTCAATTTCTGGGCATATAATCCAGAATAATTGAAAGCAGAGTCTCAACGTTATCTATACACCATTGTTCATAGCAGCATTATTTACTAAATAATGTAGAAACAGCCCGAGTGTCCACTGGCAGAGGAAGAGCTAAACAATTAGTGGTATAGGAAATGGCAACCCACTCCAGTGTTCTTGCCTGGAGAATCCCAGGGACGGGGGAGCCTGGTGGGCTGCGGTCTATGAGGTCTCACAGAGTCGGACACGACTGAAGCGACTTAGCAGCAGCACACACACAGTGGAACACTTTGTTGTTGTTGATCCGTGTCGGACTCTTTGCCACTTCATGGACTGCAGCATGCCAGACCTCCCTGTCTTTCACGATGGAATACTATTCAGCCTTTAAAAAAAAGAAGGAAATTCTACTTTATCCTACAATATGGATGAGCCTGGAGGACATTATGCTAGTGGAATAAGTCAGTCACAAAAAGACAAATACTGTATGATTCTGCTTATGTAAAGTAATCAAGGCGGTCTTCATCATGGAGACAGAAAATAGAACCATTATTGCCAGGGGCTGAGGTGAACGGGGATGGGAAGTATTGTTTAATGGCCACAGAGTTTCAGTTTCACAAGATGAGAAGAGTTCTGGAGATAGATAGTGATGAGAGTTGCACAACGTGAATGAGCTTAAAATATCACTTAAAGATGGTTAAGATGATAAATCTTACATTATATACATGTTATAATAAAGAAAAAAGCTGGAAAACAAAACAAAGCAAGAAAAGTGCAACATAGACTATCAACCACTTACTTTTTAAAATTTTTAAATATTATATATACACTTGTGGTTCAAATATTGAAATGTATATAAAAGTATGCAAAAAAAAAAAAAAGAAAGCATACATGTTAGAGAGAGAGACTAGCCTCAACTCCTGTGGCTGCCACTCAGCAGCTGTGTGGCTTAGGATCGTTGGTTTAACTCCTCTGGGCCTCACCGTTCTCATCTGTACAATGGGGGCATTGTAGTGCCTGCTTCCTAGGGTTGCTGAGTTTGAGAAGGAACGCCAGGACACTGGAGCACCAAGCACAGTGTGTGCTCGCTTAGTAAGGGGACTGCCTCTTCCTCCCTTTCTTCCTCTTGCTCCCTTCCCTCCTCTTGCTCCCTTCCCCATCATCATCACAAGCTATAAACTTATACATGCAGTCAGGGTAGAAAAAACTCATCCCTAGATTAGTGTCAATATCCTTTCAGTACAATTTATCACATATCTCTGCTTTTAGAGTCAGCTATACCATTATCCCCTTTGGCTAATGTGTGAATGGATATCTTCTTTAAGGAGTTTCTAGACCTGTCAGGGGCTTTCTCGGGCGGCTCAGTGGTAAAGAATCTGCCTGCCAATGCAGGAGATGTGGGTTCAACCCCTAGGCAGGGAAGATCCCCGGGAGAAGGAAATGGCAACTCACTCCAGTTTTCTTGCCTGGAAAATTCCAGGGACAGAGGAGCCTGGCAGGCTACAGTCCATGGGATCACAAAGAGTCAGACATGACTGAGCAACTGAGCATACATGCACGCAGAGCTGTCAGAGAGAAATGAAAAAGCTGGTAGAGCCCCCGCTTGACCTGGGGTCTGTGCCCCGGTGGGACACGCAGGCAGACAGGGGTGTGAGAGGGCCTTCCGGTTGAGGATCCTTCACCAAATGCTGGCACAGGCTGGGCAATGTGAGCCTCTGGTATTGAAAGACAGTGGGCCTTCTGCCAGGCAACCCAGATAGGCCCCCAAGAGATATAGAAACATAAGCCCCCGATGGGCTGAAGGCACAGCTGTGAGGTCACTCAGCCCAGGCAACTGCCAAAAGCTGGGGCTGGGGTCCTGGAGACCACCCCAGCACAGTGACTCCAGCAGATGGTGGCTGTGGACCCCAAAGCCCTCCATCTACCCAGGGAAGCAAACGTGCCAGGCTCTGGGAAGAGCTGCTGGCAGGAAGGTGCTTTCTTCTCCACTCGGTGCCTGGCCCAGCCAGGGATGAAACCTGTGTGGCCTTTGCAATGTGTCATGGGGTCCTGAAGGAGGAGGAGGCTCAAGGGATCCCTTGGCGACGTCTTCCAAAGCAAACCTCATTCCCACTCTCTTCCCGCATCTGTGATCACCTTCTGGAGTCAGCAGGAGTTCAGACTAGACTAATGCTGTTGTCACTGAGCCTCCCCCAACCCCGGCGGGTTTGTGTCTAGGAAAACCTTATGGTACTCGCGTGTGTGTGCATGCTCAGTCGCTCAGTCGTGTCTGACTCTCTGCTACCCCATGGACTGTAGCCCAACAGCCTCCTCTGTCCATGGGATTCTCCAGGCAAAAATACTGGAGTGGGTTGCCATGCCCTCCTCCAGGGGATCTTCCTGACCCAGGGATCAAACTGGAATCTCTTGTGTCTTTTGGACTGCAGACAGATTCTTTACCACTGTGGCACCTGGGAATTCCCATGGAACTCATGGTCTGAGAACTTCAGACGCTGAGCCATGGGGAAGGCAGAGCTCCTAAGCCCAGCCCTGAGCCCACGCTTCCTCCTGCCTCACCTCGCTTCATCCTCACAACTACCCCACAAGACTGGACTTGATCACCCTCTTTGCACATGTGAGAAAAAGTGCAAAGAGGCACGTGAACTTGCCAGAGACAATGAACTGAAGACAAGGCAGAGCCAGTCCTGGAGCCTGGGTTCGCCCTAGTCTAAAACCTAAACAACATATGAAGTAGCACAGACATCACTTTGCAGACAAAGGTCCGTATAGTCAAAGTTATGGTTTTTCCAGTAGTCATGTACAGATATAAGAGCTGGACCATAAAGAAGGCTGAGCACCGAAGAAAAGATGCTTTTGAATTGTGGTGCTGGTGAAGATTCTTGAGAGTCCCTTGGACAGCAAGCAGATGAAATCAGTCAATCCTAAAGGAAATCAACCCTGGATATTCATTGGAAAGACTGATGCTGAAGCTGTATCTCTGATACTTTGGCCATCTGGTAGGAAGACCCTGATGCTGGGAAACATCAAGCGTAGGAGGAGAAGGGGATAACAGAGGATGTGATGGTTGGATGGTATTATGGACTCAATGAACATGAGTTTGAGCAAGCTCGGGGAGATAGTGAAGGACAGCGAAGCCTGGGATGCTGCAGTTCATGGGGTTGCAGAAAGTCAGACACGACTGAGAGACTGAACCACAGCAATGCTGACATCAGGCTACCAGGTAGGTTCCTTCAGCACAGTGGCGTCTCTGTGTCTTGAAGTTCTGTTTTTGTTTTGATAGTACAGAATACAGACCATGTTGGGGACAGACTTGTGGGTGGCATTCTGGGTGGATGTGTAAGGAAGGGCTGAGCAGGGAATTCCCTGGTGGTCCAGGGGTTAGAACTCGGTGCTTTCACTACCGAGGCCTGGGTTCAATCCCCGGTTGAGGATCTAAGATCCCGCAAGCTGCGTGACCAAAAGGGCTGAACAGCTGGCACACAGAGTGAACGCCTGTATCCATGAGCACAGCCGTGAACATCTTTATGCTCTGCGTGCACGATACCATGTGGGAACCACGATGGGTGCTGAACATTCGGGATTGGGCTTTACACCATTAGGGCAGTTCTGCAGTGGAAGTGTCTGAAAATATCAGAGAAGATGTGTTTCGGCATCTTCTGGGGGAGGGGTCGGGGAAGGTGCAGGATGGATGTGCATGACGGTGGGTGGATGAGAGGAGGGCAGAGGCGCTCATGGAGGAGAAGCATCAAGCCCTTGGGGACTGTGATGAGCTGGGGAACCTGGACTTGCTGGGCCAGCATACCCCTCAGGGACCTGACCCCAGTGTCCCCAGAATCGGGTACCCAAGCCCTGTTGATTTAGTAATGAGATAATGTGGACTAAAGAGGGAACGAAAGATGATTTGAAACTCATATTTGCCATTGTTAGGTCTGCAGTGCTCTCAGGTAGGCTGATGCGAGAGCCTGTGTTCCTTCAGCTGCACGTTGGAGGTTACAAGTCCTTCAGGGTTTGCGGTGGCCATCAGATGCGGTAATACACAAAGACCCTGCCCCGTTCCCTAAGCATGGTCCCTCAGCATACAAGGTCTCCACCCCCAGGTTTCTGCTTTCCTTACACATCCCCTGGTCTCTCCCCTGAGGCAGCCAGACAGGCTACAACCCCGTGCAAGTATGCAGGTGACCCCCCTCCTTCTCAAGCCCCCTCCAACAAATTTTGAACTCAAGAACAAAATCTGAGAACTGCTCTTTCCGTGCGTTCTCCACACAGAGCCAGGCGTATGGCCGTTTATAAGTATGCTGCTTGGTAAGGGGGCTTCCGAGGTGGTGCAGGGGTGAAGAATACACCTGCCAATGCCAGAGACGCAGGAGACACAGGTTTGATCCCTGGGTCAGGAAGATTGCCTAAAGAAGGAAATGGCAATCCACTCCAGTATTCTCACCTGAGAAATCCCATGGACGGAGGAGACTAGTGGGCTATAGTCCACGGGGTTGCAAAAGAGTCGGACATGACTGAGGGACTGAGCTCAGCACACACACAGTAACAGGTAGTGCTTACATGCCCCATCCTGGCCTTTGGCTCAAGCCATATCACAGGCCAGAAGTCCCTGCTATGAGGAGACTCTTAATTCCATTCAAGGGACCTAGAGGGAAGCCATCCTTTGTGGAAAAGGAAGAGAATATTTCTGGATCTGTTTCCAGCTCCCACAGGCAGGAGGTGGCGAGTGATTCCCTCTTCCTCTGCCTTTGCTGAGCAAAACCAGCCGTGTAAGAGCTGGAAGGCAGCTCCGGGTTTTGGCATCTTCAGAGTCCCTGGGTTTGTAACCTGCAACACCCAGGTGCTTTGCAACGGCTCTTCCTGGGGCTCCTCCTGGGTAGTGATGAAATCCACCATCAAATTCCAGAGAGACCCACAAGGAGGCGCAGAGACTGAGGCCCCCACCGGACCCTGCCTCATAGCCCCTCTCTGTAGTAGATGGTGCTGGTGTCCTGCTCAGATCCATTGGCCCCCACACCCCTGGTGTGCCTGGCCATCTCTAGCTTCTAAGGACTACAGCCTTCTCCTGGGAACTGCCCTTGACCAGTGGGAGCCTTCTTGGTCCAGGGGGTCTGGGATGTTCCTCCCTCACCTTGGGACAGTTCCCAACCTACAACTGACTCATATGGTGGTGCAGCTGGCCAGTACTCTTGCCTCAAGGTGGGACAACCGTGGAGTGTAATTCATGCTCCAGAGCTCCCCATGGAGTCGGGCTGAAGCTAGATCTCAGCTGAATTTACACCCTTACTCAGTCCCTCCCCAGCCCTCCTTTCCTCACTCCCTTACAGATGTCTCCAGGCAGCACCCTCTCAATACAACTCTTGCCTGGAATTTCCATTTCAGGCTCTGCTTCTAGGGACACTGACCAAAGACACTCTCCTCCCCCACCTCTGAGGAGTCTTCCCCAAACAGCCAGGGTGATGGTGGTGTTGCAGGAAGGGGGACTCTGCAGGCTCTTGTCTAACAGTCAGAAATGCATTGTCCGAGGAGACACACGTGCTCACACAGCAACAGACTTTCTGGGGAAGGGACGTGGGCAGAGAGCAGCAGAGTAAGGGAGCCCAGGAGAACTGCTCTGCTACGTGGCTCGTAGTCCTGGGTTTTATGGTGAGGGGATTTGTTGTCGGGTTTTCTCTGGACAATCACTCTGACGCAGGGTCCTTCCTGGTGGTGCACACATTGCTCCGCCAAGTTGGATGCCAGCGGGAAGGGTTCTGGGAGGCGGTGGGACATGTGGTGTCTCCTTTTGACCTTCCCCAAATTCTCCCGGTTGGTGGTGGCCTATTAGTTCCATCTTCTTTACCAAGTGCTCCTGTTGTAAAATAACTCCTGCTGATGGTCACTGTGGTGCCTGGCCAGGATGAGTGGTTTCACTGTGGTTCCCCTAAGAGTGGAACCACAAACAAGGCAAATGCCAAAATATCTAGAAGAGACAGCTGCACACCCGTCAGATGAAGAGGCGACAGTTTAAGCAAAAGACTCACCCAATCTGGGGAAAATGCTGGCCTTGGATCTGCAAAGGCCCCAGAGGTAGGAGACAGCACTACTGGTGTTCTCTGTGTCACTCTTATCGGGGAAGCAGAGCCTGGGTCAAGGCCATGATTCAGGAGACCAGCAGATTCTGCAGTTCACACTAACACCTTGTCTGACGCAGCTGGGGACTCAGTGGCCTCCACCAAGAACCACCATAGTCCCGTCAAACAAGCAGCTCCCTTCCCAACACACACAGAACTTCCATATTCTTCCTGAAATGCAGATGGAGGGCTGGAGACCCCAAGAACCTCAGACAAGGCGGGAAACAGAGTCCCCAAGGCAAGCAAGTACTTCAGAGAAATTCTGTACTGGCTTGTCTAAGCAACTTCAGTGGAGGTTCTCAGGATGACACCATGGCCTGGGGACAAGGGGGAAGTGCTAAACATCGGGAATCATAGCAGCGACTAAGACATCCGTTAGCATTTCATTGCAAAGCCCAGATGACCACCCGTCACCCTCCACCCACTGTATTCAGAAGGCAGATTGCAGGCTGTGAGGATCCCTTAAAGATGAGTGAAGCCAGAGGAAAGTCAGAAACCCGATGAACCTGTATCCATGGAAGCTCATGGACAGGCGAATGATAAACACTTTATCTCAGCCAGTGAGCACACGCTGGACTCCACCCAAGGTGGGGAGATATTATAACTCTGCTCTGGAATGTGATTAGCATCCCAGAGCCACATGAGTGGATCAAGAGGAGCTAAAGGTCACAGGAGACTAGGCAGGAAGTCCAGACATCCAAGGCTGTGGTATTGGCATTGGTGAGAGACCGCTCCTCCCTCATCTCACTCCCTCAATTAAAAAAAAAAAAAGTGTGGATTACAGATGGCGCAGCCCAGACAAGAGGGAAGGATGAACAGCAACCCACGGGAAGTCAGGAGAGGGGTGCAGCTCAAGTGTCAAATTTATAAAGTAGATGTAGCTCTCGGAAGACAAAGTCAAGACAGATGACGTGTGGCTAGAGCAAGGTGGGGAAAAAGACAAAACGGGAAACATAAAGTGAAAACACTCTTGATGGGCTAGCTGGAGGGAGGATATAAAGGCAGACATGGGAAAGATGATGGGGGAGCAGGCAAGCAACAGTCAGAATAAAGCAGGAGAAACAAAATGTGCTTTCTGAGAGAGCACACTGCATCATGGGAGCCTTGAAAGTCTGCCCATTTTAGCCACAGGTTGGGTCTACATGTTACGAATATAGTTACCAGTTCCCCCGGAGAGGTTTAAAACACTGATGTAGGGGAAAGACTGTTAGCAGTGTCAAAGGAGAGCTAAGGGGTAATCAGCAGAGGTCTCCCTTGACGGAAGCATCTGCATTGTAATATTTACAAGGACACGGGGACTTGGGGAAGAAGAGCTAGAATTGTAGGCTCTTCCGTCAGGTCTGTTAAGGGACACAGCTGACACATTTCAGGAAAAAAAATAAAAACACTACAACTTCAACAATGTTGGACCAAGTTCACTGTTGGTGTAAATGATGCCCCAGGGCACTGGTGTGGTTTTCTCTGGTTGGGTGCTTGCACTTAGTCCTGCACTGTGTTGTACTACGTAGGGTGATATCAGACCCCACAACTTATTCCCTTAAGTTGGGTCACCTTAAGTAAGGTCCTCAGTGCCTCTGTCTCCTCTTCTGTAAAATGGGAATAATGATAAAACTTACATCTTTCAGTCGTTACAGAGACAAAGTAAGATAAGCTCTGTAAAGTTTCCGGCATATACCAGGCCCTTGATAAAGACCTTTCCTTCTCCCATACTCTGAAGAGTAGTTGCAGAGACAGAACATGTGGAAAAGTCAAAAAACGAAGCAAGCAGTAAACAACAATACAAGGAAACTGTAAAGGAATGTTTTAAGGAAATGTCATATTTAGGTTCTAGGTAATGGTACTGTTAACATTCGATGAGATTATTGTCAGGAAAAAAAATGGAACCCTTCACAACATGGAGCAAAAGAATGATGCTGAAGATTTTTTTAAGGCTTTAAATTCGTAATGTGGTTCATGTGCAATGGGAAAACTGCTGGTTAAAGAAAATATGAGGTTTTAGGGGATAGAGAACAAAGCATGTCCCCAGGCTCAGTATGGAAATGACAGCAACCCAAGACCACCTGAGCTGCGGAAGTCCAATTGTCAGAACCGTCCTTCTGGGAGATTTTGGTGGAGGACTCGGAAAGGGGCCTGAGATCAAGGGTCCAGCTTATAAAGGAATCACTTCATAAGTTTCATGAAACGGCAAAGACAGAAGTGAAAGGGGCACAAGGGATCAATGGAAGTAGAGTTGGGGACTTACGGGAGACTATTTTAGAAATACGTTAGAGAAAAAGAATTGTCACACAGAGATTAATGATAAAATCAAGGCCATTTAGTTAAAAAAATAAGAAAAAAATATCTGCATAAGGAAGCACATAGGGACCCAGAAAATGGATAAGGGATATTTTGTGCTCTGAGGTCTCTTTATTTAGCAAGTCTCCAAGTTTAATATTTTTAAATTAATAGACTATGAGGGAGAGAGGGGAAAAAAAAGAACAGAAGCAGACAGCAAAATGGTCATACAAAGAAGTAGGTACAGCAGTTGGGAAATCATGTCATTCCTAAAAGGTGTTTTCAGTGGGTTGGTTTTCAGCAGCTCAATTTGCTTCTGCTGCTGCTAAGTCACTTCAGTCGTGTCCGACTCTGTGTGACCCCATAGACATCAGCCCACCAGGCTCCCCCATCCCTGGGATTCTCAAGGTAAGAACACTGGAGTGGGTTGCCATTTCCTTCTCCAATGCATGAAAGTGAAAAGTGAAAGTGAAGCCGCTCAGTTGTGTCCGACTCTTAGCGACCTCATGGACTGCAGCCTACCAGGCTCCTCCATCCATGGGATTTTCCAGGCAACAGTACTGGAGTGAGGTGCCATTGCCTTCTCCGGCAGCTCAATTTATATGTTGCTAAAAGATTTTCCAGTTCACACCACGGAGGCACGAACCACCACCCCTGACCAATGAGGGAGAACACAGAGGGGAGAAATTTAAGCCATGGGGAACCATCAGCCAGGCCTGTGGCATTTCTGGAAGCAGCCAAGTCGATACTCGGGTTGGGGGCGTGGGCACTCACTTGTGCCAGTTCTTTCGTTAGTACCTTCAAAGGCAAGGTGGGTGCTTGTCATGTCCAGGTAGTGCTGGGTTATAGCACCAGCAGTCCCTGCCCACGGAGCCTTCATGCTGAATGGGAAACCACCACACAGACAGCTGTGGTTCAGGATGACCACTGCCTGGGCGGGGCACAGGGGAGGTTTGGAGCCACACACCCAAGCGGGCACTTGGAGGTGAGCCAGTCCACCCATTCCTTTTACATGAAAAGAAACAGAGGCAGAGAGAACCCAAGCAGCTTGTACAAAGTCATCAGGCAGTGGCAGAGCTGGGAGCAGGACAGTGGCTTCTGAGGAAAAAATGTAAGAGCTTGCTCCATATGCTGCCACACAAATCAGTTTCATTTCCATAAACGGTTTGGTAGTCTCCACAACAGTGTCCAGCCGCATCATCGGTAGAGTGTCACATTTCAAGGTACTATATCAATCTGATATTTTTAGCAGATGGATTCCACAAGTCTTGTTATAATGCATCCACCTGGCTTCCCTCTGCCCCCACTCCCCACTTTCAGTAATCAGGCAAATTCACCACCCCCTCCCTCAAATGCTGAGGTACAGCATCTTTGCATGTTTTCAACTTTTTATAAATGCTACAATCCTATCTCTAGAATTCTCCTGAATGCTTCTCTTTTATCAACGCTGCTGACTCTTCAAATACACTAAGATGGCCCATTAGATTAACCCAGTAGTTGCTTCTGACCCTAAGGGCACAGAGCCAAGGGAACATTCTGACGAGAAAGAAGCCACCACCCTGTCTCTGTTGTTCAAGAGCAGACCTTGAACTTGCAGGGACCAATATCCATCTCCTGATCCTTTTCCACGTGGTGCTTGGTTCCCACTGACTTCCAGAGGAGCAACAGCAGATGGGCATCCGAAGGCAGAATTAACTCAAGAGTCATTACATGAGGGTGTTCTCAATTGAGTGCCCTGGAGTAAATAGTAATTACATGTTCCTTTAAGATTACTCTCAGCCTGAGATGGGGAAAGAAGAGAGTCATGGCTGACTGACCACAATACCCTTAATGAGCACACATGCGCACGAGCACACAGGCCGGTCGCAAGTCTGGATTTGGAAATTTCCCCTAAGATTACGTGATGTCGCTTCTACAAGTCCCTTGAAATGTACCAATTGGGCCCCCTTGGAGACATCAGAAATTACTCTTCTCTCTTCCCATTTTTCTTTCCTCGCTAAGCACTCCCTAAATATGCACCATCAAATATGTGGAAAATAAGCTCTCCCCACTCCGTTACGTTGTACAAGAGAAGGAATTGTCTCTGTGCAGAAACACACTCCAGTGACACCACTGCACTCCTGGACACACCAGACAACCCATCTCAGAGACATCCCTGGTGGTCCCGTGGTTAAGACTCCACGCTCCCAGTGCAGGGGCCTGGGTTCGACCCCTGGTGAGGGAACTAGATCCCACACCCATAATGACGGCCACATGCTGCAACTAAGAGCCCGCAGGCTGCAATGAAGATCCTGTGAGCTACAACTCAACCTGGTGTAGCCGAAAAGAAAGAAAACCCATCTAAACCATTCCAGTCTCACACCTGGACTTCAGCAGCCATCTGTGCTAGGCCATGGAGAACAGATTTCCATGAGGGAGAACACATTTGGCCAGACCACACCGAGGCCCAAGCAGACACTGGGAGGACGCCGACTTGATTATGGGATATGACCATGCAGGGAATTGCGGGGGCCAGGGATGTATTAAGGAGAAGGCAATGGCACCCCACGCCAGTACTCTTGCCTGGAAAATCCCATGGACGGTGCAGCCTGGTAGGCTGCAGTCCATGAGGTCGCTAAGAGTCGGACACGACTGAGCGACTTCACTTTCACTTTTCACTTTCATGCATTGGAGAAGGAAATGGCAACCCACTCCAGTGTTCTTGCCTGGAGAATCCCAGGGACGGGGGAGCCTGGTGGGCTGCACAGGCTCTATGGGGTCGCACAGAGTCAGATACGACTGAAATGACTTAGCAGGGATGTATTCAAAACACCTCTAGAGTAGCATCTTCTGCTGCATTTGTAAGCAGCTTGGGCAGGGGTTGGGAGGAATGTAGGGACTTTGGAAGTTTCCACCCTCTTGACCTTTTCTGCACAGGACCCAGAAAATGATGACCACAACAACCAAAATGTCATCACCCTCAACAACAGCTTTCCAAATTTGCTATTGAGCAGGCACTGTTCCAGGGCTTTTATAAGGGTCTCCTTAAACCTTTACAACAGCTCCACAAGGCTGGTGCTCTTACCATACCCATTATACAGATGAGGAGACCGAGTGTGGGGTAGAGAAGGTGGGAAGCTTGTCCAGGTTGTGGCAGGCACGAGGTGGACGTGGCTCCAGAAACATGGTTCCAGCACGCGTTTTGTCTAACAGCACCCAAACCACTGCATGGAGCTCACCGTGCAGGAGAATGAGCTAGTCTAAAACGGTAAGCACGTCCCTTTCTTAAGGAACGCTTGCCCTCTGATTCTTTTTCTTTTTTCTTTTGCCCTCTGATTCTTTTTCTTTTTTCTTTTGCCCTCTGAATCTTATGCTAGTTTCCCACCAATCTTGTGAGGCCCTCAGCCCAGATTTCAGCCCCTTTTGCTGGTGAAGGAATGAAGGTAGGTAGGGGTTAGGGACTTGCCAAGGTCACCGTGCTTGGAAACTCTCTTCCCAAATCTCAACTGTGCTCCCACCAAAGGATTTGAGTAAACCTTGAAGAGCAGGCTTCTGGGGCTTCTCCAGATGCCGAGGGGCCCGGATGCAACTTCTGGGGCCAAGGATGGTGAGGGAGGGATATCAGGACCGCAGAGGCATAAAACCATGGTGGTGACAAATTGAAAGCAAAATTTAAAATGCAGTGTTTATATACTTGTTTTTGAAAAAGAAGGCCTGACCAGTTTCCTGCTCACTGTCCCGGTATACTTACAGATAGAGGGAGGTGAGGAGTGAAACAGGCCTAGAAGATGCTGGACAGTAGGGACTGACTGAGTTGGTAAAGGCACAGAGCCCCCCAAAAGCCATGTCTGACCCCAGGGTTTTCTATTAAAGGATGGGGTGGGGACTTCCCTGGTGGCCCAGTGGTTACGAATCTGCCTGCCAGTGCAGGGACATGGGTTCGATCCCTGGTCCGGGAAGATCCCACATGCCGCAGAGTGACTAGGTCCCTGTGCTGCAGCTACTGAAGCCTGCCCACCCTGGAGTTCATGCTCTGCAACAAGAGAAACCACTGCAAGGAGAAGCTCGGGCACCACAGCTAGAGAGCAGCCCCTATTCACCGCAACTAGAGAAAAGCCCGCTGGCAGCAATGGAGACTCAGCACAATCAAAAATTAATTAATTATTTTAAAGGAACCCGAGCAGGCTGAGCTGTAATTATCAGTTACGTCAGGAGCACCACAAACCAGGTTCACCATGAGCAATGGTTTTAAAATGTAACCTTTTAGAGCTGGAGGGCCTAAGAGATCTTGTCCATTCCTTCAAGTTATGATGTAGGGAACTGAGGCCCTGTGCACCTTAATTATCACTGACCTGGGGGTGAACTGGACTGAACCCACCTGGCACCTGCCTCTGCCCGGGGTACTTGGCTGCTACCTCCATCCACTAGAGACACAGACGGAAGCAACCCTCCACAGTGGACTTCCTCCCGTTGACTTCGGTTTTTAACATTTTTTTGGGCCATGCCACACAGCATGCCACATCTTAGTCCCCCAACTAGGGATCGAACTCGGCCCTGGCAGGGGAAGCTTGGAGTCTGAACTGCTGGACTGCCAGGGAACTCTTGGTTTTTAATTAATAACTTTGATTTCAGAGTAATTCTAATGTCACAGGAAGTTGAAAAGAAAGCGAACAGGAGGTTCTGTGCACCACTCAGTCTGCCCTTCCAGCTGACTTGTACCCACACAGAGTTCTAAGACAATTGCAGATACACGTGGGGTGACAGGTCTCTTCCTGAGACTCATTATGGAGCAAACAATTCCTAACATTGCTTTCTCAGATCATATGCTACTCCCCTCACAGCCGTGAACCCTAACACACACACACACACACACACACACACACACACAGCCTAGTCAGCAATAATTTCACTCCTGAATATTGCTAGAAAGATCACTAAGCCAAGCTAATCAATTGTCTCAGCCAGCAACCAGTCCCCGAGAGATGCCTAGACTTTTCACTGTTCTCATTTAACCCTTGGCAGCCTGAGTTTTTCCTCCCCAGTCTTCCCAGAGAGCACAAACGCTGTTCTGGGAAGAATCCAGTATCGAAGATGATGTTCCCCAGTTGCCACCTTTCCAAAGCCTTTCTGTGCTAATGGAAGCAGACACTCTGGAACACTTCAGAAGGAGGGTCTCCCTCTCATGTGCATCGCCTGGGACCAGCGTGGTTAAAGCAAAGGAGAGGGACGCGGGGCCCCACGCAGAACAGCCAGAGGAAGCAGGTACCAACCAGAAAGGGAGTGGGGAGGGAAACCGTCACAGGAGAGATACCAGTTTAGCAATTAAATCTGACATCAACTTAGACAAAGCTTCTTTACTAAACAGCATGAAATTCTAGCGAAGATTTGTCCACATGTGCATAAAAGACACAGCTCATTCTCTCTCTTGCTCTCTTTTGTTTTTCCTGGATGGAGGAACGTGAAGAGCAACAGAGAAGGGTGGGGGCAAGACCATAGTCAACAGGTCATGAGCTGATGTAGTTAAGGCAGCTGAACATTCATAGCTTGAAGTCACTTCCTGCTCCCATGATGGAAGGATGGGAGGGCCCCCTTGTGAGGAGAGACTCCGTGCAAGTCACGTCACATGCATTCATTGAGCACACGCTGTGCGTCATGCATTGCGCTTGGCACTGGGGCCTCAAAAGCTGATAGCAAGGAGGCAAAAGGGAGGCTGTGACAATTTTAGGAGAGCAGAGAGGAGGCAGGGAGAGGAACATGGGTGGCACCGCATTCCTACTCCGATCCCCTGATCAGTGGGGGAAGAAAAAGAGGAGGGCTCACTGCCTTGAGGCATAGTCTCTGCAAAGACACACAGGGAGGGTCAAGGGCATCGGCACTGGGTGCGGCCCAGGAGAGGACACCTCAGGGGTGAGGCCCACGTGGCCTTTGGATTCACTGGTCAAGTGACCCTGTTGAGAGAAAGGACCGAGCAGGCGGCTGCTGCCTAGAAAACACAGCCCGGTGGGCTTCACAGCTGGGATTGCTCTGCCCTGCTCTGGGGGTCGAGCCTGAACTGCCATGTGAGAATACAGGATGGAGAAGGTGCAGGAGAGACTTGGAGAGCCAAGAACAAAAGCTGCTCATTGGAATGTGAGTGGGGCCAAGAGAGTTGACCAAATTCTGACCCTACAGAGCAGAAGAGTCAGGCCTTATTCCCGGACTTAGGACTGTGGTCCAGCCCTCCCACGCTCTGCTCTTGACCATGGTTTAAAGCCCCAGGTTCCTTCCAGGGTGAGGCAGGGTATGTTCCCAATGTGCCTTGAACTCTGATTTCCAGTTGGAATAGCTCGCTGGAGGGTGAAGCTGGAAGTCTTGCTGACACCAGACTCTGCTCACCAAAACTCAGGGAAAACAGCCTGTTACGGACTGAATGAGTCCCCACCCAGATTCATGTGCCGGAGCCCTTGTTCCCAATGTGATGGTATTTGGAGGTGGGACCTTCAGGAGGTAACTAGGGTTAGATGAGGTCATGAGGGTGGAGCCCCATTGATGGGATTAGTGTCCTTTTGAGAAGAGGAAGAAAGCGGAGCTCTCACTCTCACCTCCATATGAGGACACGGCAAGAAGACAGTCCACCAGGAGAAGGTTCCTCCCTGGGACCTGACCATGCTGGCATCCTGATCTTGGACCAGCCTCCAGAACTGCAAGAAAATTAATTTCTATTGCTGAAGCCACCATCTGTGGTGTTTTGTCATGGCAGTCCAAGCCAAGATATGCCTTAGTGGGAGGCATAGGGGCCTGTTTTTAGTGGTGTGACAAGGTGTGGGCAGAAGTGACTGGTCTGTGCTGAGCAAATAAAATGGCCAAGACTTACTGGGTAAAAGGCTAACATTCCACATGCATGTCATCTTCCCAACAATTCTATGGGGTAGGTTCTATGTGTGCGTGCATGCTAAGTCGCTTCAATCGTGTCTGACTCTTTGCGACCCTATGGTCCATGAGCCTGCCAGGCTCCTCTGTCCATGGGATTCTCCAGGCAAGAATACTGGAGTCGGTAGTCACTCCCTCCTCCAGGGGATCTTCCCAACCCAGGGACAGAACCTGAGTATCTTAGTCTCCTGCACTGGCAGGCAGGTTCTTCACCGGTTCTATAATTACCCCCATTTAACAGATGAGAAAATGGAGACCTTAAGAGATTAAGTAGCTCAAGTCTCACAGCTGAGAAAAGGTAACGTTGGAACTTGAACTCTGGCTGTCTGACTCAGAATGTATGCTATTAACCACAGCTCTGTGCCGTCCACCGAGGCACTTGTCAGGGCAGGAGGACAGGAATGATCGACAGTGAGCTGGGCTTACAGAGAGGAATGTTATGTGGTCCCTACATTTAGGGGGTTCCTGATGCAGTGAGGGCGACCGACAGGAGCAGTCCTCCTGTGGGGGTGAATGAAATGATGGCGGGACATCAACTGGGGCCCCAAGAAGAGGAAGATGCCAACCAGGTAAGGAAGACTTCACAGAAGAGCTGGTGTGGATGCGTTACAAGTCCACCTTGACCCGAGGGCTCACGGCCACTAAGAAACATGAAGAGAAAGGACGGTGGCCAGGTCAGAGGGAAACAAAAGGCCAGAGGACCCTGTGGACAGAAAGGCAGCTTTTGGAGCCTCTGCTGACTTCATGGAGCAGTGGAAAAGAGCCAAGTGAAAGGACTAGAAACTGCTCACTTGATTGGTGGAGAAAAAATGCCAAGTGTACAGAGCACTCAGAATCCTCCAGTATCAGGGATTCCTGCCCTTATCCCCAAAGCTGGAGAAGGGGACTACAGTCCAGGGGAGCCATATGGCTCCAGCATTCCCCTCTCCTCTACTGTACACTTGCCCGGAACTTAGACTCCTGACCTCAGTTTGGCCTTGACCTTGCTTGACCTTGGCCAAATTGCTCCATGCCTTCTCTGGCTGGAGATGGGAGTTTTCCACCTGCTTTCTCCTAGGCACAGTGAACCAGATGGGTTTTGAGGTCCTGGTGTGCAGTGCCTGGAGCTGAGGGACTCAGACTGATCACGGGGCAAAGGGGAAGCCAGTGGGGGTGCGAATTTGCTCTTGAGGGGGAAGCCCGCCCTCTGCATTTCAGAGACAGGGCCAAAGTGGGGGAGACCCTCTCCACCAGCTCCACCAGGCAGCTGGGGGGACTCTCCTGCTGCCTGTAAATTGAGCCATTCTCCTGTCTCCACGTGCCCACCTCCAGACTGGAAGAGAATTGATTTGGGGAGCTGAAGGCACACAGCCCCTCCAGGGCCTCAGTGAACCCAGGATCCGTGTCTGCTACGGGGGGCTCTTTTTCTGAACACAGCACAGCTTCTGCCACGGTTTCCATCTTCGCTTTGTGAAATGATCCCCTCTCTCTCTCTCCTCCACCTTCCACTTTGCCCAAGTTGTACAGCAGCCTGGAAATGCTGATGGCTTAACTGGTTTAATTTTTTTCTCCAGCAGCCCTGAGGGGTTTTAACTCTTTCCTCCTGCAGAAACCCTGCTTTTGGAGTTGAATGTTTAAATTCTCACTGGGAGACTCATAAATATTCGGAGTCACTCTCTCCCTCTCTGTTTGATTAGGAAATGAGCCTTTAACTCAATGTAATCCCCAAGCCATTAACAAAAAAGCCCTCAACAGCTCCACTATTAGAATTTCACTCTTAACCCGCTGAGGATTGAATTAGATTAACATAACTACCCACAATCTGAGTTTATTTTCTGTGCCAGATAGAAATGTGTTTTTCAGGGAAGGCGAGAAGGGGGAGGGAAGGGAGGGGGGAGACAGAGAGCGCGAGAGAGCACAGGAGGATAATGAAATGTAAAAATAGAGATAAGAAAAAGATGGACAGATACACTGTAGAGGTGAAGTGATGGGGAGAAACAGCTGTACTTAGTCTTTGGTTGAAAAATCCTGCCAGCTGCCATTTTTTACTTGTGGGATATTTGGAGGGGAAATCGTTTGAATGAGGGGAGCGCTTTCCAGGTATTTGCAATTCCTTCTTCCTCGAGATTGATGGCCTTGCACCTGAGCCTGCTGTAGTCCAAAGCACCTGCTCACTGGCCCCACTGTCCCCAGTTTGGGAAGAGGTCGGGGCTGGGTTTCTACGAGCTGGAGGGAGGGGGGCACGCATAAAACAACAGCATGTACGCAGGCGACTGTGAATTTACATCAAAGAAATAAACAACGATGAGGATGGAATGGGGGAGATTTTACAGACTTGAAGTCACAGACAGCCCCGTGACCAATTACATGTAAGAAATCAGTTAGAAAAAAAAAAAACAAATGAGTTTGACAGGAGCTTGGTCCACATAAAATTAATTGTTATTGAAGCAGAAACTAAGTAATCAGAGGCTGCCTTATGCAAAAGCATTGCAGTTTCCGCGCCTGCATCTCTATACACAAGTCCAGAGGGGCAAAACCACATCCTGAACTTGGGGGAGAAAGCCAGGCCTTCCATCACACTGCCAAACAAGCCCCCACCTCACCTAAAAGCATCCACAGGTGGCCAAAGGAAGGAGCAGTTCTTGTCTATATATGACAACAAGTATTCTCCCGTCTTAACCACTAACGCTAATGAGAACACAGGACTTGTTCAGAGCGCGGGACTCACCCCCACTGCATTTAATCAGGGACCGGCAGGCTCCAGAATGCATGCTGAGGAGGGGAGGGAACGGCTTGCTCTTGTATGAAAAGGTTTGGAGAATTTCACACTTCCTAAAAAGCCACTGAGATCAGACAGTCCTAACAGTTCAATTTTGCCAACAGCTGGCTGCTGAGGTTTCTGAATGCAATGTCTCAATCACTTGGTTCACTTGAGCTTTAATTAACAATCACCCACCAAATCCCACTTCAGTATTATTATGGGAAACCTTTGCAGGATATGTTTATCAAAACAGAGTCTGTGGACTAGAAAAAGTAATAATGCTACATATAGAATATGCCCAATTCCTTTTTTTTCCCTCTCTATTTCTGGGACTTTACTTTCCCTACTAGTTTTGAAATAATGACATTTCTTCTGATTTTACACAAAACTCTTTCTTCTAATTTCTCTAGCAGTGAATATAGTGAACATATAAAGTTTACTTTCAAATCCTAATGGGGATCAGGAAGGAATAAGAGATTAGAAAGTAAACTTCACATGTTCTGTCCTCCAAAATAATAAATGAATGGATTAAAGGCATTAATAATCTTAAGTAAACACTGATAAAAATACAGAACCAAGAGGAGGAAACTGAAAGTTTCATAAAAGTCAAAATAAAAATGAGATCAAACCGCCTCTCTAAATATATGTGGGCATCCATATTATTTAACTTTCTTCAAGTCAGTTTTGCTGCTAAAATGATTTTGTTTTTAATCAAAACAGTCCAGACATATCTATTTTGTTTACTGCCTTTAAATTATTGGAAAGATGATGAGTTGGGACCTTGTTTTCCCAAAGAAATCAAGAAGTAGTGCTTAGCAATGTAGCTTATGGGAAGCATTGTATTAGTAAATAGAAACTCAGGTATTATTTGTCTCGTAAAAAAGGATGCATTTTAAAGTTGTACATCATATACGTTAAGCATCATCACTCCCCACCCCCCCCAAATTTAGGGCTTCTATTTCTTCATACATAATATATAAAAAAATCTCCCCAACTGCAGCATTTTTAGCTAACGCTATGCAGTTTCCAGAAACTAAAGCCCCAATGTTCCACAGGAAGCTGGTGGCGTGTTAAGCGGTGTGGACCAGCAGACGGTATCTGGGGACTGCTGTCTCTAGGAGTTGCCGGCGTGCTCACAGAGGCTGTGCTCTGCTTGTCTGAAACAAGTATGGCTTTGACAAGGACCCTCATATTAACTTTCTTCCTTCTCGAAGGATGCGGAGCGACGACTCCACGGCACTCCACACCCAGCTTCTGTCCTCTCGGATGCTCTTCCACTCCCAGCCCCCTACCCCAGTTCCCCTTTCAGGATGAAGAAAACACACCAAATGAGTGAGCCAACAAAAGCCCGCAAGGCAAGACAAAGTGTCAGCTCTCATCCCAACTTCTCAAAGCAAACTCCGCGCAAAAAAAAGAAAAGTCATTTTCCTTTAAGGCGCTATAGAAAAGCTGGCTATCGGGACTGTCACGATTCCCTCCCTGAACCAGGAAGCTCCCGGGCTGTGCCGAGTCTGCTGGGAGCCCTCCATCATCACCTGTCCTGTGTGAACTGGATCTTTGCTCTGTAACCTTCCCAGCTCACCCAGAGCCGGAGCTGCCAAGCAAATGAAAGTTTTCACGCTGGGAGACATAACCACCCCGCGGAGTCGCATGTAAACTTTCCCTTGCCCTTTTGATTTACTTACTTTTTCTCAGTGAAAACAAATAAAAAAACTAAAAGAGGACTGACCTACTGATTTCTAAATGAGTTTGTGTAACTGTCCCTCCCCACCCTTCTGGGTCCCTCTGACCTTCCCAGGACAAGTCTGCGAGAAGCAACATTTTCCTCTGGGTCACCCAGAGATGCTCAAGGGTGCCGAGATCCAGGATGAGAGAGAGCAGGCAAGGGGAAAGATATTTTCGTCCATAAAAAAGACAGAGGGAGAGAGAGAGAGAGAAGAAAGCAGCGTGGTGTGGGGCAAAGGACCGAAAGGTCCAGGGCAGAGTCGGGGGCAGAGGGTAGGAAGAGTCCGGTACTTACATGCTTGGGGCTGGGGAAGGGACAGGATGGCGGGGAAGGGGCTCCCCTCAGCTGTTTCCAGTCGCTGATGGCTCGTTGCTCAGCTCCTCCAGCACCAGCTGACAGTCCCCTGTCTGTGTCTCTTTGTGACTAAGGACACAGTACTCCCAACCTATAAATAGATCCCGACTCCGTGATTGATATAACAGGCAGCTGACAAAAAAAAAAAAAAAAAAAAATCCCACAACCATAACCAGGTCTTAAACAAAACAGCAAAAAAAAGCTCTAGACTTTCAACCCCACTGAGCTCCATGCAGACTCCATGCAGATGGGCACTGGAAAGCCGGGAAGAAAAATATACAATGAAGGGCAGGAGGAAATGGGGAGGTAGGGGGACAAAAACCAGGGAAAGGGTGAAATGCAGTTACTTCTCCAGTGGAGGACTTGGGGTCACTGGAGAACTGAGGGGTGATGGTCAGCCGAGAGAGCAAGGAGGGAAACGGGCAGGAGGGTCTGACCTCCCCACCCCCATCCCCACCCTGAGCTCCTGGCCTGATCAGGGCTGGAGTCAAAGTCCTGACTTGGGAGCATTCGTCAGCCCAAGTGCTTTCCACGAAAGTTTCCATGCCTCCTGCCAGATCAAGAGGCAGGGAGGGAGCAGACAGAGCTTTCCGAGCTCAGAGGCCAGGCAGGCTTTTCGGGGGGACACACAGGACGTTCCTGGACTAGCGAAAGGGGAGAGGACGTGTAGGTGAGGGGCTGGGACTGGAGCCACCTGTGCCTGGAGTGGCAGGGCCCAGTGGGCCGCTCGCAGCCCCTAATGGGTTTCTAAAAGGATGGGGGTGACATTTGGACAGAATTGCCCAAGGTTGAAAGGCCATGGGGGCCTTGCTGTCTCTGCTTCTTCCAGAAAGATTTCCTAGGAGACTCAATTGTTTGACAAAGCTTCTTGGGGAAAAGAGTTCCAGTCTTTGGGATAGTAAGGAGTCTCTAAGAAACACTGGCTGCTCCAGTTTGTGCAAAGATGGGGCAGCCTCTCCAGGGCGGTCCAGCCCAACTCTGAAAGCTGAGGCATGGGGCAAAGTTTCGAGAAGACAGGAGAATAATGGAGAAATGACGGAAGTGTGGACTGTCCACACACTCCTGGTCACCCCAGGCACTCCTGCCATCTGTAGGCTACCTCCTCTGATCACAGCAGGGTCCTCTGTCTTGGTGCTCTGGTTACCTGTGCTCAGAGATTTAGGTAGAATTTCAGATGAGGCTCCCTGTTCAGGAAGGGTCATGGATGCGCCCAGTCCCTTGCTGGGTGTGATGAGGGACAGGCATTTTATCATCCCTTAGAACATCCTCATCTCTAACTTTTAAAAAAATGAAGTGGAATTTCCTCCTCACGTTACATCTAATTCTTTACTCTCCAGATTAACCGATAATCTGAGGCTAGGGGTACCCAGTCTGTTAAAGTCAAAACCTATTTAATATGCACGACCTCAAACATTTGCACAAATAGTCTGCCATTGGAATACAAGCTCCCAGAGGGGAAAGACATGTGTCCATCTTATTTAGCACTGCATGTCCAGCTCTACAATGATACCTGACACTTAGGAAGACTTTCCTGAAGTATGGATTGATTGACAACTAATTGAATAAATGAGTGAAGAGTGATGCGTAAGATACCCACCATCTGAATCACTCATTTGGACCAAGACATTCACTCTAGAAACGTCTGTATTATGAGAGTGCCCTGGGGAAGGGAGAGAATTAGGAATGGGACAATAGGCAGATAGAGTCTGACTGGCCTACCACTGAGCCATGATTTCACCATGATTTCACCTGCTCTGAGCACCAGGCCAGTGGGGCCGCCAAGCACTTCCCTCCAGTCAGGCCTGAAGGGCTTCCCTGCTGGCTCAGGAGTTAAGGATCCACCGGCCAATGCAGGAGACATGGGATCCCTGGTCCAGGAAGATCCCATATGCTGAGGGGGAGCGGCACCACCACTACCGAGCCTGTGCTCCTCAGCCCGGAAATTACAACCACTGAAGCCCCAGAGCCCTTGAGCCCATGCTCTGCAGCAAGAGAAGCCACCACAATGAGAAACGTGTGCACCGCAACTAGAGAGTAGCCCCCCGCTCGCTGCAAGTAGAGAAAAGCCCATGCAGCAGTGAAGACCCAGCGCAGCCAAAAATAAAGAAATAACCAGGCTTGATCACTCATGGGGTTCTCAGCGAACACAGTTGCTAGGAAGGCGGATGACCCAGCCAAGAGGCAGGGGGCTCTAGACCAGTTCCCGTGCTGACGACTGGGGCTATGGCCACTTGGGTGCACATTCATTCCAGTCTCCTTCCCAGGGGAAAACCTTTCTCTTCTGATGCAGACTTATCTGCTCTCTCTCCTAATCCTCCAGCTGTGTCCATTCAGACTCTTGCTGACCCTGCCCAGACTTCCGGCAGAAATCACGTGTGAGTCTTTGTGGCTGGATCCTCTCCTAGCGCCTCACTCTCTCCAAACCCCCGCCACCCACCGGCTTCTAACTCCATGCCTCATCTGCCGTAATCAGTGAATGGGGTGAACTAAGCCATGCCTCCTTCAAGGCATCCTCCTTAGGAAACCCCTGTGTGTGTGTGTGTGTGTGTGTGTACTAAGTTGTTCATTGTATCCGACTCTCTGAGACCCCTTGGACTATATTGTCCACCAGGCTCCTCTGTCCATGGAATTTCCCAGGCAAGAATCCTGGAACAGGTTGCCATTTCCTACTGCAGGGGATCTTCCTGACCCAGGGACTGAATCTGCAACTCTTGCATATCCTGCAATGGCAGGCAGATTCTTCACCACTCTGCCCCCTGGAAAGACCAGAAAGCCCCCGTGGCACCTTGATTTTGGCTTTTCACTGTCAGGTCCTTCTCTGAATCACTCCCAGCGATTCAGCTCTCCCAGCTGAACCAAGTCTTGGTGTCTGCTCCCAGCTAAGTGGCCTGGGGAGACCAGCTAATAACCAGCGGGCCTCCCTCTGATCACACGGGGCTCCTGTGAAATGCTAGTCATTATCACAGGAGGCCATAGGCCTTTGCTTTCAGGAGGCTTTTTATAGCCCCATTTTCTCATTGTAAAGCATCTCCAGCTTCCAGAGCCAGGCCCCCTGGGCAGACGCACACACAGACACACACACCCAAGCAGTTAAAATGCAGACACTGGATCAGGACTCCCAGGGTTGGAATCTTGCCTCTTCCACTTATTATTGGGAAACTGGTGAAATCCCGTAACTTCTCAGTGCTTCAGTTTCCCATCCGCAGGGTGGAAATTCTAAGTGTCAGCCTCTTCAGATCGTCACTTGGACAAAATGACTCAGTGCAAGGAGGTGTTTAGCACAGTGCCTGGCCTTGAGAATCCTCCATCAGCGTTTCAGGGAGCATTACCTTCCCCCGTGTACGCCTCTTTGCCACCTCACTGGAGCTTGCTTTGGCTCCTCCGCACAGCTTGAGGAGGGAGAGCTGGAAGGGCCAGCACTTGAGCGAAGAAAGGGCTCTGCCTGGCCAGAGGTCAGAGGTCAGGAAGACTGTGTGGAATCTTTGGACATATAGCTTGTGAGCCCAGGGGCAGGGGGAGAAGGCAGTGGCAATCCACTCCAGTACTCTTGCCTGGAAAATCCCATGGTCGGTGAAGCCTGGTGGGCTGCAGTCCATGGGGTCGCTAGGAATCAGACACGACTGAGCAACTTCACTTTTCACTTTCATGCATTGGAGAAGAAAATGGCAACCCACTCCAGTATTCTTGCCTGGAGAATCCCAGGGATGGGGGAGCCTGGTGGGCTGCCGTCTATGGGGTCACACAGAGTCGGACACGACTGAAGTGATTTAGCAGCAGCTAGGGGCAGGTGAGGACAAGAATAGAAGGGTCCAGGGGACCTTGACCCCTTTACACCCAAACAGCCAGGTCTATAGCCTGCTCACGTCTCCCTTGACCATCCCCTCCCTTTCTGCAAGAGATTCTCTGCCCACCTTGGGTATTCTGAGCGTTCTGTATCTCAGTGTCCCAGAAGACTTAGAGTCTTTCCTCAAGCTACTATCCAGCAGCTGACCAGAATGTGGCTTTGAAAAAAATGACCAAAGTGTCACTGAAACCCCAGTCACTGAACCTATCATTCTATGCGAGTATGAGCTCTACTCCTTCCTTCAAAGGTGACCTCAATTCTGGAATTTCTTGAGTTTTCGGTACTAACTTTTTAAGCACGCGATATATATACTTTTTATTACTATTTAAAATTCACATGTGGTGTTGGAGAAGACTCTTCAGAGTTCCTGGATTGCAAGAAGATCCAACCAGTCCATCCTAAAGATCAGTCCTGGGTGTTCATTTGAAGGACTGATGCTGAAGCTGAAACTCCAATACTTTGGCCATCTGATGCAAAGAGCTGACTCATTGGAAAAGACCCTGATGCTGGGAGAGATTGAAGGCAGGAGGAGAAGGGGATGACAGAGGATGAGATGGTTGGATGGCATCACCGACTCAATGGACATGAGTTTGGGTAAATTCCAGGAGCTGGTGATGGACAGGGAGGCCTGGCGTGCTGCAGTCCATGGGGTCGCAAAGAGTCACACAAGACTGAGTGGCTGAACTGACTGAAAATTCACACGACACACAGTTTACTCATTTCCCGACTCCACAGTGCATAGTTCAGTGGCGCTGGATACAGTCACAAGGTGGGGCAACCATCCCCACTGTCTGGATCCAGAACATTTTCATCTCCCGCAAAAGAGACACTGTGCCCATTAGCAGCCACTTCCTATTTCTCCCTCCCCCAGCAACCACCAATCTGCTTTTCTTTTTCTAAAGATTTTTTTGATGTGGACCGTTTTTAAAGTCTTTATTGAATTTGTCACACTACTGCTTCGGTTTTCTATTTTGGTTTTTTGGCCACCAGGGAGGTGGGGTCTTAGCTCTTCAACCAGGGTTCTCACCTGCATCGCCTGCATTATAAGGTGAAGACTCAACCACTGGACCACCAGGGAAGTCTCAAATCTGTTTTCTGTCTGAATGGATTCCCTGTTGTGGACATTTCCTATATATAAACGGACTCAGATAATATGTGGCCTCCTCCTAACCCCTTGCCCCCACATGTCTGTCCTGTACAAACAAGGAGCCTGACCATTCGTCAGCACCTCTTGTTTTACACGGTCTCTATCTGTTGGCCTCTACCCTGGTCTTGGTCCCTGTGGCTAGGGGTGAGCCTCCTGGCTTAAAGACCTGATAACTCCCCAGGAGCACCCACAATGTGCCACTTCCTCTTATGGGGTTCCTGGTGACAGTGGCAGGCAATTATTATTTTCTGTATTAGTTTGCTAGGGCTGCCATATCGAAGTATCCAAAATTGGGTGGTTTACAACAACAGAAATTGATTGTCCCACATTCCTAGAAGTTAAAAGCCCAAGATCAACATGTTGGCAGAGTTGGTTCCTTCTGAGGGAATTTCAGTCAGTTCAGTTGCTCAGTCATGTCCAACTCTTTGCAACCCCATGGACTGCAGCATGCCAGGCTTCCCTGTCCATCACCAACTCCCAGAGCTTGCTCAAACTCATGTCCATCGAGTTGGTGTTGCCATCCAACCATCTCATCCTCTGCCATCCCCTTCTCCTCCTGCCTTCAATCTTGCCCAGCATCAGGGTCTTTTCCAATGAGTCAGTTCTTTGCATCAGGTGGCCAAAATATTGGGGCTTCAGCTTCAGCATCAGTCCCTCCAATGAATATTCAGAAATGATTTCCTTTAGAATGGACTGGTTTGATCTCCTTGCAGTCCAAGGGGAAGGATCTTCCCAGGCCTCTCTCCTTGTTCCTGGTGGTTTGCTAGGAAACTTTGACTTGTAGAAGCATCAGCCCAACCTCTGCTTTCTCGGTCATACGGCATTCACCCCATGCACATTGTCTGTTTGGGGGTCCAAATTTCCCCTTTTCATAAGGACACAGTCATACTGGATTCGGGCCCACTCTAATCTCACCCGGACAGGATCATCTGCAAAGACCCTATTCCAAATAAGGTCATGTTCACAGGTCTTGAGGGCTAGGACTTCAACATCTTTTGGAGGAACACAATTCAACCTGTAGCATCGCTTCTTACAGAGGACAGCTGCATGTCTTGTCCTCCTCAGCATGAGTCACAGCTGAGTGAGCATCACCACAGGAGAGACACAGGCAGACAGAGGTGAAGCCTTGACAGCCCATCTCCATGCCACGGGCACGCAGATTGCCACCCTGGCTCGGTGCCACCAGACTCCGTTTGGCTTGCTCCAGCGTCATTAGTCCCAGCACATCAAGGTGACTTTACACTGTTCGCAAGGTCCCCTGAAGGTAGAGTCACCGCTGTCCCACCAGCTTATCAACTCATTTACCTTTCAGAGTTGCCTCCTGCTGTCGGGAGGGGCGGGCAGGGACCCGCAGCCTGGAGAAGGGCTGCCTTCATTTGATCTGGAAAGAAAAATCTATCTTCTCAGGAATAGGCCTAAATACAACACGTCAGTGCAGCTGGGTCATTAATCATCTCCCGCCGAGACACGGAGACCAGGGAGCGGCCATCGCGGGCACTGGCGTTCCACACGAGGGTCGGGTAGAGTTGGGGACAGCCTGCTCTTCCCTCTGGGAGCGTTCCACAGGCATGTAGACTGGGGACAAACCCAGCTCCAGTCTGGGATGTCCTGCAAGGGAGGAACCAGGAGGAGGGGTCGATCTCCTCCTAGACAGTCGGGCATGAAATGAGGTGCCCCAGTGAAGCAAATATGGCTCTCCCCACTGGAAGCAGGACTTCTTGACCAGGAACCCCACTTGTCTGGGAACTGTCAGGCCCAGGATTTTGACCTGCAACCATCTTGGGGGATTCTACACTCTTAGAGGAGGGGCACGTACCAGGACAGGGTTGGGGGAACAATGGGAGAAGTAATGCGGGGCCAAGTCAACAAATCAAAGACCTCCAGGCCCAGCCCTGCCCCCAGTTTCTCCCATTTCTTTACTCCAAGTGATCCCACCCTGCTGCTCATCCAGCCTGCTTGGGGTCCCATCAACAAACACTCCCTGCAGGGTGCATTCCTAGCTCCCTTGCCTTCCCTCTCTGTTCCCTAATTTCTGTTCATTCTTCATGGTCCAGCTCATGTGTGATGTCCTGCCTGTCCACTCCCTGCCCACCAGGCCCCTACCTGCAGGTCGCCCACCACCAACTGTGCATCTCCTTCCAGCCACCGCCCTCATCCCACTTTGCCCTGAGTTGTGTGCTGTCTTCTTGGGTGTGTTTACCTCATGCCACAGCAAAGTCGGGGCTTCCCTGATGGCTCAGCAGTAAAGAATCCACCTGCAATGTAGGAGCCACAGGGGAGATAGGTTCGATCCCTGGGTCGGGAAGATCCCTTGGAGAAGGGCATGGCAACCCACTCCAGTATTCATGCCCGGAGAATCCCATGGACAGAGGAGCCTATGGCAGGTTGTCGTCCATAGGGTCACAAAGAGTTGGACATGACAGGCAATTTAGTTGGTATACACTGCCTAACTGAAAAGGCTGTGCTCCTACCTAGCCACTGTCGGAGTCATCTCTGCCATGGAGCCCTGCTTGAATGGTTCTCT
The DNA here is from genome assembly GCF_027580195.1 of Bos mutus. NCBI lineage: Eukaryota > Metazoa > Chordata > Mammalia > Artiodactyla > Bovidae > Bos > Bos mutus. The sequence continues at coordinate 98,197,290 of NC_091626.1, forward strand.
ATGTTCCTCGGGAAAAAATTCAAGTCCTGGGACTTCCCTGGGGGTCCATTAGTTGGGACTCTGTGCTCCCAGTGCAGGGGCTGCAGGTCTGTGATCGATCCCTAGTCTGCGAATTAAGATCCCACATGTGTGCTACACCGCACAGCCCAAAATAAAGACACGAAATTTTAAAAATCATGTATTAAAAAAATCCAGGTCCCTAGCCTGGCTCTAACTATACTGAACAATTCTGCTCTAGACTGGATGAGATGGTTGGATGGCAACACCGACTCAATGGACATGAGTTTGAGCAAATTCCGGGAGATGGTGAAGGACAGGGAGGCCTGGCATGCTGCAGTCCATAGGGTTGCAAAGAGTCGGACACAACTGAGCAGCAAGACTGGTCACATCACTCATTGTATCCTGACTTGTGGAGCTTTTTCTTCTACAACATTGCATTCTGTTTTATCCTTCTGCCTGAAACAAAGCCTGCAACCTTCAAAACCCAGTTTCAATGTCGCCTCCTTTGGAAGCCCTTCCCAACTTCAGCCACTCCTTCCTCTGTATTCCTACAGGACTGTGTGGCACGCTTGACCACAGCACTTATCACACAGTCAATATTTGCTCACATATCAGTCTCCACTCCTAGAATGCAGCTTCTAGAGGATGAGGATTTGCTTTTTGCATGTTTATTTCATCCTCTGTCCCACCACCAGGTTCCCTGGTGTTTCAAACAGCAAAGAATGCTCCTGCAATGCAGGATACCTAGGTTCTATCCTTGGGTCAGGAAGATCCCCTGAGAAGGGAATGGCAACTCACTCCAACATTCTTGCCTAGAAAATTCCATGGACAGAGGAGCCTGGTGGGCTACAGTCCATGAGGTAGCAGAGAGTCAGACACGACTAAGCAACTAATGCACACATTTCATCCTCTGCATGGCCACTGAACAATGCCTATCCCAGGTCCTAGCATTTATTAGGTGATCAATAAATGCTTATTGACTACATGAACGAAAACTAATGAATTAGGAAATTAGTGAGAAGGTGGAGGGTGAGGTCAGAGATCAATGTAGGTTGAGTGAGAAATGGTCCACAGGCATGCTGGTGGAGTAGGTTGTGTAGTACACAATCCCAGGAGGCACCGTGTGTGTGCGATGGTCCACACGAACTTCCTAAAATCAAGCAGATCACAACCTCTGCAGGAATATGTAACAGCTCCAGACTTAGGAACCTACAGACCCTCTGCCAAGGAAAAAATAGCCAACCAGTTAATGTGAATTGGAAGTGACTTTGGGGAGAGGGAACAAGGATGAGAATTGTAGAAGAGGAGCTTGAGTGATCAGTTGGCTACAGTCTTCTCCCACTGCGTTTCATCGCTGGCTGGACCCAGCATATACTATAAGGTCTGAAAATGCCACTTGTTTTACCCAGACCCCTGACAGGGCTAGAGGTTGCCCTGTGTCCCAGTTAGACAATGAGACTTAAGGGTGAGTCTGGGGAGAGGGACATTTGGGCAATATTTTCCTCCATGATTGAGAGAGAGAGGGAAGGAGAGAGGGTTAGGAAATGCTGCAAAGGCCATCTTGCAACCATGAAGAAAGAAGCTTGAAGACAAAAAGCCAGTATGCAAAGGATAGCAGAGCACAAGAAGGGAAAAGGCATGGGTCCTTAAGAGCATCGGTGCCCTGCTGAACCAAAATCAACCCAGGAATCACATACTTCTCATTATAGGAGATGATGTGTGTTTTAATCACTTACATCATCATTAGTTATTACCTAATAACTACACCACCATTAGTAATATGTATCCACAACCTACATCCCAAAGTGTTCTAAGTGAGGTATTGGGAGGGGAAGGTAATGTTAAATATGGCAATGCAAACTGGGAGCCAGTCAATGTAAACTGTATATAAATGAGCAGAAAGTCCTGAGACCTCACAGGTTAAGAATCCCTGAACACAAACATTCATCAATATCAGTGGTGTGAATTTGATTTCATAGTTTTGGTTTTCCAGTTCTCTGACTTTGATGATAAGTTGTCCCTGTCTCCCCCTAGTTGTGATTCAAGCCCCCACCTTTACCTTGCCCCACATGGTTAGTCTTTGGGCCAGAAAAAAAGCCTGCATATTTTTGTAACACTTTACAAAATGATATTCATTTAGTTAAGTCACAATAGCCAGAACAATACAAAGAAATAGAGGAAAACAATAGAATCGGAATGACTAGAGGTCTCTTCAAGATAACTGGAGAGATCAAGGGAACTTTTCATTCAAGGATGAGCATGATAAAAGACAGAAATGGTAAGGACCTAATAGAAGCAGAAGAGATTAAGACGACATGGCAAGAATCCACATAAGAACTATACAAAAAGGTCTTAATGATCCAGATAACCATGATGGTGTGATCACTCACCTAGAGCCAGACATCTTGGAATGTGAAGTCAAGTGGGCCTTAGGAAGCATTACTAAGAACAAAGCTAGTGGAGGAAAAGGAATTCCAGCTGAGCTATTTCAAATCCTAAAAGATGGTATCTTAAAGTGCTGCACTCAATACGTCAGCAAATTTGGAAAATCCAGCAGTGGCCACAGGACTGAAAAAGGTCAGTTTTCATTCCAATCACAAAGGAAGGCAACCAAAGAAGGTTCAAACTACCATACAATTTCACTCATTTTGAATGTTAGTAAGGTTATGTTCAAAATCCTTCAAGCTAGGCTTCAGCAGTACGTGAACCAAGAACTTCCTGATGTACAAGCTGGGTTTAGAAAAGGCAGAAGAACCAGAAATCAAACTCATTGAATCACAGATAAAGTAAGGGAGTTCAGAAAAACATCTACTTCTGTTTCGTTGACTACACAAACACCTTTGATTGTGTGGATCACAACAAACTGGAAAATTCTTAAAGAGATGGGAGTACCAGACCACCTTACCTGTCTCCTGAGAAACCTGTATGTAGGCCAAGAAGCAACAGTTGGAACCAAACATGGAACACAGACCGGTTTAAAATTGGGACAGGAATAAGACAAGGCTGTGTATTGTCACCCTGTTTATTTAGCTTATATGCAGAGTTCATCATGCAGAAGGCCAGGCTGGATAAATCACAAGCTGGAATCAAGATTGCTGGGAGAAATATCAACAGCCTCAGATATGCAGATGATACCACTCTAGTGGCAGAAAGTGAACAGGAACTAAAGAGCCTCTTGATGAAAGTGAAAGAGGAGAGTCAAAAAGCTGGCTTGAAACTCAACATTTAAAAAACTAAGATCATGGCATCTGGTCCCATCACTTCATGACAAATAGAAGGGTAAAAAGTGGAATCAGTGACAGATTTTATTTTCTCGGGCTCTGAAATCACTGCAGATGGTGACTGCAGCCATGAAATTAAATGACACTTACCCCTTGGAAGAAAAATTATGACAAATCCAGACTGTGTATTAAAAAGCAATGACATCACTTTGCCATATAATCAAAGCTATGGTTTTTCCAGTAGTCACGTATGGATGTGATAACTGAACCATAAAGAAGTCTGAGCACTGAAGAACTGATGCTTTCAAATTGTGGTGTTGGAGAAGATTCTTGAGAGTGCCTTGGACGGCAAGGAGAGCAAACCAGTCAATCCCAGGAAATCAACCCTAAATATTCATTGGAAGAACCAATGCTGAAACTGAAGCTCCAATACTTTATCCCACATGATGTGAAGAGCTGACTCAATGGAAAAGACCCTGATGCGGGGAAGGACTGAAGGCAAAAGGAGAAGAGGGTGGCAGAGGATGAGACGGTTAGATAGCAGCACTAACTCATAGGACATGAATTTGAGCAAACTTTGGGAAATAGTGAAGGACAAGGAAGCCTGGCGTGCTACAGTCCATGAGGTGGCAAAGGGTGGTACACGACTTAGTGACTGAACAACAAAAAGCCCCCAGGCAGATGGGACAGAGGTGAGGAAATAGCCAAGGGACAAGTGGCGGCAATGAATATCACAGTCTAAATCAGCTGGGTCTCGTGGATGAGTTTCTTGCAGAGTTCCTTTTATACCTGAGCACTTTCTAAGTACCTGTTCTAAGTACTTTATATGTGTTAGCTTCTCTGATCCTCATAGAATCCTATGAAATGGAGACACTATTCTTACCCCCACTTTACAGGTGAGGAGACTGAGGCAGAGGGAAGCCCTGTAACATTCCCACCTTGAAAGAGGCAGAACTGGGATATGAATCAAGTCAGTTCCCCTCCAGACCTACACTTCCCCCAACAACCTGCTCAATGAGGGGTGGGGCATCTCCTTCCTGGAAAGAAAAGGAAACTGCTGTGTTTATGACTCTGTGTTCCTCCAGGAAGAACCCTTGAGTTTCAGGAGGAGCTAAGCATCCCTCCATCTTGGCCAGTCTTTGTATAAGGGTTCTGCCATCCCCCTGCTGGCATACTCCAAAATGTAGACTTTTCTACTTGGGTTTCCCTCCCCCAAGGGGTAGGTATGAGGGGTGAGGTTACCACTGCCACCCCAAGGGCTACCAAGGCTTACTTAATAAATAACCTGGAACTCCATAATCTTTCCCCATAGATTGCTTGGTATTTGCCTTCGGTAGATTCAGAAGTAATTAAATTACCAGGCAACCAGCCTGCAAGTCTCAGGAAAAGACCTGAACTAAAGTAAAGCTTTACTAATTCAGATAAATGGAAGGAGGGAGGAGGAAAAGCCAGAAGGAACTGTGGCTTTCCTCTGAAAAGAAACACATTTTTTATATTTCTAGTACTTACAGTAAATCACGCTAAACATTAACAGCAGCCAAATGGGGTTCTTGCTGAGTTTGCATGAATGAATAAATAAAACTAATTTTAATTAACATACTCCTTGTATGCAAATATCTTCTATTAATACTCTTTTGAGAGCTTGTTGCTTGAAGGTTAAACATTCATTCATTCATCCAACAGGCATCACGGAGAATCATTACTGAGAATCTACAATGTGCTACTATGTGCTCTGTGCCAGAAACCAAGGATAAAGAGTTGAATGATGCCTTGGAAGGCTCTATGTGTGCAAACAAATAAACTATGATACAATATGCTAAGAGTTATTAGAAATATATAAGCATTGTACTGAGTAACCACCATCCACAGAACATCTGACTCTCCTTAAGTTGAGGTAAAAGAAGGTTTCTGGGGACTTCTCTCGTGGTCCAGTGGCTAAGACTCCATGCTCCCAATGCAGGGGTCCTGGGTTCGATCCCTGGTCAGGGAACCAAGATCCCATATGCTGCAACTAAGACCTGGCACAGCCAAATACATTCACTAAATAAATAAAAAGAAAAAAAATTAGAAGGCTTCTGGGAAGGTGTTATTTGAGCTGGGTTTTGAAGCATGAATAAGAGTCTGCTGGGAAAAGAAGAGGAGAAAGACTTGAGTGGCCACAAGACAAGGGTCAGAGAATCATTCACGGACCCAGAGTGGATGCTTCAAGGTTTTCACTCATCATTCATATGAGCTACATCTCACATGTCACAAATTGTGAATTGTTGAAGTAGAACTTTTCAGTTAGATGATTTCATGCAGAAAGCTTTTTTGACACAGAAAAGAATTCCAAAGGTAATAAATACCCATGCACTCATGACCAAAAGGAAGAAGTTAACTTTATGTCATTAGTTACAGATTCTTTTTTTTTTTTTTTTTAGGAAACAAAAGTTTCTATCATTAAGGCACTGACCCTGCTCATCAGGTGTTCTGGAACCTCTTCCAATGGCCCCTTCCCTGACTGCCTTCAACAGAGCAGATTCCCTGCCTCTCTCCTTTGTCAGGGGCCTCTGCTTATTTCCCTTCGAGCATCTCTCAAGATCTGAGGTCACCACGTTGACTTCTTGACTCGCCCCCCTCCCCACTGTGAGGTCATCACTGTAAAACAGCTGCCTGGAATGACTTATTTACCACAGGCCTCTCTGTGCTGACCTGTGTTAGACGCTCACCGAAGGAGAGGAAGGAAAGGTGGGCAAGCTTCTCGGTTAGTGTAATCTTTCCTAGGAGACAGAAACCATCTTCGAACGAAGGAAACTTAGCAGAAAAAGGGACAGCAATTTGGTTTAACTCTGCCGGCATTCTTTGAGCACCTCCAATGTATGAGACGTAGGCCCTGCTCCCAAGGCTTTTACCCTCAAAGAATATCCAAGGCTCTTAGAAGCTGGCCCCTGGGTGAGGGTGGTTTGGGGGGGCGTATCTGGGGGATTGGAAATCTAGCCTTGGTCAGGCTCCTGGGGCTGGAGACAAGGTGTTAAAGTCCCTGTCAATCAAAATGACGCCTAGGTGGCCAGGCTGGTAAAGTATCTGCAGGGGATCTGGAACTGTGCATTGTAACCAAGGAGACCGAACAAGGTGAACGTGTTACTGGCAAATAAAAGAAACGGACATTCAGGAAAGGTGACCAGTTATACATTAAACCATGGAATGGGAGAGGCTAAACCTCCGCCACGGTGTATCCCCAAAGTCCCGCTTTTGTGCTCAGCACGCAGAAGAAAGTCTCTCCCTTTCCAGGCACTTGTACCATTTCCCTTCCTGGTACTCCTGGAGATGAGGAGCTGGGTGGCGGGGTGTGAGGACTTGATGGCAATGGCTCAGGAGGAGGAGCCAACCCTGGCTCCTTATCCTGGCCACCTGCCCAACTTATGCTTCTCCTGGGACAAATGTTGAGCATCTACTATTTGAGCTGGGCTTTGAAGTCTATAGAGGACATTTCGATCATATAGGGGGGTGAGAGCTGTTTTCCAGGTCCAGAGAAACAAAAGCATAAAAAGCTCTGGCTTGCCCAGGAAGAAGGAGTAGGGAGGGGAAGGGAGTGGCAGGAATTGGTCCCTGTGCCTAAAACATTCAGCTTTGCCCGGCAGGCTCCTCCTTGTCATTTAGATCTCCGCTTCGTGGTTACCTCCTCCAAGACACCTTCCCAAGCTACACACCTGTCGGAGAGTGTGTAAGGTAACTGAAGACCCCAGCATGAAACTATGGTATTATGTGTGTGAGACTTGGGTTAAGACCTAGGGACTGGCTAGCATTTCGATCAAGAATGCACAGTATGGGATGAGGCTTGCCAGTTAGCTGGGAAGCCCATGGTGAGAGCACCTGGTATTTATGTCTAGATCAACAAGAAACACTTGGCTAAGTAGCACAGTGTCAGAAATGTGATTTTATTAGTAAACTAGAAATAAGTTCTGCTGTGAAATTTTCAAGATCCCTGTGAGAGGGTACCCTTCCCCATCACCCTTCTGCCCATTTGGGTTCACCTGCATTTAAATGTGCAACAGCTTGGTCACCTCCCACCTGAAGCCACTGTATCTTTTTTTCTGCTTGACTCTCGTCTGCTGCCCCTAGAGCTTGCTCTGCTAAAAGCAGGTTCAGGCAGGAGAGTCAGTGTCCCCAGAGGCAATCTTCAACTGATAGGGGATGGGAGTTGTTGGATAAATACCCGAGTCTGTCCGTCCTTTGGTGGAAAGATTCTGAAGTTTGCTCTTTGTGATGTCCCAAAGGGTCCTTGATGGGTTAAGTTCCAACCACTCACAGCAATGGACATGAACTAGGGCAAACTCCAGAAGATAGTAAGGGACAAGGAGGTTGGCATGCTGCAGTCCACGGGGTCGCAAAGAGTCAGACGTGACTTAGCAACTGAACAACAATACTCACAGCAATAACTCTCTCCCTACCAAAATCTTTGCCGTCTCTCCTCTCTTCCCTCTTCCTCTTTCCCTACTTCCTTACTTGTGCTTCCTGAAATCATCTTAGAAATAACATACCTGTACCCACGGTTTTGTCTCAGGGTCTGTTTCTGGGAGAACCCCAAATAAGACAACACCTGTGCTAGCTAACATGTATGAAAACATTCCCTCACATGCATGTTCAGAGGACACAAGACCAGTGGCGTCTGTAGGTTTTACCCATTGAGGAGACTCTCTAAGTCAAACCCCAAGTTATTCTACCATTAGCCAGCTGTGAATTGTAGAAGATTCCGGTTGCTATTGGGCTTTCAGGATAGCAAGAATCCTGACTCTGGAATCTTGGTATTTTGGGGAGCACTTAAAATGACAGAGAGCTGAGATTTCTTTGAGCCTACAAAATAGGTATATGACATTTAGTGCTTCACTCCTGGTAGGAGTTTAGTTCATGAATGTCTCTATCAGGGTGTGGCTAATCTTATAACATGGTTGTGAAATCATGGGGGATAGCTAACACTCATCCTCTTCAAGCTTCTTTAGCCTCTCCCATTAAAAATAATCTCAGAGTTATTATTAACCAACTGACCTAGTTCAGTTTACAATACCACCTAAAGTAACCTCTCACTACCATTCATATAATCTTACTTCCATTTCCCAAGTGGCACTTACTGGTTTTTAAAAAATATATTATTCTCTTTATGTATCTCTTGCTTTCTGTTTCCATATCCTCTCTCAGCCCTTAATGAAAGGTGAGTTCTGTCTGTTTATCCCCATTTTCTCCAGCACACACAACAACGCCCAGCACGGAGTAGCACAATAAGACTTGGCTCAAAAGATGTTCTGTTAAATGTTGAGGCATAACAGCAGGTGCTGCTGCTGCTGCTGCTAAGTTGCCCTGTCGTGTCTGACTCTGTGCGACCCCATAGATGGAAGCCCACCAGGCTCCCCCGACAGCAGGTACACCTGAAGTCAAATGACAGTGGACCTTATATTCTAAAGAAAGGAGATGGCATGTTACCCTTCAAGCCTGTGATTCTTAGACTGTGGAGGTAAAGGACACCTCCAAAAATCTGAACAAAGCTATGTGCCAATGCTTAGAGAAAAAAAAATGCACGCACAAGGATGCACATTAAGTTGTACCTGAGATTTCAGGGATTGTGTAGGTCCTAGGTTCCAATTTCCTCCTTCTAGCCATGCACAAGCCAGAAAAGGCTTTTAAACAGATGTGTGACAAATCCAGCTTTGTTTTTTAAGAGGATGACTCTAGTGGTCCTGTAATAACGGAGGAGCAGAGGGAAGAGGAGAGGGAGGTCTTGAGACAGACAAAGAGGAGGAAGACGTGGGCGTGGATTTAGGCAGTGCTGAGGGAGTGGAGAGGAATGAGGATCTGGAGTAAACATCCCTGAAACAGAGACTTGATCACTGACCGGTTGCTGGAGGTGGCTGAGGGAAGAGGCAAGGTAGCTGTGAAAGTCCTGGCCTGGGACCCTGGTGGGTGGTGACCACCTGAGCCAAGGCTGAGATGGGTGCACTCCGTCCTCTGTGATGGCCTGACCTTCAGGGCTGAGTCATAACCGCAGACTTGGGTCTCGCCTCAGGTTGCCCTGCAGTTCCCGGGAAATAGCCTGAACCAAAGGACATGGGCAGGGGAGAAGGAACCTGCTTCTTCTGTTTATGAAGGCGCCACCTTCCCTTGGCACCAGTTCCCCTCCCCCCCCGCCCTTTTGTTGACTCTTTGCTGGAGGAGCCAACTATTTAGCATTGAAATGCAAGTGAAATATAGAGGTCGTAGGATGATCACATCAGAAACCTTATTCTTCTTGGATATCCGTGGGCTAAAGCAGCCTTTGGTTTCCGCCACGTAACTATTGCTGAAATGTCTGTGTTCCTTTCTGAGACAGCCCACCGGTGCACAGTTCCCGGCCCCCTTTCAAAGACATTGCTACTAATTCTGCCCTCTTTCTCCTGCATCATCAATTTCCCCCTCCACTAGACCATTCCAACCAGCATAGCAAACATGCCATTTTTTACTCTAATTTGAAAAAACTCTCTCTAATCTCTCTCCAGTGCAGCTTCTGCCCTTCTTCTTTCTCCTGCTTTATTGCAAAGTTCCTGAAGAGGTGCCCATACTTACTGTCTACAATTTCTCTTCTGTAATCTCTCTTGAACCCATATATAAGAGGCTTTCCTCTGGATGGGAGGGGGGTTGGGGGCAAAATGGATACATACATGTATGCATGGCTGAGTCTCTTCACTGTTCACCTGAAAGTACCACACACTGTGAATCGGCTACGCCCCAAGACAAAATGCTTTTGGTGTTAAAAAAATTAAAGAGAAATGGGTAGTGAAGGAATGATGAGTTGAAGGGCAAGTTCATGAAGTTTTCTCTTAGTTAATAGATTCTTAATCTCTCTGCATTGCTTAATTGCTTATTAAAAGTGCATTTGTTAGTCACTCTGTTTAGTTACTGTTAGTCACTCTGTTAGTGACTCTGTTAGTCACTCATTTGTTAGTGTCCGACTCTTTGCAGCCCCATAACTTCAGCCCACCAGATTCGTCTGTCCATGGGATTCCCCAGGAAAGAATACTGGAATGGATTGCCATTTCCCTCTTGATCTTCCTGACCCAGGTCTCCTGCATTGCAGGCAGATTCTTTACCATCTGAGCCACCACGGAAGCCATTAAAAGTGGAGCCCCAACACATGTATACCTGTGGCGGATTCATTTTGATATTTTGCAAAACTAATACAATTATGTAAAGTTTAAAAATAAAATAAAATTAGAGAAAAAATAAATAAATAAATAAAAAAAAAAAAGAGTGGAGCCCTAAAACAGCAAAATTCTGTAAAGCAATTATCCTTCAATAAAAAATAAATTAATTAAAAAAAAGTGGAGCCCCTGAAGAAAAAAAAAAGAGGCTTTCCTTCCTACTGTGACAGCAAAAGGCCCTTACCAGGATCACCGATTGCTTCCAGGTCACTGAATCCAGTCATCAGTGGCCCATTCTCATCTAATTGGGCCTTGGTGACATAGTTGGTCACTCCTCCTGGACATCATTCTCCAAATATGTCTTTTCATTTCCCTAATATGTCTCTGACAGAGAAGGCAATGGCATCCCACTCCAGTACTCTTGCCTGGAAACTCCCATGGATGGAGGAGCCTGGTAGGCTGCAGTCCGTGGGGTCGAGAAGAGTTGGACACGACTGAGTGACTTCACTTTCACTTTTCACTTTCATGCATTGGAGAAGGAAATGGCAACCCACTCCAGTGTTCTTGCCTGGAGAATCCCAGGGACGGGGGAGCCTGATGGGCTGCAGTCTATGGGGTCACACAGAGTTGGACACGACTGAAGCGACTTAGCAGCAGCAGCAGCAGCAGCAGCAGCAATATGTCTCTGAACGTTCCTTCCGAGTCTCCTTTGCTGATTTTTCCACATCTCCTGGACCTCTAACTGTTGGAGGAGTCTAGGGATCAGTCTTTACCTCTTTCCTACCTGTATCTGTCTTGGAGACATTCTCCAGTCTCATAGCTTTCATTACTAGCTATGTGCGGATGCCTCCTAAACTTACATTTCCAGCCCAGCCCTCTCCCCTGAACATGAATATTTTTGTATTCAACCATCTGATTCCATTTGAATATCTAACAGACATTTCCAATCATCATTCAAAGCTGAGCTTCAGCAATCTCCCCTCTGGCCTCTGCAAACCTGTTCTTCTCATGTTGGTATATCGTTTTCCCATTCTGTCAATTGCTCAGGCCAAAAATCTTGGCTGTCTTTCACCCGCCTCTTTCTCATCCCAGATCTCATCCTGTGGGCTCTGTTTTCGTACTTCTTTACATCCTGAGCCAAGACCTTTTCTACTTAGATTATTGCCTTCTGACAAGGCTCCTTGCTTCCTTTGTCTCCCTTCTATCTTTTCACTACAGAGTAACCAGAGTGAACCTGTCCGATCATAAATCAGTCATCTCATGTTTATGCTTAAAACTCTCCTATGGCTTCCCAACTTATTTACAGTAAAGCCAAGGTCCTTACCTCCTTTGCTGAAAAACCAGCAAAGGAGACTAGGAAGGAATGTTCAGATCATGGAGCATGGGCTCTGGAGCACCCAGGCTCAGGAGTTACAGCATGTGGGCTTCTCTCTAGTTGCAGCTCATGGACTTAGTTTCCCTGTGGCATGTGGAATCTTAGTTCCCCCATCAGGGATCGAACCCATGACCCCTGCATTGGAAAGTCAATTCTTAACCACTGGACCACCAAGGAAGTCCCTATATATTTTACTTAATAACTTCACCAACTTTCTGTCTTGCCCACTAAAATACAAGCACCACATGTACAGGATACCTCATTTTATTGTGCTTCACTTTCTCACACTTTGCAGATATTTCATTATTATTATGAATTTTTTTTAACAGATTGGAGGTTTGTGGCTACCACGCATCAAGCAAGTCTATTGGCACCATTTTTCTAACCGTATTTGTTTGCTTTGGGTCTCTGCATCACATTTTATTAATTCTTACAATATTTCAAACTTTCCCTTTATTGGTCTATTTGTTATGCTGGTCTGTGAGCTTTAGCGTTACTGCTGTAGTTGGAGCACCAAGAACCCCACTAATATAAGATAGTGAATTTGGTTGATAAATGTTGTATGAGTTCTGACTGCACCAAAGTCTGGACGTTTGCTGTCTCTCCCCTTCTCCTTGGGCCCCCATATTCACTGAGACACAACAAAATTACAATTAGGCGAATTAACAAGCCTACTACTGCTGCTGCTGCGTCGCTTTAGTCGTGTCCGACTCTGTGTGACCCCATAGACGGCAGCCCACCAGGCTTCCCCGTCCCTGGGATTCTCCAGGCGAGAACACTGGAGTGGGTTGCCATTTCCTTCTCCAATGCATGAAAGTGAAAAGTGAAAGTGAAGTCGCTAAGTCATGTCCGACTCTAGCGACCCCATGGACTGCAGCCTACCAGGATCCTCCGTCCATGGGACCCTCCAGGCATAAGTACTGGAGTGGGGTGCCATTGCCTTCTCCGTAACAAGCCTACAGTGGCCTCTAAATATTCAAGCAAAAGGAAGAGTCGATTAATTTACTTTAAATCAAAAGTTAAAAATGATTAAGCTTAATAAGGAAGGATATTGAAAGGCTAGACAGGCCAAAAATTAGGCCTCTTGCCCCCAACAGTTAGAGAAGTTTCCAATGCAAAGGAAAAGATCTTGAAGGAAATTGAAACTGCCACTCCCGTGAACACACTAATGATAAGAAAGAGAAACAGCCTTATTGCTCACTGGGAGGAAGTTGTAGTGGTCTGCTTAATAGATCATACCAGTTTCAGAATTCCCTTAAGCCAAAACCTAATCCAGAGCAAGGCCCTGACTCTCTTCAATTCTATGAAGGCTGAGAGAGGTGGAGAAGCTACAGAAGAAAAGTTTGAAGGTAGTAGAGGTCGGTTCATGAAGTTTAAGGAAAGAAGCTGTCTTTATAACACAGAAGTGCAAGCGGAGGCAGTAAGTGCTGATGTAGAAGCTACAGCAAGTTATCCCGATCTAGCTAATGAATGAATGAATGAGAAACGTGGGGCTGGAGGAAGCACAAGCTGGAATTGCCGGGAGAAACATCAATAACCTCAGATATGCAGATGACACCACTCTTATGGCAGAAAGTGAAGAGGAGCTAAAAAGCCTCTTGATGAAAGTGAAAGAGGAGAGTAAAAAAGTTGGCTTAAAGCTCAACATTCAGAAAACGAAGATCATGGCATCTGGTCCCATCACTTCATGGGAAATAGATGGGGAAACAGTGGAAACAGTGTCAGACTTTATTTTGGGGGGCTCCAAAATCACTGCAGATGGTGATTGCAGCCATGAAATTAAAAGACGCTTACTCCTTGGAAGGAAAGTTATGACCAACCTAGATAGTATATTCAAAAGCAGAGACATTACTTTGCCAACAAAGGTCTGTCTAGTCAAGGTTATGGTTTTTCCTGTGGTCATGTATGGATGTGAGAGTTGGCCTGTGAAGAAAGCTGAGCGCTGAAGAATTGATGCTTTTGAACTGTGGTGTTGGAGAAGACTCTTGAGAGTCCCTTGGACTGCAAGGAGATCCAACCAGTCCATTCTAAAGGCAATCAGTCCTGGGTGTTCTTTGGAAGGAGTGATGCTGAAGCTGAAACTCCAATACTTTGGCTACCTCATGCAAACAGTTGACTCATTGGAAAAGACCCTGATGCTGGGAGGGATTGGGGGCAGGAGGAGAAGGGGACGCCAGAGGATGAGATGGCTGGATGGCATCACTGACTCAATGGACGTGAGTCTGAGTGAACTCCGGGAGTTGGTGATGGACAGGGAGGCCTGGCGTGCTGCAATTCATGGGGTCGCAAAGAGTTGGACATGACTGAGCGACTGATCTGATCTGAAATGAATGAATGAAGGTGGCAACACTAAACAACAGATTTTCACTGTAGACAAGACAGCCTCATAGTGGAGGAAGATGCTGTCTAGGGCTTCCATAGCTAGAGAGGAGAAGTCAGTAACTGCCTTCAAAGCTTCAAATAGACTGATTCTCCAATTAGGAGCTAATGTACCTGGTGACTTTGAATTGAAGGCAATACTCCCTTACTATCCCCCATATCCTAGGGCCCTTAAACTTATACTAAATTTATTCTGCTCTATAAATGGATTGAATGGAATGACAGCACATCTGTTTACAACATTTTATTGAATATTTTAAGCTCAGTGTTGAGACTTATTGCTCAAAAAAAAAAAAGATTATTTTCAAAATATTATGGCTCACTGACAATGGACCTGGTCACCCAAGAGTGCTGATGGATGTACAAATAGATGAATATTTTCATGTCTACTAAAATAACATCTATGCTGCAATCATGGATCAAGGAGTAATTTCGATTTTCAAGTCTTACTATATAAGAACACATTTAGTAAGGCTTTAGCTGCCATAGACTGTGATTCTCCTGATGGATCTGGACAAACTAAGTTGAAAACCTTCTGGAAAATACTCACCATTCTAGAAGCCAATGAGAATGTTTGTGACTCATTGGAAGGGGTCCAGATACCAACATTAACAGGAGTTTGCAAAAAGCTAATTCCAACCCACATGGATGACTTTAAGGAGTTAAAGACTTCAGTGGAGGAAGTAACTGCAGATGTGGTGGGAATAGGAAGAAAAGTAGGATTAGAAGTGAAGCTTGAAGATGTGACTGTACTGCTTCAATCTCATGATAATCTTTTTGAGAATTAGTATGTTTTGGTTTTTTAATGTGCTTAACATTTGCCATTTTGATTTTTTTATTGGAAGATAATTGCTTTACAATTTTTTGGTGGTCTTCGCCGTATATCAACACAAGTCAGTCATAATTATATATATATACACACCCCCTCCCTCCAGAGGCTCCCTCCCCCATCCCACCCTTCTAGGCCATCGCAGAGTATCAGCTGGGATCCCTGTGTTATACAGCGACTGCGGCGAGTTGCCTTGTTATCATTTACACATGACGGTGTACATATGCCAATGCCACTCTCTCCATTGGTCCCACCCTCTCCTTCCCCCGCTGTGCCCACCAGTCTGTCCTCTACATCCGGTCTCCATTTCTTCTCTATAAGTAGGTTCATCAGTGCTATTGTTCTAGATTCCATATACATGCATTAATATATATAAGCTGTTTTTCTCTTTCTGACTTACTTTACTCGTGTAACAGGCTCTAGGTTCATCCGCCTCACTACAACTAACTCAAATTCATTCCTTTTTATGGCTAATGGTCTATTGTATATATGCACCACAACTTCATTACAATCTCATGATAAATTTTCAACAGATGAGGAGTTGTTTCTTACGGAAGAGCAAAGAATGTGGCTTCTTAGGATAGAATCTACTCCTGGTGAAGATATTGTGAAGACAGGTGAAATGACAACAAAGAATTTGGAATGTGACATAAACCTGGTTGACAGAGCAATGGCAAGATTTGAGAGAACTGATGCCAATTTTGAAGGAGGCTCTACTGTGGGTAAAATGCTATCAAAGAGCATTGTCTGCCACAGAGAAATCATTCATGAAAGGAAGAGTCAATCAATGCAGCAAACTTGACTGTCATCTTATTTTAAGAAAGTGCTGCAGCCACCCCAGCCTTCAGCACTGATTAGTCAGCAGCCGTCAGTATCATAGCAAGACCCTCCATCAGCCAAAAGATAGCATTTTTTAGCAATAAAGCATTTTTAATTTGAGATATGCACATTTTTTTTAGACATAATGCTATAGCATAGACTACAATATAATGTACACGTGATTTTTACATGCACTAGGAAACGAAAAACTTTATGACTCTACTTACTGTAACATTAGCTTTCTTGTGGTGGTCTGGAACTAAACCCACTGTATCTCCAAGGTACACTTGTACAATGATTTTTGCTCTTTATTTCCTGCTGTAACTCCAGCAAAAAACAAACAAGCAAAAACACAGTGCCTAAAATTATAAGTAGAAACTTGATAAATATTGTTCAGAAAATGTATGAATTCTAGTCATGGATCAGAGCCTAAATGTAGTTCTAGAGATTATAAAAAGAATATTTTCTATATTTTGCTTCTCACTAGGATGCAGTGGCTTATATTAGACCAGTGTCCCCACCAAGAACAAATAGAAAAGCTGGATAAAATACAAAATTCTATTTGAGTGTATTGGAGAGCTTCCGAAACAGTTGGGCATTAGGGAGGGGCCTTGAAACATCCTGAACTCCCAGTTGGAACCTTTGAAGGGCTACACCCTAAGAGTAAGAAGCATTAGAGGTAGAACAAAACTTTAAAAGTCTAAATCCAGCTTTGTGTCATCTCAGTCTCTAATTGAATTGAGGTAATCTGCCTGCCTTAGCTGCCTTCCGGATGATAGAGTTAACCTTTTCTGTAGGAAGTTAACTCTGCCCAGAGCCTCCATGATTGTTCTTACACAAATCTGGTATCGAAGAAAATTTTCCCGGCACACAAACGAAGAGGACAGGGCACTTCCCTGGCAGCCAGTGGTTAAGACGTCACCTTCCAATGCAGAGGGTGTGGGTTCGGTCCCTGGTCACTTAAAAGCCCACATGCCTCATGGTCAAAAAACCAGAACTTAGAACCTATACTGTAATAAACTCAATAACTACTTTAAAAATGGTCCACATCAAAATATATTTTGAAAAAGGAAAAGGACAAATAGAAGCAGATCCACAGATGAGCCAGATATTAACATTATTAGACATAGGTTTTAAAACAAACTGAGAATAAATGAGAGCTTCCTTACTATGTAAATGGGTATCCATCTAAAGTTTACAAAAAACCTTATGCTTAATCATAAATTATTAAGACCCTTCCTCCCTCTATGAAATTGACAGTGAGGTAGGATTCCACTAAAATTACTTGTTTAGTATTGTGCTGGGATAATAGAGCAGTAAGGCAAAGAAAAGAAATATAAGAATTGGAAGCAAAATAAGAATGTCACTATTTGCAGGTAATATGATTATGCAGAAAATACAAAAACAATACAGATAAACTATCAGAATAAGTGAATTTGGCAAGGTCTTTGGATATGGCCAATCCATGAGAGCTAATTTTGCCTCTGTATACTAGAACCAAACAATTAGAAAGCATAGTTTAAAAAGATATCATTTACGGACTTCCCTGGTGGTACAGTGGATAAGAATCCACCTACCAACTCAGCGGACATGGGTTCGATCCCCAGTCCGGGAAGATTTCACATGCTGCAGAGCAACGAAGCCCATGTGCCACAACTACTGAGCCAGCGCTGCACAGCCTGCACGCTGCTAACCACGGAGCCCACGTGTCACAGCTACTGAAGCTCGTGTGCCTAGAGTCTCTGATCTGCAACAAGATAAGCCACTGGAATGAGAAGCCTGTGCCCCACTACTAGAGTAGCATCAGCTCACCACAACTAGGGAAAGTCTGAGCTGTGATGAAAATCCAGTGGAGCCAAAAATGAATAAATAAATAATTTTAAAATATATATCAATTACAATAGGATTTTCCCTGGTGGCTCAGATGGTAGAAAATCTGTCTGCAATGCAGGAGACCCAGACTCGATCCCTGGGTTGGGAAGATCTCCTGGAGAAGGGAATGGCTGCCCACCAGCATTCTGGCCTGGAGAATTCCATGAATAGAGGAGCCTGGTAGGCTATATAGTCCATGGGGTCACAAAGAGTTGGACATGACCGAGCGACTAACACACACAAACACACATACGCAATAGCATTTTAAAAATCAGATACTTGAAAGTAAATATAATGAAAGATATTCAAAAATTTTTTACATAAAAAATTACCAAGTTATTGAGAGAAAGTGAAATACAAATAAATGGAGGGATAATAAATATTCATGAATTATAAACAGGGTAATTGTTCATTGATTGATGTATATATTCAGTGTCATCCCAATCAGATCCCAAACAGTTTTTTTAAGAAATTGACAAGCTGATTCTAAAATTTATATGAAAATGCAAAGGCTCAAAAGAATCCCCTAATGTTGAAGGAAAACAAAATTTGAGGACTTATTAAAAGATATGAAGAATTTTTACAAAATTCCACTAATTAAGATAGTAGGCACACTTCTAAATAACACATGGGTCAAAGAAGGAATCTCAAGAGAAATTTTAAAACATTTTGAATGAAATGAAAATGAATACATAACTTATCAAAATCTGTGGGATGCAGTAAAAATAGTGCTTAGAGGGCAATTTATAGTATTGAATCCATATGTTAGAAAAGATCTAAAATCATTTATCTAAGCTTCCATTTTAGAAAATTAGAAAAAGAATAAGAAATTAAATCCAAAGCAAGCAGAAGAAAAGAAATAATAAAAGTTTGAGTAGAAATCAATGAAATTGAAAACAGAAAATCGATAGAGAAAAATCAGTGAAACCAAAGCTGTTCTCTGATAAGATCGATAAAATCAATAAGCCTCTAGCCAGAAAAAAAAGAAACTAAGAAAAAAAAGACAGGGCACAAATTACTAATATCAGAAATGAAAAAGAATATATCATACAGACCTAATGGACATTAAAATGTTAATCAAGGAATACTATGAACAACTCTATACTCACAACTTTGATAACCTATATGAAATGGACCAGTTCTTTGAAAGACAAAATCTGCTAAAACTCACACAAGAAGAAATATACAATCTTAATAGGCCTATACTATTAAAGACGGAGAAGGCGATGGCACCCCACTCCAGTACTCTTGCCTGGAGAATCCCAGGGACGGGGGAGCCTGGTGGGCTGCCGTCTATGGGGTCGCAGAGAGTCGGACACGACTGAAGCAACTTAGCAGCAGCAACATACTATTAAAGAAAATTAATCAATAATTAATAACCTTCTAAGACATAAAGCACCAGGTCCAGATGAATTACAGTGAATTCTACCTAACATTTGAGGGAAATTATACCAACTCACTACAGTCTCTTTCAGAAGATAGAAGAAAAGGGAATTTATGGTAATGCATTCTATGAGGCCAGCTTTGCCCTAATATCAAAACCAAACAACGACATTATAAGAAAAGGACAATATAGGATTGATACAAAGACAGAAAATGAGACCAACGGAACAGAATAGATCCACACATGGGTTACTGATTTATGACGATGATGTAGTTGCCGTGAAGTAGGAAACTGTTGCCTTTTCAACACACAGGATTGGGTCACTTGGATATCCATTCACAGAAGCCATTTCCAGATTTAACAACTAAAAGTGAAAGATACATTAATAAGGCTCTTTGAAGAAAACAGGGCAATATCTTTATAACCTTGGAGGAGTAGGTAAAGATGCCTTAAACAGGTCATAGGAAGCACCAACCGTAGAGGAAAATATTGATAAGTTGGACTGCATTAAAATCAAGAGCTCTGTTCATGAAAAGACACCATTCAGAGAGCATAAAGTCTCATACTGATTAGAATGGCCATCATCAAAAAGTCTACAAATAATAACTGCTGGAGAGGGTATAGAGAAAAGGGAACCTTCCTACACTCTTGGTGGGAATGTAAATTAATTGGTGCAGCCACTGTGGAAAACAGGATGGAGGGTTCTTAAAAAAACTAAAAGTAGAGATACCATATGATCCAGCAATTCAACTCCTGGGCATTTATTTGGGAAAGACAAATACACTAATTTGAAAAGATACCTGCACCTCAATGTTAAGGAACATGTATTTACACTTACAATGTTAAGAAGCACTGTTTACAATAAAGGAAGCAAACTAAATGTCCATCAACAGATGAATGGATAAAGAAGATGCTGTACCTATATGAGTATTATTTAGCCAGAAGAAGAATGAAATAATGCCATTTGCAGCATCATGGACGGACCCAGAGATGATCATACTAAGTGAAGTAAGTCAGAGGTAAGTCTCATATGATATCACTTATATGTGGGATCTAAAAAAGTGATACAGATGAGCTTATTTGCAAAGTAGAAATAGACTCACAGACATAGAAAACAAACTTATGGTTACCGAAGAGGAAACAGGAGCGGGTGGGGGATGAGAGCAAATTAGGTGTTCAGGATTAACAGATACAAATATACACAAAATAGGTAAACAGCAATATTTACCAAAGTCTAATTCTCAATGGTATAGTAAATCTCTGTTTAACTTTATAAGGAACTAGCTATTTTCCAAAGTGGTTGAACATTTTGTATTCCCACCAGTAATAAATGAGTGTCCTGATTGGTTCACCTTCTCATTAACTCTTGGTATTGGCAATCTTTTCAATTTTAGCCATTGTAATGATCATGAGAGAGTATCTTGTGGTTTTAATTTGCATTTTCCTGATAATTAATGATATTATGCATCTATTTGTGTGCTTATTGGCCTTTTGTATATCTTCTTTTGTCTGTTTGAATCTTTTGTCGATTTTTAAATTGGATTGTTTGTCTTATTATTGAGCTATAAAACCTTATGTATTCTTGGTCCAAATCCTATGTGTGCGTGTTTTCTCAATGGTATCTGTATTAGTTTTCTATTGATGTTGTAACTAGTTATCACAAACCTAGTGGCTAATAACAACTCAGATTTATTGCTTTATAGTTTTGGAGATCAATTCCACAGGTCTAAAATCAAGGTGTTGGCAGGGCAGCATTCCTCCTGGAAGTTTGAAAAGAACTGATTTTCTAGTTTCTAGTAGCTGCATACACTCTCTGGCTGGTGGCCCTGCATCATTGCAACCTCTGGTTCCATCATCACATCTCCTCTTTGTCTCTGACTCTCCTGCCTCCCTCTTAAAAGGGCCTTTGCAATCATATGAGGCCCGCTGGATACCCCAGGAACATATCCATATCTCAGGATTCGTAATGAAATCTCATCTGTAAAGTCTCTGTTACCATGTAAGGTAACATATTCACCAGTTCCAAGATTCGGACATGGACATTTTGGGGAGGCCAACATTCAATCTAGCACTGTGTCTTTCAATGAAGAAAAATTGTTTTGTTTTGTTTTTTTCCATATTAGGGTTCTCCAGAGAAACAGAACCAATAGGAGATATAGCTGCATCTTTATGGAAAGAGATTTATTATAAGGAATTGGCTCTTGGAAACATGGAAGTTGACAAGTCTCAGGATCTTCAGAGTGAGTTGGCAAGCTGGAGACCCAGGAAGAACTGATGTTTCATTCAAGTCCAAGGGCAAGACAAAGTCAATGTCTCAGCTCAAAGGCAAGAAATAGAAGGAATCCTTTCTCACTCAAGGGAGTATAAGATATTTGTTGTATTCGGGCTTTCAACTGATTGGATGAATCTGCTTTACTCAGTTTGCTGATTTTAATGTTAATCATATCCAAAACATCCTCAGAGAAACATGCAGGATACTGGTTGACCAAATATCTGGGCAGCCCAGTCAAGCTGACACGTAAAATTAGCCATCATGAATCTATAGTCCATTTTGAGTTAATTTCTGTATATGGTATAAGGTAAGAAGAATTGAGGTTTTGTAGTTTTTCCAAATGGATATTCAGCCATTCTAGCATGATCTGTTGAAAAGACTCTCCTTTCCCCACTGAAAATCTTGGCCCTTATGTAGAAAATCACCCTAAAATATCTATAGGTCTACATTTGAACTCTCCATTCTAATTCATTCATTAATAGGTCTATCCTTACACCAGTACTTTACTGCTGTAACTTTTAAGTCTTGAAATCTAGTAGTACAGCTCTTTCATCTTTGGTTTATTATGAGGACTTTGGATTTCTATATACATTTTGGAATATGCTCATCAATTTCTATTTTTTTAAAAAAATGGTAGTTTGGGATTTCATTAAATCTACAGATCAATTTTGGGAAAATTAGCATCTTTAATTTGAGTTCTTTTTTAAAGTAATATTCTGTTAGTAATCTGAAGGTCCTCCCTGTTGACGCTGTTCAAAACAAATGATAATTAAAAACATAGCTCTAGTTCACTGAGCTTAGCCTTGTACAGACTCAAGATGGCTCAGATGGTAAAGCGTCCGCCTGCAATGCAGGAGACCTGGGTTCGATCCCTGGGTTGGGAAGATTCCCTGGAGAAGGAAATGGCAACCCACTCCAGTATTCTTGCCTGGAAAATCCCATGGAAGGAGCAGCCTAGTTGGCTACTGTCCGTGAGGTTGCAAAGAATTGGACACAACTGAGCGAATTCACTTAGCCTTGTACAGGTACTCTCTATGTATAATTTTACTTAATAATCCCAACAATTGTATGAGATAGGTATTATTACCCCCATTTTAAAAATTGTTATAGGGATTTCCTTAGTGGTCCAGTGTCTAAGACTCCATTGTGTCTAAGAGCCCCCAGTGCAGGGGGGCTCAATCCATGGCCAGGGAACTAGATTCCACATGCTGCAACTAAAAAAAACAAACAAACTCGCATGCCACAACACAGATGGAAGATCTTGCATGCCACAAATAAGACTTGGTGCAGCCAAATAAATAAATGAAAATAAACATTTAAAAATTTTTATAGAGGCTCCTGAGGGAGGAGATGTTTGTGTACTTATGGCTGATTCATGTTGATGTATGGCAGAAACCAACACAGTATTGTAAAGCAATTATCTTCCAATTAAAAAA
Source organism: Bos mutus (assembly GCF_027580195.1). Classification (NCBI taxonomy): domain Eukaryota; kingdom Metazoa; phylum Chordata; class Mammalia; order Artiodactyla; family Bovidae; genus Bos; species Bos mutus. The sequence continues at coordinate 98,220,025 of NC_091626.1, forward strand.
TACATTTAAAAATTTATAGAAGACAGTGATTCTGACAAGTGATTTACCTGAGGTTACAGTGTTAGCAAACAGCTGAGTTAGGATTTGAACCCCAGGCTTCCTAACTCCAAAAATCCATCTTCTTTCTTAAAAAACATGAATGGCTGCTTTATTTTATATTTCTCACTCCCTGCCTCTTCCCACCCTGATTTCACTCCCACCCAATTGACTCCCTAGTTAACATGTATTACGCATCTACTATGGGTGCCTGGTGCTGGGTGAGGTCATTTATATACCCCTTTCCATCAGAGAGACACATATTCTTACAGATCTATGGGTACTTGTTTGTATATATATGCCCTTTCCACTGAACTCTCCCGTGACTGGAGTGAGGTTCTGCCCTCCATCACCTGTGCCATAGAGGCAGGAGGAGAAGTTCCTAGGCCTGCCTGCCTGCCCCCAGCCAGCCCCAGGCCTCTGGCTTTCATAAGACTCGAGCTCAGCTGCTCTGTCTGGTCGCTCATTGTAGGAGTTGTAGATTTCTGTCTTCAGGTGAATGATTTGATTCTTTTCTCTGACCCTCAATAAATAAGCAAATGTGCACAAACCAGGCAAGAGGATGCACAGAAGACCCACCTCCAAACGTGGGAAACCAACGCTGCTATTTTTAGGTAACCCACTTGCTCTGCAACCTCACCCCTCTGTGGATAGATTCCTTCTGCTCACACACGACTCGCTCCGAGGAAGCAGGTCTTCCGGACACTCTTTTGTTCCCAGCCACTCCAGCCATCAGCCTTCCCATGCCAGGCCTTTAGGTCTGGATCTACTTCAAAAGCCCAGTAGTGCCTGAACTCTAGTCACCGTCTGCAGCAGTAGCAACTCCTCTGTTCCAAAGTCCCTACTCTTCCAACGTTAAGAGGGAACTTGGATGCGCACAGGTAAAATGGCATCTTGGGGGCGCTGTCATCTTCCTGCCACACTTACTTAGCAGAGAATTCTTAAGACGCTCCAGTACTGGTGTCTGGTGCAATACTACAAATTAGGGAGACATTTGGAGGCAGGCTGGATGTGAGCCAAATAAGAGTCATCCAGGCATTTACCCCACTCATTTGACAAACATTCATGGAACACTCACCATGAGGTTCCTGGGACAATATTACATTCAGGGAACACAAAAGTGAACAGGACAGAGTCTCTGGCCTCAAGAAACTTACCAGCTTGTCCACAGGCTGCAATTGTTGTTGTTCATTTCCTAAGTCGGGTCTGGCTCTTTGCGACCCCATTGACCACAGCGCGCCAGACCACAAAGAGCTACTTTTATAGCAGGAGGAGCTTAAAGAAACAACCAGAACTCACCAGGCAGGAGATCGAACCAGAGAGCAGAAGGGTGGCACCCTGTGGTCCCACACTGCTCACAGGGAAAGGGTGCAGGGTGGAGGATGGACCGGCCCAGGAGAGGACATAGCCATGAGCTACTTTGCACAGCAGCTGATTCACTCGCTGCCCTGTCTGCAATGAGAGAATGTCAGGAAACAGGCGAACTCCTCATGTGCACAATGTAGATGACCTGAGGGCGCTGCCAGTGGAACTGAACCCTCCTGTTCAGTTCTGTAACATAGGGCGCTGGATGGTGGCTTCAGGCCTCGGGAAACACGGTGGTTGCCCTCCTGGAGGACATTTAAAGTTCCCGCATGTGACATACTGAAAAACATGCCTCGAGAACTTGAGGACAGAATTAGGGAACTTGAGCAAAGGAAGACAAGGTCTTTATTGAATATGCATTATCCATTGAACAGTGATGAAGGGCAGGCAGGACTGGAATCAAGACCGCTTGAGGTTCGAAATTCAGTTTCACTACTTCTTATTTGCTGTGTGACTACAGACAAGTTACTTCACCTCTCGGAGCTCCAATTTCCTCATCTATAAAAGGGGCTAAAATACTTTCTCCCTAGTTCCGAGAAACGAGGAGGAAAATGAATGTCAATCTCTCATCCTTTCCCCATCCATCATTTCATACTTGAATGAATGAAGTGCTACAGGGAGGTAGTAAACACTCAAAAAGCACCCATTGTCATTATTGTCCTCATTCAAATTCCCACCTAGAGCTTCCCAGTGGCTCGCCATTCTATGCATACTTTGAGAGTTAGAAAGCCTCACACATTGCAAACCCAAGTGCAGTTCTTGGCCAAGTGCTGTATGCTAATCAGAGCACTGCTTCTCTTCTGTCAGCTCCCCTTTGGGTTTTGGACCCAGGTCTCCTTTCTAATTTCAGCCAATAGCTTCCTACAATGAGCGGAGAGGATCCTGGCCTGTACCTCTCTCTCTCTCTCTGTTTCTCTCCCCTCCTCCCTCCTCCTTTATTTTGGCCCAGGAACGTGTCCCCAGCATGTCAACAGCAGTGGAAGTAACCTAATTAGTAGTTAGTTGATAGACTGCCCACCCTCGTGTCCCACTGGCAATCCAGCAGCCTTTTTCTGCAGACAGGAAAATATTTCCTTGCTAATTAATCTGAGCACAGGGATTTGAGTTTGGACCAAGGCAGGGAAATCCATCTCCAGGAGTCTTGTTCAATTGCATCTGTTTCTCCGGCAATCATTTCCTTCCCGCCCCCACCCCCGCCCCGACTCCCCCTGTTCCAGCTCACCCCTCTGGCCTTTCATCTTCTACCTTTATTAAGGCTGGTTACCCTGATGACTTTCCTGCCTGCACCCCCCTCCCCGTGGCCCCTCTCAAGAAGAGGCAGCCTGCTCTCTGAGGACTTGCTCTGGGCTGATTTTGTTCCAGCGCCAGGTGCTGCCCAAGGAGAAGAGAGTTCACGCCGATCGGCTTGGGGTCTCGGCTTGGGGTGGCTGAGACCCCGACGGCCCCACCACGGCGCCCCCTGCCCCCACGATCCACACTGCCAAACAAATACAGACATCTCACTGTCATTTTTAAATAAGGCTCAGCATCTGTCCCTGGGCCCTGCCCTGGTCCTCTGCAGAATCGTTGCTTTGCATCTGAAGTGGTTCCTGAGAAAGGGTAACCGTACCCATGGTTTTACGTTTGCTTCCTCCCTCGTCTCTTCTGCCTGGTCCTGTTAGGTCTCCAGGACACACACTGAACACAGGCAGGGGGAAAGGGACTGGGTGTGGGACTCCTTGACGGGAAGGAGGCTCTCCATGACACAGAGGTGATGAGCTCATGTCTGTGGGGTAAGCTTGGGCTCCAACGTGAGAGAGGTAAAGGACCGTTTCCCCGCTGCCAGCCCTTGAGTGCTTATATAGACCATAGGAGGCCGCCTTGGCTTGGAAGCATTCTTGAGGATGCTATCAGAGATTCCTCTCAGCAGGGCCCCCTGATGACACCACCTTTTTCACAAAGGCGAGCTCTTTCCTTCCCTGTGTGTGTGCTAAGTCGCTTCAGTCATGTCCGACTCTTTGCGACACTGTGGACCGTAGCCCACCAGGCTCCTCTGTACAGGGGACTTTCCAGGCAAGAATACTGAAGTGGGTTGCCATGCCTTCCTCCAGGGGATCTTCCCGACCCAGGGATCAAACCCGTTTCTCTGTGACTCCTGCATTGACAGGTGGGTTCCTTACCATTAGCGTCACTTGGGAAGCCCCTTTCCTTGCTTATCAGCTGCCTAAAGAAGAAAGCTTCTCTAGACCTAAACCTAGAGCCAGACATCCTGGAATGTGAAGTCAAGTGGGCCTTAGAAAGCATCACTACGAACAAAGCCAGTGGAGGTGATGGAATTCCAGTGGAGCTATTTCAAATCCTGAAAGATGGTGCTGTGAAAGTGCTGCACTCAATATGCCAGCAAATTTGGAAAACTCAGCAGTGGCCACAGGACTGGAAAAGGTCACTTTTCATTCCAATCCCAAAGAAAGGCAATGCCAAAGAATGCTCAAACTACTGCACCATTGCACTCATCTCACATGCTAGTAAAGTAATGCTCAAAATTCTTCAAGCCAGGCTTCAGCAATACGTGAACTGTGAACTTCCAGATGTTCAAGCTGGTTTTAGAAAAGGCAGAGGAACCAGAGATCAAATTGCCAACATCCGCTGGATCATGGAAAAAAAAGCAAGAGAGTTCCAGAAAAACATCTATTTCTGCTTTATTGACTATGCCAAAGCCTTTGACTGTGTGGATCACAATAAACTGGAAAATTCTGAAAGAGATGGGAATACCAGACCACCTAACCTGCCTCTTGAGAAACATGTATGCAGGTCAGGAAGCAACAGTTAGAAGTGGACATGGAACAACAGACTGGTTCCAAATAGGAAAAGGAGTACGTCAAGGCTGTATATTGTCACCCTGCTTATTTAACTTCTATGTAGAGTACATCATGAGAAACACTGGGCTGGAAGAAGCATAAGCTGGAATCAAGATTGCCGGGAGAAACATCAATAACCTCAGATATGCAGATGACACCACCCTTATGGCAGAAAGGGAAGAGGAACTAAAAAGCCTCTTGATGAAAGTGAAAGTGGAGAGTGAAAAAGTTGGCTTAAAGCTCAACATTCAGAAAACGAAGATCATGGCATCTGGTCCCATCACTTCATGGCAAATAAATGGGGAACCAGTGGAAAAAGTGTCAGACTATTTTTGGGGCTCCAAAATCACTGCAGATGGTGACTGCAGCCATGAAATTAAAAAACGCTTACTCCTTGGAAGGAAAGTTATGACCAACCTAGATAGCATATTCAAAAGCAGAGACATTACTTTGCCAACAAAGGTCCGTCTAGTCAAGGCTATGGTTTTTCCAGTGATCATGTATGGATGTGAGAGTTGGACTGTGAAGAAAGCTGAGTCCCGAAGAATTGATGCTTTTGAACTGTGGTGTTGGAGAAGACTCTTGAGAGTCCCTTGGACTGCAAGGAGATCCAACCAGTCCATTCTAAAGGAGATCAGTCCTGGGTGTTCATTGGAAGGACTGATGCTGAAGCTGAAACTCCAATACTTTGGCCACCTCATGCAAAGAGTTGACTCACTGGAAAAGAACCTGATGCTGGGAGGGATTGGGGACAGGAGGAGAAGAGGACGACAGAGGATGAGATGGTTGGATGGCATCACCGACTCAATGGACATGAGTTTGGGTAAACTCCGGGAGTTGGTGATGGACAGGGAGGCCTGGCGTGCTGCGATTCATGGGGTCGCAAAGAGTCGGACACGACTGAGCGACTGAACTGAACTAAACTGAGACCTAAACAATACGTATCTCTCCTCTTTCTCTTGGACAGGGTTAAATTAACCCTAAGGGGCTATGGGAGAAGAGACTTTGTCCAGGTGGTGGTTGCAAGTTACTTCTCAGCAGGACATTTCTTTTTATTTATCTATTTTAATTGGAGGCTAATTACTTTACAATATTGTGGTGGTTTTTGCCATACACTGAGAAGAATCAGCCATGGGTGTACATGTGTCCCCCCATCCTGAACCCCCCCTCCCATTTCCCTCCCCATCCCATCCCTCAGGGTTGTCCCAGTGCACTGGCTTTGAGTGCCCTGTTTCACGCATCGAACTTGCACTGGTCCTCTATTTCACATATGGAAATATACATGTTTCAGTGCTATTCTCTCAAACCAGGATATTTCTTTAAGAGCAGTCTGAATCTGTGATAACATGAAAAGCTATGTGAGCTTGCTTGCCCATCTCAGACAGGACTGAAGAACTGAGCGGCTGAGCTCCAGAGGACTCCTCAGGGCCCAGGGAGCAAAGCGGTCAAGAGCGTAGGCTCTGGAGTCAGGTTGCCCAGGTCCAAATACGGACTCAGCTATTATGAGCTGTGTGGGTTCTTTACTGCTGTGTGACAAATTCTCTCGAAGTCGGCAGCTTAAAACATGTATTATCTTATTGGTTTTGGGGGCCTGGACCTTCCTGGCTGGGTCCTCTGACTCAGCATCTCTCACAAGGTGACCTTCAAAGTGTGTCTGACTAGGTGCTGCAGACGCCTGAGGGCCCCGCTGGGGATGATCTGCATCCAAACCAACTCCCAGCATTGTTGGCAGCTTTTGGCTCCGCATGAGCTGTTAACCAGAGGCTGCCCTCAATGCCCTGAAGCCTCTCCAGACAGCAGCTCACAGCCCAGCAGCTGGCTTCCCCAGGGCAAGGGACCAGACCGAAGCTAGGAAGAGACTGAACAGTTGTCAGAGTCTTCTAGGACCTAATCTCTAAAGTGGCATCCATCACTTTGTCTTACTCTGTTCACTAGAAGCAAGAATGAACAGGTCCAGCCCTCATCCAAGGCCAGAGGATCAGTGTGAATGCCTGAGGCAGAGACCAATGAGGGCATCTTCGAGGCTGCCCACCACATTAGCCATGTGGCTTTGGCAAGTTATCTAACCTCCCAGGGCCTCAGGTTCCTCATCTGTAAAATGGGTATGTTACTAATTAATAGCACATAGCCTGTGGGGATAAAGTTTCCCTGGTGGCTCAGATGGTAAAAGAACCTGCCTACAGGCTGATTCATGTTGAGGTCTGACAGAAAACAACAAAATTCTGTAAAGCAATTATCCTTCAATTAAAAATTAATTAATTAAAAAAAAAAAAGAACCTGCCTGCAATGCAGGAGTTCGGGTCCGATCCTTGGGTCAGGAAGATCCCCTAGAGAAAGGAATGACTACACATTCCAGTATTCTTGCCTGGAGAAGTCCATGGACAGAGGAGCCTGGTGGGCTGCAGTCTGTGAGGTCACAAAGAGTCAGACATGACTGAGCAAATAACATTCCACTTTTTCAGCCTATGGAGATATTACATGGATGAAATACTGGTGAAGAACCTAAAACAGTGGCTGGGAAGTGTATGTTCAATACACATGAGCAGTTACAAGGATTAGAAGACAGAACTACCAGAAAGTGGATCTGAGCTAGTAACATGCACCCATCAAATCAAGCATCTGTCTGCTTTCTGCAGCTGGAGGTACCAGGACATACTAGAGAGGGGGAGGGGAGCAGGAGGCTGCAGGTCAGCAGGATGAGGATGCCAAGGGTGGCGAAAGGAACCTGGCAAGCAGGGCTATTCCTGGAGCCCAGGTCTTTATCTCCTAAAGGGGTCCAGGGCTTATGTTTGTCTCCTGTGTAGCGTCTACATACACTGGGTCTTTCCTGTATACAGGAGACTATGTCCAGTGCTCTGCATGCCTTATCTCATTTAATCTTCATAACACACCTGTGAGGCAGGTACTGGTCCTCTCCTCCATTTACAGATCGTGCACACTCTTAGCGGGAGGATTGTAAATTGGAGATTTAGAGGTTGAAAATTAAAGCCCAGAGAGGTTCAGAAACTTGCCTGGGGTCACACAGCTTCAAAGTGGCAGTGCGAGGAGTCGGATCGAGGTCTGTCTGATTCAGTAGCCACTGGGCGAGCAGGCAGGGGCCGGCAGAGAACAAAGAACACAGCGGCAGCATCTCTGATCTCATACCTGGAATCCCACTCCCTGGCCTCCCAAGATCTGCACAAGCTGTGATGCCGCCCCCGACCCCCAACCCCTGCAACGTAAATGTGGTCCTTAGTAGGGTCTAGCTCTGGACCACCCGACTCAGCCTCCCTAAGGGGCCCCTCCACCAGAATCTCAGCATCATTCTTAGAGCCCTAGTCTGCTTCTTGGGCTTCCTCACAGTTGGCACAACCTGACTCCGTGCGCCTCCCAAAGTCACCTTTCTTCTCCACCCTCATGCTAACCTCTTTCTCCAGACTGTGTTCATCTGTCTTGAGCTCACAAGCTGCCCTTGCTGACCCCTGATTCTTCCAACATCACCGAGAGGCTCCCTCCCACCGACCACCACATCCAAACCCCTCATCACACAGCCCCCAAGCCACACCAGAGAGAGGCCCACCGCCCTGACAAGAGGGCCTCCTGGAAGAGAGGAGAATTTTCGCTGCTCATTGCCAAGACGGAAGAGAAGGCCAAGGCCTCGAGGAGGGACGAGAGAATGATGGAGCCCCGGGGTGTAGACGCCAGGGGAGAGAGTGTGCTTCAGGGGGGCTATAAATTCCCTTCTAATTCCAAATAATTCCGATTACATGGATGAGTAGTTTTCAATCAGGAAGATAATCTCAGAGATAGATGGCAGGATAATTGTTCGTAGCGCCGACGTAAATATTGTGTCGTTTCTATTAATCTCCGCGAATCGGCTGTCAGAGGTGTCACTCATTCATCACAACAAATTAAAAATAAAATTTTAAGAGAGAAAATCATGCCTAGCGGGGTGGTGGTGGAAGAGGCTGGGGTTACTGTGAGAACTGTGAAAAAGAGGGGGAGGTGTAGCCAGCAAGCTGTTGCTGGAAATAAATTTGGCTTCCCTATTTAATATATTTATTTATGAAAGCAAATGGGAACGAGGGCTGTAGATCTCTATTAACCTCCCCGTAGGGTGTGCACACATGTGAGCCTGTGCATGCGTGCACACACATGGGGGCCACCCTGCTAGCATTGCCCAGAGGTGAGCCAGGCCCTCAGACCCACCTGGACAGAGCATGTATTTATACATCCCAGAGGCACGTTGTCTCTGTGAACCGCACACCCCAGCCTCACCCAGCCACCAAGGGGTGGTGGGGTAGAGGGTGGATCTGGGCGGTGAGACCCCCTTTCACAGCAACTATCAGCCATTGAGAGAAACAGTATCTGGACCTAAATTGTCACTCCTGAAATGGGCTGGCAATTTTCTGTAACACCCTGGTCTTGCAGGGTAACTCAGGCACCTAGGAGCCTAGATTCAGAGGAAAGACTCTCCTGAGAGATACCTGAGAAGGAAGACTGTGAGCCCATTCCTTTGTCTCTCTCCTATTTAAATTCCTCAAGGTATGAGGTCCCTCTAGGAGAAGGCACACATTTCTCTAACCCACCCCTCCCTACACCGTGCACCCGCATCCCACCCCCAGCCTAACCATCTGTGGTGGCAGGTGTACTAAAACATCACTAGAATTTAGCCCCCGCAGTGAGGTCCATTCTCCAGCATCACAGTGGGATAATCAGCTCTAATCTTTGTACATGTTCATTTCTATCAACTGTACACCTGCATATACTTTCAAAACATGTTTCAGGATGCCTACCAGAATGCACACAGTGCCAGAGTGTAGGGACAAGAGGAGGAAGTCCAGGACCCCGACACTGATTCCACCGTCTGGTACGCAAAGTGCCTTCAGTCCACCTACGTTTGCTGAAAGAATGACTGAGTGGATCAATGGGTGGAAACCAGGGTGATACTGAAACAATGTGCTCAGTCACTCAGTCATGTCCGGCTCTTTGCAGCTCCAAGGACCGCAGGTTGCCAGGCTACACAGTCCATGGGATTTTCCAGGCAAGAATTCTGGAGAGGGTTACCATTTCCTACTCCAGGGGATCTTCCTGGCCCAAGGATTGAACCCCCAACTCTGTGTCTCGTGCACTGGCAGGTCGATTCTTGACCTCAAGCACCACCTGGCAGACATGAACTCAGGGAGGAATTTAGCGTCCAGAGATACATACCGGAGTGCTCCACACAACTTCTTGAGCTAGGCAGAATATTTGGAGTTATATATTCCAGAGACAAAGCAAAGGAGGACGTTCCCTTCGTTACAAGATTCACAGTGTTAGTAAGATGGTGTTCTGGGCTGTTCAGCAGAAGCTCAACTAAGGTCTGAGAGAGGGCACCTTGCCATAAAGGAAACAGCAAGCTCCTGGCGGTCTGTTGGTTTCATGGGTTTCCTCAGAGAGGACACTGTCGCTCTCCAGCTTGGTTTATATAACAAACCTGACTGCTGGAGCTCTGGGATCCTGTTGGGAAAGGCCTAGAGGGGGTTAACCCTCAGTGTGCCAATTTGCACTTAGTGCTTCTGTTGTCCACGGGGACCCCTGCCCTAAGGGGTGTCCAGAGGCAGAAGTCCAGAGCCTTTCTGGCTCAGTTTCTCTAGAAGATAAACCTCTCTTCTTTTGTTGGGGTGGGGTAGAGAAATCGGTTGCCCACGTGTCAGGGAGGGTACTTCTCCAAATGCAAACCCATCCTTCTGTCTTTAGCACCATCTGTCTGCTCACTGTCCAAATACTACCTTGTGCCCCGGCACCTAAGCCTTTCTGGAATTGGGCTTAACCTGCCTCTGGGCTCCTCTGTCAGTCTTCTACCTCTGCTCCCACTCCTGACCTAGGCTTCAGCTTTCCCAGCAGTAGCCAGTAACCACTTGTTTGTTCATTTCCAGCCTCCAAAATCTAATTGCTATTGTCTGTTTCTCATTCTCTTTGTCCTTAAGGGTTCATAGCTTTCGAAAATCCATTTACCGTACTTTGAGCTGGGTTTGGGGAAGGACTAGCAATAAATGCACGTGTTTCTATCTGTTATACTTAATCTGATGTCTCAACAGCCTTTTTATAATGAATAGGCTTGTGCTTTTCCTACACCTAATGTGACAGCTGAAGCTGAAACTCCAATACTCTGGCCACCTGATGCGAAGAACTGACTCATTGGAAAAGACCCTGATGCTGGGAAAGATTGAAGGCAGGAGAAGGGGAGGACAGAAGATAAGATGGCTGGATGGCATCACTGACTCAATGGACATGAGTTTGAGCAAGCTCTGGGAGTTAGTGAAGGACAGGGAAGCCTGGCGTGTTGCAGTCCATGGGGTCACAAAGAGTTGGACACGACTGAGCAACTGAACTGAAGCTGAATGTGACAGACAGTGCTCTAGGCTCACCAACCTGTGTTCTCCTCCAGGGCACTCGGGGAGATGACATTTCCCAGACTCCCTTTTAGTTTGGGATCATGCAGCTGAATTTTCAGGAAAAAAATGTGTCAGTGAATTCTACTCACTGTTTTCATTCCTTTCAGCCTCTTCATCCTTAAGAATGAAAGAAAAGAAATCAGAGACAGCTGAGGCGCCAGGTAGAAGCAGTTTAGATTCCTAAGTCTCTCTGGGAGAAGGATCGCCTGACCCACATCTGACTGCAAGGTGAACACAAAGTCAACCTTTATTGTTCTAAACCCCTGAGGACTCAGGGTTTATTTGTTGTTGCATCTTGGCCTGGGATATCCTGACTAATACAACAGCTTTTTATAGCACACTTCAGCAAAAGCCAACAGCATGTTCCCAAGAGATGGTTGTACACGGAGCCAAAACCATACAATTGAAGTAGCCGTATGGTTCTCGGGTAGTTCTGGCTAGGCCCAGGGTTGCAGTCTGGAATATCCAGGGAAGCGATCACACTCTAAGTGCTCCAGACAGTCTCCATATGAATTACATTTTGAAATAAAAATTTTTTTTATCAGAGTTGGCCAGTTAAATCTTTGGGATTATATTCCTTATTAAGAATGTATCATGCAGATACTGTGTTTCCAGTGAAGTGCTGAAACATACACTTTGAAAATGAGCCCGATGAGAAGTAGGATTAACATTCTCTTAGAAAGATACAGTTGCTAACCGGTACTGAGGCTTGAATAGGAGGATAGCTTTGGGGAAAACAGCAGACTAAGGAGATCTATCAAACCAAGGAGATACAGCGGCCAAGGAGTTCCCCAAATAAGAGTTTTGAAATTTCTCCAAGACCTGTATGAGGAAGGTAGAGGCCCAAGGTGGACGGTCAGAGTGGACATCTGTGTGTTCTCTGCCTGTTGGTTCTTCTTTCCCTGGGAAAGAACTTCTTTGTTTTCCTTTGAGGGAGCTCCCCTCCTTCCCTTTCCATCAATGCGTGTGAGGTGGGGCTGACTTCACCTACCCACAGACGTGTGACCCCAGTCTGAGCAATCAGCACGCTGCATTCTCCAGGCCCCAGGGATGGTTCAGGATGCAGATGAAGTCTAGGTATACCAAAGGAGAGTGGACCCGGGGCTTTCGCTGAAACTACTGGGGAAGAATTATAGTTCCCCAGGGGTTGTTAAGCTGAATGATTATGGCCTTGGGATTGCTGAAAACCCTGCTGTCACCATGAGAGGGGCAAGTTTCCTGCAAATAAAACTAACGCAAGAGGAAAGCCAAGCTAAGAGGTATCGGGCCCAGGACCAACTTCACTGGAGACCCCAGATCCAGACAAACTTAAATTCCACTCTATCTCTGGATCTGGGAGCTATATTTCCTTTTTCTTTTTTTTTGTCTTTGCCAGTCTCCATTTTGTTTCTGCTCTCACAATGAGGAGGGTCTTGGCTCACAGAAAGACCTTTCGACCCACCTGTGGCTCATAGTAAACTTCAAAGACATTCCTGGATTCACAAATAAGAATGAAGAGCTGGAACAGAAGGGGCCACTAGTCACCACCTGGACCCCAAGGGTTTCCTTTGCTTTCCCTTCAGCATAATTAACCCCCTTTGCTGTCAATATTGGTATAAGACCTGCAACTCCATTATGCTTTTGGCTGGTGTGAGTTGGTTTTTTTTAAACCAGCCGCCTTGGTATTCAGAGAAACATTCAGGAATGTACATGGAGACAGACCATTAAAAAAAAATCTACCTAGTACAGGGAGAGAAGGTAACATCTCAAGTCCTCAAAGTCTGTAATTTCACTAGCACCTGTGATTCCTGGTATCTGTCTCTACATTTTATAATTCAAGTCATTTTTAAAAATGGAGTAGTAGCAAGAGCTGCTATCTTTTTTTTTTTTTTTTTTTTTAGCCATGCTGGGTCTTCACTGTGGCACACGCAAGCTTTCTCTAGTGGTGAAGCCCAGGCTTTCTCTAGCTGAGAACTGCCCCACTGCTTGTGGGAATCTTAGTTCCATGACCAGGGATCGAACCCACGTCTCCTGCAATGGAAGGTGGATTCTTAACCGCTGGGTCACCAGGGAAGGCCCTGAATGCTCATTATAAATCAGGCCCCTTGACTTTCCCAATGACACTATGGGGTTGGTATCATTATCCCCATTTTACAGAAGGGGATACTCAGTCAAAAAGTAACTTGTCAAGATCTGTCAGCTAGTGAGTGGAATAATTAGGATTTCTGAAGCTGCTTTACTGAGGTATAATTTACATGCCATAAACTTACCCACTGTGAGTGCACAATCTAACAATTTCTAGTAAGTTTATGAAGCTGTGCAGCCCTCACTGCTTAGCTTTAGAACATTTTCCACCTCCTTAAGAAGATCACCTTTGTCCCGCCTTGCAGTCACTCCCTGTCCACCCCCACCCCTTGTCCTGGCCCCTGGCAACCCCTCATCTCCTTTCTGTATCCAGACATTTGCCTTTTCCGGACCTTTGAGATAAATGAAATCATGCAGCATGGGAGCTTGTGCATCTGGCTTCCTTCACTCAGCTAATGCTCTCAGGTTCATCCATGTTGTAGCACGTGCCAGCACTCTACTCCTGCATGTTGTTGAATTGTAGTCTACCGTATTGATACATTAGATTTCGTCTGTCCATTCATCAGTTGAGAGTCATTTGAATTGTTTCCAGTTTTTGCTATTATGCATAATGCTACTATGGACATTTGCATACATGACAGATATTTTCATTTCCCTTCGGAAGACATCTAGGAATGGAATCACTGGATCATATTTGGATTTCAGATCCAGGTGTGTTTGACCCCAAAGCTTTAACTCGCCACCCTATGCTCGTCTGTTTCTCCTCCCTGAAAATCAGTCTCTGGCAGTTCACACCCTTAACCAGGGCATCCCCTTCCTCTCATCACCTTACTCCTACAGTGGGAGCTATGGTTTCTGCTGGGTGAGACATTGAGGAGACATATTCTGATGGTAGGTCTAGGAAAGAAAACGACTCTCTTCAAAAGCACAGGCAGAAAGGACTTTCCTGTGGCTGAGGTCCAATAGGTGAGAATCTGCCCACCAATGCAAGGGATGCAGGTTCGATCCCTGGTCTGGGAGGATCCCACCTGCAGAGGGGCAGCTGGGCTCGTGTTCCACAATGACTGAGCCCTCAGGCCACAACTACCGAAGCCCGCGCACTCTGGAGTTCGTGCTCTGCAACAAGAGAAGTCATTGCAATGAGAAGCCCGCACAATGCAACCAGAGAGTAACCCCTGCTCACTGCAATTAGAGAAAGCCCACAAGCAGCAATGAAGACCCAATGCAGCCCCCCAAAAAGGATACGGCATGGGCAGAGAGAAGTGCTGCAGATGAGGGACCTGTGACCCCCACTCCCTTCATCCTCAAGGGTGGGGGCAGCTACACACCCCTGGGCTGTTTCAGCACAGCTGCCCGTGTCCTCTGGCCACACCTGACCCCCATTGCTGGTAAACCGGCAGCCTGATGCCTGGCTCCTCTCCCCACCTCCCTCCCTCCATGCTTTCCAAACTGAAGTGACACTGGGAGGTTGTGTGTGCATGTTGGGGGTGGGGGTGGAGGGAGGAATGGAGAGCTGACAGATACCAGCTGTCAAGAGCTGTCAAAATAATGCTGACAATAAGACGTGCTCCCCAGGTCAGGTTCAGGACGAACACTGCTGCTTTCTGCCTGCAGGGACCAGCTCTCAATGAAGTCTTTGATGAGCAGCCCAGCATTTGTCATCATGGTATCTGGCCTGCGGGGAGGATTCAGGGGCTCCTGCTGCAGGCACTGGGGACGGGTGGTGAGAGAGAATAGCATGGATGTCTGTGGGTTGGGGGAGCTATAGAAGAGAGTGATTTGGCTTCCCCACCAGACTGTAAGTTTCTTGAGGGCAAGGACTGCTTGCCAAACCCATGGGGACCGCATAGTACCTGGCATATGGCAGTGATCAATAAATATTTGTGGGATGAAGCAATGGGTGAGGGAATGAATGACTGTGTGGATGGCTTCAGTGAGGCAAGTTTAAGGAAGTCCGACATAGGAGGTGGCCGGTTGGTTGATTTAGTCGCTAAGTCGTGTCCAACTCTTGCGACCCCATGGACTGCAGCCTGCCAGGCTGCTCTGTCCATGGGATTCTCCAGGCAAGAATAATAATCATGGTCATGCTCCAGTTAGTTGGGGATGGGGTGTCTCTTCAGAACACAAAAAACATGGGAAACCAGGGTTGGAGGGAGAAGCCACTTCTGTTCACAGACCCCCAGGGTGAAGACAGGAGTGCAGCCAAGGCCACCACAGAATTCAGGCCTCTCTGCGACTCTGCCGGGGCTGCTTGCTTAGAGAAAGGGGCCTCGGTGGCTTAAGTACCAATCAGTTCTCACCCGTCCTCCTGCTTTCCGCTTCTCCTCTCCTGCACCATCCGCATAGGGTGCGGCCATCAGTGTGGTTGAGATGAGGCTCTGTGCCCTCTTCTGCCATCAGGAAAGATCTTCCCTGAGAACTTGAGCCCTAAGGGCAGCTGGGACACATTGATGACACTGTTGCTCAGTCGTGTTCCACTCTTTGCGGCCCCATGGACTGTAGACCACCAGGCTCCTCTTGTCCATGGAATTTTCCAGGAAAAAATATTGGAATGGGGTGCCATTCCTTTCTCCAGGGGATCTTCATGACCCAGGGATTGAACCCGAGTTTCTTATGGTCCTGAACTGGCAGGCAGATTCTTACCACTAGGGCCATCTGGAAAGACCCAAGACATGAAGAGTCATCGTTAGAACCTTCCCTCCCTTGCCGCATAAGACTGACCTTCTTTCTTTAGGAAATGGAATCCTAGTGCTCACCCTACACTTATCTCCAACCCTACCACACTGTCACTGCACCACACAAAATATAATGCATTCTTGGCATCTGTACCCCTCCCAGAACTTAGTCTTGAATCCTTCTGTAACCCACCCCAATGGTTAGTATCAGGTGCCAATACAGTCTGAAACAGAGATGCCTGTGACTCCTTGATGCAAAAGCTATAAAATTTATATGCAGAGTACATCATGCAAAATGCTGGGTGATGAGCACCGCTGGAATCAAGATTGCCAGGAGAAATATAAATAACCTCAGATATGCAGATAACACCACCCTTATGGCAGAAAGTGAAGAAGAACTAAAGAGTCTCTTGATGAAAGTGAAAGAAGAGAGTGAAAAAGCTGGCTTAAAACTCAACATTCAAAAACTAAGATCATGGCATCTGGTCCCATCACTTCATGGCAAATAGATGGACAAACAATGGAAACAGTGAGAGGCTTTATTTTCTTGGGCTCTGAAATCGCTGCAGATGGTGACTGCAGCCATGAAATTAAAAGAAACTTGCTCCTTGGAAGAAAAGCTATGACAAACCTAGACAGCATATTAAAAAGCAGAGACATTACTTTACCAACAAAGGTCCATATGGTCAAAGCTATGGTTTTTCCAGTAGTCATGTATGGATGTGAGAGTTGAACCATAAAGAAGGCTGAGCACCGAAGAATTGATGCTTTTGAACCGTGGTGCTGGAGAAGACACTTGAGAGTCCCTTGGATAGCAAGGAGACCAAAGCAGTCGACCCTATAAGAAATCAACCCTGAATATTCATTGGAAGGACTGATGCTGAAGCTGAAACTCCAATGCTTTGGCCACCTGATGTGAAGAACTGACTCATTTGAAAAGACCCTGATGCTGGGAAAGATTGAGGGTGGGAGGAGAAGGGGATGACGGAGGATGAGATGGACGGATGGCATCATCGACTCCATGGATATGAGTTTGAGCAAGGTCTGGAAGTTGGTGATGGATAGGGGAGCCTGGCTTGCTGTAGTCTATGGGGTCTCAAAGAGTTGGATACTACTGAGCAACTGAACTGAACTGAACTGAAAACTATAAATCAAAACTTCAACTCTCCCCAACAGCATCCTCTAGTCAGCCTTGACCACCACCATGGTCATTACTATTTTCACAGTTTGCTCAGGCACATTTCACTCTGCTATGATAGCAGTCATTAATATGACAAACAAATCTTCTGAAAGTCAGCAGGCAGCCCTCCAAGAACTCAAATGGCATCTCTTCAGGTGATTCTGCATTTTTAAAATAATGAATGTTTTTAAATGAATGTTTTTCCAAATACCAAAGTGGAAAATACTGAGACACTGTGCCCTGCTCTGTCTGAGGGCTTTTGTCCCTCTATCAATTTAGGAGAAGACTTGGCTTAACAGACTCCTGCATTTTTTAGGCTTCGTTTACCAAGTGATGAGGATTCCTGGCAATAAATTTGAACACCTTCCATTGCTCAAAACAGACCTAAATAGGGAATTTGTCATTTTATTGGCTGTCCAGCATATAATCCCCCTTCCTGCTATTATCCCAATATGGAAAATTCACATTGGATGTCTTCTTGGGAAAGAGAACTCCTGCCCATCAAAATGGGGAATCGCCCACAGGGTGACATCCTAGGGGTAGAGGAGGACCTGTCCATCATTGTTTGTTGTTGTTCAGTCAGTAAGCTGTGTCCAACTCTTCGCGACCCCATACACTACAGCATGCCAGGTTTCCCTGACTTTCACTATCTCCAGAAGTTTGCTCAAACTCATGTCCATCATTAAGGAAGCTCAATCTTGACTCTTTTGATCCATCCTCAAAGATGGGCGAAGATGGGTGAGTTCAAATTTGGCCAATGGGACCCTCTCTCCCTGGAGCAAGTGATTCAAGTGTGTGGGGCAGCTGGAGGCTGTGTTTATCTCAGCAGTCACTTTAGGGCCCAGACCTGCCAGTTCCTGCTCAGGTGGGCTTGGTCGGAGTTCCTGCTGCACAGTCCCTGGCTCTCCTGGCTCCTAAAAAATTTGTGAGCCCTTGATATCCCTTTAGAAAATTCCCTTTTACCCATTAGAGAACCACAGCCAATTTCTGTTGGTTGCAACCAAGAACCTTCCCTGACACAATTTGCATTATAAGAGCGATCATTCATTCAGCACCTTCTGAATGTGAAACATTGTACACTTTGCAGTTTGACTACAGCTACCTTTGTATGAATTACAAGATACCCCCTATGGTGGCGGGTGGGGGGGGGACTTGAAATGCCCCTTCCTCCATGGTGACACAGCATAGAGTGGGGCATAGAGTGGGCTGGTCCCTTTGGGTTTGAGCAACTTGCATGGTCATACCTGCCTGCTTTGCTGTAATTTCTGTAACTACCCCTCAATGTTATCAACAGTTTCTGGGAAACCAAGGCTCAGAGATGTTAAGCAATTGCTCGTTTCACTAGTAAGTGGCAGAGCCAGAGACAGACCAAATCTGCTTGACTCCAAAGCTTGCCAATTACACAACACCCACTGCCTGCTGCATCAGAGATGGACCTAACCTAACCATCCAGTTAGAGAACTGGACAGAAAGACATTTCCCTGGTGATCCAGTGGTTAAAAGTCTGTCCTTCCAGTGCAGAGAGTACAGGTTCCATCCTTTGTCTGGGAATTATGACCCCACGTGCTGCAGTGTGGCCAAAAGGAAAAAAAAGAACGGATAGGAAATGAAGCCAAGCAAAGACGATTTTAGGGTAAGAGCCAGCCCTTCTAGTCAGAAGCACCCTACTGAGCAACGTCCACAAGCATTTGTTCAGGGCTGTCTGATCAGAACCACCAGAGTGGGGGCAGGACCTAAATACACTACACCCACTGAAGTTTATCAGAAAAGACAGCAAAGCCATGAGCGGGTGAGAGTCCATCTCCCCGCTGCTTCTCTTTCACTAGAAGCCAGAGTAAAAGTACATGAATTTCCCTATGACCCAGCACTTCCACTCCTAGATAATTACCCAAAAGAAAACACAGATCTATAAAAAGATTTTGACACATATTCATAGCAGTTTGCTCTTAACAATCCCAAACTGGAAACAACCCAAGGTCCACCAACTAAAACAGAATAAACAAATTATATACATTCACAGAGTGGATGATAGTGAATGATAGTGATTCTGTTCAGTGAATGATAGCAGCCAAATGCAAAAGACTTCATAGAGCGTGATTTCATGTAACTGAAATACAACCTATGGTGACTAACCTATGGCAACGATACTAACCTGTGATGATTGAAGTCAGAACATCGGTTTTTCTATGGTGGGGTGGGGGCAGGGGAATAAGAGAACTTTCTGGAATAAAGGAACTGTTCTATATCATATCAATTTCATAGGTATTGTTGTTCAGTTGCTAAGTTGGGTCCGACTCTTTGTGAACCCGTGGACTGCAGCACACCAGGCTTCTCTGTCCTTCACTATCTCCCTGAGTTTGCTCAAACCCATGTCCATTGAGTTGGTAATGTCATCCAGCCATCTCATCCTCTGTTGCCCCCTTCTCCTCTTGCCCTCAATCTTTCCTAGCATCAGGGTCTTTTCCAATGAGTTAGCTCTTCGCATCAGGTGACCAAAGAATTGGAGCTTCAGCTTCAGCAACAGTCCTTCCAATGAATATTCAGGGTTGATTTCCTACAGGACTGACTGCTTTGATCTTGCCATCCAAGGGACTCTCAAGAGTCTTCTCCAGCACCACAGTTGGAAAGTGTCAATTCTTTGACACTCAACCTTCTTTATGGTCCAACTCTCACATCCATACATGACTACTGGAAAAACATGGTCATAATCCATGGAGCTAAGCTTAAGAGCTACTCACTTTATTATACGTAAATTATACTTGAATTGTTTTTTCTAATGTCAGTTAAAAAGAAAAAAAGAATAAAGGCCAGAAGCTGCTCTTCCCTGGGGCTCAGAAGGCCACTTCTCCCCCCCCACCCCACAGGTGTGGCCATCCTACTGACACTTGGCACTTCCCGACCTGCTCTCTGGCCCCCAGGCGGGTCCACTTATCCTCAGCCTCCAGACTTATCGCTCCTTCCCCCAGCTGGTGATGGAATTATCTCCACAGGATTCTAGCTGGGAAGAAAGACATTATAAAGAAACCTCTCAACATCCAAAGGAACTCCGCAGCTTTGGTTACAACTGCCCTCTGTAAGCTGCCCGTCCATGTGAGCTGCCTCGTGGACAGACAGCCTCAGAGGGGGAAGAGATAGCTTGGGTCCTGTGGTCCAAAGTATTCCTTGGGGAAAGAGAAAGACCCATTGTCTCAACGCAAACTGAAGAAGGCAGATGAAATTCCAACCGCCTGTCCGGGCCCTCGATGAAGTGTTGGAAATAGAAGTGGGGGAGAAAACGCCTCTTTTCTGAGAGGCTTTGTGGTATGAGAGAAAGAGCATGCACTCTGAGGCAGGGACAGGGGTTCAAACCCCAGCTGTGCTACTTATCAGGAGTGTGACTGGGAGCAGGTGACAGCCTCTGAGCTGGGAATGACGCACGCTTAGAATCCTACCCATAAAGCCTCATCCCCTCACCTGAGCTAAGCACATGGCATATGAGGATCGTTGCAACCTTCCTGCAGACACGCAGTAACACACATGTGCAGAGGTAACCTGTGTACATGAACAGGCAAAGTCCTCCCCCTTCTTTGCATCTCAGGCTGAAGGTCAGTTCCTCAGTGATGGCTTCTTGGGCCTCTTGCAAACCAAATTAAACCCCCCTCCCAAATTCTCTCTCAAGCACTTATTCCAAATTATTATTACATATTCATCTGGGCTCATATCTCCCTTGTCCCCAGGCTACTATTTTCATGAAGGCAGAGACTACATCTGCTCTCTTTATCCACCCTTCCAGTAAACACATAACACAGAGCAGGGCACGTAGTGAGTGTTCAGTACATATTGTGAGTGAAGAAACTCAGATCCATGCTAAAAGATGGTTTGAAATGTATTCTCTCCAGAATCTGGAATGTGACGAAACTCAGTATGCAGCTACACATGGCAAAAGATACGAGATGTTTCTGCACGAAGATACGTGTTCATGGAGACTATCATTAAAGTGAAACCCACAAAACTTTATTCCTGGTTGGCATCCAGCCGTAAACTGGCATCTGGCAAAAGCACCATTTTTCATTCTAACAACCTGCATCTGTAAGCGGCACGTGCTCATAACAGAGCATATGCCTTTCACTCTGAAAAGCTCAATAAATCACTTGTGATATTTTTAATGGAGATGAAATTAAATTAAAACTATCAGCTTTTATTTTTTATGCAGTTCGCATTTTCAACATTTATTTTAGAATAGTTCAAGATCTGTAAAACCTGGGGCTTTGGTCTGAGGTTTCAGAGTTAATTTCCATATTAATTTAAACTGCAAACATGATTTGGAAGTAAATCTACTGCCAAATATATATATACATACATGTACATTCAGAAATCAAAGGTGCTTTTGGGATTATCAGTGGATATAGACTTCCAAGGCAGAGGAGCCTTGGAACTTAATTAATATTGCGGGGGAGGGGGTGTAAAATTGTTTTTACGAGTTAAATTTTTAAGGAGGTCAGCTTCTGAAGTATCATGCCACCCTATTAATCAACAACTTTCCTTTCTTCAGATCATTCTCTATGACTCACTTCTTCTGAGAAGCCTATTCTAAGTCCTCTTCAAGGAAAATAAACTCAGACATAATCCTGACCACCTGCCAGTGAGCTCTCCCCAAAAGGAGGCAGTAACGCTGAGCTGGGCTTGCAGGAACACTCTGAACAAGGAGCCTGCTCACCTTTGCTCACCAGGGTCTTTGCCCCAGCCAGGCTTCTCTGGCTGAGTCAGTCACACCTGGCCTGTTTATTTCTGAGCACACACAGTGAGTGGAACCCTGTGCTGAGAAGGTTTAGCAGCTTAGCTCTGTAAGGTCACCCTCTTTCTCTCCTCATCTTATACAGAAAGAAATAGAAGCCCAGAGAGGTTAAATAACTTGCCCAAGGCAACTGAACTGAACTGAGTGGAGTAGGGGGTGTGTGGGGGATGCCAAGGTCAGGCTAATCAGAATCTTAGTGATTGGTGAAGAGAGGGGTACCTAGTCAGCGCCAATGAGAACTGGTCCTGGGATTTCTCCTGGTACCTCTGAGAGAGAAGATTTCTTGTTCCTAGAGTTGCTGAGTGGGCAGAAGACAAGCCAAGAGCTATGACAGCTATCTTGCCACCAAGGAAAGGAATGATGTCAGCACGGAAGACATGGAGATGAGGAAGGGAAGGCACAAGGTTCTAGATAACATGGGGTGCCTGGACCTAGTTCTAACAATTTGATCAACCACAACTTTTCAGATACTAGGGGTGATACTTCTCTCTTTGGCTTTATCCACTGTGAGTTGGCCACTGTGCTGTGCTTAGTCACTCAGTCTTGTCTGACTCTTTGTGACCCCATGGACTATAGCCCACCAGGCTCCTCTGTCCTTGAACTTTTCCAGGCAAGAATATTGGAGTGGTTTGCCATGCCCGTCTCTAGGGGATCTTCCCAACCCAAGGATAGAACCCAGGTCTACTGCATTGCAGGCAGATTCTTTATCGTATCAGGGTAACCCCAGTTGCCTGATCACTATTATGGGCTAAAACGTGTCCCCCCTAAATTCATAGGTTTCAGCTTTAACCCCCAGTACTTTAGAATGTGGCTGGATTTGGAGATACGGACTTTTAGAGAGAGGTGATAAGTTGAAATGTAGCTGTGAGGGTGGGCCCTAACCCACTCTGACTAGTATCCTTATAAGAGGAGGAAATTGCATGTACAGAGAGGTCCCACAGCCTCAGGCAAACGAGGAAAAGGCCCTGGGAGGATGCAGTGTGTAGGTAGCCATCGGCAAGCCAAGCATAGAGGCCTCAGAAGAAACCAGACTGCTGACACCTTGATCTTAGAATTCTAGCCTCCAGAACTATGAGAAATAAATGTCTGTTGTGTAAGTCAGCAGTATTTCGTTGTTGCCGCCATGATGATTACTTCTTTGTGTCAATCTGACAGTCCTAAGGGAATGCCCAGATAGCAGGATTTCTGGGTGTGTCTGGGAGGGTGTTTCTGGAAGAGATTAGCATTCGATTCAGAAAACAGTAAAGCGATTCACTCTCTCCAGGGTGCGTGTGTAATTAGTCGCTCAGTCATTCGTGTCTGACTCTTTGTGACCCCGTGGACTATAGCCTGCCAGGCTCCTCTGTCCATGGGATTCTCCAGGTAAGAATACTGGAGTGGGTTGCCATTTCCTCCTCCAGGGGATCTTCCTGACCCAGGGATCAAACCAGTGTCTCTTATGTCTCCTGCATTGGCAGGCGGGTTCTTTACCACTAGCGCCACCTGGGAATCTGTTGGGGGCCTGAATGGAACAAAAAGGTCAAGGAAGGTGAATTCTCTCTCTTCCTGAAAGAAGAATGTCCATTGTTTTCTGCCATAGACATCGTAGTTCCTGGTTCTCAGACCTTCAGATTCCAGGACCTAGAACTGGAGTTACACCCCCAGTTTTCCTGGTTCTGGCTTGCAGATGGCAGAGTGTAGGACTTCTCAGCTCCATAACAGCCTGAGCCAGCTAATAAATCTCCTCTTATTTATCAGTCTATCTATGCATCCATCCTATTTGTTCTGTTTCTCTGGAGAACCCTGACTAATACAGTTGTTGTTGTCCAGTCACTCTGGGACCCCGTGGACTGCAGAACTCCAGGCTCCTCTGTCCTCCAGTATCTCCTGGAGTTTGCTCAAATTCATGTCCATTGAGTCAGTGATGCTATCTAACCATTTCATCCTAGCAAACTAATACAGCTACCAAAAGAATCTTGGTTTTCCTTTTGCTCAATCTATGGGAAGAACCATAAAAAGCAGCTTTTCAATACTGGATAAAAATACAGGAAGAGCTTCAGAAATGAGGGGGAACAGGGTGCTGAAATAGTCAGAAAGGACTTGGGTTGGGGGAAAGATGAAACTGGGGTTGGAAGTGAGCATTTTATGTATAGTAGATAAGTAAACTAGCCAGGGCTTCCCGGGTGGTGCTAGTGGTAAAGAATCTGCCTGCCAGTGCAGGAGACAAAAGAGACAAGGGTTTGATCCCTGGGTCAGAAAGATCCCCTGGAAGAGGGCATGGCAACACACTCCAGTATTCTTGCCTGGAGAATCCAATGGACAGAGGAGCCTGGCGGGCTATCGTCCATAGCGTCGCAAAGAGTCAAACATGACTGAAGCGACTTGGCACACATGCAAGCAAACTGACCAGAGAATAGCTGGGAGAGAAAAGGAAAAGTGGGTATTTAGGGGTTAGATTAGGGAACGGTTTAAAGTCCCGTCTAAGGAGTTTGGAATGTATGTTGTAGATGACAAGGGTTGGGGTAGAGGAGGGACAGTTTGAAGGTGGTGTCAGGGACAGGGAGAGACCAGAGTCAGGGAAGTCGTGACTGAAATAAGGATCACTCCCAGAATCGCACTGGGGGATGGAGAGAGAAGGAGGCAACCCATGAGTTTGCTTGAGACAAGGCCCAGTTCCAGGCTAAGGAGCCCCTGTGAGTCGCCTGGAAAGCTCTGGGGTTAGACTCAGTGAAAGCTTCAGTCTGCAAATGCTCTCTACACTTCTACACTTGCCTCCCCTCAGGGGCACAGCTGGAGGCCACTGTCACTGCCAAGGGCACGCAGCTAACTCCCCCACCATTTCTGCCCCACCCTTAATGCCAGTCACTGTCAGAGCTTCCCAGTTCCACTAACGCCCATGGCCTTTGTGCGTATGCCTAATATAGACAATAAAGCTTTACTGCCCCAACAAAACTCCCCTGGGTCCAAAACACCCTCTAGATCCAGCCTCCAACCTGGAAGAGGGGTGAAACCGTCCTCTTCCCATAGCCTTCCACCGTGGCAACTCTGCAGAAACCAGCGCCAGGGCCCTTTCACTCAACAAGTACTTGCTGTATATCTACAACATGCCAAGCCCTGTGATAGGCGTTGGGCACTGAAATACAGGATTCAGGTAAGATCTGGGTGGGAGTTCATCCACTGCGAATAAGACATTACAAAGCCGTCATAATTAAGATTTTATAGAATTGGCTCAAAAATGGGCAAATGGGCCAGTGGAACTAAATAGGGTCCAAAAACAGACCCGTATTTATAGGGTCATTTGATTTACAACAAAAGTGGTATTGCAGATCAGTGGGGAAAAGATGGTCTTTTGAATAAATGGTGCTGGGTCCAATCAATTTCAGTAAGGAAAATAAAAAGAAAATTAAGACCACCCATACCTCTTATCATACACAAGAATCAACTCCAAATGGACTATAACGAAAACAGAACAGCAAAACTTTTAGGATAGTATGTAAGAAAACAGCACTGCCTATAGAGAAAGAGATCAATATATTTAACTTCGTTAAAATTAAGAAACTGTTCTCCAACTTTGATGGAACTGTTCTCTAACTTTGATCAAAGACCCCATCGAGACAGTGAAAAGCAAGCAACGTGGCAAGAGAAGATTCTTACCAGGAATCAACCATATAACCAGCATAGGACTTACATTCAGACATATAACTCCCTCATATCACTTATTTTAAAAGCCAAACACACAAAAAAGAAAAATGGGCAAGATACTTGAACAGGCAATTCAGAAAGAGTATTCCAGTGAGCCAGTAAAGATGAAAATGTTGACCTCATTACAAATCTGGGAGATGCAAATTAAGGCTGGAATGAGTTACCTCCATCTATTTAAAAAAACCTGACGTCTTTGTTCTAGAGAAATGTGAAACAACAGGGACTTCCATGCAATGCTGGGGGAGGGAAACTTGTAAAAACAAAGTGAACACTTTGATTCAGAAAGTCCTCTCTTGGATCCACAGCTAAGAAAAATGTGTGCACAGGAACACCGAAGACGTGGACACAAATGTTTATAGTTTATAGCAAGCCTTTTCATAATATTCAAAAGCTAAAAACTGCTCAAATATCCATCAACAATAGTTTAGATAAACTGTTGGGCAAGTTCCTACAATAGAGTACATACCCAGGTGAAAATAAATTAATTACAGCTAACCGTAACAAAACTGAGCTGAGCAAAAGAGACCAGGCACAAAAGAGAATTTATGTTATGATCCCAAGTTGCTCTGGTTCAGAAATAGACCAGACTAACAGTCGTGTTAGAGGTCAAGGGAATTGTTGCTTGCAGAGGAAAGGAGGGGTAAGGATTGAGAGGGAATGGAGGGAATTTTCTGGGTTGCTGGCAATGTCTGGGCAGTGAACACAGAATTTTGTTTTACAATAATTCATTGCATTTTATCCTTTATGTTTTGCGCAATTCTCTGTATATGTGCTGTATTTTATAAATTGTTTTTTTAACTGAATGTTTATACAGCCAACAAATTCACAATCGAGCTGGAAAAGCAGAAATGTAATCAGACACTTATAACACAGTGAGATAAATGTGCTGATGAGCCAGGCCTGGCCTCCCCTCCCAGCTTTGCCACATCCGAGTCATGTGATGACAAGTGAATTAGCCTCTGCTGGTCTTTTCCTCTTGTTTAAATGGGAATGATTATTATGCTCACCTCATGGGGTTGTTTAAATGAGTAAATAATAGGTAATACGGCTAGAATATACCTTGTATACAGTAAATGATTGATATTCCTGTTAACTTTTATCATCATTGGGCTTTCCTGATGGCTCAGATGGTAAACAATCTGCCTGCAGTGCAGGAGACCTGGGTTCAATCCCTTGGTCGGGAAGATCCTCTAGAGAAGGGAATGGCAGCCACTTCAGTATTCTTGCCTGGAGACTTTCATGGACAGGGGAGCCTGGTGGGCTATAGTTCATGGGGTTGAAAAGGGTTGGACTCAACTGAACGACTAACATTTCCACTTTTTTTTCCCCAATTATCATCACTACTAGTTTCACTTTCACTATATCACAGGAGCTTAAAAAAGGAGCACGCAACCCACACAAAAGGCAGTAGAGTTTCGTTAATCTCTTCTGTCTGCTCTTGATCACTCTTCAGCCAGCTTTGGTACCCAGATGGCTTCCCTGGTGGCTCAGATGGTAAAGAATGTATCTGCCTCCAATGCAGGAGACATGGGTTGGATTCCCAGGTCTGGAAAAGCCCCTGGAGAAGGGAATAGCTACTAACTCCGGTATTCAGGAAGGTGGAAGAGAAAGGCACAGCATTATATTCCCCTGCCCTGTCTGCAAGGTCTTGGAATCAGCCACGGCAAGCAATTCTCAACCTCACTTGCCTCAGGATCAGGCAGAGGAACGCCAGAGTCACTACCAATGCTTGAGCCATCCTGCCCGTGCCCTGCGCACAGCAGGTGCTCAAGAAATGTATATTGAAGGACTGTAAAATAAGGGGAGGAGCATGAAAGGGGAAAGCGGGTGAGTGAGTGAGCAAAGCAAGCTGAAGAGCAGGCAGGAAACCCACGTGTACCAACAACTGTGACTAGGAACAGATGTCGGACATCCTTTGGCCACCTCCCTTTCCCTCCTTGTGGCCAGAATCTTTGCTCTTCCCTGTCCCTCATCCTGCTCAAACCTGCTGCTCACCCAGACTAGAGGTCACATCGTGATCCACCGAGCCACCTACTGCTCAGACGGCCATGTGAGGGAGTTGCTATTTATCTTTGTTACTGCTGCAAGTGTCCGAGAAAAAACAGCTTCAGAGATCACGTCTGTTGGGATAACCTATTGATTTGTGTCACATTTCTCCCAATCCCCATTTTATTGTTGTTCAAGACGGGGTCAGGGCAGGTCAAAAATAACTCTTTCCAGTGGAGGCAACAGACTGGGGAATTCTAACAGGAATTCTGAATTCTCTAAAAGGTGTGGCCTGTGGAAGTAACGGAAGACCAAGGTAACCCGCTGCCAAATGGGTGGGTGAGGGGGTCAGAATGAGGCCTGTGACATTCAGGCTGAGGGAGAAAAGACAAAATTAACTAGGAAGATAGAATGGATTTACAACTTAGGATCGATACTCAGTACAAGATTTGAGAAGTCTTTTTAAAATTAGTTTTTCATACTGGACACACCAGTTTGCTGAATATAGTCCAAGTATTAGCCAACTATTCTATGGTCAATGAAAGGGAAGACATTTCATATTTATGAATACCAGATCATCTGCCAAATACTTCATCTATAGGATCAGTCGGCAAAATATGACCAAATCCAACCACTGGCTGTTTTTGTAAACAAAGTTTTCTTGGACCACAGTCATGTTCATTCATTTATATATTGTCTATGGCTGTTTTACTACTAATAGAGTTGAGTATCAACTCTAAGACCATATGGTCTGCAAAGCCTTAAATATTTACCATCTGGCCTGTTGCAGAAAACATCTATAGGATCTTGGTTAATTGCCACATTTCCATTTTACATAAGAAAACTTTAACTCATGAGTTAAATAACTTATTCAAGATCAGATTTAAGGGTAGTCCTGGGATTTGAATACAAGTCTGCTTGATGCAAAAAAAGTTCCTATAGATATGTGCCATTTTCCAAAGAAGAAGATATTATGTTCAATCTTAACAATGCTATTTATTTAAGGCAAATATCTACACAAATCACAACTCTACAAGTCAAATTTGGCCCAAGGACTGCTTAAACCCCACTCTTTCAATTGAGTGGTTTTTGAGGTTAAGGAAGATTTCTTTAGGTTTAGAAGTCTTTTGATTATGCTGAGATTTCAGGGTAATGGTATTTGTCATTTAGTTAACTTATGGTCCATTTCATCTTAATTAGCTCTACGTTCCTCCTTAATCTTGACCAATACTAACCAGTAAGATGGGGGGACAAATATGAATCCCCTCTTGAAGGAGGCTAAGTAGGGGCATGAAAAGGCAGTGACAAGGCATAATCAGTAGTGATTTAGGCACAGCTCAAGTCTTCTCTGTGTTCGTCTTTCATCTTCACTCCCTCCCCTGGCAGAAGAGTCATCCCGTCAGACACCGGGCATAGCTGTCATGATATTCAGGAGGGAGGAGGTAGAAAATTGCAGAACTTTTTCAGAATGCAACACTTTCCAAAGAATCTCTGATTCTCTCATATAACTGATAGGAACAGATAGGATACCTCATAGGAACTGATGACTGATAACTCAAAGTGGGAGAAAAAAAACCCTCATTGTGGTCAGAATGGAATGAGGAAATATGCTACTGTTTGGAAAAAAAAAAGTATTAAGTGAGGAAGAAAAGGCAAGTACAGAGAGATTCTCAAAGGACATGACATGACATCAGCATCTTGAGAGAGATTATTTAGGAATAACTGAGAAGAAATAATTCATAGAATGTGATTTTTTAATAGATCCAAAGGACATTAAGGTAAACCCCTGGTCCCCTGTGCCCTGTAGCTCTTCTGGAACCATTTGTCCAGTGCTGTGAGTATGGAGTTTGCAAAAAAAAAAAAAAGATACCTGGGAATTATGGAAGGATCTCAAAGGAAAGGAAAGAAAAACCATGGGGGTATTTTATTGGATGATGTAGAATAAAATCCATCAGTGCAATTGATGGCAGTTCCCCATCACTGCCAACCCTAATTCTGAAGCAAAGTACCTTCAGGAATGTACTTCTATTCAAAGTCAACCTGGGGACCCCTGAGAGACACTAACCTTACCGATCTTTGGAGAAGGGATGCTCCAGGGTTAAGCTTGCCCTTTTCCAGCTGCCCCAGACATCCTAGTTCTCATCCCACAGTTGGATCCCTCCCTCACATATTCTTGGACCAGCCTTTTCTTCCCACCTCCACACTAGCTGCAGGGCGTGGACCATATGACCACGTACACATCCTGTTCTTGCCATACAGCTTCCCTACCTAGAACTGTTTGTGGGAGAGCAGCCCTATTGATACTCCAGAGCAAGTTTAGAGAGAACGATGGGAAAACCAGGAAGGCCCAGGCATGGGCAAAGCCCATGAAACTGACAAACACACTAAGAAATGTCTTTAATGTCAAATCTAGCCCTGTTTTCTGTCCCGCTCAAGACCACCTTTTCCAAGCAAGGAACTTAAGCCCCATTACAGTCTTTGAACGCTGCTGGGGATCGCAACTTCAGAACCGAAGCAGCTCTGGTCCCAGGCCGAGGCACCTCAGGAGTTAACCAGGGGTATTTATTTACAGGTTAAAGAGGCCAGCTCCAGAGTGCGCGCTGTGCTGAGGAGACGCGGAGCGTGAGCTAACAAGACGCTCTCTCTAGCGGCATTCTGGGCGATTACTCCCGAGCACCCAGCCATACCAAAATCAATAAACAATTTCAGCGCAGCCCAGGGAACTTTGCCACACTTAATAAAAGTCTCCAGCTGCAGTTATGGCTTCATTTCACCTTAACGTCTTCTTTAACTGTCCCTTCTTTTCAAGATCAATTAGAGGTACATGCAAAGAGAATAAAGAAATCCGCACGTGCAGACGCCCACACGCTAACACACACATGGCCAGCAAACAAGGTCAAAACTGGTAATGAGGGCAGATGGACTCTCCCCTCGTTGCTCTAATTCCCAGCTTTAGGGTGAGTGATGGTGGATATGTCTAGGCACACGGTTGGGGGAGTGGGGTTGGGTTTTGGGGGAGAAAGGAGAGGGAGAGAATGGGGGGATTTGTCCCCTAGTTCCTAAGTACATATAACTAATCTAAATACAGAAAGCGCTCCTACTCTATAGTCAAAGTGTTAGTCGCTCTGTCGGGTCTGACTCTTTGCGACCCCGTGGACTCTAGCCCAGCAAGCTCCTCTGTCCTTGAACTTTTCCAGGCAAGAATGCTGGAGTGGGTTGCCATTCCCTTCTCCAGGGGATCTTCCCAACCCAGGGCTTGAACCCAGGTCTCCTGCACTGCAGGCAGATTCTTTACTGTCTGAGCCACAGGGAAGCCCATGGGTGTCCAAGGAGCTCTGCTTTTCTGGAAACTGCTCATGATGCTTTGCTTTTGATTGTTCATTGACTCCCCAGAATATCAATTTAAGAATAGACAGAAATGGAACTTCCCTGGCGGTCCAGTGGTTAAGACAACGTGCTCCCACAGCAGGGGTTAGGGTGTACCTCTCTGGTCGGGGAACTAAGATCCTGTATGCCACAGGGTCCAGGTGTGCAAAAGGAGAAAGAAAGAAAGAAGAGAGAGAAAAAGAGGAAATGAGGCCAAACTGTGTTGATTGTATTGCTAGTGACTTGAATTAAAAGTTAAGAGACGTTGCTTGGAGCAGTGAGGCTGGATGGAGAAGAAGAGCTTTAATCTATGGACCAAAATGATGCGTGTTGTTGGGGTGTTTGTCTCACACACATGAGAAGCCCACCGTCACACTAGCTCTGGCACTTGTATTAGTGTCTGCTTAACTGACCAGAGTTGTTAGCCATTTTCCAGGCTTGATTGGATATGTGACGAAACTAAATGAGAATCTGTTTAATTTTTTAAGCATGGTCCCAGTGTGTGGTACATTCTATATATTAGAAAGTTCATTACATATGCACGTGTCTACATGCACAAACCCTTTTCTCTCACTTTGGAAAATTACTGGACTCTGTGAGATGAACCACTCACCCTTTTAGGAAGTCAATAACACTAATTAATTCATCATCTTTCTTGGATTCTTTGCCACTGAAGTGTGGTTAGAAACAAGTAGAAAGCTTTATCTGCAAGAAGCAAGAAGATAAAGACCTTCCATGAAACATCCTTTACAAAAAAAAAAAGAAGCCACTCAGATGATGGGAATAGAGATAGTGTTAGGACTTTTAGAGTGAATAGTTCCCTTTCTCTGACTATAACTCTGAGCAGTAAGTGCCAAGAGACATCAAGCTGACCATCTTCCTTCAGGTAGAGAAGTCCTTTTGGAAGAAGAGATAGTGACTCTAATTGCTAGATGCGCTGTCCTTTCCCTAGACTGTAAAGGCACCCTTGCCATTGAGTATGTGAAAAGTGGACACACACGTGAAGAGGAAGTTTTTTTTACCAAGGACTCTTGATCCCAGAATCCGCTCTACCTCCAGGTGTGTCGGTACATTGGTGCTGCTTCTCTGAGCTACAGGCTTTCTCCACTTTTCCAAGGATTTGACTCCATCATCAGAACAGCTTCATCCTCTACTCAATTCTATGCTTCTCTCTCCAACTCCACACATTCTCATTCCTGCCTGCCACTCTCCAGTAGACTTTCACACCTCACCAGTCATCTTCCAATCAAGCTTTGGGAGACCCCAAGCATTTGGAAGGGTACAAGACATTTAAGTGGCAATTATAGCAAAGTTCATATTTCCCCCTGCCAGTATAGGAAGTGGCTCTGTGTAAAAGTTCTGTTCCTAGGGGTAGAAAGAATTAATTGTATTTGACAACTTCTAATGCAGTTACAACAGGTTGGAATGCTAAAATTTGCAGTTTGGGAGAATATTCTTTAGCACTTCAGAGTAAAGAATAAAGACATACCAACCACAGAAATAAAGCAGACTTTCTAAATTTGTCTATTTTTGTTCTGAGACCAAACTAGATATGTCGACAAGTCAATTACAGAGCTGTCCACACACTAGGCACTTCCTCAGGTCCCGGTGGCCTTCCATCACTTACTAGCATGACAGGTCCCTGACATCTAGTTAACACATGAGGCAGGAAATCCTAAGCCTACTGGTAGCTAACATAGGATAAACCACAGGTGCACCTACCTTTCTAAAACTCAGTCAATAAACACATTTGTAAAAATATTCCACAAAATGTAGACGGATCTGCAGGTTCTAGCGGAAAAGCCCAACTACAAAGGTGTGTGTTCTTATGCCTTCTTCATGCCTCTAGCCTATTTAATATTTTCATGGTGAGCACAGAGGGGGAGGCTCATGTCTAATTCTGTCTTTTGATTTCCTGCAGGAGCTCAGGATGTGCAACTATCTTTATAAGCAACCTTCACAAGCACACTCGTTTAAAAAATAATCAACTGGGAATCTGGTTAGAGTAATGCTTAGTGGTTGAGGACTAAGAAAGGCAAGGTGGAGATTAATGCAAAATATATTAGGTAGCTAAAAAAGAGAGAAATTGGACACCTGGGTATCTGAAGGCCTCCTTTATTTTGAGAATACATAAGACTTGTAAGATAATACACCTTCAAGTGGTGATTCAAATAGTATAATTCACCAAATTCACAAATGACAAGATCTGATATTTGTATATTTTCTGATCTCTGTATGGTTCTGTATATCATGTAGAGCTTTGAAATATATATTTGGAACCAAATAACATGGAAACTGGCTTCATCTGTAAATCAATTCCAGGGTTACTGATTGCCTTTTAAGGAAATTATTTGATAATTAAGTGTATATATGAGCTATGACAGGTGATTGAAAATCACCTAGAGAGAAGACTAGAAATAATCAGTCAATGTGCTGACCTGGCCTCTCCCAACCTAGGCTACCCTCAACACCCACACTCACCCCACTATAACATGCATGATAATTGATCACCTCACACCCAAGTCTCAACCAAACTCACTTAGCTGCTGATATTGGGTTTCTGTGTAGACATAGCTAGCACTGTACTCCATGCTCTTTTAGGGCATGTCTTGTAACCTATTCCATTTAAACTTCTGCGCAAAGAGGACTGGGGCTTCCACTCATTTCTATAACAATATAGGACTCTGATTCTCAGAAGGTCTACATCCAACTGCTGCATTGTGTAGGGTTCCCTTTGGGTCAAGGACTAGCACAAGTTCTTTCTTGGTTCTTCTCAGGGCAAATAACGAACAATTACAAAGACTTTTTTTTTTTTTTCCACATGACTAAGGCTACTATGGCTCAGTGGTAAAGAGTACACCTGCAACGCAGGAGACACAGGAGACATGAGTTTGATTCCTGGGTCGGGAAGATCCCCTGCAGGAGGAAATGGCAACCCACTCTGGTATTCTTGCCTGAATAATCCCATGGAAGGAAGAGCCTGATTGGCTAATAGTCCAAAGGGTCACCAAGAGTTGGACATGACTGAGCACAGCACACGTACAAGGCGTTCTTACTCAGTTCAGTTCAGTCGATCAGTCGTGTCTGACTCTTTGTGACCCCATGAATCGCAGCACGCCAGCCTCCCTGTCCATCACCAACTCTCAGAGTTCACTCAGACTCACGTCCATTGAGTCAGTGATGCCATCCAGCCATCTCATCCTCTGTCGTCCCCTTCTCCTGCTCCCCATCCCTCCCAGCATCAGAGTCTTTTCCAATGAGTCAACTCTTTGCATGAGGTGGCCAAAGTACTGGAGTTTCAGCTTTAGCATCATTCCTTCAAGAAAATCAGAGATACCAAGGGAACATTTCATGCAAAGATGGGCTCGATAAAGGACAGAAATGGTATGGACCTAACAGAAGCAGAAGATATTAAGAAGAGGTGGCAAGAATACACAGAAGAACTGTACAAAAAAGATTTTCACGACTCAGATAATCACGATGGTGTGATCACTCACCTAGAGCCAGACATCCTGGAATGTGAAGTCAAGTGGGCCTTGGAAAGCATCACTATGAACAAAGCTAGTGGAGGTGATGGAATTCCAGTTGAGCTATTCCAAATCCTGAAAGAGGATGCTGTGAAAGTGCTGCACTCAATATGCCAGCGAATTTGGAAAACTCAGCAGTGGCCACAGGACTGGAAAAGGTCACTTTTCATTCCAATTCCAAAGAAAGGCAATGTCAAAGAATGCTCAAACTACTGCACAATTGCACTCATTTCACATGCTAGTAAAGTAATGCTCAAAATTCTCCAAGCCAGGTTTCAGCAATATGTGCACCGTGAACTTCCTGATGTTCAAGCTGGTTTTAGAAAAGGCAGAGGAACCAGAGATCAAATTGCCAACATCCACTGGATCATGGAAAAAGCAAGAGAGTTCCAGAAAAACATCTATTTCTGCTTTATTGACTATGCCAAAGCCTTTGACTGTGTGGATCACAATAAACTGTGGAAAATTCTGAAAGAGATGGGAATACCAGACCACCTGACCTGCCTCTTGAGAAACATGTATGCAGGTCAGGAAGCAACAGTTAGAACTGGACATGGAACAACAGACTGGTTCCAAATAGGAAAAGGAGTACG
This sequence comes from Bos mutus, assembly GCF_027580195.1. Lineage (NCBI taxonomy): Eukaryota > Metazoa > Chordata > Mammalia > Artiodactyla > Bovidae > Bos > Bos mutus. The sequence goes on from NC_091626.1 coordinate 98,254,525, forward strand.
TCAAGGCTGTATATTGTCACCCTGCTTATTTAACTTCTATGTAGAGTACATCATGAGAAACGCTGGGCTGGAAGAAACACAAGCTGGAATCAAGATTGCCGGGAGAAATATCAATCACCTCAGATATGCAGATGACACCACCCTTATGGCAGAAAGGGAAGAGGAACTCAAAAGCCTCTTGATGAAAGTGAAAGTGGAGAGTGAAAAAGTTGGCTTAAAGGTCAACATTCAGAAAACGAAGACCATGGCATCCAGTCCCATCACTTCATGGGAAATAGATGGGGAAACAGTGGAAACAGTGTCAGACTTTATTTTTTGGGCTCCAAAATCACTGCAGATGGTGACTGCAGCCATGAAATTAAAAGATGCTTACTCCTTGGAAGGAAAGTTATGACCAACCTAGATAGCATATTCAAAAGCAGAGACATTACTTTGCCAACAAAGGTCCGTCTAGTCAAGGCTACGGTTTTTCTTGTGGTCATGTATGGATGTGAGAGTTGGACTGTGAAGAAGGCTGAGCGCCGAAGAATTGATGCTTTTGAACTGTGGTGTTGGAGAAGACTCTTGAAAGTCCCTTGGACTGCAAGGAGATCTAACTAGTCCATTCTGAAGGAGATCAGCCCTGGGATTTCTTTAGAAGGAATGATGCTAAAGCTGAAACTCCAGTACTTTGGCCACCTCATGTGAAGAGTTGACTCATTGGAAAAGACTCTGATGCTGGGAGGGATTGGGGGCAAGAGGAGAAGGGGACGACAGAGGATGAGATGGCTGGATGGCATCATTGACTCGATGGGCGTGAGTTTCGGTGAACTCCGGGAGTTGGTGATGGACAGGGAGGCCTGGCGTGCTCTGATTCATGGGGTCGCAAAGAGTCAGACACGACTGAGTGACTGATCTGATCTGATCTTCCAAAGAAATCCCAGGGCTGATCTCCTTCAGAGTGGACTGGTTGGATCTCCTTGCAGTCCAAGGGACTCTCAAGAGTCTTCTCCAACACCACAGTTCAAAAGCATCAATTCTTCGGCGCTCAGCTTTCTTCACAGTCCAACTCTCACATCCATACATGACCACTGGAAAAACCATAGCCTTGACTAGACGGACCTTTGTTGGCAAAGTAATGTCTCTGCTTTTGAATATGCTATCTAGGTTGGTCATAACTTTCCTTCCAAGGAGTAAGCGTCTTAATTTCATGGCTGCAGTCACCATCTGCAGTGATTTTGGAGCCCAAAAAATAAAGTCTGACACTGTTTCCACTGTTTCCCCATCTATTTCCCATGAAGTGATGGGACTGGATGCCATGGTCTTCGTTTTCTGAATGTTGACCTTTAAGCCAACTTTTTCACTCTCCACTTTCACTTTCATCAAGAGGCTTTTGAGTTCCTCTTCCCTTTCTGCCATAAGGGTGGTGTCATCTGCATATCTGAGGTGATTGATATTTCTCCCGGCAATCTTGATTCCAGCTTGTGTTTCTTCCAGCCCAGCGTTTCTCATGATGTACTCTACATAGAAGTTAAATAAGCAGGGTGACAATATACAGCCTTGACGTACTCCTTTTCCTATTTGGAACCAGTCTGTTGTTCCATGTCCAGTTCTAACTGTTGCTTCCTGACCTGCATACATGTTTCTCAAGAGGCAGGTCAGGTGGTCTGGTATTCCCATCTCTTTCAGAATTTTCCACAGTTTATTGTGATCCACACAGTCAAAGGCTTTGGCATAGCCAATAAAGCAGAAATAGATGTTTTTCTGGAACTCTCTTGCTTTTTCCATGATCCAGTGGATGTTGGCAATTTGATCTCTGGTTCCTCTGCCTTTTCTAAAACCAGCTTGAACATCAGGAAGTTCACGGTGCACATATTGCTGAAACCTGGCTTGGAGAATTTTGAGCATTACTTTACTAGCGTGTGAAATGAGTGCAATTGTGCAGTAGTTTGAACATTCTTTGACATTGCCTTTCTTTGGAATTGGAATGAAAAGTGACCTTTTCCAGTCCTGTGGCCACTGCTGAGTTTTCCAAATTCGCTGGCATATTGAGTGCAGCACTTTCACATCATCATCTTTCAGGATTTGGAATAGCTCAACTGGAATTCCATCACCTCCACTAGCTTTGTTCAGTAGTGATGCTTTCTAAGGCTCACTTGACTTCACAGTCCAGGATGTCTGGCTCTAGGTGAGTGATCACACTATTGTGATTATCTGGGTCATGAAGATCTTTTTTGTACAATTCTTCTGTGTATTCTTGCCACCTCTTCTTAATATCTTCTGCTTCTGTTAGGTCCATACCATTTCTGTCCTTTATCGAGCCCATCTTTGCATGAAATGTTCCCTTGGTATCTCTAATTTTCTTGAAGAGATCTCTAGTCTTTCCCATTCTGTTGTTTTCCTCTATTTCTTTGCATTGATCGCTGAGGAAGGCTTTCTTATCTCTTCTTGTTCTTTGAACCTCTGCATTCAGATGCTTATATCTTTCCTTTTCTCCTTTGCTTTTCGCTTTTCTTCTTTTCACAGCTATTTGTAAGGCGTTCTTATAGTAATCCCTTAAAAGTGAAAAGTGAAAGTGTTAGTCGCTCAGTCGTGTCTGACTCTTTGCGACCCGGTGGACTGTAGCCCTCCAGGCTCCTCTGTCCATGGGATTCTCCAGGCAAGAATACTGAATGGGTTACCGCACCCTTCTCTAGGGCATCTTCCCAACCCAGGGATCAAACCCACATCTCTTATGTCTCCTGTATTGCCAGGTAGGTTCTTTACCACTAGAGCCACCTGGGAGGCCCGAACATGGATGCATAAAGTCCCACAGCTTTTGAAAAGGACAATTTATTATCACTGTGCCGTCAGTCATTAATGCTATCCTAAGTCGATCAGCGTTTTTAAGACTCATCCTTCTTTCTTTTAAATTATTAATGACTGGGTTTGGTTTCAAAAATTTCAACTTTGTTATGAATTTTGTAGTATTCTCTGATACACACGTGCAGATTTGCTTGGAATCTGCAGTTTTTGCAATTATTTAACTTAAAGACCTGCAATGTTGCTGTTCAGTGAACCATCCATATCCCTTACGAAAAAAGGTAGATTGATGAATCCCCACCACATACACACAATTTCACTGTAAGAGATCCTCAACTGTGATTATCGAGTTCTATTTTCCAACAGAAACTGAACACAGGTAGGTGATCAGCCAAAGTCACAGATTCTAGCCCTTTTCATGAGCACACAGGGTACCTGGATACTAATAGCTTAAGAAAGAGATTCAGCATCAATGAGAAATAATATGTTTCTTAGTGACATTAAATTTGTGCATGAGACCAGTCAGGATGGAAGCAAATTACAGTACACATTTTAGAGTTCTCCTGTGATTAAAAAAAAAAATCCCCCAATGTTGTAATATTTCCACTTATAGAAATTCTGAAATTTGTTCCTAGTTTTGGAAGACAGTTCACAGAAGAGCTATGGTAATGTCACTGTACAAACCAAGTCCTTTCTAAAGGCTGAATCAGAAAACACATTCAGGAAAGGGTAGTTTGTGGAAATGAAAATTATTCTAGGAAAATCAATACACCATCTAAGAGCCTTGGCTTGGAGGCTCTTTGCTGCATTGTTCCCTCACTGAAGATCTCGTTCCTCTTCTCCAAGCATCCCACCATGGACCTTTCATTCCCATTCCACCACTATGGAGGAAAGATAACCTTTCTCTTCATTAACTTCACTTCCTTCCAAAGGTTTGCTTCCATTTGGTCAACTAACACAAGAAAGAAGTTGCACCAACTTCTAGAATTCAGACAAAGGGCAACCGCAATACACCGATAAATGAGTCCTTTGCTGACCCAAATTTCAGGTGGGAATGGGGACTCCCCCAGTCACCCTCAGCTGACCTCGCACCCTTTGTGACTCCAGCATAGCATGTTTGACTGTTGACTTACTAGGGTTATTATTATATTTAACTCTATTAGATACAGCAAGGAAAGGCATAGATAAAGATATAGACACACATATGTAATACACCTGGAGAAGGGCATGGCAGTCCTCTCCAGTATTCTTGCCTGGAGAATCCCATGGACAGAGGAGCCTGAAGGGCTACAGTCCACGAATTGCAAAGAGTTGGACACGGCTGAGCAACTAACACACACACATGCAATACACAATATTATATAATGATTTTTCATTAAGTATCCATTGTGTGCAAAGTAGGTTCTTTGAAGGGAGAATGACACGAGGGTGAGAAATGTAAGTGGATGACTAAGAAGACAATATCTGAAAAACCGTTTGGCGTTATAGATATCAAAACTGAACATACACTTTTAAGAGGTTACTCTATGACCCATCAACCTAGCCCTGAGGTATGCATACGTATATTCACCAGAAGAATGGACAAGAATGTTCACAGCAACACTCTCTGTCACAGTCTCAAACTGGACACAACGTGGGTGTCCATCAACAGGAGCATGAACACAGAAACTGTGGTATATTTATACAGGGCAATGCTATTGCAATGAGAACGGACGACTGATCCATGTAACAAACTGAGTGAATCTCACAGACATAATAACAAGCTAAAGAAACCAGACCAAAAACATAGCACTAGGCATAGAGAATAGACTTATGGACCTGGGGAGAGGGGAGGAGAGGGTGAGATGTAGGGAAAGAGTAACATGGAAACTTACATTACTCTATGTAAAACAGATAGTCGATGGGAATTTGCTCAGGAAACTCAAACAGGGGCTCTGTGTCAACCTAGAGGGGTGGGATGGGGAGGGAGATGGGATGGAGGCTCAGGAGGGAGGGGATATATGTATACCTATGGCTGATTCATATTGAGGTTTGACAGAAAACAACAAAATTCTGTAAAGCAATTACCCTTCAATAAAAAAATAAAAAGAAAAAATACATAGCACTGTATACTTCCATTTGCATGAAATTTAAAAATAGACAAAACTGACCCATGTATTTAGAAGTAAGGATAGCAGTTATCCTTGAGAGGGGCTGGTGATTAAAAGTGGATAAGGAAAAGAATGAGAAAGGGAAAGTAAAAACTTTACTTGTACTTACTCTTTCAAAATAAAAATTAGATATATTTAAAATGTACAACATGATGTTTTGATATGAACGTACATAGTGAAATGGTTACTAGAGTCAGATCAGATCAGATCAGATCAGTTGCTCAGTCGTGTCTGACTCTTTGTGACCCCATGAATCGCAGCACGCCAGGCCTCCCTGTCCATCACCAACTCCTGGAGTTCACTCAGACTCACGTCCATCAAGTCAGTGATGCCATCCAGCCATCTCATCCTCTGTCATCCCCTTCTCCTCTTGCCCCCAATCCCTCCCAGCATCAGAGTCTTTTCCAATGAGTCAACTCTTCGCACGAGGTGGCCAAAGTACTGGAGTTTCAGCTTTAGCATCATTCCTTCCAAAGAAATCCCAGGGCTGATCTCCTTCAGAATGGACTAGTTGGATCTCCTTGCAGTCCAAGGGACTCTCAAGATTCTTCTCCAACACCACAGTTCAAAAGCATCAATTCTTCGGTGCTCAGCCTTCTTCACAGTCCAACTCTCACATCCATACATAACCATAGGAAGAACCATAGCCTTGACTAGACGAACTTTTGTTGGCAAAGTAATGTCTCTGCTTTTGAATATGCTATCTAGGTTGGTCATAACTTTCCTTCCAAGGAGTAAACATCTTTTAATTTCATACTAGAGTCAAGCTAATTACATTTCTGTTTACAAGGTTACCATTTTTTTGTGTATGGCAAAAGCACCTGAGATCTATTCTCTTACCAAATTTTCGGTATACAATACATTATTATTAACTTTAATCATCATTCTGTACGTTAGCTCTCTAGACTATTCAGCTTACATAACTGCAACTTTGGACCCTTTGACCAACATCTCTGTTTTTGCCTGGCCTTCCCTCCCTGGTTCTACTTTTGGCTTCTATGTATTCAACTTTTTAAGATCCGCTATATACGTGAGATCATACGGTCTTTTTCTTCCTGTTTCTGGCTTATTCCACTTGTATGATGTCCTCCAGTTTCACTTATGATGTAGGAAACGGATACATAGATGTAATTCAGTACATTCCTTTGTCCACTCATCAGCTGATGGACATTTAAGTTGCTTCCATATCTTGACTACTGTGAATAATGCTGCAATGGACACAGACATCTCGTCAAAATACTGATTTCATTTCCTTTTGGCATATACCCAGAAGAGGGATTTCTGGGTCATCTGGTAAGTTTTAATTTTCTGAGGAACTTCTGTACTGTTTGCCATAATGACTATACCAATTTATATTCCCATCAACAGTGTGCCAGGGTTTCCTTTCCTTCACATCCTAACACTTATCTTTTATCTTTTGATAATAGCCACCCGTACAGGTGAGGTGATAGTTCACTGCGGCTTTGATTTGCATTTCCCTAATGATTAGTGATGTGGAACAACTTTTCATGGTGGCCATCTGCAGATCTTCTCTGGGAAAAGTGTCTATCAAGTTTCTGTGTGGTCAGACCACTCAAGAGGGCTGTCCTCTTGCTCTTTGTACGCTGCCTGCTTGGCTAGTCCCAGCTTCACCTACACTCTACTCGCATAAGCACGCTTGCCCCCTCCCCCCAGCTAGTGACTGTTCTAATCCTCAGGCCAGAATGGCTGCACCTGCTAGTTTACTAAAGGGAACTATCTGACCTCTTGAGGGTCATTCATCTGAGGGGCTGAAAAACATGCCCCAGTTGCTGGTTTCCCTGGCAACTGATGAGCCAACCTGATGTCAATTCCCCCTATAAATGTTAGTAGCCTCTTTTCCTGGAGAAGGCAATGGCACCCCACTGCAGTACTCTTGCCTGGAGAATCCCACGGACAGAGGAGCCTGGTAGGCTGCAGTCCATGGGGTCTCGAAGAGTCAGACATGACTGAGCAACTTCACTCTCACTTTTCACTTTCATGCATTGGAGAAGGAAATGGCAACCCACTCCGGTGTTCTTGCCTGGAGAATCCCAGGGGCGGGGGAGCCTGGTGGGCTGCCGTCTATGGGATCGCACAGAGTCAGACACGACTGAAGCGACTTAGCAGCAGCAGCCTCTTTCCCCACCAAGAAGCAACAGAGGCTGCCATGGTCCATTTGCTGGCCACCGTACACAGTGAGTGTCACTCCAGGAGCTTTTGGTACAGGCCGGTAAGATTCCCATCCAATAATCCATTGATGTCTCTTTCACCAACTCCGGGCTCTGTCTTCAGTCCCCAGGCTGGGCAACTACAAGGTTTGTTGGCCTGTAGGGTGCAGCCCAACCACTGAAGAGCCAGTCAGGAGGCCAAGGAAACTCCCATGAGCACTGAGATGTCAAGAAATATGGAAGGGAATGGAAAATTGCAGGGGTAATCCCGAGGTGGCCGTCCACCAGCATGCAGGGCCCTGTGGCAGCTGACCACTACGGGAGACATCTTTCTCTTCTATTATATTGGTGGTGTCCTGTTAAACCTCAGAGTCTCTTTCTAGCTTAAAAGTAGCAGCCCCAAGGTCCTGGCTCATCTGACTCCACGGGGGTGGCTGGTGAACACAGACAAAATCTCAAGGACTGAGATTATCTGTCAAATACTTAGGTGTTATCTGACCCCTAAATAGTTACGGACACAGGCTGTAGGGATATTGATTCAGGGACAGACTTGTGAGTTGGACATGGCCAGTTACCTAGAAGGGTTTGCTTGGGTCCTGTGGCAAGAGCAAAGTAGTAAGAGTATCCTTGGGCCTCTGGGGCAGCTACAGATGTAGGCAGAGCTGTCATAGAGTGTGATGGGTACCAGCCCTGTGCATCTACAGAGCATTATAGCAGGTGGAAGACCTTACTAATGGTCTACCTGGGTCATCAAGTAATGCAGAAAATCATTATTCAGGGTCTGAAACAGCTGTGTATAATGTAAGGGCTGCCTCCCCCCCACTCCATTGGATAGCAACCCAGGAATCCTCTTTAACAGCCATGAAGTTCAGAAATGGGCTGATAAAAATGACCAACACTGGCACTTCCACCTGTCCACAGCCCCACCGCTGTCTGGCTAATTGGAAAGATGAACAAACTACCTAAACAAGAGTTGAGATGGGAAACCTGCTCTCCTAACACAAGGAGCAGAGGGCTGACTGGAGCCCTACTGCTGTAACTGAACATCCCAGGAGCAGTCATCCTGGTGCCGTGCTGTGTTAACCCACAGAGGCAACTAGTCAACACCATCTGAGTTCAACCCCTGACCACGGAGGGACCCCTGCCAACTATCGGTCAGGACAGTGACTCAGGTTTCCTCTTGCCACAGGACCCACCTGGGGGATCACATTATAAAAAGCCGTGGGACAGGAGGATAGGTCCCTGGTGGTTTGGGTTTGCACCCCGTGGGGAACAGGAGTAGAAGAGAACTTAGATTTCACCTTCTACCTGCCCCACTCAAGACCACTCAGGAGGCTAGGCACCATCATATTAACCCTGTGCTCTGCTGTTAATCCACCTCTCCAGTACTTGGCATCAACTGTGGGGACTGAAAGGGCTGGCCAGGACAGAGACCTCAGGTTGGGGCGGTGTTACCTCAGAGTGCTGCCATGGCTTGTATTCTGCTTAATGATCATGGTCTCCCTTGTATTATGCCTGTTAAACATCTTCCATTTCACCCCTAGTCTGAGTAGAGGGAAATCTGTTTGCAGACTGGGTGACAATGGTGGCCTCACTATGAAATGAGTCTGATGGCTGGGTCTGCAGTGAGATGCCGTTGTTTTCCTACAAAGCTTGCAGGCCTGCAGGTGTAGCCCAACAGGTCCTTTGATCTTTTTCTTTTTTTTTTTTAGATCGGATCATTTAGCTTTTTTCACTGTTGAGTTGTACGAGTCCCTTTGTATTTTTTGGATATCGGCGGTTCATTGGATACATGGTTTGCAAATATTTCTCTCGGTCCATAGGTTGCTTTTTCACTGTGGTGATTGCTTGCTTTTTCACCGTGTTGGTTGTAGATGCTTTTTAAAATATATTTCTATTTATTACTTATGTTTGGCTGCGCTGGGTCTTCGTTGCTGATACAGGCTTCTCTAGCTGCAGTGCACAACCGTCTCGTGGTGGTGGCTTCTCTTGTTGCAGAGCGCAGGCTCTAGGGCAGGGGTGCCGTAGTCGTCGTGCGCGGGCTTAGTTGCCCTGTGGCGTGTGGAATCTTCCCAGACCAGGGACTGAACCCATGTCCTTTGCATTGGCAGGTGGATTTCTTAACCAATGGACCACGAGGAAAATCCTGTGTGGATGTTTTTTAGTCTGATATAGTCTCACTTGTTTATATTTGCTTTTGATGTTGTATTCAAAAATCATCACCAGGGCAATATCAAGAAGCTTTTCCCATATATTTCCTTCTAGGAGTTTTTATGGTTTCAGGTCTTATATTCATTTCAGGTCTTTAATCCATTTTTAAGTTGATTCTTGTTTATGATGTAAGATGAGTCTGATTTAACTCTCTTGTATGTAAATATCATGTTCCCAGCATCATTTATTGAAGACATTATCCTTCTACCATTGTGTATTCTCGGTGCCCTTGTCAAAAATGTGTTGACTGTATATGCTTGAGTTTATTTCTGGACTCTCAATTCTGTTCCATTGACCTATGTATCTGACTTTACGCAGTACCATACTGTTTTTTGGTACAGTGGGCATGCATTTATTTAGAAATCTGTATTTTCATCAATAAAAATGAGACTACATATAAAGATATAAAGTGGGGGGTGGGGGAAGAGAGGGGAAAACTAACAATAGCAACAGAAATGGTAAACTACTTAGGAATAAGATTACCAAAACTTCATATACTCCTATAAAAGATCTAAAACATTAGAGAAACACAATGACTTGAACTGGAAAGACATGCCATGTTGGAGAGGAAGAAATTTTCCTCTACCCTTCTAGATTCTTCTGGCTGATCTAAGAATTAAACTGACATGAGACTGATTAACAGAAGAAAATCAGACTTTTAATAACATCTTCCCAGGTGGCTCAGAGGTAAAGAATCAGAAGACAGAGGAGACACAGGTTTGATCCTTGGATTGGTGAGATCCCCTGGGGAAGTAAATGGCAACCCACTCCAGAATTCTTGCTGGGAAAATCCCATGGATGGAGGAGCCTGGTTGGCTACAGTCCAAGGGGTTGCAAAGAGTTGGATATAACTGAACACACACACAACAGCCAGAGTGGCCAACTGCCCTAGGAATGCAAGGTGTTAGGTGGCTAAAAAATCATGTCCCTACATGCTCTTTGTCCTCTCTAAGCCCTCTTCAGTTGATGAAACTGGCCAGACTCTGGCCAAAATGAATGCTGACTAGCAAGTTCTTTTAGTTTCAGATGACAGTATTGGGAATAGAGCCTGGATCTTTCCTCAGCAAATTAAATCTTTTAGCCCACCACCTGTATTGACATGTTTTCCACACATGTGGATAATGTTTCTCTCATTTTGAGAACTTTCTCTAGCATCTAAGCATTATCTCATGGCTTTTTGCCCAATGAGAACTGTGGAAAAATCCAGCACTAGTCTGTATAGAGTATGTATGCTCACAAGTTCTAAATCTGTGCCCCCCTGCGACTCCACAGGGAGCTACTCTAAACTGTGTCCAGACAGAGCCCTAGTTTGGGTTAAGAATAAAGCCGGAAGACGGAGGCTATTTTTGGCTGGTTTTCCCTTTTTCATTTTGAACATGAAAAAAATGGGATGGGAACTCCCAGATGTACATTAACTGGCTGCCCAGCTTAGGATGGCTTAGGGAAAAGGAAGTTTTTCTAGAATGCTGCTGCTGCTGCTGCTGCTGCTAAGTCGCTTCACTCGTGTCCGACTCTGTGTGACCCCATAGACGGCAGCCCACCAGGCTCTCCCGTCCCTGGGATTCTCCAGGCAAGAACACTGGAGTGGGCTGCCATTTCCTTCTCCAGTGTATGAAAGTGAAAAGTGAAAGTGAAGTCACTCAGGCGTGTCCGACTCTTAGTGACCCCATGGACTGCAGCCTACCAGGCTCCTCCGTCCATGGGATTTTCCAGGCAAGAGTATTGGAGTGGGTTGCCATTGTCTTCTCTGTTTTCTAGAATAGGGGTTCTCAAAGCTTGATCCGTGGACAAAGAGCAACAGCACTATTAGAAACTTAGGAGGAATGCAAAGTCTCAGATCCACCTGGACCTACTGAGTCAAACTCTGGAGGTGGAGCCTGGCCATTTGTGTCTTAACAAGCATTTTAGGAGATTCTGATATTTGTTCAAGCTTTAGAAAAATCCTACCCTCAACTTACAGCATGTAATTGATAATCACTTGGTTAAGTAACTGGACTGGATACGTTTCATTTACTCTAGTTTGTGCACAAACAATGGTAGAAACACAGAGATCAGGACGTGTGGCTTGTAGTCAGATAACTGCTTAGAATTAGCAGCAGAGCCTAGGTCCTTGATTTCCAGAAAGTGGAAAATGTCTAGTCTTTTAAGAAGAATAAGGCGGTGTGAGGGAGGCACAGAAGAAAAGGAGAGGGAGGAGGAAAGAAAAATCATGTATTTCAGTCCTGGTTCCCTAAGACATCAATTCTTAAGACAATCAGAGAATTCAAACACCAGTGATCTTCAAGACAGACTTAAAGTTAAACATTTTCAACAATCCTATGCCCCACGACACTCAGCATTACTGAGGGCGTTGTTCACATCTTCGAGGGAACAAACATCCCACCAGAGATGTGTCTGGTGCTTCAGAACTTTCTCCCAAACAACTCATTTGCTTTTATCTCCTAGACACTGAGAAGGGAATTGTCAATTATGCTTCCTTCTTCTGGAAAACTCAGAATCAAATTAGCAAGTGCACATCAATCGGCCTTTGGTAGAACAGCCTCGTGTGGCTGTCTTGTTTTCCTACCTCTATTTCCCCTGCCTGATGTTGCTCCCTGACCGACTACCTTGCTGCCTTGTTCGTAGTTTTGTCAGACATCTCTAATCCTTTTAGGAACAAGACTGGCGATATGAATTCAAAAGGTGGAGGGATTCTTTTCCCAAGCAAACTGAAAACCTGGGAGGAGCAGAAGGGTGACAAGCCACCGGTCCAACGGGAACTTCCCTGACCCCCTCCAGCAGTGGTGGCCGAGGGCATAGCAATCCAGATCAGCCTTCGAAAAAGCAAGAGCAAACACAGGGAAAGACAGCTGTTAGTGGCAGAAAAGCTTTGTGCAAGTTGGTTTCCAGAGTTGAGAAAGGGGGAGGCGGAGAGGAAATTGGGTTCTAGCTTCTCCATCTCATGAAATGGACCTACTTTTGTCTTCCTTTGTCTAAAGACTAAGTCGGCATCCACACAAAACTGGCCTACCTTCTGGACCCAAGCCTTTCTCCCTTTGAGTATAATGAACCAGCTACAGGGACAGACCACCCTGCTTCCACTTGGCTCAGAGTTCCCAGGGAGACGGGCTGGCTTCAGGACAGGGAAGCATAGACAATTAAAGGCCTCTGGTTCAGGCTTATTGCAAAACTGAAAGAATATTGCTTTGATTTCCTATCTAGTTTGGAACAGGTCAAGGGTATCTTCCCTGGGTAGCTGTCTTGGAGGGACTTATTTCAGCTTCAAGGCAGGCTGACTGGAAAGGACTCAGGAGTCAGCCACGGAACAGGGTGGTGGGGGCTGTGTGGAGCGGCCCACTCCCCCAGCCAGGAAAATTTCCATCCACAGCTCCATCAGAACTGCAGCGTCAACCTTGATCAGTCCCTTCTGAGACCAGTTACATCCATAATGACACCTCTGCACCTTCCCCTTCCCCCAGGGGCATGACAGATGACAGGCTTCATGGAACAGGTCCCTGAGCCGCGATGGGAATCCGTCTCGCTCCACTGCAGGAAAATATATATCCCTGAACAGCTGGGAGGAATTCTTTCATTATTCACCTGCGGTCTTATGGCTAGTCCTCACTTCCTCATTTTACAAGAAAAAAAAAGAAAACCGATTGAATGGCATATTCTGACAAGGCTTGTTTTTAAACACCAGGCTGGATGGAATAGGGGAGGTGGTGGAAAGAGCACTAGGAACAGAGGGTTTGTGAAGCCCAGGGACCTGGAGACGAAGAGTAGAGCTGCCCCTGCAGGTGGGAGGCAAGGAAGATTCCCAGGGTGGCCTGTACGCGTGGTGAGCACACAGGGTCAGCTCAAGAACGCAGGCTTATGTCCCCCTCAAAAGCTTTTTGTTGGGAGCAGTTCACAACCATCCAGAAATCAGACTAGGGGAGCTGTGTAGAGAGGAGAAGACAAATTATATCAAAGGCAGAGATAGTCACAGTGTGAATAAAGTGCAAGGTAGACACCCAAAACCCACACACTCAGTGTCGTCCACAACAGAAGGAAGCACGGGCATATTGAGAAGGTGGAAATCCTTAGAGTTCTCATGAGGCTTACCCTCCAGAAGCTCATCCTAAGGTCAGGGGAAGCAGGCCAAGAGGAGATCATGGGGGAAGCAGCAGGGAAGGCAAGTTGGGTGGAGTATACCACAGTCATCCTGGCTAGGAGGAGGATCTGGCCAACTCAACCAGTGCCCATAGGGGTCACACTACCACCTCCAAGGCAATATGGTGGTGATGGTGATATTTGACCATCTGGTCAAAGGCTGCAAGACTCATTCAGCTAGAGGCAGAGTATCTGACCAGTTCTTAACTAGCCTTCAGTATTAAACTGAGGCTTAGCAAACATCCACCATATTCATTTTCTATGCCATTTAACTAACTACCACAAACTTAGCATATGGGGGCTCAGATGGTGAAGAGTCTGCCCGTAATGCAGGAGACACGGGTTCGATTCCTGGTTCAGGAAGATCCCCTGGAGAAGGAAATGGCACTCCACTCCAGTGTTCTTACCTGGGAAATCCCATGGATGGAGGAACCTGGTGGGCTATAGTCCACGGGCTCACAGAGAGTTGGCCGTGACTGAGCAACTTTCAGTAGCATCTTTAAAGACACATTCACCCTGTATGGTCTCTGTGGGTCAGAAGTCTGCACACAGTCTGAGTTCTTTGCTGAAGGGCCTCAGGTGTCACTTAGGGCTGTGCTCTCTTGAGAGGCTCAACCAAGGGACCTGCTGCCAGGCTCCTTCAGATTATTAGCGGATATCATGTCCTTGTAGTTTCCAGAGTGTGGGTTTTAGTTTCTTGCTGGAATCTACCCTCATCTCCTAGCGACTGAGCACTGTCCCTTGTCACCTGATCTGCTTGCTTCCTGCAGCTAGCTTCTCCAAAGCCAGCAACAGAGAGAGGGTGGGGTGGCGAGGAGAGGGAGACCGAGGAAGAGAAAGGTGGCCAGCAAGATGGTGTCTCACATAGCATAATCATGGGTGCCACAGCCATTGCCTTTACCGTATTGTATTTGTAGAAGGAAGTCAGTCAAGCGGAGGGGGTTACACAAAGGTATAAACATAGGGAGGACAGCCGTGAACAAGCCGTGTCTTAGAGGGAGGCGAGAACAAAGTTACCTCTAAGAGGGAGGCAGAGAAGCAGGAGGGTGAGAGAGTCTGGAAATTAAAGAACGTGTGAGATTTAAAACTATACCTGCAAACCTCAGTATCTGGACTGCATTTGGATCCTGATGTTTTTCATGTTTAAAAAACCTGTTGATTATGAAACAATTGGAAACTTGAATATCAATTGGATATTTGAAGACATTAAGAAATTATTACTTTTTGAAATTATATTTGTGGACTTTTAACGAGCCCTTACCTTCTAGAAATTCATCTGAAATATAAAAGATAAAATGATATGCTAAGAGATTTTTCTTTACAAAGCTACGGGAATAAGAGAAGGTAGAGCTATGAATGAGGTAGGAGCCCCAGAGGCTGATGTGGGGCTGGGATGATGGGCACATGGGAGTTCATTAAGTTACTAAGCTTTCATAGATACTCAAGATCCTGCATAATAAAAGCTTAAAAATAAGCATGAGTATATACCCTTATTGGTAATCATTATTAGTCATTTCCAGGGGATCTTCCCTACCCAGAGCTCGAACCCAGGTCTCCTGCATTGCAGGCAGATCCTTTACCATCTGAGCCACCAGAGAAGCCCCATTAGTAATCACAGACAAGCAAAAACCATGTTAGATCACTTTGTGTCTATCAAATTGCCAGAAATTTTTTTACGTGACAGTACCCATTGCAAAATGAGGATGTGATGAAACAGGGGCTCGATGTGCTGCTGCGTGGGGATGGAGAGGGGGTGGAGTGTAAGAAATCATCTTGATAATATGT
The DNA here is from genome assembly GCF_027580195.1 of Bos mutus. NCBI lineage: Eukaryota > Metazoa > Chordata > Mammalia > Artiodactyla > Bovidae > Bos > Bos mutus. The sequence continues at coordinate 98,269,751 of NC_091626.1, forward strand.
ATCAAGGGTCTTAAATGTTCAATATCCGTTGATCCAATAATTCCATTTCTAGGAATTTACCCTAAAGGAATAGCCCTCAAAATGGACAAAACTTATGCACAAAGATAGTCACTACAAGACGTATACCAAAGAGCAGTCCAGCCCTGGCCACTGAAAAGTCTAACGCTGTGATTTATGATGGGTGCTTTGGGCCAAGTAGGGGCTTCCCTGGTGGCTCAGCTGGTGAAGAATCCCCCTGCAATGTGGGAGACCTGGGTTTGATCCCAGGGCTGGGAAGATCTCCTGGAGAAGGGAATGGCTACCCACTCCAGGGTTCTGGCCTGGAGGATTCCATGGACTGTGTAGTCCATGGGGTCACAAAGAGTCGGACACAACTGAGTGACTTTCACATTTTTTGTTGGGCTAACTGGTGTCCACTCTGTGTCTGGAAGGACTGGAGACTAAAGGGGCATTCTCCCAGGGAGCCTCTGGATATGGTTTACCTGTAATCTCTGGACATCAAGGCTCAGGTGAGCTTCCTTGGTTGGCAGTACTGATACATGTTACACACCGTTGCCGGAAAAGTAACACTGTCTGTGACTCCATGGGAAGAAGACTGCTGGAAGCTCTTCCTCTGGCTGATTTTCATCTTTATTTTGAGCTGTGATAAACCATGGCCACAAGTATAACAGCCATCAGTGAGTTCTGTGAGTCCTACAGTGAATTATGGAAACTCAAGGTGGTCTTGAGGACCCCTAAATTTACAAGGGTGTCACAAGTGAGGGTGGTCATGTGAACTGTTCCCTAACTTTGCAGTTAGTGTCAGAAGTTAAGGCAGTCTTGTGGATTGTGCCCCCTCTAACCTCACATGGGGTTATCTATTAAAAAAAAATTTCCCAGGTATGACTTCAGTGTTCCATAATGGAACAGACTTATGCAATATTATGCAGATATTAAATGTAGCAATCATAAAGAATTTGTGTTACTAAGAGGGAGGGTATGTTACATGTCCCAAACTAAAAGTTTGATTTATGGTATTTTTACTACACACATGTAAGATTTTGAAATACAGGTAGAATAATGTGTACATGAAGTACACCAAAATGCCAATGGGTAGCTGTTATGGGCTAGTAAGATTGTGATTTTGTTTTTTCTACTTCTCTGAACAATTGATGCTTTTGAACTGTGGTGTTGGAGATTTTTCTACTTCTCTAAACTTAAATGGCCCATAGTACGCCAATAAGTATAACTTACTTTGATAATCAGAAATGTGTGTTTAATCCCTCAGTTCTGGCAATGATTCCATAGCATAAGGTAGCTCGTGATTGGGAAACTCTCAAAAGCTCAAACCTGACTATAAAACTAAAAATGTCACCAAAAGGAAAGAAAGGAAGACGGACTGTAAGGAAATCTAAGCAGTTGCAAGAGGAACTCTGACAAGCACAAATATAAAGGGTAGAGAGAAGAAACACGAAACAAGGGACCTACATAACTCTGCGAACAGTGACAGGCAGTGCTATAGAAGAGAAGTCTGTGATGACAAGGTGATGTGTGTCTATAATGGGGGCTGTGCCCTGGTAAACCCTTCGGATCACTTCCAGATTAACACTAACAGCAGAGCCTTCAGTCCTTAGGTGAAGCAATGGGGCCTTGAGTTGACACAGTACTCAAAACACTTTCCCAAACACTGCCTCTATTCTCAGGGGCTTCTGTTCTTCAAAATCTTAGCAGAGCTGAATGTGAATAAACACTTTAATGAACAAGATGAGTTGCGGTTAAAGGGTCAGATGGCTGAAGCCAGCAATAAGGGGAAAAAGATGCCATGGGCACTGTTGTGGAATGATGGAGATTTTTTATCAGAAATAAGGCAGAACTTCTACATCCCCTAATTTGCTTCCCTCTTTACTGTCCAATAAAATCTTTTACCATGAAATGTGTAACACAAATGTTGATAAGAGGGAATCAAAGCCCTGAGTGAAGAGATTATAAAAAGTGCACCTGTTTTCCAGCTACTCTAATGAATTAAAGTCGCTTACCTCAATGAATTATTCTCCTAGATGCTGATAACTCTAGCAAATGGGATTGCTAACTTATTGTCAAGGATCTTGGATATAACTGGAAGAACAGAAGATTCTAGAAGATGCAGGTTGGGGCTTTTGTAACAAGGGTAGCGTAGATCTAATGCATTATGTTTCACTAAGTATCTTCATACAGATTCTTGCCTGTTCTTTGCAGCAAACAAGTATAGTTGGATCAAGTGAGAATAAATGCTAAATGATAAAGCTGCATACAGAAGCTTGAAAGTGTAAGTGGGAGGGATTTAACTGTTCCATTCATCTTACAGATGAGGAGGCTGAGGTTCTAACAGACCTGCTAAATGTCCCACTGCTAGTTTACTTTGCAAATAAAGGAGCTTATTACTGCCACCCAAACAAGAGTATCAAATTCCAAGTAAGCTCCAAGCACTAGAATACAAAATGGTGAACCTCAGGATGCTGTATGGATTCAAGTATAAACATACCCACGAAACATCAGATTGACATCATTTCTGTCTTTGTCGTGATTGTTAGGCTCTCTGATATGGCATATCTATAATTCAACAAAGGGATTTCCTGATCCCCTTCCTCCAGGCACAAGGCTGACTGTCCTTATGGATGTGGATATGTGTCAGAGGCATCACCCAGGAAACCTGGAAAGTTGTGTTAATGGGGACCTAAAGCTGAATTAAGGAAAGCTAGGTCAGAACCTGGTAACAACCAAAACCTGTACTTTATTCTTTTTAGTTATATTGCAACAAGCAATAGACTCTCTCATAATTTTAAGGGGAAAGTGGAAGAAGTATGGTAAGTCTGGGAGAACTTGTGGAATTAGTAGGAAGGTGGAGAGGCCGGGCAAGGATGAGCAGGACTCAACTGGCTAGAGCTGTCTGGTCAGGCACTCCCGCTGGAACGCGTGGATGTGCTGTTGTCTCTGGCGGAGGGGACACTGTCCTTATTTCGTGACTCAAGATGGCTAGCAGTGGAACTCACTGTCCCAACCTTCCATTTAGTGGGCCCACCCCTTGAGCCTGGAGAAGGGGAGGAGACATTTCATCTAAACTTCATGAAGTGAGAGCAGAGGAGGACAGATCCCCAAAGAACAGAAATGTTGCTGGAAATAAGGTGAATGAACTACGTTTGGACCCCTGGGGTAATCTGCCTTCTGGGCCTGTGCTTATATGTGGAGTATTTTAGCGAGAACACACTCCTCTACCCGTGAGAGAGTTGAGATAGGACTGAATGAGAGAATGCACAGCAAAGTGATTCATAAATGGAAAGATGCCACAAAAGGCGTAATATTATTAATTGGACAGAAGGAGCGAAACTTCTCTGGCGCACTTTGAGAAGGAGCAGAGAGTGTCCATCAGCCCCCCTGGGTTCTCTTGAAGCCTGCCTGCCCAGTGGGAGTCGCTGCTCTGTTAGGTAGTAACAGGGTGGGATGGGCTAAGCCGGCATCTTGGTCTCCGTCTCTCTGATAACTGGATCTGTCTCTCATTTGGTCCTCAAGTTGGGAAGGAAAATGGATCTCAACCATCCACTTCCAGCCCCATCAAACCCAATCTCAGGGAAATCAGGGGAGCCAATGAGCAAGCCACAGTGAAGGCCGCAGGTGGAAGGCAAGCTGGAACGGGTCCCCAAGGCGGGGCTCCATGCTCATGGTGACTTTGATCTAGCTCTCACACTGGCTTGCATAAGCCTGCAGCTGCTCAAGGTCCCAGAGTACCCACACATGACATGGAATTTCACAGTGCAGTGGATGAGATATCGACATAAGAGTGGGCAACAGCACAGACTCCATCAGAACACTTGGGGTCAAATTTTGGCTCTGCTCGGTGGTCTCAGGCAACTTAATTAACCTCTTTGTGTCTTATCTGTTTAATGGGAATAGTGACAGTACCAACTCCACTGGGTTATTATGCAGATTAAATGAGACAAGTCTGGCACATAGTAAGGCTCAGTAAAGTAATCATCATTATTAAGAAAACAGCATATGCAACTAGAGATTATCACACTAAGTGAAGTCAGTCAGAAAGAGAAATGCCATATGATATCACTTATGTGGAATCTAAAATGTTCCACAAAATATGTGACACAAATGAAACAGAAACAGAATCAGGGACATAGAGAACAGACTAAGTGTTGCCAGTGGGCAGGGGGTTGGGGAAAGGAGGGGTTTCAAGGTACTAAAGTATAACACAAATAACTATAGTCAATATGCTAAGTCACTTCAGTCATGTCCGACTCTGTGTGACCCCATAGACGGCAGCCCACCAGGCTCCCCCATCCTTGGGATTCTCCAGGCAAGAACACTGGAGTGGGTTGTCATTTCCTTCTCCAATGCATGAAAGTGAAAAGTGAAAGTGAAGTCGCTCAGTTGTATCCAATTCTTAGCGACCCCATGGACTGCAGCCTACCAGGCTCCTCCATCCATGGGATTTTCCAAGCAAGAGTACTGGAGTGGGGTGTCATTGCCTTCTCTGACTGTAGTCAATATTCCATGATAAACCATAATGGAAAATATTTTTTTAAAAAGAATGTATATACACGTGCAACTGAATCACTTTGCTGAACAGCTGTAATTAACACAGCATTGTAAATCAACTATACTTCAGTTTAAACAAATAAAAATTAAAAATATAGCACAGCTGCTAGTTTAATTAGGGGAGTCAGTAACTACCATACCCAGTGGGATTGCCTCAGAGATATTAACTAAAGGAAGTTTTTAAAGGTTATTCAAGGACCCTGTCCTGGATGCCATCCTCTCATTTTTGCCAGTGATGGAGAGCAAGACAGAAAAAGGTATGCTTATCAAAGTGCAGGAAAACCAAAGCTGCAGATGAAGGTACACGCTTGCAATGGCAGGATATTCAGGATCTTAAAAAGGTGGATCCACAAACCAATCTAACAAGACAAAATGGAATAGTAATAGTAATTGTACTGTTCTTCATGTAGATCCAAATGTAATCAAATCATATGAGCACAGGGTAGACAAACAGCTTTGCAGCATGTATTAGAAATGCAAAGAGATTTTAGATTAGAGCTGTTTTAAAACTAATCCAAAGGATGTCTTCCAAAGCCCGCTTACTGACCACCAGTACAGAAAATGGAAGGGGATGCCTCTCACTTACCTCTGGGCTGATGATGGGGGATTAGGCAGGAGCAGGAAGGCTACTCAAGGAATTTGAAAGGAGAAGGACCAGGGGTATGCTTCCAAACCAGACTCTTTGATGAGTAACCAAATATAAGGGTTAAATCTAAAGGAACTTAACAGGATTATGAATGGGAAAGAATCAGAAGAGGTTGGGAACCAAGTGCAAATAGGATCTAAGTGAAAGTGGAGGGGCATTTGAAGAGGAAATTATGAGTGATGTCCACGAGCAGCATAGAACAGATTTGGGCTAGTGTGAGAACATACTTTCTAAGAGTTGAGTTTTCTGACAATGGATGAGCAACACTGTGAGGCAGTAGTATTCAGGAAACCATTGGGTTTACCTGATGGGGTAAATTATATAAATTTCATAAATCGGATGGGGAATAGGGCCGGGCCACAGATTTAAGTCCCTGTCAATTCTGAATTTCTGTGATTCTATCATGAAACCATGAATACACAGCCTTGTTCTGACAGCAAGCATAGCATCTATCATATTAAGGGACATCAATCCATTATGTAACCCAGAAATTAAAGTTCAGTAAAGCCACTCCTAAGCTGCCATGTTTGATAGTTAGCTGAGCTCCTAACCCAAGAGTTCAAAGAAATTGAAGTCATGTTTTCTCTTGATGCCCGTAGAGAGTTTGCAATCACCTGGCTGCGGGCTGCAGCCCTCTGGATGGAAAGCATGTCTGAGTCAGTGCCTGTGTCAGGAGACAGATGGAAGCTGGCCACATGACCTCTGGTCCCACATCCATTCCACCAAATGGAGAGACATGACAAGCCTTTTATTTTCAGGACAGAGCGCCATTGATTATTCCCTGTTAATGCTTCCCTGTCGATGGCGGGCAGGGACTAGAGGGAAATGGAAGGATGTGATATCCGGGCCCCCAAAGGGAAAATCAATGTGATATGGTTTGTATTTCATCCTAGGATAACCTCTTTCTCTGAGTTCCAACCCACAGGCCACTGTTTTTCTCCACCAACTCCTCCAGACACTGTCATGTCCTTTCACACTCATTAAAGGACAGGGAGGAAGGGGAGAGCAGATAAGGAACAGGCACCGGGAATTATTAAACTCAGCTTTCATTTTCTTTTTGGAATTCACAGTCACTAAACAGGCTACAGGATACACGGAAACTTCCTCAGCAGGTTCAGATCAGAGGGGAAGAGCCAAATAAGTCAGCCGAAGAAACCCTTGTCTGACTTATTACTGATGCATCCGGCAGTCAGCTAGTCTCAAAGGATGACCTTGGAAAACTGACAACCTAGAAACTGCATGCCCCCTGGCACAATGCTGAAAGTTACAAGTTCAGAGAAAGAGGCAGAGACTTGTAATGTGGGGAGGTGAGAGGGAAGGAGCAACCTTTCTTTGTGTACACACACACACACACACACACACACAAATCAAACACCAAAACTGTTTATGTTCCTCCCTCTGCAAAAGGAACTCAACATTTTGAAACAAAATGCTTGAGATTCTGGGATCTTCCCTGTGGGGTCTGGGGGAAGAGAACGCAACACTACCTTACTGTCTTTTTAAGTAGAGATGCAAACCAGAAATATCCTGATACCTAGAACTTATACTTACCCTCTAGTTCCAGACAGGGCTTTTTATTAGCATTTAACCTCCTCAGAGTTGAAGCCACAGAGACCCATAAGGCCGTGTTGCTTCTGGAAAGCTACAGGATTATCTACTGCTATTTTCCCCTTTCATGTAGGAATTGACCCAGGAGAACTGAATAGACATTTTAACTCCACTTACTTTATGTCCTAGGTCCAGGAATCATGGACCAAGCCCTCTGGTTGGGGGAGGCTGGACCAGGTGACCTCCAATGAACTTTCCAACTCTCAGCCTCTACGTAGGGTCTCTGTGGTGATGGCCAGAGTGGCCAGGATTAGGAGGCTGTTCTCTGCTTGTAGGTAGAATTGAGTAGCCCATGTTTTACATACCTACACATGTGGATACCAGTTCCACTGGTTACAGGCAGTACTCTTCCCAGTACTACAGGTATAGGATCATATCTGTGTTACAAACATGAGCTACTTTTAAATAACTTAGAGAAAGCATGTGTCCCTAGCAGGAGCATGATTCATTTTATGTTACTCAATTCACAAATGACTTGCAAGCAATGCCACCAGAGAGGCTGTGGATCATGAATATCCTAGAATGGTCTTGAGGCCATGTCTCCACATGTTCCCGGATACAACTCCCCACAGTGGGTCAAGTTCATTCATGCCTTGGGTTCTAACCCCGTCAGCTGGTCACAGTAACTTCTGCCTGAGTCCTTCTCCCCTGGGCTTTGGGGCTCCATTAGTCTTGCTTCCCTATTGCCTAGGTGATTTCCCCTCTACTCCACAATGGCCAGATAGGCACTTTGAAGTTGGGGGGAGGAGGAGCTAAAGACCTCCATGAGCAATTGCTTAGGCCAACACCAGAGATAATACTTTGGCTACTTGTGAAGAGCCAACTCACTGGAAAGACCCTGATTCTGGGAAAAGATTGAGGGCAGGAGGAGAAGGGAGTGACAGAGGATGAGATAGTGAGATGGCATTACTGACTCAATGGACATGAGTTTTGGCAAACTCCGGGAGATAGTGAAGGACAGGGAAGCCTGGCGTGCAGCAGTCCATGGGGTCGCAAAGAGTTAGACATGACTTAGTGACCAAACACCAACACTACCAGCGATAATTCTATAGGGAAAGCAATTATTCTAGAGAAAGATGCTGGCCAGAAGCCTGGGGTGCTGAGTCCCAGCATGGCCTTCACTGTGGAAGACCTTTTTCAAACAGCATGGAGAATTACATATGGCCCCATGATGTATTCTAAAAGGAAATGCCAGAGCCCCTCAAGGATCCCCAAATGGCAGGGGGGAGGACCCCTCAAGGTGGTCCAGGAGGGCCTCTGAGCAGTACTTCCTGCCCATTTCCTGAGTGTCAAGGGGAGGTGAGGTCTATAATGCCCTGGCTCTCAGACATCCCCCTATACCCCTGCTCACAGACATTTTTTGTTTGTTTTGTGTTGTTTTTATTGACTATAACATATCTCCAGAAAAATGCACATCACGTTTCTGAGCTGTATTCATGTTGCTTCATGTCGTTTATTAATCTTTATATGTATTAATATTATTCCACTGTATGACTATATCACAATATATGAATTCATTCTGTTGATGGATTTTTGTATCATTTTAAGTTTGGGTGACTATGTATAGGGCGGCTATGTCCCTGTGGTTTGGGACACATGTGTACACGTTTGTATTTCATATATAGCTAAGAATGGTATTCCTGTGTGGCTAGGTTTGCATATGTTTAGCTTTAGTTCAGTTCAGTCGCTCAGTCGTGTCTGACTCTTTGCAACCCCATGAATCGCAGCACGCCAGGCCTCCCTGTCCATCACCAACCCCCAGAGTTCACTCAGACTCACGTCCATCAAGTCAGTGATGCCATCCAGCCATCTCATCCTCTGTCGTCCCCTTCTCCTCCTGCCCCCAATCCTTCCCAGCATCAGTCTTTTCCAATGAGTCAACTCTTCACTTGAGGTGGCCAAAGTACTGGAGTTTCAGCTTTAGCATCATTCCTTCCAAAGAAATCCCAGGGCTGATCTCCTTCAGAATGGACTGGTTGGATCTCCTTGCAGTCCAAGGGACTCTCAAGAGTCTTCTCCAACACCACAGTTCAAAAGCATCAATTCTTTGGTGCTCAGCCTTCTTCACAGTCCAACTCTCACATCACATGATCACAGGAAAAACCATAGCCTTGACTAGACGAACCTTTGTTGGCAAAGTAATGTCTCTGCTTTTGAATATGCTATCCAGGTTGGTCAAAACTTTCCTTCCAAGGAGTTAAGCGTCTTTTAATTTCATGGCTGCAGTCACCATCTGCAGTGATTTTGGAGCCCAGAAAAATAAAGTCTGGTACTGTTTCCACTGTTTCCCCATCTATTTCCCATGAAGTGATGGGACCAGATGCCATGATCTTCGTTTTCTGAATGTTGAGCTGTAAGCCAACTTTTTCACTCTCCACTTTCACTTTCATCAAGAGGCTTTTTAGTTCCTCTTCACTTTAGCTTTAGTGGATATTGTCAAATAACCATCTAGGTGGCTAGACCAGTATACACCCTTGCTGGCAGTTTAGGGGATTGTCTGTTGTTCCGCATCCTTACCAGCACTCATTGTCAGTACTGTCAGTCTTTTTCATTTTAGCCATTCTGTTAAGAGTGTGTGGTTTCGTGGTTTTAATTAACATTTCATGAATGACTAATGATGTTTAACAAACCTCTTTCATACACTTACTGACCATTTGGATATCCTTTTTTGTGATGTTTTCTACAAGTCATTTGCCTGGTGTTGGATTATCTACTTATTTAATTGATCTGTAGCCGTTTCTAAAATAGACTGTGGATGCAAGCCTTTTCTCAAGTATTTGTATTGCAAGTATAATCTCCTACCCTGTGGCTGACTTTTTTTTTTTTACCCTTAATTGAGTTCTTCAAATAGAAAAATTTTAATTTAACCTGATACATCAGTCTTTATCTTGCTGGGTAGTACTTGTTATTTTGCATAAGAAATATTTACCTACTTCAAGGTAATGAAGACATTTTCCTGGTTTTACTTTTGTTTTTCTTTTGGAAGCCTTATTGTTTTATGCTTTCACCTTTATAATACAATTTTTTATGGAACTGGTTTTGTTTAATTGGTAAAGATAGGGTCCAGAGAAGGCAGTGGCCACCCACTCCAGTACTCTTGCCTGGAAAATCCCATGGATGGAGGAGCCTGGTGGGCTGCAGTCCATGGGGTCGCGAAGAGTCAGACACAACTGAGCGACTTCATTTTCACTTTTCACTTTCCTGCACTGGAGAAGGAAATGGCAACCCACTCCAGTGTTCTTGCCTGGAGAATCCCAGGGATGGGGGAACCTGGTGGTATGCTGTCTATGGGGTCACACAGAGTCAGACACGACTGAAGCGACTTAGCAGCAGCAGCAGCAAAGATAGGGTCAAGATTTATATTGCAAGTAAATATTCAGCTGAATGAGCACCTTTATGAAAGATCATCCATTCCTCACTACACTACATAATCATCTTTGTCCTTAGCAAGGGATTGTATGTATATGGGTCACTTCTTATCTCTATTCTATGCCATTGGTCTACTTGTCTATGTGTACATCAATACCGCATAGCACTACAGCTTTATAAGTCCTGATACCTGGCAGTATAAGTCTTCCAGCTTTGTTCCTTCAAGACTATCTTCTCTATTCTTGGTCCTTAACATTTTCATATAAATATTAAAATTAGCTTGTTAATTTCCCCCTCCCAACACCCTCCCCACCCCACCCCTCTGCCCCCGCAAAAGCTGATTTTGACTGGATTGCAATCCTTCTAAAAACAGATATTTGAGCCTTCAATTCATGAACACAGTGACTTTCTCCATAAGGTCTTTTTAATCTTTCAATGTTTTCTCTGTAAAGGTCTTGTATATATTTCATTAGATATATTTCCAGGTATTTTGTATCTTTGATACTATTATAAATAGTATTTTAAATTTTCATTTTCAGTTTATTATAGGTATGTAGAAACATGTATTTCTTTAATCCAGAGACCTTTCTATATTCATTTTTAATAATTCTAGCTATAGATTCCTTAGAATTTTCTACCTTAAGCAATACTTTTATCCGTGAATAAGGACAGTTTAATTTCTTCCTTTCTAGTTTTTCTAGAATCCACCTGCAATGCAGGAGACCTGGGTTTGATCCCTGGGTTAGGAAGATCTGCTGGAAAAGGGATAGGCTACCCACTCCGGTATTCTTAGGCTTCCCTGGTGGTTCAGCTGGTAAAGAATCCACCTGCAATGTGGGAGACCTGGGTTTGATCCCTGGGTTGGGAAGATCCCTTGGAGAAGGGAAAGGCTACCCACTCCAGTACTCTGGCCTGGAAAATTACATGGGCTGTATACTCAGGGGGTCCCAAAGAGTTGGACGTGACTGAGCGACTTTCACTTCTGGTTTTTATAACTTTTTTTCTTGTTACAATGGTTAGACTCACTAATTCTTTTTTCTCTTGTTATAATCGTTAGAATCACTAGAATTCCTAACCTAGTACAATATTGAATAGAAGGAATATTAAGAGGTATTCCTAATTTCAGGGTGAAGGCATTCAGTATCTATTAACTATGATACTCTCTGTAAGATTTTTACAGATGATCTTTACCAGCTTAGTGGAGTTTCCTTCTATTCTTAGTGTATTAAGAGTATTTGTCATGAAAAGTATTTGATTTTATTAAATGCTTTTTCTATATCTATCTATATCATTTGGGGCTTCCCAGGTGGCACTAGTGGTAAAGAACCCACCTGCCAATGCGGGAGATGCAAGAGACACGGATTCAATCCCTGGATCGGGAAGATCCCCTGGAGTAAGAAATGGCACCCACTCTAGTATTCTTGCCTGGAGAATTCCAAGGACAGAGGAACCTGGTGGGCTACAGTCCATGGGGCCTCAAAGAGTCCAACACGACCAAGCACATACTTACATATTTCATTCTACTGAGATGATCTTATCCTTTTTCTATGTTTTTATGTTAATTTGGTTAAACAGACTCATTTTTAAATTGAGATATAATTCATTTACTACAATAGTGATCCTTTTAAAGTGTACAGTTCTGTGGTCTTTCAGGATATTTATAAAGTTGTACAAGCATCACCAGTATCTAATTCCAGGACATTTCAACCACCCCCAGAAAGAAACTCCCTACCCATCAGCAATCATTCCTCATTAACTTCTCCCTCCCAGACTGTCGTGGCCACTAACCTACTTTCCGTCTCTGTAGATTTGCCTTTTCTAGACACTTCATATAAGGAGAGTCATATGTGGCCTTTTGTGTCTGACTTCTTTCACTTAGCACAGTGTTATCAAGGTTCACTCATGTTGTATTATGAGTCAGTATTTCATCCCCTTTCGTGGCTGAATAATATTCCATCATACGGATGGAGCACCTTTTGTTTGTCCATTCATTAGTCAGTGGGCATCTAGATTGTCTCCACTCCTATTATTAATCATGCTGCTATGCACACGGGACAGAGGTTCATAGGTTTTTAGTTCTTGAGTAAACAGCTAGGAGTAAAGCTGCTGGGTCATACGGTAACCTGTGATTAACCTTTTGAGGAACTGTCCAGCTCTTTTCCAGGGTGGCTTATACCACTTTACATTCCCACAGCAATTTGTGAGAGTTCCAATTTCTTCACATCCTTGCCTTACTCATTATTGCCTCCCTCTCTCTCTCTCTCTCTCTCTCTCTCTCTCTATATATATATATATATATTATTACTGTCTTCTTCATGGGTGTGAAGTAATGTATCATTGTGATTTTGACTTACATTTCCGTAACGACTAATAATGTTGAGCATCTTTTCCTGGCTTGTTGGCCATTTGTATATTTTCTTTAGAGAAATGTGTACTCAAGTCCTTTGCCATTTTTTTTTTAAAGTTGGGTTGTATGTCTTTTTGTTGTTTAGTTGTAAGAAAAACTTAAATATTCTGAATTTAGACCCTTATCTGATATATGAATTGCAAATATTTTCTCCTGCTTTGTGGGTTATCTCTTCATGTTCTTTATAGAGTTTTGGAGGACAAAAATCTAAACTTTTGATGAAGCTCAGTTTATCTTTTTTCATCTTTTGCTCGCTTGTGCTTTTGGTGTCATATCTAAGGAACCATTGCCTAACAATGTCATGAAGATTTACATTTGTATTTTCTTCTAAGAGTTTTATGTTTCAGCTCTTACGTTTAGATTTTTGATCCATTTTGAGTTAATTTTTACATATGGTATATGGAGATCCAACTTTTTTTTTTTTAACATGTGGCTATCCAGTTGTGCCAGCACCATTTGGTGAAAACAGTTTGATTTTGTAATGTTAAGCCAAGCCTGCATCCCTAAAATAAATCATATAATTGGACACTACTTGTTAATTTTGTTTAGTATAGTTGTAAATATGTTCATGAGAAATATTAGTCTATAATTCTGCTTATTATAGCATACTAGTCACCCTTTGGTATTAAAATTATGAGTTGGAAATTGTCTCTTATTTTTCTATTATTTGGAAGTTTGTGTAAGATTATGGACATTTCTTTAAATATTTAGACAAAATTGCTAGTTTCAGTTACAGATTCAACTTCTTTTTTTTTTTTTTTTTTTTCAGATTCAACTTCTTAAACAAACATAAAACATTTAGATTTTCTTTTTCCTCTTCAGTTGGTTGTGTTTTCCTAGAAATTTCATGTAGATTTTCAATTTATAGGCATGAAGTTCTTTGTAGTATCTACTTACGACACTGATAACTTATACCTTCTTTCTTCTTCTTTATTTTCTTCATCTGGCAGTTTCCCCTTGTTAGCAGTTATTAATAATATTGGTCTTCTCAAAGAACCCACCTCTGGATTTGTCGACTTCCTTTTACCTATTTTTCTGTTTCATTACTTTCTGCTAGTATTTTCATATCTTCAGTTTTTTCCTCCACTCTTCTATCTTTGGATTTAATGTACTATTATTTTTCTACTTTCTGAGATGGACACTTAGCTTGATTTTTAACCTTTATTATCTTTTATTATATGAAATTTTAAAGAAACAAATTTCCCTATAAGTACAGCTTTAGTTTTGTTCTTTAAATTTTTATACACATTTTATTGTTATTTAGCTCAAAATACTAATATTCATTGTAATTTCTTTTGAATTATTATTTAGAAATATATTGCTTGATTTCCAAATATGTGAGGGTTTTCTAGTTACCTTTATGTTATTGATTACTACCTCAATCCCACTTTGGTCAAAGAATGTATTTTGGATGGTTTTACCTTTTGGAACTTGTTAGAACTTACCAGCATGGTAAATGTCCCACAATTACTTAGAAAGAATACATACTCAGATAAGGTTGACTGTAGTATGGTATGTGTGTCAATTAGATTTAATTTATTACTCACGTAGTTGCAATCTCCTGCGTGTGCACTCAGTTGCTCAGTCATGGCTGATTTTTTGTGACCCCATGGACTGTAGCCCGCCAGGTGCCTCTCTCCCATCTTCTTTTTTTTTTCACTCTTTATTCCATCAGTTCCCTATAGTTCTGTGATTGTGCTTTTAAAACTGAATTAAGTGCATCAAAATACAAAATTATTATATCTTCCTGATAGACTTATCTTTATGAACTGATCTTCTATCTTTAGTAATACTTCTTGACTTACATTTACCTTGACTGCTCTTTGTATGGCTACATCTCCTTTGGGTTAGTCTTTGCTGGGTGTATTTTTTCATTGCTTTGCTTTCAATCTTTCTTTGTCTTTACACTTAAAAGTGTCTCTCTTGAAAGCAGTATACAGTTAGGTTTTTAAAATGTTTTTCCACGTAGTAAGTAGTTTCTTTAAGACGATTCCAAATGATCTTCACCTCTTGTCATTCGAGCCCTTGTATAATCTCCTCCCCCTTGCGCGTGCACTGAGCCTGACACACCTCTAGTGAATTCTAATGACCAGCAGTCAGGAGTTATGTATGTGAAAACACATACACAGTTGTATCTTAGGAAAGAAGCATGGCTGTAATTTTTTTCCAGAATACCATTCAGTGGTCCCCACTTCTTGAATATTTTCCCCACTGAATGAAAAGCTGCCCTAATCATAAACTCCTATTTCTGAACTGTTTTGTTTTGCTGATCTAAAGTATGACCACACTGTTTTAACTGCTGTAAATTTACAAGTTTTAAAACATCTATGGAGTTAATCTCCCTCTATTACCATCCCTCTTTCTTGTATATTCTTGCTTGTTTTTCCATATGAATCTGAGAATCAGCCTGTGTAAATCTTTTTATTTTTAATCCTATTGGTATTGCTATTGGGTATCACGTAGATTAAAAAGAGGTGACATCTTTATGATACTGACTGTTCCTACTCAAGAACATGGGATGTCTTTCCATTTATTCAGGTCTTGTTTTATGTCCCTCATTAGCATTTTAAAGTTTCCTATAAAGTAATGTTTCTTAAGTTTATTCCCAAGTATTTTATATCTTATGTTTTTGGCTATTATAAAATGACCTTTTCTTTCCTTAGAGAATGTAATTGGACATTGTTCATACAAAGGCTATTTACTGAAAATTAATTTTGTATCAATTTATTAAATTCTGATTTTTTGGTTGGTCTTCCTTTAGTTCCTAAGTAAACAACCCAGGCATATCATCTACAAATTACAAGCCTGTCCTCTCTTCCTTTCTAATTTCTATACCTTTAACTTCTTTGGTCTAATTGTTTTGTCTAAGTCCTAGCGAACAATTTTAAATGATGGTAATGATTAGTAAATGTCTTTGTCTTATTTCTGACTTTAATGAAATTGGTTCTCTAATTCTCATTTAAGCATGATGCTGGCTTTGGGTTGAGATAAATATATTTTATCATATTAAGGAAACACTCGGTTAGTCTTAATATTAAATGAGCCTTGTTTTCCTGAAATAAGCCTCATTTTGTCATGGTGAACTACTCCTGGCTAGAGCCAGCTTGATTGGGTTCAAATTCTACCACCATTATGGGAAGTTGAGCATTTATTAGGACATTTGATCTCTTTTTGACTCAGTTTTATTGTCTGTAAAGTACGGATGTTAAGAATATCCACTTCACTCACTATGTTGCTATGAAACTCAAATAACTATGGCAAGTTGAGCATTTTTTCAAGTGCTTAAGGGGCATTTGCATTTTTTTCTGTGAACTGTTCATACCCTTTCTGTATTTTTCCATAGGATCTCCTCTATTTTTAGAAGCTCTTTATAAATTAGAGGGGTTTCCCTAGTGGCTCTGGTAAAGAATCTGCCTGCAATGAGGAAGACCTGGTTCGATCCCTAGGTTGGGAAGATCCCCTGGAGAAGGGAACAGCTACCCAATCAAGAATTCTGGCCTGGAGAATTCCATGGACTGTATTGTCCATGGGGTTGCAAAGAGTCAGACAGGACTGAGCGTCAGTTTAGCTATAAATTAGAGACTAGCCCTTAATCTTAATCAAGGAGAAGGCAATGGTAACCCACTCCAGTACTCTTGCCTGGACAATCCCATGGACGGAGGAGCCTAGTAGGCTGCAGTCCATGGGGTCGCACAGAGTTGGACACAACTGAAGTGACTTAGCAGTAGCAGCAGCCCTTAATCTGTGAAATAAATTGATGATGTTTTCCTAGTTATCACTTGTAGTTTATTTTACTTTGGTATATTTGAGATGCAAAAGGAATATTTTTGTTTTTGTTTTTTAGCATAGCCAAATATATCTCTGTTGTATCTAGATTTTTAAGTTATCCTTAGTTTGGAGGATACAGTAGCCCCAATTCTTCACCCTTTATCTGTATCCCCATGCTTTACCGTGTGAATTTACAATTCCTTCCACCAGATGGGTGGAGAATATTTTCCTACTGGTCCAAGGAGACTGAAAGACATGTAGTGTTATTACGCAATAACTAATCAGTACTGTTAGGAAAGTTTCCTCACTCCCAGGTTATAGAGCAGGGATGACAACTTTTAAAAAATATTTAAGTAAATATTTTAGAGTTTACAACCAGATATATTCATGTATTTTTCCTTCTCCTCATTAAACCCTTCAAAAGTGAAAAAAAAAAAAAAATTCTTACTTAGCTTTCAACAGTCCAAAAATAGTCTCGCAGATTTGGACCGGCCTGTCTACTGAGAAATTCATCTTATTTTTTCCAGTATGTCTTAATATTGTACAACTGAATCTCTGATCAATTTCAAAATTATTCTGGCACATAGTATGAGAAATAGATCAGTTTTCATTTTCATATGACTATTGAGTTATGCCAATACCTTTCATTTCTATAGTTCATCTTTCCTCCCCACTGACTTAAGGTACCACCTTTTATTTTCTTTTTTATTGTATAAAAAAATAAGTATAGTTGACTTACAAAATTATATTCCAGTGTACAGCACAGTGATTCAATATTTTTATAGATTATATTCCATTTAAAATTGTTACAAAATAAGGGCTACACTTTGCTGTTCTGAACAATATATCCTTGTTGCTTATCTATTCAATACATAGTATCTTTTAATCCCATCTGTTTTGAGCTCCTTCCCTCTTCTCTCTCTCCACTGGTATTAAATAGTTTGTTTTCTATATCTGTGAGTCTGTTTTGTTATATACATTTTTTTTAGATTCCACATATAAGTATAATATTTTCTAGGTCCATCCACATTGTTGCAAATGGCAGAATTTCATTCCTTTTTATGGCTGAATAATTTTCTTGTTTTTCAGTTGGTTGGTCGTGTCTGACTCTTTGCAACCCCATGGACTACAGCACACCAGGCTTTCCTATTCTTCACTATCTCCCGGAGTTTGCTCAAACTCATGTCCATTGGCTCAGTGATGCCATCCAACCATCTCATCCTCTGTCGCCACCTTCTCCTCCCGCCTTCAATCTTTCGTAGCATCAGGGTCTTTTCCAATGAGTCAGTTCTTTGCATCAGATGGCCAAAGTATTGCAGCTTCAGCATCAGTCCTTCCAACGAGTATTCAGGGTTGATTTCCTTTAGGGTTGACTGGTTTGATCTCCTTGCAGTCCAGAGGACTTTCAAGAGTCTTCTTCAGGACCACAATTAGAAAGCATCAATTCTTAGGGTCCCAGCCTTCTTTATGGTCCAACTCTCACATCCATATATGACTACTAGAAAAACCATAGCTTTGACTATATAGACCTTTGCTGGCAAAGTGATGTCTCTGCTCTTTAATACTCTGTCTAGTTTTGTTCATAGCTTTTTCCCCAAGGCTTCCCTGATAGCTCAGTTGGTAAAGAATCCACCTGCAATGCAGGACATACTGGTTTGATTCCTGGGTCAGGAAGATCTGCTGGAGAAGGGAAAGGCTACCCACTTCAGTATTCTGGCCTGGAGGATTCCACAGACTGTATAGTCACAGGGTTGCAAAGAGTAGGACATGACTGAGTGACTTGCACTTTCACTTTCTTCCAAGGAGCAAGTGTCTTTTAACTTCATGGCTGCAGTCACCATTCACAGTGAGTTTGGAGCCCAAGAAAATAAAGTCTGTCACTGTTTCCATTTTTTCCCCCATCTATTTGCCATGAAGTGATGGGACCAGATGCCATGATCTTCTGTTTTTGAATGTTGAGTTTTAAGTTAGATTTTTCATTCTCCTCTTTCACCTTCATCAACAGGCTCTTTAGTTCCTCTTCACTTTCTGCCGTAAGGGTGGTGTCATCTGCATATCTGAGCTTATTGAGTCTCAAGATTCTCCTGGCAATCTTGATTCCAGCTTGTGCTCCATCCAGCCCAGCATTTTGCATGATGTACTCTGCATATAAGTTAAATAAGCAGGGTGACAATATATAGCCTTGATGTACTCCTTTCCCAATTTTGAACCAGTTCATTGTTCCATGTTGGTTCTAACTGCTGCTTCTTGACCTGTGTACAGGTTTCTCAGGAGGCAGGTAAGGTGATCTGCTAGTCCCATCTCTTTAAGAATTTTCCAGTTTGTTGTGATCCACACAGTCAAAGGCTTTAGTATAGGCTGAGCAATACTCCATTGTATACATACAGAGAGCTACACATAGAGAGAGCTATAGATATAGACGGAGAAGGCAATGGCACCCCACTCCAGTACTCTTGCCTGGAAAATCCCATGGACGGAGGAGCCTGGTGGGCTGCCGTCTATGGGGTCGCACAGAGTTGGACACGACTGAGTGACTTCACTTTCACTTTTCACTTTCATGCATTGGAGAAGGAAATGGCAACCCACTCCAGTGTTCTTGCCTGGAGAGTCCCAGGGATGGGGGAGTCTGGTGGGCTGCCGTCTATGGGGTCGCACAGAGTTGGACACGACTGAAGTGATGCAGCAGATAGATACAGATATGCAACACATCTTTATCCATTCATCTGCTGATGGATGCTTGGATTGCTTCCATATCTTGGCTATTGTAAATAATGCAAGTATCATTTCAAATTAGTATTTTGGGGTTTTTTTGTTTTCAATAAATACCCAGGAGTGGAACTGCTGAACCATATGGTAGTTGTATTTTTAGTTTTTAGAGGAACCTCCATACTGTTTTTTTCAATTGAGGCATTGTAGATGTACAATATTAAGTTGCAAGTGTATAGTACATTCACAATTTCTAAAGGTTATAATCCACTTATAGTTATTATAAAATATATTCCCCATATTGTATAATATATCCTTGTAGCTTATTTATTTTATATAGAATACTTGGTATCTCTTCATCTCTTGTCCCTAACTTGCCCCTCCTCCTTTCTATCTCCCCACCGGTAACCACCAGTTGTTTTTTTAATAATTTTATATTTACTTTTGATTGTCCTGGCTCTGTCCCTGCATGCGGCTTTCCCCAGTTTGCAGCGAGTGGGAGATCCTCTCTAGTTCAGTGTGCGGGCTTCTCATTGTGGTGGCTTCCCTTGTTGCAGAGCATGGGCGCTTGGCTGCCTAGGCTTCAGTAGCTGTGGCGCACAGGCTTGGTTGCCCCAGAGCATGTGGGATTTTCCTGGACCAGGGATCGAACCTGAGTCCTCTGCATTGGCAGATGGCTTCTTGACCACTGGACTACCAGGGAAGTCCAACCACTAGTTTGTTCTCTATTATCTGTGAGTCTTTCTTTTTCGTTATATTTACTTGATGTTATATTTTTTTAGTTCCACAAATATAGTATTTGTCTGTGACTTAGTTCACTTATCATAATTGCAAATAGAAAAATGTCACTCTTTTTTTATGGCTTAGCAGTAGTAATAGTTCATTGTGTATATATACCACATCTTCTTTATCCATTTATCTGCTGATAAACACTTAGGCTGCATCCTTATCTTGGCAATTATAAATAATTTACACTTTACTGGTATATTTACTACTATATTTGAATCCTTTTACCATCTTGTATACTTTTTATTTTTCTTAACTTTCTATTTTCTTGTTTTACCTTTTATCCATTATTAGTTTAAATGCTATATTCTTTATATTTATTCTTTTAATAGTTACTCCAAATATTTTAACATATCTACTTACTAAAGTCCCAAATTAATAAGACTCTTTAGTCCCCTCTTGAACAATTCAAGGGCAGTACGACATGTTACCTCTCATCAACTCCTTTCAAAAGTATATGCTTTTGTTACCTGGTGTTTCAAGCCTCTCTTTGACTTCCTGAAATATATTTAAAACATGTTTAACATGTTTATATTTCATGCTAATAAATATCTAGGTTGTTTGTGAGTATGATTCTCCTGTATACTGTTTCTGATGATTTGATCTCACGATATCTTATTTCCCTCTTGGGTTTGTGGTTTTTAAGTGTGAGCTACCCGATAATCTTTGTGATTTTATCTGTGGAAATTCTTTTGGTACCTAGATTGGAGTTTCACTCTTCCAGAAGAGTGTGTGTTTGCTTCTGCCAGTCATCTGGGGTCACCACCTACCTTGGTCCACTGTAAATTAAATTCCTACTTGCAGTATTTTGGACCACCCAATTAGTATAAATTTGGGCCAGAAACCTCTATAAGGGACAACTTGTTAAATATTTTTAGGTTAAATTAAAAGTCCTTCCTCCATCCAGGGCTAAGGCCAAGAAAGGTATGTTCCCTTGCTGTTATTTCTGCTTGGTGTATTTATTTGGTATTCACCCTTACACTGCAAGTGTAGCACTTCCGAGGTCCTCACTCTGGGAGATCTCAGATCTTTCTCCCTTGAGCAGGCCCTCCTCTACCTCCTGCACTCATCAGAGTCATCAAGAAAGAGACTCAAGGAGACCAAGTCTCAGCAGACACCTGCAGGGTGGAAGATGGCTTCTGTCTTACTTGACTCCCAAGTTTTGAGCTTTCACATCCCTTTTGACCTCTACATATTCTTTCGTTTCTTGCCTCTGCTCTGTGCATGTAGAAAGCTATTTTTGACCCTCAATGATAAAGCTAACCCCAAAAGTACTAGGTAAGTTAGCAGGATAAAAAATTAGCATATAATAATCAACAGCCTTCATATATAAGAACAATAACCAAGTAGAAGACATAATGGCAGAGAGAACCCCACTTACTAGCAACAAAGATTAAATATGTAGGGAATAACCTTAACAAGAAGCACACTGAAGCTATTCAAGGAAAATTTTAAAGCCGTCCTTAAAAGGCACACAGATAGACTCGAAGAGTAGAAATACACCCCCTGTTCTTGGATAAGATGATTCAACATTGTAAAGATGTCAGTTTTCCCTGTTAGTTAATAAATGTAACATGATATAAAAAATACCAACACATTATTTTTATGGCGTAACATGGGTTGATACTAAAGTTTATATAGAAAAACAAACATGTAAGATTAGGAAAACACTGAAAAATTATGACGGGACTAGCTCTCCCTGTGCTGTAAGTTTTCCATAATTGAAACAGTGTGGGACTGCGCTCAAGTAGACAAACAGACCAGTGGAACAGAAGAGAAAGTTCAGAAAGAGACACAGATGCATGCAGATCCTGGGCTGAACCCTTAACCAGAGAAAGAACGCTATTGGCAAAAGTGGTGAAATTCAATGAAGTATGCTGCTTAGTTAATAGGGTTGTGTCGATGTTCATTCCCTGGTTTTGATACTCGTATCTTGCCTACGTAACATTAGAAACTGGGAGAAGGGCATACGTCAATTCTTTGTCCTATTCTTGCAATTTTCCTTCAGTCCAAAATTATTTAAAAATAAAACGTGTGTTTTTTAAGGTTTTGAATCCCGGACCTGAGAATATAGAGAGAAGACTGAGTCACAGTAACGTGGCACACTACAAAAGGGCCACTGGCCACCACTGTTGGCCAGAAGCACTTAACTGGCTTTGCTGTACACAGTTCCAAAGGGTTCAGCTCCCTTGATTTGCTTATAGCATGCTATCAGTAAGATGAAAATTACAGATCAGCACTTAAGTGTGGGCCAGATGTGTTGTTTCATCCTGTGGATGTTTTCTACAGCCTTGAAACTGCAAAGATTGTGAAGGTCCCTGATCTAAAAAGTGGGACAGGATCAACACATTTACTGTCACTACTGAGAAATAAAGCCTCAAATGCATAACTGGTGGTTGACAGCAACGACTCTTACTGAGGAACAGTACTAGGAATTAAGACCATCACATTGTGCTTTAAATTCTACCAAGATAAAATTTAAGTTGACTCAAGTTGAATAACTTCGGACCGGTATCACCAACAGAACAAGTAAGGGAACTGGACAGCCATGGTATAAATTGGTATTTCCAATTAGGTTCAGTCCTAAGTATGTCAGTAGCTCTTACAAATAGGGGGACCTGAACATATTTCCCAGAAGATTAATTAAGGAGGTGCAAAGCAGTTTGTATCTCAGTCCCAGTGCTTTGCTCACACAGTGGGCCCGGTGCTGCAGGGTTTCCATGACTGCACAGAGGACCATCACAGCTCTCCAAATCAACAAGCAAGCCCGTGTCCACAGAGCTTGCTTTTCTGTCTCCTGCCTACTGTTCCCTGCTCCTCTGTATGCTTTATATGTCAGCCTTGCCAAAATACTTGCAGTGCTCTCTACCTTTGGATGGCCTCATCCTCTCTTAACACTTCCTTATCCTTCAAGATCTGTTACAGTATTTTTTTAATCCTCCCTCTGTTCATTTTGAGTTGAGTCACTTGCTCCTTGCTGCCAAAATACCTTAATATTCTTATCTCAAAGTCACTCCACATTGTAGTATTTGCTTTCCTTGTCTCTCTTTCAGAAGACCACGAACTTCATAACAGCAGAAATGCCTTCCCTCTTTGCTCCCAGCAGAATGGTTGGCATACAATGTGTTCTATACACATCTATGGGGCTTCCCAGGTGGGCCTTAGTGGTAAAGAACCCACCTGCCAATGCAGGAGACGTAAGAGACAAGGGTTCGATCCCTGGGTCAGGAAGATCCCCTGGAAGAGGGCATGGCAACCCACTCCTGTATTCTTGCTGGAGAATCCCATGGACAAAGGAGCCTGGTGGGCTATAGTCCATAGGGTTGCAGAGTCAGACATGACTGAAGCGACTCAGCAGGCAGCAGGCAGGAATACACATCTACTGATTGAAAGGACGTGTATGAAGGCCAAGACTTTAAAGACAGCTATTTGACCAGCAGTTCCATAAGGTTAGCAAGATGTTACAGTCCCCCACTGCCTTTAACAACTCAAAGCCGTGCTCTCCTGGCTTAGGGATCAGTTTCGCTCTGGCACACACGGGACAGTACCTTTTTATAGCCATTGGTTTGTTAGGTTTTATTGACTTGTGCTCCTGTCACTTTCAAAAACAAAAGTAGGTCAGTGTAGGAGGTGCCACAGAAGCTGGCTGTCTTCTTTCAGGGTCATAAGCACAGAGGTTAGACCAGCTCGTGTACAGTTGCTCTCACAGAGGAACAGCCCACCAGAAGCAACACATAAGTGAAGTAAAGGAATCTCACCAGACACCCAGCCCTGGGCCCAGAGGCACAAAGTTTATTTCAGATGTACATGCCCACAGTTCATTGGTATTGAAAAAAGGGGCAGCATAGGGTATTGGTTGGGAATAGAACCTCTAGCACAAACAGACTTAAATTTGAATTCTGGCTGATACTTAACCAGTTATGTGACTGAGTAAGTTAATTAGAACTGTAAGTGTATTTTGCTGCTTTAAAACAGAGATAAAAGTCCCTGTCTTAGAGTTGCTGAGGATTAAGGAAGATGCTGTTTACAAATAGCACATAATACTCAGTAAACAGTCACCATTATTAGGAGGAGGGGGACAATGGGCTCTGAATAGTAGTCTACTGGTTTCCAGCAGAGTGTCCAAGGGACCCAGAATGTCCTGCTTTGTGGCAGCCACCCTCTTCTCCAAGAAGTCCCTGACGAAGCAGGCTTAGTGAGTTCTCAGTAATGATCGGTTCTATCAGAGAACAGGGCAATGATTCTAGTGGGCCTCTGTCATTCCTATCAGCTGTTCAGTATCTAACCTGCCCTCCTGTGTTTGGGGGATTCATTCATACTCAACAAAAGCTAAACATTGCAGATAATTTCATTCTCCCTTCCTGCAGTCAGGACACAGGCACCTGGCGACTCATCAGACCTACCTGTCCCAGACTTTAAATCAGAAGCTAGTGATATGAAGAAGCCAGAAACATACAGAGTCCCTTCTGGTGAGGGAGGAACCCCTGCACAGAGATCCAGAGGCATCACGCAGTGATGTGGAAAATCAAGTTCCACTTCCTCATTAGTAAGGATAATGCCTGAGACTCCAAAAAGTTGTTCTCTGAGAAAGGAAGCTCCAACAAGGCACCCAAGGTCAAAAAGAGGTGACGAAATGAGTCTGTCTCATCCCTGAAACTCAAACTAAAATCTTACCAACAGCAGCAGTAAAAATAGACACCTTGAGATGGCTTTCCTTATGGATGGTAATTATCACTGAAAGAACGTGCGTCCCTCCTATCAGTGCTTTAAGCCAGCACATTAAGGTGGCTTGGCAAAGGAAGTCATCAGCACATGACTATTCCTCAAGTAAAGGAGGTAAGGGCAGAGGCAGACTTTGAGTCTGTGTTGGATTGACCTACCGACCAGTCTGCCCGTCTGTGGAGGCTGAGACAGTACAGAAGTAGGAGAAAGATCAGGAGAGCAGGGTCAGAAAAGGCAGAATTCCAGAAAGGAA
Organism: Bos mutus; assembly: GCF_027580195.1. Lineage (NCBI taxonomy): Eukaryota > Metazoa > Chordata > Mammalia > Artiodactyla > Bovidae > Bos > Bos mutus. The sequence goes on from NC_091626.1 coordinate 98,294,576, forward strand.
GCAGTTACGTGGTATCAAGACATCAAGAATGTCTCTTCACATGTACCCCAGCGTTCATTACAACACTGTTTCCAATAGCTAGGACATGGAAGCAACCTAGATGTCCATCAGCAGATGAATGGATAAGGAAGTTGTGGTACATATACACAATGGGATATTACTCAGCTATACTATACAGAGTGAAGTAAGTCAGGAAGAGAAACACCAGTACGGTATAGTAACACACATACACATATGGAATTTAGAAAGATGGTAACAAGGATTCTATATGCAAGGCAGCGAAAGAGACACAGATGTAAAGAACAGGCTATTATTGGACTATGCGGAAGAAGGCAAGGGTGGGCTGATATGAGAGAACAGCGTTGAAACATGTATTCTACCATATGTAAAACAGATGAACAGCCCAAGTTTGATGCATGAAGCTGAACACTCAAAGCTGGTGCTCTGGGACAACCTAGAGGGATGCGGTGGGGAGGGAAGTGGGAGGGGGTGTTTGGGATGGGGGAGGGGGTGCGGGTACTCCCGTGGCTGAGTCGTGTTGATGAGTGGCAGGGGCCACCTGAGTCACGTGAAGTGATTGTCCTCCAATTAAAATTGTTTTTAAAAAAGCGTCTCTTATGTCTCCTGCATTGGCAGGCGGGTTCTTAACCACTAGCACCACTCGGGAAGCCCAAAGATCAACCTAAGGACTAAATTTTGGCAACTAGAGGTCATTGGTGAACCAGGCAAGAACAATTAGAACTGTTCAACTGGTGAGGGTGGCAGCCAGGTTTTAACATGTTTGCTCTTAGCCCCAGGGGCACGTTGGCAGCACAACCTTGTTTTAAAAAGACTGTCCCACCACCACCCCATTCCTGTGTAACTGGCCTGTGTTTCAGTTGAGGGAATTAGGGTTTTTTTTTTTTTTTTTAATCTCCCCAGATGATCCCAGTGTGCAGCCAGGGTTAAAAACTACTGCTTCAGTGGATTGAGAATTAACAGAAAGTGCAGGAAAGGGCAGTACTTTTAGTGCTAGTCAAGAGGTTCAAAGAGTTGAGGAAAGGTATTTTTGTTTGAAGGGGAAGTCTTTGAAGGTGTTTAAATGCAAAGCTGTACGTGTCAGGAGTGAGAAGTTGTACTGAGCAAGGCATTTGATCTAGGGAGAGGCCCTGAGTGTAGGAGAAGGGATTCTTAGGGGCAGGACAGGCATTTCCAAGACAAAGAGGAGGTGAGGAAGGGTGTATGCGAAGGTGTGTAAGTGGCCTTTCCCCCTCTAATGCTCTACTATCTCTTAGGGGAAGGTGAGATTCCCAGCTGGGAGTGAAAGGTGGGAACTCAAAGGGTTTAAAATGGTCAGTTTGTGAGAGCTAGTGACAACAGGTGGGAGACTGAGTAAGACAAATATTTAGAGCAGTTCAAGTTGTCACCATGATTTGGCGGTGACAGATGTTTCATGGAGAAATACATGGCCCACTGTGGGCAGTGGTGGGGGGCGGGGAGGGGAGGTGCAGGGAGCAAGGTGTAGAATCTATACCCAGTGAAATGAGTTGACTTTCGTCATCAAGGCCGTTGGTAAGTTCTTGGATAATTCCTTTCCTTTTTCAATTAAACATTTGCATGAGGGATCTGCAAGGGTCAGAACTCACTTCTAGGGAAAGAAAACATTGATTTTCATAACTTTTTATGTCTTTAAAAATTTTTATACTCCAATACCTTGATAAAATCTAGTAAAACTACCATGTTTAGCCAGAGGTGCTTTTTAACTAGTTTTCAAGATGGAAAAAGAAAAATTATGTGATGCTTTAAAACACTACAAAAATTGAAAGGCGAGCTAAACAGTCTATTATGCATGTGTATTAATCGTGTTTTTTATTTTCTATGTATTATGATGTTTTGACATCTTAAACAAGGTTTCTGGATGGGGAGACTGCCCCTCCCAGGGCTGGCCAGTTCTTAGACCCAGCAAGGGACTCAGCATGCGTCTGATGTGCAAACTAACCAGGTCCATGGAGACATACCTCCTCCCTTTGACCTGCACATCTCAGGCTGCAATCATCCCAGGCCAGGCATCCAGCAACTGGAGCCTACAATGTAGCCTTAAGGACGGGGAATTATTGGGAATTATTCACTAGCCATTCCTAAACTGTTCTCCCTGCCCTGCTTTGCCTTTCCCAAGAAAACCCCCATCAAGGCCCTGGCCTAAAACTATCACTTGCTCCCATCCTCTGCTTCTGACCCAAACTTGGTCAGAAGTTTTGGTGTGGCCCTGCCTGGCAAACCATGCCTCTTGTTTCTAGGGAAACTAACATTAGACTTTTCTTTCAGTGGCACTGACCTCTCTCCATGTCATCACTCAGTTGCATTTATAAAGATCCAGGCACAAAACAGGAGCATCAGAGGAAATAGAGAACTCCTCCATAGCTACACATCTTCCCAGAAAGAACTCTGGTTCACAGGCTTTAGTAATAAAAGTCAGACCAAGGCCAATTCAAAGAAATAAAATCTAAAGAAAAAATGGCCATGATTTCATTTCAAAGCTTTAAGATTACCGTCTTCGGAAACACTGACTAGAAGTCAGCCAAAGAAAACATATAACACGCTGTTCCTACTGGTCCCCAAGCCCTGTGGAATCACTAGATGAAATGTAAAACAAAGACAACAGAGTGTGATTAACTGGGATCACTGAAAATTGATTTTTACATGCTCTGAAGTACTGAGATTAATTCCCAGCAAAAGACAACCAATAACCCAACAGGTATTTATTACACAATAGCTATGTATTAGAGGTGGATCCCCCCCTTTTTTTTCATTTTTGTGAGCCACACTTTAAAGGCTTCTTCATTATGATGCTGGAAAATACATGACATTTTCCCATGAAACCAAGATGTAATGAACAGGTATCATAAAATCATGGGTGGCACTATCTTACACAAATGTTTTACTGTCAATGGCGAAAAACAACTTATCACTCACAGACTAAAAATCCAGTTGTATTTTAATCCACTTTTTAAAAGAGCTGTTTTCCATCCATCTAAAAACGACCTCAATGACATTTTTCTCCACATCATCCTATCTCAGTATTTCCAGATCTTTTAGGACCTTGAGGGGAAAAGTATGGTAAATAAAGACATTTAATAGTTTCTGCAAAGAACCATACACAAAACATTTCTATACTTATGGAGGAAAGTATAAGAGCACCTCAGAGCTTAGGGGGGATACCAGTATATTAAAACACTTCTTTCCAACTACGGCAAAGCCTGCAGTTCTAACACATCATGTGGAATCCCCTGGAGGGTTGGGCCTCACCCTCAGCTTCTGATTCAGCCGATCTGGTTGGCAGAGAATGTGTGGGTGCTGTTGGTCTCAGGGTCCTAGTCCGCTTACCCCATGCGTCTCCTTCTCTTCTCCTCACCTTCTCACTCTGGATCTTGCCAATATCCTTTTCCTTGGTGAACATCTTCAGGACCTGCCCCACTCTTCAAATACTGTGCTTAAAAAATGTATTCCTCACATTTGGCAGTTTTACCTAGTGCAGTGGCAGGAAAATGTCTTCTTCGGGCCATCGAGTTTGTTTTGCTGAGCTTCTTACAAACTTGATAATCCACACTCTTCAGCCAAGATTATTTGATATCCTTGTTTCTTTTCAACGTTGCTATCTGTAGGCATTTGATGTTCATGTTTTGTGACCTCAACGTAGATGAAGGCATCACTGGACCACTTGTGTTCAGTGCTAACAGCTGCTGCTGCTGCTGAGTCACTTCAGTCGTGTCCGACTCTGTGCGACCCCACAGACAGCAGCCCACCAGGCTCCGCCATCCCTGGGATTCTCCAGGCAAGAACACTGGAGTGGGTTGCCATTTCCTTCTCCAATGCATGAAAGGGAAAAGTGAAAGTGAAGTCGCTCAGTCGTGTCTGACTCTTTGTGACCCCATGGACTGCAGCCCACGAGGCTCCTCCATCCATGGGATTTTCCAGGCAAGAGTACTGGAGTGGGTGGCCACTGCCTTCTCCAAGTGCTAACAGCAGAATCCACCAGCTTCCTCACCTTCCCACTCTGTGCCAGTTTTCTAATGGGGTAGAAACCCAACCCGAATGCTGTCATGTTGGTCACTCCACTCACTGTCATGACTACAGTGGGAGATCAGGAGATAAGGAAATACTGACAACTAAAATGGGCAGTAACCAAGGAAGCAGCTGACAGTAAGAGCAATCTGCTTCCACCACCCCTCCCACCATCATACGGACCATGATACAGTCTATAAACTACGCCCCAAATAGAATGTAGCCACAGCTGCCGGAGAACGTCACTCTGCTCTCATCCCAGCTCAAGGTAAGGTTCACCAAATATAGAATGCTGAATACGGATTCTAACACTGAGATTTTTACCTAGCCTGATCCCCAGGAAACAAAAGCTTGTGGCTCAGAATCATGTAGTAAAAGCCAAAATAAAGCAAAGACTTGACACGAATCATGCATCACCAGGAGACTTTGCCTTAAGCCAAAGTGGGGAACCCATCACACCAGCCATGACAGTGCTCACCTGGCTTCCTTGCTCAACACTGTGATTTGTTCGACTCTAGACGACTTCTGTGATAACTCTGCTCCTGTACTTGGAGCATCAAAACTTGCTGTGCTGTGGTCTAGACTGTACTTCTGGTTCCAAAATGCAGCGATATCTCAGATTCATCCATTTGGGATTCAGAAATAGTTTAATTACCTGTCCAAGGTGTTGAGCTGCACTTAGCAAAGGATGCCATAAACATCACCGATTAAGAATCTTTATTTCAGCTTTTGGTCATTTTGTTGCCAAAACAGGTCTTTTTGCAGCCTGTCTGTACAGCCCAGCAAAACAATGTCACCTGAAATTTCCAATTATGCTTGATTTCTATAGAATTCAAGGCCTATTTATCAAGAACACACCACTCAACAAAGATCATACTCTGCTCCTCCAAATTTGGCACCAAAAACCAGCTACTAATTTCTTCTGAATAGTTATCAAAATGCAACAAAACTTCGGATGCAAATGAAGTTGTTCCCTTTAAAACACTGAATCTGAAATATAATCTTAAATTCCCTTGAACCTGTAAGCAGAACTATCCTTTATGAAAGATGCTCAGGCAAGTAGACAATGTCTTGACTTTCGTCCATTGTGAAAAATACCCAAGACTAGGACCTAGACAGGCAGACTATAGCATGCTGGGATAAATCCGAAACCTGAAATAAGGAGGAACTGGGGAACTCTGCTTCAGTTATTACTTTTGAGCAGATCATACATATGTGGGCTCAAAAATTATCCTCAAAGGAAGTCAAGCTATTATCTGGTTTTCTTCCAAGAGATTACAAAACTTGATTTTGAAATTATTTTTTTGTTGAAAGGTAACAGATTTTTCTTAATTTGTAACATTACACACTTTGTTGTATAAAAAGGAAATTCAAAGCTTAAGATTCAAAATACACTTGATTCTAAGGTTAGTCCTCTGGAATGGACTCATACAAAAAACAAGCAGAGTAAATCAGTGAGTCTTCTATAAGCATGCTCATGCAGCAGCTTTAAAGAAGGAGCACAATTTACAACCCTGTGTTGGAATGTATTTGTGTGCTTAATGGCTATTCTCTTAGGCAATTAATTTTCTTTTCTGCTTATTACATAAAGGTAGATATGGCATTTTGGGACTTCCTGGTAGATCAGCTGGTAAAGAATCTGCCTGCAATGCAAGAGACCCCCGGTTCAATTCCTAAGTCGGGAAGATCCCCTGGAGAAGGGATAGGCTACCCAGTCTAGTATTCATGGGCTTCCCTGGTGGCTCAGACAGTAAAGAATTCAGCCACAATGTGGGAGACCTGGGTTCGATCCCTGGGTTAGGAAGATCCCCTAGAAGAAGGCATGGCAACTCACTCCAGTATTCTGGCCTGGAGTATCCCCATGGACAGAGGAGCCTGGTGGGCTACAATCCATGGGGTTGCAAAGAGTTGGACATGACTGAGCAGCTAAGCACAGCACAGCATGGCATTTTGGGGTGCTCCCTGCTGAAAGTATTCAAAATATTCAGGAAAGATTGATCAAGAAAGAGGATATACAGCTTGTCTGGCATACTGTTTCAAAAATATGAGTCTCAGAGTGACTCAGTTCTATTAATGAAAAACAAAAGATTATAACCCAGGACTAAGAAAGTCTGAAAGTCTGGGATTTTAGTCTTGGCTTGATTATGTGATTTGGGGCAAGTCACGAAGTTCTGTGACTATTCTTAACCCTATAAAATGTAAAAGTAGTAATCACCTACCTTTTCGTCACAGAAATATTTAAAATGTAAGTAAAGCTGTTCATATAAATTACTTTTAATCATAGGTAAAAAGGAGAATTATTAGGTTATGTGTCATGAAGACAAAGATGCTACCCAAACTACAGAGGTCTCAATAGGCCATTATCGCAAGACTGATCTCTGCATGAGCCATGGAGCTTACTGCAAAGAAAATACAAGTATTATGTTCGTGGATTTCTCCCCGAAATCCAACAAATTCCATTAGAGATGTGTGCCTCAGGACACTACTGGGACTAAGTAAGAATGCACATATGACAACAAAAAGCTACCTTCATCACTGAAACAACAGAGTAGAACCACTTTATAGTCAACAGACATTGTTCCCTATACTGATGGGTGCAGCCTAATGGCAAGGAAGTACACGCGCCACCACAAGGGCACCTGGGCGGCTCCCAGGGAAGCTGGGCTGGCTTGAGCACTACTCCTCACTCCAATCTCCACCTGCCCCTCGCTCCGCAGGATCCCTTGTTACGGACAACGGCCAGGTTCTCAGTCTTCGATAAAGTGCTGCGTAAACAGCTTCCGGTCCCCCTTTCCCACCAGATTCACACCCACCACACTGATATGGCCATTCTGTAGCTACCACTGGTGAGGAGGACAGTTTTCAAAGGACTACGAGAGCGCGGCCCACCCTTACGTTCTGTGTGAGAAGAGGCACAATGGCGCTTCCGGGAGAGGAGGCTCTGTCCCGCCAGGTGCCGGAGTGCGCGCTGCTCCAGAGCGCCACCAGAGCAGTGGGCACTTGAGAACGGCTCCTGCGTACTGCAGAATAAAAGCACTCAATTTGTACCGAAAAAGAGCCCTTCTGCCAACCAGGTCCCAGGATGACAGACACTCTTGATGATACTTTTTTAGAAAGGGTGGCTTTTCTCCAGTAGCTGTAGGCAGTCACGTATTCCTCATTTTGACAAAGGATCATCCAACTTCAGGCATGGCTGTATATATAACTCCACAGGCAGCTAAGCCGTCATAAACACGCCAAGTATAAAGTCATGTTGAAAAGACATTTTTCCTCCCCAATGTATGGCCCCAAGAAGCCATTATTATAATAGAGTATGAATTTCTGCTACAGGTTATTGACCTATAATACTAACAGTAAAAGTCTCGTTTAGTACATAAAGGCTTACACCATGACATGAAGTATTTAGACACAATCCACCGACTATTTTAAATTCGCTGTACACCTAAAGGACCTTCTTCATTACACCCATCTGTATGTATATGTATAGAGGTCCTCTTTGGGTAGAACACAGACTTTGGAGATGAGGCAACATACAGTGCAGCTGCTGGCGATGCCAACAGGCCATCTAGAAAAACAGAGTAAGTTCCCAAGGCCCGTGCTGCTGGTGGCTCTTCTGAGGCTTCAAGTTAAGAACTTTCTGGATTTATCTTATTGGCACTCTGCTTGAATAAAGACCAAGCTCAAAGGCAAGCCTTATCTCCTGCAAATTAATTCCACACACAGGTCTTAACTCTGTGTTTGGAACTGACTGCAAATTTAGAACTTCCTCAAATGGTATTAAAAGCACTACACAAAAAATACGCAAAAGCAGGTACTGGTTTTTCAAGAAAAACAGGACATATCTGCAAAAAATCAACAGCTCTGTAAACAGAGCTGTAGGTAACTGTTGGGACAACAACAGCAATTTAACATATACAGCATTGGATGGCCTTTTTTAAAAAAACTGCTGTCTCAATCCTTTATAATAATAATAAAAAAAAAGATTTGCACAACATGATTTTCTAAGAGAAAGAGTTCACTTCTTTGTTTGAAGAGGAGTCAGTCTGATGGTGAAAGGGCTGGGAATGTCAATTAAGATATGCAAGACAATATAATACAAAGTCTGATATTTGTTTCAACAACATCCAGTCAGCTCCTGGTGGGTGAAATACTGCGTTCTAGCTGTATCCAGGGCTCTTTTCCTGTGGCATTTTAAAAGACGTAGCTGCAGCTGAGTCAGTGGCTTTCTCTGCCGCAGAGGTCCTGACCAGCCACTCCGAGTCTGGAGGTCTGGGGGCCTGTGACGCTGCTGTAGCTGACTCCACTGCATCCATGTGAACTGGTAAGGGTGTTACGGTTAAAGTAAGGAGGAAAAAAGTCAGAGAGACAAATTAGAACAAGAGGCATGTCAACACAAAACTTTCGTAATCCTCATATTTTATGTCCTATTAAACCAAGCAGCTACATAGGGTTTTTTTTTTTTTTTTTTAACCAAAAACTAAAGGCAAGATTTAAGTATGATAAGTATTTCTCCACATCAAGAAATAGGTTTAACTGAACAAATGAATAAATTCAGGACTACAAATTCTTAATGTACTAATAACCACTTATGAAGCATTTATATGCCAGGAAGTATACTATATAAATACTGTATACTTACAATCTTATTTCTTAATGCAAACTCTTAGAAATAGGTATTGCCATTTCCCTTTTTTGGGTCAGAAAACTGAGGCATAGAGAAAGCAGATAATTCATTCAGAGACACGGCTGTTTAAGCAGCAAGACTCAAACTCATATACTAGACTCCAAGCCCTCTGCTCTTTTTATAATGTTCCATGCCTCCAATATGACAGAGTCACCAATGAACACTGAACAGTAAGGCAAATGGTAGAAAAATTACACAGCCGGGCCCTGTTTTCAGCACGGACATTAAGACATTCTGGACAGGATGACACTGCTTGTGCAGGGCTGTCCTATTTCTTTTAGGACACCTACCCTTCCGGACCCTGTCCTTGAATGCTCAAAGCATTCCCAGTCACTGTGACAACCCAACACTGCCCCCACATTTGCAAATGCCCCCTGAGCAGAGGAGTACAAACCACCATTACTCTACTGAAAACAAATATACACTAAAATAAAGCAAAATATTAAAAATTTTCATTTTTATCCTGTCACAATAATTCTACTCCCAGGAATATAATCTAGAAAAGTAATTTTCAAATTATGGGTCACAAAACCAATGTAGTAGGTCATGACAAATACTTTTTTTTCCCCCCTTAATGAAAAAGAACAGAAAATATCAGAGGGAACCCAAAGGTTTATTTCAGATTTTACAGGTACACCCAATATATATTCAAACAAATTTCTTACTGTGAGTTACCAAGAAAAAAAATCGAAAGCTATTACTCTATGGCACATATACAAGTTTTTTAGAGGGCAGTAGTTTTCAAACATTTCAGAACCTCAACCCCAGGAGCAAGAAATACATATGACATCACCACCCAAATCTCTCTTTTTCACACACAAGTACGCATGCTCATTCACTCTTATTTAAGTGAAAATAAATTTCATAAAAACTGTACCTACCATTACCCCAAGGTCATCAACCACAGGGGAAAAACTATCTGAGGAAAACTTTTTGTGTTGGCTACATATATATTTTTTTATTATGGCAAAATACACACAAAATATACCATTCTAATAATTTCTAAGCATACTCCCCAGTAGCATTCAGTACATCCACACTGTTGCACAACCATCACCACCACCCATGTCCAGAACTTTTTCTTCATCCCAAATGGAAATTCTCTACTCATTGAACAATAACTCCCCATTCTCCTCCTCCCCCAGCCCTTGGCAACCACCATTTGTTTTATTTTCTAAGAATTTGATTTGTTTTAGGTACCCCTTATAAGCAGAATCAAATCGTATTCATCCTTTTGTGTCTGGCTTATTTTCCTTAACACACTGCCTTCATTCATATTATAATGTGTGTCATAATTTCATTCTGATAATGAAAGTTTTCAGGTTGAATAATAACTTGTTGAATGTATAGATCACATCTTGGTTGTCCACTCATCCGGGGATGAACATTTGGGTTGCTTCTACTTTTGGACTGCTGTGAGTAACGTTGCTATGAACAATGTTGCTATGAACACAGGTGTACAAATACCTATTTAAATCCTTGCTTTCAATTCTTTTGGGTGATGTATATCCAGAAACAGAACTGCTGGATCACAGGGTAGTTTTATGTCTAAACTTTTGAGGAACCACGAGATCTTTACAGTGGCTGCACTATTTATATTCCCACCAGCAATACACAAGCTTTCCAATTCCTCCACATTCTTCAAACAACGCATGCTGTTTTTTGTCTCTGTTTGCTTGTTTTGATACAGCCATCATAAGAACTGAGAAATGGCCAAGAAAAACTTTTGCGTATGTTCGCCCACAGAATGGTGCAATACTTTCCCCAGTAGCACAAACCAGCATGAGAATAAGAATCTGATTACGATTATCATAAGAATATGATTGAAATGTTTATCAAGAATGACTAACTGTAATATATTCATCATGCTCAGAAATGGAATACTATACATATGGCAATAATGAATGGATTCTGGTAGGATAAAATGTGAATGGAATCAAGAACTAGGTGAAACTTGTAACATATAATATGACATTCCACTTACAGAAGCTTCAAAAACATGTAAAACTAGACAATATACTGCTTAGAGATACATGTATCTGTTGTCAAAACTATTTGAAAACAACCAAGAATGACAAATAATTAACCAAAAATATATATTAGGAAAATATATTCCCACTCTCCTTCATAGAGTGGGAAGAAAATTTTTTAAAAAGACATTCTTTTTTTTCCTAAGGGAATCTTCCTGTTTGAATACTTACTTACTTGACTGCGCCAGGTCTTGGTTATGGTACTTGGGATCTTGGGTCTTTGCTGCAGCATGCAGTATCTTAGTTGCAGCATGTGAGATCTTAGTTGCAGCATGCGAACTCTTGCAGTTGTGGCATAAAAGATCTGGTTCCCTGACCAAGGACTGAATCCAGGTGGAGTCTCAGCCACTGCACCACCAGAGAAGTCCTGATGCTCTTTTTTGTAAAGTAGATGGTGGGTACATGGATACTTGTTGTATTGTTTTTCTTTACACCACGTATATATTCTATAAACGTTCTTTTGCGGACATTCAATATTTATCTTCAAAAACATTTTTAACTTTAAAAAATATTTAAACCTAATTAAAAGGCATAGTAGGCAATAAGAATCTGCCCCATGACTCCTGAGACAAGGGCCAATCTAAAATGGAAGTACTGAATCCAATCCCAGGGTTAGAATAATATTGAGAATAACTCTGTTTTAAAGATTCTATTCACTTAATTCATACATTAAATATCTAATGAGATTGTTCTATGTGTGGAGTGCTGTTTTTTAGATGCTGGGGGTACAGCAGTGAGTAAGACAGGTGAAACTTCCTGCCCTGGTGAATGCACTGCTGGCATGGCTGGCCTGGTATCTGAAATCTTAGACAACTAATTAACAGGTTAACTGTTGGGTACCCTTTCAAGGACACATATCCTATCCCAAGAAGGTCAAAAAAAGGCTCTTGGAAGGGCCAATGTAGTCAGGGCTTTAGGGACTTCCCTGGCAGTCCAGTGGTTAGGACTCTGCACTTCCACTGCAGGGAGCACAGTTGGGAAATTAAGATCCCACCCCTCCCCTCACCCCCACAAAAAAATAAGTCAGGACTCTCAACAGAACATCTTGTCATCCCAATTCTCCTTTACCTAAAGCTATATGTTTACTTTTTGGGAAAAAAAAAAAAAAAAGGAATTTGCACACCCAAAGCTCTGATTTGCCACTCTAACAAAGAAAATCATCACAAGAAAAAGAAGTCTTGTTTCCATCTAAGTTCCTTATGCTTCTTATAACTACTTAGTCTCTCAAATTTTCAAGAAAATAACCCTTTTTTCTTTTCCAGTTGCATTCTTTAAGAACATACACAATAGCTGGTTCACTTCAGCATGGGGCAGACAGTACTAGAAGTCCCTGTTCTGGTGTATCAACCTTAAAAGCAGGTTAATACTCTTACTCACTAGGATCCAGGGTGGATCCCTGTGCACTAAGCACAAGCATGTTTTAAAGCCACAGAGGGAAGGGGAGTGGAGATGGATCTAACCAACGACCCCATGACAAGGTCCTTCTCCCTGGTCTTTGTTAGTATTAATACAAAAAGACAGGAAGGCACGTTTTTCCTTTTTGTTCTTCACCTTTCTAGTCTTATTAATATCTTTAAATCCAGTCAATTTCAACTCAAAACTTTCCACTAATGGGGGAGGGGGAAAGGGAAAAGATTTGTGGCTGCATGTTTAAGAAAGAAGCTGAATTCATCACGGTGACAGGGGAGAGTGTTGGCAGAGATCTGAGCTATTTATTCTTTTAGGAAAATCCTATAAAGAATGACACAAGGAAGCCTCTATCTGCAGTCTTGTTCATCACACTGGTGAAGAGTCCGATAACAGATGTATGCAGGAGCGTGATTTAGTGCCAGGAGCTGGCCCCTGATGTGTATTAATACAGCGGCAAAGCGGAACGCACCTCTCTTCATCACTCATTTCTATAAAAGAGGTGGAATCCGAGATGGCCCGATGTTAGGCAGAGCAAGCCCATTTGTTCTACTGACTGATGGCGCGGGCTTGGGCTATGTCCTTCACCTCCATGGGGCACTCAGGTTGTGGATAGGAAAAAAAAAAGAAAATATTCAGTGAAGCAGGCCTTAGTCAACAAGTGAGAGGAGCTGGGCTTAGCAGGGGAAATGTTTAAGGCTCAAGTCTTCTTAACACCTCCCAGTACTTTCCTGATTTGAATATGGAGTACGGATTGTGAACTCTTCTCAGCAGTTCTGCTCTTATCAGCAATTAAAAGTTAAAAACATAAGCTAGACATTAAGGGGGAAAAAAAGAGCAACAACAAAAAAAAGAACAAAAAAGAGGGGAGACTACATTTCACTGTCTCTACTAATTCCACAGACTGGATGAAGACCTGGGTTTTGACGTGGAGTCATGGTTTGGAAGCAATCCTGTCATATATAAGACCAAACGCCTGCAGTGTTTAAGAGGGCAGCTTGAGAGTCATAGGGAAACTGGACTGAATCTTGGTCTACAATTTATGAACCATGTAACCTCAGTGACTATTTTAACCTCTCTAAGCCTCAATTTTCCCGTGTGTAAATTGGGAATAAAAAACAGCATCTCCCTTATTAAGTTGTTGCAAAGATTAAGTGAAATAATTCAGACAAAATGTTCAGTTCATGGCATGGCCATGTGAAAACTCGCTTAAAAAAAAATCTTCCTACAACCATCAGAACTGTGATTGAGACTATTCAGTATGAACCACTATCAAGTAGCCATCCAAACAGAAGCTCACACAGGTCAGTTTCAGAGTATGCTGAAACTTACTAAGTTAGAGAGAGAGCAGTTTCTATCTGTCTGAGGTCTACTCTTTTACTCAGGTATCAAGTGCTCTGATCTATATATTATTGGGCTGGACAAAAAGTTCGCTCGGGTTTTCCCTTAAGCGATAATGGAAAAATTGGAATGAACTTTTTGGCCAACCCAATATCTATTTTCTGAAGAGAATAAAATAATTTATGATATACTCAATTCCCTCAGAGTGAATTCACCACCAGCAAGAAAATAACCATAAGTACTTCTGATAGGTCCTATAAGCAGATACGCTCTTTTTAACCAGAGTAATTTATCCTAAAATGTATTACAATGTATAAAGTATTTCCAATGATTACTAATTACATTTAATTATCTTAACTCCAAAGAAAAATATCTACAGACACCCAATATTCTTGATGATATAAATGATGATATAAATATATAATCATCTCCCTTTTTTCATCTAAGGATAACATACATACAGAGCACCTAAATCAATGAATCTTTATATGTGCATATACTCATGTAATCCCCACCAAGTTCATGGTATAAAGCATTTCCAGCATTGCAAAAAATTTTTTTATGTCATCCTCTGGTCCCTACCCTACACTGACCGTAACTACTATTTTGGTTTCTATAACTAGTTTTGCCCAGAAAACTTTTAAGTTTTAACTTGAAAACTTAATTAGGAATTTCATGACTAGAAAAATACGAGCACTCTACTAGACATTAGAACAGTGATACGTATTGTACTGTACACAAACATGAAAGTAAAAAACCCGTGCGGCTCCTTTACTACTGATTAAGCTGCCACCCTGCCAGGGTTTTCATTACCACACATCTAACTTCCTGTCTGTGCTGCAGCAGAAGTGCAGATGACTCCAGATTGCCGACGGTGAAACACAGGCATTCAAACTCAAGAAAGCAGAAGACAGTGAAAAAGAACAGACTTTAGGGTCAGAGAGACTTCAAGCAAATTACTTTTCACATTCTCAGTTTTCCCATAGAAAATGGGAATAAAATGACCTACTTTCTCATAAAGGTGACATGAGAAGGTGTACAGAACATATAATTTAGTGCCTGACACACAGCAGGTGGTCAATGAAGGATAACTACATATCTAATTACCGGCATTTGGGCTGGACAGCGATGCCGTGGCCACAGGTTTCCGTTTCCTCTTGATGTCACGTGAACATGGGGGCCCCAGGTGTATGTTTGCCTGTCTGCAGATACGAGGAAGAAAAAATACTGCTTAAGACATTATGTTCAGCCCAGATGAAACCCCTCACCCACTACACACATACACTAACAAAATGGGCACCACCCTTTGCCATCAAGTGTCAGTACAAGATTCAGAATTAATCCTAACTTATTCTTTACACACAATATATACCCATTTTAAACTTATTACCTGAATTCAGAACAGACATTCAAGATTAATTTCAATAAATATGTGCTTCATTACATGCTGGTTTTGTACAATTATTTTTCATAAAAACCACAATTGTTCTAAACTTGTTAATGAAATACTTACTCCCAAGTGGTAATATATTGAAAAGTTTAATGCTGCATGAACACAGATATTTGCATAGAATTTCAATAGCAGGTTTAACCCTTCTATCAGTATAAATCTGGATTTCTAATAGTGACTGTATCACAAAATTAGTTTCTGTGATTTTTAAAAATAATAATTTATGTGCTAATAATAGGTTCCCTGAAATAAATATTCAGCTTGTTTAAAAAAGAAAACAGTAAGAACTTCAAAGCTAGAAAAGCAAAAGATTCTCTGAAAGGCAGTGGACTTAACACTGAAATTTTTGGCAGGTTATTTTATATAATTTTTATTTTATATTGGAGTATAGTTGATTTAATATCTGTCAAGATGGCGCCCACCAGAGCAAGACCCAGTTTTACTCACAGCCAGTCCCTCCCACCAGGAAGTGTCTACAAGCCTCTTATCCTCATCCATCAGAGGGCATACAGAATGAAAATCACAATCACAGAAAACTAATCAAACTGATCATATGGATCACAACCTTGTCTAACTCAATGAAACTATGAGCCATGCTGTGTAGGGCCACCCAAGACAGACGGGTCATGGTGGAGAGGTCTGACAAAACGTGGCCCACTGGAGAAGGGAATAGCAACCACTTCAGCATTCTTGCCTTGAGAACCCCATGAACAGTATGCAAAGGCAAAAAGATGACACTGAAAGATGAACTCCCCAGGTCAATAGATGCTCAATATGCTGCTAGAGAAGAGCAGAGAGATAGCTCCAGAAGGAATGAAGAGGCTGAGCCAAAGCAAAAACAATGCCCAACTGTGGATATGCATGGTGGTGAAAGTAAAGTCCAATGCTGTGAAGAGCAATACTGCATAGGAAGCTGGAATGTCAGGTCCATGCATCAAGGTAAATTGGAAGTAGTCAAACAGGAGATGGCAAGAGAGAACATTGACATTTTAGGAATCTGAACTAAAATGGACCAGAACGGGCAAATTTAATTCAAATGACCATTATATCCACTACGTGGGCAAGAATCCCTTAGAAAAAATAGAGTAGCTCTCATAGTCAACAAAAGAGCCCGAACTACAATACTTGGATGTAATCTCAAAAAGGACAGAATGATCTCTATTTGTTTCCAAGGCAAACCATTCAATATCACAGTAATTCAAGTTTATGCCCCGACCACTAATGCCAAAGAAGCTGAAGTTGAACAGTTCTGTGAAGACCTACAAGACTTTCTAGAACTAACACCAAAGATGTCCTTTTTCATCATGCAAAATTAGGAAGTCAAGAGATACCTGGAGTATCAAGCAAGTTTGGTTTTGGAGTACAAAATAAAGCAGGGCAAAGGCTAACCGTTTTGCCAAGATTATGCCCTGGTTATAGCAAACATCCTCTTACAACAATACAAGAGATGACTCTACACATGGACATCACCAGATGGTCAATACTGAAATCAGACTGAATATATTCTTTGCAGCCAAAGATGGAGAAGCTCTATACAGTCAGCAAAATCAAGACTGGGAGCTGACTGTGGCTAAGATCATGAACTCCTTATTGCAAAATTCAGACTTAAATTGAAGAAAGAAGGGAAAACCACTAAGCCATTAAGGTACGACCTAAATCAAATCCCTTACGATTATACAGTAGAAGTGACAAATAGATTCAAAGGAGTAGATCTGATAGACAGAGTGCCTGAAGAACTATGAACAGAGGTAAATGACATTGTACAGGAGGCGGTGATCAAAACCATCCCCAAGAACAAGAAACACAAACAGGCAAAATGGCTGTCTGAGGAGGGCTTACAAATAGCTGAGAAAAGGAGAGAAGCAAAAGGCAAAGGAGAAAAGGAAAGATATACCCATCTAAATGCAGAGTTCCAAAGAACAGCAAGGAGAGATAAGAAAGCCTTCCTAAGTGATCAATGCAAAGAGATAGAGGAAAACAATAGAATGGGAAAGACTAGAGATCTTTTCAAGAAAATTAGACATACTAAGGGAACATTTCATGCAAAGATGGGCACAATAAAGAACTGAAATGGAATGGATCTAACAGAAGCAGAAAATATTAAAAAGAGGTAGCAATAATACATAGAAGGACTATTAAAAAAAAGATATTAATGAACCAGATAACCATGACGGTGTGATCACTCACCTAGAGCCAGACATTCTGGAGTGTGAAGTCAAGTGGGCCTTAGGAAGCATCATGATGAACAAAGCTAGTGGAGGTGATGGGATTCCAGCTTGAGCTATTTCAAATCCTAAAAGATGACGCTGTGAAAGTGTTGCACTCAATAGGCCAGCAAATCTGGAAAACTCAGCAGTGGCCACAGGTCTGCAAAAGGTCAGTTTTCATTCCAATCCCAAAGAACGGCAATGCCAAAGAATGTTCAAGCTACCAAACAATTGCACTCTTTTCACATGCTAGCAAGGTAATGCTCAAATTCTCCAAGCCAGGCTTCAACAGTCTGTGAACTAAGAACTTTGAGATGGTCAACCTAGTTTTAGAAAAGGCAGTGGAACCAGAGATCAAACTGCTGACATCTGCTGGATCATAGAAAAAGCAAGAGAATTCCAGAAAAACATCTGCTTCACTGACTACGCTAAAGCCTTTGACTTTGTGGATCATAACAAAC
This sequence comes from Bos mutus, assembly GCF_027580195.1. Classification (NCBI taxonomy): domain Eukaryota; kingdom Metazoa; phylum Chordata; class Mammalia; order Artiodactyla; family Bovidae; genus Bos; species Bos mutus. The sequence goes on from NC_091626.1 coordinate 98,312,197, forward strand.
TGTGGAAAATTCTTAAAGAGATGGGAATACCAGACCACCCTACCTGCCTCTTGAGAAACCTGTATGCAGGTCAAGAAGCAACAGTTGGAACTGGATATGGAACAACAGACTGGTTCCAAATTGGGAAAAGGAGTACGTCAAGGCTGTATATTGTCACCCTGCTTATTTAACTTCGATGCAGAGTACATCATGCAAAATGGTTGGCTGGATGAAGCACAAGCTGGAACCAAGACTGCCAGGAGAAATATAAATAACCTCAGATATGCATATGACACCACCCTTATAGCAGACAGAGAAGAACTAAGGAGCCTCTTGATGAGGGTGAAAGAGGAGTGTGAAAAAGCTTAAAACTCAACACTCAAAAAACGAAGATCACGGCATCCGGTCCCATCACTTCATGGCAAATAGATGGGGGAATAATGGAAACAGTGACAGACTTCATTTTCTGGGGCTGCAAGATCACTGCAGATGGTGACTGCAGCCATGAAATAAAAAGACACTTGCTTCCTGGAAGAAAAGCAATGACAAACCTAGACACTGTATTAAAAAGCAAAGGCACTACACTTAGCCAATAAAGGTCCATACAGCCAAAGCTATGGTTTTTCCAGTAGTCATGTATGGATGTGAGAGTTAGACCACAAAGAAGGCTGAGCGCCCAAGAATTGATGCTTTTGAGCTGAGGTGTTGGAGAAGACTCAGAGTCCCTTGGACTGCAAGGATATCAAACCAGTCAATCCTAAAGGAAATCAACCCTGAATATTCATTGGAAGGACTGATGCTGAAGTTCCAATAATTTGGCCACCTGATGCAAAGAGCAGACTCATTTGAAAAGACCCTGATGATGGGAAAGACTGAAGGCAGGAGGAGAAGGGGATGACAGAGGATGAGATGGGATAGCATCACCGACTCAATGGATGTGAGTTTGAGCAAGCTCCGGGCGATGGTGAAGGACAGGGTAGCCTGGTGTGCTGCAGTCCATGGGGTTGCAAAAAGTTGGACACGACTGAGTCACTGAACAAGAAATAGTTGATTTACAATACTGTGTTAATTTCAGGTGTACAGCAAAGTGATTCAGTTATACATATACATGTATGCATTCTTTTTCAGATTTTTTCCATATGGCTTATTATAGAATATTGAATTCTCTGTGCTATACAGTAGATCCTTGTTGATTATTTTATATACAGCAGTGTTTATATGTTAATCCCTAACTCTTAATTTATCCCTCCCCCCAACCTTTCCCCTTTGGTAACCGTAAGTTTGTTTTCTATGTCTGTGAGTCTGTTTCTGTTGTATAAGAATAGTTCATTTCCATCGTACTTTAGAGTCCATATATAAGTGGTATCATATATTTGTCTTTCTCTGACTTGACTCAGTATGATAATCTCTAGGCCTATCTAGAGATTATGAAATTATGAAATTATGAAATAATGCCTGCTACAAATGGCATTATTTCATTTTTTACGGCTCAGTAATACTCATTGTGTGTGTGTGTGTGTGTGTGTGTACTGCTTTGTGGCGCAGTACACACACACCTTCTTTATCCATTCCTCTACTGATATACATTGAGGTTGCCTCCATGTCTTGGCTATTGTAAATAGTGCTGCAAACAGTGCTGAACACTGGGGTGCATATCTTTTCAAATTATGGTTTTCTGCCCAGGAATGGGATTGCTGGACCATATGGTAATTCTATTTTTAGTTTTCTGAGAAACCTCCATACTCTTTTTCAGTGGCTGCAATAAGTTACATTCCCACCAACAGTGTTAAGAAGTTTCCCTTTTCTGCATGCCCTCTCCAGCATCTGTTATCTGTAGACTTTCTAATGATGGGCATTCTGACTGGTGTGAGGTGGTATTTCACTGTACTTTCGATTTGCATTTCTCTAATTATTAGTGATGTTGAGCATCTTTTCATATGCTTTTTGGCCATCTGTATGTCTTCTTCAGAGAAATATTTATTTAGATCTTCTGCTGATTTTTTGACTGGGTTGTTTATTTTTTTGATATTGAGCTGCATAAGCTGTTTGTATATTTTGGAGATTAATTGCTTGTTGGTCACTTCACTTGCAAATATTTTCTCCTGTTCTATGGGCTGTCCTTTCATTTTGTTTATGGTTCTCTATGGTATGCAAAAGCTTTTAAGTTGAATTAAGTTCCACTTGTTTATTTTTGGTTTTATTTTCATTACTCAAGGAGGTGGACCCAAAAATATATTGCTGTGATTTAAGCCAGAGTTTTCTATGTTTTCCTCAGAGTTTTAGAGCATCAATATCTTACATTTAGGTTTATAATCCATTCTGAGTTTATTTTTGTGTATGGTGTTGGAGGATGTTCTAACTGTACACGTAGTTGCCTAGCTTTCCCCACACAACTTATGGAAGAGACTGTCTTTTCTCCATCGTATATTCCTGCCTCCTTTTATCACAGGTTGATCACAGATGTGGATTTGTTTCTGGGCTTTTTATCCTGTTCCACTGATCTGTATTTCTGTTTTTGTGCCAGTACCAATACCGTTTTGATGAGTGTAGTTTTGTAGTATAGTCTGAAGTCAAGGAACCCAATTCCTTCAGCACTCTTTATCTTTTTCAGGATTGCTTTGGCTACTTGGGGGTCTTCTGTAATTCCATACAAACTAAAATTTTTTGTTCTAGTTCTGCAAAAATGCCATTGGTAATTTGATAGGGATTGCACTGAATCTATAGACTGCTTTGGGTATACAGTGTTTTGACAACATTGCTTCTTAAGAACATGCATATCTTTCCATTTGTTGTGTGTCATCTTTGATTTCTTTCATCAGTATCTTATAGTTTTCAGAGTACAGGTCTTTTGTCTCCTTAGGTAGGTTTATTCAGAAGTATTTTCTTTTTGATGTGATGGTAAATGGGATTGTTTCCTTAATTTCTCTTTCTAGTCTTCTGTTGTTAGTATATAGAAATTCAAGAGATTTCTATGTATTAATTTTGTATCCTGCAACTTTACTGAATTCCCTGATGAGCTCTACTAGTTTCCTGGTAGCCTCTTTAGAATTTTCTATGTATAGTGTATGTCATTTCCAATTTGGATTCCTTTTATTACTTTTTCTTCTCTGATTGCCATGGCTAGGAGGCTGGTATGCTATTTCATTTCCCTGCTTCCACCTTCCTCTCAACCTAGACAGATCCTATCCCTGATTAAAGGACCAAGCTGAGTCAGTCTCACATCTGCACACAGCTTTCCTTGAACACTCTAGGCCTCATCAGCCATGAATCATTATTTAACTGGTGTATATGTATCTGGTTTCTCTAAAGAGGCTAACATCCTTGGGAACAGGGACGCTGTTTACATTTATTTCATAATTTTCCAGTGACCTACCAACTTCAGCACAAGGCACACAGCTGACCCCCACTAAGTATCTGTTGACTAAAACAGATATGAATGAATAAAAGTTTAAAAAAAAACTTCTCAATTGTACACTTACGGGGGATTCAAACAGTAATTTTTTTTAGCCATGCCGCACAGTTTGCAGGATCTTAGTCCCCTGACCAGGGACCAAACTCTGGGCTATGGCAGTGGAAGCACTGAGTCCTAACCACTGCACCACCAGGTATTCCCTAAACGGCAAATTTTATGTTATGATATTTTAATACAACTTTAAAAAACACAGCCAGAGTACAAAGCATATACAAAAGACTCCAATAAAATTATATCAGATGAACTCCTAATTGGTAGTCCTAGCTGGGGAATCAAGTCTCATGGCTTAACAGCCTTAAAAATGAAACCTCACTCAAATCTAAGAGAATCTAGTTAGCAAGGCAACAAGACTACTGTTGAATAGGCAAATTTTCCTATCCAGAGGTCCCCAATCTGGCAACTTCCACAGTTTAAAAACATATGGGCATGTGCACCCACATGCTTCCCTCTCGCCCTCACACACACATGTATACTCTCTCTCTTTAAAACAGCAAAAGCTTAAGAGTCAATTCAACTTATAAACAAGAAAAAATAAGAATTTGACTGAAACCATAAGAAATACTTTAGAATGCAAAGAACTCTACAAAAGGCAGATATTTGCAATATAAAGCCTATGGTCCAAAAAATTCCACCTAAGTCACCTTTTATTGATCATTCGCATCTATATGGCAAAAGACTATAAGTTAGGTACTCCATGAATAATTAATCCTGAAACCCCAAGTGAAAGGAAAGTATAAATGTGTAAAATAGCAGAAATGATCCATTTTTTATACCTTATGGAGTTCTGGGAATAAGTCTAAATCAGCATGCCGATTTAATAATAAGAAACACATAAGACAGAATGTCAGAGGTAGACAGGTCTAAATGTAGACATATCAATTGCCTTTGAAGTCAAAGACACAGGCAGAAAAGAAAGTGACACTACAAATTTTGTTTCTCCTCAAAACAGAGAAGTGTACAGAACAGAGCTTCTATTTTTCCCACAAGCAAGGTGCTTGAGTAAATACTATCCAAGCCCTTTGTTCTAGTTCAATCAAAAGTGAAAGCGAAAGTCGCTCAGTCTTATCTGACTCTTTGCAACCCCACGGATAGCCCGTGGACTTCTCCAGGCCAGAATACTGGAGAGGGTAGCCGTTCCCTTCTCCAGGGGATGTTCCCAACCCAGGGATCGAACCCAAGTCTCCCACATTGAAGGCAGATTCTTTACTAGCCGAGCCACCGGCGAAGCCCAGCTCAATTGTGCTTCTCCTAAAGAGCCAGAGAAAGGGAAAAGTCAAGCAAAGGGAAACAGTTTACAGCCATGCTCCTTTCTTCTTTACCTTAAGCTCACTGAAGGACTCACTAAAATGTTTCAGATTAAACATTAACCCCATTTCTTCAAACTAAACAATGTTATTAGACATCAAGACAGTGGCTACCCTTGAGCTGTGGCTAGTGGAAGAGGGACAGCCACTAGAAAAGGCTCAGGCAACTTGCGGGATTCTTTCTGGGAATGTTCCATTTCTGGATCTAGATGCTGGGTTACTAGGATGTGGCTTCATGAAAATTCATCAGGTGTGTATTTCTTCGTACACTTCTCTGTACGTATATTATCCTTCAATAAAAACTTTTTTAATTAAACTTTTTTAAATTAAAAACTATTGCTTCTTCAAGGTCAATGTTTATGAAATGCTAAGTTTTGACAGATACAAAATAACAATGATAAGAAAAACACTCAAAAGGGCTTTAAGGTAGTAATTCTCAAAGTATCAACTTGAGCTAAACAAAGCAAATACTGCCTTTTATTTACACACCGTCCATCGTTTCACAGCTCTGTGTGCTTGATACATGTCAAGAAGATGGCTGAGGGCACGTATTATCACTCTTTATGGGCCTAGTCAGTAACATTTATCCCATATTTTCAAGGAATGACACATTTTGGAATAAAATTCTTTACATTTTAAACCATTTTAAATGGAAATGCAATGGTTTTTTAAATGCTTATTTTAGTAAAAATGAAAATAAGTATTACTTGCCTACTGTTCCGGAGAAGGCAATGGCACCCTACTCCAGTACTCTTGCCTGGAGAATCCTATGGATGGAGAGCCTGGTAGGCTGCAGTCCATGGGGTGGCTAAGAGTCGGACACGACTGAGCGACTTCACTTTCACTTTTCACTTTCATGCATTGGAGAAGGAAATGGCAACCCACTCCAGTGTTCTTGCCTAGAGAATCCCAGGGATGGGAGAGCCTGGCGGGCTGCTGTCTATGGGGTCGCATAGAGTCGGACACGACTGAAGTGACTTAGCAGCAGCAGCAGCCTACTGTTCTACACATAGTTATCCCCTGCAGTATATAGTGCAACATCCTGAGGAGGCCGCTGTGTGCTCAAGGTGGTCCTTGCAACACCTGCCCCCTGGGCCTTGCTTCCTGGATCCCCCACTGGTCTCTGCTCAGCGATGTTGAGGGCTTCGGGGTTAACTGTCCCTACGTTAGTTAAATGACTTCCGACTGCTAAAGCCTTCACCCTGTCACTTCTCTGCAGTAAACGGTCTACTTCTACCATCTCATTCCCACTCCTAATTGTTATACCTTCAAAATTCATAAATTCCTCTTAGGAAAGAACTGGAGGCTTTCTGAAACCAGACAACACAACTTATTTTGTCATAAAAGTATGTAGTTCTGTGTGGACTGTTTCCTTTCTACTCAGGAGGGGAGTTTTGCTCCTTTCACTGTTCACTGAGTTTCTACCTGGTGGGGGAGATGATATGGTGGTGAATGAAACAGTCTCTTCCCTAATGGACTTTATAGCCTGGGCCCACTTCCAGAAGCACAGCTTTCCCAGTTACAGAACCTGTATAGAAAGGAACTGAGGCAGCCCTAAAGAGACGTCACGCTCACTCCTAAAATTCAGGTTAGTGCTCCTTCCCTCTTAAAACATTTCTCTTAAGGCCATTTCCAGGTGGGAGAGTCATTTCATAAGAGGCAGAATAACTTCACAACTTAGGGCTGAGTAACAACAACAAAAATTGTGTTGTTTTCACTCTGACAACGTCGCTGTCTCCCAAAACAGGGACTGAAGAGGGCCAACACTCAGGTGAGGAGGCATCACAGAGGGCCAGGGAGCAGCAGGGGCTTCCCCTTCTCCTGGCACGCAGACCCCGATCCTTATCCACTGAGTGGCAGAAAATTTAACTACATTTCTTTTTTTAATTTTAACTCTTTTTTTCCTTTTAAAGAGCAGTGCAAGTTGCTTTTGTATGGTGAACCATGTCCTGTGCAAGGAGGGAGGGAATCTTTCAATTATGCAGAGGCAAAAAAAGGCTAAGTACTAGTTAAGCTAAAGCCACCACCAAGTTAAAACTCCCTTCTCAACTGAAGTGATATATGGTTATGTAAGAAGCTTTTACAAAATACACATCTCCCACCACGCAGGGATGGAAGAAGAATCTGTAATATGTTTATTTTGAAATTCTACCTCAGGTAATTCTGATAAGCTTCTACCTACTGTGAAAATTACTGAGCTAAAAAAAAAAAAAAAAAACCTCCCAAGGCCAAGCTAGTCCATAAAATAGATCTAAATATTTAACTTAAAGAATAAGAGAGTGATTAAATGAATATAAATGTAGATGAAAAATATATTTATTATTCCCCAGTATGCAAGCAATTAACCCAGAGGAAAGACAGGCCACGTTCGCTCTATTCGTCTGATCTGGGCCTCAGTGTTCCGGGCACTGCTTCTTTCACAGCATGAGTGCTGGGTCAGAACTTCTCCTAAAAGCATCACATTCAGCAGCATTTGCTGAAAAGCTCTGGGGGTGGTGTGGGTGGAACGAACATTAAAAACATTAAATGCACTCTTTAAAAATTCTTACTTCAGGAAAAAAAATCACTAAATTCACATTGTAACTGTGAAGGTGAATGCTGAAGATTAAAAATTAATTGAAAGAGTATTCTGTATATTCACACGTAAACACAACACGTCTATTTTATTTTTTACTGCAGGTAACTGAAAAGATCAGGTGAGTTGTTAAAACTGCAGTGTTACTTAGGAAACTGGGCAGGTCACTATGTCCTTGGGGCAGGAATGTACTTTTAGGGGAAGAAAAACTTACTTTGAGAAATACATGCATGTTTAATAGAACCAATGTTGGCAAAAAATAAATAAATAACTGAAGTGACTGCTTTAGATTTAGAACAAAGAGGTTTAAAGTCATTCCTAAGGAAAGAGAACAGTCTTCTGTCAACAGCAAGCTAATTTTTAAGGAATGGTTCACCTTCAAAAAGCACTCATTTTAAAAACTCACTGAAAAGTTCACGTTTTGGTATGAAATAAAAATAAAATTTATTTTAAAAAGATATTTATTTGCTGTACTTCTCCTTTAAAAACACACAAATAAGTAACATCAGGAAAAAACTATTGATATTTCTAATGACCAAAGGTCATATACATCATATATTCCAATTATTCTCCTCAATTACTAATCTATTCACCTCAATTATTTTTAACAAAAATTTATGAAGGCCTACACTGTGCTGGGTACAGAGGTTACACACAAAATGACTGAGCCAAGGGCCCGTCCACCAGGAGCTCACAGCAGAGGGAGGGAGGCCGACGCATAAGGCGATACGAGACACTGAGCTGTAATCAAGGAGCAAGGAAAGTGAGAGGGGAGAATGAGGGAGAAGAGGAGGAAACCTCAGGAGTACAGACCCCTCCTCACATGTGATTTTACCTTCAGGGTTACGTGACATTTATTAGACACCCAGTCGGGGAAATATATCTTCACAGACTTGCACATTTGACAGGACCCAGGCCTATGACACTAGAAACAGGAGTGTCGCAGTGAGGAGAGAAAACCACCTCCCGATCAGAGGACACAAAGGAGGTTTTAGGAAGAGATCCTGGCAATCCCACTCATGTTTTCACTCAAACCAAACCCTCAGCAGTTTGTGACAAACTGCTCGCCAGCACCTGAACATTCTCTGTAATCTACTTACTTCCCTTTGCTGGGCGAAGGCTGGCATCTCATGCCACCCACAGGAGTAGAACAGTTCCATATCCATTGGAAGGATGGGTATATTACAGTAGCAAAACAAGAGAGAGAGAAAATGCTTTCATCATTCCATACCTGGCAGTAAGATGCCAGCTGGCTGAGAGCTGCTATAAACAAGACAGTTCAACAGAGGACAAAAGATTCCAGAAGTGTTCACTACAGAATTCGAAGTCCCGGTAGGAGCGGGCAGCCGTGTGGACAACGTCACAGCACAAACACTTCCTAACACAGGACTGAAACCAAGCGCTGAAGAGGTGAGCGAGAGCTACTGTGCACCACAGCATCCCCAGCAGAGAGAGGACTAATAAAAGGTTCTTTCCCCTAAGCCCCGAGGTAAAACCTGAGGCTGTTTACTATGGCTCCAAAGGTCAAAATTAATAGCATGAATTGAGTCTTCTTTTTGCTCTTTGAAACTCCTTGTCAAGTGGCACAGCCAGCTGGGCACACAACTCTGATATGCAGATCATAGCGTTTTTGAACAGATAAAATGAATTACAATGAGTGCAGACTATCATATTTCAACTAACAGGAAGGTCTCTCTCTCTTTCACCCAAGCACTGTCCAAATGCCTTCTCTTATAGTCCACTTGGGGTCATTTTAAACACCTCAAGAATCTATACTAAATATTCATTAGCAAATGACTCTGGAAACCAACTCAAGGTTTGTAAAACTGCAGTTATCCTTAGAACAGGGTAGTGTAGTTAACTATATAACAAAAATAAGTATTAGCTACCAGTATGCTAAATATTCAAGTATATTATTTCATTTTGATCCCGACCAGCCCCCAAAATATTGATATTTTCATTTTCAAGGTGAGGAAATTGAAGTATGGGGAGGTTAATTCTTTTGCCCAGGTAAAAGCCAAGACTCCTATCTGAGTCTGCCTCAAACTAATATGAGATTAAAAACTTAAAAGAAAGAATAAAAGAAATGGTGATACACTACAAAGTGATCACCCAAAATAGAGGAAAGATCAGGAAAGTCAAAGAAACTCAAAACTGCCTCAAGATATTCAAAAACTACAACCGGCGACTTGTGCATCATACAAAGAGATGTAGCAATTTATAAGTTCCAGTTATGGTTCTCTAAGACAATAATGGTTTTAAAAAAAAACTACCTTTCAATCAATAAATCTCTCATTTTGGAAAAAGCTGCCTACAGCACTAGTTCCTTATTACCATTCTGGGACTGTGTCCTTGACAGCAAAACCAGCGCTTCTACCAGAACACCAATCACACCATCTGCTGTTTGAGCAGCAGCAATTCTTAGCACCGGCCCCCGGTCTTACTACTTTAATAGCAACAGCCCAATACCAGCAACCAAAGCAACCAAACCCAAACAGCTGGCTTACGAATTTTATCTATATACACCCTGCCCACGATCCAGCTACCCACACACTCACCCATCAACTCTGCCCATTTGCCCACCAGTAAGTGCTGGACCCTACTGCTCTCCTCCTCACCTGCAGCAGTTCTCCAATGCTAAGAGAACCCAGCATTGTCCCTTCCGTACAGAACTGTGCTCACAACACCCAAGCACAGGACAATTGTGAAATGGGCTTTCCTGTTAAGTAAATTACAAAGCATCGGTCGTAAAACCATATGCATCTCGGGCAACAGTTCCCAAGCCTGGCTGCATGTTAGAGACACCTGGGAGCTCCAAAGCACTGCCAGTGCCCGGCCTCATCCCAGGCCAATTGGATCAGGATCGTGCCAAGTGGGGACCAGCCTAGATAGACTTTTTTTTTTAAGCTTCTCAGGTAATTCAAAAGTACAGCCAGGGCTGAACACCAGAAAACTTCAGTATTTCTAGGGCAGTATTTCTGAAAACCTCTTAGCCCACAAATGAATCAGTGGTACAAAGACCACACAGGTTCGCTCTCACTGCACCCGCCATCTGGGTGGTATTAAAATGACACATTGATCACATTTCTCTTAAAATCACCTCCCCATTATGTCTTGTTTATGGCAATGGAAAGCTAACAAGAGAGTACCTTGAGGTCACTCACTGTCCCCCAGCAGCCCCCAGGCCTCACTTGGAGAAGGTGAGGAGGTGCTTGAGGAACCCTCCCTCTCTTGCAGCTGAGTGTTTGGGGGGAGTTGAACTGGTCCCATCCAGGCAGGAAGCAGCCTCAGCTCAGTAACCTGACAGGAGGAAACCTGCACAGTTCAGGCATGATCATCAAACTCTTTGTGCTCTTACAGGAGAGTAATTATAGGCATGTGAAAAAAGGGAAGCACTCCCCGAGGAACTCTTCCTCACATGCTTCCCAAGAGGCAGTAGGGCCATTAAAAATTCCATGATGAAGAGGAAAAACAGCCTGGGAACAGCCAGGAGGCAATACAGCAAATTAATACACCAGGCCTCCTCGGGGAAAGCTGTGATAAAACAGGAAACACTTCTCTCTTCGCAAAATAAAATTATACCGCTAATGATAACATAGTCACCACACACACACGCACAAATCGTTCTAATGATGGGTGTGAAATTCCCAATGCTGCCCAGATGCTTTGAAAGGAATCTTTACAGCAAATAAGATGAAACAAGAAAAAGACAAAATTTCCATTCGAAACAATTTTTAATGTGGTCACTCACCTGCCTCTTTCCTGCCACCACTGCTCTTTAACATCCTTCCCTAGGTGCCAGGTTTTGTTAAATGGTCCACTCTTTGCAAAGCCCACCATCCATTTCTGAATCTGATAGCACCCGTCAGCCACACTGGAGCTAGGCTGCTCCTTCTCTGCTGACCCCTTGCCAGGCAGGGACCTTGCTGTTAAGGAAAACAGGGAGCCCCGTGGGAAGTGACTCATCACCCACATTTCCTAAAACCTGTGGAGGTCACTTGTGCTGACCATTTCCCACAGATCGGGGGTTCCCAAACTTTATTGCTCGTGCGCCCTCAGTAAAAAAAATCTGAACACTCCTTATATATGTAATACATACACATAAAAATATGTGCTGCTAGACTAATATATGTATAACTTAAAAAAAATTTTAAAGCATAAGATAATAAATAAATGTAAGTTTAAAAATGTTCTTCCCGTGCCCCAAAGAACCTTCATGTTTGCAACCCCACTTTGTATCCACTGACCCAGGAATGATGCCAGGCAGGACAAGCATGAGCTGTAAGTGTCCACACTCTCTCATCCTGCTTTCAGCAATAGTCTGAAGCAATAAGCACTATTTCCACAGAGCTGAGTGCACCAGAAACACAGCCTCGGCTTCCTTATGTTTCCAAGTCTGCACGGCTTGGAAGAGAACCACAAGCACGGCCGGTAAGAGAACAAAGATAATGATGTGGATAATGAGATGCACAAAGAAACACGAAGCTCACACCCACTCCAACCAGGATGAGGCCTTAGAGGCAATAGGAGGCCTGACAAAGGCATGGATACACCAATCTCAGCACAGCTCAAGGCAGCAGAAGTCGGGGGAGGAGGACAAATAGTCCACTTTCAGTATCTGACATGACATGGTTTTACTCACAGAGTCTTCCTGAAGAGCACACGTGGACATTATTTTATTTGGTATTAAAACAAGTAGCTGGAGGGCTGCTTTCCTATGGACTGAAATTTCATCTTCCAAGACAGCCTGAGCACTACCACCTCTAAGAAAAGCTCCCTGAGCCTGAGTGAGGAGCTGCTCTTCTGAGTTGCTATCACTCTGGTGCACACAATACCTGTCATTCCTAACTGTAGTTGTCCATTTCTACACCTGACCCTCCCATGAGGATATAAGCTCCTTTAGGATAGTATTAAATATTTAAACAAAGTACCTGGCACATAATAAAGTGTAAGGAAGTGAAAGTGTACTCAGTTGTGACTGACTCTTTGCGACCCCAGGGACTGTAGCCCACCAGGCTCCTTTGTCTATGGGATTTTCCAGGCAAGGATACTGGAGTGGGTTGCCATTCCCTTCTCCAGGGAATCTGTCCCACCCAGGGATTGAACCCGGATCTCCTGCATTACAGGCAGATTCTTTACCATCTAACCCACCAAGGAAGGCTTCCAAGGAAGGCTTCCCAGGAAGGCACATAGTAAGGACTCAGCAAATGAATGAATGAATGATGGCTAAATAGCATGCGACTAAGAAAAGGCCTTACAGTAGTTTACTAATATCCCCTAATTTTCCAAGCTCTTACTTAACACCATGCGTGATAGTCTCTTTTTTCAAAAGATTTTTCCTACTGAAATACTACTTTTCCAGTAAGAGGTCAGGCAGGCGGTTATAGTGCAGAGTTCATTATTATAGGCCATAGCAAATATCCTAACTATATCCATGAAAAAAATCATTTCTTTGTGCAGCCTGCCCCCCAAATCTATGAATATATCCACTTAACAATGTGTTAGGAAGAATAAAGAAAAAAAAATCATTGGAACCTTGGGAAGAAATTCTTTGTGCCACGAGAAATAATAAAAGTTCTATGGTTCAGCCTATTAGCTGCTCCTTATGCACAATAACCCACTAGGGCATGCCATCATAGAAACCATATTTACTCTGCATTCACCCAACTTGAGAGAATGTATATTCAGAGGCACTGATCTCATTCTGCTATCCAAGTGCAGGATTTATCCTGACAAATTCATACTGAATGCCCTGTAAGCGCCAGACACTGTGTTAGGCGTGGGGGCCGGACGTATCAGGGAACAAGACAAGGTCCCAGCGCTCTGAAGCTTATAGTCTAGTGAGAGACAAGGGGAAAAGTAAGAAGAAAAACAAAACAACAATAAAGTCATTAGAGACTGTAATTAAAGCTCTAAAGCAAAGAGAGAACGAGCGGTGAGAGGTGCAGGCAGGCACTTTTACACAGGATAGCCGGAGGGGGTCCTCCCAGAGGAGGCGGCCCCAGCTGGGGTGAGAAAGAGCCAACCACAGGAAAAGCTCTAAGACGGCAGTCCAGCAGAGGGAACACGTGTCGAAGGTTCAGCGGCAGGAAAGAGTTGTGAATCTGAAGAATAAAACAGAGCTCCCAGGCACAGCTGGATCTCTCTCTCAGTGAGGAGGAAGCAGTCTATGAAAGGAGGCTGGACAAGAAGGCAGGAGTCAGATCACAGAAGATGAGTCAGAACTTAGGTCAAAGCTGAGGTTTTAAATCATACAGTAAGCCATGGGACCACAGGAAAGATAACTTCAACACTCTGCCTCAGTTTCTGCCTCTCTAGAACAACTCCTGACCTCAAAAAGTTGTTGAGAGATCAAAGTGGACAGTATACACTAACATACTTTAATCTGAAAAGGCTTATAAAAGGACAATAGTATCATCTAGAAAAGACAGTCACTAGGACACAATTACCTGGCAGAGCAGTGCGCTGGTGAACACCTTCGGTGAGAAGCGTCAGCAAGAACATCCAGGGAGTAAAGGGGAGAGAGAGGATTAAACTGCAGAATAAATGAGATTATTTCAGTAAGGCTTACATGAAACAGACCTGATCCTAAAGGGCTACCTGCTACTTGCTTACTTTTCCCCTTTGATTATTCAACTCTCCTGTCACACCACAGACACCGTTCAATCAATCTGTGCACAGTCAACAGTGTACCCACAAATGTAGCGTAACTAATCTAGCCAGCCTCAAAAACAGGCTAGTCCTTGGTAAGCAGCAATTTTTCAAAAACTTCTGATACATAATAATTACTTAAGCGGCAGAATACAGTACTTTCTAACTGACATAAAGGGAACTTATGCCTACTGATTTGCAGCCCTTGTTCCCAAGAATACTAGCATGAAATTACCTTGTCCTTATCCTGGCAGATGTTTCCAGTGAATAACTGGTTAGCACAAACCAGCAGCAGTGTAGTGGAAACAGAACTAGATTAAGAATTAGAATATCCAGCGTTTAGTTCCAGCCTACCACTGAGTTGTCATATACTAAAAACTACAAAATCTCTTTGGGCTTTACCATCCTCATCTGTAAAACAGATGTATCACTATCTGTCTTACCTATTTCATGGGATTACTGTGAGGGCTACATAAAATATTACTTTTGGTTTAAAGTAATTTCAGTTTCTCATCTGTAAAACACCTATTCACCTCAAAAGGGGGTTGTAAGGATCAACTGGGAACTACATAAAAGTACATCACTTTATGTCGGCTAGCCTTCTTTGGATTTTTTTCTACAGTAAATACTCCCCCCGCCCCCACATTTCAGAAATAAATATATATGAATACCAGAAGAACAGTGAATGGTGTTAATCATCTCAAAAGAACTTAAAAAGTACACAAATTAAGCAACTGTCTGTCAGAGGTTCCAGTTCCAGTGCTGTATGACTTTGGGCAAACGGTTTAAACCTCGTTTGTACATAATCCATCTCATCTGTAATTAACAGATCTGGATGAGATGATCATCATAGGTCTCTCTGCCTTTAGATTCTGATGCAAACACAATTAATACTCTAGCGTAGCAGTTTCCAAACTGTAGTCTCTCACATTCCACCTTAATGACTATCTACCAATCACCTGCTCTACTACTTATTTCATATTTTCCTGCATATTAAGCTTTACTCAGCATTGTCATCACTATATTTCTGTGAAATAACAAGTTTGATAAAATGATTACATTTTTCTAATATAAATTATTGTAACTAAAGTAAAAACTGTGGATCCACATGCCATCTAAAATTATATAAATTCATACCAGTTAGGTCTAACACTGTTCTAGTTCATTTTGAAATAGTAACTTCAAGGCGAAAATGCCAAGTCTAAAAAGTATTACCAACTTATTAACAAGATAATAAGCAGAAAAACCAAAAAACCTATCAGTATTCGTCTATTTTACAACTAATCATCAAGATGAAACAAACTCTCTCGCAACAAAACACAAAAGGCTAGGACATTAAAGGAACACACTGAGAGCCACTGTCAGCAATTTTAAAATCAGGACCCTTATAAAGGCCTAGATACGCCGAGGGCCCCTCAGGAGTAGCCAGAGAAAAGAGTAAGAGGCTCTAAGGCCTCAACCCCATTTCAGCCAAAGCAGCTCTACCTTCCTCTGCTTCAAGTGTTTAGGATTCAACATTGCATTTCTCAGCATGGGATGCTAATACTGAACTAAAAAATAGGCAAATGAAGTTCATTCTGATTTTTTACTGCAAAGTTCAAAACCAGAATAAAAACTGGATTCCTATGAAATACGTCACACGTAATAAACGGAAGACCACAGCTGAACCTAAAAAGGTGAAGGGACTCTTGTTCCTACTAGTGGATACTAAGATACTTGTGGAAAACAGTTCTCCAAGAAAATCAGAATAACATACGGAACACGAGCCTTACCTCATGTGCACAAGCAGAAATGTGAGGAAAACCAGAAGCCAAGGCTTTATTCTTTCTAAAGAAAAGGAAATCAAATGATGACAAAGAAAAATAATCTTACCTGATTTCGTTCTCTTTTCCCAGCTGATGGTAACCAGAAACTACAGAGAGGGAGAGAATAAGAGGAAAGAAAACAATAAAAGAAGTGGTGAGTGAAGTTGCTCAGTCGTGTCCGACTCTGCGACCCCATGGACAGTAGCCAACCAGGCTCCTCTGTCCATGGGATTTTCCAGGCAAGAATACTGGAGCGGGTTGCCATTTCCTTCTCCAGGGGATCTTCCCGACCCAGGGATCGAACCCGGGTCTCCCGCACTGTAGGCAGATGCCACCAGGGAAGTCAGAGAAGTGGTACGAACATTATTAGAGACGAGAAGATAAAAAAGATATTGGATTAATGAAGTGAAGAAAAAAGAAATGAGGGGGAAAAAAGGAATCAGAGGAGAAAAGGAGACATTAAATGTGTATGAACTTTTTTTTTTTTGCAGAAAATGACTCTTCAAAGTAAAAAGTCAGGATACAGAAGACTGGACACTAAAACAACTCAAGGCGATGGTGTGAAACCAATGCACTCTCAGCTGTGCGGTGAGAACAGGATCCCAGTTCAACAAGGGCACAGACCACAGCTTGTCAATTTTATAACAAACAACCAGGCT
The DNA here is from genome assembly GCF_027580195.1 of Bos mutus. Classification (NCBI taxonomy): domain Eukaryota; kingdom Metazoa; phylum Chordata; class Mammalia; order Artiodactyla; family Bovidae; genus Bos; species Bos mutus. Next base: position 98,328,642 of record NC_091626.1, read on the forward strand.
GGAACGATACAGGATCACAATTGGACACTGACCATGACACAAACTAGAGACACCAAAGAGCCAACTGTGTTAGGGGGTAAGGCTGTCACAAGAAAAGGCAGAACGCTACACACAGGCTCTCCAGTAGCACGTATCACAGTAGTTAGAACAAAAAGATATTTCTTTGTCTAGACGCCTAAACATGGGAAGTGCATACAGAAGAGAATACAGAAGCAATCACACATTTTGAACAAAAAAATTTTAAGAGATGGAAAAAGTGATTTAAAATACAACATTCTCATTAGAGGCTACTTTTACAATGTAGCACCTAGAGACATAAAATGCAAAGAAATAAAAACTAGTCTAGAAAGGAAAAACTAATCACTCTCATGAACTCAGCATGTTAGCCATGTTATAAAGTACCAATCTTTAAGATGACCTCATTCAGCTCTACAACAGAATTTCCAGGTTTCTTCATAAAATGTTCTTCTGCGCTCTCCTCCAAGGAACAGGCTAGGAGAGGACCGGTAAATACAGAAGCACTTACTCTTTCTGCCGAGGGTCACTAATAAGGTGGCCTATCCTCTCAGTACCCAGATTACTTATGCTGGACTCCTGAAAAGGCAAAGAAGGTAAAACAATCATTAAGTATGATCTGTCACCAAACTCACCCTTTCCCATGATTATACCAGCAACCCCAAAGCACATGTCAGATGTCAATCTTAAAATCCAATAGCAACTAGACAGCTTTTTGTGGAACTGTATTGTAAAAGTATTGCATGGTATTCTAGACTTAGTTTTCTTTAGTGCTCAGAAAAAGTCTTTTTTTTAAACTATGTATAGTATTTTAATATACCTCCTGGACTTACTAAAAAATGTCAAAATAGAAACAGTTTTTAAAAAAATCCAACAGCAGCCAATTTTTAACAGGCCAGCACACCAAATCCCTAGAGTCATTCACTTATAGCCTCAACAGCCTTCATAATGCGACATTTGTGAAGTCCTCACTAGGAACACCTAAGTATCTACTGACTGTATACAGGTCAAAAGATTTTTGTAACTTACAAAAATTGTCATCCTGTATTTTGTCTGTTAAACATCATCTCCTAAAGTAAAAATACAAGTTGTATAAACTGGTTCTTAAATTAGTGGTTCTCAAGATTGTAATACAAAATCATACCCATACCACCACAAGCAATTCAGAAACTAATCTCAAAAAAACTGGAAAATGGCAGAAGGCACTCACCCTTCATTTAACTTGAGTACACTTACAGTGAGTATCTATCACAGAACTTGGGCAAGCGTATTGACAGTACATGAGCAAGAGTTACACGCGTGTGAGGACGTGTTAAGATGAAAGAGCATAAGTCATGGGCATGAATGTCAAAAATGTCAAGCCTGTTACTCAAACACATTTGTTTCTGGGCAAACACTATTATCTGTACTCATCTGTGTGTGGATTAGCCTAAACATGAGGGTACACATTTTAGCAGAACTGACTGTAGAAAAATTAACTTGGAGGTCAGATTTTGGGTGGGAGTGGAGCTAAATGAAAAGGGTTCCCATACTGTATTCTTCCTATTTTTCACTCCTTACACCTACGCCTCTTGGTCACAGACACAACCATGGCAATGGGGCCACGAGAAAAGATAGGTGAAAAATGAGCTATTTGTTACAGCAGAAAAATTATTAACTTAAAGTGCCGTAATGTTTAAATTTACAGTTTATTACTGTGTAAATTACAAGCAGTACTTTGCGTAATTAGCAGCTCGCTGGCAGGGAGCTGTGAATGAAACTCATTATTTATGATTACAATTTAGAAAAAGAGGAGAGAGATAGGGGAGGGAGAAGAAGGGGGGCAGAACAGTGACCTCTGCTAGAAATGACAAATATCCCTTTAAGGTGATGAAGATGAATTAACCAAGTAAATATTATCCTATTCATTTGAAATCATTACAGACACATCCAACAGGCCCAGTTTTCCTTCCAGGCAAGCTAAAGGGGGTTCTCCAGGATGAAATTATTTACTTCCATGGGGTGGAAGGCTCTTATTCTATAGGAGCTGAAACAAAATAAGGTAGGTGTTAGGGAGAACACCATGTGTCAAGCCTAACCAATAAAGAAGAAAAGTCAAACCATTGCTCTCTTCCCCACTCCCAACATCCTGGGGCCTCCCTCCACTCCATGTATTCCTACCTGCTAGCTGTCCTGTTAGAATAAGCTCCCACAATAGAAAATGCAGCACTGTGTTGCCTATAAAATGAGTAATCCAGAAGAAAAGGTATTCTTCCAATAATCAAATATTTTTCTAATTAGAGATATGAAATAGAATTTAAAGACAGATAAAAATATGACTTCATCTCAAAATAAACAGACTCACTTCTTTTGCAGCTCCCTTAAGGCAGGAAGACTGTGGCTCTGATCACTGCATACCTGGCCGGGCACAGGGCCTGCCACACTCAGGCAGTCTAGATACTTACTGAGTGAACAAACATATTAATGCTCTAAAAATGCCTCTCCCACCCTTATTCTTTCTCCACCACAATCTTCTCTGACTGGTATTGAGCCTCAGCCTTATTTTCAATCTCAAAGCCAGAGTGAAAAGTAAGTAATTAATTAAATTTAAATTTTAAAAAGATAAAAGAGAAGTAGACCTGGGTTCAATTCTCTGTGTTTTGCCACTTCTATCTGGATAACATCAGACATTCGTTAACACCTTTGAACCCATTTTCCTCATCCTTTAAAGAAAATATCACCTTTTTAACAAGAGTTTTGGGAGGAATAAATGAACTGAGTACCTAGCAGAGTCCCTGGCAAAGGCAGAACTGAGTAAACGGTAGACAGTCCTCTCCTATGGCCAAGGAGGGACTTTTGGAATTTGATAACAGGTCTTGCTTCCCATTTTTTTTTTAATGAATTAGAATAAAAGACCAAAGTTAGAACAAAAGAAGCATTCGTGAATTCAAGAGGAGTCATAAAGAAGCCAAGAGCATTTCAACTTATACAATAATAATATAATCAAAAGAGTAGAAGGGACAGAGAGCGGGCCTCTAGGTTTACAGACCACCAACACTGTCATGACAGTGTTTGCTTTGTCAGAACTTCTGTATGAATCAAGCTTCAGCTTTCATGTATGTATCCACTCATGTCCTATATAATGTTCACTCTTGTGAATGTGCAAAATACATCTGGTTTAATTAACCCCAGGGAGTTCTTCAGCACCTTTGATTACCAATAGGATACAAATCTCTTGGGGAATAAATTATCCTCCCAGGGAGCCTAGGAAACAGTGAGAGCTATCACCTTCCCCACAAGCCTTCTTCGCCCTTTTCTGAGGCATCGAGCTGCAGCTCCAGGCAGACGATTAAAGCGAGCGTGGTACCCTAAATAAAAAAGAAGACAGACCTCAGTAACTGAATGCACAAGATTCATTAGCAGTGATATGCTTTTAGTACACAAAGGCCTTCCACCTGGGATCTTACTAGATTGATCCTTAAACCAGTATCATTAGGCTATTTGCCAAGGATTTACTATTCCTTTGTCTTTGTCACCAGTGGTATGATCTTAGGCATGTCATTTACCTGTGACCTAGGCATCCTTGTTTAAAAAGGGAACAATCGTTTGCTCAGTCCGCTTTTACAGGACTTCAAGACTCCATGAAACAGCACATGGAAGGTACTTTATAAACTGAAAACACTACACAAACATAAGGTATTATCAACAATTTCTAATTACAAATTAAATGTTAGCTATCATCTCAAAAACATTCTAACTCAGGGGCTTCCCTGGTGGCTCAGCGGTAAAAGAAATCGCTTGCCGGTGCAAGAGACACGGGTTCAATCCCTGGTCCAGGAAGATCCCATGGGCTGTGCAGCAACTGAGCCTATGTGTCACAACTACTGAACCTGAGCTCGAGAGCCCACGATCTGCAAATACTGAGCTCACGTGCCACAAGAACTGAGGCCGGCGTGCCCTAAAGCCCATGTTCTGCAACAGGACAAGAGAAGCCACAGCAATGAGAAGTCTGTGCGCCACAATGAAGAGTAGCCCTTGCTCACCGCAACTAGAGAAAAGCCCGCACAGCAAGGAAGACCCAGCGCAGCCAAGAAATAAACAAACAAAAGTATTTAAAAAAAATTTTAAAGACATTCTAATTCACGAAACAGGTTAAAAAAAAATAGCATGTATAATATAACCCCATTTTTCTAACTGCAGCATATGTTCTATGCACAGAGGAGACTACTGGGAGAATCCACATGAAAATATTATCAGCAACTCTGGCTGTGGGATTACAGGCCATGTAAAGCTTCTTCTTTCTAGTCTTGCTTATTTGTATGTACTTTAAGTGGTGCATAAAGAACTTTTAGAAATGGTCATTGACGTGTTTATGAAAACTATTAAGGTATCAAATGACGTGCCTCGGCCAGGCATCCTTACCAAGAACAGACTGCTTTGAGAAGGCGTTTCAATCACCCAAATTCATAATGAAACACTGCAGGACAGGAATTCACAACTCTTAGTGCAATGCTGCACCCACAGATGCTCAACATACACTTGGAAACTGGATGATTTTTGGTTTCTGGGGATCTTTTCATCACAAATTTACAGAGCTAAAAGAAACCTCTGAAACAACATTGTTCAATGTCACAATATCCTAAGTCATCACTCTGATGCCCCAAGGAAATGAAGTTACTACCAGTCACAGAGCTAGGAAGACCGCACCAGAGAGTATTCCCACATTTCCTTCCCCCGTCCTAGGCTCCACTCACTCCACTTTGTTACATCATAGTCAGTGGAAAAGCACAGGGAAAGAATACACATTTGTGTTAAAGCCCACAATAACAGAATTACTAAAATAAAATTTTTTTTTAATATTTTAAAATCACCCATTTAAAAATGTCATTACGCCTGTTGTTGTTATGAATGTTGTTACTGAAATCTGTTCTCTTCCAAGATCCACTACTTCAGGCTTCCACTGGGCACTCAGGAGCCCATCGGTTTCACAGGACAGGCAGCAGTGACACACTGCTGGGCTTCTTTGATCTGGCACAGATGGCAACTGCAAGCTGAAGGGATGCCCTGCTAATATAAATCCCAGGAGTCTCCGTGATCCCTGCTAATATAAATCCCGGGAGTCTCCGTGGATTGATTCAGGTAAGAATGGAGAAAACCTCAAGCTTTGAGACTGACCGTTGAACCTTCTGGACAACTCCCTGGCCTAGTTCTAAAATTCAGACAGTCAATGCATGCTTACAGGCATGAGTAGGCTGGCCATGGGCGGACTCCCCCCAGAGAGAACATAAAAGTATGAAGTATGTTTTGGTTTCCTCAGAACTCACCTCTTTGAGCTGGTCGAGAAGGTAAAAGGAATGTGGAATCGGAAAGTTTATCCAGTCCAGAATCCATTCTCTCTACCTCGGAGCAGTGGTCAGGAGCCCACTTGGGCAGCAGATTAGGGACAGTGAATCCTGGGACGCATTCTCCTTCATAGAACCAATCACTCTGCTCATCGTCCCCTAAAGGAAAGAGATTCTGTCATGGCTAGAATTTTTAACGTGCTCTAAGAGAAGCCAAGTGGGAAGATGATGTCTCAGTGATATGGGTCTGATTATATTTTTTTAAATAAAGTCAAAGTACAAAAAAAAAACGTTTGCTACTTCTTGATCCATATTATGACAAAAACCGGGACATCAGACTAGTTCCACATAAATGTCACACTGAAACTGGGAAGCTTTTGATAGTCAAAACTAACAAAGTTACCGCTTATAAGTCCTGTCCACCTACCAGAATCCATGCTAAAAAATCTGTAAATTTGTTATCTCTTCCAAACATTACACTAACTTCAACTTATCATTTAGGCAACTAAAGCCCAGAAAAATCAAGACAGAGTTAGTAACGGTGAAGCCACGGTACGCCTGAATGACCCCAAAGCCTTTCACATAAAAAAGAACCGCCGCTCGTGCACCATTCTAAGCGGCATAGATGAACCTGGAGGTTAAACCCACAAATACTACTCAATTCGAAACTGGCTATTTTTGCAGGATTTCTTGCTGTTATTTCTTGTACTAGGTGAGTAGAGAATGTATACTCGTCCCTTGTTTCTTCCTTGATATCTCATTGATGGGACAGAAAATCATCTTGACAGTAGCAACCCAAGCTACCAGAAAAAAAACTAACCACAAAGACAAGGTAACCCCAAGGCTTGTCGAGAAGCTACACCATTTGCCCGAGGCCATACTCAATTACTGACAAAGTCAAGACTAGAACCATACAGCCAGACTCTTGGTTCAAACTTCTTTCTACCAGCTACTATAATAGCATCTCAATTTCCAGAAGAGCTTATTCCTGCCCACAAAGAGTAAGATGGATAACTTTCTGTCTGCTACCTCTCACCCTTTTCAAAACAGCAAGGATGAAGGAAATTATTACTAGAACATCTAAAGAGTTCACATTGCATTCATTCTGATGGGCACTGGATCTCAGGGAAGCTGCTCAGACCTGTTAATCACAAGAAGTATCAGATTCATGGATCACTAAGGATAACTCTTAAATCACTGCAGAGATCTTTAAAAGGAAAAAGAAGCCACTAAAGAAGCTGCTCCAAATATTCTCTTATAAAAACACAACATCAACAGCTGTCTTTCAGAACAGTGGTTCTCAACCTTTAGTGTGCTTCAGAAGGATGGGGAAGGACTACCAGAACACACACTGCTAGGCTGCACTGCCCAAACTTCTGCTTCTGGCCTAAACAGGACCAAGAACGCACATTTCTAACAAGTCCCCTGGTGAAGCTAAACTGGTCTGGAGACCACATTTGGAGAACCATTACTCTAAAAGCATCTAACCTAACCAGGTATAAGAATGAATAAAAGATAGGCATCAGAATTAACGATGATTAGTTTCACTCCAAGTCAATACAGTGATTCCTTCCTATTCATAAGCATTCCTTGGGCCCTTTATTAATTAGTATATCATAATTTTCTAATAACAAATGGCAGATTAATAGGGAATTTTTTTTGTTTGTTTTGGTTCTCAAGCATTGACTCCAGATTTTCGATAATACAAGAAAGGACTCACTGAACTGGAAGGACCCTTGTGACATCATTTAGACCAGTAGTCTTCAACCCTGGTTCACTAGGATGCCTGATGCAGGAGCTCCTCAAAAGAGGGCTGCCAGAGAATAAGGGAGAGGCTGAGTGCGTCAGGCTCTGACCTCCTGCTCCTCTAGGAGCTTGCTTTAACCAGAGTGAGTTTAGTTGTTTTATAATTTGAGGTTCTGTGTACAATTTTGTTTCAGGAAGAGAAAGGAGAATTTCCCCCTTATCTGTGTTCCCCAATAATTATTAAGAGCTTATTATATGCCAGATAATGTGTTACTACTGTGGTAAAAAATAAAAAACAACAACAAAAAACTCCTGCCTCTGAAAAGCTTCCATGGAAAAGGCATGCATCTGTTACCAATAAAGTAATATGGTCAGTAAATAAAACAGTAAGTTCAGGGAAAGAAAAAGAGTTAAGGGTTCTAGGAGATGATGTGTACACTGACTGTATTAGAATCCCTTTAGGAAATATGTACATTTAAATGGGGTATTTGAGACTTCAGTGATTATTTACAAACATGTAAGCAGTATTAAGAGAAGCCAAAGGGATGCTGAAGCATCCCGGAGCCAGCAGAGCAGTGAGTCTTTACCATTCCTAGACCTGAAGAAGCAAGGGGAAATAATGCTTACCAGAACGTGGAGAACTGTGGTTATAGGAGAAGGGTCCAAACAGGGGTGGTAGCCTTCAGCAGAAGAGCACAAACAGGAGCAACCAGGAGAAGGGAGTCAGGGACGGTTCTAATCCAATGCGGTACCCTGCGTTATTGTTTCCATCTCTTCACTGCCTCCCCATAACAGAATGATACATTCACACCCTTTGCCCTTTGCCCTGGGATTCCACAGAGCCTACCCCTTGAGGAAGAGCACACTTTTTCATCCCACAGACATGGGGCTTACTCATCTGACTGGCTTCAGGTAGAACATTAGCAGATATGATTCAAGCAAAAGCTTTAAATATTCATATATGTTCTGGCTTGGTCACTTGGCATTCACGTCCTCTGCCCTGAGAAGTCCATGAAACGCAGAGCCATTGCTCCTTTAGCCTAGGTCCCAGAATAAGAAAAAAATGAGTAGATACAAACCTAACTTGAAGCTTGGAGACAGGCTGAGCCCAGGCAAGAGCAGCTGAACCACAGCCAAGCCCCAGCCCCACAGCAAGAAATTAATGTACTGGATTGACCACACAGTTTGTTTGAGTTTTCCCATAGCATCTTACAGCAAAACCTGAACGGACCGTGGCCAACCCAACAATAAACCACTGAAAGCTAGGGCTGCTAAACAGTATTATCATAATAAAAACTTGATACAACCAATCTCATTCACCTCCCCTGCCACACACACTTCCACTGCTGCCTCCTAAACAGCCAAACCCAACCAGAAGTTGAGAGCAAAAAAACCCATGGATGTAGTCCATAAATATGCCCCAGAGGAGCAAAATGAGCACAGTCTTGGAGGATGACCAGCCATTCAAGGCAAGGTAAAGACGAGAAATTCTGAAAGAGATGGGAATACCAGACCACCTGACCTGCCTTTTGAGAAACCTGTATGCAGGTCAGGAAGCAACAGTTAGAACTAGACATGAAACAACAGACTGGTTCCAAATAGGAAAAGGAGTACGTCAAGGCTGTATACTGTCACCCTGCTTATTTAACTTATATGCAGACTACATCATGAGAAACGCTGGGCTGGAAGAAGCACAAGCTGGAATCAAGATTGCCGGGAGAAATATCAATAACCTCAGATATGTAGATGACACCACCCTTTGGCAGAAAGTGAAGAGGAACTCAAAAGCCTCTTGATGAAAGTGAAAGAGGAGAGTGAAAAAGTTGGCTTAAAGCTCAACATTCAGAAAACAAAGATCATGGCATCTGGTCCCATCACTTCATGGGAATTAGCTGGGGAAACAATGCAAACAGTGTCAGACTTTATTTTTCTGGGCTCCAAAATCACTGCAGATGGTGACTGCAGCCATGAAATTAAAAGACGCTTACTCCTTGGAAGGAAAGTTATGACCAACCTAGATAGTATATTCAAAAGCAGAGACATTACTTTGCCAACAAAGGTCCGTCTTGTCAAGGCTATGGTTTTTCCAGTGGTCATGTATGGATGTGAGAGTTGGACTGTGAAGAAAGCTGAGCACCGAAGAATTTATGCTTTTGAACTGTGATGCTGGAGAAGACTCTTGAGAGTCCCTTGGACTGCAAGGAGATACAACCAGTCCATTCTAAAGGAGATCAGTCCTGGGTGTTCTTTGGAAAGAATGATGCTGAAGCTGCAACTCCAATACTTTGGCCACCTCATGCGAAGAGTTGACTCATTGGAAAAGACTCTGATGCTGGGAGGGATTGGGGGCAGGAGGAGAGGGGGACAACAGAGGATGAGATGGCTGGATGGCATCACCGACTCGATGGACATGAGTTTGGGTGAACTCTGGGAGTTGGTGATGGACAGGGAGGTCTGGCGTGCAATTCATGGGGTCACAAAGAGTCGGACGTGACTGACCGACTGAACTGAACTGAACTGAACTGAAAGATGAGATTTAAGGCAGAGAGACCAACATAAGGAAAGACACAGAAGCAGGAAGAAACATACCTTTGTGCTGAGAACTCTAAGCAATTAAATATCACCAGAATGTGCAAAGTTGATGCAGAGACAAAGGGCAAGGCTGGGGCTATAAAATATTCTATGACCTTCCATAATATACCAAGGATTTCTTGTCATTGGAAGGCTTTCCAAAGGCCCAAAACTTAATCTGTTGTAGTAACTCCACACTTTCTTACACCTCTGTATACACAGCATAACCTTTGAAAGATGCATTATGATACTATAGTAAAAGCAAAGAAAAAGAGCAAATATTAATATTAGTAATTCTGAATGTATGCTCCAGTTCATTTATGAAAGACCAAACTTTCCTGGTATGAGATAAGAGAATCAAAACCCTAGCTACAGACAATGCAGGAGTATATACGCACAGTCTCTAATGACACCTAGCTCCCTCAGAACCAGAAAGGGATAGGAACGCATTCACAGCAGCCTCCATTAGAGTGGGAAGCTCAACAACTCCACTTGTACCCACAACTCTGAGGCATGGGTGAGACACCTCCCCATGGTCTCTTTACAAAATTAGGATTTAGAACCTAAGTCTCACAGTCCTGGGATCCCTTCAGTTACTAAGGAGCCAATCTGGATCACCTAGACATATAGCCACCGTGCTTCTAGCCTTCAATCACTTAACCCTCGGAGAAAAATCACTGAATTTCAGAAGGGACTTTAGACATCTACAAATCACTCACTTAGATTAAGAAAACCACAGTCTACCCTTTATAAAATTACATTCTCAAACCAGTCAATCCTAAAGGAAATCAACCTGAAATATTCACTGGAAGAACTGATGCTGAAGCTGGGCCACCTGATACGAAGAGTCTATTCACTGGAAGACTCTGATGCTGGGAAAGATTGAAGGCAAAAAGGAGAAGGGAGCAGCAAAGGATGAGATGGTTAGATATCATCACCGACTCAATGGACATGAATTTGAGCAAACTCCGGGAGAGAGTGGAGGACAGGGAAGCCTGGCATCCTGCAGTCCATGGGGTCGCAAAGAGTCGGACACAACTGAGCAACTGAACTGAACTAGCAATAAAAGGGAACAAATTACTCATAAATGAAAATATCACAGATAAATCTTACATACTTTAGATGAGGAGGAAAAGAAGCCAAACACAAAGAAATGAACATTCTGTAATTCCATTTATGAAGTTCTCCAATTGGCAAAACTAATCTAAAGTGGAAAATAAAATCAGAACATTAATCGCCAGGGCAGGGAATGACAAAGAAGGAACACAAAAGAAATCCCTGGACAGATAGCAATGTTCTATGAGTTGGGAGGTTACAAGACTTCATTTGTTTGTCAAAATCATGTAGCTAAGATACGCACATTTCAATTCATATAAATTATAACAAAAAAAATGATAAAAATAATAAATGGAATGTGGGGTGGAGCGTGGGTGGAAACAAATGAAATAACAGCAGAAAGCTGGTAAGTGTTGAAACTATCTGACTGGCTCATGAGGTTCATTATTGTATTTTGTTTACTTTCCATACGATTGATATTTGTTTAGAATTAAAAACTTAATATATGTAAACAAATAAATAAATTGCCTTATACCTGACTTCTGGAAAAGATTAAAAAAAAAAGAAAACCACAATCTAAGGGAGCTATAAAAAATTCTTACTGTTACACACTTAGTGTAGCACAAAAGTGTATAGGACAAGATCAAACTACTGTTTAAATAGTAAAAAATAAAGAACTGATAATTAACACACACAAGCCTTCCTCACAAGAAGTTTCTACTAAACTTCAGAAAACAAGATCTTTTCTATCGTCTCTTCACCCAGAACACTACGATCATCTATTGTTGCTGTTTACTCACCCATCAAGTCCGACTCTTTGCAACCCCACAGACTGCAGCACGCCAGGCCTCCCTGTCCCTCCCCATCCCCTGGAGTCTGCCCAGGCTCCTGTTTATTGTATCAGTGATGCCCCCTTCATGGATCACCGCCCTGTCATGGCAAGGGGGCTTGCATAACTCAATGAAGCTGTGAGTCATGTCATGCAGGGCCACCCAAGATGTATGAGTCATAGCAGAGTTCTGACAAAACGTGATCCACTGGAGGAGAGAACAGCAAACCACCCCAGTATACTTGTCAGGAGAACCTCATGAACTATATAAATGGTCACTTATAAATAAGGTTAGAAAAGTATATTCTCTCCATGTGAAAATAAGAATGTCTTACCATCCACTAATACAATGTTACAAAATAACCTTATTGTTATTTTTTGGTTTTAATAAAAAGCAACTTTCCAAAGTTCTATCCTTGATACTGTAACACCCCTGGATCAATGATCCTCAAATTCTGAACTACCTGCATTAAAAAAAAATCACCACAGGTACTTATGGAAAATGCAGACTCCAGGGGCTAACTCCAGACCAATCTGAGGAGCTCAGGAACTTGCAGTTTTAACAGTTCCCCACATGGTTTTTATGCCCTAAAGTTTGAGAACCACTTTCACAGACAACCATCATACTCCCAGTAAGGCACTCCTAGAACCATCCAAATCCTCCCAGAAACGCTGAACCAACGTCCCAAAGCTAGGATCATGATTACCTTGCCGGCCTTCATCGTTGGTAAAGAGCCCCGTGTCGCTGCTGCTACACACACTGCTGGTTTCACTGAAAAAAAGAGTAAAACACAAGAGAACACATCAGGTCCAGTCAACACGAAGCTGTCCATTCATCTGCTGGTTTTCAAGTCGAAAGATCCCAAGTTTCCCTCATTTCATTCTAACTCATCAGAAATACAAATTTCACAGTTAAGTGTAGGGGTAAATTCATTTTCCCCCAAACAAAAGAAATGTAAGAAGAGGAGAATTGTAAAACTTTTACTTATATTTTATAGTATTTTCAAAAGATTGCAAGTCACTTTGTTAGTTTACCAAGAGGAAGTTATTTATAGACGCTCACAGAAGTAAATTTCAACCTGCTTTGGTATATTAAACAACACAAATTTATCAACCAATTTTATTTTTAAATATTGTCAACTATCAGTTTCAAATGAAGCCGTGCAACTTAAAAGATAGCCAACATGTTTCAAGTTTTCCCATTTACAAAGCAGCAAACAAAAATCCAGAAAAAAAAAAATCAGTATGACAAAAATTATATTTTCTAAATTTAATGTCTCTTGATATCAAGTGGATACAACAAAATTCACTTTAAAAATAAGGTTAAAAATGAAAACGTAAAAACAAATTCCATTTGAATTCACCAAAATAAAAACTCTGGCTCCACAGAATGCTGTCCAAGTCAGCTTCATCCTGAGCTACTTCCAACAACTGATTCTGCCTCTTCGGATGCTGCGTTTCTCCCACCTAATCATCAAATTTGATTTATCTGGCGCAAGAAAAATTTCTCTATTCTTTATAATACTAGCCATTTCCTTGATGGGGATGTTTCCTTCCAAGCTAGTCAAGTTCGTTCACGTGCTCTAGAAGACAGAAGAAGCATCCTCACCCTGCTGCATAAAGAACAGGCTTGGCAAAACCCCAGTCTGCATTTCTGGATCCAAACTCTGAAAATATTTTGTATTTTGCAACATTTCCAAATGTCTTGCCAGCACTAAATCCTAAAAATGCCAGTTAAATTATGTAGCAGTGTTTCCTCACTTAAGCTTGTCTCTGGGTAACAGATCCAGGAAATCTGTTGCAGTGAGAGCCAATAAAACATACCTGATTTCTTTAAAGTTTCTTTCATTTTCCTCTGCATTTATAAATGGGAACATTCTCCGGTGTCATTATGAGAAATGTCTCACAAAACTTAGCACCACTGGATTCTGATGGATTTAGATTCTTCAAAGCGCTCTGCAGTTAAATCCAGAAGACATCCTCACAGGGTACTGCATTCTTCCTACTTCTGAGTTTAAGGAACGGTGCCTGCTAAATTTATGGTGCTGTTTTTGTTTTTAGCAAGTTCCTGAGAGCATTAGTGGTATACTCTAAGTCCACTGAGTCTTACTACACATCCTCTCATATCAACTATTTTATTACTATCATCTTACCTCAAAGGTAAACCATATTTTATTTATTTTTTAGCTCCTCTACATGTTAAGGAGGGCTTAAAAAGCACATCAGACCATAAAACAAACATTCTCCTCCACCACTGTGTTATATGCATTCTTGGTTAGCATATCACTGAGATGTAAGGGTCATCAAACAACAGCCTGTCAACTATTTTTGTGTAGGCTGTGAGCTAAGAATGGTTTTTACAGTTTTAAATCACCAGGTAGAGGGGCAGATCAAAAGGAGACTATTTCGTGACATACAGACATGACACAAAATTCAAATTTCGGTGTCCATAAATAAAGTTTTATTGGAACAAAAAGTTCCTATACAGTTTTGCTCATTCGTTGACTATTATAGATTTTGGCTTCTTTCACACTACAACTGCAGAGTTGAGGAGTTGCAATAGAGAACATATATTACCCACGAAGCCCCCAAATACTTGCTAGCTGGCTTTTTACCAAGGAAATTTGCTGTTTCCTGCTCTATGGGTGTTTCAAGTTCTACCCTGCAATGTCTATGGGCTCCTCTATTTGAATATTTCCAATTAAGAAATTAAAACTAAGGCCTTATTACAAAGTCTGTGGATTCTGCCCCCATTTATCTCCGGCCACCTGTAAGCACTACAAGATACCATGTTTCTTTCATCCTTTTTTGCATGGATTCCATTATCTCCTCAGACTCTAAATAAAGGGAGTGATCTGCTGGATCCAGGAAGGTATGGGTAACCTAAAACCTTCCTGTCTTGTATATTTTCTATTTCTGTCAACAGTATTTAAAGAGACTCACTGTTCTTGAAAGAGCTTGCACTAAACTTGTCTGTAAGTTTTCTATATATAGTTAATTAGAGTAACGGCAATGATGTCATAGAAATACCACCAGGATTTTAAGACTGTGTTCTAGGGAGATATGTATTTTCTTCATTAAGAAAATAATGTGTGCCTTACAGAACACTTATTACATAAAAGTATCATCATTCCACCAATATCTGGAAATGATTATTTCATCTGATAGCATCTGCTAATTCTATCTATGTCTCCAGAAGAACTTGCATTGTGAAAATCTAACCACATGTAAAAAAAAAACTGTTTGCATAATTTACTGAGGACAAAGAAGGGAACTTCATGGCATTATCTGCACATAAACACTATGATACAGCATATAAAAATGTAGGGCTAGCTATGAAATAGAAGCAAATTTTTCCTTTTCCAATTTATAGGCCAAAGTCCGGTGGCCTTCATTCACTTCTGAATCAGAGATTACCATTTAAAAAAAAATCAGATTAGTAGGATTTTAATAATGATTCAGTCAACTGTAAAATGTTAATTCAGCTAATTAAACAGAATGTTTAATATTCTGTTAAAAATAAGCACTTATCTTCCAATAAAAACAACTGTCTTTTAGTACCTTTATACATCACAAGGTCAAAAAGTTCAAAGGTGGTAGACTACTACACATTTTTCCTATTACAAAACCGTGAAAAGAGTTTATACCTTTTTTTGCTATGGGCAATTTTACTAGGCAAGGAAAATAGCTCTGTTCCTCATTTTTATAAGAAAAAGAAAATGAGATACTACCTCTGTTATCCACTTCACTATAGTTCTCTGAAGCTTAGTCAGGAAGACAGAAACTCAGCCTTGATTAATCATCAGAAAAAGTAACAAGATAAAGCCCACAAAGATGCCAGGTAGTAAAAACCTTGTCTTTTCCTAAAATGACAGCAACTCCTAGAGGCACCACGCCTCCTGCCTTTGCCTTGGGAGCTGTTCTGTACTCCTTGTCTCACATGATTCTAATCTACAGAGAGCTTGCATATCAAAGTTTTCATTGAATATTTTGAAAATATTTGGGGGCAGAAATGTATCAATCCTACCATACAATATTCAAAAATATTCTATTGTAAATTGGGGCAATAAAAAGTCTCTAACAGAAGAAAGAGGAGGAAGGATTTCCCCCACTATTTCCCCTAAACTGTCACTCATTCACTTAGTAAGCGTTTATTAAGTTTTTCTTTATACCAGGCCCTGCTATAACCAGCACTAACACTAACAAGGAAGCAGGCCAACCACAATTTAAATCCATGTATTTTATTGAGAAGAAAAAAAACTTAGCCTAGTCTATGGAAGAAGAGTGTGAAAACACAGAAAGAAGAGTGCTTTCCAGTGAAGAAAATTCTCCAGTGAGGGTGGTGCAAGCTGAGAATTTAACCTTATAATACTGGGAAAATCACCTCATATTAGAAGCCAGAAAGTATCTCAAAAATATTCATATGTGAGTAAAATAGTAGTAATACCTCATACTTCTCTGGTTTTCACTGAAAAAAAAAAAAAATCCACAATTCAGCAGCATAGCCACTATTTAAAATAAGACCAAAAAAAAAAAAAAAAAATTAAAGCCTAGATTTTTGGACGACCAATTAATTGTATTAATATTACCTACTTTTTATAAAATTGTTAGAAGAACAACTGAACCATATCCAACTGAAGTAACATAAATGTAAAGAAATTCAACCTAACCAGCAGTTCCAAAGGCTTTCCTCTCTCAACATTTTATTATGAAGACGTCCAAGCAAACAAAAAAACTTAAAGCAGTTACCACTCACACTCTATCATCTAGATATTGCAATTAACATTTTGGTTTTTTTGTCTTGTCACACATCTGTCCGCCTATCCTTACCCAATCATCTTGGTAATTCAAGGCACTCTGGGTAAACCAGATGACTGGGCATGCCATCCATTTTCAGAGGGGTAGATTATTACAGGAATCCAGCCTAATAAAATACTATTGATATTTCTCATCCACTTAAATTGTTAATTCCAGGGTAGAGTTAGCTAAACATTGTAAATTTTGGTACAAGTTTTTAAATGCTTTCATCTGAACTGCTCTTCTTTCCAAGTTCTGAAAATGAATTGCCTGTCCTTTTCAGGAACAATTTTTAAAAGTATGGTTTTCAAATTAGGAAAAACTCTCCATTTTTAAATCACAGTATTTTTATTCTATAGAAGAAATCAACGTTTTGGTCTTACTGAGTTTTCTACTATGAAAGTCATGCTTGTTGGTAAAAGCAGCGTCAATGAAGTAAAAACTCCATCTCAGTACCAGAAACACTGAGAGCAGTGGTTCTCACCTGGAGGTAATTTTGTCCCCCTTCTCCTATCTTCCCGCCCCACCCCAGCCCTTGGGATCACTGGACAATATCTGGGAAAAGCTTTTTTGTCAGGACTTGGAGGCAGGTAGAAGGAGCTGGTATTCTACTGGCATTTAGCAAGCAGAGGCCAGGATGCCACTAACATCCTACAACGCACAAGACAGCCCTCACAACAGAGGGTCATCTGGCTTAGGACTGTCGGCAGCATCAGAGGTGAGAACCCACATCTAGAGAGATGAATAAAGTGGAGGGATGAAGGGGATGGGACATCACAGTTTAGGAGGGAAACCACTTCGGAGGAGGGGCAGAGGTCAACATCTTATAGAAGAAACAATGTCATTCTGTTGCCAGGACTGGGTGAGGGCCTCAGTCTGAGGTCTAGCAGATCCCACAATGAGCAGGTAGCTGGACCTTCAGGCTAACTGGTCTGAAGAACTGAACTCCTCACAAGTTGTACAGGTCACCTTCCCAGCTTAGCCCAGACAGAAAGAATATCCTACAGCCATGGACAAGAAAGATCCAGGCTGGGAAAGAAGGAAATACCTCGCTTACCTCAATGTCCCCAATGCCTAATACAGCACCTGGCACACAACAGGCATTCAGTAAATGTTGCGCAAATGAAATGAACTCATTCAAATCAGCTCTGTTGCCTCTCCTTGTATGGCTTTTGTGTCATGTCACTGCACCTCTCTAATCCTATTTCCATGCACGTTAAAATGTGGATGGACTGTTCTGAGGGTGTGCTACGAGGATGTATCACGTACGTTATCATGTATGGAGTCTAGGATGTATCTGTGGAGTCTAGAGCTATTATACAAAGGCAAAGGATGAAAGACTCAAAGGCTACTTCTAGGGTGATAATTTTTGTATGTTTCCCAATAATATTATTTTAGAGGCTAATAGTAGTAGTAATTTCCTCACTGGTATTCTTATTAAAATAGTCATCTAAATTCAATGGGACTCTCAATTATACCTCAATCTAAAAATTCTGTAGGACTCAAATCTATTTTCACTTTGAATGGAAAATTAATATGTGACCTATGAAACCTAGCATTTTCCCCACACTGGGTTTCACCCAAGAGAGGGAGACACTGCTCTCAGCAGATATTAGACAAGTATCCCAAGAAGAGGTTTGGCACTTGAATTATTAGGAAAACTATTAATACAGAAAGCTACTATTCTGTATGACTCAGGAACTCAAACTGGGGCTCTGTAACTACCTAGAGGGGTGGGCTGGGGAGGGACATAGTAGGGAGGTTCAAGAGGGAGGGGACATAGATACCTATGGCTGATTCATGTTGATGTTTGGCAGAAACCAACACAATATAGTAAAGCGATTATCCTTCAACTAAAAATAAACAAATCTAATTATAAAAAAGGTTACTATTACTTATTGATAGCAATAACATCATTTACTGTGTTCTACTATAGAACCAACAAAGTACTAAGTGCTTTATATTCATTATTTCATTTCTTTTACCCTAAAAGTCTATGGGATAACTATGTCAACCTCATAGTACAGATGAAGGAATGTGGCTTGGAAAGATTGAGCAACTCATCCCACACTGCACAACAAGCATTAGAACCAGGCTAGTGTATCTCCACTCCAGTACTCTTGCCTGGCAAATCCCATGGACGGAGGAGCCTGGTAGGTTGCAGTCCATGGGGTTGCTAGGATTCGGACACCACTGAGCGACTTCACCTTCACTTTTCACTTTCATGCATTGGAGAAGGAAATGGCAACCCACTCCAGTGTTCTTGCCTGGAGAATCCCAGGGACGGGGGAGCCTCGTGGGGTGCCGTCTGTGGGGTCGTGCAGAGTCAGACACGACTGAAGCGACTTAGCAGCAGCAGTGTATCTCCACAGCCCACTCACTGAATGGCCACTAAAACACAGGTGATGTAGAGTCATCTCATTTACTGAAAGTCAATTCAGGTTTATTCAGAACGTAATTATGAATTTCAGCACTTCTCATTTTCATTTACCTGAAAATGCAAACAGACTGACTGAACTAGGGAAAGAGTTTACTCTCTGCTTTTTGCTACTTAGAACATTCAGATACAGCTGAAATTCTACCTATATTTTGATGACTACAGCTTATAAGCTAAAAATGCATCATACATGCTGAATAGCATGAAAATGAATTACAAACTCAATTCAGAAAAGATCCTCTCTCCCTTTTGCTACATCTTAAAATTTAAAACATAAACAACCATTTTCAGTATACTGAAAATATAACAATGTATTCTCAGGAATCTACATCTTGCTTGCCTTTATAGTTCCTGAATGTCCTTTCTTTGAAATCAAAGTAAAAACATTCTCTTAGTAAGTTCTGGGGAAATAATTACTCTGAGAATATCATTCCTGAATTTAGCTTCATGCTAAGTAACGAAAATTTTCAGAAGACCAGTAGCCACCTGTGGTAACCAGATTCCCGCATGACTCCCAATGATGCCAGCCTTCTGGTATTTCACACCCTGGTTGGCCTGTGTAACCAACAGCACAGGCAAATCTCATGTCTGAGATTTGGATACTTAAGGGAGAGCCTGCTCTCTCCCTCTCTCCTGCTCTCTCTCTCTCCTCCTTCTCTGTCAGACCATCTGCTCTATGGGAGGCCAACGACTATTTCTCAAGGATGCTAACAGCCCTGTAAGAGGGGCCCAAGAAAAGGAATTGAGACTCTCAATCCAGCAGACTATTAGGAAATGAGATCTACCAACAGCCCTGTGAGTGAGCATGGAAGTGGATTCCTCAGCCCCAGCTGACCCTTGAGACGACGAGAGCCCTTACCAACCGTGAAACTGCAGAAGAGACTCTGAACCAGAATCACACAGCTAAGCTGCTCCTAGATTCCTGACTTCAGAAACTGCACTTGAAGCTGATGTTTTATAAAGCTACTAAGTTCTAGGGCAACTTTTTCTGTAGCAATAAACACAGCATCTTTATGAATTCTCCTTGCTTTCTAGCCCTAATGAGAAGCTTCTAACTTCGAGAAGTCAAATCTCTGAATTCCCACAACTAAGAGCTTGTTCTCTGACCTGTGCTGTTTAGTCACTCAGTTGTGACCCCATGGACTGTAGCCCTCCAGGTTCCTCTGTCCATGGGGATTCTCCAGGCAAGAACACTGGAGTGGACTGACATGCCCTCCTCCACGGGATCTTCCCAACCCAGGGATCAAACCCAGGTCTCCTGCACTGCAGACAGATTCTTTACCGTCTGACCCACCAGGGAAGCCTCTGACCTGAGAGCTTACTAATTCTATCATATTCCTGACCACAGAAAACTGTAAATTTAGACCTGAATAAGAGTTCTTTATACTTGTCACCATTACAGTAAGGAGGTACAGAATTAGTGCTATCAGTTATACTCAAAAGTTGTATCAGCAACTTTACCACCTCGGTTTCTCACCCATTTAAATTATTAACCAAGTAGCTTAAGTAAGATGTATCTTTTACAACTAACTTTAAAAGAAATAAGCAGGATGGAGTTAATGGCTTACAGTATCATGCTAAAAAATAAGGGGCTTCATTTTAATTTTTATTAAATAATAAAAAATACATTTAAAAAAATTTTAATTGTCTTAGAATTTACAAAAACAGAAAGGTTACTCCTAGACCTATCACCTGAAACACCTTCCCTGGATTTCCCTTCCTTGAAGTGGTGTATTTATAATCATATGTAATCAGAGTTCCGATTATGGAAGCCCTCATGACTGAAGGACGGGTTTTTCAGAGAAGTATCTCCCACCAACTGCAAAATTATTCCCACAGTAAGTTATGAGAATGTGTAATGAAGGAGGTTATTTTTTCAGTTTCTTCAGATGGCACCAAGAAAGAAGGCAGCAACCTCTCCAGTTTCACAGGTCAATTAACATGGCCACTGCAATCAGGTATACTTCGTGGAGATAATGATTTCTGTCAGGATTTTGCTACTGAGCTATGGCAGTGACTTAGAGAAGTCCACCCCCTCCTTTTAAGGCTTAGTTAACAGATTCATCCTCAGCAAGACGAGATGCCTTTTCAGAGTAAGTTTTTAAAGAGCATGTATTTTGAGACTTGGAATACCTGAGAATGTCTTTCTGGTGTCTTCCCACTATCTTAGCTATACATAAAATTCAGGGTAGGGAGGGAAGAGGAGGAGGGGAGCAACCTTTCCCCTCAAAATTCTACAGGCAAGTCTATTAGCCCCTGGCGTACAGTACTCTAGGGATGGACACCAACCTTATTTTCATCCCTTTGAAGATTTTCTTTGCAACTGTTCCACTCCCACCACCAAAGCAAAATGCAAAAATGTTGCTAGGATATGACTAGAGGTCTCTTTTCATTAGCTTTCCCTTTTAATCTATATACGCTTAATTGTTCAACCCAGGAACATGTTCTCTCTTCAGTTAGATTTTTTAAATCATTCTTCTATCCCAATGGTTTGGTTTCTTCCTTGGGAGTAATCACATACCTGCAGACTAGGCCTCCATTCCTGTGCTCCAGATCTATCACCTTCTCTCTCATTTTTATCTCCTCTGTGCATTTTGGGAGGGCTTCCAAAGTTTTCCACATCATCAACTCAATTTTCTGCAGAATGAATTGTCCTTCATTGTAACATTACATTTCAAATCTCCCTACACTCTTTCCTCCCACACTTCTGGGTTGTCAAACAGCTATCTTTCTGTCCTTATGACTTTCTGCTCCTGTTTCAAAGTGATTAGACTTCCTTGCATCCTTATGAAGATTTTCTAAAATGTTCTTCCGGTTTTCACGAGCTGTCATTTTCAAAGATGTGTTCTTCCTCTGAACACTCAGGAGGGTGTGCCCTTCTTTTTATTCTGCAGAACCTGCTCAAAAGCCCCTTGCTGAGAATTAGTTTACCTACATTTTGGTATCTGCCAACAGAAGGGGTAGCTAAATTACTCCTGGTCCCATTCTCTACTCCCTTGGATACAGGTAACACACTCTTTTCACATCTACAACAAGCCAGGAAGATAGAGCCCCTGGCCTAATTCACCCATAGATTTTTATCTCATACAGCTACGCGGGAGATTGAGATGGGATCTTCTTCTGATCCTCACTGCCTGATTCTGACCCCATTCCAGGAGTCTGCAATAAATGAAGGTATATAAATACTACAGTCTCCAGAACGCACTGCTACTACGAGTGCTTTTTCCTTCTCTGTCTACGCCAACAGTAAACTACTCTTGGAGACTCTTATTTCCCAGGACTCAATATGCTATGACTGCCTCCTACTCCCAAACATATATACACACAGAAAACACTACAATTCCCTATCCGAGTACATTCTGGGAGTTACAACCTCCAGACAGAAAATCAAGAATACTGACTGGGAAGTTAATGGTGCAACAACACTCGAGCTAAAACTACAGCTGCCCAACTTCCTGACTGAACTGAACCCTGCCTTTCTGAACCAAGGGCAGACTATAGGGAGAGAATGCAGGACCTCACTACCGACAGTCAGGGCGGGCTCAGCATGGCTGCGGGCTTCCCACTGCACTCTCCAGAGCAGGTCTATCAGCCTTGCAGTTTGACAAAATCTTGGCAATAAGTCAGCTTTAAGTCCTGGTCTCTGGCAATGTGACTTTGCAATGTTTCACATCTTCGTAAATATTTTAGGGGGTGGCTGAGGTTACTTATCAGATGCTTTTTAAGATGTGAAGTTATAATGATGTGAAGGAGACTGTGACAAAACAATTACAGAATCTCAGTGTTACAAGGGACCTTACAGATCATTCAGTTCAGCCTCTCCAACTCTACAATTCAGTAAGAGGTCATCAAGCCCAGGCTTGAAGTGATCTACCTGGTAAAACAACTCAATTTTTATGGAGATTTAATTTTCAGAATGCTGTATTTTATACTGAGGCAACACTTCACACTCTGCACTTTGTATCTATGGATTCTAGTTCCTTCCTCTAGAGTCACAGAATAATCAAAACATTTAAGAGACAGATCTTCAAATACAATAATGTAACATTAAATCCACCTCCCAAGTTGTTTTTTTTCCAGTTATTCCTTAGCATATAGCAGCAGAGCTTTGAATAAATCTATATAAGCACACTGTGCCCGCTATGCAATACCCTCAAATGTGACGGTATAACCGCAACAATGGTAAATACCCTCTTGGTCAGCATCCCTATTTACAGAATGGAAAACAGAACATCCTCAACCTACCACATACAGTTTTTTCCACAGCTCCAGTAAACCCCTGATTAATGACCTCCACTTGCAAAGGAGGCTACTTACCTTAACCATGAAATAATGAATGCTATTGATCCAACAAGCTACTGCTATAGAGTGTTATTGATCACCCATCTTTGGTTAAAATGGTCCTCATTTAGCAATTTCACTGTTGCAAACACCTGGAGCAAAGCATGCTCATAATTAAAAAGAGTTTGGGAGAGTTAAAGTGAGAGGTGATGGACAGAGATCTCAGCTTTCCACCACTTATTCTTGCTTCTGAGCTATTATTTGTGTCAGAAGGGATATTGATTTTCTATAAAAATAAGAAAACAAGAGGCACCAAGGGGCCGCAGAAGGTCAGCTTGGGCTAGAGAAGGAGGGGGGAGGTTTAGCACTCTATCTCTGTCATTTGGCTTCCAAGAGAAGAGAATATTTTCTTTCCTGTGAGATTGGCTTCTAATACATCACCTTAGGAAGGCTCCTGACTGCAACTTCAGGCCACCACCAAACCAATTCACTTACGAAAGAAAAGAAGCTAAATTATATTCAAGGGGAACAAATGAATGATGTTAGTGAAGAATAAAGCAAAATTGGACTATGACTCACCTAATTAATAGTCACTGTACAGACAATTTGAATAAAGATCAGTAGAAAGTAATTTTACAAAAGAGTTGATCTATTCTAGAATGGAACACACATGGATAGAAAAATATTAAAATAATAATTGAGCTTTTTACATCATAACCACTTTCAGTCCCTCAGAACTCTTGAGGGATTGGTTGGTACAGAATTGAAGGAAGAACAGAAACAGAAAAGCAAAAAGAATTATAGGTTAAATTTAAAACTACTCTATGTTTGTAAGCAGAATAAATTTTAAGGAAAGTAGAAATAAAGTTCTCTGATTGAGACATAGATTTTCAAACTGAAAACACCTAATATATGCTTTTTAAAAGAACTATTTACTAAGCAAAGTACAGCTTAATGATCAACTTCATCCTAATAATTTTACAAACTGGATCATATATTCTGCCAACCCTCAAAAACACTAATATCAAGTTCTACACTTTGATCTGTATGCAAAGTGGCACATCCAAGCAGATTTATGAAAGAGTAATAACCAAGAGAATTCTTAAAAGGATTTCTTTTAACGCAGAAAAAAGGTTGAAAAATTTTGACAGAATCAACTCATCAAGACAGTATAACATCTAAATCATGAACTACTGCCTCCTTAAAACATATGCTAATGTTAGTCCTGTTTATAGGGTATATTTAATAATCTAAGCTAGAGATTTTGGTTCCAATTTACTATTGACAGGCAAAACATAACGTGCAGTCAAGGAATAACTAAGAATCACCATGAGACTTTCCTGGTGGTTCAGTAGTTAAGACTCTGCACTTTCACTGCAGGGGACACAGGATCCTGTTCAAGGAACTAAGATCCCACATGTCACACGGCATTGCCCGCCCCCCCCCAAAAAAGAATCACCCTCCTTCCTCATAGAGTATATTTAGGGGGAAAAAATACAAAGCACACGTGCTTGTAACTAAGATGAATCAGCATCAGTCAAGGTGAGTTGAAGACTCCTAAATACACTCTGAAGAATTTTTCTCATTCTATGTCTGCTACTTCTCCACCCAATATTCCCTTAGCTACAAGGATTTTGGTGTCCACCAAAAAACTCTTGTTCTTTGAAAGAACTCTGAAGTTATGGGCCAGGAAGACAGCCCCAATGTGGGAACAGGTCTCCTCAATTTGAAAAGAGAAGAATTTCCTAAGAACCGCTGCCTACTTCAATTTACCCAAGCTTTCATATAACTAGATATGTATTATCACAATCTGACTATAATGTATGACAGATGTATCTGGGGTAAGAAGGACCTGGAAAGATTCAAGTGCCTCACTGCTAAGTTACAGGCTCTGTATCTGCAACCATACTTGGGCTGTGATCTTAGAGAAGACAGAGTTAACAGTCACACACACATACAATTAAGTCACAGTTTAACAAGAAATTCTGGGGAAGAAATACATATACCCAAAAATATCATTCCAAAAAGCAGTTTTTTTTTTTTAAATTGTCATTCTTAATAGGAAGATGATTATTATTTGGTATGTAAGCTTGATATTGAAACAAACTTGAACACCTCAATTGAGGGTTTCACCATTATGAAAGGATACAAGTTAAGCATTTCTTGTCTGATTAAATATAGCATGATGAGAGGAAAAACAAAAGGGTTTATAATCCAAAATCATACATTTAAATTGGGTTAAAAGGCCCTAGAATATACAGCAGAGGAAAATCAGGAAAGCCAAATTATAAGCCTGCCAAGTCTGACTCTCTGCAACCCCAAGGACTATAGCCTACCAGGTTCCTCTGTCCATGGGATTTTCTAGCAAGAGTACTGGAGCAGGTTGCCATTCCCTTCTTCAGGGGATCCTCCCGACCCAGGGATCAAACCCGTGTCTCCTGCATCTCCTGCAGTGGCAGGGGTGTTCTTTACCACTGAGCCACCTGGGAAGTCCCACCTAGTTGCACAGCCTGGCAAACATAAAGTTAGTAAGAAAAAATTTTAAAGCTAGATTAAAAACCACCCATGAAAGGTACAGGCATACAGACCTGAACAGCTTTTCCTATTCCTGACAAAGTCTCACCTTGAAGTTCCTAAGATTTACGCTTTTGTTTTTCAGACAAATCTCAGAAGAAGCAAAACCCTAAGAAAGATCATCTGTTCTATTAGTTGTAAAAGTTAAGCTGAGACAGAAAAGTGCCATGGGAAAAGCAAGCTCAAAGAGCAATCAAACGCAGTGGTTACCTATGAGCTATGGAATTAGGTTTGATTCCCAGTTTTGCTACTAGATGACCTTGGGCAAATTATCTCCACACCCATAAGCTCTATTTCCTCGTCTATAAAATACAAACAGTGGCCCCTACCAGAGAGGGGAGTTGTGAACATTCAAAAAGAATATACGTTCTGCACAATAGTACAGGGCCTGGCACACAGTTAGTGCTTAATAAATGCTAACACTGTTAAGGGATTCCCTCATAGCTCAGTTGGTAAAGAATCTGCCTGCAATGCAGGAGACCCGGGTTCGATTCCTGGGTCGGGAAGATCCTCTGGAGAAGGAAATGGCAACCCACTCCAGTATTCTCGCCTGGAGAATCCCATGGACAGAGCAGCCTGGCGGACTACAGTCCATGGGATCACAAGAGTAGGACACAACTTAGCAACTAAACCACAATAGTAACAATAATACAGTGGTCCTCAGTTGGGAGTACTCAACCCTACGAGGGAGCACCCATGAAGGCATTTGTTTTGATACTATGAAGGGTGGTGGGAACTGTGTAGGATGCCAAACATGGGACACCCCTCTTCACAAAGAGCTGCCTCACCCAAAACACCAACAGCATCAGCATGGAGAAACAGACACCACACATTAATATTCATAACAATATTAAAGCATCAAGCTGGGGAGTATTGATGTTTCTAGGACTATCTATTTGAGATGTAAAAAATTTTAAAGTCACCCAAAACTACACTGACATTTTAAGCATGCACCCATCAGAAACAAATTTTGCTGGCTCAATGACATCTGGTGTAAGACTAATGGGATTCAGTACTGTTATTTTCAAAGTCTACCATGTATTCTGACAACTTGAATGTCAGCCAATAAAATAAACTCAATACAGTTAAACTGAAAGAAGTAGAAAACACAAATAGAGCCCAGAAATATTACTATCTCAAGCCAGGATTCTTAATGGGTAAAGGCAGCTTACCAAGAACATTTACAAATTCCATATGCCTGGCACCAGCATTTTCTCTCCCACGCACGCATGCACACACACGCACACACACACACACACACACACACACACACACACACACACACAAATCTCTGCTGAGGCCCTGGTTCTAAAGAATAGTTATGTATGTATGAACTGTGTGGCATAAAGAGCAGCAAAATGTTTTTAAAATAAAACTCTCGGTTATGCATTTGAGGTACACATTTTAAATGACTTTCAGAAAACAAATGTGTTGCTATAAATATAGCCTTCTTGATATAGGGTGACAGGATCATTAAGCCAGAGATAAACACAACCTGACTAGTTAAAAGAAAGCTACAAAGTCAGTGTATCAGAGGCTGGTTTGAAAGAAAGTTGAAATCATCAAGACTGTGGATTTGTGCTTAATTTGTAAAATTAACCAGGAAAATCTTTTGACTTAGTAAGATCAAAATAGAATAGAATGGGAGTAGAATGGAAATAGAATGGGACATCTCACCATTCTGACATGTTCTCATCAGAGCCCTGTTTTTGTTCATCTGCTTCACACTCCATCCTTTCTTTCCTTCCCGTTTTGCTTAGGAAAGTCCTGTTTTCTGCTGATTCACACAACCCGTGACCTGATGAGGTCCAGGGAGTATTCTCCTTCCAGCGGGACAGACGCTGCTTCTTGGCCGACTTGAACCTGCAGCCTCTCTCGTAGCTCCAATCTGACACCTTGAGCTTCTGCTGAAGGCTGGCGGCCACCTCTGACGTCACTCGCTTCACCTTACGCCGGCGCCTGAGCGGTCGACAGGGTGCATTTTCAGTAAAGGAGTCAGATTCATGCCAAGAATGCTGCTTACTCTTAACAATGGCGTTGAGAGCTGGGTGCCGTTTGACTACCATTGTGTCATCAGAGTCACTGAAATTGGTGACCGGGGCCATTTCTCGACAGTCCTTGAGAGCCTCATCCAGACTGGACTCAGAGGCCTCACTGTAGCAGCAGGTATGCTCTGCCAGGTGAGTGAAGTCTGAACGGCGCTTCCGGCCTCTCCGTTTGCGAAGCTGCCGCCTCTGCTGCCGCGGGCTCAGGGCCATCTCCTCCCAGAGCTCACCAAGCTTATTCTGCTCAGATGTCTGCTCCAAGGCTGAGGCTAAGTCATGAACCAGCTCATCCATGAGGCCACATCTACCTAAAGGAGGTTCAGAAGAAAAGAAAACAAGAGAAAGACTCAATAGGATCTGTTGCTTTAGGATAATTTTTTAAATAGATCGCGGCACTGCAGAGTCCACTCCATCTACAGAAAATTCACCTGCGTTCACCTGGCTACACTTAAGATTCTATTCCTATCATCCATGCACTGTTAAGTCACTAAAAATAGGTGTCTGGCCCTTGTCAAATGCCTATAGCCGTCATGTTCTTGAGCACAAAAACTCAAAATACTCACCAGATGACAAATGGGTTATTAGTAAAAATAAGCAAACTCAGGGGAGTTATCGCTCCCTTTTCCCAATTAAACTTGCTCAACAAAATTACCTGATGATGAGATCTAAAAGGTTTAGAGAATGTCTCTTTAGACAGGAGCAGAAAAACACTCCACTTCAAAATCACAGATGAAAAAGACTGTTCTACAGTCTTGGGTCACTAAGAAGAAGTGTTCTGGCAGGAACAGAAAAACAACCTAGTGACGCCCTTACAGAGGGCTGCCTGCAGCTCTGGTGATCCGGGAATTTGTAGTGATGCAGGTTTGTGCTGTGCCGGGGAAAAAAAAGGACAGTTTGCACCCACTCTGGTTCCAGCTACCACCCAGAGGCTATGAAGCAAAGAGCTTTAAAGAGTATGTCATAAACTTGTGAATAATTAGCAACTTTTAAGTTCTTCTTCACTCTCCTTCAGAAAATAAAGTGAGCATCCAAATTCTGTGCTTCGGTGCCAGACAATCACACAGAAACAGGATATAACTGAGGCTGAAATGACAATATGTGGAGTCTCTAAGATTTCTAGGTAACAGCTTTCCAAAATTTCCTATTTTTCAACTCATTATTGTCAAACCATCATACTTCAGGGATCACTTCAGAGGCAAACCTTCCAGAGGCAGAGAGCAGGAGGAACAATTTTCAAAATGCCTTTTTTAAAAGGGAAATGTGTAATATACTTCGTACACCTAATTAAATACATGTTAAAGTAGCACTTTTTCCCTAGCTCTTAAGTTCAACCTATTTCAAGACCATAATTAGAGCTTAAAACTCTATGGTGCCACTCTCAGACCATATTTCCGTTCACCCAGTTTATATTTTGCAAAGGACTTTCTAAAAACCTATTTTCATGCGATCTCCATGCCAACCAACTCAAAGTCAGGAGGAGCAATAGTTGACACCTTGTTCCAAAACTACCAACCAAACAAAACTTCTCAAAGTGTCAAAAGCCACACTCACTTAAGCAATAAGCTATTTAAAATGCCATGACTGGGGTTTGGGGAGACAACTGTCCCTAGAAACCAAATAGGTGAATCTAAATCTACTTCCCTCATCTCTATGCTTAACTACTGCTTTAAAAACTCGGGCAAAACTGTACAAACTTTAACACGGAACAACTAGAAGCTGAATGCCTTGCCTGTGCAGTTGAATGCAAGCCTTTCAAAGACTGCAAAAATTGGGACAGCAGGTGACAGAAGAACCCTGGAACTCCTACCCTCCCTGGATGCACCGTCCGAGAGGATCCGGGGCCAGGCAAGCAAAGGCTGTCCGAGTTGCGCAAAGGATGGGACCAGAAACCAGTAGAAGTAAAAAGAAAGATGCAGGCAGGCGCAGGGTCGTGTAGGTGCAGACAGGGTTGGGAGGGGAGACGTTGCGGGAAGACAGGAGGGAACTTCCCAGCTGGGGCGACCCAGGAGCAGGGAGTCAGCTCTTCCAGGGCAGAATCTGCCAAGATGCAAGCCTTGGTGATCTAAACTCCCTCCGTGCCAGGGGTCGCAATGTGACCACATCTGTTGGGGAAAAAAAGTGTGTTTCGAAGGGCTCTCCCCACCACGACCCGGGGCCCATCCCCGAGGACGAGGGCGACCACAGCTTGGGATACCAAGCCCTTACGCTGTCGCCACTCCCTAAAGAATCAGAAAGTAGAGAAGACAAAAAGTGACTGTCACCTGGCAGATGGCCCGAAACCCTCATCCCCCACGGATTCGGGGGGAGATGGGTCCTGAAAAACAAGGCCCGCCACCCTCACCCGCTCCCGCCAGCCTTTGCCGGCCCCCTGACGCCCCCCGGTCGGTCCGCCGCGGCCCAGAGCCCGGATCCCCACTGGCGCCGACCCCCCCGGACCCCGACCCTCTCATTTCCAGTCCCCCTCACCCGCTGCCGCAGCCACCTCCGAAGGCCGCCGCTTGCGGGGCCGAGTCTCCCGGCCGGAGCTTTCCTCTCTGACCTCATTTCCGGTCTGGGCCGGAGGGGTGGGGCGGCGGCGAGATGGGAGGAACTTGGCGGCGCGGGAGGCCCCGCCCCAGCACGGCGCTTCCTGCCAGCAGCCCCTCCCACTTCCGTCCCGTGGGACGCTGGGGGCCACGAGAACCCAGAAGGAAGGCAAGGGGGCCAGGAGCGGTGGTGTTTTGGGGCAGACGAAGGACCGGGGCTGACAGGACCGTGGCGCTGAGGTGCCCATCTTGGGGAAGAGCCTACCCCGTGCAGGCCTCGTCTGCCTTGGAGACGTCAGGAAATTGGGCCCTAGAGAGGGGCGTGGGCCTTGTCCTTGCTTGCTGACCGGCTTTATACAAGCGCGTGGAAGTTAGGGAAATGAATCTTCATTTCCTAACTATGAGAGTTGTATAGCCTTTGGCAGGATAGCGTCGTAGTGAGAGTAACAAGTAGTACTGGATTATAACTTGAAGTATAGAATTGATGCTTTTGAACTGTGGTGTTGGAGAAGACTCTTGAGGGTCACTTGGACTGCAAGGAGATCCATCCAGTCCATCCTAAAGGAAATCAGTTTAGAATATTCATTGGAAGAACTGATGCTGAAGCTGAAACTCCAATACTTCGGCCACCTGATGCAAAGAACTGACTCATTGGAAAATTTCCCTGATGCTGGGAAAGATTGAAGGCGAGAGGAGAAGGGGAAGACAGAGGATGAGATGGTTGGATGGCATCACCAACTCAATGGACATGAGTTTGAGTAAACTCTGGGAGTTGGTGATGGACAGGGAGGCTTGGCATGCTGTGGTCCATGGGGTCGCAGAGTCAGATGCAACTGAGCGACTGAACTGAAAGGTAGCAGCCATAGTCAAACTGGGGTAAATCAATCACTTATACAAATAAATGTATAAATGGGGAAGGAGTAATGTCTTTGGTGCAGAATTCTAAACAATTTTTATAGATACTCCACCATGAGGCCTCACTCCTCATTCTAAATGTGGCCTGTGCCGTGACTTCCTTCTGAAGAGTACCATGTGAAAAGTGGCGGGAGGAGAGTAACTTCTATAGTGGAGAAACTAAACAAGCACTGCCTCAGTCAGGTGATCAAGGTTAATATTAACAGTGATTAATCATGTTGATAGTATGTGCACTAGCGAGGATATGACAAAAATGGCCTTTCCTTCTAAAACTCATAATCCCAGTCTCAATAAAAGGGAAGAAGTGGGCAGCCCCCACATGAGGGACATTCTACAAAATGTCTGACCAATATTCCTCAAAACTCTCAAGATTTTCAAAGACAAAGTCTGAGAAACTGCCACAGCCAAGAGGAGCTTATGGACACATACCAAGTAAATGTAATATTGTATCCTGATGTGACACTGGATTAGAAAAAGGATATTTGGTAAAAACTAAAGAAATGTGGATAAATTATGGGTTTTAGTTAATAATAATGTCCCAACATTGGTTCGGAGAAGGCAATGGCACCCCACTCCAGTACTCTTGCCTGGAAAATCCCGTGGACGGAGGACCCTGGTAGGCTGCGGTCCATGGGGTTGCTAAGAGTCGGACACGACTGAGTGATTTCGCTCTAACTTTTCACTTTCATGCATTGGAGAAGGAAATGGCAACCCGCTCCAGTGTTCTTGCCTGGAGAATCCCAGGGACGGTGGATCCTGATGGGCTGCTGCCTATGGGGTCGCACAGAGTCGGACACGACTGAAGCGACTTAGCAGCAGCAGCAACATTAGTTCATTAATTGTGACAAATGTTTACTAATGTGAGATGTTAATAATGGAGGACCTGAGGGTGGGGTTGTGGGAACAGTAGTACCTCTGAATTTTCCTGGAAACCTAAAGCTATTGTGAAATTAAGTTTATCTTTAAATAACTTTGACCCTGAAAATTCTGCCTCTATGAATTTTGTCTAAAGAAAAAATTAGAAATGGACAATGTAAAGTACAGGTAATTAATCCTTGTAGTGCCAACTTAAAAAAAAAAGCCTAACGTAAGATTTGTGAGTTAAGTTTTATTGGGGCAAAATGAGGGCTATAGCCCAGGAGATAGCATCTCAGATAGCTCTGAGAAACTGCTCCAAAGAGGTAGAGGGGAAGGTGTATATGTGGTTTTGGTAAAGGGGGAGCACATGCAATCAAGCACGTTCTCTTTTGTTTGGCAGAATGTTTCTCCTAGTCACCAGAAGCAGTCATCACCATGAAGGACTTTAGGACTTCTCTGGATATAAGGAGATACAAGAACTGGGCTCATAAAGTCGACTGTGAAATTATTTAACCATCTGAAGACTTGTTCTGCCAGTTTTTCCCAAAGCACAGAGTGCCTCTTTTCTGCCCTCCACCCTGAATTCCTTTCAGGGATTGTTGAAAGTCAACATGATTTAATCCTTGTAGAGGTAGATGGCAAGTGGCAATTTGTAGTTGACAGGAGCATTGTGGGAGGTAGGCATGAGACTACTAGAAAAAAGCCAGAAATCCTACAACAGGGGTTACTTATCTAAACTACTGTATGTCTATGGGATGGAATACCTTGCAGCCTTTTGACAGTGATTATAGAAGAATATTTAATTTCACAAAAAGTCATCAATTTCTGATTGTGTACATTTCTGTACAATGGTTGTACTTTAAAACATTCCTTTAAAGAAGAAAGTGGGCGGGCCGGGGCGGGGGGGGGGGGGCGGTTACGGGGAAAGTTTCTTTAAAACTGTAGAGTATGAGACTATTCATGCATAAAGGAAATTAAATCTATACTTGCATAGGAATATGACCAGAATAATACATTGCTTATCATCCAAAATAGTTCCATTATAAGTTATTGTATCTCCTACATGTTGTTTTTATGGGTTTTCAGAATTTTCTATAGGTGAAACATTGTATAAAGAATGAAGGGAGTAGACAAAGATGACTTTGAGCCAGAGTGACTAACAGAGTGAAGTGAAAATCAGTTGTGTCCAACTCTTTGCAACCCCATGGACTGTAGCCCCATGGACTGTAGCCTGCCAGGCTCCTCTGTCTATGGAATTCTCCGGGCAAGAATACTCGAGTGGGTAGCCATTCCCTTCTCCAGAGGATCTTCCCAACCCAGGGATTGAACCCAAGTCTCCCACATTGCAGGCGGATTCCTTACCAGCTGAGCCACCAGGGAAGCCCAAGAATACTGGGCTAACAGAGGGGTTGGTGCCTTTTGCACAACTAGAGAAGTCAAGGAGAGAAAAAAGTTTGGTAGAAAGATGATTAATTCCACTTTGGACATGCTGAATTTGTGACTCCCACAGGACAAAAAGATGGAAATGTTCAAGAGGTGTCTGCAGCCATCAGCCTCTTTTCTGCTTAAGTGAAGTTCTCTCCCATAAATCATATCAGCTCCCATAGTGTCACTTCCCTCCATCAGCAATGAATGCTCCTACATTTCTTGAAATCCAGCTTTTGGTTTCAGATTTATGCTAGATAATTTCCACTTATTTTCTCAACCAGCACCTCCAGGTTAAGATGTCAAAACAAATCTTAGTTTCTTCCGTAATCCCTATCATATTTGTCCTTCCCCCACTGTTCCCAGTTTGGGAAATGTCACCACCATCATGCAGTTACCCAGGTAAATTAGCCATTAGCCCTTTTTTTTCCCCCTTAATACTTCTTCATCTAAATAAATGCCAAGCTTCAAGGATTCTACTTTGATAGTATTCTTGCATCTCCCCTCCCCCTTTTGCTTTCTGTCTGCCATTGGGCATATCTGGGTAGGCAGCCTCTCTTGTGGATGGCATAGCAGCCTCCTTACTGGTCTTGCCACTTCCATTCTCTCCCCCAAAAGTCATTCTCTACACCGGCACCAGAGTGAGATTCCTGAAACACCATTTCACTTCATCTTCCACTATCTCCTGTGTCATGCTGGGCACACCAGACCGCTTGCTTTTTCTTGAACACCCCTGGGGTTTGAGGGGATTTAAAGGCTCAGTGTCAGTGTCACCTCCATGACGTCTTCACCGTGCTTGCCTACTCTTTGGGATCTCTCAGAACTTGCTGGCATCTTTTTTTTTTTTTCTTTACTGGTATCTTTATTACAATATTTCTTCACTCAGCCTTGAATCTGAGACAATTCTGTGCAAGTTTGCCTCCCCAGCTAAATTACTCTTACAACAAATACTCACTGAGTACCTATCACACATGTGGCCCTACGCTAAGCTCTGGAGATATAGCTGGGTGAGCAAAAATGAAGCCTACTGCACTGCCCCAGAGAGTCTCCTAGCCATTGTAGTCCCACCAATTCCAGGCACAGTCCTTTGTACTTGGTAGGTGCTCCCTAACTACTGTCAGTTGACAAAAGTAAATATTTGTTTACTATGCCGGAACAGGAAATTAGAATTGCTTGTCTCAATCTTAAGAGAAAATTTAAATGAAAACTAGTGACGGTGGGAGCCATGGGTAGGGCCACTCAAGGAAAGAGGATACAAGAGAAGAAACCCATGGAGGGCAAAGCAGTCAAAGGACAGAGAGCAGTGGAAAACAATCAGTGTGTAGAAGCCAGAGAAGGATGACATTTACAAAAAGAGACCAAGAGGACAATTAGAAACAGGTGTCAGGAAAGGCCATCACACTTGCTAAGTGAAGCAAGCACTGATTATAGGGTTTATGGAGACTTGGAGCAGGTAAAGTGGAGGCAGGAGAGAAACCAAGAGTGAAGCTCCGTACATGATAAGCTGTGTCCTGCCCTGACGGCTTAACTTCCTCATCTGTCTGTCACAAGAGACAACAACAAAACATACTCATCTCTTGGGTGGAGGTTAAATAATGCAAAATGTTTCATTTAGAGCCCAACACAAATTAACCACTCTAAAAATGTTAGTAATTATGGAGTAGCTGCTGCTGCTGCTGCTAAGTCGCTTCAGTCGTGTCTGACTCTGTGTGACCCCATAGAAGGCAGCCCACCAGGCTCCCCCGTTCCTGGGATTCTCCAGGCAAGAACACTGGAGTGGGTTGCCATATCCTTCTCCAGTGCATAAAAGTGAAAGTGAAGTCACTCAGTCGTGTCTGACTCTTAGCGATTCCATGGACTGCAGCCCACCAGGGTCCTCCGTCCATGGGATTTTCCAGGCAAGGGTACTGGAGTGGGGTGCCATTGCCTTCTCCAAATTATGGAGTAGAGGAAGTCAAAAAGTTTCCCTTAACTGACCATCAGGATGGAACTTCAAGTTGAATGAGCAAATCACCAGCTGAAAAGATCTGCACCCAGTAAGGAACAACAGGCTTCTTCCTTCTTTGTTTCCCACAGAGGAAAAAACAAGTACCTCCACTGGCTGATTCATCAGATTCCATGTAGTTATAATAACCTGAAAGTCCTCTGCATGCCTGCACAACCTAGGATATAGTCCCTGCCCCATACTCCTAGTACCAGCCCATAAACTCTCCCTCCATGCCTCCCCACTCCCACCCCAGGGCCTTGGCATATGCTTTCCTGAAACCAAGAATATCTGTCTTTTAGGGCTTTGCAGGTGAGGGTCATGGAATATCCTCATCTTTGAAGTTTTGGCTAAAATGTCACTTCCACAAACAAGCCTTTTCTAATACCATCTTAAGAAATCCTCCTCCCCTAAAGCCATTTTCTATCTCATCGTCTTCTTTATTTCACTTATGGCCTATTTCATAATCCAACGTTAACCTTATTTTGTGTGTATTTGTTTATGCTCTGTCACATCCCACTACACTATAAATATCATAAGAACAAGGAGATTGTCTTTTCTTATGCTTTTGTGTTCCTTCACAACTCATCTCATCAAAGCTATGGTTTTTCCAGTAGTCATGTATGGGTGTTGGAGAAGGAAATGGCAACCCACTCCAGTATTCTTGCCTAGAGAGTCCTGTGGACGGAGGAGCCTGGTGGGCTGCTGTCTATGGAGTCGCACAGAGTCAGACATAATTGAAGCGACTCAGCAGCAGCAGCAGCATGCTTTTAGAACTCATCGTATGGGATTAGTTAGCGACTTAGCATGCATGCATGATGTATGGATGTGGGAGTTGGACTATAAAGAAAGCTGAGCACTGAAGAATTGATGCTTTTGAACTGTGGGTATTGGAGAAGACTCTTGAGAGTCCCTTGGACAGCAAGGAGATCCAACCAGTCCATCCTAAAGAAAATCAGTCCTGAATATTCATTGGAAGGACTGATGTTGAAACTGAAACGCCAATCCTTTGGCCACCTGCTGTGAAGAACGGACTCATTTGAAAAGACCCTGATGCTGGGAAAGATTGAAGGCTGGAGGAGAAGGGGACGACAGAGAATGAAATGGTTGGATGGCATTACCGACTCAATGGACATGAGTTTGAGTAAACTCTGGGAGTTGGTGATGGACAGGGAGGCCTGGTGTGCTGCAGTCCATGAGGTCGCAAAGAGTTGGACATAACTGAGCGACTGAACTGAACAATTCGTCTCCTTGTTCAGAGCTTCTCTAAACTGATCCAAGACATTCTGAATCTTTCCCCCAAATATTCCAATAGCCACTGAAGGGATGTTGTTAATACTAATAGAAGCAGTGTCCACCAGGGAGGACAGGAAGTGTTTGCATTTACCTGAAAAATGGGTACCTCCCTGAAACTTGCCCTCCTCCCTGGCCCCAGCCCTTCTGACACCTTCTCTTTGGCAGGTGGCAGATGGCAGAGGCTTATCAAATTCTATCTATGGCCCAGCTCTCTTACTCTCTCACTCACCCTCCTCAACAACATTGAATTTGGGAGGTTGTCAAGGTAGCATTTATCAAAGGCTTCCTATGGGCCAGGCATTGTGCTGAAGACTTTAAATTCATTATTTCATCTTCTCAGTATCCTTTTTGATGTTGGTGTGTGTATTAATTTCCTGTTGCTGCTAAAACAAATCACTACATGGTGACTCCAAACAACACAAATTTATTATCTTACAATTCCGTAAGTAGGTCAGAAGTTCCACATGGATCTCACTAGGCTAAAATCAAGGTGCTAAAATCATGGCTTGTTTCTTTCTGAAGCCTCTAGGGGAGAGCACATTTCTTGGCTTTTTCTAGCTTTGCCAGGCCTGCCGAATTCCTCAGCTTGTGCCCTCCCACCATCTTCAAAGCCAGCAATGTCAAATCTCTCTGATCCTCCTGCCACCATGTCTGTCTCTGACCACAGCTGGGAGAGGTTCTCTGTTTTTAGGAACCCATGTGCACCCACATGAATAATTCAGGATAATCATTCCATCTCAAGATCCTTAACTTTAATCATACCTGCAAAGTATATTTGTTTGCCAGGGCTGTCATAACAAAGTACCACAGACTGGGTGCCATAAACAACAGTCATGTATTTTCTCCCAATTCTGGAAGCTTGAAGTCTAAGATCAAGATGTGAGGAGGTTTGGTTTCTTCTGAGCCCTCTCTCCTTGGCTTATAGATAGGCTGTATTCACTCTTATCTTCACAGTGTCTTCCCTCCAAGTATGTCCCTGTCTCAAGTTCCACTTCTTATAAGGGCACCAGTCATTGGATTAGGGCTCACACTGACAGTCTCATTTTAACTTAATTATCTATTTAAAGATCCTATTACCAAATATAGTCAAATTCTGAGGTACCAGGAGTTAATACATCAACGTATGAACCTGGGGATACAGTCCATAACAGATTTAAGTCTATTATCATGCTATATATTTTCAATTTGTCCCATCTGTTCTTTGTTCTTTTTCCCTCTTTTTCTTCCTTCTTTTGGATTAAGTGCTTTTTATTATTTCATTTTATATTCTTTGTTAGTTTATTGGTTATACCTCTTTTATGTCTTTAGTGGCTGCTTTAGGATTATTAACTTATTAACTTATTTTACTCTGCCTTCAAGTAATATTATAACACTTTATACCTTGTATACAACAATACCCCTCCATTTCCTCTGTCCTAGCCTTTGTGCTATTGTTATCACACATTTTACTTCTAAATATAGCAGAAATCCCCCAAAACATTCTTTTTAAAAAATTAATTAATTGGTTTTGGTTGCACTGGGTCTTTGTTGCTACAAGTGGGCTTTCTGTGGTTGCAGCGAGTGTGGCTACTCTTTGTTGTGGTGCGTGGGCCGTTGCAGTGGCTTCTCTTGCTGTGAAGTACGAGCTCTAGGTGCACAGGCTGCCAGTAGATGCCTGGGCTCGGTTCCAGCACGTGGGCTCAGTAATTGTGGCTGGAGGGCTCTAGAGCGCAGGTTTCGTAGTTGTGGTGCATGGACTTAGCTGCTCCATGGCATGTGCAGTCTGCCCGTACCAGGGATCAAACCCATGTCCCCAGCATTGGCAGGTGGATTCTTATCCACTGTACCACCAGGGAAGTTCCCCGCAGTACACTCTTACTTGTTTGCCTTAAACAGTCAGTTATCATTTAGAGATTTTTTTTTAATTAGGTCAAAGAGTTATAATTTCACAAATGCCATTTTTGGTGCTTTTCATTTCTTTGTGTAGATCCAGATTTTTATGTAGTATAAATTTTCCTTCTACCTAAAGTATTTTCCCTTAACATTTCTTGTAGTTCTGGTATGTTATTGATGATTCCTTCAGGTTTGTCTGAAAACATTTTTTAAAAGCTTTATATCATCTTCATTTTTGAAAGATGGTTTGCCAAGTATCGAATCTTAGGCTGATGGTGCTTTCAGTACTTTAAGGATACTGCCCCATTGTCTTCTGGCTTGTGTTATTTCCAGGATAAAGTCTGCTGTTACTCTTATCTTTGTGCCTTTTACAGAAAACACCTTTATGCTGTTGCTGCTACGTTTTTCTCTGTATCTCTAGTTTTAAGCAAGTTGACTATGATGTGTCTTAGTATTCTTTGCATCATGTCTATTGTCCTTGGGATTCATTGACCTTTTTGGATCTATGGGCTTATAATTTTCATTCAATTTGGAAAGTTTTTGGCTATTATTTCTTCAAATATTATTTTTCTCCCCTCTCTTGCTCTCTACTTCTGGGACTCCAGTTACACATACTTTAGATTGCTTCAAGTTGTTCTTTCGTTCTTTCTTTTTTGTTATTGTTGTGTTCTGTTCTCCACCACCACCCGCCCCGCCCCCCCCCCGCCGTGTGCTTTATTTTGGATAGTTTATATTGCTGTCTTCAGAGTCACAATAGTTTCTTCTATATCATCTAATCTATTGTGACTCTCACCCAATACATTTTTCATCTCAGACATTGTGTATTTTTAGAACTTAGATTTGGGGCTTTAAAAAATCTTCCATGTTTTTCCTTAATATGCTTATATTTTTTCTACCTCGTTAAACATCAAATATAGTTATAAAAGCTGTTTAAGATCCTCATCTAATAGTTCTGTCATCTGTGTAATTCTGAGTCCGTTTTTACTGATTGTTTTTTCTTTACATTGCAATTGTATTTTCCTGCTTCTTTGTGCCTGGTAATTTTTTAAATTGCTTTCCAGACATAACTAATTTTACTTTGTTGTCTACTGGAAAATTTTGTATTCCTTTAATTATTTAAGGTGGGAGTAAATACAGTCCCTAGCTGGTACAGTGGTAAAGAATCCACCTGACAAAGCAAGAGATGCAGATGTGATCCCTGAGTCGGGAAGATCCCGTGGAATAGGAAATAGCAACCCACTTAAGGATTCTTGCCTGGAAAACTCCATGGACAGAGAAGCCTGGTGGGCTACAGTCCAAGGGGTCTCAAAGAGTCAGACACACCTGAGCACACTCACATGCACAAGCATATACTCCATTAATGCCAGAAAAAGAAGTCCCAGGCCCTGTATTACATTGAAAATATTTTACTGGCTTGGGAGACTAGAGATTATTTTTCAGTTCAGAAAGCTCTCAGATCAGATCAGATCAGATCAGTCGCTCAGTCGTGTCCGACTCTTTGTGAACCCACGAATCGCAGCACGCCAGGCCTCCCTGTCCATCACCAACTCCCGGAGTTCACTGAGACTCACGTCCATCGAGTCGGTGATGCCATCCAGCCATGTCATCCTCTGCCATCCCCTTCTCCGGCCCCCAATCCCTCCCAGCATCAGAGTCTTTTCCAATGAGTCAACTCTTCACTTGAGGTGGCCAAAGTACTGGAGTTTCAGCTTTAGCATCATTCCTTCCAAAGAACACCCAGGACTGATCTCCTTTAGGACGGACTGGTTGGATCTCCTTGCAGTCCAAGGGACTCTCAAGAGTCTTCTCCAACACCACAGTTCAAAAGCATCAATTCTTTGGTGCTCAGCTTTCTTCATAGTCCAACTCTCACATCCATACATGACCACAGGAAAAACCATAGACTTGACTACATGTACCTTTGTTGGCAAAGTAATGGCTCTGTTTTTGAATATGCTATCTAGGTTGGTCATAACTTTCCTTCCAAAGAGTAAGCGTCTTTTAATTTCATGGCTGCAGTCACCATCTGCACTGATTTTGGAGCCCAGAAAAATAAAGTCTGACACTGTTTCCACTGTTTCCCCATCTATTTGCCATGAAGTGATGGGACCAGATGCCATGATCTTCGTTTTCTGAATGCTGAGCTGTAAGCCAACTTTTTCACTCTCCACTTTCACTTTCATCAAGAGGCTTTTGAGTTCCTCTTCACTTTCTGCCATAAGGGTGGTGTCATCTGCATATCTGAGGTTATTGATATTTCTCCCGGCAGTCTTGATTCCAGCTTGTGTTTCTTTCAGTCCAGCGTTTCTCATGATGTACTCTGCGTATAAGTTAAATAAACAGGGTGACAATATACAGCCTTGATGTACTCCTTTTCCTATTTGGAACCAGTCTGTTGTTCCATGTCCACTTCTAACTGTTGCTTCCTGACCTGCATACAAATTTCTCAAGAGGCAGATCAGGTGGTCTGGTATTCCCATCTCTTGAAGAATTTTCCACAGTTTATTGTGATCCACACAGTCAAAGGCTTTGGCATAGTCAATAAAGCAGAAATAGATGTTTTTCTGGAACTCTCTTGCTTTTTCCATGATCCAGCGGATGTTGGCAATTTGATCTCTGGTTCCTCTGCCTTTTCTAAAACCAGCTTGAACATCTGGAATTTCACGGTTCACATATTGCTGAAGCCTGGCTTGGAGAATTTTGAGCATTACTTTACTAGCGTGTGAGATGAGTGCAATTGTGTGGTAGTTTGAGCATTCTTTGGCATTGCCTTTCTTTGGGATTGGAATGAAAACTGACCTTTTCCAGTCCTGTGGCCACTGCTGAGTTTTCCAAATTTGCTGGCATATTGAGCGCAGTACTTTCACAGCATCATCTTTCAGGATTTGGAATGGCTCAACTGGAATTCCATCACCTCCACTAGCTTTGTTCGTAGTGATGCTTTCTAAGGCCCACTTGACTTCACATTCCAGGATATCTGGCTCTAGGTGAGTGATCACACCATTGTGATTATGTGGGTCATGAAGATCTTTTTTGTACAGTTCTTCTGTGTATTCTTGCCATCTCTTCTTAATATCTTCTGCTTCTGTTAGGTCCATAGCATTTCTGTCCTTTATTGAGCCCATCTTTGCATGAAATGTTCCTTTGGTATCTCTGATTTTCTTGAAGAGATCCCTAGTCTTTCCCATTCTGTTGTTTTCCTCTATTTCTTTGCATTGATCGCTGAAGAAGGCTTTCTTATCTCTTCTTGCTATTCTTTGGAACTCTGCATTCAGATGTTTATATCTTTCCTTTTCTCCTTTGCTTTTCACTTCTCTTCTTTTCACAGCTATTTGTAAGGCCTCCCCAGACAGCCATTTTGCTTTTTTGCATTTCTTTTCTATGGGGATGGTCTTGGTCCCTATCTCCTGTACAATGTCACGAACCTCATTCCATAGTTCATCAGGCACTCTATCTATCAGATCTAGGCCCTTAAATCTATTTCTCACTTCCACTGTATAATCATAAGGGATTTGATTTAGGCCATACCTGAATGGTCTAGTGGTTTTCCCTACTTTCTTCAATTTAAGTCTGAATTTGGCAATAAGAAGTTCATGGTCTGAGCCACAGTTGGCTCCTGGTCTTGTTTTTGTTGACTCTATAGCGCTTCTCCATCTTTGGCATCAAAGAATATAATCAGTCTAATTTCGGTGTTGACCATCTGGTGATGTCTATGTATAGAGTCTTCTCTTGTGTTGTTGGAAGAGGGTGTTTGTTATGACCAGTGCATTTTCTTGGCAAAACTCTATTAGTCTTTGCCCTGCTTCATTCCATATTCCAAGGCCAAATTTGACTGTTACTCCAGGGGTTTCTTGACTTCCTACTTTTGCATTCCAGTCCCCTATAATGAAAAGGACATCTTTTTTGGGTGTTAGTTCTAAAAGGTCTTGGAGGTCTTCATATAACCGTTCAACTTCAGCTTCTTCAGCGTTACTGGTTGGGGCATAGACTTGGATTACTGTGATATTGAATGGTTTGCCTTGGAAACGAACAGAGATCATTCTGTCGTTTTTGAGATTGCATCCAAGTACTGCATTTTGGACTCTTTTGTTGACCATGATGGCTACTCCATTTCTTCTGAGGGATTCCTGCCCGCAGTAGTAGATATAATGGTCATCTGAGTTAAATTCACCCATTCCAGTCCATTTCAGTTCGCTGATTCCTAGAATGTCAACGTTCACTCTTGCCACCTCTTGTTGGACCACTTCCAATTTGCCTTGATCCATGGACCTGACATTCCAGGTTCCTATGCGATATTGCTCTTTACAGCATCAGACCTTGCTTCTATCACCAGTCACATCCACAGCTGGGTGTTCTTTTTGCTTTGGCTCCATCCCTTCATTCTTTCTGGCGTTATTTCTCCACTGATCTCCAGTAGCATATG
The DNA here is from genome assembly GCF_027580195.1 of Bos mutus. Lineage (NCBI taxonomy): Eukaryota > Metazoa > Chordata > Mammalia > Artiodactyla > Bovidae > Bos > Bos mutus. The sequence continues at coordinate 98,371,612 of NC_091626.1, forward strand.
GGCACCTACTGACCTGGGGAGTTTCTCTTTCAGTATCCTATCATTTTGCCTTTTCATACTGTTCATGGGGTTCTCAAGGCAAGAATACTGAAGTGGTTTGCCATTCCCTTCTCCAGTGGACCACATTCTGTCAGATCTCTCCACCATGACCCACCCATCTTGGGTTGCCCCATGGACATGGCTTAGTTTCATTGAGTTAGATAAGGCTGTGGTCCTAGTATGATTAGATTGACTAGTTTTCTGTGAGTATGGTTTCAGTGTGTTTGCCCTCTGATGCCCTCTTGCAACACCTACCATCTTACTTGGGTTTCTCTTACCTTGGGCGTGGGGTATCTCTTCACGGCTGCTCCAGCAAAGCGCAGCCATTGCTCCTTACCTTGGACGAGGGGTATTTCCTCACCGCCGCCCTTCCTGACCTTCAACGTGGGATAGCTCCTCTAGGCCCTCCTGCGCCCCCATGCAGCCACGGCTCCTTGGACGTGGGGTTGGTCCTCCCGGCCACCGCCCCTGGCCTCGGGTGTGCGGTTGCTCCTATTCCCTCTAAATTCTGTTGACAAGCTAGTTGTTTCCTTTTGTAGTCCACCTCTTTCTTAGAAAGAGCCAGCTGATCATTTCAATACTCTACCTGGAAATTTCACTACTCAAATCCATAAGTTGATTAAGTAATTTTTCTACTTTCCAAATTACCTCAGACAAGTTTTACTAATTGTTTAACTATACATAATATGGGCTACCTTTTTTTCCTGCTATAGCAGTATCTTTATCATCTTTCCCAGCCTACCTACTTGCTTTCCAATCCCAAAGCCAGTGTTTGTATCTTTGCCTTGGGTTTTATTTTTGTTTTTGGCAGCATCAAACTTCTAAGTACCAATTTATGTATCAGTTATCTACTTCAGAATAATACTGCATAACAAGTCACTCCAAAATTTGGTTGCTTAAAACAACATCCACTTATTATTTCTCACAAGTCTATAGGCTGACTGATTAGGATTGCCCATCTGGGGAGAATTGGCAGATCTCGTCTGGGATTGTTCATGTACCTGCAATCAGCAGGGAGACGGTTGCTCTAGTAAATCTTCATCTGGGACAACTTGACTGTCTTCCACATGCCTCAAGCACAGTCATGTTCTCATGACCAGAGTCTAGCCCTGGTATATTTTCATGTGTGTTAGTTGCTAAGTCATGTCTGACTGTTTGCAACTTCATGGACTGTAGGTCACCAGGCTTCTCTGTCCATGGAATTCTGCCAGCAAGAATACTGGAGTGGATAGCCATTCCCTTCTCCAGAGGATCTTCCTGACCCAGGGATTGAACCCAGGTCTCCTGAATTGCAGAAGCGTTCTTTACAGTCTGGGAACCTGTTCTTTACACCAGGGAAGCCCATATCCTCATGACGGTGGTAGTGTTCTAAGAGAGGTATGCACGAAACTACACATTCTAAGATAGAAACATGCAGTGATGACTCTACTCCAGTCAAGCTTATAATTGAAACATTGGCCAAAGCTAGTGATGTGGCTAAGCCCAGAGTCAGCATGGAAAGGCATTAACAAAGGGAGGCATGAAACACCAGGATAGTAATGCAATGAGCTCTCCTACCCCTAAGTCTTAGCAGCGTCCGCATTTTGCATTTTACGGATAGGAAACCGAGGCATAGAGATGTTAAATGACTTGCCTAAGGTCTCAGGTCATGTGTGGCGGAGCTTGGGTTTGAACCCAGGTGATCTGGCTGTGGACTTCAGTGTACACAATGCTGAACTGCCTTCTGAGAACAGGCATTATGTGGGGTCTCTGCGCACCCCCCACCCCCACTTGGATAACGGGTCATCTAGCCTCCTCTTGGGGCCTTCCAGAGACAGATGGAAGCCACTGCCTCCCCAGAGGTCAGCCGGAAGTCACAAGGTCTGGCCAGCAGTGGTCCATGAGGTTGGCCCCGACCAGTCCCTGCTTCCTGCCCCCCCACCCCACCCCGTGCCTGTGGCAGCACGGTGAAGTGTTTCAGGGGTTAAAGGCAAGGAAGAGGGAAACAAAAGAAGGAATAAAGTCAAGAAATGTGCCATGAAGCTTCTTGCGGCGGCGGTGGCGGCGCAAAGCAGAGAAAGTCATTTCCAACTTCTTTCATCTCCTAGATGAAGCCACTAAATAAAGGGGCAAAAGCGGCAAACACAAGGGCTTTTAATCTGTCTCATCTCCTTCATAATAACTGCAAATTCTCCCCGGGCCCCTGGGAGTGAGCCTCTTCCCTCGGCTCGGCCTTATCTGCCCCCTCCACATTTCGCGGGCGCCGCGCCGCTCCCCGCGCGCGCTGCCCGGGCCGTCCCGGCGAGGCCTGGGGGAGCCGGCGCTCCCCGCCTCATTGTTCCGGCGGCCCGGGGCTCGGAGGAGGGATGAAGGCTGGTCAAAGGGAAGCGGGCTCGCCGCGGCTTCATTAACGGCGGCCTTTCAGCGGCGCGCATATCAGAGCCGGGCCTTTTCAGAGGCGCTAATTAGCAATTTGGATCCTTCCCCCCTCTGGAGAGGCGCCTTCAATCTAACAAGTGGGATCAGCGCGGCGCGCTCTCTCTCTCTTTTTCTTGCACTTAATATTTATTGTTTTCCGTTTCTCCCTCTCCCTTTCTTCCCCTTCCCCACCGGCCGCATTGTCCGGCTCCGCCACCAGATAAGGCCTGCGGGGTGGGAGGGGCGGGGGGAGGGATGCATCATTAACCGCTCTTAATTTCTCTGCGGTGATAACTTCCTCTCTCGCACGGAGAGAAGTTAATCTTTCTGGGATGTTGAGAGAAAGAGGAGAGTTGGGACAGGATGGAGCTGGGGTGAATGACCATAGAAGGGCGGAGATGACAGAAGGGACTACTCTCCTCGAATCCTCCCCACACACACGATTTCCCAACTTTCCTGTCCGACTCCTAGGCCTTAGAACTGGATACTCGCATTCTTTGGCGCCCATCCCGGCTCGACTCCGCAGCAACCTTTCTCAACCTATAGAAATTCAACTTACTCTCCAAAGTCAGGTCGGCTGCCACCGCCTGTATGACGCGCACCTTGATTGCCCCGTCCTGCCAGAATTTCCCTCCCTCCGCCTTCTGAAATCTCATAGCACTCGGGACACCAATTTTATATGGTGAATTCTGCCCACCTTCTGGTTGTTCACGACTCAAGTGTAGGGGTCACCAAATCTTTAAAATGTCTATATCCTCCATAGGATCAGCATGCAGTAAATGTTTGTTGAATGAATAGTCAGGAATAGCAAATTCCTGACTGCCACCAGAGCACAGGTTTGTCTCCTGTGTGTGTGTTTTTACTTCCTTCAGTTCAGTCCAGTTCAGTTCAGTTGCTCAGTCGTGTCCGACTCTGCGATGCCATGAACCACAGCACACCAAGCCTCCCTGTCCATCACCAACTCCCGGAGTTCACTCAGACTCACATCCATCGAGTCAGTGATGCGATCCAGCCATCTCATCCTCTGTCATCCCCTTCTCCTCCTACCCCCAATCCTTCCCAGCATCAGGGTCTTTTCCAATGAGTCAACTCTTCCCACGAGGTGGCCAGAGTATTGGAGTTTCAGCTTCAGCACCAGTCCTTCCAATGAACACTCAGGACTGATTTCCTTTAGGATGGACTGGTTGGATCTCCTTGCAATCCAAGGGACTCTCAAGAGTCTTCTCCAACACCACAGTTCAAAAGCATCAATTCTTCGGTGCTCAGCTTTCTTCATAGTCCAACTCTCACATCCATACATGACCACTGGAAAAACCATAGCCTTGACTAGATGGACCTTTGTTGGCAAAGTAATGTCTCTGCTTTTGAATATGCTGTCTAGGTTGGTCATAACTTTCCTTCCAAGGAGTAAGCGTCTTTTAATTTCATGGCTGCAATCACCATCTGCAGTGATTTTGGAGCCCAGAAAAATAAAGTCTGACACTGTTTCCACTGTTTCCCCATCTATTTGCCATGAAGTGATGGGACCAGATGCCATGATCTTCGTTTTCTGAATGTTGAGCTTTAAGCCAAACTTTTCACTCTCCTCTTTCACTTTCATCAAGAGGCTTTTGAGTTCCTCTTCACTTTCTGCCATAAGGGTGGTGTCATCTGCATATCTGAGGTTATTGATATTTCTCCCGGCAATCTTGATTCCAGTTTGTGCTTCCTCCAGCCCAGCGTTTCTCGTGATGTATTCTGCATAGAAGTTAAATAAGCAGGGTGACAATATACAACCAGTCTGTTGTTCCATGTCCACTTCTAACTGTTGCTTCCTGACCTGCATATGTGTTTCTCAAGAGGCAGGTCAGTGGTCTGATAGTCCCATCTCTTGAAGAATTTTCCATGGTTTAAAGTGATCCACACAGTCAAAGACTTTGGCATAGTTAATAAAGCAGAAATAAATGTTTTCCTGGAACTCTCTTGCTTTTTCCATGATCCAGCGGATGTTGGCAATTTGATCTCTGGTTCCTCTGCCTTTTCTAAAACCAGCTTGAACATCTGGAAGTTCATGGTTCACGTATTGCTGAAGCCTGGCTTGGAGAATTTTGAGCATTACTTTACTAGTGTGTGAGATGAGTGCAATTGTACGGTAGTTTGAGCATTCTTTGGCATTGCCTTTCTTTGGGATTGGAATGAAAACGGACCTTTTCCAGTCCTGTGGCCACTGCTGAGTTTTCCAAATTCGCTGGCATATTGAGTGCAACACTTTCACAGCATCATCTTTCAGGATTTGGAATGGCTCAACTGGAATTCCATCACCTCCACTAGCTTTGTTCGTAGTGATGCTTTCTAAGGCCCACTTGACTTCACATTCCAGGATATCTGGCTCTAGGTGAGTGATCACACCATCGTGATTATCTGGGTTGTGAAGATCTTTTTTGTACAGTTCTTCTGTGTATTCTTGCCACCTCTTCTTGGTATCTTCTGCTTCTGTTAGGTCCATACCATTTCTGTCCTTTATCAAGCCCATCTTTGCATGAAATGTTCCCTTGGTATCTCTAATTTTCTTGAAGAGATCTCTAGTCTTTCTCATTCTATTGTTTTCCTCTATTTCTTTGCATTGATCACTGAGGAAGGCTTTCTTATCTCTCCTTGCTATTCTTTGGAACTCTGCATTCAAATGGGAATATCTTTCCAAACATATAAATAGTACCTGCTACCTCTCAGGTACTATTCCAAGTAAACTATATTAAATTAAAATGTCATTAAATGACATTCAGTCATTTAATCCTCATACAGCCCTAGGAGGTAGGTGTGATCTGCATTTTACATATGAGAAAACCAAAGCACAGAGAGATTAAGTAACTTGCCTATGATCACAGAGACTTCCCCGGTGGCTCAACAGTAAAGACTCTGCCTGCAATGCAGGAGACGCAGGAGACATGAGTTTGATTCCTAAATTGGGAAGATCCCCTGGAGGAGGAAACCGGCAATCCACTTCAGCATTCATCCCTGAGAAATCCCATGGACAGAGAAGCCTGGCAGGCTACAGTCCATGGGTCGCAAAGAGTGGAACACAACTGACCAACAGTATTATGGTCACAGAGCTGTTCAGCAGAGTTGGGATTCAAACATAGGCTGCCTTGCTCCAGACTCTGTGCTCTTAAAACCACCTTGCCAGAATATGATCTTGGCTTCCACAGAGATGCCTGCCTCTCTAGCTGGATGGGAGGGAGGCCTAAGCCAAAAGTCCAGGCAGGCACAGAAGGGATGGGTAAAGGTGGTAAATTAGCAAGGCCTTCACCTGGAAAGTCGACACCACAGCCAGATTTGACACTTGGTATTTGGCGTTTGGCTACTAAGTCAGTGATATCGGTGATGCCCGAAGCCCGGGTCCCGTGGACCATACCGATACCGGCCCCAGCTAACCTGATCTTGCTCATCCCAGGCCCGCTCTGCTCACAGAGGCGGCAGGGCAAAATCCCCAACAAACTCTGGTTTCTGCTATTCCAAAGTGCACGGAATGGAGAGGGAGGGAGGGCAGGAGAGCCCCTGAAAATCCCCTCCGAATTATAAACATATCCTCTTTAAGTACATTTCTAAGGATAACATTTGTATTACTCTGTCCTGTGCCTGCAGATAGGGCCATGCCTATCTCCTCCATCTCCCCTCCTTTCTCTACACTCTGCTGGGAGCAGTCCCTATCTGAAACGACGCTGGCAATCCGCCTTCCCTGCAATTGTTTCGATTGAGGGAAAAAATTAATTTCTGCCTATCGTTAATTGAGAGAATTGTGTGGAGGGCGAGGGAAGGGGAGGGGGTAGGAGAGGAAGGAAGAAGGCGGAGGGGAGCAATCGTGTTATTAACCGTGTCCCTTTCATAAGCAAATATTCTGATTGCCATCAGTGAGATGAGAGGCTCATTAATGCAGGAAGCAGAGAGGTGATTAGAGAACTTTCAAGAGCTATTGAGCTAAGTGGAAGGGAGGGTGGCAGGGATCTGGAGGCCGAGGGAATTTGGGAAGAACTGGGATGTGAGGAGGAAAGCCACTGGCCTTTTAGATGGGCTTTCCTGCTCTTCTGCCCCCTCTTCCCCTCTTCCCTGTACTCACTTCCAAATGGTTCCCAAAGCCATCAGCCAGAGTTGGGAAAATTGCAAAACGGTGAGTGAAAACTTTGCAAAAGACATACCTTCTCCAAAGACTCATACATCCTGATGCTAGACTGGTAGTCCACAGGTCAAACTGTCCAGCCCGTTACAGGTTTGTCTAGTGGCCTGTGGTTTAAAAATTATGTTGTTATCTTTACAAGATCGCCTCTACTCTCTGATGCCAGTCCCCACCGATTCCTGTTTATTGCTCCCATTCTGCCTCACTTGTTTACATCCCTCACTTGTTCCCTGCTAGTCTGTGACAGCATTTCTGTCCCACTGGAGGCCCAGGGAAGTGGGGATTGAGAGAGGGGGGCTGTTGAGAAGAGGTGGGCATGTGAAAGGGTGGCAGGGGTAGATGCCATTGGTGTCACCTCCCATTCTCCTGCCCACCCCCCTCTGGTTTCAACCATAGCTGTGCTCACCAGATACATGTGAACCCACCCCAACCAAACCTACCTCCAGCCAGAGCCTCACATTTCTCTCCAGTTTCCTGTCTTAGGGACTTCTCCAGGAAGAAGGTGCTTAGCAGTACCTATCACCAACACAGAAGCATGGTGGAGAAGCAGGGGAGAGTTTAAGTGTATACCTGTGAATGACTGAGTCACTTTGCTGTAGAGCAGGAATTAACATTGTCAATCAACCATACTTCAATTAAAAAAAAAATTTTTTTTTTAAATCGTGGAAGAGTATATAGTCCCAGGGCCAACCCTTAGCCAATGGGGCACAGAGGCTCATGGACAAATACCCTAGCCTTTCCAGAAGCACAATTCTGGGAGGCATTCTGAACCCAGTACAGAGCGCCTGATGGAGCTGAACCCCGCTCCTCATAACAGCCCTCTCAATAATCACCCTTTCAGTTTCCTCTTTATCACTCTCGTTTTCTTCACCCTTCACTCCTGCTTCCTGACGTCATTTCTAAAACTATCTATTCCCAAGTCTACCCAAGCTCTGCTTTCAGGGGAACACAAACAAAGACGGTGGCCATGTGTGTCCCCAGCTCGAAGGACAGGAGATGATCACCAGGGAGAAGTGGCAAGTGCCCCATCAGTGATGGCTCCGCGTGGCTCTGGGCAGCAGTGGTATTAAAGACAAGTACGTGTGTGTGAGGCCAGAAGACCAGGAGCCAAGGAGGACGAAGAAGCTGTACACTGTGCTCAGGCACTGAGACAAAGCCACACGGGGACGCAAAGATGGGAGCACCTGGAAACTGACAGTCTGGTCAGAAAGAGCCATGTATGCAGCCCCATGGCAGCACAGCCCAGTGGCCAACCTCCCAGGCTGTGGCCAGCCACTGCACCAGGGTTCAGCATGCTTTCAGACCCTGTGTGATCAGCTCTAGGTGCTTCCCAACCCCTCCCAAACCTCCCTTCCAAATGTGGACATGACAAAGTCCCCATGACAAATAGGAAACCTGCCCATCCTTCCTCACACCGCGGCACTTTACCTCCCAGAATCAACGCCAATGCCTGTTTTCACAGTAAGATGGTCCCAGCTGGAGGTAGAGACAGGCAGAGGCTGCCTCTGGCCAAGGAATCTCAGGAAGAAACAACTGGAGGGTCAGACAGCTGTGGTGGTTCTGCTCCCAGCCTCCACATCCAAAGAACATTTGGATTCTCTTCCAGGAACCAAATGTTCTCTTCCATCATATTCTGACTCTAAAATCCACCAGCAAAGAGATCAAGACCAAAAAGAGGCCAAGGAAAGAACTGGAAAGATGAAAAGCAGAAAAGGGTGAAAAGTAGGGGAGAAGCAAGAGGGCCAGGCACTTGGAGATTTTCAGAACAATCTCCATTCTCTATGGTGCTTTCTGTTAAAAAAAAAAAAATGAAAAAGGAATGATGGAGAAGGGGAGAGAGTCAGACAAGTTTAATGATGTGTGTTCAAAGCTCAGATTGGAAAAATGACAGAGAAAAGCAGCCTGTTTCGGCACTAATAAATTGTTCTCTGCCGTAAGAAGCGCCTGTCGCGGCATTAATACAGGCCCCTAATACACGGGTCAGGGTTAAGTAATTCTCTCCGGCAACTTAAGCGAATAATGAAGCTGGCAGCGGCTGGTGGTGCGGTGGGAGAGATGGTCTATGCCGCCGGCACTTTGTCTTCATTTATTATGCCAGCGGCCGCCCGGACGGGAAGCCTCCGCCGAGGAGATATCGCTTCATTTCGGCAAGGTAATGAAAGCCGGGTTGGGGGGAGGATAAACCAATTTGCCGGCTGACACTGGAAGGAGTGATTTGCAGACTCAAGAAGGGGAGAGGAGGGCCCATGTACAAGGAGGCACAAGGCTAAACCAAAGTGGGCCAAGGCCCTTCCACTCTGCACAGACCAGGTAGGGCTGCTGAGTGGGAAAAGCATACCAAGCTAGGGGAAGGAGAGAGCAAAGTCAGGGCCCAGGTCAGTGGGAAGGTGGCTGGAAGAATCCACTAGGAATAAGGGGAAGGACCAGAGATCAGGCCAAGGAAAAGAAAGGTCTCAGACATACTGGGTGGAGGCTTGGGCATGAGGCATTGTGAGAAGAAAACAGAAAGTGGAGGACAAGTAGAAGTCAAGGCTAGTCTGGCACGGAAAGCCAGATGATAATGGCAGGGGGGGAAAGTGTTTTGGCTGATGACAAACTTGAACTATCTGGAGCTAAACTGTCTTTGAAGGGAGAGTCTGAAGACCACCCTGATGTTGAGTGATTGCTTCCTCTGTGGGCAGCGTGGGCCAGCCTGGCCATCAGAATCATCTTTGGCAGTTTCTGTTCTCCAATGATATCCTTAGGTGGCAATCTGAATTTGGGGACAGAGGGTCTGAGGTTGTTGTTAAAGAGGAGTAAGTTGGAGGTGCATCTCTTCGGAGCATCTCTTCGGTCTGCTGCTGCTGCTAAGTCACTTCAGTCGTGTCCAACTCTGTGCGACGCCATAGATAGCAGCCCACCAGGCTCCCCCATCCCTGGGATTCTCCAGGCAAGAACACTGGAGTGGGTTGCCATTTCCTTCTCCAATGCATGAAAGTGAAAAGTGAAAGTGAAGCCACTCAGTCGTGTCCGATCCTCAGCGACCCCATGGTCTGAGGGACTGCAGCCTTCCAGGCTCCTCTGTCCATAGGATTTTCCAGGCAAGAGTACTGGAGTAGGATGCCATTGCTCTTTGGTCTGGATGTGTCCAAATCACAGCAAAAGCCCCTCACACCCACACACCCCCCGCCTTCACTTCTGTCTTAAAAGTCGGGGGAAATCCTCCCCCGGGTCAGGTGTTCAGCTGAGTCTCCCTTGCAGTTGAGTACCTCCCTGGAGCAGTCTGGCCCAATTACAAGATGCCATTCTTCTCTGTCACTTGGGAGGTAGGCAAGAGAGCAGGGGAGAACTGGTGAAAAGACCCAGTCCTGCCAGTCCTCATGGAATGTTTGTAACTGGGTGTTACCAACTTGCACATGCTTCATCTGAGCCAGGTGAAATACCCATAGGAGCAGACATAATCCCAGGGATCTAGAAAAGGTCTAGGAACATAATCCCAGGGTCTAGTAACATTGCCCTGTAATATTCCCAAACATTATCAACTTTCTTTCATCCTTTCAGCACTAAGACTTTTGGACAGCTCCAGGCAGACATTCAGGTTACCAAACAGGCTTTCTGCCCCCTATATTAACTCATTTTCAAGTTACCGAAAATCTGTTCCAGGTTTTCCAGGTGGCTCAGTGGTAAAGAATCTGCCTGACAATGCAGGAGATGCAGGAGATGAAGGTTCAATCCCTGGGTCAGGAAGATCCCCTGGAAGAGGAAATGGCAACCCACTCCAGTATTCTTGCCTGGGAAATCCCATAGACAGAGGAACGTGGTGGGCTACAGTCCATGAGGTCCAAAAGAGTTGGACATGACTTGGCAATGGAGCAGGCATGCAAGATCTATTCCTTCTCCCTTTCCCCAAGATTAAGGTGATCGGTTCTTCAGCAATCATAAATGGAGAAGAATCTCAACTTCCCTGTCCTCCCCTTGCCAACATGCATTTCTCTCCCTCTTGCCCTACACCCAGTCCTCTTCCCCATCCTCCCACTCACACACTCCCAAGTAATGCTGCCACTTTTCTCCCCTGATGCGGGTTAAGGATTTCCAATAAGGACCAAGTATTTGAAGCTTAGCACTGCAGTCTCTGGAGGAGCCAGGCCAATTTCACACTAATCTAACCCATGAAGGGAGAGAGCATCGGAAGCAAAAATTACATCAAAGAGAAGTTAATGCTGAGAAGCAGGCGACATAAAAAGGAGCTGCTTTCAGTTTCAAATGACTACACCAATCTGGATTAAGAGATCAGCCTGCCGAATGCTTGTATCACCATTTCTGTGCCCGGGCACCAGGCAGAATTGAAGTCTTGTCCTCAGGCACTTCTCTGAACGGGGGTCAGAGGAGAAAATAAAGCTTCCAGCTTACCTGCACATTCAGTGAGATAGGCCATGCCCTGTGCTAGGCACTTTTGAGGGGAAAAAAGTTAAAGATATATAAGAAAAAAGACTAGAAAGAACCACACACTACTGTACATAAAATAGATAATCAACAAGGACCTATTATATAGCACAAGGAACTCCACTCAATATTCTGTAACAACCTATAATGGAAAAGAATCTGAAAAAGAAGAGCTATAGGTATAACGGAATCACTTGGCTGTACACCTGAAAATAATACAATGTTGTACACCAACTATCCTCCAATATAAAATAAAACATTTTTTAAAAAAGACTAGAAGGAAGCACACCAAAATGTTTGTTTTGGAGTGATTTTTTTTTTCCTCTCTCTATTGCTCCACATGTTCTGTAATGAAGTTACATTATTTTCACAGTGACAGAAATAGAGTAGATGTTTAAACAGCAATGGAAATGCAGTGTTTTTCTCTCCAGCTGGAATTTATATCTCCAGGTATTTTCCTTGGCACAGCACTTGACATAGTTATGCTTATATGTGAAAAAAAAAAAAAAAGCACTCTATAAAGGACCACACCGAGGTGGGCAGGGTGTGGTCAGTGACAGAGGGGAACTATAGGTTCCCTGACTAAGACAGAAGTGGCAACCGGAGAAGTTCTTAGCACTTTAATTTTCCCCTTTCCCATAGGATCTAGGGGCTCTGTGTTTTTGATTTCCCAGCATTTCACACAGAGCCTGACTGAATATCACTTATTAAATGAGCAAAAGAACGAATGAAAGGGAAACTAAAGATCTTTTCCATTTCATTTGACCACAGACAGAATTGCTCCAAAGTAGTCAATTTAAATCTATTCCCCACAAGGCCACGCGGCTCCCTCCCAAACACATAACCTGGTGCCCAGGACAGAATTCTTTTTTTGCCCTCAGATGCTCTCAGCCTGACAGAGTCCCTTGGGCAACCACTATGCCTGCCCCAGTGGGGTCCATCTGCCCTAATCTTCCCACCGTTGGGCTTCTTCCCACTCACTCCTTGAGCCTGAAGTCCACTGACCCCCAGGGGAATGACCCAGAGGGTGAAGTGGAAAGTCAGCAAGAGCCAGTGGACTCAGTCTGCCCGGCTCCCCAGGTGAAAAGCCGCCAAAGCCACGAGTCATCCCGTCTTAAGTAAGTGGACCTGAAGTGAGACCAGCCTGCTGCCCACCCCTCCTCCTGCCCACCCTCAGGCGGCAGCCTGACAAGTGTAAATCCCAGAATGAATGAAGGCGCCCGGCCTCGGGGAGCCGGTGTCTCCGCGCGCATCTCCGCGCTGATTGACTTGTCGCCTCTGTGAGGCTGACTCTATCAGCTCCTCGGCGCCTCCAATTCCAGGTGTGATTTAGTTTGGAGATGAGAGGTGACAGTTAACATTGGTACTCGTCACTGTAGATCAGACGCAGTCACGCTGTCTTCCCCCTCCTCTCCTCCCCGGCCCGCCCGGCCATCCTCCGAGGTGAGCGCACTGGCTCCCGCCGCGCCCACCCACCTCCCGGCCCGCTGGCGCGATCCGGATCCGCTGGCTCCCGCCTGACTCCTTTCCACCCTCTGCCCTCCCAAGGGTTTCCTCCAAGCCCGGGACCTTCCTGGAGTCTGACCCCCGGACGGCCCATATCCCCTGTCTACCCCGCGAAGCCTGAGAGGCTTTTTGGTTCTTTCACCTCCTCATCTTCTCTCTTTCCTGGTAACCCCAGCCTCTGGATGCCGTCCTTATCTGCTGGCATCATACTTATGACATCAAAGAGCCGGCCTGGCGCTCACAGCTAGACCATGGCGCTTTCCTGGGGATTGCAAACAATTTCACAGAACACCAACGTCAGACAAAGCCACTCCCTGGCCACGGTGAACCAGGGTGAAAACAAGACCACTTCAAGATCACGCCTGAACATAGATAAAAACAAGAACCTTATCCAAAGCACAAAATGACCAGCCGCCTCTCTAACCTAGCCAACAGGATGACTGCTGCTTCTTTACCAATCATAGCTTTAGCCTAGGTCTAGTCTTGTCTTCTGGGTAAGATTCATAAAAATACCCCAATCATAGAATTAGCCCATCTTCCTGTCAGCAACTAACCCAGAGCACAGTCCCAATTCCTTGAAGCCTCCCCTGTATCACCTAGCCTGAGTCCAAATCCTCTAATAGTTTATTTCTAACACCTCCTTATCCAGACATCCTACAGTGCGCCATGGTGTGCACTCTGCATCATGGCAACAAGTTAGTATGTCCAACTTTGCTCAACTGCAGGTACATTCCTGAGGGCTTTGGCTGGGGGACGTTGGCACACACTTTGTATTTCCCCCATTCACAAACCTTGATGCAGAGGCCCAAGGACAGAAAGTGATGTGCGTGAGTGAGGGAAGTTGGCAGGAGTATGTTATGTGCTGGGTCAGCAGGGAGCAGGGTTCAAGTCAGAAGGAAAATGAAAAATGTGTAAGTCTTCCATTTCTCATACGAGTGTTTCAAAGCTCTCCACACTCCAGAGAAGTGAGGGATGCAAGCCCCATTTTTACAGCTGAGGAGACAGAGTTGGAGAGTGAATAATAATTTGCCAAAGCCACATAGTAAATGGCTGGGATTCTAACTCAGGTGTTATATTTGTGACTCTCCAAAATTCATATGTTGAAGTCGTAACCCCCAGTGTAATGGTATTTGAATATGGGGACTTTGGGTTTGGATTTTGATGAAGTCATGAGGGTTGGGTCCACCCCATGATGGGATTAGTGTCCTTATAAGAAGAGAAAGATAAGCCAGAGAGCTCTCTCCCTTGTGAAGAGAAAGTGGCTCTTTACAAGCCAGGAATTGGGTTGCCACTAGGAACTGAATCTGTTAGCACCTTGATCTTGAATTTCCCAGCTTCCAGGGCAATGAGAAAGAAATGTCTGTTGTTTAAGCCACCCAGGTCACTGTATTCTGTTACTGCCACCTGAGCAAACCAAGACATTAAGGTCTACATCATAGAAAGCCATACTCCCAGGACTTCCCTGGTGGTCCGGTGGTTAAGAATCTGCCTGCCAAAGATGGGGACATGGGTTTGATCCCTGGTCTGGGAACTTAGATCCCACATGCTGTGGGGCACTTAAGCCCATGTACCACAGCTCCTGAGCCTAAATGCCCTAGAACCTGTGCTCCAAAACAAAAGAAGCCACTGCAATGAGAAGCCCACGCACCACAGCTGGAGAGTAGCTCCCACTCGCCACAACTAGAGAAAGCCCACGTGCAGCAACGAGAAGCCTGTGCACCTCAAGGAAGACCCAGCACAGCCATGAATAAATCAATTAATAATAAATAAACAAGAAAGCCCCACTCCCCGATAGATTCCCCCCATTTTAGTATTAACATTTAATTATAAAAGTAATACAGTAATAAATTATCATTGTAAAAAATATATATTGCTGCTAATGTTTGCCCAAGCTTAAGTCTTGATATCTTCTTGATCCTTCAGAGGTATTGCCATTAGCAGTTTGGTGTATAAACTTTCAGTTCTTTTTCTATGTACTTACATCCATATATAAATACCCATAGAAAATATATATCATTGTTTTGTGGTGTGACTTTATCTTTACAGAAAACCTTTCTACAGAAGCCCTACAAGCTCAGGGATTTTGCCCTTGATCTTGAACTTCCATGGTCATAGTTGCATCCCCAGGATCTAGAAGCGTGCCTGGCACATACTCGGTGCTCAGTAAACATTTGTTGGTTGGATAAATGGGTACAAAATCATGGAACCTTAGAAAGCCTCCCATGTGAAGGCTCTGGGGCTACCGCATTCTATTCACCGCCTCCTGGCACTCTGAGGTGGGCGGGGCAGGATGTGGTTCTGTCCTCCGGGCAGGATGTGGTTCTGTCCTCCGTGTGGCAATGCCCTGTTGGTGGACACTGTGGTTGTTCCTGGTTCATCACTACCTGGTGCAGCAGTGGACAGTGTGCACTTCTCAGCTGGTGCACACGTGCACAGGTTTCTCTAGAATAGACGTGGCTCCGTGGGTCACAAGGAATGCAGGGTTTTAATTGTCTCTCCCAAACAGTCCTTTCCAAGAGGCTTTACAACTTATTCTCCCTCCAGCAGTATGTATGCCCGAATTCCTGATAATCCTTGATATTGCAAGCGTGCGTGCTAAGTCGCTTCAGTTGTATCTGACTCTTTGCGACTCTGTGGACTGTAGTCCACCAGGCTCCTCTGTTCATGGGACTCTCCAGGCAAGAATACTGGAGTGGGTTGCCATGCCTTACCTTAATGGGATCTTCCAGATCCAGAAATTGAACCCATGTCTCTTATGTCTCCTGCATTGGTAGGTGAGTTCTTTACCACTAGGACACCTGGGAAGCCCCAATACTTGATATCATTACACTTGAAAATATTTACCTATTTGAAGGGTAGGAAATGGTACCTGCTTTTTTTTTCCCACATGATTACTTATACCAAAAGGTTCCTACTATAATTTCTGTGCAAGAAAAGTAGAGAGAAAGAGGAATCCCAGAGTATATTCAGGGAAACCTAGTGAAATTATAATAGCTGACATTGTTAAACACAGCTCTGTGTACATGCTAAATCCATACCTGGGAGGCAGACACATCTGAGTTTGAATCCTGGGAAAGCCCCATGCTAGCTGTGTGATCTCAAGGGAGTCACTTAGCCTTTCTTGGTCTTGGGCCTCCCTATCTGTTAAATGGGGGAAATAATGGTACACACATTACAGGGTTGTAAGAAGAATTAAATGAGTTAACATTTGTCAAGTTCTTAACATGCCCGCCCATCACGCTGTATAAGTGGTCATTGGATAACTAAAAATGGATAGTTATCCACTGGATTACTAACATTAGAGTCTACATTTTTTTATATGTATTGATTCATTTCAGTCTCCCATCAGTTTTAATGAGGCAAAGACAATTGTTAATCTTGTTTCAAGGGCAGAGAGGTTGAGAAATTGGTCCAAGGTCACATAGGGCAGAGCTAGGATTTGAACCCAGATTTCCAGCACCACTTAACCACTGCACTGTATGTCAATGCTGGGAAAGGAAAGAGGCAGATTTTTCTTTTTGTGGGAGCTGTGAAAAGTGGAGGAAAACTCTGAAGTGTTGAGGAAGAGGCCACCGCAGCCTCCATCAGAGGACACCGCAGCCTCGTCCAGGGGAGCACTCTTCCCTCCATCCGGACTAGTTCTGGTCCAGAGTCCAAAACCTGTGTCCACACGCAGCCCCAGCACTTCCTCGCTCTCTGAGCTCAGGCGAACCGCCCACCTGGAGAGCCTCCTGTATTCCTATGTCAAAGTGCCATCTGAACAGGCTTCCTAGGTGGCACTAGCAGTACAGAACTCATCTGTCAGTCCAGGAGACAAAATGCCAGCAGACTTCCCCTGAGGATTAAAAGCAATAATACCCACAAAAGCCCTGAGTCTGACAGAGGCCCAAGAAAACCTCATTGTCCTTCCTTCCTGGGGCTTTAGGGCCATTTCTCTATTCAACCTCTTCCTAATTCTCTCCCCTTGAGACTCACATCATCATGAGGGTGGACCAGCGACATTCCAGGGATGGGGTGCTGAGCAGTCTGCTCCAGGTACCGCAGTAAAGGGCTGCATTTTCATAAAGAATTTAAAGACACATCATTGAAAGTCAGCCTGCTTTTTATTATTAACATGCTCTAGTGATTTTAAACTATACCAGTGATAAAATCAGAGAAGGCAATGGCAACCCACTCCAATACTCTTGCCTGGAAAATCCCATGGACGGAGGAGCCTGGTAGGCTGCAGTCTGTGGGGTCGCTAAGAGTCGGACACGACTGAGTGACTTCACTTTCACTTTTCACTTTCATGCATTGGAGAAGGAAATGGCAACCCACTCCAGTGTTCTTGCCTGGAGAATCCCAGGGATGGGGGAGCCTGGTGGGCTGCTGTCTGTGGGATCACACAGAGTCAGACACGACTGAAGTGACTTAGCAGCAGCAGCAGTGATAAAATACTCCTCCTTGGGAAAAAAAAAAAAAAAAAAACTTTTGTTGATTTAAGTTCTAAATGCCTGCACTCAGGGTGAACCAGCTCCCTACCCAGCCCTTGGTACAACACTGGGCAGGAATTCTTCTTGGTGCAGGAGCATCTGCTCCAATAATGAGTCTTCACCTGGACTTCTTTGGGGGAGGGTAGCAAGAGGCAAGGAGCCAAGGGAGCATGACTCTATGGACCACAGATGAGAGCCCTTTGCTGCTGCTGCTGCTAAGTCACTTCAGTGGTGTTCGACTCTGTGCAACCCCATAGACAGCAGCCCACCAGGCTCCCCCGTCCCTGGGATTCTCCAGGCAAGAACACTGGAGTGGGTTGCCATTTCCTTCTCCAATGCATGAAAGTGAAAAGTGAAAGTGAAGTCACTTAGTTGTGTCAGACTCTTGGTGACCCCATGGACTGCAGCCCACCAGGTTCCTCAGCCCATGTGATTCTTGCTGCATAACAAACCATTTCAAAGCAACATGGCTTAAAACAAGCACCGTGTTAATGATTATGATACTGTGGGCTGGTTGGGCAGGGCTCAGCTGGGATGGCTTATCTCTGCTCCATGTGGTTCACCTGGGCTTGGTCTGTGGCTGGAATTTGGGCTGAAAGATACAAAGCCTTCCTCTCATGCCTGGCCCTTCAGTGGAGATGGCTGGGACACTGCAACTTTTCTTTACTCCTAATTTTTCATCTTCTAGACCCTTCTTTGCATGTGACTTTTCTAACAGTATGACCTAAACAGTTTTTACCCTGTGGCTCAGAACTCCAAGACAGTGAAAGTAGATGCTCTCAAGGGCCTCTTTGGACCTGAGCCTAGAACTTGTACAACCTTCCTTTGGCCACCAGTCATGGACCAGCCCAGGTTCAGTATGACAGGGAACTACACAGGAATGTCAATCAGAGAGGCTCAGTACCCCACCCAGCAAGGCACCATCTGGAAGCTGTGACTGTCCTGTAGTCAGGGAGTGGTTGAGCCTGGGTGACAGAGCTGTGCAGCTGAGGGTTTCCTCTGAAGCCTTCTATAGCCCCACCCCAGGACACACTTACCTTACTCTGGGTAAGGCCTGGTCTCCCCAGGACCACCCCTCCCCCTAAATTCACCCGCTGGAATATCCCTTTCCTACCCCCATGAAAACTTACTCTCGGGATTGACGTGCCCTACTGACCTGTGCTGACATGTCATGCTGTGTGTGAATAAGCCCCGGGCAGTCCTGGGCCTGGCCCTCCCACCTCCCAGGAGGCCACAGCAGTCTTCTGGAGCAGTGAGTGAAAGTGTTAGTTGCTCAGTCATGTCCGACTCTATGCAACCCCATAGAGTAGCATGCCAGGCTCCTCTGTCCTTGGGATTCTCTAGGCAAGAATACTGGAGTGGGTAGCCATTCCCTTCTCCAGGGGAATTTTCCCTATCCAGGGATCGAACCCAGGTCGCCTGCATTGCAGGCGAACTCTTTACCATATGAGCCACCAAGTTCCTTGGTAAAACTCCAGGCACTTCAGCAAGTGGGTGCAGGAGAGGTTCCCGAGCAGGTGGGGGTGTGGTATCTCCTGGTTGCCTGTGTCCCTGATTGACTATATGCCAGTGGGAATTGCCCATTTGTCTGGAAAATTAGAGCCCCCTCAGTCCAGGCCATTCAGGGGAGTTTTCTGTTCATTACCTTCTCAGCTTGTTCTCTGGGTGCCTTTCCTTAATCATTTCCTTCAGAGCTAACAGCAGTCACTACCACACGGCAAGTACTGCTTCTCTGTCCCAGCCTTTGTGTTGTGGTCTTGGGGAACTGCCTCACTGCGTGGAGGGAGCTGCTGTCTGAGGGGGTGGGGGAGCCCACTGATGCTCCTCCATCTCCTGTGCTCTAAGCCCAGGTGCGAGGCCCATTATCCAAGACCCCTTCCGGCAGGCCCTGCCAGTGCCTCTTAGCGTCTCGCCCTCCCCCTCTCTCTGAGCTGCACCCAAGTGTGTGTGTCTATTACAAGAAGGGGGAGAACAAGCCAGCAGTATGTCACGGGAGTAATAATTACATCCCCAACTCCCATCATGCCGTCTGCTGCTGACCTTTCACCCTTCCTCTCTTTTAATCACCCCCCAGCATCACTCACTCTGACAGAGCAGCAGCACGGGCCCTGTGACCTGTCAGCCCGGGGACATGACTTATAGGGCCTCGCAGGTGGACAAAGGGAAGGGAGATAGGCCACATAAATCTCCCTGGTGAATAAAGGAGAGTAATGGAGTGCTCTCCCCAAGCCCTCGATAGCAGACTTCCGTGGTCTTGTTATTCGGCGCAGAGTTTCGGTGATGAGGAAGTGGCCCCGGCTGACGTGTGGGTCCCAATCAACCTTGCCAAAGCCAGCAGCCTCTACAGGAGCCCCAATGTCACATCCACCCTGATGTCCCCGGAGGGGGCAGGACAGGGAGGGCAGCTGGCTCCCAGGCTGGTTTATTGCATCTGCAAGTGGAGGAGTGCTTAGTTGCTCAGTCGTGTCTGACTCTTGTGACCCATAGCCTGTAGCCTGCCAGGCTCCTCTGTCCAGGGGATTCTCCAGGCAAGAATACTGGAGTGGGTTGCCATTTCCTTCTCCAGGGGATCTTCCTGACCCAAGGATTGAACCCAGGTCTCCTGCATTGCAGTCAGACTCTTTACTGACTGGGCTACAAGGGAAGCCTGCAAGTGGAGAGGAGGAAGGGAACCCACCTCAAGCCAAGCAGCCCCTGGCCTGGCTGCTCCTTGGGTGGTGGTCCCTAAGCTTGGTCAGGAGCTTCTTCCAGGAAGGGGAGAGGGCAGGAGCATCCGCAGGCCTGGAGCTCGCTCTCTAGAGAGAGCCCGGAGTGGTGCCCCTTACCTGGTAAGAGGTTCCCTGGACAGAGAACATTGAGGGGGTGACTTGGCGGATTGTGTGCAGGATTCATCGGGATCCTTTCAAGCTTCACTAATTAGCATGAGAGAACCTGTTCTCACTAAGGCATCTGAGAAGGAATGGGTACCCAATGGCCTGGAACCCTGAGCTGGGCAGGAATATCCCCCTCCCACAGGCAAACCCTCGAGTGGGGATGAGTTGCTGATTCTGAAACTCACTCATTCATTACGACACCAGCTGCCTCTCAAGTCTTTCTTTACCTGTTCATTTAGCTGTGGGGCTGCAAGCTAGGGCCCATGGGTGTCTTTTGTTTAGTCTGGAGTTGTTTTATCAAATTAGAATTTGCAGTTCTTCAGACAGTACTGGCTCATTCCAGTCCACACTCCACAGACACCTGCCATCACACTTAATCATGGTTCCAGTCATCTACATCACCTGCCTCTTCCCTATAGATAGTTTGACCCCAAGGAACCCCCTGAAGCCCAGGCCTGATTCCTAGGTGGTCCCACTCAGACCCTCCATCCTTCTTGAGGACAGTTTCTGCCTCACCTCCTACATCTGTCTGGAGAGCACATTAACTTCCTTGAACCTTTTATAGCTTTTACTGCATTTGAGACTCAGAATAACTCCCTGAGATGTCAAATGGCATCACCCCCATTTGGACAGCTGGAGAACATGAGTAAGAAGAGTAACTGGCTTGCTTTAGGCCACACAACTGGTCAATGAAAGACAGAGGAGGACCCAGAGATTTTGATTTCAGATGTCTTTTTTTCCACCAGACCATCAGTTCAGTTTAGTTCAGCCTCTCAGTTGTGTCCGACTCTTGGTGACCCTATGGACTTCAGTACACCAGGCTTCCATGTCCATCGTCAACTCCTGGAGCTTGCTCAAACTCATGTCCATCGGGTCAGTGATACCATCCAACCATCTCATCCTCTGTTGTCCTTCTCCTCCTGACTTCAATCTTTCCCAGCATCAGGGTCTTTTCTAAAGAGTCAGTTATTCACATTAGGTGGCCAAAGTATTGAAGCTTTGGCTTCAGCATGAATATTATTAGCATGAATATTATTCACCTTGCAATGAATATTAGGATTGATTTCCTTTAGGATTGACTGGTTTGATCTCCTTGCAGTCCAAGGGACTCTCAAGAGTCTTCTCCAATACCACAATTCAAAACATCAATTCTTTAGCATTCAGCTTCCTTTATGGTCCAGCTCTCACATCTATACATGACTACTGGAAAAACCATAGCTTTCACTAGATGGACCTTTGTTGGCAAAGTACACCAGACCATAATTCTAATGAATTTTTGCCCCCACCACACTCAACTACACATTTATAGTTGGATCATCATATCTCAGAGTGCAAGGGCTATTGGGTCCAATTCTCTACCTTTATGCACAAACAGCCTTCATGATAACTCCAGCACAGAGAGTCCCACAGCCCCTGCTGACACCTTCTGGGGCCAAGGGACTCACCATCTCAGAGGGATGGTTTATTCCATCCTTGTGGAGTGTATTTGCCTTTAGAAAACTCTTTCTCATCTTCCTGGAGCCCAGATATGTGAGGTCCTCTTACCACCACCATGGACTCTTCTGCTGCTCTCAGTATCCACATGGAAGTGGCCCTCTCATTTGAAGGATTTGAAGACCCTTTGTCAGGTTCAACAGGCTCAGTTGCTGTATTGGTCAGGATCACAAGGGACAAAATACTGACCCTAAAGGGAATTTATTCATTCATGAAACTGGCATGATCCAGGATTAGGCATTAGGGGACCCAAGGGTACAAACAGTGTTTTGAGGTGCCTGTCCCCATTTCTCAGCTCTGCCTTCCTCTACACTGACATCGTTCTCAGGTAAGTGCTCCTGATATGGAGGCATCTGGGTAGACTCAGCCTAAATCCCACCAACTCAGTAAATGCCATGAAAAAGAGTTCCCCTTTCCCAAGAATTCCAGAAAAAGCCATGGGTAGGACTGTCTCTGACCGAGCTTGGGTCACATGTCCACCCATTAACCAGTCCCTGTGTCCAGGAAGATGGAGATCTCTGAATGGTCAGGCCCAGGTCATACACCCACCTCCGGGGATTGGCCCCACCTATATGACATGCCCAGTGAGTTGGGGGGAGTCCCTGAAGGAAAATCATGGAGCACTTTACAGAACATGGGAAGATGGAGATTGGCCCCCTGTAGTAGTCATGGTTTCAAGGCCTAGCCATCCTGCTCATTCTCTCTCTGTGCGTTCTCTGGTATGTTTCTTTCCTTGTGGGGTGTAGTTCAGAGAGTAGAACTGAGTCTCCCACAGGTGGTATCATCTGTGAAAAGTGGGTTCCAAATGTGTCCTACCTGACTCCTGGACACTCCACTTCTATCAGACATGCAGGGTCCCATTCGGGACCACACTGCTGTTCTGGCCCCCTGCGCCTGCAGGCAACTAACACACCCCGGTCTTGTACTGCCCTTTGTCCGCCAACCTCCACCTCTTGGTTATCACAATGAGGATTTTAAAAACAAAGGAGTAACACCATTCAAGGCAAACTGTTCAATATCACAGTAATCCAAGTCTATGCCCCAACCAGTAACGCTGAAGAAGCCGAAGTTCTATGAAGACCCACAAGATCTTTTAGAACTAACACCCAAAGAAGATGTCCTTTTCATTATAGGGGACTGGAATGCAAAAGTAGGAAGTCAAGAAACACCTGGAGTAACAGGCAAATTTGGCCTTGGAATACAGAATGAAGCAGGGCAAAGACTAATAGAGTTTTGCCAAGAAAATGCACTGATCATAACAAACACCCTCTTCCAACAACACAAGAGACGACTCTACACGTGGACATCACCAGATGGTCAACACCAAAATGAGATTGATTATATTCTTTGCAGCCAAAGATGGAGAAGCTCTATACAGTCAGCAATAACAAGACCAGGAGCTGACTGTGGCTCAGACCATGAACTCCTTATTGCCAAATTCAGACTTAAATTGAAGAAAGTAGGGAAAACCACTAGACCATTCAGGTATGGCCTAAATCAAATCCCTTATGATTATACAATGGAAGTGAGAAATAGATTTAAGGGCCTAGATCTGATAGATAGAGTGCCTGATGAACTATGGAATGAGGTTCGTGACATTGTACAGGAAACAGGGATCAAGACCATCCCCGTGGAAAAGAAATGCAAAAAAGCAAAATGGCTGTCTGGGGAGGCCTTACAAATAGCTGTGAAAAGAAGAGAAGCGAAAAGCAAAGGAGCAAAGGAAAGATATAAGCATCTAAATGCAGAGTTCCAAAGAGTAGCAAGAAGAGATTAGAAAGCCTTCTTCAGCGATCAATGCAAAGAAATAGAGGAAAACAACAGAATGGGAAAGACTAGAGATCTCTTCAAGAAAATCAGAGATACCAAAGGAACATTTCATGCAAAGATGGGCTCAATAAAGGACAGAAATGGTATGGACCTAACAGAAGCAGAAGATATTAAGAAGAGATGGCAAGAATACACAGAAGAACTGTACAAAAAAGATCTTCATGACCCAGATAATCATGATGGTGTGATCACTCACCTAGAGCCAGACATCCTGGAATGTGAAGTCAAGTGGGCCTTAGAAAGCATCACTATGAACAAAGCTAGTGGAGGTGATGGAATTCCAGTTGAGCTATTTCAAATTCTGAAAGATGATGCCATGAAAGTGCTGCACTCAATATGCCAGCAAATTTGGAAAACTCAGCAGTGGCCACAGGACTGGAAAAGGTCCGTTTTCATTCCAATCCCAAAGAAAGGCAATGCCAAAGAATGCTCAAACTACTGCACAATTGCACTCATCTCACACGCTAGTAAAGTAATGCTCAAAATTCTCCAAGCCAGGCTTCAGCAATATGTAAACCGTGAACTTCCTGATGTTCAAGCTGGTTTTAGAAAAGGCAGAGGAACCAGAGATCAAATTGCCAATATCTGCTGGATCATGGAAAAAGCAAGAGAGTTCCAGAAAAACATCTATTTCTGCTTTATTGACTATGCCAAAGCCTTTGACTGTGTGGATCACAGTAAACTGTGGAAAATTCTGAAAGAGATGGGAATACCAGATCACCTGATCTGCCTCTTGAGAAATTTTTATGCAGGTCAGGAAGCAACAGTTAGAAGTGGACATGGAACAACAGACTGGTTCCAAATAGGAAAAGGAGTACATCAAGGCTGTATATTGTCACCCTGTTTATTTAACTTATACGCAGAGTACATCATGAGAAACGCTGGACTGAAAGAAATACAAACTGGAATCAAGATTGCCGGGAGAAATATCAATAACCTCAGATATGCAGATGACACCACCCTTATGGCAGAAAGTGAAGAGGAACTCAAAAGCCTCTTGATGAAAGTGAAAGAGGAGAGTGAAAAAGTTGGCTTAAAGCTCAACATTCAGAAAACGAAGATCATGGCATCTGGTCCCATCACTTCATGGCAAATAGATGGGGAAACAGTGGAAACAGTGTCAGACTTTATTTTTCTGGGCTCCAAAATCAGTGCAGATGGTGACTGCAGCCATGAAATTAAAAGACGCTTACTCCTTGGAAGGAAAGTTATGACCAACCTAGATAGCATATCCAAAAGCAGAGACATTACTTTGCCAACAAAGGTCCGTCTAGTCAAGGCTATGGTTTTTCCTGTGGTCATGTGTGGATGTGAGAGTTGGACTGTGAAGAAGGTTGAGCACCAAAGAATGGATGCTTTTGAAGTGTGGTGTTGGAGAAGACTCTTGAGAGTCCCTTGGATTGCAAGGAGATCCAACCAGTCCATTCTGAAGGAGATCAGCCCTGGGATTTCTTTGGAAGGAATGATGCTAAAGCTGAAACTCCAGTACTTTGGCCACCTCATGTGAAGAGTTGACTCATTGGAAAAGAGTCTGATGCTAGGAGGGATTGGGGGCAGGAGGAGAAGGGGACGACAGAGAATGCAATGGCTGGGTGGCATCACTGACTCTACGGACGTGAGTCTCGGTGAACTCCGGGAGTTGGTGATGGACAGAGAGGCCTGGCGTGCTGCGATTCATGGGGTCGCAAAGAGTCGGACACGACTGAGCGACTGAACTGAACTGAACTGAACACTATTCAATTAAGTTAATCATTTCAGCCTCATCATTGCAGTTCATTGGAATCATTTAACAAAAGTTAGTTCTGGCAGTCTGAAACTCTGGTCATACGTTTTTTTATTCTAGTCCCTGTCATATAAAGCTTAGTAGGACAGGATTGAGAGCACAGCCCTATGGCCTCCCTCTAGAGACTTCATCCAGCCTGATCAGTTCAATGATTAGAGCTCTTTAGTGAGACTAACAATAGAACCAATCTCAAAAGATTGTCATGATGATTAAATGAGCTAATATTTGTAAAGCCCTTAGAACAGGACCTAGCACATGGTGAGTAATATGAAGGTGTTGGCTAAACAGACAGCTTGGCCTTGATTAATCAAGAGATATGAACTAGAGCTGTGCTATTATTCAACCCCCATTTTCTGTACCAGGCCCCACGCCTCTTGTGATAGGTTTTATCAAATGCCTTGACATACAAGAATGATATCTCTGCCTTTCCCCTCATCGGTATTATAAAACACAGAAAGTGAGGTTTGGCTGGTATAAACAATGATGACCCCTTGTGACCCACATTCCTTTCTATGAGCTCCAAATCCATCTACTTGATAAGTGTAGTGTTCTAAAACTGGGGACTATCAATCTTTCTGATCAAGAATGTGTGGTACCACCTATTGGAAATTTTGGACAACATGGTATTAGTGTCTCTGTGCTTGGAGTCAAAGTTATACTCAATCAAGAAGAGTAAATTCAGTTTCCTTGAGACCCGAAAAAACAATCCCCAAAGTCAGGACCCTGCCCTTGATCACTCACCAAACCAAGCTAAGCAATAAAGGAAGGTACTTGGATCAGTTAAAAATGCTGTGACCCGCAAGTAACAGAACACACAGACACCACAGCTTGATCGTAAGGATTGGTCTAACCAAGAAGTTCAGAGGTGGCAGGTCTCAGGACTGGTTGAGCATTGGTTAACCGTGTATTGAGAACCCAGACGCTCTCTGTTCAGTTCTGCCATCCTTAGCTTTTGATGCCTCATAGTTAGAAGGCAATGGCACCCCACTCCAGTACTCTTGCATGGAGAATCCCATGGACAGAGGAGCCTGGTGGGCTGCAGTCCATGGGGTCGCTAAGAGTCGGACACGACTGAGCGACTTCACTTTCACTTTCATGCATTGGAGAAGGAAATGGCAACCCACTCCAGTGTTCTTGCCTTGAGAATCCCAGGGACAGGGGAGCCTGGTGGGCTGCCATCTATGGGGTCGCACAGAGTCGGACATGACTGAAGTGACTTACCAGCAGCAGCTGAAGCTCCAGATATCATGGCCTTCAAAGAGGCACAAAGACAGTAGATTCTCTTCCTTTTCCTATGGGGTAATAAAATATATTAGTTACATGGTTTTCCCTAGCTACAAGTAAGGCTAGGAACTGGAGTATCTATATTGTACAGAGAGTGGTGGCAAGGGATAAGTGGGTTAGGAATGGCTGCTGGGTAGCCAATAAACAAGGCCTACCATGACTTTCTAAGCAGGACGGTAGCCCTATTTATCCACCACCACACCCCAGAGCCCCTGGAGGAGGGCATGGCAACCCATTCCAGTGTTCTTGCCTTGAGAATCCCCATGGACAGAGGAGCCTGCAGGGCTGCAGTCCCTGGGGTCACAAAGAGTCAGACACGACTGAGCCACTAAGCACGGCACAGCACCCCCTAGACCATATGTTAGCACTGGAAGTAACCTTCAATTCGTCTTGTCCAACTTCATCTGGCTACGATAAAACAGAGGCCCAAAGAGAAAAAGACTTGTCCAAGGTCACACAGCTAGTTAGTAACTAGTTAGTAGCTGAACAGTGTTTTTATACATAAATGAGGATAATAATGTTTTAGTCAAGGCTAGACTCTCTCTCAAAGAGAGAGAGAGTTAGGCTCATGTAATTCTGAGAGTTGACAGTCTGAAATCTACAGGGCAGGCCAGCAGCCTGGAAATTCAGCTAAGAGTTGATGTTGCAGTTTTGAATTCCAGCTTTTAAGGAGGGCAGCAGGCTGGAAATTCAGGCAGGATCTCTATGTTGCAGTCTTGAGAATTCCTTCAGGAAATTTCGGTCTTGAGATGTTCAACTGATTAGATGTGGCCCATCCACATCGTAGAGGGTAATCTGCTTTACTCAAAGTCTAAGTGCTAATTATATCTTAAAAAATACCTTCACAGCAACATCTAGACTGGTACTTACCCAAACAACTGGCTGCCAGAGCCTCACCAAGTTGGCACATAAATCAATCATCACACAGTAGCATCTATCCCATAAGGTTGTTATGATGATTAAATGAGTTAATACTTATAAAGCTCTTAGACGTAAAGAGTCAGTACTTGAAACTGCACTAAATAAATAGATGTGTAAATGAACAAACAAACAACTGGGACTTGCACCCAGGTCTTCTAGTACCATGGTTTTCAAACTGTGTTTCCACACTGAAGCCACATGCACAGGGGCATCAGGATGCTATAAACCTTCCCAGCAAACAGTCAGCATCTGCCGGTGTGGAGGAAATGCTTGCTATCTGCCAAACACGACGTGAATGACCAACCTGAGGTAGTTCACATCTTCAGCGTTGGCTCATACTACATTCTTTACAGTGGTCGCAAGAGGTTCAAGAAGCTGGATTTTCAGTGGTTGCTACAATAAAAGTCAAAGCAGAACTGGTCAATCTTATTCCAAAGTCTGAGAAGATGTGCGGTGTCCAACAGGCACATATATCCCATCGGTATGTGATTACAGTTAACAATGAAATAAAATCTTTTTAAGTTTACATTTATGTCAGGACTTCCCTGGTGGTCCAGCGGCTAAGACTCTAGGCTTCCAATGCAGGGGGCCCAGGTTCGATCCCTGGTCAGGGAACTAGATCCCATGTGCCTCAACTAAGAGTCAGCATGGCACAGCTAAAGATCCTACATGCTACAATGCAGATGGAAGACCCCACATGCCACAGCTAAGACCAGGCTCAGCCAAATAAATTACAATAACTTTTAACATTTAAGTTTGTGTGTCCTTTTTTTTTTTTCCCAAATGGCTAATCAGTTGTGAAAACACAAATGTTTCAGCTATTTAGACCTAACTACTTAAGAAAAACAACTTTTAGCTATTTCTTTTGACCCAGGGGTATCGCCAAAAAAAAAAAAAAAAAAAAAAAGATCGAGACCCTAAGAGTATGTTTAGGAAACTTTGTTCCTTCTATTTCATTACATTTCTCATGATTGCGCCTAATACTTGTCCACCTCAAACATCCTGAAAGACAGCAGGAAGGGTAAGGAGTTTGGCAAGGCTTCATTTACTCAGTGACTGAAAAAAGCCCTGGGTGGGGGCGTTCCAGGTAAAACCAGGAGCCTGGCAGGTGGGCCAATGGGTCGCCCTGTCTGGCCCTAGAGACAAACCCAAACCGCAGCCCCCTTTTCCTCTGGGGCAGCATCTGGATGCTAAGCCTTGTTCCCCCATCCCCACCTCCGCCAGCCCCCACCGCCAGAGTGAGGCTCAGCTGAATGGCTTCGTTCTTGCTAGAAAGGGCACTGCCATGCAGTCCTGGGGCAAGGGAGGGGAGAGAAGACCCTCCCTAGCCTCCCCAGCTGGGCGGGTACCTTGGAAGAGCCGCAGTGCACAGCACCCCTGCCCTCCCCCCATCTGCTGTTTAACGATGATGGAAGCTGCTGTCAGTGCGCGGCGACAGTAATAAACACTCTTCTTAATAACACAGGGTGTACCTCTTATTAAAATGAATGGACTCCCACAGCGCAGCCTGGGGCTGCACGGCTGGCAGCCAGCCGGGGATGGCAGCCCTCAACTGGAGCAGTTTATCTGCTGTAATTACTGGCAGGACAACACAGTGGGGGCTTCTGGGGGCAGGCTGGGAGTGGGTCCAGGCCTAGACTCAGCTTAGAGTTACAATCACACATTTGGAGATACCCCACACAGACCTCACACCCAAAAGCCCACCTTTCCACGTCCAGGGGTATAAAGACACACCTATCCAGAGTCACATGCACACACCTGGAGTTGACACAGGAACACTTTGATGGGATCTGTGTGCCGACATGGTAAAAGGCAGCAAGAGGGACGGCCGTGTTCTCAGGGGTGGCCCGATACCTCAGGGATGGGTGAGAAATGCGCGCTGTGCTTAGTCGCTCAGTCATGCACAAGTCTTTGCAACCCCACGGACCACAGCCCTGGCAGGCTCCTCTGTCCATGGGGAGTCTCCAGGCAAGAATACTGGAGTGGGTGGCCATGCCCTCCTCCAGGGTGAGAAATAGGGCTCTGCAAATAAATAAAGCTCAGGGATCACCCACAGGACTTCAAGGGGTGCAGGAACCAGGTGGTAAGCTGCTTGGCAATGCTCGGGATCAGAGAGATCTACAGAGAACTCCGGGCCTATGACATCACAGTAACATGGGCATGTGCTCTTATGGCACCACGGGAGGCACTTAACAGAATTAGAATTGACCATTTTAAGATTCGTTACTTAAGAGTGCTAAAGGAATGTGTGACTGGACGAGTGAGTGAATTAGTGAAGTAAACACAAGTTCTGCAGGGAATGTGATGAGCGTGAGGACTTTTCTGGGCACACGTACACAGACGCACATGTGAACACACACTCAGGCACAGACACACACACAGAGGCACACAGACACATACACATGTAGATGGACACACACACGGGAACATACAGTCACACATGCACACACCTGCAGACACACACACGTTCACAACTCATATCTGACACGCCCCTTTTTTTGGCTCAACCAGTGCAAGAAACATCAGTCAGTGCTAGAAACACACACTGTCAGCTCAGGAAGGTGACCTCAGACCCACCATGAGAGACTCTGCTTTTTAAGATATTTTCCTTTTGAGAAGTGAGAGAAAGGTGTTCTGTGAAGACCCAAGAGAAGGTGAGACAAAGGGACTTGGGGACCCACAGCATTCCTTCCTTGCAGCCCCCAGTTCAGCCCAGCCTGCCCGTGATGCAACTGAAGCCCCATCAAGCAGAGGCCTCGCCCTTCCTTCCACTGAGCCATGTTGCCCTGTTTTTACAGGGACCTAGACGTCCCTCCAGGACTCTCCACAAGGAGGGGTCTTCCCACAAGGTGAGTGAGTGAGTGTGTGTGTGAAAGTCACTCAGTCAAGTCCAACTGTATAGTCCATGGAATTCTCCAGGCCAGAATACCGGAGTGGGTAGCCTTTCCCTTCTCCAGGGGATCTTCCCAACCCAGGGATCGAACCCAGGTCTCCCACATTGCAGGCGGATTCTTTGCCAGCTGAGCCGTAAGGGAAGCCTCCCACAAGGTAGTGGTTTCCAACTCCATTCCTCCCCGGCCTTTGCAGGGGTTCCACTGGAGGAGGCCGTGGGGAAACTGAGAGAGAGAGAGAGATGGAGGGACAGACTGAGGCAGGGAAGGCACGTGTCTGTAGGTGGGTGTGCGTGCTCGAGGAGGGCCAGAATTTCTATTCCCCAGGAGGAGCGAATCTCCTTTTCCATCCTAGTATGAGGCTACACAAAAGAATTTGCCCAAAGGGCTCCATTCTTTACAAATATACAGAAATTGAAAACCACCAAACTAGCCTGGAAACAACTGTATCTTGCTTATCTCAGTTCAAGCTGGACCTCAGAAGCCATGGAGATGAAGCTTTAACCCATGAGATGCTGATAAAATCAGTCATTTCCGGCTTCTACCAAGCATTTCCTCTGGGCCAGGCCTGGCTGTGCACTTTAGAGAGGCCATCTCATCTAATTCCCACATCAACCCTGTCATCATCTCCACTTCATAAAGGAACAAGTAGATAGGAAGTAACAGTAGCAGGATTCACTCCCAGGCTGCCTGGTCCCAGAACTCAGGTTCTCCATCAGTGTACAGCACTGCCTTTGGAGGTAGCAAGTACGTGAACTTGACCTCAGGAACCAACACTGCAACCCTCAGCATTTTCCAGCTTCTTGGAAGCGATTCCTCACAAATGAGATGCTAGGTGGGAGGCAGCCTCTCACACTAGCCTCCTACAGGTGATCGTGGCTGCTGTAGGGGAGCTGTTCCTACACCTTATAGCCACGGGAGTTCACTGCTTCTGGATTTGGACGACTAGCTTGTATCTGGCCAACTCCAGCTTCCAAGAATAACTACTAAACCTGGACTTAAAAACAATACATACAATCACGGGTGACCCTTGGGAACATTAGACCAAGTGAAATAAACGAGTCACAAACAGAAAACACTGCAGCACCTTTTCTGATCACAACTGTGCGAAACTAGAAATCGATGGTAAGGAGGAAACTAGAAAAGCCACACACATGTGGAGATTAAACACCATGCTAGTGAATGACTAATGGGTTACCATTTCCTTCTCCAGGGGATCGTTCCGACTCAGGGATTGAACCTGGCTCTCTTTGCAGGCAGACTCTTTACCGACTAAGCTACAAGGGAAGCCCTTAATGGGTCAATAAAGAAATTAAAAAATACCTTGAGGCAAATGAAAACAGAAATACAACCTACCAAAACTTATGGAATGCAGTTATAAGAGGAAAGTTAATAGAAATAAAAATGCTTACTTGAAACAAGAAAAATCTCAAACAACCTAACTTTATACAAGGAACCAGAAAAAGAACAAATGAAGCCCAAAGTTAGTAGAGTAAATAAACAAGATCAGAGCAGAAATAAAAAAGAATAAAGAGGAAAAATATAACATCAATAAAACTAAGAGCTGTTTCTTTAAAAAGTTCAATAAAATTGACAAAACTTTAGACTCACTCAGAAAAAAAGAGAAAGGACTCAAAACCAGAAATGAAAGAGGTAACATTACAATTGTTACCACAGACATAGATGATGATCTGCAAGCAATTTTATGCCAACAGATTGGATGACCTAGACGAAATGGATACATTCTTAGAAACATAAAGCCTTCCAAGACTGAATCAAGAAATAGGAAATCTGAATAAACAAACTACTGGCATGAAGATTGACTCAGTAATCAAAATCCTCCCAATAAACAGAAGTCCAGAACCAGGCAGCTTTGTGGTGAATTCCATCAAAGAGTCGAGAAGAATTAATGCCAATCCTTGTCAAACTCTTCCAAAAGATAGAACAAGAAGGAACACTTACCAATCATTTTATGAGGCCAGCATTATCCAGACGCAGAAACCAGAAAAAGATACCTCAAGAAAAGAAAGTCACAGGCCAACATCCTTGATGAATAGGCTTCCCAGGTGACTCAATGATAAAAAATCCACCTGCCAATGCGAGAGACACAAATTTGATCCCTGGGTTGGGAAGACCCCCTGGAGAAGGAAATGGCAACCAACTTCAGTATTCTTGCCCAGAGAATCCCATGGACAGAGGAGCCTGGCAGGCTGCAGTCCCTGGGGCCACAAAAGAGTCAGACATGACTTAGCAACTAAACAACAGTCCCTGATGAATAAAGATGGAAAAATTCTCAATAAAATATTAG
Source organism: Bos mutus (assembly GCF_027580195.1). Classification (NCBI taxonomy): domain Eukaryota; kingdom Metazoa; phylum Chordata; class Mammalia; order Artiodactyla; family Bovidae; genus Bos; species Bos mutus. Next base: position 98,403,982 of record NC_091626.1, read on the forward strand.
CAAACCTAATTCAACAATATATTTTAAGGATCATCACCTCAATCAAATGACATTTATTCCAGGAATACAAAGATGGTCCAACATATATACACACATTATTAATATTATTATGAATATTATTCAGCCATAAGAAGAATGAAATGTTAACATTTGCAACAACAGGATGGACCCTGATGGCATTATGATAAGGAAAGTGAGTCAGACAAAGACAATACACTCTCAATTATATGTGGAATCCAAAAGAAAAAACCAAGCTCATAGATGCAGAGAACAGACTGGTGGTTGTCAGAGGTGGGGGAGCATGAAAGGGGCAAAAGGAGTCAAAATGTATAAACTTCCAGTTAGAAAACAAGTCGTGGGGAGGTTGATATACAGCCGAGCGACTATAGTAAATAATACTGTATTATACATTTGCAAGTTGCAAAGAGAGTAAATCTTAAAATATCTCAGCACAAGAAGAAAATCTGTAACTGTGTATGATATGGAAATTAACTAAACTTGATTGTCGTGATCATTTCACAGCACATACAAATATTAAATCATTATGCTGTGCATCTGAAACTAATATAAAATTGTATGTCAATTATACCTCAGTAAAGAAAAAGAAGAAAAAAAAAGAAAGTGGTTAAAATGGTTAAGATGTGTATTTTCCCACAAATACAAATGGAATGAAGGGTTTGGAAGAGCTAGGCTAGCAGGAAGTGTCCTCGGAGAGGGCTGCAGGGGATCTAGATGTCAAGCCTTCAGCATCCGTCTCTGGTCCTCCTGCTGCTACTGCTGCTGCTGCTGCTAAGTCGCCTCAGTCGTGTCCGACTCTGTGCAACCCCAGAGACGGCAGCCCACCAGGCTCCCCCGTCCCTGGGATTCTCCAGGCAAGAACACTGGAGTGGGTTGCCATTTCCTTCTCCAGTGCATAAAGGTGAAAAGTCAAAGCGAAGTCGCTCAGCCGTGTCCGACTCCTAGCGATTCCATGGACTGCAGCCTACCAGGTTCCTCTGTCCATGGGATTTTCCAGGCAAGAGTACTGGAGTGGGGTGCCATTGCCTTCTCCAGGTCCTCCTGCTACCACCACCCATCTTGAGCCTTCCCACACTCCCCAGATGTTGAACAGGCCAGTCTTCAGCTGAGGGTGGCCCTGCAGCAACCTCTCCAAAATTAACCCCTTGCTCCCCTTTTCCTCCTCCTCTTTTCCCTTCTCCCCCTCCCCATGGTTTGCCCTCCTGACCTGAGCCACAGCTACAAACAGCTGGGATGCTCCTCTGGTTCCTCTGGTTCCATGTTTCCACTGTGCTTAACTTGGCTCCAACTATGGGAACCACAGTGAAAGAGGAGAGAAAAATGTGGCTTAAAACTCAACATCCAGAAAACTAAGATCATGGCATCAGGTCCCATCACTTCATGGCAATAGATGGGAAAACAATGGAAACAGTGAGAGGCTTTATTTTGGGGGACTCCCAAATCACTGCAGATGGTGACTGCAGCCATGAAATTAAAAGACGCTTGCTCCTTGGAAGAAAAGCTATGACCAACCTAGACAGCATATTAAAAAGCAGAGACATTACCAACAAAGGTCCATCCGGTCAAAGCTATGGTTTTTCCAGTGGTCATGTATGGATGGGAGAAGGCAATGGCAACCCACTCCAATACTCTTGCCTGGCAAATCCCATGGACGGAGGAGCCTGGTAGGCTGCAGTCCATGGGGTTGAAAAGAGTCGGACACGACTGAGTGACTTCACTTTCACTCTCATGTGTTGGAGAAGGAAAAGGCAACCCACTCCAGTATTCTTGCCTGGAGAATCCCAAGGATGGGGGAGCCTGGTGGGCTGCCGTCTATGGGGTCACACAGGTCGGACACGACTGAAGCAACTTAGCAGCAACAGCATGTATGGATGTGAGAGTTGGACTATAAAGAAAGCTGAGCACCAAAGAATTGACACTTTTGAACTGTGGTGTTGGAGAAGACTCGATGGTCCCTGAGACTGCAAGGAGACCCAACGAGTTAATCTTAAAGAAAATCAGGATTTCCCTAAATATTCATTGGATGGACCGATGCTGAAGCTGAAACTCCAATACTTTGGCCACCTGATGGGAAGAATTGACTCACTGGAAAATACCTTGATGCTGGGAAAGACTGAAGGCAGGAGGAGAAGGGAACGACAGAGGATGAGATGGTTGGATGGCATCACTGACTCAATGGACAAAAGTTTGGGTAAATTCTGGGAGTTGGTAATGGACAGGGAGGCCTGGTGTGTTGCAGTCCACGGGGTCACAAAGAGTTGGACACGACTGAGTGACTGAACTGAACTGAACTGATGGGAACCACCAAGTTAAAGCAGAGCCAGTTCAAAACTGCATTTACCACCACAGTTCAGGTGGTTCTAGGACCAGCTTTTGATGGTGGGTGAAGAGGAGGCAGGGTCTAGAATTTAATGATCATAAAATGACATGCCTTTGGTGCACACCATGTGAAAAGGGTTTCACAATCGTTGTTTCCTTTCATGTTCACCACAAAGCTATGGTGGTAGTGTGAGCCCATTTTACAGATGAGGAAACTGAAGCTCTGCGTGATTACACAAATTGCCCAAGGTCCCAAGCTTTTAATCACTGAGCTATGCTGCTTCTGGTGGAATCCAGACACCTCTTCCCCTCCCATGAGGAAAGAGGATGGCAAGTGCCTTCTCTTGGGATGAAGGATAGGGACTGTAATGACTTCCGTCATGCCTTTGGGCAGCTGTGATGACAGGAGTGAGAAAGTGGCTGGGCAACACCCACTGTCGAGGCCTCCAGTGACTAAGCTCATCAGACTCTGGGTCTAAAGACGTCTAATGAACAGGCTGGCCACTGGGCCACCCGTGGTGGGGCCCTGCAGGTGAGGCGTTCAATAAACCCCACTTTGGGCCCCTCCAAAATTTGTGTCCAGGTGTTCTCAAGGGAAACCTTAAATGGAACAGGAAGCTGTGAAGAAGGGCATGGTGCAGAAGGGGCAGTCTCACCTGATTTGTGTTGGCAGTGATGACATCACCATTGGCAGTGATGACAACACCATTGGCAGTGATGACATCACCATTGGCAGTGATGACATCACTACTGGCAGTGATGACAATAATAACCAAAGCACCACTGTTTGCGAACCCACCATGAACCAGGCACTTGCTCTGATCGTCTGCATCCTTGTTACTAAAATCACCTGGAAGCTAATTACAAATAAAGGCACTCAGGCCCTACCCCAGCCTTGCTGAGTCAGAATCTCCATTTTTCACAAGGTCCTCAGGTGATTCACAGGCACTGCCTCACACCTTGTCTTATTCAGTCCTTAGTGCCATGTTCCCAAGAAATTATGTTTTTTCTGTTCAGATTTTACAGATGAGGGAACTGAAGCCCAGGGGGGTGAATTTCATTGTCCAGGGACAAGAGGAGGAAAGAGTTGGAATCTGACCCTGTGGACAATGTGACTTCAAACCTACGAAAGAGGTGAAGGGAAGTTTATGAGCCGTTCTCTGATTTTGGGCTTTTGATTCTTGTCTTTTAACCAGGCTGCCCCCAGAAGGACACAGGAGGCTCCCTGCAAGCAGGAGGAGTTACTCGAGGCCTGCTCTGGACCTCAGCCTTGCCACTTTCTCCTGCACCCCAAGTGGGGCTTCCCTGAACTTGGGCACAGCAGCCCCTTGAGGGAGGCGCTTGGGAGGGCAGTGCTCAGAGGGAAACAAGGATGCTCTCTCACCTGCTGCTCCAGCTTGGTCCTCCTGACACTCATAGGCAGCCAAAGACATTCTCTCCCCTGCCCAGGAATGTGGCGCCCACTCCCTCCTTCAGGAACCCCACGAAGCCACGCGGCCTATGCCAGCAGCATCTTGGCCTGTGGGGCTGTGGCCCACGCCGTGTCTCATTCCAAACTCCTCAATCTCTCCCATTAGCTGAGATTGCAGGTTCAGAGCACAAACATCGCCACCTGTCACTGCAGCCGCAACTCCTCCGTCAGCCGAGAATGGTCTCGTCTCCTTCAATCCATCACGGAGGGTTTCTATCGCTCTCCCTCTGTGAGCCCTTCCCCCAGCACCTGGCCCAGGGGAGTTGCTTCACTGCCAGGTGGGAGGAGAGAGGTGGCAGGAAGCCCAGGGCAGGGACCTCTCAGGCCCTGAGCCTGGTAGTACCTGGAGAACCCAGCCCCGACCAAAGAGCACACCTGCTTCAAACCCAGAGGAAGCAAATGAGGTGGCGGGAACAGAGGAGTTAGTTGCTCAGTCGTGTCCGACTCTGCAACCCCATGGACTGTAGCCAGCCAGGCTCCTCTGTCCATGGGGATTCTCCAGGCCAGAATACTGGAGTGGGTTGCTATGCCTTCCTTCAGGGGATCTTCTTGATCCAGGGATTGAACCTGAGTCTCCTGCATTGCAGGCAGACTCTTTACCATCTGAGCCACCAGCAAAGCCCCCAGCAGGAGCAGAGGGCTTCCCTAACACTCCCCAGGCATGGGATGTACACTTGCTGCCCTTGGAGATGAAGTCACTGTAATCTGGGGGCCTCATCCCTGGGCTTTCTGACTCCGGGTATCTGGGGCAGAGCCTGAGAACCTGCATTTTTTAACAGAGCTGCTCCATGTGATTCTGAGGCCATAGGTCCCCAGATCCCAATGTTGAGCAACTTGGTTGATGGAGCCTCTTATCAGTAGGTTAGGCCGGATGGTGCTGTTGTAACAAACAACCCCCACACCCTCAGGGGCTTAATACTATAACGATTCATTTCTTGCATCTCCATGCCCAAAGCTAGCTGGCTGGAGGTTTCTTTCACTGAGGTTATTCAGAAACCCATCTGAGGAAACTCGTCTAGACCAGATTTCTGTGATTGCGGTGAGGAGCACAGCTGGGGGGTCCAGCGGACAAGTGCTCAAGCCTGAAAGCGACACAGAGCACTCCTGCCCACAACCCACTGGCCAGAACTAATGCTAGCTAGCACCCTGCCCAGCTTTGAGAGGATGGGGAGAAGTAACCACCCCCCGCCACGTGTGCCAGGGGAGAGAGAGAGGAGTGGGATACGGGGGAACCGTCTGGGCATTCCCCCTGGACGGCACTGAGGCTGAAAGCCCAGCCCCTGCCTCTGATGCCTGACCCACTGGCTGCAACCCAGAAGACACGAAGGAAAGCACGAGGTGAGTGCCTGGGCCTGCCATCTGTTTCCATGGCACTTAGTCTTTGCCAAAGTTTAGTCACATGCGTTATTGCATCAATGATTCTTACTGCAGCAGAATTATTTATACATGTATATTATTTGTTATGTTTGTGTGTGTGTGTGTGTGTGTGTGTGTGTGTTAGTTGCTCAGCTGTGTCTGACTCTGTGCAATCCCATGGACTGTAGCCCGCCAGGCTTCCCTGTCCATGGAATTCTCCAGGCAAGAACATTGGAGTGGGTTGCCATGCCCTTCTCCCATTTGTTACAGGTTACATCATTTCTCTTAGCTTTCAGAGCAGTTGAGCCTATAACCCTTGAGGCCACAGTTAGTTACAGGGGAGGACTGAGGTTAGTGCCCAGGTGTTTGGGCTCCTAGGCCAGGGCCCTTCCGATCAGGCTCAGGCCAAAGCAGAGCCAGGGCAGGCTGGTCCCATGAACTTCAGGCTTGTTGGTTTGGGCTGGGCTTCCCTCAGTGGACGGGGTCCTCTGCCCTTGGAAGTCTCACATTAGGTCTGCAAGGGTCCAACTCCGCTCTCCTACCACTATGATGCTGCTGTCAGCCCCAGAGCTAACCAACTTTCTTTCTCTGCCATCTGCTGGGAAAAGGGAGACTCCATCAGCCCCTGACCACCAGCAGTCTCCCTAATAATATTTAGGCCCACCTCTCCAAGCCTGGGGCTTCCCTCATAGCTCAGTTGGTAAAGAATCTGCCTGCAATGTAGGAGACCCTGGTTTGATTCCTAGGTCGGAGGATCTCCTGGAGAAGGGATAGGCTACCTACTCCAGTATTCTTGGGCTTCCCTTGTGGCTCAGCTGGTAAAGAATCCACCTGCAATGCAGGAGACCTGAGTTTGATCCCTGGGTTGGGAAGATCCACTGGAGAAGGGAAAGGCTACCCACTCCAGTATTCTGGCCTGGAGAATTCCATGGATACAGTCCATGGGGTCGCAAAGAGTCTGACACGACTGAGCGACTTTCACTTTTCACTTTCACTCCAAGCCTGGCAGACAACACGTGCCAGGATTCAAATTTAAGGGTGATGGGGAACTCGCAAGTGAGTGGTGTATCTGAGACTAGGTAGGTTTTTCTGTGGGAAGTCAGGGCAGGAGTTTGGGGGCAGGAAGACTTGTCCAATCATTTTTGGGAAATTAAGGAGATGAAAAAATTAGTCTAATCAAACTCTTATTTTACTGCCTAGCTATGAAATCCCGGCTAGAAAAGGCCAATGGAAATAGGAAAATCCGGTTACACAGTCCACATTCTCAAATGTTCCCAGGGCCCCAGGAAACCGTGGAGGCCCACAGAGGTCCTGAGGCTGTCTTCAGGCAGGGCTGAGTGCTCGCCACAGCCAGTGCAGCAAAGCAACTCTAAGTACTGAAATGTGGCCACTTCTGTACTTTTCATCTTAAAATAGGTTTGTGCCGCCTCATACATGCCTTTTATTTTCTCCTAAGAAAAATACAACATGGGGGCTCAGGGGTTCCCAGATCCCCTGAGAGACTGTGTGCTGTCACTGAGCCACTCCACGACCTTCAACCCATACCTCATTTTCCTCTGCCTCATCGTTTTGCACCCACTCTCAGCCCAGATAGTCAAGGGTGGGGTGGAGAAGAATGAGCCTGGGCCCGCTGACCCTCTGCTGGGGTATACTTATGGGGTGTATGGCCTCAGATCATGAAACTTCACAGAGACTGGGAGTTGGGGGACAGGGGGATGGGATAATTTTCAAGTTCAAAGACCTGGGACGGAGTTCCCGGCTCAATGATTTCCTATCTATGTGGTCTTGATAAATCTCTTATTCTTACTAACTTCCTTATCCATAAGATAGGACAATAATAACTGTCTGCTTTCTAAGACTTCAGTTCATTCCTCCAACAAATATTTATTGAGCAGGTGCAGCAGTTGGTGGGGGTGGGAGGGAGTGGACAATAACCAAGGGCACTAAGGAGGTGCTTACCGTGGAGGTAAGTGCCATGAAAGAGGCAATCAGGATGGTGAGATAAAGGGTAACAAGGTGAGGCTGGGAGACGGCTATTTAGACTAGGAGATCAGAGAATTTCTCTCTGAGGAGGTGGCATTTGATCTCAGACAAAAGTGCAGACAAAAGTGAAGACCTGGGGCAGTGCATTCAGACCGAGGGAAGTGCAAAGGCCCTGTGGTAGAAAAGGGCTTGTCAGGCTGGCAGGCACTGGGGCAGTGTTTTGGGAGAAGACAAAGTACTCAGTGAGGCCAGCCCTGGGAGAAAAGTGAGCTCCAATGCAGGCCACAATGAACAAGGCCTAGGGACTAGTCGGTGGAAGTCCAGGCTTCCTGCTTTGTGATTTCTCCCCTCAGACCTGTCCCTGCCTTGTAGCTGCCCCAGGGGAACCAGAAGTGGTTAGGCAGCTAGCTAGACTGCCCTGGGATCAGAGAAGCCTTCCCACCTCACCTGGGCAAGCTCAGGCACTCAGTTGGCCTGGCTCATAGGAGGGGAACAGCTCATGACCTCTCAGGCCCAGACAATGGGAAGGGCTGGTGTGCTCGCTCCTGGCCAGGTGGACCTGGATGAATCCTCCCAGGAGACGCCTGGGCACCCACTCAGCAGCCCTATTTCTGCCCTCCAGTCTACACACACAGAGGAAGAGTGACCTCTAGTGATGGATGCCCGGCAGAGAGCTCAGGTGCCCAGCTGGCTGCCACCAGGCCCTGCTTCAGAGCCCAGAGTGGGCAAAGGTGGGGCAAGACTTCGTGGGAACCAAGGAAGCCAGGGCAACTGCAGACCCAGAGCACAGGCTGTTCTCTGAGGGGTGAGAAACAGCCTCGCGTGCTGGCCAGGGCACTCAGCTGGGCTAGGGAGCCCTAAACAGAACCCAAGGCTGGGTGACCTAGGGGTCTGAAAGTCCCCCAGCCTCGGTTTCCCCTTCTAGGCTGTCCAAGATTCCCATGAGTCTCCTATTAAGACTCTACAGTAGGTATTGGTCTCTTCATTTTAGAGATGAAGACATGGAGGCACATATGGGGAAAGTACCAGAGCCAAGATTCAAGTCAAGATCAGTGTCATCCAAAGCCCACCCCTTTCTATTGTGCCTCACCCTCCCTCAGCCTGGACCTCACCAGGGGACTTCTCAGGACACTGGTGAGCTCCGGGGCATGGTCAGCCCTCTGGGCACCCATCTGGGGCTGCATAGTATGGGAGGCAGAGACAAGTCAGTGTGCATGAGCAGGAAGCCCGTGTGGGCAGGGTACTTGTGGGTGCAGGACCCCTGTGTATTCAGGGTCCACGCATGTGTGCAGGCTGTGTGTGCAGGAGATGGCTTGTCCAGCAAGCCCTGGGCCTTCCCAGGTCTACCATGCATCCTCCTTTTATTCTTACCCAGGAACTAGCTGAAACCCCCATCTCAGGATTGAGGGCAGGGGTGGGAGGTAGACTCTGAGGCTCCCCTCTATTGTGTCTTCCTGTTCATTTGCATTTCCATCCACACAGTTGAAGAACTTGACAGGAAGACCCTCAAAGGTCCTGATGTCTGAGTCTTCTCTACAACGTCCAGCTTCAGGAGGGATGCCTCCAATGGCAGAGACCCACTGCCTCCATCACCACATCCCATTCCAATCTGTAGCATCCATTAGTCACAGAAAATTCCTCTTTATGCTAAGCTGTCATCTGCCTCCAGTGAACTTTGAACTATCAAGTCTGGCTTTCTTCCTAGAGTCATATGAGATAACTCCATGGAGCCTTCTTACGATATCTTTGACAATTAAAAACTCTTCTAAGAAAGCTCCTGCAACTTGCAGAGGGATTCCCTCTGGTTATTGCATGAGAACTGGTCAGAACATGTGTGAGAAGCTACTAGAGGTTGAGAAAGAACCACTGCAAAGCAGTAAGTCCAACAGCTTCTCAACTTCACACCCGACTGGAACTAGTTTGTGTTCCTGCCAGCCCCAATGGAAAGACCTCATAATAAACTGGGCGTGGGGTAAAATCCCTGGAAGTGGGGACATGTTAGATCTAGATGACAGACTATTCTGGATCAGCATAATAAAGCACAGAAGTGATGACACCTCCTGGATGAATGATTGCAGGGAAGAAAAGGGGAGTTGAGGACCAGGGTCAGGGCTTGAAGTATATCTTCCTGTTCACTACACACCTTTTTTCACTGTTTGGAATTTTTTTTTTTTGGCTTTGTCCACCTCACAAAGCCTCCAAAAATTATGAGCAGCACAGCCTATATTTCTTCCGAGGCTTGGAATTTTTACTGTGTGTATATATTCCTTTTAAAATACTTTTTTTTTTAAAGAGGGCAGGCTCTGGAGTCAGACTGTTTGAGAATCTGGCTCCCTCTCTTGTAAGCTGGTTAAACTCAGGCAAATCACTGAAATCCTCCAAGCCTTGGGTTTCTCGTGGATGAACTGAATTTTGTCCTTTTGTTTCAGGTGACCATGACCATCCCTCAGTTCCAGAGATGGGCATATTACTATGGTCTTAGGTGGTGGGGTCTCTAGGGTGATTAGATCATGAGGATGGAGCCCTCAGGAATGCAGTTAGTGCCCTATATAAGAGCCTCTGGATTTGAAAAAAAAAAAAAACTGAAAAAGAAGAGATACATGTATATGAATAACCGAATCACTTTGTGGTACACCTGAAACTAACACAACATTATTAATAAACTGTTCCAATATAAAATAAAAAGTTAAAAAATTAAACTCTTCTGCAGGGAAGATCTAAATAGACATTTCTCCAAAGAAGACATACAGACGGCCAACAGACACATGAAAAGATGTTCCATATTGCTAATTATAAGAGAAATGCAAATAAAAATTACAATGAGAATTATACTCCAATAAAAAAAAAACTACAATAAGGGGTCACCTCACACCAGTTAAAATGGCCATCATCCAAAAGTCTGCAAATAATTAATGCTGGAGAGGGTGTGGTGGAAAGGGAACTCTCCTACACTATTGGGAATGTAAATTGGTGCTGCCAGTATGGAGAATAGTATGGAGGTTCCTTAAAAAACTACAAATAGGGTTACTGTATGATCCAGCAATTCCACTCCTGAGATACATATGCAGAAAAGACCTGACCACCAATTCAAAAAGATACATGAACCCCAGTGTTCATAGTAGCACCATGTACAATAACTAAGACATGGAAACAACCTAAATACCCACTGATGGCTTCCCTGGTGGCTCAGATGGTAAAGCATCTGCCTGCAACGCAGGGGACTCTGGTTTGTTCCCTGGGTCGGGAAGGAAATGGCAACCCATTCCAGTACTCTTGCCTGGAAAACCCCATGGACACAGGAGGCTGGTAGGCTAAAGTCCATGGGGTTGCAGAGTCGGACATGATATCTATCCATTGATAGATGAGTGGATAAAGAAGATGTGGCATATACATACAATGGACTACTACTCAGCCACAGGAAAGAGTGAAATAATGCCATTTGCAGCAGCATGGATGAACCTAGAGATTATCATATCAAGTAAGTCAAAGATAAAGGCCATATATCACTTATATGTGGGATCTAAAAACATTATACAAGTGAACTTCTTTATAAAATAGAAATAGATTCACTGACACAGAAAACAAACGAATGGTTATGAAAGGGGAAAGAGGGGAGATAAATTAGGATTGACAAATTCTGATTAACAGATATATACTACTATATATAAAATAAACAACAGGGATCTACTGTATAGCACACAGAAGTACATTTAATATCTTTTAATAACCTATAATGGAAAAGAACCTGAAGTGGTACTCCTGAAACTAGCACAGCATTGTAAATCAACTAAAGTTTAATAAATAAAATAAAAATGAAAACATGGAAAAGAAATGAAGAAGATTCTCTTCTGCAAGAAAAATAGTCTGGGTTCCTTTGAGCATTTCTAATTGTCTAGCTTCTCTCCCACTCTGGCCGCCTCCTGACAACTTGTCTCTTCAGAAGCGAGTCAAACACGTTGGGAAACTGTATGTGAAAAGGACTCTTTATGGTAAAGAAGCTTGGGCAAGAAAAAAACCCATGAACATAACCCAATTTTACTATATATGCTGTACGTTCCTACAAAATAGGAGGAAAGATCGGAATCAATCAGTTTAGAAAGAGCAGAAATAGTATAGTTTCTTGTTTATGTTGATTCAACAGCCATCCTAGAGCTATCAACAAAAACCCATATATTTAGTCAATATATAGTTGCTTAATGAAACCAGAAGGTAGACGAGAAGAAGAGAGAAACATACCATCGCCTTATTTTCCCCACCCCGTCTCCCTGCCATCAACCACTGGGCCCTAGAACATACCTTCAATTCAATAAATATTTACAGAGAACTTGGAGGCCTCAGAGCTCTGGCTCACCTTCCTGTTGGGGAACAAATCCTTTTTGTTTGCTTTGTTTTGGCTGCACTGGGTCTTCGTTGCTGTGCTCAGGTTCTTTGTTACGGCACGGTGCCCCGCAGCATGTGGGATCTTAGTTCCCCAACCAGGGACTGAACTCACGTTCCTTGCACTGGAAGGCAGATTCTTCACCACTGGATCACCAAGCAAGTCCATGGGAATAAGTTCTTGAATTGTCCTTATGTGAAGTGACCAGATATTCAGAGTGGAAAAGAAGCCATTGTGTGAGTGATAGAAAATTTTTTTTAAAAGGAAAATTTTTTTCTTCCAACTTGATACCTGTATCCCAGTTCCCTTCTGAGGAACTGTTTCTCCTCCGGTCTCAGCCCTCTGCAGCCCCAACTCAGAGCTGGTAATCTAGTCCAGAGCCAATTCCAGCTTCTGTCATCCTGTTCCCCCAGCTGATTTATAAACAGGGACCTGCCTCAGTCAAAGCCAATGGGACACAACGAGTCTATTATTTCGGGGAATCTGAAAAGAGGCTCCTCTAGATAGATCTGAGGACCTAGCGTGTGAGATGAGTGCAATTATGCAGCAGTTTGAACATTCTTTGGCATTGCCTTTCTTTGGGATTGGAATGAAAATTGACCTTTTCCAATCCTGTGGCCACTGCTAAGTTTTCCAAATTTGCTGGCATATTGAGTGCAGCACTTTCACAGCATCATCTTTCAGGATTTGAAATAGCTCAACTGGCATTCCATCACCTCCACTAGCTTTGTTCGTAGTGATGCTTCCTAAGGCCCACTTGACTTCACATTCCAGGATGTCTGGCTCTAGGTGAGTGATCACACCATCGTGATTATCTGGGTCATGAAGATCTTTTTTGTACAGTTCTTCTGTGTATTCTTGCCGTCTCTTCTTAATATCTTCTGCTTCTGTTAGGTCCATACCATTTCTGTCCTTTATTGAGACTCTTGAGAGTCCCTTGGACTGCAAGAAGACCCAACTAGTCTATCCTAAAGGAGATCAGGCCTGGGTGCTCATTGGAAGGACTGATGTTGAAGCTGAAACTCCAATACTTTGGCCACCTGATGCGAAGAGCTGACTCATTTGAAAAGACCCTGATGCTGGGAAAGATTAAGGGCGGGAGGAGAAGGGGACAACAGAGAATGAGCTGGTTGGATGGCATCACCAACTCAATGGACATGCGTTTGGGTAAACTCTGGGAGTTGGTGATGGACAGGGAGGCCTGGCGTGCTGCGGTTCATGGGGTTGCAGAGTTGGACACAACTGAGCGATTGAATTGAACTGAAAATCTGGAGCTGCTGCAGCTATCTTGTAACGATGAAGTGAACAGGCTGTAACATATTTAAAAATATAAAAATGAACGCACTGATTTTTCCCCAGAAGGCTCTTGCTGTCCTGCCTCTGTATGTTTAGGTTTATATGGTATGGGGGACAATCTCTGCTCCCTCCATCTAGCCCATCTTCCCTCACAGCCATCCACCTGGATCTCTGAGCTCCCAGACTTGGTATACATTCCAGGGCCACTGCCTTCTGCATTACCATTCTCTGTAGACACTTTCTTCCCATGGTGCCCAAGAACACTAGATCCCTTCGATGTCCACAACCAGAGTTTCTAGATCAAAAGTCAGCACCCACACCTGACCAGCCTGGCTGGAATGGCTCAGTTAATGAGACCAGGGATTTGCCACCTCTGCTTTCTGGAAAAATCTGGAAAATGTTTTGCCTACGAAGGGTGCTGGGTCTTGATTGAACACACACACACACACAAAAAAACCATGAGCATGGTCCTGGCTCCTAAGTGAGGAGAATCACCCTGAGCTTAAAGGGTCAGTTGCACAGCCCAAATGTAGGCGGCCCAGCATCACCACTGTCCACTTATTGTTCTTAGTCCTGGAGAAAAGAAGAGAAGAGAAAAGAGAAGGCAAAGTCTGAGGTCAAGTACCTTGGGACCTGGAGGAAGCAGTCTGTCGGCAATCCTTATACCCAGTGCTGGGAGGTGGCGTCCTGAGGGGGATTTTGGACCCTGGAAGGGACCCAGGCCCTGCCCTCTGCACTCCTGCCCCTGCCTTCTGAGTCCCACAGCCCTGAATATCCTCTCCAAGGTTGGCCCTGATCTCTGCCTCACCCTAACTCAGGTTCTGGTTCATAGGGTCTTCAGGAGTGGGGACCAAATCTCAACAGCTCCCTGGGGCCTCTCACAGCATTGAGCACACTAGAACCAGCCTTCCAGCCCCAGGGGAGGGATGGAGAGGATTTGCAGGGCTGGGTCAAAACAGGGAGAGTGTGGTTGCTGTGATGGTGTTTTGGGAAGGGCTGGGGACAGTATGAGGCCTCCAACATTTCTGGGGCTTGGAGACATAAGCAAAGGTCTTCCCACCCACTTCTCAGGTGGAAACGTCTTCTTCCCCATTTGCCCATCACAAGGAATGGCAGTGCATGACAGCCACGTCGGGCCGTTCTCAGGCTGGAATAGACCTCATGTGACTTCATTCATGTAACAAGTCAACGAGCTACTATGTGCCCCTTCTAGGAACTGGAGAGATGGAGCGCACAAAATAGAATCTCCATTCTTTTGAGGACTGTGTTCTAATGGGGAAAACAATGAATAAAGATGAATAAGAAAATATCCAATAGCAAATACATGCCAGGCAAAAAATTTAAATGGGGTGAGGTGATAGAAGACTGCTTCAGCCTGGGTGGCTGGGGAATCTGAATTAAAAGGAGTCAGCCTTGGATGTCCCTGGGGTCCGGTGGTTAAGAATCTACCTGCCAGTGCAGGGGACATGGGTTCAATTCCTGGTCCGGGAAGATCCCACACGCTGCAGAGCAACTAATCTCTAGCACCATAATTACTGAAGCCCCAGCGCCCCAGAACCCATGCTCCACAACAGGAGAAGTCACTGCAATGGGAACCCGAGCACCGCAACCAGAAAGTAGCCCTCGTTTTCTGCAACTAGAGAAAGGCCCACATGCACCAATGAAGACCCAGTGCAACCAAAAATAAATTTAAAAAATTTTTTTAAAGGAGTCAACCTTAGGAAAATCTAGGGAAGAACCTTCTGGATAGAGTGATGGGCTAGTGCAAAGGCTCTGGAGTGGGAAGATGCTTGGCCTGTTGGAGGAAGAGATGCCAAGTAACAATGTCTTGCCTTTTATCGAGCACTTATTAAGTGTCAGGCAATGTTCTAAGACATTTACATTTCATTTAATCCTCACAATCGCCCTACGGGATAAAGGACTTCAACACTGCCTTTTCAAAGATGGCAAGCCCGACACATACAAAGGTCGCCCAAGGTCTCATAATGAATAAATGGCTAAAGTGAAAAGTAAAGTCGCTCAGTCGTGTCTGACTTTTTGCTACCCCATGGAGTGTAGCCTACCAGGCTCCTCCGTCCATGGGTTTTTCCAGGCAATAGTACTGGAGTGGGGTGCGTTTCCTTCTCCAGGGGATCTTCCCGACCCAGGGATTGAACCCAGGTCTCCTAAATTATAGACAGATGCTTTACCATCCGAGCCACCTGGGAAGTCTAATAAATGGCTAAGTTGAGACCCAATTCCAGGCAGTCTGACTGCGGAGTCTGTCCTCTTGACCACCATGCAAGGCAGCCTG
The DNA here is from genome assembly GCF_027580195.1 of Bos mutus. Lineage (NCBI taxonomy): Eukaryota > Metazoa > Chordata > Mammalia > Artiodactyla > Bovidae > Bos > Bos mutus. The sequence goes on from NC_091626.1 coordinate 98,419,096, forward strand.
AGGCAAGGGCAACGCTGCAGAAATAGACGTGAGAGCCTCAGACATGGATGACACTTAAAGTGGCAGGGCTGCCCTAGGTGGCTCAGGGTCAAGTCGAGAGAGAGGAAAGAAAGAGAAGAGTGCCGATAGGAGCCCTCCAACCTTAGGAGGTGGAGCAGAGAACAGGGAACAGAGATGGAGCAGCCAAGGAAGCGGGAGGGAAACTGGGGCCTGTGTTGTCATGGCAACCAAGGAGGAGGCTGTCTCAGAAAGAAGAGTGAATTCAGTGGTACCTGTGTAATACACTGTGGAGAGGCCAAGTGAATTGAACACAGAGAAGTGACCATAATTTGGTATCAAGAGGGGTTGCTGTTGATCTAGAGAAGAACAGCTTCAATGCGGTGGAGGGGTCAGAAACCCCACTGGAGAGGTTGAGAGAAGAATGTAAGGTGAGCAAGTGGAGATGGCAAATTCAGTTGGCTCTGTGATGGAGGAAGACCAGGAATCCCAGGATTCCCCAAGGACTGGGCCTGTGGTCTTCAACCAGGGGTCTAACTTTTCTAAGCCTCAGTTTCCTCATCTGTAAAATGGGGATGACGGTGATGCCTCTTCTGCAGGACGGCAATGAGGAATCAAATGAAAGAGATGAAAATGCTTCAAAACCCACAAAGCCCTGTGAAGACGTAAGATGTTTCAGGGGTCTCGAATGCCTCTCTGTGTGTGAGTTGGGATTTGCTCCCTCCCCCTTTTTCCGGTTTAACCATCTGTCTCTCCAATCTGAAATCTGTTCTGCCTGACCCCTAGCTGACCAGAGCCTTCCTTCTCCCTCTGTCCTGCCACAGCCTCCTCTTCACAATCCTGGCTTGACTCTGGGGGGCTCTGTTGAATATGCAAATGTCTCCCCAGCCAGCTGGTGTCTGCCTCCCAGAAACACATGTTCCAAAGCCCCTCTGCCTCACCAGGGAGGGGGGCCAGAGCCTCTGCCGCCTCCCCAGCCCAGAGAGGACACATGGCCAGGCAAGGAACGACACAGCCAGCAGATGGGGAAGGGCTGCTAGGCACAGGCGAAGATGCCAGGAGAGGGGCTGGGGATGCACACCAGTGGGCAGGGAGGAAGGGGTAGAGCGTCAGAGGCGTGCCCACACACCACGAGAGCACGCTGTCCACCCAATGCATCTGTCCCTATTCATCCATCCATGGGGCTTCTTGGTACATTTTACAGCCTCCAAAATTCTACTGGGTTTTGCAAAATCAGCCTTGCCTAAGTTAAATACATATATATGGCATAAAATACTTGAGACCTACACAAATGTATCAAGAATAACACAAAAAGACAAGTATACACTGCGATATTTAACATGTTTAACTAATAAGGACCTACTGTATATATAGCACAGGGAACTCTGCTCAATGTTATATGGCGGCCTGGATGAGGAGGGGAGTTTGGGGGAGAATGGGCTTCTCATTGCGGTGTCTTTTCTTGTTGCTGGGAAAGACTGAGGGCAGGAGGAGAAGGGGGAGACGGAAGATGAGATGGTTGGAGTTTGAGCAAGCACCAGGAGATTGTGAAGGACAGGGAAGGCTTGCGTGCTGCAGTCTGTGGGGTCACAAAGAGTCAGATACGACTGAGCGACTGAACACCAGCAGTGCCTAGTAGGGCTGGAAGGATGAGCTGGCTGAACAGGGCTGCTAACAACCAGCAGCCCCACCATCACCCAGCACGACACAGTGTGCCAAGCGCCACTCCAGCACTTGTTCAAAACGTTTAATGTATTTACTTCCCACTGCACTGTGTCTTTGTTGCAGCGAGAGGGCTTTCTCTAGTTGCGGTGAGCGAGGACTACTCTACTGCAGTGCGTGGGCTTCTCACTGTGGTGTCTTTTCTTGTTGCAGAACGTGGGCTCCAGGTGCGCGGCCTCAGTTGCTCCGTAGCATGTGGAACTTTCCCAGACCAGGGATCGAACCCATGTCCTCTGCATTGGCAGGTGGATTCTTAACCACTGGACCATCAGGGAAGTCCCCATTCCAAGCCTTTTATATGCACTGATTCATTTAATTTTCATACAACCCCATAGGGTAAATACTATTATTTCCTCCATTTTCCAAGTGAGGAAATGGAGGTGCGGAGTGTTGAAATGACTTGCCCAAAGTCACAGTTATAGAGCCAGGACTTGACCCGACCCTGCATGCACCACAACACTGTTGCCCCACGTGTACCCCAAGTTTCACCATGTGCCCCTCCTCATCAGCCAGGTGATGGTCACATCTGGACCCCAGAAGTTGGTGCCCAGAGGCTAAGGTCCCGAGCCTGGGGACACAGCTAACTTGGTGCCTAAGGAGCCCCAGGAAAGCATCAGGCACAGACAACAATGGAGCAGGGTCCTTCTTTCCAGGGTATAGGTGGTTGTGAGCCTGGTGGGAGACCCACCCCCGAGGGCAGCCTGGAACAGCTGCTCAGATGCAATAGGCATTGTCCTGCTTATTTGGAAAATGGTGGATAGAATAAGAGAGAGTCAAAGTTTTTGACTGTAGTTTCTAAGATCTCTTTCATCTCCCAAGTCGCATGACTCTACAACAGAAGCTGGCAAATATATCTGTGGTATATGCATGTCTGACTCTCTGTGACCCCATGGACTATAGCCCATCAGACTCCTCTGTCCATGGGATTTCCCAGGCAGGAATACTGGTTGTGCTCGTGCTAAGTCACTTCAGTCGTGTCTGACTCTTTGCGACTCCATGGACCATAAACAGTCAGGCTCCGCTGTCCGTGGGATTCTCCAGGCAAGCCTACTGGAGTGGTTGCCATTTCCTTCTCCAGGGGATCTTTCTGACCCAGGGATCGAACCCATGTCTCTTCCATCTCCTGCACTGGCAGGCAGATTGCTTACCCGTTCCGCCACCTGGGAAGCCCATTTCTGTAAAGGCCCAGAAAGTAAATACTCGAGGCTTTGAAGACCGTACAGTCTGTGTCACAACCAAAAAGCTTTGCCAGTGAAGGGCGAAAGCAGCAGACAGTATGTAAACAGCTGGGTGTGGCTATCTTCCAATAAAACTACGAATATTAGGAAGTTAAATTTTATATCATTTTCACTTGTCCTTAAGTATTGTTTTTTTTCCTTTTCATTTCCCCAACCATTTAAAAATGCAAAAACCTCTCTTAGTACACAGGCCACGTGAAAATGGGTGGCAGGTGGCAGTTTGCCAACTCCTGCTCTCGAAGAGCCTGGATGGGGAGACTAGGAGTCCTGGGTTTGAATGGCAGGTCTGCCATTCTCAGCTGTGCCATCACGAGCAAGCACGTAACTTCTCTGAACCTGATACCTCCTACATACAATGGAGATACCACCGTCGACCCACCCCACCCCCAGCTTGGACTAAAATGAGAAGATTCGAGAGCATACAGTCAGGTCTTGGCAGCAGAGGTGGTCCTCCGGAATGTCAGCAGGTCCATGATTTATCCCCCTAAAGCTCTTCCAAGCTGAAAAGTTGAGGACACGGCTGGTCCCTTTCCATCCTTTGCTGCCACCTCTTCCTCCACCCCTAGCCCTGGGTCACCTCAGCTGCCCAGTGCCTGCTCCTCTGAAGGTCCAAGCCATATGTCACAGAAAGCCCAGGGTCAGAGCGTGCTCTGCTGGCCTCCATGAAGCCTGTGGCCACAGGCCTTCCCTGAGAGGGCAGTGTCCATTGTGTCAGGGTCCTTGGGAGTATTCACACACATTGCTCATATCAGACATTCAGACCTTGGAAAGCTCTTTATTCATGCCTCCTTTTTTTTTTTTTTAAACAACTCTTTGCCGTGGAACTTTACTGACTGGGTGATTCTAGTTATACCAGGAATCTGGCTTCTGCAAATGCCCTTGTGTCACCAACATGGGATACTGTTTTCTGAGGAATGGCAAAAAGGGATGAGGCCTAAGAGCAGGAGCAAGGGATGGAAGCTGGACCTCATAGATCTGTAAGCATCCCATCCCCAGGGCCTGAGAGTGGGCAGCACTGAGCCTTGGAGGAAGGACCTGGGCAAAGGCTGGCATGCAGAATCCCTTCTTGCAGTCACGTGTCATCTAGATTCTGCCCCATCGGGAAAGGGAAGCGGCTAGAGTTTCCGTCTTTGGTACTTTCAAGCCCACATTATGTATGTCTGGGCCAGGGAGGGAGGGGACCCAGGGCGAGGAGCATCACAGGCAAGGTTCCCCCTGCATCTCACCCTCTGTGTTAGCTTGCTAGGGCTGCCAGACCAATGTACCACACTGACTGGCTGGCTTAAGCAACCGGAATTTACTTTCTCACAGTTTAGAAGGCTGGACGTCCCAGATCAAGGTGCTGACAGGTTGGTTTCTCCTAAGCCCTCCCTCTCTGGCTTGCAGATGGCCACCCTGTGACCTCACATGGCCTTCCTCTGTACGAGCATCCCTGCTGTCTTCTTCTAGGGACACCAGTCATTTGGGCTTAGGGTCCCCTTATTGGACTTCCCATTACCTTAACTGCCTCTCAAAGATCCCCATCTTCACACACGGTCACAGTCTGTGGTACTGGGGGTCAGGACCCCAACATAGGAATTTTGTGAGGCCCCAGTTCAGCTCAGAGCACTGTCTCTCCACCTCCAAGCCTGAGCTCCTCAAAGCCTCCCCCAGCCCATGATGACGTGGGCAGTGGGGGAGCCCTTGAGGTCCCCAGCCCTCAGGTTCTTGCAGACAGGAAAGGGCAGCCTTACAAGGGATGGGGTAAATGTTTTTGGAGGTGGTGGTGGAGGTAGGAATGAACAGCACGTGAAGTGGGTAGGAAAGGCGGTCGTATTCGTGTAGAAGTGGCACATTCCTTGAGGACCTGAAGGAGGAAACAGACAGAACAGGCTCCTCCATCTTGAAAGCAGGACTCCATCTTGGGCCAGACTGTGGACTTTGAGCTATATGCCCAGTCTCTATGGAAACAACATACCAACTGGAAAACCAGACCCTCTGGATGGAAGAGCCCCAGGGCTCGAATCTAGACTCTCCGTGGCCTAAAAGAATACCCTAATTATCTATGTAACTGAATAGAATCATAAAGTCTATTATGCTTATTGGGGTATGACCACAGGCCTATTAATAATTGTCCACTGTTAACTACCTAGGCTTAAGGCATATGAATCACCGGTTAACTTTGATTGTATCTTTCTTTTCCTTTGTTCGGACTAGTTTCAGGGAATTTGGGGAGGTGGGTTTGGGCACATACACTTAGGGTATAAAAGGTTTTCACAAAAACTGGTCAGGGTCCTTGGCTAAGAGGAGGCTCTGCCTTGGGCCCGCGGGTGTAATAAACTGCACTCCACTATCTGTATTGTCCTTCTGAGTGAGTTTGTTTCCCGGGTCGCGTGGCTTCAACAGACTAACATGACCGTCTGTGATTCCAGGGACTAATGGGTTGGCGGGCTCCCAAAGGAAAGACACTCTTGACGCATGCAGACCCACAGCCTGGAGGCAGCATCGGCCCCTTGAAGGGCAGCACCGGCCCCAGCTCCACGTATGGCTGGCAAAACCGAGTAGCAAACCGAGGAGCAGCCCAGATCAAAGCGAGCCCCACTGCTGCCGGTTCAAAATCACTCCATGGCTCCCCTGAGCTCCATCCACCTCGCCCTCCAGTGGGCGGAGGGTGCAGCAGGGTGGGAAGGGAGGGCACCCAGCACGTTGGCATGGCCTTCACCTCAGCCTCTCGGCCCGCCCCAAGCCGTGCCCTCTCTCCCGCCACCGCCCCTTGGAGAAAACTTTCTCCAACTTGTGAGCTTCCTTCTTGAACTTTTCCCCGCTCGGCGGGGAACGGGGGGGGGGGGGGGGGTGCGGCGCAGGGGGGTGAGGCGCGGTGGGGGGGCGGTGCGGCGCGGGGTGGGGGGATGGCGCGGGGGTAGAGGCAGGGCGGCTGGGGGGCTGGGAGCTGCCTCACGCGCCGCCTCTCCCCGTGCGGCCGGCACCTTCTGGTACGATTATTAAACGCAAATTACAAAAGACGTGACCCACGCGATCTTTATTTCTTCTTTCAACAAGTGCTGCCTGCAGGGCCCTGATTCCGAATTCCGTTTCAATTATCTCGGCTATTTTAGACACAAAGCGCCCGGTGTTTGTGATCGGCCAGCGACGAAGGAGACGAGAGAGGAAGGTCCGGTGGCTCAGAAGGGTGATGCCTGCCTCTCCCGTCTGAACTTGCATTTGCGGCAATTAAAGGCACCTAAAGCCAAAGAGGAGACGGGCTGAAACAAGTCGCATCCCCGCAGTACCCGATGCCCTGGGTGTGAGGTTACAGACCCACAAGCCCCAGTGGCTCCCCGGGCAGGAGAAGGGGCTGGAGCAGCCTTCCTGGGGGCTTCCCTTACTGCTCCCTGTGCTCCTCCGTGCTGATGGCAACCTCAATACTCCCGGATGGAGGAGGCTTCCCCACCTCTCATCATTGGTTCTGGGGTGAAGATGCAACACAGCTCCCCTGTACAAGGCTGGTGGTGCCGGCAGGAGGACCCTCAGGAAGCAGAGAAGGAAACCAGTGGTGAATCCGTTATCTTCCAGCAGGACCCACAGTGCCCCCAGCGCGACATCAGAAACCCCGGAGGAGGATTACATCTTGCTCCCGGACATGCCCAGCCCTGGGCCACGCACACAGGACATGGTGACGAAGAGCCCCAGTTCCTGAGTCGCAGTCCCTGAAGAGCCCTGAGTCCCGGAAGTCCGCCCTCCCGGCTTGCCATTTACAAGCCAGATGACCTTGGGCAAGCTCTGTGACCTTGCTAGACTGACATCAGGGGTTTCATCTGTGAGAGATAGGGACGGTCATGGTAACTGCACCCCATAGAGTTTTGGGGAGGATTAAAGACAATATGATGGCGAGCCTCAGCGTGATGCCTGGCACGTGGAAGCATGAAGAGCGCCAGTGGATCTCTAGGCCAAAACCAGTGGAAGTCTGAGTGGCTCCAGCCAAAGCCACAGGTGTAAACATGTCAGGGGTCCCTGCCCTCCCACCGGCCACCCTGCCCCCTCCCAGACGCCTGTGATCCTGGGAAGGCCTGGGGGTGCTGGCCAAGTGCTGGTCCGCTGGCCGCCCATCCCTACTGCCCGGTTGCGGGGACCGGGCCTGCCCAGTCATGGGAAGGCCGATTTATAGCTGCGCTTAGATGGCTGGCGAGCCATCTGTCACAGGGGCTCGGGCACCTTGTTCCACCTGTGTTGAGTGTGTTTTATTGGTGTTGAGCAGAGTGAGGCCAGAGCCGAGTCGGGGATAGGAAACCCACTCAAGTGAAAAATGAGGAGAGCCAAATGGGATTGAGAGAGCGATAGGGGGAGAGCCGGCGAGAAGGAGGTGAAGGGGTGGATTGTAAAACACAAGACAAATGGGTGCTGTGGCCTTGGGGTTGCTGGAGACGGGTACTGAAGGCTGGGGCCTTCTACACCTTCCCTGCTCTCTCGGGGACCCATGGGGGCCTAGGGAGGTGCCAGTAGCTGCAAAGGCAGGCAGGTCAAAACCATCTAGAGAGGGAGAGAGACATAGCCACAGACAGAGATGCAGGAGTAGGGGCTGCAGGCTCTGGACTGATGGAGCCTCTGAGTCTGCAGGTCATGGTACAAAAAAAAAAAAAAAGGTTTTAAATAGAAAAGCAAACCCATCTTGGGGCGCAGGGCTCCCCAGTCCTCTCCTGGCAGAATCTCGCTCCCCAGCCTACTCTGGGAAAAGGAGGCCAGGCTGATCAGCTTCCAATTTTACCCCATTGCCTTATCGTCCCTCAGCACGGAAGTTTCAAGTCCAAAACCATGAAAAGGGGCTGCGGTGAGGCAGATTTAGAGATTTCCCTGTTAGGAACAAGAAAGGAAAGAGAGGGAGACAGGCAAAGGAAGTGAGGGAGAAAGAGAGGGGGAGAATGAGGGGGTCGGAGAGAGAGACACTAGGCTTTGTGCCTGCAACAAGCCACTGAAGGTGCATTTTTAATTAAATTTATACAAAATGTGTCAGTTTTATCTCTAGGTTTCAAACCTGACTCTTTTTCTATCAAAGAGGAGTATTGATCTCCATTGCCCCGGAGCTACCTGACTGAATTAAACAGAATAAATAGAAGGAGGAGGACTGAAAGGGCTCAGAAACAACTGCAGAGAGGCAAAAATCTAATGGCTCCACAGTCATTTGCTGCAATTAAAAAACAAAACCATTTAGAGAGCCTGTTAACACCTTGAAGTCAGAAAACTCTCAGTTCAAAAAAAAAAAAAAAAAAAAAGGCTCCAAACAGCTCCCAGGCAAAACATTTTAATTGCTCTAAATCCTTCTATCTCTGGTGGGCACTTGGGTATCTATGCATTTCCCTGTGACACCCAGGCACATGCATGGTTCTGTCCCCTGGCAGTCCCCCCTCCGCCATCCCAACCGGCATCAGCCCCCTAGTTCTCTGGTTGTTTGCACTGAGCCACTCCCAGCCCCAGACGCACACTCAGGCTCCAGCAGCTGGCTCCCTCCCTCACTAGGCAAGTGACTGTACCTCTCTGCACCTCAGTTTCCTCATCTGTAAGAGACAGGCAATAACACACACTTTATGGGGCAGTTGCAAGGATAAAGTAATACAGGAAAGGACTCTCTGTGCAATGCCTGGAAAGGTAAAGGCATCCACAGACCTCAAGTTCTCAAGGTGGTGACTTTGCATAAATACTGGCCATGGCATCCTTCCCTGCGTCTTACGAGCAACTTCGTTGAGGTATTATGACCCTAGCGTGTTTTCCTGGTTGGGCCTTTCTCCTCATAAGAGGCTCAGTTGCGATTCTGGGGCCCCGTGACCTCTCATTTGGTCTCTGTGGCATCGGGAGTGGACGTTCCCATCACTGAAGAGACTGGCAGTAACCAACAGGCCCCAGGATGGTGGCGGTTCTGTGTGGCTGTGACGCTGCTGTGGGGAACCGCAGACAGGCGGCTTCCTGGCGTGTGCTCGTGTAGTGCCACAGAGCTCTGCACTTTATTTTTAGTATTTTTATCGGCGTATAGTTGTTCTGCAGTGTTGTGTCAGTTTCTGCTGTAAGCAAAGTGAATCAACTCCATGTTTACATATATGCCCTCTCTTTTGGGTTTCCTTCCACGTGGGTCACCGCAGGGCACTTGAGTAGAGTTCCCGGTGCTCTACGGCAGGTTCATGTTAGTTATCCATCTTAGCAGCCCTGCACTTTAAAAAGGTCCCAACACTGGGCTAATGCTCTGTGGTCCTCACTTTGAAATTCTGAATTTTTGAATAATAGGCCCCGCATTTTCACTTTTCACTAGGTGCTGCAAGCTCTGTAGCTTGTCTTGACCTCGGCATATCCCCACCGCACCCTCACGTGTTCCCTTTGTACTTATTTCTGTCAAGTACCACGGTGCTGCCAGTTACTCAAAATCATGGAGGAATCTTCACGTCTCTCCTTCACTGCCCCTTCTGTCACTGAGACCCTGCTGCCGCTCTAGGCCAGGTGTCGAATCCACGTTCATCCCTTTCCTTTCAGTCTGAGCTCCCCTCAGCTCAGGCCCTCCCCACCGCACATGTGGGAACTGCAGGGATTTCCCCCTGCTCAAGTCTCTTCCTCTTCAGTCCATGCCCATCAAGGCACACTTGAGCCTGGCCGGAGTCTGTCACTCAGCTGAGGTCAGCCCGCTCGTGCGGGGCTACTCGAAAGTGTGGTCCTGACACCTGCTGTAACAGCACCACGTGGGGGCTTACTAGGAGGAATTCAGATTCATGGCTGCCTACCAAATTAGAATCCCAGGCGGCCACGACCGACCGGCATGCTAAGCGCGGCCGAGAGGAGCCACCCCACGTCCGAGGTCAGGGGCAGAAGCCGGGAGGACCCCATGCCCGAAGGGCGGCGGCCAAGAGGAGTTACCCCACGTCCGAGGTCAGGGGCAGCGGCCGAGAGTACCAGCCTGCGACGGCGCAGGAACGGCCGAGAGGAGCTACCCTGCGTCCGAGGTCAGGGGGGCGGCCGAGAGGAGATACCAGTGTCCGAGGTCAGGGGCGGCGATGAGAGGAGTTACCCCGCGTCCGAGGTCAGGGGCGGCAGGCGGGAGGAGCTACTCCACACCCCCACGCCCGAGGCCAGGGGTGGCAGCCGGGAGGAGCAACCCCACGTCCAAGGAGCCGTGGCTGCCTGGGCGCAGGAGAGCCTAGAGGAGCTATCCAACGTTGAAGGTCAGGAAGGGGTGCGGTGAGGAGATACGCCTCGTCCAAGGTAAGGAGCAATGGCTGCGCTTTGCTGGAGCAGCCCTGAAGAGATACCCCACGCCCAAGGTAAGAGAAACCCAAGTAAGATGGTAGGTTTTGCAAGTGGGCATCAGAGGGCAAACACACTGAAACCATACTCACAGAAAACTAGTCAATCTAATCACTCTAGGACCACAGCCTTGTCTAACTCAGTGAAACTAAGCTATGCCCCTGGGGCAACCCAAGATGGGCGGGTCATGGTGGAGAGATCTGACAGAATGTGGTCCACTGGAGAAGGGAATAGCAAACCACTTCAGTATTCTTGCTTTGAGAATCCCATGAACAGTATGAAAAGGCAAAATGATAGGATACTGAAAGAGGAATTCCCCAGGTCAGTAGGTGCCCAATATGCTACTGGAGATCAGTGGAGAAATAACGCCAGAAAGAATGAAGGGATGGAGCCAAAGCAAAAAGAATACCCAGCTGTGGATGTGACTGGTGATAGAAGCAAGGTGCGATGCTGTAAAGAGCAATGTTGCATAGGAACCTGGAATGTCAGGTCCATGGATCAAGGCAAATTGGAAGTGGTCAAACGAGAGATGGCAAGAGTGAATGTTGACATTCTAGGAATCAGCGAACTGAAATGGACTGGAATGGGTGAATTTAACTCAGATGACCATTATATCTACTACTGCGGGCAGGAATCCCTCAGAAGAAATGGAGTAGCCATCATGGTCAACAAAAGAGTCCAAAATGCAGTACTTGGATGCAATCTCAAAAATGACAGAATGATCTCTGTTCGTTTCCAAGGCAAACCATTCAATACTGCAGTAATCCAAGCCTATGCCCCAACCAGTAACGCTGAAGAAGCTGAAGTTGAATGGTTCTATGAAGACCTACAAGACCTTTTAGAACTAACACCCAAAAAAGATGTCCTTTTCATTATAGGGGACTGGAATGCAAAAGTAGGAAGTCAAGAAACACCTGGAGTAACAGGCAAATTTGGCCTTGGGATACGCAATGAAGCAGGGCAAAGACTAATAGAGTTTTGCCAAGAAAATGCACTGGTCATAACAAACACCCTCTTCCAACAACACAAGAGAAGACTCTACACATGGACATCACCAGATGGTCAACACTGAAATCAGATTGATTATATTCTTTGCAGCCAAAGATGGAGAAGCGCTATAGAGTCAGCAAAAACAAGACCAGGAGCTGACTGTGGCTCAGATCATGAACTCCTTATTGCCAAATTCAGACTTAAATTGAAGAAAGTAGGGAAAACCACTAGACCATTCAGTGGCCTAAATCAAATCCCTTATGATTATACAATGGAAGTGAGAAATAGATTTAAGGACCTAGATCTGATAGATAGAGTGCCTGATGAACTATGGAATGAGGTTCGTGACATTGTACAGGAGACAGGGATCAAGACCATCCCCATAGAAAAGAAATGCAAAAAAGCAAAATGGCTGTCTGGGGAGGCCTTACAAATAGCTGTGAAAAGAAGAGAAGTGAAAAGCAAAGGAGAATAGGAAAGGTATAAACATCTGAATGCAGAGTTCCAAAGAATAGCAAGAAGAGATAAGAAAGCCTTCTTCAGCGATCAATGCAAAGAAATAGAGGAAAACAACAGAATGGGAAAGACTAGAGATCTCTTCAAGAAAATCAGAGATACCAAAGGAACATTTCATGCAAAGATGGGCTCGATAAAGGACAGAAATGGTATGGACCTAACAGAAGCAGAAGATATTAAGAAGAGATGGCAAGAATACACAGAAGAACTGTACAAAAAAGATCTTCACGACCCAGATAATCATGATGGTGTGATCACTGACCTAGAGCCAGACATCCTGGAATGTGAAATCAAGTGGGCCTTAGAAAGCATCACTACGAACAAAGCTAGTGGAAGTGATAGAATTCCAGTTGAGCTATTCCAAATCCTGAAAGATGATGCTGTGAAAGTGCTGCGCTCAATATGCCAGCAAATTTGGAAAAACTCAGCAGTGGTCACAGGACTGGAAAAGGTCCGTTTTCATTCCAATCCCAAAGAAAAGCAATGCCAAAGAATGTTCAAACTGCCACACAATTGCACTCATCTCACACGCTAGTAAAGTAATGCTGAAAATTCTCCAAGCCAGGCTTCAGCAACATGTAAACCGTGAACTTCCTGATGTTCAAGCTGGTTTTAGAAAAGGCAGAGGAACCAGAGATCAAATAGCCAACATCCGCTGGATCATGGAAAAAGCAAGAGAGTTCCAGAAAAACATCTATTTCTGCTTTATTAACTATGCCAAAGCCTTTGACTGTGTGGATCACAATAAACTGTGGAAAATTCTTCAAGAGATGGGAATACCAGGCCACCTGATCTGCCTCTTGAGAAATTTGTATTCAGGTCAGGAAGCAACAGTTAGAACTGGACATGGAACAACAGACCGGTTCCAAATAGGAAAAGGAGTACGTCAAGGCTGTATATTGTCACCCTGTTTATTTAACTTCTATGCAGAGTACATCATGAGAAACGCTGGACTGGAAGAAACACAAGCTGGAATCAAGATTGCCGGGAGAAATATCAATAACCTCAGATATGCAGATGACACCACCCTTATGGCAGAAAGTGAAGAGGAACTCAAAAGCCTCTTGATGAAAGTGAAAGTGGAGAGTGAAAAAGTTGGCTTAAAGCTCAACATTCAGAAAACGAAGATCATGGCATCTAGTCCCACCACTTCATGGGAAATAGATGGGGAAACAGTGGAAACAGTGTCAGACTTTATTTTTCTGGGCTCCAAAATCACTGCAGATGGTGACTGCAGCCATGAAATTAAAAGATGCTTACTCCTTGGAAGGAAAGTTACGATCAACCTAGATAGTATATTCAAAAGCAGAGACATTACTTTGCCAACAAAGGTTCGTCTAGTCAAGGCTATGGTTTTTCCTGTGGTCATGTATGGATGTGAGAGCTGGACTGTGAAGAAGGCTGAGCGCCGAAGAATTGATGCTTTTGAACTGTGGTGTTGCAGAAGACTCTTGAGAGTCCCTTGGACTGCAAGGAGATCCAACCAGTCCATTCTGAAGGAGATCAGCCCTGGGATTTCTTTGGAAGGAATGATGCTAAAGCTGAAACTCCAGTACTTTGGCCACCTCATGCGAAGAGTTGACTCATTGGAAAAGACTCTGATGCTGGGAGGGATTGGGGGCAGGAAGAGAAGGGGACAACAGAGGATGAGATGGCTGAATGGAATCACTGACTCAATGGACGTGAGTGTGGGTGAACTCTGGGAGTTTGTGATGGACAGGGAGGCCTGGCGTGCTGCGATTCATGGGGTCGCAAAGAGTCAGACACGACTGAGCGACTGATCTGATCTGATCTGATGGGGTCCAGGAATCTGCTTTTCAATAGGACCTCCCAGTGATTCTGAGGCAAAGGTTTGAGAAAAGCGAACGTGAAAGTCACTCAGTCGTGTCCGATTCTTTGTGACCCCATAGACTATACAGTCCATGGAATTCTCCAGGCCAGAATACGGGAGTGGGTAGCCTTTCCCTTCTCCAGGGGATTTTCCCAACCCAGGTCTCCCACATTGCAGGTGGATTCTTTACCAGCTGAGCCACAAGGGAAGCCCATGAATACTGGAGTGGGTAGCCTATCCCTCCTCCAGCGGATCTTCCCAACCCAGGACTCGAACTGGGGTCTCCTGCATTGCAGGTGGATTTGAGAAGCACTGATTTGAAGTGCTTTAAAAGGTTTGAGAAGCACTGCTCTAAAAAAACAACAACAACAACAACAGAAAAACAACCTTTTTATTTTATATTGAAATACAGCCGGTCAGGAGCCTGGTGGGCTACAGTCCATGGGGTTGCAAAAGAGTCGGACATGACTTAGCGATTAAACAACAAGAATAACATATTCAATCAGCAATGTTGTGCTAGTTTCAGGTCAACAGCAAAGGAACTCAGCCATACAGATAGATACATGTATTCACTCTCCCCCAAACTCCCTTCCTTTCCAGGCTGCTACATATGTAATAACACTGAGCAGCGTTCCCTATGCTATACAGTAGGGTTGTTGGTTATCCAGTTTAAATATAACAGTGAGTACATGTCGATCCCAAACTCCCTAACTACCTCTTCCGCTCATCCTTGCCCCTGGCAACCATAAGTTCGTTCTGAGAAGCACTGCTTTTGATGAGCATTGGTCATCAACCAGCCATGCCTCTCCAGCCTTCCAGGCCCAGTGTGGCCCTGCCTGGGACGTGTGCCCCTGCCCTCAGGCCCCTCTGGGAAAGCGGAATGTCCAGGCCACCGAGCCCATCCATCCCCTGCCTATCAGGAGAACTGATCATGCCCATTTCCACGTGGGCAGTAGTGGGCTGCCCAACGTGGCTTAATTAAACAGGGGAAAAGATCAGGTTAATGCCAGATAAGCAGGCAGGATTAAAACAGACAGAAAGAATGGACAAAGGGGGAGTTGTCAGCACCCTGGCCTGTCTAGAATGATTATTAATAATGATAAGCTGGAGAACAAGAATAATAAAGGAATAATGAACTGGTTCTGAAAGTGACAGGAGATGGGATCTGATAGAGAGATGAGCCCTGGGGGCCTGATGCCCTGGGGATGGGGAGCAGGGTTTGTGGTGGAGGCTCGGGGCTGGGGGAAGGACTCTCTTCCTTCAAGGAGGCCAAAGACCCAGGAGGCCGATTGGACCCAGGGCCCAGTTAAAGCTATATTCACTCTCCTCCCTCTAGATGACTGCAGATCTTAAAGCCGTGCAATGCATCAGGATCACCTGGGGGTACCACATTGAAAATGCAGATTCCCAGGCCCGACTCCAGAGGTGCTGATCCCCAGGTCTAAGGTGAAGGCCAGGCATCAGCATTTTGGATGCCTTCCCAGGAGGATCTGTTGTGGTGGTCCGTGAACTTTGCTTTTAGAAACACTGATCTTATATGCCAGGGATGGTATCTACCTGGAGCAGGGGGTACATGTCATGCTTGGATCATTCTGAAAACACATCTGGCAGCTGCTGCCAAAGGAGAGAGAGAAGAGGGGTGGGGAGGGGTGAATTGATGCCTTCCATGTGAGCTCTGCAAAGCGGGACAAAGGCAGGCCTACATCCAGGGAGGAAGTTGCACCAGCTTTGGCCATGCTGTCATGCCCTGGTGCCTGGCATTGGCACTGACAGATACAAGCACTGCTATCTCCTTTGGCCAGGGGTCACAAACTCACAGTGTCCACGGAAGCAAAGAAGAGGCAGGCCTGGGGGCGCCTCCAGGGTGCGCAGTACGGGAAGGCGGGTTCGGTACTACCGGATCTTTGCAAGAAGCGGAGGTCTGTTTGCTTTTTCCTGTGATGCTCCTGATTTTTATATGCTGTCAGGTAAGACATAAATGTCAAGAAAACTGTTAAACTGTTTCAGCCAATACACTGTGAGTGCAGACTGCAGTCTGTGAGATGACAGTTTGCATGGTTCTTGAACAGGGTCGGAGGTGGGCAAGGTGATAGTTTAAAGTGCATATACTCAGGTGCCCCCTGCCAGGTCTCTAATCTTGCAGGTCAGGCTTGGGAACCTGTTTGTTGGGTAAGGTCTGCGGAGTCCTCAGAGGCAGGCGGGCCGTGCCAGGCAGCCACCTCTGAGAAGCCCTGGCTTGCAAGTATTGTCGTTTTGCCTCTAGACTCTAAGGTAACACTTTAAACAGCCCACTGAAAGGTGGGCAGACGGAAAACCTGACGTCCTTGTCGTCCTGTGCCCAGTGCTCCTGTCCTGCTGAGTGATGGGCAGAGCTTCAAGGCTCTGGCATTGCCGTGGTACAAAAACTGCCCCTCACGGAGGAGACCCCCGTATGGGGTCAGAACCTTGCTGCAGCCCCAGTCAGGAGAAGGAACCAACAGAACACTGGATGTACCCCGAACAGGAATGGACTCTTCCCCAACTCATCCAGTGTTTGATGAAGATGAAATGAGAAAGCCCTAGGTTAAGCCTTACTTTCTCTTACCTGTAAAATGGGCACAATCACAGTACCGCCTTGTTGAGTTGAGATGGTTGAGTGAGATACTCTACAGAAAGCATTGCATCTTTTGCCTGAAACCTGGTAAGGGCTTCATAAATGATAGCTATTATTGTTGTTGTTCAGTCACTAACTTGTGTCTTCACTCTTTGCAACCCCATGGACTACAGCCTGCCAAGCTCCCCTGTCCCTCCCTGTCTCCTAGAGTTTGCTCAGATTCATGTCCATCGAGTCAGTGATGCCATCCAACCATCTCACCCTGTCACCCCCTTCTCCTCCTGCCCTCAATCTTTCCCAGCATCAGGGTCTTTTCCAATAAGTTGGCTCTTCACATCAGGTGGCCAAAGTACTGGAACTTCAGCTTTAACAATCTTTCCAATGAATATTCAGGGTTGATTTCCTTTAGGATTAACTTGTTTGTCCTCCTTGTGGTCCAAGGGACTCTCAAGAGTCTTCTCCAGGACCACAGTTCGAAAGCATCCATTCTTCGGCACTCAGCCTTCTTCTTCATTTTTTTTTTTTTATGGACCAACTCTCACATCCATTCATGACTACTGGAAAAACCACGACTTTGACGATACAGACCTTTGTCGGCAAAGTGACGTCTCTGCTTTTTAATATGCTGTCTAGGTTTGTCATAGCTTTCCTTCCAAGGAGCAAGAGTCTTGTAATTTCATGGCTGTGGTCACCATCTGCAGTGATTTTGGAGCCTAAGAAAATAAGGTCTATCACTGCTTCCACTTTTTCTCAACCTATTTGCGTTGAAGTGATGGGACTGGAGGCCATAATCTTTGTTTTTTTAATAAATGATAGCCACGGCTGGACATAAACATGAACTGGGACATATGCTAACAGGGACACAGGGGCCGCTTAGCTCTTAGTCTTAGCCAGGGACAAAGCTATCTCAGGGGACAGCGCCTGACACTGCCTGGCCCCAGAGTGCTCATCAGTGAGTTAGACACACGATCAAGAGGCCAACAGGGAATTCTCACTGTGGGACTGATTAGGACAGGCCCAGCCTCACCCTCCCCCACATGGACTGGACTCCCCTGTTTCCACCAGCGCCTTCTCCCTGTGGCCTCACAATCACTCTCCTAAGGCCCCCTTTGTCCTGGACCAGCCATCCCAGGGGACTACTATTCCCTCTGCCATTTCTTACCTGGCGGGTGGCTGGAATGAACAGAAGAGCTGCCTGTCTTTTCAGGGGCTTGATGGGAGTCTGGCAGAAGGAACTAGAGGTGAGCCAGTGCTGGAAGGCAGCAGGTCCCTCAGAGCAGTCAGGGCGGAAGGAAGTCGGCTCCATCTGAATGATCATTGCGTAGAAGGGCTGACGAGGGGATGGAACTGTGAGCAAGAGAATCTACAGAATAACGCCCATCATTGAAAAGGAGGCCGGAGAGAGGTACTGAAAGGAAGGTTCTGCAAGATGTGCTGTAGAGCAGAGAAAGCAAAATCCAGGCCATCCTTGCAGAATGGTCCCTACTACCTAAATAAAACTAAGCTCTGGATCTCTATTTGTATGTCCATGTATATGTACGTGTGCAGAAATCTCTGGAATGATATCACAGTCACCTCTGGGGAGGGCTGTGGAATGGAAGGGGGCAGGATATTCACTATATTTAGATATACAGTTTTAAATGTAGTGATTATGTATCTATGTATATAATTTCATGAATATGTGCAAGTTAAAGATCATATTTTAAAAATGGGATTTGCGAGCTTTTAAAAAAAGAAATTTTTTTATTTTAAAGAGCTGGCATCCAAAGTTCCTATATCCCTGCTCATCCCCCAGGTCAAAAGATTTATTGCAATGCAAAAGATGGCATACCCTGTTCTCTCTGGGGTCACATCAATTTTAATCGGTCTTGGGTCTTCAAGGTTCCCTGTGTCCTCCCTTACTCCAGGCTCAGTGGACCTGGGCTTCCATTAGAAAGTCAAATATGAGTCCCAAATGCCTGTGCTTTCCTTCACATCGGACTACCTGTGGTAGTCAGACTTGCTGGCTTTTCTTTCCACGGAAACTCATGGAAAACTAAACTGCAGATAAGACTGTGAAGCCAGCTCTGGAGTCTGAGTAGACTCCTAGTCCGAGGGGCGGGGGCTGAGGTGGCCTTTCCACAGAGCCTCTTTGCTTCCTGAACCGGTTCTCAGGGGCGGCCAGGCTGCTGGGTGCCAGGGCACAGAGGACGTTGAAAAAACTGTATGATGCTGCAGAAACTCGGCTGCCTCCTCTACCTGAAGGGGGGAGGGGACAACGGTGAGAATCAAGTTCACCGATGTACAATCGACATACCATAAAATCACCCTTTTTTAAGTGAATCCTTTGATGAGTTTTATAAACAGACATGTAACCAATTGCACAATCAAATTATGGAACATTTCCATCCCCCTAGAACGTTCCCTCCCACCTCCATGTAGTATCCCCCCCCTGCCCTCCTCTGCCTCACCTAGGTTTGGGTTTTATTTATTTATTTTGTTTTCTAGTTAAAGAAGTAAGTATTAGTCACTCAGTCATGCCCGGCTCTTTGCGACCCCATGCACTGCAGCCCACCAGGCTCCTCTGTCCATGAGATTTCCCAGGCAAGGATACTGGAGTGGGTTGCCATTTCCTTCTCCAGGGGATCTTCCCAACCCAGGGATCGAACCCAGGTCCCACGCACTGCAGGCAATTCTTTACCAGCTGAGCCACAAGGGAAGCCCAAAGGCTATACTAATTTTTCCTCTTTGCTTCAGCTTCCCCTGCCAGTGCTCTCTCCTCCAACTACACCCTAGGAGGTAGCTTTCTTGTTCAGTCTTGGTTCCACCGCTTTGTCTAAAGTTGCGTGAGCACCCCGGAGAACATGCATCTCAGGTACAGTGTAGGACTGCCCACTCAGCTTCCGTCAGAACAAGCCTGGCCCTTCACAAAGCCTCCAGCAGCCTCCCCTCTGCTGAGGGAGAGCACACCATCTCAACAGCTGTGTGCAAGGGTGGCGTGTCTACCGGGCCCCTGCCCCGGAGAGGTCTGGGGCACAGTCATCTAAGTGGCATTTCTTCTCCCACCTTCATCAATGACCACCCCCCTCAGACTCCAAAGGAGGGCACACCCAGTCTCCTGGCAGGCCTGGTATCCGCAACACCCCCTGTTCTCTGCCCATAAAGCCACCAATAGAGTCTTTAGGCCTGACCTCAGCAAAAAAGAAGGAGCTGTTTTCTCCTCTGGCTGAGAGGACACCAGATTCTTTCATCAAATACCTGCTGGGGGGTTTCAGTTCCTCCTCGGTTGGATTAGGTTCTACGGTGGCACTTAAATGAGTGAGAGGGACTGAGCTCTGGCCAACCTCCCCCAGTCCCTCTCCAGGAATCCCAAACCCACTGCACCCCAGCCAGGCCACGGGGGTCTGGGAGGCATCTGGATTTTGGAGAAGCCGTTGCCCACTCCTCTAACCAGCTGCCTCCTCTCAGCCCTGCTCCAGAGTCTCGGCTGGACCACCACATCTAGCTGGACCACCCCAGGCCCACAGTTTGGGCCCTGAGGGAAGCAGACACCCAGACTGAAAGATAAAGAGGGAAAGATGCAGGACGCGACAGGAAGAGGCTTCAGGCGGGGATGAAGGGCTGACAGCTGTGGACAGAGAGGAGAGGAAGGAGGATTGGATAGCAAGGATCTCAGACTGCCGTGCAGCTCTGACAAAGCTGCCGCCAGCCCCAGGAGGAGGTCTGGTGGGAAGACTGCTCTAGACTAGTCCTGTGCTGGCCTGGACTGGCGAGCCCCGAACCACATCAGGTTCAGCGACGGTCTGGGAAGCTCACAGCCTGGACCTGGAAGCAGATCCCAAAGGCACGTCACTTCTTGGGCAAATTTCCCAAAGGGTGCAACCATCACTGTCTGTCCTCCTGAACTCGGCATGGAGACCCTGGCGTGCTGGCAGCCGGGGTGGGCTCTCCTGCCCCGAAGGCCTGGAAGCCAGATGCATCCCAGGCAGCCTCATCTCCATCACACCTCTGCAGCATGACTGAGGCACTGGTGGCAGCCACAGAAAGAAGGCAAACCTGCTAATGTTCTCCTGCTGAGCTGGGCCTTTATCAGGCGCAGATGCCATCAGCTGCAGGGCAGAGTTTAAATGGTTCAATGGAGGGCAAATGACTGAGGGTCCAGTTATTGGCCCTGGAAATATCCCAGAACTCTGCTCAAACTCTCGTCAAACCCATACTGGACACCAGGTTAGATTTCTGATCAGAGGGGGATAACCCCAGAGTAGGTAACACTGGACCTCCTCCAGAGCTCATGTGGTTTTAGCGTGTCCATCAGTCAGTCCTTACTGACTAAAGGACACTGCTCTGCAAGTCAGGACTCAGGTTCCAGTACCCATGACCTTGGATGAATGCCCTTGGGGAACAGGATTTATTGTTGTTCAGCCACTCAGTCGTGTCTGACTCTTTGCCAACCCCAAGGACTGCAGCACTCCAGGCTTCCCTGTCCTTCACCATCTCATCTTCTGTGGTCCCCTTCTCCTTCTGCCTTCAATCTTTCCCAGCATCCTGGTCTTTTCCAATGAGTTGGCTCTTTGCATCAGGTGGCCAAAGTATTGGAACTTTAGCTTCAGCATCAATCCTTCCAATGAATATTCAGGGTTGATTTCCTTTAGGATGGACTGGTTGGATCTCCTTGAGTCCAAGGGACTCTCAAGAGTCTTCTCCAACACCACAGTTCAAAAGCATCAACTTTTCATCACTCAGCCTTCTTTATGGTCCCACTCTCATACTCATTGGCAAAATGAGGAGATGGGGCAGGGTCTTGCAGTCAGTGCCTGGAGAGTGTGGTCAGAAATGTAAGTGAGGGCGGAGTGGGGTGTGTTGACCTGCCCCTATTCAACGGAGCTCTGGCCTCTCTGCTCATGGCAATCTCTGCCTCAGGGACTGTGGCCTGGTAGACAGATCTCCCAATTTCATAAGAGAAGCTGGAAATCCAGGTTTAAAATAAAACCTTTCCATTTTAAATGTTGATAATTAACCGAACAATGAAAAAAATCTTGCGTTAGCCAAATCAAACACGTCCTGTGGGTCAAAATCAGCCTGTGGGCCTCCCGCTCATGACCTTGGGGTAGATGCCCATGTGTAATCAGTGCCGAATATGCAGCCATCCGGGCGAGGGGGCATTGTCTGTCCAACCAGCGTGATCAGAGCTCAGCTCCATTGAGTGCTGGCTTCATGTGCCAGACACTGTACATGGTTAAAACAACACAATAACGCTTTGAGACAGGAATTGTTTTCTACAGATGAGAAAACCGAGGCACAGGGAGGCAGGGAATCCGCCTGAGCCCTTGAGGCTGTGACAGAAAAGCGCAGGGATTTGAACCTGGGATCGTCTCCATTCTCAGCCTCTGTGCCCTCCTGCCTTGCTCCCTCCATGCTGACTTCTGACTCCCAAGGGACAGTTAAGCACCAAGCAGGCTGAAGAGTACTCAGGAGGTAGGGGGGTGCAGATTCTGGGACTGGTACTTAGGAGGGCGCCCCATCCCTGTGCACCGCCCCTCCCAGCACCATCCCATCTGCCGGCAGGACCTGTGGCTGGTGGGTGGCGTCTCCTGCAGCCCGAGAGAGAGTTCTGGAAGAGACAGCCTTCTGCAGGGCTCTTGCTGGTCTTCGCCCAGCCCCTCCGCAGCAGGTGTTCTCTGGCGGGGGACCACTTCCCCTGCAAAGTGCTGTATGCTGCAGCTGCGGCAGATGCTGCCGGGCTGAGTTGGCCAGCCCTCGTTCTGTGGAAGCCAGGAGCCTCTGTAGCCCCGGGGAATTCAGGGCTAATGCTCAGCCCTGGCACGGTCCCCTCTCTTGCTGACCCCTCCGGTCCAGGTCACCATGACAGATGCTGGGAACATATGCCGGGAATTAATTCACTCCAACTCAGCCACGAGAGGGGCGGCCTCTTCCTCCACTTGCTCCCAACACCCCTCCTCTCAGATGTCTGCTTCACCAAAGGAAAAAAAAATCAGGCTTTCCCTTCCTCCCTTGCTCCTAACCTCCTGCCACTGGGCTTTCTCACCAGTACTCTGAGCCTGCTGCCCAAGGTATCTGAGTCCTGGAGTCTGCCCCCCTCGACCCCGCTCCTGCCTGAAACAGGACCAAAGGCTAAGAGCCTAATTGGTCTTTCCAGCTTTTTGCTTCCTGATAGATTCTGTCCCAACTGGAAATGATGAGGGGATTTTTTTGCTTTTTTTTTCCTTTTCTTAAGGGAAGTTTGTCTCTCTCTCTTAGGAGCCCAGAATCACCCCATCCTTCCAGCCTTTCTTTCCATCTAACTCAGCTCACTCTTGCTGTGATTGCTTTTCTGAATGGCGACAAGCAGCTGAACTTGGGAAGCCTGCGGCTCTTGTTATTTCTCTTTTGTCTAAGGAGGGATTGGCAAACTTTTTCTGTAAAGGGCTAGAGAGTAAATAATTCAGGCTTTGCAGGCCACGTGGTCTCTGTCACAACTGAGTTCTGCTCCTGTAGCCCCAAGGTAGCCATAGGCAGTATGTAAATGAAGGTACGTGGCCATGTTCCAGTAAACTTTACACAGGCAGGTGGCGGGCTGGATTTGGGCCACAGGCTGCAGTACGCTGACCCCTCTAAGCACACCAACCCCCTTCTGCATTTCTTGGTGGACAAACCAAGCTCCCTCTCTCTTCCTTCATCTGCACTTTACAGTGCATTATTTGGGTTCCTGCACTCGTCTGGAAAGCCTCTGTGTTTTTCAAAACCAATGCTTTGAGAACACAGAGGAATCTTGTGTCTTTAGGGCCGTGTCTTATTTGACTTTGAACTCCTGGAATATGCAAAAGCCTGGAAAGAAACTCAAACAACACCCGGACTTATCCTGGAGAAGCTTATAGGCTGGTGGGGAGAGTGGACAGATGAGCTCTGTGTTCTCAGCAGAGAACTGACAGGAAGAAGGCGGGGAGGGAGGAACCAGGAGATTGTGCCTCCTATAAACTTGGCAGTGACCTTTGAAAAAACTTACGGGAAGGAGATAAGAAAAAATCTTAATTTTTACTGAATTAATCCTGATACGATAAAGCACTGAAAAACCAAACAAATAAAACTGATGCCCTGGAAAAGTTTGGCAGTTAAAAGTTAAACAGAAATATACCATAGAATACCGGAGTGGGTAGCCATTTCCTTCTCCAGGGGATCTTTCCTACCCAAGGACCAAACCCGTATCTCCTGAATTCCAGGCAGTTTCTTTATCATCTGAGCTACTAGAGAAACCCTAAATATATCATATGACCCAACAATTTCACTCCTAGGAATCTACCTTGGAGAAATGAAAATCATCTGTCCACACAAAGACATGGACATGGATGTCCACAGGGGTTTTATTCTTAAGTCCAAACTAGAAATGACTCAAATGTTCGAGAGCCGTGGAATGTCAAGCATAACATAGTATGTGTCCATATTAAGAGAAGAACGTTCAGTAATCCAAAGGATGAACCGCTGGCGCATGGTATGACATGGAGGGACCTTGAAAATACGGTAAGTGGAAACAGCCAGACTCAAAAGACCACATGTAATATGAGTTCCACTGATATAAAATTCCCAGAAAAGACCATTTGAGAGTGAGCAAGCAGATGAGTGGTTGCCTGGGGCTGGGCGTGGAAGAGGAGGCTAACTGTAAACGGACACAAGGGAGCCTTAGCGGATGATGAAAATGTTCCAGAGACAGAATTATGGTGATGGTTGCATAACTCCATCAATTCACTAAAATCACTGAATGGCATACTTTCAGGGGGTAAATTTTAAGGCCTGCAAATTATACCTCAATAAAGTTGTTATAAAAACAAAACAACCCCAGTGCCAAACCATTATCTAGCCACGGCTGAGAGATGATGCTGGCGGGGGAAGGGAGGGTGGGAGCCCCTCGCGAGATGCAGGTGCTTGTTGTCGCAGTAAAATACCCAATGTGACTTTCCCGAGGTTCATTTCCTACCCCGTTCATTTCCAAACTCTAACAGCCATCAGCTTTCACTGGGCATCACAATCCTAAGATTATCCCCATTTTAGAGATGAGAAAACAGGGTCAGAGGGAAAAGGAGCTTGCTCGAGGACCCACAGCGACTAAGTGGCAGAACTGGGCCTGGACCCTAGGACTGCCTGACTCCAGAAGCTGTGTTCTTGGACGCTGCTCCCTTCCCTCCCCTTCCATGCATCTCCTTGCCCATTGACTCTTTGCCTCCCCCCACCATCCCCCCACCCCGGGTAGGGGGAAGCATAGCACTGCTTGGAGAAGCAGAGCAAGGATGCTAAAGCTTCCTTATCTCGAAAATCCTTTCATTCAAGCCTCCTGCAGCCATGCTCCCAGGAGCCACCCTCACAAAGGCCTTGACTTCTGTGAGCAGCAGCGCCCCGTGATCTGGCAGCCCTGGACTGGCACTAGCAGCGGTTTCCATGTGGAGCCTGTAGTTCCAGAAGCCTGTCTGGGGGGTGTACTGCTGCTGCTAAGTCAATTCAGTCGTGTCCGACTCTGTGTGACCCCATAGACGGCAGCCCACCAGACTCCCCCGTCCCTGGGACTCTCCAGGCAAGAACACTGGAGTGGGTTGCCATTTCCTTCTCCAATGCATGAAACTGAACAGTGAAAGTGAAGTCACTCAGTCATGTCCAACTCTTAGTGACCCCATGGACTGCAGCCCACCAGGCTCCTCCGTCCATGGGATTTGCCAGGCAAGAGTACTGGAGTGGAGTGCCATCGGGTTTAGCAAAGAGGTAGAGATGACCTCAGGTTCAGCCACAGGCTGGCCTTGCTTCTCATCAGAGCTACAGGTTTCCAGGGAGCGTCCCATGCAGGGGTCTCACAGGGCTGCCATCTGCCCTGCACACAGCAGGCCCCGGCCTGTGGGAGCTGACCACAGCCTCTGGACCTCTATTCCGTGTCTGAAGAGCTCGTGGTTCCTCTCTCCCTCGATGTGGCATTAACCCTTCTCTCCAGGCCGAGGCATAAAGGGGTCCTGCAGGCATTTGAGGAAACTTTTTCCAAAGGCTGCCTGGTGAGCTCATGGAGGCCTGAGGGTGTTCGTGTCACTGGAGGGAGCGGACCACACATGTGCAGAGGCCTTTTCTGTGATGAGCCTGGCCCCCCAGCAAGACACAGCATCTCCTCTCCGCTGGCCCCCTCCCCACCAGGCACACTGCCTCCTGCTGCTACTCAAAGCAGCCAGGCCTCCACTGCACTACATGCTTTTGCAAATACTACTCTCTCTCCTTGGAACACTCTTCCCCAGGTACCAGTCCCACTCCTTCCTATACCTTCTTCAAATCTTTGCCCGCATGTCACCTTCTCAGTGAGGCCTCCCCTAATGGCCCCACCTAACTCTGTACCCCCTGAGCCCAGCACCCCTTCCCCGGCCTGCTGAGTTCCTCTCCCCAGCACCAGAAGACCAGCTGACATCCTCTCTTACTTACTGGTCCATCTCCCTCACCGGAACAGAAGCACTTTGAGGGAAGATAATTTTGCTTGTCCAGTTCCCTGTCTATAGAGTCTGAAACAGCACCTGGCATGTATTACTACATAGTCTCTACCAGAATCTCATGAATGAACTTTCCCACCAGGGCCCAGCCTATGAACTGCAGCTCTGTGGCTACCACCCACGCCAAATTTAGCCAGGTACCGGCTGGGGCTTCTCTGACATGAGCCAGTCTGGGAGAAACCAGAAAGGAACCCATCAATCCACCACATGAAGGAGGCCCACTCCATGCCTCCTCGCCGCCCCCCACCCCCCAACCCCACCATATCTGCAGAAAACCACGCTTGGGTACCTGTCGAAGCTTGTCCAGTCTATCGGGCCTCTCGCATCATCTTCTTGGGAGGCCCTTGAAGTCTTGGGTGGGCTGGCTGGCATATAAAGAAGGTGTCTGAGAAGTAAACGGAGGGAGTCAAAACCCAGCCCCTGCGCGAGCTGCTGGCCGAAGACCTCCAAGGTTACCAGGGTCCCGAGGTACTTGAACTTGCCAGGGATTAAGGTACTAGAAATAGACAGCCTTTCCTCCTTTGGGTTTCAGAATCTTGCAGGCTCAAGAAAAACCAGCCTGGACGGAAACTTCTCAGTGACCATGGGAATTATTCCAAAGAGGGGCCGTCTGGGCTAAAAGTGTGACTCTGGAAAAGGAGGAGACAGGACCCCAAAGCCCCTGAATCCCTGAGTTTATAATTAACAGACACGTGTTCTCTGCCTGCTCTGAGCCGAGCCCGGTGGTTCACCGGGGGAAGGGCACCGTAGTCAGACAAAATCACCCCCTAGTGGGTTTTTGAAGTGTTGAGCCTCTGTTTTCCTGAATTTTAATGAAGGGCTTTCCAGGCAGGATGAGAGCAGCACTCAGGGCTCCCCACAGCCTGGAGTGGACCTTGGCTAGCGGCCGCCAGCCTGCACAGGCCTGATCCGAAGTAGCACCTAGAAGCGGGCGGGAGACGTCCTGTCCTCGGATGGGATGTCTTGGGGAGAAAGAGAAAAACAAAAACAAAAGATGCCTCTGTTTCGAACAAGGGCTGGGCTCTGCTCCAGATCTTAGCATACGTTGGAAATAGGCGGTGATGATGCTTGGAGTGGGGGAGAGCAGTGGAGATAAACAGCTCTGCGTCGGAAAGGTTGGGGGTAATCGGGGGAGAGGCCTGGGGTTCCCTGAGAGTTTTTGCGGACAACTCAGGGCTGCCGAGTGCCCTCTGCTAGTGAGAACGAGAAACAGGGCCCTGGGAACCTGGGGGGACAAAGGGAAACACGTGCTTTGGGAGCTCCAGGCCTGGGTTGCAGGAAGCAGAAGGGAAGGGGCACGCTATCAGAAGAGCCACCAAACCCTGACATGGGCAATGGGGTCACCTTATCACATGTTCTGTGTGCTGTCTTCTCAGCTAAGTGGCCCTGAAAGCACAAAGGAGACAGTGCAATGTCACCAATGTCACTGACCATCCAAAGGGAGAAAGGTGTCTAGCCAGGCCCTCCCCAGGACCCCAGCAGGAGATGCTCCCTGGAGCTGCTGTGGCCTCTGTGAACGGAATGGTTTCCAGGTGCACAAAGCCTTCCCTTCCCCCACCTAGCTTTCCCTCATGCTCTTCAGCGATGGGGCGAGTTCCCATCAGTGGCTCAAAAGATGCCTTCCTTCAGCCTTGATGGATTTTTCCAAGAGGGCGGTGCAAACGAATGGAAGAGAGGGCAACAGAGCAAACGCAATTTCTTGCCACGGAACAATGCAATTTCTTACAAGAGAAAATATTTTTATTACGAAATAGTCCATATATAAAAATCCCGAGCCTCTTGCGAGCTTCTTTAGGTTTATGGCCTTTTCCTCAAGTCCAGAGCGGAGGTGTGCGTGTGCAGGGAGAGCAATCCCCCGGCTCAGGTGTGTGTGGGCTGCCCCACGGGGCCCTCCTTTTCTGTCTGCAGTGCGTCCCACTCGCTGAGGAGCTCGGAGGACACCTCCGTGTACAGGTGGTCCCAGTCCCAGCTGACGTCGTCCTGCGGGGAGCAGCATCCTGGGGTGAGACGGGGGAGGCCCTCCCCTCGGGCATGGCCAGCCTCCCACCAAGGTCAGCCTTGGGGCCCGCTGCTCATGGCCGAGGGGCAGGACCTGCTGCTGCCACGTACCTCTCGAACCTCATGCTCCGGCGCCAGGACTTTGGTGAGGAGCTTCAGGTCAATCTCTCCATCCTGTGAATGTCAGGGCAGGAGGGGGTATGTGTACCATGGGGCTTTTGGACAATGACCTCTGGGGACCAAGTTGAGTGGGGTAGAACTCTCCAAACCCAGCCCTGCAGGAACACCTTGTGAAACAGCAAACCTGTGGGTGGACCACACGGCCGCTGAGAGCTGGGGCGGACACCACGATGTCCTATGGCTGGGCACTCCTTGGGGCAAAGTGAACACCAGGGAGGGGCAGGCATGGCGCAGCACATCTACTGATGCCAAGAGGGCAGGCGGGAGCATGGGGGAGACTGGCCCTGAGAGCACTGGGATAGGCTGGGTCCAGGGATGCTCTATACCCGAGGAGGATGCCTCTGGCAAAGGGATTGTCGCCTGGCAGCCTCAGAGCCTCACGGAGAAGGGGCTGCAAGGCCTGGGAGAAACTGAGAAATCCCCGCGGATGTCGATGGGCGCCTGCCCCTCTGTGTAGCAGCTGTCCACTCACCAAGGTCTGAAAGGCTGAGTACTTCATGAGGTCATTGTCCAGGTCACGGTAGGTCATCACTCGGTTCACCTGGATGCTGTGGGAAAGACAGAATGTGGGCAGGAACCGATGCCAGCAACGCTGCCAGGCCGCCATCCCCAGAGCCTCCTAGGCAGCTGGGAAGGACCAGAATGGGGAAAAAGTGTGCAATAAATGGGAACCCTGGGATTGGGCCCGTCACTAGAGACGTGTGGATCTCCCCAAGGGGGCAGCATCACTGCTGATGGCTCCTGGCATGGTCCCCAGCCTCCCTCCAGCTTCAGGCGAATATAACATACCTGGGAGGGGCTGCCACCTGCAAGACGAAGTCTTCCTCCTGTACCTCCTCCAGGTCCGGAATAACAGGGATATCTGCAACCAGAGGGTAGGCAAAACTGTCAGCAGCATGAGTGGGGATCTAGCCCACTTCCCCACTGATGACTCAGCAGCTTCAATACCCTGGCCACCGTGAGGGCTACAGGCTTTGGGTAGAATGGACACTCGGATGGTCTCTGGCCTCCAGCACCCCCACTCCCCCATTCAGGGTGGTGGAACTGAACTTGAGGTGTGCATGAGAATCGAAGGCAGAACTTCAATAATTTCCAAATCTCAGGTTTTACTACCCCAGAACCTGCGGGAATTAAAAGTTTCCTGGGTGGGGCCTGGGAGGCTGAATTTTTCCCTAAGATTTCTTGGCTGGTCCTGACATTTGGTCCATGTTAGGAGCCATGGGAGTAGCTCTCCAAGGAGAAATGTAAAGAAATGAGAAGTCCTGGACAGCCCTGGGGGGAAGCACTTAGAGGAGAGGAAGGAAAAGAGGAGCTGAGTGAGTGTGGCACGGTCAGAGACAGAGGAGTGGGGGACACGCTGTGTCACTAGGCGGACGTCTCCACGAGCGCACCTCCTCATGCCCGAGGCCCACGTGTGCATCAGCTCGTCCTAGTCTTCACAACCGTCACAGCCCCGAGCCTGTATCTGCAAAGTCACTTTCCACCTAATGATGTGACCTGGCTTCCCGGCAGCATCCAGGATCAGAGTCTCCATTCAAAGTGAAAGTGAAGGTCGCTCAGTCGTGTCTGACTCTTTGCGACCCCATGGGCTGTACAGTCCATGGAATTCTCCAGGCCAGAATACTGGAGTGGGTAGCCATTCCCTTCTCCAGGGGATCTTCCCAACCCAGGGATCAAACCCAGGTCTCCCACATTGCAGGTGGATTCTTTACCAACTGAACCACAAGGGAAGCCCAAGAATACTAGAGTGGGTGGTCTATCCCTTCTCCAGGGGATCTTCCTGACTTAGGAATCAAACCGGGGTCTCCTGCATTGCAGGCAGATTCTTTACCAACTGAGCTATGAGGGAAGCCTGAGTCTCCATTGGCCAGGTCTAATATCCTAAACAATGCTGATTCTAAAGATGACACTTCCCTTGCTGTCTCCTGGAGATTCTTCTTTTCTGAATTCTCTGTATGAGACGGACATACAGACACAGGAGGAGACACGAGGCCATTCCTTTCGTCAATCTAACGAGCTCATGCAAAGGGAGAAACAGAGACGGCGCATCACTTAACAGCGGCAACTTGCTTACGGCAGAAAAGCCAGCATCTTCTCGAACACCCCAGAGAAAGACTGCCTTCTCTCAGGGAGTATCACTGACTGGCAGAGGGGGTTTCTTTGCTTTAACCAGTCTGCACAGAGATAAAAAGAGATGGGGCAGGGAAAATAAAAAGGTGAAGCAGGGAGAGACAGTCCTGGAAGTCCCAAACCAACTACGAATATTAAAAATTCCAGAGAGGCAAGAATAGTGAAGACACCCTTCCTTTTTGCTTCTATGGACTAAATTAACTTTTTTTTTTTTTTTTTTAAAGAGATACAGAATCATTCCAAGAGCAGCTGAAAAGGACCCTTCCCACTTTCAGGCTATTCATTATTTAGACTTTGCAATGGTTCTAGTCAAGCTTAGCCTGAGTATATATAAATGTCAGTTCCCAGACTGGTGTCTTTATTACTGCTTCCGATGGCAGAGTTATAGATGTTGTACCTGGAAACAGAGAGAGAGAACATGCGAGGGAGAGACGGAGACACACAAAATAAGACGAGAGAGAAAGAGACAGGCAGAGAAAGACAGAGAGTTAGAGGATGAAAATAAAAAGAAATGGCTGATAAAAGGGAAATAAAGAAGACGCACACACCAGCCCAGAAATAATGAATCACACTCAGCAAGTCCTCTATCCAGAAAGAAGCTGTTCAGAGGTTAGATGGTATCTCTCTATCCTGCTAGAGAATTGGATACGGAATTCTCTAATTTTCTATTTTTTATGCTAATAGAAATTCAGCTTGCTCTGAGCGGATCCAGTCCACTGCTGGCTGATGGCACCGTCCCTGAGTCTGGGGCGAGGGGCCTCCCAGGCTGGTGAGACCACGTGGGCCCTGCAGCCAGGCAGGGAGGAAGCTGGCCGAGCCATGTGCCATCAGCACCGTGACAGGTCTGGTGTGAGACAGCAGGCTACTCTTGGCTCTGCTCGGCGTGGGGCCCAGCCTGAGATGAATATTCAGAAGCTGGTAAGAAAATGCCCCCCTTTGCTGAGCTTCAGGCTCAGGATCGGGTCTTCCCCAGTCCTCCCTTGCTCTGCAATGGCAGCCTCTGGGCCCTGTCAACCCTGCCCAGCTTCTCCCAGCACCAAGTAGCTGTGCTTCGGCCCGCAGTCTGCTCCGGGTCCCCAAGGGCTTCCCCGTTCATCCCTGCCTCCTTCCTCCAAATGCACAGGAAAGCGAGTGGGGCTGGCCCCATCTGCGCCAGAGCGGAGGTCAGCGTGGGCCTTGGCAAAGGGGCCGCTTGGAGGGACGCGGGTGGCGCTGGCCACACAGTGGGGTCTCTCTCTAATTGGAAGCCTGGTGCCCGACAGAGCCCAGTGAAGCACCGGAGTGGGATGGAGCCAGCGATGACAGCCAGGCCGAGGCAAGCTGGAGCATTCCGGTGCAGCGACAGCTTGAGCTCGTCACTGCAGAGCCTGGCCATCCAACTCCCGGCCCCGGAGGAACAGGTGGCCGTGGAGCAGGTCTTGGGCAAATTTCAAAGAACTTCCTCATTTTACAGTTTCTGATGTACAGTCACAAACAAGGGCTTGCTTATGAATACGTGACACGTTCCCAACAGTTTCTGTCCTCTTGGCCTCTTTCTCTTCCCCTCGTCCCGCTCCCCTCTCTCTCACACACACATATCATGAGGAACCAACCTAGAAAAAGAAAATGGGCTTGAGAAATCAATCCGCTTCCTTACAAAATGACCTGCACGGAACGATGCAGCCGTGTCTGCAGTCAGCGATGGCTATGTCACCTGTAGGCCTGGTCCGGAGACCCGGTCTGATTCAGGGTGTCGAGTTTAACATCCCAAGTTGTATGCGACGATATACCTTTAATAACGATGATAAGAGGAATAAAGGACTCTGCTCCAGCACCAGTGAAAGTTCATTCTACTGACTTTAGTCTCATTTTCTTCCATGCTGCTAACAATAAGAATGTTAACAGAAACAATGGCCTTGTTAAGCATGTGGGCAGGACTCCTGTCTGGTGGTTAAGAGTGCAGGCACTGGAGGCATTCACAGCCTGGCTCCCCCATGGACTAGCTGTGTGACTTTACCCTCTGGATGCCTCAGTTTCTACGGCTGTAAAATGGGGAGCATAACTACACCCATTTCATATGTTGCTGTAAGGTACACATGGGACACTTTTTATAAAACACTAAGCGCTACGCTGGGCACCTAATAAATATTCTGTACTATTCTTACTTTTCTGACAGATAAAACACTGAGCATGGAAAGAAGCTATACGGCTTTATCCTCATTTTCGCATTTAATCCTGCCCATTTGCCTCATTTTCCAGAGGACACTGAGGCTCAGCAAGATGGAGCAGTTTGCGTGGAGTGAGGCATTAGGAACAGACAGAGCAGGCTTCCCACTCCAGTTCAACTGCAACCACCCCCGACTCCCAGCCTGTGCCGCCCTCAGGCTTTCTTTGCAAAGGTGCAGTGACTTCAAGCCGCTTTGGCTAGTGGAGGGGTGAGACGACCGCCTAGAGTTGGGACAAACTGTTTTGCCTGGAGACTCAGGGTCCTCTGTTTTCGGTTATTCCTCTGTCTCCAGGAACTATAACTAAGCTAAGTCTCTCCCTCACCATTGCCTACAACAAGGCCATTGGAACAGAAAGGAAAATGGACCAACACGCGAGAGCCCAGAGACTCCCTCCCCTGCTGGTCGTGTGGCGTTAAACCAGCCGTGACGAGGAGGAGGTGGCTGAGATACCTCAGACACCCCCAGGAAAGGGGCTGGCGAGGCAAGAGGGTTGACATGCCAGCACCCTGGGAGCGGAGCCCTCATCCTTGATCTTGGTCCCCAAAGAGGGCGCCCCCCCTCAACAGGTCACCTGCCACTCTCTTCCACTTGGGCTCCTTAATAACACGGGCCTTCCCTGCTGGGCTTTTGCTCTGGGCCTCTCAGGTCAGCCGTCTCATTTGCTGTTCACCTGCTTCTGGGCCCCATGTGGTGCCCAATTAGCCACACAGTGGGGAAACTGCATTTGTGTGACTCCATGGACTGTATGGTCCATGGAATTCTCCAGGCCAGAATACTGGAGTGGGTAGCTGTTCCCTTCTCCAGGGGATCTTCCTGACCCAGGGATCGAACCCAGGTCTCCCGCATTGCAGGCGGATTCTTTACCATCTGAGCCACCAGGTAAAAGTAACATCATATGTGGTAACAAATTCAAATGCTACAAATTCGAAAGTTTAAGATGGAAGACATCCTTTCCTTATATGAACCCCAGTCATCTCCCTAGAGGTGACCGCTATTAATCATTTCTCATATATGATTACTGAAGGGAATTTCTGCATATACAGCACGTTTGTCCTTTTAAAAATGTTCGCAAGTGGCATGTTACATATCCAACATCCTATGATTGATTTTTATCTTTCCTTTTCAGTGTACAGATTCATCTTATTCTTTTAAATGGCCATCTAGTATTCTATGGGTTTCCCTAATGGCTTAGATGGTAAAGAATCTGCCTGCAATGTGGGAGACCGGGGTTCAATCCCTGGGTTGGGAAGAGCCCCTGGAGAAACAAATGGCTACCCACTCCAGTAGAGTTGCATGAAGAATTCCATGGACAGAGGAGCCTGGCAGGCTAGTACTCTACTGAATGGATGCTGCATAATGCACTTAATTCCATCCAGAGAGAATCTAACTTGGGATTTTGAGGGGTGGTGTGAGGGGTGAGGGGAGGTCTCAGAACTTGGACAGAGCAGCTGGAGGACAAACAACACTAAGCCAGGCAGGGGACAGCGTGCTCAAAGGCACCAGGAGACAAGGAGCAACTCTCCGAGGAAGGCTGGTGTGCCTGACGTGGAGGGCTCGGGAGAGCCGCACAGAGTAAGGCAGGAGAGAGGGCATCAGGTGCCAGGTGGGGAAGAACCTGCATCGACCAGCCAGGAGACACGTGCCTAATGGGTGCCTGCTACAGGCAAGACCCCTCCAGAGGCACGTTAGGGGCAAACCAAGACGGACTGAATAAGCATGAACAAGTTGCAGTAGGAGGGCCTATACACTTACAAAATGATGACAAATGAACAGAATAAGTAAAACGCACATCCCTTCCTTTGTAGATCATCTGGGAAGCCAAAAGCAGAATTCAGAGCTTCCTCTGTCTTTCCATGATACTTTATTCAAGGCCATGAGATGGACCTGATCACCTTGCTGTAGGTGGAGTAAGTGAAATTTTCCCTCGGCCTACCTCCTATTTGAGGGTGAAGACTGTGTCTCAGTCACTTCTGCATTCCCAAAGATGGGCAGACTAAAGGACAATCGAACAGAACTGACATCAATAAACGTCTCTCAAATCTGAAAGCCACACCCGTAGAAGGATGCCATGTTTATTTTCTCTAGATCATTCCGGTTGTAGTATAAGTGCTATTGAGTCTCAGAGCTGCTTAAGCAGGGTTCATTTCACGAGAACAACCAAGAGCCATCCTTAGACACTTCCTGGGTTTGATGGCATCATAGCAAAGGCTTTGCCTTACTTGAGAGCTGCAAGGCCTGCTGGGAAGGGCCTGTGCATATACAAGAAACGACGGAGCAGTGGGGACAAAGTTACAGAGGAAGAGTCACTCAAATATGGTCCGTACGGACCCCTCGGCTTCCATCCTGAGGCTGGGTCACACTGTCCTTCACCAATCTCCCTGAGCTTCCTCTCGATCTCTGGTGTGCCCCAGTCTTTTCACTCCACTTTCTGGGAGTCCCAGTAAAGGCTTGTTGATGTATAGCAACAACAGTAGGAACTAATTCCAAAGGGAGAGGTTGCCAAATGGAAAACTCATTGATACCAGTACATCAGTCTGCCAACAGGCCTACCAACCAACCAACCACCAGATGAAACCACAGAAATAAATGAGGGGTGCTTAAATAAATAATAGAAATGTGGGAACACCAGCAGGATCAATTACAACTGATTTCAAAGATGTGAGAAGTTGCCATTTGCCCTGAAATCCATTCATTATGAATAATACCATCACACCGTCGCACTAAAATGCTAAGTACCCAGGAAGTCCCAGTGGGATCCTTTTTAGCCCCTGTGGCTTGACAGCAAGAAGCCTGCCTGCCTCTTGCAAAAACCCTGGCCCCAGGTCGCTGCGATGAGCCTGCCTTCACACCTGGCTGTCGTCTGCTTGTTTTGGTACAAGAACAGAAGGCGATTTCTTGGACTGGACTCCACCTGTGATGAGGGCACCCTGAGCATCACTCAGGCTCTTTCCCTGGAGCATAAATCTTCCTGCAGAGGAAGGAGAGAACAAAGGAGACACCCTGACCCGGGCCCTGGTCCCATCCAGGCAAGGATGGTGCAGGCAGGGAGCTGCTTCTCTCTGCATTTCTTTAGCTTCTACTCTGTGCTGATGGTTCTTGGTTGGGGATTTCTGAATGGGATTCTGTAGTCGTGGCCAGAAGGGTTTCTAGAGAGCTACATGAAGTCTCTTCTAAACTTCAGCACATTCTGATCCTGATGCCTTAGTAAACAGTACTAGGGTCGGCCTACCTGGCCTGGTCCTTCTAGATGCTGACTGATGACATCTGTCCCTCTCGCTTCACTCACTAACCTCACCCCGGCTCCGCAGGGTAGAGGACCCACAAAGCCCCACACAACTGCTTCTCCAGCAGTACCCCGGCCACTGCAGAGCACTTGTGGGCTGCCAAGGGCTCACGTCCACCCTTTATAAGGCACAGCCATGTTCAACAACCAACCCACCTGAAAGGGACCTGACACCCTGCAGGGGGGACACCCCAAGAAGAGCAGTTGAGACA
Source organism: Bos mutus (assembly GCF_027580195.1). Taxonomy (NCBI): domain Eukaryota; kingdom Metazoa; phylum Chordata; class Mammalia; order Artiodactyla; family Bovidae; genus Bos; species Bos mutus. The sequence continues at coordinate 98,454,735 of NC_091626.1, forward strand.
ACCCCCAATGGTGTGTTCAAAGTCAACAGACCTTCAACAGAGCTCAAGAGCTTTTGAAAGAATGTCCATGTTTCTAGGAGATGGCAACTTTAAGCCTGAGATCATTATCATTTTTCTCTGCAGCTGCAAAACTTTGTTTTACTGAATGCTGTTACCTTCTGCATCACGTATGGGGAATTTTAAACAGGCAAATGGAAGAAGGTCTGATTGAAGATGAAGTTAAGTGAAAGAAATTGGTCTCATTTAGCACATGACAGGATTCATCTGTGTTCCCAAGTCCACTGAGGTGGCATCATGGGCGTTTCATATTCATGAGCTGCTGCGACACTGTGTCCCCTCATTTACAAAGAGCCGTGTTCAGCAAATTCTGTCCCCATGGACACTCCGTGCATTTCATGGTCTTGTCAGAGAGACATCAAACGCTCCAGTAACCAAATACCAGAAAATGGCTTTAATTAGTGGATCTCAATCGTATAAATAATTTTTTTTTCTAAGTGAAAAAATGGAGCATTTTTTTTTTTAAGGGAAAAGAAAAGGGGAAAGCAGTAGGCAACAGGCTTCAAACACCCGAAGGAACAAGGGGAAAGGATGCTCTCAGAGGAGCTCTGGGCCCCTGCAGTCCCTGGGTGGACTCGGGTTCCAGGGCAAAAAGGCACCTGCGGATCCCGGGCAGGTCTGCTTCATGAAGACCGGTCCCTGGTGAGTCCCCCTGACCCAGCTGGGCCGCTCGGCCGGGAGGAGACGGGTGGCCCTCAGAGAAGACAGGCTGAACATTGTGACACCATTGGCCAGAGCGCCCACTGCAGGGGCTGAGAAACAGGTTCTGACTATGAGCAAAAGGAGCACAAGCAGGTCCCTGAGGAAATCAGTGCCAGGGACAGAAAGAAGATGCCCGTCTCCTGAGGGGCTGGCTGGCGGGGGGTGTGGGGGGCTTCATCCATATCCCATATATGCTGAGAAGTCTCCGTGCTTCTACCCAACCGACCCGCTTCCTCGTGCTGCTGGGGAAGGAGATCACTGACTTCAAGATGAACATCAAAACAGCTGGTGTTGAACCTACGTGCAAAGCAGAAATAGAGACAGGGACGTAGAGAAGAGACGTACAGACGCCAACGGGGGAGCAGGGTAGGATGGACTGGGAGGTTGGCACTGACGTATATATCAGCACGTTACTGTGCAAAGAATAGATAAGTAATGGGAACCTGCTGTATAGCACAGAGAGCTCTAGTCAACCCTCTGTGGTGACCTAAACGGGAAGGAAATCCAAAAAGGAGGGGATAGATGTATACATCCGGCGGATTCATTTCGTTGTATAGCAGAAACTAACACAACACTGTAAAGCAATTACAGTCCAATAAAGACTAAAAAAAAGAAAATAGAGCCGGTTGCTCCGTCCAGCCCCCACACTGTGGCAACCGTCCTGGCTGACGCTGGGCCGTGAGAGCAGGGCTGGGACTGAGTCTGTGTCTGAGACCAGCCGGGTCTCAGCGGGTGTGGTGCTGGCTGGACGGTGGGCAGACGGGAGGCTGTGCTGAATGCTGACTCAGCTTGTGGCCTGCCTCAGGCATGCAGGCCCGGCCTCATCGTATCACCTGCAGGGGGGACAGTAGCACATTCCAGAAGGAGCCTGGAATGCGACACCCCAGGAGACTTGCCCAGTCATCGCAGCCAGTCCACCATGGGCTACGGGAGAGTCCCTATGGACCACGGGAAGGGTCGTTAACCAGGACTGACCCTTTGCAGCAATTAAAGGTGGTGCTCCTGACAGACAAAGCAGACCCAATGATGGTTCTCCACAGGGAAACGCCCCGTTCAGCCCAGGGGCCTAACACGGGGAAGGAGCCCAGTGTCACCTGAGAGGGGTGACCTCTAGCGAACGACTTCCCTGGTGGCTCAGCTTGTAAAGCGTCTGCCTACAGTGCGGAAGACCCAGGTTTGATCCCTGGGTCAGGAAGATCCCCCTGGAGAAGGCAGTGGCAACCCACTCCAGTATTCTTGCCTGGAAAATCTCATGGATGGAGGAGCCTGGTAGACTACAGTCCATGGGGTCGCAGAGAGTCGGACACGACTGAGCGACTTCACTTTTTTGATACACTGGTTACTACTTGAAGGAAATTAAAACAATGAACAGGGGGGCTCCCAGTTACTGCCAGCAGCTCTCGGCACTTCACGGCAGTTCCAGCTTTGATCCGGAGAGACGTGTTAAGGATGACGAGGGCTAAGGGCCTTTAAAGGTGACAAAGGATGAAGTGGCCGGAAGAGACGGAAAAGGGAGGACCTCTCCGCTCTCTTCAACAAGGCCCAAGACACAGCAAATACAGACTGAATGTGACAGAGAGTGGCCTTCTCAGAGCCGCCACTAGAAGTATTAGAAACCAGGCATATCTGATTCTATTTCATCCTCTTCGTGTTATGCTGAAAAAAAAACAAGACAAACTACACTGCTTTTATTCTAAATCCTTAGGTTTTGTGTTTTTCCTTATATATATTTATTAAAAAAATGCTCCTTTGATCGGTGCCACCCGTGACACCCCCACATACAGAACGGCTTCTGAGCGGTTTCCTCCGTGCAAGGCCACTGCTGGTGACAGCCAGCTGGTTTTGATCACAGCCATTCCGAATCGGATTTTCATAAGATAGATGAGGAGTCTTACCGCTGCTCTCTCTCTTATCAGATGCGAAACAGAGGGGGAGCGGGGGCGACGGGTCCTGAGGGAACAGCCCAACAATCAAGGGCTGCCTGGTTCTCTCTCCGTCCCTCCGCTGCTGCAATTTTCAAAGGCATTTGCCTCGGGCACTTTTAAATGATGGTGTCTCAATTCTGTAATCATCTTTCAAGAGCTTTCTCTTAAAGGGTCTTTTAGGTAAACCCAGTCCGTCAACCACACTTATGGACTCAGGAATCATTTTTCCCAATATCTGCCCTCCTGCGTGTGCATACGTATAGGCGAATATACCCACACACATGGCAGACATCTGGGCATGTTTAGAAAGCTGGGAGGACCTGAAACTGGAAAGGAAGACCCTACCGGCTGGCCATACCAAGTTCACATCTCGCTAAGGTAAGAGGGTCCCCTATCACCGCTTCCCTGGATTTCTGCTATACCTAGGCTTTGCTTATATGCAGGTATTAGAAGGGAAGACTTCTCACACTGAGGCCCAAGTGATATGCTGAGTCCCAACCTCAGATGCACAATCAAGCCTGTTCCTTCCCGTCTCACCTAAGTGTTGTCTGACTGTCAGACTTCAAGACGAGTAAGGGCACCACGTCCACCTGCTTGGAGAATGCAGTCCCCAGGCCACAGCTGACTGTGGCTTTAGTTACAGACTATTTGGAGCAACTCCTACAAATCCATCTGTCTCTTTTAGTTGCAGAGAACACCATGCCTCTTCTCTATACAGTCCCCATCGCTTGAAACAGACATCCTATGGCATCGAGCCTCTATTTCTTTCTAATCACATAAAAATCTAAGGAGCCTAAGATGTCCCTGGGCAGTGGTTCTCACCAAACTGGCTTCGTCTCCTCTCTTCCTTCATCCATCATTCCTTTCACAGCTGTGTGGAGAAGGACCTGTGCTTCTCCCCAAAGCAGGACCGTGGCCCACAGTCACACCTAGGACTGTCTCACAAAGCTAAGTGGGATTAGCTTTGTCCTATCCCAATCCTCTTTTCTGTATTCGATAGGGAAAGAACCCAAGGAGTTACAGAATAAACACCCAGGTCTCCATAGCTATTTCAGGGAGGGTGAGCTCTCTTTTGCTTTTGTCAGTGCCTAATGTTGGAAGATTTATTATTAATCACATTCCTCCAAACAGACTACGGCACCGTGGGATGCTGACGGAGCCTTCCCTGTGTTCCTGGAGGAAGGTCAACACAGACTGCTTTGTTTACAACGGTTGTGCATGTGTGGTCCAAGGCTTGTTTCATCCTCCCCATCCCACCTCTTCAGACAGGGACATCCCAGAAAGCTGCTCACATGAACAAGGAAACTGGAGCCCCAGAGACTGGTCACTGGCAACTGCCTTTTGGGTAGAGATGTTCGTGATGGAGAGTTTGGGAAGGCTGGTGTGACCCAGACATGGGAGGGGACCGCCAAGGGGCCTAGAGGACGCTGTTCGGCTCTGCCAGTGAGCGGGAGGTCTGGTCAACGCTCCAGGCTGTGCTGGGCAGCTGGACCAGGGGAGGTAGGGGACAACTGAGGGGACAAAGCAGAACAACCGAAGTCTGGTCCAAGCTTAACTCTGTTTCCAAAACCTGCCCTGACACTGCCTTTTTGAGAGGCAAGGAGAACAGAGCCAAACCAGTCTCTACTAAGCTTGCTGAGTCAAGACAGTCCATCAGCTCCCAGATACCTACTCTGTGATGGCATATGTTTTTCCCATGGTGGGATCATGGGACCTTGAACACAAAACCAAGTTAAAACAATTTCTCTTGCCGCATTAATGAAACTTCAGGCCAATTCCCTGTAACTTCTCTGGTGTCTCATTGGCTCTGGGGACCAGCCCTGGCCAAACCCACAATGGGGAGCCGTGAAGTCGGCCATTGGGGCCTCAAGAGTTTCCATCTACTAGAGTTCATTTCCCCACGAGGAGTGTGGCTTTCACTGTCTATCATGGAAGAACCAAATCCAGACTCTTGCTGTGCAGAGCTGAACCAGAGGGCAGACCCAATCAGGAGTCAGGAAAGCCGGGTCCCAGCTCTGGCCCTGACCTGCTGACTTAGTGCAGCTATTTGTCAGGTCTGCTCCCAAGTTTCCTTATCACCAAAATGAGGTGCCTTCTATCTCGAAGACATCCTTATCTCTGGGGTGTCCACTGGAATATATCTCATGGTATAATTTTTAAAAAACACCTGTCACATTGGCCTGTGGAGCAGTCTTCCCCAATATTCCAGCTAGATACACCACCTACGTGTCTGTAAGGCAAGCTGGGTCTTTTGTTTAGAGAATCACTGTATAGGGGACTGCCCTGGTAGTCTAGTGGTTAGGAATCCACCCTCCAGGGTAGAGGACCTGGGTTTAATCCCTGTTCGGGAAACTAAAATCCCACATGCCATGAAATATTGAAGGCCAATGTAAGATCCCTCATGCTGCAACTAAGGCCTCATGTAGCTAAAATAAATACTAAGAAAGGAGAATCGCTGTATGGAAAGTTCATTTTCTCTAATGCAATGAGTCTACACAGATCCCTCCTGTGGCCCACAGCGAACTCAGCTCCGTATTCGCACCTTATAATCCAACACCCCTGACTGGGGAATCTTTGACGTCCCATACAGCGTCTGAGATGTCCCAAGTCTCCGTGACGTCAATTTGCTCACCCTCAGCTGCGTCTCAACGATGACACTAGTGGGAGAGCTCCAACCAGAGCCCTCCACGGCCCAGGGAGCACCCTGTGGGGTCTCTGTTCTTCTAAGTGTTTCACACTCCCTGGTGCTCACACTGCCACCCTCATAAGACTCTCTTTCCTTTCACCCTAAAACAGGAGCGCCTCTCTGGAAGACCTAGCAGAGGCGCCAGAATTCCTATTTAAAAGCAATCTCACGACTTCTTGGTGGTCCAGTGGCTAAGACTCTGCTCCCAATCCAGGGAGCCTGGGTTTGATCCCTGGTCAGGGAACTAGATCCCACATGCCACAGCTAAAGATCTCACTGCAACAAAGATTGAATGAACAGGTGAATATTTTAAAATGTAATAATAAAAAAGCAATCCCAATGGATCTGATAGAAAATAAAACATAAGTTGGGGGAGGAATGGTCCAACCTGAAGGTTCTGTTCATGCCACATAGCTTTAAAGACCTAACTTCTCTGGCTTTTCTCTACTCAGCCTGGGTGCTGCTGACAAGACTTCAGAGAGAGAGGATCGGCAGAGCCGAGGACAGGGCCAGCAGGGTAATCTGAGAACCAGGAAAGGAGAGCAAAGCTGCACCAGGGCGCTGGGAAGATGAGTGGAGGCCAGCTTTCAGGATAAGCAGGCTGGAGAAACGAACCTAGCGCTTTGACGGTGAGGAGGAAGGCGCTGAGAGCAGGTGATCTGGAGTCTCGAAGGCCATGTCCCAGCTTCAGCTCTGTCATTTACTAGAGGTGATGTTCTGGAGCAGTTCGGGCTGTCTAAAATGTTTGGGAATTTCGCATGCAGGTTGTTACGCAGAAACATTATTAAAGATTAAATTATATATTGTTGCTGTGACCCCATAGACTGCAGCACGCCAGGCTTCCCTGTCTTTCACTATCTCCTGGAGTTAATTAAATAGGGCTTCCCTGATGGCTCAACAGGTAAAGAATTTGCCTGCAGTGCAGGAGACACGGTTGATGCGGGTGTGACCCCTGGGTTGGAAAGGTCCCCTAGAGGAGGAAACTGCAACCCACTCCAGTATTCGTGCCTGAAATGGACAGAGGAGCCTGGGGGCTACTGTCCAACAGGTCGCAAAAAGTCGGACATGACTGAGCGACTAAGCAGAACACAACACAGCGTAATTAAACAAATTATATTAAAAACAAAGGTAATACTCAAAACTTGCCACTTTCTAAGTTTTATTGCATTTTACTTTACCTATGCTTATGAACTTATTTACATCCAATGGACTGTGCGTTTAGTCACTCAGTCGTGTCCGACTCTTTGCGACCCCATGGACTTAACTAACCCTTATGGAGCCCGCCAGGCTCCTCTGTCCATGGAATTCTCCAGGCAAGAATATTGGAGTGGGTTGCCATTTCCTCCTCCATCCAAAGGACTGGTGTGATGGAAATATGATATGCTGGTGTGCTACTGTTCATCTCTTCCCAGTTTTGTGGTCACTGGTGTCATGCTGGGAGCTTGAAACCAGCCATGGTAGGAGTATGTGTGTGTTCAATCACTGTAGCCCACCAGGATCCTCTGTCCATGGAATTTTCTTAGCAAGAATACTGGAGTGGGTTGCCATTTCCTCCTCCAAGGAATCTTCCTGACTCAGGGATCGGACCCTAGTCTCTTGGGTCTCCTGCATTGGCAGGCGGATTCTCTACCACTGCGCCACCTAGGAACCCAATGAGGACTTTGCCCCCTCCCCACCCCGGAGAGCTGGTTGTTAAATAAGTACATCTCTGTTTATTAGTTATGTGACCTCTGTTAGCTATTTAACTTCCCAAGGCTTCAATTTCTTTCCCTGGACAAGGGTAACGATCACAGTGTCTCCTCGTAGAAATGCTGAGGACTGACTAGCATTGCAGGGAAAACAGCACAAAGCCTGGCTCTCGGCAAACACACACATTAATTATGAATCCCATTTTCCTGTAAGAAGGACTTCTTTTTCCAATCTCACACCTACTATACTATAAACAACAGCAAGTTTAACAAGGCACAGACAGCAGACAGGACAGTAACTCCTGGGATTAATGAATCCCACCCCACTCCACCCCTGCCCTCTTTCCTGCTCTATGTTTAGCTAAAAGGAACCTGGGTTAGAATAGATTTAAAAAAAACATCAGGGAGGCAGGACTTCCCAGGTGGTCCAGTGATTAAGAATCCACCTGCCAATGCAGGGCACACAGGTTTGACCCCTGGTCCAGGACAATCCCGCAGGCCATGGGGCAACGAAGCCCATGTGCCACAGCTACAGAAGCCCAAATGCTCTGGAGCCTGTGCGCTGCAACAAGAGAAGCCACAGTGATGAGAAGCCTGCGCGCCGCAATGAGAGGAAGCCCGCAAGCAGCAACAAAGCCCCAGTGCAGCCCAAAATTAAATAAAATAAATAAATAAAATTAGGGAGGCAAAGGGACTAGGTTTGGGTACCACCTAAGAAGTCCGATGCGCTGTGTTAAGCTTAAGGAGTGAATGCCAATATAATGGAACATTCTGACTAAGCAAGAGAAAAGAATTGAGACATCAGGGTTCCAATTTATCCGCATTAAAAGAATTCTTCCCACTCTCTCTTTCTCCGCATGAAAACTGCTTGGGCTAAGACTGACTGTTGTTTTCAGGAGAATGGATGAAAGATATGGTGGCAGAATTAAGCAAGGAATGAGAAAGAGCCCAAATGAGCCACAGAAAGCCTGGGGACAGAGATGAACAGGGAGAGGGGCAACAGAGCAATAGTCTACTACAGATAGCGTTTTTCTAATTCTGCTGACAGTCTGGCATCTCACATCTCATCCAACCTCATTGCTGGGATGTGTTCAGCCACTTTTACCTATTTTCCCTGTTGACATGGATAGAAAATTGAGCAATTACCCTTAAACTCAGAGCTCTCAGATCATCCAGATTGTTACACTCGCAGAATTAAGTCCCCAATTGCCCCTGGCTAAAAGTGGCTCAACTCCGCCTGTCCTTTAGGAATTACACACTTTTGGGTTGGCCATGGGATTTATTATTCCTGAGGTTTTGAGGTATTTGATTCTGTCAAAACTGGACCCCAGGATACAAAGAGCGCCACCCTCTCCAGTGAGAAGGCAGCGGGCCCCAGAGCCGTGGGAGCTGCCAGGAAGAGTTATTGAAAATTCCACCTGCAGTCCTGGATGACGCCAAGATGCGATGGTTACATCCAAAAGAGCTAATTCTTTTTTTCAGAGCTCTTGTTTTCAGAGACTTTCCACTTTTTAAACCAAGTTCTTTCCTAATTTGAATTTACCTGGGAGATAAGCTTTTTGAAAGTTGAGTCCATATCTAATTGTGTTTTCAGAGATTCTCTCAATCTGAAGACTATTCATCTTTTCTAAAGACAAAGAGTTCTTCTCTCCCATTTGTGTGCTGCTCAATGTTTCAAGTTTTACTATTCATCGGAGTTCAGTTTCTGAGAGCTGGATTTTAGAGCTCGAACAGCCCTGGGAATTCTATTCTCTGATGCTTCTGGTATCAGAGAGGTGACTGGACTCTGCGCCTGCTGGCTCCTCTACCAGGGTTCCCCTAGCCCCCAGCACCCACCCCGCTTTTGCTGGCAACTTCTGCATGTCCCCCAAGTTTTGACATTTGAAAGCCATTTCTTCAGAGAGGTCCTCCCTCCTCACCCAACCCAAATCAGGTCTCCCCATCATTCTCTTTCATGGCACCCGACTCTTCCTTCAGCAGACTAGACTACAATCTGTCCATACTCATTTAATGCGTGATTATTGGCTTAGTATCCCCTTCCCCGACTAGACTGTAAGCTGCATGAGGGTAAGGACTGAGAATGTCTTCTTGTACACCATCATGCCCCCAGTGCCAGCCCCAAGCATCGTGCATAGAAGGTATTCAACAAATGGTGGTTAAAGAAATGAATAAATGAATTACCTGCCCAGTATCACCTGTAGAGACTGGATCCAACTCTATTCCAGATGTGAGGCAAACTAAAAAGTTGATTCTAAGAATAGGGATGGATAATTAAGCCACTAAAAGGAAGGTCAGCCATCCTACAATTTGGGGACCCTGAGATCATTTGGGGGCTCTGGCTGTCCATTACAGGGCTTTCCCCATGGCTCAGCGGTAAAGAACCCAATTGCAATGCAGGAGACACAGGCTCTATCCCTGGGTCAGGAAGATCCCCTGGAGGAGGGCATGGTAACCCACTTCAGTATTCTTGCTGGGAACATCCCATGGACAGAGATGCCTGGTGGGCTATAGTACACAGGGTCACAAAGAGCTGGACATGACTGAGCAACTGAGCACAGAGCTGTCTACTATGGTCTCCACAACCACGAATCCTACCTTCCCTGAAGCACTTTATCAGTTCTAGCTGCGAGCTTACCCAGAATCAGCAAATTAGATGACTGGCAATCTTCAAACTTCATGAAAGGCGGTTTACATAAGGATGTCGAATACGAGTAGTTGAGAATGGCCCAGAATCAGGGCTTAGATCTGCAGAACCAGCTTCTCTCCTGGTGACGGTGAACTCCTCATTCATCCTCTAAGCAGAGTCACTCCTGATGCCAGGTGGCTTACCGTGGAAGGCTGTGCCCATTTCTCTGCCTAACCTAATCCTATCTAGCCTACAGGACCCAAGCAAGTTCTACTTTCTTCCTGAAGGGCCGGCAGCCCATGCTTCAAAGCACTTAGCAAGGAAATCACTAATATAACAATAACCACTTGTTAACTCTGCCACTCACTACACTGCTACTTTAGTTACTTAATCCTTGTCTGGATTTTCATTTTTCATGTTTTGTCTCCTTAACAAAGTTCAGTGTCCCTTTAGAGCAGAGCCCTCCAAGGTCTTATGTTGCTGTTTGCTGTCGTTCAGTTGCTCAGCTGTGTCATGACACTTGGCGACCCCATGGACTGCAGCGCGCCAGGCTTCCCCGTCCTTCACTATCTCCTGGAGTTTGCTCAAACTCATGTCCATTGAGTTGGTGATGCCATCCAACCATCTCATCCTCTGTCACCCACTTCTCCTCCTGCCCTCAATCTTTCCCAGCACGAGGGTCTTTTCTAGTGAGTCGGCTTGTCGCATCAGGTGGCCAAAGTATTGGAGCTTCAGCATCAGTCCTTCCAAAGAATATTCAAGGTTGATTTCCTTTAGGATTGATTGGTTTGATTTCCTTGTTGTCCAAGGGCCTCTCAAGAGTCTTCTCCATCACCACAATTCAAAAGCATCAATTCTTAGGTGCTCAGCCTTCTTTATGGTCCAAATCTCACATCCATACATGACTACTAGAAAAATCATAGCTTTGATATACAGACCTTTGTCAGCAAAGTGGTATCTCTGCTTTTTAATACACTGTCTAGGTTTGTCAGAGCTCTTCTTCCAAGGAGCGAGCATCTTTTAATTTCATGGCTGCAGTCACTGTCCACAGTGATTCTGAAGCTCAAGAAAATAAAATCAGTCACGGTTTCCTCTCTTCCCCCATCTATTTGCCATGAAGTGATGGGACTGAATGTGTCATGATCTTAGTTTTTTGAATGTTGAGTTTTAAGACAGTTTTTTCACTCTCCTCTTTCACTTTCATCAAGAGGCTCTTTAATTCCTCTTTGCTTTCTGCCATTAGGGTGGTATCATCTGCATATCTGAGGTTGTTGATATTTCTCCCAGGAACCTTGATTCCAGCTTGGCATTTCACATGATGTATTCTGCATATAAGTTAAATAAGCATGGTGACAATATACAGCCTTGACATACTCCTTTCCCAATTTTGAACCAGTCCATTGTTCCATGTCCAGTTATAACTGTTGCCTCTTGACCTGCATACAGGTTTCTGAGGAAACAGGTAAGGTGATCTGCTATTCCCAACTCTTTATGAGTCTTCCACAGTTTGTTGTGGTCCACACAGTCAAAGGCTTTAGTGTAGTCAATGAAGCAGAACAGATGTTTCTCTGGAATTCCCTTGCTTTTCTATGATCCAGTGGATGTTGGCAAGGTCTTACGAAGGATTTACAAATCGCTTCCTAAAGGCCTACTCCAATTCGAAGATGCATTTTGTTCTGTTCATAAAGTGACGTTTAAAACTTGTCATTATTTAAAATATGAATTTGACAACTTTCACGTCATGCCATCTCCCCTCCAAGCTCACCACAGGCCTCACCATTGTTTATGGTCAAACACGCCTGCTGTTTCAAGTGTTTATATTATCTGCCGAGCCCCTAGAAACATTTGAGTTCACAACCTGCCTTGGTCTTGCAAACAGTCCCTCTGCAGTACACTCTGGTTAACCAACAGAACCCCACACCACCTCTGCACAGCACTTACTCTCTGCTTCTCATTTAAAAAACACGTCTCATCCCAACAGCTCCTTCCTTTCTCTGTTTTTCTGTTCTCTTCCCTCAGAAGCCTGAGGGAAACATCAATAAACAAGAGAATGTGTTTCTCTTCTCTCCCTCAGCTTCTTCCCCAGGGAAGGAGGAGGAGCACCAGGTATCAAGAGAGATCCAGGACTTCCCTGGCACTCCAGTGGTCAAAACTCCATGCTTCCAATACAGCGGATGCAGGTTTAATCCCTGGTCTGGAAAGGAAGTGAGTTAAGAGCATCAAGAGGAGGGAATGAAGGAGGAAACAGACAGAGCTGGACTCCATCTTAGGCCAGGCTGCGAACATTAGGCTACAGGCATGGTCACCCTCCCAGTGGACTCTGAACTTTGTGCCTGGTGTCTATAGAAATGGCATACCCATGGAAAACCAGACCCCTGGATAAAAGCGCCTCAGGACTTGTACTTGGACTCTCCCTTGCCTAAAAGAATATGCTAATTATCTCTGTAACAAAGTGGTAAATTCCATTATGTTTATGAGGATATGACCCCAGGCCTATTGATAAATATCCACTGTTTATCTAGTCTTGTGACACATGAATCATGCGTTAACTTTGATCCTATCTCTCTTTTACCTTGTCCAGACTAGTTTCAAGGAATCTGGGGAGGTGGGTTTGAGCAAGTACACTTAGGGTATATGAGGCTTCCCTGGTGGCTCAGACGGTAGAGCGTCTGCCTGCAATGCGAGAGACCCAGGTTCAATCCCTGGGTTGGGAAGATCCCCTGGAGAAAGAAATGGCAACCCACTCCAGTACTCTTGCCTGGAACATTCCGTGGACTGAGAAGCCTAGTGGGCTCTGTGGGGTCGCAAAGAGTTGGACATGACTGACGCTTCACTGGAAAGTAAGATCCCACATGCTGCTCAGTATAGCCAAAAAAAATAAAAGCAGAAACATCTTTTGAAGAGTGATCTAGGGAGGCTGAATGATGAGAAATATATCTCAAGAGACATGGCTCCTCAAAGTCTACATAAAAGAAGAGGAGGAAAGAAGGCCGGGCATGTCTCACCAGACCAAAGAAACCTGGAGGGCAGGGACTGTCTCACTCACCACCATTTCCGAGACCTGGAGCAGCACTGCCCACAGGAGACGTTTCATGAAGACCCCCTGGCTTTCCTCGGTGAAGGTTCATCTCCAAGATGCTCAGAGGAGGCCCTGGACCTTGGCTCCTCACTTCTATTCCTGGTAATTCATCTTCTCCTTCGAGATGGCTCGTCAATCACACAGCCCTACCAAGTACCAGAAGAGGAGTAGCCCCTTCCAAGGTGAGAATACACCTCACTGATGACCTCAAAGAACCTGGATGTGATTATTTTAATTAAAAAAAATGTATTTATTTATTTGGCTGTGCTGGGTCTTGGCTGCTGCGTGGGCTTTTCTTTAGTTGCGGGGAGCGGGGGCTGTTCTCTGGTTGCTGTGTGCAGCGTTCTCACTGTGGTGGCTTCTCCTGCTGTGGCGCACGGGGGCGAGGGTGTGCAGGCTTCAGCAGTGGCAGCACGTGGGATCCAAGGTTGCAACTCCTAGGCTCTAGAGCACAGGCACATGGCCTTAGCTGCTCTGAGGCATGTGGGATCTTCCCAAATCAGGGATCGAATCCAGGTCTCCTGCATTGGCAGGCAGATTCTTGAACACTGAGCCACCAGAGAAGCCCCCAGATGTGATTTTATTAAGGGAACCAGTAGGTTTCCTCACAGGTGCCCAGAGATCTATTTAACGTCATTGTTGAATGAGCGTCCATGTCCATGTCCAGGTTCAGGGCAATCATTCATGGAGTTTCCCCACCCACTGGTTATTCTAAGTTCAAAGGAGCAGGCTTAACTAGCCAACCAAGTAATTCTCTGAGCAAAGATAATTCTAGAGACTAGTTATATGTAACATATGATTCCTACGGCAAAATGGATTCTAAACATTCACATACGGTGAAATGGACTAAGTCGAGTGTGAAGTGTAACATATGAACTGATTTTCCATTAAAGGACTCAGGGATAACCACATGGAAAACAGATTTATGCCAGGGCAGAGACATACCTCCTAGAAGGTAACATCAAGTGTACTCTGACAAGAAAGGCTTTTTTTGCTTCAAAGTCCTGGAGCCAAAATAAAGGTCAAATCACAAATTTCACATTCCAAGTTTATGAAAGGGAAGAGAACACCAGAGGTATTCTCCGAAAACAGCAACTCTCTTCTCTCCTTCCTTAATGGAATTGCATCAGGCATCCTATCAATCATGCCAGCACTGTGTCTTACACACTGGGGAGCTGACACTTACACAACCGACCTGTGCAAGGAGATGCCAACACAGCAGAGGGTCGTGCTATTTGTTACAGCCCAGGGGCCAAGAGCAAGGACTCTGGGGCCAAGATATGTGTTCAAATCCTGGTGCTGGGCTGCGTTGTGCTAGTAACACATGGTGAACACAGCTGCCTTCCAAACCCTGGTGTTGGCACTTACTAGTTGTGTGACCTTCGGCAAAGTTGCCTTTCTTTGCCCTAGCCTCCCCATCCTTAAAATGGGGATGATGACCAATTAAAATGTCCCTTAACAAGTGAATAGATAACCAAGATAACCAAAAATGTGCTATGTATCCATGCAATGGCATATTATCAATAAAAATGAACCGGCTAATGATACATGCAACCAGCTGGATGGATCTCGAAATCATTCTAATGAGTGAAAAGAGTCAAACGCAAAAGCATACATATGTATGATTTAGTGTCTAAAATTCTAGAAACTACAAACCACTCTATCATGACAAAAAAAAAAAAAGAGAGATCACAGTTGCCTAGAGACAGGGGCAGAGGGAGGATGGACTGAAGAGAATGAGAGCAACTTTCGGGCGTGATGGGCACGTTCTGCACATTGATGGTGGTGGAGGTTTCACTGGGTATACACAGCTGTAAAAATTCACACTGTGCACTTCGAATGAATGCAGTCTATCATATGCAAATCAGACCTCAATAAAACTGATATAAAAAAAAAAAACCTCTCCCACAGATTTGTTTTGAGAATTAGATGAGAAAAAAATGTGCAACACCAGGCTTGATAGCTGGCACATGGAAATGTTTGGTAATGCTGGTGAGGGCAGTGGGGCTGGCGGAGGCCACGGCACGAGGACAGAGAGCGCCCCTGGGGGTCAGAGGACCTGAGTCCCTGTTCAGCCCGATGATGCCGTACAATAATGCTTAGGCCTCAACCTCTCAACACGTCAAACAGCAGGCCTGGGCGACATGGCGTATAGAGACGCCAAAAGCTGCAACAACTTGATTCTAACGCGATGACGCCACAATTGCAACCAGCATCGCCTTCTAACGATGCATGTGTGGTGTATGTAAACTTCAGTATTCAGAGGGTTTTGCTGTGATATAGTTACTCCTTGAAATGGAGCATTTTCACACAACTGAGGGCTTCCCTGGTGGCTCAGACCATCAAGAATCAGCCAGCAATGCAGGAGACCCGGGTTCGACCCCTGGGGTTGGGAAGATCCTTTGGAGAAGGGAATGGCAACCCACTCCAGTATTCTTGCCTGGAGAATTCCATGGACAGAGGAGCCTGGTGGGCTATAGTCTATGGGTCTGCAAAGAGTCGGATACGACTGAGTGACTAACACTTTCTTTTTCTCCCAATTGAAAAAAATGGAGAAGGTAGGATTTCAGAAGTCCTTTGAGGGGAGTTGAAAACAAGTCCAAGCTAGGGTGGGAAGAGGTGTGAAGAGTTCCAGTTGAGTAAACCCTCTGCAGATCAGGGATTCACCAAGCACCCCAGCGTCATCAGCATCACAGTTTCCAAGCACACTGTACCTTGACCACCTGGTAGGGATCCTGCCTCCTTGAGCCCATTGGCACATCCTTCTGGTTGCTCTGCGGCCCTGTGTAACCAACGGCTGAAGCAACAGAGCCTCTGAGGCCAGGCCGACCCAAAGTGTGGTAGAAGCCACCAATCAGTGAGCATCACAGCTGTCACCGTA
Organism: Bos mutus; assembly: GCF_027580195.1. Lineage (NCBI taxonomy): Eukaryota > Metazoa > Chordata > Mammalia > Artiodactyla > Bovidae > Bos > Bos mutus. The sequence goes on from NC_091626.1 coordinate 98,470,379, forward strand.
GCGGCGGCAGAGGACGTCCCAGGAACACGTCTGGGAAGACAGACTTCTGGGGACAGAAGCGCAGGGTACCTTGTTGACCAGCGCCACCGGGAATTAATAGCGGGTGGAGTAGCTTGGCAGCTGAGACGAACTGAGTGAGAAGAGCTGAGGCGGAATATCTAGCAAAAATAAATGACCTTGTTGATGAGAGAGAATGGAAAAGCAATCAAAGGGCTAAAGAATGATAGAAGGAGACTCAGGGGCTCTTACTAACCCTTAGAGCGAGTGCAGACTCAATTCCTGACCTCTAGTGACTACCTTTCTACCTTCATACCCCTTTGGGATGAGATGAAACGGAAGTACTTGTGCACACGACTCCCTCTCCAGTCCTCAGTCCTGGCTTTGGAGGCATCACAGCAGGGCTGTCAAATGTCAGTGTGCAAAATATTTATCTGGGGAGCTTACTTAAATTAATGCAGATTCCCTGGGCCCCAATCCCAGCTTCTACTTTGCCAGTGGCCTGGGAATCTGTATTTTTAAACTTTTTATTTTGTTCTGGGGTGTAGCCAATTGACAATGTCGGGATGGGTTTCAGGTGAACAGCAAAGGGACTTAGCCATACATATGCATGTATCCATTCTCCCCCAGGGCTTCCCCAGGTTGAGATGGTAAAAAATCTGCCTGTAATGTGGGAGACCTGGATTCGATCCCTGGTTGGGGAAGATCCCCTGGAGAAGGGAACAGCTACCCACTCCAGTACTCTGGGCTGGAGAATTCCATGGACAGAGGAGCCTGGTGGGCTACAGTTCATGGGGTCACAAAGAGCTGGACACGAGTGAACAACTAAGCACTAAGCACATTCTCCCCCAGAAGCCCCCTCCCACCCAGGCCAGCACTTAACATTGAGCAGAGTTCCCTGTGCTATGCAGTAAGCCCTTGTTGTTTACTCATTTTAAATACAGCAATGTGCACACGTCCATCCCCAACTCTGTGAATCTGTATTTTAATCACCCTCCTAGCATATTTCACAATTGTCCTATATGACTCTCACCCTGATCCTGTGTGGTAGCTATGGCACAGAGAATCATCTATGTTCCCCAGATTCAATTCTCTCCTTCACCTTAGTCACATGCAAAGGTTAGTTAATAGAAGGCTTTGGAACTCCACTTCTGGCCATGAGAGAGTAACTGGTACCAGACTTGCCTTCCTGTTATAAACAATCAGAAAACTAGAAAAAAAAATACGAGAAACAGCTGCTTTCACACAGTGGAAAGAGGTAACACAGAACTGGGACCCCTGAGGGCAGGAAATGAATGGAGTGGGCCCTTCAGTCACCCTAGCTTCCGCTTAAAGGTGCTTCCCAGGCACTGGTACAGGGTAGGGAACCCCGAGTCAGGCACAGGCAGTCTGGAGGGTTGAGGAGACACAGGTCAAAGTTTAGGTGGCTGGGATTTGAGAAACAACCTAAGTGTCCACTGATAGATGAATGGATACAGAAGACATGGTGTGTATATATATGTGTGTGTGTGTATACAGACACACACACACACACACACACATACAAGGCTTCCCAGGTGGCGCTAGTGGTAAAGAACCCGCCTGCCAATGCAGGAGACTTAAGAGACACAGGGTTTGATCCCTGGGTCAGGAAGATCCCCTGGAGGAGGAAATGGCAACCCACTCCAGTATTCTTGCCTGGAGAATCCCATGGACAGAGAAGCTGGGTGGGCTACAGTCAAAGGGTCGCAGAGTCAGACATGACTGAAGCATCTTAGTGCACAGCACACACATACATACATATATATATGTATGCATATATATAAGCATGTGCGTGTGTGTGTGTGTATATATATATATATATATATGCACATGCTCACGCTGTGTGCTAAGTCGCTTACATGTATATATATACATATGTAGGGCTTCCCAGGCGGTGCTAGTGGTAAAGAACCTGTCTGCCAATGCAGGAGATGCAGGAGACCCAGCTCCAATCCCTGGGTTGGGAAGATCCCCTGGAGAAGGAAATGGCAACCCACTCCAGGATTCTTGCCTGGAAAATCCCATGGACAGAGGAGCTTGGTGGACTATAGTCCATGGAGTTGCAAAGAGTCGGGCACGCCTGAAGGGACTCAGCACAGAATACATATACACACAAACATGTGTATGTGTATATATACATGCACAGTGGAGCGTTGCTCAGCCATGAGAAAATGAAATCTTGCTGCTTGTGACAACAGGGATGGACCTGGAGGGTATTAGGCTTAAGTGAAATCAACCAGACAGAGGACGACAAACACCATATGACCTCACGTATGTGTGGAATCTAAACCACAAAACAAACACAATACAGGAACAGACTTCAACACACAGAGGACAAGCAGGTGGCCGCCAGAGCAGGGGGTGGGGTGAACTCGGGCAACAGCAGGAAGAGGCACAAACTTCCGGGGATAACGTACATAAACCGCTGGGAAGTTACATCCAGCATGAGGAGTATGGTCAATAAAATTGTAGTAACTTGCGTGGGGACAGATTTATCATGAGCTCATTAATGGGCAAACGTCAAATCAATACGTGGCACACCTGGCACTAGCATAACACGGCCCATCAACCACGCTTCACTTAAACCCAAAGAAACAACGGCCACAATGATCTGAATCTGATGAAAACCACAAATCCACAGACTCAAGACGTTCAAGTAGGATAAACACAAAGTAACCCACAACAAGGCACATCGTGACCAAATTGCTGAGAATAACAGATAAGGGAAAATAAGTCTTAAAAGCAGGACAAAAAGACAGTGCATACAGGGGAGCAGAGATAAGGAGGACCACTGGCTTCTCGGCAGACAAGCAAGCCAACGGACGACGAACCAAGTACCTCAAAGACTAAAAGGGAAAACCGAGGCGTCAGCCCAGAATCCTTTATCTGGTGAAAAGTAAAGACATTTTTCAGACGAACAAGACTGAGAGAATTTCTTGCCAGAGGACCCGCTCTACAAAAAAATAAAACATTACATGAAGCGCTTCAGGCACAAGGAAAATGATACTAGATGGAAATTGAGTTCTACACAAAGGAACAGACTGAGGAAATGGTAAATATGTGAGTTAAAAAAGAGGCTTTGATCATTCAGGTCCTAAAGATAACCTCCCCTCTAGTAGGTTTCCTGCAAAAGGTACACACAAACTTTATCTCTTTTCGAGTTCTGAACACGGGCTTCAGCTGTGACACGGCTGCTAGCCGCTGAAGCACTGTTTCTCCCTTATTTACAGCATCAGCCTTTAACCAACTATGTGCCATGCACTAGAGATGCAAAGATAAACAAGACAAGGTGTCCACTATCAAGGAGCTTAGAGCCTGGTGGGAAGAACAACTGAGCCAATAAAGCGTTAAAGCATGACAGTCACTCAGCCCTGTGACCACAGGCAACTTCATCGCTCTGTACTTTAGTTTCCTCAAATATAAAAGTGGGATAATAACAGTACTACCTCGTAGGGCTGCTGTGAAAATGAAATGCTTCAGCATCTATAAATTGGGAGAACTGTGCCTGAGACTAATAATAAAGAACCAATAAGTACCAGCTATTATTGCTGTGGGGGGTGGTCGTTACAATGGAGGTTTGCCCAGGAGGTTGTGGGCACAGGGAGAAACAACACCTGAGTCAGAGACGGCGGGTGGGATGGCAAGAGAAGACAGTTCAGAGGAAGTGATGCTTCTGGCCAAGTGCTGAAGGACAAGGAGGAATTAATGGATAAGGAAGTGGGGAGGAACCCCAGGCAGGGGCAGCAGCACTCGGCCAGGCACAGAGACGCAACCCACAGGCCAGGACGAGGCCACAGGGATGTGGCCAGTAAAGCCTGCAGCAAGTGGCACCTTGGCTGTAGCCCAGGAGATGCTCTGGGACGTCTCTGGAAGCCCTTCTGACTTCCTCCACGGGCATCTTACCTCCTCCGTCATCTGATCTATCCAGGCTCTGCTGTCTGAGGCGGTGGCTGTCACCAAAAAAAAAGGAAAAGAAAGGAGGAAGTGAGTTTGAAACACAGGAAGGAACAACCTATTATATTTTGATGGCTTCCATTGCTTTTCCTAGGTGAAAATGTCTCTGGACCCACCTTCCTCCACCAGCTTGGTCAGGCCTGCTTCGTCAGTTTGGTCTGCTGTGCAAGGCGCACAAGCTGTACCATCCCACCAGCAGCATCACACGGACTGCGAAAGGATGCTCCTCCCGCCTACCTGCACACTCCGTCTTGACCCAGAAACCTGCCTTCTTTCTCTTTGATATGTCTGGGGAGGAGGCTAGGATTAGAAGGCTGGTGTTCCTTCTGCCCATCTTCATCAATAAAGCAGAACCTAAGGGTCAGTCCTGTTGACACCTGAACGTACAATCTAAGACCCAGGGCGTGGGAGACAGGACATGGCCATCCATGCCAGAGTCCAGCCCTTCAGCTGCAGAAGCAGCATTCGCTGAGCCCCTGACTATCACTCTGATCTCCAGCCCGAGCCCAGCCCGCTCCCTGCTGTCTATGTTCGGATGCTGCGTTCAACAAAGGCTGAGCTGATGAGGACCACACAGACCGCATGGTGGACTAGGGTCACACAGGATGCCGTGAGAATACTTGAAACATACTCCTGTATTTCTTCAGAAGCCCTCCTTTGTGACCTGAAAGAGAGAGAGACAAAGTTCATGAGAAACTGCTAGTCTCTGCACTGGGTGGGACACTGGAGGGGTGTTTCAAAAGTGGGGTAAAATGAGAATAACTCAAGTGATCTATCTGTCTGGATTCCTCTTTATAGACCAAGGCCCACAACCAATGAGAGAGTGACGGTGATGCCTTCTTACGCCCTTTTCTCAGCATGTCGCCACATTAAGCTGTTGAGCTCGAGTGCTTAAATTGAAGGAGAAGCTCAAAACTCAAAAGCGGTGTGGATGATACCGTGCCTTCTTTTTCTTTCAACAATTAACTGATCAGTTTACAGGAGCATGCTCTTAGGACGGAGGCCGTGGGTCTCGTTTGGAGCTGTTGTGCTAACACACGTAGTTCCCCGTGAGCAGAAGGGGATGAACCAGCCGTGCAGTTCAGGCCTGACTTCTTGCCTCCCCCATGGGAAGGACCGCAAGGCCCTGTGAGTGATGGTGGCCTGTTCACACGCTTATGTGAGGCCTGGGTTCTCCAACCTGAACGTGTGTACAGACCATCTGGGAAGCTTGTCAGACATGCAGATCGCTGGGCCCAGCAGTGAGAGATTTCTGGATCGGCTGTCTAGGGGAGGGGGAATACATCTTAACTTTAACAGTCGTCACCCTTTAGCCAATCTTACTTAGAAGACTTAAGACCAGCGTTTCTCAGAGGCTCAGTAGTGACCTGCTTGGATTAGAATTCCTGGGAATTTGAGCATGCATTACACCGAGATTACTTTTCTGTATGTGTGACAATCTCTGTGATAACAGAGTATTTGTTTTCTTTATGAAATCTTTTAAGTCAGAAATCAATCACCATGATCCATGCGGGCACAGGGTGATGGCGATGCCTTAATGGCTGGGAGGCAGGATGCCTGAGAAGTTCCTCCCCAGGAAAAGTGACCTCAGGACCAACCGGCACTTTCTGCAAAAATGCAAATAATTCTCCCCGAGAGGGGAAAGGTAAAGTAAACCCTGGGACCACTGCCTCTGACTGTCGTGGTGAAGTTGAACGCCATAAACATGCTGTCCGAAGGAGCCGGTCCTGTCACCAGCAGCAGGAAGGCTTGTATGGAAACCGGGATCAGAGGAGAGGAACAGGCTTCAGGAAGGTGGTCGCCCAGGCCTGCACCTTCCCGCTCTACAGAAGGGGCAGTGCCATCTCTGGTTACCCTCAGGAGTCTTAACAGAATCGTTCTTTCTGAAGCCCTGTGCCAGGGGAAGCAGCAGCAGTGACTCGGTCGGAAGGAAACCATAATGATAAGGCTACTCTTCGGGGGAAGGCTGATTAATTGCCATTTATTCACTCATCATCTGAATCGGTGTAATTGCTGCTGAACCCACGTCCAGCTCCACCCCACTCTCAGGGTAGCCCAGTATCTTCCTGCATCTCGTTGCATCCCGCAGGGAAGGAGTTGGAACTAGAGACCACGGCCCCCAGGGATGGAGGGCGGGGATGTCCTCAGGTGGCATTCTGTCTGTCTGTCTGTCTCTCCATCTCTCCTGCCAGAAACAGCAGGTTCTGGGCGAGCCTTCTGCTCGGGAGATGGAAAGCCTAGTGGGAACCTGTGTGGGGCCCCAGAGAAATGGCGTGAAACCCTGCCTGTAGAACAGTGGGCCACTGTCAGGCCATACCAAGCTTCAGGTAAGTTTGGGCTGCGCCACACCACTGATTATTTTGGTTTGGTTTCATTTTGTTCTGTTTTAACATGAATTTGGTGTCCAAATTGGTTTATTTTGTACAAAAAAAAAAAAATCTGGATTTCTGAATTCTTCAAATATGAACACTGGCAACACTGCACTTACATTCCCTTAAGGAAAACTTGGGGAAGCTGGGCTGTGCCCAGCGCCCTCCCCACTGCAAGCCTGAGCTCTGCCCTCCTAGAACTGGGGGTCCCTACTAGCTGAGGCTGGGAAAGATCGAAGGCAGGAGGAGAAGGGGACAACAGAGGATGAGATGGTTGGATGACATCACCAACTCAACAGACATGAGTTTGTGATGGACAGGGAGGCCTGGAGTGCTGTGCAGTCCATGGGGTCGCAAAGAGTTGGACACGAATGAGCGACTGAACTGAACTGAACTAGCTCTTTATCACTGAGCCTGTGGTGCCGGCTTGAGGAAGCAAGTGAAGCATTTCCCGTAGCTGTGCAGCTACCAAAAGTGAGAAAGCAAAAGGCAGTGGGAAGCATGCTTCAGGAGAGCAGGCAGAGGGTACATTTCTTCACAGAACCGTGATTATGCAAGTAACTTCTGTTCCTCGGTGATATAAGTCAAGCGGCTATTCTGAAACGATCCCCACTTCACAGAGTTACTATACCTGACCAGTCAGTCCCCAAAGGCACCTCAGGCCATGCAGTGACGTGAAGTCTAGCACAAGGATTTTCAAACCACAGGTCGTGACCCATTAGTGAGCCATGAAACCCATTTAGAGGATCACCAGCAGCCTTTCTTTTTTAATCTTTCTTTTTTTTTCAATAGCAAAGAATAGTGAAGAGGGTATATTGCAAATCGTAAAGATAAATATTATGTAAGTTTTTTTTTTAGGTTTATATACGGATATACCCAGTCATGATGGAGAGTGCATTTTTAAAATTGCTGGAGACAGGTTAAAAAAAAAAAACACGTGGTGTTCTATCACCGCCCAGCAGGTAACCCAAGAAGGAAGGACGTGGGGCTGCAGTCCCGTCTCTCCCAGGCTGTGTGGGTGGGTGGAGGCTGACAGAGGGGACAGCGGGTTCTGGGTCATCTCGTCCTCGCAGACACATTTCCGGGGACGCGGTGTGAGCCGGGCCAAGCCTGAGGCAGGAGGACTGCAGAGTGGCGGCCAGCTCCGCCCCAGGCTCCCCCAGAAGTGCTGTGAGAGGGTTTGGGAGCCTGGCAGTTATCATACTGGGGAGCCCACTGTATAGAGACACAGCACGCTTTGGGATTTTCAGTGACTCTCGTGCATATCAGCAGTCATTCTGGAAAGGAGGCAGCCGCAGGCTCCGGGAGCATCGTGTCACACACAGACTGGGACCGTGGGTGCCGTGCTGTGCACTTCTGTCCACGCCACAGAGCCGGTCGGTGGCGAGGCTGAAACGAGACTCCCCATTGCCCACCTTGCACCCCCGATTCCAAATGCGCTGCCCTGAGCCCTTGCAAAAGCAGGTACCCGCTGATTCTTAGCTGTCCCCTGGGCTCCCTGAACACTGCTTGGATTTACTGGGCTCGCATGTTTTCCATACTTACAGGAGACAACAGACAGCTCATTGAAAGCTTGACAGAATCCTTTACACGAGGAGTTCTTAACCAGTGGACCACAAGAGAATCACCCCTGGGAAGCTTTTGCGGTGTCCACCCCAGGCCCCACAAGCGAGTAATTTCTAGAAAAGGAACCTAGTCATGGATGTGAGAATCACCACTTGAAACCTTATGTCAGAGAGCAGGCTGAACTCACTAGTTGCTAAGCAGCAGGAGGTAAGCCTTTTTGCCTTGTCCTTCCGAGTTGCCTACTTTCTCCCCTGTGTGTTAGTCGCTCAGTCGTGTCCAGCTCTTTGCGACCCCATGGGCTGTAGCCCACCACATTGCTCTGTCCATGGAATTCTCCAGGCAAGAATCCTGGAGTGGGTAGCCATTCCCTTCTCCAGGAGATCTTCCCAACCCAGGGATCGAACCTGGGTCTCCTGCATTGCAGGCAGATTTTTACCACCTGAGCCACCACGGAAGCCCTTTCTCCTAACACAAGTGACAGGCTGAGGGGAGGAAGGAAACGGCCTTATGGACTGAAGGCTCCATTCCCGAGTGACCCTGAACTGGTGTTCCAGAGACTCAGCTGGGATTCCCCAGTGTTCGTAAAAGCTCAGCAGGCGCCCTCCGCCCCGGGAGGCCCAGAAGCAATTCAGGTCCGATTAGAGATGCTTGTTCAATATTCAAAATGTAAAACACAGAGGTTGCTGAACCAGCACTTTGAAAAGTTAATTAAATGCCAGGTTTCTTTTTAAGAGCTACTCCATCACTTGCTGATTGCTTTGGCCATTTTGCAGAATGAAGCTTTAACTCCAGACAATGAGAGTACATGTTCTCCCTCACCTCTCACCTTGGGGAGACAGGGTGACAGGAGTAAGGGCACCCTGGTCTCCTGCTTTGTAGCGAGGGATGGCTGGACCTGGTTGGTAACTTGCCAAGAAGGGAAACCATGGCCCTCTCTGTGGGGAGCTTTTCAAGTCACTAAGATCGCTCAGCTTCATGAGAAGCTGTCTGTTCTTTAAACACTGAGTTCCCAGGTGGAGACTTCAAGGTTAGGGGCATGGTCTGGTTTCCCCTATTTTATTTTTATTTTGTTTATTTTTAAATTATTTTTATTTGTTTTTATCTTTTGGCTGTGCCACACAGCATGTGGGATCTTAGTTCCCTGAGTAGGGATCGAACCTGTGTCCGCTGCATTGGAAGACAGGAGTCTTAACCACTGGACCGACAGAAAAGTCCCTTGGTTTTTCCTTACTTTTCTTTAAAGCCCAGTCCTTCAGCTCCACATTCAATCAGTCCCCTCCTGGTGTTCACCCCCACTTCTCTACCATCCACACACTGGGTGTTTCCTCCTCAGCTCCACACATTCACCCTCAATTCTCAGGGAAAAGACCCTTCCCAGGCCCTCGCCCACACAGACCTGTAAAGCTGATGACTGATGACAGCAACAGTTACCATTTATAGAGCCTGCTGGGTGCTGCTGCTGCTGCTGCGAAGTCACTTCAGTTGTGTCCGACTCTGTGTGACCCCACAGACGGCAGCCCACCAGGCTCCGCCGTCCCTGGGTGCTAGGCACTCTTATTCATATATCCCTGTTATATAACACTATGTAAGCATTACATATTACCTTGTTTATTTATCACATTATCTTCTTTCACGTGCTCCCTTTTATAGATGAGGAACCTGGAGCTCAGAGAAGTAAAGTTAATCTGACTAAAGTCACCCAGCTAGAAAGTGATCGGGCCAGAATACAAATTCCAGTTCTTAACCCCTACGTGATACAGGCACGCAGGCAGCTCTGCTGACCAGGGGAAGGGCTCATTCTACATTCTGCTTGAAATTCAATTCATATTTTCCACGATGAGATGAGGATATAGACTGTAAGACTTCTGACTTAGAGGAGCACGACAGCTTTGTACCAGGGGGTAGTTAATGTTGGCTTAATTGTTCTGCATCACTGTTAGTGAATTTTTATTTACAACCTCACAGCTCGTGTAATGGCAGAGAGGAGACCTCATCTAGCCAGGTCACCCTTCGCTCCATGTCCTTGCCTTCCCAAACTTCCTCTGCTCAGATGCAGTTCCTTTCTTTTGACATTTAGAGACCACGCTGACATGCACTGGGCATGATTTTGGTCAGCGGAGGACAAGCTTGCCGGCTTCCAGCACATCTCCCCTGCAGCAACACAGAACCACAGCCTGATCCCGGATGCTCGGTTTCACCCTGGGGCTCAGCGGCAGAAAAGGACCTCAGTGTGAAAACCCTCCCGGCCTGTGCGGCCCATCTCCTCTGCCTGCCCTCCTGCGTCAGGCAGAAGGCCTCAGCTGCTGCCTACACGGGTCACGTGCTGAAGGGTGAAAGGCGGCTCTAATGTAGACATCATCTCAGTTAAAATGTTGCTCTCGAGTTTAATGGAATACCGCAGAGATCTAAATGGAGATAAAGCACCACGGCTCAGAGAACAGCCAGGATGCTATCTTTATGCGGCATGACAATGTTCAGTGGTTAATTAGACACCGTTAACCTATTTTAGCAGGGGACATAACTGGGATAAATGGGGGGAAGTGTCCTTGAAGTCTCTTAATATCCACAGCACATATTGGACCCTAGACTCACCTCCTTGCTGCAAGACAGCACAGGCTTAAAATAGATCAAAGTGCTGGACATGGAAGCGCCCAGTGGAAGACACTCTACCAGCCCACCCTGCCTGGGCCACGGTCTCTAAACGGCGAGGGATGTGAAGGGTTTGGACAAGTGGTTACTAGTACAACTTGTGGCCCATGAGAGAAGCGCTAAAGCCACTGTAAGGGGCTTACAGGGCTCCCATGATAAAAAGAAGAGACTCTGCAGCCAGGGACCAAATTCATAAATACTTAGCAAGGGCAAGAGCGGGAGTGAGAGACCAGCTGAAGTGAAGCTAAAGCTACCTTATATTTTCAAAACATATCACTCCTCTGGAGGAAAAGCAGGCAAAATACCACTTTCTTGCGAGGTTTTCAACTCTCATAATTCTTAAATGTCCAATAAAAATCTCACAAGCCTCGCTGAGGTCAGTTTTACCAAGATGTGAGAGAGGGGAGGTCATTTGTCCCAGGTCATATAACACATCACCAGGACATCCAACATCGAGGCTCTACTTTATAAATTGTATGACCCAGCAAATGAGCCTTCACAGCAAAAATCCGAATCTGAGCAGACGAGAAATCTCCCATTGTAATCTCGGCTACCAGGTCCGTTCAGCATCAGGCAGGGGACCACTAAACTGGGGTCCCGCTGCTCCAAGTGTCCCCATACCTACAATACTGATTAACAACCAGATAGTTCTCATGAACTGAAGTTTTCTTTGGCTAAAAGATTTCTTTTTATTGAAAATCTCTCCTGAAAGTTGAAACCCCCTCTTTCCCCCTGGGTTCCTAATTCTTGTCATTCATGCATTTAGTGTCTAGAATATTTTTCTAGGTATTGTTCGTTTTCCTTTCTTTTTAAAAACAAACGAGAACTCCCCAGCACCCAAATTCTGGCACTTTGTAGTTTTAGATCACCTTAGAGTACAGTTAGCGCTTACTGGCATTATCAGCAAATAAGGTGTCTAGTAGAAAGACGAAAGAACAATCTCCAAATCCTGTCTGTAGACTCCCAAGCCATACCAAGTGGAAGGGATAGGGAATTACAAGGCAATTCCTGGGTGAAGTTTGCCCCCTGCTGGTCAGATTCAAAACAACATCTTTGTTCCAATTCAAACTCAAGAGAAGCATTTATTTATCAGGAGGGAAAAAAAAGATTGAAATATACAGAAACAGTCTTAGTAGCTAAAAATAATTATTGGAACATATAATATGTATGTATATGCCTTATATGAATAAAGTAAAAAGTTGAAGAGTTCACACCTCTAGAACTTAGGTACCTTGAATGAACACTATTTTGTTTAGAACAAATGGTGGGTGTTGGGATTTGTGGATCTTTTGCTCAGGATTTTACAATTTGGCTTCAGAAAAAGAACATTATAGAGATGGCAGTAATGCCTCCAGAAGTCTTACCCACCGCAGTGCCTGAAAGACTGTGGCTACCATCCCACCTGCGCATCTCATAGGTGAGGAAATAAAGAGACCAGGAGATGCAAAACGACTTCATTACAGACCCAAGGCGAGCTGGACACACAGCTGGAACTAGAAACCAATATTCCCTCATCTACTGCTGCTTCTATTACGGCCCAGATTTAACAGAACAAGTGTGTTGATCACTCAATTATATCTGACTCTTGTGACCTCATGGACTGTAGCCTGCCAGGGTCCTCTGTCCATGGGATTCTCCAGGCAAGAATACTGGAGTGCACAGCCATTCCCTTCTCCAGGGGATCTTCCCAACCCAGGGATTGAACCTGGGTCTCCCGCACTGCAGGCAGATTCTTTACCATCTGAGCCACCAGGGAAGCCCAGAAGAACAAGTGAGGTCAGAGCAAAACATCATGGCAGCACTAAAGACAGAACTAATCTTTCTGGTTGGGTGACGCTGGAGAGACTCCCTAGAAAACGTGCTTGAGACTGGCAGGAAAGTCACAGGAGGAGAAAAACCTGAATAAAGGCAGGGGCCACAAAAGGGCCAGGTGTACTCAGAAAAGAGCAGGGGAGCTGGTGCGACTGAAATACAAAGGGTGGTGGCTGAGAATGAGAAGGGCGGAGGAACTGGCTGGACGTGCTGACAGACTGGAACAAGATGCTCTTCCATGTAGGTATCAACCCCAGAAACACAGACGCTGATACCGCTCAGGGATGGAACGGGGTGGGGGGGCGCAGGCTACACATTTTCGCTGGGCTCCTTTTTTCCCCTTCAAGTTACTAAGACGATTGAGAGGGGGTACAATGAACAGTAGGCCACCTACCACATATCTGGCAACACAAAAGCAGCACGAAGGGTTAAGTGGACGACACTCGGTCATCCTTCCTGCTGGAGAAGGATGGGGAGGAAAAATCTCCGGGAAGAAGTGCTGCCGAAAAATCCGCCACGCTCAGATGCCACCCTCACGCAGTTTGCTGTAAGTGGACTTCCTGCAACTACTTTATACGTTGACTCCTTACTTTTAATTTACTTAAAAGAAAACTTTACATTCTCAATGGAAATTCTGCATTACCAACCATAGAGAAAGTAGTTACAAAAAAAAAAATACAGCTTAAACAAAACACAAAATTTATTATAGCTACATATTGCTATTTGCCAAAGTCTGAGCTTATGGCATATTCCTCCTTTGTTAAAAAGGTAGATTAGCAAGGTTAGAAAGGTATTAAGGAAATACTAGGTGCAAACTGCGACTTTCCCATTGATACAATTGGAGGGGGCTGAAAGCCGATGGGAAAGACAGTAACTTTAAGACTTAGGGCTGGTCTCTGGGAAATGTAGCCACAAGGACGAAAAGTGAAATGACACAGGACGTGGTAACCAAAGTAAGTGGAAATCACGGCTCCACAAGTCAGTTTTTGCTGTTGTTCAGTTGCTCAGTCATGTCCGACTCTTTGTGACCCCATGGACTGCAGCATGCCAGGCCTCCCTGTCCTTCACCATCTCCCCGAGCTTGCCCAAACTCATGTCCATTGTGTCAGTGATGCCATACAACCATCTTGTCCTCTGTCATCCCTTCTCCTGCCTTCTATCTTTTCCAGCATCAGGGTCTTTCCCAGTGAGTCGGCTCTTTGCATCAGTTGGCCAAAGTACTGGAGTTTCAGCTTCAGGATCAGTCCTTCCAATGAATCTTCAGGGTTGATTTCCTTTAGAATTGACTGGTTTGATCTCACTGCAGTCCAAGGGACTCTCAAGAGTCTTTTCCAGCACCACAGTTGAAAAAGCATCAATTCTTTGGTGCTCAGCCTTCTTTATGGTCCAATTCTCACATCCATACATGACTACTGGAAAAACCATAGCTTTGATTATATGGACCTTGATTGGCAAAGTCAGGGGGCAAACTTTCATCAGTGCTTCTAAAAACCTTTATTTCAGTCCATTTTTTAAAAAACTAGAGATGATTTACACTGAATGATCAGGGTCTTTTACTTCTCCTAGAATTTTCTTCTCCATAATAAAGAAACCGGTGGAGACTTCCTTCTGGTCACTCACTAGTTGTTCTCTCTGCCTTTCCGTCGCATCCTGTGGTCCCCCACAGGCCCGCAATCACACTGGGACTCACCCAAGTGAGAAGCTACCCACAGGGAAGGTGATGCAGTGGTACCTGCCGCTAGAGGTGGCCCCCTCCACTGCCGACGTGCGAGGCCCTCCCGGGGCCTGGCAGGGTACTGTGTGGGGCAGCCTTCTGGAAGGCTCCGGATCCAACCCAGTGACTCCCTGGTACAGAACCGAGGACACTCTGGCACTTCTCAATATGGCCTCTTGTGTGATGACCGCTGTGAAACCAGGAGAAAGAGGCCTAGCCCCCAGTAACCAGCGGTGGTGAGGGAAGACGGGACAAAAAGTAAAACCACCAGCAGACCCACCAGACCAGAAAAGAACCGAGCTTATACAAAAGGGGTTCTATTTCATGTGCATAAATTATACCTACGTCTGCCCGGGCTGTGGCTTCGACAACGAAAACGGCTTTCAGTTACTTCTCAATAAAGGACTAAAAAGAGAAGGGAAAAGGCAGGTATGATGTTCACAGATGCATTTTATTTTTGAGAGACTGAATCCATCAAAGGGAGAACAAGGAGATCATGTATGCCAGGAGAATTCTAACCAATGGCAGGCGCCCCCGTCGCTCCCTGCTGGCTTTCAGCCGGCTCACTCTGCAAAGCAGTGCATCCCCCTTTAGCAGACGGGCTGGCTCAGGGGACACAACTTCTTTTCCTTGAAAGTTTTTTTTTGTTTTGTTTTGTTCAGTAAGATTGCTTCATATGATCAACATCTCATTTCTGCGAGGGTCCCGGAGGACCGCAGTAAAGACGGGTTTTATTCTCACAGATGCGCTGTTGCACAAATAGCGTAGTGCACGGCCTTTTCATGAACTTGAGATGAATGCCTGCCGCTCTCCAGGTTTGAGGATGGCATGGCTGCAGAACGAGAGGCACATTCTATTACACTAATTAGCGGGACGACCTTGGGCAGCGGGGCAAGGTGACATCTGCCGGCTTTTCTAAGTCTTAAGATTCCACCCCTGAGCCACTTAACCGCCCCAGGCCTCATTTCCTCCACCTCCAAACCGAAGGGGCCACCTCGTGACCTCTCGGGTCCTTCCTCAGCTCTGTGAATGACGCTGACCCTGCCTCTATTGGCCCCCACCGCCCACCCCCCGAGTCTGTTCCCATGAAAACTATTTCCTACTCTGACAACCTCCCAAGCCGCCCCTTTCCCGCACCTGGTCTGTGTGCTCAGTCGCTAAGTCATGCCCGACTCTTTGCGACCCCATAGACTGTAGCCCACCAGGCTCCTCTGTCCACGGGATTCTCCAGGTAAGAACACTGGAGTGGGTTGCCATGCCCTTCTCCAGGGGAATCTTCCTGATCCCCACAGCTGTTTAATCCAGCCCTAAAATTTCAATCACTGTCATGTGCTGGTTTGGAGATTCCCAAAGTCAATGCGTGGGGAAAACAAAACCAAAGAGGAAAGTGGGGAGGGAGCAGAAGGGCAGGGAAAGAGGACAGGAACAGCGGGGAAAGGAATTGGGGGACCCTTCTCCCTTATGCAGTCATTCCTAGAGACAACAAAGTTCACACAGACTCTCTTCCTACTGAAGACCTGAAGACATTTTCCTCCTTGGTCCCCCCTTCCCTTTCCCTGTGTGCTCAGTCGCTTCAGCCGTGTCTGACTCTTTGCAACCCTAGGGACCGTACCCCACCCGGCTCCTCTGTCTGTGGGATGCCCCCAGGCAAGAATACTGGAGTGGGTGGCCATGCCCTCCTCCAGGGGATCTTCCCAGCCCAGGGACTGAACTCGCATCTCCTGCGTCTCCGGCATTGCCGGTGTGTTCTTTACCCACTGAGCCCACCCGGGAAGCCCTCTTTCCTTGAAGAAGTGAAGTTGCTCAGTCATGTCCGCCTCTTTGTGACCCCATGGACTGTAGCCCACCAGGCTCCTCTGTCCATGGAATTTTCCAGGCAAGAGTACTGGAGTGGGTTGTCGTTTCCTTCTCCAGGGGATCTTCCTGACCCAGGGATCAAACCCAGGTCTCCCGCATTGTAGGCAGATTCTTTCCCATCTGAGCCTCCAGGGAAGCCTCTTTTCTTAGGTGTTGTCAAAACCTGCCACACTCTCCCAGCTTCACCGGGAGCCTGTACCTCCCCTTCCCACTCCTCTGCTAACCGCCTCGGTGGCTCACTTCCTCCTGATTATGACTCCTTTCTGCTTTCTTTCCCTCTAAGCAGCTGGAGAGAAGGACCTGCTGACCCTCTGGACCTCCCAACAGGGCACCTCAGAAGTCAACCCTCTGCTCTCCCGCTCCCAGAGGGCTGGAGGCCCCGGGGCTCAGAGGGCTCAAAGCCGAGCATCACCATTCACTGGCTGTGTGCTCTTGGGCAAGTCACTTAAACCCTGCAAAACTGGTGATAGTACCACATTTCGCTTCACGGGGCTGTCATTAGAATCAAGTGAGTTAATTTACATCAAGTATTTAGCACAGTACTTGGCACACAGGATGAGACGGGGAACAGCCGTTGCTACTTCCATTACGATGATAATGAGGATGCTTTTAACTCCAGTCTCCACTCCCTGTGCTCAAGACACTGTCTTTCTCCTCCTCAATCCTATAGTGGAACCCTTGCCCAGAGATGGGTGCTGGCTAGGTGTGCACAGCCATTGCTCCATACTTTCTGCTTCTAACCCCCTCGCTTCCCTGCTTCCCAGGTTACTGCTGCCTCTGGCTGAAACTGTCGGGGAATGAGACACACCCACTCTCCCCACTTGGCCAGCCACCCGCCACCTACACCCCCCAAGTCCTCACACCAGCCGCCCGCCGCTTCCCCGATGCTAACTCTCCCCCGATGCTGACTCGGTCTCCAGGTTCATCCTCAGCCTTCTCGGTGCACACCCTTCTCACACTGTCCGTCTCCTGCTTTCCACTTCCTCTGCCACTTGGCCACTTGGCTCCCTTCCTTCACTTCAGCCACTTTTGTTTATCCCTGTCTCAAAAGCAACTTTTTCTGCCTTTTGAGGCCTTTCCCAATGATTCCCTACTTCTAAGAAGCTCCCAGCATTAGGTGAGACTGTTTTTACGCTCCTTAGCACACCCGACTCTCTACATCACATGACACAGTCTCAGAAAGAACCCCAACCAGTGGTTTCTGTCTCTCGGCCTGATGGAGTCGACCACAGAAAACAGCATGGTGCCTACTGAGAACTCCTGTCCTCGTCCTCTCAACTCAAACCCTAATTCTGCTTTAGTTGGTAATGAGCCTAACTAAAAATATTCCACTCTTCAGCCTCTTTTGCACTGAGGGGTGAGCATATACATTCCTGATCAATGAGAAAGGTGCAGCAGTCCGTGGAAAGCATATTCTACCCCCTCACCTCCAAAAAACAAATTCTTACTAATAAAGAACCCTTTTTCTTCTCCTCCATATCATCCACCATTCTTCTTGCCTGGAAAACAGAGGTGAGGTCTGGAGGTACAGCAGCCATTATACCACTATGAGGCATAGCATGATGACAAAGGCCCACATGCAAAGGATGGTGGGCAGGAAGATGGAAAGAGTTCCATCCCTGCTGTCACCACGGAGCTGCCACATCAGCCCTGGACCACAGAGTTCTGGACCTCCTATTTTCTGACATAAACCTCTTTCCATTTAGAGCTCTACTAATATGGTTCTCTGCTGCTTGCCAGTGCAGGAGCCTCAGGAGACAGGATTTCAATCCCTGGGCTGGGAAGATCCCCTGGAGGAGGAAATGGCAATCCACTCCAGTATTCTTGCCACAATAACACCATGGACAGAAAAGCCTGGTGGGCTAGAGTCCATGAGGGACACAACAGAGTGACTGTGCACACACGTATGCTGCTGCCTGCAGATGAATTCAACCTCAGATGAATTCAACCTCACTAATACAACAAAACTAGTGGCAAATGAGAAGTCATTCCAGGTGAGGAAGAACACATATCCTATGGAAAAACCACCCTCATGAAATCATAATTAGGTAACCTTAATAAACAGTCTCATAAGAGAAAGCAATGATTTGAAATGGACACAGGAGGACACAATTCGCAGGAAATGGATGAGTCACATCACCAAAATCTGCCAGAAAAAAAAGGGATGTCAAACTCAAGGGAAAAGCTGAGCAGGCCTCTCCGCAACTCCATCCAACCTAGAGAGAGAAGCACTCACTATACAGAGTGGAGCTGGGGCAGCCCTTAAGAGGAGGCCTCTATGGGAGAAACAGGCGTCTTTTTACATCTGCAAATTCCCCAAGATGGTGCCACATCAGAAAAGCATTCAAGAGAGGTGTAATTGTGTGTCCCTTGCACCACCGGTCGCAGCTGTCAACACATCCAAGGCTCCTGGTAAAGCACATGCCTGCAACTCATAGCCCTGCATGCAGGTCCTTCTCTGCCTTGTCCACTGACTTCCTTCACTTCTCCAGGCAGACCATGGGCTTCCATCTCCCCCGGGCTCTGCCTACTCCAAGTACACTGGGGCACACCCAGGCCTCCTCCACTGGCCCCTGTGCCTGGGAGGCATGCGGCGTCTCGGGGTCTGTCAACTGTTCCATGGTTTATGCACCCAGATGATTTGTCTCAAGTGGCTGTCCAGAAAACACAGTTCAGACGGGCAGATACTCTTTCCGAGTTGTGCAGGGCCTTAGAGACCATTCAGCTCTAACGCTGAAGAGACAGAGCCCAAGGGTGTGAAGCTGGGGCATCAGGAGAAGCTGGACTGCCCCGCTTTCTCCCAGACAGAGCTCGGTGGAAAGAAATCCCGGGGCCACAGGGCTTGAACATCTGGGATTTCCCAGGATTGTGACATCCTACAGGTGAAATGGGGAGCTTCGAGATCACCTAGTCCAAAGCCCTTAGGAGCCTCAGCCCAAACAGTCCACATGACCTGCCTGCGCCAGGGTGACAGGGGAGTGGGTGACAGACATGGCGATGGGACTAGACCACAGGCAGATGTTTCAGCTTCCAGCAGGCACGGGGAGGGGTGGGGGGCGCGGGGTGGAAGGAGTGACCCTTGGAAGGAGGGGGATAGTGGGGGGGGATGTATGGGGGAGATGGACAGGGGAAATACCTCCCAGGCAGATGCCTGCCTTCATTTCATGAATGCTTGGAGTGCCTGCTCTGGGCTGAGAGCCCATAGACCACTCTGCCCTCGGCCTTGGCAGGAGTCACGGCCGAAACCTGTAACTAGAACCGGCTTCCGAGCTGGCTGCCTGGGGACGGATCCAGTTCTTGGAGGGCACAGCAGGCTTAGAAGGAACGAACGTTTCTGATGCCTAACTGAACTGAACCACGAGCCCAGCTGGGTCTGTTGACCGTGTGACTGGCGTGGCCTTGGCCTGTGTGGACCGCATCCTTTGTGCTCACCATCTCTGCGGGCAGGCAGCCAGGGAAGCCGGGGGTCACGCGTTCACTGCGTGCTGCTCTGCCCTCAGGGGACACCCGCTGAGACTCCCGCCAGTGCACACACACAACACCAGGGGTCAAGGGCACGAAACAGAAGGTGTCAAGGCGCAGAGAAGAAGAGCAAGACCCACGGTCAGACTCACCCAGTTCAAATCCTGCCGGGCTCTTACTGGCTGTGTGACCATGAGTAGGTTAGTCAGCCTTTCTGAAGTTTTGTTTCCTTGTCTTTTAGTGGGGATAATAAGAGAACCTACCTAATGGGGTGGGGAGGGTACTTTGAGGATGAATTAAGACAACTGTGCTTAGCACAGCAGCCAGCGCCAAAGCCACAATAAGCACCGTGTGTCTGTGTGTTTTCCCATCCATACAACAAGAGGGCTGGGCATGACGTGTGGGTTGTCTACACGCGGTTCTGCAGTGTGGCCCCAGAAGGTGGAATCTGGGTCAGAGGATGGAGCTGCAAATTTCCTAAAGAGGAGCTGTTTAAAAAAACATGGCGGGGGTGGGGGGGATATTGTGTGTTTGTATATATGTGTATTTATGTGTAATATATGTGTACTCACACACACACACACACACACACACATAGTCCTCCCTCCATATCCATGGGTTTTGCATCTGCGGATTCAACCAACCACGGATTGAAAATATCTGAAGGAAAAAAAAAATCTCAAAAAGCAAAACTTTAACTTGCCACACCCTGCCAACTCTTTACATAACATTTGCATTGCATTTACAACTATTTACATAGCATTTACATCGTATTAAGAATCATAAGTAATGCAGAGATGATTTAAAGTACATGGGAGGATGTGTCTAAGTTATATGCAAATACCATGCCATGTGATAGAAGGGATTTAAACACTGATGATTTTCATACCTACGGGTGTCCTGGAAGCAGTCCCCCTTGGATCCCGAGGGACAACTACATATATATACTTCTGAAAGTGCATCTATTGTGCAAAACTATATAATATATCTATTGTTGGTAAAAGATACCAATGAACTGTTATGAGTAGCCACTTCTAGAGAGATGACTAGGATCGGAGGAAATGATAGTTTCAGGCAAATTTAGCTTCATGTCTTGTTTGAATTTTTATGTCATTAAAGTGTCCTTGGTTTGCTTATATAACTACAAAAGACTTAAAAAAAATATACATGTCTCCATTGAATCCCCCAGCAGTGGAAGGAGTTCAGGCAAACCGAGGGCAGCACTGTAAAGGCACCAGAATCTGAAAGGATTTGGACAGGACCTTCTAATTTCACTTCCCTGGTGGCTCAGACAGTAAAGCGTCTGTCTACAATGCAGAAGACCTGGGTTTGATCCCTGGGTTGGGAAGATCCCCTGGAGAAGGAAATGGCAACCCACTCCAGTACTCTTGCCTGGAAAAGTCCATGGACAGAGGAGCCTGGTGGGCTACAGTCCATGGGGTCTCAAAGAGTCGGACACGGCTGAGCGACTTCACTTTCACTTTCTAGTTTCAAGATCTCTGCACTAAGTGATAATCCAGAGAGGCACAGGAGCATTCCATAGGACGCTGTGCTTTCTCGGCTACTATAAATTAAGGGACCCCTCTGTGGGCCTGTCAATCCCTTCCCAAACCTCAGAGACTCCCTCTTTTATGATCCTACCCCTGGTTCCCAGCTCCAGTCACACAAGAATTTGCACCTCTGCAAAACTAGAAACTGCAAAGTACCAAAAGTCAAAGCCTTCACAGGACATGCCAAGAACCTATTCTAGAATTGCTCCTGGCTTTCAGTCATAAAGATAAAACTCAAGGGTAGTTTAACTAGTCAAGAAAAGCTGCAGGCATGAGGGAAGCTGGGCGCAGGCTCTGGGCAGGGTAGGGATGGATCTCAGCCTGTTACTTTGCAGTCTTAGGCAGCCCTTCCAACAGGCCTCCCCGCAGGCACCTGGGAAGCAGGGCTGCTGACGTGGGCTCTAGAAACGCGGCTCCTGGGCACCATGCAGCCTCCGGCCTCAGCCGTCCCCTCCCAGGTGCACACGCACAGGCGGCAGGCCCATCTCCAGTCACTGCACGCACCCTCCCCACCTCCCTGAGCACCAGGCACTCACCTCTGCTCCAGGGAGGGCCTGCGCAGGGCTGTCCAGACAGCCTTAGTAGCAGCCCAGTAGTCTGAAGACTGCTCCACCTTTCAGAGCGGGAAGGGAAGTATCCAAATGCTACTCCACGTGGGGCTTACGGGAACAGACTGCTATCACCTTCAACTGGGAGGCACTTGACAGAATTGCAAGATTCCAATTATTTCATATTTAGTCATTTGCATAAGTAAACTGCTTCTGTGACACTAGACGAGCCATCCAGGCCCCTAAACTGCAATGAACAGAACACAGAACATCACTTTCATCGATCCAGATGGGAACGCATGAAAATGCGCCTCTCTCAATCTTCAATGAAAAAAACGATATATGCTTCCTATTCGTTCTCCAGCCTATGGAATTTATATGTACTCCTTACAGTACGTATAAGCCTTTGATATTTTCTACAGAGTCATGTTATGGCAACTACATGAATAAAAAATACAAGTCTCCTTTTACAGCCTGGGAGAATATCATGTCTATTGTCTGCTCATGACTACTTCTATCGAGACAGGAGATTTTGGAGTACTATGCAGCCCTTAAAAATGATGCAGGTCTACTCTGTATTGAGATTCAGAAAGATCACCAAGAAATACTCTTATATGATAAAAGAAAAATGCAGAATAGATGGGCTACCGTTTATGGGGGGGCGTGGTTATAGAGCACATTAACTTATTTTTTTGTAAATGCACAGAGTATCTTTGGCAGGAAACTCAATAAAACTAGTGAACAGTGGTTGACACAGGAAGGGGATCTGAGTATCTGTCGGGGGCGGGGGGGGGGACAAAAAATAGAGAAAGAAACTTTCCTTTTATATCCCAGCCTTTTTTTTTAAGCTTTAATGAGGCATAATGGACAGAGATTATATATATTTAAGGTGTACAACATTTACCACAATCAACTTAATACATACATCATCTCACACAGTTACCATTTGTGTGCATGCAGAGTGGGAATATTTAAGATCTACTGTCTTAGCAAATTTCATGATCCCAGTCTCTTTAATCTTTTGAATTCTATACCATGATTTTTTAAATACAGGGAATCTAGAAAAATGGTACAGATGAACCTATTTGCAGGGCAGGAATAGAGACACAGATGTACAGAATGGACTTGTGGACACAGGACGGGGAACAGGGAGGGTGGGACGAACTGGGAGAGTAGCTCTGACATATAAATACATTATCATGTGTAAAACAGCTAGCAGGAAGCTACTGCATAGCACAGGGAGCTGAGCTCGGTGCTCTGTGATGACCTAGAGGGGTGGGATGGGGGATGTGGAAGGGAAGCTCAAGAGAGAGGGGATACCTATATA
Source organism: Bos mutus (assembly GCF_027580195.1). Lineage (NCBI taxonomy): Eukaryota > Metazoa > Chordata > Mammalia > Artiodactyla > Bovidae > Bos > Bos mutus. Next base: position 98,493,205 of record NC_091626.1, read on the forward strand.
TATAGTTGATTCACTTTGTTGTACAGCAGAAACTAATATAACATCGCAAAGCAATTATACTCTAATAATAAAAATAAGAGTTGAAAAATAAAATGTATTTAAAATAAATAAAGTTAAACACTCAGAGTTCTGATGTCTCAAAAGACAGGGTGCAGTGATAGTGTCTACAGCGTAAGGATCTGCACTGCCTCTGCATCCTACTCTTTCTCTCTGTCACAGTTGTCTTCACATAGTGAGCCACCTTTCCCAACTTTGCTACATTTGAGTTTTAAGGTCAAACAGACCTTACTCCACAAAGAGGCAGAATGTTATCACTATGAAAAGGGGTTCTGTCGACCAGAGTTAGACCTGGCGGCATGCGCTGGCTGAGGCGCAGCAGTCTGTCCCTGTGTCTGCAGCATGAACCAACGCTCACCTTCGCCTCTGCCCATGGAGAGTGACCTGCAGTGAGTACCTCACAGCTGTGTGCACTTCGGGGCTCAGTCGGAGAGGACAGTTCAGCAGAGTCCTCCCTTCATGCCCGCTACCTACCAGCCACCAACACAGTACAAGTGTTTGAAGACAAGAGAGGGTAAGGACAGAATGAGCTCAACAAATCACACACTCTTCCCCACTTCCTGAGGACACATTTTTTCACTCGTTATGCTAATGGATGCAGCTTTGGTATCTATTTCATCTTCAGGTTCGACTGAACATAAATGATTTACAGCGATAAACAACACAATGAAATTCTCAATGGTCTACACAAATAAATCAACAAGCCGAAAAAATCCCTGTGAATTCTCTAAGTTGATTCAAGTAAAAAAGTTATCTAGATTGTCCTTTATCATCTTTCCATCCAGGTTCTGAATAGCTTGAGAGCAAGGCAAGAAATTCCTTTTTTGGGAGCCCACACAGATCGAACAAATGGAAGGTGTACGTTAAAAAGGTATGTTGTTGCTTGGTCCTGAAGCCACCTTTTTTTAATCTGTCGCGTCTCAGAAGCCACGTGGAGGAAAAGCACACGTGCAGGCAGGAGCAGTAAAGACAAAGACAAGACAGAGGTTCAAGCAGGGGGCTCACATGGGCATCTCCGAAATCCTCAGTAACAGGGCCATGGCGCCCAAGCCCTGAGCACGGCTTTTGGAAATGGATGCACAATAACCTATCAAGACTTCCCTTCTCAACCATCTCTTGTGTAATGGCCTCATCTGATTTCATCCAACACTGGACACTCATCTCTGATACTTGATCAACCTCGCTGAGAGCTAAATAAATGTTCACTCGTGGTGCTCAGGACGCCTGAAGACATTGCCAGGTCATGCCAATTCTGGGATCCCAGGGCAGCACATGGCTCAGGGCAGCATGTGGAAAAGAAATTCTCCATACTGCTAAACAAAATCGTATCTATTGATGAAAATTCTGAAAGTCAAGGGCTCAAGGATATCTGGTCCCTTTTTAATTACTGGAGCTCTGTAAGAAATGTCCAAAAGACTCAGTGATCACGTATGTACTGAGAACCTGTATATATCAAGTGGTAAGTAATGCAAATGCAAACGCAGCTGCCACTCTCAAACAGTTCAGAAAAAGAAAAAAAAAGAAAATGAGGAAAGAGCCACATTCGGTAAAACATCAGCAATGGGAAGGATGTTTTGTTGTGCTATTCTTGCAACTTTTCTATAGATTTGAAAATTTTCAAACTAAAAAGACTGGATGGAGTAGGGGAAAAGGCAGGATGAAAGGTATAATGAATTGTATTTCAGGCAACCAAACAGTTGGAGAGGAAGTATTTTATGGAAGAATTTCTAATTTTCTATGAGTGAAAATTAGAAAATTACCATATGACACCTGTTAATGAAATCACAGCTCAAGTCATCAGTGGGTACTCTGACCAGTAGGTGGGCGTCTGGTGGGCCATGTAACATGGAGGCCACACCCCTGACTCCAAGGACCCATCACAGCTTCACTGGCAGTGGGAGCCGGGACACCTGTGCCTAGGATGAGATGCAGCGGAATGTGCACAACACGACCTGGGAAGCGCTTCTGCCAGATGGTGAGTCTGTGTCTAACCATCAGCTGACCTAGATCTAACTTCCAGCCTCACTGGGACATGGGGGCCAGAGGAGCAAGTCAGACAGCACGACTAGGAATCAACAGGCCAGATCCAGAATGTGAGCCACCCTGTAGGACAAGTTTCTCAGAGGAAAAAAAAATCAATGGCGTGGGAGAAAAAAAGAGGCGGGTGTGGGGTGGGGATGGCTCAGAATGAAAGAGACTAAAGACATCTAATGACTATGTACAGGTGAGGACCTTGATTTGCCCTTTTTGTTATACAATCAACCATAAAAAGACATCAAGACAATGGAAGTGCTCATGAATATACTCTAGCTATCAGATGACATTAAGGAACCATTATTAATTTTGATAGGCATGATAATGGAAGGATGGTTAATAAACAAAAACAGTCCCTATCAGTTAACAAAAATTATCTTCAACAGGAATGGAAGGAGGGAGGAGGGCAATGACATTTTAATATGTTGTCGAGCGCCTCTGCTCATCCTTGGCCTCATAAAGGATAAAGGATTTTTCATACCCACAGTAACTATATACCATTATATATATCTAGCCCAGCGCCTCCCCATCTCTTTCAAGACTTGGGGGCACTTAATAAAAGCTGAATAGAAAACTGAGGTTGGACAGATGAGACTGCTTGTGGCCGCTGGTGACAGCTCAGGGTCCTTGGCAGCTCTAAGCCGGGCCCCAAAGGCCCACCTATATCCTGCACACAGCACACCAGTGGGCAGGCTCCAGCTAACCCACCTTCGGCGACATCTTTCTAAGAAACTGACTTCTATGGGGATGGCCAGCTTGGAACAGAGCTGCTTTAAAGAGGACAGAACACAGGTCTGCAACTGTGCTCACAGATCTAGGAGCCTGGCGGCTCTGAATTTTTTGCCTTTCACACTTTGGTAGCCTAATAAGAATTAACTACTCGCTGCTAACAAGAAGGTAAAGAGACTCTGGTATGGCAATGACACCGAGGGAGAGGACAGAAGCCCTTTAGTATTCTTGGAACATCTCTGCCATTTAAAAAAAAAAAAAAGCAAGAGGGAAAGAGAGAAGGAGGAGGGAAGGGGGCAACCTCAGGACCAGCACACGGGCTGTTCTACCGCCATCTTGATGTCCTTGACGCGTGCAGATGCTGTGGAAGTGGCTGGCACCAGAACGGCCCATGAGAAGGAACGAGCGGCCAATGGAGATTTATGTGAGGAGAGTGAGATGGACAAGGTAAAATTGTCAGGAGGAGTTGTTAGAAAGTAAAATATATTGTGACAATTCCACTCCTGCCGTTCATCAATAAACTGACAGATCATTTAGTGTCAATTAGGAGTGATAGATGGACAAGTCCCCATGATCCTGGGCCAAAATTAATGGCTGGGAGGGAGAGGGTGATTGAAAATGACGGCTGACATTGAGAGCAAAGTCCTGAAAGTCCCCGAGGGGCCATTACTTGCCTCATTCCCTTGCAGATCAATGCAGGGACAAACCCAAAAACAGACACTTTGAGACAAAACTTAATCAGACTACCTTTCCTTCCTCTCTTTCCCAAGTCTAGCTGACTCTTGTTCAGCTCTATTCCCCACTGGGTACAAGTACCCCACCTCGGACAACTTCAGAGCCGAGGCCAGCCTGGCTCCAAGATGGATTCTTTGGCATAGCTATGTCTGGGGTGCCGGGAGAGGGAACAGGCAGTGATTCCAGGTCTCGGGCCATTCCTGAATACAGCCCTTCCCTAAGTGGCTCAGGGGTGAGTATTTGGGTTCCAGCAGCCAACAGCTCTGGCCAGGGAGGTGGGCAACATATGCCTGCTTTCTAGCTTGGACAGGTTTATGCAAACAAAACAAAGTTATCCCAGAAATTCACACCCCTGTGGCTGTGGGCTGTGAGCCTCTCAGTAAACAGCCTCTTCCCTATTTCCCACTGGGGACAACACAGGCCTCTCTAAGCCTCATCTTCCTTCTCCCTGCCTTGTACTGGGATACCTTAAAAACTAGAATCTACCCAATATGGTTGGTGTAATGCACAGGTAAGGTGCAGCTATGGACTGAAAGTTTATGGCCCCCCAAATTCAAACGTTGATACCCTAATCCCCAATTCAATGGTGTTTGAAGGTGGGGCCTTTGGGAACTAATTGGGGTTAGATGAGATCATGAGGGTGGAGCCCCCATGATGGGATTAGTGCCCTCATAAAATAAGGAAGAGACATGAGATCTCTGTGCGCGCATGCACCAAGGAAGGCCATGTGAACCCAGCCATGCTAGCATCCAGATCTCAAAATTCTAACCTCCAGCACTGTGAGAAACCAATGTTTGCTGTTTAAACCACCCTGATTATGAGACTGTTGTAGAAGCCTGAACTGACTGAGACAAGTGACTAGCACATCCCCAAAGAATTTAAGGGCACACTATTTTTAGTGTGACTTCTCTGCTCTAACCAGACTGACAATATGGTAACTGCTCCCACCCCCAAGACTTACACCTACACTAATCCTTTCCCATGATCCTCTTTGCCCACCAGAATTCCCCCAGCTTGACCCCCAGCTCCTCTTCAAGGGATTCCTTGACCACCGTGATTACTCTCCTCTGACGTCACATCATAGAGGTTGGGCCACTCCATTAGTTTCTCACTTATGATGTGCTCTAGGTGATCCTGATTTTTGCGCATGAAAATGCCTCATCTCCTCAACTGGACCCAAGTTCTTGCGGGGCAGAAAGCCTACTGACTCTCTGAATCCCTGAGGCGCCTGCAAATAGCAGGAGTTCATGTTTCCAGCTTCATGGGGCAGGCCCTCAATGCAGCCCAGCAACTGCCTCTCTTATGGCTAGCTGATCCCCTTTCCTCTTTCTGCTTCCAATCTGTTCTACTAGGCTCCAGATGCCAGCTCTCCTTTGCTTGAACAAGTTTAACACTCAAGTTTGCCCTCCCACTTTGAAAATAAGAAGGGGAAAAAAAGAGGTCAGTTAAAAATGAAGTAGCCCCCAATTCCCTACTTCCCTCAGCCTTTCTTGATAACTTACAGGCCTTTCCAAACCCCCTCTTGTCCTGAAGGAAAAAAATATCCCTGCCTCTTCCTGTCCAAGGTTAGTTAGCCTTTCTTGGAAGGTTTTATCCCATCCCTCAGGATCCTACTTCTTTACACCACCTCCCTTTCATCTGTAATCACTCTTTGCCAGGTATTACACACATGAGGCTCAACACAGATTCCTCCTTCCAAATACTGTCCCACCTGTGTCCGCACCTTCTCAGAGTAGCCTGTACCACTGTTCCCAACCCCCTCACTTCCACCTTCCTCTTCCACATGCTGTAACTGACTCTGGCCCCAACACAAATCACTATAATCACTTTCTCAAAGGCCCCTAGTAATCTCCAAACAGCCAAATCCAAGGCTCTGTCCTTGTCTTCTATTTGTACAGATGGCTCAAATTGCAACTGCTTTTCAACCTCTCCCCTAGACTCCTACATTGAGGAAATGATCTATATTCGCTGCCACCGGCTCCCAAGTCAAGTCTCTCTTTCTGCCTTCCTCATCTGATGACACCACTACCCAACCAGGCAGCGAGATCAGGCACCTTGCAATGACCTTAAACTCTGCCCTCTGCCCTGTACCCAACCAATGGCACGTCTGTTAACCCTTTCTCCAAAATGTCTCCAAATCTCCTTTCTGTCCACGCTCATACCACTGCCTTGGTTCAGGCTCTTCATACAGAGCATCACCTCCCCAGTAGAGCTGCCAGCCTCGAGTTCAGGTCCCACACTGACACAGTAAGTGACCCCTCAGAACTACTGATCTCATCATTCATGTGTTCAATAAATAGTCACTGAGAGCTTATTGTGGACTGGCACTGTTTGAGGGACCTGGGGGCATGTGAACAAGTGTATGTCTCCTCCCACAGAGCTAATAAGACAGTAGAGAGAAAAAGACAATATGTGTATATGTGTATGCACATGTGCGGGCTTCCCTGGTGGCTCAGATGGTAATGAATCTGCTGCAAGGCAGGAGATCTGGATTCTATCCCTGGGTTGGGAAGATACCCTGGAGAGGGGAATGGCTATGCACTCCATTTTTGCCTGGAGAATTTCATGGACAGAAGAACCTGGCAGGCTACAGTCCACGGGGTAGCAAAGAATCTGAGCAACACGCGACTGAGTAACTAACACACACACACACCATACACATGTATATGGACGTATGTCAGGCGGTGACTCTCCCAGCAGGAGGTGGGGAACAGTGATGAAGGGTGCTACAGACAGTGAGGTCACGTGGAGCCTGGGAAGCCATGGGAAAGACTGTGTGGTGTACTTTTGCGGGGAGATGCCTCTGGGGGGTTCTGAGCTGTTAAAAGTGAACTGACCTCACCTATGCTGTAAAGAGGTCATTCTGGCTCCTGCAGTTGAGACTGAAGGAGGCAGAGGGAGGCAGGGAGGAGGGCCTGGCTCAAGTCAGCGCCAGGAATGATGCTGGCAGTGCAGACAACAGGTGTGCTTGAAGTTTAGAATGAACATGGTTTGCTGATGGACTGAACCTGAGTGGAGACAGAAGGGTCCAGTGTGATCCCAAAGTTCAGAGTCTGAGTGAAAGGGAAGGTGGAGTCCTTTTACGGAGACCTGAGGAGGCTTGGGGAGGTGCAGACTAGGGGACAGGGTGGAAGGGGCAGAAGGGGCAGAAATTAAGAAGACAAATTTGGATACGTTAGGATTGAGTTGCACATTCAAGTAGAAAGGAGGTGTGGATGGCTAGATGCTAGTGGAAGGATTGGGCTAGAGATACAAACTCTGTGCAAGGGTCATCAGTGTGCAGGTGATGGGAGACCACCCAGGACTGAACGGAGATTATGCCAAGAGTGAGCGCTGACAGAGAAGAGGAGGCTGGTGGATAAGCCCTGGGCACACTGCCATTGAGTGGTCAGGACTGGGTCATGGACCAAGGAAGCTGAACAAGGAAATCCTTTGAAAAGTAACACGGGAAATGGAAAAGTGCCTCCCTCCCAGGAGAAGCTGATCTGATCTGGAAAAATCTTTAATATATTCATTGAGGACTTAATATGAGATTCCCTTTTTTTTCCCCCTTCTAAGAAGCAGATATAGGATTTGTCTCATTTCCATATTTCAAAACAAATTCCAGATAATACAAACACAAGAATCCCCTAATAACTTAGTAGCTTTTCACTAGAACTTCTCACTCCACTTCTTGTACTTGGTTAACATGAAAAACGGAGAAGGCAATGGCACCCCACTCCAGAACTCTTGCCTGGTGAATCCCATGGACGGAGGAGCCTGGTGGGCTGCAGTCCATGGGGTCGCTAGGAGTCAGACACGACTGAGTGACTTCATTTTCACTTTACACTTTCATGCATTGGAGAAGGAAATGGCAACCCACTCCAGTGTTTTTGCCTGGGGAATCCCAGGGACGGGGGAGTCTGGTGGGCTGCTGTCTATGGGGTCGCACAGAGTCGGACACGACTAAAGCAACTCAGCAGTAGCAGCAACATGAAAAAATGAGTGTTATGTTCGGCAAGGAGCAGTGTGGTACTTAATGATACATGAACAGAAAGACCACTGGAACAGAATCATGAGTCCAGAAACAGACCCAGGCACATGAACAGAAGTCGGCTATGGAGAAGGTGGGGAAGGATGAATGTTCAAATAAATGATGCTGGGACAAACGTCACTTAGGAAAAAGAAATAAAACTGGATCCACACCTCATATCATACACCAGAATTAATTTCACATGGATGAGAGATCTAATTTTTAAAATGTAGATTTACATACCAATGTTCTCTTATGTCAGTCTCCCAATGCAATTGAAAACAACAACAACAACAACAAACGGGACTTAATCAAACTTACAAGCTTTTGCACAGCAAAGGAAACTATAACCAAAATGAAAAGACAGCCCACAAGTGGAAGAAGGGATTTGCAAACAATGTGACCGACACGGGCTTAATTTCCAAAGTACACAAACAGCTCGTATAACTCAACAACAAACAACAAACAACCCAATCAAAAAAGTGGGCAGAAGACCTAAACAGACACTTCTCCAAAGAAGACAAACAGATGGCCAGTAGGCACATGAAAAGATGCTCAACATCACTAATTATTAGAGAAAAGCAAATCAAAACTACAAGGAGGTACCGCCTTATGCCAGATGGTGAGAATGGCCATCATTAAAAAGTCTACACACAGTAAGTGCTGGAAAGGCTGTGGGGATAGGGAGCTCTTTGACACTGTTGATGGGAATGCAGAATACAGTATGGAGGCGCCTCAGAAAACCAAAAACAGAATGGCCACGTGATCCGGCAATCCTACCCCTGGGCAGATTCACAGACAAAACTGTAATTCAGAAAGATGCATCGCAGCGCTATTCACAATAGCCAAGACAGGGAAACAACCTCTGTCCATCAACAGAGGAGTGGATAAAGAAGATGTGGCACTTACATACGATGGAAAATTACTCAGCCACAAAAAGAATGAAATAACGCCATTTGTAGCAACATGGCTGTAACTGGAGATGATCGTACGAAGTGAAGTTAGAAAAAGAAAGACAAGTATCATGTAGTATCACTTACATGCAGAATCTAAAATATGACTCAAATGAACCCATCTATGAAGTGGAAAGAGAATCAGGGACATAAAAACTAAAATGGTAGTTGCCAAGTGGGCAGGGGGTGGGAGAGGGGCGCAGTGGGAGTTTGGGATTATCAGACAGGTACACGCAATGGATATACAACAAGGTCCTACTGCACAGCACAGGGAACTATATTCAATATCCCGGGATAAATTATAATGAAAAAGAGCATGAGAAAGAAGTGTGTATCTATGTAAAACTGAGGCGCTTTGCTGTATAGCAGTAATTAACACAACACTGTAAATCAACTATACTTCAATTAAAAACAAATAAATAAAATGTAGGTTTATAACATGGTCATGTTCCAGGAAAGCATGATCTATAAAAACAGGTGGCTGTGCACTTATGGTCAACTGACCTTTGGCGAGGGATGCACGAATATACAATGGAGAAAAGCCGATTTCTTCAACAAGGGGTGATGGGAAAACTCGATAGCTACATGTGAAAGAATGAAATTACAACATTCTCTAATACCATATACAAAAATAAAGTCAAAATGGATTAAAGGCAGGAATGTAAGACCGGATACTATAAAACTCACTGAGGAAAACATAGGCAGAACACTCTGACACAAAATTGCAGCAATGCTTTTTTTTTGGATCTCCTAAAGCAAAGGAAATAAAAGCAAAAATAAACAAAATGGGACCTAATTAAACTTAAAAGTTCTTGCACAGAAAAGGAGACCATAAACAAAATGAAAAGACAACAAACTGAATAGGAGGAAATATTTGTAAATGACAGGACCAATAAGCAGTTAATATACAACACATATAAACAGCTCATAAGATTCAACATTAAAAAAAAAAAAAAAAACACCAAACAACTCAATTAAAAAATGGGTGGAAGAACTGAACAGACACTTTTTTCAAAGAGAAAATGCAGATGGCCAACAGGCACATCAAAAGATGCTAGATATCACTAACCATCAGGGAAATGCAAATCAAAACCACAATGAGATACCTGTCATACCTGTCAGAATGGCTATCATCAAAAAAAAGGCACACAAACAATAAATGTTCGTAAGGATGTGGAGAAAAGGAAACCCTACACACTGCTGGTGGGAATATAAATCGGTGCAGGCGCTGTGGGAAACTGAAGGTTTCTAAAAAAAAACTAAAAATGGAACTACCATATGACCCAGCGACTACACTCCTGGGTATACACTCAAAAAGCAAAAACACCAATTTGAAAAGATACATGCACCCCAGTGTTCAAAGCAGCATTATTTACAATTGCCAAAATATGGAAGCAACCTAAATGTCCATCAACAAAGTGACTGGATTAAGAAGAAATGGTGTACACACACACACACACACACACACACACACACACACACAGAATGGAATACTACTCAGTCACTAAAAGAGCAAAATTTTGTCATTTGTAGTGACAGAGATGGACTCGTAGGGCATTATACTAAGTGAAAGAAGTCAGGCAGAGAAAGACAAATACTGTGTGATTTCACTTATCTGTGGATTCTAAAAAAATACAACAAACTAGTGAATATATCAAAAAAGCAGCAGACTCACAGGGAACAAACCAGTGGTTCCCAGTGGGGAATGGTGGTGAGGAAGGGCAACACAGCGAAGGGGAGTGGGAGGTCAAACTGCTGGGTGTAAGGTTCAAGGATGTATCACACAACACAGGGGCAGATAGCCAATATTCTATAATGATTACAATGGAACCTTTAAAAACTGCATAAAAAGCAGAGGACTGGCCTGTGGGCCACAGTTTGCTAAGTCTTAGTATATATAAACAAATAAGGATACATTAAAAATTTTATACATACACTTATTTATTTTGCAAAAAGAAGTATAGGAAGGGTAAACCAGAAACTAATAAAAAAGTTACCCATAGGAGATGAATAGAAATGAGGTGAAAAGAATAAAGATGGGAGTAGGATATCTCTGAGTATATTTTTCTATATCATTTGGAGACAATAAAAAGTATACAGTATCATTTGTTCTTGCCAAAAACCCTTAATTTGAATCTAATCATGAGGAATCAATCAGCAAAATCCAGAATGTGAGACATTCTACAACTGACCTGGATTCCTCAAAAAAGTCAATACACTGGGTGAAGTTATGGTAGTGGGGAAGGGGAGCTGGAAATATTTTAAAGTGTAAAAGATTCTAAAAAGAGATAGAACTACCAACACAATATATGAACTCTGATTGGCTCCTGGAACTATAAAGGACATTGTGGAGACAAGTGGGGAAATTCAGACTATATTTTAAATATTATTAAATCATTATGAAATTTCTTAGATGTGACAATTATACGGTGATTATTTGGAGAATGTCAGTCTTTAGAGATTCATGCTAGAGTATTCAGAGATCAAATATCATGATGATTGCATCTTGTTTTCAAATGCTTCAGGAGAGAAGAAAGCATATGTGTGGTGTGTGTCTATATTTAGAGGTGGGGAGAGGAACAGAGGAGGAAGAGGGGAACACTGGAAAAAAATATTTTTGATAATGCTATTTTCAAGGCAACAATTGCTGAAAGAAATTCAGAACAAAAGTAATACCTATTCTTTGAGAAAAGGAAATTCCTCTCCTGAGTTTATCTTTAGTTAAACTATATTGTTGGCCAAGTGCAGCAAATATATATACATATATATGTGTATTGGTTGACCATTCATCTAAGACTTAGTACAAGGGAACTGAAGGCCAAAATGATTTGTAATCCAGCAGTAACTAACAGGCAATTCCAATCTGTTTAGAAAAGTAACTTAAAGAAGAACACCGAATGTCAAAATATGGACGAACTTTTAAAACATTACGCCAAGTGGAAGAAGCCACTCATAAAAGACCACATAATACAGTAAGTCCCCAACATAAAACCTTCAAGTTGCAGACTTTCAAAGATGCAGACGTGTGTGCCAGTCCCTGTGTGCCAGCTGCTGAACTGCACTACTGTGCTTTTCAAGGTACTACATTATAAGATTAAAAATGTTTTATTTTTTGTTTGTTTTTTATGTATGTATTGTTTGTGTAAGAAGTGTTATAAACCTGTTACAGTACAGTACTATGCAGCTGAGTGTGTTAGGCGCGTACCTAGGCTAACTCTGTTGGACTTCTGAACAAGCTCTCAGAATGGAACTCGCCTGCATGCAGTGGACTTATGGCACGTGATTCCATTTACACGAAATGCCCAAAAACGGCAAATCAGAGTCAGAAAACAGGTTGGTAGTTGTCTAGGGCAGGGGAGCTTGCGGGGAAAAGGGCATGATTGCTAATGGGTATGGGGTAAGAAGAGGTGGTGATAAATATGGTCTAAAAGTGATTGTGGTGATGACAGTACAACTCTGAATACACTAAGAATGACTCAACTGTACATTTCCAATGGGTGAATTGTCAGGTATAGGAATTACATCTCAACAGAGCTGTTATAAGAAAACAGAAGAACGACACAGAAGCACAGCATTCCCCGTTCCACCCCAACCCTGAGATGCTGGCACTCACTTGGAAACCTTCACGGAGGCCTCTGCCCAGCGTCCTTGCCGGCGGGGTGGCTTGGGAGGGGGAACCTGCAAGGGACAGAAGCCACAAAACAGTCACTCAGCATCACCGTTCCAGCAAACTGGGGCTGAGGTTAAGGTCACCTAAACCCTCCTTCAACCTACCAAAAGCTTCTGAATAAAAACACAATACTATGAAACCTGCGTGCTTTCAGACCTTTCATACCAGGAGGGCAGTCTGGCACTGTCAACTGAAAGCCCTAGAAATGCTCACACTTTCTGAGCCAACAATTCTAACCCCAGGAATTTATCGCAAGGAAATAATCAGAGAGAAATGTAATGTCATTTTTAAATATAGGGAATAACTGGAAACAATCAAGGGGGTTAGTCGCTCAGTCATTCTGACTCTTTGTGACCCCATGGACTGCAGCCCACCAGGTTCCTCTGCCCATGGGATTCTCCAGGCAAGAATATTGGAGTGGGTTGCTATTTCCTTCTCCAAGGGATCTTTCCGAACAGGGATTGAACCCAGGTCTCCTGCATTGTGGACAGATTCTTTACCGTCTGAGCCACCAGGGAAGCCCTCAGAAACAATCAAAATGGACATCGACAAGGAATTAAGTAAATCACGAAATACACACGTGAAAATACTATACAATAATGAGAAACTGTTAAAAAGAATAATGATATGAGTTAATGATATAAATGTTATATAATGTTACATTATGATATAAATGTTAACTTTTTGAAACATATTGCAAAACAGTAGGTACATGCTTCTGACTTTGTGAAAGAAAATCATATACATAATACCATACATGATTGAGAGGAAATCCAGTGATAGAATTAAGGCAATTTTTCTTTTTTCTTATGTGTACATTTTCTAATTCTTTTTTTTTTTTTACCAGTCAACTTATACCACTTTTACAAACAGAAAAGTATGAGATAGGCTTGCTTCAAAGATATAAAACTCAATCGGTGGGTTAAAAATCTACTTAAGTTATTTGGGCAAGAAGCATTCACTTGCAATAGATACATTAAGAAACCCAAGTCCAGGAATTCTTGTCTAACTATTTCAACTAAAAATACCAAGGTGGGAATTGACCAATCTACTGAAATACACTGGACAAAAGAGCAAAAGCCTTTCCTATTTTGAATGGCCCAGGACTCATCTAGGACTGCTGAGTTACCAATTTTCTGTTTTCTAAGAACCTCACATAATCATAACTGCTATTCTCAGTCTGAGGAGATTTTTAGATAAGTGGACTAAAATGGTGATTGACAAACTTTTTCTAAAAGGGCTAGGTGGGAAATATTTTTGATTTTGTGGGTTGCAAAGGCTCTGTGTCCAACCCTTTGGAGACTCCATGGACTGTAGCCTGCTAGGCTCCCCTGTCCATGGGATTTTCCCAGCAAGAACACTGGAGTGGATTGCCATTTCCTTCTCCAGAAACAAGAAGTGGGCCAAATTTTGTGGGAAGTATGTAGTCTGCAGTCTCTGGTGCTAAAATCACTGCAATATCCTTTCAATTTGTTGCTTAAAACCTAACTTGCAGCTTGGAAAAAATTTTCATTTATTTATTTTAATTGGAGGCTAATTAGTATACAATATTGTGGTGGTTTTTGCCATACTTCGACATGAATCAGCCACGGGTGTACATGTGTCCTCCCCCATCCTGAACCCCCCTCCCACCTCCCTCCCTACCCCACCACTCTGGGTTGTCCCAGAGCACCAGCTTTGAGTGCCCTGCTTCGTGTATTTTGTGCCCTGCTTTGTGTACTGAACTTGCACTGGTCATCTATTTTATTATGGTAAAATACATGTTTCAGTGCTATTCTCTCATATTGTCCCACCCTCACCTTCTCCCACATGGTCCAAAAGTCTGTTCTTTACATCTGTGTCTCTTTTGCTGTCTTGCATATACGGTTGTCATTACCGTCTTTCTAAATTCCATATATATGCATTAATATACTGTATTGGTGTTTCTCTTTCTGACTTACTTCACTCTGTACCTCATTAGAATGGACTCAAATGCATTCTTTTTTATAGCTGACTAATATTCCATTGTGTATATGTACCACAGCTTTCTTATCCACTCGTCTGCTAATGGACATCTAGTTTGCTTTCATGCTCTAGCTATTGTAAATAGTGCTGCAATGAACATTGGGGTACACGTGTCTCTTTCAATTCTGCTTTCCTTGGTATGTATGCCCAGCAGTGGGATTGCTGGGTCGTATGGCAGTTCTGTTTCCAGTTTTTTAAGGAATCTCTACACTGTTCTCCATAGTGGATATACTAGTGTGCATTCCCACCACCAGTGTAAGAGGGTTCCCTTTTCTCCACACCATCTCCAGCATTTACTGTTTGTAGACTTTTTGATGGCAGCCATTCTAACTGGCATGAGATGGTACCTCACTGTGGTTTTGATTTGCATTTCTCTGACAATGAGTGACATTGAGCATCTTTTCATGTGTTTGTTAACCATCTGTATGTCTTTGGAGAAATGTCTGTTCAGTTCTTTGGCCCATTTTTGATTGGATCATTTATTTTCCTGGTATTGAGCTGCATGAGCTGCTTGCATATTTTTGGAGATTAATTCTTTGTCAGTTTCATTTGCTATTATTATCTCCCATTCTGATGGCTGCCTTTTCACCTTCCTTAGAGTTTCTTTCATTGTGCAAAAGCTTTTAAGTTTAATTAGGTCCCATTTGTTTATTTTTGTTTTTATTTCCATTACTCTGGGAGGTGGGTCATAGAGGATCTTGCTATGATTTATGTCAGAGAGTGTTCTGCCTATATTTTCCTCTAAGAGTTTTATAGTTTCTGGTCTTACATTTAGATCTTTAATCCATTTTGAGTTTCTTTTTATGTATGGTATTAGAAAGTGTTCTAGTTTCATTCTTTTACAGGTGGTTGGCCAGTTTTCCCAGTAACACTTGTTAAAGAGATGGTCTTTTCTCCATTGTATATTTTTGCCTCCTTTGTCAAAGATAAGGTGTCCATAGGTGTGTGGATTTATCTCTGGGCTTTATATTTTGTTCCATTGATCTGTATTTCTGTCTTTGTGCTGTATACTGTCTTGATGACTGTAGCTTTGTAGTACAGTCCAAAGTCAGGCAGGTTGATTCCTCCAGTTCCATTCTTTTTTCTCAAGATTGCTTTGGATAGTCAAGATTTTATGTGTTTCCATATAAATTGTGAAATTATTTGTTCTAGTTCTGTGAAAAATACCATTGGTAGCTTGATAGGGATTGCATTGAATCTATAGATTGCTTTGGGTGGTATACTCATTTTCATTATATTGATTCTTCCAATCCATGAACATGGTATATTTCTCCATCTAATTGTGTCATCTTTGATTTCTTTCATCAGTATTTTATAGTTTTTTATATATAGGCCTTTTGTTTCTTTAGGTAAATCGATTCCTAAGTATTTTATTCTTTTCATTGAAGGAGACTATAGCAAAAATCAACAAAACTAAAAGCTGGTTCTTTGAGAAAATAAATAAAATAGACAAACCATTAGCCAGACTCATCTAGAAAAAAAGAGAGAAGAATCAAATCAATAAAATTAGAAATGAAAATGGAGAAATCACAACAGACATCACAGAAATACAAAAGCTCATAAGAGACTACTATGAGCAACTATATGCCAATAAAATGGACAACTTGGAAGAAATGGACAAATTCTTAGAAAAGGATAACCTTTCAAAACTGAACCAGGAAGAAATAGAAAATCTTAACAGACCCATCACAAGCATGGAAATTGAAGCTGTAATCAAAAATCTTCCAACAAACAAAGGCCCAGGACCAGAGGGCTTCACAGCTGAATTCTACCAAAAAGTTAGACAAGAGCTAACACCTATCCAACTCAAACTCTTCCAGAAAACTGCAGAGGAAGGTAAACTCCCAAACTCATTCCACGAGGCCACCATCACCCTAATCCCAAAACCAGACAAAGATGCCACAAAAAAAGAAAACTACAGGCCAATATCACTGATGAACATAGATGCAGAAATCCTCAACAAAATTCTAGCAAACAGAATCCACAATATATTAAAAAGATCATACATCATGACCAAGTGGGCTTTATCCCAGGGATCCAAGGATTTTTCAATATGTGCAAATCAATCAATCTGATACAACATATTAACAAATTGAAAGATAAAATCCATATGATTATCTCAACAGATACAGAGAAAGCCTTTGACAAAATTCAACACCCATTTATGATAAAAACTCTCCAGAAAGCAGGCATAGAAGGAACATACCTCAACATAATAAAAGCTATATACAACAAACCCACAGCAAACATTATCCTCAATGGCAAAAATTGAAAGCATTTCCTCTAAAATCAGAAACAAGACAAGGGTGCCCACTCTCACCACTACTATTCAACATAGTTTTGGAAGTCCTAGCCACAGAAATCAGAGAAGAAAAAGAAATAAAAGGAATCCAGATTGGAAAAGAAGTAAAACTGTTTGCAGATGACATGATGCTCTAGACAGAAAACCCCAAGGACATCACCGGAAAATTACTAGAGCTAATCAATGAATATAGTTAAGTTGCAGGATACAAAATTCATACATAGAAATCCCTAGCATTCCTATACATTAACAATGAGAAAACAGAAAGAGAAATTAAGGAAACAATCCCATTCACCACTGCAACTAACTTGCAGCTTTTTAAGAAAACATTCCTTCAATGTGCTGAAATACATTTAACTTCTGATGTTTTTATTTTACACCAAGATGCACTCCCTTTCCTGGTTCTCCCATAGCCTGCCAAGGATGAGCGCCATCGGGAGACTGGGCCTTTCTGTCGGGAGAGGAAGAACCTGCTGGAAAGGCCTGATGGAGGAGAAGCCAAGACTTGGAAAGCCTACATCCAAAAGACATAACTCCCGAGAAACCTAGGCAGTACTTTAGAGAAAACAATCTTGGGTAATGGCGCTTTGTACTCTCAGAAATGACAAAAATGTGGGAGTAGAAAGTGAACTAGTGCTTAGGTTCTCAGCAGGGAACCCACAGAAGATGAAGGAAGAGATCCCACCATCAATTCCCAGTCCACACATCCTTTTTTGGTGTCTCTGCCACCCACACTCACCTGTCCCAAGGAGAAGCCTTTCATCCCAAGACCCCTCCTTCCTAAGACACAGCTGAGTGAACTAGCAATGCACTAGTCAGACCCAGTCAGAAACAATCCAGTTCTTGGTCCCAGAAATCTGGAATTGAAGCTCAGAGGTTAGGCTGCTCGGACCGCACCAAGTGCTGGAACTGTAAGGACCAGCTAGAATCAGAATAAAGCCAAATGGACACAAGCCAAAGTTGTGTATAAGCAGAGATCGGGAACCTTGTCTTGGTCAGCTCTTATTGTGCTTGCAAAGGTTAAAGAGATTGGAACTGAACCGTATCAGGTGCCTCCAGGAGGTTTTAAACCAATCTGGCTCACAGCTTTCTTCCCTATGCTTTTGCAGATAACATCCCACTCTCCTTTACCCTAAGGGTAGGACCATCTTGTGACAAGGGGCATTAATGAATTTGGAGGTCACAAACTAGGAACCACAAGTTTGGTCTGGCCATACAGTGGCTTTTGTCTGTTTCTAAATTTAAATTACTATTTTAAAAACTGCAAGATTTCCCCACAAAACATCAGTTTCTGACTTCTCTTGGAAAACTGGAAGCTCTAGTGGCTCTGGGGCTGAGCAGCAGCTGCCTTCCGGTGACTAGACATGTGTGTTCCAGTTTGCCACAGTCCCCACCCACCCTGCCTGGCTCCTTCCTGCCCCAAGTGCCAGTGGACATCTATTACGATGGCGATCATGCTGCTGTTTCTCTTCCAGTACAGCATTCCCTCCGGTTCCTATGACAACAGGAAGTGGGAAAATGAAAGCTGTGTCCAGTGTTTTGACAAAAACGGGAATGAGCATATACTTCTTGGTTGGAAGTGGGATCTCTTTACCGCATCAGCGTGCAGACCGCAGGTGTGCCTGTGCCTAACCCTAGGCCTGCTTCACTTCCCCAGGCGCCCTGCCTGCCCCTGGGGCTTCCGGGTGTTGGAAGGACAGGAGGAACCCATGTGAAATCCATGGTGCCCACAGGGTCAAGAGGCCCAGATCTACCTGGCGCTTTTCCACCGAGAGCCTGCAAGAAGAGAGGGATCCTGCTGCCTCGGCAAGGTTCCTCAACCTGTGTGTCACAGCCCCGCCTCCATTTTCTGCCATGGGGTGTGGGTGACAAGGGGGCAGGAGATGCAGACACCAAACTGGGGAAGGATTGTGAGAGACTAGGCAGCAGGGAAAAGGGGTATAAGTGATATCAAATGAGGTCAAGATGCACTCACTTGAGAAACCACTAACCTGTTGAGGGATTAAACGAGTGACTACATGGTAAGTGCTCAGAGCAGGGCCTGGCACATAGTAAGTGCTGGATCTTTACTGTTAGCAGCAGCAGCAGCATCACTAATGTCAATATAGGAAAGGTTAGACCACGTGTAATAAAATACACTACACCATCTGGGGGCAAGATTCCTCTGAGCCTGGCCTGAGCTGTCATTTTGATGATTAATCCATCATATGGTTCATAAAGTTCCCTAACATTCCCAGGGCTTCCCTGGTGACTCAGCTGGTAAAGAATCTGCCTGCGATGTGGGAGACCAGGGTTCGATCTCTGGCTTAGGAAGATCCCCTAGAGAAGGGAAAGGCTACCCACTGCAGTACTGTGGCCTGGAGAATTCCATGGACTGTACAGTCCTTGGGGTCGCAAAGAGTCGGACACAACTGAGTGACTTTCACTTTCACAAGATTCCCAAACCCAAAATGATCTGCTTTATCCTCTTCAACTACAAACCTCAGAAAGTCACAGCCATTGGGAGGATGAGTGAGAATCCTTTCCGCCCAGAGGTCACACAAAGACACGGTTCCTCTCATCTTTCCATTCTGAAACCGTGGCAACTGCTAACCCAGCAGCTTCCAAACAGAAAGACCACCATCCAAGTCACTCCTCCACAGCCAGAAGACCTTAACACCTCGTCCCCAAATCAAAGGGACTTGTGTACTAATAACTGAAGACTTCAGGAGCTGACAAAATGCTGTAAAAACTGCATAGGCTGCTTTTCCTCGAGATCACTAAGAGTTACAAAGACCTTCTCTACACCAAATGGGCAGGGTTTAGCGGCCTTCCCTGCTCCCCACCAGGAGTCTTGGCTACACTTGGGAGACAGCACTGAAGTGGCTGGGAGATGGGGGTAGGTAGAACTCAGCTCTCTGCAAGGTAGGGCTTGGGTGTTTAGTGGGGGGTTGTCTTTTCTGATGGGGAATCCCTAAGCTCATGATTTAGTACCCTGAGTCCAAGGGTAAGAAAAAACATTGTTTTGTAAATCTTCCTAATGAGTCTCATTATGGCCACCCACAAATACCCTATCTGCATGAGACAAATGTAATTAACCTCTACTCAGAAGGCAATGGCACCCCACTCCAGTACTCTTGCCTGGAAAATCCCATGGATGAAGGAGCCTGGTAGGCTGTAGTACATGGGGTCGCTAAGAGTCGGACACGACTGAGGGACTTCCCTTTCACTTTTCACTTTCCTGCATTGGAGGAGGAAATGGCAACCCACTCCAGTCTTCTTGCCTGGAGAATCCCAGGGACGGGAGAGCCTGGTGGGCTTCCAACTGTGGGGTCGCACAGAGTTGGACACGACTGAAGCAACTTAGCAGCAGTCAGTTTAGTCACTCAGTCATGTCTGACTCTTTGTGACCCCATGGACTGCAGCACGCCAGGCTTCCCCATCCTTCACTGTCTCCTGAAGCTTGCTCAAACTCATGTCCTTTGAGTCAGTGATGCCACCCAACCATCTCATCCTCTGTCGTCCCCTTCTCCTCCTGCCCTCAAACTTTCCCAGCATCAGGGTCTTTTCCAGTGAGTCAGCTCTTTGCATCAGGTGGTCAAAGTACTAGAGCTTCAGCTTCAGCATCAGTCCTTCCAGTGAATATTCAGGGTTGATTTCCCTGAGTTTAAGATTGACTGGTTTGATCTCCTTGCTGTCCAAGAGACTCTCAAGAGTCTTCTCCAGCACCACAGTTCAAAAGCATCAATTTTTGGGTGCTCAGCCTTCTTTATGGTCCATCCCTCACATCCGTACATGATCCAGTGATAAAGGCTCCTTCCCAGAATTCAACTTTGCTCCTCTGTGGAGAGCTGAGTGCTGCCCTACACACCAGGTGAGTCAGAGAAAGCAGAAGTCATCCCTGTTCTCAAATGAGACCCCAGTCCAGTGAGGCCAGGAAGACGCAGAACTCAGGGTGTATCAGGTCTTTGAGAAATCTACGTGGTGGACATCCGGCTTTATCTGAAACTACAAAGGCCACACTAGAGAGGGGACGCAGGCATCAGGGATGGAGGAACTGGGGCGTCCTTCCAGGGAGATGCTTCATCCAGAGTCCAAAGGTGCAGCTGAGGAGGAAGTCCTCGGCCATGGGGCGGTTCCACTGAATTTTGCCGTTTTCTCATCACCTGTGGTGGTTTTTTGGAGAAGGCAATGGCACCCCACTCCAGTACTCTTGCCTGGAAAATCCCATGGATGGAGGAGCCTGGTAGGCTGCAGTCCATGGGGTCGCTAAGAGTTGGACACGACTGAGCGACTTCACTTTCACTTCTCACTTTCATGCACTGGAGAAGGAAATGGCAACCCACTCTAGTGTTCTTGCCTAGAGAATCCCAGGGATGGGGGAGCCTGGTGGGCTGCTGTCTATGGGGTCGCACAGAGTCGGACACGACTGAAGGGACTTAGCAGCAGCAGCAGCAGGGGTGGTTTTTACTGGGCCACACTCTCCTGGGGCAACATTCAGGCAGTGCTCTGAGCAGCACGCATAAGCTTGCAAGACAGACCTGAAGGCTACACAGAACCGTAGCAGATGGGCAGTGCTGGGGACGAGGAGACTGACAGAAGCTTTACGGGGTAAGTGGGGCTTACCCTGCACTGGGGAGATGAGCAGAAATGAAAAGGAAAAGCAATCCAGAAGCAACTCGAAAAGGTGCCATGCTACCAGGACAGCACATAACACAGGGGCTGTAGCAGATGCTGCTCCCCGATCATCGTCCTGGTGGGGAGCCAAGGTCCTCAGCAGCCGTTATATACAGTGCTGGCTGGAATTGAAAGCTGATGCGACTTGATCATAATGGAGTAGTTTAAAATCAGGTGCAAACGATCTGTTTGAAAATGTAAGCAATGACTGGCTTTTCACAGTATGATTTAAAAGGTCTGGTGGGTTCTTCTGTGCAGACAGTCTAGCCCCTGAAAGCCTGGCTCCTCTCCGTAAAACCTATGACGATGTCATGGAGACACCTGTTAGCACTGTTTCAGAAAGAGCCCTGAGCTGTCTCTCCAGGACAATTTGAAACACGGGACACACTCTAAACCGAGATGCTACCGTTGCTCCTTTTAGAATCAGCTGCCAGGACTGCTACGTTCTCCCAGCCGCGGTGACAGAGAAGATGCTGGGGGCACTCTGGGAGCTGGAATGCTCTCCCCAGCGCACGGTCAGAGCCCAGTCCTCACAGGGAGCTCTGAGAAACAGTCACCCTTCATTACAGAGCCCTCCATTCGGACCAGGGGAGGTCCTGCCCACCAGGTGTGGGTAAGACAAGAGGAGACATGAATGTGTAATTTATTATTTCTCAAATCGTGTGTGTCTGAGGTCTCGGTGCAAAGGCCTAGGCATTTAAAGAAAAAGGAATTGACTCTTGCCCCATCCTTGAAACTAGAAACTCAGTCTAAGACAGTGGTGACCTTTTTCATGGAGCCCACAAACACCGCAATCCTCCTTGACCAAGCACTTGGGGAGACACTACCAATCTGTATGAAGCATGGCTCTGGGAGAAATCTGTTTCCTAGCCCTGTGTTAGGAAAGAGGGGGAAAAAAACCTAAAACCCTGGATAGGTGAGACAGAGTAGGGCTCAAATGGATCTTAAAAATGAAGAGAGGACCCAGACCTAGAATTCAAAAGCCCTGGTTTATTCTTCACATTGCTCCACTTCTGAAATTCAGAGGCACAGCCCCAAGACATCTGCTGGGCAAATGATTTCCAATTTTGGCAGATTTAGTGCCAGGTAATGTTACCCAAACTTATTTTTTTTTTTAAAAAAGAAAGTCTTAAAATGTGCAACACCAGTAGGGACAAAATAGGAGTGGGTGACGGTAGCCCTGAGGCAGTACATCCCTCGCGTTCTCTCCTAAAAGCTGGAGTCATATCTCGAGTGTGGGAAAGCGGCACAGCCTGCCGGGGCTGCCGCCTGATGGACGGAGGGGCCAGGACCCCGCATAGCTCCTGGAGAGAAGCAAAAATGTGCTCTCTCCAAAAATAAACAGGCGCAGGAATGACTGCGAGTAAAGGGTTGGAAGCACGTGACCAGTGGTTGCGGTCCTGAAATACCAGCTTTCGACAAAAAGGAGGCAGAGAGCAGGAAATTCAGGAAACGGCCACTTTATATGGTCTCATCCGAATGGGCAAGGATTCAACTAACTGGAATTACCAAGTCACAGGGAGCCTCGAGGGCTAGACTTGTTTCTGATCTTTATATGGTTCCCCCAGATTCTTAAGATGCCGAAACAGAAAAGACACTGCAGTGCCAAAAAAGGAGCCTTTCGAGTTTAGAAACTTCTCACACACTCTCAGAAGTCCTGGAGAAACCCCACAGTGCGAAGCAGTCCAAACTCCAAACTGCATCCTATTTCAAAAAAGCCAGTCCAAACGTATGCGTGAATTCCCAACAGAAAAGACATTCTGTTCAGCAAGGATCCACTGCACACCTCACATCTCCCATCTTCCAGCTTCTAGGGGCCATACACCTCCCATGTTCAACCCTAGCTAGAAACAAACTTCCTTTCCTTTCTCCAGCAACCTGAGAAAAGATGCAGGAAAGCTTATGTGCTTCATAAAAGAGAAGATTAACCCTTATTAATATGTGCATACGCTGTAGAGGCGGTGTGTGTTCTTCAAATCTGTCCACATGCACAGTTCCATCTCTTTTAAAAAAAAATTTTTTTGATGTGGACCATTTTAAAAGTCTTTATTGAACTTGTTACAATATGGTTTCTGTTTCATGTTTTGGTTTTTTGGCCACAAGGCATGTAGGAGCTTAGCGCCCCGACCAGGGATCAAACCCACACCTCCTGCGCTGGAAGGTGAAGTCTTAACCAGTGGACCACCAGGGAAGCCCTCCACAGCTTCATCTCTGCCAATTTCTCCCTCTAGCCTCACACTGGGTCTGACAACTAATTCACCACAGACTTGAGTTTTCCCCTCGTGGGTTTAAGGTCATGGCAGGTAATGGGCCATCCGAGCTTATAACTGAACCCTTATGAGGAAATGTAGCTCTTTCAGGCTGTAATGGACCTAACAAAATGCAAGATCTATTTTAAGCATGAGACAGAAACCTGACCACCAAGAGATGCTAAAGCCACTAACTAATTGATTAACAGGGAATCGTACATTCTCCTGGTGCCAAAGAATCACCCCCAAGTGTGTGCCAGGTGCGAGGGAGAAAAATGTTCCTTAACAAGAGATATCTATTGGCGTCATAACTCAGGGATCAAACTTAGCCTGTGAATGGTGAGGACCAATGTACTGCCGCTAGAGGCACATGGTGCCACCCAGAAAAAACTGTTGCCACAGAGCCTTCACTGGGAATGCAATTAAGCCTTCTAATCTGATTACTTCTAACCTGCTTGCTGCAGGTCAGGTGAGACAGGAGGAAGTTTAGTGACACTAAGGAAGAAAGAACCAGAAAAATCCAGCACGAGGGAAAATAAGGGGCTCCAACTCTTCAAAAAGTCAACACCATTAAAAAGAGGGGGTGAAACAGGAGACTATTCCAAAACAAAAGAGACTTAAGAGAGAGAGAAACTTAGTGGAGTGGTTCTTGATTGGACCCTAGTTTGAAAAAAATTAACTGTAATAGATTGTTTCGGAGACAAGTGGGGGAAATGAACATGGTCTGGGTAATAGATGGCACTAGGGAATTGCTAATATTGTTAGGTGTGGAGTTGTGGATTTCGAGGAAAATGTCCCTATTTCTCAGAGCTGTGCACTTAAATTACTTAAGTGGCATTTTATGATGGTGGCTCTCAAATAGTTCAGCAAAAAGTTACATGTAAAACGTGTAAATACATATTTTTAGGTATTTTTTAAATACCTAATATGGTATAATATGGTTTAAATACCTAATACCTTTCCAATATGGAAAATGTTGAAAACAGCTGAACCTAGGTGGTGGGTGTATGTTTTCCACGGTACTATCATTTCTACTTTTCTAGATATTTCAAATTTTAATGAAAAGTAAAAGCTAAAACAGAAAAACTGGATGCATGAAGTTTAGGCTAACAAAAGGGAAAAAAGGCAGGCGGTGAGGAGGAGAGTTCCAGTATGAGGGTTGTTCATGGGTAGATCTGCTCAAGGAAGACCTGTGCCAAATAGGAACAGAGACCTTCTCCACTTTGGAGCTGGAAACTCCTAACATCAGCATCCTGAAGGCCAGAATATAACTCTACACCCAAAAGATCGGGTCAGATCCCTGCCAGGGCTAGATGTGATGGGAGAATGCATTTATAAATAAAAGTGCCTCCCCATGCCTCCTACCCCCACCCCTCAGTCTACCATCTTTTAATTGTGTATACATGCATATATGAAATTTGGTTAAGGAAACAAAAATGTGGTAGAAAGTATACTAGGCTAGACTGCTTCTAATCTGGGTTCTGTTTCTGACCCTGCCACTAACTAGTTTCATGATCCTGGATTTTAATTCACAATAGAGGTGATTCCCCCCAGTTCTATAATTCTGTGATTCTTTGAATCTGTGAAATTGTTATTTTTCAATTTGGGGAAAGGGTATCTAGGCAAAAAGATGTAAATGATGACATGAAATGTTTACCATCAATTTGAACTTGTATTAAGCGGAAGGGGACATAAAACAAAGAACACAAGGTTACAGAGAGAAACCAGACTACGTACGCACAAAGACTTCATCAGCAGTGAGACAACCGAAGCAATGAGAAGCAGCACGTTAATCTATAGCTAATAATTATCATTTGATTTGGACAGGAAGGAGATCAAACTAGTCAATCCTAAAGGAAATCAACCCTGAGTACTCATTGGAAGGACTGATGCTGAAGCAGAAGCTCTAACACTTTGGCCATCTGACACAAAGAGTTAGACTCATTGGAAAAGACCCTGATGCTGGAAAAGACTGAGGGCAGGAGAAGAGGGTGACAGAGGATGAGACGGTTGGATGGCATCACTGACTCAATGGACATGAGTTTGAGGAAGCTCAGAAGATAGTGAAGGACGGGGAAGCCTGCATGCTACAGTCCATGGGGTCGCAAAGAGTCGGATATGACTGAGCAACAGAACAACAAATAATTATAATGATGGCCAACACCTACTGAGGGTTTACTCTATGCCAAAGCTTTAGTAGGATTACTTTGCAGAATCCCTGTGACCCACTGAACTGTCCATCACCTCCTAACAAATTTACTCAAGAGGAAAACTGAGGCTTAGATAACATTAACTCACCTAAAATCACTTGAGCGGTACAAAATGGAGCAAAGGTTCAAATCCAATTTGCTTTTTGACACCAAAGCTTCGCACTAAACCAGATGGTATCTGACTCCCTAGATGCTCAGTGCATGCCAGCTAGCACAGGCTTGAAAGAACACAGCGGCTACAGAAAAGAATTTGTCTGGGCTGCAACAAAGTGCCCAAGTACAAGAGAGACTAGATCAATGACAAGGGTAAGACCTGGGAAGTCTAAACCAAAAGGAACATCTCCTTCATATATCTTCCAGGCACAAAGTACAGTTGACCGTTGAACTATACTGGTCTGAATTGTGTGGGTCTACTGATTTGCAGATTTTTTTTTTCAATAAATACAGAGCAACACAATCCGTGGTTGCTTGATTCCATGGATGAGGAGCCATAGATACGGAGGGCCGACTATGGGACTTGACATCTGTGGATCTGGATATCCTTCAGTGGAAGAGGGGTGTCTTGGAACCAAATCTGTACCTACTGATAATACAAATATGTTCAGTAAGACAAAGAGGCTTGGTCTGACCCTTACCTCTTTAGTGAGGCAAGCTGAGGGAAGCGTTAAGAGTAAAGTCAGGATTAAAACCCCAAATAAACTACAACAGCCTGCATTCAGCTTGATTAAGGCTGAATTCAATATAAATCTCTGTACCGAGAAAGTAACTGTCTCTTTACTGCCCATCACAGATATCCTGCACATACCAAAGTCCAGTGCTGTGCCATGCTAAGTCGCTTCAGTTCTGTCCCACTCTGCGATCCTATGAACTGTAGCCCATCAGGCTCCTCGGTCCATGGGATTCTCTAGGCAAGAATACTACAGTGGTTTGCCATTCCCTTCTCCAGGGGATCTTCCTGATCCAGGGATTGAACCAGCGTATCTTACATCTAACCTGCATCGGCAGGAGGGCTCTTTACCACTAGCACCACCTGGGAAACCCCCCAACAGAGCAGTAGCTTTGAAGAATGAGTGACTAGGTGGAAGACAAGAGTTTGGCAGAAAGAAATAAAGAGGCAAAGCTATAATTTGAAAGGATTAGGTTAAGGGGGAGGGGAGGGAGGAGTAAGAAAGGAGGGAAAGGAGGGGTGCTCCTGGGCTCAGATTCTAGAATCCTTTCTAGCTACGGAAGCCTTGGGCTAGTCACACCTTCACTAAGTCTCTTTTTCCTCTGCACAGAACGAAAGCGGTCTGTGCTCTTCTAGGGACCCGTTGTAAACATGGGAGACAAACTTGGGCATAAATGCTATATTATTTATCAGAAAAAAATAAAAGCAATGAAATGCAATCTTTGGGGGCTTTCCGGGTGGCTCAGATGGTAAAAAATCTGCCTGCAATGCAGAAGACACGGCTTCAATCACTATGTTGGGAAGATCCCCTGGAGGAGGAAATGGCAACCCACTCCAGTATTCTTGCCTGGAGAATCCTATGGACACTGGAGCCTGGCAGGCTACAGTCCATGGGGTCACAAAGAGTCAGACATGACTGCACACATGCAGCCTTTGGAGGAAACAAACAAACGAACAAAAGACACTTCATTAATGCCCAGGATTGAGACAACGGGGAGTCTGAGGGAGGTAAACACAGTAGCGTCTCTTATTTGGGACTGCCGTGCACAAGTTCACGCCAGGGATCCAACTCCTACTTTAGTCCACTTTCTCTGAACAGAGAGAAATGCTTTAAAGTTGCCTGAACCAAGAGGAGGAAGCCACAGTTCCTCTGTGCACTGGGAGATCCGTGCGATGTTCAGACAACCACAGTGTCTGGCGATGACTCTCGTGGTGTCATACTTCCCCCAATATTCCCACACGCCCTATCGTAAAAAGGCCCAAATCCCATATCTCAATACAGTCATCAAACTGCCCACTTCAAATGACTCATGCAACAGGGCCGCCAGCCATTTGTTGGAGAGGCTGATCCAAAGAGAACAGATTTCAGCCCGCAAATCGTTCTTGAAATTCATCCTGGATGTTCCTAATTTGGGTGGCATACTCTTAATCTCAATTATACCCCTTCTGGTCATTCGAAATCAGCTTTCTCAGGTCTGTGCCTTCCATACACTTGTCAAGAAACGCCCTTGTTTCCCCCAGACTTTCTTCCGTTCAGCCAGAATAAACATTCCTTTTAACTTTTATCATAAATCAAGACCTGTATGTCTGTGTCATTCCCTTAACGCCTGTCAGTTTGTTAAAACCCATCCGGCATGTATGTAACCGGAAGGATGCACAGCGTTGTGGGTGGAAGTGCCCAGCCCTCCAGGAAGCGACCCCTCCCAGCACCCGTGACTTTGGATAAGCACCATCCAGACTCGCTCCCTCAACGAAATCCAGACTGGGATGACCTGGAACAAGTGGAGAGCAGGAGGAAATGGTAACCTCTCTGCTTTAGGAAACCTGATCTCTCATGACCCCTCAAGGGCGATGATGGAAAAGAAGTTGGGGGGAGCGAGGAGCAAGTGTTAACCCGTGAGTCGTCGGAAGTGGGCAATTTGAGGATGAGCACTGAGATACGAGGCTTGGATCTTCTTATGGTAGGGTATGCTGGGATAGTTGGGAATATTCCCCTTACTGTGAGAGGCAGAGAGGAATGCCCGTCTGCAGCCCCTACTCCATTCAGTACCTTGGGACCACAGACATCACAGGCCTCGCCTTACAGTTCTTTATCCTGCTGTGGTCCCGGAGGTGAGAGGAGGAGATAATCTGGGTGAGTGCAAGGTCATGGCTGGCAAGTTAGCCCTACAACCCCCAGCCCCGCGACATGGCAAGTGACTCTGGCAATCCTAAAAAGTTGTTGTAACCTTCTAGGACTGTGTTTCCTAAACTTTTAGATTTCATGGACAGCCAATACTTCAAATGACAAATTTTATTTGGGGAGGGGGGGCAAGCGGGGGCAGATATGGTTGGTGGTACCTGGTGGCTCAGATGGTAAAGCGCCTGTCTGCAATGCAGGAGACCCGGGGTTGGATCCCTGGGTTGGGAAGATCCCCTGGAGAAGGAAATGGTAGCCCACTCCATTATTCCTGACTAGAAAATCCCATGGACGGAGGAGCCTGGTAGGCTATAGTCCATGGGGTCACAAAGAGTCGGACAAGACTGAGAGATGTCACTGAGTTTACAGTTTTTAATTTTGTTGAGAATCTTAAAACACACACACACACCATTTCATCTCACCACTATTTCATTAAAGAAGGGAGCTTTTCAAGCTCCCCAAATTAGGAAGGACATAAACCAGAATAAATAATAATCCTTTAAGCTGAATAAATTCAGTTTATGAAAAACATGCTACATTGTTCTTGGTTTGCTCATTTTAGGAAAAAAAAAAAAGTCCTCCTATAGACCAGTGTTAAGGAGTCCTATACTCTTTCTCTTCTTCAGCTTTTCAGGCCAAGCCCGAGGATGACTTCTCAGGCTCCCTTCCCACCCTTTCTCTCACAAGAAAGGCTGAAAGCCATCTGTTTGACTGCTCCCAGATGACAGCAGCCTGACGCAAAAGGCACGGCCTGGGTTCACTTACCCCATAAATCTTCCTACTTGGTTTGAGGCTTTACATGAAGAACCCCTGCCCTTGATATAGCATCCTGTCAACCTCTCCAACTCTAGAGGCCTTCCTTTTTTTTCATTCCAGTTTTGTTGAGATTTAATTGATGTACAGCACCATATAAGTTGAAGGTGTACAGAATAATGATCTGATTTTCATATATCATGGAGTGATTATCGCTGCAAGTTTAATGAATATCTGTCATCTCATACAGATACACAATTAAAGAAATAGAAATTTTCTTCCTGTGATGACAGCTCTCAGGATTTACTTGCTTAACAACTTTCATATGTAACATACAGCACTGTTCATTATATTTATCATGTTCTATGTGATAGCTCAGTTGGTAAAGAATCCACCTGCAATGCAGGAGACCCCAGTTTGATTCCTGGGTCAGGAAGATCTGCTGGAGAAGGGATAGGCTACCCACTCCAGTATTCTTGGGCTTCCCCGGTGGCTCAGCTGGTAAAGAATCTGCCTGCAATGTGGGAGACCTGGGTTCGATCCCTGGATTGGGAAGATACCCTGGAGAAGGGAAAGGCTACCCACTCCAGTATTCTGGCCTAGAGAATTCCATAGACTGTATAGTCCATGGGGTTGCAAAGAGTCAGACATGACTGAGCAACTTTCACTTGCACTTTTCATGTTAAATCCCTAGTACTTATTTATCTTATAACTGGAAGTTTGTACCTTTTGATTGCCTTTTTCCAACTCCCTCTCCCACTCCCACCTCTGGTAATCACAAATCTGATCTCCATTTCCAACAGTTTGTTTTTTGAAGTATAAACTGACCTATGTTAGTTCCTGTTACACAACATAGTGATTTGATATTTGTATACATTTCAAAATGATCATCACAATGAGTCTAGTTATCATCTGTCATCATACAAAGGTCTTATGGTTATTGACTATACTCCTCACGCTGTACGTTTCATCCCCACGACTCATGTATTTTGCAGCTGGAAGTCGGTAGCTTTTAATCTCCCTCGCCTATTTATTTCCTTGCCTGGCTCTCTCCCCTCAGACAAACATCTCCTGTTCTCTGGATCTATAACTCCAGAGTCCCTTCCAGACTGACTTTTCAGAGTGCTCAGGACAGAACATGCAAGGATGAGCGCTTCCATCCAGGTGACGGAATCCCAGGTCTCTGGGCCTCTTTTCTACCAATGTTTCTGATCATCACTACCAATTCACCACTGATACCAGAATACTTCCTGTCCCAATAGCTAACATACCTGAATGCCCATGTCAGTTATCTCAAGAGAAAACAGACACAATCTGTTTCTTCAACAACCACTCTCATTCTTTTCTTGCCAACAGTACCACTCAAAAACAACCACAGTGTTTTCTGAAGCAATCTCAAAGCAATTTGCAGCTTCTGGATCCAGTAATGCAGGAGCAGTTTGTGTTCAACTAACCTTCACACAGATATCAAATATAAACTCTGGACAAAATATATGAAACAACTATTTGAAGGTCCTGGAGGGCAAACAAAAGCTGTAGGGGAAACTGGAAGGGATCTGACCCTTGAAAGACAAGAACTGCACTGGGTAAAAAAAAAAAAAAATCCTTGTTTAAATGGACTTTCCCTTTGAAAGTGCACTCTCCAGTCTGGGCAGTGACTGAGCACCTAGAATTCAAGCAGAAAGATGTAGTTTTATTGGTTTGAGGACAAATTTGGGGCTGCCAGAGTCACTAAAAATAGACCAGGAGAAATCCTGGGAAGGAGGGAGCCCCAAATCTGCATATGAACTCCCCTAAAATCCTTTAGTCAATACCTGAACTACACATCCATGGAGAAGACTCCAAGAAACTTGGTGAAAAGCAATTGCAGTAGGGCTTTTAAAAAAATGAATGAAGGTAATATTTCAGCTGCTGCAGCCTGTAGGCAAGACACAGATTGGAATACGAGTTTCAAGTTAAAGGTATTTGGTACACACCTCGGGGTTTTCCACTGATACTCCAGAAAAACCACACCTTAGGAGTAAACTCTATGTCCTGGGTCTATGGTATTTGCTCTGGGATTAAGGCCAAAACCAAAATAGACCTGACCTAGCACAGACTAAAACCAGTCTTCATAAATTCAAGGTGATCTGCAAATAATTAAACTGCCTGCTCAAACAAAAATCAAAACTTTCCAAAGAAAGATAACATAACCCAGAGTTTCTAGGCTTTATTATCCACGACATCCTGCATACCAAAAAAACTACTTGACATGTGAAGAAACATGAAAACATGACCTATAGCCAAAAGTAAAAACAATAAAAACTGACCCCAAGATGACCCAGATACTGGAATTAACAGACAACGGTTTTAAAACAGCTATTATAATAAATATGTTCAAGGATTTAAAAGATGCTTTAATGAATGAACGAATGGGAAATCTAATAAAGAAACAGAAGCTATGGAAAAAAAAAAATGGAAATGTGGAATTTAAAAGTTCAGTATCTGACATGAAAAGTTCAAATTGGAGACAGCAGAAGAAATAATCAGTGAACTTGAAGACAGATCAATAGAAAATACCCAATTTGAAAAACAAAAAGATAAAGGAAAGAGGAAAATAAACCATGCTTCAGGGACAAAAAACACAGGACAAACCTATGGGACAATAGCAAGCAGTTTAACAAACAGGCAACTGGAGTCCCAGCAAGGAGAGAGGAAATGGGGCAGAAAAGATATTGGAAATAGTAATGGTCTAAAATTCTCCAACCTGGTGAGACATACTGATTTACTAAATCTACAAACTGCAGCAAATTTCAAGCAGAATAAATACAAAGCCAATCGCCTAGGCACATCAAAGTCAAACTATGGAATCCAAAGATAAAAAGAAAGCCTTTAATACAATCAGAGGGAGGAGAAAAGACTTACATAATGGAGAACAATCATCAGAAACAATGAAGGCAAAGGAATGACAACCTTTAGTGTTGAAAGCAAAAACAATTCTCAATTCAGAATTCTGTACTGATAAAAAAGATCCTTCAAAAATGAGGGTAAGATAAAAATATTTTTAGTAGAGCAAATAGAGAAGTTGTTCTTGGCAAACCCGTACTAAGAGAAGTTCTTCAGGCTAAACAGAATGACACTGTTGCAGTGAAAAGGGAAAAAGAAGAACCAGTTTTTCTTTCTTTTCTTTCCCTTTCCTGAGAACATAGATAAAAAGAACACCGAATAGGCCTCATCACTTCTAATTTTTACTCTAGCTATTTCTAATCTTTAGTTGGTAACTAAATTTGTTTACTTCACAACTACCTGACTCTAGGTAAGTTACACCCTGCACCCTTTAACTCCTGCTAATTTCATCCTGTGCCTTCATCCGGTTCCCTTCAGACCACCCCTTGTAGCTCTTTGCGTTTCAGAAAGGAGGCTGCAGTGGAATAAACGGAGACAAACGGACCCATTTCCAGGATTGCCAGACCCAATTACCGGGCAACCTGACGCCAGCTACGGCTGTTCTACAGCAAGGCAAGAAGAAGAATGTTAGATTCTTACTACTTTGTCTCTTATCCCTTAGCCCAGACTGTGAGCCCTACCTATGGGGAGGGGGAGGGCGGTGGGGGGCGGGGGGCACAGATCGTGAGGCACTAGCCTGCAGTGTTCTCCCCGCCACCGGCTGTGGATTAAAGCCATCTTTCTATTTCCTCCAAACCCTGTCTCTGTATTTTTTAATTCAGCTTTGGTGGGCAGAGAAAGCCAAGGTTTTGGTCGTATCAACACTTAGATGGAAATCTGCATCTACAGGAGGAAATGAACAATTATAAAGGTAAGGATTTATTATATATATATTGGTGCTCAGTCAAGTCCAGCTCTTTGCAGCCCTAGGGACTATGTAGCCTGCCAGGCTCCTCTGTTCATGGAATTTTCCAGGCAAGAATACTGGAGTGAGGCATTATTTCCTCCTCCAGGGGATCTTCTCGACCCAGGGAAAGCATCTTGGACTCTTTACCGCTAGTGCCACCTGGGAAGGCCATGTGGGTGAATATAAAAGACTACCTTTTTTCCTTAATTTCTCTAAGTGGCAACTGTGTCAAATGGCAACTGTATTGCAGGGTTTATAAAGTACGCAATTTTTTTAAAGTATGACATTACTAGTACAGAGAATAAAGGGACAAATGGATTTATTCTGTCACAAGGGTCTCGCATGTCATGTGAAGTGATATAATACTATCTAGCCAGTGATAAGGATGCATAGTCTAATTCCTAGAGCAACCACTAAAAAAATAGTTCAAAAAGCTACACCTGAAAAGCCAACGGAGAGATTAAAATGGAATATAAAAGCAATCAGCCAAATACAATGACATAATTCTCTATTACACTGGGTAAAGGCATGTGACCAGAAATGTTTCAGTCTATTGCCAGTGACATTCAACATTAGGCAGAACCCTTTTCCTGTAAAGTATCATTATTAAAAGAATATTTTACGACAATCCTGCTCCTTTTCAGTAATTATTGACATGCTACATAATGAGAAGAAATCTAGCCTAGCTAATGATTTCAATGAGGCTTTCCGACCACAATCCTATGGTTCCCGAGCAGATCAGACGTTCCATATTCACAGCCCAGCCTTTCCATCTCTTTGCCTCTCTTAAATCCTGGCTTTCCCCCATAGACTTCATTACTCTTGCAGCTCTTTCAGGTAGGGCCAGCTCATTCTTCAAAACCCCCTCAGGGTCCCAAGATAACCCTCCCATCTCACTCCCCAAAGTTCCTCTAGACCATTGCTCTTTCAAATTACTACAGAACATTTCCTTTGAAACTCATATTGTTCAACTATATCACTTCTCTTCCCTTCTTCATTCCTGTCACTAATAATTGCCTGAGAGCACATTGAGCAAAAATGTGGGCGTTCCTGGGCCACAACCAGCCCCACTGATGTTCAGATGTAAAGTCAATGCTCACATGAACAATCTAATGTGCAACATCTAATTAGCAACAATCTAATGTGCAACAATCTAATTAGCAACATCTAATGCTTGGCTTCACAGTTCCTGGACCCTTTAAATGCCAATGACCTTGCTACTTTCCCAAATTCGTTATCACCTGAAACTGCTCCAATGTGAAATATCTAGCCTTCTCCTCCCTCTGGATCTAGGAACTTCCTTCTTGGTTTCTCTCCCTTCCCTATCAACCCAGCTCACTGCCATGGTCCTGATGGTGTTCATGGCCTCCATGTCCCCTAGAACTGCCCCAAACCTGGATCAAGCCAACATTCTGCCTTCACTGTGTCAATACTGTGCTGGGGGTATTGGAGGGACAGGCACAACCATGCAAACAAAGGCTTCAGAAGCTCAAACTCTGCCTTCTCTCAGATGGGTCCCACCTGGGCTCCCTGCTTCCAGACTCTCCTTTCTCTAATCTATATACTCCACCTATGCACAGGTCCCTAGGAGTTCCAGAGAGTTCCAGATGAAGATGAGAAGCTAGCTCTCAATCAGGAGCCAAATCTATACAAGCATTTCAGATACACTGCCTGATAAGAACTCCAAGAAAGAAATCTGAAAATCCAAGGCCTAGTAACTTGGCTGTGAATTCTCACTACAAGGAAGTATTCACTTTCATATCTATTTTGAATTCATAATTTTCAATTATATTTCTTAAAGAACGTCTCTAAATTGTCTAAGTCTCAGGACTACAAAACCTGGATCCATCCTTGACCAATTATTGTCAGTGTACTCTTTCTAAAATGCAAATCTGATTGTATCTCTTCTCAGCTTCAGATCACACATTTGCACCTAGAAATAATGAAGGGTCCCTGCGCCATAGAAAAGAATCAGAAGCTCTTTCTATATGCTCCTCTTAGAGACTCCAGAATGTATGATATTAATATATGCTGGTCACTCCCACACCTATTAACACTCATTTCCAACTTTCTCCCTTAAGCTCCAGACCAAATTTTCAACTGTTTACTCAGCAGCTCTCTTTGAAAATCCTGAAGGCGATTCACATTCAACAGGCCCAAAATTAAAATAATCATCTCTTTTTGCTCCCCCTACTGCTGAGACTTAAATTCTCGGTCTTAGAAAGATCATTATCCATTCAGCCTTCTCAGCTACACATGGAGTCCACACAAGACCTGCCTTCCCCTCCTACCTCCAACAGCCAATCTGTTACCACCTCTTACCCATCTTCCTTGAAAAATGCCTCTGAGCACTGTCCTGGCCTATTCACCTCTCTGCCAGTCTTTAATTTTTGTTTCCCAGAGTAGGGTACACATGCCAATGGTGTAAGCAAGATGACTGGGGGTGGTACACAGACGTGCCTCTTAAAAATTGCCACGTGTGGAACTTCCCTGGTGGTCCTGTGGTAAAGAATCGGCCTTCCAATGTAGGGGACGAGGGTTCGATCCCTGGTCAGGGAACTAAGATCCTACATGCTGGGGGGGCAACTAAGCTCACACACTGCAACTAGAGTCCACACACTACAACTATGGAAGCCTGTGCCGCAGCTAGAGAGAGCCTGTGCACCACAGTGAAGACCCGGCATAGCCGAAAAACAACAACGAAACACACAGCCATGTGTGCATTTTAATACGTATTGGAAAAAAATATAGCTTTCACAAACGGCACTTTCCGTTCAAAAATAAATGTCTTTAAATATAAACAGGGAGCTGATTTAAAGAAAATTGTTAACACTCATGCTAGTGGTATGTGAATACCCAAACTACCAGAACAGTCTGGGAATGCCTGAAGTTTGGGAACCCTGCCTGCTTCATGGCTCATCATCTCAGGAGGAGATGCTCCAACTGCCTCCCTCCCACCAGACTCCCTGCCAACAAGCCCTCCCCCTCTAAACTATCCTCCACGTAGCTGCCAGACTCACCTTCCTAGAAAACGAAGTCAGCAACATCATTTCCTGCTTTAAAAATCTTTGTGGAATCCCCACAACATACAAAATAAACCAAACCCCTCCACTTGGAATGCCAGGCCTTCATTCCTAAGACACTGAGTTGTTTGCTGTGTGTTGGAAACACCAGGCCCCTGAGAGACACGGGTCTTGGTATAGCTTTTTCTGCTGCCCTTCTTTCTCACTGGAAAAATCTCTCCTCATTTACTGCAACCCACCTCCCAGGTCACCTCCTTCGGGACACCTTTCCTAAGTCCCAGGCAAGGGCAGTTGCTCCTTCCATGCTCCCACTGATGCCACTTAACTATGTTATAATTCTTTTGTCTGCAGAAAAACCAGAGATCAAATTGCAAACATCCATTGGATCATAGAAAAAGCAAGGGATGTCCAGAAAAACATCTACTTCTGTTTCATTGATCACATTAAAGCCTTGGACTATGTGGATCACAGCCAAGTATACAGACTTTTCTTAAAGAAATGGGAATACCAGACCACCTTACCTGTCTTCTGGGAAATCTGTATGCAGGTCAAGAAGCAAGTTAAAACTGGACATGGAACAACAAACTGGTTCAAAATTGGGCAAGGAGTACGTCAAGGCTGCATATTGTCACCTGTTTTCTTAATTTCTATGCACAGTACATCATGCAAAATACCAGACTGGATGAGGCTCAAGCTAGAATCAAGATTGCAGGGAGAAATATCAATAAGCTCAGATATTCAGATGACACCTCCCTAATGGCACAAAGCAAAGAGGAACTAAAGAGCCTCTTGATGAAGGTGAAAGAGGAGAGTGAAAAAGTTGGCTTAAAGCTCAACATTCAGAAAACTAAGATCATGGCATCCAGTCCCATCACTTCATCACAAATAGATGGGGAAACAATGGAAACAGTGAGAGACTTTATTTTCTTGAGCTCCAAAATCCTGCAGATGGTGACTGCAGCCATGAAATTAAAAGACACTTGCTCCTTGGAAGAAAAGCTATGACAAACCTAGACAGTATATTAAAAAGCAGATATATCACTTTGCTGACAAAGATCCATATAGTCAAAGCTATGGTTTTTCCAGTAGTCATGTATGGATGTGAGAGTTGGACCATAAAGAAAGCCGAGCGCCGAAGAACTGATGCTTCTGAACTGTGGTGTTGGAGAAGACTCTTGAGAGTCCCTTGGACCACAAGGAGATCAAACCAGTCAATCCTAA
This sequence comes from Bos mutus, assembly GCF_027580195.1. Lineage (NCBI taxonomy): Eukaryota > Metazoa > Chordata > Mammalia > Artiodactyla > Bovidae > Bos > Bos mutus. The sequence continues at coordinate 98,530,491 of NC_091626.1, forward strand.
AGGAAAGCAACACTGAATATTCATTGGAAGGATTGATGCTGAAGCTCTAGTACTTTGGCCATGTGATGTAAAGAGTTGACTCACTGGAAAAGACCCTGATGCTGGGAAAGACTGAGGGTAGGAGAAGGGGGTGACAGAGGATGAAATGGTTGGATGGCATCATCAACTCAATGGACATGAGTTTGAGCAAAATCTGGGAGATAGTGAAGGACAAGGAAGTCTGGTGTGCTACAGTCCACGAGGTTGCAAAGAGTCAGACACAACTGAGCAACTGAACAAAAGTTTGTGGTCTATATAACTAGGTATGGAGTTATCATACTCATTTTTGCATTGGAAAGTGTATATGAAATGTACAAATAATAAGTGAATAAATGAATGAAAGGATAAAGTGCTCTTATAAATACATCAATAAAAATATGTAAGAATGGATGGGCAAAAGGCGGTGGTATAGGGGATGGAGTTCTCTGTTATCACTGGTAAAGAATGAAAAACAGGAAGAGACAGGAAAAAGAGAAAGAAGAGGGAAAAAGGGAGAAGCAGAGGAATGCTCAATAACAGAAGAAAAGGAGAAAAAAGATCTGGGAAGGAGATGGGAGTGTCATAATTATTCATGCAATTCTTTCAACAATATTTGAGAACCTACCTGGTGTGGGGCGTGTGGGACTGCATCAGGTGCACGCCGCCCCTCTCTGACTGCTTCCCTGTGAGTACAGGGAAGCCTCAGTTGCTCAATCAAATAGATCCTGCTCCAGAGGGAGGGTCTGGTCTTCCTGGACCCTCTTAGGGGCATGAATCGCTCTTGACCCCTGAGTCCTTGACCCTCTCTCTTATCTTGGTTCTGGACGCCAAAGGGACCTGCTGTTGCCCTCTCCCCTCTGGCCATCCTCCTCGGTCTCCTCTTGTGAGCTTTTCTTTGGCTATGTGTGGCTTAAATGTGGGTGTTCCTCGGGTTCTACTGACTCCCCTTTAACTAGAGTTGGGTTCTCATTTACCACCTTAATAGCAATGACTCCCAAACCTTTGGCTCCAGCTCGGAGCCCAGTCCAAAGCACAGGTCCCATAGTCAAAGCCTCCTGACTGACCTCCAGCTAGTGGTCTCACAGGCCCCTCAAACTAACTTTATCCCTGAACTGAACGCATCACCCCCCGACACACACCTGGGCCCCATTCACTGGACTGGGGACCTACAAGGTGCAGCTCATGGGAGCAGAACAGGAACTCCTGGAAAGAGTAGGTAGTGAGGGAGACGCACCTGAACAATGACAAAGACATACAGTGACAAGCTGCAGGTGAGGTGATAGAGGAAATGTAGGAAACTAAAAAAAAAAAAAGTACTATGAGAGAGTACAATACAGGGCGCTAATTTAAATAAGAATATTCTCATTTAAATAAAAGGATATTCAAGCTGAACCCTTCGAAGACCTTGGAGTTGATAGGGACAGAGTGGAGGGACAATGTAGGTGATTAGTTAATCCCACTAGGAGATTATAAATTAAAAAAAAAAAAGGCAAAAAAAACAGGAGACCCCAGCAAGTTAATGATGACTCAGAAGAACAGGTTTGCTTAAGCACAAAACCATGCAGCCGAAGCACGGGACATGCTCCAAAACAATACAACAATGGCATGAAAGCCACATTCTGCCCAGTAAGCTCAGTGAGTTAATGATCCCTAGGACATGCTCTCTGCAAACATGAAAAACAGCACTTTGTGGACCCTGCTTGACTGTGTAGGGGCCAACAAAGCCCCCTGCTCGACCTGGAGGAGGAGCTGATAAGGGAAGCAGGACATCTACTCAGGAATGACAAAGAAGTTCTTTTCCCTCTCCCCACTTTTTGTTTGACTGAATTGTAGCCCAGTATGATTCTCAGGGCACAGCATCCTCTCACCAGCCCGCCTGTAAGTCTCTCAAGTGTCCTAGCCTAATAAATTACTTATTATCCACCACTTTGCACTTGCTGAATTCTTCTCTGAGACATGAAAGACTACGGTACTGGAGCTCTTTGGAACCCCGCAAACACCACCAAATGGTTTCAGAGTCAGCCCAGCAAAGAGTCTAGATAAGTATTTCAGAGAATTATCCTATGGAATTACAGTACTCTAGGGAACTAGAATCATATAGCAAAGTAAAGACTCCCTGTGACTGCCACAAGGAAGCAGGTGTGAGATGGGGGTAGAGACACAGGAAGGCCCAAATCACAAAGGGGCAAAGCATTTGGGATTGTTCGCCCTGAGGGCAATGGGTGTCCTTGAAATGGCTCTGAGTATGAAATGAATTATGTACATTTTATAAGACCACTGCAGCTGACCTACAGGAGAACAAGAAAGTTCAGTTTAGTTGCTAAGACGTGTCTGACTTTGCGACCTCATGGACTGCAGCACACTAGGCCTCCCTGTCCATCACCAACTCCCAGAGTTTACTCAAACTCATGTCCATTGAGTCGCTGATGCCATCTAACCATTGCATCCTTTCACCCTAAAAGGAGAGACCAGTCATGAGGCAAATGACTCAGTCCAGGAGAGTTTATAGTGGCTTAAGTTTGAGCAAGCTCCAGGAGTTGGTAATGGACAGGGAAGCCTGGCATGCTGCGGTCCATGGGGTTGCAAAGAGTTGAACATGACTGAGCAACTGAACAGAACCCATTTCTTTACTTCTCAATTTATTTTTTCCTACCAGAATGCTAAGTACACTCAAAGATTCTCAGAAGTCTGCTCTGGGAACTTTGCTTGAAATATTAAGTCAATTTTCATTACAACAAAAGTATTATTACCATGAAAATTTTCATGTACAAAAAAAGAAAAAGAAAATCTCTTAACATAAGTCAGTAGTCTACTCCTTCAAGGAGTCAAACCAAATTCCAATATTACAGTAGAGTGAGACCCACAGCAAACAGGTCAGATGTGACTGAGAAATGGATTATTTCCTGCCACATCAGTAAACAGGATGTCACAGTCATCAATGATAACTGCGCAACCCTCCAATACTGAAGGCGGGAGGGGAAGGGGACGACAGAAGATGAGATGGCTCGATGGCATCACAGACTCCATGGACATGAGTCTGAGTGAACTCCGGGAGCTGGTGATGGACAGGGAGGCCTGGCGTGCTGCAGTCCACGGGGTTGCAGAGTCAGATGCGACTCAGCGACTGAACTGAACTGACTGAATATGAGCTGGTGAGCCCTAAAGGCACTCAAGAAGAACACCTGCAACGTAGCAGCCATCAGACTGCAGCCACTCCCTACGGTGAGGAAGCTCCAGATATCAAAAAACACAGGATGCTGGCCCCAGATAGCTGAGATGCATATGAAAGGAATGATTTCAGTGAGCCCAGACTCTTGCATCTTCCCATACATAGAAAAGCACTAAATTCCTTAACTTGGGTTATCTGGTTTTGATTAATAAAAATTTTTGATGTTCAGATTCCCTGCCCTTTGTTGCAAAACTTCTATATAACCTGGCTCCTCCACTTGGCTCCTTGGAGCCCTGTCTCAGGGCTACTTAAATGCTGCCTCCCAGGCTTAAGCCCTAAAAATTCCTGCCAAACAAACTATAACTTTTTAGGTTGTGACTGAACTTTTAGGTTGCGACTATTTTTTAAGTTGATTCGACCTATGTTTGACAATCATGTATATGCAAATTAGGAATGCTGAGAAGAAAAAGACAAGGGTTCTCATCTTTCTTGAGGCAACAAAGTAGTAAGAGGTCACAGGCACTAAGCCCTTCCTTATAAAGAATGAGCCAGAAGAGTTTCCAAGCCATCAATACTATACTTAAGCACATCTCAAAAGTTCAGACAACATACATGCATAGGGAGAGAAGTGCAATGGCTACATTGAAGATGCATCAATGAACAAGAAACATTGAAAAATATTGAAATGTCAGAATCTAAATCTCATGATATTGCCAATTATTTCAGTGTCAAACAAGAAATGCTGGCCTTATATGGTTCATTTTCAAAAAAGGCAAGGGGGCTATTTTTTGAATACTGGAAAAACGTGACATTGCTTGCAAAAGTCACTGAGGACCACCACTCCATTGCCTGAATGGTCAACTGCTCCACTAACAAATCTGATGTGCCATGCTCTCCCTCATCTCCAAAACCTGGCATGTGCTCATGCCTCTACTTGAAGTATTCTCCCTTCCTTGGCCCACTCTGGCCCACCCCTTCCCTTGGCTAACTTCTACTCATCCTTCAAGTCTCAACTCAAACACGATTTTTTCCTAGACCACCTTTCCAGATGTCCCTAAGAGTAAAAGGGTTCAGTGATAGCATTCCCATATCCTTCTGTGTTCACCCCAACCTGTCAGTTAGTTCTCTGCAGCTCTGAGAGGAAGGTTCTAAGTGGACTGGGAGCATGTCTGGTTTATCACCATACTGCCAGCTTCAAGCCTGGCACACAGAAAGCTCTCAATCAAGTTTCATAAGTGAATGAATGAAGAAATGAATGGATGTCACCCTCTACTCCAAGGTCACTGAGATCACCAAGGTCATTCCTGCCCTCTTCATTTTCAACCCATGTGCCCCAGAACAACAAAATGATGTTAAGTCAGCAATTAAGGATCATTCTTTGAAAAGACCGCCAACCTTTAGACAGAGGCCCGGGTTGTGAAAAGAAGATGAAAAGGTATTAGCAAATAAGAAAATCTCTGTATCATGAACAGAACTGCATCTGAGGATAAACTGAGAATACTTTTTAATTCTCATCAGTTCAGTTCAGTCACTCAGTCGTGTCCAACTCTTTGCGACCCCATGAACCAGGCCTCCCTGTCCATCACCAACTCCCAGAGTTTACCCAAACTCATGTCCATTGAGTTGGTGATGCCATCCAGCCATCTCATCCTCTGTCATCCCCTTCTCCTCCTGCCCTCAATCTTTCCCAGCATTAGGGTCTTTTCAAATGAGTCAGCTCTTCACATCAGGTAGCCAAAGTATTGGAGTTTCAGCTTCAACATCAGTCCTTCCAATGAACACCCAGGACTGATCTCCTAACTTTAGGATTGACTGGTTGGATCTCCTTGCTGTCCAAGGAATTTTCAAGAGTCTTCTCCAAGACCACAGTTCAAAAGCATCAATTCCTTGGGGCTCAGCTTTCTTTATAGTCCAACTCTCAAATCCATAGCCTTGACTAGAAAGGAAAAACCATACCCTTGACTAGATGGACCTTTGTTGGCAAAGTAATGTCTCTGCTTCTTAATATGACACAAATAATGACAATAATAGTTAGCATGTGGCAAGCACTGTCCTAAGAGCTTTTTACATTCTCTTATTTAATCTACCAGCAACCATAGAAGATAGTTATTACTATCAGCTCCATTCAGCAGATGAGGAACAGGCTCAGAGTGGTTAAGCAAACTGTCCAGGATAGACACTGAGGAATTGGCAGAGCTGAGATTAAAGATAAAATGATCATTGTTTCTACTTCTCAGGTTGTACAGATAGTAACAATAGCTAACTTATTGGAGCACTGAGCTAAATAAACTGTCCCATGTAGTTCTGACTTAACCCTCCCCATAGGAAAGGGAAGGAATTTTAGGTGCTCTTCAAGCACCACCTTTCTGAACGAAGCCAGTTTTACACATAGTTGAAGGAAACATCTACTTCTGCTTTATTTACTACACCAAAGCCTTTGACTGTGTGGTTCACAACAAACTGTGGAAAATTCCTAAAGAGATGGTAATACCAGACCACCTTACTTGCCTCCTGAGAAATCTGTATACAGGTCAAGAAGCAACAGTTAGAACTGGACATGGAACAACGGATTGGTTTCATATTAGGAAAGGAGTACGCCAAGACTGCATATTGTCACCCTGCTTATTTAACTTCTGTGCAGAGTACATCATGTGAAATGCTGGGCTGGATGAAGCACAGGCTGGAATCAAGACTGCTGAGATAAATATCAATAACCTCAGATATGCAGATGACACCATCCTTATGGCAGAAAGCGAAGAAGAACTAAAGAGCCTCTTGATGAAAGTGAAAGAGGAGAGTGAAAAAGCTGGCTTAAAACTGTACATTCAAAACACCAAGATCATGGCATTCAGTCCCATCACTTCATCACAAATAGACAGGGAAACAATGGAAACAGTGAGAGACTTTATTTTCTTGGGCTCCAAAATCACTGCAGATGGTGACTGCAGCCATGAAATTAAAAAGACGCTTGTTCCTGGATGCTTGGGGCTAGTGCACTGGGACGACCCAGAGGGATGGTATGGGGAGGGAGGAGGGAGGAGGGTTCAGGATGGGGAACACATGTATACCTGTGGCGGATTCATTTTGGTATTTGGCAAAACTAATACAATTATGTAAAGTTTAAAAAAAAAAAAAAAAGACGCTTGTTCCTTGGAAGAAAAGCTATGACCAACCTAGAGAGCATATTTAAAAGCAGAGACATTACTTTGGTGACAAAGGTCCATCTAGTCAAAGCTATGGTTTTCCCAGGAGTCATGTACGGCTGTGAGAGTTGGACCATAAAGAAAGATGAGCACCAAAAAACTGATACTTTTGAACTGTGGTGTTGGATAAGATTCTTGAGAGTCCCTTGGACTGCAAGATCCAACCAGTCCATCCTAAAGGAAATCAGTCCTGAATATTCATTGGAAGGACTGATGCTGAAGCTGAAACTCCAATACTTTTGCCACCTGATGTGAAGAACTGACTCATTAGAAAAGACCCTGATGCTGAGAAAGATTGAAGGCGGGAGGAGAAGGGGATGACAGAGGATGAGATGGTTGGATGGCGTCACCGACTCGATGGACTTGAGTTTGAGCAAGCTCCAGGAGTTGGTGAGGGACAGGGAAGCCTGGCGTGCTGCAGTCCATGAGTTCGAAAAGAGCGACTGGACTGAACTAAGCAGGAGGCGTGCGGCAGTGCCCTGGAGCATTGACAGAGCCCGAGGAAGCGCTGTAGGGGAATCGTGAATGCTGTTCCCAACCGGGTGATCTACCCCCGGGGATGATGTTCCCGCCTACACAGTGAGCAGCCCCAGGGATGGGTCGGTGAAGCACACGGGCCCATCTCCGAGGGAGAGTTCAAAAGTCAGGCATACGGAACGTGACCTGAAGACAAGGGTGGAAAACACATTCCTTGTGAACGGGTCCACGGTGGATTCCCCTGTATTCCTCTCTGAACGACATTGTCAGAAGCATCATTCAACCCAGCCTGTTGGAGAGGGACTACGAAAAAGGCTGAAAAATGTGACTAATCTAGGAAAGTTATTTTTGTGAGAAAGAAGAAAAAATGTCACCAAAAAGGGTCAGCAGATAACCCTAGCTGGGCTGAAAATAACTGCCTGCTGGCAGACCAGTGAGGAATAGGCGGAGGGCAAGAGACGTAATACAATTTGCCAGGGGAGCTCCAGCTGAGAGGAGCTGCTGGGGGATGAGGAAACTGGCCTAATTTGGGAACATGAGCCCAGCAGCATTGCTCAGATTCCTGCAAGAGAATCTGGCTGAATTTCAGTTCTGCGTCCTGAGAGGAGCACCAGAGGGATGGTGGCCGCGGGGGGGCGGGGAGGGGGCCCCGGAGGAGGAAGAGAAAAGAGAACAGCTGTGTCTCAAACGCTTTTCCAGACAAGTGGACGAATAAGGATGATCAAGTGAGAACTCACATCCTCACCAAAAGGATTCCAAGAGGAAAACCCAAAAGTCTGTCAGCTCCCTCCAAAAGTCTTTCTCTATACTGGGACGTCTGTGCATCTAACCATCCAGGAGGTAGGAGAAGTGGTGATTAAGCACCTGCCTGGAGGGAGAGAGAGGAGAGTCATATGTTAGCTGAAGGACTGTGGATAGGTCACTCGACTCCTTGAAGGCTCGGTGTCCTCGGAGCTAAAATGAGACCCACTTCAGGAGTGACCACAAGGCTTAAATAGGACAGTGTGTGTAACTGGCAGCTGCTCCAGTGTCAGCTATCATTATTATTATTACAAGGACAATCTGCAAAATGGAAGCTAAGCTACAAACTGGTCTAGACCCAGCTGAGAAATACTCATTGAGAAAACAGGCAAGGGAATCCCCTGGCAGTCCAGTGGTTAGGACTCTGTGTTCTCACTGCTGAGGGCCCACATTCAATCCCTGGTTGGGGAACTAAAATCCCACAGGCCTCACCAGGCAGCCAAAAAAAAAAAAAAATCCCCCCAAACAAAAAACAGGCCAGTCCTGAGAGGTTCTGCCACGAGATTCCTCTTCCCCAACCTCAGTGTACGGCAGTGTCACTTCCCAGGAGAAAGTGTCCAGGTCTTTTCTTGAGGCTGAGTAGGCGCAGTATCATTTGAACTGACACACGGTGAAATTCAGGAACAGAAATCCAGTTTAATGCCCAGGGCTGCTCTTCCAGAGAAAGTTATTCACTACAGATGTGGAGATGCTTATCAGGGCACCAGTTAAAGTGTCCACAGTTGTAACACCAACCTGAATTGCTAACTGAACCATGCATCTAGTGATCTAAGCCTGATTGGTGACAAGTGGCAAACACACACACACACACACACACACACACACACACACACACGAGGGGTGCAGTCATAAACCTTCTAAGTACTTACAACTTCTTGAGAGGTGCCTTTGTGCAGGGACCTTTATGTGCATTACCTAATCCAACAGGACTCTATAGTCAACTCCGAGCTAGTAAAACTACTGAAAGAGCTCATCTTTCTGGTTCATCAGTATGATTAGACAGGTAAATTCTTTAAAATTTTTTAAAAATTTATATGGTTGGCTGCAGTCCATGGGGTTGCTAGAGTCGGACACGACTGAGCGACTTCCCTTTCACTTTTCACTTTCATGCATTGGAGAAGGAAATGGCAACCCACTCCAGTGTTCTTGCCTGGAGAATCCCAGGGATGGGGGAGCCTGGTGGGCTGCTGTCTATGGGGTCGCACAGAGTCGGACACGACTGAAGCGACTTAGCAGCAGCAGCAGCAGATTGACCAAGCAACTAAGGCAATGGCACCCCACTCCAGTACTCTTGCCTGGAAAATCCCACGGACAGAGGGCCTGATGGGCTGCAGTCCACGGAGTCACGAAGAGTCGGACATGACTGAGCAACTTCACTTTCACTTTTCATGTTCATGCATTGGAGAAGGAAATGGCAACCCACTCCGGTGTTCTTGCCTGGGGAATCCCAGGGACAGGGGAGCCTGGTGGGCTGCCGTCTATGGGGTCGCACAGAGTCGGACATGACTAAAGCGACTTAGCAGCAGCAGCAGCAAGCAACTAAAGAGACCCTTCCTCTTCTTTCAGAGAGGGAGGAAGAGTCTAATTACCTGGGCTGAGTCACAGGTACTCTACAGGTAGAAAATCCTGAATGGTTACAGATAAAACAGGAAGAAGGAAAAGGTGGAGAAGGGACAACACTGGCAAGTGCATCGAGTATCTTGGAACTTCGGGGCATACAGATTTTCTCTGAACTCTATACAACCCCAAATTAGAAAACTGGAGAGGAATGTGGATTATTTTTTCTTTTTTTGGCTACTAAAAATAATTCTTTCCTTTTATACCCAAGCCTAGGAGAAAAAAATCTTTGCATACATCTTTTTTAATTGATATGTCATAAATTGCCTACTCAGTGATTCCTCTTCTCCCTAACCCCCCAAACCCCAATGTGATGGGTATGGCAACGTGCCCAGCTGAAAAACTCCTTTGAAATTTAAAGTGGTTTTAAGACCTAGTTCTGACCGATGACATGTAACTAGGAAAGTCTACTTGGTGAAGTCTCTGGCTATCACTTTCCTGTCAAGAAGGCACAGAGTTTCTTGGTAGGACCCTGGACTCTTCCCCCCTTCCCTCTCTCCTCACCTAGACTACAGATCACATCTGTGGGGAATGACCGACTATGATGTCAACAATCACGAGAACGCATTACAAGCTCCAGAGGGCAGAGCGGGCATCCAGAAGGGGAGAGGGCGACCCAGGGCCCTCCCCCGTGACCGTACCTGCCCTGCCCGCCACTGGGCTTCTTGCTGTGAGGAAAACCACTCCCGTCTGCTCCAAGCCCTGCGGCTGAGTTTCTGATGCGTGCAGTCACATTTAATACCCATAGATACATAAGGATACCTGGAAAATCAATCCATCCTAAAAGAGCAGGAGTTTTAAACTCAAATGGAAACAGGAGTCAGGCACATCAGATGTGAGTAAATCTGACCAGGTGTATTCAAGTAAGAAAGCGTGAGCTGGAGAGGGCAGGCCATGTGGAAGCAAGCACCTTAATCAGCTCAGGCCAACTGCTGCCAGGGGGAATGCCAGCCTGGTTTCAAAGAGGAGCCCCAAATCTGGATTTTCACATAAAGTTTCCTAATTTACAAAAGATAACACCCAAGTTTAAAAAGTGCTTAACTCTGTCTGGATCAAAGAAGACTTGACTATAGGCTAAGACTAGCCTGAAGGCCACCAGCTTTCAACCTCAGTAGAGAGGGTTAAGGCACAATAATAGAATACCCAAGCTCTGGAGAGATAATAATATAATGAGCACTTATGTGTCAAACTGGGTTAAGGGCTTACTTTACACATGCTTATCTTGTTTTTTCTTTCTGGCCATCCTATTCAATCCCAAAGAAAGGCGATGCCAAAGAATGTTCAAACTACCACATAATTGCACTCATTTCACATGCTAGCAAGTCAAGTCGGACTCTTTGCGGCCCCATGGACTGTAGTCCTTGGAATTCTCCAGGCCAGAATACTGGAGTTGGTAGCCTATCTCTTCTCCAGCGGATCTTCCCAACCTAGGAACTGAACCGGAGTCTCCTGCATTGCAGGTGGATTCTTTACCAACTGAACTATCAGGGAAGCCCACATGCTAGCAATGTAATGCTCAAAATCCATCACACTAGGCTTCAGCAACACACGAACCAAGAACTTCCAGATGTTCAAGCAGGATTTAGAAAAGGCAGAGGAACCAGAGATCAAATTGCCAACATCTGTTGGATCACAGAAAAAGCAAGAGAATTTCAAAGAAAATCTTCTCCTGCTTCATTGACTACACTAAAGCCTTTGACTGTGTGGATCACAACAAACTGTGGAAAATTCTTAAAGAGATGGAAATAGCAGACCACCTTATCTGCCTCCTGAGAAACCTGTTTTCAGGTCAAGAAGCAACAGTTATAACCGGACATGAAACAACAAACTGGTTAAAAATTGGGAAAGGAGTATGTCAATGCTGTATATTGTCACCTTCCTTATTTAACTTATATGCAGAATACATCATGTGCAATGCGGGGCTGGATAAATCACAAGCTGGAATCAAGATTGCCGGGAGAAATATCAACAATCTCAGATATGCAGATGATACCACCCTAATGGCAGAAAGTGAAGAGGAACTAAAGAGCCTCTTGATGAGGGTGAAAGAGGAGAGTAAAAAAGCTGGCTTAAAACTCAACATTTAAAAAACTAAGATCATGGCATCTGATCCCATCACTTCATGGCAAATAGAAGGGGCAAAAGTGGAATCAGAGACAGATTTTATTTTCTTGGGCTCCAAAATCACTGGGGATGGTGACTGCAGCCACAAAATTAAAACACACTTGCTCCTTGGAAGAAAAGCTATGACAAACCCAGACAGCATATTAAAAAGCAGAGACATCACTTTGCCGACAAAGGTCTGTATAGTCAAAGATATGATTTTTCAAGTAATGTACAGATGTGAGAATTGGGCCATAAAGAAGGCTGAGTGCCAAAGAATTGATGCTTTTGAATTATGGTGCTGGAGTAAACTCTTGAGAGTCCCATGCACAGCAAGCAGATCAAACCAGTCAATCCTAAAGGAAATGAACCCTGAATATTCATTGGAAGGACTGATGCTGTAGCTGATGCAAAGAGTCAACTCACTGGCAAAGACCCTAACGCTGGGAAAGGTTGAAGACAGGAGGAAAAGAGGGTGGCAGAGGATGAGATGGTTGGATGGCATCACCAACTCTATGGACATGAGTTTGAGCAAGATCTGGGAGATGGTGAAGGACAGAGAAGCCTGGTGTGCTATAATCCATGGGGTCAAAGAGTCAGACACAACTTGGCGAATGAACGACAACATTTTACCAATGAGGAAACTGAGGTTTGAAAAGGTTAAGAAACTTGCTGAGCCACTGAGCTAACCTGTGGCACAGACAGGATTCCAGCCCATGGCTGTCCGACCCTGAGGCCTGTGTCCTTGTCCACCCTTTGGGAGGAATGCCCACTGCATCTAGAAAGCAAAAAACCTGCTTCATATTGTTACTCGTCAGCCTGTGGATAAATGAGTAGCAACCCTTGGAAAGACTTCCAGTTCTAAAAGAGACCAGGCTCACATCCTCCTTCTCTGCAGCCCTTCAATAACAAGAGCAAAGCTCTGTCCAAATATTCTTATTCACCACTCACTGAATGAATGAACATTTGTTCTGTGCCTTTAAGTTTATTAAAGTGCTTTTAAATGCATATCTCACTTAATCCTCACATCAACCTGGTGGTGTTGTTACCACTGTTTGACAGATAATGAAACGGAGGATTAGAGAGCTTAGTGGGTTTGTTCAAGATCCAGGCAATTAGCAGAGTCCAGGCTCGAGCCCTGGTCTTTCTGATGCCAAGCCTGTGTTCCCTCTATTTCAGCAGACCGCTGCCAGACTTCCTGTATGAGTTCCCCGCCTGCCACCTCACTTTAAAGTCATCATTTGGGATTTCTCATATGGCCCCGTGTCTAAGACTTCACACTCCCAATGTGAGCCCTGGACAGGGAACTACACCTTGCATGTCCCAGCTGAAAGTTTGCTTGCCATAACTAAAAGATTGCAGCTAAGACCAGGCGCAACAAAATAAATAATATTTTGAAAAATTAATAAAGTAAAAAAATCATCATTTGTTTGAACTAATTACTGCTGCTAAGTCACTTCAGTCATGTCCGACTCTGTGCGACCCCATAGACGGCAGCCCACCAGGCTCCCCCATCCCTGGGATTCTCCAGGCAAGAACACTGGAGTGGGCTGCCATTGCCTTCTCCAATGCATGAAAGTGAAAAGTGAAAGTGAAGTCACTCCGCCGTGTCCGACTCTTAGCGACCCCATGGACTGTAGCCCACCAGGCTCCTCCATCCATGCAATCTTCCAGGCAAGAGTACTGGAGTGGGGTGCCACTGCCTTCTCTGGAACTAATTACTACATGGATCCAAAGTAACTCCAGGACTTCCCTGGTAGTCCAGTGGTTAAGCATCTGCCTGCTAATGCAGGGGACAGGAATTCAATCCCTGCTCCAGGAAGATTCCACATGCCACGGGGCAACTAAGCGCATGGATCACAGCTACTGAGCCTACATGTCGCTCCAGAGACCGTGCTCCGCAACAGGAGAAGCCACTGCAATGAGAAGCCCGCACACTACAGCCAGAGAGCAGCCCCTTGCTCGCTGCAACTAGAGAATGCCCGTGTGCGGCAGCAAAGACCCAGTGCAGCCAAAAATAAAATTAAAAAAATTTTTTAAAAAGTAATTGCAGTATGTCTGACAGCCCCCAGGTACCATATTTATGTTTTCATGAATAGCTTCATCCTAGAATATACTCAGTGAGAGGACAAAAATAAATATATCAAGTAATATATTCAGAACTGGAATGTAAATGGGCACACACACAAGTCTTAGAAATCTAATTTTAGAAAGAATCAGTCAAAAAGTCCCACACAGCACAGTGTGCATCTGGCCTGAGGGAGGCTGCCCACACTGCTTTAAACCTCAATTAACTCAGGGAGAGAAGGAATCCTGGAATTCTTACTGGCATTTTGCTGTCAGAGGCACCAGGTAGGTAAAGAACAGAATGACTTTTCATCATGTTTTCCCAGAAAAAATACTAAGGCCCAGAGTTGTTTTTTTTTTTTTAAAAAGAGTACATGGCTCAGTGGAAATAAGTAGGTATTCCAAAAAGGCTGACATGCTGATAGGTGCATTATTCTGGACTTAGGTGCTCACAGCCCTGACTCTCACCTGAGCTCAGGGGAAGGCAAGTGGGCAAACCTGCCTAGTGACCCCAGCCCGGAAGCTGATCCGGGGTGGGGCCACAAAGGACTTCCCATCAGGACACCTCGGCCCATCTTGGGCTCACTCACCTCGCCACTTAAGGTGGCTCCTCCTTATAACCTCCTCCACAATGGGGTTGGCTTGTAATTAGCCTTCGTGACTGCCAGCGAGCATGCAAATGTAAGTTCCATTACTGTATGGGATTTGTCTCTTGTTCACTGAAATATGCCAAGCCCCTAAAACAGTGCCTGGCACACAGTAAGCATCAATAAATACTTGTTAAATAAATGAATTGATGATCTGGGTGTGGGATGGATCTTCCCTGGCCCACAGGCTGAAGTGGCCAAAGGGCAAGAACAGACGTCCGTTACCCTGGTCACTGGCTGGCTCATCTTCTCTTCACAGACATACACCACTGCAGTTCAAGCTTCTTGAGATCCAGGCTTGGGTCTGGTAGCTCTTCTTTCACTGTCTCCCCTCCACTGTACCCTTTTCACTATGCCTCCAATGTCCCACTACCTGCCACCCCAACCCTGTAACACTCTTCTTCAGCTTCCAAGGGCCCTCATCACACACTATGAACTTCACCCCACTCACCCTCTGCATGCCTGCTCTGTGCCAGGCACTGTGATAAACAAAGGGGATAGGGACTTCCTTGGCGGTCCAGTGGTGACTGGATTCTGCGACTCCACTGCAGGAGGCACAGGTTCGATCCCTGGTCTGGGAACTAAAATCCCAAATGCCAATGCAGCATGGCCAAAAAAAAAAAAAAAAATTGTTTTGTTTTTTTTTAAACACCCCTCGCCTTCCAAAAGGGAACATCTTCTGAGGGAGCCAAGAAGATAAACAATTAGAATACAATACAGTGGGTTGGCCAAAAAGTTCATTTGAGTTTTTCCATGCACTCTTATGGAAAAATCCGAATGAACTTTCTGGCTAATCTAATAAGCTCTATAAAGGAGGCACTATGGTCAAAGTCACAAACTGACAACCTTCAGGCCTAATAGAGCCCATATAGTGATTTAATTATTATAATTAGTCACTGATCTCTAAAAATGTGTTGCTTTTACATAAAATTTCAGACTGCCAGAGTCTCTTGGAAAATCAGAAGAGCTGGCAGTACAGGACCTATACTCTCCAGACATCAGCGGCTGTGACCAGGAAGTGGTTACTCCAAGTGTGGTTACCTGTGGCCTCCACAGTCCCTCCCCGACCTCTCCCTACTGACTTCAGACCATGAGGCCAAGAGTCAGCCGCCAGTTTTTCTGTGTTGGCATGGTTGTTATCTGGGGTCACCTGGGTGGCTCAGTGGTATAGAATTTGCCTGCCAATGTAGGAGAGGCTGGTTCAATCCCTGGGTTGAGAACATCCCTTGGAGAAGGAAATGGCGACCCACTTCAGTATTCTTGCCTGGGAAACACCACGGACAGAAGAGCCTGGTGGGCTACAGTCCGTGGGACTGCAAAGAGTTGGACACAATCTAGCAACTAAACAACAATAAAAAATTGTTATCTGAGAGGGAAACTGCTTCTCTGTACCCGTATTTCTATAATCAGTGAGAAAATAGAAGAGAAACTGAAAGGCCCATGTGGAGTGCTTGAAAGCATGGTAGAGGACTTATTTCTGATGAAAGTGAAGGATATTCCTACTTATGTGATATGTAAGTCAAGTGTGTCTGTCTTGTCCCCAGCATGCTGTGCTCACCTACCTACCCGGTCCATCAGGCCTCCCAGCAGAGCTGCCCTCATAAACCCACTGTAGGCTAATGAGCTGGGCAACTGAGTAGCCATGTTGCATGTTGCCCAGAAACTCACTCTCTAGTGGGCCAGACGCATAAACAGAAAACGAGGGCCTGAAACAGGTACCATGGCAATTGAGAAGTACGAGCCCTAAGTCAGCCTGGAGAAGTGAGGAAAAGCTGACAGTGAGAATTACCCTGAAGCCAGCTCTAGAAAAGGGCAGAAGTTTCTTCACACAGGGCAGAGGAGGGTGAAAAGAAGTCCTGAGTAAACTGCCAAAAATAGTGCTCTGGCATCAAAAGTATTGCTCATCAAGATTACCCACCCTCCGCGGAGAAGCTGGATAAATTCCCACGATTCCAGGCCACTTGGAAAAGCTTCCAAGAAAGCAAGGCCAGTACCAGTACGGGTTCCCTTCCCGCCTGAAAACTGTAGAAAGCGCAGGTCACCACTGAGAACAAAACGTCCACTTGTGTAATTCAACTTTACGTCACCAGCATGCCTCACTGGCTTTTATCTGGCAGGAATAAAAACCCGGATTTTGGCTGGATTTTGAAAGCTCCCAGTCCCTTGCTTCAGTTAACGTACAAAACTTCTTCACTGGGAATATAAAGCAATGCAGAGAAACTAGTCTGGCATCAAAAGAAAACAGCTACTCTTTCATTTCTTGCTAATAGGACAAAGGCTGGGGAAGGGAATTCCCAAATCAATATAGGAGGAAGGCTGACATTAAAGAAAAAGAAAATAATAATATGAAAGGCCAAATCCTTGCTCACTGAGTAACTGCCAACTGTTAAGAGCTGAAAACTTTTTAGCACCCACCTCTGCAGTCAGAGTCAAAGAGGAATTCTTGCCACTGAGATGATTCTCGGCTTGGGTGGACTCCTGTTGAGCTCGGCGCCCCATCTTGGCCCCCTGTAAGGAGAGATGAGAGGTGCTGCTGACTCAAACGTCTCTGAGCCACTATGAGGAAGACATTTCTGCCAAGGTAAGCAAGGACTGGGTTTCTGATGACATGGGGTGGATGGGATTTGAGCAACTCGAACATACTTAGAAAATGTTCCAAACCCTTCAAACAAAAGTGCCCAAAGTCAGTTCTATGTGGTAGGGCAAGAAACCCATGTGTTGATCACTTAGAAAATACTCCAAACCCTTCAAACAAAGTGCCCAAAGTCAGTTCTATATGGTAATAGGAAATTCATGCGTTGATCACAATGTTTTCTTTTAATGGCCATAGAACTATTCTACCCAAAGAAATGCACCTAGAACTTCCTCTAGAATGGACAGGCAGCTCATGCCACAGCTCAGGCAGAGTATGGTCAAGGCTCCCACGTCCCGATGTGGGATTTCAGGAGGGCCTAATTTCAAAGCTGCAGCTTGGCATGAAAATAGTTATCAAAAAGGCTTGGTGGGGGAAGAAATTCCATGGAAACTGAAACCAGAGAAATACAGATAGCATTTCCTTTGACGTATATGCTAATTGGATTTGTACTTACAGACATTAAAGGAAAGCTCTTACAAGAATTTTTTGAGACATCAGCTTTGGGAATCAGAACACTTCAAATTCTGAGTCATCAAAGGAACCATTTGCAGGTGTTTCCCAAAGCCCTCCTAGGGTGGAGGGCTCCATCTGTGTCTCCAATGCCTCGCAGCACATACAAACATTATTTGGGCAGACTGGAGGGTGTTGAAATGTTTATATTTTTCTTTTTTTGCTCTTTAAAAAAATACAGCATTACTGTAAGCATTTTTAGATCTCATCTGATGTAGCTTCATTTGATTTCACAATAATAGGGACTGGGACTGAGGCCATTTTACAAATGGTGTAATTGAGACCCGGGAAAGCAATAAAGTGGCAGATAAACATAAGAGCAAAATCTTCTGCCTTCAAATTCTGAAGGCTTTTTCTGTGCCCTGCTGGAATTTCAGTTCTAAGATGTTCTAAGAACTGACTGCATCAATAAATTGAGAGAAGTTACATGAGAGCTGCATAAAAACCCTCATGTAGTGTTTACACATGAAATTCTAATCAATCATTTAGATTTCAGGAATGACAGAAACAATATTTTGGACAATAAGCAGCTCATTTTCTTCCCAAGGTAGACAATTCTACTCCTTCACCTGTGGCTGCCCTTTTCCATGTATTGGGTATCTGAATATGGCATATTACACGGAGTGATTGTGGTCAAACAAAACTTCAAGGATCTTGTCTCTACTGTTTATAGATGGTTTCTCTAGTATATTTGGCAAGGATTTTAAGGTTTTAAACTTTTGGAAGACCCTGTATAAATCCATAGGAATGACTGGTAGGGAAACTACATTACTACCTGGTTTTATATATTTTAAATGTATGGTCTCTTTATTGCCCATCTTCCTCCACTGAAACATAAGCCCCATGAGGGCAGGGACTTAGTTTTTCTTTTCACTGTTATATTTCTAACACCTAGGACAATCAATGCCTGATACACAGAAGGAGCTCAGTAAATATTTGTTGAAAGAATAAATGAGTAACTACACTCATTTTCTCCCGGCACTAAAAAATACACATATCAAGAAAGGCCTGATGACATAATATTCTCCTTGGTCAGTCAAGCAACCTGCTTCTTTCTAGAACAATTTGCTCCCATTCCTCATATCTCCTCTCTAGCAATTTGGAGGCTATCTGATGTTATTAGGGCACTTCAAGACATGTAGAGATTCCACAGCAGAAACTAAAGACTTGTGGGCCAATCTTTTAGTGACTCTGATCTTCAGTAATTTTAAAGGTAAAAAGGCTTGGTGAGCCCATGATGGATTTAAGACACACACACACTGAACTTGGGTCTTGAATCTAGCTCAGTTATCTATATATATATACGTGCTAAGCCGCTTCAGTTGTGTCAGACTCTTTGAGACCCTATGGACTGTAGCCATTCAGGCTCCTCTGTCCATGGGATTCTCCAGGCAAGAATTCTGGAGTGGGTTGCCATGCCCTCCTCCAGGGGATCTTCCCGACACCGGGCTATAACCTTGGGTAAATCACCTCAGAAGCAACAGCCGCTAACCTCTTCTAATAACTCAGCATATGCCAGTTACTGTGTTAAATGCTTTCCAGGCACATCTCATTTCATCTTCACCTCCTTGAAGGAGACATAAATCTCCATTCTAGAGATAAGGAAATCGATGCAACCCATGCAACAGCTTTACACTCCCTCTGACCTCTGGGCTCCCCATCTCGCTTCCGACCACGCCCTCGATCTTTAAAAATGAGGTAACGCCCACCTCCCCTGGGGATGAGTTGAAAGAAAGGCCCTCCCTAACTCCTTTCCCTCCTTCCACTCCGAAAACAGTACGTTTTTTACTTCAACTCCAGGCATGACATGGTCAAGGGAAAAAGCTCTAGCATGAGTGCAAGTGTGACCCTCGCCAGGGCCCCTCCAGTCACTCTCAGATCTATCTGTCCATCCTTGGGAAGTTGGCAAGTTGGAGCTCCAGAAAGCGGAGAGAAACTGGGAAATTTCCCACCGTTCTCACAGGCCGGCAGGGGAAGGATCTGTTTTCCAGTCTTTGAGAATTTTGAAGAAAGCAAACCCTAGGCCAGCATTGGAGCTCACCGCTGCCCCAGGGGCGGAGCGAGGAAGGCCGCCTCCTCGCCGGCCTCACCCCCGCAAGGCTCAGAGCCTGCTAGCTCCTGGCGCCAGGGACAGGCTGGGCCGAGGCGGCTCAGGAAAGCCAGGGCCGGCGGGGTCGCCCCTCCCCACCCGCTAATTCTTGGCCCCGATCCCCGCCCCGAGTCGGTCCTCACGGAGGTGGCCGGGCCGCGACGCCGCTCCTCGCCTAGATCCAGCAAGTCCTCCATCTCTGCGGCTGCCTGACGTCACTTCCTGGAAACCCAGACGCTCAGTCGCGTCCCTGACGACGGCTCCGCCCTTTCATTCTAGGACTTAAAGGGTCCGCTTCAGTGTTTCCTGGAGTGTATGTGCCATCCTCAAATTTAAACCAAATCTTTCCTAAACCTACCTTTTCTGACATTTGGAAGGAATCTCCACATATTAAATCCTGATGAGGGTGCTCCTGTGGGACAGTGAAAAGTTTTAGTCTTTAGAAACTGCCTACCTCTGTTCAGTTCAGTCATTCAGTCATGTCCTACTCTTTGCAACCCCATGGACTGCACAGCACACCAGGCCTCCCTGTCCATCACCAACTCCCAGAGTTTACTCAGACTCATGTCCACTGAGTCGGTGATTCCATCCAACCATCTCATCCTCTGTCGTCCCCTTCTCCTCCCGCCTTCAATCTTTCCCAGCATCAGGGCCTACATCTGTGTAGATCTGTTCAAATAGGTAAGTTGTAAAGTGCAAAGCACTATTATTAATAGTAGTAACTATTCTCATCCTTTTCATGTGTATAGCTCTTGTCAATGTACAGAGGAACTTCACAGTTATTAGCGCATGGAAAATGCATAACAACTTTGTAGGAGACAAGATAAGTTATACTGTCTCCATTGGATGGACACCCTGAGGGTCAGGTGCTAATAAATGGTTTACGATGCAAAGTGCAATATACTTAATTTCTGCCTTCAAGAAGTTGACAGAGCAGTTGAACCAACACATCAAATATAACTTTCAAAAGTACAGATAACCCCTCCAAGCCCCCATGAAGTGAGCAAAAGTAGTATTTCTATCCAACAATTGAAGACAGTGAGGTACAGAACAGTACCTTGAGGAAAATCACCTGAGTATTAAGCAGCAGAGCCACATGCTTTTCTGACACCAGGTCTTACTGGTGTTTTTCTCTGGCGTGTATTGAGACTGACTGGGTGCCAGCCAGTCTCCTGGGCCAGTAGAGGAAGATGGTCCCCAAATTCCCAGCCTAATGGGACTATCAAGTCTTCATTGACTCTACATGTAAGGTTCCCTACGTCAATAACACTGACCAATCCTTGGTACTGGGGACTCCCAGCTGGGACCCCAGAGCTTGAGTTCATGGCCCTGAAAGTGAAGTGTCCCCAGCATCATCCTAGGGGTAAGGCTTTAGATGGCTTCTCAAAAGCAAAGATGTGTAAGAGGGATTACCAACCCTAAAACTGGAATGTAGGATTTCTTCAATCCCTAATAAATGATTAGGTCCAACCATTTATCCACACGTTTACTGGGTAGGGCTATGTGCTAGCATGCCCGTGACAACAACAGTACTGCCTGGATGTCAGAAGAGTTGAAACCTCATCCTAGCTTGGCAGATACTACCTGTGTAGCCCTGCAGAACTTTCTCAGCTTCCTCCCTTGTAGTGACTCTTAGAGATTACCCCTAAAACCTTTTACTCATGAGTTCTGATTCTCAGTGAGAGTAATACCCTGTTAGATTTTAATCTGAATAAACATTCACTGCCAAAGATCTAAGATGGATGAAATATAGGCTCCAGCGAAGCCCTTGTTCCCTTCTTCCTTGGTGCCAGATGAGGAAGAAGGGATTAATCTTAGGATTTTCCCATTTCTTTTAATTGCTGTCAAACAGTAATCAATATGGAGGCTGCAAATAATAAAGAGCTTTATTGAGGGGGTAGGGGTCTGAAAATTGCAATTCGGGAGACACAGATTCTGGTAAAATCAAGAGTGTTCCAGGAAAGAGGAAGGGAAAGGAGATTACAAAGGCAAAGGCCATGACGCTGTTCTCTGATGCTAGAAAGGAAATATTTGTCTTTAAGGAATCAAGAATTGTTTTAGAGTAAGGGTCTGATGCAAAGAACCGATTCATTGGAAAAGACCCTGATGCTGGGAAAGATTGAGGGCAGGAGGAAAAGGGGCCAACAGAGGTTGAGATGGTTGGATGGCATTACCGACTCAATAGACATGAGTTTGAGCAAGCTCCAGGAGATAGTGAAGGACAGGGAAGCCTGGTGTGCTTTAGTCCATGGGGTCGCAAAGAGTCGGACAGAACTGAGCAACCAAAAAACAAGTGATAAGTAAACAGGCTGTCACAAGTTATTATAAGATAGGGGTCTGATAAGTATCTTGAATTTCTGGCAGATCTTCTGGATGCCTTCATTAGGACAGTGAGTGGACAGAAGGTTAGGTTTTACTCAGGCTGAGACTCGCATAATTCATACTTCCTTAATGGCCTTCTGGTTCCATTTTAGAGAGCTCTTTTAGCAATACTGACTCCATTTCTATTTTCTTTCCACTTTTTATAGCCACATCACCACCACCAGTTTCCAAACCTTCACTCCCACTTCTTCCCCAAATTCCTGAAAGCAAAAGATGCTCACTCTGGGCAGAAAAAAGCCCTGGAATAGTGGCTTCCAAACCTTGCTGAGCACCTGAATCACCAGTGAAGTGTGTTGAAAATACACGTGTCAGAGCCCTGCCCTGTGGACTCTGATTGGTAGAGGTGGTATCCAGAAGGATATAACTTTAATAATTTTCCCTCCCATTTTGCAAGTATTTACTTAAAGGTCTCAGTAAGGCCTTCTCTGATTTTAAATTGCAACAGCCCCTTAACCTGGGCACTCTGTCTTCTCTGGTTTATTTTCCACCATGGCACTTACCTTTTATCACACCACATTATTTACATATGTTAAATCAGTTATTGCCTTCCCCATGGTTCTACCTCCACTTCTAGAATGTAAAGTCCTTAAGGGAATGATTTGGTTGGTTTTTTTCACTGCTGCCTCCACAGAGCCTAGAACAGTGCCTGGCATATAGTAAGTGTCAAAAATATTTTTCAAATGATAGCTGAATTACAGAGGAAATAGAGCATAATATTTAAGTGCACTGGAGGAGGGCATGGCAGCCCACTCCAGTATTCTTGCCTGGAGAATCCCCATAGACAGAGGAGCCTGGTGGGCTACAGTCCACGGGGTCACAAGGAGTTGGAAAGGACTGAGCGACTAAGCACAGCACATTTAAGTGAATAGATGCTGGCAACAGACTTCCTGTGTCCCAATCTCAGTGTTGACTCCCCCTGATTATATGACCTAAAAGTAATTCAAACGCAAGTTACTTTAACCTTTTTACACCTGCTGCTGCTGCTGCTAAGTTGCTTCAGTCGTGTCCGACTCGGCAGCCCATCAGGCTCCCCCGTCCCTGGGATTCTCCAAGCAAGAACACTGGAGTGGGTTGCCATTTCCTTCTCCAATGCATGAAAGTGAAAAGTGAAAGTGAAGTCGCTCAGTCGTGTCCGACTCTTCACGACCCCATGGACTGCAGCCTACCAGGCTCCTCCGTCCACGGGATTTTCCAGGCAAGAATACTGGAGTGGGGTGCCATACACCTAGGATCCCTCATTTCTTATGCAAATAAAAATAATGTCTTCCCAAACCCGAGAGCCCGTATTAAATATCACCTCCACCACTCACAAGCAGTGAAGCCTCTTAAACAGGTCTGTGTCTTCATTTCCTCAACTTAAGCTGATCAACCACAGCCCTGGGGATGCAGAGAACGTTCTTTCCGTTAATGTCCTAGGATCCAGGGTCAGGCAGGCTGGGGCGGAGTGGGATGGGATGGCGGGGAGCAGCACCGATTCCCTGGAAAGCCATCAATTCGGAGATTATCCCGTGTCGGAGCGGGGTGGGGTGGTCGGGGGTGAGCGGGCAGTGGGGTGGAAAGGGCGCTGGCATTGTGGTTTGCCCTCCCGAAACTTTTGGTGAGAAAAGACCTAGAAACTTAGGCTGAGAGAAGGAACGAAGGCAGAGGAAAAACAAAAAACAAAAAAACCCTCCCCTCACCCATCTGGGAAATGGGCTCGGGCCAACTGCTGACTCCGCGCTGGCTGGCGCAGCTCCCCGCGGAACCCTCGGCCGGGGAGGGAGGCCGCGCACATCTGGAGGACATTTCTGCGAGAGCGACGGCGGAGCGGGGCTCGGGGAAGGGAGAGGTGCCCGTGTGCGCACGTGGGGCCCGGAGAGAGAGAGAGAGGCTGTTCCCCAGGGCACCCCGTCTTGTTTCTCCTCGCCCTCTTTCGAGCCCTTCTCCCCAGGTTCCCGGCATGACACACCTCCCCAACCACCCCCGCAGACTCCCCTCAACCAGCCCCTAACCACCCCCCCACCAGCCCTCTCTTCAGCTGCCCCCGCCCTCCAGCTCCCCCCCGCACCCCCCCAGCCCTCCAGCTCCTCCCTCCCCTCCCCCCTCAAGGTCCCTCCCATCCAGCCTCCCCGCATCCAGCCTACCCCCATCCAGCCCTCCAGACCTTCGCGGCTCCGACCCACCGAGCCTCTGTCACTGGCGGTCTCGCCTCGCCAGGGGGCACCCTCGGTCTGCCGGAAAACGCCACCCCTTTTTCAAGGCCCCTGGAGCATCTCCAAGCTTCCGGGAGCCACCCGACTCCACAGTCTTGTCAATGAAGAGTCGGGGCCAGGATAGCTGCGGGGCTGAACCTAACTCCAATCCCGCTCCGAGGCCGGGCGTCAACCTCTCCCACCCCAGCCCCGAGGGGTGGGCACGGCAGCCGTGCCCAGGCCCAAGCCCAGGGTCCTGCCAGGCCGGGGGACGGGGGACTGGGGTAGGGGGGAGCGTCTAGGAGGGAGCAAGAGACCCGCTGAGGAGATGACCGACTGACAGCTGGCGAGAGGGCGAAGGAGTTGGGGGAGAAGGAGGGGAGGGGATTCATCGGCCGTAACTTTCCAGAAAAACAGTCAACGTGTAGCCGGAGTGACTCCAAGGGGCGGGGGGGTAGGGGGGAGGAGAGAAAAAGTTCAGTTACCACGTCGATCGAGAGGGACTCGCAAAGTATTTTTCAAATGGGCTCGGCTTTTCCTGTGCCTGTTTAAAACATTAAAATCGTGCAGCAAAGGAGCCTGCGTGGTGCTCGGGTCCCTCCCCCCACCCACTCCACTCTCCACCTCTCTTCGCCCCCTCCTCGCCGCTCACCACCCACCCCCGCCCCCCGCCCCGGGGCCAGAAACGTCATGGGAGGGAGGTATAAAATTTCAGCAGAGAGAAATAGAGAAAGCAGTGTGTGTGCATGTGAGTGTGTGCGAGAGAGAGAGAGGGGGAGAGGAGCTTGAGCGAGAGGGAGAGGCAGAGAGAAGCTGGAGGGAGAGAAAGGGAGGGAATCCGAAAGCCAAGTCCAAGGGCATGAGCAAGAGAGGCGAGAGATAGGGGAAGAAGCCTGAGAAAGAAGGAATAACAGCTTTCCGGAGGAGGCGTGCAGTGAACTGGCTTCTATTTTATTTGTCTTTTCTTTTTTTTTATTTTTTTAAAGAGAATCAGGGAACAGAAGCAGAGGCCGAGGGAGAAGACGAGGTGCTGGTGACCTGGGCGTCCAAGTGGATTAACTGGGGATGCTCTCCAGGGGCTGTACCCCCCCTGCCTTCCAATTGCAAACATAAGCCCACATCCCAGCCAATGAAGATGAGAGGCAGCGTGAACAAAGTCATTTAGAAAGCCCCCCCGAGGAAGTGTAAACAAAAGAGAAAGCATGAATGGTGTGCCTGAGAGACAAGTGTGTGTTGCGCTGCGCCCCACCTTGAGCTGGGCCAGCAGCCGCCTAGCCCTGCCTCTCCCCACCTACTCACTGGTGATTTTTATTTTTTAATAATTTTTTTCTCTTTTCTTTTCCATCCTCTTTTCTTACTCTCCTTCAGGGCAAGGCAAGGATTTTGATTTGGGGACCCAGCCATGGTCCTTCTGCTCCTTCTTTAAAATTACCCACTTTCTCCCCATCGCCAAGCGGCGTTTGGCAATATCAGATATCCGCTCTATTTATTTTTACCTAAGGAAAAACTCCAGCTCCCTTCCCACTCCCAGCTGCCTTGCCACCCCTCCCAGCCCTCTGCTTTGCCCTCCACCTGGCCTGCTAGAAGTCAGAGCCCAGCAGAACCTGTTTAGACACATGGAGAAGAAACCCAGAGCTTCACGGCACACAGTCGGCTTCTTCGCGCTCAGGGTTGCCAGCGCTTCCTGGAAGTCCTGAAGCTCTCGCAGTGCAGTGAGTTCATGCACCTTCTTGCCAAGCCTCAGTCTTCGGGATCTAGGGAGGCCGCCTGGTTTTCCTCCCTCCTTCTGCACGACTGCCGGGGTCTCCTCCTGCCAGGCCTTGCGGCCTTTCTCCCTGGCCCCCGCCTGAAGATGCACTTGCAGAGGGCTCTGGTGGTCCTGGCCCTGCTGAACTTTGCCACGGTCAGCCTCTCCATGTCCACTTGCACCACCTTGGACTTCAACCACATCAAGAGGAAGCGGGTGGAAGCCATTAGGGGACAGATCTTGAGCAAACTCAGGCTCACCAGTCCCCCCGATCCATCCGGGTTGGCCAGTGTCCCCATCCAGGTCCTGGATCTTTACAACAGCACCCGAGAGCTACTGGAGGAGGTGCATGGGGAGAGGGGAGACGTCTGCACGCAAGCAAACACCGAGTCGGAGTATTATGCCAAAGAAATCTATAAATTCGACATGATCCAGGGGCTGGAGGAGCACAGTAAGTCCAGATTCCCCGCTGGGGGTGTCTGCTCTGGAGGGTCTGAGCTGGGGTGGGGAGCTCCACAGAGGACGGGGGTTGCCTAGCGATGACCACAGGACAGGGTGCCCCAGCTATGCCCCGCACCAGGGATTGGGGGACACACGAGGTGCGATGCGCAGTTGGGGCTGGGTGGGTGAGGAGGGGGAGACAGAGCCATTCTGCTCAGAGCCCAGAGCAGCTGGGAGGCCAGGAGCCCTGGAGTTGAGCGGCGTAGCGAAACTCACATCACATCGCTGAGGGATTTTAATTTGGAGTGACACTGTCCCGTTTTTGTGCTGTGGCACGTGTGGTCAGACAGGTAACTGGAAGCGCGCGGAGCTGTAGAGGGACAGGGCTGGGTGCTCTTCTAAGAGAGCCCGCAGGGTTCCAAGAGGCTAGAAACCTTGGTCTCCTCCCTGCTGTATACACCTCATTGTGACACGTCTCACGTTCCATTTTTCCAGTTCTGGGAAAGAAGCGTATACCTGCCCCCAGTTCATGTCTTGTCCAGCTTCTTGAAGCCCAAGCAAGAGGCAGCCTCTGATTGCTTAGGCCCTCGGTCCACGCCACGCATGCGACCACGTGAGCTGTGTGCGTGGGGGGATGGGGGACACACCTATGTTCACACGGCTGTGTGCTTGACAGCGATGCATCGTCCGGTTTTGTCCCATAGACGGACTCGTGTGCACAACATGGGCATCCTCCGGGCCCGTGGACGTGGGGGAAAGCGAGGATATGGCTCCGGACATGTAGATGGCTGCTGGCAGCCCTTTTGTGTCTGCGTGTCAGGGGAAGAGAGGGTGGGAGGTGTGGCCGTGGGTGCACAGAGGACATGTGTCTGGGAGCGTGTCTTCCCAGGAGGCTCCTGTCTGTGCCGAGAAGCCGGGAGGCTCCTGGGTGAGCCGTCTGTGTGTGTGTTTGTACACGTGTGGAAGTCATGTGTGTTTACTGAACGGGGATTTAAAAAACCTCAATACAAGAGAGAGAGATTTGGCAGATGCTGAGAAACTGACAGCCCGGGAAGGAGGAATGTGAGTCCACTCACAGGCCTGGGGGCTCTGGAGCAGGTCTGTTTGCTTTTCCTACCAGCAGGTGTCCTCGACGGCCAGGCTACCTCGAGGTAGCCGAGGCTCACCTGGGAGGGGGCCATGTCGGGAGTGGGGGTGGGAGAGTGGGATGGTGCGGCCAGGTGAGGGTGGTCCGCTGGGGCACTTGGATAGAAAGAAGGAGGAGTGGGCAGCCCAGGGGTGCACCAGCTCTGGAAGAAGGTGTGGAAGGCCTCGCTGGGAGCTTGCCCATGCCAGGCCCGGAGCCTGTGGTTACTGGCGAGGGGCTCCCACTCCGGTTTCCTGTGGCTGCCTTGGGAGGTAGCTCCCGTGTGGGGCAGAGGCCGGAGAAGGAGGTGCTCCCTGCCCGGGGTCCTCCAGGCCGGGCTGACTCCTGGTCTCCCAGGGCCTTGTGGTTCCCAGCAGTACCAGCAGCTGAATGCCTGGATAAACCCCCAGCACCCTGGGTACCCACAAAGGCAGGAGGTGGTGGCCAAACGTGGGAGGAGGGTGGAAAGCTGAGACCTGCAGGAGAGGTGTGAGGAAAGTCCAGGGCGGGAGAGAAGGACTGGGACCTTAAGGATCCGGGTCAGGAGGAGGAGTCCCAGGGAGGAGGAATTCTGAGTCACCCGGGCCCTCCCAGCCTGGAATCCCAAGCTGAGAACGAATGAGCCAGAGAGACGCAAGAGCACACAGGTGCCGGTGAACGTATGTGCAAAGACTCAGAGCACAATTAGTGGACAGCCCTGGGATCCTCCAGGACAGGGCGGCACAAGATGCTGGGCAGCTCTGGGCTGCAGCAGCAGGACCTTCCTTGAAACTGTAGTAGGTGAGGGTGGCCCTGGCCCTGGGGCCACGGAGCTGTGATCAGGCCGGGAGGAAACCTGGCACAGTGAGCAGGAGACTACTTGGGATATCATGGAGGATCTGGGGCCCCATGGGACCCGAGCAATGCCAGCGAGGCTTGCAGGTGCAAACAGGAAGCAGGCCCAGACTGTGCAGCTGGTGGAGGTGACACAGAGGCTGAGCAGACGCAGGCCTGGCCCGCCCTGCAGCTGGTCAGGTGCTGAGCCAGCCCCAGAGAGGCAGACGCGCAATGCACGCTAATTATAAAGAAGGCAGTGGGCAGATGCAAACGTCTAACAGATGCCAAGAGGGAGCAGAGCCACTCTCCAAGGCCTGGGGAGAGGGAAGCGTGTCTAGAACTCACGAGGGTGGGCTGGGGTCTGAGTGCCAGAGCCCTGGCTGCTGGACTGATGGGATTCCATCCCTTCCACATCTCATCATTCCCAGCCCCTTCCGGTACCCAGTGGGACAGGCTCTCAGAGGAACGTGGCATCAGGAGTTGGGGCAAGCAGACAGAGGTGCCTGGAGGGCAAAGTGGAAGAAGGAGTAACCACCAGAGGCACAGAAAGGGCACCAAGGTGAGAGCAAAGAGGATAAGACCGTTCTCTGGCTCTGCCTGTCAGATGGGTACCTTGATTTCCCTGTTTTCCAGATGAGAAGACTATAACGTGCCTCAGTTAAGTGCTACAGCCCTAAAGAACCAGGGCTGTAACCTAGACATTCTGTCTACAGAATGCATGCTGTTAAGCACTAATGCAAACTGTAAAAATACATATAAAGTCCTACCTTTAACCTTTAGGCTCCAAGAGAAGTTTGGTTTATAATATGAATGAATTGGGCTTCCCTGGAGGCTCAGACAGTAAAGAATCTGCCTGCAAGGCAGGAGACCCAGGTTCCATCCCTGGGTCGGAAAGATCCCCAGAAAAGGAAATGGCAACCCACTCCAGTATTCTTGCCTGGGAAATCCCATGGACAGAGGAGCCTGGTGGGCTACAGTCCATGGATCACAAAGAATTGGACATAATTGAGTGACTACACACACACACACACACACACACACACACACACATGAATGAATCACATTTTGGACCAAGCAGGTAGGCATAGGAACCTGTAACCCTGGTGACACATTGCATAGAGGGATCACTGGGTGTTTTCTTTCTTAGCTCTGCCTATTTTTATGACTGGGAGATTCATATAGCCACAGACATTCTCCTGGAAGTGTTTTCTTTATCTGCTGAAGAATCCCAAGCAGGTTAAGCAGCTACACTGTGTGGAAGTGAGCAAATCACCTCTCTGACCCTCAGTTTCTTCATCAGTAAAGTTAACCTCTAAACTCCCTTTCAGCTGAAACAATTCTATTGGCTTGGCCAAAAATTTAATTCGGGTGTTTCCAGAAGATGTTACAGATGAACTTTTGGCCTACCCAGTATATATACGTCTGGGATGATTCAGCAGATCTCTGCTGGGGAGTGAAGACAAGACTCATATATATTTTATTCCTTTATATTCCCCAGGATTTTGCTATGGGAGGTGGGTGGAGGCTTTCTCTGACCCACGTGGTGGGGATCCACACATCTTTTTCAGTTCTTTTGTCATCCTTGTTATCAAGATTTACCAGTGTAGGTGTTGTTTTAACTTCTGGCTTGTAATTATCTGTGTCTGGCAAGAGACTCTTGTTTTTATCCAAGGTCTGGCGCTGAGACAACCAGCCAAACCAGAATTCATGAGCAAAGAGAGAACTTGATATTTTAGCATCTCTTTTCTGGATGCTACTTTTAGATCATGTTCATTCTGAAAATTAAAAGATATTTCCTATTGAAAGAACCCATTCGTTCTAAGTGCCAGTGCCCTTGGCACGCTAGGTCAGTGTTTCTCTAAGTGTGGACCAGAGGTTAGGTAAATGTGAAAAATGTCCATTCCCAGGCCCCAATCCCCCCTTACAGAGTCAGAGTCTCTGGGGGAGGGGGGCAGTGTCATCTTGGAGAATCTGTATTTTTAACACACTCCTTATTGATTTGTAAGTGCACTGATGCTTAAGACTCAATGAAAGACGACAAAACCCTTCCTTAGAGGGGCTGCAAACACAAGTGCCTACAGAAGCCAGGCAGCTGATGCAGATAATCTGGAGGAAAAGCTGCAGCACAGGGACCACAACAAACTTCACAGGACACTTGGCCTCAGGGTCACAGAGAGAACAGACTGTATAGAGGAGGCTGGTGGGAGAGGGGCCTGGAAAATCCCATGAAAAGATGGGACCTACTGCTCAGCTCCTGCAGATTTTTGAATTTGGCAATGTGGGTCCAATTCGACTAGATCTTAACTGCTTCCCAGAAGAGCAGAAAATCTGAATCTTTCCGTGAAGTTTCCCAGTTTTTAACCTGCTGCTGCTAAGTCGCTTCAGTCATGTCCGACTCTGTGCGACCCCATGGACTGCAGCCTACCAGGCTTCTCCGTCCATGGGATTCTCCAGGCAAGAACACTGGAGTGGGTTGCCATTTCCTTCTCCAAGTTTTTAACCTACCTGGGCTTAAAACATTTGTGGCTTCTAATTCAAAATTTTATAAAGTGATGCATTGGCCAAACAGTATTTTAATGGGTTAACATTTAAAGGGTAAATCCTTAAAGTTGTGGTTTATCAAACTTGCAGGGCATCTGGATGCCACAGTACCCTTTGCAGAGCACTATATACCATGGTTCTCAATCCTGGCTACATCTTAGGATCATCTGGAAGTCTTTTTTTAAAAAAAAAAGAAGCTCTGGACCCACCCTCACTCCAACGAGGTCATCAGAATCTCTGGAGAGCAGGTCCAGGCATCATCTGTTTTTAAAACTCTCCAGGTGATTCTCGGGAACAGCTGGGGTGGAGGAACACCGCCACACTGATGTATGTGGTCCCATCATTGGAGCCGGTAGCAGTTTTACTAGCAGAAATGATGGACACCGCAGAGGCACATCTAGGAGCCCAGGTGTCTGAAACATTAAAAAAAAAAATAAAATGCACGGTCTAAACAGGGTCAGCTGTTTCCAGGCTTTTCCATGAATACTCTGCATGAATATTCTTTGTTTATTTTTCTTTCCCTATAGCAAAAAAGGAGAAAATGGCACCCATTAATACATATACTGTGTGTGCAATGGAAAAAGTTGGTCATAATTTAATTTGTCAAGGTGGACCCCCTCATCCAGCTTTCAATAATACTAGTGTTCTGCAGAAGCAGGGCTTAATCACCAAACTGACTGGGAACTGGCTTTTGTCTGAGGCTTAAGTTGGTACTCTAGGCCCATTTCATGGAATCCTGCTACGCTTTGTTGGTGAAACCATCCCTCTAGTAGATGATCTCTGAGGTGCCCTCGAACTTCCAGATTCTCTGTTTCAGTAAATGAGGTCAGAGACCTGGGTTCAAATCCACCTCTGCCACCTACTAGCCGAATGATTTTTTAAAAAATCTTTATTTATTTGTTGATTTTTGGCCATACTGGGGCTTCGTTGCTGTGCGGGGTTTTCTCTAGTTGCAATGAGTGTGGGCTGCTCTCTCATGTTGGTGTGCGGGCTTGTCTCAGAGCACAGGCTCTGGAGTGCATGGGTTTCAGTAGTTGTAGCGCGTGGGCTCAGTAGTTGCGGTGCCTGGGCCCTGCAGCGCAGGCTCAGGAGTTGCGGCGCCTGGGCTCTGCAGCGCAGGCTCAGGAGTTGCGGCGCCTGGGCTCTGCAGCGCAGGCTCAAGAGTTGTAGCACACAGGCTTTGTTGCTCCATGGCATATGAGGTCTTTCTGAACGGGGATCGAACCCGTGTCTCCTGAATTGGCAGGCGGATTCTATACCACTGGGTCACCAGGGAAGCCCTCAGCTGAGTGATCTTGAAAAAGTGATTTAACCTTCCTGATGTTCATGCTTCTCTTTTTAAAATGGTAAATTTTACTTATTCTCCTCAAGGATCATTAGAGGGTCAGGTGAGTTAATAGACGTTCTATGAAATGTAAGAGAGTGTTATTACATTTTATTTATTTATACTCTGGCTCATTCCATGGAATATTTAAGGCATTGTTAGTATTCAGTGGATTTAATGGTCAAGGAGTTTGTGTTTACATTTTATTTTCTCTCCCACTAATGATTGTGTCTGAGCTTTGCTTGCTAGTGTCAGTTTGCATGTGTCAACTAATTTATGTGTCACCCTGGCCAAGACCCCTCTGGGCATGAATTTCTTCATCTGAAGTGGGTTGTACTAGATCAGCCATCCCCAGCCTTTTTGGCACCAGGGACCAGTTTCATGGAAGATGATTTTTCCACGGACAGGGAGTGATGGGAGTGAGGTGGAGCTCAGGCAGTAATGGGAGTGATGAGGAGCGGCAGTAAAAACTGATGAAACTTCACTAGCTCACCCTGCTGCTCACCTCCTGCTGTGAAGCCCGGTTCCTAGTTCCCTGAGGAACTAGAGGACCCCTAACATTCCTTCTGAGTCTTTTAGAAATCTGTAGATCCTAAGGAGTTAAAAATGACTTTTCCCACTTCCTTGAAATCTCCCTGATGTTCCCACCAAGAGGAGTCTATCTTGGGGAACAGTAACTGATGGATGAACTGGAAGAAACAAAGAAAGAGAGGTGACTAGGGTGTCCTGAAGATCCTCTTGGCTTCTCATTCCCCCATCTCCTGGCTCCCCACTATTTTGTCCCCACTCTGACTCACCTCACTGGCTCAGGCTATCTTGTTTCTCTTTTCCTTTTTATAGCAATGTGCACACTGCGCTGAGATACCTTTTATCCCCTCTTGCAACAGTTACTGGAGGTACTAGTCTTGTTGCTTTGCTGTTCAGTCGCTCAGTTGTGTCCCACTCTACAACCCCGTGGACTACAGACTGCCAGGCTTCCCTGTTCTTTACCATCTCCCGGAGTTTGCTCAAACTCATGTCCATTGAGTTGGTGATGCCATCCAACCAATCTCATCCTCTGTCATCCCCTTCTCTTCCCGCCTTCAGTCTTTCCCAGCATCAGGGTCTTTTCAGATGAGTCAGCTCTTCACATCAAGTGGCCAAAGGATTGGAGTTTCAGCTTCAGCATCAGTCCTTCCAATGAATATTCAGGACTGATTTCCTTTAGGATGGACTGGTTGGATCTCCTTGCTGTCTAAGGGACTCTCAAGAGTCTTCTCCAGCACCACAGTTCGAAAGCATCAATTCTTCAGTGCTTAGCCTTCTTTATGGTCCAACACTCACATCTGTGAGGAGCTTACTTATATCCAGGGGATTACAGACTTTCAAACTCAAAAACTGAACTGCCATCATGATCCCTCTTTCTGGTTCTATCTGAAATGGTTTAGGGGAATCGTTGGCAGTGTTCATTCTTTCAGAGCCAGTTATTAATCAGGGCTTCATTAACTGGCATTCACACATTTGTTTTCCCAACATCTGTTCCATTAATTTTTTAAGAGCCAGTGTCAGACCCACCAGATGGCAGTTTCCAGAAACACTCACTCATCCTTTCCTAAAGCTCAGTAGCGCGTGTGCTTGTGTCCAGGCCTCTGATCCTCCCGCCCTGTCCATGACTTCCTAAACCACCCCTGGGGTGATTATGGGCTTGTTCCAGCCATGTTCATTATGTGAGGAATCTGGGTCTCTGAGCTTGAATTTCAAGTTCTGGCTGTTGTTACCCTTTGTGTAGAAAGTGTTCCTCTGGGGTGTTAATGCTGCTCAGACCTTGGGGTTGTAAAGAAAAGGCAGGATCTTTTTGTCTCCCTTGTCTCGCTCTGATAGGAGTGGGAAAGAGCATGTGCTGTCTTCTGTCTGTGGACAGAGGTGCAGGAGCCAGCAGGGTGCAGAGGCTGGCATAGCATGTGCAGTCAGGGAAAATAATCCTTAGCAGCCAATGGTGATGGACCCACTTACACGCAGTGAAGAAGCATCTGGGGGTCTGCCAGGCTCTAGATATGGGCTCTTTGCCACTCCTGTGCTATCTTGTTAGAGCTAAAGTGTCACTTTCCATGACTCCCTACTGTTGATGATATAAAATCAACCCCTTGGTCTGACGTTTCAGCCTCCCCACAGGTAGATCCCAATCAACTGTCTTGACCTTGTCTCATGGGCTCCAGCCTGGTTGCTTCAGGTCCCTCTTACTCACTTGCATTTTCCTCTCCTTCTGTCGCTCTCTCCCTCCTCTGACCTGTTTACAGCGACTTCCAAGCGTCTCCAAAGACCCTTACTGCTCTCTCTCTGGTCCTGTTGTTTGGTCCATGCACTAAACAACCTCTGTTAATAGCCCCACCTCTGAATGTTAATCTCCCTGAAGGCAGGGCCCCTGTCTGTCCATTTTTTTAAAATGTTATTTATTTGACTGTGTCGGGTTTTTGTTTCTGCACACAGAATCTTCATCGCTTCGTGTGGGATCTTTCGCTGTGGCGCGTGGGCTCTCTGGTTGTGGCACGTGGGCTCAATAGTTGCAGAGCTCGGGCTTAGTTTCTTTCTCCCCAGACACCTGAGATCTCAATTCCCTGACTAGGGGTTGAATCCATGTCCCCTGCCTTAGTAGACAGTGGACCTTTACCACTGGCCCACCAGGGATTTCCCTTGTCTATTCATTTTTGCTTCCCAGCGTTAGCCTGTGCTTGGCATGTAGCATTTGCTCAATGCACGTCTGATGAATGAATAAATGCTTGAATGAAAAAAGGTGTGAATGAATCAGCTAGCTATGCAGTGATTAAACTCCTAGGGGAAATTGCTGATGCTGTTGGAGAATCTGTATTTTTTAAAGGAGTAGGAAAGCAGGTTGGACAGCCTGCCAGAGTGGAGATAATGAGAAAGGGGTTGGAGGGGCCAGTTGTCAGTGCCATGTCCTGGGTGGGGCTCCATGCCTTGCTTCTCCATCAGGCCTGTGTATGGTTCCGGGCCACTGAGAATTTCCCTCCCATTTCTTACCTGTAGGTCTGAGGCCTCAAGGCTCTAGCGAGGTCACAGGTGGGCCCCCAGCCCTTGATGAGTGTCCGCTGACAGCACACTGTCCCCATGGGTGTTGCTCACACTGTGCTTCCCCCCTCCCCCAATGCTCTGCCTCCTAGATGACCTGACCGTCTGCCCCAAAGGCATCACCTCCAAGATTTTCCGCTTCAACGTGTCCTCAGTGGAGAAAAACGAAACCAACCTGTTCCGAGCAGAATTCCGGGTCTTTCGGATGCCCAACCCTGCCTCCAAGCGCAGCGAGCAGAGGATTGAGCTCTTCCAGGTGAACCTCTTCCCAGGACAGACACCACGTGGGGGGTAGAAGTCAGTTCCTTTGCCAGATTGAGCCTGCGCTCTGCTCGGAGTGCAACAGGCCTGGGTGTGAATCCTGCCTTCTCTGAGCCTTAGTTTCTATACCTGTGTCTGTCATTAAGAACAGGGGTCCCTAACCTCTGGGCCACGGACCGGTACCTCCTGTCAGATCAGCGGCTGGCGGCATTAGATTAGAAATAAAGTGCACGATAAAGGTGATGCACTCGAAACATCCCGAGACCACCCCCCTCCTTTTCGATTCATGGAAAAGTTATCTTCCATGAAACTGGTCCCCGGTGTCAGAGTTTGGGGACTGCTGCTTAAGAGGATTAAGACTTAACTGAGGAGCTCGAAAGAGCATTTCAGAAGTCTTAGTTGGCTCCTGTTCCCCTCCCCATCCTGCTGCACCGTGACGCTCAGGTGCCCTGTCCTGGCCTCGGGACTTACTCCTTCCTCTGCCCCGTAGATCCTCCAGCCGGGTGAGCACATAGCCAAGCAGCGGTATATCGATGGCAAGAACCTGCCCACGCGGGGCACTGGCGAGTGGCTGTCTTTCGACGTCACAGACACTGTGCGTGAATGGCTCTTGCGGAGAGGTAGGTTGACTCAGGATGAACATTTTCGAAGGAACCTCTGGTCCCTTCTTTCTTCATGACACAGGGAAGGGGATGGCACTAGGGGAGACAACAGATCTGGGTTCAAAGCCCAGCTTAGCCATTAACTTGCTGTGTGTCCATCATTCCTTCATTCAACTGACACTGAGTAAATGCTCCAAGCCAGGCCCTTGGGGATTCAGCAGTGAACCAGACAGGCAGGGTCCCAGGTCTCATGGGGCTTTTGTTCTGGTGGGAGAGACACATAGTGAACAAATAAATGCTGAGGAATAAGACTTTCCAACAGTGATGAGTACCAGGAAGAACAGAAAGAGGGCGCAGTGCTAGTGCCTGGGTGGGGCCCGTCATCAGATGCTCAGCGGGAGTCTCTGTGAAGAAGGAGCTGGTGCACTGAGGTCTGAGGGATGAGAAAGAGCCAGTCTGTGAAGGTCAGGATAAAGGATGTGCTAAAGCAAAAGCAATGAGACCCAGGCTCAGTTTGTTCTGGCAGCAGCAGACTGCCTGGAGCTGCGGGGCTCAGAGAGGACCAGGAGCCAAAATATAGGACCCGCCAGGCCATGGTCAGGCATTAGAACTTATTCCAAGTGTGAAGAGATGTCCTAGGAGGGTTACAAGCAGGGCTGGGAATGTAGGGTGAGGTGATTTGGTTTAAGATCCTCTGGTTGTCACGAGGTCAAGGGAAGAGGTTAGGGGCCACTGCAGCAACCCACGTGAGAGCGCTGTGGGCTTTGGCTGGGGCAGTTTGCTCTGTATTTTGGGTTGGTTCTGTATTTTGGAGGCGGAGCCAATAGGATTGATTGGGCTGATTAGGTGTGGGGTGAGAGGACAGAAGAGGAGTCTAGATGACTCTGAAGATTTGGGACTGAACACCCAGATGGTAACTCTTACTGAAATAAGGAGGCCTGGGAGACGAGCAGGTTTGGAGGTAGGTTCTATTTTGTTGATTAAGTTTGAAAGGCCTGGTAGTCAGTCATACAAATAGGGCTGTCTAGTACGCATATCAGACTTCCTATGGTCCAAATCTCTCCTCCACTGGTTCTGCTTCCTCACCTTCCCTGCATGCCTCACAGAGCCATTTTAAAGATCCATTGTATTTCAGAGAACCTCCAAGTTTTCGGCTCATTATGTGAGTGCTGTGTGTGGCCACTCGGTTGTGTCGACTCTGCGACCCCATGGACTGTAGCCCTCCAGGCTCCTCTGTCCAGGGAATCTTCTGGGCAAGAATACTGGAATAGGTTGTCATTTCCTACTCCAGGGGATCTTCTCAAACCAGCAGTTGAACCGTCTT
This sequence comes from Bos mutus, assembly GCF_027580195.1. Lineage (NCBI taxonomy): Eukaryota > Metazoa > Chordata > Mammalia > Artiodactyla > Bovidae > Bos > Bos mutus. The sequence goes on from NC_091626.1 coordinate 98,567,628, forward strand.
ATGCCTCCTGCATTGGCAGATGGATTCTTTACCACTGCGCCACCTGGGAAGCCCGTTATGGGAGAGTGAGCTTCTATTAGGTCAGGTGAGGAAATGGATGCCCAGAGAAGTTAAGTGGCTCGACCAGTCTTTGAGCCTGGATTAGAACTTGAACTTCCTGACTAACAGTCTTGGGGACTCAGGACATCACACTCCACTATTTCTCCTCTTCTTTACTTGGTGGCACTTCCTGGTCTGTGCTCAGTGGGGTGAGGGCACCTAAGGCAGTCCTGTCTGTTCCTTGTATCCCTCTTGCGAAGAATTTTCTGCCTTCATCAGCTGCCGTGGCTCCACAGTCCACCCACATATGGATACCCAGAGTCCCTGGGACAGGTGGGGCCTTCCTTGTCCTCCTCGATGGTTTAGGAAGTTAAGGGTTAATGCTCGAAGGCAGAGATCACAAACATGTTGGCCTATGTATTGTTTTCAATTTAACTAGCGGTTAACAGTTTTTACGAGAAGGCAATGGCACCCCACTCCAGTACTCTTGCCTGGAAAATCCCATGGATGGAGGAGTCTGGTAGGCTGCAGTCCATGGGGTCGCTAAGAGTCGGACACGACTGAGTGACTTCACTTTCACTTTTCACTTTCATGCATTGGAGAAGGAAATGGCAACCCACTCCAGTGTTCTTGCCTGGAGAATCCCAGGGATGCAGGAGCCTTGTGGGCTGCCGTCTGTGGGGTCGCAGAGAGTCGGACACGACTGAAGTGACTTAGCATAGCATAACAGTTTTAATTAATGTCCGGAGATTTCACATAAAACCTAGACACTCGACTTTTCTTGACAAATGGGTAACGATCCATCAGAGATGAGTAGGACCACCTCTTGAAGGTGGGGCATGTGGTCTTCATGTCACCCCAGGCCCCACCATTCCCCAGTGTTCTCCATGAGTGAGGCTGGTAGCCCCAGTTCAGCATGACGCACTGGCTCACTTTGCTCACATAACCTGCTGGGCTCTCTCGGCATCTGAGTGTGCAGGCTCCCATCTGAGGGGCATAACCTGGTGGTTGAGCTGACAGATTGTGGGCTGGAGGTCCTGCCTCAGCTCCAAGGGTACCGGGAACCCCATTGGATCTCCCCAGCTGCACACGAAAGGAGGAAACCTCGGAGAACCCAGGCGCATCAGCTGACGGCAGCACCATGGGAAATCTGACTCAGCCAGCACACTGCCTAGAACTCAACATGGCTACAAAGAAGAGAGGCGGGGAAATTCATCTCTTAGCTTCCCTGTCTGATTCTGATCGGCTCCACCTGGATTTCTTTGAAGCCCTCGGCACTTAGAGTTCTTATTTTCACAGCTGCAGAACTCAATGAGAAGTTTGCATTGAGAATGATTTCCATCCTCCTTGAGACATCAAAAAAGATAATTTCGTAATAAAACCTATGGGTGTCCCACCCACCATCCACACCGCTGCCAATTCTGAGGTTAGTTCTTCCCTGGAACCTTCCGTTCCCACTCCAGCAGATGCTGCCCACCCCGTGTTCGGGGGAGTCAGACACAGACCTTTACTCTGCAGAGTTTCTGAGTCTCTTGAGGGTTCTTGGCCCCAAACAAAGTGGTAAATGGACTGCAAATGGAGGAGTCGGCGGTGTGGACTGTGAGGAAACTGAGTCACAGGCCCAGTCTTGTATTAGTTCAGCAAACATCAGAGAGCCTGCTCTGCACCAGTTCCCTTCTGGGCTAAGAGCCAGCTGGAGCCCTCTCCAGGGTTGGGGGCCCAGTCCCCACCCTCTTGTGCAATTGGTCCAATGTGTTGGCTCTGTGTGCAGAGCCAGGCCTCCCCGAGCAGGGCGGGTGGGGAGCACGCCAAGTGCCTCGGCTCAGGACAGGGGCACACTGGGAAAACACAACTGTTTTGTGTCTCAGTGACTGGGTGGGCATCTTCCTTGGTGGTCCCTGCTGGGCCCTCTTTGTTCCTCTTTGTTTCGAACAGTCATGAGTGTGGCTGTGATGTCAGGCTGCCTGTGTTTTAATCTTGGTTCTACCACTTACTGGACACCCCCATCAAGCCATTTAATTTTCCCTGAGCCTCAGTGTCCTCATGTGGATAATGGTTGGGGAGAAATAACAGTCCCTGCTCTGTAGGATTAGTATGATTACATACATGAGTTAGGGAGAAGGCAATGGCACCCCACTCCAGTACTGTTGCCTGGAAAATCCCATGGATGGAGGAGCCTGGTAGGCTGCAGTCCATGGGGTCACTAAGAGTTGGACACAACTGAGCGACTTCACTTTCACTTTCCACTTTCATGCATTGGAGAAGGAAATGGCAACCCACTCCAGTGTTCTTGCCTGGAGAATCCCATGGACGGAGAAGCCTGGTGGGCTGCCATCTATGGGGTCGCACAGAGTGGGACATGACTGAAGCGACTTAGCAGCAGCAGCATACATGAGTTAAGGCATGCAGAGTCTTAGAGCATGTAGGCAGCAACACTCAACAAACGTTGGTGATTGTCCCCATCATTCTGTGAGCCTCCTACCTAGATGGAGCCTGTTAGCTAAGCCAGGCACCATCTCACATTCACCACCTGTACCCTAACCCTAACTGTCCCCAACACATCTGCATCTCACCCTTCTAACTCACAGACCCATGGGACTTTCAGTCTCTCCTGGACTGAAAATTCTTCTGGGTAATAGAAGTGTACTATTTTTTATGTAGTTTTATGTTTTTATGTTTTATGTAGCCCGTTTCAGCTACTCCAGCTCCTACTACCTGCCTTAAACCAGAAAGAGTACACTCCTTATGCCTCCCTCTCTGTTCACTTCTAGTTCTCCATCTCGGGCTCAGCATCCTTCTTATGTTGACTCCTCCCCTCCCTACCAGAGCTCACCTGGAACAGAAGGCTCAGCAGGTGTCAATGTGTCCCAGATGCTGCCATGACTAGGGTGGGATAGATAAAGCTGGGATCTGGAGTTTATGGAAGAAGGGACTGAGCTGGTTTTTTTTTTTTTTTTTTTTGATTATTTATGACTGTGCTCATCTTTGTTGCTGAGTGTGGGCTTCCTGTAATTGTGGACAGCAGGGGCTACTCTCTAGTTGCGGTGCACAGGCTTCTCATTGCGGTGGCTTCTCTCGTTGCAGAGCATGGGATCCAGGGGGCACGGGCTTCAGTAGTCTAGGCAAGTGGGCTCAGCAGTTGTGGTCCTGGGCTCTGGAGCACAGGCTCAGGAGTTGTGGTCCCGGGCTCTGGAGCACAGGCTCAGGAGTTGTGGTCCCGGGCTCTGGAGCACAGGCTCAGGAGTTGTGGTCCCGGGCTCTGGAGCACAGGCTCAGGAGTTGTGGTCCCGGGCTCTGGAGCACAGGCTCAGGAGTTGTGGTCCCGGGCTCTGGAGCACAGGCTCAGGAGTTGTGGTCCCGGGCTCTGGAGCACAGGCTCAGGAGTTGTGGTCCCGGGCTCTGGAGCACAGGCTCAGGAGTTGTGGTCCCGGGCTCTGGAGCACAGGCTCAGGAGTTGTGGCCCACGCGCTTAGTTGCTCTGCAGCATGTGGGATCTTCCCAGATCAGGGATGGAACCCGTATCTCCTGCATTGGCAGGCGGATTCTTTCCCACTGAGCCACTGGGGAAGCCCCTTGAGCTGGTTTTTAACCAGTAGAACTGGGACATCCAGGTCTGCCCAACGCTGCCTGCGGTCTCTGGGGTTGGGCCATTCTGCCCATGAGAAGGATGCTGAGCTGGGCTGGACTCGTTGGGGTTTTCCCTGATGACATCAGATTTCGGGAAGACTCCAGGTTGGCCCCAGGGCTGGATGCTCACATAGAACTAGGGTGATCTCAGCTGACCCTGAGCTCAGAGGTCATCGCCCACGTCCTCCCATACCTGGGCACTGCCCTGGATCAAGAGAGCTTCCCTGGTTCTTACCCACCAGAATTGGCACGATCCTAGACTCAACCTGGTTTCCCTGTACAAAACTACTGGATTCAGTTGAAATTTTTCATTTATTTTTCTCCCTTTCTTCCTTCCAGTTTATATTCAACCCCTTTTAGTAATTTCCTTGCTTTTCCAGTTTTAGTTACCAAAATACCTAATCCCACAGCCAATAGGAGAAAGGGCCAGAGCTGGCCTTTTAGCCCCAGAATATGAGTCATCAAACCCTGGCAGTCCAGGCTTCCTCACACTTGTCACCTCTTGTTCCTCTTCCTCTCTGCTCCATCCTTTCTCAGCGGGTTGGTTGAAAGTCTCCTCTCCCAGCTGACACGTCGGGGAGCGGGGGGGTGACTGTTTCCCTCCTCCTTTCCTGCACCCTCATTCTTTCGCCCTACTAGGCTGGTGACAGCTTTTCCCTAATACCATCCTTGGAAAAATAGATGACTATTAAAATTCTCCTGCATGAGGCCCACTAGTTTATGTCTCCATTTGGTGACATATAACACAACAGAAATACGAGGCAACATGCTCATAAAGGTCCTCGATAGCTCTGGGAGCGCTTTCTGTCTCCTGTGACCCTCAGTCCACTCTAGCCCCATGACTGTGTGTGGCAGGAGAGACCTTGGCTCGTGCGTGTGTGGCTGTGGGTAGACAGCTACGTGGGTATGTGGGCTGCGAGCTTCATCACGCAGACTGCTTTTCTCACCAGCTCTGTGTCTTATTTTGCAGAATCCAACTTAGGTCTGGAAATCAGCATCCACTGTCCCTGTCACACCTTTCAGCCCAATGGGGATATCCTGGAAAACATTCAAGAGCTGATGGAAATCAAATTCAAAGGTAACAAAAGGGATGTTTATGGTAAGATGGGTGGGGGGAGTTAATAAAGCTAGATAAAACAGGAGACCCCTGGCCAGACCCTGAGAAGAGGAAGCAAGCTCCCTCACAGAGATGGCTGACTGTTTTGTATCGGGTTGGCCAGAAAGTTCTTTTGGGTTTTTTCCATATTCTGTTTTGTCCTCAAAGCAAGAACTCCCTATTCTGTAGAGAGTGCATGAGCATCTGGAAGACAGTATTGTGCTGGTAAGTCCTCTGAAATCATATAGGCAAGCTGGTCTACTTCTCTGTACTCAGTCAGCAAACTGGGGGTGAGAGTACCTCTTTCATAGGGCTGTCATGAAATTATATGAGCTTACATATGTGAAATAGAGTGCTTGGATACTCAGCAAATGAGAGTTGTCTTCATTTCCCCTAAAAGAAATGAACTTTGGTGGCCATGAGCATGAGCTCTCTGACTGCTGGGCTTTCCAGATGTTGCAGAGCCCACCCAAGGTGTGTCATCTGGGTTTGAGCTGCTTGGGGCCTCAGGGTGCTTGCATGGAGAGGGCAAAATAGTTGAGAGACATTTCTGGTTTTCCAGTATGTTTTCAAGGTGCTGAGCCTAGACAGTCTCTGAATTTCAGAGAAATTATGTTTTCTTTGCGGAGCCCTGTTGTGGGTTCACAGAGGCACTCCTGAGGCCAAGTGGTTTGTCAAAGTCAAACTAACCAATTTAAAACCTAAGGTCAGAGATGTATCTGGAAAAAGGTACCCATTTCAGGGCCTCTCTTGACCCCCAGCCCTGGGAAGTCCTTCATGAACTTTATTTCTGAACCAAATTTTTTTTTTTTTTTTGGCTGTACTGAGGGTCCCTTGGACTGCAAGGAGATCCAACCAGTCCATCCTAAAGGAGATCAGTCCTGGGTGTTCACTGGAAGGACTGATGCTGAAGCTGAAACTCCAACACTTTGGCTACCTGATGCGAAGAGCTGACTCATTTGAAAAGACTGTGATGCTGGGAAAGATTGAGGGCGGGAGGAGAAGGGGAAGACAGAGGATGAGATGGTTGGATGGCATCACCGACTCGATGGACATGGGTTTGGGTGGACTCTGGGAGTTGGTGATGGACAGGGAGGCCTGGCATGCTGCAATTCATGGGGTTGCAAAGAGTCGGACACGACTGAGCGACTGAACTGAACTGAGTCTTTGCTGTTGCACTCGGGCTTTCTCTACTTGTGGCATGTGGGGTCTTCTTTAGTTGTGATGCAAGGGCTTCTCACTGAGGTGCAGGCTTTTCTTGTTGCAGAGCATGGGTTGGGTTCTAGAGTGTGCTGGCTCGGTATTGCCATGTGCAACAGAGCTTTTTTTTTTTTTTTTTTAAAGCAAATCATTTGACATCCTAATCACAGAACCTCACAGCTCAAAAGACCTTTGAAGTCCTTACCTACATTCTGAATTGGGATGAAATCCTCCCACTTCAGTCAATAGTTATCTTGTTCATAAAGATGTTCAGAAACAGAAACTTGCGACCCAGCTTGCCTTCGATCTCCCAGTCCTAGTATGTCTGCGTGAGGCCCGTGTCCCTCCTCAGTTCAGTTCAGCCGCTCACTTGTGTCCGACTCTTTGCTACCCCATGGACTGCAACACGCCAGGCCTCCCTGTCCATCCTGTTACCATGCAAATCTCACTTCTCCCATTCCTGTCCCTGGTGGAGATGGACAGCCGCCAGCAGCTGGCCATCAAAATAGATCTTCTTGTAGTTGAGACTCAAATTCAGTTTTCAGGCTTTGCAGATGAACTAGCAGGTTTCCTTTGGAGTTTCTCTGCTGTTTTCATACACCTCGTGATCCTGTCTGAGTTTTATAGAGAAAACATTTTGAAACTATAAGTGCAGTGTGAATGTTGTGTGTGTGTGTTAGTCCCTCAGTCGTGTCCAACTCTTTGTGACCCCATGGACTGCAACCCGCCAGGCTCCTCTATGGGGTTTTGGGGGGAAGAATACTGGAGAGGGTTGCCATTCCCTTCTCTAGAGATCTTTCCAACCCAGGGATCGAATACAGGTCTCCCTTGTTGCAGGTGGATTCTTTACTGTCTGGGCCACCAGGGAAGGCCTGATGCGAACGTTAGCAATTGTTGATTCTTGTTCCTCTGGCTCCCATTCAAACTGTCTTAAATTGTGACATCTGGAAAGCATAGGGGGACTTAATGCCATCTTGACCAGTTCAGATTATGAGAGGAGACTCACACCTCAAGCTCTAAGTTTCAGGATCTAAACCGACAACTCAAAGGAATGTGTTGGAGCCTCATAGTGACAAGGATGCTTCAGGAATCTCTGTAAATTCTCTAGGAAGCGTCCCAGGAGGGGCTGTGCCCTCTGGAGGATTACCCTCAGGAGTCCCGAGGGCATCTGAGCACAGGCGTCTTGCAGGTCCCTTGATACCAGTTCTTCCATTGACTCTTCCCGTTCCTGCAGCTGGACAGTAGCATGAAGCTGTGTCTTACCCATGCCTTCCTCGAATACCCCACCATCCCACCTCCTGAACAGGGTGGGGATGGGATGAGAAAGTAGCATCCACCCTGCCCTCCCAGACGGGAGACCATCACCTTCCTTCCTTCTGCAGGTGTGGACAGCGATGATGATCCGGGCCGCGGAGATCTGGGGCGACTTAAGAAGAAGAAGGAACACATCCCTCATCTAATCCTCATGATGATTCCCCCAAACCGGCTAGACAGCCCAGGCCACAGTCAGAGGAAGAAGCGGGCCCTGGACACCAATTACTGCTTCCGGTAAGCCTGGGCGCTCTCAGGACCCGTGAATTCCTGAAACAACATTGACCGCTCGCCTGTTGCCCCACACCTAAGCCTTGTGCAACTGAGGGCCCTCGATGCTTTTCACACACACCTTGGGGAATGGAGATTTAGAACCTCTTACAAATCTGTTTTTCTGGGAGCCCCACTGTTTTTCTGCAGCACAGTCCTGTAAAGGCCTGGACAAACTAAAGGAGGACGAGAGTGTTGCTGAGATGACTTGGATTAGAGGCTTGGTCTCTCCATGGTTTTCATGCTTTAAAATACTCTTAAGGTCTGCTTGTGTGGCAGGGAGATTAATGCAGAGTTTTCCATTAAAGGCTCAGTTGCCTAGGAAGGGTCCAAGGATGCTACTGGATGAGCGAAAATAAGACAAGTTTACATTTGCAACGGGGAAGTGAGCTAGAGAATTTATGAATTTGGAAATAGTTGGACCGCCATTGTAAAGAGGTTAAAAAAAGAGCATCCATTTTCTCTTATTTTAGAGTAGTTTCTCATTTATAAGGAAGGAGGGTAAAAAAGCACAGACAGTGATTACTTAAAGACAGACAATGACCACATCCATGGGAAGGTCTGAAGGATAAAATGCTTTAAGAAGCTGGGACATGGGATTTCCCTGGTGGTCCAGTGGTTAAGACTTCACCTTCCAGTGTAGGGGGTGTGGGTTCAATCCCTGGTCGGAGAGCTAAATCCCATGTGCCTCTCAGCCATAAAACCAAAACAGAAATAACAAGTATTGTAACAAATTCAAAAAAGGCTTTAGAAGTGGTCCACATTAAAAAAAATAATCTTAGAAAAGAATTTGGGACAAGGAGCTCATCTGTGGATGCAGGGAAGGCTTCAGAAGGGTGTGGAACTGGAGCTGGGTCTTCAGGGATGAGTGAGGCTTGGGTATGTAGGGTTATGGGAGGAGGAAGCACTTCCGATAAAGGAAGGTGCATGAATGGGTCATTTTGGCTGGAGAGGAGGACGCCTGAATGGAACGGGGGAGAATGAATTGGGAGATTTTTAAATCTAAAACCAGGCCTATTGTGGAACAACAGAATGAACTGGGGATGTTGAGTGAGGAACGGAGTGTATAGGGAAGGCAGAGTGGTTGCCTCCAACTGTCTGAAGGCTGGCATGTCCATTTGTTCTGTGTGGCTCTCCTATCAGATAGGAATGGATGATCTTGGCTGCAAGGGCCAGTGGCTTAAGCCACGGGGGATTTCCTGTTCATAAGAAGTATGTAGGAGCAGCCCCAGGGTTGGTCTGGCTGCTTGCTTAATGCTGTTGAGGACACAGGCTTTCTCTCTTTCCAGTCTACCATGCCAAGTACGTTGGCTTGTCACCCCCTTGGTTATGGTCACATAAGCGTAAGCAAGACTGCTAGAGCTCTCGGCATCTTGTCCGTGCTCAAGACAAGAGGAGGAGGGAAGTAGTAGAACCAGCAGCTTTCCTTTTCCATCTGTGACTTTTTAAAAAATATATATTTATTTGGCTATACCAGGTCTTAGTTGCAGCACACAGGATCTTTGATCTTCCTTGCACCATGTGAGATCTTTAGTTGTGGCATGTGGGATTTAGTTCCCTTACCAGGGATTGAACCTGTGTCCCCTGCATTGGGAGTGTGGAGTCTTAGCCACTGAACCACGAAGGAGGTCCCTCATCTTTGACTTTTATAAAGAATCAAATATCTGCCAGAACTTGCCCTTGCCCACTACATACTTCTGCTTCTGTCTGATTGATCTATGCAGGGTTGTATGACAATCTCTACCTGCAAGGGAGGCCAGGAAAACAAATATCTGGTGTTCCAGACTGTAATGGGAGGTGGCAAGAGAGAAGAGGAGTAGGAACGGCTCTTGAGTATAAAAACAAGAATGTCTACCATGGTTCACCAGGGAACCCACAAGAAGTCAGATTTTGGCCAATAGCTGCCTTTGGAAGTAGCAAGTTTCTAGGTCTCAGCACAGGCTAGATGCCCACTTGGCAAGGGGTGTTGCCAAATGGAATCCTGCAGGCAACAGAACTAAAGTGGCCTGAGAGTCACACTGGGGGTAATCTAGGAATCATGAGTCTAATGGAAGGATGTGTCTCATTTTGATTCAATAGACTCTAGAATTGGACTGAGCAGTCATTTACTATAGCGTGTAAGTGCCTGAGCTTAGAGTTCATTTCTGGTTGCGTGCACATTAGGGAGGTAACAGTAAAACCAGCTCAACAAAGTTGAGTTGGCTAATAACACTTAGGGCTTGGTTTTAGGTGGAACACTTCAAGTCTTTATTTTGATTCATGATGTAAAAGGGACAGGACCACTTTTGCCTTTTTTCTCTCCATCATATATTATTTATGTATGTATCTATACCTTCTATGTCCTTGGGATTCTGGTCTTCAACAGAGGAAAATGCTTTTATGGTTAATACAGCTCAGTGCACTTGAACCTGGGGTCCCACTGACCAGAGCCACCTCTTATGATGACCAGGAAGGACTCCAGGTGCCCAGATGAGGGCCACTTGTGGAGTTTTTATGTTAGTGATTTCCTTGTCAGTTTTTCTTTTCTTTTTTTAGTAATTTATTTTTCTATTGTTGCAGCAATTTGGAGGAGAACTGCTGTGTGCGTCCTCTCTACATTGACTTCCGACAGGATCTGGGCTGGAAATGGGTCCATGAACCTAAGGGCTACTATGCCAACTTCTGCTCAGGCCCATGCCCATACCTCCGCAGCTCAGACACAACCCACAGCACGGTATGGTACAGGGTCATGCCTTATGGGGTGCTGGGGCTGAGCTGACCAGGCCACTTGTTTAAAAAGGATGCATGATGGGCTGCATGTTAAATGAGTGGATGGATGATGATCTGGGGTGTAAAATCCCTTATGGTGAAGGTTCTGATTTGGGCCCAACTCCAGTGGGTGACATTTTACCCTTTATAACTTTCTTGCATAGTTTCAACCAGACTTTTAAGTTGTTTATTTGCTCTTGTACTATGGGAATTACTTAGCTGTCACATGCCACTCCATATGTCAGAGAGTTTGGGGGCCAAAAGACTTCTATGATCAGATGCTGCTGCTGCTGCTAAATTGCTTCAGTTGTGTCCGACTCTGTGCAACCCCATAGAAGGCAGCCCACCAGGCTCCTCTGTCCCTGGGATTCTCCAGGCAAGAATACTGGAGTGGGTTGCCATTTCCCTCTCCATCTACGATCAGATAAAGAACTCTAATAATTCTTTTCTCTTGAAAGTAGAAGTTATTTTAAAAGATAACGTAAAACACACAGAAGAAGCCAACATGAAACAAAGGGAAGAGACGAGAGAGAGGGAAGTCGACGTCTGAAGCTAGCTTGTCTTTCTCTCCAGGGGAATCCGAGAGAGGGCCGTAACTTGTGAAGCATATTTCCTCATAGCTCCTCACCAAAGTGACCAGTTACAGCTAGGAGGAACCAACATAGGCATGTTTCTTCCCAGCCAAGAGAATTTCATGATCAGTTCCAAGTCCCTTGGTTGTGGGGGTCATGCTTAAACCAGTAATGCTCAGACCAGTGCCGTATGTTGCATTCCCTGTGAGCAGCAACCTGCCACTCACCCAAACTGGGTTCCGCCAGGTCCTCTGAAATAACATCAGTGGCCTATTTTGGTGGCTCAGACGGTAAAGAATTTGCTGGCAATGCAGGAGACCCGGATTTGATCCCTGGGTCAGGAAGATCCCCCTGGAGAAGGGAATGTCAACCCACTCCAGTACTGTTGCCTGGAGAACTCCATGGACAGAGGAGCCTGGCAGGCTACCATCCTTGGGGTCTCAGAATCAGACACAACTGAGCGACTAAGCACGCAGACTATGGAGCAGCCCCAAGACCTTGTAGAGTCCCTGGGACCCCGGCTTGAAGCTCGGTTTTCCCAGCCTCTTAGTGATGCCTCTCTCCCCAGGTGCTGGGCCTGTACAACACTCTGAACCCTGAAGCCTCAGCCTCCCCTTGCTGCGTACCCCAGGACTTGGAGCCCCTGACCATCCTGTACTATGTCGGGAGGACCCCCAAAGTGGAGCAGCTGTCTAACATGGTGGTGAAGTCCTGCAAGTGCAGCTGAGGCCCGACCTCCACAGGGAGAGAGGAGGGATTACCACTGCCTGCCTGCCTGCCCCTCGGGAAACACAGCAGCGACGGACCTCACTGCGAGGCCTGGGGCCCGCGACCTCCGGCTCCAGGCAGATGATGGCTGAGACGGGGGTTCCCCTTCTGGAACATTTCTTCTTCTTGCTGGGTCTGAGAATCACTGTAGTAAAGCAAGTGTGGGTTTGGTTAGGGGAAGGTCGATTTCTTCAGGAGACATGGATTTTCCGTGTCAGAGGTGGCGGGGATGGAGGAAGAGGGGTGGTTGAGTCGACACATTGCAGGGTTCACGGGATTTGGGACACCCTACGGGGGAAGGTGGGGTGGAGAATGGCCTGGACAGGACCAGACTGGAAGACCCTTGGCGCTGAGGTCAGATTGCTCATCCATCGCTGACCCACGTCTGCTCGAGGGGCATCTGGATCACGTTATACCAGGCAAGCATCTTTCTTTAGGCAGGTTCCCAAGACAAAAGTCCCGGAATTGTATCTCGTACTTACCTGGGATTAAGGACAAGTCTGTTAGTTTTGCAAATTGTCCCCTGGACGTCAATCGGCATTGAGGGTTGTTCCGGGAGAAGATCTAGGTAACGCAGGTCCTGGGGGTCATCAACTATATTGGGCCCAATGGATATGCAGAACTCCGAGGTAGAGGGTGGGAACTGACCCTCTCTGGTCTGCTCCTTGGGTTCCTCCTCTCGCCTTCTTCCTTGATCGTTATTTCTCCTTGGACATTTGGCTAGACACCTTCCAGGTCAGGGCGCACACGACTGGAGTTTGGGTCTCTGCAGCCTTGGGGCATCATGGGTTTCCCCTCCTGACCCCCACCTCCCCACCCCGAGACCCCGTGTTCTTCTGGTGTTCCTGGAAGCAGGTGCTACGACGTGAGAGGCATGCAGGGAAGTTGCACACGTGCCACACAATGACTTGGCCCCAGACGCATAGACTGAGGTATAAAGACAAATACAAATATTACTCTCAAAATCTTTGTATAAAATTTTTGGGGAATCTTGGATCGTTTCATCTTCTGGAAGATTGTTTCTAAACAATAAAAGCCTTATTCTAAGGTGTAAGTCTTGACTCGTGAGGTATCCTTCTTAATGCCATGCCCACATCTAATGATCAGAGGGAACTGGAATCTGAAGGCTGAGACTCTCAAACACTGAGGCACTGCTGACTGTGAATTCCCTGGACAGTGTGCACTGCGCTGCTCTCTGCCCGCCCTCTGCCCTGTTCAGGGAGTTCACGGTGGGGGGAGGGGGGCTGTACTTCAGTCTGTGTTTTGTTCCTTCTCGCAGCAATTATCCTCAGACACACAGAGGCGGTGGCTGAGATTTGGGCAGAAATCATCTCCATTTGACCTCCATTTAACTGTGGGCAAAAATCACCCGGTGTGATTTTTGCATATGGAAATGTGTTGGCTTGTGTATTCACTATAAATTCAGGTGAGAATGAGAGAAACTGTCTGTGGCAAATGGCCCACAAATATGAGGCTGATTCTGTCCTCGGGCGGACCCTAGAAGAGCTCACCGGGGACTCCTTTTCAGAGGATGGGCCTCTTGTCAGGGAGTTTTGGAATGGAAGAGGCCAAGGAAAGCACAGCCCCACGTTCAATCTCTCAGGTGAGGTCACGGGTGCCTGAGCAATGCACAATTCTACTGTGGTTTCATGTCCACCTGAAGCAATCAACTACAATAAGTGAGGAACCATCTAGCATGTTCCTCTACTGAAATTACCACTGGTTAAAAAAAGAAAAGACTTTCTGAAGCTAAAATTTGAGGGTGTAGGATGTGTACAATATGTTAGTGCCTGTATGTATGTGTCTGTCTCTGTGTGTTCACCTTGCTCCTTCTTGAGTTGTCCCAAATTAAACTCATGAATTTGGTCACTAAGACTCTTCTCCTGCTTTGTCTACTGCTGCTGCTGCTGCTAAGTCGCTTCAGTCGTGTCCGACTCTGTGCGACCCCATAGACGGCAGCCCACCAGGCTCCCCTGCCCCTGGGATTCTCCGGGCAAGAACACTGGAGTGGGTTGCCATTTCTTTCTCCAATGCAGGAAAGTGAAAAGTGAAAGTGAAGTCGCTCAGTCGTGTACGACTCTTCACGACCCCATGGACTGCAGCCCACCAGGCTCCTCCATCCATGAGACTTTCCAGGCAAGAGTACTGGAGTGGGTTGCCATTGCCTTCTCCCCTGCTTTGTCTACGCCCAGCCAATTCTGAGGGCTCCTCTCTCACACTCCATCCCATGTGACAGCCATTTACTTCCACTCTTATTTCAGGAACTATGTCCTGGCTGTAAAATCAGCGCTGGTGGGATTGTCCTGTCTTACCAAAGGGAGCCTGTGGGTCTGGAGAGGAGATACAGCATGCTTAGCTCATCAGCCATGGCTACAGCCAGCCCAGATTTTCAGTCTGTTCATTGATGGCAGTCCTTCTCAAATTTCAGTGGGTGAAAGAATCACCCAAGTGCTTATTTAAAACATGTAATTTCAGGCTGCAGCTTTAGAGATGTTGTTATGGCTGGGTTAGGTCCAGCCTACCTAGAAACTGTATTTTAAGAAGTGGTGCCTTATAGCTGATATTGTTGGTCCTTGAGGCTTAACTGAGAAGAGGGAAGTAATCTTACAGGCCCTAGAATACTGCCCCCCCACCCCCGACCCATCCCTGGCTATTTATTGGCCGAACCACGGCATGTGGGATCTTAGTTCCCCAACCAGGGATCAAACTCAAGCCCCCTGCAGTGGAAGCATGGAGTCTCAATCTCTTAATCACTGGGCCACCAGGGAAGTTCTAAACCCTCCTTTTTATCCAACCACATTAGACATCACTAGAACACTGGCCTCTGTGTTCACACTAATAAACTAAGGCCATGAGCAGTGTTTCCTGAAGGATCCCAAAGAAAAACAGCCCTGCTGTGATTCCAAATCTTCTTTCTGTGTTAGGGCTCTATTCTTATCTTAGCTGATACAAATATGGGCAGGGGTCTGAAGCCCAGCCTCCCTGTTCCACATGTCACTTACAGGACTGCAGAAACCCAAACCATTTTTCTGTCCATCTTTTAAAATATGTGCCTCTTTAGGGGAAGGGTAAAGAGGGGCTCTGTTCTTTAAGGGTAAAGAGGGAGGATCATATGATTTGCTCAGTTTGTTATCAAGAGAAGTCCAGTACCAATAATAAGGACATTAAAATACTTGGGTAAATGAAGGAAGAGACCTGGAGTTCTGGAGTTCTGGTCTTACACTTGATCAGCACGTGGTGAATGCAATAAGCAATTAGCCTGAGGAGTCAGTTCTGATGGTTATCTAGGGCAATTCTAAACACTCTAATTGGTCGAGAAGTTCTTTTACTGGACTCATACCTTCCTATGCTCTTTTGTAAGAACTGTATGGTATGTCTCCCCAAACACCTTATTTCCCAGTTCTACACATCAGCAGGGGGCTATGGGGGAATTCTAATTTGTCTACTAATCAATTCATAACCAAATTAGCAAAGATGGTCCTCAAACTACTCAGAAGTCTCAGGAACATCTGAATGCATTCTTCTCTTCTCTCCTGCAACTGACAGACTTCATCCCTCATGAAGAAAGAGAAGGCTTCCATGTGCTCAGACCTGTTTTCATTCACCAAGAAGGCAACAGAGCCCCTCTTCTCTCCGCCTTTCTGGGTGTCCTTTTTTTTTTTAGGATTTCAGTGCTGAATCTCTACCACCCTGTTGTAGAAACCCCAGATGCTGGATTCTCCTCCAATAGCTTCCTGCGGTAGCTAAGTCAACCTTTAGTGGGCTCTGCAGTCACCTTTTAACCTTTTCTCCAGTGGAAGCCAGAGAGAAGACCTGGATAGGGTCCACCTAGGATGGATGAGGAAGCATGAAAGCAGAGGCTAAGCAGGAAGCAGGGCTGAGCTGTATCATCCTGAGAACTGTTTAGGTAAACACTGTGCGACTGGATACAAATCCACACGCCATGGGAGGACCCGTCTGCTGCGGTCTGGTAATGGAGACGTGCACACGCACCAGCACCCCAGGTGCTGGAACTTCCCTTGGGGAAGAGCCTGGACCCACCATCTGCTGAAACCAAATGTAAGAATGAAGCATCTCTTTTAGAGCTCACATTTCTTAACCAAAGTTTAAAAAATTGCCCAGCAATGAAATAAAATGAGAAGTTGATCCCATTTCAGTCTTGTTTGTGAATACTGATTGTTGGGAAATTAGTAAATGGAAAAAAAAAATAAAAATAGACTTACTTTATTAATTTTAGAAATCAGTTAATTCCAAAGGGTGCATTTACCGTGGCTCATGTGGTCAGCGGCACACCGACTTTGTCTTTACGCCCGGGGAAACTTGTGACGCAAGCCCCCCCTTTCTCCCAAACCCTCCGGAAAGGGAAGAACAGCTTTGGTAGATAACGTTGTTGGGATTCTAGGTTTGTAGGAGGTAAAGCTTAATACTGCAAAGTCTGGAAAAGAAGAGGAAGCAAAATGCAAATAGCCAAAGAGCCTCTTTTATATCATCTGTGTGGTAGCAGGAGAGGGGCAGAGAAGACCTAAGCAGGTGGGGGAATGGGGGGGAAAGAGGGAAAAGATACACGTGTGCTCAGATGGGGTATATATCGCATCCGCTGAAGGTCCCCACTGCCAAGTTCCATCGAAACCCAGCTGATACGTTTCCCTGTCATCTCAGAACAAGCCTGGACTGGCTGATGGGCAACAGTCTACTGCCACTTCTGCTGGAAGGCATTGGGGACTGAAGCAGCAAAAAAATACTCTGGACCCCTTGCAGCACTGGTGAGTGCTTCACTGGAGTCAGGCACCCAGGGGGAGTGGAGCAGTGAGCAGGTTCCTCCTCCTCGGGTCTGTGCTTCATCTTTTAGTGTGAATGGGATCTGGAAGAGAGGAAGTCAACCACTGAGTATCGGACATGACCACGTGGGCTTGTACTAATCTCTGGCAATGTTTGGATAAGTTAGCGTTACTGAAGAATAAAGTAGCTGTGGCCCAGACAAATGAAGGTCATTGGAAGTAGAAAACTATTCAGTTAATAATTTTTTAAGTTTATTTTTTAATCGGAGGATAACTGCTTTACAATGTTGTGTGGGTTTCTGCCATACAACACCATGAATCGGCCATAAGTATACACGTGTCCCCCAACTCTTGAACCTCCCTCCCACCCTTCTAGGCTGTCACCGAGCACCGGGTTGAGCTCTTTTTAACTACTTTTGTTGGAAACAGAAACACTCTCAGAACAGAAACAGAAACACCTGTTCTAAAACACTCTCATTTTGCTGCTGCTGTTTTTTTGTGTAGTCCTCTTAGTTTCTTCCCCCACAACAACATTTATCCCTTTTGCTTCTTCAATACAAGTTACCCTTTTCTAGAACCTCAGAGTCAGCATTTTTAGCATTCGATATTGAACTGCGTGGAAAAACTATTCTATGTATGCTCCAGTTTGTCTAAATCTTCTTTCCATGTGGGGTTATCAGGTAACACTTGGCCTTGTATCCCCTGCGCTAGCCCCCAATATCCCTACACTCCTCCATCCAGTTTAGGAAAAGAACTACCTCAAATCCCCCGTGCTGCTGCTAAGTCGCTTCAGTCATGTCCAACTCTGTGCGACCCCACAGACGGCAGCCCACCAGGCTCCTCTGTCCCTGGGATTCTCCAGGCAAGAACACTGGAGTGGGGTGCCATTCCTTCTCCAGTGCATGCACGCATGCTAAGTCGCTTCAGTCGTGTCTGACTCTGTCCGACCCCATGGACAGCAGCCCACCAGGCTCCTCTGTCCATGGGATTCTCTAGGCAAGAGTACTGGAGGGGGCTGCCATTTCCTTCTCCAGTGAGACTCTCTTAATTCTTTCCCATCCCCACTACCCTGAATTTTGGGTTTATCTTTCCCTTGTTTGCTTTAAAAAAAAAACAGGTTTGGTTACTATATATACTCATATCCTAAACACTATATTTCAGCTTTATGTAGGTTTGAATTTTACGATGCTATTTTGTTATGTGGCTATTCTTACATGTGATCTCAGCACGCAACTGGAAGAATTTCTTTAGGTAGGTACTGAGGAGTGGAATTGTTGGGTCATAAATACTTGCATCTCCAACCCTCTAAAAATAATGCCAGATTATTTTTGAATGCAGTTGTACCAATTCACACCCCCTCTGACAGGGTAAGAGCTTCCCCCACCCCCTGGCCTTCTCTACATGTGGAAAAGTGGTATTGCCTGAGTATAAAATTTTTGTGAATCAACTGAGATACGATGGTATCCTACTGTGGCATCTGCCTGATTAGGAATGAGGTTGAGCATTTTTTCAAGTTTATCTAGTATTACACATACACTTCAACAAAATTCCAGGACATGCCTTTTGCTTATTTTCCAATTGAGTTATTGCTTTTTAGTGTTTGTAAATAGCTCTATTGGGATATAATTCCATACCATTCAATTCATCCATTTAAGGTGTAAAATTCAGTGGCTTTTAGTATATTCAGAGTACACCCATCACCACAATCAAGTCTAGAACATTTTCACTGAAAGGAAATGAAAACCCACATCTCTTAGCCGTCACCCCCATACACCTCATCCCCTACCCCTAGGTGACCATGAAGCTACTTTCTGTCTCTGTAGGTTTGCCTGTTCTGTTGTTGCTGTGCAGTCTCTAAGTTGTGTTGGACTCTTTGCAGCCCCTTGGATTGCAGCACTCCAGGCTCTTCTGTCTATTATTATCTATCTAATATTGCCTCTTCTGTGTGCTCAGTCGCCTCAGTCGTGTCTGACTCTTTAGGACTCCACGGACTGTAGTCTGCCAGGCTCCTCTGTCCATGGGATTCTCCAGGCAAGAATACTGGAATGGGTTGCCATGTCCCTCTACAGGGGATCTTCCCAACCCAGGGGTTGAACCTGCATCTTCTGCAGCTCCTGCCTTGCAGGCAGATTCTTTACCGCTGAGCCATCAGAGAAGCCCATTCTGGACACTGCATATTAAGTGGAATCCTTTAAAATGTAGTCCTTTGTGTCTGGCTTCTTTCACTTACCATAATGTTTTCAGGGGTTGTTCACACTGAAGAATGTATCAGTATTCTATTCCTGAAATGGCTGAGTAATACTCTCTTGTGTATATATACTATATTTACTCACTCACTAGTTGCTGGATGTTTGGGCTGTTTCCACCTCTTGGATATTATTAATAATGCTGCTATAAACACAGAGGGTTATGACCAACCTAGATAGCATATTAGTAGCATATTCAAAAGCAGAGACATTACTTTGCCAACAAAGGTCCGTCTAGTCAAGGCTATGGTTTTTCCAGTGGTCATGTATGGATGTGAAAGTTGGACTGTGAAGAAAGCTGAGTGCCAAAGAATTGATGCTTTTGAACTGTGGTGTTGGAGAAGACTCTTGAGAGTCCCTTGGACTGCAAGGAGATCCAACCAGTCCATCTAAAAGAGAACAGTCCTGGGTGTTCTTTGGAAGGAATGATGCTAAAGCTGAAACTCCAGTACTTTGGCCACTTCATGCGAAGAGGTGACTCATTGGAAAAGACTCTGACGCTGCGAGGGATTGGGGGCAGGAGGAGAAGGGGACGACAGAGGACGAGATGGCTGGATGGCATCATGACTCGATGGACATGAGTTTGAGTGAACGCCGGGAGTTGGTGATGGACAGGGAGGCCTGGCGTGCTGCAATTCATGAGGTTGCGAAGAGTCGGACACGACTGAGCGATTGAACTGAACTGAAGTGAAACATTCAAGTTCAAGTTTTTGTTTGGACATATGTCTTCATTTGGGTTACATACATAAGAGTAGAATTGCTGGGTTATAATGGTAATTCTATGTTTAATGGTTTGAGGACCTGCCAAATTGTTTTCCAAAGTAGGTGCACCATTTTGGATTTCCACAAGCAGAGTATAAAGCTTCTAACTTCTTCACATCCTCATCAACACTTGTTATTGTCTTTTTTTGAATATCGCCATCCTGGTGGGTATGAAATGATATTCTGATGTGGTTCTGATTTGCATTTACCTAGAAACTAATGCTGTTGAGAATGTTTTCATATGCTATTTGCATGTATATCTTCTGTGAAGAAATGTCTTGTTCAGACCATTGCCCATTTAAAAAACTGAGTTGTCTTTTCAATTAATGAGTTGTAAGACTTCTCTACATATTCTAGATGTAAGTCCCTTATCATATATATAATTGCAAGTATTTTCTCCCATTCTGTGGTTTGCCATTTCATTCTGATGGTGTCCTCTGAAGCACAAAATGTAAAAACTTTGATGCTGTCCAGTTTGTCTATCTCTTTTCTCTTTGTTGCTTATGCTTTTGACGTCATATCTAAGAAACTACTTACTGAGTTTTAAAGTTCTTTGCTTAATACCTGGACAGTAAGTTTTTGAAGGTATGTTACAAACACCCTCACTGAGTTTGTGACTTGTTTCTTCAATCTCTTTAGAGTATCTTTTTTTTTTTATAGAGCTTGTTTCATGATTTATTAATTTATAAGTAAAGTCCTATTCCGAGATAAAAATTAGGTTGCATTTTCAGATATACACTTAACAAGCGACCTTTCCAGAAAATGACTTCGTTTCAAATGTTAAGACTTCTAGAATATCCAGGGCAGTCACCATAAAAAACAGATAATTTCTTTAAAATTCTTCTTTAAATTAAAAATTTCAAACATGCACACAAACTAGAAGAGTATCAGACACTTTCCTGTTCCCATCCTCTAGCTTTGATCACCATCAGCATCCTACAATTATTTCATTTCTCTCTCTCCCCGTGCATGCTTTTTCTTCTGGAATACTTCATAGAAAACCCAAGATAACACATCATTTTACCCATAAATACTTTAGCATGTATTTCATGTAGATAAGGACTCATGGATAAAAGGAAAACAAATCAAACCCCCCCACCCCCCGCCCAACATAGTTAGGGTGTCTTAGAAGTTCTTAATTTGAACAAAGTCAACTTGATCAGTTTTCACCTTTCTAGTTTGCACTTTGGGGATCTGACTTGAGAAAGCATTTCCTTACATTATATATTGTCATATACTGTCTTATAAAATATGGACACTTTTGCTTCTGTATTTAAGTGTTTTAATCCAAACTAAAATTGTGTACAGTATCAAGCACATATCTACTTTCAGTTTTTATCACACAATAACAAATTTTCCTAGCATTATTTATTGAAAAATCTACCCTTTCCTCCTTTAACTGCAGTATTTCTCTACCATACACTGTTTCCATGTAGAAGAAACACAGTTTACTGTGCCAATACCACATTTTCTTAATTTCTTTACCTTGATAATAATTCTGCTTATGTGTAAGACAAGTCACATGTGGCCCCTATCTCTCATTACTATTCCGTAAGAGTGGAAGGGTTATTACTTGGCCTTTTTCTTTTCTAGGTAAATTTCAGAATCAATTTAAGTTTTTAAAAAATGAACAACTAATATCCTCTTCTCCAGTCTACAGATCAATTTTGGAGTGAACTGACATCTTACCAAACTGATTTTTAATCTATGAACATGTATCTCTCTTCACTTTTTTTTTTCTTTCTTCTAAGTGACTCTACATAGGGCTTTGTAACTTTTTAAATGCTAGGTTTTAACTATTTTTGTTAGATTCTTCCCTAGGTATATTATATGTTTTCATGATTATAACTTTGATACAAAGGGTCTGTGCTAAGTAGCTTCGGTTGTGTCTGACTCTTTGTCATGAGCCCGCCAGGTAGCCCGCCAGGCTCCTCTGTCCATGGGATTCTCCAGACAAGAATACGTGAGTGGATTGCCAAGCCCTCCTCCAGGGGATCTTCCCAACCTGGGGATGGAACCCACGTCTTTTATGTCTCCTGCACTGGCAGGCGGGCTCTTTACCACTACCACCACCTGGGGAGCCCGATACAAAGGCTATCTTTTCTATAATTTGTAATCGACTTTGGAAAATGCTTATAAAGCTAAAAATTTACTTGAACACTTGTTTTGGGTTTCCAATCAGACAGATGCATTATGTGAGAATAATGACAGATTTTCTTCAGTCCTTTCTTCACTTTTTCCCTTGTGCTACTTTATTGACCAGGACTTTCAGTACAACACTCAATAGAAGTGATGGGTTCCCTTGTCCTGTTCTGCACCTTAAAGGAAATATTTTCAAGGTTTCCCAACTAATAGTATGATAGTTACTGTTGACTTTTTGTAGAGATATTCTATTATTAGGTTCTTTTCTGAGTTAGCTAGGAATTTTTTTTATTTAAGTCATGAAAGTACTGAATTTATCAAATGCTCATTCTGTATCCATTGAGAGCAGCATATGATTTTTTTTCCCCTTTGATCTGTTACTGCAGAAAATTACGAGTCAATTTTTAAATATGACATAATCCTTGAAGCTCTGGGTGGCCCTAACTTGATCATGATTTTTTTTAACATTGTTGGGCTCAGTTCGTTAATGCTGTAGCCAGATTTTTTTGCATTTATATCCACAATTAAGAAATTATAATTTCAGAACTTTTGGGGTAGACTGTCTTTGTTAGGTCTTGATATTAAGATGATAAGAGTTAGGGTGTTCCCCCTTTTCCTTGACTCTGGAACAGTTCATAGAAGATTCGTATATGTGGTTCTTGAATGTCCAGTAAAACTATAAAAGCCTAGGGTTGAGCTTCTGAGAAGACTTGTTCTTGACTCAGTTTTCTAATAAGTAAAAGAATATTTGGGCTTTATATTTAGTAAATTCTTGTAAGCTAAATAACTAAAATTGTATCCATCCCTGGTAGCTCATCTGGTAAAGAAGCTTCCTGGAATGTAGGAGATGCCAGTTCGATTCCTGGGTCAAGAAGATCCCCTGGAGAAGCGACAGGCTACCCTCCAGTATTCCTGGGCTTCCCCGGTGGCTCAGATGGTAAAGAATCAGCCTGCAATGTGGGAGACCTGGGTTCAATCCCTGGGTTGGGAAGATCCCCTGGAGAAGGGCATGGCAACCCACTCCAGTATTCTTGCCTGGAGAATTCCCATGGACAGAGGAGCCTGGTGGGCTACAGTCCACGGGGTCACAAAGAGTTGGACGCCACTGAGTGACTAAGCACACACATCCAACTCAACAAAGTTTTAAAAATGTATCAAAACAAGGTTATTCATAGTATCTTCTTACCATCTGTTTTATCTCTGAAGGATGTATAATGTCTTTATTTGTTCCTCACAACCCCATGTTTATTTTCTATTTTGTTAATTTCCTCTTTTATCTTTATCATCTTTGGATTTATATTGTTGTTCTTTTTTTAACTTCTTAAGTCAGACACTTAGCACATTAACTTTCAGCCTCTCCCCTTTCCCTAGAATAAATTTGCCTTTAATATTCCTCAGGTTTTGATAAACAGTGTTTCCTAACTACGACTTTTTTGATGAATTAACTTTCTTAATTTCTAAACACATGAGACTCTTCCACTTACCCTTCTGTTATTGGACTGTGATCAAGGAAGATGGTCTTTGATTTAAAGCCTACTACATAGTCTCTACAGATACTAATGTTTATTATGCACTTACACAGCATGATGTTCTACAAATATCTATTATGTCAAGTCTGTTAACTGAGTAGTTCAAACTTCCTAAAATGTTTTCAAGTTTTTCAGACTGCTTGATCTAGCAATTACTGAGTCACATTAAAACATTCCATAACGAAGATGGATTTGTCTGTTTCTCTTTGTGGTTCTGTTAAGTTTTGCCCAATGTATATATATTTTTATAACTATTCATTTTATTTAATTTTAAAAATCAGTCAATATGCTAGTTAAAATAAGCCCACAAGGAAAGGTTACTTTCCTGGTGAATCTTTCGAACTTTTTGCCAAAAGGTAGTGATCCCTTTTATTTTTCAATATACTTTTTGCCTTAAAATCTATTTTGTCTGATGACTATAATGCACCCTCCTAGTATATCTTTTTCCAACTTTTCCTTTCATGCTTTTTTATATACTTATGATTGAGATGTATCTCTACTTTTAAACAGTCTACAAGTGGCTGCTTAAAACTGAGGCTGACAATACACCCTCTTCTGGTTGAACACTCCTCCCCACCTCCCCTGCTACTACCTTGCCCTGTCTGACGCAGCAGCCACAGAGATGACATTAGACCCCAAGTCAGCTCCTGCACGCCTCTACCCCGGACGCTCTGACGGCTCGCACTTCCCTCCAAAGGAAAGTACAGGTCCTTTCCTTAGCTTGTGGGGTCTTCGGGATCTGACCCCTCATCATCTCTGAGGCCCATCTGTGCCCACTCTTCCTTGCTCCCTACTGGCCTGCTTGTCTTTCCCAAACGCGGCAGCCACGATCCCTTTCAAGGCAGGCGCTCGCGCTGTTCCCTCTGCTTGGAATTCCTTTCCCTCATCACCACCAGTTCAGGCCCTCACCCCCTTCAGGTCTTCACTCAAACGCCACCCCTCCTGACTACTGTT
This sequence comes from Bos mutus, assembly GCF_027580195.1. Taxonomy (NCBI): domain Eukaryota; kingdom Metazoa; phylum Chordata; class Mammalia; order Artiodactyla; family Bovidae; genus Bos; species Bos mutus. The sequence continues at coordinate 98,591,670 of NC_091626.1, forward strand.
CAGAATAGTGCTTCTCCTCATTCCCTGTTCGCGTTCACGGCTTCACTTTTCTCTGGAACACTCACCACTATCTAACGTACTATTTGTGTTCCTTATTTGGTTTCCCGTCTCTCTCCCACTGGGGACTCTTGGTCCTTTTGTCCACTGCTCTGAGCTGTGTGCCAGTGCTGACCCCCGTGTGTGGCACACAGTGTGGTTTTGTGCTAAGTTGTGTCTGAGCCTTTGGTGACCCCACGAATTGCAGACAGCCAGGCGCCTTTGTCCACGGAATTTTCACATAGTGGATGCTCAGTAAATATGTGTCCAATGAATCAGTCTCTGACTTTCACTGGAACATTTAGTTCATTCACATTTCCGTAATTACTAATATTTTTATTTATTTCTTAAATCGTGCTATTTGTTCCACCTTTTCTGTGTTTTCTTACGGATTTATCATTTTTATCATCTCATTTCCTCTCTACTATTTTGGAAGTTTCACATTTGTAATCTTTTAGTAACTACTCTACTCACTTCTGCATTTGTATAAAGTATGTATGGCTGAAGTTAATCAATATCTTCATCTTTTCATTGTACCATGTCGGGTTAGATGCTCTGACTCTGATCATACCTTCTCTCTTGATTTATATGATATTGATGTTGGATATTTTCATTCCCTTCCTCTCCCTTTTAACCTCACAAGAACATCATTATTACTTCACTGGTCATTATGTTTATATTTGTCCATATTTTTACACAGTCTTTGCTCATAATTCCTCCTTGCATCTCAAACCTTTTTCGGTATCATCTTTCTCTATTTGAAATACGTTCTTTAGGTTCTTTCCTTTTGTGGCGGTTTGTTAGGGGCAAATTCTTCAGGATTTTGTATGTTAAAAAGTGTCTTTTTTTAAATTCTCATCTGTGAAATGCTTTAAACATGCTTTAGGTTTGGTAATTCTTTCTTGTCATCAATGGTAAGGTTTCCACTATCTCTGTTGAGAAGTATGCTGGCATCCTTTGGTAAGGCTTCTTTTTTCTCTAGCTGCTTTTAACACCTTTCCTTTGTCTCTGTTATTCTAAAGTTTAAGTATGGTGTGTCTAGGTGTGGATTTCTTGCGATTCGCTGCAATTTGTGTATCTTTCATCAGCTTTGGAAAGCTTTTAGCCATTAACTCTTCAAATATTGCCCCTGTCCCATTTTTCTTTCCAGAACTCCAATTAGATATCTATTAGGGCTTCTCGCTTGGTTTTCCACCATTTTATTATTTTTTTCTGTACTACATTTCAGATAGTTTCTTTAAAAACAACTTCAGCTCATTGAATCTCTCTTCAGCTGGATCTAATCTGTACTGAAGCCCATCTGTTGATTTTTAAACTTTAATTACTATATTGTTTTCAATTCTGAAAGTGCTACTTAGTTCTTTTTCAAATCTATTTGGTCATAATTTTAATCTCTTGGTTTTACTCATAGTTTCACTCCCTCTTTTAATTTCTCTAAACATATGAGCAAGTTTTTTTGTGTGTTTGTTTTTAGCTATTTTTTAAAAAATCTATTTATTTTTAATTGAAGGATAATTATAATATTGTGGTGGTTTCTGTCACATCAACATGGATCAGCCATAGGTATATATGTATGTCCCTTTTCTCTTGAGCCTCCCTCCCACCTCCCACCCTATGCCACCCCTCTAGGATGTCACCGATCCCTGGTTTGAGTTCCCTGAGTCATACAGCAAATCCCCACTGGCTGTTTTACACGTTAGTGCATATGTTTTCATGCTACTCTCTCCATTCATCCCCACCCCCTGCCTGCCTATGTCCATAAGTCTGTTCTCTATGTCTGCGTCTCTGCTGCTGCCCTGCAAATAGGTTTATCAGTACCATCTTTCTAGATTTCACAAATATACATTAATATACAATATTTGTCTTTGAGAAATATTTTTTTAATTGTACGTCTAGTTATTTCAATATCTTAGTTTTTACAGGTCTGATGTTGTTAGCTGTTACTTTTGCTGACTTTTACTTATGGCGCCATGCTTCCCTCTTTGCTAAACTGTGATACCATGGTTCTTAAAACGTTACCTGTGGGAATTATTTGAGATTTGAATTGAAGGATGATTTCTCCAGAAAACAAAAAAAAAGTATTTAATTCTACTGGGTGCCTTGGGCCACTACTAGCTTAGGACTACTTAAACGAAATTCTCAGTTTGAAGTTTTTTGGAGCACCTAGGGAATAGGGTTGTAAATGGACAGGGGAGAGTCCCCTACTCCATCTCACTCCCCACCAAGGTTTAAGACAGGCAATTTCTTTCAGTGCCTGAGCAGCGGAGGTCAGGTGGGGGGGGGGTTGTTTATTTCTGGTTAAACTTTCCAAGGAGGAGATAGCCCCGTGGGGTCCCATCTTTATGTGAAAGGTCTCCAGTTAGACTCTCACCTTGAGACTGGCCTGTTGTCCCTTACATCTGCCATAATTCTGGTCGAGAGCTGCTTCCATCCCTTCTCCTGCCTGATGAACTGGTGCTGGATAATTGGGGCAGGAAGGGTATAGAATGATAATGTTACTGCATTTTTCCCCTCCCTGCCTCTGTGGTCATGATCACAGCCCAGTGCTTTTTTGTAAGACTAAAAAAAAAAAAAAAACAGCTATTGAAGTTATCCCATCTTCTTTTTCGCTTTGATGTCCTAGTGTGGAAATGCTTTAGTGTTTTTTGGTCAAATGTCTATGGATCATACTATCTATTTATACACTTGGCTTTTATCAAATAAAGTTACATCTTATTAGGTTAGTTCTAAAGTCAAGAAGCAACACCGGCATAACATCAGAGTTACTTTTGAAAATCATAAAGCACCTGTAAACTACATTATACTGGTTTGGCAACTATCAGAGTCCAGCAAACCCAATTTTTCTTCCAGCCTAGCACCAGATTAAAGTAACTGCCTTCTGTTACTTTAATACAGTGAATAAAAATACTTTTAAACATGGGGCAACATTTGTGAAGGCGAACCACGCCATTGGAGGCACCTGGGAGGAGAGGTGGCCCAGCAGATCCACCCTCCGCGCTCACTTTAGAAGCACACGTTCCCCGAGCAGAATGCTTGACAGACTTCCCTAAATTGCCCCAAACAGTTTCTTGCACCTTTTCTGGGGGGTGGGTAGGGGGAGGGGACTGTGTCTTGTACATGTCCCTCCCTCACTTCCCCTGCGACGCTCTTTTAAGGGCAGAGACCGTGTCTTACAAATCTTTATGTGGCCCGAGCTCCTAGTATTTTGGTGTGCGAGTATTTACAGGGGGACCGCATGGTAAACGCCCTGCTGACTGCTGTGGAAATGATCAGTAGCACAGTTCCCAGTGGGAAGCAAAAGGCTCCCAACTGACAATACAGACTGTGCTTCTTCAAGCGGCAAAAGGCCTGGTGTGACAAGCAGCAATCACGCTCCAGACCAGCGCTCTACCACGCGTCAGCTGTCTCAAGGAAAGGGGTGCAGATTTCCAGTGAGATCCTCTGATCATCAACAGCTTTTCTAACTGAGAAAAGACAGAACATCATCAGGACTTCTATTCCAATAAAGACAGCCCAGACCTCAACCACCATGATATAACTAGAGTGATCTTTCTCCCCGCAAGGTCTGAAGTGAGTAAGAGAAAATTAATTTTTAAAATTACCTAAATGCACAAAGTTTTTAAAGTTGTGCCTTAGATTTGCCCCTAAGGCCTTTCCAACTGATCTGAGTCGCCCTGGTAGTACCCTGGCAGCATTCTGGTTTGGTAAGAAAGAGAGTGAATGAATCACTTTATTTTTATCCTGAGTGACACAGGGGAAAGGAGACAGCTGGGGAGTGAGGGCCAACCTGCTGGCCTCCCCCCTACCTTCCTGGGCACAGCTCGAGTATGCAGGAGTGAACAACACAGGCGCAAAAGCAAAGATCCATTTCAGGAAGCCCTGCCCGGGTGACACACAGGCGCACCAGGCACAGCTGCGAGGGGTTTGTTCAGAGCAAAGAGCCCCCGAGTGACGCTGAAAAGCAGTCACGCGGGAGAAGGGAGCTGCCCGACCACAGCAGCACCATCGGACTCTCACGCCCTCCCAGAAACGCTCCTGCCTTTCTAAAAAATACAGGCACCTGGTGTAACTCTCTGATGCCAACACCAACATGGGCTCAAGAGACCATCCATGGGGGCAGATGTACTTCCTACTTGCAAATGAGCATTGAATAGTTTTAATTGCCGTTTAAAGGAATTCTCCTGTAAAGAACTAAAGTCACATAGACAATAAGCCTAATTCTTCTCAGAAAATTGTACTCAATGAAACTCTGAACGTATATTTCATTCTTACAGACCTGTAAAAACCATATTACGCTTATTCGGGTTCATTTTCTTACTACAATAAACCCTAAGATGAGTGTGATAAAGTTACAGCATGGAACAGAAAGATACAAATCTATGAGAATGACTTTCAGATGTCACTCAGTCAGAAGTGTTTCTTTTTTTAGCTACATTCAAGTGAAAGTGAAAGTTGCTCAGTCCTGTTAGACTCTTTGCGAACCCATGGACTATACAGTCCATGGAATTCTCCAGGCCAGAATACTAGAGTGGGTAGCCTTTCCCTTCTCCAGGGGATCTTCCAAACCCAGGGATCGAACCCAGGTCTCCTGCACTGCAGGCGGCTTCTTTGCTAGCTCAGATAGCGAGTATACTAAGGGCAGACTATTTAACACACTTGCATAGAGGTTTTTTTTTGGCATGCTCTTGCTGCTTGCTCTTTGGCTTCAGTTGTGTTCTGATTCTTTGCGACTCTATCGACTAGAGTCCACCACGCTCCTCTTGTCCATGGAATTCTCCAGGCCAGAATACTAGAGTGGGCAGCCTGTCCCTTCTCCAGGGGATCTTCCTGACCCAGATTTCGAACCAGGGTCTCCCTCATTGCAGGCAGATTCTTTACTGTCTGAGCCACCAGGGAAGCCCTTTTTTGGCATGAACATTTAATAATTTCCTTTTTTTTTGAAAATTTAAAAATTGCAAGGCTGATCTAAATAAAACTGCTTGGGATCTATTAAAAATTCTACGATCTATCTACAACTATCTAGCTGTGAAGCATAATTCACTTAAGTATATCTGAGATATATATATATATATATTTATATATGTTTAGATATTTTTATATGTTTTTTAAAATTTTATTTTTTAATATAAATTTATTTATTTTAATTGGAGGCTAATTACTTTACAATATTGTATTGGTTTTGCCATACATCAACATGAATCTGCCATGGGTGTACACGTGTTCCCCATCCTGAACCCCCCTCCCACCTCCCTCTGCATACCATCCCTCTGGGTTATCCCAGTGCACCAGCCCCGAGCACCCTGTATCATGCATTGAACCTGGACTGGCGATTCGTTTCACATATGATATTATACATGTTTCAATGCCATTCTCCCAAATCATCCCACCCTTGCCCTCTCCCACAGAGTCCAAAAGACTGTTCTATACATCTGTGTCTCTTGTTGCTGTCTCGCATACAGGGTTATCATTACCATCTTTCTAAATTCCATATATATGCATTAGTATACTGTATTGGTGTTTTTCTTTCTGGCTTACTTCACTCTGTATAATAGGCTCCAGTTTCACCCACCTCATTAGAACTGATTTGTATTCTTTTTAATGGCTGAGTAATACTCCATTGTGTATATGTACCACAGCTTTCTTATTCATTTGGCTGCTGATGGACATATATAATATCTATATGTAAAATGTTTATATATACCTGTAAATAAGGTTGGATTTATAAAATAGACCACTAAGTTATTAAAAGGGAAATGATTTGTTTCAAAGAAAGTTTTTACCTTGAAAATAATTGATTTCTTATGCAAATTTAATGATGGCCATTCTGACTGGTGTGAGGTGGTACCTCATTGTAGTTTTGATTTGCATAAGAGTAATTAATTGCATAAGAAATTAATTAATTAAGTAGACTTTTTAATGATGGTCATTCTGACTGGTGTGAGGTGGTATTACCTCCTTGTAGTTTTGAAAGCCTGCTAATAATAAAAGTTGGAGAGGATATGGAGAAAAGGGACCCCCTTACACTGCTGGTAGGGATGTAAACTGGTGCAGCCACTATGGAGAACAGTGTGGAGGTACGCTAAAAAACTAGAGTGGCCACAAAAAGTGAAAGTTGCTCAGTCATGTCCAATTCTTTGCAACCCCATGTACTGTAGCCTACCAGGCTCCTCTGTCCATGAATTCTCCAGGCAAGAATACTGGAATGGGTAGCCATTCCGTTTTCCAGGGGATCATCCCAACCTAGGGATTGAACCCAGGTCTCCTGCATTGGAGGTGGATTCTTTACCATCTGAGCCACCAGGGAAGCCCAAGAATACTAGAGTGGGTAGCCTATCCTTTCTCCAGCAGATCTTCATGACCTGGCAATCGAACCAGGGTCTCCTGCACTGCAGGTGGATTCTTTACCAGCTGAGCTACCAGAAAAGCCCCCCAAAACTGCCATATGATCCAGCCATCCTACTCCTGGGCATATACTGAGACAAAAGTATAATTTGAAAAGATATATGTACTTCAATGTTCACAGTATTACTATTTACAGCCAAGACATGGAAATAACCTAAATGTCCACTGACAGATGAGTGCATGAAGAAGATACTGTATATACACACACAATGGAATATTACTCAGCCATACAAAGAGTGGAATAATGACGTCTACAGCAACATGGATGCACCTAGAGATGATCACACTAAGTGAAGACAGAAAAAGACAAACACCACATGATTATAACTTGTATGTGGATCTATAATGTGACACAAATTAACTTACCTACAAAACAGAAGCAGACTCACAGACATACGGGAACAGACCTGTGGTTGGCAGGGGGCAGAGGGAAGGGGAGAAGGACCGGACTGGGAGTTTGGAATCAGTAGAGGCCAAGTGGTATGCATAGGATGGATAAACAAAAAGGCCCTACTGTATAGCACAGGGAACCACCTTCAGTGTAGTATAATAAACCAAAATGGAAAAGAATATAAAAAAGTATACATGTGGGTAAGGGAATCACTGCTGTACAGCAGAAATTAATACAACACTGTAAATCACTATACTTCAATAAAATTAAGAAAAAATACAGTAACAATAAAAAGTTAAAAAAGGATTTAATTTCTTTATAGAGAGTTCTAGAAATGAAGAGTGGCAGAGTAACACAATGCTATGAACTTTAATCTGATTTCTTCTATTTACTAACCTTCTAATCTTTGGAATTTAATGATTATTGTTTTCTGACTATAAGAAAAATTCATGATCACTGTAAAAAATCTTAGGTTTAAGAAGAAATTTTTATATAGCTTTGAGTTCAAAAGCACTGATGTATAGAGGGATCTTTCCTATTCTAGAACAATTATTTTTAGCCTGATAAAACTTCAATCTCATTCCTCCTATAGTAAATGCAGCATTACTTCAAAAAAGCTACTGGATACCAAGGATCAGGAGAAGAGCAGATGTTCAATTACCTGAGGAAAGTAAATGAAGGGACCCCAAACCAGTGACTTTCAAGCTTTTTAAAAATTGCAACGCATAGTATAAAAACTACATCTCATGTGAACACACCCATAAGTAGCTTTATGACTTAAAGTCTCACAGAACAATTCTTACTTTTACCATAGATGGAACTGGGTGTTTTTTCTTTCTACCCCATTCTGTTCCATTGTGGGGGGAGGGAGGAAGAATTGACCATTACCACCAGTGGTATGCTAGTAAATGTTTAACAACTGGCCCTTTGCGGTAAAATAAGCAAACAAAAGTCCCGACTTCGTGTTGCTGGCTGTTTTCCACCACAGCTGAGTTCAAGTAAGCAACGTGAAGTCACCGAAGGCAGGACTAAGAAGAGGCAGGCACCGCGGGCTCTTGTGAGTCCGGCTGTGACCCACTAAATTGATTTGATGACCCACTCGTAGGTCATGACCCACAGTTTAAAAACCACTGCTCTAGAGTCTAGACAATCAAATTCCTCAGCAGTTCACAGGAAGCTGAGAGAGGCCAGCAAATACTGTTCCCAGGAGGTACTGAATGAGCGCACAGGCGCTGGGATGACAAGCCTCCTGGGCGCCAGAGGGGAACAACCTCCCACCCCGGGCATCTCTGAACCAGCCTTCAGCTTCCCCAAGACTGATCATGTGGAGAAAGTAAGTGGTACCAGCAGTAACCTTAGGAAAATTACCATCTCTCTGAGTTTCCTTTTCTTTACTGTTAGATAGAAATTGTGTACTTCAGTGGATTCTTATAGGATAATTCACATGAAGACATTCTGAAAATTGTAAAGGGATCTACAGGACAGTATTGATATGAAAATGACCACATTTAACAAAATCTTATTCACAGGGAATTAAATATCACCTGTCTTAGCATCTGAGTTCATCGATCATGCCCACCTTCTTGACCTCTCCTACGTGGTTCTCTGAGATTATGAAATATCCAGGTGCCTCCTCTCGAGGCTGGTTCCTTGGACTCCTCCACTGGCTCCTTTTCTCCTTCGCACTTTGTTGCTCCTTTCCCTCAGGAGAATTTGTCCACTGACAGGTAGCTCTAAGGACCACTGCTAAACTCTACATCCAGTTTTGACTTCTCCCTGGCTTTTGAGAAGACTTTTCTGAATTTAATGTTCAGCCATCATCTGAATCTGACTTCTAAAATACTATCCAGGAAGCACAGACTCTCCCAAACAGAATCAATCCAAAGAAGGTCACACCAAGACACACTATAATTAAAATGGAAAACATTAAAGATAGAGAATATTAAAAGCAGCAAGGGAGAGGCAACAAGTTACATCCAGAAGAACTCCGTAACACTATCAGCTGACTTTTCAGCAGAAACTTTCAAGTGATGAAAGGGAAAACCCTGCAACCAAGAGTACCTGGAGAGACGTTCATTTAGATATGACGGAGAGATCAAAAGCTTTACAGATAAGCACCACCAAAAAGCTTAGTACCACCAAACCAGCTTCACAAGAAAGGACTTCTCTAGTGAAAAGAAGAGGCTACAACTAGGAACATGAAAATTATGAAAGGAAAAATCTCATTGGTAAAAGCAAATATACAGGAAAGGTAGTAAATCAGCTGTGTATAAAGCTAGTGCTGTGCTTGCTTAGTTGCTTCAGTCGCGTCTGACTCTTTGTGACCCCAGGGACTGTAGCCCACCAGGTCCTCTGTCTGTGGGGATTCTCCAGGCAAGAATACTGGAGTGTGTTGCCGTGCCCTCCTCCAGGGGATTTTCCCAACCCAGGGATCAAACCCAGGTCTCCCACATTACAGGCGGATTCTTCACCATCTGAGCCACTTAGGGAAGCTCATGAAGCTAGTAGGAAGGTTAAAAGACAAAAGTAGTAAAATCATCTATAGCCACAATAAGTTGTTAAGGGATACACAAAGCAAAAAGATGTATAATGTGATGTGTTGTTCAGTTGCTAAGTTGTCATGTCCGACTATTGCGACCCTGTGGACTGCAGCACGCCAAGCTCCCCTGCTCATCTTCATGTCTATTGAGTCATGCATGATGCTAACCATCTCATTCTCTGCCGCCCCCTTCTCCTTTTGCTGCCTTCAATCTTTCCCACCATAAAACCGGTAAATGCGAGGGTGGGGGAGTCAAAACACGTACTGTGTGGGGAATGAAGCAAATAACTATGCAATATCTTTGCATGGAGACGTAACTAGACTTATTATGGCGATCATTTTGAAATGTAAAGAAATACCAAAATCACTATTTTGTGTAACAGGAGCTAACATAGTGTTGTAGGTCAGATATACTTCAAAAACAAACACACACACAGAAAAAGAGATCAGATTTGTGGTCATCAGATGCAGGGGGTGGAGGGAAGGGGAATTAGATGAGGGTGGGCAAAAGGTACAAACTTCCAGTTATAAGATAAGAACTAGGGATGTAACACACAAATGGTAAATACAATTAACACTGCTGGATGTTGCATATAAAAGTTGTTAAGAGAGGAAATCCTAGGAGTTCTCATCACAAGGAGGAAATGTTCTCTCTTTCATTTCTATATGAGGTGATAAATATTCCCTAAACTTATTATGATATCATTTCATGATGTGTGTAAGTAAAATCATTTTCAGTTCAGTTCAGTCGCTCAGCTGTGTCCAACTCTTTGAGACCCCATGGACTGCAGCACACCAGGCTTCCCTGTCCATCACCAATTCCTGGAGCTTGCTCAAACTCATGTCCATTGAGTCGGTGATGCTATCCAACCATTTCATCCTCTGTCGTCCCCTTCTCCTCCTGCCTTCAATCTTTCCCAGCATCAGGGTCTTTTCCAATAAGTCAGTTCTTCTTTTTTTTTTTTTTTTCTTTTAAGTCAGTTCTTTGCATCAGGCGGCCAAAGTATTGGAGCTTCATAAAATCATTATGCCATATACCTTAAACTTGTCCAATGCTGTATGTTAACTATATCTCAATAAAACTGGGAGAAAAAATCTAAATATGAAATTCATAAAAATAAAATATGAATAGTATTATCTGCCCCACTCATCCACAATGCTGGGTGCTCTCATTCTTTCAATGGCACTTATATTATCTCAGTTAACAAGGTTCAATTTAAAATGGCTTACACTGGGCTTCCCTGACAGCTCAGTTGGTAAAGAATCTGCCTGCAATGGAGGAGACCCCAGTTTGAATCCTGGGTCAGGAAGCTCCCCTGGAGAAGGGATAGGCTACCCACTCCAGTATTCTTGGGCTTCCTTTGTAACTCAGCTGGTAAAGAATCCACCTATAATGCGGGAGACTTGGGTTCGATCCCTGGGTTGGGAAGAACTCCTGGAGAAGGGAAAGGCTACCCACTCTAGTATTCTGGCCTGGAGACTGTATAGTCCATGGGGTCGCAAAGAGTTGGACATGACTGAATTTGAAGGCTTTTATATAAAAACTTAAATTTCATTTCTTCAAGGTCTTCTTTTCCCCCTTTGAGGGTACATCATATGGCCTGTGGGATCTTAGTTCCCTGACCAGGGATTGAACCTGAGCCCGTGGCACTGAAAGCTGGGGTCCTAACCAGTGAACCACCAGAGAATTCCCCAGGGTCTTTCTCTTTAAAACACTTTTATTTGTGCTTTTAAAAAGTAATCTGTGCACAGGTTTGAAAAAAACAAACAACCAAACAGTACAAAAGGGTATAGAGTTAAAAGTGTCTCTTCTCCCCTAGACTCCGTTATTGCTATGTATGTCTATATCCTTCTCAGAATAGTCTATGCCCACACAAACAAATGAGGGGCTTCCCGGGTGGCTCAAACGGCAGGGAATCTGCCTGCAATGTGGGAGACCTGGGTTCAATCCCTGGGATGGGAAGATTCCCTGGAGAAGGGAACAGTTACCCACCCCAGTATTCTGGCCTGGAGAATCCCATGGACAGAGGAGCCTGGCAGGCTGCAGTCCATGGGGTCACAAAGAGTCGGACACGACTGAGCGACTTTCACTTTCATACAAACAAATACATGATAAACATATATTCCTTCTCCCCTTTTTACACAAATGGGAGCATAACCCACAGTAGAATTTGAAAAAGTTTTTCACTTGACAATACATTTCTGAAATTGTTCCATATCATCATAAACATCTACTTTAGGAGAACTCTTTAGGTAACCCATAGAAATACTACTGAAATTCCAAGACACCATTTCAGCATGGGTCATCTTGTGAGATCTTCCCACTGTCTGCTTCCACAGTTTTTTATAAGGAAAACTGAAATGGACCCTAGAACCAGTCTGTCATCTTGTTATGGTGCAACCAGGAGATAACAGGAAACAGCCTCTTCCTCTCTTAAAACAAAGGGCCACCCACAGGGGAGTTCCAGCAAAGCAGGAGCCAGATTACCAGAGCTTAATATTTGGAGACGTTATTACAAGTGATAACTCTTAGAGTCCTCTGGGAGGTAAAGGGAGAGTTTAGCCTCACATTAGCGTAATTTTAGAGACCAAAAAGAGGGCTGCAGGTGAAGAGAGGTTTGCCTGTGGGTGGGAATAATGACAGCTTTGCCACCTAGATGCTGATGGTTAGACAAACATGAGACAACCAAGCTGACAATGCTACTAATTTTAGAGGCTAAAGCTACTGGAAACTCAGCGTAGTTTCTGAGGATTCAGATGTCAACTCACTATCACCACAAAGCAGATGTCCCTTGCATCCTTTGAACTAAAGCTCGAGTTTTAACTATCATCCATCCTTCTCTTGTAAAGATCTTCCTATTCGTTCTCCAAAGGCTCCTGAATATGTCTGTTACTTTATATTTATCTTCCAAACTAATCCGTACCTCCCACTAATCATTTTTATTACTTTTCACTGCATTTTCTAAACTGTATCCTCTTTCTGGGTTTTATGGTTCACTGCATGCCCACTTCTAAGCCACTATCTTGTATCCCTCTTTTTTGTCTATTAACAATAAAAGAGTGATTACAGCAGTTTCTCGACCTTTTATAACCTATGCTCTGCCAGCCAAAAAGATTTTACTTTCTGCAGTTTGTTTTATGAAAGCCATAAATTTCCTATCACTCTCCATACATAAAATTATATTATAGCTTGACATGCTTTTTAAAACTTATGGTCGCTACCCTCCTCTTTCCCCACTGCTATGCACTGCTGGTTGAGAAGCACTGTATTAGACATAGACTTCAGGCTCCACTGTACCACTTCTCTTCAATCAACTCCATAAGTGCTCTTCTTCACTCCCAGAGAAACTTGTCCTAAGTGTCAAGAATTTCTATCAGCCAGATCAGAACTATCTTAGCTTCATAGGATGGTCAGATCAGATCAGATCAGATCGGTCGCTCAGTTGTGTCCAACTCTTTGCAACCCCATGAATTGCAGCACGCCAGGCCTCCCTGTCCATCACCAACTCCCAGAGTTCACCCAGACTCACGTCCATCGAGTCAGTGATGCCATCCAGCCATCTCATCCTCTGTCGTCCCCTTCTCCTCCTGCCCCCAATCCCTCCCAGCATCAGAGTCTTTTCCAATGAGTCAACTCTTCGCATGAGGTGGCCAAAGTACTGGAGTTTCAGCTTTAGCATCATTCCTTCCAAAGAAATCCCAGGGCTGATCTCCTTTAGAATGGACTGGTTGGATCTCCTTGCAGTCCAAGGGACTCTCAAGAGTCTTCTCCAACACCACAGTTCAAAAGCATCAATTCTTTGGCGCTCAGCCTTCTTCACAGTCCAACTCTCACACCCATACATGACCACAGGAAAAACCATAGCCTTGACTAGATGAACCTTTGTTGGCAAAGTAATGTCTCTGCTTTTGAATATGCTATCTAAGTTGGTCATAACTTTCCTTCTAAGGAGTAAGTGTCTTTTAATTTCATGGCTGCAGTCACCATCTGCAGTGATTTTGGAGCCCAGAAAAACAAAGTCTGACACTGTTTCCCCATCTATTTCCCATGAAGTGATGGGACCTGATGCCATGATCTTCATTTTCTGAATGTTGAGCTTAAAGCCAACTTTTTCACTCTCCACTTTCACTTTCATCAAGAGGCTTTTGAGTTCCTCTTCACTTTCTGCCGTAAGGGTGGTGTCATCTGCATATCTGAGGTTATTGATATTTCTCCTGGCAATCTTGATTCCAGCTTGTGTTTCTTCCAGTCCAGCGTTTCTCATGATGTACTCTGCATAGAAGTTAAATAAACAGGGTGACAATATACAGCCTTGACGTACTCCTTTTCCTATTTGGAACCAGTCTGTTGTTCCATGTCCAGTTCTAACTGTTGCTTCCTGACCTGCATACAAATTTCTCAAGAGGCAGATCAGGTGGTCTGGTATTCCCATCTCTTTCAGAATTTTCCACAGTTTCTTGTGATCCACACAGTCAAAGGTTTTGGCATAGTCAATAAAGCAGAAATAGATGTTTTTCTGGAACTCTCTTGCTTTTTCCATGATCCAGTGGATGTTGGCAATTTGATCTCTGGTTCCTCTGCCTTTTCTAAAACCAGCTTGAACATCAGGAAGTTCACGGTTGACATATTGCTGAAGCCTGGCTTGGAGAATTTTGAGCATTACTTTACTAGCGTGTGAGATGAGTGCAATTGTGTGGTAGTTTGAGCATTCTTTGGCATTGCCTTTCTTTGGGATTGGAATGAAAACTGACCTTTTCCAGTCCTGTGGCCACCGCTGAGTCTTCCAAATTTGCTGGCATATTGAGTGCAGCACTTTCACAGCATCATCCACAGAATGGTAGTATGGCCTAAAGACTGCATCAGTAAGGGAGTGTTCATGTAGTTGATGAAGCTGAATCTGCCATGTAAAAACTGCCAATTTGTCCATCTCCTGACTTTTTATTTTTCCTATACTAAAGACAAAACAAAACTGGTGTGGTAGGCAGTCTTTACAGCGGCCTTGTGTGATGCCTGCCTGCTGGTACTCATGCCCTTACGTAATTTCCTTTCCAGAGTACAGACCAGACTTACTGACCCATTTCTTACAAAGAGAATTCAGCAAAAGTTGTGGGATGTCACTTCCAAGGTTAAGTTATAAAAAGACAGTGGCTTCTGCCTTGGGTGCTTTCTTATTCTTTCCCGTGTTGCTTGGTCACAGGAGGCGAGTTGCCATGTATTAGTCTGCCCAGGCTGCAATAACCACAGAACGGTTGGCTTAAACAACAGAAATTTATTTTCGCACAGTTCAGGAGGCTGGCAGTTTAGATCAAAGTGTGGTCTTTTTGTTTCTGAGGCCTCCCTCGACTTGCACATAGCCACCTTCTCCCTGGGTCCTCAAAGGGTCCCTGATGATTCACTGCATGTCCAAATTCCCTCTTATAAAGAAACCAGTTGGGCTGGATTAGGGCCCACCCCAAGAGTCTCCTTTTAACAACCCCTGTGGAGGCCCTATCTCCAAATATAGTCGCATTCTGAGGTTCTGGGGGGGGGGGTTAAAATTTCACATACAAACCTGTAATGGGGTCACATTTCAGTTCATGCAGAGGTCCTTCAGAGAGGACTGAATGGAAAGAGGCTTGCCCATTACCATGTGAGTGTGCCTGGAAGCAGATCCCCCAGCTAAGCCTTCAGATGAGATCACAGCTCCCACCTGACAAGCAACCTCAGGCCAGAGGTTCCCTGCTAAGCTAGGAAGCCTGACTCATAGAAACTGAGACAATAAATGCCTGTTCTTTTAAGCCATGATTCTGGGGTAAAATTTGTTATGCGGCAATAGATAAAAATAACAATAACCTCACGTACCAACAAAGAAAAACCAGTCTTAGCTGGGTTGCTTGGGCAAAGAATATTTAGGCTACTTGAACGTCTTTGTTAAATGGGGTTAAGGCCCAATTTTTCTTTGCTTCAAACCTTGCTGCAAATGAATCAGTCTACTTTTCTGCCCCAGTCTCTGAAGACTGAAACTGTTCTATGTGTTGCTTGATAAGAAACAAAACCAAACAATATTTTCACAAGCAATATCTCAGCTAGTTTTCACAGTGAGCCCATGAAGAAGATGTTGCAGCTGTTGTAATTCAGGTGCCAAGCAAAGCACCTGATACACAGTAGGCATTCAAAAACTACCTCTAAATGAATGTATTTCCATTTTACAGATGATGAAACTGAGCCTGTAGGAGTTAACTAACTTGTTTCAGATTGCACAGTTACTAAGTGGTAAGTATGGTAATAGAATCCAAGTCCAGGATTTCCTACTACAGTCACCTGACATATTTGCTATCTGCATCTTTCCTCCTTGAAGTTATGGGTAAAAAAATTAAAAAAATAAGAATTTCAGCTAAGTGACACTTTACATTTCACCCCTCTGGGGGCTGTGTAGGTGTAAGCGAGTAGCTACATTCTGGAAATGATTAGTGCCTAAGGTACGGGCACATACGCCCCTGTAGTTTGCTACTGGGTCAATCTTAGAAGATTTGTATTTAAATCTGACTTCCTTGGTGGCTCAGATGGTAAAACGTCTGCCTGCAATGCGGGAGACCTGGGTTTGATTCCTGGGTGGGAAAGATCCCCTGGAGAAGAAAATGGCAACCCACTCCAGTATTCTTGCCTGGAAAATTCCATGGACAGAGGAGCCTGCTAGGCTACAGTCCATGGGGTCGCAAACAGTCGGACACGACTGAGTGACTTCACTTTATCTTTCTTAAATTAATTTTTTAATTGAAGGATAATTGCTTTACAGAATTTTGTTGCTTTCTGTCAAACTTCAACATGAATCAGCCATAGGTATACATATATCCCCTCCCTTTTAAATCTCCATCCCCTCTCCCTCCCCATCCCAGCCCTCTAGGTTGATACAGAGCCCCTGTTCAAATTTCCTGAGACATACAGCAAATTCCTATTGGCTATCTATTTTACATACTGTAATTAAATCTCATCTTTTTAGAGTTAATAAGTAGTGGATTTAATATCTTAAACCTATTAAAGATAGGTACTCTACTGTATGTCTGTTCTATTCCCTATATGGTTTTCTGGGTGAAGGAAACAACATAGCCCTTGAACACCAGGAAAAAGCTGGTTGAAGCTGGTGAAGTTTCATGAAGTCTTTTCTCTTCCTCTCAAGAAGTCCAATGGACAGAAAGAAGGATAGAAATAGTTACTAAAATGTTCCAAATTTACAAAATGTGAACACTGTATAGTTGATCTAACATTGTCCAGAGACTTATTTGGTGAATGTTACATTTTATAATAGTAACAGAAACTGACCATTTGTCCCAAATTCACTTACTGAATACCTGCTAAGTGCCCAGCACTATGAAAAGTATTGGTGATATAGAGGTGAATGATATAATTTTTAATTCTCAGGTTTACAATCTAGTGATAGAAGTCAATGAGTAAAAGGCGAAAGATTTATACGATCTGAAGAGAAACCAGAGCATGCATGCCCCTCTCCTCTCCCTTCCCAAAAGCAGGATCATGGAGCTTACGCCACAAAATCCTAGAGGGACGCTCGCTAGGAAGTGCTTGTAGTTCTCGCTGTAGCGCGGCTGGCTTGTTTCTGCCGAGTGTTAGTTGGAAGCCTAAGCCTCTGTTACTGGCTTCAGAAGTAGTTTTTGTACTTCTCAGTAGCGACTGATCGAATGTAAGATAGAAGACAGAATAACTGAACTAAGCTGTTTAAATTCTGAGTAAACATACATTTTATATACGTGCCTTTGGAATGTTCATTATAAAACAAATAAACATCTTTAGTCTTTTAAAAAAAAAAAAAAAAAGAGAAGTCAATGAGTAAAATAAAATAACGTATTTTAGAAAATTCCATTACCGAGGAAGGCAAAGGGTATTACAGGAGTTGATGGTTAGAGGAGGAAGTGGGTCCTGTGGTCAGTGAAGGACTCTGGAAGAGATGACAAGATCTGGGAGTGGAAGCGTGGCTGCAGTTAGCCAAGGTGAGACTGGGTTTCTGCAAAGAGGAAACAGCTTGTGCAATGGCACGGAAGTGTGCAGCAAATAGTTTAGAATGACTGGGATTTACAGGTACGTGTTGGGAGAGTAGTGGAAAACATGGATAGAGAAGAGAGAAGACCACAAAGGGCTTTGGTTACCCACTGAAGGATTCTGCACTTGTAGGAAAGCTTTTGAAAAACTTTTAGTGGGGAAGTATCATAATTATAATTGTTTTTAAAAGACCACTAAGAACAGTGCGGAGGATAAAAGCAGAATGGGGTTGAGGGCAAAGAGACCTGTATGGAAAACACTACAGTAATTCAAACAAAAAGTGATACATTAAGTCTGAGAAAATGAATGAGATTAGACATAAGATCTGAGAGGTATTTAAAGGGAAAAGTATAATAATTGATAACCAGTGGGATATGTGGGTTGATGGGAGTAGCTGGAATGGTTCTTGGGTTTCTGGCTTCATTTAATGAAGGTAAATAGGGAGGGGCCATAAGGGGAGTGTGGCCAAGAAGATGATGAGCACAGTTTTGGATGTGGTGGGTCTGCGATGACTGTGAGACAATCAGGAGAGAAATGTAGAGGTATCTGGGATACAGACATCCAGAGAGAAGTTTGGGCTGGAGAAGGGCTGCGACATACATGCTTTATGCATATGGCATTTCCAGAATTATGCACTGCACAACTCATCTGTGAGGCCATACATGAAGGCCCTGGCTGGAGGTACAGGTTTGGAACTGTCAAATGGAGGTCAGCCAAAATTACGGGAAAGAACTAAGGCCCACATCCAGGTGATGGATCGTAAGCTCAGGCTGAGCACAAGATTCCTGGAGTACCACCATGCTACCTCACCACCAACCAATCAGAAGAAAGTCATATACCCTGCAGCTCTCACCCCAAACTTTGCCAATAAAAACTTTCCCCCCAAACCATAGGCGTTTTGAGCATAAGCCACCCATTCTCCTTGCTTGGCCCTGTAATAAACCTCCCTCAAAGGCAGGATTCTAAAGAATGAAAATCCACAAGTAAGCAAAGGATAAAGAGCTTTATAAAAGTGACTAAGAAGTTTTCAGAGAGATGAGAAAAAGGAAAGCCAACATTATCTAAAACTCATTAAAGATGAACACTTTAAAGATGTGGCTATTTCTTCAAACTGAATGATTAAGTAAACCATTCTTAATCATTCCTTACAAGGTTTATTATTAGCTTTTTTTTGTTTGTTTTAAATGATGTTAGTATTGTCTGGCTATAGTTGATCTTAGTCAGACCTTATTTCAGTCCCAGGTGAATAATTTTATATCAGGTGAAGTCACTACTTTCTTAAGTTACTAAAACTACTGCTTTGCTTGATCCTATTTTCACGTTTCTCCTTCATATATCTTCCATTTCACCCTTGATCCAGTTATTCCTTGAATTTTGGGTTTCATGTTTTATTTACATTAATACATCTTAATACATCTAACCTACTGAACATCATAGCTTGGCCTGGCCTACCTTAAACATGCTCAGAACATTTACATTAGCCTGCAATCAGGCAAAATCGGTGAAAACAAAGCCTGTTTTGGAATATAGTATTGAATATCTTGGGGCTTCCCTGGTGGCTTAGTGGTAAAGAATCCACCTGCCAATGCAGGAGATGCGGGTTCGATCTCTGGGTCAGGAAGATCCTCTGGAGAAGGAAATGACAACCCACTCCAGTATTCTTGAGAGGTAAATCCCATGGACAGAGGAGCCTGTTGGGCTACAGTCCATGGGGTCACAAAAGAGTTGGACATGACTTAGCAACTAAACAACAATATCTCATGTAATTTGTTGACTAACTGTACTTAAAGTACAGTACAACAGACTGTTTGTCTAGGTTCAGAATGGTTGGAAGTATACCAGCTGTCGATCCACATGATCACCTGACTGACTGGGGGCTGTGTTCACTGCCGAGCATCACGAGAGAGGATAATACCTAGCCTAGGAAAATACCAAAATTCAAAATTTAAAGTATGGTTTCTACCAAATGTGTATTGCTTTCAGACCATCGTAAAAGGAAAAAACTGTGAGTTCCATGATCTAAAGTTGGGGACCATCTGTGTATATTAACATTTGTCAAAATATGAATTTGTATTTTGCTTCACTCTGAAGTTGTTTTTCCTTGTGTATATATTTAGTCTGAATCAAGGTTGGGAATCTTGTGTTTCACTTTGTTACTCCTTACATGTACTTACTAGCGTGTTGAACGTAATTATTCATAGAAAGTTCCCATCACACACTCGAAGGCCACATTAGAATGCTAAACATCTCAAAGGTAGAAAGAGAAAACAGCAGTTCCAGAAAACGTTTTCAAAACTCTATTTACAAGCCTGTGTTTCTTTGAGTAATTGCTTTGGCCCTTAAGTTCAGTTTTTAAAACTAGAAGTCACCTTGCCACATGTGAAATTGTTTTTCCTTTTCCCATGAATAAGATTTGAAAGTTGAAAAGTTATTTTATTGAGGTTTTTAAGCATAACATGTTACAGATTATATAGACTTGAAGCATTTTGGAGTTGAACTTCATTTTTCAGTGTCAAGATAGTAATCAGCATCCTAGGAAAAAACAACTTCAGGTCAGATAAATTTGAGAAATGCTGGGAAAAAAAAAACAAACAAGTTTCTTTACTGAAAGATTCCTCACAGCCTTTAAACAGACTAATACATATTATGCCTCTTTAAGAAATGGCATAGAATAAATGGCATTTCTCAAATTTGTTTGACCGTGACGACCTGCATTTTGCAGAGCACACGCTAGGAGACATTGCCCTAATTCCACAGACGGGGGCTTTGAGCCTGACGAGGTTTAGTGACTTGCTCAAGATCACACAAATAGTAGCCAAGGTGAGATGACAGCTAGTTCCTTTGATTTTTAAATTGGGTCCTCTTCCTATATTGTACCACACTGCTGGTGTGCTCCGCACTTTTCCTCCTAAACACTTCCTGGAGAGCACAGCACAGAACTGGTACCGCTGATCCACAGACATTCTGACTTCAGAATGCCCTCAGAGATGCCCTCCTGCTCTAGCCATGACAGGATGATTTCTTGGGGAGCCTGTCAGCTGCTCTGTGGCCGTGAAATAAACTCTAGAGGCGGGGAGGGTGTTCTGGGAGGAGGAGCTCCCTGGGATGCTTTAGGATGCTTAGAAGAAAAGTGGATTTATGCCGGGGATAATTCCTGGAACAGATGTGAAACCAAATACTTCATATCACAATCCTGCCCCCACCCTTTCTGAAAGGGAAATGAAATAGCAGGATTAACCTGCTCTTCATCAGATCTGCTTTGTTTCTTTCAAAAAAAATCCCATGACCGGGGCAGATTCCATTTCCTGCTACTCCCCTTCCGACTGCAGTGAGGGGAGAACCCGGGAGGGGTGGAGAGGCTTTCCTTAGGCTCTGCAGGCACCAGGAGCACGAGGGTGGGGGTTAGAGAGGCACGCATGACAGCAATGGCTGGGTAAGGCCCAGCACCAGCTCTTACCCCCACAAAACCCAGCTGGATTTCTCCTTCCAGAAGCCATCAGGAAGCATTCTTTTGCAAATGTAGTAAACATCTTACGATGCTGATAAACTCACCAGTTTGAGAAGAGGGAGAAATTAGAATTAGCTTAATTCTAGGGCTCTGTGAAAAAAGGACATATAGACTGAAAAGTGACTCATTTTTCCCCCCCCTTTTGGTCATAAAGACTCAGTTCAGTTCTGTGCAGTTCAGTCGCTCAGTCGTGTCTGACTCTTTGCAACCCCGTGGACTGCAGCACGCCAGGCCTCCCTGTCCATCACGAACTCCTGGACTCAAGGTTTGTGAAAGAGATAGACAAACTTTAAAATAAACTATAATGTCTTGACCAGGGAATGACACAGCAAAACAGGAATAAAGCAGATAATACACACACACACACACACACGTACGTATATAATCATCACAAAGCCAGTTGTTCCATGCTTAAAGTGATTTGGAACTCAAGTATCATAAACTCTTCTGTAAGAACCAAGAGACTGGCGGCTTCTCACTGTTTACACTTCTCACTGATAGGCTGCTCCCTCTCGTGACCCCAGCACTGAGGCCAGGACCATAGGCGAGTCAGCGGCAGCTACCTTCTCTCAGACCAGGCTTGACTGCAAGTGGTATCTGCCCACAGAAGATCTCTGGTGCCCCATGGCAATGAACATCAAGAGCATCCCCGCAAGCCAGAGGGCTGGGTCACTTGAGGTGTCTCTAAGAATCACCTTTCAAAGCCAAAACCACTTGCTCAATCATATCACAAGTGGGCAACAGGACAGTGTGAAGGGAGGGGTGCCTGCGGACGGCAGAATTAAAGGGATTAACAATGGGGGAGAAGCAATTGGTGGCACGGCTAGCCC
This sequence comes from Bos mutus, assembly GCF_027580195.1. Lineage (NCBI taxonomy): Eukaryota > Metazoa > Chordata > Mammalia > Artiodactyla > Bovidae > Bos > Bos mutus. The sequence goes on from NC_091626.1 coordinate 98,613,408, forward strand.
CATTCTCAGCTGCTCTGTCTTGGATTTGGAGCATGAGGTGAAGCTTAAGGCTCTGAAACTATAATCAGGGTCCTCCTTGCTCCGTGCTGACTAAGGCAACGGAAATACCCGACACCTTTCCAAACGGGGAAAAAGCAAGTGAGGCCAGGCCAGAGACAGCTGTTGTCCCCAGGCACACCACCTTCCTCGGAAGCCTGAAAACGAGGAGACAAAGCTAAGCCCGGGCATCTTTCTCCCTAGGACCTCGAGAGCACGCCTAGGGCAAGGAAGGCAGCCAATTAATTGCTGAATTAATGAACACGAATAAATACTTTGTGTACAAGGTTTAATTAAAGAATTTTGTTAAATTCTTTAGTAAGAAGTCAATACAATTTGACTGCTTACACTGAAGGCTTTTTGTTCTGTTTTTTACTTTTTAGGTATCAACTACTAACTTTTTAAAGGTCTGAGATCTATTTCACACACTAATAAAATTCACCCATTTAAAGTGTATCTCAGGGTGTAGTGTAACCATCACCCCACCTACTTTTAGCATATTTTTATTATTCAAAAACAAACACCCCGAAAAACAAAACCCTATGACTACTGGCAGTCATTCCTCAGTCCCCCTTCCCCTATTCTAGTCCAGGGACCTACTGATCTACTTTCTGTCTCTACAGACTTGCTCCAGACATTGCACATCATAGAATCTACAGTATGTAGTCCTTTACTTAGCATTACATATTCTAGGTTCACCCATGTGGTAGGCATGTCCCAGGACTTCATTCTTTTTATGGCTGAGTAATGTTCCATTGCACACACACCACCCTGTTTACTCATTCATTATCTGATAGACGTTCAGGTTGTTCCTACATGTTGGTTACTGAGTAAGGCTGCTATGGCCACTCAGGTACAGATTTATATAAACATACGTTTTCATTTCTCCTGGATATATATTAATACTTAGGAGGAGAACTGCTGGGTCACGTGGTAACGCTGTGCTTAACTGTTTGAGGAATCAAGAAACTATTCCCAAAGCAGTTGTGTTTTACATTCCCACTAGCAAGACTCTAGGGTTCTAATTTCTCCGTATCCTCACCAACACTTATTACCTGACTTTTTATTGGGTGTGAAGTGGTCTCTTTTTGTAGTTTTGACTTGCACTTCTCTAATGACTAACCATGCATCTTTTCATGTGCTTATTGGCCATTTGTAAAAATTCAAATTCATTGTTCAGTTTAAAGATTGGGTTATCTGTCTTTTTATTGTTGAGATCTAAGAGATCCATATGTAATCTGAATAGAGTTTACTTGCCAGATATATGATCTACAAATGCTTTCTTCCATTCTGTGGGCTCTTTTCACTTTCTTTATGGTGTCTTTCGAAGCATATATATTTTTTCACCTTCATTCAATTCTTTTTTTTTCAAATTGAAGTATAGTTGATTTATAATATTACGTTAGTTTCAAGTGTACAGCACAGCGATTTGTTATTTCCATAGATTATACTCTATTAAAAGTTATTACAAAATAATAGCTCTAATTTCCTGTGTTGAAAAATATACCCTTGTTGCTTATCTAGTTTATACATACTAGTTTGTATCTCTTAATCCCAAACCACTATCTGGCCCCTCCCCCTCTGTCTCTCCACTGGAACCACTAGCTTATTTTCTGTATCTGTGATTCTGTTTAGCTTTGCTATATACATTTGCTTATTTTTAGATTCCACATATAAGTGATATCATATGGTATTGATCTTTTTCTGTCTGACTTATTCCACTCAGCATAATATTCTCTAGGTCCATCCACATTGCTGCAAGTGACAGGATTTCATTATTTTTATGACTAATATATATATACATATGACTTTATGATTATGAGTCACAAATCATATGATTTATGAGATAAATCTCATATGATTATGATATTATATTCTTATAATCTCATATGATTGTGGAAATATAAATTATGAGTATATTTATATACATATTATGGCATATATATTTATGACTGAGTAATACACACACACACACTCTACAGCTTCTTTATCCACTCATTTGTTGATGAAAAATTGGGTTGTTTCCATATCTTGGCTACTTTAAATAGTGCTGCTATGAACGGTGGGCTGCTTGTATCTTTTCCAATTAGTGTTTTCAGTTTTTATGGATATATACCCAGGAGTAGAATTGCTGGATCATATGGTATTTCTATTTTTAGATTTTGAGGCATCTCCATACTGTTTTCCATAGTGGCTACAGCAAACTATATTCCCACCAGCAAGTGTATGAGGGGTTCCCTTTTCTCCTCATCCTCGCCAACATTTATTATTAGTGTTCTCTTTGATGACACCCATTTTGACAGGTGTGATGTGATATCTCTTTGTTATTTTTATTTGTATTTCTTTATAATTAGCAATATTTAGATCTTTATATGTGCCTGTGGACCATCTGTATGTCTTTGGAAAAATGTTTATTCAAATCCTCTGCCCATTTTTTCTTTTAATTGGGCTATTTGTCTTTTTGGTTGTATGGATTGTTTATATATTTTGGATATTAACCACTTGTTGGTCATAACATTTGCAAGTATCTTCTCCTATTCACTAAGTTGTCTTTTCATTTTGTCAATGGTTCCCTTTGCTATGCAAAAGCTTTTAAGTTTAATTAGGTTCCATTTGTTTATTTGTGCATTTCTTTCTTTATCCTTAGGGGACAACAGATCCAAAAAATACTACATGATTTATGTCAAACAGTATTCTGCCTATGTATTCTTCTAGGAGTCCTATGGTTTCCAGTCTTACATTTAGGTCTTTAATTTTGAGTTGACTTTTGAATAGTGAGGAAATATCCTAATCTCACTGTTTTACATGTACTTGTCCAGTTTTCCCAGGACTTACTGAAGGGATAATCTTTTCTCCACTGTATATTCTTGTCTCCTTGGTTGTAGATTAATGACCATAGGTGCATGGGTTTATTTTTGGGCTCTCTATTCTGTTCCATCGATTTGTGCCAGTACCATGCTGTTTTGATTACTGTGGCTTTGCAAGTATAGTCTGAAGTCTGGAAGGACAATACCTCCAACTTCGTTCTTTTCTCTCAAGATTGCTTCAGCAATTCAGGCTCTTCTATGGCTCCATATAAATTTTAGGGATTATTTAGTTTATTAGTTCTTTGAAAAATGTCATGGGTAATTTGCTAGGGATTTCATTAAATCTGTAGATTTCTGTGAGTAGTATGGCCTTTTAACAATATTAATTCTTCCAACCCAAGAGCAATGGATATCTTTCCATCTCTTTGTATCACCTTCAATTTCCTTCATCAATGTTTTATAGTGTTAAGAGTAGGTCTTTCACTTCCTTGGTTAAGTTTATTTCTGTTCTTTTTGATGCAATTTTAAATGGGATTTTTTAAACTTTTCTCCTTCTAATAGTTATTAGTATATTAGAAAAAAACAGAATTATGTATATTATTTTATATCCTGCAATTTTTACTGAATTCATATATTAGTTCTAATAGTTTTTTGGGTGGAGACTTTAGGGTTTATATATAAAAGCATGTCATCTGCAAATAGTGACAGTTTTACTCCTTCCCTGTCAAATTTAGATGACTTTTCTTTCTTTCTCTTGTCTGACTGCTGTGGCTAGGATTTCCAATACTATGATAAACAGAAGTGACAAGAATTGTATCACACTGATTGATTTGCAACTGTTGAACCATCCTTGTGTGCCTGAAATAAATATAGCTTGATCATGTTGTACGATCATTTTTATATACTGTTGGATTTGATTTGTTAATATTTTGTTGAGGTTTTTGCATCTATATCCATCAAAGATATTGACCTGTAATTTTCTTTTCTTTTTTTAAATGTCTTTCTCTGGTTTTGGTATCAAGGTAATGTGGCTTAGTAGAATGAATTTGGGGATGGTCTGTCCTCTTCAATTTTTTGGAATTGTTTAAGAAGAATAGGTATTAGCTCTTCTTTATGTGTTTGGTGGAATTTTATTGTGAAGTCATCCAGTTCTAGACTTTTATTTGCCAGGAGTTTTTTTTTTTTTAATTACAAGTTCAATACCACTACTAGTAACTGTTCAAACTGACCATTTCTTCTTGATTCAGTCTTGACATGTTCTTTGTTTCTAGAAACTTGTCATTTCTTCTGAGTTGTCCAATTGTTGCCACATAACTGTTCATAGTATTCTCTTATGATTTTTTGTATCTCTGTGGTATCAGTTATTTCTCCTCATTTCTTATTTTATTTGGATCCTCTTTTCTTCTTGGTGAACCTGGCTAATGGAGTATCAGTTTCATTTATCTTTTTTAAAAATCAGTTCATGATTTCATTGTTTTCCATTGCTTCTGTTTTTTTGGTCTCTATTTTACTTATTTCCTTTCTGATCTTTATTATTTCCTTTCTTCTGCTGACTTTGGGACTTGTTCTTCTTTTTCTAATTCCTTTAGGTGGTGGGTTAGATTGTTTATTTGAGATTTTTCTTATTTATTGAGGAAGGTCTGTATCACTATAAACTTCCCTCTTAGAACTGCTTTTGCTGTATCCATAGATTTTGGAGTGTTGTGTTTCCAGTTTCATTTGTCTTGAGGTAAATTCTGATTTCTTCTTTGATTTCCTCATTGACCCATTGGTTTTTTTAGTAGCATGTTGTTTTGTCTCCATGTTCGTTCTTTTCCCATTTTTCTTTCTGCAATTGGTTTCTTGTTTTATAACACTGTGGTCAGAAAAAAATGCTTGATATAATTTCTGTGTTCTTAAATTTGCTGAGACTTGTTTTGTGGCCCAGCGTGTGACCTATCCTGGAGAATGCTCCATGCGCACTTGAAAAGAATGTATATTCTGCTGTTTTTGATATAATGTCCTGTACATATTTATTTAGTCCAGTTGGTCTGTTGTATCATTTAAGACCACTATTACCTTACTGATTTTCAGTCTGGATGATCTGTTCATCGATAAAAGTGGGGTATTAAAGTTCCTTAATATTGTACTATTTGTTAAGTATCTGCTTTACATATTGAAGTAAGTACTCCTGAACTGGGTGCATATATATTAATGAGTATAATATCCTCCTGAAGCATATAAACTTTTCTTTAAGTGAGACAGGGGTCATTAATAACCTCTCTCACTTTTTAAAGCAGCTGTACTGTGATTACAGTAGTTAAGAGCAAGGGCTTAGAAGTCAAATCTCAGCTCAAAGCCTAGATTTGTCATCAGTCAGTTATGTGAACTTGGCTGTTTCCTAGTGTTTACACCTTAATTTTCTCTGTTAAGTGAAGAAGAAATTGCTAACCCACTCATAAACACCATGGCAAGCTTTCTCTATAGTTTCTCTGCTCAACCCTGGGCATGTAAGGGTGAATAGCACAGTCCTTGTCCCCAAGGAACTCAGAGTCTAGTGAGAAAGACAAACACTAAGAGGAGATCACAAAGGAACTGCAACAAATGCTACAAAGGAGAAGCTATACAGTTGCTGTAAAAGGGGGACATGCCCTAATCAGAGAGACCAGAGAAAAGAAATTCACCTGAGGGTAAGGAAAGAACATTCAGGTGGAACAGAATCCTCAAAGGCTCTGTGGACTGAGGAAGTGTGGGGAGTTCAGAGAAGACCAGGATGGTTAGTGAGGAGAAAGCATGTGAGAAAGGTGGTGTAGGGGCTAAGAATGGAAGGTAGGCAGGTCATGTAAGACTTTTTATCCTGTTTTGTTTTGATCCCAAGAACAGTGGTAAGCTTTGTTTTTTTTTTTTTGAAGGGCTTCATGTAGTACGTGTATGTGTATGTCAGAAACAGTTTGCATCTTGAAATGCTCACAATGATGTGAGAATGGAAAGGAGGAAGAAGAGAGATGGCAAGGGTGGATGGACTAAGAAAGCAGTACAGTAGATCCAAGTGAGAATGTTTGGTGACTTGACTTTGAATCCTTGCACGTGGGGAAATCTAACCCATGTTTCAAGCTAGGGAGTTAAGTCAATGATTATGAGTTTTGGGGTTATTCTGAGAACACTATCCAAAAGACACAAACGCAGCACACCTGATATTCTGTATACAATTTCAGGGGATTCACAGATCAACTGAAGTTATAACCATGGCTTGTACTTGGGTCATACGCCCCAAATTAGACAAGAAAGCTTTATAAACCCTTTGAATGTATCACGACCCCTTTGTTTTACTTCTACTTCTTTCCTGAAGGACATGCCCTGTTTGTCAGACCTCCTTTCCCTGTCCTCTTACCTCCCTACCCTTACATCAAATGTCCCAGGAGGGTCACAGGAGATGAGTCAGTTTTCCTAGTTCCAGGAATAGAAGATGCCTGATGACTCTTACCTTGTTAAACAAGAAACAGTCTTTGTTTCTTTCATCCGCTAGATCCTTGGGTAGGTAATGGCCTTAGAACTACTTATACCTGAAACCTGTGATGCTGATGGTGTTCCTAGATTCAGGCCAGGCTTGAAGAGAACTATGGATTCCTCAAGAATAGCAAAAGATCAGATCTCTAGATTGAAGAATAACACTCACTTAACCCATATATTGCCAATGTCAATTTAGAAGGACATCAGCATGGCTTAGTGGTAAAGAATCTGCCTGCCAAGCAGGACATGCGGGTTCAACTCCTGGGTCAGGAAAAGCCCCTGGAGAAGGAAATGGCAATCCACTCCAGTATTCTTGCTTAGGAAATCCCATGAACAGAAGAGCCTGATGGGCTTCAGTCCACAGAACTGCAAAAAGTTGGATACAACTCAGTGGTTAAACAGCAGCAGTAGCAACAATCATTTGTAAGAATCCTGTAACCCAGAATTATTTAGAGTGGAGTCCCAGATTGGTACCAGTTTTGAGAACTCTTTGTTACTAGGTTACAATGAGATAAGTTTAGAAATTGAAAGTGGGCAGTTAAAACCTTTATAGCAAATTGTCACAGCAATTTTACGTCTGATGAATCTGTTGATAATAAATTTGAGCATATCTGTTATATAATTTCTTATTTATCCAGTAAATTTTTTTGTGTATGTATTTTATTAAAGTAACAGTCCATGTAGGACTTAAAAAGGAAAATAACTAGTTCTTAACCACCAAGGATTTGAAAAGAAATGCTATATCAATGGAAAGTTCCCTAGTTATTGCTTTAACAATGTGAAAGATATAACATGGGAATTTTACTCATGAATACAGAGGACTAGAAATGAGCCTGAATGGACTCGGAGGCACTAAAACCTGAGTTTTACTTCTAAATTTTTGCTATAGTAATGCATGTTCACTCCCCTCCTCTGCAGGAATGAAAGACATTCCCCACCTCCACTGCTACCCTCAGCCCTTTCTAGCGACGGCCCCATTACTCAAGGTTACATTCTTGTCCCAGGCAGCCCATATCCAAGGACAGGTTGGCAGAGAGGAAGTATGTAAACTGTGCCCTAGCCCCCCCACCATGACTCACAAATCTGAAAGGTCATTTCAGTTCTATAGCATCCTTGGGGGCCAGCTGAGGCCTCCTTTGTCACTGCATCACAGTGTACTTTCTCCCACTGTCCAATCCTGCTTCTTTCCATTCCCTTCCCTTCTATAGGTGCTGATCCCAAGAGCACTCCTTAATAAACTTCCTGCACGCTAATGTACATCTTAAAGAGTTTGCTTTCTAAGGAATCTAACTTTTTAAATATTATTTAACAGTAATATGACTTCAAGGATCATAATGAAGCCACGTGCCTTGAATGGTGACACCACAGTAAGAACTACCATTTATCAAGAGCCTATCATGTACCAAACACTACGAGGTGCACTGTATACAGACTCTATAGTTTTCTGTAATGTGGAGTAAAATACTCATAACATAAAATGAGATTGGATCAATAATCAAAAACCTCTCAACAAACAAAAGTCCAGGACCAGGTAGCTTCACTGAGTCTATGAAACAAGAACACCAATCCTTCAGAATTCTTCCAAAAAACAGAAGAGGAACACTTCCAAACTCACTTTACAAGGGTAGCAATACTTCAATACCAAAGCCACATAAGGATGCCACAGAAAACAAAAATCATAGGCCTGACGAACAGATGAAAAAACGGTCCTCAACAAAATATTAGCAAACAGAATCCAATAATATATAAAAAGGATCATACACCATGATCAAGTGGAATTTACTTCAGGAATGCAAGGATAGTTTAACACTCACAAATCAGTGTCTATATCACACTTAAAAAATGAAGGATAAAAATGATACAACCATTGCAACTGATGCAGAAAAAGCATTTAGCAAAACTAGCATCCATCCAACTTAAAAACTCTCAATAAAGTGACTACAGAGGGAATATACCTCAGTATAATAAAGGCTGTAGCAGGAGACTCCAGTTTGATTCCTGGGTTGGGAAGATCTGCTGGAGAAGGGATAGGCTACCCACTCCAGTATTCTTGGGCTTCCCTGTAGCTCAGATGATAAAGAATCTGCCTGCAATGTAGAAAACCTGGGTTTGATCCCTGGGTCAGGAAGATCCTCTGGAGAACGGAATGGCAACCCACTCCAGTATTCTTGCCAGAAGAATCCCCATGGACAGAGGAGCCTGGTGGGCTACAGTCCATGGGATGGCAAAGAGCCGGACATGACTGAGCAACTAACACTACTATGCCAAGCCCATGTTAATATCATACTAATATCATACTCAATAGTGAAAAGCAAAAAAATAATGACAGCTTTTCCTCTAAAATCAGGAACAAGACAAAGATGTTCACTTTTATGTGATACAATACCATCCCTGCCAGAAGAGTTAGACAAGAAAAAAATAAAAGCCATCCAAATCAAAAAGCAAGAATGAAACCATCACAGTTTGCAGATGACATATTGTATATCAGTCAGTTCAGTCGCTCAGTCGTGTCCAACTCTTTGCGACCCCATGAATCGCAGCATGCCAGGCCTCCCTGTCCAACACCATCTCCCGGAGTTCACCCAGACTCACATCCATCAAGTCGGTGATGCCATCCAGCCATCTCATCCTCTGTTGTCCCCTTCTCCTCCTGCCCCCAATCCCTCCCAGCATCAGAGTCTTTTCCAATGAGTCATCTCTTCACATGAGGTGGCCAAAGTACTGGAGTTTCAGCTTTAGCATCATTTCTTCCAAAGAAATCCCAGGGCTGATCTCCTTCAGAATGGACTGGTTGGATCTCCTTGCAGTCCAAGGGACTCGCAAGAGTCTTCTCCAGCACCACAGTTCAAAAGCATCAATTCTTCGGCGCTTAGCTTTCTTCACAGTCCAACTCTCACATCCATACATGACCACTGGAAAAACCATAGCCTTGACTAGACGGACCTTTGTTGGCAAAGTAATGTCTCTGCTTTTGAATATGCTATCTAGGTTGGTCATAACTTTCCTTCCAAGGAGTAAGCGTCTTTTAATTTCATGGCTGCAATCACCATCTGCAGTGATTTTGGAGCCCCCAAAAATAAAGTATATAGAGAACCCCAAAGATTTCACCAAAAACTATTAGAACAAATGAATTCCATAAAATTTAAGGATACAAAATCAGCATACAAAAATCAGCTGAATTACTATACACTAACAATGAACCAACAGAAAGAGAAATTAAGAAAACAATCCAATTTATAACTGCATCAAAAAGAATAAACTACGTAGGAATAAGCCAAGAAGATGAAAGACCTGTACAATGAAAGCTATAACATGTTGATGAAAGAAACTGAAGAAGACATAAATGAATGGAGAGAGATTCTGTGCATGGACTGAAAGAATTAATACTGTTAAAATGCTCATATTACCCAAAGCAGTCTTTGCAACCCAATGGACTACAGCACACCAGGCTTCCCTGTCCTTCACTATCTCCCAGAGTTAGCTCAAACTCATGTCCATTGAGTCAGTAATACCATCCAACCATTTCATCCTCCTGTCGCTCCCTTCTCTTCCTGCCTTCAATATTTCCCAGTATCACAATCTTTTCCAGTGAGTCAGCTCTTCACATCAGATGGCCAAAGTATTGAAGTTTCAGCTTCAACATCAGTCCTTTCAATGATTATTCAGTGTTGATTTCCTTAAGGATTGAGTGGTTTGATATCCTTGCTGTCAAAGGGACTCTCAAGAGTCTTCTGCAGCACCACAGTTCAAAAGCATCAATTCTTTGGCACTCAGCCTCCTTTATGGTCCAACTCTCACATCCATACATGACTACTGGAAAAACCATAGCTTTGATTATACGGACCTCAGTCAGCAAAGTGATGTCTCTGCTTTTTAATACACGATCTACATTTGTCATAGCTTTCCTTCCAAATAGCAAGCACCTTTTAATTTCATGGCTGCAGTCATCGTCCCCAGTGATTTTGGAGCCCAAGAAAATAAACTCTGTCACTATTTCCACCTTTCCCCATCTATTTGCCATGAAGTGACATCAATCTTGGAGATGATTTTTTGGATTTGACACCAAAGGCAACAAAAGCAAAAATAAACAAGTAAGACTACATTAAACTAAAAAACTTCCACACAGCAAAAGAAATAATCAACAAAATGAAGGCAACTTATGGAGTGGGAGAAAATATTTGTATGTCATATATCTGATAAGCAGTTAATATCCAAAACTTTCATATACATATATATATATATATATATATATAACCTCATACCACTCAATAGCAGTAAAATGAAACAATCTAGTTAAAAATGGGCAGATAATCTGAATAGACACCTTTTAAAAAATTTTATTTATTTATTTTTTGGAGGCTAATTACTTTACAATATTGTACTGGTTTTGCTATACATTGACTTGAATCTGCCATGAGTGTACATGTGTTCCCCATCCTGAACCCCCTCCTACCTCCCTCCCCATCCCCTCCCTCTGGGTCATCCCAGTGCACCAGCCCCAAGCACCCTGTATCATGCATCGAACCTGGACTGGCGATCCGTTTCACATATGATGATATACATGTTTCAATGCCATTCTCCCAAACCATCCCACCCTTGCCCTCTCCCACAGAGTCCAAAAGACTGTTCTATACATCTGTGTCTCTTTTGCTGTCTCCCATACAGGGTTATCGTTACCATCTTTCTAAATTCCATATATATGCGTTAGTGTACTATATTGGTGTTTTCTGGCTTACTTCACTCTGTATAAAAGGCTCCAGTTTCATCCACCTCATTAGAACAGATTCAAATGTATTCTTTTTAATGGCTGAGTAATATTCCACTGTGTGTATATACCACAGCTTTCTTAGCCATTCATCTGTTGATGGACATCTAGGTTGCTTTCATGTCCTGGCTATTATAAACAGTGCTGCGATGAACATTGGGGTACACGTGTCTCTTTCAGTTCTGATTTCCTTGGTGTGTATGCCCAGCAGTGGGTTTGCTGGGTCATATGGCAGTTCTATTTCCAGTTTTTTAAGGAATCTCCATACTGTTCTCCATAGTGGCTGTACTAGTTTGCATTCCCACCAACAGTGTAAGAGGGTTCCCTTTTCTCCACACCCTCTCCAGCATTTATTGCTTGTAGACTTTTGGATAGCAGCCATTCTGACTGGCGTGAAATGGTACCTCATTGTGGTTTTGATTTGCATTTCTCTAATATTGAGTGATGTTGAGCATTTTTTCATGTATTTGTTAGCCATCTGCATGTCTTCTTTGGAGAAATGTCTGTTTAGTTCTTTGGCCCATTTTTTGATTGGGTCGTTTATTTTTCTGGAATTGAGCTGCAGGAGTTGCTTGTATATTTTGTATATTAGTTGTTTGTCAGTTGCTTCATTTGCTATTATTTTCTCCCATTCTGAAGGCTGTCTTTTCACCTCGCTTATAGTTTTCTTTGTTGTGCAAAAGCTTTTAATTTTAATTAGGTCCCATTTGTTTATTTTTGCTTTTATTTCCAATATTCTGGGAGGTGGGTCATAGAGGATCCTGCTGTGATTTATGTTAGAGAGTGTTTTGCCTATGTCTTCCTCTAGGAGTTTTATAGTTTCTGGTCTTAATGTTTAGATCTTTAATCCATTTTGAGTTTATTTTTGTGTATGGTGTTAGAAAGTGTTCTAGTTTCATTTTTTTTACAAGTGGTTGACCAGTTTTCCCAGCACCACTTGTTAAAGAGATTGTCTTTTCTCTGTTGTATATTCTTGCCTCCTTTGTCGAAGATAAGGTGACCATAAGTGTGTGGGTTTATCTCTGGGCTTTCTATTTTGTTCCATTGATCTATATTTCTGTCTTTGTGCCAGTACCATACTGTCTGGATGACTGTGGCTCTGTAGTAGAGCCTGAAGTCAGGCAGGTTGATTCCTCCAGTTCCATTCTTCTTTCTCAAGATTGCTTTGGCTATTCGAGGTTTTCTGTATTTCCATACAAATTGTGAAATTATTTGATCTAGTTCTGTGAAAAATACCATCGGTAGCTTGATAGGGATTGCATTGAATGAATCTATAGATTGCTTTGGGTAGTATACTCATTTTCACTATATTGATTCTTCCAATCCATGACCATGGTATATTTCTCCATCTATTTGTGTCCTCTTTGATTTCTTTTGCCAGTGTTTTATAGTTTTCTATATATAGGTCTTTTGTTTCTTTAGGTAGATATATTCCTAAGTATTTTATTCTTTTCGTTGCAATGGTGAATGGAATTGTTTCCTTAATTTCTCTTTCTGTTTTCTCACTGTTAGTATATAGGAATGCAAGGGATTTCTGTGTGTTGATTTTATATTCTGCAACTTTACTATATTCATTAATTAGCTCTAATAATTTTCTGGTGGAGTCTTCAGGGTTTTCTGAATAAACACTTTTTCCAAAGGATATATACAAATGGACAATAGCTATCTGAGAAAATGTGGAACATCACTAATCACCAGAAAAAAGCTGGCAACCATACTTTCTGTCTCTGTGAATTTGACAACTCTAGGTCTCACACATAAGTGGAATGATACAGTATTTGTCATTTTCTGACTGGCTTAATTAACTCAGCATAATGTCCTCAAGGTTCATTCACGCTGCAATGCAGAAATTCTTTCCTTCTTAAGCCTTAAATAATAACATTTCATTGTATATGTATAACTACATTTTGTTTATCTGTGATCCATTGATAGACACCTGGGTTGTTTCTACCCTGTAGCTATTGGGAATAATGCTGCTATGAATATGGGCATACAAACACATGTTCAAGACTCTGCCTTCAGTTCTTTTGGGTATATACACAAAAGTAAAACTGCTGAATTATACGGTCATTCTGTTTTTAATTTTTTAAGGAAGCACCATATGAGGCTGCACCATTTTACATTCTCACCAATGGTATACACAAGATTTCCATTTCTCTAATTTCCTTGCCAAAACTAGTTATTTTCTATATATATTTTTGTAAATAGTTGCCATCCTAATGAGTATAAGGTAATATCTCATTATGATTTTGCTTTGTATTTCCTTTATGATTAGTGATGTTGAGCATATTTTCATGTGCTTATTGGCCCTTTGCATATCTCCCTTGGAGAAATGCCTATTTCCAGTCCTTTGCTCCTTTATAAATCATGTTGATTAGTTTTTGTTGTTGACACAATCTGTAATCTTTCCATCAATCCTGCAAGATAGATTTTTTTTTTTTTGGTCACATGGGCATGTGGGTCCTTAGTGCCCCAACCAGGGATCGAACCTGTCCCCCATGCAGTGGAAGCATGGAGTCCTCACCAGTGGACCACCGGGGAATTCCTAAGGTTGATGCTTTTTTGCTCAAAGTACAGATGAAAAAACTGATTCAAAGAGGTTATGTGATTTAGCCCATGGTTGCCAAGTGGGAAGTGGCAGAGCCCAGAAAGGTCACTCTAACTTCAGAGTTATGCTCTTTTCAGTTTACATTGGAATTCTTACAAAAGTTAGGTATTATTGTTGATGATGCCAGTGATATTGGCATATGGCACTGAACTTGAAGGAAGAGGAAGCAGGGAACGTAAGAGGTAATAAGGGCTGAGAGAACTTTAAGTTTTGGTTTTGAGAATACTATATAAATATAAATAAAAACTGTAACATATGACTTGAGAACCATAATGACAAATTTTAAAATATAATCAATACTAAGCAGAGCACTAGTATTATAGTATCCAATGTCAGGTATTATACAATTTAAGAGGAGCCTAAAGAATTCATGGAGAACTTCCCTGGTGGTCCAGTGGTTAAGAATTCACCTACCAATGCAAGAAACATGGGTTCGATCCTGGTCTGGAAGATCCCACATGATGTGGGGCAACTGAGCTCATGCACCACAACTGCTGAGTCCGCATGCTCTAGAGCATGTGCTTTGCAACGAGAGAAAGCTACTGCAATGAGCCTGCACACTGCAACTACAGAGTACCCAGCTCATGCACCAAAGAAGACCCAGAGCAGCCAAATTAAAAAAAAAAAAGAATTCATGGAGAGTCCAGAAGAGAATAAAAAAGACACTTCAGTGTTGAGAAGCAAAACCTGATCTATGTGATAAAGTTAAAGAGCTCCAATTAGTTAGTACAGAAGGAAAAAAAGCTGAAGGATAATATTTTTGAAAAACTATACCTCATTTTAATTGTTATAAAAAGATCCTTGATGTGTCTAAAACAGAACATCTTTATCCTGAATTCTGCACTGTAATTGAAATGGCAACGTTATGAATGTGTATGAGGTTGTTATCTGAAAAGTAATGATTAGTCATTATTTTGTAGGAAGTAGTTTTAAAATACTGCAAGAAATAGGTTAAAACACTAGGTAATTTATAAGGTAGGTGATTTTAGTTTTGAAGACTATTTAATAGTAAAATGCTTTATTTATAAAATTTTCATTGTAATCTTCTGAGATTAGGCATTTTACTTTATTTTTTTTTTTAGGCATTTTACTTTAAAGTGAGGAGGATAAAGGGCATAAACTATTTTCCAGAAGAATTTTATGTGTGTTAAGTATTTTTTTTTCTTAAGGGCTGATACTACAAGGTAATGCATTTTGGATATTGCTAGAAGTTTAAGAAATTTACAGAACATAATCCTGCCCTCAAGGATTTCTGGTCCTACTGAAAGAGGCAATTTGCTCCAGAAGTAAGTAATGAAAAAAGATGACAAAGTACTTGAAGCATTGAACTTCGTGGTATAAAATATAAGTGCTCTAGGGATTTTTAAAAATGGCAAGATAAATTTAATTACATGAATAAGCATTATTGGAGGGGAAAAAACTTAACTGGATCCTTAAAGGATAAGAAACATTTGTACAGGTGAATAGGTACTCCAGATGTTGGCAAAAGAATACACACAGACAGAAACATGAAATTCCACTCATTCATCTATTCAATCTGAATTTTTTAAGTCCCTACTGCTGGCTGGTCATTGTGCTAAGCCTTGGGGTTTCAGCATCAAATCACAGCTGATCCTTGCCTTCCAGGGAATTATAGTCCAATGGGGGAACCAGTCAAGTGATCCCTGAGGATATTAGAATGTTGCAAGTGTCATATTCTACTAGAGGTAATCACAGGGTTCCACTCAAGCATAGTCAGAAAGCATCTAAATCAGATCGGGCATGCAAAAGGGCAAGAGGAGGTGGATGGTGCACAAGCAGAGGGAACTACATACAAATAAAGGCACAGAGAAGAAATATGCCGTATGATGGGGTGAGAATATCACTTAGCCTCCACAGTGCTCACAAAATGTTACCTGCGCCACCTGTTTTCCAAAGCATACAGAGGCATCTTCAGCCAGCAATGTGGAAGACCAGGTGTCTGGACTTTAGCCTAAGAGTACAACCAGCTCTTACTAAGCAATCAATATTGTAAGAAGTTGTATTTTCAGATTGTCTGTGGCATATGCTATCCATCCAGTCCTCTAAATAACCAATCCTTTACACTTGGACTTTGTCGGACCACAAAGAAACTTAGATTATATTAGTTCTGTCCTTCACAAAACTGTCTTCGTTGACATGCACTGAAATACTTTGCCTTCGTTGTTGGTCACGCCAAGCAGTGTGACCTACTTCTGTTGTGTTAGGGTGCTGAGGGCACTATCATTCATTCAGGGGTGCTCAGTGTCCTCCGTGTAAAGTAGGAAAACACAGGTTTTGGAGTAAGAGCTAGGAAGAAGCTTAATTTCCCCCCAGGGTATTTCTCCCTTTTTGGTAATGAGAATTATATACTTTTATTCATCACACTTCCCATTTTGTCCTGGTTGTTAGGAGATTCAGAACCAGATTCAGCCTCAGTTATAGTAATTTTACTTGGTCTGATATTTGAAAAATTTGAAATATATACTTCTTGGCCTTGATTTTCTCTTTATATTTTATTATTTTATTGCACATGGTATTATATTTTTTAAGACTCTGCTAGAGATGAGACGTCTATGCTGTATCTGCCTAGCTACAATCTCAGCTGACGAAAATTGCCAGCCGTGCAGACTGGAAACTTTTTAATCACATAATCAGGCTAACACTAGAAGCAGCCTGACATCTGAAAGGCAGCAGCTACCTAACTTTAGTTCTGCACACCAGTGACACTTTGCTAGATGAGTGAATGGAAAATATTCTGATTCTGTCTTTTAAAGCTGAACGCAGCAAGTGGGGAGAGAAAGAATCACACAGAGAGGTCGAGCCACAAGTAAGGGTCACGAGCTGTTCACCCGAGAACAATGAAAGCTAGTTGCTGAGGAGACAATAGATGACCTGGTCATAGGGATGGCCTAACAGACTCATCATTTAGCCACCATAGCTGCTAACTGTCCCAGATAAGGCTACAGGTTTTCATGAGGTCTGACTTTTGAGACTGTCTCTCCCCTGAGCTTATGTACAATAACTTTCTGCTGCTGCTAAGTCACTTCAGTTGTGTCTGACTCTGTGCGACCCCATACACAGCAGCCCACCAGGCTCCACAGTCCCTGGGATTCTCCAGGCAAGAACACTGGAGTGGGTTGCCATTTCCTTCTCTGAATAACTTTCTGTACCAGAGGTAAACTGAGGGCCTCTCTCACCTCGATAATCAAAGGCTATTGTAGACAACCTAAATCCTCGGCATGAAAAGAGGAGGATAAGGATAGGTACCAGGAATAATGGCGATTTGCAGTGGAGAACAGTAGAAAGGATGAGTAAATAGAAAATACAAGGCCTGAGAGAAGTCACATTTCTAGAAATTGCATATTTTAATGTCTGCAGATTAACTATGAATGATTCATTATTTACTAAGACTTGAAGCTCAGCCATAAAAAATTAAAAAATAACTCATCAAATGTCTTGTCACATATCTTAATTTCCCTGGGAAGCAAACCAGAAGTGAATGGCAGGGAGGAAAGTCACTTTTTAATCCAACTGATCCAAAAAAAGAAAAAAGTGATTCTTCTGCCCAACAACAGAAGCCACCAACAAACAGGCAACACTGAAACAGCAGCTTCTACCCAGCTGACTTTCTCCTTCACACCCTGACAACCAGGTTGGATTTCTCAGGTATATCCCCATTTTATACTGGGGACACATGCTATGTTTTCTTGATGAAGCTGAAGGGACATTCCACACATTCAAGCTGCTCCCCTTTGGTATCACATAACCAGTTAACCTGGGTATAGGTTTCAAGAGAAGAGGGCTCGCTGATACTTACAGAAGCCCCAAATGGACATATTGCATGTCCAAAAGGTGCGATCAGAGAACTGTAAGAGACCATTGCTTTACTAGTGATGATCTTCATTCTGGGGACTTAAGAGAATCTGAGTCTTTTGCCTTATAATCCTAACTTGAAAGAATACAGAATAAATATAAATGTGAATCATGCCCACAGGGCAATATAGTTCAACTCACCATTCTCCACACCTTGCGTTACCTACCTACACACTCTTTGGGACCCAGTTCAAATTCTACAGGTAGGGCAAGCAGAGCTGTAAATATTTCCACGGGCAAAACTTGCTTTTTCCAAAGACAGGCATGGCTTAGCATGCCGTTTTCTTTCTTTAGAACATTTAGGAGCAATTATGTCCTAAGGATAAAAGGATGGCAGAGCAAAGGTATGTGCCTATAACAAGCATCTCATTGAATCCAGAAGCATGGTGTGTGGGTTCACTGGAGGAATAACCACGGAGTATAGATTGATGACTTATAGCGATAAAGTATAAAGGCTCCCAGGGTAAGGTAACTTTATGCTGGTTGCCTGCCCAATTCAGGACTGCAAGAATAAACAGGATCTTTTTCCACCCAAAGTGAATGGATACCACACAGGACAGCACAAACCTGCTACAAGATGCAGTGGTAGGTAGAGCTCTAACAGTCCAGGGTGCCAGGCAAATTTTTTCCAGAAGGTGATTGTGCTTCCTTAATACAAATGTAAGTTGAGAAAGGAGCCACCGCACTTCCCTCCTCTGTTTATAACAAAGTAGTAATTGTTAACAATTGAAGAATCATCGCTCCTCTCTTGGGACTTTGCCAGCTCAGCAAGAGACAATATCCATTTTCAGATGTTATCTCAGTAGTCCATTTCTTAATCCCTTTCAGAAGCAGAGTTCCCTGATTTTCTTTAAGGCAAATGAACCCCCTTTGGGTGGGTTCTTAGAAGCACCCCCCCACCATTTCCCCTTAAACTGAAAGACGGGCTGTTTCCTACCCCCTATTTCCACCCAGGTTGTTCAGCTATGCCTGAGTTTTGTTGCTGAATGTAGAAAGAGTTACTACATGAAATGAAAGAGGCCTCGGGACAGGAAAGCATGAAATTTCAATGGCTGGCAGCCAGGCGATGTTGCCATGTAGAGGGACCCACATCCTTCTTGTGTGGCTGCAGCCAGATTGAGACTAGAAAACACCTACTGTTCAAACATCACTTGTGCAATACAGCCTGTAATGAAGTACTAAGACCAGTTGCTTAGAACTGGGTGATACAAACCTAATTGATTCAGATTTTTTCCTGGTTCCTTGTACAACAAATCAAAGCTATTCTTCCTATTGATGTCTGTTCTAAGAAAGTACATGTTGGGTATGGTGCGCTGAAGTCAGCACGGTTAAGGGGCGGGTATGAACAAGGCCTGGCAGGACGAAGTTGATTTTGGTCGTAGGTCCCAGACAGGGGGTCATGTCCGCCATCCAGGGGCAAACGTCAGTGTACTCAGAAGACAGAGGTGAGGGGAAAGGCTAGGCCAGAGCCTTATTTGGAGTTTCCTTGGGAAAGGTGAGGCGGGGCAGGGTAAACAGCTTAAAATGGGCTAGTTTAAATAATTCTGGAGGGCTTTGGGCTATAGGGGTGGTATCTACTTGCTTGGTCCCTGGTCCCAGAGTGACTTAGGGCAAGGGAAATTTTGACTTGCCATGGAAGAATTAGATAAGGAGGTAGTCGGGGATATAAACTTGGGATTGGCTGGTTTGTATATGAAAGGCACATATGTGGGCAAGTTGTCATTATCTTTAGGCACTAGCTTGCCTGGCAGGGGCAGTCTGTAAGGTCCCCAAATGCCAAAGCATCAAGAAAATAGAGTTGACATAATTGACTCTGAGATGAATGGATGCAAGTTGACAATAAAGACTCTACGAAGACACAGAACAGTGCATGTTTTTAAATATGCCACTTGCCTGGGGCAGCATTTGAGGATCTTAAACTGTCTTGAGTCCCCAGTATCCTTCAGCACATCTTTCTCATTTTTTGATAAGAACTGGTATTTTTTCAGTCTTATATAACATGCTATGCAAACACGTATCAAAATCCTTGAATTTAACTTGACTGCCTCTCTAAACTCATATATGGAGAGCTGGTGATGATCTTCCTTCATGACTGTGGCTAAAGGGACCTCTGCCCAAGCAGTGATTCTGTCTACACTGCATTTAAATGGGAATAAAGCACACGTCTGGGTGATGGGCTGTGGACTCCTGGGGTTCTGCCTCCTTACTTTGTAAACTACCTAACTCCTCTGCTCAAGGAGAGGCAGCCCACTGCCATCTGCTGGGCTGGCGGGCCTGCCCCCGGGGCCTCCCCGCAGTTATACTGCACCCACTGTCTTCTGGGCCCATACACACTTGGCGTGTGGTCTCACCCCCACCTCCCACCCCTAGCTTAGGTACAGCTCAGGCTCAGCGGGATCTGTGTCTCCAATGGAGATTTAAGTGTTGAGAGACAAGCTCTTTCCCGGGGCTTCTTTGCTGATGAGCCTATGTTGCCAGTGTATCTTCTGGGTGGACTGTAAGGGCTACTAATGAAATAGGTTCAAGGAAAGTGATATTACAACCGAGGCAAGTCCAAGTCTCACAGTCCTGGAAACGGAGGGACATTAGTACTTCTTGGCAGGCCGCTGGTTTGGTTTGGAGCTTGATGTCACATTCATTCTCCTGGCTGCCAGTCTCCTGAAGGAAATATTGACCTTCTCGCTTTAGTTTTCTATATTTTATGCGTTGCTCCTCACTGGATAGGCTGTTTAGTATCAGAACTGCAGGACACTGGTAAGCATTACCAATAGCACTCTGGTTGGTTTCGGTTTCTCTGGTACATTTTGGTAGATGACCAAGCCGTGGATTTGGTGTTCCGTCCTCTCTTCTCATTCCTTTTTGGAAAGAGTTGAGATGGGCTGGGGAAAGATATTTGAAGCTTTCTGATCCAATGTAAATGAATCCTGTGGTGGGTAAATAATTTTCCTCCCTCCTTTGCCTCTCCTGGGGTAGTTTGATGAATAATGCTTCTCAAATAAGTTTATAAATATTCCACTAGAGGTAAGAGGAGTATTAAGCTCATAGCAGGTGTGCCATTAATGCTTTAGTGTGTAGGGTAGAGCAAAGAGGAAAGGAATCATCAAAATTTTGTGGTTTCATAGAATTTTCTGGAAGTGAGAGCGGGGAACAAAATACTGGGGGCGGGTAGCACTGGTGAAGTGTGGGTATAACCTCACAAGATCAAGTCAGGGCATTCCTTCAATGAAGGAGCTTTTTTTGGGACAAGTGGTAGGATGGAGTTATAGTTTTGTTTTTCTTCCAGTTATAGTATATGTTTATCTTAACTCAGAAAGAAGCATAATTAATCAATCTCGCCAAAAAATTAAAAAATAATTTTTTTTCTTTGCCTATCTCCTATTATCTCAAAGTCCAATTCACAAATTACTCAACTGTAGTCTAAAAGTCTTCTTTAATAATAAATATTCATCTTCTTTAGATGCTACTGCAATTTGGTCTTCAAATATCATGCTTTTCAACATATCCTGTTACATTTTATTTGTGAATAACTCAATTACGGTTTTAGTTTCTTCTTTGATTGGCCTTAACGTCCCCATACTTTTAACCAAAAGCCTCCATAAGAGTTAAGGAGATTTCTTACTGCCACAGCGCCACCTACTGGTAGGTCAACACAGACGCAAGATAGCGGTAGCTTAACTTGGACCCACAATTTTGGAGAGTCCTTCTGAGCTTCGGTTTTTATAAAATGCCAATTTCCTTGTCATTTTGAGAAACTATCACTTCTCTTGATAGCTATTAATACTCTTGCTGTGGCATAAAGTCAGCAAGTTATAATTAAAAAAAAAATAAGCTCTTATTTCTTACTGTTACCTTAAATTGGCCCTGACTTCACCGACTTTGGTTTTCTGTGTCCTATAACTGTAGCAAGGGCTCCAGATTGTGTGGGCAAGGGTTTGGATCTGGCGAAAATAACCTGGGGAGCTTCCAAAGATCCTGAAAAATGTAAGAAAAACCCCCACTTAACACTTTATTTAATCTTGGCTGAAAGGACAAGAGGTCAAATCTAAAACTAGGCTTTAGGGGATCATTGTTCACCCTGATGCTGGAGCCCCATTTCCTGCCAAACATCGAATCTATCCTCTCTCTCTTGCTTTCTAACCATGTTAAGAGTGGGTAATAAACCCAAATTCTTGTCCCTCTGGCTCTGGGGAGAGAACAACGTTTTGGGAGCAGTGAAGTGTATAAGACACTAGGGCAAGAATCTCAAGGGTTTGTTTATTTTTACTAATTTATTATATTCCAAAGCCACCCTGGATCTCCAACAACTGTACCATGCATGTGAAAAGAATAAGAATCTGAGAGTGAAAAATAGGTCATCCTGCCAAGAGCGGCCAGGCAAATAATTTCATTTGAAAGTCAAAGTGATTTCTAGATCCTTAGGGTTTGACTTCCACTGGCTTTACTTTGTATTGAAATAAGTTCCTTTCCCTTGTTGTCCCAGAGACAACAAAGCAGGCGGGCAGAGGCCCACTGAGGTGCTGCTGCCATGTCCCCATGCGAAAAGCACAAAGCAGCACAGAATTTTACCAGGGCCCACATGGCCAAAGCTTAGCAGAGGACACTGCTTCTCACTACTTGTAAATGAAACCCACACTGGTGTTCGAAAGGCCAGGTAAGGTCCCTTTCTCTGACTGTAGATCTACAATAGCTTTAAAAAAAAAAAAAGCCTGGGGGAGTGTATATGGAGGCTGGGCTCCAGGACAGGAAAAGCTTAGGAGGAAGCAGAGGGACAGGGATGAGGGCAGCTGGTGTGGCTTCAGGCCCTACAACAATGGTGGTTTACACCATCAAATCAGCACGAGAGAAATGCCAGTTATCTAATCTGCCGCGCTCTGCTATTTTCGTTCACCGTTACCACTTCGGAACTCAAGAAGAACACCATGCTTACAAAGGAGGAGGGCCAGTGGCTTTGGCTTTAAGCCAAAGGCCCTCATTCCGGCTTCCTTCTCAAATTTCCAAATCTGCTGACTCTACACCTTCCCTTCTATAGCACACACAGAATATAGCTGGAGGTAGGGAAGTCAAGGAAAAGTAACATTCACGGTGCATTCCAGGCACTCTGCTAAGAGCGTTCCCGTTCACTACCTCATTTAAAGTTCATAACAAAAAGAATGTCACTATGCCACCGTCAGTGGGAAAGGACTTTTGAGTGGTTTTTCAACAGCACCCTGGGATGAACTGTATCTTGTTCAGACGGCCTGACGAGCAGGGTCTCACAGCTTAAAGGCCTGGTTGGCTAGACTTGGGGAGGGGGGCAAGAGGTCAGGAAGCAGACTTCTGCTACATTCATGGACTCAATCACTGAGTTAACTGGACCAGACAGGAGCTAAAACACCTTTCTCAGGCAGTTTAGTGAACCCTGTACAGGAAAACTTCCCAACTCTCAAAGAGATGTGCAAACCTTCTGACTTGTTCTCCCTTCTTGTGGGTTTAAAGAAAAATGCTTTTAATAGCAGCCTAACCTCCTCCTTTTTATAGGATGTGCTTCTGAACCCCCAGAATAATGCCTTTAAATCTATGTGTAACACAGAAAAACAGATAATTTGTGGGTGAAACACTGAAGTGCCAGGTAGTTATTTAGTTATTATTATATTGCTAAGGTAAAACATTTATTGGGAAGTCTGGAAGATGCCTGAACCTTAGTTACCGCACATTCATCCGCATTTCTCTAAGGATCAAGAACCCCAAGCGAGTCATGGAAGAGAACAAATTCAAAGGACTTTGGAGGCCCAGAGTCATTTGGAGACAAAAGCAGTCCGCAGAATCCCGTGTAAAGAAAGCGGGAAGACAACGCGCTCATCTTCAGTTAGAAGCATGGAGAGACGTATTCATAGATAAGAGAAGCTTAGGAGAACCAGGAGTGCAACTTCCCCTTGTCCTGTGGTTTTACAGCGATACCAAATTCAGTACAACTGTTACAGAAACTTCTAAGTACCGTCAACAGTCAGTCAACACTACTTCATGATCAAGATGCTGGAAGTGTGACCTGCCTGGTCACTCAAATTTCCAACTTCCTCGGCCAGAGTGCGTGCAAAGAGTTCAGTTTCATACTTAATGTATCAAGGAGACATGCAAATGAAATAGGCAGGTTTCTTGGATCTCCTAAGCTTTGTAAACCTCTCCAGCCTCAGCAAATCTGAAGAGCTGCCGAGGCTCTAAGAGCTCTATCTCATGGAAATCATTCCAGGTAGGCCATGGTTCTTTTCACCTCCCACTACTCAGGCCATAAGAGTTCCAGGTGAAAATTTAACCTCCTTAAAAATAACTATCATGTTCTAGGAGTTCTTTTTAGGGGGAAAGGGGAGGGGTAGTTATATACCCATCAACTATTTCTTGAATTTAGGTTTGAAGAGTTTAAGTGGAAAACAAAATCTATACTCTTTCATATTATTATCTGACTTGGGTGCAGTTACAGAGCCTTTCTCTATATACAGTAAGCCTATGAGGTATATGTATTAATAATTATCCCCATGATACAGGCAAACGAACCAGATTCCTTAACAATCTTGTCATCATTTTAAGGTGCATTGTATCACACACACACACTCTTGCACCCTGCCCTTAAGCCCTCTGCTCAGAGGCCCTAGTTCCCAGCCACACTGATACAGGGGGGCTCCCAGAACACAACACCATTTCACCACCAGCCCCCTTCCCTCACTGGCCTTTGCCCACACTGGTCTCTCTTCCTGGACCTCCTTCCACCCCAGGCCTCCCCGCTCCCGGCTGATCTGTCAGAGTCAGACCCCAGTTTAGACGTGTCTTCCTCTAGGAAGCCCTCTTCTATCCCTAAAGAGCCTGGGCCAAGTTGCTTGGGTTCAAATACTGCTCCACCACTGACCAACTGTGGCAATTTGGATTATGGTTCATAATCCGTCTGTGCCTGTATTTCTTCAGTTGTAAAACAGGGAATACAGCCCCCATATGGCACGTGTGCTTTGTGAACAGATGAATTATGGCATGTGAAGCATCCAGAGGTGTGCCTGACACACAGCAACACTGTCTTCTATTATTCCCTGTGTCCCCAGTGCCTGGCACTCCCTCCCACATCCACATCCCGTCAACCTCTCTCTCCCTGAGCCTCTAAGCTTCTTGACCGCAGGGAAGGCCTAGTTCACTCTTCATGTGTCTCACTGCCCAGCATGCTACTTTCTTCACAGGAGGTGTTCAAAAATAAATACTTGTTGAATCGAATAGTGGATTTCCTTTCAATTTTCTGACTACTTATGAGTGCAGGAACTGCTACTCACAGGAAACTATCCCCGGGCCAGTGCTGCCTCATACGTTGAGAGGCTTGAGGCCCTCAGCTACTACCTGGCAAGACCGTGGTGTTAGCAGGCAGGACACAGCCCGGACCGCAGCTCCAGATCTGCACCCACGGGTCAGCTCCCACAGGCTCTCCACTTTCTAAGCAGTGGAGAGCAGCTCCGGATCTGCACCCACGGGTCAGCTCCCACAGGCTCTCCACTTCCTGAGCCTCTGTTTGCTCACATGGAGGGGACAGGGTACACCTCACAGGGCTGCGGTGAGGATTTAACGTAAGATGCTAATACTATGTGTGGAAACACCATATAAATGGTAAAACACTGGCAAGTTTTTTCAAATACAGGCAGTTTTTACTAAATGCTACAAATCTGATAACACTCTGCCAGACTGGGAAATTTCACCTACCCCAAACTAAGCTCAGAAAAACCACTTTATCCTAAAATGTATCATCTGAAAGAAGACAGCGACTACATGCCCATTTGCCAACGCTTCAGAAGCCTGGGAGGCTTCGTTCTCTGAACTGGAGCTCTCCTCAGAGGCAGAGGAGAGAAGGGTGGGCCCAGTCCCTCCCCAATGCCCTGCCCAGACTAACCTGTGGAGCTGGTGATGGGCACAAAGGCTGCAGAGTTAAGGCTGCTCTGGAATCCGTTCAGCTGCCCTTCTGCGGAGGCCCCTCTGAAACACAAGCGGCTTGGTTAGACCTGAAGACAGAAAGGCGAGGTCAACTACAGCCCTTCAGGGGCACTGCCTCTTGCTTCTGGGGTTGCCCCCCTCCCCGGCTTCTTTTAAGACTTCTTTCAAGTACAGATGTCATCTTATCAGAAAGGACTTCTACTATCAACCTATCCCCTTCTTCTGAAGTGTTACATGTTTTAAAATTGTCCATTTCTCCCCACTAGAATACAGCTTCAAGAAAATATAGGCTTGGATCATGACTGTGTCCCCCGCCCCCCACTACCTATCACAATGCCTGCACCTAATAAGCACTCAACAGATAACTTGTTTACTGAATGAGTAAATTAAGTTCCTGGTATTGACTTAGACTAATCATAAGTAAAGACGTCAAAAAAAAAAAAAAAAAAAAAAAGTTTTATGTGCAACAGTGGTTCAACTGGGGGAGGAAGGAGGGGCGGATTTAGGCCTCTATCCCCACCCTCCAGTAAGGGACATTTGGTGATGCTGAGATATTTGTGGTTGTCACAACTGTGGGGCCTGCTGGCATCTAGTGGGTAGAGGCCGGGAATGGTGCTAAGCCTTTCCCACAGTGCCCCTGGAAAGTGCCCCCAAAGAGTATTCTAGTCCAAGATGTCAGCTGTGCCAAGGTTGAGAAACCACATATAGAGGTAGCTCCCCTCACACCAAGTTTTGACAAGAGATAGGACAGAGTATTTTAGATTCTCCAGCACAGGTTCCCCAGCCGCCTGCTTTAGAAGTTCTTTCACTGGCTTGACGCCCTATAGACTATGCCAGGTCCTCCTGCCACAGGCTCTTACAGCTCTGTCATTCTTTCATTGCATTTACCAAAATTATATATTTTTTTCTTTTTAAATTTTTTTCCTTGACTGCATCTCATGGCATGCAGAACTTCTGAGGGGTCAAACCTGCATGCCCTGCAGTGGAAGCATGAAGGCTTAGCCTCTGGACCACCAGGAAAGCCCCTGCCAAAACCATGGGACTATGGGGTAGCTGTGAGCCTAACATCTGTCATCCTTGCTAGAATGTGAGCTCCATGAAGGCAGAGATTTCTTCAGTCCTACTCACTGTTATACACTTAAAATTTCTAGAAGTAATCTGACCCATTACCCCATAAATACACTTATTTGTTGGGCCTGTCTACCTTGATTTCAGTTGACATGTAAAAATTTTACCTGGGAGAGTCAGTAAACACCCTCTTCCAACAACACAAGAGAAGACTCTATACATGGACATCACCAAATGGTCAATACTGAAATCAGATTGATTATATTCTTTGCAGCTCTACACAGTCAGCAAAAACAACACCAGGAGCTGACTGTGGCTCAGATCATGAACTCCTTATTGCCAAATTTAGACTTAAATTGAAGAAAGTGGGGAAAACTACTAGACCATTCAGGTGTGACCTAAATCAAATCCCTTACGATTATACAGTGGAAGTGAGAAATAGGTTCAAGGGATTAGATCTGATAGACAGAGTGCCTGAAGAACTATGGATGCAGGTTCATGACATTGTACAGGAGGCAGTGATCAAGACCACCCCCAAGAAAAAGAAATGCAAAAAGGCAAAATGGTTGTCTGAGGAGCCTTACAGATAGCTGAGAAAAGAAGAGAAGTGAAAGGTAAAGAAGAAAAGGAAAGATACATCCATTTGAATGCAGAGTTTCAAAGAATAGCAAGGAGAGATTCGAAAGCCTCCCTAAGTGATCAATGCAAAGAAATAGAGGGAAACAAAAGAATGGGAAAGACTACAGATCTCTTCAAGAAAATTAGAGATACCAAGGGAACATTTCATGCAAAGATGGGCACAATAAAGGACAGAAATGTTATGGATCTAACAGAAGCAGAAGATATTAAGAAGAGGAGGCAAGAATACACAGAACTATACAAAAAAGATCTTCATACCCAGATAATCTTGATGGTGTGATCACTCATCTAGAGCCAGACATCCTGGAGTGCAAAGTCAAGTGGGTCTTAGGAAGCATCAAAGCTAGTGGAGGTGATGGAATTCCAGTTGAGCTATTTCAAATCCTAAAAGATGATGCTGTGAAAGTGCTGCACTCAACATGCCAGAAAATTTGAAAAACTCAGAAGTGGCCACAGGTCCGGAAAAGGTCAGCTTTCATTCCAATCCCAAAGAAAGGCAATGCCAAAGAATGTTCAGACTATCGCACAATTGCACTCATTTCACATGCTAGCAGAGTAATGCTCAAAATTCTCCACGCCAGGCTTCAACAGTACATGAACCAAGAACTTCCAGATGTACAAGCTGGGTTTAGAAAAGGCAGAGGAACCAGAGATCAAATCGCCAACATCCATTGGATCATATAGAAAGCAAGAGAATTCAAGAAAAACATCTGATTCATTGACTATGTTAATTAAAGCCTTGGACTGTGTGGATCACAACAAACTGTGGAAAATTCTTCAAGAGATGGGAATACCAGACCACTTCACCTGCTTCCTGAGAAATCTGTATGCAGGTCAGGAAGCAACAGTTAGAGCTGGACATGAAACAACAGACTGGTTCCAAACCGAGAAAAGAATACGTCAAGTCTGTATATTGTCACGCTGCTTATTTAACTTATATGCAAAGTACTTATATGCAATCATGTGAAATTCTGGGCGCATAAGCTAGAATCAAGATTGCCAGGAGGAATATCAACAACCTCAGATATGCAGAGACATCACCCTTGTGGCAGAAAGCAAAGATGAATCAAAGAGCCTCTTGATGGAAACGAAAGAGGAGAGTGAAAATGCTGGCTTAAAACTCAACATTCAAAAATGAAGATCATGACAACCAGTCTCATCACTTCATGGCAAATAGATGGGAAAACAGTAGAAACAGTGACAGACTTAATTTTGGGGGGCTCCAAAATCACTGCAGATCATGATTGTAGCCATAAAATTAAGACACTTGCTCTTGGAAGAAAAGTTATGACCAACCTAGACATCATATTAAAAAGCAGAGATGTTACTTTGCCAACAAAGGTCTGTCTAGTCAAAGCTATGATTTTTCCAGTAGTCATGTATGGATGTGAGTGTTAGACCATAAAGAAGGTTGAACGTTGAAGAATTGATGCTTTTGAACTGTGGTGTTGGAGAAGACTCTTGAGAGTCCCTTGGACTGCAAGAAGATAAAACCAGTCAATCCTAAAGGAAATCAGTCCTGAATATTCATTGGAAGGATTGCTGCTGAAGCTGCAGCTCCAATACTTTGGCCACCTGATGTGAAGAACTGACTCATTGGAAAATACCCTGGTGCTGGGAAAGACTGAAGGCAGGAGATGAAGGGGATGACAGATTGTACAAACTGTATTTTTCCCGGCAATCTTGATTCCAGCTTATGCTTCATCCAGCCCAGCATTTCGCATGATGTACTTTGCATATAAGTTAAATAAGCAGGGTGACAGTATACAGAGATGGTTGGATAGGATCACCAACTTGATGGACATGAGTTTGAGCAAGCTCTGGGAGTTGGTGATGGAAAGGGAAGCCCAGTGTGCTGCAGTCTATGGGGTCATGGAGTCGGACACGACTGAGTGACTGAACTGACATGGGAGAGTCGAGTTCGTGTATACTCAGTTTTTTATCTGTTGAGCAGCATACAACCCAAGCTTTAGGACCTTCACCCAACACTATTTTTCCACTTATTCACTCATGCAAAAATTACCTACTAAGCATTCTCTATGCTCAGTGTCAGTGAGAAGGTAGACACCAGGCAAATACATAGGATACAAACTGTGATAAACGCTAAGAAGGAAAAGCACAAGGCGTTATGAGAGAATACGATGGGGAACCTGATTGAGATGGTGAGCACAGTGGTCCAGGATGGCCTTTCTCAGGAAATCATACTTCAACCAAGTCATAAAGACAGGAGAAGTGGGCATGAACCAAGAGTAGGGAACGGGAAAGAGTTTTTGGCAGAAAAGAAACGGCTATGTAATGATTCTGAGGAAGAAAGGGTCTTCGAATATCCTAATCTTGCTGCTACTGCTGCTGCTAAGTCGCTTCAGTCATGTCCGACACTGTGCGACCCCATAGACAGCAGCCCACCAGGCTCCCCGTCCCTAGGATTCTCCAGGCAAGAGCACTGGAGTGGGTTGCCATTTCCTTCTCCAATGCATGAAAGTGAAAAGTGAAAGTGAAGTCGCTCAGTCCTGTCCGACTCTTAGTGACCCCATGGACTGCAGCCCACTAGGCTCCTCTGTCCAGGGGATTTTCCAGGCAAGAGTACTGGAGTGGGTTGCCATTGCCTTCTCCAATATCCTAATCCTAGGAGCCTTTAAAGACCAGCAGGGCTCACCAAACATCCTTGACAGGAATCACCTGTGGTCACTTGTTAACCACACAGCTTTCCAGACCAGTCCCTTGGAGATTCTGATTCAGTGGTCTGAGACAGGCCTTGAAAACTTAGGTTTTTTTTTTACAGCCCCCAGGGGCCTAGGTGATTGGTACCACCAGAGAAGTCAGGGAAACACTGACTGGTGGGTACAGAGCAAGGTGGTATAAGGAGCTCTGGGAGCGCCTGGTAGAGGCTTAGGTGCCAGGTGGTCCCAACACCCCCAATGGAGACAGGCCACTTGAAATCACACTCCAGGATCATGCTGTCTTACAGCCCTTCCCCTGCAGTGAGCTGCGACCTGGGCCCTGCCCACCCCTCTCCACTTCTGAGGACAGGGGAAGCACAGATGCAAGGAGGAGAGGAAGGAGCAGAGGGCTTTCCCTTTTCCAAGCCTTCGCCTTGGAGACCTACATCTGGAATGCTGGTGCATTTTATTTCAGTCCCTCATGGACTCCTGAAAGCCATCCAAAGCACCTGTAAGGCTGATACTTGCTCTTCTAGGTCCAAGTGAGAAACAAAAAGTTTTGGAGGGTCTGGGATGGGCTCTTTCCTTTAAAAAATGTTAAAAATCTAAAGGCCTGTTCATTTGCGTTAGGAGCCACTGAGTCAAGAAAAGTTAAGGGGCTGATCCCAGTGTCATGGAGGAAGCCCTGAGTGTAGCAGTAGAAAGGCAAGTGGGCAGGCAGAAACGTGGAGGCAGTAAGAGAAACAAAGCAGGGGACAGAGGGCTACTCGGGAGACGACTCCCTGGGGTTTAGGGCTAGTGCGTTCTCTTTCTCTGCTCCTCTCTGCAATTTCTACCCTACACTTCATCTTTATAGGCTGCCTGCTGGCCTCACCCAAGATCTCCTGCCCCTGTCCCCTCTGTACCCAGTTCCACCCACCTTTCCATCCTCCTCCTTCCATCAGCCCCCCACCACAGGCGTCAGGAGAATATTTCTAAAGTTCAGCCAGGCTTCCCTGGTGGCTCCGTGGTAAAGAACTGCCTGTCAATGTAGGAGACACAGGTTCGATCCCTGGGTCAGGAAGATCCCCAGGAGAAGGAAATGGCAACCCACTCCGGTATTCTTGCCTGAGAAATCCCATGAACAGAGGAGCCTGGCAGGCTACAGTCCATAGGGTCACAAAGAGTTTCAGACACGACTTAGCGACTAAACAACTACTGTTTCTCACATGAGGTCCCCTTCTCCCCAGTGGAGGAGAAATATGTCCATAGACATCCAAGTGGAAGCATAGAGTAAGTTTTCCCATGGAAACGCTGTATACAAAATGGTTTGGGTTTATGTTATCACAACTTTAGGCACATGAGGGGTAAACAGGCTTTTGTTGTGATTATAATATCACTTCCTTGGAAAATACATTTCAACTTCTGGACAACCCACTCCTAAATGAGACAAACACTGCTTGTCTAGAGCCTGCATGTTAACTTGCACTTGCTGATCTGATGATTCTTTGCTGTTTTCATAGGGAGTACTTGTATTTTAGGAAATATTTACATAGGAAGTTAAGTATATGTTCCCTCGGTTCTTTCTAAGTTAATCACTGGGCTTTAACATTAAGATAACAGGACCTATCTCATAACATTGTTAAGAATTAAATAAGATGGTGGATGTAAAGTACATCTTAGTACAGTGTCAGGCATCACACTTAGGGCTAAATAAACATTAATTATTAATATAGTAGCATTATTTTTACTTAGGAATACATGGATCACAGCCTTGTCATGGTGAAGGGGCTTGTGTAACTCAATGAAGCTGTAAGCCATGCCATGTAGAGACACCCAAGACATGGGTCATGGTGGAGAGTTCTGACAAAATGTGGTCCACTGGAGGAGAGAATGGCAAACCACTCCAGTATTCTTGCTGTGAGAACCCCACGAACGGTAGGAAGAGGCAAAAAATTATGACACTGAAAGATAAGCCCTCCAGGTGGGAAGGTGTACAATATGCTACTGGGGAAGAGTGGATAGCAATTACTAATAGCTCCAGGAAGAACGAAGAGGCTGAGCCAAAGCAGAAATGATGCTCAGTTGTGGATGTGTTTGGTGGTAAAAGTAAAGTCCAGTGCTGTAAAAAACAATATTGCATAGGAACCTGGAATGTTAGGTTCATGAATCATAAATTCCAAGTGGTCAAGCAGGAGATGGCAAGAGTGAACATCGACGTCTTAGGAATCAGTGAACTAAAATGGACAGGAATGGGCGAATTTAATTCAAATGACCATTATATCTACTACTGTGGGCAAGAATTCCTTAGAAGAAATGGAGTAGCCCTCATAGTCAACAAAAACATCTGAAATGCAGTACTTGGATGTAATCTCAAAAACAACAGAAGGTTCTTGCTTCAGTTCCAAGACAAACCTTTCAGCCTGACAGTAATCCACTGTCTATGTTCCATCCTCTAATGCTGAAGAAGCTGAAGTTGACTGGTTCTATGAAGACTTAGATCTTGAGCTTCTTATTGCAAAATTCAGGCTTAGATTGAAGGAAGTAGGGAAAGTAGGGGAAAAAAGACCTAAACCAAATCCCTTATGATTATACAGTGGCGGTGATGAATAGATTAAAGGGATTAGATCTGCCAGACAGTGCCTGAAGAACTGTGGGTGGAGGTTCGTACCATTGTACAAGACGCAATGACCAAAATAATCGCAAAGAAAAAGAAAAGAATGTAAGGAGGTAAAGTGGTTGTCTGAACAGGCTTTACAGATATCTGAGAAAAGAAGAGAAAGGCAAGGAAGAAAGGGAAAGATACACCCAACTGAATGCAGAGTTTCAGAGAATAGCAAGGAGAGATAAGAAAGCCTTCTTAAGTGAACAATGCAAAGAAATAGAGGAAAACAACAGAATGGGAAAGACAGAAATCTCTTCAAGAAAACTGAATATATCAAGGAACATTTCATACAAGGATGGTCACAATAAAGGACAGAAATGATAAGGACCTAACAGAAGCAGAAGAGATTAAGAAGAGGTGGCAAGAATACACAGAAGAACAATACAAAAAAAGTCTTAATGACCCAGATTACCATGATGGTGTGGTCACTCCCCTAATGTCAGACATCCTGGAGTGTGAAGTCAGTGGGCATTAGGAAGCAGCTAGTGGATGTAATGGAATTCCAGATGAATTATTTCAAATCCTAAAAGATGATGCTGTTAAAGTGCTGCACTCGATATGTCAGCAAATTTAGAAAACTCAGCAGTGGCCACAGGACCGGAAAGGTCAGTTTTCATTCCAACCCCAAAGAGGAGCAATGCCAAAGAATCTTCAAACTACTGTAAAATTGTGCTCATTTCACATGCTGGTAAGGTAATGCTCAAATCCTTCAAGTTAGGCTTCAGCAGTACATGAACCAAGAAGTTCCAGATGGCCAAGCTGGGTTTAGGAAAGGCATAGGAACCAGAGATCAAATTGCCAACATTTGTTGGATCATATGGAAAGCAAGAGAATTCCAGAAAAACATCTACTTCTGTTTCACTGACTATGCTAAAGCCTTTGACTATGTGGACTACAACAAACTGTAGAAAATTCTTAAAGAGATGAGAATACCAGACCACCTTACTTGGCTCCTGAGAAACCTGTACGGGAGGTCCAGTTAGAGCTGAACATGGAACAACAGACTGGTTCTAAATTGGGAAAAGAGTATGCCAAGGCTGTTCACCCTACTTATTTAACTTCTATGCAGAGTATATAATACAAAATGCTGGGCTAGATGAATCACAGTTGGAATCAAGACTGCTGGGAGAAATATCAGCAACCTGAGATATGCAGATGATACCTGTCTAATGAGAGAAAGTGAACAGGAACTAAAGGGCCTCTTGATGAGGGTGAAAGAGGAGAGTGAAAAGTTGGCTTAAAACTCAACATTCAAAAACTAAGATCATGGCATCCAGTCCCATAATTTCATGGCAAGTAGAAGGGGAAAAAGTGAAAGCAGTGACAGATTTTATTTTCTTGGGTTCCAAAATCACTACAGATGGTGGCTACAGCCATGAAATTAAAAGACACTTGCTTCTTGAAAGGAAAGCTATGACAAACATAAAGAGCATATTAAAAAGCAGAGGCGTCACTTTGCTGACAAAGGTCGGCATAGCCAAAGCTACGGTCTTTCTAGTAGTCCTATGTGGATGTGAGAGTTGGACCATAAAGAAGGCTGAGTGTTGAAGAATTGATGCTTTTGAACTGTGGTGTTGGAGAAGACTCTTGAGAGTCCCTTGGACCACAAGGAGATCAAACCAGTCAATCTTTAAGGAAATTAACCCTGAATATTCATTGGAAGGACTGGTGCTGAAGCTGAAGCTCCAATACTTTGGCCATCTGAATAGAAGAAATGACTCATTGGAAAAGACTCTGCGGGTAGGAAAGATTGAAGGCAAAAGGAGAAGGGGGCAGCAGAGGATAAGATGGTTAGACAGCATCACGGACACAACGGACGTGAATTTGAGCAAACTCCAGCAGACATTAAAAGACAGGGAAGCCTGCTGTGCTGTAGTCCATGGGGTCACAAAGAGTCAGAGTTAACTCAGGGACTGAAGAACCACAGGAATATCAACAGTCTTTGCATTTACTATGGGCCTATCCATATGAAGAAGCATTTAAAAAATATGATTCATTTGGCTGTCATGTCTCAGGTATGGCATGGGGAATCTCCATCGAGCATGTGCACTCCAGATTACAGGCTCGGTAGTTGTGGTATGAGGGCTTAGTTGCCTCACAACATGTGGATCTTAGTTCCCCATCAGGGATCCCACCCTGCATTTAAAGGCAGATTTTTAACCACTGGATCACCAGGGAAGTCCCCTACATGAAGAAATATTAAGTTGGATGACTCACTGATTCTAATTCAGCATGGATTATTAGTGCTAAACTGTAGAAGAATGACCATGAGATGTTCAGAACCTGCAACTTAACAGCAATTCACTATTAAAGTCAAAAGGTAATTGTTGGTAACTTATGAGGCAGAAATTAAAATTAGTCAAAATTACTTTCAAACTCTCTTTGGAAGACAGGTCTCATTTGAGACTGAGAAGCAGTCTCAATAAATCTAACATAGGACTTCCCAATCTCCTGAGAAACCTGTATGTAGGTCAAGAAACAATGGTTAGAACTGGACACAGAACAACAGACTGGTTCAAAATTGAGAAAGGAGTACAACAAGGCTGTATATTGTCACCCTGTTCATTTAGCTTATATGCAGAGTACATCATGCAAAATGCTGGGCTGGATGAATCACAAATGCTATAGTTGAAACCAAGGAGAGCGTGAGGGACGACTGATTCTGCAGTGTTCCTCAACTGTTATTCCTGGAAATGGTGAAAGTTCTGGAGATGGAAGAAGAGTTAGACGTGGGCTTACTACAATCTCAGCTGCAGTAACTGGCCTAGTTCAGACCCTTCTCTGCAGATGAACTGTCTATAATTATCAAAAACTGCTGAAGGGCAAGATTCCTGATGAACTGAGCCACCTCAAAAAAGCGAAATAAGATAGGTGCCTACGTTAGTAGCAATGATGAATTAGAAGAACTCTATTAACGGTGACATCTCAACATAGAAAGGAACTTTCCTTGGGACATATTCAAAGTTAGTACCTAAGAGTTCCTCAAATATTAGATATATACCTTCTAACCCAGAATTCGATTCACTTGCTCCATTTCTTTCTACTCTTTTTGCCTCTTCCATTTTCCTGAGGTCTAAGAAAGATCCTGGCACTGAGGGGAACAGGCCTTTCAAAGATGCTGTTCAATAATACATTGCAAACAAACAGTGTCTCTGTAAGTGGAAATATGTCTGCATTTATTATTTTGAGAGATTTCTTCTAGGGCAAGTCTCTACTTAGGGAATAGCGAAGTTGTTCAGTAGTGTCCGACTCTTCACGACTCCAAGGACTGTAGCCTACCATGCTCCTCAGTCCATGGAATTTTCCAGGCAAGAATACTGGAGTGGGTTGCCATTTCCTTCTCCAGGGGATCCTCCCAACCCAGGGATCGAACCCAGGTCTCTGCATTGCAGGCAGACTCTTTACCCTCTGAGCCACCAGGGAAGCCCATTTAGGGAATAGAAGATGATTAAATGGGTGGCTAGGAGTTCCACCACCATTAAGATCACATCATATAGCAGGCCTACGTAAAATGCCATCACCAAGGAGGGTTATAATGGGTAAAATCCCCGTTATCCATTTTGCTGGTGAGGGTGACTCTGTATTTCCTTTATTTGTGGTTTCCTCTCCCTGCCTCCGACCATTATTTTGATCGGTGGAAACTTTTCCTGAAAGTGATATTCTTTCTTTAAGATCTGTTTTGATCATTACTTCACAAGGTTGACTGTGGTCTGGTGCTATATTTCAAGACTTTCCACATCTCTAACGTAGAGGTACTAGTTTTCTATTTCAATGGTTTAGTGAAAGTCTATCTTGGATTCAAGCCACCATGTTAGGAATGACCTTTCCATAGAAGGGAGGACCCACAAAAGGAAAACGCTCAAGATTTTACAGAAAGAGTAGAGTTAGAAATGCTGATCTTGCCAGGGCTATGGCAAACAGCTGTGGTGGCATTTATCAAGGTCCTGAAAAGAAACATCCTCAAACTTGAT
The DNA here is from genome assembly GCF_027580195.1 of Bos mutus. Lineage (NCBI taxonomy): Eukaryota > Metazoa > Chordata > Mammalia > Artiodactyla > Bovidae > Bos > Bos mutus. Next base: position 98,649,903 of record NC_091626.1, read on the forward strand.
AAATTTTATAAAATATTGGTGACCAACACTTTAAATTCTCAAAGGACAGAAGAAATCCTAAGATGCAAATTAGGTTAAAGAATTGAATTCCACCTCTCCCACCTCCCGCCAAAAGACTTCAACTTTGCTTAGCAAACATTTCACACAGATTAGTTATCTTCTAATTCTCCATACAATATATCTATGTGCAGATAGGTGTATGTGTAATCCTGATTGAGGCACTGTTCTCCCACATGCCAGGTTGTTCTAAGTGATTTCTGTATTTTTATTATTTGATTTTGGTTAATTTACTGTTGTTTCATTTATAGCGTTTCAAGTTAAATGACTAACTCATTGATTTTCAAGCTTTCATATCTTTGGAATAAATGTATTTAAGGTTATAAGCTTACTTTAGAGTGCAGTTTTGACTATCCCACAAATCTGATATGTCATACTTTCATGGCCATTCAGTTCTAATGATTATTATTTTTGTTATGATTACCTCTTTAATAACTATTATATACTTTATTTTAAAAAACTTCTAAACACATGGGCCTTTAAAAAACTATTATTTCTAAATTAAGTATAATTATAAATTATATATGTAATTCTTCTCAAGTGGCTCAGTGGTAAAGAATCCGCCTGCCAATGTAGAAGACGCGGGTTCGATACCTGGTCTGGGAAGATCCCCTGGAGAAGGAAATTGCAACCCACTCCAGTATTCTTGCCTGAGAACCCCACAGACAGAGAAGCCTGGTGGACTACAGTCCCTGGGAGGAGTTGCAAAAGAGTTGAACACGACTTAGCGACTGAACAGAGAGAGAGAGACAGAGAGATTATAAAGTGTGATACTGCTATTTTGAAATAGGTGGAGCCTTCATTTATGACACAGTATGTACTGAAATTTCGTAAATATTCCACGTATACTTTACTTATTTTTTTAAATATCTGTTTATTTGGCTGCACCAGGTCTTAGTTGCAGCAAGCAGAATTTTTAGTTGCAACAGGAGACTCTCGGTGCAGCTTGTGGTGTCTAGTTCCCCGACCAGGGATTGAACCTGGGCTGCTTGCACTGGGAGCACAGAGTCTTAGCCACTGGACCACCGGGGAAGTCCTCCACACATACTTTAAAAGAATGTATATTATCCCTTTTGGGCCCAAGAGACGATGCATAGCTATTCATATTTTCCCATGAGTAGTGACTCATAAGGGGTGTTTGTAAAATTAATTTAGGGGACACAATCAGCATTTTTAAAAGTATTATGTGAAACTTCAACTTCATACATATATAGATATTTTTACTGGGTTGCATATAAAATGTATTTTTAAATTATGAGTGGTTGTCAAAAAGGTTAAAAGCCACTTATTAAAGCAAACAGTTAATTCTGTATTTCAAGTATTCAAAATCCTCAGAAATTTTTGAGTTACTTATCAGTTACCAATAGAAGTATATTTAAATAAATCACTCACTATGATAATTTGTGAATTTCTCTTAGATAATTTGCTAGCTTTTTATTTATATTTTTTGATTTATACACTTTGAAGTTATGTTAAGTGCATACAAGTGCTTTTCTTTATCCCTACCAGTGCTTTTTGTTTAATTTCCTTTTCCTATGGCTATCCAAGGAATTTCAGAAACAACATCTACTTCTGCTTGACTACTCAACAGCCTTTGTCTGTGGATCACAACAAACTGTAGAAAATTCTTAAAGAGATGGGAATACCAGACCACCGTACCTGCCTCCTGAGAAACCTGGATGTGGGTCAAGAAGAAACAGTCAGAACCTTACATGGGAACAACTGAAGGTACAAAATTGGGAAAGGAGTAAGCCAAGGCTGTATACTGTCACCCTGTGTATTTAACTTAAGTGCAAAGTACATAATGTGAAATGCCATACTGAATGAAGCACAAGCGGGAATCAAGACTGCCAGGAGAAACATCAACCTGAGATATGCAGATGACACCAGTCTAACGGCAGAAAGCGAAGGGGAACTAAACAGCCTCTTGATGAGGGCGAAAGAGAAGAGTGAAAAAGCTGGCTTAAAACTCAACATTCAAAAAACTAAGATCATACCACTGGTCCCATCACTTCATGGCAAATAGAAGGGGAAAAAGTGGAAGCAGTGACAGATTTTATTTTCTTGGGCTCCAAAATCACAGTGGTGACTACAGCCGTGAAATTAAAAGATGCTTGCTCTTTGGGAGGAAAGCCATGACAAACCTAGATAGTATATTAAAAAGCAGAGACATCACTTTTCTGACACAGGTCCACATAGTCAAAGCTATGGTTTTTCCAGTAGTAATGTATGTATGTGAGACCATAAAGACCATAAAGAAGGCTGAGCGCCGAAGAATTGATGCTTTTGAATTGTGCTGGAGAAGACTCTTAAGAGTCCCTTGGACTACCAAGAGATCAAACCAGTCAGTCTTAAAGGAAATCAACCGTCAACAGTCATTGGAAGGACTGATGCTGACGTGGAAACTCCAGTACTTGACATCTGATGAGAAGAGATGACTCATTGGAAAAGACCCTGATGCTAGGAAAGACTGAATGCGAAAGGAGAAGGCAGCGGGAGAGGATGAGATATCAGATGGCATCACTGACTAAATGGACATGAACCTGAGCAAACTCCAGGGGATAGTGAAGGACAGGGAGGCCCGGCTGGAGTCCACGGGGCGGCAAAGCTGGACAGACTTGGCAACTGAGCCACAGCAGACAGTTCTCATTCTAATTAGTACTGCATGGCTTATCTCTTTCCAATCTTTTACCTTTCTGAGACTTTCCTTTCGATATATCTTTTAAGCAGCCTATAACTGCATGTTTTAAAAATCAGAATTAGATAATATATCTTTTAATAGAAGAGTATAATCTGTTAACATTCATTGGGATTACTCATGTGTTTTATTTTATCTTAGTTTTAATTTTCCACTTATTATCTTTTTCCTTTGCTTTTTTCCCCATTTCCTGCCTCCCACTGGATTCATAAAGTTTCTACATTCCCCTCTCTCCCCCTCTGTTGGTTTGAAAGCAGCAGACTGTATATGTATTACTTAGCTTCTATTTTCTAAGAAAGTCTAAAGCTATTCAGTACTTCCATCTTGCCCTTGAACTTGACACAGATGTGTTCACACATTTACTGTCCACTGAATACTCTTGTCCTCGAATCCTGTTGTTGTCATAAACGTGTTTAATCCTTTTAAGAAAACCAACAATTATTTTTATAGTTGTTAATGTGTACAGACATTTCACAGTTTTTGTACTTCATTATTTCATGTTATTCTGTGTTCACATTTATCTTCACTAATTTTTTCAGTGAGGGCCATGGGTATACTCTTAGACTTCGAATATCTCAAATTATTATTTTTTGCCTTCTTTCTTGAATGATAATTTAGCTATATATAGAATTCTAGACTGCAAGTTACTTTACCTCAACACTTTCAAGCTATTAGCTCTTGTCTTCTGCCACTTATTACTTCTGAAGAGAAGGTTGCTGCTATTCTCTTTTTCTTTGTAGTTAAAAGTAGGTTTCTTTCAGGTAATACATTAGACTACCCACTTATGCTTGATGGTCTGCACTTTCTATGCAGACACACTATGATGTCGCTAGAGGTACATTTATTTTGGTGCAAAGAATGATTTTTTTAGGTGAAGACCCATATCTTTAGCTGAAAATTCTGTTATTATTTTTTATAAGTATTGCTTGTTCACCTATCCTTTGGCTCTCTCTTCTGATATTCCTATTAGACTCACATGTCATATTCCACAAGATATGGCTAGATACATGATCAAATATGTCTCACCATTCAAAACATTAATTTCATCTGTGAGGAATTCATGGTTCAGGTTTGATTCTGCAGGCAATCTTTCTTAATATTAGATTTATTCCTGTGTTCTACAGTTCTGGTTTGCAGGCTCAGTTTGAATAGGAATCACTTTCCCCCTTTGTCTCTCCACTTGTTCATCCCTCCCTGTCGGAAGACTTCACAGTTGCCTCCACCCAGTCCCCCTGACTCCAATCTAGAACCAGATTTTACAGTGGTATTTTGGTGCCTCTGCCACAGAGATGAATAGAAATTCAGAAGGCATTTCATTATCTTTCTAACTCTGAGGCTCATGGCCTCACGTAAAGACGGAGCCTCAGCCAGTGGGTCCATGTCTGCTTTATCAGTCTCCTACAGACGGGGCCCATAGCATTCTTTAGCTCAGGATTTTCCAAGTGTGGTATACTGACATTTTGGACCAGATAATTCTTCACTATGGGAAACTGTCCTACGCTTCGCAGGATACCTTTTTTAGTTTTTTTAGTACCACCGCTAGACTCTACTCAGTACATGCCAGCAGCAACACCCCTCCCCCAACTCACAACCAATGACTCCAACACTGCCAAATGCCCTCTGGGGGCAGTATCATCTCCAGCTGAAAAACTCGCTCTTTTGTGTTCTATGAATGAGTCTCGCCTCTTGGGTAGGGCACCCTCAGGCCCCAATATGCCACGGGAGCTGAGGTCCAGGCTGCCACTGCCTGCTTCCACAGCAGGGCTCACAAAGCTTGTTGCTTCAGCCTCATTCACTGATTGCTATTTGTTGCAAGTACACTTTGGGGCCATGGAGATGCTTCCCTTGTTTCTTTTTTCTTCTTTAAGCTGTTTATCTATCACTGCTGTGTTTGAAGCAGAGGGGGAATACTAAGCATAAACTTATGGAGCCAACTTAACTGGAAGTCAGCAAGTCCAAATCTAATCATTAGTTTTGTTTGAAACTAAACCTTCACCTTCAATAGTCATCAGAGTTATTAGTGTTCAGGAAATCAGAATGTGTGTGGCTTTCCATAGCCTGGTTAGCTAGAGCCATATCACACTTATGAACATCAGTTTAGTAACAACAAAAATGAGATTTAACAGGGAATAGTAACAGCAGCAGAAATTACAAACCACACCAACCAGCATGCAACGGACACTTACTATATGTCAGGGAAACACATGATCTCCTTTAAACCCAAGAACAACTCCATGATGTAGATAATATCTTACAGATAACAAAACAGAAGCTTAGAGATATCTCTAAATTACAGTCAATTAAGTGAAGGAGCCAGGATTCAAATCTAATTTCAAATCTTGGGCTATTAGCAGTTGTACTCCACAGCCTCCCATACTCTCCGTGGTCTAAATGATTAATGAAGAGATCTTTGTTACTTAGGGTCCCTGATGCATTCACCCTGATGGAAAATACTAAGTCGCCACTATCTCCACCTTCACCACCACCTCCTCCACTACCATTTCCTGAGAACTTATCATGAATATAAGTTCTATCAGGGGCTGGGGACCGAAATTCTCTCCTCTCAAAATCGATCTTCACGAATACAGGGCTCATGTCTGTCTTGTCCACCGGTGTTATCACCAGCATCCAGAGCAATGCATAGCAATGGACATTCAATATTTATATGATAAAAGGACAAAGACAAGACATTTGTCCCTAATAGAAAGCAGAACACATAGGAAAAGGAAAAATAAGACAAGGACGCAGATAGCAGAGCCAGCTGAGGAGTTGACAATGGGGCAGTTGGTCAAGCTACATCAAGGGGATAAACTAGAACCTGATCTTGAATAAAAGGCAGGACTTCGACTGAAGATGGAGAAGGGCATTCTGTGCAGGGCGCATGACACGGGCAGGTAGGAGCAATGAATGGAGCCGAGCAGACTAGAGACAGGATGGAGAATATACCGTAGAGGGCTTCAATGTCCAGAGTAAGGACTCTCAACTTTATCTTGCAGGCAACTGGACGCCTCCAGAGAGTGCAGAAGAAAGGTTCAAAGAACTACTTTAGAGACGATATTTTAAAATTGCTTCCTAGGCCTATGCGTGTACCCTATTTCTTGAAGTACCTATTTGGAGAGTTTAAAAACTTCTACTGTGTTCCACTTGGGTTTTCTTTTTATTCAAGAACCAATTTTGAGAGTCCCCATTTTTCAAAATATTATCTTTCATCCAGTTTTGAAAATTTAGTAGCCTATAACTATGTGCAGTGCTCTCCTGATTTTTCCATCTCCCCTATATCTACTTTTTTAAACTTTTATTAATTATCTTATCTTTCTGGCAGAACTGTGTGAAAATTATTTTCTGCTTTCCTGTCCCCCTACCCTGAACTAAAAAATGTTTTGGGTTTAGCTAATTTTGCTGCTTGTTTTCAGTTTATATTGCTTTCTTCTTGATTTCCTTTGATCTGTTTTTCTTAGCTTTGTTTTATTGACCCTTTTCTAGCTTTTAGAGATGGAAGCTTAGTTTAGGTATGACAAATATGTGGCTTGCATAGTCACCACTCTCAACATCAGACATTACTAATCCATCACAGCACTCTTTCCTGCTGAGCTCAGAGAAGTCCTCAATTCTCTTTAACATGACACTGCTGTAATGAGTTGAAACCAGTTTATTGGTTGAAGCTAATTTGCCATTTGTATCTTGGTTAATACCTTTACAATCTTTCCATATTTAACACAAAATAATTATGAGTTTAGCTTTAAGCACACTGTTGCCTACATTTCAAACATAAGTTTGATATATGTAATTCATTTTTTACCTTTAAAAGTTATTTCAGCTTTATTGACTTGACAAAATTATAAGTTATTCAAAGTACATTGAGGTGATTCGGCATATATACTGCAGAAGGATTCCCCCATCTAGTTATTTAACACATGTATCACCTCACGTAGGGCTTCCCAGGTGATGCTAGCAGTAAAGAACCCGTCTGCCAATGCAGGAGATGTAAGGGGTGGGTTTGATCCCTGGGTCGGGAAGATTCCCTAGAGGAGAGCATGACAACCTGGTCCAGTATTCTTGCCTGGAGAATCCCATGGACAGAGGAGCCTGGTGGGCTACAGTCCATAGGGTTCCAAAGAGTCAGACACAAGTGAAGTGACTTAGTACACACACATCACCTTACATATTTACCTTTTTCTTTCCCTTTCTCTTTCTTCTTTTTGGTGAGAACATTTAAGTTCTACTCTCTTGGAAAACTTCAGTGTCTAGAATGGGCTTTTCTGTCTTGTTTTGATATGTACAATTCTTATTTTTAACATAGTTTCCAAAATAATTTTGATCTAAACTACTTAAAAGAGTATTTTAACATTCTAAATTTATTTAGGCATTTGTCCAGATTTTAAGGAGCTTCCCTGGTGGCTCAGACGTTAAAGCGTCTGCCTGCAATGTGGGAGACCAGGGTTCGATCCTTGGGTAGGGAAGATTCCCCTGGAGAAGGAAATGGCAACCCACTCCAGTATTCTTGCCTGGAGAATCCCATGGACGGAGGAGCCTGGTGGGCTACAGTCCATGGGGTCGCGACGAGTCGGACACGACTGAGTGACTTCCAGATTTTAAAATCTCATTTTATTATAAAGTGGTCAGAGAATGGAGACTGCATAATTTCTGTTTTTTGAGGATTTATACTAAAATAGTTTTGAAAAATATTCCATGGGAGCTCTGCAGGGCATAAAATTGCATGTTATTAATTTAATCTCATTAATTATACTGTTCAAAACCCTTTATGTCCGGGTTAGATCTGTTTTGCCTGTAATAATGACTATTCTATTTTCCTTTTGGAATTCATTATTTTAGGTGGAATCTATCTTTTCTCTCATCATTTTTACCTTTGTACACTTTTTTCTTCAGAATTTTGGCAGAATTTTAACAGTCTGTCCTGAATTTCACTAATTCCATTTTCTACAGCACCCAATCTCTATTCACCATGTTTAATCCAATTTTTCACTCAGGTGTTCTTGTTTCCATTCAATCCTTCCTGACCCCAGACTACTTGCTCTCAGATAGCTTTTTTGAGCTCTACACAACTAATGCACACTAGGGATTTTTCTGAAATGTTTTCTTTCTTGATTAAACTTACTTTGGAGGTTGACAGCTCCTCTGAATCTTCTCCATGGATCTTTCTTTAAAGCTATACTATCTATTTCCAGGCCCTGAGATTTTAAAGTATTTGCTCATCCTCAGAGAAGAAAGTCTAAGTTTGCCAATAAGGACTGAGGATCACAGAGGAACTGATATAAATTCTATCAAAGGCTATTTTAAATTTCTATCCAAATCTTTAAAAACATTTTTTTTAATTTATCTATTTGGCTGCATCAGGTCTTAGTTGTCCTAAGACGTGCTTCTCTCTAGTCGTGGCGTGTGGGCTCCAGAGCTCGCGGGCTCAGCAGTAGCAGCGTTGGGCTTAGCTGCCCCACACATATGGGATCAGGGACTGGAAGGCAGATTCTTAACCACTGGACCACCAGGGAAGTCCCTATTCAAATCTTTTTAAAAGGGATTTTTTTCATAATCAGATAAGATAGAAGGGAAGTGAGAGATGGGAAATACCCAACAGTCACATTACCATTTTAACATCTCAGCAAGGATGAATGAAAAGTAAGATTTTAATTTAAATTATCTAAGTATAAAATCACCAAAGGAAGATTCATCATTCTATGAGTCTCATGTATTTCTCTCCCCATGGGACCATACATAATTCCAATGATAACAACTGGTTAGATGTGATTTAGAGTACCTATTTTCAGACTGATGTCATTGTCATCATGGCCAAAGCAAATCCTAAGATCTTCTAAGGCTACCACTGAGGTCCAAATGCTGAGAGCTAGTAAAGGAAAGAGAGTCTGAGTGGTGACTCGTCACCTGGCCCCCAGCTCTTTCTGTCTCCAGGCCTGCCCGCTTAGAGTGAGAGGGCTCTGTCTGGTGTGTTCCAGGGCTGCCAGTGTTTTCCTACACTGCGCTCCCACAGGCAGGCAGTATATAAAGCCCTCAATGAGGTTCTTCAATCCTTCTTGTGCTGCATCTAACAGACATTTCCCCAACACCTCACTATGAGGGTGGCACTAACTATTCCTACTTTTGAGCATTTCATTGGCCATTTAAGTGGCAAAACTAGTGTGGAAAGGAAGTTTCTAAGTGCTGACACTGCATTTTCCCAAAGGCAGTATTTTAGGATGATTAATCTGTCCCTTGCTGCACAGAATGGATGTGAATTGATTGGTGGGGGGTCTCTGAAATCAGCGGTCTACTGGGATGAGTATGGGGTTAGCACAGTAGGGGATGTGAATTCTGGCTTTGGTTCTGCCACTGTCCATCTGTGTACCTTGCTATACCCAAAGCCCTGCACGGCGCCTTCCTCCAGGTTTTTATCTTTCAGCACTAAGAGTCTATGACTATATTATTTGGGAAGTGCATAAATTAGAAATCTCATATTTAAGGATGGATACACTACAGCTTCAATCATATTTCTCAAAGCTACACATAATAAGACTGAAAAGCTGATAAAGATGGTTAATAGCCTACAACATGACATCTTCAATGCTTACCTCAAGACCCTACTTTTGGACCATTTTAACTCCTGATTACTTTGCCTCCTGTTCACGACTCATTTGTTAAAAAGATACAACATATTTTTTTCTTGATCCTTTATTTTTATATTTTTCTGACATTAATGTGAGCATCTCCATCACACTGCTGACCAAATGTTGAGGTCACATTAATTGGTGTTTGGATTAACATGCTCCTGGGTTTGGGACAGCTTTCCTGCCTCCTAATCCCTAGCAGCCTTTAGCAAAACACCACTGTCCTGGGTGCTGACACAGAATAGCAGTTGGCTTTGAATTCTACTGAAGTCACTCTGATGCAGAATATACTAAAACCTGGCAAGGAAAGGTAACTCCAGCTATTTAAAGAAAAGCCCTTTCGTTGAGTCTGGTGTTTCTCATGCAGTTTTCTTTTCTCAGGAAAGTCCCAAGGTAAACAGCTTTGACCCTGCCTTTTCAAATTCATCTCTAGTCTCTGAGTTTTGCCCACATCCCTGGCAAACACTGATCTTCTCAGATTTCTTTCTGTATATTTCCTGGAGAGTATGATTCTGGCTCTGAAAAAAGAGTCTTTTACAAGAAGAGATAGTTCATATGCATGTAGTTGTTCAGCGGCTGTCATCCTTCCTAGTTAAGCTGCCTGCTTGGAAGAAATACCACAAATAGTTTTGAAAGGAGGATCTGAAGTTGGTACTAAATTATGAAGTGTTACAAACATTAGAGAGGAAAATCAAAAAAGGGTATTGGCACTGTGGAAAAGGCAAAAAAAATCTAAATCATTCTCTTCACAGAATTGACAAGTGAGATTTAGCTAAAGGAAATATAAGTCTATGAATCTAAGAACTATAACAAAGAACTGCTGGGCCAAGAAAGGATGGGGAAAATGGCTGTAAAGAGTCAGGATTAAAAAACAAACGTGCTCATAAAAAAGCTTTCAACAGAACAGACTGAAAACAAGTTATTTTGGTTAATTATTCAGTGGGGACAGTGAGTTTTGTTTTACAGTTAGGAAATTGAAACCTTTAGAGGGAAAGTGACTAGACTATTATCATAAAGAAATAGGACCCCACTGTTCCGATTCTCAACTCCCTTTGCACCAAAATTCAAAAGACATTCCATCTTTTATGTTCTATTGTTTTCTAAATTCAACCCTCTAGGATGTGGAAACTTTGATGCTCTTGGAAATTGCTTCTATATTCGTCCAGTGCCAACTTCTGCGCTAGGAGAGGTTTGAAGTTCAACCCAAAAACACAGGGCTTGGCACGGTCAAAAGCTCATTACAACTTCTCATTAGTTGTGTCTCTTGGGACAACTATGGCATTCCTGAGTGTGACTCAGTATCGCCAGTCATAACTGATCAGTTAGTCAGTCAGTTCAGTCGCTCAGTCGTGTCCGACTCTTTGCGACCCCATGAATCGCAGCACGCCACGCCTCCCTGTCCATCACCAACTCCTGGAGTTCACTCAGACTCACGTCCATCGAGTCAGTTCCTGATTAATATGAACCAAGCCCGCATCAGGGTGGCAATAAGCTCAAGCAAATGAAGCAACACATTTTGTGGGAATAAAGCAAAAAATTACGTGAAAATTTCTTGGAGTATCGTCTTAGTATTAACCACAACACCTAAAACTCCTTCAGTATTTACCACGCACCAGGCACTGTATTTGTGCTTGACATTCATCAATTCGTTTACTTCTCTTAATAACCCCATGAGGCAGGTACTATTATCATTTCTATTTTAAACAGGAAACTGAATCACACAGATGTCAAGGAACTTGCTATGCTGGCTAGGAACAAGTACTTTGGAACAATAATAAGAATATGTCACCTGATACTTAGGATCCTGATTTCAGAAGCCATGAAAGGTTTCTCTAGATTAAAAATAACTTCAGCAATCCAAATGAAGTATGGCGTTTAGTTGATTGTAATGTATGGGCGACAGTTTCTTCGTATTGCAGTATCTTCAAATGTACCATGGCAATATAGGATGTTAACATGGAGAAAACTGGGTGTACGTATCTTTATGTGTACTATCTTTACAACTTTTCCATAAATCTAAAATAATTCTTACATGAAAAGATTATTTCAAAAAACTTTATCTGGATGCTTCCTAGGGAGAACTTTTCACTGAGTCAGTTCAGAGAAAAATAATGCTATTCTTCTTCCTAAAAGCCTGAGAGCAGGTTGAAAACAGGGGGGTCCTCAAGCCCTGCATTTTTCATGTAAAGGAGAGGATGTTCAGGTCTCCACTAGCGCTAACTTATTTAGCTTCACAGACTTGTGCTAGAGTTTTAAAGGCAAATTGGAAACTATTTCCTGGAACAACGCCTCAACAGCATGCCTTTTGATACTTGGATTATACTTTTTAAATTCTAAAGAAATCCTGTTTTCCCCCCCTCTTTTGTGCTTTTTTGGTGCTGAGCTGCTTCCGGTTTTCCCACACTCCTGCCTGTCAGAGACAAGAAACCACAAAAATGCAGCAGAGCAAAGCCTGTCCATAGAGCTGCAATTCCATCTGAGAAGCCTGAAGAGCTCTCCTGCCAGTAGTGAGTTCAGGGCAGTGAGTGGGGTCCTCCAATGTCTGGCCTCACTCCTGCCAACAGAGCCCCCCTCTCCACCAGCACATGAACTTCATCGGCCACCACAGGCCATCTCAGCAATAACTGGAAAGACCACGGCAAACAGCACACTCGTCAATTCAACATTCATTTCCCCGCCTAACTGTGGGCTTTTCAAACCTGGGAAGGAGTGTGTGCTTTTGGAACACTTATGATGGTTACTAAGACTTACAGAGGTCTGAAGTGTGCCAGATATTGTTCTATGTACTTTACATATTTTAAGTCTGCTCATCTTTATCAACTGTCCTATGAAACAGATATTATCTCCAAAAACAAGGGAAAAAATAACTGTAGGGGGTTGTGTTAGCTCTTCATTGCTGTCTTAGGCGCTCTCTAGTTGCCGCAAGTGGACTTCTCACTGGGGTGGCTTCTCTTGTTACCGACCACGGGCTCTAAGCATGCAGGCTTCAGTAGTCATGTCTTACAGGTTAAGCTGTCCCACAGCAAGTGGGATCTTAGTTCCCAGACCAGGGATCCGACCCGAGTCCCCTGCGTTGGCAGGTGGATTCTTAACCACTGGACCACCAAGGAAGTCCCCAAGAAAGGAAATTGAAGCCAAGAGTTTAAGTAAATTGCAACTTGTTAAAGATCTCGCATCAATAAAGTGTGAAGAGGGGTCTGACACAGACAGTCAGGCCCTGGGGGCTGTGCCCTTAAGGAACCGAGAGGGGCCACACATCCTTCTTGTCGTGCCATCGGCTCTCAACCACAAACTGAACTGTCTACTGCTCCAGAGAGTTCTCTAAAGTTATTACGATGCCAGTTATTCCTAGAAGAGTGCTTGGCACTTAGTAGGCACTGAATAAATATTTGCTGAATAAACGAATCTGGCAGCAGTATAATTAAAACAACCACAAGGGATTGCTTTTCAACCCAAATTTGATTCATTATCCAAGGGGGCAAAAACACGAACTGTTTTTTCTGTGCCCTAGGATTCCTTTTTATAACTCGAGTTGGTTTTGTGAAGGACAAATGAATGGGGAACCCCAAGGACAGCAAGAGAAATATACAAATCTCTTCTAGGTGTTCATCCATCAGGGATTGCCTCCTCCTCCGGACAGCTTTGGTAAGTCCGACAGCTTTGGACAGCTTTGGTAAGTCCCCCAGTTTTAAATGGACAGGAGCTGCTAAAACCAACACTTTTTTTTTTTTTTTAAATCAGTCCATTTCTAGTTTTCTAGGGAAAATGGCTGGGGGTAGTGTGAAGAATGTGACCTAAAACATGTATGTGATGCGGGTACAGAGATGTCTTTTTTTTCAGGTAAGACAGAAAGATGACAAAAGGTATTAGAAACATCGTTGCTCCACAGAGCCTGATGACTAACGTCAATGAAGTTAATTCATCTTATGAAATCTCAATCCTATGTCTTCCCTTTCAAATGCCTAAAAACAAATAAACAAGGGTGGAGTGAGGGAAGAGTGTTGCATTTTACATGAAATTGGAAAGATCTAACTCTGTAGAACGACTGAAGGAAGAATACGTCCCGGAGGAAGTTCCCTCCTCCAAGTCCACAGTTCAGCGCCGTTACCAGCTGTTGCGTCTGGTTGAGGCTCCTGCCAGAGGCCAGAAGCGGCAGCTGCCAACGACCCTGAACCTGCCAGCTGCAGTGCTCGCCATCACCCTTGGCAAACTTAGAAGAGCAGCCTCTGCCCCTCTCACAGGGGGACAGCCTCGACACTGGCCATGCTGTAATAGCTCCCCCGGTGATTCTAGCTTACAGCCAGGGCTGAGAAAACAGTTGGCCTTTATTCCCCATCAGGTGTTCTTTTCAACACTGCAGTACACATTGTCTGAGCCTCCATAAATAAAGAGCATTGTTAGCACAGAACTGATACAACTCAGAAGGAGCTGAACAGAAGAATTTCGAAAACTTACTTGGAAGCCCTTTGGGATGCTGCCTTTCTGAGGACTTGTTTGTGACTGGATGGGGGTTTGGGGACCAGGGAGGAGGAAGAACTTGGAGGCGGCACCACTTTTTGTGGCAGAGTCGTTGGCTTCTGGCCACTGGCTGTGGCGCTTGGAATTCTGCAAGCTGCACCATTATTTATTGTCCATAAATTGGAGTTAGGTAGTGTCTGGCTGCCAAAGATCGCCTAGAGAAACAGAAAAACAGAAGATTGATGGAGATATCCTTCACAGTCTGTTTGCTGTAAGTGAATAGCAGGTGTGCAATCCTGAGGGGAGGACAAAAGGAAAGGGGAAACCATTCAAATGAAGCAACTTTAAAGAAAAAACACCTCCTCCAATAATGCCAGTGCAGGTGTAGAGTCACAGAAGGGAAATCTCTCTTAGCAGAGAGTGGAGATGGTCTTGTTGAAAGTGCCCTGGGCTAGGACTCAGGGCAGCTGGGTACTATGAACTGTCCATAGACATGAACTAGAGAAGCATTCGGTCTCGCCTTGTCTTAGTCTTTCCCTTCATTGTTAAATTCAACAGGAATTTAATGGACGCCTCTTGTCGGATGTCAAGTACTAGAAATATGGCAGAGAACAAAAGTGACTTGAACCTGGCTCAGTTCCAGCCCACTCAGAACTCTGAACTCCTCTGGAAGGTTTGCACCTTTGAGGAAACAGAAGGATCCAGTGTGGAGTAGTAACATCTTGATGACCTAAAGATTAACATAAGACCTACACTTGGAAACACTTTCAAAGTAAAATTACAACATGAATACTGGTTATTATACATGAATACAAGATCACAACAAGGGTATTTTCGCTTAGAAGGTAAGCCAACAGATACTAAATAAAGATCCCAAAATCACCATCCAGACATCACAAATACCAACACATACCTGTAGGAAGGATGTATGCTTAATTTAATTGTACACTTCCTCAGAGAGAGGCTTAAAACAACTCTTGCAACTTATTTGCCTCATTATAAATAGTTTTTTGTGTGTGTGTTACAAATTTTGTTACTGATTCTTGAAATACGTTAACACTGCTTTCAGTAGGCATGAAAGCTTTAAATATAAAAGGATATTAGGAAGAAAATATAAGTGAAAAAATACATAGGACTTTTTATTAAAAGGATTTCTGGCAATTGATTTCTACCTATAGGCACTACATTTCAAGAGGCAATGGGAGAAATGTCATTTTCTCGTGGCAAGGCCTGAAGGAATATCAAATGTTCTCAGGAGACATTCACCTTCTAGGTAAACTACACTGGCAGTATTTCTGTCCTTTACGAATTTTAGTTTTTGAGATATAAAAGATGAACTGAGTAGCTTTAGTAAAGAAGTGTTAACCAATCCTTCTACACTAATGCCTTGGAATATCCCATTTCAGGAAAATGTGTCCAAAGGTCCCTGGTTGGGCAGACACGGGGCAAAAGGGGTAGTCGGCAGTCTTGTGTGGAGGGAATGTGTGTGGTTGAGAGGCTTGACAAAGAGCAAAGCGATTTCAGAGGTGGACGCTCAAGGCAGTTTCTTACAGACCAACTGGACTGAAATGGTCCTCATCTCTGGAAGCCACCAGAGAGGGAATGAAAGAGTGGCTCACTCGCCTCTACCTCTGAGCAGAGGAGGGGCGCCAAGGAAGACCTGAGTCCAGGACAAAGCCTAGCGTGCAGGGCTGCAGAGCGTGTACATGGGGCTGCACACGGGGACGTGGGCAGTGGGAGCAAGGGCGTGGGCCATCTGTAACCAAGGCGCGCAGCAGAGGCCAGCTTGCGGAACTGGCTCAAAAAGAAATCCACTCCTTTCAAGCACCATATCTAAGGGCCTAAAAAATCTGTGGGAGAGATTCAATTGGAAGGAAGGAGGGTGGCAGGAAGGGGTGACCCCACAACCTCCCAATAAATGAGCTTAGACTGAAGAGTGCTTGCAAGATGCCTCGCTCAGGGTGGGGAGGAAGCCGGAACTGACCATGAGGGCTGACGAGGTCTACGCTGGCCCTCTATAAACACATTCACTGGATGAGAAGCAGAGGAGGAAAACCACTGTTAGTGAAGAACTCGTGGAAATAAAAACACTCTTTATTGAGTTAGGTTTTCACACAGTGACGGAACTGCCATCAGGAAGAACATCTATTCAATACATGTTGCCGTGGTGACAATAAATATAGCTTTATATATAAAAATAAACATATCTTTATATGCCAATACACACACACAAAGATATATACCATGTTGGTATCTGCACAGAACAGTTCTGAAAGGATTAAAAACAAAAACTGGCAGCCTCCATGGAAAAGAACTGGTTAGCTAGGAGTCAGGGGAAAAGGGAAACTAATTTTTGACTATATATCGTTTGTGTCTTTTTGAATTTTATACCATCTAAATGTAGTTATTTATTCTAAAAATAAATTATTGAAAAGTCAAAAGTAAGTCAAGTTCTAATAAGATGTGAGCAGGCAGCAGATTAACTTTCTAAGTATAAATCAAAATATCAAATGAAGCCCAGCTGGTTCAAGGACTCGCCAGTAGACTGTGTTGAAGAAGGAATTGACTGTTCAACACTTACTATGGCTTCAAGACCAGATCAGGTCATCAGCGATAGGCAAAGGCTCACGGAAGTGGAAAGGAACATGGCTCTACAGTCAGGTGTGACAAGTGGTTAAGGCGTGATAAGTCAGACATGCTCAGTCGTGTCTAACTCTTTGCGACCCCATGGACTGTACCCTGCAAGGCTCCTCTGTCCGTAGAATTCTCCAGCAAGAACACTGGAGTGGGTAGCCATTCCCTTCTCCAGGGGATCTTCCCAACCCAGGGATGGAACCCAGGTCTCCCTCATGGCAGGAAGAGTCTCTACCATCTCAGCCACCAGGGAAGCCCATAGTCAGGTGTGCCTGGACTCAAATGTAGGCTCTGTCACTTATAAGTTGGGTGACCTTTCAAGTTACTTAACCTCTCTGAGCTTTAGCTTTCTCATCAGCAATTATAATCACTCGGCTGGACTGTGGGGGATTAGATGAAGATCAATAAGTAAACGTAGCCCAGGCACTCAGTAAAGGTTTCCTGAAATAAATCAAAGCCCCAGGCACACAGCAGAAACTGAAATGCCCCCTTCCTTCCCAAACTACCACCTCAGTTTACTGAGGAACCAAGCGGTGGCTGACATGCAAGTCTGCTTATCTGCAGTGACTTGTGAATGGTGGTTGGTTTCGTGTTTTCCAGCATATTTTTCCAGTCTTATGACGATGCTCACTAGCTGCAAAAGCAAACTCATAAACTGAAAGCACATGTGTAGGTTCCCCAGATCATGTTTACGCAATTCTTTCTGGCAGAACAGCCTTTTTCTCTTCTAAACGCTTATAAAACTGCATTCGTATCTGTCTTATCACATTTAGCAAAATTACCTTGTATCACAGCCACTTATACACATACTTTTTTCTGTGTCTGGACAATACATACTGGAAATGCCTGCCTTTGTACCAGATTAATTTTTGTTTCACTAACAGCGTCAAGAAGACTGGCTTGTGTACAAATGGTGCTTAATAAACATTTACTCCACAAGTGAAGAAAAAAACACCTCATATTATACCAACTACTAAATTCCTACACAAGAAAATAGACAAGTTTGTGTTTACATAGAGATGCAATCTCGTAGTAGGACCGTTCTCTGGAGTTTGAATAGTGAAAGTGCCTTCAGCTTACACTCAGCCACAATACATAAGTTAAGCCCTTCTTCAGATTCCAAATGAAAATAAATTCACCTTCCTAGATGCACATACTGTGGCAGGACCTCAGACACTTGTTCCATAGTAATAAGATGACTCTTTACCTCAAAACCACAAAATAAACCAGGAGAATTTATTGCTTAGGAGACTCACTTGCCTGGATACTAATAATTCTTCTTTTCTTCCCTCCAAAACTATCCTGGTTTTTTTTTTGGGGTAAAAACATGTGCCCACCTAGAACATTCTATTTCCCAGTCCCTCCTGTACCTTGAGATAACCCTGTGACCTGGTTCTGAATGGTAAATAGAGAAGTTTCCAGGTGCAGTTCTGGGAAAACTCTTCAAAGGGGGCAGGCTGGGCTGCCCGGTGCACAGCTGTTGCCCTTTACTGTTGTTCTTCACCCAGAACATGGCCCTCTACTTAGAAGCAGCCAAGGTGGAAGTCCCTTGCTAAGGATCGCAGAGGATAAAGACAGGAGGAGCATGGGTTCCTGACCGCACCACGGACTTTAGGAGCACCTCTGTCTCTAGATACCTGGTTATACAAGGGAAAGAAAATAAATCTTTAACTTGTTTAAACAGCCATGGGTGGGAAGTGTTCTATTATATGCAGCCAAATGGAATCCTAACTGAGTTGAGATACAATTCTCAATCTACCAAAGAGTCAAGCTTGTTTCAGCTTCAATATAATAAAAATATAACTGCATCTCAAAAATAGCAGAGAGTCTTCCCAAATACAGTAAAAAGCTTCTAGGTTCTCATTTGTCATTTGGGGATCATATACTCATAAACTGAATGGATAATGAAATTATTGTAATTCTATGCCATCCAAAATTCCCCAAAATCAGTAATGTGTCAGACAAGTTCCCAAGTGCTGCACCAAAGCCAAGGCTAAGTGGAATGAGATTAAAGTAATCAAAACTGATGAGAAGAAAACCAGAAAGTACTCAGGCAAAGATAAAAGAAGACATATAGATGTGTGTAGAATATTGGCAGAAATCAGCCTCCCCAACCCCCACCCACCACCTCCCCAACCACAGCCTGTATTGACCCTAATCCTACAAGTCTACCACTATGACAGATTATGTGAACTGTTTTGTCCTGGTATTCATTCATAAATAAACAGGAGCATTATATAAAGTTCTCGCCATGTAATTCCTAAGAACTGTGAGGTCTGGACAGAGTGTTAGCGCTCTGCACTTGTGGGCTAACCCAGGGGTGGGGCCTGCACTGTCATCAGTCACTGTCCTGGGAACGTGAAAGCTGTATCAGCACCAGCCTCCACTCAAGACCTGGTCAACAAACACAGGCCTTTGCTTCTTTATTGGGTGTGGGAAACAGCGATGCTTCGGCAAGGACACTCAGAGAAAACCACAGTCGGAGGCTTGGCTTGGCCCCAAACAAAAGAGTGGAAAGGCCCTCCTTCTCCCACAACAGAAGGGTAATCATGGGTGGGAAGGAGGAATCTGTGATAGACAGAACACAGACTGCAACTTGGAAGGTCACAGGGAAGCAAGATCTGGGTTCTCTTACTTGAAAGATAATACCGTTCAGAGATTAAATTCTGGGAGGTTGTGTGGTGTATGTGTGTGTTTTAATGCCTTCCAGAGAAACACCCCTTTCAGTCCTGACTCAGCCTTCTTGGTGATGGAGTATAACTGGATGCCTCCCTGCAGTGAAATAACTCTCTAAATTCATTTTCTAAAAATTAAGGTAGATGAAACAGGCAAATAAGAATCTCTATTTGAGTGGGTTAACGTCACTTTGTATCCCTTTTTCTCTGCTATCAGAACAGCAAACATTTTAGGCATCATTCTCCCCATGTGAGATTTTATCCTAACTTGGATAAAGTTCCCATAACATAGCTTCTAGTTCTGGCAACTCAAGTACTGGATGGTTTATCTGCCTGAGAAGGTAAGATGCTAATCACTCATCTTTACTACAACCAGGCTGAGAGTTGCTCAACGCAAAGAACACATTACGTGCAACCATACAATGCTGTAGAGAAAGGCAGGGGGATAGTGCTGTGCTTAGCCGCTCACTTG
This sequence comes from Bos mutus, assembly GCF_027580195.1. Lineage (NCBI taxonomy): Eukaryota > Metazoa > Chordata > Mammalia > Artiodactyla > Bovidae > Bos > Bos mutus. Next base: position 98,669,514 of record NC_091626.1, read on the forward strand.
TGTCTGACTCTGTGACCCTGTGGACTGTGTAGCCCGCCAGGCTCCTCTGTCCATGGAGATTCTCCAGGCAAGAATACTGAAGTGGGTTGCCATGCCCTCCTCCAGGGGATCTTCCCAACCCAGGGATCGAACCCAGGTCTCCCGCACTGCATATTATACAGTATTTCTGTGGGCTTACAAAAATTGGTATATGATATCTGATTTTTTTGAGACTTTTTTTTTTCATTCAAATATCGATCTTGAGCATTTGGTTCCATACCTATAAGGGTAGATCTAGATCACTGTTTTTAATGGCTATCTATTTTCTACTGGGCTTCCCTGGTGGCTCAGTGGTTAAAGAATCTACTTGCCAATGCAGGAGACATGGGTTCGATCCCTGGGTTGGGAAGATCCCCTGGAGAAGGAAATGGCAATCCACTCTGGTATTCTTGCCGGGGAAATTGCATGAACAGAGAAGCGAGTCAGGCTACAGTCCATGGGATCACAAAAGAAGTCATATATGACTTAGCAAGTAAATAACATTTTGTATTACAGTTTATCATAATTTAAGTCACCAACAGTAGAATACTATAAACGAACACAGTAGGTCTATATACGCAATTAAGGAACTAAGTTTCCAATACATTTTTAAGTAGGAAAAAGTAGGCCCCCTAAAATTTTATCCTTTCATTTTGAAACCACACACACACACATACAGAAGTTTTCGCCAGGTTAATTCTGTATTTAAGAACAGTGTTGTGATAAACATCATGTTATTTCTACCTTTTGATATATGCTGGATCATTTCCTTAAAATAATTTCCTTGAAACAGAATAGCTAAGATCAGAAGGCTGCTGCTGCTTCTACATCTTTTTTAATACATATTCTCAAATTGCCCTCTGTAAAGGTTGTACCAATTATATTTCCATCAGTATGTTTGGAAGAATATCTGCCTTACCTTTCCTTGATTATTATAAGTAAACACAACATGTCCTATGGAAAGCTGGCTCCTGACTTGTTGCTAATGCTGTTTCTCTTTTTCTCTAATGTTTATAAGACATTTATGCTTTTGGACAAACATATTCTTTTAACCATTTTACCATGGTACTATTCATCACTCTTTTTACTCTTTCTCCTCACGTCTCTCTCTAGCAATAATTTGCATATAATTTCCTGCTGTCCAAATAAGTAAATATTAGTTTTTAAAAATGTAGCTAATTAGTATTTTATGAGCCTTGAACTTCTAAACCACCTTCTTAAATATCATTCAAACCAATTTCTCCTTCTGGCATGAGGGGTTTGACTAAAACCCCAAGTTGAGCTATAATGCTATGGACATGTGCATGTATGCTCAGCCGCTCCATCATGTCCAGTTTTGCAACACCATGGACTGTGGCCCGCCAGGCTACTCTGTCCATGGGATTTTCTGGGCAAGAATACTGGAGTGGGTTGCCATTTCCTTCTCCAGGCAATATACCCGACCCAAGGACTGAACCCGCATCTCTTGAGTCTCTGCGTTGGCAGGTGAATTCTTTACCACTGAGCCACCTGGGAAGCCCCACAGATAGGTACATTTAAGGTTAAAAGTAATATACAATAGAAGATATGTCTGCATCTTCAGGTTCATTAAAGTCTTATTTGCAGTAGCTAAGATGTGGAAGCAATCTAAATGCCTATAGACTGATGAATGGATAAATGTATATACATATGACAGAGTATCATTAAGCCTTAAAAAATAAAGAAATCCTGCCCTAAACTACAATAGGTGAACCTTCAGGATATTATGGTAAATGAAATAAACCAGTCACTAAAAAATAATATGACATGATTTAAGTGATAAGAGGAATCCAAAGTAATCACATTCACAGGAACACAAAGTGAAGTGGTGAATGTCAGAGGCTGGGCGGGGGCTGGAGCTGCTCCACGTGTGCGGAGTTTCAGTTACGCAAGATGAAAACGTTTAGTAATCTGCTGTACAACCACGTGAACAGTTAAAAATACTGCACAATAAACGAAAATCTCTGAGAGGGCAAATTTATGCTATGTGTTTCTTACCACAATGAAAAACAAAGTAATACATAACAGTAAGAGCAACACATTTTTATGGAGCTTTTAGCATGGTCAGCATTGCTCTAAGTGCTTTACATATTGTATCATAGAACGTTCCCAACCATTTATGGCGGGTCCCATCATCACTTCCATCTACAGAAGAAATCAGAGCACAAAAAGCTTCCATGGTCTGTCCATGATGGCAAGTCCTGGGAGGAGTCTTATTCCATGGCCCCACTACACTACACTGCCTTCCTCCTTTAGGCAATGGCACCCCACTCCAGTACTCTTGCCTGGAAAATCCCACGGGCGGAGGAGCCTGGTAGGCTGCAGTCCATGGGGTCGCTAAGAGTTGGACATGACTGAGCACCTTCACTTTGACTTTTCACTTTCATGCATTAGAGAAGGAAATGGCAACCCACTCCAGTGTTCTTGCCTGGAGAATCCCAGGGACAGGGGAGCCTGGTGGGCTGCTGTCTATGGGGTCGCACAGAGTCGGACATGACTGAAGAGACTTAGCAGCAGCAGCACCCCCTTTTTACATCAACTCCACTGAAGTTAAATCCATCTCCCTTCCAAAGCAAAATTAAAGCAAACCTAGCAATGTGTTCAACTTTTACCAGATGCATTTAAAAGACAGAGATTTCACTTAATTTATTCCAAGAAAAAATGGTTGAAAAAAATTTGTGCATAAGCAAACCTTTGTTACTTACTTGGAAAGTTAAAGTGTGCAAGAATATGAGTGTGTGCATTATAATAAATAAAGGTAACCTCAAAAGATCACCCATGACCCCAGACTGAGAGTTCAATTGGTTAAAAAAATAACTCATAGCCTTACTTTCAATTGTCTCTTTTATCTTTTATTTACTAGTAGTTTTAGGGAATTATTTCTATATCAGTGCCCTTGTTCTCCTAATAATGTGTTTGCCTCATATCTTCTGATGAGTAAATGAAATAATTAGACAAAGTAATCTCTATGTTCCTTTACAACTTTAAATTCAGTTTCTAAATAACTTGCCTTTGTCTTCAAATGTATAGTTTATTTTATTTGGCTCAGAATATCACACATTGACCTACTGTTTATCTTATATAAACTTTGCTGTCATAGAGCTATTAAGTTTTTTTCCTGTGGCTGCATCCATCATGGATGGATGGGGTTCTTTATGTTTAAAGACGAAGTCTTTCATCATTTCACACAAAGTTACTGCTGTGAGTCCCTCATATGCCCACAGAAAAACAGAAAAAAGCCAGAGGTCAGAGAGTGAGGGGAGGGAAGGAAACTGGCCACCAGGCAACTGCAGCAGAACCCACATTTTAAGGGTATGTGGCAAACAAGGCCAATCCCAAGCAGCTGGTAGGTGAAGAGCTGTCTCTTAGCATAACTAGACCAAGTGGGGTTTTGAGTTTTGATTCATTGTATTGACCTTTTCTTTCATATTTGTGTGTATGGATGTATAGCAGCAGAAACAATAAAACTCGAATGCCTTATCTGACTGATAATAAATGTATAAAACAAGGAGAAAATGAAGTGTCACTCATGGGGGAGGGAGGAAGAGTGGAAAAGGGCTTTAGAACCCTCTGACCTGGCTTGTCTATTATAACTGCAATAAAGCTAGCTGTACAACCTTGTGGAAGTTACTTAAAGTTTTTGAGCATCAATTTCCTCATTAGTGGAACAGAGATAATACTACATCTAGCATACAAAAGGCACTCACTATACACCTATTTCCTTGCTCTCACCTTCCTCCTTCCAAGCAACAGCTTAGAAAACACTCTGGTAATAACCAGGGGATTTCTATTACTAGTAGTAATGAATCAGCATAATGAACTGATGTCTGTATTGTAACAGTGCATTAAGAATCAGATTTCTATGAAATCTATTGAGAAAGCAAGCATGATACAATCATGCAAAAGTGTCATCTGTGGTATTAACATCTGCAGACACCTGTCGTGTTTCCTGATAGCCTTCTCAAAAATACCAGCATAGAAATAAAATTTAAAAAATATAACCAATAACAAAAACAGGGTTGAAAGGACGAATTGATCACTGAAGAGATAATTCCTATGTTATTAACAACCCACACATTGAATCTTCAAACTCATAGAACATATTTCAGGATGCTGCAAGAACAATCCTACTACTGGGCATATACCCTGAGAAGACCATAACTCAAAAAGACACATATAGGCCTCAACGTTCACTGCAGCACTATTTACAAAAGCCAGGACATGGAAGCAACCTAGATGTCCATTGACATATGAATGGATAAACATGTGGTATATACATACAATGGAATACTACTCAGCCATAAAAAGGAACAAAATTGAGTCACGTGTAGTGATGTAGATGAATCTAGAGGGTATCATACAGAGTGAAATAAGTTGCACTGACAAACAACTAATCTCAAAAATATACAAGCAACTCCTACAGCTCAACTCCAGAAAAATAAATGACCCAATCAAAAAATGGGCCAAAGAACTAAATAGACATTTCTCCAAAGAAGACATACAGATGGTTAACAAACACATGAAAAGATGCTCAACATCACTCATTATCAGAGAAATGCAAGTCAAAACCACTGTGAGGTACCATTTCACGCCAGTCAGAATGGCTGCGATCCAAAAGTCTACAAGCAATAAATGCTGGAGAGGGTGTGGAGAAAAGGGAACCCTCTTACACTGTTGGTGGGAATGCAAACTAGTACAGCCACTATGGAGAACAGTGTGGAGATTCCTTAAAAAACTGGAAATAGAACTGCCTTATGATCCAGCAATCCCACTGCTGGGCATACACACTGAGGAAACCAGAAGGGAAAGAGACACGTGTACCCCAATGTTCATCGCAGCACTGTTTATAATAGCCAGGACATGGAAGCAACCTAGATGTCCATCAGCAGATGAATGGATAAGAAAGCTATGGTACATATACACAATGGAGTATTACTCAGCCATTAAAAAGAAAACATTTGAATCAGTTCTAATGAGGTGGATGAAACTGGAGCCTATTATACAGAGTGAAGTAAGCCAGAAGGAAAAACACCAATACAGTATAATAACGCATATATATGGAATTTAGAAAGATGGTAACAATAACCCTGTGTACGAGACAGCAAAAGAGACACTGATGTATAGAACAGTCTTATGGACTCTATGGGAGAGGGAGAGGGTGGGAAGATTTGGGAGAATGGCATTGAAACATGTAAAAGATCATGTATGAAACGAGATGCCAGTCCAGGTTCGATGCACAATACTGGATGCTTGGGGCTGGTGCACTGGGACGACCCAGAGGGATGGTATGGGGAGGGAGGAGGGAGGAGGGTTCAGGATGGGGAACACATGTATACCTGTGGCGGATTCATTTTGATATTTGGCAAAACTAATACAATTATGTAAAGTTTAAAAATAAAATAAAATTAAAAAAAAAAGAAAAACAAATACAGTATATTAATGTATACATATGAAATCTAGAAAAATGGTACCAATGAGCCTATCTGCAAGGCAGGATTAGAGACCCAGATGTAGAGAATGGACTTGTGAAACAGTGGAGGAAGGAGAGGGTGGGACAAATTGACGCAGGAGCACTGACATATACACACCACCACATGTAAAACACCAGCCAGTGGGGAGTCGCTGCGCAGCACAGGGCCTCAGCCTGGTGCTTTGTGACGACCTAGAGGAGTGGGAGAGGGGGATGGGAGGGAGGCGAAAGGGGGAGGGGCGATATGTGTACACATAGCTGATTCATGCTGTTGTACAGCAGAACCCAACACAACATTGTAAAATGATTATACTCCAATAAAAAACCCAAATAACTCAGTGGTCCCTGACATTGTTCCTAAATAATAAAAGTACAACGGAAGGTAGAGTGTGGCCATTTCTAAGAGTTTTAAGCCCTGGAACAGCTTTTCTAAGGTGTGCCACTGAGAAGCGTGATAATACATCTATTACTTATTGCATGCCTGAATATTGTCAGAGATGTAACAGAGCATGATAGCCAAGAGCTTGGATGCTGGAGGCTGACCTGCCTGGATTCAAAAACCCCAGCTCCTCCATTTATTTGTCACTTTTTTGAGCCTGGGAAAGCCACATACGTGATGCTCAGTTTTCATAAGAGGGCAGTTGTGAAGATTCACTGTGATTATACAAATACCACTGCAGGTTTAGTGCTTGGGCACATGGAAACATCCTGAGGAATATGATCCTCACGAAAACCCACAGATACACATTATTATCCCCACGTTAGAGATGAAGAAACCGAGGTTCAAGGAGGTTTAAAGAGCTTGGCGCAGGTCATGGGCTCAGGTTGAAACAGGATTATCTGACTCCACAGCCTGTCCACAGTTCTGTTTCTGAACAGCTGAATGCGGTTTTAGGTGTATTATCACATATTTTGAATGGCATGTCATTATGGAAGAAGAGGTTAGTTTGGGCAAAATCTGCTAAATCGAATGGCTCTAAGACAATCATAATTATAAACAAGCTAGATGAATTCCCAATAAAGGTCAGAAGGAAGTATAAAATTGAACAAAAGATCCCCAAACCAAATGAAAACAACACAAAACAAAACAGAGCAGCAGGAGGTTAGAAGTTCAAATCAGCCCGCTCCAGGAACTTAAGCACTGGCCTGAGGTTGTGCCCAGACCACCCCCCTAATCCCCATGCCCAACCGTCCTCCCAGATACTCTTGTTGGAAAGACCTAGAAAGACTCCCCCTGCAGAGCTGGTCTGCTTGCTGGCTCTCCCTGGGTCAGGCTGAGGAGCTAGCATGTTATTGCTGGCTGCCTGGAAAAGCCCGGGTGCCTGCTGCCTCCCCCTCCCCCACAACACAAACACAGCGGAGAAGGCTGAAGTGCTCACTGCTGAAGTGGGGTTGCGGGGGGAGGGCGGGCGGTGTGTATGCACAATTTTTCTAGACACATGCAATGAACTTTTAGGAGCAGAATAACAAGACTTGGCTGGGTTTATATGGGAATCCTTCCCACACCTGTGAGGTTGTGCTTATATACACACACGCCGTTAGCAAAAAGCTCATTACACACGGCACCCAAGATGTTGCTATCGTACTGAAAGACCCCTTCAAGTGGACACTGAGCTGCCCCCCGCCCTGCGTGTCTCGGGACGTTAGTCTCTATTGGCCCTCACCGAACCTAGCTGAGGTGAAATTGGGGATTTAGGATGAGGAAGGAAGGCAGACAGAGAGGAAGAACCAGAGGAACTGAGGATGCAAGGTTTTCTCCTACCCTGAGTTCCTTTGCAAAGTTAAAAATTACATCTACTAAAAATTGAAGGGCTTTGGAAACCAGTGAAAAATTAAGGTGTACTTAAAATCCTCTCTCCCTCTGTTGTTAAAAGAAATATCAGCAGTTCTGCCTCCACCATCAAAATATCCTTAATTTTTTGGCTTTTGGGGCTTTTTTTTTTTTTCCAGACTGGAGTAGGTAGAGAGAGAGTGGGAGGGCAAGAGGATGGGGGCTGGGAGCAGAGCTTTAACAAAGAATCACTTTAACAGAAACTACTGAGTAATCGTTCTGCCCTGGGCCAAGAATAACATCAGCTCCATGTTGGCAATTAGAATCAGGTCAGTCGGCCTCACAGCTGGCGCAGCCCTCCTTGCAGACCCCAGCAGGGAGGGCCACTCAGGCTGATGTCACCAGCAGTCACCGCTGCCCAAGAAGGTCCCCCCGCTCAGCTGACAGAGAAGTTTTGTTTTTTTAATCCTTCTTCTTCGAGGGCAGGAAGCCAGTCTGAGAAGGAAGTGGGAAGCAGTGAGAGAAACCAGAGAGAAGACACCCTGGGATACATCAAGACGTAGATTCATTGAACCACCCTTAGACGGCCAAGATCCCGCGACTTCCTCAGCCATCCTGCAACCCATTTTAAATGAATGAATATACCTTAAAGCACATAGAATACTGCTTGGACCACCATATGTGCTTATTATGTGTTGGCCATTCTTACTTAAACCAAGAGGGAGGAATCTGCGCCGTTACTTATCTCTCTTCCCTCATAAAACTGGAATCCTGAGAGCAGTGGTTGCTGGGCAAAATGTACCCTGATAAGAGGAATGAACAGGAAGTTTTCAAGTTTGGAAAACTTATTCATAAGGAAGCTGTGGTAGATGAAGTGAAAAAGATGGAAACAAAGTTCCTATTAAAAAAAAAATGCCTCAAGTTTTATAAGGGCAACACTAAGTTTAACAAAACCAGCCTCCCTTCCAAAAGACACAGGACAAATAATGAAAAGGAGATACTTCTAATCTCTTTCTCTCTAGCTCAGTGGTTCTCAGAAGTCTTGGCATCCTCTGGGAACTTAGAAATGGAAATTATTGATACCCATCCCAAACCTTAAACTATAAAGAAAAATGAGCACTGAAGAATTGATGCTTTTGAACTGTGATGTTGGAGAAGACTCTTGAGAGTCCCTTGGACTGCAAGGAGATCCAACCAGTCTATGGATGTTCATTGGTGGGACTGATGTTGAAGCTGAAACTCTAATACTTTGGCCACCTGATGTGAAGAGCTGACTTCTCTGAGAAGACCCTGATGCTGGGAAAGATTGAGGGCAGGAAGAGAAGGGGATGACAGAGGATGAGATGGTTGGATGGCATCACCGACTCAACGGACATGGGTTTGGGTGGACTCCAGGAGTTGGTGATGGACAGGGAGGCCTGGTGTGCTGCGGTTCATGGGGTTGCAAAAAGAGTTGGACACGACTGAGTGACTGAACTGAACTGAACTGATCCCAAACCTACTGAATCAGAAATGGTGTCAGAGAAGCAACTGATGTTTTAACAGACCCTTCAAGGAGTTCTGGTGCTCAAAACCAAGGGTTTGCAAACCAGGGCTTGCAGGCCAAATCCAGCCTGCCATGTTTTTCATTTTTAAAACTGTTTTATTTGTTTATTTATTCATTCTGTTTTGGCTGTGCTAGGTCTTTGTGGCTGCACACGAGCTACCCCCTAGTTGCGGTGTGCAGGCTTACTGTGGTGGCTTCTCTTGCTGTGGAGCAGGGCTCTAGAGCACACGGGCGTTAGCAGTTGTGGCACATGGGCTCAGTAGTTGTGACTCCTGGGCTCTAGAACACAGGCTCAGCAGTTGTGGTGCACGGGCTTAGTTAGTTCTGCAGCATGAGCCCTCTTCCCGGGTCAGAGAGGGAACCTGTGTCTCCTGCACTGGCAGATGGAGTCTTTACCACTGAGCTACCAGGGAAGCCCCCTGCCATCTGTTTTTGTAAAGAAAGTTTTAGTGGAAAACAGCCATACTCATTCATTTACATGGTCTATGGCTATTTTCCTTGGCAGAGCTGAGTAGTTACCACAGACCCTATGTACAGCTTGCAGGGCCTAAAATATTTACTTTATGGCCATTTACAGGAAAAGCTTGCTGACCTCTGCTCTGATTTAGAACCATGTTTTTATAAACTGCTCACAGTTTCAATTTTATCTTGTTTTGTTTATCATGTTCTCTATCAAATGACCGGATCATACCTATTTCCTTGTGCCTCTGGCCCTGGAAGCCTCTGCCAATGGCTCCAGGTGAGTTTCCTCTCCCAGGTCCATATTATAGGACCAGTCTTTTGTATGAGTGAGTCAGTAACATGGCAACTTCTAGACTTATGATTGAAATTCTAGACAGAGATGAGGATCAAAGCTTACACTGCATGAATGGTTAGAGATGCCCATTTCCAAACTCATATCCTGAATCAGTTTTCCTTCCTGAAAGCTTCAAAAAGCTAAGTGCAAAAGGGATAGACAACTTCCTTTGAATGCAATGCAAGAAAGGCTGCATGCTTTTCCAACAATATTTTTAGGAGATCACTATGAAAGACACGGTCCATGTATAACAGTAGACTAGAATACAATATAGTATGTGTATGTATTAGTCACTCAGTCGTGACAAACTCTTTGAGACGCCATGGACTGTAGCCTGCCAGGCTGCTGTGTCCATGGAATTCTCCAGGCCAGAATACTGGAGTGGGTTGCCATTCCATTCTCCAGGGCATCTTCCTTACCCAGGGATCGAACCAGGGTCTCCTGCACTGGAGGCAGATTCTTTATTGTCTGAGCCACCAAGGAAGCCCCACAATACTGTATAAGGTCCCTTTTAATGTCCTAGTCCATAAACATGTTTCTCTTGTGAATGAGTACTAGGTAAATCAGATTTCAATTCTATCCACTGCTCTCAAACAGGAGCAGGAAATGGCAACCCAATCCAGTGGTCTTTCCTGGAGAATCCCAGGGACGGGGGAGCCTGGTGGGCTGCCATCTATGGGGTTGCACAGAGTCAGACACGACTGAAGCAACTTAGCAGCAGCAGCAGCTCTCAAACAGGCAATTAACCAAACTGTTACTTATATCAATGGCTGTCTACAGTTTAGCAACTTGAATCCAAAGCATAAGAAGTTCATCAGAGAAATCATCTCTATCTAAAGGGGTAACCCAAGGACAGACATATAGGCCACACAGAGAAGGCAAACCCTGTTTCAGGCAATCATTTGGTTGTAATTTATAAAGGTATAATCACAAGCTGAGCTAAAAGTAGAGGCTTAAAAATCTAATAGGGCTTTGCTCTTTCTGTGGAGTATTTCTAAAAATCCTCTGAAATAAAGTGCTCTAAGTTACTAAATATCTTCATGTTATAACATTTAATAACTTATTTGCTATTTTAGTAGTTATAAACTCTTCAGGCTAATAGAATGTAGTTTCTTTCACTCTCTCCCACAGTCCCAAACTTCACCCCTACTCATTTTTACCTAAATCAACTGTGGATTAGAAGAACAGGGGGAAAAAATAAAATGATGTTATAAACATATATAAAATTATGATAAATGATGTTCTGTTCCCTCTCCAGGAGACACGAGATTAACTCCCTTCTTGGGAGTTCTGACTTCTCCCTAAAACAGGTATTCTGACAGATTCTAAAAAACATATTTTCCATATACTTCATAGTTCAGTGAAACTAGGTCAGTATAATCCTCAGTGAAAAAAAAGAAAATCCACACAAGAATAGCAGTACTCTGAGTTTTCAAAGGAATGTGAGTTGCTGGAAGCTAATCAAAAGAATGAGAAGGACTTAGAAATGAAGCAGTTTCTAAAAGTGAAAATCAGCAAAACTGCCTTTTCCCTCAAAACTTTCAGTGCTCTGCAATCACCTCCCTTTTTTTTTTTTTTTAATCATCCACCATTTCAGGGTATGGGAGCATTAAAAGGGACCAACTGTCTAGATTCTACTCAAATAAGGGAAATACGGCTATGTATATTTCCACTATCCAGCATCTGATTAAATTGGCATTCTTAAGTAATCCAAACTGCATGGGGTTCAGAAGTTTTAAAAGTTTTAAGAAATTTACACAGATTAAAAAAAAAAAAACAACCTAAGATATACTGTGGGAAAAAATAAAAATGGAGTTGCTGCTAAGAGCATTCTCTAAAATGGAGCCAGGAGGCCACTGAGGACGTGTGGCTTCTGCACATCTCAGCAGGAACGGAATTTGAACCTCAACCGCTCCTTGTCTTAACACAGGCATCCAGAACATCTGCCCAGTGTTCCAGAAACTCAGGATGCTTAGGGGACCCTTATCCTCTAAGATAACTTGTGACAGTCTATTTATTTATTGGTCCTTTACCCTAAAATGACTCATAACCACCTATCCTTTAAGGACAAACATTTCCTTCCGTGTGTCAGGGTTGCACAGAACAACTCTAACCCTGTGGCATTGGCCTTGAGCCCCTGACTCTTTCTCTTCCTGGGAATAATCTTTTGGTATTACCCAAATCTGTCTCCTCAACTGGAATTCTTAAGACCCTGAATAAAGCTCTAGGGAATTCCCTGGGTGGGTGGGGTGTCCAGTGCTTGAGACTCCCTGCTTTCACTACCATCTCTGATCAGGGAACTAAGATCCCCAACAAACCAGGCACTGCAGCCAAAATGAAAAAAAAAAAAAAAGTTCAAAAACTGGCCTAAATGTCTCTGCTATCCCAAATATTATTTTTATTTATTAATTTTGGCTGTAGTGGGTCCTCGTTGCATCACACAGGCTTCTTTTGTTGCGCTGACTAGGCTCTCTAGTTGTGGCACAGGGCTCTCTAGTTGTGGTGTGCAGGCTTAGTTGCTCCAGAGGAGGTAGGATCTTAGTTCCCTGACCAGGGATCAAATCCACATCCCCGACAATGGAAAGTGCGTTTTTCACTGCTGGACCACCAGAGAAATCCTCCACAAAGACTGCTTAAATAAAGAAATTTCTACGTGACAGAGGGTAGTGGAATGATGTTGTATTCCAGCTTTACAGATAAGAAGTCAGAATTTTTCTCCAGTAAAAAAAGACTTCACAAATGCCGGCATTTATGATTGTAGGTTGCATTCACCCTACAGGTTTTAGATAAGAGGAAGTAATTGCCTAAATTATTTAGTTCCTTATAAACCAAACTATCAGTAATCAAAGCCATTAAATAATATTTAAGTGAATATGTGGGGCACAAGAGGCCAAGCCTCTCTTTTTTTCCCAATAAAAGTGATATTAAACCAGTTTCAAACTAAAGCTACTACTTAATCTTAAAGACAGAATTTCAGAGAGAGTAACTAATTTACAAGAAATGAAATTTCTCCAACTTGTACCTTTCTGAATCAACTCTAGCACATCAAAAATGTCTGTCATTATTGGTCTTACTAACTCTAGTGGCAAATGCCATACTGTTTGAATTTTTAGGAAATCAAATCCAGTGAATTTTAGTGAATTGGTTTGCCCATTCCTGAAATTTTTCATTTTCAAGTGCCTGATCTGGGAAAGACAGGGAGAAAACAATTACATTTATCCAAAGGTACATTATAAAGATATGTATTTTATACCTAAAAAGATATTTATCCTTATGTGTGTCGATCTCAAATGGACAGGTGCCACCATGGCTCATTTGACAAGTGGCTCTTGGCCTGTGCATCTGAAATGATCATTTCAGATTAGAGAATAAATCCTGCACAGCCATGCTGTGACCACAGCAGTGCCTGTCTAAAATCTAAGTGCACCAGTCTGAGAAAGAGAGATGGTGTGATTAATCAAGTTGTATACAGGTTTTGTATTTATTTGAATAAAAGTGGGGGAAAAAAGAAAAAAAAAAAAAAAAAGAAGTCAGAATTTTTCTCCAGTAAAAAAAGACTTCACAAATGCCGGCATTTATGATTTCTTACAAAGAATCAACATAATATACGGGCTTCCCTGGTGGCTCAGACATCAAAGAATCCACTTGCAATGTGGGCGACCTGGGTTCAATTCCTGGGTTGCAAAGATCCCCCAGAGGAGGGCATGGCAACCCGCTCCAGTATTCTTGCCTGGAGAATCCCCATGGACAGTGGAGCCTGGTGGGCTACAGTCCACCAAAGAGCTGGACATGACTGAGTGACTAAACACAATATAATATACAGATTATACTACCACAGATAAAGATTTTCAAGTGATGAATGATACTGAAAAAAATAAAAATTCCTATGGACCTGGATGGTAGTTGAAAAGATAATAGAGAGCACAATGATAATTGCTTTATTAGAAAAAAAAAAACCTTTGGGAATGTTACCTTTGAGTGAATACTAATTTTGCACAAATTAGTGTACACTACATACTACATTTTTATAAGAGCAAATGACAAGAGATTAACCAATATATTTCTTCACATAAATTTCAGGGAAGCTCACAGAACCAGTATGGATTCATACAAGCAGAACATGAAAAACGTGGTGAAGAAAAGTGAAAGTCACTCAGTCGTGTCCGACTCTTGAATTCTTTAGGCCAGAATACTAGAGTGGGTAGCTACTCTCTTATCCAGGGGATCTTCCCAACCCATGGATTGAACCAGGCTCTCCTGCTTTGTAGGAGGATTCTTTATCAGCTGAGCCACAAGGGTAGCCCATGATAGGAGGGAAAAACATGGTAACTGATTCTAATGATAATCCCAAATCATCAAGAAAAATTTAAGTCTTCATGACCTGATTTTTTTGTGTGTGTGAAGTCATCCTTTCTCTGTGAACTTCCCTGGTGGCTCAGACAGTAAAGCGTCTGTCTGCAATGCAGGAGGCCTGGGTTCAATCCCTGGGTCGGGAAGATCCCCTGGAGAAGGAAATGGCAACCCACTTCAGTACTCTTGCCTGGAAAATCCTGTGGATGGAGGATGTAGGTTACAGTCCATGGGGTCGCAAAGAGTCAGACACGACTGAGCGACTTCACTTTCACTTTTATAAACCAAAAAAATTATTTTAAAACGCTGGCTTTTATGTATCTGGGAATTAGAACCTTTGAGAAATCACTGAATAAGATCAGGCAACAGAAAGGGTAAATATTACAAAAGAGATTTTTGTGCTGAAACTCTGAAATGAAAGAAAGGATGTTAAAACTGGTTCAGCATCACCTTTCAACAAAGCCAATGGATGGCTTCAGAACATGACTTGTTTGTAGATTTCCCCACGAACCAACCATTCAAGCCATGGTGGCACTGGTAAACTTTTGAGAGACTATTTCCACACTTCTCATGAAAGGAAAAAAAAAATTTTTTTTTTTAACAGAAGGAAGATACTAGCACATGGAAAAGCCTGATTTTGAATTACCTGGTGCCGAGCTCGACTCTGGTCCAGAAGCTGCCGGGACTGAAGTTTTTGCTGTTCTAGTTGTTGTAGGGCAAAATGGAGTTGGTAGCTGCCTGCTGTGGGGTGGTACTTGTGCTGGGGGGCCACCCCTGTAGCCTTGCTATATGCGTTGTTCTCTACCTCTCCCTCCCAGGCAAAGCCACCTGTCTGGAGGCTCCTGAAGAGAAAAGAAAGCAGATTTTTTAGAATGGTTATATGCACAATGAAGGCAAGGAGAGAAACACCTCTGTTATTTTTCCTTGATAGAACTGAACACAGTCTGGAATTACAAATCTGATTTACCTACTAAACCGCAGCCCCATGAAGACAAAGGTGGGTGGCTCTGCTTTCCATTCTATTCGCAGCACTTGTCCTAAGCCTTGGCACAGACTGTTAAATAATTTAAAGAGCCATTTTCTCTCCCCTTTAAAATGGCAATCCGCTCCAGTACTCTTGCCTGGAAAATTCCATGGACAGAGGAGCCTTGTAGACTACAGTCCATGGGGTCGCAAAGAGTCGGACACGACTGAACGACTTCACTTCTAATGGCCAAAAGGACCCCCCAAGCGGAGCCTTGAGAGCTTCAAATGCAGGAGGGCTAGTTACTTTAAGGTGACAACAGAAGCACAATCATACTAACAGCGACTTCAAAAGCATATGGGTGAATGATACAGGATTCTTGGTTTTCCTTAGCCACCTATTGTCAAGTATCTGCTAATATCTCATATCATGGGACAGCATAACTGGTGTGAGAAGACACATTTTTTTCTTATTCTGAATTCATCTCATTTGAGTTCCGGCCACGTTGACATTTAGCTTTGACATTTAAGACATTACTGCTAGCTGAAATAAACCAGCCAGAAGAGGACAAATATTGCATGATCTGTCATACAACAGTCAAATTCATGCAGACAGAAAGTTGAATAGTGGTTGTGTGGGGTTGGGGAGACAGGGATGGGGAAGATATTGTTTAATGCGTATTGTGTTTTAGCAATAAACAATGACAAAGCTTTGGAGGTGGATGGCAGTGATGGTTGCACAACGTTGTGAAAAAGTGAAAGTGTGGAAGTGCTAGTCGCTCAGTCCTGTCTGACTCTGCTACCCCATGGATCGTAGCCTGCCAGTCTCCTCTCTCCATGCTATTCTCCAGGCCAGGATACCAGAGTGCGTTGCCATCTCCTTCTCCAGGGGATCGTCTCGACCCAGGGATCGAAACTGGGTCTCCTGCATTGCAGGCGGACTCTTTACCTGAGCCACCAGGGAAGCACAACATTACAAATGTACTAAATGCCACTGAACTGACACTTAAAAGTAGCAAATTTTATTATATGTATTATTTTGTCACAGTTGGTTTTTTTTTTTAAGATCTCTATTTATTTTTAGAACAATCTTATTTGTAAATCCTTCCATCTCCTTAACAGTTTTGGCTATTCAACTCTGAACCTTCTTTAACTACCTAGTATTTTTTTTTTTTCTTTTCCTTTTAGAATTATAGTGACCAGAAAATTGTACACAGAAGAAACATGAAGAGCCTCATGGTGAACTACCTTATCCCCAAACCTTGGTGAATGGGGCTTAGAGAAATAAAACAGTGCCTAATTCAAGAAACCTATTCATAGTGATTTAAATCATCATGTTGTTCTTTCCTTTGTAAATATCCTTTGGTGTTAATGGTCATTTCAGTGGCAGAGATGCAACAAGACTGGGGTGAGCTGACACAGATCTTCCTGAGTCCTGACCTACCGGCCGCCTGGTTATTAACAGTCTGGGTCTTGGTGACCCCAGAAGAGCTCTGGGGGGGTGGGGAGTGGTGTGGGGAGAAAAGTGAGTCGTCTGCCGAGGCCAGAAGCCCACACTCCTCTCTTGCCGGGGACCTCCTCTCTCTCAGCGTGGTCATTCGGGTCTCTGCTTTGGTTTCCCTACCCCTCTCAAAGACATTCCAGACACCTTGTTAAGAGAAAGTCTGTGTAGTGTACTCTGAAGTCCATGGATGAAAGGTTTTCTACTCGCGTGATCTCACCTCTGTTATGTCACATCCCTTGCACACCTCCTCCCACAGTTGGGCTCCCACAGTGCAGTTGCACAATTACGCACTTTCGGCTAATCTTCCTGGAGAACAGCACCAGAAAGCTCAGAGCTTACTTATTATTAGCTTTCTTTCTTTTTTTTTTTTTTGACATTTGATCTTCCTGATCCCTCCTGAATTACCTCAAGGTACCAGTTGCTAGACATAATCTTTCCCAAGGGGCTTCTGGAGATGTGGAGAAATGTGGAGATCAATGATCGTGCATAAATATAAACTCCAGTATATGGATAAAATGTTAATGTTATTCACAAAGCAAAGTGTTGAGTGGGAGTCAAACAGGAGTTCCAGAGTTCAGGAGTGAGGGGCTAGAGGAAACAACTATCTCTCTTCTCATTAGTGAGGGAAGAGAAAAGCTTACTAACAAAGATACAACAAATAGAGAAGGGAACTGAGGGAGCTCTGAGTGGAAGGGAGGGCAATGGAGCAAGGCATCCAGGTACAATGAAAAGCAGGAGCAAGCCAATCCAATGAACACAGGGGAAGAGACATGATACTGCAGGAACTGCCTGCTGAATAACTCTGAGATCTCCATGCCAATTAAGGCAGGAATTTGAATCTAGAATGAAATGATCACTTATGATAATTGGACCAAAGGTCAGACAATTCATCAGTTGTGATTCTGCTTCCATTCCTGGTCTGCTGGTTACAGAAGGTTCTAGCCACAAGAAGCAGTCCAGACTCAGGGATTCAATACTAAAGGGTTTATATAACAATATAGATTGTATTTCAGAATTCAACTTATGGGCTAGCTAAATTGGTTTTATTTTCTAAAAACTGTTTTAGGGTCTTCTCTGGTGGTCCAGTGGCTAAGACTCCGTGCTCCCAGGGTTCAATTCCTGGTCAGGGAGGTAGATCCCACATGCCACAACTAAGAGTTGGCACGCCACAATTAAGATTCTATACGTCACAATGAAGATCGAAGACCCTTCATGCCACAACTAAGACCTGGTGCAGCCAGATAAATAAACAGATAAATAAAATATTTTAAAAAATCGGTAACAGCCGGTTATGCCTGGAACCAGTGCTGTTACTATTACAAAAACTGCTTTAATAACAAATATTTCTAGCAGACATTGACTTTAATGTCTTCTTGTAACCAGAGAGTCTTATTAGGAGATGACCAGGGACAGAGTCTCAGGGGTATGGACACGAAGCAAGGGTCTGTCCATGTATACGGGGCAGGACAGTAGTAAGAGAAGATCAAATGAGGGCCTTTGGATAAGAGAAGGCTTATCCATCCGACTGCATACACATTGGACAGGCTGCAACAAGATTAGTTTTTAAAGTGAAGGCTGTTTTTAATCTCATCAATAACAAAAGCAGTCTCCAACTCACAAAAAGAAGTTTCTTTAGTAAGTAGAGGTTTTTAGCAAAGAGGAAGGAATTTTTGCAGTGCTACAGTAGGTACGTGCACGAGTGCTCAGCGGTGTAAGGCCATGTGGTAAGGGCCATGAGGAACCTGCTTGCTTTGAATTCCAGTGGGTGCTACTCAGACCTCGGTGTCTCACAGTCAAAGCACAAGACTTCGGGGTTTGCAATATGCACGTATTGTCATCACTGCCACGGAGGATGCCAGCTACACTGTCACTTGGGTTTGCCCCTAGTGAGATTATATATCTACATAGTCCTTTTAATACATTTCCTACTTCCACCAAAATTTTGAGATTCTGTTACTCTCTATAAAGTTCATTTTTTATGTTATTCTTTGCTCAATACTAAAATATAATATTATATACATTCCCTATAAATAACTTCCTTATACATTTATGTTATTTATAGAGTAGGATAAACAGAGTTAAAAGAGTTAGCTGTGAGAATGCTCTGTTGAATATTCAATTCAAATTCAGAGATTCAAAGCGAACTATGGTGTATTTTGCCCTGACTACCTATGTAGCTAACAGCCAACAATACCGCAGACTTCTCTAAACCGTTCTTTCTTTTACTAGCCTCGTCATTTGGAAGGCTGTCGTTCCTCCTTTCTTTAATACACCGTAGCACTGCAGGACTAAACGTTCTCACCATCACTGCCCTTCCCGCAACATGTCCCACCCCTCCAACTTCTGGTCAACAGGGCTGTATCTTTCACACTGGTTTAGTATCTGTTCCATCAAATGGATGCTGGTTGTCAGGAACTCGGAGGAAACTGGTAAAATACATAGGTCTTTAGCAAAGCAAAATCTCCTGAGCAGGCTGTTGCCCTCTTCATAAAGATATGCCTTCAGTGTCATGATTTCCCAAGAGTAATATGATGTCTCAAAAGAGTATGCAGGGTAGCGATGAAATGGAGGAACTCGACAGTTGTGCAGTGTGATTCCGCAGTCTGTTTCCCCAGTTCCTTCCACCCCATCCAAGCAAAACCTGAGCAACCACATACAAGGATGCCTCTGCCCTCTTGAGGGTGCTGGCAAGCGTGCTTTCATCTGTCCTGATAGTGGGGCTGTGGGATTACTGACATTTAATAGGTAGAGGTGCTAAATGCCCAAAAATACCAGGAAGAGTCAGCCTTGTGCTGGGAAACTATGCCACTGATGCTTCTAATGAGAAACAATGTGAAGACTGAGGGAGGTGCTTTTTGGAAAGAATCTTACTACTTCTTCACAAGAAAGAGTATCTACCCACTTCCATGACACTACACCCACTGCAGACAGTGGAATGTCTATCTATGGAATCTACAGATATTCATGGACAGCAGAGGCTCCATTCTCTTTGCCTATAAATTTTTAATCTCAAACAAAGTAGTCGTGGCACACAGTAAGTGCTGGAAAGGTGCTGCAAGTGCCAAAAGTCCTACGAATGAGGGAAGAGCTCCCACAAGCTGTCCAAAGCGGTGCTGGCCAGGGACTTCCCTAGCCGTCCAGTGACTAAGACTCTGCACTCCCAATGCTGGGGGCCCAGGTTCAATCCCTGATCAGGGGAATAGATCCCACATGCTGCAACTAAGAGTTCACACGCTCCAATTAAAGATCCTCTATGTCCCAACTAAGACTGCTGCAGCCAAGTAAGTAAATATATTAAAATGAATAATTAGAAAACAAAGCGGTGCTGGACAGAATACGGATGCTACATGCTCAGAGAGGCATTACAAATAGTGCTGGGGAACCCCCTTGGCCATGGGGGTTATTTTCAAGGGCAAAATTGGTGTGATTCTGCATGGAATGTTGTGTGTCCCATTCTTGTCCCTCCCAGGGCAGCTGGGGCTGGGTCATATTCACAAAGACCAAATGGATAAGAAGAGAAGACAGGGCACACTACTCTGGCTTTTCTTACATCCAACTTCTCTATGCTTTATTATTCTTAAACTTTCACCTGTAAAATAGGGATATGATAATAGTACCGATCAACACTTCATAGGGTTATCATGCAGACTGAAGAGTGAACACAAGTCAAAGTACAGGCACACAGGAAGAGTTACAAAAATATATCACCACTACAACTACTACCGTTATAATTATTCTTGTCCCTCCTAAACAGTTCCATTTCCCTGCTGCCCTATAGTTCTTTGAGGTATTATAGTATATAGAAACATAAATTTGATCATTTTCCACCAGAGGATTCTATGTTACAAAGTTAGCACAATTTAGTTATGAGTATTCATTGTAAGGTCAAAAGTGCTCCAAGTTATTAATACCAAAAAGGAAAGCCTTGATGTACAGTGAATCCAAAGGGTTATTATAATTGTATTGCAATTCCTTATGTTAAAGACTGAGACAAGTTATTTGGGGAGGGATGGATCCATCTCCTCTTCAATCCACTAAATAGTGAAGGTGGGAGACTTGCCTGGTGGTCCAGTGGCTAGGACTGCATGCTCCTGATGCAGCGGGACTGGGTTCAATCCCTCGTCAGGGAACTGGATCCCACATGCTATAAAACTAAAACCCGGTGCAGCCAATAAATAAAAAAAAAATACTTTTAAAAAAATAGTGAAGGGGGTACCTATATAATCTACCCTGTCAGGTAGTCAGTTTTTTGCTCAAACCTACTTTCCGATCCTACATCAAAGCCAATCATCTCAGAGGCTGAACGTGTGATCTATAAGCAGCCATGAGTCTACCTTCCTCCACTCTTCACTGGTGATCTCAAACAGAGGACTTTCTGTTTATACTGCCTGTTTCTGTCCTAACATTCTCCCCAGTTTTCTAACATGGTTTCCATCCATGTAAATATAATGGCTTCCTTTTTCTATTCTAGACAGTGGTCAAGGGACAGCAAGAGTGAACTGGAGAGGCCTCTGGGGCTCCTTAAAACTCATGATCCCAAAGGGGAGTCCTACCCTCCACTTTCAGAAACAATGAAATAGCTCTCTATTTTATTGTAGCTCGTGCATTCAGCATCTTGAATATAACCTCTCTTGTAAATAAACGAAAGGTAAAAAAAAAAACCCCAGAAAACATTTAAGAGTTTCTGATGGACCTCTGCTTCTGAGCAAGTAGAAAGTTACTTATACCTTAATGAAAATAGTAAGCTGAATACACTGCTAAATTATACTAATTTCAAAACCAACAGAATGCTGAGGAACAAAATGCTAAATGAATATAACCACAGGAAGTGACAAGCTCTTCGGATGGTCCCTGGGACGAGGAGGAATGGAAAGTGTCAAAGATGGGGCCTAAGATCTCCCCTTTGGGATCTACCAGCTCAACTTCTGACAAGCTTGTAACACCTGGACGTGGCAGGTTATTTTAGAAGCCCTAGCCACAGAATAAGTCTGTACCCACCCATCAACTCTTCCATCAACTTCATGGGGACACAGAAGGCTTGGGAGGGGTGGTGCTGTGTGCAAGGACTGATTAAAGTCCCTTTCAGAGAAATGATGGATATTATTCTTTGACCTTGACCAAAACGCAACAAGTAGTACAGTCTAAAAGTTAGTAATGTAAAATCCGAGACCAAATCAATGAGCTTTTCATACTCTGTTGATCTATCTAGCATTTTGAATGGATTTTTTTATCTATACAAGATTTTTGTAAGATACAGCATTAATCTTTAGAAATACTGGTTCACTGAGTTATGCAGACCTTCCAAATGTAGACATATTTCATTACACAATATTAAAAAACTGTATTTATTAGTATCCATCACTCCAATCTCACCAAAAAACAGTCTTTAAGTATTAGGAAGGTGTCATATTCATAGTGGTCAATATCAGTTTTTCAGAATTCTTTGCACAAAAAGATCTTACTGGTGATTCCATTCTGCCCCCCGAAGCAGCCAGAGGTGAAACAAATCTAAAGTTACAACAAAGTCTAGACCCA
This sequence comes from Bos mutus, assembly GCF_027580195.1. Lineage (NCBI taxonomy): Eukaryota > Metazoa > Chordata > Mammalia > Artiodactyla > Bovidae > Bos > Bos mutus. The sequence continues at coordinate 98,691,485 of NC_091626.1, forward strand.
GCTTAATTATCAAATTGGCTAACCCCTTCTCCCTCTGCCTCCTTTCCATATACTGGAAACCTGAGAAAAAGATGAACATTTTTTTTGGGGGGTGAGGTGTAAATATTATTTACTTACACCTATGGTTTTACCTAAAATGTCCAGCATACAATTAATCATTATAAAAGGCATGTAGAAGCAAGAAAACATGACCCGTGAGAGAAAGTCAGTGGAAGGACACAGAGAGGCAGTACAGATGTTGGACTTAGCAAACGTGGACTTCAAAATAACAGTTATAAATTATTGGGTACCCAAGAGTATTGGGTAAAAGATGGGCAACACCTATAAACAGATGGAGGATGTCAATAGAGAGATGAAATCTATTAAACAAAGAACTGAACAAGAATCCTAGAAATGAAAAAAATATAAAATCAGAGATGAGGAGTGCATTTGGAATGTTTAACAGCAGACTGGACACAGTAGAATATCTAATATGTACAAAATTGAAATCCCAGTAGTTGAGGATAGAGGATGGGACAGTAGAAATATTTGAAGAGATTAGGGCTGGGAATTTCCAAAACTGATGGTAAACATTAACCTACAGACCTAAGGAGTTGAACAAAACCCCAAGCAGAATACATACAAAGAAGCCCATACCCAGGCAGATCATAGTCAAATTGCTGAAACAAATCTTAAAAGCAGCCAAGGTGGCGAGGTGCTTGGTGGTAGTAGTATTTTTACATACAAGGGAACAACAGTGCAAATGATTTGATCATTTATTAAAAAATGACAGCCAGAAATATTTAGTTATCTTTAAAGTGGTGAAACGGAAACAAAAATTACAAAGTGCCAACCTAGACTTAAACATCTATAAAACACCCTCAATCAATTCAGTCTATTCGATAATTATGGAAAACTAACCCAACAACTTTAGAATGTGTATTCAAGTACATGGGGAACATACACAAGACAGCCTAAATGCTGGGTCATAAAACAAATCTGAATAAAAATGAAAAGATCAAATCACATAGAGTATACTCTAACCAGAATGCTATTAAATTAAGAATCAATTAGCAAAACGATATCTAGAAAATTCCCAAATATTTGGAAATTAAATAGCATACTTTAAATAACCTATAGATCAAAGAAGAAATCACAAGAGAAACTAGAAAATGCATCAAACTGAATAGTAATGAAAACACAACCAAACAAAATTTGAATTTCAGGGAAGAGTCCTTAGATAGAAATATATAGCATTAATACTATATGGTCAGGGGCAGTGGCCAAGAGGAGCAACCTCACGTCCAAGGAGCGGTGGCTGTGTGGGCGCAGGAGGACCAAGAGGAGCTACTCCACATTCAAGGTCAGGAGGTATCTCCTCACCGCCAGGAGGAGGTGAGGAGATACCCCTTGTCCAAGGTAAGGAGCAGCAGCCATGCTTTGCTGGAGCAGCTGTGAAGAGATACCCCACGTCCAAGGTAAGAGAAACCCAAGTAAGATGGTAGGTGTTGCGAGAGGGCATCAGAGGGCAGACACACTGAAACCATAATCACAGAAAACTAGTCAATCTAATCACACAGACCACAGCCTTGTCTAACTCAATGAAACTAAGCCATGCCGTGTGGGCAGGTCATGGTGGAGAGGTCTGACAGAATGTGGTCCACTGGAGAAGGGAATGGCAAATCACTTCAGTATTCTTGCCTCGAGAACCCCATGAACAGTATGAAAGGCAAAATGATAAGATACTGAAAGAGGAACTCGCCAGGATGGTAGATACCCAATATGTTACTGGAGATCAGTGGAGAGATAACTCCAGAAAGAATGAAGGGATGGAGCCAAAGCAAAAACAATACCCAGTTGTTGATGTGACTGGTGAGAGAAGCAAGGTCCAATGCTGTAAAGAGCAATATTGCATAGGAACCTGGAATGTCAGGTCCATGAGTCAAGGCAAATTGGAAGTGGTCAAACAGGAGATGGCAAGAGTGAATGTTGGCATTCTAGGAATCAGCGAACTCAAATGGACTGGAATGGGTGAATTTAACTCAGATGACCTACCACTGTGGGCAGGAATCCCTTAGAAGAAATGGAATAGCCATCATGGTCAACAAAAGAGTCCAAAATGCAGTACTTGGATGCAATCTCAAAAACGACAGAATGATCTCTGTTTGTTTCCAAGGCAAATCATTCAATATCACAGTAATCCAAGTCTATGCCCCAACCAGTAATGCTGAAGAAGCAGAAGCTGAATGGTTCTATGAAGACCTACAAGACCTTTTAGAACTAACACCCAAAAAAGATGTTCTTTTCATTATAGGGGACTGGAATGCAAAAGTAGCAAGTCAAGAAACATCTGGAGTAACAGGCAAATTTGGCCTTGGAATACAGAATGAAGCGGGGCAAAGGCTAATAGAGTTTTGCCAAGAGAATGCACTGGTCATAGAAAACACCCTCTTCCAACAACACAAGAGAAGACTCTACACATGGACATCACCAGATGGTCAACACTGAAATCATATTGATTATATTCCTTGCAGCCAAAGATGGAGAAGCTCTATACAGTCAGCAAAAACAAGACCAGGAGCTAACTGTGGCTCAGATCATGAATTCCTTATTGCCAAATTCAGACTTAAATTGAAGAAAGTAGGGAAAACCACTAGACCATTCAGGTATGGCCTAAATCAAATCCCTTATGATTATACAGTGGAAGTGAGAAATAGATTTAAGGGACTAGATCTGATAGACAGAGTGCCTGACGAACTATGGATGGAGGTTCATGACATTGTACAGGAGACAGGGATCAAGACCATCCCCATGGGAAAGAAATGTAAAAAAGCAAAATGGCTGTCTGGGGAGGCCTTACAAATAGCTGTGAAAAGAAGAGAAGTGAAAAGCAAAGGAGCAAAGGAAAGATATAAGCATCTGAATGCAGAGTTCCAAAGAATAGCAAGGAGAGATAAGAAAGCCTTCTTCAGCGATCAATGCAAAGAAATAGAGGGAAACAACAGAATGGGAAAGACTACAGGTCTCTTCAAGAAAATTAGAGATACCAAGGGAACATTTCATGCAAAGATGGGCTCAAAAAAGGACAGAAATGGTATGCACCTAACAGAAGCAGAAGATATTAAGGAGAGGTGGCAAGAATACACAGAAGAACTGTACAAAAGAGATCTTCACAACCAAGATAATCACAGTGATGTGATCACTCACCTAGAGCCAGACATCCTGGAATGTGAAGTCAAGTGGGCCTTAGAAAGCACCACTACGAACAAAGCTAGTGGAGGTGATGGAATTCCAGTGGAGTGATTTCAAATCCTTAAAGATGATGCTGTGAAAGTGCCGCACTCAATATGCCAGCAAATTTGGAAAACTCAGCAGTGGCCACAGGGCTTGAAAAGGTCAGTTTTCATTCCAATCCCAAGGAAAGGCAATGCCAAAGAATGCTCAAATTAACACACAATTGCACTCATCTCACATGCTAGTAAAGTAATGCTCAAAATTCTCCAAGCCAGTCTTCAGCAATACATGAACTGTGAACTTCCAAATGTTCAAGCTGGTTTTAGAAAAGGCAGAGGAACCGGAGATCAAATTGCCAACATCCGCTGGATCATGGAAAAAGCAAGAGAGTTCCAGAAAAACATCTATTTCTGCTTTATTGACTATGCCAAAGCCTTTGACTGTGTGGATCACAATCAACTGTGGAAAATTCTGAAAGAGATGGGAATACCAAACCACCTGACCTGCCTCTTGAGAAATTTGTATGCAGGTCAGGAAGCAACAGTTAGAACTGGACATGGAACAAAAGACTGGTTCCAAATAGGAAAAGGAGTACGTCGAGGCTGTATATTATCACCCTGCTTATTTAACTTCTATGCAGAGTACATCATGAGAAATGCTGGGCTGGAAGAAGCAAAAGCTGGAATCAAGATTGCCGGGAGAAATATCAATAACCTCAGATATGCAGATGACACCACCCTTATGGCAGAAAGTGAAGAGGAACTAAAAAGCCTCTTGATGAAAGTGAAAGAGGAGAGTGAAAAGTTGGCTTAAAGCTCAACATTCAGAAAACTAAGATCATGGCATCTGGTCCCATCACTTCATGGGAAATAGATGGGAAACAGTGGAAACAGTGTCAGACTTTATTTTGGGGGGCTCCAAAATCATTGCAGATGGTGATTGCAGCCATGAAATTAAAAGACGCTTACTCCTTGGAAGGAAAGTTATGACCAACCTAGATAGCATATTCAAAAGCAGAGACATTACTTTGCCAACAAAGGTCCGTCTAGTCAAGGCTATGGTTTTTCCTGTGGTCATGTATGGATGTGAGAGTTGGACTGTGAAGAAAGCCAAGCGCCAGAGAATTGATGTTTTTGAACTGTGGTGTTGGAGAAGACTCTTGAGAGTCCCTTGGACTGCAAGGAGATCCAACCAGTCCATCCTAAAGGAGATCAGTCCTGGGTGTTCCTTGGAAGGAATGATGCTTAAGCTGAAACTCCAGTACTTTGGCCACCTCATGTGAAGAGTTGACTCACTGGAGAAGACTCTGATGCTGGGAGGGATTGGGGTCAGGAGGAGAAGGGGACGACAGAGGATGAGATGGCTGGATGGCATCACCGACTCGACGGACTTGAGTTTTAGTGAATTCCGTGAGTTTTTGATGGACAGGGAGGCCTGGCGTGCTGCGATTCATGGGGTCGCAAGGAGTCGGACATGACTGAGCGACTGAACTGAACTGAATACTATACTGATTTTACACATTGATGTGTAATGCAAAATCAATGTCCTAAGCTACCACTTTAAGAAGCTAGAAAAATAAAGCAAGTTAAACACAAAGTAAAAGAATAAAAAATAAAATAATAAGAGCAGAAGCTAATAAAGTAATTAAACAAGGAAGCCATTAGACTGAGGTGGCATTAATGCCTTGGCAGTCAACATAAGCAAACCAAAACCCACACTGGAGTCAATGCACTGACATTTGAGAAAATGCATTTAAGAACAACGAATCATAAACAGCCAAGTAGTCTTTTCCAAGTAAGGCAACCCCTTAAGCTATAGCCAAATAATTTGCTTACTCTGCTTAAGAGTCTGCTCTGTTTAAAAAAAAAAAAAAAAGCTTTCCCCTTAGTCTCTGCCAGTGGAGCACTCCAAACCATTTTCAATTTGAGTGAAAGTATGTTAGTAGCAGTCGTGTCTGACTCTTCGCGACCCCATGGACTGTAGCCCGCCAGGCTCCTCTGTCCATGAGGTTCTCCAGGCAAGAGTACTGGAGTGGGCTGCCATGCCTTTCTCCAGGGGATCTTCCCAAGCCAGAGATCAAACCGAGGTCTCCTGAATTCTAGGCAGATTCTTCACCATTTGAGCCACCAGGGAAGTCCACTTAGTTTGGTGCTACCCAATTAAATTCAACGTTTGTTCAAATGAACTCTTTGAAAATTTATTAATAATGTACTTTAGTTAACCTTTTAATACAATGAAATAGAAAATGGGCAAATAGGAAATACCAACAAAAGCAAAAGTTGTCTATATGAAAAGAATTGAAAATTGATATTCAAGCAAACTAATCATAAGGGAAAAATATGTACATTATTAATATCAGGAATGAAGAAGGGGAACATCATAGAGAGAATACAGACATCAAAAGTATAAGGCGATATTATGAACAACTCTGTCAAATACTCAACAACTTAAGATAAACTGAAAAAATCCTTGGAAAGAAACCCTTTTTGAAAGGGACATGATGAGAGAAAATCTAAATATATAAATTTGACTTGTAGTCAAAAACCTTAACAAAGAAAGCTTCAAGTCCAGATGGTTTCAATGAATTCTATCAAACATTTAAAGAAGAAATAATTTCAGTCTTTCACAAAATCTGTCAGTGAAGACAAGGGAAAACTTTCCAACACATTTTATGATGTGAACCTCCCTCTGAAATAAAAGAAAAAAAAAAAATTTGACAAAAACAAGAAAAGAAAATTACAGACCTATATGCCTGAACACACACACAGTTTTAATAAAATATTAGCAATTATAATCAATCTATCTGTCTCATATATAGGATATATATTATGATCAAGTGGTATTTATCACAAGAGTGATTTAAGGTTAAAAAAAATCAATCACGTAATTTATCACATTAAGAAAATGAAGAAAAATCATATGATAAGATGTCAAAATACACTGGACAAAATTTATTCACGTCTATTCATGACAGAAACTCTCAATAAACTAGGAACAGAAAGAAAGTTGCTCAATCTAATAAAGGATGTTTATGAAAAACCTATGGCAAACATGAGACTTATTGGTGAAGCACTGAGCATTTCTTCTCCTAGATCAGGAATAAAGGAAAAACATTTGTTCTTAAAATTAGTAATATAAGACCCAGTCAGTGTCATAAGAAAAAATAAAAATGCCATTATTTATAGATATATTTTCTTACACCAAAAACTCTACAACTTTTAATAAAAACACTGCACTGGAAGAACTAATGAATGGAGCAAAGCAGCAGAAACTAAGGTCCATTCAGCTCAGTTCAGTTCAGTCGCCCAGTTGTGTCCAACTCTTTGTGACCCCATGAACCGCAGCACGCCAGGCCTCCCTGTCCATCACCAACTCCTGGAGTCCACCCAAACCCATGTCCATTGAGTCGGTGATGCCATCCAGCCATCTCATCCTCTGTTGTCCCCTTCTCCTCCTGCCCTCAATCCCTCCCAGCATCAGGGTCTTTTCCAGTGAGTCAATTCTTCGCATCAGGTGGCCAAAGTATTGGAGTTTCAGCTTCAACATCAGTCCTTCCAATGAAAACCCAGGACTGATCTCCTTTAGGATGGACTGGTTGGATCTCCTTGTAGTCCAAGGGACTCTCAAGAGTCTTCTCCAACACCACAGTTCAAAAGCATCAATTCTTCAGCACTCAGCTTTCTTTATAGTCCAACTATATATAAATATATATATATATGGTCCATTAACAAAATACAATCATATTTTTATATGCTAGTCATACACAATTAAAATTTCAATGTAATTATTAATTGAAAATGAAACTTTAAAAAGCAATATAATTTAAAAATTCATAAAAATATACCAAATATCTCAAAATAAAGATACTGGAAAATGTATAAGGTATATACATTGATTTTATGAACATTAATGAGAAATCTTACACAAAACCTAAGTAAATATAAAGATATCCCATATTCCTGACTGATTGGAAAATTCAACACTGCTAATATGTTTATTCTGGATTACAGACATTAGTTTTTCTCAGTTCACAATTTCCATCTATAAATTTGTCTTGAAATTTTCTTTTATTCATTAAAGCCTACTTTTCTTTATACCCTTGTTCATAGTTACATTGGCCACTTTAAAATCTTTGTCTGTTAATTCTGTCATCGGAGGCTTCTAAGGACTGGGGTTGCAAAGAGTTGGACACAACTGAGAATGCACGCACACAAAGAAAAAAGGGAATCACTTAAGACCAGGATTGATTCATGAAAAAATAAGTCATGCTAGACTAACCTCAACATTCAAGAAACTAAGATCATGGCATCTGGTCCCATTACTACAAGGTGAAGAGATGGGGAAACAGTGCAAACAGTGACAGACTTTATTTTCATGGGCTCCCAAATCACTGTAGATGGTGACTGCAGCCATGAAATCAAAAGACGCTTGCTCCTTGGAAGAAAAGCTGTGACCAATCTAGACAGCATATTAAAAAGCAGAGACACTACTTTGCCGACAAAGGTCCGTGTAGTCAAAGTTATGGTTTTTCCAGTAGTCATGTATGGATGTAAGAGTTGGACTATAAAGAAAGCTGAACATTGAATAATTGATGCTTTTGAACTGTGGTGTTAGAGAAGACTCTTCAGAGTCCCTTGGACTGCAAGGAGATCAAACCAGTCAATCCTGAAGAAAATCAATCCTGAATATTCATTGGAAGGACTGATTCTGAAGCTGAAAGTTCCAAAACTTTGGCCACCTGATATGAACAGTTGACTCAGAAAAGACTCTGATGTTAGCAAAGATTGAAGGCAGCAGGACAAGAGGACAGCAGAGGACGAGATGTTGGATGGCATCACTCACTCAAAGCACGTGAGTTTAAGAAAGCTCTTGAAGATGGTGAAGGACAGAGAAGCCTGGCATGCTGCAGTCCAGGGGGTCGCAAAGAGTCAGACACATGTGAGTGACTAACACTTTCTTCTCACTTTCCAGGGAAGATGAGGAAGTGAAGGGAAGTCTGGAATGGCAGAACTATGGAATAGGTGGTGCTTCCAGAGAGGTTCAAAGCATCGGAGGAACAGCCCTGACAGTGACTCAAGGGGAGCTGGCCAACATGACGCTGACAGTGAGAACAGGTACTTTAGCCCCTGAAGGATCAAATAAACGGGCGAGAACTTCTGAAGAAGTGAGAGATACATAAGCAGAGTGACAGTAATGATGGTAAATGGTTGAAAGGCAGAAAAACTCATGGGCCCTGGAAGCTTACACCGGAAGATATACTACGAAATTAAAAGTTATATATAGTCAAGAGGTCAGTGATAATTAAGTTTAACACTAAAATGACATAGTGTAGTCTCCAAGAAAAAGTCTGCTTACAAAAGGCTTCCATTGAATGACTGAGAGCTACTTTCATTAGTGAAAGAATAAAAGTTGAATTGCATGTAGATATCAATTTAATAAATAATACAGAAACTGTCTAGTAAGTCTTAAGGCTTGTTGTTAGTCACTGCTGACTAGGAACAGTAACAGCTGGCCACATGAAATTTGTGCCTCAAATTACTTAAGTGGAATGAATTTGAGATTTTATATTCACGGTGACAGGTGCCTTACTTAGAGAATTTTTGTTTTGGAAAATTATTTTAAAAGATCTCTAAAAATGCAAGTGCTGAAGGCTAAAATTTTATTTTTTTACCTTTGAGTTCGCTGCCTGAGATAAGACTAAACAGTTTTTTTTCCTGTTTTGAATCTATGGAGTTGTATTGAGATGGTTCTTATGCAGAAAGAGCTGTAGTACAATAAAGGCAGTATGAGAGGTACAGAAAAGCTCAGAAACTATCTGGAAGAACTATGTGAACTTTTGATGACCTATATGCTAGGTCAAAAAGCACAGAACTATATGAAATTATAAATGCAGGCTGATCTTCCTGCTTGAGAACAGGATGAAAAGCTTAAAAACCTTTAAATATTTTGTTTATTTGAGAGGATGAAAGGCTCTTGGGAAAGGATTAAAGAAATAATCCAAGAAAGAAGGCAAGAAGAAATAAAAGGCTTTGGATGCTGGAAAGGAATCAAAAACCAATGCAAGAGCTGGGTGGGTGAGAGAATTCTAGAGGGAGAGCAGAGTCCCTGTGCCCCTGGATCCGCCCCACAGGTTCCCAAGTGGACGACCCTCAGGACAGGCGCAGCACAGCTTGGTGACGAAGAGCCGGGCTCCTGAACAAGACTGCTACGTTCAAATCCTGGCGTTACCACTTAAAGCAACATGCTCAACACCTCTCCGTGCCTTGGTTTCCTGGGCTGTGAAATGGGAGTAAAACTCAATCTCACCTCTCACAGGGCTGGTTCAAGAATTAAATGTAATAATCTGTCTAAAAGCATTGCACAAATGTCTGGCACACACAATAAGTGCTCAATAAATGTGAGCTGCTGTTATTAACATTCTTTCTGTGGAAAAATCAACCCAAACCTTTGCGAAAATAAGCAATCAGGATGCTAAGGTGTGAGCGATTCTATTACTTCTCAGAAGGAAAAGGAGCAAAGAAGTATTTGTAACCTCCTGACTGAGTACTGTGTCCACATGGCTTAACCTGGGTGATAAACGGGGGAGTCAACCTAGTGGATCTGAAAAAAAAAAAAAAAAAAGGACTCAGGAGTCCTCAGTGCTTTCGAGCTGGGTTTCCCCAGCTACAGACAGCCGCTGCACGGCAGCCCCTACCTGACGTCGCTTCCTCATGATGGAGATCTTGCTGCTCCAAACCAAGCCAGTGGGAGAATGCTATGACCACAGGCAGGGTGCCGCCCCTGCGGGGAAGTGGGTGTTTACTAATAATGCTGTTACGGGAGGACAGCTGTTCAGGCACTGACGGATGATGGAGATTATCACCACTCTCCTTCCCCTCCCCCACTTCTGTTAATAAAAGCCTAAGCTATCAGCACTGGCTATATATAGTGCCTTTTGCAAAAGCATTTTTTTTTTTTTAAGGACCAAAAGCAATATACTCACAAATGTCATAAACCTGAAAAACACAAAAAGAAAAGCAAAAAACAAAAGTCACCTATCTGCACTCCAACAACCAAAGACAGCTACTATAAACACTTCGTCAACATTCTGATATACACAATTCCTTGGTATTTCCCCACACAGAGTGATTCTGTAGTATCTGCTTCATAATCTGCTCTTTCAATCTGGCAATAGGTTGTGAAAACCTTCCCACATGATAGTTCTGGTTTTGGCAGTTCTTACTCAATGGTTAACTTCTATTACACTTAAAGTCAATTTAAACCCTTAAGCCTTCTTCATTTGAATTTCTAAAACCATGTGTACAGCTTTATGTTTTTTCTTATTAAATTCCATGAATTAAACTCATCATTCTAATCTGTTTAAATCATTGTGAATTCTGATCTTCATCCAAAGTATTCAGTATCCCACTGTACTTCATGTCATCTGAAAGTAAGCTTAGTATGTCTTCTAGATATATAAGTGCCTAGTAGGCACCTAAATAAATATAAATTGACAAATTAATTCATTGATTAATAATGGTGGCCTAGTGAGCCAATCACAGAGATTTGTTGTCCTCAGAGACTTGGTTCTCAAACTAATCTGCTGTTTGGTATAGCTGCTTATTTACCAGGGATTCCTAATGATAGTATTATCATGTTCACATTTCTCTTTTGTGCTCACAAGATTTCATTATGCCTTGTTGAAACCCGGTTAATTTTTTTTTTTTTTTTTGCCTCCCAATCTTCTCTTTCTAAAGTAATTCCATCATGAAGGAAAATAAGGTTAGTCTAGCATGACTAATTTTCTTCATGAATCAGTGCTAGACTTCAGTGATTCCCTTTTCCTTCTTTTCATGCGTGTGTGCTCAGTTTGTCAGACTCTTTGCAGCCCCTTGGACTGTAGCCTGCCACGCTCCTCTGTCCATGGAATTTTCCAGGCAAGAATACTGGAGTGGGCTGTCACTTCCTCCTCCAGGGGATCTTCCCAACCCAAGGATCGAACCTGATCCTCCTGCACTTCCTGCACTGGCAGGTGGATTCTCTACTGCTGAGCCACCTGGGAAGCCCTCTCCTTCTTTAAGGGCTGCCAAATCACTGGTTTGCTAATCTGTCAGATTTTGGCCTGAAACTGACATCTCAATTACCAGTTTATATATTCAGCATCTAATTTATTTATATCTCTTCCCTTCTGTTCCCAGAGTATGAGCTCTTTCATTGCACATGAAATAATATGCTGAATCATAATCACAGGACTAGAACTGTAAATCACATATGAGTAATCATAAGAACTGCTCCTCTTTGGACAAAGTAATTCAATTATTAAGTACAGAAAATAAGATTGATTCAATAGCTTGACCCTTGTGAATTTCATTTTCTTTGAGGAATAAAGGATTTGGATAGGATAAGATATGCCCTGAAAAGAAGATAAGGGTTACTCATATCAATATAATATCAATTGACACCCTAAAAATATATCTATTATCTATTGCTTACTATAGGCTTCCCCGATAGTTCATTTGGTAAAGAATCTGCCTGCAATGTGGGAGACCTGGGTTCGATCCCTGGGTTGGAAAGGTCCCTTGGAGAAGGGAAAGGCTACCCACTCCAGTATTCTGGCCTAGAGAATTCTATTGAGTGTGTAGTCCATGGGGTCACAAAGAGTTGCACTGTTTACTACACATGCTCAAAGTGGAAGCAGGACAACATATTAAAATAAGGTGGCTCAAAATCAATCACAAGAAAAGAAAAAAAACAAGCAAGACTCAAAGAGATTAAGAACATGAGCAGGATCCAAGTAAGATACATACTTTGAAATACAGAATTATAAGCAATTGAGCAGGGAGGTTTCTGATCATTCATTCAATAAGCAGATATATAGAAAAGGAAAAGGAAACAGTAGTGATGTCTGAAAAATGTCTAGGGGGGTTATTCTGGCTAACTTTAACTCTGGTTTTATTAATACTGTGTGACCATGACATACATGTGGGAAGAAGTATCCAGTCAAAAAGCTAAGAGCTGATATTCTGGCCCTTTTAAAGTACAGTGAGATCCCAGCCAGCTGGACTTGACAATGGATTTAGAATGTGAACCAGACTTCTGCTGTCTCCACACTCGTACCACTCCATGATTGATGGAACGATCCCCAGGAGGAGGAAATTAGGACAACGTTGGATTTCTCAGTACATCTGGCAGAAAATCTGGGGGCAAGTTTTATGGAACACAAGACTGGATACAAAACCAACCCTTTTAAAAGGTTAAGTTCACAGCACTGTTCTAGAAGACAACTTAGAATTCTGGGAATCAGCCGGTTATGTCGATGGTGACTCCTTAGTCCTGTATCTGTTACCAGTCTGGATCTGCAAAGACAGATGGATGCTTAGCCTGATTAACAAGAAATGTCTTTGATCCAGCTCTTTACTTTGGCATAACCAGCATACCACATGAAGCCTGAAAAACGGAGCTGTGAACTAAAAAAGAAGTGAGCAAAGGGTGACCTTTACGAAAGCCAAAAGAGAACTCCCTGACACCAGTTCATTCAACAAGGAAGACTGAACCCAGCTCAGAAGGATTTTTATCAAATAAAGGGAAAAGTCTGATGCCTTTGTGACAATACAGGTACACACGAGCACAGCTGGCCCTTGTAAACTTGGACCACCATCACCTAGCTTTCACAGCCTGCAGAGACAAGCCAGGAAAAGTTTTCAAGTGAAAGCTAATGTGCAGATTGTCTAGGGCAACTGACACGCCAATTTCCAAGAACTTCTACATTGAATTGTAGCTGGGTTCAAACATAGTGCACACAAACAGCTTACAAAGTGTCACACATTTAGAATTCCTGCCCCATCACATCAGTTAGGGCTCCTTTCGTTTCTCCTCTTTTTCCTGGGAAGCAAAACAGCAGGCAGCTTGGAACAGTCACGTCCACAGTTTTTCTGGCTTCAGTAACCTGTCTCTGCCCCCTTTCTCAATTGGCCAAGGGAAACGGGAGATGGTTCCAGAACTCCACCTTCCTTCCTTCCTATCCTCTTCTTTTTCATCATCCTGTTTTTGTTTTAAACCTTCTCTACCTGTTCTTTTCCTTTCTTTATAAATAATGATATTTTTATAAAATAGGGAGAATGCTGGGGAAATCACAAGGAAGGAGATTTTCTTTTCAAGCCATAGGGCCAAAGAGGGGAAAATAAAATGTGTGTAACAGTCAAGACTTCTTGCTGCAGTGTGTGTGTGTGTGTGTGTGTGTGTGTGTGTGTGTACACTGCATCTGAAGAGCCCATTCTCAAGCTACCTACCAAACTATGGAAACAACTCTTCACTGCAACAGGAACTGGTCTCTTATTCATCAAGTCCGTGGCAAGGCTACAACAGTACCTGCTTCTGTTGTGTCACGACAAGTCTACTGAAATTTGCTGTCCTCAAGATTTACTAGGGGGGTTTCGTTCAAGGTTACCGCTGCCATGAAATGCAGGCACCTACCTCCGATAAGACCAAATCATTAAAACTCACTATCCTAGTCCTCAGCTGCTTACACTGAACACTAATTTCTTACCAGCCCCATGGGAGGCAGCAATAGCATATGGCAGTGGTTCTCAAAGTGTGGTCCTTGGACCAACAGCACAGCATCACCTGGGAACTTGTTCAAAGAGAAAATAGCAGAACTTCAGCCCAGGCTGACGGAAACCAGAAACTCTGAGGCTGGGCCCAGCAATCTCTGTTTTAACAAGCCATTCAAGGGATTCTGGTCCAGAGGTTAGGAGCATAGACTCTGATACCACTTGGGGTTTGAATCCTGACTGCCAGTCACCAAGGTGCCATTTAAGGGCAAGTCACTTCATTGTTCTGTGCTTAGTCTCTTCATCTGTAAGACGGAAACGATAACGACTTATCTCACTGGGGATCTGTGAGCACTAAATCAGTTACTATGTGTGAAGCTCTGAGAACAGTTGCTGGCACAGGATAAAAGTTAGCTATTAAATAAGTTAAAGTACATAGAGCATGTAGGGCCTGGCAATTCATAAGTACTACAAGTTACCATTTGCTACTCTTATTTCTTGTATATCATCTTATTGTTGAGATTCAATGGGATGTAACCTGGACTTCTCACAAATCAACAGGCAGGCCATGTTCCTACATGATAAATTGCATCCTCTTGTTATAGAGAAGCTAATCACTTGTAGTAGGAAAATGATAAAACCAGGAATACAGAATTTGTATTTTAGGGGTGAATCAAAACTCTTTAGAACTCAAATTCCAGACATTACACTTGCTGATGAAGAAATGTATGATTCATTTCTGTGTCTGTCTATGGCCACATTCCCCACACACTGAGTCCATAAATGGTCTGGAGGCTAAAAGGGACACGTTTCTTTATCTCTACTTCTTCTCTACATCCTCTTCATGATACTATGGTTTTTTCCCCTCTGCGTTTGATCTTAGCCAAAAGTCCAAGAAGTGATGGTTCTCTTCTAAAATACCGTAGCTGTTAAACATGTGTTGGTTAAACCGTAGCTAAAATGGCAAATCACATTTATAAGATGTGTTGAGCAGCACCTGTGTGATCAGGCCATTGTGAAAAACCAAGAAGACCAAAAAAATCTACAACTTCCATTCCCTAGAGTCATGACATTTCCCTTGTATGAATTACCCACCATTAAAACCAGCCATCTTAATCTGTCTGAGCTACTGGTTCTAATCTGTGACAGAAATTAAGTTATATCCAGAAGAATAAGCATACAAAGCAAACAAAAATGTAATCCAAATTGTAAATGCCATATACTTAGAGTTAGCTTCTTTAGTCTATTGATGCTTTCTGCCCACATACAATGGCACCCCACTCCAGTAATTTTGCCTGGAAAATCCCATGGATGGAGGAGCCTGGTAGGCTGCAGTCCATGGGGTCACTAGAGTTAGACACGACTGAACGACTTCACTTTCACTTTTCACTTTCATGCATTGGACAAGGAAATGGCAACCCACTCCAGTGTTCTTGCCTGGAGAATCCCAGGGACGAGCCTGGTGGGCTGCCATCTATGGGGTCGCACAGAGTCGGACACAACTGAAGTGACTTAGCAGCAGCAGCAGCAGCCCACATACAAAGCATGACATTAGTGTCTGATAAAAGTAAAAAAGAGTACAGACTCACAGACAATGGTAAAGGTATCTGTAATGCTGAACTGTAACATTCCAGCTACTACATTTGTCTTCACGTCTGTCCACAGGAATACTGTTTCTTACATTTCATCAATGATAGTTTATTTTCAGAAATATTTCCACCTCTCCTTCGCACCTTATCATCACTAATAAATGGGTCTAGACCAGCCTGAAATGCCACTGTGAAAAGACTGGTATTGATTTTCCTCTTCCCACAAGTAGGGAAGGTCAAGCAATGAAAAGAACATAAACTTTCACATCAGAAAGAGCTGAATTCAGGCTTCCCACGTGGCTCAGTGGTAAAGAATCCATCTGACAATGCAGGAGACATGGACTTGATCCCTGACCTGGGAAGATCTCACATGCCAAGGAGCAACTAAGCCTGTGTGCTGGAGCCCAGGAGTCAGAACTACTGAGCCCATGTGTCGAAACCACTGAAGCCTGCATCCCAGAGCCTGTGCTCAAAAGAAGCCACTGAAATG
This sequence comes from Bos mutus, assembly GCF_027580195.1. Classification (NCBI taxonomy): domain Eukaryota; kingdom Metazoa; phylum Chordata; class Mammalia; order Artiodactyla; family Bovidae; genus Bos; species Bos mutus. The sequence goes on from NC_091626.1 coordinate 98,707,306, forward strand.
AGAAGCCTGCACATGATAACTAGAGAGTAGCCCCCACTCACCGCAACTAGAGAAAAGCCTGTGAAGCAACAAAGACTCAGCACGGCCAAAAATAAATATATAAAAAGAAAACTGCTTTTAGAAAAGAGAAAGAGCTGAACGCACATGTTTACATTTCTAAGGCTATGTCATTATCTGAACTTGAGGCTGACAATACCCATGTTACAGCCACGTTTTCAGGAGTAAACAGGGTAAATCATACAAAGCACAGGATCTAGCACGAGCTGGGCACTCAGTGAATATTAGTCCCTTTCTCCTTCCCTTGCTTTTGTTCTTCTATGTACGAGACAGCAAAAGAGACACTGATGTATAGAACAGTCTTATGGACTCTGTGGGAGAGGGAGAGGGTGGGAAGATTTGGGAGAATGGCAATGAAACATGTATAATATCATGTATGAAATGAGTTGCCAGTCCAGGTTCGATGCACGATACTGGATGCTTGGGGCTGGTGCACTGGGACGACCCAGAGGGATGGTATGGGGAGGGAGGAGGGAGGAGGGTTCAGGATGGGGAACACATGTATATCCGTGGCGGATTCATTTCAATATTTGGCAAAACTAATACAATATTGTAAAGTTTAAAAATAAAATAAAATTAAAAAAAAATGGTAGAACAGAATCTCAATGTTTCAGAATAAGGAAGAAATATTTCTGAATTGATAGCATGTTGTAGGGTGATTTAAGCAATATAAAAATCAATTTAAGGACTTCCCTGGTGGCCAGTGGTAAAGAGTTCTGCTAATGCAAGGGACACGGGTTTGATCCTGGACCGGGAGGATCCTACATGCTTCAGGGCAGTTAAGCCCTGTGCGCCACAACTACTAAAGCCAGAAGGCTCTAGAGCAGGCGTCCCCAACCCCCAGGCCTTGGACCGGTAGCAGTCCACAGCCTGCTAGGAACTAGGCCACACAGCAGAAGCCGAGTGGCGCCCCATCACTCCTCATCCCTCACAGTATCGCCTCAACAAGACCCACCTCCCGACACTCGCGGAAAAGTTGTCTTCCATGAAACCCGTCCCTGATGCCAGAAAGGTTGGGAACCGCTGCTCTAGAGCCACGACTACTGAGTCCACACGCCTAAAGCCTGTGCTCTGCAACAAGAGAGGCCACAGCAATCAGAAGCCAGCACACGGCGACCAAGAATAGGCCCCGCTCGCCACCAACTAGAGAAAGCCCACACGTAGTGATGGAGACCCAGCACAGCCAAAAATAAAATAAATAAAAAATTTAAAAGATCAATTGAAAAATTAATACATGCCGATCATAAAAATATATATGTACTGACAAGAGTAAAGGAGGAGAAAAAAATGTCACCCATAGTCCCATTTCACGGGGTGAGCACTCTGGCATGTCTCATGCCAGTCTTCTTCCAGTACGCTGTGATTATACTATCCCGTTTTTATCATTTAATGTTAATGCCAACACGCTGGATATATTTTATTTATGCACTTAAAACATGTGATTTTTTTTTTAATTAGGAAAAACACTCCCGCCTCTCCCTATACTCTGTATGCCACTGTGCTGGGAACAGGACACTGGCTTTAGAAGACAAGAGGAGGGAGCTGCTTCCCACAGGGGAAATCAAGGAAGATGTTAAACTAGAAATGGTCTCAGATGGCCAGCACTTTGACAACCAGAAGACGCTGCAGGTAGAAAAAAAGAGGATGTGAAAGAGCAGCAAACAAGAGGAAACCCAGTGTGGCTCAACAGTGGGGATGGTGGAGAGCAAAGAGACCCTGCAGTTAAGGCTGGTAAGACAGAACTCTTGTTTATTCAGAAACATAAACACTAGTTGGTCAAAACTGCCATCTAAGCAAAGCGCAGCACAGTAGCTTTAACTGGAATCACTCGTGTTCATGATGAAGCTACTTATAATGAAATATAAGCAATATAATGAAAAGGATACAAGTTAAGGTTTGGGGAAGGCAAGGGGCATGAGTGAGTATGGCTGAAGACAGCCAAACACAGAGACAGCCAAGTCTCGTTACTATTACCAAGGTTAGCTTATGTGAAGCCACTTGTGTCTGACTCTTTGTGACCCCATGGACTGTAGCCCGCCAGGCTCCTGTGTCCATGGGATTCTCCAGGCAAGAATACTGGAGTAGGCTGCCATGCCTTCCTCCACGGCATCTTCCCGACCCAGGCATTGAACTGGCATCTCTTATATCTCCTGTATTGCCAGGCAGGTTCCTTACCACTAGTGCCACCTGGGAGGCCCAACATCAGCCTGAGGGCTTTCCAAATGCCTAATGTCAAGCCCAGCCCTTTATATGCCTTATCTGAGTTGGTCTTCAGAGCAATCCATTGAGAAAGGTATTATTACTATTTCATTTTAGATTTTTTTTTAAATTTTATTTTATTTAACTTTACAATATTGTATTGGTTTTGCCATATATCGAAATGAATCTGCCACAGGTATACATGTGTTCCCCACCCTGAACCCTCCTCCCTCCCCATACCCTCCCTCTGGGTCGTCCCAGTGCACCAGCCCCAAGCATCCAGTATCGTGCATCGAACCTGGACTGGCGACTCATTCCATATATGATATTATACGTATTTCAATGCCATTCTCCCAAATCATCCCACCCTCTCCCTCTCCCTCTCCCACAGAGTCCAAAAGACTGTTCTATACATCAGTGTCTCTTTTGCTGTCTCGTATACAGGGTTATTGTTACCATCTTTCTAAATTCCATATATATGCGTTAGTATACTGTATTGGTGTTTTTCTTTCTGGCTTACTTCACTCTGTATAATAGGCTCCAGTTTCATCCACCTCATTAGAACTGATTCAAATGTATTCTTTTTAATGGCTGAGTAATATTCCATTTTAGAGATTAGAAAACTGAAGTTTAGGTTAAATGACTCAGGTTTAACTTCTCTCATAGTAAGTTAAAGAGCCATTTTTGAACCTAAATCTGTATGATTACAAAGGTACAATGAAGAACAGAAAACTGGAACCTAAAATCAAAGTCAAAGTGAAGTCGCTCAGTCGTGTCTGAATCTTTGCGACCCCATGGACTGCAGCCTCCCAGGCTCCTCCGTCCATGGGATTTTCCAGACAAGAGTACTGGAATGGGGTGCCATTTCCTTCTCCAAGGGATCTTCCCGACTCAGGGATTGAACCCGGGTCTTCTGCATTGCAGGAGGATGCGTTTCGTCTAAGCCACCAGGAAAGCCCAGAATAGTCTTCACTAAAGATTTTATAACAAATTATTATTGTTACACACCTTTGTTTTGTTTTTGTTGTTGTTTAGTCACTAAGTCGTGCCTGACTCTTTTGTAACCCCATAGACTATAGCCCGCCAGGCTCTTCTGTCCACGGGATTTCCCAGGCAAGAATACTGGAAAAGTGAAAGTGAAAGTTGCTCACTCATGACCAACTCTTTGCGACCCCATGGACTGTAGCCTGCCAGGCTCCTCTGTCCATGGAATTCTCCAGGCAAGAATACTGGAGTGGGTAGCTGTTTCCTTCACCAGGTGGTCTCCCCAACCCAGGAATTGAACCCAGGTCTCAAAGGCAGATTCTTCACCATCTGAGTCACCAGGAAAGCCCATAGACCTTTGTTTTAGGAATACTAAAATCATCAAAAGCAGAGACATTACTTTGCCAACAAAGGTCCGTCTAGTCAAGGCTACGGTTTTTCCAGTGGTCATGTATGGATGTGAGAGTTGGACTGTGAAGAAAGCTGAGTGCTGAAGAATTGATGCTTTTGAACTGTGGTGTTGGAGAAGACTCTTGAGAGTCCTTTGGACTGCAAGGAGATCCAACCAGTCCATTCTAAAGGAGATCAGTCCTGGGTGTTCTTTGGAAGGACTGATGCTGAAGCTCAAACTCCAATACTTTGACCACCTCATGCGAAGAGTTGACTCATTGGAAAAGGCTCTGATGCTGGGAGGGATTGGGGGCAGGAAGAGAAGGGGATGACAGAGGATAAGATGGTTGGATGGCATCACCGACTAGATGGACATGAGTTTGGGTGAACTCCAGGAGTTGGTGATGGACAGGGAGGCCTGGCGTGCTGCAATTCACAGGGTCGCAAAGAGTTGGACACGACTGAACGACTGAACTGAACTGAACTGACTGAAAATCATCCAAGACCCACAATAAAATGCTCAACTGATGTGACAAAATAAGAAAAGTCAATACAATGGAGGAAGGATAATCTGTTTAAAGCCATCTGTTAACAAATGGTGCTGGAGCATTGTTGTACATTCACAGGCAAAAAAAAAAAAAAGGACCTCAACCTAAGCCTCAGACTTAAAAATTAATTCAAAACGGATCATTCAAAACATTTACTTAAATTTAAAACATAAAACTACAAAATCATCCCAAGGATGATTCTGGGAAAACATTTGCAAAAAAAGAGATGTTTCAGTTTTAGCTGTGGGTAATATGAGGATACCAACGAAGACAGACAATAGTAGGTGCCAGGCAGGGTGCTAAATGTTCCCTGTGCCTTACACCTCACTGAAACCTTTCACATGCCAGGAGGCAGAGACTGACTGCGCTTCGTGCTGTAGCCGCGACAACTGCTGCTGGAGAGGTCGGGAGCTGCCCAGTTACCAGCAGAGCCCAACACCTGTCTGCCCTGTGATGCCGACTGCCTGCTGCTGCCACTGTCTCACCTTTGAAATGGTGACTATTTGACAGAAAAAAAAAAGACATTTCTTGGACACATCAGACTTTTACAGGCACCTGGACAAAGTTCAAGTCAAGACGGAAGTAACAGCCAGGTGTCACCCCTTTTCACTCACCGTCCCTAGACCAATGGCCAGGCCGAGGGGCAAATGCCTATCCTTGCCAATCTGCAGGCCGCATGGTCAGGGAGTGCCCTTCAGCTGCAGACAGTCTTTATATCTCAATTCCACAGTGGCAGGCACGGACTTTCAAGAGAAACAGAGGTCGGGGCCTCCAGACAAGCGCCCGGACTTCCACATGGGCTACTGGGTGGACTCTGGACTCCACGGAGGCCATTCATGTCATGGGATCATTACCGATGGAGACTGCCTGTCTGTCCATGGGGGTTCTCATTAGCTCTGGCCGGCAATGGGAGAAAACATCATCACCCAAAACCGGCGAGCTACTGGTCAAGCAAGCTGCTGCTTAGTAAAGCCTAACCTGCAGAAAGAGTGCTGGGGCCCACTGTGAGGAGCAGCCAGCGGGTGCTCCCTCACTGTCTTATTACTCGCCTCCACCTTCCTTCTTTTTGTCTGACAGCAAGAGGAACACGGTCATCAGCCATGTGCCAGGGCTTCAAAGCAGACACGGCCTCTGAACAGCTGAGCAGGGGGCTGTCCAGGTATGGAAGGGTTAAGGCGTGTCCTGTGCTGTTGGCCCTCGGTTATTATCACTTTGAAAAGCTGTGGGTTTACAGGAAGAGTGTGAGAATGCTGCAGCTTTCCCAGCCAACATTTGGTTCCCATTACCGTGAATAATCTCTCTCCGCCCTCTCTCCCCACCCCCCCACCCTGCTTCTCCTTTTTCCACATTTTATATTAAAAGTACATCAAACACTTTTCTTCCTTTTTCATATTTTCCTTAAGCTTCCCTCCACTCAGTTTGCCGGCTTCTGTGACTTTTCTGGTTATCCAGGACTGAGGGAGGGGAAAGGGTAAGCCTCCTTGGATGGAATCAGTCGAAGACAAAAGCAGGAGGGAAAAGCACTTCAGCAGTGCAGGGTTCGGGAAAGAAGCTAAGGCACAGGGATTCTTCCTGGTCTTAACTGATACTGACAGAGAGCCCACTGACAGAACTCTTTTAGCCTCCTGCTTCTCAGTCCCATCTCAGCTATATTCTTGCCCCAAAACAAAGCATCTCTAAGATAATATATCTGAAGATAGGTCTTTGCCTAATTTCATCCACAGAAAAAGAGCAGAGAATTTACAGAAAAGGAAGAAGTGATAGTCCAAAGAACAGATGCTGGCAAGTGTGGGGAGAAAGAGCACACTGCGGGTTGGAGGGGGTAGTGGCACAGCCATTTGAGAGCCCTTCTTGAGGCCAATTTTATAGTATCTATACACATTCAAAGTGTACATCTCATTCGATCCAACACATTCCACTTCTTGGAATGTATTCGATAGAAACACTTGCAGGTGTGTACAAAGATACGTACGAAGCATTCACTGAAGACGCCTACATTGCATGCAACTTAGTGTTCTTTAACAGGAGAGTCGCAAAATAAATTACAGTACAGTCATCTTTTGGAAGACTACATAGTGGTTAAGAATATTCAGATAAGCTAATACAGGGCCTTCCCTGGCGGTCCAGAGGTTACGACTCTGTGCCTCCGCTGCAGGGGCCACCAGTCTGATCCATGGGTAGGGAACTGAGATCCCCCAGGCTGCCCTGCAGGGCCAAATAAAAAGATAAGCTTATACAAACAAACTGGAGAAACATGGCGACATTAGGGAGGAAGAAAAGTCACAGAACAACATATAGAAAAATATACAAATCAACCTTTTAACTGTGGCTACCTCTGAGGAGGTGACTTTATCGCTTCATAATCTATATATATTTCTGTTAGATTATTTTATGATGTGGCTACATTATTTTTACAGTTAATTTTTATAAAGTATGAACATAAATATTTCAGTCAATAGAAAATAGGAACATATATAATATATACATGTAGGTGTGTATGTGTGTATATGTGTGTGTATATGTGTATGTATATGTGTATATGTGTGGGTGTGTGAATGTCCTCCCCAACCCCACAAAGCCCTATGTAAACAGTCTTAACCTGGAAGAAATCTGAAACTCGGAAAATTTCTTAACTTCACAATATGTACCAAGACAGACAAAATGACAGAGAAATGGATCAACGGGAAAAAAGACATGATGATTCTGCTGCTGCTAAGTCACTTCAGTCGTGTCCGACTCTGTGCCACCCCATAGACGTCAGCCCACCAGGCTCCACCGTCCCTGGGATTCTCCAGGCAAGAACACTGGAGTGGGTTGCCATTTCCTTCTCCAATGCATGAAAGTGAAAAGTGAAAGTGAAGTCGCTCAGTCGTGTCCAACCCTCAGCGACCCCATGGACTGCAGCCTACCAGGCTCCTCCGTCCATGGGATTTTCCAGGCAGGAGTACTGGAGTGGGGTGTCGTTGCCTTCTCCGATGATGATTCTAAAAGGTCCCAAAGTTTCCAAGGGCAGAGTTGTGATAACGCAAACAGCAAACACTGGTCAAACCATATGATGCGTTTACCGCAAGGATGGAAGAAGGGAATGTGTGTGTGTGTGTGTGTGTGTGTGTGTGTGTGTGTATGTGTGGTTGGGGTTGGGGCAGGACAAAGTAGAACAAGAATGTTAAACTTTCATCTTCAGATATGAATTTATAACTAATATATAAAATAAAAAGCCCTCAGATGGCAGATAAACATGATTTAGAAATATGAAAGTAAATAACAGAAGAAATAGCTAAAAAAAAAAAAAAGTTGAAAGCAGTTATCTCTGGAGTGTGGAAATTAAGGTTGGGTAGCAATGGGAGAAGAGGGGTAGGGGATTCCCATTTTCATTATAAACTTTATAGAATTGCTAAACTTTTAAAACTATATACTTGAATTATTGTAGGAACCAGTTCCAAGATGGCCCCCAATGCTCCCCACATCCTGGTATTCATATCCTGGGTAATCCTCTCCCACAATGAATGGAGCTGGCTTGTGTAAACAGTAGGATATTGCAAAAATAATAGTGTATTTGAAAAATCTAAACATAAGAGCTGAAACTATAAAACACTTCAATGAACAAAGGGCAAAAGCTTCAGGACACTGGATTTGACAATGATTTCTTGGATACATGCCAAAGGCACAGACAAAGAAGAAAAAATTTTAAAAAAACAACAACAACATACTTCATCACAATTAAAAACTTTTGTGCATCAAAGGATACTATCAAGAGAGTAAAAATGCAATCCACAGAATGGGAGAATATTCTAAATTTTCAAATCATATATCTGATAACCCAAAAATATCCAAAATATATACAGAACTCCTAAAACTCAACAACAAAAGAGGCAAACTCAATTTAAAAATGGGCAAAGGACCTGAATAGACATTTTTTTCTATAAAAAGCTACACAAATGACCAAGAAGTATATGCAGAGATGCTCAGCATCACTAACCATTCAGGAAACATAAATCAAAACCCACAATGATATACCACCTCACACGCATCAGGATGGCCACTATTGAAAAACAAAAGATGTTGGCCAAGATGTAGAGAAACTGAAACGCCTGTGCACTGTGGGTGGAAATTTGAAATGGTGCAGTTGCGCTGGAAAAGTCTGGAAGTTTCTCAAAAAGTTAAAAATAGGGACTCCCCTGGTGGTCAAGTGGTTGAGAATCCACCTTGCAATGCAGGGGATGAGAGTTCAGTCCCTTGTCGGGGAACTAAGATGCCATATGTTGGGGAGCAACTCAGCTGGTGCTCTGCCAACTGCTGAGCCCACACACCACAACGAGAGAGGCTCCGCAACGCAGCAGAGACCCAGTGCCACGACTAAGACCTGAGGGAGCCAAATAAATAAAGAATAAATTAAAAATAGAATTGCTTTTCTACTCCAAGGAAACACTGAATGGTGGATGGTGCTGGTGTTCTAGGAGGCCAGGAGGTGACCACAGCAACTTCCACAGTGGCAGCTATGCTCAGATCGGAGCCAAGGCCACAGAGCTCACTAAGGGGAGGCTGAGGATAAGGAGTGGCTCCTTGTCAACAGGCCAGGCTGCTGGGTCACGGACAAGAAAATCAAATCCCTGCAGGAAATATATCTCTTCTCCTTGTTCATCAAGGACTCTGAAACCACGGATTTTTTCCCTAGAAAAAACGACCCTAAAGGGTGAGCTTGAAGATTCAGTTCAGTTCAGTCACTCAGTCGTGTCCGACTCTTTGTGACCCCATGAATTGCAGCACACCAGGCCTCCCTATCCATCACCAACTCCTGGAATTCACCCAAACTCATGTCCATTAAGTCGGTGATGCCATCCAACCATCTCATCCTGTCGTCCCCCTCGCCTCCTGCCCCCAATCCCTCCCAGCATCAGGTCTTTTCCAATGAGTCAACTCTTCGCATGAGGTGACCAAAGTATTGGAGTTTGAGCTTCAGCATCAGTCCTTCCAACGAACACCTGGGACTGATCTTCTTTAGGATGGACTGATTGAATCTTCTTGCAGTCCAAGGGACTCTCAAGAGCCTTCTCCAACACCACAGTTCAAAAGCATCAATTCTTCGGCATTTAGCTTTCTTCACAGTCCAGCTCTCACATCCATAAATGACCACTAGAAAAACCATAGCCTTGACTAGACGGACCTTTGTTGGCAATGTAATGTCTCTGCTTTTTAATATGCTGTCTAGGTTGGTCATAGCTTTTCTTCTAAGGAGCAAGTGTCTTTTAATTTCATGGCTGCAATCACCATATGATTTTGGAGCCCCAAAAATAAAGTCTGACACTGTGTCCACTGTTTCCCCATCTATTTCCCATGAAGTGATGGGACCTGATGCCATGATCTTAGTTTTCTGAATGTGAAGCTTTAAGCCAACTTTTTCACTCTCCTCTTTCACTCTCCTCAAGAGGCTTTTTAGTTCCTCTTCACTTTCTGCCATAAGGGTGGTATCATCTGCATATCTGAGGTTATTGATACTTCTCCCGGCAATCTTGATTCCAGCTTGTGCTTCTTCCAGTCCAGCGTTTCTCATGATGTACTCTGCATATAAGTTAAATAAGCGGGGTGACAATATACAGCCTTGATGTACTCCCTTTCCTATTTGGAACCAGTCTGTTGTTCCATGTCCAGTTCTAACTGTTGCTTCCTGACCTGCATACAAATTTCTCAAGAGGCAGATCAGGTGGTCTGGTATTCCCATCTCTTTCAGAATTTTCCATAGTTTATTGTGATCTACACAGTCAAAGGTTTTGGCATAGTCAATAAAGCAGAAATAGATGTTTTCTGGAACTCTCTTGCTTTTTCGATGATCCAGCAGATGCTGGCAATTTGATCTCTGGTTCCTTTGCCTTCTCTAAAACCAGCTTGAACATCTGGAAGTTCACGGTTCACGTATTGCTGAAGCCTGGCTTGGAGAATTTTGAGCATTACTTTACTAGCGTGTGAGATGAGTGCAATTGTGTGGTAATTTGAGCATTCTTTCGCATTCCCTTTCTTTGGGACTGGAATGAAAACTGACCTCTTCCAGTCCTGTGGCCACTGCTGAGTTTTCCAAATTTGCTGGCATATTGAGTGCAGCACTTTCACAGCATCATCTTTCGGGATTTGAAATAGCTCCACTGGAATTCCATCACCTCCACTAGCTTTGTTTGTAGTGATGCTTTCTAAGACCCACTTGACTTCACATTCCAAGATGTCTGGCTCTAGGTCAGTGATCACACCATCATGATTATCTGGGTCGTGAAGATCTTTTTTGTACAGTTCTTCTGTGTATTCTTGCCACCTCTTCTTAATATCTTCTGCTTCTGTTAGGTCCATATCATTTCTGTCCTTTATAGAGCCCATTTTTGCATGAAATGTTCCCTTGGTATCCCTAATTTTCTTGAAGAGATCTCTAGTCTTTCCCAATCTGTTGTTTTCCTCTATTTCTTTGCATTGATCGCTGAAGAAGGCTTTCTTATCTCTCCCTGCTATTCTTTGAAACTCTGCATTCAGATGCTTATATCTTTCCTTTTCTCCTTTGCTTTTCACTTCTCTTTCTTTTTTTTTTTTCATTTTATTTATTTATTTTTTAATTTTATTTTTAAACTTTACAGTATTGTATTAGTTTTGCCAAATATCGAAATGAATCCACCACAGGTATACATGTGTTCCTCATCCTGAACCCTCCTTCCTCCTCCCTCCCCATACCGTCCCTCTGGGTCGTCCTAGTGCACCAGCCCCAAGCCATTTGTAAGGCCTCCGCAGACAGCCACTTTGCTTTTTTACATTTCTTTTCCATGGGGATGGTTTTGATCCCTGTCTTCTGTACACAATGTCACGAACCTCCGTCCATAGTTCATCAGGCATTCTATCAGATCTACTCCCTTAAATCTATTTCTTACTTCCACTGTATAATCATAAGGGATTTGACTTAGGTCATACCTGAATGGTCTAGTGGTTTTCCCTACTTTCTTCAATTTAAGTCTGAATTTGGCAATAAGGAGTTCATGATCTGAGCCACAGTCAGCTCCCAGTCTTGTTTTTGCTGACTGTATAGAGCTTCTCCATCTTTGGCTGCAAAGAATATAGTCAATCCGATTTCGGACACCCGCACAAAAGCAGACCCACGCTGGCCAGCAGACCAGGTTCAAGACATCCCTTGCCACTGAGGACTGACTATGTGTCAATCTGGGTAAGCAGTCCAAGAAGGCAGCCACTGCCATCCCCAGAGCCACTGTCCTGGCCAAGCTCTCCATTGTTGCTGTGCAGTAAGGCTACCCAGCAAGCAAGATCAGCAAGCCCCACACTGTCCTTTGCAAAGTGACAAGCCACTGCGGTCTGTGCTGTTGTATCTCACCCAAACACCAAAACCACTGGCAGCCTCTGGGCTCTTGTGTCCAAGAAACTGATGCCAAGTGTCAATCACTACTATACCTTGTCTGGGGGGCTGCATTGGCCCCCTCAGCAACTTCACCACATCTACCTTTGATGCCATCTCAAACAGCTACAGCTACTCCTCTTGACATCTAGAAAGAGATCATGTTCACTAACTCTCCCTCTCAGGAACTCACTGACCTAAGAGCTATGTCAGAGTCTCTGTGAAGAAGACCCAAGCCCAGCCATGGTCAGCATGTAGAGTTTTTATACAAGAAAGATAAAGTGAATTAGTTACGCTTGGGAAAAAAAAAAAAGAATTATCATATGACTCAGCAATTCTACCTGCATATATACCCAGAAGATGAAAGCAGGGCCATGAGCAACTATCTGTACATCCATGACAATAGCAGCATTATTCACAACAGCCAAAAGGCAGAAGCAACCCAAGAGTCCATCGACGGATAAATGGATAAACAACCTGTGGGATATACATATGACGGACATTATTCAGCCTTAAAAGGAAGGAAATTCTGACACATGTCACAACGTGGAGGAACTCTGAGGACACTGTGCTAAATGAAATAAGCCAGACACAAAAGGATACATACTGTATAAATTCCACTCACACGAGGTACCTAGAGCAGTCAAAACTTAACAGAGCCAGAAAGTGGAAGGATGCTTGCTACAGGCTGACGGAAGGAGGATGGGGAGTTATTTTTTAATTGGCACAGAGTTTCAGTTTTGCAAGATGAAAAGAGATCCTGAAGTAGATGGTGGGGATAGCTGCACAATAATGCAATGGAGTTAATGCTACTGAACTGCACACTTAAAAATGGTAACTTTTATGTATATTTGTCCATGATGAAAAAATTTTTAAAAAATGACTGTGTAGGGTCATAAAAGACACGTGGCTTTTGTCTTTCTCTGAGGTCACTCACTCCAGGGGAAGCCGGCTGCCATGTCATGAGGACACACAGGCAGCCCTGTGGAGAAGTCCATCTGCTGCAGAACTGGGGCCTCCTGCCAGCAGCCAGCCTGAGCTCATCATCCACGTGAGGATCAGCATCACAGAAGGGGATCCTTGGCCCCAGGCAAGCCCTCCCCGACAGCAGCCCTCCTGGCTGACTTCTAAACTGCCTCCTTGTGAAAAGCGCCGGAGCCAGAACCGCACAGTTAAGCTGCCCCTCAGTCCCTGACCCACAGAAACTGAGAAAAGACACGTTTACTGTTCGGCTGCTACAAGGTTGAGGTAATTTATTACGCAGCAATAGATCAGTTCTGCAACTACTTAGATACATTTGAAAAGGAAAAGAGAAATTTGCTTTAACATGTTATCCTATCAGGGTAGCCTGCCGTCCTAGCAAAGTGTGTGTCAGGGCATGACCACGATGCTGGGCTGCTGCATTCGAGGCATCTCTTCATTGACGCCTTACGAGGGAGATGCTCAACTACTCGGTACCGAGAAAACTTCACAAGTATGTAGCGTGTGACCAGTAGTAAAGTAAATTTAATGACATATGTTAGCACGGTGTTAACAGCTGGGTTTGGCAGATGAGTCCTGAGCTGGCTGCAGCTGGTGGCATGGCGTAGTGCAAGGTATATGTGCAGTAAGAGGAGAAATGTAACATCAAGCTGGTGCCAAATACAGATACTGTGTGTGTGCTTAGGAGACTTCTCCTCCTAAGTATTTTCAAATCCATCAGTAGTAGTAGTAGTGGTAGTCGCTCAGTCCTGTCCAACTCTTTGTGACCCCACGGACTGTGAGCACCAGGCTCCTCTGTCCATGGGATTCTCCAGGCAAGAATATGGGAGTGGGTTGCTGTGCCCTCCTCCGGGGGGTCTTCCCCATCCAGGGATTGAACCCGGGTCTCCTGCATTGCAGGCAGAGTCTTTACCGTGACTTTTCCTCATGAGTATATTCAAGTATAGACAGGGCAGTCAATAAATCATACCACTCGCCCCTCCACACAGCCCTGAGAAATGACCAGGAAAGGAGTGAAACCGCAGCACTTTCACGGACACCGCGAGACGCTGCTCGACTTTAAAACCGATTCCACCACGTGGAATTCACCTGGTTTGAGAATTGTTTTTTGAGTCTTTTAACTCCTTCAAGCGTGCTGAGGAAAATCCTAGCATATGGATGTGTGCTGCAAATGCAAAACAAGTGACAACCGCTCTCCCAGCAGCTTTTTAATCAGCTTAGTGTTTTTCCTCTCTCTGTCTGTGTGTGCTCAGTCGTATCTGACTCTTTGCCACCCCATGGACTGTAGCCCTCCGGGCTCCTCTGTCCATGGCATTTCCCAGGCAAGAAAACTGGAGTGGGTTGGTTCTTGTCTAGAGAAACTCAAAGCGCAAATCCTAAAGATGGCAAGCATGTTGAGCTGTGGCTGGTTAAAGGAGAAAGTCTTAACCTAATTCACCTAAATTTTTGTGGTACCAAAGACAGTATTAGGGGAAGAGCTGCCTAGGTGGAAGTCTGGTCTGTGATTATGAACCTAGATATTTAAAGTTATTTGGCATATGTTAAACTAGTGGATACTATGTGTCAGAACCCTGGGGTAGGAAATGGCAACCCTCTCCAGTATTCTTGCCTGGAAAATTCCATGGACGGAGGAGACTGGTGGGGTACAGTCCATGGGGTCGCAACTGAGTCAGACACAGCTGAGCAATTGAGCACACACACAACAGATGCCACATTAAGAGCAAGAAGTATAAAGATGAGTAAGTCTGGACTTATTTGGAAAACCTGTAACACAATGTAAATGACAGAGCTCTGGGCAAGCAGGTGGCCTCTGTGCGGGACAACAGTAGAAGGTGCAGAGAATAAGGGTTATCCAGAACGATGGCAAGAATTTGCCAGATATGAATGAGGGAAAGCAAAGACAGAGGAAATATTACATATAAAACCCCAGAAACATTAAAGGAAAAACAAACTTCCAAAACTCAGCTCACTTCTTCAGCTGACATTAATAACAAGGGCAGATAGTGGGATAAAACCCCCTTAGCATGGTGTATCAGGTTCTTGAACTCTTCCATCTCACCCTCAACACCGCCGCACGTGCATACCACACTCCCGCGACACTGCCCTCAGGCATGCTCGTCCATTCCTCCCTGCCTTCACACAGGCTCGGGAGTCTCACTTAGCTGAAAAACAATAATCCATTCTCTGTACAATCGACTGGGGTCTTCCTCTGACAAAGCTTATTCCTTGAAATGCCAGGATGCCTTTCATTGGCAAGTTTTGGTACTGTGACTGTTCTTCACAATGACTATTTCTCATTCACTGGACCGACCATTTAAAGCTAGTCATCGTTCTGGTCTTTGTCCACTCAAAGCCTGGCAGTGTCACAGTCATGCAGTGTTTGCTGAATGAACAAATGCATGAAACTATGAACATTCCTCTCTCTGGACGAGTCCCATGTTCCACCCAAAGAAAGGAAACTAGAATTACCCTTTGAGGACTTAGTGGAATCAAATGGAAACGTCACTGGGTGAGAATTAGAATGGGTTCTCGTCCTGATTTCACCACCAGGTAGGCAGGAGAATTTGCATAATCCACTTAATTTCTCTGGGCCTCAATTTTTAATACCTTTAAAACAGGGTATGGATAGAATGTGTGGATATGTTTACAGTTAATTCTCATTTATGGAGCACTTACTCTCTGGCAGGCCCTGTAAAAATGCTTTCCTATATCATTTAATTTTCCGTTGCTCCTTAGGACATACCTAGGAATTTTCAGCATTTTATCCTCATTTAAAGATAAGTACAATAGTTTCAAAGAATCTGCCCGAAGTGACATAGCTGGTAACATTATCTGGCTAAAAAGGGGAGGGATCCAAATGGGTCTGCCTCCGTAGAACACCTGCTCTCAAACACTAGGTCATAACGTTTAAATGGAAGAGCACAGATATTCTAAAATAAAAGGGTTTGGACTTTCTGAAGCCATATGACAGTAGTAATAAATGGCAATGTTCTTTTAATTTACTTTTTTCTGGGAGGGAGACGCCTTAAGGTGATATGGAGAGGGTGACAGGTATGTCGAAATGCACCAAACAGAGTCTTGAAAGGGGGGCCATCCTTTCTGGATGAAAGGTCTGAGCCTAGAGAAAAGAAAATGCAAGATGAGATGAAATGGAAAGGGAGGATTAAAGGGATACAGCCTGGCAGAAAGGCAAGGGGAAGAGAGAAGAAAACAGGAAGGGACCCTGAGCCAAGCTAAGAATGAAGATGGGGGGCTGGACAGGAGAGGATGAGGACGGGGCCCAGTGCTGTCAATGGGCAGAGTGGCGGGAGGCAGGTCGCCATGCTGAGAGGAGGATCCACCAGCATGGAAATTCCAGCCCAACGGGAAAGGGGTTGGGATGACTGTGTTTCTCGAAGAACTGAGGGGGGTTAAAAGAGACAGCTCAGCCTGAGCCTGAGAGGAGCAAAAGGGAGAGACTAGTAAGAAAAACAATGACCCCACAGGTCTGAAAGGAAGAACGTGCAGACTGAAAAGAGAGGTGATGACAGAGTGTGCCTGGGATGCGCCATTTAACGCTTTAAACCTGTGCCAAGCTGAGTAATGTGGGCTTCAACTGGGGAGGTACCTCAGCTCTGGGAGAGAATAGACCCTGCATCGTCAGCAGCATGAGCAAACATTACAGTTTTACAGCAATAAGAAGTATTATTAATACTGAAAAGACCCAGTCGTGTGTCGTGCTCCGTAATTTCCAAAGCATGTTCACAAGGGTCATCTCACTGAACCCCCAAGACAATCTGAGCATCTTTGCTTCTCACCTGGCAACATGAGGCTGAAGTTCAGTCAAGTGATTTACCTCCAGCTCAGAAGTTCCAAGTGGGCCTGAAATTGGCACACGGGGCTTCTTGTCCTGGTCCAGGATTCTTTTGTGTAGGAATAAAACATACCCTGTGCCTTTCATTCAGTTACAGTTTATTTACAGTGCTTACAGTCCAGGAGAGCAAGAGCAAAGGCAGAGAAGATACGGACACAAGGGAGAAGACGCTGTGCGCCACAAGAGTGGAGTTCAGGGGAAGGAGCAAATCTGGGGCCAGCAGGAAAAGTCTGGGGTAACTGCAGACTGGACAGGAGAAAGGATGACTTAAGCAAAGGGGCAAGGAGGCAGAAAAACCTCAGAGTAGGCTTCAGAGGGCGGCTCTGCCTACCCAGTCCTTGCCCCCGACCAGCACAGCAGAGGCAAGTGCAACCCTTTAACAAAACTGAAAACAAATACCTGTAAAACCGGGTATTGTTTTGTCTTGGTGAACAAGATCTACATTCAAGAAATTTACTCTGAGTCCAAAAGCTGTCAGGACTGCATGCTGGGGGGTCGGGTGGGGTGTCACGCCTTCTTTTGGAAAAGGGAGATGTTCTACTGTCAGAGTGATGCTCTAAATCCTCAGAGAAATGGAGGAACTCCAATTTTTCAAAACTTACTATTTTTCCAAAATGGAAGAAGACTCTTGTTTGCCTCTCCTTTGGCAGTGATCAGAAAAGATTAGAGCTGAAAATGGAAGAGGGCTATTTCACAGCAGTCACAGAAAAAAGGGAAAAAAAGTGGGGAGTGGGGTGGGTATGCTTAGCACCTTACTCCACAATTTTATATTTACCCTCCCAACACGCAAGTTCCATTGTGTATTCTATGCACACATAGTAAAGAAAAAAATGTGATATGGGAACATAGTGAGGGAATCTGTGAAGTGCTGAAACAGCATACCTGGCAGCTGCTAAAACAAAACTTCAAAGATTTGGCTTCTTTGAAAAGCCATCAGGCAGGACCCCACCCACTCCCTCTGCTAGCCACAGCTTCCCTGGGAGCTGGTACACGTAACCACTTCCGCATGTTTGGCTCTGTTCCCCGGGCTATAGCAACTCTATAAGCCAAGTCAGAACTGCCAGCCAAGCAGGTGGGGGACTGGGGGCTGGGTAAGTGGAGGGAAGCAAGACCTCTCCCCACCATCTAGTCATGGGCATATCCCAGAAAATAAAATGATAATGTTAGGATCTGCTTAAAAAGTCCCTTCCTCTCAGCCAGCCCAGCTCTTGGTTAAACACTAGTAATTGGTTAAACACTAGTAATTCAGAAGCTCTGAGCTTTTGAGATTCCCAAGGTATTAAAATATGCCCCTTCCAGTACCACAAATTAGTTCAAGAACAGCATCTGTGGTAAATGTCTAGATCTAAACAAAAGAGCCTAATCAAGAATATGCCTTTCTTTGTACTTTTTTTTTTTTCTTTCTGCTGACAAGTTTCGGTCTTTATCACATATTTGAACCTTCTGGGTCAACCATCTTGTCCTGTGCTGCCCAGTATGGTAACAATGAGCCACTTGTGGCTTTTGAGTACTTGCAATGTGGCTAGTATGATGAGGAACTGAATTTTTCATTTTACTTAGTTTTAATTAATTTAAACATTTTTAAATCCACATGTGGCTTGCGGCTACCATATTGGATAGCACTGATCTAGCCACTTATTCACCAAACGTTTACTGAACACTTTTTACAGCAAAGTGTAAGGATGTAAAGATTTGCAAGACTCAGTCTCTGCCCCTCAAAAGCTTACACTCCAATACAGGAGGTGAGACAAGTATACAGATAACTATAATACAAGGAGGAGTGGTGTGTGTGATAGCAGAAGTAAACAGATAGATTCTCTAGGCAAGAATACTGGGGTGTATTGCCAGGCCCTTCTCCAGGGGATCTTCCCGACCCAGAGATTGAACTCACGTCTCTTAAGTCTCCTGCATTGGCAGGCAGGCTCCTTACCACTAGTGCCACCTGGGAAGTCCAGGTCACTTCTAAAACCTAATAAAATGTGAATGTTGTGTAAACAGTTACTGGACTACAGAGAATTCAAGTTTTGCTTTTTGGAACTTCCTGAATTTTTTTTTTTTTTCCTAAATACTTCAATCCATGGATGCAGACCTGTGGATATGGAGGGCCGAATACAAGTCTATCATATAGAGGACAGGGAGAAGAGAGGAACTACTCCTAAGAACACCAAAAATCTGAAACATTACACACATACACATATTCAGTAAACATCCCAACTTATTAGTCAACCAGTGTGAAAAGGCTGAAAGTAAAGAGACAGCCATCCTATACTGGGCTGTCAAAGATGCCTGATGCCCTTTCACTCCTAAGTACCTTCTAGGAATGGCTCTCAAGATTCCGTGGGTCTGGTGGGGTGGGGTGGATGTTGGTAAAAATAAGGGTTTCTGCCTTTTCCTCTTCCTTCACACCCTGCCTCTTCCAAGAGCACCTCTCCCCGCCCCCTCCCTCCCAAGGCAGAGGGCCTTTTGATTGTAGGGCACTTTTGATCTTAGATAACTGGAAAGAACTGAAGAGGACCTGGTGACTTGGGAAGGTGGTTGTGTGAGCTCTGAACTCAATGGAGAAGAAACAGGGCTTCCTTCCCTAGTGTTCAGATCATCAGGCTAGGAAGAGCCACAAAGATCAGTTCTTGGGGAATTAAAATTGGACACTAAGCCAGAGCTTCCTCTGAATTATATCTTTTAGGAACATGCGTTTGGTGGATGAGGAATACAAGGAAGAGAAAGTCTAATGATATTTTCTTGGGATGTCATCAGGGAAGGTTGCAGAAAGCCTACGCTGAGCTGAGCCCTGTAGGAGGAAAGACACAGGTGAGAACAGGGAGTCTGTTCATTCATCCATTCTTTCTTTTACTTAATATTTGTTCTTCGTGTTTAAGTGCCTACTGTTTACCAAGGCACTGGGATACAACAATGAATAAGACAGCTTACACTTTCATGAAGTAATCACAGGAAACTAACAGGATAAGCATCATAGAACGGTATAAGGATAGGAAAATGTACCATTTTGATCCATTGCATCTGGCTGGAACTAAATATGTGAAGAATAAAACTGGAAAGGAAGACTGGGGCCAGATACAGGTATTCACTTTGAAAATTATTTTTTGTTTTGTTTTTCTTTTTGTGTTTGTGGTACATTGGAAGGTCCTTTTATTTCTTCCTTAAAATTTTTGTTATCATCAGAATTAAAAAAATAGAAAGAAAATCTTTAAAATAAATAAGACAAATTAGAAAAGCTTAGCCTTGAAAAGTAGAAGCGCATTTGTACCGTATTTTCAAGACATAATCTCCAGCTTATCTTTATAAGTAATAAATCAGTATTTTGCTAGCTTTGATTTTGTTTTCTATAATTTCTTACTTACTTGTGACCTGGAGGAATCAGAAAGTATAGTTGATGCTTCATAAGCCCCAACATCAATTTCTAGACTTTTATAGTTGAATGAACTGAAAATTCTCTTACAGTTAGGACCCAGCTTGATTTCCGTTTCTATCACTTTAAACTAATACATTTTATCAGCCAGACTGGTTCCTCCTGACTGCCCCTTGAAAATGCCTGAAACCCCTTGTACGTTTCCTCTCTTTTTCTCCCTCCCCTTTCCTGCACCAGTCTGTAGCCTATACATAATCTAGGACTGTATTTAAACCCTTCCTCTGCAGAGCCTGATCTTTCCACCCATCTCTAGGGCCTTTCCTGAGTTGCAAGCTCCTCTGAGCCCATATAAGGGCTTCCCAGGTGGCGCTAGTGGTAAAGAACCTGCCTGCCAATGCAGGAGATGTAAGAAACGTGGGTTTTACCCCTGGGTCAAGGAAGATCCCCTGGAGGAAGGCATGGCAACCCACTCCAGTATTCTTGCCTGAAGAATTCCGTGGACAGAGGAGCCTGGTGGGCTACAATCCACGGGGTCGCAAAGAGTCGGACACGACTGAAGCAACTTAGCACACGCACACACTGATCCCACATACCCTCCACTTTAATCACTTGCTCTGTGTTTCATGTGCCAAAAATAATTAAACTCCCAGGCAAGTATTCTCCAGACCGTCCTGCTGAGTGTCAGCTCAAACGTACGTGAGTATGCCACACATTTCTTGATCTCATAGATGCTCACATAGAGTCAAGCACAAAGTAAGCGTGCAATTCTCTCTTAATTAACTTTGGCCTTTCTGCTTACCCAAGCCTTAGCTGCCCTTCCAGAGTCACCTCACACGTCTTTACCATGAAGCTTTGGCCACTTTCTCCAGTCAGAGTGACCTCTTTCTCCTCTGAAGGTGTACCGCTCACAGCATAGTCCTCGTTGTCTACAATTAAGTACATACTGCCTTACACTGCTTGTATTAATAACTTAAATGACTATCAAATTTCCTCCTTGTGGACAGAGAGACCCCGTCTATTACTTCCTTCAGAGTCAGCCCCCTGCCTTGCATTTAGGAGATATTCGGTAACATGTTAACTTTTTAAGGATAACATTGTTTTAACAACTACCAGATGAAGCCATTTCCCAGCTGGAACATTACTTATTACCAGTTTCACCTTTCTTTTCAAGTATTTCAATATACTAAATATTTGGTGAAGAAGGTAACAAAACTCTTCTCTTAGGGTCTTGTATTTCAAATGTCAGTGTTGGGTTCAAGCAGCTAGCAAGATATTTGAGAACACTAATAACAGGCAGATTTTTTCATCTACTCAATTTTCCTTGGTGCAACCCAACTACACAAGAACATAATTTTATTTCCTGTAGCCTTTAAGTACAACCTACTTATTACCACCACTCCGCTGCGGCTTCCTTACCTGTGGTACCAGAAAGCCCGATTTTCTCATCCAAAGATTTCTAGATTATCGTCACATTACTGAGATGCATCCATATTTCACTTTCATCACATAAAGACAGTAAAACTTCTTTTACAAAACCAGGCAAACACGGTATTAATTATTGTCTTTGAAGCCAAATTAATACAAGTCTTGGCCTGATAATTCATGAAAGCTAAAAAACATCCCTTTATTGCCTCTAAAGCATAAGAATGGTCCAATTAGGACAAGAGGTCTACTGTTACTTATTACGAACACCTGGGCCTGCCTTGTGACACTCTGAATTCCTAAACTCTCATATACTGCCTCTCTCACCTCCAGCCCTACTCTCATCTCCCAAAGAACACTTGGTTCCATATTAAAATGTTACCTTTTAAGTGGAGCTTCTCTATTTTTCCTTACAAGCATTTTAATAGTTTGTAATCAAAATTTTAATATATGGAGCCTCACTTCACAATAAAATCAAGTAAGGTAAACCGCAGAGATTAGGTATAACTGCTTTGTCTACTGTGATACAATACGACACTTCACATGTGCGGTGGCCAGCGGCATCTAAACTCAGCCGTGTAGCAATACTGTATCTCAGGCAAGTCTAATTCTGTGTTACTCTCTTTTCTGGAAAAAGAACTGATACCAAGAACCTACACCCAAACCAGAACTTACACCAAACTTTTGCTCTGAAAAATGGCTGCAGGGATGAGAGAATCTTTACTGCTGCTGCTGCTAAGTCGCTTCAGTCGTGGCCGACTCTGTGTGACCCCACCAGGCTCCTCCGTTCCTGGGATTCGATACTACAAGTCTATGATTTTATTAAAATATAGAGTCAAGAGGGATTTTTTCCCTTCAGCCTTTTAAACCCTCAGTCAGTTCAGTTCAGTTCAGTCGCTCAGTCGTGTCCGACTCTAAAGAATTGATATTTTCTTTGTATTTGGTCAGTAACATGCTGAGGGTTTTTTAGCAATAAGACCGGCAGGAGGGTAGGTTGAGGTCTTTATTAGCTAAAGGTTCCAGGGAAGCCAGCTGGTTGTCCTAACTGTGGAGTCAACATTAAGTAAGCTCTAACAGGGATCATCAGTGTTTCTCTACAGCAGTCAGAAAGAAAGATACAGTGTTTCTTCACCACTGTGCATCTTTGCAACTCTGTCAGGGCTGGTAACCAGTTCCATGGGAAAGATGATAGAAAAACTGCATGAGAATTAAACTGAAACATGAATTAAGTAACTTTGATAAAACTTCCTAATTCTAGGAAAGGAGTCTCATTCTCCTTGTACATGGATTTTTGTCATTCAGTCCTCTTAAAACCAAAATAATCATCAATTGTGGATGGATATCAAATTACAAAGCGAGTGGCTAAAAAGGAAAGGGTCTTGCCGCTAACAATGACTCTGTATGTGTCTGAGTGTGCAGGTGTGCACGTTAATCCTGAGGAACTGTACGTAAGGTGGTTTACCTTAGATGCTTGGGCGGGTGGGGGCGGGAAGCAACCTAAATTGGAAACATGCTACATTGGCAAACCACAAAGCGAGCTGCGTTTTATCCTGACTTGTAGATAAGAAAAGATCCCCCGCCTTTCACGCCCGAGTCTGGGCCCAAACATTCCCGAACTTCCTTTGCCTAGGCCCCGGTATGAGGTCCAGCCAGCGAGCTTTGACACACTTCCAAAGTTTTTACCAACATTCCTTCAAAGAGGCAGAAGTCCAGTCATGCTGGCCTTGGCACAGACGCCTATGGCGCTCGGCTCTCTGGGTGCAGGAGAAACTGGAGACCATCCCGGGGCCTGAACTGACACGGAGCTAACGCCTGAGAGGCTGCGTGTCTGGCTGAGCGAGAAAAACAGCAGAGAGGACTCTGCGCCTTGATCACGCGTGTGCCAGAGGCGTGCGAGACTCGAGGCGACGGAGTGGCAAAAGCTAAAACTCAGGAGGAAGGCGGTCAGGTAAACCTCATTTTCTGGGAAGGGAAGGAGGACAAGGAGAGAACTATCACTTCGGCAGCACTCTGAACAAGCGAGAGTTTCCTTCTGGCTTTTAGGCCGCACTCCGCCCCCCCCCACCACCACCCCCAAAGTGGTTTCTTTTTGTGATTGTGCTCTTTGGCTACAGAGTGTTGTTTATATAACAGGATAAAGTACAAAATTATAAGCTCCAAACTCCTCCAGAGAAAAGCTCTCCCAAAGCTCGACCCCCAGGATGGATGGAAAATATGAGTGTTTACTGGCTGGAATACTGAGCCGCAATGGAAATTTCAACATTGGGGAGAAGATAGCAGAGAGGAAGGGCCTGTTGAGTAGAAAGAAGTCACCCTTCAACAGAGGGGTCAAAGAAAAGAAAGAGTCTCTCCTGTTGGCCCCACTTTGATACCCTCCACTCCTCAGCTGCAACGGCCGCATCTCTGCAACACCGCTCCACAGGGCACTGCCTGTGGCTCACGGCCAGTTTCCTCTAAACTAGATACTAAAACAAGGAGTGCAGGAATCCCAGATCCCAGGCAAGTCCAATTTTTAAGCTTCTCCTTTTTTTTTTTTCCACAGGAAGGGAAGTAAATGGTATCAAGAACCTACACCCAAACCAAGCACTCCATTGGCTACTTTGACATGCACAACTCAACTAAATCTTGAAACAACTTAATGAGGTAGGTATTATCATCTGCACAGGGAAACTGTGGCTCAGAGAAGCTAGGTTAACTTGCCCGAGGTCACATACTCAGTAAGGCAAATCCTAAAGTCCCTTCTCTTTTCACTACACCATGCCATCTTGCTAATAGGGGTTGATGGACCCCTTTCCTATAAAGTTAACATGCTTTTAAAGAATATATCAATAGAAGCATTTAAAGGACTGGTTCCAGAATAATTTCCCTAAACAAAGGGAGAGAATGGAAGCAAAGCCTTAGCATTCTGGTAATTTTTTTTGCCTAACTATGGGACTCTCTTTTAAAACCTAATATCTTCCTCCTCCTAGTCTCTTTATCATGGTTTAAAGAAATGTATGACTTTAAATTTGCTGTCTTAACCATTTTTATGAGTACAATAGTGTTAAGTATGGTTACACTGCTATGCAAAAAATCTAACTTTTTCATCTTGCAAAACTGAAACTCTATAGTCATTAAACACTAATCCCCCATGTTCAGTTCCCCCAGCCCTTGGCAATCACCTTTCTACTTCCTGTTTCTACAATTTAGACAAGTTTAGATACTTCATAGGAGCGGAATCCTACAGTGTTTGTTTTTTGTGACTGGCTCATTTCATGCAGCACAATGTCCTCAGGTTCAGCCACATTCTAGCGTGTGACAGGGTCAATCTTTACATCCTCTTCTGCATTCCCCTTCTTTCACTTGCTTGTGTCACAAACTTAAATCTTTGTCATATGCTGCCCAACGCGGCTTCCTAACTGTTCCACGTGGATGTGGTTCCTTCTTGCCGCTGGATGGTAGCCTTTTAGTCATCCAACAACAGGTCTTGAAAGTCTTTTAGACCCTACCCAGTGCCCTGCAGAGCTTCCCTGGTGGCTCAGTGGTAAAGAATCTAGCTGCAGTGCAGGAGACCCACTTCAATCCCTGGGTTAGGAAGATCCCCTGGAAAGGGAATGGCACCCCACTCCAGTATTCTTGCCTGGGAAGAGGAGCCTGGCAGGCTACAGTCCATGGGCTCACAAAAGGATCGAGCGTGACGTGGAGACTAAACAACAGAAACAACAACGAAGTGGGGTGTGCTAGGCTAAAGTCAGACAGCCCCTGGCCAGCGGGCTCCGGGGGCAGGGCAATTCTGTCTTACTTGTCAGTGCTCCACAGCAGCTTTAAAGTTCTAAAATACAGTTTTAGAACTCTAAATTGTAAAGCTCTAAAATACAGTTGTTTTCCAGAGTGGAAGCCACCTGGCCAAGCAGCCTAGGTCCACGATGTCACAAAAAGGAGGAACAGACTTAGGGCTGTGCCTTCAACCTCCCCCATACCTGTAACATCGAGGAACAGACAGATCTCCAGGTTGTGTGTGCTAACACAATGCCTAATACACAGAAAATGATTAGAGGGTTTATTTTTAAAGAAAATAAACAGTATTTCTGAAGACTGACTAAAAATGAAAAGGTGGGAAGTCAAAGTCCTGAGTCTCTACCAACATTCATAAAAAAATAATCTAAAAGAAGGGAGAAAAGTATTAGCTGAACTGGTATCAAAACCTCTGGAAATTGGTCCCAAAAAATTAGGTAAAAGAAAGGGCCCAGACTATAATTTATTATTTAAATGTAAGCAGGCAGAAGAACAAGGTAATGTGAAATAGCACCCAAATTTCCAAGATTTGTGGCTTCATTGTACCCCATTCCCCAGGACTGAATTTAAAATTCTAAAATACAATTGTTTTCCAGAGTGCAAGCCACCCAGCCAAGCAGTCTAGGTCCAAGATGTCACAAAAAGAAGGAACAGACTCAGGGCTGTGCCTTCAACCTCCCCCGCACCTTTAACATCGAGGAACAGACAAATCCCCAGGTTGTGTGTGTGAAAAAGCCAGAGATGGATAAAAATAATTCAATGACAAATGCTGGAAAAACATACAAAGGGGCAGAAGCCAGACATTCGTGGGATTCCCTGACAGCTCGATCCACAAGGAAGGGCTGGACTGGAAAAAAACAGAGCTTCAGGCTCCTGCCAAGCTGTCTGAGGCCCTGTTCTTCCCAAATCATTCCAAGCAGCAGCCAAAACTTTACAGTAACCCTTCCAGGTCTCCCAAAGAAAGATGCACTCCTCACCTAGAAAGTGCTCCTCCCTGACGTGGTCCAGTTCCGTGCAAGGCTGGCAGTAACGAGGAGGTGCCTCTCGACATCAATTCTCAGCTCTGAATAACTCCCCGAGTGCCCAGAAAAATGGATAATTAAAAGGTAGCTTGAAAAACCCTAGCCATTTCACTGGCTAAAGAAAAGCTTAATAGCCAGGTATCAGCATCTGGGCGGGGGGTAGGGGGGTGTTTCCCAGGTGGCTCAGTGGTAAAGAATCTGCCTGCAACAGGAGACGCAGGTTCGATCCTTGGGTCAGAAGGATCCTGTGGAGAAGGGAATGGCAACCCACTCCAGTAATTCTTGCCTGGAGAATCCCACAGACAGAAGAGCCTGGTGGGCTGCAGTCCATGAGGTCGTAAAATATTCGGACATGACTGAGCTACTAAATAACAACAACATCATCCGTATTATAAGAGTCAAATACAACCCCTTTAAGAAAAAAAGAGGTTGCGAACACTTGGTACCTGCATCGTGGATTGTATCATTCTCAGTCGGCCTTGTTCAGAGGCACACCTCAGGTTTCTAAACATGTGACTGCATTTGGCCCTGACTACCTTCTCTTCTGGAGATTGGCCTGCAATTAATCTCACTTATTACCTCTGAAAAGTAACAACAGAGGAATGGCTGGCCGAGTCCAACTCTGAGTGTCTAGGGAACTGCAAGCTCCACGGCCAGGCCTCAGACTGTCTGGGCAAGGCGTGGGCTCTCTGCCTTCCTCTCCCACAACAAAGCTCCAACAGGGACTCCAGACAGACCAGAGGAACCGAGGGATTTGAGGAGCTGGGCTGAGCTCACACTGACCCAATGGGAGACGACAGCCCTGGGCTACACTTGGGATGGTTTCAAAACAGCGGGGGAAGAACAAGGTTGTCTGGTGAAAACTTGTGTGATCCATAAAATTGAGAACAATAGCAACACCACAGGGAAATGAAAAATAACACTATTTGCAGAGCTCTTGTGAGTCACTAGTTTTCATTCCTGTGGCTACCAAGTCACTGAATCCTCCAATATGCAGATGAAAAGTACAGCCAGCAGTGGATTCTCTTTACATCTTTTCACTGTTTACAGGGCAGCCCCTGGTCGAGTGAATTATGAGAGTTTATCAGCACTGGAATCCACCGATGCTTTTGTGGATGTACACGTAAGAGTACTTTTATTTACTCAGCACCCACTTCCAGGGAGATCAAAGTGCTTTAAGGACAACCTAAAAGCTCTCAAAACAGGCCAGTTTATGTGTAAGTATGCTTATCCAGTAAAAAGATTAAATGAATAGTTTAGGGTCACTTAGTGTTAAAACCAGTAATAAAACTCACAACTCTAAGCTACTAAGCCCTTCCTCATTAAACTTAGTCACCCTTACTACTAAGGAAGGAACAACAAGAGACTAAATAAATATTCACAAAACAGTGACTTACAGGTAAATAAAGAAACTGAGGCCTGGAACAGAGCAGAATGCTTGAGGGAGGTCTGGCTGGGGCCCATGTCATCGCCAGTTCTGGAAGGACCACTTGAGAATTCACTTAGGGCTGCTTGTGGGTGGGTAGCTCTGGGAATTCCCCATGGAATTAGAACTCACAAGCTGAGCTTCCAGGCTGTCCTGGCAACCAGAGGTTGTTTGGGGGTAGGGGAAGATTTTCTAGGGCTACCTTGGACTAGAATGGGGCCTAGAAACTGACCTTGAACTTGAAGAAGAGGTGAAGGGAGGGATGTTATGGTACAACTAACCCCCAAAGGGAAAGACCAGGGAACTTTGCAGGGGTTGCTTTCTGGCGCCAGTGGTTGTGACGTTGATTGTATCATGTGCCGTTTCTACCACAGCCCATGAGCAGAGCCTAGCTGGGAGCAGGCCATTCACAGCGCTGGGCCCTAGGTCCTGCCTCTGACCTGGACGGATCCCTCCATTGTTCTGTGTCTCAGCATTAACAGGTGTCACCAAGAGAAGGCTCTAAGCCCAGCCATAATTTTTACTCCAAATACAAACTATAAAAAATACGAAAACTCAGGGCTTCCCTTGGAAGTCCAGTGGTTAAGAATCTGTGCTCCCACTGCAAGGGGCGTGGAATTCCCAATCCCTGGTTGAGGAGCTGATCCTGCATGCTGTGTCTGTCCAAAACGTACAGTCCTGACATTGTTTATCACATGGAAAACAACTGCAGTCCTGGATAAAGGCAATATATCCAAGACTGTGGAGAAAGTGTTTTCCGTAGAAACAAGATTTGGATTGTAAAATGAAAATGGAATATTTGGAAATATTTTATATGGAAAATAAAGCTCTGTGGCATAAACAGAATTTCTTTTTTACGACTTATGTTTTAGGAATGTGGTTACTCTGTAACTGTAAATCACCAAAGGACAGACTTCTCCTGTGAAGAGAAGCATGTGGGAGGATGGCCTATCTTCAAAAGTCCTGCCTCGTGGTCTTCAACACTTCCTAATTCTGAACCGAGATGGTTCTTTTCACCCTTGACCACAACGATCACTGGTTATGAAAGACACTGTACCCGAGCATGATGTAATGTGCTTATGTTTATCTTGCTTCCTGGGCAGAGGCTCTGCTTCCCAAATTAGTTCCTTAAGTCATCATTCTAATGGCAACAACTACCTGGACAACAATTAGGTATTTCCTCCATGCCTGAGCCTTCGGTCACCCCTCCTCAGGGCAGGGGAGCATCCAGAGTGGTGGCTGGCTGGCAGAGGCCTGGGGGTGGGGACCCGGTGGGACACGTGTGGTAGAGCCTCTTTATTTGGAGGGAACAATATCTTTCAGCTGGTTGGAATACTTCATCGAAACAGTCACATTACTCTCTAGTTCATCTGACTCAGGGACAGATACAATTAAACCCATATTTAATAGCCATTAGAGCCAAGATGTACTGGGAATCTGTTTCTTCTTTTTTTTTATACAGGGAGACTTAAAATACAGACAGAGACTAGATTTCAATAGAGTGGTTTCTTTTTTAAAGTAGAAGTTGCTGACTTTATGGCCAGAATTTATTTGCATTTTATCCTCCCCCATTTTGCTCAACTACATAGAGGGAATTTCCTTCCCACTTTCCAAATGAACACTGTCCAGAGAGTCTAATTAGACAACCTACATAAAAATACATAAAACAAATATATGCTTCAAAAGAAAAAAGAGTCCAAAGTTAATACAAGGTATAAAAAAGAATTATGAGACAAGGAGAAAATATCAAATGTCAATACATGAAAATGTTGACTATGAGCAAAGGATTAAACACAGTATATGCCTTTGGGGTTCCCGCGATCCAAGCCGCTGCACTACCTCCATGCTCGGCCCTCACTGGGGCAGAGCCACTGGAGGCTAGAAAACAATCCCAATGGCACCATATCTCCTGCACCCATGGGCACTGGCTTCCCTGCACACCTGGTCCTGCCGGGGTCCATGCGATCCAAGCAGCTGTCCCACCTCCAGGCCTGGTCCTCACTGGGGCAGACTCAAGGCCTCCAGGGAAGCCTCAGAAGCAAACTCCTGTGGATGACCCACATGCAGAGGGGGGATAAAACCACACTTAAGCTCCAGGGATGGAGTGACTAAGGAAGAGGATCAAAAAACTTTCTAAAAGCTGTATAAGCTGTAAATTAAACCCACAAGAGCAACTAGGTAGACTCTCTGTCTATGGACATACAAAAGGATAATGAGTACTCCTACAAAAGAAAATTCTCTAGCTCTGGCAGCTCTGGACACTGGAGGCAAGCACATGTGGGAGTAGGGCCAGATTAGAATCTGAACTGTCCCCAAAGAAGGTCCAGAGACCAGTCCTCCTGAGTACCGAAGGGCCTCCTAAGAAGGCGAAGGTGGGCGTGGGGGGTGAGAATGCTGACAGCTGAGACCTGAGAAAAACATTTATTATTATTCCTATATTTTTATTCCTTCTATAGTTGGTTCTGAATATTCTTTTTTTTTTTTCTGTTGCTGTGGTTATTATTATTATCTCTTTTTGAATATACTTTTTATTTCTTTTCTATATTTCTATTTTAGCTTTTTGTGTTTTGTTGTTGTTGCTGTTTTTCTTGTTGAAGTTTTACTTTAATATGCATGTATCTTCTTTATATATTTTGACGTAACTTTGCTTTTCTATTTGTTTTTCTTTTTTCACCATGTTTGTTTCTTTTGTTTTCTTCGCTTTATTCCGCAGTTGACACTCTGCTTTGGTCTTGTTTTCTGCTTTGTGTTTTAGTTGGTTTTGTTTTAATTGGTTGATATTATTTGGTTTCCTTTGTTCGCCTCTTGAACTTTCTTTTCTTTGATAAGCTTTGGTTTCGTGTGTGCGGTATGTGTTGTGTGTGTGTATGTTCCTTTGTTTTTGTTTTTATTTGTCTAATTTTGCTTTTACCATTTGTCTGGGGTTCATTGTTAGTCTCTTGGGTTTTTGTTTGTTTGTTTATTATTTGTTTTAATCCCTTTTATTACAGTATTCTTGCCTGGAGAATCCCAGGGACAGAGGAGCCTGGCTGCTGTCTATTGGGTCGCACTGAGTCAGACACGCCTGGAGCAACTTAGCAGCAGCAGTAGCAGCAATGCCATAACAAGCAGCTTGCGAGATCTCGGTTGCCCGACCAGAAGTAAGGCCTGAGCCTCTGGAGTGGGAGTGTTGAGTACAGGACACTAGAGAACTCTTGACCCCAGGGAGTATTAATCAGTGAGAACTCCCACAGAGGCCTCCACCTGTATCAAGATTCAGCACCACCTGACTGCCTGCAGCACCTAGCACAGGATACCTTACCCAGCAACAAGCAAAACAAAAGCACAACCCAATCATCAGCAGACAGGCTTCCCACAGACACCCCAAAATACACCACCTCACATGGCCCTGCCCATCAAGAGGAAAAAAACTCACTTCCTCCCACCAGAATTCAGGCACAAGTGCCTTCATACATGAAGCCTACACCAGGAACTGGACCAACCTCATCCATGAGACAAAAAGCAAGAGGAACTATGACCCTATAGCCTAGGGAAAGGCAGACCTCAAACACAGTATTTTACACAAAATGAAAAGACAGAGAAATATTGTGCAGACGAAGGAACAAAGATGAAGGAACAAGACCAAATAAACAAAGAGGAAATAGGCAAACTACTTGAAAAAGAATTCAGAATAATGACAGTAAAGATGATCCTGGTAGCTCAGTTGGTAAAGAATCAACCTGCAAAGCAGGAGACCTCGATTTGATTCCTGGGAGGAAGATCTGCTAGAGAAGAGATAGGCTGCCCACTCCAGTATCCTTGGGCTTCCTGGTGGCTCAGCAGGTAAAGAATCCACCTGCAATGTGGGAGACCTGGGTTCGATCCCTGGGTTGGGAAGATCCCCTGGAAAAGGGAAAGGCTTCCCACTCCAGTATTCTGGTCTGAAGAAAGACTGTACAGTCCATGGGGTTGCAAAGAGTTGGACACAACTGAGCTTCATCACATTCACCTTTCAAAGATGATCCAAAATCTTGAAAATAGAATGGAGAAAATGCAAGAATCATTTAACACATTTCACAAGGAACTAGAAGAAAAAAAATTAGCAAACAGTAATAACACAATTACTGAAATTAAAAATACTCTAGAAGGAATCGATAGCAGAATAATTGAGGGAGAATAATAAGTGAGCTGGAAGGTATAATGGTAGGAATCATTACTTAAGAGAAGAATAAAGAAAAAAAGAATGAAAAGAATAGTCTCAGAGACTTCTGGGACAATATTAAATGCACCAACATTTGAATTATAGGGAGAAGAACAGAAAAAGAAAGGATTGACAACATTTTTGAAGAGATTATATTTGAAAACTTCCCTAACATGGGAAAGGAAATAATGAAGTCCAAGAAATGCAGAGTCCCATACAGGATAAACCCAAGAAGAAACATGCCAAGACACATATTTATCAAACTAACACAAATTAAACAAAAAGAAAAAATATTAAAAGCAGCAAGGCAAAGACAACAAGTAACATATAAGAGAAATCCCATAAGGTTAACAGTTGATCTTTCAGTAGAAACTCTGTAGGCCAGACAGGAATGACAATATATATTTAAAGTAATGAAACTGAAAAATCTACAACTAAGATTACTCAGTACAGATCTCATTCAAGATTGATGGAGAAATCATAAGATTTATAGACAAGCAAAAGTTAAGAGAATTTAGCACCACCAAAAAAGCTTTACAACAAATGTTAATAGAAATTCTATAGGCAGGAAACACAAGAGAAGGAAAAGGCTTACAAAAACAAACCCAAAACAATTAAGAAAATACCAATAGGAACATATATACCAATAGTTACTTTAAATATAAATGAATCAAACACTCTAACCAAAAGATACGGAGTAGCTGAATGAATACAAAAATAAGACCCATATACATGCCGTCTACAAGAGACCCACCTCAGACCTAGGACACATATAGACTGAAAATGAGAGGATAGAAAAAGATATTCCATGCAAATGGAAATTTAAAAAAGCCAGAGTAGCAATTCTCATATCAGACAAAACAGATTTTAAAATAAAGAATATTACAAGAGATAAGGAAGGACATTACATAACGATCAAGGGATCAAGGAAACATAACAATTGTAAATATTTATGCACCCAACAAAGGAGCACCTCAATACATAAGGCAAACATGACAGACATAAAAGGGGAAATCGACAGTGACACAATAATATTAGGGGACTTTAACACTTCACTTATACAAATAGACAAATCATCCAGACAGAAAATTAAGGAAACACAAGCCTTAAATGATACATTAGACCAAATGTACCTAACTGACATCTTCAGGACATTCCACCCAAGTGCACAAGGAGCAAACATTCTCCAGGACAGATCATATATTGTGCCACAAATCAAGCCTCGGTAAATTTAAGAAAACTGAAATGTATCAGGCATCTTTTCTGACCACAACACCATGAAACTAGATGTAAATTACAGGAAAAAAAAACTGTGAAAAACACAAATACACAAAGGTTAAACAGTACACTTCTAAATAACCAATAGGTTATTAGAGAAATCAAAAAAGACCTTGAAACACATGACAACGGAGACATGATGACCCAAAACCTATGGGATGCAATAAAAGCAGTTCTAAGAGGGAAGTGTATAGCAATACAATCTTACCTTAAGAAACAAGAAAGACATCCAATAGACAACCTAACCTTACACCTAAAGCAATTAGAAAAAGACGAACCCCCCCCAAAAAAAAAACAAACCAAACAAACAGACCCCAAAGTTAGTAGAAGGAAAGAAATCATAAACATCAGAGCAGAAATAAATGAAAATAAATGAAGGAAACAACAGCAAAGATTAATAAAACTAAAAGCCAGTTCTTTGAGAAGATAAACAAAATTGGCAAAACATTAGCCAGACTCATTAAGAAAAAAGGGAGGAGAATCAAATCAACAAAATTAGAAGTGATAAAAGAAGAAGTGACAACAGGCAATGTAGAAATACTATGGCAGAAAGTGAAGAACTAAAGAGCCTCTTGATGAAAGTGAAAGAGGAGAGTGAAAAAGCTGGCTTAAAACTCAACGTTCAGAAAACTAAGATCTTGGCATCTAGTCCCATCAGTTCAGTTCAGTCAGTTCAGTCGCTCAGTTGTGTCAGATTCTTTGTGACCTCATGAACTGCAGCACGCCAGGCCTCCCTGTCCATCACCAACTCCTGGAGCTTACTCAAACTCACGTCCATTGAGTCGGTGATGCCATCCAGCCATCTCATTCTCTGTCATCCACTTCTCCTCCTGCCCCTAATCCCTCCCAGCATCAGAGTCTTTTCCAGTGAGTCAACTCTTCGCATGAGGTGGCCAAAGTATTGGAGTTTCAGCTTTAGCATCAGTCCTTCCAATGAACACTCAGGACTGATCTCCTTTAAGGATGGACTGGTTGGATCTCCTTGCAGTCCAAGGGACTCTCAAGAGTCTTCTCCAACACCACAGTTCAAAAGCATCAATTCTTTGGCGCTCAGCTTTCTTCACAGTCCAACTCTCACATCCATACATGAAGTGATGGGACAGGATGCCATGATCTTGGTTTTCTGAATGTTGAGTTTTAAGTCAACATTTTCACTCTCCACTTTCACTTTCATCAAGAGGCTTTTTAGTTCCTCTTCACTTTCTGCCATAAGGGTGGTGTCATCTGCATATCTGAGGTTATTGATATTTCTCCCGGCAATCTTGATTCCAGATTGTGCTTCTTCCAGCCCAGCATTTCTCATGATGTATTCTGCATATAAGTTAAATAAGCAGAAGTAGATGTTTTTCTGGAACTCTCTTGCTTTTTCCATGATCCAGCGGATGTTGGCAATTTGATCTCTGGTTCCTCTGCCTTTTCTAAAACCAGCTTGAACATCCGGAAGTTCACGGTTCACGTACTGCTGAAGCCTGGCTTGGAGAATTTTGAGCATTACTTTACTAGCATGTAAGATGAGTACAATTGTGCAGTAGTTTGAGCATTCTTTGGCATTGCCTTTCTTTGGGATTGGAATGAAAAGTGACCTTTTCCAGTCCTGTGGCCACTGCTGAGTTTTCCAAATTTGCTGGCATATTGAGTGCAGCACTTTCACAGCATCATCTTTGAAATAGCTCCACTGGAATACTATCACCTCCACTAGCTTTGTTCGTAGTGGTGCTTTCTAAGGCCCACTTGCCTTCACATTCCAGGATGTCTGGCTCTAGGTGAGTGATCACACCATCGTGATTATCTTGGTCATGAAGATCTTTTTTGAACAGTTCTTCTGTGTATTCTTGCCATCTTTTCTTAATATCTTCTGCTTCTGTTAGGTCCATACCATTTCTGTCCTTTATCAAGCCCATCTTGCATGAAATGTTCCCTTGCTTTATTGACTATGCCAAAGTCTTTGACTGTGTGGATCACAATAAACTGTGGAAAATTCTGAAAGAGATGGGAATACCAGACCACCTGACCTGACCTGCCAGTCCCATCACTTCATGGCAAATAGATGGGGAAACAATGGAGACAGTGACAGACTTCATTTTGGGGGGCTCCAAAATCACTGCAGATGGTGACTCCATCTGTGAAATTAAAAGACACTTGCTCCTTGGAAGAAAAACTATGACAAACCTAGACAGCATATTAAAAAACAGAGACACTACTTTGCCAACAAAGGTCTGTCTAGTCAAAGCTATGGTTTTTCCAGTAGTCATGTATGAATGTGAGAGTTGGACTGTGAAGAAAGCTGAGCGCCAAAGAATTGATGCTTTTGAACTGTGGTGTTGGAGAAGACTCTTGAGAGTCCCTTGGACTGCAAGGAAATCCAACCAGTCCATCCTAAAGGAGATCAGTCCTGAGTGTTCATTGGAAGGACTGATGCTAAAGCTGAAACTCCAATACTTTGGCCACCTGAGGTGAAGACCTGACTCATTTGAAAAGACCCTGATGCTGGGAAAGATTGAAGATGGGAGGAGAAGGGCATGACAGAGGAAGAGGATAAGATGTTTGGATGGCATCACCGATGCTATGGACATGAGTTTGAGTAGGCTCTGGGAGTTGGTGATGGACAGGGAAGCCTGGCATGCTGCAGTCCATGGGGTCAGAAAGAGTCGGACATGACTGACCAACTGAACTGAACTGATATGCCAATAAAACGGACAACCTACAAGAAATGGACAAATTCTTGGAAAAGTTCAACCTTCCAAGGCTGAACCAGGAAAAAATAGAAATTATGAACAGATCAATCAGAAACACTGAAATCAAAACTGTGATCAAAAATCTCCCAAAAAACAAAATTCCAGTGCCAGATGGCTTCACAGGTGAATTCTATCAAATGATTGCATGCTCAGTTGCTTTAGTTGTGTCTGACTTTTTGCGACCCTATGGACTGTAGCCCACCAGGCTCCTCTGTCAATGGTGATTCTCCAGGCAAGAATACTGGAGTGGGTTGCCATTCCCTTCTCCAGGGGATCTTCCCAACCCAGAGATCAAACCGCATCTCTTATGTTTCCTGCATTGGCA
The DNA here is from genome assembly GCF_027580195.1 of Bos mutus. Taxonomy (NCBI): domain Eukaryota; kingdom Metazoa; phylum Chordata; class Mammalia; order Artiodactyla; family Bovidae; genus Bos; species Bos mutus. Next base: position 98,743,225 of record NC_091626.1, read on the forward strand.
GGCAGGTTCTTTACCACAAGCACCACTTGGGAAGCCAGTCAAACGTTTAGAGAACAGCTAATGTCTAACCTTCTCAAACTCTTCCAGAAAACTGCACAGTGAGGAACACTCACTCTAGGAGGCCACCATCACCCTGATACCAAAATCTGACAAGGGGACATCACAAAAAAAGAAAATTATAGGCCAGTATCACTGATGAACATAAATGCAAAAGTCCTACAAAATTCTAGCAAAGAGAATCCAACAACACATTGAAAGCATCATACACCATGATCAAGTGGGGTTTATCCCAAAGATGCAAAGATTCTTCAATATATGCAAATCAATCAATGTGATCACCATATTAACCAATTAAAAGATAAAAATCATATGATAATCTCAACAGATGCAGAAAAAGCTCTGGACAAAATTCAACACCCTTTTATGATAAAAACTCTTCAGAAAACTGGCATAGAAGGAACCTACCTCAACATAATAAAGGCCATATATGACAAATCCACAGCAAACATTATCCTCAATGGTAAAAAAACTGAAAGCACATCCTCCAAGATCAGGAACAAGACAAGGGTGCCCAGTCTCACCACTATTATTCAACAGTTTTGGAAGTCCTAGCCATGGCAGTCACTGAAGAAAAAGAAATAAAATGAATCCAGATTGGAAAAAAAGAAGTAAAACACTCATTGCCTGCAGATAATATGCTACTATACATAGAAAGATAGTAAAGATCCTATCAGAAAATTACTAGAGCTAATCAATGAATTTAGTAAAGTCACATGATACAAAATCAACATACAGAAATCCTCTGTATTCCTATACACTAACAACAAAAGATCAGAAAGAGAAATTAAGGACTCAATCCCATTCACCATTGCAACCAAAAGAATAAAATACCTAGGAATAAACCTACCTAAAGAGATAAAGGACCTGTATACAGAAAACTATAAGACACTCATGAAAGAAATCAAAGATGACACAAACAGACAAAGAGATATAGCATGTTCTTGGATTCAAAGAATCAAAATTATGAAAATGACTCTACTACCCAAGCAATCTACAGATTCAATGCAATCCCTATCAAATTGCCAATAGCATTTTTCACAGAACTAGAACAAAATATTTCACAATTTCTAAGAACCCGAATAGCCAAAGCAATCTTGTTAAGAAAAATGGAGCTAGAGAAATCAACCTTCTTGACCTCAGACTATACTACAAAATTACAGTCATCAAGGCAGTATGGTACTGGCACAAAAACAAATTATAAATAGATCAATGGAACAAGATGAAAGCCCAGAGATAAACCCACACACCTATGGGCACCCTATTTTTGACAAAGGAGGCAAGAATATGCAATGGAAAAAGGACAGTCTCTTCAATAAGTGGTGCTGGGAAAACTGGACAGTTATGTATAAAAGAATGAATATAGAACATTTCCCACCACCACACACAAAAATAAACTCAAAATGGATTAAAAACCTAAATGTAAGACCAGAAACTATAAAACTTGGATGAACACATAGGCAGAACACTCTTTGACATACATTGCAGCAAAATCCTCCGAGACCCACCTCTAAGAATAACGGAAATCAAAACAAACGGGACCTGCTGAACTTAAAAGCTTTTGCAAAGGAAACTAAAAACAAGGTGAAAAGACAACCTTCAGAATGGGAGAAAATAACTGCAAATGAAGCAACTGACAAAGGATTAGTCCAAAATATACAAGCAGCTCATGCAGCTCAATATCAGAAAAACAACCCAATCAAAACAATGGACAGAAGACCTAAACAGACGTTTCTCCAAAGCAGATGGCTAATACACACATGAAAAAATGCTCAGCACTGCTCATTATTAGAGAAATGCAAATCAAAACTACAAGAAGGCATCGCCTCACACTGGTCAGAAAGGCCACCGTTATCAAAAAATCTACAAACAAAAAGTGCTGGAGAGGATGTGGAGAAGAGGGAGCCCTCGTGCACAGCTGGTGGGGATGAAAACTGATACAGCCACTATGGAGGACAGTACACAGACTTCTTAAAAAACTAGGATAAAACTACTATATGACCCAGCAATCCCACTACTGGGCACATAACCTGAGTGTGTGTGCTCAGTCACATCCAACTCTTTGTGACCCCACGGACTGTATCCCACCAGGCTCCTCTGTCCATGGAATTTTCCAGGCAAGAATACGGGAGTGGGTTGCCACTTTCTGCTCCAGGAATCTTCTCAACCCAGGGATCAAACCCATGTCTCTTGTGTCTCCTACACTGGCAGGTAGATTCTTTACCACTAGCACCACCTAGGAAGCCCACATACCCTGAGAAAACCATAATTCAAAAAAGACACATACACCCCCAAAGTTCACTGCACTACTATTACAATAGCTAGGACATGGAAGTAACCAAGATCTCCACTGACAGATAAATGGATAAAGAAGTCGTGGTACATATATGAGTGGAATATCACTCAACCATAAAAAGGAATGAATCTGAGTCAGTTCCAGTGAGGTGGAGAAACCTAGAGCCTGTTATACAGAGTGAAGCAAGTCAGAGAAAAATAAGTATATCTTAATGCATATATGAAATTTAGAAAAATGGTACAGATGAACATATTTGCAGCTCAGGAATAAATACGCAGACACAGGGAACAGACTTGCAGACACAGTGAGGGGAAGGGAGGATGGCGTGAATTGAGAGTAACACTGAAACATACATTACCATATGTAATACACATAGCTAGTGAGAAGCTGCTGTATAACACAGGGAACTCAACCCAGCGCTCGGTGACAACCTAGAGGGGTGGGAGGTGGGAGGGAGATTCAGGAGGGAAGGGACATATGTATACTTATGGCTGATTCATGTGTGGTTGTATAGGCACAAACCAACATAACATTGTAAAGCAATTACCCTTCAATTAAGAACAAAACAAAAACAACACAGTAAAAAGTCTTGCTCCTTCAGCCTGGAAGTAAACTTGCTAAACTGTATCAGAAATTTCCTTTTCATTTGATTTGGCCAAAAACTGTCTTACAAGTAAAACGAGGCCCTATATCGAAGCATCAGAGGATTAGGACACATGGAGAGAGGAGTCCGTCTTCCTGGTGTCTGTGCAGGCAACTCAAAGTGGGAATGACTTGCGTAGGACAGGCTGCCTGTGTGTGACCCACAGGCTGGCTCCACGCCCCTTACATACCTGCTTCCAGGAGGGGTGGAGTGGCTCTCAGGAGCTTGGGGGTCTGACTGTATTGACCATGTTGGGCCAGCGGGACTGATGACAGGCCGAAGTGTGGGGGGAGTTGAAGCACTGCTTCTGTTTATGACGCTGCTTGCCAAGTTCAGGTTTGTGACCTAGAAATGAAGTGAGGGAAACAGACTGACTTTATAGAGTTTTAGAAAAGCATCATTAAAAACATACTGGGGAAATCATGTAGAGGTTCAGGCGATGCTGGCTCATCTGGGCTGACACAGTGGTTGTGACAAAGGCGCGCGTTAAAGTGTGACCTCGGTGCACATCCAAGAGCAGAGGTGAGGGTCCCGAGTGTCAATATAAGTTAACAAGTATTTATTCCACCTACTACATGCAAAGCACCATACTACGCTAGGTGCAGTAAAATAAAAAGATTAATAACAAAGAGGGTGAGTATTTACCAAGTATTTACTGTGTCATGCAAGGTTCTAAGAATCAGGCAGACTGCTTAGCCTTTCTGACCCTTGTGTCCTCATACGAAAGTTCTAAATGCTCAATAAAGTTTAGTTATAAATAATAATTAGATAAAGTCACTGATTTAGAAAAAAGTTGCCCAGGCAATAGAAAAATGGGCACTGACTTCAATAAGTGATTTACAAAAATTGAATATAATTAGCCAATTAAACAATTAAAACTATTCAGTTCTATTGTCAAAGAAATGTAAATTACAAGATAACACTTTTATGTGTTACACTGACATATACTAATAAAAACTATAGTACCTAACAATGCCAAGGGTGATATTAGATGTGTAGTGTAAGTACACATCTTTCATTGGTAGACTCTTTCTACAAGTAAATTTGCCAACATATTATTAAAAGTATCAAAATTTTTGTACACTTTGATGCTATAGTCTAAGTTATAGGAACTATGCAAAAAAACAACTGCAGATCATTAATGAGGTATTATAATAGTAGTTACTATTTAGCAGAACTTAAAATGTGCCAAGCTCTGAGTAAACAAGTATATTACATACATCTCATTCATAATTCTATTTGCAAGTACTATTATAATCCCCACTTTACAAAGAAGGAAACAGGAATAAATGGCAGAACTACAATCTGACCATAGTCTGAAACTCCAAATTCCCTGTTCTTCCTCACTACACTATACTGTGAACAGAAACTGAGAACAAGCATCCTTTTTAATATTGAAAAAGGAAAGATTTAAATGGCTAATAGTAAACATATAAGGCAATGTTATGTATCCACCAGAATTTTTTGCAGAATACTTAATGGTTTAGGAACATGCCGACGTCTTGAATTAAAAAAAAGAAATCACAATATGAAACTGTACAGAGAGCAGATTCAAATTTCCTTAAATGCACACATATGCGGATACACATTCCTAAAAGGGATATGTTACTTTTATAATCCAGAAGGAAAAAAATGTACATTATTATGAAAAATACAGGTGTGAGCTGATAAGCTTAAAACCTGGATGGGGAGAGTGGAATCAGAAAAGGAGGCTTCGAGAAGCATTTCAAATAAGATGCACAGAGGGTGCTGAAAAGGGGTGGGGGACTCAAGGCTGAAGGCAGGGTGCTGAGGGGGAGACACAGGGAAGAGTGACGTGAGGAGATTTAAAGTCCAAGAAAAGTGTCCCAGGAAGCTAACAATTTTGACACAAATAGGATTTTTTTTAATCTGAAAGAAAATAAGTCATTTTTAGCACTTTAGTGCTTCATTCCTAGTTATAGAATTCAGTAAGCGACAACTGCCCAGGCCTGTGTCTTCCCACCAAAGACTCAAGTATTTTTGGCCCCTTTCTGCCGCTACCAGGGGAGAAGAAAGCCCACGCTGACAAAAGGGGGAAGGCAGCGAGCAGGTGACGGCAGTGCCCTCTGGCCCCCGAAGGGCCTTGACCCTCTTCCTGCACCCTACCGAGAGGCAACAAAGGTGCTCAGGCAATCGGGCTCCCGCAGGACTCAGCTCACCCTTGCCCCAACACTAACCCCCTTGGCCCTAAAGATTAGGCTTCTCAAATTAGACCCCTGGCCCTAAAGATTAGGCTTTTCAAATTAGACATGAGCTTACAGCTTACAAAGACGTTACCAAGTAGAAAGGTCTTTCTGATAACTAACAGCTTCTCCAATTACTGTCTTAGTCAGTTGTGCCAAAAACCTAATAAAAAAGGCTTATTAATAATTTATAGTGGGACAGCAATAAAATAAACAAAATGGACATACTTTACCATGGTTAGTATAAACTTTCTGGCTTGGACATGAGTGAATGGGAAGGAGAAGAGATATTAGACTTGGTACATTTTCTCTCTTTTGGCCAGACTGCCTTTAACTGAAACATCATTGTCTTCATCGTGGGCTTCCCTGGTGGCTTAGCCAGTAAAGAATCTGTCTGCAACGCAGGAGACTGCGTGGATCAGGACGATCCATAGAGAAGAAAATGGCAACCCCTTCCAGTATTCTTGCCTGGGAAATTCCATGGATAGAGGAGCCTGGGGGGCTACAGTCCATGGGGTTGAAAGAGTCAGACCCAAATTAGCGACTGAGCCATCATTTTCATCATAATCGCTAACATTTACTGAATGCTCACCATGTGCTATGGGCTTAGCTCAGCAGTCCTCAGCCTTTTGGGCACCAGGGACCGGTTTCGTGGAAGATAATTTTTCCTTGGACTGGGGGAGGGGTGGATGGGTTTTGGGGGTGATTCAAACGCATTACATTTATTGTGCACTCTATTTTGTGGCAATCTCAGAATATTCGGCCTTGACTTTAGGGTTAGGATTCATGCCTATGAGAATCTGATGCTGCTGATGTGAAAGAAGGCTGAGCTCAGGCAGTAGGGCAAGCCATGGGAAGCGGCTGTACACACAGATGAAACTTCACCCTCCACTCACTCCTGCTGGGCAGCCCCGGTCCAACGGCCATGGACTGCTACAGGTCTGTGGCCCAGGAGTTGGGGACCCCCAGCTGAGATGCCCTTGCATCATCTTGATGTGCACAATTTCACTTAACCCTGAGCCAGCCTTTCAAGAAATGTCTATTGTTACTCCCATTTTACAGAAGAGGCAACTGAAGTCTTAAGAGGCAAATAATTAGATAAAGGTAACACATCGACTAGATGGCAGGGCCAAGAGGAAAAGAGAGAAAGTCCTCTTCCAAATGCATGTGGTATACTTTATCCTAATCCTATGGCTTAACATCTGAGTCCTTGCAGGAGAAGTGCCAGGTACTTATAAGTGAGGTTTTTATCTCCCTCCATTACTCACAGAGATAGATATTGTGATACTCTTTTCTCTCTCTCTCTCTCTCTCTGTTTTTTGGTCACTCCATGTGGTTTTCTGGGATTTTAGTTCCTATACCAGGCACTGAACTCAGCCCCTTGTTAGTGGGAGAGGGGTGTCTTAACCACTGAACTGTTAGGAAATTCCCTGAGTACTCCCTTCTCAGATATGGAGAAACTAAGGGTCAGAGAAGTTATGGTAAGTCATTGGTTCAAGGCCACATAACAGTTGCAGAACTGGTACTCTTGTTTTAAAAGCCATTTTCCAGTTTTGAAACAAATAGGGAAACAGTCTTAGTTGTCCTTAATTACTAGAAAGTTTTGAAAATATAATCGGATACAGACCTCAAATTCTGAAAATAGTGATTATACAGGAATTGATTATACCTATTCCAGCTTTTTCTCCTTTTCCTTAAATTTATTTCCCACTTGTCACCCTTCACCACAGCAGATTAGAGAAACAGACTAACAAAAAGCCCCAAACAAAACCATCCTCAATCAGTTTTGTTTCTTGGCAGATAAAGTAAGAGATGGTACAAACATAAAACTAATTTTGGACTCGTAGTGAATTTTATTTTTTCATGTAACATCCACTCTGCATTTCATGGATAAATCAAGAATTGATAGCCATTATTATTTCCTTCTACATAAAAGCAAAGCATCCTTAATTTATTTTGAGAAAGATAGCAAAAAAAGACCACTGCTTAAATGTGAGAGTATGTAAGGAATAAGAAAAGTTTTGAAGGTTCTCATCTTTCTATGCAAAGGATTCCCCCTTAAAAAAAAAAAAAGGAGTCTATCTCTATTAAATAATAACAACTTGCCCCTCTAAATATTCAACTCTTACTTCTGTGATTTTTGTCTAGAAGACATTCAGTGTCCAAGGCCACAGTTACCTCCATACCACCCAGCTCCATCTTCCCAGGACATACATTGCTAATGAGTAATACAATAATTTGGGGCTCACTTAGCTATGGCCTCAGAGTCTTCTTTACACAGTCCTCCAGGCAGCTGTCTCCAGTTAATCAGAACTGACAGGGGAGACAACTATTTTCAACCCTTGTTCTAGAACAGGACTATCCAATAGAACACATTGTGATGGACATGTTCTATAAACTGCACAGTTCAATACAGCAGTCACCGGCCACAGATGATCATTGTGCACTTGAAATATGACCAGTGTGACTGAGGAACTGGATTGTAAACTGTATTTAACTTAAATTTTGAAAGCCACATGAAGGCCGTGGCCATCTTATCAGACAGCACAGCTCTAGAGCCTTGACCAGATCTGGCTGAATCCTATGAGTACAGACTTATGCCTGCCTAAGTTCAGTCTAAGCAAAGTATCTCCAGATTAAATGAGTTTTGAATGTCTCTAGTTCTTTCTTTTAGCTTCTCGGTTTTTTCTAGAATAGGCAGAAGAATTCCTTGAACTAAAACAGACCCATGCATCAACTCTGGTGGCCCTTGCTACACCTTGTCTTGACTAAGGATAGGGCTGACCAAAGGGCAGGGCAGGTCTTAAGAAACTCTATAAGCCAATTAGAGTTCACACCTGGCAGTTTCTTCCTTAAAGGGACAGAATGATGATGACTATTCCTGTCACAGGCTCCCTTTGCTTCCCTGTCCATCTACATTTCTCCAGCTAACGTAACAAAACCAGCTTTGATAAAATGAAGAGAAAGTGGAAAATGGCATTTAATTACACCTGATTTGCAACAAATGGGTAACATGTCACTACTAAAGAATTTTTTTTTTTAATGACAAGGCTCACAGCACATAAAGACACAGCACCAGTCACAAAACAGAGGTTCATCATTTGAGAGAGGAGGATCAGGCGATTAAGGTAGAGGTGGTCTGGCAACCCACTCCAGTATTCTGGCCTGGAGAATCCCATGGACAGAGGAGCCTGGCAGGCTATAGTCCATGGGGTCGCACAGAATCGGACACAACTGAAGTGACTTTGCACAGCATAGTCGCCATTGGGCCAGCTGGCTTCTCTGGGCTAATAATCAGAGACTATGCTACTAAACCTAGGCTGGTCAACTCACGAATTTATGCCACGAGTTGCATGGGGTCTGGAAGACAGGATAGTTAAAGAACATGTCTTATTGATAAAGGATATCAACATCTTTATGTCGCTTATAAGAACTTTACAAGTCTATGTGTGGATCTCTAAAATGCTTTGCCATAGTTAGTTTTTAAGCAAATACGAAATCTTTCAGGTTCCTTAACAATAACAGTAATAACAACAAAGTTGGATTAGCGCTAATGATGGCTAACTTTAATCAGTATTTTGTTTTTGCCAGGCATTGTTCTAGACAATTAACTCAATCTTCAAGACACATCTGTTAGGTACAATTATTGCCCTCATTTATAGATGGGGAAACTGAGATTAAGAGGTAAAATAATTTGCTCAAGAACAAATAATTGTTATCTATAAGCCCCTAGTTTCAATTCCTGTTTTCCCTGATACAAAATCTCCTGATTTTGCAGTTTTAACCACTGAGTTATTCCCACTGCCTTATAACTTTCAACCTGAACTTACTATTATGTCTGTGGACTGGCATTTGCATTATCCAGGAGTTTGTTAAAAATGCAGACTCAGCCCAATCTCAGCCCAGTGAACAGAAATCTGTATTTGACAAGAGCCACAGATAATTCACGTGCAGCACTTGCTACAGGGCATGGTGGGAAAGGAAAGAACAGGGAAGAGGAACCTTTCAAATCTAGTCCTCCATAAAGCTCAGGGGATCATCCAAAAACCAGCAGAAATGCCCTAATGGAGTGGGGAACAACATACAAAACAACCAAAGGGAAGGAGGAAAGAAAACAATTCTATCAAGAACTTTGCGGCTTTACTATGTCTCATTGTCATTTGGATGCTCAAACATGAACATGCATAATGTCAAGTATGCCGAGGATGCAAAAGTGGATGAAACAGTTTGGAACAAGCTTCAGGGAACTTCAAATCTAGCTTATCATGCTGCCATGAAAAATGGTGGTCATGAAAAATAAATCAAGACAAGGGCTTCCCTGGTGGCTCAATGATAAAGAATCCCCCTGCCAATGGAGGAGACGGGTTTGATCCCTGATCCAGGAAGATCCCATATGCCTCGGAGCACAGAGCCCATGTGCCTCAACTACTGAAGCCTGCATGCCCTAGAGCCTGTGCTCCACACAAAGAGAAGCCACTGCAATGAGAAGCCCACATGCCCCAACGCCAGAGTGGCCCCATCGCCATAACCAGAGAAAAGCCCAATCAACTAAGTAAAATTATGTATAAAAAACAAACCAAGATATTTAATCCTCATAACAATCAGCTTGTTAAATATTCTTCCACCCCTGCCTTTCTCTAAGTGAAGGACAGCCTGTAGGAGAATCCTGTCTCGAGCTTGTGCCTGCGTGCGTGCCAAGGCCCACCTGAGCCTTAGGGTCCGCTGGCAGATGTTTCACCCCTTGCTCTCCTCCTCCCCCTCCTTTTCCTCTGCTCCCACTCTCTCGGAGAGGAGTCTGCAGAAGTTCCACTCCCGTTCCCTTCCTCATGTCCGTTGCCACGCTGACCTCAGGGTGTTTTTTCTTTCAGTACCAAAACTCTTGTTTATTTTAGAGCCAACCTTCCGAATAAGGCAGGTGAGCAAATATCTGAATGTGTGGGGTAGGGACACATTGCACGCATTCCATCTAGACAGGTGTTTAAATTACTGCGGGAATAAATACAGGTGATGGATTGAGAAAAGGGGTAGCAGCAACAGAGAGGGAGGCCAATTTCCGGTGGCTGGCCCGCCCAAGTGTTACTGCTTGTTACTGCTGTTTGCTCAAAGTAGCGCTACAGCCAGTGCTGTAATTAAAATATGATGGCATTGCCCTGATGGCTTCCCAGAATATACCTACCACCCACTCAGACACATAACCTTTTGGTATCCAAAAAGGATCTGGGGCCAGGCCTAACTAGATCACTGTTGCTCTGCAGGCATGCTCGAGAAATGCTACAGTCCTGAATGCTCAAAAGAAGTCCAAAACTCAAAGATTTAAGTTCATAAACATTTACTCTGTTGCTGCAAAGCCTTGGGTAATGTCTTAAGAGTATGGGTGGCCATACTCTTAAAATGTGGCCTCTGCCCTTAAGCCATGAAGGAGTTGGTAATCTAGTGAGAAAAACATCCAGACAAATAGCAATATTAAAGGCCTCCAGGATATGGTAATTGCTGTAATAAAGGCATTAAGGAAATTCAAAGAAGGCAGTTGAACTGGTCCTAAAATGATCTGTAGGAGGACTGGTTTGGGGCTGGTGGAATGGTGGTGGCTCCAAGGAGAAAAGATAAGGCAGGATTAAAAATGCAGAGACAGATAAGCAAGAAGAGTCTCTGAGAAACAGAAAGACTCTAATTCGGCTAAAGCTTAGAGCAATGGAAGATGGAAACCAATAGGACAACACCTTGGGAGGTCCCTGAATTCTCCTCTCTTCATCTAGTAGACAGCAGTAAGATGGCTCGCAGATTCGGACAGAGTAGGGCTATGCCAGGACTGTGGGGAAGCAGGGAGATCTGGCTGAGAGTCAGCACGGTCAGGCGAGACATAATAAGGATGGGATGCAGGACATGCTTTGCGGGTCTCTCCTCATCCCCCCTCCCACCCCGCCCCAAGGCTGAAGGAGAGTGCTGGGCCTTGGACTGGAGAGCGGCATTTGTAGTAAGATGATAAAAGCTCTCAAGTTCATGTGTTCACATTTTCTTTTGAATCAGCCCTCTTTTGGATTGCATCCTCCCAAACAGCTGGCAAGGCAAGTTGGCACTGCCCACCCTTTAAGAAGGGAAGGTCCAAGAGTGGGCATCTTAGGCCAGCTTTGTTCTAGGGCCTCATGGGAAAATGCGCCTTTCCTTAGATTTATCATTCCATGCCCCTCCCCCCCCAACAAGAAAATGATTTGAGGATCAAGACAAGGAGGTGGACCAGGAGCGACGTGCCTAGGAGGCAGACTAGATGGCTTCTGTCTAGGCCTGAGACCTGGAGGCAAAAGAAGACATTGGCTCATCCAGCCCATGTCACCAAAGCTAGGATTCCTACTCAGGAGACTGGAGCCAAAAATCTTGTAGTGATTAAGAGATGCTTTGGCCTGGGAGATCGTCTCTGGGAATCTTGACTCTTAAGTTAGCTGCTATGGAATCTGGATTCCAGCCATAGTTCTCTTGCAGTCAGTGTTTAATGACCAATAACTTCTAGATCCACCATGGAACAACAAAAACAAACAAACTGACGTTTAAGGATAGGGAGGTTTAGGCAAATATTTGAAAAGACAAAACAGGTTAATGGAAAAAAAACAAGTTGCCAGTGTCTACTGCGATATTGAATCCCCTACCATATCAACATTAACTAGCATCTACTTCTGTGCATTTTGGAGAAGGCAATGGCAGCCCACTCCAGTACTCTTGCCTGGAAAATCCCATGGGTGGCGGAGCCTGGTAGGCTGCAGTCCATGGGGTCGCTAAGAGTCGGACATGACTGAGCGACTTCACTTTCACTTTTCACTTTCATGCCTTAGAGAAGGAAATGGCAACCCACTCCAGTGTTCTTGCCTGGAGAATCTCAGGGACGGGGAAGCCTGGTGGGCTGCCGTCTATGGTGTCACACAGAGTCGGACATGACTGAAGGGACTTAGCAGCAGCAGCAGCACTTCTGTGCATGCATGTGCCACCAGAGATGCTCAGAGGGCTCAAACAAACCTTGTGCGCACCAGGACCCAGAGACCCCACAGAGACTGAGAAAGAACTGTGTTTGAGTGTCTCCTGTGGAGGTACGGGTCAGCAGTGGACTGCTGCGGGGGCAGGGGCTCTGGGTGAGGTAGACCTGGGTATGGCATTAGCCCTCTTGGAGGAGGTCGCCATTAACCCCACCATAGAGCCACCAGAACTTAACACAGGACTGGGAAACAGACTTTTAAAAAGAGAAAAGCTATGAACAACCTAGACAGCATATTAAAAAGCAGAGACATTACTTTGCCAACAAAGATCTGTCTAGTCAAAGCTATGGTTTTTCCAGTAGTCATGTATGGATGTGAGAGTTGGAGTACAAAGAAAGCTGAGGGCCGAAGAATTGATGCTTTTGAACTGTGGTGTTAGAGAGTCTCTTAGACAGCAAGGAGATCTAACCTGTCCATCCCAAAGGAAATCAGTCCTGAATATTCATTGGAAGGACTTATGCTGAAGCTGAAACTCCAATACTTTGGCCACCTGATGTGAAGAACCAACTCACTGGAAAAGACTCTGATGCTGGGAAAGACTGAAGATGGGAGGAGAAGGGGATGACAGAGGATGAGACGGTTGGATGGCATCACCAACTCAATGGACATGATGAGTAAGCTCCAGGATTTGGTGATGGACAGGGAGGCCTGGTGTACTGCAGTCCATGGGGTCCCAGAGAGTCAGATATGACTGAACAGCTGAACCAAACTGAACCACTGTGCATGCATGTGCCATCAATCCCTCAAGAATGAGACACTCTCCACTTACAGCAGGCCCCTGGGTTCTACATTTCTACTGATATGGCTTGTCTACAAACGTAGTGGCAAAAACCCTTCTCTCACTGGGGCTTGTGGGTTTTCACAAGACTTTCACCTTAACGCAGTACCTAGGTGTCTCATTGTGCCTGGGAAGACACAAGCAGCAAGGACAGATACAGCTGTGCCAGGACAGGCAGGAGTTATCCCCAACCTGGAAACTGAAAAATCAGAGGCTATTTTGGGCTTCGCCATTAGCCCTAGGAAGGTCCTTCACACCACATAAGTAGAGCTGGATCCTGAAATCTTGTTGCTAGTACCTTGCGCTTTACTTTCCAATGTTAGATTTATTTTTCACACAAGAGGTCCCTCAGCTATAAAGGATCCTTACCATTACACTGTTTCAAGAGCATAAGGGTAGAGTTGAAGAGCTTCATGCCATGTTTTGCATTGTATTCTAATTATAGGTTTATTCACTTATCTTGCCCCACAAATTACATGCTCCCTTAGGACAAGGACTGCATCTTATTCCCTTTTGTATCCCTAGAGTTTACCCAGTAGGCACAAAAGTATTTATATAAATGAAGCGGGTCTCATCTAGTCTCAAATAACCCTCACAAACACACCTCAATCTCCTACTAGCAGCTAGTTTCTCCAGTGAGTTAAAAAGTGATTCATGTCACTGGAAGGCTTGCAAGGAAATTAAAGGTTCCAAATTACGTCTCTTTAAAAATACCATAAGGGAAGGACTGCTTTGGAATAAGGGGAAATGAAATAATCAGTGACTAGAGTGAGAGATAAGTGTTGCTCTTGCTATTATCAACCTGCATAATTTTAGAGATGATTTCTGCCCGCTCTTGAAGTTTTGGGCAAAGTTCTTAAATGGGTCGAATAATAGCTTAGACATACAGATTTTATTCCTTGTCGATGAATATACTATATACGCTTTTCACGACACTGAAACAGCAAACAGCTAACACTCCATTTGAGATTCACTCAAGCAACCTCAGGTTCACTAAGGCTGTCTGCAAATTTCAGGTATCTTATTTATCAAAATGGAGATGGAAATTCAACATCAAAGACTTAGTAATAGCTTAACATAAGAACAAATCAGTGGCAGAGCATTCCCAATGCAGCTTATAATCTTGGCATAGCTCAGACTCCTCATTATAGCGTGGTCCATAAAATCTTAACTAAGTCATCTAATGAGGTCTAGAGATGGGGTTCCACAAGATTATTTAATTAATCCAACAAATGTTTATCAGACACTCTGTGGCATTCTTCTGAGCACTGAGGATAGAACAATCTTTTTTTAATTAAAAAAATTCTTGCCTTCATGAAGATTATGGCCTGGGGGAGGGGGGGGTGTTGTATCACTGAAATATACAAAGAATGTCTGAAGGTAAGATAATCACAAATTTAGAGCAATCACTTTTGGCCAAATTACTGATATTAATGACCATATACTACCTACAAGTTTTCAGGAGTTCTCAACTTGGAGACCTTGGGTCCACCAGGCATCATGAAGGAGTTAAGCTAGAGGCGGAGGAAATGTTTATGAACCCTCTGAAATTAATGTACATTTCTAAGTTTGAGTGCACATTTTTTTCAGGACAAAAACTGTAACTTACATTCAATTCTCAAAGGAATCTCTCACTCCAAAAAGGTTAAGACTCACTTCATATCACTGCTACGAAGATTAATTTTTCTAAAGCTGTATTCACACTGTACTCTGAACTACACAGCAGCATCTTGAGAACAACGTTCTCTGTGTCCTTCACATACAGAGGCTCATCAGAATACGATGGGATCAACTCAGTCTGTCATGGACCCTTCATTCCCCTGACCATGGGGCCCTGAATTGGAATAGAGAAATGTAGTGGTGAGTCCTAGCTGACTTGTTTTACCATATGTCGCTGGAACAAAAGGCAATCCTTGAATAAAAAAAAAAAATCACTGGACCAAGATCTATTTCACTCAAGATAAATGAAAACGCAAAGTGCTGGATCTGTACTTAATTACATGATTTGCATCACTGAATAAATACTAGAGAATATATTCAATTAAGAAACAAGAAAAGAATCATCCTTAAACAGCTACTTTTAAACCATTCTTCCAAGGGCACTTCCTGAGCAGGTATTAAATCATTAGCCATGACCACAAACATGTTTTAAGGCATGACCTTTGTCTCCTGTTCCTGGATACTGATAAAATGAATCTCAAGAAATTTATATTCTAATCAGCAGGAGATAAGAGTTCCAGTGTTAATCTCACTTTCAAAGGGGTTAGGCAAGGCAAGGAAGCTCTGCAGCTCTGTTGCATTAGAACTCAGTTCTCCTGCCACGTCTTCTCTCATAAACGCTGTCACTTACACGACATACATACACACACAGACACTTGGTGTTCCAAAATCTACAAAGAGTTCCAGATCAAGAATTGCCAAAGACATTCCTGGAAAACCTTACAAGATGGCCAGATCCGTTTCTTGTACTTCTAATTCATTATTCAGTCTTTGAGTCGATGGGGGCCACCGCCACCACGATAAACAGATCTACTCTCACTGTATCTCCAGGGATTAAGAAGGCTGCTCAGTGATGAACCTGAATTCACTACCAAACAATCTGATGGCTTGGCTACAACTCTACAGTGGCCTTAAGCTGAGTCACTAGAGTCTAAGGAGAGGTGAGAGTCCTGTGTGGAATGAGAAGAGGCAGAAAAACACCGAGGGAAAGAGTATAAAGTCAGAGAGATCTGGGTTTGCGTCCTGGTGCCGTCACCTGCCATATGTGTGACCTCAGCAGAGTGGCCTATGCTTTCAGCTATTTTCTTCATCTGTTAAAAAAAAGTCTCTACTTCATAAGGTTACAGAGACAATAATGCATATAAAGTACTTACCACAGTGTCCAGTACAAAGCAGACATTCAACTAATGTCACCTACTTGATTATAAAGGGCAGGTGTGTTGAAAAAAAAATGGAAGAGGAATAGTTTTTTAAAACAAATGTAAAAACCAATATAACACAGAAGAGAAATTTTTTTTTAATTTAGCAAGCATGTAATAAGTGCATACCAAGTGCTGGGTGATGGATTAGAAGGAATACCATCACATAGTTTATAACTCAATAGAAAAGAAGAGATGCAAAACTATAACATATTTTGTTATAGGGAATGACTAATGAAGGGCTACAGATACAGACAATGGAAAGATGACGTCTGGATGGGGTGGCAGGGGATTATTCATTCATTTATTTTAAAAATAAGTATCAAATCCACACTATATACCCAGGTTGGGAAAACTGGTGAAAAAATGGACATGGTCACTTTCCACCTTAACCAGGTACCTTATAGTCCAGTAGAATTAGCACATTTACTGAGTACTACCCATGAGTTAGGTTCTGAGGCAGCAAAGGATACTGCCTCCAAAGAGCTCACTGTTCATTAAAGGAGAGAGCTATCTGAACAAACACAAATAACTGTGTGGCGAATGAAATGGCATGCCTCTGAGAGAAGTGGCATTTACACTGAGCCTGGACAAACGTATATAGTTACATATAGTGTTGTTGTTGTTCAGTCAGTAAGTCGTGTCCAACTCTTTGTGATCCCCTGGACTGCAGCAGGCCAGGCTTCCCTATCTCCCGCAGTTTGCTCAAATTCATGTCCATGGAGTCAGTGATGCCACCCAACCATCTCATCCTCTGTCGCCACCTTCTCCCTTCCTTAATCTTTCCCAGCATCAGGATCTTTTCCAATGAGTTGGGTCTTTGCATCAGGTGGCCAAACTACTGGAGCTTCAGCTTCAGCATCAGTCCTTCCAATGAATATTCAGGATTGACTTCCTTAAGGATTGACTGGTTTGATCTCTTTGCTGTCCAAGGGACTATCAAGAGTCTTCTCCAGCTTCACAATTAGAAAGCATCAATTCTTTGGTGCTCAGCCTGTGAGAGGTCCAACTCCCAAATCCATACACGACTACTGGTAAAGCCATAGCTTTGACTAGACGGATCTTTGCCAGCAAAGAGATGTCTCTGCTTTTTAATGCACTGACGAGCTTTGCCATAGTTTTTCTTCTAAGGAGCAAGTGTCTTTTAATTTCACGGCTGCAGTCACCATCTGCAGTGATTTCGGAGCCCATGAAAAAAAAAAATCTGCCACTGTTTCCACGTTTTCCCCATCCATTTGCCATGAAACGATGGGACCAGATACCATCTTAGTTTTTTGAATGTTGAGTTTTAAGCCAGTTTTTTCACTCTCCTCTTTCACCTTCATCAAGAGGATCTTTAGTTCCTCATTGCTTTCTGCCATAAGGGTGGTATGATCTGCATATCTGAAGTTTATATTTCTCCAGGCAATCTTGATTCCAGCTTGTGCTACAGCCAGCCCATCATTTCATATGATGTACTCTGCATATAAGTTAAAAAGCAGGTGACAAAATAGAGCCTCGACATACTCAGTTCCCAATTTTGAACCAGTCCATTGTTCCATGTCCGGTCCCAACTGTTGCTTCTTGAGCTGCATACAGGTTTCTCAGGAAGCAGGTAAGGTGGTCTGGTATTTCCATCTCTTTAAGAATTTTCCTCAGTTTGTTGTGATCCACACAGTCAAAGGCTTTAGCATAGTCAATGAAGCAGAAGTAGATGCTTTTCTGAAATTCCCTTGTTTTTTCTATGATCCAACGGATATTGGCAATTTGATCTCTGGTTCCTCTGCCTTTTCTAAATCCAGCTTGTACATCTGAAAGTTCTCGGTTCATGTCCTGTTGACTGGGGAACGTTTCCCAAGAGAAGATAGCATAAATTAAGGAACAGAGACTAAGAAAATTCTGGATGAACTGCACAAAAACCTCTGTCATGGGAAGGAGACAGGTTGGAGAAAGTAATCTGGAGCCAGATTCTACATAAAGGCTTTGAATAACATTTAATAGCTGGGGCTTCCCTTTGAAGATAACAGGATTCCATTCAAGATTCTTGAGCAAAGGAGTATCATTATCAGACTGGTGGTTTAGAAAGATTCCTTTAGAACAAAGACTAGGGTGAATAGAGGAGAATGGCTGGGAGACCATTTAGGAGGTAACTGTAGTGATCCAGTCCAGAGATAATTAAGTCCTTAAGCAGAACAGTAGATGTGAAACAGAGAAGATACATATCAGAGAAATTATAGAGTCAGACTCAACAAGAACTGGCAACAACTGCCCTGACATAGAATGAGGAAACAGAAAAGCTGATAAACTAAAGGCTCTGCACCGAAGCCCCTAGGAGAAGTGCAGTGTCACCGATACAGAGGGGAAAAGGGGAGAAGAACAGATAAGTATTAGATATACTGAACATTTTCTGAGTATTTTCAAAACATGCTTAAAAAGTACATTGAATATTCTGGGTTCTTGCAATACAGTTGGATGGAGATGTCTAGCAGGCATTTGGAAATCTGGACATGACACTCAGAAAACAGGTTCCAACTAAAGACATATATTTGGGAGCAATCTGCAGACCAGTACTAGATGAAGCTATGGGAAGAGGAAATCTACCCAAGGGGAGGCACTACAGAGAGGCATAAAGTTCAGGTGAGCTCTGGAATTCAGATGCATGTTGAAGGATACCTGTGAGAACAGGGGGAAACAGATGCCGAGGCCGCACCCCCTTCTTTAATCAGAAAGACTCTGCTGTTGTCAGTTTACACATTTCAGGCCTAAATACCAGTGGGTTTTTAAAAATGTGGAAAGTGGAGTCTAGTTTTTTGGGGGGACGTATAGGATCAGATCTCAAAGGAATTACCCAAGGGCTGGAGAAGCTAAGGGGAGTTTTCAGGAAGGAGGCAGTCAATAATAGTGCCATGTACTAAAAGAGAATGAGGATTAATAACAGGTGACTGAAGCTGGCAATTCCAAGGTCATCAGTGACCTTTGAGAGTTACTGTTTTGTTTAGTCGGTCAGTAATGTCTGACTCTTTTGCGACCCCCATGGACTGTAGCCTGCCAGGCTCCTCTGTCCTTGGGATTTCCCAGGCAAGAATATTGGAGTGGGTTGCCGTTTCCTTCTCCAGGGAATCTTCCCAACCCAGGGATTGAACCCATGTCTTTTGCACTGGCAGGTGGATTCTTTGCCACTGAGCCACCTGGGAAGGCCTCTGAGAAAGAGTCAAAATGGTAAGAGATAAAAAAAAGGTTATTTTAGAACAAGGGACCATCAGTAGGTCAACGACCTAAGGAAAATCTGGGGTTTAAAGCCTGAAGAGACACAGAAGAGCTGGGGAAATGATAGGATCAACTGGTACTATGACTCAGAGCAGGGAGGCACAAGGGTCCAGGAGACTTCGTCTTGACACTGTAATTACTCCACTTGACACAGAAGAAAATTAAGGCACAGGGAATTTAAATAACTTGTCCAAAGTCTCACTGACCCAAGGGCTTCTGTTTTTTCCATGTACCCTTTTCGGTTTCTAGAAATGGAGAAAAGGGAAGTATATGACACAAAGAAGCACAACTTTTCTACCCAGAAAAATACAGACCCAAAGAAGCTACACTTAGGGGAAAAAAATTACAAAATCAGAACACAAATGGACAATAGTTCGAACGTGTCAGATACGGTCAGGAGGCAGGAAGAGCATTTCCGGTACTGAATGCCCAAGCGTGTGATAACTGGGGGCCGCTGGCGTCAATCCTGGAAAACACCTGTAACCACGTCAAAAAATTGTGCTTCCTCTCTGCCAGCTTCACCTTCAAATAGCAATTTCTGAAATTGAGATCTACTCCAGGTCCACCCTGGACCCTGAAGAAATGAGCAGGATCACAATGGAAACTGCTGAAGCAGAAGAAATGATCAAAGAACTCCTTGAGTGCAAACGGATGGGTAAGCGGTGTGAGCCAACGTTCTCGACCTGGGCGGACACCCTTCTCTAGGACTAGGCGGGAAAGGGGCAGGGTGAGGAATGAAAGTAAAAAGACATTGAATGCTTTTTCGTTTCTCCTCTCCATCTAAATGAAAAATGGAGAAGTAAAAAGCATCTCCTCCCTCCCATGTATCTGTCAGCATATTTCCAGGAGGCCTGGCCACAGCCCGGGCACTGGCTGGCCGGGAACAGAGCCTGACACAGCACATTCGCTAGCACCGGAGCCTCGCCTGGGTGGTCGGCTGTTATTCCTTTGATTAAACTCCCAGGCTGGAAGAGCTGGAGCTGCGCCTAGTGATAGCTGGTCCTGCAATCTCACACTGGCCCGCACAGAGAGGCCAGTGCTCCCTCTGTCTCCCAGCCTCCCTCTCCTCACTGCAGAGCTGGGCTCCTTTGCCACATTCTTCTGTTCACTGACAGTGGTAACCACAGAGGGCTGCAGTTGTAAAGCACACCTCTCCTGGCACGGGGGTGAGGAAAAGACAGTGAGATCTCATAGTCAAGCTGCTACTCCAGCGTCACGCTATCAGCTACCTACCACAGGGCTCTCTCCCCAACCAGTGAAAGATGCTTTTAGAGCACCCCGCTTTCAGGGATGTACGCACTCATTTCCAAAGGATCCCAGCCCCCAAAGATAACCAGCTTCTCACGTGTCAAGGGAAAGAACTAAATCTGACCTTCTCTCTGCTCAGATTTGTTAGGCTGAATAATCCTAGATGCAGAATATGTAACTCTAGTTTCCAAGCATATGCAAACACTTCCAAAGTGGCCACGGTGGCCACTTTATGGTGGCAGGGCAAATTCAATATTCTTGTATGCTCTAGGCTATAAATAAGCTTAAATCATAGCAGAAATAGTAAAAGTAGTTACAAGATAAATGAAGTCCTGTTTTTAGACAAATAAATTTGTTAAGAATCTAGCCTCTAATGGAAATGATGGGCAACTCAAAGTTTTATAATCAAATTTGTAGGTTGTCTGAGTACTTTGCTTTCTTTTCTTTTGGCTAATTCACTGTTCTTCAGCATCTTCACCAGCGAGCAGGGAGGAAAACGGAATGCCATTGCTTCATCCTGCAACCCATCCTCCTCCCAGCTACCTAAATGAGACAGTTAAAAGGCAAGGCCCATTTGTCTCTGTGGCTCCTGGTCATTGTTGAGATAAAGAGCCGAGTTCCTTCACAGGTCATTCAAAGCGCTCCTTGAATCAGCCCTTGTCTTCTCCTCCGGCGTCCGTTTCAGCTGCTTTCTGCTGACTCCCTATGCTCCAACATTGCTAACCACCAGCTTCCTGGTTCTCCAGTACACACATGCAAGCTTTTCTTTTGGAGCCTGCCCCACCCTTCTTCTGCCACCCACCTGCCTACCCTTAAGATTCAGTGTAGGGGTAATCTCTTCCAAGAAGGCGGCTTTGGCACTCCCACTCCCACCCACATGCTGGGTTAGGTACCCTCTGGTGGCTTTGTTATTCCCTAGAAACCTCGGTGCATATCCCATGCAGTACATTCCGTAACACATTCTATCATGTATTATGTGGCTGTTTCCCATTCCACACTGTGAGTTACTTCACACTGAGATCTATTGTCTTGTATCATCCCTATGGCTTAGCATTAAGGTTTGGAACACTCCTAAGAGTGTAACAAAATGTTTTTGAAAGAATGAGTTAAAAGAATGCATTTGAATAAAAAGTTTTATGGAAAATGCAACTAAAAACTTTAATGGGCAAGTAGCTGAAATCATAGACAAAATAAAGGAACTCTTTTACAGAAATTCCCTCAAATTTCAATTTTTCGGGGGAGGGGAGCCATGCCACATAGCATGCAGGATCTTAGTTACCTGACCAGGGAATGAATCCATGCTCCCTGTGACAGAAGTACAGTCTCAACTGCTGGACTGCCAGGCAAGCCCCGAATTTCAATTTTTTTAATACTCATCTTCCAAAATAGCATGAAAATTTAAAATCAGCATACCTTACTTAGTGGAAGATCTCTTGACGCTTTGCCAAGAAAAGTAATATAGAGATATATATCAGGGCTTATGGAATATAATACTTTGGCCACCTGATGCAAAGAGCTGACTCAATGGAAAAGACCCTGATGCTGGGAAAGACTGAAGGCAGATGCTGGGAAAGATTGATGGCAACAGGAGGAGGGGGACAACAGAGGATGAGATGGTTAGATAGCATCATCAACTCAATGGACTTGAGTTTGAGCAAACTCTAGGAGATAGTGAAGGACGGGGGAGTCTGTGTGCTGCAGTTCACGGGGTCACAAAGAGTAGGACACGACTTAGCAACTGAGCAACAACATGGCATATAATTCAAGCAAGACCCACAGGAAAATCCACAGCTTTAAATTAAAAAAAAAAAAAAGGAGAGGAAATGAGTGAAAATAAGGGAAGTACTCAATTCAAGAAATTGGGAGGAAATACCAAAACTATAGAATGCAGAAGGAAGTTAGCAAAGATAAAACAAGAAGATAACCAATTAAAAAACTATAACAGAAAGAATATATCCTATAGAACAGGGATGGAGCAAAGAAAATATTCATGAAAAAAAGCACAGATGCAAAACAGGAATTGAAAGTAAGAAACTAATGACAGATAAGAGGAAATTAGAAACATTTGAAGGAATTACTGTACACAGAGTTGCTTCTGGTGAGCTGAGCTAAAGGTTCACACCCCAAGTCCGGAGAGGAGAGTGGACCTTTCAGCACATTCTGACTGGAGGCGCGCCTCTCACCAGAACCACAGACATCTTATCACTTGCCTCAGTGAATAAGCAACCAAGGCACTTTGTTTCAAACACAGCTAGGAGCAAAAGGAAATGGCTAGTAAACAGATGTTCCAGGGCTCATATTAAGTCATTACAACATGTTATTATTTACCAGAAAAAGAACAATAGAAGAATTCCCCAAATTCCAAATTAAGGAATTACTTTCTCTGAGGAGAAATAACACAAATAACATATAACTTGAACTTTTCAACAGCAACATTCATTTTGGTAACACAATGTTTTATCCAAAAACTGACTTCAAATCAAATCACAAACCTTTAGTTATTAAGAGCCTTCTACAGCTTTGAAAGAGCGATCCTTTCCAAGCATACAGCATTTAGACTTTACAGAAAGGTTTTTGCATACTGTCTTCATGACCTTGTTGTATTTTCCCCATCAACAAATAAAGACCGTGAGGTGTACAGAATTTGAGTGAATTGCCCAAGATCACACAGCTAGTAGAAGAAGGCAAAAAAAGTCAGCCACTGTTTCCCTATCTATTTGCCATGAAGTGATGGGACCAGATGCCATGATCTTCGTTTTCTGAATGTGAAGCTTTAAGCCAACTTTTTCACTCTCCTCTTTCACTTTCATCAAGAGGGCTTTTTAGTTCCTCTTCCCTTTCTGCCATAAGGGTGGTGTCATCTGCATATCTGAGGTTATTGATGTTTCTCCCGGCAATCTTGATTCCAGCTTGTGCTTCTTCTAGCCCAGCATTTCTCATGATGTACTCTGCATAGAAGTTAAATAAGCAGGGTGACAATACACAGCCTTGATGTACTCCTTTTCCTATTTGGAATCAGTCTATTGTTCCATGTCCAGTTCTAACTGTTGCTTCCTGACCTGCATACAGATTTCTCAAGAGACAGGTCAGGTGGTCTGGTATTCCCATCTCTTTCAGAATTTTCCACAGTTGATTGTGATCCACACAGTCAAAGCCTTTGGCATAGTCAATAAAACAGAAACAGATGTTTTTCTGGAACTCTCATGCTTTTTCGATGATCCAGCGGATGTTGGCAATTTGATCTCTGGTTCCTCTGCCTTGTCTAAAACCAGCTTGAACATCTGGAAGTTCAAGGTTCATGTATTGCTGAAGCCTGGCTTAGAGAATTTTGAGCATTACTTTACTAGTGTGTGAGATGAGTGCAATTGTGTGGTAATTTGAGCATTCTTTGGCATTGCCTTTCTTTGGGATTGGAATGAAAAGTGACCTTTTCCAGTCCTGTGGCCACTACTGAGTTTTCCAAATTTGCTGGCATATTGAGTGCAGCACTTTCACAGCATCATCTTTTAGAATTTGAAATAGCTCCACTGGAATTTCATCACCTCCACTAGCTTTGTTCATAGTGATGCTTTCTAAGGCCCACTGGACTTTGGACTCCAGGATGTCTGGCTCTAGGTGACTGATCACACCATCATGATTAGCTGGGTCGTGAAGATCTTTTTTGCATAGTTCTTCTGCGTATTCTTGCCACCTCTTCTTAACATCTTCTGCTTCTGTTAGGTCCATACCATTTCTGTCC
This sequence comes from Bos mutus, assembly GCF_027580195.1. NCBI lineage: Eukaryota > Metazoa > Chordata > Mammalia > Artiodactyla > Bovidae > Bos > Bos mutus. The sequence goes on from NC_091626.1 coordinate 98,767,376, forward strand.
TTTATCGAGCCCATCTTTCATGAAATGTTCCCTTGGTATGTCTAATTTTCTTGAAGAGATCTCTAGTCTTTCCCATTCTATTGTTTTCCTCTATTTCTTTGCAGTGATCACTGAGGAGGGCTTTCTTATCTCTCCTTGCTATTCTTTGGAATTCTGCATTCAAATGGGTATATCTTTCCTTTTCTCCTTTGCTTTTAGCGTCTCTTCTTTTCACAGCTATTTGTAAGGCCTCCTCAGACAGCCATTTTGCTTTTTTGCATTTCTTTTTCTTGGGGGTGGTCTTGCTCCCTGTCTCCTGTACGATGTAATGAACCTCCGTCCATATAGTTCATCAAGCACTCTGTCTATCAGATCTAGGCCCATCGATCTGTTTCTCACTCCCACTGTATAATCGTAAGGACTTTGATTTAGGTTGCAACTGAGGTCTAGCGCGTCTATTCTGCTCATTAAAATTAGAAACATGCTCCAGGCCGTGACCCAGTGAGAGCAGTGTCACGGGTCACCGGTCCTTCCCCTCCTCATAGCCTCTGCACATTTCACAGTTCCTTCTCATTCTCTTTTCACATCATCCTGTCACTAAAATCTAACTATTAATTACTTTCAAGTCTCAACACTGCCTGTACAAGATTCTTCACTTTCTAATTCACATTAGGCTTTTTACCTACTCCCTTTCAACTATTAGAGATTTGAAAAAGAAAATTCATTACAACCTCACACTCTGGGATGAGGCGGAAATAAAGCTTGAATTATGGCCCATAATTTTACACAGAGAAGTAGGGCACCACCAGGGAGCAGTGTGTTGCCTGCTTTTAACATGCACTTGAAGTAGTCTATGGCTTCACTTTTTTCCTAGATTTGATTATCAGTAGAGGATTGTCAGGCTTTCCAGGTCATGCTAGTGGTAAAGAACCTGCCTGCCAGTGCAAGAGACGTAAGAGACGTGGATTCGATCCCCTGGAGGAGAGCATGGCAACGGACTCCAGTATTCTTGCCTGGGGAATCCCATGGACAGAGGAGCCTGGCAGACAGATTACAACGGGGTCGCAAAGAGTGAGACATGACTGAAGTAACTTAGCACAGCACAGCACACAGCACAGAGAGCTGTCACCAATTAAAGAATATGACACTATGAAGATACAGAAAACTATAACTTTGGACTTGAATTACAATAATTCCTTTGGAGGATTTTGATGCCATTTTATATTAAGAAAAAGGAAAAAATATGGCTTCTGCTTCCAGTTAAATACCATAGAGATAATCAGCAAGAAGGGCTAAAAGAATCCTATAGTTCTTAACTTTACTGTGTTGTAAAGCTAGTCAACATACATACAACGTAAAAGTCAAAATCCCAGTATCCATCAAGCTTGCTGGATGACCTTGATTATATAACTCTTTTAGCCTCAGTTTCCCCCATCTGTAAAATGGGGAGAATGATATGGTTTGAAATAACTCATTAATCAGTGCCCAGAAAACATCCTGACATCAAGAGATGAAAGGTAGTACAGTTAAAAAAGTAAAAGGTAATGTTATGGCATTCTGGTAAAAAGATTTCTAAGACTACAACTCATTGGCAATTTTTACCAATGAAATAAGTTATTTTTAAAGATTGTTTAAAAGTGTATTTACAACTGAACATTCGAGTTTATTTGTCCACGAAATAGGTACATCACAGCTAGCAGCAGACTTAACTTTGCGATACCTGTGACAGAAATCCTTCCTTTAAAGCCGAAGAGGAACACTTTTAGCTAACATTCTTTAGCTCAAAAAACCAGTGAACATTCATTCAATAAGCATCAGCATATGGGCATTAGTAAAGACAGGAATGGCAGAGAACCATGGAGTTAACCCTATCCACTGGTTAAAAGCTCCATGACACCCCAAACTGCCATACCTGCTGGGTGAGGAGGCTGATGTGAGTGGATGGAGAATACTGCCTGGCTGCCTGCTTCTCGGCCAGCCGCTGAAGTTCGGCCGTAACCATACTTGGGTTGTATCGTTTGCTGTATGAAGAGCCATCTTCTCCCTCCTTTTGGGTTCTGGCCACTCCTGAATGCTGCTTGTTTGGATGGCATGAACCTGCTAAAGAGAAAAGCTTTCATCCACTTAGGAAAAAAAGATTAGAAAAACTTAGGATGATGACAACCAATAGGTAGTTCACTGAATCCCAGGGATCTTTGACAACAAGAGGAGCAAGGAACTATCTTCAAAAGCTCACAAAAGTAAACGCATACCCTTATTATACCCGAGGATCTCTTCCTATCACCAATTTGTTACAAGCATCCATAACTATGTTTTTGCATAATATGAATCCTTCACAAAAAAAGGATTTTCATCATATGTAGTGGGAAATAATTGATCCTAAAATGAATGAATATAAAAAGTGCAGCCTTGAAAATCGTTGTGATTCTTGCTTTTCTTGTTATGTGACAGTACTTGTCAGTAGTCTGTTGAGCCCACTGTCAAATCATCCACACCGCAGCCCACCAGGCTCCTCTGTCCAAGGGATTCTCCAGGCAAGAATACTGGAACGGGCTGCCACGGCCTCCGCCAGGGGAGCTTCCCACCCCAGGCACTGAACCTGCATATCTTACACTGGTAGGTGGGTCTTTACCACCAGCACCACCTGGGAAGCCCCACAATCCTCCTTACAAAGCTCAAAAAGGAAAAGAAGGATAAAAACAAAACTGAATTTATTTAGAAAAACAGTAATAATCCTATATCATCAAATTTCAATTGATTTCTCTTTCAGATTTCAGTTTCTTCTTTCAACTATAATATCAGAGAAATCTATTGTTTTTGAGCACTGAAATTTTGGCAAAAAGAAATTATTTAATTAAAAATCAAGGTTCATATTTTTTCTATGGTAAGTCACACAATCCATTAGAAAAAAATTAAAAAGTCAGAAAAGTGGAAACACTAATGTGTTTCCTTTCTGTCTTATTAGTGCTTATATAACCATGATCATCCTTGTATATACAATTTGATGACACTGCTTTATTATATTATTTGACACATATAAAATACTATCTACAATAGATGTAGAAGTTATAAAACATATAATGAACTGACTACCTAAGTCATATTAACATGCATCAACCCATGGGTTCCTTCTCATTCTTAATCTCCCCTTATCATTCATCCCCTTCTTTTTTTAAATAGTTTTATTCTTCATTTCTGTGTGTGTAGGCATACTTAAAATACAGTTAATTTTGCTTGTTTTTGAGCTCTATAAAAATGGTATCTTACTGTAGTAGTTTCCTGGGACTTGTTTTTGTTAATACCATACTTCTAATATTTATCCTTTCTCAGTACAGGTGAAATTCATTAACTTTACATGGTGCTTGGTATTCCATTTTGGAAATACACTACAACTTATCTTTCTATTTCCTCATTGATGGTTATTTTGGTTACTGCAAGCTTATTGCTATTGTAAACAGTTCAGTTGTGAACACTCTTGCATACATGTCCTAGGGCATGTGTAGAAGAACTTCTCTTCTGTATGTGGCTAGAAGTTGAGTCAGAGAGTATAAGAATTTAAAAATTCATGTGATAATAACAAACGGTATATTTTACACTACCACAAACAAAATACAAGGCTTCCTGCTGATCAGTATCCCCTCCAACACTTAGTATTGTCAAATATCTTAATTCTTCCCTCTTTTAAGAGGGTGGAAGGTCTCACTGTAGCTTTCACTTATATTCATCTGATTAATAACGATGTTGAGCACATTATCTCTTTTGCGATACCATTATTGGGTTGTCTTTTTTTCTTTCTGAAGGAGGCTTGCTTATGTTTTTACTTTCGTTTCCTACCATAAGTTATTAAAGATGGTCTAATCTATTCTAGAGTCTAAAGTTTGCATCTGAGATTGATTATATGGATTGTATGAGGCAGGGATGTAATTTCACTTTTGATCCTGTTTGGATAACCAGTTGTCCCAGCACCATTTATTGAAAAATGCATCCTTTTCCGTCTGTCATATATCCAAGTCTCATCTATCTGTGATTGTTTCCAACTTTCTATTCTGCTTCACTGGTCACTCTGCACCTTTTCCAATACTGCATTTTCTTAATCATCATACCTTCATATTCTTATCAAGATATTCGTCCACCATTTTTCCTTCTTCAGTAGGTTCTCACTACCCTTGGTCTTTTGCCTTTCCAGTATTGTTTTAGATGAGCCTTGTCAAGTACAACGCAGCTGTTGAGATTTTGGTTGGGATTGTATTGAATTCAGAGACAAATTTGATGAAAACATTTATGATATTAAGTCTTTCCATCCATGCACAGTCTATTTATATATTTATTTATGTTTTCTCTGTCTCTCAACAAAGTCTTACAAAACTTCTTTATAAGTCTTTCCTAAATTTATGCCTAGACAGCTTATAGTCTTCATGTAAATGATTTTTTAAAAACTTCGTTTTTGTGGTGATATGGTTGTACAGCAGTGTGAATGTACTTAATGCCCCTGTACACTGAAACATAGACAAAATGGTAATTTTTATATTATGTATGTCTCTGTTGTTGTTCAGTCACTCAGTCATGTCTAGCTCTTTGCGACCCCATGGACTGCAGCACGCCAGGCATCCCTGTCCTTCACCATCTCCTGGAGCTTACTCAAACTTGTGTCCACTGAGGCAGCTATGCCACCCAAACATCTTGCCCTCTGTCATCCCCTTCTCCTCCTGCTTTCAGTCTTTCTCAGCATCAGGGTCTTTTCTAAAAAGTCAGCTAACAGATTTTTAATATTGATCTTAGAGCCATCTATACTGCTAAAATAATTATTTCTAATGTATCGATAGCTTATTTTCAGTTTTCTATGTAGATAACATATAATCTGTAAATAAATAAGTAAATTTTAATTCCTACCTTTTGATGCTTATGTTTTTAATTTCTTGTCTGTTATGCTGGATCCTGACCTCCAGTAAAACACTGAATAGAAGCAAAGCTAGTAGGCATTCTCTTCTCTCTCTTAAAGGGAATGCGTTCAGTATCTCCCCATTTACATTAACATCTATGGTGAGATTTGGTGGATACCCTTTTTAATGAGGATTTCCTTCTCTTCCTAGTATGCTGAGAGTTATTATCATGAATGAGTATAGAATTTTACCAAATTCTTTTTCTACATCTACTAAAATGATGAATACAGTTTTTCTCCTTTAATCTGCTGATGTGACAAATGACATTTATAGATTTTCTACTGTTTTAAACCCTCTAGTATTCCCAGGATAAACTTGTTCATGGGACCTTATCTTTTTCACTTGTTGCAGGATATGGTTGGCTCATATTTTGATTAGAATTTTTGCATTTGTGTTCATAAATGATTCTAGTCTGTAATTTCCCTGATACTGTCCATAACTGGTTTTGTTATCAAGATTAAACTAGCCATACAGAATGATTTAAGGATAATTATTTCTTTTCCATGTTCTATGACAAGTTTAAGATTGGAATTATCACTCCCTTGAAAGACTGTCAACATTCATCTATAAAATCATCTGGGGCTCAAGTTTTCCTTGTGAAAATTATTGTATAAGTTATGTTAATAGTTACAATATCATTCAGGCTTTCTTTGCTTCTTGAGCCAATTTTTCTTATGGTATACTTTTGGTGGCATTATCCATTTCGTGTAGATTTTCAATTTTATTGGAACACAGTAGTTAACAGTATTCTAATATTTTTTTCACCCAAGCTAATTTGTATTTTCTGTGTGCTTTTCATTCTTCATATCATTTATCCATGTCTTCTCTCTTTTCCTGATCAATCTCACCAAAGGTTGCTCCACCACCTTAGGCTTTTCAAAGAATTTTTGGCTTTGATATTTTCTCTACTTTATTTTTAAAATCTGTAATTTTTACTTTTGTCTTTGCTGTTTAATATATCTTTTCTCTTTCTCCTTTATTTAGATTTATAATATTGCTGTTTTTATAACATCTGAGATCAGATATTTAGCCTTCCTTTTCAAAAATAAGTATTTTAGTAAATGTCCCTCCAAATACTGTTTTTCATTGCCCTCCACACATTTAAATATGGAAGTTTTTTCATTATCTTTCAACTCTACAACTTTTACATTTATTTCCATTATGATATCTTCAAACCCTCTTTCTTTGCTGACTTATAAAATTTCTTTATCTATTAGTAATAGAAATCATTGGAAATCTCCCACTAACATAGTGGATCTACAGATTCCTCATGCAGGTGTATCAATTTTTGTTTTACTTATTTGGACGTTATTTTGTTAGGTGCAGTTAGAACTATTATCTTTCTGCTGAACCAGACTTTCTGTTTTATGTAATTACTCTCTGTATCTGTGAAGAAAATTTTATCTCTTAAAGCCTAATATAAGTTAATATATACTAAGTTAGGGCTTCCCTTGTGGCTCAGCTGGTAAAGAATCCAGCTGCAATGCAGGAGACCTGGGTTTGATCCCTGGGTTGGGAAGATCCCCTGGAGAAGGACTCCAGTATTCTGGTCTGGAGAATTCCATGACTGTATAGTTCATGGGGTCACAAAGAGTCAGACATGACTGAGCAACGGTCACTTTCACGCTAAGTAAACAGCATATATTAATATAGCTATACCACTTTTTTCTGGTTGGTGTTCTGAGAATTATTATCATGAATGAGTACAGAATTTTATCAAATTCTTTTTCTGCATCTACTGAAATGATGAATACAGTTTGGGAATGAGGTTAAGATATTATTTAAACTTAGACTTTTTGGCATTTCTTTCTTCATCCTTTTACTTTCAACCATTCGATGTCCTTATTTTTACAAGCGTCTTTCTTTGCTAAACAACATATAGTTGGATTAAAAAAAAATCAATCTGACACTAACAAGTTCAGTCCATTTATATTCATTTGATTCTTCATATATTAGGACTTGGTTTACCATCTTCAAGCTTCCATTTCTTGCATTTTCTAAGCTCTGTGTTTTCTGTGCTTCTATGTCTATAGGTGTTTCCCCAGGCCCAATTCTTTGTCTTCCCAAATGTTTAAGTTTTCATATTTTAATTTTTTCAGTGGTGACCCCTGAAACATGATACAGCATATATATCATGAAAAAGTCTAAATAATATTTTAACCTCATTGCCAAACTATTCAATCACTACAGAAAAATTTGACTCCAATCACCTATAGGCTATTATTGTAGTCAACTATATATTATTATCTATATATTATTGTCCACTACTGTTTAAGCCATTCAGAGTATGGTTTCTAACCACAGTGGAAATAAGCTAAAAGGCAATTACAAAAAACAGAAAATGCCAACTATGTGAAATTAAACAATAAAAACAATCCATGGGTCAAGAAAAATCACAATGGAAATTAGGAAATATTTTCAAACTGACTAGCTTCTTCCGTTCCTTACCATTCTCTGGGAAATGTATGAAAAAGAAAGGTTTAAAAAAGAAGTTCTAATGATAACACAAGGTATTGGAGGCATTGATCTTACTGAATTTCTTTCACACAGGAGAAAATCAGAACATAATTGATTATTATTATATTGATTTTAGAAGATTAAACCATAAGAATAATCACTCAGAATTAGCAGAAATACACATATTTGTACATATTTATATTTATGACATTAAAATAGACCATTTAGTATCTCTGATTCAAATTTCATATTATAATATCCATTTCATTTGAAATCGGATACCAATTAAATATATGCTGGCTACTTATTCAGGACATGGAAGCAACTTAAATCTCTACCAACAGAGGAATGGATAAAGAAGATGTGGTACAAATATACAATGGAATATTACTCAGGCATAAAGAAGAAGAAAATTGGGTCATTTGTAGAGATGTAGATGGACCTAGAGATTGTCATACAGAGCAAAGTTAAGTCAGAAAGAGAAAAACAAATATATATCATATATTAACACATATATGTGGAATCTAGAAAAATGGTATGGATGATCTTATTTGAAAAACAGAAGCAGGGAAACAGATGTAGAGAAGAAATGTTTGGACATCAAAGTGGGGAAGAGGGGATGGGATAAATTGGGAGATTGGGATTGACATATATATACTGCTATGTATAAAACAGATAACTAACTAGAACCTAGTGTACAGCACAGGGAGCTCTACCTAATGCTCTCTGATGACCTACGTTAGAAGGGAATCTTTTTAAAAGAGAGTGGATATATGTATATGTATGACTGATTCACTTTGCTGCACAGCAGAAACTAATACAACATTGTAAAGCAACTATATTCCAATAAAAATTAAATAAAGGAAAATAGAAGTATATATTGGCTATTTCTAATGCCACAGTAATGAAGACAACGTGGTACTGGCATAAGTACAGATACATAGATCAGTGGAGCAGAACTGAGATTCCAGAAGTAAACGCTTACATTTGAGATTAAATGATTTTTCACAAGAGTGCCATGACAATTCAACAGGGAAATAATACTCTTTCAACACATAGTGCTGGGACAACTAAATATTCACACGCAAAAGAATGATGTTAAGACCTTTATGCCACACCATATAAAAAATTCTATCAAAATGGATAAAAGACCTAAACTATAAAACTCTTAGAAAAAAACAGACATCTTTGTGACCTTGGGTTAGGCAATAGTTTTTCAGATATGATATCAAATGCACAAGCAACAAAAGAGAAAATAAATTAGATTTCATCAAGATTAAAAACTTTTGTGCATCAAGAAAATGAAATGACAAACAACAGAATGAGAGAAAACACTTCTAAATCAAGCATCTGGCAAGGGACTTGTACCCAGAATATATAAAGAACACTTACAACTCAACAACAAAAAGACAGATATCACAATTATCTCTTGACCACGCTGTAAGCTCCCAGGAAACAGAAGGCCTATTTTATTCATCTCTTTATCTTCAGTACCTAAAAGAAAGCGCTGCATTTTCTTATCAGTAAATGAATGTCACTGGACCAAATGCAAGACTTTTCCTTAGTCACAGCCTGCATCCCTTTATCTTTCAAAAGAAAAAGCAAAGGGAAGAGATGACATTCTGTGTTTATTGGGGCTGGGGAGGAGCTGACATTGTGGACTCCCTTTCATTTTCTCACTCACCTGCCTTTGCTGAAGAGGGACGAGACAGTTTCTGGCTATAGATGTGTGCAGCACTTTGGAAAGAGGAAAAGGGGCCAATGGTGTAACTGCCTGATCGACAGCGTGGCAGGCCAGCGGGGCTTGGTACGTTCTGTGTCCCAGGATGCATGGAGAGAGGAGCACTCTCAGGGACTGTGCTCAGTAAAACTGCTGGCTGGTGAGGCATGCTGGGGATAGCTGGAGGGATCTGAGATAGACAATGGTGGCCTGGCCCTGGTGAGAGGTCAGGGGTGGTAACAATAGATGACAAGTGGGTGTTGGGAATTTTCTGCAGAAGGGTAGCAGCAGGACCAGAGAAAGAAGTAGAAGAATTGGTATAGATTAATTTAGCCTCTTTTTCTGCTGAAGTGGTAAATCCTATTAAAATAAAAACAAACAAACAAAAACAGATCATGTTAGGAAAAGCTAACACATAGTCTCTATATGTAAACATGAACATTTTTAAACACCAAACTAACCTTAGCATGAAACAGATACCATGAAAAATACATATTTTAATGAGCAGTCATCATGAACTTAATGAATTTTGCCCACTGAGACAATCTGGCATTAGAAATAGTTCATTTCTAGTCCTTGTTAAAAGCTGGCTTTGCGACTACCTCCATCAACCAGAACGGATGTTTTATAAACGTAAGGGCATCAGGACAAAGTTTCTGGTAATGAGAGCTAACTCCTCTCCCTCTGATTTTCACCCTTCTAGAAACAAGTGCTCAGAATTTGAAACATTAAGTAAGTAAAAAATTCCTTGGAAAGATGTTAATAGGTTATTGGTAGATAAAAGGAAATTCTAACAGAGAAGGAAAAACAAAGAAAAATGAGCTTTCTGGAGTAACGCTGCATGCCCTAAAATCATTTAATATCTGATGAGTTTTCTTTTTTATTAAGAGATTTATCTGAGAGTAACAAATTTATGCAGGTTTGAAGTCACTCACGAGATAATTTATCAGAGTGAATTTCTGTTGTCTGTTGCTGTTTGGGCTGCTTTATTTTCACTTCTTCCATCGTTTCAGGATGATCTGAAATAAATAAATACTGAGCTGAGGTTCTGTCACTAATCAAACACTAGAGCACCACTCTACACATAATTTTGTTTCCAGAATATAACGCAACTAGTAATCAGTGCCAAGAACTATTGCATTTCTCACTGCACTTTTCCAAGGATGGCCATGTCCATATCCCTGTTGAGTGGGACACCAAGCAAATGATTCCAAACTAGCCTAGCTAGCCCAAAGCCCAGCTCCAGCTGACCAAACCAGGGAAAGATATGGAAAGCCAGGGCAGCGATCCATGGACTGCCAACAAACTAGGACCTGCCTGGGAAAGACAGTGAGGGCGGTAAAGGGGCTCCCCCAGGTGGCGCTAGTGGCCAAGAACCCGCCTGCTAACGCGGGCCATGTAAGAGACACGGGTTTGCAAGATTTCCTGGATGAGGGCATGGCAATCCACTCCAGTATTCTTGCCTGGAGAATCCCATGGACAGAGGAGCCTGGTGGATTATGGTCCATAGGGTCACAAAGAGTCAGACACAACTGAAACGAGTTAGCACGAATGCCAGGGCAGTAAGATGCCTCTGTCAAGAATTCAAATTTGCAGAACTAAGAGACTAAACTGGTTGGTGGTACACACTGGAGCAAACAAGTCACAACACATACGGACAGGGAACTGCCAAGAGATGAAAATAACAGCCCCAGTATTTGTTGGCATGATATCTGAATATCACAACAGCTCTGTATCTTAATCTCAGTTTTCCTTGAATAAGTTGAGTGAATTTGCTTATTAATCAGCATATTCAATAAGAAAGTCATTCTAGTAACATCAATTTCCACTGTAATAAATCAGGTTTTCTTTTCCTACTACAGAATTTTGAAACAGAACAGCCAGAGCTAATCATATATACTTAGAGAAATAGTCCCAAAATCTTTTCTCAGGGCCAAGTTCATACAAACACTTAAGAAAGGCCATTTTACAGATCATCTTTCAGAATGAAAGAATAAGGACATATGAATTCTCTTCTTTCCACCACTATCAGCAGTGGTAATACTGTCACACACTTGTTGGCTCATGTTTGAAACAAGAACAAATACTATCAAATGTCATAATGTTGTTCCCTTGATTGAGGCCTTCCTACTGCCTGCCCAGAGTTAATCTTCATTGGAATTGCTAGGTATAAATGTTACAGTAAGTCTCCTACAGACAAACCTTCAAGTTGCAAACTTTCAAAGATGCGAACATGCCCCTGTATGCCAGCTGCTGTACAGTTGTTTAGTTGCTAAGTCATGGCCAACTCTTTCGAGACCCCATGGCCTGTAGTCTGCCAGGCTCCTCTGTCCATGAGATTTCCCTGGCAAGAGTCCTGGAGTGGTTTGCCATTTCCTATTCCAGGGGATCTTCCCGACCCAGAGATCCAGCCTGCATTTCCTGCATTGTCAAGCGGACTCTTTACCACTGAGTCACCAAGGAAGCCCTGTTGTACAGTACTGTGCTTTTTCAAGGCACTGAACTATAAGATTAGAAATGCTTTATTTTTTGTGTTTGTTTTCTATGTGTTATTTGTGTGAAAAGTATTATAAACCTATTATGGTACTTAGTTGGGAACCTAGGCTAACTTTGTTGGACTTACAAATAAAATTGGACTTATGAACACGCTCTCAGAATGGAATTCATTTGTTATGTAGGGGACTTACTGTATTACATAAAGGTAGTCCTTAACACATGAACCCCAGAATCTCTGAGGATCCACCTGTACAAACAGGTGCTGCTAGTATCTGTTGTCAGGGCTTCCCCAACAGTGCCAGGGGAGAAGTTACTATCTGAATGCCAAGCTAGGACCTCACCTCCCTAGGTTAGTACACAGTTCCCCTTCCATTACAAAAACTCCTCAGTCTCCCTTTCCTAACACTGTCATAGGATCTTTTCAGAGATTCTATCAACCTTCTTCCTGAATTTACTCATACGACTTCATCAAGCAGACAATAAATATTATAAAGTCAAGAACTGTGACGGTCCTGGTTCCCGCTCTCTCTAGCAACTACTATTATCATAACGTCTGACACTTAATAGGTGTCTATTTAAAAATATGTAAAAGGAATGAATGAAAACATGAATAAACTAGCTTTAGAACTTAGATTTAGGAAAGCTCAAAGAAGAGGGTGGACTCAGAAGGATTTTTGCTAATATAATACTTCAATTATACAGTGAGCTAGACAGGCTTTTAGACTAGCCCCTGCAGCTAATCAGTTTTGAAAACATTAACACTGCTTCCTCAGGAAAACGTACCCTACATTTTAGATGATCAATTGTCTTGGCTCTTTCCACATTAGGCTATGATCACCTTAAGAGTAGCAAAGAAGTCTACATCTCTGAATCTAGTGGTTAGCATACTACAAAATTAGTATATTGATTATCTGTGTCTTATGCTCCCATCTAGATTTTAAATGCATCTTATACTTGAAGCACAAGCTTTGTTTATAACTGAGTGTTGCTGTTATTTTTTTTTAGATCATATGACATGGGCTGGATAGTTTGGTCCACGTCAGTTTCAAAATCCCCAATCCTGGAGTTCCCCAGCAGTGAGAAATTTTTGAAATGTTGTGGGAACACTGGGTTATCACAATGACTGAAGGAAGACAGTAGCATTTAGGGCTTGTGACTAAGGATATGAGACATCCCACCAGGTATGTGGGAATAATCCCGCACAACAAAGAATTCTCATACCCCAAATGCAAATGGTGATAAGCTGGAGGAAGCAAAAGAAACGTAAGGAGAGTGAGAAGTAATCATCAGGAGAAGCAGAAGAACGGAGATTAAGAGCACAAGCTCTGAGTCAGGAAGACTAAAGTTTGGATTCCTGCTCCACTGGACAGTGCTGGGCGCCCCTGAGCAAGTCACTCCACCTCTTTCAGCTCTGTTTCCTCATCCGTAGAGAAGTTTTATAATAGCACCTTCTCCATAAAAAATAAGATCATGTCCAATAAACAGTAACATGAGTTCTCACAAAATGTTAGCTGTTATTAGCTTGTCTTGAACTCTCTACTGTTAATTTTCATAGGAAAAAAAAAAGTTTGAACATAACCCTCTTCCACTTTTAGGACAAAAACACACGGCTTCCTCACTCTCCCACCCCCACAACTACAAAATTCCACCACCTTGGAGTCTATTAGTGCTTAGCAACATATTATTTTTGGTTCTCCTCTGCACGTCTCACTTTTTCACTTGTTCTTCTTATTTTTCATTAATTAACCAACATACTTACCACCCTTTGCCCCGCTATCAGAAAAACTGTTGCTGTTTTTGGAACTTTTTGAGTGCGTCCCCAGGAAGACACTCGCAGACTTGTTTTTTTGGGTATAAAAAGTCAACACCTCCTCCAGTTCAGCCTCACTGAAATGGGGAGAAAAAGGATGGTCAGAACAGGAAGCTCTTCTGGAAAATCTTTCCACCAGACTTTATTATGGAAATGGAGTAAGCTGAAGAAGGGGGAAATGAAAAGCACAAGCTGAAAACTCCCTATTAATAGGTAGTTAAAACGGAAAATAAATGAAGTAGTCAGAAAATTTTAAAGCACAACAAGGTTTTATTTATTCCACAGTGAATTTTCTAGATCTGCACTGTCCAATACGGTAGCCACTAGTCACATGTGACTATTTATATTTAAATGAATTAAAATTAAAGATCCATTTCCTTGGTTACATAGCCACATTTCAAGTAGTCAGTAGCTACAATACAGAAAGTTCTACGTTCTAAATCAGGGGTCAACCAGGAACCGACTGTGGGCCACAACTGATCAGCAGTCTGTTCCTGCATGGCTCCCAGCTAAGAATGGTTTATAAATTTTTTAAAGAAGACTATGCTATAAAGACCACGTGGAGTTCACTAAGTCTGAAATATTTATTATGTGGAGCTTGACAGTTTGTCCACCTACCACTTCTAGATAATTGGAGTATATTCACTAAAGGAGTCACTTTGTCATAAATAAGGAGATTCACTAGGGTATCCAGGGAAGATTTCCCTTACCATCTATACAATGGAGATTGAAACAGTCTCTAGGTAACTTCAAATATAGAAATTATATGCATTTTTTATGAACACCCACAAAATGAAAAGCATAAGGAAATAGAAGAGGGCCTGTTTACTAGAACTCTTGCAGTAAACATATCATGTCTGGGTTTTTTAACACCTGTAGCAGCTCCTCAATGGCCTTTGCATTTTTTTCACAGAGCCTGTCAATGTTCCAGATAAGTGACCTTCAAATAAGCAAAATACTCCTGCATCATTACAAAGAACCTATATCCCAGCTTCAGAATACACTGCAGTGACAATCCCAGAAACTGCTTCTGTGAATCTCAGGGTAAACTCCAAGGTCTCCAAAGCAGCAAAGAGCCACCAGAAAGCAACTCGAGAAACCACAAAGATCTAAAGCTGAGGGTGCAAACAGACGAGCGCCTCTGCCTGTCAGTGTGTTTCATTTGGCCCTTCCCAGAAAAGGGAAAGACCGAGGTGGGCCAAGATATCAACTGCTCTATACCTCCTGTCTTACTCTCTGCTCATTTTATAACATGTTTTCCTGCCTACTCCTGCGGGTAAACTGAATTTGCCAACGCTGACACACACAGGTATCCATGTCCCACCTCAAATGTAATAAAAGAACTGATGCTACTGCATATTTCCAACCATCAGCACAACCCACCATCAGTAGTAAATATGTTCTAAAATACTTTATCTCCAAGTCAACATCACTGGTTAACAGTACATATAATTAATTTTTAGCAGCCAAATAGGCCTGGTAGGGGAAACACTCTTCACTTCCTAAAAGGTTGCTTTTTAGTTTCTTTTTTTTATATTTCAGAGATTTTGAAGATGTCTAGGAAGAACTAGAAATTAATGTTTTAACTTTAAAAGGAGCGCCACTTTCTGAACATAATCCAGCCTTTCTTCTTTGCTATTTGCACAATGGTGAGGTAAGAAACTACTTCTTGCTTTGTTTCTATACTTGCTTTATCAACCGTATTCCTCAAGACCTAAGAATGTCAACAAAATAACATTACACAATTATGAACTCCTATAAAATGATGTGTTTGTTTGTTGTACGTTTAAGCACATGATCCTGGGGCTATAATTAGCTGCATACAGAGTATTACACACAGATCACACTATGTTGGTGGTTGATAAATCACCACCTGACTTAACGTCACAAATCAACAAAGAGTTGATTTTCTACTGCTTTTCTCCCCACTGGGACTTTGACGACTGAAGACTAACTAAGGCAGATTTACACATATTTTATGCTTTATTTTAGTAGTTTTGTCCAGCCCTCTACTTAAGAAAAAGGACAGGTCTTATAAAATTAAAAATTAAATGCCTTTATTACTTCTTCCTTTGCAAACACACTGTAAATGGACAAAGTGGCCTGGCTAATTTGTATTAAGATAGAGAGCTGAATGTTGATATTTTCCATCCCTAAAGGCTAACCTTAAGCATGAAGGACTTGTTTTATTTTATATAAATTAGGCATAACCCTCATAGTACTGAACAACTGCCAACTCCTCAACCCACTCAATGTAGGCAAAATGTGGTCATCTCCACTGCATCAGTAGGGCAGGAATAAATTCAGATCCAGTAAACACTAGAAGCCTCTAACTTCAAATTTCCAAAGTGCTCCCTCAGCACTTTAAGTGGTGTGTACTTTGAAGGCTGTCTAGAAATATAGCCCAGATGCCCAGCAGCAGTGTTTTGATAACTGAAACCATGACAACTGCCAATAACTGGCTGAGATATGGAGACACAAAGACTATGAACCCTTTTTCTCTTCTTATAAGTGACTGTACTCACATCCACGTTAGAAACAAGAGAATACTGGGAATTCAATGGGGCAGTGTGGAAGACAGAATAAGATTCTAGTTTATTAGTGGAGAATGTCTTCTACCTTGCTTGTCTGATGAACTCCTGAAAGTTTTCCGAATTCACCCCATCTTCCTCTTCTTCCTCAAGTTTCTTCTTTGATTTCTTTTCAGCCATTTGTTCTGTTTCCTATCCAGCCCCCAATCCCAAAGAAAAACAAGATAAAACTGACTCCTGATAAATGCATAATTCATCATCTGGTTTCATTATCACTGGGTCAATTTGTCTTTATAGAAAAGACATCCACTTCTTCAATGTCCTTTGGCCACCTATAAACTTGGTATATTATTTTCTGCCATCATTTCATGAAACATTTTAAAGTTTCCAACTCAGAGTTGCAGAATAAACATAAATTTTTATCATGTTTTTACTTATATACTCAGGTAGCCCTGTGAAAAAAAAAGACCTTGTTGATGTCTGTGGTCACACTTGAAGCATGACAATAGAGACACTGTTATTTTGTTACAATTAGGAGGAGGAAAGCTCAGACTTGGAAGACACTTCTATAGCAGCATCCAAATTGCATAAATTCTTCACTTACATAAGACAAAATTCTCAACAGAGCTAGAGTAGCTATGCAGCTATGGATTTGTTGTGTTGATCTTGTACTGACCATTCCACACATTCCACAAAAGCTATTTACATTTCCAGGACTCAGATTTCCTCTCTGAAAAATGGGCACACTCCCAGCTCCTCCCACTCCAAAATGACATTTCTAAAGTATTCTAAGACCCTTGGATAAAAGATGCTTTGCCAACTAGTTTCACTAAATAGTCAATTTTCTGGGCTTGGTTGTAAAACGAAGTCACTATCTAAAACGTTCTAGAGAACAAAGTATAACTCTCTCAGGAAACAAGACTGTGTCATTCCATTAAATCCACAGTTCAAATTTGTTCTCATATAGTCAGTTCACCACTGTCTCCAGGCACAGTAATGACAATGCAAATTCACACAGCCCAGGATTCATCTCAGATACAACAGCACTCAAAAGGAATATGCTTCTGCATGAGAGTGAACTATGGCCTCTGGGCCTTCACAAGTAATAAGTAGCTTTTCAGACGAGCTGAGTTAAGGAGTGAGGTCTAACTCCCCATAACCGTCATACACAGCACACGATGATGCTAGAAGGGAAAAAGATCCTCTTCACCCAGCTGGACAGAGGCTTCTAGCCTGTTTCTGACAGTGGGTGGTGATCCAAAGCACAGGACTAACGGATGAACCACCTACCTTGTTGTACACAGAGATAAAGTCACCCAGCTGGTGGGCCAGGATTCTTCTGCGTTCCAGAAGTGCCAGTCTCCGACTGGGTAATACCATCCTCAGTGAGTGCTGGAGGTTACTTGATGCTCGCTTGAGGAAACGAACCACTAGCTCCTATAAATTAGAGAGCCATTGGGGAGAAAAAGAAGAGATTGTGCTAAGCAACAGAAGACAAGCTACAAGGGGATTATACAATAGAGAGCTAAGAAGAAGTATACTACACTCTTCAACAAATAAGACCCAGAGCAAACATATTAGGTATAACAAGAATACAGCCAGACAAGAACAAAACAAAACAAAACAAAACAAATGTAGCATCTTCCCTTAATAAGCTGACAATAAGAAAATAAAAATCAAGTCTGTATGCAAATATCTATGTAATAAAGTAATAGCTGTAAAAGTACCACTACTCATATATACAAAGTACTACAATAATCCAAACCGCAGCCATCACTTCTAATAGGGTGATCAGAGAAAAGTGCTTAGGAAAAGACAAAGGTAGCAGAAACTAAAACCTTGGAAGCACAGGAAGTCATCAAAGACGAGAAGGGAGAGAAGGAATACAGAAATACTGACACTTTGAGGTAGGAAAGAGGAGGAAGAATCAGAAAACAAACAATCAGCAACAACAAACCATGACAGAAGTATTAGAAATGCACGAAGAAATCCAGGAGAAAACAGTGTTATGGAAGCCAAGGCAGGAAGGTACCCATGTCACAAGCTTCCAAGAGGCTGAGTTGAGAAATGACCACAACTACTTTCAGCACAGTAAAGGGAATGGAACAAAGAGGTTAAGGAATGAATGGATAATGAAGGATAAACGTGAAGAGGAGAAACTCCTGACTTAAAACGTTTAGTGACAAACTGAAAGAATTGTTACTAAGCTTGAAAGGCAATAGCTTTTTATTTATTGATTTTTTCTTCCCCAAGAATAAGCATGCTTTTAGAGTTGTGTGTTGGCATGGGGAGCACAGTGAAAAGTCATTAAGGGGTAGAAGAGATACACCTCATTTGAGATGGGGCAAAGGATTTTGAAATCTGAATAGCAATCAGATCATTCAACTTGGATCAGAGAAGGCAATTCTACACCCACCTTCCTCATAAACAAGACCACTGCCACAATCACCAGGTAATGGGTGAGGTTTTGCTGTCTAGATAGATTTTCATTTGGGAATGCACAGAATTGATACTAAGTTCTGCAGTGATAATCCTAAATATTCCTATTAAAAGCCCCATTGAAATCCTGGGTGAATTCTAAGCCAGCAGCTGCAATGGTTATTCTCTTCTGAGCTATTTTTCTTTTCTTCTTGAATTTGATTTTGGTTCATTGTTCTTTCGTGCCAATTTACTCCAACATAAAGAAATAGTCTCATTACCAGAGGGTTGGATTTCATAGTTCCACTCTGTTGTCTTTACTATAGGGTGGTTTAAGCTGCTATACTAAAACATTATTTTTTCACAGTGGAGCAGACAAACTGACTCTCAAAAAGGCAGTTTCAATTTTCCACTTGGAAAGAGCAGAGCTAACATTTTCCACTGATGGTTGAAGAATTATTCACAACACACAAGGTTTTATCTCTGGGTTGCATTGGCTACTTTAAATTCACGAGTTGTTTTCTGGGATATCCATCATGTTTTTATAATAAGCCCAGCATACTGTATGCCTCTCATATGCGGAGAACTGAAAATTACAGTAGGGTCACCGTGAGCTGGCCAAAGGAGGCAGCTTTCTCAGACTTAGAGGTCCCTCTCCTTTCAGTGACAGATCTCTGTGGTAAAAAAGTAAAGAATGGCTGTGGCTTCTTCTATAAGCACTGACCTTTCCAAAGAGCTTGAGGCTTCCTGTCATTCTGATCCAAAAAGGAAAACCTTGCTAGAATATTAAATTTTAGGCAGGTTCGAATGACTTATGTATAGTAAAAATCATTACACAAGTTTGTTTTCAGTAATCTAAGAACTTTATAAAGTAACAACTAGTAAAGAAAAAAAAAGTTTAACTGGAGGATGGTACATTCTCAGAGGGCCTGTGATAAAGTGTTGACTTTGAAAGAGGTAACTCCACCCCTTAGGGTAGAAATCAAATGCCTTCCGATCCATGGAAACAGTGCAAAAGGAAATCATGCACAACTGTAACACCTGAGTCTAAGTTCCAGGTTCACCACATACGAGCTACAGGACAACAGGAAATCATGCACAACTGTAACACCTGAGTCTAAGTTCCAGGTTCACCACATACGAGCTACAGGACAACAGGAAATCATGCACAACTGTAATACCTGAGTCTAAGTTCCAGGTTCACCACATACGAGCTACAGGACAACAGGAAATCATGCACAACTGTAATACCTGAGTCTAAGTTCCAGGTTCACCACATACGAGCTACAGGACAACAGGCAGGCCCCCCTTCTCTAGGTCTTTGTTTCCTCATCCGCAAAATGGGGATGACAGTGTCTATCTTAAAGAGTTAATACAATGTGAAGCTGCTTGGGAAAGGACCCTGAAAATTGTTATCCTCTTCTAGGGCTTTGCATAGGCCTGACGTCTAATGAGGACTCAGTTTCCATTTTCAGAATGAAGAAAACGGACACCTCAACGCATATTGCTCCAGATTCAAGATTTAATTCATAGTAAAGTAAGAGAAATCTATAAGCTACACCGTGGAAGGATTCCTTCTCCAGAAGTATACTGTTCTGTACCTTAGTATAGGGAACCAAGAAAGAAAGGAATAAAGAAAGAAAGAGGGAGGTAAGGGAGAAAGAGAGGGAAGGAATAGAGAGAAAGAAAAAAGGGGAAACTAAAAAGGTTCCAACAAGAAGAACCTCACCATCTGTTCATCCTCTTTGGCAGCCCAGCTGGCACTGAACGTTTGACTTCCACTGTCTTTCATCAGGCGGATTTGAACATGCTGGAGATAGGCAGAGAATGCTATTCGGGCCTGCACTTTGCTACAGAAATCCAAAACAACACACCGTTATGAGACAGAATGGTGCACCAACCAAATGCGTGCTTGCCTTTCTCAATGTGGCCTTTGAGGATCCTTCTATTAGGATGGCTACGAAAAATGAAGCCCATCATACAGTCACTGAATAAAGATTCCTTCTACCCAGCACATGAGATTTCTGCTTTTTCTATTTAAAGAATGAGAGATGAAGAATTCTACTTATTTTCTCATTATTGCCACATGGGGGAAAAAAAATCAAACAAGAAAAGAGATTCATCTTTTCTACTCTTATCTCTTTGAACTTTTAAACAACTTTCTTGAGGAAATGGACAGGAAAGTACTGACTTTTCGTAAGAACCTTTGTATTGATACAGAAAGGCTTTTCTGCCTCTGTGCTTATGTGTGTCCCGTCACTTTTGTCATGTCCGACTCTATGTGACCCCATGGGCTGTAGCCCGCCAGGCTCCTCTGTTCATGGGATTCTCCAGACAAGAACACTGGAGTGGGTTGCCACGCCCTCCTCCAGGGGGTCTTCCCAACCCAGGGATCCAACCTGCGTCTCTTACGTATCATGCACTGGCAGGCAGCTTCTTTACCACTAGTGCCATGGACCCTTTCAGTTCAGTTCAGTTCAGTTACTACAAAAGGATGGCTTTTGTTATGGCAACTGATTCTGGGTGTGCGAAATCCTCCAAAGCTGCAAAGAGATAAATCTTACGAAGGAACTTTTGAGACCAAATTTTAAGGTCAGGCTTTTTTCTCAACTGCAAGACGGGAGTGGCTGGAGCCCAGAACAAATGAGCGAGATCCAACAGAGTCTGGTGCAGAGGCACTGATGGGCTAGGACGAGCCCAGATGTTTGGTGGGAAAAAGACACGTGTGCATTCAGTACAGAGCACCTCAGCGACAACGCTGAAGAACCCCGCTGACTTCCGCTGGGGCCCTAGGCAGGCAACAAGGGAATTTGACCAAGCTAGCCTTCAGCAGACAGAAGTACCAAGAAACCACTGGTGACTTTCACTTCAGCTGCGAACTGCGGGAGATCTGTTTTCCTTCAGGAGAGCTTTTGGTTACTTCAGCTGCTCGGCCTTCTGACATACTAGCCAAAAGTACGTCAGTGAGGATTAGAGCCCAACACAAGCTCTGTTTACACTTTTCACACATGCCGTCACTGAATGCTCTCTACTCACTGTTCCCCAAGGTCAGGACGAAGGACTGGTCCAGAGTAAACTGGAAATCCTAGAGGGTCTCTGTCTAGCTTCTGTGTGTGTCGGAAGGGACAGAGGTAGATCTGCCTTTCAAGCAGATCTTGTGTTTGTGAAACACAAAGCTGCACCTTTGTCACTAGTAAGAGCAGCGTAGGGGAGCACAATATGATTTTGAAATGTGTATTTTCAAACGTTTCTCATCAAGGCCACACTTAAAATCCTTGTTCTGGAGACCATATATCACTTTCCTCTCAACCATTCCCATAAGCTTTCCCTCCAACAAATTATTTTCAAGTCAAAGTGAAGGGGAAAAAAAAAAACAAAAACAAAAAACCTCTCCACTTTGGCCAACAAATTCACTTGCAATATAATGAGCTACAAGTGTCATGTTTCAGATACCTGCAAATGTAGCAACATACCCAATTTTATCGATTATTCCTCTAATATTAAAATACAGAAGTCTTTGGATAAAGGAATTATTGCTTGGAAGTTGAGATTTCAATCATTATTTTGTGGCATATCATTGTTGTAAATCAAATGAACAAGTATTGAGTTTTCCATTTCTAAAAACCCCACTAAGAGAACTTCCATGGGGTCACAAAAGAGTTGGTGATGACTTCGTAGCTAAACAACAACAACAAACCTTACTACAGAGATCTGTGAGATGTTAATCCTGAGGTTGTGCCCTAAGGTGTTGGAGATACTGGTCAGCTAGAAATCTGCAACAAACAAGCCAAAATGCTAGAATGATTTACACTGGAGAAATCTATTTTTAAAACATAAAAGCCTTTGTAGATCCTCAGGATACAAAATATACAACTAGTGGGCTGGGGCTTGGAGTCTTGAAGCCTTGCCACGGACCACCCCTCAGATCCCTCAGTAGCCGCTGAGATATCCCATACAATGAGAGGCAGCTCAGGGGAACAGAATTTGAAAACCACTGATTTATACGAACACACCCTGCAATTATAACAGCTTACTCATTGAAAGTGAGATGTGTGAGATTTAGGAGTAACTAATTTATTTCTACAACATCTAAGTAGAATGTTACTGCTGAAAAGGACCTTAGAATATAATTCAGTGGTTTTGAAATGTTCCATTTCATTCAGTGGATTCTTCTTTCCCCTCTAGAGAGCCCAGTCTGAAAAACCTGTCCATGTCTAACCTGATCACGTGGCCTAATGGAAAAGAAAACTGAGACACGCTGACTTGCCCGTGATCACACAGTCAGCTGGTAAGCAATGAAAAGTCACAGCCAAGTCTTCTGACAGAGCTCGGTGTGCTCCCCACTAACGGAGCCGTGCTCATTCTCCACGCACCACTCCAAACCTCAACCTACCCTCCAACCCCCTAAACACCAACAGCACCCTCCAGCCTTGCGCTTTAAGAAGTGACCTCCAGCTTAGAAAATAAAGGCCACTGTGCCTGAACACTTACACTTCCTGACTCTTTAACTTCTAATCATTGCATTCAACCCACAGTGCTTTAGGGACTTCCCAGGCAGCTCAGTGGTAAAGAATCTGCCTCCCAGTGCAAAGGAAATTAGAGACGGGGGTTCAATCCCTGGATCAGGAAGATCCCCTGGGGTAGGAAATGGCAACCCACTCCAGTATTTTTGCCTGTACAATTCCATGGACAAAGGAGCCTGGTGGGCTGCAGTCCATGGGGTCACAAAGAGTTGGACATGACTGGGCATGGTCGCACGCCTAGTACTTTCTTTCTGACTTAAGATGGCGAGGCACCCCTCCACTGGCCTCTTTATACCTTCCTATACGACAATATATCCATTCCTGTATGTATCTTTAATTCTTTTACCATCAAATCCTCCCCCTAATCTATAAATCAGCTCCAGAATCCCTATCTTAAGAAATCTTTTTTCTCTTAGCCTGCTCTCTGATGAGTTCTCACCTTCCTTTCATTCATTGTCAAACCCTCTGAAAAAGCCATTTCACACTTGCTTTCCTATTTACTCAGCTCAGTTTCTCTTCTATCCACAAAGTCCACACCCATGTCATAAATGCAAGAGACTGTTCAGAGGCCTCATTCTAAACTGGGCTGCCCGAGGCACTCACTCTTTAGCTTGAAACTCTCTTCTTGTAGCTTACCACCCTGTCTCCTCCCACTTTTATAGCCATCTCTCTAACTGCTATTTCCTGATCTCTTACTATAGAATGTTGGTTTTCTCCAGGCCTCAATTCTCTTCCTTTTCTCATTGTCCATGTTTACCGAACTAAACTGAAATAAACAAGTTCATCCACTCTGAAGCTGTACAGTCCTATTCAACTCCGACTTACAAAGCTGTATTTTCACCTATCTACTGAACATTTTCACCCTAGAGCTCTTCCACCTCACTGTGTCCCAAACAAAACACATTATTTTTATCATGAAACAAACTCCTGTGCTCCTTATATTGACTGGCTGCAATATCACGTGACCAAATTTGCAAAAATATAGGCTCTGTGGGGTTCTTACATCCACAAAGACCAAGCCCTAGCAACTTTAACTTGCAAATTTCATTAACTCCATCCCATCCTCTTCACTCCTATAGCCATTGCTCTGATAGGGCCTTCATCTTCCCGGCTCTGGGCTACTTGAACAGCCCCTAACTCAGTGCTCTACCCTTTGTCGCTGTTCAGTCGTGTCTGACTCTTTCCGACCCCATGGACTGCAGCACACCAGGCTTCCCTGTCCTTCATCATCTCCCAGAGCTTGCTGAAACTTATGTCTATTGAGCTGGTGATGCCATCCAACCATCTCATCCTCTGTCATCCCCTTCTCCTCCTGCCTTCGATCTTTACCCTTACTTCTCCTCTTATCAATCACTATCCCACAATGCGACCAGAATTTACTTCCTAAATCAAGATCTGACCATATCACTCATCTGCTTAAAAATTATCTAGAAAAAAGTCCAGGCTCCTCTATGGCCCTTTATGATCAAATGACATCCAATTTTTTAGTCTCACTTCTTACCACACCCTTTTCTCCACATAACTCCACACCACTAATCTATATTCCTCAGACTTGCCAAGCTCATTTCAATTGCAGGGTTTTTATACTTGCTGCTCTGCCTGGAATATTCTGCCACCTAATATTCACATGATTTACTCCTCCTCATCATTCAGGACTGATGAAATGAAAATGAAAAATGGCTATAAAGCCACTAGCACAATACCCTGGTGCACAGTACAAATGACCTGCTTTCGGTTTTACCAGAATAATTAGGAAAGATACATACCTAAGATTGCCATTATCTTGCAGGATCTGCATCAGGTTAAATTTAGGCTCTGGCTCCTGAGTTTCAATTTTGCAGCATTGTTCACCTTTGTTATTCCACTCAGGAACCTTCATGGCATTTTCTTTGGGTGAATTTTCTATCATAACAGTCAGTGAGGGTGTGTATTTGGCTTGATTTTCTCCAAGGGACCCTGCAGACTCCTCCTGGTAAGCTTCCTGTTCTTCATCTTCATTGTCTAATGCAACTTCTTCCTCTTCTTCACTCTCTGTCTCAGTTTTAACATTCATTTCAGCTGGTTGGGTAATCACTAAATGCGAAGAATCACTAATGTTGCTGAAAAAAGGATTAAATTTTCCTCTCTCCCAATACCTTCCTTTTATCCTTTTAGTAAAAACCCATTTCTAAATCGGATGGCAAATAATGCACCATGTTAACAGCACACACACGCCCCTCTCCAATCTTATACCTTCTAAAAACCTACTAATGATCTTCATTAGAGATGATGCTTCTCATCACAATACCAATGGCTGTCTCACATCTCTAGGCAGAAAACTTTTTAGCGATCCCAACAGTGTGTTAAAAGTTTCTAGAGGGATGCTTTTCATGGAGGTACACAGAGCAGGGGGATATCTTTCCACCCTTTGTTTATCCATTCTCCTTCTCCTTCACGGCTTTGGCAGGTCTTTGAAGACAAGGGCCACGGCTTTTTTTATCTGTCAGTAAAACTGCAGTGACTAATGTGGCTGACACAGGCACTCAACAAACAAAAGGAGGAGGGAGAAAGAGAAGTCAATTTGTCAGTGACAAATAGATCTATAACATGGGAGATTCTGGGAGAGAAAGAAATTCCCCCTTTTCTGTTTGTGTTTAAAATACTTACACCATTCAGCAAATGCCAAAGGATAAATTGGACTTCATACCTAATCATGAAAACTCCAAATAAGAATGCTCGGGGGTTCCACTGAACTTAAGCTAAGTATCAGGTAGCAAAATGATGCTGGAATAAGAGCAAAAGCCCACATGTGTGTGCTTCAGATAGTCTTCAACACAAATATTATAGAATGGAAGAATGATTTTTTTGAAATGAGTTTCAGAGGAAAAGAGTATATATATCAAAAAAAAAAAGTAAGCGTATGTGATCAGGGAAGTCCTGATTCATTAAGTACTAGTTAAGAAGCTGATTGCATCAGTCTGACAGGACACAGATATTGGAGCTTGGTGAAGGCTCCCCGGCAGGTACCTGGGTATTTTGGCCTCATTGCCCTTAATCTGCCACTCCGTCGTCTACGTTTTCGCACCTCCAGAGACAGGAGCTTCCTCTCATAGAGAGCAGCGTGCAGCTTGGCCCTTGAATTCATACTCTCTACCTTCAGTTCTGGTGCTCCATCAATCGCCATCCTGTGAGGAAAAAACATGGCAGCTAGAACTTTCAGAAGTTCTTTTATTCAAGACTAAGCTTGATAGAACTCTGTCATGATGTCAGATCAGGCATGGTTACTCTCGTGAGTTCTGAAATGTCTGGCCAATAAATGGGAATATTGGAATCTACGTTAAAATTTCACTAATGGCCTATCTGAATTTGTTAAATGTTGTGAACAAAAATATGTCTGAAGACAATGGTTAAGCATTTTTATCTATCCAACAATACGGGCTGACTATTCAGTGCAGAGACCATAAAGTGCTACCAACTCCCAAGCCTAGAATGACTTGAGATACTGGCAACACTTCAGTTCTTAAGCTGAGGGACGGCCAGAGGTGTACTTATTATTTATTCATTATAACTTAGAATGATACAAACATTCTTTTGAAGTAGGCAGTATTTAATGAATACAGATTTAGCAGCTGTTGAGGAAAGAGCTGATAATCTGTGATGAGAGCAGGACAGACCTGAATGAGACTCATGGGCAGAGAGCGTCCTTGTGAAAAGTCACTATGATCTTGGGACGCGTTAAGTCTCAAGCACTCCAACAGGAGGGACGTCTCCCTCGGAGCACACTGAGTTAGAGGAGGAGCTGGGGAGAGGTGGCAGGGACTCCCCCGGTGTTGAGCACAGGTCAGGAGTTAGGGTGAGAGGCACAGACAAGGGAAGGCAACAGATGGGGGACAATGCCAAATTCAATCAGGTCATGGATGGGGAGAGGGACAGCCACAGCTACACTAGGCATCAGAAAAATCATAAAATTAGGGAAGTGACAGGCATCATCAGCCCTCCACACAAGGACTGGGCAGAGTATAGGACAGGCAGAGAAATCCAGGTCACCAAAGAGAGACAGGGTTCTTGGGTCACCAAGTCAGAAAAGATGTATCCACATTAGTGTTGGAAAGCAGGCAGCCAATGCTGTGCACCCAGAACTCAAGATCTAACTGGTTGGCTCTGAACTCTCTCTCTTGTGAACTCTTTAGAACGGGGCTCTCCAATCTCGGGGATCTAATGCCTGATGATCTGGGGTGGGGCCCACATAATAACAATAGAAACAAAGTGCACAATCAATGCAATGCACCAGAATCATCCCCAAACAATCCCCTCTACCCCACCTACGGAAAAATCACCTTCCCCAAAACCCGCCCCGGTACCAAAAGGTTGAGGACCACTTTGAGGTCATAATTCATCGTCATTCCCCTAGGAGTTTTCAGTCCCTGAGTATGATAGAAAGGCTGTGTCTTCTGGTCTATTTAAGACTTCTAGGGATTTCTGGTTGGATAGTCTGGACATAAATATTTTGAAGGCCTCCTCTCTAGAGCAGGACATTGAGCTAAGAACTGGAAATGTCCTGACACCGGGGGCAGAAAAGGGAAGCAAATTAATAAACTTTTAAAAATTGTTCAACCCCAGTTTATCATAATCTCAACAACTGAATGTTAGCCCCCCACACACAGTTGTGAAAATGGTTTTAGATAATTAAATAATAAAGAAAATAAAACAAATCTGATGTTTAAAATAACAACTATAAGCTTCTAAGGAACCCTGAACAGACATACAACTCACCACTATTACAAGGCATGGCAGTAGGGAGCGCTAGGGGAGGAGACAGAACTGTGTGTATAGTTCTCTGAGGGCAAGGCCCGCGCTTGTCTTTTCTCACTGGTCAGTGACACTTCTGAGACTGCTCAGCATACACCCAACATACTATAAATACTTCTGATTTAATAAACAATTGAACTCCTTATAAATAAATTGTAATAGCTTTTATCTACATGTATTTCCTTTTATCTTTCTAACATTTTATGAAATATTTAAATAGAATTATACAGTGAACATCTGTATACCCACTGGCCAGTTTCTACAATGAATATTTTACTATATTTATTTCATCACATATATATTTAATCTTCTCTTTTTCTATCCAAATACCAATCCACTTAATTTTTTAAGCATTTCAAAGTTGCACAAAGACATCAATGCACTTCACTCCTAAACACTTAACTGATGGAAATTATTGGGATCTAGAGGTCAATATTTGCTTTATAGGGCTTTGAACTTTTTTCCCTTCTCTTTTCTGTAACCTAAAAATAATATACAGTGAAATACCCAAATATTAAATGTCCATATGTCCATTTGATAAGACCTAGAGCTATGCAACCCAAATTCTAACATTCTACCTCCTCAGAAAGTCCTCACATCCCTTCCTAGTAAACCCCTCCCTCATACTCCTCAAGGAAACTGTTCTGAATTTTTTCATCACGTTTTGGATTTACCTGTCCTACAACTTCATAAAAATAGAATAATATAGTATGAACTCATTTATTAGCATATTTTTGAGATGGATCAAAACTATGGCTTGCCTAATAATTTTCTTAAAAGTGTTTTTAATAAACAAAATTTTTATTATTGAGGAAATTTAACTTATCATTTTTTTCCTTTTTGCTTACTGCTTTCTGTGTCATATCTAAAAACTTCTGCCAAGCCCAAAGTTACAAAGATAATTTCACTCACAAAGTTTTATAGCAATATTTTTTATGTCTATGTCTATGAATCACCTATAATTTTTGTGGGCAATAGAGGTTGAGGTTCATTTTTTAAAATACAATATCCAGTTTCACCCCCATCTGTTAAAAAGTTTCCAAGTTTCCTTTCCCCATTGGATTACGTTAGGCCTCTTGTTTAAAGTCATAAGGGCCCATTTCTGGGCTTTTTATTCTGTTTCACTGATAAATTTGTAAGTTTTCATTACTACAGCATAATATTCCTTTAAGTCAGGTACTTTAGGTCTTTTTCAAGATTACTTTGGATATTCTAACTCCTCTGCATTTTTAAATACACTGAAAAAAAAAAAAAAAAAAACGGTCAATTTCCACCAAAAAATTGCTACAATATTCTTTAGATCATTTTGTGGAGAATGAATGCTTACAATATTAAGTTTTCTAAACCATGAACATGACATATCACTGTACTTATTTAGATCTTCTTTAGTCTCTTTAAGTAACATTCCGGAGTTTTTAATATATAGATAGTAAGCATAGTTGTAAAATTTATCCCTAAGAATTTTGACCTTATATGCCAAGACCTTGCTAAGAGCACTTGTAAGTTCTTATAATCATTCTGTATATGCCTTAGAATTTTCTACTAACCTGATCATGTCATCTAAGAGGAAAGATTTTAACCTCTTCGTTTCTAATCTGTATACCTCTTATTTCTTTTTCTATCCCTCGTTTTACTGTACTGTTTAGGAACTCTACCATAAAGGAAATACAAGTGGTAAGAGCAGACATCTTGCCTAATTACTAATCATAGGGGTAAAGCCTTCAATATTTCAGTTTGACATTAGAATTAGGTTTTTCATAGAAGGCCTTTATCAGATTGAAGTTCTCTTCTATGCCTGATTTACTAAGAATTTTTCTCATAACATGTATTTAATTTTATCAATTCAACATATGTGGGTTGTTTGGGGTCTTTTTGCAGCTAATAAAATGATCATTGGGTTTTTTTCCCCTTTATTTAATATATAGGAAATTAAATTGACTAATTCTCAAACCTTAAACCAACTGTGCCTTACTGGGGAAAATCTCACTTTAGCCATCTGTATTATCCTTTTCATATACTAATCAACTCTATTTGCTATTATTCTTTTAAGAAATTTGTGTCTATGTTCATGTAGATATAAGCCTATAATTTTTTAAAATGTTTTTGTCAAGTTTTCATGCCATACACTTCTGGTATCATAAAATGAATTGGGAAGAACCCTTGCCTATTTTTTTGGAAAGAATTTCTTTAAGACTGGTATATGTTCTTCCTCAAATATTGATACAATTCACCAGTGAAATGACTTGCAGTGTGCTTTGTAGGAAAGTTTTTTTTTTTTTTATAAATTCAATATTCTGATTAAGCATAGGGCTATTCAAAATTTCTATTTCAGTTTGTATCAGTTTTACTGAGAGTTCTCTCCCCACAGGGAATTCAGACATTTCATTCAGGTTGTCAAAATAGTGAAATCAGGTTGTTAATAATAATAATATTCCCATAATATTCTTTTTATGTCTGTAGGATCCATAGTGATAGCCCCACTTTACTATCTGACATTGGCAATCAGTGTTTTCTCTTTTTCTAGATAAATCTACTTAAGAGTTTATCAATTCTGCTATTGGATTTTTATTAATTTTCTTTATTGTTTGTCTTGTATTTAATTGGTCTGCCCTTTATCATTTTCTTTCTTCAACTTACTTTTGGTCACTCTTCATTTCCTAGTTTCATAAAAGTGAACATTAGATCAGTGATCTAGTCCTGTTTCCTAGTACAAGTATTAAAGTTATAAATCACACGCCCCCGCCCCCCATCCCCCGCCCCAAACACACACAAGCAAACAGTACTTTGGCTGCACCTCACACATTTTAATGTTCTATTTTCATGATCGTTTTGAATTTTCCTCATGAGTTCTTCTTTGAGCCATTGATTAGTTAGAAATGTGTTGTTTAATTCCAAAATATCTGGATATTTTCTATTGTTATTGATTTCTAACTTCATTGCAGTCAAAGAACATACTCTTAATAATTTTAATTTTTTTAAATGAACCTTTTATTTGCTTATATACCACCAGAAAACCAGTTCTGATGACACATAAAATGTCCTAAAGAACAAAACCCACCAACGTTTAAATAAATATTCTTGTTGTTGAAGTTTTTTCCCCTAATTTCTAAATTGACAGTAGTATATCTATGAAATGTATTCCTTGACTAATAACTGGAGAAAATTTATAAGCTAAGCATGACTTTCATTTAGAAACAAACTATAAAAGTTTATTTTTCTCAGTTTTCCCTAAATTAAATGGCTATCATATTTTCCTCCTTTAAAGAAAAATCAGATTTATGCTTCAAAAGATTTGGATGAGAAAACCAAATTTATCTTAAATTCTTAAATGCAAAAGAAAAAGCTAAATATAGGAGTTTCTTTCTTATTATCACTGTGTTTTTTGAAGAGAAACAGCACAAAGGGGATGTATGCAATCTCTCAAACTGAAAGGTATGTATTTAGGGTTAAGAGTTCTTATTCTGGCTGCAGTTTTCAGTTGGGCAAGGCCACCCCAGTCATTCTTCTAAGCCCTTCCTCTCTTCTGCCAAAATTAGGAGCCACAGATATTTTGCACACTTCTAGTTCCAAGGTAAACTGCAAGTAGTTCTGCTCAGTGCTATATGGTACAAAGTCCCATACCTGTATGCCCCAGGTATGCCAAGGCCAAAACATAACATTGTCTTTGAATTTAGCCTGAGATTGATCTTGAAATCTCACGAAGACTTTGGGCTCTCTCACATAGCCAAACACAACTACTATCATTGAAATGATATATTTGTAGTTAAAAAATATAAATCCCAAACTTAGTTTGTAAAAAGTTTGCCACAGAATAGTGCTTCAATACTGAAAATGGTTATGTAAAGTATCATGCTTAGTCTGTGCATGGCCACATATTATGCACAGGGAAAGAATTTCTCAACTTTTAAAAATCAGTTACCGTGTTCTTCCTGTCAATAAGCTTCTTCTTGGGTTTCCCCTACAGGAGTAGAAAGGACAAGTGGGTTAGAGCACTACACAGATACTCTCTCCTGAATTCACACACACACACACACTCCTGAGATTTATACTACAGAGCTTCAACATGGAATTATGCCAGGGAAGGCATCTTGGGGTAGAAGCAGAGAGATGAATCGAGAACATGCTCAGAAAAGAACAGAGTACCATAACCTTTAGGGAAGATCAATAAAAAAACAAAAGATAGAGGACAAATGAATTATAGAGAAAAATTCTAACAATTACTTGCATTTGTACATATAGCCACAAATCTAATCACACTTACTGTTCACAATAATAATATGAGCCCTGTTTATAAAAATGAGCAGGATAAGACCATTTGGTGACAAGCTCAATGTCAGAGCTTTAAACAGTTTAAATCTGAGCCCACAACTTTGGTCTCAGACTTCAGGACTCTTTCTACTTATACTGAACTATATTAGGGAAGGAAGTCCATCTCAGTTCTCATGGGGGTTCAAAAAAGATGCTCATGATAAATAGATTTTCCATAATTAAAAAAAAATCTCCTTAAAAAAAGAGATGTTCCTCATTGTTTCTAAACTAGAGTTGGGCTCTAACCACAGGAAGTACCATTCACATTTAAACTGGCTTCTGTTTGTCATTCAATTTCCTTTCACTTGACACACTTTTAAAAAAATTTCCCCAGCTTTACTTGTACTCATTTATGAATGTGTATATTTAGTTTGGTACAATTTTATCACTGTGTAGGTTCATGTATCCACAGACAAGATACTGAACAACCCCATCACCACTGGATCCCGTATGTTGCCGTTTTATAAGCACACACTTTTTACCTAACTTCTGGCTTCATCTGTTCTCCATGCTAAAATTGTATCATTTCACAATGGTTATATAAATGCAATCATACAACATGTAACCTATGGTATTGATCTTTTAAAAAAGAGACAGATGCAATCAATATCAAGATACTCTATCTACAGAAAAAAATCATCTGAAAAATCTGTCTCCACCAAAACATTTTATCCTTTCCTCCCCATGTCTTCTATTTGTGCCAGTGTCCTAATACTGTCAACTTATTATCAGAAAGTCTCAAAATTATTTTAACTTTTTAAAATCAGATAATGGTTTTTCTCTGTAATTTGCAATCGTGCATTCACATGACAGTCACCGGGGTGGCTTTTTAATAAGTACAGACTTCAGTTTGGGATTGGCTAGGGCACAAATGGGCTTCCCTCCGTGGCTCAGCAGTCCATCTGCAATGCAGGAGCTGTAGGAGACACAGGTTCAATCCCTGAGTCAGGAAGATCCCCTGGAAAAGGGCATGGCAACCCATTCCAGTATTCTTGCCTGGAGAATCCGAGGGACAGAGGAGCTTGGTGGGCTACAGTCCATGGGGTTGCAAAGAGTCGGACACGACTGAAACGGACTAGCACACACATGTAGCACAAATATGATGTTGCTAAAATACAGCCAGATTTAAAACTACTGTCGTGCCATGAGACAGCAGGTAAGACACTGTTTGCCAGGGCAGGATGGGTGAGTGGAGCGTGAAGGGGGAGGGCAGGGAAGGCATGCAAAATGAACCAATTATGAAATGAAATGATTAGAGAATTAGTTTGAAAGTAGTTCTGACAATAATACAGTAGGATTTGCAAAAGAGAAAACATGAATTCAGATTGAAGAGAACAGATTTAATGGAAGATGTAAGGCTTGCAACAAACATAATTTAATTTTTTTAACGCATGTTTGTGTGTGTGCCTGCTTCATGATAGGTTTTGATACCGTTAAAGAGGAATATAACCAAGTATCTACTCTTAAAGGCCAACTTGAAAGTAGACAAGAGTAGTTAGTACTAACTGGCAATTATAATACAATATGTACAATACGGCGATCTAAATCCGATGGAGGGATAAGAAAGGCTGGGAGAACTTCCTTCTAGCCTGGGTAAGAGGATGAATGACATAGCTAGAAAAAGAATTCAGGGTAAACTGAAGGCCATTCCAAGGGAATGTATGGGAATTCCAATGGAATGTAAGGATAAGGAGGCATGAAAGAGCAGTAGATATGGTCTAATTGGCCATGGGTTGGTACTGAAAAGCGGAGATTAGGCTAAAAAGGTAGGAAGAGTAAATCATAAGGGCCTTTCTTTGCTAAACAGAAATTCATGTTTTTTGAATCACAGTTTTTAGAATGCTTTATAAGCAGGAGTTGCTACTAGAGCCTAAAGAAAGAAGTCAAGGAAGATATCAATTTGGATGGGAAAAAAAACAAAATTAATCCTCTAAAAGAAATTCAGCATCATATACATGTAGGGGATCATCCGTAGTTGTGTAAGTGCAATTTTGTTACCAAAAGAAATAACACAATTTTTTCATGTTACTTTAGAGTTGTTCCAGGGGTCTCAAAATATTGCCAACACTTCCCACACTTTTTAAACTATGGTGGTTATTAGTCCCACTGCTAGGCCTACTACTATTAACACATTATTGAATGTGTTAATGAAAAAAGCACATATGTTATTATATCTCAAGTGTTTTCACTGTTTTGCTTGCCCCAGAAAGAATGCTTCCTAATTTTGGTAGTGGCTTCCAGATTGCCTGTTCTACCTTTCTTCTCCCTCATAAGAAGCTCAATTACAGAGCAATCAAGCCTCAAGCATAGACTCTATGTCAGTTCACAAACAGACTGACACAACCTTTAAGGAAACTCAGGCAAATTACCAATCCTAAACAAACAGTCCATTACTTATAAATATGACTGGACAATTAGAAATCACCAGATGTTGCAGGAAATATAAGAGCATAAACTAGAAAGAATGAGATAAACAAGGAGAAATAATCCAGAAGAATTCAAAATAGTGCAAAAAACAGAAAAGAACTTTCAATAATTATGCTAGAGAGATTAAAAAAAACATATTTGTAACACTGTGATTTATAGTGAGAAATATATATACTTACTTGGTTTTCATCCCTGTTTCTGGCACAGAGCTCCTAAAACCCTTAAAATGTCTAAGTGATGAGTGGTAAAGGCATCGTTTGTCATGCTAATGAGGTGACTTTTAGAAAGTCCTTGGATCACTTCAGGATGGGGGCTGGTCACCAGAGGAATCAACCCTGTGATGAGAGGGTTGAAGCTTTCAGTCTCATCCCCCTGACTTTCTGGGAGGGGAGAGGGGCTAGAGATAGAGTTCAATTACCAACAGTCGATGATTTAACCAATCACACTTATGTCATGCGGCCCCCATAAAAACCTGGAAGTATGGGGTTCAGAGAGCTTCCAAGTTGCTGAGCTTGTGGAGAAGTGGGGAGAATGGTGCGCCTGGAGAGGGTCCTAAGTGTCTTTCCCATCTTTCCCATCTGGCTTTCCCATCATGAGTTATATACACCTTTTTATAATAAACTGGTGATCCAATGAGTTGAATATTCTTCTGAATATCCCCCCCCCACAGAAGGGGTCATGGAAATCTCTTATATGCAGCCAGTAGGTCAGAAATAAAGGTAACAACCTGGGCTGTGATTAGCATCTAAAGTAAGGTGGGGGGATTGTGGTGGGCGGGGTAGACTCTTGTAGGACTGGACCATTAACCTGGAATCTGACGCTGATTTCCAGGTAGATAGTGTCAGAACTGAACATGTTGCAATTGCCTGGTGCTGTAGGGGAAACTCCTACCTCCTCCACATTGGAACTGGTACCACAACCAATTTAATATTACATCCATAAACTATGAAAACTAGTCAGAAAGCAAAAGCAGTTGTTGGATGTTAAAATCGTACCTGCCAAAATAAAAAGAAGTAGATCAAACAATCCTCTTGCAGTGCTGGTACTGAGTAACAAGATAGGTAAGGCTAAAGATCAATTTAGAATTTTTAGAAGACAAAGTTCAAAAAAGCTCCAAGAATTTAAGGCTAAGAGACCATGAGACCAAAATTATGAGAAAAAAGTAAAGAAATATGGAGGATATAGCACAAGATCCAAATTTCATCTAACAGAAGGTCCCCAGGAAAGACAGGATACGGGGAATATTTCCCACAGTTTAAGAGACTGAAACCTTCAGACTGAAAGGATTCATCCACTGCAAAAGCAAAATACTGAAAAGTAACACACCAGAACAAATCTTAGTATAGTGTCTGAACCGGAACAATAAAGAAGGCTTGTAAAAATTTCCAGGGAGGAGGTAGCAGGTAGGGAACTGGGAGCAGGTTATATATAAAGAACTGAGTTTCTACATAGTCCAAGTAAATCTCAATATCTTTTTCACTGGAAGCTACACAGTGTAATTACTTAATCAATGGTAATAACCACAAATTTACAGAGAGAAACTGGAAATCCCATACAGTTTCTGATGATGGATAATGAAATCACAAGAAGTGGCTGAAATCGGGATATCTCTTTTTAAGAATTCCACATAAAAAGCATACATACCTTGAAAATAATACAGACTTCTTTAAATACCTAAGGTTCCTTGTTGGTCAATTACTGAACTGTACTGCAATGCAGTTTATGTCTCGGGGGCAACAGAAGTATGTGGGACTAAGGAGTCCCTGACTGCTGTGCTATTTGAATTCCGGCGTCTGTTTTCCATCATTTCTGCCCTATTTCCCCTTGTACTGAGGTTATCAGTTGTCATTTCTTACAACTCTCACTGTATTTATTTTGTGAATTACCTCTCCTGTAGCTTTTCTAATCTGATCCTTTTAGTCTCGTCTAGTCTAGAAAGACAGATAATCATGTCTGTGATAAGTGTGTCTAAAGCAAAAAGGCACTGAGAAAGGGCCTTCCTTTAAGGAGGAAAAATTTTAGGATATGTGTTAAGGTCTTTACGGTTTAATCTGTAGCGTCTAGAAATATTACAAAGTGCTGAGAGTTAATGAGTTCTAAAAAAAATGAGGTTTTATGTTGTGTTTTCCATAAAGCTCTTTCTATCAAATATTCCTGAAGAGTTTCATAAAACCTCTTTTCTTTGTTTGCATTTACTTTCTGTTAATTTTATGATCTAGTCCTACTAAATTTATAAGATTAGCAAATCTCCACCTGTCTTGAAAGAGACGTGTTGCCAGCATATAGTTCATGGAGGTCTTGTGTTCAAGGTAGGACCTAAAAGACAAAGATAGGAACTGGTTATTTCTTAAAGCTTAACTGAAGAGGAAAAATATAGAAATAAAACACAAGTCAAGCACAAAAGTGACAGGTTTTCTAAAAATATATATATAGTCTCTAACGTGACAAAGGAGGAGCTATTTGCTCAAACTAAAATGATAAAAAAACTAGAATAGCAGAAAATACAATAAAAGAAAAGAATATAGATGACTTAATAATACGAAAATAAAAAGGAAGAAAAGGCAGGATTTCTTGGATTAATAAAAGCTTGTATACTAAATTCAGAAAATAAAACCGGAAAACAAAAATGAAACCACCACCAAAAATCACAGATAGCTAGAAAAGAGGTCAAATGAAGCTGGAATGGAAGATGCATAAAGGGCATGAAAATACTGACAGATTGTTTCCATCATCTTATTTCTCCAGAGGCTTCAATGGCTCCGTGATGCCAACTGCAAGAGGCATACACTTTCTCTTTCAAGATTTCAAAACCTGGGTCATCTATACCATCCGTTCATTCACCCTTTCTCCTTACAGTTCCCCAACAGGGGTCCTAAAGTCCAGACAGGTCTCCTATAACCCTCTCATACCACACCTCCCACTGACACTTTTGCCTCTGTCTGGACACCTTCTCCTCACACCCTCTTTACTTATCCATAATCCACCCTTCAAGAAGCAGCTCAAGTCCACTATGCTACAAGAAGCCTTCCCTGAGAGGACTGCTGCAAGTCTACAGAGGTTCCCTTGTTCTGGCCTTCTTCCTTCGCCTTCACTGCATGCCAGAGGGACCTGTCATATGCTGTCTCGTAGAATAACTTTCTCTTCTTGGAAAGCAGCATGATGCAGCAGGGAAAACTAGGATCTGGAGTCAAAACACCTGCATCAAGTCTCACTGTGTGATAGTGGACAAGTCACATTACTTTACTGAGCCTTATTTTCCTTATCATTAAAATGGGAATAACAATGATGTGTATAAGTGAGTGACTGTTAGTCACTCAGTCGTGTCTGAATCTTTAAGACCCCATGGACTGTAGCCCGCTAGGCTCTTCTGTCCATGGTGTTCTCCAGGCAAGAGTACTGGAGTGGGTTGCCATTTTCTTCTCCAGGGGATCTTCCTGACCCAGGGATTGAACCTGGGTCTCCTGCATTGCAGGCAGATTCTTTACTATCTGAGCCACCAGGAAGATGTGTATAAAGTACATTATAATTACAAGGAGCAATACAAATATGAGCTATTTCTATTACATGTATAAATAAATTCTCTCTAATCATGCTGCTAACTCTCAAAGAACAGAGATCCCAACTAACACGTGTTTCACACTCAAAGCACCAAGCATACTGCTAAATACTTGTTGATATTCAATAAGCATACATTAATAAAAAAGGAATATTTGTTAGCAGATAAGTGCATCTTTTCCATGCTACATGAAGGTAACTCAATTAGTTTAAAATTCTTGGTGCTCTCTTTCACTTTTCTCAGAAAACAGTTGAGCATTACCTTCTTTTTTTAGCATTATCTTTTAAAGTTGAACATTCACTTATCTTATTGCTCTAGATACATTCCATTCATAGATATACCCAGGAAACACACATTATAATATTTACAGCACAGCTGTCTTTAACAGCAAAAAGACCAGGAAGTTGTCAAATACCATCAAAAAGAGAATGGGAAATTTAACAGCAATATAAAGTCATAGAAGAATATAATAAAGCACTGAAAAACAATAAATGAATTCAAAAGCTACATGTAACAAAATAAAACTTAATAATATAATATTGAATGAAAAAAGGAAGAATACATAAAGCATGCCATTTTTAAAAGAAAAAGTTCAAAAGCAATACAAACTAAACAACAGAATTCTGTTTCTACATATAAGATGATAACTGCCGTAAGACTTGCTCTTTCACCATTAACAGCTAGAAAAGTGCATAAATACATGAAACAGCTGTTTGCACATATGAAACAATAGGCAGCGCAGGACTGTGATACCTGAAAGGGGAGATAGATGAAGGGAGCCCCCGACTGTGCCACCTTCCTACCAGAGGCAATTCCAGACAACACGCAAAGAGAAGGAATTCAAGGAAAATCCAAGAGTCTCTGTGTTGACAAGACAGAGATCATAGTTCTAGAAGTGCTAGAATTTTCAGAGCAATGTCCTGGAAAGGAAGAAGCTATACATAAGAAGAAATCAAAACAAACCAAAAAATCATCACAAAGGACCCTTTGAATCTTTGGATGAATTCAGATCTACTCAGGCACAGGGTGAAAAAGTGCACAGGCTGTGCAAGGAGCAACTGTCAGAGTAAAGAAATTAAGGAGAAAGTGTAAGCTGAATACTTTGCACATACAAGGCTGCCAATTGATCTGAGTTCCCACCAGCCAGAATGGAGAGATCTCACTGAACATGGGGGTCATTTAACAGACACCCCCAAAGAGTCTTCAGTAGTGGAATTATCCTAGACCTAGACAAAAAGCTATTCTAAACAAACCATAAAAACACGTTTAAATGAGCCTGAAAAAGATTAAGCTGATCTACAAGTAACTTAAGTCTCTAGCCTAAAAAAAACTTTCAACAGGCTTTAAAGAAGCAATAAAATCCAAACACAACCATACAACATTTACAATGTGCAATTACAACATTCAGTTTTAAAAGAATCACTGTATATCCGCAGAAACAGAAAAAATACAACTCATTGACAAAAGGAAAATCAGTCAATAGAAACAGACTCAGAAATGACAGAGATAATAGAACAAGATTTTACAACAGCTATTATAAACATAATATATGCACATGAGTCTAAAGGAAATCATGAAAATAATTTTTCAAAAGAGAAAAAGAAGATATAAAGAGAAACAGATGGTGGTCCTAAAGGTAAAAATAAAATACGTGAAATGAACACTTCATTGATTAGAATTAATAGAAGATTTAACACTGCAGATGATTTAATTCCTTCAAAGATGAATAAAATGAGAACCAACCATCCAAAATGAAGAAAGAAAAAGAATATAAAAAAATGAACAGAGCCATGTAACAATAG
The DNA here is from genome assembly GCF_027580195.1 of Bos mutus. Lineage (NCBI taxonomy): Eukaryota > Metazoa > Chordata > Mammalia > Artiodactyla > Bovidae > Bos > Bos mutus. The sequence goes on from NC_091626.1 coordinate 98,807,131, forward strand.
TACTGAAAGGAGAGGAGGGAAATGGAAAAAGCAAATAAACAAACAAAAAATTTGAGGAAATAACTGCCAAAAGTTTTCCGAATTTGAGGAAAACTATATATAACTCCATAGACCAAGAAACTCAATGAATCTAAAGCAGAAGAAGCATGAAGAAAATGACACCAAGGCATATATCATAATCACATTGTTGAGAATCAGTTATCAAGAGATAATCTAAAAAGCAGGCTGAGAAAAAGAGCCACATTATGCACCAAAGAACAAGGAAAAAATTACTGCATGCTTCTAATCAGAAAACTGCAAGCCAAAAGACAACAGAACAACACTTTTAAAGTATCAGGGGATAAGTGCCAGCCCAGAACTCTAAAACCAATGAAAAAAATCTTTCAAAATTGAAAATATAAGATAGACTTTCAGATAAACAACACTTGAGAGAATTGATTGCACTAAAATAAAGCCTAAAAGTTCTTCAGATGGAAGAAAATGTCAGATAAAAACATGATCAACATAAAAGAAAGAAGAGCAATGGAAACGATAGTAAATGCATAATTATGAGACTTTCCCTCCTATTTATATTTCCTTAAACTGTTCAAAGCAAAAATAACCAAAGCACTATGGTATTTAAAACTTAAATAGAAATAAAATGCATGACAACCACAGCCCAAAGGACAGGAGGGAAGAATGGAGGTATACAGGTTGTAAAATCCCTAAATTATACATGAAATAATATAACATTATTTCAAGGTGCCCTGTGGTAAGTAAAAGATGTATATTGTCACCCTAGAGCAACCACACTTTTAAAAAGCACAACAAAGAAGCAGGAGGAATGAATTAATCCAAAAAAGACAGGAGGAAAAAAAAAGGGAATAAAGAACACATTAGACAAAAAGAAAACAGATAGTAATGTGGCACATTAAATCCAATCACATCATCATGCTGTACATTAGATTCCCAGAGTCTATTCATCTTAACACTGATTTGTACCCTTTGATCAACATTTCCCATTTCCCCATACCAGTCCATGGCAACTATCAGTCTACTCTTTGTTTCTATCAGTTCTACTTTTTTTTTTTTTTCCAATCAAGATTCCACATATGAGTGAGATTATACAATATCTGCTGTTCTGGTTTATTTCAGCTAGCATTATTCCTTAAGGTTAATCCAGGTTGCCACAATGGCAGGACTTCCTTTTTTTGACAGTAATCTACTTTAACTATAAAGACGCAGAGAGATTAAAAGTAACACACACACACAAAAAAAAGATACGGCATGCAAACACTAGTCGTAAGAAAGTTGGAATGGGTAAAGGTGAGGGGAGGAGAAACTGGTGAAGACAGTCAAAAGGTACAAGTTTCCAGTTACAAGATAAGGAAGTACTAGGGTTATAATGTACAACATGTAAAAAAGAATTAATACTTCTATATGCTATAGATAAAAATTGTTAAGAGACTAAATCCTAAGAGTTCTTTAGTTTTACTTTTAGTTCTTCTCTGTTTAACTTTGTGTGCTATGAGCTGATGGATGTTCATTAAACTTACTGTGATAATCATTCCATGATGTAAGTCAAATCATTATACTACACAACTTAAAAAAAAAAGAAAGCTAAAGCAAGTATATTAAGCAGACAAACAGACTTGTGGACGAACAGCATTATCAAAGATAAACAGGGACATTTCATGGCAGTAAATAAGTCAATTTATGAAGAAGACATAACCAATCTATTGCAGAGGGACCTAATGACAGAGTTCCAAAATCCATGAGAAGCAAACCTGACAGAACCAAAAGGAGAAACTGACAAGGTCTCAATTACAATGGGAGACTTCAACATACACTCTTGACGACTGATAAAATTAGTAAAATAGAGAACATATGAACTGCCCAATACTTTGACTAACAGACATTTATAGAACACCCCACCCAACAATAAATAGCAGGATGTATATTCTTTTCAATGGACATGTTACGTTTGCTGCTGCTGCTGCTGCTAAGTCGCTTCAGTCATGTCCGACTCTAGGACAAGTCATACCCTGAACCATAAAACAAGTCTCAGTACATTTTAAAAGATTCAGCTTACACAAAGTACATTTTCTGAGTACAAAAGAAGTAAATTGGAAATCATTAACAGAAAAATCTCTAGAAAAAAATCCAAATATCTGAAAACTAAATAACGCATTTCTAAATAGTCCATAGGCCAAAGACAGAATAAAAACAAAAAATACAACAATCAAAATATATGGGACTCTGCAAAAACAGTACTTGGTAGGAAATTTATAGCTGCTTAAACACATACAGAAAAGAAGAAAGGTCTCAAATCAATGACATCAGCTTCTATCTAGAGAAACTAGGGGGGAAAAAAAGCAAATGAAGTCCCCTAGTAAATTAAAGAAAGGAAACAATATTAGAAGGAAGTCAATGTATAAGAAATAGAAAACAATGAAACTAAAAACTGGGTCCCTTAGAAGATCAGTGAAATTGATAAACCTCTAGCCAGACTGAATATGATAAAAAGAGAGAAGAATTAAATTACCAATATCAGAAATGAGAGAAGTAACATCACTGCAGATTCTACCAATATTAAAAGGATAGGTGAATATTAGGAATAATTTTGTGCTTACCAACACAACATATATAAAATGGACAAATGCTTAAAAAGATACCAACTACCAAAGGTCATTCAACTAGAAACAGATAATCTGAATAGCCCTGCATGTGTTAAAGAAACTGAAATTGAACTTCTGGTCCAGATAGCTCCACTAGTGAATTCTACCAAACATTCAAGAAATAAAAAATACCAATTCTCCATAAATTCTTCCAGAAAATTGAAGAGATGAGAACACTCTCCAACTTATTCTATGAGGCCAGCATTATCCTCATACTGAAACCAAATATATTATAATAAAACCACAGATCAGTATCTCTTATGAACAAAGATGTAAAAATCTCATTTTAGTAAATCAAATTCAATAGTCTGTAAAAAGGATACATGTCAGACCAAATGGAGTTTATTTCAGGAAAGCAATGCTGAGTTTAACATTAAAAAATGGATGTAATTCACTATATCAAAAAACCAAAAGAGAAAAAACATATTATTATGTCAAGAGATGCATAAAAAGTAATTGGCAAAATATAACATCCATTTCAGTGTGTCTGCCACAGCCTTGTCTAACTCAATGAAACTAAGCCATGCCCGTGGGGCAACCCAAGATGGGCGGGTCATGGTAGAGAGAGCTGACAGAATGTGGTCCACTGGAGAAGGGAATGGCAAACCACTTCAGTATTCTTGCCTTGAGAACCCCATGAACAGTATGAAAAGGCAAAATGATAGGATACTGAAAGAGAAACTCCCCAGGTCAGTAGGTGGCCAATATATACTGGAGATCAGTGGAGAAATAACTCCAGAAAAAATGAAGGGATAGAGCCAAAGAAAAAACAATATCCAGCTGTGGATGTGACTGGTGATAGAAGCAAGGTACGATGCTGTAAAGAGCAATATTGCATAGGAACCTGGAATGTCAGGTCCATGAATCAAGGCAAATTGGAAGAGGTCAAACAAGAGATGGCAAGAGTGAATGTCGACATTCTAGGAATCAGCGAACTGAAATGGACTGGAATGGGTGAATTTCACTCAGATGACCATTATATCTACTACTGCGGGCAGGAATCCCTCAGAAGAAATGGAGTAGCCATCATGGTCAACAAAAGAGTCCGAAATGCAGTACCTGGATGCAATCTCAAAAAAGACAGAATGATCTCTGTTCGTTTCCAAGGCAAACCATTCAATATCACAGTCATCCAAGTCTATGCCCCAACCAGTAATGCTGAAGAAGCTGAAGTTGAATGGTTCTATGAAGACCTACAAGACCTTTTAGAACTAACACCCAAAAAAGATGTCCTTTTCATTATAGGGGACTGGAATGCAAAAGTAGGAAGTCAAGAAACACCTGGAGTAACAGGCAAATTTGGCCTTGGAATACGGAATGAAGCAGGGCAAAGACTAATAGAGTTTTGCAAGAAAATGCACTGGTCATAGCAAACACCCTCTTCCAACAACACAAGAGAAGACTCTATACATGGATTTCACCAGATGGTCAACACTGAAATCAGATTGATTATATTCTTTGCAGCCAAAGGTGGAGAAGCTCTATACAGTCAGCAAAAACAAGACCAGGAGTTGACTGTGGCTCAGATCATGAACTCCTTATTGCCAAATTCAGACTGAAATTGAAGAAAATAGGGAAAACCACTAGACCATTCAGGTATGACCTAAATCAAATCCCTTATGATTATACAGTGGAAGTGAGAAATAGATTTAAGGGCCTAGATCTATAGATAGAATGCCTGATGAACTATGGAATGAGGTTCATGACATTGTGTACAGGAGACAGGGATCAAGACCATCCCCATGGAAAAGAAATGCAGAAAAGCAAAATGGCTGTCTGGGGAGGCTTTACAAATAGCTGTGAAAAGAAGAGAAGCGAAAAGCAAAGGAGAAAAGGAAAAACATAAGCATTTGAATGCAGAGTTCCAAAGAATAGCAAGAAGAGATAAGAAAGCCTTCTTCAGCGATCAATGCAAAGAAATAGAGGAAAACAACAGAATGGGAAAGACTAGAGATCTTTTCAAGAAAATTAGAGATACCAAGGGAACATTTCATGCAAAGATGGGCTTGATAAAGGACAGAAATGGTATGGACCTAACAGAAGCAGAAGATATTAAGAAGAGGTGGCAAGAATACATAGAAGAACTGTACAAAAAAGATCTTCACGACCCAGATAATCACGATGATGTGATCACTGACCTAGAGCCAGACATCCTGGAATGTGAAGTCAAGTGGGCCTTAGAAAGCACCACTACGAACAAAGCTAGTGGAGGTGATGGAATTCCAGTTGAACTATTTCAAATCCTGAAAGATGATGCTGTGAAAGTGCGCTCTCAATATGCCAGCAAATTTGGAAAACTCAGCAGTGGCCACAGGACTGGAAAAGGTCAGTTTTCATTCCAATCCCAAAGAAAGGCAATGCCAAAGAATGCTCAAATTACCACATAATTGCACTCATCTCACACACTAGTAAAGTAATGCTCAAAATTCTCCAAGCCAGGCTTCAGCAATATGTCAACCGTGAAATTCCTGATGTTCAAGCTGGTTTTAGAAAAGGCAGAGGAACCAGAGATCAAATTGCCAACATCCACTGGATCATGGAAAAAGCAAGAGAGTTCCAGAAAATCATCTATTTCTGCTTTATTGACTATGCCAAAGCCTTTGACTGTGTGGATCATAATCAACTGTGGAAAATTATGAAAGAGATGGGAATACCAGACCACCTGATCTGCCTCTTGAGAAATTTGTATGCAGGTCAGGAAGCAACAGTTAGAACTGGACATGGAACAACAGACTGGTTCCAAATAGGAAAGGGAGTACATCAAGGCTGTATATTGTCACCCTGCTTATTTAACTTCTATGCAGAGTACATCATGAGAAACGCTGGACTGGAAGAAACACAAGCTGGAATCAAGATTGCCGGGAGAAATATCAATAACCTCAGATATGCAGATGACACCACTCTTATGGCAGAAAGTGAAGAGGAACTAAAAAGCCTCTTGATGAAAGTGAAAGTGGAGAGTGAAAAAGGTGGCTTAAAGCTCAACATTCAGAAAACAAAGATCATGGCATCTGGTCCCATCACTTCATGGGAAATAGATGGGGAAACAGTGGAAACAGTGTCAGACTTTATTTTTGGGGGCTCCAAAATCACTGCAGATGGTGACTGCAGCCATGAAAATAAAAGACGATTACTCCTTGGATGGAAAGTTATGACCAACTAGATAGCATATTGAAAAGCAGAGACATTACTTTGCCAACAAAGGTTCATCTAGTCAAGGCTATGGTTTTTCCTGTGGTCATGTATGGATGTGAGAGTTGGACTGTGAAGAAGGCTGAGGCCCAAAGAATTGATGCTTTTGAACTGTGGTGTTGGAGAAGACTCTTGAGAGTCCCTTGGACTGCAAGGAGGTCCAACCAGTCCATTCTGAAGGAGATCAGCCCTGGGATTTCTTTAGAAGGAATGATGCTAAAGCTGAAACTCCAGTACTTTGGCCACCTCATGCGAAGAGCTGACTCATTGGAAAAGACTCTGATGCTAGGAGGGATTGGGGGCAAGAGGAGAAGGGGACGACAGAGGATGAGATGGCTGGACGGAATCACTGACTCGATGGACGTGAGTCTGAGTGAACTCCGGGAGTTGGTGATGGATAGGGAGGCCTGGCGTGTTGTGATTCATGGGGTCACAAAGAGTCGGACACGACTGAGCGACTGAAGTCAAGTGAGCTGAACTGAACATCCATTTCTGATAAAAACTCTTAGCAAAAGAGAAATCTGATGAAGCGCATCTACGAAAAACCTAACACTAACATCATACTTACCCACTCCGGTGTTCTTGCCTGGAGAATCCCAGGGACAGGGGAGCCTGGTGGGCTGCCGTCTATGGGGTCGCACAGAGTCGGACACGACTGAAGTGACTTAGCAGCAGCAACAGCAGCAGCAACATCATACTTAATAATGAAAGGCTGAATGCTTACCCTAAGAAGAGAAACCAGACTGGGATGTCTGCTCTCACTGGTCCTGCTCAACACTGTGCTGGAGGTTCTTGCCAATGTAATCAAGCAAGAATAAAGCAATAAAACATATCCAGATTGGAAAGAAAGAAGGAAAACTGTCTTTATTCACAGACAATATTTTCAACTAGGTAGGAGATCCTATGGAATCTCCAAAAACCTTCAATAAATGACAAGTGAGTCTAGCAAGATTGTGTGCGTGCGTGCTAAGCTGCTTCACGTGTGTCCGACTCTGTGCAATGGACTATGGGCTGTAGCCTATGGACTGTAGCCCGCCAGGCTCCTCTGTCCAGGGGATTCTCCAGGCAAGAATACTGGAGTGGGTTGCCATTGCCCTTCTCCAGGGGAGCTTTCCGAACCAGGGATCAAACCCTCATCTCTCACATCTCCTACACTGACAGGCAGGTCCTTTACCACTAGCGCCACCTGGGAAGCCCCGGGCAGTGCAAGATTACAGGACACACGTGAAAGTGAAAGTCGTTCAGCCGTGTCCAGCTCTTTGCGACCCCATGGACTACACAGTCCATGCGATTCTCCAGGCCAGAATACTGGAGTGGGTAGCTTTTCCATTCTCCAGGGGATCTTCCCAAGCTGAGCCACAAGGGAACCTCAAGAATACTGGAGTGAGTAGACTATCCCTTTTCCTGCGGATCTTCCAGACCCAGGAATCGAACCAGGGTCTCCTGCACTGCAGGCAGATTCTTTACCAGCTGAGCTATCAGGGAAGCCCCAGTCAATATGGAAAAGTCAACTATATTCCTATATACTAACAACAAACAATCAGACATTGAAATTAAAAAAACAAAATCAGTTATAATCGAATCAAAACATATTAAATACTTAGGAATAGATCTGACAAAAAATGTAAAAGATCTGAACACTGAACACCACAAAACACTGCTGAGAAAAATTAAAGATGACCTAAATAAATGGACAAATATACCTTGTTCATGGGCTGGAAGACTCAATATTGTTAAGATGTCAATTCTCTTCAAACTGATCTAGAGAGCCAATACAATGCCAATCAAAATCCCAAGCAGGCTTTTTCGTAGAAACTGACAAACTAATTCTAAAATCCAAATGGAAGTGCAAATGACCTAGAATAGCCAAAACAACCTGGAAAAAGAGCAAAGTTAGAACAAGATTTTTTACAAAGCTACAGTAATCAAGACAGTGTGGTACTGTATTGGCACAAAGACAAAAAGATCAGTGGAATAGAATAAACAGTAGTTTTCCACAAAAGTGAGAAGACGGTTCAACGGACAAAAGGTAGTCTTTTCAAAAAGTGGTGCAAAAACTATTGGATATCCATCTGGAAGAAGAAAGAACTATGATCCATTTATATACATGGTACATAATTTTTGTACCATATACAAAAATTAACTCAAAATGGAACAGACTTAAATGTAAAACTTAAAACTATATCTAGAAGAAAACTTGAGATAGGCAAAAATTTCTTAGATGCCCAAGCACAGTAATTAAAACAAAAAAATTGGACTTAAAATTAAAAATCTCTACTCCTCAAAAGCTACTATTTAAAGGATTGAGAAGACAAGCAACGATCGGGGGTGGGGGGTGGAGGAGGCGGAGGGAGGGGTGGTGGAAATCTTCTCAAAGCACACATCTGATAAAGGAATTGTATCCAAAAAAAAAAAGAACTCTCATAGCTCAATTAAAAGAAAACAAAGTCATTTTAAAAATGGGCAAAATATCTAGTCATCAAATGGCAAATAAGTACATGAAGACATGCTCAACATCACTAATCATTAGGAAAATGCACGTGAAACCATGAGATATCACTACACCTTTCTTAGAGGAGCTAAAATTAAACTGGCCATACCAACTGGTGATGAGGATGTGGACAGACTGAAGCTCTCATACATTTATGATAGGAATGCAAAATGGTAAAACCACAAGGCAGTTTCTTAAAAAAGTTAAACATGTGCAATGATATGATCCAGTCATTCCACAAGTAAGCATTTACCTAAGAGAAACGAAAGCACGTTTATACAAAAATTTCTATACAGATGCTCACAGAGCCTTTCTTTACAATAACCAAAAAACTGGGAGGAACCTAAACGTTAATCCACAGAGGAGAGGATAAACAAATTCTGATATATGCCTGTTAACAAAATGCCACTCGACAATAAAAGGAAATCAAACCACCGATACATACTATAACATGTATGGATCAAAAAATAATCTTGCCAGATAAAAAGAAAGATCAGTAAGTAAGAGGACAACCAACAGAATTCCATATATGAAATCCTAGGAAAAGGAAATATCTCTTTATTGACAGAAAGCAGATCGGTAGCTACCTGGGACAGGAATAGGTAGGGCAGGGAAAGGAAGAACAGGAGAGAGGAATTACCAAGGGGGACAAAGAAATAGTTGGGAGTGATGTATATGTTCACTGTGTTGACTGTGGTGGGTAGTTTCAGGCATTTATACATACCTATGTTACCTTATGAAATAGTACACTTTGAATATGCAAATCTTATTGTATATCAATTATAATTCAACAAAGCTGTTAAAAATAACATGTACATGAAATACTAAGCAATAAGTTTAATGTGTTCAAGATTTACACTGAAAACCATAAAACACTGCTAAGAGAAAGAAAGCAAAGAGGTCCTAAACAAATAGGGAAATGAGATATATCATGTTTATGGATTTGGAAAATTCAGTAACTGTTAAAATATCCACGTTCCCAATATTAATCTATATGTTCAAGGTAATGCCAACCAAAAGTCAGCATAGAAACTGACAAAAAAATTCTAAACTTTCTTTGGAAATACAAAGGACACAAAATAGTCAAAATACTTGTGAAAAAGAACAAAGTTGGAAGACTTACACTACCTAATTTCAAGACTTAGTATAAAGCTACAGATAGTAAGACAAAAACATAGATCAGTGAAACAGAATAAAGTCTAGAAATAGATACATATATATTTCAATTAATTTTCAACAAAGATGCCAAGTTAAATTCAATAAGGTAATTTCAAAAAATGGTGCTGGAACAAATGGACATCCATATGGAAGGAATTTCAACCCTTACCTCACACCATACACTAAAATTGAATCAATACATATCATAGACCTAAATATAAAAGCCAAAATTATAAAACTTCTAGAAAAAAACAAAAGAGAAAAGGCTTTGTGAACTTGGGGTTGGTAAAGCCTTAGAAAACACAAAATGCAAAAATCTTAAAAAAGAATTAGTTAATTGGATTTCATTAACATGTAAAACTTCTGTATTTTGAAAGCCACTATTATAAACAAAAAGGCTAGCCACAGACTTGGAGAAAATATTCACAATGAAAATATCTGGGAAAGGACTTATATCAAGGGTCCTCTATAACACAGAAATAAAAAAATAAAAATCTTAAAATTTAAAATGAAAAAAGAAAGATACAAAAATGGCCAATAGCACATGAATGCTCAATATCATTGTTCATCAGACAAAAACAAATTAAAACTACAAAGAAACACTATACACACACACACAAACACACACACACTAGAATGACTAAAATTAAAAAAGCTTGACAATACCAGCTGCTAGCAAGGACAGGAAGCCAGTGGAACTCCCATGCTGCTGCTGCTGCTAAGTCGCATCAGTCGTGTCCGACTCTGTGCAACCCCATAGACGGCAGCCCACCAGGCTCCCCCATCCCTGGGATTCTCCAGGCAAGAACACTGGAGTGGGTTGCCATTTCCTTCTCCAATCTGTGAAAGTGAAGTCGCTCAGTTGTGTCCAACTCTTAGCGACCCCATGGACTGCAGCCTACCAGGCTCCTCCGTCCACGGGATTTTCCAGGTAAGAGTACTGGAGTGGGTTGCCAGTGCATCACTGGTAAATGTAAAATGGTTCTTTCTCTTATCCCTTATCATATGACCCACTTACTCCACCCGTAGGTATTTATTCAAGAAACACAAAATCATGTATCCACACAGAGACTTGTGCATGAATGTTCGAAACAGCAGCTTTCTTCACAACAGCCCCAAACTGGACACAATCCAAGTGTTCCACAAAGGTGAGGAGATAAACAAACTGTGCTATATTCATACAATGAAATGGTATATAATAATGATAAGGGAGGAACTACCACTGTTTCACACAACATGGACAATTCTCAAAATTATGCCAAACAAAAGAATGTAGACATCGAAAAATATATACTGTATGATTCTATTTGTATAAAATTCTAGAAAAACTATAGTGCTATAAAAAGCAAATCAGTAGCTATTGGAGGCTCAGGGTAATGAGAGGCACTGACTGTAAAGGGCCATGAGAGGCCATCTGGAGGTAACGTAATGTTCTGTATCTTGATTGTGGTGATGAAATTGATAGCTATATTAGTCAAAATTCATCACCAAACAAAATAAAATGGATGCATTTTATTGCATGAAAACTTGATCTCAACAATGATTAAAAATAAACAGTATATTGTTTAAGTACACTTACAGAAGGTAAAAAAAATTTTTTTCAAATCAAGGTAATAACAACCACAAAATTTAGGACAGTATCTAATTCTGGGTTAGAGGGCTAGTAAGGAAGGAAGCAGGGAACTAGCAAAAAGGGAGGAATGATGCACAAGTAGATTAAATTATCATTAAAGCTTTAGTTCTCTGGTGGAGTAATATTCATTATTGTTACAAATAATTAAGATAAGAAAAGCAGCAAGTGGAGAGCACTGATGATACCATATCACAATTAATTCAATTCTCTGGACCTGAAGTACAGATTAAAAAAAAAAAAAGGTAGTCACCTCACCCATATATTTCCCATGTCTCTGATGTGGGGAATATGCGAATAAATCCACCTCTCCGATCATTCTCTTCCTTCACCCTCCGTAAAACTTTGATCTACATGGAGGAAGAGAAAATAAAATGAGCACCTATTTTGATAAATGTAATCCATGTGGTTACAGGACAGAGTTATGACCCAAGAATATGCAAGAAGCATGAAGGAAGAAATTAATTCCATTTAAGACGCTGTTTTTGAGAGGCTATATCTCCCATGTTCCGTGTAAGACAGGACTGTCATGAATATTATGAATCACTAATTTTCACTGAACCCTATGTTAACCCACAAAGGCCTGAGATGGAGTCATCTTTACCTCCTCCATTGACAGACCAAGCACAGAACCGCCTAACTTCCCCGGCACCTTCTCCCGTGCTGAGCCCACAAGGTTTTTCATTTCCGCATCACTGGCGGAGAGTGGACGGGAACGCTAGGGAGAAGAAAAAAGAAAAAGAAAATGTATTGCCATCGTCTTTCTTCACTTCCCTCTAGTCAGTCCCTCAATACCATTATGTTTCATAATATGTATAAGCTCAAATCCAAAGCCCACTTTCTGTAATAGATCTCTCAGCCTGAAATCCTGGCAAACAGATGAAAGTTAGTAAATTCAAAGAAGAGAAAAAAGGACAGAACGAAAACACTATGGGTTGAAACAGACACACAAAAAAGAAAGATACCCACATGGCTTCCTAAGCTAGTACTTACTCCTAATCTTCGTTTTGACATAAATCTAACAGTTTGAAAGATATGGGAGAAAAAAATCTGAAAATAACTTCAATGTAAGGTTAGAAAGGCAATGCCAAAGAATGCTCAAACTACCGCACAACTGCACTCATCTCACACGCTAGTAAAGTAATGCTCAAAATTCTCCAAGCCAGGCTTCAGCAATACGTGAACCATGAACTTCCTGATGTTCAAGCTGGTTTTAGGAAAGGCAGAGGAACCAGAGATCAAATTGCCAACATCCGCTGGATCAGGGAAAAAGCAAGAGAGTTCCAGAAAAACATCTAATTTCTGCTTTATTGACTATGCTAAAGCCTTTGAGTGTGTGGATCACAATAAACTGTGGAAAATTCTTCAAAAGATGGGAATACCAGACCACCTGACCTGCCTCTTGAGAAACCTATTTGCAGGTCAGGAAGCAACAGTTAGAACTGGACATGGAACAACAGACTGGTTCCAATAGGAAAAGGAGTACGTCAAGGCTGTATATTGTCACCCTGCTTATTTAACTTATATGCAGAGTTATCATGAGAAACACTGGGCTGGAAGAAGCACAAGCTGGAATTAAGATTGCCGGGAGAAATATCAATAGCCTCAGATATGCAGATGACACCACCCTTATGGCAGAAAGTGAAGAGGAACTCAAAAGCCTCTTGATGAAAGTGAAAATGGAGAGTGAAAAAGGTGGCTTAAAGCTCAACATTCAGAAAACGAAGATCATGGCATCTGGTCCCATCACTTCATGAGAAATAAATGGGGAAACAGTGGAAACAGTGTCAAACTTTAATTTTGGGGGCTCCAAAAATCACTGCAGATGGTGACTGCAGCCATGAAATTAAAATACGCTTACTCCTTGGAAGGAAAGTTATGACCAACCTAGACAGCATATTAAAAAGCAGAGACATCACTTTGCCAACAAAGGTCCGTCTAGTCAAGGCTATGGTTTTTCCAGTGGTCACGTATGGATGTGAGAGTTGGACTGTGAAGAAAACTGAATGCCAAAGAATTGATGCTTTTAAACTGTGGTGCTGGAGAAGACTCTTGAGAGTCCCTTGGACTGCAAGGAGATCCAACCAGTCCATCCTAAAGGAGACCAGTCCTGGGTGTTCACTGGAAGGACTGATGCTAAAGTTGAAACTCCAATACTTTGGTCACCTCATGCAAAGAGCTGACTCATTGGAAAAGACCCTGATGCTGGGAGGGATTGGGGGGCAGGAGGAGAAGGGGACGACAGAGGATGAGATGGCTGGATGGCATCACTGACTCGATGCACATGCGTTTGGGTAAACTCCTAGAGTTGGTGATGGACAGGAAGGCATGGCGTGCTGCGATTCATGGGGTCACAAAGAGTTGGACATGACTGAGTGACTGAACTGAACTGAAGATTAGATATGTGTTTATTTCAGGAAGTCACTATATTCTTTTAACACTCGGGAAGGAGAGCTAGGAAAAGTGAGACATAAGACAGAAAAACAATAAGCAATCTGCTATGTCACCGATGACAAAGTTGGACAGTAGGATGTTTCAGAACTTGAGGGGTAAATATTGAGATGAGAGTTATCAGTGATGCAGAAAAGAAATGCGAGCAAGGCTATGATGTGAGAAACTCTGTAGCTGCTGGACTTCAAGAGACTTGTATCTAGGATGACTGCCTTGGGTACTCCAAGGAGGCACCCCAGTTGGTCATGCTCCTTATGAGATCCCCAAAGATGAGCAGGGTGACTTCAGCTTCTTAATGATGATCAGGAAGGTTGTCGCAGAACGTAAGTTTTAAGTGATTTTGATGTTATGAGAGCAGAGAAATATAAAGGCAACAAAGGAAGGCAGATGTATGAAACGTGAAAATAAACTATTACTTTTAAAAAACTGATAACTTGGCTTATAACTAAATCAGCCAAGTTAAGTCAGCCAAGTGGGAATAAGGAATGAATAATCCAAGAAATGGGGGTGCAATTTGTCTCTCTAAGAGTCCAAGAAGTAACTCTGACCGGAGAAGAAATCTTACTGTCAGAAACTATTGTTTATTTGCCTCTTTGTGTACATCTATGGAAAGGCTTTTTGACAACTCACTTTTGACATTTCTAGCTACACTCAACGGCAGTGGTTTAGTCGCTAAGTCGTGTCCAACTCACAACCCCATGGACTATATCCTGCCAGGTTCCTTTGTCCATGGAATTCTCCAACCAAGAATACTAAAGTGGGCTGCCATTTCCTTTTCCAGGGGATCTTCTTGACTCAGGAATTGAACCCAGGTCTCCTGCACAGCAGGCAGATCCTTTACCAACTGAGTTACAAGAGAAGCTCCTCAACAATACTCATTGTTAAACTAAATGTTTGTGTTGCCCCAAAATTCATGCTGAAGCTGTAACCCACACAATGTGATGGTATTTGGAGACAGGGCTTTTCGGAGGTAAGTAGGTGAGGACGTGAGAATGAGGCACTGGTCTAATGAGATAAATGCCTTGTAAACAAGAGTCACCAGGGAGCTTGTTCTCTCTCTCTCTCTGCCTGAATATGCACAAAGAGCACAGTGCAAGATGATGACCATCTACAAGCCGAAAGAAGAGGCCTCAGAACAAAACCTATCTTGCCAGCACATTGACCTGGAACTTCCCAGCCTTCAGAACTGTGAGAAATAGATTTCTGTGGTTTAAGTCACCCGGTCTATGGTATTTTGTTATGGTAGCATACAGACTAATGTCTACCTGTATATAAATAACCATGATTGGATTTATCTTTGGATACAGGGGAGACCAATATATACTAATCTTCAAAACCAGCATGGAGTTATAAAACACAGATTTTCTGATAAGCAAATCCATGAAAGAAAAATCATTAAATCAGCAGATACAAGCAATGAGTGAAGGCAGGAACTTTTCTCTCTTTAGCTTTTCCTGCGGTATCTTTAGCATCTAGAACACTACTTGGCATGGAGCAGGATATTCAATAAATATTTTTTGAACAAATAAATAATGCGCTGACACACAGATCAACCATGGTTAGAATTAAAATTTGCAGAGGATTTTGGAAAAAAAATTCAACTCCCTTCTAATCCCTGGAATTACACAGCACATGTTGGGATTACAGGGCAATTAAGAAGAAAGTTTAAAAATTTAGGAAGGCAATCAATATAATCATTTTTAAAAATCTTTAAAGTGTGAGTTCTTATTTAGCATATAATTTGGAAAAGCCAAAATATTAAATGGGTGTCTTGAGGACGTCTGTCATTTTCACACATTATTTACTGTTTCCTAAAAAGACTTACGGAGAAGGCAATGGCACCCCACTCCAGTACTCTTGCCTGGAAAATCCCATGGATGGAGGAGCCTGGTAGGCTGCAGTCCATGGGGTCGCTAGAGTCGGACACGACTCAGCGACTTCACTTTCACTTTTCATTCTCATGCATTGGAGGAGGAAATGGCAACCCACTCCAGTGTTCTTGCCTGGAGAATCCCAGGGACGAGGGAGCCTGCTGGGCTGCCGTCTACGGGGTTGCACAGAGTCGGACACGACTGAAGCAACTTAGCAGCAGCAGCAGCAGCAGCAAAAAGACTTATCTACCTCACATGTCACAACATGACTTTGATCAGAAAGCCACTGGCAGTAAAACCTCCAAAGTCAAGTTGCCTTATCACCTCACACTAGTTAAAGATATCTTAAAGTCCTCTGAAATTATGAAAGAAGAGAATGTGAAGTAAGCATTCATTTTAATGATATAAATAAAAATAAAGATTAAGCATTTTAGAATAGAAAGAATGCTACTTTAAAATGCTGATTAACTGTATTACAAGGTCACTGATAGAAGTATTTTAAGAAATAGTTATTGCCTATCAGAATAGTTTTAAGGAATCGTCATATTTATAAGAACATGGATCAAGTCACTACTGATCAAGTCACTCATCTGATGAGCACCACCAATTAAAAAAAATTTTTTTTCTGCTTTTTTGTCTTTTTTTGTTTTTGTTGTTCAATCTCTTGTCTTTATTAGGGGTTTTTTGCTTGTTTGTTGTTTATTTTTCTTTTTTTATCTTTTTAAACTTTTTTTTTTTTTTTGCTTTCCTAGGACCTAATTTTCATTTTTGTAGAACTGCTTCCTGATAGAGTGATATTGCTGGCTTCCAAAGATTGAGATTATTATGATGCTGCTGCAATCTTCCTCTACTCATCTAAGCCTGCTCCCACAAAGAATGAGCACCTCAAAACATTCCCAGTCATTTTCAGAGTTGTCACTGACCCACATTCACAATACTCACAGTACACAATCCTAACTCAAGCCACTGCATGCCTGTGTGAGTGTTATTTGAGTGGGGTGTGTAGGAATTCAAGCAGGTGCTCCTGGTCGGGGTACTCGGGAGGTTAGAAAAAGGAGGGGGTAATGGTGCTTGTTAGATGAATGCTCCAGCTGTTAACTTCCATGAACCAAGGTCTTTATTCTTTTACTGCCACAAATACCACAAGGCTGCAAAGAAAAGGTCAATGCTACTTCAAGAGGAAAAAAACGTGGCTGGAAACTCCTTTAATCTCTTCACCCATTTATCTCAGTGTCAACTATTAAGAAGGCTGAGGGGGGCTTCCCTGGTGGTCCAGTGGCTAATACTTTGTGCTCCCAACGCAGGGGACCTGGGTTCGATCCCTGGTTGGGAAATATCCCACATGCCGCAATTAAGACCCAGCACAACCAAATAAATATTAAAAACAAAAAAAGAAGAAGAAGAAGAAGGCTGAGGGGGAGAAATGTGAAAAGATGTAGCTCCTGAAATCTAGGTATCTCAGATGCTTCTCTAACATCCACCCAGGTGTCCTATGTCTTTGGAGAAGCCAGTGGAAAATAATCAAATTAGAAAGTCAAAAATATTTTGCCAACCTCAGCTTTTCAATAAATTTGAAATTAGAGAGCAATTTTTTAATCTACATAATATCTGTTGTGCTGGTTCATAGAGAAATGTATTTATACAGGAACAGCAAAGCATTACTATTCTAGACCTACAAATACTTATTAACGAAATGAAGCCTTAACAAATGAATTACAGACACAGGTAAGAGAAAAAGGGGAGAAGAAAGGATAATAAAGAAAAAAAGAAAGAAGAAAAATGCTTATGAGTACCAAGGAGATACTTAGAAATTAAAAGCAAAGAAAAAAGAAATAAGGCTGACTTGAAAGGCCATCAGGATTGTCAAAAATAAGAGCAAAATAGTTTAAATGCAAGCCATTCTGTGGTTTTGACTTTGGACACAAAAGCTCAGCTTCATTCTCCGGGTAGTAGATAGAATAAATCCACATACTGCAATGAATTGACTGACTACACTAAGGAAATAAGGCTCCTCTGAACGTAAAAAGAACCACTGCCTCTGGCTAGATGACGCAAGATTTAAACTACTGGGTTCTCAGACACACTTTTAACTGCCGCAGTAAGAATTCTGCCATGCAACACGCATCTAAGTTGTTAAAATATCATTAGTACAACTCAGGATACAGAACTACACCCAGGGAAGAAACACGTACACAGCTAACTTTTGTTGCTGGGGAAGAACTGAAAAGTACCAGTTAGGAGAAAACTGGACGAACGCAGAAAATAAAAAAATGGTGAGGCATCCTCAAAGATATCAAAATTGAGGGGTTAAAAAAAAAATCTGTTTGAAAGAGAACACATGCAGAGAAAAAAAAAAATCTCCCAACGCAATTTTACAAAGTTTGGAATTCTGTGTTAAAAACACATGGATTAGAAATAGATCAATTTATATGTGATGCATCTTGCCACCCAGAAAATAAGAAGGACAAGTTTAAGAAGTGAAATGAATCACTGATATCAAATGAAAGAAAATGAACAAAAAGACCACATGTGAACAAATCTGGGTGGAAATAGACCAAAAATGGCTAACAGAGAAGTCTTAAATATAATGATAACGGGAAGTACACTACTGAGAAATTACGGGGGGCGCGGGGGGGGGTGTGCAGGGAAGAAAGCAAGTAAGTAGGTGTGTGTTACAGTAAAAGAAAGAGACATGTAGCATCTGAAAACGTGTAATAAACCTAAGTCAGCAGGTCTGAGAGACATGCATCTTGTTATTAACAGAACTGGCTTTAAAAACAAAAAAACTTACCAAAACCACTTACAATTATGTTTGAAAAATCATGGAGAACTGAGGAGGTACCAGAGGATTAGAAAAAAACAAATGAGGTACCAATCTTCAAAAATGTAAGAAGTATGCTCCTGGTGATTACCGCCTGGTAAGTCTAACTTGAATCCCTAGTAAAATAATGGAACAAATATTAAAAGAAAAAAATCCATAAACATTTAGAGTTTAATGGGTTCATAAAGAATAGTAGTACGGAGACTGCTTTATTTTAAAACATGCTTTAAAATTTTGATTTTTGGACAAAATAACAAAAAGGAGGAAAAGCACAAAAATATTTAATGTCTCTGGATGTTAGAGAAGCATCTGTGAAAATTTCATAGAATTTTTACTTTTAGTTTTATTTCCAATCAGGACTCAGTATCATGATATAATAAATAAAATACACCAATAAAAGCTGAACACAGTTAAAAGACAACTATAAGGTAAGATAAGTAGAGGTGAACCAAATTAGGAGGTGACTGGGTACTGATTAAGAATTGAATTTAGAATATGTATTGGTGTCTGGGAGGATGAATAATAAATTAATTGGGTTGATTTGCATTTCTTGACGATAGTAAATGTGAAAAGACATGACTACAAATAAGTGAATATCAAAATAACACCAGATACTGACAATGGAAAAAGGAAAAATCAAAATAGGACTTGAAAGTGTGAAGGGGACTAAATCTTCTGAGGGTTATCTGTGTGTCCAAAACTATCCCAAGTATTTTCCCTATGTTTGATCATTCCTTTGTCAGCATAACCCCATTTGTGTATTACTACCCTCATTTGTAATGTGATTTGTGTAAAACACAAATGGGATTATGGTAAGAAAGGAGTGGGAGAAGCCTCTTGAGAGTCCCTTGGACTGCAAGATTAAACCAGTCAATTCTTAAGGAAATCAACCCTGAATATTCATTGGAAGGACTGATGCTGAAGTGGAAGCTCCAATACTTTGGCCACCTGATGCAAAGAACTAACTCATTGAAAAAGACCCTGATGCTGGGAAAGACTGAAGGCAGAAGGAGAAAAGGGTGGCAGAGGATGAGATGGTTTGACAGCATCACAGACTCAGTGGACATGAATCTCAGCAAACTCTGGGAGATAGTGAAGGACATGTAAGCCTGGTATGCTGCAGTCCATGGGGTCTCAAAGAGTCAGACACAATTTAGTGACTGAATACACACCCTCATTTGATGGATGAGGGAAGTGAGCCTGAGACATAAACGAACTTGCTGAAGGTCTAAGAGTTAGTGACTGGCAGAGTTCAAATTCGAACCCAGGTCTATCTGACCTCAAAGTCCCTGTTCCTTCCACAAAACAATACTGCCTGCCTTGGAACACTAAAATATAATTTCTGTTGAGTGAAAAATATTAAACCATAGGCCTTCAAGAGAAGGGAGAAATGTAGAAAAAGATAATGCATTAAAAAGGAATTATCAGACAACAAGTAAAAAAATGTATCTTCAACAATCTGACAGCACCAAAAAAAAGAAATGTTTACAGTCTAAATGGCCAGAGCTAAGTTTCTTTTCTTTTTTCACTTAGCTCTGATGAAACTATTGTAGACTTGAAAGTGTTTCATTAACAGAAAGACAG
Source organism: Bos mutus (assembly GCF_027580195.1). Taxonomy (NCBI): domain Eukaryota; kingdom Metazoa; phylum Chordata; class Mammalia; order Artiodactyla; family Bovidae; genus Bos; species Bos mutus. The sequence goes on from NC_091626.1 coordinate 98,826,986, forward strand.
GGACACAGGAGAACATTGCAAAGGACAATAAGAGTTAAGAATTCAATACATTTAAGACTGCCCCAGTAAAGTCACAAGCCTTTGTATCATGTGAGCCGTGCTGAAATACCTAACCACTACAGTGAGACCTTGCTTGTCCATAGGTTGTTTGCAACTTATGACTATTCAAGCAATAGAGGTAGAACAGAATTAAAACGGGTAGTGGGACATTAAGATTAGAATTCCATATCAAAGACACTTCTTTGGAGTCAAGTTCAGAAGCTATGAAACAGTACTTTAATGTTCTCCTTAAAGAGATTAGGTCAAGAGATAGGTAGAGTATAAGGTCTTTGAAAGCAACAGCCTTGGGTTTTGTCTGTGTTTTTGTTTGCCATGGAGAGGAGCTTGCACACTTAGGTACCTGCTAAATACAAAACACCCTTACAGAGTTTTGAATTCCACCAGTTAAACAACAAAACTTGTATTACAAAACTATGCTAATCAGTTACCAAGTATTAGACAACACAGCAGGTCTTTTTTTTTTTTCCATTTCTTGAATTCATATATACCATGTAAATCACTTTATCAAAAATAATAGCTAGAAACTTACAATTCAAGCTTCCAAGCTTGAAAGAATCTGTATCAGAGTACAAACGCCAAAATAAATATATACGGGAGCCTTTTACTGAAGGATTAATAATTGCAAGTGACGCATTTATGAATGGGAACATCTACATCCTTCACATCAACGCATCAAATAGCAGGAGCAGTCCCCTCACTACTATCCTATCACTTCAAAAAGATGCTAAAAAAAATTTGCATAGAGGAAAGCGACAGTGTATCTCACATACTGCTAACAAGAACAGAAGGAAGACACATGCTGATCATTCAGAGACTGAGATCAAATATTCTGTCTTTATTCTATAGTTAGTAACTAAGATAGTAATGATGGCAGCGTTTCTAAGATTCATGACTACATATCACTACATTTAAGAAAAGGCTTCTGTTAAAAAACAAACAAACAAACAAATATAGCCCAATATCCAATGTGAAAACATTTCCAACATTAAGCTCCTGACAAGGGTATGTTTCATAAGACCCCTGAACAAATGAAAGGTGACTTGTGAACGATGATATTTCCTTTCTGGAATATTTTAGTCAAAGCCATAGATATGCCTCTAAACTGTGTTCATCATCTGGATTCAGCTGCCTCCATCACAGCATGATCACTATCAGAAAAAGAGGATTCAGAAATCCCTGCAACATCTTTTATATACTACATCTGAAAAGATCTCAGCATTCATTTTCACTTATTCTATTTTACATTGTTAAACTATTCAAGGAGCAGGTGCATGAAATATATACTGTGAAACGGTGAAGCTAAAAGGCTTTCCATTTGGGGAATGGAGATAAAAGTTTGAATGAACTCTCCACATGATCCAGAACTTACCTGCTTGACGGTTGATGACTGAAACTGTGCAGATACTGGACGCTATAAAAGACAGAAAAATGGAATAAAGCCTTATCTTCTCCTAACATGCCTGTATTTTCCAACTCCTACATCTAATATAAAAAAGAAAAAAATAATCTCCAAGCAGAGAACAAAAGCCAAAGCCCTATATTTTGCACTTGAAAGATTAGAGCATTTATTATTTTTCACACCGCATTCTCCTGTGGTATAATCATTCCAGCTTCACCTTCTTACCACTGAGAACTCAATCCCACTGTAACGTACTGAAGATCCTGAAGGTATTAGTCCACCTGGTAAAATGGTCTCACACAGTACATGGAACTAATCTACAGCTTCTTAAGCCTTTAAGTAATTACCCTGTGGACTGCTCATGGATAAAGTCACGCTGTTACCTACCAGTTAGCAGAGCACACAGCGAGTAGGTTCTTCACTATTTGCAAAGTCACCAATAAAAGCTGACAGGCAAGCTAAGAAAAGGGGTCAATTCATTCAAGATTGACATACAGCTACTCCTAGAGTGGAACTTGCAGAAACTCTGTTAAAGCCGCAGAGAAACATTCGTAATATTTTATACACAATCCTATGACTCACAGATACTGCAGAAAACAATTTAAAGGAACATGCGTGATTGCCTCAATTCAGTTCTCCTAGTACACCTAGGTTAAACCCTCTACTTTTCTGTTAAAAGTTAAAGAAAACCCTTTGACCTGTAATGTACTACTGATCAGGACTTCCCCAGTGGCTCAGCGGTAAAGAATTCACCTGCACTGCAGGAGACACCGGAGGTGAGGGTTTGATCCCTGGGTCCGGAGGATCCCCTGGAGGAGGGCATGGCAACCCACTCCGGTTTTCTTGCCTGGAGAATCCCATGGACAATGCAATCCCATGGACAGAGGAGCCTGGCGGGCTACCGTCCACGGGGTTGCAAAGAGTTGGACACGACTGAAGCGACTGAGCACACACACGCACACACACACACACATACAACTGATCAAGTACAACACTGCTGCATGATTTCACTTCTAATCTAATACCCCTTAAAATAGAGTTCACCTTGTTCTATACTACAGCACTGATACTAATAGGGAATAATTTGAAAGCAAGAGGTCACAGGCAGCCTGCAAACTAAATCCACCTCACCGACATACTATGTTTCATCTGCAAAGTATTATTTTTTTAATTGAACTTGTTGTCAGTATTTTAAAATAAGATTCCTGATTTCTCTAGAAAGTAAGAACATCTGACAACTCACAGCAGTGATCAGCTAAAGCACAGAAGTAAGAGTTGCCCTGTTAATGTGAAGCATGCACTACCCACTCGGCTGCAGTCACGGCACTCGTGTATCATACCTGGCCCTGTTTACTCTGCAATCCTCAGACGCATTTTGAGGTTTCAAACCCTGTTCTAATGAAAAGCTATCTGAATAAATAATGCATGTAAGCTTAGCAAACAGAAGTAGCAGTACTCTAAATGAGACCAGCAAACAAAAGGAAGAGGAGTGGCGGGAAAAGGGAGAGATGGAGGGCTAAAGTGGAAGTGGGATGAACGCAGTAGGGAAAAAACAAGGGAAAGAGGAGGAATGGGGAGAAATAGCAGCTGTTTCTGCCTTCAAAGAGCTTACAGTCTCACAGAGGAGTACTGGACAATTTAAAGGCAACAAATCAACGAAGGCAAAACAATGCGGTTGAGAACCAGTAAATAATGTTGTAATGAAAAGAAAAGGCCATGACAGAGTGGAATGGGTTTAGTAAGAAAGGGTCTCCAAACTTCTGAGCAGGTAAGGTAATCAGTCCAGATAGGAAGAGAGGAGGAAAGGGGACCTTTTGGATAAGACGAAAGGTTAAAGGCAAAGAAACAAAGTGGAAACTAGCCGGGTCTAGACGGGCAGGGACTGATCAGATGATGGAATGGATAAACCATCAGACAGCTGACTGGTTTACCTGGAACAAAAATGCAGAGTACACAAAGACTGGAGCAACACTGGGTCAAATGAGGTTTCAGACATGCCCGCCAAGCTCTCTGCAGACATTTAGCTCATTTAAATTCAATCAGCACCTCATGATCACTGAGGGTCCTTGTGAAGAGAATCGCATGTAGAGAAGATATTATTTCAATTGAGCATCTTCTCTGCAAAGCTAGCCTGAAGATCATAAAGAATGCAGCAGAGTACTGACGAGAAATTTGCAGAATCCCTCTCTGTGCCTCATTTATGAGCATATCAATGTGAAAAGACTGGGAGCAATTTTTCAAAAGAGAGAGAAAGAAAAAAGAAAGATAATGAAAAAGGAAGCCAAAAGAAAAGAAAGACAAAAAGCAGAAAGTAACATGGTTTGAAAGCATTAAAAGCGTAAGCTATTTGCCATGGCTGAATATAACTGCCTCCTGTCTAGAATGCTCCCCCAATTCTCCTGCTGTAAGTGACCTTCTAATCATAGTGCTTCAGCTCACTTATTGACAACAGCTGCGACTTTACAATAAGCTTCCTTGGGGCTTTCTGTTGCTGGAACTGCTTACCTGAGGTTTCTGGAAAGGGTTTCGCCTGGAAGAGTCAAACGTGGGGTAAATTGGCCGGGTTGATGTCCGCTGGGCAGGATCTTGACACACAAACCCTGAATGGGGAACGGGAAACATTAAAACTGCCATTTGCTAAGAAATTAGAAGGTTTAGCTGCACGTTTCCTTTCGATGGACAAGCTCAGTTTCACTGCCATAAATCTGATAGAGCTCCATCCTGAAGAGGTTTAGGCATGACTCTCCCATACACATCCTCCACTTGAACTTTGAACTATCACGACTGGAGTGAACAAGAAAGGAAAATATGCAGATCAGTCAGCCTTCCCTGTTGGGAACCGAAATGTGATTCTGATGGACAAAGAGATGGAGACTTTCGATGACATTCAGAGTAAAAGTTCACTTAAAAAAAAAATAATAAAGACAAATTATTTTAAAGTGGCTTCCTGGATGGTGACTGGAAAATAACAGTGTTGGTTTTTACCAGGAGAATCCAGAAGCAAGTGAGGGGTCTTGTCCTGTTATAGGATCCACTTCTGGAACGTCTGAAAGGGAGAGGGAGAGGGTGGGATGATTTGGGAGAAGGGCATTGAAACATGTATAATATCATGTATGAAACGAGTCGCCAGTCCAGGTTCGATGCATGATACTGGATGCTTGGGGCTGGTGCACTGGGACGACCCAGAGGGATGGTATGGGGAGGGAGGAGGGAGGAGGGTTCAGGATGGGGAACACATGTATACCTGTGGTGGATTCATTTTGATATATGGCAAAACCAATACAATATTGCAAAGTTAAAAATAAAATAAAATATATAAAATAAGAAGAAGAAGAAAAAAAAAAAAAAAAAAGAAAAGTGGTCTACTACTGGCAAGTTCCAAAATACACGTTGTAGATTCTCCAGGGCTTAAGAAATTAGGCTTCGGCTAATCTCACTTATTTCCTAAAAAGAAGCAGATTCTCATCCAAGGAGAAAGGGGGAGGAAAGTTTTACAGCATTTGCTGGTACATCAAGTGCTAGTTCAAGTGCGTCTTATTATGTGTTTTTTGGGGTACTTAAAACAACAACAACAACCCTAAACCCACAACATACCCACTTGGCAGCCCATCTCCATCTCAAAGTTTTGTTTTATCTACTCACAAAGGGATTTTTTCCTTGGCTTGCTTCAGTTATAACTACTATAGAAAAGATTGTGTTGACACCAGTAAAGACTGCATAGCAGAAACATAGCCAGTCTCCTTGGTAACAAAGCCTCTTCAGTGGGTTTCACTATATCATCTCAGGGCAAAATTTATTTTCTCCAGATCTTTGCTTAATTCTCTTCCTCAGCTCATGATTCCTGTGCTCCAGGAATTAGGTCTCAGCCCTAGCTGTGGTTCAGCCTCAGGAAGGAGGAGCCAGGGGGTGTAGAAACATATAAACACTTCCCTAAAAATATAATTTTTGAGTACAAAACATTCAGTATGGCTGAGGAACTGCCAGTTGGCAACACATATAGAGTCTGACAAAATGGATGCTCTACTTCACATTTATGAGTCTTCAGAAAAGAATACTACTCACCTACAACAGTGAACATATCTGAGATCATACTGGCTTTAATTTTTAGGTCCAGAGGTGCATCACTAACAGAATAAAGAAAGAAAAGAGCAATTGATAATTTTATAGGTTAAGAGAATAGCTGCCCTTAACAGCCCTCAATATAAAAGAGCTACCAAATGTCAGTGAGGAGCAACACTAAAGTACATCAAATCCATGGGGGGAAAAATCTGGGCAAAAATTCTAGACATAAAAGCCTGGTGTCAAGCTCATCCTCTGTAAGGCAGGCCCAGCTGTAAGGCGCTAACCCACTGACACTCAACCTTTTTATTCCAGAAGGTCTTGTTTGCACAGGGTCATGAACACTGCTGTATTATCACTGTGGATTTTAGAGGTTCAGATTTTTAATATGCTCTTTTATGAGCATGCCCATCATCCAAATTATTTTTTACTGCTGTGATCATCAAATCACATTCACATGCAAGAGAAGGAACTTGGGCTATCTTTGTACTTTTTTAAGACTTCATTTTCCATTCTAAACTGACCTTCTTAAGATTGTGTGCTTGCAAATTAAAGCAAAAAAAAAAAAAAAAAAACTGTAGCAAAGTACCACCAGACGATGCAGCAGGAACCCACATGGAAACAGAAACAAGAAAGCCTGAAAGCGTGGGGCCTCCCTGTGGTGATGATGAGATGCTGGCTTTGGGGTTGAGGTGTTCCCCCAGAAACCAGACTCCTCTAACCCCTTACCCTGGGGCTCTCTAATACTGTATGATGTGCATTGCCAGGAAATCTACAAAACACTGACTTAACCTAAGTGTAGGACAACATCTGAAGCATCTGTATTATCCAGCTCTACAGCTTATAATTGGGGTGAAGCCAAACTCCCATCCAACCAAGTAGTCAGTCTGTCTTTATTTGATTACTTGGCATTTTGCCAACATTTTTCATTGTTAAAAATGCAGCAGCTGGGTGGTCTCTGGCATAAATCTCTAGGGTTTTCTAGCTGTTTAGAGAAGCATATAACTAACAGAAACTCTGGTTGTAGCCACAGATAGAAGCAGAGTCTTCTCTGGTATTGGAAAATAAGTTTCTTTCCTTCTTCTAAACGACAGGTTAAAAATAATTTTTTAAAACGTCTGAAGATTTTAGACTTTAATCTTGGATAGATAACACCAGGACATGGACAGCGTAAAAGGACCAGATATTATTTACACACTCCTAGGCCCAGCTCTATACCTTTATGATATGTGTGGGTTAGAGCATGTATAAACTTTCGGTAACAAAGAAAATATATCTCGTGTATTTCTTTACCCTTAGCTGAACACCTAAAAGCTTAAAAAAAGTGTGAGAGGGAATGCAGTGGAGATAAAAATGAAAGAAGCATCCCTAGAAGCCCAATAAGACAGTAAACAGAGACTGCAAATTGACTAGTAAGACAGAGGTCCATGGTTGCAATACGGACTCTGATAATACACCACAAATCCCCCAAATTTAGAAATTCTAATCATCTCAATCTAATAAAGAAGGGGGGAAAAAAAATCTCCTAGTGCCAAGAGAAATGACCAAAAAAAAAGTGTTTTAGTGTCGCTTATTGAAGGTTTGTCCTTTGCTAGTTGGTGGAACAGACTACTTACCAGGCCAAAGAAGGAGAGAGATTCACTTCCAACAACCATGGCTTCAGGGTAGAATCTATGAGCACGTCAAAGCCATAAAGTTCTAGAAACACAACATAACACAATACACAAAATCATTTTCCATGTCACAACCAAACAAAGATCTGGAAGTCAATCCAGTCAACTTCCATCAATGGCCTAGAAACTTGCTGAGTATCCAGAGACAGTAGATGCAGAAAACTTTCAAATCCAAGAGAAATTAATCAAGTTCTAGAGATAATAATGCTCTATGGTTTCTATTATCCACTCGACATTTCTGAGTTCTATACAGAAAGTTACCTGACTCTAAAAGTTAGCAAGCATGATTCTGGTGCTGTGCAGAAGGCTAAAAAAATGTCAGGAAAAGGAATGCAGCAAGTGCATCTAATATCAATGCTGCTGGGCTTGTTTTGGGTTGTTCTTCTCCACCACACTCTGAAAACAGGAAAATCTACTGAAGGCATCTCTCTAGGATCTTCCCATCACACTTTTTTAAACCAAGACCTTGCTTTCACAACCTAGGTAAAAAAAAAAAAAAAAAAAGCACACACACACAAAAGGCAGAAATCTATTTGTTCTTTCCCCTCTAAGGTTTCAATTCCCCTTTGAAGATAGAAAATAAAATATACCAGCCCAACATAGAAAGACAGAAGAGAAAGGAGGGGGCTAATGGCAGCCAAGCAGGACTACGACAGGTCACAAGAAGGGAAGGAGCCAAGGATCAAATTTCCTTTGCTAATTCTTGTCCCTTAAGTCCCCAACTGTTACAAAGCCAGAACCAGGAGCTGGCTCTTCTCCCGGAATGCAGGGATGAGAGGCTAACTTGGAACCTTAGCTGGCAACCTTTACTCTCATTATCATCATTAACGAGGCCCTCTCCACAGTCCTCCTCAGTATACACACATCGAATGCATCAGACTTTCCGAAGTCCCACTCATTCTCCAACATCCCACTCTGTGTCCCTCAAATAAACTGTTTGCACACACCTTCTCTGCAAGAGAAAAGACTAGCTTCCTGACAATTCAACCAGAGGTCACAGGCCACACAGCTCACACCCACGGAATACAACCAGGTATTTTCCAGAAATTCATTTTGAGGCAGATTTCTTTACTTCAAGAACTTCTCCATTTCTCAATCCTCTCAGACACACAGAAGAACAAATGGGAATTTCTAAAAAGATGATGCCAAAGACTCCTTCTGGAACATGGAAGTGTGGTGCAATGGGAATCCAGGGACCCAGGCCCTCCTCACCACCCTGCCCTTCACTCCCTATGGAGCCTGAGAGGATCATCTCTCTCCCTCATATTTATTAGCACACTCTGGCTTCCCTTATCCTCTATCAATCACCATTTGTCGATATCTGTATGCTCAGTTAATGTATAAACAGAATTCCTACTTATGCAACATAGATTCAGGTAGATATGCATTTTTAAATTCTCTCTCAGGAAAAGTTTTTCAGGAAGGAGTTGGTTTCCATAGTACTTATTTAGGATTCCATTTAATTTACAAAAATAATCACAAATTATAAGAGAGTCTGAGACAGGATTCACCCTCATGTAACTACACCAAAATCATATATTATCAAAACTTTAAAGGTGTAAAGAAAAGGAAGCTCCTTTACCTATCTTTTTTTTTTGGTAGCATACTCGTAGCTTTTATGGCCAGTACATTCTTCTGACTATTTTATCCAATCTTCAATCATTTAATAGAATATTCCCCCTTTAATTTGAGAAAAATCTTTCTGTGATACAGCACTAGTAAAGGCATTTAAGAGGAAAAAACTACAAAAACTACAAATCCATGTTAACATTACACAAGCAGAGAAAAGTACAATAGGAGTCTGATTCAAGAAAAACCTTCTCTTCAGTTTTTGAAAGCTGAAGCACAGGATTCAACTATTTCATAAACTGGTAAAATTAATAATAATAATAGCTTAAGGAACAGGACAAGAATAATGACTGATGCACATATCGATCAGATTTGCAGAATCAGCCACAAATGAACACAAATTGAACTCAGAAAAACAAGCAGTAAGACCCGTCATTTAAACACCTCACAATAAGCAGCCGACATATTTACTTAACTCTCTCTCAAATTTAGAGGCAAAGTCCAAGACTTTCAGTTGAAAGGCTGAGAAACCAGTAATGTGGAAAGTAAGAGAAAACAAAAAAAAACAAAAAACCCAAAGAGAGACAACAGCCTTTATCAGTTCCGTTCAGTTGCTCAGTTTGTCCGACTCTCTGCGACCCCGTGGACTGCAGCACTCCAGGCTTCCCTCTCCATCGCCAACTCAGGTGAATAAAGTCCACCAGGGCCAAATGATCTCAGAATCAACTCTGAACCTAACCAACATCTGTACACACAGATGTACAGATGTGTGACAGCATCGTAGCACACTGCAAAGCCCAGGTCACCTGAGAGGCTGGAACTGGAGGAGAGGACCGGGGTGACAAAGAGAGCACTCGTATCAGGCTTATCTCTTACAACGATCAACTCGGCTTAATCAAAACCATTTGGTTACTTGGCAGGCTACAAGAGTCCTTAGAGCAAATCTTTTAACTTAGGCTTAGTCTTTTCTCTGGACATTACAGATTTTAAAAGGTAAAAAGCATCAATAAGTTGCACGGAGAATATTAAACTTCCTCACCTTTCGATGTATGTTTTAGCAGCAGTGTCTACAATTCCAAAAATTCAGTTATCCATGATGACATACACCAGTGCTCCTGTCATTAAAAGGTGCAGGCAAACTAGGCTTCTCCAGTTCTGAGAGCTAACTTTCTTGGTTCCTCTGTGTTGTCTCCATCGTGACCGAAAAACAAGTATCTTCAAAGGGCTGTTGCTACCACCTTACTCAACAATGTTTCCCCAAGAAAATTTTCCTTGGAGAGATACAGTTCCTTCAACCCCAGCCAAAACAAAACAAACTTGCAAATCTAACTGGTGCATGGTAAGAAGCAGCCTGACTCCAGATCACATTTTACATTAGCGCCCTTATCCCCCTGTTTCTTCCAAGCAGTTTCTTAGAAAGCAATCTACACTTAGCCGCATTCGTTTCTTAATGCCTGTTGACTCTCCCGCCCAGAGCAATTTGCTTCTGTTGCCATTCTTTAATAACCGACTGTTCTCGCTATGATCCCAAAGACTGCCTTGCTGCTTTCAGCCCAAGCACCTGAAAACTGCTGACCACCCCTTACTTATTGGAACTTTCCTCGCCCTTGGTTCCAGGACACTGCTCTCGTCTGACTGTCCTTTCTCTCTGTCTTTCGTCCCTTCTCTTCTGCCCAGCTAGTTACTGGTAGGTTTGCTCAGGGTAGCATCCTCAGGTCTCTTCCCTTCTAAGTTCTAGCTCTTCTTGGCTGCTCTCATGTATTCTCGTATCTGCAATTAATATTATGATGATGACATTCCAATCTCTGTCTTTAGTCAGGTGTCTCCCGGACACCAAATCCGTAAATCCAAATGCCATCCAGACAACTTCACTAGGATATCCCACAGGTACTCGACGCTCAACGAAACATAGCTCGATATCTTCTCCCAAAACTTTGTTTGGCTTCCCACTGTTCTTCACCTTGGAAAACCCCACACACTAGTCACCTGTGCTAGAGACACTGTTCACCACCTGCCAAATACAACACATTATCATATCTCTTTCTCTGTTTCTCTTTAGTCTATTTTCTATATTCCCCTTTGAGGTAAAATTTACATACTTAATGAAATGGACAGATCTTAAGTGTGCTATCTGATGAGTCTTGATACATCCATAAAACCCACATTCGTATCAACACACAGAACACTTCCATCACCCCAGAAAGATCCCTCATTCCCCTTCCTGGTAAATACCCTGCTCCCTGTCACCACACCACCAGAAACTATTATTCTTATTTGTTATACCAGGGATCAGTTTTGCCTAATCTGGAGTCTCATACAAATGGATACATACAGGATACACTCTTTTGAGTCTGACTTTTCTCATTTAGTATGCTTTTGAGGTTCATCCATCTATCATTATTTCTTATTTGAAGACAGGTTTACTGAGGTGTAATTTACACACAATAAAGTTCACCCTTCTGAATTACAGTTTGATGAATTTTGACAAATGTATGGTCACTCGCCATCACCAACATGTAGAACAATTCTATCACAAATGTTCCCTTTGTCCCTTTGCAGTCAATGCTCTCTCCCGGTCCACTGGCAATCATGATCTGATTTCTGCCTTTTCCAAAAGTCAAATAAACGGAATCACAAAGTACGTGGCCTTCTGAGAGTGGCTTCTTTCACTTAGCACTGGGCGTGTGAGATTTATCTACATCATCACACATGTCAATACTGTAATTCATTCCTTTTACTGCTCAGTAGTATTCCATTTTATAGACTACAATTTGTTTATCTATTCAACGGCTGATAGACATCTGGGCTGCTTCCAATTTTTGGCGATTATAAATAAAACTGCTACGCACATTTGTGTAAAGCTATTTGCATGAACATATGGTTTCACTTTTCTTGGGTAGATACCTAGGAATGGGAGTGCTGGGTCATGTGGCTAAGTGTATACTGTCACTGTGTTCCTCCTACTGCCCATCATTTCCCTAGCACTAGTCTCTCCCTATTGTAGTCTATTCTCCACATGGCCATCAGAATTATGTTCTAAGACACAAATCTAACAGTCAGATGGAAAGACAGGCAGGGAATCGGCCCAGCAACAGACTCCAATGTCAGGCTGGTTCCTGGAGGACTATAGTCATTTCATGGGGCTTTCTGGGCGGCTCAGCAGTAAAGAATCCATCTACAGTGCAGGAGGATCCAGGAGACACTGGTTCAATCCCTGCATTGGGAAGATCCCCTGGAGGACGGCATGGCAACCCACTCGAGTATTCTTGCCTGGAGAATCCCAAGGACAAAGGAGCCTGGCGGGCTACAGTCCACAGGGTCTCAAAGAATCGAACATGACTGAAGCGACTGAACTACAACACAATAATGTTATACAGTATTCCCTCTGTTATAATTCTGTCATACAAAGCTATAGGTCAAGTCATAATAAAAGTTAAAGGAAAAATAGTAATCCTGTTTTTCCACTGCTCAAAAAACTCCATAGCTGTCTATTGTCTACAGGATGAATTTATACATGCCAGTGCTTTATAAGGAGCAGGAAATGGCAACCCACTCCAATATTCTTGCCAGGATAATGCCATGGACAGAGAGGCCTGGAGGGCTACAGTCCATGGGGTCGCAAAGAGTCGGACAGGACTGAGTGACCGAGCGCAGTGCTTCACAAAGGGGCCCTAAACTACTTCTACAACCTTGTCTCTCACCACCTAATCCAACTCAGGCTACATCTAGTCACACTGAACTTTTCATTTCAAAACATGCCACTTCCTGTCCTGACACTGCATTTTGCATGTCATATTCCCTCTGCTAGGGATGGCCTTCTCTGGCTCCCCGAGGCACAGAGCTGGTAACTCCTTGGATATTCCAAGGGCACCTGAGTCACTCTACTACTTGCCCTGAAATGTGTCATTTCATTTCTGCTTATCTCCACCACTTGAGGGCAGAGGTCATGTCTCATTCACTGCTCTATATCAAACAGCCTGTACTATACAAAGCACACAGGAAGCAATCAAGAAATAATGATTTAAAAAAAAGAAGAAAAAAAAATTTTAATGTAAAACACTACAATTTTTGAGAAAGACAAAATAATTTGCAGCTACTTCCTAAAAATAACCCTAACCAGAAGACTTAATACTCATAATAAAGTCACCAATTACAAAGAAATAGGAGAAATTCTAATTAAGATTTTTACATATTAAGGAGAAATTTAATAAAAAGAGGCATAGAATGGGAGGAGGAAAAAAAAGATTTAACAGAGAAAATAACAGTGCATCCAAGTCCTAAGAAGATTACTAAACATGTCATACCATTAGTTCTGGAAATCAACCTACTAACACTCCCCAGAAAAAAAGTCCTAGCTGAAGTTGTAATCTTTGAAATTGGAAAGTGCTGACATTAGCCAGTGCTCGCTGTCAGTCAAATGCTATTGTATAATGGAAATTCTTTTCACCTTGCTTTGGATTGGAATTAAAAATCTAAGAAGGAAGACTCTATCTGGGGTCCAGCAGGAAAATTTGGGGAAAAAAAAAAAAACATACGAAAATCCCACAGAAAAATGAACTAAATAAAAGAAAAAGCCCAGAGCCAATTTGTTACCTAGTCCAATAAATCAACATGGTATCTGGCTACCATATGTAAAGGTGGACTTGAAGGGAGTATCTAGAAGGTGGTGTAGTGGTAAAGAATCTGCCTGCCAATGTAGGAGATGCAAGAGATGCAGGTTTGATCCCTGGGTTGGGAAGATCCCCTGGAGTAGGAAATGGTAGCCCATTCCAGTATTCTTGCCTGGAAAATTCCATGGACAAAGAAGCCTGACGGGCAACAGTCACAAACAGGGTCACAAACAGCTGGACGCGACTGAGCACGCACGCACGTACACACGCACTGCTGATTAGAACAGAAAGAGGCCTTTTTTAGACCTGATCTGCTAAAAAGGATGATATCATTTTTCCTGAGATCTCGTTACAGGAGAGCAGAGGGAGAATCCAGGATATGAGGCGTGCCAAAAATGGCTGGACGCACCAGAACTTGTATTTATGTGGGTGGAGAGTGAGCCAGAGAGACCTGGCTTTCAAACTTGGCTTTGCCATTTATTAACAGCATGACCTGGGACAAATTATTTAACCTCTCTGAATCTTTTTTCCTTGTCTATAAAACATGAGTAATAAATACCAACAAAACTGTTATGAGGACTAAAGGAAATAGCCAACGAAGTGTGCCTGACAAACAGTAGGTACTTTCTTTTAAGTTCCTTCTACAGTAAACTTCCCTTCCCATCTAAACAGAAGCATTCAATTAGCCAGAAAAGAAAATTATCTCAAAAAGTGAACTGTTTGATGACTTTCATTATTTTTTTTATTGGTCAAGTAGTTTACATTATAAAATGTATGCTGCCCACTGTCAGTCCTTCAGCAAATATTTATGAACAGCCCTACTTTAAGAATGTCAGTTTAGGGGTTTCCCTGGTGGTCCAGTGGTTAAAAAAATCTGCCTTGCAATGCAGGGGACATGGGTTTGATCCCTGGTCTGGGAAGATCCCACATGCCGCAGAGTAACTTAAGTCTGTGAGTCACAACTACTGAGCCTGCCCATCTAGAGCCTATGCTCAGCAACAAGAGAAGCCCACCCACTGCAACTAGAGAAAGCCCGAGCAGCAATGAAGACCCAGTGCAGCCAAAAAATAAATAAATTTTGGAAAAGAAAAAAAAAAGAACGTCAGCATAATTACCCTGTGAAATAGTCTTAAACAATATCAATAAAAGGCCAAACCAGCATACATTCCACAAAATAGGGTATATTGAACATGGCGGTGGTGGTTTAGTCACTAAGTCATGTCTGACTCTTGTGATACCATGGATTGTAGCCTGCCAGCTTCCTCTGTCCATGGGATTCTCCAGGAGAGAATACTGCAGTGGGTTGCCATTTCCTTCTCCAGAGGATCTTCCCCACTCAGGAACTGAACTCAGGTCTCCTGCATTGCAGGCAGATTCTTTACCGACTGAGCTATGAGGGAAGTCCTTATATTGAGCACAGTTAGTCCTGAACAAGGAAATCACCAGTCTCTGACCTAAATGAGGCCAGTCTGATCAATTTCACAAGTGGCAGAACAGCTGGTTCATATGCTCTTGGGCTAGAGAGGACTGGGGCCATAGCTTGTTACTTCAGCCATCCTCATACACACAGATGAAACCACTGTCAGCAGCAGCATCTTTAAAGGATAGCTAACATCCTGTTGTTCTTGGCTGCTTTTCTCCAACTGCTCAAAAAAAAATTTAAAAAAAAGCTGTTCTCATAGCCAGTTATCTCACATTGCCAATTTCCTAAGCATATTTAAAGGGTTGTTGTTTGTAGCATATATTTCACATGGTACCACATTTTCAAAATCTTAAATGCAGCAAATATTAAGACTGTCAAAAGTTTGTTTTATTGGGAGAGGCATCAAAAATCCTATTGACCATTAGCCCTATGACCAAGATGACTTGATTGCCAAAACTCCTCTTCTGACCCCTTTTCTCTTAAGCTGTCTCTTTCATTTGAGTTCTCCAATTCACTAGCTCCAGGGGGAAGGGACTTAATTTCTCAGGGCCCCAATTTCTTAATTCAGACTAATTATTCTCTGAGGTCCTTTCCAGATGTACAAATTTATTAAAAGGCACCAAGTGGCTAAGTTTCTGGGAGCTTATGAAGGTTCCTAGGTCTACTTTTAAATACTATTAACACAATGCAGGTATTTGTGTATGTTGTCTCATGTAAAATTTGGTTTGATTAAACCACCACCTTATCATCTACACCTTGAACACAGCAGGAACTGAGAAAAGTTACCAGCATAAGAAAACAAAGGAACGGGAATATTGAAGATACCTGGAAACATTGTTGGACACTACAGTCATAGGCCAGAGGCACTTAGATACTAATGGAGTGCTCTTGGCAAGGAATCACATAATGCGGAAGGGCAGAAACAACCACCCAAAGAATATAGTGAACCCCATCACCCGACTATTGGCTTCCTCTAAAACACCAATGCCCTGTTCAAGCCAAATTCTTCTGGGAAGCTCTCAATTCCTGTTTACTCTAAAACAAATGAAAAAGAGAAGGAGAAAAAAAAAAAACCAGATTATTCCTTGTAACTTAAACCCCAGGGGAGGTTGGGAACCAGTGGGAGGCAAAGAGATTCACACAAATACACAAACGTATACAAAATCACTTCTGATGGGGGGAGGTTAATAAGGCACACAAAATCCCAGGGCTGACAGGAAGTGGAATTAGAACCACAAAAGCCGAGAAGACAGTCAACAGTTTAAAAAACTCCAGATGCACCCAGTTCATTAAAACTGAACACAAGCAGGGAGCCAGGAAGGAGACCCATGGCTGATGAAATAGTCTTACAGGGTATTTCACTGAGTCAGAGAAAGTCACTGCTCATTTCTCATCAGAACTTCTAATGCCATTAAAATCAAGAAATTCTTAAGCTTCCAAAAGGCAATCAGGTAATGAAATAAAATAGAAAACATTCAGAAGAGCTTTTGATGATTTCTAGAACCACGATTTTCACAATAAGAGCTACTAGAAATTTACTCTTATAGAAAAGCCACATAGATATGGAAAAGAAATACTTATTTTTTTAATCTAATAAGGTGTTTGCAGTTGGAATTATATTTCCCATGCCCCCTCCTCAAAAAGAATGCAATAATTTCTAGGAGCTCTAAGTCCTGACTACATCAGATCCATTGGGCCACCACAAGGCAATTAAAGCAAAGAACCAATCATTCATTCAACAAACATTTTCCAGACATCCTCCAATAGCAAAAAAATGCTGCTGTGCACAAAAGGAGCAACAGCAAGGGAGACATTGTTGCCATCTTCAGGGAGACAGACACATAAAGGAGAAGTAGAGGACATGAAGGGGCTCCTGAAGACTGAACAGAAGACTGGGGTCAGGGAGGCTAACTGTGGTGGGAAGACTTAGGAAAACATCACCAAAGAAGTGATACTTGACTTCATCTTGAAAGAAGTCAGGTAAAGTAACAAGAGAAAGATATTTCATCTTTCATCATTCATTTCATCTTTTGTCATCTTTCAGGTAAAGTAACAGGAGAAAGATATTTCCGGCATAGGATAAAAGCAGGTGCAAGGCAGAGGGTGAGGAGAGGAGCCACAAAGGCCAGGGAGATGGTAAAAGATTTGGTTCAGCAGAAGCGGAGACGGAGGGGAAGGGGAGACATGGGGACTACTAAGACGCTAAGCTCGGCAGCTACTGATAGGAAGAGAACACAGAGGAACACATACAGAGCAGCATGAGCAGGGAGGGCGCTTGGCTGGGCCAGGATTTCTGGAGGGAGCACGTCAAGTCGAGTCTCAAGATACAAACAGGAGTGTGCAGGGCCAACAGGAGGGGCATCTTCTAGCTGGACAGTGGCACTTACGCAGAGGCCCAAGGGAACGGAGTACGCAGGGACCCCATTGGCTTCTGAGGTGTAAGCGGGGAAATGATACTGCAGAAAAGTCGGCTGGAGTCAGATCCTTAGAGACTTCAAAGCCCTACTAAGTTTCTATTTGTAAGTTAGGTCTGCTGCTGCTGCTAAGTCGCTTCAGTCATGTCCGACTCTGTGCGACCCCATAGACGGCAGCCCACCAGGCTCCCCCGTTCCTGGGATTCTCCAGGCAAGAACACTGGAGTGGGTCGCCATTTCCTTCTCCAATGCATGAAAGTGAAAAGTAAAAGTGAAGTCGCTCAGTCATGTCTGACTCTTAGCAACCCCAAGGACTGCAGCCCACCAGGCTCCTCTGTCCATGGGATTTTCCAGGCAAGAGTACTGAAGTGGGCTGCCATTGTCTAGGGAGCCGCTAAAGGATTTTAGGAGACACGAACATATTTGCATTTTAAAAGAGATACACAGACATCGTAACCTCTTCTTTTCCTATATAATTTTAGGTCCTAGTTTATCCACCATCTTCTATTCAGAGTCTCAATTTGTATTCCCTTTGTTGAATGCCCCTCAAGTACAGACTGCTATGATAATCTAATATTAAAGAGATCAAGAATTATAATGCCTAATTATAAAAATAACAAAAAAACATTTTTATGGAGTACAAATTAAGGGCTGATAAGTGCCAAGTGCTTGGCACATGTCATCTCATTCGATCTCAGGGTACTCTCAGAAGGTAGGTACCCTCATTATTGCCGTTTTACAGTCGAGGAAACAGGATTAGAGTAATTTGCTGAAAATCAGGAGTGTAGATGAGTCTCAAACTCAGTCTGTCAGGCTCTAACACGCGTGTTCTTTAGTTCTCTGGTATCCTGCCTCTGGAGCAAGCTGGGGCTCTCACAGTCTTACTACTGTATTCCTTTAATTATCCGCCCCATCAATGAGCCTCCTGTGTTTCACTAACGCAGCCTGCCACCTGCTGAAAGTCTGTGTGACTGCACAGACACTGTACCAGCCTTCACCAAGGAGTCACAGCCGCACAGACAGCAAATGGGTGCAGGTACCCGCAGTGCCACAGTCACAGCTAGAGGGTCAGTGGGCAGCAGGCTCCCCGTCTGGCAGTTATGAACTGCTTCCTGCTCCTTCTCTGTGCAATCGGGGAATTAAGGGTGGGAGGGGAGGGGTGGAGGAGGAGAAAGGGAAGAAAGAAGAGGTGGGGTGGGGTGGGGTGGGGGGGAACTCACTAGAAAGAAGACTGAAACAAAGAGGAGGAGTCATTGGAAAATGGGAGAAAGTACATACTGGTACCAGCCAGAGCTTCTTGGAACAGTTCCCAGTCTGGCTGCCAAAGAGCTCTGGAATATATTTGTTAGAGCTGGATTCCTGTACAGTCCGTTGCAGACTTTTTCTGATTGCACTCTGACAAAGAGACCCACACTCTTAGTTCCAATCCCCGCTTCCCACACAGAAAGCTGGTTAGTCCTCAGGGGACCTCCAACTAAGCTCACCACTGGCCTCTTCATATGCTACGTGAGTTTAGAAAAGAAACAAAAGTCCACCACATACCTTTGACTCCTGTAGAATCACTAAGCCTCTCTACCCCAGGATCCCATCCCAACTTCCCGAGCCCCTTTTCACAAAATACGTTAAGCTTCTTGAGTCTTCTTACCAAAACAACTGCTCCGATGAGGAACAAAGGTTTTACAGGCTGTGGCAATAGCTAGTTCAGCAGAGATTATAGTCTTAATGATCAGGTCCTCTACATGGGCCATCAGTGCTACAGAGGAAAAAAAAAAAAACACTATAATGCATGGATTAGGACTGGATTCCAGAACACAGTATAATTATAAAAGCACACGTGCTCATTCAAAGAAGTCTTCACGTGGCATGTGAATGGTGCTCCATGTGAATGGTGCTCCAGGACAAGGCATGTATGTGAACAGAGGGATGCAGGCAAGAATGGAGGTCCTGGGGGATGCACTCAAGTGGCCTCCAACGACAAGAGACAGACTGGAAAAGGAGTCTTCCCCTCTTCTTATTCTCCTCCTCTCACCCTGCCCTTTGTGGACTGAACCAGGCCTGCAGGCACAGGTTCTCATTCTGCTCAAGGCTCAGTGATAGTGTCCACTTTGATTCAGAGCCCTTGTACTCAAACTTGACCCCGTCCATTCACTAATTCAACAACATGAATGAGAGAGACTGCCTGAGGAAAATCTGAACTCAGGGCCAATGCAGAGGTAAGACAATTTGTTATATCAATCTAAAAAGCTGACCGTAGTTTAGTGAGAGCACTTTGATAGTCAAGAAGGACAAACTCACTAAAGACTAAGGAAAAAGTTGTCTTCCAAACTAGAAACAAGAAAAGGGATTTGGGGAGCCACGATAAGTAAGCCCGTTGTTCTCTGTCTTGTAAAGGGCAGGAAAAATTAGCACTAAGAACCATGATCCCATTAGACATCTCAGCGACACTTTCAGAAGTAGAGAGAAAGACTCCTGGTAAGAGGCAATAGTGCCGTGACGCAAGAAGCGAAGTCAGGAAGGAACAGGCCCGGCACTCACCAGTTGTGTCTCTGCCTTCTTGTTTCAGATACCGGAGCATAGCACTCATGCTCCACTTGTTCCCATAATCCTCCACTTCCGGGTCATCACAGCTAAAACAGATTCATGGATCAAGGTCACAGAGGCAACTAGGCCTGCCTCTAGAAATAAGAGTTTCCAAATAGTCTTTAGAGAAATCTTCCCTTTGCTGACTTCCATTCACCCATTTTTTTTTTCTTGGTGCTTTTTTGTCATATCTGCCTTTGTATCAGTTTCTTTTATCGAAATGAAAATGCATATATTAACAGCTCACCTTAATGAAGGAGGTTGGGGAAAAAGAAGGCAAAATCCTCCTTAACTAAACATGATGCATCATGAATGAGTAGAACAAATTTGCGACTGTGAAAAAATTTAAGAATGGTCACAATGCATTGATAGACTGAAATGGTTTGGGATACTAACTGGCCTTTGAGGTAAATGTCACACGTGCCCACAAAACCACCTCTCATGCCATTTTCAGACCAGAACTGAGTCTCTTGGCTAGTGAGCTAATCTTGTGTAGCATTTTAATGAGCTAACCCTGAACAGAACAGTGTTGACATCTGAAGCAAGCTCCCTTCTGTCAAGTGGTAGACATGGCTTTTTGGGGGATACCTTTTGAGGTATCACCCAAGGGAAAACTCTCCAGGGCGACACCTGAAGCAATGAAGTACACCACTATTACAGCCACAAACAGGGTACATTCCCAGACTGCTGGAAGGGTTTTGCAATCTGAAACCTGTATTTTACAGCTGCCCCCTTATTCCCCACCACCAGCCCTCAACCTACCAGTTGCATCTTTGCCCATCTTCCAAAGTCCAGGATACTGTACCTTCCACCAATTCCAAACACCGGTC
This sequence comes from Bos mutus, assembly GCF_027580195.1. Taxonomy (NCBI): domain Eukaryota; kingdom Metazoa; phylum Chordata; class Mammalia; order Artiodactyla; family Bovidae; genus Bos; species Bos mutus. The sequence goes on from NC_091626.1 coordinate 98,847,603, forward strand.
ACAGGACACTCAATGAAATCTATACAGCTCTGGCAACTATGCCATCACTTCCAGATTCCTTTCTTTCTTTCCTTGGACCTTCTAGGGACCTATTTTTAGTCTCAGTAGAAAGTAACTGTTTGGGTTTCTTTTTTATTTTTCCACTTTCTGGCAAAATTATCAGGATGAAAGAAAACAGAGCAGAAAGAATATTTCCACACAGCTGGGCTGGTACTCTGTTCCACTGAATCTTTTTCTGAGATGGCCTCATTTCTTTTCTTATTTAATTTATTCCTAACATTTTTCCCCTGATCATAAAAATGTTTTAGAAAAACTTAGGAAATACATAAAAGCACAGAGAAGACGACAGATATCCTCCACCCATAATCCCATCCATTATAGTTAAGGACTATTCACATTTTAAAATCTATCCTTCTAGTTTTCTTCTCTCCCCCACACTCCCTCAAGGGGGAAAAAAATCAGCTTTAGTTATCCTATGTATTCAAAAAAGAAGTGAAATTGCGTGCACTGTATAGTAACCTGCTTCTTCCCCCAGACAATGTACAGGGATGAACATTCTTGTCTCTGAACCTGTGTGCATGCCCTTTGTTATTTCTTAAGGTTAAGTTCCTAGAAATACAATTGCTGGGTCAAAGGGCACAGTATTTTTGAAGCTTTTGATACATTTTGCCAAGTGCTGAAATGACCTAACTTCTTGGCTTCTAAAAAGTTCCATATGCCTAGAAAATTCCCATCCCTAAGTCAAGTGAGGGAACTTAACAATGAGGAAGACAAAACTTGGGAAGGCAGGCATATTTTGGTGGAGAAACGGGACACTGTGGCTGGGCAATCAATAGAGAAGCCATAGCAGGTGAGCCTCAAAACTACACGAAACAACTCTAACAGCTCTACTCTAAGTCACAAGTATATAAAAGTCAAGTTTTCCTCCAGTGCACTTCAGCATCTGCCTCTGAGGCTGACCTCCCTGGCTCCTAGCTCAGGCACAGTCAGTACCTGACATAGTCTCCACTCTTCTTATTCACACTGTAATTGGTCAGGTGCATGAACTGGTTCCGAATGTTCTTGGCTCCTTGGTCATATCGCACAGTTGCAAACCTGATAAAAGAGACAGAGGTTAAATATCACAATAGGGCTTCAATAAAACATAGGGTCAATGAGATATTAATAAAGAGAGGGTGGCATCTGCTCAAACCCTGAGTGCTTATTAAGTGCCAACTCCCGCGCTAAGTGTTTCATGTATAACATCACATTTAATTCAACCATTAAAGCGATTCTTTGAAGTAGGGACTGGTATGTCTAATTTTTTTGATATGAACATTAAAATATGACTTGGAAGATTAAGTAACTTGCCCCAAATCACACTGACTCCAAAATCCATGTTCTTAACCATGGATGTTTTCTGATATAAAATCTTAGTCTGATAGGAAGGATTAAAATGAAAACAAATTTATTCACAATCAGGGAAACTGTATAGGATGCTACAGATGAGGGCACATTAGCTGGTCAAGAAACACTTGAGTGTCTATACAATAGTACCTGGTACTAAGGCATTCTTTGGAAAACATTATGCCAAAAGGAAAAAAGGACGCATAATAATATATAGACTTAGAACTCAGAGCCACAGGAAAAAAAACAAACTGATCTATAAAATTAAGAAAATAATGGCAGCATTAATAGCATACAAAGGCTAGGTCTACAGAATGGCATAAATGTAAGCATAGAGTGGATTAATTCCTGAATTTGGAATGAAGGCAAAAAGAGGGATTAAACACGGAGTCCACTGAAAACAGAGCAGCAATCCGATATTCTGGACTGTTGTCAAAAGAAGACTGAAGTATAAAATATATGTGCCTCTGAAGGAAGTAGCCAAGGAGAGAGAAAACTTTCCAGTGATGCTCAACATCAACAAAAGGACACTCGAGTTGAATGGTTATGGTAAATATATCATTCCCTGTTTACATACCACTCTAACCGTATCACCCCCTTCACTATAGCAGTTGTCCCAAGAGGCACAGCCAAGCGTGTGAAAAAAAATCCTGGAAGGCCACAAGTTTATTTTCATATGATTTGCAAATTATTTACATGTGCTTACTCAGACTATGAAGTCAACATGAATTTTTACCACATTAAAGAGCAACATTTAAAATTTCTCCTTTCCTCTATTTCTTCTCACTCACCCACTATCTCTGTTCCTTAATTCCCCGTACTGGAAATATACAAGAGCCAAAAAAGAAGAGTGGAAAAAGGACAAACCCTCAAAACTAAAATAAACAAACATGAGGCCAGGAAGAAGGATGTGGACAAAGAGAAAATGTTGACCAGGCATGCACAGCTAAGGGACAAGAGTTTGACTGTGTGAGAAGGACTTCAGATTTTCCAGAAACTTCCGGTAGTTATCACTTAACTTCAGCCACGTCATTCTATGGTGAGTAAACCTTACCTATATATCCCCGCCTTTCTTCTTCAGAGATTCTTCAATGAAGAGGGAACCAGTCATTCTCTGAATTCTTGTGCAATGTGAGGGGGGCCCATGCAGGCCCTGCAGAGGCAGCCTGCCTCAACCAGACATTACCTCACAGAGACATACCTCCTGCCATCTCTCCCCCAAAATAATGATTTAGAAGGAGGAAAAAAAGTTCTGCTTCAGAGAAAGAGGTTTTTCACCTCTTCTAAATTCAAGTATCTGATCTAATTTGGTCAACAATGTGAAAAGATTGGCAAAGGCCTGGCAGTCAACCGTAAACTGGTACCCAACATATCTGTCGTCCCTACACTCCTTTTTTCAGTAGGACTACATCTCTAAAAAAAAAAAAGAAAAAAAAGTTTTCTTCTTCCTAGTCTTCCTTTTTGCTGGAGCATTTATGTTCTAAAACTCAGCAAGGACAAGATTATTTATGTTACAGTTCTACAGAGCATAAGCAGAAGTAAGAATAAGAGAAAACAAAAACGAAAAACCTGAACCCAGTGGAAGTTACCCAAAAGGGCCAAAGTGCTACTTTGTTTATTTCAGTCAGCAGAACAAGGAAAGGAGAAGACCACTGAGAGGAAAGGCAGGCGCACGTGACCTCTGTCCTCCCGTCCCAGGAGGTTCTTACGGTCCTCACTGAAGCAGGATGGAACAGACCCTATTCATCTCTGATAACCACTTTCCCACATTTTCTTCTTATTTCTAGACCAAAGGTCCTACTAACTTCAGATCTGGCCTACTAACCAAGTTCTGATCAACCTACACAGATTGTTTTTTGTTTTAAAACTTGAATAACTTGGCCATCATTTAAAATTGAGACCTTTCTTCCTCAAGTCCAGTGGCAGGCAGGGCCCACATGACGAAGATGGTGGACAGGACGGGAAGGCAGCCCAGAGGCAATACAAGGAGGAGGTTATCTAAGCAGGGTGGTGGCCCCACAGGGGTCAAAGTTCACTCAAGGAGGGCATCTGAATGGAGTGGTAACAGGAAGGTTGGAGATTGGCTACATACGAGGGAACTGAGTAAATACGTGTGTTGAAGATAACAGAAGTCAGATTCCTCGCTGTTGGAAAAAAAGGCAAAAAATATGGAAAGGGGAAAAATGAGCACGAATCCGGTAGTTTTGAGGTAAAATTGGAGGTGTTCACCTGAACTCTTGCTTTTCAATACAGAGATACAGAAAAAAAATAAAGATGTAAATGTCTATGTATTTGTACATGTAGGTATATCTATACACATATTTCCTAGGTCTGTGCATTGCACGAACCTAAGAGTAGACATAGCTGAGAACTATGAGCATATCTAGCACCTGTATCTGGATTTCCAAATACTATCCTCCATTAAGGGGCTTCTCAGATGGCTCAGTCGGAGAAGGCAATGGCACCCCACTCCAGTACTCTTGCCTGGAAAATCCCATGGATGGAGGACCCTGGTAGGCTGCAGTCCATGGGGTCGCTGAGGGTCGGACACGACTGAGCGACTTCACTTTTACTTTTCACTTTCATGAATCGGAGAAGGAAATGGCAACCCACTGCAGTGTTCTTGCCTGGAGAACCCCAGGGACAGGGGAGCCTGATGGGCTGCCATCTTTGGGGTCGCACAGAGTCAGATATGACTGAAGTGACTTAGCAGCAGCAGCAGCAGCAGATGGTTCAGTGGTAAAGAATCTGCCTGCTGATGCAGGAGTCGTAGTTAGACATGACTGGGTAGGGAAGACCCCGTGGAGGAGGAAAATAGCAACCCACTCCAATATTCGTGCAAGGATAATCCCATGGATAGAGGCCCCAGGTGGGCTACAGTACATGGGGTCTCAAAGAGTCAGACATGACTGAGCATGCACACACCTGATCCATTAAAAGCAATCATTGCTCCTTGGAGATATGGTTGATTCAGGGCTGGGCAGAGAAAGAAGATAAGCCTGAAATATCTTGTGCTTAAAGAATGAAGGGACACGTCAAAAGAACACCAAAGTCAGCTTACAGGAGCTCCCACTGGCCAAATCTGGGGCAATTTCAGCATCAGAATAAATCAAGAGAGTAAAGGATTATAACCCATTAAGTAACACAGGAATCCTTAAGTCCACATTGGTGTATATAAACAAATGAATACATGAATGGGATGGAGAGAAAACTCTTTCTGGGGCTAAAATGCCAAATAATAAAAGTAAAAGTATGATGGGATTAGAAATTCATCACTGGACAACCATCAGAGTAATCATTCATTCAAGCAAGAAACATCAATGAATATTAAAATTGGGTGAAAATGTGATGAGGAATGACATCCTACATGGTCTCAAAGTATCTCTTCATAAGATAATAATGTGTATCAATTACAGGGGGAAAACAAAGCAATTTTACAGTGGAGAAATCTGCCAGATGTTGTCCTAAGTGTCAAACACCACTAAATAATTGTCATATACCATCAGATTTAATGTGTGAGAACATGGCATCACTTCTGTGACATTCTGGCCAAAAATATATAAGCTGAGTCTAATTATGAAAAAATAACAGACAAACCCAAATTGAAGGCCATTCTACAAAAAGATCAGCCTAAATCTTCAAAAATGCTAGTCATGAAAGTCAAGGAAAGGCAGAGTAAACATTCCAGATCAAAAAAGACTAAAGGGACGTGATAGCTAAATATAATGTGTGATCCAGAATTTGGACCCTTGTATTATAAAGAAAACTATCAGGACAGTTGGCCAAATTTGAATGAGGTTCTCAGACGAAAGGGAAAAGGCAGTTCTTCATACTATTTTTACAGCTTTTCTATAACATCAAAATGGCTTCAAAATTAAAAGTCTAAAAACTTTTATCAACAAAAATAAGTTTCTCTTATTTTTAATAATTAATAATAAAATCTAGATTTTTTTTCAGCCTCCCTTAAAACAGCCAGAAGATTTGGCAATACCACCTGTTCTAGTCCATTCAGGCTGCCATAACAAAATACCATAAACTGTGAAGCTTATAAACAACAGAAATTTATTTCCATTGGCTGGAAGTCCAGGGTCCAGATGCAGGCAGACAGAGAGCACCTTCCTGTTGTATCCTCACAAGGTGGAAGGGGTAAAGAATCTCTCCAGGACCTTTTTCATAAAAGGGCACTAATCATATTCGTGAGGGCTTCACCCTCATGACCTAATCCCCCCAAAGCCCCCACCTCCTAATACCTTGCAGGGGAGGGGTTAGGATTTCAACATATGAACTTGGGAGATCACATTCAGACCGTAGTACCAGCATTACTGCACATCAGTTACTTACTGCCAATGAACAAACAGTAAAGGCCCTTCGGGTGGGACATGTGATCTACCGTTCTCCAGTCTCCAACCAGCCAACTTACTCAGTGAATGTCCTTGTAAGCATTCTGGTTTGTGACTTGTGATTTAGATTCTTACATATCAAACTTCACTCTATTTAGGTCTGAAAGCTTCAACAAGTTTCTTTACTAGAATTAAACTACCCTACTAGATAGGCTTCCCTGGTGGCTCAGAATCCTCCTGGCAATGCAGGAGTCATAGGAGACGCAGGTTTGATCCCTGAGTTCGGAAGATCCCCTGGAGAAGGAAATGGCAACCCACTCCAGGATTCTTGTTTGGGAAATCCCATGGACAGAGGAGCCTGGCAAAGAGTTGGACACGGCTTAGCAAATAAACAACAACTTTATAAATACTTCTCTCCTAACACATACTGAAATTTACATCATGAATTAAGTCTTGAACCTCCCTCTTAATGAAATCAAGATTTAGGAATAGTTCTCAAGACAGAACCTGGAGAAGGAAATGGCAACCCCACTCCAGTATTCTTGCCTGCAGAATCCCATGGACAGAGAGACGAGCCTTGCAGGCTACAGTCCATGGGGCCGCAAAAGTCAGATATGACTTAGCAACTAAACCACCACCTCAAGACAGAATTCCATAGCCTTGACCTTTAAACCAAAATAAAGAAAGAGTAGAAAACAAAAAGGGAGGCAGTGGGGTAGGGGGATGTCTGCTTTCTTTGCCAAATCTGAAACCCTGGTACTATTTCACAACCTACAGATGAATAGAGAACTATATGCCCTTTTCTCTTTTTTTTATTTTGTGACACTAAAACATATATAATCTTTATTCTGACAATGCATTCTTAAATCAAAAACATTTCCTTTTTGCTTTCTAATGTTTCTCAGTAAGAATCAAGACAATGATAATAATTTGTCTCAAACTCCTGAGTGTGAATGTGAAGGAAAGGGTTTCGGCGTTAGACATATAGCAGGTACCTGATGAGCACTAACTAAAGCTACACTTGGAGTTGCTCCTTTGGGAACTTGACCAACATGGGACTCAAACAGGAAAAGAAATCAGAGTTAGTGGGGTCTTTTGCAAACTCTCTTCCCTCATTCAAAAACTACTTTGTTCTTCTATGAATATGACACCGTAGTCAGAGTCACAGGGAATCCAGATGGAGGACAGTTAAAACCGCACCCCCGACCCCGCTTTGATAGCTACATATTCTAACAAACATTCACCACCACTGCACAAAGTAAGAGGAGGCCAGCTCTCAGGAGACCCTGGCTGTGGCACACGTGTTATCTTTCAGCAGGTGGAACCCGTTCAGAGCCAGAAAGGCCTGGAGGATGAAGAGACGGCACCTCGGGCAGTCTTGCCAGAAGCCACTGGGTTTCATCCCGGCCTGACCCAGAAAAATCTCATGGAAGAGAACGAGAGGCCCACCAGCTCTCTGATCTGCTGTCAACCAGCTGCGGCCGGAGACTGCCAAAGTGCTGCGATGACTAGGCAGCGCCCTGCGGAGCCGTCTGGGAGGGGATTACCAGCCTGATCCTCTGCTCTTCGGAGCCAGAAATGACTCAAACTTCACAAACAGCCGGGGCCTGCCAGGGAGGGTGACAATGAGCGCTGGAGAGGGTTTTCTCCCCCTGGTTGGTGTCTCTCCCCCCCTCTCACTGCGGTGGCAGATTCTGGACAGTGTGCAGCCTGTGAGGTAATCTGAATTCCTTGGCAACCGGCAAGTACCTGAATTCTTTCAAAACCACAGGAATCCAGCAGAGAAAAGGTAAATATCCCAGCGGAGCCAGTGTTAATTAGCAAGGAAGGCTACTGAAGAAGGAACTGGGGGTGGGGGAGGAAGGGAGAGGCATCTCAAATGCTTTGGGATCTTTTCTCAATTTCCACTGAACAATATGGCCGAGGAAGAAGAGGGGCGGTCCCCGACTTGGGCCTTGTCAGGGTCCCCTCCTCCCAGGCCAGAGCGTGGGTGGAACTTTCCTGGTTCCCTGGATGGACACTTTCATTTCCCCCCAGTGGCCAGCGCTACCTATCTTTGGGTCACCGGATAGCACATTTGGTTTTCAACTCAATTTGGTTTTAAGGTTTTTTTTTTTTTTTTCTAACTTTTTATTTTTCCTGTTTCAGTGAAAATTTGGCTATTAGTTTTGTCTCCAAAAGGGCCTCGTCCAATCATTTAGACCACATACTGGATCCACCTAAAACTGTAAAATCCAGGACAAAGGCTTTTTGGATTCCACCTCTGACAGGAAAAAGAACCTACAGCATTTCGGTAGAGAACTGCACCCCTCTCTGGAAACTTGAGTGTCCCCTGCTGGTGCAAAACAGCAGCAACACACATGTGAAACTCACAACTAGGACGGGGCAAAATGCTGGACTCCAATACCACTAACACAGTTTTTTTTTTAAAGTCTCAATAATTGGCTCACATATAAGAAAATGATGAGAGTTTTTCTACTTCCTATGTAAACAAAGCAAGGACAAATCAAATGATTTACCTAGAAAGAACCTACTTTGGGTCTTTTTCTTCAGCAAATTTAAGAATGTAAAGAATTTACACAAAATTCTTTTTTCACAGAACTGTCTTGCAAAAAGAACTTAATCTTTCTGTCACTTAAACATGAATTTTGAGGCCCCAAATGGAAGTGATAAGGGATAAAATCATTCTTTTCTAAAGAAGGAAACCAATTACATTGCCACCGGTTCTGTCTCTTTAGGAAAGATTATGGTTTTTCTTGCTGAGCCTCAAAGTAAAATGGTCTAGTGATCTCATCCCGAACTGATTATCTTCAGTAATGTCTATTTAAAACACACGTGACCCAAGATTACTAGAGGCTGCAGAGCTGGAGATGCTGTAGACTATTGCTGAATGTAATGACACAGTCAAACGGCTTCTGAGGATTAAAAAGCAACAGATGAATGCCAAGATACACAGTGGTTAAGACACAGGGACTTAGGCACATGGAAGCTATTGTGCAGAGCATATGCACCCTCCCAGGACTAATAGCCTATCATAATGAACCATTGTAAGGATTTCACATTCACCTAAGGCGATGGCACCCCTCTCCAGTACTCTTGCCTGGCAAATCCCATGGATGGAGGAGCCTGGTGGGCTGCAGTCCATGGAGTCGCGGAGAGTCGGATACGACGGAGCGACTTCCCTTTCACTTTTCACTTTCACGCATTGGAGAGGGAAATGGCAACCCACTCCAGTGTTCTTGCCTGGAGAATCCCAGGGACGGGGGAGCCTGGTGGGCTGCCGTCTATGGGGTCGCACAGAGTCGGACACAACTGAAGTGACTTAGCACCAGTAGCAGCAGCATACTTTCAGGTAAAATAAGCCAAAGCCTTGAAAATTCATATTTTTTTTTTGTTCAATTTAATCCAAATTTTTACAAAGTTGTTTTCCAAATTATTCTGAGGAAGAGCATCCACTTTTTAAATATACATATATATACTCAGTTCCAGCTGGAGGCAAGAGACAAGAGTTACTCAGGTCAGTGGTTTCTGACTTCCAACACACACCCAACAGCCAAAGCACTTGCACGTCTGTAGTAAACTCTATAATAAATATCAGTACTGCTCTCATTTCATATCCGAATGACTGAGGCTTAAAACGACACCAAATTTTACCAATAGAGAGGGTGTTAATATTGTGGGTGAAATACCTTTGGAATAATATGCAAAACACAGCGCGATGAGATCCTGGAGAAACAGTGAGCATAACCTTGAGGCCTTCTCCCCATTCAAGAAGCCCAGTCTAGACTAGATATTCAGTGCTGCTCCTCACGCTCTATGTGACTCCTCCCCCAACTACCAAAGAACAAGAATGTCAGAACACGAAGATTGTTTTGTGTGGCCACGGGTGTCTACCCAGGTCATCTCATCCTAATTCTGCAACAAGCACAGTAAATGACATTTAATAGAAATATGATGATGGACAGTCACAGCTGGTTTAAAATTTACAAATATAGGCTCTCATGAACCCTCTTAAAAAAAAAAAAAAAAGAGGTCCAGTTTAGTACATTACCATACATCAAATAGATGGCCAATGGGAATTCTCAGTATGACTCAGGGAACTCAAGCTGGGGCTCTGTAACAACCTACAAGGGTGAGATGGGGAGGGAGGTGGGAGGTAGGTGCAGGAGGGAGCGGACATGTGTATACCTATGGCTGATTCATGCTGATGTTTGGCAGAAACTCACACAGGACTATAAAGCAATTATCCTTCAATTAAAAGTAAATAAATTTTAAAAATAAAAGGAGTCCAGTTTAGAACTTAGAATTGCAGGAGGAAAGACAGCTAGGGAGTTTGGGACGGACATATACATGCGACTGTATTTAAAGTGAATAACCAACAGGGACCTACTATAGGACACGAAACTCTGCTCAACATTAGGTGACAGCCTGGATGGGAGGCGAGTTCGGGGGAGAATGAGTTCCTTTGCTGTTCACCTGCAATTATCACAACGTTGTTAAACAGCTATGCTGCTGCTGCTGCTAAGTCGCTTCAGTTGTGTCCAACTCTGTGCGACCCCACAGACGGCAGCCCACCAGGCTCCCCCGTCCCTGGCATTCTCCAGGCAAGAACACTGGAGTGGCTTGCCATTTCCTTCTCCAATGCAGGAAAGTGAAAAGTGAAAGTGAAGTCGCTCAGTCGTGTCTGACCCTCAGCGACCCCATGGACTGCAGCCTACCAGGCTCCTCCGTCCATGGGATTTTCCAGGCAAGAGTACTGGAGTGGGGTGTTGAACAGCCATACTCCAATACAAAATAAAAAGTTTAAAAAAAAAAAAAAAGGAGTCCAGTTTATGGCAGGACATCATCAGTTCCTGAGAAGGGTACAGGAGACAAGTTGAATGAGGATGAGTGGAGGTGAAGAAGCTCATGACACACACAGGAGGGAAGCTCAGACATCTCAGATTACAAAAGGGACCCTCAGCACTTTATACACCTGAGCAGAAGTCAGGGGCCCATTTCACTGTCTTCTCATTCTAGGTAATATACTCAGCTTTTATCCCTATACATCAAAATCTGAGAGCACAAGTGTCTCAAAACACTACAGAAAACTTTTCCAGGAAAATATGATTAGAGTTAGTAGTTTGTGCCCAGATACCTGGTTCAGCCCTTTATCTAAACACTGAGAAATGTTTTCGTTTTTCTCCCCCTCAATTTTCAAGGAACCAGAGATCAGAACTAGGGTGCTTCAGTGGTCATCAGTGTTCCCAGGATTTAAACTCAAAAATCTTAGTAAAGAATATGACCGGGCTTATAAATGCTGTCAGTGCCACCTAGAGGTAAAGGGAAGACATGGCTCAAGCAGTTAGAATACAGTTGAATGTTCTCGCCCTCGGACTCTAGTCACAGGATGCATCAAAAACGTCTAAGTCTAAAAAATAATTAAAATATGATTCTAAAAGAACAGTTACCAGAATATAATAATATATGTCAAAACACCAATAATTATATGGATAGCCTTCTTTTATTCATGGTATTTCTCATCTTTGAAGTACATTTTCTAAAACACAGAAACACGTATAGGCCATGCTTTTTACAGATGCAAACCACCTCCTAAAGTACTACACTATATAAGGAACTTCAGAGCAAGCTACTTGGGAAAAAAAAAGTATATTTATATATATATTATATATATATATATATATATATATATATATATCGGAGAAGGCGATGGCACCCACTCCAGTACTCTTGCCTGGAAAATCCCATGGATGGAGAAGCCTGGTAGGCTGCAGTCCATTGGGTCACTAAGAGTCGGACACGACTGAGCGATTTCACTTTCAGTTTTCACTTTCATGCACTGGAGAAGGAAATGGCAAGCCACTCCAGTGTTCTTGCCTGGAGAATCCCAGGGACGGGGGAGTTTGGTGGGCTGCCATCTACGGGGTCACACAGAGTCGGACACGACTGAAGCGACTTAGCTTATATATATATATATATACACATATATGAAAAGAACACAAACACACCAAATTTATCCTTATTTTAAATGATTTAAGGGGTCTAAAATAACACTGTCAGCTGTAAAATTTTATGGATACAGGAAGTGAAACTTCAAATTAAGTTGAACTTTATTTTGTAAGTCACACTACCTTAAAACCTACAAAGTACCTCAAGAAAAACAGAAATATATGTATGTGTGTGTGTGTGTATAAAATCCCTAAAAATATATTAAAGACTTGTAAATTAAAAAAAAAAAAAAAGTGGCTAATGCCCCTCTCTTAAATACAAGAGGTCATGAAACAGCTCAAGCCTTCAGCTCTGGAGTCAGATCCAGGGGTTTAAATGCCCTCTCCACTGTCAACCAGTTGGAGACGTCAGGGAAGTGACTTCAAGTTTCCTTAACTCTCTAAGCCTCAGTTCCTTCAACTACAAAATTACCTCAACTTTAAGGTTGTTGTGAGCATTACAATAAATGTCCGGTATATAACAGCTATATACATGTGGGATATTTTTTTTTCCTTTCTAGAACATTTGTGAAGCATAGTGGCCCGAGAATTTTCCTACCTTATCACCGCTGCATGAGAGCACAATATGATCCTGGATCCCAGCTGGGAAAGGTAAGCGTGTACATATACAGGCTTATTCACGTGCATGGATATGCGGGTGAGACTGTGAATGAAACTAAGACTGATTTCTGTAATCTGAAGCTCCTCTGGGGACACTCCTGTTTTCCTGAGTTGAATACAACAGGAACGATGACCTGACCTTAACACACTCTTCAGTGGGTCAACTCACATTAGCAACACCCTACACCCGAGGGTCTCTTACCGAGCTAGTCCTTCTTCATAGAGATAGATGACAAGAGGGTCATAGGAAGTCACGAGCACATAGAGGCGCACATCAAATTTGAAATCTAGAAAAAAAAACAGGGTGCAAAGGGAAAAACTAAGCTCTTGGTTTTGTTACAGAACTGAACAGGACAACTGTAACAGAGAAACGTGAAAGAAAAAACAGTCCTCTCCCCCAGGAAACAAACACTGTGCACACACCTTACCTTTGAGGATAAATAATGATTATACCACATAAACATATATAGTTTCCATACATATCTGTTACTATTATAACAAGAGAACACACTGTTTTTTATTATCTCGAAATCATCTTCAAAGTAATCCCATGAGGTAGGTAAGAAACCAGCTTCATCTCTGGAGTCACAGTTGCCAAGCATTTCACACTAGCTTAATAAACACTTACTAGAGAAGACTATAAAAATGTTAAAAAAAAAAAAAATTTGGTGAGATCTAGCCCAATCCAGTCAAAGGCTTAATCACAACTCACCATCTATGAGCAGGGGGTTGTTAATATAACGGGAGACCAGGATGTTCTCTTCCAGGGAAATCTGGTTTGGCTGTTGAGCAAAGAGAAAACTGAAAGGTCAAAATGCAAAGGAAACCTAGCTTACTGTAAAGAAGCTAAGTTCTTAACCTTTGAGAAATGATAATATGGAAAACTAAAACTTTAAGAAAAGTTTTCCTCTAAGCTACCCATACATTAGATGGCCATATAATATACCACTTCCATCAACATTGTGAGAATCCAGTTATTGGGGGGGGGGGCGGGGGGAGGGATTTACACAGCACCTCTCCCATAATAAACAGAATCTAAACAGCTCTAAAGATTTTTATACATGCTATTAAATACTTACATACCAAGAAAATAAAAGTTACTTAAAAAAAATAAATAAAAACTTGCATTCTCCCAGATGTAAATAAAGCACATTGGATATTTTAAAATACCACCATTATTCTTACAGGAAGGCTTTCATCAAGTTACTCAGAAATTTACAGATCTTTCTACAAAGGATTCTGGCATTTTCCCCGTGAAATGGGATGGATGTTTCATTGATTCACTTAATAGTGCTTACTGTGCCACTGTAGGTAAAGATTGAACTAGATCTCTTAAAGATTTTTTTCAATGAAAAAGAATTGCCTATACAATAAATAATGATGAGTATTGATGGGTGCTGCATAAGGCACTGGGGATACAGTGGTGAAGGAAACAGATGAGATCCCTGCCCTCACGGAGCCCAAGCTCTACTCCCAAAGAGTCTGATGACTGGGGAGAGGGAGAGCAAAATACAGAATTTAAAAGAACACAAAGCAGCATGTCTACAGGTGTGAGATGTGAGGTTGCCCAGTGGAAATGCAGACCTGCCAGGAGGACCAGTCAGGGAAGGCTGGTTCAGGATGAGTAGGTTCAGAAGGGAGTGTTGAAAGCTAGCAAGCACACGGTGGAAAGGAAAGGAAGCCGGTGTGTAAAGACAAAGCCCAGGTAGAAAGGAGAGTGGGCAGATTCAGTGACCTAGGGCTAAAAGATTCAATTGGGAAATAATGAAAAATATGGTTAGATAATTAGAAAGGAAGACCCCACTGGCAAAGGGATTTAAACCCCTGGTAAGAGGAATTTAGATTGAACATAGTGGGAAACAGGAAATTACTGTAGATTCTTAATTAAAGATCTGGAACAGAACAACTCCAAGTGAGATGAAGACAGAAAAATCAGCTGTCAGTCACCACAATCCGTACGGGACAAAAGGACTCGAAAAGGAAAGCGTCTCTGATGATAATTGTGAAAATAACAACTATAGTAGCAGCAACAGACACACTATTAACATTAGCAGGAAAAAAAATTACAAGCGTACCGAATGTCTGCTATGTGCTAACATTGCTCTTATCCTTCACAACTATTATTTCATTTAATCATCATCTAACACCCACATGGTAGGTCTAACACCATCCAAATATTATGGATGAGGAGCGAGTCAGAGAGGGTTAGGAAACTGCTCAAAGTCACACAGCTAAGAAGTGATAGAGCACCATTTGAACCCAGTCTGCCTCAGAAACTCAGTTCTTAAGCACTATTTTCAACTTTTCTCCCAAGTTCTGACCTAAAATAACTGTCCCCCCAATTCAAAAGTTGTCTTTATAAAAATGTATTTGTTATCCTAAGTACTACAGTTTTTTTGTTTTTTTTTTAAAGGATAATTTTGTGACCCCGGGGTGAAGATGATAAGATTTCCCTCTCATTTCCCACTGCTGCCATCTCACTCAGAACACAACTTCACAAGCCATTTCTATGCATCATACGGACACTACAACATCACTACTGATTCATGCTTTGGCTCTGGTCACCCACACCATTTCCTGATCAGTTTCTCACACAGACTATCTCTATTTTGAGTCAGCTTAGGGTGTAAGAACTGATGCAATCACAGTACAAAGCAGCAAGCTACAGGCTGTGTTCCAAACCTAAAAGTAAACAATTGCAGCTCTTTTTCTACTAAGTAACACCTACAGGCTACAATGGATACTTGACCACCCAATCTGACCACCTAGCTTTCCTCGGAACCAGAGAGGACACTGGTAATGGTCTTCACTCCATGACACTCTAGCTAACGTCCACGCTCATTTCCTCTCTTTCCTTCCTCATTATATACATTTGTCCTTTGAGTTATGCAGAACATCATCTCTTACACTGTTCAGATAACTTGTTCAATGGTCTATACCTCTCATTTCTGTCTGCATCAGGAATTAAACTGTAAGTTCACACAAGAATGGTTTTGAATACAGTTTTTTTTTTTGTATACTATAATATACAGATAAGCAACTAATGAAATCTCTAACATCTTCAAGCCTTTTTCATATTTTCATCCAAATATCTTCTTGATATTTTCATCCATCCCCAATTAACTCATTTTAAATGATGTAAATTCTAAGCTCAAATTGCCCTCCTAAGTATGCTAAAGCAAGAATCTGAATTGTCGGGAAACACATCCATTTTTCTAATTTGACTTTAAAGCTCATGGTATCTGTTAAGTTATTGTAAGATAGAATGGTACAGCGGTCAAGAGGGTATGCTCTGGAATCAGGCAGGCCTGAGTTAAAATCTTCACTTACTAAGGAAGGAATAGTAACGACCTTTTAGGATTCTCATAAAAAAGACTAAGTGAGATTGTATTTGGGAGGTACAGTGGTAGGCACATAGTAAATGCTCAAGGAATATCAGTTATTATTAGTACTGCAAACTCAACAGTATCTGTGTAGTTCCATTTACTGAGTACCACAATTCAATAGCATGCCTCATAGCATGCCATATATCACTCATATGATTCAGTGCACTCAGTTATAATGAAGAGACGTAAGAATTAGGAGACAATCCCTATTCCTACAATAAAGAGTCATAAGAATTAGGAGATGATCCTACTCCTCAGGCAGGCTGGCACCTGGCAGGCAGCAGGGACGTCCTAAATATCTGTTGAACAGTGAGACCTACGAGCGTATGGAGAGCGTATGAGCAGACAGAAACAAGAGAGCTGTGGAGAATTATTTTCACAAACAGAGGGGTGAACAGTGACCTAAATACTCTTCTAACCATAACTCTCCTGATACTTCAAAATTTCAGAGAAGATATGCGTATCGTATTTACCAAGGATAATGTGTGAGACAAGGATGACTAAACTTGATTTCCATAATCAAATCCATACCTTAATCGGAAAACACCAGATCTTTTCCCTCCTTGATTTGAATATACTAAATTGGGAAAATATGGCATTTAGTCACGGTTACTGAAGGAGCTGGAGCAAACTCGACTCTGCTCCTTTATGCTGTGTTTCCAGAGTTAAAGAGCCCAGCACAGAGACCAGCCAAGATGCTCCCACCTGTAGGAGCTCACACTCCTCTCTCTTCAGTGTTACATGCAAGGAATGCTTTTCCTGTCCTTTGTCCTATTCTCGTAATGGCAAAAGTGGCTATTTGCAGATATTTTCCAAAAGGTTATGACTATTATGGGGAACTTTTAATGAGAGGCCCTTCTTGCTCCAGTGGGAAGACAGGGGAAGGTGTTTTTACTTGGCCCTCACACCTAACTCTGCCCTACCCTGCACGCCTCACCCACTCACACTAGTGGGGCTCACAGACCCTCCAGCAGAGCCCTCCCTCTCCATTCCCCTCGAGTCTAAAAGGAAAGCAGGCAGCAGCCTTGGAAAGAGTTACTTCATCCAGTTGGCTAATGGGTCACATATTCCATGGGAAAGGATCCAGGTATGGAACAGAGGAGATGGTGAGGCGTGTGTGTGTGTGTGTGTGTGTGTGTGTGTAGGGAGGGAGAGGAGCGTATTAACTGTATGGTTTGTAGGTCTGGGTAAGATGTGATAAAATTCCAGATCTGGAGAAAAATTGGGAATATTTTCCCATTACATCCACATGCTGCCAGCTCCCCTGGTGCTTGCTGGCATCTCCCCAGGCTTCTGTCTGGCACCTCCACCAAAGACCTCAAAGAATCAGACTCATTCCAAAGCTTCACTGAGGGAGAGGGGGCAGGCAAAGGGTCCCGCCAAGTACTTTGATCTCTGCAGGGGGTCTCCAGGGAGTTAGTCCAGGGAGAAGTGGGAGGCAGGAGGAGAGTCTGCCAAACGCGCATTCTCTGAAGACTTGTCACCCCCTTTATGAGACAGGGAAGAGTCAGGGCACGGGGTTCTCAGCCCCACCAAGGAAAGTTTAACTTTTCTATTCTTTATGATGTTGATTTTAAAATAACAAATCACTAGGGCAAAAGAGCATTCCAAGAGAAAAACGTCCCAGATGAGCTGGGAATAGATCCTATTCTTTTTGACTCATGTCTAAGAAAATAAAAAGCAAACTTGTACCACAGTTGACTTTCAATAGCAATTCCATTTGGCAGCTCAAACCCAAACCCAAACGAGGGCCGTCTATGAGATTCAAACAACACTGGAGCTCCTGGCGCGGAGCTGGAGGAAAAGCTGTTGGACAGGAGCCGTCACACCAAGGTCAGAACAGAAACAAGAAAAGAGAGCTCTGCGGCATATGACCAGGGCCTTCTGTCCACAAAAGACCCGGGGCAGAAGCCCTCCGGAGTGACCCAAGGGCAAGGAGCAGGCCTTGTAGCCTGGGCCTGGGGCTGCACAGTTACTGCATCAGAACCACATCCGGTATTTCTCCAGCATAAAAGGTCTGGCTATCAGTGTTTACTGTACAGTTTTTAGTCCAGACCGAATTTGAGGATTTTCCCATGTGAAAGACCCCTCAGAAAATCAGTTTCTGCACATATAGAAAGTAGCTCAGATCGTGTGCAGAGAAAGAGAATTGGGAAACTTGAGACGGTGTACCAACTGCACACACAACATCCATCTCCAGCTCTCCTCCCTTCCAGGGTCCCACTCGAAGGACAGAGAAGATATTTTTAAAAGAATGAAATGATAAATAACAAAGCTAGAAACAGTTAAAGGAACCAACAAAAGACCAAAGGTTTAAGGAAATCCTGAAAGACGGAAAGCAGATGGGAACAGGTTGAGAAAACAGCAGAGGAAGACCCAGCCCCACATATCACAGAGGGGGAGAGTGATCTTCCCAAGAAGGCATCTGAGATGTTCCAAGCTGGCAGTGAACACGCATATGGAGAGCAGGAGGGAGCCAAGGGACAAGAATAGGATAATTAATTAACAAATGGTGTTTAAAACACTGCGGCCAACAGGCCTTCAACAGCCACAGCTTAGCCCTCAGAATGAAACCTAACGGGAGGACGTCTGTGTGCGTGGGCGCAGGGATCTGACAGAGGAGGGGAACTCTGCAACCCCGTGGCAGACACAAAAGGGAAAACAGGGGAAGGGCAGCGCCGCCCCAGAGGGAGATCGCCAAACTCCTCTGTTATAGCCTTGCGTTCCGGGAAACAAACTCACCCAGAAGGGCAATGCAGATAGTGGAGTGCAGGGAACCCGATCAATTTTTGTGAAAACCTTATAAATCCTAAGTGTACTTACTCAAACCTACCTCCCCAAGTTCCCTGCAACTAGTATGAACAAAGGAAAAGAAAGCAACAATCAAAGTTAACCCATGATTCATATGCCTTAAACTCGTGATTCGTATGCCTTAAGCCTAGGTAGTTAACCGTGGACAATTATCAACAGGCCTGTGGTCATACCCCAATAAGCATAATAGAATTTATGATTCTATTCGGTTACACAGATAATTAGGGTATTTGTTTAGGCGAGGGAGAGTCTAGGTAGGAGCCCTGGGGCTCTTCCATCCAGGGGGTCTGGTTTTCCAGTTGGTATGTCATTTCCATAGATACTGGGCATAGAGCTCAAAGTCCACAGTCCAGCCCAAGATGGAATCCTGCTTTCAAGATGGAGCCTGTTCTGTCTGTTTCCTCCTTTACTTCCTTTAAATCCACAATCAGACCAGTCCTGTTTTGGCAAGGGAGAGGGAAGAGGCAACGATCCTCACCCACAGCAACCTACGGTGCGGACTGACAGTCAACAGGCCTTGCCCTTGCCACAAGGCTCAGTCCGCCCTCCTGTCCAGAGAATCAGTCCTATACAATGGCAGGGGAAACCCAGGCCGGCTGTCAATTTCAATCAGTCTACTCTTCCGTTCATTAGTATGACTCAACACTGAAGGTCACTAAAATTGAGAGAACACAATTTCAAGAGAAAAAAAAAAAGGGCCCAAGAAAAGTCATGGAACAAAAGAGAACTTTAAAAAGCTTTCAATTCGTATGGTCAGAAAGACCAGCTGGCAAACTGCATCTATTAAGCAATAACAAGATGTTATCCAGAAAAAAAAAAAAGGCAAATCGGAAAATAAGAGTTTTTGTACATTATGAGAGCCAATATAGAAATACAGTAGATGGAATGAATGATAAAATGGATCGCACTCAAACTGGTGATCCAGAAGATAATGATGGGAAAAGACAGAGAGTTTAAAATGGAAAAAAGTTGACATGAAGACCCAAAATGCTTCAAAAAGGAGTTTCAGAAGGAGAACAAGACAAAAATGAATGATTTTCCCTGAAATAAAGAAAAATCACTAGTTTCTAAACTGAAAGGGCTGACCAAATGTGCAGAAGGAAGTATGAACAAAGACCCAGACAGAAATATTGATTAAATTTCAGAATTCCCATCTGTAAAATTTCCGTAAGTTTAAATTTTTTACTCAACTTATAAAGCAGAGAAACTGAATCACAGTTATTGAAGAGAATGTAAACATGATAAACCTTTAAAATAGAAAACAATAAAAAAGTAATTGAACTTAGAGATGGAATGTGGAAGGGAGGATAGGAGGCGATATGCGTGCAGTGAATATCAAACTGAGAATTAAGAAACAAAATGTAAAGTTGAGAAAAGATAAAACACAAATCAACTGTACTGAGTTACTAACTACTGTTAAAAGTCTAATGAGTGAGACTGGGGTTAAGACTTTATTTACTCTGTATATCTGTCCAACTGAAAAACAACTTTTAATGAGGATCTGGCAAAGAATCAAGATACTGATGACTTCTGAAAAAAGAAGCGGATGAGGAGGAAGAAGGGGGGCTGGCAGGAGCAACAAGGATGCCATGCCGAATTAAATTAAGGTTAATTTGCTTGATGATCTTGAGGGTAGGAACCCACAGTTCTCCCCACGATAGAAATTAAATGTACGTGCTACCAGCTAATGCTTAGTGTGGAGGAATTTGCAAGACAGAATGCTGAAAGCAGAAAAAGTACTTCTTTTCTGTTGACAGTAAAGGCTGCCCTCCCCCCAAATTCAATCAAGTGACATTAGCTGTAGAGTAACTGCTGGCATGGGAGGAGGTTACTGCCAGTAAGGTGAACAGTGGACTCATGCCCTCCCTCAAAGTACACTTCTGAACGCACACTTAGCTAACACAAAGGGAAGAACAAACAGAGTCAAGTGTGCCCCCGTCACAAACTCAGAGTCAAGTGTGCCCCCGTCACAAACTCAGAGTCAAGTGTGCCCCCGTCACAAACTCAGAGTCAAGTGTGCCCCCGTCACAAACTCAGAGTCAAGTGTGCCCCCGTCACAAACTCAGAGTCAAGTGTGCCCCCGTCACAAACTCAGAGTCAAGTGTGCCCCCGTCACAAACTCACGTTGTTGATCAGGTAGACGCCCCGCCCCCTGGAAGAGGCCACTGGTTTTACGATCCAAGGTCCCCGGTCCTTTGAATATGAATCTGCTCAAAATATTGGAAGACAAAAAAAAAGGGGGGGAGGAAGAAAGGACATGAGTTTATTATCTCAAATTTCAACATGGTTATCTACTCAGGTACCCAAAGAATTTTCCAAATTTCCAAGTGAAGGACAGCAGCTAAAATAACCTGTATTTTTGGACTAGCCTTAAAAAGGAGAAGATAGAGAGAGAAGGGAAAGAGATAAGGAGAAAAAAGGAGACAGCAAAATTACATAATGTATTTCTTCCATCATTTCCCTTCTTGAATGAGAGGATGAAGACAAAATAAGGCACATATTCAGATGTTAGTCTATTACTGTCACAAACCACCTTCAAGAATCTTGCAGGCCATGCAATCTCTATTACAACTACTCAATTCTGTCACTGTAGCTCAAAAGCCACCAGAAAGAATATGTAAACAAAGGGGCATGGCTGGGTCCCCCAAAACTTTATGGATGGACACCAAATTTCCTATGATTTCCACATGCCACAAAATTTTATTCATCTTTGATTTGTTTTTCCCCAACCATTTAAAAATGTAAAAACCATTTTTTTAGTTCATGGGACCAGATTTGACACAAAAGCTGGAGTTTCCAGACACCTGTTCTACATAATGAAATACTAAGCAGACACACAAATGAGAATGTTATTAATGAGAGGCAATGAGCTCAAAGACAGGCTGCTGAGTGAAAAGAAGTCAAGTGCAAGGCACTGGTTATCATACACTCCATCTGGTCACAAACACACTCAAGTCATGTGCTAGTAAGCACTCATAATATCTTTAGAAGGATATGTATAAATACTATACTGATCACTTCTGGGGAGAACTAGATGACTGAGAAAGAGAGGAGGAAAAAGGCTTTTCACTGATTATCGTTTTGTACTTCTCTTGTGCCATGACTATATTACCTTTCAAAAAATATAATTTATGTAATTTTAGAGTCTTGTAATGGATGGCATATTTACAGTTATAAGACAAATTAACCTTTATTAATCTCTATAAAGTGAAGCCACTGAATATATGTATATGTATACCCAAATTTTGCCATTATCCCCAAATTCTGAGATTACAATAGATTGAAAACAAAAGGAACTATTAAAAGAAAACAAAAAGATTTTTTAAACTTCATTCATTCAGTACTTCTAAGTACCCAACACATGTCAAGCAGTTCTCGAGTGTGTGGAATGCAGATAGTCTTCACCTTCACAGAGATTAGCCCAACAGAAAGCCAGACACTAAGCAAGAAATCAGACATTCACAAAGAGGAGGGAGGGGGCCACAGGAATGCCACAGAAAATGACCACACCTCACTGGAGACAGAACCCTCTGGGAACAAATGAATGAAGAAAAAGCTTGTTTTCAGAACAGGGAAAATCTAGCTAAATGCAACTTCTGCCATGTAACACTTTTAACAAACCTTACTTTGTGGATGGGCCTTATCAGAAGTTGCTGCTTCTATTGGTGCTTCACTTTTATCATATTCTCAAAATCTTAAATACCAAAAATTTGTCCTTTATGCTAGGTGTTTCTCCTTGATTTGTTGTATTTCAGAACAAGGACTGATTTCTTTCACAGGTTCCAAAAATGTGCATCAGAAGCAGAGGCAGGGCAAAGAGCTGGGCAGTCTGTCAGGACGAAATATACTAGACCAGGGGCCTGCAATTCTTTCCAGTGCCTTCTAGCTCCTAGGGTGGCAGCATGCTTGGTCTAACAGAAAAAGCACTGAACCAGGAGTAGGAAGATCTGAGCTCTAATTACCCAGTCTCATCTTTAAAATGCAGGCTTTAAATTCAAATTATGAGATCTCTCATAATCCTACTATTAGGATTCTATAAGTTTACTGATTGCTATGAAATCCAGTCATCTGCAATTAACTGGCTGACATCAAAGTTTTGCCCATTCCTTTGAATTATTTCTGCCTCTCTTACATCTAAAGATAGCCAGAGGACACAATTCTGGCCCGTGAGGAGTAACCAGGAATCTGCTGGGCTGTAGGGTAAGGTCTCTGCCTTTCTGATATTGGCGCCACCCTGTCTGCCTTGCTGTTTCCTTCTTCCTGTTTAGAAAAGTTGTCCACTCGGGGGACGAGGCTGCAGCTGGCAAGATTTTTGGTTAGAATGTTTGGTGTCACAGACCTCCAACTGTACCACACACCATTACACTAGCAGCAGTGGCACTGGGAATCTAGCAAGATCTGGTCCGTATATTCCAAGCCTCACATTCTAATTACTGGAAACAGTTTGGCAATATCCAGGCTTTTTCATCTTCTGAGGCAGTGTTTGGTCTGTGGGCTTGGGCTCTGCAAAGATGCATTTCAGGTTTTCCCTTATAAGAACAGAAAGCTACAAATTCATGAGACCCGCCTTGACTGGTATCTCTAGCATCTTCAGGCAGCCCTCATGTTCCTCACCAGTTCTCTTCCAAAGGCCCATTGCAGGCTATTCACACGTCTTTCTGCCCCTCAAACACCCAAACCCATCCCTAGGCCCCTCATTCCTGGTATGTGTCCTCATCGCCCTCCTCACCAAGAAGGCTGGTGATTTGTAACATAAACCCACTCACCTGCTTCCCTCCCATTGAAAAGTGCTATCTCGATGACCACTTAGCTTCCTTCCTTCCACCTTTTAGGGGAGAGACTCACCCTTCTACTCGCGCTCTTGATCAAACTCTCTCCTGCCTCGTCTGGGATTTCATTCCTTTGCTCGTATCTTCAACCTCTCTCTCCCCTCTGATTTCTCTGTGGTTCTTCCTCTCTCTCTTTTTCTCGTCCATGGTAATCATATCCACCTCCACATCTACAACTTCAAGAATCTATATCCCTGGCAAAAATTCAAAACTCCCCTTACAACTGCCTGTAAAACATCACCACGTGGAAGCCGGCAGGCACCTCAAACCCACACCAGGTCCAAACGTGACACTCCTCTTGCCCTTCTAGAATGCAGAACCCATTACAATTTGAAGAATATTACGCAGTAGCAATCCCACTGAAGAACAGGTCAGGCTTGAACAGATGGGGCACTCTAACTCTATCCAACCTTCTGAATGAGCATTCAGCCCTCAAACCGGCCTCCAAAGGGTGGGGAAGAACCACAGAATAGGAACTAGTGGAGAGGGAAAAGGGAATTTTCAACTTAATATCCCTTTAGTGTTTAATACAGAATTATTCTAGACTTTGATTTCTCATTAGGGATTCAACAGCAGGAGGTGTTCACTGTCAGGAACCCTTTTACATTGCTGACATGGTAGCTGAGGCATTTTTAGGCTATCATGTTGGCTTCCTACATAATTTTTTTACTTTTTTTATGTAACAATGCATCTCAACATAACTTGAAATAGGAAATATTATTGAACATGTGTTATGTACCTATCAGGCCCCACTCCAAGTGCTTTCCATGTATCAAGCTACTTAAACATCCCAGCACTATAACATTCATACAGGTAACAGTCCCACTGAACAGAGGAGAAAGGTAAGACACAGGAGGTTCTGGTATCGTGGCTAAAACCCCTAACAAAAATCCCTAACTGCAAATGTTCAGCTCTGAGTACACTGTCGCTCTGAAGTTAATTCATGTACTGAATTCTCTGTTCTGACCCATTCCAGAGCCTGCTGTGGACCAACACTGAACCACTAGTCCCAGCACGGGCAACAGGTGCTCTCAGAGGAACGGCCTCTCCGAGGTGAAGGAGGAGGCCTGTGACCACCCCTGACGCGAGTCCCAGAGGATGAACACCCCACTGGGCGACCAGACCAGACTCAAAGTCCAACAGGCTAACAGAATCAAAGCCAGGAAGTCTAGAGCAAACTTTCTCTTCCTCTTTCCATGCTTCCTCATAATAGAGGAAGAGTCTCTCTCTCGGACTTAGTGAGAAGAAAACTATCCATCTATCCTGTGTCAAATCTGATCTCCCTCACAGAAGTGGATTCTCTCAAGGGAGGTATTGAGAGATGGTCATTGTGTGCACATGCCCAGTGTCTTTAGCCACAAGGCACTGTGGTGAGGAGCTTGGCTTCTGGAACCAACTGGAACCAAACAGCTGTATAATCTACAGAAAGATACTTAACCTCTCTGTACCTTAGTCTTCTCACCTACAAAGCTGGGAGTAGTAACAGTTCCTACCTCAGAGTAAGGCACCACTTAGAAGAGGGCTTAACAGAAGGAAAATGTTCATCAGCTATTATCACTGCTTCTACTTCAGTTCAGCTCAGTCGCTTAGTCGTGTCTGACTCTTTGCGACCCCACGGACTGCGGCACGCCAGGCCTCCCTGTCCATCACCAACTCCCAGAGTCTATTCAAACTCATGTCCCTTGAGTCAGTGATGCCACCCAGCCATCTCATCCTCTGTCGTCCCCTTCTCCTCCCACCTTCAATCTTTCCCAGCACAGGGTCTTTTCAAATGAGTCAGCTCTTCGCTTCTATTTAGACTCTCCCAAAAGACCTGCCTCACTCCTTCTCTGTACTTATGCCTCTTCTGTGCACTAAGCCTGTGCAGAGACAGGCTCTGCACACCAAGGAGCAAAACCTGAAATAGCCTGTCCCCTCTGTCTGGACATAAAGAGGTCTAAGTTCACTTTAAGGCAAAAGAAACAATGACACCTGCAGGCCACACATTCCTATCTAGCTTAACCAGCAAGACAGCAGACATCCGCATTGCTATCTCACTCCCATGAATATATTTCAATTAGTCTAAACTCCAAGGAAACAGGGTGACGAACTGGCACCTCTAAACCCTATCACTAAAACATGCGTGATACTTGTACCCCCGAAGAACATAAGTCACACACGTCCAAAAGTTGAGGTGACAAACATTCCTTAAATGACAAGAGGAAGAGAGATACCAAAAAGGGTGCCTCTGTGGTTCATACGCAGAAGTACATTCCTCCTTACATGGGCACTAACTCACCAGTGAAGAAGGACTTTCCGTGCTAGACAGGAGCACATTTATATGACACCCCAGTGTGTCCTTACATACCTGACACTGACAAGCTTACTAAGAATAAACACACACAGACATAATCAGCATAAAACAGTGTTAAAGTTATCTCTGCAGCTGTTTTACTCAAGAAACAACTTTTTAAGCATTTGAAAAGCCCTTGGGAGTAAATAACTCTGCTCCAAGTTCAGTTGCTGGGAATGGGGATGAGGGATGGGGCACCAGGAGTCAAGCACTTACTACAGAATTCCGCATACTCAGCTGGCAGCAGGAAGGTCTGGGGGAGGATGTGAAAAGCCTTGAATCCATGTGTATGCTGCATTCGAATGATGTTTTTGTACAGTCGGTCCTTCCGGGTTAGTTCATATGACCTAAGTTTGATAAAAGCATTGCCGTTTCAGTAAACTATGACTCGGAGGTTTTCCTATGTTAAAGAGTTCCCAGTTTATGAGCAGTTACTGAGGACAGTCTTATACCCCAAATCTATCACTTTGTCAAGGAAATGATCACCTTAAAACCAGGGCAATCACTGCTACCCATCAGGGACTGGAATCTGGCAAACTACAAAGATGGGCTTCAGTTAGCCATGACCGCACTCATGAGTCTCTGGTTTGTTGCACTATTTAAAGACCATCCAAGAATCTTTGCTGTAACCATTAAAAACACATTCCATCTGTTGCTCAGTTCAAAATTTTCACTTTGATTTCTTAAAATCAAAGGTTTCTTTGCAAGATCTAGGTATCACCAACACTTCTTCCTTACCCACTGTCCTCCTTGGATCTAGAGCAGAGGTCCTCAAATTTGAGTGTGCATAAGAATCACTCATAAAGTTCCTTAAAAATGAATGTTCCAAGATCACATCTCCCAAAATTGGGGGATGAAGTCTAGGATTCTGCATTTAAACATGCACTCCAGGTGATTTTGCTACAGATGGTCCAAAAAACTGATTTGGTCTAAATCAGTGATTTCTGAACTTGACTGAGATATGGATCACTCACTGCTTTTAAAATATATAACTTTCTAGGAATATATTTACCTAGAAAGATTAAGCACCTGGAAGGTGCTTTTTAAATATATACCTTCTCTGGAAATGGTGATTCCTTGAATCTGCAATTAAGACCTGTGACTGTAATGTACCCCCAGTGACGCTTATCATTAAGCAATTAGAAACAATAAACCAGAGGATGAAAAACAACACATTCTCGTACAGCTACCCAGTATTAGTGGTCTCCAAACATTTTTGCTTGGTACTCCTGATACAAATTTTGTGAAACCACATATCTTTTTAGTTGACATGTAAGATTTTTCATCATAAACTTAAATTGTTCCAAAGGATCTAACGAATGGCAAATACAGTTTTAAAATAAAACTATAACAGTATTCTTTTAAGTATATTCAAGGGAACCTCAATAACAATAGGATTCATTAGCCACTGTGCATTTTCTAAGTATTATAAAAGAAAGGCTCTCCTCATCAGTAAATATTTCACTTTTTTAAAATATTACATTTTTTACTGAAATTAACATAAAAACAGGAAAATAAACAAGTCACAAATGCAGAGCATGATAAACTTCAGTCTGTGTGACCACCACTGAGCACAGAACATTCCCAGCACCCCAAAAGCCACCCTCATACTCCCACCCAGACACGACTCCCCACTTTTGTCCTTCCGTTTACTTCTTCCATTACGTTTCCCACAAACAGCTTAGCCTACCATAACAGATTCAATACTTGTGTCTTTTACATTATATTATACCTTTTCTATAAGAAAAATGTGCATACAAATTATATTTAATACTTTTTAATTTCCTGTGATCATAAGGCTGTGTCTGTTATCCATACATTGACCTATCATTACAGGAACACAGTACACAATTCATCAAAACACCATAAAGACTATAACTTTTGATTATAATATATATCAAACAAAAATCAATTTCTCCATTTTGATAATTACACTATGGTTATAACTGATGTTAACAAAAGGAAAACCAGGTAAAGAAAACAAAGGAATTCTGTATTATTTCTGCAACTTTTCTAAAAGTCTACAATTATTTAGAATAAAAAGTTACATTAAAAGAGCGCACAATAATATTGGAAACATTTTAAGTGTTTGCATTCTTCTTGTACATGAGTCAGCTGAGCTCCTACAATTCAAACAGGAGTCAAGAAAACATAGGTTAGAATTTATGAATACTGAGTTCAAATTGAGATGGAATTCCTACATACCTACAGCGTATTTCAAAAGCTATTGAAATAAATAATATATTACTAACAGGCATTAGGAATGCAGTCTCTACTGTGGGCTATTTTAAGACTGTTTAAATATTTCTTTAAAATAGCTGCATCTGATTTACTTCAACTACTCAGTCACCCGTTTAGAAAACCAGTCACATCTTCCAGACATTAAGGAAGAAACTAAGGTTTAAACTATTTTCTGCCCATGAAGCTCAAATATAAAATAAAACTGGAACCTGTTGAAAAGATTTAAAATACACATTTATCTAAGATGATGAAGAAATTATTTGATGTTGGAGACAGCATAAGCTGGGTATTTATACACATTAACTAAATATGAGACAGTAGAACTGAATAATCAAGAAGAAAACTTCATTTCATAAAAATGAGGAGTAAAATACATGAAGTGATTGAAAAGAAAACTTCTTGAGTGAGTAACTGGGGCATAAGTCCTGGAAATAAAATATAACATAACCACTGAGCAATTTACACAATTTTTATTAGATCTGCATCTCTTCATTAGATAGATGAGATTACCTGCCCTCTTCCCCAGCAGGCCATGTATCTCTCTGTCGTTGAATATTACTCACTGCTAGAATAAAGCAGGGGATTCAGCATCAATTCTATTCCTGTTTGCTTTTTCACAGATGTAAACACTGAGAAACAGAATAGCTAACACTTATATACAGTGTTTACTATGAGGCAGGCATGTGACGTTCTAAGCACTTCAGATCTTGATATCTAAAATCCTCACTATAGTCCTACAAAGTGTGTGTTATTAGTATCTTCTTTTTACAAATGAGGAAGCCGAAGCTCAGAAAGCTCACCTGCCCAAGATCAGTCAGCAGAGCTGAGATCGGGGCCCAGGTACCCTGGCTACAGAGCTCCTGCTTCTAGCTACCAAGCAGGATTGCCTCTCGAGGCTGACATTAACCTAATTGACTGGAAGAAGTTTAATACAGCAATGATCCTCAATTCTTTGAACTATTTACTAATTATAAGTCAAAAGCCAAAAGACGACCTATCATTAAAATTTATATTTAATGATTTATCAGCTGACAACTTGATCATGTCCTTCTTTAACTCTGTTAAAAAGCAAAGAAATGGAAATCACTAACAGGCTAAAAGATTCATTATACTATTATCTGGAGTAAACATCAATTTTTTTCATTCCATGTTTGGAACTCTGGAAAGTTTTACATCTCTGCATAATATACATATTGAGAATCTAGGTGGGCTATTCTTTTATAAAGGGGAAAAACAGTAAATGAAAAAGGAGGTGAGAGGTGAGACTCTAGCCACATTGAGGGGCTCACATGCAGCTCGATTTGAGGAAAGAGAATCTATGGGATTTGCAATCCAGAGTAGTGTATTTTAAAACCATCCATCCTACAGAGCCCTCACAAAGTCTTCAACTACATCCAAGAAGGTGAACACCTCAGTTTGATTTATACACAGCTGCCCTATATCACAGATTTCCTTTTTTTTAAAAGATGTTAATTAGCTCTGCTGGCTACATGCCTCGATGTCAGGTACCTTTAAATGGAGCAAAGTAGCTGCAAGAGCATTACCTGGGAAAGTGATTAACCTTTTGTGCTTCAGAGAGGGTACGAAGTAAGAAGGGCTTCAAGTGGGATCCTGTCCACATTAGGTTATAGTCAGTGCTGCTCGGATGAACCTAAGGCAGATAAAAAGACAAGGTAAGAACCACCAGAGACAGCGCCTGGAGAAAAGTGGAAGAAAAAGCCATAGAGATTATTCACCCACAGAGCGCTCATGGGGGTGGGCCCATTAGGATCTGAGCCTAGTAAGACAAAAAAGCTGAGTGTAAGAACACGGGCATAAGCAAGTTTAAAGAACTGTGAGAGTTGGGCAAGTACTACCTACAAAGAGTAGAATTAACTCTTTTATAGAAGTCCATGATACCTCTTAATATTATTACATATCAAAGTAAGAGATGAGGACTCCCTTATCAGACTGTCCTTGCAGATGCTGAGTATAAAGTGATATCAGATCTAAAACCTTATACCAACTCAGAATGCATTCATTCACTAGAACTCATTTGTTCATTCACTCAACAATTATGTATCCTCTGCCTCTGATGTAGCAGGTACCACTTTAAACCCTGTAGATAAAAATCAACAAAGACAGGATATAAACTGGTATCAGAACTTCCTCAAAATGTCTACTTCACATCTCAATGTAAGATAAGAAGTGAACAACTAGACTTTTATCAATTGTCTCAAAATATCTACAATGAAAGTCTGACCAGCATTTTTACCTATCCCTATTGATACCAACATCCCCATTTTCCCAATTTTCTTTTAAAGGATCTGCCAATCGCCCACCCCTCCTTTCCCCCAAGGAGTGGACCCTTGACTCAAGCTAGTCCAATCATTCCATCTCCAGAATACAGCTCTTGAGTGGAGAAAGGCATAAGGACAATGAATAGAGTCAATTAATTCCACAGCAGCAAAGGTGGTCCTGAAGACTTCTGTTGCCAGATCCCTAGGGCTATTGCAGTCTCCCTTTCAAAGGCCTGCTTTTTCAGCTGTTCCTCTGATTCTGCTAGCCACTTTATGCACATCTTTACTACAAATTCCTTTTCCTTTTTGGTTTAAGTTAGGCAGAGTCTGTTTCTGTTGCTTATAATCAAAGAGCTCTAACTGAGTATTAGACAATTCCTTATGGACATCTCTGCCTCTAGCCCATGCCTAAAAACATAGCAAGGAAAAAAATTAAAAAAAAAAAAAAAACAAACCCACACAATCTTGTGGAAATGTTTTCCATGTATTTCATGGTAAAGCCACTCAGAAAGTCAATGCAAATTCTGCATCATCTCTAAGTAGGGGTCCCATGTACTTTCTAGAGCTAGCCTTGTTAGATCATAGTCAGTTAGGTAGCTGGGACTTTCAGCTTTTGAGCAAATCAGGTAAGGTAATGAAAATGAGCTTACTTCATGAAATCCATGGGCTGTCAGAATGCTGCGTACCAGGCGACTGTCTGTTCGTACAATCTTGTAAGACAAGTGATAACGTTCTAAAGAAAAACAGAATCAAGTTCAATAACAGGAAAGTTAACTGTGGAGAAAGGAATAAAAGAGATAAACAGTAATATGGTGGCCGCCGTATTGTAATTACACAAAATAACATTATACTGCTATCCTTATGCTACTAATAAGTGGATTATTTTGGAACAAGGGGATCTTAACCAGAGAACCTGAGGTCCATGGGGCTTCACAAAACATGGGGTGGAGGTGGGGGGAGAAATGACATCCTTGTTTTCAGTAATTTCTAGTTGCAATTTAACAGTACCTTCAATCAGGAATGTAAGCAACAAAGCGGAATGGTACTAGCAGTGCCTGTGACCCTGCCACCCAGAGACAGCAAGTACTCTAAGATTCTTCTACAGTTGTTCAGTTATCTTAGAAAACCCCTTATTCTCAGGAGTTCCTTGGTGGCCTAGTGGTTAGGACTCTAGGTTTTTCACTGCGGTGGCCTGGGATCAGTCCCTGGTTGGAGAACTGAGACACTTGCAAGCGGCAAGGCACAGCCCCCCAAAAAAATCACTTATTCTCACAGTATTTAAAAATTAATAGAGTTAACAGACCCACAACTAAGTCATGTTATTTAGCACACTAATAAAAAGCATACATATCACAAACTTGGTTTTGAAAAATATTCTGAGACTATATTTCAATACAATTTATTTTCTTTGTAGTCTTGTGTATCTTTAAAATACACCTAAAAAACATTAGTCTGAGAAGAGACCCACAGGCTTCCCCATACTGCCAACACCATTCACTACACCAAAAAAGGCTAGGAAGCCCTGTTCTACATAGCCCCATGTGCAACAATTCTGATCACCAGCATATCTTAGACCAGAGACATGATAAACTGGTGATGTGCGGATCGAAACCAATCTGCAGACCTGGCTTCTTTGTTCTCATTGTGCTTTAAAAAAAAAAATTGAGGGGGGCTTCCCTGGTGGCTCAGGGATAAAGGATCTGCCTGCCAATGCAGAAGACCCAGGTTCCACCCCTGATCCAGGAAGGTCCCACATGCCACCACAGAGCCACTAGGCCGGTGTGTCACAACTATGAAGCCTGTACTCTAGAGCCTGGGAGCCTCAACCACTGAGCCTCTTGTGCCGCAGCTACTGAAACCCTCACGGCCCAGAGCTCATGCTCAGCAACAAGAGAATTCACCCCAATCAGAAGCCTGCACACTGCCATTAGAGAGTAGCCTCCACTCACCCCAGCTAGAGGAAAACCTGTGCAGCAAGGAAGACTCAGCACAGCCAAAAAAAAAAAAAAATTTAATGTGTTAAAATAGATAAATAAAATTGAGGGACTTCCCCGGTGATCGAGTGGGTAAGACTCCACACCACCAATGCAGGAGGCCCGGGTTTGATCCCTAGTCAGGGAGCTATAATAGATACCGCATGCCACAACAAAGACTGAAGATTCCGTGTGCCACAACTAAGACCCCGTGCAGCCAAATAAATGAATTAAAAATATTTTTTAAAAATTAAAAAAAAATTAAATTAAATTTCTAATCTTTTTCAATTGGAGGAATTCATATAAAAATATAGATTTCTGGACTTCTCTTGAAAACCCTGGCGACCCTGGGCTCTCCCTTTGGCAAGGCAACAGTCAAGCAGAGAGACGTGCACATGCTTCTGTCAGTACAGACCCTCACTGTCCGGGGTTCAGCACCTTCACCACTTGGCCTACCAAACCCATTTCCTGCCAGGCCCCAGAGAGCACTCTGCGCTTGTGACTCCTGGCTAAGAAGAATGTCTGTAATCATGTGAGGCTTCTATATACCTCGAAAGACTAACATTTTCCCTGGCCCATTATATTGAATCTCTTTCTACACATCACTATAAATTGTTAGCTAAGAGAGATGGGAATACCAGACCACCTGACCTGCCTCTTGAGAAACATGTATGCAGGTCAGGAAGCAACAGTTAGAACTGGACATGGAACAACAGACTGGTTCCAAATAGGAAAAGGAGTACGTCAAGGCTGTATATTGTCACCCTGCTTATTTAATTTATACACAGACTACATCATGAGAAACGCTGGACTGGAAGAAGCACAAGCTGGAATCAAGATTGCTGGGAGAAATATCAATAACCTCAGATATGCAGATGACACCACCCTTATGGCAGAAAGTGAAGAGGAACTAAAGAGCCTCTTGATGAAAGTGAAAGAGGAGAGTGAAAAAGTTGGCTTAAAGCTCAACATTCAGAAAACGAAGATCATGGCATCTGGTTCCATCACTTCATGGCAAATAGATGGGGAAACAGTGGAAACAGTGTCAGACTTTATTTTTCTGGGCTCCAAAATCACTGCAGATGGTGACTGCAGCCATGAAATTAAAAGACGCTTACTCCTTGGAAGGAAAGTTATGACCAACCTAGATAGCATATCCAAAAGCAGAGACATTACTTTGCCAACAAGGTCCACCTAGTCAAGGCTATGGTTTTTCCAGTGGTCATGTATGGATGTGAGAGTTGGACTGTGAAGAAGGCTGAGTGCCGAAGAATTGATGCTTTTGAACTGTGGTGTTGGAGAAGACTCTTGAGAGTCCCTTGGACTTCAAGGAGATCCAACCAGTCCATCCTAAAGGAGATCAGTCCTGGGATTTCTTTGGAAGGTCTGATGCTAAACCTGAAACTCCAATACTTTGACCACCTCATGCAAAGAGTTGACTCATTGGAAAAGACTCTGATGTTCGGAGGGATTGGGGGCAGGAGGAGAAGGGGATGACAGAGGATGAGATGGCTGGATGGCATCCCCAACTTGATGGACAAGAGTTTGCGTGAAGTCCGGGAGTTGGTGATGGACAGGGAGGCCTGGCATGCTGCAGTTCATGGGGTCGCAAAGAGTCGGACACGACTGAGCAACTGAACTGAACTGAAGAATTTGGCAGAATGAATTTTTTTTAAAGGACTGCACACTGAACAATTTCTGAGTGAGTATAATACAGAAACATATGAACAGGCTCTGGAACAAAATTCAGCCTCAAGAGTCAAAGATAAGCATTTCTTTTTATAACTTTATGTGAAAACATTCATAAATCCCTGCTGCCACTTGCCCAGCCCTAGCAGAACACCGTGCCAAGCAGACACAGGAGGACTGGAACCATAAGGCCAGACACTCCATACTTCTCATTCCCACAGCAAACTTGTAAAGCCCAGGTACGGAGTCTTCCTAATGGTCAATCACTGTTATATTGTCTTTACAATATTGTTATAAGAAAAGCAGTGGGAAGTATAATATAAGAAACAGCGCAATACAATGCTCAAGAGCGTGTGTTCTAAAGTTTCCTAGAGCTTATCTCTATAAAAACAATCAATACGAAGAGGAATTAGCTGAACTGTTTCACTCTAGCAATAAGTAATATTCAACTATGGATAAACGATCCAACTAATTTTGTAAATGCACAATTCATATATTAAGAAATGGATTTCTATTTTTTCTACTTTTATGTTGATTACTTATTGAAGTTTTAATTTACTCATACTGTTTTTCTCAATTTTGTATATTCATTAAGATTGTGACATAGCTTAATCCAGGGCACATATTCAGTTTCTGGAGATACAATGATCACAATAAATTTAAAAGGTTTTTTGGAGTTTGTGTCCTGGTTTCAAGTTGGGGAAGGAAAGCACGAGGTAAGCGTGGAATACACTGCTATGCCAAGAAAGAGGGCGGTCACAGGGCTGAGAACACGCCACAGGGTCCTGAAGGGGCTCCCCAAAGCCAAATTTGAGGCAATTGGAATGTAAGAATGAATGCTGACAGAAATAGATTTTTAACTCACTTATAAAAAAGAAAACCACCCATGAATCCACACTGATCAGAAGGTGAGAAAGCTATACTAGTTGTCTAGGGCGGAAATCCAATACAAGCGTCATCAAGGCATGGGCAGGGCTGCGTTCCTTTCTACTGGCTCCAGGTAGGATCCGTTTCCTTTCCTCTTCCAGCTTCTGGAGACTGCCCCCGTTCCCTAGCTGGTTGTCCCTTTCTTCTGTCTTCAAGGCCACCAATGGCAGGCCTAGTCCTTCTCACACTGCATCAGGGTGACGCTTCTTCCGTCTCCTTAGTGACTGTCCTCTTTCTGATAAAGCAGTATATTCCACGCCTATCTTGTAATTACATCGGGCCCACTTAAAGAATCTCCTTATCTTAAGGGTTAGCTGATTAGCAACTTTAATTCCATCTATGACCTCAATTCCCCTTTGCTAAGTCAGGTAACATTTTCACAGGTTCTGGGGATTAAGAAGTAGACATCTTTGGAAGATTATTATTCTGTCTACATATAAGGGAAAGCTCTTCTTTACAGAAAAGCCAGCTAATAAATGTAGCAGGACAAACTGAAATATAGAACCACTATTTTACAAAAACTGTGATAGTAAGTGATTCAGACAAAAATCAATGAACACCAATGAGTGAGAGGCTAGTGGAGAATAGGTTATTCAGACATCTCAATACATCACTACAGAGAATGCTTATAACAAGAGGCAAGAGCACCTTTAGAATGAAGCAATCTCGTAAACACTATCTAACCAAACAATTTAACTTGTCATCACTAATCATGCAATAAAATGATGCTATATGCTTCCTAATGTGATACACTGAGTGCCACATGACTTCACTAAGTGATAGTCCTGAAAATTTTTTTTCAACTTTTTTAACCTGAATCTAAATATGTGAAATCAATCTGACAAGCCCAAACTTAAGGACATCCACAAAGCAACTAGTCTGGAATCTTTACAAATGTCCATGCTATGAAAGACAAAAAAAAAAAATCCACTAAATGGATGTAGATAATAAAGGAGACTCAAGAAATATGACAACGATATGCAACCTCTGATTGGATACTCAACTGGGAGGCGGGGGCGGGGGGGTGGGGCAAGATAAAGGACAAAATTGGAACAATAAGAAAATCTGGGGGGAGACTATATATTAGATAAGAGAGTTTCAGCAATGGCAGATTTCCTGAGGGTTATCAATGTACTCTGGTTATAGAGAGGATCCCTTGTTCTGAGGGTAAACATGTTGAATAAGGTATTTAGGCGTGATGTACTTGAACTAATTCTCAAATGGTTCAGAGACAGAAAGAGAGAGAGAAGCAAACATGACAAAATGCTAATAATAATGTTAATAATTATGAAACTAGGGAAACAGTATACATGAATTCACTGTACTATTCTCATAACGTGGGAGGTTTTATTTTTTTAAATAAAATGTTCAGAAAAATGAAAGAAAACCAGGTCTTTTTCATTATAGTAACTGATCACTGACATGCCCAGTTTTACATGTAAAAAGCCCAAGCCTCAGAATCTGCCTGCAATGCAAAAGACCCTGGTTCGATTCCTGGGTCGGGAAGATCCCCTGGAGAAGGGTTAGGCTACCCACTCCAGTATTCTTGGGCTTCTCCAGTGGTTCAGATGGTAAAGAATCTCCTGCAATGTGGGAGACTCGGGTTCGATCTCTGGGTTGGGAAAATGGGAAGATCTCCTGGAGAAGGGAAAGGCTACCCACTCCAGTATTCTGGCCTGGAAAATCCCCATGGACAGAGGAGCCTGGCAGGCTACAGTCCATTGGGTCGCAAGAGCTGGACACGACTGAGTGACTAAGCACACATCAACTGCTGGGGACCAGGACTGCACCTGATTCTCGCCTGCTCTACAGCGCCTGCCCCAGGCCACAGGGAAGATGATCAGTAAGGTGTTTGGAAAAACAGTATCTCTGGAGTCAAACTGCCAAGGTTCAACTTCTGGCTCTGCTACTTCCTGCCTGTCATCTTAAATAAGTTATGTAATTTCACTATGCTCAATTTCCTCACCTATAAAATGAGGTTGATAACAAAGGAACTTATCTCACAGGGTAGCTAAAAGCATTAAATCAGTTAATACATGTTGAGCTTTTAGAATAAGAAAGCTTGCTGATAAGCGAATTTCCTGACAGTCCAGTGGCTAGAACTTGAGGCTTTCACTCTGTGTTCAATCCCTGGATGGGAAACTAAGATCCCACAAACCACAAGGTGTAGCCAAAAAAAGAAAAAGAAAAAAGTTTGCTGATACATAGGAAAAAATTTTGTATAGTGGAAAAAAGAAAAACCACACTACAAAATAGCTACAAATATATATACTGATACACAGAATACATAGTAAATTATACACTTGGGCTTCTTCTGAAATATCTGGGGCTTCCTTGGTGGCCCAATAGTTAAGAGTCTGCCTTGCAATGCAGGGGATATCAGTTTGATCCCTGGTCCAGGAAGATCCCACAGGCCACAGAACAACTAAACCCATGAATCACAACTACTGAAGCCCATCCCCTAGGGCCCATGCTCTGCAACGAGAAGCCACCACAATGAGAAGCCCGCACACCGCAACTAGAGAGCAGCCCCCACTCACCGAAACTAGAGAAAGCCCAAGCAGCAATGGGAGAAGGCAATGGCAACCCACTCCAGTACTCTTGCCTGGAAAATCCCATGGACTGAGGAGCCTAGTAGGCTGCAGTCCATGGGGTCGCTAAGAGTCAGACACGACTGAGCAACTTCACTTTCACTTTTCACTTTCATGCTTTGGAGAAGGAAATGGCAACCCAGTCCAGTGTTCTCACCTGGAGAATCCCAAGGACGGGGGAGCCTGGTAGGCTGCTGTCTATGGGGTCACACAGAGTTGGACACGACTGAAGTGACTTAGCAGCAGCAGCAAGCAGCAATGAACACCCAGTGCAGCCAAAAATAAATAAATAAAAGAGCAATACCTGATAAGCCTGGGCTCCCTCTCCCCAGACAGAATCCAGTGGAGAACTGCAACTCTAAACTGAATCTACCAACTGCTCAAGTCACAACGACCTCAGCCATGTTTTCTTCCATATAAAAACAAGAGGCAGGGCGAGCAAACTGCCAAATGTCCAACACCTAAGACTCTAACACACATCGCATCAATTCTACTATGAGACTGTAGAACTGTCTCGTCAACCACTCACATGCATCCCAAAAGACAATCTGAAGGACTAGGACAACCGGCAAGTCCCAGCACGAACTGCAGC
Source organism: Bos mutus (assembly GCF_027580195.1). Lineage (NCBI taxonomy): Eukaryota > Metazoa > Chordata > Mammalia > Artiodactyla > Bovidae > Bos > Bos mutus. The sequence goes on from NC_091626.1 coordinate 98,885,587, forward strand.
ACAGCAAAGGCAAACAAGGAACCTATAATCTAACTGCCAGCTCAGAAGCACCCAGTGACGTGCCCTAAGGAGTCTGTGGAACTAGAAGGAAGATAAAACTAACATTTTTTAAAATTACTTTAGAATTCAAGAATAACCCTTTCAATGGCAACACAGTGTATTTTTGCCTCCCTGTCAGAAGACTAGGTCCTTACCTGGACTGTTGACTCTGGCAGTCACTAGCCACATGTAACTTGAGCACCGCAAGGGTGACTAGTATGACACAGGAATTGAATTTTTCATCTTATTTAACTTTAATTAATTTTTAATCTTAAAACTCATACTCAATTTGGTCTCAGTACAAGTTGGAAAACTTATTTGGAACAACTTGAGCATAGGAATTTACTATAATTTCAAACTATAACATTTATGAAATCTAAACACAGACCAAATGCTTCCAGTGAAAACTGTACCACATGGCGATGTACTAAAAGTGCAAAATACACCCTGGATGTGAAATATCGTCACAATTTTCTTATACTGAGCAAATGTGAAAATGATATTTCAGATTAAATAAAATACATTATTAAAGTTAATTCCACCTGTTTCTGCCTTTTTTTTTTTTTTTAATAAAGCTACTGAAGAATTACACCACATTTCTGTTGGATAGTGCTAGTCTACACAAATGCAAACTGATGAAAATGACACATTCAGGGACAGAACACAAAATGCTTCATTCCAGGAAAAGATTACTTTAAAGGGAAAATATCTGTTGCCTCTAAAATGCAATTCCACTTAAATATTCAAAGCATGTAATTTTGGGAAAAACATGGATATGGTGAGTAAAAACATATTCCTGGAATATTTCACAAATAAAGCATATGAAATCTTATTGTATGAAAAATATTAACAGTGAATTCAATGAAACATTTAATAACAGAAAAAAACAAGGTTGGAATCTCACACTCTAAGATCAACAGGAGATAACTAATGCCCCAGATACACTTCTCAAGGGGATTTAACCCAGGATTACTATTTGAGCAGATCTATGTCAGCTATATTTTAAGACAGAGGGAAAAAAAAAAAACACCAACAGACCAAGAGTGTTTAGCAACCCAGAAATCTCAGGAAGCAACTAATAAAACTCATTCAAATTGGTCTTTTCATAAAGGAAGGTGAAGAAAATTATTAAACCTCAAGGAATTAGGAATATATAGAAAATTCAAAAACAATGTTTGACAAAACAAGTTTAGTGGCTTTTTTTAAAACATAGGAAAAAAATCTAAAAACTTATAGGTTCTAGAAAATTGTGACTGCTTGAATAATGGCATGATTACATCAATGGATGCTAATGTCCAATAAATGTTAGGTATTCTAGAAAAGAAGGGTCTGCCTATTGCTACAGAATACATGGATTCATTTGTGTGACAAGCAAACCAAAAAGAAACATGTTTGAGGGAAGGATTATTTACTTCTGCTGTTTTTAACCTACCTTTGATGTTTTGACTCTAACCATATTTAGAGGGAGATTCTCAACAAACGTTAGTAAATCTTCAGTGACTTCAACTTCTGTGAACATGAATGAATCACGTGCCTTTAAGTGGTAACCTAGCAACTCGCTGAAGGGATTAGAATGCCAGGACCCTTGGGGAGGGAGGAAAATTCAAATCCCAGAAGCAGGTGCTAATCCTCCTCTGAACTCCGGCCTACTGTGGGGCAAGGATAGAGGTTAGAGTCACTCACAGTAGAGGAGATCTTGTTCAACAAATAGAGTAAGCAGCACAGATTTTGAGTGCCTACTATGTGCTAAACATAACGTGATCGCATTCTCACAATGCCTGCAAGGTAGCTATTATCTCCATTTCACTAATAATGAAATGGATTGAGAGACTGTAAGTGATTGCACAAGATTCACAACTAGTAAATGCCAAAGCTGGGATCTGAAGTATTGACTCAGAACCCATGTAAAGATGCTTTCCACTATATCACACAACAAAAGTTCAGATGTGTGGGATGTGACCTTTGCAGACAGCTACAGGCTAAGACCAGGATTCAGAGCACTACTTAAAATCAAAGATGAGTGAAGGTAAATGAAATAAAGACTATGGTTTTTCTAGTAGTCATGTATGGATGTGAGAGTTCAACCATAAAAAAGGTTGAGTGCCAAAGAACTGATGCTTTCTAATTGTGCTGCTGGAGTAGACTCTTTTGAGAGTCCCTCGGACTACAAGGAGATCAAACCAGTCGATCATAAAGGAAGGACTGATATTCATTGGAAGGACTGATGCTGAAGCTGAAGCTCCAATACTTTGGCTGCCTGATACAAAAAGCTGATTGACTGGAAAAGACCCTGAAGTTGGGAAAGATTGAATGCAAAAGGAGAAGGGGGTGGTAGAGGATAAGATGGTTAAATAGCATCACTGACTCAATGATTCATTGAACATGAATCTGAGCAAACTCCAGGAGACAGTGAAGGACGGGGAGCCTGGCGTGTTATAGTCCATGGGGTAGCAAAGAGTCAGATATGACTTAGCGACTAAGCAACAAACAATAATAGAAAAACAATAGCAAAAATAAGCAAAATAAAAAGCTAACTCTTTAAAATGATTCTCCAAGTGGACAAACTTTTAGTTAGAATGATGTAAAAGAAAAGATTCAAATCACTAAAATCATAAATGAAGGGTGGATATTACTACTGTATAACAGAAACAAAAAGGATTACAAAAGAACACTAAAACAACTATATGCAAACAAAATTACATAAACTAAATAAAATGTGCAAAAAGCCCAGAGAAACACACAGATTACCAAAACAGACTCAATAAGAAACAGAACAGACAAGTAGAGGTTGAACCAGTGATCAAAAACCTGTCAACAAAGAAAAGCCCAGGACTAAATGCTTCACTGGTGAATTCTATCAAACATTTAAAGAACTGTGGTGGTGATTTAGTCACTAAGTAGTGTCCAACTCTTTCAACCCCACGGACTGTAGCCTGCCAGGCTCCTTTGTCCATGGGATTCTCCAGGCAAGAATAATGGAGTGGGTTGCCATTTCCTTCTCCAGGGGATCTTCCTGACCCAGGAATTGAACCCAGGTCTCCTTCATTGCAGGTAGATTATTTACCAACTGGAACTCTTTACCAATGAGGGATGACCATTTAAAGCCAATCTTTTTCAAACTCTTTCAAAGAGGAAGGAGCCCATTCTGTGAGCCCAGCATTACCCTGATACCAAAGCTAGATAAAGGCATTAAGAGAAAACCAGAAAACAATATTCCTTATGAATATAGATGCAAACATCCTCAATAAAATACTAGCAAACCAAATCCAGCAGCATATTAAAAGGACTATATACTATGCCCAAGTGAGATTTAGCTTAGGAATGCAAGGCTGGTTTGGTATACAAAAGTCAATCAACATAACATACCACATTCATAAAATGAAGGAAAAAAGACATAGAATCATCTTGATTGATGTAGAAAAGGCATTTGACAAAATCCAATAGTGTTGTATGAAGACAACACTCAACTAAGGAATAGAAGGGAACTTCTTCAACATGATAGAGGGCATTTATGAAACCCTGGAGCTAACATCAAACTGAATGGTAAAAGACTGAAAGCTTTCCCTGTAAGATTAGGAATAAGACAAAGATGCCCATTTTCATGACTTCTATTCAACACTGTACTGGAAGTTCTAGCCAGGTAAGGAAGGAAGGGAAGGAGGGAGGGACGGAGGGATTGATAAATCTCCATTTACTGATCACATGATCTTACATAGAAATAATCCTAAAGAATACACACACACACAGTATCAGAGCTAATAAATGAGTTCAGCATAAGATCAGTATACAAAAATTCATAGTATTTTATACACTGACAATGAACAACTCAAAAATGAAATTAAGAAAACAATTCCATTTATAAGAGCATCAGAAGGAATAAAATACTGAGGAATAATGTTTACCAAGGAGCTATAAGACGTGCACACTAAAAACTGTAAAACATTGCTAAAGAAACTAAAGAAGACCTAAACAAATAGGAAGACATCCCATGCTCATGGACTAGAAGACTTAAACGTAAGATGGCAACACTTCCAACAGCAATTTACAGATTCAATGTACTCCCTACCAAAATCTAAACAGCCTTTCTTGCAGAAATGAAAAAGCTGGTCCCAAAATCATGGAATTGCAATGGACCCTGAGTAGCAAAAAAAAAAAACAAAACTTAAAAAAGAAGAACAAACTTAGAGGACTCACATTTCCCAGTTTCAAAACTTAGCTCAAAGATACAGTCAGAAAAATAACATGGCACTGGTATAAGGATAAACATACAGAAGGACAGAATATTAAGAGTCCAGAAATAAACCCATACGTTCAATAGTCAATTGATTTTCAACAATAGTCCCAAGATTATTCAACAAGGAAAGAACAGTCTCTTCAACTACCCATGTGGGGGATTATCCACACGTAAAAGAATGAAGGTTGGACCCTTATCTCACAGTATGCAAAAAAGTTAACTCAAAATGCATCAAAAGACTGCTTAGCTCTAAATGTAAGAGCTTAAACTATAAAACTCTTAGAAGAAAACATAGGGATCATGACTCTGGGTTAGGCGATGATTTCTTAGATACGACACCAAAAGTATAAGCAATAAAAGAAAAAGTAGATAAACTGAACATCATCAAAATGAAAAACTTTTGCCACGAAAGAAAACTATCAAGAGCATGAAAAGACAAACTACAGAACAGGAAAAAATATTTGGAAATCATTTTTCTGATAAGGTTCTAGTATCCGGAATGTGTAAAGAACTCTTACAACTAAACAACAAAAAGACAAGCAACCCAATTAGAAAATAGGCAAAAACCTTGATAGACATTTCTCCAAAGAACACATGTAAATGGCCAAAGGGGACATGAAAAGATGCTCAATGACAGTAATAGGGAAATGCAAATCATAACCACAATAAGATACCATTTCACACCATTGCTGGTGGGAATGTAAAATTGTACAGTCACTGTGAAAAATCCTTTGGCAGTTCTTTAATAAGTTAATCACAGAATTACCATCCAACCTAGCAATTCCATTCCTAGGTATATACCCAAGAGAACTGAAAACAAACAAAAGATTGTACATGAATGTTCACAGTAGCACTATTTACAAGAGTCAAAAGATGGAAACATTTATCCGTCAACTGATGAACGGATAAACAAAATGTGGTATATCTGTACAACGGAATATTATTTGGGCTTCACTTGCGGCTCAGCTGGTAAAGAATCCACTTGCAACGCAGAAGACCGGGGTTTGATCCCTGGGTTGGGAAGATCCCCTGGAGAAGGGAAAGGTTACCCATGCTAGTATTCTGGTCTGGAGAATTCCATGGACCGTACAGTCCACAGGGTTGCAAAGAGTTGGACACAACTGAGCGACTTTTACTTTCATATTTATCCATCAACTGATGAATGGATAAACAAAATCTGGCATGTCTGTACAATGGAATATCATTCAGCCACAAAAAGAATGAAGTACTGATATATGCTACAACATGGATGAACCCTGAAAATATTATGCTAAGTGTAAGATGCCATACACAAGAGGCTACATGTTGTGTGGGACCATTTATAAGAAATATCCAGACTAGGTAACAGCATGGAGGCAGAAAAACCAGTGGTTTCCAGGAGCTGGGATGAGGGGGTTGTGGAATGACTGTTCAATGGATACTGAGTTTACTTTTAGATGAAAATGTTCTAGAATTAGTAAATGATGATGGCAGCACAATATTACGAATGTACCAAATGCCGCTGAGTTGTCCACTGAAACGATGAAAACAATAATTTTGTTATGTGTATTTTACCATAATTGAAGAAAACAATTATCACTAAACTTTGTGTGATAATCATTTCACGATACATGTAAGTTAAACCACCATGCCACACACCTTAAACTTTCTACAGTGCTGTATGTCAATGATCTCTAAAGAAAAAAACATAAATAAACACTTGTACACATAACTCTAAAAACAAAAAACAAGGAAAAAAATTTAATATGCAGAAAACAATTTAAGGAATCATAAATAATCCTTTCAAGTATAAAACATCATGAGAGTCTTCTCCTGACCAAGGCCCTTTCCCTAAATGTGGTTATCACTTTCTCCAAGGCGAGGTTATCAGGGCCATGACCAGCCCTGCCCTCTCTGGGGAAAATCATACCTACCTCCAATTACTCGAATATTGTTGTCCTTTGTCAGAATAGCCTCAGCATGGAATACCAAAACTGGAATTCTCCTGCAGCCTCCAGTCCACATGATGCATGGATGATCTCTACAACCGTAACAGAAGCCTTTATTAATTCACAGCTCAAAATCTGAATTGACAATTGAAGCAGATCACCGGGGTTGGCTGCTTAGCAACTTTCCCCTTCTTCTAGAACAAGCATTCCAAAAGCGCTACAGGAAACCAGTTCTCTCCCATTCTCAATCACGTGGTCTGTTCCAGATGAACTCCATCCCTGGGGCAGGGACAGGCCTTGACTGACGTCAGCCAATCAGGGTTTTCCACACCCTAGTTATAGTTACTGGTTCAGGGATGAGGACATGAAGCAGCTGGAGACAGTGTGTTAGGAGACAGTATGGCCCTCTAGGAGAGCGATGCTTTCTTCCCCTTCTGCAGCAGCTGTAGAGAGATGGCCTCCTCCCCTTGACGGTGTAAGAGAATGAGGTCTGGAAGTGCAGTTGTCACTGTGAGCAAAGGAGAAAGTCAGGGGGAGCCCGGCTGAATGAGAGAGATGAGACCCTGCGTGGCAAACGTGCAGGTACAGAATCAAGTCCTTCCTAAATATGAGTTAACACACTCCGTTTATTATTTAGGACAATTTATGTCTTAGTCCCCAGGACAGATAAGAATCCTAACTAAAAACTAAAATAATCACAATAACTGACATACCCCTTTTACACCGTATAGCCCCTTTTTAAGCCAATTTGAGGACCCATCCTAACAGTCTGAGCTAGGAAACCTAAAGAAATACAAGTATTCCAATTAAGACTATATGTTTGAAAGCAAGCCTATACTAAATGGAACAATATTTTCTTCCAGAAGAGGACCTCTAACTTTCTCTTACCTTCCAGAAATCTCTGTTAAATCAATCTCAAATGTGTATTTATTCACAGATTAGAAGAATCTTCAACTGCCTTAGTGCAGGGAGGCAGGAAAGGAAAGAAATGGCCTGGATCCCTCTTATGTGTCAAGAATTACACTAAGAGCTATCAAATTATCTCATGTAATCCTCTTGCCAGTACTTAGAATCGAAGAAAAGGTGTCTCCGAGAGGTTATGTAATTTCCTCAGAGTCATACAGCTGGTTGTGCAAGGGAACAGGCATCTGACCCAAGTGTCTGTGTTCTTTCCACTCTTCCATCTCCATAATCCCATTTCAGTGATATTTTGCATAAACATCTTAAACTGAACCCCTGAGGAATTGAAATTAATCAGTATCTTGTATGGAATAAGATCCATTTATTATTATTATTATCATTAATCCAAAGATTCAGGCTGCTCTCAAAAACTCACATGACCACACCCCTTAAAAAAGCCATACCACAAACCTCAGGGCCAAGTTAGACACTCCCAACACAGGTTGAAACAGATCCACGCTTTGAATGTATAGGCTGCCAGGCTACCATTCTCAGAAGTGAGGCAGCTTTACACTTAGGATGAGTTGCCAAGAGATTTAGTGAAGAAAGCAGAGACTGCTACACCTAGTTCATTCCCTGTTTTCTAGAAATGGAAAGTGCATATTTAATGTTGCTGCAAGTTGACTTGGGTGACAGTGACCATTTGAGAGAAATGGTGTTTACAGGGTGCAAGAAGGATTTGTGTGTGTATCTGTGTGTGTGATTTGCTTTCTTTTCCATCTTAATCAACATCCCTGGTGGCTCAGATGGTAAAGAGTCCGCATGCAATGTGGGAGATCTGAGTTTGATCCCTGGGTTGGGAAGATCCCCTGGAGGAGGAAATGGCAACCCACCCCAATATTCTTGTCTGGAGAATCCCACGGACAGAGGAATTTGCTGTACTACAGTCCATAGGGTCACGAAGAGTAAGACACGACTCAGCAACTAAGCACAGTACCATCTTAAACACCTGTAAAAGGGACCAGATAATTCCTATGATCCCTTTCAATGTTTTTTTTTTTTCTCCCGCTACACATCTAAGTCAGAGGATAGAGGTAAAAATAAGCAGGTTGAGCTATCAAGCTTTAGATAGAAACTTTGGAAATGGACTAAAGTTCCTTGTCAATCCACCTCTAACTGCAAACTGGCACCAATCTGCCTTAGCACCTACAAATGATGCATTACTGATAAAAGGTAAAAATGTTTGACAAGAGTCAGGAACACAATAAGCACACACAGCTAACAAGAGCCAAGGCCTGAAACATACTATCTGTAGAAAGTCACATCCCTGACAGAGAATCTTTTCATTTACAACCTCTGAAAAGAGAAAACAGGTAGCAGATGAATTGTTAATTCAGTAAGGTCAAACTAAAAATACTTAAGGCAGGCGCTGCATTGTCACTAAAAGCACGTTCCCACCAGTTGGCGCTAAAGGGAAAAGATTCAAAGTGATTAGGAAACTGAAAATTGGGACTTTAAATATTCATTTACACCAGAAACCAGGACATATTAAGAAATTACACTTTTACAGACATGAAAGAACAAAAAACTTGGATTAGTAACCAAAGTAGACTAGTTTTATGGCTTACTTTATTGAAAGCCTAAGAACATTTTGGTTTTTAAACAGTTATTTCATGAGGAATAGATATTATTCACTCTTGGGATCCAGCCTACATAACTCAAAGCCTCTAAGCCTCATTCATCCCAATGTCTGTGCTGGAAATGCCTTCCCCACTTTCTCTGTTCACCTAATCCCACTCTCTATAGCCCAGCTCATCTCACCACCTCCCTGGAGCCTTCCCCAGCTCCTGCAGCCCACAGAGATGTATTTCTCTGAACTGTAGCACTCGCTGTATAATCATTTGTTGAAAATGAAAGCTGCTCAGTCATGTCTGAATCTTTGCGACCTCAAGGACTATACAGTCTATGGAATTCTCCAGGCCAGAATATTGGAGTGTGTAGCCTTTCCCTTCTCCATGGGATCTTCCCAATCCAGGAATCAAATCCAGATTTCCCGCATTGCAGGCAGATTCTTTACCAACTGAGCTATGAGGGAAGCCCATCATTTGTTGAAGATCTTTTTAACTGATGTAAAACCAGCTTTTACAATCAGAATTAGATATTTTTTAAGGACTAAAGAACCTATATACCAAATGAACATTTCCACATGTATATGTATAAATTTATAATTTGGGATCCCCAAGGAAAATATAGAAAAAGAGCCCCTTTACATTTACTATTGCAAAGAATGTCATGCAAAACAAGGATGCCTGGACAGTTTCTAGCTCTAATGTCCAGGATTCCAAAGCATGAATACTTTAATACAGCCTGGGGATCTGAGCAGATCTAGCAGATGTCCATGGAGAGACATCTTGGGATCAAGTCAACATCCTAGATGATTTAAGACCTTTGAACTTGCAAAACTTTAGAAATGTAAGCATGTTCCTCCAAGTGTGAACAAGATTGACTTTAAGATTCCTAAAGTATAAAACAAGTGTTTCATAGACATGAGCTGATGGAACATTAATAATCAAAACTCAACAGTAGGAGTTTAAAAGTAAGAGGAGCAAATGTCCATCAATTTGAACTGGGGTGAGGTGGGGTGGGATTACACCTGTATTTTCACTAACTTCTACTAGAAATTTAGCATTTCTCAATTGTGAATATAGGCAACAAACCACAGTACTACTAGCACTACCTGCCCCTTCGCCTCCATCTGAAATGATAGCTTTTTTGTACCATATGACATTTGTTGCAGACATCTCAAAATAACACTGACATTTATCACTACTTCCAAGTTATGGCAGTTACTAAAACTGCCACTAGATCCCCTGTGATTACAGTCTTCTCATCTGGTATAATGAGGATGGACCACATCTGGCAAGCTTCTACCCTCAAGCAATCATTCAGTTACCAAATGGTGAAGGCTCCCAGTGGTGGTCTAGGTATCTATGATATCCCTTTGTATCCTCCACTTACAAGTGTTAATCAGACACAACCCAAGGACAGGGAGCTTATGCAAACTAAAAACAGTCCTCATGTCGCTGTCTTTAGAAAGCAAAATTTAGGTTTTACCTTCTAAATGAATGATCTTGCTAAATACATTAACAAACGTGCCATATATTCATTCATTAAGTTAGTCATTCGGGCAGCAAGTATTTTTGAGCACCTACTAGAATAAAATTAGTCTGAGTCATCTAAAATAAACTGAAATCATGTTGAGCATCTAAAGCTCTCAATATTCTGACTGTTTGACTTACCTAAATAGCAATTTTATACAATCCAATCTGATACTTGTTGGGCCCAACCTATAAGCCCACTAATAAAAAGGACAGTTATGAAGTAAAAGTTAAAAGAAGATCTTGAATCAGAAAGACGGATGCCTGCAGAAGAAGTTAAAAATGTGGAGAAACGGCTAAGAGGCAGCACACAGAAAAAGTCACAAGATGGCAAAGTGCCCAGAGGAAATTATCCATTTAATTATCCTGAATGAGAATGACCCAAATACATTAATAATAACAAATCTCTTATTATTTTCTATGACCTAACAGTGATGAAAAGCCTTTCCCCAAAGCTTTACTAATGCTTCAATAATTTTTTCTAATTAAACAATATAACCTTCTGCTGGATTATAAGAAATACACTTTAAAATCAATATTAAATCCAGCAGGAATAATGCTTTATCACTTGTATGGCACTTTATAATTTAAAGGTACTTTGATTTTCCAACAAAGGTCCGTTTAGTCAAGGCTATGGTTTTTCCAGTGGTCAGGTATGGCTGTGAGAGTTGGACTGTGAAGAAAGCTGAGCGCCGAAGAATTGATGCTTTTGAACTGTGTTGGAGAAGACTCTTGAGAGTCCCTTGGACTGCAAGGAGATCCAACCAGTGCATTCTAAAGGAGATCAGTCCTGGGTGTTCTTTGGAAGGACTGATGCTAAAGCTGAAACTCCAGTACTTTGGCCACCTCATGCAAAGAGTTGACTCATTGGAAAAGACTCTGATGCTGGGAGAGATTGGGGGCAGGAGAAGGGGATGACAGAGGATGACATGGTTGGATGGCATCACCGACTCGATGGACATGAGTTTAGGTGAACTGGGGGAGCTGGTGATGGACAAGGAGGCCTGGCGTGCTGCCATTCATGGGGTCACAAAGAGTCGGACACGACTGAGCGACTGAACTAACCATTCTACTCGATTCAGCCTGGCAGAAATTATCTCCACTTTTCAAATGACATAGCACATGAATCCTAGTGGACTTACACAGAATCTTAAAAACTAACCTTATCTTTAAGCCAGATTCTCTCTTTGCTGTCTATGTCATGTAATAATATTAAAGGAGGCAAAATATCTAAGAGTTGCAAAATCATGGAAATCTAGGTCTAAATCTCAACCTATCACTTAATCTCTATGCATCCCTAAGGAAGTTCTTTGACATGTATGGGGCTGAGCTTAGTTAAATGGGAATAATAAAATCTTCAGATGTTATTGTTAAATGGGATACAGCAGTTAAAGCCCTTACCATCACCTATAGCAGCTACACTTAGCACTGTCTTCATTTATATTCTTGTGAGAATCCAGCAATGAAGAAACTTAACTCTTATCTAAAAGAACTTGAGAAAGCCATGGACAGCGCAGGCCTCAGAATTCTAATGGCCTGTCCCACACTTATTCAAATAACTTATTATCATCACTCTATCATCCTAAAGGCTTTGGAGAAAATAACCAATGTCACAGTGCTGGGAGACCTATTTTTCTTAGGTATCTAAAAATTTCAAAATCTCCTATGTAAGGAGCTCTGATCAAGAGTTGATTAAGAGCTATTACCTGTATCATCTAGGGCTGATGTTCACTCATGACGCCAGAAACAGAGCCTTATCTCATTTCAGATAGCTGATGGTCCCCACAAAAAAGATCCCAAACTAGACCATGTATGGAGACTAAAACCAGAGTCAGATAACACCAAAGGAAGGATATTGGTAAAAGAGGAGAGGAGTAAAATAAGAGAACTATCTTTCAACCTGAAGGCAAAGGGTCAAAAGCAGGCTTGCTATTACTTACTCCTGGCTTACCACCTCCTCATCCTCTGAGGATGATGCTGTTTCCTCCAGGTCCCGGGCCATCACAACTGGCATTTCCTTTAGAGTTTGTCATGCAGTCAGCAGACGGGGGCCTCAGAGACCTTTCCTTGCACATTCACTGGATCAAACAATTTGGGTGGCACAGATTCCTGCAAGAGAGACAAAGGATCTGAAACATAACCCAGCTGTCTTTATGTTCATTATTAACGGCGATCTTTTATGTAACTAAAACAGATATTTATGTAAATAGGGTCCAGCCTTTAGAAACTTACCTTTTTTCACAGTGCCTCACATATGGCACAATGATCAAGATTTTTTTTTGTCTGTCCTCTGTGTATTTGAAGAGAGGCTATTAAGTTTCCTGTGTTTCTTACATACTAAATGTAGTATGTAAGAAAGTTACATACTATGTAGTATGTAGTAGTTACATACTAAATCTAATATGCACCAAAATGATAGGGTTACTTAACTTTTAGGAAAATCTGAGGTATGCGGCTCATTACCTAAAACGTAGGTTCCTTGATAGCAAAACCTGACATGAGCTAAAATGAAAAACACAACTTTTAAGATCCTTCCAAATATTTCTTTAGAGTATAGATAAAATACGATCATGATTCCACTGAAATAAATACAAGCAAAAAATGAATATATTCTGCTGAATCAAGGTTGTAAATAGCAGCGGGGGCGGGCGGAGGGGAGAGGGGTCTGTCCTTACAAACGCTCTCAAAAATTATTCTCCCTTACTGAAAACCACAAACTATTACCCGAATATCGAATAGACATTAAAATTAGCCCATTTCTAATTATAATACTTTAATAGAGAAAAGGTACATTTCATAGTATGTTTGAGGATGGACTAGAAATAACAGATAAGAAAATGTTTGAATGACCATAATCCTATTACTCAAAGATTACCATTGAATCTTTCCAAACCTTATTTTTCTATGCATTAATATATGTTGTTGCTATGTTGCTAAGCCGCTTCAGTCGTGTCCGCTCTGACTCTGTGCGACCCCATAGACGACAGCCCACCAGGCTCCCCCATCCCTGGGATTCTCAAGGTAAGAACACTGGAGTGGGTTGCCATTGCCTTCTCCAATGCATGAAAGTGAAAAGTGAAAGTGAAATCGCTCAGTCGTGTCCGACTCTTAGCGACCCCATGGACTGCAGCCCACCAGGCTCCTCCGTCCATGGGATTTTCCAGGCAAGAGTACTGGAGTGGGGTGCCATTGCCTTCTCCGCATTAATATATGGGATAATCTAAACAGGGGGCGAGGAAAGCCAGTTCCGACAAGGATTCCCTACACATGTTCAGCGAAATGGGCAGTATGGAACAATCTCAAGGCTTTCTACCGAGTATCCCCAACAGGATTTCTCAGTATTTCCCAAAATGTTGGGAAGTCCCTTAAATTCATACAAAAGAAACTAAACCTCTAAGCGACGAAGGGATGCCAACCTGTCCTAGGCTGCGAGCTGGGCAGTAACAGACAGGGCGATCGGAAGATTGAGGGCACTTGCCCGAGTAGTGACCTCTCCCTAAAGGGATAAGGCTCTCAGATACACCCATGGCTCAGCCCTTCCCAGGGAGGTCCTCAGATGCTCCCCACGGAAAGGACACGGGGAGCCGCAGCCGCTGCGATTCAGCCCAGCGCGCCCGGAAGCCAACAGCTGTCCCGGACAGGGAGAGGGAAGTGCAGCGGTCGGCGCCCGCCCGGACTCGGGGCGCCCCTCTCTTCGGGGAGGAGAGCGCGGGCGCAGGCGTTTACCTGTTTCATCTTCCCATCGCTCGGGGCGGGCAGGCAGGGACAGCGCTCTGCGCCTACCTCCCTCCTCCTTCCCCAGCCGGGCTCAAGGCCGCAGCCGAAGGCGGCTTCCCCCGTTACTACAACAACCAACCAGCAACCGCCCGCTCGGACTCACTGCGCAGGCGCCTGCGCCCCGGCGCGGAGGACGCTTAGCTTCAGGCGCGTACAATTGTCGTCACCGCCGCGCCGAGCGGGCACAGGGCTCCGCTCCCCACAGAAGTCTTGACTTACTTTTCTTGCTCTTTCCCCCTCCGCCCCCAAAAGATTGACTCCGAACCTGGAGTGTTTCGCTGCGCTCAACAGGAGGGTTCACTGCAAGGGCGGCGTGCTGGGAGTGAGGTTTGCGGATCGGCAACCGCTGATTGGCAGTAAAGCGGTTCACGCCCCATCGCCTGCTCGAGCATAACCTAAACAGCCAATCAGAACGAGGGCTGATCGCAAGAAACCAATGCCGGAGCCGGGCTGAGAGTGGGGGCGGGGACAAGTGGCTCAGGTAGACTCAGGTCTGGAGCTGTGCTAGGGCAGTTCCTTTGCTGCTGCTACTACTGCTGCTGTGCTGAGAGTACTGTCGCCAGGTAGGGTGAATGTTGGGCGGGGTGGGGGGGAGAGGTGGGTGTCTGTGTGGCTTCTAATGGAGAGGATCCGCACAGCCTAAAGCAGTGGAGATGGGACAGAAGAAAGATACCCGGGAGGCAACCTTGTAGGGGGAAAAGAGATTTCAGAGACCAAGAGAAGACGAAGCTGGGAAAATGAAGGAAGCTTGGTAGGTACAGAACGAGTGAATCGATGAACAAATGAGTGGCCACTCTGAGCCTGGCACAATACTAGGAACCTTTGCTTTCTAAAGTAATTCTTATAATAACTCTTGGAATAGGTAATTTTAATCTCCATTTTGCAGGTAAGGAAATCTAAGCTGTAAAGTGTAAATTACTTCCCCACAGTCACACAGCTACTGAAAAGTGAGCCCAGGAAAGGAAACTCTCACCTGACTCTAGTAAACCACCTTACCTTTGCTGGCTTGTGCCTGGGTAAATTTTGAGAATAGACGTTGGATACTCTAACAGGCCCTCAAAAGCTTTGAGGCAGTCGTGCTGAGGGACTGGCAGAGCAGTTTGGAAGAGTGCTCAGGCTCTGTCTTCATCATCCACCTTCTGGAGTTTCTGAGAATTTCTGTGAAATGGGCATAAGTTCTGTCAAAGAGAGAGGTCATCCATACAGCTTTTCTGACTCTGAGAGCTTAAGGCTCCTGGTGAGGCACGGTGAGAAAACAATATGTTGGGGGGAGTGGAGTGTGTATGTCTTGGCCCATGCTGAAACTGCTTGTGATTCCATTAGAGCTTCATTCTCTCTGGACTTTAACGTCCAGCTTTGTGATCCATTTGCACTGAGGGGTTCATCCACTGACCCTTCTATCTCTGGAACTTGCTGTGTTTTTTGGTGCATCACACTTCTGCCATTACTGACTTTAATATTTGTTTCAGCTGAGTAATGTAGGACCATTCCAGAAGGCCTACTGTCAAAGTGACAAAGGAAGCCTGATAATTTGTCGCCACTTAAGGTTCAAAAAATTAACCAGACAATAGATAAACCATGGGTCACATACCAAAGATGAGAAGAAGCACTTCCATGATTTGATTTTTATCTACATGGTTTTTATTTAAACCAAGATGATTGAAATCTGTGCTCAGCCATGGTTGATCGAACATTTTGTTCTGTTTTTTAAATAAAAAATACATAGCCTGATGGTATTTTCTATACCACTTGAAGACAGGTGGCTATGGCTCACTTGTCTCTCACAGAAATGGAAACTTCATCAAAATATGCTCAGTGAGACATCTTAGAGACCAATAGACCATGGTTTTTATCTGAGCTCTTTCATCTATAGACTGTGTAACCTTAAGCAAGTCACTAAACATCTCTATGCCATCCCTCATCTATAAAGTGGAAATATTAATAGTGTCTACCAACTTTGTTTAAGGATTAAATGAGATAATATATGATAGGTGCTTGGCACAGTGCATGGCATATACAAGTCCTCAATAACTGTAGATTCTTCTGCAACCCAATACCAACATTGCTGTTTCCTTCTCCATCTAATTTTCTTACTATTTGTGAACTCACAACAATTTATTAATTTGTAACTTTTATATTGTTCTCCTAATTTATGAAGCATGATGTCCCTGAAAACCAAAGTATAGAAAAGTTAAAGCATGTTAATAATGCCCTCAAATCATACATGCCACTCAGACATAGAAGGCTTGTCTGTCCTTGGAAGGATCGCTCACCAGTAGCCAGGCAGGTATCTATCAGTAGATTTATAATCACCTTTGAGCTACTTGCAGTACAAAAGGTTGACGTGAAACACCAGGTTACAAGTAAAGATCCCAGGGGACTAATTCTAGCCAAGAGAAGAGAGTACTGATTTAGGCTAATATTTTGGAGAAATTCCTTAGACAAACATAAGCATGGTGCTACTTATTTCAGAGTATACTGTTGACTCACCACTATTAGTATGATGAAATATTGAGACCAATTTCTGTGAGTCTTACACTAAATTCCATTTTATTTCTTTGTAGTGACGTTTGGACACCTCCCTATCTTCTGTTTCTTTCTTTCCATTTTTCTCACTGGGTTTGTCATTTCCACCCACTGCATTATTTAGTCTTTTTACTCTGGTCAGCACACTTTGATTTAAGGTAGATATTTAAAGGCAGTGTGCCAACCCTATAAAGGGTGCCTGGGGATAGACAATTCTCCGGCACTTGGGAGAGAAGTTTATGAAATCACTGACAAAGTAGGATTAGTACAGCTCTCATGAATGGGACACAGGTTAACTACAGAGCTTATGGTAGAAGCACATTAACCATCTATTGTCTCCTGCCCTTTGCTTTTGTTTCCAAGGCAAAAAGCCCTCTCAAGTTGGAGGGGAGCCATGAGCCGATTCCTAAACATGTTACGAAGCTGGCTGGTGATGGTATCCATCGTAGCTGCAGGGAACTCACTACAGAGCTTCCGAGACCACACCTTTCTCTATGAAAAGCTCTATACCGGCAAGCCAGACCTGGGTAAGAAAGCAAACACCTCATCCTTTGTGGTAGTGGCTTAAATGGTGGTCCCCAGACCTGGCTGTACATCACAGTAACTGTGAAAAACTAAAATCAAACAAAGCACAGGTGGCCAATTCCCTCTCCAGACCTAATTATTGAATCTTTCACCCCCTGGATGTGTCATAGGAAGTTCTTTTTAGAAACTTGGCAGGTGATTCTGATTTTGCCTAAGCTAGTGATCCTAAGCTACTAGAGTAACAGATGTGGTGGATAACAATTGTCCATTTTGCCCACAAGCTTCTCTGAATACCTTTCCCTTCATTTTACACTGCCCTTGGCAGCTGGTCTATACAAATACCATTACAAGAACAAGTGAGGAGACAGACTTCTGATGACTGATACCTGATGAGGAAACCATGAAGGTTTTCCTGTTGCTTCTTTCAGAAATCAGGTCATGGGCCGTATGGTTTATACCCTACATTGCATATGGAGAATTACTCATCCAAGGTCTTCTCAAACCATGACACAGACCCTGACTAGATATCCAAAATCCCTCCAGGTTGGTTTCCCACATGAACTTCCACAGGCCCACGATGGCTTTCCCCAGCGTCCTGAGCCTCTCTGCTGGAGAGTGGCTGCACATTTCAGCTTGCGCTTCCCTGCTTTGATACGTGGGGTGGCTTGAGCGGCAGCACCGTTTCATAGTAGCGACAATTCTATGTCACATTTATAGGTAACCTAGATTCAGGCTCTGACCTAGCTCATTTTTCTGCAACATCTGGGTATAAAATGAAAGTAAATAGGCTAAGCCTCACTTTGAACAAAGCTCAAGTATAATAGGCTTAGAGAACCTGGAAAAGTGGGTGAAACAATTCCATTTTTCACCCTCCAGTGCTGTCCTCCAGTGGTCCAGGAACTCTGTATAGATTCACAGGTTTTTAGAGGTCATCTCACCTAGCCCTTTGAATTTAAAGTTGAGACAGAAAAGTCCAGGGGTTATGTGATTTGTCAAAGGGCGTATAGCTGAGCAGAAGTGTGTTTGTTAGTTTGTGCATGCATGCATGCACACACAGCCCGGAAATAGGTCCCTCGGGACCTCCTGGTGCTTTGCTGGTGATAGCAGGACCCTGGAGCATCCAGTAGAAGAATTGTACCTGATGCCTACTCTGGTTAGCGTTACTGAGGTACTCCATTTGTATATCTCACCCTTAGTGAGATATATAGAAGTAGAATAGAGAAATTTCCTATCTTTCCATCAGAAGAGCTATCAAAATGCTTTATAAAGAGTGTAAAAAGAAAAAATATATATAGCCCTCCAGGACTGACTTCCCTGGTGGCTCAGATGGTAAAGCATCTGCCTACCATGCAGGAGACCTGGGTTCCATCACTGGGTCGGGAAGATCCCCTGGAGAAGGAAATGGCAACCCACTCCAACATTCTTGCCTCAAAAATCCCATGGACCAAAGAGCCTAGTAGCCTACAGTCCATGGGGTCACAAAGAGGCGGACACAACTGAGCGACTTCACTTCAGGACTAACCGTTAAATATTAGTTTGGGATATGGGATTTTTTTTCTGAAAATGACTACCATCTAAAGATCTTTGGGGTTATGCATTTGGTGTTTCTGTCTGGTTTTCCAAAGGCTCAAAAATCCTTAAAGGAAAATCCTGAAAGACATTTCGGTTGTGAGTCTTGTCCCTTAAAATTTCTCTTGCTCAGGAGACCAGCAAAGGAAGTATCTTTGCTTTTCACCGTAGATCAATGCCAGTACATTAAAATCAACAAGGCAAGGCTTTAGAAAATACCAGGGGGGTTTCAGCCTACCTCCAGAGTATGTGATTTCACTGATCTGGTATCCAGGTCTTGGTAATTTGATAAAATTTCTTCAGTTGATTCTAATATATGCCCAGGGTCAATAAGCACTGTTACGATGGACTATGATTCACACTCTCTGGAGAAGATATTGTCACAGCAGTGCCAGAATGAAACTAGCAAGAGCAGAGTGGCCCTAGCAAACACAGGAACTTTGTTCCCTTCCCACACGCACAGGAAACCAGCCTCATTAGGGCTTCATTCACATAATATAGATCTGAATTCAGGAGATCCAGGGACCTGGGTCTCTTAAAGACCAGGTGTGACTCTCTAGACAGGGCTCAGTATTGCTTAGTATTTTTGTGTTCTGTCCCGCATCAGCCTCACTGAAAGTCTGCTGACCTCCTAGGCATCTTGTATTGACAGACCGCTCACCACCGTGTTCCTCCACACTTATCCTGATTCAGACTCGCTTGCTTCACCAATACTAGAGCAGCTTCCAGGCAGAGCCATAAACCACTAACCCAGGAATTACTGTCTAAGTGGGCTGTTTGTTGGGTTTCTACTCTTGGAACTCGCCCGCCCAACTGTAGGCGTTGGAAGAGAAGCTGAACCAGTTCTCCTTCCGGAATTCTTTGCATCCCTTCTAGTTTGCACGTACAGCATCAGAGCCTGTACTTTGCCCAGCCAAGGGGATCGCAGGCTCAGCTCTCTGACTCCTCCAGTGAAGTTGGAGGAGTTTGGAGGGAACCCTGATGCACCCTTCTCAACACTCCTGCTTGTTTCTGCTGCACAGTGAATGGCCTCCAAGCTCGGACCTATGGAATCTGGACGCTGCTCTCATCAGTGGTTCGCTGCCTCTGCGCCATTGACATTCACAACAAAACGTATGTAAAGGAGGGAACAGCATCTCCCTGTGTTGGAAATGGGTGCTAAGCAGAGCCATTGTGTTCCTCCCTCGGAGACTTATTTATCAATGCCAGTACATGAAAATCAACAAGGCAAGGCTTTAGAAAATACCAGGGGTTCCTGGGCCCGTCTCCAGAGTGTATGATTTAACTGATATGGTATCCAGGTCTGGGCAATTTGATAAAATTTCTTCAGTTGATTCTAATAAATGCCCAGGGCCAAGAGGCAGTTATGATGGACTATGATTCCATCATATGGTCTATGATTTGATACAGTAACCTAAGATGTGAAGATAAAAGATTACTAGGTACCATTCCTTCCAGGGCTATAAAACAGAACAGGCCTGAAGGTCTTTAAAGCTTAACAATTCTTTGAAATGGACACAGCAAACTGGTTATGTGTGATCCAGCGGCCTGCATCACATCCCTCTACTTCCGTACTAACGGGTCAGCCTTTCTTCTACTAAAGAGGTAGTGTGCTTGCTCTTTTTAGAGAGGCCATGGCACCTATACTCACATTCCTCCTTGAGAGGCAGGGATGAACAGAAATCAGGATCCATGATGTCAAGAGCCCACCAGTAAACAGCTGTTTGTTTACACAGAGTCATGAAGTGAGGGTCACAGAGAACCGAGGACTCCTCTGTATTCTGCCTCTTCATAGGGCTCACACAGACTGCGTGCATGTGTGCGTGCACACTCATGTCCAGCTCTTTGTGACCGCATGGACCGTAGCCCACCAGGCAAGAATACTGGAGTGGGTTGCCATTTCCTTATCCAATGCATGCATGCTAAGTCGCTTAAGTTGTGTCTGACTCTGTGGGACCCTATGAACAGCAGCCCACCAGGCCCTTCTGTCCACGGGATTCTCTATGCAAGAATGCTGGAGTGGGTTGCCATTTCATTCTCCGTCATACAACTAGTGTGGAACAGGTGCAGGCAGTCGCAGCCCCTGGGCTAGACAGTGTTGTAATCTGAACTGGCCGCTGGATGGGGCTCGAGCTGTCTTTACAACACCAATCATCACCGCAACTGAGGTGGAAAGTTTGCTCAGGTCCCCAAGTGAGGCCACCAAAAGAACTTCATACCAAAATACTTGTGTGTTAGCCAGACTCTCAGCATCTGGGCAAGAGAGGAGATGGTGATACTTATTGAGCCCCTCTTATTATACCAGATGCTTCCACATGACTTTGATGAAGTCTCCTCCTAGTAGCCCTGGGAAGCAGTGATTTTTGTTGCTGATTCTGTAGATCTGCATATTAGAGACTCAGTTCATTTAAACTGAGAAGACTAGGACAAGTGGGATTTGAGGGCTGTTAGCACTGTGATCTCTCCAGCTTTATTTTTTCATACTTTTGAACCTGAAACAATGGTCTACTTGTTCTAGATTGATATGTATTTTTGGAAGCAGCAAGGTTTAGTGGAAACACTCGGAGGCCCAAGAATGAAAATTAGAAAATAGGCTCTGGTCTCATTTCTGTTGGTAATAGCTTTGAAACAGCAAGTTTATTATAGACCTTCTCTGCATCTCAGTCCCTTCATGTATAAAATGAGACTCGTGGATCTGTTTTTCCTCTCAGGGTGACTGGGAGGGAGTAAGGACCGCATAATCATTTTAACGACCTTTACCATGATGAAGAATTACTGACAAGTAGAAGGGGTGTATCTTTTCTTTGTTGTGCTTTGGGGATGAACAGGGACAGCTGAGACTTAACTTTAGGTCTCTTACCCATTCATTTCCCCTCCACCCAACACAGGACAGCCAGAAATGCTGACTTCCATTTCCAACTTTTTTGTAAAGCCTGGATTTTTTGTCCCTGTGCTTCTGATATGCTCTCTGATCATATTCCCTCCCTAACCAGAAACCTGAAGTCAATTCCCAGCTGTTCTCACTTTCTGAAACAGTCTGCATTTTTCCTATTTAATAGGTATTTCTCTAAATAAGCCAACTTTCACTTGAAAGAAAAAAAGACATTCAGGAAGTTTTAACTGAAATCTGTAATATTTTATTTCTTAGGAAAAAGGTATCTGAAGCAAAAATGTCAAGATAGTGAGATTTGATGGAGTAGGGTATTGGTTGTATAGGGGTAAATTCTATTATGAATGATTTTTTGTATGTTTGAAGTATTTCATAATTTTTAAATTTCGTAGTTAAAGAAGAAAGATACCAGCTATCAAAGTGGTCCATCTTCCTATAACTTCTGTCTTCTCCACCTCCTTGTCAAAACTGAGGAACAAGTTATCTTCCTGTGAGGTTGTCATTGTGTCCTCCATCTGACCATTTTGCTAGGTTAAGATGCAGAGTATCTTAAGATGCAGCCAATGTTGCAAAATCATCTAAAAGTCCCAGAAAGGCCCTTGCTACCCATTCCTCATTCATGCCCTTCATTCAGTGGCATCCATCAGATGAGCACTGACCAGCCCCTGGCCAGACACTTGAAAAGCAGGCTTGGACTAGAGTCAAGCCAGTTTGAGTAAGTAGAATACATAAGTGTGATTGATCCAAAATTGTCTACACTATCTAGGATTGCCGTAGTCCAGACTCTGCTATCACTGGCTTCACCACCTTGCTAAGACTTGCAAAGCCACTCTGGATGGCTGGGTCATTCTCCTCTCGATTTAGCAGTTGAAGGCTTCAGTTTTGCCCTAGAGGTGAATAAAATTGATGTGATCTAGCAGCTGCCATCTGTGGTGTCGCACAGAGTTGGACACAACTGATGTGACTTAGCAGCAACAGCAGCAGCAGCCAGGTCTTTCGCGGGACCAAGTCTCCTTTTTCTTTAGCCGTAGTCATTTCCTGGGTTTTAATTTGTGTGTTTCAAGTCTGACTACTTCCTCCACACTGAACAAACTGTACCTACAATCCCATTTCTGTCTGTTCCCCTGTAGGCTCTACTACATCACGCTCTGGACCTTCTTCCTCGCATTAGGGCACTTCCTCTGTGAGTTGTTTGTATTTGGGACCGCGGCTCCCACGATTGGCGTCATGGCACCCCTCATGGTGGCAAGTAAGCATCGAGTGACCCTGGAACTCCCACAGGAGCCGTCCCAGCCCTAAGGACAAGCCTTATACAAGTAATCTAAGCAAGCACGGTGCTTATGTCAGCCACTAACCTTGTCTGTCTGTATTTAAGGTATCTCAATCCTGGGCATGCTAGTGGGGCTCCGGCACCTAGAAGCAGAACCAGGATCCAGACAGAAGAAGAGAAACTGAGGCCAACATCCCCATGTCCAAGATGTCATCTCCTGCCTTTGCTCGCCTCTTCTGTCTCTATGCTCTTCAGTTTCATTTCTGCTCCATCATCCACTTACAGCCTTTCACATTTGGGGTTTTTTTTCTTTAATTAAAATTTTTTAAAGATATTACATGCATACAGAAAGTCAGTGCCATTTAAATGTATGTAAAGAATGAAATTCTCCAAGCCAGGCTTCAGCAATACGTGAACCGTGAACTTCCTGATGTTCAGGCTGGTTTTAGAAAAGGCAGAGGAAGCAGAGATCAAATTGCCAACATCCGCTGGATCATGGAAAAAGCAAGAGAGTTCCAGAAAAACATCTATTTCTGCTTTATTGACTATGCCAAAGCCTTTGAGTGTGTGGTTCACAATAAATTGTGGAAAATTCTGAAAGAGATGGGAATACCAGACCACCTGGCCTGCCTCTTGAGAAACCTATATGCAGGTTAGGAAGCAACAGTTAGAACTGGACATGGAACAAAAGACTGGTTCCAAATAGGAAAAGGAGTACATCAAGGCTGTATATTGTCACCCTGCTTATTTAGCTTATATGCAGAGTACATCATGAGAAACGCTGGGCTGGATGAAGCACAAGCTGGAATCAAAATTGCCAGGAGAAATATTAATAACCTGAGATATGCAGATGACACCACCCTTATGGCAGAAAGTGAAGAACTAAAGAGCCTCTTGATGCAAGTGAAAGAGGAAAGTGAAAAAGTTGGCTTAAGGCTCAATATTCAGAAAACTAAGATAATGGCATCTGGTCCCATGACTTCATGGCAAATAGATGGGGAAACAGTGGCTGACTTTATCTTTCTGGGCTCCAAAATCACTGCAGATGGTGATTGCAGCCATGAAATTAAAAGATGCTTACTCTTTGGAAGGAAAGTGATGACCAACCTAGACAGCATATTCAAAAGGAGAGACATTACTTTGTCACCAAAGTACGTCTAGTCAAGGCTATGGTTTTTCCAGTGGTCATGTATGGATGTGAGAGTTGGAGTGTGAAGAAAGCTGAACATCGAAGAATTGATGCTTTTGAACTGTGGTGATGGAGAAGACTCTTGAGAGTCCCTTGGACTGCAAGGATATCCAACCAGTCCATCCTAAAGGAGATCAGTCCTGGGTGTTCATTGGAAGGATTGATGTTGAAGCTGAAACTCCAAGACTTTAGCCACCTGATGTGAAGAGCTGACTCATTTGAAAAGACCCGGATGCTGGGAAAGATTGGGGGCAGGAGGAGAAGGGGACCACAGAGGATGAGATGGTTGGATGGCATCACAGACACAACGGACATGGGTTTGAGTGGACTCTGGGAGTTGGTGATGGACAGGGAGGCCTGGAGTGCTGTGGTTCATGGGGTCACAAAGAGTTGGACATGACTGAGCGACTGAACTGAACTAAACGGAAAGAAGCATTTTATAATGACGTACATCTGTCCAAATCAAGAAACTGCCAATATATCTGAAGCCCACTGTGTGCTCTTCCCGCACCCACGTCCTCTTCCAGCACTACTTTTCCAGCCTTCTCCTTTTTTGATTTTATTTTTAACTGTCGACTGGTATGGTTGGAAGACACAAACTGAAACTTCAAGCTGCTACTTTGCCCAGAGCATTGCCACCAAGGACTGCTTTGAGGGGTTGTCCATCCAGGTTGGGTTCCTTTCTGCTGCTTGACCCAAGACTCTGAACCACCTGGGGGACAAGCAGTTCTTTTAAGAAGGGCTGGCTGGCCAGTGAGTGTGGCCCCTGTCCTTGTGCCTACAGGTGGATCAGGGTTGGAAGGGTCTTTAGACCTTCCAGTCAGCTGTATTTGTGTAATGAGACTTGTAATAAATAGAGAAACCTTCTGCTCTGATCCGTCCTGGTACTTTGGCCTCCTCTAATCCCAGAGTGCCCCTGCCCTCCTCTGAGGCCCAGCAGAGGAAGATCCCAGCTTTCTGCAGATCAAATACACAATAATGAGTAGGACAGTGCAAGACCCAGGCAAACCTGGCTGCCTTTAGTCTCTTGTTCATTTCTGATGAAGTCAAATCTTCCTCCTCTCTGTCCCCACCTTCAAAATTCTGAGCACACAACTGAATAGCCAGAACCCTCTCTTGTTTTCTTCACAAAGAAGAATCAGGTTCCTGAGAAAGCATAACCAGACAACATGGAAGAAACAGCTGTATGAGCATGAAAAGAGCACTGGAGCCCAAGGACAAGGCACTGGAGCAGACGGCTGCCGTCCAAACACAGCCCTGAGCACCTCCACAGTGGCTGGACACTCACACACAGTGTATAGATGCGAGAACCCATTCGCTACTTCAGCGAGTGTTTATTGAACACTTACTCCATGCCAGACACTTGGGAAGGGAAAATGAATGACCCAGGCAATGTCCCTGGGGTCAAGAAACAGACTGTCAACAAGCCCACACCTGAAAGCACAACCCCAGACAGTGCTAAGACTCTAGAAAACCAGGTGCCATGATTCAGACGAGGAGGGAGGTACAGAACTGAGATCACTGGGAAAAGCCTCTCTGAGGAGGTGTGATCTGAGTTGAATATGTGTCAGGCAGTATTTGGGCTTCCCTGGTGGCTCAGACGGTAAAAGCATCTGCCTACAATGTGGGAGACCCAGGTTCGATCCCTGGATCAGGAAGATCCCTTGGAGAAGGAAATAGCAACCCACTCCAGTACTCTTGCCTGGAAAATCCCATGGACGGAGGAGCCGGGTGGGCTGCAGTCCATGGGGTGGCAAAGAGTCAGCACTTAGTCTGTTCAAGGACTAAGGTCACTAAACTACAGAATGGTGACGTTCCTAAGTGAAAGGTAGAAGCTGGAAAGGGAGCAGGGGGCTTGTGAAGGGCATTCCCAACCAGTTAAGGCTCTTCAGGTGAAAGGAACAAAATCTTCCTTAAACTAGCTGAAGCGATAAAGATAACATTGGCTGACAAAACTGGAAAGAGGATTATAGGCTTCAGGAATGGTTTGATCAGGACTCAGTTCCATTTCTCTGGAGTTCTTTTGACTCTGCCCTCCTGTGTTGGCTTCATCCACAGGCTGGCTTCGTTCATGGTACCAAAAGTGGTTGTAGCAATTCAGGCCTCATGTCCCCACCTAGAAAGAGAGCTCCGTGGTACAAACTATCTTTCCCTTACCAGCTATTGTAGGAGGCAGTAAGAAAAGCAGTGATCTTACAGAGAGTTAATGTTCAGGTGGAGGTCTGCAGGGAGCCCAGCTTAGAAAGGAATGAATGAAAGCACAAGACGATATGGGTCTTCTAGGCGTGCCTCAAGGAAATGTGATTCCAAATAAATAAAGGCAAGATCCCAGAGGATCTACAGAAATGATACAGAGTATTTGGCAGCTACTCTGGCTATTAGGGTTCTCAAACAGCCCAGGCTTGGCTCCCTTCCCAGGTGATTTAAAGTGGAATCCTAACGTTGTTTGTCTGCCTAAGGATTGCTGACAGAGGGAGCCAGAGTGCCCCAGACGCAGCCAGCTCACTAGAGAAGAAATGTCCAGGAAAGTGATGACTGCAGCCCATTCCTGTAACGCACAGAAGGTGAATGCATTACAAAGGGAAGAGGGACAGGAAGGGGAACAATCCAGAACTGCAGAAAACAAAACTGGATTCCGGCCCAGTCAGTCTGCTGCATGACTGCTGTGCTTGGAGAACAGACATGCCAGCCACCCTGGGAGATACAGGCAGAAACCACAGTGGGCTCTTGGCAGCAGGCACACTCGGGTGACGCTGTCACACTTGGCAGCAGGCACACTGTCCTCATGTGGATGCTGTGTGGAAAGCAGTCCCAGTCCCGTGTTAGGCACTGAGTTGCAGTGCCCAAATAGGCCAGGTGTAACCTCTGCAGCCTCATCTTAAAAATAACCCACAAGGGGGAAAAGACCTAAACAGACATTTCTCTGAAGAAGACATACAGATGTCTAACCGACACATGAAAATATACTCAACATCACTGATTATTAGAGAAATGCAAATCAAAACCACAATGAGATATTACCTCACACTGGTCAGAATGGCCATCATTAAAATGTCTACAAACAGTAAATGCTGGAGAAGGTGTGGAGAAAAGGGAAGTCTTGCACTGTTGGTGGGAATGTAAATTGATCCAGCCACTATGGAAGATGGTATGGAGATTCCTTAAAAAACTAGGAGTAAAACCACCATATGACCGAGCAATCCCAGTCCTAGGCATATACCGTGAGGAAGCCAGGGTTGAAAAAGACACATGTATCCCATTGTTCATTGGAGCACTATTTACAATAGCTAGAACATGGAAGCAGCCTAGATGTGCATCAACAGATGAATGGATAAAGAACTGTTACATATACAGAGTGGAATATTACTCAGCCATAAAAAGGAACACATTTGAGTCAGTTCTGATGAGGTAGATGAACATAGAACCTATTATACAGAGTGAAGTGAGTCAGAAAGAGAAAGAGAAATACTGTATTCTAGTCCACATATATGGAACCTAGAAAAATGGTACTGAAGAATTTATTTACAGGGCGGCAGTGGAGAAGCAGACATAGAGCTTATGGGCATGGGGAGAGGGGAGGAGCAGGTGAGATGTATGGAAAGAGTAACATGGAAACTTACATTACCATATGTAAAATAGATAGCCAACGAGAATTTGCTATATGGCCCAGGAAACTCAAACAGAGGCTCTGTATTAACCTAGAGGGGTGGGATGGGGGGAGTTTCAAAAGGGATGTGATGTATGTATACCTATGGCTGATTCATGTTGAAGCTTGACAGAAAACAACAAAATTCTGTAAAGCAATTATCCTTCAATAAAAATTAAAAAAAATAATAACCCACTAGATGGCAACGTCTATGCAGCAGAGGACCACCTCTCATGGTATGGAGCCCCCACCCCTCCTTCCCATTCCCACCCCCAAAGCTGTCTCTGCCCCAAAAAATGACAAGGCAAGCCATAATAACTATTTATATATTAAAAATAAAGCAATAGTTTCAGTAAGCATTTTGTTTATGCATTTTAAGCCACTGAAGAGTAAACACTTTGGCCTTATCGAAAGGAAAAAACCATCACTGTCCACTTCCCCTCCCACCCCTAACTCGGTCCTCCTGCCAGAAGTTTGGCTTCTCTTATGTGCAGAGTATCTGTGCACACAGACACAGACACAGACACCGCGGGCTCACCTCGGGTCCTGGCCCAAGCACCGCTGCCACGCAGGCCACTCCAAGGTGCTGCGGCCAAGGCAGTGGGCACAACAGAACAGCACAGGTGTCTTGATTACAGAGCTCAGGGCACAGGAGAACTGGCAGAAACGTCTTATTCTGAGGCGATTCTCCCCAAGCCCTTGAGTAGAGCCAGATGCAGGCAAGGCAGGAGAGGTCAGCTTGGGCTGGTTGAAAGGAGTCCCTTTAAATTCAGGGTGTCTGAGAAAAGATTGTTGCTGGAAGAGGGATGAGGAGAGGCTGCAAACACTGTCCCCACCAGAGGTGGGACGAGGTCATCTAAGCCAGCAGACCCAAGGCCCATTCAAGGGCCACCTCTCCTTCTGCCCTTTCATCTCTCGGGAGACCCTTGGAGTTCTTGGGGGCAATGATCCACGTG
This sequence comes from Bos mutus, assembly GCF_027580195.1. Classification (NCBI taxonomy): domain Eukaryota; kingdom Metazoa; phylum Chordata; class Mammalia; order Artiodactyla; family Bovidae; genus Bos; species Bos mutus. Next base: position 98,914,194 of record NC_091626.1, read on the forward strand.
AGTTTGTGGTGAAGCACACAGACAGTGGGCTGGGCTCGCCCTTCCTCTGGAGAACATCTCCCTAGAGAGGGGCTGGAGCAGGAAGGTGAGGCAGCAGCCAGGACTGACTCCAGGACTCTCTCTGCCCGCCCCACTCCCAGCTCCCAGAACCTGCAGGGGGAGGGCAGGTGCCCAGCATGTGTGGTGGAAAGGGCATTTCCCCCATGGAGACAGGGCAAGCTCTGGAGTGGCTTCCAGGAGGCAGAGCGCTGTCCTCCAAGACACAGATGTTCCTCCCGGTTCCCCCAGAAGCTGCTCAGTGAAGGCCGTGGGGCTGGCAGGCAGAGCTGTGCTGGCTGGAGAGGTGGGGGCAGTCTGAGTCCCCTGAGTGGCTCCTCTGCCTTCTCTCAGAAATGCTCCTTCTGGACAGTGGTGGGGGCTTTGCTGCTCTTGCTGTCCTCCTCCTCCCCCTCCTGGGGTTTCTACAAGACAGACAAGGGGACAGCCCTTGGGGTGAGGAGGTAGGGACTGCACCCTGCTGAGTATCTGCCTGCCCGTACATCTGGAATCCGGGGGGAAGACCAGAGTCCCACGCACTCAGCATCCCCGACTGAACAAGGACGAGGACAGGGGCTCCGGTCACGCACTGTGCTCCCCAGACACACACACCATCACGACAGGAGCAAAGGAGGAGCGAAAAGGTCAGCCTTCCAGGACACCATAGCCTCCAGGGACCATCTCACTGTGAGTGCCACTGAGCTCCGGTCACCATCCTCCCCTTCTGACGGCCTCGCCCCACCTGGATGGACCCCCACATGGCTGTGGATGGGCCAGGTCTGCCCCCTCCTCAGGAGTGCTAACTACCCCCGGTCAGGGGCAGCCCCCAGGCGAGGAGCACGGTTACCATGTGTGTGGAACAGACGCACAGTAAACTGTTACCAAGACAGGATGCAGTATGGCTCAAAGTATGTATATATTAATATAGCATCCCCAGAGAAGAAGAGACTTTGGCTGTTCGTCATCAGATTTCTTGGGGACGATTTCACGGAATTAGAAGGTATTCAAGGTCTCGCTTGTTAGCTGGGTGGGATTTAAATATGCCCTGAAGATTATGCTCTGAGGCCCCTAAGTACTAACTGCCAACTTGGTCATTTGTCTGCTATTTTAGGAACACTTTGCTTCTTCCCTCAGGGGCTCATCTCGCTCCCCACAAGGCCTCGAGCACAGGCCGAGCCCCACACAGCTCTGACCATCGAGGCTGGCGGAGCACACGCAGGCCACGTCAGCTGGACAAACGGCACTTCACCCGCCACGACGCCCAGGGCAGCCCGTGGCGGAGGCAAAGCGGGAGATCCAGCATCCAGTTCTCCATCTTGCTAACTTGTCGGCACCAGCTCGGCCTCATCTCTGAGAAGCCCTCACTCAGGAGCCAGGAGCAGACTTCAACCACTCACGCCACCTCCTGTCTCTGACACACTCATGCACACACACCCGCCTCCTTCAGCACCATCACCTTGAAGTCACAGATAAATAGGGCTTAGTGTCTCTGGGGCCAAGAACTACCAACTGGAAGACAAATGGAAACCCAAACACAGATTGTCATCATTAGCGTCAGTCCTGACCCACTGGAAGTTCTGGCTCTTTCTGCCAATGACCCACCTCACTGATCAGAAAGCGCAGCTCTGGCCTGATGCGCTCCCTGCCCTGTAGTCCCCTGACGCTGAGACAGAAGTCCTGGGACGGTCTGCAGGTCCCTCCCACACTCTCCACCTCGGTGGGAAAATGACGGCTCCTTCACGACGCCCTCTGACAGCCCTGACTTCCCTGGGACCAGCCCCACGTGCCTCTGACCCCCGTCCCACCAGGCCCCCCAGGTGTATCCAGGACAGCACCGTGAGCCTGCACCCACTGGCCTCCTGGCCCGACTCGCGCTGCTTCCCACAGTCCACACGCGCAGGACTGAGCCCTCACTGCCTGCTGGATAACAAACCTGGCCCACGGGGACAAGGATCTGCCTGTGAGACAGGGAAATGTGGGACGACCTAAGTAGGAAACAGGAGGAAACGGACATGTGTACATGGAGACGTGGGGTTTGGGGGGCAGCGGTGTAGAAAGGTTGTCAGACTCTCCTAAGGAAACGAGCAGGGTAGAAAGGCCAATGCACAGTGCACCCACAGGAAACACACGGGGAAATGAGTGAGATGTTACTTACTAAATTATCTCTGGTTGCTACAAATACCTGAAAGGAAAACACAGATTATAAAGTAAACATAGCAAAATTTCTATCACTTCACACAATGGGTCACATTTCAAATTGAAACATTTTTACTAGAATCCATCCTGTTATCACAGGCATCTTTTACTCAGGCTCACAATCGATTCACCAAAGTGTCCCAAATCAGTTTCCTCGTCAGTGGCTCAGAGACAAGCCCATCTCCGCAGGGCTGCTGCCACGCTTCTCACAGGCTCCTGAGAAGACCGCTCCTGTCTCAGGCGTTCCCTGTGCCCCACTGAACGTCCTGTCCCAGGCGCCTCCCCCCACCTGCTCCCTGCTGCCCGCTGCCAACTCCAGAGCTTGAGATCAGAGGACAAAGACCTAAAGACTAGCATCCAATCATCAAAAGGACTAAATATACCTGTTTCAGATTCAATTTTTCTTGTGGAAATTGGCAAAGATTTTTCAAACTGGTAAATACGTCAGTTTGGACCTTACATACTCTGAGAGCAGTGTAAACAAGTAGTGTTGACAGCACCTTTCTAGAGGACAGCTGAGTAATACACATCAAGGTCTTAAACATGGGCATGGCCACTGACCCGTTACTCAAGGAAATACTTTGCTAAAGAACAGGCCCAAAGATCCAGCTTCTGGGACACTGATCACAGTATTGTTTAAAAACAAAATTTAGAAACAACCTTAATATTCCTGGCCAAGAAAACTGTTAAATCATGTTTATCCACGTGCAATTCTTAGGACACTGTGCAGTCATTAAATGTATGCTGCAAGTGGGGGGAAAAGTGTATTGTAAGAAACTAATGAACTGATAAAGCGCTGGCAACAAGTAAAAAAAAAAAGAGCACATAGAACAAGATTCCATTTCTATTAAAAATACAGCTGTGTACACTATTATATGTGGACACAGACATATATAAGAAATGCAAAAATAACAGCACCTCATCTCTAGCTGATACTATTACAGGTGACCATTAAATTTTTACACTTTTCCATATTTTTTAGTTATTTTACAAAGAAACATGTATTACCTCTGTAATAAGCTTTAAGTCGTTTCTTCTGTTTTTAAAGGAATGTATCCTACTATGCTCCTTCTTAAAGCTGAAAATTCCTTTCATCCTGGTTCAGACTTGAAACCTAACAGTTTGATTAAAATACTCCATAGCCCATTAGCACAATTGGGAAGCACTTTTCTGTTCTAGATCAAACTCCTGGTCCTCTCCCCTTTCACCATCAATGCCTGCTTCCTGACTTGTCCTTTTAGAGCCCTGCTGGCAACCCACTGGTCTCTCCATCCCCTGGCACTGCCTGGGGGGCAGTCACATGCCAGGAGAGCCACTGCCTGGAGACCACCACCACCATGACGGAGCGATGGAGCCAGCCCCCAGCCTTCCTCCCCAGTCACTGATCGAGGCTAAGAGGAGAGGAGTCGGGGCCTCGGGACTTGTCTCAGGACGCCAGGGTGGGTGCTCCTCTGCAGACTGTGACACAGGGACCAGCTCTGGGGGCCAGAGCAGGGAGGCCAGGAGCAGGGAAGGAAGTGGCAGAAAAACCAGGAGAGGGCAGCAGAAAAGCGGGGCTGAGCCCCGCAGAGGAAACCCTTTGTCTCCACGTGTGTGACGCTGAGCTGCTCTCACAGCCACCAGTCCCCCAGGCGCTCCCTCCGCTTCCCCCCAATGCCACAGCCTCAGCAAAGTCTGTGCCCACATCTCAGCCAAGCAGCTCCCACATACTCACATTCTCAGGATCCTCTGCCTCCGGAGATCTGCCTTAATGAATGCTAAGATCAAGGGATGACAAAGAAGGGAAAGTTATCAAGCAGAGCAATGGTCAAGCTCATCCACGAGAGGGAGCCCTTAACTCTCCTAAGGGTCACGGGTATCCCACCTCCTTCAGACCTTCCAGGGATCTGGAGGTTCCACCAGCCAGCCTGACAGAGCCTGGGAACCACTGCTGTACAGACAGGAAGAAGCCAGTGACGACACTGGCCTCCATGCATAGACCCCTGATATTTGCAGGGAGTTTGCACACAGTGCTCCAAGCCTCACAGCCATCTCCATTCTACAGATTAGGAAAGTGGGGCTCACAGAGGCTGGTCCCCTTGCCCATGGTCAAGGGCTATGGAGGTCAGTGTCACAGTACAGGGTTCCAACAAGGGTCTATTGCGGGTAGGGTGGGGGCAAAGCCCATGCTCATGCTTCCCAAAGATACTTCCTCACGAGCCCTCCGCTTTGCACCTCTGCACCAGTGTCCCGGATCTGTGTGATCAGTCAGGACACTGGGGTCTGAATCTGCCAACAGCGTAAACTCAGGCACAGTCAGAGCATCACTTTGTCCTGAGGCCCTGACTCACCAGTGAGCACTGCTCCAAGGGTCAGGAAGACACACAGGAAGATGTTCCCAGGCATGGTTCCATAGTTGTCGATAATCTGGCCCTGGGAGATGGTGAAGATGATCCCAAATACCTGCAAAGACACAGAGAAGACGGGAGACAGGGGCCCAGCCACACAGCCCACGGGGAGCTGAGCTGCCTTATGCAGCGCCTGCACCTGCCGAGCCCAGCAGGGAACACAGGCCCACGGCTCCGGTGCCACCACCCAGCGAGAGGCCTACCTGGGCAGACACATTGAGGAGGCCAGACGACGACACAACTTCCGATTCCAGGTATGTCAGCTCCACGGCAAATTCAAACCCCAGAGTGAGATAGCCGGATATGGAGAAGCTGACGACCAGATCACAGAAACAAGGTGATGGAGGACTTCCGGAACAAGGAGGACAGGAGCCCATCTCCTCCGTACAACGACTTTGCCTGTTGGCTTTCTTCCCATCAAGACATTCCAGGCCCTTGAAAATCAGGCCAGGCCAAGAAAACAGGGACTCTTGCAGGCCAGAAAGGAGCCGAGGCTATTTTCTCAGCTGGCCCTTTGGGGATCCCTGTTCCTTCTGCATCTGACCATCAATTAGACAGGGCCAGCATTTACAGGAGGGGTTGGGATGCCTGGAGTGTTCAGCCCTCAGCTGAGAACTGCTGTGTGATGGGTACATGGCCCTGGGCTGGCAGGGGAAGTCCCTGGATATTGACCAGCCTCTCCATGGCTCTCTGGGACTCAAGGGGAGGGGCTCGGAGTCTTGAGTGTCCTTCAGAGAGGTGCCAGCAAAGCAGGACTCAATCTCTCTCTCTCACACACACACACAGTCATGTACAGCCCACAGAAAAATAATTGGGAGGTGACAATGAGCAGAGGTCCCTGTGGACAGGTTCTTTCTCATATAACCAGTCTAGAAAATGCCAGTTCTGTGATCTGACATCTGCACCACACCTTCTGCTGCTGTCACATCTGTAATCACTCTCATGGCTTCTAACACCTGCATACATATGGCAGGCCACTCTTATCTTCTGGGTCTCAGAGCACTTATGTGACATGCCTGGGGTTTCAGATAGTCCCCAGCATAAGTGACATTAGGACCCCCCTTTCTGATTCCCAGACCCGTGTGCTTTCTGTGGCCCCTGGTTGTCCCAGGCAGAGTTCATAAAGACAGGACATTTCCTAGCCTCCTAGAGATTTGTGAAGGACACGGTCCATCTCATCAGCATGGATGGGTCTGGAAGCCCCCAGGGAGCCTTCTGAAATCTGACAGGTGAACATGACCTCTGGCCACCATTTGCATCTTTCTGGAGGTCAGTGAGAGGCTGCAGAGGGACTCCTATTTCTTCTAGGAGGTCAGAGCTCTAGGAGCCATGCAGTGGTGCTTTCCAGTTAAGCAGGTGAGAGGTGAAACTTACCCAATTATCCCAGCAGTGATGTATACTATCCACAGGTGTCCCAGGTTCAAGGTCCCTGTGTACCCCGCCATGCCCACCAGAGTCATGATGTAGAGTACCAGGAAGGTCTGCCTACAAAGAGAGGTGAAGGCTCTAAGTTACGGCCCGTAGACTTCACCAGGATCTTTCCTTCCTCCCTCCCACACTCCCTCCCTCCCATCCTTCGGGTACCTACTATATGTCAAGTCGTCTGCTGTGTGCTGGGACATCTACTCACATGGACACGGTGTCCATGTGGTTAGTGGACAGAAGACCCATGATCACACAAATAGTTCTTGTGCTCAGAGCTACCAAGGGTCAGACCAGGACAGTATGAAGCCATCTTGAGGCATGTGTGTTCTGCTGTAGACCCCTCTCAACCAGATCACTCTGCACCTGGACTTGACACATCCTACCTACATGAAAGAAGGCACAGCTCTTTCGTCTCCTTCTCCTTCACCAAAAAAAAAAAAACAGGGGCACACACCAGCTGTGGTCAGGTGGCAGTGGTCACAGGACCAAGAAGCCCATTTTGCTTGTCTGCATCGCCCCCCGGCCCCCGGACAGTGCCGGGCAGGGACCTGACTGTGAGTCTCTCTCGTCTCCACATCCTTCCTCTTGCCACCTGCACACGTGCAGCACAGCTTTCCCTGCTGAATCTGAACTCCTCCACTCCTGACAGTGCAGCTGAGAGAACAGTCTCCAGCCCTGAACTAGCCCCTGATTCCAAAGCCCAAGGGAGAAAGCTGTGCCCCCTCCTGGGTGCGTGTCCCTCTACTGGTCCCTCAGAAGGCCCATCAGTCCTGGCTTCCGTTTCAGGCTCACCCTGCCTGAGCCCCTCCACGCACCTCTCCCCCAAGTTGCCCCCCAGGACCGCTGTGGCCCTGAGTCCTGCACTGGGACCGGCCCCCTCTCCCCGTCCTCCTGACTGAGGTCAGGGACTCACAAGGCACCTCCTTGTGCACTCTGGCCACGAGCATCAGGACTCAGACCACGGAAGCTCAGAGCCTTCCCTCATCTCTGCTGAAGCCAGAAACAAGGTGGGGTGGCTGGCAGGTGTATACTGTGCTTATGTCAAACTAATACTGCACTTGATGGATGCCAGAGATTCTCTTAAGCACTTTACATGCAGTTAGTATTTCATTCAACTCTTACAAAAGGTGTGCAAGAAAAGTCTGTACAACTATCCTGAATGTGACCAAAGAGGAAACATGAGGCTCAGGCTATGTGTCCAAGGTCATGCACGCAGTAACCGCATAGCTAAGGTTTGAACCCAGAACTGGGATTGGAAATCTGTGCTCTTTCTACTCCCCCACACAGGAATACTAACACCCGGTTAGTCTTTGGAAAAGAGCAACAGCCTCTGAAGGACACTCCTCCCTCCTGGATCTTCAAAGCAGCTGCTGAGGTCAGAGGGCCTTCATCTCTTCTCGCCCTGCTCCCCGCATCCAGGCCCTCCCGCTCACAACCCAGCCCCATGGACACCCATCTCCCTTGCTGACCACACAAGCTCACCTTTTGCCATATTTCTTTACACACAGCTTCTTCTCAAACCACTAGCCTGTCTGCAAAACCATCCGTAGCCTCAGCCAGACATAAATGGATCTGACCATCCAATTTCTGTCTCCAAACCAAAGGAGACCCACGTGGGAGCCTCAGGGAGAAGGAACAGGCACCAAAATGCCCAGATGACAGAGCTCCCCACCCTTTCTCTGCCCAAGTAGTGGAGCGGAAAGAAGAATGTCCATGCTGATTGCAGGATGCAGACATCAAATGCCACTAGGAACCGTATCAGCTAGACTCTGCAGTGTCCTCCCAGCCTTTCACTGTCTTTTCACTGTCTTTTCTGGTTCATCTGAATCATCTGGTTGCCCACATCCCGGCCCCGCCAACATTTCAATCCCTCCTTTCTGTTGCCACAGAGCAAACCTGGAAGAGAAATGCTGCTATCCCCCAGTTCAAGGGCGGCCAGTCCTCACTACCTGAAACCAGCAACCAGCATATGGCAGAAACGAGGCAGTAGCCCAGCTCTGCCAGCAGTAATTAGGACCAGCTGGGCTCCTCCTTGTGTCCAGCCAGGCAGCCACATCCCCAGGGAGGGCCTCAGTTGGCCTTTGCCGAGGGCAGCCAGAGGGAGCCCTGGTCTGACCAGAGCCTCATAGAAGTGGGTTTGTGTGCAGAGAACAGGTCTGCCACTGTCTGTCACCTCCAGACACTGGGAACTTTGGAGGCCTTGACAAAGCAGCCCAGAATACTGCCCTGCCCAGCGCAGGACAGCCCAGGCAGCTGCCCCACTGAGCAGCATTAACTGAGCACCCAGTGGATATGGAGCACAGGACAGACACAAGTTGAGCCTCTGTTTCCAGAGCACTTTCTCCAAGGCTGGCTACTGAATCAAGGCATCTGGGTTGATTTTTAAATGCAGACTCCCCTACTGAATTGACATCCATGAGGGTGGAACCCAGGGATCTGTGTTTTTAGTAAGCGTCCTGGCTGCTGCTGCTGCTAAGTCACTTCAGTCGTGTCCGACTCTGTGTGACCCCATAGATGGCAGCTCACCAGGCTCCCCCATCCCTGGGATTCTCCAGGAAAGAACACTGGAGTGGTTTGCCATTTCCTTCTCCAATGCATGAAAGTGAAAAGTGAAAGTGAAGTCGCTCAGTCGTGTCCAACTCTTAGTGACCCCATTGACTGAAGCCTACCAGGCTCCTCCGCCCATGGGATTTTCCAGGCAAGAGTACTGGAGTGGGGTGCCATTGCCTTCTCCGATTAGCCTGCAATCCACTAAAATTTTAGTGGCTCTTAGAAATGCACTGGGTAATCAGGACTAAACCACATCACGGTATTTACCAATGACGTGGAAGCAACTGCAAGGTAATACACTGAGAATTGTTGGAAGCACAGAGCACCCTGGTTAACCCCATGGGGTCCATGAAGGAGCCATGGAAACCTGGCAATGGAACCACCTTCTCATCCCCACTCTTTGGCGTTTCCACATACGTCCAACTGCTGATCCTTTTCTATGTTTCTTTTCTCTTTCCTTTGCTCCTTCTATGATCTACTTGGATGGAACTCGGAAAAGCCTGATGTCCTCTATCTCTACTCTTCCTATGGTCCCCACAGGGAAGGAACTGCTTCCCTCATTTTATAAATGAGGAAACTGAGCCTCCAAGAAGATACATCTGAACTGCCTCCTTGACCACTCATACCCCAGCTGCTGCAATCACATCCTTGAAGCCATGTTCCTAATGAACATGTCATTTTAAAACACGGTCTCCAATTCAGTCCAAGAGGAAGAGTCACTTACTTGTAGGTTTTGGTCCTATCCAGCCAGATGCCTGAGATCACAGCCCCAAGCATCCCTGCAACAGCGATGGTCAGGCCAATTCTTCCAACTATCACACCTTCCTCCTGGAAAAACCACAGCCCCAAGGATCACTCAAGGATGGAACAAGACATCTGATGGGTGCAGTCACCAGCAGGCAAAGGGGGTAAAGACAAGTAACTGGCGTGCCATTAGAGCCAGTTCTCAGGAAGTATTAGAACAAGATGACCTGTAAGAAGCTGCCAGTGGGAATAAAATCCTAGAATAATTGCTCCTCCCAACATAATATAACCCTGGATGTGTGTGGATCATACTGAATCCTGGGGGGAAATAAATTCTATCCTAGAACCACTTTTAGATAGATTTTTAAAAATATAATCTTTATAGGAAATCTTTGTCATTATTCCCATCTCTAAGATGGAAAAACTGTATATATATCCAAAGATTCCACACTTAGATTTTTTTCCAGCTATCAATGCTAAAGGGATAGAAAGATAATAATTATATATACTTAAAGTGTTTTTAGAAGCCAGACAGCATGCTGGGCATTTTTATATCATCATCTCATTTAATTCTCCAAATTCCCCACCATAAGGTTAGGAATCAATATTCCCCATATACTCATATGAAGACACTGAGGCACAGTGAGATTAGCCCACTAGCCCAAGGTCATGGGGCCTTTATTAAGTGCAGAGGTAGGATTTGAACTCAGAGCTGTCACCCTCCAACACTGGAACACTCAACACACAGTGGCCCATGCTCCCACAAGCATGAGACCCTTGATTTTTAAAAGGAGGCCTGGGCCTTGGATTCTTGATTGTAAATATTCAGAGTCCCATTCCCAACCCTCCCTGGTTCTGGAAACATTTACAACAGGCTTTCTGTTGAGCCACTAAGCATTTAAAATTAAACCTTGTCCCGATTTCGCAACTGAGATGTTTCAGCTGCGAGTCTGTGTGTGTGTGTTTGCCTACTATGTTGTCCGGCACCACATTATATACTTTACACATATATATCTTAGCATTTACTTTCTAAGCCTCAACTAATCTTTCAATAAGCAATTAGGCTTCTTCTGAGAAAAGAAAATGAGAGCTAAGAGACGGTAAACCAGTGTATCACACATCTGAGTTCTATTGGCGGTGGGGCTGAGACCCAGAGCCGCCTCCCTCCAAATCCTGGAGCTCACACCATAGCATGCCGCCTCCCCAGCTCCTGCCCAGACTAGAGATCGCCTTCTCTCAGGACCCAGCAGGTTTGGGGGACACCCTTACCACGTAGTGGAAGATCACCATGCGATTCAGCAGGGTGCACAAGGCATAAAAAGCACCAGCATTCAGACCTGAAGGAGGCAGGGAGAAACACAGCATTAGGGATGTTCTCTGCTGGGGCCATCGCTGACTTCTGCCCCCAGGGGTGAGAGGTCAGAAACGCTCACCTCCTTGCAGTGAGAGTGGTGCCCTCAGAGAAGAAGAAATGCGCCAAAACAAACAAAAGTAATCACTTGAATCTCTTCTTAACCACACAGCATTGCCGACTCATCCCTTTAGCTCTGTCCTGGAAACCCAGGTTCCAGAAAGTACATATTACTCCCAGTCAGAACTGTCTACATCCTTCTTAAGGGTTGGCCTGACCTAAGGGTTCGGTGAAACTACGGGACACCTTTCCACCTCCTCCTGATGACCTATGCCCCCTAAAGAATGCTCCAGACCTCTGACCCCTGACAACACTCCCTCTGTAGGTAGACTGTCACCTCTTTTCAACATCCCTCTTTCAACTATCTTCTCAGATTCCATATCACCCAAAATCCTATATTTGAAATCAGAAAGGACCCTAAAGAATATCTAGTTGATGCTCCTGATTCATTGATTCATCCATCAAGTAAATGGAGCACCTAGAATATATTTTAGTAATCGGTGTCATTAGAGAATGAGGCCATTTGTCCAAAACCATATAGTGACTGTGTAACTAAAATGAGACTAAAACTGATCCAAAGAAAAGGGCCTCCTACCCTCCCTTCATAATAATGATTATGATTGTGGTGACGCTCACACGACTACCACTGGCACACTTGGCATTGGGTCCACTTAGAAAGATGTAAGACAGGATCCGGTGCCCAGGCAGGGCAGCCTCAGGAATTGATGGTGACGGCTGATGGTGATGGTGGTGGTGGTGACGGTGGTGATTGTAGTGATGGTGGTGGTGGTGATGGTGGTGATGGTGATGGTAGTAGTGGTGGTGGTGATGGTGGTGGTGCTGGTGGTGATGGTGATGGTGGTGATGGTGGTGGTGATGCTGGTAGTGGTGGTGGTGGTGATGCTGGTGGTGATGGTGATGCTGGTGATGGTGGTGGTGGTAGTGATGGTGATGTTGCTGGTGATGCTGGTGGTGATGGTGGTGGTGGTGATGCTGGTGGTGGTGGTGGTGGCGGTGGTGATGGTGGTGGTGGTATTGGTGACGCTGGTGGTGATGGTGGTGGTGGTGGTGGTGGTGGTAGTGGTGGTGATGGTGGTGGTGGTGATGGTGATGCTGGTGGTGGTGATGGTGATGCTGGTGATGGTGATGGTGGTGGTGGTAGTGATGGTGATGGTGATGGTGGTGGTAGTGATGGTGGGGCTGGCAATGGGGGTGATGGTGGTGGTGGTGGTGATGCTGGTGGTGGTGGTGGTGGTGGGGGGGGTGATGGTGGTGGTGGTGATGGTTCAGGTGGTGATGGTGGTGGTGGTGATTGTGATGCTGGTGGTGGTGGTGGTGATGCTGGTGGTGGTGGTGGTGATGCTGGTGGTGATGGTGATGGTGGTGGTGGTAGTGATGGTGGGGCTGGCAATGGGGGTGATGGTGGTGGTGGTGGTGATGTTGTTGGTGGTGGTGGTGATGGTGGTGGTGGTGGTGGTGATGGTTCAGGTGGTGATGGTGGTGGTGGTGATTGTGATGGTGGTGATGGTGATGCTGGTGGTGATGGGGGTGGGGGTGATGGTGGTGGTGATGGTGGGGGTGGTTGAGGTGGTGATGGTGGTGGTGGTGATGGTGATGGTGGTGGTGCTGGTGGTGATGGTGGGGGGTGGTGGTGGTGGTGATGGTTATGCTGGTGGTGGTGGTGGTGGTGGTGGTGGTGGTGGTGACGCTGGTGGTGATGGGCGTGGTGGTGGTGGTGGTGGTGGTGACGCTGGTGGTGATGGGGGTGGGGGTGACGGTGGTGGTGATGGTGGGGGTGGTTGAGGTGGTGATGGTGGTGGTGGTGATGGTGATGCTGGTGGTGGTAGTGATGGTGGGGCTGGTAATGGGGGTGATAGTGGTGGTGGTGGTGATGCTGGTGGTGGTGGTGATGGTGGTGGTGGTGACGGTGGTGGTGGTGCTGATGGTGGGGCTGGCAATGGGGGTGATGGTGGTGGTGATGCTGGTAGTGATGGTGGTGGTGGTTGAGGTGGTGATGGTGGTGGTGGTGGTGCTGATGGTGGGGCTGGCAATAGGGGTGATGGTGGTGGTGATGGTGATGCTGGTGGTGATGGGGGTGGGGGTGATGGTGGTGGTGATGGTGGGGGTGGTTGAGGTGGTGATGGTGATGGTGGTGGTGCTGGTGGTAATGCTGGTGGTGATGGTAGGGGGTGATGGTGGTGATGGTGGTGGTTATGCTGGTGGTGACGGTGGTGGTGGTGGTGGTGACGCTGGTGGTGATGGGGGTGGTGGTGGTGGTGGTGACGCTGGTGGTGATGGGGGTGGGGGTGACGGTGGTGATGGTGGGGGTGGTTGAGGTGGTGGTGGTGATGGTGGTGGTGACGGTGGTGGTGGTGGTGGTGCTGATGGTGGTGGTGGTGGTGGTGGTGGTGGTGGTGACGGTGGTGGTGGTGGTGCTGATGGTGGGGCTGGCAATGGGGGTGATGGTGGTGGTGGTGGTGATGCTGGTGGTGATGGTGGTGGTGGTTGAGGTGGTGATGGTGGTGGTGGTGGTGATCGTGATGCTGGTGGTGGTGGTGGGGGGGTGATGGTGGTGATGGTGGTGGTTACGCTGGTGGTGATGGTGGTGGTGGTGATGCTGGTGGTCATGGTGGTGATGCTGGTGGTGAGGGCAGTGGCATGTCCTTACATACTTGACACTTTTCTAAATACCTTACAGTCCTAATAACGTAAAGTAGGTCATATTCTCTTCCAATTTTATAGATGTGAAAGGTACACTCAGATTTGAAAAACAATTATACAGAGGTCAGTCTGGAAGACTCACCAGGGGTCTTTTTAATTTCAGCTAATTTTGAGGCTCACGTGACTGCCACTGGCACACCTGGCATTAGGTCCACTTAGAAGGACATAAGACAGGACACGGTGCCCAGGGATGGCAGCCTCAGGCACCCCTCTTCACTGGAGCCAGTCCACGGGACCCCAGGCCACAGAGCCACTCAGAAGCCATCCTCTTTCGCCCCCAAGCGGATGGCTCAGCGCAGGGAAACGTGGGTGTGGCCCCCACCCTGCCTCAGCCCCTCCCAGGAGCCACTATTGTTTGTAACTCAAGCACAGGCTTAGTTGCCAGGATCCCCATAAAGGGCAGGCCAGTGGAGAGAGCTGCTGTGCTCAGAGAAGGACAACGAAGGGCTTCCCAACAGGGGTGAGAAGATGGCCCAGGAGGGGGACCAAGCTGGTAGAGGAGTGGGACGTGGAGCTCATCTTCTCCCACCAAAACATTAGAAACACACCTGCAATGGAACAAATCACACAGAACAGCTACTGAACACTGACAGAAGCCCCCAGACTTCCATAAAGACGAGAAAACCTCCACAAAGAAGGAATCAGGGTGGGGCCTCTGCCCCAGGAGGGAGCTGTGAAGGAGGGAAGGTTCCCGCACCTGGGGAAGCCTCCTCACCAGGAAGGGGATAAGACTGGATGAGGAAGAGCTTCTGAGCCCAGGAGGAGGGCACAGCAGCTGGTTTGTCAAAGGCAAAAAGGAGAATGACCTGCACAGAAGGCCAGCACCATCTCCCGGCACCTCCCAGCCTGAGATACTCCCCCATCGGTCCAGGCGGGGACTGGATGATGAAGCTCAGGCTTCAGAGGTCAGACCCAGGGAGAGGACCAGGGTTGGCTGCATGAAAATAGCCTGAATAGGTGACTGCGGCAAAGGAGCGTGTACTTAGAAGATGCTTGGGCCTGCCAGAGAGGCAAGGTGCCATTATTGGGGGCACATGAGGGGAGGGGCAGGACCACCATGAGAGTTTCTTTCCCTGTGAGCATGCCCAGGAAACAGGACACCACTTACAGGAGGTCCAAGGACAGCACAAGTCACCACTGTCCTGGTGGGCTCGAGGGGCAGGCACAGATTGCCACCAGGAGACCCATGAGTAGGCGCCAGGCCCTGTGCCCACTGTCCTGGGGGCACGCAAGGCCTGCTGTAACTGCACACCCCATATCACCGGGATAACAGCCAGCACACATTGAGGGAAGAGGCAGCAAGCATCTAAACTAAAAGCAGCCTCTCGATTCCAAAAGAGAGTGCAGAGGAGAAGGACTTGAGCTCACCTCCTCTTGTAAAAATGCCAAACCTGGAAAAAGAATGAAGGCACAGACTGAGAAGTTACAAGAGATGTTCAACAAAGAGCTAGGAAATATAAAGAACAAACAGAGGTGAGCAACACAGTAACTGTTATAAAAAACACACTAGGAGGAATCCATAGCAGCATAACTGAGGCAGAAGAGCAAATAAATGAGGTGGGAGGCTGAATGATGGAAATCACTGCTGTGGGACAGAATAAAGACAAAAGAATGACAAGAAATGAAGGCAGTCTCAGAGACTTCTGGGACAACACTAAACATACCAACACTTGCATTGCTGCTGCTGCTAAGTCACTTCAGTCGTGTCTGGCTCTGTGCAGCCCCATAGACAGCAGCCCACCAGGCTCCCCCGTCCCTGGGATTCTCCAGGCAAGAACATTGCAGTGGGTTGCCATTTCCTTCTCCAATGCATGAAAGTGAAAAGTGAAAGTGAAGTCGCTCAGTCGTGTCCGACCCTCAGCAACCCCATGGACTGCAGCCTACCAGGCTCCTCCGTCCATAGGATTTTCCAGGTGAGAGTACTGGAGTAGGGTGCCATTGCCTTCTCCAACACTTGCATTATAGGGGTCCAAAAGGAGAATAGAGGGCATGAGAAAATATTTGAAGAGATTATAGTCAAAAATTTCCTAATATGAGAAAGTAAACACTCACTCCAGTCCAGGAAGCAGAGAGACTCCCATACAAGATAAACCCAAGGAGAACATGCAGAGACATGTATTAATCAAACTGACAAAATTAAAGACAAAGAAAAACTATTAAAAGCAACCAAGGAGAAGCAACAAATAACATACAATGGAACTCCCACAAGCTTGTCGTTCAGGTGCTAAGTCACATCCGGCTCTTTGTGACCCCATGGACGACAGCACGCCAGGCTTCCCTGTCCTACACTGTCTCCTGGAGTTTGCTCAGACTCATGTCCATTGAGCTGGTGATGCCATCTAACCTCTCATCCTCTGTGCCCCTTCTCCCCTGCCCTCAATCTTTCCCATAAGGTTATCAGCTGGTTTTTCAGCAGAAACTTTGCTGGCCAGAAGGGAATGGCAAGATATATTTGAAGTAATGAAAAGGAATAACCTACAACTAAGAATACTCTATGTAGACAGGTCATTCAGATTTGACGGAGAAATCAAGCTTTACAGATAAGCAAAAGCTAAAAGAATTCAGCACCACCAAACCAGTGTTATAACAAATCCTAAAGGAATTCTCTAGACAGGGAAAAAAAAGAAAAGGCAACTACAATCAAGAAAATTGCAAATGGGGAAGCTCACTAGTAAAGACTAACATAAGGTAGAAAATAATCCACACACACATAGGATATCAAAACCAGCAATCATGAGGAGCAAACAAATGCAGGATATTGGAAATGCACTTGAAATCAGAAGATCAGCAACTTAAAACAATCTTATATATAGAGAGACTGTTTTATCAAAAGCTATGAAAACCACAAACCAAAAACCTATAATAGATACACAAGAACAAAAACAGCAACCCAAACATATCACTATAGATAGACATCCAATCACAAGAGAAGAGAATAAAAGACAAAGGGAAGAAAACATACTTTCAAAAACAAATCCTAAACAATTAACAAAATGGCAATAAGAACATTCACATTGTTAATTACCTTAAATGTAAATAGATTAAATGCTCCCACCAAAAGACATAGACTGACTGAATGGATACAAAAAGAAGACCCATATATATGCTGTCTATAAGAAACCCACTTCAGATCTAGGAACACACACAGACTGAAAGGGACAGAATGAAATAAAAAATATTCCATGCAAATGGAAATCAAGAGAAAGCTAGAGCAATACTCATATCAGACAAAATAGACTTTAAAATACAGAATATTACAAGATACAAAGAAGGACACTACATAACGATCAAGGGATATATAAAAATTATATATATATATATATATATGCACTATATGCACTCAAAATATAGCAAAAACAGCCCAAATATATAAGGGACTTAAATGTTCTTTAACAGCCTTTATACTAAAAAAAGGAAAGAACACAAAATCATAAATTAGAAAGGAATCAACAAAAACACAATAAATACAAAGGGTGTAGGGAAAGGACTTATAAGCTGTTTATTCTTTGAAAAGATATCAGCAGATGAATTGATAAACCTTTAGCTAGATTCATCATGAAAAAAAAAAAGGAAAAAAACACAAAATCATAAATTAGAAAAGGAAAGAGACAGCAAAAGAGACTGATTAAAACTTATGGACAGGGACATAAATACAATGGCATTGAAACTACTATAAAAACTATACACGATGCTGGAATAAATGGACAACCTTGAAGAAATGGACAAAGTCTTAGAAAGACACAGCCTTCTAAAACTGAACCGGAAAGAAGTAGAAAATATGAACAGACCAATTGCAAATAGTGAAATTAAAACAGTGACTTAAAAACTCCCAACAGGGACTTCCCTGGTGGTCCAGTGGTTAAAATCTGCCTTCCAATGTAAGAGGGATGTGGGTTCGATCCCTGGGCAGAGAACTAAAATCCCACATGCTGTGTGGCCAAACTAATAAACAAAAAACATAAAAACAACAATGCAGTACACCCAGTTAGACTTGACTTTCAGGAAAATAATTTTTTAGTATAAAAATGCCCCAAATCCAGATACATCAGGTCTCTTCTTTCACATTTCTAGTTGAAGTACACGCCTGGACACATCTGCTTCTTACCATACCTGATGTTGTCTTGCATTCAGGTAAAAAAAGGAGCCAAGTGAGCAGATGAAGGATTGGTTGGGGAATGATTCACATAGTAAGACTCATGTAAACATCCATCCATACATTCATTCAATCACCCATTTAACAATTGTCAGCTTGGAGTACCTGCTCCAGGCTATAATTTCTCCTACTGCTGAGGAAATATATAGGTTAATAGACATAAATCCCTACTCTCAGGGAGTTCCTAGTTTGTGGGAAAACAGACTTGGAAATGACTTGTCGTGTCTGACTCTTTGTGACCCCATGGACTGTAGCCCACCAGGCTCCTCCATCCATGGAATTTTCCAGGCAAGAGTACTGGAGTGGGTTGCCATTTCCTTCTCCAAAGATGTACTAAGAACAGCACAATAAATGGTCACCTAATACTGCTTCACAGCAGACATACTGGGATGAGACTTGGAGGGTCAGCAGACATGTTGCCAGGTGACTTGACAGGGGAAGGAATGGTTTCCCAGGTAAACTTAAAGGAACAGGGAAGACTCTGAAGCACAGCTGGCTCTTCTGCTTAATCCTAAATGACGACTTTACATATACATTTGGGATCTGGAAACAGTAAGATACACAGAAACGTCAGGTCTCTTGTCTCACATGCCCAGCCCCAGTACACCCCGGACACACGTGCATCATACCATAGGTGATGACTAGCAGCACAAAGTTGAGGTTTTTGAAGAGTTGGATGATGGAACTTAAGTACGAAGCATCAGTAGACGCCAAGGCATAGCTCAGGCACTGGGCCCTGCTGGGGGGATGTTTAGGCTTCTCTTTGAACACTGAAAGGAAACAAACAGAGGTCATTGCAAGTCCCCTGGTCCTACTCCTGCAGAGCTGACACACGGATAAGAGCTGACTCCCTCATCTGAGAAGGGGCTCAGACTCCAAAAGGAAATATTAACTCTTTGATTAAATCCTCTCGAGTCTCCTCTCTTGAAGCTGCATCTCACTGTCTGTGGCTGAGGGGCTGGTCCTTTGACTACTTTTTCTTAATGACCTTTGGACAGCTGCGATCATTGGACTTTCCAGGCAGTGCTCGAGGATAAAGGAGTCCTGTAATAAATGGCAAATACCAAATGGCAGAGCACTGAAAAATCCCATAGTAACCAGTGGACAGAAAGGAAGTGAGAGCTGAGGCTCTGGGATTCGTGGGCCCAGATGGGGACTCAGCCCCAGAGCTCCTCCCGGGGAAAGGGCTGGGCTGCCCATGAGAGCACAGAGCCTGGCACTTGCTGCCAGTAAACACTCCCTGAGTGAGGGAAGGAGCTGCTCCTATTGCAGAGACCTCGAGTCCCTCCCTAGTTTCTCAGAGTATGCCTCCTGGGAAACCAGAGGACTAACACGAGCTCCTGCAGGACTGGGGCTCTGATAGGAAGGACCGGGGAGGGACAGTGGGAAAACCATTCTCCGTACGTTCTAGCTTCAGTACAGCTGGTACAGTCCATTTCACTGCACTGACTGCTGTCCAGTTCTCTGGGGGCCAGATCAGTTTAACCAGCTGTCTGCCTAAACTGGTCCCCCAGCTGAAGCACCATCTTCATCCGCAGACTCCATAAGAACACTTGTGAAAGGTTGGGAGACTGTCTCCATTTAGAGGAAGCTCTGGAAATGAGATTTAATCACTTGAAGATCAAATGATCCCCCCGCTCAGACAACCCTCCAGCCCAGACTACAGGGCCCTGCTTCTTCCTTCTCTGGAAATAGTCTTGAACAACCTACCACCTTTAGGAACCTCTCATCCATTGTCTGGCCTGTTCACCTCCGTTTCTATTATGTGTATGTGCTGTGCTTAGTCGTGTCTGACTCTTCGCAGTGCCTGGACTACAACCCACCAGGCTTCTCTGTCCATGGGGATTCTCCAGGCAAAAATACTGGAGTGGATAGCCTATCCCTTCTTCAGGGGATCTTCCCAACCCAGGAATCAGACCAGGGTTTCCTGCATTGCAGGCAGATTCTTGACCAGCTGAGCTAACAAATTGGTCCCAAGTTTTCTATTAGCGGAAAGAAATCAAGGAAAGAAGTGTTTTGTTTTTTAATATCTGTAATGGCAGGGTTTGCTCAGGGACTTGCCAACTGCAAACCACAATTCAGATAAGATTTTTCAGTTCTTTTTACTCAAGGACTGTGTGTGTTTAATAGTAAAATGTCACGCTGTAGAAATGTCCTACCTTCAGATCTCAACTGCAAAGGACCAGGCCCTCATTTGCTACAAACACAAGGATTGACAACTAGGTACATTACAGTTTGAAACTTCAGTTCTGGCTGAGATTGTTTTCAGCCACAGCTTCACAGATCCCACCTTTCCAGGAGCAAGAAGGAACTCCATCCAAGGGATCCTGTGAGCTTTGAAAAGCCATCAGGCAGCCCCTCCTCAGCTTGGACCCGGTGAGGGAATGACAGTAAGAACAGCTGGATGAGGTGCGTGATCATAAAATTGTTTGACTCTGGAGGTGAGGCCGGCAGGAAGGAAGGAAAACTTAAACGTGTGTGGTGGAATTTTCAGATATTAAGAGACAGCTGGTTAATCTTTAAAGACAAATGACTCACTGAAAATGAACACTTCTTCTGCACTCTTTCTGAATTTATCACAGCCTGTGTGATATCACTCAGATGATAAAAGAGGATATAAATCGTATTAACCAAATATCTCAATGCTCAGATATATATTCATATAAAATTAATAGTAGTTATTTGAGGTTTCTGGTTGGGGTTAGCTGGTTAGTTGGTGATCCTTTTCTTTATGCTTTTTTTTGTGTATTTTCTAGATTTTTCCATAATAAGCCTATCTTATATACCTTTTTAAAAAAGTATTTTAGAAATGTGGTCCCCAGGTATTTTCAGGTGAATGTATGAGAGGACTAGTGTTTATAGGTCAATCCTGTTTTGTTCCAGAACTTTAGAGTATGGAGTTAAACAATTTAGGCTTGAATCCAATCTCTGCCACTTACTATCTGATCTTGAATACCTTCACTCTCCTCAAGTATCAGTTTCCCCTTAGTTAAGTGAACTGAGAGTGGGATCCCCTCTATAGGGCCCTTGAAGAGTCAATGAGATCAGGCACACTCAGCACAGGGCCTGTGACATCATAAATGCTCACCGGGGTTTCATCAAGGAAATCAGCAGGCTGCCCATTAATTCTAATGAGGTCACGCTAGGAAACTGGTGAATTACAGCTAAACTTTACTGAGCAGCTAACAAAGTACACAGAACCAGCTAGCACTGTATGAGCAGCACCTACTCAGGCTATAAGGCTTGAAGACCATTAGAAGCCCAGCCTCCAGTTTCTGTAGATATATTTTATAGAATGCATGGTACCTAGAATGGTGTTCTAGGGTCATGTTCATAAGGTCCTCACCCAAGTCAGCAGGACCTCCCTCCGTCCCCACCCACCCCTTAAATCTGCTAATGACCTTACCGACGATGACAAGGATGAAAAGCAGAGTGGCCACACCTGCTGTTACGTAGAACATGATGCTGATATAGTAGGCAAGCTCATCAGGGTTGTCGATGTTGGGTACCGAGACAGCAGGGACCAAGAACCCAAGGGCAATTCCAAGCTATAGAAGACAGAGAGAATCAATAGTAGTATAAGTGTTCAAGAGGGGACAGTACACACTTAACCCACTCCTAATAAGAATCATAATCCCCAACTTCCGTTCTCTCTTAGAACACAAACAGGGATTGTTTTCCCTCTTAAGACACCACAGAGATCTTTCTTTTGCTTCACAATTCAACTTACGTACATTTATGACACCCCTCGGTATCAATCCTATTGAAAAAATTATAGTTGGAGTTCTCAATGCAAGCTGGCTCTTCTCTAGCTGCAAACTACTGAACAATGTTCCTATACTCCCATCGCTAAGGTAGAATGAAATCATGCCATTTGCAGTAACACTGATGGACGTAGAGATTCTCATACTGAGTAAAATAAGTTAGAGAAAAACAAATATCGTTATGATATCTCTTAAATGTGGAATGCTCAAAATCCTTCAAGCTAGGTTCAGCAGTATAAGAACCAAGAACTTCCAGATGTACAAGCTGGGTTTTAAAGAGGCAGAGGATTCAGAGATCACGTTGCCAACATTTGTTGGATCATGCAGAAAACATGGGAGTTTCAGAAAAAAATCTTCTTTTGCTTCATTGACTACATGAAAAGCTTTGACTGTGTGGATCACAACAAACTGTGGAAAATTCTTAAAGAGATGGGAGTACCAGAACACTTTACCTGGCTCCTGAGAATTCTGTATCTGGGTCAAGAATCCAACAGTTAGATCATTACATAGAACAACTGACTGGCTCAAAATTGGGAAAGGAGTATGACAAAGAGGTATCCCTGCTTATTTTAACTTGTATGCAGAGTTGCTGTTGTTTAGTCGCTAAGTCATGTCCAATTCTTTGCCTGCCAGTCTCTTCTCTCCATGCGATTCTCCAGGCAAGAATACTGGAGTGGGTTGCCATTTCCTTCTCTAGGGGAACTTCACAACCCAGGGATCGAAGCCATGTCTCCTGCATTGCAGGCAGATTCTTTACTACTGAGTCACCTGGGAAACCCATATGCAGACTTTATCATGTGAAATGCTGAGTTGGATGAATCACAAGCTGGAATCAAGAATGCTGGGAGAAATAGCAACAACCTCAGATATACAGTTTACTTCATGTATCTGTGGGAGGTACAAGGGTGTGGAGCTTCCTGGTCCACAATCTACTAAGGGACAGGCTGGGTGGGAAGGTCAAGCGAGAAGGAAACAGAAGACATAGACTTGATTCCACGGAATCATCAGGCCCTCAAGACTGCCTGCCAAGGCAACACGGCCAAGACAGAAGCCAGGCCAGGCTACCAGAGCCTCCTCCCAAGCAGTGCACTGAGCTGAAGGTCAAAGAAGCAGGGTTAGGAGTTACTCTGCTGTGGTTCCACCTCACAGGCCTGCAGGGCCTCTACCACCCTGCCCCGCATGCCCCAGGGGTCCAGGATATTTTCAGAACCTCAAGTGAATCAGAATTATAAGCGTTACCCCAAGCCCACCCTCCCATCTCACTCTGGAGAGCGACTGAGCTCCCAGCTCCTCCCCCTGGGAACTGGACCCTTCCTACAGCAGCACAGACACGCCAGCCCCGACAGGAACCCGGCTCCAGGCAGGAGGGCGCCTTCCCAGGGCACGGAGCTCCTCTCTCCTGGTGATTTCACGTCTGATCACAAACCTCGCCTGGGAAGCCAGGTGGAAACACAGGCGCCTGGCCTCTTCCCTGGAGGATCTGATTAGAAGTCCAGGTGAGGGCCCAGGCGTCTGTAGTCTGTCCTGGACCCACAGGTGAGGTAAATGGGCACCATTTGAGGGAGCACTGGTCTAGTTTCCTTCCCCAGTGGCCAGCCTCTGAGCTCACCCACCTGCCTGTATCTTTGGTGAGGGCTTTGCATGAAGGAGAAACCAGAACTGGCATTCAGTTCCCCTTTACCTTCCCTAGAAGTCTAATATAACCCACAATTTAAAAACTTTTAAAATAACAATAATTATAATAAGTTTTTGAGTTTTATCAGCATATAAAAAAAGTTTATAAGCTAGACTCAAAAGACAAATATTATTGATTTTTATTGATATTGATTTATTTATTGATTTATTGATATAAATATTGATTATTTGATTTTGGTTATATGAATTATCTAGAACATGCAAATTCATAGAAAGTAGAAGAGCTTACTAGAGGCAGGAGGAGGGGGAAAGGACAGGTTGTTATTTAACTGGTACAGAGTTGTTGGGAATGAAGAAAAAAAGTTTTGGGTACATATATTAGTAATTCTTATACAACCTTGTGAAAATAATGCCATTGAATTGTACATGTATGACTGGGTAAAATTACAAATATGTCAATTTCAACACAATTTAAAAAATCAGGTTCATAACACGCCCAACTTTCTGGCCCATAAACTCATGGAGATGCAAAGAATTTAAGACTCTCCTTTCAGAATGAAGGAAAAACAAAGGCTTCCCAGGACTTCCCGTGATTTGCAGGCCTTGGAAATCAGAGCAGCAGTTCTGCTCTATCCTCCTGCACTCAACTCTAACCTCCAGGGAAGGAGTTGGGCCCCGGGCTCTGATCCGCTGTCCTGGCCTCAGCTGTGTGTAAGGAAGGTGAGAGCAACAGCAGGGCCACCAGGGCCCCGCTCTGCTTTCCACGGGGTATGGGAGATGCTGCGCTTGAGGAAAGCTGGTTGGACGGGCAAAAAACATCTGCCAAGCTTAAGACACAGCATAGTCTGACGCGCAGGGACTGCTCCCCGAGGAAGAACAGCAGCACAGAACTCACAGGTTCAAGCTGGTGAAGTAAGTTGAGGAATGAGATCATAAAGATGGCGACAGCAGGCTTTCTGCCTGCAGAGGAGACACCGTGGGTGACAGGAAAGGCCCATCCTTCTGTCTCCCCACTTTTCTCACACAGTCACTCAGTCACACTTAGTCAGACTCAGCCACACTTCACCTAGGGTCGCAAACACTGTTGCAGTCGGAAAACACAGCCTTCACCCAGTGAGGCAGTTCGGTACAATGAACACTCAGTCCCCAGTGAACACCCACTCCTCCACCCACCTGATTGCCGAGGACAGCTATGGAGCAGGCTGTTGACACCTCATCATCTCCGAACCAGACGGAAGCAATGTGGGAGGGCATACCCAGGATGAAGACCTGGGCCACGGAGCAGACAACCTGGCCCAGCACCGTGACTGGGAAGAGATGCGGCTGCAGGCTGCCCAGCTTCACCCAGGCCCCCAGGCAGTTGAGAGCAGAGCCAGCGAGGGCGATGGTCCACAGGCCGAACTTCTCCAAGAGCCAGGCCACCGGCAGGAGCAGAGGAATGTAGGCCAGCATGTAGCACATGGACAGCCAGTCGATGGCAAAGGAACTGACCCCGTAGAAGTACATGAAGATGTTATTGATGGCGGCGTACTGGATCCACTGGAAGGCATTGCACATGGAGTAGCAGCTGAACACCAGGACGACTGCCCACCGGCGCTTGCTCACCTTGATCATGAACTCTCTGTCCAAGATTCTGAATAGGGTGTAGCCACGGGCTTCCGCCTCGAGTGGGGACCTCTGAGAAGGGGTGCCATCATGCTCCTGTTGGTTCAGATCTTCATCCTCCATGACTCCAACCTGTACCGGAGCCCTGAGCATGTGCTAGGGACTCCAGCAGTCTTAAGAGACAGCGCTTTGACCGGTTCTCTGAAGCCCTCAGGCCACTTGCCCCGCCTGTTGCAGAGTTCCAGAATAAAGGGAGGCCTGAGCCTACCGAAGAGCCCAGAGTGGGGCTCCCTGTGCTCCCCTCCCAGCGACTGCTCCCACTTGGCCTTTATGTCTCTGTCCCTGACTGCTATGCCCTAGGCTGGTGGAAAATGCCTCGAGCCAGTCCTGGCAACCTCCCAAGGCTTTCTAGCCAGTTCAGCCCATCAAAAACAGTTATCTCCTTGCACAAGAACTTTACAGGACTGTGATAGCTCTGGGGCGGGGACTGGGGCCTGGCTCCACCTCACTCCCCCACCCTAATTCCCAACCCTGTTTGCTAGACTTTCAGTTTAAAGATAAATTTGTAAATTTCCCAGGCTGGTTGTGCTCTTGGGATAAAGTGAGTTATAGAAAACTTGTCTCCTATTTGCTTTCCCCCAGTCCTGGTCTTTTGTTAGGGAACTCAGATTTGCAGCTAATTGGCAGGGTTCTTCTTTCCTTTGGATTCCTGGGGCCTCCTACACGTGGGGACCTGAGTGGGAGGGGAGAGGGGAGTTCTCAGATGCTGAAGACGCAGTGTCAGTTGAGTGAACTGCCTAGCACAGCACACACTGTTAAGTGGGCTCTGCAGCCAGCTAGCCCTAGACTGCCCCCTGCTGGTCTGCAGCCAGGTAAAACCTCAAGTCAAAGCCTAGAACACACATTTATTTCAGCCCAGAGGGGAGATTAGAGGCCAGATCCTCCCTGGTTTCAAACACCAGCCCAGCTGCTCCTAGGTGTGTTCTGTAAACTAAGATTCTCCACATCTCTGTGTCTCAGTGTTTTGGAAAATCTGTGAAACAGGGATGATGAGATAATGGTACCTACCTCACAGTATTGTTTGGAGGCTTGAGTGGGTTAAGATTTGAAAGCACTTGGAAAATTCCTGGCGGGTAGTAAACATTCCAGGAGTGTCAGGTATCCTAACAATTAAAAACACACAACTGTTTGAGGTGTGCTAAATCTGTCTAGTGTATTCGCTCATTTAAGCATCACAAGAACTCTGTGATGGAAGTGCTTTCACTAGTGTGCAGTTTTTAGATTCGAAACCTGAGACACAAAGAAGGGAAGTAACTTCTTACTTGAGGTCTCAGCTGATGCAAAGAGAGGTGTAATTCTCCTGCAAGTGTGTATCCATTGTGATACATGCCAGCTACTCAGGCACAGTCTGGGGACAGCCGTGTTGGCATCCCCTTGGGTTTATTACAAAGGCAGGAGCCCAGCTTCACCCCAACCTACTGAATCAGCGGCTGCATTTTGAAAGACCTCTAGGTGATTTATTTGTTAGCATATTAAAGTTCAAGTGCCACTGGGTGCTGTGCTTTCTTGTGTTCTTTAATTTTCACAGCAAAAAAGGAAGAATTTAAGGCTCTGCGGATGTGGTTCTAAACTTGTTCTGCACATTAAAATCACATGGGGAACTCCACATTCCCAAAGGCTCTGCCACACTCCAGATCAGGTCTCTGAGAGTGGATCCAGCCTTGGCATGTTTAAAGTTGCAGCCAGGTTTGAGCACCCTTGTGGTTTGAGAGCCACTGGTTTCCAGGAGTGGGAACACTGATTGAAGGCATCCAATTTTTCGGTAAAAATCATGAAGTCTTGGATTATAGTAGAGTGTCTGAAGAGGGAACTCATACCATATAAGAACTTCTACATTAATTTCCCATCCCCTGTCTCAATATTCCTATGTTTTCCCAATCTTCTCCAGGGAGCATGGAACTTCCTTTCTCGGGAAACTCTCTGAGAGGTCTCATTGTTTCTTTCCCTAGGTTATCATGGTTCTTTACTAAAACCTTGCAGATACATTCTTAACTTCATTTTACAGATCTGGAAACTGAGGCCCAGAGAGTCAGAGGGTGTTATCAGAGCCCCACAGCTGACTGGCATCAGAACAAGCAGACCGGTTTCCAGAGTCCCTTTCCACAAGTCTCTCCTAAGTGCTTCTCTGGGGCAATGCTTCAGACAATTCCCAAGTATCTAACCTGGGATTCAAGGGGTATTTGGAGTTGCCTTTTGTGTGGAGGGAGACAGATCTACTGTGAGCCTTGGACTTAGTGTACTCAGGGTTCGTTCTACACTATGGGCTTTGGGATCCTGGGCAAGTTATTTTACCTCTTTAGTCTTCAATTTATGAATATGTGAAATGAAGATTAAAACTACAGTGTCATAGGGTTGCTGTGAGAATTATTAATAATTAAGATAATGTGTCAATTGTTTTCAAAAACAATATTCTGACAGCCACCAAGTACTGTAGTACTATCTCTTGGCTGATTCCCACCAGGGAGAGGAAAGGTATACAAACGTGGAGTAGATTTACATTGAGAGAAATATTTTGTATTCAGGGAAGAAACACTCATTGAGCAGCTTACTATATGTTCTATTCATCAGCATGTTCTGTCTATAGACATCAATCAGTATACACTGAAGCTGAAGGAAAAGTACATTTTAGTGGTTGCTTTTTAAAGGGATTCTGCTTCCTGGTTCTATTCCAATTGACTCCCCCAGGGAGCTAGAGAGAACCCCTGCCTTTGAGTTCAAGTCTTCCTGGTTCTGCGCAGAAAGGTTAGAGGGTCTCCCCTGGAGGCCAGCACTACCACTGGCATTAGGAGCTGATCCTGAAGTCCAAAGCTGGTGGTACTTTTTCATTTTGTCTTAGTTTTCCTTTGGTTACGTATCAAAGGCAAAGATGAGCCGGACTTAACGGTCAAAACAGATAGAGATGAGAAAGGAAGACACCATTTGGCTGGGGGTGTTGAGGGAGGTAGGCCCTCCCCAATCCCTCCACCCCAAAAACACATGTGGGGGTGGGCAGTCTCAGTCTTACCTCTCCCACCTCCCACAGCACCAAACAAAGGCCTCCAGCCCCAGGGGCTGCTCCCACCGCAACCTGGGCTGTACATGCAGCGGTTTCCAGCAGTCCCAGGGTCAGGGGGTGTGGCACCCTTTTGGATCGCTTACCACCACCTCCGTGGGGGCTGTAGAGTGACAGCATGGAGGACGTCAAGGGCAGGCTAAATCGCTAACGAATCAGGTGAGGCCCTCGGTGAACCTCCCTAAAAAGTACTGACACGTGGAGTTTGTATAAATGCTGCCCTTACGCATCCTGCATGTGCCGTTTCCATGTGCAATACTGCGCTAGCGACACCCTGTCTGCCTCAGCGTCCGCGCTTCCCACGTATTCCAGCTGGAAACTCTGCTGCATGTCTCTGTTCAGCCTGGGACCCTGAGTGAGGGAAACTCCACTGACATGCCTGTCTCAATATCTGTGTGTAGAGTGGGCTGAATTTCTTATCACTACAGAATTTTGAAAACTGAAATGAAGAGGAGAGCCAATCAGTTTACACAGAGAGAACAGGTTCTTAAAACATTTTCAAGAAAACAGATGCAGAGTGTCATCAGGTTGTTGTCAAGCCTGGAACCTGGAGGTCAGTAGAACAATGTTTTCTGAAGGAGAATCATTTCCTGCCTAGACTCCTACACGGAGACCACCGAAGGGGAAAAAAAAAAAAAAACTACTAGAAAAGAACCAAACACTTTCACACATGTAAAGTTTTTAAAGGCACTTCCTTCTCCTCTCAAGAAGCTGCTAAAGGATGTGCTTCACCAAAACGAGGGAGGAGACCGAGAGAGAGTAAGATGTAAGATCGAAGAAGCCAGGATGCCAACCCCAGGAAAGGAAAGGGGACTCACCAAGATGACAGCAAAGGAACATCCCAGGGACAGCTATAGGCCAGGCAGAGAAACCGCCCCGTTCAGACTGAAGCCAATCAAAGACTCCAGGAAAGGTTGGTCGAGATGACCCTGAGAAGACTGTGTTTTGGAATATTGAAAGAGGTTTACAGACTGGGAGCGAATTAGGGATGGGACTCGTGATCAGTACCACAAATATAGCTAAATAAATGGGGAGGGGAGGCAATCTTATTCCAGTGAAATATAAAAAACTATGGAGGAAAAGGGAACAAAGTCATGATTACCTTAGGAGACTCAGTTGTGAACAACGTGAGCACAGTCATGATACTATGAACACTGAACTTGAAATGATCAAATTTGACCAAAATGATCAAAGTGTATCAGGAGGATGGGGGAACAGGAAGTGGGTACATGCATGTGGTGGAGATGAGGGTGGGGTGAGCAGAGCTGAATCCTTGACTGCCATATTGGAAAGTCAGCAGATAATGCCTAACATGGATAAAATCAGGAAGTATCTGTATACCCATGTTAATTAGAGTGAGGAAGGTAAATATCAAAGAATCATCTGCTAATGGCTGAAATAGTTGCTTCAGAGGACCAGGAAAGCAAGGTAGGGAATGATATGTTTGATAGATGATAATTTGAGTTTTTTAAACTATGCAAAACTTTGGTTTAAAAAAAACCTCAAAATTTAAACATAGATCAATAATAGAGATTGAGCTGCTTCTCTGAGGCCCACAGGTGATGTCCAGGGGTGAGGTCAATTCCATCCTGGACTTTATAATGTTGGAGCTAAAATGAACACCAGGTCTCCTACCCTGGAGCCGCAGGGAAGCCTCTTCAGTTGAGCTGTGTCCTCCAAAGCTGTGCTGGGTGCCTCCTCAGAAAAGCAGGTGTGTGTTCAGAGGCCCTGGTACCTGCACTCAAGTCTTCACCCTTCTCTGGCCTTCCGTCTGCTTCTAGTGGCTTTCAGGCTTGTAGCCTCTCTGGGGGTCTGATGCCTTCTATAATATTTGTGACTCACCTGCTGCCCCAGCATCCAAAGGCCGACCCAGGTCTGCTTCTCCCCTGAATCCTTGTGTCAGTGAGTAGCTCTGCCAGCTCGCAGTCAGCCAAACCCAAGCCCTGAGAGGCACCATCACTGTGTCCACGGGGTGCAGACCTCCTCACCTTCTTACTTCAGATTCTCATGGCTTCTCACCTTGATTCTGTGACGCCATCTTCATCGTTCTTACATGTCTTGTTCACATTATTCAGTTCCACAGGGCATTTCCCTTCCGTCTCAGGCTGTGCCCTGCCTTGAACACTCCAGTAGCCACCCCTCACTTCCAGAAGGTTCTCACTTCCTGACTTGGTGCACAGGAGGTTGTGATGTCGCCCTGGCCACCGCTCCCACCACTGCTCACTCCCACCTTTCCCTCCACGTGCTGGATCCACCTGCACCTCCCAGGCAGCACTAGGAACACATCCTGCCTAGCGTGTGCCATGCTTCACTGCAGGACAAGCATCACATCCTCCAGGAAGCCTTCCTTAGCGCCCAAGTCTGAGTCAGAGTTCACCTGCTCACCTTTCTGGTAGCTCCTTTCTAATGGTAGCATGAACGCTTGTTTTCCTCTTTAAGTCCTCTATTTTCCATGGGTTCTTTGAGGTTATGAGTCATTCCTTTCATAGTCAATCCTTAACCTCTAAGCCTGCTAACTGGCCCCAGAAGGGACATGAAGGTGTAACTGAAGTGACTTCCGAGAGGCAGTTCCTGAGTGTGCCTCTCCAGGGACCTCAACATGAATGAAAGCGTGTCCAGCTATTACCCAGCCCAAGCTTGCTCTGCTCGCCACACGACAGGGCAGTAAATGGGAGATGAGTTGCTGGGGACAATGAATAATGACTTTAATCAGGAAGCTAGCAGACCAAGAATTTGACAGACTACTGTCTCAAGAAACCTATCTTCCCTCAGTCTGAAATGGTCTCCTTTTATACTTACAACTATCCGCAACAGAGGAAGTGAGCAGCCACTGTGATGGCAACCGATGGCTGAGAGGGACCTCTGTCAGTCTCTGGCTAACATGCCTGTCCCACCCCTATTACAATTCCAATGTATCAATCTAGATACAATCTAGTGGGAATAAGGGGTGATAATCTTTCTAGCCACTTCCTGCTAAACAGAGATGATGAGGCCAGGTTGTGAAATGGAATTGATCAGCTTTGGGCTAGGAATATTTAAAAATTTTAGTAAATAATACATTTCTCTTCCTTTAAATACAACTATTTGAACCTGATGAAATTTCTTCTACAAGGAAATTTTAATCTCAACACTTGTCTTTTTTGAAGAGCAACCTTAAGGCTTCTAAGGGCTCACAAACCTCTTGCCCTCTAGGCCTCTCAGGAGTTGGGTCATTTTCTGATGACAGTGGGGCTGCTTTGACCTGAATGTGACATTTCCATGGCTTTACTCCAGCTAACTTGACAGATGACTGCATGGTAATTAAAACCAGGGGCTTCCCTGGTGGCTCAGAGCTAAAGAATCTGCGTGCCAAGCAGGAGACCTGGGTTCAATCCCTGGAGAAGGAAATGGCAACCCAACCCAGTATTCTTGCCTGGACAATTCCATGCACAGAGGAGCCTGGTGGGCTGCAGTCCACGGGGCTGCAAAGAGTGGGACATGACTGAGTGACTAAAAATTTCACTATTATGTGTACAGCTTCTATAATCAAATTGTCCACATATTGGAGGAAGAGTCCTTCATCCAATTTGAAGTTTCTAAGGTCCCTAGCCAACACTAACATTTCCCAAAAAGGTAAGGGGAATTTTTTTCCACTGTACCACATGCAGCATGTGGGATCTTAGTTCCCCAACCAGGGATAGAACCTGTGACCCCTGCAGTGCAGTAGAGGCATGGAGTCTTAACCACGGACCATTAGGGAAGCCTCCAAGGTAGAGCAATTCTTAAATCCTTGAGGCAGGACTGTCCAACTATACTGTTGGACTATCTGTTCTTGTGGGCTATCATTCAAAAACAAACAGCTGCTATGATTCTTCTGTGATAGGGGTGCAGAAAAAAAGCATCTTTCAAGTCCAGAACTGACAACCAGCTTTAATTCTCCTAGAATAGTTGAAAGCAGAGTGGATAGTTGTAAGTAGCTACCACAGGTGCAAATCTTAGACTATTTCATTACTAGCCCTCAAGTCTTAGACAAAGCAATACTCCACTGAGTTTGACTTTTTGACTGGGAAGATAGGGGTGTTATATGGGGACAGACAAAGTGTAATCAGTCCTGTTTTCAAAAACCTTAGAGAATTGGCTGAATTCCCTTGTGGGTTTCTTGCTTAAGGGGGTATTAGGTGTCCCAGGATCCCTTTTGAATGGGGTTTGTATTAGCCTTGTGTTTTTGCCCTATCCTGGAGTGCCATCTGGAGAAGGCAATGGCACCCCACTCCAGTACTCTTACCTGGAAAACCCCATGGATGGAGGAGCCTGGTAGGCTGCAGTCCATGGGGTCGCTAAGTCGGACACGACTGAGCAAATTCACTTTCACTTTTCACTTCCATGCATTGGAGAAGGAAATGGCAACCCACTCCAGTGTTCTTGCCTGGAGAATCCCAGGGACCGGGGAGCCTGGTGGGCTGCCGTCTATGGGGTCGCACAGAGTTGGACACGACTGAAGCGACTTAGCAGCAGCAGCAGCAGGGGTGCCATCAGCCTGCACTCCCAGCCTTACCTTTCTGTAGGCCTGGGAGGAGAGGTGCTGGGAGACGAGAGTTCTGACTCCTTTTCTGGGATGTCCATGAATGCCATGTAGGCGTACAACATGCTCTGGTGGGACCCTTGAGAGGGTAACAGGCAAAAAGGCCAGGGGTCTCCAAACAGAGGAAATAGCCTGCAAGTGTCAGACATTTTTCTCTCTCTTAAGTGGCAGGAAGAAACAAACTAGCGATATTTTTTCCTTCTCTACACAAATTTAAAAAGAGTTTTCTCTTAAAATACTGTGTTGCCATAATGACACCTGGTTTCACCTGAAGTTAAGTATTCTCAAACCTCAGTTCAGTTCAGTTCAGTTGCTCAGTCGTGTCTGATTCTTTGCAACCCCATGAATCGCAGCACCCCAGGCCTCCCTGTCCATCACCAACTCCTGAAGTTCACCCAGACTCACGTCCATTGAGTCAGTGATGCCATCCAGCCATCTCATCCTCTGTCATCCCGTTCTCCTCCTGCCCCAATCCTTCCCAGCATCAGAGTCTTTTCCAATGAGTCAACTCTTCGCATGAGGTGGCCAAAGTACTGGAGTTTCAGCTTTAGCATCATTCCTTCCAAAGAAATCCTACGGCTGATCTCCTTCAGAATGGACTGGTTGGATCTCCTTGCAGTCCAAGGGACTCTCAAGAGTCTTCTCCAACACCACAGTTCAAAAGCATCAGTTCTTCGGCGCTCAGCCTTCTTCACAGTCCAACTCTCACATCCATACATGACCACAGGAAAAACCATAGCCTTGACTAGACGGACCTTTGTTGGCAAAGTAATGTCTCTGCTTTTGAATATGCTATCTAGGTTGGTCATAACTTTCCTTCCAAGGAGTAAGTGTCTTTTAATTTCATGGCTGCAATCACCATCTGCAGTGATTTTGGAGCCCCAAAAAATAAAGTCTGACACTGTTTCCACTGTTTCCCCATCTCTTTCCCATGAAGTGATGGGACTGGATGCCATTCTCAAACCTAGAGATAACCAATGCCTTTTTCTTATGCAAATGTTTGTCTTAAGCTATGCTAATACGCTAAAGCATAGGCGGCTGCGACTGGTGCTAAAGTGCAGGCCGAGAGGACCTACCCCACGTCCGAGGTCAGGGGGGTCAGCCGAGAGGAGATACCCAGCATCCAAGGTCAGGGCCGGTGACGAGAGGAGTTACCACACGTCCGAGGTCAGGGGTGGCGGGCGGGAGGAGCTACCCCACACCCTTAAGCCTGAGGCCAGGGCCAGCAGCTGGGAGGAGCAACCCCTTGCCCGAGACCAGGGGCGGTGGCCGGGAGGACCAACCACACACCCTGGCTGCATGGGCACAGGACGGCCTAGAGGAGCTATCCCACGTTGAAGGTCAGGAAGGGCGGCGGTGAGGAGATACCCCTCATTCAAGGTAAGGAGCATTGGCTGCCCTTTGCTGGAGCAGCCGTGAAGAGATACCCCATGCCCAAGGTAAGAGAAACCCAAGTAAGATGGTAGGTGTTGCAAGAGGGCATCAGAGGGCACACACACTGAAACCATACTCACAGAAAACTAGTCAATCTAATCACATTAGGACCACATCCTTGTCTAACTCAGTGAAACTAAGCCATGCCCGTGGGGCGACCCAAGATGGGTGGGTCATGGTGGAGAGATCTGACAGAATGTGGTCCACTGGAGAAGGGAATGGCAAACCACTTCAGTATTCTTGCCTTGAGAACCCCTTGAACAGTATGAAAAGGCAAAATGATAGGATACTGAAAGAGAAACTCCCCAGGTCAGTAGGTGCTACTGGAGATCAGTGGAGAAATAACTCCAGAAAGAATGAAGGGATAGAGCCAAAGCAAAAAGAATACCCAGCTGTGGATGTGACTGGTGATAGAAGCAAGGTCCAATGCTGTAAAGAGCAATATTGCATAGGAACCTGGAATGTCAGGTCCATGAATCAAGGCAAATTGGAAGTGGTCAAACAAGAGATGGCAAGAGTGAATGTCGACATTCTAGGAATCAGCGAACTGAAATGGACTGGAATGGGTGAATTTAACTCAGATAACCATTTTATCTACTACTGCGGGCAGGAATCCCTCAGAAGAAATGGAGTAGCCATCAT
Source organism: Bos mutus (assembly GCF_027580195.1). NCBI lineage: Eukaryota > Metazoa > Chordata > Mammalia > Artiodactyla > Bovidae > Bos > Bos mutus. The sequence continues at coordinate 98,948,570 of NC_091626.1, forward strand.
GGTCAACAAAAGAGTTTGAAATGCAGTACTTGGATACAATCTCAAAAACGACACAAGGATCTCTGTTCGTTTCCAAGGCAAACCATTCAAAATCACAGTAATCCAAGTCTATGCCCCAACTAGTAACACTGAAGAAGCTGGAGTTCAACGGTTCTATGAAGACCTCCAAGACCTTTTAGAACTAACACCCAAAAAAAAGATGTCCCTTACATTATAGGGGACTGGAATGCAAAAGTAGGAAGTGAAGAAACATCTGGAGTAACAGGCAAATTTGGCCTTGGAATACGGAATGAAGCAGGGCAAAGACTAATAGAGTTTTGCCGAGAAAATGCGCTGGTCAAAGCAAACACCCTCTTCTAACAACACAAGAGAAGACTCTACACATGGACATCACCAGATGGTCAACACCAAAATCAGATTGATTATATTCTTTGTAGCCAAAGATGGAGAAGTTCTATACAGTCAACAAAAACAAGACCGGGAGCTGACAGTGGCTCAGACCATGAACTCCTCATTGCCAAATTCAGACTGAAACTAAGAAAGTAGGGAAAACCACTAGACTATTCAGGTATGACCTAAATCAAATCCCTTCTGATTATACAGTGGAAGTGAGAAATAGATTTAAGGGCCTAGATCTGATAGCTAGAGTGCCTGATGAGCTATGGAATGAGGTTCATGACATTGTACAGGAGACAGGGATCAAGACCTTCCCCGTGGAAAAGAAATGCAGAAAAGCAAAATGGCTGTCTGGGAGGCCTTACAAATATCTGTGAAAAGAAGAGAAGCGAAAAGCAAAGGAGAAAAGGAAAGATATAGGCATCTGAATGCAGAGTTCCAAAGAATAGCAAGAAGAGATAAGAAAGCCTTCTTCAGCGATCAATGCAAAGAAGTAGAGGAAAACAACAGAATGGGAAAGACTAGGGATCTCTTCAAGAAAATCAGAGATACCAAAGGAACATTTCATGCAAAGACGGGCTCAATAAAGGACAGAAATGGTATGGACCTAACAGAAGCAGAAGATATTAAGAAGAGATGGCAAGAATACACAGAAGAACTGTACAAAAAAGATCTTCATGACCCCGATAATCACACCCCGATGGTGTGATCACTGATCTAGAGCCAGACATCCTGGAATGTGAAGTCAAGTGGGCCTTAGAAAGCATCACTACGAACAAAGCTAGTGGAGGTGATGGAATTCCAGTTGAGCTCTTTCAAATCCTGAAAGATGATGCTGTGAAAGTGCTGCACTCAATATGCCAGCAAATTTGGAAAACTCAGCAGTGGCCACAGGACTGGAAAAGGTCACTTTTCATTCCAATCCCAAAGAAAGGCAATGCCAAAGAATGCTCAAACTACTGCACAATTGCACTCATCTCACACGCTAGTAAAGTATGCTTAAAATTCTCCAAGCCAGGCTTCAGCAATATGTGAACCGTGAACTTCCTGACGTTCAAGCTGGTTTTAGAAAAGGCAGAGGAACCAAAGATCAAATTGTCAACATCCGCTGGATCATGGAAAAAGCAAGAGAGTTCCAGAAAAACATCTATTTCTGCTTTATTGACTATGCCAAAGCCTTTGACTGTGTGGATCACAATAACCTGTGAAAAATTCTGAAAGAGCTGGGAATACCAGACCACCTGATCTGCCTCTTGAGAAATTTGTATGCAGGTCAGGAAGCAACACTTAGAACTGGACATGGAACAACAGACTGGTTCCAAATAGGAAAAGGAGTACGTCAAGGCTGTATATTGTCACCCTGGTTATTTAAATTATATGCAGAGTACATCATGAGAAACGCTGGACTGGAAGAAACACAAGCTGGAATCAAGATTGCCGGGAGAAATATCAATAACCTCAGATATGCAGATGACACCACCCTTATGGCAGAAAGTGAAGAGGAACTAAAAAGCCTCTTGATGAAGGTGAAAGTGGAGAGTGAAAAAGTTGGCTTAAAGCTCAACATTCAGAAAACGAAGATCATGGCATCTGGCCCCATCACTTCATGGGAAAGAGATGGGGAAACAGTGGAAACAGTGTCAGACTTTATTTTTCTGGGCTCCAAAATCACTGCAGATGGTGATTGCAGCCATGAAATTAAAAGACACTTACTCCTTGGAAGGAAAGTTATGACCAACCTAGATAGCATATTCAAGAGCAGAGACATTACTTTGCCAACAAAGGTCCGTCTAGTCAAGGCTATGGTTTTTCCTGTGGTCATGTATGGATGTGAGAGTTGGACTGTGAAGAAGGCTGAGCGCCGAAGAACTGATGCTTTTGAACTGTGGTGTTGGAGAAGACTCTTGAGAGTCCCTTGGACTGCAAGGAGATCCAACCAGTCCATTCTGAAGGAGATCAGCCGTAGGATTTCTTTGGAAGGAATGATGCTAAAGCTGAAACTCCAGTACTTTGGCCACCTCATGTGAAGAGTTGACTCATTGGAAAAGACTCTGATGCTGGGACGGATTGGGGGCAAGAGGAGAAGGGGATGACAGAGGATGAGATGGCTGGATGGCATCACTGACTCGATGGACGTGAGTTTGAGTGAACCCTGGGAGTTGGTGATGGACAGGGAGGCCTGCCATGCTTCGATTCATGGGGTCACAGAGTCATACACGACTGAGCGACTGATCTGATCTGATAGTCCTACTGCCCAGAGATAACCTAGTAACATTTTAGTCATTTCCCAGTGTTTTCTATGGATGTGCTTATGCCATTGAGTTTTTTATCTTTTTGGCCATACCACCCAGCATGCAAACTTCCCTGACTGGGGATAGAACCATGCCCCCTGCAGTGGAAGCACAGAATCTTAACCATTGAACTGCCCGGGCAGCCCTCTCTTGGGGCTTTCTACCCTGCTTGTTTCCGTAGGAGAGTCTGACAGCCTTTCCACACCACTGCCCCCATCCCCACGTCTCCATTTCCTCCTGTTTACTACTTAGGTGGTCACATTTCCCTGTCTCACAGGCAGATCCTTGTCCCCGTGGGCCAGGTTTGTTAACCAGCGGGCGGTGAGGGCTCAGTCCTGTGCGTGTGGACTGTGGGAAGCAGTGTGAGTCGGGCCAGGAGGCCAGTGGTTGCAGGCTCACGGTGCTGTCCTGGATGCGCCCTGTGTCCGCACCTCCCTCGCACCTGGGGCGCCGGGTGGGATGGGGGTCAGAGGCACACGGGGCTGGTCCCAGGGGAGTCAGGGCTGTCAGAGGGCATCCTGAAGGAGCCGTCATTTCCCCACCGAGGTGGTGGGTGTGAGTGGGACCTGCAGACAGTCCCAGGACTTCAGTCTCAGCGCCAGGGGACGACAGGGCAGGGAGCACATTGGGCCAGAGCTGCGCTTTCTGATCAGTGAGGTGGGTCATTGGCAGAAAGAGCCAGAACTTCTGGCTGGGGGCTCATGAGTCACCTTTAGGAAGACAATCTGCATCTTCTTCCAGTTGGTAGTTCTCCACCATAAGAGACATAAGCCTTGTTTGGTTGTGATTTCAAGGTGATGGCACTGGAGGAGGCAAGTGTGTGTGCATGAGTGTGTCAAAGAGAGGAGATGGACTGAACAGTTGAAATCGGCTGCTGGCTCCTGAACGAGGGTGTTTTGGGGTTCGGGCTGAGATTATCAGCCAAAAAGGTAGCAAGATAGACAATTGGCAGCTGGATCTACTGCTGTAGCCTCCGGAGGGGCTGGCCTTAGAATGTTCTGGGAAAGAAAGTTTTTCCTCCTGCTGACGTGGCCTGCATGTGCTCCACCAGCCTCAATGGCCAGAGCTGTGTGGGGCTCAGCCTGTGCTCAAGACCTTGTTGGGAACAAGATGAGCCCCTAAAACAGAGACAAAGAAGTTGGCAAAGTATTCCTCAGAGCAAAACAGCAGACAAATGCCCTGAAGAACTTCTAATTCTGAGTTGGCCCAAGAAAGTTAGTACTTAGGGACCTCATTTAATTTAATTTAATTTTTCTTTACAAGATTGCATATTAATCCCACCCAGCTAATAAGTGTGACCCTGAAGAACTTCTAATTCTGAGCCATTGTCCCGCAAGAAATCTGATGACAAATAGACCCAAGTCTTTTCTTCTATGGGGATGCTATATTAATATATACATACTTTGAGACATAACGCATCCTGTCATTGTAACAGTTTTCACTGTGCGTCTGTTCCACACACATAGTAACCATGTTCCTCACCTGCGCGCTGCCCCTGACTTGGGGTAGTCAGCACTCCTGAGGAGGGGGCAGACCTGGCCCTTCCACAGCTACGTGGGGGTCCATCCAGGTGGGGCGAGGCTGTCAGAAGGGGAGGAGGGTGACCGAAGCTCAGTGGCACTCACAGTGAGATGGTCCCTGGAGGCTGTGGTGTCCCAGAAGGCTGACCTTTTGCTCCTCCTTTGCTCCTGTTGTGATGGTGTGTGTGTCTGGGGAGCACAGTGCGTGACCAGAGCCCCTGTCCTCGTCCTTGTTCAGTCGGGGATGCTGAGTGCCTGGGACTCTGGTCTTCCCCGGATTCCAGATGTACGGGCAGGCAGATACTCAGCAGGGTGGAGTCCCTACCTCCTCACCCCAAGGGCTGTCCCCTTGTCTGTCTTGTAGAAACCCCAGGAGGGGGAGGGGGAGGAGGACAGCAAGAGCAGCAAAGCCCCCACCACTGTCCAGGAGGAGCATTTCTGAGAGAGGGCAGAGGAGCGACTCGGGGGACTCAGACCGCCCCCCACCTCTCCAGCCAGCACAGTTCTGCCTGCCAGCCCCACGGCCTTCACCCGAGCAGCTTCTGGGGGAACTGGGAGGAACATCTGTGTCTTGGAGGACAGGACTCTGCCTCCTGGAAGCCACTCCAGAACTTGTCCTGTCTCTGTGGGGGAGATGCCCTTTCCACCACCCAGGTTGGGGTCCCGCCCTTCCCCTGCAGGTTCTGGGAGCTGGCGGGGTGGGAGGGGGCAGAGAGAATCCTGGAGTCAGTCCTGGCTGCTGCCTCACCTTCCTGATCCAGCCTCTCTCTAGAGTGATGTTTTCCAGAGGAAGGGCGAGCCCAGCCCACTGTCTGTGTGCTTCCCTGCAAACTCACCTGGATCATTGCCCCCGAGAACTCCAAGGGTCTCCTGAGAGATGAAAGGGCAGAAGGAATGGGGGGCCTTGATGGGCCTTGGGTCTGCTGGGTTAGATGACCTCGTCCACCTCTGGTGGGGACAGTGTTTGCAGCCTCTCCTCATCCTTCTTCCAGCAACAATCCTTTCTCAGACACCCTGTATTTAAAGGGACTCCTTTCAACCAGCCCAAGCTGACCTCTCCTGCCTTGCCTGCATCTGGCTCTACTCAAGGCCTGGGGAGAATCGCCTCAAAATAAGACGTTTCTGCCAGTTCTCCTGTGCCCTGGGCTCTGTAATCAAGACGCCTGTGCTGTTCTGTTGTGCCCACTGCCTTGGCCACAGCACCTTGGAGTGGCCTGCGTGGCAGTGGTGCTTGGGCCAGGACCCAAGGTGAGCCCGCGGTGTCTGTGTCTGTGTGCACAGATACTCTGCACAGAAGAGAAGCCAAACTTCTGGCAGGAGGACCGAGTTAGGGGTGGGAGGGAAGTGGACAGTGATGGTTTTCTACATTTTGATGAGGCCCAAGTGTTTACTCTTCAGTCCCTTACAATGCATAAACAAAATGCTTACTGAAGCCATTTTTCAATTTTACAAACATAATCAGTTATTTTCTAGTTGTTAATATCAAATGTTTCAAGGCAGCAATAGATTCTCCTTATGGTCTGCCCTGTCATTTGTTGGAGCAGAGATGGCTTTGGGGGTGGGAATGGGAAGGAGGGGTGGGGGCTCCACAGCATGAGAGGTGGTCCCCTGCTGCATAGACGTTGCCATTGACTGGGTTATTTTTAAGATGAGGCTGCAGGGGTTACACCTGGCCTATTTGGGGACTGCAACTCGGTGCCTAACACGGGACTGGGACTGCTTTCCACACAGCGTCCACACGAGGACAGTGTGCCTGCTGCCAAGTGTGACAGCGTCACCCGAGTGTGTCTGCTGCCAAGAGCCCACTGTGGTTTCTGGCTGTAACTCCCAGGGTGGCTGGCATGTCTGTTCTCCAAGCACAGCAGTCATGCAGCAGACTGTCTGGGCCGGAATCCAGTTTTGTTTTCTGCAGTTCTGGATTGTTCCCCTTCTGTCCCTCTTCCCTTTGTAATGCATTCACCTTATGTGCATTACAGGAATGGGCTGCAGTCATCACTTTCCTGGACATTTCTTCTCTAGTGAGCTGACTGCATCTGGGGCACTCTGGCTCCCTCTCTGTCAGCAATCCTTAGGCAGACAAACAACGTTAGGATTCCACTTTAAATCACCTGGGAAGGGAGCCAAGCCTGGGCTGTTTGAGAACCCTAATAGCCAGAGTAGCTGCCAAATACTCTGTATCATTTCTGTAGATCCTCTGGGATCTTGCCTTTATTTATTTGGAATCACATTTCCTTGAGGCATACCTAGAAGACCCATATCGTCTTGTGCTTTCATTCATTCCTTTCTAATCTGGGCTCCCTGCAGGCCTCCATCCGAACATTAACTCTCTGTAAGATCACTGCTTTTCTTACTGCCTCCTACAACAGCTGGTAAGGGAAAGATAGTTTGTACCACGGAGCTCTTTTTCTAGGTGGGGACACGAGGCCTGGAATTGCTACAACCGCTTTTGGTACCATGAACGAAGCCAGCCTGGGAATGAAGCCAACACAGGAGGGCAGAGTCAAAAGAACTCCAGAGAAATGCAACTGAGTCCTGATCAAACCATTCCTGAAGCCTATTATCCTCTTTCCAGTTTTGTCAGCCAATGTTATCTTTATGGCTTCAGCTAGTTTAAGGAAGATTTTGTTCCTTTCACCTAAAGAGCCTTAACTGGTTGGGAATGCCCTTCACAAGCCCCCTGCTCCCTTTCCAACTCCTCCCTTTCACTTAGGAACGTCACCATTCTGTAGTTTAGTGACCTTAGTCCTTGAACAGACTAAGTGCTGCTAGGTCTGCCCTAGACACTGCCTCACATATGAAGACATATGACCTCTGTGATTCAACTCAGATCCCACCTCCTCAGATAGGCTTTTCCCAGTGATCTGAGTTCTGTACCTCCCTCCTCGTCTGAATCACGGTACCTGGTTTTCTAGAGTCTTAGCACTGTCTGGGGTTTTCTTTCAGGTGTGGGCTTGTTGACAGTCTGTTTCTTGACCCCAGGGACATTGCCTGGGTCATTCATTTTCCCTTCCCAAGTCTCTGGCATGGAGTAAGTGTTCAATAAACACTCGCTGAAGTGGCGAATGGGTTCTCACATCTATACACTGTGTGTGAGGGTCCAGCCACTGTGCAGGTGCTCAGGGCTGTATTTGGACGGCAGCCGTCTGCTCCAGTGCCTTGTCCTTGGGCTCCACTGTTCTTTTCATGCTCATACAGCTGTTTGCTGTATGTTGTCTGATTATGCTTTCTCAAGAACCTGTTTCTTCTTTGTGAAGAAAACTAGAGAGGGTTCTGGCTGTTCAGTTGTGTGCTCAGAATTTGGAAGGTGGGGATAGAGATGGAGGATTTGACATCTTGAGAAATGAACAAGAGACTAAAGGCAGCCAGGTTTACCTGGGTCTTGTGCTGTCCTACTCATTATGGTGTATTTGATCTGCAGAAAGCTTGGATCTTCCTCTGCTGAGCCTCAGAGGAGGGCAGGGGCACTCTGGGCTTAGGGGAGGCCACAGTACCAGGACAGATCAGAGCAGAAGCCTTCTCTATTTATCACAAATCTCGTTACACAAATACAGCTGACTGGAGAGTCTAAAAATAACCTAGACCTTTCCAACCCTGATCCACCTGTAGACTCAAGGACAGGGGCCATGCTCACTGGCCGGGGAGCCTTTCTTAGAAGAACTTTTGTCCCACAGATGGTTCAGAGTCTTGAGTCCTGCTGCAGAGAGAAGCCCAACCTGGGTGGACAACCCCTCAAGGCAGCCCTTGGTGGTAATGCTCTGGGCAAGGCAGCAGCTTCATGTTTCACCGTTTGTGTATTCCCACCACACAAGTCAAGAGGACAGTTAAAAATAAAAGCAAAAAGCAGAAGGCTGGAAAAGTGGTCCTGGAAGGGGCTCTGTGTGGGAGAAGGGCACACAGTGGACTTTGGATATCCTTGCAGTTTCTTGATTTGGATGGAGGTACAGAGCACTCATTCTAAAATGATTCTTTACATACATTTAAATGGCACTAACTTTCTGTATGCATGTTAATATCTTAAAAGTTTTTTAATTAAAGAAAAAAAAAACCCAAATGTGAAAGGCTATAAGTGGATGATGGAGCAGAAATGAAACTGAAGAGCATAGAGAAGGAAGAGGCGAGCAAAGGCGGGAGATGACATCTTGGACATGGGGATGTTGGCCTCAGTTTCTCTTCTGTCTGGATCCTGGTTCTGCTTCTAGGTGCTGGAGCCCCACTAGCATGCCCAGGATTGAGATACCTTAAATACAGACAGACTAGGTTAGTGGCTGACATAAGCACCGTGCTTGCTTAGATTACTTGTATAAGGCTTGTCCTTAGGGCTGGGACGGCTCCTGTGGGAGTTCCAGGGTCATTCAATGCTTACTTGGCACCATGAGGGGTGCCATGACGCCAATTGTGGGAGTTGCGGTCCCAAATACAAACAACTCAAACAGTATGTGCCCCGTGGCGATGAAGAAGGTCCAGAGCGTGATGTAGTAGAGCCTACAGGGGAACAGACAGAAATGGGACTGAAGGTACAGCTTATTCAGTGCAGAGGAAGTAGTCAGACTTGAAACACACAAATCAAAACCCAGGAAATGACTATGGCTAAAGAAAAAGGAGACTTGGTTCTGCAAAAGACCTGGCTGCTTGATCACATCAATTTTCCTCATGTCTAGGGCAAAACTGAAGCTTTCAACTGCTAAATCGAGAGGAGAATGACCCAGCAGAGTGCCTTTGCAAGTCTTAGCAAGGTGGTGAAACCAGTAACAGCAAAGCAGAGTCTGGGGTATGGCAATCCTACGTAGTGTAGATGATTTTGGACCAATCACATTTCCATATTCTACTTGCTCAAATTGTCTTTACTCTAGTCCAAGCCCGCTTTGCACCTGTCTCAGTGTTCTTGCCTGGAGAATCCCAGGGACTGGGGAGCCTGGTGGGCTGCCGTCTGTGGGGTCGCACAGAGTCAAACACGGCTGAAGCGACTTAGCAGCAGCGGCAGCAACAGCCAGGGGCTGGTCAGTGCTCATCTGATGGATGCCACGGAATGAAGGGCCTGAATGAGGAATGGGTAGCAAGGGACTTTCTGGGGCTTTTAGATGCTTTTGCAATATGGGCTGCATCTTAAGATATTTTGCATCTTAACCTAGCAAAATGGCCAGAGGGAGGACACAGTGATAACCTCACAGGAAGAGAATTTGTTCCTCAGTTTTGACAAGAAGATGGAGAAGACAGAAGTTATAGGAAGATGGACCACTTTGATACCTGGTGTCTTTCTTCTTTCTGAAATTTACAAATTATGAAATATTTCAAAAATACAAAAAATCATACATCATAGAATTTACCCCTATGCAACCAATACCCTACTCCATCAAATCTCATTTTCTTGACATTTTTGCTTCAGACACTTTTCCTAAGAAATAAAAATTACAGATTTCAGTTAAACCTTCCTGTGGATCCTTTTCCACCCTGATCCCATTCTCCTGCCTCCTTTCTCCCCAGAAGGAACTAACATCTTAAGATTGACTTTGATCATTCCTATGCATATTTTTACACACTTAGTAAACATGTATGTATTTTGATACATACATGATGTATGTATGTATCATTGGGTTGATGTCTTTTTTTTTTTTTAAGTGAAAGTAGGTTTCTTTAGAGAAATACACATTAAATGGGCAGAATGCAGACTGTCTCAGAAAGTAAGAACAGCTGGGAATTGATTTCAAGTTTCTGGTTAGGGAGGGGATAGAGTCAGAGAGTATATCAGAAGTACATGGACCAAACTCCCAGGCTCTTAAAAAAAGGTTGGAAATAGAAGTCAGCATTTCTGGCTGTCCTGTGTTGGGTGAAGGGGTAATGAATGGGTAAGAGAGGTAAAGATAAGTCTCAGCTGTCTCGGCTCATCCCCAAAGCACAACAAACAAAAGATACACCCCTTCTACTTGTCAGTAATTCTTCATCATGGTAAAGGTCGTTAAAATGATTATGCAGTCCTTACTCCCTCCCAGTCACCCTGAGAAGACACACGAGTCTCATTTTATACATGAAGGGACTGAGATGCAGAGAAGGTCTATAATAAACCTGCTGCTTCAAAGCTAGTTACCATTAGAAATGAGACCAGAGCCTATTTTCCAGTTTTCATTCTTAGGCCTCAGAGTGTTTCCACTAAACCATGCTACTTCCAAAAATATATGTCAATCTAGAACAAGTAAACCATAGTTTCCGGTTCAAAAATAGGAAAAAATAAAGTTGAAGAGATCACAGTGCTAACAGCCCTCAAATCCCACTTGTCCTAGTCTTCCTCAGTTTAAATGAACTGAGTCTCTAATATGCAGATCTGCAGAATCAGCAACAAAAATCACTGATTCCCAGGGCTACGAGGAAGACTTAATCAATGTCATGTGGAAGCATGTGGTATAATAAGAGGCTCAATAAACATCACCATCTCCTCTCTTGCCCCAGTGCTGAGAGTCTGGCTAACACAAAAAAATTTTAGTATGACGCTCTTTTGGTGGCCTCACTTGGGGACCTGAGCAAAGTTTCCATCTTGATTGGGGTGATGATTGCTGTTGGAAAGAAAGCTCGAGCCCCCTCCAGTGGCCAGTTCAGATTACAACACTATCTAGCCCAGAGGCTGTGATTGCTGACTATTGTTCCACACTAGAAGGCAATGGCACCCCCACTCCAGTACTTTTGCCTGGAAAATCCTGTGGACAGAGGAGCCTGGTAGGCTGCAGTCCATGGGGTCGCTAAGAGTCGGATACGACTGAACGACTTCACTTTCACTTTTCACTTTCATGCATTGAACAAGGAAATGGCAACCTACTCCAGTGTTCTTGCCTGAAGAATCCCAGGGACGGGGAAGCCTGGTGGGCTGCCGTCTATGGGGTCTCACAGAGTCAGACAAGACTGAAGTGACTTAGCAGCAGCAGTCTGTATGAGGGATTCCCAGGTGGCAAAGAGGTAAAGAATCTGCCTGCCAATGCAGGAACTCAAGAGATGCAGGTTTGATCCATCCCTGGGTCAGGAAGATCCCCTGGAGTAGGAAATGGCAACCTGCTCCAGTGTTCTTGCCTGGAAAATACCATGGACAGAGAAGCCTGGTGGGCTACAGTCCTTGGGGTCGCAAAGAGTTGGACTTGAGTGTGCACGCACACATGCATGCAGTCTGTGTGAGCCCTCTGAAGAGGCAGAATACAGAGGTGTGCTGGGTTCTCTGTGACCCTCCCTTCATGACTCTGTGTAAACACACAACCATTCACTGGTGGGATCATGATGTCATAGATCGTGATTTTTTTTCATCCCTGCCTCTCAGGGAGGAATGTGAGTATAGGTGTCATGGCCTCTCTAAAAGGAGCAAGCACACTACCTCTTTAGTAGAAGAAAGGCTGACCCATTAGTAAAGAAGTAGAGGGATGTGATGCAGGCCACTGGATCACAACAACCAGTTTGCTGTGTCCATTTCAAAGATTTTTAAGCTTAAAAACCTTCTGGCTTGTGATGTTTTCTAGCCCTGGAAGGAATGGTACCTGGTAATCTTTTATATTCACATCCTGGGTTACTATATCAAATCATAGGCCATATGATGGAATCATAGTCCATCATAATAGTGCTTCTTGACTCTGGGCATTTATTAGAATCAACTAAAGAAATTTTATCAAATTACCAAGACCTGGATATCAGAAGAGTTAAATCATATACTATGGAGGTGGACCCAGGACACCCCTGGTATTTTCTAATCCTTGCCTTGTTGATTTTAATGATAAACAGGTCTCCGAGGGAGGACCACAATGGCTCTGCTTAGCACCCATTGCCAACACAGGGAGATGCTGTTCCCTCCCTTACATACGTTTTGTTGTGAATGTCAATGGCGCAGAGGCAGCGAACCACTGATGAGAGCAGCGTCCAGACTCCAAAGGTCCGAGCTTGGAGGCCATTCACTGTGCAGCAGAAACAAGCAGGAGTGTTGAGAAGGGTGTGCCAGGGTTCCCCTCCAAACTCCTCCAGCTTCACTGGAGGAGTCAGAAAGCTGAGCCTGAGATCCCCTTGGCTGGGCAAAGTACAGGCTCTGATGCTGCACCTGGGAACTAGGATGGATGGAAAGAATTCCAGAAGGAAAACTGGTTCACCTCCTTTTCAAACGCCTGCAGTTGGATGGGTGAATTCCAAGAGTAGAAACCTAACAAACAGCCCACTTTGGCAGTTATTCCTAGGTGAGTGGTTTACCGGTCTGCCTGGAATCTGCTCTGGTGTTGGTGAAGCCCAGTGAGTCTGAATCAGGATAAGTGTGGGGAACACGGTGGCAAGTGGTCTGTCAATAAGAGATGCCTAGGAGGTCAGCGGACTTTCAGTGAGGCTGATACAGGAGAGAACGAAGAAATACTGAGCCCTGTCTAGACACCCACACCTGGTCTTTAAGAGACCCAGGTCCCTGGATCTCCTGAATTCAGATCTATATCATGGGAATGAAGCCCTAACAAGGCTGGTTTCCTGTGCGTGCAGGAAGGGAACAAAGCTCCGGTGTTAGCTGGGACCACTCTCCTTTTGCTAGCTTCATTCTGGCACTGCTGTGCTAAATACCTTGTCCAGAGTGTTTAAATCGTAGTCCATCATAACAGTGCTTCTTGACCCTGGGCATTTATTAGACTCAACTGATGAAATTTTATAAAATTACCAAGACCTGGATACCAGATCAGTTAAATCATATACTATGGAGGTGGGCCCAGGACACCCCTGCTATTTTCGAAAGCCTTGCTTTGTTGATTTTAATGTACCAGTATTGATCTACAGTGAAAAGCAAGGATACTTCCTTTGCTGGTCTCCTGAGCTAGAGAAATTTTAAGGGACAAGACTCACAACCGAATTGTCTTTCAGGATTTTCCTTTAAGGATTTTCCAGCCTTTGGAAAACCAGACAGCAACACTAAATTCACAACCCCAAAGATCTCTAGATGGGAGTCATTTTGAGAAAAAAAATCCCATATCTCAAACTAAAATATAGAGGTTAGTTCTGGAGAGCTATATTCTTTTTTTTTCTTTTTTAATTCTTTATAAAGCATTTTGATAGTGCTTCTGATGAAACAACAGGAAATTTCTCTTTTCTATTTCTATATATCTCTTTATGAGTGAGAACTAAAAATGGAATATCTCAGTAACGCTAACCAGAGTAGGCATCAGGTACAATTCTTCTACTGGATGCTCCAGGGTCCTGCTATCACCAGCAAAGTACCAGGAGGTCATGAGGGACCTACTTCCGAGCTGTGTGTGCATGCAGGCCTGCACAGGCGCACACACACAGTTCTGCTCAACTATTGCCCTTCGACAAATCAGATAACCTCTGAGCCTTTCTGTCTCCATTTTAAATTCAAAGGGCTAGGTGAGATGACCTCAAAAACACTGTGAATCTATACAGAGTTCCTGGACCACCGGAGGACAGCACTGGAGGGTGAAAAGTGGAATTGTTCCACCCACTTTTCCAGGTTCTCTAAGCTTTGTTCAAAGTGAGCCTTAGCCTTCTTACTTTCATTTTATACTCAGATGCTGCAAAAATGTGAGCTAAGTCAGAACCTGAATCTGGATTACCTATAAATGTGACATAGAATTGTCGCTACTATGAAACGGTGCTGCCGCTCAAGCCACCCCACGTATCAAAGCAGGGAAGCGCAAGCTGAAATGTGCAGCCACTCTCCAGCAGAGAGGCTCAGGACGCTGGGGAAAGCCATCGTGGGCCTACAGAAGTTCATGTGGGAAACCAACCTGGAGGGATTTTGGATATCTTTTCAGGGTCTGTGTCATGGTTTGAAAAGACCTTGGATTAGTAATTCTCCATATGCAATGTAGGGTATAAACCATATGGCCCATGACCTGATTTCTGAAAGAAGCAACAGGAAAACCTTCATGGTTTCCTCATCAGGTATCAGTCATCAGAAGTCTGTTTCCTCACTTGTTCTTGTAATGGTATTTGTACAGACCAGCTGCCAAGGGCAGTGTAAAATGAATGGAAAGGTATTCAGAGAAGCTTGTGGGCAAAATGGACAATTGTTATCCACCACGTCTGTTGCTCTAGTGGCTTAGGATCACTAGCTTAGGTAGAATCAGAATCACCTGGGAAGTTTCAAAAAGAACTTCCTGTGACACATCCAGGGGGTGAAAGATTCAGTAATTAGGTCTGGAGAGGGAATTGGCCACTTATGTTTTGTTTGGTTTTAGTTTTTTGCAGTTATTTTGATGTACAGCCAGGTCTGGGGACCACCATTTAGGCCACTCCCACAAAGGATGCAGGTCTTTGCTTTCTCACCCAGGTCTGGTTTGCCAGTGTAGATATTTTCATAGAGAAAGGTGTGGTCTTGGAAGCTCTGCAGCGAGTGACCCGTGGCTATGATGGATGTCATCATCAGCCAGCTGCGTAACACGTTGAGGAATCTGCTCATGGCTCCCCTCCAACCTGAGAGGGCTTTTTGCCCTGGAAACAAAAGCAAAGGGCAGGAGACAACAGATGGTTAATGTGCTTCAACCATAAGCTCTGTAGTTAACCTGTGTCCCATTCATGAGAGCTGTACTAATCTTACTTCGTCAGTCATTTCATAAACTCCTCTCCCAAGCACCAGAGGCTCGTCTATCCCCAGGCACCCTTCATAGGGTTGGCACTTTGCCTTTGAATACCTACCTTAACTCAAAGTGTGCTGACAATAATAATAAAAGGCTAAATAATGCAGTGGCTGGAAATGACAGACCCTGTGGAAAAAGTGGGGAGAAAGGAACAGAGGAGAGGGAGGTGTTCAAACATCACTACAAAGAAATAAAATGGACTCTAATGAAAGATTTATGGAAGTTGGTCTCAATATTTCATCATACTAACAGTGGTGAGTCAACAGCATACTGTGCAATAAGTAGCACCATGCTTATTTTCGGCTAAGGAATTTCTCCAAAATATTAGCCTAAATCAGAACGCTCTTCTCTTGGCTGAAATCAGAGCCCTGGGATCTTTACTTCTAACCTGATGCTTCATGTCATTCTTTTGTACTGCAAGTACCTCAAAGGTAATTATAAATCTACTAACAGATACCTTCCTGGCCACTGGTGATCGATCCTTCCAAGCACAGAGAAGTCTTGCACGTCTGAGTGGCATCTATGGTTTGAGGGAAATATTTACATGCTTTAAGTTTTCTCTACTTTGGTTCACAGGGATTCCATGTTCCATAAATTAGGAAAACAATATAAAAGTTAAAAATAAATAAATTGTGGTGACTTGAGAAACAGTGAGAAAATTAGACGGAGAAGGAAACAGCTATGTTGGTGTTGGGTTGCGGAAGACATTACAGTTATTGATTGTTTGTATACACCACCTGCTGTGCCAAAAACCTATCTATTGTCTCACTGAACCTTAAACAAGGTCGGGAGACACCATTAATATTCCCACTTTACAGATGAGGGCTGGCACAGAGATGTTAAGTGACTTGCTTGAGGTTACGCAGTCAATAGATGAAAGAGCTGAGATACAGAGCATGGTCCATGGGTCTCTAAGATGGTCTCACTGAGCATATTTTGATGAAGTTTCCATTTTTGAGAGAGTCAAGCAAACCATAGCCACCTATCTTCAAGTATATAGAAAATACCATCGGGGTATATACTTTTTATTTAAAAAACAGAACAAAATGTTAGATCAACCCTTGCTGATCACTGATTCAAATTATCTTGGTTTAAATAACAACCATGTAATAGAAATCTAATCATGGAATTGATGCTTCCCATCTTTAGTATGTGACCCACGGTTTATCTACTGTCTGGTTAATTTCTTTGGCCTTAAGTGGTGATAAATTATCAGGCTTCCTTTGTCACTTTGACAGTAGGCCTTGTGTTATAGTCCCACATTACTCAGCTGAAACAAATACTAACATCAGTAATGGCTCAAGACAGTGTGACACACCAAAAACCAAAGAAGTTCCAGAGGTAGAAGCATCAGTGGATGAAAGGCTCAGTGCAAATGGGTCACAAAAGCGGACTCTGTCAAAGTCCAGAGAGAATGAAACTCTAACGGAATCACAAGCAGTGTCAGCATGGGCCAAGATACACACACTCCCCTCCCCTCCCCTCCTCCTTGTTTTCCCTCCCTCCCTCAGTAGGACACTTAAACTCTCAGGGTCAGAAAAGCTGCATGGATGGCCTCCCTCTTTGACAGGACTTATGCCCGTTTCACAGAAGCTCTCAGAAACTCCAGAAGATCAGAAACTCCAGAAGATAGCTGGTAAGGTAGAGCCTGAGCACTCTTCCAAACTGCCCTGCCAGTCCCTCAGCATGGCTTCCTCAACACTTTTGAGGGCCTCTGAGAGAATCCAACCTGTATTCCCCAATTTTGCCCTGACCCAGGCCAGGAAAGGTGTGGTGTTTAGTAGAGTCGGGAGTGAGTGGTTCCTTTCCTGGTCTCACTATTCAGTAGCTGTGTGACCATGGGCAAGTAATTCACACTTTACAGCTTAGGTTTCCTTACCTGCAAAAAGGAGATTAAAATTACCTATTCCAAGGGTTATTATAAGAATTACTTTAGAAAGCAAAGCTTCCTCGCATTGTGCCAGGCTCAGAGTGGCCACTCATTCGTTCATCGATTCACTCGTTCTGTACCTACCAAGCTTTCTTCGTTTTCCCAGCTCCCTCTTCTCTTGGTCTCTGAAATCTCTTTTCTCCCTACAAGGTTGCCTCCTGGGTATCTTTTCTATCCCATCTCCATTTTTTCCAGGCTGTGCGGATCCTCTCCACTAGAAGCCACACAGATACCTACTTCTCCCCGCTACATACACCCTACCTGGCTAGAGTATTCTCAGCACAGCAACAGCAGCAGCAAAGAAACTGCCCCAGCACAGCTGCAGACCTGAGTCTACCTGAGCCCTCGTTCCCGCCCCCACTCTCAGCCTGGCTCCCAGATTGGGTTGTTTCTATCTGTCCTCGTTCTGATTGGCTGTTTTCGTTCTGCGGGACGCCATGGGTCTTCGACCCCGTTACTGCTAATCAGCGGTTGAAGCTGCCCAAGCCTCAACCCCAGCACTGGGCCCTTGCAGTGAACACTCCTGTTGAGTGCAGCAGAGCAACTCCGGGTTCGGAGTCAATCTTTTTGGGACGGGGGGGGGGGAGAGCAGATAAAAGAATTCGAGGTCGGTGGAGGAGGAGGGAGGGAGGTGCAGAGCGCTGTCCCCGCCTGCTCGCCCCGAGCGATCGGAAGATGAAACAGGTAAACGTCTGCGCCGGCGCCCTCCTCCCTGGAGAGAGGGGCGCCCCGAGTCCGGGCGGGCGCCCGCCGCTGCACTTGCCTCTCCTTGTCTGGGAACAGCTGTTGGCTTCCGGGCGCGCCGGGCTGAATCGTAGCGGCTGCGGCTCCCCGCGTCCTTTCCGTGGGGAGCATCTGAGAACCTCCCTGGGATGGGGGTGAGCCATGGGTGGGACTGAGAGCCTGATCCTTTTAGGGTGAGGACACTCCTCGGGCGAGTGTCCTCAATCTTCCGATCGCCCTGTCTCTTCCTGCCCAGCTGGCAGCCTAGCACAGGTTGGCATCCCTTCGTCGCTTGGAGGTTGTTTGTTTTTTATTAACTTAAGGGACTTCCCAACATTTTGGGAAATTCTGAGAAATCCTGTAGGGGATACTCGGAAGAAAACCTTGAGATTGTTGCATACTGCCCATTTCGCTGAACATGTGTAGGGATCCTTGTCGGAATTGCCTTTCCTCGCCCCCTATTTATGTTATCACATATGTTAATGCATAGGAAAACAAGGTTTGGAAAGATTGAATGCTCATCTTTGAGTAATAGGATTATGGTCATTCAAACATTTTCTTATCTATTATTTCTAGTCCATCCTCAAACACAATGAAGTGTACCTTCTCTTTATTAAAGTATTTTAATTAGAAATAGTCTAATTTTAATGTCAATTTGATATTTGGATCATAGTTTGTGATTTTCAACAAGGAAGAATAATTTTTGAGAGCGTTTGGAGGGACAGTCCCCCCGCCCCAGCTATTTATAACCTTGATTCAGCAGAATAAGACCGTGGCATCTGGTCCATCACTTCATGGCAAATAGATGGGGAAACAATGGAAACAGTGAGAGACCTTATTTTGGGGGGCTCCAAAATCACTGTAGATGGTGACTGCAGCCATGATATTAAAAGACACTTGCTCCTTGGATGAAAAGCTATTACCAACCTAGACAGCATATTAAAAAGTAGAGACATTACTTTACAAACAAAGGTCTGTCTAGTCAAAGGTATAGTTTTTCCAGTAGTCATGTATAGATGTGAGATTTGGACCATCAAGAAGATTGAGTGTCAAAGAATTGATGCTTTAGAATTGTGGTGCTGCAGAAGACTCTTTTGAGAGTCCCTCAGACTACAAGGAGTTCAAACCAGTCAATCATAAGGGAAATCAACCCTGAATATTAATTGGAAGGACTGATGCTAACACTGAGGCTCCAATACTTTGGCCATCTGATAGAAAGAGCCGATTGATAGAAAAAGACCCTGAAGTTGGGAAAGATTGAACAGAAAAGAGAAGGGGGTGGCAAAGGGTAAGATGCTTGAATAGCATGACCAACTCAATGACTCAAAAACACCAATCTGAGCAAACTCAAGGAGACAGTGAAGGACAGGGGAGCCTGCTGTGTTATAGTCCATGGGGTAGCAAGGAATTGGACATGACTTAGTGACTAAACAACAAACATCAAGAATAGAAAAACACTAGCAAAAATAAGCAAAATTAAAAGTTAACTCTTTACAATCATTCTCAAAGCTGACAAAATTTTAGTTCAGTTTCAGTTCAGTTGCTCAGTTGTATCGGACTCTTTGCGACCCATGGACTGCAGCACGCCAGTCCTCCCTGTCCATCACCAACTCCCGGAGCTTACTCAAACTCATCTCCATTGAGTCGGTGACACCATCCAACCATCTCATCCTCTGTCGTCCCCTTCTCCTCCTGCCTTTCGTCTTTCCCAGCATCAGGGTCTTTTCAAATGAGTCAATTCTTCACATCAGGTGGCCAAATTATTGTAGTTTCAGCTTCAGCATCAGTCCTTCCAATGAATATTCAGGACTGATTTCCTTTAGGATGAACAGGTTGGATCTCCTTGCTGTCCAAGGGACTCTCAAGATTCTTCTCCTACACTGCAGTTCAAAAGCATCAATTCTTCATCACTCAGCTTTCTTTATAGTCCAACTCTCACATCCATACCTGACTACTGGAAAAACCATAGCTTTGACTAGATGGACCTTTGTTGACAAAGTAATGTCTCTGCTTTTTAATATGCTACCTAGGTTGGTCATAACTTTTCTTCCAAGGAGCAAGCATGTTTTAATTTCATGGCTGCAGTCACCATCTGCAGTGATTTTGGAGATCAGAAAAATAAAGTCAGCCACTGTTTCCACAGTTTCCCCATCTATTTGCCATGAAGTGATGGGACCAGATGCCATGATCTTAGTTTTCTGAATGTTGAGTTTTAAGCTAACTTTTTCACTCTCTTTCACTTTCATCAAGAGGATCCTTAGTTCTTTTTCACTTTCTGCCATAAGGGTGGTGTTATCTGCATATCTGAGGTTATTGATATTTCTCCTGGCAATCTTGATCCAGCTTGTGCTTCCTCCAGCTCAGCATTTCTTATGATGTACTCTGCATAAAAGTTAAATAAACAGGGTGGCAATATATAGCCTTGATGTACTCCTTTCCTGATTTGAAACCAGTCTGTTGTTCCATGTCCAGATCAGCATTAACTGAATGAATGCAGTTGTACAATAGTTTCAATTTTTCATTTTCTTTGGGACTGGCAGAAACCAGGACTGCTAATATTATTAGAAATTACTTTAAATTTTCATTTACAGACATGAAAGAAATTAAAAAGACATGAAAGATTAGTAACCAAAGTAGACTAGTTTTATGGTTTACTTTATTGAAAACTTAAGAACATTTTGGCTTTTAAACAGTTGTTTCATGAGGAATAGATATTATTCACTCTTGGGATCCAGCCTACATAACTCAAAGCCTCTAAGCCTCATTCATCCCAATGTCTGTGCTGGAAATGCCTTCCCCACTTTCTCTGTTCACCTAATCCCACTCTCTATAGTCCAGCTCATCTCACCACCTCCCTGGAGCCTTCCTCAGCTCCTGCAGCCCACAGAGTTGTATTTCTCTGAACTGTAGCACTCGCTGTATAATCATTTGTTGATGATCTTTTTAATGGATATAAATCCAGCTTTTACAATCAGAATTAAATACTTTGTAAGGACTAAAGAACCTATATACCAAGTGCAGGCTTCCACATCTATATGTATAAATTTATAATTTGGGATCCCCACCAAAATATAGAAAAAGAGCCCTTTTACATTTACTATTGCAAAGAATGTCGTGCAAAACTAGGATTGCAAAGCATGAATACTTTAATACAGCCTGGGGATCTGAGCAGATCTAGCAGATGTCCATGGAGAGACATCTTGGGACCAAGTCAACACCCTAGGTGATTTAAGACCTTCGAACTTCCAAAACTTAAAAAATGTAAGCCTGTTCCTCCAAGTGTGAACAAGATGGACTTTAAGATCCCTAAAGTATAAAACTAGTGTTTCATAGACATGAGCTGATGGAACATTAACAATCAAAACTCAACAGTAGGAGTTTAAAAGTAAGAGGAGCAAATGTCCATCAATTTGAACTGGGGTGAGGTGGGGTGGGATTACACCTGTATTTTCACTAACTTCTACTAGAAATTTAGCATTTCTCATTTGCAAATATAGGCAACAAGTCACAGTAGTATTAGCATTACCTGCACCTTCGACTCCATCTGAAATGACAGATTTTTTTGTACCATATGACAGTTGTTGCAGACATCTCAAAATAACATTGATATTTATCACTACTTCTAAGTTACAGCAGTTACTAAAATTGCTACTAGATCACCTGTGATTAGTCTTCTCATCTGGTGTGATGAGGATGGACCACAATTTGGCAAGCCTCTACACTCAAGCAATCATTCAGTTACCAACTGGTGACCTCTCACAGTGGTGGTCCAGGTATCTATGATGTTCCTGGTATTCTCCGCTTACAAGTGTTAATCAGAGACCACCCAAGGATGGGGAGCTTATGCAAACTAAGCAAAAATAGTCTTCATGTTGCTGTCTTTAGGAAATAAAATTGAAGTTTTACCTTCTAAATGAATAATCTTGCTATTTTATACATTAATAAATTCCAGATGTATTCATTCATTAAGTTAGTCATTCGGGCAGCAAGTATGTATAGAGCACTTACTAAAATAAAATTAGTTTGAATCATCTCAAATAAAATGAAATTATGTAGAGTCATCTAAAATTCTCAATATTTGACTTACCAAAAATAGCAATTTCATACAGTTCAATCTAATACTTGTGAGCCCAACCCCTAAGCCCACTAATAAAAGAGACAGTCATAAAGTAAAAGAAGATCTTCAATCAGGAAGACGGATGCCTGCACAAGTTAAAAATGTGGTGAAATGGCTAAGAGGCAGCACACAGAAAAAGTCACAAAAAGGCTAAGTGCCCAGAGGAAATTATCCATTTAATTATCCTGAATGAGAATGACCCAAATACATTAATAATAACAAATCTGTATTATTTTCTATGACATAACATGATGAAAAGCCTCTCCCCAAAGCTTTACTAATTTTTCAATAATTTTTCCTAGTTAAATAATATAATCTTCTGCTGTATTATAAGAAATATACTTTAAAATCAATATTAAATCTGGCAAGAATAATGCCTTAACATTTGTATGGCACTTTATCATTTAAAGGTAATTTTATACATATTATTCTATTATATTCAGCATGGGAGATACTATCCCCACTTTCCAGATGACATAGCACATGAATCCTAGTGGACTTACAGAAAATTTTAAAAACGAATCTTATCTTTAAGCCAGATTCTCTCTTTGCTGTCTGTGTCATGTAATAATATTAAAGGAGGCGAAACATCTAAGAGGTTCAAAATCCTGGAACCTAGGTCTAAATCTCAATCTATCCCTTAATCTCCATGTGACCCTAAGGAAGTTCTTTGATATGTGTGGGGCTGAGCTTAGTAAAGTGGGAATAATAACATCTTCAGATGTTATTGTTAAATGGGATACGGCAGTTAAAGCCCTTATCATCACCTATAGCAGCTACATTTCCACTATCTTCATTTATATTCTTGTGAGAATCCAGCAATGAAGAAACTTGACTCTTATCTAAAAGAACTTGAGAAAGCCATGTGTCTCAATAGACAGCACAGGCCTCAGAATTCTAATGGCCTGTTCCACACTTCCTCAAATAATTTATTATTATCATCACTCTATCATCCTAAAGGCTTTGTCACAATGTCACAGTGTTGGGAGACCTACTTTTCTTCCATATCTAAAAAATTAAAAAACTCCTATGTTAGGAGCTCTGATCAAGAGTTGACTAAGAGCTACTACCTGTACCATCTAGGGCTGATGTTCACTCATGAGGCCAGAACAGAGCCTTATCTCATTTCAGATAGCTGAAGTGAAGTGAAGTGAAGTGAAGTGAAGTGAAGTCGCTCAGTTGTGGTCTGACTCTTGGCAACCCCATGGACTGTAGCCTGCCAGGCTCCTCTGTCCATGGGATTCTCCAGGCAAGAATACTAGAGTGGGTTACCATTTCCTTTTCCAGGGGATCTTCCCGACCCAGGGATCAATCCTGGATCTCCCACATTGGAGGCAGATGCTTTAACCTCTGAGCCACCAGGGAAGCCAGATAGCTTATGGTCATCCCCATAAAAGATCCCAAATTAGACCATGTATGAAGACTAAAACCAGAGTCAGATAACACCAAAGGAAGGATATTGGTAAAAGGGGAGAGGAGTAAAATAAGAGAACTATCTTTCAACCTGAAGGCAAAGGGTCAAAAGCAGGCTTGCAATTACTTATTCCTAGCTTACCACCTCCTCATCCTCTGAGGATGATGCTGTTTCTTCCGGGTCCTGAGCCATCATGACCTGCATTTGCTTTAGAGTTTGTCATGCAGTCAGCAGACGGGGGCCTCAGAGACCTTTCCTTGCACATTCACTGGATCAAACAATTTGGGTGGCACAGATTCCTGCCAGAGAGACAAATGATCTGAAACGCAATGCAGCTATCTTTTTGTTCATCATTGCTGGTGATCTTCTATGTAATGAAAATGGATATTTACCTAAATACTGTCCAACATCTATAAGCTTAGCTTTTTTCACAGTGCCTCACATATGACATAAAGATCAAGATTTTATTTGTCAAACATATTGTCTGTCCTCTGTGTATTTGAAGAGCAGCTATTAAGTTTCCTGTGTTTCTTTTACATACTAAATCTAATGTGCACCAAAAGGATAGGCTTACTTAACTTTGAGGAAAATGTGAGATACACAGCTGATGGCGTAAAACATAGGTTCCTTGCTAGCAAAACCTGACATGAGTTAAAAAGAAAAACACAAGTTTTAAGATGCTAGCAAATATTTCTTTAGGCTTTATGACAAGCACAGGGAAAATAAGATCATGATTCCACTGAAATAAATTCAAGCAAAAAATGAATATATTCTGCTGAATCAAGGCTATAAATAGCTGGGGTGGGCGGGAGGTCGGGGGGGGGGGGGGAGGTGGAGAAGACTGTCCATCGAAACGCTCTGAAAAATTATTCTCCCTTACTGAAAGTCATAATCTATGATCCAAATATCAAACAGGCATTAAAATTAGCCTATTGCTAATTAAAATAATAAAGAAAAGGTACATTTCATTGTGTGTTTGAGGATGGAATAGAAATAACAGATAAGAAAATGTTTGAATGACCATAAATCCTTTTATTCAAAGATTACCATTCAATCTTTCCAAACCTTATTTTTCTATGCATTAATATATCTGATAATGTAAATAGGGGGCGAGGAAAGCCAATTCCCACAAGAATCCCTACACAAGTTCAGTGAAATGGGCAGTATGGTACAATCTCAAGGTTTTCTTCCGAGTATCTCCAACAGGATTTTTCAGTATTTCCCAAAATGTTGGGAAGTCCCTTAAATTAATAAAAAACAAACTAAACCTCCAGGCGATGAAGGGATGCCAACCTGTCCTAGGCTGAGAGCTGGGCAGGAAGAAACAAGGCAATCAGCAGATTGAGGGCATGCACCCGACGAGCATCCTTGCCCTAAAGGGATCAAGCTCTCAGTCCCACCGATGCTCACCCCATCCCAGGAAGGTTCTCAGATGCTCCCAACGGAAAAGATGCAGAGAGCCGCAGCCACTGTGATTCAGCCCAGCGCGCCCAGAAGTCAACAGCTGTTCCCGGACAAGGAGAGGGAAGTGCAGCTGCCAACACCACCCGGACTCAGGGGCGCCCCTCTCTCCCGGGAGGAGGGAGGAGGGCGTGGGCGCAGGCCTTTACCTGTTTAATCTTCCCATCCCTCGGGCTGGCAGGCGGGGACAGCACTCTGTGCCTACCTCCCTCCTCCTTCCCCATCCAGGCTCCACAGAAGTCTTGACTTCTCTTTCCCCACTCTTTCCCCCTCCATCCCAGAAAGATTGACTTGGAACCAGGAGTTGTTCTGCTGCGCTCAACAAGAGGGTTCACTGCAAGGGCGCTGTCTTGGGGGGGTGAGGCTTCAGTCAGTTCAGTCCCTCAGTCATGTCCGACTTTGCAACCCCATGGACTGCAGCACTCCAGGCCTCCCTGTCCATCACCAGCTCCCAGAGATTACCCAAACTCATGTCCATCCAGTCAGTGAAGTCATCCAACTGTCCAGGAGTTTGTAACTTCCTCAATCCTGTCTCATCGCAACAAAAATTTGAAGCGATGGGCAGACCAGCGTTACAGCCCTTGGATGGACCAGTGTCACAGCTCCGTGTTACAGCTCAGTTTATTCAGAAAGTAAAGGAAAACACATCCTTGAGGCATGAGGGTATGCCGACCCATAAGACACGAAGAGAAGAGAGCCCCCCGCCCCCCGCCCCACCCCCGGCCCAATTTGGCTCCTCTTTTTACATGTTTTTTCTCCTCCCTCTGGGCCTGCCCTATGTAAACTGGGCTAGCCAGGAGTGCTGTTTGTTTTACCTGAGGTCCTCATCTGGTTCTCCGACCTTCCTTTGTTCTATTTTTGCAGGCTTTTCCCTTCCTTGACTTTTAACCACCGCCATTCTGGACTCTTTTTTCCTATTCTAACTCCCTAACATTCCCTTCTCAAGAGATGGGAGGCCCAGTTCCCTGGGAATAGGGGTGTGAGGGCTTTCTGGCTACTTCCTGCTGAACTGGGATGGTGAGGAGCATAGGGCCTCCACGTCTTGCTAGTCTC
This sequence comes from Bos mutus, assembly GCF_027580195.1. Taxonomy (NCBI): domain Eukaryota; kingdom Metazoa; phylum Chordata; class Mammalia; order Artiodactyla; family Bovidae; genus Bos; species Bos mutus. The sequence goes on from NC_091626.1 coordinate 98,974,061, forward strand.
AGGCTTCAGAGTCCTTACAGTGGTGTCCATCTAAGGGTGAGTGATATTTTCTGTGGTTGGCTGTAGTTTTATATATCCTTGTTGAACTGGCACTGCATGTTGTAGCTTGTTGACCTGGGCAGAGACAAAATGGGTTAGACAACTGATAATTCATGGAGCAGTCATAAGGAGCATCTATATGGTGATGGCAGGGAATAGTAGGGGCATTAGCCAATTCCAAATTTCCCATAGCCAGGAGGATCCCCCAGAGAGAGATTATAGCCACCCCAAGAACTCTCCAGCTCTTTCTTTGAGGTCCTGTAGGATCTAGAATGTTTTTCTTGAGGACTAAAAACAGTTCTCATTCAAGATGGCTCAAGTCCCTCCTTGTTTAGGGATCAGGAGATCTATCTCCTGTCTATTTTGGAGTACAACACCTTCCCAGCTGTGTTGACTCTTTAGAGCTATCCAGAGGAATCTTATCCCCAGAAACTTAATTTTGGGGGTGTTCACTAGAATGGCACTCATTTGTAGTTCTGAATAGGTATCTGAGATCTCCCAGGGGCTCACAGGTGTATTTAGTGTCCTCTTCTGTTTTCTTCCATGGCTTGACTTGTGTGTAGTGAATCCAGGAGTCATGTCCTGGTACCTTGACTGCTGTGAGGGTAAAAAGTATTACAGGGTAGGGGCCCTTCCATGTTCGCTGGAGTTGAGCCTTTGGGGACCCATCCTTCCAGACTTTAATTAGGACTTGAGTCCCTAATTAAAGTCCCTTTATTTAGGACTTGAGTCACCCATATAGTGGTGACTCTTTAGAATCTTTTGGGTCCTGGTTGACACCCCACAAGCGTATATCCTGTTGGAATTGCCCAATGGTCATGATATAAACCAGAGGGTCTGAGCCTCTGGATCTAGGATGAGGTCATTGACATAAACAAAAGGTCTCCATATAGCACCTCATAAGGACTAAGACTAACCTATTCCTTAGGGGCAATATGGGTGCAGATGAGAGCTATTGGTAAAGCCTCCTTCCATCCCAGGAAGGCCTTTTAGGTTAGCTTTTTTATCACTGATTTTAAGAATTGGTTGGCTCTTTCTACTTTCCCTGAAGACTGAGGCCTCCAGGCACAATGGAGATATTAAATAATCCCCAATGCTTTAGAGACCCTTGGGTGACCTTAGAAGTAAATGATGTCCCACTGTCACTTTGTAATGACCTGGGCAAACCAAATCCCGGAATGATTTCATGGAGCAGTTTTTTTTTTTTTAACCATCTCCTCAACCTTCTCAGTCTGTGTGGGAAAGCCTTCAATCTAGTTTGTGACTGTATCTATCATGACTAATAGGTATTTATACCCTTGAGAAACTGACATCTGGGTGAAGTCCATCTGCAAGACCTCTCCTGAGTACGTACCATGTCCCTGGAAGGACTGGGCCAGCTAGGGTCTTCGAGTTCCTTGGGGGTTATTTTTTAATTGGCAAGTGGGACAAGAGGAGACCGACCACTTGCCTTATAGTTGTCTGGAGGCCTGTCCCTCTGAAGGAACTTTCTAGTCGTCTTTGGAGTGCCTTCTCCCCTAAATGAGTGGTGGGATGTAACGAGTTAACGAACTTCCATTGGAGGATCCCAGACAGAAAAAGGAGTCCCTCCTTTGGAAACACATCATATGGTCTTCTTGAAAGCCCTCAGTCTTAGCTTTAAGAGTCTCCCTTCAGTATATGAAGAAGTTTCTGGCATTTTAGTCTGTGGAACTAAGGTGGCAACCCGTATTAGGTCATTGTTGTGTAATGTTGCTCTCTTAGCTGCCTGATTGGCTGCTTGGTTCCCTTGTGCCACTTCTGTGCTCCCTTTTTGAGTTCCTTTACAGTGGGAGACTGAAACCTTAGTGGGCAGATGAACTGCCTCCAAGAGCCTAAGGAATTGATCACCATATTTGACTGGGGAACCTTAGGTGGCCAGTGGCCCCTTTCTTTCCAAATAGCAGCATGAGCATGTAGCACCAGAAAGGCACACTTGGACTCAGTGTAAACGGCGACTCTTTTTCCTTTTCACAGCTCTAAAGCTCGAGTCAGGTCTATGAGCTCAGCAAATTCGGCTGAAGTACCTGGTGGCAAAGTTTAGCCTCTATGGTCTCAAAACTGGAGACTACTGCACATCCACTCTTCTTTTTCCATCCAAGACAAAGCCGCCTCAATCAGTGTACCAGACTTCCTCAGGATTTGTCAGAGGATCTTCTGACAATCCCTCTGGGGGTTTTGTTCAGTGGTCAAAGTTTTCTAGTCAAGAGTGAAAGAGGAGAGAGCCCTCAGGGGTAGGCAGGGGGGTGGCAGGGTTAAGAACCTTACAAGGGGATATAGTCAGGCCTGAATTTTCCATCAGCACTACTTGATATCTGAGGATCTTTGATCAGACATCCATAAATGGCCTCTCCCATTCAGGAGTTTTTTCACTTGGTGGCTGGAAAAAAATAGTTTGCCCCCAAGAGAGAGTTTTAAAGCATCTTCTATCAGGATTGCAATAGCTGCAAGATTTCAAAGGCAGGGAAAGATCTCTTCCCAATAAGGGAGGAGGACACTCAGGAACCACCAGAAACTGGTGGGAAAATATTTGTCCATCCCAGCAACAGAGAAGTGCTTGGGTGAATCTTTTAGTAATCGTTTTTCCTGTATCACCCAAAATGCTACAGGTTTGGGAGGAGAAGGCTCTGGAGTAGGAGGTCAGGACAGAGTAGGTAGCCTCTGTGTCAACCAAGAAATTCTCAAACCTACCTGCCACATCCAGTTCCAACCTTGGCTCCAGCCCCATGATGGTTATCTGTGACAGGTGGGCTGGCTGGAGCAGGCCATTTCAGTCCTGTTGAACCATCGTGAGGGAAGGCTTGGTGCTTGACCTTGAGGCTCTTGGGTCCTGAGGGCAGAGTGCCACCCTCCTTCCAATTGATGGCATTTGTAGCAAGCCGTTTTAGGAGACTTGTCATGGTTTAGACAGTCTTTGGCCCAATGCTGTACCTGTCTACAGATTAGGCATTTGCCTAGTGCCTTATCCTTCATGGACTCGGGGTTTGCCATAGGGCTTCCCTGGAAGGCAGCCAGCATTGGGCATGCCTTGTCTCTTTCCTTTTCTCCCTTCCCTGAGTCTTGGCGTCCCTCTCCTGTTCTCTGTTATAAAAGGTATTGGTGGTTGTCTGGGCCATCTCGTCTAAAGAAGAAGCAGGGTTCTGCTGCTATAGCTGTTGTAACTTTATCCTGATGTCTGATGCACACTGGGGCAGGAATTTGTCCTTTAAAATCACCTGTCCCTTGTAAGAGTCTAAGTCCATGTTGGTAAACTTCTAGAGGGTCTCTTTAGCCTTTTTAGAAAGGCAGTGGGTTTCTCATTGGGCTCCTAAGTTATTGCTGAGACTCAGTCATAGCTGAATACTTTTTGATGGGCTGCTTTCAGTCCTGCCTTCACATAGGTCAGAAAACGATCCCTTTCCCAGATGTGTTCAGGGTATTATAATTCCAACTAGGATCTGAGGAGGGGACCGCCGTTTCCCCTACTGGGTATTTATTGCTTGACATGTGAAGCCCCATAGCATACCTTTGGGCTCCCTTAAAGACCCTAGTATCAGTCCTGGGTGTTCTTTGGAAGGACTGATGCTAAAGCTGAAACTCCAATACTTTGGCCACCTCATGCGAAGAGTTGACTCATTGGAAAAGACTCTGATGCTGGGAGGGATTGGGGGCAGGAGGAGAAGGGGACAACAGAGGATGAGATGGCTGGATGACATCAACGACTCGATGGCCAAGTTTGGGTGAACTCTGGGAGTTGGTGACGGACAGGGAGGCCTGGCATGCTGCAATTCATGGGGTCGCAAAGAGTCAGACACGACTGAACGACTGAACTGAAATGAACTGAACTGATGTTCAGGGTCAGATAAAGTTTGACTAAATATGAGCATGATGTCCTTCCTTGTCAAGTCAAAGACCAAGGTAATATGTTGGAATGTATCTGTATATTTGCCTGGGTCATCTGTATAGCTTCCCAGGTCTTGTTTGATTCATCTTAGTTCTAAGAAGTTCTTAGTCTTGTGGGCCCAGGTTGGTATGAATTCGCCTCCAGTTTTGACTAAGGGACATACTTGAGTTGCCTTTTTTGGAGGGAGTGCTCCCGGATATGGGGGCACGTTTGGATATAAGGAAGGAGCACCAGGCAACTCGGGAACCATGGGAGGTGAGCCTTCACGGGGGGGGGCTCCTTTTCTTGGTGGTCTGTACCTAGCACATTTGCCTAGCAGTGAAGGAGGTAACAGACAGAACAGGCTCCATCTTGAAAGCAGGAGTCCATCTTAGGCCAGACTGTGAACGTTGGCTACATGCATGGTCACCCTCCCAAAGGACTCTGAAATTTGTGCCCAGTGTCTATAGAAACAGCATACCAATGGAAAACCAGATGCCCCCGGATGAAAGAGCCTCAGGACTTGTACCAACCTAGACTCTCCATCGCTAAAAGAATATGCTAATTATCTCTGTAACAGAACAGAGTCATAAATTTTATTATGCTTATTGGGCTATGACCACAGGCCTATTGATAAATGTCCACTGTTTAACTACCTAGGCTTATGATACATGAATTATGGGTTAACTTTGATTGTATCTCTCTTTCACTTTGTCCAGACTAGTTCAAGGAATTTGGGGAGGTGTGTTTGAACATGTATACTTAGGGTATATAAGGTTTTTACAAAAACTGGTTGGAGTCCTTGGCTAAGAGGAGACTCTGCCTTGGGCTCACCAGTATAATAAACTGCACTCCATTATCTGCATTGTCCTTCTGAGTGAGCTTGTCTCCTGGAGCACATGGCTAAAACAGTAGGCTCACTTTTAGGGCATACAACAATTCCATACTTAGGACAGAGTTCCTTCATATCTCTTAGTGGGAAGAAAATTTGGACATAGGGGATCTTTGTCCATTTCCCTTGTCTTTTGCAGAATAAGTCTAGCTGCACAATGGCACTGTAATTTAAACTTCCATCCTCAGGCCAGTGTTCCTTGTCCCCTAGAGGATACTGTGGCCACACAGTGGCACAAAAGAATTTTAAGCGAATTCTCCTTAGAGTGAGAGGATGGAACAGCTTACACTTATCAAGGGCATCTGTTGGGAAGTGGATTGCTTCTTTCCCATCTGAAAGACAGTGATGACAGGGAGGAAAAGAAAAAAGAAAAATCTAATAGGCCTCCTCCAATTTCCATGGGTTGATTTCTTTAAGGGTGAGTCATTTGGAGCTTATCCTATGCAGTACTGTTGCAACCTGAGAGCCAGCCATTCCCAGGTCAGGGTGCAGATCCCCAGGCAAGCTGAGGCATGGCAGCCTCCTGGAGATCGAATCCCCAGGCAGGTTGGGGCAGGAAAGGCATGTTGACCTACTGGGATCGCTGGACTGGCGGATCTCCAAGCAGGTTGAGGTGTGACAACCTTTTGAGGAACAGATACCTATGCAGGTCAAGGCAGGTCGGCCTCCTGGGACCCCTGGACTGGAGATGAATGTCCCCAAGTTCTCCAGCATGACTCGTGCTGGGAAGGATTAAGAGGTTGTAAAAGACCAGATGTTCCATAAAGGTGGAGTTGAGATTTGATCTGGGGGTATGTTTGTAACTTTACGAGAATGGTGGTAAGGATTTGGGCCCAAGTGGCCTGCAGGGCTAACTCCCAAAGTGGCAAACATTATCCCCAGAAGCCCTATTGCCCTTGAAGGGATGCCACCAACAGATGGCCTTCTAGTGGGCATTGCATGCCTGTCACCCACCCTATCGGGTTCACTGACAAATGCTGTTGTTGCACATGTTATAGGAAACATGGACGATAAAGGCCTGACTATCCAGAGGGATTGGATATTATACAGTATTTCCCTCCCAAGGGCCAGCTATTTTTAGGCTGTCCCTCCAGAAGATTGTAGAGGCAACATTGTGAGCCTGGACAGGCCTCAGGAAAAGAGCATGGAACAGGAGGGAAGGAGGCAGGGCACAACTTTTGAAAGAATGACATAGCGCAAGACCATAACATAAACCGATTAATATCAAATGGGCCCAAGATGGCAAGTCAAATTCAACTAAAACTTTATTCCCAATGTGTAAGCTAAATGACACACCCAGAGGTGGCAGGACAGTTCCAAGGCACTGTCAAAAGACAGAGAGTGAATGCTTCCCCATGGTTGGGATGAGCCTCCCACTCATTACCACATGAAATCTCTCAGCTCAGGAAAACTAACCACACCACATTCCACGGCCACCTCAGTCTCCTCTGCGATGGCCCACACCCTGTGGCATGTGCTTTTCTCTGACTCTGAGCAAATCCACCTCTTACCTATTGCTGTGTCTCTAACTGAATTTTTGCAATGAAACATCAGAGCCTGAGCTTCATTCGGTCCTGAAGCCAGACACCAAGGGTTTTGGCCGGGCTCAAGTCCCAGGAGAGAGGAGCAAAGGACAGGAGGAAAAAGCACTGGGAAAAACGTGCCAAGGAATCTTCATTACCTGCCAGAAAATCTGCTAAATACCTGACCTGTGCTCACAGTTTTCATTGACCTGATCCTTGGCACAAAGAAGATTAAGGACAGAAGAACGCCCAACCGCTTGGGCAACATCTACTGGGGCCCAGCAGATCGTGGAGCGTTTGGGACACGCTGAGGAGTAGCCCCTTCCAGGGTCCCTCAATTGCACCCACTGCCACTCACCTGTTCATAGGGGGTTCGAGGAAACAAGAAATGAGAGATTGTAAAGAAATTAAGATTTTGTTAGGCATATGTCCTTCCAGCCATAGGAGCAAGGACCTCCTACCTTAACTGGAGGTCTTCTGCAATCTGAGACTGAGTCGCGGGAGTTTTCTGCAGTTTGTTTTTCGCTGTCCCGGTTTCCAGTACACTGGGCTTCTGTCACTTCCCCTGTGCTGGGATTTCTTCACCTCGAGCTTCCACGGTGAGAGCTTTCGCTGAGTTGGGCTCCTGCCATGCTTGGCCTCCTCCTTGAAGGAGAAGAGCCGAGGTTGTTTCAGACAGGTAAAATCTGAGTCACAGCACCACAGATGTCAGGGGAGTTTGTAATTTCCTCGGTTCTGTCTCATCGCAACAAAAATTTGAAGCGATGAATGGACCACCATTACAGCCCTCGGACGGACCAGTGTCACAACCTTCGGATAGACCAGTGTTACAGCCCTCGAATAGAAAGGTGTTACAGCTCCGTGTTACAGCTCTTTTTATTGAGAAAGTAAAGGAAAATACATCCTCGAGGTGTGAGGGCATGCCAACCCAAAAGACGCAAGGAGAAGAGAGGCCCCTGGCCCAATTTTGGCTCCTCTTTTTATATGTTTTTTCTCCCCCCTGGGCCTGTGCTATGTAAACTGGTCTAGCCAGGAGTGCTGTTTGGCTTACCTGAGGTCTTCACTCTGGCCCACGGACCTTCCTTTGTTCTATTTTAACTTCCTCCTCTTTTAGCCACCACCATTCTGGACTCCTTTTTCCTATTCTAACTACCTAATACAACCATCTCATCCTTTGTCATCCACTTCTCATCCCGCCTTCAATCTCTCCCAGTTTCAGGGTCTTTTCCAATGAGTCAGTCCTTTGCATCAGGTGGCCAAAGTATTGCAGTTTCAGCTTCAGCATGGGGGCGGAGGTGGGGGGGAGGGGCTTGGGCAGTGCCAACCATAGATTGGCAGTGATGGGTCGCCTGCTCGAGCAGAATCAAAACAGCCAATCAGAACAAGTACTGATGGAAACAAACCAATCGGAGCCCGGCTGAGAGTGGGGGCGGGGACAGTGGGGGCTCAGGTAGACTCAGGTCTGCAGCTGTGCTGAGGCAGATTCTTTGCTGCTGCTGCTGCTGCTGCTACTGCTGTGCTGAGAGTACTCTCGCCAGGGAGGGTGTATGTGGGAGGCAGAAGAGGTAGGTATCTGTGTGGCTTCTAATTGAGAGGATCCTCACAGCCTGGAACAATGGAGATGGGATAGAAGGAAGATACCCGGAGGCAACCTTGTAGGGAGAAAAGAGATTTCAGAGACCAAGAGAGGAGGGAGCTGGGAAAACGAAGAAAGCTTGGTAGGTACAGAACGAGTGAATCGATGAACGAATGAGAGGCCACTCTGAGCCTGGCACAATGCGAGGAAGCTTTGCTTCCTAAGGTAATTCTTATAATAACCCTTGGTATAGGTAATTTTAATCTCCATTTTGCAGGTAAGGAAACCTAAGCTGTAAAGTGTGAATTACTTGCCCATGACAGCTACTGAATAGAGAGACCAGGAAAGGAACCACTCACTCCCGACTCTACTTAACACCACACCTTTCCTGGCCTGGGTCAGGGCAAAATTGGGGATACAGGTTGGATTCTCTCAGAGGCCCTCAAAAGCGTTGAGGAAGCCGTGCTGCGGGACTGGCAGAGCAATTTGGAAGAGTGCTCAGGCTCTGCCTTCACCAGCTATCTTCTGGAGTTTCCGAGAGCTTCTGTGAAACGGGCATAAGTTCTGTCAAAGAGGGAGGCCATCCATGCAGCTTTTCTGACCCTGAGAGCTTAAGTGTCCTACTGAGGGAGGGAGGGAAAACAAGGAGGAGGGGAGGGGAGGGGAGTGTGTGTGTCTTGGCCCATGCTGGCACTGCTTGTGATTCCATTAGAGCTTCATTCTCTCTGGACTTTGTCAGAGTCTGCTTTTGTGACCCATTTGCACTGAGACTTTCATCCACTGACACTTCTACCTCTGGAACTTTCTTTAGTTTTTGGTGTGTCACACTGTCTTGAGCCATTACTGATGTTAGTATTTGTTTCAGCTGAGTAATGTGGGACCAAACCAAAAGGCCTACTGTCAAAGTGACAAAGGAAGCCTGATAATTTATCACCACTTCAGGCCAAACAAATTAACCAGACAGTAGATAAACCATGGGTCACAAACCAAAGATGAGAAGAATCAATTCCATGATTAGATTTCTATCTACATGGTTTTTATTGAACCAAGATGATTGAAATCAAGCTCAACAAGGGATGGTTAACATCCCCCGATCACGCCTCCGTCTTCTCCCAGGTCTGCCTCCTGGAACCCGCTCCAGAGCTTGCCGCATCTTTGTGGGGGAGATGCACTTTCCACCACACAGATTGGGGCCCCGCCCTCCCCCTGCAGATTCTGGGAGCTGGGGAGGCAGAGAATCCTGGAGTCAGTCTTGGCTGCTCCCTCACCTTCCTGCTCCAGCTTATCCCTTGGGACAAAGCCTGCACATTATCCCGAAAAAAAGCTTATCAGGAGATTAACTTTTTCTAGTGTCTGAAGACCATTAGGAGCCCAGTTCTAAGGAGCAGCAGCTGCTCTGGGTGAGGGTCATTCTTGGGCCCCCAGACTGACCACTGACATTCTGTGGGAGAGCAAACACCCTCAGGACATACCCCTCAGGACTCTGGGACCAGGTTCTTCTGGCTCGTGTTGGCATCTGTCTGCAAATCCTCTTTCCTCAGAGCAGATCAAACCAAACATCAATAAACTTGACAAAACCTTTGCTGTGGCCTAGAACAAGAAGCTGATTTCAGAGAGTTGACCTCCTTGGGATGTGATGGTGCTAAGAATCTGGGGGGTCTGGTAGCCTGATTCGGGAACAGAAAGGCTCTTTTCTGCAGAAGACGACCCGGCCCAGGGCCTTGTGTGCGTCACTGCCACCTCCGTGCCTTCCTCCAGACACCACTCAGGGGCTCGTGTTCTCCTGCCTGTGACCCTCACTGCAAACTCAGCTGGGTCCTCCCTGCCTGAGAACTCCAAAGGTCTCCTGAGAGATGAGGGGAAGGGGCAGAAGGACAGGCGGCCCGTGAATGGGACTCGGGTCTGCTGGGTTAGGTAAGCGCATCCACCTCTGGTGGGGACAGTGTTTGCAGCCCCAGCCCCTCTAGCCACCCCTCTTCCAGCAATAATCCTTTCTCAAATATCCTGAATTTAAAGGGACTCCCTTTCAACCAGGGGCCCTCAGGTGTTGCCAATGGTAAAGAGTCTGCCTGCCAATGCAGGAGCTGCAAGAGACACAGGTTTGATCTCTCAGTCAGGAAGATCCCCTGGAGTAGGAAATGGCAACTCACTCCAGTATTCTCACTTGGGGAATCTGATGGACAGAGGAGCCTGGTGGGCTACAGTCCGTGGGGTCACACAGAATCAGACATGACTGAGCACACACACACGCACGCACCCTTTCAACCAACCCAAGCTTACCTCTCCTGCCTTACCTGCTGTCTTGCTCTAGTCATGTGCTTGGGGAAAATCTCCTCAAAATAAGACATTTTGGTTGCTTCTCATGTCCTTGATCTCTGTGCCATGACCCCTGTTCTGTTTTGTTGTGACCACTGTCCCCCAGGCTCAGCATATTTGAGCTGCCTGCGTGGAAGCACCACTGGGTGCTTGGGCCTCTGCCCAAGGGTAGCTGGTGTGTGTGTGTATACAGTACTCTGTATATAAAAGAAGTTCACACTTCTGGTGTGAGAGCTGAGTTAGGGGTGCAAAGGAGGTAGAAAATGATGGTGCCTTAATTTCCCAAGAATGTGTTTACTCTTGAGCCTCTTAAATGTATAAACAAAATGCTTACTGAAACCATTGCTGTATTGGAAATCATAATTAGTATTTTCTATTTATACACCAGATCTATTAAAGCAATAAAATATCCTCCGTGTGGTCTGCTTGTTTCTTGTTGGGGCAGAGATGGCTTTGGCGGTGGGAACAGGCTGGAGGGGTGGGGGCTCAGGGTAGAGGAGGCGCTCCTCCGCACTGTGGAAGGTGGTCCTCTGCAGACATAGATGTTACCGTGCCAGTGGGTTAGTTTTTAAAGATGAGGCTGCAGACGTTGCTGTCTGTCCACGTGGAGTCTGCAGCTTAAGGCCCGATCAGTGGCCCCAACCACTTTCCATACAGCACGATCATTTTACAGTGCAAGTCGACCACATCACTCCTCCACTTCCAACCCTCACCTAGCTTCTTAGCTCAACCAAAACCCAGTCCTCACCAGAGCCTACAAGACCCCATGCACTGTGGCCCCCACCTACTTATCTGATCATCTGTTCTCTACTCTTCTGTTCAGTCTCTCTGGTCCAGCCACATGACCTCCCTGCCATGTGTAGAACATACCAAGCATATTCCCGCCACAGGTCCTTTGCACCTGCCAATCCCTGTGTCTCGGGTTCAAATACTTCAGATATCCATATGACTTGTCTTCTCACTTCTGCTCAAACTTCCCCTCCTCAGCCAGGCCTTCCCTACCCGCCAGCTCACTCTGTCTTGCTGTCTTCCATGCTGTTACACTCACTGTTTGTCCCCTGAGTGTCTTCCCCACAGGACTGTGAGCCTCAGCAGCTTGAAGACCTTGTCAGTGTGTTCACCATCTCTTGCTCGGTGCTTGGACCAGTGCGTGGCTCATAGTCAGGGTTCTAAATGCACTTGTTGAAGGAAGAAATGAGTGAGTGGATATCACCAGCCCCAGACCACCCTCCATCCCTGCCTCCTCCCACCTCTCACTGACTTTCACGAAGGAGAGGAAAGAATTCCTGGATCTCTAGACCCCACAGAGTCCTTGTGATGTCTCAGACTTTCCCAGGACTCTGGCTGAGTGCTGGGTTTTGATGACTGTGGAGATGCTAGGGACATGTCAGATTGAAAGGGAGTGAGTGTCTGGGAGACAGAGGGAAGCAAGCTCCGTGATGGGCTTGGGGCCAGGCTCTGCGGGGACGCTGAGTCCTGGCTCATGTACCATGAGGGCTGCGGGGTGTGTCATGTACCATGAAGGAAGCAGCATGTGTCAGTCATTTCACATGTGGTTACTGATTCACAGAGAGGAGGTGTGCCAACAAGGAAACGACACAGCGTCACTGTGTGCATCCCCGGATGCTTGCCATCTGAGTCTGTGCCCATTCGTCTCCCTCGGTATTCCCCACACGGCAGTCACCCAGGCACCATGAGCAGCACCCCATTTCTGCAGCATCCGTAAACTCTCTGCACTGTGACTTCCCTTTTTAAACCCACTTGCTTTTCTTGAATCCAGGGATCTGAAAAGGAAACTCGCAGACAAGGGAGGCCAACAGGAAAGGTGGGAGCAGCCTGCCAGCAGGAGGAGCTGTCTGCCCAGTGGAGGCAGAGGGGCCTTGGAAGTGTAGGCAGGGAGGGGCTGGGGGGGCAGGTCCCAGGTGAGCAGAGTGGGAGGAGGTGGAAGGGGAGGGGCCCAGGACCCTGGGAGGAGGGACAGGAGAGGGGATGGCCTGGGACTGGGAGCTGGGCTGGGGAGGCTGCTGGGGGAAAGCTGAGGGGCAGGGAGTTGGGGGCTGACATTGAGGTGCTGTGCTTGTGGGGTTGGGGGTGAGATGTGAGTGAGAGACAGGATAGAGGCTGTGGAGGGGCCTGGGGAGGGTGTTAGGGTGGGGGAGCCCGTGGGGGAGGCTGAGACAAGAGTAGGCAGAGGAAGGGGCTGGGGGGAGGGGGCACAGTGAGGGTGGCCCTAAGAGTTAAGGGAGGAACGCAGAGGAGCAAGCTGCCTGTAAGAGATCCTGGTGGGTCAGGCCTGAAAAGGGGCTGGAGGAAGGGCAGTGATGGGGAGAGACGGGGCTGGGTGTCCCCTTCCCAATGGGCCTGGCTGTCCCCCTGGGACTGGACAGGGAGCATGCTGGCCTTGACTGGGCGGCTCCCCTTGTGCTGCTCGTGTCTGAAATGAGCTCACTCACCCCTGGTACACAGCTCCTACCCCAAAGGAGATCAGTCATTGAGTTTGTGCTCTCCCGCTACACAGGTAAAGGAGGTCTTGGGAGCACTGGGGAGTGAGAAGCACGTCAAGGAGTGAGAAAGGAGAGGGAGAGGGACCAGTAAGGTGAGTTGTCACAGGGACATCTGTAACAGCAGAGACACGGGGCTGTGCTTGGACTCTGGAGGCGTCTGCGGTATCACAAGTTGTTGTGCATGAGAAATTTGACACAGGCAGCCTCCAATGTGGCTGTGGTCCTGATCATTACTCTGGAGAATGTGGTGGTGTTTATTAGGAAAATGTGGATGCTCCCCAGCCCCAGGAAGAGGGGAAGCAGGTCCCTCACTTCTACTGGCCCCTGCTTCTCAGGACATATGAGTTCACTGTCACGTGCTGCTGGACTCATCTCCTGGTTGATTGCCCCTCTCCTTATGGGAACTGCCCCTCCTCCAGTCCAATGTGCACCCATGGAATTGGCTGCCTTTCCCCCATGGGCATGGCTGATGAGTCTAGGACTAGGCTAGGATTCTGGGAGTTTGTATTTAGCCAGAACATCAGGGCAGCCTTTCTCTGGCAGCTGAAGATGTCAAACAGTGAAACTTCAGCATGCAGAAAGCTAGTCTTCAGGAAAGAGACAAAGAAAGCTGTCACGCAGGATGCTATGAACTGTTTGTGTCTCCAAAATTTATATACTGAAAACTCATCACCACCCCCCTCCAAGATGTGATGGTTTTAGGTGGCATGTCCTGTACGAGGTGACTGGGTCATAAGGGTGGAAGTCCCATCAATGGGATCAGTGCCTTTATAAAAAAGGACCCCAGAGAGCTCCCTCGCCCCTTCTCTATGTGGAGACACAGCAAGAGAAGCTTCCTAGAATCAGGAATTGGACCTCACCAGACATGGAATGTGCCATCACCTAGAACCTGGGACCTCCTAGCCTGTAGAACTAATTGTAAGAAATAAGTTTCTGCCATGTGTAAGGTATTTTGGTTACAGCAGCTCAGAGGGACTGAGACACAGGGAGACAGAGAGAAGGAAAGAGTCCTGAGTGCCGTCCAGCCCTGGCTGGGGCAGTTCCCAGGGCATCAGCAGGTCTGACTTTTCTGCCACTTGCCTGGCCACCTCCTCCTTGAAGTCTGAGCTCCCTGACTGCCTAATCTGGTTCAAGTTGGGCATTTGTCATCTGCAGTCAGTGTAACAGTAAAAGGAAAAGATGCTTGAAAAAGTTCGGCTGCAGCCAGCATTCTTGGTTTCCCCATTTGAGACAGTAGGAGGCACTTTCAAGGCTGCTCGAGCTCAGGACTGCTGCTGGCTTCAGCTGCAGGGACCTCACCCAGCTATCGACTTTGAAAAACTGCAGGGAATCCATAAATCCTTGGGCTTCATTTTGATGCTTGTTTCTTTCTAATTACTCATTTACTCCCAGAATTAAGGTGAGCCAAGTGTCCCACCCTGAAGCCAAAGAGTGAAACCTGAGAGGATTTACTTTCCATTCAAATTTGATTATTGGATTTTTATGGAAATCACACTCTGATTTCAGCCCCCTTCTGGAGCCTCTGGACCTTGCAGAGGCTGAGGCAGCTGTAGGAAGGGGTTGGAGGCTTAGTAGAGAAGCAGGAGAGAGAAACAGGAGGTGGGGGCGGTGTATAATGCAGGTGCTTTTCCTCTACAACTTGTCTCTGCAAGATTTCCAGGAGGAGGCCGTTCCCTTCCCTGCAAGGGCATCATCCTGAGTCCTCCCTGTTACTCCCTGTCCCCAACGTTATAAAGTCCAGGATGTAATTGACCTCACTCCCGAACATCACCTGTGGGCCTCAGAGAAGCAGCTCAATCTCTATTATTGATCTATGTTTAAATTTTGAGGTTTTTTTTAAACCAAACTTCTCCACAGTTTAAAAAACTCAAATTATCATCTATCAAACATTTCATTGCCTACCTTGCTTTCCTGGTCCTCTGAGGCAGCTATTCAGCCATTAGCGGATGATTCTTTGGTATTTAACTTCCTTACTCTAAATAACATGGGTATGCGGATACTGCAGATGGTGACTGCAGCCATGAAATGAAACGACGCTTACTCCTTGGAAGGAAAGTTATGACCAACCTAGACAGCATAGTCAAAAGCAGAGACATTACTTTGCCAACTAAGGTCCGTCTAGTCAAGGCTATGGTTTTTCCTGTGGTCATGTATGGATGTGAGAGTTGGACTGTGAAGAAGGCTGAGCGCCGAAGAATTGATGCTTTTGAACTGTGGTGTTGGAGAAGACTCTTGAGAGTCCCTTGGACTGCAAGGAGATCCAACCAGTCCATTCTGAAGGGGATCAGCCCTGGGATTTCTTTGGAAGGAATGATGCTAAAGCTGAAACTCCAGTACTTTGGCCACCTCATGCAAAGAGTTGACTCATTGGAAAGGACTCTGATGCTGGGAGGGATTGGGGGGAGCAGGAGAAGGGGATGACAGAAGATGAGATGGCTGGATGACATCACTGACTCAATGGACGTGAGTCTCAGTGAACACAAGGAGTTGATGTTGGACAGGGAGGCCTGGCGTGCTGCGATTCATGGGGTCACAAAGAGTTGGACACGACTGAGTGACTGATCTCTGATCTCTCTCTGAGGCAGATACTTCCTGATTTTATCCATGTTAGGCATTATCTGCTGACTTTCCAATATTGCAATCAAGGATTCAGCTCTGCTCACCCTACCCTCATCTCCTCCACATGCATGTACCCACTTCCTGTTCCCCCATCCTCCCGATACACTTGTCATATTTGATCATATCAAGTTCAGTGTTCATATTATTATGATTGTGCTCACATTGTTCACAACTGAGTCTCTTAAGGTAGTCATGACTTTGTTCCCTTTTCCTCCATAGCTTTTTATATTTCACTGGAATTTAAGATTGTCTCCCCTCCCCATTTATTTAGCTATATTTGTGGTACTGATCACGAGTCCCATCCCTAATGCTCTCCCAGTCTATAAACCTCTTTCAATATTCTAAAACACAGTCCTCTCAGGGTCATCTTGACCAACCTTTCCTGGAGTCTTTGATCGGCTTCAGTCTGAATGGGCGGTTTCTCTGCCTGGCTCATAGCTGTCCCTGGGATGTTCCTTTGCTGTCGTCTTGGTGAGTCCCCTTTCCTTTTCTGGGGGTGGCGTCCTGGCTTCTTTGATCTTACATCTTACTCTCTCTCGGTCTCCTCCCTCATTTTGGTGAAGCACATCCTTTAGCAGCTTCTTGGGAGGAGAAGGAAGTGCCTTTAAAAACTTTACATGTGTGAAAGTGTTTGGTTCTTTTCTAGTAGTTTTTTTCCCCCCCTTTGGTGGTCTCCGTGTAGGAGTCTAGGCAGGAAATGATTCTCCCTCAGAAAACATTGTTCTACTGACCTCCAGGTTCCAGGCTTGACCACAACCTGATGACACTCTGCACCTGTTTTCTTGAAAATGTTTTAAGAACCTGTTCTTCTCTCTGTATAAACTGATTAGCTTTCCTCTTCATTCCAGTTTTCAAAATTCTGTAGTGATAAGAAATTCAGCCCACTCTACACACAGATATTGAGACAGGCATGTCAGTGGAGTTTCCTTCACTCAGGGTCCCAGGCTGAACAGAGACATGCAGCAGAGTTTCCAGCTGGAATGCACAGAAAGCGCAGACGCTGAGGCAGACAGGGTGTCGCTAGCGCAGTATTGCACATGGAAACGGCACATGCAGGATGCGTAAGGGCAGCATTTATACAAACTCCACGTGTCAGTACTTTTTAAGGGGGGTTCACCGAGGGCCTCACCTGATTCGCTAGCGATTTAGCCTGCCCTTCACGTCCTCCATGCTGTCACTCTACAGCCCCCACGGAGGTGGTGGTAAGCGATCCAAAAGGGTGCCACACCCCCTGACCTTGGGACTGCTGGAAACCGCTGCATGTACAGCCCAGGTTGCGGTGGGAGCAGCCCCTGGGGCTGGAGGCCTTTGTTTGGTGCTGTGGGAGGTGGGAGAGGTAAGACTGAGACTGCCCACCCCCACATGTGTTTTTGGGGTGGAGGGATTGGGGAGGGCCTACCTCCCTCAACACCCCCAGCCAAATGGTGTCTTCCTTTCTCATCTCTATCTGTTTTGACCGTTAAGTCCAGCTCATCTTTGCCTTTGATACGTAACCAAAGGAAAACTAAGACAAAATGAAAAAGTACCACCAGCTTTGGACTTCAGGATCAGCTCCTAACGCCAGTGGTAGTGCTGGCCTCCAGGGAGACCCTCTAACCTTTCTGCGCAGAACCAGGAAGACTTGAACTCAAAGGCAGGGGTTCTCTCTAGCTCCCTGGGGGAGTCAATTGGAATAGAACCAGGAAGCAGAATCCCTTTAAAAAGCAACCACTAAAATGTACTTTTCCTTCAGCTTCAGCGTATACTGATTGATGTCTATAGACAGAACATGCTGATGAATAGAACATATAGTAAGCTGCTCAATGAGTGTTTCTTCCCTGAATACAAAATATTTCTCTCAATGTAAATCTACCCACATTTCTATACCTTTCCTCTCCCTGGTGGGAATCAGCCAAGAGACAGTTCTACAGTACTTGGTGGCTGTCAGAATATTGTTTTTGAAAACAATTGACACATTATCTTAATTATTAATAATTCTCACAGCAACCCTATGACACATCTGGTTTTAATCTTCATTTCACACATTCATAATCTGAAGACTAAAGAGGTAAAATAACTTGCCCAGGATCCTAAAGCCCATAGTGTAGAATGAACCCTGAGTACACTAAGTCCAAGGCTCACAGTAGATCTGACTCCCTCCACACAAAAGGCAACTCCAAATAGCCCTTGAATCCCAGCTTAGATACTTGGGAATTGTCACTAAACTGAAGCATTGCCCCAGAGAAGCACATGGGAGAGACTAGTGGAAAGGGACTCAGGAAACCAGTCTGCTTGTTCTGATGCCAGTCAGCTGTGGGGCTCTGACAACGCCCTCTGACTCTCTGGGCCTGAGTTTCCAGATCTGTAAAATGAAGTTAAGAATGTATCTGCAAAGTTTTAGGAGAGAACCATGATAACCTAGGGAAAGAAACAGTGAGACCTCTCAGAGAGCCTCCTGAGAATGGAAGATGGAAGTTCCATGCTCCCTGGAGAAAGATGGGGAAACCTTTGGAATTTTGAGACAGAGGATGGGTAATTAATGTAGAAGTTCTTAGATGGGTATGATTTCTGTCTTCAGACACTCTACTATAATCCAAGACTTCATGATTTCTACTGAAAAATTGGATACCTTCAAGCAGTGTTCCCACTCCTGGAAACCAGTGGCTCTCAAACCACAAGGGTGCTCAAACCTGGCTGCAACTTTAAACATGCCAAGGCTGGATCCACTCTCAGAGACCTGATCTGGAGTTTGGCAGAGGCTTTGGGAATGTGGAGTTCCCCATGTGATTTTAATGTGCAGAACAAGTTTAGAACCACATCCAGAGCCTTAAATTCTTCCTTTTTTGCTGTGAAAATTAAAGAACACAAGAAAGCACAGCACCCAGTGGCACTTGAACTTTATTTTATTTTATTTTTGCACTTGAACTTCAATATGCTAACAAACGGATCACCTAGAGGTCTTTCAAAATGCAGCCTCTGATTCAGTAGGTTGGGGCCTTTGTAATAAACCCAAGGGGATGCCAACCCTGCTGTCCCCAGACTGTGCCTGAGTGGCCAGCGTGTATCACGACGGATACACACTTGCAGGAGAATTATGCCTCTTTACATCAGCTGAGACCTCAAGTAAGAAGTTACTTCCCTTCTTTGTGTCTCAGGTTTCGAATCTAAAAACTGCACACTAGTGAAAGCACTTCCATCACAGAGTTCTTGTGATGCTTAAATGAGCGAATACACTAAACAGATTTAGCACACTTCAAACAGTTGTGTGTTTTTAATTGTTAGAATACTTGACACTCCTGGAATGCTTACTACCTGCCAGGAATTTTCAAAGTGCTTTCAAATCTTAACCCACTCAAGCCTCCAAACAATACTGTGAGGTAGGTACCATTATCTCATCATCCCTGTTTCACAGGTTTTCAAAAACACTGAGACACAGAGATGTGGAGAATCTTGGTTTACAGAACACACCTAGGAGCAGCTGGGCTGATGTTTGAAACCAGGGAGGATCTGGCCTCTAATCTCCCCTCTGGGCTGAAATAAATGAGTGTTCCAGTCTTTGGCGTGAGGATTTACCTTCTGGGATGGGCTGCAGACCAACAGGGGGCAGTCTAGGGCTAGCTGGCTGCAAAGCCCACTTAACAGTGTGTGCTGTGCTAGGCAGTTCACTCAACTGACACTGGGTCTTCAGCATCTCAGAACTCTCCTCTCCCTTCCCGCTCAGGCCCCCATGTGTAGGAGGCCCCGGGAATCCAAAGGAAAGAAGAACCCTGGCAATTAGCTGCAAATCTGAGTTCCCTAACAAAAGACCAGGTCTGGGGGGAAAGCAAATAGGAGACAAGTTTTCTATAACTCACTTTATCCCAAGAGCACAACCAGCCTGGGAAATCTACAAATTTCTGTTTATACTGAAAGTCTAGCAAACAGGGTTGGGAATTAGGGTGGGGGAGTGAGGTGGAGCCAGGCCCCAATGCCCGCCCCAGAGCTATCAGAGTCCTGTAAAGTTCTTGTGCAAGGAGATAACTGTTTTTGATGGGCTGAACTGGCCAGAAAGGCTTGGGAGGTTGCCAGGACTGGCTCGAGGCATTTTCCACCAGCCTAGGGCATAGCAGTCAGGGACACAGGACGTAAAGGCCAAGTGGGAGCAGCTGGGAGGGGAGCACAGGGAGCCCCACTCTGGGCTCTTCGGTAGGCTTAGGCCTCCCTTTATTCTGGGACTCTGCAACAGGCGGGGCAAGTGGCCTGAGGGCTTCAGAGAACCTGTCAAAGCACTGTCTCTTAAGACTGCTGGAGTCCCTAGCACATGCTCAGGGCTCCAGTAGAGGTTGGAGTCATGGAGGATGAAGATCCCAACCAAGAGGAGCATGATGGCACCCCTTCTCAGATGTCCCCACTTGAGGCTGAAGCCCGTGGCTACACCCTGTTCAGAGTCTTGGACAGAGAGTTCATGATCAAGGTGAGCAAGCGCCGGTGGGCGGTGGTCCTGGTGTTCAGCTGCTACTCCATGTGCAATGCCTTCCAGTGGATCCAGTACGCCGCCATCAATAACATCTTCATGTACTTCTATGGGGTCAGTTCCTTTGCCATCGACTGGCTGTCCATGTGCTACATGCTGACCTACATCCCTCTGCTCCTGCCGGTGGCCTGGCTCTTGGAGAAATTTGGCCTGTGGACCATCGCCCTCGCTGGCTCTGCTCTCAACTGCCTGGGAGCCTGGGTGAAGCTGGGCAGCCTGAAGCCACATCTCTTCCCGGTCACGGTGCTGGGCCAGGTCATCTGCTCCGTGGCCCAGGTCTTCATCCTGGGTATGCCCTCCCGCATTGCTTCCATCTGGTTCGGGGCTAATGAGGTGTCAACCGCCTGCTCCATAGCTGTCTTTGGCAATCAGGTGGGTAGAGGAGTGGGTGGCGTTCACTGTGGGACTGAGGGTGTTGGTTGTACCAAACTGCTTCACTGTGTGAAGACTAGCTTTCCGACTTCAGCAGTGTTTGTGACTCTGGCTGTGGCTGGGTGTGACTGAGTGAGTGGATGATTGTGACTGAGCGAGTATGTAAGAGAAGTGGGGAAACGAAAGGAAGGGCCTTTGCTGTCACTGCAGTTTCTCTTCCTCCAGCAGAAAGCATGCTTCTGGAACGCATGTTGTCTTTATTATCTCTTTCCTGAACTTACTTCACCAGCTTGAACAGGAGAGCCCTTCTTTCTCAGGGAATAGCTCCTGGCTGTCAGACTATTCTGTGTCATCGGAGGTTGGCGGGTGTTTTTTGCCTGTCCAACCAGCTTTCCCAGAGTGCAGCATCTCCTGCTGCTGCTGCTGCTAAGTTGCCTCAGTCATGTCCGACTCTGTGCAACCCCAGCAGCCCACCAGGCCCGTCCATCCCTGGGATTCTCCAGGCAAGAACACTGAAGTGGGTTGCCATTTCCTTCTCCAATGCATGAAAGTGAAAAGTGAAAGTGAAGTTGCTGAGTCGTGTCGGACTCAGGTCTAAGTGATGTCTGGGGGTAGGAGAAGGCCAGTGCCTGTGTGCTTGTGTTTGTGGTCACTGTCAGGGCACATGAAGCACCTGCCCCCATGGCTGGCTACTTCTGGTTGGGAGAGAGGACCAGGCAGGGACTGGGAGAGCCAGGGCAAGGCTGGTGAAGACTGGCATGAGAAGGGGTGGGGCCAGGACCAACCCTCTAATGCTCATTGGGGCAGCCAGGTCGTGCAAGGAAATGTGACACAGGAGGAGGGTCACGGCATCGTGAAAGCACGCGTCCCAGCTGAAACTGGCAGCTGCTTCAGCCTCCGCCAACCGTTCGTATACACAGCATGACCGTCTCATGTTATCAGACCGTCTCATTTGTTGTTGCCTTTAAAGAAGCCAGGAACCAGATTTTTACTTAAATTTATTTTTAATTGTGCTAAAATTATAACTTATTCATAATTTCAACCATTCATAATTATACAGTTCAATGGCATTAAGTAGTTTCACAATGTTGTTTAAGAATTATCAGTATCTATACCCAAATTTTTTTTTATCATTCCCAACAAGTCTGTACTCATTAAACAGGAACTCCTCTATAATCTCTATTCTATCGCTACTCTATTCTACTTTCTGTCTCCATTAATTTGCCTATTCTAGGAAGGCAATGGCACCCCTCTCCGGTACTCTTGCCTGGAAAATCCCATGGACAGAGGAGCCTGGTAGGCTGCAGTCCATGAGGTCACTAAGAGTCGGACACGGCTGAGAGACTTCACTTTCACTTTTCACTTTCATGCATTGGAGAAGGAAATGGCAACCCACTCCAGTATTCTTGCCTGGAGAAACCCAGGGACAGGGGAGCCTGGTGGGCTGCCGTCTATGGGGTCGCACAGAGTCGAACACGACTGAAGCGACTTAGCAGCAGCAGCAGCAGGTACTGCATATAACCAAAATCATGCAGTATTTTGTCTTTGGAGTCTGGCTTATGAAATCTGTTTTTTGTTTTTTTTTTTTTTTAATTCTGATAAAACTCAAAAATTATGCTGCTGTTGTTACTGTCCATGTTTTGAGACTGTAAGTCATATAAGACTTCTAGGGTGAGACTTCTAGGGAAGGTAAAGGGGAACTGAATGCCAGTTCTGGTTTCTCCTTCATGCAAAGTCCTCACCAAAGATACAGGCAGGTGGGTGAGCTCAGAGGCTGGCCACTGGGGAAGGAAACTAGACCAGTGCTCCCTCAAATGGTGTCCATTTACCTCACCTGTGGGCCCAGGACAGACTACAGACGCCTGGGCCCTCACCTGGACTTCTAATCAGATCCTCCAGGGAAGAGGCTAGGCGCCTGTGTTTCCACCTGGCTTCCCAGGCGAGGTTTGTGATCAGATGTGAAATCATCAGGAGAGAGAAGCTCCGTGCCCTGGGAAGGCGCCCTCCTGCCTGGAGCCGGGTTCCTGTCAGGGCTGGCGTGTCTATGCTGCTGTAGGAAGGGTCCAGTTTCCAGGTGGAGGAGCTGGGAGCTCAGTCACTCTCCAGAGTGAGATGGGAGGGTGGGCTTGGGTGGGGCTCCTAATTCTGATTCACTTAAAGTTCTGAAAATAAACAAAGCCCTGAGGAGTTTGGGGGTTTGGTGGGGTGGGGAGGGCCTGCAGGCCTGTGAGGTGGAACCACAGCAGAAGCTCCTAACCCTGCTTCTTTGACCTTCAGCTCAGTGCTCTGCTTGGGAGGAGGCTCTGTAGCCTGGCCTGGCTCCCGACTTGGCCGTGTTGCCTTGGCAGGCAGTCTTGAGGGCCTGATGATTCCGTGGAATCAAGGCTACGTCTTCTGTTTAGCATCCAGGGCCCCTCCTTCCTTGCCTTTCCCAGCCAGCCTGTCTCTTGTTCCCTCCCAGTGTTTCCCCTGCTCTGACCAGTCTGGCTTCTTACTTCTGTCCTTGAAGATACATTGCTTAGAGATTAAGCCTAGAACCTTGGAGAGTGACATCGGTAGATGGTGGACCAGGAAGCTCCACACGCTTCTTCTCCCATGGAAACATTAAATAAATGAGAAACTGGCTAAAATAACCTTCCCTATGGCATTTCTGTACATCAAAGATCTACAGCAAACAAGGAAACACCCAACTGAAGAAAGTCACATTCAAAATGGTAGAAAGTTTCATGGCCATTTTGCTCAAGTTTGCCCCTCCCCTCTCCCTTCTCCTGTGCCTCCCTGCAAACCTGAGAGCACAAAGCAGACCAAACTTGCAACATTTTACATGGATTGTTTCTATACACTAACAATGAACAATCCCCAAAGGGAAGTAAGAAAACAATTCCAATTACAGTAGCATTGAAGAAAACACTTGAGTCATTTAACCAGCAAAGTGAAAGACTTGTGCACTGAAAACTGCAAAATGTTACTGAAAAAAATTAAAGAAGTTATAAATAAATTAAAAACATCCTGTGTTCATGGATTGGAAGACCTTAATGTTGTTAAGATGTCAACACTACACAAAGCAGTAGTATAAATCTATAAATTCAGCACAATCACTATCAAAATCCTGATTTTTTTCACAGATGAAGGAAAAAAATGCATCCTAAAATTCATATGTGGAAGTTTAAGGGACACTGAGTAGTCAAAGCAATCTTGGAAATGAATCCCAAAGTTGGAGATCTGACACTTCCTAATGTGTCTAATAAAACTAACAAAACTAATAACAAAGTTATAGTAATCATGACAGTGTGGAATCAGCGTAAAGACAGACTTACAGACCAAAGGAGTACAGAGTCCAGAAATAAACCCTCACATCAGTTCAGTTCAGTCCAGTCCAGTTACTCAGTCCGAGTCGCTCAACTCGGACACTAACTACTTGGAGTTAGTGCAGACCCCAGAAGTTAAGGGCTTGGACCCACAAGACTGTCTCCGTTGCAAGTCCTAGGGACCTCCTATATTTCTGACTGACTAGCTATAAGGCAGGGTTCCTATGAGCCCTGCTTAGGATCTGTAATTTGCTAGAATGGTTCAGGGAACTCAGATAAACAGTTGACTTACCTGTTTTTCCTGGTTTATTATAAAGGGTACAAGTCAGGAAAAGCCAAGTGGAGGAGATTTCAGAGCCTCTGTGGGGTGCCGCCCTCTTAGCACTTTGATGTCACGTGTTTACCAGCCTCACGGAACTTTCCTGGTTCAAGAGTTTTTCTAGAGCTCAATTTCTAGCTGCCCTCCTAATCTCAAGGAGGGGGAGTGGGATTTGCTGCTACTGCTGCTGCTGCTGCTAAGTCCCATCAGTCGTGTCCGACTCAGTGTGACCCCATAGACGGGGCTCACCA